>NC_090819.1:71546207-76546207 GCF_000390325.3 Nicotiana tomentosiformis
AGGATTGCGAATATAAGCTAAATAAGCTAGATACCCCTTCTCGACCATACGCCGAGATTTTACATAAAAGATAACCTTGCTGATAGAATGGCCAGGAGTCCCTTTCCATTCTGTTCGAGGTAACCCCGGCATGGCTAAGGTCATCATCTTGGCATGACAATCCAATATAGCATGATAGGGTGAAAACCAATCCATACCTAAGATGACATCAAAATCTACATATCAAGAAGTAGAAGATCTATGCTAGTCTCAAGACTCCAAATAGTAACCACACATGAATGATAGACATGATCTATAGTGATACAATCTCCCACCGGTGTGGACACACACAAAGAAGCACCCAGAGAATCACGAGGCACAACCAAATTTGAAGCAAAGTAGGAGGACACATATGAATAAGTAGATCCTGAATCAAATAAAACTGAAGCATCTCTATGACAAACTGGAACAATACCTGTGATCATGGTATCGGATGACTAGGCATCAGGCCTAGCTGGAAAAGCATAAAATCGGGGTTGGGCCCCACCACTCAGAGTTGTATCTCTGGGACAGCCCCTAACTGGCTAGCCTCCACCTCTAACAACCTGACCTCCACCTCTAACTGTCTGACCCCTGCCCCTAGCTGTCCAGACGGTCGGTGGAGCAACCGATGCCGATATGATGGCACGATAATCCTGTTGAGACCTGTTGCTTGAAATCCTAGGGCAATACCTCATGATGTGACCAATGTTACCACACTCATAACACCCATCCTGTTGTTGTGGCTACTGAAGCTGAAGCTGACCCGAACGGGCCGAATAATTGATATAGTGACTCTAGAGCGGTGGTGCACTGATAGAAGTTAGATGTGCACTAAATGTCGGCTGTCCAGAGTAAGGCATAATAGGACCATGACTCTCTCAAGCACCGTGAGATGCCTGAAGTGCTGAATAAAATGGCTTGGGAGGATGACCCCTACCATAAGTACCTCTGCCTCCAGATGAGGCGTCTCTGAAATTACCGGAATGATGGGGCCTCTTATTTGACAGTGGCCCTCTCTCCTGAGCACGAAATAACTCGATCCGCCTAACAATATTCATGGCTGTCTGGAAGGAAATATCACTCCTTGTCTCCTTGGCTATCTGAAGCCTGATAGTATAAGTGAGTCCATCAATGAATTTCCTCACTCTCCTTTTTCAGTAGGAAGCAAGGAGATGGCATGACGTGCTAAGTCCACAAATCGAGTCTCATACTGGGTAACAGTCATACTACCCTACTGGAGACACTCAAACTGCCTGCGGTATTCCTCTCTCAGTGTAATAGGAATAAACTTCTCCAGAAATAGCTATGAGAACTGCTCCTAGGTAAGTGCAGGTGAATCAACTGGCCTAGTAAATACATAATCTCTTTACCACCTCTTGGCGGAACCAGTCATCTGAAACATAGCAAAATCGACTCCATTGCTTTCAACTATTCCCATGTTCTGCAGCACCTCATGGCAACGGTCAAGATAATCTTATGGGTCCTCAGTAGGTGTACCACTGAAGTGAACTAGAAAGAGCTTAGTAAACTTGTCCAATCTCAATAGGGCCTCAGAAGACATGGCGGGTCTATCACCAGCCTATGCCACAAACAACTGGCTAAGCTACCCCAACTGGCAAAACTGCTGGAGCCTGATACTGGGGAGATATCTGCTCCGGAGCGAGAGTAGTGGGAGTTTGTGCTCCTCCCTTAGCCTGTGAGACGGCTGGTGCCACTGGAAATATACTATTCGGGGCCACACCTTCCATTAGGCTCAAAAAAAGGACTAGAGCGTCCTGAAGTACTAGAGTAGCTATGAATCCTTCCGGGACCTGAACTGGTCCAACAGGTACTGTCGGAGCTGGAACCTCTGCTCCCAAATCCAACTGAGGTTTTACAACAGGTGTTGCTGCTCAAGTTCTAGACTGAGCTCTACCTCTGCCTCTACCTCGGCCTCTGGCACGACCTTAGCCTCAGACTCTACCCCTGGCCATAAATGCCACCAGGGGCTCTGGCCCATGTCCGTCGATAGATGTATTACACGTTCTCGCCATCTGTGAGAGAATAAGAATAGAATGGTTCAACCATCGATGATAGAATAAAATCACACAACAGAATAAGAAAGAAGTGATATTGTTACAAAGCTTCATAGCCTCTGGAAGCTAAGTACAGACGTCTTCGTACCGATCCTTCATACTCTACTAAGCTTGCTCGTGACTTATGAGACCTAAGTAACCTAGTGATCTGATACAACCTTGTAACGACCCAAAATTTCCACCTTCGGGACCTTGATGGCACCTAACATTTCCCTTGCTAGGCAAAATAAAGTTAGAATAATTTTACTCATTTTTAACAATTCGTTTTAATTAAATAGTACAGAGGCCAAACAACTGGAATAATGTCTGAATTAAAGTAAACAAGCCAAAATGATAACGATGTCTAAATACAATCCCAGAACTGGAGTCACAAGTACACAAACTTCTAGAATAATACAAACAAAGGTCTGAATAAAAATAAAGTTGTCTGAAAGAAAGCACACAACTAAGATAAGGTAGAAGGAGACTTCAGAGCTGTGAACGTTGTGCACTTATACCTCAAGTCTCCCATGATAGCTGAATCTGAGCAAATCTATAGTACGCTGCTGGGACCAATTCCGGTATCTGCACAAGAAGTGCAGAGTGTAGTATGAGTACAACCGACCCCATGTACTCTGTAAGTGCTGAGCCTAACCTCGACGAAGTGGTGACGAGGCTAAGGCAGGTTTCTTACATTAACCTGTACGCAATAATAATAATAATAACGGGAAAAGAAGTAAGACCGGTAAATCATATCAATAATTAAAGTCAATCCAACAGTCATAAATCTTCAATTAATTTCCGTTGTGGCGTGCAACCCGCTCCAATAATATAAACTCAGAATAAATCTTGTTGCGGCGTGCAACCCGATCCAACAATATAATCTTTCAATTAAATTCTGTTGCGGCGTGCAACTCACTCCAACAATATAAACTTAGAATAAAACTCGTTGCGGCGTGCAACCCGATCCAACAATATAATCATTCAATTAAATTCCGTTGCGGCGTGCAACCCGCTCCAACAATATAAACTTTCAATAATTCTGTTGCGGCATGCAACCCGCTCCAACAATATAAACTTTAAAATAAATCTGTTGTGTGGTGCAACCCGCTCCAACAATATAATTTAACAATTCTTAAATGTAAAAATATTCCAATAAATATCACATTAAATAAGAATTTATTAGGCAACAAGGCATACAATAATTATGATTTATGTAGGAAATAAGTAATGACAAGTAGCAATTAATTATGGAAATCAGGGAGAAAATAGGCAATTTAATATTTAATATGCTAAATATCAAGTAGCAATTAAGACACATAAGTAAAATAAGCAGGTAACAATTATAACATGAATTCAAGACATAATATTGGACAAGGAATATGAGAGAAATAATTAATATACTATTTAATTCATGATTTAAAATAATTTATGATTTTCAAATAAATATGCAAATAATAAATTTGACGACATATAGACACTCGTCACCTCGCCTATACGTCGTTACACATTAAATTTACGTAACAAAATAAATTCAAGGGTTCTATTCCCTCAAGTCAAGGTTAACCACGACACTTACCTTATTTCGCAATTTCAAGTGATCATTCGACCACGGCTTTTCCTTTTGAGTTATTCTTCGAACCAATCAAACATAGCAAATTATTTACCAACAATTCAATTTGAGCTTTAGAAACTATTCATAGATCAAAAGAGACTTAATTTAAATCATTTTCGGAAAAGTCAACCAAAAGTCAACATGGGGCCCACTTTATGGAACCCGACGAAATATCATAGAATCCGAACACCCGTTCTAATATGAGTTCAACCATACTAAAATTATCAAATTCCGACATCGGATTGTCTTTCAAATCCTAAATTTCCGTTTTTGAAAGGTTTTATAAAAACTCCAATTTTTTCCATCTAAATCCTAAATAAACGATGAATATAAGCATGGATTTATGAAATATAATCACTTTTGGTTATAGAACACTTACGCAAGTTGAAGCCGTGGAAAGCCCCTTTGGAATCGCCCAAATCAGAGACTCAAAACTCAAAAATGAGTAAAAATGGCTAACACCCAATTTTATGTATTCTGTCCAGCATTTTCGTATCTGTGGACATTATTTTTGCATCTGTGGACTCATATTTGTGAGACAAGGCTCGCATTTGTGATGCTAGGCTTCTAGGCCAGTTGCCTCACATGCGCAAGGAGTGTCGCACTTGCGACATCGCAGAAGCGACGAGCTAACCGCATAAGCGGTCCTCCCTTCGCAGAAGCGATTGCGCATCTGCGCAACATTACTCCGCAGAAGCGGAACATCGTTCCAATGCTCAGGTCGCAGAAGCGGAATTTTCCACACAGAAGCGGGGGCGCACCTGCACTCCAAAAGTCGCAGGTGCGAAATACTAGAACTAGACCTATAATTTTTTTCCAAAATGGTCTGAAACACGTCAGCCACTCGGGACCTCGTCCAATTATACCAACCAGTTTCGTAACATAACACGGACTTACTCGGAGTCTCAAATCACGTCAAATAACATCGAAATTACAATTAACACATCGATTAGAACTTACGAGTTTATGAAATTTTCACTTTACAAAACTCGCGCCGAAACGAATTAAATGAATCCGGAATAATTTCAAATTTGGCGCACAAGTCATAAATGACATAACAGAACTATTTCAACTTTTGGAATCAAAATCCGAGCCCGATATCAATAGAAGTCAATTTGTGGTCAAACTTTGAAATCTTTAAGCTTTCAAACTTTCAATTTTCGATAAATGGCGATAACTCAAGCTAGGGACCTCCGAATTCGATTCCGGGCATACGCTCAAGTCCCAAATCATGATACGGACCTACCAGAACAATCAAAATACTGATCCGGGTCTATTTTCTCAAAATGTTGACCGAAGTCAACTTAAGCTTGTTTTAAAGCACTATTTCACATTTTAATTAACTTTTCACATAAAAACTTTTCGAAAAATTTATGGACTGCGCACACAAGTCGAGGAATGTTTAATGGCGCTATTTTAGGATTCATAACATATAAATAAATATTAAATTGAAAGATAACCTTTCGGGTCATCACATTGGAAGTAAGGCCTTAGCTTCTAAGCGGCAACTACGAGAGCTAAGGCCAACTTTTCCAAATGCGGGTATCGAGTTTCTGCTTCCGTTAAAATTCTACTCACGTAATAAATGGAAGATTGCGTACCTTCATCCTCACAGACTAAAACGGCGCTTACCGCTACCTCCGAGACTGCTAGGTAGATTAATAATTTTTCTCCTTCCTCCGGCTTTGATAGTAACGAGGGGCTTGACAAGTACTTTTTCAAATCCCTCAAAGCCTACTGGCATTCCGGCGTCCACTCGAAGTTATTCTTTTTTTTGAGTAGAGAAGAAATGATGGCATTTCTTTGATGACCGGGAAATGAACCTGCTCAAAGCGATCAATCTCCATGTGAGCCTTTGAACCTCTTTTATGATTGATATCTGGTCCGGGATATCTTTTATGGCTTTGATTTTATCGGGGTTTACCTCAATCCCCATTTGTGACACCAGAAATCCTAGGAATTTGCTGGAGCTGACCCCGAACGCGCACTTCTCGGGATTAAGTTTCATGTTATGCTTCCTTAGGATGTCAAAAGTTTCTTGCAAGTACTTAAGATGATCACCTGTGTTCAAAGACTTAATAAACATATCGTCTATATAAACTTCCATGGTTTTCCTTATTTGTTTTTCAAACATCTTGTTTACGAGCCGCTAATAAGTGGCTCCGGCGTTCTTTAGCCCGAAGGGCATCACATTATAGCAGTATGTACCAAAGTTTGTTATGAATGAAGTCTTTTCCTGATCCTCTGGGTTCATCTTAATTTTGTTATACCCAGAGTAAGCATCGAGGAAACTCATTAACTCGTGCCCGCCTATCGCATCAATCATTTGATCGATGTCTGGCAGTGGGAACGAGTCCTTTGGGCACGCCATATTCAAGTCCTTATAGTTTACGCACATGCGAAATTTATTGTTCTTCTTAGGAACCACTACTATGTTAGCTAGCCAGTCTGGATACTTTAGCTCTCGGATCGAACCGATATCAAGTAAGCGAGTTACCTCTTCTTTAACGAATTTATTTCTGGCCTCGGCAATTGGACCTTTCTTTTATCTTACCGAAGGAATGCTGGGATCCAAGCTTAGATCATGCACAGACACTTCTGTCAGGATACCTGTCATATCCACGTGCGACCACGCAAAATAATCGGCATTAAACTTAAGAAATTCAATAAATCCAGACCTGAGGTCGGGGTGCAGTCCTGTCCCCAAGTGGAATTTCCTCTCCAAGAGCTTTTCAAACAATGCGAGCTGTTCAAGTTCTTCCACTATGGACTTTGTTCCGTCCGTCTCTTCTGGTACCTAGAAATGTCTTGGCACTTGATAAGGTTCCGACGTCTCTTCTCCCTAGTTTACTTCACTTGATTCGGGAGCAGGCGCCGGTTCCTGTAATTGCTATGCCGCATGCTCCTTCCCTTTGCTATTGGAGACCGAAATCGCATTCATCTCCCTTCTCGCCAGTTGGTCTCCTTTTATCTGTTTAATCCCCTCGGGAGTTAGGAATTTCAGCAACTGATGATACGTTGATGGTACAACTTTTATCTCGTACAACCATGGTCTTCCCAGAATAATGTTGTAACCCATATCTCTATCCACAACCTTGAAAAGGGTCGTCTTTATCACCCCCTCGGCATTTGTGGGTAGCAGGATCTCTTCCTGGGTTGTCACGCTTGCAAGGTTGAACCCGACTAGGAGTTTTGTGGCCGGAATGATGCTTCTAGTAAGCTTGGATTGCTCCAAAACCCTCAATTGTATGATATTGGCCGAACTCCATGGATCCACCCGAACACGTTTGATTTTTAAATCTAATACATTTAAAGAAATTACCAATACATCATTGTGTGGTAGCAACAATCCGTCTGTGTCTTCCTCCGTGAAAGTGATGTCGTCCTCAGCGACCTCCCAGAGCCTCTTGCCGTGGGTTAGTGTTACCTTCATCTTTTTTGCTGCCGAGAAGGTAATCCCGTTAATTTCGTTCCCCCCCGAAAATCATGTTGATCATCTGGCGTGGGGGGTCTTCTACTGCTTTTGAAGGCTTTGTGTTATCATGGTTCCGCAATTGTTTTTGGCTCGGTCACTTAAAAATTCCCTAAGATGGCCATTTTTTAGTAGTGTCGCCACCTCTTCAAGTGGATGTCGGCAGTCCCCATTTCGGTGGCCCTTTGTCCCGTGGTATTCTCACCACAAATTAGGATCCCTCTGGCTGGGATCATACCTTATCGCTTTGGAAACCGTGCTTCTTTAATGTTTCTCATTGCTGATACCAACTCTACTACACTGACGTTGAAGTTGTATTATGAAAGTCTGGGATAGGAAGGATCTTGAGAACCTGATGCTTCCTTGTCCTATAGCGATCTGTTGTTTCGGCCGTGGTCAATTCTTCTATCGGTAGCGTACCTGTTTGCCACCCGAAAACCTCTACCGCGTCCTTCAGCCCGTTCATAAGGGAAAAACAGCCCCCCCGACGATCGTCTATCTGTGTCGAAATCGTCTTTTGATTTCTTTTTCTTCTTCTCCCGACCTTTAACCGATGTTAGGAAGCCGAGCTGATCTTACTCAATCCTTATCCTGGACTCGTACCGATTGTGAACATCCGCCCAAGTCGTCGCTAAGAACTCGAGCACGCATTCCTTCAATTTTCGGGAAGCAAAAGAACTTCTCAGATTCAAACCTTGGTGAATGCTTTAGCCGCCCATTCATCTAGAACAACCGGGAGCAACATTCTTTCCTTCTGGAATCAGGTGACGAATTCCCACAGCAACTCGAACTCTCCTTTTGCAATTCTAAATATGTCAGCCTTTCAGGCCTGCACCTTTCTAGCCCCTGCATGGGCCTCAATGAAAGAATCCGCGAGCATTTCAAAGGAATCTATGGAATGTTCGGGCAACAGTGAATACCACATCAAGGCTCCCCTTGTGAGTGTCTCTCCGAATTTCCTTAGGAAAACTGATTCGATCTCGTTGGGAGATAAATCATTCCCTTTCACCGCCATTGTATAGGTGGTAATATGATCCTGAGGGTCCGAAGTCCCATCATATTTTAGCACGCCGGGCATTTTAAACTGCATCGGGATCAATTCTGGTGCCGCGCTCGGTTTGTGCGGTAGTTGGGTATACTTCTTTGAGTCCGGTCCTTTCAGCACCGGTGGTGCACCCGGTATTTGGTCAATGCGGGCGTTTACTTCCCTCATAAATCGCAAGAGTTCGCTTTTGAAGGGATCACTCTCGTTGTTGTGACCGGATCTATTCTCCCTGGCCCCATCGAAGCCGACCTCGCCCCTCGGTGTGCTGTTGTCAACCCTCTGCGTTGTTTGACTTGCGGGAGCACCCTAAGATGGCCATTGTTTAGTAGTGTCGCCACTTCTTCACGTAGATGTTGGCAGTCCCCAGTTCGCTGGCCGTTTGTCCCGTGGTATTCACACCTCAAATTAAGATCCCTCAGGCTAGATCTGAACTCATCGGCTTCGGAAACCGTGCTTCTTTAATGTTCCTCATAGCCGATACCAACTTTACTACACTAACGTTGAAGTTGTATTTTGAAAGTCTGGGATAGGAAGGATCTCGAGAACCTGATGCTTCCTTGTCCTGCACGATCTGTTGTTTCGACTGTGGTCAGTTCTTCTATCAGTAGCGAACCTGTCTGCGCCCGAAAACCTCTACCGCGTCCTTCAGCCCGTTCATAAGGCATAAATCCGGCCCCTCGAAGATCGTCTATCTGTGTCGAAATTGTCTTTTGATTTCTCTTTATTCTTCTCCCGACCTTTAACCGGCGCTAGGAAGCCGAGCTGATCTTCCTTAATCTTATCTTGGACTCGTACCGGTTGTGAACATCCGCCCAAGTCGTCGTTGGAACTCGAGCAAGCTTTCATTCAATTTTTGGGAAGCATCAGAACTTCTTAGATTCAAACTCTTGGTGAATGCTTTAGCTGCCCATTCACCCGAAACAACCGGGAGCAACATTCTATCCTTCTGGAATCGCGTGATAAATTCCCGCAGCAACTCGAACTCTCCTTGTGCAATTCTGAATATGTAGGCCTTTCAGGCGTGGACCTATCTGGCCCCGACATGGGCCTCAATGAAAGAATCCGCGAGCATTTCAAAAACATCCATAAAATGTTCGGGCAACAGTGAATACCACGTCAAGGCTCCGTGAGAGTCTCTCCAAATTTCCTTAGCAAAACTGATTCGATCTCGTGGGGAGCTAAATCGTTCCCTTTCACCACCGTTGTATAGATGGTAATATGCTCCTGAGGGTCCGAAATCCCATCATATTTTGGCATGTCGGGCATTTTAAACCGCTTCAGGATCAATTCTGGTGCCGCACTTTGTTTGTACGGTAGTTGGGTATACTTCTTTGAGTCCGGTTATTTCAGCACCGGTGGTGCACCCGGAATTTGGTCCATGCAGGCGTTTACTTCCCTCATAAACTGCAAGAGTTCACTTTTGAAGGGATCACTCTCGTTGTTGTGACCGGATCCGTTCCTCCTGGCCCCATCGAAGCCGACCTCGCCCCTCGGGGTGTTGTTGTCGACCCTCTGCGTTTTTTGACTTGCGGGAGCACCGGGAGGAACTGGACCTCGTCCGTTCGCGTTATTGGAAGCACCCGATAACGCCTGCTTTATTTCTGTCATAACCTTATCCTGCCATGTGAGATGGCCTAGGATGACCTCTTGTTGTTCCTGCAGGACCCTCACCGCTTCAACGACATGTTCCTCTTCAGCATCATCGGGAGTCACCTCCCGAACATGTCGTGGGTACCGTCTATTGTGGACTGCCGTGGTATCGCTTCCCTCATTGCGGGTATCACTGATTGAATTTTCATGCTGAGGTTGGTCTCCTTGGGCCTCAAGATTGTGTGTATTATTAACACCATTATCTACCATTTTCTATGATTTTTTTCTAAGAACAAATAATCAAAGCACGTTAGTAAAAGAGGCAAGGACCAATTTAATTACACGATTATCTAGGCCCCACGGTGGGCGCCAAACTGTTTACCCGTAAAATGGTACAGTTTAATTTATACGTGGTTTCTAGACAAATGAATTAATTTGATCCTGAAATAATAGAAGAATTAAATAAATATACAATACTTAGACTTAAGATGGTGATAAAATAGCAGAAATAGTAGTTCCAGAAGCAGTAGGGTCTTCAGGCACAACAACAATGAAATCAAGGAGCAAAAAGATAAAATGGTATTAAACTTTGAATAGATTATAGCGTAAGTTTGCCAGAAAATTCGTGTCATCTACAACGATAATAGAGCTCACTATTTATAACTGCACCTAGAGAACAAGGTCCTATGATCAAGCCCTTCTTTAATATCAATTATGAGGGCCATTGAAGAATGTGTAACGACGGGCATAAATGTCAAATTCTTTATAGCAAGCGGTGTATTAAATGCTGTAGAATATTCTTCATTAAATGCTACCGGGTGGCAGACATTTATTTCATCTTTATAATCACCATTCTTTCCGGTAACAGACAAAATAGTTGCCTTCTGTTTTAGCTATCTTTTGTATTCGGTTCGATGTATCACTCTCTTGTCCGATCACTTAACAAAACTTATTTTACCCTATACAATCGGACCAATAATTGATCGCTGGCCAAATAACTTAATTTTGGAAGCGGGAGTTTGAACCTAGCATCCAGATGTTAATTTTATATGTATGAAAATTCTTAATATGGAACCTATATTATATTAATATGTTTTTTTAAAATATATGTGACCATCTAACTACCTGCGCGGGCTGCGTTTGAATAACGAGAACCTAAGCAAATACATTAATACTAAGGGTGTGTTTGGTACGAAGGAAAGTACTTTTCAAGGAAAATATTTTTCTAAGTATGTTTTTTTTGGAAAATGAGTGGTTTTATTACTTATTTTCTCTTGTTTGGTTGATGATCGAAAATTTGTTTCCGAAAAATATTTTCTAGTGTTTGGTTAGAGAGTAGAAAATATTTTCTTAGGAAAATAATTTTTTATACTACTCTTCTCACCCCTTTCCCTAAATCCCATATTTTCCATGATCCCTCCCTCCCCATACCCCAAAATACCCAACATTTTCTAGACTCAATTATCTTCAAGAATTAAATTATTCTTTTAAAAATTCATATAAACCCAAAGGAACTAATATGCTGCTTTACTTTTTCACGCAAAAACAACGTTGAAATTTTTGCTTCGTAACTAAAAAGAAAATACTCTTTTTTTGGTTGAAAAAGAAAGTACTCTTTCTGCAAGAGTAGTGGGGGTTGGTGGGAATAGAGAATAAGGCGGGGAAGGTTGAAAATAAATTTTGAAAAATATTTTTTCTTCTCTTAATAGGAAAAACATTCACCTATAATTGGAGGAATATGAGTTCATGAGAAAAATATTTTTCAAAGCATTTAAGTTAACCAAACATGAATAAATTAAAAAATATTTTTCGAAAAATATTTTTTTCGTACCAAACACAATGCATCAACAAAATCAGAGTTTTTTGGAATTCCATAAGGAACTTCTATTAAAAGTAAAATGAGAATAAGAATAGGCTAAAACGGAAGTAGTTATCTTGCTCTTTAGAGAGAAATGAAAAACAAAACCTCTTGCAGCAGCCCACACATGAACTCAATGCTACAATTTCGATTGGATCTGGTCCAAAGACACATAAAGAGTACGTAGAAGCTAATTGAAATAAGAATAATTCAAATGTTATTCTTAACTTAGGCCATTGGAATTCCTAGCAGTTGTTGGAGGTGAAAAAGCCCTTAAATTAATCATTTATTATACATGTAATTTACAAATGACAAATGCTCCATCAAAACGAGACAACGAAACACCTAGGGCTAGGGCTAGGGCTATGGATTTGGATTGGATATCCGAGAATCCGAACTGATCCACTTTATTCGGATTTTCGAATTTTAGATTTCGAATATTCTCATGGATATGGGTTGGATTTTTTAAAAGTTCGGATATTCAGATCGGATTCGGATTGGTATAATTTAATTCAATCCTACTCGAAATTCGAATTATATGGATATGTATAAATATTAGACTTACATTTTAGGGTTAAGTCTTCCCATTTTATTCATCTCTCTTAGACTCTTCTTTTCTTAGTTTATATCGAAGTCTCTCTCTAACCTCTCTTTAGATTGCTCTGTCCGTTTCTCTTAAGTCTTACTTCTGTGTCTCTCATTCTCAGTCTCTCCTTGCTATCGACAGACAACGACGCCTCTCACTTATTAGATTTATTTGGAATTTCAGTCTATTTTATTTTGCAATGAAACTTTTGATTTGTCTATTGTTATGAAAGACATTTGTTGTGTTTCAGTTTAATACAATGATGAATAACATTGGCCTTAAAAAGAGCAGTAGGCTTACAATCCGATCAGAAAATTCAAAATATTTATTCGATCCAAACTTTAAAATTCGATCCAAATTTACAATGCTAAATATGCTAAAACCGATCCGATCCGACCTAACCGATTCACAACCCTACCTAGGACACACTGCTCGACCCACCCTTCCCAAAGCATTAAAATTTAAAAAGGTGAAAACGTAAATAAAACAAGGGGATTGTCTTTATGGTTGGGTAAAAGTGAGCAAAGGAAACCCCTAAAAGGAAAAAAAGGTATTCTTTCTCTGACAATAAACAAACATTTCTTAAATCTCGGTCGTGAAATTTACGCGCCGAAAAGGTGATGCACCTAAAAGGGTCCTCCTCTAGGTGAGTGACAGCTGACCTCTTAACTATCAAGTGTATTTATGCTATCTTTTGCCTTAATTAATCACCGCCATTCTCGTGTCCATCTAATTTCTTCTCAACAAACATGGGCACCAAAAGTTATAACCCGTAAATTAATTTCACTTTAATTGATTTTTTAATCTTTTTTTATGGTCTATAATATTTAATTTTTTTAAATTATCAAAAAAAATTATTTTTTTTTTCAAAATTACCTTGGGAGTGAATAACCTAGAAGTATTTGTTATATATCCAATGAACAAATTAAGGTTAATATAATTAATTTTATTGTTAATTAATGCTAATAGGTGAATTCCTTAATATACGTAAAAATAGTTAAAAAAATTAATTAAAATAGACCGGAGGGAGCAGTTAATTATGATTAAATGATTTGCATTTTTTTTAAAATATTAATCATTAAAATTAAATTTTTTGATTCAATTATAAATTCTTACGCCCGTGTCCGCGAAACATTTTGATTTTAGAAAGTCTAATTGAAGAAATGGGAGAAGATGAACCCGTCGAAATAAGAAGGTAACGGAAATGTTTGATTTACTCATTTGAATGAAATACAATAAATTATTGCTAGTCGTTGGTGAAAGAGAATTAGAAGTGATATACTTTCACGTTTCGGCTCAGTTTGGCATATTGAAAAAAGTTTGCCAAAAGAGCAAGAGGTACCAGACTTTTCATTTTTACTTCAGATGTTAGTTTACTTACAAAATGAGGATTCGACTACTCTCTCTATTTTTTATTATGTTCATTTCTCTAAATTATTATTCAACATTATGACACGGATTCGAACAAACCCAATAAATATTTGCTTAGTATTTGTATTTATATTAAAAAATCTATTTATATTTATATAATTAATTACGAATTTAATAACTAAAGACAAATTATGCATTCAATAACAAGTCTAGAATTCATCAAAACGTGATTCTGCCTCTAATCACATTATCATATGGAGGATGTTTTATAAAATAAAATAGAAAGGGTATTTAGAGTTCTACCTAAAATGGGTGTTTTAAAAATATTCCAGTTTTTTCTGGTTTAAAAAAAATTCGAATGTATAGTTACCTTACGTGTAATTACGCTAAAGAAATTAAAGAAAAATAAAGCAAGAAAACATAAACTGATGTCTCTCTCGATCTTGCTCCTTAACTGCCATTCGGATTTATTCAATGTGTAGCGCGTAAAACGATAGGATTCGTTATAGGCATTTGCAAATACTACTCGGGTCGGGTCGGGTCACGCCAAATCTTACCAAGAAGCATGTCTGTTGTCACAGCAGCCAATAGAAAACAGCCACTCGAACAAACAAAACAAAAAACAATTATATTAAGTATATTAAAAAAATATAAAAATCACCTCTAAAATTTCTCAGCGAATAAGTGTCGGCTGCTTCTTTATTTCTTGGGTTCTGCGTTTGCAAATTCACTTCTATAAAAACCTTTTCCTTATTTCAAACAAAAAAGCTAGCATTAAGAACTTGGATCATGTATTTATTTTCTTGGATTCTTTTCTTCTTTTTACATTTATAATATACAGTTTTTAGTTTATACACCTACATTTGGTGTTAGAGCTTATTTTAGCTCCATAAATAAGAACACTGAACTGGGTTCAGCGTAAAATTTCGTTCCAAGTAATTCCATTTTGGAGATTTTCTCAATCTCTTCATTGCCATTTTCAGGTACTTTATTTTCAAATCTTGAGTTTTATTTATTCTCATAAAAGGGTTTTAGGAGTATTAGTTAATGACACTTTCTCTATCATGGTTTTTATTTATTTATTCTGAATGACATTAATCTTGATACTAAATATGGGAAAACGCATTTATTTGTATAAAGTTTTAATCTTTCTCTAATTGGGATGTGTTAATACTTTATAAGTTACTTGTTTGTAATTAGTCAGTTTGCTCTGTTTAGCTGCAGCTCTGCTTTAAAAGTTATTTGTGTATTTCGCTGATAATATTTTTGTTTTAAATAAAATGATTTGCAGAATGGTAAATGGGAGTGTGAAAGTGAAACAATGGATATATTCATTACTTACTTTGTCGATGATTTTTAGAACTGAAGGGCTGTTTGTTAATATTACTTACCTTTTGAGTGGGATGGCAAAAGGAGCAGGTCAGAATTTTTTGTTTTCCTTTTGGTTTCAAATTAAACAAAGACTATGAATGTGGAAATGTGTTGAATTTTTTATGCCATTATTGATGTGTTTGCAGTATGTTTGGATGGGAGTTCACCCGCATATCATCATGACAAAGGATTTGGTACAGGGGTTAATAGTTGGTTAATCCAAATGGAGGTTTGTATACCCACTATAATTTTGTTTCAGTTTGCACATTTTATATGACAAGTTAGATAATTAGGCTTGTCTAATCATATTTTTATCCCAATCTATTATCTATGGTGGTCGAACTCTCCAAAAATGCTGCCGCACTCGTGTCGGATCCTCCAAATATGCACTACTTTTGGAATATGTGACACGCAACCGGTATTTTTAAAGAGTCTGAGCAACATAAATCCCAATTCAATTATTAATCATCAACTTAATAGAGTTTTTGCTAGTGATTAGTGAAAACAAAAACAAGCAAATGATGCATGAAAAATCTGAGGGAACACTTATAATATGATTATGAGGCTTTATGATCTGAATAACATTTACCAACCATGTTGCTAAGGGTACAACATGGTTGTACCCTTTTCTGATATTATTGTCTCGTTTATTGAGCCGAGGGTCTCCCGGAAACAGTCTCCCTACCCCCGGGATAGGGGTAAGGTCTGCGTACACTCTACCCTCCCCAGACTCCATTAGTGGGATTCTACTGGGTTGTTGTTGCTAAGGGTACAACTCTGAAGAATATTTGAAGATGATATTTTGGAGAAAAGTGTTTAAATATCTCAATTGAATGTTGTAGGGACAAGATGTATTTGATATCTATTTTCAACATTGAAAAATTCTATTTTCAGGGAGGAGGTTGGTGCAATAATGTCACCACTTGCCTTTCTCGTAAGAATACTCGCTTGGGATCGTCCAAACAGATGGTAAAACAACTTGCTTTCTCGGGGATTCTAAGCAACAAGCCTCAGTTTAATCCAGGTAGAGCTTCACCTGTTTTTATATTGACGGCTCTCATGAATAATAATTTTCCTCTCTGAAATCTTATTTGAAAATTGTAGACTTCTATAACTGGAACAGAGTAAAGGTTAGGTATTGCGATGGATCATCCTTCACCGGTGATGTTCAAGCAGTCAATCCGGTAATTTTAATTTAACACTGAAACTCTTGATTCGTCCAAATCTACGATTCTCTCATGATCTCATAAAAATATCTTGGAGATTAAAATCCTCCACTTGACTTATTATTGTGATTCTGATGAGCATCCTTAATAATATCAGATTACTAATCTTCACTTCAGAGGGGCAAGAGTTTTTCTTGCTGTTATGGAGGATTTGTTGGCAAAAGGAATGAAGAATGCTGAAAATGTATAGCCTTTTCTGCCTCTTTTCTCTCTTTCTCAGATGCTTAGACAATACTCTACTGTTGTTTACTGGCTCACAAATCAAGTTCTAATGGTAGGCTATTCTGTCTGGATGTTCAGCTGGCGGATTGACTTCAATTTTACATTGTGACAGCTTCAAGGCGCTCCTACCAATGGGTGCTAAAGTAAAGTGTTTTTCAGATGCTGGTTATTTTATCAATGTGTAAGCATTCCAATAGTATGGTAATATCCTGGTGTTAGCAAGACTTTCAAGAATTTTAACTAAAATTTTCCGCTTTATTGCAGGAAAGATATTTCTGGTGCACCTCATATTGAAGAGTTCTTTGGAGATGTTGTCAGATTACATGTATGCTTCTTTTAACATCCTTCTCATGAGAGTTCCATTAGCTCTACATTTTATTTCTTTCATCTGCGGGATATGCCACTGCCAATTGTTATTTATAATGTGAACATCCTGTACATTGTTAAGTCATCTTTTTCTTTTCTTTTCTGTTTGGTGAAAAATATCTTGTGGGAACTCACTGGGTTCGTCGTCTGTTTGGTGAATAAAAATATTGAAAATCTGTAATTTTTTATCTCAGATTCAAGGAACTTCAATTTTCCAACAGTAATTGTGCTTAGAAAAAGAAGAAATAGTAAAGTCAATGGAGAAATTTTACATAAATGTCATTTTCATTTTACCTTATTTTGGCTTCAGGGTTCTGCCAAGAATCTGCCGCCATCATGTACCTCAAGATTGAAACCAAATTTGGTAAGAGCAGTCACTTTCATAATATTTGTTGTGCCTTTTACTTTAGTTTATGTTATGCTAATAATCCAATAATCTTGCAGTGTTTTTTCCCGCAAAATGTTGCTCAACACGTGCGGACACCACTTTTTCTAGTTAATGCAGCCTATGATTCCTGGCAGGTAAGAGCATTTCTGAACTTCGCTTCTCTGCTCTATTTCAATCCTTGATTGTTTTGTAATTTTTGCCTATTTTAGATCTTGAGAACATCGCCTTTCTGTGTTGTTGTGATGTATTAGTTAAATGATACAATAACTCACCTAAAACTGTTAGAGGTAGATATGATGTTTGAGTAGGTCAGCATGCTTTTGGATACTGATGTGATAATTTAAAGTTCCTATGCTTGATATGGAGATTGTCCTTTCAAGACCCTGAACTCAGCAGATTGCCTAAGACATGAGACAAGTTAGCTCCCTTGTACTAAAAGAATAGACCAAAACTGCTTTCCATGTGTGTTTATTCTAAGACGATGGGGGGAAACATAATGGAACAAGTCACATTGTAGGTAACGCTTTTAAGGAATGCAAACAATTTAATTGATTTGCCATTATGTACTCTTCTGCTCAAGAAATCATGTACATTGTTGGACTTTAGTATCTGTATATATCACTAAAGCGAAAAGATTTCTGATTGTGGGACTTTAGTATCTGTATATGTCCAACATAAGCACAGTGCAAAGAAAAAATTTACTTGTTTATCCGATAAGTTTGTACGACCTGAATATCGATGAATGTATAAAGCAGAGTGGAGTTACTTTCTCTTCCTGACTTAATATTATTTGAATTCAGATAAAGAACATTTTGGCTCCTAGTGTTGCTGATCCCCGTGGGGTCTGGCGCAACTGCAAACTTGACATACTGAGATGCTCTTCCAGGCAGCTTCAAACTATGCAAGGTCAAGACTCTAAGCCCTCAATACCTCTTTGTTGAATTTGGATTTTAGGTGATAAGATATGCTGTTAATGCTTTCATTCTAAAATAGAAATGACACTTCATGAGCTGCAGAACGCGCGAAAAAATACATTTCATGAAGAGCTTTTTGTTCATGATGTCTGACAGTTAGACTTATTCCTCAGGTTTTAGATTAGGATTTCTGAGAGCATTAATTACACTTGGCCCTTCTTCATCAAGAGGGTATTTTATCAACTCATGCTATGCACATTGTCAAACTGAAGTTCAAGAAACATGGTTCAGGGCTGATTCTCCTAAGTTAGCTAACAAGGTAAACAATTAACTCAACTCTAACTTATTCATTTCACATTCCGGTTATTGACATGTAAAAGTTCTTAGTTTTTACTTCTTGTCGGCGTAGACCATTCATTCTTAGTGTCCTATCGTGGAGAACCACTGACTGTGGTAAAAATTTCTCTTCTGCAGACAATTGCCATAGCACTCGGAGACTGGTTCTTCGACAAAAATTCATTCCAGAAGATTGATTGCCCTTACCCTTGTGATAAAACTTGTCACAACCGTGTTTTTGATCCAAATGTCCATCCTTTTGATATTGATATGTAAATCATTGATAGAAGTAATTCTTTGAGATCATTGATGTGGAAAATCAGAAACTCCCAAAGGGAAATAGAAAATATAGAATGAAAGAAGTTTGTATTGATTTATTAAATATTTCACAATAAGGGAAAGCTACCATAGCATAAAATTGTATGTTGCGGTGCGCTACACAGAAACTATGTATTCTTATGCAATTAGTATGATAGTCTCAATAAAAGTGATTTTATACTTATTTGTGTTTCCAAATTTTATCGAGTTCATAATTTTTATGCACTTTTTGAGGGCATTCTAGAAGGCACTTGGTACCTGAGTTGATTTAAGCACGATGTTTCAAAATTGTCAGTGTGAAAGTGATCTTTCTTGGTCTTGAGGACATGTTTAGGGCATGAGCCATTGATTTAAGAGATAAATGGGATGGGCACTTGCTTTTGAAGGAATTTGCTTAAATAACAATTTTCAGGTGAGCAAATAAATGCCATCGCTAACAACAAATTGATTAGCTTATGAAGATCAAGCAACCCAACAAAGAACTAAGGAGAAAGTTATTCATCTCTCAGATATTATTCCAATATCATCAAAAATTGATTAAAAATGATTCTAAGTCATATTTACATTGGTACGATATTTGGCAAATCACTAAATAATTTGAAAACAAATCCGTTAGCAAAACCTAGCCAAGCGTGTCGTGGCGAGCTCCAGCGCGTCACATTGCAAGCTTCCGGCCCAAAACTTTGGTGCAATGAGTAGTCCCGAGTCCTCCTTTTATGGCCATCACATGCACTGAGTTGTGTCTTTTGAGGTCAGTCAAAGCCACACACTAATGGGCGGATCTAAAGCGGAACCTATAGGTTTGACGTGAATCCGGTAATTTTTATGGCCAATTTTTAATTATACCATATATATTATTAAGAAATTCATTAAATATGAATAAATATATGATCGTAAATTCCACAATTGTTGTATATTAAATTGAGATTGTTATAGAAACTCATAAACTTAAAATTCTAGATCCGCCTGATACACTGAACTCAGAGAAAAGTGCATTAGAGCCTGAAATCCGTTTTTCAAGCTCGATGCTTGGGTCCAAATTTGCCCCACCTTCTTGCAATGTCGCAAGCATATTGAAGCATTTCTATATGAGGTATTTCAAAGGCTTTTAGCTATGTTCAAGGAGGAAAAACTTCTTAATATTCATTTGTAGTCTAGTTAATTTTTCTTGGAGTTTTTAATTTGCATGCACTCAATCTCATGATGCCGAGGTGACCCCTAGAACTACTCCACACGCTTGTGAGTTTTCTTGGGTGCTCTTAGTAAATTTTTCATGTATGTTAATTGCTTAACATATGCTTCCCCATGTTGTTTTAGGTTATACATTATATCGAGTGTGTTGGAAAAGTAGCTAACTCTATTGACAAATAACAACTGTCACGACCCCAATTTTCCTACGTAGGATGTCGTGACGGCACCTAGTCTCTAAGACAAGGTAAGCCTAACAAATATGCGGAACAGCTGAATATAAAGCTGAAACTCAATCTCAACATCTGAAATAAATAAGAACTACAAATCGAAATAGTTACAACTCCCAAAATCCGGTAGAAATAAGTCACAAGCTCTAAAGAGAAAATGCTAAGTATCTCTATACATCAGAGCCTAATAAAAATAAAGAAAATGACATAATAAAGATAGAGGGGGACTCCGAGGTCTGCGGACGCTGACAGATGTACCTGAAAGTCTCCACGTACTGGCTATCTCACTGATACCTGGTCTGGTAAGCGGTACCTGGATCTGCACAAAAAAGATGTGCAGAAGTGTAGTATGAGTACACCACAACGGTACCCAATAAGTGAAAAGCCTAACAATGGTAGAGTAGTGATGAGCTCAGGTCAGGGACCTACTGAAAATAATAGGAAATAAGGCAGAAGATATAATAGTTTAATGAAATGATTGAGAAGTGAACAAGGAGAAATTACAGAAAGATAACAACACAGCAAATAGAGGTAAACAACATGGGCACTCCCGAGGTACCGTCTCGTAGTCCCAAAGTAAATACACAACAAGGGTGCTCCCGAGGTACCGCTTCGTAGTCCCAAAAGTAAATATGCAACATGGGCGCTCCCGAGGTATCGCCTCGTAGTCCCAAAAGTAAATATGCAACAGAGGCGCTCCCGAGGTACCTTCTCGTAGTCCCAAAAGTAAATATGCAGCAAGGGCACTCTCGAGGTACCACCTCGTAGTTTCAAAAGTAAATATGCAACAGGGGCGCTCCCGAGGTATCGCCTCGTAGTCCCAAAAGTAAAAACACAACTCATAACCAATGGAACATTGAATTTACAGCCAGGAATCCTACAGTTAAAGACTGAATACAGAATCAAGGAAGTAGGTAATTCAACTAAGCATGTTGCAAAAATTACAAGTAAGAGTTAAGACACGTAGACATGCGACATTAGGCTAAACATGATGACTACACATACTAGAGAAACTCAGTTAAGTCATTGAAAAGGAAACTGCTTAGCAAGAACCATATTTTTAATATTTAACCCGAGTACGCACTCATTACCTCGCGTACACATCCTTCAGGTATTGCAAATACCATAACAGTACCAAAACCTAAGGGGAATTCCCCCCCACAAGGTTAGACAAGTCACTCACCTCAAACCTCGCTCAATCAATCAATAAGAAGACCTTTGCCTTGATTTTCCAACTCCGATTGGTTCGAATCCAAGTCGAACTCGTGAAGAACTCCTCCAAAATCGCCCAAAACCGAGCTCCAAAAATCCAAAACGAAATGAGAAAAATGACCAAGTTCGATCTCTTAATAATCTACCCGGTTTCACTTGTGCGGACGGATTGGTACATCTGTTACGTCACTTTTGTGACGCTATCGTCGCTTCTGCGAAGCCCACTGCCTAGTCGCACTCGCTCACCTGCGAAAATAATTCTCCTTCTACGCCATCGCAGGTACGAGTTCCATTTGCGAAGCCAGCCGCTTCTCCGCAGGTGCGGTCCCGCTTCTGCGGCGACACGACCGCATCTGCGCACCCAGCACTCCCAACCAAAATCTCTCATGCGCTTGCCTGGCCGCTTTTGCAGCATCGCATCTGCGACACTTTTTCTGCAGGTGTGATTGCACTAGTACCCATGCCCTTTAGCAATACAACAAAGCTCCAAAGTGATCCGCGACTCGTCCGAAACACACCCGAGGCCCCCGGGACCCCGTCCGAACTTACCAACAAGTTCCATAACATAACACAAACCTACTCGGTGTCTCAAATCACACCAAACAACATCAAAATGGCGAATTGATGATCGAAACCTTTCTTTAAACTTTCAAACTTTTAAACTTTGACGAACGCATATGAATCCTACCAAAACATTCCGGAATGACGCTAAACTTTGCGTACAAGTCATAAACCACAATGCGAACCTATTCCAAGGCTCGGAATCCTGAACGGACCTCGATAACACCAAAAGCCACTTCAAACCAAACCTAGGAAATTCTAAAACCTTCAAAATGCCAACTTCCCATAATAAGCGCAGAAATGCTTCCGGGCCACCCGATACTCAACCCGAACATACGCCCAAGGTCGAAATCATCATACGAACCTTTCACAGCCATAATTACTATGCAATCACTTAATCTTTCTGAGTCTGAACTCATCAACAAGACAGGAAAACCTAATTCATTCCACAATTAAACAGCATGAAAGATCCTTCAACACACTCATAACTCGCGACTATACGTCAAATCAAGATAGACACCATGCACCCAATAGTCCATTTTTCGTTACATTCAAGCCATATGAACATATCCTGCAGTCACATCATACTTATCATATAGCAATTCCACCGCTCATCGACCCATAAATTCCACTCATAGGGACACTACCGGACATATGAGTCCGAATGTACAAGTTCTCATAACTTAAACTACCGAGTCTAAGCTGCGGTCTAAACCTGGCCTCAAGTCCTCCCGACTGACCCATCATCAAAACACAGAAATCACATCTCGTGCCTCATCCCTGGAATCACAAGCTGGCGATGCACGTCTGATACCGAGCACTCACATGCGTGGATGGAATTCAAAGAGTTACACTCCAAGCTGAACCAATGCCGCACCTGTCACGACCTTAAATTCCCTCCATAGGATATCGTGATGGCACCTAGTCTCTAAGACTAGGTAAGCCTATCAATGCTAAATAACTGAATATAAACTGAAATTTAATCCTTAACAGTCGAATAGATAAGAACTGCAAATTTAACAATTTCAACTCCCAAAATCCGGTAGGAATAAGTCACAAGCTTCTAAGAATTTATCCTCAGTGTCTCTATACATCAACGTCTAAAGAAAATAAGGAAAACAACATAATAAGGATAGAAGAGGACTCCGAGGTCTGTGGATGCTGGCAGATATACCTTGAAATTTCCGTGTACAGTCTAATTCACTGATGCTTGGTCTGATAGGAAGTACCTGGATCTGCACAAAAGATGTACAGAAGTATAGTACACCACAGCGGTACCCAGTAAGTGCCAAGCCTAACCTCAGTAGAGTAGTGACGAGGTCAGGTCAGGCCCTACTGGAATAATAAAAGACAGGGTAGAAAGTTTAACAATATAATAATAAAAATAACAATGAGAATAAATCAAGTAAGTAGTATGTCACAATTTAACTACACAGAATAAGGGCAAACAATACCTCGCGGAAGGAAAATAGAAATTTACAACTTTAAGGAAATCACCAAAATAACCAAAGGCAAATGCAGCCATAAAGAAATATCAATAAGGGCACTCCCGAGGCACTGCCTCATAGTCCCAAATCATAAATAAATTCACAATATCTTATTTCCTTATATCACCGCGAGAGCCTTCGCATTAAATTTTAAAGAAAATATTTTTTTCCCGAAATAGCATCCCGCGTTTTAGCCATCCTTATCACACAGAATGATGTCTAGTAGTTCCCCTACTAGTCACGTGTATCAAGCCACCCTTATCTCACCGTATGCGTTTCAACACCCAGACCTTATACCACCGCATGCGTATCAATATCACAATAAATCATAATTTGCACCTCAAGTTTCCGAATATTTTAACTTGCCAAAATAAATCAACAACAAGAATATTTTTCACAATAAGGAGCTCATGGCTCAATCACAATGAGTACAAAATCTCACAAAATATTCAAGAATTAATAACTCAGCAAAAAAAAAAAATTATTTAACAAATTAAACACCTTGCCTTAATATCAAATTTTTAAATGTAAAATACTTCATTTTAATAATATTTAAATTAAGAAATCCAACCTTCAAATAATGCACAGAACAAAAGAAACAGAGTTTTAACTAAACAGGTAAAACACTAAGCAGGAACAAGTCAGGCAAATTTAAAATACGAAAATATATTAATGATGATGAATATAACAGAATAAAATAATTTAATTAATGTGCAACAGTGCTATACATAATTTAAAGACATAATCTTCCACATTTAGCCTGTGTACACACTCATCACCTCGTGTACACGACTTTCAACACATCAACATTTTTATATCAATACCAATCCTAAAGGGAATTTTCCCTACATAAGGTTAGATAAGTCACTTACCTCGACTTGTGTAATTCTTTACTCTGCTATGCCTTTGCCTCGCGAGTTAGCCTCCGAAAGTATCGTATCTAGTCATAATTAATTCGATTTAGCCAATACAATTTATTGGAATTTATTCCATATGAAAATATAAAATTTCCAACAAAAATCTGAAATTTAACTCAAAAATCGCCCATGGGACCCACGTCTCGGAATCCGACGAAACTCACACAATCCTATAACCCATTTAATTACGAGTCCAACCATACTAGTTTCACCCAAATTCGACTCCGAATAGACATCGAAATCTCAAAAATTCATTTTATGAAATTTCAATAATTTTTCCCCAAATTTTCATCTCAAAACACTAATTAAATGATGAAAATAATGATATATTCGTGTATATTGACCAAATCTGAGTTAGAATCACTTAGCCTGATGTTTTTCCTTATAAATCTCTCAAAGAAATTGCCTCCCCACAAGCTTCAATTTGTCAAAAATGGAAAATAGGACAAAGTCCCCTTTTATAACTTAAAGTTTCTGTCCAGGCGTGCCCCCGGTCGCTGCCCCCGGTCGCGAACGGATGAGGGAAACCAGATACAGGCATCAGAAAATTCCAGCAGCTGTTTAAGTCCAAATTTCGATCCGTTAACCATCCGAAACTCACCCGAGGCCCTCGGGACCTCAACCAAATACACCAACAAGTCCTAAAATATCATAAGAACTTAGTCGAAACCTCAAATCACATCAAACAATGCTAAAACCATGAATCATACCCCAATTCAAGCTTAATGAAACTTAAGAATTTCCAACTTCTACATTCGATGCCGAAACCAAGCAAATCAATTCCGATGGACCTCAAATTTTGTACACAAGTCATAAATGACATAACAGAGCTATGAAAATTTTCAGAACTGGATTCCAACCCCGATATCAAAAAGTGAACTCCCCGGTCAAACTTCCAAACTTAAATTCTTATTTTAGCCATTTCAAGCCTAATTTAACTACTGACTTCCAAATAAAATTACGGATACGCTCCTAAGTTCAAAATCACCATACAGAGCTGTTGAAATTATCAAAATTCTATTCCGGGATCGTTTACACATAAGTCAATATCCGGTCAACCTTTTCAACTTAAGTTTTCAACCTTGAGACTAAGTGTCTCAATTCATTCCGAAATCCCTCCAGACTCGAACTGACTACCCCAACAAGTCACAATACAACTATAAAGTAAAGAATGAGCAGTAAATGGGGAAGTGAGGCTACAACTCTCAAAACAATCGGCCGGGTCGTTACATCCTCCCCCTCTTAAACAAACATTCATTCTCGAACGGTTTAGAATTATACCTGAGGTGGTGAAAAGATTAGGATAATAGCTGCACATATCATGCTCGGTCTCCCAAGTCGCCTCCTCGACCGGATGACCCTTTCATTGTACTTTTACTGAAGCAATGCTCTTCGATCTTAACTTTCTAACCTGTCTGTCCAAAATGGCCATTGGTTCCTCAACATAAGATAGATCCTTGTCTAACTGGACTGAGCTGAAGTCTAACACATGAGACGGATCGTCGTGATATTTTTGGAGCATGGAAACATAGAACACTGGATGAACTGCAGAGAGACTAGGTGGTAGTGCAAGTCTGTAAGCCACCTCTCCAACTCTCTCGAGAATCTCAAAAGGTCTGATATACCTCAGGCTCAACTTTCCCTTCTTTCCGAACCTCATAACACCCTTCATAGGCGAAACCCGAAACAAGACCCACTTACCAACCATGAATTTAACATCACGAACCTTCCGATCCTCATAACTCTTATGTCTAGATTGGGCTGTACGAAGTCGACCCTGAATCAACTAAACCTTTTCCAAAGCATCCTGAACCAGGTCTGTACCCAATAGTCTAGCCTCGTCCGGTTCGAACCAACCTTCTGGAGACCCGCACCGCCTACCATAAAAGGCCTCATACGGAGCCATCAGAATGCTCGACTGATAGTTGTTATTGTAAGCAAACTCTGCAAGGGGCAGAAACTGATCCCAAGAACCTCCAAAATCTAAAACACAAGAGCATAATATATATTCCAATATCTGAATATTGTGCTCAGACTGTCCGTCCGTCTGAGGGTGAAATGATGTACTCAATTTCACACGAGTACCCAACTCTCATTGTACGGCTCTCCAGAACCGTGATGTAAACTGTGTACCTCGGTCAGAGATGATAGATACCGGTACGCCATGAAGCCTAACAATCTCGTGAATGTAAACCTGAGCTAGCTTCTCCGAAGAGTAAGTAGTAACCACATGAATGAAATGAGCTGACTTGGTCAATCTATCCACAATCACCCAAACTGCATCGAACTTCCTCTGAGTCCATGGGAGCCCAACAACAAAATCCATAGTGATCCGCTCCCATTTCCATTCTGGAATCTTTAACTTCTGAAGCAATCCATCCCGTCGTCGATGCTCATACTTCACCTGCTGGCAATTTAGGTATCGAGCTACATATCCACTATGTATTCTTCATCTGTCTCCACCAATAGTGTTGTCTTAAGTCATGATACATCTTTGCAACACCCGGATGAATGGAGTACCACGAACTGTGAGCCTACTAGAGAACCAACTCACACAAACCATCTACATTGGGTACACATAGCCTGCCCTGCATCCGTAATACACCGTCATCTCTAATAGTGACTTCCTTAGCATCACCGTGCTGAACTCTGTCCTTAAGGACAAACACATGAGGGTCATCATACTAACGCTCTCTGATACGATCATAAAGAGAAGACTGAGAAACCACACAAGCCAAAACTCGTCTCGTCTCGGAAATATCCAATCTGACAAACTGGTTGGCCAAGGCCTGAACATGCAAGGCTAAAGGCTTCTCTGCTACCGGTAAGTATGCTAGGCTGCCCAAACTCTCCGCCTTACGACTTAAGGCATCGGCCAACACATTGGCCGGGATGATACAGAATGGTGATATCATAATCCTTAAGCAACTCCAACCACCTCCGCTGCCGCAAATTAAGATCCTTCTATTTAAACAGATGCTGTAGACTCTGGTGATCGGTATAAACCTCACAATGGACACCATACAAATAATGTCGCCAAATCTTCAAGGCATGAACAATAGCTGCTAACTCAAGGTCGTGGATCGGATAATTCTTTTCATGTACCTTTAATTGTCTAGACGCATAGGCAATCACCCTACCGTCTTGCATCAACACTGAGCCGCAACCAATGCGTGACGCATCACAATACACAGTATAAGACCCTGAACCTGTAGGCAATACCAATACTGGGGCTGTAGTCAAAGCTGTCTTGAGCTTTTGAAAGCTCTCCTCAAATTCCTCGGTCCACCAGAACGGAGCACCCTTTTGGGTCAATTTGGTCATAGGTACAGCAATAGAAGAGAAACCCTCTATAAATCGGTGATAATACCTTTCCAAACCAAGGAAACTTCGGATCTCCGTAGTTGAGGATAGTCTGGACCAACTCTGCACTGCTTCAATTTTCTTCGGATCTACCTGGATCCCCTTGTTTGTTACCACATGACCCAAAAATCCTACTGAATCAAGCCAGAATTCACACTGAAAATTCTGCATACGACTTCTTTTCTCTCAAAGTCTGAAGCACAGTCCTCAGGTGCTGCTCATGATCTTCACGGCTCTAGGAATACACCTGAATGTCGTCAATAAACACAATGATGAAAGAATCAAGATAGGGCTGAAATACACTATTCATTAAGTGCATAAATACTGATGGGGCGTTGGTCAGCCCAAATGACATTACAAGGAACTTATAATGACCACACCGAGTCTTGAAGGCAGTCTTCGAGATATCTGGCTCCCGAATCTTCAACTGATGATAGCCTGAACGTGTCGATCTTAGAGAACACACTGGTGCCCTAAAGTTGATCAAATAGGTCATCAATACGTGGCAATGGATAACTGTTCTTCACTGTAACCTTTTTCAACTAGCAGTAATCAATACACATCTGCATTGAACCATCTTTCTTCTTCACAAATAATACAGGAGTAGCCCAAGGTGACACCCTTGGCCGAACAAAACCCTTATCAAGCAGCTCCTGTAACTACTCTTTTAATTATTTCAATTCTACTGGGCCCATACGATATGGTGGAATAGAAATGGGCTGAGTGTGCCGTGTAACAAATCAATGGCAAAGTTAATATCTCTGTCGGGTGGCATACCCGAAAGATCCGCTGGAAATACATTAGGAAAATCCCTTACTACAGGAACTGACTCCACGATAGGGGTATCAATACTAACATCTCTCACATAGGCAAGATACGTATCGCAACCCTTCTCAACCATTCGTTGAGCCTTAAGAAATGAAATAAACCTGCTAGGAACATAATCTAAGGTACCTTTTCACTCTAGCCGCGGTAGACCTGGCATAGCCAACGTCACCGTCTTGGCGTAGCAATCAAGGATAACGTGATAGGGCGACAACAGTCCATGCCCAAAATAATAATGAAATCCACCATACTGAGCAATAATAAATCAGCTATAGTTTCAAAACTACTGATAATAATCAAACACGACCGATACACGCGGTAAACAATAATAGAATCACCCACGGGTGTAGATATATAAACAGAAGAACTCAAAGAATCACGGGATACGCCCAAATACGGGACAAAATAAGATGACACATAAGAGAAAGTGGAGCCTGGATCAAATAAGACTGATGCATCTTTATGACAAACCGGAACAATACCTGTGATAATAGAATTGTATGTAACTGCCTTCGTCCTAGTAGGAAAGGCATAATATCTGGCATGGCCTCCCCCTCTAGGGCGACCTCTACCTGTCCGACCTCCACCTCTAGCTGGCTGTGCAGGTGGAGTGGCAGCTGGTGCAGTAATCATGGCATGAGAAGCTTGAGGACCCTATGGAATGGGTGGGGCCTGCGAAATCTGTGGAGGTGCACCCCTACTGAATTTGGGGCAATCCCTCACCATATGACGAGTGTCACCACACTCAAAATAAGATCTCAGAGGACGCATCTTCTATGACTAGCTCGGGCCTGATTAATTGGACCGACCGCTGGAAGCACCCCGTACTGGAGGTACACTAGACACTAGGCGGTGCATAATAGGGATCCTGGGGCCTAGGAGTGGCCGGAGTACCGCTGGCAGCTAGAAGTGCCGAATGTACAGGGCGACTTCCATAACCCCTACCCTGATGAGCTATAGATGGGGCACGAGAACTGTTATACATGCCAGAATCTCGGGGTCTCTTTGTTTCCCTCTCCTCTCTCTCCTAGATACGTATACCCTCTAATCTCCTAGCAATTGACACCACCTGCTGGTATGCGATGTCTATCTCCAACTCTCGGGCCATACTAAATCTGATACTAGGGTGGATCCCCTCAATAAATCGGCGAACCCGCTCTCGAACAATAGCAACCAAGGCTGGTGCATGCCTAGACAAGTCACTAAATCAGACCGCATACTCTGACACGGTCATAGAACCCTGGCGAAACTGCTCAAACTCAGCGCACCATGCATCTAAGACTCTGAGGAACATATTCCCTCAGGAACATATCTGAAAACTGAGTCCAAGTGAGTGAAGCTGCCTCAGCCGGACTATCCAACTCGTATGCCCGCCACCATTGGTAGGCCGTTCCTCTGAGCTAGAATGCCGTGAAAGAAACCCCACTAGAATCCACAATACCGTGATGACCCAAAAGGCCATCTTATGATTTAGAACTCGAATCTGTGCTCTTAAGCCTTAAAAATCTCATTTTTACCCTCCTCAATTTGCGTGCGCAGTCCGGGCAGGTTTCCGAAAAGCTTTTTTGTTGGAAACTAATGAAAAAAAGAATTTTTACCTTAAAAGTTGATTTTAATTGATTTCAGTCAACATTTTTGGTAAACGGGCCCGGATCCATGCTTTGCCGATCCCGGTAGGTCCGTATCGAATTATGGGACCTGGGCGTATGCCCGGAATCGAATTCGGAGGTCCCTAGCTTGAGTTATGAATTTTGGATAAAAATTAAAAGTTTGAAAATTATTTATTTTTAAGAATTGATTGATATTTGGCATTGTTAGATTTGGGTCCGTATTTTAGTTCCGGAGCCCGGTACAGGTTCATTATGATATTTAAGACCTATATGTGAAATTTGGTGAGAAACGGAGTTGATTTGACGTGATTCGAACGTCCAGTTGAGAAGATAGGAATTTTAAAGTGTTCTTGAGAATTTCATCTGATTTGGTGCTAAATTCGTAGTTCCAAGTGTTATTTTGGCGCTTTGATAGCACGAGTAAGTTCATATGATGTTTTTAGACTTGCGTGCATGTTTGGTTTGGAGACCCGAGGGCTCGGGTGCCATTCGGGCGATGTGCGAGTTGAGTTCAAACCTTAACAAGGTTGCTGGTGCACCAAATTTGGTGTGCCCGCGCCTGCGAGCCTTTGGTCGCAGGTGCGAGCGATAGCCCCATAGGTTCGACCCAGGCCTAGACTTTATTTTTCCGTAGATGCAAACTTTTCTCCGCAGGAGCGGGACCGCAGAAGCGGAACCTTGTCCGCAGATGCGGCCCCAGTTGACCCAGTCCTTTTCCACAGAGGGCACATACTATCCACACGTGCGGATGCGCAGGTGCGACCAAAGCATCGCAGGTGCGAAGGTCGCTAGGCCGTGAGTTCATTTAATTCGGACTCCAGCCATTTTTCTTCTCGTTTTCAAAAGGATAAGAGGCCTAGGGCGATTTTTCAAAGACATTTTCTTCCCCAAATCATAGGTAAGTGTTACTTAACTTGTTTCTTTCAATCTTTTACTTAATTTTACTAGAATTCAACCTAAAATCTAGAGTTTTCATGGTAGAATTAGGGGTTAGGGTAGAAACTAGGGATTTCAGAAATTTGGGGATTTAGACCTCGATTTGAGGTCAGATTCCAAAACTAATTATATATTCGGGCTCGGGGGTGAATGGATAAAAGGATTTTGGTCCGAACCTCAGGTTTTGACCAAGCGGGACCGGGGTCAATTTTCGACTTTTTACAGGAAAATTTGGGAAATTTAAATTATGAAATATAATTGATTCCTTTAGCAATATTTGATATTATTGAGTCATTTTTGAATAGATACGAGTGGTTTAGAGGTGAATTCCAAAGGAAAAGTTGTGATTGAGAATTTAGTGGCCTTCGGAGCGAGGTAAGTGTTGTGTCTAACTTTGGCTTGAGGGAATAGGTAATGTGTGAGTATTTGTTACGTGTTTTGTTGTTGAATACGATGTATAGTTGAGGTAACGAGCATCTATGCGTTGTGGTCGAGACATAGTATGCGAGTGAAATTCTATTTCTTGCAAATTGTAGTCTTAAAAATTGTTATCCATGCTTATTGTTGTTGTTGAAACGTTGGGAGACTTGTATCCGGTTCCACCAAGGTCGATGGTTCTGTGAATATTGATTCAAGGTCGAGATGTTAAATTGTGAAAGTAATCATTGATGAAATATTGATTTCTTGTGAAACTTCTCTCTATCTGTTGCTATTGATTCTGTGATTTGTGAGGAAGAGTGTAAAGCATGGAGGGTGATGCCGTGCATAGTTTAATTATATTGTGAGGAAGAGTGTAAAGCATGAATGGTGATACCATGCATGAATTATTTATATTGTGAGGAAGAGAGTAAAAGCACGAAGGGTGATGCTGTGCAGTCTTATTTGTTATTTGGTGAGGTAGAGAGTAAAAGCACGAAGGGTGATGCCGTGAAATTTTCCTTTGCTATTTTAATTGCTTAATTCGTTTAAGGGAGTTTCTGTTTAATTCCGTCTTTTCATTATTCTCACTCTTTATGTTGCATTTCCCCATTGTATGTTCCCTTCCCATTATTTCTGTGTTATTGCTTTATTTACTGTTGTTGCCACTAGCATGATTATACTGTTCAGGTCATATGTGGGTGTCTTGTACTAGCCTTGTCACTACTTCGCCGAGGTTAGGATCGACACTTACCAGTACATGGGGTCCATTGTATTGATGTTGCACTCTGCACTTTCTGTGCATATTTTGATACCGGCTCAGGTTGATCGAGATTTGCTACTGGTCCGTTATCCGGAGACTCAAGGTAGATCTGTCGGCGTTCACAGACCTTGAAGTCCCCATCTATCTTTTATGTCCTACTGTTTTCTTTCATTTAGGCAGTTGTATTCCTTTCAGACTATTACTTGTCGTAAATTCTAGAATGCTCGTGAATGGTGACTCTAGATCCGGGTGGTCTTAGTTAATATAATTGTATGATATTCCGCACTTATTATATTCCATCTTAGTTAATTATTTTTTTTATTACTGAATGGAAATAAAGAATTGGTTAATGATTCTCTAACGTTGGCTTGCCTAGCAAGTGAAATATTAGGCGCCATCACGGTCCCGTCGGTGGAAAATTTTGGGTCGTGATAGTTGGTACAGAGCCCTAGGTTGCTTAGGTCTCATGATTCACGAGCAAGCTTTGTAGAGTCTGGAGGATCGGCACGGAGACGTCTGTGCTTATCTTTCAGAGGCTATGAAGTTTAGGAACAAGTTTCACTTCTATTCTTCTCTGTCGTGCAATTTTGCTTTCTCAATACTGATTGAACTCTTCTACTCTTATTCTCTCGCAGATGGCGAGAACACGTACCGCTTCCTCAACTGAGCAGCAGCTAGAGCCTCCAGTGGTAGCTCTTACGTGGGGCAAAGGTCGAGGCCGTGCCAGAGGCCGAGGCAGGGGCAGGTCTCAACCTAGAGCCCGCGCAGTGGAGCCTCAGATAGAGCTTGACGAGGAGGTTCCAACCCAGACTGTTCCTGTCGGACCAGCTCAGGTTCCGGAGGGGTTCATTGCTACCCCGGTACTTCAGGACGCTTTGGTCCGTTTGGTGGGCCTTATGGAGAGCGTGGCCCAGACTGGCACATTTCCCATGGCACCAGCAGTCTCTCAGGCTGGAGGAGGAGCCCAGACTCCTACCACTCCCGCTCCGGAGCAGATAGCTCTCCAGTATCAGGCTCCAGCAACTCAGCCAGTCGGATTAGTTCAGCCGGTTACTGTGGCACAGGTCGGAGGTGGGCCAGCTATGTCTTCTGAGGCTTTATGGAGATTGGACAGGTTTGTCAAGATCTTTCGTGTTCACTTTAGTGGTGCTTCTTTAGAGGATCCACAGGAGTATCTTGACAGCTGTTACGAGGTTTTACGGAACATAGGTATAGAAGAGACAAATGGGGTCAATTTTGCTGCATGTCAGATGACTGGTTCCGCCAAGAAATGGAAGAGAGATTACTTGTTGACCAAACCAGCTGGGTCGCCTGCTCTTACTTGGGACCAATTCTCTCAGCTCTTCATAGAGAAGTTTCTGCCTATCACATTGAGAGAGGAGCGTCGCCGTCAGTTTGAGCGTCTCCAGCAGGGCAGTATGACTGTTACTCAGTATGAGACCCGTTTTGTGGATTTGGCCCATCATGATTACGCTCGGACTGCCCATCTGTGTGAGGATGGAATGTTGTGCTCAACTCAACCTGTGTACCCAACTCACGCTGTACTACCCTCCAAAAGTGCGAGGTAAACTGCGTACCTCGATAAAAAATGATAGACACTGGCACACCATGAAGACGGACGATCTCTCGAATATAAATCTCTGCTAACCGCTCCGAGGAATAGGTAACTGCCACAGGAATGAAGTGTGCTGACTTAGTCAGCCTGTCCACAATAACCCAAACTGCATCGAACTTCCTCTGAGTCTGTGGGAGTCCAACAACAAAATTCATAGTGATACGCTCCCACTTCCTCTCAGGAATATCTAACCTATGAAGTAAACGACCAGGTCTCTGATGCTCACACTTTACCTGCTGGCAATTTAGGCACCGAACTACATAGGCAACTATGTCCTTCTTCATTCGCCTCCACCAATAATGCTGGCTCAAGTCCTGATACATCTTGGTGGCGCCTGGATGAATAGAATACCGGGAACTGTGGGACTCCTCAAGGATCAACTCACGAAGTCCATCCACATTAGGCACACAAATACGACCTTGCATCCTCAAAACTCTGTCATCTCCAACAGTAACCTGCTTGGCACCCCCGTTCCGCACTGTGTCTCTAAGGACAAGTAAATGAGGATCGTCATCCTGCCGATCTCTGATGCGCTCAAACAAAGAAGACCGAGCAACTGTACAAGCTAGAACGCGGTTGGGCTCAGAAACATCTAACCTCACGAACTGGTTGGCCAAGGCCCGAGCATCCAATGCAAGCGGTCTCTCACCAACTGGAATATATGGAAGGCTACCCATACTGACCGACTTCCTACTCAAAGCATCGGCCACCACGTTGGCCTTCCCGGGATAATACAATATGGTGATATCATAGTCTTTCAATAGCTCCAGCCACCTCCTCTGCCTCAAATTGAGTTCCTTCTGCTTGAACAAATACTGCTGTATAAGATCATGAACCTATGGGTAACACCAATACCGGTACCGTAGTTAAAGCAATCTTGAGCTTCTGTAAGCTCGCTTCACACTCGTCTGACCACCTGAACGGGGCACCCTTCTGGGTCAATCTGGTCAACGGGGCTGCTATGGATTAAAACCCCTCCACAAATCGACGGTAATAACCCGCCAAACCCAGGAAACTATGGATCTCTATAGCTGATGTGGGTCTAGGCCAGTTCTGAACTGCCTCAATCTTCTTAGGATCCACCTGAACACCCTCTGCTGACACAACGTGACACAAGAAAGCAACTGAACTCAACCAAAACTCTCATTTTGAGAACTTGGCATATAATTGGCTATCTTTCAAAGTCTAAAGAATGATCTGAAGGTGCTGCTCATGCTCCTCTCAACTGTGGGAGTAGATCAAGATATCTTCAATAAACACAACCACAAAGTAATCCAGGTAGGGTTTGAACACCTGGTTCATCAAATCCATGAATGTTGTTGGGGCATTTGTCAGCCCAAATGACATCACTAGAAACTCATAATGCTCATACCGAGTCTGAAAAGCTGTCTTAGGAACATCGAATGCCCTAATCCTCAACTGATGGTAGCCAGATCTCAAATCAATCTTTGAAAACACCTTGGCACCCTGAAGCTGATCAAATAAATCATCAATCCTCGGCAATGGATACTTGTTCTTGATGGTGACTTTGTTCAACTGCCGATAATCTATACACATCCTCATCGACCCATATTTCTTCTTCACAAACAACACAGGAGCACCCCAAGGCGAGACACTAGGTCTAATGAAGCCCTTATTAAGCAAATCTTGCAACTGCTCCTTCAATTCTTTCAACTCTGGCGGGGCCATGCGATATGGAGGAATGGAAATTGGCTGAGTGCCCAGAGCCAAATCAATGCATAAATCAATATCCCTGTCGGGTGGCATCTCCGGCAGGTCTGCAGAAAACACCTCTGGAAACTCACGAACAACCGGCACCGAATCTATGGAAGGAACCTCCGCACTATAATTGCGGACATAAGCTAAATAAGCTAAACACCCCTTCTCGACCATATGCTAAGCCTTCACATAAGAGATAACCCTGCTGGCAGAATGGCCAAGATTTCCTCTCCACTCTAATCGAGGCAACCCCTACAAGGCTAAGGTCATTGTCTTGGTGTGACAATCTAATATAGCATGATAAGGTGATAGCCAATCCATACCTAGTATGACATCAAAATCAACCATGTCGAGAAGTAGAAGATCTACAAGAGTCTCAAGACTCTCAATAGTGACCACACACGAACGATAAACACGATCTACATCAATAGAATCTCCCACTGGTGTGGACACATATACAGGAGCACTCAAAGAATCACTGAACACAACCAAATAGGAAGAAAAATAGGATGACACATAAGAGTAAGTAGATCCCGGATCACATAGAACTGAAGCATCTCTACTGTAAACTAAAATAGTACTTGTGATAACAGCGTCAGATGACTCAGCCTCAGGCCTGGCTGGGAAAGCATAACACCGGGGCTGGACCCCACCACCCTGAACTACGTCCCTGGGACGACCTCTAGATGGCTGGTCTCCACCTCTAACGGCCTGACCTTCACCTCTAATAGTCTGGCCTCTACCTCTGGCTGCCTGACCCCTGCCTCTAGCTGGCTGAGCAACTGGTGCCGGAACTATGGCACGAGAACTTTGATGTTGTGAGCTGCCCATTGCCTGAGGGCAAATGTGCCTCGGATTACCACAAGTATAACATAACTTCGGCTGCTGTGACTGATGACCCTGAAACTGACCCAGTCGACCGAAATAACCACCCTGATGACTCTGGAGTGGAGGTGCACTAATAGGAGCTGGTGGTGCACTGTAGGCTAGCTTGTTGAAATAATGCATCTGAGGGTCACGACCACCTAAGGCACCGTGGGATGCCTGGAGCGCTGAATGAAACGGCCTGGGAGGATGGCCTCTACCAAAAGTACTTCTGCCTCTAGATGAGGCACCGCTGAACTCACCGAATTGATGAGGTCTCTTGTCAGACCCCTGACCTCCCTGAGTAAGAACTATTTCGACTCATCTGGCGACATTAGTAGCCGCCTGAAAAGAAATCTCACTCCCAGTCTCCTTAGCCATCTACAATCTGATAGGTTGAGCAAGTCCATCAATAAACCTCCTCACCCTCTCTCTCTCGGTGGGAAGCAGAAGAATATTGGAGGATATGCTCCGCTCTTGGGTTATAGACTTCGGAGGATCGTGGGATCAGTTCTTTCCCCTTGCAGAGTTTGCCTACAACAGCTACCAGTTGAGCATTCTGATGGCTCCCTATGAGGCATTATCTGGTAGGCGGTATCGGTCACCAATTGGGTGGTTCGAGCCGGGAGAGGCTCGGTTGTTAGGCACAGACTTAGTACATGATGCCTTGGATAAAGTCAAGATTATTCAGGATCGACTTCGCACAGCTCAGTCCAGGCAGAAGAGTTATGCTGACTGTAGAGTTCGTGATGTTGCGTTCATGGTCGGAGAGAGAGTGTTACTTCGGGTATCACCCATGAAGGGTGTAATGTGGTTCGGAAAGAAGGGCAAGTTGAGCCCTAGGTATATCGGACCTTTTGAGATTCTGGAGAGAGTGGGAGAAATGGCTTACAAGCTTGTGTTGCCACCTAGTTTAGCAGCTGTTGATCCGGTATTCCATGTGTCCATTCTTCGAAAGTTTCACGGCGATCCGTCCCATGTGTTAGATTTCAGCTTTGTCCAGTTGGACAAGGATTTGACTTACGAGGAGGATCCGGTGGCAATTCTAGCCCGGCAAGTTTGCCAGTTGAGATCAAAGAGTTACCCTTTAGTTCGAGTGCAATGGAGAGGTCAGCCTATTGAGGCAGCTACTTGGGAGTCCGAGTCCGATATGCGGAGTAGATATCCCCACCTTTTCACCAGCCCGGGTACTTTTCTATGTCCGTTTGAGGATGAACGGTTGTTTTAGAGGTGGAGAATGTGATTACCCAAAAGGTCATCTTATATTTTAGAACTCGAATCTGCGCTTATAAGCCTTAAAAATCTCATTTTTACCCTCCTCGATTTGCGTGCGCAGTCCATGCAGGTTTCCGGAAAGCTTTTATGTTGGAAACTAATGAAAATAAGAATTTTTTCCTTAAAAGTTGATTTTAGTTGACTTCGGTCAACATTTTTGGTAAACGGTCCCAGATCCGTACTTTGACGATCCCGGTAGGTCCGTATCGAATTATGGGACATGGGCGTATGCCCGGAATCGAATTCGGAGGTCCCTAGCTTGAGTTATGAATTTTTGATGAAAATTAAAAGTTTGAAAATTATTTGTTTTTAAGAATTAATTGATATTTGGCATTGTTAGAATTGGGTCCGTATTTTGGTTCCGAGCTCGGTACAGGTTCATTATGATATTTAAGACCTATCTGTGAGATTTGATGAGAAACAGAGTTGATTTGACGTGATTCGAACGTCCAGTTGAGAAGATAGGAATTTTAAAGTGTTCTTGAGAATTTTATTTGATTTGGTGCTAAATTCGTAGTTCTAGGTGATATTTTGGCGATTTAATCGCACGAGAAAGTTCGTATGATGTTTTTAGACTTGCGTGCATGTTTGGTTTGGAACCCCGAGGTCTCGGGTGCCATTTGAACGATGCGCGAGTTGAGTTCAAACCTCAACAAGGCTGCTTGTGCACCAAATCTGGTGTGCCCGCACCTGCGAGCCTTTTGTCGCAGGTGCGAACTCGTAGGTGCGAGCGATAGCCCCGCAGGTTCGACCCAGGCCTGGACTTTATTTTTCCGCAGATTCGGACTTTTCTCCGCAGGAGCGGGACCGCAAAAGCGGAACCCTGTCCACAGGTGCGACCCCAGTTGGCCCAGTCCTTTTCCGCAGAAGCGCACATCCTGTCCACACGTGCGGATGCGCAAGTGCGACCAAAGCACCGCAGGTGCGAAGGTCGCTGGACAGTGAGTTCATTTAATTCGGACTCCAGCCATTTTAATTCTCGTTTTCAAAAGGATAGGAGGCCTAGGGCGATTTTTCAAAGACATTTTCTTCCCCAAATCATAGGTAAGTGTTCCTTAACTCGTTTCTTTCAATCTTTTACTTCATTTTACTAGAATTCAACCTAAAATCTAGAGTTTTCATGGTAGAATTAGGGGTTAGGGTAGAAACTAGGGATTTCGAGAATTTGGGGATTTAAACCTCGATTTAAGGCCGGATTTCAAAACTAATTCCATATTCGGGCTCAGAGGTGAATGGGTAAAAAGATTTTGGTCAGAACCTCGGGTTTTGACCAAGCAGGCCCGAGGTCAATTTTCGACTTTTTGGAGGAAAATTTGGGAAATTTAAATTATGAAATATAATTGATTCCTTTAGCAATATTTGATATTATTGAGTCATTTTTGAATAGATACGAGTGGTTTAGAGGTGAATTCCAAAGGAAAATCTGTGATTGAGCATTAAGTGGCCTTCGGAGCGAGGTAAGTGTTGTGTCTAACTTTGGCTTGAGGGAATAGGTATTGTGGGAGTATTTGCTATGTGTTTTGTTGTTGAATACGACGTATAGTTGAGGTGACGAGCATCTATATGTTGTGGTCGAGTCATGGTATGCGAGTGAAATTCCATTTCTTGCAAATTGTAGTCTTAAATCTTGTTATCCATGCTTATTGTTGTTGTTGAAACGTTAAGAGACTTGTATCCGGTTCCACCAAGGTCGATAGGATTGTGAATATTGATTCGAGGTCGAGATGTTAATTGTGAAAGTAATCATTGATGAAACATTGATTTCTTGTGAAACTTCTCTCTATCCGTTGTTATTGATTCTGTGATTTGTGAGGAAGAGTTTAAAGCATGAAGGGTGATGCCGTGCATAATTTAATTGTATTGTGAGGAAGAGTGTAAAGTACGAAGGGTGATGTCGTGCATAATTTAATTATACTGTGAGAAAGAGTGTAAATCACGAAGGGTGATGCCGTGCATAATTTAATTATATTGCGAGGAAGAGTTTAAAGCACGACGGGTGATACCGTGCCTAATTTAATAATATTGTGAGGAAGAGTGTAAAGCACGAAGGATGATGCCATGCATGAATTATTTATATTGTGAGGAAGTGAGTAAAAGCACGAAGGGTGATGTTGTGCAGTCTTATTTGTTATTTGGTAAGGTTGAGAGTAAAAGCACGAAGGGTGATGCCGTGCAGTTTTACTTTGCTGTTTTAATTGCTCAATTCGTTTAAGGGAGTTTCTGTTTAATTCTGTCTTTTCATTATTCTCACTCTTTATGTTTTATTTCCCCATTGTATGTTCCCTTCCTATTATTTCTGCATTATTGCTTTATTTACTATTGTTGCCACTAGCATGATTATACTGTTCAGGTCATATGTGGGTGTCTTGTCCTAGCCTCGTCACTACTTCGCCGAGGGTAGGCTCGACACTTACCAGTATATGGGGTCGGTTATACTGATGCTGCACTCTGCACTTTCTGTGCAGATTTTGATACCGGCTTAGGTTGATCGAGATTTGCTACTGGTCTGTTGTCCGGAGACTCAAGGTAGATATGTCGGCGTTCACAGACCTTGAAGTCCCCATCTATCTTTTATGTCCTACTATTTTCTTTCATTCAGACAGTTGTATTTCTTTCAGACTATTACTTGTCATAAATTTTAGAATGCTCGTGAATGGTGACTCCAGATCCGGGTGGTAGTAGTTAATACAATTTTATGATATTCAGCACTTATTATATTTCATCTTAGTTAATTATTATTTTTATTACTGAATGGAAATAAGGAATTGGTTAATGATTCTCTAACGTTGGCTTGCCTAGCAAGTGAAATGTTAGGCGCCATCATGGTCCCGTCAGTGGAAAATTTTCGGTCGTGACAAATACCCATAGTACGGAGGATACGGTGACATTCCTCAAGAAAGCCCTAAGAATCTTCTGAAGCCAAACCTTTGAAAGTGGGAGGGTGGTACTTCTTGTACCTCTCGAGCCTGAGCTGATCCTCCTCAGAAACTACTGCTCTAACCTCGGGCCGAACCGGGACAAATGGCTGCATTGGTATAAACTCCGGGGCATGGTCAACCTGGGCCTGTGGCTCTGGTGTACGGGTGGCGGGAGTCTGTGCTCCTCCCCCGGCCTGAGATGTGGCAGGAGTAAGTGGAATGAACCCTGCCTGAGCTAGAGTGTCGAACATGCTCAAACACTGGGCAAAGGTCTCCTGAAGTTCAGGGGTAGTAACAGGCGTCTCAGGTGCCTACTCTCGAACTTGAGCTACTGGTGGCTCTGCTGCAGCAGCTCGTGCAGGTGCTGTGGCTGCACCACGTGGTCTTCCTCGGCCTCTGCCCCGGCCTCTTGCGGCTCCAACATGGGACGTGGGTTTCTGATCATCGGATCCAGTTGTGCGTGCCCTCACCATCTGTGAGAGAATAGAAAGACAAGGGTTTAGAATTTTGAAGTCAACAAATGCGCACTATAAGGAATTAAAGAAGTAAACATTTTACTAACAGTTCCATAGTCTCCCGAAGATAAGTACAGACGTCTCCATACCGATTCGCGAGACTTTTCCAAAACTGGTTGTGTCTCATAACACCTATGAACCTAGGGCTCTGATACCAACTTGTCACGACCCCAAAATCCCTCCGTAGGATGTCGTGATGGCACCTAGTCTCTAAGACTAGGTAAGCCTATCAATGCGGAATACTTGAATATAAATTGAAATGTAATCCTTCACAGTCGAATAAATAAGAACTGCAAATTTAATAATTTCAACTCCCAAAACCCTGTAGAAATAAGTCACAAGATTATAAGAATTTATCCTCAGTGTCTATATACATCAGTGTCTAAAGAAAATAAGGAAAACGAGATAATAAGGATAGAAGAGGACTCCGGGGTCTGCGGACGCTGTCAGATGTACCTTGAAGTCTCCGTGTACAGTCTAATTCACTGATGCGGGGTCTGATAGGAAGTACCTAGATCTGCACAAAAGATGTGGAGAAGCGTAGTATGAGTACACCACAGCGGTACCCAATAAGTGCCAAGCCTAACCTCGGTAAAGTAGTGACGAGGTCAGGTCAGGCCTACTGGAATAATAAAAGATAGGGCGGAAAGTTTAACAATATAATAGTAAAAAATACAATGAGTATAAATCAAGTAAGTAGTATGTAACAATTTAACTATATAGAATAAGGTCAAACAATGCCTCGCGGAAGGAAAAATAGAAATTTATAACTTTAAGGAAATCACGAAAATAACCAAAGGCAAATGCAACAATAAAGAAATATCAACAAAGGCACTCCCAAGGTACCGCCTCATAGTCCCAAATCATAAATAATTTTACAATATCTCATTTCCTTATATCACCGCGAGAGCCTTCACATTAAATTTTAAAGAAAATATTTTTTTTCCGAAATAGCATCCCACATTTTAGCACCCTTATCACACCGCATGACTTCTATTAGTTCCCCTACTAGCCGCGCGTATCAAGTCATCCTTATCTTACCGCATGCGTTTTAACACCCAGACCTTATACCACCGCATGCGTATCAATAGCACAATTAATCACAATTTGCACCTCAAGTACCCAAATATTTAAACTTTCCAAAATAAATCAACAACAAGAATATTTTCCACAATAAGGAGCTCACAGCTCAATTACAATGAGTACAAAATCTCACAAAATATTCAGGAATGAATAACTCAGCAAAAAAAAAAATATATTTAACAAATTAAACACCTTGCCTTAATATCAAAATTTTGAATGTAAAATACTTCATTTTAATAATATTTAAATTAAGAAATCCAACCTTCAAATAATACACAGAACAAAAGAAACAGAGTCTCAACTAAACAGGTAAAACACTTAGCAGGAACAAGTCAGGCAAATTTAAAATACGAAAATATATTAATGATGATGAATATAACAGAATAAAATAATTTAATTAATATGCAACAGTGCTCTACATAATTTAAAGACATAATCTTCTACATTTAGCCCGTGTACACACTCGTCACCTCGTGTACACGACTTTCAACACATCAACATTTTCATATCAATACCAATCCTAAGAAAAATTTCCCCCACATAAGGTTAGACAAGTCACTTACCTCGACTTGTATAATTCTTTATTCTACTATGCCTTTTCCTCTCGAATTAGCCTCCGAAGGTCTCTATCTAGTCATAATTAATTCGATTCAGTCAATACAATTTATTGAAATTTAATACATATGAAAATACAAATTTTCCAACAAAAATCCAAAATTTAACTCAAAAATCGCCCGTGGGGTCCACGTCTCGGAATCCGACGAAACTCACAAAATGCGATAACCCATTCAATTACGAGTCCAACCATACTAGTTTTACTCAAATCTGACTCCTAATCGATATTGAAATCTCAAAAATTCGTTTTTATGAAATTTCCACAATTTCCCCCAAATTTCCACTCAAAACACTAATTAAATAATTAAAACAATGATATATTCGTGTATATTGACCAAATCCGAATTAAAATCACTTACCCCGATATTTTTCCTTGAATATCTCTCAAAAACATCGCCTCTCCCTCAGCTCCAATTTGTCAAAAATGGAAAATGGGACGAAGTCCCCTTTTTATAACTTAAAGTTTCTGTCCAGGTGTGCCCCCGGTCACGAACGGATGAAGGAAACCAAATACATGCATCGGAAAAATTTCAGCAATTGTTTAAGTCCAAATTTTGATCCGTTAACCATCTGAAACTCACCCGAGGCCCTCGGGACCTCAACCAAATACACCAACAAGTCCTAAAATATTATACGAACTTAGTCGAAATCTCAAATCACATCAAACAATGCTAAAACCATGAATCATATCCCAATTCAAGCTTAATGAAACTTAAGAATTTCCAATTTCTACATTCGATACCGAAACCAAACAAATCAATTCTGATTGACCTCAAATTTTGCACACATATCATAAATAACATAACGGAGCTATAAAAATTTTCAGAACTGGATTCCGACCCCGATATCAAAAAGTCAACTCCCCGGTCAAACTTCCAAACTTAAATTTCTATTTTACCATTTGAAGCCTAATTTAACTACAGAATTCCAAATAAAATTCTGGACACGCTCCTAATTCCAAAATCACCATACGGAGCTGTTGAAATCATCAAAATTCTATTCCAGGGTGGTTTACACATAAGTCAATACCCGATTAACCTTTTCAACTTAAGTTTTAAACCTTGAGACTAAGTGTCTCAATTCATTCCGAAATATCTCCAGACTCAAACTGACTACCCCGGCAAGCCACAATAAAGCTATAAAGTACAAAATGAGCAGTAAATGGGGGAGTGGGGCTACAACTCTCAAAACGACCGGCGGGGTCGTTACTGCATGATTAAGAATAAAAGATGGGAAATTTATCCTAAATGCCTTGTAGCCTCTCGAAGATAGGTATGGACGTCATCATATCGATCCACAAGACTTTACTAGACACCTGATCATGACTTGTAGAACCTATGAAGTTAGAGCTCTGATACCAACTTGTCACGACCCAAAATCCAACTAGCCGTGATGACACCTAACCCAACCTGTTAGGTAAGCCAATTTATAATTATCCGATTCAATTAATATTTAACTAACTCTAATACACACCCCAAGGACTGGTAGTACAAATCATGAGCTTCTACGATTAGAATTTACAAAACTGGTGTGAAATAAAAATACGTCATCTATTTGAAATATACATGAATAGATTAAAAATTCTAAAGCTTCCATGAAGAAGAGGCAGCTACAACTAGAACACAGGTACGTTTTCAAATCTAGCTCTCATCGATCACAACAACATCATCATCCAATATCTTCACGCAAGGTGCAAAAGTGTAGTATGAGTACAACCGACCCCATGTACTCAATAAGTAATAAACCTAATCTTAGGTTGAAAGTAGTAACGAGCTGGAACACAGGTCGGGGTCCAACACCAATAGCCAACGACAGTTCATAACAACATAATGGAAGTAATAAAAGAAGTAGCTCAGAGATAAAATGCTCAGCTCGTTCACAGTTCCAGAAAAATAGGCCTGCTTTTCAAGTATATCAGCGAAAACCCAAATCTTTTACCAAAATTACCAAAATATGAGTACGTTTTGTAAAACTGTGATTTTTCCAAAAAACTTTTCAACAACAGGTAAATGTTTCATTTTCAAATGGCATGAGGGAAGTACATCTCTATGCCTACATGTCAATGGGTATGTGAAGTCATGAATGATGCAATATCATACAGCATGAGGAAAATGCATCTCTATGACTGTATGTCAAGTGTACATGTCAAATACAATGCAGTTCAGTGATAAAACCATATGCATACTCTCAGAGTATCAATCCACTCAGCCCTCCCAGTCACTCAACACTCGCGCTCGGCACTCACACTCGCACTCAATAGGTACTTGCGCTTACTCGGGGTGTGTGTAGACTCCGGAGGGGCTCCTTCAGCCCAAGCGCTATAATCCGCACGGACAACTCACGTGCTGCACAGACAACTCACGTGCTATAGTATCAATATCTGGATTCGCACGGACAACACACGTGCTGCACAGACAACTCACATGCTATAGTATCAATACCTCACAATCAGGCCCTCAGCCTCACTCAGTCATCAATCTCTCCAGTCTCTCAGGCTAAAAATGCCATGAAACTAGCCCAAAATGATGATATGATGTGTCAATATATAGCAACAGAGATTGAGATGTGATATGAAATGAATGAACATGACTAAGTATGAAATTGCAATGTAAGCAAATAACTCAACAACAGTAATGACCTCAGTGGGTCCCAACAAAATAAGTATGTAGCCACAGCTCAATAGCTCTAGTACGTAGAGATTTCATGTTTACAAGTAAGTTCAGGTAACTACAAGGTAACTACACAACACCATAGAAATAACGTAGTTACAATTCACACGGTGCACGCCCACACGCCGGTCACCTAGCATGTGCGTCACCTCAACAACAAACACATAACATGAAATTCGGGGTTTCATACTCTCAACACTAAGTTTAGAAGTGTTACTTACTTCGAACAAGCCGAGTCCAATATCGAGCAAGTTTAAACAATGCTCCAGAAATTCCATTCTACGCGTATCAACTTCCGAACGGCTCGAATCTAGTCACAATTAATTCAATTCAGTCAACACAAATTATAGGAATTAATTCCATATGAAAATACTAATTTTCCAACAAAATTTGAAATTGCACTCAAAAATCGCCTGTGGGGCCCACGTCTCGAAACCCGACAAAAGTTACAAAATATGAACGTCAATTCAACCACGAGTCCAACCATACCAAAATTACTAAATTTTGATAACAATTCGGCCTTCAAATCTTCAAATTTAACTAAGAGGGTTTTCAAAATTTTCCAACTTAAATCACCAATTAAACGCTAAAAATTGCCATAGATTCGGGTAATTTGACAAAAATTGAGTTAAGAACACTCACTCCGTTATTTTCTTTGAAAATCTCCCGAACATCGCCTCTCCCCGAGCTCCAAATCGATAAAAGTAGAACGCGGCCATGGCTTAAACTCTCTGCCCAGGCTTTTCTTCTTCGCGAACGCGGCCATTGCCTCGCGTTCGCGAAGCACAAAAAATGTTCTGCCCAAATTCCTCCTTTGCGAATGCGATCCTAGCCTCACGAACGTGATTCTTCACCGGTCTGCTCAATCCTGAATGCGCCCTCTCCACCGTGAACGCGAAGACCAAACTCCCCCAAGCCAGCTTTCCCTTTCGCGAACGCGTAGCTCTGCCCCTCGAACCTTCGCGAACGCGTACCCTCAGTCACGAACGCAAAGCACAAAATGGCCCAGTCAAAAGTCCTTCTTCGCGAACGCGTGAGACCCTTCTCGTTCGTGAAGAACATCACCAGAACCAGCAACAGCAGTGGCAAGACATGGAGAAATGATCCGAAACCATCCCGAAACTCGCCCGAGGCCCCGGGGACCTTAACCAAATACACCAGCAAGTCCTAAAATATCAAACGAACTTAGTCAAAGCCTCAAATCACATCAAACAATGTTAAAAACGTGAATCATACCCCAATTCAAGCTTAATGAAACTAAGAAATTCCAACTTCTACACTTGATGCCGAAACTTACCAAATCTAGTCCGATTGACCTCAAATTTTGCACACAAGTCATAATTGACAGAACGGACCAATGAAAACTTTCAGAACTGAATTCCGGATCCGATATCAAAAAGTCAACTTCCCAGTCAAACTTTCAAACTTAAACTTCTTGTTTATGTCATTTCAAGCCTAATTTAACTACGGATGTCTAAATAATTTTCCGGACACACTCCTAAATCCAAAATTACCATACAGAGCTATTGGAATCATCGAAACTCTATTCCGGGGTCGTTTACTCATAAGTCAACATACGGTCAACTATTTCAACTTAAGCTTTACATCTTGGAACTAAGTATTCCAATTCATTCTGAAACCTTTCCGACGAGTAAAATAATGATAATTGAACACAAGATAAGCAGTAAATGGGGGAAACGCCGCTGTAATACTCAAAATGACTGGCTGGTCGTTACAATTTATTTGAACTAATATATTTAACATATATTCCAAATTATTTTATGGATTTAATTTTCATAAAATTTTTATGTCTACATATAACACTTTAAATCAACTAAAATTTTATTTAATATATTTTTCCTTATTTGAATTATGTAAAAAGTACTAATATTTAAAACTATAAAATTAATTAATTAAGATTTTACCTTTTATACGAACATTAAAATTATAAAAGATCACGTTGAAAAGGAAAACTATTTTGTATTTTGATCACCATTATACTTGTATTTACGTAATATATTTTAATGATCAAAACACTCTTTCTCACTCATGTCCGTTGTTTGGTTAGTTGCCGTTTCTTTTCTACTTTGTTTTGCCTTTTGTTTTGGTTGTGATTCAAGCCTTATTCGTTGTGATGTTTCTTTTTGCTTGCTTTCTTTATTTGCTTTGTTAGTAATTTTAATCTCACAATCCCATGTAACTATAATATGATTGATGAAAAATCCAAATCTATTAATTTTGAATTACATAATTGAGTATTGTTGTGATGACCCAAAATGTCATCTTTAAATTTAATTAGTAATTCTGTGTTCTAAGACCTCGAAAAGTACCATTTATCATTCCTCGACTTGCGTGCGTAGTCCGTAAAATTTTTCGGAAAGTTTTCATGTGAAAAATGGATTAAAATGTGAAATAGAGCTTTAAAACTCAATTGAGTTGATTTTGGTCAATATTTTTAGCAAACGGACCCGGATCACTATTTTGATAGTTCCGGTAGCTCTGTATCGTGATTTGGGACTTGGGCATATGTCCCAAATTTAATTTTAAGGTTCATAGCTCAAGTTATGACCATTTAACGGAACTAGCAATTTAAAGGTTAAAGATTTCCAAGTTTGACCACGGGGTTGACTTTTTGATATCGGAGCCGGAATCCGATTCTGGAAATTTGAACAGCTCCGTTATGTCATTTATGACTTGTGTGCCAAATTTGAAGTCATTCCGGATTCATTTAATATGTTTTGGCACGAGATTTACAAATTGAAAAGTTTAAAACTCAAAGTTTGAATCGGGGTGTGAATTATAATTTCAGCATTGTTCGACATGATACGAGACCCCGAGTAAGTCTGTATTATGTTATTGGACTTGTTGGTATATTCGTACGGGATCCCGAGTACCCCGAGAGTGATACGGATTGAAATCGGATCAAGAATTGGACTTAAGCAAAATCTGAATTTTTCCTTCTGTTGTAATCGCACCTGCGGATTTTTGACTGCAGGTGCGAGCTCGCAGAAGCGAGCCTTCCATTGAAGCTGCGCCCAGGCATGTCCAGGCTTCGATTGCTGAAGCGGACAACTTCTCGCAGAAGCGTGTCCGCAGATGCGCACCAAATCACGCAGATGCGGACATACGCTGGCAGCCCCTTTTCCGCAGATGCGAGATTTTCTCACAAATGCGAACTCGCAAGTGCGAGCCCAGGCACCGCAAGTGCGGAAATACCTGGGCAGTGTATAAATCGAAGAGTCCGATATTATTTTCACATTTTGGTCGTTTTGAGCTCGGTTAAGGCGAAACTTTGGGCGATTTTCACGGGAAAAATTAGGGTAAGTGTTCCTTATCCTATATTGATTATATTTCATGATTTCATACTCATTTACATCATGATTCCGTGAATTTATGGAAGAAAAATCAGATTTTTATAAAATCTTTCAAAAACGAAAAGTTAAGATTTGAAGGTCCATTTGATATCGGAATTGGACAATTTTTATATGGTTGAACTCGTATTGGAACGGGTGGTCAGATTTCGTGAGTTTTTCCTATATTTTAGATGTGGGTCCCACTGTTGAATATTTAAATAAATTTCGGATTTTTATCCGAAAAATTTGTAAATTCATATGGAATTAATTCCTATGATTAGTATTGAATATATCAAATTATTTGTGAATAGATTTGAAGCTTTCGGGGACAAATTTAAAAGGAAAAGCTGTGGTTGAGTAATTGATTGGAATTTGCAAAGCGAGGTAAGTGTCGTGGTTAACTTTGACTTCAGGGAATAGAACCCTTAAATTATTTGTTATGTGAATTACATGTGAACGACGTATAGGCGAGGTGACAAGTGTCTATACGTCGTCAAATTAATTGTTTGCCCGCTTACTTGAAAATCATAAATTATTTTAAATCATAAATTAATTATTATAATAATTATTTCTCTCCTATTCTTTGTTAAATATTAAATCTTGAATTCCTGCATTATTTGTTACATGCTATTTGAATTATGTATTTTAATTGTTATTTGACATTTAGCATATTAAATATTAAACTACTTAATTTCTCTATGATTTTCATAATAAATTGTTATTTGTCATTGTTTGGTTCATAAATAAATTATAATTATTGTGTGCCTTGATGACTAATAATTTCTCATTGGACGTAGTATTTATTGGAGTAAGTTTTATTACATTTATGAGTTGTTTAAAATTATATTGGGGGAACGGGTTGCACGCCGCAACAGAAATAAAAGTATATATATATATTGGGGGATCGGATTGCACGCCGCAATAGACTTATTTAAAAGTCAATATTGGGGGATCGGATTGCACGCCGCAACAGACTTATTTAAAAGTCTATAAATATACTTGATTGAAATAAATATATGACAGACTTGATTAAAAGGAATATATTGTGAGTGCGTGTTGCACGCTGCAACAGAATTGGGTGAAATAATAATAGATTATGACTGCTGAGTTGGCTTCAATTATTATAAATGAGTTACCTGATTTATTTTTATTATTTTTTGTTGTTATTAATATTGCGTACAAGTTAATGTAAGTGAACCGCCATAGCCTCGTCACTACTTCGTCGAGATTAGGCTCAGCACTTACCAGTACATGGGGAAGGCTGTACTGATACTTCACTCTGCACTTCTTGTGTAGATTTCGAAGTTGGTCCCAGTGGCGTGCCATAGACTTGCTCGGATTTCAGCTATTCGGATGAGACTTGAGGTGTAAATGCATGGCGTCCGCAGTTCTGAAGTCCCCGTTTATTTTACTTTAGCTGTGTGTTTATTTCCAAACAATTTTATTTTATTCAGACCTTTATTTGTATTATTCTAGAAGCTCGTGCACTTGTGACACCAATTTTGGGATGGTATTTAGACACCGCTGATTTTATGAATTATTTCACTATATTTCAAACTTTGCTTCCGTAATTATTTATTTGTTTATTAATAATTTAAAGATTGTTTAAAAATTGGTTAATATTATTCTAACGTTGGCTTGCTTAGCAAGTGAAATGTTAGGCGCCATCACGGTCCGAAGGTGGGAATTTCGGGTCGTGACAGTTGGTATCAGAGCACTAGGTTACATAGGTCTCACGAGTCACGAGCAAGCTTAGTAGAGTCTGAAGGATCGGTACGGAGACGCCTGCACTCATCTCTCAGTGGCTATGAAGTTTAGGTATAATATCACTTCTTTCTTATTCTGTCGTGCAATTTTATTCTATCATCGATGATTGAACCATTCTACTCTTATTCTCTCGCAGATGGTGAGAACATGTAATACCTCTATCGATGTACAGGGACCCGAACCCCAGTTGGCATCTATGGCCAGGGGTAGAGGTCGAGGTTGAGGTCGTGCTAGAGGCCGAGGTAGAGCTCAGTCCGGAGCTCGAGTAGCTGCACCTATTATAGAACCTCAGGTGGACCTTCAGGAGGAGGTTCCAGTTCAGAATGTACCAGTTGTACCAGTTCAGGTCCCGGAAGGATTCATAGCCACTCCAGTACTTCAGGACGGTCTAGTCTGTTTGGTAAGTCTTATGGAGGGCGTGACCTAGAATGGTACATTTCCAATGGCACCAACCATTTCACAGGCTGGGGGAGGAGCACAAACTCCCACTACTCCCACTCCGGAGCAGATGGCTCCCCAGTTGGGGTAGTTCAGCCAGTTGCTGCGGCACAGATCGGTGATGGGCCCGCCATGACTTTTGAGGCCTTATTGAGACTGGATAAGTTTACCAAGCTCTTTCCAGTTCACTTCAGTGGTACACCTTCTTAGGACCCACAAGATTATCTTGAATGCTGCCATGAGGTTGCTGCAGAACATGGGTATAGTTGAGACCAATGGGGTTGATTTTGCTGTATTTCAGATGACGGGTTCCGCTAAGAGGTGGTGGAGAGATTATACATTGACCCGACCAGTCAGATCGCCTGCACATACATGGGAGCAGTTCTCTCAGCTATTTCTGGAAACGTTCCTCCCTATCACACTGAGAGAGGAATTCCGCAAGCAATTTGAGTGTCTACAGCAGGGCAGTATGACTGTTACTCGGTATGAGTCTCGTTTTGTGGATTTGGCCCATCATGCTCTCCTTTTACTACCTACGGAGGGAGAGAGAGTGAGGAGGTTTATTGAGGGACTCACTCACCCTATCAGACTTCAGATGGGCAAGGAGACCGGAAGTGAGATTTCTTTTCAGGCATCTGCTAATGTCGCAAGGAGGATCGAGATCGTTCTTGCACAGGATAGAGGGCAGAGGTCAGATAAGAGGCCTCATCAGTTCGGTGGTTTCAGTGGTGCCTCGTCTGGAGGCTGAGGTAATTTTGGTAGGGGTCATCCTCCCAAACCGTTTCATTCAGCACTTCATGCATCTCCCGGTGCTTCAGGGAGTCATGGTCCTATTATGCATTACTCTGGGTAGCCAGCATTTAGTGCATATTTAGCTCCTATCAGTGCACCACCACTCCAGAGTTACTACAGTGATTATCCGGCCCATCTGGGTCAGCTTCAACAGCCACGACATCAGGATGGGTGTTATGAGTGGGGAAACATTGGTCACATCAAGGGGTATTATCCTAGATTGGCGAGTAACAGATCTCTGCAAGATTCTCGTGCCATCATATCGGCACCGATTGCTTCACCGCCTGCTCAGCCAGCTAGAGGTAGGGGTCAGGCAGCTAGAGGCGGAGGTCAGGCCATTTGTAACGACCCGGCCAGTCGTTTTGAGAATTTAAGTCTCGTTCGGCGGCATAAGGCCCTGAGCATCTTCATATTATATGTATTGACTTGCGTGCGTAGTTGAATTCGGTTGCCGGTTATTTCAGAGTGATTTGGGACACTTAGTCCCTAAAACGGAAGCTCAAGTCGTAGGATTTTGACCGTAGTCGGAACTATGTGAAGACGACTCCGGAATGAAGTTCTGTCAGTTCTATTAGCTCTGTTGGGTAATTTTGGACTTAGGAGCGTGTCCGAACTGTAAATCCGAGGTCTGTAGCTGATTTAGGCTTGAAATGGAGAAAATAGAATTTTTGGAGATTTGGACCGGAAGTGGAATTTTTTTATATCGGTGTCGGAATATGATTCCGAGAGTTGGAACAACTCCGGTATGTTATTTGGGACTTGCCTGCAAAATTTGATGTCATTACAGGTTGATTTGATAGGTTTCGGCTCAGATTTTAGAAGTTGAAAGATATGTAATTTATAAGTTCGATTCATGGTGCGACTCATAGTTTCCATGTTGTTTGATATGATTTGAGACCTCGAGCGGGTACGTGTTAGGGGTATATAACTTGTTGGTATGTTTGGACGGGGTCCCGAGGACACCGGGTGTTTTTCGGACGAGTTGCGGATGATTTTCATGGTTTTGGGGAGGTCTGAGTTCTGGTGCAATCGCACCTGCGGACCCTGGTCGCAGGTGCAAAGAATGAGGCACAGGTGCGGGAAGAGCTGGACTTGGCAGTCTCCGCAGGTGCGGAGAATTTGTGCGCATCATCGGACTTGCACGTGCGGAGATGGAAGTGTAGATGCGAGAATTTGAGAGTTGGCCTGGGGTCGCAGGTGCGAGGAAGTTCCGCATCTGCGATGCCCGCATATGCGCAGAAGACTCGCAGGTGCAGAGGCTATGGGATTTAGTGAATTCCACAGGTGCGACTGGTTAGACCGCATGTGCGGTAGGCGCATGTGCGAGAAATGATCACAGGTGCGAGGATCGCTGGGTAGAAAGGGGTTGGAATCGAGTGTTATTTCATTTTCACTCCATTTTTGATTTTGAGCTCGAGAGAAGGCGATTCTTTGAGGGATTTTAAGAGGAATCTTGTGGGTAACGATTTCTTTCTCGAATTTGATTTTATTGCATTAATCTATAGTTGTTTTCTCCATTTAGTTTCAGATTTTTGGGGTTGAAATTGGGAAAAATTGGAAGAACTTCTTCAATAAAGATTTCTCGTTTTGAAAGGGGATTTGTAGTCGTATTTGAGTAATTCTTATATGGGCATTCATATTTTGTGATTTTTACCTGATTCCGAGACGTGGGCCCGGGTCAACCTTTTAGGGTAAATTTCAGAATTTTTTTTAAAATATTGATTTCAATAATTAGATGAGTCTATTATGGTTGTATTCATGATATGCAATTGTGTTTGGCTAGATTTGGACCATTCGGAGTCGGATAATTGAGAAAAGGGCATTCTTACGGACTGATTGAGCTTGGTTCGAGGTAAGTATCTTGTCTAGCCTTGTGTGGGGGATTTCCCCTTTAGGATTTGAGTCTTCTATGTTGATTGTAGCCCGTATGCATGAGGTGACGAGTGCGTGCACAGACTTATTTGTGGAAAGTTGGCCTTTTAGGGTTCTTAGGTCCTTGTATTCATTGAATATGCAATTGTTCTTGTTATGATTATATATCTTAACTACTAGACTCACATCTACCTGCTTAATTAGAATGAATTGCTTCATGATCCACTATTATTGTTACTTGATTCATATGTGCCTTAATTGAAACTGTTATCTCTTTTATAGCCATGCTATCTTTTCATAACTGCTTATCTTTATTTAGAATTTATATTATTTCATCCTATAATTATTCAGTCTAAATTTTGTTTAAGATTATTTTTCCGCTGTTATCCTTAATTGAATTGCTGAACATCCTTCGTAATTTCCTCAACCTTAAAATAAGTAGATATCCTATATCTTAATCAACTTGTTTTATTTGACATTATTGGATTCGTGTTAGCTTCCCTATTGTTGAAGTGTATATTGTTAGATTCATTGCTACGCCTTAGTTTTCCCTTTATTGAGCTGCTCGTTTTACGCCTAGCATTTCAGACTGTGGTTATTCCTTGTGATTTGGTCCCACATTTTCCTGGTATTTAAAAGTTCTTGAGTTGATTTACTTGTCGTACTTTGTATTATTGCCATTGTTGTTGTTGTATTTGTTGTGGTGATGCACGAGGTTTCTGCCGTGCGGTTGTTATTATTATGATGCACGAGGTTTCTGCCGTGTGGTTATTGTTATGGGGTTGCACGAGGTTTCTGTCGTGCTATTGTTACTATTGATATTTGCACATGCGGCATGACAAGGTGAGATATATATATATGTGTGGGTTGTGCATGTGGCGAGACAAGGTGGGAACATTATTATGCACGTGTGGCGAGACAAGGCGGGTATTTACGTTACTATTGCACACGTGGCAAGACAAGGTGGGTTGTGTCAGGGATTGATTTGTGATGATTTATGGCCTGGGGGCATTCTTGTTGTTGATATTTGTGTAGTGGTATATGTACCTGTATGAGCTTTATCTTGTGAAAGCTGTGAGAAAATATTCTACGTGTTGTCCGTTCTTCTTCTTCTTCCTTATGCTTATTTGCTGCTATGGACTTTGTTTGGACACTTGCACAAGCATACACATAGTTAAGCACTCTTATCAGATAAGAGGTGTTCTTGATATTGTTGAGCATAGATGCTCACCCTTTTTTACTTGCCTTCTATGTGAGAATGGCTCTATTGGCACGTGAGTCGTCAGTGTGGTTATGAGGTGTTATGAGGGCACAGGATGCCAAGTGTTAGGGTTCAGGTATTGAGACCCGTAAGTTGTGAATTTGTCCGAGGTTCGGTACCTCGTGGATTTGTTGACTAAAACCTGATGTAAAAGCGGTTGTAATTACTGAGTTATTACTTGTCCTTGTTGTATTCGTGATTCCGGATTTAGGTTGTGTTCCATTCACTTTGTCTGCGTCGTTTTCATGATATTCCGCTGATACTTGTTGTTTCTTGCTTTAATGTCATTACTGTATTGTGAGCCATATTGCATAGTCTTTATGTAGACATCATACTTCTGTTATTCATGTGCTTATATCTGTTCAGTTTATTAGACAAGTGGGTGTTTTGACTGATCCTCATCACTACTCCACCGAGGTAAGTCTTGATACTTACTTGGCACCGCTGTAGTGTGCTCATGCTACTCTTCTGCACATATTTTGTGCAGATCCAGGTACTTGTTTGTTAGCTAGCTGTGTGGATTGTTGTTGTGGAGACACAAGGTAAATCTGCTGCTGCGTTCGTAGGCTTCAGAGTCACCTTCCAGTTTTCGTTTTGCACTGTTTATTCTTATTTCTGGACAGTTGTATTTAGATTTTTTTAGCAAACACTCTGTAGAGCTTATGACTTGTACCACCGGTTTTGGGAATTTTAATAGATTCTATTTAAATAATGTTGTTGTTTTAATTATTGTTAGGCTTACCTAGTCCCCAAGACTAGGTGCCATCACGATACCCAACGAAGGGAAAATTGGATCGTGACAAGTTGGTATCAGAGCTCTAGGTTCATAGGTGCTACGAGTCGTAAGCGATTTAGTAGAGTCTTGCGGATCGGTACGGATACGTCTGTACTTATCTTCGAGAGGCTATAGAACTATTAGGACAATCTCACTTCTTTCATGCTAATCGTGCTAGCTTATTGATCTCGGAGTTTGAACTTTTATCATTCCATTTTCTCACAGATGGTGAGGACACGAACTACAGTTATAGATGACGCTGCTCCTGGAGCAAGTATCGCTAGAGGCAGAGGCAGTGGCCGACGAGGAGTAAGTGTCGCAGCCAGAGCACCTACCAGAGCAGCAGTTGAGGAGCCTCCAGTAGTTCCAGTTATGGAGCAGGTACCGAAGGCGCCTGTTATTACCCCCGGATTTTAGGAGACTTTAGCACAGTTAGCGAGCCTGTTTGATACATTGGCTCAGGTGAGGTTGATTCCGGTTGCACCAACTACTTCACAAACCGGGGGAGGAACCCAGATTCCCGCAGCTTACACCCTAGAGCAGTGAGTTCATGTTGGTCAGGTTCGAGGTGTCATGGCGACACAACCTGTGGTCCCAGTTCAGCTCGTGGTCAGGGCAGCAACATTTGAGGAAGAGCAACTTAGACTTTCAAGGTTCAAGAAATATGACCCTCCTACATTTAGTGGTTTGGCTTTAGAGAGTGCACAAGGTTTTCTGTAGGAGTGTCACTGCATTCTCCATACTATGGGTATTGTGGAGACGAGCGGAGTTGCTTTTACTACGTTCCAACTCAGGGGAGCGGCTTATCAGTGGTGGCGGGCATATGAGCTGGGTAGCCCAGCCGAGTTAGCTTCACTTACATGGGTTCAGTTTTCAGAGATGTTCCTGAGAGAGTTTGTACCTCAGTCCCTTCGAGATGCATGGCGCGCAGAGTTTGAGCAGCTGCGCCAGGGCACTATGTCAGTGTCAGAGTATGCCGTGAGATTCAGTGATTTGGCCAGGCATGTGCCTGCTTTAGTCGCCACAGTTAGAGAGCGTGTCCACAGATTCATTGACCCGCCGAGTAGAGGGCATGTGGGACCGGGAGAGAGAAGATAGGCGAGGACACGAGAGAGAGTACAAGCGAGGTCAGGAGAGAGCGGCCATGGAGGTGAGGAGGCCTCGCAGGCCGGAGAGATCTACTAGTCCTTATTTTGGAGGCAGGGTACGACATGGTAGATGTTTTGTGGGTTAGTCAGTTCAGTTTGCACTTCAGGCTTCACACAGTATTTCAGGTGCTCATGGGTCTCAGAGTATCCGTATCGCATAGTTCCCACAACCACGTCAGCAGAGAGGTTGCTTCGAGTGTGGAGATACCAGCCACAGGGTGAGAGATTGTCCTAGACTCCGAATAGGTGTGTCACAATAGAGTATTCAGGCGAGTAGAGGGGGCCCAAGAGGGGAAGGCCCGACCATTGATGTGTTTCACATAGTAGGCTTGAGGCCACTGTGCCAAATGATGTCATACAGGTATGCTTTTGATTTGTTACAGAGGGGCACCATTTGTATTTTGATTCGGTCCTGCTTATCGGAGCCAGTTCCCCTACTTGTTGTCCCACCTATGAGTGAGTTTATGACTTAGTATTATGTTTAGGTGCTTACCCTTGTTGGGAGACTCTATGAGTGGTAGCCCGTGTCTATCGTTTGTTTTTATTCATTATTATGAGACTAGAAGTGAATTCATGTTGTCCATTATGGCGGGTTTGATGTGATTCCTGAGTAAATTGGTTATAATTTGTGGTTTGATACTCTACCGGGGTGAGAATTTAACAAGTGTTGAGATTTTATTTGCAGAATTGAGTTAGTGGAGGATTTCCATTGGTATGATGTGTATTCGACTTGTGATTCAGAGTTGAGGGCGAGGCCCTCGCGACTCCATGTGATTTGATATGTTTGAGCCGGGCTGCATGCCGCGGTGGAGGGTGATACCAGGATGAGATCCTTATGATTTGTTCATGTACTTTGATTTTTCCTTTTGAATTGATTTGTAGTAGGGTATTGTTAGAAAGTTGTGCCTGTCGGGCTTGTTTGATATTTCTCATATGCGTTTCTCTGTATATATTCAGTCATTGTCGTTATGTGCTTCTTACGTTTTGGCTGAAATCACTAACTTCGAGACTTCGAGGCGATGCTTAGCACATTCGAGGACAAACGTTTGTTTAAGAGGGGAAGGATGTAATGACCTGGCCAGTCGTTTTGAGAATTTAAGTCTCGTTCGGCAGCATATAGCCCTGAGCAGCTTCATATTATGTGTATTGACTTGCGTGCGTGGTTGAATTCAGTTACCAGTTGTTTCAGAGTGATTTGGGACACTTAGTCCCTGAAACGGAAGCTTAAGTCTTAGGATTTTGACCGTAGTCAGAACTATGTGAAGACGACTCCGGAATGGAGTTCCGTCGGTTCCATTAGCTCCGTTGGATGATTTTGGACTTAAGAGTGTGTCCGGACTGTAAATCCGAGGTCTGTAGCTGATTTAGGCTTGAAATGGTGAAAATAATTTTTTTGGAGATTTGGATAGGAAGTGGACTTTTTGATATCGGGGTCGGAATGCAATTCCGAGAGTTGGAAAAAATCCGTTATGTTATTTGGGACTTGCCTGCAAAATTTGACGTCATTCCGGGTTGATCTGATAGGTTTCGGCTCGGGTTTTAGAAGTTGAAAGATTTGAAATTTATAAGTTTGATTCATGGTGCGATTCGTAGTTTCGATGTTGTTTGATGTGATTTGAGACCTCGAGCGGGTCCGTGTTAGGGTATAGAACTTGTTGGTATGTTTAAATGGGGTCCGGATGGCCCCGAGTGTTTTTCGGACGAGTTGCGGATGATTTCCATAGTTTTGGGGAGGTCTGAGTTCCGGTGTAATAACACCTGCGGACCCTGGGGCAGGTGTGAAGATTGAGGCACAGGTGCGGGAAGGGCTGGACTTGGCAGTCTCAGCAGGTGCGGAGAATTTGTGCGCATCAGCGGACTCGCACATGCGGAGATAGAAGCGCAGATGCGAGAATTCGAGAGTTGGCCTGGGGTCGCAGGTGCGAGGAAGTTCCGCATCTGCGATGCCCGCATATGCGATGCCCGCATATGCGCAGAAGACTCGCAGGTGTGGAGGCTGTGGGAGTTAGTGACTTCCGCAGGTGCGACTGGTTAGACCGCATGCGCGGTAGGCGCATGAGCGAGAAATGATCGCATGTGCGAGGATCGCTGGGCAGAAAGGGGTTGGTATCGAGGGTTATTTCATTTTCACTCCATTTTTTGATTTTGAGCTCGGGAGAAGGCGATTCTTTGAGGAATTTTCAGAGGAATCTTGTGGGTAACGATTTCTTACTCGAATTTGGTTTTATTGCATTAATCTATAGTTGTTTTCTCCATTTAGTTTCGGATTTTTGGGGTTGAAATTGGGAAATATTGGAAGAACTTCTTCAATAAAGATTTCGCATTTTGAAAGGGGATTTGTGGTCGTATTTGAGTAAATCTTATATGGTTGGACTCGTGAGTGAATGTGTGTTCATATTTTGTGATTTTTACCCGATTTCGAGACGTGGTTCCGGGTCGACTTTTTAGGGTGAATTTCGGAATTTTTGTTAAAATATTGATTTCATTAATTAGATGATCTATTATGGCTGTATTCATGATATGCAATTGTGTTCGGCTAGATTTGGACCATTCAAAATCGGATAATTGAGAAAAGGGCATTCTTACAGGCTGATTGAGCTTGGTTCGAGGTAAGTATCTTGCCTAGACTTGTGTGGGGGATTTTCCCATTAGGATTTGAGTCTTCTATGTTGATTGTAGCCCGTGTGCACGAGGTGACGAGTGCATGCACAAACTTATTTATGGAAAGTTGCCCTTTTAGGGTTCTTAGGTCCTTGTATTCAATGAATATGCAGTTGTTCTTGTTATGATTATATATCTTAACTACTAGACTCACATCTACCTGCTTAATTAGAATGAATTGCTTCATGATCCACTATTATCGTTACTTGATTCATATATGCCTTAATTGAAACTGTTATCTCTTTTATAGCCATGCTATCTTTTCATAACTGCTTATCTTTATTTGGAATTTATATTATTTCATCCTATAATTATTCAGTCTTAATTGAGGTTATGATTATTTTTTCGCTGTTATCCTTAATTGAATTGTTGAACATCCTTCGTAATTTCCTCAACCTTAAAATAAGTAAATATCCTATATCTTAGTCGACTTGTTTTATTTGGCATTATTGGATTCGTGTTAGCTTCCCTGTTGTTAAAGTGTATATTATGGGATTCATTCCTACACCTTAGTTTTCCCTTTATTGAGTTGTTTGCTTTATGCCTAGCATTTCAGACTGTGGTTATTCCTTGTGATTTGGTCCCACATTTTCCTGTGATTTAAAAGTTCTTGAGTTGATTTACTTGTCGTACTTTGCATTATTGCCATTGTTGTTGTTGTATTTGTTGTGGTGATGTACGAGGTTTCTGTTGTGCGGTTGTTATTATTGTTATGCACGAGGTTTCTGCTATGCGGTTGTTGTTATGGGTTTGCACGAGGTTTCTGCCGTGCTATTATTACGATTGATATTTATGCAGCGTGACAAGGTGGGATATATATATATATATATATATATATATATATATATATATATATATATATATATATATATCTGTGTGTGTGTGTGGGGGAGGGGGGGTTGCGCATGTGGCGAGACAAGGTGGGAATATTATTATGCACGTGTGACGAGACAAGGCAGGCATTTATGTTACTATTGCACATGTGGCGAGATAAGGTGGGCTGTGTCAGGGATTGAATTGTGATGATTTATGGCCTGGGGGCATTGTTGTTGTTGATATTTGTGTAGTGGTATACGTACCTGTGTGAGCTTTATCTTGTGAAAGCTGTGAGAAATTATTCTACGTGTTGTCCGTTCTTCTTCTTCCTTATGCTTATTTGCTGGTATGGACTATGTTAGGACACTTGCACAAGCATACACGTAGTTAAGCACTCTTATCGGATAAGAGGTGTTCTTGATATTGTTGAGCATAGATGCTCACCCTTGTTTACTTGCCTTCTATGTGAGAATGTCTCTATTAGCACGTGAGTCATAAGTGTGGTTATGAGGTGTTATGAGGGCACAGGATGCCAAGTGTTAGGGTTCAGGTATTGAGACCCGTAAGTTCTGAATTTGTCCGAGGTTCGGTACCTCGTGGATTTGTTGACTAAAACCTGATGTAAAAGCGGTTGTAATTACTGAGTTATTACTTGTCCTTGCTGTATTCGTGATTTCGGATTTAGGTTGTGTTCCATTCACTTTGTCTGCGTCGTTTTCATGATATTCCATTGATACTTGTTGTTTCTTGCTTTAATGCCATTACTGTATTGTGAGCCATATTGCATAGTCTTTATGTAGACATCATACTTTTGTTATTCATGTGCTTATATTTGTTCAATTTACTAGGCACCGCTGTGGTGTGCTCATACTACTCTTCTGCACATGTTTTGTGCAGATCCAGGTACTTGTTCATTAGCTAGCTGTGTGGATTGTTGCTGTGGAGACTCAAGGTAAACCTACTGGTGCGTTTGCAGGCTTCGGAGTAACCTTCCAGTTTTCGTTTTGCACTGTTTATTCTTATTTCTGGACAGTTGTATTTACAAGTTTTCTAGCAAACACTCTGTAGAGCTTATGACTTGTACTACCAGTTTTGGGAATTTTAAGAGATTCTATTTAAATAATGTTATTGTTTTAATTATTGTTAGGCTTACCTAGTCCCTAAGATTAGGTGCCATCACGATACCCAACAGAGGAAAAATTGGGTCGTGACACCATTAGAGGTGGAAGTCAGACCGTTAGAGGTGGAGGCCAGCCAGTTAGAGGCTGTCCTAGAGACGCAGTACAGTGTGGTGGGGCCCAACCCCGATTTTATGCTTTTCCAGCTATGCCTGAGGCCGAGTCATCTGATGCTGTGATCACAAGTATTATTCCAGTTTGCCATAGATATGCTTCAGTTCTATTTGATCCAGTATTTACTTATTCCTATGTGTCCTCCTATTTTGCTTCATATTTGGTTCTGCCTTGTGATTCTCTGAGTGCTTTTGTGTGTGTATCTACACCGGTGGGAGACTCTGTTGTAGTAGATCATGTCTATCGTTTGTGTGTGGTTACTATTGGTAAACTTGAGACTAGTGTGGATCTTCTACTTCTTGATATGGTAGATTTTGATGTCATCTTGGGTATGGATTGGCTGTCCCCTTATCATGCTATATTGGATTGTCATGCCAAGACAGTAACCCTAGCTATGCCGGGGTTACCTCGGTTAGAGTGGAAAGGAACTCCTGACCATTCTGCGAGCAGGGTTATTTCTTATATGAAAGCTCGGCGTAACCTCGTCACTACTCTACCGAGGTTAGGCTTGACACTTACTGGGTACCGCTGTGGTGTACTCATACTACGCTTCTGCACATCTTTTTATGCAGATCCAGGTACATTTTACCAGCCTAGACGTCAGTAAGTTACCTGCGCACGGAGACTTCGAGGTATATCTGCCAGCGTCTGCAGACTCCGGAGTCCCCTTCTATCATTTTATGTTGCTTCCTTATATTTTATTTAGACCTTGACTTATAGAGATATTGAGAATAAATTCTTAGAAGCTTGTGACTTATTTCTATCGGGTTTTGGGAGTTGTAATCATTTGAATTGTAGATTACTTATTTTCAGATATTTATGATTATTCCGCATTGATAGGCTTACCTAGTCTTAGAGATTAGGTGCCATCACGATACCTTACGGAGGGAAATTTGGGGTCGTGACACTAACATCGTCACAAAATAAATTTGATTCGAATAAAATAAATTTAATTAAAATATCATATGTATTCGATAAAGATGCCAATAGTGTTATAATCCAATAGACTATTCATGTGAAGTCATTTGTACCTGAAAATACGATAAAATCACTTACATATAAATGTATAGTTATATGTGTGCATGTGTGCGCGTTCATGTATATTTGTACATTATGTTAAAGTAAAATTATCATTTGGAATGACATTGTGAATGGTGAAAAAATATATTGCATCGATATTGGAAAGTAGAAAGTGTAATTATTAAGTTATTTAATCACAAATTATTACTAATTGTTTTAGGTGTACCCCATGGAATTACAATGATCTACTGATCATCCTAAGGAAGATATATGATCGAATTTCTGTACAGCTTCTACAAAATACTATTTTCAGTCGACAATAACTTCTTGATAAAAGTGCCTACAGTTTTTTAAAGGCAAGACAAAAACTTTAGGACGTGAAATGTTTGCAACCATTAGTCGTATATTCACATTTAAATTGTGTTGATGAAGTATCCAAACGAAAACAGTCAAACCAAATATTTGATCTATTAGAAGAATTGTTGTCGTCAAATATTACTTTATCGCAGTTAGTTTTATCTTTAACAAAATATTAGCAATACATATATACAACAACACATTATGGGTAAACCAAAATTTAAATATTAACTAAGTGTGAAAAGGTAAAACCTATTCAATTGATTGTATGCAACATACTACAAATTATAACGTACCTAAGTAGAAAACAATAGTAATAAAGAAATATCTTTTTTCTCTATATTTAAAATTTGATTGTTCATCTTTGAATATTTTGACAATATTCAATCATTTTAACCTTGACAAATAAATCACAATATGGCAACCACATTAATCATTCACGAGAACTTATACTTATTATTTCAAATATAATTATTGACTCAAAATTTTATTTTAATAATAATTGACATAATTAACAATATTTCATATACACTTCAAGACATGATATACACGTGCGTCGAGAAACTAGTTATGCTTAAATCACTACTAGAAATTCTCTAAAAACCGACCAACGTTGGTCGATTATGACAAATTACCGACCAAAACGCGACCATTACGGTGTGGATGGTGTTTTGATGGTCGGAATGGCTTACCGACCAAAGTTGGTCGGAAATTACCGACCAACTTTGGTCGGTAGATTAAAACAACCATCTGACAAGTTTAATTACTTACCGACCAACTTTGGTCGGAAACATATTTTATTAATTTAATTTTACCGACCAAAGTTGGTCGGTTTAACTAAATTATATTTTTTTATTAATTATTAAAATTAAAAAAAACCGACCAACTTTGGTCGGTAATTAAAAATATATATTTTTTAAAAATAATTAAAATTAAACATTACCGACCAACTATGGTCGATATTTTGGAATAATTTATTTTTTTTATTAAAAATCGACCAACTTTGGTCGGTTTTTCTGGGTTTAATTTTGGCATAAAATGCCTGTTTTGGCAGTTACACCACCTGCCAGCATACCAATACAACAACACAACAACAACAACAACAACAACAACAACAACAACAACAACAACAACACAACAACAACAATCAAAACATTCAATAAATACTTTAAAACTAACAAATTAAAATTCAATTGAACATAAAAATCCAAAACCAAGTTAAAACTAATTACAACTAGTTCAAAACTGGTTCTATTTGTCTAGTTCAAAGTATATAAAAGTCAAGGGGTGTTTTCTACAACATCATCATCACCGTTTGATGAACTTTCATTTACAAGACGATATAGAGAACGGTCTTGTGAAGGACGGGAAACACGATCACGGGGAGGACGGGAGGAACGTTCATGAGCAGGACGGGAGGAACGATCACGTGGAGGTCGACCCTCTGGAGATGACTCATGAGATTGGGGCAACGGAAAATCTCCACTAGATAGGAGAGTTCTGATCTGAGCTTGCATGCCAAGGAATTGATCATCTCTAAGCCTTTCTCTTTCCTTGGCCGCTTCTAGCTCTGATGTGAGCTTTGTCACTGTCTCCCGCATAGCGGAGAGGCTCTCCCTATTAAGTTGCTCGCCTTGCGAGGAAGTCCCTATTTCTCGCATTCCACACTTATAGCGATGGAAGTTTTTAGTAGAAAACCCGTATACCTTCCCCCATTTTGGACCGCCAACAGACTCCAATCATATTCTTTCAGCATCCTCGTCCGAAGGTTGGGTTGGCTCACCCGATTCACCAGCTGGATGACTACGGATGAATTCTCCACGTTACTTTGGTAGCGACCCTATATTATTTTAAATTAAATAAGTATTTAAAATTTTTTATAAAAGTAAATTATAATACTTAAAGAAAATTGAAAGCTTACATATGCAGTCGAGGTCCGGTCCTCGACCCACCTATCTTGATCCCCCTCTTTCTTCTTCTTCAAAATATGTGTCTCCTTGAATAGCTCATCATGACTCATTGGACGCCCATACTTCTTTTCCTGAAAATAAATTAATTTAGTTAATAAACAGAATAGATATACTTAGAAAAGTAAAATAATTTAAGCAATTACGTACCAATCTTCTTTTTATTGTCCCTAGGCTGATCGCACCTCCAGTGTGCAAGGAGCCTCCCTTCTCGGATGCGCGAGCTTTCTTTCCTTTTTCGCTCCTCTCTAAGAACTCTGCGGTAAGCCATTGCCTTTGCAAATCATTCCACAAATTCTCAAGTAACCAGCCAGGCCTCTTGTTCTTCTTTCTAGCATCCGAGAAAGCATCCGCCAATCTCTTGCGAGCTTTATGATGAAAATTTGTAGCCACTTCCGCGCTATAGCGGTCTTCCCATACACACTTGCTCTGTATTTCAAAAGTTAAATATTAGATGGAAACATCATAAATATAAATTATTAAACTGTTTAAAAGAACATTTATACCTTAAATTGATTGAAAATTTGCTCCTTCAGTGAGAATGGGCAATCAGTCCAAGTCGCATAAGGGCCATCATAAAGCTTTCTGATGGCATTGGTGATTATCCTCGTAGTCTTATTACCCGGCCTGAACCTGCAATTTAACAATAAAAATACAATAATATCTTAGTAAAAATGTTACAAATCAATAGACGCAAAAATAATGAATAAAACTTACCCATCACCCTCAGGGACTGTGATGATCCTGCCATATCGATCATAATGCACTACCTCATCATCACCATCCGAAGCATGTGCATTAGAGGTATGTGAAGATGGTGTAGGCGGGTCAGAGCTAATGCCTCGCAGGTGAAGGCCTGCAATAGATGGAGTCGATGATGAAGATGGTTGCGATCCCTGTGACTGCGACATAGCTGGATGCGACCCAAGTGGATGTGATACCGATGGCTGTGACCCGAGTGGCTGTGACATGGATGGATGCGATCCATGTGGCTGTGATATGTAGGGATGTGATCCATGTGGATGTGATGCAGATGGCTGTGAGGCAGCTGGACTGTATGTCGGACGTATAGTCATATGGCCTTGTGATGGAAGACTAGGTGTCTGAATGAAGGTGTACGGCTCGTGATGCTGTGGTAGCTCAGTATAGCCGTGTGGTGGAGGATAAGACATAGGCATCTCTGAAAAGGGTGGACAAGAGGGAGTATTATTTTCTACCCTCCTCTTTCCCTTCCTACCCTTTTCTCGACCCCGAGAACTAGTAGGGTCATTGTTACCTTGACCCTTGCCTGCCATCTGCATAATATAATACACATTTAGATTGAAACATATAAGAAACTAGCTATAAAACGAGAGTGCTTTAAAAAACCAACTTTTTAATCCTCATCGACGTATTGTTCCTCGTCCGAGAATTCTTCGTCCTCACTTGTTTGAGCTTCATCAGTTGATTCTTCGTCCTCATTTTCTATAATTGTTACTTCATTTGTATCAACTTCTTCCAATATGCGTTCAGGATGTTCCAAATCATTTTCTAGCTGATCGTCCACTATTTGGTGAACATTGGAGATATCGTTTTGATATGCAACATCTAACACATTCTCGACTTCCACCCTACCTACATGCTTAGTTTTTATTACAACCCACCAATCGGACTTATTCCGCCACAATGGATAAGGAGCATAATACACTTGCCTAACGTTATGTGCAATTATGAAAGGATCATAGCGATCATACTCCCTCGTATGATTAACCTCAATTATGTTGTATTGGTTGTGTACTCTTGTACCTCTTATTGGATTTGGGTCAAACCACTTGCATCTAAAGAGTATCAATTTCTTATATGGCCAACCTGTATATTCTAGTTGTAATATTTCTTTGACCACACCATAATAATCAATATCTCCAACTTGGTTGCCATCACCACCTTGAACCCACACCCCGCTGTTGTTGCTATTTTTATTTTTAGAGCAATCCTCTGTATGAAACTTATAACCATTCACTACGTACTTAGACATTGTTGTGACCTGAAGCCCAGGTCCCCAAGATATATCTTTCAAAAATTGATTTACACCAGTATTTGGATTATTTACCTACATAGAGTTAAAAAAATTCATAAGTTAGCACAACTTATGAATCAATTTTTATACATTCACTACATGTATATATATATATATATATATATATATATATATATACACACACACACACACACACACACACTTACAAACTGTTTGAACCACGTATCAAATCTCGTATATACAACATCATAGCCAAATTGACCCACGAAGTGACTGTGACATATCAAATATTTTTAGTAGTTGCATCAATATGTAGTCACATTAAATTTTTCATTTTGATAACTAATAAATCAATACTTACTTGAGAAATGGTACAACTTCGGGACAATTTAGCAACACATGAAGTGTAGCTGACTTGTACTCCATATCACTCAAATTTCTCTTTCTAACATCCTTAGAACATCAGCCTGGTTGATTGAATATGGACATTGGTGGATATAATGGATCATTCACACATTCGACTGTGTGCCTATTGGGCCTATTCCTAGAACATGGCACGTTACTCTCAAAATAATAAGAACAAAAATGTGCAGTTTCCTTTGCAAGATAGGCTTCGCATATAGATCCTTCAATCTTATTCCTCTGCTTAACAAATTATTTGCATTTGCCAATTGTCCTACATAATCTCATGTTAGCCAAGAACATTCAAATAAAATAGAATATTACATCAAACTTATAATATTACCTCTCAAAGGGATACATCCATCTGCATTGAACAGGCCCTCCAAGTCGTGCCTCGTGTACAAGGTGTATTGGAAGGTGTTCCATCACATCAAAGAAACCACATGGGAATATTTTTTCCATCTTACTAGAAATTACACGGATGTTCTGGTCCATCCGAAGTAGGTTTTCTTCCCTTAATGTGGTAGAACACAAGTCTTTGAAAAACAAACTAATCTCTGTGATGGGTTTCCAGATTCTTTCAGGCAAACCACAAAATGCAATAGGCACTAAGGTCTCCATGAAAACATGGCAGTCATGACTTTTCAAATGGCTCAACTTCCCTACCTCCATATCTATTTTTTTCCAAGATTCGACGCATAACCCTCAGGCATCTTCAATTTCGTAACCCAATCACAAATTTGTCGTCTTTCCTCCAAAGTGAATGTGTAACTTGCTTTGGGCTTGAACACCTTACCATTATTTTTTGTCTGCAAGTATAATTCAGGCCGCCTGCAATATTCTTGTAAGTCCATTCTAGCCTTCGGATTATCTTTTGTCTTACCTTTAACATCCATCACTGTGTTGAACAAATTATCAAAATAATTCTTCTCAATATGCATGACATCAAGGTTGTGTCGGAGAAGATTATCCTTCCAATAAGGCAACTCCCAAAATATACTCTGTTTCATCCAATTATGATTAACACCATATCCAGGGAATCTATAAGGTGGAGCCTCAGTAACTTTACTGAAGTTCTGGACCTTCTCCCAAATTTCCTCACCTGAAAGTATCGGAGGTGGAGAATCATATTCCACTTTATTCTTTTTGAATGCATTTTTCATCCTTCTAAACTCATGATCATCAGGCAAGAATTGACGGTGACAATCAAACCATGATTGCTTTCGGCCATGTTTCAAAGTGAACGCTTTACTATTTTCCATGCAGTAAGGACAAGCTAGCTTCCCAGCAGTCATCCACCCAGACAACATTCCATACGCAGGAAAATCATTAATAGTGCACATTAAATTAGCACGCAAATTAAAATTCTGCTCGGTTGATATGTCATATGTTTCAACACCATCATACCACAATTGTTTTAGCTCATCAATCAAAGGTTGCAAATATACATCAATCAAACTTTTCGGATTACGTGGACCGGGGATAATACAATTTAAGAATATATATGGACTAGTCATACACAACTCAGGTGGTAGATTATAAGGTGTAAGAAAGACAGGCCAACATGAATATGGTGTCGCAGATATAGAAAAAGGCGTGAAGCCATCCGCACACAGACCTAACCGAATGTTCCTTGGTTCACTAGCAAAATCTGGATATGTCCTATCAAAGTGCTTCCAAGCTTCTCCATCTGAAGGATGACACATAACACCAGGTGGTCTTCTATTTTCAAAGTGCCATCTCATATGAGGAGCAGAACTCATCGACACATATAACCTCTTTAACCTAGGTATAAGAGGTAAATAATCCATCGCCATGACATCGACCATATTCCCGCTGGAAAGCCTCTTGAAACGAGGCTTTTCGCAAAATTTACAACTGTCGAAAGTTGCATCATCTTTATAATATAACATGCAACCATCTTCACAACAATCAATTCTCATTAACGAAAGTCCTAACTTAGAAACCAATCTCTTCGCCTTATAGAAATCACCAGGTAAGTTGATATTAGGGTCAACTAGTTCACTCATAAGGTCAATGAAAGAGTCCATGGCTGCTTGAGAAATATTCCAATTAGATTTGATACTTAGTAATCTAACTGGAACAGACAGCTCAGAGTGCGGACTTCCTTCACGTAGTGGACGACTAGCTTTCTCTAACTATTCATAAAAATATTTTGCGTCATCATTAGGAGTTTGTTCAATATTTTTATTGGGCTCACCCTCAAAAGCATCCGCAACCATATCCTGAATTCTAGAATCAAGATTTGTATTCTCCACCGACCTACTACTTTCACCAACAACCATATTATGAAATATCCCACGGCTACCATCGATCTCTCCATGATTAGTCCACACAAAGTAATTCTCTATAAACCCCTTCCTATAAAGATGAAGCTTAACTTCCTCCGATTTTTTAAACTTCATACAATCGCACCTGACACAAGGGCACCTAATTACTCCTTCACTTTGGTATGGTGGAAGTGACATTGCATGTCTAATAAAGTCATCAACCCCTTCTACAAAATCCTCCCGCAATCCCCGCCGATTAGGATAATTTCTATTGTACATCCAAGTACGATGTTCCATCTATACAAATAAAACAAGAACAAATTAATTTATTCTATAATTATAAATTAATTATATCTTTTTTAGTTAATTCAAGATAATTATTTTTTCCTAATTACACCAATTTATATCCTAAAATTTCAATTCGTATCCAAAAGGTCCAATTCATATCTTAAAAGTTCAATTCATATCCTAAAAGTTCAATTCACAAGAACAAATCCTAAAAACTAAAATTTCAATTCATATCCTACGAGTTTAAACATAAACTAACTAAACTAAAGAAATTCAACCCATACCCTAAAAGTTCGATTCACAAGAATAAATTAATTTATTCTATAATTATAAATTAATTATATCTTTTTTAGTTAATTCAAGATAATTATTTTTTCCTAATTACACCAATTTATATCCTAAAAGTTCAATTCATATCCAAAAGGTCCAATTCATATCTTAAAAGTTCAATTCATATCCTAAAAGTTCAATTCACAAGAACAAATCCTAAAAACTAAAATTTCAATTCATATTCTACGAGTTTAGATATAAACTAACTAAACTAAAGAAATTCAACCCATACCCTAAAAGTTCGATTCACAAGAACAAATTAATTTATTCTATAATTATAAATTAATTATATCTTTTTTAGTTAATTCAAGATAATTATTTTTTTCTAATTACATCAATTTATATCCTAAAAGTTCAATTCATATCCAAAAGGTCCAATTCATATCTTAAAAGTTCAATTCATATCCTAAAAGTTCAATTCACAAGAACAAATCCTAAAAACTAAAATTTCAATTCATATCCTACGAGTTTAAACATAAACTAACTAAACTAAAGAAATTCAACCCATACCCTAAAAGTTCGATTCACAAGAATAAATTAATTTATTCTACAATTATAAATTAATTATATCTTTTTTAGTTAATTCAAGATAATTATTTTTTCCTAATTACACCAATTTATATCCTAAAAGTTCAATTCATATCCAAAAGGTCCAATTCATATCTTAAAAGTTCAATTCATATCCTAAAAGTTCAATTCACAAGAACAAATCCTAAAAACTAAAATTTTAATTCATATTCTACGAGTTTAAACATAAACTAACTAAACTAAATAAATTCAACTCATACCCTAAAAGTTCGATTCACAAGAATAAATTAATTTATTCTATAATTATAAATTAATTATATCTTTTTTTAGTTAATTCAAGATAATTATTTTTTCCTAATTACACTAATTTATATTCTAAAAGTTCAATTCATATCCAAAAGGTCCAATTCATATCTTAAAAGTTCAATTCATATCCTAAAAGTTCAATTCACAAGAACAAATCCTAAAAACTAAAATTTCAATTCATATCCTACGAGTTTAAACATAAACTAACTAAACTAAAGAAATTCAACCCATACCCTAAACTAAACTAATTCATAACTAATTGACTAATTAACAAAACTAATTAGTTAATAAAACTTAATTAAAACAAGACCTAAACCCTAATCCTCAATAAAATACAATGTTCAAATAATTGAAACACTAATCAATTGAAACTAATTCATAACTAATTAACAAAACCTAGAAATAATAAATAAATGGGTTGTAATTCAAACCTAGAATTTTTAGGAGATGGAGAAGGAGAGGGGCGGCAGTGGCAGCGGCGACGGCGACGGCGACGACGACGGCTGGACGGCGAGAGCGAGGGCTGAGAGAAGGAAAGGGGAAGGTTTTGAGTGAAGAGAGGGGAAAATTTCAGAGAAATGGGGGTTTCCCCCGTTTTTCAATTCTCTGATTTCAAAATTACCGACCAAAGTTGGTCGGTAATTTTGGTCGGTACATTAAGTGTTGACCGTTTGACCAAAAACCGATCAACTTTGGTCGGTTTTTTTATAAAAAAAAAATTAAATTCTTTTTTTTTTGTGTTTTTTTCCTTAAAATATTATAAACTATAAAAAAAATATTATAAACTACAAGCATTTATTTTATTTAACTATGCAATTATTATAAATAATTATAAACTATAAGCATAATCTTTATAAATAATTATATTAACTATTTAATTTTAATAAATTATAATAGCATCTATCTAAGTAAATTTTCTAAGTTATAATTAAGTATGTGAGTAATTTCTCACACACACACATACACTATATTGTAATTGATGCTAATAACTTCTTTTTTCATTCGTTCATCACTAATAATGCATGACATAAGACGTTTTGATGAATCATCGATTAATATTCATCGATACATCTAAGTAAGTTATAAGTCGATGAATCAATTTACAAATAGATATATTTGATGATAAAGTATATATACTAATTAGTATCTTCCCAAGTCTATCCCTAAAAGAACCCGACCCTGTGGTCCTAGCGCTTCGTGTTCTTATATATATATATATATATATATATATATACATATATATACACACACACACACAAACACACTTCACTGTAATACTTTAACTATATATATAGCTTGTTATAGTATATGTTAGTATGTATATATATAGCTTGTTAAAGTTTGACCATGTTTGACCTATTAATTTAACTCGTTTACTTAATACTAATATCTTCTTTCATTTATTTAATTTGTGATCCATATATATATATATATATATATATATATATATATATATATATATATATATATAATATATATGGCATAGCTAGATTAATCGATATAAGTCGAAACGTTTTGTTTTTACTATTAGTCGATATAGGTCAAACATTTTGTTTTTAATATTCATCGATGCATCTAAGTAAGTTATAAGTCGATGAATCAATTTACAAATAGCATGTTATATATAGTATATGTTAGTATATTCATTATTTGTATTACAAAAGTGTTAACGAATTACATTTATATTATTAGATAGTAAATATAAAAGTAATTCGAAAGTTTGATCAATGTTGACGTAATAACGGACCAACTTTGGTCGGTTATTTTGCAGAAAATAACAATTACCGACCAAAGTTGGTCGGTAAATGCTTCCCCTACATTAACCGACCAACATTGGTCGGTAATTTTAAATATAAATTCTTAAATATTATAAAATATTTTAAATAATAAAATAATTATTAAAATTTAAAAAATTGGATCCAGATTACCGAGCAACGTTGGTCGGTAATCCAAAATTTTCTTGTCTGACCAGCTGGGTCAATTCGTTGACCAATTTACCGACCAACGTTGGTCGGTATTTAGTTTTAAAAAAATATAATTTTTTTTTTCCCAATTTCCGTCCAACCTGAACGGTTTTTGGTCGCTTTTTTTGACCGACCAACGTTGGTCGGAAATAGTTGGTCAGTTTTTAGCAGATTTTTAATAGTGAATGTGCCATACAAAGCCACAGATGGTAAAAGATTTTCGGGACATGATTTTTACACCAAACAAATGGTAATATAATATGCAAACATCAATTAGCTCTATTTATAAGCAAACATCCTTCAGTACATGCTCGCTTTTTACTTTTTCTCAAAAAATTCTTTTATTCATATTATGCTCAAAGGTGTGATACAAAGAACAGTAGCAGATTAATTTGTTACGATCCCAAAATCTCACCTTAGGAATCGTGATATCACCTATTCTCTAAGACTAGGTAAGTCTAACACATTATGAGATTTAAGAAAAATAATGAACTTAACTATTAAACATTAAACTGATAATTGAAATAACGAAGTTAAAATCGAACAATAGTTATACAGTCCTAAAACGGTAGTACAGAGTTATAAGTTCTACCAAGAGTAACTAAGAATATCAATTAATCACTGTTTGGAATGAAAGTAAACAGTAGTAAAATAAAGCTCCAGTAGGTGACTCCGAGGCCTGCGAGTGTAATGGCAGGTATACCTTAAAGTCTCCTTAGTAAATCTCCAACAGCTAGCTAACGAATCTGCACAAAAATGTGCAAAAGCGTAGTAAGAGTACACCACAAATGATGTCCAGTAAAAATCAAGATTAACCTCGGTGGAGTAGTGACGAGATAAGTTAAGACACTCACTAGACATGAAAACATATGTGCAAAATATTGATATAAAGCTAACAATGGAAAGAATGTTAATATAAAGCTAGCAATGGTATGAAGATTAATTTAAAACTAACAATGGGATGTAAAAGCAATAAATGACAACAAGAAATAAACATGTGATAAAGCAACTAGATAATTAGAACACTGTCAAAATGTAAGTGAAATCAGTTAAGGAAATAAATGACATTCCAAATAATCAAGCCGTTCCAACCCAAGGATTTCAACAAGAATCACCCCGAGGTACCACGCCTCATAATCACAAATCACAAGTCATAAATCACAAATCATCCTTATATCGCCGTGTGAACCTTACATTTATATTAAAATATTTTTTCCGAAATAACTTCACGCGCTTTAGCCCCCTTATCTCGCCGCATGTGCTTTAGATGAAGTAATTTTCCTTACTAGTAACACGCGCATAAATCCCCTTATCTCGCTGCTTAGCTTGCACATCAATATCACCACCCTTATACCGTCGCATGTGCATCTTATCACAACACAATAATTAACTCGCATCACACGTGTCCATATGCCACAACATTACCAAAACAATAATACAAATATCACAATAAACATCATATTAAAAAGAAAGTATATGGGTGTATGCTCTCTAGTTAGTGTGGAATACAAAATAAACATCATATTAAAAAAAAAAGTAAAAATTATTTAACCCCGTGGATCTATCACCTAGTCTAGTCTTCCGAAGAGCATTGATGCGAATACAACGACTTAAATTTCCTTGAAAGGAACACATAGTGCTCAGCCACAATCAAATTCAAATTGTATTTTACAGGAGAAATAGCATTTTGTCAGCCTCTCTTCGTAATCGGCGTTTTAAAATTGTCTGGTCTCTTGACTAATAATTGATTTGCTTTCGTTGTCACATAATTAAGTTATTGACATGACATATGCTCTATTCTTTATAATATAAATTTCAAATATAACATGTGCAATCATTAATTATGAATTAAAGAATTACTGCTACCTTACATGTGTTATACTCAATATAATTTTTTTTTTCTTTCTATGGAATGATTTTTTCTGATTCCCTAAGTTTCCATGCATTTGGATGCATGTTCCTTTTTCTTTACTCAAAGTTCTTTTATTCACATTAATTTTGGGGATTTTTTTCGTTCCTATACAATATTTTAAACTTATTTATCAAAATTATTCTAATTTTGTATATTACCCGCCCTAAATAAGGATTACTTACAAATTACAATACATTCCACTTTAAAAGGCTCCCAATCCATTATTAGTGCCTTCAATAAAGGGATTTAGTTACACTATTTTCCTTTTTTCTCTCCTCTCTCCCCTCTTCTCTCCAGAATATTCATCGGCTAACACATGTTGGTCTTTTTGTCTCCTCAACCACCATTACCAATACAAATATAAATACACCACGATTATCATCTTCCGTTTCGGTGCCTTAGTGTCACAATTACCCGTCAGTCTTTTTTTCTCTTTTTGTTGCAATAGATTATTTTCAACATTAATCAATCGTAATGAAACTCCTTAGATAGATTACCATTTTGGTCAAACAGTATTTTTAGTTAGGAAAAACTCTAAAAGAGTAATGACCAGATTAGTACACAAGAATATGAAACTTGCAATTTAATTGTTTCAGGTGGTGCTGAAACAAGTGACATTCACCGCCGCCACGTAGCTTTGTCTTTTAGAATTTCAATAAGCGTGAAATTGCTGCTCTCTTTCCCTTTTATAGACTTCGATAATGTTGATGAAGCGGAAACCACAAGAGGATCCCAAACCTCGACAACAAGATATGTGTTTACCTTCAAAATCGGATAACAATTAAATTTATGTATGGTTTTAAGGATACGTAATATAACTTAATACAAAAATAAAAAATCAGATTAATATTGAAATAAACGATTAAAAAGTAAATGCAAACCACACAAGTTGAACAATCTTAGCCTTGAAGGTTGATCACCTTTGAGTCAAATATGCTTTATTCGATGCTGGAACATAATGATGAGATAATAAAAACTATGAATAATCGTATATTGCTTAGGGATGCGTATTACAATGTCCTTTACAAATAATCAAACCCCCTTCATATAGTAGAGGAGTCCTACTTTAGGTACAATTCTATATAAGGTAAAAAATCTCATGATTCGATAATTAATCGATTTCATTGATACGTGCCGAGATTTCCGCCGTGATATTCGACCGGTTACGGATATTTCGGCCTTTTTCTCAAGCTAATTCGGAGTCGTGGTCAGCTCCGGGGTTACAGACTCGATAATCTTGAAGACGCATGTTCTAACCTTGTGCCTAGGTTCGATAGAACCTAGGGTCGATCTTCAATCCATTATATTTCATCCCCGATCTGTCATGCAATAGATGAGCTCGGTTTCTACCGTATACAGATAGTCCCCTCATTTTTCGGAGGGTAAACGAGGAGAAACGATATGAGCCTTTAATCATTGTCTCGATACTTTGCGCCAAAAATGACAAAATGAGCGAAACGTCTCGTCAGTCACATCTAAATGGCATTAAATGTTCGTTAGTTGCTGGTCGGCCACTACAGGTTTTGAACCGCCGTTTACAAACTATAAATACGTCCTCCTTCATTCATTCAAACTTTGCATCCAATCTTTTCCTACTCTTGTTCTTAATGAAACTTTGCATTTTCTAGTGTTTTCCCCAATTTCTTGAGAGCCTTGTAGGGGTTCTCCTTTGTCTGAACTATTCAAGGGCTATTGTGATCGCCTTGCAGAAGGTCGTTCTATCATTGCTGCTCAGTATCAGTATTACCTAAGATTTTGAGATTTGGCATTGATTTTTATGACAATTCGTGCGTTGCTATCGCACAGTGTTTGAGTAAGCTAGGATACTTGTCTATGTGTAGGGGCAATGAATGATTTGAAAGGAGGTTTTCCTCAATGCATGATTCAAGGATTCAGTGTTTTATTTCCTACAGAGGAAAGACAATCGGACTAAGAATGTTCAACTTTGGGTTGATGGAGTAACGAGACTTGGTAGTTTTGAGCGTGGTGGGATTTTAATCTGTGATGTGGTGTCGTCATCCTTATTGAATGTGTTAAGTTCACCGGTGTTATGGTCTTCTTCAATTCGCCTTTGGGGCAGGGTATTGTGAAATGGGGACGGGAAAAGCAGCTATGAGAGATCGCGGTGTGCAGTGGTTTAGGATCGAATAGGTGTTCCTAGAGTTGATGGATTGAGAAGGATGATCTTCGGAGAGGTTTAAAGTTGGTACCGATCTATTGGTTCAAGTGCTACAGAGACGGATTTTGATTTAAGGCAACAGCTGGGCAACGGAGGATGAGGAAGGAAATGTGGGAGGTGTCTTGTCGTGGTTAATTTTCTAGAAGGCCAAGTATGAGAAGCAGAAGTCGAGTAGTTTCTTAAAGGAGAGGGTTTGACCAAAGTGGAAGAGTGGCAGGGTAGCATATGGGTTCTGTGGTAGGATAGCTACATGCGTTGCGGAAAGTTTAGAGTGATTTGGAACTCATGGTGGACAATGATTAAGTCTACGAACCTAATTTGGGATATTGGCTGCTATATGGAGAAGGGTTGGATGCGACGGAAAGAAGTTGCATGGTAAGAAGAAGGATACAATATGACTTTGGATTGGAATTTATTGTCTCACCTTTAGTTGAAGTCCATGAGGAGTGAACAGACTTGTATAGCTGGTGAACGAGCACGAGCTGAGGATGGTATATTGGTTTCATGGTAATTGTATTCGGTGCAGCGTTGTTGGAAGATGTCGGCATGCAATTTCCACAGGTGGGTTATTTTCGGTGAGCAGGTTAACTGTTGCGTAGTGTTGATGAAGCTTCTACGAAGAATTTTATTGGCTATCCGGTAAGAGGTCGAATATGTAAATGTGGCTAGTGATTCAGAGCGTTCATGAAATGGTTAACAAGAAGATTTCGAGGAATTTGGCGGGTCGATTGCGAGAGGTCATGTTAGTAAGGAAGAAGGGATCTTGGTAGGTTCCAGGGTCATGTAATGGTAGCTTCAAGCTTAAGTGGGAGAGCCCCACCGCCTACGATTGGATTGCATGGTTGTCTACTTGTGAGGTTTCTAGTTATCAGCATATTGGTGGGTTGTTACGACTAAGGAATAAGAACATCAGTGGTGATTTAAGCCAAGGATTTGAGGAATGTGTGCTACAATTGGCCTTATCGATTCATGTTCAGGCTTTGGGAAGACTCGGAGTTTATGCTTCGTGTAGATGTGATGTACAGGGAAAGGAATTCATCCGGTTACTTCTTTGAGAGGGTGTTCATGTGCTAGCAGGGCCTTGGAGTTTGATCATAATTGGGAACAAGTCAGAGAGGGTGACTCTCAACAATGGTTCTAGTGGGTTCAAAAATTCAAAGTGTGGTACCTAAGAATTTCGAGCCTGTAGTATGGTTAAGTATTGAGCTTTTGCAATGGATTATGAAAAGTGGCTTGGAGTGTTCTATGTTATCCTCGGTCTGTGGTGTGGCATTGGAGGAATGGGAGAAAATAACTTCGGATTCATAGAGGGATTTTCAGAATGGGTGTACCAGTTGAAGATGCGAATATGCTCATAAGGATGGTATGAGATTGTTCGTGGGTTTTGGAGACAACGTGGTCTCGTGAAATAAGGTCACTCAGAATGAGTGCAGATTTGGGTTTATGATGTTTTGAATGGAGGTATAGGGCAAGTGCCGAGTAAATTAGAAGAAGTGGCTTAGTTGGTAATGGTTGAATCAGCACGGTTATGGTAGTGACCAGTTTCTCCAGTGTGAAGTTACACATGTGGTTTGTGGTTGTACACTTGGGCGTGAACGCCACCACAAATTGGTTGATTTGGGAGGTATTCGATTCGTATGGCTTTGTTGTGTAAAGGGATTTTCAGAAGAGTTATGGCAGTTTAGATTATAACATGAGGTTGTATTTTCTGCGGTTTGGGAATTTAGTTGCGTGTTGCATTGGTTCTTCTGAAATGAGCTAAGTAAAAGGTTTATATATGATGAAGTGTTTATCCTATTAGTGGATCAGGGGTTATTATGGAATTTTGGTACTCTCACGTATTGGCATGTTAGGTGTAGTGAGCGGCATGGGGAATTGGAAGCTGAGGATCAAGGTTGTGGTTCGGTGTTGACAAGAATGTCACGAGCTCAGATGATCAGGGAAGAATTCAGATTGTTAGAATTAACTGGTATTGTCTTTAGTGTCACCTGAAATCGGTGTCCTGTGTAAGAGACTTTGTGTACTGATTTGCGGCTTCTTAATTTGCTTTACAACATTAGTGTGGCTGGTGGTATGGATGTGCAGACTTGTTACCTGTTGTGGAAGGCCGTGAGAGCGTATCCCACGAGAATATTGTATAAGTATAACATGTAATCACTTGATTGATTAAAGATTGAAACCAAGTATGGAGATTTTGGTACTATCGCTAATGCGAGAGTTTAGGCCTCAAAGGCGCTCTATTCGGTTGATTGTGAATTGTGGAAGTTTGTTCTGAATTCGACGGCTGTTCTAGTGTGTCATGAGAAAAAGGTCATTGTGGATCCTTAAGAGGGTGTTTGCCCAAGCATGATATGACAAGAATCGGTTTGGGGTCCATTGATGGCCCCAAATGTGGATGTGTACTCTACACTGGCCTGGGTGTGTTCATTTAGCATAGCATTCCTTATGGATGAGTATTCGGGCATTGGGTGTTATTTTCATCGTCAGCTACTTCATGTAATACTCTATTGTGCCGTGTGGGTTATGAGACGGCTTGATTATTTGTACAATATGTTGAGGTCCCGCGTAGCGGTGGTGTTATGTGAGCAGGATGGCTCTCGAGATGCAGATCATATATCGCACCTTAGTTGTGCTAGAGTTTTATAGCGTATGACGCTACCCGTCTCCCTAGGATTTGTATTATGCACTTGGCGTACTTATGGTTGATATTCGGGAATTTCGTGAGTATGAGCATTACGGCTCGAGGTGTGTTTTCTTTAGATTATTATGTGTGGATCGGGTGGCATGCCACCACAGGTACATTATTTGGATCGGGTGGCACGCCGCCACGGGTATCATGTGTGGATCGGGTTGTATGCCGCAACAGTGTGATGTTGAGTACAGTTCCCTATACCTATTCTTGTGTGTTTTGCTTCTCATTTTCTGAGGAAGGTTCATAACATTTTTTCGGTTATTTAATTAGTCACGTGGGTTGAGCAGTTCTTTCCGGAGTTCATTTTTTCCTTATGTATCACGTGCGAGTTTGTGGATTGTTGGCACATAGTGGCATCATATGAGACCTTTGGTAGTGTTTGTGGTGGCTTATTGCCGGAACAACTTATACTGGGTGAGACGAGATTATTAGACCTGGGATCAGTGCGATCGGATTATATAAGGCATATTAAAAAGCAAATATCGTTATTTGGTTCATAATGGGGTACTGGTCCTTGTCAGGAGAAGGGACTCAATGAATTGCCAACTCGGACGTTAGTTATGAATTTCTACACATCCTTTCTGTTGTGGCAGTATTGCGAGAGTTGAAACGGGATTTATATGCTTCGTGAGGTGCGTGTGGGCATCTGATTCGTGGGATTTTGACTATCGTTGTTAGAGGATATTATTATGGTCATGTGCGTTACACGGTGCATGGTATGAATTCAGTAAAGGTATGCAATCATGTATTGGTGCATCGTGTAGTGATGGATATGGTGTTCGTATTTTGGAAATAGACCTGGTAGAGGATTTCAGATGTTGGAATTTGTCTCTAAGGCTTATTTGACTAAATAAAAGGGAGGATTTTTAGGTTTGCGCGAGCTAATGTGCTCAACTGGGTTGTGGTAGCACGGGTAGGTGCACGAGGTAGTAAATAATGATTTCGGACAACTCTAGAGCAGTTCTTAGCACGTTCGAGGGCGAACATATGTTTAAGTGGGAGAGAATGTAACGACCCGACCGGTTGTTTTTAGCTCTAGTGCATCGTTCGGCGGTTTGAGGCGTTGAGTAGTTTCACTTTAGGTATTATGACTTGTACGTATGGTCGGAATTGAATTTCGGGAAATCCGAAGTTGATTTAGAAAGAAAATTCTCATTTAGGAAGCTTTAAGTTGGAAGAATTTACTAAGGTGTGATTTTGAGTAAATGACCTCGGAATCGGGATTTAAAGATTCCAACAGGTTCGTATGATGATTTTGGACTTCGGCGTATGTCCGGATCAGGTGTTGGATGACACGGGATCGTTTCGACGCATATTGTGGAAAGTTGGCATTTTGGAAGGATTTCATAAATTTGGGTTGAAGTGCATTTTAATGTTATCGATGTCCGATTGGGATTCTGAGCCTCAGAATCGGGATTTGAAGGTTCCAACAGGTTCGTATGATGATTTTGGACTTGGGCGTATGTCTGGATCGGGTTTTGGATGAACCGGGAGCGTTTCAGCGCCTGTTGTGGAAAGTTAGCATTTTGGAAGGATTTCATAAATTTGGGTTGAAGTACATTTCAATGTTATCTATGTCCGGTTGGGATTTTGAGCCTCAGAATAGCTCCGTATGGTAATTCTGGACTTAGGGGCGCGTCCAGAAGTGGATTTCGAGGTTCGTAGGTCATTTTGGGGTCATTTGACGAAAGTTAGAAATTCGAAAGTTTTGAGAAGTTTGATCGGGAGTGGACTTTTTTGATATCGGGGTCGGATTCCGATTCCTGAAGTTGGATTAGGTCCGTAATGTCGAATGTGACTTGTGTGCAAAATTTGAGGTCAATCGGACGTGATTTGATAGGTTTCGACATCGATTGTAGAAGTTTGAAGTTTCAAAGTTCATTAAGTTTGAATTGGAGGGTGATTCATGTTTTTAACGTTGTTTGATGTGATTTAAAGGCTCAAACAAGTCTGTTTTATTTATTTCAAACTTGATGGTATGTTTGGACGGGGCCTCGGGGGGCTCCCGATGCCGTTCGGACGATGCACGGATTGAGTTGGAAACTCAAAAAGGTTGCTGGTTGCATCAGTTCTGGTGTAACCGCACCTGCGAGCTTTGGGCCGCAGGTGCGAGGGTTCGGTCGCAGAAGCGGCTCTAAAACGTTTGGCCTGGGACCGCAGGTGCGGAATTTCGTGCGCACCTGCAAAGGCGCAGGCGCGAGGAGGAAAGGCGCAGGTGCGGGAGTGGGCGCAGAAGCGACACGCTTGCCGTAGAAGCGGGCTCCCGTCCACAGAAGCGGCCCTCCTTGGGCTTGAAGGCCTCCGCAGAAGTGGACCAAGCACCGCAAATGCGGCCAACGCACCGCAGGTGCGAAGATCGTTGGGTAGTGAGGTTTTTATAAAACAGGGTTTTGGACATTTTCATTTCATTTCCTCCATGAAGGGCGACCTTGGAACGATTTTGAAGTACCATTTTCACTGTCCATAATGAGGTAAGTGATTTCTACCACTTGTGAGTTAAATATACGAATTTAGGCTTGAAAATTCATGGAAATTTGTAGAAATTTGAGATTTTGAAGAAAAACCTAAAAATTGGTATATTTGGATTTTTGGCCACGAAATTGGACATGAAATTTGGAATAAATTATATATTTGAGTTCGTGGTGTTATGAGTAAAGTTTATCTTCGAAAATTTTTGGAATCCCGGCACGTGGGCCTGAGGGTGATTTTTTATCGACTTTTCGAGCGGAGTTAGATTTTGTCGTAAATTGAATTATTATGAGTATTAGAGTATATATTTATGGATTTGCACCTTTATCGACTAGTATTGGAGCGATGGGCATGGGTTTGAGTTGTTGGAAAGGCTTTGGAGCCGGTTATGGAATTTCAGAACGAGGTAAGTCTCCTTTCTAACCTTGTAAGAGGGAATTAACCCAATAGATGAATCAAATTATTTTATGTTTCTATTTGTGGGGGCTACGTACGCACGAGGTGACGAGAGTCCGTGCGGTTCTACTATTATGCTTATGTCCGAGTAGTCTAGGACTCATATCATGTTGTACTTGCAATGTTTGCGCCCTACTTGTTAATTTAGTTGTTTAAAACATTTAGAAACTCGATAAAGGAATTGTAAAATGGTTAAACTTCATTTACTTGACCGTTAAATTAGAATTTAAAATTAAATGGAATATTTTCCCCTTAATAAATCTTGAATTGGTTGTTTAATGTGTTTTCTCTTTTGTGGAGCGGGCCAAACGCCTCGGTAGCAGATAGATGCATCTATGGTTCGCGCTGTTCAACCTTCAACAGTGCTCAGTTTAAATATTTATGTTGGATTGGGCCGTACGACCTCAACATGATTTGCGCATGATATATCTTTAGAATTGATAATAATTTATATTGCTTTCATTGACACGAGTAACAAAAATGTTAACTGGCGAAAATAAATTTGGAAAGTTCCTATTAACAAAAGAATTGTTTACTTACTTCATGTTATTGAGTTTACAGCCGTTCTATACAATCCACGCTTAATTATAATATCGGTATTTTTATTGTTAGCCCTTAGTAAGTATCGGAGTCGACCCCTCGTCACTACTTCTTCGAGGTTAGGCGGGATACTTACTGGGTACGCGTTGATTTACGTACTCATACTATACTTGCTGCACATTTTTATGCACATACATATATGTCTAGTGACCTTGTGGGCGCAAAGGCGTGGTTATGGCGGGAACTTAGGTGAGCTGCATTCTATACTACAATCCGCAGCCAACAGAGTCTCCTTCAGAGTATTTATATTTCTCCTATCCAAATTTGTATTCCGAATATATATTGTATTTTATTTTACATTCCTAGTTGAGGCTCATGCACTTGTGACACCGGATTTTGGGGTGATTATGGATTGCCCTGTATTGAAATTGTTAAAAATCTTATTATTTACTCTGTAAATTCCATCTTTTACTATTTAATTGAAGGAAATATGATTTTAAAAATATTAAAATGAGAACCAAATTAAATATTAATTTTTGGCTTGCCTAATAGTGGTGTCTGGCGCCATCACGACCTTTAATGGATTTTGAGGTGTGACAATCCGGATCTGCAAAAGAAGTGCTAAAGTGTAGTATCAGTACATCCGACCTAATGTACTTTGTAAGTGTTAAGCCTAACTCCGACAAGGTAGTGACGAGGCTAAGACAAGATCCCTATGATAAACCTGTGCTGTTATATTACAAGAAGTAACCAAAATAGCATATAAAGAATCAAATATAACAATGGGATATGGACATATAAAGGGGACAATAAACGAAAACAATAAGTAAAGAATCACCAAGTAAACCTCTTTCCAAAGTAAATAATGAAACCACCAAGTCAAGTTCACATTCCAAGTATCAAGATAAATCGCAATGAAATTAACAAATTTGCACGGCATCACCCTTCGTTCTTTTACACTCATCCTCAAATGATAATAATAATAGTAAAGCAAGTGCACGATACCACTTTTCGTCCTTTTACTCTCATCCTCACATGATAATAATAGTAAAGCAAGTGCACATCATCACCCTTCGTACTTTTACTCTCATCCTCATATGATAATAATATAAAAGCAAGTGCATGGCATCACTCTTTATGATTTTACTCTCATCCTCACATATAAAATAAGAAAGAAATTGGACGGCATCACCCTTCGCGTTTTATCCTCACGTTCACTCAAGCAATGATATCAACATGCAAATAAGGTACGACAACATCCTTCGTGCTTTTCACTATTTATCACCAAGAAATCACAACAACACATTACTAATCAAGGTGGGAAGCAAATTTGTAATGACCACGCCGGTCGTTTTGAGCATTTGCATTCCATTTAGCTATTTGAAGTCTTGAGTAACTTCGTATGATGGATTATGATCTACGTGAATCATCGGTTTTGGTTTTTAGGTGTTTCAGGATTGATTTGGAAGAATGATTCTCAACTAGGAAGCTTTAAGTTAGAAGAGTTGACTAAGTTTGATTTTTGTGTATTTGACCCCAGATTGGAGATTTGATGGTTTCGTTAGGTCCGTATGGTGATTTTGGACTTGGGCATATGCCCAGATTTGCATTTGGATATTTCTAGAAGGTTTCGACACTTTTGGCGGAAGTAGGAAATTTGAAGGTTTGGAATGTTCATAAGTTTGACTGGGAGTTGACTTTGATGATATCGGGTTTGGATTGTGGTTCCGGGAGTTGGAATAGGTTCTTCATGTCATTTGGGACTTGTGTGCAAAAATCCATTCCGGATTGATTTGATATGGTTCGGCACGAGTTTTGGAAGTCGAAAGTTCAAAAGTTTATTAAGCTTGATTTGAGGTGCGATTCATCGTTTTGATATTGTTATGTGTGATTTGAGGCCTCGAGTAGGTCCATATTATGTATTGATACTTGTTGGCATGTTTGGATGGGGTCCCGAGGGGCTTGGGTGAGTTTCAGATATGGTTCGGATAATTTCGGGTGGTTTTTTATTCCTAATTTTTTACTGTTACCTGTTACTTCTGGTGTTCTTCACGATCGCGAAGGTCCAGCTGCGATCGCGAAGGGTGTGTTTGTCCTTCTATGAATTTGTTTTTCGCATTAGCGTGGGGATAAACACGTTCGCGTAGATTTAGGGCTGGTCTTCATCACGTTCACATCTGCTTCTACGCGTTCGCGTAGTGTTTGGGCTGAGCTGCGCAAAATGTTGGTTTCCTCTTCACGTTCGCGACGTTGTTCACACATTCGCGTAGTTTTTTTTAGCTTTGTGCATCGCGTTTGTGAGGCTTGTGCAGCGAACACATAGTGTTAATTGTGGCAACATAATATTTGTTCATCGCGATCGCGAGGGTACTACCGCGAACGCGTAGAGTACCACTGGGCAGTGTATATAAGTACTCTATTTTCGGACTTTGAGTCATTTTATCATATTTTGGGCTATGGAGCTCATATTTGGACGATCTTGGAGGCTATTTTCACCACATGGATTGGGGTAAGTATTTGGTACTCTATTTTGAGTATATTTCATTAATCTATCCTCGTTTTTGGCTTTTGGTTGATGATTTCAAAAGAGAAACTAGGGGTTTTAGTCTAAAATTTCATAAAGTGATTATTTGAGTTTTGAACATCGATGTGGAGTTGGATTTGAATGAAACTAGAATGGTTGGACTCGTAATTAAATGGATTATCGAATTTTGTGAGTTTTGTCGGGTTTCGATGTGCGGGATCGAGTATGACTTTTTAGTTGACTTTGGTCTTTTTATTAAAGATTCAACCTTTATCGATTGGGTTGGTTTCCTTTGGCATTATTTGATGTTCATGAGTTGCTTTTGGCTATTTTTGAGCCTTTCAGAGGTCAGTACGTGTGGGATGGCATTTCTAGAGTATCGTTCGGTTTGCTCGGCATTGGATTTGGCTTGTTCGAGGTAAGTAACATATCTAAACTTGGATTTGAGGGTATTTAACCCTGGGAATTGTGTTATAAGAGATGTATTGAGGTGACAAACATGCTAGGTGATGCGTGTGGTCGTACACCAAAGAAATTATGATTTTAGTCGACTATTTGACTATGACCGAACTTGTTTTGCTGTTATATCCTATTACCTCCATGTTCTCCCTACTTGTTTGATTATATGAGTTGTGAATCATGTTTAGGCTATATGCTTATTCTGTTAAAATACATTAAGGTCATTTCTGCTATTGAACTATTTACTTAAATTGCAATTATATACTCAGTCATATTCATTCATTTGCATATCATATCTCAGTCTCTATTATCAATTGTTGTCATATCAGGTTATCATTGTTTGGGCTGATTGGCATGATATTTTTGAGCCCGAAAGACTGGAGAGATTGATGACTGAGCTGGGGCCTGAGGGACGGATTGTGAGTGATATTGATGGGATCGGGCTGCACACCGCAGTAGGTTTTATTGATTCGTGATGGGATTGGGTTGCACGCCGCAGCAGGCCATATTGGATTTATATACATTATTATTATATAGATCGGGTTGCACGCCGTAGCAGGCCTTATAGACTTTATTATTATTGATGGGATCAGGCTGCACGTCGCAGCAGGCCATATTGGCTTTATATTAGCGCTGGGGCAGGATCTGTCCCTCCGGAGTCTGACATACCAGCGGTGAATGCAGGTACCGTACAATGCTGAGTGACTGAATGTGCTGAGTAATTGAGCATGATGAGTGGGAGTGCGAGACAGTGAAATTGAGTACTCTGAGAGTGTGGGTACGTGGGTTCATCACTGTGATGCATTGCATTTGACATGCGTACTTGACATACATCCATAGAGATGCATTTCCTCATGCTACACGGTTTTGTTACATTCATGACTTCATATGCACATTGACATGTAGGCATAAAGATGTACTTTTCTCATGCTATCCGAGAATGAAATATCTTATCTGTTGTCGAAAGTTTTTGGGAAAAATCACAGTTTTATGATATACTCATACTTTGGTGATTTTGGTGAAAGATTTACCTGAAAAGCATGCCTATGTTTTTGTCACTGTGAACGAGCTGAGTATCATATCTTTTAGTTATTACTTGTGCTGCTTTTATTTTATTGTTACGAGCTGTGTTTAGCTATTGGTGTTGGACTCTGACCGTTGTCCAAACTCGTCACTGCTTTCAACATAAGGTTAGGTTTGTTACTTATTGTGTACATGGGGTTAGTTGTACTCATTCTACACTTCTGCACCATGCGTGCAGATTTTGGAGCTGATATTGCTGTGTATGGCGGGAGCTGGCTTTTTGATGATAAACCTGCATTTTGGTTGTAGCTGCCTCTTGTTCATAATAGCTTTAGATTTTTAAAAATCTGCTTATGTATATTTCAAACAGATGATGCTTTTATTTCATACTAGCTTTGTAAACTCTAAATCTTAAAAGCTAAAGATTTGTACTACCAATCCTTGGGGATTCTTTGTATAAAAGTTCAGTTATATTATCATTATTTCTCTCAGTAAATCTCATTTGAATTGGATTATTGTTAAATAGCTTACCTAGCGGGTTGGGTTAGGTGCCATCATGACTGGTTGTATTTTGGGGTGCCATCATGACTAGTTGTATTTTGGGGTCGTGACACTGTCACGCCCCAAACTCGAGGAGCGTGACCGACGCTCAACCGAGAGAACCCGGCCGAGCATTCTTGTTAGATTTTCTTCTACCCAAACTCATCCATGAATAAATAGGAGATGTACTCTATTAATCAAACACTGAAAAGATTTTTATTAACAACTTCTATTTCATTCCCATTAGCATCTTCATTCATAATTTCCAAAATATTATGAGTTTATAGAATTAATGAAAAACATGATTTATAAATACCAACATTTCTAGTTCAATTCCCAACATCAACCACAACCCACAACCTGTCTATGGAGCCTCTAAGTACAATAGAAGAGTAATATGGAAATGCCGGCAACAAGGAACCGGCTATACCTCAAAACACAGTACATGAGAAACAAAAGATACATGACCCCGAAAATAAGTAGGGGTCACTAAATAGCTGAAAAGAGTGTACTGCTATCACTGATCAATGCCGCCTGCTGTAGAACACTTGCATCCATTAAGGATGCAGCGCCCCCGGAGAAAGGGATGTTAGTACTGTCGAATAACACTCGTATGTACAGCTAAAAGTCCTCTTTCAAAATAGAATGACCATATAAGAAAAGGCAACACATAGAAACAGAAAGTCACAATCAACAATATCCAATTATCCGGTTAAAACATAATAATTTTTAAAATACGAACTTCATATATAATTTTTGGATGGGAGATCATTAGCACTGATATAACACCATCTTTGTTAGTACAGAGTCCGATCACGCCCGATCGGCTAGGCCATCTCCCCACGGATAATGTGGTTTGATAGGTGATGCGAAAGAAAGTTGTTACCAAGAGTAGTACCACCATGTGCGCAACATGTCCGATCTCCACCCGATCAGCTAGACCGTCTTCCCACATATGCCGTGTAGGTTGACTTTTCCAATCCATAATTGTTATCAGTTTCATCCCAATTAAGGGGAATAATCACAATCCACCCCTACACCGGCACGTGTAATTTTAGGTGTGGGCCTTATGACCCACCCTTCCTCGGTTTTTATAATGATGCTCCCAAAAACATTTTTAATTTGATTTGAACACAAGGGTAACATAAATACAATTGTACTCATCTCAACATTTTTCACATTGTATAAATTCTTATTAGTATTTCCAGGCACTCACAACAATAATATTTCCTTGGCTCATTTGTCCATTCACAAGATTCTTTATTCCTGGCACAGTGGCCGCATTTCATACTACACTTTCACCTCTTTCAATTTCAAAGATCACCATCAAATATTAACATATAAAATATTTCAGCAATTATATAACTTAAATTTATTACTAATGGGAACTTTAAACACAAAAGGTTTCTTCCCAAATAATGGGGCATACCGACTAACAATACAAGCACACATCAAAATCATAAGCAATCAATACCCCATTTATTCTTGCAATACTCTTTCCAAGAAATGACAATATACAACTTCAACACCTGAGTATGTAAGAATTTGTAATGACTCAGACGGTCATTTTGAGAATTTAAGTATCGATCGGTGGCATAAGACCCTGAGTAGCTTCGTATTATGTGTATTGACTTGCGTGCATGGTTGAATTCAGTTACTGGATGTTTCAGAGTGATTTGGACCACTTAGTCCCCAAAACGGAAGCTTAAGTCTTAGGATTTTGACCGTAGTTGGTTATGTTAGCTCCGTTGGGTGATTTTGGATTTAGGAGTATGTCCGAACTGTGAATCTGAGGTCTGTAGCTGATTTAGGCTTGAAATGGTGAAAGTCAAATTTTTGGAGATTTGGACCAGAAGTGGACTTTTTGATATCAGGGTCGGAATGTGATTCCGAGAGTTGGAATAGCTCTGTTATGTTATTTGGGATTTTTTCTATAAAATTTGATGTCATTCCGGGTTGATTTGATAAGTTTCAGCACGGGTTTTAGAAGTTGGAAGATTTGAAAGTTTATAAGTTTGATTCATGGTGTGATTCATAGTTTCAACGTTGTTTGATGTGATTTGAGACCTCGAGCGAGTCTGTGTTAGGTTATGGAACTTATTTGTGTGTTTAAACAGGGTCCCGGGGGCCTCAAGTGTGTTTCGGATGGGCCACGAGTCATTTCCTCCTATTTTGAACTGTTATTTTCTGTCATCTGATGTTCTTCTTCGCGATCGTCGCGTTCGCGTAGTGTTCTGCTGGCCCGCAAAATATTTCCTGTTCGCGTTCGCGTTCGCGTTCAAGCTCTCGCGTTCGCGGAGGTCTGCCTTTTTTCTTCTTTGCATTTGCATCCTTCCTTCCACATTTGCGTAGTAAGAACGAGGTCCCGAGCACTGGTGATCATTTACTCTTTGTGTTCGCGTGTCCTCTTCGTGTTCGCGTAGGTTCCTGTCCTTTGTGCTTCACGTTCTCGTCCCTTTGCTCACGTTCGCGAAGGGTCTTTTGGCAGCCTTTATTTTTCTTTTTCGCGAACGTGAGCCTTTCTCCCCGTTCATGATGCTTAAAGACCTGGGCAGACTTATATCGTTTCCAAAAATGGGGGTATTGCCATTTTATCAAAAACTTGAGTTGGGAGCTTGGATTTGGATGAGATTTTGAGGGAGTTTCAGAGATATCGATTGGGCAATGATTCTACACTCCATTTTGGTTATATTCCACTAATCTATCATTAATTTCCTCTTTAATTTGGGATTTTTGGGGTTGAAATTGGAAAAAATTGGAAGAACTTCTTCAATAAAGATTTCGAGTTTTGAAAGGGGATTTGTGGTTGGATTTGAGTAATTATTATATGGTTGGACTCGTGAGTGAATGGGTGTTCGTATTTTGTGATTTTACCCGATTCCGAGACGTGGTCCCGAGTCGACTTTTTAGGTAGAATTTTGGAATTTTTGTTGAAATATTGATTTCATTAATTACATTAGTCTATTATGGTTGTATTCATGATATGCAATTGTGTTTGGCTAGATTTGGACCATTCGGAGTCGGATAATTGAGAAAAGGGCATTCTTACGGACTGATTGATCTTGGTTCGAGGCAAGTATCTTGCCTAACCTTGTGTGTGGGATTTCACCTTAGGATTTGAGTCTTCTATGTTGGCTGTAGTCTTTGTACGCGAGGTGACGAGTGCGTGGTCGGACTTTTTTATGAAAAGTTGGCCTTTTAGGGTTTTTAGGTCCTTATATTCACCGAGTATGAAGTTGTTCTTGATATGATTAAGTTCCTATTTACTAGTTTCACCTCTACATGCTTTAATTATAATTAATTTCTTTTAGGATTCACTCTTACGGCCTATTTAACTCTTATCTGACTTAACTGAAGATTTTACCTCTTCTATTTTCATGCTATCTTTTCATATCTGCTTATCTTTATTTAGAATTATTATTATCTCATCCTATAATGGTTCAGTCTTAATTGAGGTTATGGTTATCTTTACGCTGCTTATCCTTAATGGAATTATTGAATATCTTTTGTAATTTCTCAACCTTAAAAGAAGTTTAGATATCCTATATCTTAGTCGACTTGTCTTTATTTGGAATTATTTGACTCATGTTAGCTTCCTTGTTGTTGAATTGTATATTGTGGGATCGTTGCTACATATCAGTTTTCCCTTGTTGAGCTGTTCTCTTTACGCCTAGAATTCTTTACTGTGGTTATTCCTTGTGAACTGGTTCTACCGTTTCTTTGTGATTTAAAGTTCTTGAGTTGATTTACTTGTCGTACTTTGTATTATTGCCATTGTTGTTGTTGTACTTGTTGTGGTGATGCACGAGGTTTCTGCCGTGCGGTTGTTATTATTGTGATGCACGAGGTTTCTGCCGTGCGTTAATTGTTATGGGGTTGCATGAGGTTTCTGCCGTGCTATTGTTACTATTGATATTTGCACATGCGGCGTGACAAGGCGGGACATATATGTATATGTGGGTTGCGCATGTGTCGAGACAAGTTGTGAACATTATTATGCACGTGTGGCGAGACAAGGTGGGCATTTATGTTACTATTGCACACGTGGCGAGACAAGGTGGGTTGTGTGAGGGATTGATTTGTGATGATTTGTGATGGCCTAGGGGCATTCTTGTTGTTGATTTTGTGTAGTGGTACAAACTTACCTGTGTGAGCTTTATCTTGTGAAAGCTATGAGAAAATATTCTACGTGTTGTCCGTTTTTTTTCCTTATACTTATTTGCTAGTATGGACTATGCTAGAACACTTGCACAAGCATACACGTAGTTAAGCACTCTTATCGGATAAGAGGTGTTCTTGATATTGTTGAGCATAGATACTCACCCTTGTTTACTCGCCTTCTATGTGAGAATGGCTCTATTGGCACGTGAGTTGAGTCGTCAGTGCAGTTATGAGGTATTATGAGGGCACAGGATGCCAAGTGTTAGGGCTCAGGTATTGAGACCCGTGAGTTGTGATTTGTCCGAGGTTTGGTACCTCGTGGAGTTTGTTGACTAACACCTGATGTAAAAGCGGTCGTAGTTGCTGAGTTATTACTTGTCATTGTTGTATTTGTGATTTCGAATTTAGGTTGTGTTCCATTCACTTTTCTGTGTCATTTTTATGGTATTCCGCTGATACTTGTTGTTTTCTTTCTTATTGTAATTACTGTATTGTTAGCCATATTGCGTAGTTTTTATGTAGATATCATATTTTTGATATTTCCTAAACTTATACTTGTTCAGTTTATTAGACCAGTGGGTGTCTTGACCGTTCCTCGTCACTACTCATCTGAGGTTAGTCTTGATACTTACTGGGTACCGCTGTGGTGTTCTCATTCTACACTTTGCACATTTTTATGCAAATCGAGGTATTTCGAAGTCAGTTGATCATTAGCTAGCTGTGCGGATTGTTACTGTGGAGACTCAAAGTAAACCCGATGCTGCATTCGTAGGCTTCAGTGTCACCTTCCTATTCTGTATTCACACTGTTTTACCTACTTCCAAACAGTTGTATTTAGAAATTTGTAGCAAACTCTGTAGAGCTTATGACTTGTACTATCGGTTTTGGGAATTGTAAATTTTAAGAGATTCTATTTCAAATTATTAGATGTTATTTAATTAATGTTGTTGTTTCAATTAATGTTAGGCTTACCTAGTCCCTAAGACTAGGTGCCATCACGATACCCAAACGGAGGGGAAATCCGGGTGTGACAGAACTCGAATCACACTGATATATTTGTAAAGCAAAGCATTAGTTAAAGCAGCCACTTATGGGCATGAATTGAGTACAAAAGCTTTTAGATAAATCTATTTTTGAAATCATTTTTAAACAATTGAGTCAAGGCTCATTTCATATTCTTTATCGCATCCTCTCGAATCATTTGCACTACTAGCCACAATCATAACTTAAATTCTTGGCATGTTGGCCACACACACTATACCCCCAATTCAATTATTTCACCTCCAACCATCTTTATAGATTATCAACAATAAGACATTTCCAATAAATACTTTAGGTACACATATGAGCAATTAAGAGTCTTAAGAATATTGAGATTTTCTCACATAATTTGGCATACTAGCTTTCATTTGAAATACGATTCAAAGACATAACATTTTAATATGCAACCCATACTTTGAAGCTCACGGGGACATTATGGAATTCGATTCTAAGAGAGAAAGTTTAGCCAACATACCTCAATGGAGCTTCCTTAAACTCTAAAATATTCCGGAATTCTTAGCAACTTCAATCTATTTTAGAAATATGATAAATTGAACCAAAATTAGGAAGATGATCGTGATTCTAGCTCATTTGAGCATTTGATCAAATACTAGGTGTGCACTAAGGTTTCAAGGTCCTTTTATGGAGGATTCTTTCATCCCACAACCCATTCTTTACCATTGTTAGCTCAACAATCTTCCTACACCCTTTGATGACACATGCATGTAAGATGGACAACTCCATGCTTAAAATTATCTTGCTAATTACCCAATTCTAGACAAAATTCGAAATTGAGGGTTAGGGTGTAGAATCTTACCTCTAGGATGAAGATCTAGTGAGTTTCCCTTCCTAGTCTTCCATAATTTAAGAAAGAATTGAATAACAATAATTGAGGAACACCTTCTCACTCTAGGGCACTCTATCTCACTCTAAAATATCATATTTTAGCTCAAAAATGGCCCAAAGTATGTATTTAACGAAGCAGGATCGGGTTGTAAAAACTCAAAAATGGAGCTCCGGAACAAGGTCAGTGATCGCATAATTGATATGTGGTCCACATATCGGCCGCATAATTTGGCCTCCAAAACTGGGCATGACTGACCCGGTCTGCGGTCACTATGCGGCCCGCAAACCTGTTCTGCGGTCGCATAATACACCGTAGAACGGTTCTGCGGTCACATAGTGCACTACAGAACCTCCCTCCGAAAAATTCCAAAGCAGGATATGCAACAAAAGTACGGCCCGCGAAGTGGTTATGCGGTCGCATAATGGCCGTAAAGTTTGACATCAAAATGACCAAGAAAACTGACCCATTCTGCGACCATTCTGCGGTCCGCAAAGTGGTTCTGCGATCGCAGAATAGGCCGGAAAAATGCCTACTTCTGCCCAACATTTTCTTCAACTCCCCAGCGCACTTTTCAATCCAAAAAGTCCGAACCGCGGCGAGCTTGTGAGCCGCGAAGAATTTATACAATCCTCAAACACGTAAGCCTACTCCGGTACCACGAAACCTTGAATTCATTTGCAAAATTTTACTGGGCTTTACACTGAAATACTTTGAAATTTTTTGGGGTGTTACAGACATGTTGGTATCATAGCTCTAGGTTTATAGGTTATACGAGTCATGAGCATGTGTCTAGTAGAGTTTTGCGGATTGGTATGATGACGTCCATACCTATCTTCGAGAGGCTACATGGCATCTAGGATAAACTTTCCGTCTTTCTTTCCTTATTGTGCAACATTGATTCAGCTTGAAACTTATCTCTTTGAATTTCTTTCACTCACTCGTATGCATATGTGAGTGCTTGGTATCAGCTGTGCATCAACTGCTTGTGGATTCCATGGATGAGATCTGAGAGGTGTTGCTATGTTTTGGAGTTGGGCCAGTCTCGAGGACTCGGGGCTGGGCTTTGACCGCAGCTTGGGCTCGGTGGTTTTAGTTGCGTGAGTATGCACTTTGGAATCATATGTCTGGTTGTGTCGCTAAGAGCAGGATTGATGGCTCAGTGAGTGGTTGGATGGTTATATGATAATTATGTTGTGACTGCGAGATGTGTTCAGACGGTTTGAATGTGACCAGAAGAGTTTGCTTAGGATGTGAAAAGGACTATTGGATGCTTGAATTCTGTTTTGATGTGTTGTACAGTCTCGAGTTATGATCATGTTGAGGGATCTTTTATGTTCTTCATTTGTGGAACGAAGTGGATTCACATGTCTTGTGGATGAGTTCAGACTCAGGAAGATTAAGTTATTGCATAACAGTTCTGGCTGTGAAAGGGTATAGAGAGATATTAGTTTGAGGCTAAGCATGGGGGTCATCACCTGCGGGGTAATCTACAGATATGTGATCCTTATGATGTTGTGTTGAGGGTTTCCTTTCTACCAGTGGGTTATATGTGTTGCGATTTGAGTTTGGATTGGTTGGGAATGTTGACCTGACTGTCACAAGGATGAATGCGAGCTTGTGAAGAATTTAGTTGAATTTTACTACGGGACTATGGCAGTAATAGAGTATGGGTATTGTGAGTTATCGAATGTTGTGATCTATGGCTTTGAGTCAAGTGGGTGAGTCTGCTATTGACAATTTTATTGCATGGTGTTGTGTTGTGTTGGTTTTGGTCTGAGGCATACTTGTAGATCGGTTATGACTTGCAGATGTTGGTTTTGAGGATCACTTAAGCAATGAAATATCTGCATGCACGATGTATTACACCTTATGGATATATGAGAGTCTTGGGGAGTAGTTTAGGGTTGTTGCTCATGAAGGATGTTGTGCGCATGGGGTAGGAATTTGCCTGATTGCGTTAAGGCAGGATTACTTCTTTAGGTGTTGTCATGCTAATGGGGCACAGGTCGTTCGGCCCGTTTGGGCGGTGCAATCAAGATTTGAGCAGAGTGGATGACTCTCAAGAAGGTTCTAATGGATTCAAGATTTATATATAGCAATTAAGAATTTTTTGAATTTGTATATGGCTTGAATCTGAGATTTACATTGGATGGTGTCGCGACTCACGGTATCTCTATATCATGATAGATTCTACATTTCAGTATTAAGAAGGTGAAAGAAACAACTTTAAACTCACAAAAGGTCTATTTAGAGTGGGTGTCTCGGTTGTGGTACCTTTGGGGAGCTTAAGAGGGAATACAACAGCGTATAGGCCTTAGGGCGGTGTGATTTTATGCTAAAATCTCTTGTGGTAAGCTTTAGGTAAGGATCGTGGTGTTCTGGCAAGGAAAAGTGTCAACTTGAGGGTAATTCGGAAGGAACTCAAAGAAATAGGACAACTTGGTAGTAGATTGGATCAACACAATAATGGATATGATCGGTTCCTTAGGTACTTATGATGTGGTGAGTCTCTACAGGTGTTTTGTGGTAATACTCTTGGGTTCGGCAACCTGCGTGGCTTGGTTAGGTTAGAGAGATTCAGTTCTGATGGCTTGCTTATGTGCAAATGGGTTTCGAAGAGTTCTCGATGGTTTCTACCACAGTTTGAGATGGATATTTCCTACCGGCGTGAGGAGCATGTTGCGTATTGTGATTTTCTACTGGATGGGTTCAAGCGGAAGCTTTCTAGCTAATTGAGTATGTATTCTGCATGTGATTTAGAGTTGACAATGAGATTCTTGTGCTTTTTATATGATGGCCTGATAGATACGGTACGTCCTGTGGGATCAAGGTTTGCATGTATAAAGTGGCGGTTCCATTTTGAAGGGAAGGTCATGAATTCTTAGACATCATAGACAATTTAAGGTGATTAGATGAATACTTTTACTACTTGGTATTTCCTCAGAAGGGTGCACATTTCAGAAGGGGCATTGTGTTTTGACTTACAGATATTTTATTGGTATTGCGGTACTCGCCTGGTTGATCGACTGCTGATGTTATGATTTTGCTATATGGCATGGAAGAATTTTAGAAGTATTTCTTGTGTGGATGATTGTGTATGAGAGATGTGTTAGTCATTTGAGTGGTGTAATTGGTATCGTCTATGGTGATTCTTGTGTTCTATGAATTTGGAGATTGTGAGTTCTCAGAAGAAGATTATTTCGGGGTTGCAGACTATGAAGATGTGCCCAAAGTTATCTAGATGGTGGTACGTGCTATGGTTAGGTCATTGGGGACTTTTGGAGGGCTATTTATCCATTTGGGGATGACCGAAGTTGATTTGGGGGCTTGGGGCATTGGTAGGCCCAATGAGGATGTATAATTTACACCGGGTCGAGTTTATTGACTCAGAACTGTTAGTGTTGAGGGGTGTGGCATACGGTTAGAGTTGAGCTTGTTCGTGTTCTGAAATGTTCTATGTGTTACTCTTCTATGCTACGAGGGGTTGTGATTCGTTGGTTATATGCACACATGGTGCGGTTCGCGTGAGATGGTGATTGAAGCGTGGAATGGTTGATAGCACCTTGGTAATGGCCTTTTCGGGTTGTGGTATATTGTGTTATTTGCTTCTCCATGGTTATGGTTATGCGCTTCATGTACTTGTGTCAAATTGCGTGTGGTTGTTGATTTTGAGCAATATGGCTTGAGGGCAGCCCGGTGCACTAAGCTCCCATTATGCATGGGGTGCAGGAAAGGGCCGAACCACAATGGTTTATTGTACGCAGCCTTACCCTGCATTTTTGCAAATGGTTATTTCCATGGCTTGAACACGTGACCTTCTGGTCACATGGCAGCAATTTTACCAGTTATGCCAAGGCTCCCCTTCCAACACCAATAAATAACAATCTATATAAAGAGAAGAAGAGTGTAACAACCTGACTGGTCATTTTGAGCTTTAAGGTTCAGTTCAGTAGTTCAAGGTCTTGAGTAGCTTCGTATTGTTTTGTGTGCATGGTCAGATTTGATTTTCGAATTATTCAAAATGAATTCGGATGAGTGTTTATAACTTTAGGGACTTCAGTTGAAAATATTGACCGAGGTTTGACTTTTTTGAAAACGACCCCAAATCTGTGTTTTGATGGCTACGATAGGTTAATATTGTGATTTTGGACTTGTATGCCCGAAATCGAATTCGGAGGTTCGTAGGTTGATTTGTGTTGTTTTGCCGAAAGTTGGCAATTTGAAGGCTTAGAATTTTAATAAGTTTGACCGTAGCTTGACTTCATAGCTATCGTGTTTGGTTTTTGTTTCGGGACTTGGAATAAGTCCATTTTGTCATTTGGAACTTGTCTGCAAAGTTTGGCATCATTCCTAATATATTTGATAGGAATCGGACACGCGATTGTATTTTTATAAGTTCTTGAATTTCATGTTGAATTCATGTATTTTGAGATATGTCATGATTTCGCATGTTATTTTGATGATTTGATCGCGCGATCGAGTTCATGTTATGCTTTTAGACTTGTGTTGATATTTGGTTTGGAGCCCCGAGGGCTTGGGTGAGTTTCAGACGCGTTTCAGAGTGTTTGGAAGAGTTTGGAAATTGCTGGTGTGATCAGATGTCTCAGGTATTGCATTTGCGATATTAGGCAAGGTCTTCTAGGTTCGCATTTGCGATCCCAATGATCCCATTTGCGATAGGGCGCCTGGGTAAGCTGGTTTGCATTTGCGATCTACTTGGTCGCAATTGCGAAGTGTCCATGTTCGCATTTGCGAACATATCATCACATTTGTGATGACAACTGGGTGGGAAGAATTTCGTTTTTGCGATAACTTCTTCGCATTTGTGGGGTTAGCGACTGTGAACCCCAGATCGCAATTGCGATACCTACGACTGCACAAAATCTAAGGGATGAGATTTTTAGTCTCATTTTCATATTTTGGAACCCTAGACTCGGTAGGAGGCTATTTTGAAGATGGATTTTCATCTACATTCATTGGTAAGTGATTTTGTTCAATTTCCGACTCTTTTACATGATTATATGGGCGTTTTAATATCAAAATTATGAGAATCAAAGTGAGATTTTGAGAATCATTGTCTATATTTTGAAAAATAAGAATTTGAGTTGTAAGAGTCGAATTGGACTCGTATTTTGAAACTAATCCCATATATAAGCTTGTGGGGTCATGAGTAGTCAAAATCTACCATCGGACCCGGGTTTCGACCGGGCGAGTTCCGAGTTGACTTTTGAACCATTGTGTAAAGATCATAGCTTTAATTATTTGAATTGATTTCTCTTGCATTATATGATGTTATTAAGTCGATTTTGGTTAGATTTATGCTAAGCGGAGGTGAATTGTAAAGGAAAAGCTATTTTTGAGAATTGATTGAGGGCTTTTGAGGTAAGTATCTTGCCTAACTTTGTGTGGGGGAAATTACCTCTTAGGATTTGAGTTAATTGTGCTATTCATGTTATGTGAAAGTCGTGAACGCAAGGTGACGAGTGGGTACACGGGCTATATGTGGTATTTGACCGGTTTAGATTATCTAGACTCTTTCCATGCCTTTAATTGAATTGTCATAACATGTGATATCTCTCATTGTTAATCTACTCTTGCATGCTCTATTTGACGTTGTTAGCACTTGTTCTATCTCTTACTTGTTATTTTTCTCTTATATGCTTTAGTTAAAGTAATTGCCTTCCTTATTGTCTTGTTACCTCTTAATTGTTGAATCACTTTAAATTGAAGTTGTTATTTCGCGGAATATCATCTTGGTGAATTATTGGTGTTGAAGTTATAATAGTTATTTTCACATTGAGGCGGAGTTGTTAATTGTTGATCATTCCCATTCATTTTGTTATCGTTGAAATTCTTGTACGCATTGTGGTCGAGCCATGAGCTATTTGTTATTGTTTGTCCCTTCTGTGACTCCGTGCTGATTTGCTACTTGATTTAACTATTTTACTTGCATACCTTAGTTGTCACGCACTTTACTTGTCCTGCTGTTTTGTAACAATTGTTGCATTCCTTTGATTATTACGTGTTTCCTTTATTTCCATGTACTCTGTATCGACCCGGCCGGTCATTTTGAGAGTTATAGTCCCGATCCCCTATTTACTGCTTTTCCCATATCTGTTTCAGCTTATGTGACTTACCGGGAGGTTTTATTTTTTTGGTTTCGGAGGGTTTTGGGACACTTAGTCCCTAAACAGAAGCTTAAGCCTTAGAATTTTGTTCGTAGTCGGAATTGTGTGAAGATGACTCTGGAATAGAGTTTCATCAGTTCCGTTAGCTCCGTTGGGTGATTTTGGACTTAGGGGAGTGTCTGAATTGTGTTTTGGAGGCATGTAGCTGATTTATGCTTGAAATGGCGAAAGTCGAATTTTTGGAGATTTTGACCGGTAGTGGACTTTTTGATATCGGGGTCGGAATCTGATTCCGGAAGTTGGAGTAGGTCCGTAATGTCGAATATGACTTGTGTGAAAAATTTGAGTTCATTCGGACGTGATTTGATAAGTTTCGACATCAGTTGTAGAAGTTTGAAGTTTTAAAGTTCATTAAGTTTGAATTGGAGGGTGATTCATGTTTTTAGCGTTGTTTGATTTTATTTGAGGGCTCGACTAAGTCCGTATGGTGATTTAGGATTAGTTGGTATGTTTGGTTGAGGTCGTAGGGGCCTTGGGACCTCGGGTGTGTTTCAGATGCTTTACGGATTGAGTTTTGGACTTATGCAATTGCTGAAGCTATCTGAGTTATGGTATTTTTGCACCTACGGTGGGGAGACCACAGGTGCGGGATCGCACGTGCGGAGTGAAGGGCGCAGGTGCACTTTTGTTCAAGAAGGTCTATGACCGTAGGTACGAGAAGGGAGCCGCATCTGCGCATCCGTAGATGCGGAGTGATGGTCATAGGAGCGGTATGGGCAGCCTGGGCAAGGGTTGCAGATGCGGAAGTCAAACCGCAGGAGCTGGGCCGTAGGTGCAGCCCAAAGCTCGCAGATGCGGTCCCAGCCATTTAAGTCATTTTTGCACCTGCGATGATTTTCCCGCAGGTGTGGTTGAAGGCTCGCAGAAGCGAGTTTGCTGTGCAGAAAATAGGATTTCGAGGGTTGTTTTACCATTTCGATTTTGGGACTTTGAGAACTCGATTTGGGCGAATATTGGAGGGATTTTCAGAGAAAACTTTTGGGTAACGATTCTTAACTCATTTATGATTATATTCCACTAATCTATGGTTGATTTCATCATTTAATTTCGGATTTGGGTTGAAATTTTGGGGAAAATGGAAAGAAGTTCTTCAACTAAGATTTTGGGTTTTGATTGAGATTTTGACATCGGATTTGGATAATTTTGGTACGAGTGAACTCGTGACTGAATGGGTGTTCATATTTTGTGACTTTTACCCGATTCCGAGACGTGGGCCAGAGTCGACTTTTTGGGGCGATTTTCTAATTTCTTTCTTTAGTTTCGATTTCATTAATTAGATTAATTTCTTATAGTTGTATTTATGGTATGTAATTGATTTTGGCTAGATTTGGGCCATTCGGAGTCATATATTCGTGGAAAAGGCATTGTTACTGATTGATTGAGCTTGATTCGAGGTAAGTGGCTTGTCTAACCTTGTGTGGGAGAAATCCCCTTAGGATGTGGTACTATTGTGATATGTGAGCGCCGTGTACGCGAGGTGACGAGTACGTACACGGGCCATTTATTGTAAAAACCCAATTTATTTTACTGAATAGTAATCTGTTTTCCTTTAATTTGAGTTATACCTTTTAAATGAGTATTAGTCTATTTTTCATTCTTAATTGAGCTATTCCAATATGTGTAGCTATAATGTTTAGTCTAATATCACAGGTCTACATGCTTTATTTGCTTATTTGAACTCTGTGAAGCATGCCTAGCTGATTTGCTGCTTTTCCTTGTTCTTTATCACTATAACTATAGAAATCATGTTGCTAACTATTGTATTTATCGGTTTGAGCTGTGTGTTTATTTTTGAGACTACGAGGCGGTTCCTCGGGAGTTCTCCCTGCATATTTACATTTGAGACTACGAGGCAGTTTCTCCGGAGGTCTCCCTGCACATTTACTTTTGAGACTACGAGGCAGTTCCTCGGGAGTTCTCCCTGCACATTTACTTTTGAGACTATGAGGCGGTACCTCGAGAGTTCTCCCTGTACATTTACTTTTAAGACTACGAGGCGGTACCTCGAGAGATCTCCTCGTACATTTATGTTTGGGACTACGAGATGGTATCTCGGGAGCTCCCCTGTTGTTATCACATTGTTTGTGTGTTGTTATTCCTCTTTGAATTCTTTCTGTTAAATTCTCCATTTTACTTTAGTTTATTGTATCATCTGTCTTGTTATTAGATCCCAGTAGGGCCCGGACCTGACCTCGTCACTACTCTACCGAGGTTAGGCTTGGCACTTACTGGGTACCATTGTGGTGTACTCATGCTACTCTTCTACACATGTTTTGTGTGCAGATCCAGGTACTTCTTATCAGCCCCGCAACTAGCTGAGAGAGCTTGCTGCTTTACGAAGACTTCAAGGTACATCTTCCGCGTCCGCAGACCTCGGAGTCCCCCTCTATTCTATCCTATGTCATTTACCTTCCGTACTTCTTTTATTAGACTCTGGTGTATAGAGATACTAGTTTTCCTTCTATAGCTTATGACTCATGATGTTTCGGGTTTTGGGAAGCTGTGTACGTCTAGCATTTTGATTGTTGTACATGCCGAGCGGCATTGTTATTGGTTATTCAGTATCTATTGCAGTTAGTTGATAATTTTTACTTTTGTACTGTTATTTCCCCAATTTGTTAGGCTTACCCAGTCGTAGAGATTAGGTGTCGTTACGATGTTATGCGGAGGGTGTTTGGGTCGTGACAAGTTGGTATCAGAGCTCTAGGTTCATAGGTGTCGTGAGTCACAAGCAGGTTTATTAGAGTCTCGTGGATCGGTACGAAGACGTCTGTACTTATCTTCGGGTGGCTATGGAACTGTTAGGAAAAATTATACTTCTTCGATTCCCCGTCGTGCGAAATTTGTTGACATCAAAAAAAAAAATTCTAAATTGCTGTATTCTATTCTCTCACAGATGGTGAGGACACATATAGGTAGATCTGATGACCAGGCACCAGCACCCCCTGATAGAGCCGCGAGAGGCCGGGGCCGAGGTAGCGGCCGAGGACGTCCACGCGGTGCACCCAAAGCACCCACACGAGCTACTATAGAGGAGCCCCCAGTAGCTCCAGCTGGATGGCAGGCACCTGAGGTGCCTATTGCTGCACCAGCTCTCTAGGAGACTTTAGCCCAGTTTCTGAGCATGATCAGCACCTTAGCTCAGGCTGGATTGATTCCACTTGCTCCTGCCACATCTCAGGCCAGGGGAGGAGCACAGACTCCCATCACCGGTACTCCAGAGCAGCGGGTTTCAGGTCGACCAGGTTCCAGAGATTATACTGATGCAGCCGATAGCTCCAGCTCAGCCCGAGGTTGGGGCAACAGTTTTTGAGGCAGAGCAGCTCAGACTTGAGAGGTACAAGAAGTACCACCCTCCTACCTTCAATGGATTGGCGTCAGAGGATGACCAGGGTTTTCTGGAGGAGTGTCACCGTATTCTCCGTACTATGGGTGTAGCGGAGTCGAGTGAGGTTTCTTTTACCACCTTCCAGCTTAGAGGAGCAGCCTATCAGTGATGGCGTGCTTATGAATTGAGTAGTCCGGATGAGGCAGCTTCACTTACATGGACTCAGTTCTCGGACATGTTTTAGAGAGAGTATATGCCTCAGAGCCTCAGGGACGTATGGCACGCAGAGTTTGAGCAATTGTGCCAGGGTGTTATGACTGTATCAGAGTATGCAGTTTGCTTCAGTGATTTGGCAAGACATGCACCAGCATTAGTTTCCACAGTTCGAGAGAGGGTTCGTCGGTTTATTAAAGGACTCCACCCCAGTATCAGGATTAGTATGGTCAGGGAGCTAGAGATGGATATTTCTTACCAGCAGGTTGTGGGTATTGCCAGGAGATTGGAGGGCATTCTTTCCCAGTATAGAGAGGAGAGAGAGGCCAAGAGGTCTCGAGAGTCTAGCACTTACAGTGGTACTCGTGCCCCAGCTGCAGTTCGACATGGTAGGGGTTATGTGAGTCGCCCCGTTCATTCAGCTCTTCCAATTGTCAGTAGTGTTCCAGCCCCTGCTAGGCCCCAGGAGCCTTATTATGCACCGCCAATAGCTAGTGCGCCTCCTACTCAGCGTGCTTTTAGCGGCCAGTCTAGCAGACCTGGCCCAATTCAGTCACAGCAGTCACACCCTCCGAGAGCTTGTTTTGAGTATGGAGACACCCTCTATATGGTGAGGGATTGCCCCAGACTTAGGAGGGGTGAACCTCTACATACTTCTCAAGCATAACGTGCTCCACCGGGTCCTCAGGCTATGATTCCAGCACCAGCTACCGCCCCACCTACTCAGCCACTCGAGGTGTAGGTCGGGGAGGTCGAGGTCGTCCTAGAGGGGGAGGCCAGGCCAGATATTATGCTCTTTCGGCTCGTATATAGGCAGTTGCTTCCGACTCTGTCATTACAGGTATTATTCTGGTCTGTCATAGAGATACACCGGTATTATTTGACCTATGCTCTACATATTCCTAGGGAGATTCTTTGAGTTCCCTGTATTTGGGCGTATCTCAAGATTCTTTGAGTTCCCCTGTTTATGTGTCTACTCCTATCGGAGATTCTCTTGTTGTGGACCGCGTGTATCGGTCGTGTTTGATTGCTCTTAGTGGTTTTGAGACCAGAGCCAATTTATTATTACTTAGCATGGTAGAATATGATGTTATCTTGGGAATGGATTGGTTGTCGCCCCATTATGCTATTCTTGATTGTCATGCTAAGACCGTGACGCTGGCTATGCCAGGTTTACCACGATTAGAGTGGAGAGGTACCTTAGAGTATACTGCCAGCAGAGTTATTTCATTTCTTAAAGCTCAACGAATGGTTGAGAAGGGGTGTGACGTGTATCTAGCTTATGTGAGAGATGTCAGTATTGATACCCCTATAGTTGAGTCAGTCCCAGTAGTGAGGGACTTTCCAGATGTGTTTCCAGCTAATCTTCCGGGCATGCCGCCCGACAAAGATATTGATTTTGGCATTGATTTGTTGCCAGGCACCCAGCCCATCTCTATTCCTCCATATCGTATGGCTCCTCCTGAATTGAAGGAGTTGAAGGTGCAGTTACAGGAGTTGCTTAATAAGTGCTTCATTCGGCCTAGTGTGTCACCTTGGGGTGCTCCTTTCTTGTTTGTGAAGAAAATGAATGGTTCTATGCGTATGTACATTGATTATTGCCAGTTGAAAAAATTTACAGTGAAGAACAAGTATCCTTTGCCTCTTATTGATGACCTATTTGATCATTTACAGGGTGCCAGAGTGTTTTCCAAGATTGACATACATTCAGGCTATCATCAGTTGATGATTCGGGAGCCAGATATCCCAAAGACTGCCTTCAGGACTCGCTATGGTCAATACGAGTTCCTTGTGATGTCTTTTGTGCTGACCAATGACCCAGCATCTTTTATGCACTTCATGCTCAGTGTGTTCCGTCCTTCTCTTGACTCATTCGTCATTGTGTTTATTGACGACATTCTGGTGTACTCCCGGACTCGGGAGGATCACGAGCAGCACCTGATGACTGTTCTTCAGACCTTGAGAGAAAAGAAATTATATGCAAGATTTTCGAAGAGTGAGTTCTAGCTTGACTCAGTGGCATTCTTGGGTCATGTAGTATTGAGTGATAGGATCCAGGCGGATCTGAAGAAGGTTGAAGTAGTGCAGAGTTGTCCCAGACCGTCCTCAGCTACAGAGATCCGTAGTTTTCTTGGTTTGGCGGGGTATTACCGTCGATTTTTAAAGGGTTTCTCATCTATTGCAGCACCTATGACCAGGCTTGTCATGAACCAAACTGATGGGCTGCGACGGGCACCCGGTGCCTTAATCGACCGAGTACCAACATAACGTATCTTTCATATCGTACTGACATTGGTAATTGGGCTAACATGGCCACAACTTGTAATGTATAACTATAAGTGGGAAAGCACTGTATCAATGAACCATATTTCTTAAAACATGAATACATATGGGTCGTCAAGGCCTCTGACATACTGTACAAAATGAACCTCTGTCTACAAAGCCTCTAAGAGTATTTGACATCAAATGGAACAGGGTACCGGCCTACCCATAAGTCTGTAGAAAAATTCTGACACGATGATTCATAGACTCGGCTGCACTCCGAATGAGGTGGAGTCTTACCGATCCTTTGCTGAATGCTAACCTCGTCTACTATGAGGGCTCGTCAAACTGATTGTCTATACCTGCAGGCATGAATGCAGCGTCCCGTACAAAAGGACGTCAGTACGAATAATGTACCAATTATGTAAGGCAACAAAATAACTGAAAGCTGAAACTGAACTGATAATATAATAACTGAAAGTAACTGGGGGTCAAAGACAATCTGAAGATATGATTACCTGCTGATACTGACTCAAATCTCTCAATATAGTAAGTAAAATAGTTGTCCAGCCTTATACGGCTCGGTATATATAATTGCCTTGCCGAAGTAGACTCGCTCATAGGTGCTCGGTCATACTAGGCTTTGTATCTCGACCATTCTGGGCTCGCTCATAGGCATCCGGCCACAGTAGGCTCGGTATATATCTTACCATCTGATCAGAGGCTGCCCAATAGGGGCCTGTCCATCGATCATAGCTCGATGGTAATGAAAATAATGTAATACTATATATATAGGCTCTCTGCTCTCTTGACTAGAAGAAGACAATACTCAATTAAATATAAAGTCCTGATAAGGAGAATACTGTAATTTATGAGACTAGGATAAAGTATATAAATTCGGGAATATGATCTTCTCTTTATGCCTCGTTATCAAACACATGTAATTATGAGATCATGCCAAAATGAAGGAAGGGCTTAGCCTTAACATACCTGGAGTAGGAAAAATCCGTATGATATTCTTGAGAAAGATTGCACCGTACTCCCTTAAAATCGCAAAAGCTCACGTTGATAAGGTGCTAAGAAATCTCATTGGTTTGAGGTTGCTAACGTTGGAATCCTTTTAGGAATTGGTTGAAGGTGTTATGAATTCTTCTTTATATAAATTCTTAACGTCTGTTTTGTAGTGTTTGGTATTTAACACACCCAAATGAAGTCAAAATGCTAATCTTCTATGTGTTTACACGTAGAAACATGTAGTGTTTTGTATCTAATACATTAGTTTGCCACATAACCCATAATGACTAAGAGTCATATGTTTAGGTAGTGCCCTTGCTACCACGTGGGGGTAGGGGGATTTTAATCTTTATCCCATAATTCATTAGTTAATTTTGATAATATCCCGTTACCCAATAATTAACCAATTACCTACAAAATTAAGAATTATCTCAAATTACTTAAAATACTACTCACGTTTAACACACTTCATACACCTTACTATCATGTCCATGTAGTACCTTGTATGGTACTAGTCCATAAGTACCGGGTATTTTAGCTCGGGCCGTATTTTACCCCAAAATGTCAAACTTCGACGAAACTTATTTTATTCAATTTGCTTACCCTCTCACCTTCACGATTTTATTTATCCCTTGTTTGAAATAGCATAATACTCATAATCCCAAAATAATCTCATTCCCGAGCTTACGTCGATTAACTTACAATGAAACTTTAACGTACAAAAATGCAGGATGTAACATTTCATTTCCAAGCTTTCATCACTTTATTTATGGCGTACTTTCACGTACGAAAATATGGGGTGTAACATCATTCCCCTCTTTGAAATATTCATCCTCGAATGTTGACTGATGCACTTATCATTTTCATAACCTATGTCTTCTGATTACTCTAGTACTCTTCTTTCCATCTAGGCAACTGTTCTGTGAATAATTCCAAAGGCCAGGGCATTCCCCCCTTTAGGCCTCTTTCTCACACCACGACTTGTGGTCGGAATCCTTCCAATCTTATAACTATTGCTACCTTTTTGTCATGCAGCCTGTACGACTTTTTCCTTGTATGTGTGCTTATGCGACTCTTCTCTCCTTTTTTCTCCAGCTTTTAGCCAATCTCTAGGCTTTACTTTGTTAACATATATAGAGTTATGACAAGCTATCCCTCTAGGTGTCTATAGGTATACTTAAAGTTCTTTGCTAGGTAATTTGTTGAACTTACGAATATTTCTATATCTTGTTTCATAGCTTTGGTTATCTCTCCTTATGGCTTTACTACATCTAGGTAGGTTAGTATACCATCACTCTTACTTCGATTTATCGTTACTGAGGTCTGCTACCAAACTCCAGGTTACTCTCGTTGCTTATCCTATATGTCTAAATCTAAGTCCTTTAATGCTTCCTCATTACTGTTCATCTTAAGAATGACGGCCTAATTTCATCTCATACTTTGTAACTTTTACCCATCCATTGTTGATTCACCTCAATGTTGATCTACAATCTTCCATTGATAACTTAAACCTTCTTACGTAATATATTACCGCTAGGGCTTACATTGCATCGTGGAATATTTGAAGTGATTTTGCTGATCCACCTGGGGCAATACTATAGTTTCATAACCATATTTCATATCATAGTCATCCCAATGTGATTCACTTACGTGGGTGTTTTAATCCCGTACAATTCATGAAATCCTCTTCAAATCATTAGTCAATCGAAGGTCCAATCGTCATCCTTTATCTATCACAATTACACCCTCATTATACTATCAGGGCGGCATTCAATCTCTTCTAAATACCATTAGTCTTTTACTCATTTGAGTTCATTCATGCTATACTGAGCTTTGTATAACTTAGAGAAACCATCAGCTCTTCTTGTTTTCATGGCCTTAATCCTGAGGACTTATCCATTCTCGTCACCTTCTTACTCTCCCTTTCTTATCTTTACTCCTGTCTTCCTAAAACCTTGTTGCTTTACCATACTTTAGCTTGCAACCTACACATATCTATTTATACTACTCGCAACCTTCCTTCAACTTGCTTGCACCATAGATTTCCTCGTGTTATTCTGGAACATCAAGCTAGACATCACATTGTCTCTAACTCTTCTTTATTCTTTTAACTAGACCTTTCGATACCTAGAAATCATAGGCTGGAAGTTATGCTATCATTCCTGAATACTAAATCCCAGTGCTTCTAGACTTTCATCCGAAACATGGACTATTCACAACCTTCTATATTTGAGTATCTCATACGTTGTTCACCTTTACCTTACTTACCTTAAAATCTCGCCTCACATCTTCTATCTCTTTTATGACCTCCCTTCCACATAGGTATAATTCACATCAACAACTTGAAGATCTATTATAATACTTGCACCTCGGGTGCATAAACAATTCGGTGGGAGCTTCATACTGACTTCTTATGATGCTGGTATTCCTTTAACTGGCTTTCTCGTAGAGCCGTTATGGAATATGGTTGTTTTACTATATCTCTTGTACCTCTGATATTAAGGGTGATTCTGCAATGTTCTCAATCACGATTTCTATAATTTTTTGGGTCCAATAATCAGACTCCTGATTTACTTAGTTGATGTAACTCTTTAGTTTCCTCTTCCCTATGGTCAGCTTTTATGTAGGCCTTAAGCTATCTTCCGATCTGCGGCTTCTGGTATTAGCTATTACTTTAGCCTTTCATGGGCGCTATGGAATATCCATGATACAATCTTTTAACAATTCAATCCTTTTTCTATGACCTGGACTTAATTCTTTCTTTCAACATATATGCTGCATGGATAATATTCTGAAATCTTAAATGCGTTCATAACGTAACTAACTCTGGATCATTGATCGAATAATTCCTTTCGTTCCATCTCAGCTTTCTTTAAACGTAAGCAATTACTTTTCCTGGTCGTTCTGCCCCTTGTTGAGTGCATACTTAGCTTATCTTAGTTCCCATGCATGTCAGAATTTTGTGCAATTCATATGGTCTCGAATATTACTTTTGGTTTCATTTCCCGCTCATTAGCCACTCTAGGTTCCACTTCCTTATAGAGTGAATACAATGTTGTTGTGAGACTGCTGTTACAAGACCATTTCCTCTTTTGGTCACTATGCTTAGGTTGAAGCCTTCTTCCTTATTTCCTCAGTTAGTCTTTCGTTGTAGTATTTAGGGAGACCTTCTGGCTCTTGTAAAGTTACAAGCTTATCATATCGTATGCTTGACGGAATTTTTGATGTTCTTCCCCGCCTATAATTATCCGTAGTTACTTATTTCCACGCCCTTGTTCTTTTAGGGTTGCTTCTGAACTAATATTTTGACTGTCTTCCCAGTGGGACTCTCTTGTATTTCGGTAACACTCATACGGTACCTTTACTATCCCAACTCATATCTGAATATTTCTCAAGGATCACAATGTCATTATCTGCAAAACTGAATTCCCCATGTTGGGGTTCACTATGTTCATCTTGCACAATCTGTTGATTGGTTTGTATCCTCTTGTCTAGCCATAACTAGGCTTTTCCTAGATCAACTACTAACTACTCGTTGGCCCATTCTCATATCAATAACTTCTCGGGCAGGAACCCTTACTTTTTCTCCTTGACATCGTGCTTGCATAATGTTCTGGAATCGTAGCCTATCTGTAGGCTTTGAATAAGTGCAATCTCATCCCTTTTTCATTTTTGTCGCATTCTCCCTTTACCATTCCATAATTACTAGAACCACTTAATTCTGACTTAATGCCACATTACTCCATATTCCCCCCTTTAGGGGAGTACTAAGAGTTGGAGCTACGACGATCTGCCTATAGATGTTTTACTTTTTCCATTTTGGCGTCTTTTCACATCATCGAGGACCCTTACTCGCCTTGCGGAAATCCTTCTGTACCAAGAATAACATAATTCCTTAATCACGAGGGAGACACCTAGTGTAACTGGCACACACGGTCCCTTAAGCTTAACTTTGCTCACATTTCTTGCTTTAGGAAAGCGTCTTCCTAAATGACCATTCTATGAATTTCTCATGAATCCTCTTCTGTTGTCCATTCTGTTATCACCGGAACGCAATCTGAAATTCTCATGATGTCGACCATTTTCAAACCACTCAGTCCCTAATTCATGTTTAGTTTATCTTGTTCACCAATCAATACCGATATCTATTACTCTTGGGTATTACTTTTCCTTCTAGTAGTTGCGTTGGAGTCACAAACTTATTTCTCGAAATGAAGATATGACTTTATGGCCTATACTCTTTTGTTGTCTCAAGGCCTTTCACCTCTCATCTTTTCCTTCCCTTGGCTATAGACTCTGTAATATTGTCACCATTTTCATCATTTGTTTTCTACCGTTGTCGTCCATGTATCACATCTTACTCATAATGCTTCATTAACTCTCTTCTTATTTCCCTGCTAACATTTACACCTATCACTTTATTCTGTTGAATACCTCATATTTATCCATCATAAGCATGATGCAAAAAAGAAATCGAGTTCCTCTGACTCAACTCTTCCACAGCTATATGTCTTATCAATCATCTTTCTGGATGTAGGCATCGTCGTATTATGAATAAGATAGAGTTTAGGAAATTGAGTTCTTACAACTGAGCTCTACCACACGATCTAGAGTAAGAAGAAAGAATGACAGTCCTAAATTCCCTGTAGCCTCTTGCTTATAAGTGTGGTGCACAAAACACCCATAAATAAGACTCTACTAGAAACGACTTGTAGACTCCCTAGGACAGAACTACTCTGATACCACTTTTGTCATGATCCAAACCTATGGGCCGCGATGGGCACCTGGTGCCTTACTCGACCGGATACCAATATAACATATCTTTCATATCGTACTGACATTGGTAATTGGGCCAAAATGGCCACAACTTGTAATGTATAACTATAAGTGGGAAAGCACTGTATCAATGAACCATATTTCTTAAAACATGAATACATATGGGTCGTCAAGGCCTCTGACATACTGTACAAAATGAACCTCTGTCTACAAAGCCTCTAAGAGTATTTGACATCAAATGGAACAGGGTACCGGCCTACCCATAAGTCTGTAGAAAAATTCTGACACGATGACTCATAGACTCGGCTGCACTCCGAATGAGGTGGAGTCTTACCGATCCTTCGCTGAATGCTAACCTCGTCTACTATGAGGGCTCGTCAAACTGATTGTCTATACCTGCAAGCATGAATGCAGCGTCCCGTACAAAAGGACGTCAGTACGAATAATGTACCAAGTATGTAAGGCAACAAAATAACTAAAACCTGAAACTGAACTGATAATATAATAACTGAAAGTAACTGGGAGTCAAAGATAATCTGAAGATATACTTACCTGCTGATACTGACTCAACTCTCTCAATATAGTAAGTAAAATAGTTTCCCGGCCTTATAAGGCTCGGTATATATAACTTCTTTGTCGTAGTAGGCTCGCTCATAGGCGCTCAGCCATACTAGGCTCCGTAGCTCGGCCATTCTGGGCTCGCTCATAGGCGCTCGCCCACAGTAGGCTCGGTATATATCTTACCATCTGATCAGAGGCTGCCCAATAGGGGCCTGCCCATCGATTATAGCTTGATGGTAATGAAAATACTATAATACTGTATATATAGGCTCTTTGCTCTCTTGACTGGAAGAAGACAATACTCAATTAAATATAAAGTCCCGATAAGGAGAATACTGTAATTTATGAGACTAGAATAATGTATATAAATGGGAATATGTACTTCTCTTAATTCCTCGTTATCAAACACATGTAATTATGAGATCATGCCAAAATGAAGGAAGGGCTTAGACTTAACATACCTGGAGTAGGAAAAATCCGTATGATATTCTTGAGAAAGATTGCACCCTACTCCCTTAAAATTGCAAAGTCTCACGTTGATAAGGTGCTAAGAAATCTCATTGGTTTGAGGTTGCTAACGTTGGAATCCTTTTAGGAATTGGTTGAAGGTGTTATGAATTCTTCTTTATATAAATTCTTAACGTCTGTTTTGTAGTGTTTGGTATTTAACACACCCAAATGAAGTCAAAATGCTAATCCTCTATGTCTTTACACGTAGAAACATGTAGTGTTTTGTATCTAATACATTAGTTTGCCACATAACCCATAATGACTAAGAGTCATATGTTTAGGTAGTGGCTTGCTGCCACGTGGGGGTGGGGTTTTTTAATATTTATCCCATAATTCATTAGTTAATTTCGGTAATATCCCATTACCCAATAATTAACCAATTACCTATATAATTAAGAATTATCTCAAATTACTTAAAATACTACTCACTTTTAACACACTTCATACACCTTACTATCATGGCCATGTGGTACCTTGTATGGTATTAGTCCATAAATACCGGGTATTTTAGCTCGGGCCGTATTTTACCCCAAAATGTCAAACTTTGATGAAAATTATTTTCTTCGATTTGCTTACCCTCTCACCTGCACGAATTTACTTATCCCTTGTTTGAAATAACATAATTCTTATAATCCCAAAATAATCTCATTCCTGAGCTTACGTCGATTAACTTATGACGAAACTTTAACGTATAAAAATGCGGGATGTAACATCTCATTTCCGAGCTTTCATCAATTTATTTATGGCGTACTTTCACGTACGAAAATATGGGGTGTAACAAGGCTGACCCAGAAGGCTGCTCCATTCAGGTGGACAGAGGAGTGTGAGTAGAGCTTTCAGAAGCTCAAGACAGCTTTGACTACAACCTCAGTATTGGTACTGCATATAGGTTTGGGGTCTTATACTGTGTATTGTGATGCGTCGCGGATTGGTCTTGGCGCGGTGTTGATGCAGGATGGTTGGGTGATTGCCTACGCATCCAGACAACTGAAGGTGCATGAAAAGAACTATCATGTCCATGACCTTGAGTTAGCAGCTATTGTTCATGCGTTGAAGATTTGGAGGCACTATTTGTACGGTGTCCCTTGTGAGATCTATGCTGATCACCGGAGTTTGCAGCATCTATTCAAACAGAAGGACCTTAACTTGCGTCAGCGGAGGTGGTTGGAGTTGCTTAAAGATTATGATATCACCATTTTGTACCATCCCGGGAAAGCCAATGTGGTAGCTGATGCATTGAGTCGTAGGGCGGAGAGTTTGGGGAGTTTAGCATATCTACCAGTAGCAAAGAGGCCATTGGCATTGGATGTTCAGGCCTTAGCCAGCAAGTTTGTGAGATTGGATATTTTTGAGCCGAGTCGAGTATTGGCTCTTATGGTCTCTCGATCTTCTCTTTATGATCATATCAGGGAGCTTTAGTGTGATGACCCTCATCTGTTTCTCCTTAAGGACACGGTCCAGCACGGTGATGTTAAGGAGGTCTCTATTGGGGATGATGGTGCATTGAGGATGCAGGGCAGACTATGTGTGCCTAATGTGGATGGTTTGCGTGAGTTGATTCTCTAGGAGGCTCACAGTTCGCGGTACTGCATTCATCCGGGTGCCGCGAAGATGTATCAGGACTTGAGACAGCATTACTGGTGGAGGAGGATGAAGAAGGACATAGTGGAGTTTGTGACTCGATTTCTAAATTGCCAGCAGGTGAAGTATGAGCATCAGCGGCCAGGTGAGTTACTTCAGAAGTTAGAGATTCCGGAGTGGAAATGGGAGCGAATCACTATGGATTTCGTTGTTTGGCTCCCACGGACTCAGCGGAAGTTTGACGCAGTTTGGGTGATTGTGGATAGGCTGACCAAGTCAGGTCATTTCATTCCTATGATGACTACCTATTCTTCCGAGCAGTCGGCTCGAATTTATATCCGCGAGATTGTCAGGCTTCATGGCGTACCGGTTTCCATCATCTCTGCCCGGGGTACGCAGTTTACATCACGGTTCTGGAGGGCTGCGCAACAGAAGTTGGGTACTCGGGTTGAGCTGAGCACAACATTTTACCCTCAGAAGGACGGACAGTCCGAGTGCACTATTCAAATACTAGAGGATATGCTCCGCACTTGTGTGATAGATTTTGGGGGTGCTTGGGATCAGTTCTTTCCACTTGAGGAGTTTGCCTACAATAACGGTTATCAATCGAGTATTCAGATGGCACCGTATGAGCCTCTATATGGTAGGCATGGTCTCCAGTGGGTTGGTTCGAGCTGGGCGAGGCTAGATTATTAGGTACAGACTTAGTTCAGGATGCCCTGGATAAGGTGAAGGTGATTTAGGATCGACTTCGCACAGCCCAGTCCAGACAGAAGAGTTATGCAGATCAGAAGGTTCGCGATATTGCATTCATGGTTAGAGAGCGGGTCTTGCTCCAGGTTTCGCCTATGAAGGGCGTTATGAGGTTCGGAAAGAAGGACAAGCTGAGCCCAAGGTTTATCGGCCCATTTTAGGTGTTGCGACGTGTTTGGGAGGTTACTTATGAGCTTGCCTTACCTCCCAGTCTTGTAGGGGTCCATCCAGTATTTCATGTTTCTATGCTCCGAAAGTATCACGGCGATCCGGCTCATATGTCGGATTTCAGCTCCGTCCAGTTGGACAAAGATCTATCTTATATTGAGGAGCTAGTGGCTATTTTGGACAGGCAGGTTCAAAAGCTAAGATCAAAGAACATTGCTTCTGTGAAGGTTCAGTGGAGGGGTCAGCTGGTCGAGAAGGTGACTTGGGAGACCGAGAAGGTTATGCGCAGCCGTTATCCTCATCTTTTCACCACTTCGGGTATGTCTCTATACTCATTTGAGGATGAACGATTGATTTAAGAGGGGGAGGATGTAATGACCCGATCGGTCATTTTGATAGTTATAGCTCGGATCCCCTATTTACTGCTTTCCCCGTATCTGTTTTATTTTATGTGACTTGCCGGGAGGTTTTGTTTTTTTTGGTTTTGGGATACTTAATCCCTAAACAGAAGCTTAAGCCTTGGGATTTTATCCGTAGTCAGAACTGTATGAAGACGACTCCGGAATAGAGTTTTGTCGGTTCCGTTAGCTTCGTTGGGTGATTTTGGACTTAGGGGCGTGTCTGGATTGTGTTTTGGAGGTCTGTAGCTGATTTAGGCTTGAAATGGCGAAAGTCAATTTTTTGGAGATTTTGATCGGTAGTTGACTTTTTGATATCGGGGTCGGAATCCAATTCCGGAAGTTGGAGAAGGTCCGTAATGTCAAATATGACTTGTATGCAAAATTTGAGGTCAATCGGACATGATCTGATAGGTTTCGGTATCAGTTGTAGAAGTTTGAAGTTTTAAAGTTCATTAAGTTTGAATTGGAGGGTGATTCGTGTTTTTAGCGTTGTTTGATATGATTTGAGAGCTCGACTAAGTCCGTATGGTGATTTAGGACTACCTGGTATTTTTGCACCTGCAGTGGGAAGACCGACGTGCGGAGTGAAGGGTACAGGTGCGCTTTTGGTCAAGAAGGTCTGTGAGCGCAGGTGCGAGAAGGGAGCCGCATCTGCGCATCTGCGGATGCGGAGTGATGGTCGCAGGAGCGGTATGGGCGACCTAGGCAAGGGTTGTAGATGCGGAAGTCAAACTGCAGGAGCGGGCTCGCAGGTGCGGCCTAAAGCTCACAGATGTGGTCCCAGCCATTTAAGTCATTTTCGCACCTGCGATGGTTTTCTCGCAGGTGCGGTTGAAGGCACACAGAAGCGAGTTTGCTGGCATAGGATTTCTAGGGTTGTTTTCCCATTTCGATTTTGGGACTTTGAGAGCTCGGTTTGGGCGATTATTTGAGGGATTTTCTGAGAAAACCTTTGGGTAACGATTCTTAACTCATTTATGGTTATATTCCACTAATCTATGGTTTATTTCATCATTTAATTTCGGATTTGGGTTGAAATTTTGGGAAAAATGGGAAGAAGTTCTTCAACTAAGATTTTGGGTTTTGATTTATATTTTGACATCAGATTTGGATTATTTTGGTATGAATGAACCCATGAGTGAATGGGTGTTCATATTTTATGACTTTTACCCGATTCCGAGACGTGGGCCCAGGTCGACTTTTTGGGGCGATTTTTTAATTTCTTGCTTTAGTTTTGATTTCATTAATTAGATTAATATCTTATAATTTTATTTATGGTATGTAATTGATTTTTTCTAGATTTGGGCCATTCGAAGTCGGATATTCTTGGAAAAGGCATTGTTACCGATTGATTGAGCTTGGTTTGAGGTAAGTGGCTTGCCTAACCTTGTGTGGGGGAAATTCATTTAGGATGTGGTACAGTGTTTTGATATGAGAGCGTCATGTATGTGAGGTGAAGAGTACGTACACGGGTCATTTATTGTAAAAACCCGATTTATTTTACTGAATAGTAATCTGTTTTCCTTTAGTTTGAGTTATACCGTTTAAATGAGTATTAGTCTGTTTTTCATTCTTAATTGAGCTATTCCAATATGTGTAGCTATCATGTTTAGTCGAATATAGCATGTCTACATGCTTTAATTGCTTATTTGAACTTTGTGAAGCATGCCTAGTTTATTTTCTCCTTTTCCTTGTTCTTTATCAGTTATACTGTATATATCGTGTTTTTAACTATTGTATTTATCGGTTTGAGATATGTGTTTACTTTTGGGACTACGAGGCAGTTCCTCGGGAGTTCTCCCTGCATATTTACTTTTGAGACTACGAGGTGGTTCCTCGGGAGTTCTTCCTGCACCTTTACTTTTGAGACTATGATGCGGTACCTCGGGAGTTCTCCCGGTACATTTACTTTTGAGACTACGAGGCGGTTCCTCGGGAGTTCTCCCTGCACATTTACTTTTGAGACTACGAGGCAGTACCTCGAGAGTTCTCCCTGTTCATTTACTTTTGAGACTACGAGGCAGTACCACAGGTATTCTCCATGTACATTTATTTTTGAGACTACGAGGCGGTTCCTCGGGAGTTCTCCCTGCACATTTACTTTTGAGACTACGAGGCAATACCTCGGGAGTTCTCCCTGTACATTTACTTTTGAGACTACGAGGTGGTACCTCAGGAGATCTCCTCGCACATTTACTTTTGGGACTACTAGACGGTATCTCTGGAGCGCCCCTGTTGTTATCACATTGTTTGTGTGTTGTTATTCCTCTGTGAATTCTTTCTGTTAAATTCTCCGTTTTACTTCATTTTATTATATCATCTGTCTTGTTATTATATCCCAGTAGGGCCCGGACTTGACCTCGTCACTACTCTACTGGTTAGGCTTGGCACTTACTGGGTACCTTGTGGTGTACTCATGCTACTCTTCTGCACATGTTTTGTGTGCAGATCCAGGTACTTCTTATCAGCCCCGCTACTAGCTGAGAGTGCTTGCTGCTGTACGGAGACTTCAAGGTACATCTGCCGCATCCGCACATCTTAGAGTCCCCCTCTATTCTCTCCTATGTCATTTACCTTCCGTACTTCTTTTATTAAACTCTGGTGTATAGAGATACTAGTTTTCCTTCTGTAGTTTGTGATTCATGATATTTCGGGTTTTGGGAAGCTGTGTATGTCTAGCGTTTGATTGTTGTACATGCCGAGCGGCATTGTTATTGGTTATTCAGTATCTATTGCAGTTAGTTGATAAGTTTTATTTTCATACTGTTATTTCCCCAATTTGTTAGGCTTACCTAGTCGTAGAGACTAGGTGCCGTCACGACGTTATACGGAGGAAGTTTGGGTCGTGACACACTCATACCCTTTGATCTTAGAAAATATTATAAATTGAGTTATTGGATTGTTATTGTTATTTGAAATTGTTTGTGGATTGGGTTGTGCGTCACAACGGGTGAAATAAGGGAGGATTTTGATATTGATAAATGATGATACGGTGGGATCGGGTTGCGCGCCTCAACGGGTAGAAAAAGGGAGGATTATGATATTGATAAATTATGATACGGTGTGTTGTACTTGTTGTTGTTATTTTTGTTGATGTTGTTATTGTTGTTGTTGTTGTTGTGTCTTATGTGAGTCATGCATTCTATATAGACTTTTATATTACTTCAATGTGTCAATCTGTGCTCCCGCAGTTTCTTGATTAATTGATTTTCAAGATGAATTTATTACGGGGAGTCATTATCACATACCCTGTTGAGTTGTTAGTAACATAAGGGTTTCAAGTAAAAGATTTACGAACATGCTTACCTTACGTGACTCTTAAGTTGAAACTCGTTGTTTCATTCGGTGCTTTACTATTCTTAATATTTGTCATATTTCACTTTAACTGATTTCTCACATTAAGCCCCTTACCGTATCTGATGTTTTTACTTTACTTAACAATTGTTATTACATTTTATTTTTACAAAATTTTATATTTAAATCGGTAACCTATCTAATTCTTTGTTTTACTTTAAAATGTTATCTACTTTACTCGAATGACTTCTAAAATAAACTTATTTTCTCATTTGATTCCCTACTATATGCAAAATTGTTATTATGCCTTATTGTATATAAATAAATATCTCGAACATTTTATTTAGCATTTGACACGGATGCAATGTACATGGTAGCACAAGAATTTTTCCGTGCAAAAGTAATCTGGAAAATGTGGGCACGAGGTGCCATATGTATAAGATTTGGAAGTTGTGTTTTGCGATCTGAGATTAAGAGGAGTAGTACTTCGGGTAATTCTTGTATTAACTCATGCATTAGGAACGATTTGATGAATTGAGTTGTCATCGATTTTTCTTACTTGGATTCATTCATATTCACCTGTATTCTAACTATGTTGTTGCTTTATTACCTGATTATTTCTTGTTGCCATTTGTGCTTCTATTATTTCCACTGTTGGTTATAAATTCGTCATTCTCCTGTTGTTGGCCCTATATTGATGTTCTCTGTATTGTTAGCTTTATGTTATATCCTGCATAGGTCTATATGTCTGGTATATGTTTTGACCTGGGTACTTTTATACATTTTTGTGCAGATCCAGATACTTCTGATCAAGTTGCTTTCAAGACTTATGTCTGTGCGGCTGGGGATTTCAAGGTATACCTGCCATCATGTTCGCAGGTCTCGGAGCCACCTTATGAAGTTATTTGTACAGTTTATTTATATTCCAGAACAATGGTACTTATAAATTTTCTAGTGAACTCAGTAGAGCTTATGACTTATACTTCAGGTTTTGGGATATTGTATCATGTTGGGATTATTGGCTTATTATAGAAATTTTCGTTTCATGCTTGATAGTTATTTGATTAAAAATCTGTTATTTAATCAGAAAATATTAGGCTTACCTAGTCTTAGAGACTAGGTGCCATCATGACATGCTATGGAGGAAAATTGGGGTCGTGACAGAAAGAACTCTTCCTAATCGATGAAGAACTTTTGCATTTCATAAACGACAAAAAAGTAAGGAAAAAAGGGACCTACAAAGGAATCTTTAACTATGCATTACTAAGTATTAATCATACCACAAGAGAGAAGTTCACAACAGCTTGTTGGGCTGAGCTAGGAGAGAAAAGCCAGAGAGATAGAACATGTCATAAGAAACGGATTGAGAAGACTTTTGAAAAGATTTCCATCCCAACTTTATTGGTCAGTAATTTTTATCTAGTTTTAATTTATTTTCATTAATATCCATAGATTTGTATCACTAAATCTAGTATTTTAAACAGTAGAAATTGGGAGAAAAACTTATGAAGGCTAATTTTGAAAGTTTGGACCTCGACTGATATCCAATCTTGATACAAGTCGTATATTTAGACTCGGAGAGAATGGGTAAACGGGAAATGGACTTAATTTTCAATTTAGACCATAGCCCGGATTGACTTTTTGTTAACTTTTTCAAATGTGATCAAGATCGAACCTTTTTGATATTAGGTTAGTTTCTAAAGCTTATTTTGACTTATTTGAGTAATATTTGACTAGATTCGGATGGGTTGGAGGCTTGTTCTAAAGGGAATACTGTGTTGGATTGTTGATTTTGTTCCGGAAAGAGGTAAGTATTGTGATTAACCTTGATTGAGAAAATTAGGACGTGATTGATCTATTTTCTATATGATCTATATGTGGGGACGACGTATATGTAAGGTAATAAGTGTATATGCATTATCATGAGTTTAAGCATGCATGGAATACAAGTTTATTTCATGCCTTTAATTATACCATGTCTTTACTTATTTTATGCTATTACTTATTATGTGCTCTTAGCTGATACATGCTTTACTAGATATATATGCCTTCACTTGTTACATGCCTTTATTTTGCACATGCTTCTACTTATTTCTTGCCTTTATTTATTGTATGTTTTTACTTATTACATGCTCTTACATGTTGTTAGATAGATGCTTTTATCTGCTTCATACCTTACTTGCTTTTTTGTCTTTACTTTTTTGTTTTACTCTACTATGTTATGTCGGATTGTGTGACTTTTAAATTATTCTCGTGTTTACTAGTTGAAGTCTTTGTTGACATATATATTGTGAGACTAATTCTTACACATTGAATTGTTTGACACTCTTTTTTCGTGCTTGTATTTCCTTGGTAAATTATGCGCTTTAGGTTTTTTTATAAACGTTTTGTTGTGCATTTTGCCATATTTGGTTGTTATTGGGTTGCACGCTGCAACAGTACTTGTTATTCATATTGAGATCAGGTTGTACCCCGCAATGATATTTGTTATAATTGATATTCAGATCGGGTTGCACACTGCAACGATATTTGTTATTGATATTGGGATCGAGTTGTGCGCTACAACGGTAATGATTATTGTTTGTATTGATATTGGGATCGGGTTGTACGCCACAACAGATAGGATGTCTTGTAATTATTCTTGGTTGTTGTTCTCCACTATGGTGTTGTGTTATGAGGTTGTGCGTGATGTTATTTCTGGGAACTCTATTATCCATTCTCTTATTTAATTTTATGATTTTACTCGTTTCTCTATTTTGTCGTTGCTTTCTCCTTAATACTTGTATAAGTTTATAGTGAATGTCTTGTCATAGCCTGTCACTACATTGTCAAGGTTAGGCTCTATACTTACTAAGTACATAAGATCGGTTGTACTCATACTATACTTTTGCATTTTTTATGCAGATGCTGATATTGGTCTCATTGGCATTCAAAGGTGATTAGCATGGACTATTCAGGAGACTTGAGGTAGTGCTGCACGATGTTCACAGACCTTGGAATCCCTTTCTTATCCCTTTTAACTATTTATTGTACCAAACTATGTTGTATTTTTCTTTGGAGACTTTGTATTTATTACTCTTAATGTCTCGTATACTTGTAACATCAAATCTTGGGGATAGTTTTAGACAACATTGAGTTGTAGCATTATTATATATTAATGAGATTTTGTACTTTATCTTTATTATATTGCCTTTAATTGTTAAACTTGCTTTACTTATTGTTGCTAAATGTTGGCTTGCTAGCAAGCGGTGCTAGGCGTCATTACGACCCCATGATTGGAATTTTAGATCGTGATAGACTTGTGTCACCAATCGTTTGAAATTCTCAAAAGAAGGATGAACTCCCTGGTTTTCACAGTCTAGATATCCTTCTTTGATGTAGAGAAACCTAACTATAAAATCCTAGCCATATTCATATTATGAAAAGTGGGTTCTTTTTCAGTACCCATAATGTTGTTTATATAGACTATCACTAGGGTTTTAGAAGGAGGACTAGCTAATGGGTTAATGGGCTAATTAGCATCCCTTATGGGTGGACTCGATCCAATAACAATTTTCCAACAATACTTGTATTAACATAGTTTTTGTGGTTGGTTTACCATACACTTTCAAGAATATGAACCTATATGGGTACGTGGACTGACTCACTAAGTGAAACACACTTCCTTAGTGGCTCAAAGCATATCTGTATTTGAAATTGACTGTCAAACAGCACAGAATACCGTTTTCCATAAGTTGTTTACTGAATTCATAATTTTCATGCACCTTTGAGGGTATTCTAGAAGGCACTTGGCATCTGAGTTGATTTAAGCATGAAGTTTCACCCACAGCCAGCTGACTAGTCTGAAAAGAATTTTCTTGATATTGAGGGCATGCTTAGAGGATGAGCTATTAATTTAGGTGGTAATTTGGATGCATTTGCTTGTGATGGAATTTGCTTAAATAATTCAGGTGGGTATATAGATGACATCATTAACAAGGAATCAAATACCCCGTGAAAATCAACCAAATATTCAAACTTAAGGAGAAAATTATTCCTCTCTCAGATGTCATTCCAATATCATCCAAATTGATTTAAAATGATTCTAAGTCATATTTACATAGGGCCGAAATCTGGCAAATTACTAGAATGTCTAAAAATCCATTTAGCAAAAATTACCCGTGCTTGTCGCGGCCAGTTCCAGCGCCTCACACAGATTGCAACCACATAGGTATTTCAGGCATTCCTACTCTCAAAATAAAGTTTAGAAGTTTTACTTACCTGAATCGTGCAAATCTCTACTCCAACAAGCCCTTGCCTCGCGAATCGGCCTCCGAGTGACTCAAATCTAGCCACAAACTGTCACGACCCGAAATTCCCACCTTCGGACCGTGATGGCACCTAACATTTCACTTGCTAGGCAAGCCAACGTTAGAATGATATTAACCAATTTTTAAACAATCTTTAAATTTATTAATAACCAAGAAATAAATGCGGAAGTAAGGTCTGAAATATAGTGATTAATCCATAAAACCAACGGTGTCTAAATACCCTCCCAGAATTGGTGTCACAAGTGTACGAGCTTCTAGAATAAATACAAATAAAGGCCTGAATAAAATAAAGTTGTCTGAAAACAAACACACAGCTAAAGTAAAGTAGACGGGGACTTCAGAACTGCGAACACCGTGCAGTTATACCTCAAGTCTCCTCTGAGTAGCTGAAATCCGAGCAAGTCTATGGTACGTCGCTGGGACCAACTCCAAAATCTGTACAAGAAGTGCAGAGTGTAGTATCAGTACAACCGACCCTATGTACTGGTAAGTGCTGAGCCTAACCTCGACGAAATAGTGACGAGGCTAAGGCGGGTCACTTACATTACATGTACGCAATATTAGTAACAACAACAATAATAGAAATATATCAGGTAACTCATTTATAATAATTGAAGCCAACTCAGCAGTTATAGCCAATTATCAATCAATTCTGTTGCAGCGTGCAATCCGCTCTCACAATATATTCGCATTCGGTTCTGTTGCGGCGTGCAACCCGCTCCTCCAATATATGCATTTTAATCAAGTCTGTTGCGGCGTGCAACCCGATCCACCAATATATATATGTATGTCGGCTTTTAAATAAGTCTGTTGCGGCGTGCAACCCGATCCTCCAATATGGACTTTTAATAAGTCTGTTGCGGCGTGCAACCCGATCCTCCAATATGGACTTTTAATAAGTCTGTTGCGGCGTGCAACCCGATCCTCCAATATGGACTTTTAATAAGTCTGTTGCGGCGTGCAACCCGATCCTCCAATATGGACTTTTTAATAAGTCTGTTGCGGCGTGCAACCCGCTTCTCCAGTATATTCATTTACCAATTCTTATAGAAAAAATTTTCCAAATAAATGCAATAATTAATATGAAATTATAAGACAACAAGCATACAATAATTATAATTTAATCATAAAACAAACAATGTCAAATAGCAAATTATTATAGAAATGACGGCGAAAATAGGCATTTTAATATTTAATATGCTAAATGTCAAATAACAATTAAGACACATAATTCAAGTAGCATGTAACAATTAATGCAGGAATTCAAAAATTAATATTTAGCAAAGAATAGGAGAGAAATAATTATTATAATAATTAATTCATGATTTAAAAAAATTTATGATTTTTCAAGTAATTATGCAAACAATTAATTTGACGACGTATAGACACTCGTCACCTCGCCTATACGTCGTTCACATGCATTTCACATAACAAATAATTTAAGGGTTCTATTCCCTCAAGTCAAGGTTAACCACGACACTTACCTCGCTTTGCAAATTCCAATCAATTACTCGACCACATCTTTTCCTTTTAAACTTGTCTCCAAAAGCTTCAAATCTATTCATAAACAATTCAATATACTCAATACGAATCATAGGAATTAATTCCATATGAATTTACTAATTTTTCGGATAAAAATCCGAAATTTATTAAAATATTCGACAGTGGAACCCACATCTCAAATCCCAAAAAAACTTACGAAATCCGAACACCCGCTCCGATACGAGTTCAACCATACAAAAATTGTCCAATTCCGATATCAAATGGACCTTCAAATCTTAACTTTTTATTTTTGAAAGATTTTATAAAAATCTGATTTCTTCCATCTAAATCCGAAATAAATGATGAATATAGATATGGATTTGTGAAATAAAATCACTTTTGGTTAAAGAACACTTACCCAATTAAAAGTCGTGAAAATTCCTCTTGAAATCGCCCAAATCCGAGACTTGAAACTCAAAAATGAGTAAAAATGGCAACTTCCGAATTTATGAGCTCTGCCCAGTTATTTTCGCATCTGCGGATAAACGTTTCGCATTTACGGACTCGCATTTGCGAGCCAAAGCTCGCATTTGCGATGTCAGGCTGCCAGGTGAAGTTCCGCATCTGCGGACACTCCTGTCAAACCTGCGACATCCGCTTCTTCGCAAAATGGCCGCACCTGCGAAGACCCCAGGCCAGCCCAGTCCCGTATTTGCGTGAATTGGTGCGCATCTGCGGACACACTTCTACGAGAAGCTGTTCGCTTCTGCGATCGAAGCCTGGACACGCCTAGGCGCATCTCTGATGGAAGGCTCGCTTCTGCGAGCTCGCACATGTGAGCAAAAATCTGCAGGTGCGATTACAACAGAAGAAAAAATACAGATTTTGCTTAAGTCTAGTTCTTGATCCGATTTCAATCCGTATCACTCTTGGGGTACTCGGGACCCCGTACGAATATATCACAAGTACAATAATATAATACGGACTTACTTGGGGTCTCGTATTACGTCAAACATCGCTGGAATTACAATTCACACCCCGATTCAAACTTTGAGTTTTAAACTTTTTAATTTACAAATCTCGTGCTAAAACATATTAAATGAATCCGGAATGACTTTAAATTTGGAACACAAGTCATAAATGACATAACGGAGCTGTTCAAATTTTTAGAATCGGATTTCGGCTCCGATATCAAAAAGTCAACCCCGTGGTCAAACTTGGAAATCTTTAGCCTTTAAATTGCTAGTTCCGTTAAATGGTCATAACTTGAGCTAGGGACCTCCAAATTAAATTCCGGGCATACGCCCAAGTCCCAAATCACGATACGGAGCTACCATAACTGTCAAAACACTGATCTAGGTCCGTTTGCTAAAAATATTGACCAAAGTCAACTCACTTGAGTTTTAAAGCTCTATTTCACATTTTAATCCATTTTTCACATGAAATCTTTTCGAAAAATTTTTCGAACTGCGCACGCAAGTCGATGAATGAAAAATGGTGCTTTTCGAGGTCTTAGAATACAGAATTACTTATTAAATTTAAAGATGATATTTTGGATCATCACATTCTCCAACTCTAAAACAAATGTTTGTCCTCGAACGGAGTTAGAAAAAGGTACCTGAGCTGGTGAATAAGTGTGGATATTTAACCGCATGTCTGACTCGGACTCCCAGGTATATGCCTCTACTAGCTGACCTCTCCATTGCACCCGAACTGAAGGATAACTCTTTGATCTCAACTGTCGGACCTGCCAGACTAGAATAGCCATCGGCTCCTCCTCGTAAGTCAAATCTTTGTCCAACTGGACTGAGCTGAAATCTAACACATGGGACGGATCACCATGATATTTCCGGAGCATAGACACATGGAACACCGGATGAATCGCTAATAAACTAGGTGGTAATGCAAGCCTGTAGGCTACTTCACCCACCCTTTCAAGAATTTCAAAGGGTCCGATATACCTAGGGCTGAACTTGCCCTACTTTCCGAACCTCATTACACCATTCATAGGTGAAACCCGGAGCAATATTCTTTCTCCAACCATGAATGCAATATCACAAACCTTATGGTTCGGCATAACGCTTTTGCCTAGACTGAGCTGTGCAAAGTCGATCCTGAATAATCTTGACCTTATCCAAGGCATCCTGTACCAAATCGGTACCCAATAACCTAGCCTCTCCCGGTTCAAACCAACCAACTAGCGATCGGCATCGCCTTCCGTATAATGCCTCATATGGATCCATCTGAATGCTCGACTGGTAGCTATTATCATAAGCAAACTCCGCAAGTGGCAAGAAATGTTCACAAGAACCTCCAAAGTCTATAACACAAGCGCGGAGCATATCTTCCAATATCTGAATAGTGCGCTCTGACTGTCCGTCTGTCTGTGGATGAAATGTTGTACTCAACTCTACTCGCGTGCCTAACTCACGCTGTACAGCCCTCTAGAAATGTGAGGTAAATTGCGTACCTCGATTTGAAATAATAGACACGGGCACACCGTGAAGGCGGACAATCTCAATTAACCTCTCTGAAGAATAGGTAACTGCCACTGGAACGAAATGTGGTGACTTGGTCAACCTGTCCATAATGACCCAAACTGCGTCAAATTTTCTCTGAGTACGTGGGAGCCCAATAACAAAATCCATAGTGATACGCTCCCACTTCCACTCAGAAATTTCTAACTTCTAAAGCAAACCACCAGGTCTCTGATGCTCGTACTTAACTTGCTGACAATTCAAACACCGAGCTACATATGCAACTATATCCTTTTTTATTCTCCTTCACCAATAATGTTGCTGCAAATCTTGATACATTTTGGCGGTACCTGGATGAACAGAATACCTAGAACTGTGTGCTTCTTCAAGAATTAATTAACGAAGCCCATCCACATTAGGCACACAAATACGACCATGCATTCGCAGAACCCCATCTTCCCCCACAGCAACCTGTTTGGCATCACTGTGCCGCACCGTGTCCTTAAGGACAAGTAAATGAGGATCATCATACTACCTCTCTCTGATACGCTCATACAAAGAAGACCGAGCGACTGTGCAGGCTAGAACCCGACTGGGTTCTGAAACATCTAACCTCATGAACTGATTAGCCAAAGTCTGAACATCTGCAGCTAATGGCCTCTCACCAACCGGAATATACACAAGACTGCCTATACTCACAGCCTTTCTACTCAAAGCATCGGCCACCACATTGGCCTTTTTGGGGTGATACAAAATGGTGATATCATAGTCTTTCAACAACTCCAACCATCTTCTCTACCTCAAATTAAGATCCTTTTGTTTGAACAGATACTGAAGGCTACGATGATCAGTAAATACCTCACACGAGACACCGTAAAGGTAATGCCTCTAAATCTTCAGTGCATGAACAATGGCTGCCAATTCTAAGTCATGAACAGGATAATTCTTCTCGTGAACTTTCAACTGTCGCGACGCATATGCAATTACCTTGCCATCTTGCATTAATACTGCACCAAGCCCAATGTGAAATACGTCACAATATACCGTATATGATCCTGGACCTGTGGGTAATACCGACACTGGCGCCGTAGTCAAAGCGGTCTTGAGCTTTGAAAGCTCAACTCACACTCGTCTGACCATCCAAATGGGACACCTTTCTGGGTCAATCTGGTCAATGGGCTTGCTATAGATGAAAACCCTTCCACGAACCGACGATAATAACTTGCTAAACCCAGGAAACTACGGATCTTTGTAACTGAAGTAGGTCTAGGCCAATTCTAAACAGCCTCAATCTTTTTAGGATCCACATTTATGCCTTCTGCCGATACAACATGCCCCGAAAAGGCAACCGAGTCTAACCAAAACTCACATTTTGAAAACTTGGCATATAACTGATTATTCTTCAAGGTGTGAAGCACACTTTGAAGATGCTGCTCATGTTCCTGTCGACTGCTGGAGTCAATCAAGATATCATCAATGAATACAACCACAAAAGAATCCAAATAAGGCTTGAACACCAGATTCATCAAATCCATAAATGCTGATGGGGCATTTGTCAACCCAAATGACATCACTAGGAATTCGTAATGCCCATACCGAGTTTGAAAAGATGTTTTAGGGACATCAGATGCCCTAATTTTCAACTGATGGTAACCAGACCTCAAATTGATTTTCAAAAATACCTTGGCACCCTGAAGTTGATCAAATAAGTCATCAATTCTTGGCAGCGGATATTTGTTTTTGATAGTGGCCTTGTTCAACTGCCGATAGTCTATACACATCCGCATAGAGCCATCTTTCTTCTATACAAATAATACTGGTGCACTCCAGGGCGAGACACTGGGTCTAATGAATCCCTGATCAAGCAAGTCTTGTAACTGTTCTTTTAATTCTTTCAACTCTGGCGGGGCCATACGGTATGGTGGATTAGAAATGGGCTGAGTGCCCAGAGCCAAATCAATACATAAGTCAATATCTCTGTCGGGTGGCATCCCCGGCAGATCTGTAAGAAATACTTCTGGAAATTCACGAACAACTGGTACTTAGTCCAAAGAAGGGACATTCGCACTGGGATTGCGAATATAAGCCAAATAGGCTAGACACTCTTTCTCTACCATACACCGAGGTTTCATATAAGAAATAACCCTGCTGGCAGAATGACCAGGAGTTCCTTTCCACTCTAACCGAGGTAACTCCGGCATATCTAGGGTCACTGTCTTGGCATGACAATCTAATATAGCATGCTAAGGGGACAACCAATCCATACCCAAGATGACATCAAAATCTACCATATTAAGAAGTAGAAGATCCACGCTAGTCTCAAGATTACCAATAGTAACCACACATGAACAATAGAAATGATCTACTACAACAGAGTCTCCCACCGGTGTAGATACACACACAGAATCACTCAGAGAATCACAAGGCACAACCAAATATGAAGCAAAATAGGAGGACACATAGGAATAAGTAGATCCTGGATCAAATAGAACTGAAGCATCTATATGGAAACCTGGAATAATACCTGTGATCACAGCATCAGATGACTCGGCCTCAGGCCTAGCTGGAAAAGCATAAAATTGGGGTTGGGCCCCACCACTCTAAACTGCATCCCTGGGACGGCCTCTAACTGGCTGGCCTCCACCTTTAACGGTCTGACCTCCACCTCTAATGGCTTGACCTCCACCTCTAATGGTCTGACCTTCACCTCTAGCTGCCTGATCCCTACCTCTAGCTGGCTGAGCAGGTGGTGAAGCAACCTGTGCCGGTATGATGGCACGAGAATCTTGCTGAGATCTGTTACTCGCCAATCTAGGGTAATACCTCCAGATGTGACCAATGTTTCCACACTTATAACACCCATCCTAATGTCGTGGCTGCTGAAGCTGAAGCTGACCCAAATGGGCCGGATAACCGCTGTAGTAACTCTGGAGTGGTGATGCACTGATAGGAGCTGAATGTGCACTGAATACTGGCTACCCAGAGTAAGTCATAATAGGACCGTGACTCCCTGAAGCACCGGGAGATACATGAAGTGCTGAATGAAACGGTCTGGGAGGATGACCTCTACCAAAATTACCTCTGCCTCCAGAGGAGGCACCATTGAAACCACCGAACTGATGAGGCCTCTTATCGAACCTCTGCCCTCTCTCCTGTGCAAGAACCATCTCGATCCTCCCTTTGACATTAGCAGCCGCCTGAAAAGAAATCTCACATCCGGTCTCCTTGGCCATCTGAAGTCTGATAGGGTGAGTGAGTCCCTCAATAAACCTCCTCACTCTCTCTCCTCCGTAGGTAGTAAAAGGAGAGCATGACGGGCCAAATCCACAAAACGGGACTCATACTGAGTAACAGTCATACTGCCCTGCTGTAGACGCTCAAATTGCTTGCGGAATTCCTCCCTTAGTGTGATAGGAAGGAACCTCTCTAGAAATAACTGAGAGAATTGCTCCCAGGTAAGTGCAGGTGATCCAGTTGGTCTAGTCAATGTATAATCCCTCCATCATCTCCTAGCTGAACCCATCATCTGAAATACAGCAAAATCAACCCTATTGGTCTCAACTATACCCATGTTCCGCAGCACCTCGTGGCAGCGTTCAAGATAATCTTCTGGGTCCTCAGAATGTGTGTCACTAAAGTGAACTGGAAAGAGCTTAGTAAACTTATCCAGTCTCAATAAGGCCTCAAAAGACATGTCGGGCCTACCCCAACTGGCGGGGCTGCTGGAGCCTGATTCTGGGGAGCCATCTGCTCCGGAGCGGGAGTGGTGGGAGTTTGTGCTCCTCCCCAGCCTGTGAAACGGTTGGTGCCATTGGAAATGTACCATTCTGGGCCACGCCCTACATAAGACTTACCAAATAGACTAGAGTGTCCTGAAGCACTGCAGTAGCTATGAATCCTTCCGGGACCTAAACTGGTCCCGCTGGTACATTCTGAATTGGAACCTCCTCTTGAAGGTCTACCTGAGGTTCTTCAATAGGTGCAGCTGCTCGAGCTCTGGACTGAGCTCTACCTCATCCTCTGCCTCGACCTCTAGCACGACCTCGGCCTCGACCTCTACCCCTGGCCATAGTTGACACCAGAGGTTCTGGTCCCTGTCCATCGGTAGAGGTATTACGTGTTCTCACCATCTGCGAGAGAATAAGAGTAGAATAGTTCAATCATCGATGATAGAATAAATTCACACGATAAAATAAGAAAGAAGTGATATTGTTCCTAAACTTCATAGCCTCTGAGAGATAAGTACAGACATCTCTGTACCGATCCTTCAGACTCTACTAAGCTTGCTCGTGACTCGTGAGACCTATGTAACCTAGTGCTCTGATACCAACTGTCACGACCCGAAATTCACACCTTCGGACCGTGATGGCGCCTAACATTTTACTTGCTAGGCAAGCTAACGTTAGAATGATATTAACCAATTTTTAAACAATCTTTAAATTATTAATAACAAAGAAATAAACGCGGAAGTAAGGTCTGAAATATAGTGATTAATCCATTAAAACAACGGTGTCTAAATACCATCCCAGAATTGGTGTCACAAGTGCACGAGCTTCTAGAATAAATACAAATAAAGGTCTGAATAAAATAAAGCTGTCTGAAAACAAACACACAGCTAAAGTAAAGTACACGGGGACTTCAGAACTGCGAACGCCGTATAGTTATACCTCAAGTCTCCTCTGAGTAGCTGAAATCCGAGCAAGTCTATGGTACGCCGCTGGGACCAACTCCAAAATCTGCATAAGAAGTGCAGAATATAGTATCAGTAAAACCGACCCTATATACTGGTAAGTGCTAAGCCTAACCTCGACGAAGTAGTGACGAGGCTAAGGCGGGTCACTTACATTACCTGTACGCAATATTAGTAACAACAACAATAATAGAAATAAATCAGGTAACTCATTTATAATAATTGAAGCCAACTCAGCAGGTATAACCAATTATCATTTCCATCAATTCTGTTGCAGCGTGCAACCCGCTCTCACAATATATTTACATTCAATTTTATTGCAGCGTGCAACCCTCTCTCACAATATATTCACATTCGGCTCTGTTGCGGCGTGCAACCCACTCATCCAATATATTCATTTTAATCAAGTCTGTTGCGGCGTTCAAATCGATCCACCAAATATATATATGTATGTCGACTTTTAAAAAAGTCTGTTACGGCGTGCAACCCGATCCTCCAATATGGACTTTTAATAAGTCTGTTGCGGCGTGCAACCTGCTCCGCCAGTATATTCATTTACCAATTCTTATAGAAGGAATTTACCAAATAAATGCAATAATTAATATGAAATTATAAGACAGCAAGCATACAATAATTATGATTTAATCATGAAACAGACAATGTCAAATAGGAAATTATTATAGAAATCAGGGCGAAAATAGGCAGTTTAATATTTAATATGCTAAATATCAAATAACAATTAAGACACATAATTCAAGTAGCATGTAACAATTAATGCATGAATTCAAGAATTAATATTTGGCAAAGAATAGGAGAGAAATAATTATTATAATAATTAATTCATGATTTAAAATAATTTGTGATTTTTCAAGTAATTATGTAAATAGTTAATTTGACGACGTATAGATACTCGTCAGCTCGCCTATACGTCGTTCACATGCATTTCACATAACAAATAATTTAAGGGTTCTATTCCCTCAAGTCAAGGTTAACCACGACACTTACCTCGCTTTGCAAATTCCAATCACTTACTCGACCACAGCTTTTCCTTTTAAATTTGTCTCCAAAAGCTTCAAATCTATTCATAAACAATTCAATATACTTAATACAAATCATAGGAATTAATTCCGTATGAATTTACTAATTTTTCGGATAAAAATCCAAAATTTATTAAAATATTCGACAATGGGACCCACGTCTCAAATTTCGGAAAAAACTCGCAAAATCCGAACACCCACTCCGATACGAGTTCAACCATACAAACATTGTCCAATGTCGATATCAAATAGACCTTCAAATCTTAACGTTTCGTTTTTGAAGATTTTATAAAAATCTGATTTCTTCCATCTAAATCTGAAATAAATGATGAATATAGACATGGATTTGTAAAATAACTTTTGGTTAAAGAACACTTACCGGATTTAAAGTCGTGAAAATCCCCCTTGAAATCGCCCAAATCCGAATCTTGAAACTCAAAAATGAGTAAAAATGGCGACTTCCGAATTTATGGGCTCTGCCCAATCATTTTCGCATCTGCGAATAAAAGTTCCGTATTTGCGGACTCGCATTTGAGAGACAAAGCTCGCATTTGCGATGCCAGGCTTCCAGGTGAAGTTCTGCATCTATGGACACTCATGTCGCACCTGCGACATCCGCTTCTGCGCAAAATGGCCGCACCTGCGAAGACCCCTGGTCAGCCCAGTCCCGCATCTGCGTGATTTGGTGTGCATCTGCGGACACGCTTCTGCGATCAAAGCCTGGACATGCATGGGCGCATCTGCAATGGAAGGCTCGCTTCTGAGAGCTCGCACCTGCGGGCAAAAATCTGCAGGTGCGATTACAACATAAGAAAAAATACAGATTTTGCTTAAGTCCAGTTCTTGATCTGATTTCAATCTGTATCACTCTTGGGGTACTCGTGACCCCGTACGAATATACCCACAAGTCCAATAATATAATACGAACTTACTCGGGGTCTCATATCAAGTCAAACAGCGCTGGAATTACAATTCACACCCCGATTCAAACTTTGAGTTTTAAACTTTTTAATTTGCAAATCTCGTGCCAATACATATTAAATGAATTCGGAATGACTTCAAATTTGGCACACAAGTCATAAATGACATAACGGAGCTGTTCAAATTTTCAGAATCAGATTTCGGCTCCGATATCAAAAAGTTAACCCCGTGGTCAAACTTGAAAATCTTTAGCCTTTAAATTGCTAGTTCTGTTAAATGGTCATAACTTGAGCTAGGGACCTCCAAATTAAATTTTGGGCATACGCCCAAGTTATGGACTGCGCACGCAAGTCGAGAAATAAAAAATAGTATTTTTTGAGGTCTTAAAATACAGAATTACTTATTAAATTTAAAGATGACATTTTGGGTCATCACACAAATAACTCGATACAATCAACATAAACTATAGGAATCAATTCCATACTATAAAACTTGTTTCTTTAACAAAAGTCAACAAGTCAACCCAAAAAGTCAACCTCGGGCCCACGTCTCGGAATCAAACAAAATTAAAAAAATCCAAACGGCCATTCAATAACGAGTCTATCCATACTAAAATTATTCAATTCCGATATCAAATCGCCACTCAAATCCCCAAATCTTACTCTCCAATCCTTAGTCCAAAATTTCCTAAATTCCACCTTAAAAATACATAATCTAGGTGGAAAATTCAATGGGTATTCAATATTAATAGATAAAAATGAACAAATGTTGCTTACCTCTTGAAATATAGCAAAACCCCTCTCAAAAAGTGCCTCTAACCGAGCTTACAAAGTCCAAAAAATGAAGAAATCTCGGAACCCTTCGAATTAATACACTGCCCAGGCATTTCGCACTTGCGGTTCACTTAACCGCTTATGCGGCTCCGCAGGTGCGGCCAAATCTTCGCTTCTGTGGTTTCCCCTCAAGGCCCCTGCATTTGCTTCTGCGGAGTCGCACATGCGACCCGGGTTCCGCTTCTGCGGAAACGCCTGCCTTACGCCACTTCACACCTGCGCATCTCCTTCCCGTATCTGTGATCTCGCAGGTGTGGCCAAAACCTCACATCTGTGCATCCCCTCTGCCCAGAAAAATTCCGCACCTACGATGCCAAACCTACCTCTGCGGTCTCGTACTTGTGACCAAATCCTTCGCAGGTGCGATCGCACCAGACCTGGTGCACTTCAGCAATTCCTCAAGTCCAAACTCATCCTGATTTCAACCCAAATCTCCCTGAGGCTCCCGGGACCCCATCCAAACATACCAACACATCACAAAACACGATACGAACTTAGTCGATGACTCAAATCATATCCAACAACATCAAAAACACGAATCGCACCCCAATTCAAGCCTATTAAAACTAATGAATTTCCAACTTGTACAATCGATGTCGAAAACTGTCAAACTAACTTCGATTGACCCCAAATTTTGCACACAAGTCATGAATGACACAACGTAGCCAGATAACCACAAAGAAATTCTCGATCAAATTTCTCATCTCTTCAAACTTCCACTTTTTCAATTTTCTCCAATTCAAGTCAAACTCATCTATGAACCTCCAAATCAATATCCGGACACACTCCTGAGTCCAAATTTACCCTACGGAGCTATCGGAACCATCAAACTTCGTTTCGGAGTCAATTATCCATAAGTCAACATCTGGTCAACTATTTCAACTTAGGCTTCCAACCGTGGGACTAAGTGTCCCAACTCATTTCGAAACATCCCCGGAACTAAACTGAATACCCTAGCAAGTCACATAATAACAAATGAGAATGGAATAAGCAATAAATGGGGGAACGGGGCTATAATACTCAAAACGATCGGTCGGGTCGTTACATTTAATTAAATGAAACAATTTCAATAAAAGGTAATAAAATTATATTAATCAAATACACTGCTAGTTACTGTAATTAGTTAATTAATTACTAAATATCTTATTTTTTTACTACACTAATTTTGGATTTATTTTGAAAATAAAGGTTATGTTGACAAAATTGAGAAATAACTTTATTAAATTAATTATATACCTATGTGATAAATATGAAATTTATTTAATAGTTTTAGAAGATGGTAAAAAAGTAAAGATAATATTTTTATAATTATATATTTACAAAATTACTAATTAACACCATTAATTACTTAAAAATAGTATTATTAATTAAAAAATATCTTTAACATATTTATTAAAAATTAATAAGCGTAAGTAAATTAATTTTTAAAAGGAGGGTCAAAATTGGTCGTCAACAATTGGACTTCAGCACAGTGCAACTTGATTAGGATTTAACTTATGAAAAAGATCCAGTAGCTATTCTAGATCGACAGGTTCGAAAGTTGAGATTTAAGGATATTTCTTCTATGAAAGTGCTTTGGAGAGGTCAGCCGATGGAGGAGGCTACTTGGAAGTTTGAGTTCGATATGAGGAGTAGATATCCTCATCTATTTACCAGTTCAAGTAAATTTTATGTCCGTTTGAGGACGAACGTTTATTTTTTAGGTGGAGAATGTAATGACCCGATAGGCCATTTTGAGTTCTAGCTTTTTCTTTCGTGATTTGAGACTTTACATTGCATTTTGATGATTTATGACTTATGTGCATGGTCCCTTTTGTTTTTCGAAAAGTTTAAATGTGACCTTTCAAAGAAACCTTGATTTTTGAACTTGAAAATAATTGTAGTTGAGGATTCTGGTAGGCTCATATGATGATTTTGGACTTATACGCATGTTTAGTTGGGGTCCCAGGAGATCTGAGGCCTTTTCAATGCTTAATGTGAAAGGTTGAGAACTTGAACTTAGAAACTTTGAAATCTTTGTGTTTTGATATTTGATTCTTGATTTTAGATATTACTTTGATGTTTTGAGCTTACGAGCGAGTCCGTATGATGTTATTATACTTGTGCAGATGTTTGAAATGGGGCCCGAGGTGCTCGGGTGAGTTTCAAATTGGTTTTAGATCATTTTATCCTTATTGAGTTAGTTGATCTACTAGTGTTTCACAATGCTTCGCGATCACGAAATGGGTCAGGCGATCGCGAAAGAGAATTGGGGATAGGGTAGGTATGCATCGCGACTGTGTAGCTAGTACCGCAAACGCATAGTATCTTCTGGTGCTGGGAGAAATTCTCTCTACGATCGTAAAGGTCGTCAAGCGATCTCGTAGAAAATGTTGAGGCCGGGAGACATTTGTTCTTCGTAAATGCGATGCTTGGATCGCGAATGTGAAGGGGTCCAAGCTTTCTGGCGACAATGGGGTTTACCATTCGCAAACACATAGGGTGTGCCTCAAATGTGAAGGCTCGGGGGTGAGATGCCTTACGCAAATGCCAGCTAGTCTTCGCGAACGTGGAGGTACCTTCGTGAACGCGAAGAAAGAAGTTTGCCCAGGTATAGATAGTGTTGAAAATCGGGATGTAGCCACTTTTCACCATTTTTGAGACGTAAATCACGGATAGAGGAGATTTTAGAAGAGATTTTCATCCCAACTATATTGGTTAGTAATTTTTATCTAGTTTTGATTTATTTTCATGAATACCCATAGACGTTTATCCCGAAATCTAGTATTTTAAAGAGTAGAAATTGGGGAAAAAACTTATTAGGTCTAATTTTGGGGATTTGGACCTCGATTTGATGTCCAATCTTGATACAAATCGCATTGAACTCGGAGGAGAATGGGTAAACGGGAAATGGTCTTAGTTTCGATTTCGACCATGTGTGCTCGGGTTGAATTTTTGTTAACTTTTTCAAGTGTGATGAAAATCCAACTTTTTTTATATTAGGATAGTTTCTAAAGCTTGTTTTGACTTATTTGAGTAATATTTGATTAGATTTGGGAGAGCTGGAGGATTGTTCTAAAGGAAATACTTTGTTGGATTGTTGATTTTATTCTAGAAAGAGGTAAGTATCGTGGTTAACCTTGATTTGAGATAATTAGTATATGATTGATCTGCTTTCTATGTGATCTATGTGTGGGGATGGCGTATATGTAAGGTGACAAGTGTATATGCGTATCAGCGTATCATGGGTTTAAGCATACATGGTGTACTAGTTTATTTCATGCCTTTAATTATACCATGTCTTTACCTATTTTATTCTTTAACTTATTATGTGCTCTTACTTCATACATGCTTTACTTGCTATATATGCCTTCACTTGTTACATGTATTTTTTTCACATGCTTCTACTTATTTCATGCCTTTATTTATCGTATGTCTTTACTCATTATATTCTCTTACATGTTGTTAGATAGATACTTTTACTTGCTTCATGCCTTTACTTGCTTTATTGCCTTTACTAGTTTCTTGTTTTACTCTACTATGTTATGCCGGATTATGTGACCTTTAAATTATTCTTGTGTTTACTACTTGTTGAAGTCTTTGTTGACATATATATTGTGAGGCTAATTCTTACACATTGAATTGTTTGACACTCTTTGTTCGTGCTTGTATTTCCTTGGTAAATTATGCGTTTTAGTTTCCTTTTATGTTATGTTGTTAGTTTCGCCATATTTGGTTGTTATTGGGCATTTTTAAATGAATTGATATATTGAGGTCGGGTTTCATGTTGCAACAGTATCTGTTATTGATATTGAGATCGAGTTGCACGCCGCAACTGTATTTGTTATTGATATTGGGATCGATTTGCATACTGCAACGGTATTTGTTACGTATATTAGGATCGGATTGAGCACCACAACATTAGTGATTATTGTTTGTAGTGATATTGAGATCGGAATGCACGCCGCAACAGATAGGATATCTTATAATTATTCTTGGTTGTTGTTCTCCACTATGGTGTTGCGTTATGAGGTTGTGCCGTGATATTTCTGGGAACTCTGTTATCCATTCCCTTATTTAATTTTATGATTTTACTCATTTCTTTATCTTGTTGTTGCCTTCTGCTTAATACTTGTACAAGTTTATGGTGAGTGTCTTGTCATAGCTCAGTCACTCCTTGTCGAGGTTAGACTCTATACTTACTGAGTACATGTAGACGGTTGTACTCATACTATACTTCTGCACTTTTTGTGCAGATTTTGATTTTGGTCCCAATGGCGTTTAGAGGTGATTAGCACGGACTATTCAGGAAACTTGAGGTAGTGTTGCACGATGTTCGCAGACCCTAGAGTCCCTTTCTTATCCCTATTTACTGTTTATTATACCAGACTATGTTGTATTTATTTTTTTGCAGACTTTGTATTTAGTACTCTTAATGGCTCATGTACTTGTGACACCAAATCCTGTGAATAGTTTTAGACATTGTTGAGTTGTACCCTTATTATATATTTATGAGATTTTGTACTTTATCTTTATTACAATACTGTTAAATGTTAGCTTGCTTAGCAAGCGATTTTAAGCGCTATCACAATCCTATAGTTGGGATTTTGGGTCGTGACCGACTTATGTCACTGCTTGTCTGAAATCCTCACAAGACGGATGAACTCTCTTGTTTTCACAGTCTAGATATCCTTCTTTGATATAGGAAAACCTAACTACTAAATCTGTATTTATATCATGAAAAATGGGTTCTTTTCAACACCCATAATAGTGTTTATATAGGCCAATACTAGAGTTTTAGAAGGAGGACTAGCTAATGGGTTAATGGGCTAATTAGCACCACTTATGAGTGGACTCAACCCAATAATAATTTTCCAACAATACTTATATTATTAATATAGTTTTTGTGGTTGCTTTACCACGCACTTTCAAGAATATGACCCTACATGGGGTGACGTGGACTGACTCACTAAGTGAAACACACTTTCTTAGTGGCTCAAAGAATATCTGTATTTGAAATTGATTGTCAAACTGCAGAGTACCATTTTCCATAAGTTTTGCACTGAATTCACAATTTTCATGCGCTTTTGAGGGTATTTTACAAGGCACTTGGCATTTGAGTTGAATTAAGCATGATGTTTCACCCACTGTAGGGTGTCAATCGTGCGGGTCGGGTCGGATATGAAATGGGTCGAAATCGGGTAATAAAAAGATGGATAAATTATCCGACCCAACTCATATTTAATACGCATAAAAAATGGATTAATCTGCGGATAATATGGGTAACCATATTATTCATGGCTTCTTGAATATGATCACTTTTGGAAGAACTCCTAGTCTTCCAAACTTGAAGAACCTTCAATTTGAGGCTTTTACAAATATAAAAGCTAAACGCTTGGTTATCCATTTTCTAAATATATAATATGGTTCTTATCCATATTTGACCGATTTTTAAAAAATTCATTATCCAACTCATTTTTTAGCAGATAATATGGGTAGTTAACTATTTTCATTTTTAACCGTTTGGCCACCACTAACCTACGGCCAGCTGACCAGTCTGAAAAGAATTTTCTTGATCTTGAGAACATGCTTAGAGGATGAGCTATTTATTTAGGTGGTAGTTTGGATGAGCACTTGCTTGTGATAGAATTTGCTTAAATAACAATTTCAGGTGAGCATATAGATGGCATCATTAACAAGGAACCAAATAACCCGTGAAAATCAACCAAATATTCAAACAAAGAACTAAGGAGAAAGTTATTCCTCTGTCAGATGTCATTCCAATATCATCCAAATTGATTTAAAATGATTCTAAGTCATATTTACATAGGGCCAAAATCTGGCAAATTACTAGAATGTCTAAAAATCCATTTAGCAAAAATTACCCATGCTTGTCGCGGCCAGTTCCAGCGCGTCGCCCAGATTGCAAGCTTCCGACCCAAAACTTTGGTGCAACGTGTAGTGCTGCGGAGTCCTTCTTTAGGGCCATCGCATTGAAACAAGTGTGACGTGCTAGTTCAATATTTTGAGCCTGAAATATGGATTTCAAACTTGATCCTTGGGTCCAAATTAGCTCCAGCTCTTGTTGCAATGTCGTAACAAGCATATTGAAGCATCTGTATGTGCGATATTTCAAAGGCTTTTAGTTCATCTTCAAGGAGGAAACACTTCGTATTCATTTGCAGTCTAGCTAATTAATATTATTTGGAGTCTAGTTAATTACTCTCTCCGTTTCAGTTTATGTGAACTGTCACGACCCAATTTTCCTTCCGTTTGGTATCTTGATGGCACCTAGTCCTAGGGACTAGGTAAGCCTAACATTAATTGAAACAACAACGTTATTTAAATAACATCTAACAAGTTAAATAGAAATCTATTACAATTCCAAAAACCGGTAGTACAAGTCATAAGCTCTACAGAGTTTGATACAAATTTCTAAATGCAACTGTTTGGAAGTAGGTAAAACAGTGTGAATACAAAATAGGAAAGTGACTCCGAAGCGTGCGAACGCAGCAGCAGGTTTACCTTGAGTCTCCACAACAACAATCCGCACAGCTAGCTAATGATCAACTGACTTCGAAATACCTGGATCTGCACTAAAATATGCAGAAGTGTAGAATGAGCACACCACAGCGGTGCCCAGTAAGTATCAAGACTAACCTCGATGGAGTAGTGATGAGGAACAGTCAAGACACCTACTGGTCTAATAAACTGAACAAGTATAAGTGTAGGAAACAGCAGAAATATGATATCTACATAAAGACTACGCAATGTGGCTAACAATAAAGTAATTACAATAAGAAAGGAAACAACAAGTATCAGCGGAATACCATAAAAAAGACATAGAAAAGTGAATGGAACACAACCTAAATCCGGAATCAAAAATATAGCAAGGGCAAGTAATAACTCAGCAACTACAACCTCTTTTACATCAGGTGTTAGTCAACAAACTCCACGAGGTACCGAAACTCGGACAATCACAATTCACGGGTCTCAATACCTGAGCCATAACACTTGGCATCCCGTGCCCTCATAACACCTCATAACTGCACCGACGACTCAACTCACGTGCCAATAGAGTCATTCTCACATAGAAGGCGAGTAAACAAGGGTGAGTATCTATGCTTAACAATAATAAGAACACCTCTTATCCGATAAGAGTTCTTAACTACGTGTATGCTTGTGCAAGTGTTCTAACATAGTCCATACTAGCAAATAAACATAAGGAAAAAGAACGGACAATACGTAGAATATTTTCTCACAACTTTCACAAGATAAAGCTCACACAGGTAAGTGTACCACTATACAAATATCAACAACAAGAATGCCCCCAGGCCATCACAAATTATCACAAATCAATCCCTGACACAACCCACCTTGTCTCGTCACGTGTGCAATAGTAATATAAATGCCCGACTTGTCTCGCCACACATGCATAATGATGTTCTCACCTTGTCTCACCACATGCGCAACCCACATATACATATATATCCTACCTTGTCACGCTACATGTGCAATTATAAATAGTAATAATAGCACCGTAGAAACCTCGTACAACCCCATAACAACAACTGCACAGCAGAAACCTCGTGCATCACAATAATAACAGTCATACAGCAGAAACCTCGTGCTTTACCACAACAAGTACAACAGCAACAATGACAATAATACATCGTACGACAAATAAATCAACTCAAGAACTTTAAATCACAAAGAAACAGTAGAACCAATTCACAAGGAATAACCACAGTAAAGAATGCTAGGCGTAAAGAGAAAAGCTCAACAACGAAAAACTAATATGTAGCAACGATCCCACAATATACATTTCAACAATAGGAAATCTAACACGAGTCAAATAATTCCAAATAAAACAAGTCGACTAAGATATAGGATATCTAAAACTTCTTTTAAGGTTGAGGAATTTCGAAGGGTACTCAACAATTCAATTATTAAGGATAAGCAGCGGAAAGATAATCATAACCTCAATTAAGACTGAACAAATTATAGGATGAGATAATAATAATTCTAAATAAAGATAAGCAGTTATGAAAAGATGGCATGACAATAGAAGAGGTAAAATCTTCAATTAAGTCAAATAAGAGTCAAATAGGAAATAAGAGTGAATCCTGAAACCAATTAATTCTAATTAAAGCATGTAGAGGTGAAACTAGTAAATAGGAACTTAATCATATCAAGAACAACCTCATACTCAGTGAATATAAGGACCTAAGAACCCTAAAAGGCCAACTTTCCACAAATAAGTCCGAGCACGCACTCGTCACCTCGCGTACACAGACTACAGTCAACATAGAAGACTCAAATCCTAAGGGAAAATCCCCCACACAAAGTTAGGCAAGATACTTACCTCGAACAATGCTCAATCAATCGGTCACAATGCCTTTTCCACGAATATCCGACTCCGAATGGCCCAAATCTAGCCAAAACAATTACATATCATAAATACAACTATAATAGGCTAATCTAATTAATGAAATCAAAATTTTAATAAAAAATCTGAAATCCATCCTAAAAAGTCGACCCGGCCCACGTCTCGGAATCGGGTAAAAATCACAAAATACGAACACCCATTCACTCACGAGTTCACTCATACCAAAATTATCCAAATCCGATGCCTAAATCCCAATCAAAACTCAGAAATTCGATTGAAGAACTTTTTCCCAATTTTTCCAATTTTTCAACCCAATTCCGAAATTAAATGGAGAAAACAACTATATATTAATGGAATACAACAAAAAATGAGTTAGGAATCATTACCCCAAAGCTTCCTCTGAAAATCTCTCGAACAATTTGCCAAATTCCGAGCTCTCAAGTCCAAAAATGAAGAATGAAATCAAACCCTCGAATTTCTCTTTTCTGCCCAGGCGTGACCACACCTGGGACATAATTAGCCGCATCTGCGCAACCGTAGGTGCGCATGTCCAACCGCACCTGCGCTTCCTCTTGCTTCTGCCTCCCAAAATCCGCTTCTGCGGAGCCACTGATGCGCACAAATTCCCCGCACTTGCGGAGACTGCCAAGTCCAGCTCTTCTCGCACCTGCGTCTCCATCTTCGCACCTGGGCCCAAGGTCCGCAAGTGCGATTACACCAGAACGCAGACCTCTTCACAACTACGAATAACCATCTGAAACTCGTCCGAAACACACCTTGGGCCCCTGGGACCCCGTCCAAGCATACAACCAAGTTCCATAACCTAATACGGACTCGCTCGAGTTCTCAAATCACATCAAACAACGGCGAAACTATGAATCGAACCAAGAATCGAACTTAAGAACTTTCAAATCTTCCAACTTCTAAAACTCGCATCGAAACCTATCAAATCAACCCGGAATGATGCCAAATTTTGCAGGTAAGTCCCAAATAACATAACGGAGCCGTTCCAACTCTCGGAATTGCATTCCGACCCCAATATCAAAAAGTCCACTTCCGGTACAAATCTCCAAAAATTCTACTTTCACCATTTCAAGCCTAAATCAGCTACAGACCTCAGATTCACAGTCCGGACACGCTCCTAAGTCCAAAATCATCCAACAGAGCTAACGGAACCAACAAAACTCCATTCCTGGGTCATCTTCACATAGTTCTGACTACGGTCAAAATCCTAAGACTTAAACTTCCGTTTTAGGGACTAAATGTCCCAAATCACTCCGAATCATCCGGTAACTGAAACCAACCATGCACGCAAGTCAATACACATACTACGAAGCTGCTCAGAGCCTTATACCGCAGGACGAGACTTACATTATAAAAATGACCTTCCGGGTCGTTACATCCTTCCCATCTTAAACAAACATTCGTCCTCGAACTTGCTAAGAATTGCCTCGAAGTCTTCAAATCACTGAAAGTACATATCGAACATACACCCGCGGGGGACCCCACGTCACCCCAATCCACATAATCCTGACGACATTATCCCAACTGTAATTTATCCTTTCTATCAACATCGATAAGCCTTGGAGTCAAAATTCTCACCTTCCATTTATCTTCAAAAGACCCGATTCTAAATCCATAACCGGTATCAGTCTCAACCAGTTGTAACAACTCATGCCTACACCCACAAGGTACGACCACACAACAAGATACACCACACATAGGCCCATAATAACATTTCTTATCACAATAGATGACCGTAATCAAACCAGCACCGGCAATTAGCCTCATATCCGTTAGAACCCTATTCAAACCTCCACAAAACTGACAACGATGCAAGAAACATGAAGACCTCTTAACTATACACCTGAATTAACAAGTCACAACTAACACCACCGGGCACACACCCCGCAAGCTAAAACTCAAGAAGCACAGAATGAAAATGACTGAATATGTAAAGAGAAACATATAAGGGAAATATCAAACAAGCCCGACAAGCACAACTCTCTAACAGTACCATACTACGAATTAATTCAAAAGAAAAATCAAAGTACATGAACAAATCATAAGGATTTCATCCTAGTATAACCTTCCACCGCGGCGCACAGCCCAGCTCAAACATATCAAATCACATGGAATCGCGAGGGTCTCACCCTCAACTCTGAATCACAAGCCGAATACATATCATACCAATTGAAATCTCCCACTAACTCAATTCTGCCCATAAAATCGCAAAACTTACTAAACGCTAACCCCGGTAGAGTATCAAATCACAAATCGTAACCAAATTACTCAGGAATCACATTAAACATGCCATAATAAACAACATGAATTCAATTTTAGCCTCGGAAATCTCAATAATGAATAGAAACAAATGATACACACGGGCTACCACTCATAGAGTCTCCCAACAGGAGTAAACGCCTAAACATAATATTAAGTCATGAACTCACCCATAGGTGGGACAACAAATAGGGGAACTCGGCCCAATAAGCAGAACCGAATCAAAATACGAATGGTGTCCCTCTGTAACAAATCAAAAGCATACCTGTATGACACCATCTGGCGCAGCGGCCTCCAGCCTACTATATGAGACACATCAACGGGATGGGCCTTCCCCTCTTAGGCGCCCTCTACTCGTCTGAATACCCCGCTGTGACACATCTGTCCGAAGTTTAGGACAATCTCTCACCCTATAACTGGTATCTCCACACTCGAAGCAACCTCTCTGCCGATGTGGCTGTGGCAATTGTGCGGTACGGTACTCTGAGACCCATGAGCACCTGAAACACTGTGCGAAGCCTGAAGTGCAAACTGAACTGGCTGACCCACAAAACCTCTACCATGCCGTACCCTGCCTCTAAAATAAGGACCAGTAAATCTCTCCGGTCTACGAGGCCTCCTCACCTCTCTGTCTTCTCTCTCCTGATCTCGCATGTACTTTCTCACATGGCCTCGCCTGTCTTCTCTCTCCTGATCCCACATGCCCTCTACTCGGCGAGCGATCCCTACCACCTGCTGAAACGAAATAACTGACTATAAATCCCGAGCCATGCTGAATCGAATATCATGGCTGAGTCCCTCAATGAATCTACGGACACGCTCTCTAACTGTGGCGACCAAAGCAGATGCATGCCTGGCCAAAAGACTGAATCTCACGGCATATTCTGACACTGACATAGTGCCCTGGCACAGCTACTCAAACTCCGCGCACCATGTATCTCGAAGGGACTGAGGTACAAACTCTCTCAAGAACATCTCTAAAAACTGAACCCATGTAAGTGAAGCTAACTCGGCTAGGCTACCCAACGCATATTCCCGCCACCACTGATAAGCCGCTCCCCTGAGCTGGAACATAGTAAAAGCAACCTTGCTAGTCTCCACAATACCCATCGTACGGAGAATGCGGTGACACTCCTCCAGAAAATCATGTGCACTCTCTGAAGCCAAACCACTTAATGTAGGAGGGTCATATTTATTGAACCTTGCAAGTCTAAGTTGCTCTTCCTCAAATGTTGCTGCCTTTACCATGGGCTGAACTGGAACCACAGGTTATGTCGTCATGTCACCTGGACCCTGACAAACATGAACTCACTGCTCTGGGGTCTGGGCAGCGGGAGTCTGGGTTCCTCCCCCGATCTGTGAAGTAGCTGGTGCAACTAGAATCAACCCCGCATGAGCCGATGTACCAAACATACTCAGGAACTGTGCTAAGGTCTCTTGAAGTCTGGGGTGACAGCAGGCACCTCCGGTACCTTCCCCCTAACTGGAACTACTGGCGGATCCTAAACTGCTGCTCTGGTAGGTGCTCTGGCTGTGACACTTATTCCTCGTCGGCCTCTGCCTCTGCCTCTAGCGATACCTGCTCCGGGAGCAGCATCGTTGCTAACTGCAACTCGTGTCCTCACCATCTGTGAGAGAATGGAATGATAAAAGTTCAAACTCCGAGATCAATAATAGGAATGAAAGAAGTGAGATTGTCCTAATAGCTCCGTAGCCTATCGAAGATAAGTGCAGACGTCCCCGTTCTGATCCGCAGGACTCTACTAAACTCGTTTATGACTCCTACCACCTATAAACTTAAAGCTCTGATACCAACTTGTCACGATCAGTTTTTTCCTCCGTTTGGTATCGTGATAGCACCTAGTCTTAGGTACTAGGCAAGACTAACATTAATTGAAACAAAAACGTTATTTAAATAATATCTAACAAGTTAAATAGAAATCTCTTACAATTCCCAAAACCGGTAGTACAAGTCATAAGCTCTACAGAATTTGCTATAAATTTCTAAATGCAACTATTTGGAAGTAGGTAAAACAGTGTGAATACAAAATAGGAAGGTGACTCTAATGCCTGCGAACGCAGCAACAAGTTTACCTTGAGTCTCCACAGCAACAATCCGCACAGCTAGCTAATGATCAACTGACTTCGAAATACCTGGATCTGCACAAAAATGTGCAGAAGTATAGAATGAGCACACCACAACGGTGCCCAGTAAGTATCAAGACTAACCTTGGTGGAGTAGTGACGAGGAACAGTCAAGACACCCATTGGTCTAATAAACTGAACAAGTATAAATGTAGGAAACAGTAAAAATATGATATTTACATAAAGACTACGCAATGTGGCTAACAATAAAGTAATTACAATAAGAAAGGAAACAACAAGTATCACCGGAATACCATAAAAATGTCACAGAAAAGTAAATGTAACACAACCTAAATCCGGAATCAAAAATACAGCAAGGACAAGTAATAACTCAGCAACTACAACCTCTTTTACATCAGGTGTTAGTCAACAAACTACACGAGGTACCGAAACTCGGACAAATCACAACTCACGGGTCTCAATACCTAAGCCCTAACACTTGGCATCCCGTGCCCTCATAACACCTCATAACTGCACCGACGACTCAACTCACGTGCCAATAGAGCCATTCTCACATAGAAGGCGAGTAAACAAGGGTGAGTATCTATGCTCAACAATATCAAGAACACCTCTTATCCGATAAGAGTGCTTAACTACGTGTATGCTTGTGCAAGTGTTCTAACATAGTCCATACTAGCAAATAAGCATAAGGAAAAAGAACGGGCAACACGTAGAATATTTTCTCACAACTTTCACAAGATAAAGCTCACAAAGGTAAGTGTACCACTATACAAATATCAACAACAAGAATGCCCCCAGGCCATCACAAATCAATCCCTGACATAGCCTACCTTGTCTCGCCATGTGTGCAATAGTAACATAAAGGCTCACCTTGTCTCGCCACACGTGCATAATAATTTTCCCACCTTGTCTCGCCACATGCGCAACCCACACATATATATATATATATATATATATATATATATATATATATATATATATATATATATATATATATATATATATATATATATATATATATATTCTGCCTTGTCACGCTGCATGTGCAATTATCAATAGTGACAATAGCACGGCAGAAACCTCGTGCAACCCCATTACAACAACCGCACGGTAGAAATCTCGTGCATCATAATAATAACAATCGTACGGAAGAAACCTCATGCTTTAACACAATAAGTACAAAAATAACAATGACAATAATACAACGTATGACAAGTAAATCAACTCAAGAACTTTAAATCACAAAGAAACGGTAGAACCAATTCACAAGGAATAACCACAGTAAAGAATGCTAGGCGTAAAGAGAACAGCTCAACAAGGGAAAACTAATATGTAGCAATGATCCCACAATATACATTTCAACAACAGGAAATCTAACACGAGTCAAATAATTCCAAATAAAACAAGTCGACTACGATATAGGATATCTAAAACTTCTTTTAAGGTTGAGGAATTTCGAAGGGTATTCAACAATTTAATTGAGGATAAGCAACAGAAAGATAATCATAACCTCAATTATGACTGAACAAATTATAGGATGAGATAATAATAATTCTAAATTAAGATAAGCAGTTATGAAAAGATAGCATGACAATAGAGGAGGTAAAATATTCAGTTAAGTCAAATAAGAGTCAAATAGGTAAGAGTGAATCCTGAAAGCAAATAAATTCTAATTAAAGCATGTAGAGGTGAAACTAGTAAATAGGAACTTAATCATATCAAGAACAACTTCATACTCAGTGAATATAAGGACCTAACAACCCTAAAAGGCCAACTTTCCACAAATAAGTTCGAGCACGCACTCGTCACCTCGCGTACACAGACTACAGTCAACATAGAAGACTCAAATCCTAAGGAAAAATCACCCACACAAAGTTAGGCAAGATACTTACCTCGAACCATGCTCAATCAATCGGTCACAATGCCTTTTCCATAAATATCCGACTCCGAATGGCCCAAATCTAGCCAAAATAATTACATATCATAAATACAACTATAATAGGCTAATCTAATTAATGAATTCAAGATTTTAATAAAAATTCTGAAATCCATCCTATAAAGTCGACTCGGCCCCACGTCTCGAAATCGGGTAAAAATCACAAAATACAAACACCCATTCACTCGCGAGTTCACTCGTACCAAAATTATCCAAATCCGATGCCTAAATCCCAATCAAAACTCAGAAATTCGATTGATGAACTTTTTCCCCATTTCCCCAACTTTTCAACCCAAATCCGAAATTAAATGGAGAAAACAACTATAGATTAATGGAATACATACATAAAAACGAGTTAGGAATCATTACTCCAAAGCTTCCTCTGAAAATCCATCGAAAATTTGCCAAATTCCAAGCTCTCAAGTCCAAAAACGAAGAATGAAATCAAACCCTCAAATTTCTCTTTTCTGCCCAGGCGTGACCGTACCTGCGACATAATTAGCCGCATCTGCGCAAATGCAGGTGCGCATGTCCAACTACACCTGCGCTTCATCTCGATTTTGCATCCCAGAATCTGCTTCTGCGGAGCCGCTGATGCGCAAAAATTCTCCGCACCTGCGGAAACTGCCAAGTACAGCTCTTCTCGTACCTGTGCCTCCATCTTCGCACCTGTGACAATCGCACATGTGCCCAAGGTCCGCAGGTGCGATTACACCAGAACGCAAACCTCTTCACAACCACGAAAAACCATCTGAAACTCGTCTGAAACGCACCTCGGACCCCCAGGACCCCGTCCAAGCATACAACCAAGTTCCATAATCTAATACGGACTCGCTCGAGGTCTCAAATCACATCAAACAATGGCGAAACTACTAATCAAACTAAGAATTGAACTTAAGAACTTTCAAATCTTCCAACTTCTAAAACTCGCGTCGAACCCTATCAAATCAACCCGGAATGACGTCAAATTTTGCAGGCAAGTCCCAAATAACATAACGGAGTTGTTCCAACTCTTGGAATCGCATTCCGACCCCGATATCAAAACGTCCACTTCCGGTCCAAATCTTCAAAAATTTGACTTTCGCCATTTCAAGCCTAAATCAGCTACAGAGCTCAGAGTCACAGTCCGGACACGCTCCTAAGTCCAAAATCACCCTACGGAGCTAACAGAACCGACATAACTCAATTCCGGGGTCGTCTTCACATAGTTCCGACTACTGTCAAAATCCTAAGACTTAAGCTTCTGTTTTAGGGACCAAGTGTCCCAAATCACTCCGAATCATCCGGTAACTGAAACCAACCACGCACGCAAGTCAATACACATAATACGAAACTACTCAGAGCCTTATGCCATCGGACAGGACTTACATTCAAAAAATGACCGGTCGGGTCGTTACATGAACCTATTTTCTTTTTGGTTCGTTCCAAAAAGAATGACTCCTTTCTAAATTTGGAAACAATTTAGCTTAAATTTCCAATTCTACCCTTAATAAGAAGCTTTTATAACCACACAAATAATCTGGACCTCTTTTTGACTTGTTTAGGACCACAAATTCTAAAAGTCTTTATTTTTTTAAATTTCGTGCCGAGTCAAACAGGTTCACATAAATTGGAATTGATGGAGTAGCATGCAATTGATCTCAGGATGCCGAGTGGCTCGTAGCAACTACTCCACATGCTAGTGAGCTTTATTGGGTGCTACTAGTAACTTTTTCATGTATGTTAATTGCTTAATATATCCTTCCCCATATTTTTTTAAGTTAAAAGATTGTATTAAGAGAAGTTTATAGCCGCTCGATGAAGCCAGAGAGATAGAACATGACGAACGATTAATAAGAATGGGTTTGCCAAAAACTTTTTTCACTTTTAACCCGCTCCAGAAACTAATTATATTTGGTAGCCGAAAAAGTGTATAAATTTTGTATAATTTTTGTATATAACATACAGAATATATATATACTGGGTGATTTGAAAGAGTCTAGAACCAAAGTATGGTTCATTTGGACTCAAGAGACACAAATAAGTTAAAAATAAATTGGGCACCATTTTATATATAGCGATGTTATTCACCGCGCTATACCTTAACGCCAGTTTTGTTCGTTAAGGTATAGCGCGGTGAATAACTACACTATATATAAAATGTGTCCCCACAAATAATTCACCTACTCTTAAATGAACCACCAATAATTCATATGGGCATAGTGCCTATTATGCATGTGCTACTTATTTTTTTATTATTTAAGGAGGTTCCGAATTTGGTAAAAATCCATTCAGCATCCTTCAAGTCTTCCAAAATATTTATTCGTTAAGTTATTTTGCATTTTGTCATAATGTCCGGAGAGCAAAAAATTAGGGTTTTATTATATTGGAGGTGAGGTTGTAGCGAAGAATAACTCAGTACGCTATAGTTGTTTTCTACATTGTTATGTTAAATTGCCACTTACAATGGAGTACGATAGATTGGTATCGTTGTTATGTAAAAAAATGAGTGTGATCAAAGGTTTAGTAAATATTAAAGTAACCTAAAGATATCCGTATTTTGTTACTCCGCAAGGGGTTGCTTGTTATGCTGAGTTTAACATCGAAGATGATGAAACTCTGACAGATGTTTTGAGGACTCCGGATGAACACCGGAAACTTCTTGGGATAAAAATGTTAGAAATGTACGTCAAGGTAGAAGACGTTCGCAATATGAGGTTCCGCAAAGTAGGGATATCCCTTAATCATCAGGTGGTTATTTTGGAGCAGGTTTAGCCGAACAGGTTCCAGGTGAAAGAGATTGGCCTGATCTAAACTTATCTCCACGGGCGAATGACGACCGAGGATATAATTTCTCACCAAGTTTACATAATCAACAAGCCGAGTGGTAAACTTCAATTTTTCTTTGTGTTACAATGTTTATTTTTATGTATTAAATTTGTATTAACACTCATATATTCTACAGGGGGTACCGACCAGATATGATTTACAAGTTATGAACCAACAGACAGTTAGAATATGGCTAGTTTTGGTGTGTTGGATCATGGTAGTCCATCCGGGAGTAATCACCAATAGGATAATGTGCATCATGGGATATCAACACATTATGATTTGTAAGTGAAGTGATAAAGTGTATATGTAAAGTTTGGATGAATTTGAGAAACTCATTATTTTATTGGTTGTGCAGTAAAAACGAACAACTTCAAGGTCCTGTCCTTACTCAATTGCCCGAAGATGACATATTTAATCGGGAGCTGACAGATGCGCAGATTCACGAAGATAATAATGATTATGTCAACAATGATGATGAATTTGGAGATGATACACCCTTCTCTAATGAGGGTGATGATGATGAGGCCGAGAATGATGAACCTGATTTGACAAGGGAGCATACTCCACCTCCCGTTAGACCAAGAGTGTACGAGTCCCATGTGCCGTTTAATTCAAGGAAGATTCCCTACCTTGATCAATTGCCAAGTATGCCGGATGTGGATTCCATCACAAGGGGTCTTGACGAAATTCGAACAGCAATGTGGGATGAATTTAGAGCAACGCTGCTATCAAATGACATGATTTTTGCTGATAAAGCGCGCCTAAGCAGGGCGGTGCGAATGTACAACATAAAAGAGTATCGTAAGATTATGGTTCATGAGTCATCTCCGGATGTATACAAGTTTATTTGTCGTAGATGGTTTCAAGGTTGTAATTGGATGCTACGTGCGAGAGAGTTGAAAACAAATATGTGGATTGTAGGTAAATACATTAGCACCCACAATTGTGAAATGGACACATTCAGTGGGAACTATTTTAACTTGAATGTTGACTTGATTTCTCTTGTGTTGATTCCACACATTGAAGCATCCATAAGGTACAAAATCAAAGAGAGTATAACATTTTTCCACCAGGTTTATGGGTGTACCATTACTAAAAGAAAGGCATTTCTCGGGCGCAAACGTGCGTTTGAAATTGTTTATGGTAACTGGGATAAGTCCTTTGCATCTCTACCCAGGTACATGGCCGCATTGAAATACTTTAACCCCGGGACTGTTGTTGAATGGAAGCTTGAGCGGAGTCCGGGAATAGCAAAACACATATTCATATATGTGTTCTGGGCATTAAAACCATCCATTGATGGTTTTGTGCATTGTCGGCCAGTAATATCTAAAGACGGTACTCATGTTTATGGAAAGTACGATATCAAGTTGTTGATCGTTGTTGCAGTAGATGCTAATGGAAGTATATTTCCCCTAGCATTTGCTATTTGTGCAAATGAAAGCCAAGAGACGTGGACATTATTTTTGAACCACTTGAAGGAGCACGTTGTCAGACATCGTTCAGGTATTTGTCTAATATCTGATCGGCATGGCAGTATTTTAAGTTCTGTACAGAATTTGCGTGCATGGCAGGAACCATATGCCTACCACCGTTATTGTGTTAGGCACTTGAAGGCCAACTTCCAGAGGGCTTAGCCTAACATGGACTTGCATGATTTAATGTGGATGTCTGTAACAGATCACCAAGAGTGTTAATTCAGGAGGCGAATGGAATTGATCAGGCAGGAAGACCCAGAAGCCTAATGTTAGTTGATGCGACATGAGCTTGACAAGTGGATGGGTGTCAGCTGCAGACAACTGGCCCCACTCAACGCAGTCTCCTCCACTGACTGGAATCTGGTGAGCCGCAGCAACATATGGAGGTAATGTTATCCCATGTAGTCTCTGAGAGCACGGGGGTAAACCGGCAGCACGAAAAGAACCTCCACGTCCTCAAGCGTGATGGTAGCCTCGCCGATGGGTAAATGAAATGTGTGCGTCTCTAGTCGCCACCAATCTATCATAGTTGTTATCAACAACCAGTCAAACTGCAACCGGCCGATCTCTATGATCGTGTAGAAACCCGTATCCTGAAGGCGTCTAACTATAAAAGGATGAAGTGGGTGGGCCCTAATGAACTCCCACATATCGTCTATACGTTTGAGGCGGAATATCTGGCACAAATACTACCCATCCCATATGTATAAAGACCTATGGTTGGCATGTAACAACAGTAGCTCTAGAGATGCAGGTCCGGGATGCACACGGGGAACCTTCATGACGATGTCTGTAAATTTAACAATATTAATTAAAGCATTTTTCTTTTAATTGCTTAACATCTTTAAATATATTGCAATATCTTTTATATTAATATTTAATCGATATTCTTACTATATTGTTACTTAGGTTGATACATTTTCTATATTATAATTTTATATGTTAGTTTATTATTTTATATGTTAGTTTCTTATTTTATATGATAGTTTATTATTTTTTATGTTAGTTTATTATTTTATATGTTAGTTTATTATTTTATATGTTAGTTTATTATTTTATATGTTAGTTTATTATGTTATATGTTAGTTTATTAATTTATATGGTAGTTTATTATTTTATGTGTTAGTTTATTATTTTATATGTTAGTTTATTATTTTATATGTTTATTCACCTATTTTTGGGTATAATAGAATTAAATAATTAACTTTTATATGAATACATGATTTAATTAAGAAGTATTCATATACAAATAATTAGTTTGACAAATATTGTTATTTTTTATGTTATTTTCTTACATTTGTTGACTAGTATTCGAGAGACTTTGTGTTTGAACTATCATCAATAACTACAAAAATACTACGCTAAAGGGCATTACATTGTACTACGCTAAAGGGCACTATATTACAATTACATGCAATACATTAAAATTACGGGCACAACATAACACTAAAGGGAACTAAATAACATTAATTATTCATAAAATAATAATTTATCTATTTTACTAATCTTTTAGCACATAAATAATCTAATCCGGATAAAAAATAACAAATTAATTTAATCACAAAACAATCACGACAATATATATACCATAGTAAAAAATAACTAATAAACATTTTTTATAACAACTAATAACATTAATTATTCATAAAATAATAATTTATCTATTTTACTAATTGTTTTAGTACAATAATAATCTAATCCAGATAAAATATAACAAATTAATTAAATCGCAAAACAATCACGAAAGAACATATATCACACAACTAATAGCCATTTTTAATACATGCATTTTAACAAAACATAAGTCGGAATACCTCAAATTTAAATTTTTTGAAAGGTGAAGATTTGATGATTTGGGGGCCGAAACGAGCAATCCACTACGCGATAACGCCTTAGATCCGATGTTAGCTTGCTATAATACCGAGAATCTATACTATTTGTGGGACCGGTGGGCTCCAATGGAGTTTTTTTGCATTAAAAATGGGGGAGGGGAGGCTGCTGGTTCGCGTCTGGTTGGGAAAGGAGAAGGCACAATTTTTTATATAGGTATAGCACGCATATATAAGGCGCTATACTATAGCACCTTATATATGTGCGCAATACCTTTATAGTTCAAATATAGCATAGTTATTCACCGCGCTATACCTTAATAGACAAAGGCGTCGTTAAAGTATAGTGTGGTGAATAACCGCGCTATATATAAAATGGTGCCCAGTTATTTTTTTAACCTATTTGTGTCTCTTGAGTCTAAAAAGACCACATTTAGGTTTCGAGTACGATTTGGAACTCTCCGGGAGTCGTTGTGACTTTGGGTATTGTAGGCGGATTAGAGTTGATGAAGTTGAGGGGGCTATACGTAAGATGAGAAGGGGTAAAGCGACCGGGCGGGATGAAATTCCGGTAAAGTTTTGGAAGAGTGCGGGCAAGGCAGACTTGGAGTAGCTCACTAGGTTATTTAATGTCATTTTTAAAACGAATAAGATGCTTGAAGAGTGGAGGTGGAGCACGATGGTTCCTGTATACAAGAACAAGGGTGATATCCAAAATTGTAATAACTATCGGAGAATCAAGCTGCTTAGCCATACTATGAAAGTCTGGGAGAGAGTGGTAGAGCTTAGGGTGAGGAAGAGTGTGTCTATATCCGAGAATCAGTTTGGGTTTATGTCGGGACGTTCGACTACAGAAGCCATCCACCTTGTTAGGAGATTGATGGAGCAGTATAGGGAGAGAAAGAAGGACTTGCATATGGTGTTCATCGACTTAGAAAAGGCCTACGATAAAGTTTCGAGGGAAGTTTTGTGAAAATGTTTGGAGGTTAGAGGTGTATCGGTTTCCTATGTTAGGTTGATTAAGGACATGTATGATGGTGAAAAGACCCGAGTGAGGACGGTGGGTGGGGACTCGGACCATTTTTCGGTTATGATGGGGTTCCATTAGGGGTCGACACTCAGCCCTTTTTGTTTGCTCTGGTGATGGACGTACTGACGCGCCACATCCAAGGGGAGGTGTCATGGTGCATGCTATTTGCAGATGATATTGTATTGATTGACGAGACGCGAGACAATGTGAACGAGCAATTAGATGTATAGAGGAAAACCCTGGAATCTAAAGGTTTCAAGTTAAGCAGGACCAAGACAGAATACTTGGAGTGTAATTTCAGTGGCGAGACTCAAGGAGGGGAAGGGGAGATGAGTCTGGATTCGCAGGTCATCCCTAGGAGAGGGAGTTTTAAGTACCTTGGGTCTATTATTCAGGGGGATGGGGAGATTGATGAAGTTGTCACACATCGTATTAGGGCACGATGGATAAAATGGAGACTTGCTTCTAGTGTTTTGTGTGATAAGAAGGTGCCACCGAAACTTAAGGGTAAGTTCTACAGAGTGGTGGTCAGATCAACGATATTGTATGGGGCGGAGTGTTAGCCAGTCAAGATCACTCATGTCCAGAAGATGAAGGTAGCGGAGATGAGGATGTTGCGATGGATGTGCGGGCACACCAGGTTAGATAGGATCAGAAGTGAGGTTATTCGCGACAAGGTGGGTGTGGCCCCTATTGAGTACAAGATGGGGGAAGCGCGGCTTAGGTGGTTTGGGCATGTGAGGTGGAGGAGCACAAACGCCCCAGTGAGGAGGTTTGAGAAGTTGACATTGGGGGGACTACAGAGAGGTAGAGGTAGGCCAAAGAAGAGGTGAGGAGAGGTGATTGAGCAAGACATGGCACAGCTTCAGCTGACCGAGGACATAACCCTTGATAGGAAGTTATGAAGATCGAGGATTAGGGCAGTAGAGTAGGTAGTCTAGAGTGTTCATAACAGTAGTATTGGCACGCAGTTTCGCTTCCTGTTGGTAGTAGGTTTTTATGACTAACCGTTGTTTTCTTTCATTGTTGATCACCTTACTATCTTGTTTTTTTTATTCTGCTTTTATATGGCTTTTTGGTACTGTCTCTTTTTGTCTATATTTTTATTAATGTGATGCTTATGATTTCTGATGTTTGGCTAAAATTCTATATTTTTGCATATAATTTACCTTGCATTATGAATTGATCTTGTTAACTTTGGTGTGAATATTTGTGACTCGAGCATAATTATGGTACTTTTATGTGCAGGAGTCAACTAGAAGTGATTTGGGGAGTTTGCATGCAAATTGACGTCAAAAAAAGAAAGAATTTGGAGCAAAGTTCACCAAGAAATTGGAGTAGAAATATAAGACATGCAAAAGGAGAAACTAACGAAAAAGAAGCTTAAGAGAACTTACCTGGAATAGCAACAGTGTTGGTTGTGATTGCATGAAGCTTGGAAAGAAAAGTTAGGCAACTAGCACTAACAAAAGAAATCAAATTGGAGTAACGACGCAGGAGATATCCTCGCGTACAATGGCGCGGTGCGAGCCAATTCTCGAGCGTTTAAGGTTACGAGGCTAGGTCGGATTCGAGGACGTTCGCATGTTTCACACCTTGATGCACGGGTCCGGGTTTCGAAGTTATTTTGTTTCCTTTTTAGTTTTGGACTTGGTTATTTTGCCTAGGCTTTTCCCTACATGTATAAATAGTCTTTAAACACCATTTTTAGAGGGAGATTGGATGAAGGGAGAGCACAGAGCCACCGTGAAGGCCGGAATTCATCAGATTCCATCTTTCTTCCATCAAACTTAGTAAAATTTATGTTTCTTTGGATGAATTGTTATTTTGCTACCATCTCTATGTGGAGATAAACTTCACATTCTAGGGTTGTGGTTGTCGTGAATATTGAAGTTTATTAATTATATTACCGTTAATTCGAGTTATCGTCCTTGGTTGTTTCTCTAATTATGTGCATAATTGCTTAATTATTTTTCCAGCAGTTAAGTTCTATTTACTATCTATGTTATGCTTGGGAAAGTCGTGTTTAGATTAGAGTAGAATTAGAGAGAGCTTGTTTCTGAACCCGTGGCTCGGGAAAAAATTTTGCGGTTAGGATAGGAATATACCTAACAGTCTTGCTTAGTTGAATACCGTATTATATTCGTTCATGATAGATTCAAGACCGTAGGAATATAGGGTTGATATATTATGGATAGATGGATAGTATTGTGGGAACATGCTATTTATATAAACGATCCGGTCAACTAGCTATCAATTATAGATAATGTGGATTAACATGTGTAATTACAAACCCAAGTAGATTGACAAACCGACCACAACACTGGAATCTATATCTCCATTGGTCATGCGTTTAAATTTCGCAATAGTAGTTGTAATAGGAAAACCAAACTTTTGATTATCTTGGATAATTAATTGAATTTAGTTTGCTTAGTTAACGATTAATCTAAGTCTCTGTGGGTTCGACATCCGACTTTCGAGTCACTTTATTACTTGACGACCACGTATACTTGCGTGTACTTGGGGAACAATAAGTTTTTGGCACCGTTGCCGGGGACTTAGTTCTTGATTGTTTATCTAAGTTAAGCTTTTAATTGATTTATGTTCAAGTTTTTAATTTTTCTATTTAGTTATTTTTCTAGATTATACTTTTACTTTTATCTTTACAGGTTTTGCTTATTTTTCTTTTTTGTAAATATATTTATTTTTATAACAATTTGACTTTTCTCTTAGTGTGTTCATAGTTCTTTCAACATGACATCTGGGGATGAAATATTCGGGGTAAAGTTATTGATGAAGATGCTTGGTTAACAGAAGACTTTTATGGGCCGTCTTTTTAGGCTTGTCATGACCTGAACTCTAGGAGGTCTGAATTTGAATATGGGAATAAGGGTTGGTATTGGGACGGATATTCACGATTAAGAGAATATGCGGAACGACATTATCTTCTAACAAAGTTGGTGAATGATTGGTTGAAGGAGAGAGTTGATCTTGCACAAGAAATTGACAAGTTTGGCTTGGCTTTGCACAACTTGGATGCAGATTTGAGTGCAAAGGTTGATGCGTTCAACGCCCAACAATTTAATGATGAGTTGTGTGAAACTGAAAAAAATCTTCTAGACCAAATTGAGGAGCTAAAACGAGAATATCAAGCATTAGACCATATATTTCTTGAGGATGCCAATGTTGAGAAGAGTATTTTAGAGTCATGTGAGGAAGTAGATAATATTAAATTTGAAGACTCTAGTGTGGGTACATATGAGGATGTAAATAATGACACAGTTCTAGAGTTGGAACGCATTGGTCCTCATTCCATGCATTTTTCGACATTGTATTTAGATGATGATATAAAACTTGAGTCATTCGAGCCTTTGGAGGAGCCAATGAATGAGGAACAAGGTGCTTAGATTCTGTAATTTATCGTGCCAAAGAGACATAATTACATACCTCATCTGAAGGCCAAGAAGTGTAGAATGCGAAATTGGTTACTTGGCTCAGTTACATTTGTCCCACCACCCCGCGAGCATAGCAAAAAGCTTGACGCCAAATTGGGGGCTCAATTCATAAGTTCGAGATGAGGACAAAAAATGCTTTAAGTCGTGCCGCGATGTTAAATCAGACGTTTGTTGGGAGGCAACCCATCTTTACTGTTTTCTTTTATTTTTATTTTTATTATATTATTTTTGTAGTATTTGTTTTTATCTTGTAGAATTATAAGCATAGGAAGCAAAGCCATTGAAAGAGTGAAAAAGCGAGCTAGATGGTGAGAACTAAGTGTGGGGTGCTCACACAAAGGACCACGCCTGAGGGAAGTCTGAGTACCTCGTGAGCCACGATTGCTTCGGCCTTTGGCCTTTCAGGGAGTTTTTTGTCCACCCTCATTATTGTTTTGCTTTATTTGTGCATTGGGGACACTGCACTCTTTTAAGTGTGGGGTGGACGAATTCCTCTAGATAATTAGTAGTAGTATGTTAGAAAAATGTTAACTTCTTATTTTGATTTTAGCTTCTTATTTTTGTTTTCGTAGTTGTGTAGTATTTTAGTAGCTTAATTGTATTTTCTTTTGTTTAGTAAAAAGAATTGTAAAAAAAAAAATTGGACTTTTCCCAACGATGGATCTCCTAGACAATTTTCTTGAGGAATTAAAGTCTAAACAGAAATCTAAAAATATGTTTTTTAGTTTCCTTTAGGTAGTAATAATCACCCGTGGTTTTTTTTTGTGCCTCGCTTCTTTTTCATGGGATGTAGTTTGAACCGGGTAGTAGTATTTTCTTTTATTTTATTATTTTAGATTAGGACTTAAGAAAAAATGGAGAAAGAAAGATGAGATTCCTAGGCGCCCTTGACTTATTTGATAGTAGCATATTTAGGCTTTGGCATGTGTAGTATTTTCCCTATGTACTAAAATTGCTTATGACGCCTTGGTTATTTGGATAGCATGTTTTGTGATGCCTATGTCACATTTTCTTGAGTTATGTTCACCTTGTGCTTAATGCTTAATATCTTATAACTCTGTGAATACTTGCATTAGTTTGAAAGTCGGAATGAGACCGGCCTTAGTGAGTCAAGTGCCATGTGAGAAGTGAGATTTTTGTGTAGTCCATGTCATTGTACTTGTGTCTAGAACTTGTCCGGTATGTGAGTTGAAGCAAAATTTTAGGTGATGCCCGGTTTGAAAAATAATTTTAGGCTATCTTTGTTCTTTATGAGCTTAATGCAGATCACAAATAAAATTTATCCCTAGTTAACCCTTTTGAGCCTATAGACTTTTATTTGGCACCTACATTACAAACCTATTCCCGTTTGTTCTTAATTGACATTGTTTTTATCGTTTTACCTCTTAAAGCACTTTAATTGTGAAATGAACGCTAAAAAACGTAAGGAGGGAATTTGGGTTTCTTTCGAGTGGAACCAATGAAAAGAAGAAAGGTGCACTTGTTTTGTAAAAGAATACACCACTAACGCAAATTGTAAAGAAAAAAATCTGAAAAAAGAGAAGGGAAAATTTAGATAAATAAATTGATATCTTGTTCTTGCTAGTGGATATGAATTAAAGTAGTGCCTAAAGAAAGAGGGAATGTTGTTAGGGATGATTTTAGTTGTGAATTAAAATTGGGATTGAAGAATTTGCGCTTACAGTTGACTATGTGATGTGTTAAAGTGCTTAGGAGGGTTAGCCACTATTCCTAAATATATCCTTCCCGTCTCTTAGCCCACATTACAACCATAAAAAGTCTTAATTGATTTTAGACCGAGTGAGCTTACATTAGTAGAGATTTACATTAAAGGCAAGCCTATGGTACCAATTGCATGCATGTGACTTCTTTTGTGAGAGTGAGTGATATTCTTTGATATATATGAGTCCTTAAAATATATTTGAGCATTTGATTTAAGTGTGTGGATTCAACTTACTCTTTTGTTCTTATTGTGAGGGCACATAATTTCATGAGGGATAGTTAATGTTATTAGGCTTCTCTACGATGTTGAGTGTTCAATCTATGAGTGTATTGTGATATTGAGTCAACTTTTGAGGCTAGGATTGTTAGGAGCAAATTGACTTTGTTGTGAATATTTGTGAAGTATGGCAAAAGAAAAGGAAAGTGTATGTGATTGCATATGCTAAAGTTTAATTATTGCTATCAGACCGTGTGGTCATTGGTGTAGTGCACCAAGAAATTGGAGTAAAAAGATAAGACATGCAAAGTGCACCAAGAAATTGGAGTAAAAAGATAAGACATGCAAAAGGAGAAACTAACGAAAAAGAAGCTTAAGAGAACTTACCTGGAATAGCAACAGTGTTGGTTGTGATTGCATGAAACTTGGAAAGAAAAGTTAGGCAACTAGCACAAACAAAAGAAATCAAATTGGAGTAACGACGCAGGAGATATCCTAGCGTACAGTGGCGCGATGCGAGCCAATTCTCGCGTGTTTAAGGTCGCGTGGCTAGGTCTGACGCGAGGACGTTCGCGTGTTTCACACCTTGATGCACGGGTCCGGGTTTCGAAGTTATTTTATTTCTTTTTTAGTTTTGGACTTGATTATTTTGCCTAGGCTTTTTCCTACATTTATAAATAGTCTTTAAATACCATTTTTAGAGGGAGATTGGACGAAGGGAGAGCACAGAACCGTCGTGGATGCCGGAATTCATCAGATTCCATCTTTCTTCCATCAAACTTAGTAAACTTTACGTTTCTTTGGACGAATTGTTGTTTTTCTACCATATCTATGTGGAGCTAAACTTTACTTTCTAGGTTTGTGGTTGTCATGAATATTGAAATTTATTAATTATATTACCGTTAATTCGAGTTATCGTCTTTGGTTGTTTCTCTAATTATGTGCATAATTGCTTAATTGTTTGTCCAGCAGTTGAGTTCTATTTATTATCTATGTTATGCTTGGGAAAGTCGTGTTTAGATTAGAGTAGAATTAGAGAGAGCTTGTTTCTTAACCCGTGGCTCGGAAAAAGATTTTGCGTTTAGGATCGGAATATACCTAACAGTCTTGCTTAGTTGAACACCGTATTATATTCGTTAATGATAGATTCAAGACCATAGGAATATAGGGTTGATATATTATGGATAGACTGATAGTATTGTGGGAACAAGCTATTTATATAAACGATCCGGTTAACTAACTAGTAATCATAGATAATGTGGATTAACATGTGTAATTACGATCCCAGTAGGATTGACAAACCGACTACAATGCTAGAATCTATATCTCCCTTGGTCACGTTTTTAAATTTCGCAATAGTAGTTGTAATAGGAAAATCAAACTTTTGATTATCTTGGATAGTTAATTGATATTAGTTTGCTTAGTTAATAATTAATCTAAATCTTTGTGGGTTCGACATCCGACTTTCGAGTCACTTTATTATTTGGCGGTCACGTATACTTGGGGAACCAATACTTTCCTGAGCTGAGGGTCTATTTAAAACAACCCATCTATCCTCACAAGGTAGGGGTAAGGTCTGCGTACACACTACCCTTCACATACCCCACGGTGTGAGATATATATATATATATACAAAAAATATATAATTTTTTGACTATTATTTTAAGGACGACAATACAGTGTCATTTTCCCAATTTTCTTCATTCTAATACCATGTGCAAGAAAGCATCGACCGATCTCTCCTTACATTCCATTTATTTGTATCATGAATAATATTAATATCAGATGAAATTACAAAGATAAAGTTATTCTAATAAGCAAACGATATATCTTACTATGTGGAAACACAATCTAAGCGTTCAGGATCATCAGAGGCCTGATGCTCATCATACGACGTCTCACAATGAAAATCTGGTACTCCTCCGTCTCTACATCTGCTCTTTAAAACCTCCAGAGAAACATCATATTGGCTTTCTTCCAGTATTAAATAGTCAACGCACTGCAAAATACAGCCTTCTTCTACTGATGGAGGGTATATGCTACAGTTTGCTAATGTCACAGATAAGATGAAGAAAAACGCACAAATACGTTCCAATGCCATCATCCGGTTACAAGCCATTCTTGTATGTATAACTCCTGCCGAGATATATAAGCAATTATCCAATATAGTTAAAGAGCTTTAAAGTACTGTTTTCACAAGTCGAATAAACTATAAGCATAATATTTATAGAAGTACACTCGTATGTGAATATTACCACTTCATGTAGAAGGTCCTCTCAAGTATTTAAAAAATCACACTAATGCTCTCTTTTTCTCGAAATATAAGATCTTTTCAATCAAGCAGTGGTTCTTAAATTAGTATCTCAATTTGTTTTACTTCCACCCAATTGTGTCATTGCTCTACCTCCGTCAATCCTTTTGCCTTTTTCATTTTTGCTATTGTATCTGTATGCAAAATAATTAATATAACATTTTTTGCTATTGTATCTGTTTGCAAAAATTGCATGTTGCTTTTTTGAAACAGTCGTATTGTGTCAAAGCTGAAATAACTTCTGCCACTAACGATTCGAACACATTTCCAACCTACAAATTTCAAGTGTAAGAGAATGGAGGACGGTTGTTCCAAGTATAGAAGCACAGATATGAAGAAGCAACTACGCCACACAACAGTAAAAGATAAAAATAAAAAGTAAATTAAATAATTAATACAAGGTGAAGATCAAAATTAAAAATCTTGCTTACCCTTTATTTTGCTAGCACAACAATGTCGTTCTAAACTGACATTTTCTGAAGATAAGGTAGTATGGCATAAATAGAGAGAGCAATTAATAGAATTTAGACATTTACGTTATGAGTGAACAAAGGTTTTATTGATGTTAAAGCTGAAAAAGCTCATATGTTCAGATGAATCAGCAGTCTGATGTCTCTTCAAGCAATTGTTTCCGAAGAGACATTAATGAAATATCATTAATATGAGAAAATATTTATTGACAACTCATTAATGCTTGATCACGCCCAACTATACCTTATAAAAAGGACTAAGCGGTCGTTACAAATATAATCCGGTTTACAAGTCTGGAGTCGAATCCCACAAAGAACTAAGGCTTAGCTACAACTGTTCAATATTCCAAAGAAACACAAATTCAAATAATTTTCTAGTTATAAAGATTTGATTTTTATTTCTACTAATTAACTAGCAAATAGTATAAAGCAGTAAAATTATCAACTAACATGGATGAAATTCTAGACAAGACTAAGGAGATCTAAAGTTATGATTTCCCCAATTGGCGGAATCCTTTCCGCTACGTTTCCTATAAATTTGCCTAAGTCTTCTCTACCAATCATGAGTACTCTAACTGTCGTAACTCTCTCCCGAGTAATTATCACAATTTACTAGACATATTCTCCCGAATTACGCTAGCTGGCATTAAGTACAGCTCACTCAGATCGCACCAAAGTTTCGTTATCCCTAATCCCACCTTTAAACCCTCCGTATTGATCCCTCATATACGTTTAGGAGTGATGTTGTTCAACAACTACCTAAATATGCACTCTCTCCCGAGTAATATATACTAAATAGGCATAGCTAATTGAGGGCCCTTCAATCAACCACAAGAATAATATAGTCGAACAAATAGAGAAAATATTACGGCAAATCTATATTAATGTAACAAGAAAATCATCGTCCAATAGGTTCCATCAAAACCCTAGATAACAAATTAGCTATTCATAATAGTATGCATAACTACAATACTAGAATTCATAATCAATAATTAAAATAGGAAGAAGGAAGTGAAAAACTCGTAGAAGAATTCTCCGCATTGCTCTTAGTGTGTTCTTTCCTCCTTGGGTCGAATCCCCGGTCTAATGTCGGTCTCTCTGTCCAATCTCGGTCTCCCCTCTAAAAATGACGTTTAATGATTATTTATATGTGTAGGGTAAAGACCTAGACGATATAACCCAATCCAAAATCAAATAGGAGACAAAATAAATTTGAAACCCAGATCATGCGTTGCCATGCAAAACGCACGACGCACCTCGCGTCAGGCTGCGCGTCGCGTGCTCAAACGCGAGAAAATTGCTTCGCCTCGCCAGACACTGCTGCTTCGTTTTCAATTTATGTTGCCTTACATTTTCTTCAGCTTTCATCCTTGTTTCTTGTCTTTTTTCTTTCACGTTTTTTTGTCTTTTTCTTTTCCTTTCTTTTCAATTTGTTTATTTTGTCTTCTTTTGATTTTTTTTTGTTTCTTTTGATTTCTTTTGTCCCTTAATTAAATAATCACAATTTTATTCTTTTAGTGTATAAAATACACTTAAAATCTCTACTTTGTTCTCAATTTCGTCTCCAACGTACTTACACATAAAATAGACTCAATTAAACATAAATATAGTATAATTTAGTATTAAAGCCCCGAAATATAAAATAAATAATATATTAAAGTATGAAATTATAACCGAACATCAATGACAAAGCTTACACACTCTTGTTAAGAAGAGGGAGAAACTTACCTTCCGGGGACTGCTGGTAAATTATATATCAAACTAGTATACCTTCCTTCGCTTCGCGCGGTTGTAACACACACATTACGATATGACAGTCAATAAAATTTAGAAAAATCAATTTATATACTAAGCACTGAAGTGTTCTTTGACCTTCTGTATCGACTATTTTCCTTCTTTATTTCACCCTACTTTCCTCACTTTATTATGTTCAGAAACGTTTCTGCACTTCTTTTCATCTAATATTATGCTATTAACTTTGTTCGATAATTTATTTGTATATTTAAATAATTTGTTATGCTATTTTTATTGCTATTTCTTTTCTTTTTTTTGTCAGAAGATTGATCATTCAATTCATTTTTCAATAAATGATTTACTATAATCCTGACATTTATGAAAACATGAATTCATATTTTCCTTCGATTTCTACTAATTTGTGAATACATACCTCGCTCCTTGTACTCTAGTTGCCTATACAACATCTTGACTTTCTAGTAGAGTCCATTTTGGTTATCTCTACACCCTCTCTAGATAAATGGTTTGATTAAGCTACTCCACCACTGGTACATAGGCACCCGGGCTTGAGAAGTTCAAGCCAAACTGTAGAGAGAGTAAGTAGACTACACCAAGCTTAGCCTATCCAATATCCGATTCAAGAAGAGACTTTTTGCCAATTTTTCTCTCTGTATAAAGTCAGTCCCTTGACTTATCTCGTACTTCCTACTTGTGATATAGAGCGAATATGTTCCATTAACTTGTATAATTATATCGTTTTAGAATACTAAATCTTTTCATCTTTAGATGTAATATAATGGTGAAGAGTACATACTTTTTGTGACAAGAATAAAAAAATTCGTTTTAGGTGTTATTCCCTCTTTGTTAACTATAGGGAGAATTCAAAATGTAGGAATTCCAATCTCAATTTGCGTTTCATGAGAGGTTCAAGATGGAGACACCATTCCATGTGGTAAAAGTCTTAATTTCTACCAATTTCCTTTTTCGTTTCCGTTTGTGCTAAGTGTTTCCTTATTTTTCCCCTTGGTCCTCGGCCAAACCAATTGTATACATGAATTTACTTTTTTTTGGTTGTTTAATAAAAGTTTTGAATTAACTAATTTTGCTTCACATAGTTGGTACGAAAATAAGGTCTAATTCAACACAACTCATGACACTGTACTGTTGAATGTATCCCTTAGAGAAACTTTTAAATAACTAAGAGGATGTATAAAGGTGACATAACTTTTGATTAACTAAAAGGAAGTATAAAGGTGACATAAGTTTAAACCGTAAAATGGGCAACTGACAGGATTAATTAATTTGCTTTGTGTTGGTTGAAGAAGAAGCCATATTTTGCGAAGCTTTTCCAGGAATATATCTTCATAGTTCTATATGTTCTCCATGGGTGGCTCGCCTATAAGGGCAGTAAAACAATCGCTTCGGGCCCATTTTTTCCTTAAAGGTGTATTGTACATATATTATTAAAAAAATATGTGTACATTTAAATTTAAAATGAATTTTTAGAGCTAAAGTATAATAACTTTAATGTGAGGATCGTTGTAATAATTAGAGAATGGAATAATTTCTAATTAATTGTTTCCTTACATGAATAGGGTAGCTATTTTTTTGCCTCATTTATATCCTAACCTAATACAGGCCCACATTATTATTTATATATTTACCTTTTTTATTCTCTCTTTTACTGTTCTTACTCTCAATATTGAAAAGTCTCTTAATCTGTCACGGCCCAATTCCCATTATAGGTCGTGATGTTGCCCAACGTTGCCGTTAGGCAAGCCAGTAGTGAACTATCAATTTAATTATTTATTTTTATTATTTTGAAATCAAGAATCTCATTAAGTAGAGAATCCAATACATTTAAAAATCATGAATACTTTAAATATTAGTAAGATATAAAATAAAATGTGACAATATCCAGCTGAACTATAAACAGCCACTAGAGTACCCCAAAACCTGGTGTTACAAGCGCATGAGCATTTACTAAAGAGTACAATAATAATACAATATTCTGTCTAAAATATAAAATAGACAGGATTAAGTGAATAAATAAGATGGAGACTTTGAGAGCCGCGATGCGTCGCATAGAATACAGCTCACTATAAAGTTCCCTCAGCAATTGCGCCTACGCGCCAAGATGATCATCAAAGGAACCTATCAGATCCTGCATATTTAGTGCAGAAGTGTAGCATGCGTACGTAAATCAACGTGTAACCAGTAAGTATATAGCCTAACCCCGGAGAAGTAGTGACGACGAATCAATATCGACACTTACTAGTGGTCCAATAAATAAAATGCAGGAATCATAAATAGACATGAAATACAAAAGGATCAATAGAATAAGGAATAGTAGATAACGAAATCCGTTAACAAATATTATCGGTTTAAATGTCCCCAAGGGCCACATGCTATCTCAACACATTGGAACCATCAATTGGATATCTGATCTTACGTCACAAAGAGAATATTACGTAATTTTCAAGTTTAATTAAGGGTAATCTCATGGGTATTCGGACTCTTAGTGATTTTACACACGAATTATGTCGAGGTCGTTTGGCCCAATCCATATAGTCGTGTATATACATTGTCGATGTCATACGGCCCGATCCATAGATGTATCCCGATATATATATATATATATATATATATATATATATATATATATATATATATATATATATATATATATATATATTGTCGAGGCGTTCAGCCCGATCCACAGGAATAGGAAAACTTTTCGGATTACGAATTATATTTTTACAACCTCAAAGTAAGCCCATAATAGAATATAAATTTCCATCAATGACTAAACATTCTGACAAATTTCTAAGTAATGAAGCTTAAGTTAACATAATCTTTAACCAAATTTTTCTTATTAATTCAAGCAATTAAACTAGCAAATTGAGTTCAAATAGTGCAAGTAATAGCATAATAAAGGCATATGTCTACCCGGACATAACATGAATTTTAGCTACGCATGGACTTTCGTCACTTCATGCGTGCATAGCATCCACAATTAGCAGTAAATAATAATTTAAACACCTATGGGGTAGTTTTCGCCTCACAAGGTTAGACATGAGACTTACATCGCTCCAAAGTTCCATAACCGGCTGCAGTGCCTCTCTAACACTTCAACTGATACCCATCAATCCAAAACTAGTCAAACAACATGCAAATCAATAAAAATATACTCCAACACCCATAATTAATCAATTTATTACAAATCCTCAACTCCGCTCGAAAAGTCAACAAAGTCAACTCTCGGGCTCACATGCCCGGATTCCGAATATATTTGAAGATAAGCATTATCCATAACACCACGAACTCGAATACATAATTTATTCCTAATCTCATATCTAGTTTCGTGGTCAAAAATCAAAAATACCAAATTCTAATTTTTTTCAAAAATTTTCATATTTTAATCCACATATAAACCATGTATTTAACTTTCAACAAGTGTGAATCACTTACCTCGTGTTGCTTGATGAAAATCTCCTCAAAATAGCTCCCCAAATTCGGCCACCCAAGTGAAAATGAGAGAAAAGTGAGCCAACTCCCGAGTTGAAATAACACTGCCCACGCCCGACCTTCTTCGCGATCGCGGAACACACCTCTCGATCGCGGAGGCCAACCAGCCTCGCTCAGAGAATTGCTCTACGCGAACGCGATATAGACCTCGCGATTGCGAAGCATAACCTTCCCCAAACCACCGCGAACGCAGACAAAACAATGCGAACGTGAAGACTTAACTTTCACTACAAGAAAAGTGCCATTTACATGGGAAATATTTTAGGGATTATAATGTAAAATTCGCAAGTAAAATATTTACATGGGGATTTTTATGCAAACGGGAATCCGTAGGAATAAAGGTCGTGGGTAACTATTACCTGCTGTCATGTCCCCAAATTCCCTCTGTAGGAGGTCGTGATGGCACCTAGTCTCTAAGACTAAGTAAGCATATCAATGAGGAATAATCATAAATATCTTAAATAAATAAACTATCATTCAATTAATTTCAACTACCAAAACCCGGTAAAAATAAATCATAAGCTTTTAAGAATTTATCCTCAATGTCTCTATATAACAGAGTCTACGAAAATAAGGAAGCAACATAACAAGAATAGAAGAAGACTACGGATGTTGGCAGATATACCTCGAAGTCTCTGTGCACAGATACTCACTGATGTCGGGGCTGGTAAGGAGTACCTGGAACTGTACAAAATAATATGCAAAAGCATAGTATGTGTACACCACAGCGGTACCCAGTAAGTGGCAAGCCTAACCTCGGTAGAGTAGTGACGAGGTCAGGTCAAGCCCTACTAGAAAATAATAATTGCATGGTAAAATGTTTAACAATATAATAAAATAAAATGACAATGGAAATGAATCAAGTAGCATGTCACCATTTAATTACACAAAATAATGGCAAATAATATCTCGTAAAATCAAAACAGAATTTTCTTTCAACTTTAAGAAAATCACAACAAATAATCAAAGGCAACTGCGGCCATAAATCAATATCAACAAGGGCACTCCCGAGGTACCTCCTCGTAGTCCCAAATCATAAATAAATTCACAATATCTCATTTTCTTATTTCACTGCGGGAGCCTTCACAATTTATTTTAAAGAAAATATTTTTTTCAAAATAGCATCCTGCGTTTTAGCCATCATTATCACACCGCATGACTTCTAGTAGTTTTCCCTACTAGCCACGCGTATCAAGCCACCCTTATCTCAACGCATGCGTTTGACACTCAAACCTTATACCACCGCATGCGTATCAATATCACAATATATCACAATTTACACCTCAAGTGCCCAAATATTTCAATTTGCCAAAATAAATTAACAACAATATTTTTCCATAATAAAGAACTCACGGCTCCATCACAATGAGTACGAAAATCGACCCAAACATATTCGGGAATAAATAACTCAACAAAATAATATTTCAAAATATTAATACTTTACTTCAATACCAAATTTAAAATGTCAATTAATTCATATTAATAATATTTAATTTAAGAAAATCAACCTTCAAATAATGCACAGAATAAAAGAAACCAAGTTTCAATTAAATAGCTAAAACAATTAGCAGAAAAATGTCAAGCAAATTTAGTGTATAAACATTTAAATCAACGATATAGAATATAACAAGGTAAAATTATTTAATTAATATGCAACAATGATCTACACAATTTAAAGACAAAATCCTTCACATTTAGCCCGTGTACACACTCGTCACCTCGTATACACGTCTTTCAATACATTTCAATTATCAAGCTAGGGGAAAATTACCTCACACAAAGTTAGATAAGTCACTTACCTCGACTTGCTCCAATTTAATCAAGTAATATGCTTTTTCCTCAATTTTTCGACTCCGATCTACTCGAATCAAGTCATAATTAATTCGATACAGTAAAAAAAAAATTAAAGGAATCAATTTCATAAGCAAATACTATATTTTTCAATAAAATCCAAAATTAACTCAAATATTGCCCGTGTGGCCCACGTCATGGAATCCGGAGAAACTTACAAAATTCGACAATCCATTCAATTATGAGTCCAACCATACCAGTTTCACTCAAATCCGACTCTGAATCGACACCGAAATCTCAAAAATTCATTTTTATGAGATTTCTAGAATTTTCCCAAATTTCAATCTCAAAACATTAATTAAATGGTGAAAACAATGAAATATTTGTGTATATAGACCAAATCCGAGTTAGAATCACTTATCCCAATGTATTTCCTTGAAAATCTATCAAAAATCGTCTCTGCTCAAGCTCCAGTTTGTTAAAAATGGCGAATGGGATGACTGCCCTCTTTTATAAATCTGCCCAGGAAGCCTTCGGAACTGGGCCTCGATCGTGGCTTCGATCATGGCCCTCGAGCCTAGGCCTCAATTGTGGCTTCGATCACAGGCTCGAGCCTGGACCTCGGTCATGGCCTCGATTATGGCATCGAGCCTGGTCCTTCGATTATGGCCTCGATTATGGCATCGATCCTAAGCCTTGTCTCTGGATTCGACCCTGGCCGTCGACCCTAGGCTCGATATCTGGGTTCGATCTTGGGTTCGATCACAGCCCAGAATATCCAGCGTAAGAGAAAAATTGCAGCAGTTTTTTAAGTATAATGTTTGATTTGTTAACCATCCGAAACTCACCCGAGGCCCTCGGGACCTCAATCAAATATACCAACAAGCCTTAAAACATCATATAAATTTATTTGAAACCTCAAATCACATAAAACGATGCTAAAATCACGAATCATGCTCCAATTCAAGCTTAATAAAACTTAGAATTTCCAACTTCTACATTCGATGTCGAAACCTATCAAATCAAGTCCGATTGACCTCAAATTTTGCACACAAGTCATAAATGACATAACGGAGCTATGAAAATTCTTGGAACTGAATTCCGACCCCGATATCAAAAAGTAAAGTCTCCGGTCAAACTTTCAAACTTAATTTTCTATTTTAGCCATTTCAAACCAAATTTTACTATGGACTTCCAAATAAAATTCAGATCATGCTCCTAAGTCCAAAATTACTATACGGAGCTGTTGGAATCATCAAAATTTTATTACGGGATCATTTGCACATAATTCGACAACCGGTCACTATTTAAACTTAAGCTTTTAAAGCCTTTAATTTTTCATTAAAATTCCATATCTCGGGCTAGGGACCTTGGAATTTGATTCCGGGCATATGCCCAAGTCCCAAATCATGATACGGACCTACTGAAACCGTCAAAACACTGATTCGACTCCGTTTGCTCAAAATGTTGAGCAAATTCAACTCAATTGAGTTTTAAAGCTCTAATTCACATTTTAATCCATTTTTCATATAAAAACTTTCCGAAAAATTTTACGGACTGCGCACGCAAGTCGAATAATGATACATAGTACTTTTCGGGGTCTTAGAACACAGAATTAATTATTAACTTTAAAGATGACATTTTGGGTCATCACATTCTCCACCTCTAAAACAAACGTTCGTCCTCAAATGGAGTTAGAAAAAGTGCCTGAGCTGGCAAATAAGTATGGATAACAGCAGCACATATCATGCTCGGTCTCCCAAGTCGCCTCCTCGACCGGATGACCCCTCCACTGAACCTTCACTGAAGTAATGTTCTTTGACCTCAGCTTTCTAACCTGCCTATCTAAAATAGCCATTAGTTCCTCAACATAAGATAGATCCTTGTCCAACTGAACCGAACTGAAGTCTAACACATGAGACGGATCGTCGTGATATTTTCGAAGCATAAAAACATGGAATACCGGATGAACTACAAAAAGACTAGGTGGTAGTGCAAGTCTGTAAGCCACCTCTCCAACTCTCTCAAGAATCTCAAAAGATCCAATATACCTAGGCTCAACTTGCCCTTCTTCCCGAACCTCATCACCCCATTCATAGGCGAAACCCGGAGCAGGAACCGCTCACCAACCATGAATGCAACATCACGAACCTTCCGATCCGCATAACTCTTATGTCTAGATTGGGCTGTACGAAGTCAATCCTGAATCAACTTAACCTTTTCCAGGGCATCCTGAACCAAGTTTGTACCCAATAGCCTAGCCTCGCCCGGTTCGAACCAACCCACTGGAGACTGGCACCTCCTACCATACAAGGCCTCATACGGAGCCATCCAAATGCTCGACTGGTAACTGTTGTTGTAAGCAAACTCAGCAAGTGGTAAGAACTGGTCCCAAGCACCCCCAAAATCTATCACACAGGCACGAAGCATATCCTTCAGTATCTGAATAGTGCGTTCAGACTGCCCGTCTATCTGAGGGTGAAATGTTGTACTCAACTCCACACGAGTACCCAACTCTCATTGTACAGCCCTCCAAAATCGTGAGGTAAACTGTGTACCCCTGTCGAGATGATAGATTCTGGTACGCCGTGAAGTTTGACAATCTCGCGAATATAGATTCGAGCCAACTGCTCGGAAGCGTAGGTAGTCATCACAAGAACGAAATGTGCTGACTTGGTCAACCTATCCACAATCACCCAAACTGCATCAAACTTCTGTTGGGTCTGTGGAAGTCTAACAATGAAATCTATAGTTATCCGCTCCCATTTCCATTCCGTAATCTCTAACTTCTGAAGCAATCCACTAGGTCGCTGATGCTCATATTTCACTTGTTGGCAATTTAGACACCGAGCTACATATTACACTATGTCTTTCTTCATCCACCTCCACCAATAGTGGTGTCTCAAGTCCTGATACATCTTCACAGCACCCGGATGAATGGAGTACCGCGAACTGTGAGCCTCTTGGAGAATTAACTCATGCAAACCATCTATATTAGGCACACATAGCCTGCCCTGCATCCGTAATACACCGTCATCTCCAATAGTGACTTCCTTGGCATCACTGTGCTGAACTGTATCCTTAAGGACAAGCAGATGGGGGTCATCGTACTGACGCTATCTGATCTAATCATAAAGAGAAGACTGAGAAACCACACAAGCCAAAACTCGGCTCGGCTCAGAAATATCTAACCTGACAAACTAGTTGGCCAAGGCCTGAACATCCAAGGCTAAAGGCCTCTCTGCTACCGCTAAATATGCTAAGCTGTCCAAACTCTCCGCCTTACGACTCAAGGCATCGGCCACTACATTGGCCTTCCCGGGATGATAGAGAATGGTGATATCATAATCCTTAACCAACTCCAACCATCTCCACTGCTGCAAATTAAGATCCTTCTGTTTAAACAGATGTTGTAGACTCCGGTGATCGGTGTAGACCTCACAATGGACACCGTATAAATAGTGCTGCCAAATCTTCAAGGCATGAACAATAGTTGCTAATTCAAGGTCGTGGACCGGATAATTCCTCTCATGTACCTTTAGTTGTCTGAACACGTAGGCAATCACCCTACCTTCTTGCATCAACACTGCACCGAGACCAATACGCGATGTATCATAATACACAGTATAAGACCCTGAACCTGTAGGTAATACCAATACTGGGGCTGTAGTCAAAGCTGTCTTGAGCTTTTGGAAGCTCTCCTCACATTCCTCGGTCCACCTGAACGGAGCACCCTTCTGTGTCAATTTGGTCATAGATGCAGCAATAGAAGAGAAACCCTTTACAAATCGGCGATAATACCCTGCCAAACCAAGGAAACTCCGGATTTCCATAACTGAGGACGGTCTGGACCAACTCTGCAATGCTTCATTCTTCTTTGGATCTACCTTGATCCCCTCGCACGAAACTATATGGCCCAAAAATCCCACTTAATCAAGCCAGAATTCACACTTTGAAAATTTTGCAGATAACTTCTTTTCTCTCAAAGTCTGAAGCACAGTCCTCAGGTGTTGTTCATGATCTTCCCGACTCCGGGAATACAGGAGAATGTCGTCAATAAACACAATGACGAAAGAATCAAGATAGGGCTAAAATATACTATTCATTAAGTGCATAAATGCTGCTGGGGCGTTGGTCAGCCCAAAAGACATCACAAGGAACTCGTAATGACCGTACCGATTCCTGAAAGCAGTCTTCGGGATATCTGGATCCCGAATCTTCAACTGATGATAGCCTGAACGCAAGTCGATCTTAGAAAACACTCTGTCACCCTGAAGCTGATCAAATAGGTCATCAATACGTGGCAATGGATACCTATTTTTCACTGTAACCTTGTTCAGCTGGCGGTAATCAATACACATCCGCATATAACCATCTTTCTTCTTCACAAATAAGACAGGAGCACCCCAAGGCGATATACTGGGCTGAATGAAGCCCTTATCAAGCAATTCCTGTACATGTTCTTTTAATTCTTTCAACTCTGCTGGGGCCATGCGATTGGTGGAATAGAAATGGGCTGAGTGCCCGATAACAAATCAATGCCAAAGTTAATATCCCTGTCGGGTGGCATACCCGGAAGATCCGCTGGAAATACATCAGGAAAATCTCTTACTATATGAACTGACTCCACGGTAAGAGTATCAACACTAACATCTCTCACATAGGCCATATACGCATCACCTCCTTTCTCAACCATTCGTTGAGCTTTAAGAAACGAAACAACCCTGTTAGGAACATGATTCGAGGTACCTCTCCACTCTAGCCGCAGTAGACCTAGCATAGCCAACGTCACCGTCTTGGCGTAACAATCAAGAATAGAGTGATAGGGCGACAACCAGTCCATGCCAAAAATAATATTGAAATCCACCGTACTGAGCAATAATAAATCAGCTCTGGTCTCAAAACCACTGATAACAATTAAACACGACCGATACGCGCGGTCCACAATGATAGATTCACCCACAGGTGTAGATACATAAATAGAAGAACTCAAGGAATCACGTGATACGCCCAAATACGAGGCAAAATAAGATGACACATAAAAATAAGTGGAGCCTAGATCAAAAAAGACTGATGCATCTCTATGACAGACCGAAATAATACCTGTGATAACAGAATTCAATGCAACGGCCTCTGTCCTAGTAGGAAGGGCATAATATCTAGCCTGGCCTCCCACTCTAGGGCGACCTCTACCTGCCCGACCTCTACCTCTAACTGGCTGTGCAGGTGGAGTGGCAACTGGTGCAGTAATCATGGCCTGAGAAGCCTGATGGCCCTGTGGAATATATGGGGCCTGAGAAATCTGTGGAGGTGCACCCCTCCTAAATCTAGGGCAATCTATCATAATATGACGAGTGTCATCACACTCAAAACAAGCCCTCGGAGGACGTGGCTGCTGGGACTGGCTCGAGCCTGATCGACTAGACTACCCGCTGAAAGCACCCCGTACAGGAGGTACAGTAGACACTAGCGGTGCATAATAGGGAACTTGAGGTCTAGGAGTAGCCGGAATACCACTGGAAGCTGGAAGTGCTGAATGAATAGGACGGCTCACATAACCTCTACCATGACGAGCTGCAACTGGGGCATGAGAATTATTATATGTGCCAGAATCTCGGGGTCTCTTAGCTTCCCTCTCTTCCCTCTCCCGGATCTGCATACCTTCCAATCTCCTAGCATTTGACACCACCTGTTGGTATGTGATTTCCATCTCCAATTCGCGGGCCATACTGAATCTGATACTAGGGTGGAGCCCCTCAAAAAAAATCTGCGAACCCACTCTCGAACAGTAGCAACTAAGGCTGGTGCATGCCTAGCCAAATCACTGAATCGGACCGCATATTCCGACACGGTCATAGAACCCTGGCGCAGCTACTCAAACTCTGCATGCCATGTATCTCTAAGACTCTAAGGAACATTCTCCTTTAAGAACATATCTGAAAATTGAGTCCAAGTGAGTGAAGCTGCCTCAGCCGGACTATCCAACTCATATGCCCTCCACCACTGGTAGGCTGCTCCTCTAAGCTGGAATGTCGTGAAAGAAACCCCACTGGAATCCACAATACCCATAGTGCGAATGATACAGTGACATTCCTCCAGAAAACCCTGAGCATCCTCTGAAGCTAAACCTCTGAATGTGGGAGGGTGGTACTTTTTGTACCTCTCGAGCCTGAGCTGCTTCCCCTCTGAAACTGCTGCCCTAACCTCGGGCCGAACTGGGAAAACTGGTTGCACTGGTATAACCTCTGGGCATGATCAACTTGGTCCCGTGGTTCTGGAGTACGGACGGCGGGAGTCTGTGCTCCTCCCCTGGCCTGAGATATGGCAGGAGCAAGTGGAATCAACCCTTCCTGAGCTAGAATGCCAAACATGCTCAAACACTGGGCAAGAGTCTCCTGAAGTCCAGAAGTAGTAACAGGCGTCTCAGGTGCCTGCTCTCCAACTGGAGCTACTGGTGGCTCTGGTGCAGCAGCTCGTGCAGGTGCTCTAGCTGCACCACGTGGTCTTCCTCGGCCTCTGCCCTGACCTCGGCCTCTTGTGGCTCCAACAGGAGGCGCGGGTGTCGATCATCGGATCCAGTTGTGCGTGTCCTCACCATCTATGAGAGAATAGAAAGACAATGGTTTAAAATTTTGAAGTCAACAAATACGCACGATAAGGAATCAAAGAAATGAATATTTTCTAATAGTTTCATAGCCTCTCGAAGATAAGTACAGACGTATCTGTACCGATCCGCAAGACTCAACTAAACCTGCTTGTGACTCATAACACCTATGAACCTAGAGCTCTGATACCAATTTGTCACGATCCCAAATTCCCTCCGTAAGAGGTCGTGATGGCACCTAGTCTCTAAGACTATGTAAGCCTATCAATGCAGAATAATCATAAATATCTGAAATAAATAAACTATCATTCAATTAATTTCAACTCTCAATACCCGGTAGAAATTAATCACAAGCTTTTAAGAATTTATCCTCAATGTCTCTATATAACAGAGTCTAAGAAAATAAGGAAGCAACATAACAAGAATAGAAGAAGACTATGGATGTTGGCAGATATACCTCGAAGTCTCCGTGCACAGGTACTCACTGATGTCGGGGCTGGTAAGGAGTACCTGGATCTGCATAAAATGATATGCAGAAGCGTAGTATGAGTACACCACAACGGTACCCAGTAAGTGGCAAGCCTAACCTCGGTAGAGTAGTGACGAGGTCAGGTCAAGCCCTACTAGAAAATAATAATTGCATGGTAAAATGTTTAACAATATAATAAAATAAAATGACAATGAAAATGAATCAAGTAGCATGTCACCATTTAATTACACAAAATAATGGCAAATAATATCTCGTGAAATCAAAACAGAATTTCCTTTCAACTTTAAGAAAATCACAACAAATAATCAAAGGCAACTGCGGCCATAAATCAATATCAACAAGGGCACTCCCGAGGTACCTCCTCGTAGTCCCAAATCATAAATAAATTCACAATATCTCATTTTCTTATTTCACTGCGGGAGCCTTCATAATTTATTTTAAAGAATATATTTTTTTCAAAATAGCATCCTGCGTTTTAGCCATCATTATCACACCGCATGACTTCTAGTAGTTTCCCCTACTAGCCACGCGTATGAAGCCACCTTTATCTCACCGCATGCGTTTGACACTCAAACCTTATACCACCGCATGTGTATCAATATCACAATATATCACAATTTACACCTCAAGTGCCCAAATATTTCAATTTGCCAAAATAAATCAACAACAATATTTTTCCATAATAAAGAACTCACGGCTCCATCACAATGAGTACGAAAATCGACCCAAAAATATTCGGGAATAAATAACTCAACAAAATAATATTTCAAAATTTTAATACTTTACTTCAATACCAAATTTAAAATGTCAATTAATTCATATTAATAATATTTAATTTAAGAAAATCAACCTTCAAATAATGCACAGAAAAAAAAGAAACTATTAAACATGTAAAATAATTAGCAGGAAAAGGTCAAGCAAATTTAGAGTATAAACATTTAAATCAATGATGAAGAATATAACAAGGTAAAATTATTTAATAAATATGTAACAGCGATCTACACAATTTGAAGACAAAATTCTTTACAATTAGCCCGTGTACACACTCGTCACCTCATGTACACATCTTTCAATACATTACAATTATCAATCCTATGGGAATTTTCCCTCACACAAAGTTAGACAAGTCACTTACCTCGACTTGCTCCAATTTAATCAAGTAATATACCTTTTTCTCAATTTTCCGACTCTGATCGACTTGAATCTAATCATAATTAATTTGATACAGTCAATAAAAATTAAAGGAATCAATTTCATAAGAAAATACTATATTTTTCAATAAAATCTGAAATTTATTCAAAATTGCCCGTGGGGACCACGTCTCGGAATCCGGTAAAACTTACAAAATCTGACAACCCATTCAATTACGAGTCCAACCATACCAGTTTCACTCAAATCCAACTCTGAATCGACATCGAAATCTCAAAAATTCGTTTCTATGAGATTTCTAAATTTTTCGCAAATTTCAATCTCAAAACACTAATTAAATGGTGAAAACAATGATATGTTTGTTTATATAGACCAAATCTGAAATAGAATCACTTACCCCAATATCTTTCCTTGAAAATCTATCAAAAATCGATTCTGCTCAAGCTCCAGTTTGTTAAAAATGGCGAATGGGACGAATGCCCTCTTTTATAAATCTGCCCAGGCAGCCTTCGGAACTGGGCCTCGATCGTGGCTTCGATCATTGCCCTTGAGCCTAGGCCTCAATCGTGGCTTCGATCACAGGCTCGAGCCTGGACCTCGGTCATTTATAGAATCCTAGGAAGCTTGAATTTATTCAAAGACAAGAATAAAGCTTTGGAATCTCAAAGAGGGCCTTTAACAAGATGTCAAGCTAAAGAGTTGCAAAACAAGGTCATTAGACTTCAAGTGCAAATAAAGAAGTTATTAATTGGGATAAAGAGCTCAAGGATAAAGGATATGAGTTGTCTAGGTATTATAATTATTTTATGGTCCAAATTCATGTCCAAGAAAAGGTGGATTAGATCCCAAAAGACATCATCTGAAGAAGGTCCAGATCAGGCCACTATTGGACCTATTTGGAACCTAAAAATGTGTCCAAACTTGCAGCCCAATAAGTCCTACATGAAGCCACATTTTTATAACATAAAAAGGACTTACTTGCTGCCCAAGAAAGGCTCAATAGGCGTGATAGAAGTTGGGTACAAGTTGGTGCCAAGTTTCTTGCAAGTTGCCTTCAAGATTTCCAAGATCCTATTCATGATTGGTTTGGGACTTTCAAGATTCTATCCAAGATTGGTTTTAACTTATTTCCATATATTTTGGTACTAGATTTATTGCTTTCCTAGGTAATTAAGGTTATGTTTTCCTTTTCCTAAGATTGTTGGAGTTACTTTCCAAGATTGACTTGGTTTTTATTTCCTAGTATTTTTCCTTTTCCTAAGGTATTTGGACTTGTTGTCCAAAGTAGTTTAGGACTTTATTTCCTTATTTTTAGGTAGAAATTTCGTGACCCCCTCTCTATATAAAGGGGTATCTTCTTTGTTTTTAGATTTTAGATTATTATAGACAATATCAATAAAAATTGTGAGATTTTTCTTGCACTCTTGTGTGTGGCTACTCTTGGATTTATTCTTCAACCTTCAAGACTCAACTTAAGGTGGTAAGATTAAACTCTTTCGAAATCTTAGATCACTTCTAGGTATTCAAGAAAGGTGATAAGTTTAGGCTTATTGTTGTTCTTGTTATTCTAAAGGGTCGGGTTTCACAATCTATCTCTTATTTTTAATTCTCTACCAAAGGCGATTAGTTCTTTGTTAGCTAATTGTTATTGTTAGGATACAACTTCAAGAATAGACTTCTTGAATTCAAGAAACTCTTTCTTGAATTCAATCTATCTTTAATTTTCAGTTGTTTTTTTTTGTTTCTTTATTTTCTTTTAGCTTCCGCACGTTTCTTGATTTTTTTTTAGTAATTCTTGGACCCCTATCGTGTTGTTATCAGTCATGGCCTCGATTATGGCATCGAGCATGGTCCTTCGATCATAGCCTCGAGCCTGGGCCTTCGATCATGGTATCGAGGCTGGGCCTTCGATCATGGCATCGAGGCTGGGCCTTCGATCATGGCCTCGATCATGGCATCGATCCTGAGCCTCGTCTCTGGCTTTGACCCTGGCCGTCGACCCTGGGCTCGATATCTGGGCTCGATCTTGGGCTCGATCACAGCCCAGAATATCCAACATAAGAGGAAAATTGCAGCATCTTTTTAAGTCCAATTTTTGATCCGCTAACCATCCGAAACTCACCCGAGGCTCTCGGGACCTCAACCAAATATACCAACAAGTCCTAAAATATCATAAGAACTTATTTGAAACCTCAAATCACATAAAATGACGCTAAAATCGCGAATCATGCTCCAATTCAAACTTAGTGAAATTTAAAATTTCCAACTTCTACATTCAATGTCGAAACCTATCAAATCAAGTCCGATTGACCTCAAATTTTGCACAAAAGTCATAAATAACATAATGGAGCTATGAAAATTTTTTGAACTAGATTCCGAGCTCTATATCAAAAAGTCAACACCCCGGTTAAACTTCCAAACTTAAATTCCTATTTTAGCCATTTCAAGCCAAATATCACCACAGACTTTCAAATAAAATTCTGATCACGCTCCTAAGTCCAAAATTACTATACGGAGCTGTTGGAATCATCAAAATTCTATTCCGGGGTCGTTTGCATATAATTCGACATCCGATCACTATTTGAACTTAAGTTTTTAAAACCTTTAACTTTTTATCAAAATTTCATATCGGGTTAGGGACCTCGGAATTTGATTCCGGGTATACGCCCAACTCCCAAATCATGAGATGGACCTACCGACACTTTCAAAATACTTATCCGAGTCCGTTTGCTCAAAATGTTGACCAAAGTCAATTCAGTTGAGTTTTAAAGCTCTAATTCACATTTTAATCCATTGTTCACATAAAAATATTTCAAAAACTTTTACGGACTGTGCACACAAGTCGAGTAATGATACATAGTGCTTTCGGGGTCATAGAACACAAAATTAATTATTAACTTTAAAGATGACAATTTGGATCATCACACCTGCGAATTTTAAATTCCTCAGGTACGTTACCTGGGGATAAATTGGTCGCATGTAAATTACTTGGGAATGTTAAATCCCTATGTAAGTTACTTGCGGACTTTTCCGTAAGAAATGCCAAAAAATCGTAAGTAAAGTTTGGTAAAAAATTGTGATAGAAAGGAGTTTTCCTAGGGATTTTCATGGGCAAATATTCGCATGTAATTCCGCATCAAAACCTCCAAGTAAATTTGCAAAAAATATTCAATAAACGTTTCGTGGAAAAAATGAATTTCTTGAAAATTTGATGTGATATTCCTAACAAAATCCCCATATAATGTATTTCTTTTCAAGCAAACAACTCTGCACAAATCCGAAGTAATATATAGCCAAAATATGATCCATAAATTAATAAATAATAATGCATAATTCCTAAATGAAAAAAATTAAAAGTCTAAACTGTGAATCTTAAATAGTTCTACCATGTATCTTAATCCTAATCATACTAATCTGAAACAGTACAATCAAGTATCTCAAATCCTAACCATACTCATCTACCGAGTTGTTGTTATCATCATTATCACTCTGTGAATCTTGATTATCTTCCGAAGATGATGGTTATGCATTCAAAGATGATGCCGGGTAAACCAAATGCTTTATAAGTGCTGCTAATATCTCATTTGTGTCACCTAACTCCTTCCTCATTTTTTTGTTTTGGCGTCTCATCTTTTTATTTTGGCGCCTCATCTCTTCATTTTGGCGTTGTGCTTCTTCCAACTGATTATATAACTCAGCATTTAACGCATGAACTTGGGCTCTAATCCGATCATCAGCTTCTTCCGACACATCAGATGTCGTTTGCTTAGGTACCTTTACAGATCGACCCAAAGAGCCAAGACATGCAACTCTTCCTTTTTTCTTTCCACCAACTGATAGCACCCAAATATCCATTTTAATTAATTGAGATTGCTCGCTAGCTGAATTAGTTTCTCCATCAATAGATGCACTTTGGGAAGTTAATAATTCTTCTTTCTTTTTTCTCAAAATTATTCTGCACAAAAGCATTGAAACAAATATTAGTGATTTTGCATCCACTGTTCATATGAACACAGAGGTTGTCAATTGCTTGTGTAATGTATAATTGCTTGTGTAGATGAGACAGGTAATTCTGGCAAGACAATTTCATTTCAATTATACTACTCCAGATAGAATGCAACAAGATATGTTAAGAGCCATGACTCCTCTCCCCGCTGATCGCTGGCTATTTGCATGGTATACTATGATCTTGTGATAAAAGATGATTAAGGGATTTATGTGTTCAATTTTCTAATAGATGTTACTTTGCAGCAAGGGGGACGGGAAAAGTGCATGGGTTCACAGTCCTCATACTCCTCAGGCTCCTAAGCAACAAGCAACAAGCAACTGTCACTATGCAATGTTTTAGAGGAGTTAATTGATCGTGACTTTGCAAAGGTGATGCTGGTTTATGGTTCAATCAGAAGCTTTACTTTGATAAAGCTAGTAGGTCCAATTTAGAAAGATTAATATTACGCTTGTTTATTATCACTACCATAAAATAATGGCTACTTGGCCACTTCCTTTTTCTTCTCTCCTTTTCTTTCTTTTATGTTTTTCATAATGGTCTAATCTAAAGATCTGAATAGGCCCTGATAAGGCATAATTACATAGAGCAAGCTTGTGTAAGTTTGTTGGACTATTAAATTCTCTGTTCTTCTTGAAACAACCAATTTATTTATCAACTTAATAGAGTAACGACAGTTAAATAATTTCAATACATATATATTGTAGAAGGAAGACTTACTTGAGCAGCTTCAACTTTTTCATTTACCCAACTTTTATCTTTCTCCTTTCGATGAGTGCGAAAATAAAATTCTGAAAATGAAGGATCTTTTCCAGTAGCTTTCTTCTGTAATTAAAGGAAGATATGTATGCTATCAACATTTATATGATCTATTTACTAGAAAGAAAAAATTAAAAAGGAACTATATATTACCAATCTCTTCCAAATCATGTGATGAGGTATACAACCACCTGCATGAACCGAGGCACCTGCATTTGCATCGCGATTCTTTTTGTTTTTTCCGACTTTAACTTAAATTGAGAAGACTCCCAATGCTCCTTCATCTCCTTGAATACGGCATCACCCATTCAATTTGGCTTCACATATAAGTCTTTTCTAACATCTTGGAAAAGTTGGGTCATTCTTGAAGATGCCCTTTTCTCAAAATTGCATCGTATAACATCATTATAGTGAGGGATCCATCTAAATTTCTTCGATAGTATTTTATAACACAACACCTATCAAAATAAAATCTGAATCAGTCCTATAAACTTACACACCAACATTTGAACATGAATCATATTATAAACATCTTTACCTTAAATTCTTCAAACCACATATCCCGAGTAGGTTGTGGGAATTACTTCTAAGAAGGTTTAGCCAGCTCAAATTTACTACGAATGCAACTAGCAATGCCTTCAATAACTGGCTCATGAGGATCAAACCTACATAAAAATGCAGTAGTTATCAATCATATATAAATTAACTAGGTAGTTTCACTCATCCTTCCATTCAATCAATTCCCATCAATTAATCACATCAAATTTGTCAAAACCATTGTCTGTAAATCGTTAAATTTAGACTATTACAAGGCTCGTGCACTTGACGAGTTTACTACCACTTCAAGCTAGAAAACTGAGGACTCAGATTTCTAAAAGGTGTTGGTCTCTACTTATATTGGCATTTCAGAGGGGGGAGATGATCTCCCCAAACCAACACACTTCAGCATGCCAAATAAAGTGGAAGGAACAGTTAAACAAGACAAAAGAAGATCTCCAGAAAAGTTGGAAGGTCATTGACTAATTTGTTGCATATAATTAACATCACTAAACTAGATTTTAGGTGTCCTGAAAGACTGAAAATATCTTCTATTACATAAATTTGGTAGCTGAAATGTAATACAAACTTTTGCCTACTTTGTAATAATCAACAATTTCAGCAGCCATGCATCTCTAAAATATTTCACATAGTCGGAAGTAAAGCGACAATATTCAGAAAATTTGTGAAATTAATCCCTTCAGTCTTGATTATTGAAGTGGCAACTTGGGGCAGCTTGCTGTTTATACATAGCAAAAGAAGCAACATAGAGTGGGATAGACATAATAGACTCACCTTTAGGCTAAACCAGGAACAAGAGAACTCATTTCTTTTTCAGGAGATTCATGAAAATAGCCTACGAACTTAGTTGATCACTGTCCATTACTGTTGCTAACAGCTAAGTATTCAATTTCCTCAGAACAATTTTAGCAATCTGTCATGGGTTGCAACTGATAACAGTTACCTCAGCAAGATTCAAGAACTACAAAATTTGCACTACTCACAACAGAGAACAATAACATAGTCAAAGAAATCACATGCAAAGATTACAATTTGAACTAAGTTGCACGTTCACTATGGTCTACAAGCAATCATACAAAACAGAAGTCAGTATTAATAACATATTATACCATATTAGAGCATCAAAGAACCAAAGCATGTGTACTAAATAATATACTTACCCATCTTCTTCAGGTACAATATAATCCACATTCAATCATCATCATTGCCATTATCATTGCCATCGCCTTCCGCACTACACAAGGTGGCTGGAGTCACATTGGCTGGTGAAGACATATGCGGTTGAGTGACTGTATTTATAGGTTGCGACTGATTAGATTGAGGCTGAGATCCAGTGTTATGAGGTTGGGGTCGATTGGCTCTAATACTTGGTTGAGGCAGATTGACTTCAGGAGTAGGTTGAGGCAAGAAAGTCTCATGTACATGAAGTAAACTAGTTTGAGATAGGAGGGATTGTGATGGGATTACGCAAGGCATTTTGTAATATGGCCAAATTTTCATGACATTTTTCATGACATAATATCCATTATAACAAATTTGTGGTTCATGACATTTGCCATGACATAATATCCATTATAACAAATTTGTGGATCATGACATAATATCCATTATTAGGCAAAGGATTTCTTGCTATAAATAGAGGAGTTTCTCCTCATTTGAAAACACACCAATTCAAGAGCTTTTCACTCTTGTCTTTCTTTCTCCTCCTTTATTTCATTATAGAGTATTTTGTAAGAGAATAAGTGTTGGGAAACACTTGTGTGAACCCTTTCTTTGGAGTGATCTTGTGAGTTTATTCTCTTGGGGTATTTGGGATTAATTAGAGTATTTACTCTAATTTTGTACTCTCTTTTGTACTCTTGTTGGTATAGTGAAATTGCTCCTCTCCGCTTGTAGACGTAGGTCACCTTGACCGAACCACGTTAAATTTGTGTCTTCTTTATATTATTTAATTGCCGTTATTATCAACTTCCATTGTCTTTGTTATTGTCATTATACCGTTGTTTGGCTAAATTCCGCACTACCCGAGTTCCCGATCCTAACGAATTGATATCAGAGCCAGATCTAATCGGGTTAATTTAAATAGCCAAAATGACTCTAACAAAGTCTTATGTTGAGAAATTTGACCGAAGTGCAAACTTCGGAATGTGGCAATTAAAGATGGAAGTTATCTTAATTCAGGATGGCTTAGATTTGGCACTGCAAGAAAAGGAGAAGATGACGGATAAAATAATGGACGAGGAGTTTGCCGTCATAGATAAAAAGGCAAAAGTAGATATTATTTTTAAATCTTTCAAATGAGGTTTTGCGTGAAGTTGTAGCAGAAATCTTAGCCAAAAGCACATGGGAAAAGCTTAAAACCTTATATATGAAAAGAACAGTAGAAAACAGGCTTTACCTAAAGCAAAAACTCTACACTTTTCATATGGCTGAAGGTACCTCTATACTACTCATCTTGATACTTTTGATTCTCTTCTTATGGATTTAAGTAACATAGATGCTGAAATCAAAGATGAGGATCAAGTTGTGTTATTGCTCATTTCCTTACCCCAGTCGTTTAAACATATAAGAGATACTATCTCTTATAAAGATATCAAATCTATTTTGAAATCAAAAGAACAAATAGATAGAGATATTACTGGGGAAACTAGTAGGAACCAAGGGGAAGGCTTATTCATAAAAGGTAGATCCAATAAGAAAGATTCAAGTAGTGAGAAACCTAAATCAAGGTCAAAATCCCGATACAGAAATGTGATGTGCAAATATTGTCATAAGAAAGGTCACATTATTTCTAAATGCTTTAAATTGAAAAACAAAGAAAAGCATACAGAAAAAAAAAATGAGCACAAAAATACTGACACTGCCGAAGTAAGTGTAGCTGCTGATGAGACTGAAGGAACTATTTTTTTAGCAACTAATAATAGTTTCAAATCTAACAATGAGTGGATTTTAGATTCGGGTTTTTCTTATCATATTACTACATATGAATCTATTGGAGGTGGATTTGTCTTGATGGACAACAATGCTGCCTGCAAAGTTATTGGAAAAGGTACAGTCCGAATTAAAATGCACGATGATGTGGTGAGAACTCTCACCGATGTTAGACATGTTCCTGACTTGAAAAAAAATCTCATCTCTTTGGGCACTCTAGAATCTCTTGGGTGCAAGTACACAGGTGAAGGTGGAGTTCTGAAAATTTTTCATGGTGCTCTTGTGATCATGAAAGCACGCAGATCTGGTACGTTGTATACTCTTTTGGGATCTACTGTTACAGGTGCTGCTGCAGTTTCAATATCAGATAAATCAGATTCTGACATCACCAAATTATGACATATGCGATTGGGGCATATGAGTGAAAAAGGTCTTTTCATTCTCAGCAAAAGAGGTCTCTTATGTGGCCAAAGAACTAGAAATATGGAGTTCTATGAACATTGTGTGTTCGGGAAGCAGAAAAGAGTCAGCTTCAAATCTCCAGCGATTCATAGAATAAAAGGTACTTTGGATTACATTCATTCAGATCTTTGGGATCCTTCACGTACCCCATCAAAAGGTGGTGCCATGTATATGTTAACTTTCATTGATGATTATTCAAGGAAAGTTTGGGTTTATTTCCTGAAAAATAAAAGTGATGTTTTCTTAAATTTCAAACAATGAAAAGTTTTGATTGAGAAGCAAGCAGAAAAACAGGTTAAGCGGCTTAGAACAGATAATGGCTTGGAATTTTGTAATGATGAATTCAACGAATTTTGCAAGAATGAAGGAATTGCTCGACATCGTACTGTGAGAATGACACCTCAGCAAAATGGTGTGGCAGAAAGTATGAATAAAACTCTTTTGGAAAGGGCTCATTGCATGATTTTAAATGCTGGGTTGACAAACGCCTTTTGGGCAGAAGCTATCTCTACAGCTTGTTATATAGTCAACCGAGCTCCTTCTGCACCTTTGAACTTTAAGACTCCAGAGGAAATGTGGTCAGGTACTCCTGCTAATTATTCTGATTTAAAGATATTTGGTTGCTCTGCATACATGCATGTAAATGATGGAAAATTCGAGCCAAGGGCTAAAAAGTGCATTTTCCTTGGGTATGCATCTGGGTGAAAGGATACCGACTATGGTATCTTGATCCCACGACACCAAAATTTATAATTAGCAGAGATATAACCTTTGATGAATCCTCTATGTCACATTCTAGAAAAGAGTCTTCTAGTTCTTGTAATACAAATAAAGGAAAGAGTACACAGAACCAGGTGGAGATTGAGATTGGCATTCCTTCTGAGCCAAGCTCATTAACTTTGGAGCAAAATACAATTGAAACTCCTGAAGTTGAGACAAAAGCTGAAATTCCTAAAGTTGAACCAAAAGAAGAGGAGTATTCTATAGCCAAACATAGACCAAGAAGAGAAGGTAAACAATCATTAAGGTTTGGAGATTATGTTGTATTTGCTTTTTCAGTTGCACGGGAACTGAAGAAATTGGAGAACCATCAAAATATTCAGAAGTAGTTTCTGGTGCTGACTCAGCCAAGTGGATGATTGCAATGAATGAAGAAATTGAGTCTCTCCACAAGAATGGTACTTGGTCTCTTGTGAAGCCGCCATCAGGAAAAAGAATTATTGGTTGCAAATGGGTCTTCAAGAAAAAGGATGGCATTCCAGGGGTTGAAGATGCGAGGTATAAGGCACGATTAGTTGCAAAGGGCTATAGTCAGGTAGAAGGAGTTGATTTTAATGATATTTTCTCACTTGTTGTTAAACATAGCTCTATTTGTATCTTGCTTGCCTTCGTTGCCATGTATGATTTGGAATTAGAACAACTTGATGTTAAGACAGCTTTTTTACATGGCAAACTTGAGGAATAAATATACATGCATCAACCAGAAGGATTTGAAATTGAAGGAAAAGAAGATCATGTTTGCTTGTTGAAGAAATCCCTGTACGGATTAAAGCAGTCTCCAAGACAATGGTATAAAAGGTTTGATTCCTTTATGTTGGGTCATGGTTATTTGAGGAGCATGTATGATAGTTGTGTTTACTTCCGGAAGTTAAATGATGGTTCATTTGTGTACCTATTATTATATGTTGATGACATGCTCATTGCTGCTAAGGATTTAACAGAAATTCACAATTTGAAAAGTCAGCTGAAAAGTGAATTTGAGATGAAAGATTTGGGAGCAGCTAAGAAAATCCTTGGCATGGAGATCAAAAGAGATCGAAAAGCCAACAGGCTATTTCTGGCCCAGAAGAAGTACTTGGAGAATGTCTTGGAGAGGTTTGGCATGAAAGATGCTAAACCAGTTAGTACCCCTCTTGCTGCTCATTTTAAGTTATCAGCTGCTCAGTCCCCGCAGTCAGAGGAAGAAGAGAGATTCATGGCACATGTTCCTTATTCCAGTGCAGTCGGCAGTATTATGTATGCAATGGTTTGTACACGTCCAGACATTTCACAAGCAGTGAGCGTAGTAAGCCGGTATATGGCTTGCCCTGGTAAAGCATATTGGCATGCTGTTAAATGGATTCTTAGATACTTGCGAGGTACTTCAAACACATGTTTGGAGTTTGGGAGAAATACTAACACTTTAGTTGGTTTTGTAGACTCAGATTATGCAGGTGATCCTGACAAAAGAAGATTACTGACAGGCTATGTATTTTGCATCGATGGTTGCGCTATTAGTTGGAAAGCTACATTACAACATGTAGTAGCTTTATCTACTACCGAAGCAGAATATATGGCAGTGACCGAGGCGATCAAAGAAGCTTTATGGTTGAAGGGTCTATTTGCGGAATTCAGTTTACACCAAAGTGGTATTACCATTTTCTGTGATAGTCAAAGTGCCATTCACTTGACTAAAGATCAAATGTATCATGAGAGGACGAAGCACATTGATATAAAGTATCATTTCATCCGAAAAACCATTGCTGAAAGAAAAGTCTATGTTCAGAAGATTAACACTAGAAACAATCCTGCTGACATGTTCACAAAACCTCTTCGAGTGTCAAAGTTCAAGCTTTGCCTGAACTTGATTAGCATTTATGAAGAATGATTTTGCCCATTGGGATTTTTGCGGAGAAGGTGGAGCAAATTTACTATATACATGCCGAAATTAGGCCAAGGTGGAGATTTGTAATATGACCAAATTTTCATGACATTTTCCATGACATAATATCTATTATAACAAATTTGTGGTTCATGACATTTGCCATGACATAATATCCATTATAACAAATTTGTGGATCATGACATTTTGCCTTGACATAATATCCATTATTAGGCTAAAGATTTTTTGCTATAAATAGAGGAGTTTCTCCTCATTTGAAAACACACCAATTCAAGAGCTTTTCACTCTTGTCTTTCTTTCTCCTCCTTTATTTCATTATAGAGTATTTTGTAAGAAAGTGAGTGTTGGGAAACACTTGTGTGAACCCTTTCTTTGGATTGATCTTGTGAGGTTATTCTCTTGGGGTATTTGGGATTAATTAGAGTGTTACTCTAATTTCGTACTCTCTTTTATACTATTGTTGGTATAGTGAAATTGCTCCTCTCCGCTTGTGGACGCATGTCACCTTGACCGAACCACGTTAAATTTGTGTCTTCTTTATATTCTTTAATTGCCGTTATTATTAACTTCCATTGTCTTTGTTATTATCATTGTACCGTTGTTCGGCTAAATTCCACACTACCCGAGTTACCGATTCTAATACATTTGAGCTGCTTGAGGCTCTATTGTGTGTGTCTTCCTTTTACGGAATTTTTCTCCTTTACCACTAGTTTGCGCAGCTTGTTTAGATCCTGTATTATAAACATAACAGTAGACCAACATAACTAATTATTTAAGAGAACCAGATATGCAAACATTAGATTACTTCAAGACCGTAAGAAAATAAGATATCATTTACTGTAAATACCATCTTGAAGTTTAGAATACCAGAGGGAATTCTTAGATTCCAATCAGTTTACTCAAACAAATATTTGTCCCCGGAAAAGAAATAACTTTAGCCATTTAAGAATTAGTTGATGAAGTTATTTTAGCCATTCCACATATCTCTTCAAAGAAACTCTCACAATGGCCTCGAAAATTGACAAATACAACTATAATGAATATTAAGACCATAACATGACAAGACCAAAGTTAAACGCCTAAAGCCATGGACAAAGGAGATAAAAAACTATCTATGAGAATAATTGTATTTTGGAGAAACCCTTGAGCCCTAGAATTTGGTATTGCAATGTGATTTCAGAAATTGAGAGTCATCTTAGAGAGGGAAAAAATCCCGCGTTCTGTATTTGGCAAAAAAACTTAAGAGGGAAGCAATTCAATTGTGCGTTTTATTTCTTTTCAATTGTATTTATTTAATTTTATGTATAATTATTATCTTTATAAATCTATATTTATTTATTTAAGTGAAAATTCTTGAATATATAAATAGAGCTATCTCATTGTTAAAAAAAGAAAAATAATAAGTCTTGGAAAATATATATAATTTTCACTTTTTAAAAAATTCAAAAAATAAAATTCACATGACTCAAAAAAATCATTTTAATTTTTGACTATCTTACCCAATTTGATGTCATTATATATTGTCCGCAAGTGCAAATTGATTTTTTTATTATTTGATCTAAAGTTATTCATTTTTAATATCAAAGAGTAACTGATTTGATATCTTAGTGATACCTATCGTTGTACTTAGAATTGTGTTCGAAATAAATAAATAATAAAAAATTTCTCAATAAAACAATTATTTTAATAAGATAAAACTATAATTAATAAAATAATACTTATAGTAATCTTACTATCATCGAGGCCAAAAGCAATATGTGGCAAAACATCATCACCATCAATGATAGTAAGATTACTATAAGTATTATCGTCGAGCAAACTGAGTAAAAGGTGATATATTAGTTTATATAAGCAATATATCGCTTATATCACCTTTATATTAGTTTATAAACTAATAAACCAATATATCAATGTTATAGTTAGTTTACTCGATGATAATCATCTTGTTCTTTATATATTGCTTATATAAACCAATATATCACATTTATAGTCAGTCTACTTGACGATAATGACTATAACAGCGAGTTCCACTACTCCTTGATAATCATTAATTATAATTTTTTTTAAATAAAACGCTCTGGAAAGGAGTGTTAGCGGACATGGTGTAGGCGAAGTGTATCGTTTGTAATGGAAAGAAAGATACCATAAAAGTCAATTATTTGTTAATAATATACTTCTACAATGTATTTCACTTGGCTCAATAACACATGAAATTCCCCAAATAATACCGCAGGTACAAATATCCCCATGTAAATCCCCAAGAATAAGTCCCCAGCTAAAATCGCAACAACTTTATTCCCATGTAATTCTGCAGGTACTAATATCCCCAAGTAAATCCCCAAGAATAAATTCCCAACTAAAATTGCAGCAACTATATCCCCAGGTAATTCCACAGGTACGTATATCTCCAGGTAAATCCCAAAGACTAGATCCCCAACAAAATCCGCAGCAAGAATATCCCCAAGTAATTTTCCAAATAAATAATATCCCTGTGTAAAACCCCATGTGATTATCCCTAGCAAAACTCGCAGATCATGCAGATTGTTATTATTTTTTCGTTCTCGTTCCTGCAGATTTACCTACGAATATGGTATATGCGGATTGAATTCCCAACTAATTCCCCAAGTGTTATTTTCACGCTAGATGGCGCTAAATATACCTGCGGAATTGCTTGGGAATCCCGTTTTTGCAAGTACAATATTCTTATATTTAGGAATTTTAGATTTTCCCATGAAAATCTCATGTATTACCTGAAGTAAAAATCCCCATATAAAATCCCTATGTAAATGACACTTGTAGTGTTTGCCTCAACGACTATCCTTGTAATAACCCAAATTTTTTTTATACTTAATAATTATGAGATTGAAAAGTTACTTTTATTTATAGGTATTGGGCCAAATATTAAGTTAGTATAATGGAATATATTATACTATATAAGATAATGCATTAAATAAGTGGCTAGTGAACTAATTATACACTACAAATTGAGAATTTATAAGTATGTAACTTTAGCCATTGGTTATTATTTAATTTCTTTTTTTGGTCAAAAGCCATCATTGTGGGGGGTTTAGGCAGACACCCCGACCTGTGAATTATAACATAAAAAGAGTACATGAAGGAGGATGTAGACCCTAGCCTTCAATACAAAATGAAGAATGTTTTTAGATATTCTTGTACATAAGTGTTCAGAATACAACAAAGTAAAGGAACTCTCCTCCTTTACACTATGAACTTTGTACTCTAGGTAAAAGTTAGTTAAAAATCGTAAAAATATATTATTGTAACTACCCATAAACAAAAGTGAAGTTTCTTCTTTGCGCTTTGATCCGAAGGAATGGTATGCCATTGATGTCATTCTTCAAATAGTTTTTAGCCTTCAAAGGGAGAGTTAAATCTTGTGTGAAGAATGAACTTTGCATTGTCTGCTCTCCAAAGTTAGCTAAAAAATCAGCTATACAGTTCACTTCCCTGTAACAATGCTGGAAAACAAAATTACCTTGCATTTTTAGCTCTAAAATCTTCCTGATGATATGTTTGACTTGCCATGGTATAGCATGTGTCCCGTTAATCATTCCAATAATGACCAAAGAGTCAGATTCAACTATAACATTCAAGTAATCCATGTTAATACTCCATTGAACTCCCATAAGCACTGCTTGAGCCTCTGCCACATTGTTGGAACATACCCCAAAATAATTTACATATGCCATGACTAGCTGACCCTTATCATCTCTCAGAATACCACCACCTACTGCTCTGCCTGGGTTACCTTTACTGCACGCAGCCGTGTTTAATTTTTTACATCAGAGGATCAAGTTTGATCCATTTCAAACACTGAATATCAAGTTTAGGCTTAAATTTTTCGACTTGATCACATGCAACATGCCATTGCTCATCCAATACAAGTATAGGAAATTAGGAAGAAATCATTAATTTCATTAAGTAGATAACTTGATTTATAATTCTTCCTGGGTTACATCGACTATCCTCATATTTGGAGCTACACCTTGCTTTCCACAACTCCTAGCAGATGACTGAAGGCAAGCATTGGAGCAGAAAAGAGTGTACCTTATTTTTTGGTTTCATGAGCCACCACTTCATCAGAGTTGATCTAATGCTTCTTTGATTTAAGCTAACCCCACAAGTTCCAGAAAAAAATTTCCAAACTGCAATGGCTAGGTCCCCATTATTGAATAAATGATCAATACTCTCTGTATGTCCATTCATACAACAAAGACATTTAGAAGGTCCAATGATTTTGAACCTTAGGAAAACATCATCAGTAGGCAATTTATGGGATAATAATCTGTGCATAAAAAAGGAAACTTTGAAAGGAACTTTGTGATGCCATATTTTGGTTGCAGAAAGAGTGACATTCTTGGTCCTCCTCAAAGTTTTCTACGCTGATTTACAAGAAAAAAGCCCTTGCTTGTCAGGTGTCCAAACTGGAAAGTCGTTTGACTCTTCATGTATTGTGATCCCTTGAATTTTTGACACTAGATGATCGGGAAGATGCTCGTGTAGTTTGGCCAAATTCCATGTTCTATCCTCCATAAATTCAGCCACTCTAACTTTCTTGGATTTATAGGAATGAGGAAAGAATTGAGCTAGGGGGCCTAGTCCCACCCAATTGTCCCACCAAAAAGGATAGATCCGCAGCAGCAACTTTTCAGAGAATAAACTGTTCACATTCCTTTCTGACCTCCAAAATTCTTTTCCAAGTATGAGATTGTCCTGCAACCCATTTTTTGGAAACATGGTGAGACCCTGGGTAGTATTTTGCTTCTAAAAACCGTCTCCATAATGTATCCTTTGTTCTAAAGTTCCACCAAACTTTAGCACTTAAAGCATTCCCAACATCATGAAGAGAACTGAACCCTGCACCACCTTCATCCGTAGGAAAACAAAGCTTTTTCCAGGAAATTCAGTGAAACTTTCTTTTACCCTCCAATTCACTCCAAAATAAATTAGCTATAAGTCTTTCAATCTGTGAAATGGTAGTTTTTGGTAGCTGAGTCACAGATAAAACATGGAGAGGTAAAGAAAGCAGCACAACTTTGATTAAAACTGCTCTGCCACCAAAAGATAACATTTTTCCTTGCCAGCCGTGTAGCCTTTTAGAGAATTTGTCAACAAGATCCCCAAAATATACCACTTTCTTTCTTCCAACATAAATAGGACACCCTAGATATGAAAAATGAAATTTAGAATGGTTGAAACCAGTAACTTGTTGGATATCATCAATCACAGACTGAGATGTACTAGGTGCAACTAAGAAGCAAGATTTGCTCTTGTTAACTAGTTGACCTGAACACTTTTCATAAGTTGACAACTTATTCATCATAGCAATGAGGGACAAGGAATCCCCTAAAGAAAAGAGAATAGTGTCATCCGCATAACATAAATGTGTGATAATGGGACAATTCTTGTTAACTAAGTATGGAATGAAACCACTCTCCTTTAGCTGCTCCATTAATCTGGCCAAAAGTCCTGCTCCAATAATAAATAGTCAAGGGGAAAGAGGATCTCCCTGCTTAATGCCTCTTCCAGATTTGAAGAACCCATTCCTTCCACCATTGATATTTATAGAGTACCAGTTGTTAGCCAATAACCTCCAAATCATGTTTATCCTGAGTTCTGAAAAACCAAACTGCCTCAATACTTGACATAGATACTTTCAGTCTACTCTGTCAAATGCCATTGTCATATCTAGTTTCATAACAACGTTACCATTTGCATTAAACTGATTAATGTTGTGAGTCATCTCCCGTGTAAGCATAATGTTTTCAGTGACTGACCTATTTTAATTAAAAGTTAATAGGTGGGCCAAGCCCACCCTTTTTATGCCCTCACGTGACCTGGTCCTATAAAGAGTTAAATATAGTTGGGTTTATATCTAATAAGAAGAAGATATTAAGTGAGAGGAGATTTTTCGAGAAAACTCGCGGGGGCGTAAGGAGGCTAACAACGTGAAACTTTACAGCTTCAGGTATTGAGACTATTTGGGTTCATTAGCATACACTTTGAATATATATTTGGCTATGATGTTTATGATGGCACTATAGTGAGTGATATGATAATTATGATTAGTAGATAATGAGTAGAGAATGAATAATTGAATTATATAATTATTCACTTAGTGAACCTTTCCCGGAAGAAATTTGAATAATCTAGTACATATATGCCTATTCTTATCCTTACAGTGGTGGATTCAAGTGAATTTTACGAGGATTTTAGTTATTATTTACACCTTATCAATAATTATGCAATTATTAGTTAGTTAATGGTTAGACAAAAATACCCGGAATTCTAAAAAGAAACAATCTGGTATGGAGAGAAAGTTTTTGTTGATACAATTCGGTCTCGCTATTCTTAATTTAGGATACATAAAGCTCAATGATTGGGTAGTAATAAGGACATCATATAATTGTATAATAAATAAGTAGTGAATTTCATGAGCTACTGTTTTGACAATTTTCCATGGCTAAAAGTGTCGTGTCTTATATTAATTTGGGTACATATATTTTTATTAATTAGTCCGAGGGTTGACTTTGATTTTGACTCGTCCTAAAATTATGGAAATTATTCACCTAGACTAAATAGGACGTGTTATCAATATTTTGGATAGATTGAGGCTGTTTGGTTAGTGTTCTAGACGTCCGTTTATCCGAAAAATCGGATAATGCTAAATTTATGTATGGTTCTAAGGATACGTAATATCATTTGATACAAAGATAACAATACAAGTATTTTGACTATGAGAATGAGAATGATGAACAGAAAAAATGGATAGGACGAAGTAAGTCAGGCACAAGGAGAAATCTTTGTCTATAAGAAAAAGTCTGTTGTTTTTCAATCTATCCAATGTCTCCAATGTTTACAAGGATCCCCCTTTTATAATAGAGGGTCATTACATTATTTATAACAAAAAATAATAAAATAAAGTATATAGTGGAGAACCCATGATGATTTGTCTCTTCCTCGATTCTCGCCAAGATTCTCTCTCTTGGTGCGATTGTAACGGCTCTTGTCTATGAGCTCGATACTGGCTCGAACTCGATACTGGCTCGAACCCGTCACTGGGTCGGCCTTTCGGTCTTGGCTTGAGTTCTACCTTTGGGGTGGGCGTGATGCACTTCCGACCTCGAAGTAATGCCTCGGGCTCGATAAGATTATCGAGCCGACTCCTCGAGCAGCCTTCGGACTCGAGGCTCGTTTGTACCGTCTTTAGAGCTTATTGCCAATATCCTACTTCGGTTTCTTGCCACTCGATCTCGATCGAACGTAGAAAAACCAAAATCTATTTTGACCATATACAGATAGTCCCCTCGATTCTCATAAAGGATATGGTGAGAATCGACATGATCTTCGACGGTTCGATCGGACAACAAGTTGACGTTTTATCGGGGACCGGTTATGACATATGTGATAGCTGTCCCATCGATTTAGTCTTTCAAGGTATTTAATGCTTGTCAGATGATGGTCGGCCATTTCTGATATTGAATCGGCGTGATGCGAGCCTATAAATAACCCTTAAATCTAACTTTTACCACTTTTACGCCTTCGCTCTTCCAAATTCTCTTATCTTTTCCCTCTGTTTCGTTGCCCTAGAGCCGTCTACACCAGAGTTTTGGTGTCGTCAATTTTTTACTTTCCTTCATCTTTCTTCCTCTCATATCAATGGCCAAAACTTCAAAAACTGTACCTTAGAAGGAGAAATCTTCTTCTTCACGGCCGTCCGGTGACAAGGCGCCGGCGGAGCCGTCCACCTTTGACTTACTGGCCCGTGCACTCTGAAGATCGATTTTAAGGTTGAGAATCCTTCATCCGTTCCGAGTCGATGCGAGCACGTGTCGATGTACATGTGCTCTATAATTGAGGGTCATCTCGAGGCCGTCAGAAAAGACTGCAACTGGGGTCCTGAGGTTGTATTGCAGATCCCATCTCCCGAAGAGAACGTCATCACTCATGTGGAGGGGTTTTTAAGTATTTATACTTATCCCTTCACATTGGGACCCATCGACCTGGTGATCATTGATTTCTGCAAAAGATATAAGGTCACCCTCTGTCAAATTTATCCCTCTCTATGGCGTATAGTGATCTTACTTCGCTTCTTCTCTATCAAAGTCGGGGACTGGATTTTTCTCTGAGTCACCTCATACGATTGTATCGGCCTAAAATCTTTCGAGGACTAATCAGACTTCACCGTCGGGCATCGAAGGCTTTGTTGTCGAGCATCGACGAAGATAAAGATCAGGGTTGGATGGGTCGTTATATTCGGGTGAGGACCCGTGACCTTATTCCGGAAGAGAAGATGTCGTTCCCCGAGGAATGGAATTTCGACCGTAAGTGTTTCTTGTTTGTTTTTCATGTCTTTTCCCGATTTTTTCTAATGTCTTTCTCCGATATTCAGCTGCCCCTTGGATGCCACAAGCGGTACCTGACCTCGAGTACTGGGTTCGGAAGTTAGCCTCGACTTCCTCTTATGCCGAACGCGCTTGGCGTGATTTGGCTAAAGGTAGATGGGAGGCCAAGAACCATGGTAAAGTTTCGCTTCTTGTTTCCTTCGAAGTATTCTTTGTGTTCTATTTGTTATTGATTTTCTTTCATGCAGGTGTAACCAAGGATGCCGCTTTGAGACCTGCGAGCGGTGAAGAAGAAACCAAGTCCCTGGTCCCGAAACCAGGGAAAGATAAGAAGCGAAGAGCTGCCTCTCGGTCAGAGGACCCCAAGCCCAAAACTCGGAGGGTGAGGAGGAAGGCAATTGCCCTTCCGATTGACTCGATCCAACGACTGAGAGAAGAAGAAGAAGAAGATAACGCCTCGGCTTTGGTGATCCGATCTGTGAAAGATATCGAGGTTTCTAGAGCTCCTGAGCCGATGGCGGTTGTACCGGTCGGGGTCCGTCCTGAAATCCCGAGTCTCGATCGGAGCACCCCGAGTGATTTGCTCGGGGTTATGAGAGTGGGTCATTCGCCTTCTCTTCCAACCTTTTCTGAGGAGGCGTTAAAGAAAGCTCGAGAATTGAAGACCCCCGATATGGGCGGAGGCTCTAGTGTAGGGGACCCTTTTCAGGATTGCTTCACTGGAGTCGATGATGCTTCCGATATTGGTGAAGCTTCTCTTCTGCTAGAGGAGGTCCAACGTTTCATTACTCGGGTAATGATTTTTCTACACTTGGTCTCTTTGTTCTTTTCCATACTTGACTTGTGTTTTTTCTCTACTGTGCAGGCCATTAGTAGGTTTTGATTCGATCTCAGTTAGTGTGAGTCCGAGCTTCAGAAGGTCTCGGGTGAGAGAGACGCCCTGCGGCTTCTTTGCAGCTAAAAGGATGAGGCTATAAAGGACCTCCAAGCGAGAGGGCCCAAACTCGATAATCAGGTGAGCCTCATTCTGTTAAAGTATGGGTCTGACTCAATTGTGGACGTTAACCCTTCGTTATCTCAGCTGAAGCAAAAGGTTGAAAAGATTGGATTACTTCGGGAAGAAGTCGATCAAATCAAAACTGAATGTAATCGGTGAAAAGAGACTATCGACCGCCTGGTTGCGAAAAAGGAAACCATTTTGACCAAATTACTATCGGCCGATCTTTAGCTTCGAAGCGTCAAGTAAAAAGGGTCAGCTCAGGCTAAGAGGATCGAGGAGCTTAAAACACGTATTGCTGAGTCCAAGGCGAAAGTTGAGTCACCGAAAGTCATGGCGGATAAGTCCATTGCTGTGTATCGGACCAATGCCGAGGCTGTTCAGATGGAGGCACGGGAAGCGGCCAATACTGTCGACGCTCAAGCTCATTGGATTTGCCAAACTCGCTAAATGTAGGTCTCGGAGGGAGACCCTCGAGGAGATACACGCTCGAGGTTTCGATCTTACCGAAGAGATAAAAAAGGCTAAAGAGCTCGAAGCTGAAGCTGAAGCTGAAGCCTTGGCTTCTGATGATGATGATGATGACGGTAGCAAGAGCGGATCCGAGGATGGGGAAGAGCCCGACAGAGAATCGAAAGCCCCTGAGGATGACCAGGAAGCTTAGTTCTTAATTAATTTTTTGTATATCATGTAGACAATTCTGTATATATCACGCCAATCAATTATGTAGACAATTTTGTATATATACAACTTGGTCGACTTGTTTTTGTGAAGACTTTAATCAAATTTTGACTCCGTAGTTTCTATGATCGATCGATTGTTTTTTCAGACTTGAAGTGATGTAGCGCTTAGGCTTTCTAGTTGAGTCAATGATTAGAACTTGAAGAAATATAGCCCTTCGGCGTGATGGTCGAGTGAGTGCTTGCTCAAACTTAAAATGAAAGCATCTTATAGGCTTATTAGCCGTCAAGTGAATGGTTCGAACTCAACATAATATAGCCCGTATGCGTAATGGTTGAGCGAATGTTTCTAGTTTAAAGTAATGTAGCCCGTAGGCTTAATGGTCGAGTGAGTGCTTGCTCGAACTCGAAATCAAAGTAGCCCGTAGGCTTATTAGTCGATTGAATATTTCAAACTCGAAGTAATATAGCCCGTAGGCGTAATGGTCGAGTGAGTGCTTGCTCGAACTCGAAATCAAAGTAGCCCGTAGGCTTATTAGTCGAGTGAATATTTCAAACTCGAAGTAATATAGCCCGTAGGCGTAATGGTCGAGTGAGTGCTTGCTCGAACTCGAAATTAAAGTAGCCCGTAGGCTTATTAGTTGAGTGAATGTTTCGAACTCGAAGAAATGCAGCCCGTATGCGTAATGGTCGAGTGAGTGCTTGCTCGAAATCAAAAATAGAAGTAACCCGTAGGCTTATTAGTCGAGTCAATATTTCGAACTGGAAGTAATGTAGCCCGTAGGCGTAATGGTCGAGTGAGTGCTTGCTCAAATTCGAAATCAAAGTAGCCCGTAGGCTTATTAGTCAAGTGAATATTTCAAACTCGAAGTAATATAGCCCGTAAGCGTAATGGTCGAGTGAGTGCTTGCTCGAACTCGAAATCAAAGTAGCCCGTAGGCTTATTAGTCGAGTGAATGTTTCGAACTCGAAGTAACGCAGCCCGTAGGCGTAATGGTCGAGTGAGTGCTTGCTCGAAATCAAAAATAGAAGTAGCCCGTAGGCTTATTAGTCGAGTCAATGTTTCAAACTCGAAGTAATGTAGCCCGTAGGCGTAATGGTCGAGTGAGTGCTTGCTCGAACTAGAAATCAAAGTAGCCCGTAGGCTTATTAGTCGAGTGAATGTTTCGAACTCGAAGTAATGTAGCCCGTAGGCATAATGGTCAAGTGAGTGCTTGCTCGAACTCGAAATCAAAGTAGCCCATAGGCTTATTAGTCGAGTGAATGTTTCGAACTCGATGTAATGTAGCCCGTAGGCGTAATGGTCGAGTGAGTGCTTGCTCGAACTCGAAAATAGAAGTAGCCCGTAGGTTTATTAGTCGAGTGAATGTTTCGAACTCGAAGTAATATAGCCCGTAGGCATAATGGTCGAGTGAGTGCTTGCTCGAACTCGAAATCAAAGTAGCCCGTAGGCTTATTAGTCGAATGAATGTTTCAAACTCGAAATAATGTAGCCCGTAGGCGTAATGGTCAAGTGAGTGCTTGCTCGAACTCGAAAATAGAAGTAGCCCGTAGTCTTTTTAGTCGAGTGAATGTTTCGAACTCGAAGTAATGTAGCCCGTAGGCGTAATGGTCGAGTGAGTGCTTTCTCGAACTCGAAAATAGAAGTAGCCCGTAGGCTTATTGGTCGTCGAATTTGTCTTGATTCTGATTGTGCAATAAATCTCAAAAATAGAGGAATTTTCTTGGACGTTGGTAAAGAGGGAGGACTTTCTTTGCAAGTCATTACACATGTGTTCACGTTTTGCGCCTGAGTTCGGGCCATTTTATATGAGCATGGTTCATTTCGACCATTTGGCTCTTATAATTTTTCCTATGGGAACCCTGTTATTGTGAAATAACTTTCTTGCATCTGAACTCGATGTATTTGAGGGCCTACTGGCCTCGGATATTGTTAAGTGCAGTACGATCAATGGTTTCCTCATTAAAAACCTTACCGAAAAACCCATTTGGGATAAAACCGGTCTAAGGGGAAAAGAGTGCAACGCGTGCTTTCAAGCATAAGATCCATCTTATCTCTTGTTCGGACTCCTGCAGGGGTCAGTTTCGAAATGTAAATGAATATGAAAAGGTCGTACCTTAGCAGTAGTACCGTTTTAGATGTGATACATTCCAGCTGCTTGATAACTGTTTGCCGTTTATAATGCCGAGCTTGTACGATCCCTTTCCGACGTTCTCGAGCACCTAATATGGTCCTTCCCAATTTGGTCCTAGTTTTTCTTTGTTCGGATTTCGGGTATTGATGGTGACTTTTCTTAACACTAAGTCCCCAGGTTTGAAATGGCGGAGCTTGGTTCTTTGATTATAATATCTTTCGATTCGCTGCTTTTGGGCGGCCAATTGGACGAGAGCAGCTTCTTGTCTTTCGTCCGATAATTCGAGGCTGGTATTCATAGCCTCGTTATTTGATTCTTCCATCGTGAATCAAAATCTGGTACTGGGTTCACCGACTTCGACTTGTATCAATGCTTTGGACCCATATACTAAGGAGAATGGGGTCGCCCCTGTACTGGATTTCGATGTCGTCCGATATGCCCAAAGGACTTCGGGCAGGATTTCCCTCCATTTTCCTTTAGCGTCGTTCAACCTCTTCTTTAGGTTTTGAATGATAGTTTTGTTCGTTGATTCGGCCTGTTCGTTCCCACTGGGATGGTATGGCATTGATAGTATCCTTCTTATTTTGTCATCTTCAAAGAATTTTGTTACTTTGCTGCCAACGAATTGTTTCCCATTATCACATACTATTTCGGCGGGTATCCCAAATCGGCATACGATGTGATCCCAAATAAAGTCTATAACTTCTTTCTCTCTTATTTTCTCGAACGTCTGCGCTTCAACCCATTTAGAAAAATAGTCAGTCATAAATAAAATGAATTTGGCTTTACCTGGGGTCGATGGTAGAGGGCCGACGATATCCATTCCCCTTTTCATGAATGGCCATGGGGATAGGACCGAGTGAAGTTGTTCTCCGGGTTGATGGATCATTGGTGCAAACCTTTGACATTTGTCGCACTTTCGAACAAATTCCTTCGCATCTTTGTCCATATTAATCCAATAATACCCTGCTCTGATTATTTTTCGAACTAATGTATCGGCACCGGAGTGATTCCCACAAGTGCCCCCGTGCACTTCCCGTAGGATGTAATCTGTATCTCCTGGGCCCAAGCATACTGCCAATGGCCCATCGAATGTCCTTCGATATAGCATTCCGTCGGAAACCAACGTGAATCGAGCTGCTCTAGTCTGTAAGGCCCTGGAATCTTTAGGGTCCGATGGGAGTTTTTCGCTTCTTAAGTATTTAATATACTTGTTTCTCCAATCCCAGGTTAAGCATGTAGAATTTATTTCGGCGTGACCGTCTTTGATTACCGATCCCGAAAGTTGAACGACAGTCCCCGAGCTCAAGTCATCTACCTCGACCGACGATCCAAAATTCGCAAGCGCATCGACCTCATTATTCCGTTCTTGTGGAACATGTCGTATAGTCTATTGTTTGAAATAGTGCAAAGTGACAAGTAGTTTATCTAAATACCTTTGCATTCTACCTTCTCGTACTTCGAAGGTTTTGGTTACTTGACTCACCACCAGCAAAGAGTCATAATTGGCTTCGATGACTTCTGCTCCCAAGTTTCTAGCTAGCTCGAGACCTGCAATCATGGCTTCATACTCGGCCTCGTTGTTAGTCAACCTGGTAGTTTTAATAGATTGCCTAATAGTGTTACCCACGGGTGATTTCAAAACTATGCCAAGTTCGGACCCTTTTACGTTCGAGGCTCCATCCGTAAAAAGGGTCCATACCCTCGATGATGTACCCGATTTCAACAGGAGTTCTTTTTCGACTTCGGGTACGAGGGTTGGCGTGAAATCGACCACGAAGTCTGCTAAAATTTAAGAGTTGATGGCCGAACGGGGTTGATATTCGATATCATACCCACTGAGTTCGAAGGCCTATTTGTCCAATCGGCCTGATAGTTCGGGCTTGTGCAAATTATTACGAAGTGGGTAGGTGATTAATACACATATGGGGTGACATTGAAAGTACGGTCTTAACTTTCTAGAGGCGCTTATCAGTGCAAGCGCCAATTTTTCTAGGTGTGGATACCTGGTTTCTGCTTCTCCTAAGGTCCGACTTATATAATAAATGGAAAATTGCGTACCTTGCTCTTCTCGAACTAGGACACTGCTTACGGCGACTTTCGATGCTGCCAAGTTTAAGCAAAGTTTTTTGTCTGTTTTTGGAGTGTGAAGAAGTGGGGGGCTCGATAGATATCGTTTTAGTTCCTCTAATGCTTGTTGGCATTCCGGTGTCCAGGCGAAATCGTTCTTCTTTTTGAGTAGAGAGAAAAACTTGTGACTTCGATATGATGATCTCGAAATGAATCGGCCTAAGGCTGCAATCCGTCCAGTTAGATTTTGTACAGCTTTCACGCTGTCCACGATGGCGATGTCTTTGATGGCCTTGATCTTTTTGGGGTTAATCTCAATTCTACGATTTGACACCATGAAGCCGAAGAACTTTCCCGAGCCGACCTCGAAAGCCCATTTTTCTGGGTTGAGCTTCATGTTGTATTTCCTCAAAATCTCGAATGTTTCCTGCAAATGGGTTAAATGGTCCTCTGCGCGCAGGGATTTGACTAGCATGTCATCAATATAAAGTTCCATTGATTTACCTATTTGTTATTCGAACATTTTATTTACTAGGCGTTGGTAAGTAGCCCCTGCATTGTTTAGTCCGAAGGGCATCACATTATAGCAATATGTTCCATATTTGGTGACAAACGAAGTCTTTTCCTGGTCCTCCGGGTTCATCTGGATTTGATTATACCCGAAATAGGTATTGAGAAAAGTGAGGATCTCGTGGCCGGCCGTGGCATCGATCATGCGATCGATATTGGGCAGCGGAAAGGAATCTTTGGGGCATGCTTTGTTCAAATCCTTATAGTCCACACACATTCTAAGTTTGATCCCTTTTTTAGGCACTACAACTATATTGGCTAACCATTCAGGATATTTCACCTCCCGAATGGACCCTATCTTGAGAAGTTTGGTTACCTCGTCCTTTATGAATGCGTGCTTTTCCTCGGACTGTGGTCTTCTTTTTTGCTTCACCGGTCTGAACCTAGGGTCCAAGCTTAACCGATGCGTCGTTATGTCTGGTGGGATCCCTGATATATCTAAATGGGACCAGGCAAAACAATCAATATTATCGATAAGAAATCGAACAAGTTTTTTTCTGAGTTCGGGGCTCAACCCTGTCCCCATGTATACCTTTCGTTCTGGCCAATGTTCGATTAGTATGATTTTCTCTAGTTCCTTAATTGTTGATTTGGTGGCGTCGGAATCATCGGGGATCACGAAGAATCGAGGGATCCTCTGATCATCATCTTCTTCGATCTTCTGATTATCTGGCTGGGTCAAAACCGACATCTGTGATTGCTATTTGGTGTTCCGTTCTCTTTCTGAGCCCGATCCCTTTATCGGCGAAGGTGAGGATATTGATTTTTCTTCCTCAACGGCGAACATTTATTTTGCGGCTGGTTGTTCTCCTTACGCTGTTTTGACACCTCTCGATGTTGGAAATTTGAGGACCTGGTGTAGGGTCGAAGGCACAGCTCTCATGTTGTGGATCCATGGCCTTCCAAAAAGGGCGTTGTATCTCATATCGCCTTCGATCATGTGAAACTTTGTTTCCTGGATAGTTCCGGCCACGTTTATTGGTAGGATTATCTCGCCTTTGGTGGTTTCACATGCCATATTGAATTCGTTTAGAACCAGAGTCGCGGGTACGATCTGGTCCTGCAGACCGAGCTGTTCCACGACCTTCAATCTGATGATGTTGGCCGAGCTACCTGGATCAGTTAACACACGCTTAATTTTAGTTTTATTCACAAGTACAGATATTACCAGTGCATCGTTATGAGGTTGGATGACTTCTTCTGCATCTTCATCGTCGAAGGACAAAGTCCCTATGGGTGAGTAATCTTGAGTCCGAGATCGTTTTCCCCTCACAATCGATGTTTTAGTGCATTTAAGCGCCGGTACCTAAGAGGTATCGACACCACCGATGATTATGTGAATGACGTGATGCGGTTCCTCTTGCTCGTTTTGCTTGCCGAAATCCCTATTTTTAAAATGATTCTTCGCCCTATCACTCAGAAGTTCTCGAAGGTGCCCTTTGTAAAATAAGCGGCTACTTCCTCTCTTAATTGCCTACAATCATCCGTTCTGTGGCCATGAGTGCCATGATATTCGCACATTTGATTGGGATTCCTTTGGGCAGGATCGGTCTGCATGGGTCGAGGCCATTTACTGTCTTTGATGCATCAGATAGCCAACACGATGGCGGATGTATCAACGCTGGAGTTATACTCTGATAACCGAGGTGCTTCTATAGGATCGGAATATTTATCAAATCCTCTCTTGCTCATAAGTCCCAGAGAAATTTTCCCTCGATCAATCCTTCGATTGTTTCGAACTGTATTGCGTGCCGAACCATTGTTCATCCAATCTGCGACGTACGGTTGGTATCGGTCTCTGTTTGACCTTTGTTCTCTATCGATCTCTCTTTGGCTTTTAGTAGTTGTCCTGCTCTGATGCGCGGGTCCATACGGAGCTCCCAACTGATCATCCTCGACCCTAATTTTCAATTGATATCGGTTGTGTATATCTGCCCAAGTTATTGCTGGATATTTGATCAAATTGTGTTTCAGCCGACGTGATGCTGTCGAACTTAGTTCGTTCAACCCTTGGGTGAAAGCTTGTATGGCCCAATCGTCTGTGACTGGTGGCAATTCCATGCGTTCCATTTGAAATCGGGATACGAATTCCCTCAGCATTTCATTACCCCTTTGCTTTACTTTGAAGAGGTCTGATTTCCTTGTTGCAACCTTTATGGCACCAACATGTGCCTTTACGAATGAATCTGCTAACATGGCAAAAGAATCGATGGAATTTTGTGGTAAATTGTGATACCAGATCATTGCTCCCTTCGAGAGGGTCTCCCCGAAATTTTTCAACAACACAGGTTCGATCTCATCGTCCTCCAAGTCGTTACCTTTGATGGTATATGTGTAAGAGGTGACATGTTCATTAGGATCGGTCGTACCGTTATATTTGGGAATTTCGGGCATACGGAATTTCATGGGGATTGGCTTTGGGGCCGCACTCAAAGGAAAAGGCTTTTGTATAAATTTTTTCGAATCAAGCCCCTTTATCATTGGTGGAGCCCCCGGATTTGATCGACCCTGGCATTGTATGTTTCCACTCTCTTGTCGTTGGCTTCGACTCATTTTGTGAGCTCCTCGAGCAATTTAGTAATTTCGGGAGTGGCCCCCAATTCCTCCTCATTTGATTTTACTATGGCGGGCTCCGTTCTAGGGGTGATTTCTTGAAGCGGATTGGAATTCGGCCTGCTCTGTATATAAGTTTGGCTCTATAACTGAGCTATCGCTACTTGTTGGGCTTGTAGCATCTTGAAGATCATACGCAAGCTGGCCCCGATTTTCCCTGCATTATGGGTGTCTTGGACTACGGATCGAGTACCGCCCTGAATGCTTCTTTCCGGTTCGGAACACTGATGCGCCTCTAGAGATATTTGTGGTCTGACATCAAATGGTACTTCAGCTCGAATTTCGGGTGCTTCGATTCGAACCTCAATGCCATTATCGAAGGGCCTTCTGGCCTCGGGTGCCAAGTTGTTGGTTTCATCTTGAAGGCCGACTTCGTGGTCGATAGGTAAAGCCATTGCTGATTTGAAGTTGTGAGCTGGTGTGCACTGTAGGTTTATATCAAACAATCACTGTTATCCTTAGCCCCACGGTGGGCGCCAAACTATTTACCCAAAAAATCGGATAATGCTAAATTTATGTATGGTTCTAAGGATACGCAATATCCTTTGATACAAAGATAAAAATACAAGTATTTTGACTATGAGAATGAGAATGATGAACAGAAAAAATGGATAGGACGAAGTAAGTCAGGCACAAGGAGAAATCTTTGTCTATAAGAAAAGGTCTGTTGTTTTTCAATCTATCCAATGTCTCCAATTTTTACAAGGATCCCCCCTTTTATAATAGAGGGTCATTACATTATTTATAACAAAAAATAATAAAATAAAGCATATAGTGGAGAACCCATGATGATTTGTCTCTTTCTCGATTCCCGCCAAGATTCTTTCTCTTGGTGCGGTTGTAACGGCTCTTGTCTATGAGCTCGATACTGGCTCGAACTCGATACTACCTCGAACCCGTGACTGGGTAGGCCTTTCGGTCTTGGCTTGAGTTCGACCTTTGGGGTGGGCGTGATGTACTTCCGACCTCGAAGCAATGCCTCGGGCTCGATAAGATTATCGAGCAGACTCCTCGAGCACCCTTCGGACTCGAGACTCGTTTGTACCGTCTTCGGAGCTTATTGCCAATATCCTACTTCGGTTTCTTGCCACTCGATCTCGATCGAACGTAGGAAAATCGAAATCTATTTTGACTGTATACAACGTCGCATGGTCGGGGAACTCACCACAAACCAGCAGTGACAAAACAAGGAGAATTGATCCGAAACGACCCCGAAACTCACCCGGCCCTCCGAGACTCCGTTCGATCACACCAACAAGTCCCAATACCTTAACTAAACTTATCCAAATGCTCGAAACACCATGAATAACATCAAAATCATGAATCAACGATCAAAATCCTTCTTTCAATTTTAAAACTTCCAAACTTCAACCAATGCGTCCGAATTACACTTAAACATTCCGGAATGACGCCAAACTTTACGTACAAGCCATAAATTACAATACGAACCTATTCCAAGGCTCAGAATCCCAAACGGACATCAATAACACCAAAGTCCACTTCAAGTCAAACTTAGGAACTTCAAAGATCTTCAAAATGCCAACTTTCCATAATAAGTGTCGAAATGCTCCCGGACCACCCGATTCTCAACCCGAGCATACGCCCAAGTCCGAAATCATCATACAAAACTATTGGAACCTTTAAATCTCGATTCTGAGGTTGTTTACTCAAAAGTCAAGCTTTGGTTAACTCTTCCAACTTAAGCTTTCGAATTGAGAATTTTCCTTCTGAATCAATTTCGAATTTTTTGAAATTCAATTCTGACAACGCGTACAAGTCATAAAAAATGAAGTGAAGCCACTCAAGACCTCAAACCGCCGAAGGGCGCGCTGGAGCTCAAAATGACCAGTCTGGTCGTTACGCAATCAGCAACTTACCGCGGCTAACGAGTTGTCTTCTTCAATGCATTATAACAAGCAATCATTATATTAAAGCAACGCAACACTTTTCGATATTTATATATCAACTTATCTTGCTCTATAGTTTCTTACCCTTTGATTCCTGCTACTATTTATTGTTTCTTGTATTTCGATTATTTTATTTATCCGTGATAGCTACTGCTCCTTTTTAGACTACTTTATCATGACTTATTCACTTTCCTTACTTTTATTTTCATACTGCATTGAATTGATTGTCCTTATCTGATCTTTTTTTGCCATGCTATCTCTTGACCCGCGGGCCTTTCTGAAAACCACCTCTTTACCTCTCAAGGTAGAGGTAAGGTCTGCGTACACTCTACTTTCCCAGACCCTACTTTATGGGTTTTCACTGGGTATGTTGTTGTATATCAACTTATCAAATTCTTGAGCCGGTCTAAATATTCTACCTTTATTTTATACTTTTTCATTACAAATTTGTTGTGGATATTCTTACTTAGACCTCTCTCTGAAATTTGGCTTTAGGACCCCAATCTTGTTGAGACGGCCTGTGCCTCTCCGGTAGATAGTTATGCCACTACATCTGGATTGAGTATATTAATTTTCAATTCTTTTGAGCGATGAACCTAAAATTATCATTTAGACCTTCAGATAAGTAAAAAAAAGTGCAAGCATATGCAAAAATGCACCAAAACCCTAGAAAATTAACTCACATAGCATGAGATCTGTAACGACCCGACCGGTCGTTTTAAGTATTTACGCTCCTTTCAACTATTTGAAGTCTTGAATAACTTCCTATGAGGTATTATGACTTGTGTGAATTGTCGGTTTTGGTTTTAAGGTATTTCAGATTTAGCTTGGAAGGATGAATTTTCATGTTGGAAGCTTAAGTTGAAATAATTAACCGGATATTGACTTATGAGTAAATGACCTCAGAATTTAATTTTGATGATTCCAATAGCTCCGTATGGTGATTTTGGACTTAGGAGCATGTCCGAAAAATTATTTGGAAGTCCGTAGTGGAATTAAGCTTGAAATGTCAAAAAATTAATTTTGGGAAGTTAGACCGGGGGGTTGACATTTTGATATCGAGATCGAAATCTGATTTTGGAAATTTGAATAGCTTCGTTATGTCATTTATGACTTGTGTGCAAAATTTGATGTAATTCTGCATTGATTTGATATGTTTTGGCATAAGATATAGAATTTAAAAGTTCAAAGTTCATAGATTTTGATTTGAGGTGCGATTCGTCGTTTTGATGTTGTTTGATATGGTTTGAGGCCTCGAGTAGGTCCATGTTATGTTATAGAACTTGTTGGTATATTCAGATAGGGTCTCGAGGGCTTCGGTTGAGTTTCAGATGTTTAACGGATCGAATTTGGATTTGGAGGAGGAGCTGAAGCAGCTGGGCTGCTGGTGTGATCGCACCTGCGCGAAAAAGGGCCGCAGGTGCGAGCTCGCGGATGCGAGGAATGATTCGCAGAAGCGAAAATGCATGGTATGTCCAGGCCCCGTGGGTGCAAAAACTATTATCGCGGGTGCGAAGACCGTGGGTGAGAAAACAGTCATCGCGGGTGCGAGACCGCGGGTGAGAAAACAGTCATCGCGGGTGCGAAGACCGCAGGTGCGAAGACTGCAGGCACGAAGAAATCATCATGGGTACGAAGACCGTAGGTGCGAAGAAATCACCATGGGTGCAAAGACCGCGGGTGCGAAGACATCACCGCGGGTGCGAAAATCCTGGACAGAATGTTAAAAACAGAGGGGTTCCGAGTTTTTGCCATTTTTGGGCCTTCAAGCACGGTTTTTGGGGCGATTTTGAGAGAACATTTAAGGGAAACATGAGGTATGTCACTTGTGATCATTTCTACTCCAAAATATTGAATTTCTATCGAATACTCCGACTAGATTACGTGTTTTTGAGGTATAAATCGGGGGTTTGAACTTAGGGATTTGAAAATAAGATTTGAAGATTTGGAGGTCGAGTTGAGGTCGGATTTTGGTAAAATTAGTATGGTTAGACTCGTGGTTGAATGGACTTCCGTATTTTATAACTTTTATCAGATTCCAAGACGTGGGCCCCACATATGATTTTTGGGGCGTAATTTCGGATTTTTGAAAAATATTAGTATTTTGATATGGAATTAATTCCTATAATTTTTGTGGTCAGAATCAAATAAATTGTGACTAGATTCTAGACATTTGGAAGTCGATACGCGCAGAATGGAATTTCTGGAGCATTGCTTAGCTTGCTCGACATTGGATTTTGCTTGTTCGAGGTAAGTAACTCTTCTAATCTTGGAGTTGAGGGTATGAACCCTGAATATATGTATTTTTTGAATTGTTGGGAGGTGACGCACATGCTAGGTGACGGGCGTGTGGGCGTGCACTATAAAAATTGTGATATAATTATTTCTGTGGAATTTTGTAGTTAAATGATCTTGGCAATTTCCATGCGTTTTATAAGTTAGAGAAATTAAGCTGAAAAACATATTATAGATCATGATTGAGGCTATGTGCCAGTATTATTAGGACCCACAGAGGTCATATTGCTGTGAATTATTTGTTTTAAATTGAAAATTCATACTCATTCATATTCATTTCATTGCATATCATAACTCACTTTTATGACTTTATTTTGATGCATATAAATATTTTGGGCCGAATGCCCTATTTTATTGAAATGCCCAAGTGGCTTGAGAGGTTTATGTTTGATATCGGCCGAGGGCCTAATTGTGAGGATGAGTGTGGATCGGGGCTGCCCGCCTGCAGCATACTTTATTATTATAGCACGTGAGTTGTCCGTGCAGCACGTGAGTTGTCCGTGCAGATTATAGCGCTTTGGCTGAAGGAGCCACTCCGGAGTCTGTACACACCCCCAGTTAGTGCAGGTACCTACTGAGTGCGAGTGTCGAGTGCCAAGTACTGAGTGACTGGGAGGCATGAGTGATTGTGAGGTATGCCCGAGTGGCAAGAGTGATTGTGCGGTATGCCGTAGTGGCACGAGTGACTGTGAGGTTTGCCGGAGGGGCTGTATATGAGTGATGTTCTGCCCGAGGGGCTGTTTATGATTTTATCACTGAATTGCATCGCATTGGCATGCACACATGATATACAGGCATAGAGATGTATTTTTCCTCATGCTGTACAACACATCATTCATGATTTCTCACACATTTTTGACAGATGGGTATAGTGATGCATTTATTTTACATGGGTTATCCGGAAGGAAAATGAAACATATTATTTATTATTGAGAATATTTTTGGAGAAATTTATTGTTTTCAAACTATTCATATTATTTGAAACTTCGGCAAACGATTTGGGTTTTCACTGATGTATTTGAAAAAAAAGAACTACTATATTTTTTTGAAATCATTATTTGGCTGAATATTTTATCCCTAAGTTACTTCTGGTATTATTTGCTTTATGTTGTTATAAATTATTGTGGACTATTGGTTTTGGACCCGACCTTGGTGGAAGCTCGTCACTACTTTCAACCTACGGCTAGGTTTTGTTACTAACTCAGTACATGGGGTCGGTTGCACTGATACTACACTTCTGCACATTGTGTGCAGATGTTGGCTATTGTTGTTGCTGGGCTCGATGGTTGCGGGATCTGAAGATGTACCTGTGTTCATGTTGTAGCTGCCTCTTGTTCAGGGTAGCCTTAGATTTATAAAAGCTCTATTTATGTATTATTCAAATAGACCGTGTATTTATTTTATTTCCGCTTTGTATACTCTATTCTTAGAAGCTCATGATTTGTACTACCAGTTCTTGGGGAGATGTATTGGTTTTAGATATTTTCTTTTAATTAATTTCATTGGAATTAGATAGTTACAAAATGGATTACCTAACAGGTTGGGTTAGGTGCCATCACGACTAGTGAGATTTTGGGTCGTGACAAGGTGGTATCAGATCCCTAGGTTCATAGGTTCTACAAGTCATGAGCAAGTGTCTAGTAGAGTCTTGCGGATCGGTATGATGACGTCCATACTTATCTTCGAGAGGCTACAGGGCATTTAGGATATATACTTCCCATATTTCTTTCCTTATCGTGTGAGATTGATTCATCTTGATACATAACTCTTTGAATTCCTTCCACGTATTCGTATGCGCACATGAGCGCTCGGTATCAGCCGTGCATCGCCGGCTTATGATTCTATAAACTAGGTTCGAGATGTGTATTATGTGTTTTTGTGGTAGACCAGTCTAGAGAACTTGAGGCCATGGTTAGACCGCAGCTTAAGCTTGGTAGCTTCAATTATAACTTGTACATTTGGACTCATATGTCCGGTAATGTCCCTACGAGTGGAATTTGTGGCTCGATGAGCAGTGGAATGGCCTTGTGATGAGTACGATGTAACTGCAAGATGTGTTAAGACGATTTGAATGTGATGAGAAGCGTTTCTGTGAAATGTAAAGGAAAGGCCATTGGGTTCTTGATTTTCATTTTGATGTGACGTACAATCTCAAGTATGAATGTTTTGAAGGATCTTTCAGATTATTAAATTTTGGGACAGAATAAATTCTCAAGTCTTGTTAATAAGTTTGGACGTGGAAAGATTTAGTGATTGCCTAGAAATTGTAGCTGCGAAAATATATAATGAAATGCCAATTGGAGGCTAGGGAGGTGGATTATCTCCTGGAGAGTAATCTACGTAGGTGTGTTCCTTGTAATGTGAGTGGAAGGTTTCTTTTCTGCCAGTGGGGCATATGTGTGGAGATTTAAATTTGAATATGGTCGAGAAAGTTGACCTGAGTGTCAAGGGAAAGATGCGAACTTAACGGATGATTTGGGTATTTTTATGGTTGGCGTTACATGAGTTTGAGAAGAAGTTTCATTGAACTGACTGTGACATCATAGAAGTAATAGAGTATTAGTATTGTGAGTTATGGAATGTTTTAATCTATGGCTTTGAACTAAGTGGGGGAGCCTGCTCTTGATAAATTCAATTTCATGGTTATATGTAAAGGTTTAGTTTTGTGCTGAGGCATACTGGTGGGTTAGTTATGACTTGCAGAACTTGAGATCGAGGATGACTCGAATAAGGAAGTTTCCTGATTACGGGTTATATTGCACATATGAGTATATGAAAATCGTGGGATGAGTGAGTTGTTATTAGTGAATGATGTAGTGCGCACGGAGTATGAATTTGATAGGTGGTGATAAAGTAGAGTTACTTCTTTGAGTGTGGTTGTGCTAATGAGGCACGTGTCTTCTGGCCCATTTGGGCGGTGCAATTTAGACTTAAGCAAGTGGGTGACTTCCAAGAAATATTCTAGTGGGTTTGAGAATTTCTCCAGACTTGTGTATGGATAAAATCTGAGATTTGCATTTAATGGTGACTGGACTTGCGGAAATTCTATATGACTAGGGACTCTATATTTCAGTATAAGAAAGGAAATGGGGACAATTTTAAATTTACATAAGGTCTCTCAGAGTGAGTGTTACAGTTGTGGTAATTTTGAAGGTTCTTAAGAAGAATACAGTTGCTTATGGGCCGTAGGGCGTTGTGGTTCTATGCTAGGTTTGTGGGGTGAGTTGTGGCTAAAGATAGTGACGTTTTAGCAAGGAGAAGTATCAATCTGAAGACAAATTCAGAAGAAACTCGGAGGAAATAAGACAACTGGGTAGTAGGTTGGATTAGTATGGTAATGGATATGATCGGTTTCTTTGGGTGCTTATGATGTGGGGGTTTCTACAGGTGCTTTGTGGCAATACACCTGGACTTGGCGACCTGCGTGGCTTGGTCGAGTTAGAAGAATTTATTTTTAAGGGCTTGATTATGTGCAAATGGATTCCAAAGTATTCTTGATGGATTCTACCGGTGTGGAGAACGTGTTGTGTATTGTGATTTCCTCCTAGAAAGAAGCAAGAGAAAGGTTTCTAACTAAATTGGTATATAAATTATTGGTGACTCAAAGTTGATAATAAGATCCTTGTGCTTTTCACATGATGGCAAGATAGATGTTATGTGTTGTACGAAAGCTAGATTTTCATGTACAAGGTGGCAGTACAGTCTTGAAGATAAAGTAATAAATGTTGGACAACATGGACGGTTTCAAATAACTAGATGAATATTATTACTACTTGGTATTGTATGAGAAAGGGGCAAACTTTAGAAGGCGCATTGTATTTTGACTTACGGATGTATAAATTAGTATTGCGGTACTCACATGGTTGATAGACTACTGATATTCAAATTTTGCCAAGTGGCACGGAAGAACTTTTAAAGTATTTCTCGTGGGATGATCGTGTATGAGAGAGATGTTAGGCATTCGGGCGGTTGAGATGGAATCAAATATGGTGATTTGCGTGTTCTATGGATTTGGAGATTGGGAGTTCCCAGGAGCAGATTGTTTCATGGTTGTGGACTGTGAAGTTGTGGACGGAGCTAGCCAGATGATAAAATGTGTTATGATTCAGTCATTATGGATTTTCGGAGGGAGTTTTATCTATTTGTGGGTAACCCGAATTGATTTGGGGGTCCATAGGTAGGCCCAATTAAGATGTGTATTCTACACCGAGCCGGAATGGTTGGCTCCATACTGCTATTATTGAGGGATGTGTCATTCGGTTGATGTTGAACTTATTCGTGTTCTCAAATGATCTGTGAGTTCCTCCTTTATGCTACGAGGAGTTATGATTTATTGGTTATGTGCACAGATGGTGCGGTTCTATTTGAGGTTTATAGAGGAATTTGAGTGTAATAAGTATTTGGGTATTGCATGATCGATAGCGTAATGGTTATGTCCTTTCAGGTTTTGTGTGGTATTTTTGTCATTTGCCTCTCCGTCATTATTAATTTGGAGCAGGGTGGCTCGGGGTATATAATATGAACCTCGTGTTAGAATCATGTGATGGTTCTACGGTGTATGATAAATTTTCAGTGTTTCGTTGTGGCAGTACTTGTTAATCTGGCGGGGCAGTTCTCTCATTTGAATCATTTTCCATGACTGGGTACATTTGAATGTTGCGTATTGGTGCACGGATGGCACAGATTGTGGCTCCAAGTTATATTGGTGCGGTATGTCTGTGGAACCGTTATGTTTAGTAATATAAGGTCATTGGACCTGGAATGGGTACTATCAGGTTTAATTTCGGTATATTCGGGAGTATAATATTGAAAGTCGGCTCAGAAAGTGATTATGATTCTGGTTGGGGCGAGAAATCTCTATGACTTGTTGATCTGATAAGGGGTTACGAGATTCTGCGTGTTTCTTTTATTATCAACAGTGAACGAAGGTGTGGGGATGGGGTTTTGTTCGATTTGGGGTTTGATGCTAGTACTTGGTTGGTTTGAAGTAGTAACTGTGATCATGAATGGTGCTACGAGCGGGCGAGTTGTCTAATATTCTGGGTAAATTATATTTGTGATTATAGTTATGGCTCGATGTAGCTTGTTCAGACTCATACATGGTGTAAATGTAAGATTCGTGTCTTGAAAAGAAATTCTGAAAGTTGGGAATTGAATTCCAAGGTTTTTGGGCTAAGGTTAAATTAAGGATTTTCAGTTGTATTGTGTTGTCAAGCTCATATGGAATAGGGTGACATGGATTCACCCCCGAGTACGTGCGTGATAAAATGGAATAGTGATTTGGTGGCTTGAAAATAACTCATGGCACGTTCGAGGACGAACGTATATTTAAGTGGGGGAGATTGTAACGACCCGATCGGTCGTTTTAAGTATTTCCGCCCCTTTCAACTATTTGAAGTCTTGAATAACTTCCTACGAGGTATTATGACTTTTGTGAATTGTCGGTTTTGGTTATAAGGTATTTCAGAATTAGCTTGGAAGGATGAATTTTTATGTTGGAAGCTTAAGTTGAAATAGTTGACCGGATATTGACTTATGAGTAAACGACCTCGAAATTTAATTTTGATAATTCCAATAACTTCGTATGGTAATTTCGGACATAGGAGCATGTCCGGAAAATTATCTGGAAGTCCGTAGTGAAATTAGGCTTGAAATGCCGAAAGTTTAATTTTGGAAAGTTTCACCGGAGGGTTGACTTTTTGATATCGAGGTCGAAATCTAATTCTGAAAATTTGAATAGCTTCCTTATGTCATTTATGACTTGGGTGCAAAATTTGAAGTCATTCCGGATTAATTTGATATGTTTCGGCATACGATATAGAATTTGAAAGTTCAAAGTTCATAGATTTTGATTTGAGGTGCGATTCGTCGTTTTGATGTTGTTTGATATGATTTGAGGCCTTGAGTAGGTCCATGTTCTGTTATGGAACTTGTTGTATGTTCGGACGGGGGTCCCGAGGGCCTCGGGTGAGTTTAAGATGTTTAACGGATCGAATTTGGATTTGGAGGAGGAGATGAAGCAGCTGGGCTGCTGGTTTGATCGCACCTGCGCGAAAAAGGGCCGCAGGTGCGAGCTCGCGGATACGAGGAATGATTTGCAGAAGCGAAAATGCATGGGTTGTCCAGGCCCCACGGGTGAGAAAACTGTTATCGCGGGTGCGAAGACCACGGATGCGAAAACAGTCATCGCGGGTGCGAAGACCACAGGCGCGAAAAAATCATCATGGGTGCGAAGACCGCAATTGCGAAGAAATCACCGCGGGTGCGAAGATCGCAAGTGTGAAGAAATCACCGCGGGTGCGAAAATCCTGGACAAAATGTTAAAAACAGAGGGGTTCCGAGTTTTTGCCATTTTTGGGCCTTCAAGCATGGTTTTTGGGGCGATTTTGAGATAAAATTTAAGGAAAGCTTGAGGTATGTCACTTGTGATCATTTCTACTCCAGAATATTGAATTTCTATCGAATACTCCGACTAGATTACGTGTTTTTGAGGTATAAATCGGGGGTTTGAACTTATGGATTTGAAAATAAGATTTGAAGATTTGGAGGTCGAGTTGAGGTCGGATTTTGGTAAAATTAGTATGGTTAGACTCGTGGTTGAATGAGCTTCCGCATTTTATAACTTTTATCGGATTCCGAGATGTGGGCCCCACAGTTATTTTTGGGGCGTAATTTCGGATTTTTGAAAAATATTAGTATTTTTATATAGAATTAATTCCTATAATATTTGTGGGCTGAATCAAATTAATTGTGACTAGATTCTAGCCGTTTGGAAGTCGATACGCGCAGAATGGAATTTCTGGAGCATTGCTTAGCTTGCTCGACATTAGATTTTGCTTGTTCGAGGTAAGTAACTCTTCTAATCTTAGAGTTGAGGGTATGAACCTTGAATATATATATTTTGTGAATTGTTGGGAGGTGACGCACATGCTAGGTGACGGGCGTGTGGGTGTGCACTATAGAAATTGTGACATAATTATTTCTATGAAATTTTGTAGTTAAATGATCTTGGCATTTTCCATGCGTTTTATGAGTTAGAGAAATTAAGCTGAAAAATATATTAAAAATCATGATTGAGGCTATGTGCTAATATTATTGGGACCCACAGAAGTCATATTGCTTTGAATTATTTGGTTTAAATTGAAAATTCATACTCATTCATATTCATTTCATTGCATATCATAACTCACTTTTATGACTCTATTTTGATGCATATAAATATTTTGGGCCGAATGCCCTGTTTTACTGAAATGCCCGAGTGGCTTGAGAGGTTTATGTTTGATATCGGCCGAGGGCCGGATTGTGAGGATGAGTGTGGATCGGAGCTGCCCGCCTGCAACATTCTTTATTATTATAGCACGTGAGTTGTCCGTGCAGATTACAGCGCTTGGGCTGAAGGAGCCCCTCCGGAGTCTGTAAACACCCCCAGTGAGCGCAGGTACCTACTGAGTGAGAGTGCCGAGTGCTGAGTGACTAGGAGGCATGAGTGATTGTGAGGTATGCCCGAGTGGCAAGAGTTATTGTGAGGTATGCCCGAGTGGCACGAGTGACTGTGAGGTTTGCCCGATGGGCTGTATATGAGTGATGTTCTGCCCGATGGGCTGTTTATAATTTTATCACTGAATTGCATCGCATTGGCATGCACACTTGACATACAGGCATAGAGATGTATTTTTTCTCATGCTATACAACATCACATCATTCATGATTTCTCATACATTTTTGACAGATGAGCATAGTATTGCATTTGTTTTACACGGGTTATCCGGAAGGAAAATGAAACATATTGTTTATTATTGAGAGGATTTTTGGAGAAATTTATTGTTTTCAAACTATTCATATTATTGAAAATTTCGGCAAACGATTTGGGTTTTCACTGATGTATTTGAAAAAAAAGAACTACTATATTTTTTTTTGAAATCATTATTTGGCCGAGTATTTTATCCCTAAGTTACTTCTGGTATTATTTACTTTATGTTATTATGGATTATTGTGGACTATTGGTTTTGGACCCGACTTTGGTGGAAGGTCGTCACTACTTTCAACCTACGTCTAGGTTTGTTACTTACTCAGTACATGAGGTCGGTTGTACTGATACTATACTTCTGCACATTGTGTGCAGATGTTGGCTGTTGTTGTTGCTGTGCTCGATGGTTGGGGGATCTGAAAATGTACCTGTGTTCCTTTTGTAGCTGCCTCTTGTTCAGGGTAGCCTTAGATTTATAAAAGCTCTGTTTATGTATTATTCAAACAGACTATGTATTTATTTCATTTCCGCTTTGTATACTCTATTCTTAGAAGCTCATGATTTGTACTACCGGTTCTTGAGGAGATTTATTGGTTTTAGATATTTTCTTTTAATTAATTTCATTGAAATTGGATAGTTAGAAAATGGCTTACCTAACAGGTTGGGTTAGGTGCCATCACAATTAGTGAAATTTTGGATCGCGACAATATCACATTCAAAATTGCTTTCATGGTTTGCGAAAGGAAAAAAGAAACCAACGCACTTAAAGAAAGAAAATGTGTAAGGAATACTTGGTTTGCTCAGAAAATTTAGTTTCTCCCTTTGACTTTTTTCTCTGCCGGTTGGTTCTGATATCTTCAGTTACCCAAAAAAAAAATGAAGCTGCATCCTGAGAAAAGACAGAAGAATATGTAATAAAATTAATTATTTACATGAAAGATAGAACCTTTGTATAATCTTTACGAAAAATAACATATCGGACATGGATAAGACAAGTTGAGTTTCTGTTTATGTTTTTGTGAAAATTAAAACAAGATGAATTATGAGTACTTTTGTAGTTATACTCATGAATAATTGATCTAAAGTTCATAAAAACAGGACCTATGATACCACCAAGTCCGATTACCTGCTAGGTTTGTGATTGCATTTGATAAAGCCAACGAAAATGAGACATCCTTTGAACCTCTAGACATTCCTCACGAAGGAGTATACTCTACAAAATATTGCCGAACAAAGTAACTTTCATTACTATTAGACATCTCGATAGGTTGAATATAGCATATTGATACGAGGTCTTGATTTCTGATTTTCATCTCCACTCCGCCAGAAGAGTTGACTGCCTTCGTTTTTATTTTTCTGTTGTTCCCGAGAGAGACTTTTGGACATTGTAGTACACTGCAAAATCTGAAGGATTTTTGGGATTTTAATCGAAGGGAATGAGAAGGCCTTTTGGGCTTTCAAATTGGAAGTAACGATCGTGTGTAATTGTCTTTCTTAGGAACGGTTGTGACTTGTGAGTATAGATGTGACTCTTCGCATACTGTATTTGAACGTTTATTCCAAAGACTGTAGGTTTTTTAAATGAGAAAATAGAAGGAAAAGGACAAAAAAGGACGAAAAAGATAAATAGCATGGCTAGTTGATGAGAGATGCCACATCACTCTTATATATATATATATATTCCTTGTGGATATTTTTGATCATATGTTGAACTGTAAATTATAAAATTATACTATTAATGCTACAGTTAATTAATTCAATTTGAATTCTTCCCTGAACAGTTCAAGGGCAGAATCTTTTTTATAACTGTGACCATACTCAGCTGCTAGCATGATATAATAATCAACGTAAAAGGGCATAAATTACCCTTACACTGTTGAAAATAGAAGCCCTTGCCCTTCTTTATTTTTTGGTATAAAATGTCCTCGCCGTCTATATGTCGGACCACTTCTACCCTTATTAGCTAGCAGTTGAATCTTAAATCCTAATCCTCATCAGATTAGATTGATTAGCATAGTTGAAGGACTAAAATTTTAATTATCCTCTTTTAAAATTCATTTTAATTTTTTTCTCCTTCTTTCCATCATTGGACGGCTTGACACCACCCTTCAACCATAGCTCCACCTTAGATCACCTCGAACGACTAACAACCAAGTTTTTCAATACATCATAGTAATATAAATATTACGGCAAAATTATCAAAAAATTTAGGGAGAAGGTCTAAAATTACCTCTCTACTATAATATATTATATAAAAGGTCTAAAATTGCCCTTCTACTGTACTATATTGTATAGCCCCTACCGTTAATGGACTTATAATAATTACCCCTAACTCTAACGGACCTACACTGTGACAGCTGATCCATTCCATTTTTTTTCATGTCAGCTGTCAAGTCACACGACCCCACCAAATTAAAACCCCACATACCCCTTTACATCCTCAATTGACAATAATTAGGGCTCACACGACCCCAATCCAATTTTTCTCAGACCTCAATGTCGCAAGGAAGTTGTTCATCCCAAATTAGGTGTCGTTGTGGTATCATTGTAAACCACTTCACTTCAATGACTCCGTTAAACCCCGGAAGGAGATTTTATAAATGTCTGAAGCCTAAGGTTAGTGATGCACTAACAAAAGCTGGTTTATTCTCAGTTTGCTGTGAATTATAATCGACTAATAAAGCTTTTTGGGTCTTCTCTGGTTTGGTTTACGTGACCTAACACACCTAGAAAAACAATGTTAAGAGATGACTCCACTGATTTTTTAACACTTGAAATTTGTCATGACTGTCAAACTTATTTTTAGAACCCTTTTAACCTATTCTCCAATTTTATATTTAACAACCCTACGTTTTGGCCGTTCATCTTCCCGACATGGCTCTCTATTTTGGATCATGACATAATATACATATATGTGTATAGGGTGAAATATGATAAGACACGTGGTCATCAAAAGGGAGGACACGTGAAACCCAAGACGGGAATGACCGAATACCGAACGTAGCCTTTCCGCTTGTCACTGGAAAGGATAACGTTCATAAAGAGGTGTTAAATGCACTGCGTCCGGTAGCATTTAATAGGGAATATTGTGCAGCATTAAGACTGACGGTCTGTTACAGAGAATTTGGCATTTATGTTCACCGTTACATCTTCATCAATGACCCTCATAATTGGCATTAAAGGAGGGCATGATCCTAGGTCCTCCTTCCCTATACATAGCTATAAATAGTGAGCTCAGTTATCATTGTAAAGCACATAATTTTTCTGGCTAAACTTATACTACATTCTATACAAAGCTTAATACAACCTTACCTTCCTGCTTTTTGATCTCATCGTTGTTGTGCCCGAAAATCTTGTTCCCGAAATTGTCATCTTTGTTGTTTCATCTACATTTCAAGGCTAAGTATTATATATTTCTTCAATTATTGCATTATTTCAGGATCAAATTAGTTCACTTGTCTAGAAACCACGTATAAATTCAACTGCATCATTTTACGGGTAAACAGTTTGGCGCCCACCGCGCAATTAAATTTGATTATTTTGTCTTAGAAAAATTCATAAAAATGGCAAATAATACCGTTAACAACACGCATAACCCTGAAATTCGAGGGGATCAGCCTCATTTTGAGGATTCAATCAGTGACACCCGCAATGAGGGAAATGACGCCACGCTGGTGCATGACAGGCAAAACTCTCGATAGGTTCGAGAGACAACTCCCGATGATGCTGATGAGGAGCATGTCGTGGATACGGTGAGGATCCTGCGATAGCAACAGACAATCATTCTAGGCCATCTCACGTGACAGGTTCAGGTTATGACAGAATTGAAGCAGGCGCTATCGGGGGCTTCGGATAATGCAAACAGACGAGATCCAATTCCTCCCATTATTTCCGCAAACCAAACGACACATAGAGTCAACAACAACACTCCCAGGGGTGAAGTTGGCTCCGACGGGGTTGGGGCAAGCAGATTCGGTCTCAACAATGAGAGCGTCCCGTTCAAGAATTAACTTTTACGGTTTATGAAGGAAGTAAACACCCGCATGGATCAAATTCCGAGCGCGCCGCCAATATTGAAAGGATCGGACTCAAAGAAGTATACTCAGTTGCCGTACAAGTCGAGCGCGGCACCAAAACTAATCCCGAAGCGGTTTGGAATGCCTGAAATGCCAAAGTATGGCGGGACTTCAGACCCGCAGGAGCATATTACCACCTACACAATGGCGGTAAAAGAAAATGAACTAGCTCCTCACTAAATTGAATCTGTGCTGCTAAATAAATTTGGAGAAACTCTCACGAGTGGAGCCCTAACGTGGTATTCATTATTACCCAAGAATTCCATAGATTCATTTTAGATGCTCGCGGATTCTTTCATCAAGGCTCATGCCGAGGCCAGAAAAGTACAATCCCGAAATGCCGACATATTCAGGATCGCACAGGGAGAATCCGAGTTATTATGAGAATTCGTTACCCGATTCCAGATAGAAAGAATGTTGCTCCCGGCTGTCCCGGATGAATGGGCAGCTGAAGCATTCACCAAAGGATTGAACCCGAGAAGCTCATACGCTTTCCAAAAGTTGAAGGAGAGCCTGCTTGAGTTCCAAGCAACAACTTGGGCAGATGTCCATAACCAATACGAGTCAGAGACAAGGATCGAAGATGACCAGGTCGGTTCCACATCATCAGCCAAAGGTCGGGAAAAGCGCAGAGAAAAATCAAAGGATGACTACGACTCAGACATATGGATTTAGAGGGGTTATTTCTTGCTCTACGAGTGGACCGAAGGCCATGGCAGAAACTTTCGGGCAGCAAACAAGTTCATCGTCGATAGAGGGACCGATCATGGTCGGAACAATAGATCACTCCAGGATAAGGAGACGCCGGGGTCTCGAGATCCTTCTTACCCCAAGTTATCGGAATATAATTTCAACGTCAGTATAGTGGAGTTGGTGTCACCTATGAGAAACATTAAAGATGCACGATGCCCGAGACCTATGAGATCCGATTTCAGCCAGAGGGATCCCAACTTATGATATGAGTACCATGGGATGAACAGTCACCGGACATGGGAATGTCGACACCTCCGATAGGAGGTGGCAACATTGTTGAGGAATGGTCACCTGAGAGAATTCTTGAGTGACCGAGCTAAGAATAATTATGGCCATAACAGAGACAATGTGAAACATCCTAAAGCAGGAGAAGAACCCCCACGCCAAATGATCAATATGATCTTCAGGGGGAATGAGATTAACGGGGTCACCTTTTCGGCAGCGAAGAAGACGAAAGTATCAATAACTCATAGTAAAAGACTTCGGGAAGGTGATATCATTTTCACGGAGGAGGACGCAGACGGATTGTTATTATCACACAACGACACGCTGGTAATTTCTTTAAATGTGTTAGATTTTAAGATTAAATGTGTTCTAGTGGATACATAAAGTTTGGCTAATATCATACAATGGAGAGTGTTGGAGCAAGCTAAACTCATCGGAAGCATTATTTTGGCAACAAAGCTCCTTGCTGGATTCAAACTTTGTGAGCGTGACGACTCGGGGACAGATTTTGCTGCTCACAAACGCTGAAGGAGTAATGAAAACAACTCTCTTCAAAGTAGTAGATGGTGACATGGGATACAACATCATCCTGGGAAGACCATGGTTACACAAGATGAAAGTTGTACCCTCAACATATCACCAATTGCTGAAGTTTCCAATACCCGAAGGAATCAAGCAGATAAGAGGTGATCAACCGGTAGCAAGGGAGATGAAAGCAATCTCAGTTTCCAGTAGCAAAAGGAAGGAATGCATGGCATAGCAATTACTAAACCGGCACCTATTCCCGAACTAGAAGGAGTTAGCCCGGGAATAGAGTCATTAGAACAATATCAGGTGTCAAGATATTCCAAGTTCCAGAGGAGACGGACGCAACGAAGTCCACGGCGGAGGAACTGGAGCAAGTTGCATTGTTTGAGGAATTCCTAGAAAGAAAATTCCATTTGGGGACAGGACTGCACCCAGAGCTCAGTTCTGGTTTTGTTGAATTCCTTATATTTAATGTTGATTGTTTTGCATGGTCGCACGAGGATATGACAGGTATCCCGATGGAAATAGCCGTGCAAAAGATGAGTTTGGATCCCAACGTACCTCCGGTAAGGCAGAAGAAATGCCCTATTGCTGAGGCCAGGAATAAATTCATCAAAGAAGAGGTAACCCGCTTGCTTAAAATTGTTCGGTCCGAGAGGTAATATATCCGGACTGGATAGCCAATGTAGTAGTATTTCCTAAGAAGAACAATAAATTTCGCATATGTGTAGACTATAAAGACCTTAATAAGGTGTGCTCGAAAGACTCATTCCCACTGCTAAATATCGATCAAATGATTGATGCCACGGCCGGGCACGAGTTGATGAGTTTCCTCGATGCTTATTTCGGGTACAACCAAATCAAGATAAACTCGGAATATTAGGAAACAAACTTCATTTATAACGAATTTCAGTACATATTGTTACAATGTAATGCCCTTCGGGTTGAAAAACGCTGGAGCCACTTATCAACGGCTTGTAAATAAGATATTCAAAAAGAAAATAGGAAAGACTATGGAAGTTTATATAGACGATATGTTCGTTAAGTCTTTTAATGCAAGTGACCATCTCAAATATTTGTAAGAAACATTCGACATCCTAAGGAAGCATAACATGAAACTTAATCGCGAGAAGTGCACGTTCGGGGTTAGTTCTGGTTAGTTTTAAAAGGCGTGGGCGTAAGGCGAGACGTTTTACATATGCCTCAGCGAGGCGTAAGCCCCGAGGCACGGGGCGCAAGCCCCATAGGTATTTAATTTTTACTATTTTATAAAATAATATAATGACAATAAATATTTATAAACAAGTAAAATTGCATAAAATATATATATATATATATATATATATATATATATATATATATATATATATATATATATATATATATATATATATATATGTGTGTGTGTGTGTGTGTGTGTGTGTGTGTGTGTGAGATCCAGAAATCCCAAAAACTTACCAAAACCAGTGTTTTAAAAGGCGTTTTTGGGGCGAGGTAGACCAAAAATACCTCGGGGCGATGGTGTGGGGCGAAAGTTTCAAGAGGCGTACGCTACTTACAAGCACAAGTAACTTGAGTCTAAAAGAATAAAGTTTTCTATATGGAAAAACAAAAACTATGATTAACCTACAATTTAAATTTTGAACTTGATGCTATGAAGGAGAATGGACTTCTCTTTGTATTTGTAAAAATAAATTTGATATTCGTTGCTTTTGGGAGATATTAGCAGACTAGCGGACAAGATAAAGAATTGGAAAACACCATGAATTAGGGCTTCAATCAATAAAAAGATCTTGAATTTTAAATTTAATACTTTTGAGTAATTACGAAACTGACTTTTGAGAATTTGGGTATTATATGAAGGACTTATTCAACAAATTTTGTTTTAATTTAAAAAAGTCTCTGGGCCTTACTCCTCACTAAAAAACCCCGCCTCAAACACCCGGGCGTACTCCCCGAATTGCTGGGTGTACGCCTCTTGAAACTTTCGTCCCACACCATCGCCCCGAGACATTTTTGGTACGCCTCGCCCCGGGGATCGCCCCGAAAACGCCTTTTAAAAAACTAGTTTTGGTAAGTTTCTAGGATTTCTGGTCTCACAAAGGGGAATTGAGGTAAACCTCGACAAAATCAAGGCCATAGAGGATATCCCGGATCAATTGTCGAACGTAAAGGAAGTCAAAAGGCTCAGAGGAAGATTAGTAGCTTTGAGCAGGTTTATTTTTCGGTCATCAAAAAAATGTCATCGCTTCTTCACACTGCTCAAAAAGAAGAATAATTTCGAATGGACACCAGAGTGTTAGCAGGCTCTGAGGGATCTGAAGAAGTACTTATCGAACCCTTCATTGCTCTCAAAACCAAAAGAAGGTGAAACATTGTTAATCTACCTCGCGGTTTCAGAAGTTGCGGTAAGTGCAGTTTTAGTCCGGGAGGACGAAGGTACGGAATTTCCCATTTATTACGTTAGCAAAATTTGAACGGGAGCAGAAACTCGCTACCCACATTTGGAAAAACTGGCCTTAACTATCGTAGTCGCTGCTCGGAAGTTGGGGCCTTACTTTCAATGTCAGCCGATAGTTGTGGTAACTACTTTCCCTTTACGGAACATCCTCCATAAACCCGAGCTCTTGGGCAGATTGGCCAAATGGGCCGTCGAAATTAGTGCGTTTGCCATAGAAATGAGTGCGACTGCAATTAAGTCGCAAGTCTTGGCTGACTTTATGGCCGATTTCAGTCCGGGACTACTGCCTTTGGCAACCAAGGAGGCAGTAATGGTGTCGGAATCAACATCGGGGGTCTGGACCTATTTACAGACGGAGCTTCCAACGTAAAAGGGTTTGGACTCGGAATAGTGTTAATGACGTCTTCGGGGGAAACCTTAAGGCAAGCCATCAGAATTATCCCTTTAACTAACAATGAAGCAGAGTATGAAGCTTTGATTCCAGGGCTCGAATTGGCCAGGGGACTTAATTCCGAGGTTATCGAAATTAAATGTGACTTACAACTGGTGGTGAATCAGGTCTACGGGATCTTTGATACCAAAGAAGAACGTATGCAACAATACGTGGTAAAGGTCCAGGCTCTTTTGGCGCGATTTTGGGAGTGGTCAATTACCCACATCCCGAGGGAGGATAACGTGGAAGCGGATGCATTAGCAAACCTAGGATCGTTGAAGGAAATAAAGGGGTCAGAATCCGGGATGATTGTACAACTAATGAGCTCAGTCCTGGATACTGATAGTTACTATAAGGTAAATTCGACTAGTATGATCTGGGACTCGAGAAATAAAATCCAACTATCTCGAGCGTGGGAAGTTTCCTAAAGACCCCAAAGGATCACGGGCATTACACGCCAAAGTTGCGCGTTATAGCATCAAGAGAGGCCAATTGTATAGAAAATCCTTCCAAGGCCCGCTGGCCCGATGCTTAGGAGTGTCAGAAGCTAATTATGTCATGAGAGAAGTCCACGAAAGGGTTTTCCGGCAATGACTCGGGCGAAGATTCTTTGGTGTTGAAGTTGGTACGGACAGGATATTACTGGCCTCGCATGGAACAAGACGCCAAAAACTTCATACGAAAATGAGATAAGTGCCAATGCTACGCACCACTAGTACATCAACCAGCAGAACCCTTACATTCGGTTATATCCCTATGGCCATTCATGAAATGGGGGATTGATATCGTCGGACCACTGCCACCGGCTCCCGGGAAGGTAAGGTTTTTTTTAATTTTGACTGACTATTTTTCTAAATGGGTGGAGACAGGTCCTTATCAGAAGATCGGAGAACTCGAAGTCGTCGATTTCCTGTGGGAAAATATAATTTGCAGGTTCGCAATACCAAAAGAGATAGCATGCGACAATGGGCCGCAATTTATCAGTGCAAAAGTTACAAAATCCCTCGAGGATTTTAAAATAAAAAGGATCACATCTTCTCCTTATCATCCAAACGCAAACTGTCAGGCGGAGTCGACAAATAAAGTGATTATTCAAAACCTCAAGTAAAAGTTGGAAGCAGCAAAAGGCAAATGGACTAAAGAATTGCCCGAAGTTCTATGGGCCTACCGAACAACGGCTAAATCGAGTACAGGAGAGACTCCTTTTTCCCGTGTGTACAGCGTTGAAGCCCGAATCCCGGTGGAAGTAGGTGAACCCACTTTGAGATATTTTCGGGCAGATGAAGAATCAAACAACGAAGTGATGTTAATCAACTTGGAATTGTTGGAGGAACTCAAGGACTTGGAACATGTAAGAATGGTAGCTCAAAAGCAGATAATGGAGTGATATTATAATCAAAGAGCCAACTTTCGATATTTCAAAGTAGGAAACCTGGTTCTGAGGAAAGTAACCCAAAAAACCCGGGAGCTCAACGTAGGGAAGCTAGCTCTAACATGGGAAGGTCCCTACCTGATTTCAGCTATCACTGGGAAAGGTTCATACGAGTTAGAGAACCAGAATGGAGACAAGTTGCCAAGCAACTAGAACGTGGCACATCTCAAAAGATATTATTACTGATGAACATTATTCAAGCAGAAAGTATGTGCTGCACTCGTTTTCCCTTCGTTCATTTTTTGTCCCAATTGGGTTTTTTCTGGCAAGGTTTTTAATGAGGCAGCAACAAAAAATATACTACGAAGACATCGGCAATAAGACCTTTTATAGCAAGGCAAACAGGCGAGCTTACACTCGGGGATGGTTAGATAATTCTTTGGTTCTATAGCAAATTCCCACTAGGAAGTTAAGTTTGCTACCGAACAAAGATTACCCAACCGTTCACGATCACAAACCACTAGAGGGTTGTTAGATATTCCTTTGCTCGATAGCATAAATTCCTGAGGGGAAGTAAAGTTGTGTTACTAAGTTGTGGATTATATAGAAGTTCATTAGTGGAATCTTCAAAGATACAAGAGTTCCAGTGTTCCGATCCGCACTCTTCGCATTCGAACACTAGGGGGGGAATGATATGAGGTTACGGCAACAACGACTGCCACGTCAACCGGGGAACAAAAATCCGGAAACTAAACGCATCATCAGGACTGGGGACTGTGCAACCAGCCCTATAGAAACAAGTTGTACAAGATAGCCACAAGTAATGGAAATTTCTTTTCAGCATAACAAATGCTTATGTATTTTTTGAAAATAGAAGGAATAAAATGAAATCCTTTTGTTTTTATCTTGTTTCTTATCTGAACGATGAATAAACTTTACCATTTGAAAGTTAAACAAGTACTTCAAATGTTAGTGCCGTAATGAACAGGAGACATCCTCTTCAAGAACACCGTAAACATAAGAGGGCCCTCTCTTTAAAAACCCTCACGTTAAAGATTTGGTTCCGGAAGAATCTATGCCCGGAATCAAAAATGCCTTCAGGAAAAATACACCCGAAGCCACATATGAAAAGGACGCAAAAAGTAAACTTGCGCAAATACTTATAGAAACCCTCACGAAAAAGGGATAATGCTCGGAACCAAAGTGCTTCGAGAAAAACACATGCGAGAATACGCATAGGAAGGCGCGAACAGGAAAATGTGCCCAGAACCCACGAGCAAATGCAAAGACTAAAGACTTGCATGTATATTCAAATGAAAAAAAAACTCAAACGATACTTGAGCAAAAATATATCTTTATTTACAAGAACGTTCCAAAACAGTAAAAGTTCAAAATGGGAAAAGAAAAGAAAAGCTAAACTGTAGCTCGTCCGAACCAGGAGGAAGAGAAGTGTCCATATTCCCGGGAGAAGTAGGTGGCTCCACCGATGGCTCGACATTTTCCCCCGTTTGATCTTCATCATCATCACCTCCCGACCCCTCTTCAATTTTTGAAAACTCTGAACTGGAACTAGAAGAACCAGGGGTATCAGACTGCGCCGGGAGCCCATTTTTAGCAGCTAACTCAAGCTCTCTGGCCTTAGCAATTTTGACATCAAAGTCGATGATACCAGCTTTGGCCTCCTCCAAGGTTTTTCTCCTCATGTTGTACATGGCATAAGTGTTTTCAACAATGAGGGAAGCCGCTTGGCGCTTAAGTTCTTCTTTGAGTTGGGTAACCTCGGCAGAAAGGTTTTCCCGGATGGACCTAGCAAATCTGATGTTGACGTCAAGGTCGCGGACAGTTCAACTAAAGATCCTATTATGCTCGATAGTTTTCTTATACTTCTCTTCTAGCTGGGAGTGTTTTTCCCCCACGACAGCAAGCTCTTCAAGTTTGGAGTTCAGGGTTACTTCTAAGGTAGTCACTTTTTCGGCAGTAGCAGCCTCGTGCTCGGTCGCAGCAAGAACGGCGTCCTGGACTTCAGCCCATTTGGCCTTAGCTTCATCAAAACTAACCCTCAACGAGACACTTTCTTGACTAAGGGTTACCACTTCTTGCTCGCTTTGCTGCAAGCGAGCCTCCAAAACAACGGCCTCAGTAGCTTTGCTTTCCAGTTCCGATAGGCGGAGAACAATTTGATCTCTTTCCCCCAAAAGCTGATTCCGTCTGAAAGTAAGTTCTTCCTTTTCACGAATCAACCTTTGAAGGCCCTCAGAAGCAAGAATGTTGGCCTACAAAACAAGAAGAAGTAAAATTTAGAATACATTCATACATAAAGTAGAAGAAGTAATGACGGAAGAAAAGAACATATCGCTGTGGCATTGTACATGTCATCGTTCAACAAGCACTCTCCCAAGAGTGCCTGAATCTTTTCTCAGTCTTTTTCTGAAGCCAATGGCTTCAGATAATTAGCAAACTCCACCGGCCGGGATAACAAGTTGCATCCGGAAGAGACCGAAAGAGTAACGTTCCTCATCCTTTGTGGATCTTCAGAAGGGGCAGCATAATTTTGCCCCAAATTCCCATGAACTGGGGACTGCGGAAGAGGAACACCTTCTTCATGGTCCAGATGCGGCCGATGAAGGTGATGTAGCAACTGTTGGTGGAAGAGAGGATGAAGATGGAAGTGATGTAGCAGTTGCTGGTGTTGGTGAATGTGGAGATGAAGCTGATGGAGTTGAAGAGTGAGAAGCAGTTGCATCAAATGCAGTGTTGAATATTGGATGCTCGCCAACCAAGGACGGGAAGGACTCGGTACTTAGCCCCGCAGCACCGGTTACAACAATTGGGGCTCGAAAATGGGAGTCGGCATTTTCTACCAAATCATATTCTCCCCAAAGTGCCGAGACATCGTCTTCAGTTGGTGTAGCTATCTCAACAAGTCGAGCATCTTGTTGAGATGATGAGGATCGTCACCTTTTGTGAAAAGAAGCTCCCTCATCAATAGCTTCTTTATCATCATCAATCATCACGGTGTTTATGACTGGCTCGGAAGGAGGACCAGTCGTCATCGCCACCGGAGATGACTCGGGGGCAGCAGTCTTTACCCTCTAATTCTTTTCCCCGGCTGAGGAGGAATGTCTTATCTTTGGTTGCTTATCCTCCGATTGGAGACTTCGTAAAGACGTGTTAGTGTACGAAACAGGCCCGGAGATACCCGTTAGAATAAGTACTTCATGAAGCAGCCTCGCTGCATCAGCAGAATCAGCCAAAACTTCCTTCTTGGGGACAGTAACAGAACCCGCAGGTAGACCTAATTAAGTGAACAAGTCAGAAGGGTTTAACCAAGTTCTCCATGTACAAAAAAAAATGGAAGCAAGGTAAATTAAAATTACTATGATTTTTGGCCTTCCACCCATATTTAAGGGACAGTTATTTCCACAAACGAGTTTCAGGCATCATGACGTCCAAGATCTTCTGAACCCACCGATCCAAACCTTCCACCACCGGTGGGATCCATCAGGTTGCTGAAACATGCGAAGGGTGAAGAGTTGATACGACCATAAAAGAATATCTAGTAAAAGGAAATACTAAACAAAGAGCTTACGAGTGTGGTTCCAAGCAGCCGGAAAGGATAAAGCCTTTGTCGGAATGATGTCGTTGGTGGCAACTACAACAAACCGTTCCATCAACCCACGGTCGTTGTCATCATCCATGCTAAACAACAAAGCATGGTGGCCATGCTTGCAGAAATTTATCATTGATTCTGCATGTTATTACTTCCTTATTTATGTTTGATTTTACAGTGTTTCCTTGTTTACTTGTTCGATTTCTGTCACTTTATAAACCCTTCCCCATTCCCCTTTGAGACAGAGCTAAATCGATATACTTTCACTAAAAATTAGAGCTTTGTTCTGTGATTCCCTCATTCTCTTATTCTGTACTTTGTTTTTGGCCGGCTAAAAGCCAAGGACACTGAGATTCTATTATTCGAACTTTCTCTTGGTGCGAGCATTGCCCAGGGTTCTTTTGCAGCTCTTGGGAACTTTGACACATTGAGATTCTGGGTTCTTGTGGAATTTTTGTTCTTTATTGTTGTCCGTTTAACTGGTAAGTCGCTTGACCTTTTGCAATTTCATTTTTATGTGTCTCTGATTTGCATGTGCTCTCGCTTCTGAAATTTATGGCTTAATGTGTTTCTGGGCTACTTTATGCACAACTCTATTAGTTTTACACTCGTTTTAAATCTCTTTAGTATTTAAGTTCTCCTAATGCTGCTAGTTGTGAGATTGTCTATGTCTAACTTGGATAATCTGAACCCTCCTAAGCTCATTTAGCTAGTGTATTGGGGCCAAAATGTTCATGAATATGCTTACCTACTTTGTCCCGAATCTTTGTAATGAATGTCTCACATCTGTAATAATATGTGTTAAGACCTTCACTGTTAACTATGACTTGTTTCCCTGCTATTGTGTCACTCAGCATGCTTACTTGATCCTATACTCCTTTAGTGATTGCTTGAGGTTTTAGAACAGTTATCTCAACTTGTATTCCCTACCATGTTTGAACTGTTTTGTTTCATTATATTAGGATGAATCCCTGGCATAACATCGACTTTCTCTAGTTAATTAGTCTACTGTGTCAAAACCTGAATGCCTACATTTGCTATTTGACATGTGTTTACTTTCCCACTCTGTTTTGAATCTCTATAATGATAGTCTTGCATATGTAATGTGTTCTAATATGTGCTAATACCTTTTCTAATCAACTATGATCTACTCCCTCAAAGCATGTTTCTGTTTTGCTTAGTCTTATATCCTTAATGACTGTTTGAAACCTTTAGAATGGCCATCTTGTTTGTGTTTCCTTACCATGTTTGACATAATTATGACCTTTAGGCTTCAAATCTCTAAGTCAGTGCCTTACTTAAACTTGTTTGGTATTATGCACCTGTGTATGATAACTTTTGTCAATCCTGCAAACTTGTTTCTCCCCTAACTCTTTCCATATGTGGCTGCTTATGAGCTACTTTGCTAAGTGATGAAGTCCTGTTGAACCTGCTTCTAAGTCATGTGACCTGCTTGATTAGCTGCTCTGTATGCTCAACTTTTCTATGTCTACTTTAAGCTATAAGTGCATTTCCTCAACTTCTTCCCCTTAACCGTTGTCCATTCTCTCTCATTTGTTACCTACACTATTCTGAACCTATAATTCTTGGCCGGCTGAAAGCCAAGGCCACAAGTACTCTTGCTACTGACCTTCCTAGTGTGAGCACTGCTCGGGGTCCATTTGAGACTCTTGTGAACTTTGACACACTAGGGTTTGGGGTCTTTTAGCCAGTTTCTCTACTACTGAGACCTGAACTACCCCACTCAATTCTTTCTTCCTATTGTCTAATGAACATGTAAGCTGGTTGGTTTAATTGATTTAATGCCTGGGTAATATGGTTGATCTATGGTTGTGTGATTTGGCTTTGAGCTCTTCTATGGATTCTAAGTTGTGCTGATGAATATGGTTCCTTGTTGAAAATCTGGGTATATCACGGGAGAATTGTTGAAGGCCCTGCAGTGCTGGGTATTTCTTTTGGGCCTGCTATGGGCCTGCTGTCATTATTTGTATAATATTTGTAATCATATTCATTATTGGGCCTGTAATAACTTTGTAATAAACAATTGTGGTGTTAGTAAAAATGGGGGATGGGTAAATTCTGATGTTTGTATGCAAGGGTAGAAAACATGCCTATAGGATTCAATAATTCATCTGCTATATATGCCATTCAATCTCTATGTGCACTATAGAAATCATGGCATTAAGAGAAGCACACACTCACACTACTTGTCTACTAGCAAAGCATGAGTTCAAATGCTTCAATTATCCTTGCTGCTAGATGTTATTAGAAAACCTGCCCATAGGAAATAAATATAATTGAATTTTCCTTCAATTTGCATCACTGCAGCATATCCACTAGAAATCATGCCTATAGAATTTTAATCATTTTGTTCGCTACTGTATCACACTGTTCACCTAGAAAAAATGCCTATAAGGTTAAATTATAACAATTGAATTGGTTCCAATCGCCAATTGTTAGAGATCCTGCCTATATGGTATTACTACTCACAAAAAAAGTGTTAATTTCCTAAATGTTGTTTGCTGCTCAAAAAGCATGAATAATTCTGGGCTTTCCTCCAATAGATTTCATTGTCACTTAGTGCGTAAATAACCTAGACACAGCATCTATAGGGTAAATAACTAGAAATCTGCAATCTCAAATCAGCATGCAACAATCGTATAATTATTTGGAGATAAGCAGCACCCAGCCGTTGAAACTGCTTGTATGTTTTAATGCATAGTCACATAGAAATCATGTCTATTGGGCTTAAGGTTCTTAATTCTAAAACGGCCTAACATGAAAACCTGTTTCGCGTGCATTTGTTGCTTAAGTGTGGACGCTAACTTGAGCCCTTAACTGCCCATATTTGAAGTTCAATATGTGTTTTGTATGTCGCCTAGTTTTGACATTTCTGAGTGACCTAAGTAAGGTCTAGAACCACCCTAGTAGAGGTCCAATACCTCCTGGACCATAGGAATGGGACGGGTAGTACACGCATAGGGCACGACTTAGAATTGAATTAGCGCGCTTTAGGTAAATAACTTTAACATAGTAATCGGGTAGCAGGAGACGATGTTCTGTGCCCGCTGAATAATATAAGTAACTCCCTATCTCAAGGAAGTTGTGAAGTATTATTTATGTTGCACGGGGTGATCCTTAAGGCTAAAAAACTTAGGACCCCCCTCTCCCTCTTTTATATGTTATTATTAGATCCAAATAGTCGTATCCCTATATTCGTACTAAGATCTGTACTAATCATGTTCTAATAAAATTCTTTGTCCTTTACATTTGCTTTGTTTATTTGATCACTTAGCCTAATTATAATCCACATAATCTTAAGTTCGGTCGAGACCCACAGTTGTGGACCTCGCAGAGTGCCTAACACCTTCTCTTTGAGGCAATTTGAGCCCTTACCTGATCTTTGGTGACGCTGACTAGTAAAACAGAGTCATTTGCATAATAGGTGACCTAACGCACCTTAAAAACTGTTAGATGGCGACTCTTCTCTTTTAAACATAAAAGATGCTAATTTGCTTTCATTAGAGCAACTAAAAATGAACATAAAAGATGCATAACCAATCTGCAGGGGTTCATCTAAAAATGTATGGCCGCAGATACAGAATACGATATATTGCCAAGCATATAATGTCAAGACATCAAAATCTTCCTAAGGTAAAGAATAGTATTATGCTCTCTAACATTAAATGCTCTATACAGGATCCATGGAGGTCTATTGATTTCTCGAGTATACAGACCTTACCACTACCAAATACAGAAAAATTAAAGGCAGTAGCACAAAAATGATATGGGCTAACTCACATCATTCTTCCACTTGTCACAAATGCGTCAGCGTGCCTTCATTATGTAGTATTGTGAATACAACATTATGCAAGGTTTGTAGAAAATATTTTCATGTCGAAACCCACTTTCGCGAGAAAACGGGGCGCAACAGCATGGCGACTCTGCTAGGGATTTACACTTAGGCTCGTACCATAATGAACTTGGCTTATGTGGAATACTTTCTTTGTTACATGCACATCCTTTCCCCTACTCACCTTTATTTGTTTAAATTCGCTACGACATGCACATTCCTTCCCCTACTCACCTTTATTTGTTTAAATCTGCCATGACAGGCACATTCCTTCCCCCTATTCACCTTTACTTGATATGACCACTCTTTTATCTTGTCAAAATTGCTATATCATTCCTACTTCCTTACCTGCTTTATTACATTCCCGCATATATATTTTTATGAACCTAACTAACTCCTTCCTTTTGTCTTTCTTCTATATTCTTTCCATGTTTACCTTTGCTATATTATTTACTGCTTTTACATATCATGCAAATACTTGACAACGTGTTATTATTGCTGCATAAAGCATGCTCCACAGCATACTCCACTCGTGTCAACTATCATCATAGCAGCACTTGATGAGTGTCCGCGCTCTTTCGAAAATTACCCTTTTAAATCGAAAAGGCTTATTTGCGGTAGACTAGCTGATCAGCGGTGCAATCGACGGTCCCGTGCCTTTCCCTCTCAAGTTATCCACTTGGGAGTACCAGTCTAGACCATTCTAGAAACCCTACTCCAACTTAAAATGTACATGCATCATGCTAAAGCCAGTACGGGTTAAAGCGTTATTAATGTAACAACCCGCTAGGATGAACCTCGTCCAAAGTCTGACGGGATTTCCACAATCCCAATGGATGCGATCATACTATGTGCATTACTTGGAGAAAAATATGCCAACGTGTTGATCATTATTGCGTAAACATTTTTGGCATTAAGAAATGATGCAAATGTTGGCATCAATTTTCTCCAAGTCTACGTATCGCTTAGGCCTACCTCGGGTACAATGAGGTCCCCAAATTAGGATGCGAATTATTGCATAACTTTGTGAAACATGTTCTAATATTGCAAACACTCTTTTAATATTTCTTACTAACTTGGTTGCCTTTTGCTTTTTCTTTCTTTTGATTATTCCCATTCCCAAAGGTTGCTTCGTGCATACTGGCATCTTCTCAAAAACTGGACCGCTGCACGATCCCGGCCCCGTCGAGTTCCTGGATAGCCTGGCAAATTAGCATGAATTACTTTAAAAATTAGTTTTGAGCATTTGAGACATTTTTCAGTATTCTGTTTTGAAATAATTGCTCGAGCCATCAAGCCGCACTTGTTGACGTTTTTAAGATTTTTTTTAATGCATTACTGCTTTTCGTATTTATTACTATTTTTACATTTTTCTTTTCAGCATTATTATTACCTATCCCGATGAACCTACGACTGTGACATGTAATGAGACAACGCAACATGAGGATAGTGATTCAATCAATCATTACTGACAATGCCGCCAATTTAAACAACGATTTGATAAAAGCCATGTGTGAAATGTTCAAGATCAAGCATAGGAACTCCACGGCATATAGACCGCAAATGAACGGAGCTATAGAAGCCGCCAACAAGAACATCAAGAAGATACTGAGGAAAATGGTAGATAATTACAAACAATGGCACGAGAAGCTTCCATTTGTTCTGCTCGGGTATCGTACCATAGTTCGCACATCAACTGGGGCAACTCCCTACTTATTGGTTTATGGTACTGAAGTGGTTATTCCTGCCGAAGTAAAGATCCCTTCTTTAAGAATTATACAAGAAACTGAGCTCAGCGATGCAGAATGAGTACATAGCCGAAACAAGCAACTATATCTCATTGATAGAAAGAGAATAAATGCGGTATGTCACGGTTAACTCTACCAGAACAAAATGACAAGAACTTTTAACAAAAAGGTCAGACCAAGGCAATTCGCACCGGGGCAATTGGTGCTAAACAGGATCTTCCCATATCAGGACGAAGCCAAGGGGAAGTTCTCACCCAATTGGCAAGGTCCCTACATGGTTCATCGAGTACTAACAGGAGGAGCACTTATACTTATAGAAATGGACGGAAAGATTTAGCCAAAACCTATCAACTCAGACGCAGTCAAGAGATATTATGTTTTGGATTGTTTACATTTCTGCATTTGATGTAACTGAACTACGCTTGACCTGATTCCTATTTAAGAGGGGATACGTAGACAGCCCTGTGGGTTTGGTCACATCTTAATAAAATCTTCATTTTCCCATGATCAGAAAATGGGGCAAGATCGGAAGTTCAGCCAACTTCGTCATATGTGGAACAACCAAAAAGCATTGTTAGAAGTATGCATTTAAACTGGGGCAGAATTTTAAGGAAGACCCTCAAAATTCTAAAGCAAGGAGGTTGCAATGTCTCTAAATGCGTCACAGTCACCGGTTCATCTAAGTTATTTGATATCACATGCTGCAATACATTTCAAACAACTATATTTTTTGCAAATAATTTATCAAATGCATTGTATATTTTTCGAAAATTTTGTTTCTATGACAGCAAGATATTGCCCAGGGTTACTCAAACAGGATCCCAAAACAGGAGCAGAGGTAGAGCAAGAAGACAAAAGCACGAACTGACCTTCCCCCCCACAAAAATCACGATTTTTCTTTGGATGCAGGCACGATAAAACAACATTATTCACAGATACATCAAGTCAATACCTTCATGACAACAAATTACTTAGCGCAAACACCTCCAGCTAAGAAATACTTTACTTTCTCACCGTCACTCATCGTTCTCTTGCATAAGGCTAAGCATTGCCTTTCTTCGCATGAGACTAAGCATTGTCTCTTCTTCTTGCATGAGGCTAAGCATTGCCTCCCCAATTGTATAAGGCTAAGCACTGCCTTTCCCTGCATGAGACTAAGCATTGTGTCTTCTTCTTACATGAGGCTAAGCATTGCCTCCCTAATCGCATAAGGCTAAGCACTGCCTTTCCCTGAATGAGACTAAGCATTGTCTTTTCTTCTTGCATGAGGCTAAGCATTACCTCCCTAATTGCATGAGACTAAGCATTGTCTCCATGAGACTAAGCATTGTCTCCTCTTCTTGCATTAGGCTAAACATTGTATTTCCTTGCATGAGACTAAGCACTGTCTCCCATAATTGCATGAGACTAAGCATTGTCTCCTCTTATTGCATAAGGCTAATCACTGCCTTTCCTGCATGAGACTAAGCATTGTCTCCTTTTCTTGCATGAGGCTAAGCATTGCCTCCCTAATTGTATAAGGCTAAGCACTACCTTTCCTGCATAAGACTAAGCATTGTCTCCTATTCTTGCAAGAGGCTAAACATTGCCTCCCTAATTGCATAAGGCTAAGCACTGCCTTTCCTGCATGAGACTAAGCATCGTCTCCTCTTCTTGCATGAGACTAAGCATTGTCTCCTCTTCTTGCATAAGGCTAAGCACTGCATTTCCCCGCATGAGACTAAGCATTGTCTCTTCTTCTTGCATGAGGCTAAGCATTGCCTCCCTAATTGCATAAGGCTAAGCACTGCCTTTCCCTGCATGAGACTAAGCATTGTCTCTTCTTCTTGCATGAGGCTAAGCATTGCCTCCCTAATTGCATGAGGCTAAGCATTGCCTCCCTAATTGCATGAGGCTAAGCACTGCCTTTCCTACATGAGACTAAGCGTTGTCTCCTCTTCTTGCATGAGGCTAAGCATTGCCTCCCTAATTCCATGAGACTAAGCATTGTCTCCCCTAATCACATGAGACTAAGCATTGTCTCCCCTTTCATGAATGAAACTAAGCTTTGTCTCCTCTTCTCGCATGAGGTTAAGCATTGCCTCCCTAATTGCATAAGGCTAAGCATTGCCTTTCCTACATGAGACTAAGCATTGTCTCCTCTTCTAGTATAAGGCTAAGCATTGCCTCCCTAATTTTATAAGGCTAAGCACTGCTTTTCTTCGTATCGAGACTGAACATTGCCTCCCTAATTGCATAAGGCTAAGCATTGCCTTTTCCTCGCATAAGATTAAATACTATCTCCATTATGCTATCTAAGACCTAGCTCTATCCTCTACTCACCTAGGGCTAAGCACTGCCCTCATCTTACACAAGACTAAGCCTTGTCTTGTCTCATTTCTCATATGACCAAGCATCATATCTTTACATTTCATGGGCTGAAACATCGCCAGTTTGTCCAAAGGCGCCATAGTCCGAAGGCATCATCCTCATAGCCGGGAGACACCATTCCATGTCATGAGGATCTATCAAAAATGCACATCATTATTCAAAGGTGTCATAGTCTTGAGGCACCATCCTCATGGCCTGAGGACATCATTTCATGGCCTGTGAATCTCTTTATTACACGATTCATGGTCCGTGATGTCATGGTCTAAGGATATCATCCTCACCGTCCAAAGACAACCTTCATGGTCTAAAGGGAATTTGCATCACGTTTAAATTCTCGCAATAACCTGTATATATTCGCATGCGCCATGTTTTAAGTTTTGCAGGTAATTTAGGGGGTAACCGTTCTCCAAACGGGAGCAATCTTCGCTCGGATTTCCGTTCACAATGTTCACATCCTTCAATTATTTCAAACGTAACCGACCACCAGCAATTGCCCACTTTTACTCTATGACCGTTAAGATATTTGCTCTGTGATACATCAGTAACGTTTCAGATTCACATGCATGACTCCGCATAAATTTATCCGATACTATCCTACCCGAAAGAACCCTCTCCGAAACATACGAACACTCTTATAACAACTCCATCGGTTTCGTTCACTGTTGGATCCAGAACTACACACGGCTTGATTCCCGTAACACCAGGGATATGTAGGCAAATCAGGAACCAGTGTTTGGCCCCCATTTTGTTTTTCAAATCACATCATTCCTCACTCAATTCGGCCAAAATTGGTCATCATTTTCTTTACCCGACAACTCTTTCATCAGTCCCGGGTAAAGAGGGGCAGCTGTTGATACCTAATTTTGCCCTCATATTTTTTCAAATAATAAATATACTTTCAAAACATTATTTTTGCATCATTATTTATCTTACAAATCTATACAAGCACTTTTTTTTAATAATTTTTCATAATTTTTAGAGCTTTAAAATTAATTTTTCCTGCATTTAAATTACATAAATATTTAGTAATTATCCCTTTGAATTATTTGTGATGACTTAATCATCCAAAATTACTATTTTGTATCCTCATATATGTTTCATAATATTTTCACTTCATTTGTTTTTATATAATTACATTAGCATTTTAAAGCTATTTGCACAATCTTGCAATAATAGCCTATATTCATATACAAACGCTCCTTATTTATATTATTGACGTCAAAATAGTATTTTAATATTTTTAATGCTAAATCAATATTTTAAATCATTTTAGTACATAAAAATAATTTTATTCATTTACTAATTATTTTTATAAATTATGTGTGTTTAAAAGGCTGACCCAATTTTTAAATAAATTTTCGGACTAAAAAATGACCCAACACCTTTGTCCAGTAACCCCAGCCCAAAGTCAAACGATCCCTTTATAAGACCCGATCGGTACCCGTTTTAATTAATCCACCCCGTTCATTTTAAATCCCAGTCGTTGATCTTTCAAGATCAATGACCCTCATTTATTCCTCTCATTTTAATTACCCACCCCAACCCTAATCCTCTCATTCTATTTAACCCGCCGCCCTAAAATTCTCTCTTCTCCTCTCCACAGAAACCCTAGCCACCCTCTCAAATCTCTCCAAATCCGTCTCAACCATGGATTCTCTCCATGGTTTCCTTATCTTTTGTTTGTTATCTCGTTAATTTCTACAAAACTATGGTATCACCTAGTATTTGCCTAAACATGGCAAGTACTATCTCTCAGAATCCGGCCATTCAATTTCAATCACTTGAATCTGGATAGTATTTGGTCCATATACATCATGACCAGGCTATATGGGTTCGATTAGCCAAGATTTCCGGCCAATTTTCGATTTTTGTCAACTACGGTTTACCTATTTTTTCCCTAATCCGATTTTTATTGATTATGAATGTTATTACTTCCTTATTTATGTTTGATTTTATAGTATTTCCTTGTTTACTTGTTCGATTTCTGTCACTATATAAACCCTTTCCCATTCCCCTTTGAGACAGAGCCAAGGCCACTGATATTCTATTATTCGAACTTTCTCTTGGTGCGAGCATTGTCCAGGGTTCTTTTGAAGCTGTTGGAAACTTTGACACATTGAGATTCTGGGTTCTTGTGGAATTTTTGTTCTTTATTATTGTCCGTTTAACTGGTAAGTCGCTTGACCTTTTGCAATTTCATTTTTTATGTGTCTCTAATTTGCATGTGCTCTCGCTTCTGAAATCCATGGCTTAATGTGTTTCTAGGCTACTTTATGCATAACTCTGTTAATTTTACACTCGTTTTAAATCTCTTTAGCATTTAACTTCTCCTAATGCTGCTAGTTCTGAGATTGTCTATGTCTAACTTGGATAATCTGAACCCTCCTAAGCTCGTTTAGCTAGTGTATTGGGGCCAGAATGTTTATGAATATGCTTACCTGCTTTGTCCCGAATCTCTGTAATGAATGTCTTACATCTGTAATAATCTGTGTTAAGACTTTCACTGTTAACTATGACTTGTTTCCCTGCTATTGTGTCACTCAGCATGATTACTTGATCCTATACTCCTTTAGTGATTGCTTGAGGTTTTAGAACAGTTATCTCAACTTGTATTCCCTACCATGTTTGAACTGTTTTGTTTCATTATATTAGGATGAATCCCTAGAATAACTTCGACTTTCTCTAGTTAATTAGTCTACTGTGTCAAAACCTGAATGCCTACATTTGTTATTTGACATGTGTTTACTTTCCCACTCTATTCTGAATCTCTGTAATGATAGTCTTGCATATGTAATGTGCTCTAATATGTGCTAATACCTTTTCTATCAACTTTGATCTACTCCCTCACAGCATGTTTCTGTTTTGCTTAGTCTTATATCCTTAATGACTGTTTGAAACCTTTAGAATGACCATCTTAGTTTGTGTTTCCACACCATGTTTGACATAATTAGGACCTTTAAGCTTCAGATCTCTAAGTCAGTACCTTACTTAATCTTGTTTGGTATTATGCACATGCATATGTTAACTTTTGTCAATCCTACAAACTTGTTTATCCACTAACTCTTTCAATATGTGGCTGCTTATGTGCTACTTTGCTAAGTGATGAAGTCTTGCTGAACCTGCTTCTAAGTCCTGTGACCTGCTTGATTAGCTGCTCTGTATGCTCAACTTTGCTATGTCTACTTTAAGCTATAAGTGCAATTCCTCAACTTCTGTCCCTTAACCGTTATCCATTCTCTCTCATTTGTTACCTACGCTATTCTGAACCTATCATTCTTGGTTGGCTGAAAGCCAAGGCCACCAAGACTCTTGTTACTGATCTCCCTAGTGAGAGCACTGCTCGGGGTCCATTTGAGGCTCTTGTGAACTCTGACACACTAGGGTTTGGGGTCTTTTAGCCACTTTCTCTACTACTAAGACCTGAACTACCCCACTCAATTTCTTCTTCCTATTGTCTAATGAACATGTAAGCTGGTTGGTTTAACTGACTTAATGCCTGGGTAATATGGTTGATGTATGGTTGTGTGATTTGGCTTTGAGCTCTTCTATGGATTCTGAGTTGTGCTGATGAATATGGTTCCTTGTTGAAAATCTGGATATACCACGGGAGAATTGTTGTAGGCCCAGCAGTGCTGGGTATTTCTTTTGGGCCTGCTGTCATTATTTGTATCATATTTGTAATCATATTCATTATTTTGCCTGTAATAATTTTGTAATAAATAATTAGGGTGTTAGTAAAAATGGGGGATGGGTAAATTTTGATGTTTGCATGCAAGGGTAGAAAACATTCCTATAGGATTCAATGATTCATCTGCTATATATGCCATTCAATCTCTATGTGCACTATAGAAATCATGGCATTAAGAGAAGCACACACTCACACTACTTGTCTACTAGCAAAGCATGAGTTCAAATGCTTCAATTATCCCTGTTGCTACATGTTATTAGAAAACCTGCCCATAACAAATAAATATCATTGAAGTTTCCTTCAATTTGCATTGCTGCATCATATCCACTAGAAATCATACCTATAGGATTTTAATCATTTCATTCGCTACTGTATCGCACTGTTCACCTAGAAAATATGCCTATAAGGTTAAAGTATAATAATAGAATTGGTTCCAATCGCCAATTGTTAGAGATCCTGTATATAGGGTATTACTACTCACCAAAAAGTATTAATTTCCTAAACGCTGTTTGCTACTCGAAAAGTATGAATAATTATGGGCTTTCCTCCAATAGATTTCATTGTCACTTAGTGCGTAAATCACCTAGACACAACATCTATAGGTTAAATAACTGGAAACCTGCAATCTCAAATCAGCATGTAACAATCATATAATTATTTGGAGATAAGCATCGCCTAGCCTTTGAAACTGCTTGTATGTTTTAATGCATAGTCACATAGAAATCATGTCTATAGGGTTTAAGGTTCTTAATTCTGAAACGGTCTAACATGAAAACCTGTTTCGCGTACATTTATTGCTTAAGTGTGGAGGCTAACTTGAGCCCTTAACTGCCCATATTTGAAGTCCAATATGTGTTTTGTATGTCGCCTAGTTTTGACATTTCTGAGCCACCTAAGTAAGGTCTAGAACCACCCTAGTAAAGGTCCAATATCTCCTGGACCATAGGAAATGGGACGGGTAGTGCGCGCATAGAGCACGATTTGGAATTGAATTAGTACGCTTCAGGTAAATAACTTTAATATAGTAATCGGGTAGCAGGAGACGATAGTATGTGCCCGCTGAGTAATATGAGTAACTCCCCATCTCAAGGGAGTTACGAAGTATTATTTATGTTGCACGGGGTGATCCTTTAGGCTAAAAAACATAGGATCCCCCCCCCCCTCCTTCTCCTCCCACTCTTTTATATGTTGTTATTAGATCCAAATAGTTGTATCTCTATATTCGTACTAAGATCTATACTAATCATGTTGTAATAAAATTCTTTGACCTTTACATTCGCTTTATTTATTTGATCACTTAGCCTAATTGTAATCCACATAATCTTAAGTTCGGTCGGGATCCACAGTTGTGGACTTCAAAGAGTGCCTACCACCTTCTCTTTGAGATAATATGAGTCCTTACCCGATCTTTGGTGACGCTGACTAGTCAAACAGAGTCATTTGCATAATAGGTGCCCTAACGCACCTTAAAAACCGTTAGGTGGCGACTCTTCTCTTCTAATACATATCCGACATTTAAAAGAGTTGTCACATGTCCAAACCCGTTTTCGCGAGAAAACGAGGCGCGACAACCGCGTATAAATTAAACTGTACCGTTTTATGGTTAAACAATATGACATCTCAAAATCAGTAGCATCATATGATTTCAGTAGTGAAAGTTTACTGAAATGTGACATAATGAGAATTATCGATAAATTTGTTTCTGTAGCATATTCAAGCGAATCGAATACCTAATCCAGATCTATTTGTTTTGCCGTTTTGCTTTAATGTGATTAATGAATATTCCTGACCTAAATTTTGTTACATTCTCTTAAGATTATCTGTGCGTTGAAAACTTTTGTGAAGTAAGTCAACTTCTCTCTGTTTTTCGAATGAAAATATTTGGAAGCTGTTACTTGTTACTGAACATGCACTATGTTTGCTCTTTGAATATTCCGTAAGAGAAGAAAGAAGCATCAATTTTTACTTCAGAAATCACATTTTTCATTCTGTCCTATTTTCCTCTAAAATTTGAAATCTTGGATTCTATATCATTGGAGGTTTTCGTTTTTCAATTTCAAAGAGAAAATTGTAATTTTTCATTTGATTTACAATCATGTATTATATACTATGAATCCACGTTCAGTTGTCGGTCTTTTCCTCGTCGATTGTGTAATTGTGTTTGGATGCAATTTGATAGAATCCAATTGTAGGGCAAAATGTAATTTCGAGTAAATCAGTCTATAACTAATTTAGCCTCATAGTACGATAAACAGACTGGTATTGGAATTGCAAACATATTGTCATTTTCTAAACAACGTCCAGTATTAGCCTCTTTAGATGGAAAACACCAAAACAGAGTTATAAATCTATATATATTTATAAAGGAGGGACCTTAAAGGAGTGATGTGGCATCTTTTATTGATTAAAAATGTATTTATCTATTATCTCAATTTTTTAGGAATTTGAACACAATAAACTCAATTACTAAAAACTTTTATAAAAAAATCCATTACAACTCAATTTAGAAAAGGCGTGTCCTTCAAATTTCTCGAGAAACGTTTCAAATCAAAACTTCACCTCAACCCAATATTATATTCTCTTCTCCCATCTTTCCCAACTATTGTGCAACATCTCTATGAAATTGAACTTTGCAATGTTTTCTAATTTTCCTCCATGGCTTGAATTACACACCGTGAGAAAGGTCAGAAGGTATGAACCATCATGTTTGATTGGTCTTTGACTTCATGTGTATCTGTATTAAATTTCTTTTTTTTCTTTTTTCCATCGCAGTGCTTTTATTCTGTTCCCAAATCAGAATGGACATCCGATTCAAAAAGTGCTTTAGTGGAACCACACCACATCTACTCAAAATGGTGCACATTATCTCTTCGTATTTTGCCTTCTAACTATGTGCTTGCATTATTGTGTCACTCCAGTGTCTTCGTTTTTCTCTTTAGTCCTTTCTATTCTTTATATTTATAGGAAAAATGATGGGTGTGTTAGAGTTGTAGAAGGATCTAAATAAGAAAAGGAAAGTATTCTTTGATGATTTTATCGGAGAGAAGAACGATAGTTTTGGAGAAGAAATTAGATGAGGAAGAATGTGATTTGATTGGTGAGAAGAATGGTAAGGTAAAACAGAGTAGTTTATTTTTTTCCTTTTTGTCAGTCTCTCGGCTGATGTAATATACTTGCATTTACTTAGTTGCATTTACTTGAATCATATTTTTTGTAAAATTACTTTAGGAAAAGATATTAAATTAAATTAGACTCACGCTCACTATAATAGGTGTAAATGCTTAATATTTTTCAAAATGTCGATTAATTTGATATAGGTAAAACAACAAAGAAAAGGGTGGTTGTTGAAAATGAGTGTCGATATGCATTTGTGTGTGCGTATTTACTGCTAAACTTCATCTTATCATGTTACATGACAAGTTTATTAATGTCCTATGACATTCACTTTGGTCTTTTAAATGAAAGATGAAAGTGATTGTTAATCAGTACATCCTATGGAGTAGAGTCACATTCTATTCATTCTTGAGTTCTAACCGAGATGTTAGGGATGACTCCTTTTGAAATATAGAGGCAGCGCCGGAAAAGTTTTAGAAAAAAGAATCAATGAGTAACTGTACCACCAGGCTGAGGAGTAGGATGAGTCAGCTTGTGATTGTTTCTTGTATCTATATAAATGTGGTCTAAACTCTAATTGAAGGTTGTTGCTTGTATCTATATAATTCTGGTCCCAACTCTAATGAAAGGTGATGTGGTGTATCTCTTAGACCGAGAAAAACGTACGTCTTTCTTTTCCCCTATTTTTTGTCATTTGCCTTTGATTTTTCTGTTTTCTTTTCTTTTCAAGGCGCGACGGTGATTGTGATAATTAAAGTGCTTATGAATAATGGGAAGGTTGCAACAATAGAATTGTTTTGGCAATTAAAGGTTAACTTTTTTTTAAAATCTTTTTTGTACTTTCACATAAGAAAATGGCGGCAAAAATAGGAAAAGAACACAAAGAAGGGAAACAATAAAGATATGGAAAGAACTGAAATCAAAGGTGATTACCTGAAACAAGAGAGCAGAAGTTGTCACAAGAATATAAGCTGCCTTCTTTTTCTGGTAAATACTCTTCCTCACTTTTGATGTAATTTATATTTATGTGAATGAATGTGATCAAAATGAACAATCATATAATCCATTTATCTGTAAATTAAGTTCATTTTACTCAAAAGTTGGAAGAACCAAGCACGCACGCACAAAATGCAGGCACACTACGCCTTTTTTGAAGGTGTAATTTTTAATTTTATTACTTTGGTGTCACAAGGAAATGTCCGTTCATTTTTTGAGAATTAAATACAAAAGATAAAGATACAAAAATAAAAAAAAGTACTATTGAGTTATACATCTCTTTCTCAGCGAATCAAAAATTACTATAAGAAGGTATTGAAACTAAAACTTATATTGACTTTTATGTTTAGTATTCTCGAATTGATATAATATCATTAAAATGCAATTATTAAGTTTTAAATGTAACATTTCTCATAAATTATCTACAACTTTTAAATTCAGCACGAAATATGTTCTTCTCTTTTCAAATTAGTATTAAATTCGAATATTGGATATAGTAACAGTATACAATTGTTGATAAGGAATATATATATATATATATATATATATATATATATATATATAAAATCTAATTTAAATAATTCACATTATGGTGAACCCAAATGTATGTTGTTTATAAGCATTTTAATTTTTTTCATAGAAAAGAGGGTATGAATAAATTTAAATATATTTTTCACGATCGCGCGAAGCGCGGGCAGATTAACTAATTGAACATAAATTATAAGTACAGAAAATCAACTATTAAAGGTTAATGCAACGACATGGAAAGGAAGTGCAGTTCTTGCACAATTATGTCATCTATTAGTTAGTCCCGTAAATTAGCATCGGTAGAAAATACGTACGTACTTTTTCCAACCTTTTTTTAATTGTTCATTAAAAATAAATACACACTTCAACTATCAGCCCCAGTACATTGGTGATGTTGACGTGTAATGGAACTGCATTAATGTCTCTTTTGAAACCTCAGATCATTGCTACGATGAAGAGAGACCAAAAGAATTAATGATTTGTTTAAAAAGTTAATGATTAATTTGTCATGTTAAAATAGAAATTTTTCTACGGCAGTGAAGGTTTATTAGTATCTTAACCTTATCAATTTGTCTCTCCCTCTCTGTCTCTCTATCTATTTATTTATTAGGATCACTGCCACTTGTTTCAAAGGGACAAGGAGAGCTGAGGGGAGGAGGATAAGATTTTTCATTCACAATGGCAGAAATCAGTACATTTGTCTTTCGAAATAAGCAGCACTGCAGCAGGTACAACATCTGCAAGCCTATTCGTTACGGAAGTTCACGTGCAATCTCTAGCACAAGGGTATGGATCTATACGTTGAAATCCTGCTCTATCAAAGTACCAATCCCCAACAGCTTCCGCAAGTGTCTGCACAGATAAAATGTTACAACAAATTCTGTTATTAACTCATAAATATTAATAAAACAGGCGAACTATAAGATTCAAAACATAAAGTGCATACACTCAAACTTTATATGGAAGAAAGATCACCTTATGAAGTAATCTTGGAGAGGTAGGACTGAACCAGAAATTAGTTGACAGAATTGCACCATGAGAATGGCAAGACATGATGAAATAACCCCTCGTAAAACAAGGGGTTAGTCCCTCAAATGCCTTCAAGAACTCCACTCCAAAAGCTATATGAAACAAAAAAGATTGAGGGGAGATCAAAGAGATTCATTTTACTTTAATTTATGTGATTGGATTTGGAAGGTATGCATTAGTTAATCACCAGAGCAGTGCTAACCTTGAATAATTAAACGCTGGCTGAATGTGCAGTTACTTATTTGTTTCTTGCATTGCTCCCAGACAAGTTCAGGATCAAGGTATTTGGGAACCAAAGTGTTATTAATCTGTGTTGCATATCAGAATGAAACTTTTTAGATTATAAAAAACTAAAGAAAGAAATAAATAAAATTCTTCAAACTCATGTCTCCTTGACCTGCCAGGAGTCATAGGCTGAATTGATTATAAAAAGTGGAGTTTGAACATATGGAACGACATTCTCGGGGAAAAAGCACTGCACCATATATCATTAAGGGAAACTATGTTATAATTAGATGGAAATATTTATATTATAGCATAATTAAGGAAAGTGTTTTTGTTTCCAAATCTTAAACTATTACCAGACTTGGATCCATTGCAGACGTACAAGCTGAAGGCAAATTCTTAGCCGATCCCTTAGAACGAGAAAAAAAAACTATTAGAGTAAAACAAAAGAATTTAAATTTGTATCTACTTTTTAAGCATATCAAATTACTTATAGATAAAAAAATGGGACTCACATGTAGAGTAACAACTCTCTGATACATCTCTTGAATATCCAAAGTACCAGAGATTGTCCTCCTGCAAAAATCATGAAATGTGCCAATGGCAGAGACATAAATGAAACAGCAATAGAGTTAATAGAACACAAAGTATCATATTCTTGAGATCACATAATGTATAATAAGAAGAGCTCACCCATTTATGAAGAACCCTGCATCTGCAACACATTTAAGTCTGGCAACATTCGGCAAGAGGGATTTTAACTTATCGCAGTTTAAAATTGTAGCCAACCCTCCTGCTGAACTTCCGCTCAAGATTGCCTAACATTATGTTGCAATTTTTTTTTTTTTTTTGAAGATTTAGCGAATTAGAAGAAAAGAGAAAACGTATAATAAGGTACGTAGTACGTGACCTGTAATCATGATTCCTCAATAGGATATTCTTACATTTTCAGCATTTTGCATTCCCTTGGTCGATAAATCTTCCATAATCGCTTTGAATATTCTTGACCCTCTAAAATACAGCTTATTGTCCTAATGCAGATTTGGCAATTTCCAATCAGAAAAACAATATTACAGAATTAATCACCAAATCATCAGTGATATTTAATTTATCAATATATAGGAGAGATATATAAATGTAGTACTATTACTTACGGGGTCAACTTGTTCAACATCACCAGTGAAGGATGAACCATCACAATACTTCACCCTCACCCTATTCCAGTTGTAAAACTCTACCAATTCCAATATTGTTTGCATTTAGAAGAAGTGGGATATCTCTTTTATGCATACAAAGAAAAAGAAAAGCAAGCTAATATAACTGAAAATATATATGAGCATCACCTGGATTTTCTTCTGAAATATTAGAAAGTATTCCAGCAAAAAAAGCCCAGCGATCCATATACTTGGAAGAACCAGAGAAATTAGCTGAACGATCAAGGCAATCTGGGATACTGCTGCACCAACCGCCAGCCTATAAATATGAAATTTCCCCCGAGTTAATAAAGCAGAAGATATATAGTTAAAAATGAAAAGTAAATAAATAAGAAGAATTAAGCAGTAAGTAGTAACTAACATCCAAGACGATAATCCAGCTGCACAGCCCGCTACCATGTCCCGGATGCAGATGATACGCTGGAGGACTTCCATCGAGGCATACTGCAGTTGGCTCAAAAACAAAATAAATACGTGCATGTGATTCTCTTAATTTTCTGCTACGTACAACTTCAGTAAGAATTAATGTATAAATTACCTGCGCCTTTGGCAGTCGCTTTTTGAACTATTGTTATGTTGACGTAGAATCCATCATCTCCGGCGCCGAGAGTAGTAGTTATAGACACTACTGCTAGACATGCTAGCAAAGCCAACCGAAAGGTCAATTTCATCCTGCAAAAACAAAAAGAAGAGTAAACTCTACAGAAAATAGGACGAGTAGAGGCAAGGGATAAGTTTTAGTTAAAACAATGAAGAAGAGATACAGTGACACATGGAACGAAGATTACATGTTGTTATCAGAAAGAATATTTTTCTTCTTAAAAAGGCTGAGATAAAAGGAGATTTTAATTAGAGGGAGAAAGCAAACAATGCTTTTGAGTACACTGTAGAAGTAGAAGTGAATGAGCTGGTATGAGTTTTAGCTCTATTTATAAGCAAACGTCCTTCAGTAAACTGCTTGCTTTTTTCTTTTTATCTCAAAAATTCTTTTATTCATATTTTGCTCGAAGGTGTGATACAAAGAATAGTGGTAGATTAATTTTAGGTGTTTCTATCTGGAAATATGAAATTGAAGAACCACAATTTTCAATGAGCCCCATATCTTCTTGTTTATCAAATAACGTTTTAGGTACATGTCCCGCTAAAATGTTATAAAAGGGTCACCTATGCAATGCTACAATATTAAATGTTTGATGTTTAAGGGGAACTCTATATCCAAGAAGGACCACCCTATTATGTGTGATGGTATAACAATTAATAAATCTATCTTTGTTTCTATCAAAAATTCTTTAAAAGGAACTCGTATAGTATGGCATTGATCAGCCTCTTCATATCTTCATTCAAGAATATTTCACTTCTTGAGTAATAATTGATAACCTTTCCATTAAAAGATAATTAGAACTCATAAATTGACCTACATGACATGTGATATGTGCTTTTTAGGCATTCATTTATTGTGAATTGACCTCTACACAACATGTGATATGCTTTAAATGAAATTTAGTGTGATGATTTATTATGAATAGAAAATTTTACGTATGTAAAAGGATCACTGCGTGATTAAACTAAAATAAATAATAAAAATTTCATGAAACCTATCTATCTATATCTATCTATCTATCACGACCCGAAATTTTTAACTTCGGGACCGTGATGACGCCTAACATTTCACTTTCTAGGCAAGCCAACGTTAGATATAGTTATTAGCCATTTTTTAACAATTCAATTTAAATGAAAACCAATAAACTGAATAAACAAAAATAGAGCGTTTAAACTATAATAACGGCGATATCCAGATACAACCCCAGAACTGGTGTCACAAGTACACGAGCGACTAGAGTATTACAAATAATAGTCTGAACGGAAGCATAACTGTCTGAAATAAAATAAACAGCTAGAGTAATATAGAAGGGGACTTCAAGACTGCGAACGTCGTGCAGTTGTACCTAAAGTCTCCGTCAAGCACCGGATCTGAGCAATCTAATGACCGCCGTTAGGACCGACTCCAAAATTTGCAAAAGAAGTACATAGTGTAGTATGAGTATGACCGACCCCATGTACTTTGTAAGTGCCGAGCCTAACCTCGACAAAGTAGTGACGAGGCTAAGGCGGGTCACTTACAATAACATGCACGCAGTATAATAATAAAAATAGGAAAGGAAAACAGAAAATGACGGCAAAGCAGCTAACTAATGAAATTAAACTCAATCCTCGAAATCAATGAATCCAGGAATATCAATCCTCGGAATTTCATATGAAAATACTGTCGCGCCCCTTTTTCTCGCGAAAGCGGGCTTCGACATTGTGACAACTCTTTTGAGTGGGAGGTAAAGTGTTAAAAGAAGAAGAGTCGCCGCCTAATAATTTTTAAGGTGAGTTAGGGTACCTATTATGCAGATAACTTTGTTTGACTAGTCAACGCCATCAGAGATCGGGTAAGGGCTCAAATTACCTCAAATAGAAGGTATTAGGCACTCTTTGAGATCCACAACTATGGGTCTCGGCCGAACTTAAGACTATATGGATAATAATTAGGCAAGATGATTAAATAAACAAAGAGAATAAAAGGTCAAAGAGTTTCATTATAACACAATGAGAATTGGTATAAATCTTAAGGACTACAAGCATACCACTATAACGGTCTATATTATATTACTAAGTGTATAAAAAGAAAAGGGGGGTCCTAATTTTTTAGCCTAAAGGATCACCCCGTGCAATATAAATAATACTTCGCAACTCCTCTTAGATAGGAGTTGCTCATATTATTCAGCGGGCACAAACTATCATCTCCTGCTACCCGATTACTATATTGAAGTTGTTTACTTAGAGCATTCTAATTCAATTCTAGGTCGCGTCCTATGCGTGCACTACCTGTCCCATGCCTATGGTCCAGGAGGCGTTGGACCTCTATTTGGGTAGTTCTAGACTTTACTTAGGCTGCTCAAAATGATAAAACTAAGCGACATTCAAAATAAATAGGACTTCATTTAAGGACAGTTAAAGGCTCAAGTTAGCCTCCACACTTAGACAACAAATGCACTCAGATAAATTTCTACGTTAGGCACTAGACAGTTTTAGAATTGAGGTAAATTGAAGCCATTAAGCTCTATAGACATGGTTTCTAAACAACTACTCAGTTTAAGAGTATCTGGTACTGTTATGCTATTTATTGAGATTACAGATTATAAGTTATTAAAACCTATAGACATGGTCTCTAAGTGATTTACGCAATAAGAGGGAATGAAAACCATTGGGAATACTCAAAAGTACTCGTGTTTGATCCTATTGGCATGCTTTCTAAGCAAGTAGCAGTATTTTATAGCTTGGTTTTAATAGTTGGCAGTTGAAAATTGATCCTTTATCACTTTGTCCCTATAGGCATGTTTTCTAGGCGAGCGATATATATAACAGTGGCTGATGAATCAATTAAGAACCTATGGACATGATATCTAGAGGACCAGTAGAGCATAAGCTAGTATAATCCTATAGGCATGGTATTTAATGAACATGATGCCGTTATGCAAATTGAAGTATGGTTATTGGTATTTGTTTCCTATAGGTATGTTGTCTAGTGACACATAGCAGTGGACATGGGAATAAATAGAGTATTTAAGCTCATGCTTTGATAGTAAACAAGTTGTGCGAGTGTGTGATTCCCCTAATGGCATGATTTCTACTAGTGTACAAGGAAATTCAAATAGCATATATGGCAGGTTGGATAGAATAACAAGCAAATCATACGAATCCTATAGGCATGTTTTCTACCCCTTCATGCAAACATTGGAATATACTGTTTTTTCAATTTTACTAACACCCCAATTATTTATTACAAAATTATTACAGACCAGGTGAGAAATATAAGTACAAATATTACACAAGAAATTATAGTAGGCCTACAGCAGGCCCAAATGAGATACCCGGTATTGCCTGGGCCTTCAACAAACTCCTTCTTCGCAAATAGCATGCCCAGATCCAAACAGGGGACTATGCCCATCAGCACAACCCAAAAGTCATAGAGGAACTCAAGCCAAACCAAACAGTCACAAATTGCCTATATAACACAAATATTGAATTACACAGAAATCACTTACACAATCGAGTTTGCAGATTATACAAATAATATGAGGAAGAAAAGCTAAATGCCAAAGACAGCTCAAGTTCCAGCAGCAAAGAGAGTGATCAAAGAACCCCAAATCCTAGTGTGTCAGAGTTTACAAGGGTCTCAAATGGACCCCGAGCAATGTTCACACTAAGGAGGTCAATAGAGAGAGTTTTGGTGGCCTTGGCTTTCAACCGGACAAGAGTGATAGATTCAGAATAGTGTAGGTAACAAATGAGAGTGAGATGATAGTGATCAAGTGTTAGAATTTGAAGAGGTGCACTTATATTTTAGAAGCAGACATAGCAAGGGTGATTAAACAAAGAACATACAAGCAAAGAGAATCAACAAAAACTCAAAGGACAGGTAGATATCACAAGTTCAAACACTTAGCATATTGGGAAGAAAACATTTTATAAGAAGCATGGGAATTGGGTTTTCTGAGACTACAAGATTAACATACAAAGGTGCACAATGCCAAACGAGTCTAAAGTAGAGCACTAATTTAAAGGATTTAAAGCCTAGGGGTCCAAATTATGTTAAATATCCATCACAACACCAGAAAGTAGACATGCCAACTTATATCACTAAGACAAAACAATATCAAACATTATAAGGAAACACATGTTAAGATGGCTACTCTAAAGGTCCCAACTAATCACCAGGGGATACAAGATTTAGGCTAACCGAAGACATAATGAGTGCCAAAATAGCATGGGAGCAGGTCATAGCTAGAGTGAAGGACTTAACATAGATTAGGACACATTATAGATACGAGTTAGTCGTTACAGGAACCCAGAACAAAGCAGGGAAGCAAACTCATGCCAAGCAGCAAATGTAAACATTCAGGTACCAACACATTAGGCTAAAAGAACTTAAGAGAGTCCAAATTATTCAAGTTAAGCATAATCATATATCAAAACTGGCAGTTTTAGGTAAAATCAAATGCTAAAGAAGTTCAGATCACAAAACGAGTTCAATTCCAACAAGGTTGCACATAGAGATGGTCTAAAAACACATTAGCTCATGAAATTTCAGAGGTATGAATATGCAAATCATGAACACAAGAGAATAAAATTGCAAAAAGCTAAGGAACCTACTAGTTATCACTTGACAAATAGACAAACAAGAAAGAACAAACTCCACAATACTCTGAACGTCAACAAAGAGCAATAGAACCCAGAATCTTAGTGTGTCAGAGTTCCCAAAGGCTTCAAACAAACCCCGGGCAGTGCTCGCACCAAGAAAAGTTAAAAAATTGAATTTCGGTGGCCTTGGATTTCAGTCGGTTAAGAGCCAAAGTATAGAACAAGAGAATGAGAGGATAATAGAGTGACGACCTTTAGTTTTTAGTGAATCTCCTGATTAAAAGTTTGTTTCAAAGGGGAATGGGGAGGGGTTTATATAGTAGTAGAAATCAAGCAAACAAATAAGTAAATACTATAAAATCAAACATAAATAAGAAAATAATAATATACAGAATGAATTTAATCGGATTAGAAGAAAAATTAGGTAACCCCTAGTTCATGATGGAGAACCAAAAAAGAATAGTCAAAACATCTCACTGAATCGAACCCGTACGACCTTGCCATGATGCATATTGACGAAATATCGTCCAAATACCAAAGGGTGAAGCTGATCTCCCTTGATTCAGAGATTGATACTTGTCAAAAATGGAGCAAGTACTATGTAATACCGTAAAGAAGCAACCGGTAGTGAAGGAACATAAGTATGGTAAGTAAATAATGGGTGAATCCCATTGTTAACGGGATTAGGAGATGGATTGGTGAAGGGCGGCGATTAGGCTTCTTTAGAGAAGAGGGGGGATTCTAGGGATTTTCAGGGCGGCGGGTTGGTAAGAAATGGGCTAGGGTTTTGGGTGAGGGGGAATATAAAGAAACGGGTAGGTGTGTTATGGGTCGTTGATCATTTGAGATCAACGACTAGGATCACAAGAGAGACAGGCCGAGTTATTTGAAATGGGTTCCGCCTGGGTTGAGGTTAATGGGTCGTTTGGATTGGTCTGCTGAAGAGGAGAGTGAGTGGGCTAAGTGTTTGGGCCAAAATGGGTCCAAAAATTAGCCTAAAATTGGGCTAGTTTTTAAATAAGAGATTAAGGGGAAATAATTTAATAAAAATAGTTTTAAAAAATGCTATCTATGCAACTTAATTCTTTAAAACGATAGTAGAAGTTACAAAAAATATAGAAACTTATTTTGACCTTGAATAAAATGACAAATGCAATAAAGTTGTAAAATATAGGCTATTATTACAAGATTGTGCAAGTAGCCTAAAATACTAGTATAAAAAATGAAGTAAAATATTTCAAACAATGTATTATGGATGCAAATAATAATTTTAGATGATTAAGTCATCACAAAATGATTTGAAGGAGTAACTAATAAATATTCAAGTAATTTAAATGTAAGAAAATCAATTTTAAAGCTCTAAAATTATGGAAAATTATAGAAAATGCTTGTATAGATTTTGTAAACTAAATAATGATGCAAAATCATATTTTGAAAGTATATATACTATTTGAGAAAATATAAAAATTGGGTATCAACAACTGCCCCTCTTTACCCGGGAATGATAAAAAAGTTGTCGGGTAAAGTAAATGATGACCAATTTTGGCCGAATTGAGTGAGGAATGATGTGATTTGAGTGAGGAATGATGTGATTTGAAAAAATGCCTACATATCCCTGGTGTTACGGGAATCAGGCCATGTGTAGTTCTGGATCCACGGTGAACGAAATCGATGGAGTTGTTATAGGAATGTTTGCATGTTTCCGAGAGGGTTCTTTTGGGTATGATAGTATCAGATGAATTTATGCGGAGTCGTGAATGTGAATTTGAAACGTTACGGATGTGTCACAAGGCAGAAATTTGAACGGTCACAGAGTAAAAGGTAGGCAATTACTGGTAGTTGGTTACGTTTAAAACAATTGAAGGATGTGAATGTTATGAACAGAAACCGGAGCGAAGATTGCTCCTATTTGTAGAACGGTTACCTCCTGGATTACCTACAAAACATAAAACACGTTACGTGCGAATATATATATACGGGTTATTGCGAAAGTTTAAATGTGATGCAAATTCCCTTTGGACCATGAATGTTGTCTTTGGACGGTGAGGATGATGTCCTTAGAGCATGACGTCCTGGGCCATGAAGTGTATGATAAGGGATTCGCAGGCCATGAAATGGTGTCCTCCGACCATGAGGATGGTGCCTCTGGACTATGGCGCCTTTGAATAATGATGTGCAATTTTGAGAGATCCTCAGGCCATGGAATGGTTTCTCCTGGCTATGAGGATGATGCCTTCGGACTATGATGCCTTTGGACAAAATGGCGATGTTTCAGCCCATGAAATGCAAAGATATGATGCATGGTCATATGTGAGGACGAGACAAGATAAGGCTTAGTCTTGTGTGAGATGAGGGCGGTGCTTAGCCCTAGGTGACCAAAGAGATTGTGCTAGGTCTTAGGTAGCGTAGTGGAGATAGTATTTAGTCTCACACAAGGAAAGGCAATGCTTAGCCTTATGCAATTAGGGAGGCAGTGCTTAGCCTCATGCAAAAAAAGGAGACAATACCTAGTCTCATGCAGGGAAAGACAGTGCCTAGCCTTATGCAATTAGGGAGGCAGTGCTTAGCCTCATGCAAGAAGAGGAGACAATGCTTAGTCTCATGCAGGGAAAGGCAGTGCTTAGCCTCATGCAATTAAGGAGGCAATGCTTAGCCTCATGCAATAAGAGAAGACAACACTTAGTCTCATGCAGGGAAAGGCAGTGCTTAGCCTTATGCAATTAGGGAGGCAGTGCTTAGCCTCATGCAAGAAGAGACAATGCTTAGTCTCATGCAGAGAAAGGCAATGCTTAGACATACATAATTAAGGAGGCAATGCTTAGCCTCATGAAAGAAATGGAGACAATGCTTAGTCTCATGCAGAGAAAGGCAGTGCTTAGCCTTATGCAATTACGGAGGCAGTGCTTAGCCTTATGCAATTACGGAGGCAATGCTTAACCTCATGCAAGAAATGGAGACAATGCTTAGTCTTATTCAAAGAAATGCACTGCTTAGCCTTAAGCAATTACGGAGATAATGCTTAGTCTCATGCAAGAAGTGGGGACAGAGCTTAGTCTCATGCATAGGAAGGGAGACAAGGCTTAGTCTCATGCAAAGGAAAGGCAGTGATTAGCCTTATGCAAGAAAAGCGATGAGTGACAGTGAGAGAGTGAAGTATCTCTTAGCTGAATGTGTTTACGTTTGGTAATTTGTCGTCATGAAGGTAGTGATTTGATTTGCATATGTATTTGCGAATATTGCTGTTTTATCGTGCCTGCATTTAAAGAAAAATCGTGAGCTTTGCGGGGGGAAGGTCGGTCCGTGATCTTGACTCCTTGCTTTGCCTTCACTCTTGTCTTGCAGTCCTATTTGAGTTACCCTGGGTAGCATCCAGCTGTCATGGAAATAAAGTTTTTGAAAAATATGTATGCATTTGACAAATTATTTGCAAAAATATAGTTGCTTGAAATGTATTGTAGTATGTGAGATCAAATAATTTAGATGAACTAGTGACAGTAACACATTTAGGGTCCTCCTCAAAATTCTGCCCCAGTTTAAATGCATACTTCTAACAATGCTTTTTGGTTGTTCCACATATGACGAAGTTGGCTGAACTTGCGATCTTGCCTCAATTTCTGATCATGGGAAAATGAAGATTTTATTAAGATGTGACCGAACCCACAGGGCTGCCTATGTATCCCCTCTTAAACGGGAATCAGGTCAAGCGTAGTGCAGTTACATCAAGTGAAGAAGTGCGAACAATCCTAAACATAGTATCTTTTGACTGTATCTGAGTTGATAGGTTTTGGCCAAATCTCTCTGTCCATTTCTATAAGTATAAGTGCTCCTCCTGTCAGTACCCGATGAACCATATAGGGACCCTGCCAATTGGGTGAAAACTTCCCCTTGGCTTCATCTTGATGTGGGAAGATTCATTTTAGCACCAATTGCCCTGGTCTGACCCTTTTTTGAAGGCTCTTTCCATATTGTTCTGATAGAGTTGACCATGACACACCACATTCATTCTTTTACCATCAATGAGAGCTAGTTGTTCGTAGCAGCTCTGTTCCCATTCTGCATCACTGAGCTCAACCTCTTGTATAATTCTTAAAGAAGGGATTTCTACTCGGCAGGAATAACCGCTTCAGTACCGTAAACCAATAGGTAGTGAGTTTCCCCAGTTGATGTGCAAATCGTGGTACGATACCCGAGCAGAGCAAATGGTAGCTTCTCGTGCCATTGTTTGTAATTATCTACCATTTTCCTTAGTATCTGCTTGATATTTTTGTTGGAGGCTTTTACAGCTCCGTTCATTTGTGGCATGTATGCTGTGGAATTCTTATGCTTGATCTTGAAATTTTCACACATGGCCTTTATTAGATCACTGTTGAGATTGGCGGCATTGTCGGTGATGATTGACTCTGGCACTCCGAACCGACAAATAATGCGATCCCGAACAAAATCTGCGATGACCTTCTTAGTTACAGCTTTGTAAGATCCAGCTTCAACCCATTTTGTGAAGTAGTCTATGGCCACTAGAATGAATCTATGCCCACTCGAAGCGGCGGGCTAGATCGGGCCTATGACATCCATACCCCAAGCCGAGAAAGGCCAGGGTGCACTTGTTGCATTGAGTTCATTGGGTGGCACTCGTATCATATCGGTATGTATCTGGCATTGGTGACATTTCTGAACATACTTGATGCAGTCTGTTTCCATAGTCATCCAAAAATACCCTACTTTTAGTATTTTCTTGGTTAAGACGAAGCCATTCATGTGCGGTCCGCAAGTTCCGGCGTGTATTTGCTCGAGCAATCTGGATGCTTCCTTGGCATCGACACACCGTAGTAACCCCAAGTCAGGAGTTCTTCTATACAGAATTCATCCTCTTTGAAAGAAATGGTTGGCTAATCTTCGAAGCGTGCGCTTCTGAGTATGGATAGAGTGCTCTGGATATTTTCCTTTTGCCAAATATTCTTTGATGTCGTGGAACCATGGATTTCCATTGCTCTCTTCTTCAATATGAGCACAATAAGTTGGCTGTTTATGAATTCCTATTGGGACAAGATCAATGAAGTTCTTGTCTGGGTGTAGTATCATGGAATTTAGAGTGGCCAATGCATCTGCGAACTCATTTTGAATTCTCAGAACATGTTTGAATTCTATATTTGTGAAACTTTTGATTAGCTCTTGTACACAGTGCAAATATAACAATATTTTGGTGTTCTTTGTAGCCCATTCTCCTAAAACCTGATGCACCAATAGATCAGAATCTCCAATTACCAACAGCTCCTGAACATTCATGTCAATGGACAACCTGAGTCCCAAGATGTAAGCCTCATATTTTGCCATATTGTTGGTGCATCGAAACCTGAGTTTTGCAGATAGATGATAGTGTTGGCCGGTTTTTGATACCAAAACAGCTCCGATACCTACTCCTTTGATGTTTAGCTGCTCCGTCGAAGAACATTCTCCAACCATCATATGTTTTAGTGATATCTTCTCCCACAAACGTCACGTCCTCGTCGGGAAAATACGTTTTCAATGGTTCGTATTCTCTGTCTTCGGGATTTTCTACCAGATGATCTGCCAATGCTTGTCCTTTGACCGCCTTCTGAGTTACATAGACGATGTCAAACTCGCTCAGCAATATTTGGCACTTTGCTAACTTACCCGTAGGCATGGGCTTCTGAAAGATATATTTTAGTGGATCCATCCTCGATATGAGATATGTAGTGTATGCATAGAAGTAATGCCTAAACTTCTGAGTTATCCATGTCAAAGCACAGCAGGTGTGTTCCAGCAAAGAGTGCCGGGCTTTATAGGGTGTGAATTTCTTGCTCAGATAGTATATTGCCTGCTTCTTTCTTCCAGTTTCATCATGTTGTTCCAAAACGCAACCGAAAGCTCCATCTAGTATAGACAAATAAAGCAGTAGTGGTCTTCCTGGATCTAGTGGGACCAGAATGGGCGGTTTGGATAAATACTCCTTGATTTTGTCGAACGCTTTTTGGCATTCTTCAGTCCAACTCGTTGCTACATCTTTCCTCAGTATTTTGAAGATCGGCTCACATATCACTGTTGATTGTGCTATGAAGCGATTGATGTAATTAAGACGTCCTAAAAAGCTCATCACATCTTTCTTATTCTTTGAAGGTGGCAAGTCTTGGATTGCATTGACTTTTGATGGGTCTAACACAATTCCTCTACGACTGACGATGAATCCCAACAATTTTCTGGCAGGGGCTCCGAAAGCACACTTTGCAGGATTCAGTTTCAGATTATACCTTCGAAGCCGATTGAAGAACTTCCTCAGATCCTCTTTTTGGATCATCCACGTACACTTCTATCTCTTTGTGTATCATGTTGTGAAAAATAGTTGTCATGGCTCTCATGTAGGTGTCTCCGGCGTTCTTCAGACCAAATGACATCATTTTATAACAATATATTCCCCATGGTGCGATGAAGGCTGTCTTTTCAGCATCCTCTTCATCCATCCAGATCTGATGGTACCCAGCGAAGCAATCCACAAAGGATCAGAGTTCATGTTTGGCACAGTTGTCTATCAATATGTGTATATTAGGAAACGAGAAATCATCTTTGGGACTTGCTCTATTTAGATCTCGGTAGTCAACACATACTCGGACTTTCCCATCTTTCTTCGGAACTGGCACAATGTCGGCCAACCAAGTCGGGTACTCGACCACTCTAAGAACCTTGGCTTTGATCTGCTTGGTGACCTCCTCCTTTATCTTCAAACTAATATCCGGCTTGAATTTTCTGAGCTTCTGCTTTACCGGTGGACATGTAGGATTAGTGGAAAACTTGTGATCTACTATGGATGTGCTCAAACCCGTCATATCGTCGTAGGACCATGCAAAGATATCTTCATATTCTTTTAGGAATCTGATGTACTTTTCTTTCTCTGACGGTGATAGATGAATGCTTATGCGTGTTTCCTTGACCAGTTCGTAATCCCCTAGGTTAACTATTTCAGTTTCATCCAAATTGGACTTTGTCTTATTTTCAAAATTTTCCACTTTTCTGACGATTTCCTCAGGTGTCGTATCATCTTCCAGGTCTTCTGAATCACTATCCTTATGTTGCTTGTCTCATTACATGTCACAGTCACAGGTTCAACGGGATAGGTAATAATAATGCTATAAAAAAAGAAAATATAGAGAATAATAGTAAATACAAAAAGTAGCAATGCATTAATTGAAATCTTTAAAACGTTAACAGATGCGGCTCGATGACTCGAGCAATTATTTCAAAGCAAAATACTGAAAATGTCTTAAATGCTTAAAAATAATTGATGCTAATCTGCCAAGCTACCCAGGAACTCGATGGGCCCGGGATGGTACAACAGTCCAGTTTCTGAGAACAGCTCCTTTCCCCACAGTCTGACTGGTAAGGTCTTCCTCTTCCTCCTCAACTATCGCACTGCAATCCATATCTTCTTCACCCAGAAAAAGTTTCCTCATGCCAGCTAAGACTTTATCTTCCATAAATCCCCACATTATGTCAGCTTGATGAAATGTTTGGTGCAGAGGTGGTACTGGTTGTTCCAGCGGATAATAAGGACCATGCCATGGTGGCGACCAATCCTGGTATTCTTGCCAAGTATATTCATATCCGAGCCCAAAGGTTGTGCCATGATGCTGCGGTTGTACGTGTTTGGTGATCCCTTGGAGGTTTTTGCCGAGACCCTTGCCATGTTCATATCCTGTCCATATTAATATGCTTTATATCTTGTTACTCCACCATCAATCTTTTTCAATTGTATTGACTCGCTCAATGCGATGGTACATTTCTCCACCCAACTTCTTCTTATTCTCGATGACTTGAACAGTCTGATTGGTGTCGATGAGGTTGCTTCCATCCCCATGGATAATCACTTCTTGATGGTTCCATTCAAACTTCACAGCCTCATGCAGAGTAGAAGCCACTGCCCCAGCGGCGTGTATCCAGGTTCATCCCAACAATAGATAATAGGTAGCAGATATATCCAGCATTTGGAACTCAACATCAAACCAGGTCGGGCCCATTTGTAGGTTGAGATTGATTTCTCCGATTGTGGCTCTTTGGGATCCATCAAACACCTTTACATTCATACTTCCCATACGTATCTCGTGCAGGCCTTTACCCAACCTCTTTAGAGTAGTCAGTTGGCATATATTGAGACTTGAACCCCCATCTATCAGGACCCTAGCGATGAACTTATCCTCAAATTGCACTGTGATGTGTAGTGCCCTGTTATGACTTAGTCCTTCTAGTGGTAATTCATCCTCGTGAAAGGTGATTTTTTGGCTTTCCATTACTTGCCCGACCATGTTGGCCATCTCCCCACTAGTGATGTTGGTGGGTACATAAGCTTCACTCAACACTTTCATCAAGGCAATCCCGTGTGTCTTGGAGTTTTGCAGCAGTGGCAAGATGGATATCTGACGAGTTTTGTTCAGATGATTGACAATAGAGTATTCCCTTGCTTATACCTTTCTCCAAAGGTCATCAGGGCCAGTCTTAACAACATGCGGCTTAGATGTAGATTCTTTGCTTGTTCCTCCCAGGTGCTTAGGTGTATAGATTCTGCCAGTTCTAGTCATGCCTTGTGCCGCACCTGTTTCCTCTATTTTTGCTTTTCCTTTTCTCCTTGCTTCCGCAACATAATCCCTTGGGATAGCATTAGACTTGTAAGATGGAATGGGGGCTACCATCACTGTGAAGGGTGTAGTTACCTCGACTTCAAACGGTGCTTGGGTTTATACCACAACGGGTGTGAGGGTGACCAGAGACGTTTTAGGATCAACCCCCTCCCGAATGAGTCCGATTGACCCCTCCGGATCCCATTCCTCGTCGGTCTCTATCATATTGACTCCCTCACCTCTATGATCCGAGAGAGGATTGTTACAAATATTTGGTGCAACTTCCTTTGCTTGTAAGACTTTAGTGTCGATTAATGTCTGAATCTTGTCCTTCAGTGTGCGACACTCATCAATGGTATGGCCCTTCATGCCTGAATAATATGCACATATTTTGTTGGGGTTACTCCACTGAGAAGAATTCTCCATGGCAATGGTAGGAATGGGAGTGACATAACCATCAGCCTTCAGTCTCTCGTATAGTTGGTCTATGAGTTCAGCAATTGGGGTGTATTGTCTAGGTGGTCTGCGGTCGAATTTTGGTCATGGTTTTTGGTAGTGTTGAAAGGCGGGTGGTTGTGAGTGGTATTATGTGGGTTGAGTGTTATAGGCATGGTAGGTGGTAGCAGGTTGTTGGTATCTAGGGGGGTGGGGGTGAAGGCTAGTATATGGGTGGAGGCGTTTGGTATGTAGGTGGAGGTGTTTGGTATGTAAGGGGAGACTTAGGACCCTGGGCCACGATTACAACACCCACTTCTTTCTTCTTCGAGACACCTCCCGATTGCAAGGCTTTATTTGTGGCCTGCAGTGCTTCAAAATTCGTCACTATCCCACTTTTAATCCCTTCTTCTATTCTTTCTCCTAGCTTGATGATGTCGGAGAATTTGTGGTTCTCAATAACCATCAACCTTTCATAGTATTGCGGGTCTTGAGCTCTGATGAAGAACTTATTCATTTGTTCTTCTTTAAGTGTTGGTCTTACTTTTGCAGCCTCAGACCTCCACCGAGTAACATATTCACGGAAGGTCTCTAATAGTTTCTTTTTGAGGTTTTGAATGTAGAAAACATCTGGTGCGTTCTCGATACTGTTGAACCTAAACCTGTCCATAAAGTCTGACGCCATGCTTACCCAACTCACCCACTTCTTCGGATTCTAGCTGATATACCAGGACAATGCATCTCATGTGAGGCTTCACATGAACAGTTTCATGCAGATTTGTTCGTTTTTGCCCACTCCTACAAGCTTGTCACAATATATCCTCAAATGCACTTTTGGATCACCAATTCCATCGAACATTTTAAATTTGGGAGGTTTGTACCCCTCCGGCATCTCTATATCTAGCTGAATGTACAAGTCTTCATAATTCAAACCTTCAACGCCTTTACCATCTTCGACATTCTGAACTCTACCAGAGAGCTTCTTGAGTTCTTCCGCCATATTCTTGATTAGCAGGTCCTTCTCGGCCGACTCCGGTATGTATAGGGTTTGTTGTGGGGTACAGGGTAAGGCCTCCACATATATCGGGTTGCTTTGGTGGACTTCAGGGATCTGGGCATAATGGTGATCATTTGTTGAGTTTTGGAGGTCAGGAGTGGGTTGCGGTATATTCTGGGGTGTATGATAAGTGGTAATCTGCGGGTATTGGGTTGGGTGGTGATGTTGTTATTGAGGAGTTGGTATTGGAGGAGGATGAGGGTTCTGGGGAGGTGTAGGGTACTGGTGTGGTGCAGGAGGGTTTGGTGGCGGGTTTTGGTTTTATGGTGCTTGGTTCTGGTATTTGGATTTTGTTGGTTAATATCAGGGGCATTTAGAGTGAGAGAGAGGTTTGCCAAGTTCCGGACCTGCTCAAGCTCTTCTTGTAGCTCCAAAAGCTTTTGTTCCAGACGTAAGAACAGTTCATTCTATGTCGGGGTGCTCCGGCCATCTGAAGTTTCGACCTTCTCAGCTATAGTAGCGTTGTCCTTCCTGATACCACTCGAATCATCCATTTTCCCTTTCCCTTTGCTTTTGCCTTTAGGATCACTTGGTGGAGGAGGAGGAGGTGGAGGACCTCTAGATCTAGTGTGATATGCTGACGATGCCAGTATGCAAGAACCAACCTTGGGGAATAAGAATAATCAAAAAGAAGAAAAAGCAAAAGGTAACCAAGTTAGTAAGGGGTATTGAAAGAATGCTTGCAATATTAAACATATTTTGCAAAATCATGTAATAATTCGTATCCTAATTTGGGGACCTTGTTGTGCCCGAGGTAGGCCTAAGCGACACATAGACTTGAAGAAAATTGATGCCAATAATTGCGTCATTTCATTAATGTGAAAATGAGCCAAATCTTCACTAAATTGACAATAATAATAAAGCTACTAATGGCATTTAGCCTTATTACAATTGAAATCTGAAACTAAGCTAGAAAACAATAAAAGACATTACTTTCTAGTCTACTTGGTCCCTGGAGGACCTTCTCCGTGCTTGGCTCTTTTGACTCCATCAATCAAGTTCCCCAGATCGCGCATATCCAACAATAGGTAAGTCTTTGCTAGATGCCCTCCTTCACTGCCATCCATGTTTTGACAATATGAAAGCCTCTTTCTCATCTTCCCTTCAAGCTCCATCAATCCCTGTTCCAGATATTCTAACCTTTCCGTTGCATAAGTGGCGCTCCCTTTCCATTCATTTATAGCCTCCATGTCTATTTTATGCTGTTCCAGGTACCTAGATTCCGACTCGAAAATCCTTTTGCGAAGCCTTCTATACTTGACATGTGCCTCAGCATCATCATCAATGAACCTATTTTCCAAATTGACCTCTGACTTGACGTCTCCCACTATATCATCTACCAACCATGATGGATAGAAAAACACGTGACCGGCATGGTACCCGTCTGGCTCTACAGTCTCTTTTTCCACAATGACTTTCTGGTTCCACATATGTTGTGCCTCGAATTTGAAAGGAATGATGTCCCCTTTGAAGTCTGCATTGTACTGGACCATGTTGGAAACTCGAGGTATGACTTGTTTTCTTCCTGCCTGTCTCATTACCCTTATAGGAGCATAGGGATAAATGCCTCGCAACCCGATCAACACCAAATGAGTAGTATCCCTTGACCTGATGATGAACTCAATGCTAGGAAATCACTCAAACATCCAATGTACCTTTTCGCCTGTCAAATTGCTGAAGAAACAAACCCAACTTACAGCGCTTCCGGGTTGTGCGAACCTATCTAGGATGAATGTCATTTTCTTTGGATGGTGGTAAGCTATCTAGTCATTCAATGGCCGTCGCAGAAGTTCTTGACAGTATTTTCCCCTTTGAAAGTGTTCCAATAACTAGACTTGCAATAATAGATTACAACCTTTGAAATGTCCGAACCCCTGCTTGCACCGATCTAGAGCGCTGTACAGTTCGGCTAGGATCATAGGGATGATGGTGTAGGTTTTCCCTTCGATACCTTCCATTAAAGTTCTTGCAACCATAGCTAAACGAGTGTGGATCCTTCCCCCTTTCATTGGAAATATCAACAATCCCAAGAAGCAGATGATGAACACATAAACCCGGCGATGCGTCCAACCTAATGAAGTAATGGCAAGTTTATCATGATGAAGGCGATATGACTTACTGTGCCCATAACGCTCATAAAGGAATTCAAATGGGATGCATGATTTCTTCAAACAACGCAACTCATCATTTTTCTTAAAACCTAGCATTTTCAGAAAACTGCGACGGGTGCGATTTTCCGGTACTAATAACCTTGGACTATCCCACGACAACTTAGTAAAACTTCCTATTTATTCTAAGAGAGGAGTCATTTCTATGTCACCAAATCGGAAGTCCGCTCTTTTCTCATCTCAAAACATGGTAGCAGCCTCAATCAAAGCTCTATTTGGTTGGATATTAAGCAAAGACGGCAAGTCACCAAGTACTCTTCTCACATGATTCTTGTCGCAAGGCGCAAGGTCCTTCCACCAGTCAAGTAGCAGAGGTGGGATGTTTTGGACCATGTCGAACCTGGGGAATTCGTGCTTCATTTTCTGCAAACAAATAAAGTTAGCGCTTTCCCCCTCCAGATACGACCACTTACACAATAATGATCAACGTATTGGCATATTTTCTCCAAGTAAAGCACATAACGTGATAGTGTCCATTGGGACTGTAGAAATCCCATCAAATTTTAGACAAGGCTTATCTTAGCGGGCTATTATGTTAACAATGTTCTAACCCGTACTAGGTTTAACATGATGCATGTACATTTGATATCGGAGTAAGGTTTCTAGAATGGCCTAGACCGGTACTGCCAAGTGGACAGCTTGATAGGGAAAGGCACAGGACCGTCGATTGCACCGCTGATTGACTAGTCTACCACAAATAAGCCTTTTTAATTTTAAAAAAGGTAATTTTGTAAGAGCTCGGATACTCATCAAGCGCCGCTATGTTAATAATTGGCACGAATGGAGTATGATATGGAGCATACTTTATACAGAAATAACACTTTGTCAAATATTTGCATGATAAATATATAAAAGCAGTAAATACAATAGTAAGGTAAACATAGGAAATATAGAAAGCAAAGACAAAAGGAAAGAGTCAGTTTAGTTCGTGGAATATATGCAAGAATGTAATAAAGCAGATATGGGAACAGGGATGGGGGAGGCATGATATGGCAGTCTTAGACAAGATGAAATGAAAAGTGGTCATAGCAAATAAAGATGAACGGGAAAGGGATGTGCATGTCATAACAGATTTAAACAAATAAAGGTGAATAGGGGAAGGGTTATGTATGTAATAGCAAATTTAAACAAATAAAGGTGAAGAAGGGAAGTGCATGTAATAAAGAAAGCAATCCACGTAAGTCGAGTTCATTATGGTAAGAGCCTAAGTGTATCCCCAGCAGAGTCCCCATGCTATCGCGCTCCTTTTTCTAGCAAAAGCGGGCTTCGACATTGTGACAACTCTTTTGAGTGGGAAGTAAAGTGTTAAAAGAAAAAGAGTCGCCACCTAACAATTTTTAAGGCGCGTTAGGGCACCTATTATGTAGATAACTCTGTTTGACTAGTCAGCACCACCAAAGATCAGGTAAGGGCTCAAATTACCTCAAAGAAAAAGGTGTTAGACACTCTTCGAGGTCTACAACTGTGGGTCCCGGCCGAACTTAAGACTATGTGGATTATAATTAGGCAAGATGATTAAATAAACAAAGAGAATAAAAGGTCAAAGAGTTTCATTATAACACAATGAGAATTGGTACAAATCTTAAGGACTACAAGGATACCGCTATAACGGTCTATATTAGATGACTAAGTGTATAAAGAGAAAATGGGGGTCCTAAGTTTTTTAGCCTAAAGGATCACCGCGTGCAACATAAATAATACTTCGCAACTCCTTTTAGATAGGAGTTTCTCATATTATTCAGCGGGCACAGACTATCATCTCCTGCTACCTGATTACTATGTTGAAGTTGTTTACTTAGAGCGTTCTAATTCAATTCCAGGCCGCGTCATATGCGTGCACTACCCATCACACTAGGGAGGTCAATATAGAGAGTTTTGGTGGCCTTGGCTTTCAGCCGGCCAAGAGTGATAGATTCAGAATAGTGTAGGTAACAAATGAGAGTGAGATGATAGTGATCAAGTATTAGAATTTGAAGAGGTGCACTTATATTTTAGAAGCAGACATAGCAGGGGTGATTAAACAAAGAACATACAAGCAAAGAGAATCAACAAAAACTCAAAGGACAGGTAGATATCACAAGTTCAAACACTTAGCATATTGGGCAGAAAACATTTTGTAAGAAGCATGGGAGTTAGGTTTTCTGAGACTACAAGATTAACATACAAAGGTGCACAATACCAAATGAGTCTAAAGTAGAGCACTAACTTAAAGGATTTAAAGCCTAGGGGTCCAAATTATGTTGAATATCCATCACAACACCAGAAAGTAGACATGCCAACTTATATCACTAAGACAAAACAATATCAAACATTATAAGGAAACACACGTTAAGATGGCTACTCTAAAGTTCCCAACTAATCACCAGGGGATACAGGATTTAGGCAAACCGAAGACATAATGAGTGCCAAAATAGCATGGGAGCAGGTCATAGCTAGAGTGAAGGTCTTAACATTGATTAGGACACATTATAGATACGAGTCAGTCATTACAGGAACCCAGAACAAAGGAGGGAAGCAAACTCATGCCAAGCAGCAAATGTAAACATTCAGGTACCAACACATTAGGCTAAACGAACTTAAGAGAGTCCAAATTATTCAAGATAAGCATAAACATATCTCAGAACTTGCAGTTTTAGGTAAAATCAAATGCTAAATAAGTTCATATCACAAAATGAGTTCAATGCTAATAAGGCTGCATATAGAGATGGTCTAGAAACACATTAGGTCATGAAATTTCAGAGGTATGAGTATGAAAATCATGAATACAGGAGAATAAAATTGCAAAAAGCTAATGAACTTACCAGTTATCATTTGATAAATAGACAAACAAGAAAGAACAAACTCTACAATACTCTGAACGTCAACAAAGAGCAATAGAACCCAGAATCTTAGTTTGTCAGAGTTCCCAAAGGCTTCAAACGAACCCCGGCAGTGCTCTCACCATGAAAAGTTGAAAAATCAAATTCTGGTGGCCTTGGCTTTCAGTCGGCCAAGAGCCAAAGTATAGAACAAGAGAATGAGAGGATAATAGAGTGACGACCTTTAGTTTTTAGTGAATATCCTGATTAAAAGTCTGTTTCAAAGGGGAATGGGGAGGGGTTTATATAGTAGTAGATACTATAATAATAAGATCAAACATAAATAAGATAATAATATACAGAATGAATTTAATCGGATTAGAAGAAAAATTAGGTAAACCCTAGTTCATGATGGAGAACCAAAAAAGAATAGTCGAAACATCTCACTGAATCGAACCCACACGAGCTTGCCATGATGCATATGGACAAAATATCGTCCAAATACCAAAGGGTGAAGCTGATATCCCTTGATTCGGAGATTGATACTTGCCAAAAATGGATCAAGTACTATGTAATACCGTAAAAAAGTAACCGGTAGCGAAGGAACATAAGTATGGTAAGTAAATAAGGGGTGAATCCCATTGTTAACAGGATTGATGAAGGGTGGCGATGAGGGTTCTTCAGAGAAGAGGGGGGATTCTAGGGATTTCAGGGCGGGGGGTTGGTATGAAATGGGCTAGGGTTTTGGGTAAGGGGGAATATAAAGAAACATGTAGGTGTGTTTTGGGGCGTTGATAATTTGAGATCAACAACCAGGATCGCAAGGGATATGGGGCGGGTTATTTGATATGGGTTCCGCCTGGGTTGAGGTTAAGGGGTCGTTTGGATTGGGCTGCTGAAGAGGAGAGTGAGTGGGCTAAGTGTTTGGGCCAAAATTGGTCCGAAAATTAGCCTACAATTGGGCCAGTTTTTAAATAAGAGATTAAGGGGAAATAATTTAATAAAAATAGTTTAAAAATGCTATCTATGAAACTTAAAACTTTAAAACAATAGTAGAAGATTATAAAAAAATGTAGAAACTTATTTTGACCTTGAATAAAATGACAAATGCAATAAAGTTGTAAAATATAGGCTATTATTGCAAGGTTATGCAAATAGCCTAAATTACTAATGTAAAAAATGAAGTAAAATATTTGAAACAATGTATTATGGATGCAAATAATAATTTTAGATTATTAAGTCATCACAAAATGATTTGAAGGAGTAATTAATAAATATTCAAGTAATTTAAATGTAAGAAAATCAATTTTAAAGCTCTAAAATTATAGAAAATTATAGAAAATGCTTGTATAGATTTTGTAAACTAAATAATGATCCGTAATGATATTTTGAAAGTATATATACTATTTGAGAAAATATGAGGGCAAAATTGGGTTTCAACAAATACTAAAAGCTAACACAATACAGCAATAAGTACAACACACACACTCCGTTGCAGCGCGCAACCCGATCCCACCATACAAACACAATCCTCCCTTATTTCACCATATCAATATCAAAATCACATATAAAATCCGCTGCGACGCGCAACCCGATCCCACCGTATCAATATCATATCCTCCCTTATTCCACCATATCACAACCATTGCGGCGGGCAACCTAATCCATAAAAAAATTCAATAAATGTAATCAATCTAACAACTCAATGCACAAGAATCTCTACGATTAAAGAATATGAAAGCAAAGCAATAAAGGAACCCCATACCAAATCAAGAAATGCTACAATTAATACAAAGCAACAAGAAAAGCCAAATATATGACAGTTAAAGTGTACAAGTAAGACAATTAAGGAAAGTAGAAATTAATCATGGAATAATGGAAGAAACAAGCATTTCAATACAAGAGTAAATAAATGACGAGTAACAAGTTACGATATAGAAAGCAACTAAAGCATGTAACAGTTAAGGCATGGAATAAGATAATTTATGAAATACGGGAAATCATGGAAACAATTATTTTGACGGTGTATATACACTCGTCACCTCGCATATACGCCGTTACACACGTAATTCACATAACATATAGTTCAAGGGTTCCTAATTCCCTCAAATCAAGGTTAGACCCAACACTTATCTCGCTCTGCAATCAACTCAAAGCTCAACCAGGGCCTTTCCTCTAAAATTCGCCTCCAAACCAATCACATCTAACCAAAATCGACTCAATATCATCAAACAATGCTAGAGAAATCAATTACTATAGATAAAGAAAAGATCTTTACACTTTTTCCATAAAAATCAACAGAAGTCAACCCCGGGCCTGCTTGGTCAAAACTCGAGATTTGGACAAAAACCCAATTACCGATTCACCCCCGAGCCCGATTATGTGATTACTTTTGAAATCCGACCTCAATTTGAGGTCTAATCTCAATTTTACAAAACCCCCCCGCTTCTACACAAATTCCTAATTTTCTACCATGAAAGTGCCTAATTTAAGGTTAGAAATCAATGGGTGTTGATGGAAATGGAAGAAAACAAGTTAAAGTATACTAACCTACAAAGTGGGGATGAAATTTCTCTTCGAAATCGCCTCTAGGCCGAGCTCTAATATGAAGATGGTGAAAAATGAAGAAAATCCCATGTTTGGGACATTTAATTCACTGGGCGTCAGGCCTTATTCGTGTTCACGAAAGGCCTGACGCGATCTCGATGTGCAGCGGCTCAAGTGGACTTCACGTTCGCGATGGCTTGTCCCCCTGGCCTTCGCGTTCGTGAGCCTGGGCTCACGTTCGCGTAGAGCTACTAACTCACTGCCACCAGAGTCCCATAAATCTTCGCGTTCGCGAGAGGGTGGTTACGTTTGCGAAGGGTAAGCCCCCAATGCTTCGCGTTCGTGACCGTTTACCCGCGTTTGCATAGAAGAAAACCACCCCAGCCCCAAGTTCCCCTTCGCGATCGTGAAGCACAATGCACCAGACATCAAAAACCTCAGAAACCAACAATTGCCTAAGTCCAAAAATCACGTAGCCTATCCGAAACTCACCCGAGCCCCTTGGGTTCCAAACCAAACATGCACACAAGTATAATATCATCATACGAACTCGCTCGCACGATTAAAAAACCAAAATAATACCTAGAACTACGAATCAGACATTAAAATTAATGATATTTTCAAAGTGACTCCATTAAAATTTACAACCGGACGTCCGAATCACGTCAAATAACCTCCGTTTTTACCAAATTTTGCATAGAAGTCATAATAGCGAAATAAACCTATACTAAGTTTCGAAACCGAAATCCGGACCCGATATCAACAAATTCAACCTACATTCAAACTTAGAAATTCTTTAAACCTTTAAATTGCTAGTTTTTAACAAATCACGTTAATCTAACTTAGGAACTTTGAAATTCAATTTCGGGCATACATCCAAGTGTAAAATCACGAAACGGGCCCACTGAGACCGTCAAAATACTGATCCGGGTTCATTCACACAAAATATTGACCGTAGTCAACTCAAATCATTTTTAAGGCTAAATTTTCATATTTTCTTCAAATTTTCACATAAAACATTTCCGGAAAAGACACGAATTGTGCATGCGAATCGATAAAGGCTAAATGGAACTATTCAGGGACTTTCATTGGTAAAATATGACCAAAAATGAGCCGTCCAAACCCTTTAGAATGTTCAAGGGTCGTCCACCGCCTAAGTGGGTCCCATTGGGAGCTGCTTGCGCACTTTTGCGAAAATGCGAATATATCTCTACTCCGATGCAGTATCGACGAACGGTTAATGTGATAGAAACTAGACTTGTAGATCTTCAATTTGATATGTGGTTCATCTTGTAATTCCAAGTATATTAGGAGAAAAGCTCTGCTACATTTGACCTAATTGTTAGCACATTATGAATGTAACTTGTAATGGCCTTTGCCAACTTTTGTTCCACAACTCGCTTGACTTCAAAACATAACCCACAACTATCATAAAACTGAAATAACTCATAACATAGCCTCCTTATCATATTAATAACCCTTGTCTCACCCCAAAGTACATGTCATAACATTCCCAACTTGTCGACTTTTGACGAAACTTATTTTTTTCAATTCGTTTTGCTTCTAAGCCGTACAACCCTCTTGGTACTTTGTATTCATGATCTTAAATATTTGTAACCTCCACGGTAACATGATTAACTTACTTTATAAAATTTTCAAAGATGATTTCATTTCTGAGCTTACATCAATTGACTTACGACGTACTCTTACGTACGAAAACATGGGGTGTAACATTGCCTAGGTCTCACGAGTCATGAGCAAGCTTGGTAGAGTCTGGAGGATCGGTACAGAGACGTCTGTACTTATCTTTTAGAGGCGATAAGGCTTTAGAAAAATTTCACTTCTTTCTTTCTCTATCATGTGGTTTATTTCAATTATTGAAGTTTGAACCATTCTACTCTTATTCTCTCGCAGATGGTAAGAAATCGCATAACATCTACAGCTGGGCAGGAGCCAGAGCCCCCTGTTGCAGCCACTACTAGGGGTAGAGGCCAGGGTTTTTGTAGAGGCAGAGCTCAGCCTAGAGCACGGGCAGCAACATCACGCATGGTGGAGCCTCAGCCTGACCATGAGGAGGAGGTCCCAGTTCAGGCCGTACCAGCCGGACCCGCTCATGTACTAGAGGGATTCATTTCCACTACCGTACTTTAGGATGCTCTAGTCCGATTTGTTTGACTCATGGGGAGTGTGGCTCAGACCGGAGCATTTCCTATAGCACCAACCATCGCTCAGGCTGGGGGAGGAGAACAAACTCACGCCACTCACACTCCAAAGCAGATGGCTCCCCTATACCAGACTCCGACAGCTCCAGTACTTAGGGTAGTTCAGCCCGTAGTTGCTACACAGCTCACGAAGAGGCCCACTATGTCTTCTGAGAGATTGATGAGATTGGATTAGTTCACCAAACGCTTTTCTTTTTGTTATAGCGGTGCACCCTCTGAGGACCCATATAATTACTTGGACTGTTGCCATGAGGTGTTGCACAAAATGGGTATTATTGAACTAATGGGGTCGACTTTATAGTGTTTCAGATGACCGGTTCTTCCAAGAGGTGGTGGCAATATTTTGAGCAGAGCAGACTAGCTGGTTCACCTTCACTTAACTGGGATCAGTTTTCGCAGCTATTTCGAAAGAAGTTTATTTCTTTCACTCTATGAGAGGAGTACCATAGGCAGTTTTAGCGCCTTCAACTAAGTGGCATGACCGTCACCCAATACGAGACCAGATTTGTGGACCTGGCCCGTCATGCAACTATGTTGATTCCTACAGATAGAGAGAGGGTGAGAAGGTTTATTGTGGACCTGGACCGTCATGCAGCTATGTTGCTCCTTTGAGTGCACCATTGCTTCAGAGTTACTCAGGGGCTATATGGTTCGTCAAGGTCAGTCTTAGCTTCAGTAGCCTTAGCAGCCGAGGGAGTGCTTTCAGTGTGGGGCATAGATCACATCAGGAGGTATTGCCCTAGACTAGCAACAGACCTCATCAGGGTTCTCGTGCCATCATGCCTGCACTGGTTGATCCACCACCGGCATAGCCAGCTAGAGGCGAGGCTCAGGTTGTTAGAGGTGGAGGTCAGGTCATTAGAGGTGGAGGCCAACCGGCTAGGAGTCTCCCTAGGGGCGGAGGTTAGAGTTGTGGGCCCATTCCTATTTTATGCATTCCCAACTAGACCTGAGGTAGAGTCAATTAACACCGTCATCACAAGTATTATTTCGATTTTCCATAGAGCTGCTTCAGTTCTATTTGATTCAGTCTCAACTTATTTTTACGTGTCATCCTATTTCTCTTCATATCTGATTGTGCCTTATGATTTTTTGAGTGCTCCAGTATATGTGTCCACGCCTGTGGGAGATTCTATTATTGTAGATCTTGTTTATCGCTCGTGTTTGATTTTTATCGGGAGCCTTGATACTAGTGTAGATCTCCTACTTCTTGATATGGTGGACTTCAATGTTATTTTGGGCATGATTGGCTATCACCTTATCATGCTATATTGGACTGTCATGCCAAGACAGTGACCTTATCCATGCCAGGGTTGCCCTAGTTAGAGTGGAGAGGGACCTTATCTTATGTGAAGGCTCGGCATATGGTCAATAAGGGGTATTTAGCATATTTGGCCTATGTTCGTGATTCTAGTGCGGAGGTTCCTTCCATGGATTCAGTACCTGTTTTGCGTGAGTTTCCAGAGGTATTTACTATAGATCTGCTAGGGATGCCGCCCAACAGGGATATTGACTTTTGAATGACTTGGCTCCGGACGCTCAGCCCATTTGTATTCCACCATACCGTATGGCGCCACCTGAGTTGAAGGAACTGAAGGAGTAGTTATAGGATTTACTTGATAAAGGATTCACTAGGCCAGTATCTTGCCCTGGGGTGCGCCAGTATTGTTTGTGAAGAAAAAAGGATGTTTCGATGAGGATGTGTATAGATTATCGGCAGTTGAACAAAGTCACCATCAAGAACAAGTATCCCTTGCCGAGGATTGATGACTTATTTTATCAGCTTCAGGGTGTCAAAGTGTTTTCGAAGATTGATTTGCAATCTAGCTACCATCAGTTGAAGATTAGGGCATCACATGTCCCTAGGACAGCTTTCTAGACTCGGTATGGGCATTATGAGTTTTTAGTGATGTCCTTTGGGTTGACAAATGCCCCAACAATATTTATGTATTTGATGAATTGAGTATTAAAGCCCTATTTGGATTCTTTTGTGATCGTCTTCATTGATGATATATTGATCTACTCCTGCAGTCAAGAGGAGTATGAGCAGCATCTTCGAATGGTACTTTAGACCCTGAGAGATAGTCAATTGTATACCAAGTTTTCAAAGTGTGAGTTTTGGTTAGACTTGGTTGCCTTTTTTAGGGCATGTTGTATCTGCAGAGGGCATTAAAGTGGATCCTAAGAAGATTGAGGCAGTTCAGAACTGGCCTAGACCTACTTCAACTACAGAGATTCAGAGCTTTCTGGGTTTGGCGGGTTATTATCGCCGGTTCGTAGAGGGGTTTTCATCCATAGTAGCCCCATTGACTAGATTAACCCAGAAGGGTGCCCTATTCAGGTGGTCAGATGAGTGTGAGTTGAGCTTTTAGAAGCTCAAGACTGCCATGACTACAACTCTGGTGTTGGTATTACCCATGGGTTCGGGATCTTATATTGTGTATTGTAAGGTATCGCGTATTGGGCTTGGTGCAGTATTGATGTAGGATGGCAGGGTGATTTTATACACGTTTCGTCAGCTGAAGGTTCATGAGAAGAATTACCTTGTTCATGATTTAGAATTGGCGGCGATTGTCCATGCATTGAAGATTTGGAGGCATTACCTCTACGACATGTCGTGTGAGGTATTCACGGATCATCGGAGTCTGCAATATTTGTTTAAGCAAAAGGATCTCAACTTGAGGTAGCGGAGGTAGTTAGAGATGTTAAAAGACTATGATATCACCATTTCGTATTGTCCTGGGAAGGCCAATGTGGTGGCCGATGCCTTGAGTAGGAAGGCTGTGAGTATGAGTAGCCTTGCATATATTCTAGTAAGTGAGAGACCGCTAGCATCAGATGTTTCGGAGCTTAATCAGGTTCTTTCTTTCACGGTTTATCGGTCTTCTTTGTATCAACGCATCAAAGAGTGTCAGTATGACGACCCCTATTTGCTTGTTCTTAAGGACATAGTGCAGTATGGTGATGCCAAGAAGGTTTCTGTTAGAGATGATGGAGTGTTACGGATGCAGGGTGGGATCTGTGTGCCCAATGTGGATGGGCTTCGTGAGTTGATTCTTGAGAAGGCCCACAGTTCACGGTATTCCATCCATCTAGGTGCCACCAAGATGTATCAGGATTTGAGGTAGCATTATTGGTGGAGGAGAATGAAGAAAGACTTAGTTGCGCATGTGACTCGTGTTTGAATTGTCAGCAAGTAAAGTACACATATTAGAGGCCTGGTGGTTTACTTCAGAGGCTTGATATTCCTGAGTGGAAGTGGGAGCGTATTACTATGGATTCTGTTGTTGGGCTCCCACGGACTCAAAGGAAATTTGACGCCGTATAGGAGACTTTGGATAGGTTGACCAAGTCGGTGCATTTCATTCCGGTGGCAGTTACCTATTTTTCAGAGTGGTTGGCTGAGATCTATATCCGCGAGATCATTCATCTGCATGGTATGCCAGTGTATATTATTTCTGACCGGGGCACGCAATTCACATCGCACTTTTGGAGGGCCGTACAATGTGAGATATGCACACAGGTTAAGTTGAGTACAACATTTCACACCCAGACAGACGAACAGTCGGAGAGCACCATTCAGATATTAGAGGATATGCTTCCCGTTTGTGTTATAGATTTCGGGGGTTCTTGGGATTAGTTCTTGCCACTCGCGGAGTTTGCCTACAACAACAACTACCAATCGAGTATTTAGATAGCTGTATATGAGGCATTATATGGGAGGTGGTATCGTTCGGTAGTTGGTTGGTTTGAGCTAGGAGAGGCTCAATTGTTGGGTACCGTTTTGGTTTAGGATGCCTTGGAAAATATCAAGATGATTCAGGATCGACTTCGCATAGCTTAGTCTAGGCAGAAGAGTTATGCCGATCGTAGAGTTCGTGATGTTGCATTCATGGTTAAAGAGAGGTTTTTCCTCCTGATTTCACCCATGAAGGGTGTGATGAGGTTCGAAAAGAAGGGCAAGTTAAGCCCTAGGTATATCGGACCCTTTGTGATTCTTGAGAGAGTTGGAGAGAGGGCCTAGAAGCTTGCATTTCCACCTAGTTTATCAATACTCCACCCAGTTTTCCATGTGTCCATGCTCCGAAAGTATCACGGTGATCCATCTCATATATTAGATTTTAGCTCAGTCCAATTGGACAAGATTTGACTTATGAGGAGGAGCCGTTAGCCATTCTAGAACGGTAGGTCCAGAAGTTGAGGTCCAAGAGTTATCCTTCAGTTATAGTATAGTGGAGAGGTCATCCAATCGAGGCAGAAATGTGGGAGTCCGAGTCCGATATGCGGAGTACATACCCACACCTTTTCACCAGTCCAGGTACCTTTCTATGTCCGTTCGAGGACAAACATTTACATTAGAGGTGGAGAATGTGATGACCCGATTGGTCATTTTGCGTATTAGCACTTAATTCCATGTCCTAAGACCTCTGTTAGCTTCGTTTGTTATTTCTTGGTTTACGTGCATGGTCCGTGGCACTATTTGGAAAGCTTTTATGTGAAAATTTGACGAAAACATGATTCTTTGGCTTTAAAAATAATTCGAGTTGACCACGGTCTATAATTTGTTAAAACGATTTCGGATCAGTGTTTTGATGATTCCGGTAGGTCCGTATCATGATTTTAGACTTGGTCGTATGCCCAGAATTGAAATTTGAGGTCCCTTAATTGATTTGACTCATTTTGCCGAAAACTAGCATTTTGAAGGTTTGAAAATTTACTAAGTTTTATCGTAAGTTGACTTCTCATCTAACGGGTTCGATTTTTGATGTTGAAACTTGGAATGGGTCCGTATCGCTATTTGAAACTTGTCTGCAAAATTTGGTGCAATTCGAAATTGATTTGACATGATTCGTACGCTTAGATGTGATTCTAGTGTTCTTGAGTTTTACTTTGAAATTTCATTCATCTTGAGGATTGATTTGTAGATTTAGATATTATTTTGGTGATTTGATTGCGCGAACAGGTTTGTATGATGTTATTACACTTGTGTACATGTTTGGTTTGGTGCCCGAGGGACTCGGGTGAGTTTCGGACATGTTTCAGATGAGTTTGGTGAGTGTGAAGATAGTTGGTGTACTTCTGTTGTAGTTGTTCTACTGCAAATCTCGCATTTGCTAGGTCTGGCTCGCAATTGTGAGCCTCGCTTTTGAGAACAATATAATGCATTTGCAAGCATGAGTTGGACTGGGTAATCTCGCATTTGCAATGAACATGTTCGCATTTGCGAACTATCAGAGGCCGCATTTGCGATCTCAGAGTCACATTTGCGATATCAGCGTGCACTTGAGTCTGCTTCACATTTGCAAAGTTCCTGACCGCATTTGCGATGGGGGTATCTTCGCATTTGCGATCATTTTGTCGCATTTGCAACTTCTGTTACTCTGAGGCACGGTTCGCATTTGCGACCATTGTCTCTCATTTGCGGTATTCGCAATTGCGAACATGACTTTGCAATTGCGACACCTGCAGCTGGGTAAAAGAGGGGGAAAACGGGACTTAGCTCATTTCACATATTTTCTCTACCCTAAAAACTCTAGAGGCGATTTTCCAAGAGAATTTTATTCCCAAATTCATTGGTAAGTGACTTTAATTTATTTCCTTTCAATTACCCATTACATTTCATGAGATTTCAACATCAAATCTAGGATTTTCATGGTGGAAATTAGAGATTTGGATAGAATTTGAATTTTTTTGTAAAGTTGTAATTTAGACCCCGAATTGAGGTCGGTTTTCAAAACAAATCACATAACCGGGCTCGGGGGGTGAAGGGATAATCAGGTTTTGGTCCGAACCTTAGGTTTTGACCAAGCAGGTCCGGGGTTGACTTTTTAAAAAATGATCAAAATGGAACCTTTTTGATTTGTGGGTAGTTTCTAAAGCTTATTTTGAATCATTTGGTCAATTATTTGCTAGATTTGTTTGGTTTGGAGGATTCTTCAAAAGGCAAAGCTGTCGTTGATTGATTGCTTGAGTTGTGGAGTGAGGTAAGTGTTGGGTCTAACCTTGATTTGAGGGAATTAAGGAACCTTGAACTATGTGTTATGTGAATTATATGAGAAATGTCGTATATGCGAAGTGACGAGTGTATATACGCCATCACGATACTTGCTGCCATGTTTTCGTTACTCCATGATATATCTTGTTTCATGCCTTAATTTCTACATGCTTTATTGACTTCCATGCCAAAATTGTTACTTGTGATTTAGTTATTCTTGTATTAAATTGCCCCTCCCTACCATGATCCCATGCTTGTTTTCTACTTGTCTCTACTTGCTTTACTTGCATATCTAAATTGTCATAGGTCTTAGTTGCCTTATAGTTTTGTAATATTTGTTGCTTTCTATAACGTGGTTTCACTTGTATGGGTTGTCTATGTCACGACTCAAAATCCAACCTTTCGTGATGGCGCCTATCATGGTACTAGGCAAGCCGACTGCTCAGACATTTCCAACACTTTTAATCTTTGAAATATACTAAATCAGTTTAAATAAATAAAAATCTCATAAAACAGGATGGAATATCATAACTCAATACATAATTTTTCCTAAAACCGGGGTGTCACTGAGTACATGAGCATCTACATAATGACAGTCTAGTATACTGTTTGGAAAGTAGAACTGAAATAATAAACTGAAGATAGGGAAGGAGAGTCAAGGTCTGCGGATGCCAGGCAGCTACCTCGATGATCTCCGAATGTCTGAACTCTGCGAATCAGCAACCGCCGTAACCGGAAACTCCTAGATCTGCACACGAGGTGCAGAGTGTAGCGTGAGTACAATCAACTCAATAGGCAATAAATCTAATCTCTGGATTGAAAGTAGTGACGAGTTTGAGTAATACAGTCCACATGCGGTATTAACAGAATAGAAACTTACAACAACTATGACAGTGATATCTTAGAAATTTATAATCTATAAGTAAAGGTACAAGAATTTAGACATGCTTTCAGGTTTTGCAATAAAATTTAACACAAAATAGGGCAGATCCATCCCAAATGCACATAAAACTAAGGCAGATCTAGCCCAAATGTAAATAACTGCTAACATTGCTCCCACTGTGGATGTGCAGACTTCGGAGGGGCCGATCAAGCCCAAGCGCTATAATAAGCCAAATCCTGGCATGAATCAATAAAGCCTATTGCGGCGTGCAGACCGATCCCATGAATATCACTCATAATAGACCCTCAATCTCACTAAGTTATTAATATCTCCAGTCTCTCGGGCATACTAGAATCATGATATTCAGCCCAAACAATGATGATATGATGTATCAGATTGTCACGATCCAAAATCCAACTAGTCGTGATGGCACCTAACCCAAGCCGTTAGGTAAGCCAATTATCAACTATCCAATTCCAATGAAATTTAATAAGACAATTAGTTAAAAGAAAATATATAAAACTAATACATTTCCACAAGAACTGGTAGTACAAATCATGCGCTTCTAAGAATAGAGTTTACAAAGCTGGTATGAAGTAAATACATCATCTGTTTGAAAATTTCATAAACCGAATTTTATGAATCTAAGGCCACCATGAACAAGAGGCAGCTACAACCGGAACACATGTACATCTTCAGATCCAGCTCCTAACGAACACAACAACATCAACAGCAAAACATCTGCACGCAAGGTGCAGAAGTGTAGTATGAGTACAACTGACCCCATGTACTCAACAAGTAACAAACCTAACCTTAGGTTGAAGTAAAGACAAGCTTCTACCAAGGTTAGAGTCCAATTCCAATAACCAACAATAGTTCATAACAACATAAAACAAGTAATAAAAGAAGTAACTCAAAGAATAAATGCTCAGCTAAATCATGATTTTTGAAAATAATTCTACTTTTTCAGTGTATCAGTGAAAACCCAAATCGTTTACCGAAGTAGCCAAAAATAGGAGTATGTTTGAAAACAGTAAATTTTCCCAATAATTCTTTCAATAATAAATAAGATGTTACATTTTCCCTTCCAGATAGCCAGTGTGAAATGCATCACCATGCCCATATGCCAATATGTGTGAGAAATCATGAATGACATGATACCGTGCAGCATGAGAAAAATACATCTCTATGCCTGTATGTCATGTGTGCATGTCAATGAAATGTATTTCGGAGATGAGCTCATGTACTCACACTCTTAGAGTACTCAATCTAACTGTCTCACACATTCCACTCATCATGCTCAATCACTCGGTACTGTATATGGCCAATCCAGCCCAGGGAAGATCCATCCCGAAATATACACATCAACTGATCATCAGTCACTCAGTACCAAGTAGGGCCAATCCAGCCCGTGGAGAAGATCCATCTCCAGGTATATATTTCTTTGGACAATATCCATGTCCAGGGGAGATCCATCCCTCAATAATAATAACCGCGCTCACTGGGGGTGTGTGTAGCCTCCGAAGGGGCTCCTTCAGCCCAAGCGCTATCTTAAATCAGTATAACCACTGCTCCAGGGTCCAAGATAACACGTATATTCAGGGTTCATACCCTCATCTCCAAGATTAGAAGAGTTACTTACCTCGACCAAGCAGCCTCCAATGCCGAGCAAGCTAAACAATGCTCCAAAAATTCCATTCTGCACGTATCAGCTTCCGAACAACTCGAATCTAGTCACAATTAATTGGATTCAGTCCACACAAATTATAGGAATTAATTCCATACCAAAATACTAATTTTTCCAAAACAAATCCGAAATTATACTAAAAATATTGGCTGTGGGGCCCACGTCCCAGAATCCGACGAAACTCATAATATCCGACAACCCATCCAATTACAAGTTCAACCATACTAATTTCACCCAAATCCGACTCCGAATTGATGTTCAAATCTTGGAAGTTCATTTGATGAAATTGTAGAAAATTCCTCTGATTTCTCTTGAAAAATCAATAATCTAACGCCGAAAACGAAGATTAATTCATGGAATATAATCACAAGGGAGTCAAGAACAATTACCTCAAGTTGTGTGGAAAAAAGCCTCTCCAAAATCGCCCAAACCGAACTCTATAATCCAAAAATGAAGAAAGAAACCAAAACCCATGCTTTAAAGCTTCTGCCCAGCGACTTCTGCATCTACGAACAAGAGGTCGCATCTGCGGACGAAGCTCGCATCTGCACGCATTGGCTGCTTCTCCGCACATTTTCCGCTTCTGTGCACGCGTATATGCGCCCTGGCTTCCGCTTCTGCGGCCTTCGCTCCTGCGACTTCTCTGTCACATCTGCGACTATCACACCTGCGCAAATTCAACCGCAGGTGCGGTCACACAACAACCAGCAGCAACCAGCAATAACAACATGAAGAAAAATGATCTGAAATCAATCCGAAACACACCCGAGCCCCTCGGTACCCCGTCCGAACATACCAACAAGTCCATTAACATAACACGGATCTACTGGAGGCCTCATATGACACCTAACAACAGCAAAACGACGAATCACACCTCAAATCAAAATCTATTAATTTTGAACTTTCAAATTCTATATCTTGTGCCGAAATACATCAAATCAATCTGTAATGACTTCAATTTTTGTACACAAGTCATAAATGACATAAAGAAGCTATTCCAATTTCCAGAATTGGATTTTGACTCCGATATAAAAAAAGTCAACCCCCGGTCAAATTCCCCAAAAATCCGACTTTCGCCATTTCAAGCCTAATTCCACTACGGACCTCAAAATAATTATCCGGACACGCTCCTAAGTCCAAAATCACCATACAGAGCTACTGAAATTATCAGAATTCAAATCTGAGGTCGTTTACACGTAAATCGACATCTGGTCGACTTTTCCAACTTAATCTTTCCATTATGAGACTAAGTGTCTCAATTCATTCTGAAATCTCTCCGGACCCGAACTAACTAATAGTATAGGACATAATACAGATATAAAGCACGAATAGAGCAGTAACAATGTCTGCAACCATGAACTAATATGATAGGTCATAATACTATCATCTGGCTAGCTTTGGTCACGACTTCATAGTCCGCAACCATGAAACAATCTGCTCCTAAAAACTCTAAGTCTCCAAATCCATAGAACACATGAATCACCATTTCTGATCCCATCTTCACCGCCCGAATGTCGAACACTTCTCTCATACACGATCATCCCATGAGGAATACTTCTCCTAATATTTCGTGCCACATAGCAACATCTTAAAATCAGCAGTCGATCAACCAGGAGAATGCCGCAATACCTATGTCATATCCGTAAGTCAAAACACAATGCGCCTTTTGAAATGCGCACCCTTTTCAAGGATTACCTAGCGGTTATAACATTCATCTAAATACCTGAAATTGATTATTTTGTCCTAAATTCGTGATATTCCTTCTAAGAATGAACTGCTACCTTATACATGTAAATCTAAATTCCGCACAACACATAACATCTATCATGCCATCATGTGAAAAATACAAGAACCTCATAATCATTCTGAGTCACAAGTAGAATACATATCCGATCAGTCAGAAGCCTTTCATTTGATCCCATTCGGTAGAAAATCACAATACTCAACATGCTCCTCAGGCCGGTAGGAAATATCCATCTCAAACTGTGGTAGAAATCCTCGACAATGCTTCGGAATCCATTTGCACATAATCAAGTCATCAGAACTGAAGCTCTCTAACTCGACCAAGCCACGCAGGTCACCAAACCCAAGAATATTGCCGCCAAAACATTTATAGACCTTCACCATATCCTAATCACCCAAAAGAACCAAGCATACCATTACCATACTGGTCTAGCCTACTACCCAATTGTCCTATTTTCTCCGAGTTTCTTCTGAATTACCCTTAAGTTGATACCTCTCCTTGTCAAAACACTATGACCCTTACCAAAAGCTCACTACAAGATATCCTAACATAAACCGTACCGCCCTAAGGCTCATAAGCCACTGTATTCTTCTTAAGCACCCCCGTACGAACCACAACCAAAACACCCATTCTGAAAATACCTTATGTAAATTTAAATTGTTCTTTTACCTTTCTTATATTGGAATGTAGAATCAATAGTCATACATAATTACCGCAAGTCCAGACACCATCAGATGCAAATCTCGGATTTTATCCATACACAAGTCCGGAGAAATTCTCAATTGCTATATATAAACCCCGAACCTATTGGAACTTTCTCGAGAGTCACCCACTTTGTTCAAATCCAAATTGCACCGCTAGAACGGGCCGAAAGACACATGCCCCATTATCACAACATCACCTAAAGAAGTAATCCTGCCTTAACACCGCTGATCAAATTTATACTCCGTGCGTACTACATTATTCACAAATAACAACTCATTCATCCCATGATTTTCATATACTCATAAAGCGTAATATAACCCGTATTTAGGAATTTCAGTACTCGAGTCATCCTCGATCTCAACGTCTGTAAGTCATAACTAATCCACAAGTATGCCCCCAAACCAGAACTAGAATTTAATATGTAGCCATGAGATTAAACCATTCGTAGCAGGCTTCCCCACTTGGCTCAAAGCCATAGAACAAATCATTTCATAACTCACAATACCCATACTCTATTACTTCCATAATACTGCAATCAGTTCAACAAAAAATAATCTTAAGCTCATGCAATACCAACCATAAGATACCTCAATCATCCACTAAATTCGTATTTATTCTCTTAACACTCAAATCAACTTTCTCAACCAGATTCAAATTCAAATCTCAACACATACGCCTCGGTGGAAGAAAAAAAACTCTCCACTCAACATTATAAGGAACACACCTACGTAGGTTACTCCGCAGGGGATAACCTACCTGCTTAGGCTCAATTTGGTATCTTGTTATACCCTTTCACAGCCATGATTACTAACCAATAACTTAATTTTTTCGAGTCCAAACTTATTAACAAGACATGAGAATTTAATTTGTCCCACAATTTAACAATGTGAAAGATCCTTCGAAACATTCATACTCGAGACTCTGCGTCACATCAAAACAAAAATCAAGCACCCAATGGACTTTCCTTTACATTTCAAGGAAACACTTCTCTTCACATTCAAATCATCTTAACACGTCCCGCAGTTACATAATACTCATCACAAGGCCATTCCACCGCTCATCAAGCCATAAATTTCACTCGTAGGGTCATAACAAGACATATGAGTCCAAATGTACAAGTTACAACTAAAGCTACCGAGCTTAAACTGCGGTCTAACCATGGCCTCAAGTCCTCCAGACCGGCCCATCACCAACACATAGAATACTCACCTCGAACCTCGTTCATGGAATCACAAGTCGGCGATGCACAATTGATACTGGGCTCTCATGTGCGCATACGAATGTGTGGGAGAAATTCAAAGAGTTATGTTTCAAGCTGAATCAATTTCGCACGATAAGGAAAAAAAGATGGGAAATTTTCCTAAATGCCCTGTAGCCCCTCGAAGATAAGTATGGACGTCATAATACCGATCCGCAAGACTCTACTAGACACTTGCTCATGACTCTTAGAACCTATGAATCTAGAGCTCTGATACGACCTTGTCATGACCTAAAATCCAACTAGTTGTGATTAACCCAACCCGCTAGATAAGCCAATTATCAACTATCCAATTCCAATAAAATTTAATATGGTAATTAATTATAAGAAAATATGTGAAACAAATATATTTACCCAAGAACTGGTTGTGATGACCCAAAAGGTCATCTTATGTTTTAGAACTCGAATCCGCACTCTTAAGCCTTAAAAATCTCATTTTTACCCTCTTTGATTTGCGTGCACAGTCCGGGCGTGTTTCCAAAAACCATTTATGTTGAAAATTGATGAAAATAAGAATTTTTGCCTTAAAGGCTGATTTTAGTTGACTTCGGTCAATATGTTTGGTACACAGGCCCAGATACATGTTTTGACGGACCTAGTGGATCCGTATTGATTTATGGGACCTGGGCGTATGCCCGGAATCGAATTCGGATGTCCCTAGCTCGAGTTATGAATTGTTGATGAAAATTTAAAAGTCTGAAAAATTATTTATTTTTAAGAATTGATTGATGTTTGGCATTATTAGTACCGGGTCTGTATTTTGGTTTTGGAGCCCGGTACAAGTTCATTATAGTATTTAAGACTTGTCTGTGAAATTTGGTGAGAAACGAAGTTGATTTGACGTGATTCGGACGTCCAGTTGAGAAGATAGGAATTTTAAAGTTTTCTTGAGAATTTCATTTGATTTGAATTCGTAGTTCTAGGTGTTATTTTGGCAATTTGATTACGCAAGCAAGTTCGTATGATATTTTTAGACTTGTGGGCAAATTTGGTTTGGAGCCCCGAGGACTCGGGTGAGTTTCAGATAGGCCACGGGATGTTCGGACATTAGAAAATGTGGGTTTTTGCAGATTCTGGTGTTCTGGCATGTCCTTCTTCACTTCCGTGAAAGTACTCTCGCGAACGCGAAGAGCAAGCTGGTCAGCTAGAATTTTCTTCTTCGCGAACATGAAGGCTTGGTCGCGAACGCGAAGCGATGGGGGGTTACCCTTCGCGAACGCGACCAACTCCTGGGGGAGAGTCAGTGATCCTTCTTCACAAACGCGAGCATGGTCTCGCGAACGCGAAGGCCAGGGAGGAGTAACCATCGTGAACGCGAGCAAGGCCTCGCGAACGCGAAGGCTTGGCAGCTCTGCTCTTCATGAATGTGACAGTGGCCTCGCGAACGCGATACACACTGTCGCCCAGCACTTAAGAGAATCCAAACAGGGGATTTCTCCATAAATTCATTTTTCTCAAAAACTAAACTGACTAGAGGCGATTTTCAAGAGTTATTTTCTTCCCCAAAGTGTTGGTAAGTGATTCTAAACCATTTTGTTTCAATTACCCATTTCATTTCATAAAGTTTTAACCTAAAATCTAGAGTTTTCATGGTAGAATTAGGGGCTTGGGTAGAAACTAGGGATTTCAGGAATTTGGGGATTATACCTCAAATTGAGGTCAGATTCCAAAATCAATTATATATCCGGGTTCGGGGATGAATGGGTAAATAGATTTTGGTCCGAACCTCGAGTTTTGACCAAGCGGGCTCGGGGTAGATTTTTAATTTTTTGGAGAAAATTTTGGGAAATCTAAATTCATTCAATGTAATTGATTCCTTTAGAAATATTTGATATTATTGAGTTGTTTTTGAATAGATACGAGTGGTTTGGAGGTGGATTCTAGAGGAAAAGCTGTGACTGAGTATTAAGTGGCCTTCGGAGCGAGGTACTTGTTGTGTCTAACCCTGACTTGAGGGAATTAGGAACCTTAGATTATTTGCTATGTGAAATTCATGTGAGCGGTGAATATGTGAGGTGACGAGTATTTATGTGCCGCCAATTTACATATTTTCCGTATTTTCTCCCATTTTTCTTATATTGTCTCTTTCCTATGCCTAATTGTTATGTGTTTAGACTAGTGTTGTTAAATTGATCGTTCTTGTCATGTTTTCGGATTCTCTGGTGATAATGAGTATTTATTTCAAAGTTGAGATTTATATTGTGGAACCAAATGTTGAAATAAGGATTGTACTTGTTATTCTATCTCCCTGTTGTTATTTATGCATTGCATTATGGTAAAGGGGAGTGTTAATGCACGAAGGGTGATGTCGTGCCATATTATGAGTGTTAATGCACCAAGGATGATGCCGTGCCATATTGTGAGTGTTAATGCACGAAGGGTGATTCCGTGCCATATTGTGAGTGTTAATGCACGAAGGGTGATGCCGTGCCATATTGTGAGTGCAAAAGCACGAAGGGTGATGTCGTGCCATGATATGAGAGATAATGCACAAAGGGTGACGCTATGCCGCTTCTATTGATTTTATGGTGAGATTGAGAGTAAAAGCATGAAGGGTGATGCCATGCATTTCTTTCCTTTACTGTATTCGTGTTCCTGTTGATTCATTATATATTAGTTGTTCCAGTTATCATTCTGTTGTAGTTCTTTATCTCGTATTTCCCCCAATATGTTTCCCCCTCCTGATATTGCCTGTCAAGCTCTTCATTACTGTTATTTGTATATACACTGTTAAATTGTACAGGTTGATTTGTAGGCACCTTCCCTTATCCTCGTCACTTCTTCGTCGAGGTTAAGCTCGACACTTACCAGTACATGGGGTCGGTTGTACTGATACTGCATTTTCTATGCAGATTTTGGTATCGGCTCAGGTTGATCGAAATTTTTGCTGTTCGACCGCTATCCGGAGACTCAAGGTAGATCTGTCGGCGTTCACAGACCTTGAAGTCCCCATCTATCTTTTCTATTCTATTGTTTCCTTCATTCAAACAGTTGTATTTCTTTCAGACTATTACTTGTAGTGAATTCTAGAATGCTCGTGAATTGTGACTCCAAATCCAGGTGGTAGTAATTAATATAATATTTATATTATTCCGCACTTACTATATTTCATCTTCGCTAATTCTTGTTATTTACTGAATAGAAATAAGGATTTGGTTTAAATGATTCTCTAACGTTGGCTTGCCTAGCAAGTGAAATGTTAGGCGCCATCACGGTCCCGACGGTGGAAATTCCGGGTCGTGAGAAGTTGGTATCAGAGCACTAGGTTGCCTAGGTCTCACGATTCACGAGCAAGCTTAGTAGAGTCTGGAGGATCGGTACGGAGATGTCTATGCTTATCTTCTAGAGGCTATGAAGCTTAGGAACAAATTTCACTTCTATTCTTCTCTGTCGTGCGATTGTGTTTTCTCAATACTGATTGAACTCTTCGACCCTTATTCTCTCGTAGATGGCGATAACACGTACCACTTCCTCAGCTGAGTAGCAGCCAGAGCATCCAGTTGCAGCTCCTACGAGGGCCAGAAGTCGAGGCCGAGGCAGAGGCAGGGCTTCGCCTAGAGCCCGAGCAGCAGCCCTAGCAGTGGAGCCTCAGATAGAGCTTGACAAGAAGGTTCCAGTCCAGACTGTTCCTGCCGGACCAGCTCAGGTTCCGGAGGGGTTCATTGTTACCCCAGTACTCCAGGACGCTTTGGTCCGTTTGGTGGGGCTTATGGAGAGTGTGGCCTAGACTGGCACATTTCCCATGGCACCAGCCATCTTTCAGGCTGGAGAAGGGGCCCAGACTCCCACTACTCACGCTCCGGAGCAGATAGCTCCCCAGTATCAAGCTCCAGCAGCTCATCCAGTGGGAGTAGTTCAGCCGGTTGTTACGCCACATACCGGTGATGGGTTAGCTATATCTTCTGAGTCTTTGTAGAGATTGGACAGGTTTACCAAGCTCTTCCCAGTTCACTTCAGTGGTGCTTTTTCAGAGGATCCCCAGAAGTATCTCGATAGCTGTCGCGAGGTTCTACGGAACATGGGTATAGTGGAGACAAATATGGTCAACTTTGCTGCATTTCAGATGACTAGTTCTGCCAAGAAATTGTGGAGAGATTATTTGTTGACCAGACCAGTTGGATCGCCTGCTCTTACTTGGGACCAGTTCTCTCATCTCTTCCTAGAAAAGTTTCTGCCTATCACATTGAGAGAGGAGCCTCACCGTCAGTTTGAGCATCTCCAGTAGGGCAATATGACAGTTACGCAGTATGAGACCCGTTTTGTAGATTTGTCCCATCATGCTATTCTTCTACTTCCTACCGAGAGAGAGAGAGAGAGAGAGAGAGAGAGAGAGAGAGAGAGGGTGAGGAGGTTTATTGATGGACTCACTCAGCCTATCCGATTGCAGATGGCTAAGGAGACTAGGAGTGAAATTTCTTTTTAAGCGGCTGCTAATATTGCCAGACGAGTCGAGATGGTTCTTGCTCAGGGAGGTGAGGGGACTAACAAGAGACCTCGTTATTCTGGTGAGTTCAGTGGTGCCTCATCTAGAGGTAGGGGTACTTTTGGTAGAGGCCATCCTCCCAGGCCGTTTCATTCAACACTTTAGGCATCCCAAGGTGCCTCAGGTGGTCGTAACCCTCAGATGCATTATTCCGACTAGCTAGCCTTCTGTGCACCACCAGCTCCTATTAGTGCAACTCCACTCCAGAGTTATCAGGGTGGTTACTTAGGTCGACAGGGTCAGTTTCAGGGTCAGCAGTCACAGCAGCCGAGGTCATGTTATACTTGTGGTGATCCAAGGCACATTGCTAGATTTTGCTCTCGGGCAATGGGCATCTCACAGTTTCAGAGTTCTTGTACCATAGTTACGGCACCAGTTGCTGCACCACCTGCTCAGCTAGCCAGAGGCAAGGGTCAGGCAGCCAGAGGTAGAGGCCAGATTGTTAGAGGTGGAGGTTAAACCGTTAGAGATGGAGACCAGTCAGTTAGAGGTTGTCCCAGGGACGTAGTTTAGAGTGGTGGGGCCCAGCCCTGATGTTATGCTTTCCCAGCCAGGCCTGAGGCTGAGTCATCTGACGTTATTACCACAAGTACTGTTTCAATTTGCAGTAGAGATGCTTTAATTCTATTTGATACGGGGTTTACTTACTCCTATGTGTCATCCTATTTTGCTTCATATTTGGTTGTGCCCCATGATTCTTTGAGTGCTCCTGTGTATGTATCCACGCCAGTGGGGGATGCTATTATTATAGATTGTGTTTATCGTTCTTGTATGCTCACCATTGGGAGTCTTGAGTCTCGTGTAGATCTTCTACTTCTTGATATGGTTGATTTTGATGTCATACTGGGTATGGATTGGCTGTCACCTTATCATGCTCTATTAGATTGTCACGCTAAGACGATGACCTTAGCCTTGCAGGGGTTGCCTAGATTAGAGTGGAGAGAGACTCTTGGCCATTCTACCAACATGGTTATCTCTTATGTGAAAGCTCGGCATATGGTCGAGAAGCAGTGTCAAGCTTATTTGGCTTATGTCTGCGATTATAGTGCGGAGGTTCCATCCATGGATTCAGTTCCAGTTGTTCGTAAGTTTCCAGAGGTGTTTCCTACAAACCTGCCGGGGATGCCACCCGATAGGGATATTGATTTCTGCATTGATTTGGCTACGGGCACTCAGCCCATTTCCATTCTGCCATACCATATGGCCCCGCCAGAGTTGAAAAAATTGAAGGAACAATTGCAAGATTTGCTTGATAAGGGCTTCGTTAGACCTAGTGTCTCGCCCTGGGATGTACTTGTGTTGTTTGTGAAGAAGAAATATGGATCGATGAGGATGTGTATAGATTATCGGCAGTTGAAGAAAGTCACCAGCAAGAACAAGTACCCATAGCCGAGGATTGATGATTTATTTGATCAGCTTCAGGGTGTCCAGGTGTTTTGGAAGATTGATTTGAGATCTGGCTACCATCAGTTGAGGATCAGGGCATCCGATGTCCTTAAGACAACTTTTCGGACTCGGTATGAGCATTTTAAGTTTCTAGTGATGTCATTTGGGCTGACAAATGCCCCAGCAGCGTTCATGGATTTGATGAACCGAGTGTTCAGGCCCTACTTGGATTCCTTTGTGATTGTGTTTATTGATGATATCTTGATCTACTCCCACAGTAGAGAGGAGCATGAGCAGCACCTTCGGATTGTTCTTCAGACTTTGAGAGATAGCCAGTTATATGCTAAGTTCTCAAAATGCGAGTTTTGGTTGAGTTCAGTTGCTTTCTTGGGTCACGTTGTATCAGCAGAGGATATTCAGGTGGATCCTAGGAAGATTGAGGCAGTTCAGAACTGGCCTAGACCAACATCAGCTACAGAGATTCATAGTTTCCTGGGTTTGGCGGACTTCTATCGTGGAAGGGTTTTCATCCATAGCAGCCCCGTTGACCAGGTTGACCCAGAAGGGTGCCCCATTCAGATAGTTAAACGAGTGTGAGGCGAGCTTCCAAAAGCTCAAGACAGCTTTGACTACGCACCAGTATTGGTGTTACCCACAGGTTCAGGGTCTTATACAGTATACTGTGACGTATCTCGTATTGGTCTAGGAGTGGTATTGATGTAGGGTGGCAAGGTTATTGCATATGCTTCGCGCCGGCTGAAGGTTCACGAGAAGAATTACCCTTTTCATGATTTAGAGTTGGCAGCCATTGTTCACGCTTTGAAGATTTGGAGGCACTATCCTTACGGCGTGCCATGTGAGGTATTCACGGATCATCAGAGCTTGTAGTATTTGTTGAAGCAGAAGGAACTCAATTTGAGGCAGAAGAGGTGGTTGTAGCTATTGAAAGACTATGATATCACCATATTGTATCATCCCGGGAAGGCCAATGTGGTGGCCGATGCTTTGAGTAGAAAGTCAGCTAGTATGAGTAGCCTTGCTTATATTCCAGTTGGTGAGAGACCGCTTGCATGGGATGTTCAGGCCTTGGCCAATCAGTTTGTGAGGTTGGATGTTTCTGAGCCCATCCGTGTTCTAGCTTGTACAGTTGCTCGGTCTTCTTTGTTTGAGCGCATCAGAGATCGACAGTATGACGATCCTCATTTGCTTGTCCTTGGAGACATAGTGCGGCACGGTGATGCCAAACAGGTTACTGTTGGAGATGATGGAGTTTTGAGAATGCAGAGTCGTATTTGTGTGCCTAATATGGATGGACTTCGTGAGTTGATTCTTGAGGAGGCCCACAGTTCCTGGTACTCTATTCATTCGGGCGCTGCCAAGATGTATCAGAACTTACGGCTGCATTATTGGTGGAGGAGGATAAAGAAAGACATAGTTGCATATGTAGCTCGGTGTCTAAATTACCAGTAGGTAAAGTACGAGCATCAGATACCTGGTGATTTGCTTCAGAAGATAGAGATTCCTGAGTGGAAGTGGGAGCGTATCACTATAGATTTTGTTGTTGGACTCCCACGAACTCATAGGAAGTTCGATGCAATTTGGGTCATTGTGGACAGGCTGACCAAGTCAGCGCACTTCATTCCTGTGGTAGTTACCTATTCTTCGGAGCAGTTGGCAGAGATTTACATTCGTGAGATCATCCGTCTTCACGGTGTGCCCGTGTCTATCATTTCTAATCGAGGTACCCAGTTCACCTCGCACTTCTGGAGGGCAGTACAACGTGAGTTGGGTACGTGAGTTGAGTTGAGCACATCATTTCATCCTCAGACGGACGGGCAATCCGAGCGTACTATTCAGATCTTGGAGAATATGCTCAGCACATGTGTTATAGACTTCGGAGGATCGCGGGATTAGTTCTTGCCCCTTTCAGAGTTCGCCTACAACAACAGCTACCAGTCGAGCATTCAGATGGCTCCCTATGAGGCATTATATGGTAGGCGGTGCCGATCGCCAGTTGGGTAGTTTGAGCCGAGAGAGGTTTGGTTGTTGGGCACAGACTTAGTAAGGATGCCTTGGATAAAGTCAAGGTTATTCAGAATCGACTTCATACAACACAGTCCAGGCAGAAGAGTTATGCTGACCACAGAGTTCGTGATGTTGCATTCATGGCCGGGGAGAGAGTGTTGCTTTGGGTATCACCCATGAAGGGTGTAATGAGGTTCGGGAAGAAAGGAAAGTTGAGCCCCTTTTGTAATTTTGGAGAGAGTGGGAGAGGTGTCTTACAGGCTTGCATTGCCACCGGGATTATCATCAGTTCATCCGGTATTCCATGTGTCCATGCTTCGAAAATATCACGTCGATCCGTCCCTTGTGTTAGATTTTAGCTCTGTCCAGTTGGACAAGTATTTGACTTACGAGAAAGAGACGGTGGCTATTCTAGCCCGGCAAGTTCGCCAGTTAAGCTCAAAGAGTTATCCTTCAGTTCAAGTGTAGTGGAGAGGTCAGCCTGTTGAGGCAGCTATTTGGGAGTCCGAGTCTGATATGCGGAGTAGATATCCCAACCTTTTTACCAGCTCAGGTACTTTTCTATGTCCGTTCGAGGACGAACGATTATTTTAGAGGTGGAGAATATGATGACCCAAAAGATCATCTTATGTTTTAGAACTCGAATCTGTGCTCTTAAGTCTTAAAAATCTCATTTTTACCCTACTCAATTTGCGTGCACAGTCTGAGCGTGTTTCCGAAAAATGTTTATATTAAAAATTGATGAAAATAAGAATTTTTTCCTTAAAAGTTAATTTTAGTTGACTTCGGTCAACATTTTTGATAAACGGGCCCAGATCAAATTATGGGGCCTGGGCGTATGCCCAAAATCGAATTTGGAGGTCCCTAGCTCGAGTTATAAATTTTTGATGAAAATTTAAAAGTCTGAAAAATTATTTGTTTTTAAGAATTCAGTGATGTTTGGAATTGTTAGTACCGGGTCCGTATTTTGGTTCCGGATCCCGGTACAGGTTCATTATAGTATTTAAGACTTGTCTGTGAAATTTTGTGAGAAACGGAATTGATTTGACGTGATTCGGACGTCCAGTTGAGAAGATAGGAATTTTAAAGTATTCTTGAGAATTTCATTTGATTTAGTGCTAAATTTGTAGTTCTAGGTGTTATTTTGGCGAATTGATCACGCGAGCAAGTTCATATGATATTTTTAGACTTGTGCGCATGTTTGGTTTGGAGCCCCGAGGGCTTGGGTGAGTTTCGGATAGGCCATGGGATGTTCGGACTTTGAAAAATCTGGTTTTCTGCAGATTCTGGTGTTCTGGCATGTCCTTCTTCGCGTTCGCAAAGGTACTCTCACGAACGCGAAGAGTAAACTGGTCAGCTAGAATTTTGTTTCTTCGCGAACATGAAGGAGAGTCAGTGATCCTTCTTCGTGAACGCGTACATGGTCTCGCTAACGCGAAGGCTAGGGAGGAGTATCCATCGCGAACGCGAAGTCTTGGAAGACCTACTCTTCGTGAACGCTACAGTGGCTTCGCGAACGCAATGCACACTGTCGCCCAGCACTTAACAGAATCCAGACACGGGATTTAGCCATAAATTCATTTTTCTCAAAAACCAAACAGACTACAGGCGATTTTCAAGAGTTAGTTTCTTCCCCAAAGTGTTGGTAAGTGATTCTAAACTATTTTCTTTCAATTACCCATTTCATTTCATAAATTTTCAACCTAAAATCTAGAGTTTTCATGATAAAATTAGGGGTTTGGGTGGAAACTAGGGATTTTGGGAATTTGGGGCTCAAATTGATGTCAGATTCCAAAACCAATTATATATTCGGCCTCGGGGATGAATGGGTAAATGGATTTTGGTCCGAACCTCGGGTTTTTACCAAGCGGGACCGGGGTCGATTTTTAACTTTTTGGAGGAAAATTTGGGAAATCTAAATTTATGCAATGTAATTGATTGCTTTAGCAATATTTGATATTATCGAGTCGTTTTTGAATAGATTCGAGTGGTTTGGAGGTGGATTCTAGAGGAAAATCTGTGATTGAGTATTAAGTAGCTTTTGGAGTGAGGTAAGTGTTGTATCTAACCCTGACTTGAGGGAATTAGGAACCTCAGATTATTTGCGTTGTGAAATTCATGTGAGCGGCGTATATGTGAGGTGACGAGTACTTATGCGCTGCCAATTTACATGTTTTCCATGTTTTCTCCCATTTTTCTTATATTGTCTCTTTCCTATGCCTAATTGTTATGTTTTTAGACTAGTGCTGTTAAATTGATCGTTCTTATCATGTTTACGGATTCTCTAGTGATAATTGAGTATTTATTTCAAAGTTTAGATTGATATTGTGGAACCAAATGTTGAAATAAGGCTTGTACTTGTTATTATATCTCCCTGTTGTTATTTATGCATTGCATTATGGTAGGGGAGAGTGTTAATGCAGGAATGGTGATGCTGTTCCATATTGTGAGTGTTAATGCACGAAAGGTGATGTCGTGCCATATTATGAGTGTTAATGCACGAAGGGTGATGCCTTGACATATTGTGAGTGTTAATGCACGAAGGGTGATTCCGTGCCATATTGTGAGTGTAAAAGAACAAAGGGTAATGTTGTACCATGATATGAGAGTTAATGCACGAAGGGTGATGCCGTGCCGTTTCTATTGATTTTATAGGGAGATTGAGAGTAAAAGCACGAAGGGTGATGCCGTTCATTTTTTCCTTTACTGTATTCGTCTTCCTGCTGATTAATTATATATTGGTTATTCCAGATATCATTCTATGTAGTTCTTTATCTCGTATTTCCCCCCAACATGTATCCCCCTTCCGATATTGCGTGTCAAGCTCTTCATTACTATTATTTGTATATACACTGTTAAATTGTACATGTTGATTTGTAGGTGCCTTGCCTTATCCTCGTCACTACTTCATCGAGGTTAGGCTCAACACTTACCAGTACATGGGGTCGGTTGTATTGATACTGCACTCTGCACTTTCTGTGCAAATTTTGGTACCGGCTCAGGTTCATCAAAATTTTTGCTGTTGGACCGCTATTCGGAGACTCAAAGTAGATCTGTTGGCGTCCACAAACCTTGAAGTCCCCGTCTATCTTTTCTGTTGTACTGTTTCCTTCATTCAAATAGTTGTATTTCTTTCAGACTATTACCTGTAGTGAATTCTAGAATGCTCGTGAATTGTGACTCCAGATCCGGGTGGTAGTAATTAATACAATATTTATATTATTCCGCACTTATTATATTTCATCTTTGCTAATTCTTGTTATTTACTGAATAGAAATATGGATTTGGTTTAAATGATTCTCTAACGTTGACTTGTGTAGCCAGTGAATTGTTAGGCGCCATCACGGTCTGGACAGTGGGAATTCCGAGTCGTTACACTGGTAGTACAAATCATGAGCTTTTAAGAATAGAGTTTACAAAGCTGATATGAAGTAAATACATCATCTGTTTGAAAATTTCATAAATGGAATTTTATGAATCTAAGGCTACTATGAACAAGAGGCAGCTACAACCGGAACGCAGGTACATTTTCAGATCCAGCTCCCAACGAACACATTAACATCAGCAGCCAACAACTGCACGCAAGGTGCAGAAGTGTAGTATGAGTACAACCGACACCATGTACTCAATAAATAACAAACCTAACCTTAGGTTGAAAGTAATGACGAGCTTGTACCAAGGTTAGAGTCCAACTCCAATAACCAACAACAATTCATAACAACATAAAGCAAGTAATAAAAGAAGTAACTCAAAGAATAAATGCTCAGCTAAATCATGATTTCTGAAAATAATTCTGTTTTCCAGTGTATCAGTGAAAACCCAAATCGTTTACCGAAGTTGCCAAAAATAGGAGTATGTTTGAAAACAGTAATTTTTCCCAAAAATTCTTTCAATAATAAATAAGATGTTTCATTTTCCCTTCCAAATAGCCAGTGTGAAATGCATCACCATGCCCATATGCCAATATGTGTGAGAAATCATGAATGACGTGATGCCGTACAACACGAGAAAAATACATCTCTATGCATGCATGTCATGTGTGCATGTCAATGAAATATATCTCATAGATGAACTCATATACTCGCACTCTCAGAGTACTCAATCTCACTGTCTCACACATACCACTCATCATGCTCAATCACTCGGTACTGTATATGGCCAATCCGGCCCAGGAAAGATCCATCCCGGAATATACACATTAACTGATCATCAGTTACTCAGTACCAAGTAGGGCCAATCCAGCCCGTGGAGAAGATCCATCTCCAGGTATATATTGCTTCAGACAAGATCCATGTACAACGAAGATCCATCCCTCAATAATAACAATCGTGCTCACTTGGGGTGTGTGAAGACTCCGGAGGGGCTACTTCAGCCCAAGCGCTATCATAAATCAGTATAACCACTACGTTGTGCAGCCCGATCCCATAAATGTCACTCATAATCAAGCACTCGGCCTCACCCAATCGTCAATGTCTCCAGTCTCTCTCTCACGGGCTCACAGTGTCATGATACTGACCCGAAAATAATGATATGATGCATCAATAAATAACAACAGAGACTGAGATATGATATGCATGTGAATGCGTATGACTGAGTATGTAATGCAATGAAAGCAGATCATTCAACAACAGAAATGACCTTAGTGGGACCCAACAGGATAAACATGTAGCCTAGACATGGATTCTAACATAAATCACAACTTGATAACTCTAGTACGTAGAGATTTTATGATTTCAGATACGTTCAGGTAGCTACATAGTACCACAGAAATAACAGAGCCACAACTCACACTGTGCACGCCCACACGCCCATCACCTAGCATGTGCGACACCTCAACACCAAACATATAACACGTATATTCAGGGTTCATACCCTCAGCTCCAAGATTAGAAGAGTTACTTACCTCGAACAGGGTGCCTCCAATGCCGAGCAAGCTAAATAATGCTTCAGAAATTCCATTATGCGCGTATCAGATCCAAACGGCTCGAAATTAGTCACAATTAATTGGATTCAGTCCACACAAATTATAGGAATTTATTCCATAACAAAATACTAATTTTCCCACATATAATCCAAAATTATACTCAAAATATTTCCCGTTGGGGCCCACATCTCAGAATCTGACGAAACTCACAAAATCCGACAACCCATCCAATTACAAGTTCAACCATATTAATATCACCCAAATCTGACTCCGAATCGATGTTCAAATCATGGAAGTTCATTAATGAAATTGTAGAAAATTCCTCCGATTTCTCTCGAAAAATCAATAATCTAACGCCAAAAACGAAGATTAATTCATGGAATATAATCACAAGGGAGTCAAGAACACTTAACCCAAGTTGTGTGGAAAAATTCCACTCCAAAATTGCCCAAACCGAGCTCCAAAATTCGAAAATAAAGAAAGAAACCAAAACCCACGCTTTAAAGCTTCTGCCCAGCGACTTCCGCATCTGCGGACAAGAGGTCGCATCATCAACCTTCGCTTCTGCGGATGAAGCTCGCATCTGCGCGCATTGGACACTTCTGCGCAGGCGCATATACGCCTTGGCTAGCGCTTCTGCGGCCTTGGCTCCTGCGACCATCACACCTGCACAAATTCAACCGCAGGTGTGGTCACACTAGAACCAGCAGCAACCAACAATAACAACATCAAGAAAAATGATCCGAAATCATTCTGAAACACACTTGAGCACCTCGGGACCCCGTCCGAACATACCAACAAGTCCCATAACATAACACAGACCTACTCGATGCCTCAAATCATACCTAACAACATTAAAATGACGAATCACACCTCAAATCAAAATGTATAAACTTTGAACTTTCAAATTCTATATCTTGTGCCAAAATACATCAAATCAATCCGGAATGAATTCAATTTTTGTACACACGTCATAAATGACATAACGAAGTTATTCCAATTTCCAGAATCAAATTTTGACTATGATATCAAAAAGTCAAACCCCCCCCCCCCGATCAAACTTCCCAAAGATTTAACTTTCGGCATTTCAAGCCTAATTCCACTATGGACATCAAAAAAATTATCCGAACATGCTCCTAAGTCCAAAATAACCATACAGAGCTAGTGGAATCATCAGAATTCATATCTGAGGTTGTTTACACATAAATCGATATCCGGTCGACTTTAGAACTTAAGCCTTTCACTATGAGACTAAGTGTCCCAATTCATTCTGAAATCTCTCCGAACCCGAACAAACTAATCCGATAGGTCATAATACAACTATAAAGCACAAATAGAGCAGTAAACAAGGGACAGGATTGTAGCACTCAAAATGACCGGTCGGGTCATTACACAAATAAAAGACAACAGAGACTGATACATATTATGCAAATAATGGTTGCGATTGAGTACAATTTGACAATTTAAGCAAATAATTCAACATGTAACACGACCTCTATGGGTCCCAACAGTACCAACACGGAGCCTAAGCAAAATTTCTAACATGATTGGCAGCACAATTGTTCTAACACATGGTGAAAATACGGGTATCAGCAAGATTATTCAACTATACAGTTTCATGGAATCGACCAAGACACAATTCTTATAGTGCACGCCCACACGCTCGTCACCTAGCATGTACGCCACCTCAATACAAATCACATAACACTTAATTCGAGGTTTTGTATCCTCAGAGCCAAGTTTAGAAGTGTTACTTACCTCAAACTGTGCAAAACTCTATTCCAACACACCCTTACCTCGCGAAACAGCCTCTGAATGCCTCGAATCTAGCCACAAACAATACGATACGATCAACTCAAGCCATAGGAATAAATTCCATATAAAAATGCTAAGTTCTTAATTAAAAGTCAAAAAGTCAACTCCGGGCCCACCTCTCGGAATCCGATAAAAGTCACAAAATTGGAATACCCATTCAACCACGAGTCCACCAATACCAAAATTACTCCAATCCGATACCAATATCCCGATCAAATCCCCAAAATACGGCCTAAGAACTTTCCTCCATTTTCCCCCAATTTTCCAACTCAAATCAGTAATTAAATTATGAAATCAAAGACATAAACATGGAATTTAACCAAAACTAAGTAAGAACCACTTACCCAAATCACTCCCTTGAAAATCTCTCCATGATTCGCCTCCCACCGAGCTCCCAAAATCAAATTTGTGTTATGACTCAAAACCTTGTTTTTGAAATTTAATATTTTGCCCAAAAGTCCTTAATCGCGATCGCGGAAATACCTTCGCGATCGCAAAGCACAAACCCTACACGAACACAAACAAGACCACGCGAACGCGGTGAACCACCTCCTCAACATATGCGATCGTATCCCTCTTCACACGATCACAAATAACATCGCGTGACCTTAGCTATTGCTTCACTTCCTATTCGCGAACGCGGCCTAGACCATGCGTTCGCGATGCACTGACTCCTCCAGCTTACGCGATCGCTTAACACTGTTGGCGATCGCATAGAACAAAATACCTCAGCTGCCCCAATTAGAATCAATATCCGGACATACTTCTAAGTCCAAATTCACCCAACGGAGCTAACAGAACCATCAAAACTCTATTCTGGAGTCGTTTACACATAAGTCAACATCCGGTCAACCTTTTTAACTTAACCTTCCAACCTTGAGACTAACTGTCTCAACTTATTCCAAAAGATCCCCGGAACCAAACCAACTACCCCGGCAAGTCACAGAGCAACTAATAAACATAAAATGAGTAGTAAATGGGGGAACTGAGCTACAACTCTCAAAACAACCGGCCAGGTTGTTACATCCTCCCCCTCTTAAACAAACATTCGTCTTTGAACGTGTCTAGAAATGTACCTAGAGTCTCAAATAAGCGTGGATATCTGCTCCGCATCTCCCGCTCGGCCTCCCAAGTAGCCTCTTCCACTGGCTGACCTCTCCGCTGCACCTTCACTAAAGCTATGTCCTTTGACCTCAACTTTCTAACATGCCGACCCAAAATGGCCACCTGCTCCAAATCCATAAGTCAAATCACCATCCAACTAAACCGTGCTGAAATGCAAAACATAAAACGGATTGCCGACATACTTCCGTAGCATAGAGATATGAAACACTGGATGAACACTCGACAGACTAGGCGACAAGGCAAGCTTGTAAGCTACCTCTACAATCCTCTGTTGCTACTTAAACGGCCCAATATACCGAGGGCTCAACTTGCCCTTCTTCCCGAACCTCATAACACCCTTCATGGGTGAAACCTTGAATAGTACCTTCTCCCCGACCATGTAAGCAATATCCTGAACCCTCCGGTCGGCACAACCTTTCTATCTAGACTGCTCCGTGCGAAGCCGATCCTGAATCAATTTAAACTTGTTCGAAGAACCTTGAACCAAGTCAGTGACCAATACCCTAGCCTCACCGGGCTCAAACCATCCCACCAGAGACCGGCACCGCCTCCCATACAAATCCTCATACGGAGCCATCTGAATGCTCGATTGGTAGCTGTTGTTGTAGGCAAACTGCATGAGCGACAGAAATGGATCCAAAGAACCCCTGAAATCTTTGACAGAAGCGCATAGCATATCCTCCAATATCTGAGTAGTGCACTCGGACTGCCCGTTTGTCTGAGGGTGAAAGGTTGTACTCAACTCAACATGTGTGCCCAGCTCTCGCTGCACGACTCTCCAAAATTGTGATGTAAGCTGCGTGCCCCGATCTGAAATGATGGACACCGGCACACCGTGAAGGAGAATAATCTCATGAATGTAGATCTTAGCCAATCGAATTGAATAATATGTAGTCCCAACTGGAATGAAGTGCGCGGACTTGGTCAGCCGATCCATAATCACCCAAATAGCATCAAACTTCCTCGAAGTCCATGGTAGTCCAACTACAAAATCCATGGTGATACGCTCCCATTTCCACTTCGGAATCTCAAGCCTCTGAAGCAATCCGCCCGGTCTCTGATGCCCATACTTCACCTGCTGACAGTTTAGGCACCGAGCTACAAACCCCACTATATCCTTCCTCATCCTCCTCTACCTACCAATAGTGTTGCCTCAAGTCCTGGTACATCTTCGCAGCACCTGAATGAATGGAATACCGTGAATTGTGGTCCTCCTCAAGAATAAACTCACGTAGCCCATCTACATTGGGCACACAGATCTGACCCTGCATCCTCTACACCCCTCATCCCCAATAGTAACATCCTTGGCATCACCAGGCTGAACTGTGTCCTTAAGGATAAGCAAATGAGGATCATCATACTGGCGCTCTCTGATGCGAACATATAAGGAACCACACAAGCTAGAACCCGATTGGGCTCCAAAACATCTAATCTCATGAACTGGTTGGCCAAGGCCTGAACATCAACTGCAAGCGGTCTCTCACTAACAAGAATGAATGCAAGGCTACCCATACTCACTGCCTTTCTACTCAAGGCATCTACCACCACATTGGCTATCCCGGGATGATACAGAATGGTGATATCATAGTCCTTTAGCAGCTCCAACCATCTCCGCCGCCTCAAATTTAGATCCTTTTGTTTGAACAAGTGCCGGACACTCCGATGATCCGTAAATACCTCACAAGACACACCATTGAGATAATGCCTCCAAATTACCAATACATGAACGATGGTAGCCAACTCCAAATTATGGACGGGGTAGTTCTTTTCACGAGGCTTCAACTGTCGTGAAGCATAAGTAATCACTCTACCTCCTGCATCAGGACACACCCAATACCAATCCGAGAAGCATTATAATATACTGTATAAGAGACTGAAGCTGAAGGCAAAACTAGAACTGGAGTTGTGGTCAAGGCAGTCTTGAGCTTCTGAAAGCTCTCTTCACACTTATCCGACCACCTGAAAGTAGCACCCTTCTGGGTCAATTTGGTCAAAGGCAATGCAATAGACGAGAAACCCTACATGAAGTGACGATAATAACCGGCCAAGCCGAGAAAGCTCTAAATCTCTGGGCCAACTCTGAACTGCCTCTATCTTCTTTGGATCCACCTTAATCCCCTCACTGGACACCACATGCCCCAAGAACACCACTGAACTAAACCAAAACTCACACTTGGAGAACTTGGCATAAAGCTTCTCCTCCCTCAGTCGCTATAGTACAATCCTCAAATGCTGGGCATGCTCCTCTTGGCTACATGAGTGCACCATGATATCATCAATGAATACTATCACAAACGAGTCGAGATAAGGCAGAAATACATTGTCCATCAGATGCATGAATACTGCTGGGGCATTGGTTAGCCTAAAAGACATCACAAGGAACTCATAGTGACCATAACGGATCCTGAATGCCGTCTTTAGAATATCCGAGTCCTGAATCTTCAACTGGTGATATCCAGTAGAGAACATCCTCGCTCCCTGAAACTGGTCAAATAGATCATCAATACGCAGAAAAGGATACATATTCTTGATTGTAACTTTATTCAACTACCTATAGTCGATACACATCCGTATAGTACCATCCTTCTTCTTCACAAATAGAACCGGTGCACCCCAAGGCGACACGCTAGGCATAATAAACCCTTTATCAAGAAGTTCCCGAATCTTCTCTTTAAATTCCTTCAACTCCGCTTGTTCCATACGATACCGAGGAATAGAAATTAGCTGAGTGCCCGGAACCAAGTCAGTACAAAAGTCAATATCCCTGTCGGGTGGTATGCCCCACAGGCCTACAGGAAACACATCTGAAAAGTATAGCACCAGCGGAATAGAATCAATAGTAGGGGTATCAGCAATAACATCCCTCACAAAGGCCAAAAAAGAAAAATACCCCTTCCCAACCATCCGTTGGGCCTTCAAATAAGAAATCACCCTGCTGGGAACATAATCTAGAGAACCTCTCCACCCGATCCTTGGCAACCCGGCATCACCAATGTCATGGTCTTAGCATGATAATCCAGAATAACATGACATGGAGACAACTAATCCATACCCAAGATCACATTGAAATCAACCATACTAAGCAATGAGAGATCAAGTATAGTCTCCAATCCCCCAATAGTCACTACACACGACCGATATACATGGTTCACAACAATAGTATCACCTACCGGCGTAGATACATGAACATGTGAAACTAAGAACTCACGTGGCATATCAAGATAACGATAAAAATACGATGATACATACGAATAAGTGGAACAAGTTTCAAATAATACAAAAGCGTCTCTGTGGCATACTGAAACAATACATGTGATCACTATGTCTGAAGCAACGACATTTGGCATGGAAGGAATAACATAGAATCAGGCTTAACCGCCACCTGATCAGCCTCCCCCTCTTGGGCGACTAATAAGTGGAGATTTTGACTACTTATCAGCACCTTTTAGCTTTTGTTTTAGTCTAAAAGCATTGAATTGTGTTCCCGAAACTGATGAAATGTGCTAAGCTTCAGGAATGTTAGAAGATGGACTCCCGAGATGAAATCCGACTCAAAAGGGAGTAATCTAGACTTAAGGCAATAAAAGGCACAGAACCTTACAAAGTGCGGACCACAGAATTTCATTTGCGGCAACCCCAACAGACTTTTGTGCAAATTGCGGACCGCACATGAATTGTGCGGCCGCAAAAGCTGGGCTAGGAACAAAGTTCAGAGAATGTGCAAATTCCCAAGTTCTAAGTCCCTCAGAATTACGGACCGCACAGGAATTGTGCGGCCACAAAAAAAAGTGCCTTGCTGCCGCAGTTTTAAATCTGCGGAACGTAGAAAGCCTGCCTCTCAGCCACAGACCTCCAGTTCCTGACAAGTTGAAGAAACCTGCAGACCGCACATGGAATTGTGTGGCCGCAGAACCTCCCGAGAGGCATTTTTGTCCGAAATTGTCAACTTTGTATAAATAGAAGAGTTTAACGAAATTAGGTCAACTTTTGACATCAATAACTACAGTGCCATTTCACTTTGCTTTTTTAAGTAGTTTTTCATATTTTGGGATATTTTAACATAGATTTTATCATTTTGATTTTACAATATGAGTTTAATTAGCATTTCTTCTTCAATTTCTTCAATTTCAAGAATGAGTAGCTAGATTTTTACTAGGGTTGTGACCCAACCCTAGTGTATAAACCTTATGGGTGTTTAATTTAATGCTTGTTTATGGTTGGGTGTTTATTAATTAGACTTGTTTATGCTTTAATTTGTGGAATTCATGGTTGCAAACATTAGTTCATGCCTATTTGACTTAGTCTCTACTTGAGAAAGAGAGACTTAGTCTAGGAAAACTTGGCTAACAAGAAATTATGTCAATTGAGAGATTAATAATCCCAATTAAAGGGTTCAACCTAGAGATAGTAATAACCCGACTTGAGCTTTTATCAATCGTTTTGTGCAATATCCATTTGGACTTGAGAAAGCCAAATTGGGCAAAATGACTCTCTGACCGAGAGGTATTGAGTGGGTAATTAAAAGTTGATAGCTATAATACACCCCGATCAACAAAATAAGCATTAAGCATCCCATTAGGCAAACACCTAGGTGATGGTCATAGCCCTTGGCTCTTTACAAAACTAGAAAAACAACGAAAACAATTTTTTTGTTTTATTTCTTAACTTTGCAATCTTAGTTTAAAATAGACATAGAAACAACCCCAATTTGTGGAAGTGTAAATTAAGGTAGTTCAAACTCACGTACTATAATATATACTCCTAACTCCCATAAATAGATCCCTATGGAAATCGACCCCGACTCTTGTTGGGTTACTATTGCAATCGACCGCTTCATATCTTTGAATTGTGTGAATTGGACGAGATCAATTTTTGGCGCCGTTGCCGAGGAGTTAAAAATGTTTTTAACTATATATTTAGGTGTGTATTTTTAATATCTTATTTTCCTTCCTTGTTACTAACGGGTTGAGAAATTGTAGGTGCAATCATGGAAAACAATGAGCTCGGAAACATAACTTTGGGGGATGTGGATGTTGAGGAAGATCAATTGGATGAGGTCCATCTTGAACCTCAAGCCAATAGACGAGGCCGAGTGCCATATGACAATGTGCCCGCTCTACCCCTACCTCCACCACGAGCGGATCCACACCGGGTGTTGCCGAATGAAGGGTATGCAAGTGCTATAGTCCCTCCCCGTATTAGGGCGGGAAACTTTCAAATAACCAACACGATGCTCACTTTGCTAGAGCAACGAGGGATCTTCATTGGTGCACCGGGTAAAAATGCATACAAACACTTGAAGGGGCTCATATATACGTGTTGGGGGAGTAAACAAACAAATGTCTCTGAGGATGCTTTGAGGCTAAGGATTTTTCCCTTCTCTCTATGGGGGAAAGTTTTAGATTGGTTGGAACGCTTGCCAAATCATTCCATTCATACTTGGGATGAATTGGCAGAGAAATTTATTTCTAAGTACTTCTCTCCCGGGCACATGGCTATACTTCGCGATGAAATTCTAGCATTCAAGCAAGAGCCCAATGAACCACTACACGAGATATGGTAACGATATAGAACAATGGTGAAAGAGTGTCTCATCAATGATATAACAGAGAACATGATTCAACAAACTTTCTATCGAGGGATCAATACAACCAACCAATGTGTAGTGAATCAACTTGCGGTAGGAACGTCATGACTACACCTTATGCGGAGGCGTGTCATATTTTGGATAATATGGAGGATACTTCATCAACGTGGCAATCCGGTCTAATGTTCCATAAGGTTATCCCAATGTGATTAGCCTTCACAAAGAATTGCATTACCATGGGCAAGCCATAACCAAATTGACCACCACCATGAACCAATTGGCAAAGGCTCAACTTCAACAAGTGCAAAACCCGAGGCAAGTCAATGTAATGGAGGAAGTAAACATGATGGTGAACAAACAGAGAACAAAGGGTATGCAAGTGCAGCAAAGAGTAGAAAATTTTGTGCAAGAAGATAGTGGGTTTGAGCAAGATGATTCCTACAATGACCAAGAAGAAGAGGTCCAATATGTGAACAACTTTCAAGGGAAAATAAACAACTTCCAAGGCCCAAGCCAACAACAATGGAGACCTCAAAACAATCAAAGAAATTGGAATTCTCACAATTAGAGTGGTGGAAATAATCAAAGCAATTGGAATAACAACAACAATCAAGGAAATTGGAGTGGCAGCAATAATCAAGGGAATTGGAATAACAATAATAACCAAGGAAATTAGGGAGGCAACAATCAAGGTAGCTAGAGTAACAATCAAGGAAATCGGGGGTCAGGTTTTCAGAGGCCCCTGATGTATCAACAACCGAGCAACCCACCTCATTATCCTTCCCATGGTCCTAGTTCATTCAACAATGAAATGGGGCATATTGAGAACATGTTTAAGCAAATGATGGAGAAGAATGCCGATTCCGATGCCCAACTTGCTTCGCACAACACATCGATCTGCAACTTAGAAGTGCAAATAGGGCAAATCTCTCAAGCTTTAAATTCTCGTCCTAAGGGGGCACTACCAAGTGACATGGTGGTGAACCCAAAGGGTGGGAACAACACGGGGCATGCCATGGCCGTTACTACAAGAAGTGGAAGAGGTGGGAATGCACCCACCTTATGTCAAAAGCAACTTGTTGATGACGAGCAAGTGGTAGAAGAAGAAGAGATCTCGAACAATGTGGTGCAAACAAATGATGAAGTGCAAATTAATATTGATGATAATGTGGGAGAGAATCAAGAGGAAGTGAACCCATCTAGGGATCATGTTATTAACATACCGAAACCGGTATCGCAGAAGGCTAAGGCACCATTGCCTAAGCCTCCTCCTCCATATTCACAAAGGCTCTCCATATCCTCCTCCTACATAACAGTGCAGAAGGATAAGGCACCGTTATGCAAAGTTTATGAAGGATTTGGTGACAAAGAAGCGGTCGATAAATTTTCAAACTATCAAAGTCACACATCAAGTGAGTGCAATTATGCATTCGATGGATCCTAAATTAGAAGATCCTGGCGTTTTCACAAACCCTTGTACCATTGGAAGTGCCGAGTTTGCTAAAGCTCTTTGTGATCTTGTGTCGAGTATCAATTTGATGCCCTGTTCGGTTTTCAAGACTTTGGGAATTGGGCAACCAAGACTCACATCTATGAGATTACAAATGGCCGATTGTACCATGAAGAGACTGTTGGGAGTGATTGAAGATGTATTGGTTCGTGTTGATAAATTCATTCTTCCGGCAGATTTTGTTATTCTTGATTGTGAAGTGGACTATGAGGTGTCAATTATTCTTGGAAGACCTTTCCTTTCTACGGGGAAGGCTCTTGTTGATATGGAAACCGAAGAACTCACTTTCCGGGTGGGTGATGAAAAGGTGGTGTTCCACGTGTGCAAATCTATACGGCAACCTAATAGCAATGAAGTATGTTCTTTCGTGGATTTGGTGACCGACGTGATAATTGATGATACAAGTGCCACGATTAATGTGGGTGATATTTTGGAGGCCATCTTGCTCAACTTTGACGATGAAGATTTGGTTGACTTCATGGAATGTGTGAATTCTTTGCAAGGACTGAGGTGATACAACTATACACCCTGGAAACTTTCCTTGAATATTGAAAATAGGGAATCTCCTCCTACAAAGCCTTCAATTGAAGAGCATCCTACCTTGGAGTTGAAGCCATTGCCTCCACATCTTCGGTATGAATTTCTTGGTCCTTGTTCTACTTTACCAGTTATTCTTTCCTCTTGTTTGACTAACGTGTAGGTTGACTCTACATTGGCGGTGCTCTATAAGAGGAAGAAGGCTATTGGGTGGACTTTGGCAGATATTCGGGGAATAAGCCCCACATTTTTCATGCACAAGATTAACTTGGAGGAGGATTCCAAACCATCTATTGAACATCAAGGAGACTCAATGAAGCTATGCAAGATGTGGTCAAAAGGATAATATCAAGTGGTTGGATGCCGGGGTTGTCTACCCCATTTTCGATAGTTCGTGGAATTCTCCGATGCAATATGTCCCAAAGAAGGGGGGCATGACGGTGGTCACTAATGACAAGAATGAGTTGATTCCCATAAGAACGGTGACCGGGTGAAGAGTGTGTATGGACTATCGTAAGCTAAATAAAGTCACAAGGAATGATCATTTTCCACTTCCCTTCCTTGACCAAATGCTTCATAGGTTGGCCGGCCGTGCTTTCTATTGCTTTCAAGATGGATACTCAGGCTACAACCAAATCCTTATTTCTCCAGAAGATCAAGAGGAAACAACTTTCACATTTCCCTATGGTACTTTTACTTTCAAGCGGATGTCATTTGGCTTATGTAATGCATCGGCGACTTTTCAAAAGTGTATGATGGCGATCTTTACGGATATGGTCGAGGACTACCTTGAAGTCTTCATGGATGACTTCTAGGTGGTCAGGGATTCCTTTGATGATTGCTTGGCAAATTTGGATAAAGTATTGGCAAGGTGTGAAGAAACAAACTTAGTGCTAAATTGGGAGAAATGACATTTCATGGTCGAGGAAGGCATTGTCCCTGGCCACAAAATTTTAAAGAATGGCATAGAGGTCGACAAGGCAAAGATTGAGGTGATTTCTAAACTTCCACCTCCAACTTCAGTGAAAGGCGTGCGAAGTTTCTTAGGTCAGGCGGGGTTCTACCGGCGTTTCATCAAGGATATTTCTAAAGTGGTGAACCCATTGTGCAAGCTCATAGAGAAAGATGCTATGTTTCACTTCAATGATGATTACATCAGAGCCTAATTTCTAAAGTTCAAGTTGACAACCACTCCCATTATCATCGCTCCTAATTGGAGTGTCCCTTTTGAGATCATGTGCGATGCTAGTGATGTAGTGGTTGGAGCAGTTTTGGGGCAACGCCTCAACAAGATTTTTCATCCAGTCTACTATGCTAGTAAGAACATGAATGATGCTTAAGTCAATTACACCATTAAGGAGAAAGAGCTCCTTGCCATTATGTTTGCAATTGAGAAGTTCTGCCCGTACTTGAAGGGTGCAAAGGTTATTGTTCATACGGATCATGCGGTACTTTGCTATCTTATGAGCAAGAAAGATTCCAAAGCTCGGTTGATGAGATGAGTGCTATTGTTGCAAGAGTTTGATATTGACATCCAGGATCGAAAAGGGAGTGAAAATCAAGTGGCGGACCACTTGTCTCATTTGGAGGAGGAGGGGAGGTCGCATGATGGCCTTGAAATCAATGACTCTTTCCCCTATGAGCAACTCTTGGCTATTTCAATGAAGGAGTGCCATGGTTCGCGGATCTAGAAAACTTTCTTGTGTGTGGAATAAAAGGAAGAAGCTTAAACGGGATTGTCAAGATTATTATTGGGACGAACCATACCTTTTTCGGATTTGCACGGATGGGGTAATTAGAAGATGTGTACCAAACGAAGAGCAAAGAGATATATTTGAGGCTTGCCATTCTTTGCCTTATGGTGGTCACCATGGCTGAGCAAGAATGGCGGCCAAAGTGCTAAGTTGTAGTTTCTATTGGCCCACTCTTTACAAAGATGCAAGTGATGTGGTGAAAAGATGTGATGAATGTCAATGGGCCGGTGAAATCTCGAAGAATAATGAAATGCCTCTCACTACCATTTTGGAGATTGATATTTTTGATGTGTGGGGTATTGAATTCATGGGTCCTTTTATGAGTTTTTGTTGAAACACCTACATCTTGGTCGCGGTTGATTATGTGTCTAAATGGGTTGAGGCCATTGCTTTACCAAAAAATGAAGCGAAAAGTGTGGTAGCGTTCTTGAAGAAGAATATTTTCACAAGATTTGGTACTCCGCGGGCTATCATAAGTGATGGTGGGTCGAATTTTTGCAACAAGGCTTTTTGACACTTTGCTTATCAAGTATGGTGTCACTCATAAAGTCACGACTCCCTATCATCCACAAGCTAGTGGTCAAGTGGAAGTCTCCAATCGGGAGATAAAGAATACTCCAAAATAGTGAATGCTAACCGGACGAATTGGTCAAAGAAGCTTGATGATGCATTATGGGCTTACCGGAATGCTTTCAAAACTCCTATCGGAATGTCTCCATACCAGTTGGTGTTCGGCAAATCATGTCATCTTCCGGTGGAACTTGAGCACAAATCCATATGGGCTTTGAAGCAATTGAATCTTGATTGGGATGCAGCTACTAACTTGCGGGTTGCACATTTGAATGAGTTGGATGAGTTCCGATACCATGCATACACAAGTTCATCCTTATACAAAGAGAAGATGAAATATCTTCATGACAAGTACATTTAGAACAAAGATTTCAAAGAGGGTGATCTTGTGTTGTTGTTCAACTCACGGTTAAGGATGTTTCCCGGGAAGTTAAAGTCTAAATGGAGTGGCCCGTTTGAAGTCGTGGGTGTGACACCCTTTGGTGCATTGGACTTGAAAAACAAAAATGATGAGGTATTCTGAGTCAATGGTCACCGAGTGAAGAACTATCTGGGAAAAGTTGGTGATGGCCACATTGTGGCGGTGATTCATTTCAAATGATGGTAATCTGCGTCGTGTCGCGACGTTAAATCAGGCACTGCTTGGGAGGCAACCCATGTTTCTTTTTCTTTTCTTTTCTTCTTTTGTAGGTAGATGTTATTTTTTGCTAACTGGATTTGAAGTGTGTTGCAGGGTTGAGTGTGCTTTACAGGAAATATGTCCAGAAATTTGGCTAAGTGTGGAAAGAATTGCGGACCGCAATTGTATTGTGCGGACTGCACATTTATGGTTGCGGCGGCAAAAGGTCCTCTACGGCCGCTCAATTACATTTGGGACCGCACAAATTGAAGGGGGAAAATGACAACTCTCTGAAGTTGGTTTGTCAGAGAAATGGCCAAATTGCAGCCCAAGACAAAATCTGTGGCCCGCAACAAATTCTGTGGTCGCACAACAAATTTTGCGGACCCCAACACAATAGGGATTCTGAGCCCTAGGTAATAGAGTGCGGACCGCAATAGGAATTCTACGGCCGCACTCAACTCTCTTTCCCCCAGTTAAAACTGTCCAATATAAATAGAGGGCCTAGGGCTATTGTTACTTTTTTCCCCTCTCTGAGCATTCACAAGTCTAAAGCATTGAAATTATCTAATAAATCATCTACCACACACTCAACACCTGTGATCACTCATTTGCACTACTTCATATCTGGTATGCCTCAATTACTTGTAGAATATTTTAATTTTTAGTTTAATTTACAAATTGTTAGTTAGTTTTAGGAATTTGTTAGTAGAATTCAATTATACAACCATGTGGGGTTAAAACTATAGTGGGTCAACTAGTACTTGCTCTATGGGGAATGGGTAAATAGGTTTTTATGATTATACACTCCCAACATGTCAAATTTGTGCAAACAATGCAAACCCTAGAACTCTGATCATAATTGTTTTTGCAATTTGCAGCCGCAATGGGATTTCTGCGGTTCGCAGAAGTTGTAATTAGGGTACTTTAGTCAAGCATGATTCTACGGCCGTAATGTAAAATGTGCGGACCGCAAAAATCCCATTGCGGCCGCAGAACAACTATTTATCTATTATCAGAGAGTTGTCAATTTGATAACTCACATGTGCGGCCGCAATAGAAAATGTGCGGACCGCAGAAAACTGATTGCGGCCGCAAAACAACCCATACTCTGTTATCAGAGAGTTGGCATATTGGTGGTGTCTGAGTTGCAGCCACAATGGCAATTGTGCGGACCGCAATCCAATTCTGCAGCCGCAATGATAAATTGTGCGGTCCGCAATGCCCATTCTGCGGACGCAATGAGAATTCTGGGGACCGCACTCCTCTACCCCGCAAACATGTTTTACACTGTGTTTTTCACCATCTCTATGGTGTGTTCTTGTATGTTTACACTTGAATTACAACTGACACCTGCTTTTTCTTGGTATAGAAAATGGTTAGATCTCGAGGCAGAGGTGATACTTCAAAGGGGAGGGGTGAACCTTCCAAGGGTCGAGGCAAGAGTGATTTACCCCTCGCCCTCCAAAATATAATCACAAAGAAGGCTACAGCTGGCCGAGGGAGAAACGTAGAATCCTCTAAATCCAGTTCTTATGTCTCATATAGGGAAGCATCAGAGGGAAAGTCAGTTCAAGAGCAGCTGGCTATCCAATCAAAGCCAGTAGGAAGGTATCAACTCCGGGATGAGCCTTCCACATCTCAGAGTACTTCTGAGGATTTGGAAAGTGCTAGTCAGGGTTCCAAACCCTCCTCTACACTTGTCCATGAGGCACCACCAACTACAGTTGATGAAATCCCTGATGATGGCAGAGGGGGAGATGCTACGGTTGCCGGCCTATTCATCAGTTTGGGTATCTTCTCTAGTTTTCGTGAGTGGTGGCCAGTGAGATCACTCACTCTTGAACATCAGCTCCAATCGAAAAATCTTAAAAAGTACAATTCGACATTCTTGAGGCAGTTCCGAGAGCGAAAGGGGTGAATGTGGTTCACCCAGCGCGTAGTGGACGCGAAGGAATACCTTGTCCGGGAGTTCTACGCCAATGTGGCTCATATCAAGAAAGGGACCAAGGTAACTAAAGTGACAAACTTGAAGGTGTGTTTTGACCAGCACACATTGAAAACCTACTAGGGGTTTAAAGATATTGAGCCCACACAGTATTTGGAGAAGTTTGCAATGGGGGATGCAGCTCGCCCGCGGCTAGCTAAGATTCAGGCAGCTCCTAGGCCACCACCACCATGGATCATAGCAGGGGTGTCTATTCACAGAAACACCCTGAGTTTCGAGGCAAAGGGGTGGCAGACCTTTGTATGCAGCCAACTTGACCCGTGTTAGAATGAGACATACCTTCCTATCCCGCGGGTAGTTCTAGTCGCCTCTATCATGGCCAGGTACCGGATCAATGTGGGTGCCGTGATGTCGGCCAATATATCTTTGGTTTCCAAGAAAGCTGATTTCTCCTACCCGTATCCCAACACCATTACTGAGTATCTTACAGATGCACGGGTGGAGCCGCGAGATTTTTATACGATGGTGTGGGCAAAGAATACCTTCTCATGGTATTCGTTGATGGATGCACTGAACCCTAAGAAAAATGGTCATCCGCCTACCACTATAGGATAGTCTGATGAGCCATTGGTAGTACCTACTGAGACAGTCGACATGCCATCTACTTCAGCAGAGCCTTCAGCCAATGCAACAGCTATGCCCTCACCTCCAGCCTTAGTGCCTCCAGCAGCCCCCTTTACAGGCTCCACCTCGGCTTTGAAGTCGGTGCCGATGCCCACTGCTCTACTATCTGCGCTGTGAGTCTCCCAGACACTGGTGAGCCTCAACAACTGGATGCAGACAATTACTGCAAAGCTGTCTGACATATCCAGTATTGTCGCAACACAGTCCTCCATTCCGGCACCCCAGATTCCCCCCATAGTTGAAGAAACTCTGAACAAGCTCTTGGAGAATTAGAACACAATCATGGCCACTTTGGGGTAGTATGGGTCAGTGATAGAAGAGTTAGGCAAGGAAGTGAAGAAGATGCAGAAGTACCAGGCCTCCAAGAAGTTAGTGGACAAGGTCCAGAGACAGGTTACCAAGCTTGTAGTAGCCGGAGATATTCCATTTGACATGATGTTTGACCCGCACCACCCAGCCCCATATCCTACAGCACATACAACACCAGCTGGTGAGTATGAGGAGCCAGACCTTGCTGCTGACACTGCCGAGGCAGTACGTCAGATGTTCACCAACCCGGTCATGCCCGGATTTGATGATGATGAGATCTAGTTGGATAAGACTCAGGTCGGTGATGCTGCTGTGGACACAGAGATGGCCAAGGATCCATACGGAGTTCTCTTCACTTTTACCCTTCCTTTACTCTTATTTTGTTAAGCATTGGGGACAATGCTTATTTTTCTTCCCGGGGAGGGGGGGGGGAGTTTATTTGATATATTTTGATGATTCTGAGACAATTGGTTTGTAGTAACTGACAGTATTTTCTTCTTATTCCTTATTCTGTATATATTCTCTCTTTTCCTCTCTCATTATGTATATATCTTCTTTCATTATGTATATTCGTTATGCTTTTGATAGTTTTTTTGCTTTGTAGCTTCTTTACATGTGTTTTCTTATTAGTTAGTGTTTAAATAAGTAGTTTTTTTTTAATTAGTAGCTTTTTTTTTATTTAATAGCTTCTTTTTGTGTTTTAGTAGATAATAAGTTTTTGGTTATTTTAATGCCACGGTTCTTTCCAAAGGTAGTTTTTTGTGTGAACCGGGTGACTCTTCCCAATGATGGATGGCGTGACAACCTTATTAAGGGACTGAGTCCATTTTGGTATTTAGGTAATAATAGTAGTAGTAATGAATAAAAAGAACTAATTAAGTCATGCTCGAAGAGTCAAACATGCTTCACTTGGTACCAACACACTTAACTACGTGCTTATGGTTAAAAATAATTTTTTGGAAAGAAATAGCTCTAGTCAGTGACTTTGTGACTCTTGTGTTAACTTAGGAAATCATCGAGTGGTTTAATCTAACCATAGTGATTTTCAATCTTGAATGTGGTCATTGCGGTCCATCGACTCTATCCTCTTTAACAATCTAGTTGCGTGAAAGGTGAGATATTTTAGTTGCAAGTCCAAGTACCCGTGCGAATGGTCTAGAACTTGCCCCGAATGTGTTTCAAGGCTAAATCTTAAGTTTTGCTTGGCTTGAGAAGTGACTGTAGGCTTTCCTTGACCCGCTTGAATTTTTCCATTGCCCACCAATGTTATTATCCCTAGTCAATCCATTTGAGCCTCGAGCCTTTCTCATTTGATAACCATGTTACAAGCCTTTACTCGTTTTGTCATGACCCTCTCTTGGCACCCGAGCTTTCCTTAACACTCTTGTGATACAATTGGATAAAAATGTAAGTTTCGAGGAGTGGCGAAGAGCTTGACGGAGGTATCAAGGCACAAAAAGAGAAAATAAATGATGAGAAGGAAAGGCAAGAAAAGGAAAGAACAAAAAGAATAATGCAAAAAAAAGGGAATAAGTGGAAGAGTTGAAGGGATGCAAAGAAAACTAATGATACAAAGCATGGAGAAATCAAAGAGGGAGAAAATGAATGTCATGATCAAGAAGAGTGATGCTAAGTCTCTCTAGTTCCACAAGAAAAATAAAGTTCCTCAAAGAATTGGCAAAGCATGAGCCGAGAACAAAAACAAATGGAGTGCTTAAGGAAAGATGAACCCGCTCTACCATAGTATATTCAACCTTAGTTCAAAAGCCTTCATTACATTCTGAAAAAGCCCTACGTGATTTCAAGCCGAGTGAGCTTACATTAGTGGCGATCTACATGAGGGTCAAGCCTATGGGACTTAAAGCCGTACTTGCGACATTCTCTCTCGAGAGATGACTGAACCTTTCGCAAATCCTTTTTGATTGAGTGCTAAAATTCTTAAGTGAGATAGGCAAACTGAGAGTAGAGGAGGAGGAGTTTGGGATCCACAATGACCTACATGAAAGGGCGAGCTTACTTGATGAATAAAGTCAACTCTTGATGCTTAAGTGTCACATTAGAACTATATGTGCATAAATGCTTAACTTGTCGCCTTGTTGATAATACATAAGTAGTGTGGGTAATTGTTGGTTCCAATTGATGTGTGAATGACTCACCTTTGATTGGTTGGAATGGACCTTAACTTGTGGAGGTGGGAACTATTTTATTTGCTTGAGAACAAGCAAAAACTTAAGTTTTAAGAGATTTGATAAGTGGGGATTTTGACTACTTATTAGCACCTTTTAGCTTTTGTTTTAGTGAAAAAGCATTGAATTGTATTCCCAAAACTGATGAAATGTGCTAAATTGTAGGAATGTTAGAATATGGACTCCCTAGATGAAATCCGACTTAAAAAAGAGTAATCTAAACTCAAGGCAATAAAAGGCACAAAAGCTTACAAAGTACGGACCGCAGAATTTCATCTGCGATCGCAGATGATTAAGGAATGCCCAGCAGACTTTTGTACAAATTGCGGACCGCACATGAATTACGCGACCTCAAAAGCTGGGAGAGGAACAAAGTTCATAGAATGTGCAAATTCCAAGTTCCAAGTCCCTCAGAATTGCGGACCGCATAGGAATTGTGCGGTCGCAAAAGAAGTGCCTTGCAGTTGCAGAAGACTAAGTTGCGGTCGCAGTTTTAAATCTGCAGACCGCAAAAAGACTGCCTCACGGCCATTGATAAGAATTGTGCGGCCATAGACCTCCGGTTCGTAACAAGTTGAAGAAACCTGCAGACCGCACATAGAATTTTGTGTGGCCGCAGAACCTCCTGAGGGGCATTTTAGTCCGAAATTGTCAACTTTGTATAAATAGAAGAGTTTAACGAAATTAGGTCAACTTTTGACATCAATAACTACAGTGCCATTTCACTTTGCTTTTTTAAGTAGTTTTTCATATTTTGGGATATTTTAACATAAATTTTATCATTTTGATTTTACAATATGAGTTTAATTAGCATTGCTTCTTCAAATTCTTTAATTTCAAGCATGAGTAGCTAGATTTTTACTAGGGTTGTGACCCAACCCTAGTGTGCAAACCTTATGGGTGTTTAATTTAATGCTTGTTTATGGTTGGGTGTTTATTATTTAGCCTTGTTCATGCTTTAATTTATGGAATTAATGGTTGCAAACATTAGTTCATGCCTATTTGACTTAGTCTCTACTTGAGAAAGAGAGACTTAGTCTAGGAAAACTTGGCTAACAAGAAATTATGTCAATCAAGAGATTGATAATCCCAATTAAAGGGTTCAACCTAGAGATAGTAATAACCCGACTTGAGATTTTATCAATCGTTTTGTGCAATACCCATTTGGACTTGAGAAAGCCAAATTAGGCAAAATTACTCTCTGACCGAGAGGTATTGAGTGGGTAATATAGAGTTGATAGCTATAATACACCCCGATCAACAAAACAAGCATTAAGGTCTATATCTCATTAGGCAAACACCTAGGTGATGGTCAAAGCCCTAGGCTTTTTACAAAACTTGAAAAATAACAAAAATAATTTCTTAGTTTAATTTCTTAACTTTGAAATCTTAGTTTAAAATAGACATATAAACAACCTCAATTTGAGGTAGTTCAAACTCATGTACTACAATATATACTCCTAAATCCCATTTATAGCTCCATGTGGAAATCGATCCCGACACTTGTTGGGTATTACTATTGCAATCGACTGTTTCATATCTTTGATTTGGGTGTGAATTGGCTGAGATCAGCGACCCTTAGCTGCCTGAGCCCCACCCCGAGCTGGCTGGGCGGGTGGTGAAGTAACTGGTGCCGAAGTCGTGGCCTAACTCCTCTACTAAACTAGAGCTCCTGTAAGGTGGGGATAGAACCCCTTCACATTGCCCAACTCTCCACACTCGAAATGTCCCTTCTCGGAAAATGGTGTCAAATACTGAGGCAGACCCCGTGAACCAGAATAGCTACCTGAGGAACGTTGTGCAGATGAACCCTGAACTGAAGGTGCATGAGATGAACTCTAAGCTAGAAAGCACTTAGAGATGACTGACCTGGTGATGAACTGGATGAGCCATCTGAGCGGGCATGTAAGGACGACACCTGCTGTGATAGGATTGTCCCCTAAAAGGAACACCACAGAAACCACCCGAACCACGAGGCCTCTTGGCCTCACATTCCTCACGCTCATGACTACGAACCATATCCAGCCGACGAGCAATATCAACCACCTCATTGAACGTAGCACCTAATACACTCTCCCGAGTCATAACAAAACGGTAATGATAGTAGAGGCCATCAATGAACCTGCTAATCCTCTCCCTCTCAGTGGGGACCAACCAAACTACGTGACGGGCCAACTTTAAAAATATTATCTCATATTAGGTCACAGACATTCTATCCCGACGTAGCTGCTCAAACTATCTACACAGCTCCTCTCTGCAAGTCTGTGGCACAAACTTCTCCAAGAAGAGAACGGAGAACGCATGCCATGTAAGTGGTGTTGCACTGAATGGCCTGCGCTTCTCATATGCCTCCCACCATCTGAAGGCAGGCACAGTAAACTGAAAAGTAGTGAACGAGACCCCACTGGTCTCCATAATACCCGCCGTGCGAAGAATCCGTTGGCACCTATCCAAGAAGTTTTGGGCGTCCTCTGACTCAGACCTACTGAATGATGGAGGCTAGAGCCTCTCAAACCTCTCTAGTCTCCTCTGCTTATCGTCAGTCACAACGGGACCCACCTGGGCCTGAGCAATGACAAACAGGTGGGCTGGAAAATCCCCCTAGCATCTGAAGTCCCTACATCACTTCTCTGGAGTACGGACGGCGGGAGTCTGAGTACCTCCCTCTGCTTGAGAAGTTGTTGGCGCGGTTTGAACAGAGGTCGCCTGAGCAAGGCTAGTGCACACTGTCAAAATCTGATCCAAAGCCTCTTGAAGGCCTGGAATCACAATGGGCACAACTGGTGCATGAGCAGGACCCACTGGCTCCACCACATCTGGAACCTGCTCTTGAGCTGGAGCAACTTGTGGATCTGCAGGTGCTGCTCCAACTACTGTACTGGCTGCACCTCTGCCCCTACCGCAACCTCGGCCTCTCGTGCCTTAGCCGGTGGTGCTAGTGGTTATCCGTCCTATGCGGTAGCACGTGTCCTCACCATTTGTGAGAGAATAGAATAACAAAAGTTTAGTTTATGGAATCAACAAATCCGAACGACAAGAACACAAGAATGTGAAGTTTCCTAAGAGTTTGGAAACCTCTTGAAAATAAGTACAGTAGTCTCCGTACCTATCCGCATGACTCTACTAAACCTGCTCATGACTCGTGAGACCTATGTAACCTAGTCTCTGATACCAACTTGTCACGACCCAAACCCTAACCTATCATAATGGCGCCTATCATGGTACTAGGCAAGCCGACTACTCAGACATTTCCAACACTTTTAATATTTGAAATATACTGAATTAGTTTAAATAGATAAAAATCTCATAAAATAGGATGGAATATCATAACACAATACATAAGTTTTCCCAAAACAAGGGTGTCACTAAGTACATGAGTATCTACATAATGACATAGTCTAGTACACTGTCTGGAAAGTAGAACTGAAATAATAAACTAAAGATAGGGAAGGAGAGTCAAGGTCTGCGGATGCCAGGCAGCTACCTCGATGATCTCCGAATGTCTGAACTCTGCGAATCAACAACCGCCATGATCGGAAACTCCTGGATCTGCACACGAGGTGCATAGTGTAGCGTGAGTACAACCAACTCAATAAGTAACAAATCTAATCTTTGGACTGAAATTAGTGACGAGTTTGAGTAATACAGTCCACATGCGGTATTAACATAACAGAAACTTAAAACAAATATGATAGTGATATCATAGAAATTCTTAATCTACAAGTAAAGATACAAGAATTTAGACATGCTTTCAGGTTTTGCAATAACATTTAACACAGAACATGGCAGATCTAGCCCAGGGCAGATCCAGCCCAAATACAAATAAAACCAGCGCAGATCTAGCCCTAATGTAAATAACTGCTAGCATTGCGCCAACTGTGGATGTGCAGACTCCGGAGGGGATGATCCAGCCCAAGTGTTATTATAAGCCAAATCCTGGCATGAATCAATAAAGCCCGCTGCGGCGTGCAGTCCGATTCCATGAATATCACTCACAATAGACCCTCAATCTCACTTAGTAATTAATTTCTCCAGTCTCTCGGGCTCACCAATCATGATATTCAGCCCAAATAATGATGATATGATGTATCAAATAAAAGACAACAAAGACTGAGACATATTATGCAAATAATGGTTGCGATTGAGTATAATTTGACAATTTAAGCAAATAATTGAACATGTAACACGACCTCTATGGGTCCCAACAATACCAACACGGAGCCTAAGCAGGATTTCTAACATGACTGGAAGCTCAATTATTCTAACGCATGGTGAAAATATAGGTATCAACAAGATTATTCAACTATACAATTCCATGGAATCGACCAAGTCTCAATTCTTACGGTGCACGCCTACACGCTCATCACCTAGCATGTGCGTCACCTCAAAACAAATCACATAACACTTAATTCGAGGTTTTGCAACCTTAGAGCCATGTTTAAAAGTGTTACTTAACTCAAACTATGGCATCTGAATGCCTTGAATCTAGCCACAAACAATACGATACGATCAACTAAAGGCATAGGAATCAATTCCATATAAAAATGCTAAGTACTTAATCAAAGTTAACCCCGGGTCCTACGTCTCAGAATCCGATAAACGTCACAAAATACGAACACCCATTCAACCACGAGTCCATCCACACCAAAATTACTCCAATCCGATACCAAAATCTCGATCAAATCCCAAAAATTCGGCCTAAGAACTTTTCTCCATTTTCCAACTCAAATCACTAATTAAATGATGAAATCAAAGACATAAACAAGGAATTTAACCAAAACTAAGAATCACTTACCCCAATCACTCCCTATAAAATCTCTCCAAGAATCGCCCTCCACCGAGCTCTCAAAATCAAATTTGTGTTATGAACTCAAATCCTCATTTTTACGATTTAATATTCTGCCTAGAAGTCCTTAATCGCGATCGCGGAAATACCTAAATGATCGCGAAGCACAACTCAATAGCCCAGAAATTTAACCCTACACGAACGTCGACAAGACCACGTGAACGCGGTGAACCACCTCCTCAACATACGCGATCAAGTCCCTCTTCACGTGATCGCGAAGAACATTGCGTCACCTTAGCTGCTGCTTCACTTCCTATTCGCGAACGCGGCCTAGCCCACATGTTCACAATGCACTGACTCCTCCAGCTTACGCGATCGTATAACACTGCTGGCGATCGCATAGAACAAAATACATGCCCCAATTAGCCTACGCGATCACGGACGTTCCCACACGGTCGCGTACAAGGAAACCAGACATAGACACCAGAAAACTTCAGCACATCTCTAAGTCCAAAAATTGATCCGTCAACCATCTGAATCTCACCCGAGGCCCTCGAGACCTCAACTAAATATACCAACAAGTCCTAAAACATGATACGAACTTAATCGAGCCTTCAAATCACATCAAACAATGCTAAAGCCATGAATCGCGCATCGATTCAAGCCTAATGGACTGTTGAACTTCAAACTTCTACATTTGACATCGAAACCTATCAAATCACTTCCGATTGACTTCAAATTTTTGCACACAAGTCAAAAATGACACAACAGACCTACTCCAACTACCAGAACCCCAATCCGAGCCCGGTATCCACAAATTCAACTCTCGGTCAAACTTCTAAATTTTCAAAGCTTCTAATTTTCCAACTTTTGCCATTTCAGGCCTAATTCAACTACAGACCTCCAATAACCATCAGGACATTATCCTAAGTCCAAATTAACCCAATGGAGCTAACAGAACCATCAAAACTCCATTTCAGAGTCATTCACACATAAGTCAATATTCGGTCAACCTTTTCAACCTAAGCTTCCAATCTTGAGACTAAATGTCTCAACTCATTCCGAAACATCCTCGGATCCGAACCAACTACCCCGACAAGTCACATAGAAACTAATAAGCATAAAATGAGCAGTAAATGGGGGAGAAGGGCTAGAACTCTCAAAACAACCAGTCGGGTCGTTACAATCTAATTGATAGATACCAATGAGTTGGTAAGGTTGAGACATTCGAGTCGTTAGAGATTCTTTGATTATTATATGATTCTTAATTATCTCGTACATTTACTCCTTTGATTTAGAAGTTCTTGTAGATTTTGGTTGTAAAATTGCTATTGATGATTGAAATTGTTTGGGGAGCGGGTTGCTCGGCGCAACGGAAATTGAAAGGTAATGAATTGAAATGGCGGAATATGGACGGATTATGATATTAACTGTTGATGATATGTGAGATTGGCTTGTGTGCCACAACGAATTATATATGTTGTATTTGTTTGTGACTATTGGATTTGCCTCGGTATTTTTGAGATGAGTTTATGAGACTTGATATTCTGGGCTCTCTGGTAATTGAATTTCGAGTTTCGTTTTTATGAGTTAACTGCTTTAATCCCATTTCTTGTCTTTTATGTTATTATTATTATTGCGTACAAGTTATTACAAGTGACCCGCCTTAGCCTCGTCACTATTTCGTCGAGGTTAGGCTCGACACTTATAGAGTATATGGGGTCGGTTGTACTCATACTACACTCTGCACTTCTTGTGCAGATATCGGAGTTGGTCCCAGCAGCACTGAGTGAGATTTCTCAGATCTAGCTATCAGTGGAGACTTGAGGTATAGTTGTACGGCGTCCGCAGCCCTGAAGTCCCCTTATTTGTCATCCTAGTTATTTATTTTAATTCAGACAGTTATATTTTATTCAGACTATTATCTGTAATACTCTAGATGCTCAAGTATTCGTGATATAAGTTTTTGGGATTGTATTTGGATTACGTTGTTTATTAGTTTATCACCTTATTTCATACTATTCAGTTTTATAGTTAATAAATATAGCTAATGTTGGCTTGTCTAGCAAGTGAAATATTAGCCGTCATCACGGTCCCAGGGTGAGAATTCCGGATCGTGACACCAGTCAAACAATCTTTTGGGAAACTTCTACTTATTGTCAAACCATTCACAGAATAGTTTCTTATCTTCCTCCGCTACTGATTTTAGTACGTCTACCTTCAGTTTCTTCTTCTTAATCTGTTTCGGTTTCCTCATCTTGTTTGTAGAAATTTGAGCATTCCTTGATCTTCTTTGCAATCTTGTAACCTTGTACCAAGGTGACTCAACTACTTTATAAGGTCTCTCATTCGATTTTGTATCTCCCTAAGGATCTTCAACACCTTATCAAATTTGTCATTCACAACCTTTAACTCTTCAAGCAGATCCGTACCACTTGGCTGAGTATTGCACATCCTGCATGGTGCTCCTCTATCAATATCAGAAAAATCACCAACTAGTGGTGAACCAAGAATACTCCCACCCAAAGGGTCATCATCAGCAAACTCAACTTCATCATTATTCTCTAAGCTCACTGCACCAGGTGTCTTTTTAATGGATGTCATCCATTCCAAATCAATCGCTAGGTGATCGATTATATGATCTGCTACCTCATCCTCGTATGGTACCAAATTCTTCATGTAGTCAATATCTGTCTCATGTAGGGTAGAAATAAGCTAAGGGTGAACCTCCTCAAATATAGTATAGATAGAAGTCAATAGACAAGCAATACAAAAAATAGACACAAGGTCTATGATAATCTCCTACTTTCGTTGAGTCTAATCTACTGGTGGAGTGTTGTTGCACTCCCTATCTTACAACACCAAGGTCATCGACCCTCTACTTAAAGGGGTCCCAATCAGGTTCATATATCACTTTTTGCTGTGCCATCTCAATATCCTAGGCAGCGGCATCAATACAACCTTTGATTTCTCGGCACTACGACCAAATAACATAATTGCTTCGTACGCCCATGCCTAAATTTTTTCATGAACCAAAAAATATTAATTTTTTTCTACAGGAAATAAAGTAATAGTACTCAACTTAAAGAAATTTTGAGAAGGTTTTTTTAATACTTACCATGAATGCCCATGGGAAGCCATACATGGCGTAACTAGCCGATTTGGACTTTTTACCAGAGATTTTATTTTCCTTACTCTTGCTCATATATGATTTGTAAATTAGCAACATGTCCTTCTTCGAGTACTCAATTGTAAGCTTAAAACACTCCTTTCCTCATGGATATTTCATGAAAACTTTAAAATTGTCAGCCATACAAATCCACTTCTTATCGACGCAAGTATGTTATCCCTTGCAAGCAAGACTGAATTGACAAACCATACCAATGCAATCTTAAACCTCTTGGACTTCAACTTTTTCAAAAGCATCTCTGCTTCCACCCCTTCTTTCTAGACTGACAAACTTTGTCTCAGAATGCTTCGCCATCATCCATCACTTTCTTCATTTATTCGTTACTGGGTTTAGTACCACAGTTCAATCTAGTCATCATAGAAAACTCCTTCAATCTAAAGTGAATATGCTTATCTCCAACTAAAAATTATAACTCGTGCTTGGTCGCACAATATATTCGGCAAATTAGTAGGGAATGGACAAGTTGTCCATTGAACTATTTCCAGTGCGTTGAAGGTTTTGCAAACTACTCAAATCAACTACTATTAATTTTTTTAATCAATTTGAATGTTCTATGTTTATCCTTGAACTCTTGGAATAGATTGGTCCTAGACCTCACACTAATTTTGGAAGGGAAACATCTATGCATTCTTAGAAAAGTCCTGAATTTGTATTTAGATGCGTCGATCGCCTTTACAAATACAGGAATTGATAGAGCATCCTGGTCTCCTCCAGCTGCTGCATGTGTTTCACTTTCCAACCCATCCTCACCATCTTCAAGTTGTCCATCATCTTCATCATCTTCTTCTTCTGATACATCTTCTTCTTCAACATTTTTATCAACCTCTTGAGAAGCATCATCACCATTTTCATCATCCTCCGCACCTAAAGATTCATCATCACTGCCCTGTTCTTGTTTGACAATTATTTTTCAGAAACATGATCTTCCATTTCAGTTTATGATGAATATATGTCCAAGTCTTCTTCCTCCTCCTCCTCATCAACACCCTATAGTGCTAAGTTCCTTGAAACAAATATTTTACTAACATGTATATCCTTGTCAACTAATCTAGACCTTGATCTTGTTCTTTTTTTACCGGTAGACTTTGATGACTCTTTGTTCTTTTTTCTCCTATCACGCTTAGAAATCTCAGCATTTCCTTTACTAGAGGAAGCTTTAGAAGTATCTACATTTTGTTTCCGGGTAGCAGTTTTTGAAGGCTCAACATTTGCTTTACTTGGCGATGGTTCTTGTGTTTCTGCATTTCCTTTCCTGTTTGAAGGCTTTGAAGGCTGTGCAATTGCCTTCTTTGCCGGAGGAATATGCTTCTTAGCAATTGATTTCTTCCTCATGTTACCTATATGCAAATATGCAATGTCTCATTTAATAATTTAAAACTTATGATCGGAATAAGAAAAATAAGCCCCAATTCAAGCAAACATTTATGACCAGAAGACAATCGACCACATGTTTATCAATAAATACTAGGTCACCAGTCCGACGACATTCCAAAATACAGAGCACACAGATAGTCCAAGAAGCAAATATAACCACCCACACCATATAAGATATGGTTATACACAACCCAATGGATCTTGAACAAGCACATGAACGAATCACTCTACAAAATCCGAAATCACAAATGTAAGAAATGAGAAAAAATATATTTAGGATTTACCAGAATTGACACGTTCTGAGCAACAATACAGTGCTTGTTAGGTCTATATAGACGATTTCACCCAAAATCGAAGTTTGATTCTTGTCCCTTCCCTCCGGAAACCACCGTGGTCGATGGGGTTGAGTAAGAGAGAGAAGAGAGAGAAGAGAGAGTAGAGAGATGAAAGAGAAGTTGGCAGAAAAATAAGAAAGAAATATTGTTTTTCAAACCTTATAGGTAACTCACAAGTTTTGAAAATATTAAAAAGGCCCATCCACCTTAACCCACTCATTTAGCCATTTTCCAACCCAAAAAAAATTGAGAAAAAAAATAGGAGGTCACTTGACCAATTTAACTTTTGAGGAGGTCTTCTTGACAATTTCTCTCGAGTTAGTCCAATGTTCACATGTAATACCAAAAGTACTCGAGAAGAATTTGTACAAGGTACTCTGCAGTTTAAGTACAGGACAAACCAATACTCCTTATATACAAATTTAGAGTTTAAATTCTAGGATAGTTTAGCAAATTCTTACGCTATCATGATACAGTAACAACAAATAACTGTTCATAATAAGTGAAACTAGTAACCATGCGAAATAACACTAGAAACATGTAACCTGGCGATAACCTACTTAACTAAGCTTAATATCCAGTGGTTACAGCAGGAAGGACAGGGACTGAGAAGTAAGGATCCACCACCGTCACCTCCTTCTGTAGCCACAACTCTTCGTTGCCAATGCAAAACCAGACGTAAAATGCTTTGACCTTTCTCAGAATGTAGGAGATTGAAGAATAAGCTTTCACCATCCACAATGATGAGCTTCTTTCAGCTTGCTGCACTAGCTCCTCTCCACATGTCTTGCGCTTTGGCCCTTTTCTTTGTTTCAATAACTGATTCTTTAACTCCATATTTATTGGCTGACAACAAAAGATAAATGGTTGGTAAGTTGATTGATAATAAAATTAATTGAAAAAAGGGGTTGTTTTCTTTGTCTTAAATTCTAAAAGAATTGTGATGGTGGAATACTGAGGACTGAGATACGTCTTATGATTAACTATGTTCTAAACTTCCTGGCGGTTTTTATAAGAAGGAATGGCTTTAAGAGGATTTATTACAACTTATTTCATGGGAATTGGGTACATCTTCACGTGAAGAGTCGGAGAAATCTATCAAGAACGTAACAGGGGTTGTGCTTTCATTTTCATTGGGTGGCCAATGTTGGCAATAGTTTTAGCTATTGGTTTTGGGAAAACATAACGTTCTGGTGTGAAAAAGGTCTCATTTTGATGTTGATTTTCTATATGAAAAATACCATGTAAAGATCATAAGTAGTTGGGTTTTTGCCTTTTTGGTAAATACATTCTTGCTTGAAAATACAAGAAGTTGTCTACAGAGAGCAATTGGTAGTGGTTTAAGGGGCCTTTTCATAATCAAAACTTTTTGAAGTCATATTCACGGTGATCGTTAAATTTGAAGGAGACATTACGGGAAAGAAGTGAGATTTGGTTATTTTGAGACTGACAGGGCGCAAATACATGTGCTGAAAGTGTTTTAAGTAAGGATATAGACATAGGCGACTTATTCTGAATTTAAACTTGATATGTTCAATCTTTTAGGATCGATTAATCTATTGCACATTTAAGATTATAGGTTCAAATTTAATGTTTGTTAACATTTTAGCGATTATTTCACAGTATTTATATGCTCTGTCAAAAAAACAAAAAAAAAAAGTTTGGTTGAACACTTGAACCCATCAAATGTGTGGCCTATCGGCCTCTAGATATGGACAAGTTACGTTAAAAGCAAAAGATCAGGATTTGCTGAGTTAAATGTGATATCTAAACCAGTTTTAACAAGCAGAGAGTATGGTTTCAATGTATTAATGATGTATATCGACTTGTTTATCGAGTTAAACTTGGGCAAAAGTGACTTATTTAATTTTAACCCAATTGGGTGGTTTCATTACTTATGAAAGTATCCTAAATGTGTGTGTGAAGAAGCTCTGTGGTTGCTGGAAAGTTCTACCGAATCATTATTTCAATGTCCTCTTACCACTTTCTTGTCCAAAACATATTGAAAATAAAAATTACTTCCTTCGCTCCATTTTAATTAATTTTTTTGATTTTTTTATGGTCTATAATATTTGATTTTTTTCAGATACCAAGAAGGAATTAACTTTTTTTTTTACGACTTCCCTTGGAGTAAAGAGTCTATAAGTATTTGTTATATTTTCAATTAACAAATTAAAGTTAATATAATCAATTTTATTATTAATTAATAATAAAATGTGAATTCCTTAATCGATGTGAAAACAATCAAAAATTAATTAAAGTGGACCGTTCGGAGTAATACACTCCTATAAATTAAAGTACTGAAAGTAGGAAAGAATTGATGATTTAGCTAGAAAAGAAGGGTAACCCACCACTTTCTCAAAATTTAGAGTGATATATATGCTTCCTAAACATCAAGATCGATGAAGATTAACTTAGTGAGGAATAGAGATTTAAGTCGGTGATTATGTGAGACATGACTGGATTTTATGCCATAAATAGGCATTGTGTCATTGTATTCTTTTTCAACATTGGAGGTGTATATTAAAAACAAGCATCAAGCGATCAATACCAAATTAACTTTTTATCTATTAGATTATATTAACAACATAAGAGGTTAGATACTAATTGGTCTTTATTAATTTGGAAATAGTACGACGATATTAGATGCCGCCCGAAAGGTCTATTGTTGTTCCTTATTTCCTCCACTTCAAGATAGCTACTTTTAAGTTTTAACAAACAAAAGTGCTTTTCAAGAATTCAGTCTTTTATTTAGCATTGATAATTATATGCTCAACTTGGGATATATTAAACACATTATAAAACTTGGAAGGTCCAATGCATAAAACGTGAGACGAGATTTACTCCCGCCTTGTCACTTATTTCTGTTACGCTTGCAATATCTTTTCTTTTTTCATCACCAATGAATTGACCACTACTTTCATCACCAATGTGGAAAGTAGATTGCTATACCTTCGTATTTATAAATGTACATGATCGTTTTCTCATAAACTAAATTATGTAGAAAAATGCGGCTTTGTATATCCATCATTAATATAATATGATGAACAGGTACTTATGGATGCTACTAGATAAACCTGCTTAAGAGAAAATAAATTTATTTTAGGGATATGTAGGAATGGCAAACGGGTGGACCGGGTCGCATATGAACGGGTCGAACACGGGTAATGCAAAACGGATAAATTATTCGATCCGACCCATATTTAATACGGATAGAAAATGGGTTAACCAGCGGATAATATAGATATCCATATTATCCATGGCTTCTTGAATATGATCACTTTTGGGAGAATTCTTACTCTCTCAAACTTGAAGAACCCCCAATTTGGGTATTTACAAATGTAAAAGTTAAACATATTGGTAATCCATTTTTGAGGCTTTTGCATATATACCCGATTTTGGGGTCAAAGTGGAAGCTATACCCACTTTGCAAAATAATTTGCAAACCTACCCACTATACGATCAATTTCAGACTTATCGGGTCTGAAATTAAAATGATAAGTCTGAAATTAAAAAAAATGTTCAAGAATGAGTTGTAGTTATGTTAGTTGATAATAGTTTACTCTTCTAGCCCTATAGTTTTATTAGTAACAAATTAGTACAATGTAATTTAAATTTTAGTCCTTTAAGTCCTTAAGTTGTTAGAGCAGAGATGATGTCATAGGCTGCCAAATGTCACTTTTTCGGATCCCTAGGCAATGGATTGGCAGAGTCTAGTCGTTATTTATTTTCACTTGTATTGCAATGATTGGCATGTATGAAGAATCTATCTAATTTTTTCTCTAAAAGTCTTCTCTTCTTTTGCTCTTTTCTCATTCTTCCCCGATATTTCCTTTTCTTGTGTGAGCGAAGGTTGTGAGTGTTACATTTGGTATCAGAGCAGCGGTCCTCTTACCACCATGGCTGAAACTGAAAGTTATTGTGGATAGCATAAAAAAAAACTGGATACTTGGATGCAGCAATTATCCACGAGTTTCAAGGCTGTATCGACTAGAGTTGATAAAATGGATGATACTCAAGCTCAGAATGCAGAAAACTCAGCGGCAACTAGAGTTGATTCTTCAACAGATACTGAAGGATCGTGGACTGGAAATACAGTCACCTATGATTGGATCTTCATATGCTCAAAGGGCTTCCTTCGCCGTTGGAGGAACAACCGGTGGAGGTAGTGTTTTGACAACCAATATTCTCTACAGCTCCACTCACACCTCCTTTTGCTATTGATTCTCGAGGTATTGCTTTTCCACCTGCTCCTTCGCATAGAACTTCCCAGCCCCCATTTTTACCCAGTTCAGTTGGGGTTATGGAAGCTAGAAGTCAATCTCTGCAACTAACAACAGTAGAGACCCCAAAATGCAAGCTCACATTTCCAAAATTTAATGGAACTAACCCCATTGCTTGGATAAGAAAATGTGAAAGGTGTTTCGAAATCTATAAGGTACCTGACCATCAGAAAATGACTTACATTTCTATGCACATAAAAGATAAGGTTGACAACTAATTTGATGCTTATGTTATTGACAGGGGAGGGGGGGAGGTAGTAGCTTGGCCTTTATTCTGTATGGATATTAGTTCGAGGTTTGGCCATATTAGACCTCTAGATAACATTGACGAGTTTAGTATGTTGAGATAGGAAGGGAATACAAAGGCATATCAAGAGAAATTTGACGCGTTAGGATCCACATGATGATGATCAACCCTCACCTGAATGAGTTGCACTTTGTAGCTAGTTTTGTTAGTGGATTGAGACCTGGAATCAAGCACTTGGTCATGATATATAATCCTATAACTCTTTTGGATACTTATGAAGTAACCAAGTTTCAAGAGGATGCCTTAAATTCCCTGCAAAAATACCTGAATCGACCCTCTCAACCAACCACCAGAAACTACCCACCCACCAATCCAAGAATCACATATTCTCAGAGCCCTCTTTCCCTCACTTATAATGAACCTCTTAGACTCACTTACCCCACCATAAACACTCCACCAACACATAACAACCAAAGCAATTAGGCATGCCCTTCTGGTACTGCAGGCACCAACCAACCCAAAAACATAATTTATGACCAAATGAGAGAAAAGAATATATGTTTCAGGTGTCATGAGAGGTACTACCCTGGCAATCAGTATAAACCAAAAACTCTGAATCTATTGACAGGAGCTAGTGGAGTGGAATAGTAGGAAATATATCATGATGCTAGTGAAGTATCAGAACCTCTAGGAGCGACTGTTCCTCTGGTAGAAGAAGAGCATGCTGAGCTATCTATGAATGTGGCATTGCGTATGACTACTTCACCTTCTACCATCAAAATACAAGGAAGGGTGAAGAAGTTATCTGTACTAATCCTAGTGGACAGTGGTTCAACTCACAGCTTTATTAGCCCAAGGGTAGCAAAAATTATGGTGGGAATGGTATATCCTATAGCACAACCCATGAGGGTATTAGTGGAAAATGGACAACAAATGTTCAGTGAAGAATGGTGTCCCACGTTCAAGTGGTGTAACGACCGACTGGTCGTTTTGAGAAATTGCATCTAGTTTGGAAGTTTGAGGTCACAAGTAGCTTCACATAGTATTTTATGACTTGCGTGCATCATCAGCTCGGGCTTTTGGGTGATTCAAAAATGATTTTAAGAAGTGACTCTTATTTGAGAAGCTCGAAGTTGAAAGAATTTATCAAAGTTTAACTTTTGAGTATTTGACCTCGGATTGGTATTTCGATGGCTCCGGTAAGTCCGGATGATAATTTTGAACTTGGGCGTATGCCCTGATTTGTATTTGGATATTTCTAGAGGGTTTCGACATTATTTGGCGGAAGTTGGCAATTTGAAGATTTAGAATTTTTTCTAGGCTTGACCATGGTTTGACTTTAAGGCTATCGGGTTCGAATTTTGGTTTTGCAACTAGGAATATGTCTGTTTTGTTGTATGGAACTTGCCTACAAAATTTGGCATCATTTGGAGTTGATTTGTTATGGTTTGGACGCTTGGTTGCGATTCTAGAAGTTCTTGAAGTTTATTGTGATCTTCATGTATTTTGGTGTCCGATTCATACTTTTAGAGGTTATTTTGATATTTTGATCACGCGAGCGAGTTTGTGTTATATTTTTGGACGGTTGTAGGTGTTTGGTTTGGAGCCTCGGGGGCTCGAGTGAGCTTCGGATTAGTTTTAAAATATTTTGTTAGAAATTATGTTTGCTGGTTTTGGTTCCAACACATTTGCGATGATTTTGTTGCAAATGGGACTATCACATTTGCGAAGCCTCCCTTGCATTTGCGAAACTGGGTTTCTGGGGAAGAATTCTCATTTTGCGAAGAAATCCCTCGTATTTGCGAAGTGTGGTTGTTCGCTTTTGCGAAGATTCCTGCCGCTTTTTGCGAGGCATATGTCTTCACATTTGCGATGAATTTGGTCGCAAATGCGACTTTAGCAGAAAGTCTCCTGTTTCGCTTTTGCGATGAATGCTCTCTTTTGCGGTGTTCGCATTTGCGAACCCCGTGTCGCAAATGCGACATCTGCAACTTGCATATAGGTGAGTATTTCGAGACATAGCTTTATTTTACCATATTTTGAACCCTAGCCTCGATGAGAGGTGATTTTATGGAGGGATTTTCATACCAAACTATTGGGTAAGTAATTTTAATCAATTTTTAATTAAGTTACGTGAATATATATTATATTTAACATCAAAGCCATGTGAATCTAAGGGAAAATTTGGGGATTTTTTCCAAAGTTTTGAAATATAAAAATTTGGATTTGAGAGTCGAATTGGACTCGGATTTAGAAATAAAACACGTATATGGATTTGTGGGGCTATGGGTAATCAAGACCTATCCTTGGACCTGGGTTTTGACCGGGCGGGCATGGGTTGCCTTTTTGTTGACTTTTAAAAATTGTATAAAGATCATAGCTTTGTTAATTGAAATTATTTTCTCTTGCATTGTTTGATGTATTTAAGTCATCTTTGGCTAGATTGAGCCGAGCGGAGGTGAATTGGTAAAGGAAAAGATAATTTGAGTATTGTTTTGGCCGAATTGGCATAAGTGTCTTGCCTAACTTAGTGTGGGAGAAACTACCCCTTAGGATTCGAGTTGATTGTGCTAATTGTGTTACCTGAAAGCCGTGTACGTAAGGTGACGAGTGGGTACACGGGCTATATGTGATATTTGACCAGTTTAGGTTATCTAGACTCTTTCCGTGCCTTTAATTGAGTTGTCTTGATGGGTTATGTCTTTCATTGATAATTTGTTCCTACATACTTTATTTGACGTTGTTAGCACTTATTATACTCTTTACTTGTCATTTTGCCCTTACATGCTTTAGTTGAGGTTGTTGCCTTTCTTATTGTCTTGTTACCTTTTTATTGTTGAGTCCCTTCGATGACTCCGTGCTTATCTGCTACTTGCCTTAATTGTCGTAATTGCTTCACTTGTCATGTTGCTTTTTTGTAATATTGGTTGCGTTCCTTGATTGTTACGTGTTTCCTTCATTGCCGTGTACTCATACCCTATGATCGTAGAAATTCTTATAAATTGAGTATTGAATTGTTGATGTTATTGATTTATTAATGGATCGGGTTACTCGCCGCAATAGGTGGAATAAGGGTGGATTTATATTAATACGGTGGGATAGGGTTGTGCGCCACAACAGGTGAAATAAAGGTAGATTGATATGGTGAAATAAGGGAGAATTATGATATTGACTCTGATTATATGGTTGGATCGGGTTGCGCGCTGCAACATATATATTTACTTATTATTTATTGTTATTGATATTTACATTATGGAATAAGGGAGGATAGTGTTGTACGGTGGGATCGGGTTGCGCGCCGCAACAGTTTATGTGTTTTGTATTTCTTGTTGTATTGTGTTCGCTTCGGATATTTCGTACGAGACTTTGAGGATTGGTATATCTAATTTTTACTGGTTTTCAAGGATTGAGTTGTTGTCATTAGTTTACTGCTTTGCCGTCATTTCCTGTTTTCCTTTCCTACTACTATTATTGTGGTGAATTGATCTTCAAGATGAATTTACTACGCTGAGTCATTATCTCATACCCTGTTGAGTGGTTATTAACATATCGGTTTTAAATAAAAGAATTATTAACTTGCTTACCTTACGTGACTTTTAAGTTAAAACTCTCCATTTCATTCGGTACCTTACTATTTTTAATAGTCGTCATATTTCACTTTAATCCATTTCTCAACTTAATCTCCTTACCCCATCTGATGTTTCAACTTTTGTAACGACTCGACCAGTCGTTTTGAGAGTTATAGCCCCGACCCCCTATTAACTGCTCCTCCCATATCTATTTTCTGTTATTGTGACTTGCCGAGAGGTTCGTTTTGGTTTTTGGAGTATTTTGGGACACTTAGTCCCTAAATGGAGGTTTAAGCCTTAGGCTTTGGACAGTTGTCGAAACTGTGTGAAGACGACTCCGGAATTGTTCAGTCGGTTCCGTTAGCTCCGTTTGGTGATTTTGGACTTAGGGGAGTGTTCAGATAGTGTTTTGGAGGTCTGTAGCTCATTTAGGCTTGAAACGGTGAAAGTCGAAGTTTTGAAAATTTTGACCGGTAGTGGACTTTTTGATATCAGGGTCGGATTCCGATTCCGGAAGTTGGAGTAGGTCCATAAGGTTGAATATGACCCGTGTGCAAAATTCTGCATCAATCGGACGTGGTTTGGTTAGTTTCGGCTTCAGTTGTCGAATTTGAAAGTTTCAAGTTCTTTAAGTTTGAATCGGAGGATGATTAGTAATTTTAGCATTGTTTGATGTGATTTGAGAGCTCGACTAAGTCCATATGGTGTTTTAGGACTGAGGTCTCGGGCCTCGGGTGTGTTTCGAATACTTAACGAATTGAGTTTGTGACTTATGCAATTGCTGAAGCTACTGCATCTGGTATAATCGCACCTGCGCACTTTGGGCCGCAGGTGTGGCGCCGTAGAAGTGGCCATGGAGCCGCAAAAGAGGTTTTGGCCCTGTCAAGCTGGGGCCGTAGGTGCGGCGATAGATCTTCAGAAGCGGACACACAAAAGCGGAAGAGGAACGCAGGTGCGGGCCCGCAGATGCGGCCCTTGTTCGCAGATGCGGACCCAGTTCCCCTTAAGTGATTTTCACACCTGCGATGGTATTTCCGCAGGTGCGGTACCGAAGATGCGGTTGAAGGCTCACAGAAGCGAGATCTCTGGCAGAAAAAGGGCTAAGTGCGAGGGTTTTATTTTATTCTTCAATTTTGGACTTGAGAGCTCGGGATTTGGCAATATTTTGAGGGATTTTCAGAGGAAGCTTTGGGGTAACGATTCCTAACTCGTTTTTGGTTGTATTCCATTAATCTATAGTTGACTTCTTCATTTAATTTCGTATTTGGTATGAGTGAACTCATGAGTGAGTGGGTGTTCATATTTTGTGACTTTTACCCAATTCCAAGATGTGGGCCCGGGGAGACCTTTTGGGGCGATTTTCTAATTTCTTGCTTTAGCTTTGATTTCATTAATTAGAGTAATTCTTATAGTTGTATTTATGGTATGTAATTGATTTTGGCTAGATTTGGGCTTTTCGGAGCTGGATATTCGTGGAAAGAGCATTGTTACGGATTGATTGAGCTTGGTTTGAGGTAAGTGGCTTGCCTAATCTTGTGTGGGGGAAATTCCCTTAGGATTTGGTGTTGTTATGATATGTGAGCGCCGTGTACGCGCGGTGACGAGTGCGTACACGGGCTATTTGTGGAAAAACCTGATTTGTTTTACCAAGTAATAGCCTGTTTTCATCTTATCTGAGTATGCTAACATGTGTAGTTATCCTTTTAGCCTAGAATATCATGTCTACGTGTCCTAATTGCCTATTTGAACTCTTTGCTGCATGTTTAGAAGAATCCTGCTTCTTTCTTGACTTATACTTAGTCTAAATTATAGGTTTCGTGCTGTAACTGTTATATTCATTTGTTTGAGCTGCATATTTACTTTGGGACTACATGACGGTATCCCGGGAGATCCCCCTGCATATTTACTTTTGAGACTACGAGGCGGTTCTTCTGGAGTTCTCCATGCACATTTACTTTTGAGACTACGAGGCGGTTCCTCGGGAGTTCTCCCTGCATATTTACTTTTGAGACTATGAGGTGGTACCTCGGGAGATCTCCTTGCACTTTTAGTTTTGGGACTACGAGACGGTATCTCGGGAGATCCCCTGCTGTTTATCCTTGTGTTCTGCGTTGCTACTTTGCTATGTTTCTCTTTGTTTAAATTCCAGTCTTTTATTATATTGTTATACTCTCCTGCTTATTTATTATATACCAGTAGGGCCTTGACCTGAGCTCGTCACTACTCGGCCGAGGTTAGGCTTGGAACTTACTGGGTACCGCTGTGGTGTGCTCACGCTCTTTCCTGCACATATTTTTTGTGTGCAGATCCAGGTTCCCTTTACCAGCCTCGTCCTTAGTTGCAGTCGCTGCTGGTTTTCGAAGAACTTCAAGGTACATCTGCCCGTACCCGCAGATCCTCGGGGTCCCCCCTCTATCCGCTATGTTGATTCTTCTCTTATTTCTATAGACACTGATGTATAGAACAGTTAGAACTTCGTAGAAGCTTGTGACTTACGTGTTCCGGGTCTTGGGAGTGTTTTGTATATTTCAAGAGTTGATTATTGTATATGCCGAGCGTCATCTCAATTGCTTATTAAAAATATCTGTTACTGTTAGTTGTTAATTTTCATGTTTTCCATTTCTTTTTCGTAAGTGTTAGGCTTACCTAGTCGTAGAGACTAGGTGCCGTCATGACGATTCATGGAGGGAGAGTTTGGGTCGTGACAACTTTACTTAAAAAGGAATTGCTATTATGTTTTAATTTATTAAATTCTATATTCACATCAATAGCTTATCCGATGCTTTATTTTATTTGAAAATGTTATTCTCTTCACCCAAATATTTTCTAAATAAACTCATTTTCTCATTGATTTCCTGTTTGGTTTAGAAACTGCAATTTTACTTTATTATATATGAATAGATCCCTCGAGTATTATTTATAGCATTTGACATGGATACTATGTACCTGGTAGCACGTGACTTTTGCCGTGCGAAGTGATTTACGATCTGAGTTTACGGGAAGTGGAATTATTGAAATTCGTGTATTAGGAATGATTTCTTTGGTTGAGTATACATCATTTTCCCTACTAGAACACATTCATACTTCATCCGTACCCCGACGATGTTGTTGCATAATTACTTGGTTATTTCTCGTTGCCATTCGTGTTTCCCTTATCTTCACTGTTGTTTGTAATTTGAATTCTTTCTGCTATTAGCATTATATTGATATTCCTTCATTGTTAGCTTTAAGTCATATCCTACACAGGTTTATATGTTCGGTAGGTGTCTTGAATTGGCCTCGTCACTACTCTACCGAGGTTACTCACTGTGGTGTACTCATGCTACGCTTCTGCATATTTTTGTGCAGAACCAGGTACTTCGTATCGAGTTAGTTTTTGAGACTTATGCTTGTGCGGGTGGAGACTTCAAGGTACACCTGCTGGACGTTCACAGGCTCCGAAGTCACCTTCTGTTGTATTTATTTCCATTAGTTCCTATTATTCTGGAACAGTGATGTATTCATTATATATAGTTACTCTTAGAAAGGCTCATGACTTGTACTACCTATTTTGGGATATTGTATCATGTTGAGACTATTGGTTTATTTAGAAATTTCCGGTTCATGTTTAATAGCTGTTTAGTAGAACCTGTTATCATTTCGGTATGTGTTAGGCTTACCTAGTTTTAGAGACTAGGTGTCATCACTACTCCTTCAGAGGGATTTTGGGTGGTGACAAGTGGACTATGTAGGGAGAAGAATTTCAATTTCCTATGAGAGTCATACACCTCAGTGGCTATGACATGGTACTAGGACTGAATTGATTGGACCAGTTCACTCATGTCATCCTTAACACAAGGCCTCTTAGTGTGACCTTCCTAAAAGAAGGCAGACTCATCACACTTAAAGGCAATGCTGATATGTAGAAGTATGGTCTGATGTTGAAGAAGATTCAGCAAAATTGTTGCAACAAGGAAGCAGTTGCTGTCTGGTGCAACTGTATGACATATCCAAACAAACTCCAGAAGCTAAGGTACCTATACCAGTTCTGGAGCTGTGATGAAGGTATGCTGATGTATTTGAGGAACCAAAGGCCCTACCTCCCAAAAGAAGTTGTGATCACTCCATCACCTTAATGCCTGAAGCTCACCCTTTCAGTCTGAGGCCTTACAGATACTCCCATGACCAAAAGGATGCAATTGAACAAATCATTACATAAAAGCTCAAGGTTAGGACTGTGGTGCCTAGCCAATCTAGTTTTGCATCACCATATCTCTTTTTCCAGAAGAAAGGCTCCAGATGGAGGTTATGCATTGACTACAGAAAGCTGAATGCAATGACTGTCAAGAACAAATACCCCATCCCAGTGGTAGAAGACTTGCTAGATGAACTCAAAGGGGCAGTTTTATTTTCTGAAATTGATCTTATCTTAGAGCTAGTTACCATTAAGTAAGGATGAAGGAATCTAATGAGTTCAAGACTGCATTCAGAACACACCACGGACTATGGCAATTTAAGGTCATGCCCTTTGGGCTGACTAATGCTCCTGCTACATTCCAGGCACTAATGCACCAGGTTTTTGGGCAATACCTAAGGAAGTTCATATTGGTATGTTTTGATGACATCTTGGTCTATAGTCTAGACATGAGAAGTCACTTGAGGCATTTGGAAAAGGTGCTTCAATTTTTAAGACAACACCAACTATATGCTAAGAGATCCAAATGCTCTTTTGCTTAGCCACAATGGACTACCTTGGCCACATCATTTCAGGAGAAGGAGTACAAACATATCCAACTAAGATACAAACAATGCTGCAGTGGCCTAGACCAACAAACATCAAGGAACTAAGAGGGTTCTTAGGGCTCACTAGCTATTACAGAAGATTTATATTAGGATATGGAGTCATTAGCAAACCATTGACTTTACAACTCAAGAAAGGCAATTTTGCATGGACTGAAGAAGCTACAACTGCATTTGAAAGGCTAAAAAATGTCATGGTTAAGGCCCATTCCTGGCTTTACCTGACTTCTCCAAGCCCTTTACAGTGAAAGTTGATGCTAGTGGCTTGGGTATTGGAGCCATTCTCATGCAAGATCACCACCCAATAGCCTATTTGAGTCAAGCTCTTAGCCCTAAACATCAAGGACTATCCACTTATGAGAAGGAATTACTGGCCTTACTTCTAGCAGTAGACAAGTGGAGACACTACTTGCAGCAGAACTTCTTCACAGTCAAGACTGATCATTTCAGTCTCAAGTTCCTAAAAGACCCGAGGATCTCTACCATGCTGCAGCACAAAGGGTTAACTAAGTTACTTAGGCTAAACTTTGACATTCAATATAGGAAGGGAAATGAGAATTCAGTTGTTGATGCGTTGTCTAGGAAGGTCTCTGGACACTGTAATGCCATCACCAGCATTAAACCAACTTGGGATCAGGAGGTATTATAAAGTTATCAAGGAGATGAGGAAGTGAACCAGCTCATTTCTGACCTTACATAAAATCCCAGTGGAAGTGCAACCAATCAGTTGGTAAATGGACTGCCGAGGCATCAGAGTAAGCTATGAATAAGAAGCAAGGGTAACATGAGACATCAGCTAATCAAGGAAATGCATTCATCAGCCTTAGGTGGACACTCTGGAGTATTAGCAACATATAAAAGGTTGAGGTCCCTATTCTATTGGTCATCTGTGCAAACAGATATCCAAAGAGTAGTACAATAATGTGATACCTGTCAAAGAAACAAGACTTAGAACATAACACCTCCAGGATTGCTACAACCCCTGCCAATTCCAGACCACCCTTGGAGACATATCTCTATGGATTTCACTGAAGGTCTTCCAAAATCAGAGGGCAAGGACACTATTCTAGTGGTGATTGACAGGTTTAGCAAATATGCACACTTCAATCCACTCCTTCATCCATTCAATGCAACCCGGGTTACTAAAGTCTTCCTAGATCAAGTGTATAAGTTACATGGTCTTCCTCAAAGCATAGTGTCTGACAGAGACAAAGTGTTCACAAGCATCTTTTGGAGAGAACTTTTTAAATTGTTGAAGACTGAATTACACATAAGCTCATCTTATCATCCTCAAACTTATGTCCAATCAGAAAGGCTATATAGATGTCTTGAAACGTATCTCAGGTGCATAACAAGTCACAAAACAAAAGCATGGAACCAATGGCTCTCCTTAGCTGAGTTTTCGTACAATACATCTTACCACTCTGCCCTACAAATGACCCCATTTCAGGTTGTCTATGGTTATGATCCTCCACAAATGACATTTGAATTGATAGATCAAAGTACAGTTGATACTGTAGATCAATGGCTAAAGGAGAGGCAAGTAAGGACTAAAGTGTTGTAGGAAAGTCTTAGAAAGGCTCAAAACATGATGAAGCAGCAGGCAGATAAATATAGAACTGATAGAGGATTTTTAGTTGGAGACTGGATCTATCTTTAACTACAGCTTTATAGGCAGTCTTCTGCGGCAATCCGAAAAGGCCTCAAACTCTCATCTAAGTTTTATGGTCCATATCAGGTGATCAAGAAGATTGGCAATGTTTCTTATGAGTTACAGCTCCCTTCCACAGCAAAAATCCATCTTGTTTTTCATGTTTCCCATCTCAAGAAGAAAATTGGCACTAATATAGTTGCCTATGTTGATCCTCCTACATGTACTCCTAATAGTGTTCCTATGACTGAGCCAGTTGCAGTTTTAGGAAGAAGAATGATCAAGAGAGGTAATCAAGCAGTGACACAAGTTTTGATCCAATGGTCCAACTTGCTTCCTGAATAGTCCATTTGGGAAGATTATAGTTTCATCAAATCTCAATTTTCACATTTTGAACCTTGAGGACAAGGTTCTATAAGAGGAAGGGTTTGTTATAAGAATTAGTAGTAGTTATGTTAGTTGATAATAGTTTACTCTTCTAGCCCTATAGTTTTATTAGTAACAAATTAGTCCAATGTAATTTAAATTTCAGTCCTTAAGTTGTTTGAGCAGAGGTGATGTCATAGGATGCCAAATGTCACTTTCCCAGATCCCTAGGTAACAGATTGGCAGAATCTAGTCATTATTTATATTCCCTTGTATTGCAATGATTGGCATGTATGAAAAATCTATCTAATTTCCTCCCTAAAAATCATCTCTTCTTCCCCTATATTTCCTTTTCTCGTATGAGCTAAGGTTGTGAGTGTTACAAAATATTAGTCTGAAGTGTAATGCACTTAAGGCCAATTAAGTCTAAAGTGCAAAAATTGCACTTAAAATGCAGTTAAGGCCAAATTGGTTTGAAATGCAATAAATATTTTCATGCACTTAAGAACAAAAAGTCTGAAGTGAAAATATTGCACTTTAGATGCACTTAAGGCCAAATAAGTCTGAAGTGCAACCAATGGTTCATGTACTTAAGGCAAAAAAGTCTGAAGTGAAAAAAATGCACTTCAGATGCACTTATGGCCAAATAGGTCTAAAGTTCAACCAATGGTTTCATGCACTTAAGGCCAATAAGTCTGAAGTGAAAAAATTACACTTCAGATGTACTTAATGCCAAATAGGTCTGAAGTGCAACCAACATTTTCATACACTTAAGGCCAAATAGGCATGAAGTGCAAATTGTCCAGAAACAGAAATTGTTTTTCGAATTTTAACAATCCATTAGACGCTTTAACGCCTAAATCTACTCCAAATCAGCTTAAATTTGAAATATAACCTCCAAATATTAACAAGAACAAAACCCCAATCATCATTTTATCAACACAACAATAAATCTAACGAAATTATTTTGTAATTAAGTAAAAGAAGAAGAAGAAAACTAAGCAATAGTAAAAAAAATAAAGCGCCACATCAACACACCACTGTAAAATATCATAAAGTACCTTAAAATATGTTTACAAATACCATAGAAGAAGAAGAAGAAGAAAAAGAAGAAGAAGAAGAAGAAGAATGTGTGGAGTTGTTTAAACTTTGGGTACTAGTTAAAATAATTTTAAAAAGTGGGTATGTGTTAAATAGAGGCGATTAAATAGGACGCCCCGTGTAACGTTTACTTCATTTTTAGTAAATAATATGAATAGGTAACTGTTATTTTTATCCATTTTGTCACCTCTAGTAACATGTGATAATTAAAATGACATAAAATATCATCATGACATTAGGAACTAGTTATTGTCTACGATCCTATTTTGAGCCGACACCTGAGGCTGTCAAATGCCAATTATATAAAAGTGGTCGCCAAAATTAATGTTCATACAATTATAACACCTTAGCAAGTGGCTGGTTCTAGATTTCATGAGTGACCTCATCCACTGGGGAAGGGCAACTGAAATAGAATTGTGCAGCAACTTAAGTACCAAATCTTGGACCACCTCAACTATATACTACATTCTTCTTTTTGAAATTGCCAAAATAAATATCACATTTATACTACATCTTTTTACAGATGTTCCCATATTGTAGGCTTATAGAACGAAAAGCTTATATTCTTCTAGTTGAAATAGCCATAAAAGACCATTTCCACATGCCGTTCAAATGCTTTTATAGTTATTTACAAACTTATTTTTTTTTGTAGCCAAAAAATAACTTAGGACTCGATCACAAGGGTTTATTATACGTAACCTAAATGTGCGTGTGAACCAACCTAAATGTGTGTGTGAAGAAGCTTTGTGGTTGCTGGAACATCTTACCGAATCATTATTTCAATGTCCTCTTACCACTTTCTTGTCTAAAGCATATTGAAAATAAAAATTAATACACTCCTATTAATTAAAGTACTGAAAGTAGGAAAAAATTGACAATTTAGCTAGAACAGAAGGCGACGGGTAACCAATCACTTTCTCAAAATTTAGAGTGATATATATGTTTCCTAAACATCAAGATCGATGAAGATTAATTTAGTGAGGAATAGAGATTTAAGTCGGTGATTATGTGAGACAAGACTGATTTTTATGCCATAAATAGGATTTGTGTCATTTTATTCTTCTTCAACATTCGATGTGTATAAAAAACAAGCGTCAAGTGATCAATACCAAATTAACTTTCATGAGATCTATTGGATTAACAACATAAGAGGCACAGCATAAGATTGGTCTGAAAGGTATGTAGTACTTCGTTATTGCCCCCACATCAAGATAGCCACCTTTAACATACAAAAGTGCTTTTCAAGAATTCAGTCTTTTATCTAGCATTGATAATTATATATATATGTTCAACTTAGGATATATTAAACACATTATAAATCGTGGAAGGTCCAATGCATAAAACTTTGAGACGAGATTTACTCCCGTCTTGTTTAACCAAAAAATAGTTTTTGTGGTCAAAGTCAATATTAAAGAAAATTGGGTTTCTAATAACCAAATTTACTTCACTTTTTCAAAAATGCGAGAATAAAACAAGCAATTGAAATGATAAATGAAGGAAAGAAATCTTATTGATGATCGTTGTTTTCTCCCCAAAATTATAGATCGGAATCTTCAATCAAGTAGAAATAAAAGTAAAAGACTGATTGCATATATTTGAGAATATTCATATGATCGTACAAAATAAGGTAAGGGTCCTTATATAAGGATACACAACTGTAACGGTTCCCTTACTTAATTCTTACCCGTTACTAATATTAACTGCATTAATTGCCCGTTACTAAATCTACTCGTAACAATTATGGTAATAATAGGTGATCGCGCATAATCAGGGATAATCCTGATTCCCTTTCCATATTTATAAATGATTCATGAATCTTCCCTTTTAGTGTATTCATGCATCTCGTGCCTATTTCTTTTTTTCCAGTTGCCAGGTACGATACCTTCTTTCGTAAAATATCGGTGGTATATTATCCGTGCCTCATCATCTTTCTTAAATGACCCGATATATATGTCATCCGTCATCATATTATTGATCCATGTGTCATGTCTATTTTTCCACCAATATAAGATAGTCCCCCCACTTTCTGAATATTTCGGAAGTGATAAGTTCATTTATGGCAGGAATATCTTACCGCCTCTTCCCAACCATCATTATATTTTCTTCAGAAGCAATGAGATGTACATCCTTTCAATTTAATGCCCGGGAAACGTGTCCCGTTATAATTGGCTCTACAATTTATAACATCATTTTAGGATTTTCTGCGGCCGCGTCAGTTCGAAGTGACAGTTTTATGATGACAGTTCATAATGAAGGTCCTTTCTTTATAAATACTGTATCACATATTACTCAAAATTTTCTTCTTCTTTCTTACATTCATATTCCAACTTCTTCTGCAATTTCTCCCTCTCTTTGTACTTTCTTCATTAAAAGATGATTTCATTAAAGACTCTCGTAAAGTAGTCATCGTTGATGAACTTCCTCTCCCTTCTGCCCCAACTAGGAGTAGAAGAGGCGGTAGACTTTGTAGCTTAGGTTCTTTATCAAGCCGTAGCTCTACCCCTTCCCAGAAAAATACTGCAAAACCTTCTTATTTCAGAGCAAGACTTCAACAACTCCTAGATCTTCAACTAGAGGTAAAGACCATAATGAACCCTTGTAGGAGCCTGTTGTATCTGAAATTGTTCCTCAAGAGTTTTCTTTTATATCAAACAGTGAAGCTATGAGAAAACAGGTTTCTTCCATAACATCACTTGACCCTGCCGATCGTTACCCTACTTTAATCACTTCTGGCCTTCTTCACCTAGTTCGTCATGAATGCAACTGGGAACCTAATTTCCTTGTGGTAGTTCCAAGTGTAGGTTATCGAATAACCTCTTATCGTGAAGGTTATTCGTTTGACCTTAGGATTCAAATCACTTATCGACCTAGTAATCATTGAGTTTTGTCGTTACTTTAATGTGTGTCTTGGTCAAATAGATCTGATAATGTGGAGGGCAGTTGCTTGCCTTCATTATCTGTCAAGCTTAGTTTTAGCCCGTTTTACTTTTCAACATTTACTCCATTTATTCCCCGAAACTCTTTCGTGAAGGTATTTTTTCGCTTGTGACGAGGATCAAAAAAGTTTTAGTCAGTCCCGAAGATGATCGTGACCGCGGCTGGTATGCCAGGTTCGTAGTTGTTCCCACTCGTGACTTAATGGGAGATGAAAATATATCTTTCCCTAAGAAATGAAACTTTGCACGTGAGTACCTTTCTTTACTTTTTTTCTACTTCCCTTAGGATTTTGGTTTTCTCATACGTTTTTCAATTTTTCAGCAATCATGGAAGTTCTTGGTGAACTTCACGACTTTCATGATTTGGTAGAAATAATATTAACTGCCGCCCCTATGGAATAAGGATCATGGAAATTTCTTTCCCAAAGGTTTGAGTGAAAAGCGAAAAACCACGGTATTCTTCATTACCATGATTTTCCCTTATTGTTTCTTCTTTTACTCTAACCTGTTTTTGTTGTTTCTATGGTTTGCTAATCATGGCATCAATCCCGCTTCTGTTCCTACTGCTAGGATTTCTGTCAGCACTGCGCGGGAACAAATTCTGAGCGTGTCCTCTTCAAAGAGGAAGAATGTTGAAGCCTGTGACTCTGAAGAAGAAGAGGATAATGAAGATGGCTCTCTAATGAGGAAACCACAAATTAGAAGACGCTTGGTTCTAGATGATGAAGCCACCATTCTACCTTCAGGCTCTATGTCTTTCAATCTTGTTGATGAACTAGAGAGTGTGCATTTGGACATCTCTGAAGATGAAGATGTTGACCATTCTGGTAATCCCCCCTCAAGTCTTGTTGATAGACTTTTCGCTCAAGGATTTGAGGGTGAAGAAGATTTTGGCCTTATTTCTGAAAAGCCACCACTTGCGGCCCTTCCAATGACCGTCGTTGCTCATGCCGTTAATCCTCCCATTTCTTCTGCTACCATATCTGCAGCCATTTCTTTTACCACACCTACCACTACCTCTCGTGAAGATGTTGGCCCTTCTAGCGGGAGACAAAACATGAAGAAGGTGTTGATTGAAGTCCCCGATGGTGGAAATTTATTAAAGAAATCTTGCCGAGCTGCAGTATGGTTAAAACCGTTGATCGGCCCTGTGGAGTGGGAGAAGCTTGAGTCTCAAAGCTCTTTAACCTTAATGAATGATGCTATTCATTCCGCCCTTAAGGTATATCCTTATTCCCTTACATTTTCTCATTTTCTTCTAAGTTTATAGCTTTTCTACCTCGCCTTTTTGCAAATCAATCTAACATGTATGAAGCTAATGAGTAGGATATTCTGGAATGATCAGCAAGTGGTTGAGTTGCGTATTGAAGCTGACAACTAGAGGGAACAATTTGAAAGCCTTTAACTTGAAAAGTACATCCTTATTGAAGACAGAAGGGCTCTGGAACAACAATTAAAGATAACAATTGTTGATTTAGTGGTTTTGAAGGCCTCTTCAAACCAAGTTAAAAACGAGAAGAACATAATAGCATATTCCTTTGCTGACCAGCATTCAAAAGCTACCGAGGAGATTAGGAGCTTGAAAGAGCTTCTAAATCAGAAGGAGGTGTATGCTGGTGATCTAGTTCAGATGCTCACTCAATCTCAAGAGGATCTTCTGTCTCTTACGATAAAATTAAGTTCCTAGAGGGTACTCTTGAACCATTGAAGGCATCCTATGAAGCTTCATAAGCCGAAAAGAAGACCTGAGGGTTGAGATTGAACAACTGGGGAAAGACTATGAAGCTCTCGAAGACAAACTAATACTTGATGTTAACTGTCTTTTCTAAATACCCGTCTAGAAATTTTGATCGAGGCTAACCGGGAGGGTTTGACCTCGAGGCTGAGATTGTCAAAGCTAAAGAAGCAATTGAAAATACTCAACAACATCAAAGTTTTTCAACACCCGAGGAAGAAAGTTCTAAAGTTCCCGCAGCTGACCAAACAGATGCTTAACGTTCATCTTCTCAAGTTGATCCTTCCACCCCTACTGATGATGCTCCTTAGTTTTTCACCCTTTACTTTAGAGATTTTGTATTGTTGGTGTTTATGAAATATTTTGTTTTTGTTTGAAGTTGATTGTGGGAAGCTTTTCCTTCCCTGTTATTTGGATGTCAATGCTAATATTGTTTCGTTGCATACTTTGTATTATGCTTTTTGCTCTTTAAGTTTTTGAGATTTTACTTGTATTCGAGATGCTCTAATATATCGCATCCTAATATGCACGAGTTCTTTTTATTAACAATACTAATAAAGATGACGTCTCATCTTCATATTGGCGTAAAGATAAAAAAACATGAGGTAATTTGAAGAAGTCTTTTTGAACTTTCAAACAAATATTTATGTACAATATTTTCATAACTGCTTTCTTCATAGCAGATTTACAAGTGCGGATACCTTTACCCCATGACTAAATTTATGGCCTTAATCTAAAAGCTCGTGGGAGTTTTCTGCAGGTTCTTCAACTCTTTATTTCCATTCCTTTTGCGATCTTGAAAATTTGACATTTTCTTTTGAAGGTTTTTCCTTTGACTAAGCTATGCTTTCGTGGTGTACATCTTATTCCTTTGCGTACGTCTCCAATACATAGTCCCCCTAGTATTTGAGCATTGAAGCATGAATCTCGAACACTGGATCAGTTCCTTACTTTGATCCTTTCCGTGAAAAAGGAAATACACACGGGACTCGTAGGTAACTTTTTAGATGATGACTGCTTAACCCTTTCTATCATAATTGTTGTAACCTAGACCGGGAATAATTAAGTATTTCGTGTGTCTTTCAGGTCTAATGTCATCATTTGGTACTGGCTAGCTTTTTGCCTATCATCTAAAATGGTTAGTAAAACTTAAATGAACAAAGTAAAAAATAAACTTTTATGATACGTGACCGTGGGTATTAGCTCTTTCAGAAGTAATACTACTTCAAATGGACTGCATTCCTATGGGATGGTAACACCTTGCCGTCCATAGTTTCCAACTCATACGCTCCTTTTCCAACAATGTCTTTAACTCGATACGGACCTTCCTAATTTGAACTCAGCTTTCCTGTATTTCCCACATGTGTTGATCGGAATACATTCTTGAGGACAAAGTCCACAATCTTAAAATATCTTAGGGTTGCCTTCCTGTTATAATATCGTTCGATCATCTTCTTTTGTGCTGCCATTCGAATCAAAGCTGCTTCCCTTATCTTTTCTTTCAAATCTAAATTTGTATGAAGTTCTTCCTCATTTGATGCTTCATTTTCATGCGTTTACCTTGTACTTGGTTCTCCTATCTCTATTGGAATTAAGGCCTCAGTATCATAAATGAGCGAGAGTGTTGTTTCTCCAGTACTTATTTTTGCCATTGTTCGGTAAGACCATAATACCTCCGATAGCACTTCTGGCCACTTGCCTTTACATTCTTCTAATCGCTTCTTTAGATTGTTGACTATGATCTTATTTTTTGACTCAACTTGTCTGTTAGCTACGGGATGATAGGGTGCTGAAGTAATTCATTTAATTTTCCAACTTTTGAAAAAATCAGTAACCTTCGCACCTTCGAACTATGGCCCATTATCGCAAACAATTTCCCTTGGGACTCCAAATCGATATATTATATTTCTCCAAATAAAGTCCATAAATTCTTTTTCTCGTACCTGTTTAAAGGCACCTGCTTCTATCAACTTTAAAAAATAATTCGTTCGAATTAACAAAAATTGTACCTTTCCTTTGGCTTGAGGTAGAGGACCTGTGATATCCATCCCCGACTTCATAAATGGTCACGGTGATATGATTGAATGGAGCACTTCCGCTGGTCGATGCATGTTATTTGCATATCGCTGGCACTTATCGCACCTTGTTAACACAATTTTCGCTTCATCGTCCTTTTTTGGCCAATAGTACCCTGCTCTTATTAGTGTTTTCACCAACGATACCCCCATGGCATAATTGCCATAATGTCCCTCGTGCACTTCTCTCATCACATATTCAGTTTGCGATGGTCCAAGGCACCGTGCTAAGGGTCCTCCAAACATCTTACAATACAAATTCCCTTCTATTAGGCAATACTGAGCAACTTTCAATCATAGCAATTGTGATTTCTTTTTATCCTCAAGTAAAATTCCATACTGCAAGAAATTCCCAAACTCGTTTCTCCAATTCCAGGTTAAATTATTCAAATTTACCTCGTTCTTGGTTTGATCAAGGGCTGAATGGATCAAGTGCACCACAATTGCATTCTCAGCGTTTGACACATCAGCCACGGACCCCAGATTTGCCAATGCATCATCTTATGTGTTTTCTTCCCTGGGTGTTTGGATAGCTTTCTATGTCTGGAACTACCTTAATAACTCTCGTACCTTTTCCAGGTATTACTGCATTCATGTTTCTATTGCCATGTGATTTCTTGATTTTGGTCCTACTACTAGCTGCGAGTCACTTTTGATTTCGATTTGTTAAATCCCAAGCTCCCTCGCGAGTTCTAAACCTACAATCACAGCTTCATGCTCTGCCTCATTATTAGTAATTGGATAATATTTTATTGCTTGTCTTATAATCTCTCCCAAAGGTGAAATTAAAACAAATCCCAAACCTGCTCCTTTTACATTGAAGAATCGTCGGTATATAAGGTCCAAGTTCCCAGATTGGATCCGGTGAACACTCATACCTCTTTTTCTGCTTCAGTAAGTAGGTTCGAGCTGAAATCTGCTAGTACCTGGGATTTTATGACAGTTCTAGGCTGATAGATAATATCATATTCACTAAGCTCTATGGCCCATTTAGCTAATCTTCCTGATAACTTTTGCTTGTGCAATATATTCCTTAGTGGGAAAGTAGTTATTACAGAAATAGGATGACATTGAAAATAGAGTTGTAACTTTCTTGATGCCATAATTAATGCTAATGTAAATTTTTCTAAATAAGGATACAATGTCTCGGCATCTAATAAAGATTTTCTAAAATATAGATTGGAGATTTCTTACCCTTGTCTTCACGTACTGGCACCGCGCTTACTGTCCTTTCTAACACATCTAAGTAAATAAGCAATCTTTCTCCGTCCCTCAATTTTTCTAACAGGGGCGGTTTCGATAAATATGACTTTAAATCCTTCAAAGCTTGTTGATATTCGTCAGTCCATTCAAATTGATTTTGCTTTTTCAATATTGAAAAGAATTTAAAATATTATTTTTGAAGATTTGGATATAAACCTTCCTAAATTTGATACTCTACTTGTTAATCTCTGTACCTCTTCTTTGCTTGTAAATACATTTGGTTTTTCCTCAATTTCTTTGATCCGAGCGGGATTCACTTCAATTCCTATGTTAGAAACAAGAAATCCCAAAAATTTACCTGAAGCGACACCAAAGGCACACTTTTCAGGGTGTAGCTTTATGTCACTTTTAGAGAATTTTGAAGGTTTCAGCCAAGTGTTGAAAATGGTCCCCTGCTTGTCCTGATTTGACCAATATATCATCAATGTAAACCTCCATGATTTTTTTCAAGTGTTCTTGAAATATTTTGGTCACCAATCTTTGCTACGTTGCTCCAGTATTTTTCAAACCAAACGGCATAACCTTGTAGTAATAAGTCCCCCTGTATGTAATAATCAAAGTCTTTTTCTCATCTAGAGGATACATCTTTATTTGATTATAACTAGAATATACATCTAAAAAACTTAAAAGTTCATGACCTGCGGTAGAATCAATTAATGGATCTATATGGAGTAATGGAAACAAATAATTAGGGAATGCTTTTTTAAATCGATATAATTCACATAAACTCGCCACTTCCCATTCTTTTTTGGAACTACGATAGTATTAGATAACTAGTCAGGGTACTTTACCTCTCGAGTTGAACCAATTTTCAGAAGTTTTTATACCTTATCTTGGATTATTTGATTTTTAAATACTCCTTGCATCCTTTTCTTTTGCTTGACAGGTGGGTGAAATGGGTTCTCATTCAACTTATGAGTCATTATCTCCGGTGGTATACCTGTTATGTCTGAATGCGACCAATCAAAGCAATTGGCGTTAGCACATAAAAATTCAATTAACTTACCTTTCATTTCCAATGTCAAGTTTGTTCCGATGTAAACTTTTTTGTTAGGCCAGTGGATGAATAATATAACTTTGAGATCCTCCGTGGTTATTTTGATATTTTCATTTTCCTATGGTTCATGAATCATATCAGGCCTCGAATCTATATCAGCTTGATTTCTTGGACTTCTAGTTGAGGTAGGCACTGAATTATCCTCAACTGAGTTCTTTAATTACTATTTCATACCTCCATCCTCGGATGTGGCACTAGCAATTGCACTGAGTTGATATCTCATTATGTCGGTAGATCTCCCTTGATTTGATGGATTCCCTATTATGATGGGAAATTAATGACATGATGCAACGTTGACGGGACCGCATCCATGTCATGAATCCATAACCTTCCCAAGATTATGTTATGGGTCACCTTTGCATCTACCACCTGGAATTTAGTGTCTTTGACGACACCTTCTGCAAATGTAGCAAATATGATTTCTCCTTTTGTGTGGACACTTGAATTATCGAACCCAAAAAATGACCGTGACTTCGGTATGATTCGATCATTTTCTTGCATCTCATTTACTACTCTTAGTAGAATGATATTTACTAAGCTATCTGGGTCAATCAAAAATGCGTTTAACATTAGTATCATGGACAAATAGAGATATTACTAGTGCGTCATTATGAGGAATGATCAAGCCGTCTGCATCTTCATCATCAAACATTATGTTGTCTCCTTCCAAAACATGACGAAACTGTTTCCCGTGGGTAACAGTAACCTTGAATGTCTTTCTTGCTGTCGTGTACGTTATTCAACCCTGATTATAACATTTATTTTTCTCTTTGGTGATAGGGGCTTTGGTGGTTCTTGCCTGTTTTTTATGTAAGATTGTTTTCCTTTTTCACTGAACAGATCGGTGAGATAGCCTTGCTTCAATAGATACTCATCTTCTCCCTATAGGAGCCTGCAATCTGATGTTCTATGGTCATGATCATTGTGAAACTCGCATCAAAATTTCTGACTCCTTTTGTTAGGATCTGACCCCATCTCTTTTGGCCATCGTACCTTGTCACCATCCCTCTTAGAACATCTAACAATTCTAATGTACTGATGTTGAAATTATTATCTCCTATTCTTACTTGAGAGTTTTAATCATTGCTTCTGGCTGTATTTCGCTCCCTTTTGAATCGGGAGGAAGAACTCGTCTGCTTTTGTTTCAATCTTAAATCAAACTGTGCGTGTTCATGTTTAGATCGGGAATCTTGTCCTGCAGGTCCCGTATAAGGATCGTACCTACTCTTACCAGACTTCTTTTCGGTTCTGAACGTTTAGATCCGTGAATTTCTTCTACCTTTGGTTGGGTAACCGTATCTTCTTTTATTCGTAACTTCGTACTGTATATGTTGTACACGTCAATCCAAGTAGTTGCAAGAAACTCCCATAGACTTTCTATCTATATTCTCGTGGCCTATGAACTTTTGTCATTCAAATTACTTGCAAATGCCAAAGCTGCCCAGTTATTAGGTACTCATGGTAACATCATCCTTTCCCGGTGAAATTTATCCACGAATTTCCTGAGCGATTCTGTGTTTTCCTATTTTATTTTGAATATATCTTCCATCATATTTTCTACTTTTTTGGCTCCCGAATGTACTTTTATAAATGAATCTGCAAGCTCAACAAAAGAGTCAATAAAATTTTCAGGTAAGAGTGAGTACCATGTTAATGCCCCTTTTGAGAGGGTTTCGCCAAATGTTTTCACCAAAACTGATTAAATTTCCTGCTTGGTCAGGTCATTGCCCTTTACACCCATGTTAAATGTGGTGACGTGGTCTCATGGGTTAGTGGTCCCATCATATTTAGGAATATCAGGCATTTTAAACTTTTTGAAAATTGGCAAAGGTGCCGCACTTGGCTTCCAGGGCTGTTATGAATATTTGATAATATCTACTCATTTAATCACTGGTGGTACTCCAGGTATTTGTTCTATCCGCTCATTTTGTTTCTTGAGCTGTTTCTACAAGGTTAGTACCAAACTTTACAAATTAAAATTATTTGGTGTACTTGATCCTCCGTCTATGGATTCGTTTAGTATTTCTCCACTTCCTGAGTTATCAAGTCCTTAACGTGGGTTTTATTGAGTTGTATTTAATGGTGGAGGAGTCTGCACAACATTGGGCAACCCATTTGAAAAAGCACGCAGAGCTTCACTAACGTGTTGTGCAATCATCTGCTTCAAATTATCTTGCTCGTTGGCTTGTTTGCCTACTTGTTTCCCATCAGTACGAGTAGCAGACCTTTTAGGTGAACTTTTTCGTGAGCGTTGTGGAGTCGCTGTGGGTGTGTGGTGTGGTGGAGTTCCACGTTGTTGTCCTCTCTCACGTACCTGATCAATTTCGTTAGTAGTAGACATGCTTTGTTGCTAAAAATAAAATTTAAAAAGTGAACAGATTATCAGATTCACGGCAACGGAACCAATTTGTTTAGTCAAAGAATAGTTTTTGTGGTCAAAGTCAATATTGAGGAAAATCGGATTTCTAATAACCAAATTTACTTCACTTTTCCAAAAATACGAAAATAAAACACGCAATTGAAATGATAAATGAAGGAAAGAAATCTTATTGATAATCGTTGTTTTCTCCCTAGAATTATGGATCGGAATCTTTAATCAAGTGAAAATAAAAGTAAAAGATTGATTGCTTATATTTGAGAATATTCAGATGATCATACAAAATAAGTTAAAGGCCCTTATATAAGGATACACAGCTGTAACTGTTCCCTTACTTAATTCTTACCCGTTACTAACATAAACTGCATTAATTGCTCGTTACTAAATCTACTCGTAACGGTTATGGTAATAATAGGTGATCGCGCATAATCAGGGATAATGTTGATTCCCTTTTCATATTTATAACTGATTCATGAATCTTCCCCTTTTATGGTGTTCATGCATCTTATGCCTATTTCATCTTTCCCAGCTGTTAGGTACGATATCTTCTTTCATAAAATACCGTGGGTATTTTATCTGTGCCTCATCATCTTTCTTTAATGACCTGATATAGATTCCACCCGTTATTATATTATTGATCCACATGTTATGCCTATTTTTTCCACCAATATACGCCTTATCCCTTAATAGTATCATGCATGCAATGTCTTTTCTTTTTTCATCACTAGTCACCACTATATAATATCTAGATCCACAGAGTTGATAAAGTTATAATTTTTACAAAATATAAAATTTAAATTTCTAAACTTGCTGGAGAATAGTTTTTGAATAGGTAAACGATCTGGAAAGTCGATTGCTATATCTTTGGATATATAAATGTAAATGATCGTTTTGTCAAAAACTTAAATATGTAGAAAAATGCTGCTTTTTATAGACTTCTTTAATATAATATGACGAACATGTACTTATGGATGCTACTAGATGAACCTGCTTTAAGAGAGAATAAATTTCTTTTGGGACATGTGATAATTAAAATGACCAAAAAGATCATCATAATATTAGGAACAAATGATTGTCTGTGATCCTATTTTGAGCCAACACCTGAGGCTTTCAAATGTCAATTCAATAAAAAGTGTTCCTCAAAATTAATTTCCATACAATTAGAACACCTAAGCAAGTGGTTGGTTCTAGATTTCATGGGTGACCTCATCCACTGGGGAAGGGTAACTGAAATAGAATTGTACAGCAACTTAAGTACCAAATTTTGGACCACCTCAACTATAAATAGCACTGAATGCTTACTATATTCTTCAAGTTGAAATAGCCAAAATAAATGTCATATTTATACTACATGTATTTACAGATGATGTTATTGTATTGTAGGCTTATAGAAAGAAAAGCTTATATTCTTCTAGTTGAAGTAGCCATAAAAGACCACTTCAACATGCCGGTCAAATGGTTTTGTAGCCATTTACAAATTTATTTTTAGTTTTTGTCCTTTTTACAAGAGATCTGCATTTTTATACATAATATATGAAAATAATATGGAAAGGATCTGAAAAAGGTTATTCTTTTCTATTCAAATTGTAAATAGCCATAAAAGATCATTTTCACGTGCAATATGTGGAAAACAAAGTAAAGATTATTGAGCAACTAATGATTAATTAATTACTTCCTCCGTTCACTTTTAGTTGTCCACTTTAGACTATTCACGCCCCTTAAAAAATAATAAATAAAACATGTATTTCACTATTTTACCAATAATAATGATAGTATATATCCAAAAGTCTTGAAAAATGATTTGGGGGAATAAGTAGTTAATGATAAGGATAAAACAAGAAAAAAAGATTGTTTTTTCTTGATTTAGTATAGTGGACAAGTAAAAGTAAAAATATATTTTTAGTATAGTGGACAAGTAAAAATGAATCGGAAAGAGTATATTGGATTGATACATCCCCTTCATGTTGGATATAATGCTAAAAATATGGACTTTTAGATAGTCTAATATGCTAAAGATATCGACTTACGTTTTTTATTACTACTCCCACTTTGTGTTTGCTCAGCTCTATAAAGACGTGGTACGCTCAGTTCCGAGTTGTAATAATCTCAATTAGCTTGATTTCATGACCTGGATTTTTCTTACACATGTCCCTGATAGAAGAATAAGTGATATGTTTCTATACGATTCATGGTCTTACCACTCCGTCTCCGTTTCGGTGTAGCAGCTCAAGTTTGTTTGCGCTGCACGTCCTACTGGACTGTTATTTCAATAAATATTCTGTTTATCTATAAGAAAAAGACATCCTAATATGATCGGTCAGACTTCTTGCAAAAACCTGATTAGATTGTTGAATTATTAAATGTAATAAAAGCAATTCCGGTATCAAAATCACATGTAATTTTGACAGCTAGCACGTACAAAATTATATGGGTTATAACCTCTTGAAGCGTGGTACAACTCGTTGATCAAGTAGCCCTCTAGTTCGACAGATAATCAGTGGAATCCCCATAAAGTTTGGGTTTTACCAGCAAGAACACGATCCCACCAATTCCACGGTATTCTAATATTTTACCCAAATAATACCCGAAAATAACAACATTCGAGTGAGCAAAAGTTTTTAGGAAAATGACCCGATAGGTCGTTTTGAGTACTAAAATTAATTTATGTATTCTGAGACCTCTTACAGCTTCATTTAATAGTTTTTGATTTACGTGCATTGTCCGTGTCACTTTTAAGAAAGCTTTTAGGTAAAATTTTGAAGAAAAAGTGATTTTGACATAAAATAAGGTTTGGGTTGACCATGGTTAATATTTTTGGTAAACGACATCGGATCGATGTTTTGACAATTTTGATAGGTTCGTATGATGTTTTTTGACTTGTACGCAAGTTTGGTTGGGGTCTCGAGTGACCGGAGCGCATTTCGGCGCATTACGTGAATGTTTGTGAAAATTGAGTTTTCAAGTTGAAATCTTAAGTTTTGATGATTGATTCTTGTTATTTGATGTTATTTTGATGATTGAGTTAGCGAGCGAGTTTGTATAATGTTATTACACTTGTGTGCGTGTTTGGTTTGGAGCCTCGCGGGCTCATGTGAGTTTCGGGTGCATTGCATAATGGTTTTGGGATTTCTGATGCATTCTACTAGTGTTTCAAGTCCGTAGGTCTCGCATTTGTGATGACCTGTTTGCAATTGCGAGTCCCGCTTTTGCGAAGTCGGACTCGTAAATGCGATATCTAGGGAGGGCTGTTGACTTCACAAATGCGAAGATATGGTCGCATTTGCGGACTGTGGGTGATCACATTTGCGACCTTGGAGTCGCTTTTGCGACTTGGAGCTGGGGGTGGCAAGTTCGCAAATGTAAAGCTCATCTCGCATTTGCGAAGAAGGGGCTAATCGCATTTGCGAGATTTCTATCGCATTTACGACGTCTGACGGTCTGATGCACTGATCGCGTTTGCGATTAGTGTTTTGCATTTGCGTGCATCGCAATTGCAAACAACGACATCTGCAGTTAGGTAAAAGAGGGAAAAATCGGGACTTAGCTCATTTTACACCATTTCGCAACTCTAAATACTCTAGATGTGATTTCTGAAGGGCTTTTTCTTCTCAAATTCATTGGTAAGCATCTTTAACTAGATTTCAATCAATTTAAACTACTTTTCATGAATTTGTAATATCAAAGTAGTTAAATCTCTGCATCTTTAACATGCCCATACAGTTAAATCCAGTTGAAGTTCCCAAAGCTTAGTCAATTTTGCTATATACTCTACTACTAGCTTGTTGTTTATTGCACCAAGTGAAGAAACAACCCTTTGATGTGAGTGGTGTCAGTTGCAAGGAGTCCACACAGTGGTTAAAGTTATTAATCTCAACTTGTGTAACTGGTTTCCCTATTCTATTATTTGTGAATAAGACATTATTGAAGTCCCCGCTAAGAAGCCAAGGGTTTTGCACATGAGTCCCCAATACATGTTAATCATGCCATAGAGTATTCTCTCTTTTGGGGTTCATTCCTAGCATAAATTACTGTTACAAGTGCATGAACGTTTGCAGTTGAGTCCTCCACAGAGCAGTGTATGAATTGCTCATGAATTTATAGGACTTTGACTATGAGATGAGTTCTCCATAACAGCCAAATCCTACCATTAACTGCCTGGGTATAAATGCACCAATAGCCCCGATCTTTTGCAACTGCATTTATTTTCTTTTTGGCCTGCATTTCCTTTACTTTAGTTTCAAGACATCCAAGGGTATCTATTTTATTCTTGATCAGAAAGAGCCTTAATTCCTTCTATTTATAGGGCTTGTTCAACCCCCTTTATGTTCCAAGTACATACTATCATGGAGGGTGGAATGAAGATTCATTCCCAGACTTGTTTAGTCCTAAGGTACTAGGAATACATGCATTTAGAGCCTCATATTGATTGGATGTAGACACTCATCCAGGTTGTAGTGCATGTTGCCTTTGTGCAATGACTTGCCTATGAGAAGGCCCTTCCTCACTCCTCTTGGGAGTATGCCTATGCTCACCTGCAATAGTTGACCTTTGCCTGTCATCACAAGCATTTACCTAGTGGTGGCCACCCTTTGAAATCTCCACTTTATTGATAGCACTGGCACTATCATGTACAACTTTTGCAACTTCTTTTTGTTTCCATTCTTGTATTACTCTCTTATTCTTAGTCCTTATTCTTTGCTTTGGAGCTTGGAATTCTTCTCCCTCAGTTGATATATGGATGGTTCTCCAGCAGATATCCTTATCATGACCAAAATGATTGCAGTCCAAGTAAAATTTGGGCTTCCTATCATAAGCAATTGACTATTGGATAGTCCCTGAAGGGATGTCAATGTCAATATACTCCACCAGTGTCTTTGTGATATCTACCTTCACTAGGACTCGAGCATATGAGATTTTATTAAGGTCAGCCGTATATATATCAGTGTACATGGGGACACCAATAACACTAGACACTTTGCTAAGTGCATCTGCAGACCAATATCCTATTAGTAGCCCAGGAAAGTTTGCTCATAGGGGAATATATGTGATGCATTGAGGATCAAAATAGAAGTCTCTCTCCCAATTCTATAAAATGAATGGCTTATTGTGATAGGTGTAGGGACCTTCCTGCATGACCATATCTCGATCCTCAATTGTGGAAAATTGAAAGACATAGTAGCCATCAGTGTGATACAGGATTTTTGGCTTTGGAACAAAATCCCAAACAGTTGTAACAAAATTCTCCATAGACTTCTCATAAGGTGTATCTCCCAACACATATCATACTAAGCCAGTTGCCCAATGATTATTTAGATTTTGAATATCTTCCTCTACAATTTGGACAACAGTCTTACTATTTCGGTGGCTAGGAGACATATATTCCAGCCTCATTCCCATCGGAGAGCTACGATTAAGCTTCTCGAGAACTTTCGCTTGCTGCATCTGCTTCGTACGGCTATCAATTTGAGGTGCTTGTGTTGGTTCTTATAAAGTTAGGGACGGATTTGGAGGTCCCAATTTTAGAGAATTGAAGTCGACGAGGTAGTGCTGCCATTTGAATAGAGTCCTTTTGGTTAGACTCTATCGCAATTTGGTTTTCACTGTTAAATTCATTTTTGACGCTAATTTCACTATCTTCCCTAATCGGTTGAAATTGAGTTGGGAAAAGCTCTCAAATATCATTGGAGTAAAAGCATTCTGTAAATCATTCGCTGGTGTAATCATCGAGCTCCCTGGTGCCTCGTGTTTCCTCCATCTTCCCATCGTTGGTGCAAGTTAGCCTCTCTTGGCTAAACATGCACCTAGAGAAAAGTCATGCAGAATGAGTCTAGGCAAGCCAATATTTCATACCACATTTGTAGTATTCTAGTCGCTCATGTACTTGTGACTCTGAAATTTTGGGATTGGTATAGGCTGTGCTACTTATGTAATTATTTCATATATTTCAGAGTTTATAAATCGTTAATTATCATTATTCTGCTTTTAAATAGTTGAAATTGGTTAATTCTTTAGATAATGTTGGCTTGCCTAGCAAGTGGATGTTAGGCGCCATCACGGCCCCATGGTTGGGAGTTTTGGTTGTGACAAGTTGGTATCAGAGCACTAGGTTTCCTAGGTTTCATGAGTCATGAACAAGCTTAGTAGAGTCTGGAGGATCAGTATGGAGACATATGTACTTATCTTCTAGAGGATATAAGGCTTTAGGAAATGTCACTTTTTCTTTATCTATCATGCGACTTTATTATATCGCTGAAGTTTGAATCATTCTGTTCTTATTCTCTCACAGAGGGTGAGGACATGCACAACATCCACATGTTGCAGCCATTATCACAGGTAGAGGCCGGTGCCGAGACAGAGCTAGAGACAGAGGCAGAGCTCATCCTAGAGCCCGTGCAGCATCACTTATTGCAGAGCCTTAGATCGAGCAGGAGGAGGAGATCCCTGTTCTGGCCGTACCAATTGGACTAGCTCAGGTCCCAGAGGGGTTATTGCCACCCCCATACTTCATGACGCTCTAGTCCGCCTGGTCGGTCTTAGGGAGAGCGGGCCAAGTTCGGTGTATTTCCTGTAGCACCAGCCGTCTCTCAGGCTGGGGGAGGAGCCCAGACTCCTACTACTCACATTCTAGAGCAGGTGGCTTACGGATATCAGACTCTACTAGGTTTAACTATTGGAGCAGTTCATCCTATTATTGGTACACAGTCCAGGAATTGTCCTGCGATGTCATCAGAGGTATTGAAGAGGTTTGATAGATTCACCGAGTTATTCTCTATAAATTTTGGTGGTACACCTTCTGAGGACCCTTAAGATTTCTTGGACTGTTGCCATGAGCTATTGTGCAACATGGGTATAGTGGAGTCTAATGGAGTTGACTTCGCAGTTTTTCAGATGCATCGCTACACCAAGAAGTGGTGGAAGGAGTATGTTCATGGCAGACCAACAGTTTTACTTCTTCTTACTTGGGATCAGTTCTCACAGATATTCTTAGAGAAGTTGATCCCCTTCACCCTGAGAGAGGAATTCCGTAGCCAGTTCGAGCGCCTCTAGTAGGGTAGTATGACTGTTACTTAGTACGAGACTATGTTTGTGGATCTATCATGCCATAGAGCTATCCCGATCCCGAATGAGAGGGATATGGTGAGGAGATTTATAGATGGCCTTACTTATGGTATCAGGCTACAGATGGCCAGAGAGACAGAGGATGATATCTCCTTTACATGGGTTGTAGAGATTGCTAGGCGGATCGAGAAGATTTATGGCTAGGGCAGAGAGGCAACATCTGAGAAGAGGCCTCATCATTTTGGTTGTTTCAGTGGTGCCTCTTCTTAAAGTAGGGGTTTAATTGGTACTGGCTATCCTACCAGGTTGGTTTAGTCAGCACTTCAGGTGTCTCATGGTTCTTCAGGTGGTCCCGGTACGTATGGGTAGTTTTGAACAGCTAATATTCAGTACACCTTCAGCTCCTATTAGTGCACCACCACTACAGAGTTATTATGGTGGTCATTCGGGTCATCAAGGATCATCTCAAATGCAACAGTTATGCCAGCCGCGCGGTTGCTTTGAGTGCAACGACGCATGTCATATCAGGAGGTACTGTCCTAGATTGAGGAGTAGTAGGCCACAGCAGGGTACTCATGCCATGATTCGGGTACCGATTGCTCTAGCACCGGCTCAGCCAGCTAAAGGCAGAGGTCAGGCAGCCTGAGGTGGTGGTCCGACCATTAGAGGTGGAGGCCATCAAGTTAGAGGTCGTCCGAGAAGTGGAGATCAGATGCCCCTAAGACTTTTTGGACTCAGTATGGTCAGTATGAGTTCTTGGTGATGTCATTTGGCTTGATCAATGCCCAAACAAACTTTATGGATTTGATGAACCGGGTGTTCAAGCCCTATCTCGATTCATTTATGTTCATCTTTATTAATGATATTTTGGTTTACAACCACATCCGAGAGGAGCATGAGCAACATCTTTGGATCGTACTTTAGACTATGATGGATCGTCACTTATATGCCAAGTTTTTGAAGTGTGAGTTCTGGTTGGACTCGGTTGCCTTTCTAGGCCATATTGTATCTTCCAAGGCCATCAAGGTAGATCTGAAGAAGATTGAGGCAGCTTAGAACTGGCCTAGATCTACCTCTTCGAGAGCAATTTAGAGCTTCTTACGTTTGGCGGGTTATTATCGCCCGTTCGTGGATGGGTTTTCATCTATCTCAGCCCCATTGACCAATTTGACCCAGAAGGGTGCTCTTTTCAGATGGTCCGACGAGTGTGAGATAAGTTTTCAGAAGCTCAATACTGCACTGACTATAACCCAATATTGGTATTTCCTGCGGGTTCGGGATCTTACACCATGCATTGTGATGCATCGCATATTGCGCTTGGTGCTGTGTTGATGCAGGGCATTAGGGTGATTGCCTACACGTATCTGTAGTTGAAGGTTCATGAGAAGAATTACCCTGTGCATGACTTAGAGTTGACAGTCATTGTTCACGCACTGAATATTTGGAGGCACTAACTATACGATGCTCCATGTGAGGTCTATACCGACCATCAGAGTCTCCAGCACGTGTTCAAGTAGAAAGACCTTAATTTGCGGAAGCGGAGATAGTTAGAGTTGTTGAAAGACTATGATATCAGCATATTATATCATTTGGAGAAGGTCAATATAGTGGCCAATGCATTGAGTAAGAAGGATGAGAGCATGAAAAGTTTGGCATATTTACCTGTATTTGAGAGGCCACTAGCCATGGATGTTCGGATATTGGCCAATCAGTTCATGAGGTTGGATGTTTCGGAGCATAGCGGGGTTCTTTCTTGTGTTGTGGCACAGTCATCATTATTGGAGCATGTCAAGGCTCGCCAGTTCGATGATCCTCACTTGTTGGTGTTAAAGGATAAAAGGCAACAGGATGGTGCCAAGGAGGTTGTGATAAATAATGATGGTGTTATGCGGTTTCAGGGCCCGATATGTGTTCCAAATATTGATGGGTTGAGAGTTGATCCTTGATGAGGGTCATAGTTCACGCTATTTCATTCACCTATTTGTCACGAAGATGTACCGTGACTTAAAACATCATGATTGGTGGCGGACAATGAATAAAGATATTGTTTCTTATGTCTCTCAAAATTTAAATTGTCAAAATGTGAAGTACGAGCATCAGAAACCAAGTGGTTTGACTCAGAGATTGGATATACTGGAGTGGAAGTGGGAGCGCATCATCATGTATTTTGTGGTAGGTTTACCACGAACCTTAAGGAATATGACGCATACTGGTTATTGTGGGTTGGTTGACTAAGACCGCACACTTCATTCTGGTGATTACTTCTTATTCTTCAGAGTGGTTGGCTCATATTTACATCTGGGAGATTATTCGCCTGCATGACATGCCCATTTCTATTATTTCTGGCCGAGGCATACAGTTCACATTGCATTTTTGGAGGGCCGTCTAGCGTGAGTTGGGCACGCGGGTCGATCTATGTACCGCATTTCTTCCTCAGACGAATGGAAAATCAGAGTGTACTATTCAGATATTGGAGGACATGTTGCGAGCATGCTCTATGGATTTTAGGGGTCAGTGGGACCAGTTTTTACCTCTATCAGAGTTTGCCTAAAACAACAACTATCAGTAGAGCATCCTGATGGCTCTGTACGAGGCCTTATATGGGAGGCGATGGCTTTCGCCGATTTGTTGGTTTGAGCCTGGAGGCTAGATTAATGGGCACTGATTTGGTATGTAATTCTATGGAGAAGGTTAAGGTAATTCCGGAGCGACTTCGTACAGCTCCATCCATGCAAATGAGTTATGCGCACCGGAAGGTTCGAGATGTAGCCTACATGGCGAGTAAGAAGGTTCTTCTCCGAATGTCGCCTATGAAAGGTGTGATGCGATTTGGGAAGGAGCGCAAGTTGAGCTCGAGGTTTATTGGCCCATTTGAGATGTTGGATAGAATTGGGGAGGTTGCTTACAGGCTTGCATTGCCTCCTAGCCTAGCAGGGGTACATACGATATTTCACGTCTCCATGTATAGGAAGTGCCATGAGGATAGATCACATGTTTTAGACTTCACCACAGTGCAGCTTGATGAAACTTTGGCATATGAGGAAGAGTCGATGGCTATTCTAGATCGGCAAGTTCACAAGTTGAGATCTAAGAGTTATCCTTCTGTGAAAATTCAATAGAGCGGTCTGCTGATCGAGGAGGTTACGTGAGAGTCTGAGCCTGATATCCAGAGTAGATACCCCCACCTTTTTACCAAGTCTAGGTACTTTCTATGTACGTTTGAGGATGATCGTTTCTTTTAGAGGTAGAAAATGTGTCGACCAGATAGGTCGTTTTGAGTACTTGCCTTAATTTTTGTGTTATGAGGCCTCTCATAACTTAATTTGATGTTTCTTAATTTGCGTCCAATGAGGCCTCTCATAACTTAATTTTTGAGTACCCGAGAGCGTTTTTCGCGCTTAATGTTGAAAGTTGACGCATTGAAGGTTTTCAAGTTCTTTAAATTTGGTTTGAAGTTGACTTTGGTGTAATCAAGGCCCGTTTGGGATTTCGAGCTTGAGAATAGGTCCGTATAGTTATTTATGATTTGTGCGTAAAATTTGGCGTCATTTCGAGTTGTCTATGTATATTTCTACGCGTTCGGAGTTGGTTTAAATGAGTTTGAAGCTTAGAAGTTGCTTAATGAGGTTTTGAGGTGTGATTCTTTATTCTGATGTTATTTTATGTGTTCCGAGGCTTCGAGTATGTCCACAATGTATTTATGGACTTGTTGGTGCATTTGGACGGGGACATAGGGGGCTTGGGTGTGTTTCGGACAACCCGGAGTATGTTTGGACCTGGCTGAAAATGCTGGTGTGCTGGTGTGCTTCGCGATCACGATGGTTGTCCCGCGATCTTGAAGTAGGATCTCGCGAACGCATAGAAGGACCTGGTCCTCCTTCACGAACGCGTATGCTTGATCGCGAATGCGTAGAAGGCTGGGAGGGGGTTGGCTGTGAGGCAGGAGGCCTTCACGAACGTGAGTGGTTGAACACGAACATGAAGGGTTGGTGCAACTCAGCATCGCAAAAACGACCACGAGGACGCTAACGTGATGAGTAACTGGGCAGCTAGGTGTAGATGGCCTTTGCGATCGTGATGCTTTTTCCGCGATCGCAAAGAAGAGCGGGCTTGGGCACATTTGATTTTTAATACGAGATTTGGCTCAATTTCTTTCATTCACTTAGGTAGGCCGGTTTTGAGAGCTCTTTTGAGAGGATTTTCATCAAGCATCACAAGGTAAGTGAATTCTATCCATTTTTGAGTTAATTACATGGATTCTGGGTAGATTTTAACATAAAAATTAGTGAAATTTCTGGGATTTGGTTGGAAAGCTAGGGTTTGGTAAAAATGGAATTTGACAACGAAAGTTATTATGGAATTGAGAATAAATTGTATATTTGAGTTCGTGAGGTCATGAGTAACATTTATCTTCGAAAATTTTCAGAATCCGGGCATGTGGGCCCGGGAATGATTTTTATGGACTTTCCGGATTGGGTTGGAAAATTTGTTAAATAGCTAAATTATAAACTTTTGAGCATATATTTATTAGTTTATGCGGCTTTGGTTAGTTTCGGAGTCCTCGACGTCGTTTGAGGAGTTCTAGTGAGGTTGAAGAGCCAGATTGAGGACTTGGAATCGAGGTAAGTCTCTTGCCTAACCTTGTATGAGGGACCTTATTCCCTTAGGGGTATTAATTGATGTGTGCTACTTTTTGTGGGGAGCTATGTACGCACGAGGTGACGAGAGTCCGTACGTAGTTATATTCATAATATGTCCGGGTAGACTTAGATTCACATCATGCCTTTAATTGTGCTATTTGTACCAATCCTATGTATTGATTTTCTTGATTATGATTGAGATTTAGGATTTGAATAAAGATACCGACTTAGCCTCTTACTTTAGATATCTTGGGAAATACTTGATTAACTATGGATCCGTATCTTCTCGAGTCGCATGTACTTCCGCGAGCGATGTAAATTTCTCAACTCTTATGGGATCGAGCCGTTAGCCTCGACAGTGAATTAAATTACTCTTATGGGATCATGTCGTTTGCCTCGGCAATATGGTGAAACTATTCTTATGGGATCGAGCCGATCGTCTTGGCATTACTGAGTACCACTATTGCTATGGGATAGGGCCGTTCGCCTCAGCAGCTTTGTGCTTAATACTTGAGGCTGTATTTTTAGTGATTTGATATAGACCCATGTGTGGTATTACTGTAGTTACTTTTATTTGCTTCATTGCTACTTGTTGTTCATTCACCATGTCTATTTTATGTATTTCTTTTACTGTTTGACCACTAGTAAGTGTCACGTCAACCCCTCGTCAGTACTCTTTCTAGGTTAAACTAGATACTTGCTGGGTACGCATTGTCTTCCGTACTCACGCTACACTTATGCACTGAATGTGCAGGTAGTAAGACAGGTAGTACCAGTGGTCACACGGACGCTTAGCCGCACCTCTACGGAGACTTAGTGGCGAGCTACTTGCCTTGCTTCGATCTGCAGCACCGGAGTCTCCCTCTACCTTGTTTATTATTTATGTCTATTACCTTTAAGACAATAGTTGTATTAGTTTTTATATTCTCTATATTTCTCATGCACTTGTGGCATCGGGTTTTGGGGGTTTTTAGAATATATGTACTGCTGTACTTATCATTAATATCACTGATGTTGATGTATTTCTCACGCTGGTAATTTTGTTAAGAAAAAAAGTATGTACGGTTGCATGAGATCTTACTTATTTCGTTCTTTCAAAAAGGAAACTTTTGTTTTAAAAGTTAAAAAGAGATAACTAAATTGTAGGTTCACTTGTGGGCTTGCCTAACTGTGGCTTTAGGTGTAGTTACGACCTATCACGTGTTTTGAGTCGTGATAGTACCGACCGTGGTGTACTCATAATATACTTCCGCACATTTTTGTGCAAATCTAGGTATTGGAGGTAACAGACCATGTCAGAGTTAGCTTATTTGATCGCGAGGATTCAAGGTAGAGCCGCTTGATCATTGCAGTCCCTTGGAGTCCTTTTTCCTTTGAATTGTACTATTAATTCGCTATCTGAACAGTATTGTATTTCATTTTGAGATATTTCTATATATCCAGCTAGAGTTCATGACTCTGTACTACCATGTTTAACTAGTCTAATTGTCGTAGTAACCGGCTTACCAACTTAGAGACTAGGTGACATCACGACCCCTAAGGCGGGATTTTGGGCTGTGACACTTGTCATAGTCTTGTCACTACTTCGTCGAGGTTAAGCTCGACACTTATAGAGTACATGTGGTCGGTTGTACTCATATTACACTGCTGTACTTCTTGTGCAGATCCTGGAGTTGGTCCTAGCTACGTATAGCAAAGATTGCTCGGATCCGACTCACCCAGGAGACTTGTGATAGAGCTGCTCAATGTTCAAAGTCTCTAAAGTCCCCTTCTACCATACTTTACTGTCTATCTAGTTTTAGATAGTTGTATTTCATTTCAAACCGTATTTGTAGTATTCTAGTCGTTCATGTACTTGTGACTCCGGATTTGTGGGATTAGTATAGACTGCGTTATTTATGTAATTATTTTATGTATTTCAAAGGTTATCAATCATTAATTATCATTATTCTGCTTTTATATTGTTTAAATTGCTTAATTCTTTTGCTATTGTTAGCTTACCTAGCAAGTGGATATTAGGCGCCATCATGGCCCCGTGGTTGTGCTTTCATCTTGATATTGAGCCTGTGACCACGCCGACTAGATTGTGATATTGAGCCTGTGAACATGCCGGGGGGATTGTGATAGTGAGCCTCTGACCATGTCGGCCGGATTGTGATAGTGAGCCTATGTCCATGCTGGGATGATTGAGGTATTGGCACGTGAGTTGTCCATATGGTTATGATTGATTATGTAGGTACAAGGTGCTATGTGTATATGATTTAGCACTCGTGGCTTGTGGTTTTGAGGAGTGGAACCTCGAGGTGGTTTTGTTGTAAACATTGTGTTATAACATCTTGATTATTTGGTTGTCATGTGTCTACCTTTTTTGGTTTCACAGGTACTTTAACGGTGTTCCGATTACTTTACTGTTTTTATTACACATTTATTCCTTATTTCCATTTACTGATTCTTGCTTTCATTTTTAGCTTTATACTTAAATACTGCACAAGTTATTATGTCTAGTATGTGTTTTGACTTGTACCTAGTTACTACTCCAACGAGGATAGTCTTGATTCTTACTGGGTACCTTTAACGACCCAATCGGTTGTCGTGCCCCTTCTTTCTCGCGAAATTGGGCTTCGACATCGTGACAACTCTTTCTAAAGGAAGGGTGTTGAAAGAGAGTCGCCACCTAGCGGGTTTGAGGTGCGTTAGGTCATCTATTTGTAAGTAACTATGGTTTAACCAGTTTGTGTCACCAAAGATCGGGTAAGGGCTCAAATTACCTCGAGGAGAAGGTGCTAGGCATTCCTCGAGGTCCACAACTGTGGGTCCCGGTCAAACTCGAATTATACGAATTAGGCCAAAATAAAGAGAAAAGACAAGAAGCTGGGCAATTATTATCAAAAGTCTACAAACAAACACAAATAATTCACTTTAAGACAAGATTTGGGGGGGGGGGGGGGGGGGCTAAGTTTTTTAGCCTAAAGGATCACCCCGTGCAACATAAATAATACTTTGTAACTCCCTCAAGATGGGGTGTTACTCGTATTATTCAGCGGGCATAGAATATCATCTCCTGCTACCCGATTACTATCTTTAAGTTGTTTACCTAAAGCGCACTAATTGATTCTAAATCGTACCTTATGCATGCACTACCCGTCCCATACCTATAGTCCAGGAGGCATTTGGACCTCTATCTTGGGTGGTTCTAGACTTAACTTAGGTTGCTCAAAATGATAAAAATAGGCGACATACAAAACAAGTTGGACTTCGTGTGAAGACAATTAAGGGCTGAAGTTAGCCTCCACACTTAGACAACAAATGCATGCAATCAAATTAGGCATTTGACAGTTTCAGAATTGAGACAAGTTAAAGCCATTAAGCCCTATAGACATGGTTTCTATGTGACCTTGGGATTCAAGCGTGCAGGCAATTTCAAAGCAAGATGCCATTTTAGAATGACTTCTAAGTGACTACGTAGTTGCCTACTGATTATATGTTATAAGAGGTTAAGCCTATAGGCATGATATCTAGGTGATTTATGCAGTAATTAGCAATGATAATTGCAGGAGAATGTTCGGAATTGCTTAGTTGGATCCTATAGGCATGCTTTCTAATAGTGACAATGACACAGTGTTGAAAGTTCAACATTAGCACTTAAAGGAAACGAGCGAGAAAATCAATAATTAAGATTGATTTTAGATCCTAATGGCATGATTTATATAGTCACAATTAAGGCTGATTTTAGATCCTATATGCATGATTTCTATAACAAATAATTAAGACTGATTTTAGATCATATAGGCATCATTTCTATAACCAATAATTAAGACTATAGGCAGGATTTTTAAATTGCATATTAGGTAGCATGTAAACTAACAGAATCCTATAGCGCCTAATGAGTATGCTGTAATACACATAGAGACATTGGTCATTTAATTTCCTATAGGCATGGTTTCTAGCATGTGGAAGCAAAATATGTCAAACAAATTAAATACCTATAGGCAGGTTATCTAACACACACAGTAGCAGAACATATTTGAGCAAAGTAAACACCTATAGGCAAGTCATCTAACACACACAATAGCAGAACATATTTGAGCAAAGTAAAACACCTATAGGCAGGATTTCTACCCGTTTCAATGCAAGTATTAAGATAAACCCCCTTTCCCAATTTTACTAATACCCCAATTGTTATTACAACATTATTACAGATCTAATGAATGACATAAATCAGAGTAAAATAATTATAGTGAGCCTACATCAGACCAATGATATACCCAGCTAGGCCAGACATTCATTCTCAAGTCCACAAAGTCCACAACAGTCCAGAAGTCATATCTTTATTTACATAAGGCAGCCAAAAATCAACTGATTCAGCCAGTAGGTGAAAACAGAGTTGAGCAATAGAACCAAGACCCTTGTGTCAGAGTTCCCAAGGGCTTCAAGAACCCAGGGCAGTGCTCACACTAGGGAGATTGATAGGGGAAATTCAGAGAAAGACTAAGGACCAAATCCTAGTGTGTCACAGTTCACAAGGGTCTCAATTGGACCGCGAGCAGTGCTCACACTAGGGAGGTCAAATGATAGAACCTAAGTAGCCTTGGCTTTTAGCCGGCTAAGAATAAGAACTCAAAAGAGACCAGGCAGTAAGTGAAGTAAACCAAGGTTGAGAGACAAAACTAAGGGATACAGACATAGTCAAGTTACATATAAAGCGGATAGTTGGACAAGTTATAGAGTTTAAGAACAAGCTTAGCAAAGATTTAGAAAAACAGGTTCAACACTTGGTGCATAAACAATCCTACATTAGCAAAGTCAAGGAAAGAATATGTTTGCAGGGTTGATGAAAAGTATCATACATAGCTCATAATATAAAAGAAAAGGTTCAAATTATATTAAGTATAAGTCCTAGTGTTATGAAATAGTCATACTAATTTGGTGGCAGAACTACATTTGGACATGATGGGGAAACAGATTACTACAACTACTGGTGAATCAGGGGAGCAAAAACATGCTAAAAGGGACACATTGATAGAGAACTAGTCGTGATTGACATGATTACATGCTATATAAGCAAGATATAACCACAAAAATTCAGAATAGACTTGTGCCATAGAATAGATGTGAACATTCATGTTTTGAACACAATTGACTAGTCGACTAAAGAGGATACAAATTATGCAAGTAAAGCAAGTTCACACAATAGGATTGATAGCCTAAAGCAAAAATAAAACACAACAGAGATGCTTACAAGTGCAAAGATCCCAAACAGTAGTAACACATTAAGAAGAAATTAATTTACTCGAATCAAGTTTAGACATGCTTAGTGCTATCAACATTATGAAGTTAAACTTTAAGGAGACCTAAAAAAATTGAAGTAAAATAAACAGAATCGCACACAAAACAACCTAGAAAACTCATTAAACTAACGAACTTTAGAAGTGAAGGCATATGCAAATTGCAGATACATAGGAACGAAATTACAAAGGTTCAGTAACTCACCGGTTAAACAAAAAATACAAGAATGAACAAAAGTCCACAGTTTTCTGAACATCAATGAGAAGCAAGAGCCCAGAATTTAGTGGCCTTGGCTTTCAGTCGACCAAGAACCAAAGTATAGAACGTGATAACGAAGAAATAACAGAATAAAGCTTTAAACTTTAGTGAGATTATAGAGATTCCAAATGAGTTTCTTCCTAAAGGGGAATGGGGAGGGGTTTATATAGTGATAGAGATTGAACAATTAAATAAGGAAAAGTGTCAATCAAACACTAGAAAGCAAAGAACGTCACATGCAATCGAAAATCAGTAAGGAAAAGAGAGAAATTTCAAAAACCCTAATTTTAGGGAAAGTACAAAAAATCGTCAGAATCTAAAAAATAAATAAATCAAACATTGCACAGAATAAGATGAATATAGACAGAAACATCACTTAAAATCAAAGAATCGAACCAATTTTGGTTTGATCTAAAGAGATCTGAAACCCTAATTTTTAGGGTAAGTAAGAATCAACAGAATATAAACAAATGTTCGAACTCACAGTAGCATAGGATGAACATAGACGGAATAACATTCAACAAATAGGGATTTGAACCGATTTTGGTTCGATTTTGAGGAGATCTACTTGCCATGTTTAGGCAAGCACTGTAGGAGAGTAGCCAGTACCAGAAGGGGGTCGAGTATGGTAAGAAATGGCCGTATAATCCCATGTCTGGTTGGATAAGGAGAGGTTTTAGGGGAGGCGTCGCTAGGGTTCTTAGGAGGGAGAAGGGAGGTGAGGGGATGCAGAGGCGGCGTATGAAGGGGGAGTGAGATTAGGGTTAGGGGTTTGGGTAGTTAAAGGGGAGGATGTAATGTGGGCCTTTGATCTCAGACATCAACGTCCACGATTTAAAAGGGGTCTTGGGTCAGATGGTTAAACGGGTCGCGACCGGGTTTAGGGGGTTGGGTAAATTTTGTTTGGGATGGGGTATTTGGGCCAGTGTATTAGGTACTTTGGGCCGTTTGGTCCGAAAATAGGTTTAGTGTGAGGCTAATTCTTAAATACCCAACATTTTAGCAAAAAATAATTTATAAAAGTAATTAATAAGTAACAAAAATATTATTTATGTACTAAAAGATTAAAAATAATAACTTAACATTATAAAAATATAAAATGTTATCTTTTGCATAAATAATGTAATTATATATACATATGGGCTATTATTGCAAAATGTGTAATTTAGCCTTAAAATGCAAATGTAATTATAAACAATGCACTGAAAAACCTCATATTGGTATAAATGATAAGTTTAGATGATTAAATCATCATAAAAATAATTTGAAGGATAAGTACTGGATATTTATATAATAAAAATGCATAAATAAATCGATTTAAAGCCTTTAAAAATTATGAAAAATTATGAAAGAATACTTGTATATTCTTATAAACTAATGATGATCCATATGTACTATTTTGAATATATATATATATATATATATATATATATATATATATATATCTAAAATATGAGGGAAAAATTGGGTATCAACACCGGTCATTTTGCTTTTTAGATCCCCATTCCCTTAATTATGATTTCCCATATATGATTTTATTTTTTTGTGACTTGCGGGGATGGTTAGTTCGGTTTTGGAAGGGTTCGGGTTGAAATCGGAATACTTAGTTCCTTAATAGTGGCCTAGGATGACCAAGTTTGACTTGGGTCAATATTTTGAATAAACGACCTCGGAACTGGGATTTTATGGTTTCAATATGTTCGTATGATGATTTTGGACTTGTGTGTGTCTTCAGATCGAGTATCGGGGTGACCCGAGAGCGTTTCCGCGCTTAATGTTGAAAGTTGACGCATTGAAGGTTTTCAAGTTCTTTAAATTTGATTTGAAGTTGACTTCGGTGTAATCGAGGCCCGTTTGGGATTTCGAGCTTGAGAATAGGTCAGTATGGTTATTTAAGATTTGTGCGTAAAATTTGGCGTCATTTTGAGTTGTCTATGTATGTTTCTACGCGTTCGGAGTTGGTTTAAATGAGTTTGAATCTTAGAAGTTGCTTAATGAGGTTTTGAGGTGTGATTCTTTATTCTGGTGTTATTTTATGTGTTCCGAGGCTTCGAGTAAGTCCGCAATGTATTTATGGACTTGTTGGTGCATTTGGACGGGGACATAGGGGGCTCGGGTGTGTTTCGGACAACCCGAAGTATGTTTGGACCTGGCTGAAAATGCTGGTGTGCTGGTGTGCTTCGCGATCACGATGGTTGTCCCGCGATCTTGAAGTAGGATCTCGCGAATGCATAGAAGGACCTGGTCCTCCTTCACGAACGCGTATGCTTGATCGCAAATACGTAGAAGGCTGGAAGGGGGTTGGCTGTGAGGCAGGAGGCCTTCACGAACGTGAGTGGTTGAATACGAACATGAAGGGTTGGTGCAACTCAGCATCGCAAAAATGACCACGAGGACGCTAACGTGATGAGTAACTGGGCAGCTAGGTGTAGATGGCCTTTGCGATCGTGATGCTTTTTCCGCAATCGCAAAGAAGAGCGGGCTTGGGCACATTTGATTTTTAATACGAGATTTGGCTCAATTTCTTTCATTCACTTGGGTAGGCCGGTTTTGAGAGCTCTTTTGAGAGGATTTTCATCAAGCATCACAAGGTAAGTGAATTCTATCCATTTTCTAGTTAATTACATGGATTCTGGGTAGATTTTAGCATAAATATTAGTGAAATTTCTGGGATTTGGTTGGAAAGCTAGGGTTTGGTAAAAATGGAATTTGACAACGAAAGTTATTATGGAATTGAGAATAAATTGTATAATTGAGTTCGTGAGGTCATGGGTAACATTTATCTTCGAAAATTTTCAGAATCCGGGCACGTGGGCCCGGGAATAATTTTTATGGATTTTCCGGATTGGGTTGGAAAATTTGTTAAATAGCTAAATTATAAACTTTTGAGCATATATTTATTAGTTTATGCAGCTTTGGTTAGTTTCGGAGTCCTCGACGTCGTTTGAGGAGTTCTAGTGAGGTTAAAGAGCCAGATTGAGGACTTGGAATCGAAGTAAGTCTCTTGCCTAACCTTGTATGAGGGACCTTATTCCCTTAGGGGTATTAATTGATGTGTGCTACTTTTTGTGGGGAGCTATGTACGCACGAGGTGACGAGAGTCCGTACGTAGTTATATTCATAATATGTCCGGGTAGACTTAGATTCACATCATGCCTTTAATTGTGCTATTTGTACCAATCCTATGTATTGATTTTCTTGATTATGATTGAGATTGAGGATTTGAATAAAGATACCGACTTAGCCTCTTACTTTAGATATCTTGGGAAATACTTGATTAACTATGGATCCGTATCTTCTCGAGTCGCATGTACTTCCGCGAGCGAGGTAAATTTCTCAACTCTTATGGGATCGAGCCGTTAGCCTCGACAGTGAATTAAATTACTCTTATGGGATCAGGTCGTTCGCCTCGGCAATATGGTGAAACTATTCTTATGGGATCGAGCTGATTGTCTTGGCATTACTGAGTACCACTATTGATATGGGATAGGGTCGTTCGCCTCAGCAGCTTTGTGCTTAATACTTGAGGCTGGATTTTTAGTGATTTGATATAGACCCATGTGTGGTATAACAGTTAAGTCCAAACCTTACCACTGAAAATAAATTAAACATGAGTCTATCGAAAGAATTATATGCACCAATTCTCAACACCAGTTAAGAATTTCCGTTTATAAATTTGCATGAGGAAAGTACATATCTATACCTGCATATCAATATACATGCCAAGTCCTCAATTATCTTATATCAAATATACATGTCAAATCAACAATGTCATATTACCGTCTAGCATGAGGAAAATGCATCTCTATGCCTATATATCAAATAAATAGTTTCATAGTGATATCATCAAGTACCCTCACTCTTACCCCACTCAAGATGCCCGGCTCAATGCCCCCACTCCATCTCACACACACAATCACTTAGTACTGTATGGGTGCCTAGCTCATAAGTCCCTCACCAAAGCACGTGTATATATCACTGTGTCGGTGCTCACTGCTGGTATGTCAGACTCTGGAGGGGCGGATACCACCAAAGCGCTAATCAAAAGTCAATATGGCCTGCTGCGGCGTGCAGTCCGATCCACATAATAATAATAGTAATAATAAGCTAATAAGGCTTGTTGCGGCATGCAGCCCGATCCATATAATAAAATAAAGTCAATATGGCATGTTGCTGCATGCAACCCGATCCAAATAACACTCTCCAAACATGGCTCTCAGGCCCACCTCAGTAATCAACCTCTCAAGTCTCACAGGCTCACAATCGCATATCACTCTGCCCAGACAATACCACATATTGAAAGTAACAACAACGAGTGATATAACAACGAGTAATGAACAGAGTCTAAGATATGATATGTAGATAAAGATTCACGACTGAGTGTATAATTACAGTTTAATAATATAGCCCAAAACAACATAAATAGTCTCATTAGGTCTCAACAAAATAATTACATAGCCTAAACATGATTTCTAACACTAATCACAGCTCAGATAATCAAACAAGCAGGGAGAACACAGATATAACAAGACATAACAACAAAATAATCCAGTAATAGTCTAGAAGTCAACTCGGATCATGATTATCCCGGTGCACACCCGTCAACTAGCATCCGAGTCACTCCAACACATCACAAATAACATAGTTCCTAGGGATAATAATCCTCAAATCCATGTTTAGAAATGTTATTTACATGGAACAAGTCAAATCAAACAGTAAGTAAGCCAAACAATACTCTAGAAATTCCATCCCGCGCAAATCGACCTCCAACGCTCGAAACTAGCCAAAAGCATATCAAAAACATCAATTAATGCCAAAGGACCAACCCAAATGATGGAGGTCTCAAAGTCAACCAAAAATTTAACTTAAAAGTTAACTACGGGCCCGCACCTCGGAACCCATCAAATACGACTCCGGACTGATGGTTAAATCTCAAATATTCACTTAAAAAAAATTTAGACAAAGGCCCCCAATTTCTCTTCTAAAATCATTAATCAACTGCTAAAATCGATGATGGAATCATGGAATATAATCAAAACCGAGTCAAAAACACTTACCCCAATCCTTGGGGTGAAATTCCTCTCCAAAATCGCCCATATCCGAGATCCATAACTCAAAATGTGATAAAATAACTCTAGGGTCCGAAATAGAGTACTTATAGATCTGCTATAGGTATAGCCTTCGCGATCGCGGATGAATCATCGCGTTCATGGATGAATCAACACGTTCGTGATGAACAAAAATGTCTTGGGCATTCACGACGCTTCCCGCGCGAACGAGATGCCCACATACACCAATACTATGCGAACGCGACACGCATCTTGTAGACGCGAAGAAGGGTTCTCTAGCTCCCATCTTACCAGCGCGGACGCGACCTTACTAATGCAAATGTGAAGCTCAAGTTCCACAGTCTCCGCGAACGCGACCTAATACTTGCGAATGTGGAGAGAAAAAATAGCCCAATCCAATTTCCTCTATGCGATCGCGAGCCTAGCTCGGCGACCGCGATGCTCTGCAGATACACCAGCAATCACCAACACAATCTCCACCCGAAATGGTCCGTAACCACCCCGAAACTCACCGAGCCCTTCGTGATCTGGTATGAACATAACAAAAAGTCCCAAAACATAATACGAACCTACGTGAGGCCTCCAATTACCCATAATAACATCAAAACCAAGAATCGTACCATAAATCAACCTTAATGAACTTTTGAACTTTCAACTTCTAAAACTCGTGCCGAATCATATCAAATAATCTTGGAATGACCTCAAATTTTGTACACAAGTTCCAAATGACATAACAAACCTATTCCAAAGTCAAACTTGGTCAACTCTTCCAACTTAAAGCTTCAAAAATGAGAATCATTCTTCCAAATCAAATCTGAATCACCTGAAAACAAAAACCAACGATACATGCAAGTCATAATACATTGTACGAAGCTATTCATGCCCTCGAATCATTGAACGGAATGCAAATGCTCAAAAAAGACCGGTCGAGTCGTTACATTCTCCCCCACTTAGATATACGTTCATCCTCCAACGTGCCAAGAGTCGTTCCAAAGCCATCAAATCATAGTGTAAACAAACCATGAACATGCCTAAGGGTGATCCCGCGTCACCACAACCATCTAAACCTAACAACACAACATAACTGAAGATCCTGACATCAACCTTAGTCAGTAAGCCTTAAAATCAAATCTCCAACACCCGGAATCCAATATAAGACCAAGATCTCGTATCTACACATTGTACAAGTCTAATCAAGCTGTATCAATCCATAAGCATAGTCCAAGATGAGATATATGATACACAACATAACTCAGTTACTCGTAGCAATCACTTTCGGCCACAATAGTTGCTCAATAACAAATATGGCACTGGTAACAAACCTCATATCAAATAAAATATTGTCCAAAACCTTCGCATGCTAGTAATGACGAAAGAAAAACACAGGAACTCAAAACCACTCATTAGATCAACAAGTTAGGGGGCTCTCCCGCTTGATAAGAACCATAGCCAAATTTTGAGCTGACTAATGACATTATTGTTCCAAACATACCGTAATCAAATTTGATAGCACTCATTCCAGGTCCAATGACCCCTCTCATCAAATACAAGCTGCTCTACTAACATGCTACACCAATACAACCCAAATCCACAAACTATGCACCACTAAGTAACAACATAAATGTACCCAAAATTGGAAAGAGAATCAAAGGAGATAACCATCCCTCAAGCTCAACAAATACCACCACAAGCGCAATGCTATAAGCCAATCACACATTGTAGAACCAATACACACGAATTTAAAATAAAGGATTATATAAGCCAATCAAACATAGAGGTGTCTAACTCTGACCATATTTTTATAGTGCACAACCAAGGAATAGTTCATCTCTGAGACACCTAGTCTCCAAATCACAAGAATACAGAAATCTCCATATCCGTTTCTGACTTGACCACCAAAATAACTAACACACCTCTTAAGCATAATCATCTCACGAGAAATACTTCCATAATTCTTTCGTGCCACATAGCAAAATTTGAATATCAACAATCGATCAACCGGGCGAGTACCACAATAAAAATGAAGCATCTGTAAGTCAATACATAGTGTACCTTTTGAAATGCGCACCCTTCTAAAGTAGTACCAAGTAGTACTAGCATTCATATAAACATCTTAGACCATCCATGTTATCCAAAATTCTTTACCTTCACTTCAAAACTGAACCGCAACCTTGTACATGCAAACCTTAATCCTACACGTCGCACCACATCCATCATGCAGTCATATGAAAAGCAAGAGATTCTCATTAACAACTCTGAAGCACCTGCAAGACACATACTCCATCGGCCAGAAACCTACCACTAGACCCCATCCATGAGAAAATCACAACACGCAACATACCTCACATTCCTGTAGAAAATATCCATCGCAAGCCGAGGTCGACACCGTTAAGAACTCTTCGAAACCCATATGCACATAACCAAGCCATCAGAACGTAATTACTCAAACTCAACCAAGTCATGCAGGTCACCAACCCTAAGAGTATTGCCACCAAACACCTGTAAAGCCTCACCATATCATAAGAACCAAGAGAACCGATCATATCCATTACCGTGCTAATCCAACCTACTACCAAGCTGTCGTATTTCTCTAAGTTCCTTCTGAGTTACCCTCAATTTGACAATTCCTCTTGCCAGCACACTAAGATCCTAACCAGATCTCACCATAAAAGATCTTGGTATGAAACCATGTCGCCTTGAAGCCCATAAACTAATGTATTTCCTTATAAGGGCCCAAAATACCGCATGTGAATTACCCACTCGAAAGAGACTTTATGTGAATCTAAAGATATTTCCTTGATCTCTTTGATACTGAATATAGAATTCATGATGATACAGAAATACTGCGGATCCCGACACCATCCAATACAAACCTTAGATCTTAGCCATATAAAAATTTTGAAACACCTCAAATGCCGCATATGATTCTTGAACACATTAGAACCTTCTTGAGAGTCATCCACTCTATTTTAATATCAAATGCACTGCCCAATCGAGCCGAATGACCTAGGCTCCATTAGTACACCAACACCTAAGAAGTACTCCACATCTCTAAGAAACCGAGTGAATCTCTACTCCATGAACACTATATCCACCACGAATAACAAACCCGCATCATTCCAAATTTTTCATATATCCATAAAGTATAATACATCATCCATCAAGAACTTTCCTTGCTCAAGTCACCCTCAAAAAAACCTACTCAAATCAGAACTGATCCACAAGTATACCTCAGACAAAGACTAACACATGACCATACAATCTGATCGTCGATAGCAGGCTCCCCTACTTGGCTCAAAGCAATAACATCCAATAATCCATAATAGCCTTACTTTATTACTGTCATAATATCGTATAAAATACCTCAAATGATCTACTAAGCACACATTCATCCTCGTGACAGTCGAGCCAACTTTATCAAGCGATCCTAACATGAATTGTAACACATATAACCCACTGATAGAAAGCAAAACTCTTCACATAATCATCATAGGAATCACACAACCTCAGAACATCCCACTGGAGATAGCCCACCTGCTTAGCCTCAAACTGGCGTCTCTCTATGCCCTTTCATGGCCACCACCACTATGCAATCACTACATCTTCCTGACTCTGAACTCGTCAACGAAACATAAAAAAATAATTCATTCCACAAACGAACAACTAAAAGATCCTTAACATACTTGTAACTCATGATTGTACAACACATCAAGCGAGAAATTAAGAAACTAATAGTCTTTTTCACATACCAAAGCAAACTATTCTCATCAGATCCAAGATATTGGAACACGTCCCGTAGTATCATATAGACATCTAACCACTCACTGAGCCATAAATACCACCCCTAGGGACACTAATGGACAAATAATTCCAAAAACACATGCTTATGCCACTAAAACTATCAAGCCCAAGCTGCGGTCCAAACCTAGCCTCAAGTCCTGCAGACTGGCCCATTACCAAAATACAGAAAACACATCTCGCACCTTATCCATGGAATCACAAGACGTCGATGCACATCTGATACCGAGCGCTCAAATAACACATGAGTGAGTGGAAGGAATTCAATGATATATGCTTCAAGCTGAATCAATGTAGCAAGATAAGGAAAGAAAGATGGGAAGTTTATCCTAGATGCCTCGTAGCCTCTCGTAGATAGGTATGGACATCATCACACTGATCCACAAGACTCTACTAGACATTTGCTCATGACTCAAAGAACCTATCAACCTAGAGCTTTAATACAAACTTGTCACGACCCAAAATCCATCTATTCGTGATGGCACCTAACCCAACCTGCTAGGTAAGCCAAGTAACAGTCAACACAACTCAAATGAGAATAATAAAAATAAATAAGTAAAATAGCTTAATTTCTATACAAATACACAAGGATTGGTAGTACAAATCATGAGTTTCTAAGACTTAGAATTTTGTAATGACCCGACTGTTCGTTTTGTGTATTTGCGCCCCGTTGTGAGGACACTCAAAGTTCCTATGAGTTAGAAGCCATAAAGAAAGCTCACAAGTTGCTTAAGTGTTGTCTTACCTTCCACAAGAGATTTAGGACTGGAACAACTTAGATGATTATGATATTAAACGTAGGAGGTGTATTGGAAGTTGTTTAGGGCCTAAGTAGATCCCTAGAACTAATCCAAGTTGGGAGCTATGCAATGGGCTAAAGTTTCAAATAAATTCACTTAAGACCCGAATTCAAATGCATGAAACTCCTAAAGTATAATGGTTTAGGTGGTAATATACCTTTCAAATTAAAGACCATTGAGTCTAATTTCTAACACATCAAACCGTTTGTCATTTGGATATTTCTAAAGAATTTTATGGCCATTTTACCATACCTGTCCCATCTGTATGCCCAGGTGTGTGACATCGCACAAAAGAGGGGTTTTCTGCCTTGTATGCACGCTGATTTGCACGTTCAGTTGCCCAAGTGTGCAGCCGCGTGCATAGGAACCCTATAAAACCCCCAAGGTCTGCGAGAGAGAGTGGCTAAGTCATTTCATTTAGCTAGGACTTGCCCTAACAAAGGGAATCCACCCAATACATCCCTCCCATGAGTCAAGGTAATGTTTTGGAGTATTTGGAGTTAATCACTACTCCTACACACTTATATTAACTAGGATTAATCTTGAAAATACACATATTTCCATTAAAATTCCCAAATTGGTCAAGAATACTACAAGTTGGGATTTTCAAGCGTTTCACTATAAGAGGTATGTCTACCATCCCTACCTAATTTATGGTGATTATTGATGTATGAAATATATGTTATGACTTATGGGATGGTGATTGGAAACCATGAATGCCTACCCTAGGTTATGTTGGTGTTGTAGAGGTTGTAAAATGGTGTAATTGATGAGATTGATTGGTTGGGAGTGAATTGTTGGGCATGCATTTGGTAATGGAAGTTGTGGATGGCCTAAAGATAATGGTATGGGAATCATTAGTGTGGAGGGTGGTTGTCAGGTGAAATAAATTCCATTGAAGGAGGTGGTAGAAAAATATGCACATCAGATGTTTGATGGAAAGTCTAAATGACTTAAAGTATAGAAATCTTACTAATATTGGTAGAATTGTGTAGCATTGTTGTAGATTGAAGTTGTTTAGTGTGGTGGACCATCGTAGTATTATTAAGGGGCGAATTTCATGTATGTTGGCTATACTCCCTTCTCTAGATGTGGTTTGTTAAAACTCTTATTCCTACTGTTTCAAATTGTTTCTGATAATAGATATGCCCAAATGCTTATGTACTCTAGTCACATTTTAATTGACCCTATCCTATTATTCTTCTCCTCAGTGGGAAAATGTTCAAAGATGGTTGTTGTAACTAGTGCCTATGATTTGAATCGTTGTTTCAATTGTAAATTACCATGCTCTCTTTTCTATGTATTTCCAATGTGTTTTGAGTTCTTACATGCGCATGAGTTGAAACTATAGATATCAGGATCCCCTTTTTGGGAAAGGTATTGCAAGAATAAATGGTGTATTGATCGCTTATGATCTTAACTTGGGCTTCAATTGCCAAACATTATGCTTAACTCTTTGAAAGAAATTGTCATGCCTCGAATTTGGGGAGCGCGACCGGCGCTCAACCGAGTGAACCCGATCAAGCAAGCCTGTTGGATACCTTTTACCCAAACTCACTTATGAATACAGAGAATACATAATTTCGTTAATTATACGATAAGGGGATCATGTATACAATACCAATTCATTACCATTAGTTAATTAATTTTAAAGTCACAAATTACACACACGGGTTTCATGGTCTGAAGTGGAACAAGTAATTCAAAGACAACATAACATTGTTTGACTTTCCCAGCACCAATATACAACCCATACTATGTCTACGGAGCCTCTAATAGATACATAAGAGTAGTATGATAGCGACGGCAACAATGCCCCGGCTATACCTCAAACACAATACACAAGGAACAAAAGAGACATGACCCCGAAATGAAGTAGGGCTCACCAAGTCAGCTGGAAAGAGGATGTACCGCTATCACTAATCAATGTCTCCTGCTGTGGAACCACCTGCATCCATTAAAGATGCAGCGCCCCCGGCAAAAGGGACGTAGTACATGTCGAATAGCACTATCTTGAAAACCAAAACATCTATTCAAGAACTTAGAAATACAGTATATGATGAATCATGGTAACAATCATAGGGCTTACATAGCCATAAGAGGCAAACGGATTTGTTAAGAACTTCCAATAACATTTATAAATTTGCAGTCGGGGATTATCTAAAACTATCTTTACACAGAGCGGCTTTGCCGCCTCACCCCAATATATGCGGGTGGAGGTGCAATCACAATACAAGAAACTCTACACCAAGCAGTCCCACCGCCTCACCCCAATATACACGGGTGGAGGTGTATTCCACTAAACCAAAACTCTACACAAAGCGGCCTTGCCTCCTCACCCCAATGTATGTGGGTGGAGGTGTATCCCACAATACCAAAACTCTACACAAAGTGGCCTTGCCGTCTCACCCCAGTGTATGCAGGTGGAGGTGAAATCCGAATCACAATCTCTACACAATTTAGCATCATAGTTTTCATTTGAAACACGACTTGAAATTATAACATTTAGATATGCAATCCATACTTTGAATACGTTCTCACAATAGTACACAACAATAACATTTGGAACACATACGGAACATATATCTCTTGTCACAAAGCTTATTAGGAATAATTGATTCGTGGTGAACAACTTAAAACTTACAAGAATAATGTGGGGTTCAATTCTAAGAGAAGAGTTTTTCAAACATAGCTTGCTTTGAGCTTCCTTAAATTACTACAACAACAACAACAACAACTACGACCCAGTAAAATTCCACAAGTGGGGTATGGGGAAGGTAGTGTGTACGCAGACCTTACCTCTACCCCGAGGGGTAGAGAGGCTGTTTCCGATAGACCCTCGGCTCAAGAGAATGAAAAGAGACAATATATCAGTACCATCAACAAAAAACCATAGAAATAATAACAACATCACAAGAACCAGTAAATAGATAGAAAGCAGAAATAATAACCACTAAATAAGGCCCGACACTATGAAAACGGAAGGGTAGTGTAAACACAATATTGACCACTACCAGTCTAATACTAAATCCTTTCAGCCTAGCCTCACACTGGTAGACTAAATATGCTCAATTACCTCCTAACCTACAACCTTAATGCTCGACCTTCACTATTTCCTATTGAGTGCCATGTCCTCGGAGATCTGAAGCCTCACCATATTCCGCCCGATCACCTCTCCCCAATACTTCTTCGGCCGCCCTCGACTTCTCTTCGTACCCACCAATGCCAACCGCTCGCACCTCCTTACCGGGGCATCCAAGCTTCTCCTCTGTACGTGCCCAAACGATCTGAGCCTTATTTCCCGCATCTTGTCATCATTGAGAGTCACACCAACCTTCTCTTAAATATCTTCTTTCCTAATCTTATCAATCCTAGTGTGCCCTTACATCCACCTCAACCTCCCTATTTCTTCTACTTTCATTTTCTAGATATGTGAGTTCTTACCTGGCCAACACTCATCCCCATTCAACATGGCCGGTCTAACCACCGCTTTATAAAACATACCTTTGAGTAGTAGTGTCACTTTTTTGTCACACAGGACTCCAGATGCTAACATCTATTTCATCCACCCCACCCCTATATGGTGTGTGGCATCCTCATCAATCTCCCCACCCCCTGGATAACCGACCCAAGGTACTTGAAACTGCCTCTCTTGGAAATGACCTGCGATCCAAGCCTTATGTCCATGCCCATTTTCATCAGCTCAGCACTGAACTTACACTAAAGATATTTCATCTTTGTCCTACTCAACTTGAAACCCTTGGACTCAAGGGCCTTTCTCCAAACCTCCAGCCTCTCATTAACGCCACTCCGTGTCTCGTCAATTAGAATAATGTTATCAGCGAATAACATACACAGTGGCACCTGTAATTACTACAATGTTCCAAAAACTCTAGCAACCTCAATCTATTTAGAGAGATAAAAAAATTGAACCATAATTAGAAAGATATTCGTAGGTTCACCTCATTTAAGCCTTTTATCAAACACTAGGTGTGCATCATTATTTCAAGGTTCTTTTATGGTGGATTCATTCATCCCACACCCCAATCTTTACCCATTTGAGGTCAGCATCCTCCCCATACGTCTCGTTGGTACATTCATGTATAATAATACTCTCTAATACAAGAATCACACTCCCTATTATCCAAAATCTGAATTTGAAGAATTGGGGTTTGAAACTTACCTCTTTTTGTTTTAAGCAAATATACAACTAGGTTATTCCCCTAGTAGCTATTATATATAATAAACCCCAAGCTGGGTAAAACTTACAAAATGTTTAAGTAGCCTACAAACAAACAATACAAAAAAGAACTACAATGGCTATGAAAGATGGAAAATACAAGGTAGTAATTTGAAACATCCAAATGGTGCCGACGACTGTGAATGCACACACCAGTTGCCAACAATTTGTTGTAGCACCTACAAAGCTCTCACGAGGTGCCATTTGTTGCAATCCAAGGAGTAGGTATGTTTAAATCCAGTAGTTGTAAAGCAAAGCATTTTGGACATTATGATCTTGGGGCTAAAGGTTCCAGCATCATTGTTGATACATTGAACATGAATTTGAAATGAAAGCATAATAGAGACAGAGCTAGTGTCTTCCTCATAGCCTAGCCAAACATGATGAGGCCTGAGTTGAGTCAAGTCAACCTGCATTTTGACTTTTGCTACACTTCCTCTTGTTTTCTGCATAGAGGCTAGGCCGAGATGCAATACCTTACCAATAGGAGACAACAGTACAGATAGGACCTCCATGTAGTAGAAATGCCATGGTAGTTTAGGAATGACTATCCACACATGGACAATTGGCTTATACTCATTCGGGTTGAAGTTGGGTATCCAAGCTTGTAATTCTATTCTTTGACCTTGGATGTACATGAAGGTTTTTTTCTAGACAGTTGTGTGATCGTACTCATTGTCTAGATCAATGTAGACTGTGTGAGCATTGAAATGGGCTATTTTAACTCCTTCTCTTAGTTCTGTTTGTGCTATGAAGCTTCACCTGATCACCTCCATTCGCGGCATTGTGTTAAGGAATTTCCCTACAATTGTATATTGGCATCTGGATGCAAGTGTGATCATGTAGTACTTCCTAGTAAAGATGACAGCCGGTTGGCCCTGTTTGGTAATTATTTTTGGGGGTGTGAACTCTATTAGGGCTATTTCTACTGCCTGCCTTGCTCTTAATTTTGTAGCAAGTGAATGAGTTATGGTAGGAGGTATTGGGAGAGGATAGTTAATTGGTTTAGGTGGCCGGGCAGTGGCTTCTGTTTGGTTTAGTGTGGTTGCTGATTTTGTTGAGTAAAACTGGGTATTTTGGTGGACATTTGCATATGGTTGTACGGAGTGTGTGTGCTTTGGTATATAAAAACTGGTTACGATGTTTGGATGTGTGTTTGCAGCAGATGTACTGATTGTTTTAGTATGGTGTTTGGTATGTTGTGTAGTTTCGTTTGGTGTTAACATCTGAGTGTTAGTGTGATGGTGCTTAGTCTTAGTAGTATTTTTATTCTGGAAAGCAGGTGCTTTGTCAAAGTTGGTGGAGAGCTTAGGATAATTTGCTGGCATTGGTATTTGATTTAGTTGGGGATTATTTTGAACATTGACATTCCTAGGTAAATCAGTAGTTGCTGTATTAGACACATATGCTACAGAAACATTACCTGAAGATGCCAAATTTGCTGTTGTAGTGATTGGCTGCACTTGAGTTGTAGGAGAGGTTGCGAGTTCCTTTTCCTTATCAATAGAGATTATCTAGACAGGTGAAACACAAGGAATTCCATGGGTAGTCAGTGAAACATTCAAGTTTTTCGCCAGTGGTCGAGTATCAATGATATCAACTGGAGTTTGAAACTGGGCTTGCGGGCCACCTTCAGTAACATGTGGATAATCTTTTTTGTCCAATTGTGTTTCAACCGGGTTAGGCCAGTTGAAATACTAGGGACTCCATGGGCATCATGTGGCGTTGTATGTGACTTCCTTTTATCACTTTCATTTGTTGTGTCTTTTTGCAATTTCTCTTGACGACTAATATCAACATGACTTTGTGAAGCAAAATCATTCATATATTCATCAAAATTAACATCAAAATTGACCTTGGCATTTCGTTGAACAGATGGCATGTGTGATTCTGTGTGTAATGTATTCCGGATCAAATTATTCATCGTGGTTGTTGTTTGAGGGGTTGGGATTAGTATCTAGATCAACTGGAGTATAGTGGCATTGGTTTTGAACATTTTGGATATCTGTCACCCTATGCGCGATCAACAGTTGATTGTTGTCGTTGTTCATCTGTGTAGAGTCGTTGCTTCGTGCGTTGATGTTGTCTGAAACTATTTGTATCGATTGTAATTGAGGTCTTGAGTAATCTCCATGGCTTTGAATGAGCTGATTTGGTTCAGAAATAGTACAGTGCATTGTATTTGTGTCCAATCATTTTTTTGGCAAGTTTATAGTTCCGTCATTGTTGACAGTTGTAGCAGATGGGAAAGAATCAATACGGGCGCCTACATGGGGTTTGTGCACAGGGTTTTTACGCGATTGTTGGATATGGTCCAGTGGCATTTCACCACCGGACGATGGAACAACGACCATTTTTGTGTGTGATGTTATTATTCCCGTTAGCCGTCTCTCTAGAGAGCGTTTTAGTTTTTTTGCCTCCCACGAACAAATTGACTGAAAAATGAACTTCAGGTTGAAACTTACCTCTTGGGTGAAGACCTTATGAGTTTTCCTTCTAAATTCTCCAAGTCTTGAGCAAGGATTGATGAACAATTAGCCTAGGGTTTCCTCTCTCTCTAAGACACTCTCACTACTCTCTAACACATCAGATTTTTGCTTCAAATGAGTCTCTCTACCATAATATATCAAAATAGGGTCGGGTCAAAAATTTGAAAAATCAGGCTCTGAAACACAATCTGCGGTGTCATGTGTGACCGCAGAATGGATATGCGGTCTGCATATCGGCCACAAAATTGGTGCCCAAAACTGGGATCGTCTGGTTGGGTCTGCGGTAGTTATGCGGCCCGCAGACCTATTCTATGGTCGCATAATGCATTGCTGAACTGGTCTGCGGTCGCATAATGCACCGCATACCTTTCTCCAATCTGCCCTGCCTATGATTCACTCTATGGCCATTATGCGGTCTGCAGAGTGATTATGCAGCCGCATAATGGGCCACAAAAATGACTTTTTCTGGCGAACAAGGGTCAAAATATGTCATTAGCAGCAAATGTGGCCCAACTACTAATTCACACACACGAGCAGTTTCAAAATTTAGCTAACTCCCTAAATTTCCAAAATCTTTTGCCAGAATCTCCCTTGTAACTGGGCCTATCAACCTGTCAGAGAATCCCAGAAACCAATCCTAACAACACACACATAATCCGATGATGCAATAGAACATAAAACATCACCCTTAAGCAAAATATTACTAGAAAAGGAACATCCTTAACATCAACTGTACAAAGGATACATAATTCATATAAGGTAACTCTTAGCATTTTCATAGAACACAAGTTTATAAATACATAGCTATTCAAACAAATAAAGATACTTCTTCTTCATTTCTTCCTTGGCCTCTGAAGTAGCCTCTTCAACCTGTTGGTTTCGCCATAGCACTTTCACGGAGGTAATTTCTTTATTTCTCAACTTTCGGACTTGCCGATCAATAATAGACACTGTAATCTCTTCATAAGTCAATTCCTCGTTAACCTCAATAGTCTCAACCGGAACAATGACTGTCGGGTCTCTAACTAATTTCTTCAACATCGACACATGAAACATCGGGTGCACTAATGAAATTTCATATGGTAGCTCAAGCTTGTACGCCACCTCACCGATCCTCTAAATCAAACATGTAAGCCTACTTCGGCACCACAAAACCTTAAATTACTTTGTGAAATTTTACGGGGCCTTACAGAAATACACTTTTTTTAGAGCACTCATTAGTAATGAACATAAAGTCATGATTTACAAAATGTTCTATATGTTGATGTTTATGATAATGATCCTTGAAAATAAAGAAATGAAAGTGTGAAACATGAAATATGGCCATCGTGCGCCATGAACGAAGAACTTTAGGTATGGCCAAGAGAGCCAATGAAATAAAGATGTTATGAATGGTTAAAAGTACTTATGAAGCTATATGTGGTATGAAAGGATATGAAATGAATAAATTTATATTTATATTCCATTTGTATACAAAAATGATTTTGGGAGTATCATTAGCGAGCCGGGGAAGGGTGGGTTGTAAAGGCCCTCATTAGAAACTATACGCGCATGTGTAGGAGTTGATTAAGGGATGAATTCCCGTGGTATATTGTATTGAAATTATTCCCCTTAATTGTGATGAGTTTATTGCTAGAAAAAGGTGATGTCGACTCACACGACATATGTGGGGTGACGACCTAGCCGATCGGGTAGCGATCGGATGCCATGTCGAGCCCATGGTGGTTTCTCCTTCTCATTATTGTATTTGATTCGCATCACATGTCGATCCATATTGATCCATGGAGAGATGGCTTAGCCGATCGAGCTGTGATCGGACTCCATGCCTCGTGCATAGTGAGATGATCGGTGGCTAATGATCTCCCAACAAAAATTGCTAATACTTAATTGGAATTGATTATGGTTTAAATTGGCATTTAGTATTACATGAGTTCTTTATTTATTCCATGTTTACCTCCTTTTATGTTGGTACTCTAACTCAATGAGAGGGTATTTAGTTTTACAGACTAGTACTATTTCATATGTACTAACGTCCTTTTTGCTGGGGGCGCTGTATCTTTAATGGGTGCAGGTGATTCATCAGCAGACAACTTTGATCCTCATTAACAGTTACCTTCTACTCAGCAGATTCTAGTTAGCCATACTCTATTTCGGGGCCTTATGTCACTTGATATTGTACATTTTATTTTGAGGTATAGCCGTGGCCTTATCGTCGACACTTTTATACTACTCTTCTGTTACAGTTAGAGGCTCCGTAGACATGTTGTGGGTGGTGTTCAATTTGGGGTAATGAACCAAAAATGTTGTAGTTGTCAAACATGTTTTCCCCTCATAACTATGAACTTGTAATATTTTGGAAATTGTGAATGAAGCTCCTACAAGTAATGGAGAAAGGATGGGGAACACTTTACTCTTCTCATGTATATTTCTTGTTACTGATTCTTAAATTGTTCATGGGTAAGGTTGGGTAGAAGGCAGAAAGTAGACTTGCTTGAATGGGATGTCTCAGTCGAGTTCTAGTCGCGTGCCCCAAGGTTAGGGCATCACATGCTTGGTATCAGAGCGTAAGGTTTTAAAGTATCCTAGGATGTTTCAGAGCCGTGTGTAGTAGAGTACTTATTGTCATTGTGTTGTCGACCACATCTGTAATTAGGACGCTACTTGGGCATTTAGGAATGTCACCCTTCTTTGAAATACTAGATCGTGCTATACTGATCAATGTAGGAAGCTTATATCACCATGATTAATATAGCACGATCTAGGGGGATATTGAACAAGAGTTCGTTGGGAGAATGGGTTAATCCATGTAGGGATTGGAAGCACTAGTTTCTAGGGGAAATGCTCTTGTTCCCCTAAATTTCACCACGCCACCGATTAATGTGGCGCGAGCACCTAGGAAACGGAAGAGGGTTGTTTGTACCAACAAGCCAGAAAGTTCAATTAGCAAAAAGCGTCACCTGGGGGTATGTTTGATGACTCTAGAAATATGTTATGGTTGTGGAATAAGGGGGTACAAGAAGAACAAATGCCCCAAGCTGGGTGCACCCATCCCGGTCTGCCCGACATGCAGGAGAGAATATTTGGTGTCCTGTCGCAAGTATGCTCAAGAGCATTTTAGGGGTGGCAGGCTTGGGTAATTCCAAAGTCCCACACAGCAAGCCGGTAGCGAGATTGTTACTCCCTCCATGAGGGCTTGGAGGAAGGATAGGGGACATGTTTATGAGGTAGGCAAAAAAGGTACATATCTGGTCAGTGGGGCGAGCCAGCTTAGCAGACCTCATCCTTGTTGCGATAAGTATAAAAGGTGTCATTGGGGGGTATGCCGCTATAGTACCAATGCATGTTATGGGTGTGTAGTTGAGGGGCAGCAGTTAAGGCACTGCCAACCTAAGTTTACCAAGTAAGTCACTCATTAGTATATTATTTTGAGCACGACATAAGTTTCCTTGTCGTATATGCGTATATATATTGAAGAGCCAACATAAATATGATCTTGACACGACATTGACTCTCCAAACATTGCATGTACCTACTTTTTGAACGAGTCACATTATTCGTGGAGCCTTTTTACCACAATTATATTACACGCAACCTCTTAAGGAATTTAGTTCTGTAATGATTTTCTTGAATCAAGTTATAACCCTAGGTTAATACTTTTAACTTGCTTCTCCCAATTCTCAACGAAGGACATTGCTTGGCAAGTTTCTTATGGGATTCTCTATTTCAAATTAATAATATCTTTTGGCTTGTGCACGTACCCTTCTAGCATTAACCTACATGACATCAAGTCAAATGTAAAGCAACCTTGTGTTGATACATTTCTTAACCCACCCTCTCTCTCTCTGTCTCTTGTGTATGTGGCTCATAGGGTTTGAGGAATCACTTTACTCCTTTTATGAACATTATCATGAACCCTTTTCGTTGTGTAGCGACATAAGATCGCATTTCAACACCCTTCACACATATATCTTAATTCGACAGGGCCACTTGTCCGTATAAGAAGACCTCCTTTTATCTTCTAACTGTACACTTAGTCCACCAGATTCCATCCTCGATAAGTAACTCATCTTGTTCACAATATTGTAGCTACCTATGACATGGCCTGGTATTGCAGTTTGAAAGTTATTATGGCAAAAACATGTCTACCTCATAACAAGTGTTCTTTCTCTCTTTCCACTTTTGCAACATACTCTGACTGTGTTCCTTAGTTAGTAAATTCATTACGCTAGTCACCCGACACTTGCTGGGATAACTATTAGAGAGCACGTCCTTACTTGTGTCGCTTTAACACCCCCCTTCTCATAGGAATCTTAAGGGGCTCTCCATTAAGTCCAAATGCACTTTTGGGGTTATCGTAGCATCATGTCTGTTTCTCATATTTGTCCCATCCTTCATTAGCATCTGGTATTTTCCAAGTCACAAAGCCGTGGCGAACTCATTATGAACATTTGCAAACCTACCTTGTTTACTCTATAGTGCCTCCCCGGGTTCCGTTCTAGAATAACTTACTATGCCCTTGTCATGTGCGGATAATTTACATTCCCTAGCATTCCACCTCCTTGGGTGGGCGAGGGTTTATTCCGCATTTCCCTTTGGAGCATCACACTAACTGTTAGAACCTCTCTAACCAATGCGTGATTTCATCCCAATATTAAGATGTCCTAACTACATTGTGTCACTCTTGTGTGGTTGAACTTAAGTAGCCTTACCATGGCCTTCCGTCCCTAATTGGGGTGGGTGTTCCAGATTTTGCCTCATGTTTTGAAGGTCTCGACTTGATGGACAAGTCTATCGTATCTCTAGTCCTCTATCGGGAAGGGTTAAGTTGCCTGAGTAATTACCTAACAAGTTCTCAACTCTTTGCCAATTACCGTTAAGAGCGTAATGCAACTTCGTGTATTTTTCTACATCACATTCATGATGCAAGGACCTCCTCATTTTGAGTTCAACTGATTTTCCCTACACTCAAGGAGACATCTTATTTCACGTGCTTGGCTACTTCTCCTTAGACTTATTATTGCCAAACTGGGTGTATATGGCATGAAGAACAAATCACTATCTCTTTCATGACTCCCTGTCGCCGAAAAATAACCTATGCCATTGTCTTTTCATCCGCTCATGCCTCCGATATATCATATGTCTAAAATGACTCACTACTTTTACATCTTGGGACCATATACGTTGTTCTGACATTATCCATATGTACTAGTTGACTCTGGGTCTCTTTCGATTGAATCAATGATTTTATCGCCATGGTTAACTATGCCAGCTCTATCTTGTTACTTATTAGTATATAACTCCTAAAACGCTGCTACTAAACACATTAACGTATTCTTGAACAATTCTAGCACAATCTCGAACCTAGCTATTCCAATTTGTATTAATCTATCGGGGGTTGAAGGTTTAAATATGTAAAAAGTATCACTGCATGATGAAACATAACTGATAAGAACCTTTATGGTTATATTCATTCAAACACATCATAGAATAAGGAGGAGGAGAAAGAGGTTAAAGGTTGCCAAAAGTTTAGATTGGGTATTCAATGTAATGATTTATAGTTTGCAGATAGTGGATGGGTTCTTCTAAGTAATTTCACCATGAAGACGTGATTCTTTAAGAAAGGTTAATTTTGTCTAATTTATATTGAAACTTATGGAAATCATTGGTCAAGTGGCGTACAAGCCCAAATCACCTCCAGAGTTGCCCTCTTTGCACCCGGTGCTTCATGTGTCTATGTTAAAGAAGGTAGTTGGAGATCCTTTGCTCATCGTCCCGATGGAGGCTATTGAAGTTAATGGAGAATTGGCTTATGAGAGGTACCTAATTGTCATCCTTGTTAGACAAGTTCAAAAGTTGAGATTGCTTCTATCAAAGTGGTATAGCGCAATATATGAGTCGAGGAGGTCACCTGGGAGGCCGGGGGTGTTCTGAAAAGAAAATATTCTCACTTATTTGTGTAACCGGGTGGTTGTGGTTGGAAAGTAATCCTCTTGTGTTGTGATTTAAACATGTACAACTTATGTTAGAATGCCCGTTCGGTAAGTATAATGCTTGCAATGTTGAAATTGGTGTTATTTATATGTTGTGATGCTTCGTTGGGTTGTGAATATGCTGTTAAGAGTGGTTTTGAGGGCTTTCTGACGGATGGATAGGCCCAAATGCAGGGTAAATTCTGTATAAATTTCTGGAGATTTGGGGAGTTAGTCGAATATGAGACTTGGGAGTGTGAATTAAGAGTTGAGTCACAGTGGATGCCGATGGCGGACTTTGAACCTCATTCGAGGATGAATGATCATAAGCGGGGGAGGATGTGAGGCCCCTCAAATTTCCTATGAGTCTGAGGCCGTAAAGCACGCTCACAAGTCACTTAAGTGTCGGCTGGCCTTCTACAAGCGATTAAGGACTGGAACAACTTAGATGATCATGATATTAAATGTAGGAGATGTATTGGAAGTTGTTAAGGGTTTAAGGAGATCCCTAGAACTATGCCAAGTCGGGAGCTGTGCAATGGGCTAAGCCAAGTTGGGAGCTATGTAATGGGCTAAAGTTTCAAATAAATTCGAACAAGACCCAACCTTAAATGCATGCAATTCCAAAAATATAACGATTTAGGTGGTGATATGCATATCATGTTAAAGCCCATTGATACTAGTTTCCAACACATCAAACCATTTGTCATTTGGATATTTCTACAGACAGTTATGGCCATTTTACCGGACCTATCCCATCTGTGTGCCTAGGTGCGCGATAGCGCATAGAAGAGGGGTTTTCTGCCTTGTATGCGTGCCTATTTGTGCGTTCACTTCCCTAGGTGCACGGATGCGCACATATGAACCCTATAAATACCCCCAAGGTCGGAGAGAGAGAGAGTGGCTAACTCATTTCTTTGAGCTAGGGCTTGCTCTAACAAAGGGAATCTGCCCAATACATCCCTCCAATGAGTTAAGGTAATGTTTGGAGTATTTTGAGTTAATTACTACCCCTAAACACTTATATTAACTAAGATTAATCTTGAAAATTCATAGATTGCAATTCAAATTCCCAAATTGGTCAAGAATACTACAAATTAGGATTTTCAAGAGTTTCACTGTAAGAGGTATGTCTACCATCCCTAACTTACTTATGGTGATTATTTATGTATGAATATGTGTTAGGACTTATGGGATGGTGATTGGAAGCCATAAGTGCCTAACCTAGGTTGTGTTGGTGTTGTAGAGGTTGTAAAATGGTTTAATTGATGAGATTGATTGGCAGGAAGTGAATTATTGGGAATGCATGTGCTAATGAAAGAAATTCCATTGAAGGAAGTTGTAGAAAATTATGCACATCGGATGTTTGATAAAAAGTCTAAATGACTTAAAGTATAGAAATCTTACTAATATTGGTACAATTGTGTTGCATTTTTGTAGATTGAAGTTGTTTAGTGTGGTGGAACATCGTAGTATTATTAAGGGTTGAATTTCAGGTATGTTGGCTACACTCCCTTCTCTAGAATCGGAATCCATGAATTCCTCGTATGTTCGAGAAGTGGTTTGTTCAAACTCATACTCCTATTGTTTCAAATTATTTTCGATGATTGATTTTCCCAAATTCCTATGTACTCGAGTCACATTCTAATTGACCCTATCCTATTATGCTTCTCTATACCGGGAAAATGTTCAAACATGGCTGTTGTAATTAGTGCATATGATTTGAATCCATGTTTCAATTGTAAATCAATGTGATCTCCTTTGAAAGTATTTCCAATGTGTTTTGAGTTCTTACATGCACATGAGTTGAAACTATAGATATTAGGATCCCCCTTTTGGGAAAGGTATTCCACGGATAAATGGTGTACTAATCACATATGATCTTAACTTGGGCTTCAATTGCCAAACATTATGCTTAGCTCTTTGAAAGAAATCCACTGTGTTTAGATCATTCTTTACTAATGAACTTAAATTCATGATTTACAGAATACACTATATGTTGATGTTTACAATAATGATCCTTGGAAATAAAGAAATAAAAGTGTGAAATATGAAATATGACCATCGTGCCATGAACGAAGAACTCTAGGTATGGCCAAGAGAGCCAATGGAATAAAGAAGTTATGAGTGGTTAAAAGTACTAATGAAGCTATATGTGGTATGAAAGGCTATGAAATGAACACATTTATATTTTCATTCCCTTTGTATTCAGAAATGTTTTTGGAAGTATCATTAGCGAGCCAAGGAAGAGTGGGCTATAAAGGCCCACACATGAAACTAGACGTGCCGGTGTAGGAGTTTATTGGGGATGAATTCCCATGGTATCGTGTATTGAGATTATTCCCCTTAATTGGAAAGAGGTGATTTCTAGCAAACTTTGATGTCGTCTCACATGACATATGTGGGGAGATGATCTAATCGGTCGGGTAGTGATCGGACGCCATGTCGCGCCCATGGTGGTTCCTCCTTATTATTATTTTATTTGATTCACATCAAATGTCGATCCATATTCATTCGTGGAGAGATGGCTTAGCCGATCGAGATGTGATCGGACTCCAAGCCTCGTGCATGGTGAGATGATCGGTGGCTAACGACCTCCCAACCAAAATTGTTAATAATTAATTAGAATTGATTTTATACTAATGTCCCTTTTGCCGGGGGCGCTGCATCTTTAATGGATGCAGGTGGTTCGTCAGCAGGAAGCTTTGATACTCGTTAGCACTTACCCTCTACTCAGCAGATTTTGGTGAGCCCAACTCTATTTCGGGGTCTTATGTCACTTGGTATTGTACATTGTGTTTTGAGGTATATCCTGGGCTTTGTCACTGTCACTTTCATACTACTCTTCTGTTACACTTCGAGGTTTCGTAGACATGTTGTGGGTGGTGTTCGATTTGGGGTAATGCACTAGAAATGTTGTAGTTGTCAAACATATTTTCCCCTCGTAACTATGAACTTGTAATATTTTTGAAATTGTAAATGAAGCTTCTATAAGTAGTGGAGAAAGGATGCGGTGTCTATTTCTTGCTACTGATTCTTAAATTGTTCATGGTAAGGTTGGGTAGAAGTCAACAGGTAGTATTGCTTGACTGGGATTATCTCGGTCGAGCGCCAGCTGCACGCCCCAAGGTCGGGGCATGACACCCGTTTAGTTAGTTTCGTTCCAGGAAGATTTTGGGTTGATTTTGACCCTTTGAGTCTTGGCTTACAAATCTTTGTTAGAAATATTGAACAAAGTTTGACTTTTGTTATAACGAACCTTGAACGGTATTTTGATGGCTCATATAGGTTCTTATCTTAATTTTGGACTTGGGTGTATGCCCAGAATTGAATTAGGAGGTCCCTAGGTTGATTTAACTTGTTTTGCCAAAAGCTGGCAATTTGAGGTATACATGATTTCCCAAGTTTGACCGTAGGTTGACTCTTGGCTATCGGATTCAGAATTTGGTTGTCGGACTTAGAATAGGTCTGTCTTGCTATTTGTACTTGTCTGTAAAATTTGGTGTGATTTAGAGTTGGTTTGATAGGATTCGAACTCTTGGTTGTAATTCTAGAGGTTCTTGAACTTATCTTTGAAATCCATGCATTTTGATGTCCGATTCAAAATTCTAGATGTTATTTTTGTGTTTGGATCATGCAAGTGAGTTTGTATGATGCTTTTAGACTTGTGTGGATGTTTGGTTTGGAGACCCAAAGGCTCGGATGAGTTTCAGACGTGTTTCAGAATGGTTTTGAACTGAAACAGGTTGCTGGTGTGCTAGTGTCTCTGATGTCGCAATTTCAAGCACCAGCCTTGCAATTGCAAAGTTAAAAGGCGAGGGTCAGGTACCGTAATTGCAATGCCTCACCTGTAATTGCAAAGTGTCTGCAATTCTGGGTAGGTTTGCATTTACAATATTTTAGTTGCATTTGCGAAGGGAGTATGCTTCGCAATTGGGAAGCCTATGTCGCATTTGAGACTTCCCACTTAGGCTATCATCAACCACAATTGTGAGACTTTATTCGCAATTTCAAGGGTTTCAATTGCGAACCCAGTGTCGCAATTGGGATATCTGCAGTTGAACAAAAGGGCTGGGAGTCGGGATTTCATATCATTTTCTCTAATTTTAGAACACTAGACTTAGTAGGAGGCGATTGTAGAGAGGGTTTTCATCTACAAACATTGGGTAAGTGATTCTAATCAATTTCTAACTATATTCCATTATTATATCTTAGTTTTAACATCAAATTTATGAGAATCAAAGAGGAAATTTGGGGAGTTTTGCCAAAGTTTTGAAAAATGAAAATTTGTGTTTTGAGAGTTGATTGAGACTCGAATTGAAAACAAAACACATATATGGGCTCGTGGGGTTATGGATAGTCAGAATCTACCCTTCGAAACCGTGCAGTCTTGGGGCTGACTTTTGTGTACTTTTGCGGAATTGTGCAAAGATCAAAGCTTTATTTATTATAATTGATTTCTCTTGCATTGTTTGATGTTATTAAGTCATTTTTGGTTGTATTTGATCCATGTGGAGGTAAGGATCTTGCCTAACTTTGTGTGGGGGAACTACCCTTTAGAGTTTGGGTTCATTGTTTTAATTGTACTAAGTGGAGGGCGTGTACACGAGGTGACGAGTGTGTACACGGGCTTTATGTGGTATTTTGACCGGTTTAGACGTCTTCCATGCATTTAATTGAATTTGTTATAACATGTTACATCTTTCATTGTTAAATTTATTCTCACATGCTCTAATTGATGTTGTTATCATTTGTTCTATCCTTTATTGTGGTAATTGCTCTGATATTCTTTAGTTGATGTTGTTGCCTCCCTTATTGTCTTGTTAACCCTTTTATTGTTGAATTACTTTTACTTGAAGTTGTTATTTCGTGGACTATTTTTTTCTTGGGTTATTGATGTTGATATTGCGAAAGCCATTATCACATTGAGGTTGAAGTTGTTAATCATTGAGATATCTTTCATTGTTGAGTATTCCTCAACCATTTTGTTGTTATTGAGCTTTTTGTACACATATTGATTCAGCCATGGGCTATATGTTGTGGTAACATTGGCATTGTTTATTTTGGCAAGTGTTGTGGCATATGGGCATATGTGGTGTGAGATGATTATTTTGTTGTTATATTGATATCCATGCGGTTGTATAATGATAGGGATTGATATGCATGTGGTGAGATAAGTGGGATTTATACGTGTGTTGCTAGTAAGGAAATTACTTGAAACCATGCAGTGAGATAAGGGGGCTAAGGCGGATGTAGCTATTTCGGGAAAATGTTTATAAAAAATAAATTCATGGCTCACGCGGTGATATAAGGAAAGAATGTGATTGAAATTGTGAAATGTGAATATGAGGCGTGGTACCTCGGTTGTGATTCTTGTTGTACATTCCATTTTAAAAAGGCTTGTTGGTTGAACAGTTCTTGTTGTTTCTTCATTGTCTTACTTGTATTTCTCCATATTTGATTATTGATCTTCATTATACTATGGTCATTATATCTTTTCCTAGTAGGTGTCCTGACCTGGCCTCGTCACACTCTACCGAGATTAGGCTTGATACTTACTGAGAAGCATTGTGGTGTATTCATGCTACGCTCTTGCATATTCGTTGTACAGATCTAGGCAAATCTGCTCGTTCAAATGTGAGTGATCATTCAGCTGTTGTCGGAGACTTCAAGGCATACCTTACCGACGCTCGCAAGCCTCAGAGTCACCTTCTGCCATTCTCTTATTACTGTTTATCCTGTATTCAGACAGTCTTGTATTAGAGATTTTAGTACATTTCTATAGAGCTTATGACTCAGTCTCACCGGGTTTTGGGAATATTGTATTGTGGTAATCTAATTAAGTTATTATGAGACTTATCAACTTTATTTCATGTTTTTAGTCGTTGTTTCTGTCATATCCCCGTGTATATTAGGCTTACCTAGTCTTTGAAACTAGATGCCATCACGACATCCTAAGGTGGAATTTGGTGTCGTGACAAGTTGGTATCAGAGCTCTAGGTTCATAAGTGTTACGAGTCATTAGAAAGTTTAGTAGTCTTGCAGATCGGTATAGAGGCATCTGTACTTATCTTCGAGAGGCTATGAAACTATTAGGAAATTCCATTTCTTTGATTCCTTATCGTGCGAATTTGTAGATTACGAAATATGAGTATTGTCTTTCTATTCTCTTACAAATGGTGATGACACACACTATTGGATCCGATGATCAGAAACCTGCTCCCCCTGCTAGATTTGTACGAGGCCAGGAACAGGGCAGAGGCCGAGAAAGGGCATGTGCTGCAGCCATAGCACCTGTTCGAGTAGCGATAGAGGAGCCGACAGTACCTCTAATTGGGGGACAAGCACCCGAGACGCTTATTGTTGCCCTTGGACTTAAGGAGACCCTATCACTATTTATAAGCATGTTCAGCACTCTAGCCCAGGCGAGATTGATTCCCCTTGCATCAGCCACATCTCAGGCTGGGGGAGGAGCTCAGACTCCCGCGGCCCGTATCCCAGAGAAATGGGTCCACGTTGATCAGGATCCCAGTGTCATGCCAGCAAAACCTGTTATACCGGTTCAGCCCAAGGTTAGTCTAGAGACATCTGAGGAGGAGAAGAGGAAACTTGAGAGGCTCAAGAAGTATGATCCTCCTACTTTTAGTGGGACAACTACCGAGGATGCGCAGGGTTTTCTACAGAAGTACCATCATATTCTCGACACCATGGGTATTTTGGCGGTGAGCGGAGTTTCTTTTACTATATTTCAGCTGTTAGGAGAAACGTATCATTGGTGGTAGGCTTACAAGTAGGATACGCCAGATGATGCAGCCCCACCTACCTGGGCTCAGCTTTCAGATATGTTCTTGAGAGATTTTGCCCTAGACCCTTCGAGATACATGTTGCATAGAATTTGAGCAACTGCATCAAGGGACTATGTTAGTGTCAGAGTATGCTATCTCATTTAGTGAGTTGTCCCGACATTCACCTGGCTTGGTTTTTACAGTTAGAGAGCGAGTCCACATATTTATCGAGGGGATCCGTTATGGTCGTTGGTTCAGCCTGGCTCGAGAGTTGGAGACGAATAATCCTTTTGAGGAGGTGGTAGAGATCTTGCTGAGGATGGAGGGTATACATGGTCGAGAGAGAAAGGGCAGGGAGGCCAAGAGGCCTCGAGATTCGGGAGGATATATTGGTTTCTGCACTCCAGTTGCAGCCCATCATGGCAGAGGCTTTGTGAACCACCCAATTTATTCAGCACTTTCGGCTACCAGTGTTGCTATGGATATTCTGAGGTCTCAGGTTTCCCATTTTTCTAAGCCACTATCTAGTGCACCTCGTTCACGGGGTGCATTCAGCGATCAGTCTAGCCGATCAGGCCAAGGTCAGTTTCAGCATCCACGCCCATTAAGAGCTTGTTTTGAGTATGGTGATACCAGACAGACAGTGAGGGACTGCCCCAGACTCAGGAGAGGTGTACTTCCACAGACTACACAGGCTCCACAGACTCCTTAGGGCCCACAGGGTTCGCATGCCATGGTTATTACTCCAGTTGCCTCTCCACCTGCACGACCAGCTAGTGATGGAGGTTAGGCAGGTAGAGGTCACCCTAAAGGGGGTGGTCAGGCTCGCTTCTATGCTTTTCCTGGGAGGACGGAGGTAGTTACATCGGATGATGTCATCACAAGTATGGTTCCGATGTGTTATAAGGATGCATCAACCTTATTTTACTTGAGATCCATTTATTCATATGTATCATCTTAGTTTCCTCCATATTTGGATATATCACATGATTCTTTGAGTGCTTATGTATATGTGTCCACGCTTGTAGGAGATTCTATTGTTGTGGACTGTGTTTATCAGTTGTGGTTGGTTGTTATTGGTGGTTATCAGACCAGAGTTCATCTATTTTTACTCAATATGGTACATTTTGATATGATCTTGAACATGGATTAGTTGTTGCCCTATTACGATATTTTGGACTATCACGCCAAGACTGTGACCTTGCCTATGCCAGGTTTTCCACGGTTCGAGTGGAGGGGTACATTCGATTACATTCCTAGTAGAGTGGTGTCCTTTCTTAAGGCACATCATATGGTTGAGAAGGGGTGTGAAGCACATCTAGCCTTTGTGAGGGATGTCAGTGCGGAAACTCCTACCGTGGAGTCAGTTCCGGTAGTGAGAGATTTCCCAAATATGTTACCAGTAGACCTACCGGGCGTGCCGCCCGATAGGGATATCAATTTTGGTATTGACCTTGTTTCGGGCATGTTACACCCTATATTTTCGTATGTAATAAGTCGCAAGCAAACTAATGTAGGACAAAAAATGAGATCATATTTGAAAGTATATAAAGTAAGTTAATCATGTTACCTCAGAGGTTACAAAATATTAAAGATGACGAACAACAAGTACAAAGAGGGTTGGAAGGTTCAGAAGCTAAAGGAATTGATGAAAATAATATTTTATCGAAAGTCGACATATTGGGAATGTTATAACATATACTTTTAGGGTGAGACTAGGGTGCTTAACATGATAAGAAGGTTATGTTATGCGTTATGTTAGTCATATGATAGTCATGTGTTATGTTTTGAACTCAAGCGAGTTGTGGAACAAAAGTCGATGAAAGTCATCACAAGTTACGTTCATAAGTTTTACTGAACTTTGGGTCAAATGTAACTGCCATTTTCTCCCAATATACTTAGAGTTACGAGGTGTTCCACCCATCATAATGAAGATCTATGAGTCTAGTTTCTAACTCATTAAACCATTTGTCAATACGACATCGGAGTATAGATATATATGTAGTTTTGTGAGACCGCGCATGCTGCCAGGTGACAAGTAAATGTGTCACCTACTTGCTTAAATAAGAGTCCGAAAATGGGCCAGCTCGGGTCGTCCAAATAGACATTTTAAAGGCCTATTTCGTTCATATAATACACTGATAAGAGGTCACAATAACCAGACCTAAACCCCTGCAAACATCCTCCCAAAAATTACACACAAACTATAATTGAATTTCTCTCCTTTTCAAGTGCTAGTTAGAGGTACAACATAGAGTTTGAAGTACCAAGATAGGAGCTGAGTTATTCAACAAATAAGGTAAGTTTACTTCTCTCTTTTATCCATTTTTTCTGCTGGAGATGTATGGAAAGTCGTTCTATAATTGTAAGAACTCACGGGATGGTGATAGGAAGTCGTGAGTTGGAGTTATTCACTTGTAGCGGACTATTTTGTGGTCTATTTTGTCTTGCTGTTGGATTGCGTGTTTTACTACTGTTTTATGGTGTTTTGGATAAGGAAGTGTATGGATAAACACCACATAAATGCAGGGTGGTGGGATGGTGGTTCGTCATAACAGTTTTGAGATGTTTGACACTACTACGATGGTAGTTTTGTATATGAAGAGATTGGGGTATGTTGGGCTATTTTGTAGTATTTTGTGGTGTATATAAGGTTGGAAAATAATGTATATATGCTGATATTGTTATATTCCTATGTTTTTGGTGTTATCTTGAATTTGGAGGAAGTAAGGATTATCAGGGAGATGCTGCCCGTTTTAATACAAAATAACCTTGTCGTTCATTGTGCGATAGTTGTACCTTTCATTACTTAATGATAATATTATTATCGTTGTTGTAGATTAAGGTGCGAAGAGGAGAGTTCAACTTGGTGTTTGGAAAGATTGTGATAAGGTATGTTAAGGCTAAACTTTTCTACATTTTGGCATGATCCCGTAACTACATGAGTTTGATAACGAGGCATAAAGAGAAGTTTATATTCTTGAACTTATGTACATTATCCTAGTCTCATAAGTTACAGTATTCTCCCTTATCAAGACTTTATATTCGGTTAAGTATTATCTTCTTCCAGTCAATAGGTAAGAGGGTCTATATATATATATATATATATATATATATATATATATATTATGGCCGAGCAGTTACATGTACCGAGCCTTATAGGGCCAGACATTTATTTTACTTACTATATTGAGAGAGTTGACTCAGTATCAGCAGGTAAGTATATCTCCAGATCATCCTTGACTCCCAATTACTTTAAGTTATTATATTATCAATTCAGTTTCACCTTTAAGTTATTTTATTATCTTACATACTCGGTATATTATTTCGTACTGATGTCCCTTTTCTGGGGATGCTACATTTTATGCGTGCATGTTTAGATAGATAGATGGGCAGACCTTCTCAGTAGGTTAGCCCCAGTTCAACTTGATTGGTAAGCTCCACATCTTTCAGAGTTGCCAGATCTAAAGTTTTGTGTACATATTGTGTATATACGTATATATGTTATGGGTAGGTCGGGGCCCTGTTCTGATCATAATACATCCATCAGTAGAGGCTTGTAGACATATCCTGTCAGTTAGTGCAACATGTTAGGCTTGTAGTTTTTGTATGTATATTTTGTTGGTTTGTTAGTTGTAGTAGTTATGACGGCCTCGTCGGCCCAACTTTATATTGATGTTTAGTCAAAGCTAGTTTCCGTTTTGTTTTATATTTTGCTTTGCAAATTGTCTTGCAATGTGGCCCCATGGCCAAAGTATGACATTGTATGTTCAGAGTCGCTTAGTCACAAGTTGGTACGCTATGTTAAGTGAGGCACTGTGTGCCGGTCTCGCCCCCAGGTTCAGGGCGTGACAGGGCACTCAACCCATTTCTTTTCCACCATATCGTATGACACCTATGGAGTTGAATGGGTTAAAGGAACAACTTGATAAGGGTTTCATCCGATCGAGTGTTTTACCTTATGGTGCTCCGACTCTATTTGTGAAGAAGAAGTATGGTACTATGCAGATGTGTATTTATTATAGGCAGTTGAACAAGGTTACAGTGAAGAGCAGGTAACCACTACCGTCCATTGATGATTTGTTTGACCATGCTTCAGGGTACCAGAGTGTTCTTGAATATTGATTTGAGGTCAGAGTATCATCAGTTGATAATTCGGGATTTGGATATCCCAAAGACTACTTTCAGGACTTGGTATGGTCGCTACGAATTTCTAGTGATGTTATTTGGGCTGACAAACGTCCCAACATCATTTATGCACCTGATGAACAATGTATTCTAGCCATATCTTGACTCATTCGTCATCTCGTTTATCGATGAAAACTTGGTATATTATCGTAGTCGGGAGGATTATGAGCAACATTTGAGGATTGCGCTCCAGACCTTGAGAGAGAATAAGTTTAATGCAAAATTCTCAAAGTGTGAATTCTGTCTTGAATCGATGGAATTTGTGGGTCATGTGGTGTCTAGTGAGAGGATCAAGGTTGATTGGATGAAAATTGAGGTAGTTCATAGTTGGCCTAGACCGTCTTCAGCTAATAAGATTCAGAGTTTCCTTGGCTCAGACGGATATTATCACCATTTTCTTGAGGGTTTCTCATCCATTCCTGCACTTTTGGCTAGATTAACCTAGAAGAGGGCTCCTTTTAGATGGTCTGAGGAGTGTGAAGCGAGCATTCAAAAGCTCAAGACAGCTTTGACTATAGCCTAGTGTTGGTGTTGCCGATGGGCTCATGGTCTTATGATATGTATCAAGATGCGTAACGTGTTAGGCTTGGTGCGATGTTGATTCAAGATGATAGGGTAATTGCCTACGCGTCTCGACAACCGAATGTTCGTGAGAAGAATTCCCCGGTTCACGACTTGGAATTAGCAGCTATTGTTCATGCATTGAAGATTCTGAGGCATTATCTGTAAGGTGTTCCATTTGAGGTCTATACCGACCACCGGAGTCTCCAGCATTTGTTCAAGCAGAAGGATCTTAATTTGTAGCAGCAGAGATGGTTGACGTTGATGAAGAACTATGATATCACTATTCTGTATCATTCTGGGAAGGCCAATGTGGTGGATAACGCCTTGCATTGAAAGATGGAGAGTATGGGTAGTTTAGCATACTTACCAGAAGTAGAGAGGCCACTAGCCGTGGATGTTCAGGCTTTGGCCAGTTGGTTAGTGAGACTGGATGTTCCGGATTTCAGACTAGTTCTTGCTTGCGTGATTTCTCGGTCTTCTTTGTATGAGCGCATCAGAAAGCATCAGTATGACGACCCCCATTTTCTTTTCCTTAAGGACAAGGTATAACATGGCAATGCTAAGGAGGTTTATATTGGAAATGATAGGAAGTTGCGGATGCAGGGCCGGATATGTGTGCCCAATGTGGATGGGTTGCGTGAGTTGATCCTTGAGGAGGCCCGCTATTTGCGGTATTCCATTCATCCGGGTGTGAGATAACACTATTGGTGGAGGAGAATGAAGAAAGATATAGTAGAGGATGTGACTTGGTGCTTGAACTGTCCAAAGGTGAAGTACGAGCATCAGAGGCCGGGCAGTTCGCTACAGAGACATGAGATTCCCAAGTGGAAGTGGGATCATACTACCATGGACTTCATTGTTGGACTCCCACAGAATTTGAAGAAGTTTGATGCAGTATGGGCTATTGTGGATAAGCTGATCAAGTTGGCACATTTCATCCCGGTGGTGACTACCAATTCTTCACAGCAGCTGACTCAGATCTATATCTGTTAGTTTGTGCGTCATCGTGATGTGCCGGTGTCTATTTTCTCCGATCAAGGCAAGTAGTTCACATCATATTTCTAGAGATCCGTGGAACGTGAGTTATGCACACGGGTTGAGTTGAGTATAACATTTCACCCCTAGACAGACGGACAGTCCGAGTGCACCATTTAGATCTTGGAGAATATGCTACGTGCTTGTGTTATGGATTTCGGTAATGGGATCAGTTTATACCACTTTGAAAGTTTGCCTACAACAACAACTACCAATAGATTGTTCGGATGGCTCCTTATGAGGCCCTATATGGGAGACAATGTTGTTCTCCTATTTGTTGGTTTGAGCTGGGTGAGGCTAGGTTGTTGGGCACTGACTTGGTTCGGGACGCCTTAGAGAAATTCAAGTTGATTTGGGATCGGCTTCGCACAACACAGTCTAGATAGAAGAGTTATGCTGATCGGATGGCTCGTGATGTAGCATTTATGGTGGGAGAGAGGGTATTGCTTTGGGTTTCACCCATGAATGGTGTAATGAGGTTCGGGAATAAGGGCACGTTTAGCCCTAGGTATATATGTCCTTTTGAAATCCTCGAAAGAGTTGGGGAGGTGGCCTATCGACGGTCCACTCGATATTCCATGTTTCTATGCCCCAAAGTATTATGGTGAACTGTCCCATGTATTAAATTTTGGCTCAATCAATTTGGATAAGGATTTGACTTATGTTGAGGAGTAGGTGGCTATTTTGGTCAGACAGGTATGGAAGTTGAGATAAAAGAACATTGCTTCAGTGAAGGTTTAATGGAATGGTCATCCGATCGAGGAGGTGACTTGGGAGACCGAGCACGACATGCGGAGTCGTTATCCTCACCTTTTCATCAATTCAGGTATGTCACGATGAACATTCAAGGACGAACGTTTGTTTTAAGAGAGGGAGAATATAACAATCTGACCGGTCATTTTGTTTATTTGCCCCCTATTTCCCTTTTTGATGCTTCACACATGTGTATTTGTGCTTTTATGACTTGGGAGGTTGGTTAGTTTTGTTCTGGGAAGGTTTTGGGTTGATTTGGACCCTCTGAGTCTTGGCTTAAAAGTCTAAGTTTGAAATATTAACCGAAGTTTGACTTTTGTGAAAATAACTTTGAAACGGGGTTTGATGGCTCCGATAGGTTCGTATCGTGATTTTTCACTTAGGAATATGCCCGCAATCGAATTCGGATGTCCCTATGTTGATTTGATTTTTTTACCGCGATGTTGGCAATTTGAGGTGTAGAAGATTTCCTAAATTTGGCCGTAGGTTGACATTTAGCTATCGGATTCGGAATTTGGTTTTGGATCTTGGAATAGGACCGTTTTGCTATTTGGATCTTGTTAGCAAACTTTGGTGGTATTTGGAGTTAGTTTGATAAGATTCAGACTCTTGGTTGCAATTCTAGAGGTTCTTGAACATATTTTTGAAATTCATGCATTTTGATGTCCGAGCGAGTTATTTTTAGAGTTAGTTTGATAGGATGTTGTTTTTGTGTTTGGATCACGCGAGCGAGTACTGAGGGCTCGGATGAGTTTCAGACGTGTTTCAGAATGGTTTTGAAGTGAAACAGGTTGTTGGTGTCTCTAATGTCGCAAGTGCGAGCATGTGAGGTGAACAAGTGAGGGTCGGGTATCGCAATTGTGATGCCTCACTCGCAATTGCGAAGTTTATGCCATTCTAGGTAGGTTCGGATTTGCGACACTTTAGTCGGATTTACGAAGGGAGTAGGGTTCATAATTGCGAAGCCTATGTCGCATTTGCCACTTCTCACTTAGGCTATCACCAGTCGCAATTGCAAAACTTTATTCTCAATTGAGAACCCATTGTCGCAATAGCGACATCTACACCTGAACAAAAGGGCTGGGAGTCGGGATTTCATATCATTTTCTCTCATTTTAGAACCCTAGACTCGGTATGAGGCAATTTGGAGGGGTTTTTTCATCTACAAACATTGGGTAAGTGATTCTAAGCAATTACCAACTATATTTCTTGATTATATCATAGATTTAACGTCAAAGTTATGATAACCAGAGAGGAAATTTGAGGATTTTTGTCAAAGTTTTGGAAAATGAAAATTTAGGTTTTGAGAGTTGATAGAACTCGGATTTGAAAACCAAATACATATATGGACTGCTGGAGTTATGGTTAGTCGGAATCTATCTTGGGACCCGGGTTTTGACTGGGCGAGCTCGGGGTTGACTTTTGTTGACTTTTAGGAAATTGTGTAAAGACCAAAGCTTTATCTATTATAATTGGTTTCTCTTGTATTGTATGATGTTATTATGTCATTTTTGGTTAGATTTGAGTTGTTTGGAGGTGAGTTTTAGGGGAATATCTATTTTCGAGGGTTGATTTGGCCTAGTTGAGGTAAGTATCTTACCTAACTTTGGGTGGGGGAACTACACCTTAGAATTTGGGTTGATTGTGTTAATTGTACTTTGTGGAATACGTGCACATGAGGTGATTTGGGTGTACACGAGCTTTATGTGGTTTAGACTTATAGACTTCTACCATGTATTTAATTGAATTTGCTATAACATGTTACATGTCTCATTGTTAAATTTACTCTCACATGCTCTAATTGATATTGTTAGCATTTGTTCTATCCTTTATTGTTGTAATTGTTTTTATATGCTTTAGTTGAAGTTGCTACCTCCCTTAATGTCTTCTTACCCCTTTTATTGTTGAATTACTCTTACTCTATGTTTTTATTTCGAGGAATATCTTCTTGTTGAGTTATTGATGTTGAAGTTGCAAAAGCCATTATCACATTGAGGTTGAAGTTGTTAATCATTGAGATATCTTTCCTTGTTGAGTATTCCTCGTCCATTTTGTTGTTATAGAGATTTTTTTACACATTGTGTTTGAGCCATGGACTATATGTTGTGGTAACATTGGCATTGTTGATTTTGGCAAGTGTTGTGGCATAATGGGCACATGTGGTGCGAATTGATTATTTTGATGTGATATTGATACGCATGACGTGGTATAAGGATAGGGGTTGATACGCTTGAGGTGAGATAGGGTGGGATTTATACGCGTGTTGCTAGTAAGGGAATTACTTGAAGCCACGCGGTGAGATACAGGGGCTAAAACGAATGTAGTTATTTTGGGAAAATGCTTTAAAAAAATAAATGCAAAGCTCACGCAGTGATCTAAGGAATGATTATAATTGAAATTGTGAAATGTGAATATGAGGCATGCTACCTCGGTTGTGAGTCTTGTTGTTGTACATTCCATATTAAAAAAGCTTGTTAGTTGAAAAGTTATGGTTTTTGTTCTCATTGTCTTTCTCGTATTTCTCCGTATTTGATTATTTGTTGTTCTCATCATTATTGTACTGCTTTGTTATCATTCATTTCCTCATTTTCCATTGTTGGTCTTTGTTATACTATATTCAGTTTATCTTGTCCTAGTAGGTGTCCTTATTTGGCCTCGTCACTATTCTACCGAGGTTAGGCTTGATACTTACTGGGTATCATTGTGATATACTCATACTATGGTTTTGTATATTTTTTTGTAGATCTAGGTATATCTTCTCGTGCCAGACGCTAGTGATCATTCAAATATTTTTGGAGACATCAAGGTATACCTACCCGATGCTCGCATGGGCTCGGAGTTACCTTCCAACATTCTCTTATTATTGTTTATCCTCTATTCAGACAATGTTGTATATAGAGCTTATAACTCAGTCTCACCGGGTTTTGGAAATATTGTATTGTTGTTATGTATTAAAGTTATTACGAGACTTATCAGCTTTATTTCATGTTTTAGTCATTGTTTCTGTCATATCCTCGTGTATGTTTAGGCTTACCTAGTCATAGAGACTAGGTGCCATCACGATAAAGAGATTTGTAAATCTAAAGCTCCCAAGGACAAGTGGCAGCTAAAACCGGAACGCAAGTACATCTTCAATTACAGCTCCCGCCATACACAGCAACATCCGCTCCAAGATCTACACGCAAGTTGCAAAAGTGTAGTATAAGTACAACTGACCCCATTTACTCAATAAGTAACAAACCTAACCTCAACTTCATAGAAGTGACGAGCTCAGAAGAAGGTCAGTGTCCAACACAAATAACCAATAACAACTCGTAAAGTTAAATAACTCAAGAGATACATGCTCAGCTCGTTCACAATTACATGAAAGTAGGCTTGCTTTCAAGTATAACAGTTAAGTCCAAACCTTACCACATAAAATAAATTAAACACGAGTCTATCGAAAGAACTATATGTATAAATTCACAACACCAGTTAAGAATTTTTGTTTATAAATTTACATGGAATCTCATTGCCTATATGCTATGTCATCAATTATCATATACCGCCTAGCTTGAGGAATATATATCTCTGGGCTATGTCAAATATACATGTCAAATCAACAATGTCATATTACCGTCTAGCATGAGGAAAATGCATCTCTATACCTACATGTCAAATAAATGGTTTCGCAGTGATATCATCAAGTACCCTCACTCTCAGCCCCCTTAAGATGCTTGTCTCAATGCCCCCACTCCATCACACACATACAATCACTCAGCATTATCTAGTGTCTGGCTCATAAGCCCCAAAGTACGTGTATACATCACTGTGCCTACGCTTACTACTGGTATGTCATACTCAAGATGGGCGGATCTTGCCCAAGCGCTAATCAAAAGCCAATATGGCCTGTTACGGTGTGTAGGCCGATCCATATAATAATAATAGTATTAATTAGCCAATAAGGCCTGTTACGGCATGCAACCAGATCCATATAATAATAATAATAAAGCCAATATGGCCTGCTGCGGTGTACAGCCCAATCCAAATAACACTCTCTCAACATGGCTCTCAAGCCCATCTCTGTCATCAAACTCTCAAGTCTCACGGGCTCTCAATCTCATATCACTCAGCCAAGACAGTACCACCTATGGAAAATAAAAACAATGTCTGATGTAACAATGAGTAACGAATAGAGACTAAGATATAATATGCAAATAAAGAATCACGACTGAGTGTATAATTATAGTTTAATCAGATATCCCTAAACAATAAAAATAATCTCATTAGGTCTCAACCAAATAATCCTATAGCCTAAACATGATTTTTAATATGAATCACAACTCAGATTATCAAAGAAGTAGGGAGAACACGGATATAACAAGACATAAAACCAAAACAGTCCAGTAATAGTATAGAAGTCAACTCGGATCATGATTACCCCGGTGCACGTCCACACGCCCATTACCTAGCATGCGCATCACCCCAAAACATCACAAATAACATAGCTTCCAAGGATAATTACCCTCAAATCCATGTTTAAAAATGTTACATACCTTGAACAAGCCAAAACAAATATCGAGCAAGATAAACAATACTCTAGAAACACCATCCTGTGTGAATCAACATCTGAACGGCTCAAAACTAGCCAAAAGAAACTCTAAAGTATCACATATTTCCAAAGGAAACCAACCGAATCGATAAAGGTTGAATCTTTAATGAAATACTCAAAGTCAACCAAAAGTCAACCACGTGCTTATACCTCGGAGCCCGACTGTAGCACCCCGGAAAAATTCGAAGTACTTAAGCGCTATTAAGAGAGTTGATGTGTGCTAATTATATTATTTTATGTGCAGACGAGGACTATTAATATGATGGATATCAATTGTATATGATAATAAGTGTACAAGGCATATTATAAGTGATGTGGGGTCTAAGGAGAGCCCTAAGTCCAAGTCAAGTTGGAAATTACATGATAGACTAAAGTTCCAAATGAGTACGCACAAGACCAAACTTTGGACGAGCATGTCTACATATGTATAAGGGGTTATGTGATGTTCAATCTACCAAATGAAAGATCGTCGAGTCTAGTTTCTAACGTTTTAAACCGTTCGTCATTTGGACATGTAAGGCCCCGCAAAATTTTACCAAGAACTCGAGGTTTGTGGTGCCGATGTAGACTAATGTGTAAGGCCCCTTGAATTTCTATTGCTAATTCGAGCGATTTCGACTTAAGGATACAATTTAATTTAGACCCGAACCATATGAGAATTACTGGAGTGAATAAAGTTATTTAGATACTTGAGGATAATTATTTTAGTCTTTGAGTGCGGTAATAATGTGGAATACTTGGATGTTAATTTCAAAGCAATAAGACTAAATAACATACAGTGAGCTATCTCCCCATAGCGCAGCTATAGCACAGGAGGGAAGTAGAAGATTTTAGCAAACCGATGAGCTAAAACCTTATAGCACATGGATAGCACCAGTGGAAAATGCTGTACCTGAGTTTATCAAACCAGTGAGCTAAACCCTTATAGCACATGAATAGCACCAGTGCAAAAATACTGTACCTGGGCTGATTAATAAATGAGCGGGGAGAGAGAAAAATAAAAGGGTTTCAAGACTAGGGTTTTTCTCTCCATCACCCATCCGGCAAAGGCTTCCAATATACACCTAAGGTGAGTTTTTTAGGTGTGTTTTTATTATGATTTCACTTCTCAATCACTAGTTACAAGAAGGTCTTGGTTGGATTCCATAGGATTTCTTCAAAATCTCAAGCACACCCCAAACGTTGACTTTCAAGATTTGGTCTATGCATGGATTGTTAGTGAATATATGAGCAAGGAATAAGTACTATCACTTATCATATGATGATTGAAAGCCATAAATGCTTAAACTAGATTATTGGGTGTGGTAGAAATATTTGTAATGAGTTAATTATGAATTTTGTTGGATGTGAGTTCATTGATGATTATAATTGTGCTAAGAAGGTAGTTAGTTGACAAAGGATGTTGTTAAATCTCTTGTGGGTGGGAAGGAGTGATTGTTGAATAAATAAACACCATTACTAGAGGTAGTTGAATGCTATGCACTCTAGGTGTTTGATAAAATGCCAAAACGACCAAAAACCTGGAAGTGTTTACTAATATTGATCCAATTGAATTATGTTGATGTAGATTGAAGTGGTAAGAGTAGTGGGTGGTTTTAGTAATACTAAAGAGCTCTATCAAGGTATGTTGGCTAAACTTCTTTCGTAGAATTGAATTCCATGAAGTTCTTGTAAGTCACGAGTTATTCTTTATAAATCAACTATTCCGAATAAACTTTGTGTTAAAAGGTATATATTCAAAATGTGTTCCAAATGCTCTTACCATATGATGTTATCCTTTGGGAATGTGTTCAAAGTGAGAGTTGGGTATAAAAATGTCATGACTCCAAGTGGTGTTTCAAGTGAAGGCTATTCTGCCAAATTGTGTAAGAAGTCTCAATGTGCTTAAGACTCTTAATTGCTCATAGGTGTACTAAAAGTGGTGTTTAGAGAATCTTTGTTGTCGACAATCTATCAAGATTCTTGAAAGTGAAAGTTTTGAGTTGGGGATATAAAGTATGAACACCGTGCCAAGAATGAAAGTTATACTTGTGGCCAATAGCGCCAACGAAATGAAATGGTGTGTTACTCGTTTATAATTTTAACTTATGCTTCGCTTGTCCATCATTTTACTCCATTTCTTGGAAAGCAATCCATTGTGTTTAAAGTCTTCATTTCCAATGAACCTAAAGTTGTGATTTCCGGAATATTGTAAATGTTGATATTTATGATAATGATCCATGAAAGGAAAGATATGAAAGTGTGGAACATAAAATACGGCCATTGTGCCATGAAACAAGAATCATATGTACGGCCAAGAAAGCCAATGAAATAATAATTTTGAATGTGGTTGAAAGTACGAATTAAGTGATATATGGTGTGAAAGGTTATGAGATGTACGTATTTGTACTTTTGATTCCAATGTATTATAAGCCCCTACGTTCTTACGTCCAATGTGTTATATATGGTATTGTGATTGGGAATACACCTCCACCTACATATATTGGGGTAAGGCAGCAAGGCCGCTTTGTGTAGGGATTATGGTGTTGTGGAATACACCTCCACCCGCATATATTGGAGTGAGGCGGCAGGGACGCTTTGTGTAGGGATTGTGGTATTGTTGAAAACGCCTCCAGCCGCATATATTGGTGTGAGACGGCAGAGCTGCTTTGTATAGGGATTATGGTATTGTGGAATACAACTCCACCCGCATATATTGGGGTGAGGCGGCTGGGCCATTTTGTGTAGGGATTGTGGTACTATGGAAAACACCTCCACCCGCATATATTGGGGTGAGGCGGCAAGGCCGCTTTGTGTAGGGATTGTGGTATTGTGGAAAACACCTCCACCAGCATATATTGTGGTGAGGCAGCAGGGCCTCTTTGAGTAGGGATTGTGGTATTGTGGAATACACCTCCACCCGCATATATTCTGGCGAGGCGGCAGGGCCACTTTGTGTAAGGATTGTGGTATTGTGGAATACACGTCCACCCGTATATATTGGGGTGAGGCAGCAGGGCCGCTTTGTGTAGGGATTGTGGTATTGTTAAAAACACCTCCCCCCGCATATATTGGGGTGAGGCGGCAAGGCCGCTTTGTGTAGGGATTGTGGTATTGTGATACACCTCCGCCCACATATATTGGGATGAGGCGGCAGGGCCACTTTGTGTAGGGATTGTGGCATGGTGATACACCTCCACCCGCATATATTGGGATGAGGCGGCAGTGCTGCTTTGTGTAAGGATTGTGGTATGATGATACACCTCCACTCGCATATGTTGGGGTGAGGTGGAAGCGCCGCTTTGTGTAGGTATTGTGGTATGGTGATACACCGCCACCCGCATATATTGGGGTGAGGCAGCAAGGCCACTTTGTGCAGGGATTTTTGTATGGTGATACACCTCCACCCGCATATATTGGGGTGAGGCGGTATGTCCACTTTTTGTAGGGATTATGGTATGGTGATAAACCTCCACCCGCATATATTGGGGTGAGGCGGTAGGACCACTTTGTGTAGGGATTGTGGTATTGTGATACACCTCCACCCGCATATGATGGAGTGAGGCGGCAAGGCCGCTTTGTGTGAAGGTGGTTATAGAGGATCCCCGACTGAATATCTATAAATGTTAATGGGAGCTCTAAATGAATCTATGACGTTAACGGCTATTTAAGCCCTTTTTGTTGTTGCTATGATTCATCGTATTCATATTGTATTTCCAAGCCTTTAAATAGGTGTATTTGTATTGTGTAAGCGAACACTGTTAAAGGTCTATGAAATGCATAGGTGTATTGTCTAGGTGATACTGTGAACGGTCTATTAGGCGTTTAGGTGTATAATATGATATGTGAACACTAAGGATTGTCTATGAAATATATATGTGTAAAATAAGGGAGGAAGGTGCCACTTTCATTGGCCTTGTCTGTACATGTTGTTACAATTACATTATATTATGTATTCCACGTATAGTTCATATGGCTCAGTTGGTCCTAAAAGAAGTTTAGAATGATGCAAGTATAATTAGACTTGAAATGTGATCCTATGGGATGTTTCGTAGTTTCTTGATGTACTTTATTTACCTCTTATTTGAGGTACCGTATTTTCATATGTTATTTTGACTGCCTTACATACGAGTACTATTCCACATGTACTCACTACTCAGCTTATGGTGAGCCTGCTGCAGTTCTAGTAGGTGTTTGGGTCTAGTTCATTTTATGTATTTAGGTATTTGTTGTTATAGAAGCTCCATGTACACTGTGGGTTATGTACTTAAAGTTTTGAGTTTTGTCATGTATCTATGTTCACAGTATTTACAGATATTTATAAAGCTATGTACCCATCGTGTGGAGACTTTTAGGCCATTAAGCCAAATCTATTCAATATAAAAGTCAAGATCTAATTATGTTATGGTAAATCATGCATCAGTAATGATGAGAGGTTAATGTAAATTAGGCTTGCTCGACTGGGTTTACTCGGTTGAGCGTCGGTCGCACTCCTCGAGTTCGGGGCGTGACAAACTTGTTATCAGAGCATGGTTTAAGAGTCGTAAGGTGTCATGGAGATGTGTCAGTAGAGTCCCTCTTATCGGTGCGTTGCCGGCCGCACTTATAATAGGGAGAGTCTACAACGACATTTAGGAAATATTTCCCTTCTTCTATCCTCGATCGTGCGTTAAGTTTATGAGTTAGCCTAGGACTTCCTTTGTCAATATCAAGGAATATTTGCGCATCGTGCTACAAAATGAGAAAGGCCTAAGGATTAAAGAAATGACGCACATAGAAAGCATAATGTGTGAGGTGCCTAATTGTCCTCGTAATGGAGGAAGGAAAAGTCAAGGGTACGACCAAGGTAAGCAAGGTCATAGAGTTAGCCTCGAGAGTCATTGTTGGTGTTGTTTTCATGTATATGGTGCAATGTGGTGTTATCTATATGTTGTTAGGATTGATTTCTGAGATTCTTTAACATGTGGGTATGCTCAATTACAATAGACGTATTTTATGAGAGAAGAAATGTATGAGAGAAGAGATGTGTTGTGTTAAGTGTTTGGGGACAGACTGTGCCCCTCATTCAAGGACGAATGATCCTAACTGGGGGAGAATGTAAGGCCCCGTAAAGTTTTACCAAGAACTCAAGGTTTGTCGTGCTGAGGTAGACTAATGTGTAAGCCCCCATGAATTTCTATTGCTAATTGGAGCGATTTTGACTTAAGAATACAATTTAATTTAGACCCGAACCATATGAGAATTACTGCAGTGAATAAAGTTATTTGGATACTTGTGGATAATTATTTTATTAATCTTTGAGTGTGGTAATAATGTGGAAAACTTGGATGTGAATTTCAAAGCAATAAGACTAAATAAAATACAGTGAGCTATCTCTCCATAGCACAGCTATAGCACATGAGGGAAGTAGAAGATTTTAGCAAACCAGTGAGCTAAAGCCTTATAGCCCAGGGATAGCACCAGTGAAAAATACTGTATAACCAGTGAGCTGAAGCCTTATAGCACAGGGATAGCACCAGTGGAAAATTTTGTACCTGATTTTAGCAAACCAGTGAGCTAAACCCTTATAGCACAGGGATAGCACCAGTGGAAAAATACTGTACCTGGGCCTATTAATACATGAGCAGTGAGAGAGAAAAATAAAAGGGTTTCAAGACTAGGGTTTTTCTCTCCATCACCCATCTGGCCAAGACTTCCAATATACACTTAAGGTGAGTTTTAAGTGTGTTTTTATGATGATTGGATTCCATAGGATTTCTTCAAAATCTTAAGAACACCCCAAAAGTTGACTTTCAAAATTTGGTCTACAAGAGGTAATCTTTCACCCTTAAACCTACATGCATGGATTGTTAGTGAATATATGAGCAAGGAATAAGTACTAGCACTTATGAGATGATGATTGGAAGCCATAAATACTTAAACTAGATTATTGGGTGTGGTAGAAATTTTGAAATGAGTTAATTAGTAAAATTTGGTGGATGTGAGTTCATTGATGATTATAATGGTGATAAGAAGGTAGTTAGCGGACAAAGGATGTTGTTGTATCTCTTGTTGGTGGGAAGGAGTGATTGTTGGATAAAGAAACACCATTACTAGAGGTAGTTGAATGCTATGCACTCTAGGTGTTAGATAAAATGCCAAAACAATCAAAAAGCTAGAAATGTTTACTAATATTGGTTCAATTGAATTATGTTGATGTAGATTGAAATGGTAAGAGTAGTGGGTGGTTTTAGTAGCACTAAAGAGCTCCATCAAGGTATGTTGGCTAAACTTCTTTCCTAGAATTGAATTCCATGATGTTCTTGTAAGTCACGAGTTATTCTTTATAAATCGACTATTCCGAATAAACTTTGTGCTGAAAGGTATATCTTCAAAATGTGTTTCATATGCTCTTATCGTATGTTGTTATCCTTCGGGAATGTGTTCAAAATGAGAGTTGGGTATAAAAATGTTATGACTCCAAGTAGTGTTTCAAGTGAAGGCCATTATGCCAAATTGTGTAAGAAGTCTCAATGTGCATAAGACTCTTAATTGCTCATAGGTGTACTAAAAGTCGTGATTATAGATTCTTTGTTGTCGATAATCTATAAAGATGCTTGAAAGTGAAAGTTGTGAGTTGGATATATAAAGTCTGAACACCGTGCCAAGAATTGAAAGTTATACTTGTGGCAATGGCGCCAACGAAATGAAATGGTGTGTTACTCGTTTATGATTTTAACTTGTGCTTCGCTTGCCAATCATTTTACTCCATTTCTTGGAAAGAAAATCGTTGTGTTTAAAGTCTTCTTTGCCAATGAACCTAAAGTTGTGATTTCTGGAATAAAGTATATGTTGATATTTATGATAATGATCCATGAAAGGAAAGATGTGAAAGTGTTGAATATGAAATACGGCCATTATGCAATGAAAGAAGAATCATATGTATGGACAAGAGAGCCAATGAAATAATAATGTTGTAAGTGGTTGAAAGTACAAATTAAGTGATATATGGTGTGAAAGGTTATGAGATGTACGTATTTGTACTTTTGTTTCCAATGTGTTATAAGCCCCTGCGTTCTTGCGAGTAAAGGCTATGATGTTCCTAAATGTTCTAAATGCTCTTAATGTTCTATGATCACCCATTAAAAGTACAAGTAAGTGATAGTATGAACATGAAATGTGATCGTTGCCTAAATGAGAATTATGAAGTGTTGTATGTCCCAATGGTTTCAACTATAGTTGTATATTTCTGAAATAATGTATGTAAATGACTTCGATTATTAAGTCCCCAAGAGTCAGGAACCTAGATAATGACCTAAAGATGTCAAGGGAGTGAATAATGAGATGGAAGGGAGATGTCCTTTTTTAAATGATGATGAACCTTAAGAAAAGGAATTGGGCCCATGTGCCATTGAAATCGACTTATTGATTTATCATACATGTGCTAATGTAATGAGTTGTGTTTCTCTATGATGAGCATGAACAAGAAGTATTCCAATGATATGAGAAATTACAACCTTAAATGTTATGACAAACTATGCCGCTTTGTGTTTATATATGGTATTGTGATTGGGAATACACCACCACCCGCATATATTGGGGTGAGGCGGCAGTGCCGGTTTGTGTAGGAATTGTGGTATTGTGGAAAATACCTCCACCCACATATATTGGGTGAGGTGGCAGGGCCACTTTGTGTAGGGATTGTGGTATTGTGGAAAACACCTCCACCCGCATATATTAGGGTGAGGCGGCAGGGCTACTTTGTGTAGGGATTGTGGTATTTTGGAATACACCTCCACCCACATATATTGGGGTGAGGCGATAGGTCCGCTTTGTGTAGGGATTGTGGTATTGTGGAAAATACCTACACCCGTATATATTGGGGTGAGGCAGCAGGGCCGCTTTGTATAGGGATAGTGGCATTGCGGAAAACACCTCCACCCGCATATATTGGGGTGAGGCGGCAGGGCCGCTTTGTGTAGGGATTGTGATATTTTAGAATACACCTCCACTCGCATATTTTGGGGTGAGGCTGCAGGGACGCTTTGTGTATGGATTGTGGTATTGTGGAAAATACCTCCACCCGCATATATTGGGGTTAGACGGCAGGGCCGCTTTGTGTAGGGATTGTGGTATTGTGATACACCTCCGCCCGCATATATAGGGTTTAGGCGACAGGACCGCTTTGTGTAGGGATTGTGGTATGGTGATAAACCTCCACCCACATATTTTGGGGTGAGGTAGCAGGGCCACTTTGTGTAGGGATTGTGGTATTATGATACACCTCCACCCGCATATGATGGAGTGAGGCGATAGGGCCATTTTGTATAGGGATTGTGGTATTGTGATACACCTCCACCGGCATATGATAGATTGACGCGACAGAGCCGCTTTGTGTGAAGGTGGTTATAGAGGATGCCCGACTAAATATCTATAAATGTTAACGGCTATTTAACCCTTTTACCTGTTGCTATGATTCATCGTATTCATGTTGTATTTCTAAGCCATTAAATGCATGTATTTGTATTGTGTAAGTAAACACTGTGAACGGTCTATGAAATGCACATGTGTATTGTCTAGGTGATACTGTGAACGGTCTATGAGACTCATAGGTGTATAATATGATATGTGGACACTAAGGACTGTCTATGAAATGTATATGTGTAATAAGGGAGGAAGGTGCCACTTTCATTGGCCTTGTTTGTTCATGTTGTTAAAATTACATTATATTATGTATTCCACATATAGTTCATATGGCTCAGTTAGTCCTATAAGAAGTTTAGAATGATGCAAGTATAATTAGACTTGAAATGTGATCCTATGGGATGTTTCGTAGTTTTTTTATGTAAATTTGCCTCTTATTTGAGGTACCGTATTTTCATATGTTATTTTGACTGCCTTACATACGAGTACTATTCCACATGTACTCACTTCGATTTTGCAGGGGGCACTGCATCTTTTAATGGATGCATGTATAGTTCTACGAGATGATATGGATCTTTGAAAGGGATCATCTTCACTATTCAGCTTATGGTGAGCCCGCTACAGTTCTAGTGGGTGTTTAGGTCTAGTTCATTTTATGTATTTAGGTATCTATTGTTATAGAAGCTCCATGTACACTGTGGGTTATGTACTTAAAGTCTTGAGATTTGTCATGTATCTATGTTCACAGTATTTACATATATTTATAAAGCTATGTACCCATCGTGAGGAGAATTTTAGGATATTGAGCCAAATCTATTCAATATGAAAGTCAAGATCCAATTATGTTATGGTAAATCATGCATGAGTAATGATGAGAGGTTAATGTAAATTAGGCTTGCTCGACTGGGTTTTCTCGGTTGAGCGACGGATGTGCTCCTCACGTTCGGGGCATGACAGGACACTCCTACAAGAAGTTATGACCAAATTCCCAAAGACTGGTAGAATGTGATTTTGCGGTCATTTATGCGACCGCTGAATCATTATGCGAACCACAAAAGTGGTCTACGCACCGCAGAATTGTCGCAGACCTGACTAGTGCAGCCTAGTTCTGGGCATCAGTTTCGCAGTGTGTTGTGCGGACCGTATACCCATTGTGAGGTCCATTCTGAGACCGCAGACCTGAGTTTGGAGGGTCTATTTTCTGATTTTAATATCTCGACCCCATATTTATAAATAGCCTTTGGGCTTATTTTGGGGCAAAAATGTGATATTTTTAGAGAGAAGTGAGAGTGCTCTAGAGAGAAGAAGAAGCTCAGGGACTTTGTTCATCAAGATCTTGTCGATGCTTTGAAATCCAATAAGGAAATCGCACAACTTCTTCATCTAAGAGGTAAGGTTCCATACCCTAGTTTTCAATTTCGAATTTGGGTAGAAGGTTATTGATTAAGAGTATGATTCTTGGGTGTAAGATTATTATTTATATATGCATGTAGCATTGAGGTTTGTGGGAGGATTGTTGAGCTCTAATAAGTAAAGATTGGGTTGTGGAATGAAAGAAATCTTGTAGAAGAACCTTGTAGTCAAACTTGCACACCTAGTGTTTGATAAAATACTCAAATGAGCTAAAACCATGAATATCTTCCTTATTTGTATTCAATTTTGTCATGTCTCAAAATAGATTGGGATTGCTAGGAATTTCGGAACGTTGTAATAATTTAAGGAAAGCTCAAAGCGAGGTATGTTGGCTAAATTACTCTCGTAGGATTGAATTCCATAATGTCCCCGTAAGTTTCAAGTATTGTTGGCTCAAGTTCCTAATTCCTATGTTCCGGGTTATCCCTTATAAACTTGACTATTACGAATGAGCCTTATGTCGAAATATATATATGTTCAAAGTGTTGATTGCGTATTAAAATGTTATGGCTTTGAGTCGGGTTTCAAATGAAAGCAAGTATGCTAAATTGTGTGAGAAAAACTCGATATGCCTAAGACTCTTAATTGCTCATATGTGTACCTAAATTCTTGATTGGAAATGACTTGTTGTTGATAATCTATAAAGATGCTTGAAAATGAAATAAGTGAATTAGGGATATAGAGTATGGCCAATGTGTCAAGAATGAAAGTTATACTTGTGGCTAATGGTGACAATGAAATAAGATGATGTGAGAAAGATTATGATATAAGCTTTGATTCAACTGTTCCAAAATTATTTCAAAAATAGAATTTCCTAAAAGCTTATGTACTCAAGTCATGCCCATATGTGATTGTTTTAACTAATTCTATGTTTTGTGAGTATTTTGAATGTGTTTTGCATTCTTACATATTCGTGTGTCGCAATCGTGTATTTCTCTATTTGGAAAAAAATATTTCAAGAATAAATGGTGTGTTACTTGTTTATGATTTCAACTTGCGCATCGATTGTCAATCATTTTACCTCATTATTGGAAAGAAATCCATTGTGCTTAAATTCTTCGTTTCTAATGAACTTAAAGTTGTGATTTCCGAAATATTTTATATGTTGATGTTTGATGGTGATCCTTGGAAGTAAAGAAATGAAAGTGCGGAGTATGAAATATGACCATCGTGCCTTGAATAAAGAATCTTGTGAATGGACAAAAGAGCAAAGGAAATATTATGGTTGTGAGTGGTTGAAAAATACTAATGAAGGTATATACAATGTGAAAGACGATGAGGTGAATACATTTGAAATTATATTACCTTTGTGTACAAAAACAAAAAATATTTTTGGGGTTATCATTAGCAAACTGAGGAAGGGTGGGTCATAAGGTCCACACCCGCAACTACACGTGCCGGTGTAGGGGTGGATTATGATGGTTTATGATTTTTTCCCTTATTTGGGATGAGATTGATATTAGGTAAAATTGGAAAGTCAACCCATACGACATATGTGTGAAGGCGGCCTAGCTGATCGGATGAAGATCGTACGCCATTTTGCGCACATGGTGGTACTACTCTTGGTAACACCTTTCTTTCGCACCACATGTCAAACCACATTGTTCGTGGGGACATGGCCTAGCCGATCGGGCGTGATCGGATTCTATGCTAAAAACGCGGTGGTATATCGGTGGTAATGATCTCCCAACCAAAAATATATAAACTATTTTTGTATTTTGAAAATTGGTATGTTTTAACTGGCAATTTGGATATTGTTGATTGTGACTTGCTGTTTTTATGGTTTTCCCTTTCTTATGTTGGAATTCTATTTTGAAAGTGGACATTTAGCTTTATATACTAGTACTATCCCATATGTACTAACGTCCCTTGTTGGGGACGCTACATCTTCAATGGATGCAGGTTGTTCGTCAGCAGGTGGTTTTGACCCTCGTTAGAATCTACTTTCTATTTAGTAGATTTTGATGAGCCTTCATATCATTTGACATTGTACGTTACATTTTGAGGTATAGCCGGGGCCTTGTCACCGACACATCCTTACTACTCTTCTATTGTACTTAGAGGCTCCATAGACAGGTTGTGGGTGGTATATGATGTTGGGAATTAAACTAGTAAGTGTTGATATTTGGGCGAACATGTTTTCATCATATCAGTAAACATGTTATATTTTGGAAATTATAAATGAATATCTTTTAGTAATGGAAAAGATTGTGGAACACTTGACTATTCTCATGTCTATCATTTGCACTGGTTATTATATTGTTAATGGGCAAGGTTGGGTAGACGGCATCTATCAGGCTTGCTTAACTGGAGTATCTCGGTTGAGCGCCGGTCGTTCTCCCCGAGGTCGTGGCATGACAAACTTGGTATTAGAGCCTAAGGTTTTAAAGTGTCCTAGGATGTCTCATAGCCGTCTCTAGGAGAGTCTTTCTTATCGGTGTATTGTCGACCTCATCTATAATGAAGAGACTACATGGACATTTAGGAATTTCATACTTCTTTGATATTCCAGATCATGCGATAGAGCTCAAGATAGGAAGGTAAATTCCTCGTCATGTCTCATTTTCCATACGAGTAACCCACAGGTTTAAGGCAGCAAGGAGGGAATGACCGCGCCATTGAATCTTGGGGAGATTACACAAACGTTCATTGGGAGAATGTGTCGAGCCATGGAGGGATTGGAAGAACTTGTTGCTAGGGGAAGTGTCATTATTCCTACCAATGTCACCGCGCCACCTGATCATATGGTGAGTGTATCTGAGAAACAAAAAAGGGTTGTTGCTACTAATGAGCCGGATTGTTTGGTTTGCAAGAAGCGTCACTTAGGGAGATGTTGGATGACTCTTGAAATATGTTATGATTGTGGAAATAGGGGGCACAAGAAGAACAAATTCCCTAGGTTGGTGTCACGACCCAAAACTAACCCCTATTGTGATGGCTCCTATCGTGGAACTAGGCAAGCCGACTCATTTCCAAAACAAAACGATATTTTCATTTCAAAGATAATTTCAAGGTTATTTAACATAAAACCTCCACTAAAAGAGTTCAAATCAAACAAAAACAGAAATTTGGAAAAGAAAAAAAAAGCCCGACATCAGGGTGTCACTAGTCATGAGCACGTACTATAATTTGTCTAACAATATCAAGGCTAACTCAGCCCGGAAAATAGCTAAATACAACTAGAGGAAGATAAGAGGGAGAAGAGCAGGGGCTGCGATCGCCAAACAGCTACCTTGCTATCTCCAAGAAAAATCTGCAGCCAGAACACTCAATAACCGCTACCGTGTCCAGCTACACCTGGATCTGCACACAAGGTGCAGGGAGTTACGTGAGTACGCCAACCCAGTAAGTAACAACAATAAATAAAGACTGAGCAGTAGTGACGAGCAATAAAGCATATAACGTTCCTATCAAGAAATCTCAGTAAAATACCACATGCTCTTAAAAATCAGGATTTGAATCAAACATCTCGTTTAAACCCAGTTCCAATAAAAATCATTGAAAGACATTATTACAACAGTTTTTTCAAACAAAGGGTCAATGCAAAGGTGAGCAAAAATGATGAAATCATAAACAGCCCCTCGGGCAAAACATCACTTATATACAGCCCCTCGGACAAACCTCACAGTCACTCGTGCCACTCGGTCATACCTCATAATCACTCTTGCCACTCGGGCATACCTCACAATCACTCTTGCCTCCCAGTCACTTAGCACTCAACACTCGGCACTCGGCACTCGACACTCGCACTCAGTAGGTACCTGCACTCATTGGGGGTGTGTACAGACACTCGCACACAGTAGCCCAAGCGCTATAATCTGCACGGATACCTCACGTGCGATAATAATAAAGTATGCTGCAGGTGGGTAGCCCCGATCCACACTCATCCTCACCAATCAGGCCCTCGGCCTCACTCAGTCACAAGTATGCTGCAGGCGGGCAGCCTCGATCCACACTCTTCCTCACAAATCAAGCCACTCGAGCATTTCAGTAAAACGGGGCATTCGGCCCAAAACATTTATATGCATCAAAATAGAGTCATAAAACTGAGTTATGCAGTAAACAAGTATAAACATGACAGAGTATAGATTTTCAATCAAAAACAGTGAGAGGATGATACGAAATAGCCCCTGAGGGTCCAAACAGCATTGGCGTAAGGCCCAAACATGGCATTCAGCCCAATTTACAGAAAATCTTTCTAAATCATATAAGTATCAATGGTTTCAACAAAGTATGCAACTTTACAGTTGCTACGGGGTGGACCAAGTCACAAATCCCCAACAGTGCACGCCCACACGCCCGTCACCTAGCATGTGCGTCACTTCAAAATAATAGAATGATACGAAATCCGGGGTTTCATACCCTCAGGACTAGATTTACAATCGTTACTTACCTCAAACTTGTCAAATCTCTACCCCGCAATGCTCTTGCCTCTGGACTCTGCCTCCAAATGCTCCAAATCTATTCATAATCAGTATAATACCATCAATATACGCTAATGGAATGAATTCCACAAGAAAAGCTTCAAAATTAGACCAAAACCCGAAATTGGCTCAAAAATTGCCTGTGGGGCCCATGTCTCGGAACCCGACAAAAGTTACAAAATCCGAAAGCCCATTCAACCACGAGTCTACCCATACCAATTTTACCAAAATCCGACCTCAACTCGACCCTCAAATCTATAAATCTTATTTCCAAATTTCTAAGTTCCAATCTCTGATTTACACCTCAAAATCATGTAATCTAGTCGGATTATTCGATGATAATTCAATAATATGGAGCAGAAATGATCACAAGGGACTTACCTCAAGTTTTTCTTGAAAATATAGCAAAAATGGCCTCTCCCCAAGCTCCAATTTGTCAAAAATGGCAAATGGGACGAAGTCCCTATTTTTATAATTCTGCCCAGACATCATCGGTTCTGCCTCGATCTTGGCCTTCGATCGAGGTCCTCGATCCTGGTCCTCGGTCCTGGCTTTGATCATGGCCCACGACCCTGAGCTCTATTTGGGCTTCGATCGTGGCCCTCGACTCTGAGCTCGATTCGGGCTTCGATCGTGGCCCTCGACCCAGAGCTCGATCCGGGCTTCGATTGTGGCCCTCGACCCTGAGCTCGATCCGGGCTTCGATCGTGGCCCTCGACCCTGAGCTCGATCTAGGCTCACATCTGGGCTAGATTTCTGGGCAGGACCAAATTTCCAACAGAAGGAAATTGCAGCAGCTGTTCTAGTTTAATTTTTGATCCGTTAACCATCCGAAACTCATCCGAGGCCCTCGGGAACTCAACCAAATATACTAACAAGTCCTAAAACATCATACGAACTTAGTCGAATCCTCAAATCACCTCAAACAATGCTAAAACCATGAATTACACCCCAATTCAAGCCTAATGAACTTTGAAATTTCTAATTTCTACAAACAACTCCGGAACCTATCAAATCACGTCCGATTGACCTCAAATTTTGCACACAAGTCCTAAATGACATAACAAAGGTATTCAAATTTTCAGAATTGGATTCCGACCCCGATATCAAAAAGTCAAACCCCCGGTCAAACTTCTCAAAAATAAAACTTTTGGCATTTCAAGCCTAATTCCTCTACGGACTTCCAAATAATATTCCGGACACGCTCCTAAGCCCAAAATCACCATACGGAGCTATTGGAATCATCAAAATTCAAATCCGAGGTCGTTTACATATAGGTCCATATCCGGTCCACTTTTCTAACTTAAAATTTTCAATTATGAGACTAAGTGTCTTATTTCACTCCGAGTTCCCTCCGGACTCGAACAAACTTACCCGATATAACATAATATAGCTGAATAACACAAAAAGAAGTAGGGATGGGGAAAACAAGGTTATTACTCTCAAAACAACCGGTCGGGTCGTTACATCCTCCCCCTCTTAAACATCCGTTCGTCCTGGAACGGGTCTAGAAACATACCTGGAGTCTCGAATAGGCGTGGATATCTGCTCTGCATCTCCCGCTCGGTCTCCCAGGTGGCCTCCTGCACAGGATGACCTCTCCATTGCATCTTCACTGAAGCTATATCCTTTGACCTCAACCTTCGAACCTGCCGATCCAAAATTGCCACAGGCTCCACATCATAAGTCATATCACCCTCCAACTAAACTGTGCTGAAATCCAAAACATGGGATGGATCTCCAATATACTTCCGGAGCAAGGAAACATGAAACACTGGATGCACACTCGACAAGCTGGGTGGCAAGGCAAGCTTATAAGCCACCTCCCCTATTCTCTGAAGCACCTCAAAAGGCCCAATGAACCAGTGGCTCAACTTGCCCCTCTTCCCAAACCTCATAACACCCTTCATGGGTGATACATTCAGCAAAACCTTCTCCCCAACCATAAAAGACACATCACGGACCTTCCTATCCGCATAGCTCTTCTGCCTAGACTGCGCCGTGCGAAGCCGCACCTGAATCAATTTCACCTTATCTAATGCGTCCTGGACCAAGTCTATACCTAAGAGCCTAGCCTCACCCGGCTCAAACCATCCAATAAGAGATCTACACCTCCTCCCATACAAAGCCTCGTACGGAGACATCTGAATGCTCGACTGATAACTGTTGTTATATGCAAACTCCGCGAGTGGCAGAAACTGGTCCCATGACACCCCAAAGTCAATGACACAAGCACGCAACATGTCCTCCAATATCTGAATAGTGCGCTCGGATTGCCCGTCTGTCTGAGGGTGAAAAGTTATGCTTAACCCAACCTGAGTACCCAACTCTCGCTGCACAGCCCTCTAAAACTGCGATGTGAACTGAGTACCCCTATCTGAAATGATGGAAACTGGGACACCATGCAGGGGAACGATCTCTCGGATGTAAATTTCAGCCAACCGCTCTGAAGAGTAAGTAGTACCAAATGGAATGAAGTGCGCGGACTTGGTCAGCCGATCCACAATAACCCAAATAGCGTCGAACTTCCTCGAAGTCTGTGGGAGCCCAACTACAAAGTCCATAGTGATCCGCTCTCACTTCCACTCTGGGATCTCTAACCTCTAAAGCAAGCCACCGGTCTCCGATGCTCATACTTAACCTGCTGACAGTTTAGACACCGAGCCACAAACCCAACTATATCCTTCTTCATCTGCTTCTACCAATAGTGCTGCCTCAAATCCTGGTACATCTTTACGGCACCCGGATGGATGGAATACCGCGAGCTGTGGGCCTCCGAAAGAATTAGCTCTCGAAGCCCATCATCATTAGGCACACATATCCGACCCTGCATTCTCAGCACTCTGTCATCACCAATAGTCACATCCCTAGCATCACCTCTCTGAACCTGTCCTGAAGAACGAGAAAGTGAGGGTCATCATACTGACGCTCCCTGATACGGTCATAAAGAGAAGACCTCCACACAAGCCAATACCCGAGTAGGCTCCAAAATATCCAATCTGACAAGCTGGCCTGCCAAGGTCTGAACATCTAATGCCAATGGTCTCTATGCTACTGGAAGATATGCTAAACTCCCCAAACTCTCTGCCCGGCGACTCAAGGCATCGGCCACCACATTGGCCTTCCCCGGATGGTACAAAATAGTGATATCATAGTCCTTAAGAAGCTCCAACCATCTCCGCTGACGCAAATTAAAATCATTCTGCTTTAACAGATACTGCAGACTCCGGTGATCGGTATAGATCTCGCAATGAACCCTATACAAATAATGACGCCAAATCTTCAAGGCGTGAACAATGGTTGCTAACTCAAGATCATGGATAGGATAGTTCTTCTCATGGGTCTTCAACTGGCGCAAGGCATAGGCAATCACCCTACCCTCCTGTATCAAGACACAACCAATGCCTATCCTCGAGGCATCACAATACACAATGTAAGAACTTGAAGCTGATGGCAGAACTAACACTGGAGCTATGGTTAAAGCAGTTTTGAGCTTCTGAAAGCTCTCCTCACATTCATCCGACCACCTGAATGGAGCACCCTTTTGGGTCAATTTGGTCAAGAGCGATGCAATAGATGAAAATCCCTCCACAAAGCGACGGTAGTAACCCGCCAAACCAAGAAATCTCCTAATCTTCGTGGCTGAGGATGGTCTGGGCCAACTCTGCACCGCCTCTATCTTCTTCGGATCCACCTGAATACCCTCACTGGACACTACGTGCCCCAAGAATGATACTGAACTGAGCCAAAACTCACATTTAGAGAACTTTGCATAAAGTTTCTCCTCCCTCAATCTCTGCAATACAACCCTCAAATGCTGAGCGCGCTCTTCCTGGCTACGAGAGTACACCAAGATGTCGTCAATGAATACAACGACGAATGAGTCCAAATAGGGCTGGAATACACTGTTCATCAGATGCATGAATGATGTTGGGGTATTGGTCAGCCCAAAAGACATCACCAAGAACTCATAATGGCCATATCGGGTTCTGAAAGCTGTCTTGAGAATATCTGAATCCCGAATCTTCAGCTGGTGATTACTAGACCTCAAATTAATCTTGGAGAACACCCTCGCTCCCTGAAGATGGTCGAATAAATCATCAATACGAGGCAAAGGATACTTGTTCTTGACTGTAACCTTGTTCAACTGCCTGTAATCAATACACATTCTCATGGAACCATCCTTCTTTTTCACAAATAAAACCGGTGCACCCCAAGGTGACACACTAGGCCGAATAAACCCCTTATCAAGGAGTTCATGGAGCTGTTCTTTCAATTCCTTCAACTCCGCCGGTGCCATCCGATACGGTGGAATAGAAATGGGCTGGGTGCCCGGCACCAAATCAATGTCAATGTCAATATCCCTGTCAGGCGGCATGCCCGGTAGGTCTGCAAGAAACACATCCGGAAAATCACGTACCACCGGAACAGAATAAATGACAGGAGTCTCTGCACTAACATCCCTCACAAAAGCCAAATAAGATAGGCAACCCTTCTCAACCATACGCTGAGCCTTCAAATATGAAATCACTCTACTTGGTACATAATCTACAGAACCGCTCCACTCAACCCTCGGAATTCCCGGCATAGCCAACGTCACCGTCTTAGCATGACAATCTAGAACAGTATGACATGGAGATAACCAATCCATACCCAATATCACATCAAAGTCAACCATACTGAGAAACAATAGGTCTCCAAACCCCCAATAGTCACCACACATGACCATTTACGCGGTCCACAATAATAGTATCACCCATAAGAGTAGATACATGTACAGATGAAACTAAGGACTCACGGGGCATATCCAGAAAATGGGCGAAATACAAGAAAACTGGGACAATACATGTAATCAAAGCATCTGAAGCAATAGCATCTGGTCTAGCAGGGAGAACATAGAAAAGAGCCCGACCACCCCCTGATCTGCCTCCCCCTCTAGGGCGACCCCTAGCTGACTAACCTCCACCCCGAGCTGACTGGGCGGGTGGTGAGGTAGCTGGTGCTGTAGTCGGAGGCTGACTCCTCTGCTGAGAAAGACCTCCATGACGACGAGGACACTGCCTCCACATATGCCCAAGCTCCCCACACTCAAAACAACTACCTGGTGCTGGCGGCGGAAACTGAAGGGAACCCCTAGCACCGAGATGACTGGTAGAAGAACCTGGCATGGAAGAGCCTTGAACAGGTGGAGCACGGAACGAACTCTGAACTGGAAGGGCACTAAGTGATGAGTGGCCCTGATGAGAACTGTGAGAACCATGGCTAGATGATGCACCCCGATGAAATGGTCGAGCTGATTGAGCCTGTCTGAAATGACGACCTCTACCGTGCTGGAACTGACCCACAAAAGGAGCACCGCTAAATCCACCCTGACCACGAGGCCTCTTGGCCTCCCGCTCAACCCTCTCCTGACTGCAAACCATCTTAATCTGCCGAGCAATGTCGACAACCTCATCAAAGGTAGCACCCGAAACCCGCTCCCTGGTCATGAGCAACTGTAGCTGATAAGTGAGGCCATCAATAAACTTCATGATCCTCTCTCTGTCCGTGGGAACCAACCAGATAGCATGACGGGCCAACTTGGAGAACCGTATCTCATGCTGCGTCATAGACATATCACCCTGGCGGAGCCGCTCAAACTGTCTACGCAGCTCTTCTCTGTGGGATCTAGGCACGAACTTTTCCAAAAAGACCACGAAGAACTGCTGCCAAGTAAGGGGTGCTGCGCCAACAGGCCTACACCTCTCGTAAGCCTCCCACCATCTGAGTGCAGCCCCAGAAAATTGAAAGGTAGTGAATGAGACCCCACAAGTCTCCAAAATACCAGCAGTACGGAGTATCCTCTGACACCTGTCCAAAAAGTCCTGAGTATCCTCTCTCTTTGCCACTGAAAGGTGGTGGCTGAAGTCTCCCAAACCTCTCCAACCTATGCTGATCATCCTCAGGCATAGAAGGAACCACATAATCCTGAGCAATAGCAACCGGCTGGGCTGGTGGTGCCTCTGGTGTCTGAAGTCCCTGAATAACCTGCTCGGGTGTGCGAGCAACAGGAGTCTGAGTGCCTCCCCAGGGCTGAGAAGTGGTTGCGGCCGTCGAAATAGAGACCGCCTGAGCAAGGCCAGTACACGCTGTCAGAATCTGAGCTAGGGCCTCTTGAAGGCCTGGAATCACAATAGGCACATGTGGTGCCTGAGCTGGTGCATCAACAACTGGAACTTGGTCCTGATCTTGGACAACCGGTGGATCTGTAGGTACTGCCCCAACTGCTGTACGGGCTGCACATCTGCCCCTACCACGGCCTCTACCGCGGCCTCGGCCTCTCGCGGCCCTGGCTGGTGGTACTGGTGGCTGGCCCTCCTGACCGGTAGTACGAGTCCTCAACATCTGTGAGAGAATGAAGCAAAAGATGTTTAGTTACTAGAATCAACAGATTTGCACGACAAGAATTCAAGAATGTGGAGCTTCCTAAAGGTTCTGCAGCCTCCTGAAGATAAGTACAGACGTCTCCGTACCGATCCGCAAGACTCTACTAAACCCGCTCATGACCCGTGAGACCTATGTAACCTAGGCTCTGATACCAATCTATCATGAACCAAAACTAACCCCTGTCATGATGGCGCCTATCGTGGAACTGGGCAAGCCGACTCATTTCCAAAACAAAACAATATTTTCATTTTAAAGATAATTTCAAGGATATTTAACATAAAACCTCCACTAAAAGAGTTCAAATCAAAGAAAAACAGAAGTGCAGAAAAGATAAAAAAAGCCCGACATCCGAGTGTCACTAGTCATGGGCACATACTATAATTTGTCTAACAATATCAAGGCTAACTCAGCCCGAAAAATAGCTAAATACAACTAGAGAAGATAAGAGGGAGAAGAGCAGGGGCTGCGATCGCCAAACAGCTACCTTGCTATCTCCAAGAAAAATCTACAACCAGAACACTCAATAACCGCTACCATGTCCAGCTACACCTGGATCTGCACACAAGGTGCAGGGAGTAACGTGAGTACGCCAACTCAGTAAGTAACAACAATAAATAAAGACTGAGCAGTAGTGACGAGCAATAAAGCATATAACGTTCATATCAGAAAATCTTAGTAAATTACCACATGCTCTTAAAAATTAGGATTTGAATCAAACATCTCGTTTAAATCCAGTTCCAATAAAAATCATTTAAAGACATTTTTCCAATAGTTTTTCAAACAAAGGCTCAATGCAAAGGTGAGCAAAAATGATGAAATCATAAACAGCCCCTCGGGCAAAACATCACTCATATACAGCCCCTCGGGCAAACCTCACAGTCACTCATGCCACTCGGGCATACCTCACAATCACTCTTGCCACTCGGGCATACCTCACAATCACTCTTGCCACTCGGGCATACCTCACAATCACTCTTGCCTCCTAGTCACTCAGCACTCAGCACTCGGCACTCGACACTCGCACTCAGTAGGCATATGCGCTCACTGGAGGTGTGTACAGACTCCGGAGGGGCTCCTTAAGCCCAAGCGCTATAATCTGCACGGACAACTCACATGCGATAATAATAAAGTATGTTGCAGGCGGGCAGCCCCGATCCACACTCATCCTCACAAATCAAGCCACTCGGACATTTTAGTAAAATAGGGCATTCGGCCAAAAATATTTATATGCATCAAAATAGAGTCATAAAACTGAGTTATGCAGTAAACAAGTATAAACATGACGGAGTATAGATTTTCAATCAAAAACAGTGAGAGGATGATAAGAAACAGCCCCTAAGGGTGGCATTCAACCCAATTTACAGAAAATCTTTCTAAATCATATAAGTATCAATGGTTTCAACAAAGTATGCAACTTTACAGTTGCTACGGGGCGGACCAAGTCACAAATCCCTAACAGTGCACGCCCATCACCTAGCATGTGCGTCACTTCAAAATAATAGAATGATACGAAATCTGGGGTTTCATACCCTCAGGACTAGATTTACAATCGTTACTTACCTCAAACTTGTCAAATCTCTATCCCGCAATGCTCTTGCCTCTGGAGTCTGCCTCCAAATGCTCCAAATCTATTCACAATCAGTATAATACCATGAATATACGCTAATGGAATGAATTCCACAAGAAAAGCTTCAAAATTAGACCAAAATCCGAAATTGGCTCAAACATTGCCTGTGGGGCCCATGTCTCGGAACCCAACAAAAGTTACAAAATCCGAAAGCCCATTCAACCACGATTCTACCCATACCAATTTTACCAAAATCCGACCTCAACTCGACCCTCAAATCTACAAATCTTATTTTCAAATTTCTATGTTCCAATCTCTGATTTACACCTCAAAATCAAGTAATCTAGTCAGATTATTCGATGATAATTCAATATTATGGAGTAGAAATGATCACAAGGGACTTACCTCAAGTTTTCCTTGATAATATAGCAAAAATCGCCTCTCCCCAAGCTCCAATTTATCAAAAATGGTAAATGGGACCCTGAGCTCGATCTTGGCCTTCAATCGAGGTCCTCGATCCTGGTCCTCGGTCCTGGCTTCGAACATGGCCCTCGACCCTGAGCTCGATCTGGGTTTCGATCATGGCCCTCGACTCTGGGCTCGATCCGGGCTTCGATCGTGGCCCTCGACCCTGAGCTCGATCCGGGCTTCGATTGTGGCCCTCAACCCTGAGCTCGATCCGGGCTTCGATCGTGGCCCTCGACCCTGAGTTCGATCTGGGCTCACATCTGGGCTCGATTTCTGGGTAGAAGTAAATTTCCAACAGAAGGAAATTGCAGCAGCTGTTCTATTTCAATTTTTGATCTGTTAACCATCCGAAACTCACCCGAGGCCCTCGGGACCTCAACCAAATATACCAACAAGTCCTAAAACATCATACGAACTTAGTCGAATCCTCAAATCACCTCAAAAAAATGCTAAAACCATGAATTACACCAAATTCAAGCCTAATGAACTTTGAAATTTCTAATTTCTACAAACAACTCTGGAACCTATCAAATCACGTCCGATTGACATCAAATTTTGCACACAAGTCCTAAATGACATAACAAAGGTATTCAAATTTTCAGAATCGGATTCCGACCCCGATATCAAAAAGTCAACCCCCGGTCAAACTACTCAAAAATAAAACTTTCGGTATTTCAAGCCTAATTCCTCTACGGACTTCCAAATAATATTCCGAACATGCTCCTAGGCCCAAAATCACCATACGGAGCTATTGGAATCATTAAAATTCAAATCCGAGGTCGTTTACATATAGGTCCATATCCGGTCCACTTTTCTAACTTAAAATTTTTAATTATGAGACTGTCTTATTTCACTCCGAGTTCCTTCCGGACTAGAACCAACTAACCTGATATAACATAATATAGCTGAATAATAAAAAAAGAAGTAGGAATGGGGAAACAAGGTTATAACTCTCGAAACGACGGGTCGGGTCGTTACAGTTGCGTACACCTATCCCAGTCTGCCCGATGTGCGGAAATGAACATTTGGCATCGTGTTGTGAGTATGATCTTATTGATCCCTGTTCCACTTGGTCATATGTCACTCCTTATGTTGCTATAGAAGTTGGGATAGAACCGGAATAACTTTATGAGTCGTTCTCTATATCTACTCTTTGAATGAGACCTATCATTTGTGAAGCCTCTTTATCACAAATCCTTATATTTACAACTTGTTGAGAAATTGAGTTCTATAATGATTTCCTTGAATTGGGTTATAACCCTAGGTTAATACTTCCCACTTCTTTCCTAAATTCTCAACAAGGTACTGTACCTGATGAATTTCTTACAGAATTTTTGATTCAAATGAATAAAATCTACTCACTTGAGCTTATGCATGCACAGTCATAAAGTTTACCTATGTGGTATCAAATCCAGTGTATAGAGGCCTAGTTTTGAGATCCTTCTTAAGCCAATCTTTCTCTCTACGGTATATGTGGTTCCTATGGTTGAAACATTCACTTTACTCCTTTGTGAACATTATCATGAATCCTTTTCACTGTCTAGTAGCATGAGAGCATACCTCAACACCTATCATATCCGTACCTGTCAATGGAAATGTGTAACTTGTCATCATAAACGTTTCTGGGGAGTTTGAGATTTTCACAAAATCATCACAAGAAGATTTCTTTGGTTGCCTATCTCAGTATAATTTTCAGGTCCACCTAGATCATGCCTCAGTGGGTAACTCACTTTGTTCCTAGTATTGTAGTTGCCCGTGAAGTGGCCTGGAATTGCAGTTGGAGAGTTATTATGGCAAAAACATGTCTAACTCATAGTAAAGTGGTCATTCTCTCTAACCAATACATGTTTTCACCCCAATATTAGGATGTCCTAGCTATGTGGTTTCACTTATGAAAGGTTGAAATTAGATGTTTCAGATTCTGGCACATATGATGAGCATATTGATTTAAAAGGCAAGTTTGTTGTGTTTCTAGTCCTCTCAAATAGGATCAACTACTGTGAAGGGTTAAGCTGCCAAAATGATAATAAAAACACAAGTGTTCATCTTCTTTTCAACCTTATAGGTTTGTGGCATAGATCCCTTGTGTCAAATACTGTTAAGAGCGTAATGAAACTTATTGTATTTTGAAACCCATATCACATTCAAGGTTCTAGAATAATCTCATTTTGAGTTAAATTGATTTTTCCTACATTCCAAGAGGCGACTGGTGTCACATACTTGGCTATCTCTCTTTGAGGCCTACTTTTTCCAAACAAGGCACGTATGGAATGAAACAATTATTGTTGTCCTTTTTCATGACTCATAGTCTTCCAAGAATAACTGACCCTAATGTATTTATCCTCCAGATCATGCCTTCCATATATCACATGTCTAAAATGACTGGCTTATTTTACATCTTATGATCATGTACATGGTTCCTACATTATCAATGCCTACTAGGCAACTCTTTCCTTCATATGTTGAATCGATGATTTCGTCACAATGATTAACTATGGCAGCACTATTGGTGGTCACCCTCATGTCTCTTAGAATATAGCCTCTAAAAATACCCCTCTCGGCACGTTGATGGATTCTTGAATAATTCTAGCCAAATCTCGAACCTTATTGTTCCTATTGGTAGTAACCTATGGGGGTTGAAGGATTCAAAACATGTCAAAGAAGAAGCATCATCCTGTGATCAAATATATTGAATTCCTTCCACTCACTCGTATGTGCATGTGAGTGCTCGGTATCAGTGGTGCATCGATGGCTTGTGATTCTGTGGATGAGGTGCAAGATGTGTTTTCTGTGTTTTGGTTATGGGCCAGTCTAAGGGACTTGAGGACAAGTTTAAACCACAACTTAGGCTCGATAGTTTTAGTTGTGTGAGCATGTGATTTTGGACTTATATGTACGATGGTGTCCTTATGAGTGGAATTTATGGCTCGATGAGTGATTGGATGGCTATATGATAAGTGTGATGTGACTACGGGTTGTGTTCAAATGGTTTGAATGTGTTGAGAAGAGTTTTCTTGAGATGTGAAAAGGACTATTGGATGCTCAATTTCTGTGGATGTGTCATACAATCTTGAGTTATGAAGGTTTTTGAGAAATTCTTTCGTGTTATTTCATTTGTGGAATGAAGTAGCTTTTCATGTCTTGTTGATGAGTTCAGAGTCAGGGAGATTAAGTGACTGCGTATTAGTTGTGGTTGTGGAAGGGTATAGAGAGATGTCAGTTTGAGGCTAAGCAGGTGGGTTATCACCTGGGGACAATCCACTGATGTGTGATCCCTATGATGTTGTGTGAAGGCTTTCTTTTCTTCCAAGTGGGTATATGTATTTCGATTTGATTTTGGATTGGTTGAGAAAATTGACATAACCGTCATGAGGATGAATTCGAGCTTAGCGGATGATTTGAGGTATTATATGGTTTGTGTTACATGAGCTTATGAAGGATGAATCTCACTACGGGGTTATGGGTATAATAGTGTATATGTATTGTGAGTTATCAGATGTTTTTTCTATGTCTTTGTGCCAAGTGGGGGAGTCTGCCATCGGCGATTTGATTACATGGTTACATGTTGTATTGATTTCGGTCTGAGGTACACTTGTGGATCAGTTATGACTTGTAGAGGATACTTTTGAGGATGACTTAGGCAAGGAAATTTCTGGATGCATGGTGTATTGCACTTTATGCGTATAAGGAAATCATGGAATGATTTGAATTGTTATTCGTGAAGGATGTAGTGTCTATGGAGTAGGAATTTACTCGGTTGCTTAGAGGTGTGGATTACTTTTTTGGGTACCATTGTACCAATGGGGCATAGGTCGTTCGGCCCGTTTGGGCGGTGCAATTGAGATCTGAGCAGAGTGGATGACTCTCGAGATTAGGATTCATCTGCGGCATTTGAGGATTTTTCGGATTTGTATATGGTTAGAATCTGGGATTTACATTGGATGGTATTGATATTCGTGGTATTGATATATCATTATGGATTTTATATTTTAATATCAGGAAGGAAAAGGAAACAACTTTAGATTCACAATAGGTATCTTCAGAGTAGGTGTCTCGATTGTGGTACTTTTGGGGTGCTAAGAGGGAATACAACGGCTTATTGGCCTTACTGCAGTGTAGTTTTATGCTAGGATCTCATTTGGTGAGCTTAGGATAAGTATCATAGTGTAATGGCTAGGAGAAGCGTCAACTTGAGGGTAATTCGAAAGGAACTCGGAGAAATAGGACAGCTTAGTAGTAGGTTGGATCAACACGGTAATGGATATAATCGGTTCTTTGGGTACTTAGGATGCGGTGAGTCTCTACAGGTGTTTTGTGGCAATACTCTTGGGTTTTGTGACCTGCATGGCTTGGTTTTGTTAGAGAGATTCAGTTTTGATGGCCTAATTATGTGCAAATGGGTTTCAAAGAGCTCTCGATGGTTTCTACCACGGTTTAAGATAGATATTTCCTACCGGCTTAAGGATCATTTTCTGTATTGCGATTTTCTCCTAGATGGGATCAAATGAAAGGTTTTTGACTGATTAGGTATGTATTTTGCTGGTGACTCAGAGTTGATTAATAGATTCTCGTGCTTTTTATATGATGACATGATAGATGTGGTGTGTTGTGTGGGATTGGGATTTGCATGTGCAAGGTCATGGTTAAATTTGAAGGGAGAATCATGAGTTCTTAGACAACACGGACGGTTTCAGATGATTAGATGATGGCTATTACTACTTGGTTTTGACCGAAAAGGGTGCGTATTTCAGAAGGCGCATTGTGTTTTGACTTATAGATGCTTCAATGGTATAGTGGTACTCGACTGGTTGATCGACTATTGATATTCAAATTTTTCTATGTGACATGGAAAAATTATAGAAGTATTTCTCGTGGGGATGATTATGTGTGAGAGATGTGTTAGTCATTCGAGTAGTGGAGTTGGGATCGGCTATAGTGATTTATGTGTTCTATGGATTTGGAGATTGGGAGTTCTTAGAATTAGTTTAATTCGGGGTTGGGGACTGTTAAGATGTGGCTAAAGTTATCTAGGGTGTAGTACATGCTATGGTTAGGTCATTGTAGACTTTTTGAGGGCCATTTATCCATTTGGGGATGACCGAAGTTGATTTGGGGCCCATTGGTTGGCCCAATGAGAATGTGCATTCTACACCGGGTCGAATTTGTTTACTCAACATCATTATTGCTGAAAGGTGTGTCATTTGGTTAGAGTTGAGCTTGTTCGTGTTCTGATATGATCTATCTATTACTCCTCTATGCTATGAGCGGTTGTCATTTGTTGGTCATATGCACAGTTGATGTGGATTCTGTTCGGGCCATGTAGCAGAATTTGAGCGAGATGGTTATTAGAGTGCTGAATGGTTGATTGCACATTGGTTATGTTCTTTCTAAGTTGTGGTATATAATGTTATTCGCTTCTCCATGAATATGGTCATGCACCTCATGTACTTGATGTCGAATTGCGTGTGGTTGTTGATTTTGAGCATTGTGGCTTGGGGTAATTCATGGGATCAGTGTTTGGATGGGGTCATACATTACTGCAGAATTGTGTTAGGATATTATCCTCTGTGTTAGATTTGTGTTTCTTGGTTCTACTACGTATGGTGGTTTCGTTGCATTACGGTTGTGGTGGTGATTGTTGAGCTTGCGGGACGGTTCTCTCATTTAAGTCATTTTCCATTTTTAGGTGCATTTGAATTGTTGCGTATTCGTGCACGAATTGCACGATATATCGCTTAAGGTTGTGTTGGTGTGTCATGTTAGTAGAGTGGCTGTATTTGATGAGATGAGGTCGTTGTACCTAGAATGGATGTTATCCGATTTGATTGTTGTATATTTAGAAGGATAGTGTCACTGATCGGCTTAAAAATTGGCCATAGTCCTTGTCGAAGGAGGGAGAAATCCATGACTTGTTGATCTGATGAGTGATTATGAGTTTCTGCATGTTTCTTTCAGCATCGGCAGTGTACAAAGGTTTTGAACGAGGTTTTATTTTAGATGAGGTTTATTACCGGTATTGGGTTTGTTTTTAGTATGTACTGTGGTAAGAAGTTAATGTTGTGAGCATCTGAGTTATGTGGTATATCATGTGATGGTGTCTTGGGCTATGGTTATGGCTTGATACAGCTTGTTCAGACTTATACAGTTTGTATATGCGAAATTCGGGTCTTGTAAGGAATTCTACATGTTGGAAATTTGCCTCTGAGGCTTACTGAATAAGGTTAGAGTAGTGATCTTCAGTTATGCTATGTTGTCTAGCTTACTTAGATTGGGGTGACGTGGGATCACCCTCGGGTATATTCATGGTAAGGTTATACAGTGATTTGACGGCTTTGAAATGATTCTAGGCATGTTTAAGGACAAACGTATATTTAAGTGGGGGAAATTATAACGACCCACACGACCATTTTGAGCATTTGCATTTCGTTCGGCTATTGTAGTCTTGATTAGCTTCGTATGATGTATTATGACTTGTGTGTATTGTTGGTTATGGTTTTCAAGTGTTTCAGAATTAGTTTGGAAGAATGAATTTCATGTTTGAAGATTTAAGTTAGAAGAGTTGACCAAGTTTGACTTTTCATATTTGACCTCGGTTCATAGTTTTAATAGTTTTGTTAGGTCCGAATGGTGGTTTTGGACTTGGGCGCATGCTCGGATATGCATTTAGATATTTCTATGAGGTTTCGGCGCTAATTGGCGAAAGTTGGATATTTAAAGGTTTTGGAATGTTCACAAGTTTGGCTGGGAGTTAACTTTGATGATATCGGGTTCAGATTGTGGTTCCAGGAATTGGAATAGCTTCGTTAAGTCATTTAGGACTTGTGTGCAAAATTTGAGTCCATTCCGAGTTGATTTGATATGTTTCGGCACGAGTTTTGGAAATTGAAAGATTCAAAGTTTATTATATTTGGTTTGAGGTGCGATTCATCGTTTCGTTATTGTTATGTGTGATGTGAGGCCTCCAGAAGGTCTGTGTTATGTTATGGGACTTATTTGTATATTTGGACGGGGGCCCGAGGGGCTCGGGTGAGTTACGGACGTGGCTCGTAACATTTTTATCTCTTGTTGCATTGCTGAAGATCTCTAGTGCTGTTGTAGCCGCATCTGCGGACTCTTGGTCGCATAAGAGACTTTGCAGATGCGGGTTGTTTATCGCAGAAGCGGAAAAAGGCTGGGTGAGGAAAGATCGCAGGAGCGGAGTTCTGAGAACATGTGTGGATGCGCAGGTGCAGTTGGCTGGAGCGCAAAGGCGATGTCTTGTGTAGTAGCGGAATGAGGCTCGCACCTGCGATGTCATAGAAGCGGATATTTTGTTCGCAAGTTCGAGGGTCGAGTTTTCAGTTGGTTCCACATAAGCAGATGTATTTTCGCAGAAGCGGCTCATTTGTTCCAAAAGCGAAAATGGCTGGGCATTAGTTTTAAATCGAGGGCTTGGTAATTTTATTCATATTTTGAGTTGGGGAGCTCGGATATGGGTGAAAGTTTAGGCGATTTTCTCCACATAGATGTAGTGTTTTAAATCTATCTTCGTTTTTGGCATTTGGAATATGAATTTCAAAGTGAAATTTGGGGGGTTGTCTAAAATTTAAACAAAGTGAACTTCCGCATTTAAAGCATCGATTCGGAGTCGTATTTGAGTGAAACTAGTATGGTTGGACTCATAATTGAATGGGTTGTCGGATTTTATGAGTTTTGTCGGGTTCCGGGATGTGAGCCCATGTTACACCCCATATTTTTATACGTAAGAGTCATAAGACAATTGATGCAAGCCCAGAAATGAGATCATTTTTGAAACTACATAAAGTAAGTTAATCATGTTGCATTGGAGGTTACAAATCTTTAAGATCATGAATAAGAAGTAGCAAGAGGGTTACAAAGCTTAGAAGCTAAACGAAAAAGAAGTTTCGTCGAAGTCGATAAGTTTGGAATGTTATAACATGTACTTTGGGGTGAGACTAGGGTTCTTAACATAATAAGGAGGTTATGTTATGAGTTATTTTAGTTGTATGATAGTCGTGTATTATATTTTGAAGTCAAGCGAGTTGTGTAACAAAAGTTGGCAAAGGTCATCACAAGTTACATTCATAAATGTGTTGAAACTTAGGTCAAATGTAGCTGAGCATTTCTCCATATATACTTGGAATTACGATTCGATCTACCTACAAAAGTGAAGATCTATGAGTCTATTTTCTAACGCATTTAACGTTCGTTGATATGACATCAGAGTAGAGAGATATTCGCATTTTTGCGAGACTACGCAAGTAGCTCCCATGGGACCCACAAAGTCGGTGTAAAACTCTAGCTTGTATTTAAGGCAATTCTAATACGTTTAAACTCATTTTTCTGGTCCAAAACAGTTCCTACACCCTCCTAAATTCTCTCCAAGGTTTACTCCATGAATTTAGGGTGAAAACCTAAGATAAAAACATGAATGTAACGCTAGAAATCCTATGGTGCTTGCCAGATCGCAGTTCTTCATCTTGTGGTTGTTTTGGAGGGTTCTTCAAAGGTAAGTAACCTCTAATTTCGTATTGTTCTTGTTGATTAAGGTAATAATCCATTCCTTCTTCATTTATATTAGATTTTCAAGGCGAACTACAAGTGTTGGCACACCAACTTGAACACCAAAAGTTGATTCGAGAAAAGAATACAACACCAATAGTGTTGTGGTGTCATTGAGGATAATTGTAGGCTGTGCTTGGCTGAAATTTCATGTTGTTTCTACTGGTTAAGGCGAGTATAACATCCTACTACATGTGCTTGAAGTTATTTGTATGTTGGTTGCATTATTGTTGGTTACCCAAGTACACACAAGTATATGTGGTCGTCAAGTAATAAAGTAATGCGAAAGTCAGATGTCGAACCCACAGAGACTTAGATTGATCGTTACCTAAGCAAACTAAAATCAATTAATTTTCCAAGCTATGTAAGAGTGACGTTTTTCTATTAATCTACTATTGCAAAAATTAAACAAGTAACAACTAATTTATCAAGAATGCAAATGCGTATGATGAGATTTTACTTCAGAGGAGCTGAAAATTCAAGGGTTGTGGTTGGTTTATCAATCATATTAAGTTCAATAATTACACTCAATAATCCAGATTATCTATGGTTGCTAATTAACCGGATCGTTTATATGAATAGCATGTTCCCACAATACTACTCGCTTGCCCACAATATATCAATCCTATATTCCTATGGTATTGAGTCTCTCATGAACGAATATAATACGGTATTCAATTAAGCAAGACTGCTAGGTATATTCCTATCCTAACCGCGAAATCTTCCCCTGAGCCACGGGTTCAGAAACAATCTCTCTCTAATTCTACTCTAATCTAAACACGGCTTTCCCAAGCATAGCATAGATAGTAGGGTGAATTGGTAGGTACAACAATTCACAAGTTAAAACTAGAATTAAAGAAATAACCACAAGATAATAATCCGAATTAACGAAGATGTAATTAATAAACGTTAATAATCATGTCAACCACAACCCTAGAACGTAGAGTGCTTAGCCACTCATATTTGTAGTAATAATTTTTCAAGTATTTTGCATAAACAAATTACAAATAAAAGATAAATGGATGAAGAACTCTATGATTTTCTCCTCCAAGAGTGGTTCCACGTGAGGATCTTGCCTCCGATCTCAAAACATACCTCTAAAAATGGTGTTTAATGACTATTTATAGATGTAGGGAAAAGACTCAAACGAAATAACCAAGTCCATAACCAAATAGGAGACAAAATAGGCTTAAAAAATCAGGAACACCATCGCTACAGACTGTGCCTCGCGACCTCTATAGCGCGCTCCACCGTGCTTCAGGCCTTGCCTCGCCAGCTCTGTAGCGAGCCACAAAGCTTGCGCCGCCTGGTCAATAGCGAGCAACAGAGTTCGCGCCACATGCTTTCTAGCGAACGATGAATCTCTAGTAGCTTGGAGCTGTTTCGTTTTCAATTCTGTTGCTTCAGTCTTGAATTGTTTATTTGCCTAACTTTGCTTTCCTTCCTTTCTCATTATCCTTTCGTCTTTCAACTCTTCTTTTGCCTCATTTCTTTTTTTTTGTCTTCCTTTAATTTGCTTTTCAATTATTAATCATCACTCCATCATCAAATAATCACGACAAATAATCACGAGCCACTCATGACATCAAAATTATTCCCATCATCAAATAATCACGAGTCATTCTTGTAGTACATAAATTACACATAAAATCTCTACTTTGCTCCCAATTTCGTCTTCAACATACCTACACATAAAATAAGCTCAATTAAGCACAAATATAGTGTAGTTTAGCAGTAAAGCCCCAAAATGTAAGGTAAGTAATGCACTAAAATTATATAATTATAGCAAAACATCACTGCCCCACACTTAAACGTTGCTCGTCCTCGAGCAATCAAACTACACTTTATATAGACACGACCTTTTTAAACAATTCTCCTAACTCATTACACGAAGAATCTTTAAAATAGACTAAGCACAAGGGTGTAACATCTTCACCTCAAGATTTGACTCGCAAGTACCATGCATTATTCACAACTCACTCACTTACTCAAACATAGAGGTCAATGGAATTGTCTTTCCTTCATGAATCTAGTGCCCTCACACAACAAAAGAGATTAGTTCATCACAATAAAATTTAAGAACAATTAGGAACTCAAGATAGAATGAATTCACTCACTCTCAGAAATAACATTCATATGCCACAAAAAGATGCACCATAGGCTTGCCCGTAGTGTACTACTCTACTAATCGAGCTCATTCAGTCTAGGATCAAGTTGGACTTTTATTTGGTTGTAATGTAGGCTGCGGTTTGGGTAGGATACATTTGGATATAGGAGTGCCTACACCTCCCTAAGAACTTTAATACATATACTTTAACATTCAAACCCCATACTTATGTCAAACCATAACTCCGCCTTCACATCAATGTATATTACTCCATACGTCTTTTAAGCACAATTTACATCAAGAGTTACCACTATCAAAGAATATTTTTCACAGCAATACAATTATTTTTTCCTTTCTTTCTTTTTCAATTCAAGTGGCTTTTATTTTTTCAAAACATTGCACCTTTCTTCTTATTTCATTAGTTCTACTCAAAAGCCAAACCATCCACCCCACTCTTTAACTTCTACAAAGTTCATAACAATTCAAGTGCTCATGAGAGGTGAAAAGGTTCAAATAGATGATTAATTCAAACAAATGGGTAAGACTTGTAATGTGGTTGCCAAAGAAACAGGATTACATGCTCAAAGGGGTTAACTACATTACATAACAATTAGGCGGGTAAAATATATATATCTGGCTCAACAAAGAAATATTTATATCACTTCCAAGGCTGAACAAAACTACTGTTTCACTTTGCAAACACACGGGGCAAGTTCTAGATATCAAATGCAATGCACATAAGACATACAAACCTCACACACACGGCACATAACTCACTCAGGATTGGACTCATCAAGACACTCTAGTCAAAGTAGTGAAGCAAATTTAAGATCATACGATTTAAGGTACTTATACGATTTAAGGTACTTAAGATCTTCTTGTTTTTCACTTAAATATTACTCACCCAAAAGAAAGTTGGTTTGTGTCGACCCGAAACTGGCGTAACCACCGCACAATCTAAAATCAAAGGGAAAGATGCCAGCTACAGAAAACCCGTCAGAACATGCTCTGGTCATAACCAATAGCCCGGGGTGATCGAGAGAGAAGGACGATACCAAGTATGATGAACACATGGCCAGGATGGCCAAGGAGATGGAGTCTTTAAAGGAAGAAGTACATCATATGTCACGACACCAAATCCACTAGTCGTTATGGTGCCTAACACAACCCGCTAGGTAAGCCAACTAGTAATTATTCAATTCCAATGATATTAACAAGACAAATAAATGATAGTAATTTACTGGATTTTATACATTTCCCAAGGACTGGTAGTACAAATCATGAGCTTCTAAGAATAGAGTTTACAAAGCTGAAATGAAATAAATACATAGTCTGTTTGAAAAGTACATAAATAGGGTTTTATAGATCTAAGGCTACCACGAACAAGAGGCAGCTACAACCGGGACGTAGGTACATCTTCAATCCAGCTCCCATCGAACACAGCAATATCAGCAGCTAACATCTGCACACAATGTGCAGAAGTGTAGTATGAGTACAACCGACCCCATGTACTTAGTAAATAACAAACCTAACCTTAGGTTGAAATTAGTGAGGAGATAACACAAGGTCGGGTACAATACCAATATTCCACAATAGTTCATAATAGCACAATACAGGTAATAAAAGAGGCATCTCAGTTAAAACTCAAATCTTTTACCGAATATGCCAAAATACAAGTAAGTTTGAAAACCGTGATTTTTCCCAAAACTCCTTTCAACAATAAGTAAGATGTTTCATTTTCAGATAGCATGAGGAAAGTACATCTCTATGCCTACATGTCAAGATACAGCTAAAACCATAAATGTCCCAAAACTGGATAGAAGAAGGAAATGCATCTCTATGCATGTATCTCAAGTGCGCATATCAAATGCAATGCATCTTGATGATGAGCTCGTATACTCACACTCTCATAGTACTCAATCTCACTGCCTTGCATCCTCTCTCACTATACTTAATGCTCAGCACACTCAATCACTCAGCGTTGTACAATACCCACTGCAGCGTGCAGCCCGATCCATATATATATACAGTCTACTGCGCTCACTGGGCATGTGCAGACTCCGGATGGGCTCCTTCAGCCCAAGCTCTATATCGTTGTGGATTGCAGCCCGATCCCATAAAATGTAATCAATATATCGCTGTGGCATGTAGACCGATCCCATAAAATATAATCAATATATCGCTGCGGCGTGCAGCCCGATCCCATAATGTCACTCTCACTCAGGCCCTCGGCCTCACTCAGTCATCAATTTCTCCAGTCTCACTCACGGGCTAACAATGTCATGAAACTAACCCGACAACAATGATATGATGTATCAATAAATAATTTCTGAGATTGGGTTATGGTATGAATGCATGGATATGACTGAGTACGAAATATCACTGAAATCAGTAAGATGACAGTAAGAAATAACCACTACGGGTCCAACAGTATCATTATAATGCCTTAACATGATATCTAGCATGAATGATAGCTTAACTACTTTATTACATGGTGGAAATACGGATATCAATGAAGTAGGACCACTAAATAGTGCCATAGAAGCAGCAGAGTCTCAATTCACATGGTGCACGCCCATACGCCCATCACCTAGCATGTGCGTCACCTCAATACAAATCACATAACACGTATTGCGGGGTTTCATACCCTCAGCACTAAGTTTAGAAGAGTTACTTACCTCGAACGAGCCAATACCAATGCCGAACAAGCTATGCAATGCTCCAAAAATGCCATCACGTGCGTAGCGACCTCCGAACAGCTCAAAACTTGCCAAAAGCAACTCAAATATATTAAATAAAGCCCAAGGAAACAATTCCAAATAATAAAGATCGAATCCTTAATCAAAACCCAAAACCGGCCAAAAATCAAACCCGAGCCCGCACCTCGGAAACCAGCAAATCTTAAAAAATCTGACAACCCATTCAATTATAAGTCCAACCATAGTAGTTTCACTCAAATCTGACTCCAATTCGATGTTCCAAACTCAAAAATTCATATTATGAAACTTTAGGCCAAAACCCCCAATTTCCTCTTTAAATTCACAATCCAATTACCAAAATGAAGGTAGATTCATGAAATATAACCAATTCATATGGTGACATTTGCTTCAAAAATCACCTCAATGCGAGCTTGGAAATGTTAAAATGAAGCCAAAACCGTGAACCCTTGTATTTAGCATTCTTCCCAGCACTTTCACACCTGTGACACATTAGCCGCTTCTGCGGCGTTGCTTTTGCAACCAAAATCACGCTACTGCGAAGAAGCACTGGAGACTTGCCTTCGCACCTGCGGTAAAATACCCGCATCTGCGCACTCGTAGGTGCGCACCCAAATATCGCTATTGCGTTTCCAACCGCTTCAGCGCTCAACTCACTGCATATGTGCCTTCGTAGATCGAAGCAATCTCCACTTCTGCAGAACCCTGCTCCCAGCAATATTTCCGCTCCTACGAACCCTTCATCGCTTCTGCGACCATCACACTTGCGCAAACCAGCCGCAGGTGCGGTCACACCAAAACCAGCAATAGCAACATTGAAGAAAAATATCTGAAATCAATCTGAAACACGCCCGAGCCCCTCGGGACCCCGTCCAAACATACCCACAAGTAACATAACATAACACGGACCTACTCGAGGCCTCAAAACACATATCAAAAAATTGAAATAATGAATCACACCTCAAATAAAAATCTATGAACTTTTCACTTTCAATTTCCAAAATTCACGCCGAAACATATCAAATCATCCCGGAATGAACCCATATTTTCACACAAGTCGTAAATGACAAGACGAAGCTATTCCAATTCCCGGAACCATAATCCGAATCCGATATCCTCAAAGTTAACTGCCAGTCAAACTTATGAACTTTCCAAACTTTCAAATTTCTAATTTTTGCCAACTTGTGCCGAAACCTTCTAAAAACAACCCTATGCAAATCCTGGCATACGCCCATGTCCAAAATCACCATCCGGACCTAACAGAACCATCAAAACTCCGTTCTGGGGTCAAATTCACAAAAAGCCAAACTTGGTCAACTCTTTCAACTTAAAGCTTTAATAATGAAATTTATTCTTCCAAACCGATTCCGAATAACCAAAAAACCAAAACCGATGATTCCCATAAGTCATAATACATCATACGGAGCTAGGCATGCACATAAACTACCAAGCGAAGTGCAAATTCTCAAAACAACTGGTCGGGTCGTTACAACATATCAGGGAACTGGCACATCTGGCCGTGACAATGCTCCTTCAACCACCTCGATTTCCTTCTTTAGATTCAATCAACAATCACTTTCCTTCAACATCAAGCCAAAAGATCAACACCCCAACTTCAGTCCCCACCACTCAAGTCATACCTCCAGTAATCAAATCTCCCTACGTACCATATTACGTTCAAACACCAAAAAACCCACCTATCACCACCAACGCAACTCACACCTCTTCTCGTGACGGAGTCACTTTTACCACTCACCCTAATCAGCACATACCCGTGGCACATACCACCGCCCCTGAGCGATATGTTCCTCCTGTATATGCCATTTCTGAACCTACCTTTACAGCGCCTATCACTGTCAGGGTACCTTATGAGATTGACCAATACGCCGAGATGGAGACGGAAGCTAGGTGTAAGAAAGAGGATTTAGTATCTGAGCAACTGCAAATCTTGATAAAATAAATGAAGAACCTCCAAGTCTCCCAAGGAAGTGAAAGTTTGAACTACGAGGATCTGTGTATCCATGCCCACGCGCATTTGAGATTATATTATGGCAAGTTAGTCGGAGTGGGGAGGAACAAGAAGCTAAGAATGAAGTTATTCATAAGGAGCCTGACGGGAGAAACACTCACCTGGTATACTCGATAGGATCCACGAAACTGGAGAAACTGGCAAGATATGGCAGATGACTTCATGAATCAAATTCAATTCAACACAAAAATCACTACCGATAGGTTTGCACTGGTGAACCTGCAAAAAAATCCATACTAGTCATTCCAAGAATATGCATGTCGGTGGAGGTCAGAGGCTGCCAGGGCACAACCTCTAGTGGACGACAGTGAATTAACCAAGTATTTTATCAAAGTCCAAGAAGGGATATACTTCAAAACAATGATGGGAATGATGAGACAGAAATTCCCCGAGCTAGTCAAGATGGGAGATTTCATAGAAGAAGGTATAAAATCTGGTAAAGTACAGTCCATGGCTGCACTGCAAGCGGCCAGCAAGGCAATCCAATCAGGGTCAATTGGTAGCTGAAAGAAGAAGAAAGAGGAGGTCTCAGCAATCGTCCCATACTATCAACGCAACCCACATCATGAAAACATTTCCTATTCCCCAAACAACCATTCACCACTACCCGCTTACGCTCCAGTCTATAACACCAAACCATATTACCACCCTCAACCCCAATACAACCCTCCTCGAGACCACAACAACCCGAACCCACAATGACCATATACCACTACCCACCAAAATCGACCCACTTATGCACCATGCCCTCATCCCAATTTTGAAAAGAGGGGTCCCAAAAATTATACTCCGATTACTGAGCCTCTAGCCCAATTGTTCGAGAGATTGAGAAGAGCATGATTGATACATCTAGAGGAAGGAAGGATTCTTAAGTATCCCTCTAAGGATTTTGATGCAACTAAAAGGTGTGTGTACCATTCCAACATGCCTGGGCATGATACTGAAGATTGTTTTAAGCTAAAAATGAGATTGAAACACTAATCAAGAGCGGAGCCATTCAGTGCACTCCGGCGCCACCCAATGCGAATCGCAATCCGCTGCTAAATCATAGAAACCAGGGGGTCAACATGATCACATTGGATGAAGAATATGATCTGGAGGGAATGATTGTCCCAATAGGAAATGCAGAAACCGCCAGGATCTCACCTCAAAAGGCTCCAATTAATATTGTACAAGTGAGACCTATGGTGACAATCCAAACTTGTCATCAACAATATGGCGTTGCTACAGAGGACGAAGATAGTAGGGAATATAAAATTGTCCCATGGACGTACCAGCAGAAGGGGAAGGCCAAGATGACAGACTCTGCTACAGACCATGGTATGACTAGGTCTAGGAGATGCTACGCTCTTGAAGATGCAAATCTAGGGAACTTGGGAAGAGAGAAGATTCAAAGAAGGAACATAACTGACCCAGAAGTTGCCGAATTCTTGAAGAGAATATCGACCAAAGGGTACTTCATGGAGGAGTAACTGAAGAAAACTCCAGCACAAATGTCAATCATGGATTTGCTGATGAGTTCCGATAGTCATAAGGATGCCCTATTGAAAGTACCAAGTGGGATAAGTGTACCAAGGAACACCACTAGTGAGGTGCTGGCCGCGACAATTGGGAAAATGGTCTAAGAAAATATGATCACTTTTAGAAGAGAAGAACTTCCTGTTGAAGGCGTAAGTCACAACAAACCCCTTGATATCACTGTAAAATATGGGGACAAAGTGGTGTCTCGAGTGCCGGTTGAAGGAGGATCAGGAGTCAATATGTTCCCGCTCTCTACCCTACAGGAGTTGGGAATTTATTTGAGGGAAGTCAAGGAAAGTCACCTGAGGGTAAGGGCTTTTGATGGTTTACGAAAAGATGTCATCGGAGAAATTTATCTGGCTTTGCAGATTGGGCCGGTCGAATTTCCCATATGGTTTCAAGTAATGGATATCTCTTCTTCACACAACTTGCTTCTAGGAAAGACCTAGATACACATGGCATGGGCCGTCCCACCCACTATGTTGTCTCATTTATTAAAGGACTAGACGAAGTTGCTTTCCATGCAGTAAAAATCATGCAGACCGCCGAAAAGGATGAGACTAAACAAAACTCGGGAATACAGTTGCCGTATAGATCCCAGATAGCTATTAGGGAGATGATTAAATATGGATATAGACCCGGAACAGAATTGGGAGCCAGGACAGACGGGATCATAGAGCCAATTGAACCTAATGGGCAGAAAGGAAGGGTCGGCATAGGATATCAGCCTCCGGTGGGGAAAACTCATACCGGTAGCTCGGGGAAAACTCATACCGGTGCCAAAGCATGTTTCAAGTATGAGCAATAGTTCATTTCCAGAAGATGATATCATTGATGAGATGGGAAAGTTGTTTTTGAATATGATTGAAGAATTCTATGAATGGACTAACATCAAGACACCGACTATCAGGGATATTGAACTAGGGGAAGAGTTGCAGAATTGGACCACCGGTCCATCTTTGGTTCGCCGGGAGGCTTGGTAGTGTGGAACTGTAAAAGGTTTCTTTTATGAAAAGTGCACGGTCAATTGAGGCATGCACTGTGTCTGTACCTTTTTGTCATTTACCTCTTTTGAACAATTAGATGTGTAAAGATAACGTTGAGCGCAATGACCCAGATTACGAGGAGTATGATGAGAGTATGATGCTAAAAAATCTCCCACAGGAGATTGAACAACTGGAGAGTCAAAAAAATCCCAACCTCGATGAAACAGAAGTGGTCAACCTCGGAAATGAAGAAGACGTGAAAACAATCAGAATAAGCATTCATCTAGAAGTCGAGCAGAAGGAAAAACTGGTTGAGCTCCTCCGACAATACATCATTGTGTTCGCATGGCCATGATGACATGCCGGGATTAAGCACTAACATTGTCTCGCATTGACTGCCCACCGATTCTACCAGACCGCCGGTCAAATAGAAACCTATAAAATTCAAACCTGATTTAAGTCTGAGGATAAAGGAGGAAGTGACCAAGCAGATAAAGGAAAATGTGGTAAGGTCACCAATTATCCCAGCTGGTTGGCAAATATCATCCCAGCACCCAAGAAAGACAAAAAGATCAGGATATACATGGATTACCGAGATGTCAAAAAAGCTAGTCTAAAGGATGACTTCCCTTGACCAAATATCCACATCCTCATGGACAAATGTGCGAAGCATGAACTGCAGTCATTTGTGGATTGTTTCGCTGGGTACCACAAAATCTTGATGCACGAGGAAGATGCAGAAAAGACAGCCTTTACCACACCTTGGGGAGTTTACTGCTATAGAGTCATTTCATTCGGTCTCAAGAATGCTAGTTCCACCTACATGAGGGCCATGACGACCCTTTTTCATGACATGATTCATAAGGAGATCAAAATGTATGTGGATGACATCATTATCAAATCTCGAAAGAGTTCAGAGCATTTGGAGGACTTGAGGAAATGTTTTGAGCGCCTGCATAGGTACAATTTGAAATTGAATCTGGCAAAGTGCGTGTTCGGGGTCCCTGCTAGAAAACTTATGGGCTTCATTGTAAGCAGGAAAGTGATAGAACTGGCCCCATCAAAAATCAAGGCCATCCAAGAATTGCCACCGCCCAAGAGTAAGAGAGATGTGATGAGTTTCTTGGGTAGACTAAATTACATTAGTCGTTTCATAGCCCAGTCCACGATAATCTGTGAACCCATTTTCAAGTTGCTAAAAAAGGATGCTACCACAAAATGGACAAAAGATTGTTAGAAAGCCTTAGACAGAATCAAGGAGTATCTGTCAAATCCACCAGTACTGGTTCCCCCTGAGCCTGGGAAGCCATTGTAACTATATTTGTCAGTCTTGGATAACGCCTTCGGCTATGTGATGGGGAAACATGACAAAAATGGGAGAAAGGAGCAGGCCATCTACTACTTAAGTAAGAAGTTCATGCCATGCGTGTCCAAATATACTTTGATAGAACGCACTTGTTGTGTTCTGACTTGGATCGCCAAGAAACTAAAGCATAGACTACAAATCTGATATCTCGACTCGAGTCGCTCAAATACATCTTCAATAAGTCAATGCCGGCCGAAAAGCTCGCTAAATGAAAAATTCTCCTCGATGAATTTGACATTGTGTACATAACTCAGAAGCCTATCAAATGGCAAGCTTTAGCCGACCACCTCATAGAGAATCCAATGGACGAAGATCACAAGCCACTCACTACGTATTTTCCTGATGAAGAGGTATTATTTGCTGGAGAAGATATTGCATAGTCATACCCTGTATGGAAATGTTTTTCGATGGAGCAGCAAACATTAAAGGAGTCAGAATTAGGACAGTCCTAATTTCGGAATCCGGACAACACTATCCAGCATCGGCAAAGATAAGATTCCCTTATACTAATAATATAGGTAAATACACAGCGTGCACCATTAGGATCAGAATGGCAGTCGGCATGAACATCAAAGAACTTTTGGTCATAGGAGATTCCAATCTATTGATATACTAAGTCCAAGGGGAATGGTCCACCAAAATTGTCAAGATCCTTCTGTACATGCACTACATGAAAGAGCTATGCAAGAAGTTCACGAAGATTGAGTTCAAGCACATCCCCAGGATTCAAAACGAGTTCGCCGACGCCCTCGCAACTCTATCATCCATGATTCAGCATCCATACAAGAACTGCATCGACCATATAGAGGTAGAGATGAGGGATCAACATGCATATTTCTTCCACGTAAATGAAGAGCTAGATAGTAAACCATGGTATCACGAAATTAGGAAATTCCTTGCAACCAGAGAGTACTTGGAAAATGCTACTAATAGTCAAAAGCGATCCCTCAGGAGGTTGGCGAACCACGTTTTCCTCAACGGGGAAGTCCTGTACAGGAGGACCCCAGACTTGGGTTTGTTGAGATGTGTAGATGTCGTCGAGGCAACAAGGATATTGGAAGAAATATGCATAGAAACGTGTGGACCCCACATGAAAGGGTTCACATTAGCCAAGAAGATCTTGAGAGCTAGATACGTACAGAAGTTTCACCGAAGCTAGATTCATGGGATTTCATCCAGGTTCTGCCAAATGAGTTGAATCTTATGGGTTCACCTTGGCCATTCGCCGCTTGGGGCATGGACGTGATTGGACCTAAGAGCCTGTTGCATCAAATGGGAATCACTTCATCTTGGTAGCTATCAACTACTTCACTAAATGGGTTGAAGCATCTGCCTACAAGGTCGTCATAAAGAAGGTAGTAGCAAATTTTATCCGAAACAACATCGTCTGCAGATTTGGAATGCCGGGGTCAATCATTACAGACAACGCCGCTAACCTCAATAGTGACCTCATGAGAGAAATATGTGAGAAGTTTAGAATTAGTCACCGCAACTCCACACCCTATAGACCACAACTAAATAGGACAGTTGAGGCAGCCAACAAGCAGATCAAAAGGATTCTACGAAATACACTGGATAATCAAAGGCAATGGAATTAGACTATCTTTCGCCTTACTGGATTATCGGACCACCATGAGAACATCCACTGGGGCAACACTGTACATGTTAGTATACGACACAAAAGCTGTGACACCCGTAGAGGTCGAGATACCATCTTTAAAGGTCATTCAAGAGGCCAAGTTAGACGATCCATAGTGGATACTGTTCAGATAGGAGCAACTCATGCTAATCTATGAGAAGAGAATGGATGCAGTATGCCATGGTCAGCTATATCAGAACATGATATCCAGTATATTTAACAAAAAGGGTGAAGACTCATCATTTCGCAGCGAGGAAGTTGGTCCTGAAGAAAATATTTCCCCACCAAAAAGAAGCCAAAGGAAAGTTCATACCAAACTGGCAAGGTCCTTACGTGGTTCACCGAGTATTATCGGGTGGAGCTCTAATCTTGACAGAAATGGATGGAAGAATCAACACGAAGCCCATCAACATAGACGCAATCAAGAGATAGTATGTTTAAAGACAAATAGAGTTAGGGTTTTTAGTGTAACAGAACTACGTTCAACCTGACTTCCCACGGAGGGATACGTAGGCGATCCACGTAGTGTTCGATTTCTCTCCCTCCTTCATTTTGTAATAGAAAACAAAATATCACATTTGTGTGTTGCTCTGGAACTACGCCGATTTGATTTCCTCATGAAGGAATACGTAGGCAATCCTCATCATATTTAGTCATCTTTTGTAATTGAACTATGTTCTAGCCTGATTCCATTTGGATACGTAGGCAGTCTGAATCAGACTCGGTCATTTTATTCTTAATCTCGTCATTTTTGCATCTATTGTAATCGAACTATGTCTTGACTTGATTCCACTTGGATACATGGGCTGCCTAAGTCAGGCTCGGTCATCTTCATCATATTTTGTCATCATCCATGAACTACGTTCAGACCTGATTCCATTTTGGATAAGCAGGCAACTGAAAGGGTTCGGTCATAGCCTAAGGAAAAACCTTTGAATTGCATTAGTTGAATTAGGACGCAGTCGCAACGGCAAGTAGCTGCATTGTCAAGCATCACGAAGGATCAACATTAACTGGACAATTGTTTTAAAAGAAGATGCTCACGTTTGGAGTACTTTTCGTAAACATATCATAATCCAGAACGATGACATATATCTTAAAACAAAGCTTTTCAAACTTGTTTTTTTTAAAAAAATACAGTAATTTGTTCCACCTACCAAACTTCATGGCGTAACCATATCAAAGGCCGGGGCAAACCAACACTATGGCCGACACAAACCAACTTCCCCGCTCCCACTAAGAACTTTTCTTTGAGTGCAGGATCAACAGGAAGCAAGGAAATGTTCGGATCACACTGGGAAAATAACGGATCTACCACTTTTCAAGGATTATCATCCTTTATCCTTTACTAAAATTTTCTTTGTATAGCTGAAGCTAATCCTTGAATATTTTATCGGTACCTCACAGTCAGACCATTGATGCAAAAAAGGCACAATGTACATCGCAAACCGTTTGCTCAATCAATCAATGCACCTTGTACAAATTGAACTGTTGGCTTCACAAATTGAAGCCTTGTATATAGCGAATCGCCTGCTCAACCAATCGGAGAACCTTGTGCAAATGAACCACTGGCTTCACCAACTGAAGTCCTGTATATAGCAAATCGTTAGCTCAATCGATCGGAGTGCCCTGTACAAATCAAACACCGGCTTTGCCAATCGAAGCCTTATATAAAGCAAACTGTTCATTCCACCAAGAGAATAATCCACACCACCACTCTATCGCAACGGAGGCCGGAATAGACAGTCACAAACCTCGTCACCAACGTTCTGCCAATCAATGGCTGCAACTTAGCTTCACAGTCAAGAATATCTCTTGGGCATGCTTTTCTTTCCTTTACTACTACCTTGAATGTTTTGAAGCTTTGCTCATGCAGCTTTAGGCATGATTACAGTTTAAGTTAGTCACTCCCAACTGCAGATTATTTTACATTTTAGTGCAAAGCTCTCCTAACAAGCGGAAACGCACTCTACAAAATAAGCTCTCCCAATAAGTGGAGACATTTTCTCAGTGCAAAGCTCTCCCAACGAGCGGAGATGCACTCTACAAGTCAATCTTTCCCAACTAGCGGAGACACTTTTTAATGCTCTGACAGCTGTGGAAAGGTACACAACCCGGCTAACAAATCGAGTCAGGTTCAAGTATCCCATCATAACGATCACAAATAATGACTTGTCGGTAACCAGGCATCATCATTCTTGCATCATTTACATCAAATCATGATATATTCTGTATTGCAATATATGGGTATGTGTGTATTTCATTTTTGCAGGAACAAATATCACAACGTGGAACTCTTTCTAAGAAGCAAACCAAACTACAATGCTATGAGTGACAACAAACTCAATAGCGGGCTAAGGATCCAAGTACATACACAAAACGACTAGTGGAACTCCAAATCTTCAATTCCTCCAAATCAAGCCGCAAAATTCAAGTTATCATAAGTGCCCAATGATCCATCTCGTCGTATCGTCATAATACGATACTAGGGCAGTTCCTGCGAGCATCATTTCCTAAAAATCCTCACTCCAGAATTACATGAGGCCTGATCCTCGTTAAGCCCGAGGTATGTAAGCAATTCAAAGACAGAATTCGGCCCCAACTTCCCCTAAATCTTCCTCAACTCTCCCTAAAATTATGCAAACATTAATATCCCTCAAATCCATATGTCATCCCTGCAATGTATGCCTAAAGTCAGGACAAAATTGGCTTTGGTTTAATTACTTTGCTCGAAAACTCTTTCATCGTCTCCGGTCGAAGATGGACAGCTGTTGACGGCCAATTTTGACCCTTCCTTTTAAAATTAATTTTCTCATACTTAAATATTTACAATAAATATTTTGAAAGTATTTTCCACTAATAAATACTTGTTTTATAAAAATAAATTGAATATTAGTTTCAAAATTAATCACCTAGTTTTAACATTATGTAATTATAATTATACCTACTACTTTAAACTATTAAAACAATTTCTAAAATACACCATCAAGGCTTTATAATTTATTTCGTGAATTATTTCTTCAATTATGGTTAATTGGATTGTTATGTTAAAAATTAGTGTTATAAAAGGGGCTTTCAATGTTCTCACCTAACACACAAGATAGACCTAAGATCTTCAATTTACATAGCTAACATACCCAATAGATACAAAAAGCTATAACAAAATTACTTAGAAGGATCTCGATCTTAGTCTTGGGTATTATATTAAGCTAGGATTCTAACTAGCTTCTGTTTTCTTCCTAATTCTGAGTATTACACTGGTCGGGGTTAGTTCTTGATTATATACGGCTAAAGAAGAATCTTTGTTTTGGATTGCTACTCAAGAGGAGGTCAGTACACCTCCATCCTCCCTTCCTTAATTGCGTCATTTGGAAATCATGAACGTGCTATTGTTTTCCTGATTAGTTGTTTAGTTTATAATGTGTATTCAATGTGTAATTGTTTACTTTTGGTTCAACATGACTTGTTGGTGATTTCTGATAAGCTGTTGTATTCATCTAGTGTTAATTAAGTAGTTCTGTAGCTTTCGTGATCTCAATTTCTGCGTAATCAACCTATGTGTTTAAGTTGCTTAACCTTCCTTGATGATTTTTCACATCTACCTAGACTTCAGACTTTTCAAAAATGTTCTGTTGTAATCTTCATGCTCATCATGATGTGTTCTGTTCAGTTATAATTATCATGCTCATCATGTTATATTCTCCTGAGTTTTGTTACTCCGTATTTATGTTCTGCTATAGTCTTCATGTTTAACATGTTATATCCTCCTAAGTTTTGCTATCTTATACTTAGGTTATTTTGTTCATCATATATTCTTTGAGTTCTGTTATGTTGTGTTTAGGGTTGTTGTTGCAGTCTTCATGCTTATCATGCCATGTTCTTTTGAGTTCTGTCATCCCATACTTGGATTTGCTGTTAAATGATTCTAGTTAGGATTTGCATGAAGGTATATAGGATAACCTTGCCTCACTTGGCTAAGGCTTGTGAAACCAGAATATTCAAAATGCTTTCATAAACATTTGTTACCCTTAAGTATTCTATGAGTCCTCTTTATGAATGCTTCACATCCATGTCTAATTGTTAATTGAAAAACAATCCTACTAGGATGAACTTCTATGCACATCAGTGATACTTGTTATGATCAATCTATCTCTTATAAGTCAGGGAGTAGCTGTACCTGTTGTGGTTGAATGGCAATTGTTACATCCCGCGTTTCTCGTACGTTAAAGTTTCATCTTCAGTTAATTGACATAGACTCGGGGTATGAGATTATCTTGAGGTTAGCATATTTATGCTATTTATAACAAGCAATAAATAAGTGCCATGAAGGATAAAGGGTACACGAATTAAAGAAAATGAGTTTCATTGAAAGTTGTCGATTTGGGATAAACTACGGGCCGAGCAATAATACCCGATATTTATGAACTAGTACCATACAAGGTACCATATGACCATGATAGTATGATGTATAAAGTGTATTAAAAATAAGTAGAATTTTAAATAACTTGAGATAATTCTTAATTATGTGGGTAATTGGTTAATTACCGGGTAATGGGACATTACCTAATTACCTAATAAGTGGATAAAGATTAAACTTTCCCACCCCCATCTCCACGTGGAAGCAAGCCACATCTCAAAGGAATGACTCTTAGTCATTCTTATAAGGTGGCAACCTAATATGCCAAATACATGGCATTTCAATTCAAAGAATTTCCATACAAAGATACTACAAGGACAAGCGGGGACGTAAGTCATTCTGATGAATTTCAACAAATTCATTCTCAAGATACTACAATCAGATTTTTAACATTTCCATATCAAAGACTCTACCATCAGAAGTGAATTCATTTAAGCTTTCAACAAATCTCATTCTCAAACACTACAATTAGAAATGAAGGAAACGCTGGCCATTCTTAGGATTTTTCAACTTTTCATTTTCAAACACTTGAATCAGATTCCAAATATTACATTAAGCAATGTTATGCTTCAACCAAACCAACGGGAATTATTGGAACTTTAGCAACGTAAATTTTTGCTATTATAACGGAGTACGGTGCAACCTTTTTCCAAGAACATCATACGGATGTTTCCCTACTCCATGTATGTTAAGGCTAAGCCCTTTCTTCATTTTGATAACGAGGCATAAAGAAAAATTCATATCTCGGAATTTACGTATATTTTCCTAGTCTTGTAATTTACAATATTCTCCTTATCGGGACTTCATATTCAATTGAGTATTTCCTTTTTTCATGTCATGAGAGTAGAGAACCTATATATACAGTATTACAGTATTTTCATTACCATCGAGCTATAATCGATTGGCAGGCCCCTATTGGGCAACCTCTGATCAGATGGTAAGTTATATATCGGGCCTAATGTGGTCGAGCGCCTATGAGCGAGCCCAGTTGGTCAAGATACAGAGCCTAGTATGGCCGAGCGCCTATGAGCGGGCCTACTACGGCAGAGCAGTTATAAATATATATACCAAGACTTATAAGGCCGTCAACTATTTTACTTACTGAATTGAGTGAATAGAGTCAGCATCAGCATGTGAGCATACCTTCAGATTATCTTTGACCCCTAGTTGCTTTCAGTTATCATATTTTCTGTTCAATTTCAGCTTTTAGTATATTGCCTTACATATTCAGTACATTATTTCATACTGACGTCCCTTTCTAGGGGCGCTGCATTTCATGCGTGCAGGTTCAGACAGACAGACAGGTAGACCTTTTCAGTAGGTGTTGCCCGAGTTCAGCTTTATTAGTAAGCTCCATGTCCTTTGGAGTTGCCGGGTCTAGATATTTTGTGTACATCTTGGGCCTGAGAAGTGGTTGCGGCCGTCGAGATAGAGACCGCCTGTGCAAGACCGGTACACGCTGTCAGAATCTGAGCTAGGGCCTCCTGAAGGTCTGGAATCACAATAGGCACAGGTGGTGCCTGAGTTGGTGCATCAACAACTGGAATCTGATCCTGATCTAGGGCAATTGGTGGGTCTGCAAGCACTGCCCCAACTGTTGTGTGGGATGCACCTCTGCCCCTACCGCGGCCCTAGCTGATGGTACTGGTGGCTGTCTATCCTGTCTGGTAGTACGAGTCCTCACCATCTGTGACAGAATGAAACAACAGATGTTTAGTTACTAGAATCAACTGATTCGCACGACAAGAATTCAAGAATGTGGAATTTTCTTAAAGGTTCTGCAGCCTCTCGAAGATAAGTACAGACATCTCCGTACTGATTCGCAAGACTCTACTAAACTCGCTCATGACTCGTAAAACCTATGTAACCTAGGATCTGATACCAACTTGTCGCGATCCTAAACTCAAACCTGTCATGATCGCGCCTATCGATGGTACTAGGCCAGCCGACTCCCACAATACTACAATAATTCATTCAAAGATATGCCAAAAAGACGTGTTGTAAAGCAAAACTTAATAAAAGAAACAAGGGTTCAACTCAAAAATAGAAATGCGGAATGAAAAGTCCCAAACATCGGGGTATCACTAAGTCATGAGCAACTACTAAGAACTGGTCCGACAACAATAAGACTAACATAGTCGGGGGAAAATCCAAAAATACAACTAAGGGGAAGATAAAGAAGAAGAAAACAGGGTTGCGATTGCCGGGCAGCTACCTTGCTAACTCCAATGATCAGCTACAGAGAAATATCAGCAGCCGCTACTATGACCAAAAATGCCTGGATCTGCACACAAGGTGCAGGGAGTAACGTGAGTATACCAAATCAGTAAGCAACAAAAGTAAATATAGGCTGAGAAGTAGTGACGAGCTGAATGCGAGTATGGTTCATATCACAAAAATTTAGTAAAGTGCGGCGTGCTTTGCAACCAATGTTTAAGTCAAATCAGTTGTTTAAAAATCAAGTTCAATTAAGTCAACTAGAAATATCTTTCAACAGTTCTCAAACAAGGATTCAAAGTAACTATGAGCATGGATGATTAAATCATATACTACCCTTCTGGCTAACATCACTCAGTCCTCCCAATCACTCCAACCTCATAATCACTCATGCCTCATAATCACTCATGCTTAACAATCGCTCAGCACTCGGTACTCGGCACTCGCACTCAGTAGGTACATGTGCTCACTGGGGGTGTTCAGACTCCGAAGGAGCTCCTACAGCTCAAGCGCTATAATCTGCACGAAAAACTCACGTGTTGCACGGACAACTCAAGTGGTATAATATCATATCATAATCCGTACGGACAAATCACGTGCTAAGGTACAATACCTCACAAAATGGCCCTCGGCCTCACTCAGTCATAAACCTCTCCAGTCTCTCGGGCTCTCAGAAATCAAAGAAATTAGCCCAAACAACATTTACATGATGCATAATATAGAATAACATAGACTGAGCTATGATGCAGAATGCACGAACATGACTGAGTACGAGATGTCAACTAAAACAGTGAGAGGATAGCAAGAAGCGACCTCTAAGGGTCCAAACAATACTGGCATAAAGCCTAGACATGGTATCCAACATGATTTGCAATTAATCTTTCTAAAGCACATAAAGAGCATATAGCTACAACAGGTTGTTCAACTTTACAGTTGCTACGGGATGGACCGGGTCACAATCCCTAATGGTGCACACCCACACGCCCGTCACCTAGCATGTGCGTCACCTCCAAATAGTCACATGACACAAATATCCGGGATTTCATACCCTCAGGACTAGATTTACAATCGTTACTTACCTCAATTCGAAAACATCTCTACTCCGCAAAGCCCTTGCCTCTCGAATCGGCCTCCGAGCGACCCGAATCTAGCTACAAGCAGTACAATACCATTAATATATTCTAAGGAATCAATTCCATAAGAAAACTACTAAATTACACTCAAAACCCGAAATCGACTCAGACCCGATCCTCGGGCCCACATCTCGAAATCCGATAAAAGTTACAAAACCCGAAAGCCCATTTACTCATGAGTCTAACCATACAAAATTCATCAAAATCCGACATCATTTGGTCCCTCAAATCCTCAAATTACACTTTTCAAAATCCCAAGACCTAACCCCCAATTTTTACTTCTAAACCCCACTAATTAGATAAAAAATCAACGGGAAAATACCATAGCTAGGAGTATTAGAGCTCAAGCAACTTACCTCTATGAAAACCCTTGAATCTCCTTCAAAAATCACGCCAAAAGCTGCAAAGTTTGAGTTAAAAAATGGTGGAAATGAGCAAAAATCACGAAATCCTCAATTTATACATTCTGCCCAGTGAAATCGTACCTGCGGCCCCTTTTCCGCTTCTGCGACGCCGCACCTACGAGATTTCCATCGCAGGTGCGGAACTCACTTAAGATCCCAGGTTCCGCATCTGCGGCCAAATTTCGCACCTGCGAAAGTGCACCTGCACATCACCCTCCGCTTCTGCGACCATCGCAGGTGCGGGAACTTCATCGCCTCTGCGCCTTCTGCCCAGCTCCTCCAATCTCCCATCTGCGGTCTCCCGCTCGCTTCTGCGGTCTCGCACCTGCGATGAGACATCCGCAGGTGCGACTATGACAGCTGAGTTCAACTTCAGCAATTCCTCCAATTTCCAAACTTGTTCCGTTAATTATCCGAACTCAACCCGAGACCCTTGGGACCTCAACCAAACATACCAACATATCTCACAATATCATACGAACTTAGGCAAATCATCAAATCACTCAAAACAACATCAAAACACCAAATTACACTCGTATTCAAGCCTAAGAACTTCTAAACTTCCAAATTCTGCAAACGACGCCGAAACCTACCAAACCTCGTCTGAATGACCTCAAAATTTACACACACGTCAAAAATGACACCACGAACCTACTCCAACTTTCGAAAATCCATTCCGACCCCGATATCAAATTTTTCACTACCGACCAAAATCGCCAAATTTCCAACTTTCGCCAATTCAAGCCTAATTCCACTTCGGACCTCCAAATTACATTCCGGTCATGCTCCTAAGTCAAAAATCACCTAACGGAGCTAATGGAATAATCATAATTCGAATCCGAGATTGTTTACACATAAGTCAATATCCGGTTGACTTTTCCTACTTAAGCTTCTACTTTAGAGACTAAGTGTCTCAATTCACTCTGAAACCACTCCGGACCCGAACCAACTAACCCGATATAACACAATATAGCTGAATAACACAAAAAAAAGCAAAAATAGGAAAAATGGGGCTATAACTCTCGAAACGACCGGTCGGGTCGTTACAAGTTATGTCACCGGAAAGCAGGGAGACTATCTGTATAGGGTAAAATATGCTATGACACGTGGCCGTCCAAAAAGGGATACGTGGAACCCACGACGAGGGGATGACCAAAGACCCCAACGGTTCCGTTTGTTACCGAAATGAATAACGCTCATAAAGATGTGATAAATGCTCTTCGCCCGGTAGCATTTAATAGGGAATATTTAATTGCATTAATAGCAATTACCCGTTACAGGAAATTTAATATTTATGTTCACCGTTACATCTTCATCAATGTCCGTCATAATTGATATTAAAGAAGGGCACGATCCTAGGACCTCCTTCCCTAGACATAGCTATAAATAGTGAGCTCAGCTATCATTGTAAAGGACACGAATTCTCTGGCAAACTTATGCTACATTATATACAAAGCTTAATATAATCTTATCTTCTTACTTTTTGATTTCGTTGTTGTTGTGCCCAGAAACCCTGTTCCCGGAACTGTTGCTTTTACTATTTCGTCTATTTCCCAAGGCTAAGTATTGCATAATTTTTTGATTATTTTATTATTTCAGGATCAAATTAATTCATTTGTCTAGAAATCACGTATAAATTTAACTGTACTATTTTAAGGGGTAAACATTAGAACTTTTCACGATTCAACTCATTCAAATTGAACTAATAAGATGCAGCTGTAATATTATCTTGTGCTCCGGTTTACCATTTAACATATGCTCAGAAAAATCCACAACGAATTGGATATATAATTTACCAGCACTCACGGGAAGGTTACGTTTCTCCTCTTCTTAGCAAGAGGCTGTAAGCCTTGATATTAATGAGTTGCCAACAATATATTCTCATATTAATGAGACTTCATTAATGTCTCTAAGAAAGACAAGGCGATCAATTCATCTGCACATATGTGCTTTTTCCGCCTATGACGTCAATGAAATTTTCGTTCACTCATAACGTATATGTCTAAATTCTATTAATTGCTCTCTCTATTTATGCCCTACAACCTTCTCTACGGAAAAGGTCAGTTTAAACCAAACATTGTCGTGCTATCAAAATAAAGGGTGGGGAAGACTTTTTTCTTCATCTTTAGTTAATTAATTTGTTTGTTTGTTAACTGGCTTGTTTCATTTTTTGCCCCCTTTGCTCCTTAATTAATATCTGTACTTCTAATCTCCATGCTTTTACACTTGTAATTTGTGGGCTGATAATGATTTCTCTAGTCGGTAACAGCAGAACTTATTTTACAATAAGTTCTGTTTGAAAAGCAATTGGAGTGCAATTTCACATACAGATGCAATAACAAAATTGTTATGTCGGTTATTATAAACTGTATTTAGAAATTAGAATTACTTAAAAGGCAAAGTCAACTGACGAAGTGTGAGCAACGATCACATTTGGGTGCAAGTAAAACAATATGAGATGCTAATTTAAGAACGAAAATTGAGTTAGTCCTCATTCTTGGAAAAGATCTTATATTTCAAGAAAAAGGAAGCATCAGTAGTGATTTTTTAAATACTTGAGAGGATTCTCTTCAATGCTTAAAGCTTTATAACGTACGCGTGATATCTACATTGAAGTGGTGTCTATACATCCGAGTGCAGTTTTGTTATACAATATTTGTAGTTCATATAAATTATGAAAACGGTGCTAATGAAACTTTCAAGTTTACTGAATAATTATTTTTATCTCCGCAGAAAATATAAATACAAGGATGGCTTGTAACCGGATGAGGGCATTGGAGCATATTTGTGTGTTTTTTTGCATATTATCTGTGACGTCAGTAAATTGTAAAACATACCCTCCATCAATAGAATATGGTTGTTTTTTGTTATGTATTGACTATTTAAGAGTGGAGAGTGGCTTAGTTCATATTCCTCAGCCGGAGTTAGAAAGCAGATGTAGAGATGGAATACCCGAATTTGATTGTGAGATCAAGAGGTCCTATGACGACCATGAGATTGATGATTGTCATGATCCTAAACGATTCCCATGTGTTTACTCACTAGTAAGATAACTTCGCATTTGGAATTGTTTATGAGAATAACTTTATCCTTGTAATTCATTCTATAATAATAATAATATTACTCATGATACATATAAATGGAATACAATGAATGCTTTATTAAACATTACAATTAATTCTCTTATTTATAGCTCATAATCTACTACACTAGATTATGGCGATTAAGGACATGTATGATGGGGCTAAGACTCGGGTTAAGACTGTAGGAGGCGACTCTGAGCATTTTCCGGTTGTAATGGGGTTACACAAAGGTTCTGCGCTCAGTCCGTTCTTATTCGCACTGGTGATGGACGCGTTAACACACCATATTCAAGGGGATGTGCCATGGTGCATGCTATTCGCCGATGATATAGTTCTGATTGATGAGTCGCGAGCCGGTGTTAACGAGAGACTGGAGGTTTGGAGACAGGCTCTTGAGTCTAAGGGTTTCAAGCTGAGAAGGACGAAGACGGAATACCTGGAGTGTAAGTTCAGCGCTGAGCCAGGGGAAGAGGGCGTGGATGTGAGGCTTGATTCGCAGGTCATCCCGAGTAGATGCAGCTTCAAGTACCTTGGTTCGGTTATCCAGGGGAGAGGGGAGATTGACGAGGATGTCACACACCGTATTGGGGTAGGATGGATGAAGTGGAGGTTAGCATCTGGAGTCCTGTGTGACAAGAGAGTGGCACCGATACTCAAAGGTAAATTTTATAAAGCGGTGGTTAGACCGGCCATGATGTATGGGGCTGAGTGTTGGCCCATTAAGAACTCACATATCCAGAAGATGAAAGTAGCAGAAATTAGGATATTGCGGTGGATGTGCTGGCACACTAGGATAGATAAGATTAGGAATGATGATATTCGGGAAAAGGTGCATGTGGCTCCTATTGATGACAAGATGCGGGAAGCGAGGCTTAGATGGTTCGGACATGTTCAGAGGAGAAGCCCAGATGCGCCGGTATGGAGGTGTGAGCAGCTGGTTGTGGAAGGCACGAGAAGAGGTAGAGGGCGAACTAAGAAGTATTGGGGAGAGGTGATCAGGCAGGATATGGCGAGACTCCAGATTTCCAAGGACATGTCACTTGATAGAAAGATGTGGAGGTCGAGCATTAGGGTTGTAGGTTAGGAGGTAGTTGAGTCGTGCCTTACTTCGTACCATTGTGAGACTAGCCATGTAGGGTTTTTGTCTAAGATAGCTAGTGACAATGTTGTGGCTTACTATTACGCTTTTCAGTACATGTCCTATTTACTAGCTATCGCTTTTGCTTTGCATCTTTCTTCTAGATTTCATGGTGTTCCTATTTTTCTTATGATTGTTGTGGTGATACTAATATTTACTTATATTGTCTCCCTTTGCTTTGCATCTTTCTTCTAGATTTCATGGTATTCCTATTTATCCTATGATTGTTGTTGTGATACTAATATTGTCTCCTTTTTGTCTTTTTGTCATTTTGTCTTTTTATTTTTTTGAGCCGAGGGTCTTTCGGAAACAGCCTCTCTACTCCTTCGGGGTAGGGGTAAGGTCTGCGTACACACTACCCTCTCCATACCCCATTAGTGGAATTTTACTGGGACGTCGTCGTCGTCGTTGTTGTTTGCAATCTACTACACTAGATGATTCACTTTTTTTAATCAGTTGTATAAAGATTCCTAAATTAGAGATTTATCTTAAGTCATGAAAGACTCAATTTAATATCTAAAAGTTTTTGATTGACTGCTATCCTGTACATTGAAAACCTTGTTTCTCGTTTCAATTACGAATTCTGGTTCGCTTCGTAAGTGGAAGCTCGCTAAATGTTGGTATCAGCTTTCAGGATTTTGATCATGACATTGCGTACTTAGTTTATTTTGTGCGAGTAATAATATATTAATATGACCATTGTAATTAATTGTTGGGTATTGTAGTAAACTATTGAGAAAATACAAAATTGAATTCTAGTTATAAAGGAGAGTGCCGAAAGCCCGAACTTACTACTCCCTCAATTCACTGTTAGTTGTCCACTTTTGACTTTACACGCCCTTTAAGAAATACGGATTATAGTACTATATTTTACCATATAACCCCTAATAATGATAGCATTTCAAAAAGTCTTGAAAAATAATTTGGAGAATGAATAGTTAATGATAAGGGTAAAATAAAAAAAAAATAAAAAAAAGAAGAAGAAAAAAAGATGGATTTTCTCTTGATTTAGTAGGCGTTTGGACATAAAAATTATAATTTTTTTAAAAAAGTAATATTTGGAATTAAGTTGAAAAATGATATTTGGAATTTTAAATTATGTTTGGACATACATTTCATTTTAAAAAATATTGCAGTATTGTGAGTGGGGAAAAAAAAAATTTTCTCAAAATTTTGAAAAAGTGGTTTTTGAAAAACTCATTTTTGATATTTTTTCAAAAACTTGTAAAATTTTATGGACAAACACATTTTTAATAAAAACAAATTTGGAAAAAAATATTTTTTTTTATAGACAAACGGGACCTTAGTATAGTGGACAAAAATGAAAATGTATTTTTAGTATAGTGAATGGAGGGAGTATTAATTTAACTTGAGAGACTTGCTAGATTTTACACTTTTATTGGGTCATGACATATTATTTACACTTTTATGATTTTAGTCATCTTCAGCGTACTCAGTTAAAAGAGTTCGTTCTTCATTTTTGTAAGTGGCTTGTGGTGCTTTTTATCAAATGAATAGCTAGCGAGTTAAAATTTGTACAAACTAATAAGCATTTAAATGAGATTTTAAAAAATAATATTTTTAGTATTTATGTAGGTTCCTCGGTTATTCATTGTTACAGATTATTAAACTACAAATGATCCACTACCGGAGGTAAATGAAACAACAGGGAGAGGGAGAGGAGTTATTCGCACAATTAGCCTAGTGTTTTAGGTGTTACAAACTACAATTGAATATTTTACAACACACTCAAGTTGCAGAACCAAGACTTTATACAACTAGAACGGAACATCAACCAGACTTTATACTACTAATTAATCTGCTTACTACATGTACCTGCATTACAAAAAACATGTACCTAAATCGATACAATCGGATCGATCTTGACTCGAAGCCAACTTTAAATTGAATGTGGAGCGCAATTGTCGTGACCCCAATTTTCCACCTTAGGATGTGGTGATGGCACATAGTGATCTCTAAAACTAGGTAAGCCTAACACATGCTGATTATTAATGAAATTTAACTAACTTAACTGCAATACATTAAATAATAACTGAAACAACATATCTGAGCCAACACCGGCCATAAAATCTCAAAATCGGTAGTACAAGTCATAAGCTTCCCTAAGAGTAATTAGGAATACCAAGCACATCATTGTTCCGAAATAATAGTAAACAGTGGAAATAAAAGACAACAGAAAGTGACTTTGGGGCCTGCGAACGTCGAACATGTATACCTTGAAATCTCCAGCCGCACAAATATAAGTCTCATAACCAACTCGATCAGAAGTACCTGGATCTCCACAAAAAAATGTACAGAAGCGTAGCATGAGTACACCACAGCGGTATCCAGTAAGTATTAAGCCTAACCTCGGTAGAGTAGTGACGAAACCAGGCCAAGACGCCTACCAGACATATAAACCCGTGCAGGATATAACATAAATCTAACAATGGAAAGAACATCAATGTAAGACCAATAATAGAAGAATCACAAATTTATAACCAACAGTAAAAATAATAGAAGCACAAATGACAACAGAAAATAACCAGGTAATAAAGAAACAACATAGTTAGAATAGAGATGGAATATTAATGAACTCAAGTAAGGAAAACCGATGACAACTCAATTAATCAAATCAATCCTAATGCACGAGTTACAACAAGAATTGCCCGAAGTACCACTTCTCGTAATCTCAAATCAATCATAAGTCACAACTTCCAAATCCTATACGTATTGCACATCATGCCCACAATAGCAATTACCTTCGCACGACAACGTCTCCGTGTTACTATGTACTCCGCATCCGTATCAATATCAATTAAGATGATCGAGAGATAAATTTAAACACAATAAAGCATAATAACAATCTTAAATAAAATGAGGCATTGTTGACGGCCCATTTTGAACCTCCCTTTTAAAATTAATTTTTATACTTAATAGTTTACTGTACGTATTTTGGAAATATTTTCTAGTAATAAATACATATTTTTACAAATTAATTTAGTATTAGTTTTGAAATTAATCATGTAGTATTAGTATTATATAATTATAAATATACTTACTATTTTAAGATTATTAAAATAACTTCTATATATACATCACATAAGCCATATAATTAGTTTGACAAAATTACTCCTTAATTTCTAGTAAATTAGGTTACTATGTTAATATTTTGAAATTAGTGCAATAATTTAAAAAATAAAGTATTTATAAATAAAAAATTAAAATAATTAGTAGTATATTTAATAGTTATAGTTTTACCATATTTTATTAAAAATTGTTAAGTTAATTTAATTTAATTATAAATGGGATCAAATGAAGCTGAAGGTTATACTTACAATTCTCAACTAAATACAAAGTGGTTATTCATTAAATTAATTTCAGCCCAATTACCAAGCCCAAAACCAAATATGACCCAGATCTAATTCCCTTCTCTCCACCTTGGCAATCTCCGTCACCTCTTATAGACCAATGACATCACGCCACGTTACCCGTCTCCAGCACACACAAAACAAACACAACTGATCTAGGCCGTTCGTTCTCTAAACTAACGGCCCACGATTTTTCACTCTATTTCCTCTTTAACTTTTCAAGCACCCAGAGATTTAATATCAACCGTTGGATCACAAGGATCCAACGGCCATCAAAATTTCCCATAAAAATCATTTAAGCCCAAAATGTCTGGACCACTAATCTCAAAGATCAACGGTTCAGATCCCATCTCCCTAACTTATACCTAGAGACACCCTCCCCCCCCCCAAATCTCCCAAATCCTAATGTAACAACCCGGTCGGTCGTTTTGAGTGTATTAACCTAGATTCCCTATTTACTGCCTTTCCCGTATCTGTTTCTTCTTATGTGACTTGTCGGGAGGTCTTGTTTTTGGTTTCAGAGTGTTTTGGGATACGTAGTCCCTAAAACGGAAGCTTAAGTCTTAGGATTTTGACAGTAGTCGGAACTGTGTGAAGACGACTCAGGAATGGAGTTTCGTTAGCTCCGTTGGGTAATTTTGGACTTAGGAGCGCGTACGGGATGTGATTTGGAGGTCCGTAGAATAAGTAGGCTTGAAATGACGAAAGTCGAATTTTTTGGAGATTTTGACCGGAAGTGAACTTTTTGATATCGGGGTCGGATTCTGATTCTGGAAGTTAGAGTAGATCCGTAATGTTGAATATGACTTGTGTGCAAAATTTGAGATCAATCGAACGTGGTTTGATAGGTTTCATCATCGGTTGTAGAAATTTGAAGTTTCAAGTTCATTAAGTTTGGATTGGAGGGTGATTCATGTTTTTATTGTTGTTTCATGTGATTTGAAGGCTCGACTAAGTTCGTATGGTGTTTTAGGACTTTTAGGTATGTTTGGTTGAGGTCCCAGGGGCCTCGGGTTGATTTCAAGTGGTTAACGGATCATTTTGGACTTAGGAGATAGCAGATTTCTGGTATTTTTGTTGCAGACTTTTCTTCATCGTGTTCGCGAGAGATGTCTCGCGATCTCTTAAGGCATTTGAGAGGGCAGCTGGAGTTTTTCTTCGCGTTCGCGAAGATAGGAACGTGTTCGCGAAGGTGTGGTTTGTGTGTGCATCGCGAACGCAGGAGTAGTGTCGCGTTCGTGAAGAGGAGTGAGGTAGCTGGGGACCCCAGGCCCTTGGTCTATGTGTTCAAGGGGCAGGGGTCGCGTTCGCGAAGAGTTAAGTTGAGGGGCAGGAAGATTGGTCCACGCGAACGCGAGAGGGTGGTCGCGTTCACGATGAAGGTGCATTTGGGAAGATTTAGAAGACTAGAAACGAGGGTTTCGAGTTCATATCATAAAAATAAAGTGGGAGCTGGGTAGAAGGCGATGTTTTGAGAGATTCTTGCGTGGGTGTTTGGGCTAAGTGATTCCTATCCAGGTTTGGTCAAATCCCATGATTATGCCTTTAATTCCACCATCTAATTTGTGATTTGGGGTGAAATATTTGGGAAAAAGAGGAAGAATTCTTGAGTTAGATTTTTAGGTTTTTAATGGGATTTTATTAGCGGATTAGGGTAAATTTGATATGGTTAGACTCGTGAGTGAATAGGATTTCGGGTTTTGTGACTTTTTTCGGATTTCGAGACGTGGTCCCGGGGGGCCGGGTTGAGCCTATTTCGGATTTCGCCTTATAATTTCGTATTTTTCTTGTGGAATTGATTCTTTTAGCCTATATTAATTATATCGTACTGCTTGTGGCTAGATTCGGGGCATGTGGAGATTGATTCGAGGGGAAAAGGCATTGCAGAGTAGGATTTTGCGCGGTTTGAGTTAAATAACAGTTTTAAATCTGGTCCTAAGGGTATGAAACCCCAGATTATTGGATTATGTGTCTATTTTGGAGGTGACGCATATGCTAAGTGACGGGCGTGTGGGCGTGCACCATAGGAATTGGGACTTGGTCCATTCCCTGAAACTGTAAAGTTGAATAACTTATTGCTAGCTATATGCTCTCCATGTGTTATAGAAATTTGATTGCAAATCATGTTCGAAATCATGCTTAGGCTATGTAATGGTACTGTTAGGACTCACAGATGTCGCGTACTTGTTGAATTACTTGCTAATTACTGTCTTTTACTCAGTCATGGTTTTACTTGCGTATCATATCTCAGCCTCTTCTTGATTCTTGTTGATACATTATGTTATCTTTTTTGGGCTAATCTTTGTGATTTCCGAGAGCCCGGGAGACTAGAGAGGTTGATGACTGAGTCAAGTCGAGGGCCTGTCTGTGAGGTATTGTTACTATGGCACGTGAGTTATCTGTGCAACACGTGAGTTATCCGTGCGGATCCATATATTGATACTATAGCACGTGATTTATCCGTGCAATACGTGAGTTATTCATGCGGATATAGAGCTTGGGCTAAAAGGAGCCCCTCCGAAGTTTGCACATCACCAGTGAGCGCAATTACTTATTGAGTGTGAGTACTAAGGGCTGATATCCGAGTGATTTGAGTTGTTGTGACGAGTTGAGTGACTGTTGCCCTGAGAGGCTGTACTTGCTTTTTCATTTGTTGATGCACTTAGTTGCTATCTGTCATTGTTGTGAAATACCTGAAGGATTCTATATTTGGATTACATGAACTTTAGCTGTATAAAACTGATTGTACTTAAACTTCCGGATGTGAAAGCATGTCTATTCTTTGTTGGAATTATTGAAAATGAACTGTAATTGTATAGCTTGTCAGTGCTTCTCAGTTCCTTATTTATTCCTGTTACTTGCTGAGTTGGTTGTACTCATGCTACACTATGCACTTCATGTGCAGATCCAGGTGTGTTTGATCACGAAGATCATTGAGTTCGTACGCGATCGCCTACCATAGACTACGAGGTAGCTGCCGGCATTAGCAGACCTTGTCTCTCCTTCTATGTTTTTTTTATTTTCTGTATTAATACTTAGACACTATTTTTATTAGACTGGATATCTAGATGCTCATGACTTGGTGACATCCCGATGTTTGGGGCTATTTTTCCTCGTTGTATTTTTGAGTTTAACCCCCGTTTTATGAAAACTCTATCATATCAAGATTTTTGGTTTATTTTGTGGAACATTTGAAGTATTCTTAAAAATATCGGTTTGCCTAGTGCCATCGATAGGCGCCATTACGACAGGTTAGGGTTTTGGGTCGTGACAAGTTGGTATCAGAGCCTAGGTTACATAGGTCTCACGAATCATGAGCAGGTTTAGTAGAGTCTTGCGGATCGGTACAGAGATGTCTGTACTTATCTTCGAGAGGCTGCCGAACCCTTAGGAAATTTCACATTCTTGTATTCTTGTCGTGCGAATCTTTTGATTCTGGTAACTAAATCTTTGTTGTTCTAATACTCTCACAGATGGTGAAGATGCGTACTACGGGGCAGAATGGAAAACCACCAGTACCACCAGTCAGGACAGCGAAAGGCCGAGGTTGCGGTAGAGGCCGCGATAGGGGTAGAGGTGCAGCTCGCACCGCAGCTAGGGCAGCACCTGCAGATCCACCAGTTTTCCCAGTTCAAGAGCAGACTCCAGTTGTGGATGAGCTTATGGGACCAGCTCAGGCACCACATGTGCCCATTGTGATTCGAGGCTTTCAAGAGGCCTTAGCTCAGATTCTGACCGCGTGTACCAGTCTTGCTCAGACGGTCTCCATTCCGGCCGAAGCAGCCACTTCTCAGGCCAGGGGAGATGCCTAGACTCCCGTTGCCCGCACACTAGAGCAAGTGGTACAGGGACTCCAAACACCGGGGGCACCACCAGCCAAGTCGGTTGTAGCTGCTCAGGACTATGTAGTCCTTGTCATGCCTTATGATGAGCAGTATAGATATGAGAGGTTTGGGAGACTCCAGCCTCCATCTTTCAGTGGTATAGAGGGAGAGGATGCATATGGCTTCTTGGACAGGTGTCATAGGATACTCCGTACAACAGGTATTCTAGAGACCAGTGGGGTCTCGTTCACTACCTTTCAGTTCTCTGGGGCTGCCTTCAGTTGGTGGGAGGCTTACGAGAGGCATAGGCCGGTCGGCGCAGCACCCCTTACCTGGCAGCAATTCTCCAGTCTATTCATCGAGAAGTTCGTGCCTCAGTCCCGCAGAGAAGAGCTAAGCATGCAGTTCAAGCAGGTCAAGGTGATATGTCTGTGACGCAGTTTGAGATGAGATTTTCAAAGTTGGCCCGTCATGCTATCTGGTTGGTTCCCATAGATAGGGAGAGGATTAGGAGGTTCATAGATGGCCTCACTTTTCAGCTGCGATGGCTTATGACTAGAGAGAGAGTGTGTGGTGCTACTTTCGACATGGTTGTCGACATTGCTCGTCCGATTGAGATGGTTCACCGCCAGGAGCGGGTTGAGAGGGAGGCCAAGAGGCCTCGTGGCTAGGGTGGATTCAGCGGTGTTCCTTCTGGGGGCAGTTCCACCATGGTAGGGGTTGTCCTTTCAGACATGCTCAGACGGTTCGACCAGTTCACAGGGGTACATCATCAAGCCATAGTTCACACAGCTATCAGCAGGGCCAGTCTTCATTCAGTGCACTACCAGCGCAGAGTTCTCACCCTGACTCGTCAGCTCAGGTGTCTACGGGTAGTTCTTCGGGGCATAAGGAGCAGCAGTTCCGTCATAGGAGGGGCTATTTCGAGTGCTGAGATTTTGGTCATATTAAAAGAGATTTCCCTAGTTTGCTGGGTGGGACTCCATAGTAGAGTTCTCGGCTGATGGCACCAGCACCAGCAACTTCACCACCTGCCCAGCCAGCTAGGGGTGGGGTTTAGTCAGCTAAGGGTCGCCCTAGAGGGGGAGGCAGATCAGGGGGCGGCCATGCCCGTTTCTTTGCTCTTTCTGCCAGACCAGATGCCATTGCTTTGGATGCTGTGATTACAGGTATTGTCTCAGTTTTCCATAGAGTTTCCTCTGTATTATTTGACCCTATTTCCACTTATTCATATGTGTCCTCGTATCTCGCTCATTATCTGGATATGCTTCGTGAGTCTCTAGTTTCATCTATGCATGTATCTACTCCGATAGGCGATACTATTATTGTGGACCGTGTATATCGGTCATGTATAGTGATTATTGGGGGTCTGGAGACCAGAGTAGATCTTATGCTACTTAGTATGGTCAATTTTGATGTGATATTGGGTGTGTATTGGTTGTCTCCATGTCATGCTGTTTTAGATTGTCATGCTAAGACCGTGACGTTAGCGATGCCGGGGTTGCCGACAGTTGAGTGGAGCGATTCTATAGACTATGTTCCCAGTAGAGTGATTTCATACTTGAAGTCTCAACGGATAGTGTCTGAAGGGTTGTCTATCCTATTTGGCTTTTGTGAGGGATGTTAGTGCAGATGTCCCTGTTATTGATTCTGTTCCTGTGGTGTGTGATTTTCCGGATGTGTTTCTTGCAGACCTGCTGGGCATGCCGCCTAACAGGAACATTGACTTCGGTATTGATTTGGTGCTGGGCACTCAGCCCATTTATATTCCACAGTATTGTATGGCACCTGCGGAGTTGAAGGAGTTCAAGGAACAACTTTAGGAACTCCTTGATTAGGGGTTTATTCAGCCTAGCGTGTCACCTTGGGGTGCACCAGTTCTATTTGTAAAGAAGAAGGATGGTACTATGAGAATGTGCATTAATTACATGTAGTTGAACAAGGTCACAATCAAGAACAAGTATCCATTGTCGCCTATTGATGATTAGTTTGACCAGCTCTGGGGAGCGAAGGTGTTCTATAAGATTGATTTGAGGTCAGGGTATCACCAGCTGAAGATTCGGGACTCAGATATTCTTAAGACAGCTTTCAGAACCCGATATGGCCATTATGAGTTCCTTGTGATGTCTTTTCGGCTGACCAACGCCCCAACAACGTTCATGCATCTGATGAACATTGTGTTTTAGCCTTATCTTGACTCATTCATTATTGTATTCATTGATGATATCCTGGTGTACTCTCGTAGCCAAGAGGAGCATGCCCAACATCTGAGGATTGTGTTACAACGGTTGAAGGAGGATAAGATTTATGCAAAGTTCTCCAAGTGTGAGTTTTGGCTCAGTTTAGTGGCGTTCTTGGGGCACGTGGTGTCCAGTGAGGGTATTCAGGTAGATCCGAAGAAGATAGAGGTGGTTTAGAGTTGGCCCAGACCGTCCTCAGCAATGGAGATTCCGAGTTTTCTTGGTTTGGCTAGTTATTACCGTCGTTTTGTAAAGGGTTTCTCGTCTATTACATCGCCCTTGACCAAACTGACCCAAAAGGGTGCTTCTTTTAGGTGGTCGGATGAGTGCGAGGTGAGATTTCAGAAGTTTAAGACTACTTTGACCACGGCTCCAGTTCTATTTCTACCATCAGCTTCTGGTTCTTACATAGTGTATTGTGATGCCTCGCGGATTGGTATTGGGTGTGCTCTGATGCATGACGGTAGAGTGATTGCTTATGCTTCACGCCAGTTGAAGCCCCATAAGAAGAACTATCATGTCCATGACCTTGAGTTAGCAGCTATTGTTCACGCCTTGAAGATTTGGTGGCACTATTTGTACGAGGTCCATTGTGAGATTTACACTGATCATCGAAGTTTGTAGCATCTATTCAAATAGAAGGATCTTAACTTGCATCAGCGGAGGTGGTTGGAGCTTCTTAAGGACTATGATATCACCATTTTGTACCATCCAGAGAAGACCAATGTGCTGGCCGACGCCTTGAGTCGTCGAGCAGAGAGTTTGGGGAGCTTCGCATATCTTCCAGCAACAGAGAGGCCATTGTGGTTGGATGTTCAGGCCTTAGCTAGCTAGTTTGTTAGATTGGATATTTCTGAGTCGAGCCGAGTATTGGCTTGTGTGGTCTCTCGTTCTTCTCTTTATGATCGTATCAGGGAGCGTCAGTACGATGACCCCCATCTTCTTGTCCTGATGGACACGGTCCAACACCGTGATGCTAAAAAGGTCACTATTAGGGATGATGGTGCATTGAGGATGCAAGGCAGGCTATGTGTGCCCAAAGTAGATGGTTTGCATGAGTTGATTCTCCAGGAGGGTCACAGTTCGTGTTATTCTATTCATCCGGGTGACGCAAAGATGTATCAGGACTTGAGCCAACATTACTGGTGGAGGAGAATGAAGAAGGACATAGTGGAGGATATAGCTCGGTGTCTAAATTGCCAGCAGGTGAAGTATGAGCATCAGCGGCCAAGTGGGTTGCTTTAGAAGTTAGAGATTCCGGAGTGGAAATGGGAGCAGATCACTATGAATTTCATTATTGGGCTTCCATAGACTCAGCGGAGGTTTGATGCAGTTTGGGTGATTTTGGATAGGCTGACCAAGTCAGCCAATTTCATTCCTCTGATGACTACCTATCCTTCCAAGAAGCTGGCTCGAGTGTATATCCGCGAGATCGTCAGGCTTCATGGCGTACCGGTATCTATCATCTCTGACCGGGGTACGCAGTTTACATCACGGTTCTGGTGAGCTGTACAACATGAGTTGGGTACTCGAGTGGAGTTGAGCACAACATTTCACCCTTAGACGGACGGACAGTCCGAGCGCACTATTCAGATATTAGAGGATATGCTCTGTACGTGTGTGATGGAGTTTGGGGTTCGTGGGATCAATTCTTGCCACTAGCGGGGTTTTTCTACAACAACAGTTACCAGTCGAGCATCCAGATGGCACTGTATGAGGCTCTGTATTGTAGGTGGTGTAGGTGTCCAGTGGGTTGGTTCGAGCAGGGCGAGGCTGGATTATTGGGTACAGACTTGGTTTAGGATGCTCTAGAGAAGGTTATGGTGATTCAGGATAGAATACGCGTAGCCCAGTCCAGACAGAAGAGTTATGCATATCGGAAGGTTCGCGATGTTTCATTCATGGTTGGTGAGCGGGTCCTGCTCCGGGTGTCACACATAAAGGGTGTTATGAGGTTCGAGAAGAAGGGCAAGTTGAGCCCGAGGTTTATCGGCCCATTTGAGGTGTTGCGACGTGTTAGGGAGGTTGCCTATGAGCTTGCCTTGCCTCCCAGTCTAGCAGGAGTTCATCCAGTATTCCATGTTTTTATGCTCCGAATGTATAATGGCGATCCATCTCACATGTTAGATTTCAGCTCAGTCCAGTTGGACAAGGATCTATCTTATGTTGAGGAGCCAGTGGCTATTTTGGACAGGCAGGTCAGAAAGCTAAGGTCAAAGAACATTGCTTCTGTGAAGGTTCAGTGGAGGGGCCAGCCGGTCGAGGAGGTGACTTGGGAGACCGAGCATGTCATGCGCAACCGTTATCCTCATCTTTTCACCCCTTCATGTATGTCTATATGATCATTCGAGGACGAACGATTGTTTTAAGAGGGGGAGGGTGTAACAACCTGGCCGGTCATTTTGAGTGTATTAGCCCTGATTCCCTTTTTACTGCCTTCCCCGTACCTATTTCTTCTTATGTGATTTGCCGGGAGGTCTTGTTTTTGGTTTCAGAGTGTTTTGTGACACGTAGTCCCTAAAATGGAAGCTTAAGTCTTAAAATTTTGACCGTAGTCAGAATTGCATGAAGACAATTTCGGAATGGAGTTTCATCGGTTCCGTTAGCTCCGTTAGGTGATTTTGGACTTAGGAGCACGTTGATGACGTCCAAATCCACTACTAAAAACTAAATGGACACGGTCGCATGCAATATAATTTACCCAACTATGAGTCGGGGTCGAATCCCACAGAGAACAATATGTAGGCGATCAGGCGTGTAAGACAATTATCACTTATTATGCTAAGCCAAACACTTTAGAAATGTTTGAGAAAATATTTATAACTAATTGCGAAAATGTAAACTAACCTAGAAAGCAAGTAAAATCATCAATGGCTACAAGTATGGATGCACGAGGAATTACACTCAAGTAATGATCCAATGTATTTCACGATTTTACAAATATGAGCGAGTTTATGTTAATTAGCCTCGGGTAATAATTCTATATTAGCTTCTTCCGAAGACTAACAAGACTTTTCAATTGAATTATCCCTAAAATTATTAAGAGATTAAGCACACCCGAATATGGCTACAAGTAGTTCAATCCTATCCCTAGGTGGAATCTATAAAGTGAGGGTTAAAGCCTCAAGTTCTTGTTAATTAATCTTTCCCAACCCCAAATTATCTATCCCAAAATTAATTCGAGGTTAATGGGAGAGTTCTAGGGTTAGCTAATCCCTTTGGAAGCATTAAGGAACAAGAATAATTAAAGAAACAATAACTCACTTCATAATAAATAAAAATCGTTCAATACATAAGCACAACAAGATATTTAATCCACACTTTAAATATGAATATTTCCATAAACAAGATTCAAGTGTTGAAAATTATACTACACATTTAAATATACAATGCAAGGCAAGGAAATGAAGAAATGATCATAAATGAGTAAGAAATGCTCAACCAAAAGCTTCAAATATTCAAGACCCAAGTGTGTGTGCAAGAACCCTAGCTCCAAAACTTGTCTTCTCTAGTCTAAGGACTGAAAATTTAGCCAAAGATCTGTTTCCAATAAGCTAGGTCGTGTATTTGTGGGTTTGGAGTTGAGAAAATGTGAATTGTCAATCATGTCCAGTTCTGAAGCCCGTTGACCGCACATGTGGAAGTATCCTCGCAGGTGCAGCTCCGGAGATGTGGATAGCCTATCGCATAAGCGAACTTTGAAGGGAACACTGCCTCCGCAGAAGCGGACTTGCATGCGCAGATGCGCTACCGCAGATGCGGTGAATCGATCGTAAAAGCGTTTTCTGCCGTCCAGGCCTTCTTCTGCAAATGCGGCCATTTCCTCGCGGATGCGATGTCGAAAAAGAGATCAGTGTTTCGCAGATGTAGAATCACTGAAGAATTTTTGCATTGTTTCCACTTCAATTGAATTCAACTCTCTTTATGGAATCATTTACCTGAAAATTTAGCAATACACACCATAAACAACCTCATATTATAATTAAAGGACGCAAATTCTAAAGAAAAGAGACTAAAATAAGTGGTAAAATCACCACTCATTACGTGTCCGTGATGTGATTTGGAGGTCTGTATTATAATTAGGCTTGAAATGGTGAAAGTTGAATTATTTGGAGATTTTAACTGGAAGTGAACTTTTTGATATCGGGGTCGGATTTTGATTTCGGAAGTTGGAGTAGATCTGTAATGTTGAATATGACTTGTGTGCAAAATTTGAGGTCAAGCGGACGTAGTTTGATAGGTTTCAGCATCGGTTGTAGAAATTTGATGTTTTAAGTTCATTAAGTTTGGATTGGAGGGTGATTCATAATTTTGTTATTGTTTGATGTGATTTGAAGGTTCGACTGAGTTCGTATGGTATTTTAGGACTTGTAGGTATATTTGGTTGAGGTATCGCGGGCCTCGGGTTGATTTCAAGTGGTTAACAGATCATTTTGGACTTAGGAGAGAGATAGCAGATTTCTGGTTTTTTTGTTGCAGACTTTTCTTCATAGCATTCGCGAGAGATATTTTGCGATCGAGTAAGACATTTGAGAGGCCAGTTGGAGTTGTTCTTCGCATTCGCGGAGATGGGGATGCGTTCGCGAAGGTGTGGTCTGTGTGTGCATCGAGAACGCAGGAGTGGTGTCGCGTTCGCGAAGAGGAGTGAGGTAGCTGGGGACCCCAGGCCCTTGGTCTACGCGTTGGCGAGGTAGGGGTCGCGTTCGCGAAGGGTGATGTTGGGAAAGCTTCGCGTTCGCGAAGCTATGGTCGCATTCGCGAAGATTTAAGTTGAGGGGCAGGTAGATTGGTCCACACGAATGCGAGAGGGTGGTTGCGTTCGCGATGAACGTGCATCTCTCCAGATTTAATAGATTAGAAATGAGGGTTTCGAGTTCATATCATAAAAATAAAGTGGGAGCTGGGTAGAAGGCGATGTTTGGAGAGATTCTTGCGTGGGTGTTTGGGGTAAGTGATTCCTATCCAATTTTTGTCAAATCCCAAGATTATGCCTTTAATTCCACCATCTAATTTGTGATTTGGGGTGAAACATTTGGGAAAAAGTGGAAGAATTCTTGAGTTAGATTTTTGAGGTTTTGAATGAGATTTTATTAGCGGATTTGGGTAAATTTGATATGGTTAGATTCGTGAGTTAATGTGCTTTCGGGTTTTGTGACTTTTGTTAGATTTCGAGACGTGGGCCCGGGGGGACGGGTTAAGCCTATTTCGGATTTTGGCTTATAATTTCGTGTTTTTCTTGTGGAATTGATTCTTTTAGCCTACATTAATTATATCGTACTGCTTGTGGCTAGATTCGGGGTATGTGGAGATTGATTCGAGGGGCAAAGGCATTTCAGAGTAGGATTTTGCGCTGTTTGAGGTAAGTAATAGTTTCAAATCTGGTCCTGAGGGTATGAAACCCTAGATTATTGGATTATGTGAGTATTTTGGAGGTGACGCACATGCTAGGTGATGGGCGTGTGGGCATGCACCATAAGAATTGGGACATGGTCTATTCCGTGAAACTGTAAAGTTGAATAACTTGTTGCTAGTTATATGCTCTCCCTGTGTTATAGAAATTTGACTGCAAATCATGTTAGAAATCATGCTTAGGCTATGTAATGTTACTATTGGGACTCGTAGCGGGTGCGTACTTGTTGAATTACTTTCTAATTGTTGTCTTGTACTCAGTCATTGGTTTACTTGCGTATCATATCTCATCCTCTTCTTGATTTTTGTTGATACACTATGTTATCTTTGTTTTGGCTGATCTTTGTGATTTACGAGAGCCCGAGAGAATAGAGAGGTTAATGACTGAGTGAGGCCAAGGGCCTGTCTGTGAGGTATTGTTACTATGGCACGTGAGTTGTCCATGCCGCATGTGAGTTGTCTGTGCGGATCCACATATTGATACTATAGCACGTGAGTTGTCCATGCGGATATAGCGCTTGGGCTGAACGGAGCCCCTCCGGAGTCTGCTCACCCCCAGTAAGCGCAGGTACCTATTGAGTGTGAGTCCTAAGGGCTGAGAGCCGAGTTATTTGAGCTGTTGTAATGAGTTGAGTGATTGTTGCCCTGAGAGGTTGTACTTGCTTTTTCATTTGTTGATGGATTACCTGAACTTTAACTGTATAAAACTGATTGGACTTAAACTGCCGGATGTGAAAGCATGTCTATTCTTTGTTGGAATTATTGAAAATGAACAGTAATTGTATATCTCATCACTGCTTCTTAGTTCCTTATTTATTCCTCTTACTTGCTGAGTTGGTTGTACTCATGCTACACCCTGCACTTCATGTGTAGATCCAGGTGTGTTTGATCTCGGAGGTCGTTGAGTTCGTGCGCAATCGAATATCGTAGAATAAAAGGTAGTTGCCGACATCAGCAGACCTTGTCTTTCCTTTTATGTTTTCTTTTTTTTCTGTATTGATACTTAGACACTATTTTTATTAGACTGGATATCTACATGCTCATGACTTGATGACACCTCGATGTTTGGGGCTATTTTTTCGTGTTGTATTCTTGAGTTTAACTCCCGTTTTATGAAAACTCTGTCATATCAAGTTTTTTGGTTTATTTTGTGGAACATTTGAAGTATTTTTAAAAAAATTGGCTTGCCTAGTACCATCGATAGGTGCCATCACGACAGGTTAGGGTTTTGGGTCATGACACCTAATCATTTCTCTAACGACTCTGCCGTCTTTCTTTCCTTTCTCTCTCTAACTTCTCTCAACTTGCCATGAAAGAATCAACTAGAGACCTTGCACAAATTTGTGCAAGGTCACAAATCTTGACCTATAAATCATTCCTTATGCTTCCTTATCAGCGATTCTCACCGTCACTTTCTCCATTTTATCATAGAGATTCAAAATCTCGAGTCTTTTGACATAAACACAAAGATGAAAACTCAAGTCCTCAGATTTCCTTATGCTGCGATCAAATCAGAGCATGCATGAGCTCCTCATGATGATTATTCTGAACCAGAGGTCAAATGCAATGACCTCTGGAACTCCGGTCTTTACTTGATGGATTCTTCACTTGTAACGACTGTCGTGCACTCAGGTAAAAGCCTCATTCATTTTCACTCCTATTCACTCTGTCTCTTTAGATTTCCCCCCAATCATGCTCACATCATCGGTTCATCGTCATCTTTCACTCACGATTTGAATCTGTTGAAACCCTAGAGCCCTAAATGGCACTATAAATTGGGCCTTAAATGTTCTCACCTAACACACCATGAACACCTAAAAAAATCAGAAAATCAATATAGCAGTGTTTTAGAATTTATTCTACTAAGACTAAGTTCTTGCTCGATTTCTGATTTGGCTCTAAGATACTCATGAGTTGAAGTTTCTGAGTTATTGGATTCTAAACGGCTAAACGAATTCTTATTTGGTCTGCTGCCCTAGAGAAGATCAGTACACCTTCACCCCCTTCTCTTTGATTGTCTTACTTGAATATTATGAACATGTCGTTGCCTTTTATTAACTGTATTAGTTTATAATGTTTGTCATTAGTATAGAAATATTATTTTCAGTTCGTGATAAGGTGTTGTTCACTTGTGATCATTTCTTATGCTCCTAAGTTTCCTTAATTAGTGTTGATTGAACTGCATGTGACCTTAATGACTTTCATTTCTGATCTCAAAAAGCCAACATGATTAAGACTCCTTAATATGCTTTAAATGACCTCTCATGCTTGCCTAGGTTTCAGATCTTCTATTAATGATTTTGTTGTGATCTCTATCTCCACACACTGTTTCCTACATTTTGTTGGTCGAGAATGTTGTTTGATAATTCTAACTGGGATAGACCTAAAAGTTCATAGCTTAATTCCTCACCATTTAACTGAACCATGAAAAGTCTAAGTGTTTAAGTGCTCTCCTTCTCTATATCTGTATATGTTAACCATGGAAGCAACTTCTGAGTTGTCACAATGACATTATTATGTTCATATCTAAATGTTGGTTGAATCTATATGAAAACATTCTTATTGAGGTGAACTCTCATGAACATTTGTAACCCGTCTATCTATATTCTATTATTATTAAATTGACTTTCACAAAAATAGGTCATAGTTGTGTTTTTTATAGTTGGATTGTAATTGTTGTTAGGTTAAACACAATTTCCTCGTGTTTAGATGTAACTCTCAATTGCATAGCTGAGTTAAACGTGTTTGGTGCAGCACTTTTCTTGTCTGTAATCTCTTTTTTGACTGTTGACTTTGTGTTGTTTACCTTGTCTTCTGTAAGATTTTAACCTTATGTAAAGTATCTATGATTAGTTCATTAAATATTTCATGTATCTTTATTTGTATGCATGACCTCATATTCTTATACTCTATTTTGAAATTGCACCTGGTCCTCTCTTTCCCTACTAATGAATTGAACTTAGTCTGTAAACCCTAAGGGAACTCTCTATTGTTGTTGTTTGGGTTTGATAGTCTACCTGTTTCAATATAGTATTAGTGTTCTTATAAAGATGTGATTCTGCACTCAATCCCAAATGAAGTATGGTTGGTAACATGTGATTCTGTTAAGCATCTTTAAGAATCCCATGTTTGAATCTGTAACCTATAGTCATACTAAGAATCCTGATCACGTTCTGATATTTTTGATAACATCTATAGAAGTTGTTTGATATGACTGCTTGTTTAAATCCTTGTTGATGCTTTTAAGAATTCTAAGCAGTGTGGTCAGTCTATGCATGTGATAGTGGCGAGACCTAATCTAATTCATCCATGATTAGTCTGTCAAGGAAAAGGTATCTATTTCTGAGTTGTGTGTTCTTTATCTATCCTTTAAATGTGATCCTAAGTGTGTAGATCTTTAATAGTAATGCTATAATGTCTCTGCCTGCCCCCTCCTCCATATGTATTTGACATTTGACCTTTAGACTTGCTTAATATGTGTATTTATTCATGTGATATTAGAAATGTGGTTATAAAGTGAAACTGTTCTTATGTCCTTATGTTATTCTGTCAAGGGAAAAGTATATTTCTATGGTAGGTGGATATTATGGTAGTTAGTTTACATTGAAAGGGCCTCATTGGCACTTAAACCCATAGGGAAAATGAGTAATTAGTGGTTTGGGGGTATTTGGGATTGGAGTTTAACTCTAGTTTAGGCTGCTCTCCCGGGCATAAGCATTGCCCTTGGCCTTGAGACCCTTGGGAACTTTGAAATATCGGGGGATTCAAAGGAGGCATCGACCTTGACTAGAACTCTCTCCTTAGCCCTTAATTAATTGACACTTGTTGTTCTTTAGTGTTTAGTGTTTAATGACAATTAAAGGTTTTCAATGTAAATTAGTTGCCATGCATAATCGCCACATTAGTATAAGTTTCTCATAGTACTTGAGTATTGATATTTCAATATAATTTTCTCCAATCATATGTTTATGTGTTTCATACATAATTAAACATGCATAATATATATCTAATGACTTTTTTTGAACATGTACATTTGTTTGGGCATGCTAAGTTCCTAAGGAACTCAGGCCCAAGTCCAGCATTGCTGCATCTTTTTGGAAGTCTGAAGTCAGTTGTGGCTGTCCCTTTACTGCTGGGCCTGCCTCTTTGAGGCCCAAATACCAGAGTCCAATCTGTTCCCTCTAAATTCCTTTACTATTATAGTCTACTGCTTCGTTAATTTAGTCTAATGCCTTATTGCACTTTGTTACATCTTTTGTTATTGTTCTATCTAACATGTATACAATACTTATATATTGGATTGCATGCTTTATTTTATACCTTAAGTCATATAAAATTTAGGCAAGCCATAAATGACACAAGATTAAAAAGAATTAGTTAGTAACTAATCTCCCTCTCGCTAATTATAAATTGTTTATACCATTATTATGTTTTCGTTCACCTTCCCTCTTAAAAAGATTTTGAAGTCCAAGGCTTAATAAGGGATGGCAGCCCCACTTTCAAAAGGGAAAACCAAGTTAAATAGCAAGCTTTATCTTCAAAATTGAATCAAGTTATTCCAAATAATGGAGTGTTGTCACCCAAAAGGATTTTCAACAAATGTTTTTACTTCAAGTCTTCAAATAAAGGTATATCTTAGACTTACCCCATCTCATTAGGGTAATATATACCCATCCATGCTTTAAGAACAAGTGCTTAAATTTAGTCCTCATTTTCACATCATGTTCTTAAATACAAACATTCTATATCTCTTTTTCAAAAACGTTTTTCAAGTATGCATGCACTAATGTTATAAATTCATACCCCTTTTAAAATACACCCTCCCTTTGTAAGAATTATGTCCTAATGTATAGTAAGCCATATCTTTAGAACGTTAATTAAGGCATAGTATAAATAATTGATTCCAAATCTAGTCTAAGTCCTATGGAGCTACCTCAGGTAGATTTTAAGGGGTGTCTAACACCTTTCCCTTAAAAGAACAAGAACCATTACCCATCATTTCACCGATTAGTAGACTAATAAAGAATATGACTTAGTAATTAAATAAAAACCCTAGTATACCTTTAAATATTAGGTAGCGACTCTCGTTTATCAACAACAGAGAAACCACAAGTTGAATCTTGTTTTGAGTAGTGCAAAATAGGGTGCAACAACATAGCGACTCTGCTGGGGAGTTTCACTTAGGTTCTAACCTTAGCATACTTAGACTAATTTGGCATTTAGATTTATTTGTACATTGCCTTAATTGTAGATAATATTGTAATTACGTGCTTACTCGTATTATTTGCTCTTCATGCTTATAAACATGCTTATTGTTGCTACACTCTTATCTGTTACTACTTTATATATACTGTCATCATATTTCTTCCTATCGAGTCTTGGCCATACACTATCACACATAATGGTACGCGAGTGTTGTTGATTCAATGCAGAGATCACTCCCGATCAGTTCACACTGGTAAACCTGCAGAAAAAACCATTCGAGTCATTCCAAGAATATGCACATCGGTGGAGGTCAGAGGCCGCCAGGGTGCAACCTCCGCTGCACGATAGTGAATTAACCAAGTATTTCACCAGAGCCCAGGAAGAGATATACTTTTAAAAGATTTTGGGAATGATGGGATAGAAAATCCCCGAGCTGGTCAAGATGGGAGATTTCTTAGAAGAGGGCATAAAGTCTGGCAAGTACAATCCATGGCAGCACCACAAGCGGCCAGCAAGGCCATTCAATATGGGTCAATCAGTAGCGGAAAAAAGAAGAAATATGAGGTCTCAGCAGTCGTCCCTTACTATCAACCCAACCCACATCACGGAAACACTTCCTATTCCCCAAGCAATCATTCACTACCACCCACTTATTATCCAGTCTATAACACCCGTCCATATTATCACCCTTAAATACAATACAACCCTCCTTGAGCCAACAACAACCAGAGTCCCACAACGACCATATGCTCATATCCAAAGCACTCCTCACCAAAGCCGACTCGCTTATGCACCACACCCTCATCCCAACTTGGAGAGAGGGGTCCTAGAAATTATACCTCGATTGCTGAGCCTTTGGCCCAATTGTTCGAGAAATTGAGAAGAGCAGGATTGATAAATCCGATTGAAGGAATGGTTCCTGAATGCCCCTTCAAGTATGTTGATGCAACTAAAATATGTGTGTACCATTCCAACGTTCCTGGGCATGATACTGAAGATTGTTTTAAGATAAAAAAATAAGATTGAAATGCTGATCCAGAGTGGATCCATTCAGTGCACTCTAAAGCCACCCAATGTGAATCGCAATCCGCTGCCAAATCATTGAAACCAAGGAGTTAGCATGATCACATTGGATGAAGAGTATGATCTAAAGGGAACAATTATCACTATAGGAAATGCAGAAGCTGCTAGGATCCCTTCTCAAAGGGCTCCGATGATTGCAGTACAAGTGAGGCCTATAGTGAATGTTCAGACTTATTATTGACAACCTGCCATTGCTACGGGAGACGAGGAAAGTCAGAAATACAAAACCGTCCCATGAACCTACCAGCAAAAGGGGAAAGCCAAAATGACATACCTTGCCGCAGCCCATGTTATGACTAGGTCTGGGAGATGCTACGCTCCTGAAGATGTAAATCGAGGGAACTTAGGAAGAGTGAAAATTCAAAGAATGAACATAACAGACCAAGAAGCCACCGAGTTTTGGAAGAGAATGTCAAACAAAGAGTATTCTGCGGATGAGCAGCTGAAGAAAATTCCAGCACATATATCAATCATGGATTTGTTAATGAGCTCCGACAGTCATAAGGACACCCTATTGAAGGTACTATGGGGTAAGTGTACCAATTAACGCCACCAGTGAGGCGCTGGCCATGATAATTGGGAAAATGGTCGAAGCAAATATTATCACTTTCAGAAGAGGTGAACTTCTTGTCAACGGTGCAAGTCACAAAACAGCTCTCCATATCACTGTCAAATACGGTGACAAAGTGGTGTCCTGAGTGTTGGTCGATGGAGGGTCAGGAGTAAACATTTGTCCGCTCTCTACCCTACAGGAGTTAGGATTCATTTGAGGGAGGTCAAGGAAAGCCACGTGAGGGTGAGGGCCTTTGACGATTCGCAAAAGGATATTATTGGAGAAATTTATTTGGCCTTGTAAATCGGGTTGGTCGAATTTCCCATATTGTTTCAAGTAATGGACATCTCCTCTTCCTAAAACTTGTTGCTGGGAAGGCCCTGTATACATATGGCAGGGGCCATCCCATCCACTTTACACCAACACATGAAATTTGAGTGGGGATGTCAGGAGATCGTGGTTCACGGCAAGTGGGGTCACTCCGCTTATTTGGAGTATACTATTCCATTCATTGAAGGGTAGACTGAGTTGCTTTCCATGCAGTGGAAATCATACAGACTATAGAAATGCAATAGACTGAAAAACACATAGGAATATAGTCGCCGTATAGATCCGAGATGGCTTTGAGGGAGATGATGAAATATGGATACATACTAGGAACAGGGCTGGGAGCCAGGTCAGACGGAATTAAAGAGCCAATTGAACCTAACAGGTAGAAAGGAAGGGTCGTCATAGGGTATCAGCCTCCGGAAGGGAAAGCTCGTACCATTAGCTCCGAGAAAAAGGTTTTTGTGCCAGCGCATGTTTCAATTCCGGGTCAAAGTTCAGTAACAGAAGATGATATCATCGACGAGATGGGAAAGTTGTTGGTCAATATAATTAAAGAATGTTGTGAAGGGACTGACATCAAAACACCGACTATCGGGGATGCAGAACTAGAGGAAGAGCTACGGAATTCGACCGCCAGTCCGTCTGTGGTTCGCCGGGAATCTTGGTAGTATGGAACTGTAAATGTTTTCATTTGTACACGCACGGTCAATTGAGGCATGCACTGTGTCTGTGCCTTTTTTTCATTTACCTCTTTTGAACACTTATGACGTTCCTCTTTTGATGAAATAAAAAGAATCATTTTCTCAATAATTGCAACTTTATTTACCGCTTTATTTTTACCTAGCTTTTCTTTTCAGTAATCAAAATGCTAAAAATATGTGTTCCGCAAATATGACATGTAACAAGCTGTCGAGTGCAACGACCCAGATTACGAGGAGTATGATGCCACACAATATCACGCAGGAGATTGAGCAACTGGAGAGTAACAAAAAGACCAACCTCGAAGAAACGGAAGTGATCAATCTTGGAAGTGAAGAAGACGTAAAAAAACAGGATCAACATTCATCTAGAAGGCAAGTAGAAGGACAAATTGTTTGAGCTCCTCTGACAGTACATCGATGCGTTCTCATGGTTGTATAATGACATACCGGGATTAAGTACCGACATTGTCTTGCATCGACTACCCATTGATCCTACCAGACCACCGGTTAAGCAGAAACCCAGGAAATTCAAACCCGATTTAAGTCTAACGATAAAGGAAGAAGTGACCAAGTAAATAGAGGCGAATGTAGTAAGGGTGACCAATTATCCCAGCTGGTTGGTAAATATCATCCCAGTACCCAAGAAAGACAGAAAGATCATAATATGCATGGAATATCGAGATCTCAACAAAGCTAGTCCAAAGGACGATTTCCCTCTGCCAAATATCCACATCCTCATCGATAACTATGCGAAGCATGAACTGCTATCGTTTGCAGATTGTTTCATTGGGTACCACCAAATCTTGATGCACGAGGAAGATGTAGAGAAGACGGCCTTCACCACACCTTAGGGAGTTTACTATTATAGAGTCATGTTGTTTGGTCTCAAGAACGCCGGTGCCACCTACATGAGGGCCATGAAGACCCTTTTTCATGAAATGATTCATAAGGAGATTGAAGTGTATGTAGATGACATTATCATAAAATCTTGAAAGAGTTCAGATCACTTAGACGATTTGAGAAAAAAATTTGATCGCTTGCGAAGGTACATTTTGAAATTAAACTCAGAAAAATACATGTTCGGAGACCCTGCTGGAAACATGTTGGGTTTCATCGTAAGCAGAAAAGGAATAGAACTTGACCCATAAAAAACCAAGTCCATTCATGAATTGCCTCTACCAAAGAGCAAAAAAGATGTAATGAGTTTCCTGGGTAGATTGAATTACATCAGTCGCTTCATATCCCAGTCTACCGTAATCTGTGAACCTTTATTCAAGTTGTTGAAAAAGGATGCTGCCACAAAATGGATAGAAAAGTGCCAGAAAGCCTTAGATAAAATCAAGGAGTATCTGTCAAATCCACCAGTGCCGGTTCCCCCCGAGCCCGGGAAGTCATTATTACTATAAATGTCGGTCTTGGATAACTCCTTTGGCTATTTGTTGGGACAACACAGTGAAACTGGGAGGAAGGAGCAGGCCATCTACTACTTAAGTAAGAAGTTCACACCATGCGAGGACAAGTATACTTTGATAGAACGCATTTGTTGTGCTCTAACTTGGATTGCCCAGAAACTAAGGCATTATATGTCAGTATACACTATACATCTGATATCTCGACTCGACCCGCTCAAGTACATCTTCCAGAAGCCGATGCCTACCGGAAAGCTAGCTGAATGGAAAATTTTCCTCAACGAATTTGACATTGTGTACATAACTCAGAAGGCTATCAAGAGGCAAGCTTTATCTGACCACCTCGTAGAAAATCCAGTGGACGGGGATTACGAGCCACTTACTACGTACTTTCCCGATGAAGAAGTATTGTTTGCTGGAGAAGATATTGAAGAATTGTACACTGGATGGAGAATGTTTTTCGATGGAGCAGCAAACTTCAAAGGAGACAGAATTGGGGCAATCCTGATTACGGAATCTGGACAGCACTATCCAGCATCGGCAAAGATAAGATTCCCTTGTACCAATAATATTGCTGAATACGAAGAGTGCATCTTTGGGATCATAATGGCAGTTGACATGAACGTCAAAGAACTTTTGGTCATAGGGGATTCCGATCTATTAATACACCAAGTCCAAGGGGAGTGGTCCACCAAGAATGTAAAGATACTTTTGTACCTGCACTGCGTAAAGGAGCTATGCAGGAAGTTCACAAAGATTGAGTTCAAGCACGTCCCCAGGATTTAGAACGAGTTCGCCGATGCCCTTGCAACCCTATCATCTATGATTCAACATCCATACAAGAGCTACATCGACCCTATCAAGGTCAAGATCAGGGATCAACATGCCTATTACTTCCACGTAGATAAAAAACCAAATGGTAAACCATGGTATCACAACATCAGGAAATTCCTTGCAACTAGAGAATACCCGAAAAATGCTACTAATGGTCAAAAGCGAGTCATCAGGAGGCTGTTTAACCACTTTTTCTTCAATGGGGAAGTCCTGTATAGGAGGACCTCAGATTTAGGTTTGTTGAGATGTGTAGACACTGCCGAGGCAACCATGTTATTGAGAGAAATACATGCAGGAACATGCGGACCCCACATGAATGGGTTCACATTAGCCAAGAAAATCTTGAGAGCTGGATATTTTTGGATGACTATGGAAAACTACAGTATCCGCTACGTACAGAAGTGTCACCAGTGCCAGATTAACGGGGATTTCATTTGGGTTCCACCAAATGAGTTAAACGTAATAGGTTTACCCTGGCCATTTGCCGCTTCGGGGCTGGACGTGATTGGACCTATAAAGCCTGCCGCATCAAACGGACATCGCTTCATCTTGGTAGCTATCGACTATTTCACCAAATGGGTCGAGGCATGTACTTACAAGGCCCTCATAAAGAAAGTAGTGGCTGATTTTGTCCGAAACAACATCGTTTGTAGATTTGGAATATCTGAGTCTATCATCACTGACAATGTCACTAACCTCAACAGCGACCTCATGAGAGAAATCTGCGAGAAGTTTAGAACCGTCCACCGCAATTTCACAGCCTACAGACAATAAATGAATGGGGCAGTCGAGGTAGCCAACAAGAATATCAATAGAATTCTATGAAAGATAGTGGACAATCACAGACAATGGCACGAGAAACTATCTTTTGCCTTACTGGGTTATCAGACCACCATGAGAACATCCACTAGGGAAACGCCATACATGTTGGTATATGGCATTGAAGTTGTGATACCTGCATAGGTTAAAATACTATCTTTAAGGGTCATTCAAAAGGCAAAATTGGACGATGCATATTGGATACGGGTAACACAGGAGCAACTCATGCTCATTGATGAGAAAAGAATGGATGCAATATGTCATGGTCAACTATATCTGAACAAGATGGCCAGTGCATTTAACAAGAGAGTGAAGCCTAGCCAATTCACATCGGGCAGTTGGTCTTGAAGAAAATTTTTCCCCACCAAGAAAAAGCTAAAGGAAAGTTTGCACCAAACTGCCAAGCTCCTTACGTGGTTCACCGAGCACTGTCAGGTTGAGCTCTAATCTTGGCAGAAATGGATGGAAGAATCAACACTAAGCCCATCATCTCAGACGCAATCAAGAGATACTATGTTTGAAGACAAATATAGTTATGTTTTTGTTGTAATAGAACTACGTTCAACCTGATTTCCCGCGGAGAGATACGTAGGCAATCCACATAGGGTTCGATTTCTCTCCCCCCTTTCTCTTGTAATAGAAAAATGAAATATCACTTTTGTATGTTGCTCCGAAACTACGCCAACTTGATTTCCTTAGAAAGGAATACGTAGGCAATCCTCATCGGATTTAGTCATCTTTTGTAATTGAAATACATCCCGGTCTGATTCCATTTGGATACGTAGGAATTCTGAGTCAGACTCTGCCGTTTTCATTCCTAAGCTCATCATTTTGCATCTGTTGTAATCAAACAATGCTTTGAACTGATTCCATTTGGATACGTAGGCTGCCTGAGTAATGCTCGTCCATCTTCATCATATTTTGTCATAACCCACAAATTACGTTCAGACCTGATTACACTTTGGATACGTAGGCAACCTGAAAGGGGTCGGTCATAACCTTAGGAAAACCTTTGTAATGCATTAGTTTGAATTAGGGCTCATCCACATTGTTAGAAGCATCACGGAAGATCGACATCATTATAATGAAATGTTCAAGAAGAAACGTTCGCGTGTGGAGAACATTTTGTAACATGTCATAATTCGGAATGACGGCATTTGCCGTAAAAAACAAAGTATTTTCAAAATGTTTTCTAAAAGAATTATATATATATATATATATATATATACAGCAATTTGTTCTGCCTATCGAACTTCGCAGGCGCAACCATACCAAAGGCCAGGGCAAACCAACACTGTTGTCGATACAAGCCAACATCACCCCCCCCTCCCCCAAGAATTTTTATTTTAGTGCAGGGTCAATAGGGAGCAAGGAAGCACTAAGACCATACTGGGCAAATGACGGATCCACCACTTGCCTAAGATTATCTCTATTTCTCCTTTACTTGAATTTTTTTGGTACTATTAAGGCTAATCTTTGAACCCTTTTGCAGGTTCCTCGGAGTCAGACCGCTGATATAGGAAAAAACCTATACATAGCAAACCGCCTACTCAAATCAGAGCATCTTGTACAAAACGGACAGTCGGCCTCATCAATGGGAGCCTTGTACATAGAAAACCGCATGCTCAACTAATTAGAGCACCCTGTACAAATGAGCTGCCGTCTTCACGAATTGATGTCCTGTATATAGCAAACCGTCAGCTCAATCAATCGGAGCGCCCTATACAAATTGAACGCCGACTTCTCCAATCGGAGCCTTGTATATAGCAAACTGTACTTCGCCAACAAAACAATTCGCGTCGCCGCTCTGTCGCAACGAATGCAAGAATAGATAGTTGCAAACATCGTCACCGGCGTTCTGCCAATCGATGGCCGCAACTTAGCTTCGTAGTCAAGAGTATCTCTTGGGCATGCTTTCGTTTCCTTTGCTATTACTTTGAATATTTTTACGTTTTTCTCATGCTGGTTCAAGCATGATTACGGTTTTAGTCAATCCTTCCCAAGCGGAGATTGCTTTACATTTTAGTGCAAAGCTCTCCCAATAAGCGGAGATGCACTTTGCAAATTAAGCTCTCCCAACAAGCGGAGATGCACTTTACAAATCAAGCTCTCCCAACGAGTGGAGACAAATTTAAAATGCTCCGACAGCTTCGGAATGGTACACAACTCGACTAACAAATCGAGTCAAGATCAAGTATCCCGTCATCCCGATCCCAAATAATGGCTCGCCGGCAGCCAAGCATCATCATTCCTGCATCATTCACATCATATCTTAATATATTCTGCAATTCAATATATCAGTATGCATGTATTTCATTTATCAGTGTGGAAATTTTCTAAGCAACAGACCAAACTACAATACTATGAGAGACATCAAACCCATTAGCGGGCCAAGGATCCAAGTTCAAGCACAAAACGACCACTGAAATTAAAAAATTTCCAATTCTTCAAATCAAGTCACAAAATTCAAGCTATCAAAAGCGCCCAATCCTCCGTCTCATTGTATCGTCAGAATACGATACTGGGGCGATTCCTGTGAGTGCCACTTCCTAATAAATCTTCACTCCAGAACTACATGAGGACTGATCCACCTTAAGCCCGAGGTGTGTAAGCAATTCAAAGAAAGAATTCAGCCCCAATCTCTCCAAAATCTTCCCAAAATCTTCCTAGCATCTTCCTTAATTCAATCCTACAACTCATAATCTTCATGTCACTCCCGCAATCCATGCCTAAAGTCAGGGTAAAATTAGCTTTGGTTTAATTTCTTTGCCCGAAAACTCTTTCATCGTCTCCGATCAAAGAGAGGAAGTTGTTGACAGCCAATTTTGACCCTCCCATTTAAAATTAATTTATTTATACTTAATAATTTACTATAAGTATTTTGGAAGTGCTTTCTAGTAATAAATACCAATTTTTATAAATTAATTAAGTATTAGTTTTGAAATTAATCATGTAGTATTAGTATTATATAATTACAAATATACTTACTATTTTAACATTATTAAAATAACTTCTATATATACATCACATTGGCCTTATAATTAATTTAACAAAACTACTCCTTAATTTCTAGTAAATTAGGTTACTATGTTAATATTTTGAAATTAGTGCTATAATTCAAAAAATGAAGTATTTATGCATATTTATTTAAAATAATTAGTAGTATATTTAATAATTATAATTTTATCATATTTTATTGAAAATTATTAAGTTTATTTAATTTATTGAAGGTTGTAATTGTAATTCTCAACTAAATACAAAGTGGCTATTCTTTAAATTAATTTCAGCCCAATTACCAAGCCCAAAACAAAATCTGACCCAGATCCAATTCCTTTCTCTCCACCTTGGCAGTCTCTGTTTCCTCTTCTGGACCAATTAGATCATCCAACGTCACCCGTCTCCAGCACACACAAAAAAAAACAACTGATCTAGACCGTTCGTTATCTAAATCAACAGGCCACAGTTTTCACTCTATTTCCTATTTAATTTTTCATACACCCAGAGATTTAATCTCAACCGTAGGATCACAAGGATCCAACGACCATCAAAATTTCCCATAAAAATCATTTAAACCTAAAATGTCCGAACCCTTCTCTCTAACTTAAACCTAGAGACACCCCCAAATCTCCCAAACCCTAATCATTTCTCAAATGACTCTGCTGCTTCTCTTTCCTTTTCCTCTCTAAGTTCTCTCAACCTGCCATGAAAGAATCAACTATAGAATTTGTGCAAGGTCACAAATCTTGACCGAGAAATCATTCCTTATGCTCCCTTTTCCATGAATCTCGTTGTCGCTTTCTCTATTTCATCATAGAGATTCAAAATCTTGAGTCTTTTGATCCAAACATAAAGATGAAAATTCAAGTCCTCATATTTCCTTATGCTACGACTAAATCAATGCATGCATGAGATCCTTAGGATGATTATTCTGACCCAGAGGTCAAATGCAATGACCTCTGAAACTCCGGTCTTTACCCGATGGACCCTTCACTTGTAATGGCTGTCGTGCACTTAGGTAAAAGCCTCAATCATTTTTCTCTCTGATTCACTTTGATTTCACTCTGTCTCTTTATATTTTCCCAGTCTTGCTCACATCATCGGTTCATCGTCACCTTCCACTCACGATTTGAATTTGTTGAAACCATAGAGCCTTAGTAGTGTTTAACACACCAAGACCACCTAAAAAGTAGAAAATCAATATAGTAGTGTTTTAGAATTTCTTCGACTAAGACTAAGTTCTTACTCGATTTCAGATTTGGCTCTGCGGTACTCATCGGTTGAATTTTCTGAGTTCTTGGATCCTAAACGGCTAAACAGATTCTTATTTGGCCTGCTGCCCTAGAGAAGGTTAGTACACCTTCACCCCCTTCTCTTTGATTGTCTTACTTGAATACTATGAACATGTTGTTGCCTTCTATTAACTGTATTCATTTATAATGTTTGTCATTAGTATAGAAATGTTATTTTCAGTTCGTGATAAGGTGTTGTTCACTTGTGATCATTTATTATGCTCCTAAGTATGATTAATTAGTGTTGATTGAAATGCATATGAATTTAATGACTTTCATTCTTGATCTCAAAAAGACAACATGATTAAGTCTCCTTAATATACTTTAAATGACCTCTCATGCTTGCCTAGGTTTCAGATCTTCTATTAATGATTCTGTTGTGATCTCTATCTCCATACACTGTTCCCAACATTCTGTTGGTCGAATTGTTGTTTGATAATTTTAATTCGGATAGACCTGAAACTTCATAGCTTAATTCCTCACCATTTTACTAAAGCATGAAAAGTCTAAGTGTTTAAGTCTTGTCTTTCTCTATATCTGTATCTGTTAACCCTGAAAGCCACTTCTAATTTGTCACCATGACATTATTATGTTCATATCTAACTGTTTGTTGCATCTATATGAAAACAATCTTGTTGAGGTGAATTCTCATGAACATTAGTAACCTGTCTACATATATTATGTTATTATCAAGCTAATTCATCCATGATTAGCCTGCCAAGGCAAAAGTATCTATTTCTGGGTTATTGCATATATGAGTTGTGTGTTATTTACCTATCTTTTGAATGTGATCCTAAGTGTGTAGATCTTTAACAATAAATCTATAATATCTCTGCCTCCCCCATCCCCCCATATGTGTTTGAAATGGTTCCTTTAGACTTGCTTAATATGTGTATTATTCATGTCCTTATGTTATTCTGTCAAGGAAAAAATATCTGTGGTAGGGGGATATTATGGTAGTTAGTTTACATTGAAAGAGCCTCATTGACAGTTAAAACCATCGGGAAAAATCAGTCGTTAGTGGTTAGGGGTATTTGGGAGTAGAGTTTAACTCTAGGTTAGGCTGCTCTCCCCGACACAAGCATTGCCCTGGGCCTTGAGACCCTTGGAAACTTTGAAGTGTCGGGGGATTCAAAAGGGGCATCGACCTTGAGTAGAACTCTCTCCTTAGCTCTTAATTCATTGACACTTATTGTTCTTTAGGGGTTTAGTATTTAATGATAACGAAAGATTTTTAATGTAAATTATTTGCCATGCATAACCGCCACATTAGTATAAGTTTCTCATAGTACCTGAGTATTGATATTTTGTTATATTTTGACCTAATAATATGTTTATGTGGTTCACACATAATTGAACATGCATAATATATATCTAATTACCTTCTTTCTTTTTTGAACATGTATATTTGTTTGGACCTGCTGAGTTCCTACAGATATGAACTCAGCCCATGTCCAGCATTGCTGCATCATTTTGGAAGTCTGAAGTAAGGGTTGGCAGTCCCTATACTGCTGGGCCTGCCTATTTGACGCCCAAATACGAGAGTCTAATTCTTTCCCTCTATTCTCCTTTACTATTATAGTTTACTGCTTCGTTAATTTAGTCTACTGTCTTGTTGCACTTTGTTACATCTTTTGTTATAGTTCTATCTCACATGTATGCAATACTTAAATATTGGATTGCATGCTTTATTTTATACCTTAAGTCATATAAAATTTAGACAAACCGTAAATGACATAGGATTAAAAAGAATTAGTTAGTAACTAATCTCCCACTCGATAATTATAAATTGTTTATATCATTATTATATTTTCGTTCACCTTCCCTCTTAAAAAGATTTTGAAGTCCAAGGCCTAATAAGAGACGGTAGCCCCACTTTAAAAAGGAAAAACCAAGTTAAATCGCAAGCTTTATCTTCAAAAGTGAATCAAGTTATTCCAAAAAATGGAGTGTTGTCACCCAAAAGGATTTTAAACAAATATTTTTTCTTCAAGTCTTCAAATCAAGGTATAGCTTCAACTTACCCCATCTTATTAGGTTAATATATACCCCTCCATGCTTTAAGAACAAGTGCTTACATTTAGTCCTTAAATTTAAGAGAAATCACAAGTTAAATCTTGTTTTGACTAGTCCAAAATAGGGAGCAACAGGCGTCAAATGAGATAATATATTTGGTTTAGGATTCAAATAAAGTAAAACAAGGGGTAGGTCATGCAAATAGAGTACCAGATGGGTTTAGTTTAGTAATTAATAAGATAAAATAAAAATATCATATTTAAACAAAATAAAACCTCAGTTAAATTAACGAGTTAAATATAGAATTTGTTAGAAACAAAATGTGATAATAGTTTTAAGTAAAGTAAACATCAATAAGGTTGTAAAATTTGAGAATCCAATTAAAGTAAAAGTATGAAACCTTCTAAAAATAGTAAGGCACCGAGTGAGATAGCGAGTTCTATCTTAAGAGACAGATAGAGTAAGATATTTTAATAATAATTTTATTAAAAACCATTATGTTACCAACAACGTCACGACCCAATCTCCCCTATAGGCCATGATGGCATCCAACGTCGTCGCTAGGCAAGCCAACGATGAACTAGCAATGTATTTATTCTTTTTAATAATTTCAAAGTAGTTGATTTTTATTTATTAAGTAAATGAAAAGTGAAAAATTTAATAAAGTAAAGCATAAACTAATAAAAGAGCAAATATGATGAAATACATACTCAAAAGTCATAAAGTTATACTAGCATGTTCCCAAGACTCGGCGTCACAAATGTATGAGCAACTAGTAGAATATACAAAACATCTAAGCTACTGCCTGAAAGTGAGATAGACAGAAAGTAAATACAAAAGAGAGAGACAGCGGGTGCTGCAGAGCAGACTCAGAGAGAAGCTCACCACTAATCCTCAGGATAACGGGGGTTGAATGGACACCAGATGCACCTATCTCAGATCCAACACAATTAGTGCATAAGTGTAGCGTGAGTACATAAACAACACGTACCCAGTAAGTATCCAGTCTAACCTCGAAGAAGTAGTGACAAGGGGTCGACATCGACACTTACTATAGGCCAGCAAATAAAATATAGAAAATCTAAATAGGCATGGAATATGTGGATAACAATAATGACACAATAACAAGCAATGAATAAATGATTCTTTAACCGATAGTAAGCTAAAAAATCTCCAACTAACACTTACTAGTTCCAAATCAATTTCGGTCACTAAATAAATTATAACCTCTCAAGCCATAAAATAATATCAAGAGTAGTCGGGCTCCGAGTATTATCACGTACGATTTATGTCGAGGTCGTACGGCCTGATCCAAAATACTGTGTGCATTGGGGTGCACCTGCGGAAAAATACATCGCAGGTACGGTCCTTGCCCAACTTAGCCAAGTCCACTTCCGCGGAGATAAATGTGCCCCTGCGCTTTCGTTTCTGCAGAGCTGGTCCGCATTTACGCACACGCGCCTGCGAAAGCTCGCCCGCACCTGCGAATCCAGGCTTCCTTCACCTAGCCCGTACCTGCGACCATTGTCCTCGCACCTGCTAGCTCGCAGGTGCGGTAAGGCCTCCCTTTCTGCGACCACTGGACATCCTACTCTAGGCCACTTCTGCGGTCGATGGGCCGTTTCTGCGAAGTCGCTATTGCAGCCAAAGCCTCGCTGGTGCTAATGCACCAGAATTGGGGCACCAATAATTTCCAATTTCAAAGTTCCAATCCATTTTCGATCCGAATTCCACCCGAGCCCCCCGGAACCTTGTTCGAGCATACCAACAAGTTTGTAAATATAATATGGACCTTTTCGAAATCTCGAAACACGAAAAACAACATCAAAACTAAGTATCACACCCCAAAACCAAATCGAATCAACTTATGAACTTCAAGTTCTTCCAACTTACTCCGAACACGCCAAATCATACTTAAACCACTCGGAATGACACCAAATTTTGCGTGCAAGTCACAAATCACCATATGAAACTATTTCCAGGATTGAAATCCCATTCAGACCCCAATAACACCAAATCCTACTTCAAACCAAATTTAAAGAACTTGAAAACCTTTAATGCGCCAACTTCCAATATTAAGCGCTGAAATGCTCCTGGGTCATTCGAAACAAGATCCGAACATACACCCAAGTCCAAAATTATCATACGAACCTATTGGGACTGCTAAATCTCGGTTCCGGGGTCATTTACTCAAAACGTTGACTCAAATCAAACCTAACCAATTTAAGCCAATATTAAGGAACTAAGTGTTCCGATTTTAGCCCGAACCCTACCAAACCCGACCTAACCATCCCTGCATGTCATAAAATGGTAAAAGCACATACGAGGAGTATTAATTAGGGGAACGAGTATCTAGAAAGCAAAATAACCGGTCAGGTCGTTACATTCTCCACATGTAATTAGGGGAACGGGTATCTAGAATCGTACCTGGAGTGCCGATTAAGTGTGGATATCTGCTCCGCATGTCCTCCTCGGTCTCCCAAATCGTCTCCTTGATTGGTTGAACCCTCTATCGAACCTTTACCGCAAAAACCTTCTTGGACCTCAACTGGCGAACCTACTTGACAACAATGGCAACTGCCTCCTCCTCAAAACCCAGGCTCTCATCTAGCTGAACCATGTTGTAGTCTAACACATGCGATCTATCGACATGATACTTCTGGAGCATATAAACGTGGAAAACTGGATGAACTCCCGATAGACTGGGAGGCAAAGCAAGCTAGTAAGAAACCTCTCCAACTCGCCTTAACACCTCAAATGGACCTATAAACCTTGGGCTCAACATGCCCTTCTTCCCGAACCTCATGATTCCCTTCATTGCTGAGACTTTCAAGAGAACCTTCTCGCCTACTATAAATCATAAATCACGCACCTTTTGATCCGCGTAACTCTTCTATCTGAAATGTGTTGTGCCAAGTCGTTCCTGAATCAACTTCACCTTCTCTAAGGCATCCTTCATGAAATCAATACCATATAACCTAGCCTCCCTGGGCTCGAACCATCCGATGGGCGAACGACATCGCCGACCATACAAAGCCTCAAATGGAGCCATCTCAATGATGGACTAATAACTGTTATTATAAGAAAACTTGGCCAAAGGCAAGAATCAATCCCACTACCTCCAAAGTCAATCACGCATTCTTTGAGATCCTCCAAGATCTGAACCGTCCGCTCCGACTCACTCTGTACTAAGCTCCAGAAATGTGAAGTAAACTGAGGCTGTCCTCTCCGACTCACCCTGCGAATAAAAGGCTATGTTGAGCTCTACCCAGGTCCCCAACTCACTCTGTACTGCCCTCCAGAAATGCGAAGTAAACTGAGGGCCTCTATCTGATATGATGGAAGCAAGAATACCATGCAACCGAACAATCTCCTGAATGTAAATCTGGGCCAATCTCTCTGAAGAATACGTGGTCACAATCGGAATGAAGTGTGCCGGCTTTGTCAACCTTCAATAATGACCAAAACTACATCAAACTTCCTTAAGGTCCGTAACAACCCAACTACGAAGTCCATAATAATGCGCTCCCGTTTCCACTCAGGTATAACCATCTGTTGGAGTAGGCCACGTGGCCTATGATGCTCATACTTAACCTGCTGGAAATTTAGGTACCTTGCTATGTACTAAACTATGTCCTTCTTCATCTACTGCCACCAATAATGCTACCTCAGGTCGCGATACATCCTCGTAGCACCTGTATGAATAGAATATCGAGAACTGTGCGTGTTCTCTAGAATTTTCTCCCTCAACCCATCAACATTAGGGACACATAGACGACCCTGGAGTCGCAGGACACCATCCTCACTGATAGCAACCTACTTGGCACCACCCTATAGAACCGTCTATCTAAGAACCAATAAGTGCGGATCCTCATACTGATGAGCCTAATCTGCTCGAATAATAAAGACTGAGCGACGACACATGCAAGAACTTGGCTAGGCTCTGATATATCCAACCTCACAAGTCTGTTAGCCAAGGACTGAATGTCCAAAGCTAATGGCCTCTTTCTGCTGAAGTGAATGCCCAACAACCCATACTCTCAGCCTTTTGGCTCAAGGCATCCGTAACCACATTCGCATTGCCCGAATGATAAAGGATGGTAATATCATAATCTCTTAGTAACTCAAGTCACATGCACTTGAATTGAGATCCTTATGCTTGAACAAATGCTGCAAGCTGCGATGATCGGTGTAAACCTCACAGGATACCCCATAAAGATAATGCCTCCAGATCTTGAGAGCATGAACTATCGCGGCCAACTCTAAATCGTGTACGAGGTTCTTCTTCACGTGGGGCTTCAGTTGACGTGAAGCATATGTGATAACTCACCCCTCCTGCATCAAACACAACCTAAGCCAATGCGTGAAACAGCGTAATACACAATATACATCCTTGAACTGGAAGGCAACACTAATACCGGTGCCGTAGTGAATGCGGTCTTGAGCTTCTGAAAGCTCACCTCCCAATCATCGGACCATCAAAATGGAGCACCCTTCTGGGTCAATCTAGTCAAAGGTGCTGCAATAGATAAGAAGCCCTCCACAAACCGGTGATAATAACCTACTAACCCCAAGAAGCTCCTGATCTCGGTCGCTGCGGTAGGATAAGGCCAACCCTGAACTGCCTCGATCTTCCTAAGATCTACCTTAATGCCCTTGCCTAATACAACATGCCCCAAGAATGCCACAGAATCCAGACAGAATACACATTTGGAGAACTTAGCATATAGCTTCTGTTCCCGCAAGGTCTGAAGCACCACTCTCAAATGATGCTCGTGCTCCTCCATGCTACGCGAGTAGATCAATGTGTCATCAATGAAGACAATGACAAATGAGTCAATATATGGCCTGAACACTTGATTTATCAAATCCATAAATGTAGAAACTCATAATGGCAATATCTAGTCACGAAAGGCGTCTTCGGAATATCCGAATCACGAATTTTCAGCTGATGATACCCCGATCTCAAGTCGGTCTTAGAGAACACCCTAGCACCCAACAACTGGTCAAACAAATCATCGATACGCGAAAACGGGTACTTGTTCTTAATGGTAACTTTTTACAACTGGCGGTAATCGATGCACATCCGCATAGTCCCATCTTCTTTCTTCACGAACAACATCGGTGCACCCCAAGGGGACACACTCGGTGTGATGAATCCCTTTGCTAGCAACTCCTCAAGCTGTTCTTTCAACTCGTTCAACTCTTTTAGAGCCATGCCGTACGATGGAATAGAGATAAGCTGGGTACCTGGAGCCAAATCAATACAGAAATCGATATCACGATCTGGTGGCATGCCTAGTAGATCATAAGGAAACACATCAGAGAACTCCCGGACCACGGGCACTGAATCAATCGCCGGAGTCTCTGTAATAGTATCTCAAACATAAGCTAGATAAGCCAAACAACCCTTCTCAACCATGTGTCAAGCCTTCATAAAGGAGATAACCCGACTAGATGCACTGACAGACGAACCCTTCCACTCCAATCTAGGCAACTCTGGCATCTCCAAGGAAATAGTCTTGGCATGACAATCAAGGACGACGTGATATGGAGACAACCAGCCCATGCCCAGGATGACCTCAAAGTCGGTCATATCAAGCAACAGAAGATCCGCTCTAGTCTCACAACCACAGAAAGTCACAATACAGGAACTATAGATCTGATCCACAACAACAGAATCGCCCACCGGCATTGACACATATATAGGAGCACCCAAGAACTCGTGAGGAACACCCAGAAAATGAGCAAAGAGAGATTAAGCATATGAACATGTAGACCCTGGATCAAATAAGGCCGCACTGGAGCACCCCGAGGAGGAGACGGTGTTGGATATGTGGGCATGCTAGATTGACCCCTCACAAACTGACCTCTGTCCCCAGATGGAGCACCACTAAACCCTCCAGAATATCGAAACTGTTTGTCCCTCGACGTCTACTCTCAGCTCTGCTGACGAACCTCCTTGATCCTCTGAGCTATCTCCACAACCAGCTCGTAAGAAGTCCCCATCTCAACCTCTCGGGCCATAGTGTCCTGGATACCGGAGTGAAACCCGCAACAAACCTCCACACTCTCTCTACCTCGGTGGGAAGTATCATAAGTGTATGGTGAGACAACTAAGACAATCTTGCCTCATGGTCGGTTACCAACATCTGACCTTGCTGAAGTTGCTCGAACTAAAATCGCAGCTCTTCCATCTGAGAGGGTGGAATATATCTATCCAGAAAGAGGCGTGTGAACTGGTCCCAAGTCAAGGGAGGAGATCCTGGTGGCCTGCCGAGAAGATAGGACTACCACCATCTACGGGCCCTGCCCTCTAGCTTAAAGGTGGTAAAGTCCACCCCGTGGGACTCCAATATCCTCATGCTGTGCAGTCTGTCCCTACAATGATAAATAAAGTCCTGGGGGTCCTCATGTCGCTCACCTCCAAATACAAGAGGATGTAGCATGGTCCATCTATCTAATAGCTTATGCGGCTCGCCAGTCGCAACTGGTCTGGGCTCTGGTATAGATGCACCAACTGGGTGAGCTCCACCCATGGGTAGTGCACCAAGGATATGATATACGGCAACTGCATGCCCTGGAGCATGAGTGGTATGGGTCTATGCTCCTATCGCCTAAGATGTGGATGGGTCTGCTGGAAATAAACTAGCTTGAGAGATAGAATCCATGAACCGTAGCGTACGGCTCATGGCTTCCTAGAATCTTGGCACGGACATGAAATCCACTAGGGCCAGCTCCGCTGCAGGCACCTCGCCCTACTCCTCAATAATAGAATCCTCCACTGGTGGCATAACCGGAGAAACTCTAGGATGCCCTCGTCCTCTACCACGAGCTGGAGCCCTTCCTCGGCCCTTGCCTCCGCCTCTAGCAACAGGGGGAGCAGTTCATGCTCGCGCGTTCTCACCATCTATGAGAGAATAAGAGAAAGATACTTAGCACAACAGCAACTGCACGATAGGAGATGAAGAAAGAGAAGTTTCCTAATACTCTATAGCCTCTCAAAGATAAGTACGGATGTCTCCATACCGATCTGTAAGACTCTACTTCGCTTGCTCATAACTTGTGAGACCTATGTGAACCTAGTGCTCTGATACCATGTTTTCACGACTTAATCTCCCCTATAGGCCGTGATAGCGCCTAACGTCATTGCTAGGCGAGCCAACAATGAACTAGCCATGTATTTATTCTTTTTAATAATTTTAAAGTAGTTGATTTTTATTTATTAAGTAAATGAAAACTGGAAAATTTAATAAAGTGAAGCGTAAACTAATCAAAAAGCAAATATGATGAAATAAATACTCAAAAGTCATAAAGTGTCTACTAGCATATTTTCAATACCCGGTGTCATAAGTGTATGAACAACTAGTAGAATATACAAAACACCTAAGCTACTGACTGAAAGTGAGATAGACAGAAAGTAAATACAAAAGAGAGAGACTGCAAGTGCTGCAGAACGGACTCAGGGAGCATCTCACCACTAAGCCTCAGGATAACGAGGGTGTGCGCCTGAATGGACACCAGATGCAGTTGCATCAGATCTTGCCCGATTAGTTCACAAGTATAGCATGAGTACATAAATAACATGTACCTAGTAAGAATCCAGTCTAACCTCGAAGACGTAGTGACGAGGGGTCGACAGCGACACTTACTATGGGACAGCAAATAAAATACATTAAATCTAAATAGGCATGGAATATGTGAATAACAATAACAACACAATAACAAGCAGTGAATAAATAATTCTTCAACCGATAGTAAATTCCAAAATCTCCAACTAACACTTACTAGATCCAAATCAATTTCGGTCACTAAATAAATTATAACCTCTCAAGCCATAAAATAATATCAAGTGTAGTCGGGCTCCGAGTATTATCACGCACGATTTATGCCGAGGTCGTATGACCTGATCCAAAATAATGTGTGCACTTCCGAGGGTTGAACGGCACGAACTATAAATGCATCTATTATACTGCTGAGGCGAATGATCCACTCCCATGAGAGTTAGAGAAGTTTACCTCGCTCACGGAAGTACTTGCGACGCGAGAGGACATGGATTTCTCAGAGTTATTATGTATTCCTCAATTCATCCCAAATATAATAAATCTAATTTGAAAATTTGCAACTTTAAAATCCCTAGTCTCAACTCTATTCAAGACAATTAATGTGCATAATAAAAATCTACAGTACAATTAAATCATGATGTAAATCTAGGACTACCCGGACATCTCATGGAATATAGCTACGCACGGACTCTCGTCACCTAGTGCGTACGTAGCTCCCCACACAAGTAATACAAACCAATATACACCTGTGGTATGAGTTCCCTCTTACAAGGTTAGGCAAGAGACTTACCTCGTTCTCAAGCTCACTTCCGGTCCACAAATCTGTTCTAAATCTTCAACTCGGTGCCAAATAATCTGAAACTAGCCAAATATTATATAAATTAATCAATATACACTCACAAGTTCATAATTTAACTATTAGAGTAATTACCCAACCCAAATTGGAAGATTACTAAAATTCACTGGATTTCAGAAATTTTCAAAGAAAATGTTACCCATAAACTCACGAACTCATATATATAATTTTTACCCAATTCCATAATCATTTTCGTTGTTAAATCCCAAATTATTTTTTATCAAAACCTAGGGTTTTCAACTAAACCCATAATTTCTCCAATTTATATGTTAAGAATCTACCCAAAAATGCATGTATTAACCTCATATTGTTTAGAAATTACTTACCTCAAAGTGCTAGGTGAAAACCCCTCTTCAAAGAGCTCTAAAAATCGCCCAACAAGTGAATAAAAATGAGCCAAGAAGCCTAAGTCCCGACATTAAATGAACCTCATTACCCCTGTGATTTTTGATTTTGCGTACATTGGGGCGCACCTGTGATGCCGTACCTGCGGAAAAATCCATCACATGTGCGGTCCTTGACCAGCTTGGCCAAGTCCGCTTCTGCGGAGATGAACGCACGCCTACGCTTTCGCTTCTGCGGAGCTGGTCTGCATTTGCGAACATGCGCCCGCACCGGACAGCCTGCTCTAGGCCGCTTCTGCGATCGATGGGCCACTTATGCGAAGTCGCTCTACGGCCAAAACCTCGTAGGTGCGAACGCACCAGAACTGGGGTATCAGCACTTTCCAATTTCAAAGTTCCAATCCGTTTTCGATCCGAATTCCACCTGAGGCTCTCCGGAACCCCGTCCGAGTATACCAACAAGTTTGTAAACATAATACGGACCTGCTCGAACTCTCGAAACATGAAAAACAATATCAAAACCAAGAATTACACCCCAAACCCAAATCGAATCAAGTTATGAACTTAGAGTTCTTCTAACTTACTCCAAACACACCGAATCGTACTTAAACCACTCGGAATGACACCAAATTTTACGTGCAACTCACAAATCACCATACGGAACTATTTCAAGGCTTGGAATCCTAATCAGACTCCGATAACACCAAATCCTACTTCAAACCAAACTTAAAGAACTTCAAAACCTTCAATGCGCCAACTTCCAATATTAAGCGCCGAAACGCTCCCGGGTCATCCGAAACCCGATTCGAACATACGCCCAAGTCCAAAAGCATCATACGAACCTATTAGGATCGTAAAATCTCGGTTCCAAGATCGTTTACTCAAAATGTTGAGTCAAGTCAAACTTAACCAATTTAAGCCAATATTAAGGAACTAAGTGCTCCGATTTTAACCTGAACCCTACCAAACTCTAACTAACCATCACCGCTAGTCATAAATTAGTAAAAGCACATACAGGGAATCTTAATTAGGGGAACGATGATCTAGAAAGCAAAATGACCCGTCGGGTCATTACAAACAACTCAACAGAATATGAGATAATGACCCTACGCAAGTAAAATCACCTTGACATTCAATTTACCAAGTAATAATGGAGGCACATTAGAGTAACACAAAAGCCCACGTAAAATGAATGACTTGCACAACAAGTCACTATCATTCCAATACTAGATTAACACCGGTTAACTAGATATGATCAATTACCATTGAAATGATTTAAGGAAAAACAACAATCATCCAACCGATAAAATGTTCCAACATAGAATGCACCATGAGAATAACAATTTAGGATAACTTTATTGTCGCAACAATTACAACATATCAATCCTTTGCGGTGTACTATCCGATCCCACACAATAATAATAATAATAATATCCGTTGCGGCGTGCAACCCGATCCCACCTATATCATATCATCCGTCCTTATAGCTCCATGTCATATCTTTTCATATCATTTCAATACCGTTGCGGCGTGAAATACGATCCCACACAATAATAACAATATCCATTGTGGCGTGCAACCCGATCCCATACAATAATAACAATATCTGTTGCGGCGTGCAACCCGATCCCACGCAATAATAACAATATCCGTTGCGGCGTGCAATCCGATCCCACACAATAATAATAATAATATCTGTTGCGGCGTGCAACCCGATACTACCTATATCATATCATTTGTACTTATCGCTCCATATCATATCTTTTCATATCATTTCAATACTATTGGGGCGTACAACCCGATCCCCATACAATATGAATTAAGCAAACAAACTACAACCAACTACGACGTATCACAAAATTAAACGAAATGAAGAACTAAACAAAGAAGGTTACGCAGATAAATAGTTACATGATGACCCACAAAGTCAAATAGCAAGTAATGACGATTTATAAATAAAGATACAGTTACAAAGAATCAATTAACAATTAAGGCATGTAACATATAAGACATGAATTCAACAAATAATTACAATTAACAAATAAAACATATAAGAGTAAACTTGAAAACAAAAGATAGAACATGTACTAACAACTTCAAGCAATGCACGTAAGAGCAAATTCAACAATGAAAGCTATAACATGCAGTGACAAATACAATTAAATACATGAAAGAAGTCTAGAAGTCTACACCGGTCAAATACCACATATAAGATTGTGTACACACTCGTCACCTCGTGTACACGTCTTTCACATAATTCGAATAGTACCATCACCTAAACCCTAAAGGGTAGTTTCTCCTACACAAAGTTAGGTAAGATACTTACCTCAATTAGCTTTTTCTTTTAAAATTTACCTCTGCTCGTTTCAAATCTTGCCAAAAATAACTTAATATTTACAAATAATGCAATAGAAACAAATTTTGGATAATAAAGTTACGACCTTTATCTAAAATCAAAAGTCAACACCAGGCCCGCACCTCGAAACCCGAAAAATCTTACAAATTGCGACAACCCATTCAACTACGAGTCTAACCATACTAATTTTACTCAATTCCGACTCTGAATCAGTATTCAAAACTCAATACTTCACTGTAGGAAAGTTTAAACAAAACTCCCAATTTCTCTTTTGAAATCATCAATCAAATGTCAAAAACGAAGATGGGATCACGAAATATAATCAAAACCGAGTAGAAAATACTTCCCCAATCCATGTGGTGAAGATGCCTCCAAAATTGCCGATATTCGAGCTCCCCAACTCAAAATGTGATGAAATAACTCAAATTCCGAAAATAGAGTACTTTATAACATTGCCCAGAGATGCTCTTCGGGAACACGGAAGATCCATCACATTCACGATGCACAAATTACCCTGCCACAAAAATAAAGCTAAGCGTTCGCGGAACTTCACTCGCGAACGTGATGAACAACTCCGTCAGGACTTTGCGAATGCAGTCAATACTTCGCGAACGCGAAGAAAAACTCCTCCAATCAGCCCATCCCAGCTAAAACACTACGCGAACGCGGAGGCAGTGACACGAACGCGAAGAAGATCACCACTTACACTCTGCGAATGCGAAGACTGGGAAGCGAACGCGAAGAAGAAATGAAGCGCCATAAATCAGCGGAAGCCAACAGAACTAACATGGTCCAAAATAGTCTAAAACCCTTCCGAAACTCACACGAGCCGGTCGGGACCCCGTCCGAACATACCAAAAGGTCCCATAACCAAAACCGATGATTCACACAAGTCATAGTAAATCTTATGAAGCTACTCAAGACTTCAAACAATTGAACGGAATGCAAATGGTCAAAACGACTGGTCGAGTCGTTACATCCTCCTCCACTTAAGCATACGTTCGTTTTCCAACATGCCAAGAGTTGTTCTGGTTCGCTTGGTAAGTAGAAGCTCTTTAAATGTTGGTATCAACTCTCAGGAGTTTGATTATGACATTGTGTACTTCGTTTATTTTGTGCCAGTAGTACTAATAATATGAGTATTGTAACTAACTGCTGGGTATTGTAGTAAACAATTGAAAAAATACAAAAATAAAGTTAATTCTAGTTATAGGGAAGAGTGCTAAAAGCCCGAACTTACTATTAACTAGAGAATTTGTTCGCGCTTTGCGCGATTGCAATAAGTTTCATTGAATTTAAAATAATTGTTATAAATTCAATCCAGATATAAGAGATAACTCTTTTTTTATTCAAATGCATATAAGAAATTATTTTATATATTGATTAAGTTACAAAAAATAATATTCTTATTAGAAGTTGAGCCTAATGAATCTATCTTCTTATCAGAAAATTTTATTAGAATTTTAACGGGACTTGTAGTTTGTATGGGGCAAAGTTGTGCGCATATGGCTTTAATATGTGATTTTGAATATACATGAATCTCTCTCTATATATATGCATTTGATTTTTTTCTTTTCACTAAATAGTAAATCTTAAAGAAACTAAAAATAAAAATAAAATCCATTGGTAAAACTCAAGTCATTTACAACAACAACAACAATAACTCAGTATAATCCTACTAGTGGTGTCTGGGGAGGATAGTGTATTCGCAGACCTTACTCCTACCCTGGGGCAGAGAGGCTGTTTCCGATAGATCCTCGCCTCCCTCCCTCCAAGAACTCCCCACCTTATTTTTGGGGTGACTCGAACTCACAACCTCTTAGTTGGAAGTGGAGGACGCTTATCACCGTAGCAACCCACTCTTGTCATTTACACTCTTTCCTAATTCTTTTTCCTATTATTGATCTTGTTTTTCTTTCCTTCTCAATTCCCTAAACACTCTACTATTTTTTTTCTCTATTCCTACTTTATACTTCCTCTATAGTTTTTTATTCTTTCTTTCCTTTTTATCTTTCTCTTTCCTACTACTGCTCTTTCAATTTGCCTTATTTAAATTTATTCTTTTGGCTATTATTACTATGCAAAAAAAATGAAAGAGAGGAAATTTTTTAAATTTCTTATCATTCAATTTAAATTTTTGATTTATTATATGTACGCCTTAAATAAAGGAAGGAAAAATAATTAAAATTGGTATATACTTTTAATTGCGCAGAATAAGAGAAAAATGCCAAATATTGATAAAATAATTGGTCATTTTAGTTCTTGAGAAGTGTCATATTATATCTCCATAATCACATAATTGGGTAGAATAAGAAAAATATGCCAAAAAGTGATTAAAATAATTGGTCATTAGTTTCTGGAGAAGTACCATGTTATATCTCTGTAAGATAAAAATTATTTTTACACAATGACCAGTAAAACCCAATAAAATATAAAAACTTCTAGAATATATTTTCTACTCTATTAAAAAGGAAAAATATCAGTAAATATTTGTAGCACCACAGTCATCGTTACAACACCCATGATGATCCATATACAACATATACAAATAAAACAACAAAAACACTTGGAAGTGATATATCTGTATGACCTACAAAGTAATATTGCCATCATCATCTTTGTCTCCTCCATATCAATATGCATAGTATGATCATCATATCATATTATATTATGAGTGTGAAGACTTTTAAGTAAAATTATTTTACTAAAATAACGTTTAAAAATTAAATGACCAAATTACCTCTTACTTAAATACTACCCTATAATATTCTTATACTAAAAATTAACGTTACCTTCCAAGAAATAATAAATTTGTATTATGACCATGATAAATGAGAAGAGAGGCGTTTAGATCCATGCAATAAATTAGTGAAGCCTATTCAAATTCTAGGTGTTGTTTTCTCCTTCCCTACATTACTGCAAATAAACTATCTCAACCTTTGGCATGCCTATTCAATATTTGTTTATTCCACTTCCAATAATTGTTACAAATTCATTCTTTTTTAACTTTATAAAGTGGACAACTAAATCAAGTAAAACAATTCTTTCCCTATCAAACCATTGTCAAATGGAAAAATCCTTTTTGTTTCATAAAAGATACTTTTTTTTATTAGGCAAATATGCTCACCATTTGCTACAACAACCCATTTACAAGTAAAATCATATATCTTTTTCCTTTTCCTATTAGTTTTTAAGAGTGTTATGCTATTCTATAGTTTTATATGTATTTTTTCATTATTATTGTCATAAAATGAGTATCTTTGTTTATGAAAATTATGTGGATATACAATACAGTCCTAGCTAATTTTCATTAGGAATAGTGCTTATTTGTTAGTTATTTTCTTTTTAACGTAACCAAAAAATTTAATTTCAGGAATATGCTAATTGTCGTCCATTAGCGGGCTTGACTTCTTTACGGCGTCTTCTTTATTCAATTTCACGGTAAATATATTGGGATGGAACAATATCCTAATTGTTTCCTTCTATTTTTTTCCTCCTTCATCCGTGTTATTTATTTTGGTGTGGCTTGCTTCATTCTGGTCAGCGGCGGAAGCAGGATGTTATTCAACAAACAATATATTTATTTATACCATTTTTCTGTTTATGTTTGTTGAGATCAATCGTGTTGTTTTTAATATAGTAAAATAAATTCTATAAAGTTTTTATATAGTGTAAGGTCCCGACCGGTCGTTTCGAGCATTTGCACTTTGCTGGATAGTTTTTGCGGCATGAGTAGCTTTGTATAATATATTATGACTTGTGTGAATCGTCGGTTTTGGGTTTCAGGTTATTTTGGAATCGATTTGGAAGAATGAATTTCATGATCGAAGCTTTAAGTTGGAATAGATAATTAAGTTTGACTTTTATGAATTTGACCCCGGAACGAAGTTTTGATGGTTCTGTTAGGTCCAGATGGTGATTTTGGATTCGGGCGTATGCCCGAATTTGCATTTGAATATTTCTAGAAGGATTCAATACTAATTGGTAAAAATTAGAAATTTGAAGGAATGGAAAGTTTATAAGTTTGACCGAGAGTTGACTTTGTGTATATCGGATTCGGATTGTGGTTCCTGGAATTGTAATAGCTTCATTATGTCATTTGGTACTTGTGTCCAAAATTTGAGTTCATTCTGAGTTGAATGAATATGTTTCGACGCGAGTTTTGGAAGTTGAAAGTTCTAAATTCATTACTTTTGATTTGAGGTGCGATCCATCATTTCGATATTGTTATGCATGATTTGAGCCCTCGAGTAGGTCTGTGTTATGTCATGGAACTTGTTGGTATATTCGGACGGGGTCCCGAGCGGCTCGGGTGAGTTTCGGACGATGTTCGGACCATTTCGTTGTATGTTGCATTTGGCGAAGGCTGCTGGTTCTTGTGTTTTCGCATATTAGGAAGAATAGACACAGCGAGTCCACGGATGCGGACAGTTGGTCGCAGAAACCAAGGAAGGCTTGGCTGGGGATCATCGCAGATGCGGAGGAAGAGGCGCACCTGTGTGTGTGTGTGTGTGCAAAAGCGGAAGTTGTAATCGCAGAAGCGAGTACGTGTGCAGAAGCATGTTTTGTCTCGCACCTGCGCTTGCGCTAAAGCGGTGCCTATTGCACAGGTGCGGAAGATCAGACATCCAGTGTTTTCCTCATAAGTGGGAATTTTGTCGCAAAAGCGACGCCGCAGAAGCGACCCTTTGTTCACAAAAGCGAAAATCGCTGGGCAGAAACTATATTTTCGAGGGTTGGTCGTTTTATTCTCATTTTGGGATTTGGAGCTCGGTTTTGGATGACTTTGGAGAGGAATGTTATCACAAGGATTAGGATAAGTGTTTTATACTTGGTTTTGATTATATTTCTTGATTCAATCTTCGTTTTTGGTATTGGATTATGAATTTTATAGAGAAATTGGGGGTTTTAGCCTAAAGTTTCATAGGGTGAGTTTTTGTGTTTTGAACATCGATTTGGAGTCGGATTTGGGTGTAAATAGTATGGTTGGACTCGTAATTGAATGAGTCATCGGATTTTATAAGTTTTGTTAAGTTCCGAGGCGCGGGCCCAAGTTGGACTTTGGGGTTGATTTTGGACTTTTTATTGAAGATTCGACCTTTATCGATTGGGTTTGTTTCCTTTGGCATTATTGATATATTTGAGTTGCTTTTGGCTAGTTTTGAGCCGTTCGGAGGTCGGTACGTGCGGGATGACATTTTTGGAGCATCACTTGGCTTGCTCGGTACTGGATTTGGCTTGTTCGAGATAAGTAATAATTCTAAACTTGGTGCTGAGGGTATGAAACCCCAGATTACATGTTATGTGATTTATGTTGAGGTGACACACATGCTAGATGACGGGCGTGTGGTCATGCACCGTGTAAATTATGATTTACTCGATTCCATGGAACTATATAGCTATATTATTTAAGCATTTTTACTGTACTCTATGTGTTAGAGCACCTGAGCTGTAATTGATGTTAGAAATTATGTTTAGGCTATATGCTGATACTATTGGGACACACAGTGGTCGTTCTTTGACGTTGAGTTATTTGTTTAATTACAGTTATGTACTCAGTCGCATTCATCATTTCATATCATATCCTAGTCTCTGTTATTGTATATTGTCACATCTCAAATCATTGATTAGGGTTGCCTAGTATGAGCGTTGTGAGCCCATAAGAATGGAGAGATTAATGATTGAGTGAGGTCGAGGGCCTGATTGTGAGTGATAATTAAGGGATCGTGTTGCACGTCACAACATATTTTTATTTATTTATGCCTGGATCTGGCTTATTATAGCGCTTGGGCTAAAGGAGCCCCTCCAGATTCTGCACACCCACAGTGAGCGCAGTGGATATTATATTTGGGATGGAGTTCCTTGGGTATGGAGTTTCCCTATATATTATATTTGGGATGGAGTTCCTGGGCATGGAGTTGCCCTATATATTATATTTGGGATGGAGTTCCCTGGGCATGTAGTTGCCCTATACTTTTATATTTGGGATGGAGTTCTCTGGGCTGGATTGGCCCTATACAGTACTGAGTGACTGACTGACAATTGTTATTTATATTGAGGGATGGATCTTCCCTCGGCTGGACCTACCCCGTACAATACTGAGTGATTGAGTACTCTAAGAGTGTGCGTACATGATTACAACACTGAGATGCATAGCATTTGACATGTGTACTTGAAATACATGCATATAGATGCATTTCCTTCTGCTATCCAATTTTTGTTGACACTCATGATTTCACCTGTATATTGACATGTAGGCATAGAGATGTATTTTCCTTATGCTATATGAAAATGAAATATCTTATTCATTGTTGAAAGGTTTTTGAGAAAAATCATAGTTTTCAAACTTGCTCATATATCTTTGGGGTTTTCTTTGTGAAAGTTTTAGGATCTACTGTTATACTTGAAAAGCATGTCTATTTTTTCGTAACATTGAACGAGCTGAGTTATTTCTTGTACCATCTTTAATATACTGTTGTAAGGCCCCGTAAAATTTTACCTAAAATCCGGGATTTCATGGTGCCGAGGTAGACTTAGGTGCACCAATTGTGCAGTCGATTTGAGGACCGCAGAAGTGTTATGCGGTCGCATATGCGACCATAGATCTGTGCCGGGGCTTCATTTTCTAATTTTATAATCCGACCCCCATTTCATTTATCTAGCCTAAGGGTTCATTTTTTGGGGATTACGTGATGTTTTAGAGAGAGGAAAGGGAGGGATAAGGATTTCACTACTCAACTTGAGTCCAGCCTTAAAATCTCATCAAAAAGAACTTGTTAGGGCTTCTAAAAGGTAAGAATTTCTTCCCCCAACTCTTCAATTTTGGATTTTCGGTAATAAGGAGTGTGATTCTTGTATGAGAGAGTATTATTATTCACGCATGTACCGACGAGATGTATGGTAAGGTTGTTGAGGTCAAATGGGTAACGATTGGTTGTGGGATGAAGGAATCCACCATAGAAGAACCTTGAAATCATGATGCACACCTAGTGTTTGATAAATATCTTAAAGTAGGTGAACACACGAATATCTTCCTAATTATGGTTGAATTTTGTTACGTTTCTAAATAGATTGAGGTTGCTAGAGTTTTCGGAACATTGTAGTAATTTAAGAAAACTCAAAGCAAGGTATGTTGGCTAAACTCTTCTCTTAAAATTGAACCCCACATTACCCTAGTAAGTTCCGAGTTGATCATCATAAATCGATTATTCCGAATAAGCTTTGTGGCAAAGATATATGTTTAATAAATGTTTCAAATGCTCTTATTATGTTGTGCTACTAATTGAGGATGTGTTCAAAGTATGGATTGCGTGTCTTCATGTTATAACTCCAAGTCGTGTTTCAAATGAAAGTTATTATGCCAAATGGTGTAAATATTGTGATTGGGATTACACCTCCACCCGCATATAAATTGGGGTGAGGCGGCAGGGCCACTTTGTATAACATTTTGGTATTGTTGTTACATCACCACCCGCACACGTTGGGGTGAGGCGGCGGGGCCGCTTTGTGTAAAGTTGTGGTATTGTTAATACACCTCTACCCGCATATATTAGGGTGAGGCGGCAGGGCCGCTTTGTGTAGTATTGTGATTGCACCTCCACTCGCACACCTTGGGGTGAGGCGGCAAGGCCGCTCTGTGTAAAGATAGTTGTAGAGGATTGCCGACTTGAAATTTATAATGTTATTGGAAGTTCTTAATAACATGTTTTTACTTGTATGGCTATCTAAGCCCTATTATTGTTACCATGATTCGTCATATTCATGTTATTTTTTCCAAGTCCTTGAATAGATGTTTTAGTTTTCATACTAGTACTATTCGACATGTACTAACATCACTTTTGTCGTGGGCGCTGCATCTTTAATGGATGCAGGTGGTTCCACAGCGGGAGGCATTGACCAGTGATAGCGGTACACTTTTTCCCAGCTGACTTGGTGAGCCCCATTTCATTCCAGAGTTGTGCATCTTTTGTTCCGTGTGTATTATGTTTTGAGGTATAGCCGGAGCCTTGTTGCCTGCACCATCATTGTACTCTTTTATATCAATTAGAGGCTCCATCGACATAGTGTGGGTGGTGTATTAGTGTGGGAAAGTTAAACTAAAGATGTCGTAATTGTATCTCATGCTTTCACTGTAAAACTATGGTTGTGAAATGTATTGTTTTGGAGACTTATAAACGAAGTAACTAATGGTAATGGAACTAGTGTTGTTCATGAACCCTCGTGGTATTAATTAATGAAGATTATATTCTCTTTGTTTATGGGTGAGTTGGTTAGACAAAAATCCAGCAGGCTTGCTTGGCCGGGTTATATCGGTTGAGCACCGGTCGCGCTCTCCGAGTTGGGGCGTGACAAACTTGGTATCAGAGCTTCAGATTTAAAAAGTGGCCTAGGATATCTCGGAGCCGTGTCTAGTAGAGTCCTTCTTATCAGTGTGTTGTCGACCATATCTATAATTAGGAAGCTACTTGGGCACTTAGGAATAATACCTTTCTTTGATGTTCCCGATCGTATGATAAAGCTTATTGTAAGATTGTTCCTCCTTTGACTCGTAATTTACTCTTACTTTCAGTACAGGGCGACTAGTAAGAGGGCAAGAACTGGCCAAGGAGCCAATGTCATCCCAGGAGTGGCAGTTAATTCAATATTTGATGATGCGGGTGAGCACCCGAGGGGTAATAATATTCCCCTAATTACTAGACTGCCTGAATCTATTATTCCTGCTCATACTGCAACAGTTCACATACCTACTGAGGGTGCAACGGTCCCTCCAACGGATATTCCATTTCCACCTCCAGCTCCAGCTTCTGGTCCCGCTGTTTCTGATGGGGATCTTAGCGGAGCCATACAGATGTTGGCTCAGATAGTGGCCTCCCAGGCCCAGAGATTAAATGTTGCACCTACTTCTTCTAGTCAGCCAGCGGATTCTGCTAGTTCCGGAGTGAACAGGTTTCTCCGGTTGGATCCTCCAATGTTTACAAGTACTGATCCTGAGGAGGACCCCCAGGACTTCATTGATGAGATGCACAAGCCTCTCCGAGTTATGCGTGCTACTGACACAGAGGGAGTGGAGTTGGCCTCCTACCGCCTGAAAGGGGTGGCGTATTCTTGGTTTTAGATATGGGAGGAGTCCCGTTAGGAGGGGAGCTCTACGGCGAGGTGGAGTGAGTTCACTGATGCCTTTATGGATCATTTCTTGCCTGCCGAGACTAAGGCGGCCCGTGCCGCTGAGTTTGAGAGCCTGGAGCAGGGTAGCATGAATGTGTAGGAGTACCATATGGAATTTGCGTGCTTGTCCAAGTATACTATCCACATGTTGCCAACTATGGAGGCTAGAGTGCGCCGGTTTGTGCAGGGCCTTAGCCCCTTGGTTATTAATGAGGCCGCTACGGCTGCCTTGAATTTTGATATAAACTATGGGAAGATGGTGGCATTTTCTCAAGCTACAGAGCACCATAAACTGAAAAATAGAAGGGAGCGTGAGGTTAGCAGCAAGGCCCGAACCGCGGGCAACTTGGGCGGTTCTTCTGGTGGTGATAGGTCGATATTTAGGGGAGGGTCATTAGGGCCATCTCAGTCATTCGCTCAGTCTTCGATGAGTGCACCACCATCCCGTCCTAGTCAGGGCATCAGGGGACCCCACCAGGAGGGTCGGCCTGGAAGGAGATTCCAGTAGCAGCGGAGGCCCCCATGCCCTACGTGTGGGAGGATGAACTTTGGGGTATGCATCATGGACCTACCTATATGCTACGGATGCGGTGTGTGGGGTCACATTCAGAGGAATTGCCTCTCGTCCCGCCGGATATTGGGCAGGGGTGCGGCGCAGCCAGCTAGCTCTACAGCTACTACATCCACAGTACCTCCTCCTGCTCGAGTCACCATAACACCCGCATGGTGTGGTACAGCTAGGGGTGGTGCACATAATTCGGCAGGACCAAGCAGATTTTATTCCATGCGGAGGCGTCAAGATTCAAAGGCTTTTCCAGATGTTGTCACAGGTATATTGACTGTCAAATCTCGTGATGTGTATGCCCTTATTGATCCTGGTTCCATATTATCATATGTCACTCCCTATGTTGTTATGGAATTTGGGATAAAACCGGAACAACTCCATGAGTCGTTCTGTATATCTACTCCAGTTGGCGAGTCTATTGTGGTCGTGCGGGTTTATAGGGATTGTATTTTCATGGTGCATGGTCGGGACACCATGTCCAATCTCCTTGAATTGGGGATGGTTGATTTTGATGTAATAATGGGAATGGATTGGCTTTATTCATGTTTCGCTCAGGTTGATTGTCGAACTAGAACCGTTAGGTAGGTTTAATTCTTACCTTAAAGCCACTAAGATGATTAACAAGGGGTGTATATACCATTTGGTCTGAGTTACGGACAGTGATGCTGAGGCACCTACTTTTGAGTGTGTACCTATTGTGAATGAATTTCTAGAGGTCTTTCCGGATGAGCTCCTTGGGGTCCCACCAGACAGGGAGATTGATTTTGGGATTGATGTGATGCCGAGCACGCAACCTATATCTATTCCACCCTATAGAATGGAACCAACAGAATTGAAAGAGCTAATGGAACAATTGAAAGATTTGTTAGAGAAAGGTTTCAACCGGACGAGTGTGTCTCCTTGGGGCGCACCGGTACTATTTGTAAGAAAGAATGATGGGTCTCTAAGGATGTGTATTGACTACCGACAACTCAACGAGATTACAATAAAAAATAAGTACCCACTGCCAAGGATAGATCATTTGTTTGACCAGTTGCAAGGTGCTAAGTATTTCTACAAGATTGATTTAAGATCCGGGTATCACCATTTGAAGATCAGGAAGCAGGATATTCTAAGAACAACTTTCAGGATCCGGTGTGGGCACTTTGAATTTCTGGGAATGTCTTTTGTGCTAACAAATGCCCTGGTAGTTTCATGGACTTGATGAATCGAGTCTTTAATCCTTTTCTTGACTCTTTTGTGATAGTTTTCATTGATGATATTTTGGTATATTCACGAGGTCGAAAGGACCATGCCAATCATTTCATGATAGTTCTATAGACTCTATATCAACACAAGTTGTATGCGATGTTTTTGAAATATGAATTTTGGCTTGAATCTGTTACATTCTTGGGTCAAGTCATCTCTAGAGAAGGAATTAAGGTCGATCCTTAGAAGATTTCAGCAGTGAGAAATCAGCCTAGACCTACAACCCCAACAGAGATTCACAGTTTCTTAGGCTTAGTTGGGTATTACAAAAAGTTTTTGAAGGGATTCACTACCCTTGCCTCTCCGTTGACTAAATTGACGCAGAAGGCGGTTAAGTTCCAATGGTCAGATGCTTGTGAAAGGAGCTTTCAGGAGTTGAAATTGTGGTTGACTACGGCACCAGTATTGACCCTACCAGAGGGTACAAATGGGTTTGTGGTATATTGCGATGCTTCAAGAATCGGTCATGGGTGTGTATCAATGCAACATGGAAAGGTGATAGCTTATGCTTCTAGGCAACTCAAGAATCATGAAAAGAACTATCCAACACATAATTTAGAGCTTGTAGCGGTGGTCTTTGCATTGAAGATGTGGCGTCATTATTTGTATGGAGTCCATGTGGATATATTCACGGACCACAAGAGCTTTCAATAAATTTTCAAACAAAATGAGTTGAATCAGAGGCAGAGAAGGTGACTTGAATTACTCAAAGATTACGACATTGATATTCTGTATCATCCCGAGAAGGCTAATGTTGTGGCGGATGCTCTTAGCCAAACATCTATGGGTAAATTGGCTCACTTGGAGTCATATCAAAGGTCGTTGGCCAAGGAGGTTCATCGGTTGGCTAGTTTGGGAGTTCGTCTGGCAGATTCTAGTGAAGGAGGAGTGATTGTGCAAAATAGGGCTGAACCACCGCTTGTTGTGGAAGTCAAGGAAAAATAGTACAACGATCCATTGTTGGTACAACTGAAAGAGGGAATTCATAAACATAAGACCATGGCCTTTTCTCTTGGCATGGATGATGGTACACTAAGGTACCAAGGGCGACTATGTGTTCCAAATATGGATGGTCTCTGAGAAAGAATCATGACCGAGGCTCACACTTCTAGGTATTCCGTGCACCCAGGCTCCACAAAAATGTATCATGATCTTAAGAAAATCTACTGGTGGAATGATATGAAGAGGAATGCAGCGGACTTTGTGGCAATATGTCCAAATTGTCAGCAATTGAAGGTCGAATACCAAAGGCCGGGTGGGTTGGCACGGAACATAGAAATCCTAGTGTGGAAGTTGGAGATGATCAATATGGATTTTGTGGTAGCACTACCTCGCACTCCTCGTACGTTTGACTCGATTTGGGTGATTGTGGATCGACTCACGAAGTCATCACACTTATTGCCATTAAGGATACCGGTACAGTGGAAAATTATGCTCAGTTGTATATCAAAGAAATAGTTAGGTTGCATGGCACTCCAATTTCTATCATTTCTGATCGGGGGGCACAGTTTACGACAAAGTTTTGGGAGAAATTTCAGTAAGATCTGGGTTCTCAGGTGAATCTTAGTACTGCCTTTCACCCGCAGACTGACGGGCAGGCAGAGCGGACTATTCAAACGCTTTAGGATATGTTGCACGCTTGTGTTCTTGACTTCAAAGGTAGCTAGGATGATCATTTACCACTCATAGAATTTGCCTACAACAATAGTTATCATGCTAGCATTCAGATGGCATCGTTCGAGGCTTTATATGGTAAGCGATTTAGATCTCCTATTGGGTGGTTTGAGATTGGGGAAGCAGAGTTGATAGGGCCAGACCTCGTGCATCAGGCTATGGAAAATGTTAAGATCATTAAAGAGCGGTTGAAGACCACTCAGAGTCATCAGAAGTCCTATTCGGATGTTCATCGTAGGGATTTGGAGTTCAAACAAGATGATTAAGTATTCTTGAAGGTTTCCCCCATGAAGGATGTAATGCGATTTGGTATGAAAGGAAAATTTAGTCCGAGGTATGTCAGACCGTATAGGATCATTCAGAGAATTGGTCAGGTGGCATACAAGCTTGAGCTACCACCTGAGATGTCATTAGTGCACCTGGTATTCCTTGTGTCTATGTTGAAGAAGGTAGTTGGAGATCCGTCTCTTAGGGTTCCATTTGAGACTATTGAGGTTAATGAAGAACTGACCTATGAAGAGATTTCAGTTGCCATTCTTGATAGGCAAGTCTAAAAGCTAAGAAATAAAGAGATTGCCTCCGTGAAAGTGCTATGGCAAAACTAACAAGTTGAAGAGGCTACTTGGGAGGCCGAGGAAGAACTGAAGAAGAACTACCCTATTTTGTTTGAATAGCTATGTAATTGTATTTATGAAATTGTTGCTTGTGAATTATGTATCACTTGTATAGTTGATGTTAAAGGATGTTCCTTCCTAGTTACATATTGCTTATGAGGCTATGGTTGGTACTGTTCTGTGTTATGTTACGTCATTGGATTATGTATATGTTGTTAGGCTTTATTTCAGGGGTTCTCTGGCAAGTTGATAGGACCAATTACAGGGGAGACTCTGGCACAATTTTTGGAACTTTAGAGAGTTAGAAATATTTGGAACTACTGGTGTGTGGTGTAGCAGCTGAGTCACATTGGGTGCTAGCGGTGAACTTTGACTCATCTTAAGTGGGGGACTGTTGTAAGGCCCCGTATTTAGGATGATATTTTGCAATCAATTATGTGATCGCAAAATAGTTTCGTGGGCCGCACACCAATCGTAGAACCAACATGGAGATTTTCCGGAGGGAAGTTCTATGGCATATTATGCGATCGCAGAACAAGTCTGCAGTGCATTATGCGATTGCAAAACAGGTCTGCGAGCCATAAAACTGCCGCAGACCCAACCCGAAGGTCCCAGTTTTGGAGCACTAATTGTGCGGTCGATTTGCGGACCGCAGAAGTGTTATGCGGTCGCATATGTTACCGCAGATCTATGCCAGGGCTTTATTTTTATAATTATTAAACCCGACCCCCATTTCATTTATCTAGCCTAAGGTTTCATTTTTGGGGGATTACCTGATGTTTTAGAGAGAAAAGAGAGCTATTCTAGAGAGAGGAAAGGGAGGGATAAGGATTTCACTGCTCAACTTGAGTCAAGCCTTGAAATCTCATCAAGAGAAACTTGTTAGGGTTCTAAAAGGTAAGAATTTCTTTCCCCACTCTTCAATTTTGGATTTTGGTAATAGGGAGTGTGATTCTTGTATGAGAGAGTATTATCATACATGCATGTACCAACGAGATGTATGGGAAGGTTGTTGAGCTCAAATGGGTAACTATTGGGTTATGGGATGAAGGAATCCACCATAGAATAATCTTGAAATCATGATGCACACCTAGTGTTTGATAAATATCTTAAAGTAGGTGAACACACGAATATCTTCCTAATTATGGTTGAATTTTGTTACGTTTCTAAATAGATTGAGGTTGCTAGAGCTTTCGAAACATTGTAGTAATTTAAGGAAGCCCAAAGCAAGTTATGTTGGCTAAACTCTTCTCTTAGAGATGAACCCCACATTACCCTTGTAAGTTCCAAGTTGATCATCATAAATCGATTATTCTGAATAAGCTTTATGGCAAAGATATATGTTTAATACTTATTTCAAATGCTCTTATTATGTTGTGTTACGAATTGGGGATGTGTACAAAGTATGGATTGAGTGTCTTCATGTTATAACTCCAAGTCGTGTTTCAAATGAAAGTTATTATTCCAAATTGTGTAAAGATTGTGATTGGGATTACACCTCCACCAACATATATATTTGGGTGAGGCGGCAGGGCTGCTTTGTGTAGGATTTTGGTATTGTTTTTACACCACCACCTGCACATATTTAGGTGAGGCTACGGGGCCGAGCCGCTTTGTGTAGAGTTGTGGTATTGTGAGTACACCTTCACCCACATATATTGGGGTTAGGCGGCAGGGCCGCTTTGTGTAGTATTGTGATTGTACCTCCACCCCGCACACCTTAGGGTGAGGCGGCAAGGCCGCTCTGTGTAAAGATAGTTGTAAAGGGTCGCCGATATGAAATTTATAATGTTATTGGAAGTTCTTAATAACATCTGTTTTGACTTGTATGGCTATCTAAGACCTATTATTGTTACCATGATTCATCATATTTATGTTGTTTTTCCAAGTCCTTGAATAGATGTTTTGGTTTTCATACTAGTACTATTCGACATGTACTAACATCCCTTTTGCCAGGGGCGCTGCATCTTCAATGGATGTAGGTGGTTCGACAGCGGGAGGCATTGACCAGTGATAGCGGTACACTTTTTTCTAGCTGACTTGGTGAGCCCCACTTCATTCTGGAGTTGTGCATCTTCTGTTTCGTGTGTATTGTGTTTTGAGGTATAGCCGGAGCCTTGTTGTCGGCACCATCATTGTACTCTTTTATGTCTATTAGAGGCTCCGTAGACATAGTGTGGGTGGTGTATTAGTGTGGGAAAGTTAAACTAAAGATGTCATAATTGTATCTCATGCTTTCACTGTAAAACTATGGTTGTGAAATGTATTGTTTTGGAGACTTATAAATGAAGTAACTAATGGTGATGGAACTAGCATTGTTCATGAACCCTCATGGTATTAATTAATGAAGATTATATTCTCTTTGTTTATGGGTTAGTTGGGTAGAAGGAAATCCAGCAGGCTTGCTCGACCGAGTTATCTCGGTTGAGCTCCGGTCGCGCTCCCCGAGGTCGGGGCGTGACAACTGTTATGAACCGTTGCTTGTTATTGGAGTTGGACTCTGACCCTTGTCCTAGCTGGTCACTACTTTCAACCTAAGGTTAGGTTTGTTACTTATTGAGTACATGGGGTCGGTTGTACTCATACTAGACTTCTGCACCTTGCGTGCAGATGCTGGATGTTGATGTTGCTGCATACGACGGGAGCTAGATCGGAAGATGTACCTGCATTCCAATTATGGCTATCACTAGTTCTTGGTAGCAATAGATTCTAATTATGTTCATTTACATTTCAAACAGAAGTTGTAATTATTTCAATTCTATTTTGTTAAGAAATCTAAAATCTTAGACGCTCATGGTTTGTACTACCAGTCCTTGGGAAATATATAAGATACAAATATTTTCTTCTATTTATTATCTCATTAAATTTCATTTGAATTGGTTCATTCTCAATTGGATTACCTAGCGGTTTGGGTTAGGTGCCATCACGACTAGTTGGATTTTGGGTCGTGACAAGTTGGTATCAGAGCCAGGTTCATAGGTTGTACAAGTCATGATCAAGTGTGTAGTAGAGTCTTGTGGATCGGTATGATGACATCCATACCTATCTTTGAGAGGCTACAAGTCAATTAGGATAAACTTCCCATCTTTCTTTCCTTATCGTGCTGCATTGATTCAGCTTGAAGCGTAACTCTATGAATTACTTCCACGCATTTGCATGCGCGTGTGAGCGCTCGATATCAGTTGTGCATTGACGGCTTGTGATTTCATGGTTGAGGTGCGAGATGTGATTTCAGTGTGCTAATGATAGGCCAGTCTGGAGGACTTGATGCCGGGTTTTTACCGTAGCTTGAGCATGGGGATTTCGGTTGTGTGAGCACGTGTTTTTGGACTCATATGTCCGGTAATGTCCCATGAGTGGAATTTGTAGCTCGGTGAGTGGTTGTGGCCATATGATGTGTATCATGTTACTGCAGGATGTGTTCATATGGGTTGGATGTGGCGGGAAGATTTGGCTTGAGATGTGATAAGGACTATTTGAAGCTCGATTTATGTGGATGTTTCATACATTCTTGAGTTATGAAGGTTTTTGAGGGATTCATTCTTGTTATTTCATTTGTGGAATGAAGTAGATTTTCATGTCTTGTTGATGAGTTCAGACTCAGGAAGATTGAGTGATTGCGTAGTAGTTGTGATTGTGAAAGGGTATAGAGAGATGTTAGTTTGAGGCTAAGAAGGTGGATTATAAACTGCGGGGTAATCTACGGACGTGTGATCCTTAGGATGTTTTGTGGAGGTTTGTTTTTCTACCAATGAGTTATAGTCGGGCGATTTGAGTTTGGATCGGTTGTAATAGTTGACCTGACCGTCACGAGGATGGATGCAATATTTGCAGATGATTTGAGATATTAAATGGTTTATGTTACATGATCTTATGAAGGATTGAGTTGAATTTCGATGCGAGAATATGGCAGTAATAGAGTATGGGCATTATGAGTTATCGAGTGTTTTGATCTATGGCTTTGTGCCAAGTGGGGGAGTTTACTATCGACGATTTGATTGCCTGGTTATGTGTTGTGTCGGTTTCGGTTTGAGTTATATTGTGAATTAGTTATGACTTATAGAGGCTGGTTTGGAGGATGACTCTAGCAAGGAAATTTCTAGATATGGGTTATATTACACTTTATCGGTATATGGAAATCATGGAATGATTTGAGTTATTATTCGTGACGGATGTAGTGTGCATGGTGTAAAAATTACTCTGTTGCGCTAAGGCGGGGTTACTTATTTGGTTGTTGTTGTGCTAAGGGAGCACAGGTCATTCGTCTCGTTTGGTCGGTGCAGTTGAGATTTGAGTAGGGCGGTTGACTCTCAAGAAGGTTCTAATGGATTCAAGATTTATATGTAGCAATTGAGAATTTTGCGGATTTTTGTATATGGCTAGAATCTGGGATTTAACTTGGATGCTGTCGAGGCTTGTGGCATTTCTATATCATTAAGGATTCTACATTTCAGCATCAGGAATGTGAAGGAAACGGTTTTGGATTCACAGAAGGTCTATTCAGACTGGGTGTCTCGATTGTGGTACTTTTGGGGTGCTTGAGAAGGAATATAGCGGCTTATGGTCCTGAAGGCAATGTGGTTTAATTCTAGGATCTTGTTGGGTTGAGTTTTGTTTGAGGATCGTGGTATTATGGCGAGGAGGAGTGTCAACTTGAGGATAATTCGGAAGGAACTTAGAGAAATAGTACAACTTCGTAGTAGGTTAGATCAGCAAGGTAATAGATATGGTTGGTTCTTTGGGTACCTATGATATGGTGAGTCTTTACAGGTGTTTTGTGAAAATAGTCTTGGCTTTGGTGACCTGCGCAGCTTGGTTGAGTTAGAGATATTCAGTTCTGATGGCCTGGTTATGTACAAGTGGGTTTCGAAGAGTTCTCGATGGATATTTCATACCTGCGTGAGGAGCATGTTGCGTATTGTGATTTTCTCCTGGATGGGATCAAATGAAAGATTTATGACAGATCGGGTATGTATCCTGTTGGACTCAGAGTTGATTATGATATTCTAGTACTTTTCATATGATGGCATGATAGATGCAGTGTGTTGAGTGGGGTGGAGTTTTGCATGTGCAAGGTCACAGTTCAATTTTGAAGGGGAGGTCATGAATTCTTAAGCAGCATGGATGATTTTCGATGTTTAGATGAATGTTATAACTATTTAGTATTGCTTGAGGAGAGTGTACATTTTAGAAGGTACACTGTGTTTTGACTTACGGACACTTCATTGATATCACAGTAGTGGCCTGGTTGATCGACTGCTGATATTCAGATTTTGCTATGCGGCACGGAAGAATTATGAAAGTATTCCTCGTGGAATGATCGTGTATGAGAGATGTGTTATACATTCGGGCGGTGGAGTTGAGAGCATAAATGGTGATTTGTGTGGTCTATGAATTTGGAGACTAGGAGTTATCAGAAGCAGATTGTTTCGTAGTTGTGGACTGTGAAGTTATGGCCAAAGCTAGCCAGATGATAATGCATGTTATGATTCAGTCATCGTGGACTTTCGGAGGGTTATTTATCTATTTGTGGGTGACCAAAGTTGATTTGGGGTCCATTGGTAGGCCCAATGAGGATGTGTATTCTACACCGGGTCGGATGAGTTGACTCCGTACTGCTATTGTTGAGGATGTGCCATTCGGTTAGAGTTGAAGTTATTCATATTCTGATATGTTCTATGAGTTACCCTTCTACACCACGAGGGGTTGTGATTCGTTGGTTATATGCACACATGGTACGGTTCTATTTGGGCCTTATAGCAAAATTTGAGCGAGATGGTTATTAGGGTGTTGAATGAGTGATTGCACATTGGTTATATTCTTTCCAGACTATGGTGTTGTGTTATTTATTTCTGCGTGGTTTTGGTCATGCATCTTGGGTACTTGATGTCGAATTGCGCATGATTCTTGATTCCGGGCATGGTGGCTTGAGGTATTTCCTATGGACCAGTGTTTGGATGGGTCACGCATTGCTGTGGAGTTATGTTAAGATATGATTCTTTATGTTAGATTAGTGTGTCTTGGTTCTACTATGTATGATGGGTTCGTAACATTGCGATTGTGGTGGTACTTGTTGAACTTGCGGGATGGTTTTCTCGTTTGAGTCATTTTCCATGATTGAGTACATTTGGATTGTTGCTTATTGGTGCACGGGTTGTGGCTTTAGGTTGTATTGATGTGGAAAGTCACTAGATTGGTTGTGTTTGATGAGATGAGTTCATTGGACCTAGAATCGATACTATCGGATTTGATTACGGAAGAATAATATCAGAAGTTGGCTTAGGATTTGGCTTTGGTTCTTATCAGACGAGAGAGAGCTCCATGACTTATTGATCTGATGAATGGTTATGAGTTTCTGCGTGTTTCTTTCATCATCTGCAGTGCACAAAGGTTTTAGAATGAGGTTTTGTTTGATATGAGGTTTATTACCGGTATTGGGTTATTTTGAGCAGCTACTGTGATCGAAAATTTTGCTACGAGTATGCGAGTCGTATGGTATGTCATATGAATTCATATTGGGTTGTGGTTATGTCTTGATACAACTTGTTCATACTTATAAAATGTGTAGATGCGAGATTCAGATCTTATAGGAAATTTTGGATGTTGGAAATTGGATTATATGGTTTACGGGCTAAGGTTGAAGTAATGATCTTCAGTTATGTTGTTTTGTCGAGCCTATATGGAATAGGGTGATGTGGGAACACCCCCGAGTATGTGCGTGGTAAGGTTACACGGCGATATGATGGCTTTGGAACGACACTTGGCATGTTCGAGGACGCACGTACGTTTAAGTGGGGAAGGATGCAACGACCCAACTGGTCGTTTCGAGTATTTTAACTTCGCTCGGTAGTTTGAAGGCATCAGTAGCTTCGTATGATGTATTATGACTTGTGTGAATCGTCGGTTTTGGTTTTCAGGTTATTCGAAATCGATTTGGAAGAATGAATTTCATGATCGGACCTTTAAGTTGGAAGAGGTAATTAAGTTTGAATTTTGTCAATCTAACTCCGGATTGAAGTTTCGATGGTTCCATTAGGTCCAGACGGTGATTTTGGACTCTGGCGTATGACTAGATTTGAATTTTGATATTTCTAGAATGATTCGGCACTAATTGGCAAAAATTGGAAATTTGATGGATTGGAAAGTTCAAAAGTTTGATCGAGAGTTGACTTTGTGGATATTAGATTCTGATTGTGGTTCTGGGAATTGGAAAAGCTTCGCTATGTCATTTGTGACTTGTGTGCAAAATTTGAGTTCATTCTGAGTTGATTGGATATGTTTCGGCGCGAGTTTTGGAAGTTGAAAGTTCTAAGTTCATTACTTTTAATTTGAGGTGCGATTCATCGTTTCTATGTTATCCTTGTAAATGAACAGAATTCGAGACAAAACTGGAGGTCTGCTCTTCCGCACCTGCGAAACAGGCAACGCTTCTGCGCAAGTGCGGGTGCGAGACAAAACATGCTTCTGCGCACATACCCACTTCTGCGATCACATCTTCTGCTTCTGCACACACGCAGGTGCGCCTCTTCCTCTGCATCTGCGATGATCCCCAGCCAAGCCTTCCTTCACTTTTGCGACCAACTGTCCGCATCTGCGGACTCACATCTGTGTCCATTCTTCTGCAGATGCGAAAACACCAGAACCAGCAGCCTTAGCCAAATGCAACATGCGACGAAATGGTCTGAACCTCGTCTCAAACTCACCCGAGCCTCTCGGGACCCCGTCCGAATATACCAACAAGTTCTATGACATAACACAGACCTAATCGAGGCCACAAATCACGCATAACAACATCGAAATCATGAATCGCACCTCAAATCAAAAGTAATGAACTTAGAACTTTCAACTTCCAAAACTCGCGCGACAACATATCCAATTAACTTGGAATGAACTCAAATTTTGACACAAGTCCCAAATGACATAACGAAGCTATTCCAATTCCTGGAACCATAATCTGATTCCGATTTCACAAAGTTAACTCTCGGTCAAACTTATGGACTTTCCAATCCTTCAAATTTCTAATTTTCGCTAATTTGTGCTGAATCCTTTTAGAAATATCCAAATGCAAATTCGGACATACGCCCGAGTTTAAAATCACCATCCGGACCTAACAGAAGTATCAAAACTTCATTTCGGGGTCAAATTCACAAAAGTCAAACTTAATCATCTCTTCCAACTTAAAGTTTCGATCATGAAATTCATTCTTCCAAACCAATTCCGAATAACCTGGAAACTAAAATCGGCGATTCACACAAGTCATAATATATCATATGGAGCTACGCATGCCCTCAAACTACCGAGCGAAGTGCAAATGCTCGAAATGATCGGTCGGGTCGTGGCAAATTAAAATTCAAAAAATCAATAAAAAAGATAAATATAAATGTTGTATTTTGGAGGTACCACATCACTATATCAATTCTCAACTCTTATATATATATATATATATATATATATATTGATTTAACTTGAGAGACTTGCTAGGATGGGAGATGAGCACCTGTCACACCCCTAGTTGGGTCATGACATTATTTACACTGTTATAATTTTAGTCATCTTCAGCGTACTCAGTTAAGAGAGTTTGTTCTTCATTTTTGTGAGGCACAATGTTGCTTGTGGTGCGCTTATTACCAAATGGATAGCTATAGCGAGTTAAAATTTGTACAAACTAATCAGCATTTGAATGAGATTTCACAAAATAATATTTTTAGTATCTATGTAGGTTCCTCGATTATTAATTGTTACAGATTAATAAACTACAAATTATCCACTACCGGAGGTAAATGAAACAACAGGGAGAGTTAAAGGAGTTATTCGCACAATTGGCTAAGTGTTTTAGCTGTTACAAGCTACATAATTATATAATGTAAAAGAATTGCAACTAAGCAAGCCATATAGGTGATGGTTCTAACATTAATCTGTAGAATGATAGATGGATTTACCCCTCAAGACCATATTGAATATTTTTCATCCTTGTCATCCCACTTATCTGAACAGGTCCAACAACTAATTTACAACACATACACTCAAATTGCAGAAACAAGTAATGACACTTTCAACTAATATTAATTACTTTCGCTTACAGGTTTCCCTGATATTTGACACAAAGCAGTAGGTAAATAGAGGTAGAGTGGGGATTTAAAGCTTATGTGTTCGTAATTCTAATTCTATTAGGTATTTTATCCTAAATTAATAATGTGTACATATTCAATGGAAGTTTTTAAAGATAAAATATAGAGTTTGAACCAAAACATGAGGTGGTTGAAGCTTCCTAATACGTATAAAGTTCTATTACTTGTAAACAAATATTTTTTTCAAAGATGTCATGACCCCAATTTTCCACCGTAGGATGACGTGATGACACCTAATCTCTAAGAATAGGTAAGCCTAACATACGTGAAGAAATAGCGAAAATTATAATACGATTTCAAATTTTAACCATCTCTCTATCATAATAGAACTCAACAATTCCGCCGATAATAACTCCTAAAATTTTGTGAGACTGAGTCATAAGCTCTACACGAATATACTGTAAAATCTCTAATACAACACTGTTTAGATATACTCCATTTACTGTAGATGAGGAGGCCAGCAGTGATGAGGATAATTTACCCTTGTCTACAGTAGGGAAGAAGAGCAAGAAGGCCCATGTGAAAGCAACAAAATTAGTTATCCCTGCAAAAAAAAAAAGTGGCTCCTCCAAATAGGACTCCTCTCACAAGGAGTAAAAGAAAGGTTGTTGATGAACATGTCATTAAGGAGCCTAGAGGTACCAAGAAGCCAAGAAAGCAAGCTCATGTTGCTGAACTTGTAGTTGATTTGGATGAAGAGGATGAGTTTGACTCTACTCTGCAAGAAAAGACATCAGCACAAAAGAGGAAGGTTGTTAAACCCACCAGGGCAGCTACCACATCTAAGAAGGACAATAAAGGAAAGAAAAAGAGGGTTATGCCTGCTGTGGTTGACAAGCTTACTAAATTCAAGAATAGAAAAGTGTTGAATAGGAAGATTTTTGCAAACACTGATGAGAAAGGTATGGCTCAGTCAGTTGAAAAACTTGAACTACACGGATGGAAACACATGTTTGTTAAGGCATTCCCTCCTCTGTGTGCGCCTGTTGTGGTGGAGTTTTATTCAAACTTCAAATTTTATGGCAAGGTGGTCAAGAGTTCAATAAGGGGGTTTGAGATAGAGTTTGATGTTGAAGAGCTTGGGCTGCTACTGAATATTTCCTCCTTAGATTTTGTAACGACCCGACCGGTCGTTTTGAGAATTAACGCCATGTTTGGCGGCGTAAGGTCTCGAGCAGATTTGTATTATGTGTTATGACTTGCGTGTATGACCGAGTTCAGTATTTGGATGATTCAGGATCAATTTAGAAGAATGATTTCTGTTTTAGAAGCTTAAGGGATAAGAGTTGACCGAAATTTGACTTTTGTACAGACGACTCTGAAATAGCATTTTGATGATTTCAATAGTTTCGTATGGTGATTTTTGACTTAAGCATGCATCCAAATTTGAATTCGGAGGTCCGTATGGTAATTTGATGCATTTTGGCAAAAATTGGAAAGTTAAAGTTTTGGAAGGTTAACAGGTTTGACCGGGAGTTGACTTTGTTGATATCGGGCTCGTATTGCGATTACGAGAGTTTGATTAGCTCTGTTATGTCATTTGACTTGCATGCAAAATTCGACGTCATTCCGACTTGATTTGATATTTTTCGGCACGAGTTTTGAAAGTTGGAAGATTTGAAAGTTTATAAGTTCGATTCGAGGTGCGATTCGTAGTTTCAACGTATTTGATGTAATTTGAGACTTCTAACAAGTTTGTATTATATTTTAGGACTTATTGATATGTTGTTAGGGTGGGCATTCGGTACTTTGTTTCGGTATTTGAGAACTTCGGTTCGGTATTTCGGTATTTTGGTATTCGGTTTATCAATTATGTATACCAAATACCGTACCAAAGTAGTTCGGTACGGTTCGGTATTTCTTATGGTTCGGTACGATTTCGATTTAATACATTAACGGAATCATATCTTTTTAAAGAAATATCAATCATCATAGTGTACACATTGACTATTAACACATGTTCTGGCTCGACCAAAAAGATATTGAAGAACGAGCAGCAACACTTGCCAATTGCAGCAGCAACTAAGGAGCAACAATCATTCTCATTTTTAACTTGAAAATTGGAGAAGCAACTAGCAGCAGCAACTAACGAGTTACCTGCTCTAGCTCATAATATACAGTTACACATGTGATTGGAGCATCAATGTCATTCTAAACAGCAACTAATTAATGTTTAGAATCCAATTATCAAATATTCTATAGTAGCATCAGTCATTCTATACTGACCTATGGAAGTATATAATGAGTAAAGAAGTTGGTATTTCGGGTAAACCGAATTACCGAAATACCGGAACATTAAAACCCAGAGTCATACCGTATATCGAACATGTAGAAAAATTAATACCGTATCAATACCGAAGAAACAAAACTGAAGTATCGAATTAATTCGATTCGGTCCAATTTTTCAGTTTTTCGAATTTTATGCCCACCCCAAGTATGTTGGGATGGGGTCTCGGGGACCCCGAGTGTATTTCGGGTGAGTTTTGAATAATTTTGGGTATTTTGACACTTTGATGATGTTCTGGAGCAGTTGAAGTGCGGAGGGCATATTTTTGGAGTGCTGAGGCAAAGCCCATGTGCGCCCGCAATGGAGAAAGGTGCGGACCGCAGTAGGGGAAACCTGTAGGTTAAATGGTCTGACTTCGGAAGCTTATATATATTTTAATCTATAAAGAATTTGGAGATGATCCAGAAATAAAAGTTGTATCCCTTTGCATCTAGTTTTAAGAAAATCAAACCATTCATCATTTAGATATTTGTACAGAACGTTATAGTCAATTTACTGAAACCTGGTAGTGCAGTTGCTGCTGAAGTGCGGCCGCACAATTTAGATCGCGACCGCGGAACTTGGATGTGCGGACCACACAAAAAAATGTGCGGTCAGCACTTTGGGAAATCAGATGTGGTACCATATAAACAAGGGGTTCATCTCATTTTTCATTTTTGGACATAGAGAGCTCGGTTTGTGACGATATTTCGTGGGTTTTTCAAGAAAATCATCGGGGTAAGTGATTCTAACTCGGTTTTGGCTATATTACACAAATCTATTGTTATTTTCATTATTTAATTAGTTATTTCAGTCGGAAATTTCGGGAAACAATTGTGAAAACTTCTTAGACTAAAATTTGGGGATTTGAAAGGTGATTTGTGATCGGATTTGATTAATTCTTGTATGTTGGACTCGTTATCGAATGGGTGTTCGGATTTTGTAATTTTGGTCGAGTTTTGAGGTGCAAGCTTGGGGTTGACTTTTTGAGTTAACTTTTTAGTATTAATTAAAGATCGAAACTTTATTATCCGGAATTGTTTCCTATGGTTTTTATTTATGATATTAAATTGTTTTGGCTAGATTATAGTCGTCCAGAGATTTGTTTCACATGAGGAGGTCATTTTAAAGTATCGTTCTTGCTTCTTTGAGGTAAGTATCTTGCCTAACTTCGTGTGAGAGAACTACCCCTTAGGATTTGAGTTATTTTTACTAATTGTGTCATGTGAAGGCCGTGTACGCGAGGTAAAGATTATGTGCTCTGGCTTATTTGTTGGAATTTGACCATTTAGGACTCTTAGGTTCTTATGTTCATTAGATATGAAGTTCTTTTGTTGTGTTAAATCCCCCATTTACTAAGTTCACCCTTACGTGTCTTATTTGGAATTAATTACTTCATGTTCTAGCCTTATTGCTGATAACTCCCTTATGTGCCTTAACTGAGGTTGTTGTCTCTTTTATTGACACACTATCTTTTTCGTAATTGTCTATCCTTAATTGAAGTTATTATTATCTTTTCCGTAATTGGTTATCCTTAATTGAACTTGTTGTATCTCATGCGTAATTGCTCAACCTTAAATGAAGTTTTGCTATCCCTTTTCATCGTTGACTTATCCTTAGTTGGAATCATTTATTTATGTTATCTCTCTTATCGTCGAATTTTACTTTTGTGGAATCCTTGTTATACATTATCTCTTTCTTGTTGAGCTATTTTTGTTGAGACCATTATTCCCTGTTGTGTCTTTCTTTGTGAGCTCGTTCTACCATTTCTCATGTAAATGGTCAAAACATCAGGATTCATCTTCTTAGACCGATATAGGTGATTTATTTATGTGTATGCTTGTGCAAGTGTTCTACCACAATTCAAGTCAACAAGTAAGAGTAGAGAAAATGAATGGTGCATAAGAAACGATCACCACAAAATGTATAGTGTAATAAAGACAACAATGAAATTGAAACAACGAATCGTACAACACGATTAGATACAAAGGACTAAGAAAATAGTGCAACACAAAGAAAGACAATTAATAGTATGCTAATGAGAACAACAATCAAAGACAAGTACAAAAGAATGGGGAAATGTCAACAAGAGCCACTACCGAGGTACCGCCTCGTAGTCTGAAATCACAAAATGAATCACAACCTTTCTTTATATCACCACGGGAGCCTTTACATTTAGTTTTGAAAATCATTTTTCCCAAAATAGCACCCCGTGTTTTAGCCCACCTTATCACACCGAATGACTTCTAGTAGTTCCCCTACTAGCCACGCGTATCAATCCCACCTTATCTCACAGTATGCCTTTCAACACCCAGACCTTATATCACCGCATGCATATCAATAATAACAATAGCATGACAGAAACCTCGTGTAAACATCATAACAACAGCACGGCAAAAATCTCGTGCAAACATCATAACAATCCTCTCAACAATAACATGTGTGCCAAAACATAACAGCTCAAAAAAATGGCTTTCGCAATATGCGCCCATACACCACAACATTTCCTCAAAAACAGTTTCAATATCACAAGCACGCATGGCCCTCGGCAAGTAAATCAACTCATGAACTTCAGAACAATGCACTTTGCTTGATAGTTTGAGGGCACGAGTATCGCTGCATGATGTATTATGACTTGTGTGAATCGTCGGTTTTAGTTTTTAGATTATTCAGAATCAATTTGGAAGAATGAACTTCACGATTAAAGCTTTAAGTTGAAAGAATTGACTAAGTTTGACTTCTTAACATTTCACATCAGATTGGAGTTTTGATGGTTCCATCAGGTCCGGATGGTAATTTTGAACTTGGGCATATGCCCGGATTTGCATTTGGATGTTTCTTTAAGGTTTTGGCTTTAATTGGTGAAAGTTGGCAATTTGGAGTTTTGGAATGTTCATAAATTTGACCGGAAGTTGCTTTTGATGATATTGGGTTTGGATTTTTGTTCTGGGAGTTGGAGTAGTTTCGTTATGTCATTTGGAACTTGTGTGCAAAATTTGAGGTTATTCCAAATTGATTTGATATGGTTTGGCACGAGATTCGGAAGTTGAAAGTTTAAAAGTCCATCAAGTTTGATTCGAGGTGCAATTCATGGTTTTGATATTGTGATGCATGATTTGAGGTCTCGAGTAGGTCCGTGTTATATTTTGGGACATGTTGATATGTTCGAACGGGGTCCTAAGGGGCTCGGGTGATTTTCGGGTTGGTTTTAGACCCTTTTCCTCATGTTTGGCATAGTTGATTCTCAGTTTGTTTTGGTGTTTCAGCCATTCTTCGTGATCGCGTAGAGTATTGGGAGCTGCTGGTTGATTCTTCATCGTGTTCACGAGAGGTGAATCGCATTCGTGGAAGGTTGAGGGGTTTGTACATCGCGTTCGCATGCGCGATCGTGGAGCAGTTGGGAGTTGGGGACTTCCTTATTCATGTTTGCATGACTGTTACGCGTTCGCATAGTGTTGGGCATGTGTTCATCACGTTCACAAGGGTAGTGACGCGAATGAGAAGCGTATTTTTTTGGTTGAGTTCATTCTGTGCATCGCGATCGCGTAGAGGACCACTGGACAGAGAACACAAGTACTCTATTTTGGACCTTTGAGTTATTTAATCACATTCTAAGTTGTGGAGCTCGGATTTGGATGATTTTGGAGGCGATTTTCATCACATAGTTTGGGTTCAGTGTATTCTACTCGATTTTGATTATATTCCATGATTCTATCTTCATTTTTATTGGATTATGAATTTTAAACAGCAATTTGGGGGGTTTTGCCTAAAATTTCATAAAGTTAAATATTTGTGTTTTGAAAATTGATTCGGGGCCGGATTTGAGTAAAACCAGTAGAGTTGGACTCGTAATTGAATGGGTTATCGTATTTTGTGACTTTCGTCGAGTTTTGAGGTATGGGTTTGAGTTTGACGTTTAGTTGACTTCAGGATTTTGATCAAATATTCGACATTTATCATTTGGAATTGTTTCATTAGGTATTATTTGATGTCTTTGAGTTGCTTTTGGCTAGTTTCGAACCATTCGGATGATGATTTGAGCGGGATGGCGCTTCTAAGGTATCGATTTGGCTTGTTTGAGGTAAGTGTCTTACCTAACATTGTTGAGGGAATTTTTCCTTTTAATTGACATTATTTGCTACATGCGGGGGTGGTACATATATGAGGTGACGAGGATATGTGCATGTGCCAGGGTTAATGATGCTCGGGGGTAATTATACTATAAATTGTGCCTTGTAGAATTACGTGACCTTCTTGCTTCATATCTTACTTGACTTCTAGATCTCTAAGAATATGGAATTAAGTGTTAGAAACCAAAATTTAGTTTATTATAACTTGATTAAAATTTTATGGAATTTTGAGAAACATTGATGTGTCTAATTCGGTCATCATAATCGCTAATCATTGCTACGACTATTATTATTGAGATATTAGATTCTATACTCGTGTTGTAGATCATTCTTCAGATTTGTTGAAATACTTGAAGAATAAGGTTCTTGAGGGTTTATTGAACTATTGTTGGCTTGAAAGTTGTGATTGGGGTTCATTTGGAATATTCGTTTAACCTCTCTCCTTGACGTTATTTATGCTTCCTACCTTGTTTGTCATTGATATACATATGCTTGGTGAGGAAGAGTGTAAATCACGAAGGGTGATGCCATTCCATTGTATATTATTATCATGTGAGGGAGAGTGTAAAGCATGAAGGGTGATGCCGTGCCATTTCATATATTTTATCATGTGAAGAAAAGCGTAAATCACGAAGGGTGATGACGTGCCATTTTATTTGAGATTAAAAGCACGAAGTGTGATGCCATTCCATTTCATTTGAGAGTAAAAGAACGGAGGGTGATGTCGTGTCATTTCATTTATATTACCATGCTTTTATGTTATCATGAGTTCATGGTACAAAGGGTGTTTCCGTGTAGGCGAGGACGAGGGACATCTTTTCCTTGTGTATACATTCATGTTGTTACCTGAAATTGTTACTATTGCACCTATGTTATCTACGTTACTTGTTATTGTTGTTCTGTCTTTGTCCTCTATCTCGATTGTTATTGTGTTGTACATGCCTTCTATATGTTTAACTTGCAAAGATCATACCTTCCTTCCTGTTGTTATATCTACACCCATGTCGTATCTAGTTTGTTGCACTTTAGTATAAGCCTTCTAGCATGTTAGCCATTTATGCCTTTACTTGTTGGCTTATAAAGATCATGTTTTCCACTCTTATTTTTTATATTAACATTTATGCCTTCTACCATGCTAGTTAGGTGAAATTATGTTCTTCTTTCATAATTGATGTCATCATGCCTATGCCTCCTACCTAGTCTATTACAGTTGTCCATATGCACTGCCTTGTTCATCATTGCTACTTGTGTATTTCCTACTTTGTCATTACTTTTATCGACATTTCTTTCACCTGGTTGGTACTGTTATATGTATATTTAGTGAGGATGAGATAAATGCACGAAGGGTGTTGCCGTGTCATTTGATTTGATGTCTAGAGTATATTTCTCACACTATGAAATTTATGAATTTATTACCGTGATTCACTGGTTATCGCTCTGAGGAAAGGATTGGTCGTTATATTGAGGAATATTAATTGTGGTTCTTCTAGAAATCATTTATTGCTTCACATATTAGTTTCCTTGTACTCTATTCTGTTATGTTCCAGTATTGTTCTATTGCCAGTCTTCTGCACAAGTTATATCAGTGAGTATCTGTTAACTAAAAAGCCTCGTCACTACTTCACTTAGGTTAGTCAAGATACTTATTGAGTACATGGGTTCGGTTGTATTCATACTACAGTTTTGCACCTTGTGCACAAATTTTGGAGCGGAGCTGCGAGTGATGATGAAAGCTGACTCTGAAGTTGTTCGTGCCTTCCGGATGTGGCTACCATATGTACCTGGGTAGTTCTAGAGTTGAATTATGGTTAAGTACATTTCAAACATAAATTGAATTTATTTCATATCCGTTTTTTCAATAACCTAGTCGTAGTATATCATGTCTTGTACTACCAGTCCTTGGTATATAGTATGGAATCAAATTATATCATTTGTTGGTCACGTTTATTTTTATTAGAATTGTATTAACTATTAATTGGCTGACCTAGTGGGTCGAGTAAGGTACCATCACGACAAGTGGATTTTGGGTCATGACACATGTTTATCGGGAGACTTCTAATTCTTAGAAGTAAGCTCAAGAACCTGGTTCTTAAGGTATTTGACCTATTTCTCTAAACTAGCATTATCAGATTCAAGCTCTTTGATATGAAGTTTGACACAAGAAAGGTTGCTTATTAGTTGATCATTTCCAGTACTCATTTTATCCATGTCATTCATCAAGGTCACAATTATGGACATTAGTTGTTTTTTGGACATAGCATGTATATTTTCTTTAAAGTCATATATACTTACTTGGTTTGCTTCATCTTCAGTTTCTGAATCACTCGTGGCCATTATTCATATCACTTCTTCCTATGTTTTGGATTCTTCAATCGCCATCAAAGCCACTTTGATGTTTTCATTTCCAAAGTCCTTTCCTAAGGTTATCCATATATCATGAGCAGAGATGCAAGAAGACACTCTGAGGAGAGTGTTTCTAGATAGGCTTCTCTAGAGCAAGTCCTTTACTTTAGCATTTTTCTGAACTAGCTGACGATCTTCCTCATCATATTCCTCTTCTTTTTTGTTGCACCTGTTACCTTCACTATCCAATTTGATCGGGAGAATTGGCCAATGACTGAAAATTACCCATAGGTCAAAGTCAGTAGCCTAAATAAATATTTCCATACGTAGCTTCCATTCATCATAGTGGTGTTTATCAAACAAAGGAGGTCTTCCAATATGCATTCCAAGCTGTATTAGGGGTTCTGTCTTCACAGCTTGGTGTTCATCATTCACAACACAGAGAATTATAGCCTCATCTTCCTTTTCTTCCTCTTGATCACTTACACTGTCCTCATATGCTGCCAAGAATGCCTACTTCATTGCTTCAGTAAATACTTTGCCTAGGATTTTTCCTTCGTTGGAACACTTTTCTCTCAACTTCTCTCATTTCTCTTTTTCAGCTCGTTCTTTCCTCCGCTCAATTTACCATATTGGGCAGTCCTTGACCATGTAATCTAGCTTGCCACACTTGTAGCACCCATTATAGTTAGCTTTGTCGATCTTCTTGGGCTTACTATCGGTCTCTCTCTTGGATGCACTTTTGGAATTCTTCATAAACCTCTTGAACTTGGCAAACATTACTAGATCAGGATCATCATAGTGAGATCATAATCGTCAGACGCTTTATGAATCAATGTCTTATCCTTCTTTGGTTCATCATTGCGCAGTTCTATCTTTCTTATTTCATGAGTTTTTAAGTTTCCAACCAACTCATCAAGTGAGATTTTGCCCAATTCCTTGGCTTCCTAGATTGCAGTGACTATTGATTCCCATGAAGATGGAAAGATTCTTAGAACTTTGCTAACCAACTCTTCTGAGGTAAATACCTTTCCAAGTGATTTCAGTTCATTGGTTATTATAGTGAATCTAGTCATCATATCCTGGATCGGCTCAGACTCCTTCATGGAGAAAAGTTTATAGTTTCTCATGAGTAGCTCAATCCTTGATATCTTTACTTGGTTTGTTCATTCATGAGCCTTTTGGAGTGCATCCCATATCTTCTTCGCATTAGAGCACACAAAAATTTTATTGTACTCATCAAGACGAAGTCCGGAGATAAGGAGTTTCTTAGCCTTTGCATTCTTCTCCATCATTCTGAAATACGCTGCTAAAAATTTGGAGGGGTCCTTAGGAACTATTTCATTTTATGCATTTTGTTTAATAGGAGACAAAGGACCTTGGTTGTCACTACCCAAAATCCACTAAAGGTCATTATGGAACCTAACACCGCCGTCAGGCAAGCCAACGGTGATCTATCAACTTACTTACTCATTTTAGCAATTTTTAAAATCATAATTTTTATTAATTAGATAATATAAAATAGAATTTACAGGATGAATGATAATATGTACATGAACTACAATGCTGAATATGTACCCGATATCACAAGTGCATGAGTATCAACTAGGAAATAAATAACTCTGATGGAGACTCTGCAGGCTACGGATCGTAACGTGAAATGCAGTTCATAAATTCCCCGCAATAGCCGCACCTCTGTGCCTAAAAGACCACCAGACATATATATACATGTACAATAAGTGCAGCAAGTGTAGCATGAGTACATAAATCAACGCATACCCAATAAGTATCTAGCCTAACCCTAGAGAAGTAGTGACGAGGGGTCGACATCGACACGTACTAGTGGTCCAATAAGATAGATACAATAGCAGTAAACAAATGTGAGTCAGTGTAAATAAACGAAATAACAAATGTAAATACATGGTACAGTCTCCTCTCAGCAATAACTCAAGCTCCCAGCTAATAGTTACCTCCTCATTCAGAGTATATAAATAATGGACCTCACCAAATAGGTCGTCACAGTTCAAATCAGAAAAAACTCACAGATATACTAGCTTCTTGCCAATTATTACATATATTATAGAAATGCCGAGGTGTACGGCTCGATCCATTATAAAATTTTCGAACCATAGATACATCTATTTTTATTGCCGAGGCAAACGGCCGGATCGCATCATAATATGCACAATACCGAGGGTCGAACGGGACAAACCATAGATGTATCTATTATACCGTCGAGGCGAACGGCCCAATCCCATTAGAATAAGAAACGTTGACGTGTCCTTGACCCCACTCACGAATAGACGTGTGAGTTGTAAATTTTAAGGGAACCTTTCGATGAGAACACATAACGCGGGAGAAATTCGTAAGAGGAGTACAATTATCTCGCGGCTAATCATGAAGCCCGTCGAATCTCTACAATAGGAAGTCTATCACTCTACAGAAGTCTAGTCTCTAGTCGCAACATAAAATAAAGGAATTTAACAGGCAAGAGACAACTCAAATAATACTGTTATAGCATGGCGGAAACCTAAGTCTACCCGGACATAAAATGAATCTAGCTACGTATCGACTCTCGTCACCTCGTGCATACGTAGCCCCCGCAACAAGTAGCACATAACAAATACGACACCTAAGGATAGTTTCCCCCTCACAGAGTTAGACAGGAGACTTGCCTCGCTCTGAAGTTCCATAACCGGCTCTGACTCCACTCAAACACATCAACCTGATGCTCGTCTCTTCAAAACTAATCAAACAACGTACAAACCAATCAAAATATAATCCTATACGTATAATTTAACAATTTATAATGATTCCCAGCTTCGCTCAAAAGCTAACAAGTCAACCCTTGAGCCCACGTGCCTGGATTCCAAAAAGTTTCAACGATAAACTTTACCCACAACACCACGAACGAAAATATGTAACTTATTCCATATTCCATGTCCAATTTCATGGTCAAAATCCAAAAATGCCAATTTCTAGGTTTTCTACCAAAATTTCAAATTTCTACTAATTCCCATGTAAACATCCGTACATAATCCAAGTATTTGACTCACAATAGGTGGGAATAACTTACCTTGCCATAGATGATGAAAACCTCCACTTGAAGCTCTCTAAAAATCGCCCAAAACCAAGAGAGAATGAAAGAAAATGGGCCAAATCCCGTTCTTAAAAGAACAAACTGCCCACCGACCTTTCGCATCTGTGGTCCATTAGCCGCTTCTGCGACTCCGCAGATACGATGCTCCTCCTCGCTTCTACGGCTAGCCTCGTTTCTGCGGACAAAAGGTCCGCTTTTGAGGACTCAATTCTACGGCAACATTGTCGCTTCTGCGAAGCATGCCTCCCTCTCACTTTCCGCTTCTGCGATCGATCCACTGCAAGTGCGACTCCAATTCTGAGGTCCACCTACCTCTTCTGCGACTCCTCAGTTCACTCCCAGCCACTTCTGCGGCCCCCGAGCCACTTCTTTGGTCATGCAGGTGCGGGAATTCCTTCGCACCTGTGACCTCGACCTATCTCCCTTCTAGACGCTTCTGCGGTCCACTGCCTCACTTCTGCGATGAAGCTTCCACAGAAGCGGTTGCACCAGTAACCAGAATCCTCCAGCTTCTCCTTAAGTCTAAAACGATTTGTTAACCATATGGAATCCACCCAAGGCCCTCGGGACCTTAATCAAATATACCAACACGTCCCAAAATACAATACAAACTTATTCGAAGCCTTAAACCGCATCAAACAACATCAAAATCATGAATCGTTCCTTGAATCAAACTTAAATTGTTTTTTGAATTTCCAAATACTATATCTTGTGCCGAAACCCATCAAATCAATCCGAAATTACTTAAAATTTTGCACACAAGTCATAAATGACACAACAAAGCTATTCCAAGGCTCGAAACCCTAAATGGACATCGATAACATCAAAATCCACTTCAAACAAAACTTATGAAATTCTTAAACCTTTAAAATGTCAACCTTCCATAATAAGCATCGGAATGCTCCTGGGTGATTCGATACTCAACCCGAACATACGCCCAAGTCATAAATCATCATATGAACCTATAGGAACCTTCAAATCCCAATGCCGAGGTATTTTATTCAAAACTCAATTCTTAGCCGATTTTTCCAACTTAAGGCTCCCGAGAATAGAACTTTCTTTCCAAATTAACTCTAAACTTCCTGAAGTTCAATTCCGACCACACGTATAAGTTATAATACTCGAAGTGATAATTTTACACTTGTGCATACTACATTTTTGAAAAACAATGCCCCATTGCCACTAATTACGAATTATGAGCACACATTTGACTTTTGTGACTTTGTAATGAAATTGAAGATGGATGATGAGTGCTAATTGATTGACCACCCCATGATATTGTGTTACTAGTTGCTAATTGTAGTATAACTTCTTAGTTTTGTTAGTGGTCAATTAGTGTAACTTCTTGATTTTCTTTTCTTAGTTACTAGTTTAGCTTATTGGTTTTGTACTTTAACGTAGTGTATTGTGCTCGTTAGTAGTTGTTGTAATGTTATTCAGGTGGCTGGGTGGGTTGGTGATGCTTTATGAGTTTCTTATGTTGTACTTGTATATGTTGTACTTGTGAACATGCCAATGACATATGTGTGGGGTGGTTACCCCGGTGGTCTTGCATTTTGTTCTAAGTGTTGTGGCTAAATGTGTTCGTCTTTTGCAGGTACAATGTCTCATCGTCCAAGTAAGTGAGCAAACACTGGTTCCTCTAGAGTTGTCTCAATTAGTAAAAGAAGAGGTAGGCAGGCATAATCTACTACCCCAGTGGAAGATGAAATGGATCAAATTGACCCTGATGCTAACGTGGTCCCGGAGTGCAAGTTTCACATTTGGGTTGTTCCAGCTCATGCTAGACATTGGTATAGGATCTTTGTCCCTTCTGTGAACCCGGATCCCGAGGTTGGAATTGATGATGGGAAGCTGGGTTGGAAGTACTCTATGATCTACAAAAACATTAGGGCCTTGGGCTTTGAGAGTTTGTTCCATCCCAGTGATGCATTGAATGTGAACTTAGTTAAGGAAATCTATGCAAACTAGCATCCCGAGGCTAGTTTGGATGCTATGTACCGGGTACAGGTGCGAGGCAAAGTAACCCCTTTTTCATCTCAGGTGATCAACCAGATTATGGGATTCACAAAGCACTCTCACAAGTTGTTCAAGAGGTTTCTTCATCACTCAGACTATCCTAATATCTGACGCCAGTTGTTTGGACCTAACATTGTGGTTACTAGAACGTGAGATAGCAGTTAGTGTCACAAGGATATGAAGAAGGGCACATTCCAACGTCCAGCTAAGGTTCTTTTGCGACTGATCAACACCAAGACTATGCCAACTCAGAGTGATACTGATGTATCGAGGGTGAAGGTTTGTCTGATTTATGCCCTCTTGACCAGGATAAAGTTCGACCTCGAAAATATCATGCTTGAGCACATGGCTAGAGTGTGGCCAGTTTGGACCCGCTGCCTATTTTACCCGAGTATGATCACTTTGCTACTAAGGACACACCATGTGGAGGAGGAGCCTCACTCTGATCAGACGATCCTGATACCGCGATCTATTAAGGCATTTGATGTTACGACTGTGATAGACCCTCCTCCTCTACTGCTACTATGGACTAGAGGATGGTTCGTGCAGATGAGACATTGCAGTTGATGTTCGCTGATATGATCCTTCACGCTGATAGGGGGAGACTGACTTGTGGCATATGAATTTTACTTCTAAGAGAGAGTAAATTATTTCTATCTTAAGTTCCTAATTGTTCTTGAATTTTATTGTGATTGGAACTACTCTCTATCTTTGGTGTGAGGGCACATAATTTGTGAAGGAAAGGCAAAGTCTTTGGCATCTGTGTTAGAGTAAGTAAGCAGGTTTTGAAAAAATATGTGGTTCTTGTGAGTTGAGTCTTGAGGCTAAGCGATTGTGGTATAGTGCTTAATTTTCTTAAAATACTCTTGGTATGATAGGTTAGATAAGTTGTATGATGAAAAGGTTGTCTCTATGTGAAGTGCAGTTTGATTGCTCGAGGAAGAGCAATGGTTTAAGTGTGGGGTGTTGATGGTAGGCTAGAAACCCGTGTTTTGTACTCTAATTACTGCACTTTACTCATGTTTGAGCTTAAATGATGATAATTTGCACTTATTACGTGTTTTATACCTTGCAGGAAATGATTCCAAGTCAAGAAGATAAATTAGAGAAAAATTGAACAATTTGGACCTTTGAAGTCTGAGTAAAACTCCAAGAATTTAAAGAGGGGTCGCGTTCGAGGGTCGATGACCAAGTCTGGATAACAAAAATGAGAAAAGAATATTACTATGAGAAAAAAGCAATGCCGCACCTCATTGGGCACTGTGAGGCGCTGTGCGACAGTGCAATTGAAGATCTTCTAAAAAGCCTACTCTCTAAACTTTTTCACTCGCGCGCCGTGCCTGTGCAATTTTGTCCGAGTATTTTTTCACTTCGGCTTGGAAAGGGAAGTTCCGTCTGTACCCGTTTATACATAGAATAAACACACCAAAAATACGATTTTGGAAGGACTTTTGACCTACGAAGGATTTGAGGAGCAACTAAGGCAAGAAGACACACGGTTTATCAAGATTTCAACCAACAATCGGTACACTATGGGACTTAGTATTGAATCATTAACGTTGATGTTTTCTATGTCTTTAAACCTTTTTGAGATGACTTTTTCCATTTCTATGCAGTTGTTTTCCCTTAGGGTGTTGACAGACATGGTGTATTGATAATTTGACTAGGGATTCGATTCTTGATAATTGCTTGACTTAGTTGATGGAGTTTTGAATTATTTTGTGAAGTTTTTCATTATATTGCTTAATCGAAAGATGAGTTTGATATTGAATTTCTTTACATCTTATGCTTTAGTTTAAATTTGTGATTCAACTAGGTAATCAAAAGAGCCTCTTGCATATTAATCGAACTAGAAAATAGGAAAATATTTGTGAGAGATTACCCTTTTGACTAAAACCAGCATTATATTCATTGCAATTGTTCAGCGTGCTTCGATTGGATTATTTCCAAAAATTAACATTAAATCGAAAGAAGAACTTTAACTTTAAGTGTAATCTAATTATCTAGTGAATTCGTGAGAATCGTCAGTATTATAGAGTAAACTACTTCAAGAATTGGATCCCGAGCCAATTATCTTGCACCTGTCTAGTCAACTACCCTTATTTCTCTTACTGATATTTCTGTGTTTCTCAACTCTTGTCTTCTATGATCAATTGATAGTTGCTTTAATTTTACTAAATAATTACAATTGATAATCATTCCAATCAAGTGTTAATTTTTCTTGATAACAATTAACTAGAGATTAGTCGAATACTATTGTCATAACCCGAAATCCCAACTACGGGGCCGTGATGGCACCTAACATTCACTTGCTAGGCAAGCAAAATAAAGCTACACAATATTCATTTAACAAATTAAAAGCAGTTAAATAAGAAGTAAAAACTATAGAATTTCAAAAGGTCGGCCTGGAGGGAGATTTTAGTAGCAGCAGAGGCCCGCATGCCCTTGGTGTAGGAATATGCACTTTGGGGCTTCTTTATGGACTAGACCATATGCTACAGGTGTGGTATGATTGGTCACATTCAGAGGGATTGTCGTTCGTCCCACCAGAGCATGGGCAGGGGCACATCACAACCAACTAGTTTTGCAGCTACTACCTCCGCAGCACCTCCTCCAACTCGAGGCACTCCAGCACCCGCAGGGCATTGTGCATCTAGGGGTGAAGCACAGAGTTTGGGAGGAACCAACCGTTTCTATGCTATGAGGGGTCGCCAGAGTTCAGAGGCTTCTCCAGATGTTGTCACAAGTATATGGACTATCGAATCTCATGATGTATATGCTCTTATTGATCCATGTTCCCCTTTGTCATATGTCACTCCTTATGTTGCTATGGAACTTGGGATAGAACCGGAACAACTTCATGAGTTGTTCTCTCTATCTACTCTAATTGGTGAGTCTATTATGGCTGCGCGGGTTTATAGGGATTATGTTATAACGGTGCATGGTCAGGACACCATGGATGATCTCATTGAATTGGGGATGGTTGATTTTGATGTAATAATGGGGATGTACTAGCTTTATTCATGTTTTGCCAATCTTGATTGTCGAACTAGGACTGTTAGGTTTGAATTCCCAAATAAGCCAGTTATTGATTGGAAGGGGGATGATGTGGTGCCGAAGGGTAGGTTTATTTCCTAACTCAAGGCCACGAAGATGATCAACAAGGGGTGCATTTACCATATGGTCCGGGTTACGGAAACCAATGCTGAGGCACCTACACTTGAGTTCGTGCCTGTTGTGAATGAATTTCCAGAAGTCTTTCCGGATGAGCTCCCTAGGATCCCATCAGACAGGGAGATTGATTTTGGGATTGATGTGGTGCCAGGCACACAGCCTATATCTATTCCACCCTACATAATGGCACCGATAGAATTGAAGGAACTAAAGGAACAATTGAAGGACTTGCTCGAGAAGTGTTTCATCCAGCCGAGTGTGTCGCCTTGGGGCGCACCTGTTCCTTTTTTATGGAATAAAGACGCGTCATTGAGAATGTGTATTGACTATCGGCATCTCAACAAGGTCAAGATCAAGAATAAGTACCCACAACCAAGGATAGATGAGTGTCTTGATCAATTTCAGGGTGCTAGGTATTTCTCTAAGATTCATTAAAGATCCGGGTATCACCAATTGCAGATCAGGGAGCAAGATATTTCAAAAACAGATTTAAGAACCTAGTATGGGCACTTTGAATATCTGGTAATGTCTTATGGGCTAACAAATGCCCTGGCAGCTTTCATGGATCTTATGAATCAAGTCTCCAAGCCTTTTCTCGACTCCTTTGTGATAGTGTTCATTGACAACATCCTTGTATATTCACGAAGTTGAGAGGACCATGTCGATCATCTCAGGGCAGTTTTGCAAACTCCATATCAGCACAAGTTGTTTGCGAAGTTTTCAAAGTGTAAATTTTGGCATGAATCTCATATTTTTGGGTCATGTCGTCTCCAGGGAAGGAATTAAGGTTGATCCGCAGAAGATTGCAGCTGTCGAGAATTGACCGAGGCCTACAACTTCAACAGAGATTTGCAGTTTCTTGGGCTTAGCTGGGTATTACAGAAAATTTGTGAAGGGGTTCTCTAATCTTGCCTCTCCATTGACTAAATTGACTCAGAAGGCATTTAAGTTCCTATTGTCAGATGCTTGTGAAAGGAGCTTTACAGAATTGAAATCAAGATTAACTAAGGCACTGGTGTTGAACCTTCTAGAGGGTACGAATGGGTTTGTGGTATATTGTGATGCTTCGAGAATCGGACTAGGATGTGTATTGATGCAACATGGCAAGGTGATCGCTTATGCTTATAGGTAACTCGAGAATCATGAGAAGAACTATCCAACACATGACTTAGAGCTCGCGGTGGTGGTTTTTGCATTGAAGATTCAGCGTCATTATTTGTATGGGGTCCATGTGGATATATTCATGGACCATAAAAGCCTTAAATATATTTTAAAGTAGAAGAAATTGAATCTGAGGCAGAGAAGATGGCTTGAGTTACTCAAAGATTACGACATCGATATCCTATATCATCTGGGTAAGGCTAATGTTGTGGCGGATTCTCTTAGCCAAAAATCTATGGGTAGTTTGGCTCACTTGCAGGCATATCAAAGGCCGTTGGCCAAAGAGGTTAATCGGTTGGCTAGTTTAGGAGTTCATCTTGCAGTCTCTGGTTAAAGAGGGGTGATTATACAAAATAGGGCTGAATCATCGCTAGTTCTGGAAGTGAAGGATAAGCAATACAATAATCCATTGTCAACAAGATGAAGACCGAACATCAAAGGCCCGATAGTAAGACAGAACATAAAAATTCCGATGTGAAAATCGGAGATGATCAATATGGACTTTGTGGTAGGACTACCTCGCACTCCTCGAAAGTTCGACTCGATTTGGGTGATTTTGGATCGACTCACGAAATCAGCACACTTCTTACCTTTTAAGGCTACCAATGCGGCGGAACAGTATGTTCAGTTGTATATCAAGGAAATAGTTAGGTTGCATGGAACTCTAATTTCCATCATTTCTGATCAGGGGGCACAATTCACAACCAATTTCTAGAAGAAATTTCAGCAAGGTTTTGGTACGCAGGTGAATCTTATTATAACCTTTCACCCGCAGACCGACGGGAAGGCTGAGCGGACTATTCAGATGCTTGAGGATATGTTGCGTGCTTGTGTTCTGGACTTCAAAGGTATTTGGGATGATCACTTGCCACTCATAGAATTTTCCTACAACAACTGTTATTACAATAGCATACAGATGGCACCGTTCGAGGATTTATATGGTAAAAGATGTAGATCTATCATTGGGTGGTTCGAGATTGGGGAAGCAGAGTTGATAAGACCAGACCTCGCGCATTAGACTATGGAGAAGGCTAAGATCTTTAAGGAGCGGTTGAAAACTACTCAGAGACGTCAGAAGTCCTATTTGGATGTTCATCATTGGGATCTGGAAGTCAAAGAAGATGATTGGGTATTCTTGAAGGTTTCCCCTATGAAGGGTATGATGTTGTTTGGTAAGAAAGGTAAATTGATTTCGAGGTATGTCGGACCGTACAGAATCATTCAGAGGATTGGTCAAGTGGCCTACAAGCTAGAAGTACCTCCAGAAATGTCTTTAGTGCACTTAATGCTTCATGTATCCATGTTGAAGAAGGTGCTTGGAGATCCGTCACTTATTATTCTGGTTGAGACTATAGAGGTTAATGAAGAACTGACTTATGAAGAAATTCCAATTGCCATTCTTAATAGGCAAGTCCGAAAGTTGAGAAATAAAGAGATTGCCTCCGTGAAAGTGCTATGGTGAAACTAACAGGTTGAAGAGGCCATTTGGGAGACCGAGGAAGAAATGAAGAAGAAGTACCCTCATTTGTTGGAGTAGCTATGTAGTCGTTTCTGTAAAGTTTTCCCCTACGAATTATCGTTATCTATCACTTGTACAGTTTATGCTAAGGTTGTTCCTTTCTGATAATATATTGTCTATGAGGCCATGGTTGGTGTTAATTTCATGTTATATTGTTGTCACGCCGCGACCTCGGGGAGCTGGACCGGCGTTCAACCGAGATAACCCGGCCGAGCAAGCCTGCTAGATTGCCTTCTACCCAACTCACCCATAAATAAAGAGAAGATAAACTTCATTAATTAACACCAAGAGGGTTCATGAACAACACTAATTCCAACACCATTAGTTACTTCATTTATAAAGTTTAAAAATACATACATTTTTATAGTTTGAAGTGGAACATGTAATACACATACGATATTACTATCTTGACTTTCCCAATACCAATACACAACCCACACCATGTCTACAGATCCTCAAATAGATACAAAAGAGTATAATGATAGTGTTGGCAACAAGTCTCCGACTATACCTCAAAACATAATACACACAGAACAAAAGATGCACGACCCCGAAATGAAGTGGGGCTCACCAAGTCAACTGGGAAAAGAGTGTAACCGTTATCACTGGTCAATTCCTTCCGCTGTGGAACCATCTGCATCCATTAAAGCTGCAGCACCCCCATAAAAAGGGACATTAGTACATGTCGAATAGTACTAGTATGAAAACCCAACACCTATTCAAGGACTTGAAAATATAACATGAATATGGTGAATCATAGTAACAAGAAAAGGCTTAGATAGTCATTAAAGCCATAACAAATTTATTAAGATCTTTCAATAACATTTATAATTTTTTACACAAAGCGGCCTTTCCGCCTCACCCCAATATATGCGGGTGGAGGTGCAATCACAATACTAGAAACTCTACAAAAGCGGCCCCGCCGCCTTACCCCAATATATGTGGGTGGAGGTGTATTCCCAATACCACAACTCTACACAAAGCAGCCCCACCGCCTCACCCCAATGTATGTGGGTGGAGGTCTATTCATAATACCACAACTCTACACAAAGTGGCCCCACCGCCTTACCTCAATATATGCAGGTGGAGGTGTATTCCCAATACCACAACTCTACACCAAGCAGCCCCGCCACCTCACCCCAATGTATGCGGGTGGAGGTCTATTCATAATACCATAACTCTACACAAAGCGGCCCTGCCACCTCACCTCAATGTATACATGTGGAGGTGTATTCACAATGCCATACTTCGGATTCCCAAAACGATAATAGTTTGTACAAAAGATTTCCCTTCCAATCAACCATTTGGAACCTTTGGCCTTAGCAAATGTGAGTTCATATGGTGTCATCATATGAGAAATAAGGTCTTCTTCCCAAAAGGGGTATAACATAATTATGTTAAAAATAGAGAATCATTAACACATGAGGGTTCTAACACGTTATGCCAACCGGGAATCAATTTTACTAGTTTGAATACCCCACATCAATAGCGTTCCATGTTCAAACTTCACACGATGGAGTTTTGTAAGAACACGGGAATTCCAATACCAGAAACAAAAGAGTTTAGCCATCATACCTCGAAAGAGCTTTTCATAGTGCCACAATAATATCCCAACACTCCTAACGATGCCAATATATAAAGGAGGGGTGAATTATAAGTACGATTAGAGAAAATCGCATGGCAAGGGCTGTTACGACTATGACTTGGCCTTTACCTCAACTAATTCAACAACAAAACCACCCAAGATTACTCAACAACTTCTCACAGTCTCTATTAGCTCATGCATGTGATAAAATATACCCTCATCACCCACAATCAACCCAAACCCGAAATTGAAGATTTGGGGGAATAAATTCTTACCTTTTGAAGCCCTAGTAAGTTCATTTTGATGAAATTCCAAAGGTTTGATCAGAGTAGAGTAGTGAAATCCTTAATCATTCCTTTCCTCTCTCTAGAATAGCCCTCTCCTCTGTCTAAAATATCAAATAGTCCCCCAAAAATGAACCCTTAGGCTAGATAAATGAAATTGGGGTTGTTACATCTCGCGTTTAGTGCGTTAAAGTTTCGTCTTCAGTTAATCGACGTAGACTCGGGGATAAGATTATCTTGAGGTTAACGTATTTATGCTATTTATAACAAGCGATAAGTAAGTGTCATGAAGGATATAGGATACACGAATTAAAGAAAATGAGTTTCGTTGAAGGTTGTCGATTTGGGATAAAATACGATCCGAGCTATAATACCCGATATTTATGGACTAGTACCATATAAGATACCATATGACCACGATAGTATGCTGTGTAAAGTATATTAAAATGAGTAGTATTTTAAGTAGTTTGAGATAATTCCTAATTATGTGGGTAATTGATTAATTATCGTTTAACGGGACATTACCTAGTAAATTAATAAAATTCATAAGATAAGATTAACCCCCCTCCCCAAAAAAAAAATGTGGCAGCAAGCCACATATTAAAAGAAAGACTCTTAGTCATTTTTGGATTAGGTGGCACATAATTAACAACTAGAAGACACGTCATTCTCACTTTTTGTATAACAAGTCTTGTAAAAGTATTTTGGATACAACACTTCATAACAAGAACGTTAGCACTTCCTACAATCAAAACATTAGCCATTCCTACAAACAAAACATTAGACATTCTTACAATCAAAAATGTTAGCCAGTACTTGATAGTTAAAGAACACTACAATCAGAATCCACACCACAGGATTGTCAAAACCTAGATAATCAAATCATTGCATTTTATCTTTTTGTAAGCTACACTGTAAAAGGGAGTAGTACTCTTCTACTTAATTTTCTGCAAAAGTTTTGGTGACGCTAACTGTACAGAGGAGTCATCATCCTTAATTATAACGTGACATTTCTGCTTCAACGAGAATTTGAGCAAGAATATCATACGGATTTTTCCCTACTCCACGTATGTTAAGGCTAATCCCTCCTTTCTTTTGGCATGATCCATACAATATAAATGAAATGAGCAAATGCACAATTTTCATAAATGACTCTATTTATAGGAGTATTAGAGGTGCCTATGTTCTTGAATTCCCAAGTATGTTATTATCACATCTTCTGTTCATGGGTCCCAGAAAAATTCGTAGTTGATAAAGTTTAGCCGAAAGGTATATTGATCTTAGTAACATATTTTTATGGTCATATGGTACCTTGACCCTTGATCAGATGGTGTTATGTACGCGTATATATATATATATATATATATATATATATATATATATATATATATATATATATATATATATATATATATATATATATATATATATATATATATATACTCATATGTATATGGGATATGGGAAAAGGTTACGGCATTATATACGCACCACCACCTGATAAGTTGGTATATGTTGATGATGTTGCCCACAGTAGCCGAGACGATATGATGGGATGCCCTCAGAGGCTTGATGATGTTATGTACACCTATACCTATGCATGACATGACATTTATATGCACGTGCATGGTATTACAAATGTTTCAAAATTCACAAAGTTATTCAGACTTACAAATGGATTTCTTTACTCCATGTTTCATCTATGTCTTTCATGTACTGATTTTCATGCCTTACATACTCAGTACATTATTTGTACTGACGCCCTATTTTTCGGAGCCTGCGTTTCATGCCCGCATGTGTAGGTAGGCAAGCTGACGGTCCCCCTTGTTAGGATCCTTGATCAGCGAGAGTTGGCGTGCTCCACTTGATCCGGATCTGCTTTTGATTTTGGTATGATATGCTTGTATACATATATGGGTATGACGTGGCTCAGTCCCGTCTTTGTACAGTTGTATTTCTATTAGCGGTCTATAGACAGTTATGTATAGTTGAATAGTATGTGGCCATGTCAGCTTTCAGTTTTGGGTATATAGTTGTCTATAGCAGCCTTGCCAGCTTGACCATTGTATTTCGCACGTATATAAATATATGTCTTTTGGACAGGTTTTCCTCACACATGTTATTCTCGTAATTCAGCGGATATTATTCATGTTTATATCTTAGTCGCATGCTTAAGGGTGTTCGACAGGTAGGACTCGGGCACTCGTCGCGGCCCATCGGTTTGGGTCGTGACAAAAGTATTATCAGAGCAGTTCTGTCCTAGGATTGTCTACAGACCATGTCTAGTAGAGTCTTATTTATGGGTGTGTTGTGCACCACACTTATAGACATGAGGCTACAGGACATATAGGATGTTATCCTCTCTTTTCATCTTAGATCGTGCGATATAAGAATTCATGTTCCTAACAATGTGTTATATTTTCAGCGATGCCTCCAAAGACTACAACCGCCTAGAAGGGAAACTCCGTGGCTGGTAAGATTACTAGTAGAGCACCACGAGTGACCAGGGCTTGGGGAGAGTGTCATAGTGAGGTTCCATCTCAGACTTCACATACCTTGCTCTCTCCAGGAGAGCTACGAGGGGCACCAGCTCCAGCGCCCGCCCTTGTACATTCAGCCCCTCAGCCAGATGCACCGGGTCAGGAGATGAGGGATGCTATTCAGTTATTAACTCGATTAGTAGCCGCACAGGCTCTGCATCAGGAAATAGGTATTGGTCATGCAGATAGGTTTGTCAGTGCGAGGGTTCGTGGTTTCATTAATTTAGACCCTCCGGTATTCACGGGGGCAGATCCAAACGAGGACCCTCATGTATTTATTGATAGAATGCAGAGGATGTTGAGGGTAATGAAGGCCACTGCGACTGAGTCAGTTAAGCTAGCTTCCTATAGACTCCAAGATGTTGCAGTTAATTGGTACGAGTCTTGGGAATTGTCCAGAGGTGAGGATGCCCCTCCAGCAGTATGGCAGGAGTTTACAGAAGCTTTTCTTCGTCATTATCTACCACCATAGCTTAAACGGTCCATAGTTGATAGGTTCTTGACCCTTCGGCAGGGTAACATGAGTGTTCGAGAATACAGTCTTCAGTTTGATTTGTTGGCTAGGTATGCTCCAACTATTGTATCTAAGATGGAGGATAGGGTTCACCGGTTCGTGATGGGATTAGAGCTGCACTTGCTTAACGATTGTACGTCGATCTCACTTCAGCCAGACATGGATATTTCTCATATTTAGGCATACGCTTAGGGTGTAGAGGAGCGTAAGCAGAAGCAGAGGATGGATCATGAGCCTGATAGGGCCTAGAATAAGAGAGTGAGGTCTTCGGGTCCTTCTAGTGAGTTTCGAGGTGGTCAGAGGCAACAGTACCCGAGGTATCCAACCCATCCATCGGCTAGCGCACCCCTTTAGTTTGGTAGTAAGATATTTGATCGTTCCACATATTCAGGGTCTGGTCAGAATTCCAGGGCCTCAGGTTCTCTGTATAGGGGTGAGTCAAGTAACATGAGGCCACCCTTGCCACGATGTGCTCAGTGTGGTAAGCAGCATGTTGGGAAGTGCCGTATGGGGTTGGGTGTTTGTTATACTTGTGGTTATCCGGGCCACATTATGAGGGATTGTCCGATGAGAGGTGATGCAAGCATAGCTCATCCAGCGGGATCTGTAGCTGGTTTATCATTATCAGTATGCCCCCTTGGGAAAGGTTCACAAGCACCAATGAGTCGTGGTAGAGGCAGAGGCGGAGCATCTAGCTCGAGCAGTCCTCAGAACCGCATTTATACGTTGGAAGGACGACAGGATCAGGAGTCATCGCCTGATATTGTTATAGGTATATTATCAGTCTTCTCATATGATGTATATGCACTGATAGACCCAGATCCCACCTTGTCATATGTTACTCCGTTGGTTGCTAGTAAGTTTGGAATAAAACCTGAATTGGTTAAACCTTTTGAGGTATCTACACCTGTTGGGGACTCAGTGGTAGCTAAGCGAGTATATAGGGGTTGTATAATAGTGGTTCATAGTCGATCTACCGTAGCTGACCTAATCGAGTTAGATATGGTAGAATTTGATGTTATAATGGGTATGGATTGGTTGGCTTCTTGTCATGCCAACGTTGATTGTAGATCAAAGATAGTTCAATTTCAATTTCCAGGGGAGCCCGTTTTAGAGTGGAAAGGTAATACGGCGTCGCCGAGAGGTAGATTTACTTCCTATCTCAAGGCAAGGAAGATGATTAGAAAGGGCTATATTTATCACTTAGTTCAATTTCAGGATGTGGAAGTTGAGTCACCAACCATTCAGTCCATCTTTATGGTTAATAAATTTCCTGATGTTTTTTTCTGATGAACTTCCGAGTCTTCCGCCAGAGCGAGAAATTGAGTTTGCTATTGACCTACTACCATATACTCACACAATATCTATTCCTCCCTATAGAATGGCCCCCGCAGAGCTGAAGGAGTTAAAGGAACAACTGAAGGACTTGCTTGAAAAAGGCTTTATTAGACCTAGTACATCACCATGGGGAGCACCTGTGTTATTTGTGAGGAAGAAAGGTGGTTCCTTACGGATGTATATTGATTATAGACAGTTGAATAAGGTGACGATCAAGAATAAGTAACCACTCCCGAGGATTGATGATTTATTTGATCAGTTGCAAGGTGCCAATTATTTTTCAAAGACAGACTTGAGGTCCGGGTACCATCAGGTAAGGGTTAAGGAGGAAGATATTTCAAAGATAGCATTCAGGACCAGATACGGGCACTTTGAGTTTTGTGTCATGTCGTTCGGTTTGACCATGGCCCCAACAGTATTCATGGATTTGATGAACCGTGTGTTCAAGCCCTTTTTAGATCTGTTCATAATTGTATTTATCGATGATATATTGGTGTATTCTCGTTCAGAGGCTGAGCATGCAGATCATTTGCGTACTGCTCTTAGAGTTCTACAAAAAGGAAAGTTGTACGCAAAATTCTCTAAATGTAAATTCTGGTTGAACTCTGTAGCTTTCCTTGGGCATATCATTTCGAGTGAAGGTATCCGGGTTGATACATAAAAGATTGAGGCAGTAAAGACTTGGCCTACACCCATGACACCGACGGAGGTTCGTAACTTTCTCGGTTTGGCAGGTTATTACAGAAGATTTGTAGAGGAAATTTCTTCCCTTTCAGCACCTTTGACAAAGTTAACTCATAAGGGAGCAAAGTTTCAATGGACTGATGCTTGCTAATGGAGTTTCCAGTCATTGAAGGACAGATTGACTTCTGCACCAGTTCTAACGCTCCCAGAAGGGACCGATGGTTATGTTATCTATTATGACCCCTCGGGCGTTGGGTTGGGTTGTCTACTGATGCAGCATGGTAAGGTTGTAGCTTATGCTTCTAGACAACTGAGAAAGCACGAGAAGAATTACCCGACCCACGATTTAGAGTTAGCCGCAGTGATTCATGCACTAAACATGTGGAGGCACTACTTGTATGGCATTCATGTTGATATCTATACAGATCATAAGAGCCTCCAGTATATCTTCAAGCAAAAGGAATTGAATTTAGGTCAAAGGAGGTGGTTGGAGCTGACGTTGATATTTTATACCATCCGGGGAAGGCGGGCGTGGTAGCCGATGCCCTCATCCGTAGATCTATGGGTAGTCTGTCATATTTATAACCAAAAAAAAAAGGGAATAGCCCATGAGATTCATCAGCTAGCTAGCCTTAGAGTTCGGTTACTGGACTCAAGTGATATTGGAATTACTATTCAGGATACGACAACATCCTCTCTAGTAACTAAAGTGAAGGAACGCCAGTACGAGGATCCTATGTTAATTCATTATAGGTATACCACCCCTTAGAAGGATAAGACACCGTTTAAGATTACAAAAGCTGGGGTCCTCAGATATCGAGGACGATTATGTGTCCCTAATGTTGTAGGGCTGCGTCGGCAGGTTATGGGAGAAACTCACTATTCTCGTTATTCAATCCATCCAAGAGCAACAAAGATGTATCATGATATCAGGGAAGTATATTGGTGGGACGGAATGAAAAAGGATATAGTGGAGTTTGTTGCTCAGTGTCCTAACTGTCAGTAGGTTAAGATTGAGCATCAAAAATCCGATGGATTATTGTAGGCTATGGAGATTCCGACTTGGAAATGGGAAGTAATCAATATGGATTTCATCGTAGGCTTACCTCGTACCTAGCGTAAGTTCTATTCGATATGGGTGATTGTTGATAGGCTTACAAAGTCAGCCCATTTTCTGCCCGTTAGGACTACATATTCCGCAGAGGATTTTGCAAGACTTTATATTAAGGAGATACTACGACTACATGGTGTCCCTGTCTCTATTATCTCGGATCGAGGAGCTCAACTTACAGCTAACTTCTGGAGGTCCTTCCAAAAAGGATTAGGGACTCAGGTAAGTCTTAATACAACATTTCATCCCCAGACAGACGGACAAGCTGATTGTACTATTTAGACACTTGAGGATATGTTACGAGCTTGTGTGATAGACTTCAAAGGTAGCTGGGATAATCATCTGCTGCTTATTGAGTTTGCATATAATAATAGCTACCATTCCAGTATTCAGATGGCTCCATACGAAGCTCTTTACAGACGAAAGTGTAGGTCACCTATAGGGTATTTCGATGTTAGGGAAACTACGTTAGTAGGACCAGGATTGGTACAACAGGCAATCAAGAAAATTAATATTACACAGGAAAGTCTATTAGCAGTTCAAAGCTGTCAGAAGTCTTATGCTGATAATCGATGGCGAGACTTGGAATTTTAGGGTGACGATTGGGTATTCCTAAAGGTATCACCGATGAAAGGCATTATGAGATTCGAAAAAAGGGGAAAACTTAGCCATCGGTACATTGGACCATATAGGATCATACGCAAGGTAGGCCAGGTAGCATATGAGTTAGACTTGCCTTCAGACTTGGAGTCTGTACATCCAGTCTTTCATGTGTCTATGCTCTGTAAATGCATCGGAGATCCTTCAAGAGTTGTGTCAGTTGACGACGTTCAGGTCACAGAGCAGCTATCATATGAAGAAACTCCCATTGCTATATTATACAGACAGGTTCGGAGATTGAGAACTAAAGACGTAGCTTCGGTGAAAGTACTTTGGAGAAACAACAATGTGGAAGAAATGACTTGGGAGGCCGAGGAAGACATGAAGTCTAGATATCCCTACTTATTTCCTTCTCCAGAGAAGGGTTCGACTGCGACATCACAACCTTAAGGTACGTGTATGGATTCTTGTGTTAGTTATTCTCATTGGTCGTGTGAGGCCATTGTCGTTATTGATGATTGTGATCCTATGTGGCATTGAATTATTGAGTTTCTAGAAGAAGAGTTGGTAGTAATGTTGTTACAAAGGCGACTCTGCCAAAGTTATATAGATCCCGGGGAGTTAAACATTCGAGCACGAATGTTTCTAAGGGGGGAAGAATGTTACATCTCGCGTTTCGTACGTTAAAGTTCATCTTCAGTTAATCGACGTAGACTCGGGGATAAGATTATCTTGAGGTTAATGTATTTATGCTATTTATAACAAGTGATAAGTAAGTACCATGAAGGATATAGGATACACGAATTAAAGAAAATGAGTTTCGTTGAAGGTTGTCGATTTGGGATAAAATACGGTCCGAGCTATAATACTCGATATTTATGGACTAGTACCATACAAGGTACCATATGACCACGATAGTATGATGTGTAAAGTATATTAAAAATGAGTAGTATTTTAAGTAGTTTGAGATAATTCCTAATTATGTGGGTAATTGGTTAATTATCGTTTAACGGGACATTACCTAGTAAATTAATAAAATTCATAAGATAAGATTAACCCCCCTCCCAAAAAAAAAACGTGGCAGCAAGCCACATATTAAAAGAATGACTCTTAGTCATTTTTGGATTAGGTGGCACCTAATTAACAACTAGAAGACACTTCATTCTCACTTTTTGAATAACAAGTCTTGTAAAAGTATTTTGGATACAACACTTCATAACAAGAACGTTAGCACTTCCTACAATCAAAACATTAGCCATTCCTACAATCAAAACATTAGGCATTCTTACAATCAAAAACGTTAGCCAGTACTTGATAATTAAAGAACATTACAATCAGAATCCACACCACAGGATTGTCCAAACCTAGATAATCAAATCATTGCATTTTATCTTTTTATAAGCTACACTATAAAAGGGAGTAGTACTCTTCTACTTAATTTTCTGCAAATGTTTTGGTGACGCTAACTGTACAGAGGAGTCATCCTCCATAATTATAACGTGACATTTCTGCTTCAACGAGAATTCGAGCAAGAATATCATATAGATTTTTTCCTACTCCAGGTATGTTAAGGATAACCCCTGCTTTCTTTTAGAATTCGAGCAAATGCACAACTTCCATAAATGACTCTATTCATAGGAGTATTAGAGGTGCCTATGTTCTTGAATTCCCATGTATCTTATTATCACATCTTCTGTTCATGGGTCCCAGAAAAATACGTAGTTGATAAAGTTTATCCGAAAGGTATATTGAGATTAGTAACATATTTTTATGCACTTCACTCATTTATACATGTACATTGACCCATAACCAGATGGCGTTATATATATATATATTTACTCATATGTATATGGGATATGGGATATGGAAAAAGGTTACGGCGTTATATACGCACCACCACCTGATAAGTTGGTATATGTTGATGATGTTTCCCACAGTGGCCAAGACGATATGATGGGATGCCATCAGAGGCTTGATGATGTTATGTACACCTATACCTATGCATGACACGACATTTAAATGCACGTGCATGATATTATAAATGTTTCAGAATTCACAAAGTTATTCAGACTTACAGATGGATTTCTTTACTCCATGTTTCATCTATGTCTTTCATGTACTAATTTTCATGCCTTACATACTCAGTACATTATTCGTACTGACGCCCTATTTCCCGAGGACGGTGTTGCATGCCCGCAGGTGCATGTAGGTAAGCTGACGGTCCCCCTTCTTAGGATCCTTGATCAGCGAGAGTTGGCGTGCTCCACTTGATCCGGAGCTGCTTTTGATTTTGGTACGATATGCTTGTATACATATATGGGTATGACGTGGCTCACTCCCGTCTTTGTACAGTTATATTTCTATTAGAGGTCTGTAGACAGTTATGTATAGTTGGATAGTATGTGGCCTTGTCGGCTTTCAGTTTTGGGTATATAGTTGTCTATAGCAGCCTTGCCGGCTTGCCCACTGTATTCCGCACGTATATGTATATATATCTTTTGGACAGATTTTCCTCACGCATGTTATTCTCGTAATTCAGCGGATATTATTCATGTTTATATCTTAGACGCATGCTTAAGGTGTTCGACAGGTAAGACTCGAGCACTCATCGCGGCCCATCGGTTTGGGTCGTGACAAGGGTCGAGTTATAAGATTGGAAAAATTAAAACCCGACGCAGATCTGCAGTGGCATATGCGACTGCATAACACTTCTGCGATCCGTGAAATGGACCGCATAATGGCCCTCCAGAATTAGGCGTTTCTGCTTCACTCTGCGATAGGTCTACGGTTTGCAGACCGATTCTACAGTCGCATAATGGACCGCATATACTCCTTCCAAAATTTCTCATGCCGTTCCTACGATGGGATCTACGGCCCGCAAAACAGTTATGTGGCCTCATAATGGTCCTCAAAATTGGCAAATCTTTCTGCTTCATTCCGCGGCGGATCTGCGGCCCACAAACTGCTTCTGCGGTCACATAGTTGACCGCAGGACTGCCATGTTCTGCAAACATTTTTCCTTAAATTCCCCAACATACTGTTCAACCAAAAAAGTCTGTACCACGGCGAGTAAAGAGTTAATCAAAAATTTAGAACTGCCGGTGTGTGAAATAGCAGCGCAGTCACATTGGATACTAATGGCGGATTTTGACCCTCATTCGAAGACGAATGATCTTAAGCGGGGGAGGATGTTAGGCCCCGTAAAAATTTCATCTAGAACCCGAGATTTCGTGATGCCAAAGTAGCTTATATTTTGATGATTGTATAGATTCTTTGCGGCGAGTTTGCTCGCCGCGTTACAGACTTTTTGGGTTGAATAGTGCATTGGGAAGTTGAAGAGCAGGGCATTTCTACGGTCCACTATGCAACAGCAGATCGGCAGCAAAGTGCAACAGAAAAATGGCCAATTTTGGAGGGTCGTTTTGCGGTCCAATATGCGACCGCATAATGCTTTCGCGGACCGCACAATCCATCGCAGATCCAGCAAGAAGATTTCCGGAAGGGAGTTCTGTGGCATATTATGCAACCGTAGAACTGGTCTTCGGACTGCAGACCTGCTGAAGACCTGACCCAAACAACCCAGTTCTTGATATCAATTCTGCGGCCCATTTTACGGACTGCATATCCATTCTGCGGTCCACTCTGCGACCACAGAGCTGTGTTCGGAGGGTCCATTTTTTGGTTTTTATAACATGACCCCACTTCGATATATAAATGTTACGCACCATTTGTTAAGTATAAATCTGATATTTTGAGAGTGGGGAAGTGCTCTAGAGTGAGTGGGGGTTTCTAACCTAATTATTCATCAATTCTTGCTCAAGACTTGGAGGATTAACAAGGAAAACTCACTAGTCTTTATCCTAGAGATAAGATTCTACTCCCTAGCCCTCAATTTTGGGATTTAACTGAAAATAGGTAATGAGAAAAGCAATTATTGGGTATGGGAGTTGTTCATTATGCATGCATGTACTATAAAGGGTTATGGGAAGATTGTTGAGCACAATTGGGTAGACTTTGGGTAGTGGGATGAAGGAATCCACCATAAGAGGACCTTGAAACCTTAATGCACACCTAGTGCTTGATAAAATGCTCAAATAAGTTGGAACCATGAACTGCTTCTTAATTTGTGTTCAATTTTGTTATATTTCCAAATAGATCAAAGTCGCTAAAATTTTTGAAACATTGCATTAATTTAAGGATGCTCAAGGCGAGGTATGTTGGCTAAATTTCTCTCTTAAAATTGAATCCCATGTTGTTCTTGTAATCCCCGGGTTGATCATTATAAATGTGACTATTCCGAATGTTTTTATCTTATTGTGTTATCCTTCGGAAATGTGATCTAAGTATGGGTTGTGTGTTAACATGTTATAACTTCTAGACATGATTCTAATGAAAGCTATTATGTCACATTATGTAAGAAATCTCATTGTGCCTAATACTCTTTTTTGCTCACATGTGTACTTAAGGTCTTGAGTAGAAATGCCTTGTTGTTGATAATCCTTGATGGTGTTTGAAAGCAATAGGAGTGAGCATGAGAAATGAAACACAGTCAACGTGCCGAGTGTGACATTGCAATATAGGCCACTAGTGCCAATGAAATGAATAGAAGTGTAAAAGACATTGAAACGAGCTGTAAATTATTTAAATAATAAATGTCTTGGGAGTATCACTTAGTCACCGAGGAAGGGTAGGTTGAAATAACCTAACCACGAAACTACACATGTCGGTGTAGGAGTGAGTGAGGGGTAAAATCCCCGTGTGAGGTGGTGAGACTTTTCCCCAAATATGGGATGAGATTGATATGTTGAGATAATTCCCCTTAAATGGGATGAGATGATTGCTAGAGAAATGTGAGGTGACATCGATCCACAAGGCATTGTGGTGAGACGGCTTAGCCGATCGGGCTTAATTCTTTATCAATGAGTTAGGCTAAAATATCAAAAAATAGGAGCAAAAACTTGACTTAATCTGGAATTGTTTGGCTTCGGATGTCATGTCGCGCACATAGTGGTATTGTGAGTGGAAGTCTCAGGTGATACGGCTTAGCCGATTGGGCTGAGATCAGACTCCGTGCTAAAATCACTGTTGTGTATCGGTACTAAAGATGTCCCAACTTAAAATAGAAACTTGCTTGAAATTTATTATTTCTCCTAACTTCGTACTTTAATATTGATGAGGCCCTCATTGATTCCATGTTTCCTTATCACTTTACTGTTACTCGTTCTATTGAGGGGGTGTTTACTTTTCATACTAGTACTATTTCATATGTACTAATGTCCCTTTCGCTGGGGGCGCTGCACCTTTAGTGGTTGCAGGTGGTTCCACAGTGGGAGGCATTGAGCAGTGATAGCAGTATACCCTCTCCTCAGCTGACTTGGTGAGCCCTACTTTATTTCAGGGTCCTATATCTTTCGGTCCTTTGTACATAGCATTTTGAGGTATAGTCAGGGCCTTGTTGTCAACACTATCACAACACTCTTTGGTTTCTGTTAGAGGCTCTATAGACATGGCATGGGTTGTATATTGGTGTTGGAAAAATCAAACTAATAATGTTGTATTTGTATCACGTGTTCCACTTCAACTATGAATATGTAATGTATTTTGGTACTTATAAATGAAGTAACCAATGGTGATGAAGTGATGTTGTTCACGTGACCTTTTTATTGTATAATTAACGAAATGTATCTTCTCTTTATTCTTGGGTGAGTTAGGTAGACAGTATTGTGCATGCTTGCTCAACCAGGGTATCTTGGTTGAGCACCGGTCGCGCTCCCCAAGGGCGGGGCATGACAAAAGGGCACCGCAAAAATGGTCCCAAAACTGGGAAGACCTGGTCAGGTCTACAACCATTATGTTGCCTACAGAACGGTTATACGATCATAGAACGGTTATGCGGTAACATAACGCACCACGAAATCTTCCTAAGGAAATCTTCATGCTGAATCTTCGACGAATTGTGTAGCTCGCGAAATGGTTATGCAATCTTATAATGGACCGCATAATGATCTTCAAAAATTGGCTCAAGTTTTGTTGCATTCTGCGGTCCGCGAAGAGGTTCTGCGGTCGCATAATGGATGCAAAAATGCCATGTTCTGCAAAACCTTTCTTTCAACTGCCTGGCGTACTGTACAACCCAAAAAACATGCGCCGCAAAGAATTTCTACTATCCTTAAGCACATTGGCTTACCTCGGCACCACGAAACCTCGGGTTCTAGGTAAAATGTTTTGGGGAGTTACACACACTTTGCTCAGCCACATTCTAGTGCACCTCCTGCACGGGGTGCCTTCAGCGGTTAGTCTAACCGACTAGGCCAGGGCTAGTTTCAACAGCCACACCCATCGAGAGCTAGCATTGAGTGTGGTGATACCCGACATATGGTGAGGGACTGCCTTAGACATAGGAAGGGTGCACCTCCACAGACTACATAGGCTCCCTGGATTCCACCTAGTCCACAGACTTCACAGGCTATGGTTGCTGCTCCAGTTGCCGCTTCAAAAGCATAGCCAGCTCGGCGTAGAGGTCAGGCGAGTAGAGGTCACCCTAGAAGGGAAGGCCAAGCTAGATTCTATGCTTTTCTAGATAGGACAGAGGCACTCGCATCAGACGTAGCCATCACATGTATGGTTCCAGATTGTCATAGGGATGCATCAGTTTAATTTGATCTGGGATCCTCTTAGTCATATGTGTCATCTTACTTTGCTCTGTATTTAGATATATCTTGTGATTCTTTGAGTTCCCCTATTTACTTGTCCACGCCTATGGGAGATTCTATTGTTGTGGATCGTGTGTATCGGTCGTGTCTAGTTGTTATTGGTAGTTTTAAGACCAAATTTGATCTATTTTTACTCAATATGGTAGACTTTGATGTGATTTTAGGCATATACTGCTTATCGCCCTATCATGATATTCTTCATTGTCACGCCAAGACTATGACATTGGCTAAGCCAGGTTTACCACGGTTGGAGTGGTGAGGTACTTTGGATTATATTCCTATCAGCGTACTGTCATTTCTAAGGGCTCGGTGAATGGTTGAGAAGGGGTGTGATGCATATCTAGACTTTGTAAGAGATGTTAGTGTTGATACTCCTACCGTTGAGTCAGTTCTAGTAGTGAGAGACTTCCTAGATATATTTTAAGTAGATCTTCCAGGCATGCCGCCCAATAGAGATATCAATTTTGGTATTGACTTCTTGTCGGACACTCAGCCCATTTATATTCCATCATACCGTATGGAATTAGTAGAGTTGAAAGAATTGAAGGAGCAGCTGCAAGGGTTGCTTGATAAGGGTTTCATTCGGCCTAGTGTTTCGTTGTGGGGGTGTTTTGGTTCTGTTTGTTAAGAAGAAGGATGGTTCTATGTGCATGTGTATTGATTATCGGTAGTTAAACAAGGTTACAATGAAGAACAAGTAACAATTACCACATATTGATAAATTATTAGACCAGCTACAAGGTGCTAGAGTGTTCTCGAAGATTGATTTGAGGTCAGGGTATCATCAGCTGAAGATTCGGGATCCAGACATCTCGAAAACTGCTTTCAGGACTCAGTATGGTCACTATGAGTTTCTTGTGATGTCATTAGGGTTGACCAACGCCCCAGCAGCATTTATGCACTTGATAAACAGTGTATTCCAGCCATATCTTGATTCATTCTTCATTGTACTTATTGACTACATCTTGGTATACTCCAGCAGTAGGGAGGATCATCAGCAGCATCTGAGGATCGTGCTCCATACCTTGAGAGAGAAGAAGGTTTATGCAAAATTCTCAAAGTGTGAATTGTGGCTTGATTTGGTGGCATTTTTGGGTTAGGTGTTGTCAAGTGAGGGGATCAGGGTAGATCCAAAGAAGATTAAAACAGTTCAGAGTTGGCCCAGATCGTCCTTAGCAATTGAGATTCGGAGTTTCCTTGGTTTGGCTAGATATCATCGTCATTTCATAAAGGGTTTATCATCAATTGTTGCACCTATTGTAAGACCCCGTAAAACAAATTACCGAAAATCCGGAGTTTCTTGGTACCGAAGTAGGCTTATGCGTTGGAGATTATAGAGATTTTTGGAAGTGCATGGCGTTTCTGTGGTTCACTCTGTGGTCGCAGAACTGATCTTCAGATCGCAGATCTACCGCAGACTGAGGCAGAAATCTGAGCATATTTTCGGGCTATTATGCGGTCCATTATGCGACCGCATAATCATTTTGCGGGCCGTATAACCCATCGCAGACCCAGCCCAAAAACATTTTGAAGGGCAGTTCTTCGGCACATTATGCGACCGCAGAATAGGTCTACGGACCGCAGACTGGTCGCAGAGTGAGTGAGGGGTGCCCAGCTCCGGAGGGCCTTTATGCGATCTATTTTGCGGACCGCAGATCTGTGTTGGGGCTTTATTTTTCTAATATTTTTTACCCGACACTATTTTGATTAAAATCCCTTGAGGCTCGTTTTGAAGGTAGAAATTGGATATTTTAGAGAGAAGGGAGAGTGTTCTAAAGAGAGTGGAGGAAATCCTAGGCTAATTGTTCATCAATCCTTTCTCAAAACTTGGAGAATTCACAAGGAAAACTCATAAGGTCTTTATCCAAGAGGTAAGGTTCTAACCATTGTCTTCAATTTCACGTTTGGGTGGAAGATGGGTAATTGGGAATATGATTTTGGGGTATGAGAATTGTTATTTATGCATGCATGTAGCTATGATAATTGTGGGGAGGTAATTGAACTAGTATGAGTAAACTCTTTGTGTTGAATTAGTTGTGGAGTGAAGGAAATATTGTGGAAGAACCTTGTAATAAAATTCGCACACCTAGTGTTTGATAAAATGCTCAAATGAGCTGAAACCATGAATATCGTTCTAAATTGGGTTCAATTTTGCTATGCCTCTAAATAGATCGAAGTTGCTAGGATTTTCGGAAGTGTGTAGTGAATTAAGAAAAGCTCAAAGCGAGGAATGAAGGCTAAACTCTTCTTCTAGTATCGGAATTCCCGAATCCTTGTAAACTTCTATCATGTGTAGTTGAACTTGAATCTCTATTGATGTGGGGTATTCAAACTAGTAAAATTGATTCCTGATTGGCATAACATGTTAGAACCCTCGTGTGTTAATGATTCTCTATTATTGACTTAATTATGTTATACCCCCTTTTGGGAGGAGATCTTGTATGAAATTAATGTGATTAAACACTTATTTCTCATATGATGAGACCTTGTGAACTTACACTTGCTAAGGCCAAAGGTGCCAAATGGTTATTTTAAAAGGGAACTCACTTGTACAAACTATTATCATTTTGGGAATCCTAAGTATGGTATTGTGAATACACCTCAACCCGCATACATTGGGGTGAGGTGGAGCCGCCGCTTTGTGTAGAGTTGTGGTACTGTGAATACACCTTCACCCGCATACATCAGGGTGAGGTGACAAGGTCGCTTTGTGTAAATTTTGTGGCATGGTGAATGCAACTCCACCCGCATATATTGGGGTGAGTCCGCAGGGCCGCTTTGTGTAGAGTTTTTGATATTGTGATTGCACCTCTACCCGCATATGTTGGGATGAGGTGGCAGGGCCGCTTTGTTAAAAGGTAGTTGTAGAGGATCCCCGACTTATAAATTTATAAATGTTATTGAAGGCTCTTCATAAATTTTCTATGGCTTTAACAGCTAACTAAACCTTTTATTGCTACCGTGATTCATCTTATTCATAATGTATTTCCAAGTCCTTGCATAGGTGTTTGGTTTTTGTACTAGTACTATTCGACATGTACTAACGTCCCTTTTGCCGGGGGCGCTGCATCTTTAATGGATGTAGGTGGTTCCATAGCAGGTGGTATTGATCAATGATAGCAGCACCATCTCCTCAGCGGACTTGGTGAGCCCCACTTCATTCCGGGGTCATGTATCTCTTGTTCCATGTACATAGTATTTTGAGGTATAGCCGGGGCCTTGTTGACGGCATTGTCGTAGTACTCTTTTGTCTCTGTTAGAGGCTCCGTAGACATAGTCTGGGTTGTATCCTCTTTTGGAAAGGTTGAACTAAACTTGTTGTAATTGTATCATCCGTCCCACTTTAACTATGAATATATAGTGCACTGTTTTGTGGACTTGTTAATGACGTAACTAATGGAAGTGAACTGGTGTTATTCACATGACCTCTTGATGTTTAATTGATGATATAAATGTATCTTTTCTTTATTCATGGGTGAATTGGGTAGAAGGTATTATACAGTCTTGCTCGGCCGGGGTATCAGAGCCTAAGGTTTTAAGTATCCTAGGATGTCCCGGTGCCGTGTCTAGTAGAGTCCTCACCCCTCGGGTGCTCACCCGAAGGGTGAGGATATTCCCCCAATTATAATATAGAATAATACCCTTCTTTTATGTCCTCAAAGAATTCTAATGGAAGTGATGATTCTATATTTGATGAAGCGGGTGAGCACCCGAGGGGTGAGGATATTCCCCGAATTACTACACCGCCTGAATCTACTATTCTTGCTCAGACGGTACAAGTTCCTACACCTACAGAGGGTGCAACAGTCCCTCCAATTGATATTCAAGTTCCAACTCCATCTCCAGCCTCCGGTCCCGGTGTTTCTGATGGGGATCCTAGGAGAGCCATACAGAAGTTGGCTCAGATAGTGGCCTCCCAGGCTCAAAGATCAAATGTTGCACATACTTCATCTAGTCAGCCAAGGGATTTCACTACTTCCAGGGTGAACAGGTTTCTCCAGTTGGATCCTCTAGTGTTCACAGGTAGTGATCCTGAAGAGGACCCCCAGGACTTCATTGATGAGATGCACAAGACTCTCCGAGTTATGCGTGCTACTGAGATGAAGGGAGTGGAGTTGGCCTCCTACCACCTGAAAGGGCTGTTCTATTCTTGGTTTGAGATGTGGGAGGAGTCCCGTGAGGAGGGGAGCCCTCCGGTGAGGTGGAGTGAGTTCACCGATGCCTTTATGGATCATTTCTTGACTGTCGAGACTAAGGTGGCTCGTGCCGCTGAGTTTGAGAACCTGAAGCAGGATAGCATGAATGTGTGGGAGTACCATATGGAGTTTGCACGTCTGTCCAAGTATGCTATTCACATGTTGCCCACTATGGAGGCTAGAGTACGCCGGTTTGTGCAGGATCTTTACCCCTTGGTTATTAATGAGGCCGCTATACCTGCCTTGAATTCTAATATTAACTATGGGAAGATGGTGGCGTTTGCTCAAGCTATAGAGGACCATAAACTAAAACATAGAAGGGAGCGTGAGGGTAGCATCAAGGCCCGGACCGTGGGCAACTTGGGTGGTTCTTCTGGTGGTCGTAGGTCAGCATTTAGGGGAGGGTCATCAGGGCCATCTAAGTCATTCGCTCAGTCTTCGATGAGTGCACAGCCATCCGGGCCAAGTCAGGGAAACAGGGGACCCCACCAGCAGGGTCCGCCTGGAGAAAGATTCCAATAGCAGTGGAGGCCCTCATGCCCAAAGTGTGGGAGGATGCACTTTAGGGTATGATTCATGGACCTACCTATATGCTATGAGTGCGGTGTGATGGGTCACATTCAGAGGGATTGCCACTCGTCCCACAAATTCATAGGCAGAGGTGCGGCGCAGCTAGTTAGTTCTATAGCTACTACATCCACGACACCTCCTCCAGCTCGAGGCACCCCAGCACCCACATAGCGTGGTGCAGCTAGGGGTGGTGCACAGAGTTCAAGAGGACCCAGTAGATTTTATGTTATGCGTAGGCATCGGGATTCAGAGGCTTCTCCAGATATTGTCACAGGTATATTGACTGTCCAATCTCTAGATGTGTATGCTCTTATTGATCCCGGTTCAACTTTGTCATATGTCACTCCCTATGTCGCTATGGAATTTGGGATAGAACTAGAAAAGCTCCATGAGTCATTCTCTGTATCTACTCCGGTTGGTGAGTCTATTGTGGCCGCGCGAGTTTATAGGGATTGTGTTGTCACGGTGCGTGTTTGGGACACTATGGCCAATCTCATAGAATTGGGGATTGTTGATTTTGATGTAATAATGAGGATGGACTGGCTTTATTCATGTCTTTCTAAGCTTGATTGTCGAACCAGGACCGTTAGGTTCGAATTTCCAAATGAGTCAGTGATTGAATGGAAGAGGGATAACGTGGTGCCGAAGGGTAGGTTTATTTCTTACCTTAAGGCCACGAAAATGATTAACAAAGGGTGTATCTACCATTTTGTCCAGGTTACGGACACCGATGCTGAGGCACCTACACTTGAGTCTATGCCTGTTGTGAATGAATTTCCGGGGGTCTTTCCGGATGAGCTCCTTGGGATCCCACCAGACAGGGAGATTTATTTAGGGATTGATGTGATGTCGGGCATGCAGACTATATCGATTCCACCCTACAGAATAGCACCAACAAAATTGACGGAGCTAAAAGAACAATTGAAGGATTTGTTAGAGAAAGGTTTCATCCGGCCGAGTGTGTCGCCTTGGGGCGCACCGGTCCATTTTGTAAGGAAGAAAGATGGGTCACTGAGAATGTGTATTGACTATCGCGAGCTTAACAAGGTCACGATAAAGAATAAGTACCCGCTGCTGAGGATAGATGACTTGTTTGACCAAGTGCAGGGTGCTAAGTACTTCTCCAAGATTAATTTAAGGTCCGGGAGCAGGATATTTTGTGAACATCTTTCGAGAAACGGTATGGGCACTTTGAATTTCTGGTAATGTCTTTTGGGCTAACAAATGCCCAGGCACCTTTCATGGATCTTATGCATCGAGTCTTCAAGCCTTTTATTGACTCATTCGCGATAGTGTTAATTGATGATATCCTTGTATATTCGCAAAGTCGAGAGGACCATGCCGGTCATCTCAGGGCAGTTCTACAAACCCTATATCAGCATAAGTTGTATGCGAAGTATTCGAAATGTGAATTTTCGCTTGAATCTGTCACGTTCTTGGGTCATGTCATCTCCAAAGTAGGAATTGAGGTTGATCCTCAGAAGATTGCAGCGGTGAAGAATTGGCCTAGACTTACTAACAACAAAGATTCGCAGTTTCTTAGGCCTAGCAGGGTATTACAGGAAGTTTGTGGAGGGCTTCTCTACTCTTGCCTCTCCGTTGACTAAATTGACGTAGAAGGCAGTTAAGTTCTAATGGTCAGATGCTTGTGAAAGAAGATTCCAGGAGTTGAAATCAAGATTGACTACGACACCGGTGTTGACCCTACTAAAGGGTACAAATGGGTTTGTGGTATATTGTGATGCTTCAAGAATCGAATTTAGGTGTGTATTGATGCAATATGGCAAGGTGATAGCTTATGCTTCTAGGCAACTCAAAAATCATGAAAAGAACTATCCAACACATGACTTAGATCTTGCAGCGGTGGTCTTTGCGCCTATGAAGGGTGTAATGTCGTTTGGTAAGAAAAGGGAAATTGAGTCCGAGATATGTCGGACCGTACATAAGCATTCATAGGATTGTCCAGATGGCTTACAGGCTAGAACTACCTCCAGAGATGTCTTTAGTGCATCCGATGTTTCATATATCCATGTTGAAGAAGGTGGTTGGAGATCCGTCGCTTATTGTTCCGATTGAGACTATTGAGGTTAATGAAGAATTGACTTATGAAGAAATTCCAGTTGCCATTCTTGATAGGCAAGTCCGTAAGCTGAGAAATAAAGAAATTGCCTTCTTGAAAGTACTATGGCGAACCAGCAGGATGAAAAGGCCACCTGGGAGGCCGAGGAAGAAATGAAGACGAAATACCCTCATTTGTTTGAATAACCATGTATTTATAAAGTTGTGTTCTATAAAAATGTTAAGAGTTCACCTTCTATGAATTATGTATCATTTGTATAGTAGATGTTAAGGGCGTTCCCTTTTGGTGATATACTACTCGTAAGGCCACGACTTCCGTTATTTTTATGTTATGTTACGTCATTGGTTCAAGTATATGTTGTTAGGGTTGGTTTCTGGGATTCTCTAACACGAGGATAGGCCTAATTACAGGGGAAAATCTGGCAAAAATTATGGAAATTTGGGGAGTTAGTCAAAAGTTGGAACTGTTGGTGTGTTATGGCAGTTGAGTTACATTGGTTTCTAATGGCGGATTTTGGCCCTCATTCGAGGATAAATAATATTAAGTGGGGGAGCATGTAAGGCTCCATAAAAAAACAATTTACCTAAAACCCGAGTTTCGTGGTGCCGAAGTAGGCTTATGTGTTGGCGATTGTAGAACGGTGTGTTGGGGAGTTTCGGGGTGTGGGGGTTTCACAAGCTCACCGCAGTTCGAACTTTTTGGGTTGAACAGTGCGTTAGGGAGTGAAGAAAAAGTTTCGAAGAGCAGGGCGTTTCTGCGGTCCACTCTGCGGTTGTAAAACTGATCTACGGACCGCAGACTAAGGAAGAAATATGGGCAAATTTTCGGACCATTATGCGGTCCATTATGCGGCTGCTAATCATTTTGCGGGTCGCATAACCCATCACAGACTCAGCACAAAAGAATTTTGGAGGGTAGTTCTGCGACGCATTATGAGATCACAGAATAGGTCTGCGATCCGCAGATCGATCGTAGAGTGAGGGAGGGGCGCCCAGTCCCGGAGGACCATTATGCGGTCTATTTTGCGGACCGTAGAAGCGTTATGCGATCGCATATGTGACCGTAGATCTGTGTCGGGGCTTCATATTTCTAATTTTTTTTACCCGACCCTATTTTGATTAAAATCCCTTAGGGCTCATTTTGAAGGCAAAAATCTATTTTTAGAGTAAAGGGAGAGTGTTCTAGAGAGAGAAGAGGAAACCCTAGGCTAATTGTTCATCAATCCTTGCTCAAGACTAGGAGAATTCACAAGCAAAACTCACAAGGTCTTCATCCAAGTGGTAAGGTTCTAACCCTTGTCTTTAATTTTGAGTTTGGGGGGGAAGATGGATAATTGGGAGTATATTTTTAGGTATGAGAGTTGTTATTTATGCATGCATGTAGCTATGAGAATTGTGGGGAGGTAATTGAACTAGTATGAGTAAACTCTTGGTATTGAATTAGGTGCGGAGTGAAGGAAATCTATTGGAAGAATCATGTAATCAAATTCGCACACCTAGTGTTTGATGAAATGCTCAAATGAGCTAAAACCATAAATATCTTCCTAAATTGTGTTCAATTTTGCTATGCCTCTAAATAGATCGAAGTTGCTAGGATTTTTGGAACTGTGTAGTGAATTAAGAAAAGCTCAAAGCGAGGTACAAAGGCTAAACTCTTATTCTAGTATCAGAATTCCCGAAAATCCTTGTAAACTTCTATCATGTGTAGTTGAACTTGAATGTCTATTGATGTGGAGTATTAAAACTAGTAAAATTGATTCTCGATTAGCATAACGTGTTAGAACCCTCGTGTGTTAATGATTCTCTATTATTGACTTAATTATGTTATACCCCCTTTTGGGAGGAGATCTTGTATGAAATCAATGTGATTAAGCACTTATTTATCATATGATGAAACCTTATGAACTTACACTTGCTAAGGCCAAAAGTGCCGATTGGTTGATTTAAAAAGGAACTCTCTTGTTCAAACTATTATCGCTTCGGGAATCCGAAGTGTGGTATTGTGAATACACATTCACCCGCATACATTGGGGTGAGGCAGAGGGGTCGCTTTGTGTTGAGTTGTGGTATTGTGAATGCACCTCCACCCGCATACATCGGGGTGAGGCGGCAGGGACCCTTTATGTAAAGTTTGTGGCATGGTGAATGCACCTCCACCCACATACATTGGGGTGAGGCGACAAGGCCGCTTTGTGTAGTGTTTTTAGTATTGTGATTGCACCTCCACCCGCATACGTTGGGGTGAGCCGACAGGGCCGCTTTGTGTTAAGTTAGTTGTAGAGTATCCCCGACTTATGAATTTATAAATATTATTAAAAGCTCTTGATAAATTTGCTATGGCTTTAACGCCTAACTAAGCCTTTTATTGTTACCATGATTCATCATATTCATGTTGTATTTTTAAGTCCATACATAGGTGTTTGGTTTTCCTACTAGTACTATTCGACATGTACTAACGTCTCTTTTGCCGAGGGAGCTACATCAGTGATAGCAGCACCCTTTCCTCAGCTGACTTGGTGAGCCCCACTTCATTCCGGGGTCCTGTATCTCTTGTTCCATGTACATAGTGTTTTGAGGTATAGCCGGAGCCTTGTTGCCGGTGCTGTCGTAGTACTCTTTTGTTTTTGTTAGAGGCTCGGTAGACATAATATGGGTTTTATCTTGTTTTGGGAAGGTTGAAGTAAACCTGTTGTAATTGTATCATCCGTCCCACTTTAACTATGAATATATAGTGCACTATTTTGGGGACTTATTAATGATATAACTAATTGAAGTGAACTGGTGTTATTCACATGACCTCTTGTTGTTTAATTGGTGATATAAATGTATCTTCTCTTTATTCATGGGCGAGTTGGGTAGAAGGTATTGTATAGACTTGATCGGTCGGGGTATCTTGATTGAGCGCCAGTCGCGCTCCCCGAGGTCGGGGCGTGACACCTATGACAAGATTGACCCAGAAGGGTGCTCCTTTAAGATTTACCGAAGAGTGTGAGGCGAGCTTTCAAATGATCATGACTACCTTGACTACAGCCCCGGTGTTGGTGTTACCTACTGGTTTGGGGTCTTACACTTGTACTGCGATGCGTCACGTATTGGCCTTGGTGCGGTGTTGATGCAAGACGGTAGGGTGATTGCCTACACATCTCAACAGCTGAAGGTTCATGAGAAGAATTATCATGTCCATGACTTGGAACTGGCAGCTATTGTTCATGCATTGAAGATTTGGAGGCACTGCTTGTACGGTCTTTCATGTGAGGTCTATACCGACCACCAAAGCCTCCAGCATCTGTTCAGGCAGAAAGATCTTAATTTGAGGCAGCGTAGATGGCTAGAGTTGCTTAAAGACTATGATATTACTATTCTGGTAGCCGATGTGGTGGCCGATGCCTTGTGTCGAAAGGCGAAGAGTATGGGCAGCTTCGTATATCTACTGGCAGCAGAGAGGCCACTAGCCATCGATGTTCAGGCCTTGGCCAATCAGTTTGTTAGATTGGATATTTTGGAGCCCAATCGGGTTCTTGCTTGTGTGGTTTCTTGGTCTTCTCTCTTTGAGCACATCAGAGAGCGTCAATATGACAACCCCCATTTGCTTGTCATTAAGGACATGGTACAGCAAGATGATGCCAAGGATGTTTCTATTGGAGATGACGGTGTGTTACAGATGCAGGGTCGGTTATGTGTGCCCAATGTAGATGGGCTACGAGAGTGGATCCTTAAGGAGGCTCATAGATCGCGGTACTCCATTCAACCGGGTACCGCTAAGATGTATCAGGATTTGAGACAATAATATTTGTGAAGGAGAATGAAGAAAGATATAGTGGAGTATGTGGCTCGGTGCCAAAATTTCATCAGGTGAAATATGAGCATCAGAGGCCAGGCGGTTTGTTTTAAAGACTTGAGATTCCCGAGTAGAAGTGGAAGCGTATTACCATGGTCTTCATTGTTGGGCTCCCACAGACTTTGAAGAAATTTGACGATGTATGGGTGATTGTGGATAGGTTGACCAAGTCAGCTCATTTTATTCCGGTGGTGACTACCTATTCTTTAGAGTAGCTGACTCAGATCTATATCTGCGAGATTGTTCGACTTCATGGCATGTCGGTATCCATTATCTCTGAATGGGGCACGCGGTTCACATCACACTTCTGGAGAGCTGTGCAATGTGAGTTAGGTATATAGGTTGAGTTGAGTACAACACTTCACCCACAGACGGATGGGCCGTCTGAGTGCACCATTCAGATATTAGAGGATATGCTTCAAGCCTATGTGATGGATTTTGGGGTTTCTTAGGATCAGTTCTTGCCGCTTATAGAGTTTCCTACAACAACAGCTACCAATCGAGTATTCAGATGGCTCCTTATGAGGCCCAATATGGGAGACGGTGCCATTCTCCAGTTGGTTGGTTTGAGCCGGGTGAGGCTAGATTATTTTGAAAGAAGGGCAAGTTGAGCCCTAGGCATATCGGTTCTTTTGAGGTCCTTGAGAGAGTGGGGGGGGTGGCCTACAAGCTTGAATTGCCACCCAGCCTATCGGTGGTTCACCCGGTGTTCCATGTTTTTATGTTCCAGAAGTATTATGGTGATCCGTCCCATGTATTAGACTTTAGCTCAGTCCAATTAGACAAGGATTTAACTTTTATTGAGGAGCCAATGGCTATCTTGGACAAACATGTCTGAAAGTTAAGATCAAAGAATATTGCTTCAGTGAAGGTTCAGTGGAGGGGTCATCCAATCGAGGAGGGCTGGGAGACCGAGCACGACATGCGAAGTCGTTATCCTTATATTTTCATCACTTCAGGTATGTCTTTATGCACGTTCGAGGACGAACGTTAGTTTTAAGAGGGAGAGAATATAACGAACCAACCAGTCATTTTGTGTAATTCCTCGTATCCCCTTTTTGATGCTTCGCACATCTATAACTTAGGTTTCATGACTTTCGGGGTTGATTGGTTTCGTTCCAAGAAGATTTCGGGTTGATTTCGACCCTTTAGTTCTTGGCTTAGAAACCTAAGTTGATTAAGTTGACCAATATTTGACTTTTATGGAAATGACCACGAAACAGTATTTTGATGGATCTGATATTGGACTTGGGCGTATGCCCGAAATCGAATTCAAAAGTCAGGAGGTTGATTTATGATATTTTGCAAAATATTTGGCAATTTGAGGTTTAGAAGTTTGATCATAGGTTGTCTTTTGGATATCGGGTTCGGAATTGGATTTTGGGACTTGTAATAAGTTCTTTATGCTATTTCGAACTTGTCTCCAAAATTTGGTATCGTTTGGAGTTGATTTGATAGAATTCAGATGTTTATATGCAATTCTCGGAGTTCTTGAACTTTACTTTGAATTTTATATATTTTAGTGTCCGATTTGTAGTTCTAGATGTTATTTTTGTGTTTTGATGGCGCGAGTGAGTTCGTATGATATTTTTAGACGTATGTAGATATATGGTTTGGAGCCCCGAGGGCTCGGATGAGTTGTTGGTGTGTTGTTGCCTCTAGTGTCGCATTTGTGAACACTAGGGTCGCAGTTGCGACCTTAACAAGGCGATCACAGGTATTACAATTGTGATGCCTGGGTCGCAATTGCGAAGTTGACTGGGGCTGGGCAAGGTTCGCATTTGCAATAACTGTGTCACTTTTGCGAAGGAGGCGGTGTTTGCATTTGTGAACCCATTTTCGCATTTGCGAGGTTTCCCTTAAGACTGTTAGTGCCAAAATTGCAAGCTTTTCTTTGCAATTTTGAGGGTTTGCAATTGCGAACCCGGTGTCTCAATTACGACACCTGCAACTGAACAGAAGGTTAGAAAGTCGGGATTTAGGTCTCATTTCTCACATCTTAGAACCCTAGACCTGGTAGGAGACGATTCGTATAGGAGATTTTATCTACAAATATTGGGTAAGTAATTCTAATTAATTTTCAACTATATTTCATGAATATATCTTAGATTTAACATCAAATTTATGTGAATCAAAGTTTAAATTTGAGAAATTTTCACAAAGTTTTGAAAAATGAGAATTTGAGTTTTGAGAGATGATTTGGACTAGGATATTGAAACAAAACATATATATGGACTCGTGGTGTTATGGGTAGTCGGTATCTACTCATGGACCCGAATTTAGACCGGACGAGTCCGGGGTTGACTTTTATTGACTTTTTAAGAAATGTGTAAAGATCACAATTTTATCTATTGTAATTGATTTCTCTTGCTTTGTTTGATGTTATTAAGTCAATTTTGATTAGATCTTAGCCGTGTGGAGGCAAATATTTGGTAAAAGGCCATGTTCGAGGGTTGAGTTGGCCTAGTTGAGGTAAGTATCTTGCCTAACATTGTGCGGAGAACTACCCCTAAGGATTTGGGATTGATTGTGCAATTTATGACATGTGAAAGCTGTTTACACAACGTGACGAGTGGGTACACGGGTTATATGTGGTATTTGATCGGTTTAGGTTATGTAGACTTTTTTCATACCTTTAATTGAATTGTCATAACATGTTCTATCCCTCATTGTTAATGAACTCTTACATGTATTAATCTACCCTTGCATGATTTATTTGACATTGTTAATACTTGTTCTGCCTCTTACTTGCTATTTTTCTCTTATATGCTTAGTTAAAGTTATTGTCTTCCTTATTGCGTTGTTACATCCTTAATTATTGATTTACTTTTAATTGAAATTGTTATCTCGTGAAATATCTTCTTGTTGAGTTATTGGTGCGGAAGTTGTGAAAGATGTTATCACATTGAGGTGAAGCTGTTAATTGTTGAGATGTCTTTATTGTTGAGCAAATTCACATTTATCTTGTTATTGTTGAGATTCTTGTGCATATTGTGGTTAAGCGATGGGCCATTGGTTGTGAAAATATTGATATTGTTGATTTATGGCAAGTTATGGCGGGTACTTGTGGTGCGAGTTGTTATTGTGTTGTGATATTGATGCGCATGCGTCGGTATAATGATAGGGGATAATGTATGTGTGGCGGCATAAGGTGAGATTTATGTGCATGTTGCTAGTAAGGAAATTACTTGAAGCCACGAGGCGACATAAGGTAGGCTAAAGTGTGTGTAGCTATTTCGAGAAAAATATTTTCAAAACTATCTAAACGTGAGGCTCACATGGCGGAATAAAGAAAGATTGAAATTGAGATTGTGAAATGTGAATACGAGGCGGTACCTCGGTTGTGATTCTTGTTGTGCATTTCATATTGAAAAGAGTTATTGGTTGAACAATTCTTGTTGCTTTTTTTCTTCCTTGTCTTATCAATTTTGTCCGCATTTAACTAATTGTGGTTCTCATTAATTGCTTCCTTCTTGTTATCTCTATGATTACAAATTGTCATTAGTTTACATTATTAAATTGCTTTGTTATTTTTTATTTCTCCGTTTTCCATTACTTCTTGTTATCATATTTTCGTTCTGTTTATCATGTACTAGTAGGTGTCTTGACCTGGCCTCGTCGGTACTTTACTGAGGTTAGGCTTGATACTTACTGGATACCGTTATGGTGTACTCATACTACGCTTCTACACATCTTTTTGTGTAGATCCAGACATATCTACCCGTGCTGGACATTACTGATTGACTTGTTAGCTGCTTTCCAGAGACTTCAAGGTATACATGCTCGACGTCCGCAGGCCTCGGAGTCACCTTTCATTATTTTCTCATTATTGTTGTTTTCCTCATCAGAGACTGTTGTAGTAGGCGTTTTTAAAAAATTCTGTAGAGCTTGTGACTCAGTTCCACCGGTTTTGGGAATTTTGTTGTTAAGGTTCTATTTTGGAAGTTAATACGAGTTTATCTGTTTTACTTCATTATCTCATTTTGGTTATATATGTTATGTTATTATTCAATGTTCGGCTTACCTAGTATTAGAGAATAGGTGTCATCAGAATATTCTAAGGTGGGAAATTGAGGTTGTGACAGAACTCAAATCTATAATCAAAATTCAAACTTGGATCCATTTACTAGCTCAAAGCAACAATAAGTACTTTCTTTAGTTCAGGTTTAAAATATCCAATTTTAATCATTTCGCGTAAAAATCAAGTATGTTAATGGGTTTAGTATTATGAATCCATATCTAAAATCTTAACTCAAAATTTCATTCGGCTTTCATATACACGAGCTCAAATTCTCCAAAAAGGGGTGAAAAGGGTTTTTGTAATCCGAAATCAGCTATATATAGGACATGGGTCTTTTTGGCGATCACGACCCTCAGCCTTCGCGTTTGCGATTCACAGAAACCCAAAACCTCGCGACCCATTGGCAAACGCGCTCCAAGACTTTGCGACCGCGACACCCTTCACGTGATCGCAATGAAGGCACCAGCACCAACAAAAATCTTGCAATGAGCCGTTTTGCTCAATATGCACCGAAACTCATTCGAGTTCCCTAGGACCGCTCCAAAACATCCTGATAAATTCAATAATACTATATAGACCTAGTTTACTAGTTTCAGGTAATAGTGCTAAGCTCGTTCCGAGCCTCCCATGATCTAAGCTAAACATACACATAAGTTCAGAAGCATAATATGAAATAGTAGAAAGCTTCAAATCAAACAACAAGTCATAAATGCTGAAAACAGGGATTGAATTGTTACAATTCTTAAAATTGAGTACCCATTTTCTTTCAACAAGTTAATGTCACCTATAACTTTAGGTTCTATGTTCTATGATTATTGTAAATCTTATCATCTAAACATGTTTTATTTAAACTATCAAAATAAGAGAGGTACGAATACAACGACAAGGAAAAATATTTGACAAACGCTCGTTATATTTTGAGTAATTAGTTTAAATGTACCATGCATATTAAGAGCTATAAAATAAAATAATTCATTATGACGTTGTATGATGGTCAGATCATACAATTGATATGAAACTTATATGCATATATATTTTAGCTTTATAGAACAAGGATTTCTTATCGTTGTCTTTGACAGATTTACACTCGTAATTTTTTTTTTCTAATATCAAGTGCAAAACTTAAGTATTCAATTCAAAATCTTAAAAATATGAGCTCAGTATTCCAGGATCACTGTAAAACCCTTTCAAAACTCGCATATATTTTCGGTTCGAAATAAGTGAATCCTTTATTAGTATTTAGTAGTAGATAAGGGCTATAAATCAGAGATTAAAAAAATGATATATTGAATAAAGCCTTCAGTACTATGCATTGCATTTATTTTTATCATGAGAAATATTATTATTGTAATGTCATTACAAAGATAGAGTTATTTTGATAAGAATATAATAAAGATGTAAAACTACGTTATAACTCGGGAGCACAGTCGGAAAATCTAAAAAGGGTGTTTTATCAAGGACGCTATCATGAAAGTCCTTAAGGTGACAATGAAAGTTTGGAACTGATCCTTCTCTTAAACACTAGTTATGATTAGCCCGGGTGCCCGGGTCCAATACCTATAGTCAAATATTTTAGACTAAATTTCAAAAGATTTTTTTAAAAATATCGTGCATAATCAAATAATCATTATAAAATAGGACGAGGAAGTATTGTAAAGTGTCAGTGCCGGCTTCATGATGAATCAAGCTCCCAAATTTAAGGGGCTCATTTTTTAGCAATAATAAATTCATAAGTTTTTTTTCTTAAAACAAGTATTAGACTTATCGTAAAGCGAAAATCGCTTAAATATCTTTTAGAACATGCAGAGAATTCTATTCATAAACACGTCGTCATCTCCTAATAGGAAATCGTGCATTTTCCAAACTCGTAATAGTGTAATTTATATCATATAAGCAGAATTTTTGAAGGACAAGCTAATAGTTCACCGGTTCAAATATTTTAGTGTAAAAATATGAGATCATCAAATGATGGGAATTTAAAACAATATTGTCTTAATCTTGGATGTTCCTTAAAATATAGTAATCGCTATGATATTATTAGTTTAAACTTATTATAAATTAAAAGCGTTTAACAAAATAGTACAAGTAGAAAATAATACTCTGATCGACATATTCAATCAAAGAAAAAGACATAATTTTTTTTAAATACTTATATTTCTTATTAAATAATGTTAACAGTTCATGGAACAATTGCCTCAGTGGAATGCAGTTTTTTTAAATTTAAAATTGATAAAATCTTATCCAATATCAATAATTCTCAAGAAAAATTAAAAGAGTTGGCTATATTATCATTCAAAAAGAAATATTAGAAGATATTGATAACTAAAAACATTTATTAATAATTTTGTATCTCAAAATTTAGAACAATAGATTTTTTGAGAAAAATTATTTTTCATTTTTTAAATTTAAGACCTCCAAATAAATTTTGGTTTTAGGCCACTAAAGTGCTTGAGCAGTTCCTGTATCATGATGCAGTTACTCTAATCTCAGTAATATATTCATTTTTATTTAATTAATTATAATTAACATAGTAACATTTACTTTATGATTTTTTGAGAGTGTAATTTCAAAATAATAGCAATAGCTCAACGTGGATAAAGTTAAAAGCAAATGTAACATTGATTTCATGTTAGACTTCTTAAGAAATTAATTGGAGAAGTAGGGTAAATTTGATTTCTCTTTTTAGTATACTACTATACATTTCAAATCATACTGGCATGCAAGGAGTAAAAGTTTCAAAATGTTGCAGACGAAGTGTTTGGATTAGTACTTGTGATTTTCTCAGTTATTGCCTGTTTGAGTTGGGTAGTTCTAATTTTTTAAGATGTTATTCCTTTTTGTTGAGCTATAGACAGATATATTGGTTCACTCTAATTACGAAAAAAAAAAAATTTTAATGTATACCAAATAAGTCAACAATAGTTTACTTTTATTTGTAGAGAGTTGGTTATAAAATTAGTAAAATTAACTGGGGCCCGCATGACATGATTCAACAATGGGTTGCTACTACAGCCCACTTTTGAATTCATTGACAAATACGTGTGAAATGATATTCAGGTGGGGCCCACAAAGAAAAAGATACTCACATTATTGCACTTAGCACCTCATATTGAAGCATGACAATATGTTGAAATATCAGAAATACCCCTAATGGGCAAGATAGCATGTTGACGGAGAGGTGCTAAACTCTCACTTATAAGATAGTAGAAATAGAAATTTTTCCTGCCTCAGGTGTAGGAATATCGTCATAATACATGACCCAATAATCAATGCACTCGCAGTAACAGCCTTCTTCTACTGATAGGGGTATGTTGTACAATTTACTAATGTCATAGACAATATAAAGAAAAATACGCAAATTTGCTCCAATATCATCATCTGATTACAAGTCATTATTTTATTCATATTTCCTGCGAAGATAAACAGTTCTCTAACGTGAAAGAGTTTCATAGGCACAATTTTAAAACTTAGAATAATGTATCAACAGAAAGTGTACTCGTGTGTTTAGATTACAACTTCAATTGATAGTTAAATAAATAATGTAGGTAGATATTACACCTAAAATCACATTAGTGTTCTTACATTTTTACAAAATCAATTATCTTTTCAGTCAGGACTAGCTCAAGTTTTGTTCTTAAAATGGCATCTTATATATTTTACTCGTGCCGAAGTAGCATTGTTGCCCTCACTTCGCCAATTGTATTGCCTTTTTAAAAAGTTTATATACAAGTTAGAATAGTTACATACTACCTCAGCCCAATTTATATGATACTTTTGCTTTTTAAGATTCAAATATTTTAACCGTATATTTGAACATAAACTTTTTAAATTTTATGTACATATTCAAAAACTACGTAAAAAAGTAGTTTATGACACGATAAATAATAATTTAAAATATTTAAAAGGCATATGAAAAATTAAGGTAAAAATTACTCGTTCGACTCTCGAAATTCGAATACCATAATATAAATTGACACCAAGGGAGTAACAATTTCGTTATTGAATCTGTATGGTGAATTGCAATAAGCAATTGCTTTTCAAACACTTACAATGTATATGAAATTAAATAGGTTGCTGCCATTATCGATAAGAAGACATTTTTGCAACCAACAATTTCAAGCGTAAAGAAATGAAGATTGTTCCAAATATCGAAGCAAAGAGGCGCATAGCAACAAACAAACAAATAAAAAGGAGAAGTTTTTAATAAAAATTCTTACCCTTTCTATTGATAGCACAATGGTTTAAACTTATCTTCGGGCATAAATAAAGAAAGTAATTAATAGAATTTACATATGTAATGCACGTTATGGATTAATAAGTATTTCATTGATTTTAATTAAGAAAAACTTATCTTATATTCAGATAAATGAAACGTTTGGTCCCTCTTCACTCAATGGTTAGTCATGAGAGACAATAATGAAGTCTCATTAATATGAAAAATTTTTGCTAACAACTGATCAGTAACTTTGTAATGCCTAGGATTTTTTTCCCCGTTAAGTAGTACGTCCTCATTCAAGCCCTAAGTAAATACATGGGTGTTCAACAAGTTTGAACTAGTGTAATACATAAATCTTATGTTATAAGGTTATATGTACACCCATAAAGCGGGAGAAATAGTTTGGAATAAATCGTAAATGTTTAAGGGAAGAAAACAAAAATACTCGCATATGACATAACTTAAAAAAATTATATCTCCCAATATATTATAAACTAAGCAATGAACTATATATCACCTGAAAGTTCATTGACTCTAGTTTCCTGAACATCAAATTGTTTGTGATTCCGATATTTCTATAAAAAGTTCTGACCATTTAACTGAAGGGTAGCAGAGCAACCATTTGGTTCCGAAAAAATATCATTGACACGGCTCCTTGAGCGACGCGGCAAACCAAAATGGTGCCCAAAATTTAGAAAGTCGAGCTCTAATAATTACCCTTAGCAGGACGCCCAAATTTTGACCGGTACGACTTAAAATACGTAAAATAAAAGGCACTTTAGAAAAAGAGAAACCTAGTTATTTCTATATCATTTGAAGAGGTTTTCGAGAGCAAGAATGACCTAGGGCTTTCCCAATCCACCCAAGGTAATATCTCTATCATGAATTCTAATATAAAATAAGTTTTTAATATCGTTTAATGCCTTCTAATTCCTAAAACCTAGGTTTCCACCCATGAATCAAAGAATTCTTCGAGACCTGAAACCTAGGAGTTGTGGAGAAATCGTTCAAGATAAGTTTTGTTATTTTCTAGTATTAAAGTTAGTACCATTATGACTAATTATGACTAGAAATTATGAAATATATAAAAATTATGGATAAAAAGTTTTGAAAAGCCATTAATGGCCAATAATGCCTCTGTCACGATCCAAAATTCTAACCCGTTGTGATGACGCCTAACACATTACTAGGCAAGCCGACAATCACATAAAAATTACGGATTTGAATTAAAATAGATTTAATAAGCTCTACAATGGATAATCTCATAAATATATGATAAAAATAACTGTAACTCTATTAAACCATCCCAAAACCCGGTGTCATCGAGTACATGAGCACTACAACATCACAACATAAACAATTGTCTAAATAGTAGAACAGTACTAAGAAAATAAAAGGAAGGAGACTCAAGGTCTGCGAGCGTCATAACAGCTACCTCAAAGTCTTCGAGCAGGTACTAGCACCACCCTAGCAATCACCACGTCCAGGTGTACCTGGATCTGCATACAACATGCAGGGTGTAGTATGAGTACAACTGACCCAATGTACTCAATAAATAACATAACTAACCTTGGGCTGAAAGCAGAGACGACCTCAAAAGGATACAGTCTGAACCACTATAAAGTCAACACAGGTAAGATAATGACAATGACAACCAATAACTCAGAGAAATTTCCATAGTCAGCTCATTCGGGTATATAAATTTGGACATGCTTTCAAGTTCAACAATTTAAGCCCAACACTGATAAAATATGTCAAGTACAACTAGCATGAGGAATGATACATCTCTGTGCCTACATGTCAGATATGCATGTCAAATATAATGAATCACGATGATATTCCCCACGTACTCACACTCTCAGAGTACTAAACATGTCTTTCTCAATTACCCACTCATCACACACACAATCACTCAGTACTGTACGGGTGCCTGTCATTAATGCCCCTCACCAAAGAACGTGTATATATACCACTGTACCTGTGGTCACTACTGGTATGTCAGACTCCGGAGGGGAGCATTCAGCCCAAGCGCTAATATAAAGTCTATAAGGCATGTTACGCGCGTGCAACCCGATCCACAATAATAAATAAGCCAATAAGGTATGTTGCGGTGTGCAACCCAATCCATAATAATAATACTAATAGTAATAAAGCTAATATGGTCTGCTGTGGTGTACAACCCGATCCACAATATCACTCACAACAAGTCTCTCAGGCCCACCTTAGTCACTAATTTCTCAAGTCTCAAGGCTCACAACCTCGTACTACTCAGCCCAAACAATAATAATATGTGACGTAACAGTGAATGATAACAGAGACTGAGATATGATATGCAAATAACGGATCATGACTGAGCACATAATTAGAATTTAAGCAGATAATTGAAAATAACAGAAATAACCTCACTAGGCCACAACAGAATAAGCATATAGCTTAAACATGTTTTTCTAACATCAATTACAGTTCAATTGCTCGAACAAGTAAGGATTTTACGGATAGAACAAGACTTGATAACAACACAGTCCGAAAGAATCAACTGAGTCATGAATACCACAGTGCACGCCCGCACGCCAGTTACCTAGTATGTGTCTCACCCCAACACAAACCATATAATACATTTTTTCGGTGATTTATACCCTCAGTTCCAAGTTTAGAAGTGTTACTTACCTCAAAACACACAAATTACAACTCCAACAAGCCCTTCCCATGTGTATCGGCCTCCAAACGACTCGAATCTAGTCGCAAATAACTCAATATCAACAAATAATATCATAGGAAACAACATCAAACACTAAAGTTTCGATCTTTATTAAATTTTAAATGTCAACCCCTGTCTCTCGCCTCGGAACCCTACAAAATTCAAAAGATTTGATCACCAATTTAGTTAGGAGTCCAACCATACCAAAATCATCCAATTCTAACCTCAAATCGAACTTCAAACCTCCATTTTCATTTTTGAAAAGTTTTCAAAAAAATTCCTATTTCATCACTTTAATTCACTAAATAAACGACAAAAACAAGGATGGAATCACGATAAATGAACTAATCCAAGTCAAGAACACTGACCCCAATCCAAGACATGAAAATTCCCTCCAAAATTGCCCCAAACCGAGCTCTACAACTCAAAATGTGAAAATAATACTCTAACCCTCGATTTGGGTTTTAACATTCTGCTACCCAGTTATTGCGAATCGCGATTGCGGAAACAACCTTGTAATCGCAAAGAATAAAATTATCTCTGCCCTCAATTAGCTGACGTGAATGTGAAAGTCCAGTTGCGATCGCGTTGCTTACCAGCTCTGGCCCTACTCGAACGCGGGCTCCTCTACGCGATCGCGTAGGCTTGGCGCCTTACGCCCCCAACTGACTTCCCCTCTACGCGAACGTGTGGTCTTTGTCGCGTCTGCAATGAACTGAGACTCAAAGGCTACGCGAATGCGAGTCCACACACGCAAATGCAATGCACAAATATCCAGTTGCCCACAACAACTCTACGCGATCGCGTCCTAATCTTCGCGATCGCGTAAGAGGAAACCAGGTACCAGAAATCAACAACTCAACAAAATACAATATGAGTTCGAACATGATTTGAATTACACCCGAGGCCCCTCTGACCCCATCCAAACATACCAACAGGTCCTAAAACACAATACAAACTTAGTCGAAGCCTCAAGTCACATCAAACAACATCGAAACCATGAATTGCTCCCCGATTCAAGCCTAATAAACTATTGAACTTCCAACTTCTAAAATCAAAGCCGAAACATACCAAACCAACTCCGATTGACCTCAAATTTTCTACACAAGTCCTAAATGACACAACTGACCTATTCCAACTCCCGGAACAAAAGTCTGAGCCCGGTGTCAATAAAATCAACTTTCGTTAAAGCTTCTCAAACTTCCAAACCTTCAACTATTCAAGTTTTGCCAATTCAAGCCAAAACGACCTACGGATCTCCAAATCAATATCTGGACATACACATGAATCCAAAATCACCATACGAAACTATGGAAACCATCAAAACTCTATTTTGGAGTCGTTTACACATAAGACAACATTCGGTCAACTCTTTTAACTTAAGCTTCCAACCTTAGGACTAAGTGTCCCAAATAATCCCAAAACATCCCCGGAACCAAACCAACCAGTCCTGCAGGTCACATAACAACAGATGAACATACAAGAATTTATAAATGGCGGAACGGGGCTACAATACTCAAAATGACCGATCGTGTCGTTACATTCTCCCCCTCTTAAACAAACATTCATCCTCGAACGGGTCTAGAATCGTACATGGAGTCTCAAATAGGTTTGGATAACTACCCTACATCTCCCGCTCGGTCTCCTAAGTAGCCTCCCAGATATTTTGGCCTCTCCACTGAACTTTCACAGAAACTATATTCTTCGATCTTAACATTTGAACCTGCCGATCCAAAATGGCCACCGGCTCCACATCATAAGTCAAATCTCCATCTAAATGAATCATGATGAAGTCCAAAACATGAGACGGATCACCATAATACTTTTAGAGCATGGAAACATGAAATACTAGGTGGCAATGCAAGGTTGTAGGCCACCTCTCCAGTCCTCCCAAGCATCTCAAAAGGGTCAATATATCGAGGGCTCAACTTGACCTTCTTCCCAAACTTCATCACACCCTTCATGGGCAATACTCTGAGCAATACCTTCTCTCTCACCATATATGCAACATCACAAACCTTTCGATTTGCGTAATGCTTCTATCTAGACTGTGTCGTTCGAAGATGATCCTGAATCGACTTGACCATTTCCATGGCATCCTGAACCAGTTCTGTGCCCAACAACCTAGCCTACCTCTTCTTAAACCAACCAACTGGAGAACAACACTGCCTCCCATACTTGATTGGTAAATGTTATTGTATTCAAACTCTGCAAATGGTAGAAACTGATCCCAACAACCCCCGAAATCCATAACACAAGCGCGTATCATATCCTCTAATATCTGAATGGTGCGCTCGAACTGTCTGTCCGTTTGGGGGTGGAATGTTGTACTCAACTCATTCTGTGTGCCCAACTCTCGCTGCACTACTATGTAAAACTGCGATGTGAACTGTGTGCCCCAATCAGAAATGATGGACACCGGCACACCGTGAAAACGAACAATCTCGTAGATATAGATCTCAGCCAACCGCTCCAAAGAATAGGTAGTCACGACCGGTATGAAATGTGCGGAATTAGTCAACCGGCCCACAATCACTCAAATAACATCAAATTTCTTCAAAGACCGTGGGATCCCAACGACGAAGTCCATCGTAACCCGCTCTCATTTCCACTCAGGAATCTCAAGTCTCTGAAGCAAACCACCTGGCTTATGATGCTCGTACTTCACATGCTGACAGTTCAAGCACCGAGCCACATACTCCACTATATCTTTCTTCATTATTCTCGGCCAATAGTGCTACCTCAAGTCTTAATACATCTTCGCTGCACCCGGATGAATGGAATACCATGAACTGTGGGCCTCCTCAAGAATTAACTTATGTTCCCATCCACATTGGAAACATAAATCTGACCCTGCATCTGTAACACCCCATCATATCTAATAGAAACCTCCTTGGCATCACCGTATTGTACTGCGTCCTTAAGGACAAACAAATATGGGTCGTCATATTGATGCTCTCTGATGCGCTCATATAAAGAAGGCCGAGAAACCACACAAGCTAGAACCTGAATAGGCTCCGAAATATCTAACCTCACGAACTGATTGGCCAAGGCCTGAACATCTGATGGTAGCGGTCTCTCACCAACAGGAACAGTTGTAAGGCTACCCATACTCACCGCCTTTCTACTCAAGGCATCGGCCACCATGTTGGCCTTCCTAGGATGATACAAAATGGTGATAGCATAGTTTTTTAACAGCACTAACCATTGATAAATTGGGATTTTGACTACTTATTAGCACTCTTTAGCTTTTATTTTAGTCCAAAAGCGCTTACTTTCCCAAAAATTGATGAAATATGCTTAATTACAGGAATATTGAAAGATGAGCTCCCAAGATGAAATCCAACTCAAGAATGAGTAATCTGAACACAAGGACAAAAAAAGACACAAAAGCTTAGAAGTGTGGACCGCAGAATATCATCTACGGTCGCAGGTCGTGAAGAAATTCCCTTCAGATAAATGTGAAAAGTACGGTCCGCACATAAATTGTGCGGCCGCAGAAGTTGGGTTAGAGCAAAAGTTCAGAGAACCGGCACCTCAAAGTGCGGACCGCGCAATTATTGTGCGGGAGCAGAAGAAGAGCCACGCGGCCGCACTCACATTTGTGCGGACTGCAGAAGAGTAAGGTGTGGCCGCACTCAGAATTGTGCGGACCGTAGTAAGAAAGCAGTGAGGCCGCATATCAGAATTATGCGGCCGCAGATTTCCACTCCTGTCAACCTGAAGAAAAGTGCGGACCGCACATGGAATTGTGCGGCCGCAAAACCTCCGAAAGGGCATTTTTGTCCGAAAATTCTAGCTTTGTATAAATAGAAGAGTTTCACTTTTCTAGGTCAACTTTTGACATCATCTGCCACAGTATATGATTTCTTTTACTCTTTTTAGTAGTTTTTGCTATTTTGAGCTTTTTGAATATAGATTTCATCATTTTAATTATCAATATGGGTTTAACTATCATTTCTTCTCCTATTTCTTCTAGTTTATGCATAAGTAGCTAAATTTTCACTAGGGTTGTGACTCAACCCTAGTGTGTAAACTTAATGGGTGTTTGATTTATTGCTTGTTTATGATTGGATGTTTATATCTAGCCGTGTTCTTATTTTTATTTGAATAATTAATGATTGCAAACATTAATTCATGCCTATTTGACTTGATCTTTGCTTAAGAAAGAGAGACTTAGTCTAGAAAAACTTGTCTAGTACGAAATTGGGTCAATTGAGAGATTGATAAGCCCAATTAAAAGGTTGAACCTAGAGATAGTAAACCCGACTTGAGCTTCTTATCAACTATTTTGTTCAATACCCATTTGGACTTGAGAAAGCCAAATGGGGCAAAATCACTCTCTGACCGAGTGTTATTGAGTGGGTACTTGAGTGTTGATAGCTATAATACACCCCAACAAGTAAAACAAACTTTAAAGTTTACAACCCATTAGGCAAACACCTAGGTGAAGGTAATAGCCCTAGGCCTTTTATATCATTTGAAAAACAACAAAAATAATTTTCTAGTTTCATTCTTTGAATCACAATCGTAGTTTAATTTAGATTATCAAATAAAACCAAATATTGTAGAAGTGTAAATTTAGATATACAAACTCGCATGCTAAGTTATATACTACTAACACCCATTCACATAGCTCCCTGCGAAATTCGACCCCAACTCTTGTTGGGTATTGCTATTGCATCGACCGTTTTCATAACCTCAAAGAGAGAAGTGAAATTGGACGAGACCAACCATGTTCGCTGCCTCAAATTTAGATCCTTTTGCTCAAACAAGTGTTATAGAATCTGATGATATGTAAATACCTCACAAGACACGCTGTATAGATAATGCCTCCAAATCATCAATGCATGGTGACTGGCTACCAATTCTAAATCATGAACGTGGTAGTTCTTATCACGTGGCTTCAACTGGTGTGAAGCATAAGCAATCGCCCTACCCTCCTACATCAAGACATACCCAATAATAATCCGAGAAGCATCATAATACATTGTATATGAACTCGATGCTGAAGGCAAAACTAAAACTGGAGTTTTGGTCAAGGCAGTCTTGAGCTTCTAAAATCTCTCCTCACACTCATCAGACCACCTGAATGAAGCACCCTTCTAGGTCAATCTAGACAAAGGTGCAGCAATGGACAAGAAACCCTCCACAAAACAGCGATAATATCCGGCCAAGTCGAGAAAACACTAAATCTCAATAGCTGAAGACGGTCTGGGCCAAATCTGAACTGCCTTAATCTTCTTCGGATCTACTTTGATCCCTTCACTGGACACCACGTGTCCCAAAATGCCAAAGAACTGAGCCTGAACTCATACTTGGAGAATTTAGCATAGAGTTTCTTCTCCCTCAATGTCTGCAGTACAATCCTCAGATGTTGCTCATACTCCTCCTGACTGCGTGAGTACACCAGTGAATCATCAGTGAATACTATGATAAAAGAATTAAGATATGGCTGGAATACACTATTAATCAGATACATAAATGCTGTTGGGGCTTTGGTCAGCCAAAAATACATCACCAGGAACTCGTAGTGACCATAGCGGGTCCTGAATGCCGTCTTCAGAATATCAGAATCCAAAATCTTCAACTAGTGATACCAGAACACAAAAACATCTTGGAGAGCACTCTAAAACCCTGAAGCTGGTCAAATAAGTCATCAATGCGCAACAGTGGGTACTTGATCTTAATTGTAACTTTGTTCAACTGCCTATCATAAATGCACAACTGCATACTATCTTTCTTCTTTACGAACAAAACCGATGCACCACAAGATGACACACTAGCCCTAATAAATCCTTTATTATGTAGCTCTTGAAGCTATTCTTTCAATTTCTTCAACTCTACTGGCGCTATACGATACAGAGGAATAAAGATGGGCTGAGTGTCCGACACCAAGTCAATACCAAAATCAATATCCTTGTTTGATGGCATGCTCGATAGGTGTGCAGGAAACACATCTGGAAAGTCTCTCACTATCGAAACAGACGCAATGGTAGGAGTATCAGTACCAACATCCCTCACAAAGGCCAAATATGCCAGACCTCCCTTCCCAACCATCCATTAGGCCTTCAAATATGAAATCACTCCACTGGAAACATAGTCGAGAGAACCTCTCCACTCAATCCTAGGCAATCCCGGCATCGCCAATGTCACGGTCTTAGCGTGACAATCCAAAATAGCATGACATGGTGACAACCAATCCATACCTAGAATCACATTAAAATCAATCATACTAAGTAGTAAAAGATCAACTCTCATCTCCAATCCCCCAATAGTCACCACCTATGACAGATACACACGGTCCATAATAATAGAATCACCCACGGACATAGATACATGAACATGTGTAACTAAGGAATCATGGTACATATCCAAATAACGAGCAAAGTATGATGATAGATATGAATAAGTAGAACCAGGGTCAAATAATATGGAAGCATATCTGTGGCGCATTGAAATAATACTTGTGATCACTGCATCTTAAGCTATAGCCTCTAGCCTACGGGAAAAGCATAACATCGATCCTGACCACCACCTGATCGACCTCCCCCTCTATGGCAACCTTGAGCTGCCTAAGCCCCACCCCGAGCTAGCTGAGTGGGTGGTGAAGTAACTAGTGCGGAAGTTATAGCCTGACCACCCTGCTGAACTGGACCTCCCATAAGGCGGGGACAATACCTCCTCACATGCCCCAACTCTCCACACTTGAAGCAACATCGATTCGATAATGGCGTAGGGGACTGAATCAGACCTCGAGAACCAGAATAACCACCAGAAAAACCTGGTACAAACGAACCTTGAACTGATGGAGCACGGGATGAACTCTGAGCTGAGAGAGCACTGAAAGATGACTGACCTGGACGAGCATTTAATGAACCATGGCTAGCTGATGAACCATAATGAACTGGACGAACTGTGTGAGCGGGCCTGCAAAGACGACCCCTGCTATCATGCGACTGCCCTCCAAATGAGGAACTGCTGAAACCACCTGGACTACGAGGCCTCTTGGCCTCCCTCTCCTTATGCTCTTGATTGCGAACTAGCTCTAGGCAACTAACAATATCAACCACATCATCAAACCTCGCACCCGATACAATCTTTCGAGTCATGATGAACGTAGTCCATAGTTGAGGCCATCAATAAACCTCCTAATTGTCTCCCTCTCCGTGGGAACCAACCATACCGCGTGACGAGCCAACTCCCAAAAGCTCATCTCATATTGAGTAACTAACATGCCCTCCCAGTATAGCTGCTCAAACTGCCTACGCAACTTATCTCTATGAGTCTATGGAATAAACTTCTCTAAGAAGAGAATTGAGAACTCATGCCATGTAAGTGGGGCAGCGCTGTGTGGCCTGCTTAACTCATAGGCCTCCCACCACCTATAGGCTGCCCCTATCAGTTGAAAAGTAATAAATAAAACTCCACTGGTCTCCAAAATACCTGCCGTGCGAAGGATCCACTGACACTTGTCTATAAAATCCTGAGCATACTCTAACTAGGCCCTACTGAACTCTGGAGGCTTGAGCCTCCCAAACCACTCTAGTCTCTTCTGCTCCTCGTCATAGGTGGGAAAACCTGGGCCCCAGCAACTACAACCGGCTGGGCTGGTAGTACCCCCGCTATCTCAAGTCCCTAAGCTACCTGCTCTGTAGTATGGGCGGTGGGAGTCTAAGCACCTCCCCCAGCTTGAGAAGTGGCTGGTGCACTGAAAACCGAAACTGCTACAGCAAGGCTCTTGCATACAGTCAAAATCTCGGCCAGAGCCTCATGAAGGACTGGTACCTGAGCTGGTCCCACCGGCTCAACCACATCTGGTATATGTTTCTCAGCTAGAGCAACTAGTGGCTCTATAGGTGCTGCTCTAGCTGTGGTATGAGTCGCACCACGACCTCTACTGTGGCCCCGACCTCTCGCATTCTAGCTGGTGGTACAGATGACCATCCACCTGATCTGGTCGCACGTGTCCTCACCATCTATGAGAGAATAGAAGAATAGAAGTTCAGTTTCCAGAATCAACGAATCCGCACGAAAAGAGTACAAGAAAGTAAAGTTTCCTGATAGTTCGGTATCCTCTCGAAGATAAGTACAGACGCCTTCGTACCGATCCGCAAGACTCTACTAAACTTGCTCATGACTCGTGAGACCTAAGTAACCTAGTGCTCTTATACCAACTTGTCATGACCCAAAATCCTAACCTGTCATGACGACACCTTACTCATTACTAGACAAGCCGACAATCACATAACAACTACGTATTTGAATTAAAAAATGATTTAATAAGCTCAGCGGAGGAAAATCTCATAAATATCTTATAAAAACAACTGTAACTCTACTACAATTATCCCAAAACCTAGTGTCATCGAGTACATAAGCACTACAATATCTCAATAAAAACAAACTCTAGTACAATTGTCTGAATAGTAAAACAGTATTGAAGAAAATAAAAGGAAGGAAAATCAAGGTCTACGGGTGTCACAGCATCTACCCCGAAGTCTCCGAGCAAGTACTAGTACCACCCTAGCAATCACCGCGTCCAGGTGTACCTGGATCTACACACGAAATGGAGAGTGTAGTATGAGTACAACCGAGCCAATATACTCAATAAGTATTAGAACTAACCTTAGGCTAAAAGCAGTGACGAGCTTAGAAAGATACAGTTCGAACCAATATAAAGTCAACAAAGGTAAGATAACAACAATGACAACCAAAAGCTTAGAGAAATTTCCATAGTCAGCTCGTTCGGGTATAGAAATTTGGACATGCTTTCAAGTTCAACAATTCATGCCCAACCCTGATAAAATATGTCAAGTACAACTAGCATGAGGAATGATACATCTCTGTGCCTACATGTCAGATATGTATGTCAAATATAATGAATCACAGTGATATTCCCGAGGAACTTACACTCTTAGAGTACTAAATTTGTCTGTCTCAGTTACACAATCATCACACATACACACAATCAATCAGCATTGTACGGGTGCCTAACATCAATGCCCCTCACCAATGCACGTGTATATATATATCACTGTACATGTGCTCACTAGTGGTATGTATGACTCTCGAGGTGCGGATCCTGCCCAAGTGCTAATATAAAGCCTATAAGGCCTACTGTGGCGTGCAACCCGATCCACATTAATAAATAAGCCAATAAGGCATGCTGCGACATGTAGCCCGATCTATAATAATAATAATAATAATAATAATAATAATAATAATAATAATAATAATAATAATAATAATAATAATAATAATAATAATAATAATAAAGCCAATATGGCATGCTATGGCGTGTCGTCCGATCTACATTATCACTCATAACACGGCTCACATGCCCACCTCAGTCACCAATCTCTCAAGTCTCAAGGCTCACAACCTCGTATTACTTAGGCCAAACAATAATAATATGTGGTGTAACATGGAATGATAACAAAGACAGAGATATGATATGCAAATGTCGGATCATGACTGAGCAAATAATTGCAATTTAAGTAGATAACACAAAACAACAGAAATAACCTCACTACGCCTCAACAAAATAAGCACATATCCTAAACATGTTTTTCCAACATGAATTACAATTCAATTACTCTAACAACCAAGGAGTTTACGGATAGAACAAGACTTGATAACAACACAGTCCGAAAGAATCAACCGAGCCATGAATACAACGGTGCATGCCCACACACCCGTCACACAGCATGTGCGTCATCCCAACCTCAATTTAAAGTTTAAAAATATTACTTACCTCAAAACCCGCAAATCACAACTCCAACAAGCCCTTCCCATGCATATCGAACTCCAAACGCTCAAATCTAGTCACAAACAAATCAATATCAACAAATAACGCCGTAGGAAACAACTTCAAACAATAAAGTTTTGATCTTTATCAAAATCAAAAAAGTCAACCTAAAAAGTCAACCCATGTCTCACGCCTCGTAACCCGATAAAATTCATAAAATCCGAATATCAATTTAATTACCATTCCAACCAGACCAAAATCATCCATTTCCTACCTCAAATCGACCTTCAAACCTCTATTTTTTATTTTTGAAAAGTTTCCAGCAAAATCCCTATTTATTCAATATAATTCACTAAAAAACAATGATGGAATCATGATAAATGAACTAATCCGAGTCAAGAACACTTACCCCAACCCAAGACGTGAAGATCCCCTCCTAAACTGCTCAAAATCGCGCTTTACAACTCAAAATGTAAAAATAATACTCTAACCCTCGATTTGGGTTTTAACATTCTATTGCCCAGTTATTGTGAATCGCGATCGTAGAAATAACCTCGCGATCGCGAAGAATAAAATAATCTCTTCCCTCAATTAGCATACGCAAAAGCGAAAGTCCAGTCTCGATCGTGTTGCTTACCAGCCCTGAACCTACGCGAACGCGGGCTCCTCCACGTGATCTCCTAGGCCTGACGCCCCCAGCTGACTTCTCCTCTATGAAAACGCGTGGTCTTTGTCACGTCCGTGATGAACTGAGACTCAAAGGCTACGCGAACTTGAGCCCATATAGGCAAATGCAGTGCACAATTTTCCAACTGCCCACAACAACTCTACGCGATCGCGTAAGAGGAAACTAGGTACTAGAAATCAGCAACTCAACAAAGTCCAAAATGAGTCTGAACATGATCCGAATCATACTCGAGGCCCCCCAGGATCCCATCCAAACATACTAACAGGTCCTAATACATGATACAAACTTAGTTTAACCCTGAAATCATATCGAAACAACGAATCGCACCATGATTCAAGCCTAATGAACTATTGAACTTCCAACTTCTAAAACCAATGCCTAAACATACCAAACCAACTCCAATTGACCTCAAATTTTGCACACAAGTCTTAAATAACACAACAGACCTATTCCAACTCCCGAAACAAAAATTCGAGTCCGATATCAACAAAGTCAACTCTTGGTCAAACTTCTCAACCTTCCAAACCTTCAACTTTTTAATTTTTGCCAATTCAAATCAAAATGACCTACAAATCTCCAAATCAATATTCTGACATACTCCTAATTCAAAAATCAAGATACGAAGCTATCGGAACCATAAAAAATTTATTCCGAAGTCATTTACACATAAGTCAATATCCGGTCAACTCTTTCAACTTAAGCTTCTAACCTTGGGACTACGTAACCCAAATTATCCCGAAATATTCCCATAACCAAACCAATCACCTCGGTAGGTCACATAACCACAAATGAACATACAAGAAGTGATAAATGGGAGAACGAAGCTACAATACTCAAAACTACCAGCCGGGTTGTTACAGCCTCGAATGACGTATGGGGTTGCGTTATTAGCATAGAATTATGGTTGTAACTATTTAATTGTAAATGTTTTTGGGGAAAATTCACGATTTCCGTAAAGAGAAGAACTTAAGCACGAGTTTCTAATTCCCAAGGTCAAGGTCATGGCAAGCAAATAGTTGATAATAAAATTATTTGATAAGAAAGTGCTTGAATGTTCTTAAGGGTAATGTTCAGATTGTTGTTTGAAATTTTTGATTGCTTAATTGATATGAATTTATAATTAGTTAATGATACAAATTATCTTATAGAAGTTAAATTTCCTTATTTGTTAACTCAACTAGCTCAGAATGTTAGAGAAAAAATGATTCTCTTGTTTGATTGTATTGTTGGTATGCCATTGCCTGCATTAATTCAAATTATGCTCATATTTGATATATGTAATCACATAAGAAAAGGAAAAGTTGGTCTAGTGGATTCTTTATCCACGATGGCCTAGTGTGCGTGAGTTGCTCTAGTTAATACTTTTTCCACGAGGGCCTAGTGTGCGTAAGTTTGTGTCATGACCCAAAAACCACCAGCTGATCATGATGGCACCTAACTCACTTGCTAGGCAAGCTAAACATAACAATAGCGGATCAAGATAACAAAATTACGGAAATAGTACAATTTTAAATCCAAATATCATAAATAAACTGTGTCAATACAAAAATATTCCCGAAACTAGCAATATAATGTCATGAGCTCTACAGTAGATATACAATTCTGAAAACACAAAGTGAAAATACTATCTGAAAGAGACACCAAGGATTGCGGTCGGAATCCAGCTCTATCTCATCTCTCAGCAGCTCAACAATAATCACGACAACTCTCAGTTGGGTCCAAAATCTGGATCTACACAATTAAGTGCATAGTGTAGTATGAGTACAACTGATCACATGTACTCATCAAGTATCATAACTAACCTCGACGAGATAATAGTAGCAAGAATTACCAGCGATACTCGCTAACAACCTGCTAAGATCATAAATTGCACAAGTACACAACAATGGTACCATCTATTCATTTGAAACACAAATATGACCACATCAGTGCACATAGAGAAGAGGTTCCAAATCATATGTCCGTTAACAACTCAGCATATAGAGAAGATATGCATTTTAGAATCAAACCATATGCACATGTTAATATATAGAGAAGATATATACCGTGCCTTCACCTTACAATCAATAGCATATAAAGAAGATATGCATAAATAAGCATGTATAAAACCCAACAATGGAATGTAGAGAAGATATGTGATAAACCATGCATATACCCAAGGTAATTACAAAAAGAGAAAAGATGCAAAAACCCAAATACTGATCAGTTTTCCTCATACGACATGTACATCATCAAGAGAGAAATATGAGAGGATGATCCTAGGGTAATGGATCCTTATCCACATGCTACATAGACAACTCACGTGCACAACCATCGCAAGGACAACTCACGATCCATGATCATAATGTAACAACCTGACCGGTCATTTGTGTATTTGAGCCTTATTTCCCTATTTGATACTCCCCGCATGTGTATTTGTTATTATATAATTTGCGGGGATAGTTCGGGAAGGTTTTGGAGTGAATTGGAATACTTCGTTCCAAGGTTCAAAGCTTAAGTTATAAGAGTTGACTGAGGTTTGACTTTTGTATAAACAAATCCAGAATGGTATTTTGATGGTTCTAGTAAGTTCATGTAGTGATTTTGGACTTAGGCATATGACCTGAATTTATTTTAGAGGTTCTTAGGATGATTTGGCTCTTTTTGCCGAAAGTTAGAAATTTGAATATTTAGAAATTTCATAAGATTAACAATGGGTTGACTTTGTGTCTATCAAGGATGGAATGTTGTTTTGAGACTTGCAATAGGCCTACCATTTTGTCATTAAGCACTTGTGTGTAATGTTTGGTGTCATTCCAAGTTGGCTTGGTAGGAATCGGGCGCTTGGTTGTCAATATTGAAGCTCTTGAGTTTCAAAGCTTGCATGATGATGATTTTTTAAAAAACTTATGTTAGTAAGATTTTTAATATTTTCTCTCTCTAGCCTTGGGCTCTCGGCGCACGTTATGTTAACATACGCCGACATTAGTAGACATGGCCAGAGGACGAGGTCGACTGAACAAACAAGCAATTGTAATAGTGGGAAGCTCGGTAAGTGCTAGGGTAATAGCAAAAACCCTAGAAAATGAAAGTGAACTGAGAATTGCAACACCGGTAGCGACTCAGTTCCCGTCACTTTCACCCTTTGGATCGATAGCTAAATTGACCACTGGATTAAGAAATTAAACCTCAATGGAGATCTAAAGACGCAATCGACTGGAAATGAAAGACTACAAGGAAGCACAAGCGTTAATGTTCAAAGACCAAAGACCAAACACAGGGAAACTCTGAAGCAGCACTGAAGCAACAAGTTCCAGATCCTACTTGGACTGGGCTACTCACACGCAATCAAGCGGCAACCAATGATATGTCTCTTGATTATATACCCCTGGAATTGGTTGAAGGAACTATAATTGTAAAGCTTCATAAAGAAGAAATAGAAAAGGAAATCGATAAATGGAAGTCGGCATATATAGTTTTTGTGATAGGAGAAACATGTGGATATAACTATATGAAGAAGTATATGAATCAAAATTGGAACACTGTTGCGGAACCTAAAATCTATTATCATGAGGAGGGATACTATGGTGTTAAATTTTAAAGCATAGCAGATTTGAATGAAATTTTATTTGTGAGCCCTTACAGTATTAACAACAGACCTCTGATCGTAAAGTAATGGACTCCAGATTTTGATTTTAATGCAGAGTTCCTCACAGAATTTCCCCTATGGGTTCAATTCCAAAATCTGCCCATGAGTTGTTGGAGTAGAGTCTCACTGAGTAGGATAGAAAGTTCTACTGGTGTACGAAAATATGCAGATGAGTGCACGATAAAGCAAACCGGAATATCTTTTGCCAGAATGCTCATAGAGGTTAATGTCACCAAGCCTCTGCAATCTGAAATAATAGTGATGGATCCTTCAGGGAAAACATTCCAGCATACAGTGACTTTTTAATGGAAACTTGAATATTGTAAAGATTTCTTAATAATAGTGCATAATTGTGCTACACAAAGGTTGCGTGAATTGAAGAAGGAGGAATGAAAGCAAGCTAGCGTAACAAAAAAAAAGGAAGGGACCTAAAACATTGGTACCATCTTGGGTGCCAAAGTTTGATAATTGTGTGCCAGCTACTTCTACTAGTGATCAGCAGGGGACTAGTTATGCAAATGTCACCAAACAAGTCCAGCATCCAGAAGATATAATGGAACATGAAGAGATAGATCCACGAGCCAAGGAGAAATAGTTATTGAAAGGGAAGGAAGCTAAGGAAATAAATGGCAGAATTATGAATCAAATAGTAGAAGTTGCTATACCAGTGAGGAATGAGTTTGAAATCTTACAATCAGATGATGTTATGGTGGCACACCTACTCCCTTATGAATTAGGAAGGTGATTCATATACCATTAGTAATGTCCTTATTAGCATGGAATGTGAGGGGGTTAAATAAAAGGTATAGACAAATGGAAATAGCTACATACCTTAGAGAGAATAAAGTAAATTTAGTAGGATTAGTGGAAACAAGAGTAAAGGAATATAAAGTAGGCAGCATTAGCAACAAAATTGCTCCTGGATGGGGGTTTGAAGCTAACTATGCACATGCAGTTAATGGGAGAATCTGAATCCTTTTGGGATAGTAATATAAACCAGATTAAGATTATACAACAAGAAGCACAACTTCTACATTGTAATGTAGTTAGAAGGAATCAAGTCATTGATTGTGATATGGCAGCGGTGTATGGACTCAATACACTAGAACAGAGGAAGGAATTATGGCAGAAGCTTATAAGAATCTCACAAAATGTCTCCAAACCATAACTTATCTGGGGAGATTTCAATTCTATATCATGTCCACATGATAGACTACATGGTGCAGTAGTAACTAGTATGGAGATAAGGGATTTTGCTGAATGTATTGAAACACTGATGCTAAATGAGTTACCATGGAAGGGAGACTATTATACTTGGACAAATAGACAATAAGCGGGAGATAGAATCTAGAGTAGAATTGACAGAGTTATGCAGAATGTAGACGGGATGATGCAGTTTGGACACTTAACTACTGAGTACAAACTGCCTCATATCTCAGATCATAGTCCTACGCTGATAACTACTAACCTGAGGGAGCCAAGGATCAAACCACCATTTAAGTTCTTCAATGTTTGGACAACACATGAAAACTTTCTTAAGCTAGTGGAGGAATGTTGGACACAGAGTTTGCACCTGGAAAAAATGAGAAACATCTGGCTTAAAGAGAAAGACCTTAGGGGAAAATTTAAGATTCTAAATGAAAGTGAATTCAAGGGTGATGTAATGAGAATTAAACAAGCTAGAGATGACCTGTAAGAGATCCAGACAAAGATGAGTATGCAATATACAGATACACTTGACTTAGAAGAGAATAATATAATCTGTCAACTTGAAAAGTGGTCCATGATTGAAGAAAGTGTTATGCAAAAAAAGGCTAGGGCAATGTGGATAAAGCTTGAAGACTCTAACACTAACTATTTTTCAGTTATTATGAGAGACAAAAAACAGAAGAAACAAATCACAGAGATTGACTCTCCAGATGGAAGGAGGCTGGTTGAAGCAGTAGATATAAAGGAGGAAATTACTTAGTTCTAACTATATCCCCGCGAGCCAAGTGGAGCATGCATGAAGTAGTCAGATGCTTCTTCTATTCTTTTCCCTGACGTAGCCGGGCCATCCTGGATTTGAACCAGAGACCTCGCCCATGAATTAAATAATCGCACCTACGGTCCAACCAATTGGGAGAGAAACAATAGATTCCTTTTCAAGAGTGATTCATCCTTCACGAATGCAGCATATAACTCTCCATTGTACTGCGCTCTCCAGTTGTTCTTATCAGTCACTCATTGGGACAACATTACCCGGTGTGGCAACAGTAAATAGAAAGACTATGAGAAGAGGTGAAACCCTTAACCACGCCCAGCAACTAAATTTATGTGAAACAGTAATAGAGAAGTAAACCTATGAAGGATTATGCTCGATAGGAGATAACAAAGCACCAGGGGTGGATGGATATAATGCAGTATTATACAAAAATGCATGGTCAATCATTAAGCATGAAGTAATAGAAGTAGTAAAGGAGTTCTTCACAACAGGTACACTGTTTATAGGCATCAATTGTACATTAGTTACTTTGATTCCATAGGTAGCCAAGCCTACTACAATCAAATAGTAGAGGCCCATTGCCTCTTATACTTTTCTCTATAAAATCATAGCTAAAATCTTGGCAGGAAGAATACAAAAGGTTATTGCTAACATCATCACAAAAACTCAAGTTGGATTCATTTATGGGAGAAAGGTAGCAGACAATGTGATCTTGGCACATGAACTGATAAAGGCATACACAAGGAAATATATCTCACCTAGATGTATGATCAATGTGGATATTCAAAAAGCCTATGACACTGTGAATTGGAATTTTTTAAATCAGATGGTGGAAGAGGTGTAATTCCCTCAAAAATTTCTTAGATGGATGATGGAATGTGTTTCAACAGTCAACTACTCTATAGTAATCAATGGAGAGCAAACTAAACCATTTGATGCTGCAAGAGGACTCAGACAAGGGGATCCAAAAATCACCCTTTTTGTTTGCTATAGTCATGGAGTACTTAAGCAAAAACCTTAGTAAGTTAATGGGTGAGAAGAAATTTAAATATCATCTTAAGTGCTCAAAAATGAATATCACTCAATTGAGTTTTGTAGATGAATTGCTAACGCTTTCCGAAGGAGATATTACTTCTGTAGGTTTACTGCATAAAAGGTTTGGCAACTTCACAGCTGCCTCAGGCTTACAAGCTAACCTGTTATAAAGTGCTATATATTTTGGTGGAGTCGCAGAACCTATCAAACATGATATCCAACAACTGTTGGGATATGGGCAAGGGGAATTACCTTTTAGGTACTTAGGGATTCCATTGGCTACAAGAAAACTGAAGCTAGTTGAATTGTAACCCTTAATCACCAAGATCACTGCAAGGTTGTCTTCATGGGTAGCAAGGAAGTTGTCATATGCTGGCCGAGTTCAATTGGTGAAATCAGTTCTATTTTGAGTTTAATCTTACTGGGCTCAGTTGTTCATAATACCTGTTAAGGTGATGAAGGCCATAGAAGCTTACTGCATAATCTATATTTGGTCTGGAGCAAATGAAATTACTAGAAAGTCATTGATTTCCTGGAGTAAAATGTGTGTGCCAAAATCAGCCGGAGGCCTAAACCTCACAAATTTGAAGATCCGGAACAAAGCAACTATAACAAAAACTTATTGGGAATTACATAGTAAAAACGATACCTTTTTGGATCAAATGGATACCTAGGTATTACATAAAAGGGAAGCAATTAGTGAATATGCCTATTCCCCAACAAGCAAGCTAGATTGTAAGGAAAATATTCAAGGCAAGAGAGGAGTTGAGTCTTGTGAACATGATTCATCAGGCAACAGGAGCATGATTAAGAGTATCTACTTGAAAATGCTTGGGAGAATTAAGAAATGTTACTTGTAAGAATCTAATGTGTATGAATGCAGTAAGACCAAAAGCAGTTTTCATAACAGGTTTCTAACTTCAAGATAGATTACTCACAACAACAATGCTGAAAAACTAGGGAATGTAGATAGATACAAGGTGTAAAATGTACAAACTAGCAGAGGAGAGCATGGATCACTTATTTGTTGAATGTGAAGTTAGCAGACGAGTGTGGAGCAAGCTAATGACTTGGATACAAATTGCTTGGCCAACAATGGCTTCATGGGATCACATGCAAAACAAGATAGAGCAAAGTACAAGAGGAAAGACAAAACAAGCAATAATTGTGAAGATGATATATACAGAGTTTATTTATGCAATATGGATTGAACGAAATAACATAATTTTCATACAAAAAGAGAGTTCAAGTTATGTTATAGCTAGAGAAATAGCTTATACCTGTCATGTTCGAGTTGCTGTTAATTTTAGGATGTCTCTTCAGAATTTTAGATTTCCTATCTGGGGTGTACAAGATAGTCTCCATCGGTGAGTTTCTTTTGTTTGATATATGATCAGCTGACTGAGTTTTAAAGTCTAGATAGATTTGTAAATATCTTACTTGGAAATTATTGAAAGTTGATAGTTATCAAAAAAACTTGCATGATGTGTTTTGATGTTCTATTCATGGTTTTGTATGTTATTTTAATGTTTCGAACTTGCAAGTGAGTTTGTATGAGGTTTACGCACTTGTATGGACGTTTGGTGTGGGACGAGGGACTCGAGGGAGTTTCGGATTGACTTCAGAGTGTTTTGGTGAAGCTTCAGAGTGACTTGAACCTTGTCACTACTTCACTGTGTTTAGTCTCGATATTTTTTGGGTATCGATCGTAGTGTACTCATACTAGACTTCTATATATTTTTGTACAGATCCAGGTGTTGGAGGCAACAGATCTTGAGATCGAAAGCTCGCATCGGTCGTGAGGATTCAAAGTAGAGCTGTATGTTGTCACAGTCTCTTGGTGTCTCATCCTTTATATTGATACTATTAAATTTACCTTCGAACATTATTATTTTTTTAATATTCCACATGCAGTCACTTAGAGCTCAAGACTATGTGTTACCTAGATCTGGCAAGATGTATTGAGTGTTTCCATTTTAGCTTGTATTGACTCTATTTTCGCTTTTATATTAAATTATGTCTTATTATATCATATTTTATTGATTTAAATTTGTTAAGTAATAGACTTACCTAATCTTAGAAATTAGGTGTCATCACAACCCCTATAGTGGGATTTGGGTCTTGACACATAACCACCGAACAGACAATTCACGTGTTTAACAATCCAGTCCATCACACAGAACCATATACAATAATGCATGCATACAATCAACGATTATGTCACTACCCAAAATCTCAATCACGGGACCATGATGGTGTCTAACATCCGCTTGATAGGAACGCCAACATTAGCTAAAACATTAATCAGTTTAATAATTTTAAAATTAAATCATTAATAAAATACGATAAAAATACTCTAAATATATAATAGAATCCATAAAACATCGCTGCCTAGTCTAATCCCAAAAACTGGTGTCACAAAATGCATGAGCTGCTAGAATACTACAAATTGAATACTAATGCAAATACTTGAAAATAACTAAAATTTTGAGGGCTTTTTTATTTTCGCAAAACATATTATTTCTGTAAATTTGGAAAATTTGGCAATGAGCTTGTGTAGAGTCGTGAACGTGGCAAAGTCATTTATACTCGCTTCTAATGAACCCACTACATCTTTCCCCAAAAATCTAAATCTCCAATTTTATCCATATTCAAGGCTTTACTAACTAACATCACTACCCATTTCTATGCCTGGTAAGTAATATTTCACTATAAGTTTTAAATTAGACTTAGTGTCAAACTGTAAAATCTTAACTTTTTTTCCAGTCAAAGGGAAAACAAATAGGAAAAACATGAAACGAAATAAGAAAAAAAGCAAAGGACAACTTACAGTCTAAAAGTAGCCAGGAATTTTCTAACACATCCATTATTCCATCATCCTAAACCGTGAAAGTAGCCAGGAATTTTCATATGTAAATAAGAAAGATAAACTGTTCATTAAGAATTAAACTCATGCATCAACATATTATAGTATAAATTGAAGTAGAATACTACTAATTGAATTCAAAAGTTGATTCTAGATTAGATCCTCGAGAATAACTTTGTCCCCAAAATGCACGACCTGCAAGTTTATTCATCTAGATTACCATATAATACAAACAAAATCAAAATGCACCAACTAAACCCCCAATTTTACAAACTAGAAACCACAATTTATCATATATACAAATAAAGAACAAAAGTAAATTAATGGGTTTATCAGACATGTTACCAAAGAAAGAAAACAGAAGAAGAAGATTTTTCAGCGAAACATTAGCGAACATCGAACAACCATAGAAAATATCAAACATGTCTAAGATGTAAGCAAATCTAAATGATATCATAAAGAATGAACCTTAGACCAAAATGCTTTGCAAAAGATATCAAATTCCAAGTAACAAGCAAATAAAAAATAAAAACGAAAATCAAATCCTAAAAACATTTCAAAAGTTCGCATTTCACCTGGTGTTGCTTAGAGATGATAGCAAAGAAATAGATTATGATCGGATATGAAATTCTAAAAAAATGCAGATTAGAATAAAGCAGAAGATAGAGTTAAGTAAATTGTAACCTAATCAGTTGAAGTAGAAAGAACAGAATTTACCGTATTGAATTCACTGAAGGAACAACAGGGATGAGAGCGAAAGAGTCAAGTGAGAGTACTCACTTGACTGAGATTCCGCTGTATCATCTGAAATAGTTTTCCTTCGTTGGAAGTAGTATTCTTCATTGGAGCATACCGCACAGTTTTGCCGATGGCGATTTTTTCTACATTAGAGATGGTTTTGAGACTTGAGAGAAATAAGGTTCTAAAGCTTGAAAGAGAAACGAACCGCAATGGGACTAAACGAACCGCAAGCACATAACATGTCCTCAAATATATGAGTGGTGTTCTCGGACTATTCATCCGTATGAGGATGAAATATTGTGTTCGGCTCAACCCGTGTGCCAACTCACATTGCACGACTCTCCAAATATGCGATATGAATTGTGTGCCCCGATAAAAAATGAGGTAAATAGGCATGTCGTGCAGGTGGATAATCTCCTGAAGGTAAATATGAGCTAACATCTCTGAAGAATAGGTGGCCACCACCAGAATGAAGTGCGCGGACTTAGTCAACCGGTCCCCAATAATCTAGACTGCATCATACTTCTTCAAGGTCCATGGCTAGCTAACCCCAAAGTCTATAGTGATGCTTTCACACTTCCACTCTGGTATCTCTAATCTCTGAGTCAGTTCACCTGGTTTCTGATGTTCATATATCACCTGTTGACAATTCAAGCACCGAGATACATAAGTAAATATGTCTTTCTTCATTCTGCGCCACCAATAGTGTTGTTTCAAGTCATAGTACATCTTCGTAACACCTGGGTGAATAGAATAGCGCGAACTGTGCGCCTCTTCAAGGATCAAATCTCTCAACCCATTAACATTTGGAACATAAATTTTTCCTTGTAGCCGTATAACACCATCTTCTCCAATCACAACATCCTTGGTACCACCCTGCTGCACCATATCCTTCAACAACAGCGAGTATCATCAAACTTGCGAGCCTTGATACGCTCCAATAATGAAGACTTTTCTACAACACAAGCAAGAACACAGCTAAGCTCCGAAACATCTAATCTCATAAACCGGTTGGCTAATGCCTGAATATCCATGGCTAGTAGCCTCTCAACTACTGGTAAATATGCCAAACTAACCATACTCTCGGCCACTACATTGGCTTTTCCTTGATGATATCATATAGTGATATCATAGTCGCTTAGCAACTTTAACCATCTCTACTACGACAAATTAAGGTCTTTCTACTTAAACATGTGTTGAGAGTCTGACGTATGGATAGTGCCTCCAAATCTTCAGTGTGTGAACAATGGCTGTCAACTCTAAGTCATGAACAAGGTAAGTCTTCTCATGAACCTTTAACTACCAAGACGTGTAAGTAATCACCCTACCATCCTACATCAACATTTCACCAAGACCAATAAGCGATGTATCATAATACACAGTGTAAGATCTTGAACCTGTAGGCAACACCAACATTAGGGCTGTAGTTAAAGCAATCTTGAGCTTTTAAAAGCTCAACTCACACTCATCGGACCACCTGAAAAGTACACCCTTTTGGGTCTACTTGGTCAGTGGGGATGAGATAGATGAAAATCCCTCTATGAACCGGCGATAATACCCTGCCAAACCCTAGAAGCTCCGAATCTCTGTAGCTGAAGTAGGTCTAGGCCAGTTCTAAAATGCCTCAATCTTCTTAGGATCCAATTTAGTTCCCTCGGAGGATACAACATGGCCCAAAAAGGCAACCGAGTCCAACCAGAACTCACACTTTGAAAACTTGGCATATAACTGACTATCCCTCAAGGTCTGAAGTAAAACCGAAAGATGCCGCTCATGCTCCCCTCGAATACGAGAGTAAACCAAAATATCATCAATAAAAACGATCACAAAAGAATCCAACCTGGGCTTGAACACACGGTTCATCAAATCCATTAATGTCGATGGGGCATTTGTCAAGCTAAATAACATCACTAAGAACTCATAGTGACGATATCGAGTCAGAAAAGTTTTCTTAGGGGCATCTAATTTCCTAATCTTTAACTGATGGTAGCCAAATCTCAAATCAATCTTCGAAAGCACTTTGGAATCCTGAAGCTAATCAATAAAGTCACCAATCCTCTGCAAAGGATACGTGTTCTTGATAGTGACTTCGTTCAACTGCCGATAATCTATGTATATCCTCATCGAACCATCCTTTTTCATCACGAACAACACTAGATCACCCCAAGGTGAGACACTAGATCTAATGAATCCCTTATCAAGAAAATCCTACAATTACTCCTTCAATTCCTTCAACTCAACTGGGGCTATACGGTATGGTGGAATATAAATGGGATGAGTACCGGAGCCAAGTCAATACAGAAGTCGATATCTCTATCGGGTGGCATCGTCGACAAATCTATAGGAAATACCTCTGGAAACTTGCGCACAACTAGTACTGAATCCATGGAAGGAACCTCGGCACTAGGATGACGGATATAGGCCAAATATGCTAGACAACCCTTCTCGACCATAAGCTGAGCCTTCACATAAGAAATAATCCTACCAGTAGAATGGCCAGGAGTCCCTCTCCATACTAATTGAGGCAACCCCAGCATAGCTAATGTCACTGTCTTTGTGTGACAATCCAAAATAGAGAGATAAGGTGACATCCAATCCACACCCAAGATAACATCAAAGTTTACTATATCACGAAGTAGAAGGTCTACCCTAGTCTCATAGCTCCCTATTGAAACCACACACAAGCGATATACACGATCTACAATAATAGAATCTCCCATAGGCGTGGACACATCAACATGAGCACTCAAAGAATCACGAGGCATAACTAGATATGAAGAAAAATAGGATGACACGTATGAATAAGTAGAGACCGGATCAAATAGAACTGAGGCACCTCTATTGCAAACCGGAACAATACTTGTGATGATGGCGTCAGATGACTCTCCCTCGGGTCTGGTTGGTAATGCATAAAGACGGGGCTGAGACCTACCACTGTGACCTCCCCCCCTCGGGCAACCTCTTATTGGCTGGCCTCCACCTCTAACGGCCTAACCACCACTTCTAGATAACTAACCTCCACCTCTAGCAGCCTGACCCCCGCCTCTAGCTGGTTGAGCAGGCGGTGAAGCAGTCGGTGCTGGAACCATGGCACGAGAACTCTATTGTGGCATGTCACCCTATGACCTAGGGCAAATCCTCGCGATGTGCCTCAGATCTCCACATGCATAACAAGCCCTTGGCTGATGTGGCTGCTAAAGCTGGGACAGACCCTGAAGGCCCAGATACTCACTGTGATAGCTAACTACTCCGGATGATACCCATATGAACTATGACTATCTGAAGCACCGTGGGATGCCTAGAGAGAAGACTGAATCACCCTGGGAGGATGGCCGCTACTGAAGAACCTCTACCTTTAGAGGAGGCACCACTGAAGCCATCAAAATAATGAGTCCTCTTATCAGACACCGTCTCTCTACCCTGACTACAAATTATCTCGATCCGTCTAGCAATCTCTACGGCCCTCTGGAAAGAAATATCATTCCCAGTCTCTTTGGCCATTTGTAGTGTAACGGCCTGGCCGGTTATTTTGAGATCTAGCATATCGTTCGATGGTTTGAGAACTTGAGTAACTTCACTCTATGTATTATGACTTGCACATGTAGTCTCGGGAAGATCGGGGTTGGTTTGGAAGAATAATTCTCAATTTGGAAGATTTAAGTTGGAAGAGTTGACCTCGTTTGGGTTTTCAAAAAGTGATCTTGGATCGGCCTTTTAATGGTTCCGTTATATCCGGATAGTGATTTTTGACTTAGGCGCATGTTCGGATTTGTATTTGGAGGTCCGAAGGTTGATTTGATACTTTTTGGGAAAAGTTAGAAGATTAATGTTTTGGAAGGTTGAAAGGTTTGACCGAGAGTTGACATTATTGATATCGGGTTCGGATTGTAGTTATGGGAGTTGGTATAGGTCTGTTGTATCATTTGGGACTTGCATGCAAAATTTGAGGTTATTCCAGATTGATTTAGCATAGTTCAGCGTGAGTTTTAGAAATTTAAAAGTACATTAGTTCACTAGGCTTGAATTGATGTACAATTAATAGTTTTGATGTACAATTAGTAGGTTTGCATATATTTTGGGACTGGTTGGTGTGATTGGACGGGGTCCTGGGGGCCTCGTGTGTATTTTAGATGGGTTTGGGTTGTGTCGCGCTCTTATTTGATGTTTCCGTATCGTTTCTTTCGGCATAAAGGGTACGATATTGAGAAAAAACATTTTATTTTTTTATTATATTGAACCATTAGATTCGAATCGTAATTATGTAACCATGTGAACAAGAATCGTCGAATTTTGAGGTCGAATGAGAGAGTTATGCACATTTTCGTGTAAGCAAAGATTGCTGGTTTCTGGTACGAACTATTGCTCTTCGCGAACGCGAAGGTGTCCCGCAAAGGCAAAGAACAAAAATTACCTGGGCAGTGTTTTAAATAGGCAGACCGAGCATTTTAGTATTTTGAGCATATCTTGAGTTCTAGAGCTCCATTTGAGGTAATATTTACGGCGTAGTTCTCGTCTCAATAAGGGGGAAAATATCTAACCTTTCTTTTGATGTTTTCCCATGATTATTTCTGTTGGTTATTATTTTTATCCTTATTTGGATTCCAGAAATTGAGATTTTGCGCCTCAAAGTTGACAAATTGTAAATCCTTCATTTGGGGTTCAATTCATGGATGAAATTCTATGATTTTCTTGATATAGACTATATAAGTTATGGGTAATATTTATTGTTGATAATTTTTTAATTCGGGCCAGGGGCCCGGAGTTGACTTATGTTGATTTTTCGTGCGGGGTTGAGAATTGATTCTAAATGATATATTATAGGTTCTTGGATATGTTTTGATTGATTTTCATGTTCTTTGAATTAGTTCGTTTGGCATTGGTTAGAGGATTTAGAGAGGCGTCGGAGCCGGTTATCGGATTTCAGAGTGAGGTAAATCTCATGTCTAATCTTGTGAGGGAAAATTTACCCTGTAGGTATTATTTTTGCTATGTGCTACATGTTGTGAGAGCTACGCTTGTATGAGGTGACGAGTGTCCGTGCAGAAGCTAGAATTCATTATTAGGTCCCGGTTGACTTAGACTGACGCCATGCTTTAATTGAAATAATTAAGACATCCATACCTGTTTAAATGCTTTAAATTACATTTTGCCTGAGACTAATCTTTCGTAGATTATCTAACTTGCGACTTAGATATTTGGCGAGCTACTTGGTTAGTAGAGAGAATACATTTTCTTTTACGAATTTCTTCTGCGTTGTACATATTTGTCCGATAATTTTTGAATTTCATGACTCACACATATATTCGTGAATGGGGCCAGTGACCCATCAAGTCTTCACTAGTCCTATGGGATTGGGCTGAATGCCTCAGCATTATCATTATGTGATCGGGTCATTCGCCTTTGTAGTATTATGAGATGCATCTATGGTTCGCGTCGGTCGACCCTCAATAGTGTGCACGATTATGGATCGGTCTAAACGAACTCATTAGGGATCGGGCCATATGCCCCGGCAGGAACTTGTGCCATTACTCTTATGGAACCGGGCCGCTCGCCTCGGCAGAATTGTGTGTAATGCCTGATATGAAGTCAATGTACCCGTAAGTTTTTCTAACTAGAGATGTAACTGTTTATTTGGTGTTGAACATTATTTATTCCATTTAAGGTAGTATCCAGTTATTGATTACTTTGTGTTTATTCTCTTGTTGAGGACAATATTATGCATTTATATCTGTTTTGTTGTTTTTACTTGCTATGCTCCATCCCATGCCTACTTTTAGTATACATACTTTATTGGACCACTAGTAAGTGGTAATGTCGATCTCTCATCACTACTTCTCTAGGTTTAGGCTAGATGCTTACTGGGTATGCATTGATTTACGTACCCATGCTTACACTTCTGCACTGACTGTGCAAGTAGTTTTGGTAGTCATTTGGGCGCATGAGCGCAACTGTTGAGGGGACTTTATGATGACTTGCATTCCATGTTACGATCCAGAGCACATGGAGACTCCATCATATTTATTTGTGTTGTTATGTCTATTTTACATTCCATACATATGTTTTATTAGAATTGTACTTCCTTGTAGATGCTCATGCACTTGTGACATCGGGTTTTGGGAATCTCTAGTAGATGTTATGGTTTTTCTAATGCTGTCTCCATTTTCTTTTATGTTTATTAATATTACATATATCCTTGATTTTCCAAGCATTGATTTTCATAATTTATAAGAGCCATGATTTTAAAAGTAATAAATTAAATAATTAAATGGATAGTTCACTGTTGGCTTGCCTAACGGCGACATTGGGAACCATCACGGCATATAGTGAGAATTGGGTCATGACATGTAGCCGGATACTGAAAGTAAGTCCATCAATGAATCTCCTCACTCTCTCCCTCTCAGTAGGGAGTAAGATAACTGCATGGCGAGCTAGCTCCACAAATCGGGTCTCATACTGGATAACGGTCATACTACCTTACTGAAGGCACTCAAAGTGCCTGTTGTACTCCTCTCTCATAGTGAAAGGAATAAACTTCTCCAGAAAAAGCTGCGAAAACTAATACCAAGTGAGGGATGGCGAACCTGCTGGTCTACCCCACTCATAATCCTACCACCACTTCTTTGTAGAATCGGTCGGGAACACTGCAAAGTCGACCCTATTGATCTCAAGAATACGCATGTTGCGCAGAACCTCATGGCAACGGTCCAAATAATCATGTGGGTCCTCAGAAGGTGCACCAGTAAAATGAATAGAGAAGAGCTTTGTAAACTTATCCAACCTCATCAATCACTCAGAAGACATCATGGGCCTCTCCCCGGTTGTGTAGAAATAATAGGCTGAACTATCCCAACTGGAAGAACTACTGGAGTATGATATATGGGAGCCATCTGCTCCGGAGTGTTAGTAGGGGGATTTTGGGCTCCTCCTCTAGCCTGAGAGACAGCTGGTGCCACCGAAAATGCACCGGTCTGGACCACGCTCTCCATGAGTCCCGCTAAGCGGACTAGAGCATCCTGAAGCAAGGAGTGGCTATAAATCCCTCTCGGACCTGAGCGGGTCCGACCGGTGTGGTCTTAATTGGGATCTCCTCCTCATAATCAATCTGAGGCTCCACAGTGCGTGCTGCTGCATGAGCTCTAGGCTGAGTTGTGCCTCTGCCTCGGCCCCTACCTCGGCCCCGACCCTTACCCCTGGTAGTGGGTGCAATAGGGGGCTCTGGCTCTTGCCCGGCTATAGATGTTGTGCGTGTTCTCACCATATATGAGAGAACAAGAATGAATGATTCAAACATCAATGATAGAGTAAAATCGCACGATAGAGAAAGAAAGAAGTGAAATTTTCCCAAACCTCTATAGACTCTAGAAGATAAGTACAAATGTCTTTGTACTGATCCTCCAGACTCTTCTAAGCTTACTCATGACTCATGAGACGTAGGAAACCTAGTACAAACAAAATCAAAATGCACCTACTAAACCTTCAATTTTACAAACTAGAAACCACAATTTATCATATATACAAACAAAGAACAAAAGTAAATTAATGGGTTTATCAAAAATGTTACCACAAAAAAAAAAGCAGAAGAAGAAGATTTTTCAGCGAAATAGTAGCGAACATCGAATAGCCAAAGAAAATATCAAACATGTCTAAGATGTTAGCAAATCTAAATGATATCATAAAGAATGAACCTTAGACCAAAATTCTTTGCAAAACATATCAAATTCCATGTAACAAGCAAACAAAAAATAAAATCGAAAATCAAATCGTAAAAATCTCCAAAAATTAGTATTTCACCTGGTGTTGCTTAGAGATGATAGCAAAGAAATAGATTATGATCGGATACGAAATACGAAAAAATGCAGATTAGAATAAAAGCAGAAGATAAAGTTAAGTAAATTAAAACCTAATCAGTTGAAGTAAAAAGAGTAGAATTTACCCTTTTGAATTCACTGAAGGAACAGCAGGGATGAGGGCAAAAGAGTCAAGTGAGAGTACTCTTAAAGTACCTACATATGAGATTCCGCTATATCATCTGAAATAGTTGTCCTTTGTCGGAAGTAGTATTATTCGTTGGAACAGACCGCACAGTTTCACCGATGGCGATTTTTTCTACGTTAGAGATGGTTCTGATACTTGAGAGAAATATAGTTTTGAAGCTTGAAAGAGAAACGAACCGCAATGGGACTAAACGAATGGCGATTATTTCTAGGTTAAATTGGTTTCTTAACATAAAAAATAAATTAAAAAGAATTATTAAAATGCTGGTAGGATCTTCTATTTTTTAAAATAAATATGTAGGAGACAAAGTAAGGAAGGAAAAATAAACTCTCAAAATATATACATTTATTTTACCAAACCGTTCTCATAAACAACCTTATTGTATCGCCTACATAAACCGTCTTCATAGCTTTATTTATGGTGACAGTGCGGTCCTATTGGGACGTTTTTGCTTTAGAAGTGTCCCAAAAGTGTCACGACCCAGAATCCCACCCCCGGGACCGTGATGGCGCCTAATATTTCATTTGATAGGCAAGCCAATGTTAGCTAGATTACTTAACCAATTTTAAATAATTTAAAATAAAACATTAATAAAATAAACCAAAATAGTCTGAAATGGAATAATAAAATACATATGACGATATCTAAACATCTCCCAAAATTCGGAGTCACGAATATATAAGCAACTAGTGTACTACACATATGGTCTGAAGCAAATACAACTGTTTGAAACTAGATAAACAGTAGAATACATAAAGAATGGAACTTCAAAGATACCAACGTTGTGCAGCTATACCTCAAGTCTCCGAATGTAGCTGAATCCGAGCAGAACACCACTAGACGACGTTGGGATCAACACCAGTATCTGCACAAGAGGTGTAGAAATATAGCATGAGTACAACCGACCCAATGTACTCCATAAGTGTCGAGCCTAATCTCGATAAGGTAGTGATGAGGCTATGAAAAGATACCTACATAAAATCATGTACATATATATACATAAAGCAACAAAATAACAAGTAAAACAATTAAAATATTAACTGGGAGGGGACATCCGATGGGTGAAATATCATCAGAACGGCAAGTGTGAAATCACCAAATAACATCTTTCCGAAATAAGCAACATTGTAACCAAGTAAGTCACCAATCCAGGAATCAAATAAGGCAATGAAATAAACAAAAATGGCACGTCATCACCTCTTTGCTTTTACTCTAGTCCTCACCTCCTTGCTTTTACTCTCATCCTCACCATGTAATATTATAAATAAAATGGTATGGCATTACCGTTCGTGCTTTTACTCTCAAACCTCACATGATATGATAAATGATGACAAACAATCAAATGCATGATATCATCCTTCGTTCTTTAATCCTCACAACCTCTCAATAGATGATAACGTATATAAATAAGGCATAACAACATATTTCGTACTTTTCACTCTTCCTCACCAAGCAACAATACAAATCTGAATTAACAATGCAAGGCGGAAAGCAATTTCACTTCAATTATAGTGCCATGATAACAAACTCAACTTTCAGAATTCCCAACATCTTTGAAATAAACAACGAATACGAAATGAATAATTAAAGAAGTAATAACTAACTTTAGCATGGAAAACATAGTCAATGAAAATATCTGACACAAAGAAACAGTTTCCACCACATGCTTTAATCCAATGAAAATGCATATATACTCGTCTTCTCACATTACGTCGACACCACATATAATACACGTAGCAAATAGACCAACAAATCCTAATCCCTCAAATCAAGGTTAACCATGACACTTACCTTACTCCGCAACCAAATCAAGGCACATCCACTGCTTTTCCTTTAGAATTAACCTCCAAACCAATTAAATCTAGCCAAATATAGTTCAAATAATTCAAATTAGGCTTTAGAAACTACCCACGCGTGAAAAAGATTCAATCTTTAATATTTTTTGTAAATGTCAACAAAATTCAACCTCGGGCCCTCTTGGTTAAAACTTGATATTCGGACAAAAATCTAATTACCCATTCACTCCCGATCCCGGTTATGTGATTAGTTTTGAAATTTGACCTCAATTTGAGGTCTAAATTTCAATTACACAAAATTTTCAATTTCTACCTAGATCCCTAATTTATACCATAGAAAATCTTGGATTAAATGTTAAATCAATGGGTGTTAATGAAAATGTAATAAAAGAAGTTTAAATCTACTAAGCACTGAAGTTGGGATGAAAAACCTCTTCAAATTGCCTCTAGGCCGAGCTCTAAGTTGAAAATGGGTAAAACAAATGGTGAAAATCATGATTTTGGAATGTTTAAATACTTGGGCGTGAGGTGCCCTTCGTGATCACGAAGCACCTAACGCATTCGAGAAGAACACTGGCCAAATGGCCATCGCAATCGTGAACTCCTTCTCACATTCACAAAGAGATCCATAGCCCAGCCTCCACGTTCGCAGCCAGTGTGTCGCGTTCGCGTAGAAGAATGCCCATGCCTACTCCCAGATGCCACAACCCATCGCGTTCGCGAGAGGATGGTCATGTTCGCGAGAGTATGGTCATGGTCGCGAAGGGTAAACCCTCCACTACTTCGCGGTCACTGGAAAGTCCCCGCGTTCGCGAAGAAAAAGTTCTGCCCCAACCCAACTTCCTCTCCGCGATCGCGAAGCACATCACACGAGACACCAGAAACTGCTGAAAATCAGCAATCTCTTAAGTCCAAAATAGTTTGTAGCCTATCTGACACTCACCCGATCCCTTCGGGCTCCAAATCAAGCATGCACACCAGTATCATAACATCATACGAACTCACTTGCATGCTCAAAATACCAGAATAATACTTAGAACTATGAATTGGACTCTAAAATGCTTGAAATTTCAAAGAACACTCAAGAACTTTGAAAATCACAAGCGAGCATCTGAATCCTATCAAACCAACTCCGATTTGCACCAATTTTTGCAAACAAGATTCAAATAGCAAAATAGACATATACCAAGTCCCGAGCCAAAATCTGAACCCGATAACCATAAAATCAACACACGGTAAAACTTAAGAAATCTCCAAACCGTCAAGTTACTAGCTTTCAGCAAAACAAGTCAAATTAACCTAGGGACCTTCAAATTGAATTCCTGGCATACACTCAAGTCCAAAATCATGATACGGACTCACCGAGATCGTCAAAATATCGATTCGGGGTTGTTTAAACAAAATGTTGACTGTAGTCAACTTAAGTTATTTTTAAAGCTAAAAATCATATTTTCTTCATATTTTTATGTTAAACCTTTTCAGAAAAAGACTCGGGATGCGCACACAAATCAAGAAATATCAAATGGAGCTAATAGAGGTCTCGAAATATGAAAATAAAGGTAAGTACTCAAAACGACCTATCAGGTCGTCATAAAAAGTCTTTTGACTCTATTAGGACGATTACAACCGTTCCAAAACATAATCTGTTGTAACAGTTGCGTAACCATTGCATAATAATTGTTCCAATAGAACCATTTTCTAGTAGTTACACTTTGGTACCAAGAACCAATACAACAATTCAACGATCTCAACACCTAATATCTCAATAAGCCTAACATAGGAAATAACATGAATACGAGAAATTAAGGAGTTATACATTCTATCTAAAGCATGGAAGACATAATACATAGAGTAATATAGCAAAATAAATCTAATTCTACTCGCTCTTATCCCATGGGTAACACATATACACTCGTCATACGCCGCCCCTAACACATATATCACATAGAAAATAGACACAATTATAACCTAATTACCTCAATAAAGGTTAACTAAGACACTTACCTCTTTCCAGAAGAAGATCAACAATCCAACACGGCTTTCCCTTTAGAATAAACCTCCAAACCACCCGAATCTAGTCAAATATTGTTCAAATAAGTCAAAACAAGCTTTAAAAACTACCATCGTATGAAAAATGTTCGATCTTCAACGTAATAGGAAAAGTTAAAAAATAAAAAGTCAACCCGGGCTCGCGTGGTCGAAATCCAAAATTAAGATCAAATCCCGATTACCCATTCACCCGAGTCTAATTATGTGATTTGTCTTGAGATCCGACTTCAATTTGAGGTCTAAATCCCAATTTTACAAAATTCTTTTTACCCAAAACCTTCAATTTCTACTCTGATCTTAGATTTGGCGATAAAATGCATGCAAAAGTAATAGAATTTCAACAATAATAAGTTAATATTGCTAACCTATGAATTTGGGAAGAAATTGCTCTCCAAAGATCGCCTAAATGGAGTCTAGGTCTAAACAATAGTGTAAAATGAACTAAGTCCAGTAATCCCAATCTTTTACACGGTTGCAGATATCGCAATTGTGAACTCTTGTTCGTAATTGCGATGCTTGCAAAACTAAACCAATGTTCGCAACCGCGGTCAATGTCTAAGCCTCCCATATGTCACAAATGAGACTTACGCTTCGCATTTGCAAAGGCCCAGCCCTTCGTAAAAGCGAACCAAGCCTCGCAAATGGGAAACTATTCCTAAGTCTCCCAATGTTGCAATTGCGACCCTTCCCTCGCAATTGCGATACCTGTCCATTCACAAAAGCGGATATGACTTCGCAAAAGCAAAGTGCCCAAGCCCTTCCCAATCTTCGCAAATGCGAGGCTTACATTTGCGAACATGTCCTCAAAAATGCGAGACCTGCAGCCCAGCACACAACAATCCTTCACCTATGAAAAACAGTCTGAAGCCTATCTGAAACTCACCCGAGCCCCTCGTGCTCCAATCCAAATATTCACAAGTATATTAACATCATACAAACTCACTCGCAAGCTCCAATCATCAAAATAACGTCTAAAATAAAGAATCGCTCACCAAAACTCAAGAATTTCAATGTTCAAACTCAATTTTCCAACTTTTCACACAAAGCGTCAAAACAGCCTCGGGTCACCCGAGAGCCCAACCAAACATATGTACAAGTCCAAAATCATCATAGAAATCTACCGGAATTGTCAAAGCACCGATCCGAGGCCATTTACCAAAAATCTTGACCGTGGTCAACTCTAGCCACATTCAAAGTCAAAAATCATATTTTCTTTGAAAATTCACGTTTAAACTTTTCAGAAAACGATACGGACCATGCACACAAGTCATAAATCATCAAACAAAGTTATGAAAGGTCTCGAAATATAAAAACTTGAGCTAGTACTCTAAACGACCTATCATATTATTATAATCTATTGCATACGTATTAACTTGAAATCGATATAGGTACCCAAAGTTTCAAATCCTAGATCGCTCTGATAATGTGCTTCTGCTGTTGAAAAAAGTTAAAAGAAAAAGTAAAATTATTAAAAACAAATGTAAGCTGATGTACATCAGGAACACGAAGTGAAGCTTCCTTTAGTTTATTGGTACTTTGAAAAGTGTCATTAGCTTACATTCCTTGGACATTTTCAAGTAAAAAAAAAGGTTTGTAATTGTAATGGTATGTTTACTGTACGAGGTACGTGAGGTGCTACTATGTTTGCCAATTCACCCCAGTGAAAACTAGTAAAGACAATGATACTTTTTTGTCACCCAAAAATATTAGTGCCTATTAGCGTTCTCATTTAAAAGATGGAGGAAATATTATTTCCCAACCCTTAAAGGTTAGGGGCAAAGTGAAAATTATTCTTGTTTTCTAAGAAAAGGTTATTGGAAAATGATATGAGTAAAGTAGGAATAAGACAAATAGAATCCGTGAATTTGTTAAACTGTTAAATGTCAATCAAGTCCTAAATTATTACTAACAAACCTCCTTTTGTTTACCCATAAAACGGTACAGTTGAATTTGTTCATGATTTCTAAACAAGTCAATAATTTGATCCAAAAAGTAATAAAATAAATGAAGAAATATAAATTACTTAGCCTTAGAATATAGATGAAACAACAGAGCTAATGAGTCCGCGAACAAAGTTTCCGGGCACAACAATCATGTGATCAAAAGTGAGAGAATAAACTTGTATAAACATATTGTATAGAATATATTGTAAGTTAGCCAGAACATTCGTCCACTTACAATGATAATTGAGCTCCATATTTATAGCTATGACTAGGAAAGGAAGTCCTAGGATCATGCCCTTCTTTAATGTCAATTATGAGGGCCATTGATGAAGATGTAACGTTAGACATAAATGCCAAATTCCTTGTAATTGGCCATCATCCTTAATTCTGCAAAATATTTCGTATTAAATGTTACCGGGCGCGAAGCATTTAATACTCCTTTTACGATCATTATTTCTTCCGGTGACAAGCGAAACAACTATGTTCAATGGCCATCTCCATCTTGTATTCCACGTGTCCTTCCTTTAAGCGGTCACGTGTCATGTCGTATTTTTTCCTATACAGGTAGTCCACCTGCTTTTCGGTGACATAACTTTATGTTACCGAAAAGTTGGTAGAAATACTCTTTTTGGCGGGAAATACTATAATTCTTTTTGAAGGCCACTTACGGTTGATTAGACCATGTCTTTCCTATGATTTAGCACAACTTTTGTCGATTATCGAGGTAATCATGGCCATGAATTTAGCCGCCAAAAATTTAGTTATAAGCATCATCCTCCTCTTATGTACTTCATAATTTCTCAAACTCCTAACTTGCATCTTTATTTCCCAACTTTTCTCTGATCTTCTTTGAACCAGAAATTTTTCTTTCTTCTATTCCAACGGCTTCCTCTTCAAAACGTGCTAGTTCTTCAAGGGGCAAGAACAAAACCGAGGATTCCGTTCCTCCAATCATCCCAAGAAGGCTTAGTACTTCGAAGGATCTTGAAGAGAAATTTCCTACTGCTAACCTTCGTACATAAGCCGTTAGTACATACCCTTAATCCATTCGCCTTTTAAGTATTCCTGCTGTGAAGGAGGACTGCCGCTGCCCTGAATTAAATATTATTTCTCCTGATTTATCGGAGAGAGTGACCCTTCCTAAGGAAGGCTTTACATATTTCTTAATGTATCCCTTTAGTTTGGGTGCGTTTTCTTTGAGCGGAGAGCTTGATTCCATAGTTGCGGAGTTTTTCCTTTGCTACCAAGTGTGCTTGGCACAGGTAAGTCCTTCAGTGTGGAGGACGATCGCCTGCCTTCGGCGTTTGTGCCAAGAAACTAGAGAGGAGCTAACCCTAGATCATATGATGAATCTCTATTCCCCAAAGATCTTTCGCGTGGGAATGATAAACCTTTGCAAGAGTGGCCACCATCCTTTGCTGTCTAGCATGGACGACAACAATGACCGTGGGTGGATGGAATAGTTCGTTGCAGTTGCCACCATTGACATTATTGCAACAACGGCATCATCCTTTCTGGTTTTTTGGAACCGCTCTCGTAAGTTCTCGTAAATACATCTTTTCTTATTAAATATTCTTTCATGCTTGTATTGATCATTCAACCTTTGTTTGTTACAGTGACTCGATGTATCCCACCGGTGATAGACGGCTTGGACCGGTGGATTTAGAAGATCTTGGACATCACAACGCCCAAAACCTGTTTGTGGAAAGAACTGTCCATTAAATACAGGTGGAATGCCAAAAATCATGGTAATTTTAATTTACCTCGTTTCCAATTTTTGTATATGAAGAACTTGGTTGAACCCATCTGACTTGCTCACGAAATTAGGTCTACCTACGGGCGCAATTGATGTCCCCGAGGAAGATGTTTTGGCTGACCCTGCTGATGCGGCAAGGCTGCTTCACGAGGCACTTACTCGAACAGGATTCTCTGGGCCTGCTTCCGGACCGGTCATAGACATTGTGATGATCGACGATGATGAAGAAGCTAGTGATGACGGAGCTTCTTTACATAGAAAGATACGATCCTCATTATCTCAACAAGATGCTCGACTTGTTGAGAGAATTGCAACAACTGAAGATGACGTCTCAGCACTTTGGGGAGAATTTGATTTGGTAGATAATGCCAATTCTCTCTCTCGGGCCCAATTGATGTAACCAGTACTGCGAGGCTAAGTACCGGGTCCATGCCGTCTTTGGTTGGCGAGCATCAAATAACTAGCATTGCATTTGATGCAGGTGCTACTCACTCTTCCACTCCATCAGCTTCATCTCCACCTTCACCATCACCAGCGACTGCTACATCATTCATATCTTCATCCACACTTCTAACAGCAATTGCTACATTATCTCCATCTGCCGCACCTGACCATAAAGAAGGTTCCCCTCCTCCACAATCCTCAGTTCATGAGAATTTGGAACAAAATTATGCTGCCTTCTTGAAGATTCACAAAGGAGGATGAGTGTTACCCTTTCGGTCTCCACCGGGTGTAATTTGCTTTAGAGGCCGGTAGAGCTTGCTAACTATCTGAAGCCTTTGGCTTCAGAAAAATACTGGGAGAAGATTCATACACTCTCGGGAGAGTGTTTGTTGAACAATGCTATGTATAACACCATAGCAGTACGTTCCTTTCTTCTTTTGTTATTTCTTCTACTTTTGAACAAATGTACTCTAATTTTAACCTTTTCTTGTTTTGTAGGACAACTTTCTAGCTTCTGAGGGTCTTCAAAGGCTGATTCGTGAGAAGGAAGAACTTACTTCTGAACAGGATTAGCTTTTGGCGGAACGAGACCAGCCTGTTCTCCACCTCTCGTAACTGGAAACCAAGAAATCGAGGTCGTTGTTTTGGAGGCTCGTTTGCAACAAAGTGATCAAGAAGTGATAACCCTCAGCCAAGAAGTTGGCCCATTGAGGGTTAGATTTGATGAAGCCAAGGCTAAATGGGCTGATGTCCAGGATGCCATTCTTGTTGCGACTGAGTACGAGGTTGCCTTCGCTAAAAGAGTGATTAATTTGCAAGCAACCTTAAACTTCAAAAGCGAAGTGCTTGCTGATGTTGTGGCGAAACATGCCCAATTGGAAGAGAAGTACAGGAAAACTATCGAGAATAACATGCTTTGTAGTTCAACTGTCCGTGAACTCGATGTCAGTCTCAAATCTGCTAGGTCCGCCCGGGAAAACCTTTCCGCCAAAATTACTCAACTCAAAGAAGAACTCAAGCGCCGAGCAGCTTCCCTCATTGTTGAAAAAGCTTATTCCATGTATAGCATGAGGAGAGAAACCTTACAAGAGGCCAAGACTGGTATCATTAACATTGATGCCGAAATTGCTAAGGCCCTCGAGCTTGAGTTGGCTGCAAATAATGGACTCCCGACGCAGTCTGGCGCTTTAGGTTCTTCTGATTCCGGTTCTGCATTTTTGGAAATCGAAGAGGGATCGGAAGGTGATGATGCTGAAGACCAAGCTGGGGAAAATGTTGAGCCATCAGTGGAACCAATTCCCGAGGAATCGGATACTTCTCTTCCTGATTCCGCAAACGCTGCAGCTTAGCTTTTTCTTTCTTTTTCTATTTTGTACCTTTATCATTCTGACGTGCCCTTGTAAATAAAAACATATTTTTTGCTCAAGTATCGTTTGAGTCTTATTTTCATTTTGAATATTCCTGCAAGTCTTTAACTTTTGTACTTACTTAAGTATTCTACACGTGTTGTTCTGTTCACGCTTTATTATGTGTAAACTCGGATGCTTTTTCTTCTAAGCATTTTGGTTCTGATAATTATCCCTTTTACATGAGGGTTTCAATAAGTATTTGCGCAAGTTTGCTTTTGCGTATTTTTTGTATGCATCTTCGGGTGCATTTTTCCCCGATGGAATTTTGGTTCTGAGAATTATCCCTTTTATATGAGGTTTTCAATAAGTATTTGCGCAAATTTGCTTTTGCGTCTTTTTTGTATGCAACTTTGGGTGTAATTTTCCCCGATGGCATTATGAATTCCGGGCATTGATCCTTCCGGAACCAACCCTTTAACATAAGGGTTTTTATAAGAGAGGTCCCTCTTATGTTTACGGTGGTCTTGAAGATGCCGTCTCCTATTCATTACGACACAAACATTTGAAGTACTTGTTTAACTTTCAAATGGTAAAATTAACTCATCGTTCATACAAGAAATAAGCTAAAAATAAAAGGATTTAATTTCATTTAATTCCTTCTATTTTCAAAGTACATAAGCATTTTGCTATACAGAAAAGAGATTGCCATGACTTGTGGCTATAAAGAAATTTTCATGACTTATGGCTATCTTGTATAACTTATTTCTATGGGGCTGGCTGCGCAGTCCCCGGTCCCGATGATGTATTCTGTTCCGGAATTTCGTTTCCAGATTGATATGGCATTCAATGTTGCCTGGCATTCAGTGTTGTCGTCACCTCATATCACTCCCCCTAGTGTTCGAATGTAAAGAATGCGAATTGGAATACTGGAAGTCTTGTATCTTCGAAGATCCCACCAATGAATACTAGGTAATCCTTCACTCGACAACATATCTTGTTTTCCATTAGGAACCCATGCTATCGAGTGAAAGAATACCTAACAGTCCTCTAGTGGTTTGTGCTCGAAAACGATCGGGTAACCCATGTTTGGTAGCAAACTTAACTTCCTAGTGGGAATTTGCTATCGAAGCAAAGATTATCTAATCGTTCCCGAGTGGAAACTTGTTTGTACGCCTTGTTATCAAAGGTCTTATCATTTATGTCATCGTAGTATGCTTTCCGTCACTGTCTCATTAAAAAACTTGCCAGAAAAACCTAATTGGGACAAAAACTAAATGAAGGGAAAAACAGTGCAGCACATACTTTCTGTTTGACTGTTGTTCATCAGCAGTAATATCTTTTGAGGTGAGCCACATGCCATTTGTTGGGCAACTTGTCTCCGTTTTGGTTCTCCAACTCGTATGATCCTTTCCTAGTGATAGCTGAAACCCGGTAAGGGTCTTCCCATGTTGGGCCTAACTTGCGTGAGTTGAGTTCCTTGGTGTTTTGAGTTACCTTCCTCAAGACCAAGTCTCCTACTTTGATATATCGGAGGTTGGCTCTTCGATTATAATTTCGCTCCATTCTTTGCTTTTGAGTCACCATTCTGACATGTGCCACGTCCCTGCATTCCTCAAGCAACTCCAAGTTGATTAGCATTGCTTCGTTGTTTGATCCTTCGTTCGCCTCAAAATACCTTAAAGTTGGTTCCCTCACTTCTACCGGTATCAAAGCTTCTTCACCGTATACAATGAAAAAAGGGGTCTCTCCTGTGCTTGACTTGGCAGTTGTTCGGTAGGCCCATAGAACCCCAGGTAATTCTTCGGGCCAGCTGCCTATTGCTGCTTCCAACCTTTTCTTGAGGTTTTGTATAATCACTTTGTTTGTTGACTCTGCTTGACCATTTGAGCTCGGATGATAAGGTGAAGAGGTAATCTTCTTTATCTTCAAGGAATTTTGTAACTTTTGCGCCGATAAATAGCGGCCCATTATCGCATGCAATCTTTTTGGTATTCCAAACCTGCAAATTATATTTTTCCACAGGAAGTCGACCACTTTGCATTCTCCGATATTTTGATAAGAATCTGCTTCCACCCATTTAGAAAAATAGTTAGTCAAAATTAAAAGAAAACTTACCTTTCCAGGAGCCAGTGGCAGTGGTCCGACGATGTCCATCCCCCATTTCATTAACGGCCACGGGGACACAACCGAACATAAAGGTTCTGCTGGTTGATGTACTAGTGGTGCATAGCGTTGGCACTTATCACATTCTCGTACCAAGTCTTTAGCATCTTGTTGCATATGGGGCCAGTAATACCCTGCCCGAACTAAATTTAGCATCAAAGAATCTGCACCTGAGTGGTTGCCGCATATCCCTTTGTGGACTTCTCTCATGGCATAGTTAGCTTCTGATGCTCCTAAGCACCGGGCCAATGGGCCTTGAATGGATTTTCTGTACAATTGGCCTTTCATAAAGTTATAACGTGCAACTTTGGTGCGCAATGCTCTTCATGCTTTGGGGTCTTTGGGCAACTTTCCATGCTCGAGATAATCAATTATTTCATTTCTCCAGTCCCAGACCAAACTAGTCGTATTCACCTCACAGTAACCATCTGTGTTCAAGGATGAGTTCATCAGTTGTACTACCGTCCCTGATTCCGATCCTTGGATTTCTGTTGATGAGCCCAAATTCGCCAATGCATCTATTTCCGCGTTATCTTCCCTCGGGATATGAGTTATTGACCACTCCCAAAATCATGCCAATAGAGCTTGAACCTTTGCCACGTATTGTTGCAAACGTTCCTCTTTGGTGTCAAAATTTATGTAGACCTGATTTACCACAAATTATGAATCACATTTGATTTTGATGACTTCGGAGTCAACCCTCCGGTCCAATTCGAGCCCTGCAATGAAAGCTTTGTACCCTGCTTCATTATTAGTTAAAGGAATCATTCTGATGGCTTGCCTTAAGGTTTCCCCCGAAGGAGTGATTAAGACTATTCCGAGCCCCAACCCTTTTTACGTTTGAAGCTCCGTCCGTAAATAATGTCCAAACTCCCGATGTCGATTATGACACCATTATTGCCTCCTTGGGGTCTAGAGGCAATAGTCCCAGACTGAAATCGGCCACAAAGTCTGTCGCCGTTTTCTCGCGAAATCGGGTTTTGACGTGTGACAACTATTTTAAATGGGTATTAAAAGAGAAGAGTCGGGGGGTCCTAAGTTTATTTATCCTAAAGGGTCACCCCGTGCAACATAAATAATACTTCGCAACTTCCTTTATATAGGAGTTGCGCATATTATTCAGCGGGCACAGACTATCATCTCCTGCTACCCGATTACTATGTTAGAGTTGTTTACCTAAAAGCGTTCTAATTCTATTCTAGGTTGTACTCTATGCGTGCACTACCCATCCCATACCTATGGTCTATGAGGCTTTGGACCTCTATTTGGGTGGTTCTAGACTTTACTTAGGATGCTCAAAATGATAAAAACTAGGCGACATTCAAAACAGGTAGGACTGCACATAATAGCAATGAAAGGCTCAAGTTAGCCTCCATACATAAGCGCAAAAGCACGCGATCAGTCACAGATTCTTAAATTAGGTAGTATATTGTGTTAATCGTTAAGTCATATAGGTAGGATTTCTATGTTATTCTTATCAATAATATTATATAAGTAGCGTATAGGCAAGTTAAAACATCGCGAGTCCTATGGGCATGATTTCTAATTATTGGTGAGGCAATAAAGCGATACGAGTGACCAGATTACTAATGCTAGTTTTATAAGCGTACACCTTAGTTAGACATTAATGTCTTATAGGCATGGTTCCTAACAGTTGTGTGATTAGGTAATGACACAGCTTTGAGAGTCTAGTATTAACAACGTTGATCTCATAAATAGTTTTTATGCACAACGACATCTTATAGGCAGGATTTCTAACAATTGACAATTAAGTTGATTTTATAACACTTTATTCCTATAGACATGTCATATAGGCGGGGTAGTGTAATGAAAACAATGGAAATAGTCTATTAAAGATTAGAACTCTATAGTCATAGTATCTAGATTCGCAATGTACTAAAGTAATAGAAGAAATTTGACCAATTAGTTATTTGAAATTCTATAAACATGGTATCTAGATTAGTAAGGCATGTGCTATTACATCCTATAGGCATGTTGTCTAAGTGAGCACAGTAGTAGACATGGAAACAAGAATAGCAAATACTCGAACTAACATGTTTTGACAAATTAAGTGAAGTGTGTGCGTAACTCCTATAGGCAGACTTTCTACACATGAAACTAAAGGCATGTAAGGCAAATAGAAAATAGACCACATAGATCCTATAGGCATATTTTCTACCCATTCATGTGAGAATTAAAGTACTATATCCCCCTTTTTTTACTAATTTCCCCATCATTTGTTATTATAGATTATTACATACCAAATTGATGAATACAAGTGCAAGCATTACATACTCAAAGACTACAGGCCTAACAAACAGAACCGGCCCATTAAAAATCCAGTATTGCCTAGGCCTTCAGCAAGCTCACTTTTCACATGAATAGTAGACCCAAATCCAAGCACACCTCAAACAGGAGAGTGCATCAATTACATAACTCGGGGCCACACAAGAGATCATACCAGGCTTAGATGGAGGAACCATATATGGCAACCAATTGACAACTCTGAAGTCTATAATACCTCATAGGGACACGATTACATAAACATATAGGCACTTATTTGTTTTAGAATCTAAGGGAACAAGATTGATAAAACAAGAGGGCTTGAACATGCCAACTAAGTGGACCAGCGAACCAGCTTTAACATAGAAAATTGACATAGAAAACTAACACCATATTGAGCGATCATTCAACATAGGAAAGGGTATAATATGGTGGACACAGTCACACATTAGGAGGATTTAAGAAGTAGGTCTATTGGGTTAACAGGGTAAACATACACACACATGCTAAGTTTTCCAGAAATTAAGTTTAGCAAAAGGTATTAGCCAGAGTTAGTCTAAAAGACTTTAGACAAGTGAGCCTTAATCATAGTAGTTATAGTCAGAGGGATAGCAATTTCATGAAGATTTCTAACATGGGAGCCTAACATGATCACAAGTAGTACAATAACAACCTAGTAGCATGGTTTACAACAGACCACGACAGTGCCAAAGTCTAGGGAACTCATGAAAATATATCAACTTAAAAGGAATAGGACAGGCAAGCATAATAACTCATACCAGTTACCCAGACATAAAATAAGAAGCTAACATATAAATTTGCCCTAGAAGCAACGCTAAAGACATAACAAATCAAACATATATTAAAACTTAAATGGCATGGGAACATGCCTTAGGTAATCAGTACGGCCTCAGAAACTTAACAGGTTGGGCAAGAATAACTTACCAAGGTCTAAAACACAGGCATTGATTTATCAAGAGATACAGGACAAGGTAGGTAACACACATTAGTTTATAAGTAGCACTTAAGAAGATGAGAATTCATTCACATAATAAGAGCCTATTACATATGTTGAAGCCTACCGAGTTCAACTACTAGAGAACATGGAATTGCAGAGCATTGTTAAAACAATAGAATTGCAGTAAAGCATACACACAGTACCAGGGATTGATGAAACTGAATCATGCTTACTTACAAAAGTTCAAACAATATTGGAACACAGAACGCACACGGCATAGACAAACAGAAAGGGAGATAGTTAAAATTGTAAAAATCAAGGACACTAACCAGTAGCAAAGTTAAACGAGCAAAAGAGTGAGAAACTTAGAATATCAGTAGTGATTCAGTAGCAGCAATTGAAGGAATATAATGGAACCCCAAATCCCCGATGCTTCAGAGTTCACAAGAGCCTCGAGAAGGGCTACGAGCAGTCCTTGCACCGGAGGAGGTCGTTTAATAGTATTATAGCCTTGGTTGTCACCCGGCCAAGAATTTAACAGTTTCAGAAAATATTCGAGTGTAACAAAGTGAGGAACAAGTGAAAGAAGAGAATAGTGAGAGTAATAGCAGTAATGAGGTCTGTTAAGGGGATTAGTGGATGGGTTTATATAGTAGTAGGAATTGAAAGAACGAACATAGAAAGAAGACTAATCACACAGAATAAGGAAAGAAAATTAATCATACGGAATAAGGGAAGGAAAAATCAATCATACATAATAAGGAAAAGAAGATCAATCATACATAATAAGGAAAAGAAATCAATCATACAGAATAAGGAAAAGATCACATGCAAACTAATTTCAAATCAGAATTAGGGCAACGGGTAAGGCAAACACTAATTAAACCGAATTCGATGGAAATATGCCCAAATCAGAGAGATACTCCGTGTTATTTGATGTATATAGCCGGAATCCCACGATATCTTCAAGGTCGAGCCCATTTGGACCCGATTTACACGAGATACACCTTCCATATATGGAACGATACTCGGTATTACAATATCAGAGTGGTAAGCGTTCAGAAAAGACAAAAAAACCTCTGGTTCAAAGGAAATATACAGAGAAAAGGTGAGATGATTTTGGTCGCTAGGGTTTAGGTTTGGGAGATGAAGCAGAGTGTTTGAAGGCGGCGGAAATGATAAATGGGGTATAGGATTTGGGTTATGAGGATATAAGGAGAATGGGGGATTTATTATGGGCCGTTGATCATTTGAGATCAACAGTCAAGATTAAATAGGAAACTGGGAGGGTCAAAGGTAATGGGTGATTTGGTTGGGCTGATGAGGGATCAAAGGAATGGGATGGGTATTTGGGCCTATAATTTGGTCCGAATATTAGACCTTATATTGGGGATATAAATTAAATATGCAAAATATGTTTAAAATAATTTATAAAAAGTAATTAATAAGTAATAAAAATATTACTTATGCAGTAAAAATAATAGCTTAACATTAAAAAAATATGATAATGTAATTATGCATGAATATAGGCTATAATTGCAAACTTATGTAAATAGCTTAAAAATACAAATATACTTACATTAAATAAATTAAAATATTCCAAAACATATATGTTGATGCAAATAATAACTTTGGGTAATTAAATCATCACAAAATAATTTAAGGGGTAATTAATAAATATTCAAGTAATTTAAATGCAAGAAAATTAATTTTAAAGCTCTAAAAATTATGGAAAATTATAAAACAACTTGTATAAATCTTGTAAATTAAATAATGATACAAGATGATATCTTGAAAGTATATATACTATTTGAAAAATATAAGGGAAAAATTGGGTATCAACAATTGCCCCTATTTACCCGGGAATGATGAAATAGTTGTCGGGTAATAAAAATGATGACCGATGGAATTGTTATAAGAGTGGTCGTATGTTTCGGAAAGGTTCTTTTGGGTAGTATAGTGTTGTAGGTAACGGATATTTTAGGTGGGGTAATGAATGTGATTTTGGACGTTACGGGTGTATCACAAGGCAGATATTTGAACGGTTATAGTCAATTACTGGTCATCGGTTATGTTTGAGGTACTCAAAGAATGTGAACATTGTGAACGGAAACCGGAGCGAGGATTGCTCCTGTTTGTAGAACGGTTACCTCCCGAGTAACCTGAAAAACTTAAAACACGGTGTATGAGAATATATATGGGTTATTGTTAAAATTTAAATATGATGCAAATTCCCTTTGGACCATGAAAGTTATCTTCGAACGATGAGGATGATGTCCTTAGACCATGATGTCCTGGGCATGAAGAGTATGGTAAGTGATTCGCAGGCCATGGAATGGTGTCCTCAGGCCATGATGAGGGTGCCTCTGGACTATGACGCCTTTGAATAATGATATGCAGTTTCGAGCGATCCTCAGGCCATGGCATGGTGTCTTCAGGCTATGAGGATGGTGCCTTTGGACTATGATTCCTTCGGACAATGTGGCAATGTTTCAACCCATGAAGTGCAAGTATGTGGCGATATCAATTGTTTGATATAGAAAATAGGTGATGCTTAGTCGTATGCGAGGGTGAGACAAGACAAGCCTTAGTGTTGTATGAGATGAGGTCGGTGTTTAACCCTATGCGAAGAAAGGAGACAGTGCTTAGTCTTATGCAGTGTAGCGGAGACAGTGTTTAACCTCATGCAAAGGAAGGTCATGCTTAGTCTCATGAAAGGAAAGGAGACAATGCTTAGTCTCTGGCAAGGAAAGGCAATGCTTAGCCTTATGCAATAATGGAGGCAATGCTTAGACTCATGCAAGGAATAGAGACAGTGTTTAGTCTCATGCAAAGGAAGGCAGTGCTTAGCCTTATGCAATGTGGAGATAGTGCTTAGTCTCATGCAACAAATGGAGACAGTGTTTAGTCTCATGCAAAGAAAGGCAGTGCTTAGCCTTATGCAATATGGAAACAATGCTTAGTCTCATGCGAGGAAAGGCAATGCTTGGACTTATGCAATTTTGAGGGCAACGCTTAGCCCTATGCGTGGAAACGTATTGACTAAGTGCGATAGGATAAAGCATTTCTTATCTTGATGTGTTTGTGTTTAGCAATTCTTGTTGTTGTGAAGATGGTGATCCTGTTGTGTGTATATATTAGTGGACGTTCTTGTTATGTTTATTGTTCTTGCATCGAAAGAAAAATCGTGAGTTTTGCGGGGGGGACGGTTGGTTCGTGCTCTTGGTTCCTTGTTCCACCTTTGCTTTTGTCTTGAGGCCCTGCTTGAGCCACCCTGGGTAACATCTGGCTTCCATAGAAACAAAATTTCAAAAAACATGCATGCATTCGGCAAATTATTTGTAGAAATATAGTTATTTGAAATATGTGATAATGCACGAGATCAAATAATTTAGATGAACTGGTGACTATGACGCATTGTAAGACATTGCAACCTCCTTGCTTCAGAATTTTGAGGGTCCTCCTCAAAATTTTGTCCTAGTTTAAATGCATACTTTTGGCAACACATTCCTTGGCGGTTCCAAACGTGATGAGATCGAGAAAAACTCAAGACCTTGCCCCAATTTCTGATCATAGGGAAAATAAAAGTTTTATTATGATGTGAGCGAACCCATAAGGCTGCCTACGTATCCCCTTTTAACCGAGAATCAGGTCAAGCTTAGTTCAGTTACATCAAATAGAAGGTGCAAACAGAATCATAAATGTAGTATCTCTTGACTGCGTCGAATTGATAGGTTTTGGCCAAATATCTCCGTCCATTTCTGTAAGTATAAGTGCTCCTCCTGTCAATACCTGGTGAACCATGTAAAGGCCCTGCCAGTTGGGTGAGAATCTCCCCTTTGCTTCATTTGATGTGGGAAGATTCTTTTTAGCACAACTGCCCCGACGTGAATTGCCTCGACCTGACCTTTGTGTTGAAAGCTCTTGCCATTCTGTTCTAGTAGAGTTGACCATGACATACCACGTTCATTTTTTTCCCATTAATGGGAGCTAGTTGTTCATACCAGCTTCGTACCCATTCTACATTTCTGAGCTCAGCTTCCTGTATGATTCTTAAAGAAGGAATTTCCACTTTGGCGGGAATAACAACTTCAATGCCATAAACCAGTAGGTAGGGAGTTTCCCCAGTTGATGTACGAACTGTGGTACGATACTCGAGTAAAGCAAACTGTAGCTTCTCATTCCATTGTTTGTAATTATCTACCATTTTCCTTAATATCTTCTTGAAGTTATTGTTGGTAGCTTCTACGGCTCCATTCATTTGCAGTATGTATGTTGTAGAGTTCCAGTGTTTGATCTTGAATGTCTAGCACATGGATTTCATCAAATCACTATTGATATTGGTGGCATTGTCAGTAATGATTGACTCTGGTACCCCAAATCGACAAACAATGTGGTCCCAAACAAAATCTGCTACAACCTTCTTAGTTACCTCTTTGTAAGATGCGGCTTCAACCCATTTTGTGAAGTAGTCTATGGCCACCAGAATGAACCTATGTCCGTTAAAGCAGCGGGTATGACTGGTCCGATGACATCCATACCCCAAGTAGAGAAAGTCCAGGGTGGACTTGTTGCATTAAGTTCGTTGGGTAGTACTCATATCATGTCAGCATGTATCTAGCATTGGTGACACTTTTGAACGTACTTGATACAGTCTGTTTCCATAGTCATCCAGTAATACCATGCTCTTAGTATCTTCTTGACCAAAATGAAATCATTCATGTGGGGTCCGCAGGTTCCAGCATGTATTTCCTCGAGCAATCTGGATGCCTCCTTGGAGTCGACACGCCGTAATAATCCCAAGTCAGGAGTCCTTCTATACAGAATTCCTCTACTTTGAATGAAATGGTTGGCTAATCTGCAAAGCGTGCGCTTCTGAGTATGGGTAGTAGTCTCTGGCTATTCTCCCTTTTTTAGGTACTTCTTGATGTCGTGGAACCACGAATTTTCGTCAATCTCTTCTTCAACATGAGCATAATAAGCTAGCTGGTTAAGAATTCCTATTAGGATAGGATCAATGAAATTCTTGTTTGGGTGTTGTATCATGGAAGACAAAGTGGCTAGTGCATCTGCAAACTCATTCTGAATCCTTGGAACGTGTTTGAACTCTATTTTCGTGAACCTCTTGATCAGCTCTTGTACACAGTGCAAATATGGCAATATTTTGGTATTTTTCGTAGCCCATTCCCCTAGAACCTGGTGCACCAAAAGATCTAAGTGTCCGATTACCAACAACTCTTGAACGTTTATGTCAATAGCCAATCTGAGTCCCAGGATGCAGGCCTCATATTCCGCCATATTGTTGGTGCATGGAAACTTGAGTTTTGCAGATACCGGATAGTGTTGGTTGATTTCTGATACTAAGACAACTCAGATACCTACTCCTGTGAAGTTTGCTGCTCCGTTGAACAATATCCTCCAACCATCATATGCCTCGGTGGTATCTTCTCCTACAAATGGCACCCCCTAATGGGGAAAATACATTTTCAATGGTTCGTATTCTCCGCCTACGGGATTGTCTGCCAAGTGATCCACCAATGCTTGCCCTTTGACTGCCTTCTGAGATACATAGATGGTGTCAAACTCACTCAACAATATTTTCCACTTTTCTAACTTACCCCTAGGCATGAGTTTCTGAAAGATGTATTTTAACGGATCCATCCTTAATATGAGATATGTAGTGTATGCACAGAAATAATGCCTCAACTTCTAAGCTATCCATGTCAAAGCACAGCAGATGCGTTCTAGCAAAGAGTACCTAGCTTTATAAGGCGTGAATTTCTTGCTCAGATAATATATTGCATGTTCCTTCCTTCCAGTTTCATCATGTTGTCCCAGAACGCAACCGAAAGCCCCATCTAACACGGATAAATAAAGAAGCAGATGTCTTCCGGGTTCTGGTGGGACCGAAATAAGCGGTTTAGATGAATACTCCTTTATTTTGTCGAAAGCCTTCTACATTCTTCAGTCCAACTTGTTGCAGCGTCTTTCCTTAGCATTCTAAAGATTGGGTCACATATCACGGTTGATTGTGCTATGAAGCGGCTGATGTAATTGAGGCACCCTAAAAAACTCAACACCTCTTTCTTATTCTTTAGAGGTGGCAAGTCCTGGATAGCTTTGACTTTTGATGGGTCTAACTCAATCCCTCGGCGACTGACGATGAATCCTAGCAGCTTTCCAGCAGGGACTCCGAAGGCACGTTTTACAGGATTCAACTTCAAATTGTATTTTCGAAGCCGGTCAAAAATTTTCTTCAAATCTGCTATGTGATATGAACTCTTTTTAGATTTGATGATAACATCATCCACGTACACCTCAATTTCAGTGTCTATCATGTCGTGGAAGATGGTCATCATGTCTCTCATGTAGGTGGCTCCAGCATTCTTCAAGCCAAATGACAACATTTTGTAACAGTATATTCCCCATGGTGTGATAAAGGTTGTCTTTTCGGCATCTTCTTCATCCATCCAGATTTGATGGTATCGTGCGAAGCAATCCACAAAGGATTGGAGCTCATGCTTGGCACAATTGTCAATCAGTATGTGTATGTTAGGAAATGGGAAATCATCTTTGGTACTTGCCCTGTTCAGGTCTCGGTAATCGACAGATACTCTAACCTTCCCATCTTTCTTCGGAACCGGCACAATGTTGGCCAACCAAGTCAATTATTCGAGCACTCGGAGAACCTTGGCTTTGATTTGCTTGGTGACCTCCTATTTTATCTTCAAACTCATATCCAGCTTGAACTTTCTGAGCTTCTGCTTTACTGGTTGACACATAGGATTGGTGGGTAGTTTGTGAGCTACTATGGATGTGCTTAAACAAATCATATTATCGTAGGACGATGCAAAGATGTCTTCATATTCCTTTAGAATCCAATGTACTATTTTTTCTCCGACGGTGATAGATAAATGCTTATACGTGCTTCCTTGACCGTTTTGGAATCCCCTAAGTTAACGGCCTCAGTTTCTTCCAAATTAGACTTTGGTTTGTTTTCAAAGTTTTCTACTTCTCTGACGATTTCCTTGGGTATTATATCATCTTCCAGATTCTTTGAATTACTGTCCTTATGTGGCGTTGTCTCATTACATGTCATGGTCGTAGGTTCATCAGGATATGTAATAATTATGCTGAAAAGAAATGTAAAAAGGTAATAATAAATATAAAAAGCAATAATGCATTAATAAAACTTTTCAAACGTTAGCAAGTGCAGCTCGATGGCTCGAGTAATTATTTAAAAACAAAATATTGAAAATGTCTCAAATGCTCTAATTTGCCAGGCTACCCAGGAACTCGACGGGCCCGAGATGGTGCAACGGTCCATTTCTTGAGAACATCTCCTTCCTCCATGGCCTAAGTGGTAAGGTCTTCCTCCTCTTCCTCGACAATTGCAATGCAGTCCATGTCTTCTTCATCTATAAACACTTTTCTCATGCCAACCAAAACCTCATCTTCCTCAGATCCCCACATCATGTCAGCTTGATGGAATGTCTGGTGCAGAGATGGTATCGGTTGTTCTAGTGGATAATAAGGAGAACGCCATGGTGGTGACCAATCCTGGTATTCTTTCCATGAGTATTCGTATCCAAGTCCAAAAGTCATGCCATGGTACTGTGGTTGTACAGGTTTGGTGATCCCTTGATGATTTTTTCCGAGACCCTTGCCGGGTTCATACCCCATCCATAGTAGTATGCTTTCTATCTTGTTGCTCCACCATCGGTCCTTTTCAATTGCGTTGACTCGTTCGATGCGATGGTATGTTTCTCCACCCAACTTCTTTCTATTTTCGATGACCGAAACTGTCTGATTGGTGTAGATGGGTTTACTTCCATCTCCATGGATGATCACCTTGTGGTGGTTCCACTCAAACTTCACAGCCTGATGCAGAGTTGAAGCCATTGTGCTGGCGGCATGTATCCATGGTCGTCCCAACAATAGGTTGTAAGTAGCAGATATATCTAGCACTTGGAACTCGACATCAAACCAAGTCAGGCCCATCTGTAGACTGAGGTTGATTTCTCCAATGGTGGCTCTCTTAGATCCATCAAATGCCTTCACATTCATTCTTCCCATGTGTATCTCGTGCAGGCCTTTATCTAGTCTCTTTAGAGTGGTCAATGGACATATATTGAGACTTGAACCTCCATCTATCAAGACCCTAGCGATGAACTTATCTTCAAATTGTACCGTGATGTGCAATGCCCTGTTGTGACTCAGTCCTTTTGGTGGTAATTCATCTTCATGAAAAGTGATTTTGTGGCTCTCTAATACCTGTCCAACCATGTTAGCCAACTTTCCACTAGTGATGCCGGTGGGCACATAAGCTTCACTTAACACCTTTATCAAAGCGTTCTTGTGTGCATCTGAGTTTTGCAACAGTGATAAGATGGATATCTGAGCAGGAGTTTTGTTCAAGTGGTCAACAACAGAGTATTCCCTTGCATGTATCTTTCTCCAAAGATAGTCAGCGCCAGTCTCGATAACAAGCATCTTAGATGCAGCTTCCTTGCTTATTCCTCCAAGATTCTCAGATGTGTAAACTCTGGCAGTTCTAGTCATACCTTGCGTGGCACCTGTTTCCTCCCTTTTTGATTTTACCTTTCTTTTTGCCTCTGTAACATAGTCCCATGGGTCGACATCACACTTGTAAGATGGCGTGGGAGCTACCATCACAGTGAAGGGTGTAGCTACCTCAACTTCAAATGGTGCCTGGGTTTGTACCACAACTGGCGTGAGGATGACTGGAGATGTTTTAGGAATGTCTCCCTCTCGGATGAGTCCGATGGACCCTTCCTGATCCATTCTTCATCAGTTTATATCACATTCACTCCCTCACCTCTATGATCCGGGAGAGGGCTGTTACAAATATTTGGTGCAACTTTCATTCCCTGTATGACCTTAGTGTAGACCAGCGTCTGAATATTGTCTTTCAACGTGCGACACTCCTCAATGGTATGGCCCTTCATGCCTGAATGATAAGCACATGTTTTGTTAGGGTTGATCTATTAGGAGGGGTTTTCCACAACACTAGTAGGGATATGAGTAACATAACCAGTAATTGGTCGAGTTTTGGGGATCGAGAGTAGGTTGTGGTGCATTATAGGGAGTGTGATAACTAGTGGTTTACGGGTATTGAGTTGGATGATAGTGGTGTTGCTGAGGGGTCGGTACTGGTGGCGGGTTAAGGTTCTGGGGAGGTGCGAGATACTGGTGTGGTGCGGGAGGATTTGGTGGTGGGTTTTGGTTTTGTGTATTTTACGGTAGTGTTTGGTTCTGGGTAGTTGGGTTTTGCTGGTTAATGTTGGGGACATTGAGAGTGAGGTAGAGGTTTGCCAAATTTCAGTCCTGCTCAAGCTCGCCCTGTAGTTCCAGGATTTTCTGCTCCAAACGTAAGACCAACTCATTAGAGTTAGTCTAAAAGACTTTAGATATGTGAGCCTTAATCATAGTAGTTATAGTTAGAGGGATAGCAATTTCATGAAGATTTCTAACATTGGAGCCTAACATGATCACAAGCAGTACAACAACAACCTAGTAGCATGGTTTACAATAGATCACGACGGTGCCAAAGTCTAGGGAACTCATGAAAATATATCAACTTAAGAGGAATTTGACAGGCAAGCATAATAACTCATACTAGTTACCCAGACATAAAAGAAGAAGCTAAAATAGAAATATGTCGTAGAAGCAATGCTAAAGACATAAGATTAACAAATCAAAAATACATTAGAACTTAAATGGCATGGAAACATGCCTTAGCTAATCAGTACGGCCTCAGAAACTTAACAGGTTGGGCAAGAATAACTCAACAAGGTCTGAAACACATGCATTGATTTATCGAGAGATACAGGACAAGGTAGGGAACACACATTAGTTTACAAGTAGCACTTAAGAAGACAGAATCCATTCACATAATGAGATCATATTACATATGTTGAAGCCTATCGAGTTCAACTACTAGAGAACATGGAACTGCAGAGCATTATTAAAACAATAGAATTGCAGTAAAGCGTACACCAACACAGTACCAGGGATTCATGAATAGCAAGGAAAATTGAATCATGCTTACTTACAAAAGTTCAAACAATATTGGCACACAGAACGCACATGTCATAAACAAACAGAAAGGGAGATTGTTAAAATTGTAAAAGACAAGGATACTAACCAGTAGTAAAGTTAAACGAGCAAAAGAGTGAGGAACTTAGAATATCAGTAGTGATTCAGTAGCAACAATTGAAGGAAGACAATAGAAATCCAAATCTTCGATTTTTTAGAGTTCACAAGAGCCTCGAGAAGGTCTTCGAGCAGTGCTTGCATCGAAGGAGGTCATTTAACAGTATTATAGCCTTGGCTTTCAGCCGGCCAAGAATTCAACAGTTTTAGAAACTATTCGAGTGTAACAGAGTGAGGAATGAGTGAAAGAAGAGAATAGTGAGAGTAATAGCAGTAATGAGGTCCGTTAAGGGGATTGGGTGAAGGGTTTATATAGTAGTACGAATTGAAAGAACGAACATGGAAAGAAGACTAATCACACAGAATAAGGAAAGAAAATTAATCATACGGAATAAGGGAAGGAAAAATCAATCATACAGAAAAAGGAAAAGGAGATCAGCCATACAGAATAAGAAAAAGAAATCAATCATACAGAATAAGGAAAAAACCACATGCAAACTAATTTCAAATCGGAAATATGAAAACGGGTAAGGCAAACCCTAATTAAGTCGGATTCGATGGAAATATGCCCAAATCGGAGAGATACTCCGTGTTTTTTGAGGTATCTAGCCGGAATCCCACGATATCTTCAAGGTCAAGCCCATTTGGACCCAATTTACACGGGATACACCTTCCATATATGGAATGATACTCAGTATTACCATATCAGAGTGGAAAGCGTTCAGAAAAGGCAAGAAAACCTCTGGTTCGAAGGCAATATGCAGAGAAAAGGTGAGAAGAGTTTGGTCCCTAGGGTTCAGGTTTGGGAGATGAAGAGGAGTATTTGAAGGCGGCGGAAATGATAAATGTGGTCTAGGGTTTGGGTTATGGGGATATAAGGAGAATGGAGGATTTATTATTGGCCGTTGATCATTTGAAATCAACGGCCAAGATTAAATATGAAACTGGGCGGGTCAAAGGTAATGGGTCATTTGGTTGGGCTGCTGAGGGATCAAAGAAATGGGCTGGGTATTTGGGCATGTAATTTGGTCCGAAAAGTAGACCTTATATTGGGGCTATAAATTAAATATGAAAAATTTGCTTAAAATAATTTATAAAATGTAATTTATAAGTAATAAAAATATTACTTGTGCAGTAAAAACAATAGCTTAACATTAAAAAATATAATAATCTAATAAAAAATATAATAATGTAATAAAAATGTAATTATGCATGAATATAGACTATTATTGTAAAATTATATAAATAGCTTAAAAATACATATATACTTAAATAACATAAAGTAAAATATACTGAAACATATATGTTGATGCAAATAAGGGGTAATTAATGAATATTCAAGTAATTTAAATGAAAGAAAATTAATTTTAAAGCTCTAAAAATTATGGAATATTATAAGAATACTTGTATAAATCTTGTAAATTAAATAATGATGCAAGATGATATCTTGAAAGTATATATACTATTTGAAAAATATAAGGGCAAAATTGGGTATCAGCAATGTCAGCCAAGACTTGAGACTTAATTGCATTCCTCGGTTTACATTCTATATCGAACTCGCTCATTTCGACGGCCCATTTGGCAAATCTACCCGAAAGCTTGTGTTTATTCAGTATCTTCCTCAGAGGGAAAGTAGTCATCACAGTTATCAGGTGGCATTGGAAGTAGGGCCTCAACTTTCGGGTGACGACTACGAGAGCTAAGGCCAGCTTTTCTAGATGTAGGTAGCGATTTTCTGCTCTCGTTAAAATTCTACTAACATAATAAATGGGAGATTGCATACCTTCGTCCTCCCAGACTAAAACTGCACTTACCGCAACTTCTGAAATGGCGAGGTAGACTAGCAACATTTCACCTTCTTTTGGTTTTGAGAGAAACAGAGGGCTTGAAAAATATTTCTTCAACTCCTTCAAGGCTTGCTGACACTCCGGTGTCCACTCGAAATTATTTTTCTTTTTGAGTAGTGCGAAGAAGCGAGGCCATTTTTCCAATGAACTTACTCAAAGCTGTCAATCTCCCTCTGGACTTCTTTTACGTTAGACAATTGATCCGGGATGTCCTCTATGGCCTTGATTTTGTCGGGATTTACCTCAATTCCCCTTTGTGAGATTAAGAATCCTAGAAACTTACCCAAACTGACCCCGAACGCATACTTCTCAGGGTTAAGTTTCATATTGTGCTCCCTTAGGATGTCGAATGTTTCTTGAAAATGCTCTAAGTGGTCACCTTCATTCAAAGACTTAACGAGCATATCATCTATATATACTTCCATAGTCTTTCCTATTTGTTTTTTGAACATCTTATTCATGAGCCGTTGATAAGTGGCTCCAGCATTTTTTAGCCCAAAGGGCATCATATTGTTACAATATATACCAAAATTTGTTATAAACAAAGTCTTTTCCTGATCTTCTGTGTTCATCTTGATTTGATTGTACCCAGAATAAGGATCGAGGAAACTCATTATCTTGTGCCCGGCCGTAGCATCAATCATCTGATCGATATTTGGCAATAGGAATGAGTCTTTCGGGCATGCCTTATTAAGATCCTTATAATATTCGCACATGCAAAATTTATTATTTTTCTTTGGTACTACTACTACATTGGATAGCCAGTCTGGATATCTTACCTCTCGGATTGAACCAATCTTAAGTAAACGAGTTACCTCTTCTTTGACGAATTTATTCCTAGATTTGTCAATAGGGCGCTTCTTTTTCCTTACCGGGAGGTATGTTAGGATCCAAGATTACCTTGCGTACGGATATCTCCATTGGGATTCCTGTTATATCCTCGTGCGACCATGCAAAATAGTCGGCGTCAGTTTTAACGAATTCAATAAAAGCAAACATTTGTTCCGGGTGCAGTCCTGTTCCTAAATTGAATTTCCTTTCTAGGAATTCTTCGAACAATGCAACCTGCTCTAGTTCTTCTGCCATGAACTTTGTCACGACCGTCTCTTCCGGTACTTGAAAATACCTTGGTACCTGATATTGTTCCGACTCATCTGTCCCCGGGTTATCTTTCTCTAGTTCGGGCGCAGGTGCTTGTTCCAGTAATTGCTATGCCGCACGTTCCTTTCCTTTGCTACTGGAAACTGAAATCGCATTCATCTCCCTTATTGCCGGTTGATTACCCCTTATCCGTTTGATCCCCTCAGATGTCGGAAATTTTAATAATTGGTGATATGTTGAAGTCATGGCTTTCATCTCCTGCAGCCATGGTCTTCCCAAGATGATGTTATACCTCATGTCTCCATCTACCACTTCGAAGAGTGTTGTCTTCATTACTCCCTCAGCGTTTGTGAGCAGCAAAATTTCTCCCCGAGTTGTCATGCTTGCGAGGTTGAATCTGGCGAGGAGTTTCGTTAACGTGATAATACTTCCAGTGAGTTTAGCTTGCTCCAGTACTCTCCATTGTATGATATTAGCTGAACTTCCTAGATCCACTAGAACATGTTTAATTTTAAAATCTAACACATTTAAAGAAATTACCAGTGCGGCATTGTACAACAGTATTAATCCGTCTGCATCTTCGTTCGTGAATGTGATATCGTCTTCCCGGAGCCTCTTATTATGAGTTATCGACACTTTTGTCTTCATTGCTGCCGAAAAGGTGACCCCGTTAATTTCATTCCCTCCGAAGGTCATGTTGATCATTTGGCGTGGAGGTTCTTCTCCTACTTTCGAGGTTTTCGCGTCGCCCCTGTTCCGACCATAGTTATTTTTAGCCCGATCACTCAAGAATTCTCTGAGGTGACCATTCTTTAACAGCGTTGCTACTTCTTCCCGGAGGTGTCGGCAGTTCCCGGTCTGGTGGCCATTAGTGCCATGGTATTCACACACCACCTCTACAACACTGACATTGAAGTCTTGGGAACCATTAGTGCCGGGATCAGATTTCATAGGTCTTTGGAACCGTTCCTCTTTGATATTTCTCATGGCCGACACCACCTCTACAACACTGACATTGAAGTTATATTCTGATAACTTTGGGTAAGAAGAATCTAGTGACGCCGAGATTTCTCTGTCCTGCAGCGATCTGTCATTCCGGTCATGATCAGTCCTTCTATCAACGGTGAACCTGTTTGCTGAACGAAAGTTCCTGCCACGACCTTTTGTCCGCTCGTAAGGGAAAAAAATTCCCCCTTGAAGTCTGTCTATCCATGTCAATATCAACTTTCATTTTTTTCTCTGTTCTTCTCCCGTCCTTTGGTCGACGATGGAAAGTCAATCTGATCATCTTCGATCCTTAATTTTGACTCGTACCAGTTGTGGACATCCGCCCAAGTCGTAGCTTGGAACTCGAGCAAACTTTCCTTCAACTTCCGGGAAGCATCCGAACTTCTCGAATTTAAACCTTTGGTGAACGCTTTAGCTGCCCATTCATCCGGGACTGCCGGTAGCAACATCCTTTTCTTCAGGAACAGGGTAAAGAACTCTCGTAATAACTCGAATTCTCCCTGCGTGATCCTAAATATGTCGGCCTTCCGGGCCTGTACCTTTCTCGCACCGGCATGAGCCTTGATGAAGAAATCTACAAGCACCTCAAAGGAATCTATGGAATGCTCGGAAAATAATGAATACTACGTTAAAGCTCCCCTTGTGAGTATCTCACCAAATGTTTTCAGCAACACAAACATAATTTTGTGAGGAGACAAATCATTTCCTTTTACCGTTGTTGTTTAGGTGGTAATATGCTCCTGTGGATATGAAGTTCTGTAATATTTCGGCACTTCGGCCATTTTGAACCGCTTCGGGATCAATTCCGGGGTTGCACTCGGCTTGTACGGTAACTGAATATACTTCTTCGAGTTCGGACCCTTCAATACGGGTGGCGCGCCCAGGATTTGATCCATGCGGGCATTTACTTCCTTCATAAACCGCAAGAGTTCATTCTGGAACGGATCGTTCTCGTTGTCGAGGCCGGATCTACTACCCCCAGCCCCATCGGAGCCAACTTCGCCCCTAGGAGTATTATTATCAACTCTCTGCGTCGTCTAGCTCGCGGGGACATCAGGAAGAATTGGATCTCGCCTGTTTGCATTATTTAAGGCACCTGATAGCGCCTGCTTCAGTTCTGTCATAACCTGATCCTGCCGCGTGAGATGGCCTAGAATGATTGCATGTTGCTCTTGCAGGACCCTTACTGCATCCGCCACATGCCCCTCATCAGCATCATCCGGAATTGCCTCCCGAACCTGTCGAGGGTACCGCCTTTCATGTTCCGGTGTGGCATCGTTCTCCTCATTGCGAGTGTCACTGATTGAATCCTCGAAATGAGGTTGTTCCCCTTGACTTTTAGGGTTACGTGTGCCGTTAATAGTGTTATCTGCCATTTCTTTTGTGATTTTTGCTAAGACAAAATAATCAAACATGTTAGTAAAAGAGGCAAGGATCAATTTAACTGCACGATTGTCTAGCCCCCACGGTGGGCACCAAACTGTTTACTCGTAAAACGGTACAATTGAATTTGTTCGTGATTTCTAGACAAGTGAATTAATTTGATCCAAAAAGTAATGAAATAACTGAGGAAATATAAAATACTTAGCCTTAGAATATAAATGAAACAGCAGAGCTAATGAGTCTGGGAACAAGATTTTCGGGTACAACAATGATGAGATCAAAAGCGAGAGAATAAACTTGTATTAAAATATTGTATAGAATATAGTATAAGTTTGCCAGAAAATTCGACCCCTTACAATGATAAGTGAGCTCATGCCCTTCTTTAATGTCAATTATGAGGGTCATTGATGAAGATGTAACGTTACACATAAATGCCAAATTCCTTTTAACGGGCCATCATCCTTAATGCTGTAAAATATTCCGTATCAAATGTTACCGGGCGCAAAGCATTTAATATTCCTTTTATGATCGTTATTCCTTCCGGTGACAAGCGGAGCAGCTATGTTCAGTGGACATATCCATCTTGTGTTCCACGTGACCTTTTAAGCGGTCACGTGTCATGTCGTATTTTTTCCTTATAAACCTTTCTGGTAGAAATTAGCATAAATCTAATCTACTGCTTCCAAAGTATGAATTGTTTTAAGGAAAACAATGTAAAAATTGAGGAGTGAACGTGAATGAAACAGGCTGATTTCGCAATGCTAGTAATCAGTAAACCAAGGGCAGAATATATAATTTTTCAAATTAAAAATAAATTATTTTCGGTAAGTGGCGGAAGCTCGAATTTTTGCTAAGAAGATCTAAAATATAAAGAATTAAATACACGAAAAAAATAAGAAAATTTACGTAAAAAGATTAACCCCGATCCGCCCATGTTTGCTTTGGTTCCTGACACGATAATTTTTCAATATTTAATATCTTCCAAAAACTTTTCAAAACCTAAGTAGTGCTTAAAGGTCAATATTGCCTCCCTTGACCTGATTTTTTAATAACCACAAGATAAGGGTACAATTCATCAGGGGTCCATAACGTATTAGATGTTTAGTTTTCAATTAATACTATTCTAGAATACGAAGTGTTTCTGTCATAATTAATAATAAGCAATTTTGAAGTTTTCTCAGTAAAAAAAGTATTTACGTTGTATTTAGTTTGACTTAATGCTATGGAAATTTAAAACGTTTCTTCGACTACGCACTCCACTGGGAATGTTGTTGTTAAGAATCTGCATATGAAGAAAACTACTAACCACAAATTTTTTGTTTCTACTTTTTTTTTTTTGGGACTAGCCACAATTTTATAACATACCAAATGGAAAATCAATATGATATTGGACAATAAAAGCTGTTTAAGTTATAAAATAATTTTTCTATCAGATTAACCATTTGATATTCTGGACTATTTGATTAATTTACCCCGGATTAATTTTTTAATCTTTGTCTATTACGTTCCTCTTAATTCTAGAATAATTATTGTTAAGGGCAAAGTTGAAAAATATAATTAATTAGTTCTCTTTTGATTTTATGAAATAATTAATATTTTCGAACAACTATTTTAATATATATGATAACTAAATGGGAACGAGAAAAGTATTAATAAGTTCTCATTCTAAGTATTCCAACTCAAAATCTCCGATTAGGTAGTAGAGGAATCTCCCATTATTACTACAACGTCCGGTGGCGATTCTAGAATATCGTTAAACCAAAACTAAAAAATACTCCCTCCGTCCAAATTTATTTGTCAAGTATACTAAAAATAGATGTTCATTCTTAGTTATTGAGATTGAAAAATCGATGGATACTTTACCAGTTTATACTTATTTTACTCTTATCATTTCGCAATATTTTCGATTTATAATAGTCAAAGTTATTTTTTCAACAATAATTGAAGGAAAACAATAATAATTGAAGAGTAATATAATAAAATAACCAAGAGTAATATGGTTATTTTATTATATTACTCTTCAATTATTATTATATCAACAATAATTGAAGAGTAATATAATAAAATAGCCATATTATTTATTGTTTCTTGAGGGTGTGCTACGTAGGTGTATCAACCGGGCCGGTCATTCTGAGTATTGGAGCCTCATTCCTCCATTTATTGCTTATTCTATGTTCATTTGTAGTTATGTGACTTGCCGGGGTGGTTGATTTGGTTCCGGTGATGTTCCGGAATGAATTGAGACACTTAGACACAAGGTTGGGAGCTTAAGTGGAAAGAGTTGACCGGATATTGACGTATGTATAAATGACTCTATAATGGAGTTTTGATGTTTTTGATAGTTTCGTATTGTAATTTTTTACTTAAGAGAATGTCCTGATATTGATTTGGAGGTTCGAAGGTCGTTTTGGCTTGAATTGGCGAAAGTTGAAAAGTTGAAGGTCTGGTAGGTTGAGAAGTTTAATCGAGAGTTGACTTTATTGATGACGGCTCAGATTTTGGTTTCGGGAGTTGGAATAGGTCATTTGTGTCATTTATGACTTGTGTGCAAAATTTGAGTTCAGTCGGAGTTGATTTGATATTTTTTCGGCATCGATTGTAGAAGTTAGAAATCAATTAGTTTCACTTGGATTGAATTGGGGCGCGAGTCATGTTTTTGGTGTTGATTGATGTGAGTTGAGGCCTCAACAAAGTTCGTATGATATTTTAGGAGGTATTGGTATGTTTGGATGGGGTTCTGGAGTCCTCGGGTTTGATTCGGATTGAATTCGAGTTGAGAATTGGACTTAGGAAAAATGTTGGAGCTTCAGTTCTTGTGCAATCGTACCTGCGAGGGATTTTCTGCAAGTGCGACGCTATAGAAGCGGCCTAGGGGAGCAGATGTGTGTTTGGCTAGGTTGCTGGTGGGTCGCAGGTGCGAGGGATATGCCGCATCTGCGAGCCCGCAGATGCGTGTTTGTTTCCACAGAAGCAGAGGAGGAGTTGGGGTTGGGAGTTCACAGAAGCGGATATAGGTGCAAAGAAGCGCGTCCGCAAGTGGGGTGGATGGTCCGCAGAAGCGAAAGGTGACTGGAGAGTAAGAGTCGCAAAAGAGGAGAAGATCCGTAAGTGCAAGCTTTGGCCGCAAATGCGGTGGGGCTTAGTTTAAGTGAGTTCCGCATGTGAAGAAATTGGACCGTAGAAGCAGTTCTGCAGAAGCGAAAGATCGATCACAGATGCGAAAAGCCTATCTAGTTTTTCTCTCATTTTTGGACTTGAGGAGCTCGGCTAGGGGTAATTTTCGAGAGGGATTTCACTATAATTCAAGAGGTAAGTGTCTTTTATTCACTTTTGTCCATAAATATTGAACACCCATTGATTTTTACACCTAGATTATGTGTGTTTGAGGTGAAATTTGAGAAAATTTGGATTGGAGAGTGAGATTTGGGGATTTTGGTCGGAATTGGATGATGTTGGTATGGTTGGACTCGTTATTGAATGGGTGTTCGAAATTTGTGAATTTTTTTAGGTTTCGAGGCATGGGCCCGGGGTTGGATTTTTGAATTTGGTTAAAGATCTTACCTTTATCAAATGGAATCGATTCCTATAGCTTATATTGATTATATTAAGCTGTTTGTGAAAAGATTCGAGTCGCTCGGAGGCCAATTCGCGAGGCAGCGATTTGTTGAAGCATTAAGTTGTGTACTTTGATGTAAGTAACACTTCTAAACTTGGAACTGAGGGTATAAATCCTTGAAAAATATGTTATGTGGTTTGTGTTGAGGTGACGCACATGCTAGGTGACGGGCGTGTGGGAGTACACCGTGGTAATCATGATTTGGTTGATTCTTTTGTACCGTGTTTTTAACAAGTCATGTCTTATCTGTGAAATCCTCATTTGTTAGAGTAATTGAACTGTGATTCATGTTAGAAACCATGTTTAGGCTATGTGTTTATTCTTTTGAGACCTAGTGAGGTTATTTCTGTTTTTTTGAGTTATATTCTTAAACTACAATTATGTGCTTAGTCATGATCCTTCATTTACATATTATATCTCAGTCTCCATTATTATTTACTATTACATTACATGTTTTTATTGTTGGGCTGAGTAGTACGAGATTGTGAGCCTATGAGACTTGAGAGATTGATGACTGAGTTAGGCCTGAAAATTGAGATATGAGTGTTATTGTGGATCGGGTTGCATGCCGCAGCAGGCCTTATTGGCTTATTTATTATCGTGGATCAGGTTGCATACTGTAGCAGGCTTATAGGGTTTATATTAGCGCATGGATAGGATCCGCCCCTCCGGAGTCTGACATATCAGCATTGAGTGCAGATATAATAATATGTACACGTGTTTTGGTGAGGGGCATTGATGTCAAGCACCCGTACACTATTAAGTGATTGTGTGAGAGATGAGTGGGTAATTGAGATAGATAGATTGAGTACTCTGAGAGTGTGAGTACTTGGAATATCATGGTGATACATTACATTTGACATGCATATTTGACAAGTAGGCACAGATATGTAACATTCCTCATGCTAGTTGTACTTGACATATTTTATCGGTGTTGGGCTTTAATTGTTGAGCTTGAAAGAATTTCTAAATTTCTATACCCTGAACGAGCTAATTATAGAATTTCTCCGAGTTATTTATTGTCATTGTCATTTTCCTACCTGTGTTGTTATTATATTGATTTTGATTGTATCATTTTGAGCTCGTTACTTCTTTTAGCCCAAGGTTAGTCCTGTTACTTATTGAATATATTGGGTCGGTTGTAATCATACAACACTCTAAACTTCGTGTGCAGATCCAGGTACATTTGGATGCGATGATTGCTAGATCATCACCAGTGCTTGCTTGGAGACATCAAGGTAGCCGCTATAACGTCTGTTGACCTTGACTCTCCTTCCTTTCATGTTTTTATGTATTGTTCTATGATTCAGACAGTTGTACTAGAATTTTGGTTATGTTGATATTTAGTATTGCTCATGTACTTGTTGACACCAGGTTTTGGGATGGTTGTAGTAGAGTTTTAGATATATTTATCAAATATTTAAGAGATCTTTCGCTATTAAGTTTATTAAATTATGTTTTATTTCAAATGATTAGTTGCTATGCGATTGTCGGCATACCTAGCAAGTGTGTTAGGTTCCATCACGATAGTTTGGGATTTTGGGTCGTGATAAGTTGGAATCAGAGCGTTAGTTTACTTAGGTCTCACGAGTCATGAGCAGGTTTAGTAGAGTCTTCCGGATCGGTATGGAAACGTCTGTACTTATCTTCGATAGGCTATTGAACCATTAGGAAACTTTACTTTCTTGTATTCTTGTCATGCGAATTTGTTAATTCTGGAATATAAATTTCTATTCTTCTATTCGCTCACAGATAGATAGGACACGTGCGACTGGATCAGGCGGACGGCCGCCAGTACCACCAGCTAAGGCCATGAGAGGTAGGGATCGCGGTAGAGGCCGAGGTGCAGCTCGTAATACAGCTAGAGCAACACCTGTGAAGCCACCGGTTGCTCCAGTTGAGGAGCAAATACCAGATATTGTTGAGCCGGTGGGTCCAGCTCAGGCACCAATTGTGCCCATTGTGATTCCTGGCCTTTAGGAGGCCTTTACCCAAATTTTGACTGTATGCACTAGCCTTGCTCAAGCGGTTTCAGTTCCGGCTGCACCAGCCACTTGTCAGGCCGAGGGAGGTGCTCAGCCTCCCGTACTCCAGGGCAGCTAGCCCAGGGACTTCAAACATCGAGGGTACTACCAGCCCAGCCGGTTGCAGCTGCTCGGGCATAGGTTGGCCCACCTATTAGTGATGAGGAGTATAAGAGAATAGAGCGGTTTGGGAGGCTTAAGCCTCCAGATTTCAGTGGGGCAATGTCAGAGTATGATCAGGATTTTATAGATAGGTGCCAGCGGATCCTTCGCACACCAGGTATTTCGGAGACCGGTAAAGTTTCATTTACTACTTTTCAGCTTACAGGGGTCGCCTACAGATGGTGGGAGGCCCATGAGTTGAGCAGGCTAGTCGGCACCTCACCACTTACGTGACACGAGTTCTCAGTTCTCTTCCTAGAGATGTTTGTTCCATAGACTCGTAGAGAGGAGTTGTGTAGGCAGATTGAGCAGCTACACCCAGAGGGTATGTTAGTGACTCAGTATAAGAAGAGATTTTCACAGTTGACTCGTCACGCGGTATCGTTGGTTCCCAATGAGAGGGAGAGGATTAGGAGGTTCATTTATGGCCTCAACTATGGACTACGTTTTATCATCACTTGGGAGATTCCGACGAGTGAGAGGTTTGACGAGGTGGTTGATATTACTAGATACCTAGAGTTGTTCACAGTCAGGCGCATGAGGAGAGGGAGTCCAAGAGGCCTCGTATTTCAGGTGGTTTCAGTAGTGCCTTATCTGGAGGGCAGTTCTATCACAGCAAGGGTCGTCCTTATAGGCCCTCACAGATGGCTCGTCGGGTTCATCGTGGTGTAGCAGCTAGCCATGATTTATATAGTGCTCGTCCGGGTCAGTCATCTTTTAGTGCCCTCCCAGCTCAGAGTTCATCCCATGCTCCATTAGTTCAGGGTTGGTTTGTACCAGGTTCTTCTAGTGGCTATTCTAGTTCTTGGGGTCCGATTCAGTACCCTCCACCATTGTCGAATTAAGGTTGCTTCGAGGGTGGAGAGTTGGAGCATGTGAGGAGGTATTGTCCCCGTCTTATGGGAGGTCCAGTTTATTAGAGAGGTCAAGCTATGAGTTCTGCACCAGTTACTTGACCACCAGCTCAGCCAGCTCGGGGTGGGACTCAGGCAGTTCAATGTCGCCCTAGAGAGGGAGGTCCATCAGGTGGCGATCGGGCTCGATGCTATGCTTTTCCCTCTAGGCCATAGGCAATTACTTCAGATGCATTGATCACAGGTATTGTTTCAGTGTGCCACATGGATGCTTCTATATTATTTGACCCTAGTTCTACTTATTCATATGTATCATCATACTTTGCTCGTTATTTGGATATGCCCCGTGAATTCTTAGTTACGCATGTTCATGTATCGATGCTAGTAGGTGATTCTATTTTTGTGGATCATATGTATCAGTCGTGTATGATGACTATTGGGGGATTGGAGACAAGAGTTAATCTTATACTACTTAGTATGGTTGATTTTGACGTGATCCTAGGCATGGATTGGACGTCATCATGCCATGCTATTCTGGATTGTCACTCTAAGACCGTAACATTGGTAATGCCAGGATTGCCCGGGGTTGAGTGGAGAGGTTCTCTGGACTATATTTCTAGTAGAGTGATATCATATTTGAAGGCCTAACGGATAATTGGGAATGGATCTTTGGCATATTTGTCCTTTGTGAGGGACGTTGGTGCTGATACTCCTACCATTGATTCAGTTCCGATAGTGCGACACTTTCTGGATGTAATTCACGCAGACCGTGAAACACTCCCGGGTCATCCAAAATATGATCCGAATATACGCCCAAGTCCAAAATCATCATACAAAACTATTCGGACCATCAAATTCCGATTCCGAGGTTGTTTACTAAAAATATTGACCCAAGTCAAACGTAACCCTTTTAAGCTAATATTAAGTAACTAAGTGTTCTGATTTCAATTTGAACCCTTCCAAACCCAGACTAACCATCCCCGCAAGTCATAAAATAGTAAAAGCACATACGGGGAGTCTTATTTAAGGGAACAAGAATCTAGAAGAAAAATGATTGGTCAAGTCATTATAGTTATCATCGGGTCTACGGTGCAGTGTTAGAGAAGTAGGAGAAAAAACTTCAGATTTGCAGAAGATCTAATCAGCGGGATGTATCGGTTGGAGATACTATAGAGTGCATGACAAGGGTATAAAATGGTTTATGGATGTTGATATGACGTGGTCTCGTGATTTGGGGTCACTCGAGATGTGTGTTGTTTGAAGCATGTTATGTATTTGAAGGGAGTAATTATTATTTCAAAGGTAAGTCAAGAGTAAATCGGAATAAGTTAGGTCAGTTAGTGATGGGTTGCATCATCATGGTTGGGGAAATGACCAGTTCCTTCGGTATGTTAAGCAATACAGGTGATTTATGGTTATATGTGCGGGCTTGACAGCCACCGTAATTTGATTGATTTGGAGGTATTTGATTATAATAGCTTATTATGTGTTGATGGATCCCGGAAGTGTTATGGTGGTTTAGACCACAACTTGAGGTTTGTATTTTCTGCGGTTATAGGAATTCGGTTGTGTGTTGCCATTATTCCTCTGAAATGTGTTGAGTGAAAGGGTTCTAGATGATGAAGTGTTTATTCTGTTGGTGATTCATGAGTTATGATGAAATTCTTGTACTCTCTCGTAGCGGCATGGTAAGTATAGTGAGCGGTATGGAAATTGGAAGTTGAGGATCAAAGGTGTGGTTTGGTGTTGATAAGAATGTCATGAACTCGGAGGAACGGGGGAGGATTTGAGATGTTCAGAGTATGCTCGCACTATTTTCGGGTAGCCTGAGGATGGTCTGTTTTGTGGTAGGAGTGTTGGGTATTGAAATGCGGATGCTTGTCCAGTATTATAGAAATACCATGGTTGATGGCTATTAATGTTCAGATTTTACTACCTGGTGTGTAAGGTTTTGGGATTATATCCTATGGGAAGATCATATAAGTGTGACGTGTTAGTTATTCGATTGTTAGAGATTTAAAAATAGGTATGGAGATTTTGGTACTCTCTCCAATGGGAGAGGTTATGACAGAGAAATGCTCTATTCCTTTAGTTGTGGACTGTGGAAGTTTGTTCCGGATTTGACGGTTGTTCTTATATGTCATGAATAGGGTCATTGTGGATCCACGGAAGGTTAGTGGCCCAGTATGGGATGATTGTAATCGGCTTGAGGTTCGCTAGTAGACTTAATGTGGATGTGTGCTCTACATTAGATCAGGTCAGATGTGTTCGTTCAGCATAGCACTGCTTATGGAGGAGTCTTTGGGTGTTGGGTGTTATTTATGTCGTTAGCTATTCTCTGTAATACTCTATTATGCCATGCGGGTTGAGAGACAACTTGATTATTCGCACGTGTGTGGTGGTCCTGCGTAGCTTACCGTTATTGCACCTTAGTCGAGCTCGAGTTTTGTAGCTCATGGTATTATCTGTCTCCCCAGGGTTGTACTTTCTCACTTGGCATGCTTATGGTCGATATTCGAGTATTTCGTATGTATAAGCATTATGGCTTGATGGGTACTTCCTTATTTATTATTATGTGTGGATCGGGTGGCACGTCGCCACAGGTATGTTATTTTGGATCGGGTTGCACGCCGCAACGGTATCATATGTGGATCGGGTTGCACACCGCAACAGTGAGATTTTGCGTATGGTTCCTTACATCTATTCTTGTGTATTTTGTTTCTCATTCTCTGAGAAGGGTTCATAGCCTCTGTTCGACCGTTTTATTCGTTATGCGGGCTGGGTAGTTCTTTTCCAGAGTCCATTCTTCCTTATGTGTCATATTCAAGTTGTAGCTTGTTGGCGCATTGATGGATTCATATGAGATTTTGGTCAGTGTTTGAGGTGGCTCATTGTCGGAGAAGCTTGTATTGGGTGAGACGAGGTTTTTGGACCTGAAATCGATGCGAGCGGATTTATGCAAGATGTATTAAAGAGAAAGTGTCACTATTCATTTCAGAATGAGGTAACGGTTCTTGCCAAGCGAAAAAACTCTGTGAGTTATTGATTTGACGAATGGTTATGAGTTACTGTGCATATCATTCATCGTTGTAGTATTGTGAGGATTGAAATCGGGCTTATATGTGTTATGAGGTATACTACAGGCGTCGGATCAGTGAATTTGCAGCTGTTGTGCTTGGAGGAGGTTGCCTTGGGCAAATAAGTTATGCGGTGTGTTGTCTGATATCAACATGGGTGCATGATCATGTGTGGGTTCAGCATGTGGGGATTGATACGGTGTTCGTATGTTAGAATCGGGTCTTGTAGAGAAATTCGGAGGCTGGAATTTGGTTCTAAGGCTTATTGACTAAATAAAAGGGAGGTTCTTCAGTATGGCTCGAGCTAATGTGCTCAACTAGGTTGTGGTGGCACGGGTAGGTGCACAAGGTATTGAACAGTGAATTTGGGATAACTCCTGAGCAGTTCTTAGCACGTTCGAAAATGAACGTATGTTTAAGTGGGGGAGAATGTAACGACCCGACCGGTTGTTTTGAGCTCTAATATGTCGTTCGGTGATTTGAGGCCTTGAGAAGCTTCACTTCATGTTTTATGACTTGTACGCGTGGTCGGAATTAAACTTCGGAAAGCTCAGAGTGGTTTCGGAAGAAACATTCTCAATTCGGAAGCTTTAAGTTGGAAGACTTGACCAAAATTTGACCTTTGAGTAGACGACCTTGGAATCGGGATTTGAAGGTTTCAATAGATTTGTATGATGATTTCGGACTTGGGCGCGTGTTCGGGTTGAGTATCGGGTAGCCCGGGAACATTTCGGCGCTTGTTGTGGAATATTGGCACTTTTAAAGTTCAAGGATTTCTTAAGTTTGATTTGAAATGCATTTTGGTGTTATCGATGTCCGTTTGGAGTTTCGAGCATTGGAATAGGTTCGTATTGTGATTTGTGACTTGCACGCAAAATTTGGCATCATTCCGGGATGTATAAGCATACTTTGGACGCGTTCGGCGGAGTTTGAATATTTGAAAGTTTAAAGAAAGGTTTTGATCGTCGATTCATAATTTTGATGATGTTGGATGTGATTTGAAGCCTCGAGCAGGTCCGTGTTATGTTTTAGGACCTGTTGGTATGTTTGGACGGGGTCCTGGGGGCCTTGGGTGTGTTTCGGGATGGCTTCGAGCCATTTTTCTTTGTTTTATGATTGCTGGTTTCTGGTGTATCTGGTAAGCAACATGATCACGGTTAAAGGGACGCGATCGCGAAGAGAAGCTGGAGCTGGGGAGGATTTTGTGCAATGCGAACGCGACAAAGGGGACGCGAATGCGTAGGTGAGGCTAAGGTGGTCTACGCGAACGAGACTGAGCATCGCGAACGCGATGAAGGAGGGAAAAGATGGGGCCTGGAGGCGCTAAGCCATCGCGAATGTGGCTCGAGGACCGCGAACGCGAAGCAATGAGATGTGGAGGCAACACAAACGCGGGGAGGCAACCGCGAACGCGAAGTAGGATTTTATGGTAGCTGGCTCTTGGCCTTCGCGATCGCGAGTGTGTTTCCGCGATCACGAAGAAGGGAATTCTGGGCACTGTTGTTTTAAATCGGGGGTTGGCTCATTTTTATCTCATTTCTTCCATGGGAGCCGGCGTTGGGGCGATTTTGGTGCACCATTTTTCATCATCAAACTTGAGGTGAGTGACTTCTACACTTTGTGAGTTAAATACATGATTTTTATGTGGATTAAAACATGAATATTTATAGATATTTTGGGATTTTAAGAGAAAACCTAGAAATTGGTATTTTTTGAATTTGACCATGAAATTGGACATGGAATTGAGAATAAATCATATATTTGAGTTCGTAATGTTATGGATAAATTTTATCTTCGAAAATTTTCGGAATCCGGACATATGGGCCGAAGGGTCGACTTTGTTGACTTTTCGAGCGGAGTTGGGATTGTTATAAATTAATTAATTATGATGTTGGAGAATATTTTTATTGGTTTTCATGATTGTTTGACTAGTTCGGATCGTTGGGCATTTGGTTTGAGGTCTTAGAGAGGCGTCTGAGCCGGTTATGGAATTTCGAAGCGAGGTGAGTCTCATGTCTAACCCTATGAGTGGGAATTTACCCCGTATGTGTTATATTCTTATGTGCTACATGCTGTGGGATCTATGCACGTATCAGGTGACGGGTGTCCATGCGTATGCTAGAATTCCTGATTATGTTCGGGTAGACTTAGGTTCACGCCATGCTATAATTGTACTATTTGAGTTATCCTTGCTCGCCTAATTCCTTTATTTCACGTTACGACTTGAGACTAGACTTGAATAGGGTGATAGACTCGCTATTGTAGAGATGTGACGAGCTACTTGATAATCCGTGAAATAATTTGTGCTTCCCTTACGAATTTCTCCCACGTTATGCGTATTCATTGCAAAGTTTTCCTTAAATTTCATAATTCACATGTATATTCGTGAGTGGTGTCAAGGACCCGTTAAATCTTCTTATTCTCATGGGATCATACCATTCGTCTAGGCAGGATTATGTACCACCCTCTTATGGGAGCGGGTCGTTCGCCTCGGTAGTATAATAAATACATTTATGGTTCGTGTCGTTCGACCCTTGGTGGTGTACACATATTATGGGATCGGGTCATTCGCCGCGGCATTATAATAGATGCATCTATGGTTCGTGTCGTTCGATTCTTGGCGGTGTATACATTATTATGGGATCGAGCCGTTCGCCTCGGCAGGATCATATTCTTATGGGATCGGGTCGTTCACCTCGGCAGTACCACATTCTTATGGGATCGGGTCGTTCGCCTCGGCAGCGTCGTGCATAATATTTGACAAGAAATCAATGTATCTGTGTATTTTCCTGATTTGAGTTGTGACGACCTATCTGGTGAGGTCCATTTCATATATACTCCGGTTGAGGAGGTAACTGATAATGGAAAGCTTGAGTTTACTGTTCAACGGGGGGGATTGTACCCCGTACCTATATTTGTTTATATTGTTTATTATCCTGTCGTATATTTGTTTACTTCCTATTGTATTTGATTTATTAGACCACTAGTAAGTGTCGATGTCCATCCCCTCGTCACTACTTCTCCGGAGTTAGGCTAGATACTTATTGGGTATGCGTTGATTTACGTACTTATGCTGCACTTATTGTGCAGGTATATGTGTGTGGGGGGGGGGGGGGGGTCTTTTGGACGCAAGGCGCGGCTGTTGCAGGGACTTCACGGTATGGTGCATTCCATGTTACGATCCGCAAACATACATAGTTTCCATTAGAGTTATTTATATTCTCCTGTCTAACTTGTATTCCACATAGATGTTGTATTTTATTATATTCCTAGTAGATGCTCATGCACTTGTGACACCGGATTTTGGGTGTTGTTCTAGAAATTATTTATGGATTGTTTTACTTTGGCACACTTTTACCTTATATTTTCATTAAACTGTAAGTAACTACGATTTATTTTAATGCACTGGCCTCTCTATTTAAACAAGATTTATGATTTTTTTTTAAATAATAATATTATTAAAAATGAATAATTAAGTGTTGGGTAGCCTGACGGCGACGTTGGGCACCATCACGGGTTATAGTAAATTTTGGGTCGTGACAAAGGCCAGGGGGACTGGCCATCACGAACGCGAAGGCCAGTAGGCTGTAATACTTCGCGATCATTTCAGGTGTCTCACGAACGCGATGAACACCTGGCGCCCCGTCTTTAAAACTTCTAAAAATAGGAAATCATCCTATTTTTCATCATTTTCAAGTTTGAGCTTGGCCTAGAGGCGATTTTGAAGAGGTTTTTCATCCCAACTTCATGGGTTAGTAGGTTTTAACTTGTTTCCTTACATTTCCATAATCACCCATTGATTGTAACCTTTAATCTATGCTTTCCGTGAAAGAAATTAGGGGTTTAGGTAGAAATTTAGACCTCAAATTGTGATCAGATTTCGAAAATAATCACATAACTAGGCTCGGGGATAAATACGTAATCAGATTTTGGTTTGAATCTCGGGTTTTGACTTAGCGGGCTCGGGGGTTGACTTTTGTTGACTTTTTCTAAAAACATTAAAGATTGAATCTTTTTCACTCGTGGGTAGTTTCTAAAGTTTATTTTGAATTATTTGAACTATATTTGGTTAGATATTTTGGAGGCTAATTCTAGAGGAAAATCTGTGGTTGAGCACTGATTTGGTTGCGGAGTGAGGTAAGTGTCGTGATTAACCTTGACTTGAGGGAATAGGACTTGTTGGTCCATTTTCTATGTGTTTTATGTGTGGGGACAACGTATATGTGAAGTGACGAGTACATATGCATTGTCATTGGGTTAAAGCGTGCAGGTGAAAATTCTTTCTTTGAATTATATTGTTCCGTTAATTATGATATATATGCTTAGGTTAGATTATTACTTCTTTGATTATTCGTTTCGTATTTATTGCTTAGTTCAAAGTTGTTGATTATTTTTGGAGGTTGAAGTTTGATATCATGGCACCATATTTGAAGTTAAATTTATTCTCCGCATTGTTTATTATTCGAATTCATATTATCATTATTACATGGTGAGGAAGAGAGTAAAAGCACGAAGGGTGATGTCGTTCCATTTCATTTACATTATCATTATTACATATGAGGACGAGAGTAAAAGCACGATGGATGATGTCGTACCATTTCATTCATATTATCATTATTACATGGTGAGGAAGAGAGTAAAAGCACGAAGGGTGATGCCGACCATTTTATTCATATTATTGCATGGTGAGGACGAGAGTAAAAGCACGAAGGGTGATGCCGACCATTTTATTCATATTATTGCATGGTGAGGACGAGAGTAAAAGCACGAAGGGTGATGCCGTGCCATTTTCATATCATTGGTTTGACTAATTTTCCCAGTTTTGGTGATTTACTTGGTTATTTCGTGATTTCATACATGTCGTAGTTATTATATCTTCCCTTTTCGCATGTCCCCTACCAGTTTGTACGCTATCATTCTCTGTTATTACAGTTGTTGTATATACATTTGTACAGGTTTATTTTATGTAGGTGTCTTGTCATAACCTCGTCACTTCCTCGTCGAGGTTAGGCTCGACACTTACGGAGTATATTGGGTCAGTTTTACTTATACTACACTTCTGCACTTCTTGTGCAGATACTGGTATTGGTCCTCGCGACGCTCAATAGCTTTCAGCTCGGATTCAGTCGCAGTCGGAGACTTGAGGTATAGCTGCACAACGTCCCCATCCCTGAAGTCCCCTTCCTTCTATCTTTACTGTTTATATTGAGTTTCAAAACAATTGTATTTTGTTCAGACCTTGTTTATAGCACTTTAGATGCTCATGTATTCGTGACTCCAGGTTCTGGGATATGTTTAGATTTCGTTGTTCGGTGTTATTTTACTCTACTTCAGACTTATATCGTTATCATTGTTAATATTTAGTTTTCAACTGTTAAAATCGATTAATTATATGTTTCATGTCGGCTTGCCTAACAAGTGGATGTTAGACACCATAACGGTCTCGAGGTTGGGATTCCGGGTCATGACAACAGATCCAAGTACATCTGGACGTGGTGATTGCTATATCGTTGCCAGTGCTTGCTTGGAGACTTCAAAGTAGCTGCTATGACGTCTGTAGACCTTGATTCTCCTTCATTTCATGTTTTTCTATACGGTTCTATTATTCCGACATATGTACTAGAGTTTTGTCTATATTGATACTTAATAGTGCTCATATACTTGTTAACACCAGGTTTTGGGATGGTTGTAGTAGAGTTTCAAGTATTTTTATTAGCTATTTATGAGATTTTTCCATTGTTAGGTTAATTCAATCATGTTTTATTTCTAATGATTAGTTGTTATGCGATTGTCGGCTTGACTAGCAAGTGTGTTAGGTCCCATCACGACAGGTTGGGATTTTGAATCATGACAGTAGGGGTACTTATCGGGTTTATCAGGCGGATATTTACGCTTAACCGTTTGGCTTATCGGTTGTCGTTTTATAAATGTTGTAATCCGATCTCCAACCGATAAGACTTCGGGCGGATTGTAATGAATTAGCGAGTATTGAACGGTTTATCGGCTAAATCTAATAGACATTAAAAAAGGAATTAGAGAATTAGAGATAAGGAAAAATTTAGGATATGCCATCTTAATATTGCATTCAATTACCACAGTGAACATTTGTCTTGAAACTTATACCTCATTAAACATTTTGTACTCACCATTAAACAAAAAGAAAAGATAGGAAACGGAACATAATCCTGATAACATAGGCAACAAAAGCAAAAGGGAACGTATATGAAGTCATATTAAAATGTCAAACACAAAAAAATTTAAGATATCAGTCTGGATTCTACTATACAAACAAAGGGTCATGGAAACTCACTTCCGCCACATAGATCAATTTAGATGGTAATTCTTGGGACCGGAGATTCTTTTTTGTCTCTTCTCTCAAAAAGCTTTTAATGTGTGTCACTCTTAAATATGTGATACGACGACATTATTTAAATGTCACTATAAGCCATATAAATATCATAAAATTATTTATCGATATTTATTTTACATTTACATTAAATGTCGAAAATTTCAATGTCGTTAATTTTGCGATATTTAAATAAATGTCGGTAACTAACTAACGACATTTATTTATGACGCCTATCAAATGTCAATAATTTGAGCTCTTGACTTATCTTGTTTGCGACATATATAGAAATGTCATAAATTTTTGAGATATTATTTGAATATTGAAATATTATTGATATATATGGCAAAGATTAGAAATCGAGAAATTATCACCAAAAATTAGTCCCTTTTTGTTTTGCTATGTATTATAGAAAGTAATCTATCAACTGTGATTGACTTTACAATAACATAAACATAAATATTTTTATTCATTGCAAAACTTTCAAGATTCATACACTACATACAATTCAAATAATCATTGACCCCAAAAAAATCGTAATGATATTGTTCCCTTGAGATTTACAAAAACGCCAATGCACTTCAAAGCTTCATTATCCATGTGTCTTTCTAAGTCCATGCCTTTACCAAGTCAAAATTCCTTCATATTAGTTGGTCTCACAACCTTCAAAAATACGTGTAACCAAGATCTGAAATTGAAAAGAAAAAAAAAGGCTATCACCAACTGATTAAGGGAAAGGGCAAGTAGCAAAACAACATTAAAGCCTTTTTACCTCATATGTAGTAACCGTAACCATGTTTGCAAGAAATTCACCTACACAAAGTAAATTGAAATAAACAATAAAGATAGAAAATCAATGCTTTTGATCTGAATATCACAAATCTCATTTATCTCGAAAAAGAAAAGGCCAAACTTATAAAAATGAGTTAGAGTTGATGAACCTGATCAGAAATCTTCACTCCGACAACAGGTATGGCGAAAATTTCAGTTCCGGCTAGCGGCACTTCTAGGTTTTGCAACGAAACAAAGATTAAAAAAGAAAATCTCCAGCCTATAGATTGCAAATCTAGGGCTATGAACATAACAACGAAAAGCTGCCAAAAACAAGACATAGAAGATTCAGATATATAAATCTAAAATTAAGGAAAATCTTACCCGCCTATTGGGATCAAAACCAACGAAAGAAGTCGAGATAAACTGATAATGGAGATTTTGGAGGTTGCGGCCTACGACTTCAAGAAGGAAATAGAGTTTGAATATTTTTAACTTTCTTTTGAAATTTTATAAAAAGAAAAGAAAGCCCAAGTAAGACTAATCGTCTCCCAAAATTATTTTTTTTTTCTTGCCAAAATAATGTTTTTTGACATTTATTACAAATGTTGCTAACTAAATGTAGTTGTATTTCTAATAATGTGACATTTGAATAAAATGTCAAAATGTTTGATGACATTTTTCCTAAACGTCGGTATTTTTGTGACATTTTTCTAACAAATGTCAATAAATTAACTATTCACCGATATTTATTATAAGTATCATCAAATAAATGTCGTCGTATCTCATATTTCCGGTAGTGTTGGTCTCTCCCTAAATTCCTATGGATAAGGATATAGGATACTACTTTATATACATAAATGTAAAAGTGTAAATATAAAAATTTTTAATGAGTTAACTGTTTATCCGATAAGTAAATTGAGTAATTCGTCTCCAACCCGTTAAACCGTTAATTATAAAATCTCAATTCGTTCACCAATCATTACCCCAATAACCCGATATCAATAAGTCAATAAGCTATTACAGTTCGATTAAAGGTTACGATTCAATTTTAAACGTCCTAATGCTAAGTCAATAACGTACGAGTAAACTTGGATGGAGGGAGTACAAAAGGAAAGCAAGGTCCATGTCTTCACTTTCTGTCACAATCAAAAAAAAAAAAAACAGTCGGAGTATTTTCTCTATTATAGGAAACGAACGCATAAAAATTAGGCCACGTAAAGTCTGTACACAACGCAAATTCTCTCCAAAATTCTTTCCAGACGCCAACCGCCAGAGGTACTCACCAGTTATAATTAGTTCAAATTAAATGGGAGGACAATCAAGAAAATGGATGATTTTAGTGGCGACCATATGGATTCAAGCATTCACGGGAACCAATTTCGATTTCTCAGCTTACTCGTCGGAGCTGAAGGCTGTTTTGGGAATTTCACAGGTGCAGTTGAACTACCTGGCAACGGCGTCGGATCTCGGAAAAGCTCTGGGATGGTCCTCTGGATTGGCTTTGATGTATTTTCCGTTGTGGTTCGTCATGTTCGTCGCTGCTTTCATGGGATTCTTTGGTTACGGGATTCAGTGGCTTGTCATTCTTGACCTCATTTCCTTGCCTTATTTTGTGGTTAGTATTATTTCACTCTTTTTTTTCTTTCCTCTTAATTAGAATTAGTTCTTGAGTTTAACTTAGTCTTGAAAAGTTCACACTTTCAAGTGATTGACTAACTGTCCATAAAGAATAAGATTAATTGTTGCAGAATAAGGGAGACAGTGTAAATATTTACTCCATGTAAGTTAAATCTTTAATTCTTGTGTTCTAAATTTTTCTTTTTCGTTTTATTCGAGGGAGGCATGGCATAGTGAAAAGGGTGCAAGTGAAAATGAATCGGATTTTCACTTGGATTTTTAATATCTTTTTCTTTTTCTTAATATCTTTTTAATTGTCTATTCGGATTTTTAATTCTTAAATTCGTAATACAATCCGATTCATTTTCACTTGCACCCTTTTCACTATGCCAATATTTTTAATATTTATGTTAATCTATACTTATATTAATATTTTTCAAATGAATCGATTTCGTTGGCTTTTTTATTTAAATAGTTCATGTTGTGTCAGAATTCAGGAATTTGATATTATTGTAGTCCGAAAAGGTCTAAAAAACAGTGCATAACCAAAAATATTTAAAACCATTTTGTTGTCTTTTTCTGATTTAAAATAGTTCATGCAGTGTCAGAATTAAGGAATTTGATATTATTGTAATCCGAAAAGGTCCAAAAAAACAGTGAATAACACAATATTTTAAAACCAGCCCAAAAAACAGTAAATGACCCGTGCTATCCTTTTCTGTTGCCTCCTTTTTCATTTTTGTTTTAGTTACCTGCAAGGGTCGTAAATATACGAACTTTAGATATACGGATTTTAGTTATGTGACGTATTTAAGCATGAATATCTGTTTCCTTTTCTCTCTTCCTTTTCTTATCACAAACAAAGGTATATATCAGTAATCTGTCATCTAATCAAGCTGTCTTAATCACATAATTATTTCCAAAAAAAATATCATTCATTTTATATTTGATATACGTTGCTCCATCCCAATTTATGTGGCATTTTATGTTTATTAAGAATCAATGCGACTAATTTTTAAAATTAATTTGATTATATTAACTCAATATTTTAAAATTAAACTTTAGATATTAAAAAAATATACGAAAAATATTATAAGTTGTAATTCTTCTGATGTCAATATAAAGAAAAATACATCTTGAAATATTGATCAAAATTCACGTAGTTTAAATCTAAAAAACTGAGAATACTCCCGATGAAGTAGTTGTTTTGTTTGGGGGTTGAAATTTATTTTCATCAAACAGTAAAAATTGAAGTTACTAAGAAGTTCGAAAACATCAAGTTTTCCCAATAACCCATCATATTTTTGGTCCAAAGTTCATAAATCTTCTTCCTTTCTTGTTCTTATTATGAATTTACTCAAAAGGCTACGAAAATTCTAGGATTTCCCACATATAACATACGTATTGCTTGCATCATCAATTTATTTAATATAGGCCCTTTAGCTATTTCATACATGTACTGTCTGTTATTTGTGGCTAAAAAGAATGAATTTTGCCATGCTCGAAGAACACATAAAATTCGAAAAATCGAATTCTGAACCGAACCGAAACGAAATAATTTGGTATTTCGGTATCGGTTTTTTCAGTATTTCGGTATTCTTCGGTATAGGATTTTCAATATTTCGGTATGGTACTCGGTATTGAGATTTTAATATTTTGATATACCGAAATACCGAAATATTTTAAGTCCAAGCCCACCTCTATTTCTATTTTCCAGCCCAATAAGCCAAAGTCCTAACACACCAAGCCCCCTAATTCCTAATCTGTGTAAACTTAAATTCTGCTGCTCGTTAGAAGCTGGCCTGATGCTCGTTAGTTGCTGTTGCAATTGACGAGTTAGAAATTTAAAATGATTTCATTTTAATGAATTCTACTGCTGGCCTGATGTTGCTAACTTGCAAATGCAATTGTACTGGTTGCTTAGGCTTCCTTATCAAACTTTCTGGTCTTCTTGCTTTCATATGGCTTACTTCATTTGTTATCATTATGCACAGAATTGTTTAAGTTATGGATGATGAGAATTGAGAAAGGAACTTTATTTACATTAAAAAAAAAAATGCAGCAGCTGAGCCCCTTACAGTGGAGAAAGTGCCGCTTAATACTCTTTTTCAATTGCTTGGTTCCACATATTTCACACACAATACTCATATGTGAAATGCTTCGTATAACCTGCTAGCTTAGCACAGGGTGTCCACTGTCCACTCTCCATTTATATCAATTATTCACGTTTGTAAATAATTTCCTTTTAAAAGACACGAATCGAATGTATCAAATCGAAATCGTACCGAACTACTTTGGTACGGTATTTGATATACACAATTGATAAATCGAATACCGAAATATCGAACCGAAGTACAGAATGTCCACCCCTACCAAGAACCACAAAATTCAAACTATTCTTTGATTAGTTTCCAAATAACTCCATGCATTTCCTCGTACCTTTGGGAAGGTTCCTGAAGCAACGACCTTCCCAAAGGCCCATATATACCATCCTAGCTCCTTTTCCTGTACCCTACCTTGAATTTTCTCATAGAGGCCATCTATATACTCTTATTTGTGATTATTTTTAACTTCATATGTTAATAGTTTAAGAAAATCCAACCTTTTTCTTAGGTATTTAATTCTTATAATCTTTCACTAATTCCTTCTTGCTGAGCCTGTAGCTGGTAAATTCCTTTTTTGTTCCAAAGTCTCTGTGTGGAGTATGTATTGTAATATTACTTGTTCACTATAAAATATACTTCCTGAATTCCAATTTATGTGAGTTTATTTAACTGGGCATTAAATTTAAGAAAAAATAAAAATCTAATTAATACTTGTAATCCTAAACAAGTTATAATATTTGTGCGACTATAATTCTTTTTGAAACTTGTGGTGTTAAACATGTCAGAGTATTAGTATTGCTATAAAAATTTCTCACTGAGGATAGAATTAAAAAATAAAATTAAACTGTTTTCAAATTTAAAAAGAGATCATTCTTTCGTGAATGGATAAAAAGGAAATAGTTTGAGAATATAGTATAATTAAGTTGAAAACATTAGGAAAAATTTACCACAGCATAGAAGTACAGATTTAGAAGACCACATGAAGATCAACACTGAAACATCTGGTGTACGTTACACCAACACTGAAACATTTCATTTAGATTTCAGAGTGGTCGACATTATTCTACAATTAAAAAGAGTTAGTGAAGAAAGCTGAAAACTCGAAGTTCTTCTTTTTCCATTTTTTTTTTTTTTTTTGGTTCTCTCTTTTTAGAGCATATATATTCTCTGCTTTTTTCGACGAATAGTTCTTATCAACATTTCTGATGTAAAATATGAAGGGAAAATAAAAAAGAATATTTGGTTTTAGTCAAGTAAAGGATATTCTTAGAGGGAAAGTTTTTCCTTGTAGCTTAAGACAAAAGGCATCAAAGAGACACTTGTCCTCCTCTCATTTTGTTCGTTCCTGTGAAAGCTCTCTTTGAAGTTTGAACGGCATTTTGGGGTATGGTCTTACACTATACCTTCCCTATTCCTTTCGTCAGTGAACTTACCTTTCAACCGCTAGTTACAAATCCCCTAACAACTAAAATCATTTTCTTCTAAAGAAAAGTACAATAACAACAAAAATATACCTCAAATCCCTAGTAAATTGAAGTTAGCCATATCAATCACCACTATTCATTTAGTTTCATTTAAGCTCATTTAACTTAATATTATATATAATAAAATTAAAAAGAAATAATTTTAATTTTGGCTCGTATATAAATCTAGCAGGGGTGGCTCTGATGCACAAGTCACTAAGGCAAGTGCCTTAGGCCTCCAAATTTTAGGGGGCCCAATTTTCAATAATAGTTAGTAATTGTAGCAAATAGGCGTATAATTTTCTTTAAATATTGAATTAAAATATAAAGTATAAATTTCTAATAAAAAGGAAAAGACAATTTTTTTATTTTATAGTTTACTTGACCTTATTTATGAATGGAGACCTTTTTTTGGCCATTTGCATTTGACATAAGCAGTGGCATATAACCCAAATTTTGCGTCTCTTTTATTCTTTCTCACTGGAAATGTATATGTTTATTCATTTTATCTATTCTTCCGAGAGAGTCATTATTTTGTCAAAAAACAAGCTTTAAGTGAATTGAAACAAGTAAATTGCATATTCTTTCTTGTTCATTTTCGAATTTTCAAACTGTGCAATAAGCAAATTGAAGTAGTAAATTATCAACATAGAATCAGGTTTCGAATGAATGTATGGATTGATTTAGAAATGAGATTGCAAAAAAATTATAACAATTAATAAAGATATACAAAGAAAAAATTTAGAGACATAGAGCGCTAGAGAGAAGTATTGTCAGAAATAATATCTTAGTTAATATACTTCATCACATAAGAAGACTTGATTCTTTGCTAAATGCCTATATTGCTTATATAATAATGTTTAGCGATTCCTATAATAATTGTCTCAACCGAAAGAAGTTTTTCAAAATTAATATTAATACAATCTTTCCTAAGATCAGCAATGTTAGTAAGCTTAAATTGATTGGCTATATTGTCAATTGAGAAAAAATTAATTATAAAAATAATTAATAATTTTGCATCTCAAAAGCTAATTAAAAAAGACTTCATTAATTATATAAGAAGATTTTTCAAAAAAGGAAAGTCCTCATATTAATGTTTGGCGTTAGGCCACTAAATCCCGAAATCTAGGACTAAAAAGCTAGCGCTCCTATAATGCAATGGGCTTAAATGTAACCTACTAATATGACTAAGACGTAATCTCAACCAATTAGTATCACCAACATATTATTTTCTTCCATGTTAGGAGAAATCAAACAAATTATTTTTAAGATAATGGAAGAAAAAGAAAGCATATTGTTATTGGTTTGATCTTGCACTTCTTTAGTGCTTGTAAATATGTCAGCTCCTTTTGACTAATTGTTGCAGGTATTTTTCCTTTGCTTGTTAGCTGGATGCAGCATCACTTGGTTCAACACAGTTTGCTTTGTTCTCTGCATTAAAAACTTCCCTTCTAACAGACCATTAGCACTTGCACTCACAGTGAGTTTCAATGGAGTTAGTGCAGCCTTATACAACCTCGCTGCAATGGCTATAAATCCTTCTTCTAGTCATATTTACCTACTTCTCAATGCCTTCATTCCCTTAATCACCTCAATTGTAGTCATTGTCCCAATCCTGCGACAACCCCCTATCGATTCTCTGCCCTCTGATGCCATCAAACACGAACAACTCATATTCGTAATTCTAAATTTCCTAGCTGCAATCACTGGCCTCTATCTTCTCTTTGTCCATTCGACAGATCCATCAACGGCTCGTGTAATTTTTGCTGGTGCAATTTTACTTCTTGTTATTCCATTGGGAATTCCAGGCATTATCTATGCAAGGAAATGGTTTAAGAAGAAAATTTCTTCAAGCTTTCCCCTTCAAGGATCCGGCTTACTACTTGTTGATGCTGATGATCTTGAATTTCATAAAGAATTACTTAGTCGCGAGAATAGCCAAATCAATGTAATGTCCTACGGTGTAAATGGTGATGGACCGACTCTTACACTAAGACTTGCGAGGATTATAGGCACCGGTGGAGCTAGTGATCAAGGATGTTGTGAAAAAATAATTGGGAAGGATCAGTTGTACATGCTTGGAGAAGAACACAAGGCAGGGTTGCTGGTTAAAAGATTGGACTTTTGGCTATATTATCTTGCATACTTTTGTGGAGGAACAATTGGGCTTGTGTATAGTAACAATCTTGGCCAAATAGCACAGTCACTTGGACATAGTTCAATGACTTCCACTCTCATCACACTTTACTCATCCTTCTCCTTCTTTGGCCGCTTGCTCTCTGCAGCTCCAGATTTCATCAGATTGTAAGTTAAAGCTCACTTTTCCTCTGTTTTCTTATTTTCTTTTGGGTGTATGAAGGGGTGGGTGTGGAAGAAGGGAATGGATCATAACACTCTGCATAATGACTTTGGTTTTAGTAGGTGTAGAGGCGGATTTAGAGCAGGTTCTATTTTTTTTACTGATCCCATTATTACTTTCTATAAATTAAAAAAATTAAAAATGCATACATGTAATACCATTATACTCATTCTGAACCCACTGACACTAGATCCCGAATTCGTTGTTGCTTGCCATAAATGTAGATATGATGATTTGAATTGAGATGGGAATTGAATGAATTTTACAGGAAACTGTATTTTGCAAGGACAGGTTGGCTAGCCGTTGCATTAGTTCCAACACCAATAGCATTCTTTTTGTTAGCAGCAACAGGAAATGAGGCAGCAATCCAAGCAGGAACAGCTTTAATTGGATTGAGTTCAGGATTCATATTTGCTGCAGCAGTGTCAATTACATCAGAATTATTTGGACCAAATAGTGTTGGAGTGAACCACAACATTCTCATAACAAACATCCCTATTGGATCACTCGTCTATGGTTTTCTTGCTGCTCTCATTTATGACAATAATGCTGTTGGTGCTACTTTTGCACAACACATGATGACTGATACAGTGGTTTGTATGGGGAGGAAATGTTACTTGTCAACTTTTCTCTGGTGGGGTTGTCTTGCTCTTTTAGGACTTGTCTCGAGTGTGTTGTTGTTCTTAAGAACTCGGCCTGCTTATGATCGATTCGAGCAAAATAGAAGAGCAAATTTGTTGGATTGATGTTGATCATGGACTGTAGCCAACAATAATTTTTGAAGAGTTTAAGTGGGTCTATCAACAGGTGGGCTAGAAGATTTTCTTTGCTTTTGGGTTCTCTGGACCTCCATTAGAACATGTGTACAAATTGTTCATTGGAACATCATGGATTCTACTCTTTCAAGGGTAGAAATGACACCAAGTAGCCACTCTAAAGGGCTACTATTTAGAAATTAGTCATTGCGTCCTGAATTTTAGTTTTTCAGTTCAATTTTTCAGGATAAAAATGTCTTGAAGTTAAAATTTTTAGTTTAAAATTTCAGAACAAAATAAGTACCGGCTAATCTCTAAATAACATTCATGAGAATGACTATTTGTGCACTTGCCCTCTTTTAATGCCGCATGCCGTTTATATCCACAGGCCCATCAAAGGAGAATGACACAAATAGTGTTAAATAGCTTGGATTGGTCAGTTTTTAGATTGCTAATTGAAAAATAGTCAGTGTTTGCAAAATAACTGAAAAGTAATCACTGTTTAATACGGAGATGAAACTTCAACAAAAATATTTTTTTAGCTGAAACACGAAAAAATCTTGCTTAATATGCTAGATTTTGAAACTCCTGCGTATAAAACTCCAGCATATTATGCTAGAATTCCAGCACATTATGCTAGAATTTCAAACGTGAAAAATTTGAACTCAAGCATATTATACTAAAAAATATTTGAATTTTAACTAAGGGTAAATTTTATTTCACATGAAAAAGTGGCTAAAATTTGATCAAATTTAAAACTATGGCTAATTATCAATGGGCAGTTGTAAATCAGACTAACTCCGGTAACAAAGTTTTGAGAAAACAGTCTCACACCAAATTTTAAAGCACGCTCGTTAGAATTTCAGCAAGTTTTGGCGATCGTAAGATTTATGACACAATCCTGACGATCACTAGAATTTTCAGCCACAAAGTTAAAAAAATCTAGTGATCGTCAAGATTTTGCCACAAATCTTGAAGGATCACCGGTATTTTTCAGCATTATGGCTGAATTCCTGGTGCTTCATAATTTTGATGTTTGCCGGAACCGCTTTTTAAAATTCTGACCAGCGTACTTTAAAATTGGAGCCGGGGACTTATTATTTTCCCCAAGACTTTTACACCAATTGATATGCAGAAGAAGACTCAATTTAATAGAATAATCGAGCGGAGACTTAATAGAAGGTTCAATTGAATGCCACAGATACTTTTTGGGTAGGATGCAATTATATGCACGCCCTTTGTAAATAAAACTAAACATAATTAACGTTGATGCGGAAATTACCAGAGAGAGAATGAAACAATTTCTATATATATACCCCTCAAGAAAATTTCCATGCCTAAAGTAATCAATAACATCAAATATTTTCAAAGAAAATACTAAGTGTAGCTACAAAATGTTGCATTCTTGATGCAAAGGAACAATCTCTCATAAGCCAAAGCCATCTTCTTTGCAGTGAACATAGAAGTTGCATATTCCCTACAAGCTTTTCCTCTTTGTGCTAATTTCTCTCTTCCTTCTTCAACCACTTTTTCAAGTGCTTCTACCAAAGACTCCACATTTGGAGAAAACATAAATCCAAATTCATCATCCACAATAATTGTGCCCTTTATACTAGGAAACCTTGAAGCCATAACTGGTTTCCCACTCATCATTGCCTCCATTAATGTAAGATCAAGCCCTTGTGGTCTAAGTGTAGGGTTCACAAAAATATCTATTGAGTTATAGAATCCTCTTAACTCAGATGAGTTCATTGAACCTAAGGCTATAACTTGAGGTCCTAAATCTTTGTACCTTTGTAACCAAGGTCCTGACCCTGCTACTATTAAATAAACATTAGGGTATTTTTCTTTGAGTTGTGAAAATGCTTCAAAAAGTAAAGGGTGCCCTTTATCCTTTACCAATCTTCCAGCTACACCTAGTACTATGCTTGCATTGTGGGGCACACCTATTTTGGACCCAAAGTCATGGCCTAGTCTTGAATCTTCACAAAATTCTTCTTCATCCACTCCATTAACAATCACATGGACTCTCCTTCTAGGAATTTGATAGACATCTCTAAGCATTTCTCCACAGCTATCACTTATGGCAACATGGTGTGCATAGTTTTGAAAAAATCGAATTTCATTCAACACCTTTGGAATCATGCCCTGTAGGCTTTGATTAAAAGCAGGTGTCATAGGCTCAATTGGATTTCTTGCTAAATCTTGGAAGATGCTTGAATGTACACTCTCTAGAGCTATTCCATGCCAAGATACCACGAGATTCGAAAGGCCAAGAGCTACGTGATTAGGCAATGCCACGCTTTCCGAGTGAATTACATCAAATTGTTCTCTTTCATTTTCCTCTTCATATTGTTCCCACGCCTTATTGTAACGCCATTTCCCTGGTTCGCCCTCGTGCCAATGAATAGTTGGTGAAAGATATGGACTTAGGGCAGAGTCATCCATCATTGGTGGTGATGTGAAGACATGCACCTTGTGGCCACGACGCGCCATAGCCATGTGCAACGTATAGGCATGACGCTCCATGCCACCTGGGGTGGCACTCGTAGGCCATTTCCTAGAAAAGACCGCGATTTTTAGAGTTTTTAATGGGGGATTTTTATCAATAAACTTCAAACGGTTCCATGAAAATTCAGCATCACGTAGATCACCAGACCAAGACTCGATATTCGAAGAAGAGGTGCAGCAAATAGAGTTGGTAGGGGTATGAAGGAGGCGAAGGATAGGAATGGTGAAAAGAACAATGAAAAATAAGGTGGTGCAAAGTTTGGAATTAAGAGAGAGAAGGGGCTTTTTAGGCTTGTTGAAGGCCATAGCGTTTGAGGTTTAAAGAGTGAAGGGGGTATGGAATTATAGCTATATATGACTTTTGTATAATGAAGGCTGGGTTTTTCAAAGTTGAAATGCTAAGGAAAGTGGTGGTGGGAAAGTTTGGCAAAAATCCACGCACTTAAGCAAGTGCACTTGGACTGTTGGATTGGCATTTTGCTTGCTTTTAGTGCGTTCCTCACGCTTCTTCTGAAAACTACTGGAAAATTTAAAAGTTGGACATTATAGTGAATGAAGTTTCATGTGAAAGGCACTAAAAGATGGTTCTGACTTCTAAATGAATTTTAGGTATAAAGCAGCCTAAACGGACTGTATTAGGGATATTACAAAAGAGTAAGATAAAATAAGAAAATAATTACTCCATCCAATTCTTTTCATCTATCACTTTACCTAAAAAATATTAATCTAAAATATTTTTCATAAAAAATATAGAAGACATTAATTTTTTTTATAATTCCATCCTTACTACTTGAAGAATGTTTTACTTGCTCATTTAAAAAGAGATAACGGTATTCTGTCAATTACCCCCCCCCCCCCCTTTTATGATTAATAATTAATACTATACTATACCAGATTATTTTCTTAATGAGTTTGGCAAAGATAAGAAGTGTGAAAGGCGTAGTTTACTAGCTGAGGAATGAGGTTATTTCTTAAAATCAAAGTTTTACATTGTTCTTTAACTTTTGGCATTTTTCCACGATTAAGTTGAATACTACTATTACGTAATTACGTACGCCTTGTAAAATGACCAGAGTCGCGATGCTGTTGCCACATGTAAGGTGTGAATTCGTTTTCGTAAACATCTTCACAAGTAACCTATACTTAACTTCCAATCTCTACTCAGCGCCCTCCATTTAATTTTTCTGTTACTTATAGAAGGGGATTATAAAGTTCTTTTAAATATAGGTAAAATTGTCTGAAGAAGAATTTAATTTGTTATTTTTAATCATGATATAAGTAAACTATTATATTTATATATTCAGTGTAACATGCCTAAAAATATGTAGCATGAGAATAAGTTAAAAAAAAAAAAAAAAGACCGTACAATATTGGTTTGATTCATTAGATATGTAGAATTAAATTAAAAATTCAGTTACTAACATTTAAAGTCACTTTCGTAGAATTGAGCGCCCATAAAACTCAAATCGTGGCTCCGCCACCACCAATGTTATTCATATACTCCCTCCGTTCACTTTTACTTGACATGTATACTAAAAATAGATTTTCATTTTTACTTGTCACTTTACGCATATCAAGAGAGACAAATTATTTTTTTCCTGTTATACCCACAATATTTATTACTCATTTCAAATTATTTTTTCAAATCTAATAAAATATGCATCAATTAATATGGGTATCATGATAAATTAGGCACTTCATTTATTATTTCTTAAGGGGCGTGAAAAGTCAAAATATTTCAACTAAAAGTGAACGGATTGGATTATATAGTTCCTGACTTTGAAGAGTTATTTGTCTCAATAACTTGCCAAAGGCACAGAAGGATATTGCTTTCCTTTATAGAAAGCTAGAGAGAAAGAGAGATGTATAATTAAGTTTATTTATTTATGAAAGTCAACCATTCAAAGTTAACCAAGGTAGACGCATTTGAAAATTGGATTTTGACGTTCTATAGAGTCTAACTAGTCGTATTTAGTATGTTGCGATGCACGTATGTTTTTTAAGAAAATCTTTTCATGCATAGTTTTGTTGACCTTTGCAAGTCTCCCTCTATTAATTTTGGTTGACTTTCTTCTATTCACATAATTATAATTGTTGGTGCTTTTATTTCTTTACCTCTAATTAAACACTAGAGTTGCCTTTGCTACTTTCATGTTCATGCCTAAATATCCTCCTCCCCTTCCCCAAAAGTAGTACTAATTAATAAAATGAGAGTTAAATAGCGAGGACTTTAAGGATTCAACAAGAATTTGCCCCGATACTTTTCGACGATATGGATATTTTATAGAAAGAATTACAAGAAAATACACGTAACTTCACACCATAATAAAATATGGCCTATATTTTTAAGATTTTACCCGATCTAGCCTATATTGTACATATTTTGAAAGCACTAACAAATTCAAAATCTATATTCTTACAACCATTGCTTCTAAAAGCTATGGAGTTAATTAAATCTGTGTCCTCACAACCATTGCTTTCACTCTCTCTCCTTCTCACATCTTCTACATATGCTTTAAGGGGTCGTCCGCCATTACTGCTTCTCCCCCTGTATCACCTGATTGTAATGTAAGAAAATTAAAAAGTAGAAGTACACAATTGAAGGCCATTCAAAGCTTTGTTTTTGAAAATAGGATTTTTTTGAGTTTGTTAGTTGTTTGGATTGGGTGTTGTTTCAATTGATTGAAAATATCATAAGATAGTTCAAAATTTAAATTTGAAGTGATTTGGAATAGATTTGAGCAACATTTGAGTTAAATTTTAGAAAAAACGCAAAGAAGAAGACGAAGTCAGTTTTTTATATAATTATGTATAATCTTATATAATATTGTATAAGAGTGTATAAACACATCTTATACACTTTTATACACCTTTATACAAGCGTCTGTAGACGAACTTCTTCCACGATTTTTAGTTGCAATTCTTGTTCAAAACCAGTCCAAATCTCCATTAAATGACTTCAAATTTTATATACAACCTCCTTATACTATTTCTAAAAAGTCTAAATAACACCCACTCCAAATTTCTCACAAAATCAAATTCGAAATTTAAACCCACATATTTAAGCTTGTTAAAAATCTAATTTTCATCACCCAAATGGATTTAGTTTGTTGAACTAATATTTGAGTCACAGTTACTGATTCGAAAATTAACTTAAAAGCTTGAGCAATCTTTTTAAAAAATTAAATAGTAATTTCGAGAACCTATTGGAGTTGAATGTTGAATCTTTGTGAGTCAGTATATTTTTTCAATTGAATTGAGGATATATTAACTTATTTTTTAAAAATTAAACTTCATATTTTAGAAATTGAGCATAATATATTAAAAGCGATATTTACTTCACTAAAGTGTGAAAATGTTAATGTAATAGTCAAAAATAAATTTCAAAGTAAAAATACTGACTTTTTTTTTTTAATTTAGTGTGTATGGGAAGGGAAAATAAGGGAGGAAATTATAGTTTGAGGAATCAAATCTTTATTAACAAGATGAAAGTTTAGGTAGTGTAGACATATAAATTTTATTAGAATTAAATTCATAAAATAATTTGGACTATATTTTAAATTTAAGATATATTAGTTCAAATAAATTTATTAGGCTAATATAAGTGGATTAATTGTATATGTCTAATTTATATGGGTTAAATAAATAAGCCTTAATCAATTGGGTTAGCCCATTAACTGGGCTAAAAACGATGAGCCCACTTCATGGAACCCAATATATCATCTTCCTAGAGGCCCAGTTTGGTGCCACGTGTCAAATGATGTGGCACGCCAAGTCAAACAGAAGAGCCAATGGGATCATGCCACGTGTCAAAATAACAAGGCATACCAAGTCAAATCAAAAGGCCAATGAAACCGCGCCACATGTGCAAATGGCATGTTCTGGCCAATCAAATGCGGTCATGTCACGCTTCAATTTGATTGGTCGGAAAGAATTTGTTCTTATCATAACACCTCCCTTCCACAACTATAAATAGAGGTCTTAATAACTCACAAAACACACCAGAAGTTATAAAAAGAAGTAAGAGAGAGCTCGTGAATCAAACACCGCAAATTTCTCTACAAGTTTCAAGCTTCAAGCAATCAAGTTCAAGTTCAAGAAATAAAGTTCAAGCTCAAGAATGAAGAATAAATCAAGTTCAAGCTCAAGAACGAATAAATAATCAACATTCAAGGAGTACGAGTTCAAATCAAAGTTCGTGCTAGTTGAATTCAAGATCATCGTTCGTGGCAACAAATATAGATTCAAGATCAAGCTCAAAGGCCCTTGAATTTATTTACTATTGGAAAGAAGAATGAGAGGATTCATAGGAATTGTAACACTCAAATATTCGAAATAAAATACTATGATTGTTGCGATATTTTTCGGTCTCGATTATTTTCTTGACGCCAATTTTATTGTTTACAAATTCTGGCACGCCCATTGGAACAATCTCTACCTCTCATCTCAACTTTTCAATCACCAAAGTTCTAGAACATCGAAATGGCTTCAAAGAAAATCAATTCCAGATCAACTTCCACTAAAGCTGCTAATTCCAAGCTCTATGCTGACGTGGAAAACATCCTCAATATTACCTCTAGAAGCTTTGGGCCAGTCACAAGGAGCAAAGTAAGCTCTTTAGGACAACAAACACTTCAAGTGTCATCCCCATTAAACCCTATTGTCGGATCTTCATCCTCAAAAGAAACAAGATCCTCTACAAGCGCGACCCAAAAAGGGAACGATATCGCCGAAACGATCGAAGAGGTTCTTGCTCAACTTAGTTTATCTAACTCCAAGAAACCTTTCATGCAAGCCGATGTTGACTTGAGCGTTGGATCTCCTCATAAGACCTCTAATCTCTATTCCAACGATGATCTATATTATTCTTCATCCTCAATAGCGATCATGCAAGCAATGGTTATTGAAACTTCTACTGTAGAATAACAACTGGCAAATTTGACGAAAGCAATTGAAAGCTTATCAAAGCACATGCAAGATCAAGATGCTAAACTTTTGAAGTTAACAGATACATTGGATAGCATAGTAGAGGGGGAATCAACACAAACACCTTTAAATCTTCAAAGATTACAAGAGAAAGAAGACTCCTCCAAAAAGCAAGCAACGACAACTAAGAAGATTCAAGTCTCCGCTGAAGGTCTGATTCCCGTTGAGAAATTAAAGGACTTCATCATGGAGTCTATCAAAGATAAACCTGAGTCACCCAAATTATCACTCACATATGCAAATTCGTATACGCAAAGAATTGATAGCTTGAAGATGCATGTTGGTTATCAACCTCCTAAGTTGCAATAATTCGACTGCAAGGGATATCCGAGACAACATGTAGCACACTTTGTTGAAACTTGCAATAATGTTGGAACATATGGTGATTATCTTGTCAAACAGTTTGTTCGATCTCTCAAAGGTAATGCATTCGATTGGTACACACATCTCGAATATGGTTCCATTGATAGTTGAGAGCAGTTGGAGCAAGAGTTTCTCAATCGTTTCTATAGCACAAGACACATCGTAAGCATGATCAAACTTACAAACTCTCATCAACGAAAGGATGAGCCAGTTATTGACTTCATCAAACGTTGGAAGAGCTTAAGTCTCGACTACAAAGATCGCCTTAGCGAAACTTCTGGCATAGAAATGTGCATTCACGACATGCATTAGAGTCTTCGCTACATATCTTACAAGGCATAAAATCCAAAACATTTGAAGAACTAACAACTCGTGCACATGATATGGAATTGAGTATGGCTACAAATGGAGATCAAAGGTTTCTTGACTTTGAGCCTCATGACGAAATAGAAGCAGACGATGCTCAGAATGGGGGCAAATATTCATCTGAAGATGAAACTGAAGAGTCTATGCATGTTGCTATGCTCCTTAACGCATGAGCCTAAACTGCAAATTATATTGCTCCTTGACGCATGAGCCTAAACTGTAAGTCGTAATGCTCCTCAACGCACGAGCCTAAACTGAATGTCATGAAGCTTTTCAAATTTGAGCAAAATCTTCAAGTTGCAAAGCTCCTCAAAATACGAGATTAAGTTGCAAGTCGCTATGCTCCTTGACGCACGAGCCTAAACTGCATGTTCCTATACTCCTGGCCCGCATGAGTCTAAACTGTATACGGCTCACCAAAAAAAAAGAGTCTGCTAGTTTAAAAACCTCGAAAGAGGCGATCTAGTCAAAAGTTAGAACATAAAAAAAATTCACCCATTCTGAACTACGGCATGACTTGATCCTCTTCACCGAGGTACGTAAGCATATTAGAGTTTCATTCTAAGTTCAGTCGCATGAGTTCAAAATATACATGTTACCCCAATTGTTATTTGAAGGAAGAATGATGGAATATAATCCACTTGATTGGAACTTCAAAATCGGGCTTACATGAACTTTGTGCTTTATCAAGGATTAGTGGTTCAATGGGGGCAAGCCTCCATAGCAAATTGGCATCTCCGATGGATGGATGTAGACTTTTAGTATAAGTCCGAATCTTCAATTTGAAGTCATCAAGTTTGCCGAATCTTTAAGTCCATCAAATCTTCAAGTTTGTCGGTCTTCAAGTTGAAGTCTGCAGAATCCGCCAAACTTTAAGTTGAAGTATTCAATTCCTCCAAGTCTTCATGTCTGCCGGTCTTCAAGTTGACTTATTTAAGCCTTACAGGTTTTAAAGCTCAAGTCTTCGAAATTCGCCAAGTGTTCAAATTGAAGTCGTCAAGTCCACCAAGTCTTCGAGTTGGAGATTTATAATTTTCCAATCTTAAGGTGAACGTTGAAGTCCCTTTGCACCTTAAGTTGGCCTCTTTGTGGGTTTGTCCTTAATAGGAACTATAATTTTCCAATCTTAAGGTGGACATTTAAGTCCCTTTACACCTTAAGTTGGCCTATTCGTGGGTTTTGTCCTTAAAAGGAACTATAATTTTCCAATCTTAAGGTGGACATTTAAATCCCTTAGCACCTTAAGTTGGCCTCTTTGCGGATATGTTCCTTAAAAGGAACTATAATTTTCCTATCTTAAGGTGAACGTTTATGTCCCTTTGCACCTTAAGTTGGTCTCATCACGGATTTGATCTTTCTATATGTTATTGAGGATTTGTCCTTTTATAGGTTGCCATGGATTTGTCCTTCTATATGTTGTTGCGGATTGATGCTTCTATATATTGTGAATTTGTGCTTCTATATGTTGCCATGGATTTATCCGTCTATATGGTGATGTGAATTTATCCGCCTATATAGTGATATAGATTTGTCCGTCTATATGGTGATGTGGATTTGTCCGTCTATATAGTGATGTTGATTTGTCCATTTATATGGTGATATGGATGTGTCCGTCTATATGTTGATGTGAATTTGTCCGTCTACATATTGATGTGGATGTGCCTGTCTATATGTTGATGTGGTTTTATCCGTCTATATGGTGATGGGGATTTGTTCGTCTATAAGTTGTTATGAATTTATCCGTTTATAAGTTGTTGCGAATTGATCTGTTTGTAAGTTGTTGCACATTTGTCCGTTTATAAATTGTTGTGGATTTAACCGTTTATAAGTTGTTGCGAATTTATCCTTCTATGGGACGTCATGGATTTGCCCGTCAACTTGGCACTCGATGACTTTTCTCTTCTTGGCCTACCATAAAAAAAAAAAAAAGGGGGACAAAAGAAAACGCACAGAAAGAAAAAAAAATTACCTACGCGTCAATGCTTCCGAGTCCATAAAGCTAGATTCAAATATCTTGCAAATACTGAGAATTGATGCTTAACAAACACAAACTCAAACACAGGGGTTTATATAGATCTTGTAAGGCGGCTATTTAGGGATATATTCCGATGTGAGACAAGCAACTAATTAATCTCCTAATTGAAATGGGTAATGAATGGCGGTTGCTCACGAGAATACCGATATGTATAAGATAGCGTAGAGTCCTCTTTTGCATAGGGTAAGGATGTCTACGTGTTCATCACTTCCAGGTGGCGACAAATAGTTAAAAAAGAAAGTAATTGTCGTTGGTAATATAAGACCAGAAAAATCAGCTCTCCGGGAATTCAAATGGCGCAAGAAAAGAGCTTGGTGCATCAAGAAGGGGCACGTGGTATTTCTACAAAGAACTGGCAGTTAAATTGATGTCATGTTAGATGGAAACAAAAATTCTAGTTGTTAGAATAATTATTGCAGCAAAGAAATTCCATGCATTTTGGTCTACGTGGAAACTGATGGTCTTTTCCATAGTCATTATGAACATCAATTGCAATACAATCATTTTTTCAATTCAAGGAAGAAACAAGTCCCAACATGAATCGCATGGGTATCTTGTTTGATCAGCTAAGATGAAAGACATCAACACCATCCTATGACAGAGAGGTGATAACTTTTTATTCTCGGTGCTTTGGCGATCACGTCTTAGAGAGCATTCTTTTTTCTCAAGAAGAAAATACATGTAATCTCTAAGTACTTCAAGCCTAGTCGAATGTAGTGTGGCAAATTCGTACTCCTGACGAAACTTGAAATAGGGGACATTTGTAGACATATAAATTTTATTAAAATTAAATTTATAAAATAATTTGGACTATATTTTAAATTTAAGATATATTAGTTCAAATAAATTTATTGGGCTAATATAAGTGGATTAATTGTACATGTCCAATTTATATGGGTTAAATAAATAAGCCTTAATCCATTGGGCTAGCCTATTAACTGGCTAAAAAAGATTAGCCCACTTTATGGAGCCCAATATATCATTTTTCTAGAGCCCAGTTTGGTGCCACGTGTCAAATGACGTGGCACGCCAAATCAAACAGAAGAGTCAATGGGATCATGCCACGTGTCAAAATGACAAGACATACCAAGTCAAATCAAAAAGCCAATGAAACTGCGCCACATGTACAAGTGATATGTTCTGGCCAATCAAATGCGGTCATGTCACGCTTCAATTTGATTGGTCGAAAAGAATTTGTTCTTATCATAACTCCTTCCTTCCACAACTATAAATAGAGGTCTTAATAACTCACAAAACACACCAGAAGTTATAACAAGAAACAAGAGAGAGCTCGTGGATCAAACGCAACAAATTTCTCTACAAGTTTCAAACTTCAAGCAATCAAGTTCAAGTTCAAGAAAATAAGTTCAAGCTCAAGAACGAAGAACAAATCAAGTTCAAGCTCAAGAACGAATAAAAAATCAACATTCACGGAGTAAGAGTTCAAATCAAAGTTCGTGCTAGTTGAATTCAAGATCATCGTTCGTGGCAACAAATATAGATTCAAGATTAAGCTCAAAGGCCCTTGAATTTATTTACTATTGGAAAGAAAAATCAGAGAATTCATAGGGATTGTAACACTCAAATATTCGAAATAAAATACTACAATTGTTGCGATATTTTTCGGTCTCGATTATTTTCTTGAAGCAAATTTTATTATTTACAGGTAGATAACTAACTAAGTTACTAAGACTCCATAAAGAAAAGGTAATGATTGTAGTTGAAAACTAATCATGTTCTAAGGCTCCAAAAAGTTATTAGTTCTTAGAATATTTCGGTTTAGAAATTTTTACCTGATATATTATAAACTTATTAATTCCCACTAGAGAGGTTAATTATCACTTATTTATTTTTCATATGCAAATTTACTAAAAAATGCCTACAGTTATGAGTTACCCCACCATACTTACGTCGCTCATCTAACCCGCTTACTTACTTACTTACTTTGGTAACTACTAAAGTTGCTTAAATAATTCAATCAAATGTTTAAGCAACTCGATCAGTTATTTAAGAAACTCAATTAATTAGTTAAATAATTAGTGACTTTGTTTAAATATATCAATCATTTATTTTAACAACTACCGTAGTTGTTTAAACTACTACTGAAGTTGTTTAAACAACTCAACCAATTATTTAGTTTCAGTCCATTCCTTCACGGGAATGTATATAATTTATGGGAAAGGGTCAAAACTGTCATTAACCTATTTGTTTTGGTTTAAAAGTACTCCTCGTCCACCTATTTTGTTAAAACTGTCCTCACTCTTAAAAATCTGACCCATTCATGCCCTTATTTCTGATGGACCTTTGGTGAATAAAAAATATTTTATTATATATGATTGACAATTGCTTATTGGTCAAAATTAAAAATCCCACTCTAATCCAAATCTAATCCGTAAATAACCCACCCATGACCCATCTTAATCATTCCAACCCGTTAAACTCCCTTTAGCCCCTCAAACACCAGATTTCATACCCGACTCATGATCTAATCGTTACTTAGGTTTCATTTGTCAAATTTTCATATTTTTTTTTTATTAATTTATTACTTGGTACCCTATCCCTTTCTTGTTCTTGTTCTCCAACTTAATCGGCGACGACAGTTTTCCAACCAAATCACCGCCGACGAGCTGTGAAGCTAATTTGCTCACATGATTTCAATTAATTCCAAAAGGTTACATGGTGGTACAACAAATATAACTTTGGCATAAAGATAATTTATTAAACCATAAAATATTAAAATAAACCATTAATTTAATTTCAAAGACTATCAGATTTCACTCAAAAAATTGATTTTATAAAAAAAATAATTAAAAATTAAATTAAAGCCGAAAAATCTAAGCGGGAGAGGGAGATCCGCGGGTGTTGAAGGGTGAAGATCTGAAAGTTGAAGCCGATGGTGAGTTATTGTATTTTGGATATGGAGGAGGATGATTAAAGAAAATATGGAGTGGGATGGCAGGGATGGAAGAGGAGAAGTTGAGAGGTGAAGATAGGGCACTTTAAAAATCGGGTTATGGGTCAAGTACGGATGTTTTGGGTCATGGGGTGGGCTAATAAGAGGATGTGAGGTGAGGTTTTGATTTAAGCCAATAAGAAATTGATACATAATAAGTAATACAACTTTCTCATAATCAAAGTAGGGTCGCTAGTTTTTAGGGCATGAATTTGCCAAATTTTTAACGGTAAGGGCAGTTTTAACAAAATAGGTGGACGAGGGGTATTTTAAACCAAAGTGAATAGATTTGGATCGGTTTTGGCCCTTTTCCGTAAAACTTATAAAAAAGAAACAGTTAATTTTGATAATTAGTAAAACATAATTAAACCGGATAAAATTATTTATAATATAGTATATATTAGAAAAAATCCCAACCTTATGTTGACATGGCAAATGACTGAATGATATGTCATTGGTGATTGGACCTTGGTTTGGTCCACATGGGCTTTACAAACAAATGATCTCCCTAGGCCGAATATGCGAAAACCTTATGATGGGAAGATGTGGACGATGCATTGTAAAGAAATTTTTATAAAGTACTAAAGTTTAGAATAATACATAACTATAGTTTGTGTAATTATTGTCCGTAACTTATGTTTTGTTTTACTTAGTTTTATATCACTTGTATGTATTCGCATGTATTCGTACAATTTTCCTGTATAAACGCATACAGTCGCTCTGCATACAATTATGATAGGATGTATACATTTGCTCAATTTCGCTAAATCAAAGCATACAGTCGTGCTAGATATAGTTTCGCTGGATAAGTCACGATAGCTTGTATGCGTTCGTTCATTTTGCTATGTTAACGCATACAACCACGATAAGCTGTATGTGCTTGTTCAACAGACTGTATTTTTTCTTATACAACGAAATACATTGTAGATACATACAAAGAAGAAAAATAGAAGGTATCACACCTCCTTTTTCCGGAGGGATAGGGGAGTTTTTTCAATTAAAGTGACATTATTCGAAATGAGATTATTTAATTAATCAGAGTCGTCACTTGGGATAATTTATGGTATCCCAAGTCACCGGTTTATTTTAAAATCCTAAATCGAGGAAATTGACTCTATTTTTGGTCCGCGAAACACAAAAGATTGGGTAAGGAATTATGTTAACCCGGGAGAAGGTGTGAAGCACTCCCGAATTCCGTGATTTTAGTACAGTCGCTCAGCTATTAATAATTAGCCTAATTATCTAATTTATTAGATATTTTAAACCTATGGTGCATTGTTTTACCCTTTAAACTGCTTTTAGTATTTATGGAATTTATTTGAACAAGTTGCGATGTCGCGCACTCATTTGTTTTTGTACACATTGCGAATCACACCACGTGAAACGCACCCGCGATTTACATGTTTATTTTTATTATTGTTTGAAGTTATGGTTGAGTCACGTGAAACGCACAGTCAGATTGGGGATTACGTATCATGACTATGCCACAAAAACCGTACTCATAGTCACGATGATTTATTATTAATCGCGCCTAAAGCAAGCTAGGATGTTTGTGGTTCTATTGTCCTAAAATTTGGGATTTTGCGTGTGAAGTTCAGATATGAAAGAGTTTTGGCAGTTGAATTACTACACAAATTTGTAAAGAAAAACATTTGATTCTACAACTTTAAACGGTTAAAGCCTTAACCATGTGAACGCTTTTAACGCCTAACCATCGTGAATCTGTAAAGTGAATTTAGGCACAACATTAATCCTTATTGGACTCATGCTAACTGAATTAATCCAATGGCATATTTATGAGTTCCAAAAGTCTGAAAGCACAAATCAAGCCAATAAAGTGGCTGGCAAAGAAATGGCCAGTGGGCCCATCGAAAATTGATCTGATAGGCCCAACTAGACTCTCAATAATCGAGTCCAGCCCGATTCTCGACAGGGCATCAAGGACTACCCCAGTAGGCCTATTTTCCACTCCATCAAGCCCAATTGCATCAACCATTTAGCATTTCCAGTTACTAACTAACAATTATACTTCTAACAAAAGAAAAATTACATGTGTTCGTTTAGCTTTACAGTTTACAATTCAAATTCATACAAGGTCACGAAGGAATGAGCTATTACATCTGAATCTTCTAATTAAACAATTGAAACACCCCAATGAAGAATGTACTATGCTATTGGACCTATGGATTGAAATACTTGATCCAGTTATGAACTCAATTGTTTTCTCCTACTTTCCATAACTTCTCAGCCAAATCTCCTCGAACCAAATTACATGACAAATAGTAAGTAAAACAGATTTTTTATAAACAAAAAAAAAACCATCTTCTAACATGATAAATATAGTAAACTTAACTTACAACTCAATTTATGTTTTCATCACGGCAAACAAATAGGATATTCTATAATGAATATTAACCAATTGACAGCAAGGAAACAACAAAGCATGAACACATCTATAAAACTTTCAGTCAAACAAAACAGAGTTTACATCATTTGATCAAGGTGATACCTGGATACAGCAAGTAAACAGAATAAGAAAATAGATCTCCAAAGTTGGAAAAGAAACAGCAGAAAATAGCAGAAGCAGCAGCAGTAACAGCAAGAAAACAGCTTCAAATCCACTCTTAAAATCCAACGAGAATTCAAGAGCTACTGAAACAGTGCAATGGAATTCATAATGGCTTTTCAACTCTCCTTTTTTTTTTTTGGTTTTTTCTAAGTCTAAATTCAATTTTCAGATTGTTTTTCTGCGGAGAATCAGTGAATGTGTAGGTGAGAATGAATTAACATATGTGTGTGAGGGGTGTATGGTCTCTTTTATAGAGTGTGAGAGTGTATTAAGATAGAGATTAGGGAAAAGGGGAGGGAATCAAGGGAATGTGAGCTGAAAATTCGGGAAGGGCATCTTTTAATAACCAATTTGTACAGCTGTCCCATTTTTAGATATTTCAGCATCTTTTCTTAACCAAAATAGGACAGCTGTCCTTTTTTCCAGCTGCTCTTTTCTTCTAGAAACATCTAAAATATTTTTCTAAATTCTTTATTTCAATTAATTCTATTAAATTTCAAATATTTACAAAACAATTATAATAAGAAAAACATGCAAATCCAGAAATCAAAACAAACTACTAGTACGTAATTTAACAAATAAACTGTTTTTATTATATAAGATTAATTAACCTAATATTATGCAATTTAGACCAATTGAACTACTTAATCAGGCAAACTAATTATTGACTCTAAACATAAAACTAAGTAATTTACAAACTACAAATGCAAAGTTGCAATTAATTAAGAACTAAACTACTCTGATTAACACTAAACCGAATGAACAAGAAACATTTGCAATTACAGGCCACAGTAACAAAAATAAAAACCAAAAATGAAGACACAATAGAGTGGGGCGAGAATATACCTATTGAAAGAAAGATGAAGCTACTAAAACAATTTTCGACGAAGCTCGGCCGGTCAGTGGCCATTTGACGATGATCCGGTGACTTCGGAATGAACCAAAACTAACATGAATCGATTGCTCGTGTCAAGAGCAATCGATTCACGTTAGTTTGAGCCAAAATGAATCCGAGATTGCAGAAGTAGACAGACTTGGAAATTTCTAACTTTTTCTTCTTTCTTAGATTTGAAAATCGAACCAACATACAACGATTTGAAGGGAATGACTGTGGGATTTGAGGAGGGGGGAAGGTGAAGATTATCTGGTGAAGGTTTGAAGGTGTTTTAGAGGTGGGCTGCCGGCGGCGGGTTCTTAGGCGGCTAGGTTTTATGTGGGAGATGGGAGAGATAAGGGAGATAGAGATGAGGGGAAATGAAATTGTTCTCTAGGGTTTGGGGGGGGGGGGGGGGGGGACAAGTTCGGACAGCTTTAAGGAGAAAGAGTGATTAGTTCCTGATCGTTAGATTGAAGAGAAGGAACGGCCAGGATAAAGCGAGGGGAAACGGGGTCGTTTTGGGTTAGTAGTGGGGCCAGGCTGGATTGAAGTGGGATGGGCTGGGGCGGATTTGCACAATTGGGCCATTGAAATTGCTTTCGGCCTAATTTTGACTAAGACCAAACAGACTCCTTATTTCTTTTCTTTATTTTCTTTGATTTTAAATTTTACAAATTTAATTAAAAATCCTAATTAAATTCTAACTTAATTCTAATTTGCAAAATTAACCTACTTACTATTTTCTAATATTTCAAATAATTACTAACTTAGCACTAACGAAAGGAAATTATGAATTTAAAACTAAAAGCTAAATGTAGGAAAAATGACCATTGTGTTTTTGTGATTTTTATTTAATAATGCAACTAATAAACATAATTAAATCCTAAAAATGCAAAATAAACAATGAAGATTTTGGATATTTTTTGATGTTTTCTTATGATTTTAAAATATTAAATATGCAACTAAATGCAAACAATAATTAGCAAGAAATTTCTAGAAATTCTATGAAAAATTAAAACAATTAGAAAAATTTATTTTTGTGAATTTTATAGGAGTATTTTACATTGGTCAAAAATTACATGCTTCGACTCAGATTTTGCTATATCAACGCAGCTCAACAGATTGTATTTTTTCTCTCATATAACAAAATACAGTGTAGATACATACAAAGTAAACGAAGAAGATGGCGTAGATCTATACATACAACATACCGTGTTTTGCAATTAAAGATACATACAATATACGTTCGTTGAAGAAGAAGATAACCCAGATCTATGCATGCTATTCTCTCTCGCAGACAAAGAAATACATTAAAGATACATACAAAGAAGAAGAAAAAGACTACTCAGATCTATACAGACAACATACAGTCAGCTCCCAAAGCCGCTCCATCGTCGAATTATCGCTTCATCGGCAATTTTTTTTTTCTCTTCCTCCGACTCTATAACTTGCATCATCTTCTTCTTAAACTCATTGTCGCCGGTGAAATTAGCGCAATCGATTTCTCCGCCGTCGAATTGCCGCTTCATTTGATAGATCTGAATAAGGAAAACAAAGGATATAGGAAGTGGTCTATTATTCCCTCGATTCGGCGGGGTTGCTTGTTGGGCTATTTGCTATAACAGCTTGTTTGGATGAGTGTAACTCATTGTATCGTATTATATTGTTATCAATGTTTGTTTTTATTATTTAGTCAAAATTGATTGTATTATATTGTTAAATTATTTCGAAATAATAAAAAATTTAATTTTTTTAAACAACTAATTTAGTGTGGTGGGATTGCTTACTATTTTCCTTTTCAATTATGTCCTAACTTATTACTTTAAAATTATATTTTACCCTTTACTTTTTAACTCCAAATCTCCCACTTTTAACCTACTTTGTTTTTGTCCTTTTTTTTTTTTCCTTCCGTTGCATACTATTCCCAACTCCAACGTAAAAGGTAGTAAGAATAGGTTTTGCCTTCTTTTTGTTTAGTTTTTCTCTATTTTGAGTTTAACTCCAATTTTAATTACTTTAATTTCCAATTAGCTGTATACTATTAGTTGTTTTCAAGTGTGCAAAGTGTTCGTACTTATTTATCTTTGATCCTTTGTAACTGCACGATCTTCGTTCGTTTTTCTGTCATCGTTCTTTATTATTATTTCTCTAATAATAGTTACTCTTTGATTTTAGTAGAAAGGAATTTTCTTAAATTATTTATATGCGTATTTTTTGATAAATTTAATATTTAAAACAAGTAAGGATATATTTTAGTAAACTTATCAGCTACAATACAATATAGTTAAAACAAACAACAAAATATTATTTAACAACAACAAACAATACAATTTATCCAAATATTGTATTCATAAAATGATACAATATAATACGATACAATACAATACATTATGAAACGATGGATAACAATGATCTAAACAGAGTGTAAAACCCAAAATGTAGTTATAAATTCTAATTATTTTAAAATGTATTTATGTATGATAAATATAGTGCAAGTTAGTTATACTATGTAAGTTTTCCTAAAATGTAGTGTAATACAATAAAAATAAAAGGAAATTAACTTGAATAATCACTCGTCGAAAACAACTTCTTGATTTTCCATGCTTTTATAGAAAAAATTAGATTTTGGTCTCCAAACTAAAATCTCCATGGTTAACAGTATATATCCCAACATTGTTGTCGATGACTATGTAATGTGTATCTTTTATATACACGTTTATCACTTAATCACAACAATTAATATGTATTTTCTTATCAATTTACTATTTACCCATGGCAAATTGATATGCTTAGTATAAATAACGCGAACGAATAAGTTTTATTCCAAAATTATTCATGCCAAAAGAGATAGCTTTATGTCAAAAATTGAAACGAGTGTGTCAAAATACCTCCACCACTATCGCATCGCTATAAAGAAGATTTAGTATATTAAAAACCTTATTGCTTTCATTTATTTACATAAACAAGTTAGACTTCACCTCAAGTACTCCATATATACTTTAGATACAATATTCATATATAGATACTTAATTATACCAAAGCACAATCTCTCGTAAAGAAATTTACTTGCTCTTACTATGAAAAGCCATACGAGAATTCTTGATAACCACTATTTTGCTGTCCTTGTTGCCTTTTGGAGAATAAACAACATACTTATTGCTTGATTTTGGAGAGGGTGGCCATTGTCCACAAGCCACAGCCATGTCCCTTAGTGGTTGAAGGCTTTCTAAGGTTTCAATAATAGCTGGCATTTTGGGCCTGTCCTTTGGGTTCAAACTTGTGCATTGTGAAGCTAAATGGGCCATTTCTTTTGCTCCTTTCACTGAATATTGTCCTCCAAGTCTAGGGTCCATTATGCAACGCAATCTTCGACTACTTGACAAGTAAGGCCTTGTCCAATCGACTAAGTTTTGTTCATTCTTTGTTCTTGTTTTGTCCATTGCTCTTCTTCCTGTTACTAGTTCTAGCAAGACCACTCCAAAGCTGTAAATGTCGCTTTTGGTAGTAAGATGTCCTACATCACAAGTGGAGCATGAAAAAGTTTCACCTTAGTGTATTTAAATAAAAATAGGATAAAGAGAGGATAGAACTATAGAGTGACATGTTAGCATCAACTGTAAGGAATAAATTGTACAAAATGTAGATCATAATAGTACCTGTGCTAACATATTCAGGGGCTGCATATCCGTAAGTGCCCATTACTCTAGTAGTGACATGGGTGTTTGAACCTTCTGGACCCATATGTGCAAGCCCAAAATCTGATAATTTAGCAGTAAAGTCCTGAAAATATGGCACAGAAGGGAAGAAGAAAAAACTATTAGCAAATAATACTTGTTGTTAGTCCAAATAACAAATGAATGAAAACTACAAGAAGGTATAAATACAAAGAGGAAAGTGTAAAATAATAGGAGTACATACAGAATCGAGCAAAATGTTGGAGGTTTTGAAATCACGGTAAATAACAGGTTTCTCAGCACCATGCAAGAAAGCAAGGCCTTTGGCTGCTCCTATTGCTATCTTCAATCTTGTACCCCATGGCAGTGAGTTTGATAACCCTGCAATTTGTTGCAAGTTATAAAGAGGTCAGAAAATCAAATTCTGATTACACAAAATTGTTATAAAAGATATTGTACGTAACTATATATGCCTTATGGTCTATTCTAATTAACTTCTCGAGTCATATTGAAAAATAATTTAGGTTTTGCTAAAGAAAAATGGAGCTTACTCTTAAAGAGATGATTTTCAAGGCTGCCTCTAGGCATGAATTCATAAACAAGGAGGCGCTCTTCATCCTCGCAACAGTACCCAATCAATCTTACTAAGTTTTGGTGCCTTAGCTGCCCTAGAAATATTACTTCCGCCTATCACCCAAAAACACATATAACTGTTAAATAATTGAAAGCATACCTTAATTATTAAAAAACAAACAGAAAAAACAAAAGATTCTGTATTGAGCTTTGACCTTTTAGCTCCTACTAGTAATTTTTGCCTATACAAAAATAAAAAGAAACAAGCACCAATTATTTAGCAGAACTCCTGTGGACCCCAATAAAACTGTGAAGTCCATACTTAATCTTATACTCGGTAAGTCCGAAATTTCAGTTTTTTTTAAGAGCTCCTGTCTCTAATTGACCTCAGTAAAACAGTATTTTCTTAATATATATTACTAAAATAAAAAGATATAATCTGAAACTTCGACCAGTTCTACAATATACTTGAAATTGCTAAGAAAAAAGAAGAAAAAAAAGAGGAGGAAATAGGTAACCTTACCAGCCATTCCCTGTGGCCTTGAAGTCCTTCAATATTAAGAAGCTTAACAGCAACAGCTTGAGATTTCAAACCAGTCCTCAAATTCTCATCAACATAACCTTTATGCACTGTTCCAAAACCACCTTCACCAAGCAAGTAATTAGTCGAGAAATTCTGCGTAATGGCACGCAGTTCACTCAACTGAAAATCAAATAAGTCAGGTCCAAATGATTGTGCAAGATCCTCATTAATCCTAGTTGATGATGATCTGCTCAAATCCGAGAATGACAACCTACGAAAAGATGGCAATGGAGCTATGTTCTTTGAAAATTCTGATTTCGAGGTCTTGCACCTGCTAAAATTTCCAAAAATGGTTTGATCTTCGACAGAACAGCAGTTTGCTGTAAAGGGTCTCCAAGATTTTGAGTCCTTCATGATTTGGTGAGGAAAAAAGATGGAGAAGTTGATGAGAAATATAAGAAGGAAGATATGAGGATTAGATAAAGGTAATTAATAAAGATAAAATAATTGAGGGGTTTTTAATTAATTTAATCAAGTATGTACAATTTAGTTTTCCTTGATTATCCACAATGAGGCAAGGACATTCTTTCTGTAACTGCTCCAACCACTCTACTAAATAGGGTATTGCTGTTCTAATCTTTTTTCTATGGGATTGTTTTTGTTGCTTGATTTGTCAACTACGTACTTGTCTTCATGCAAAAACGGTGTCCATTTTGTAATAAAAGAATTGGGAACAAATGTCACCTGTGTCGACTTGACTTTGGGCGAATCAAATTGAAGAAATTGTGTACTTTTCTGGTGTGAAAATATATGCAAATATCATTTCATTGGTGGTTTGGAAAAAGTATGATAAAGAGAACTAAAGTTTGAATTGGAGATCAAAGAAAACTGAAACGTATACAAAACACTTGTAATAGAGATGCTATTTGTTGTACTTGATATACACAAATGGTGTAAAGAATGTTTCTACTAGTATTTTAACTTATGGTACTAATTAATCTGTCTTACAATTTTAGTTACTAATCTTGTTTTCTATGGACAATTATATATTTAGCTAAATTTATTTTAGCTGACTTGGTTGTGTAAAAGTTCTTTTACACAATTAGTATATAAAAGTTAAATTATTTGGCTTGCAACATTAAACGTATTTTCAGTAGTTGCCTTTTTCTTCTTTCTATTTTTTGTTGTGAGCAATAGTAATATTGTTTAACATACTACTCTCTTAGCTTTGAAAATAATACAGATTCGCAGTACCTAAGTTAATTTATATAATTGTACGTGTGAAATCAGCGTTGATTTCTTAAATTTTTTGAATAAAATTGTGTATTTTGAAATTACATAAAAAAATAATGTAAATCATACTATGTAGAATTAAAATATAGTATAAAGGTTCAATTAGTGTAGATATATAATATCTAACTCTTCAAATGATAGTAGTGTGAATATGTTTGGGACTAGAAAGAAATATTTCTCTTTAAGGGTTTCTGCTAGTCTTGAAGAGCTTTTCCGAGCTGGTGTTACTTCTACATTTTCAAATAACAACTTGAGGACATTACTGTATTTCACCTTATCTCGTTAACTTTTAGGGTAGGGAAACAATATCTTGGCATAGCTAATATCTATAATTAAATATGAGATAAATATATTTTTAAAATTTATCCCGAGATTATTATATTTATCTCTTGTACCAAACAACCCCTAAAAGATTAAGGAAGTAAAGTGGTAATTCGCTCTTTTACATGCTCCATGGAATATCTTCTGTTTTTTGTAAATTTTCCACCATTCACTTTTTTCGTCAAGGAATCCAGGGATATGTACTTATATTGTACACTTCTTTTCTAATAAACATTTCTTAGAAATAGATAAACAACTTGCATATTAAATAACTCGTAAAATCCATATACAGGACACGAGGTTCTTAGACAAAAACAGAAAGATATATTTGAGATCAACGTATGCTTCTCCAAAATTTTCATTTGCTTCACATATACATCAAATATCTAGGAGTAGTTAAGTGAATGAGGTGGTAAGTGACGTTAGAAACTTCTTTTCCTGCTCCACTATAACAACCATACTTTGGATGCTATACTCTTTATTTAATTCCTATTATGTCACATTCATATTCATATATATACACAAAAAAGATGTGATAATTGGTGGTCCCATAGGTATATACAGCGTCACTAACTTTGGATAATGTTGCTCGGAGTCAACCTTTATGACCAAAGTTGGTGGCATATATATTTTGCCCGTACATACTTAGAGGTCAATTAAATTAACAGAGAGGAATATCCTAATTAATTAACTACAGAGTTTAAATTATATGTAATCCCTCCCGTATCAAAATCTTTTGTTATATATCAATTTAATATTGGTTTTGGGTTGCTTCTGGCTTCTGAAAACCAAGAGATTAATGGTTATTTACCACTAGTGAGCATGTTTGTGTGGTAAAGTACTATAGCCTGATCCATATCAAGTCCTGCCTATGCTGCCTGTATAACTATTATTGGCCGTATGATGCAAAAGTTTTGTTAAAGGAATGTTTGGTGTGAAATAAAATCTTTTTCTATAGATCTTCGAAAAGATTTCGTAAAAAATTTGAATAGTAAAGGTTGGTAATAATGTCTACATGTTAATGGAAACAATTTAAATAAAGTAAGATCAGTTCAATTAGTTGCAGAAGAAAATGCCTTATTACGACGACCATGAATGTAACGGCGCAAGTTATTTTTCTTATTTGGTGTAACATACATTCTTCTACGGTAGACAAATATTTTAAGGCATATAAACACAACTGTCAAAGATTCTACTGTATTGATATTATTGACAGAGCATTTGCTTGTTGACTTCTACTTTTGAAATCAATACGAATTAATGTTGGTTTTACTTTTACCAAATACTGCGATTAGGATGGGAAAAGGACGAAAGATCTAATACCCAGCTACAGTCTTTGTTTACTTTCTCCAATATATTGATGTGTTACTACCTCCTTTGATCTAGTTAATGGACTAGCTTTGTGGTGTCTCTTAATTAGCTCATTCCAACTCTTTGATTCTCATGGACTTTAACTTCAGTACAGTAAATCATTTTTATAGCAACCTCGTTTGTTTTGATATTTTTTGATTTTTATAATAATAGCTGTTATACACCTATAACAGTATTTGATAAAAGATATACATATTTCACTAGTTAAATATTAAAAAAAAATTAATACATTATTAATAAATTAATAACTAAACGTATAAAGATTTAAACTCTAAGACAAACATTTTAAAGTTACCTAGAAAAATAAATTCTTTCAAGATTAATGGAAGAACTTTATAATTGTAGCTTATTTCATAGATTTTATTCTCTTAATAGTGATATAACACTTGAATTGTCGAAGATTCGTGTCCAAATTTTCAACAAAAAGATATCCAATAGTTTTCCCTTGAAGACAATCTAAGAGTTTAATAGTTAAATTTTCTATCTAAATATTTTTTGGAATTTGTCAAATAGAAAAGATATCATGTGCAAATTTTCAAACCTTATATCTTATGCAAGATATAAACTTTATTTAATGGAAATGATTATGTGCATAATTTTAGAATTATTATTAGTAATCTTAAAGATTTTATATGGCTCCAAAATTTGATCACACCTAACTATGCCTCCGAAGAGGACTAGCGGTCGTTGCAAATATAATCCGGTTTACAAGTCTGGAGTTGAGTCCCACAAGGAATTAACCTACTAATCTCAACCACTAGTTTCACAAGAATTCAAGTAATCAACCTTCAGAAATAGTAAATAATGGTTTGAGTGTTTAATAACTAAAGGCAAGGTAATTAAAAAGTTGTAATTTTAATACTAACAAGGAAAATATTGTAGACAAGATTGGAAAGCTCTAGGGTTACGATTTCCCCTCTCGTCGGAATCCTCCCCGCCACGTCTCATATAAATTCGCCTAGATATTCTTTACCGATCGTGAGCACTTTAGGTGTCGTAATTCTCTTCCGAGAAAATACAACAATTTACTAGACGTATTCTTCCGAACTACGCTAGCTGGCACTAGTTTACCGTTCACTAAGATCGCACCAAGGTTTCGTTATTCCTAATCCCACCTTTAAACCCTCCGTATTGATTCCTCACATGCGTTAGGAGTGATGTTGGTCAACAACTACTTAAATGTGTACCATTTTCCAAGCAATACACTCTAAATAGGCGCAGTCAATTGAGAGCTCACAATAATCATATTGTTGAACAAGTAGAGAAAAATCAAAGGAAATCAATATTAAATGTAGTAGAAAATCATCCTCCAATAGGTTCCATCAAACCCTAGATTAGAAAGTTTAGCTACTTATAACTATACTAACAATTATGATAATAATTGAAAGCATTAAAATACAGATTAAGGAAGAATGGAAGAGAAAAACTCTTGCATTTCGTTGCTTCTAAGTGTTCACGTAGCCTTTTTCCTCTCCAATAATGTCTAACCCCTAAGAAATAGGTTTAGAACCCCTTTTATACATGTTAGGGGAGTGTAGTGTTGAAACTACCATAGCCAAATTAGGACGAAATTCGCCCTTAGCCATCTCGCTTGGCGCCAACCAGGACACCAAAATTTTACACTATTCTATCTTTGGCGTTTTGGTTGGTGTCTGGCACCAACCTGGGCACCAAACCCATACTCCCTCCAAATTCTTCTGTTTTTACTTCACTTTGCATGCAAGCTTGCCAAATCACTTCAAATTGACTCCTACACATAAAAATACCTTTATTAAGCTCGAGTCACAAATATTTACACCAAAGTTAACAAGATTGAGGAATAATGCAAGGCAAAATTACATGCGAAAACATAAATTTTTAGCCTAACATCACTGTTTTAGAGGGGTAATTTTACAAAGAGCGTTTCTGTTATAAATATGGATGTTGCTGTTATAGGTAAAAAGTTATTATAGAGTGGTAAAATATAACATAAAAATTGGTTCTAAGGAAAACTTGAGTTTATAATGAATGACTGTCATGTAGAGATGTTAGTATAGAGAGGTTTGACTGTATAACAAGACTATTGGAGATAGTAGTACAATTACCTAGTTAACTAGTCTAGTTAGTTAAACTAACTCTAGTCAGTTTAATTATTGATGATGTTAAGTCGTTAACATGTCGTTACGACGCCATTACTTGTATTCCTTGTTCTTCACCCCTAACTCCTTGAAATATAATGGGCAAGTTGCCCAAATACAAGAAGATCGGTAATTGAAAGTCATTTGGTAGGAACTCATTAATTTCTTGGAAATCTAAGAAGAAAAATGCACAGTCTCAAGATACAACATAAAGGTGACGATAATTGAATATGAAGAATGCCCAAAAGTTGAGTTAACGGAGCATATAGCTAGATATTAGAGAATGGTAAGAATACTATTATATCTCACAATCACTAAATCAGATGTATGTAACGACCAGACTGATCGTCTTGAGCGTCGGTATCATGTTCGGTGGTTTGGACTCTTGAGTAGCTTCGTATGATGTATTACGACTTGCGTGCATTTTTCGTTTCGATGTTTGAATGGTTTAAGATGGATATGGAGAGACATTTTTATTTTTTGAGGCTTAAAGTTGAAGAGTTGACCAAGGTTTGACTTTTGTGTAAACTGTCTCGAATTCGTATTTTAATGATTTTAATTGGTTCGTATGGTGATTTTGAACAGGCGTGTGTCCGGATTTGGATATTGAGGATCCTAGGTTGATTTAACTCTTTATGGCAAAAGTTGGCAATTTGGAGGTTAGAAATTTCCGAAATTTGACCAAGAGCTGACTTTGTTGTTATCGAGTTCGGATTTTGGTTACGGTACTTGAAAGAGGTCCGTTTTGTCATTTGGAACTTGTGTGCAAAGTTTGATTTCATTCCGAGTTGATTTGGTAGAATTCAGACGCTTTCGGCGAAGTTTGATGATTTAAAGTTAAGAGAATGATTTTGATCTTCGATTCTAGGTTTTGATATTATTTGTTATGTTTTTAGCTTTTGGATAAGTTTGGATTAGGTATATGGACTTGTTGGTATAATTGGACGGGGTCCCGAGGGGCTCTGGTGAGTTTTGGGGTAGTTTCAGATCATTTTTAGACCCTTTTCAATTGATGGTTTTTAGCTATAGGTATGTACATCGCGATCGCGGAGCTCTAGGCTGTGTTAGCGAAGAGTAAAATGTTGTTCTGGAATTGTGAATCGCTTTCACGGAGGGACAGATCGCAATCACGAAGAAGAAATTATGTTGTGACTAGGCTGATTTCTAAAGCTTATATCTTGCTATCTATAAAGAAATTTAAGGTGATCTAAAAATAAAAGTTATAGCTCTTTGTGTATAGTTTTCAGAAAGTCAAACTGTTTGTTATTTGGAGTTCTCTACAAAAGGTTAAGGCCATTATACTATAGGCTATCTGCAAAGAGTTATGAAAGTTCTAGTGAAGTTTGTCCATCGCGATCGCGGGCTTCACGGCCGCGATCGCAAAGGGTAAAATTGTGTTGAATATTTTTGGAATAGCAATCACGAGGTTGGTGACCGCGATCACGAAGAAGGAGGCCAAACAGTGAATTTAACATCCAATTTCGAGATTTTTTGCTCACATTCTTTACTTTTTGAGTTTTTGGAGCACAAGTAAGGCGATTTTGGAGGAAATAAATACCCAAATCGTGAAGGTAAGTATTTTATCTTTATTTTGATTATATATTTTGTTTTTTCATGAATTATTATACATAAATTAAGGATTTGAAGAGAAAAAATTGGGGGTTTTGTCTTGAACTTAAGAGAATGAATTTTGGGGTTTTGAACATGAAATTGAGGTTAGATTTGGAAACAATTATATATTTGGACTCATATTCGAATGTCGAAATTTGTGAGTTTTATAAGATTCTAGGTCTGGGGGCATGGGTTTGACTTTTTGGTTGTCTTTGAATATTTGATTAAGGATTTGACCTTTATCATTTGGGTTTGATTCCTATGGCATTATTTGATGTTATTGAATTATATTTGGCTACATTCGAGCCGTTCAGAGATCGATTCGTGCGGGAAGGTATTTTTAGTGTGTTATTTTGGCTTGTTTGAGATAAGTATCTTACCTAACCCTGTGTGGGGGGAATACCACTTAGGATTCGGCCTTAATTGTTTATTCGTGCTATGTGGAAAACAACGTGTACACGAGGTGACGAGCGTGTACACGGTTGCTATACATGGATTATGACCTGATTGTATGTAGGCTATTAATAAGCCTTAGTTTGATAATGTAACTTATACGAAACATGCTTAAACCACTTTATGGCTACGTGATAATGATTGATACATTTGACTTAGCCATAGTCATGCTTAATTTGTTGAACACCTCCTGCACATTTATGCGGTTGTCATGTCCTTGTTGATAAGTCGTGAGCTTCTAACTTGATGAAACTTTGGTATTATTATTTTATGATATTGTGGCACATATGGACATTTTGTGTTGATTGATTGTTGTTGTGCGGAGTATAAGGGTGACATTTCACTGTTGATGTTATGTGGAGCGATATAGGTGGCTATTGTGATATTATTAGAGGGGAGTGATAGGGGTTGCTATTGTGGTATTGTCATAGTGGAGCGATACATGTGGCTATTTTTATATTGTCAAAGTGTAGCGATATGGGTGGCTGTTGTGATATTGTCAGGGCAGATCAATACAGGTGACTATTATAATATTGTCAGGGCGGAGTGATACGAATGACTATTCTGATATTGTCAAGACAGAGGGATACGAGTAGCTATTGTGATATTGTCAGGGCGTAGTGATATGGGTGGCTATTGTGATACTGTCAGGGCGGAGTGATGTGGCTATTGTGATATCGTCAGGGCGAAGTGATATGGGTGGCTATTATTGTGATAAAAATATGGGCACGAGGTGCTATTAGTGTATGTTTCTCTGTGATGACTTGTCAATGAAACTGGGCCTTTACTTGCATTGAATTGTTATTACTGTTTCTAATGAAATTACTGTTATTACTTTTCTACTATACTTTTTGTTGCCTCTCTTTGATTTATTGCATATGTTATTTGACTAGTGAGTTTCACATGACTTGAACCTCGTCACTACTTCATCGAGGTTAGTCTTGATACTTACTGGGTACTGACCGTGGTGTACTCATACTACATCTCTGCACCTTGCGTGCAGATTCTGGAGCTAAGTGGCTATAAAGACGGAGCTTTGCATTTGAGACGTACAAGCGTACCAGATTCATGCTACCTTTTGTTCATGCTACCTTTTATTCAAACATATATCATATTTATTTCTCATATCAGGTTTTTAAATCTAAATCATAGTGGCTCATGACTTGTACTACCAAGGGGTAGTTGTATTAAATTCTTTTACAGTATTATTTATAAATTTGATGATTCTTCCTTGTAGTAGTAGCTTATACAGTTTGGCTTACCTAGCGGGTTGGGTTAGGTGCCATCACGATATTTTGTGGGACATTAAGTCGTAACAAGTTGGTATCAGAGCTCTAGGTTCATAGGTTCTACGAGTCATGAGAAGGTGTCTAGCAGAGTCTTGCGGATCGATATGATGGCGTCTAAACCTATCTTCGATAGGCTATAGGGCATCTAGAAAACTTCCCATCTTTCTCTCCTTATCATGCGACCTAGTTTCAGCTTGAAGCATGTATCTTCGATTTTCTTCCGTTCACTCATATGTGAGGTTGCGCACTCGGTATCGCATTTGATGTACTAACAAATTGTGATGTTGTGGATGGACAACGAAGGAAGTGTGTTGTAGGTTAACAATGATATGTTATATGGCATCGAGCCAAGTGGGGGAGTTTGCTATTGACGATCAGATTGCATGGTCATGTGTTATATCAATCTCTGAACTAAGGGATGGTTGTGGATTAGCTATGATTTGAGAAAGATTTCATCGAGGAAGATTTCAAACAAAGGATCGGTTGGATATATAATGTACTATGTATTGACTACGTGATCATGATCACTATATTTGGCTTAGCCATAGTTATGCTTTATTTGTTGAACTCCCCGCACTTTTATGCTATAGTCATGTCCTTGTGCACTTTGTTGATAAATTATGAGATTATATCTTGATGAAACTTTGGTATTATTATTTTGTGATATTGTGGCACATGTGGACATATTGTGTGGATTGATTTTTGTTGTGCGGAGTATAAAGGTAGCATTTCACTGTTGGTGTTATGTGGAGCGATACAGGTAACTATTGTTATATTGTCTGGTTGGAGCGATACGGGTGGCTATTGTGATATTTTCAGGATGAAGCGATACGTGTGGCTATTGTGATATTGTCAGGATGGAGTGATATGGGTGGCTATTGTCATATTGTCACTGCGCAGTGATACGGGTGGCTATTGTGATTTTATCAGGGCGGAGTGATATGTGTGGCTATTGTTCTTGTGATAAAAATGTGGGCACGAGGTGCTATTTGTGTGTGTTTCTCTGTGACAACTTGTCATTGAAACTGGGCCTTTACTTGCATTGAATTTTTATTACTGGTTCTGATGAAATTACTATTATTACTTTTATGCTATACTTTCTGTTGCGTCTTTCATTTAATACACAAGTTATTTGACTAGTGAGTTTCACATGACTTGAACATCGTCACTACTTCACCGAGGTTAGTATTGATACTTACTGGGTACCGACCGCGGTGTATTCATACTACATCTCTGCACCTTGCTTGCAGATTTTGGAGCTGAGTGGTTGTGAAGATGGAGCTTTGCATTTGAGACATACAAGCGTACCAGATTCATGCTACATTTTTCTCATGGTAGCTTAGGATTTCATTTCTATTTATGTAACTTTCAAACATATATCGTATTTGATTTATTACACAGGTTATTTGACTAGTGAGTTTCACATGACTTGAACATCGTCACTACTTCACCGAGGTTAGTCTTGATACTTATTGGGTACCAATCGTGATGTACTCATACTACATCTTTGCACCTTGCGTCTAGAATTTGGAGCTAAGTGGTTGTGAAGACGGAGCTTTGCATTTAAGACGTACATGCATACCAGATTAATGCTACCTTTTGTTCATGGTAGCTTAGGATTTCATTTCTATTTATGTAACTTTCAAGAGCGTATTTATTTCTCATATCAGTTTTAAAATCTAAATCATAGTAGCTGATGACTTGTACTACCAATCCTTGGGGTAGTTTTATAAATCTTTTGCAGTATTATTTATAAAATTGATGATTTTTCCTTGTAGTAGTAGCTTATGCAGTTTGGTTTACCTAGCGGGTTGGGTTAGGTGCCATCACGACATTTAGTGGGATTTTAGGTTGTGACAAGTTGGTATCAGAGCTCTAGGTTCATAGGTTCTACGAGTCAAGAGAAAGTGTCTAGTAGAGTCTTGTAGATCGATTTGATAACGTCCATACCTATCTTCGATATGCTACAGGGCATCTAAGAAACTTCTCATCTTTCTCTCCTTATCGTGCGGTCTAGTTTCAACTTGAAGCCTGTATCTTTGATTTTCTTATTATCACTCGTATGTGAGGTTGCACACTCAGTATCTGCGATGCACTGATGACTTGTGATGCTTTGGATGAACACCAAAGGAAGGGTGTTGTGGGTTACAGATGATGTGTTCTATGACATTGAGCCAAGTGGGGGAGTATGCTATTTACGATCGGATTGCATGGTCATGTGTTATACCAATCTCTGAACTAAGGGACGCTTGTGGATTAGCTATGATTTGAGAAAGATTTCATCGAGGAAGATTTTAAGCATGGTATCGGTTGGACATACAATGTACTATGCCTTATGGGTATGTGGATGCCTTGGGATAATTCAGTTTTGATACTCGTTGTGGATATAGTGGGCAAGAAAATGGGATCGCTTGGTTATTTCTTTTGGACATGCATGTGCTAGTGGAGCGCAGGTTGTTCGGTGCATATTGGCTGTGCATTGGGGATTAGAGCAAGGTGAATGACTTTCGAGAAGGTTCAAATGGTCTCAGGACTCAAATGTGGCATTTAAGGATGTTCAGAGTTGAGTATGGATATGACTTGGGGCTTGCATTGGATGGTGCCGAGACTTGTGGTATTTTTATCATTATTAATTCTACATTGCAGTATTAGAAAGGAGAAAAAAAAACTTCAGATTCATTAAAGGTTTCTTCAGTGTAGGCATATTCATGCTTAGGTACTCTTGTTTTTAGCAGTCTACATGACTTGGTTGATTTAGAGGGACTTAGTTCTAATGATTGGATTATGTGCAAATGGGTTCTGAAGAGTTGTGATGGTTTGACCACGACTTGTGATTGATGTACTCTATAGGAATGGGGAGTTCGTTATGTGTTGTAATTTTGTTCTACGGGATTGAGTTAGTAGAAGGTTTTGGGTTGATGAGATGTCTATCCTACTTGTGATTCAGAGTTGATAGTGGGATCTTCGTATTTTCATATGATAGCAAGATAGAGGTGGTACTCCATGTGGGATTGAGATTTCATGGGCAAGGTTGTGGTTCATTTTTGAAAAGAAGGTCTTGAGTTCTAGACGGCATGGGAGATTTCAGATGTTTAGAGGATGTTAGTACTACCTTGTATCGCTTGAGGGTTGTGCGTATTAGGAGACACATTGTGTTATGACTTGTGGATGCTTGACTAGTATTACGGTAATCGCCTAGATGTTGTCTGCTAATGTTCAGATTTTTGCTACGCGGAGCAAAAGATTTATGTGAGTATTGTTTTGTGAGATGATTGTGTATGAGTGATGTGCCAGTCATTTGAGTGGTAGAGTTGAGATAAGATATGGAGATTCATGTATTCTTGAGGTTTAGAGACTGGATGTTCTTAGAGCCAGACTATTCCTTGATTGTGGACTATGAAGATATGTTAAGAGTTATACAACTGATGGTGTGTGTTATGGATAGGTTACTATGGACTTTTGAAAGGTTATTTACCTATTTTAGGATGATCCGGATTGATTTGGGGCCCATTTGTAGGCCTAATGAGAATGTGTATCCATCATCGGATTGAGTTTACTCACTCTTGCACATCATTTACTGTGGGTTTGTCATCGGGCAGCAGGATGTTATTTGTACCCTAATTTATTTCATATGTTGCTCTCTTATGCTACGACGAGTTGTGAGACTGCTTGGCTATTCACACGTATGATGTGGTTCTGTTCAGTCGTGGTGGCATGATTTAGAGCGAGATGGCGCTTGGGATGTTGAGTTGCTTATTACACCTTAGTCATGCTTTTTCCATCGGTGGTATATGTTGTTATCCGTTTCTCTATGGTTATGGTCATACATTTCGCGTGTTTGCTATTGATACACATGTGGTTGTTGATTGTGAGCATTATGACTCGATGGGTATTCCATGTGAATCGGTATGCTTGGACCGGGCTACGTGCCGCAGAGAGGCTATGTTAGGATGAGATTCTTTATGGTTATTTCGTGTGTTTTGCTTCTCCCTTGTGGGATGGATTCATAGTGTGGTACCGTTAGGATTGTACCTATTGAACTTGTCAGATAGTCTTCTTATTTTGTTCTCTTTCCATCTTCGGTTATATTCGAGTTGTTGCTTATTGGGTACGGATTGAGTCGTATGTGACTAGGTGGCATTTGGTGTGGCTTGTCGATCGAATAGCTTGTACTGGATGAGATGAGATCATTGGACCTAGAATTAATGAAATCGGACCTGGATAAGGTATGTTTGGATAAGAATGTCATTTATCAACTTAGAGTTTGACAATGATTCTTGTCGAATGATAGGACTCCACGACTTGTTGATTGGGTGAGTGGTTATGAGTTTCTACATGTTTCATACATCATTAACAATGTTGTGAAGGTTTGAAATAAGGTTTTCTTTGATATAGGTTATATTACCGGTACCGGGTTTAGTAATGAGCAGCTATTCTGGTCGGAAGATATTACTATGAGTACGTTAGTTATGTGGCAATGTGTGATTGTATGTTGGAATATGATTATGGCTTAATGCAGCTTGTTTAGACTTATATAGTGTATAGACACGAGATTCGGGTCTTATAATGAATTGCGGATATTGGAGATTGGGTGCTAAGTTTTATGGACTAAGGTTGAAGAAAGGATCTTCAGATAAGTGTTGTTGGCAGGCCTACATGGATTGAGGTAGCGTGGAATCACCAGTGGGTATGTGTATGGTAAGTTTATACAGTGATTTGATGGCTTTGGAGAGACTCTTGGCACGTTCGAGAACAAACATATGTTTAAGTGGAGGAGAATGTAACGACCCAACTGGTCATTTTGAGCATTGGAATCCCGTTTAATGGTTTGGACTCTTGAGTAGCTTCATATGATGTATTACGACTTGTGTGTATGGTTGGTTTCGACGTTCGGAAGATTCAGGATGGATTTGGAGAGAAATTTTCATTATTTGAGGCTTAAAGTTGAAGAGTTGACCAATATTTGACTTTTGTTTAAACGATCTCTGATTCGTGTTTTAATAATTTTAATAGGTTTTTATGGTGATTTTAGACTTAGGCGTGTGCCCGGATTTGGATTTTGAGGCTCCTAGATTGATTTGGCTCATTTTGGCGAAAGTTGGTAATTTGAAGGTTTAAAAATTTCCTAAGTTTGATCGAGAGTTGACTTTATGAATATCAGATTTGGATTTTGGTTCTGGGACTTGGAAGGGGTCCGTTTTGTCATTTGAAACTTGTGTGCAAAATTTAATTTTATTCCGAGTTGATTTGGTAGGATTCAGACACGTTCGACGAAGTTTGAAGTTTTGAAGTTTTGAAGTTAAGAGACTGATCTTGATCTTTGATTCTTGGTTTTGATATTATTTGTGATGTTTCGAGCTATTGGATAAGTTTATATTAGGTATATGGACTTGTTAATATGATTGGACGAGGTCCCGAGGGGCTCGGGTGAGTTTTGGGGTGGTTTCGGACCATTTTTAGGCCCTTTTCAATTGCTAATTTTTGGCTACAGGTATGTATATCTCGATCGCGAACTCTAGGCCATGTTCGCAAAGAGTAAAATGTTGTTCTAGAATTGTGAATCCCGTTCGCAAAGGACAGTTCACGATCGCGAAGAAGAAATTTTTGCTTTCACTAGGCTGATTTCGGGAGCTTATATCTTGCTATCTATAATGAATTTTGAGGTGATCCAAAAATGAAAGTTGTAGACCTTAGTGTCTAATTTTCAGAAAGTCAAACGTTTGTCATTTATAGTTCTGTACAAAATGTTATGACCCTTATATTATAGGCTATCTGGAAAGAATTTAGAAAGTTCTAGTGAAGTTTGTTCATTAAGATCGCGGAGCTTCACGACCGTGATCATGAAGGGTAAAATTGTGTTGGGCATTTTTGGAATCACGATTGCGAGGTTGGTGACCGTAATCACAAAGAAGGAGGCCTGACAGTAGTATTTAGTGTCCAATTTCGTGATTTTGAGCTCATTTTCTTTACTTTTTGAGTTCTTGGAGCACAAATGAGATGATTTTGGAGGAGATAAACACCAAAATCATGAAGGTAAGTAATGTTATCTTTATTTTGATTATATATTTTATTTTTTCATTGATTATTATACCTAAATCTAGGATTTGAAGAGAATAAATTGGGGCTTTTGACTTGAACTCAAGAGAATGAATTTTGGGGTTTTGAACATGAAATTGAGGTTGGATTTGGAAACCGATTATATATTTGGACTCGTATTCGAATGGGTTGTCAGAATTTGTGAGTTTTGTCGGGTTTATAGTTGTTGTCCTGGGGTTGACATTAATTTTTTTATTGTCACGACTCAAACCTGAGCGCTCGTAGTCCGATTGCCTTTCCTTCGCCGGAAATAAAATACTAAATCTCTGAATCATGCACTGAGTAAAACATATTTCCAAGTCATTCACTGCCTCGACGCATAGACAAGCATCCTACCATTACACGAACACTATGCGATAGCAACGCACGAATTGTCATAACAATCAATGCCAAATCTCGAAACCTTAGGTAATACTGATACTGAGCTGAAACGACAGAGCGACCTTCCACAAGGCGACGACAATAGCCCAATCAAATACGCAGGGAGAAACGTCCTGCACCACATCTGTAGTACCATTAAACTTCCTCGATTCCCAATTTATAACAAGCGCTTCACGTCGCATAAGATTGAATAGTAAGGAAATGAAGGCATAAGCCTCAAAGGAATCAATTCGCACGATGAGGAATCAAGAAGGGAAGTGCTCCTAACAGTCCTGTAGCCTCTCGAAGATAAGTACAGACGTCTCCGTACCGATCCGCAAAACTCTACTAGACTCGCTCATGACTCGTAAGACCTAAGTGAACCTAGAGCTCTGATATCATGTTGTCACGACCCAAAATCCATTAAAGGTCGTGATGGCGCCTAACACGTCTGTCAGGCAAGCCAACCATAATTAATTAACTTAATTACTCATTTTAGTATTTTTAAATCGGAATTTCCTTCAATTATATAGTAAAGGTAGTACTCATAGAGTAAATGATAAATATTTAGCAACTAAATTACTACACAACCCATAATCACTCCCAAAACCCGATGTCACAAGTGTTTGAGCATTAACTAGGAAGTAAAATAAAATACGGTATGTGTCCGGAATACAAATTAGACAGAAAAAATATAAATCACTCTGAAAGGAGACTCTGCTGTCTGCGGGTCGTAATATAGAATGCAGCTCACCTAAGTCCCTGCATTTAACCATACCTCTGCGCCTACAAGGCCACTAGACATATATGTACTTGCACAAAAATGTGCAGCAAGTGTAGCATGAGTACGTAAATAACGTATACCCAGTAAGTATCAAGCCTAACCTCGAAGAGGTAGTGACGAGAGGTCGACTTTAACACTCACTATAGGTCAATAATATTAAATAGAAATATTTAAATAAACATGATTTATAGAAATAACAATAATTTTCTTTAACCAACAGAGATAATTAATTATTCCAATTCCAATAAATTCTAATTTATTAATTAGCTTCACAAGCTGCAATAAACTATCAAGGTATTATGTAATTATTATTATTAGGAACGATGTCTGTCGAGGTTGTTCGACTCGATCCAGAGTGTCGTGTACAATGCCGAGGGACGTGCAACACGATCCATAGATGCATCTATATTGCCTAGGCATTCGGCCCGCTCCACAAGAAAGGAGGCCATTTTTTTATAAACCTCCGGAATGAGAAGTTATTATAATATTAACACGTAGGATGTTCAATCTCTATTAACAATTTAATAATTTACACAAAATTCTAGTATATGAAGTTTCGATCTTTTACTATTTCTTCTATCAATTTACAATATAATTCCAGTAATTTAATTAAATAAAAGGAGCAATTATCACAAGTAATTCATGATTTGAGTCCTAAACTACCCGGACATAGCATAATTAGTAGCTATGCAAGAACTCTCGTCACCTCGTGCGTACGTAGCCCCCACATTTAGCAACAATTATTATTTAGATCACCTATAGGGCAAATTTTTCCTTACAAGTTTTGACAAGAGACTTACCTTGTCTCAAAGCTCACTTCCCGATCACAATGTCGCGAAAAATCTCAATTCAGTGCCGAAAATCCGAAACTATCCAAAAGTTATATAAAATAATTAATACATGCTCAATAATTCGAAATTAGACTATTAAATAAATTACCCTATCCAAAATGATAAAATTTCTAAAATTCACCATGGGCCCACGTGCCCAGATTCAAGAAATTTTCATAGGAAATTGTTACCCATAACCTCAAGAACTCAAATATACCATTTCCGTCCAATTCCATAGCCATTTTCATGGTTAAAATCCAAAAATACCAATTTCTAGGTGTTTCTTCAAAATCCCAAATTTCTACAAATTTGCATGTTTAAATCCATATATAAACAAAGTACTTAACTTGCAATAGGTAGGAACCTGTCACGATCCAAAATCCCAACCTGTCGTGATGGCGCCTATCTCGATATTAGGCAAGCCGATAATCACGATAAACCACAATTTCTCTTAAGTTTGAAAATACAATAATTTAATACAATACAAAATCCTATAAATACTGTCACAAACACTCCCCAAAACCTGGTGTCATTGAGTACATGAGCATCTAATATGGATACAAATCTGGAACATAAGGTCTATAATAGTCTAAGACCAAAATACAGTAAACAAGGAGATAGGGAAAGAGAGACAAGGTCTGCGAAACACGACAGCTACCTCTGAATCTCCTGAAAATTAAATGCGTGAAATGATCAATACCCGCTATGTCCGGGAACACCTGGATCTACACACGAAGTGCAGTGTTAAGTATGAGTACAACCAACTCAGCAAGTAACAATAATAACTAAGGAACTAAAGATAATGACGAGCTACACAGTTACAGTTCACTTTCAATAATTCCAGCAAAGAATAGACATGCTTTCAAATCCGGCAGTTTAAGTCAAATCAATTTTATACAGTTCAATTTCATGTAATCCGGATATAAAATCTTTTAGAGATTTCACAACAATGACAGATAGCAATCAAGTGCAATAACAAATGCAAAGCAAGTACAACCTCTCAGGTAACAATCACTCAACTCATCACTCGGCTCTCAGCCCTCAGCACTCACACTCAATGGGCACCCGCGCTCACTGGGGGTGTACAGACTCCGGAGGGGCTCCTACAGCCCAAGCGCCATAATCTGCACGGACAACTCACGTACTATAATATCCTGCACGGACAACTCACGTGGCATAATATCCTTACCTCACCGACAGGCCCTCGACCTTACTCAGTTCTCAACCTCTCTAGTCTCTCGGGCTCTCAGAAATCACAAAGATCAGCCCAAACAAAGATAACATAATGTATCGACAAATATCAAGAAAGACTGAGGTATGATACGCAAGTAAAATCATGACTGAGCATAAGATAGAAATTAGTAACTAATTCAATAAGTATGTGCCTTTTGTGGGTCCCAACAGTACTATCACATAGCCTAAGCATGATTTCTAACATGATTTATAGTCAAATTTTTTCAACACATAGAGAGCATATAGCTAACAATAAAATATTCAACTTTACAGTTTCACGGGACAGACCAAGTCATAATTCCCTCGGTGCACGCACACACGCCCGTCACCTAGCATGTGAGTCACCTCCAAAATAATCACATGACATAAAATTCCGGGGTTTCATACCCTTAGGACCAGATTTAAAACTGTTACTTACCTCAAAGCGTGAAATTCTTTACGCTGCTATGCCTTTGCCTTGCAAATCTGCCTCCGAATGCCTCGAATCTAGTCACAAATAATTCGTTTCAGTCAATAAAATTTATTGGAATTAATTCCATAAGAAAATGCTAATTTTCCATAAAAATCCAAATTTTTAGCTCAAACATTGCCTGTGGAGCCCACGTCTCGGAACTCGACAAAAGTTACGAAATCCGAAAGCCCATTCAATCACGAGTCTAACCATACTAATTTTATCCAAATCCGACCCCAAGTCGACCCTCAAATCTTCAATTTAAACTAAGAGAGTTTTCAAACTTTTCCAACTTAATTCACCAATTATATGATAAAAACAACCATGGATTCAGGTAATTTAACTAATATTGAGTTAAGAACACTTATCCCATTATTTTCCTTGAAAAACTCTCGAAAATCGCCTCTTCCCGAGCTCCAATCCGTCAAAAAATAAAAATGGGACGAAGTCCCATTTTAAGAACTTAAACTCTCTGCCCAGACCTCTCTTCTTCGCGAACGCGACAGGTCTCTCGCATTCGCGAAGCACAAAATGTGCTTCCCAACATTTGCTCTTCGCGAACACGAGACACTGCTCGCAAATGTGATGCTTTACGAAGCCCTTCTACGCGAATGCAAGCTCCCCTTCGCGAACGCGAAGGCAAAAACCCATGCCCACTATTTTCCCCTTCGCGAACGTGATACCCCAAACGCGAACGTGATGCACAACCCAGCTCCTCTTCGCGAATACGAAGAGTAAATCCTGCCTGCCTGAAATTCCTCTTCGCGAATGCGAGGGCCCACTCGCGAACGCGAAAGAGAAAATCTGAAAAATGCAGCAACAGATATCAGTAATCTCACCAAGGCCATAAATGATCCGTTAACCATCCAAAACTCACCTGAGCCCCTCGGGACCTCAACCAATATACCAACAAGTCCTAAAACATCATACGAACTTAGTCGATCTCTCAAATCACCTAAAACAACGCTAAAATCATGAATTACACCCCAATTTAAGCCTAATAAACTTTGAAATTTCTAATTTCTACAAACAACTCTGGAACCTATCAAATCACGTCCGATTGACCTTAAATTTTTCACACAAGTCATAAATGACATAACGGAGCTGTGAATTTTCAGAATCGGATTCCGACCCCGATATCAAAAAGTCAACCCCCCGGTCAAACTTCTCAAAAATTAAACTTTTGGCATTTTAAGCCTAATTCGTCTACGGACCTCCAAATAATATTTCGAACACACTCCTAAGTCCAAAATCACTATACGGAGCTATTGGAATCATAAAAATTTAAATCCGAGGTCGTTTACACATAGGTCCATATCCGGTCTACTTTTCTAACTTAAATTTTTAATTATGAGACTAAGTGTCTCATTTCACTCAGAATCCCTGCGGGACTCGAACCAACTAACCTGGTAAGTCATAAAATAACTATAGAGCATAAATTGAGCAGTAAATGGGAAAACGAGGTTATAATACTCAAAACGACCGGCTGGGTCATTACAGAACCACTTACCTTGCATTAGATGGTGAAAATACTCCCTTGAAGAGCTCCAAAAATCGCCCAAAGCCGTGTGAAACATGGGTGAAATGAACCCAAATCTCCTTTTTAAAACATTCTGCCTAGCACATTCGTTCCTTCTTCGCGTTCGCGACCAACGCCTCGCGTTCGTGACTAATGCCTCGCGTTCGCGAAGGCCAAATGTCTCTGCCCCTAACTTTCTCTTCGCGTTCGTGACCTCTTCGTTGCGTTCGCGATGGCCAGCTGACCTTGCTCCTTCGCGTTCGTGTTCCATACTTCGTGTTCGCAAAGGCCAACGACCTCAGGCCCATCTCCTCCTTTCTTCTTTGCGTTCGCGTCGCCTTGGCCGCGTTTGCGAAGGCTTGCCCAGCTCCTGCTTCGCATTCGCGTCCACTTGTTCGCGTTCGCGAAGGCAAACCCAACCGCCCCATAATTTCCTCTATGCGAACGCGAGACTTCTTTCACGTTCACGAATAAGGATACCAGACACCAGCAACAGCAGTCCAAAACAGCCCAAAATGATCTGAAACCATCCTGAAACACACCCGAGGCCTCCGGGACCCCGTCCAATCACACAAACCAGTCCCATAACATAACACGGACATGCTCGAGGCCTCATATCACATCAAATAACATCAAAATCATGAATTTCACCCCAATTCAAACTTAATGAACTTTAGAACTTCAAACTTCTATACCGATTCCGAAATCCATCCAATCACGTCTGATTGACCTCAAATTTTGCACACAAGTCACATTCGACATTACGTACCTACTTTAACTCCTAGAATCGGATTCCGACCCCGATATCAAAAAGTCCACTCCCGGTCAAATTTGTCAAAAACCTTCAAATTTCTAACTTTCGCCAAATGACCCCAAAATGACCTACGGAGCTCTAAATCCACATCCGGACATGCTTTCAATACCAGAATCGCCATACGGAGCTATTCCCAGACCCGGAATCCTGAACGGACATCGATAATATTGAAATACACCTCAACCCAAATTTATGGAATTCCTCCAAAATGCCAACTTTCACAATAGGCGCTGAAATGCTCCCGGGTCATCCAAAACCCGATTTGGACATACGCCCAAGTCCAATATCATCATATGAACCCGTTGGAACAGTCAAATTCCGATTCTGAGGTCGTTTTCTAAAAATATTGACCGAAGTCAAACTTTCCCTTTTAAAGCCAACTAAAGAACCAAGTGCTCTGATTTCAACCCAAACACTTCTAAATCCCGAACCATCCATTTCCGCAAGTCATAAATTAGTAAAAGTACATACGAGAGTCTTATTTAGGGGAATGAGGTTCTAACAGTCAAAATGACCGGTTGAATCGTTACATTAAATATTTGACCTTTATCATTTGGGTTTGATTCCTATGGTATTATTTGATGCTATTGAGTTATGTTTTGCTAGATTTCAGCCGTTTGAAGATCGATTCACACGGGAAGGCGTTTTTAGAGTATTGTTTTGGCTTATTTGAGATAAGTATCTTGCCTAACCTTATGTGCGGATATCCCTTAGGATTTGGCCTTAATTGTTTATTCGTGTTATGTGGAAAGCGTCGTATACACGAGGTGACGAGCGTGTACATGAGTGCTATACATAAATTATGATCAGATTGGACCGTTGGCTGTTAATATGCCTTAATTTGATAATGTAACTTATATGAAACATGCTTAAACTACTTTTTGATACGTGATCATGATCACTACAATTGACTTAGCCATAGTCATGCTTTATTTGTTGAACGCCCCCGTACTTCTATGCTATTGTCATGTCCTTGTGCACTTTGTTTATAAGTTGTGAGCTTATATCTTGATGAAATTTTGGTATTATTATTTTGTGATATTGTGGCACATGTGGACATGTTATGTGGATTGATTGTTGTTGTGCGGAGTATAAAGGTAACATTTCACTGTTGATGTTGTGTGGAGCGATACGGGTAGCTATTGTGATATTGTCAGGGTGGAGCGATACAGGTGACTATTGTGATATTGTCATGGCAGAGTAATATGGGTGGCTATTGTCATTTAATCAGGGCGGAGTGATACAGGTGGATATTGTTGTTGTGATAAAAATGTGGGCACCGGGTGCTATTTGTATGTGTTTCTCTGTGACGACTTGTCACTGAAACTGGGCCTATACTTGCATTGAATTGTTATAACTCACTCTGATGAAATTACTGTTATTACTTTTCTAATATACTTTCTGTTGCCAGTCTTTGGTTTATTGCACAGATTATTTGACTAGTGAGTATCACATGACTTGAACCTCGCCACTACTTTATCGAGGTTAGTTTTGATACTTACTGGGTACCGATCGTGGTGTACTAATACTATACTTCTGCACCTTGCGTGCAGATTTTGGAGCTGAATGGTTGTGAAGACGAAGCTTTGCATTGGAGACACAAGCGTACCAGATTCATACTACCTTTTGTTCATTGTAGCTTAGAGTTTCATTTCCGTTTATGTAACTTTCAAACATAATTGTATTTATTTCTCACATCTGGTTTTTTTAAATCTAAACCATAGTGGCTCATGACTTGTACTACCAGTCTTGGGGTAGTTGTATTAAATTCTTTTACTGTATTATTTATAAAATTGATGATTTCTCATTATAGTAATAGCTTATACAGTTTGGTTTACCTAGTGATTGGGTTAGGTGCCATCACGATATTTGATGGGATTTTGGGTCGTGACAATATCCAATCTTTGAGTCAACTCATGCAGAAGGCCAAAGAATCTTACTTGGATTCAGCTTTTAGAGTACACAATCAATTGGCAGATTTACTAAGGTATTGGGAAGGATTCAACTTGAATTTTTACTATCCAAGCTAGGAGTTTTGAATAACTTTAGTTCATCCAGCTTGAGAGGAAGTATTGAAGATAGTAATGCAGTTACTTAGTTAAACGGTCTAGTTAACTTAACTAACTTTAGTCAGTTTATTATTGATGAAGTTAAGATGTCGATAAGTTGTTCAAAGGTATATACAATGACTGAAATGACAATCATAATTAAAACTCTCACATTTCTGTTGGTGTGGTGGCGTTGTAATAAGCCTGGGTTTGCAAGTGCAAGTATATGCGTAGAATTTGTTTTTAGCTTTCAAAGTACGATGGAGGAATATCTAGCGCGTACTTGATTGCAATGTTTTAAAAGATGGGGCGTAAGGCGAGACGTTTTATCTTTGATGAGGCGAGGCGTAAGCCCTGAGACATGAGGCGTAACTCCCACGAATCTTTAAATTTTACTAATTTCAAGAATTTTAAGATAGTATAAAATAAAAATTAATTATAAAAATTATATTAAAATCACAAAATTATAACGAATAATCTATTTAAAATATTTATAAATTATAATTCAACTATGAATAATACGAAAAGGTATGACATATATCATAATATGCAAATTAGCTGCAACGTCGTTACAACTCAAACATCAAAAGTAATGTATTCGATGCGAAATTTTATATGTATCTCTTAAGGAGTAATGAATTTTAAAAAAAATTCGATATTATAATTTATTTATTTTTAAAAATACTCCTTTTATTTAATATGCTTTCTATTTGAAAGAGAATTTATATAAAAATATAATTCTCAATTTAAATATGATTCTCTATCATCCTTTATTTTTAAGTCCCAACAAGTTAATATAGTGACATATAAGTCACCATACTATACTATGATAACTAATTATTTGTAAAATAGTTATTAGCTAATACTGAGCTATTAAATTAATAAGTATTGTATCTTGTAAATGTGAAAAAACATATTTAGAAAAATAATTATAAAAAAAATTATGGACTATTATATAATAAAGTCTTAACAAAATTTAATAAATAAATACTTTTTAAATGAAAGATTTATTTAAAATTTACTTTCATGGCAGTCTTAGTGGATAACGTGCAATAATTTTTATTTTAATTATGACATAAAATACTCTCAACTTAATAATTTATAATTAAGAAAAAAGTAATTTTGAATAGTCAACGATTTATTAAGAAAATTTTGAGGATTTACAAGGTTAGTTACACTCAATTGCATAAAGTTCTATTAGGTGAACCCAGTACGGTGGGCGTTGGGTATGTCCGGGGAGTAAGCCCCAACGGTCGAGGCGTAAGTCTCATGGAACTAAGTCCCACACATAAGCCCAGGGGCGTTTTAGGAGTGCTCCTCCCTAGGGCGAGCCCCGGGCGAGTCTCAATTATACCTTTTAAAGCAGAGCTTGATTGTTATAGTGTGTTTTCTTTGACAACGTTTATGATTTAATGCAACTCAACTCATTGACTACTTTTTTACCCTCAAAATCGGATAATAATTAAATTTGTAAGTGATTTTAAGGATACACAGATTAATTCGATACAAAGCGATAGATTAAGTCAATATTGAACAAACAAAGATAGAATAAATTCAAACCATACGAGTAGGGTAGTTTCAGCCATAGTGAAATAGTCACCCTCAATCCGGTCTCACTAGGCCAACACTAAAGAATAATAAAATGAACGGATAAGAGGTAAAATAGTAATATATTGCTTTGAAGTACGTGTTACAATGTGTTACATGAATTATCATACCCCCTTTATATAGTAGGGGAGTTCTACTTTAGGTACAACTCTATAAACGAAAAAAATCTTCTGATTAACTGATTGTCGGCTCCTTATCGATACATGCCGAGATCCCTGCCGTGATATCCGGTCGGTCACGGATATTTCAGCCTTATGTTGGGTATACTTGATTGTCCGATAATGTTCCTCGAAGTCGTTCGGGGTTAAGACAAACCCAGGACTATGACCCCGAGATTCTCAGGGGTGGGCGTCATGCCCCCAGATTCCGACTCGACGAGGCTTTCACCTCGATGTCGGCCCCTTGTCATCACGTCTCGAGCCTGGCTTATCATGCCGGAGACCGGGGTGCACCATGGGCTCGATTTAACTCGTATACCGATAGTCCCCTCGTTTCTCGGATACCAAGTTGACGAAAAATGACATGAGCTCCACGATTCCCTCTTCGATACGTCGTGTGAGAAACGACAAAAACGCGAAACATCTCATCAGTCATGTCATAATGGCATTAAATGCATGTCGGCCGTTGTTTGGCCGTCCCTGGACACGAAACGTCGCCTAACTACTATAAATACCCCCTCCTTTGTCCATTTTCTCTTTACATCAAATCTTTTACCCTCTTACCCGTAGAATCATAATTCTCTTCAGCACCTTTACCCTCGATATTCAAGGTCTTTTGCAATTCGTTTTTTACCCATCTTCTTCCCAAGCCAACAAGTTCAAACCTTCAATGTCATGACCCAATTTCACCTATAGGTTGTGATGGTGCTCAAATCATCGCTAGGCAAACCAACTAGTGAATTAAACATATATTTCCTCTTTTAATCAATTTTCGAGTAATTAAACTTGCCTTACTTGCAAATTTTAAGAAAAATAGAAAGTCTAAATAAATAAAGACCAAAATAATAAATTTCAACTCATAATTCTACTAAAGTGTGTGCCAATGCCTGGTGTCACAAGTGTATGAGTATCTAGTAGATTGTACAATATTCTAAATATTGTCTGAATATAAAATAGACATAATACAAATACAAAGAGAGGCACTAGGTGCTGCGGAACGGCTCAGAAAGGCAACTCACTACTAGGCCTTGGGATAACATGGGTGTGCACCGGTAGGACAGCCTAAAGTTCGTGTCTCAGATCCTGCACAAAAATATGAAGCAAGTGTAGCATGAGTACATAAATAACGTGTACCCAGTAAGTATTAAGTTTAATCTCGAAGAAGTAGTGACGAGAGGTCGACTTTGACACTCACTATGGGTCAATAATATTAAAATAAAAATATTTAAATAAACATGGTTTATGTGAATAACAATAATTTTCTTAACAAGTGGAAATAAATAATTCTTTCAGAGTTCAATAATTTTCAATAAATTATTTATCTTCACAAGCTGCAATAAAATGTCAAGGCATCGTGTAATTGTTATTATTAAGCACAATTTATACCGAGGTCGTACGGCTCGATCTAGAGTGTCGTGTACACTGCTGAGGGATGTGCAGCACGATCCATAGATACATCTATCTACTTCCGAGGCGTTCGGCCCGCTCCACAAGAAGAGAAGGAATATTTTATAAGCATTTGACTTAAACATTTTTAATGATTTATATCCAAGGTAATACAAATTTCGTTAACCACCTTTCAAAATTTCTCTAACAAGTTCTAATATAATTTAGGCATTTTAATTCAACAAGTATAGTGCAAAATTCCAAATAGTTCATGAATTGAGTCCTAACACTACCCGAACAATAGCATTATAGTAGCTACGCACGGACTCTCGTCACATCGTACGTACATAACCCCCACAATTAGATACAAATATTTATCTATGGGGAAAATTCTCTCTTACAAGGTTAGACAAGAGACTTACCCCGTCTCAAAGTTCACTTTCCGATCACAATTTCGCGTTAAAGCCTCAACTTGGTGCCGAAAAATCTGAAACTAGCCACATGTTATATAATTTAATCAATACATGCTCAATAATTAGAAATTAGATTATTAGATTAATTACCCAACCCAAAAATGGTAAAATTCCTAAAATTTACCTCGGGCCCACATGCCCGGATTGCAAAAATGTTTGGAGGGAATCGTTACCCATAATCTCAAGAACTCAAATATACAATTTTCATCCCATTCCATAACTATTTTCGTGGTTAAAATCTCATTTTTTTCAAAACCTAGATTTTTCATCTAAACCCCTAATTTCTACAATTTACATGTTATAATCTACCCATAATCTATGTATTTAACTCACAATAGGTAGAATTAACTTACTTCCAAGTTGTTAGGTGAATACTCCTCTCAAGAAGTTCAAAAATCGCCCAAACATGAAGAAAGATGGGCTAAAAATACGCAACTCCGGACTTAAATGAAGTTCTACCTTCTGATATTTTCGCACCTGCGGAAAAATCCTCGCTGGTGCGAGTTTTCCCCACTTGGCCTAGCTCCGCACCTGCGGACAAGGGGCTGCTTCTGTGCGTCCGCGGGTGCGACCCATCTTCTGCACCTGCGCCCTTCCCTGCTTCTGCGGTCCATTCCTTCGCACATGCGTCTTCGCAGGTGCGGTACCTAGCTTGCTCCTGCGGTCCCTGGGCTTCCCTATGCTCTTTCTCTTCTGCGGCTGGCCAAGCGCAGGTGCAATTGCAGCAGAAGATGGAAGCTTCAATTGCTGCTCCTAAGTCCAAACTTGGTCCGAGCCTCGTCCAGTTAACACCTGAGGCTCCCGGGGCCCCGCCCGAACATGCCAACAAGTTTGAAATCATATAACGGACTCATTCAAACCCTCAGAACGTGTAAAACAATATCAAAACTAAGAATCATACATCAAACCAAATTGATTCAACTTAGAATATTTCAAATTCTTCAAACTTACCCCGAACGCGCCGAAACATACTTAAACTATTCGGAATGACTCCAAATTTTGCGTGCAAGTCTTAAATCACCATAAGGAACTATTACCAAGCTATAAATTTCAAAAGGACCTCGATTACTCCAAAACCTACTCCAAACTAAATTTAAAGAACCTTAAAACCTTCAAATAGCTAACTTTCACTATTAAGCGCTGAAACGCTCCCGGGTTGTCCAAAACCCGATTCGAACATACGTCCAAGTCCAAAATCATCATACGAACCTATTGGAACCGTTAAATCCCGATTCTGGGGTCATTTTCTAAAAATATTGACCAAAGTCAAATTTAGCCTTTTTAAAGCCAACTAAGGAACCAAGTGTTCCAATTTCAACCCGAATCCTTCCAAATCCTGAACTAACCATCCACACAAGTCATAAAATAGTAAAAGCACATACGGAGAATCTTATTTAGAGGAACATGGTTCTAGAAGGTAAAACTACCGGTTGGGTCGTTACATTCAATTTCCTTTCTTTCTTCATCTTTTCTAGATCCTCCTCCATTTTTCACTTTCTACAAGAAATGACAAAGACTTCAAAAACCATTCCCCAGAAAGAAGCTCCCTCTACTTCGAGGCTGACTACTGAGGTTGAAGGGACTGCTCCAGGCGTGGCCGTTGATAAGTTAGTAGCTGAACCCCCCTTGAAAATGTTTGTCCCCGGGGGATGCTTGATCAACGGTGATTTCAAGGTTGAAAAGCCTTCCTCTCTGCAGGGTCGGTGTGAGGAGGTCTCGAGATACATTTGATCGATCACCGAAGAGGTCCTCCCTATGGTCCGAAAAGACTGCAACTGGGCCGATAAACACGTAGTGGTCCCCAACTCTAAGGAGGTCATCACCACCCATGTCAAGGGATATTTGAGTGTTTACACTTATCCCTTCACACTGGGACCAGTGGACCCGATTATCAGAGACTTCTGCAAGAGATACGAGGTATGCCTCGGTCAGATCCATCCTTCTATGTGGAGGATTATGATTCTCCTCGGGTTGAAATCAGAACACTTAGCTCTTTAGTTTGACTTTAAAAGGCCAAGTTTGACTTTAAAAGGTCAAGTTTGACTTTAAAAGGTCAAGTTTGACTTCGATCAATTCTTTTAGAAAACGACCCCAGAATCGGGATTTGATGGTTCTAATATATTCGTATGATGATTTTGGACTTGGGCGTATGTTCGAATCGGGTTTTGGATAACCCAGGAGAGTTTCGGCGCTTAATAGTGAAAACCAACTATTTAATGGTTTAAGGTTCTTTAAATTTAGTTTGGAGTAGGTTTTGGAGAAATTGAGGTTCGTTTGGAATTCCGAGCCTGAGAATAGCTCTATATGGTGATTTAAGCTAGCGTTTGGCCATAGATTCCCAAATTTGTTTTGAAAAATTTGATTTGGATGAAGTTTGGTTTGAAGATAAAAATGTGTTTGGACATGATTTTTCAAAAAATATTTCACTTTTTATTTGAAAAAATATGAAACATGACTTATACCCACAAGTTCTAAAAACTATCACAAATACCCAATAGTATCATTATCACAAACCATAGCCCTGCACATAAATAAGTTTGGTACAAAATTATTATTTTATAATGAACTATATAAATCATTAATTATAGTGAAATCTCATTAGAGAATTACGGCTCCTAATTAAGAAGAAAAAGTTAACTGATATGAGTGTTCAGAAAGCCATTTAGCCTACAAATCAGAAGCAAAAGTAAGATGCACAAAGGATTGAGCTGATAAGGGAGCATATTCATCAAATATTTAGTTGGTCGTAATAAATGTGGGCTCTTTTACAAATTATAAAAGTTTGGAGTAATATTTAAAAAAATTTAAAAATGTAACAGTCATGTTTTGGCCCAAAATCAGCAATTGAGGTGATTTTGGGATTTTGGATTTTGGATTTGGGATTTTGCCAAATGTGGGCAAAATCTATGGCCAAACATGTATTTTCCAAATATATCCCAAATTTATTTTGGCAAAACTCATGGCCAAACGGGTCCTAAGACTTGCACACAAAATTTGGTGTCATTCAGAGTAGTATAAGTATATTTCGGCGTGTTGAGAGTAAGTTTGAAGAATTTGAAATTTCTAGGTTGAATCAATTTGGTTTGGGGTATGATTCTTAGTTTTGATATTGTTTTACACGTTCTAAGAGTTCGAGCGAGTCCGCTTTATGATTTCAAACTTGTTGGCATGTTCGGGCGGGGCCCGAGGGCCTCTAGGGTTAATCGGACGAGGATCGAATTGATTTTGGACCTTGGAGCAGCAGCTGAAGCTTCCAGCATCTGCTGCAATCGCACCTACGCTTGGCCAGCCGCAGGTGCGTGAAGAGCACCGCAGAAGCTGACTGGGCGCAGATGCGCAGGTACAAACTGCAGAAGCGCATCGCAGATGCGATGTACAAGCCGCAGAAGCAAACGGGGCTGACTTAGGGAGAAGCCGCATCTGCGACGCATTTTCCGCAGATGCGGAGACGCAGAAGCAACTTGCGAGCCGCAAAAGCGAAAGGGTTGTTTGGCAGAACCCTTAAAGAACGGGAAAAACAACCATTTTGCCCATTTCTCTCCATTCTTGGGTGATTTTGCAGCTTTTTTAGAGGGGAGTTCAACTAGCAACTTGAAGGTAAGTTAGTTCTACACACTTTGAGTTAAATACATAGATTATGGGTAGATTATAACTGGTAAATCTTGGAAATCAAGGGTTTAGATAAAAAACCTAGATTTTTATAAAAATGAGATTTTAACCACAAAAATGGTTATGGAATTGGATAAAAATTGTATATTTTAGTTCTTGAGATTATGGGTAATGATTTCCTCCGAACATTTTCGGAATTCGGGTATGTGGGCCCAAGGTGAATTTTAGGAATTTTACCACTTTGGATAGGGTAATTTATTTAATAGTCTAATTTCGAATTATTGAACATGTATTAATTATTTTATATAACTTTTGGATAGTTTCAGACTTTTCGGCATCTAAATAAGGTTTTTACGCGATATTTTGATCGGGAAGTGGACTTTGAGACAAGGTAAGTCTCTTGTCTAACCTTGTAAGTGGGAATTTATCCCATAGGTGATTTTAACTAATAAATATTGTAAACTGTGGGGGGGAGGGGGGAGGGGGGGGCTACGTATGCACAATGTGACGAGAGTCAGTGCGTAGATACTAAAATCATGACTCAAATCATGAAATACTTGTGATAATTGCACCCTATATTTAATTGAAATATTGAGATTATATTGTAAGTTGTTAAGAGAATTAATAAAAGATTGAAATTTCATATACTTGGGACACCAGGTTCTGGCACACACATTAGTAGAATTGTGATTTTAATTTTTTTTGGTTTTTATTTAAATCAGAACCGATTATATTTTCTTAAATATAGCAAGTAAGAAGAGTTTAATTACTCGAAATTTTTTAAATGAAATAAATATATATTTAAATCACTAGTTGGCTTGCCTAGCTGTGATGTTGGGCGTAGTCACGACCTATAGAAAATTGGGCCATGACAACATGGTATCAAATCACTAGGTTCACGTAGTTCTCACCAATTATGAGCAGGCCTAATAGAGTCTTGCGGATCGGTACAGAGACATTTGTACTTATCTTCGAGAGGCTATAGGGTGTTAGGAAACTACTTTTCTTCATCTTCCATCATGCAGTTGACGTAGTACTAAATATATTTCTCTTATTCTCTCATAAATGGTGAGAACGCGCTCTAATGAGGTTCTAGACCAGGGGGGGAGCTATACCCCCCAGTTGTTAGAGGCCGAGGCAGGGGCCGAGGGAGGGCTCCAGCCCGTGGTAGGGGACGAGGACTTCCCAGAGTTATCCCAGTTATACCACCAGTGGATCCAATAGAGGATCTTATTATCGAGGAGCATGGCGAGGTGCCCGCAGTAGAGCCAACTCCGATGGATTTCACCTCCGCTCCAGGATTTCAGGAGGTCATGGGCCGTATGATGCGGTTCATGGACACTATGACTCAGGCCGGTATATTTACGGCAGACCCAGCCACATCTCAGGTGGGATAGGGAGCACATACTCCTACCGTACAGGCTCATGGGCAGACAACTACTGTATATCAGACTCAGGGTGCACTACCCGTGGGTGGAGCCCAACCAGTGGCAGTAGCTACACCTGAGCCCGGACTAGCTGCAGCCACCGAGCCACAAAAGCTATTGGACAGATGGAATAGGCTACATCCTCTTATATTTGGGGTGAATGACATGAGCATCCCCAGGACTTCATTGATCGGTGCAGGGACAGATTGCACAACATGAGGATATTGGAGTCTCATGGGGTAGAATTTGCTACTTTTCAGCTGGAGGGCAGGGCCCGTAGGCGGTGGAAATCTTATCTTCTTAGCATACCAGCAAATTCTCCTCCCATGACTTGGGACAGGTTCACCCATATTTTCCTGGATAGGTATATTCCACCCTCCCATAGGGAAAAGTTGCGATTTTAGTTCGAGCAGCTCCAGCAGGGTCAGATGTCTGTGACCGATTATGAGGCGAGGTTCTCTGAGTTATCTCGCCATGCACTTATGATAATCCCTACTGATGCAGAGAGAGTATGGAGGTTTGTTGTGGGTTTTCATACTGGCATTCAGGCCACTAGGGCCCGAGAGGTTGAGATGGGTACTTCTTATGAACTGGTTGTGGACATAGCCCGGAGGATTGAGGGTGTACGTCAGCGTCGCCGAGAGTAGGTTATGAGAGATAAGCGACTTAGATATTCTGGAGAGTTTAGAGGTGCTCCGTCTGGGGGTAGAGGTCAGTTCATGAGAGGGTAGTCCAGTAGGCCCCCATAACCAGCACCACCGCCTCCTCGGGGTGCCCTAGTGCGACCTTATTTCAGTGCAATGCTAGAGAGTTCTTATCGCCCACCAGCTATTTAGGGTTCTTCCAGTGGGTATTCAGGTCACTAGGGTTAGACTTCTAGTCAGCAGCCTGTCGCACCGAGAAGTTATTACGAGTACGGGGATTTCAGTCACATGCGGAGATTTATCCCCAAGCTTCAGGGTAGACCAGTACAGCAGGGTCAACAGCCTATGATTACCGCACCAGTTGCTCCACCAGCCGTCCGACCACCCAGAGGTGGAGGGCAGGTGGGTAGGGGCCGTCCTAGAGGTGGAGACCAGCCAGGTGAAGGCCAACCAGTTGGTGTTCCTGCTCGGTTCTATGCTTTTCTGGCTAGACCATATGCAGAGGCCTCAAATGTCGTGATCACATGTATTATTTTTGTTTGCGGCATAGATTCCTCTGTATTATTTGATCCAGGGTCTACATATTCCTATGTGTCATCTCTATTTTCTCATTTCCTGGGTGTTTCTCGTGAGTCCTTGGGTACTTCTATTTATGTGTCCATTCCTGTGGGCGATTTTGTTGTTGTGGATCGGATCTACCGGTCTTGCATTATTACATTATGTGGTTATGAAACTTGAGTAGACCTTATGCTGCTTGAGATGACCAACTTTGAAATCATCCTAGGCATGGACTGGTTATATCCATATCATGCCATCCTAGATTGCCATGCCAAGACTGTTACCTTGGCTATTCCAGCATTACCTAGGTTGGAGTGGAAGGGTTCATTTGTTAGTACATCTAATCAGGTTATTTCTTTTCTGAAGGCTCGACACATGGTCGAGAAGGGTTGTTTGGCTTATCTAGCCTATGATCGGGATACTACTGCAGGGACTCCGGCGATTGATTCAGTGCCTGTAGTTCGGGAGTTCTTTGATGTATTTCCTTCAGATCTTCCAGGTATGCCACTAGATCGTGATATTGATTTTTGTATTGACTTGGCTCCAGATACCTAGCCTATATCTATCCCACCATATTGCATGGCTCAGAAAGAATTGAAGGAGTTGAAAGAACTGCTTGAGGAATTACTAGCCAAAGGGTTCGTCAGACCGAGTGTATCACCTTGGGGTGCACCAATATCATTTGTGAAGAAGAAGGATGGAACGATGCGAATGTGTATTGATTATCGCCAATTGAACAAAGTCACTATTAAGAACAAGTACCCGTTGCCACGTATTGATGATCTATTTGACTAGTTGCAGGGTGATAGGGTGTTTTCTAAGATCGACTTGAGGTTGGGGTACCATCAGTTGAAGATTCGGGATTCGTATGTTCCAAATACTGCTTTCCGGACTAGATATGGTCATTATGAGTTTCTGGTGATGTCCTTCGATTTGAGTAACGCCCTGATGGCGTTCATGGATTTGATGAACAGGGTATTCAGGCCATATATTGATTCGCTTGTCATTGTCTTCATTGATGACATTTTGATCTACTCGCGCAGTAAGGAGGAGCACGAACATCATATGAGAGTGGTGATTCAGACGCTGCGGGAACAAAAGCTATATGCTAAGTTCTCTAAATATGAGTTTTGGCTAGATTCTGTAGCATTTTTGGGGGCATATTGTATTGGGCGAGGGTATTAAAGTTGATCCCAAAAAGATCGAGGCAGTTCAGAATTGGCATCGTCCCACTTCGGCGACTGGAGTTTTCTAGGTTTAGCAGGTTATTATCGTCGGGTCATGTTGGGCTTTTCATCTATTTCATCACCTTTGGCCAAGTTAACCCAGAAGGGTGCTCCATTCCGATGGTCAGATGATTGTGAGGCGAGCTTTTAGAAGCTCAAGACAGCATTGACTAGAACACCAGTGTTAGTGTTGCCTTCTGGTTTGGGGATATATACAGCTAAAACCCTACGAGAAGAATTACCCGATACATGATCTGGAGTTAGCTGTGATTGTTCACGCTCTTAAGATTTGGAGGCATTATCTTTATGGGGTGTCTTGTGAAGTGTACACCGATCATCGCAGTTTACATCATTTGTTCAAGCAAAGGAATCTAAATTTAAGGCAGCATAGATGGTTGGAGTTACTAAACGATTATGATATCACTATCCTATATCATCCGGGGAAAGCAAATGAAGTTGCAGATGCCTTAAGTAGAAAGGCGGAAAGTTTGGGTAGTTTGGCTTTTATTACAGAAGAAGAGAGGCCATTAGCTTTGGATATTCAGTCCTTGGCTAACAGACTTGTAAGATTGGATATTTTAGAGCCCAATTGAGTCCTTGCGTGTGTGGTAGCCCAGTCTTCACTATTTGAGCAGATCAAGGCTCGCCAATATGATGATCCACACTTATTGGTTTTTCGAGAAACGATACTACAAGGTGGCGCCAAGGAGGTTACTATAGGCAGATATGGTGTTTAGTGACTCCAGGATCGTCTATGTGTTCCTAATGTGGATGGACTGAGGGAGAAGATCCTAGAGGAGGCCCATAGTTCTCGGTATTTTATTAATCCAGGTGCTACGAAGATGTATCGTGACCTGAGGCAACATTATTGGTGGCGGCGAATGAAAAAGGACATAGTTGAGTATGTAACAAGGTGTCTAAATTGACAGCAAGTTAAATATGAGCACCAGAGGGCAGGTGGCCTACTTCAGCAGATGACTATACCGGAGTGGAAATGGGAACGCATTACTATGAACTTTGTAGTTGGGTTGCCGCGGACCTTGCAGAAGTTTGATGCAGTTTAGATCATTGTAGATAGGTTGACCAAGTCGGCACACTTTATTTCGATTATGACTACGTATACTTTGGAGGTTGGCCTAGATTTATATTCAGGAGATACTTCGGTTGCACAGTGTTCCAACTTCCATTATATCAGATAGAGGCCCTCAGTTTACTTCATATTTCTGGAGAGCAGTACAGAGTTAATTAGGGACCCGTGCAGAGCTCAGCACAACCTTTCATCCGCAGACCGACGGGCAGTCGAAGCAGACAGTTCAGATTTTGGAGGATATGCTCAGGGCATGTGTGATTGACTCTGGAGGTCAGTGGGATCGTTTCTTACCTTTGGCCGAGTTTGCTTATAATAACAGTTATCAATCCAGCATCGAGATGGCTCTATTTGAGGCTTTATATGGTCGGCGGTGTCGTTCGCCCATTGGATGGTTTGAGCCCGGTGAGGCTAAGTTATATGGTACTGATTTGGTAAAGGATGCTTTGGAAAAGGTAAAATTAATTCAGGAGCGCCTTCGTACAATGCAGTCCAGACAGAAAAGTTACGCGGATCAGAAAGCATGTGATTTATCGTTTATGGTGGGTGAAAAAGTCCTCTTGAAGGTTTCGCCGATGAAGGGAATCATGAGATTTGGGAAGAAGGGCAAGTTGAGCCCAAGGTTTATAGGCCCATTTGAGGTGTTGAGACGAGTTGGGGAGGTTTCTTACGAGCTTGCTTTGCCTCCCAATCTATCATGAGTTCATCCGGTTTTCCATGTATTTATGGTCTGTAAATATCATGCCGACATGGCGCATGTGTTAGACTTCAGTACCGTTCAGCTAGATAAAAGCTTGGGTTATGAAGAGGAGCCATTTGCAATTGTTGATAGTCAGATTCGCCAGTTGAGGTCCAAGAAGATTTCTGCAGTAAAAGTCCAGTGGAGGGGCCAACCAGTCGAGGAAGCGACCTGGGAGGCCGAGGAAGACATGCGGAACAAATATCCACACTTATTGAGCACTACAGGTATAACTCTAAACCCGTTCGAGGACGAACATTTATTTAAGAGGTGGAGAATATAACGACCCAACCGGTTGTTTTGATTGTTAGAATCCCGTTCCCCTAAATAAAACTCCCCGTATAAGCTTTTACTAATCTATTACTTGTGGGGACGGTTGGTTCGGGATTTGGAAGTGTTCGGGATGAAATCAGAATACTTAGTTCTTTAGTTTGGCTTTAAGAGTCCAACTTGAAATTTGGTCAATTCTATTAGAAAACGAACCCGGAATCGGGATTTGACTATTCTAATAGATTTGTATGATGATATTGGACTTGGGTGTATGTTCGAATCGGGTTTTGGATAACACGGGAGCGTTTCAGAGCTTAATAGTGAAAATCAACTATTTAAAGGTTTAAGGTTCTTTATATTTGGTTTGGAGTGGGTTTTGGAGCAATTGAGGTCCGTTTGGAATTCCGAGCCTGAGAATAGCTCCGTATGGTGATTTAAGACTTGCACGCAAAATTTGGTGTCATTCCGAGTAGTATAAGTATATTTCGGCGCATTCGGAGTAAGTTTGAAGAATTTGAAATTTTAAGTTGAATCAATTTGGTTTGGGGTATGATTCTTAGTTTTGATGTTGTTTTACACGTTCCGAGGGTTCGAGCGAGTCCGTTTTATGATTTCAAACTTGTTGATATGTTCGGGCGGGGCCCGGGGGCCTCGGGGGTTAACCGGACGAGGCTTGGATTGATTTTGGACCTTGAAGCAGTAGCTGAACTTTCAGCTTCTGCTGCAACCGCACATGCGCTTGGCCAGCCGCAGGTGCGAGCCCGCAGGTGCATGAAAAGCACCGCAGAAGTGGACTGGGCGCAGATGTGCAGGTACAATCTGCAGAAGCGCATCGCAGATGCGATGTACAAGCTGCAGAAGCGGACAGGGCCGGCTTAGGGAGAAGCCGCTTCTGCGACGCATTGTTCGCAGATGCGGAGATGCAGAAGCGGCTTGTGAGCCGCAGATGCAAAAGGGTTGTTTGGTAGAACCCTTAAAGAACAGGAAAACAACCGTTTTTGCCCATTTCTCTCCATTCTTGGGCGAATTTGGAGCTTTTTGAGAGGGGATTTCAACTAGCAACTTGAAGGTAAGTTAGTTCTACACACTTTGAGTTAAATACATAGATTATAACTGGTAAATCTTGGAAATTAAGGGTTTGGATGAAAAACCTAGCTTTTATAAAAATGAGATTTTAACCACGAAAATGGTTATGGAATTGGATGAAAATTGTATATTTGAGTTCTTGAGATTATGGGTTACGATTTCCTCCAAATAATTCTGGAATCCTGGCACGTGGGCCCGTGGTGAATTTTGGAAATTTTACTACTTTGGATATGGTAATTTATTTAATAGTCTAATTTTGAATTATTGAACATGTATTAATTATTATATATAACTTTTGGATAGTTTCGGATTTTTGAGCAGCGAATTGAGGTTTTTACGCGACATTTTGATCGGGAAGTGGACTTTGAGACAAGGTAAGTCTCTTGTCTAACCTTGTAAGAGGGAATTTACCCCATAGGCGATCTTAATTAATAATTGTTGTAAACTGTGGGGGGGGCTACGTACGCATAATATGACAAGAGTCCGTGCGTAGCTACTAATTATGCTATGTTCAGGTAGTTTAGGATTCAAATCATGAAATACTTGTGGTAATTGCACCCTCTATTTTAATTGTAATATTAAGATTATATTGTAAGTTGTTAAGAGAATTAATAAAAGATGGAAATTTCATTTACTTGTGACACGAGGTTCGGGCACACACATTAGTAGAATTGTGGTTTTAATTATTTTCTTGGTTTTTATTTAAATCAGAACCGATTATATTTTCTTAAATATAGCAAGTAAGAAAAGTTTAATTACTCGAAATTTTTTTAATGAATAAATATATGTTTAAATCACTAGTTGGCTTGCCTAGCTGTGATGATGGGCGCCATCACGACCTATAGAAAATTGGGTCGTGATAGTCACGTAAGTAGATGTTTTTTCTTTGAATGTTTAGTTTTACGTTTACTTCCCTTTTCCTCACTGATGCTTGTGGTGGTGCAGCCGTCGTTCGAGTCCCAAATGTTATCCCTCGACTCAAGGAGTGGGTCCAGTGTATTGTTTCACAGTTCCCATACTCCGATCGCACATGGCGCAAACTTTCGAAGGGGCTTTAGGTTTCTCCTGCTAACATCAAGTTCTAATTTCTTCTAATTTCTATTCCAGGTTTGCGTAAGGACGTCGAGCTTAGGTCTCTAGTTTGTGGCGAGGATTTGTGGCGAGGATTTCTATTCCAGGTTTGCCCCTGTCATGTTCTCCTTTTACTACCTACTGAGCGAGAGAGAGTGAGGAGGTTTATTGAGGGACTCACTCTCCCTATCAGGCTTCAGATGGCCAAGGAGGCCGGAAGTGAGATTTCCTTTCATGCGGTTGCTAATGTCGCGAGGAGGATTGAGATGGTTCTTGCAGAGAAGAGAGGCCAGAGGTAGGATAAGAGGCCTCGTCAGTTCGGTAGTTTCAGTGGTGCCTCGTTTGGAGGAAGGGGTAATTTTGGTAGGGGTCATCCTCCCAGACCGTTTCATTCAGCACTTCAGGCATCTTCTAGTGCTTCGGGGAGTCACGTTCCTATTATGCCTTACTCTGAGCAGCCAGCATTTAGTGCACATTTAGCTCCTATCAGTGCACCACCCTTCCAGAGTCACTACAACGGTTATTCAGCCCGTTCGGGTTAGCAGTCACAACAGCCGAGGTCCTGACATACTTGTGGTGATCCGAGGCACATTGTTATCTCACTCTCCCATGGAGATAACTAATCATGAGATTAGTTATACCGTGATTTTATCCCAACCAAACATGATATAAATTTATCTCAAATTTAATTTCGAAATTAATTGTCCCTTATCTATTGTACCAAAGGAGCCCTCCAAGTATTAATTGTCCTCGTTATGAACTATTGTTGTTGGGAATTGGCAATAAAGATACAACAAAGCCTTCAAAATCTACATGCAGCATTTCCCAAAGAATAAATAATTTGGTGAGAAATTATATATTAAAAAGGGAGAGAAATATAATATTCCATCGGTTTCAATTTATATGACACATTTTTCTTATTAGTCCATTTTAAGGAATTCCAAAAATGTCTGCGATTGAGTAAATACCTTTACAAACGAATGGATCGGATCGATTCGGAAAATAGAAAGATTTGTACAAAGTTATAAGTTTGGTCACCACTTTGTGAAAAATTGTTAGGTATGAATGCAGAGGCGGCTCAAGAACATTAGAGGCCTAAAGCCAAACTCTTTTGAGAGGCCTTAAACTTAAAAATAATAAACTTAAAATTTAAATGCAGGGCCAGATATGTGTGCCTACTGTAGATGGGCTTCGAGAGTTGATTCTTGAGGAGGCTCACAGCTCGCGGTATTCCATCCATCCGGGTGCCGCGAAGATGTACCAGGATTTGAGGCAGCACTATTGGTGGAGGCGGATGAAGAAGGATATAGTTGGGAATAAAATAGATAATAGATAATACACTTTCATATAATATTTGAAGTCCCTTCATATTCAAATAATATATTCTCTTCATCGTTTTTGGTATAATATTTCAAAATTACATATATGTCACAACCCGTAAATTCCACCCTCGGAACCGTAATGTGCCTAACATTTCACTTGTTAGGCAAGCCAACGTTAGAATAATTTATCCATTTTTAACAGTTCAGATTAAATAATAATAAAGAAATCGAAATAACTGAAATAAATCTGAAGTAAAGTGCGGAAAATCATAACAACTGAAATATCTAATACAACCCCGAATCTGGTATCACAAGTGCACGGGCAACTAAAATACCACAAATAAAGGTCTGAATGAAAATAAAGTTGTTTGAAAGAAAAATACACAGCTAAGATAAAGTAGAAGGGGACTTCAGGGCTACGAACGCTGAGCAGCTATACCTCAAGTCTCCACACTGATAGTCAACCCGAGCAATCTACTGACCGCCGCTAGGACCGACTCCGAAATCTGTACAAAAAGTGCAGAGTGTAGTATGAGTACAACCGACCTCATGTACTCTGTAAGTGTCGAGCCTAACCTCGGCGAAGTAGTGACAAGGCTAAGGCGGGTCATTTATAATAACTTGTACGCAGTATAAAAATAATGACAGGAAAGGAAAATGCGGAAACGAAATAAGGCAGTTAACTCAAGGAAATAACTCAAGCCTTAAAAGAAAACCAATAACTACCAGCAATACCAATCCTTAGAGTCTCGTACGAAAGTACCGAAGCCAACACAATACAATAAGGAATAGAAAACATATAAACTATTGAGGCGCGCAACTCGATCCCATCGTACATTACGATTCTCCTTTATTCCACCATGTAAGCATCAATAATAATAAATAAATATATGTTGCGGCTCGCAACCCGATCCCACCATATAATCAGAGCCAATATCATAATTCACCCTTATTTCACCATATCAATCCACCCTTATTTCACATGTTACGACGCACAACCGGATCCCACCGTATTAATATAAATTAACCCTTATTTCACCATATCAATTCACCCTTATTTCACCTGTTGCGGCGTGCAACCCAATCCCACCATATCAATATAAATAAATCAATAAGTGCAATCAATTTTACAACTCGAATCACAAGAATCTCTACGATTAACGAATATGAAGCAGAACCAGAAAGGAAATCTAGTGTCAAATTGAGAACTCACTATAATTAATATTAAGAAATAAGACAAGTTAAATAAATGACAACTAAAGGAGCCATTTGGATGCTAGACTGGTAGCTATTGTTGTAGGCAAACTCTGCAAGCGGCAAGAACTGATCCCAAGAATCTCCGAAGTGCATAACACAAGCGCGAAGCATATCCTCTAATATCTGAATAGTGCGCTTGGAGTGTCCATCCGTATGGGAATGAAATGATGTGCTCAACTCAACCTGCGTGCCCAACTCACACTGTACTACCATTAAGAAGTACGAGGTGAACTGCGTTCCTCGATAAAAAATTGTAGACACGGGCACACCATGAAGACGGATGATCTCGCGGATGTAGATCTCTGCTAACCGCTCTGAAGAATAGGTAACTGCCACTGGAATGAAATATGCTGACTTAGTCAACCTGTCCATAATGACCCACACAACGTCGAACTTCCTCTGAGTCTGTGGGAGTCCAATAACAAAATCCATAGTGATACGCTCCCACTTCTACTCAGGAATCTCTAACTTCTGAATCAAACCACTAAGCCTCTGATGCTCGTACTTTAGATTCTACTCCATGTCTCAGGGCAGCATGCAACAGCAGGGTTCTCGTGCTATGGTTCCAGCACCGGTTTCTTCACCGCCTGCTCAGCAAGCTAGAGGTAGGTGTCAGGCAGCTAGAGGTGGAGGTCAGACCATTAAAGGTGGAGGCTAGTCAGTTAGAGGCCATCCCTGGGACGCAGTTCAGAGTGGTGGGGATCAACCCCGATTTTATGCTTTTCCAGCTAGGCCTGAGGCCGAATCATCTGATGCTGTGATTACAGGTATTGTTTCAGTTTGCCATAGAGATGCTTCAGTTCTATTTGATCCAGAATCTACTTATTCCTATGTGTCATCTTATTTTGCTTCATATCTGGTAATGCCTCGTGATTCTCTAAGTGCTCTTGTGTGTGTGTCCACTCCGGTGGGAGACTCAATTGTAGTAGATCATGTTTTTCGTTCGTGTGTGGTTACTATTGGTAGTCTTGAGACTAGTGTGATTCTTCTACTTCATGATATGGTAGATTTTGATGTCATCTTGGGAATGGATTGGCTGTCACCTTATCATGCTATATTGGATTGTTATGCCATGGTGACCCTAGCCATGCCGGGGTTACCTCTATTAGAGTGGAAAGGAACTCTTGGTCATTCTACCAGCAAGGTTATTTCTTATATGAAGGCTCGATGTATGGTCGAGAAAGGGTGTCTAGCCTATTTGGCTTATATTCGCGATCCCAGTGCGTATGTTCCTTCTATGGACTCAGTACCAGTTGTTTGTGAATTTCCAGAAGTATTTCCTACAGATTTGCTGGGGATGCCACCCGACAGAGATATTGACTTATGTATTGATTTAGCTCAGGGCACTCGATCCATTTCTATCCCACCATACCGTATCGCCCCGCCAGATTTGAAAGAATTAAAGGAGCAGTTACAAGACTTGCTTGATTAGGGATTCATTAGACCTAGTATCTCGCCCTGGGTGCACCAGTATTATTTGTAAAGAAGAAAGATGGTTCAATGCGAATGTGTATAGATTATCGGCAGTTAAACAAGGCTACTATCAATAATAAGTATCCACTACCTAGAATTGATGACTTATTCGATCAGCTTCAGGGTGCCAAGGTGTTTTCAAAGATCGACTTGAGGTCTGGTTACCATTAGTTGAAGATTAGGGAATCTGATGTCCCTAAGACAACTTTTCGGACTCGGTATGTGCATTACGAATTCCTAGTAAAATGCCCCAGCAGCATTTATAGATTTGATAAATCGGGTGTTCAAGCCCTATTTGGATTCTTTTGTAGTTGTATTCATTGATGATATCTTGATTTACTCCAGCAGTCAAGAGGAGCATGAGCAACATCCTCGGAGTGTGCTTCAGACTTTGAAGAATAATCAGTTATATGCCAAATTTTCGAAATATGAATTTTGGTTAGACTTAGTTGCCTTTTTGGGCATGTTGTATCGGCAGAAGGCATAAAAGTGGATCCTAAGAAGATTGAGGCTGCTCAAAATTGGCCTAGACCTACTTCAGGTACAGAGATCCGGAGTTTCCTGGGTTTGGAAGGTTATTATCGTCGGTTCGTGGAGGGGTTTTCATCTATAGCAAGCCCATTGACCAGACTGACCCAGAAAGGTGTTCCATTCGGGTGATCAGATGTGTGAGTTGAGCTTTCAGAAGCTCAAGACTTCTTTGACTATGGCACCGGTATTGATATTACCCACAGGTTCAGGATCTTATACGGTGTATTGTGATGCATCTCGCATTGGTCTTGGTGCAGTATTGATGCAAGATGGCATGTTAATTGCATATATGTCGCGGCAGTTGAACGTTCATGAGAAAAATTATCATGTTCATGACTTAGAATTGGCAGCCATTGTCAACGCTTTGAAGATTTGGAGACATTACCTTTACGGTGTCTCGTGTAAGGTATTTACCGATCACCGTAGCCTGCAGTATCTGTTCAGGAAAAAAGATCTCAATTTGAGGCAGAGAAGATGGCAAAAAGATCTCACTATTTTGTATCACCCCAGAAAGGCCAATGTGGTGGTTGATACTTTGAGTAGAAAGGCTGTGAGTATGGGCAGTCTTGCGTATATTCCGGTTGGTGAGAGATCGTTAGCTGAAGATGTTCAGACTTTGGCTAATCAGTTCGTGAGGTTAGATGTTTCGGAACCCAGTCGGGTTCCAGCTTGCACAGTCACTCGGTCTTCTTTATATAAGCGCATCAGAGAGCAGTAGTATGATGATCCTCATTTACTTGTCCTTAAGGATACGGTACGGCACAGTGATGCTAAACAGGTTGTTGTGGGGGAAGATGGAGTTCTGCGAATGCAGGGTTGTATTTGTGTGCCTAATGTGGATGGGCTTCGTGAATTAATTCTGAAAGAGGCCCACAGTTCTAGGTATTTTATTCATCCAGGTACCGCCAAAATGTATCAAGATTTACGGCAACATTAGTGGTGGAGGAGAATGAAGAAGGATATAGTTGCATATGTAGCTCGGTGTCTGAATTGTCAGCAAGTTAAGTACGAGCATCAGAGACCTAGTGGTTTGCTTCAGAGGTTAGAAATTCCTGAGTGGAAGTGGAAGCGTATTACTATGGATTTTGTTGTTGGGCTTCCATGGACTCAGAGAAAATTTGACACAGTTTGGGTCATTGTGGATAGGTTGACCAAGTCAGCACATTTCATTCCAGTGGTAGTTACATATTCTTCAGAGCGGTTAGCTGAAATTTACATTCGTGAAATTTCCCGCCTTCACGGTGTGCCCGTGTCTATTATTTCAGATCGAGGTACGCAGTTTACCTCACACTTTTAGAGGGTTGTACAGCGTGAGTTAGGCACGTAGGTTGAGTTTAGTACAACATTTCATCCATAGACAGATGGACAGTTAGAGCGCACTATTCAGGTATTAGAAGATATGCTTCGCGCCTGTGTTATAGACTTTGGAAGTTCTTGGGATCAATTCTTGCCACTTGCGGAGTTTGCTTATAATAATAGCTACCAGTCGAGCATTCAGATGGCTCCATATGAGGCATTATACGGAAGACGATGCCGATCGCCAGTTGGCTGGTTTGAACCTGGGGAGGCTCGGTTGTTGGGTACTGATTTGGTACAGGATGCCTTGGATAAGGTCAAGGTTATTCAGGATTGACTTCGCATAGCTCAGTCTAGGAAAAAGAGTTATGCCGACCGTAAAGTTCGTGATATTGCATTCATGGTTAGAGAAAAAAATATTGCTCTGGGTTTCACCTATGAAAGGTGTGATGAAGTTCGGAAAGAAGGGCAAGTTGAGCCCTAGGTATATTGGACCCTTCGAAATTCTTGAAAGGGTGGGTGAAGTAGCCTACAGGCTTGCACTACCACCTAGTTTATCAGCAGTTCATCCGGTGTTCCATGTGTCTATGCTCCGGAAATATCATGGTGATCCGTCCCATGTGTTAGATTTAAGCTCAGTCCAATTGGACAAGGATTTGACTTATGAGGAGGAGCAGGTAGCTATTCTAGCCTGACAGGTCCGACAGTTGAGATCTAAGAGTTATCCTTCAGTTCGGGTATAATGGTGAGGTCAGCCGGTAGAAGCATCTACCTGGGAGTCCGAGTCAGACATGCGGAGTAAATATCCACACTTTTTTACCAGCTTAGGTACTTTTCTAATTCTGTTCGAGAACGAACGTTTGTTTTAGAGGTGGAGAATGTGATGACCCAAAAGGTCATCTTTAAATTAAATAATTAATTTTATATTCTAAGACCTCAAAAATCACTATTCATCATTCCTCGACTTGCGTGCGCAGTCCGTATAATATTTCGGAAAGTTTTTATGTGAAAAATGGATTAAAATGTGAAATAGAGCCTTAAAACTCAACGGAGTTGACTTTGGTCAATATTTTGAGCAAACAAACCCGGATCAGTGTTTTGATAGTTCTGGTAGGTCCATATCATGATTTGGGACTTGGGCGTATGCTCGGAATTTAATTTGAAGGTCCCTAACTCAAGTTATGGCCATTTAACAGAAATTAGAAATTTAAAGGCTAAAGATTTCCAGGTTTGACCATGGAGTTGACTTTTTGATATCGGGGCCGAAATCCGATTCTGGCAATTTGAATAGCTTCGTTATCTCATTTATGACTTATGTCCCAAAATTGAAGTCATTCCGTATTCATTTAATATGTTTTGACACAAATTTTGTAAATTGTAAAGTTTGAAACTCAAAAGTTCAAATCGAGGTGTGAATTATAATTTCAATGTTATTTGATGTGATTAGAGACCCCGAGTAAGTCCGTGTTATGTTACGGGACTAGTTGGTATAATTGGACGAGGTCTCGAGGGGCTCAGGTGAGTTTCAGACGAGTTTCGGACCATCGTTATAAAACATTGCAGGTCTGGTTCCGGTTGTCGCACCTGCGCAATTTTGGCCGTGGGTGCGAGGTCGCTTCTGTGGCTGAGAGACCGCAAATGAGGAGGTCTCGCTTTTGCGGCATCCTTCGCACTTCTGCGCAGTCACATCTGCGACGTGAAGGTCCGTAGATGCGGTCCTCTGCTGGGCAGCCTTGCTCCGCAAATGCGAGCTTTATCTCGCAAATGCGAGGCCGCAGGTGCGAAAATATAGCCCGCAGTTGCGAAAATGCTGGGCAAAATACATAAAATCGGGTTTTAGCAATTTTTACTCATTTTTGAGTTTTGAGTCTCGGATTTAGGCAATTCCAAGGGGATTTTTTCACGACTTTGTATTGGGTAAGTGTTCTATAACCAAGAGTGATTATATTTCATAAATCCATGTCTATATTCATCGTTTATTTTGGATTTAGATGGGAGAAATTGAAATTTTTGTAAAACTTTCCAAAAACGAAAATTTAAGATTTGAAGATCCATTTGACATCGTAATTTGATAATTTTTGTATGGTTGGACTCGTCTCGGAATGGGTGTTCGGATTTCATAAATATTTCCGAGATTTGAGGCATGGGCCCTACTGTCAATTTTTAAAATGAATTTCGGATTTTAATCCGGAAAATTAGCCAATTCATATGGAATTAATTCCGACGATTTGTATTGAGTATATTGAATTGTTTATGACTAGATTTGATTATTTCGGACACGAATTCGCGAGGCAAAGGTTTATTGGATTCTTGAATTTGGTTGCAAGCGAGGTAAGTGTCGTGGTTAACCTTGACTTGAGGGAGTAGGACTTATTTGTCTATTTGCTACATGATTTAATGTGCGGGTACAACGTATATATGAGGTGACGAGTACTTATGCGTTGTGGTTGAGTCAAAGAATGCGGGTGGAATTTGTTTATTGTGAATAATTGTCTATTTAATTAAAGATATCCCTATTTAAGTTTATTATTGATCATTTGATCATTATTCGTGAAATTATTATTCATTTAATTATTGTTGATTATTTTGGAAGGTGAAGTCAGTATTTTGGTATTGAATTGATTGATAAGTGTATATCTCCGCATTTAAATACTCTTCCGAATTTATATCATTATTCTCATGGTAAGGAAGAGTGTAAAAGCACGAAGGGTGTTGTCGTGCCGTTTGTGAGTGTAAAAGCACGAAGGGTGTTGTCGTGCCATTTGTAAGTGTAAAAACAAGAAGGGTGTTGCCATGCCAATTGTGAGTGTAAAAGCAATAAGGGTGGTGCCGTGCCATTTTCATATTATCATTTGATCATTTTATTGTTGATGAATTAATTGGCTGCTAAGTGATACATCTCCTACTGAAATTATTATATCTTTCCCCTTCGCATGTTCCCTCCCAATTTATAAATTGTTATTTATTATATTATTGTTACTTCGCATTTGTATATATCTGTATAAGTTGTTTATGTACGTGTATTGTCATATCCTCGTCACTACTTCGTCGAGGTTATGCTCGACACTTAGCAGTACATGGGGTCGGTTGTACTAATGCTGCACTCTGTACTTCTTGTTCAGATTTCGGAGTTGGTCCCAGCGGCGTACCTAGATTTACCCGGATACAGCTACCAGTGGAGACTTGAGGTATAACTGCACAACGTTCGTAGTTCTGAAGTCCCCTTCTATATTGTCCAAGCTATGTATTATACTTCAAACAGCTTGAATTTTGTTCACACCTTTATTTGTATTATTCTAAAAGCTCGTGCACTTGTGACTCCAGTTCTGGGATGGTATTTAGACATCGCTATTATTATGGATTATTCACTATATTTCAGACTTTACTTTCGCATTTATTTCTTTGTTATTAATTAATTTAAAATTGTTTTAAAATGGCTAATATTATTCTAACGTTGGCTTGCCTAGCAAGTGAAATGTTAGGCGACATCACGGTCCCGAAGGTGGGAATTTCGGGTCATGACAACCCAAGATAACGTCCCCGAATAGGAATGGCCATAGCCTTTAAAGTTTGGGCACTGCCTAATAGGCTTTGTGCCCCCAGGCCTCATTGTCCCGGATCGTCCGAACCTGCCTTGGACGACAGTCCCCGAGTGAGGTAGCCCTTGGGCTCGATGTCTTTAGGGGACCAAATGTAAGAAAGAAATAATTTCTAAGGGACAAAATATTTATACGCAATGTAGAAACTCCCTTTCATTTTTGTGCACAATATACAGGGTTACACATGTGTACAAGTTTTGTGTCACGGCTCGGGCGGTCTATGTGGGCACGGTTCGTTTGACCGTTTGGCCCTTACAGTGAATCCTATCGACTGAGCCTAGACTATTCGAGCACAAAGTTTCCTTCCTTGCTAACATCATTATCCGAGGGTGATGCCCCCCAGTGTTTGAAGCCGATCATAGAGATGCCTCGGATACTGTTGAAGTGATCCTCGATACTGGTTCGTAACCAGTCTTCAATTCTAAGGTAGCACGATCCACTGTTGCCTTGTTAAAAACCATACCGGAAAACCCATTTGGGACAAAATCGGTTCAAGGGAAAAAGAGTGCAACGCGTGCTTTTAGGCCTAAAATTCATATCGTTCCTTGATGGTTACCTGCAAGTGTTAGTCCAAACTGTAAAATAAAAGAAATGAATGGGTTCGTACCTTAGCAATAGTATCGTTTCAAGTGCGTTATGTTCCTGTTGTTCCGTAGTCGCTCACCGTTCATCGCTCCTAGTTTGTACGACCCTTTTTCCGGTGATCTCGATGATTTGATACGGACCTTCCCAGTTCGGCCCCAGCTTCCCTTCGCTCGGGTTTAGGGTGTTTAGTGTGACCTTCCTTAACACCAAATTCCCAACATTGAAGTGCCGAAGGTTGGATCTTCGATTGTAATACCTCTCGATCTGTTATTTTTGGGTGGCCAACCGGACGAGGGCGGCCTCGCGCCGTTCATCTAACAGTTCCAGGCTCGTATTCATGGCCTCATCATTTGACTCTTTGGTCGCATATCGGAACCTGAGACTCCGTTCTCCCACTTCGACCAGTATTAGAGCTTCAGCGCCATAAACCAACGAGAACGGGATGGCCCCGGTGCTAGATTTCGAGGTTATAATGTATGCCCATAGGATTTCGGGCAAGATTTCTTTCCATTTTCCATTGTCATCGGTCAATCTCTTTCTGAGGTTTTGGAGTATGGTTTTGTTCGTGGACTCCACTTGCCCGTTCCTACTAGGGTGATAGGGTGTTGATAGGATCCTTTTGATCTTATGGTCTTGGAAAAACTAGCTTTCTTTGTTGCCGATGAACTGCTTCCTATTGTCGCACACGATCTTGGCCGGCATTCCGAACCAACATATTATATGGTCCCAGATGAAATCAATGACTTCCTTCTCTCTGACTTTCTCAAATGCCTATACTTCCACTCATTTAGAAAAATAGTGAATCATAAATAATATAAATTGAGCCTTACCGGGTGCCCATGAAAGGGGGCCGACGATGTCCATCCCCTATTTCATGAACGACCAGGGTGATAAGACTGAATTTAGCAGTTTCTCGGGCTGGTGAATCATCGGAATGTGCCTTTGACATCTATCGCATTTTCGTACGAACTCCTTCGCGTCATTTTTCATGTCGATCCAGCAGTAGCCGACTCTGATTACTTTCTGAACTAAGGATTCAGTGCCCGAATGGTTTCCGCAGGTGCCTTCATGGACCTCCCTCAGAACATACTCGGTATCTCCCGATCTTAGACATATTGCAAGTGGACCATCGAACATTCTCCTGGATAGGGTACCATCTTCAGACAAGCTGAATCGGGCCGCCTTTATGTGCAGAGCCCTCAATTTCTTAGGATCCGAGAGCAGTTTTTCGGTCTTCAGATACTCTATATATTTGTTTCTCCAATCCCAAGTTAGGCTTGTTGAGTTTATCTCGGCGTGAACTTCTTCTTATACCGATCTCATGAGTTGTACGACTGCCCCCGAGTTGAACTCATCATCATCGATCGACAATCCCAAGTTAGCAAGAGCGTCGACCTCGCTGTTTTGATCCTGAGGTACATGTTGTAAGGTCCATTCCTTGAACTGATGTAACATTACCTACAGTTTATCCAGGTATAATAGCATTCGTTCCTCTCTGACCTGAATGTCCCATTGACTTGGTTTACCACGAGGAAGGAGTCGCACTTAGCTTCGATCACCTCTGCCCCCAAGCTTTTAGCCAGTTCGAGACCTACAATCATAGCCTCATACTCGACCTCATTGTTAGTCAATTTTACAGTCCTGATAGATTGCCTAACTATATTACTTGTCGGCGGCTTCAACACGATGCCAAGTCTAGACCCATTTGCATTCGAAGCACCGTTCGTAAAGAGGGTCCAGATCCCCGACAAAGTCCCCAAGTTTAACAACTCTTTTTAGACTTCATGTATCAGTGCCGGCGTAAAGTCGGCCACAAAGTCTGCCAAAATTTGAGATTTGATGGCAGTCTGGGATTGATATTCGATATCGTACACGGTGATTTCCACGGCCCATTTTTCCAGTCATCCCGGGAGTTCGGGTTTATGCATTTATGTTTCTCAATGGGTAAGTAGTTACGACGCATATGGGGTGGCAATGAAAGTACGGTTTCAACTTCCTAGAGGCGCTTAGAAAAGCGAGCGCCAATTTCTCCAGGTGAGGGTATCTAGTTTTAGCATCGCCTAGAGTTCTGCTAACATAATAAATTGGATATTGTATACCTTCCTCTTCCCGGACCAGGACTCCACTTACCGCCACCTCGGACACTGCTAAGTATAGGTACAACTGCTCATCTTCCTTCGGAGTATGAAGCAAAGGTGGGCTCGAGAGGTACTGTTTGAGTTCCTCCAAGGCTTGCTGGCACTCGGGAGTCCATGAGAAGTTATTCTTCTTCTTTAACAGTGAGAAGAACTGATGGCTCTTGTCGGAGGATCTCGAGATGAATCAACCTAAAGAGGCTATGCACCTGGTTAACCTTTGTACGGCCTTGACGTTGTCCACTATGGTGATGTCTTCTATTGCCTTAGGTAACGTTGTCCACTATGGTGATGTCTTCTATGGCCTTAGGTACCGTTGTCCACTATGGTGATGTCTTCTATGGCCTTGACGTTGTCCACTTTTAGTCCAAATGACATTACGTTATAGCAGTAGGTACCGTATTTAGTGATGAAGGATGATTTTTCCTGATCGTCCAAGTTCATCCGAATTTGGTTGTATCCGGAATAGGCATCGAGAAAATTGAGGATCTCGTGGCCGGCCGTAGAATCGATCATGCAATCAATGTCGGGCAAAGGGAAAGAGTCTTTCGGGCATGCCTTATTCAAATCTTTATAGTCGACACATATTCTTAATTTATTCCCTTTTTTGGGACTACCACTATATTTGCTAACCAATCCGGGTATTTAACCTCTTGGATGGACCCTATTTTAAGAAGTTTAGATACCTCGTCTTTGATGAATACATATTTGACTTCGGTCTGAGGCCTCCTTTTCTGCTTGACTGGACGAAACTTCGGGTCCAGGCTCAGCTTGTGAGTGGTTATTTCTGGCGGTATCCCTGTCATAGCAAAGTGGGACCAAGCAAAACAATCTATGTTAGCTATAAAAAATTGAATGAGCTTTTTCCTAAGCTCGGGACTTAACCCTGTGCCCAGGTATACCTTTCGATTGTGCAAATACTCGATCAATATGACCTTCTCTAGCTCCTCGACCGTTGATTTAGCAGCGTCGGAATCATCGAGGGCTATAAAAGACCTGGGAACCCCGTACGCATCATCATTATCGGTCCCCCGCTTCTCTGGTTGGGTCGGGCCGGTGTTGGTAATTGCTATTTGGCTTCTTCCTTGGTGACCGAACCTGGACCCTTTTCCATTGTAAGTGTGAATATCGGGGTCGCCTCTTCGACCGCAAACATTTCCTTTGCGGCTGGTTGTTCTCCGTAGATCATTTTAATCACCCATGGCATTGGGAATTTCAACACTTAGTGCAAAGTCGAAGGTACTGCCCTCATGTTGTGAATCCATGGCCTCCCGAATAGAGCGTTGCACCTCATATCTCCTTCGATTACATAGAACTTGGCCTCCTGGATGGTTCCACCGACGTTCACCCGTAATGTTATCTCCCCTTTGGTGGTTTCACATGCCATGTTGAATCAGTTTAGAACTCGGACCGCGAGCACGATTTGGTCTTGTAGACCGAGCTGTTCCATGACCCTCGATCTGATGATGTTGGCCGAGCCACCTGGATTAATCAACACACGCTTAACTCGAGATTTATTTATGAGTACTGATATTACTAATGCGTCCTTATAGGGCTGCACGATCCTTTCCGCGTCCCTATCATTGAAAGACAAGGTCCCTTCCGGTACGTAATCCCGAGTCCGCTTTTCCCTGGTGATGGATACTTTGGTGCGCTTCAACATCGGCCCCTTAGGAGCGTCGACCCCAACGATAATCATTTTAATGACATGCTGAGGTTCTTCCTGCTCAGTCTGTTTATTAGAATCTCTATTCCTAAAATGATTCTTGGCCTGGTCACTCAAGAACTCTCGGAGATGCCCGTTGTTGAATAGCCTAGCTACTTCCTCTCTTAATTATCTGCAATCCTCTGTTCTGTGGCCGTGAGTACCATGATATTTGCACATTAGGTTAGGATCCCTCTGGATTAGATTGCAAAGGTCGAGGTCATTTGGTGTCTTTGATGTGTCTGATGGCAGATACAATGGCGGCGGTAGCGATGTTAAAGTTGTACTCTGCTAACCTCGACGCTTCCTTAGGCCTGATAGGCCTGTCGAAACCGTTTTTGCTCATGAGTCCCCGGTTGTTTTGACTTCAATCACTCTTACTTTCATTTCTCATAGGGTTTCTCCCATATCCACTATCTCTTCGGTCTCTATTGTATGGTCGATACTGATCCATGTCCAATCTTGGTTCACGATCAATGTCTCTCTTGACTCTGTCGACGACTCTGACTGGATAAACGAGCCCGGAAAGGGCCCCAAGTTGATCATATTCAACCCTGATTTTTGACTTATATCGGTTATGCACGTCGACCCAGGTAACAACCGGATATTCTACCAAATTATTTTTCAACTGCTGTGAAGCCACGGAGCTTCGAACATTGTGTCCCTGGGTGAAGGCCTGAACGGCCTAATTGTCTGCGACCAGAGGCAGGTCCATCCGTTCCATTTAAAATCGGGATACGAATTCTCTAAGCATCTCATTATCCTTCTGTTTCACTTTGAAAAGGTCTGACTTCCTGGTCTTGACCTTGATAGCCCCGGTGTGTGCTTTTAAAAAGGAATCTGTAAGTATAGCAAACGAGTCAATAGAATTAGGAGGCAGGTTGTGATACCATATCATAGCTCCCTTATACAGAGTTTCCCCGAACTTTTTCAGCAAATGGGTCGGTCGTTCTGTTATACCTAGGAATCTCAGGCATACGAAATCTCTCGAGGATCGACTTCCGTTATACTTAGGAATCTGGTCGATTCTGAAGTTGTAGGTTTCCACCTTTTTCTCATTGGCTTCGATCTTCTTCTCTCCCGATTCTATTTGTTTCGTCAGTTCCTCGAGCATCATTATGATCTCAGGGTTGGTTCCTGATTCAATTTCATTCGGCCTCTCCATGATCGGCTCATTTCTGCGGATGACTTTCCGGGATGGCTCAGGCTCAATTCTGCTCGGGGCGTGGCTTTGGTTCTGGAGCTGGGCTATTGCTGCCTATTAAGCCTGTAACATATCAAAGATCACCCGCAAGTTGATCCCGTCATCTTCGCCACCGTGCGTATTTCGTGCAACCGATCGGGCTTCCCTGCAGACGTTGTTCTCAGGATCAGTAGGCAAATTTACATTGATGGCCACATGCGAGCTAGAGTCGATCCGGTCTGTGACTGAAACTCCGTTGAGGTCGACCGGAGGCACCTCGTTATCGGGCGGTTGATTGTTGTTCTCGCCATGGTGGCCGGATTTGTGTCCACGTTCAGATGGGCTGACCGGGAATTCGACATTTTAAACTTTGGCCTGAAATTAGAGACACTTCAAAGAGCAAATGTAAAATAGGGTGTGTTATTGAAGTTTGTATCAAATAGCCACTATTATCCTTAGCCCTACGGTGGGTGCCAACCTATTTACCCTTAAAATCGGATAACAATTAAATCTGTAAGTGATTTTAAGGATAAACGAATTAATTCGATATAAAGCGATAGATTAAGTCAATATTGAACAAACAAAAATAGAATAAATTTAAACCACACGAGTAGGGTAGTTCCAGCCTTAGTGAAATAGTCACTCTCGATCCGGGCTCACCAGGCCAGCACTAAAGAACAATAAAATGAACCGATAATAGGTAAAATAGTAAGGTATTACTTCGAAACGTGTGTTATGTTGCGCGGCACCTTCCTGAAGTTCCTTGGAAGGGCGACGTAAGGCTAAGCAACCGATGTCAGTACGGTTGCTGTCCGCCAACTGAGGTCCCCTCTGTACGCTAGACTAGATTGTCAGTGCCGTACGAAAAAACCAATGTCATGAGCAATTGAAAGAGAGCAGAAAAGAGAATTGAGAATGAAAGAAAGCTTGATTGCATTGAATGAAAGCTATTACAGAAAACAAGACGGTGTCGGGGGGGGGAGAGACACCAGTACAGAGAATTGTTTGCTTGCTTGAAAGTTTTGATTGCTTGGTCCCCCTTAATAATGCTTAAAAAAATAAACCAAAGTTACATGACTAGATCTATGAAAGCTGGAAAATCACACTTAAAGAAAATGCAGCAAAACTACTCTATATTTTCAATGAAAAGGACTTAACCATCTATAAAGCAGCAACAAGTCCGTTGGCAGCAACTTTGTCTTTAGCATTAGGGTCTGCACGCGCGGCATTGTCTATGCGCGCGGCGCTGTTGGCATCTGCCTGTGGCTGGGCACTGGCGATGGCTATCGGTGGGGCGACAGAGGCACATGTGCGCTTGTCACTTGGAGCTGCCGAGACCACGGGGCCGACCGTGGTGACGGGCGTTGGGAGGCTGGCCAGGACGCCACGGGGCGAGTCCAAGGGGTCATGGGGCATGGTTGGAAAGCCGCCCATGACATTCTCCCCCACCTGAGTTGGCGACGTCCTCGGCGCCTTACTTGCAAGGTAATCATCAATCAGGCTCTTGTAGGCTTTGAGGTTTGTTCCCTCTCCCAAGTATTCTCCTCTGCATCACATCCCTGCCATTTCACCAAGAACTCCTGGTGATCTTTTCTTGAGGCGTGAATCACTCGATCATCAAGAATAGCTTCAGCACTCCTTTTTCCGGTTGAATTGGGGCCTCGAATACTTGGTATTGTGAGTTGGCTTCGTGAAGGATCCTCCATATCTTCCCGAAAAGGTTTCAGGAGACTGACATGGAAAATAGGATAGATTTTCCACCAAGCTGGGGTATCCACCCGGTATGCAACTTTCCCAATGCGCCTTTCAATGGACAAGGGTCCAATATATTTTTGCAATAGGCGAGGGTCATGGACCCCTGCAAACAAGTACCGCTTTGGGATTTTGACCATCACTTTGTCTCCCACCTGGTATTCAACAAAGCGGCGATTCTGATTAGCATGCCTCTTCATCCGCTTTTGGGCTTTGACAAGATAGCTCCGCACTATCTCCAAATTTTGCTTCCATTCTTTTGAGAAGCTAGCAGCCCGAGGAGATTTTGACATGTTTGGTGCGTTCACTGTGTGTGGGAGTAGCGGTTGCTGTCCGGTAACAATTTCAAAAGCGCTTTTGTTGGTACTTGAGCTCTTTTGTGAATTGAAACACAGTTGAGCAGCATCCAGAAGCTTCACCCAATTCTTCTGCGATCCGGTCACAAAGTGCCGGAGATATTCCTCTAGCATGCCATTGAATCGCTCCGTCTGGCCATCAGATTGCGGATGAAAACTTGAGCTATGACTCAATTTTGACCCGAGGCACTTAAAGAGTTGGGTCCAAAAATTGCTAGTGAAGCGTGAGTCGCGATCACTAACAATGTCTTTAGGTAAGCCCCAATACTTGACGACATGAGAGAAGAATAGTCGAGCTGTATCTTCTGCTGATATATATTGTGGGGCTGCTATAAAGGTAGCATACTTGGAAAACCGATCCACCACAACCAAGATAGTTGTGAGATCTCCGACCTTGGGCAATCCGGTGATGAAGTCCAGGGAAACGCTTTCCCAAGGTCTTTTTGGTACAGCTAGTGGTTCCAAGAGCCCTGCCTGCGTCAAGCGGTCTGACTTATCTTTTTGGCATACTAGACAAGTCTTCACATACTGAGCGACGTCATCGACCATTTGAGGCCAATAATATGCACGGCGAAGTAATGCCATGGTGCGTTCCTCGCCGGGATGACCGGCCCACAAAGTATCGTGGCATTCTGCAAGAAGAGTCCGTCGCAGATCTCCTCCTTTAGGAACATAAAGTCGGTTCCCTTTCACCTTCAGGAACCCATCTTCGGTGTAGAACTGGCGAGTCTTGCCCTGTCCTACCAAATCAACCAAATACTGTGCAGCAGGATCCTTGATGAGTAGATCCTGTATCTGGTCTTTTATGGTGGTGGTTACTTCGCTTCCCTTTAGGGCGGCGAGTACACACATCGATGCTAGATCAGCTCTCCGACTGAGTGCATCAGCAACATGATTGGTCTTTCCACTTCGGTACTCCAGGTTGAAGTGAAATTCCGCTAGGAGTTCCTGCCACCTAGCCTGTCGTCCATTCAGCTTTGGTTGGGTCATGAAATGGCTAACGGCTGTGTTGTCTGTCTTGACCACGAATGGGGCTCCCAGTAGATAATGCCTCCAAAGGCGTAAGCAATGAACGACAGCCAATAATTCTTTCTCATGGGCGGCATAGCGCCGCTCTGCATCCTTCAGTTTCCGGCTCTCGTACGCTACAGGATGCCCTTCTTGTAGCAATAATCCACCAAGTGCATAGTCGGAGGCATCCGTTTGCACTTCGAATGGCTTGGCCAAGTCAGGGAGGGCCAAGACTGGGCTACTAGACATAGCCATCTTCAATGCGTCGAAGGCCTCTGCCCGCTTGGGGCCCCAATCCCACGGGGTGGCCTTCTTGAGAAGTTCTGTCAGCGGCACTGCAATGAGGGAGTAACTTTTCACAAAACGCCGATAGAAGTTGCATAGACCAAGGAACGACCTCAAGGCATGTATATCCTTAGGAGGCGGCCATTCTGTAATGGCCTGAATCTTCTGCTGGTCCATCTTGATCCTCCCTTCCTCGATGACATGTCCGAAGAAGTCAATTTATTTCTGAGCAAAGGAGCAATTGGATAGCTTCGCATATAATTCGTGCTCCTACAATCGGGCTAGGACCTTCCGCAAATGCTCCAGGTGTCCTTCCAGTGTCTGGCTATATACCACAATGTCATCCAAATAAACCACGACAAATTCATCAATGTATTCTCGGAAGACTTGGTTCATCAAGGTGCAAAATGTGGCTGGCGCATTAGTCAAGCCAAAGGGCATAACCAGGAAGTCGTACGACCCATATCTTGTCACACAGGTCGTCTTGTGCTCATCACCATCTGCAATCCGAACTTGCCAATAACCTGTCCTCAGGTCTATTTTGGTGAATACCGTCGCACCACCCAGTCTATCAAACAAGTCTGCCATTAGCGGAATAGGATACTTGTTTTTCACGGTGATTTTGTTTAGAGCCCGGTAATCCACACAGAGTCGTAAACTACCATCATGTTTCTTTTGGAATAGCACAGGCGACCCATATGGGGACTTGGAGGGCACGATGATACCTGTGTCTAGCATTTTCGTAATTGTCTCCGAAGCTCGGAGAGTTCGGGTTGTGACATTCTGTACGGCGCCCGGGCAGGTGGCTTCGCACCCGGCACCAACTCAATCTCATGGTCCACAGTTCGCCTAGGCGGAAGGCGCTTTGGCATGTCTTGTGGCATGATGTCTTCAAATTCCAGAAGCAACTCCTTCACGGGTGCAGGAATGGGACCCGAGGAGCGTTCTATATCTTCCATGCAGAGGGTAGCCAGGAACGTGGGTTCATGTCTTTTTACCCCCTTCTTCAACTGCAAGGCCGAGATGTTCTCGGCTGCCATCTTCATGGGAATGCACGGAATAATGCAGGGCTTGGCCCCATTTGCTCCCATCATCAGTAGCATGTCTGCATACGGTGCGGGCATGGTATTGGTCTGTCTCAGGAATTCCAACCCCACTATTAACTCAAAGTCATCTATGATCACTACGCACAGGTTGAACTTTCCTTCATAAGGGCCAAGCTTCACTGGTACTTCTTTGGCTATTCCACCCACTGGTTGAGGTGGTGAGTTGATAGCCTTCACACGACCTTTGCCCTTTCTTACAACTAGTCCAAGACGCTCCACCTGAGTCGAGGCTAAGTAGTTGTGGGTGGCACCCGTGTCTATCATTGCCCGAATGGGCTTGCCATTTACCTTCATGTCAACGAACATTAAGGTCCTCTCTTGATGAGGAAGAGTCCTCAAATTCGCCTTCTTATTTCCTTTCCTGGCAATTGGACATGGGTCCTTCTTCTTGCGGATACCAGCACTGGTTCCCGCTAAGGACTCAAAAATGGAGCCAACAATTGCATTGAATTCACCTACTGGCTCGGTCTGGTCCGCATCATCGGCGTCGTCATCCGTCCCATCCTCAAAAGCTTGATGGGTGTTTATCTGTGCATGTGGGCATTCATTATTCCAATGTGGTCCGCCGCAATGACGATATCCTGAGGGGGGCTTCCTCCCCCGATCATTGTTGTTAGATGCAGCACTAGTACTGCCGGAAGAGGGAGCCTTGGATTTGGGTGCACTCCGGTCTCCTCCACTTCTGCTAGGGCCACTAGTGTTTGGTTGGCCCCCTTTGTATCCTCCTCGGACAGGCTGTTGAGGCCTATCCTTCCGGGCTTCCACTTAGTAATCCCCAAGGCACTCTGCTGCTTGGATTGCCTTAGGCAACGTGTCTACCCTTTGTCTCTGCAACTCCATCCGGGCATAAGGTTTCAACCCTTCCAGGAAGGTGAAGAGTTTGTCTTTGTCCCCCATGTCACGGATGTTCAGCATGAGCGCGGAGAATTCCCGCACGTAATCTCGCACTGATTTGGTCTGGCGGAGCTCCCGCAACTTTCTCCTGGCATTGTACTCAACATTTTCGGGGAAGAACTGTAGGCGTATGGCTGCCTTCAGTTCCGCCCATGTCTCGAGGGCATCTTCGCCGGCCTTGATGGCTTCATACTTCACCCGCCACTAGAGTTTGGCATCACCCTGAAGATACATGGCAGCAGTTGCTACCTTCTTAGCTTCTTCTAGGCCTCCCACGGCATCGAAGTATTGCTCGATGCCGAAAATGAAATTTTCCACTTCTTTGGCATTCCGAGCTCCACTGTATGGCTTTGGCTCAGGAATTTTCAGCTTTTGTGCCATAGGGGCGAGGTTCACACCACCCCCAAATTGGTTTCCGCCTCCACGAAGTAGGCCTTGTAAAGCAGCATTGACAACATTGAGCTGGCCTGTCAAGTTGTCTATAGTTTGTTGCATGGCAGTCACCCTGTCTGCCTCTTGTTCCCTGTTGGCTAAATCCTCGGCACGCTCCTGCTGGAGGACCTCAAATTTACCAAAAATTTCAGCTGCCTCTGTGGCTGCTGTTTGCCGGTCTCCTTCAGAGTCGCGACTGATGTTTTCTATGTCAACTTTGGCCTGGATGAGTCTGCGGTCCAGGTCATCCAACCTTTGCACTAGGCTGGTTTTTAGATCGGGCACCATTTCCATGATGGGCCGTAATGTGTCAACCATTCCCTCAAGGGTCGCGATGCGATCCCCATAATTCACCATGGTCAGAAATGGTGGTAATTGCAATGTAATCCCTCGTCCGATGTCGAGCCTAGGCTCTGATACCAACTGTTACGCAGCGCCTTTCTGAAATTCCTTGGAAGGGCGACGTAAGGCTAAGCAACCGATGTCAGTACGGTTGCTGTCCGCCAACTGAGGTCCCCTCCGTACGATAGACTAGATTGGTGCCGTACGGAAAAACCAATGTCATGAGCAATTGAAAGAGAGCAGAAAAGAGAATTGAGAATGAAAGAAAGCTTGATTGCATTGAATGAAAGCTATTACAGAAAACAAGACGGTGTCGGGGGAGAGACACCAGTACAGAGAATTGTTTGCTTGCTTGAAAGTTTTGATTGCTTGGTCCCCCTTAATAATGCTTAAAAAAAAATAAACCAAAGTTACATGACTAGATCTATGAAAGCTGGAAAATCACACTTAAAGAAAATGCAGCAAAACTACTCTATATTTACAATGAAAAGGACTTAATCATCTACAAAGCAGCAACAAGTCCGTTGGCAGCAACTTTGTCTTTAGCATTAGGGTCTGCGCGTGCGGCATTGTCTATGCGCGCGGCGCTGTTGGCATCTGCCTGTGACTGGGCGCTGGCGATGGCTGGAGGCACATGCGCGCTTGTCACTTGGAGCTGCCGAGACCACGGGGCCGACCATGGCGACGGGCGTTGGGAGGCTGGCCAGGACGCCACGGGGCGCGTCCAAGGGGTCATGGGGCATGGTTGGAAAGCCGCCCATGACAGTTATAATGTGTTACATGAATTATCAGACCCCCTTTATATAGTAGGGGAGTCATACTTTAGGTATAACTCTATAAAAGGTAAAAAATCTTCTGATTAACTGATTGTCGGCTCCTTATCGATACGTGCCGAGATCCCCGCCGTGATATCCGGCCGATCACGGATATTTCGGCCTTCTGTTGGCTATGCTTGATTATCTGATAACATTCCTCGAAGTCGTTCGAGGTTAAGACCAACTCGGGACTATGATCCCGAGATTCTCGGGTGCAGGCGTCATGCCTCCGTATTCCGACTCGACGAGACTTTCGCCCCGATGTCGGCCCCTTGTCATCACGTCTCGAGCCTAGCTTATTTTGCCGAAGACAGGGGTGCACCATGGGCTCGATTTTACCCGTATACACACTCAAGTCAACCCTGGGAGTCTCGAGTTTTCAGATTACGTTATAGCTAGATTCATGGAGTGGAAGTACTCAACAAGCATAATAATACTCTATCCAATCCAATTTTTGTAAAATAATAAAGATATAAATTTCAAATATTTATTTTTAAATAAATATCAAATAATATTCACCCTCACAATTTTCTCAATTACTAGTATATATGCAATATTAGTTAAAAGAATTTTGAAGGTTAACAACGCTAATTATGGAATTTGACACATGATTTTTATAGAAAATTGTTGGGCAGCCTCGAGCAATGGCGGAGCCACTCGCCGAAAAATTATACCACATAGATAGGTTAAATATTTTATTTTTATGTATATATACAATGTGTTGACTCCGATCCGCTTAATTTTTTTCTATACTTATTTATATTTTGACTTCCTTTAGGGAAAGTTCTGACTCCACCACTGACCTCGAGTGTTGAGCATTAAATCTGTTTAGGACGTACTGTTGGATGTTTGGTAGGTAACCTTCACAAAACTAAGCCCGACATATATGCTTCAAAGCATTTTACGAGTGTCCCACAGCCTTGAACAAGTCCAGAAAAACCTTTTAAAACACTCTAACGTACACAGCAAAATTTTAAAATTTTGGATTTTCGTAGATCTGTTTTCCTGCGTTATTTATTGGAACATGAATTTGAATTGACCCATATAAGATAACCCGATTTCCTTATGCAAGAAATTGGCCTGTTCTCTTTTCTTTTATTTTCTTTTATTTTTCCTCTCTCTCTTCCTTTCAATCTAAAGGTTCCATTAGTTTTTAATCCTTTTTTCAAAAATTTACTTGACTTATGTGATTGAATTAGGATGTATTCACAAAGACAAAGGTCACGTAAATTTTATATCAAAACAACGTATCAGAATATATTAATTATAATAAAATATATATCAATTGTTAAGAGAACACTAACAACAACGACAAGGATAACACTAATGATCTCGTAACATATCAAATATCAATTGTTACCCATCATCATATATAATTTCGATAAAAGACATAACAATAATATTTCCGTTTAAGAGAAATTATAAAGGCATCTTTAAACTTCTTAGAAACAAATAAAACGAGACAAAAATACCTTCTCAATTTGTTGTTCATAAATTTTAGGTATATGACAAACTTTACTCTTTGCCTTCTTTATTTTCTTTTTCTTTCTCCTTCCTCAAGCTTTCTTGTTCTTTCTTTGGAAAATTGGAATTTACAGTATAAATATTTTCATCCATTCCCCAATCACCATAGTAGGCAGTAAATCCTGTAATCGTTGAACTTCTTCCTTCATCACTCCTTTTCTTCTTCAATGCTTGCCAGAGACAGCTACATGCTGATCTTTGTGAAGAAGGTGAATCCATGGGGAAAAAAAACTAAGGGAAAAAAAAAACTAAATCTTACAAAATAAAAATCTGTATATTTGTGTGTGTTTAATTAATGTGAACTTTAAATATTATCTAGTCTGCTTTTATATTTGGGAGATTGGGATTTCGTAATCTTGCAATATCTGTAATCTTGATTTTCTTTTGACATCCTATGGATAGAATTATTTATTTCTCTTTTACAGTTATATTAAAAGGAAAATATATAAGTTGTCTCCTAAACTTATAAGGAAAATTTATTACACACCTTAGATTTATGAGCGACCTCTTATTCTCCTACACTTGATGAAAATGAATATAATACCCTTTTAGAGATTGACGTGGAGAAAAACACACCAAAAAGTACAACTTTCTTTTATATCTAGGACCTATTAAAACATAAAAAATTGCAGTCTTTAACTTTTAACCTCCTATTACTTTGAAGTCAGAATTTTAATATCAAAAGTTAAAAGTATTACCCACATGGCAAATTAGTGGCGACCCTTGTTAAATTTGAAGTTTTGCCCATATAACAAATGGAGACAAAAATTCAAGACCATCCACTTCGGGGGCTATTTGTATACTCCGCCCATTAATTGAAACATGACTAGTAAAAACTAGGGTCCACTTTTTACTTTCTTTAATTACCTAGATAGAAGAGTTAATTACTTATGTGGTTATTCAACTAATAAAAATAATGTAACAAAGTCATTTTTTAAAATTTTATAACAAAAAACTTATTTTACTATTGCTATATCACACCAAATATACTCTTAGCCAGGAAGTGTATTGTCGATAATAATAATATAATGATGTGGCATATAATGTTTGAAGCCAAAGAATAAAAACTATAAAACTCAATCATTTTTTTAGCCAATATAGGATTATCAACCCATGAACCCAACCCACCTTATATTGATTTTAGCCAAAATGACACAAGCATATATGGTTTTGAAATTTATTCATCCGTTTTAGATTGATTGTTCGTATTTTATTATTCTGTTTTAAACCCATTCTATTCAAAAGTTTCGCGTATAGTAAAACACCCATCGGTGTTGTCAAAAATTTTGGGCACTAGTTTTCCAGGAGCAATGCAAAAATTCAAAAAATGGAATACTAAATATCTACTCCCTCCGCAGGCTGTCTCAACCAGGTAGACAAATTTCAGAGAGACCCTAAGTAAGAATATCAAAAATAAATTTACAGTGAAATATAAAATAAAGGTAGAATAATAAAACTAGCTCAAGAATTTGATAAATTGATATACAACAATAACATACTCAGTGAAAACCCATGAAGTGGGGTCTCGGGAGGTAGAGTGTATGCAGACCTTACCTCTATCTTGGAAGGTAGAGAAGTTATTTCCGAAAGACCCTCGACTCAAGAGAAAGCATGACAATAAAAAGGACAGATAAGGTCAATCAATTCAATGCAGTATGAAAATAAAAGTATCGAAAGCGAATAAGTCATGATAAAGCAGTCTAGAAATGAGCAGCGCTAGCTATCACAGATAAATAAGATAATCGAAGTACAAGAAACAATAGATAGTAGCAGAAATCAAAGGGTAAGAAATTATAGAGCAAGATAATTAAGTTGATACAATGATATCGAAAAGTGTTGCATTGCTTAATATAATAATTGCTTGTTGTAATGCTTTGAAGAAGACAACTTGTAAGCCACGGTAAGGTGTCGATTGAGAGACTTTTCAATATCGAGAATAAATAGCAAATAAGCAATGAAAAAGATAAATATATAAATAATAATGCGGGCCTGTATTAGTTCTTAGGATATAATTAGGCAAAAAATAGTTACCCTTCATTCTCTAATAATTACAATGACTCTCACATTTAAGTACCTTCGCTCAAAAAAAATTTTAAATTTAAATATTGTTTACCCTCAAAATCGGATAACAACTAAATTTATAAGTGATTTTAAAGATACGCGGATTAATTCGATACAAAGTAATAAATTAAGTTACTATTGAACAAATAAAGATAAAATAAATTCAAACCGTACAAGGAGGATAATTCCAGCCTTATTGAAATATTTACCCTTGATTCGGGCTCGCTATGGCCAGCATTGATGAACAAGAGAAAGAGCCGATAACATAGAAAATAATAATATATTGCTTTGGAATACATGTTACAATATCTTTAATGAATTATCACCCCCCGTTTATATAGTAGGGGAATCCTACTCTAGGTATAATTCCATAAAAGGTAAAATCCTATGAATAACTTGTTGCCGGTTCTTCATCGATACGTGGCGAGATCCCCGCCATGATATCTGGATGATCACGGATATGACGACCTTCCATTGACCGTGTCCGGTTGTCTGACAATGTTCTTCGAAGTCGTTCGAGGCTAAGACCGAATCCGAACCGTGATCCCGATATTCTCGAGGGCAGGCGTCGTGCCCCCCGATTCTGACTTGATGAGACCTTTGCCTCGATCTCGGTCCCATGTCATCATGTCTCGAGCTTGGCTTATTTTATCGGAGACTAGGGTATACTATGAGCCCGGTGTTACCCGTATACAGATAGTCTCCTCGTTTTTTGGAAAGTAAACGACGATAAACGACATGAGCTTTCGATTTTTACTTCGACACATCGTGACAGAAACGACAAAACATCTGAAACGTCTCGTCAGTCAAGTCATAATGGCATTACATGCATGTCAGTCGTCGGTCGGCCGTCCCTGGACGTGGAACGTCGTTGAACTCCTATAAATACCCCATCTTCTATCCATTTTTCACTTTACATCAAATCGTCTATCTTCGTACCTTCAGGATTTCAATATAATCTAGAGTTTTTACCCCCGTTACTCAAGGTTCTTCAGTACTTTGCAAGACTTTTACTCATGTTCTACTCAAGCCAACAAATCCGATCTTTCAACTTTCACTTTTTCTCCATCTTTTCTAAGTTTTTTCTTCCATAACAATGGGACAAACTTCAAAATCTGTTCCTCAAAAGGATGCTCATTCTTCCTCGCAACCGACCATTGAGGTCGAGGAGAATGTCCCCTATATGGTCGTTAATGAACCGGCGGAAGAGCCCCCTTTGAAGATGTTCATTCCCGGCGGTTGTTCGGTGACCGACGACTTTAAGGTTGAGAAACCTTCTTCTGTACAAGGTCAGTGTGAGGAGGCCTCGAGATATATCTGCTTAATTACCGAAGAGGTCCTCCCCATGGTCTAGAAAGACTGCAACTGGGCCGATAAAGACATCGTGGTCCCTGACCCTGAAGAGGCCATTACCACCCATGTCGAGGGATATCTAAGTGTTTATACTTATCCCTTTACATTGGGCCTGGGAGACCCGGTCATTTTAGACTTCTGCAAGAGGTACAACATGTGCCTAGGCCAGATTCATTCATCACTGTGGAGGATCATGATCCTCCTCCGATTTTTTGTGAACAAAATCGATGGGTGCTCGTTTATAGTCGATCATCTACTGCGCTTATATAGTCCCCGAATCTTTTGGGGGTGACTGATAAAGATAGTACACCGGGCCAGCAAAGCCCCATTCTCGATCATTGACGAGGACCGAAATCGGGATTGGCAACGACATTTTGTTCGAGTGAGGATCGTTGACCTTGTACCTGCCGAGTGTAGGCCGTTCCCCGAAAGGTGGAATGCATCACGTAAGTATTCTCTTTAAGCATTGATTTTATGACTTATCTTCCCTTTTCCTATCGGTGCTTATTATGTTGTAGCCCTTGCTCAGGTTCCGAATGCTATCCCTTGACTCAAGGAGTGGGTCGAGGGCATCATATCACAGATGCCCTATTACTAGCGCTCATGGTGCAAACTTTCAAAAGGCCGTTGGGAGGCCCGTTCCCATGGTAAGGTCTTCCTCCCGAACAAGTCGTAGTGAATCTTTTTATTCTAACATCGCGTTCTTATATCCTTTACTTTCCTTTGTAGGTTTGCCTAAAAACGTCGAGCTTAGGCCTTCGGTTGGGGATGAGGACTTGCCTATTGGATCTCCTGCTCCGGGGCAAGCCAGAGAGAAGAAGAGGAAGAGGGCTCCGAGTTCTCCGAGCTCGGAGAAAAAGAAAACAAGGAGAAAGTTGTGCACAAGTCAAAGGAAAACACCAGCTCCCGAGCCCCAGCTTCGGACTTGCTTTACCGGCTGAGGGACGAGTCCGAGGGGGAAGAGCCCTTTGTTTTTGTGGACTGCGAGTCGTCGCCCCCCGAAGAGCAGGGGACAGTTGAACCGAAGACCCGTGAGGCCGATCTGCCTCAAACCAAGGAGGTTAATGAGGAGATCGGGGTTGAGACTTCCCGGGATGCGGGCAGTGCCCCGAAGGAGGTACTTGGTGTGATAGACATCACCGAGTCACCCTCGTTTACCGAGTCTTTGTACAACGAGGCCCACACTGTGAAGGAACGACCGAACGAGGGGGTCCATGGAGCGAACGATCCCCTCTGCTGCTTTTTTGATGGCGTGGATTCCACCGCCACAGAGGACGTCAGCAGATTAGACGACCTATAAGTACCGAGGAAAAATCCATCCTCGGGGGCAGGTGGGCCTAACTCGAGCCCGAGACTGGTCAACCGGTTTCCTGCCCAGAGTGTGGATCCTGGTCGGAAGTGGTCTATTATCACCATCATTTCGGAGGATGCCCAGGTTCGTTCCGCCCCCGTATGGATAGCTAATTACCTCCGGTGCCTAGTTACAGAGAAAGACCAGTCCACCATGAGACCTTCCTCCGGTACCGAGACGAGTTGATCCAACTTGAGGTAGAAGCCAAAGAGCTTGTTGAGAAGAGAGACACGTACAAACTTCTCAGCGAGCAACGTGAAGGAGAGGCTAAGAGCCATCAAGTTGAATTAGACATGGATCGGAAAGAACAAGCTGACCTGGTTGAATAGGTAAATTGTTTTGAAGTTAGTGACGATGACCTAGACACGGTGACTAGTGGTCAGAACCCCCAGGTCCAACAGAAGATTGATCAGATCGAGCAACTCTGAGATGAGATGATGTAATCAAGGTCGAGGCCAAAGAGTGGAAAGGCAAGATGGACCGCTTGGCCTCGGAAAAGGAGACTGACCGGGCGCAATTGGTCTCAGCAGAGGTCCAACTTCGAGCGACGAAGGAGAAGGCTGAGGCACTGTCCCAAAAAGTTGATGAGCTTCAGTCTCAATTGAGCTCGGTTGTTGCCGATCGAGAGACCCTCATCAAGGAGCTTAAAGTGGCCAAGTCGGTGGCTGAAATAACCAAGGCCGATGCTGATGAGATAGTGGCCCGGTACAAAGCCGATGCCGAGGTATCCCAGGACCACCTGAAAGACATTGTCGAATATGTGAGGCCGAGGCCGAAAGTGACTGGGGATTTGATTTATCAGGCGAGATCGAAAGTGCTAAAGGGCTCGAGGCCGAGGGCAAGAAGTTGGCTTATCCCGAGGATGAAGAAAACTCCGAGGATTCAAGCGGATCCGGGGGCGAAGAATAACCGATGGTCCCGGTGATGAGGCGGGCTCTGTCAAAGACCAGGTTATTTAGGTGCCTTTCTAGTTCGGGTGTTTCCTAGTGGGCTTGTTACCCCGAATCGCCCGGGCTTACCCAAGACAACCGTCCCCGAATGGGGATGGCCGTAGCCTTTAAAGTTTTGGAACTGCCTAATAAGCTTTGTGCCCCCGGGCTTCGTTATCCCGGGCCGTCTGAACCTGCCTTGGGCAGAAGTCCCCGAGTAAGGTGGCCCTTGGGCTCGACGTCTTTTGGGGACCAAATGTAAGAAAGAAGAAATTTTTAAGGGACAAAATATTTATCCGCAAGGTAGAAACTTCCTTTCATTTCTGTGCGTAATATACAAGGTTACACATGTGTACAAGCTTTGTGTTAAGGCTAGGGCAGTCTACGCTGGGCATGGTTCATTTGACCATTTGTCCCTTACAGTAAGTCCTATCGATCGAGCCTAGACTATTCGAGCACAAAGTTTCTTTCCTTGCTAAAATCATTATCCGAGGGTGATGCCCCCAGTGTTCGAGGCCGATCATTGAGAAGCCTCGGATACTATTGATATGATCCTTGACACCGGATCATAATCAATCTTCAATTTTAAGTAAGCACGATCCATTGTTGCCTCGTTAAAAACCTTGCCGGAAAACCCATTTGGAACAAAACCGGTTCGAGGGAAAAAGAGTGCAATGCGTGCTTTTAGGCCTAAAAATTGTATCGTTCGTTGACGGTCACCTGCAAGTGTTAGTCCAAAATGTAAATAAATAAAAGAAAGGAATGGGTTTGTACCTTAGAAATAGTATCATTTCAAGTGATTTATGTTCCAGTTGTTCGGTAGTCGCTCACCGTTCATTGCTCCGAGTTTGTACGATCCTTTTCTGATGATCTCGATGATTTGATACGGACCTTCCAAGTTTGGCCCCAGCTTCCCTTCGTTCGGGTTCCGGGTGCTTAGTGTGACCTTCCTTAACACTAAGTCCCCGATATTGAAGTGTTGAAGGTTAGCTCTTCGATTATAATACCTCTCGATCCACTTTTTTTGGGTGGCCAACCGGACGAGGGCGGCTTCGCGCCTTTCATCTAACAGTTCCAGGCTCATATTCATGGCCTTGTCATTAGACTCTTCGGTCGTGTGTTGGAACCTGAGACTTGGTTCTCCCACTTCGACTGGTATTAGAGCTTCGGCGTCGTAAATCAATGAGAATGGGGTGGCCCCGGTACTGGATTTCGAGGTCGTACGGTATGCCAATAGGACTTCGGGCAAGATCTATTTCCATTTCTCTTTGCCGGCGGTCAATCTCTTTCTGATGTTTTAGAGTATAGTTTTATTTGTGGACTCCGCTTGCCCGTTCCCACTGGGGTGATAGGGTATTGATAGGATCCTTTTGATCCTATGGTCTTTGAAAAACTTGCTTACTTTGCTGCCGATAAAGTGCTTCTCATTATCGCATACGATATCGGGCGACATTCCGAACCAGCATATTATGTGGTCCCATATGAAATCAATGACTTCCTTCTCCTTGATTTTCTCAAATGCCTGGGCTTCCACCCACTTAGAAAAATAGTCAGTCATTAACAATACAAATGGAGCCTTACCGGGTGCCCATAGAAGGGGCTGACGATGTCCATCCCCCATTTTATGTACGGCCAGGGTGATAGAACCGAATGTAGCAGCTCCCCGGACTGATGAATTATCGGAGCATGCCTTTGACACCAGTCGCATTTTCATACGAACTCCTTCACATCTTTTTCCATGTCAGTCTAGATTCCCAAAGAAGTCCCAGAGTTTAACAACAACTGTCTCTCGACCTCGGGTATTAGGAACAGTGTAAAGTCGGCCACGAAGTCTGCCAAAATTTGAGACTTGATGGCATTTTGGGGCCGATATTTGATATCATACTCGTTAATCTCAATGGCCCATTTGGCTAACCGTCCCAAGAGCTCGAGTTTTTGCATTATGTTTCTCAATGGGTAAATAGTTACAACACATATGGGGTGCCATTGAAAGTACGATTTCAGCTTCCGAAAGGCGCTTAGCAAAGCGAGCGCCAGTTTTTCTAGGTGAGGGTATCTAGTTTCGGCCTCGCCTAGAGTCCTGCTAACACAATAGACCAGAAATTGCATACATTCCTCTTCCTAGACCAGGACTCCACTTACCGCTATCTCAGATACTGCTAAGTACAGGTATAGTTGTTCGGTTGTCTTCAGAGTATGAAGCATAGGTGGGCTCGAGAGATACCGCTCGAGTTCCTTCAAGGCTTGTTGGCACTTCGGGGTCCATGAGAAGTTATTCTTTTTCTTCAACAGTGAGAAGAACCGGTGACTCTTATTGGAGGACCTCGAGACAAATCGCCCCAGGGCAGTTATGCGTCTGGTTAACCTTTAAACGGCCTTGACCTTGTCCACAACAGTGATATCATCGATGGCCTTGATCTTATCGGGATTAATCTTGATTCCCCGGTTGGATACCATGAACCCAAGGAATTTCCCGGACCCGACCCCGAACGCACATTTCTCCGAGTTTAGCTTCATATTGTATTTCTTCAATATGCTGAAGGTTTCCTACAAATATTTTAAATGGTCCTCTGCTCGTAGGTACTTAACCAATATATCGTCAATGTAAACCTCCATTAATTTTCCAATTTGTTCTTCGAACATCCAATTTACTAGGTGTTGGTAAGTGGCACCGACATTTTTTAATCTGAATGGCATCACGTTATAGCAGTAGGTGAAGTACTTTGTTATGAAGGAAGTCTTTTCCTGATTGCTCAGGTCCATCTGAATTTAGTTGTACCTAGAATAAGCGTTGAGAAAACTGAGGGTCTCGTGGTCGGTTGTTGCATCGATCATGCGAACGATGTTAAGCAAAGGGAAAGAGTCCTAGGGACACGCCTTATTCAAGTCTTTATCGTCTACAAACATTCTTAATCGGTTTCCTTTTTTAGGGACTACTACTACATTTGCTAACCAGTCCGGGTACTTAACCTCCCGGATAGACCCTATTTTAAGGAGTTTAGATACCTCGTCCTTGATGAACGCATGCTTGACCTCGGACTGGGGTCTCATCTTCTGCTTGACTGGGTGGAACTTCGGGTCCAGGCTTAGCTTGTGAGTGGTTATTTCCGGCGGGATCCCTGTCATATTAAGGTGGGACCAAGCAAAATAATCTATGTTAGCTATAAGGAATTGAATGAGTTTTCTCCTGAGCTCGGGACTCAACCCCGTGCCCAGGTATACCTTTCGATCGAGCAAGTGCTCGATCAGTAAGACTTGCTCCAGTTCCTCGACTGTCGATTTGGTAGCATCAGAATCGTCGGGGTTCAATCCTCGACGTTCGCCCATCAATAAATGTACAGCTTCTCTAGTTGGGTTGGGGCCGGTGTAGGTAATTGCTATTTGGCTTCTTGCTTGGCGGCCGAACCCAAAACTTTTGTCATTGTAAGTATGGATACCGAAACCACCTTGTCGAGCGCGAACATCTCCTTTGCAGCCGGTTGTTCTCCGTAAATTGTTTTTATCCCTCCTGGCATTGAGAATTTCATCACTTGGTGTAGAGTCAAAGGTACCGCCCTCATGCTGTGGATCCATGGCCTTCCGAACAGAGCATTGTACCTCATGACTCCTTTGATTACATAGAACTTGGCTTCCTGAATGGTCCCGACGACGTTTACCGGTAATGTTATCTCCCCTTTAGTGGTCTCACATGCCATGTTGAATCCGTTTAGAACTTGGACTGCAGGCACGATCTGATCTTGTAGACCAAGCTGTTCAACGACCCTTGATCTGTTGATGTTGGCCAAGCTACCTGGATCAATCAACACACGCTTAACTCGAGATTTATTATGAGTACAGATATTACCAGTGCATCATTGTGGGGCTGCTTGATCCCTTCAGTGTCCTCGTTGTTGAAAGACAAGGTTCTCTCTGGCACATAATCCCGAGTCTGTTTTTCCCTTGTGATGAATACTTTGGTGCACTTCAGCATCGGCCTCTGGGGAACTTCGACCCCACCGATGATCATGTTAATGATGTGCTGAGGTTCTTCCTGCTCGATCTGTTTATTAGAATCTTGTTTCCTGAAATGATTCTTGTCTCGATCACTCAGGAACTCTCGGAGATGTCCGTTGTTGAATAACTGGGCTACTTCCTCTCTTAATTGACGGAAGTCTTCCATTCTGTGGCCGTGAGTGCCATGATATTTGCACATTAGGTTAGGATCCCTTTGGGATGGATCAGACTATAGATATCGAGGCCACTTGGTGTCTGTGATGCATCCGATGGCGGTTACGATAGCAGCAACATCGACGTTGAAGTTGTACTCTGATAACCTTGGTGCTTCCTTAGGCCCGATGGGTCTGTCAAAACCATTTTTGCTTATGAGTCCCCGGTTATTTTGTCTCCGATAGCTTCTCCTTTCATTTCTCGCAGGGTTTCGTCCGAATCTGTTACTCTTACGATCACCGATATACGGCTGATATCGGTCCCTACTTGGCCTTGGTTCACGATCAATATCTCTTTTGGGTCTGTCACTGGATCGAATAGGATAAACAGACCCGGAAGAGGCTCTGAGCTGATCATCTTCGACTCTAATATTTGGCTGATATCGGTTATGCACATCGGCCCAAGTTACGGCCAGATATTCTACCAGATTTTGCTTCAACTGCTGCGAAGCCAATGAGCTTCGAGTATTGAGTCCTTGGGTGACTGTCAAAATGGCCCAATCATCCGCGACCAGAGGCAGGTCCATCCATTCCATCTGAAAATGGGACACGAATTCTCTGAGCATCTCATTATCCCTTTATTTCACTTTGAAAAGGTCCGACTTCCCGGTCTCGACCTTGATAGCCCCGGCATGTGCTTTTACGAAGGAATCTGCAAGCATAGCAAATGAGTCAATAGAGTTAGAAGGTAAGTTGTGATATCATATCATAGCTCTTTTTGACAAGGTCTCTCCGAATGTTTTGAGCAAGACAGATTCGATCTCATCATCTTCTAAGTCATTCCCCTTGATGGCACACGCGTATGAGATCACATGTTTATTTGGGTCAGTTATCTCATTGTACTTAGGAATTTCAGGCATGCAGAACTTTTTAGGGATCGGCTTCGGGGCTGCGCTCAGAGGAAAGGGTTTCTGAACAAACTTCTTGGAATCTAGGCCTTTCAATATCGGTGGTGCTCCGGGGATTTGGTCGACCCTGGAGTAGTAAGTCTCTACCTTCTTATGGTTAACTTCGATTTTCTTTTCTCCCATTTCTACCCGCTTTTTCAATTCCTCGATCATCTTTATTATTTCGGGGTTAGTTCCGGGTTAAACTTCATTTGGCCTATCGGTGGTTGGTTTATTTCTGCGAGTGTTTTCCCGGGATGATCCGGGCTCAACTCTACTGGGAGCGCAGATTCAGTTCTGCAGTTGGGCTATCGCTGCCTGCTGAGCCTGTAACGTTTCGAAGATCACCCACAAGCTGATCCCAACTCCCTCTCCGTCACGAGCATTTTGAGCTACCAACCGGACTCCCCCGTGGATGCCGTTCTCACAATCGGTGGGTAAATTCGTGTTGATGGCCATATGTGAGCTGGTGTCGATCAGGTCCGCGACCGAAATTCTGTTGGGATCAGCGGGGGGCACCCCGTTACCGGGCGATATATTGTTGTTCTCGCCATGGTGGCCAGACTCAACATCTGTGTTTAGAGGGGCCTATTGGGAGTTTAACATTTTAACGCAGACCTGAAATCAAAGGCACTTCAAAGAACAAGTGTGAAGTAGGGTGTGTTACGGAAATTTGTATCAAATCGCCGATATTATCCTTAGCCCTACGGTGGGCGCCAAACTGTTTACCCTAAAAATTGGATAACAATTAAATTTATACGTGATTTTAAATATACGCGAATTAATTAGATGCAAAGTGATAAATTAAGTTACTATTGAACAAACAAAGATAAAATTAATTCAAACCGCACGAGGAGGATAGTTTCGGCCTTATTGAAATATTTGCCCTTGATCCGGGCTCGCTATGGCCATCACTGATGATTAAGAGAAATAAATGATAACAAAGAAAATAATAATATATTACTTTGGAATACGTGTTACAATATCTTTATTGAATTATCAAACCCCCTTTATATGGTAGGGGAATCCTACTCTAGGTAAAACTCCATAAAAGGTAAAAATCCTCTGAATAACTGATCGTCGGTTCTTCATCGATACGTACCGAGATTCTCGCCGTAATATCCGGCTGGTCACGGATATTACGGCCTTCCGTTGGCCGTGCCCGATTGTCTGACAATGTTCTTCGAAGTCGTTCGAGGCTAAGACTGAATCCGAACAGTGACCCCGATATTCTTGAGGGCGGGTGTCGTGCCCTCGAAATCTGACTTAATGAGACCTTTACCTCGATCTCGGTCCCCTGTCATCTTGTCTCGAGCTTGGCTTATTTTATATGAGACCGGGGTGCACCATGAGCCCGATTTTACCCGTATACAAATATACACACATTTTTTAATAATACATATACAATATATCTTTAAGAAAAAAAATGGAGCTTCCAAAAAGTTGGGGCCCAAGCGATTGCTTTAGTGGCCTAGTAGTCGAGCCACCCATGTCCCTCCGTTTCAATTTATGTGAATTCATTTGATTGGGCACGAAATTTAAGAAAAGTGAGAAGACTTTTGAATTTGTGGTGTAAAATGAGGCACATATATTTTGTGTAGTTATAAATCATTGCATAAAAGTAAATTATTTCCAAATAAGGAAAGAGGTCATTCTTTTTGCCACAAACTAAAAAAGAAATAGATTCACATAAATTGAAACGGAGGGAGTATAATTTTAATCATGGTCAAGATCTAACTTTAGTTAATTAAATCTGAATTATTAATACCGAAAAGGGACTACGTTACCAATCTATACTATATTAAAAGCACGAAGGCCCTTAGCGAAATGTCGTTCGCCTTTTTGCCATTTAAAAGTAAAATTCGTATTGGAAAAAATAGTAATTAGATTTTTTTCCTAATATTTAATATTTCAAAAACAATTAAAATATTTCATTATTAAATCTTTCCTTGTTTAAACTATGTAAGAATTCCTAATATTTAGGACTTTAATTTTCACTATAACTTTACCTTGTATAAATCATTTTCTTAACTAAACACTGAACAATAACATAACCATAATACCTTTTCATGATAAATTTTCTAATATTTAGGATTTTGAAATATGAAATGTAACTTACGTCTTCAATAGTAAAGAGAAACCAAATTTTGGCTCTTTTTCAATAGTTGTTTAATGAAACATCTTTTCGTTTTAGACTCTTATTATGGTTTTGAAAATTGAAATGCAAGAATTATGCATCTTACATATCTAATAGTTTAAACAAAAACCCTCCTATATTTAGCAGTTAGGTTAGCTAAAGTTTATTGGCAATTAAATATTTCAGATTATTTTATTTAGGTAAAAATTCTTAATATTTAAAATTTTAAAATTACAAATTGCTTGCTTAATATTTAAAAATTTAAAATTATCTCAGATTTGGACAATTTTACAAAGGCATGTAATTGTAGACTCCGTGTTTGCAAAGGTAACGAAGTGTGCTAATATTGTCATCTACTATTAATTTATACTCTTTAACTCTACATCGAATTTTAGAAATACTTTTGAAATGACATTTAACAATTGCACGTTAAGTATACATAGCTTAAAAATATTTATATAGTTTTATAAATTTTATACTTATTGATATAGGATACATGGCAAAGTGCGTATCCTAAAACTAGCATTATATTAAAAACACAAAGTCTCTTGGCAAAATGTCATTTGCCTTTTTTACTCTTTTAATAAGTTTAACTCTAGACAAAATAGTCATTTAATCATTTTCCTAAGAATATTTAATTATTTCCCTAATTATTAGGACTTTGAAATCAACTAAATTTTATTTACTTAACCTTTCCTAATGAAAATTAGATATGAAGTCCTAATATTAAAATTTTAAATTTTATTTTGATTCTACCACTTCAACTGAAATAAACACATCAAATTGAGCACTAATGTAAATATTTGAACCTTTACGAAAATTACGTACCGGTAATAACCCGAAAAATTTTGAAGTACTTAAGTGGTAAGCCCGGTAAATTTTGCAAAAAAAATAATGTTTTATGATGTCGGACTAGGCTTACGTGGCCGCGGCTCGGACTTTTTGGGTTGAACAATGCACCGGAAAGTAAAAAAAATATTTTTGGCGGAAAAGTACATTTCTGCGGTCCATTATGCGACCGCAGAATAACTCTGCAGACCGCATAATGGCCACAGAGTGAGGCAGTTAATTGGGTCAGTTGGAATCAATTATGCGGTCGACTATGCGACCACATAATTGTTATACAGTGCATTATGCGACCGCATAGTGACCGCATACACAGACAGTTTTTTAATCATTTTGTCAGCAATTATGCGACCGATATGCGATCCGCATAACCACTATGCGGTCGCATATGCGGCCGCATAACTGTTCCGGAGCTCCATTTTTGGATTTTTAAAACCCGCCCCTATTTTATTAAATACACTCTTTGGGCCATTTTTGAGACATAATCTGATATTTTAGAGTGAGGGAGGGTGCCCTAGAGTGAGAAGGTATTCTTCATTAATTTTTTTCTTCAATTCTTGCTCAAGTTTTGGAAGATTAAGAAGGGAAGCTCACTAGGTCTTCATCCTAGAGGTAAGATTCTACACCCTAAACCCTAATCTCGAAATCTTCTGAAAATGGGTAACTAGCAAGATAAGTTTTGGGCATGAGAGTTGTCTATTTTACATGCATGTGTTATCAAAGGGTGTAGGAAGATTGTTGAGCTAAAATGGTAAAGAATGGGTTGTGGGATGATTGAATCCTTCATAAAAAGGACCTTGAAACCTTATGCACACCTAGTATTTGATAAAATGATCAAGTGAGCTAGAACCATGATCATCTTCCTAATTTTGGTTCAATTTATTATATTTCTAAAATAGATTGAAGTTGCTAAGAATTTCGGAATATTTAGAGTGTAAGGAAGCTCAAGTGAGGTATGTTGGCTAAACTCTTCTCTTGAAATTGAATCCCACGATATTCATGTAAATTATGTAAGTCCCGAGTGATTCATTGTAAAACTGGCTATTCCGAGTAAGATTGGGTTGAAAGATATATGTTCAACAAGCATCCCAAATGCTCTATTCATGTTATGTTACCAATTGAGGATGTGTTAAAATATGGGTTGAGCATTAATAATGTTTCGACTTTAAGTCAAGTTCAAATGAAGGCTATTATGCCAAATTTTGTGAAATATATTTGTGCCTTAGACTCTAAATTGCTCACATATGTACTACACACCTTGATTTGAATTGTATTTGTTGTTGATGATGATAATGATATTTGAAATTGATAAGGTGAGCATGAAATACTGAATATGGCCAACGTTCCAAGAATGATCTTATAATTATGGCCATTAGTGCCAATGAAATGAAAAGATGTGAAAGTAATATGAAATGCAATGATTGATATAAAAAGGTTGATGTCTCAAATAAGACAGCCTAGCCGATCGGGTCGTGATCGGACGCCATGCCGCACACATGGTGGTGATTGTGCTGGAAATTATAATTGAAATGGTAATTGTGGTTGATGTCCCTAATGGATAGCCTAGCCGACCGGGTCGTGATCGGACTCCGTGTTAAAGACGGTGGTATTGATATTGAGAGAAATTGTGGTTGATATCTCTAATAAGATAGCCTAGCCGATCGGGTCGTGATCAGACTCCGTACTAAGAGTATGGTGGTACTGGTTTTGTAAATAATGGTATTGTGAACAATGGTATATCGATACTACAAATCTCTCAATATGAGATATGGAAATTAATTTGAACACTGTCTTGATCCTAAATTGAGGTTTGATGTTAATTAAGGCTTTCATTGATATTATGATAATCTTGTTTGTATTATTTGTCATTCTATTGAGAGGCTGTTTAGTTATACATACTAGTGCTATTCGACGGTACTAACGTCCCTTTTGCCCGGAGCACTGTATCTTTAAATGGATGCAGGTGGTTCCACAGCAGGAGATATTGATCAGTGATAGCAGTACACCTTCTTCCCAGCTGACTTGGTGAGCCCCACTTCATTTCGGGGTTATGTATCTTTTGTATTTTGTATATTCAGTTTGAGGTATAGCCGAGGCCTTGTTGCCGGCATTATCATTGTACTCTTCTTTATCTATAGAGGCTACGTAGACATAGTGTGGGTTGTGTATCGGTATTGGAAAAGATAAACTATGTTATGTTGTGGTTGTATTATTGTCTATTTGAGACTTTAAAATGATGAAACTATTGAAAATGAATTGGTATTGTAGACATGAATACATTTTTGTCTAATTAATGCAAATAGGTATTATCTTCATTTGTTGATAAGTTTGGATAAAATAAAATCTAACAGGCTTGCTCGGTCAGTTTCACTCGGTTGAGCACCGGTCGTGCTCCTCGTTTTTGGGGCGTGACAAACTTGGTATCACAGCCTAAGGTTTTAAAGTGTCCTAGGATTTCTCGGAGCCGTGTCTAGTAGAGTCCTTATTATCGATGTGCTGTGGACTATATCTATAATTAGGATGTTACATGGTCATTTAGGAATAATACCATTCTTTCATGTTCTTGATCGTGCGATAAGGCTGATTGTAAGATTGTTCCTCCTTTAACTCTTGCATTGCTCTAATTTTAGGTACATGGCACCTAAGAAGAAAGCAAGAACTGGCCAAAGAGCCAATATCACCCCAGGAGTGACAGTTGACCCTATAATTCATGATGCAGGTGAGTACCCGAGGAGTGAGGATATTCCTCCAGTTACTACACTGGCAGACTCTACTACAACTGATTAGACCGCACCTGCCCCTACACCTACACCTACAGAAGGTGCAACAGTTCCTCCAACTAATATTCCAGTTCCACCTCCAGTTCCAGCTTCTGATTCTGATGTTTCTAATGTTGATCTTAGGAAAGCCATACAGATGTTGGCTCAAATAGTGGCTTCCCCGACCCAGAGGTCAAATGTTGCACCCAATTCTTCCAATCAGCTAGGGGATTCTACTGGTTCCAGGGTGAACGGGTTTCTCCAGTTGGATCCTCCAGTGTTCACGGGTACTAACCCAGAGGAAAATCCCCAGGATTTCATTGATGAGATGCACAAGACTCTTAGAGTTATGTGTGCTACTGAAATAGAGGCAGTGGAATTGGCCTCCTACCGCCTGAAAAAGGTGGCATATTCTTGGTATGAACAATGGGAAGAGTCCCGTGAAGAAGGGAGCCCTCCGATGAGGTGGGGTGAGTTTGCTGATGCCTTCATTGATCATTTCTTGCCCGCCGAGACTTAGTCAGCCCGTGCTGCTGAGTTTGAGAACCTGAGGCAAGGTAGCCTGAGTGTGTTGGATTACTATATGAGATTTCCGTACCTGTCTAAATATGCTATTTACATGTTGCCCACTATGGAGGCTAGTGTTCGCCGATTTGTACAGGGCCTTAGTCCCTTGGTAATTAATGAGGCTGCTACAGCTGCCTTAAATTCTGATATGAACTATGGAAAGATGGTGGCATTCGCTCAAGCCACAGAGACCTGCAAATTAAGGAACAGAATGGAGCGAGAGGGTAGTAATAAGGCCTGGTCTACAGGAAACTTTGGTGGTTCTTCTGGTGGCAGCAGGTCAGCCTTCAGAGGAGGGTCGCCAGGGCCATCACAGTCCTTTGCTCAGTCTTCAGCTAGTGCACCGCCATCAGGGCCCAGTCAGCAGCAGCAGTGGAGCCGTTTTAGGCCCAGTCAGGGCAACAGGGGATCCAATCAGCAGGGTCGTCATGGTGATAGATTCCAGCAGTAGAGGAAGTCCCCATGCCCTAGGTGTGGAAAGATGCACCTAGGAATATGCTACATGGACTTACCCATACGCTACGGATGCGGATTGAGGGGTCACATTTAGAGGGATTGTCGTTCATCCCGCCAGGGTGCGGGCAGGGGAATGGCAAAGCTAGCCAATTCTGCCGCTACTACATCCGCAACACCTCCTCCAGCTCGAGGCACTCCAACACCCGCAGGGCGTGGTGTAGCTAGGGGTGGAGCACAAAGTTCAGGAGGATCTGGACATTTCTATGCTATGAGGGGTCGCCACAATTCAGAGGCTTCTCCAGATATTGTCACAGGTATATTAACCGTCAAATCTCATGATGTATATGCTCTTATTGATCACGGTTCCACTATGTCATATGTCACACCTTATGTTGCTATGGAATTTGGGATAGAACTAGAACAGCTTTATGAGCCGTTCTCTGTATCTACTTCGGTTGGTGAGTCTATTTTGGTCGCGCGGGTTTATAGGGATTGTGTTGTCACGTTACGTGATCGGAACACCGTGTCCGATTTTATTGAATTGAGAATGGTCGATTTTGATGTGATAATAGGGATGGATTAGCTTTATTCATGTTTTACTAAGCTTGATTGCCGGACCAGAACTGTTAGGTTTGAATTTCCAAATGAGCCAGTTATTGAGTGGAAGGGTGATGATGTAGTGCCGAAGGGTAGGTTTATTTCTTAACTTAAGGCCACAAAGATGATCAACAAGGGATGTATTTACCATTTGGTCCGGGTTACGGACACCGATGCTGAGGCACCTACACTTGAGTCTGTTCCTGTTGTGAATGAATTTCCAGGAGTCTTTCCGGATGAACTCCCAGTAATCCCACCAGACAGGGAGATTGATTTTGGGATTGATGTGATGCCAGACACACATCCTATATCTATTCCACCCTATAGAATGGCACCGGCATAATTGAAGGAGCTAAAGAAGCAATTGAAAGATTTGTTAGAAAAGGGTTTTACCCGACCTAGTGTGTCGCCTTAGGGCGCACCTGTTCTCTTTGTAAGAAAGAAAGATGGGCCACTACGTATGTGTATTGACAATCAGCAGCTTAATAAGGTCACAATCAAGAATAAGTACCCACTGCCAAGGATAGATGACTTGTTTGATCAATTGCAAGGTACCAGGTACTTCTCCAAAATTGATTTAAGATCCGGGTATCACCAATTGAAGATCAGGGAGCGGGATATCAATCCTACGCGATCGCGAGCCTCCTCACGCGGTCGTAAAGCATTAAGCACGTGGTCAGCTTCTGCTTCATTTTCTCTTCGCGAACGCGGACTTGCCCACGCGATCACATAGAACAAATTCTCATCTGCCAAATTTAGCCAACGCGATCGCAACCCAATCCACGCGATCGCGTATAAGGAAATTAGTGAAAATTTCCAGGAGATATCAGCAATGTTCCAAAAGCCAAAAATGATCTGTTAGCCGTCCGAAACTCACCCGAGCCCCTTGGGACCTCAACCAATTATACGAACAAGTCCTATAATATCATACGAACTTAGTCGAAACCTCAAATTACATCAAACAATGCTAAAACCGGGAATTATCCTCCAATTCAAGCTTAATGAAACTTAAAATTTCCAACTTCTTCATTTGGTACCGAAACCTATCAAATCAAGTCCGATTGACCTCAAATCTTGCACACAAGTCATAAATGACTTCGGAACCGGATTCCAACCCCGATATCAAAAAGTCAACTCCCCGGTAAAACTTCCAAACTTAAATTCCTATTTTAGCCATTTTAAGCCTAATTTAACTACGGACTTCCAAATAAAATTCCGAACACGCTCCTAAGTCCAAAATCACCATATGGAGCTGTTGGAATCGTCAAAATTCTATTCCGGGGTTGTTTTCACAAAAATATTGACCAAAGTCAAACTTGGTCTTTTAAAGCCAACATAAGGAACCAAGTGTTCCGATTTCAACCCAAACACTTCCAAATCCTGAACCAACCATCCCCGCAAGTCATAAATCATTAAAAGCACATAAGGAAAGTTTTATTTTAGGGAACGGGATTCTAAAAGTCAAAATGACTGATTGGGTCATTACATTCTCCACCTCTTAAACAAACGTTCGTCCTCGAACGGGTTTAGAATTATACCTGGAGTGCTGAATAAGTATGGATATCTGCTCCCCATGTCTTCTCGGCCTCCCAAGTCGCTTCCTCAACTGGTTGGCCCCTCCACTAGATTTGTACTGTAGAAATCCTCTTGGACCTCAACTGGCGAACATGTTTATCAACAATGGCAACTGGCTCCTCTGCATAACTCAAGATATTATCTAGCTGAACTGTGCTAAAGTCTAACACATGTGATAGGTCGGTATGATACTTCCAGAGCATAGATACATGAAAAACCGAATGAACTCCCGATAGACTGAGAGGCAATGTAAGGTCATAAGCAACCTCCCCAACTCATCTCAACACCTCAAATAGGCCTATAAACCTTGGGATCAACTTGCCCTTCTTCCCGAATCTCATAATTTCCTTCATCGGCGAAACCTTCAAGAGAACTTTTTCACCTACCATAAATGATAAATCACGCGCTTTCTGATCTGCGTAGCTTTTCTGTCTGGACTGTGCTATACGAAGTCGCTCCTGAATCAACTTTACCTTTTCCAAGGCGTCCTTTACCAAATAAGTACCATATAACTTAACCTCACCAGGCTCAAACCACCCTATGGGTGAACGACATCGCCGACCATATAAAGCCTCAAATGGAGCCATCTCGATACTGGATTGGTAACTGTTATTATAAGCAAACTTGGCTAAAGGCAAGAAACGATCCCACTGACCTCCAAAGTCAATCACACATGCCCTGAGCATATCCTCCAAAATCTGAATCGTTCGCTCTAACTGCCCGTCAGTCTGCGGATGAAAGGGTGTGCTAAGCTTTACACTGGTCCCAACTCACTCTGTACTGCTTTCCAGAAATGTGAAGTAAACTGAGAACCTCTATCTGATATGATGGAAATTGGCACACCGTGCAACCGAACTGTCTCCTGAATATAAATCTGGGCCAACCTCTCAGAAGTATACGTAGTCACAACCGGCATGAAGTGTGCCGACTTGGTCAACCTGTCGATAATGACCCAAACTGCATCAAACTTTCGCAAGGTCCGCGGCAACCCAACTACAAAGTCCATAGTGATACGTTCCTATTTTCATTCTGGTATAATCATTTGCTGAAGTAAGCCACCTGGCCTCTGGTGCTCATATTTAACTTGCTGGAAATTTAGACACCTAGCTACATACTCAACTATATCCTTTTTCATTCGCCGCCACCAATAATGCTGCCTCAAGTCACGATACATCTTCGTAGCACCTGGATGAATAGAATACCGAGAACTATGTGCTTCCTCTAGGATCTTTTTCCTTAGTCCATTAACATTAGGAATACATAGATGATCCTGGAGTCGCACAACGCCATCCGCTCCAATAGTGACTTCCTTGGCACAACCCCGTAGTACCGTCTCTCTAAGGAGCATTAAGTGTGGATCATCATACTGACGAGCCTTGATCTACTCAAATAGTGAAGACTGAGCTACAACACTTGCAAGAACTCGAATGTGCTCTGAAATGTCCAACCTCACAAGTTGGTTAGCCAAGGATTGAATATGCAAAGCTAATGGCCTCTCCTCTGCTGAAATAAAAGCCAAACTACCCATACTCTCCGCCTTTCTACTCAAGGCATTTGCAACCACATTTGCTTTGCCTGGATGATATAGGATAGTAATATCATAATCTTTTAGTAACTAAAGCCATATGCGCTGCCTCAAATTTAGGTCCCTCTGTTTGAAAAAATGCTGCAAACTGCGATGATCAGTGTAAACTTCACAAGACACCCCATAAAGATAATGCCTCCAAATCTTAAGAGCGTGAACAATCGCAGCTAATTCCAAATCATGTACCGGATAATTCTTCTTGTGGGATTTCAGCTGACGTGAAGTGTATGCAATAACTCGCCCTTCCTGCATTAATACACAACCCAAACCAATGCGTGAAGCGTCACAATACACTGTATACCTCCCCGAATAGGAAGGTAACACTAACACTAGTGTTGTAGTCAATGTTGTCTTGAGCTTCTGAAAGCTGGCTTCACAATTATCGGACCATCGGAACGGAGCACCTTTCTGGGTTAATTTGGTCAAAGGCACTGCAATAGAGGAAAAACCTTCCACGAATCGACGATAATAACTTGCTAAACCCAGAAAACTCCTGATCTTAGTCGCCGAAGTGGGACGATGCCAATTCTGAACCGCCTCAATCTTTTTGGGATCAACCTTAATACCATCACCCGATACAAATGCCCCAAAAATGTTCCTTCTTATTGCGCGAGTAGATCAAAATGTCATCAATGAAGACAATGACAAACGAATCAATATATGGTCTGAATACCCTGTTCATCAGATCCATAAATACTGTCGGGGCATTAGTTAAACCAAAGGACATCACCAGAAACTCATAATGACCATATCTAGTCCGAAAAGCAATCTTCGAAACATCCGAATCCCGAATCTTCAAATGATGGTACCCCAACCTCAAGTCAATCTTAGAGAACACCCTAGCACCCTGCAACTGGTCAAATAGATCATCAATATGTGGCAACGGGTACTTATTCTTAATAGTGACTTTGTTCAATTGGAAATAATCAATACACATCCGCATTGTTCCATCCTTTTTCTTCACAAATAATACCGATGCACCCCAAGGCGATACACTCGGTTTGACGAACCCTTTGACTAGTAACTCCTCAAGTTGTTCTTTCAATTCTTTCAATTCTTTCAGAGTACGGTGGAATAGATATAGGCTGGATATCTGGAGCCAAGTCAATACAGAAATCAATATCACGATCAGGTGGTATACATGGAAGATTTGAAGGAAATACATCGGAGAACTCCCGAACTACACGCACTGAATCAATAGCCGGAGTCTCTGCAATAGTATCCCGAACATAAGCTAGATAAGCTAAACAACCCTTCTTAACCATGTGTTGAGCCTTCATAAAAGAAATAACCTGATTAAATGAACTAACAGACGAACCCTTCCACTCCATCCTAGGCAAAGATGGAATAGCCAAGGTAACAGTTTTGGCATGACAATCTAGAATAGCATGATATGGAGATAACTAGTCCATACCCAGAATAATTTCAAAATCGATCATCTCGAGCAATAAAAGATCTGCTCTAGTTTCATAACAATAGAATGTAATAATACACAACCGGTAGAACTGGTTCACAATAACAGAATCGCCTATAGGAGTGGACACATAAACAGGAGTACTCAAGGACTCACGAGAAACACCCAGGAAATGAGAAAATAGAGATGACATATATGAATACGTAGATCCTGGATCAAATAATACTGAGGCATCTTTGCCGCAAACAAAACTAATACCTATAATCACGGCATCTGAGGCCTCTGCATCTGGTCTAGCCGAAAAAGCATAGAACCGAGCTGGAGCGCCAACTGGCTGGCCTCCGCCTGGCTGACCTCCACCTCTAGGACGACCCCTACCCACCTGTCCTCCACCTCTTAGTGGTCGGACTACTGGTGGAGCAACTGGTCCGGTAAGCATAGGCTGCTGACCCTGCTGTACTGGTCTACCTCGAAGCCTGGGGCAAAATCTACGCATGTGCATGGGATCCCCGCAATCATAACAACTCTTCGGTGCGATGGGCTGCTGAATAAGAGTCTGGCCCTGGGGAACTGAATACCCACTGGGAGGACCCTGAATAGCTGGTGGGCGATAGAACTCTCTGGTATAGCACTGAGATAAGGTCGCACTGGAGCACCTTGAGGAGGCGGTGGTGCTGGATATGGGGGCTTGCTGGAATGCCCTCTCACGAACTGACCTCTGCCCCCAGACAGAGCACCTCTGAACTCTCCAAAATACCTAAACCGCTTATCACTAGTAACCTGCTCCCGTCTACGCTGTTGTACACCCTCAATCCTCCGGGCTATCTGTATGACTAGCTTATAAGAAGTACCCATCTCAACCTCTCGAGCCATAGTGGCCTGAATGCCAGTATGTAAACCCGCAACAAACCTCCACACTCTCTCCGCCTCAGTAGAGAGTATCAAAAGTGCATGGCGAGATAACTCAGAGAAGCTCGCCTCATAATCGATCACTCACATCTGACCCAGCTGGAGCTGCTCAAACTAAAACCGCAACTCTTCCCACTGAGAGGGTGGAATATACCTGTTCAAGAAAATACGAGTGAACCTGTCCCAAGTTATGGGAGGAGAATCTGCTGGTCTGCCAAGAACATAAGACTGCCACCATCTACGGGCTCTGCCCTCTAGCTGAAAAGTAGCAAAGTCTACCCCATGAGACTCCAATATCCTTATGTTGTACAGTCTATCCTTGCACCGATCAATAAAATCTTGGGGATCCTCATGTCGCTCAACCCCAAAGACAGGAGGATGTAGTCTAGTCCATCTGTCCAATAGTTTTTGAGGATCAGCGGCTACAGCTAGCATGGGCTCAGGTGTAGCTGTTGTCACTGGCTGGGCTTCACCCACGGGTAGTGCACCCTAGGTCTGACATACAGCAGCTGCCTTTCCATGAGCCTGTACGGTAGGGGTCTGTTCTCCTCCGCCCGCCTTAGATGTGGCTGGGTCTGTCGGAAATAAATCCGCCTGAGTCATATTGTCCATGAACCGCAACATACAACCCATGACATCCTAAAACTCTGGTGCAGATGTGAAATCTACCGGAGCTGGCTCTACTACAGGCACCTCACCCTGTTCCTCAATAATGGGATTCTCTGCTAGACCCACTGGCGGCATAACTGGAATAGTCTTGGGACGTCCTCTCCCTCTACCATGGGCTGGAGCCCTCCTTCGGCCTCTAGCAACTGGGGGAGTAGCTCTTCCCTGGTCCGGAACCTCATTAGAGCGCGTTCTCACCATCTGTGAGAGAATAAAAGAAGGATATTTAGTACTACATTAATTGCACGATGGAATATGAAGAAAGGTAGTTTCCTAACACCTTATAGTCTCTCGAAGATAAGTACAGATGTTTCCGTACCGATCCGAAGGACTCTATTAGGTCTGCTCATAACTTGTGAAACCTACGTGAACCTAGTGCTTTGATACCATGTTGTCACGACCCAATTTTACCTATATGTCGTGATGGCACCCAACACCATAGCTAGGCAAGCCAACTAATAAATTAGACATATATCGTTAAAATTTGAATCCAAGAAAAACTATAAGACACCAAATTCTACCAATGTGTGTGCCAAGACCTGGTATCACAAGTGTATGAGCATCTAGTAGATTATACAAAACCTCTACTACTGTCTGAAATAAAAATAGACAGAATGAAAAATACAAGGAGAGACACTGGTAGCTGCAGAACGGCTCAGAAAGGCAGCTCACTACTATGCCCCTGGATAATGTGGGTGTAAGACGATATGTCCTCCACTAGTATTTACCTCAGGTCCTACGCAAAAAGTACAGCAAGTGTAGTATGAGTGCGTAAACAACGTGTACCCAGTAAGTATCAAGCCTAGTCTCGAAGTGGTAGAGACGAGACGACCGACTTTGACACTCATTATGGGTCAATAATAATAATTGAAATAAAACTATAATATCTAAATTAGAATGATTCACAGAATTTACAATAATTTATTTAACCAGCAGAAATAATAAAATTCCTTCCAATGCAACAATTCTCAATATATTAATTAAATTTCTTCAATTCAAAATAATTTCCAATTTATCAATTAATCTCATTTACAGGAATAACAAATAATTCCTTAGCAAGCAGAAATAATAATTCTTTAAATTCCAAAGATTCTCCAATTTATCAATTAGCTTCGCAAGCTGAAATAAACTATCAAAGTATCGTGTAATTATTATTATTATTAAGCACGATTTATGCCGAGGTCGTACGGCCCGATCCGGAGTTTCGTGTACACTGCCGAGGGACGTGCGACACAATCCATAGATGCATCTATCCTGCCGAGGCGTTCGGCCCATTCCACAAGAAAGGAGGACATTTTCTTATGTACCTGCGGAAGGAGAGTATATTTATAATAAGATAAATTCGGGAGGAAGAACAATTTCTCTTAACAATTAATTAATTTAAACAGAAAATCAAGCATATGAGATTTTCATCCTTTAATACTTTTATCAAAAAAATTCGCAATATATTCATATATATCAGTTAATATTAATTAAACAAAGAATACAATTTACACAAGTAATTTATGCTTTCAGTCCTAAACTACCCGAACTTTAGTATTAATAGTAGCTACGCACGAACTCTCGTCACCTAGTGCGTACGTAGCCCCCACAATTAGCAATAATTATTTAATTTAATTACCTATGAGGTAATTTCCCCCTAACAAGATTAGACAAGAGACTTACCTCAAATTTGCTCCAATTTAATCCACTAGAAGGCCTTTTCCACGATTATCCAACTCTGTCTGGCTTGAATCTAGCCAAAATAATTTGATATAATCACTAAGAATTATAGGAATTAATTCTATAAGAAAATACTACATTTTCAATAAAAATTCCGAAATTAATTAAAAACAATTTCGTAGGGCCCACATCTCGGAATCCGATGAAAGTTACGAAATATGAATGCCCATTTAATCACGAGTCTACCTATACTAAAATTTCTACATTCCGATAGTACTTCGGCCCTCAAATCCTCAAATCTATCTAAGAGGGTTTTCAAACGTTTTCAACTTAATTCACCAATTAAATAATAAAAACAGTGATGGATTCGGATAATTTAACCAATATTGAGTTGAGAACACTTATCCTATTGTTTTCTCTAAAAATCTCCCAAAATTAGCCTAAATCCGAGCTCCAAATCGTTAAAAATGGAATTCGTCCCATTTTCAAAAATTAAACTCTCTGCCCAGTGATTTCTTATACGCGATCGCGAACTTCCTCACACGATCGAGTAGCACAAATTTTTCTGCCCAGAAATTAACTCTACGTGATCGTTGAAAATCCCACGTGATCGCGAAGCACAGTCTCCGCAAGCCTAAGCGATCGCGAGCCTCTTCACGCGATCGCTAAGCATTAAGCGGTGGTCAGCTTCTGCTTCGTTTCCTTTTCGCGAACGCGGCCTTAGCCACGCATTCGCATAGCACAACTGAATCCAACCTACGCGATCGCGGACTTGCCCATGCAATCACATAGAACAAATTTTCAGCTGCCAAATTAAGCCTACGTGATCGCAACCCAATCCACGCGATCGCGTATAAGGAAATCAGAAGAAAATTTCCAGCAGCTATCACCAATGTTCCAAAAGCCAATAATGATCCGTTAGCCATCCGAAACTTACCTGAGCCCCTCGGGAGCTAAACCAATTATACCAACAAGTCCTAAAATATCATACGAACTTAGTCGAAACCTCAAATCATATCAAACAACGCTAAAATCATAAATCATCCTCCAATTCAAGCTTAATGAAACTTTAAATTTCCAACTTCTTCATTCGGTACCGAAACCTATCAAATCATGTCCGATTGACCTCAAATTTTGCACACAAGTCATAAATGACATAATGGAGCTATGTAAATTTTCGAAACCGGATTCCAACAACGATATCAAAAAGTTAACTCCCCGGTCAAACTTCCAAACTTAAATTCTAATTTTAGTCATTTCAAGCCTAATTTAACTACGGACTTCCAAATAAAATTTCGAACACACTCCCAAGTCCAAAATTATCATACGGAGCTGTTGAAATAGTCAAAATTCTATTCCAGGGGTTATTTTCTCAAAAATATTGACCGAAGTCAAACTCGGCCTTTTAAAGCCAACATAAGGAACCAAGTGTTCCGATTTCAACCCAAGCACTTCCAAATCCCGAACCAACCATCCCCGCAAGTCATAAATCATTAAAAGCACATACGAGAAGTTTTATTTTAGGAAACGGGGTTCTAAAAGTCAAAATAACCGGTCGGATCATTACACCTAATATATAATATTTTAAAATTAATTTAACTTTGCCTACTAAACATTTCCTTACAACTTGAACTATGTAAAACTCCTAATATTTAGAAATTTAATTAACATAACCAAGAATTTTTATATCGTTAATAACTCTAATATGGTATCCAAATCAGTATAGAACTCTCTTACCTCTAATAAGTAAAAGTACTTCTAATAAATTCATATACTTTTTCTCTTCTCCGATCTCTATTTGCTCTTCTTTTTATGTATCCTTTCCTTTCTAATAGCTTTTTACCCCTCCCCTTCCCCCTCCCCCCCCCCCCAACACAATTATATAGTTTCTTATTCAGTTGTTGGAATATAATTCAAATCCATAGTAATTATGGTGCATTATTTTTACTCTATAGTAGAGATGCGATTTTATTTTTGCATTTTTGGATCAAATTGTAATGCAGTCATATATTGATTTCATAAATATTTGGGATATTGTTGGTTATTTAACTAGAAATAGAATTCTTATTTCATATTTATTGTTAAAATCCTTTATTGGAGATGAATTATTTGTTCAACGATTAGAAGTTGATTTTCGCTTTTGTTTTAGAAGAAATTTAACTGTAGATTAAGTAGTTTGAGAAGCACTTTGCATTGGAGCATTAGGGTATGTTATGGCTTTATCAAATATAGGTTTTGAAGATTCAGAGAGCCAAGAAAAGCTAGAACCCAAGAACTAGGAAGTTAGAGTAATTCACAATACCATAACGTGATATAAAACTTTTTACTGTAACTCAAATCGGTAACATTTTTTGCTTTAGTCTTAATCGATAAATTATTTTTTTATATTGATTAGTTATAGGAGGCTCAATAAGGTGGGAATAATCAAAATATCATATTTTGTATTTGAGGAATTTATGAAATAGTAGTTGGTAAAAAATCACTTTAAATTTTTATCTTATATCCAAAAGGAATATGGTGCCTGGCACAGTGTTTGAAGATTTGAATCAGTGTAAAAGTATGTTGTATTTTTTATTTGTTATAGGCATTTTTTGTGCTTGATTTTTTTGTTGTCATTATATTTTATTATTTGGTGGTGTATATATATGTTTGATTAAAATATAGATATTCAATTTTATAAGGAATTTGCAATAATTACAAAAGGATAAAGTCTACGGTATGCGAGAAAATGTCATCTTTAAATTTAATAATTAATTATGTAATCTAAGACCTCGAAAAGTACTATTTATCATTCCTCGACTTACGTGCGCAGTCCGTAAAAAATTTTAAAAAGTTTTTATGTGAAAAATGGATTAAAATGTGAATTAGAGCTTTAAAACTCAACTAAGTTGACTTTGGTCAATGTTTTGAGCAAACAGACTCGTATCAGTATTTTGACAGTTCCGGTAGGTCCGTATCGTGATTCGAGAGTTGGGCGTATGCCCGAAATCAAATTCCGAGGTCCCTAACCCGAGATATGGAATTTTGATGAAAAATTAAAAGTTTAAGTTCAAATAGTGACCGGATATCGAATTATGTGCAAACGACCCCGGAATAGAATTTTGATGATTCCAACAGCTCCGTATGGTGATGTTGGACTTAGGAGCGTGATCAAAATTTTATTTGAAAGTCCGTAGTGAAATTAGGCTTGAAATGGCTAAAACAAGAATTTAAGTTTGAAAGTTTGACCGGGAGTTGACTTTTTGATACCGGAGTCAGAATACAGTTCTGAAACTTTTCACAGCTCCGTTATGTCATTTATGACTTGTGTGAAAAATTTGAGGTCAATCGGACTTGATTTGATAGGTTTCGACATCGAATATAGAAGTTGGAAATTCTAAGTTTCACTAAGCTTGAATTGGAACATGATTCGTGCTTTTAGCATCGTTTTATGTGATTTGAGATTTCAAATAAGTTCGTATGATATTTTAAGATTTGTTGGTATATTTGGTTGAGGTCCCGAGGGCCTCGGGTGAGTTAACGGATCAAACAATTAGATTTAAAAAGCTGCTGCAATTTTTCTCTTCAGTTGAATATTCTGGGCTGTGATCGAGCCCAAGATCGAGCCCAGGGTCGAAACCAGGGTCGAAACCAGTGACGAGGCTCAGGATCGAGCCCAGCTCGAGGGCCATGATCGAAGGCTCAGGCTCGAGTCCATGATCGAAGGCTCAGGCTCGATGCGATGATCGAGTCCATGATCGAATACCCAGCCTCGATGCCATGATCGAAGGCCCAGACTTGATGCCAGGATCGAGGCCATGATCGAAGGACCATACTCGATGCCATAATCGAGGCCATGACCGAGATCCAGGCCCGAGCCTATGATCGAAGCCACGATCGAGGCCTAGGCTCGAGGGCCATGATTGAAGCCACGATCGAGGCCCAGTTCGGAAGGCTACCTAGGCAGATTTATAAAAGAGGGCATTCGTCCCATTCTCTATTTTTAACAAATTGAAGCTTGAGCAGAGGCGATTTTGGATAGATTTTCATGAAAAAACATTGGGATAAGTGATTCTAACTCGGATTTGGTCTATATACACAAATATATCATTGTTTTCACCATTTAATTAGTGTTTTGAAATTGAAATTTGGGAAAATTTTTGAAATCTCATAGAAACGAATTTTTGAAATTTCGGTATCGATTCAGAGTCGGATTTGAGTGAAACTGGTATGGTTGGACTCGTAATTGAATGGGTTATCAGATTTCGTAACTTTCGTCGGATTTCGAGACGTGGGCCCCACGGATGAATTTTTAATTAATTTCGGGATGTTATTGAAAATGTAGTATTTTCTTATGGAATTGATTCCTATAATTTTTAGTGATTGTATCGAATTATTTTGGATAGATTCGAACCAGATAGAGTTGGATAATCGAGAAAAGGGTCTACTAGTGGATTAAATTGGAGCAAGACGAGGTAAGTCTCTTGTCTAATCTTGTGAGGGAAAAATTATCCCATAGGTAATTAAAGTAATAATTATTGCTAATTGTGGGGGCTACGTACGCACGAGGTGACGAGAGTCCGTGCGTAGCTACTATTAATGCTAAAATCTAGGTAGTTTAGCACTCAAAGCATGAATTACTTGTGTAAATTGTATTCTTTGTTTAATTAATATTATTTGATATAAATATATCTTGTGAATTGTTAGATAAAAATATTAAAGGATAAAAATCTCATATACTTGATTTTCTGTTTAAATTAATTAATTTTTAAGAGAAATTATTCTTTCTCCCGAATTTATCTTATAATAAATATACTCTCCTTCCGAAGGTACATAAGAAAATGTCCTACTTTCTTGTGGAGCGGGCCGAACGCCTCGGCAGGATAGATGAATCTATGGATCGTGCCGCACGTCCCTCGGCAGTGTACACAACACTCTGGATCGGGCCGTACGACCTCGGCAGAAATCGTGCTTAATAATAATAATTACACGATATTTGGATAGTTTATTGCAGCTTGTGAAGCTAATTGATAAATTAAAAATTTTTGGAATTTAAAGAATTAATTATCTCTGCTGGTTAAATAAATTATTGTTAACTCTGTGAATCATGTTGATTTAGATATTCAAGTTTAATTTCAATTATTATTATTGACACATAGTGAGTGTCAAAGTCGGCCATCTCGTCTCTACCACTTCGAGATTAGGCTTGATACTTACTGGGTACACGTTATTTACGTACTCATACTACACTTGCTGCACTTTTTGTGCAGGACCTAAGACAAGTACTAGTGGAGGACCTATCATCTTACACCCACATTATCCAGGGGCGTAGTAGTGAGTTGCCTTTCTGAGCCGTTCTGCAGCTACCAGTGTCTCTCCTTGTATTTCTTATTCTATCTATTTTTATTTCAGACAGTATTTAAGGTTTTGTATAATCTACTAGATGCTCATACACTTGTGGCACCAGGTCTTGGCACACACATTGGTAGAATTTGATGTCTTATTATTTTTTTGGATTTAAATTTTATTGATATATATTTTATTTATTAGTTGGCTTGACTAGCTATAGTGTTCGGCGCCATCATGACCTATAGGTGAAATTGGGTCGTGACAATATGGTATCAGAGCACTAGGTTCACGTAGGTCACACAAGTTATGAGCAGACCTAATAGAGTCTTGCGGATCGGTATGGAGACGTCTGTACTTATCTTCGAGAGGCTATAGGGTGTTAGGAAACTTCACCATTGGTATCACTGGCTGGGCCCCACAGACGAACTTTTAATTAATTTCAGAATTTTATTGAAAATGTAGTATTTTCTTATGGAATTGATTCCTATAATGTTTAGTGATTGTATCGAATTATTTTGGCTAGATTCGATCCATACAGAGTTGGATAATCGAGGAAAGGGTCTACTAGTGGATTAAATTGGAGCAAGATGAGGTAAGTCTCTTGTCTAATCTTGTGAGGGGAATATTACCCCATAGGTAATTAAAGTAATAATTGCTGCTAATTGTGGGGGCTACGTACGCACGAGGTGACGAGAGTCCGTGCATAGCTACTATTAATGCTAAAATTCGGGTAGTTTAGAACTCAAAGCATGAATTACTTGTGTAAATTATATTCTTTATTTAATTAATATTATTTGATATAAATAAATATATATTGTGAATTGTTAGATAAAAATATTAAAGGATGAAAATCTCATATACTTAATTTTCTATTTAAATTAATTAATTGTTAAGAGAAATTGTTCTTCCTCCCGAATTTATCTTATAATAAATATACTCTCCTTCTGGAGGTACATAAGAAGATGTCCTCCTTTCTTGTGGAGCAGGCCGAATGTCTCGACAGGATAGATGCATCTATGGATCGTGCCGCACGTCCCTCGGCAGTGTACACAACACTCTGGATCGGGCCGTACGACCTCGGCAGAAATCGTGCTTAATAATAATAATTACATGATATTTGGATATTTTATTGCAGCCTGTGAAGCTAATTGATAAATTAAAAATCTTTGGAATTTAAAGAATTAATTATCTCTACTGGTTAAATAAATTATTGTTAACTCTGTGAATCATGTTGATTTAGATATTTTAGTTTTATTCAATTATTATTATTGACCCATAGTGAGTGTCAAAGTCGGCCATCTCGTCTCTACCACTTCGAGATTAGGCTTGATACTTACTGGGTACATGTTGTTTACGTACTCATACTACACTTGCTGCACTTTTTGTGCAGGACCTGAGATAAGTACTAGTGGAGGACCAATCGTCTTACACCCACGTTATCCAGGGGCGTAGTGGTGAGTTGCCTTTCTGAGCCGTTCTGCAGCTACCAGTGTCTCTCCTTGTATTTTTCATTCTGTCTATTTTTATTTCAGACAGTATTTGAGGTTTTGTATAATCTACTAGATGCTCATACACTTGTGACACCAGGTCTTGGCACACACATTGGTCGAATTTGGTGTCTTATTATTTTTCTTGGATTTAAATTTTATTGATATACGTTTAATTTATTAGTTGGCTTGCCTAGCTATAGTGTTGGGCGCCATCACTACCTATAGGTGAAATTAAGTCGTGACAATTATACATCTTGTATTATATGCTTGAGCATGTTTACGTGTGTGTATAATAATAAAATATTAAAAATATTGATCGCCTTTGTTAATCTTTAAAGTTATATTTAATGTTTGTTAAAGCTGTAACTAGCACTAAAAACTCAAATCACCATAGAATATGTTAATAAAAACATAGGATTTGTAAATCATTAAGAGTTCTTATCCTAAATAATAGGCTATCAAGTATTTCCAAACCAACTGCAATTAGTTGCAAAGTTGTCCATATAAGACTTTCTTAAGTATTGCTATTGCTAACACGGGACAAACTTGCACTATCATATTAAATTGTTCACCTTTACAAGTCCACAAGATATTCAATTATTTTGAATTCAACTATTGCGTTAATATGATAAATCACTATTATATCTTCTTTAATATATATTGCCGATTTACATAATTCTTTTTCTTCTATACAAATTTAATTGATTGACTCAATATACACGTACAACACACGTACTCTAAGACTAGCCCAAGTAAAATTTTGAGGAAACGGAGAGCAAACAAATTAACATAATTTCAAACCCGTTTGGGACTCAAATTCTTTTATATGTCGGTGAGCAATTCAAAAGTTGAGCTGCCCAACTCATAATGGACGAATTCGGAGGTTTAATTCCTACTTAATACACGCAAATGAGAATGATGAAAGGTGGAAAGGGAATAATTACCTATAGTAATCTATGTTTGGCTTTTGCCCGCCCTTCAATTTGACTACTTCAAGTGAGTTGATCTTTTATCGATTTCTTATTGTGGTTATTTAAAAATGAGCAACAATTTTAAAAATGCAAATGCTACAAGCCCCTCCTCCCCCACCCCCCATTTTTTGTGCAAATCTCATACTCAGAAGCAACTACTGTATCTGTTAACATATAAATAAATGAAACAACAGGCTCAGCACGTTGATAATCAACCCTATAATAATAGACAGATCATAATTTGATAATCATGCAAAATATTAAAGCAACAGAACTCATTAAGTCTACAACTCAAACTCTAATAAGTCTTTTCTCAATACTTATGTCTCAGTTTTATAGATTATTTCTCAATCTTATAATTCAAATCATACTTTACAACTCCATATACTTAATATTTATACTTTACCGTACTAGAACTAGGATAGGTCACTTATGCTATCTCTGTCTACACGTAACTTAATGATAGATCCCAGCAAAATTATTAATTGTTACTCTCTCGTGAAAAATGCGACATGTTTAAGCTACTTTATCATGCCGTAGCACATGTATTAATGTTGTTGGTTATTTCAATCTCATGAGCAACGTGTACCATCTCAATACTTTATTACTTTCTGCTACTCCTATTTTATTTTATTTTGGTTGAAGGGAAAAAAAGAAGTGCGATATTAGGCAGGTGGGATAACCTAACCCATTGGAAAAAAAACAAGAAATTGAAAAGAGATAGGGTTTAAAATAATTTATTTTAGAGAAGTTACTATATGTTTATGTGTAGTGGGAGCAGTTTTCCTATAACTGCTATTTCCTTCTCTTCTTAAACATGATATTTCATCTTCTTCAAAAAGAAAACACGTAACTTAGAGCAGCGTTATACGTTTTCAAAACTATCTAAATACTGAGTGCTCGTTGGTAGCATAATAGGACAGTGATGGTGATAATTATTTTGCTATTATTTTAATGTTGCTTTGTATAATATTTATTCAAAGTGTTGGCAACGACGACGACATCCTATTTGTTGAAACCAGGGGTAGCAAACGGGCGGGTCGGGTCAGATATGAGCGGGTTAAAAACGAGTAATGCAAATGTAACGACTCGGCTGGTTGTTTTGAGCTCTAGCACGCCGTTCGGCGATTTGAGGCCATGAGTAGTTGCACTTCATGTTTTATGACTTGTACGCGTAGTCGGAATCGAATTTCGGGAAGTTCGGAGTTGATTCGGATGGAAAATTCTCAATTCGGAAGCTTTAAGTTGGAAGAGTTGACCAAGGTTTGACTTTTGAGTAAACGACTTCGGAATCGGGATTTGAAGGTTCCAATAGGTTCGTATGATGATTTCGGACTTGTGCGTATGTTCGAGTTGAGTATTGGGTGGTCCGAAAGCATTTCAACGCTTATTGTGAAAAAATGGCATTTTGAAAGTTTTAGAGTTTCCTAAGATTGATTTGAAGTGAACTTTGATTTTATTGATGTACATTTGGGATTCCGAATGGAATAGGTTCGTATTGTGATTTGTGACTTGCACGTAAAGTTTGGCGTCATTCCGAAATGTTTAAGTGTAATTCGGACGCGTTCGGCGAAGTTTGAAAGCTGAAATAGGTGTTTTGATCATCGATTCATAGTTTGGATGTTGTTTGGTATGATTTGAGGCCACGAGAAAGTTTGCATCATATTTTGGGAATGGTTGGTATGATTGGACGGGGTCTCGGAGGCCTTGGGTGTGTTTCAGATGGGCTACAGGTCATTTCGCCATGGTTGAGCTGCTGTTTTTTAGAGCTAGTGCATCCTTCTTCGCGATCACAAAGAAAGGGCCACGATCATGAAGAGCAAAGTGTTGTTCCAGGCCTTGTGAACCGCGATCATAGAAGGAAATTCACGATCGCGTAGAAAGATTTTCTGCTGTCAATGGTCTGACTTCGAGAGCTTATATCTTGCAATCTATAAGGAATTTGAGGATGATCCAAAAGTGAAAGTTGTAGTCCTTTGAATCTAGTTTTCAGAAAATAAAACCGTTTGTCATTTGGAATTTCGTACAAAAAGATATTCCTATTAAACCAAAGGATATCTGTGAAGAGGAAACAAAATTTGTACATCACGATCGCGAAGTTTTAGCCGCGATCGCAATAAAGGAAAATGATGCTGTAACTTTTATTAATGGCAATCGCATGGATAATGACTGCGATCATGAAGAAGGAGGCCTGTCAGGTGTATTAAACATCTATTTTTGGGATTTGTAGTGATTCTTGAAGATCGTTTTCGCCATATATCATAAGGTAAGTTATTCCTACTTGTTTTGAGTTAAATACATGGGTTATATATGGATTTTAATATGGAAATTTGATAGAAATTATGAAATATTTGAAAAAAAACCTAGAAATGGTATTTTAGATTTTGACCACGAAATTGGACTTGGAATTAAGAATAAATTATATATTTGAGTTCGTGGTATTATATGTAATATTTATCTTCAAAGATATTCGGAATCTGGGCACGTGGGCCCGATGGTTGACTTTGTTGAGTTTTTGAACGGAGCTGGAAATCATTATAAATTGTTAAATTGTAAGCATTGGAGTATATTTTGATTGATTTGCACGTTGTTTGACTAGTTTCGGATCGTTTGGCTTTGAGTCGAGGAGTTGGAGAGGCATTGAAGCCGATTATGGAACTTCTAAGCGAGGTAAGTCTCATGTCTAACCTTGTGAGGAAGAAATTACACGTATGTGTTATTCTTGTTATATGCTACATATTGTGGGAGTTGCGCACGTATGAGGTGATGAGTGTCCCCGCGCATGCTAGAATTCTTGATTATATCTGGGTAGACTAGGATTGACGCCATAATTTATTTGTACTAGTTGAGTTATTATTTCCTGCTTAGTTATTGATTTCGCGTTGCGACCTGAGACTGGGCTTGTGTAGAGCGATGGACTCGCTATTGTAAGATATTTGACGAGCTACTTGATTAGCCCTAGAATAATTGTGCTTCCCTTACGAATTTCTCTCGCGTTGTGCGTTTTCATCTAAAAACTTCTTTAAATTTCATAACTCACACGTATATTCATGAGCGGGGTCAAGAAACTATTAAAGCTTCTTATTCTAATGGGATCGGGTCGTTCGCCTCGACAGGATTATGTACCACACTCTTATGGGATCAGGCCGTTCGCCTCGGCAGTATCATATTCTTATGGGATCTGGTTATTCGTCTCGACAGTATCATGTATCACATTCTTATGGGATCGGGCCGTTCGCCTCGGCAACTTCATGAAATACTCTTATGGGATCGGGTTGTTTGCCTCGGCAGAATCGTGCGTAATATTTGACAAGAAGCCAACGTATCCGTGAGTTTTTCTGATTTGAATTGTGATGACCTATCTGGTGGGGACCATTTTATATATATACTCCGGTTGAGAAGGTATCCGATAATTGAGAGCTAGTGTTTACCGTTTAGAGGAGGATCGTACCACGTACCTATATTTGCTTACACTGTTTATTTACCATGCCTCATACTTGTTTACTTTCTACTGTACTTGATTTATTGGACCACTAGTAAGTGTCGATGTCGACCCCTCGTCACTACTTCTTCGGGGTTAGGCTAATTACTTATTGGATACGCATTGATTTACGTACTCATGCTACACTTCTGCACTTATTGTGCAGGTATATATTTCTGGTAGTGTTTTGGGCGCAAAGTCGCAGCTATTGTGGGGACTTTACGGTGAGCTGCATCCCATGTTACGATCCGTAGCATACAAAGTCTCCATCAGAATTATTTATATTTTTATGTCTAACTTGTATTCTAGACAGATGTTGTATTGTTATTGTATCTTCTAGGGATGCTAATGCACTTGTGACACCGGGGTTTGGGGATGTTCTAGAATTGTTATGGATTGTTTTACACTGATACACTTTTACTTATTATTTTTAATTAAACTGTACGTAACTGCGATTTTTTTAATGCACTCACCACTCTATCTAAATAAGATTCATAATTTTAAAAATAATAAAATGAATAATTAAGCGTTGGCTTGCCTAACGGTGACGTTGGGCACTATCATGACCTATAGTAGATTTTGGGTCATCACAGCAAAAATGGTAAATTATTCGATCCGACCCAACGGATAATATGGATATTCATATTATCCATGACTTCTTGAATATGATCACTTTGAGGAGAATTTTTGATCTCCCAAACTTGAGAAACCCCCAATTTGAGGCTTTACAAATGTAAAAGATAAACTCATTAGTTATCCATTGATTATCCATTTTCGAAGTGGATACTATGGTTCTTATCCATATTTAACCCGTTTTCAAAAAGTTCATTATCCAACTCATTTTTTAATGGATAACTGTTTTCTTTTAACCATTTTACCATCACTGGTTGAAACTATCAATTATAATATAGATCTCTTCTTTGTTCACTTGTTTAGAAAGATTTAGAATCTGACAAAGTTACATCAAAATTTTGTTTTCTTTATTATGTTAAAGATATTTTTTTGAAAGTCAAAAACACAATTCTTTCTTTCTTGAAATAAAAGAAAAGTAGTATTGGGGGTGGTGAAAACATTGTTGAAAATTTTCACCTTAATATACTCTTTTTTTTCCCTTTAACATATAAACTAATTTAACGTGATCAAGTAATCCCTTTCCCTTAAAGAACTATTATCTGATAATTGTTCCGAGATTGAAAAGGTAGAATATTTGTATTAATTGCCTGCCATAGCTATTTGATAACAATCGTGTAGTTCTTCAAAACAAAATAATAAAAAAGGATGGAATTGCTCTTTCTCCATAGACTGCTGAAATGTTTTCTTGGGATTATGAACAACAATTTCATAGTATAGATGTTGTGACTCAATATTTTAGAAGCCCACGTTGGCATTTCATGTTTACTATATTTTAATTTACAACCTGTCAATTAATTCATGACTAATCATATGATTGTCCATTATTAAAAAATTTGGCCTTAATAAAACTTACTCTCCTTAATATGAAAGATTAGTTTAGTCTTAATCCCTCCTTTGGTATTCTTCTCTGACATTTGTTGTCATATTGAATGGCAGTAGCCATTTTTATTGTTTCTGTATTCCTAATTCACACATGACTGGACGGGAACAAGCTCGAACTATTCCAAATGGGAGTTCTCAAAGTCGAGCAAGGGGACATCGTAGAAGGATGTGTCGTCGCAGGACTTATTTCTGTAATGATTCAAACTTGAAGCCTGAAGTCATCAGGAATGTCCCAAAAGCGATGCAAAATGAGTTAAAGGGTCGAATGGGTGAACAAATGGAAGGAGAAAAGAAATTTAGGGAGTTTAAGGAATTTAAAATGGGCCCTGATACTTTCATTTATGAACATGTACATCTTTTTTAGTTATAAAGAGCTGAATTGTCTAATTACATAGAGATTACTGATTAGGACCGTTAGCTATTTTAGCAGACTCTCTTCGAGAGCCTTGAGATGAAGTTTTAACTGATATTTAATCAGGATATTTAGCCTAATGCACCTTTTAGCAGATATATGCAAGAGTTAGTATTCGATTGATATATGTATGTTCCAGCAAAAATGTAAATTATCATTATGTATTTTATTTTAATGATATTTGATTTTTTGTTGTTTGTCTCACCAGTTACATATATTACCTATTAATATTTTTTGTAATGTGTTGAGACTTGAAATGAAACACACACTAAGAAGTAATTTTGATATTAATTAAAATATTTAGATATAGATGATTAATGGAAACATAATGACCTTTCGATTCTATACAAAATATAGAATTAATATTATATTTAACTAGGTAATTTGCACGCACTTCGCGCGTTCATGAATGACGTCATTAATTCTTACTCCTTTGACGACACATTAATACTTGCTTCCTTACTTCACCAACCTATTAAACAACTTGTGAGCGGATGTATCAAGAAGCTTCTCCACAACAACATTAAATAAAATCACAGTAGTCTCCCCAGTTCTATCTCTTATATTTACGTGTATTTAGTACCTATAGTTGTACAATCAGTTAGAATAAATGAGAATAAAAATTATTACATTATTACTTGCTTCCTTACTTCACCAAAGGAAACTTGCATTCTTTAGCGCAAAGGTGGCATGTATAAACATCGTTTGCCGATACAATCTTCTTGGAACAGGAGTTGCATGAAATAACTACCAATCAAAATAGTTGTCCATACCAATCTAAATAGTTGTCCATTTCGGTAATGTTGTCCCTCACTGTAGCAATGTATTTCTAACATTAAAAAACTCTATTTAGTGTAGAAGCATCTTGAAGAATTGTGTTTTTAAAAGCGAAGAAGCAGAAATAGGAAAATACTAACATGTATTTTCGGCATTCCGGTCAGACACTCAGTAATGTTCATCATATTCAGTAACATCTCTTCCTCAATGGGAATACTATTGACATTGGAGTTGCCGATAGTTTGTACCCCAAAAAATATGGTACTAAACTTTTGAATCAAAGTTGTTATGTAATCTATTTCAAAGATTTAGATATATTCAGCTTGCAAATGTGGATAGTGAAAATAATCTCACCTGTTAACAGGGAATGCACTTTAAAAACTAACTTTAATATATCTTCAGAATATCAGTAGTAAATTACATAGCAATAAACATTAAACATAAAACAATTACCTCGGAATTGTTTTACTGTTATAAAAGTTACTATCATAATGTACGGATCAGAGTCGTAGTATAACATGGTCCTTATAGATGAAGAGGTAATACATGTGTCTTATTCTTTTTCAATATGCAATTTGTAATTATTAATTTTGAAAACACTTAATTTTGAAAACACTTATGATTACAAATTGCAAACAGTAAGTACCTCTTCATCTACAAGGATCATGTCTATACTAATCAATTCTCTGTTTCACTTGTAATTAATAGAATCTCCCATTCGACAAACCTTGACCCTCATGGTCCAATCAGCTCTAGTATTATTCAAGTCTGAAAGAAGAGGATATGTTATATCCTATAATAGTTTCAGGATAGAAAAATAGCATATGAGTTTAAGAAGGATGGTAGAAATAGTTTACGGATATTGGCAGAAACACACGTAAGGATGTTGTGGGAGGCTTTTATATAAAGATTCCGTTCAAAATTTTAAACGATGCTAATGATTAATTGGAAAGTTACAATCCTTTAGAAAAGACACAATAACGAAGGTAGATTTTGCACAACAGGAAGAAGAGGCTGTTGTTATGTCATCTAAGTTCCCGTTATCAATCAAGTCAGATATATGAATGAATCGATTAAGATCAATTTGTGGCTTATACAAAAATTGGCGCAATGTGGGCTTTCATAGGGACAACCAAACATATATAGTTGAGCTTTATTGGGCAAACGATATATTTGGGGTTCATTAAGCAAACGGGTTGTAGGGGTAAAAAGTTATATTTTTTTTTTATTTTTTCTGATTATTAGGCTACAACTAATATATTAAATGCATATGTCGATCTTCTAGCATAATAAAAAAGAGTAGAGCAGGAAAATATAATAGCGCTAATATAGCATCAATCTATATTCAATCAAATGAAAATAATAAGGCAATACGATTTTTGCTGAGAAAAACTATATATTTTCCAGATCATTACAATATTGCCGCTATGTTTAATGCATATGTCGCTTCAAGCACACGAAAGTTTAGAGAGGAAAATAGTAGTAGAGGAGGAAGTTGAACAACTATCCAATATCAATTTCTGAGGTTATGATGAAAAATCTAACATAGTATAATCTTATTCTTTTGTTCCTTCGTTATTGATTAGGGAAAAAAATATAGTATTCCAGAATATTTCTGGGACTTTGCTCGGGAAAAATTATTAGTAATAAAACATTAAGTATCAGAATATCAGGGACACAGTTAGTATCAATTGTGAAACAAATATAATGGTGAAGAATATTTAGATTTTTTAAAGTGATTTAGAATCTTTATATCTTTAATTAGTGATTAGGTAATAAATTATGGTATCCCAGAATATTGACAGCATAAGTAGGTAAGAAATTATAGTATCCCAGAATATTGACAATATAAGTATGAATTGTGGGAAAAAATATAATAGTGAAGAAGGTACCTCAAAAGACTGTATTTTGACATCCTTGTTTGTCGATACCTATACAATTAGATTAGGGTTCTTACAAGTTTGTAAGAGTCAAATATATAAGAATAAAGCATAAATAATAAATATTATTTTGAAAAGATTACAGACCGGCTATTATGAAGTGAATACCATTTTTTTTCTGAAGCCATGGGTGAGGATGATTTTCTTCAGAATTCTTCAGTGGGCGACAAAGTTAACATATATATAGTGTGGAAAAATATAGAGTAGCAGTGTGAGCAAACTGTTTTTTTTTTTCAGTTTCCCAAATTAATGAATAGCTTAAAGAAGGTTAGATGTAGGAATTAACAAAGTGAGAGTTATGAGGAATCTTAGCAGGAAAAATGGAGATAGGTATGAGGAAGAGAGAGTAATGTAGGTATTTGTGATGTAAAGAAGCGGTGCAGGAAGAAGCAGTTGGGTGTGTAAAGTGTTTCGGCGGTGTAGTTTCAAGTTCAAATTGCAAAAAGCCTAGATCCTAGAAAAATCAAATGCGGCTAAATGAGAATGCCACGTAACCGACGCAAGGCCCTCAATAATAAATATATATAGATTTGCTTGAGTGTGTAATTACTTGCATAAATTGACTGAAATATATATTTATGAGTTAAACTTGTAATATTGTCTCTAATAACAAACATGACATCGAAAAGTATCATTGATGACTTGAACAAGGATGACAAACTCCATGGTGAAAATTGCAACATATGGAGTCATAAGATGTAGTATGTAGTCGAAGAGCAAGATGCTCTTAAAAGTATTAACTATGTTATGAGTAACCCAGAGGAAGGTATCACTGTCCAACGCAAGAGGGATCTGGAAACTTACAATATTTGAAAATATATTACTACACGTGGAATTATTGTAAGTTCATTTGTTGACAGTCTCATCCATGAATATGCGCAATATCCTACTGCTCAAGCCATGTAGGCACATTTAAGAGAGGCTTATAGCGGTATAACTGTTACTCGCCTTAGACAGCTGACAATCAAGTTTGATACGTACGAGAAACGTATTGATCATAGTGTTAAGCAACACTTATGGGTGATGTCAAACATGATTGCTCAACTCAAAAGTATTGGTCATGTTCAATCTAACGAGCAACAGGTTTAGGCAGTGATCCGATCTCTTCCTTATAATTGGGAACATCTGAAGGTTAACTTGACCCCCAATGATAGCGTCAAAACTTTTGCTGATATTTTCCGTCATATGGAGCTTGAACACGACTGGCTTGGTGCTGCTAAAGCTGTACCTAGTGCCTTTGTGGCAGAATCAAGTGGTACAAAGAGTTCAAGCTTCAAACGCAAGAGAAACTGAGAAAATGACCAAAAGGGTAAAGAGACCGGAGAAGGATCCTCTAAGAAAGAAACAAGCTGAATTCCAAGAAAGGAAAATGGTTCTACAAGAAGAAAGACAAGACCAAGATGAAGTTCTACAATTCCCAAGTTCCAGAGCTTTTTGCTCGTGAATGCACTGAGCCGAAAAAGATAGCATTTCAAAATGCATCTCTTAGTTCTATATATTTTTCTAGTACTGTTTTACTAACTAAATATTATCATACGGAGATTGTAGACTTAGGGGCCACCGGCCAAACGATTTGTAATAGAGAAATATTTATAGAGTTCCGTCGATTTTTACCTGGATTAAGGCATGTATATGTGAAAAATAATGCAAAGCTTGAAATCAAAGGGATAGTTCCTTACATAATGGATATGCGTGGTGGCCGATCTTTGATGTTGCATGATGTCCTATATGTTCAAGAGATTCGACGAAACTTAGTCTCTGTGTTTGTTCTTCTAGATTTAGATTTCAATTGGAACTTTAATCATAATGGTGTTTGAATTACTCTAAACAATATTTTTATGATTTTGAACATTGATATGATGATTTTATTGTGTTAGATTATAATCCTTCTATGTATAACTATTATGTTGACTATTATATTGCGACATGTTATTTTAGTAACAATGATATTGATGTTAGTATATGACATGCAAGATTAGGTCATATAGGGAAAGATTGAATGAACCGAATGGCTAAGGAAGGACATTTAAGTTTTTTTTCTAAAATTGAAATGCCGATGCGTGACAATTATCTTGCCGGAGAGATTACATGTAAATCATTTGGAAAGGCTAAGAGAGCTAATTTTTCATTGCAACTAATCGATTCAAATATTTGTGGTCCAATGAATGTGAGGGCTAGGTCTGGTGCTTTATATTTCATTAAGTTTATTGACGATTTCACGAGCTTTGGTTATGTTTATTTAATTTCTCATAAATTTGAAGTACTTGAATGCTTTAAGAGATATTTGATAATCAATTAGACAAAAGGATTAAGACAGTAAGAACCGATAGAGGGCGTGAATATCTATCAAAATAATTTAAAGAATTATGTAATAAAAAAGGCATCACCAGACAGTTAACTATTCCTTATACACCTCAATAAAATATTGCAGTATAAAGGAGGAATGGAATATTATTAGACATGATAAGGTCCATGATTGCACATATAAATTTATCTATCTCCTTTTGGGGAGACGCGTTAGTGATTGCAGCCTACATGTTGAATAAAGTACCTTCTAAAGCATTTTCTTTTATGAGCTTTGGACCGGTCATAAATCAAACTTGAATGATTTACGACCTTGGGGTTGTGGTGCATATATAAACATTTCTTTTAGCAAGTTTGGAAAATTGGGTTCAAAAGGCAAGCAATGTATCTTTATAAGATACTCAGAACACTTCAAAAGGTATATGTTCATTGGTGAATTAGAGTATGGAAGTGTTACTGGGATTGAATCACTAGACGTCACATTTCTGAAAAATGATTTTCCAAAAAAAGGTGAGGTAAAGAATATAGAGCCTTTTTATGAAACATTGAACTCAGATAGTTAGCAAGTGTTTTCTAACACTGTTGATTATCAAATCGATCAAGGTATTATTCTTGATCCGAGTGGAAGTAGGAGTTCTCAATCCCAAATTCCTTCTGTCGAATCTAAATTTCAACTATGAAAGATTACCAAAAATATTGTGCCTAAACATACTTATGAGATTGAAGATTACATTTTCTTAGTATCTTTCACATAAATGGATGAGCCAAAATCCGTGACTGAGGCTTTATCGAGCCCTGAAAAAGATGGGTGGATGAAATCAATAAAAGAAGACTTAGAGTATATGAAAACTAACAAAGTCTGAGATCTAATTGACTTCCCGCCTGGGTTTAGAGCCATAGGGAACAAATGGATTTTAAAAATTAAATGCAAAGCCGATGGATCAATAGAAAGATACAAAGCATGATTGATAGCAAAAGCTTTACTCAATAAGCTGGAATAGATTATGAGGATACATGTTTACCAGTTGTGAAATTTACCTCAATTCGCTTTCTTTTGGCTATTATTGCACGTTTGGATCTGAAATTATACCAAATAAATGTGAAGACAATTTTTCTCAATGGAGAGCCAAACAAGGAGATCTATATGGAATAACATGTAGGTTTCATCATTAAAGGCCAAGAAAAAAAGGTCTGTAAATTAAAAAAAATTTATTTATGGTCTGAAGTAGTCTTCAAGGCAATGGTATTTTAGATTTTTCAAAGAAGTAATCTCATATGATTTTACCATGATCAATGAAGTTCATTGCATCTATATGAAGAAGTCAAATGGAATATTTGTAATTCTTTCTCTTTACGTGGGCGGTACTTTATTGGCCGGGAATAATTTAGAGTATGTGAAAACCATCAAGTCATGGCTTTCAAAGTCATTTGACATGAAATATATGGTGAGGCATACTATATCCTTGGAGTTAAGATCAAAAGAGACTATTCCAAAAAGTTATTGAATCTATCTCAAGAAACATACATAAAACGATTTTGGAGCGCTTTCACATGAATAGTTGTAAATCCATGGATACTTTTATAGAGAGGTGAATATTTAAGCCATGAAATGTGTCCAAAGACTAAAAATAAAAAGGAAGACATGTCTCGAGTTCTATATTCAAGTGCTGTCGGGAGCTTGATGTACGTTATGATGTGTACTCGTCCGGATATTTGTTATGTCCTAGGTCCGGTTAGTAGACATCAATCCAATCTTGGAAGAGATCATTGTAAAGATGTAAAGAAAATTTTCAGATGCCTGAAGGGAACTGCAGATTATTCACTATATTATAATGGATATAATTTATACTTGAGAGGATATATAGATGCTGATTGAGCTGGTGATCAGAATGATAGAAAATCAATATATGTTATACTTTCTTACTTAATGGTGGTTCTATTTCATAGAAAAATAAGAAACAAACTTGTAATATCCTTTCGACGATGAAAGTTGAGTTCGTGGCTTGTGCATCTGCAATACAGGAAGATGCGTGGTTAAAGAGATTCTTTGAGTATTTGCATATTACAAAGAACTCTCAAGGTCCCATTACTCTTTATTGTGATAGTCAAGCGACTATGGCATACACAAATGATCTTAAGTATCACAGTAAGACCAAACACATTGACATCAAGTATAACTTTGTGAGAGATATGGTAGCAAGTAAAGAAATAAATTTACAGTTGTTCCTATGCGAAATATGATAGCTGATTCTTTTACAAAGGCGATATCTAGAGACCTGTTTGAGAAATATGTTATGCGTCTAGGTTTGTAAAGGATATGGACAAAATTATGCATTGTAAAATTACTTGAATATTATAATATGCTCATCAATATTTGACTCTTGAATTTGTGTTCATATCTCGTATGCAAGTGATGATATTCTTTTTGATAAAGTGTGTCGAATAAGTGACGAGTGCAAAACACAACCCAAAATTGATGTTTGCTAGCTAAAGATAGTATAGTTTAATTATCGTCTCCAAAGGAATTGAATTTAAATAATGTTCAAGTAATTTCTGTCTTAAATGCTATTCAGGATAATTAACACTTTGGTTGAAATGATTATAAGCTAAAACTAACTATTAAAACTAAAGCAATTAACAATTGATCATAGAAATACACGAGTTGAGCAACACCGAAATAATCAATGGGAGAAATAAGGGTCGTGACAGGATAGGTGCAAGAAAGCTATTTGGGATCTAACTCTAGTTTAATTCACTCAAATGATCTAATGATTCTCACGAATTCACTCTATGATTAGTTCAATCGTATAGCCAAATCTCCTCTCTCGATTAAATCTGAACTCTACGAGGTAAACTAATGTAAATCATTATGAAGATATGCAAGAACACATTGATGAACTAGTCTTTAGGGAAAATATCTTTCGAATATTCTCCTAACTTGATTTAATCAACAATTGAACAAGCTCTTTCGATTACTTAAGAGAATCACTGAATTAACCAAATGAAATAATGCAAAGATAATTACCCAAAATATTCCTCTTTCGATTAAATAATTTGGTGAACAAATTGCATTCAATTCAAACCTCCTTAAACAAATTCATGCTAATAACTAAAGTTAAAATCCACAAATATCAATCAAAATACCATATCCATCAAACCCTAAAGTAAACTACTCCATAATCATGGAGAAAGTCATCACCAATATAGTTGAAGCATACAAAAATATGAATTCAATCCAAACTTGGGTGTTGAGTGGAGGAAATAATGATGAATCGTTGTTCTTTGAGTCTACAATGATGCTTCAATATTCCGTAGGTCAAAAGTTCCTTCAAAAATATATGTTTGGTGTATTTATACCAAGTAGAAGCGGGTACGTACGGAATTATCCTTTCCAAACCGAAGTGGAAAATCACTCTAAGAAAATTACACAGGCACAACATTCCACGTGTCGCCCCATGCTCCGCGCCAATGAGAATGTTCAGAAAGAAGGTTTTTTCCACTATGCATGAATTTTGCACTAACACCTTGTGCTCCGCAGCGTGCCCAACAACACGGTAGTGCATTTTTCTTAGAGTAACTATTTTTTCTCACTTTTTGACATCTAGACTTGGTCCTCGAACCTCGAACGTGATCCCGACATAATATTTTAGGCTTCTACTTAGACTTCAGAGCTCTAAATCATCCATTTTAGCTCAAAAGTTTCTTCTTCACTAGAAATCACATCCTACACAACATAGCACACATAATAAATATAAAGTACTAACAATTAGGCTTAAACACAATTAAAGTGTAGTAATTACATTGAGAATATAGTTTAAAACATGAGTTCCTAGCATATCATCAATACCTCACACTTAAACCATTGCTCGTCCTCGAGCAATCAACCTACACTTCACATAGAGATTACCTTTTCAAGTAACTCTCTTAACTCATCCTTCCAAGAATAATTAAAGCAGACTAAGCACCATACCGTAATGTCCTAACCTTAAGACTAGACTCAAAAGCACCAAGTATTTTTCACAACATGCTCACTTACTCTAACACAAAGGCCAAAGACCGTACCCTTCCTTCGCAAATCATATGCCCTCACACCAAAGATAGAGAATAGTTCCACACACAATAAAATTCAAGAACAAATACGAACTTAAGATAGAAAAAATTCACTCACTCTCAGAATTAAAATTCATGTGCCACAAAAGGCATACCATAGGCTTGCCCATAGTGTAATACTTTAGTAATTTAGCTCATTCAATCAAAGATCAAGTGAGACTCTATTTGGTTGTAATGTAAGTTGCGGGACTAGTAGGAAATATTTAGATATAGTGACAAAATCTCCCTGAGCACTTCAATACATACAATTCACAATCTGAACCCCACACTTATGTTGAACCAAACCCTAACCTTCACAACATCATAACATCAAGCTCCCAAACTTTTTAAGCACAAACAAGATGACTACCACTAGCAAGGAATCAAATATTTTTTTCTAATACATACACAAACTCTTTTTTTTTTCTTTCTTTCAAAGATCTGATTATTTTTCTCAAGAGAATTCACTTTGTTTTTCAATTTCTTACACGTGGCTCTCACAATTTTTCTCAACAGTTGCACCTATCTCCTTTTTCAGTAGTTTCACTCAAAACTTTAACCATGCCTCCACTTAGCTTTTAACGAGCTCATAAGAATTTGAAGTTTTCAAGGGAGGTGAAAGGTTCAAACATATAGTCAATTCAAACAAAGGGGTCAGGCTTGTAGTGTGGTTGCCAAAGAAATAGGATTACAGGTTCAAAGGGGCTAGCTAAGATACACATTATTTGGGAGGGCAAAATTATATATCTGGCTCAACAAAAAAAATGCCTATATCACTTCCTAGACTAAACAAGACCCCTATTTTGCTTTGCAAACACACATGGTAAGTTCTAGACATTAACTGACATGCACAGAATATCAAAAATAATAGCACTCACACCATAGCACATAACTCACTCAGGACCGGATCTATCTCGACTCTCTAGTCAAAATAATTAAGCAGAGTCAAAATCAAACAATTTAAGGCACTTACAGATGAGTTAAGAAATAATCCTAAGCGTCACAACTAAGACGCTCACCGCTCTCAAGACACAACAAAATCAAGAAAATTGCCTCCACTTAGCACTATGACTCAAGATTCTTTATTCCTACAAAAAGAAAAAGCTAACTACACCCGGTTCAAGCAAAATCCTTAAAAAAGAACCGCGACACAAAGAAAAATCAAGGAATAATTGTTACACTATCTAAGAAAATAAAACAAAAATAAAAGACATTTTTTTTCTTCGACTTTTATCCCTCAAGAAGCCAGTTAAAGAAATTCATCGTCGGAAAAAGATAAATTTTTTTAAACAATACTAATGAAAATGCACAGAAAGATAAAAGAATAAAAATAGATATACATATATATATTTACATCCCCCACCCCTTACTTTAAATTGTGGCATGTCCCCTTGACACACAAATAAAAAGTAAGAGGTAAAGAAAAGTCCCCTGAATCATCTAGTTTGGGTCTGAATCTAAGTTGGGAACCACTTTGCACGCCCTACCCAGCGCACACATCCATGCTAAAAAAAAATTTTCTGCCTTCTTTGGGTACACCCCACACTTGTCATGCTTACTCTCTCCAGCTTGCTCTTTTAGGGCCTTTTCCTTCAATTCAGAGTGTGTAGTTGACTCATCTATAGGTGCCCCTATTGCTTCCTTCATCTTGAACACCACTCAATCTTCTCCCGCTCTTAGCATGAACTGCCTTTCATGAATATCCAGAATAGCTCTGCTAGTAGACAAGAAAGGTCTCCCTAAAATCGGAGGGACCTCCTTATTCTTTTCAATGTTCACCAAGATGAAGTCCACAGGGAATGCAAATTTGTCCACCCAAACTAGAACATATTCCACTATTCATTCAGGTATTATTGTGATCTGATCCGCCAGCTGCAAAAACACAAGTTTAGATCTAATTGCTCAAATTTCTTTCTCAAGTTTTCTGAAAATAGATAAAGGTATAAGATTAATAGAAGCACCTGAATCACACAAAGAATTTTCAAAGTTGATACTTCCTAAATAGCAAGGTATAGTGAAGTTCCCTGGATCTCCAAACTTTTAAGGGAGCTTATTTTGCATAATAGATGCAACAACCTGGCTGATCATTTTGAGTATTTTAGCCCCGCTAACCTATTTATTGTCTCCTCTATGTTATATTGTGGTTATGTGACTTACCAGGATGGTTTGTTTTGGTTTCAGGTGAGTTTCAAAGTGAAATGGGATACTTAGTCCCAAAGTTAGAAGCTTAAGTTAAAAGAGTTGACTAGAATTTGACTTTTATGTAGATGACTCTGGAATGTAGTTTTGACAGTTCCAATAGATCTGTATGGTGATTTTGGACTTAGTAGCATGTCCGGATATTGATTTAGAGGTCCGTAAGTAGTTTTGGCTTGAATTGACGAAAGTTAAATAATTGAAGGTTTGAAAGGCTGAGAAGTTTGACCGAGACTTGATTTTATTGATATCGGGTCCGTATTTCGGTTCTGGATATTAGAAAAGGTATGTTGTGTCAATCATGACTTGTGAGAAAATTTGAGTTCAATTGGAGTTGGTCTGGTATGTTTCAGCATTAATTTTAGAAGTTAGAAGTTCATCAGGCTCGAATCGATGTGCGTTTCATGATTTTAGTATTGTTTGATGTGATTTTTGGCTTCGAGCGAGTTCATATCATATGTTAGGACTTGTTGGTATGTTCGGAGGGGATCCCGGGGGCCCCGGGCATGTTTCAGATTGAGTTTGAACCATTTGTTCTTGAAATAGGGTTGTTGGTTTTTCTGTTCTGGTTTCCTTCTATGCGTTCACGAAGGTTCTCCCGCTATCGCGTAGAGTCCTTAGAGACTGATGGAGATTTATTCTTCGCATTCGCAAAGTCAGGGATGCGATCTCAAAGGTTGAAGAGCTTGTGCATCGCGAACGCATGCATAGAACCGCGTTAGCGTATATGGAAGGAGAGACCAAGCTGAGGCACATGATGTTCTGGGCGTTCACGTGGCCTGAAACGTGATGGCGTTGCTTAGTGTAATGACCTGACCGGTCGTTTGAGTATTTGCATTCCGTTCAGCTATTTGAAATCTTGAGTAGCTTCGTATGATGTATTATGACTTGTATAAATCATCGGTTTTGGTTTTCAGGTTATTCAGAATTTATTTGGAAGAGTGAATTTCATGTTTGAAGCTTTAAATTGGAAGAGTTGACCAAGTTTGACTTTTTAGTATTTGACCTCGGGTCGGAGTTTTGATAATTCTGTTAGGTTCGGATGTTTTGGACTTGGGCGTATGCCTCGATTTGCATTTAGATTTTTCTAGAAGGTTTCGGCACTAATTGGCGAAAGTTGGAAATTTGAAAGTTTGGAATGTTCATAAGTTTAATCGGGAGTTGAATTTGATGATATCAGGTTCAGATTGTGGTTCTGAAAATATAAATAGTTTTGTTAAGTCATTTGGGACTTGTGTGCAAAATTTGAGCTCATTCCAGGTTGATTTGATATGGTTCGGCACGAGTTTTGGAAGTTAAAAGTTCAAAAGTTCATTAAGTTCGATTTGAGGTGCGATTTGTGATTTTTATGTTGTTATGCATGATTTGAGGCCTCGAATAGGTCCGTGTTATTGGATTGGTTGGTACGTTCGGATGGGGTACTGAGGGGCTCGGGTAAGTTTCGGATGAGTCCCAGATCATTTCCATGTTCTTTAGCAGTGCTGATTTCTGGTGTTTCAGACCTTCTTCGCGATCACGTAGTGTATTATGGGAGCTGTCCTTTTCATTCATCACGTTTGCAACTGGGCTATCATGTCCACTTACCTTTGTGAGGTCTGAGCATCGCGTCCGGATTCGTCAGCTCGCGTTCGCATAGAGTTGAGTCGAGAAGCTGGGAGCTGGACATTTCTTCTTCGCGTTCGCGTTAGTCGTGACGCGATCGTGTAATATAGATACATGTAGACATCGCGTTCGCCTGGGAATTTTTGCGAACGCATAGAGTATTTTTGGAGGCTGTTGAGTTTGTTCTTCGCGATCGCGAAGGATGTCCCGGGATCACGAAGGGTATGTCTGTTAAGTGAATTATAAGAACTCTATTTCGAAGATTTCAGACATGTTGGCATATTTTGAGCTATGGAGCTAGGATTCATGCGGTGTTTGAGGCGATTCTTAGCACATGGATTGAGGGAAGTGTCTTCTACTTGATTTTTATTATATTTCATGAACCCATATTCGGTTTTGGCATTTGATTGGTGATTTTTAAAGAGAAATTGGGGGTTTTAGTCTAAATTTTCATAAACTGAATTATTGAGTTTTGAACATCGATTCGGCATCGGATCTGAGTGAAACTAGTATGGTTGGACTCGTAATTGAATGTGCTGTCACATTTTGTGAGTTTTGTTAGGTTCTGAGGTGCGGTCTCAGGTTTGATTTTTGGTTGCCTTTGAGTAAATATGTAAAGATTCGACCTTTATCATTTGGGATTGTTTCCTTAAGAGATATTTGATGTATTTGAGTTTCTTTTGGCTAGTTTTAAGTTGTTCGGAGGTTGATATGCACATGATGGCAGTTTTAGATTGTTGTTCGGCTTGCTCGATATTAGATTTGGCTTGTTTGAGGTAAGTAACATATCTAAACTTGGATTTGAGGGTATTTAACCCTGAGAATTGTGTTATAAGAGATGTACTAAGGTGACGCACATGCTAGGTGACGAGCGTGTGGGCGTGCATCGAGGAAATCATGATTTTAGTTGATTATTAGACTATGACCGGACTTGTTTTGCTGTTATATCATGTTACCTCCATGTTCTCCCTACTTGTTTGATTATAAGAGCTATGAATCATGTTAGAAATCATATTTAGGCTATATGCTTATTCTGTTGAAACCCACTAAGGTCATTTCTGTTGTTGAATTATTTGCTTAAATTGTAATTACATACTCAGTCATATTCATTTATTTGTATATCATATCTCAGTCTATGCTATCAATTGTTGTCACATCATGTTTTCATTGTTTGGGTTGATTGGCATGAGATTTGTTAGCCCGAGAGACTGGAGAGATTGATAACTGAATTGGGGCCTGAGGGCCGCATTGTGAGTGATATTGATGGGATCAGGCTGCACCCCGCAGCAAGTTTTATTGATTCATTATGGGATCGGGCTGCATGCCGCAGCAGGCCATATTGGCTTTATATATATTTTTATTATATGGATCAGCTACACTTCGCAAGGCCTTATAGGCTTTATTATTATTGATGGGATCGGTCTGCACGTCGCAGCATGCCATATTGGCTTTATATTAGTGCAAGTACCGTATAATGCTGAGTGACTGAGTGTGATGAGTGGGAGTGCAAGACAGTGAGATTGAGTACTCTGAGAATATCAGTACATGGGTTCATCACTGTGATGCATGACATGCATACTTGACATACAAGCATAGAGATGCATTTCCTTATGCTACACGGTTTTGTGACATTCATGAATTGACATACACATTGACATATAGGCATAGAGATGTACTTTCCTCATGCTAACTGAGAATGATATATCGTATCTGTTTTCAAAAAAAATTGGGAAAAATCATAGTTTTTTGATATACTCATACTTTGGTGATTTTGGTGAAAGATTTGGGGTTTTACTTTATACCTGAAAAGGTTCCCTATTTTTCTATAACTGTGAACCAACTGAGCATCATATCTTTGAGTTATTACTTGTGCTGCTTTTATTATATTGTTACGAGTTGTTCTTGGCTATTGGTTTTGGACTCTGAGCATTGCCCAAGCTCGTCACTGCTTTTAACCCAAGGTTACGTTTGTTACTTATTGAGTACATGAGGTCGGTTGTACTCATACCACACTTCTGCACCTTGCATGCAGATTTTGGAGCTGATGTTGCTATGTTTGGCAGGAGCTGACATTGAGGATGTAAATATGTTCCGGTTATAGATGCATCTTGTTCTTGGTAGCTTGTATATTTCGAACATATGATGTAATTATTTCATACCAGCTTTGTAAACTCTAAATCTTAGAAAGTCATGATTTGTATTGCCATTCCTTGGGTTTTTGTATAAAATTTCAGTTATATTATTATTATTTCTCTCAGTAGATCTCATTTGAGTTGGATTATTACTAATTGGCTTATCTAGCGGGTTGGGTTAGGTGCCATCACGACTAGTTGTATTTTGGGGTCATGACAAGTTGGTATCAGAGCTTTAAGTTCATAGGTTCTCCGAGTCATGAGCAAGTGTCTAGTAGAGTCTTGCAGATTGGTATGATGACGTCCATACCTATCTTCGAGAGGCTACAAGGCATTTAGGATAAACTTTCCATCTTTCTTTCCTTATCGTGCATCATTGATTCAACTTGAAGCATATCTCTTTGAATTCCTTCTACTCACTCGTATGCGTAAGTGAGCGCTCAGTAGCAGTTATGTAGTGAAGGCTTGTGATTCTATGGATGAGGTGCGAGATATATTTTCTGTGTTGGGTGAAAGGCTAGTCTGGGGGACTTGAGGCCAGTATTAGACCGCAACTTGGGCTCGGTAGTTTCAGTTGTGTGAGCATGTGCTTTTGGATTTATATGTCCAATAATACCCCTAGGAGAGGGATTTTTGGCTCAGTGAGTGGTTGGATGATTACATGATGAGTAAGATGCGACTGCGGGGTGTGTTAAGATGGCTTTGATGTGACGAGGAGGGTCTCTTGGAATGCGAACAGAACTATTAGGTGCTTGATTCCTATGATGTGCTGTACAGTCTTGAGTTATGAGTGTTTCGATGAATTCTTTCATATTGTTCATTTGTGGAACGAAGTAGATTCTCATGTCTTGTTGATGAGTTCAAACAAAGGAAGATTAAGTGGTTGTGTAGTAGTTGTGGCTATGAAAGGGTATAGAGAGATGTCAGTTTGAGGTTGAGCAGGTTGGTTATCACCTACGGGATAATCTACGAATGTGTGATCCTTATGATTTTGTATGGAGGGTTTTTTTCTACCAGTGGGTTATAGGTGTTGCGATTTGAGTTTGGATTGGTTGAGAAAGTTGACCTGACTATCACGAGGATGAATGCGAGCTTAGTAGATGGTTTAAGGTATTTTATGGTTTGTGTTGCATGAGCTTCTGAAGAATTTAGTTGAATCTCACTGTGAGACTATGTTTGTAATAGAGTATGGATATTGTGAGTTATCGAATGTTGTGATCTATGGCTTTGAGCAAAGTGAGATTTGATTGCATGGTTTTGTGTTGTATTGGTTTCGGTATGAGGTATACTTGCAGATCGGTTATGACTTGCATATGTTGGTTTTGACAATGACTTAAGCAAGGAAATTTCTGGATGCATGATGTATTACATCTTATGGACATATGGGAGTCTTGGCAGTGGTTTAGTGTTGTTGTTGGTGATGGATGTAATGTACTAAGGAAAGGGGATTTGCTCGGTTACTTAAAGGTGTGAATTACTTCTTTGGGGCTTTGGGGTGCTAACGTACAACATGTCGTTCGGCTCATTTTGGCGGTGTATATGATATTTGAATAGAGTGGATGACTCCCGAGAAGGTTCTGATGGGTTCAAGATTCATATGTGGTATTTGAGAAAATTCTGAATTTGTAAATAGCCAAGATTTGATATTTGAATTGGATGGTGTCGGGACTTGAGATATTTCTGTATTACTATGGATCTACATTTCAGCAGCAGAAAGGCAAAAGGAACAACTTTAGACTGACAAAAGGTTTTTCCAGAGTGGGTGTCTCAGTTGTGGTACTTTTGGGGTGCTTAAGAGGGAATACAATGGCTTATGGGCTTAGGGCGATGCAGTTTTATACTAAGATCTCGTGTGATGAGCTTTGTGTAAGGGTCGTGGTCTACCATCAATGAGAAGTGTTAACTTGAGGGTAATTCGGAAAGAACTCAGAGAAATAGGGCAGATTGGTAGTAAGTTGGATCGGCACGGTAATGGATATGATCGGTTCTTTGGGTACTTATGATGTGGTGAGTCTCTACAGGTGTTTTGTGGCAATACTCTTGGGTTTTGGCGACCAGCATGACTTGGTTGAGTTGGAAGGATTCAGTTATAATGATTTGGTTATGTGCAAATAGGTTTCGAAGTGTTCTCGATGATTTCTACCACAACTTGAGATGGATATTATCTATAGGTATGATGGGTATGTTGCGTGCTATGATTTTCTTCTGGATAAGATCAAGTGGAATATTTCGAGTTAATTGAGTATGTAATCTACTTGTGACCCAGGGTTGATAATGTGGTTCTTGTGTTTTCATATGACAGCATGATAGATGAGGTGTGTCATATGGAAATGAGATTTGCATATGCAAGGTCACAGTTCAATTTTGAAGGGAAGGTCATGAATTCTTAGACATCATGGATGGATTTAGGTGATTAGATGAATGCTATTACTACTTGGTATTGCCTGAGAGGGGTGCGCATTTCAGAAGGCACACTATGTTTTGACTTACGAATGCTTTATTGGTATTGCGGTACTCGCCTGGTTGATCGACTACCGATGTTCAGATTTTTCTATGTAGCACGGAAGAATTTTAGAAGTATTTTTCATGGGGATGATTGTGTATAAGAGATGTGTTAGACATTCGAGTGGTGGAGTTGCGATCGACTATGTTGATTTATGTATTCTATGGATTTACAGTCTGGGAGTTCTCAGAAGCAAATTATTTCGTGGATTGCGCACTGTGAAGATGTGGTCAATGTTAGCTAGATGGTGGTACGTGTTATGGTTAGATAATTGTGGACTTTTTGAGGGCTTTTATTTATTTGGGGATGACCGGGGTTGATTTGAGGACCAACTGGTAGGCCCGATGAGGATGTGTATTCCACACCGGGTCGGATTTGTTGACTCAAAACTGTCAGTGTTGAGGGGTGTTCCATTCGGTTAGAGTTGAGCTTGTTCGTGTTTTGATATGTTCTATGTGCTACTCTTGTATGCTACGAGGGGTTGTGATTTGTTGATTATATGCACACATGGTGCAGTTCTGATAGGCTTTGTAGCGGGAATTCGAGCGAGATGGTGATTTGGGTGTGGAATGGTTGATTGCGCCTTGGTTATATTCTTTTCAGGTTGTGGTATATTGTGTTATTTTCTTCTCTGTGGTTATGGTCATGCGCTTCGTGTACTTGATGTCGAATTGAGCGTGGTTATTGGTTTTTAGCATTTTTGGCTTAAGGTATTTCATTTGGACCGGTGTTGGATGGGTCACACATTACAGCGGGGTTATGTTGGGATATGATCCTTTGTGTTAAGATTCGTGTGTCTTGGTTCTACTGTGTGTGATGGGTTCATAGCACTGCGTTAGGGTGGTACTTGTTAAGCTTGCGGTACAATTCTCCCATTTGAGTCATTTTCATGATTGAGTGCGTTTGAATTGTTGTTATTGGTGCACAAATTGCAAGGTTGTGGCTTTAGGTTGTATTGGCGTGGCATGTCAATATAATGGTTGTGTTTGATGAGATGAGGACATTGGACCTAAAATGGTTATTATCGGATTTGATTACAGTATGTATGGAGGAATAATTTTAGAAGTTGGCTTTGGGTCTTGTCGGATGAGAAAGAGCTCCATCACCTATTGATCTGATGAGTGGTTATGAGTTTTTGCGTGTTTCTTTCATCATTGGCAGTGTACGAAGGCTTTGAACGAGGTTTTATTTGATATGAGGTTTACTACCGGTATCAGATTTGTTTTGAGCAGCTATTGTAATCGGGAATTATTGCTACGAGTATGCGAGTTATGTGGTATATCATGTGATCACATCTTGGGTTATGGTTATGGCTTAATACAGCTTGTTCAGACTTATACTGTGTGTAGATGTGAGATTCGGGTCTTGTAAGGATTTCAAGATGTTGGAAAATGGGTTCTAAGGCTTACAGACTAAGGTTAAAGTAATGATCTTCAGTTATGTTGTGTTGTCAGGCTTACATGGATTGGGGTGACGTGGGAGCACCCTCGGGTATATGCATGGTAGAGCTACACGGTGATTTGATGGCTCTGGAACGACTCTGGGAACATTCGAGGACAAACATATGTTTAAGTAGGGGAGAATGTAACGACCCGACTGGTCGTTTTGAGCATTTGCATTCCGTTCAGCTATTTGAAGTCTTGAGTAGCTTTGTATGATGTATTATGACTTGTGTGAATCGTCGGTTTTGGTTTTCAGGTGAATTGGAATTGGTTTGGAAGAATGAATTTTATGTTTGAAGCTTTAAGTTGGAAGAGTTGATCAAGTTTGAATTTTGAGTATTTGACCTCGTATCGGAGTTTCGATGATTCCGTTAGATCCGGATGGTTAGTTTGGACTCGGGCGTACGCCGGGATTTGCATTGGATATTTCTAGAAGGTTTCGGCACTAATTGGCGAAAGTTGAAAATTTGATGGTTTGGAATATTCATAAGTTTGACTGGGAGTTAACTTTGATAATATCGGGGTCAGATTGTGGTTTCTGGAATTTAAATAGTTTCGTTATGTCATGTGGGATTTTTTTGTAAAATTTGAGTTTATTCCGGGTTGATTTGATATGGTTCGGCATGGGTATTGGAAGTTAAAAGTTCAAAAGTTTATTAAGTTCGATTTGAGGTACGATTTGTGATTTTTATGCTGTTATGCGTGATTTGAGGCCTCGAATAGGTCCGTGTTATGGGACTGGTTGGTATGTTCGGACGGGGTCCTGAGGGGCTCGGGTGAGTTTCGGATGAGTCTCGGATCATTTCCATGTTCTTTAGCACTGCTAATTTCTGGAGACCTTCTTCGCGATCGCGTGGTGTATCGAGTTCGCGACTGGGCTATCACGTTTGCGTACCTTTGTGAGGCCTGAGCATCGCGTTCGCATTCGTTAGCTCGTGTTCGCATAGAGTTAAGTCGAGAAATTGGGAGCTGGAGATTTCTTCTTCGCGTTCGCGTTAGTCGTGAGGCGATCGCGTAGTGTAAATACATGTGGCCATCGTGTTCTCCTGGGAATTTTCGTGAACGAGTAGAGTATTTTTGGAGGCAATTGAGTTTTCTCTTCGCGATCACGAAGGATGTCCCACGATCGCGAAGGGTATATCTGTTCAGTGAATTATATGAACTCTATTTCGAAGGTTTCAGACATTTTAGCATATTTTGAGCTATGGAGCTCGGATTGGGGCGATTTTTACCACATGGATTGGGGTAAATGTCTTCTACTCAATTTTTATTATATATCATGAACCCATCTTCGTTTTTAGAATTTGATTGGTAATTTTGAAAGAGAAATTTTTGGGTTTTGTCTAAACTTTTATAAAGTGAATTTTTGAGTTTTGAACATCGGTTCAGAGTCGGATTTGAGTGAAATTAGTATGGTTGGGCTCGTAATTGAATGGATTGTCGGATTTTGTGAAGTTTTATCGGGTTCCGAGGTACGGGCTCGGATTTGACTTTTTGGTTAACTTTGAGTAAATGTGTAAAGGTTCGACCTTTATCATTTATGATTGTTTCCTTGGGCATTATTTGATGTATTTGAGTTGATTTTGGCTAATTTTGGGTCATTCGGAGGTTGATACGTGCGGGATGTCATTTCTAGAGTATTGTTCGTCTTGCTCGGTATTAGATTTGGCTTGATCGAGGTAAATAACATATCTAAACTTGGATTTGAGGATATTTAACCTTGGGAACTGTGTTATAAGAGATGTACTACGGTGACGCACATGCTAAGTGACGAGCGTGTGGGCACGCACCGAGGAAATCATGATTTTAGTCGACTATTAGACTATGACCAGACTTGTTTTGCTGTTATATCCTGTTACCTCCATGTTCTCCCTACTTGTTTGATCATATGAGCTGTGAATCATGTTAGAAATCATGTTTACGCTATATGATTATTCTGTTGAAACCCACTGAGGTCATTTCTGTTGTTGAATTATTTGCTTAAATTGCAATTACATACTCAGACATATTCATTCATTTGCATATCATATATTAGTCTCTGTTATCAATTGTTGTCACATCATGTTATCATTTTTTGGGTTGATTAGCATGAGATTTGTGAGCCCGAGAGACTGGAGAGATTGATGACTGAGTTGGGGCTTGAGGGCTGGATTGTGATTGATATTGATGGGATCGGGATGCACCCCACAACAAGTTTTATTGATTCATGATGGGATCGAGCTGCACGCCACAGCAGGACATATTGGCTTTATATATATTATTAATATATAGATCAGGTTGCACGTCGCAGCAAGCCTTATATGCTTTATTATTATTATTATTATTATTATTATTATTATTATTATTATTATTATTATTATTATTATTATTATTATTATTATTATTATTATTATTATTATTATTATTATTATTATTATAATTATTATTTTTATTATTATTAATGGGATCGGGTTGCACGCCGCAACATGCCATATTGGTTTTATATTAGCGCATGGGTAAGATCCGCCCCTTCGGAGTCTGACATACTAGCAGTAAGTGCAGGTACCGTACAGAGCTGAGTAGGCCTGGCAAGTGGGTCGGTCCCGGGCCTAAACGGGCCAAGTGAGCCAGTCCAAACGGTCCCGGACCGGTCCCAAATTAAACGGGCCAAACGGTCCTGGGCTAAACGGGCTTTTTGTAGGGACCGGCCCAGGACCGGGACCGTTTGGTCCCGGGCTATATAGTCCCGGCCCGCGGGCTTAGTGGGCCCAACATATTTTTAAATAAATAAATAAATTAAATAGATATTAGAGACAAAAGGATGTTAAAAAAAATATCTAAGACAATGCTTTGTAAATTTTATTATAGAATTGTGACCTAAATTTTGATATTCAATATATAATATCGAATATATATAGTATATAAGATGTATATATAGTATATCGATATAAGATGTATATATAGTATATAAGCTATATTCGATAAGCTATATATATATATATATATATATATATATATATATATATATATATATATATATATATATATATATATAATTTAATCACAATTATATAATAAAATTTACAAAGCATTGTCTTAGATATTCAATATATAATATCGAATATATATAGTATATAAGATGTATATATAGTATATCGATATAAGATGTATATATAGTATATAAGCTATATTCGATAAGCTATATATATATATATATATATATATATATATATATATATATATATATATATATATATAACGGCCGTTGGGACCGTTTGGCCCGCTAAGGGACCGGCCGGTCCCTAGCGGGCTAAATGGTCCTGGGCCTAGCGGGCCCAAATCATAGGACCGACCTACGAGACCGGCCCAAGCCTACTAAAACCGGGCCAAATGGTTCATGCCCGTTTAGCCCGTTTGGCCCGCGGTCCCGGGCCTGGACCGGCCTATTTGCCACCTTTAGTGCTGAGTGACTGAGTTTGCTGAGTGATTGAGCGTGATGAGTGGGAGTGTGAGACAGTCAGATTGAGTACTCAAAGAGTGTGAGTACATAGGTTCATCACTGTGATGTATTATATTTGACATGCATACTTGACATACAGGCATAGAGATGCATTTCCTCATGCTACACAGTTTTGTGACGTTGATCATGACATCACATGCACATTGACATGTAGGCATAAAGATATACTTTCCTCATGCTAACTGAGAATGAAATATATTATCTGTTGTTGAAAGAATTTGGGAAAAATCACAGTTTTCAAATACACTCATACTTTGGTGATTTCAGTGAAAGATTTGGTATTTTACTGTTATACCTAAAAAGCGTGCCTATTTTTCTATAACTGTAAAAGAGCCGAGCATCATATCTTTGAGTTATTACTTGTGTTGCTTTTATTATATTGTTACGAGTTGTTCTTGGTTATTGGTGTTGGACTGACCGTTGTCCAAGCTCGTCACTGCTTTCAACCCAAGGTTAGGTTTGTTATTTATTGAGTACATGGGGTCGGTTGTACTCATACTACACTTTTGCACCTTGCGTGCAGATTTTGGAGTTAATATTGTTGTGTATGGCGGGAACTGGCATTGAGGATGTACCTACGTTCGTGTTATAGCTGCCTCTTGTTCTTGGTAGGTTTAGATTTATAAATCTGTTTATGTATATTTCGAATAGATGATATAATTATTTCATACCAGCTTTGTAAATTCTAAATCTTAGAAGTTCATGATTTGTACTACAGGTCCTTGGGTTGTTAAACAAAAGTTCAGTAATATTATCATTATTTCTCTCAGTAGATCTCAATTGAGTTGGATTGTTGCAAATTGGCTTACCTACCTAGTTGGGCTAGGTGTCATCACGACTAGTTGGATTTTTGGGTTGTGACACTTAGGAAGGCTATTCTTCGCGTTGGCAACTGAGTTCACGCGATCGCGAAGGAGGTTTTTTGAGCAGGGAGAATTTGTTCTCCGCGATCGCGAGTGTGTTTCCGTGATCGCGAAAGGCAATAACTGGGCAATAGTATTTAATTTCCAAATTGAGGGTTTTGTTCCATTTTTCATCTTTTGAGCTAGAGACCTCGGCTTTGGGCGATTTTTGAAGAGATTTTCAAGGAGTTGATTGAGGTAAGTGATTCTAACATGGATTTCACTATTATACATGAACCCATCATTATTTTTACCATTTAATTAATGTTTTTGGTTAGAAAATTGGAAAAAATTGTGAAACTTTCATAGACAATATTTTGAGGATTTGAAGGTCGATTTGAGATCGGAATTCAGTAATGTTAGTATGGTTGGACTCAGTATCGAATGTCTGTTCGGATTTTGTAAGTTTTGTCGGGTTCTGATACGCGAGCCCGGGGTTGACCTTTTGAGTTGACCTTTTGATTTTCTTTAAAGATTGAAACTTTATTATTCGGAATAGTTTTCTATTGTTTGTATTTATGGTATAAAATTATTTTGGCTAGATTCGAGCCGTTCAGAGTTGGATAATCACGTGAAAGGCTTACTAGTGGATTGAGTTAGCATGTTTTGAGGTAAGTGTCTTGCCTCACTTTGTGTGAGGGGAATTACCCATTAGGATTGGTATTTTTTTGTGTTAATTGTGGTATGTAAAAGATGTGTACGCAAGGTGATAAGTCGGTACATGGGTTAAATATGGTAATTGACCAGTTTAAGCTATGTAGATTCTTTTCATGCCTTTAATTGAGTTGTCATAACATGTGATATCAATCATCATTAGTCTATCTTCACATGCTTCACTTGACATTGTTAATATTTGTCTCATCTCTTATTTGTTATTTGCCTTTACACGCTTAGTTGAAGTTGTGGTTCTCTCACTTCCTTGTTAAATATTTAACTGGTGAGTTACCTTACTTGAAGTTGTTATTTCTTTGAATATCTATTATTGAGTTTTGGTGTTATTATAAAGGACGTGATTCAAATTAAGGCAAAGTTTTAAATTGTTGAAATACCATTTTTGTTGAGATATTCACTTTCGATGACTATTAATGAGACTCTTGTACATATTGTGGTTGAGCCATGTACTATTTATTGTGGAAACATTATTGTTGTTGCCTTCTTTGGCACGTTGTGATTTTGGACACTTGAGGTGCGATTTGTGATATGTTATGATATTGATACACATACTGTATTATAAGGATTGGGAATGATACGCATGCAGTAGATAAGGTGGGCTTGATATGCGTGTTGCTAGTAGGGGAACTACTTGAACCAACGCTGTGTGATAAGGTAAGCTAAACGAGGGTAGCTATTTCGGGAAAATGATTTTCAAAACTAGATGCAAGGCTCCCGTGGTGGTATAAGGAAATATTTTGATTTTGGTTGTGAAACGAGACTACGAGGCGGTACCTCAGTAGTAATTCTTGTTGCTATCTTTCGTTTACATCACTTGTATTTGTGTGCACCATTTCCTTGGCATTCTTATTATGTGTTTCTTCCATGATGTCTTAATTTTCTTAATTTCAGTGTAGCCATTCTTGTTATATTTATTCATTCTATCATTTCCATTGTTTCCATTATTACTCTGTACTATACTTGTTCAGTTTCTTCATTTATTCCAGTAGGTGTTTTGACCTGACCTCGTCACTACTCTACCGAGGTTAGTCTTGATACTTACTGGGTACCGTTATGGTGTACTTATACTATGCTTCTGCACATCTTTTTGTGCAGATCCAGGTACTTCATACTAGGCCAGGCATCCGTGAGTTGAGCTTGGATCAGAGACTTCAAAGAATACCTGCCGGCGTTCGCAGGCCTCACAGTCACCTTCTATCTAGTTTCTATTTCATTCTCCTTTTATAGATACTCTTATATAGGGATGTTTTAGTATACCCGTGTAGAGCTTATGACTCAGTCTAACCAGATTTTGGAAGTTAAATTCAGTTGTATTGTGGAGTCCCTTTTATGATAGATGTTGGTTTAATCGGGAGTATTATTATTATTTCCGTTAATTCTTCATGTATGTTAGGCTTACCTAGTCTTAGAGATTAGGTACCATCACAACATCCTACAGGGGAGATTGGGGTTGTGACAATAACACTACAATGCTCTGTGAGCTTGACTATTGATGTCTCTTCTACTTTTCGTTTATTGGACAATATCTCCTTCAAGAACTTGGCATATGCTAACATTTGTGAGAGCACCTATCTGAAAAGTAGATTAAGATTCACCTTCTTGAGTACTTTTAGAAAGCGCCCAAATTATTTGTCCAGCTTCTCTCTTTTTTTATTTTTTTTTGGGGGTGGTGGGTGGTGGGGGAAAGGTAGATAATGCACATATTTGCTTTCCTCAGTCTCCCCTTTCATTGAAGTCTCATTCTTCTTCATTTTCAGAGCTCTAGTCCCCCCCTTCTTCTTCAGACTATCATCTGGATCTATCCTCACTTCACTTTCTTGATTGTCATTATTTTTTCTTCTCCTCCACAATCTTCACTCGTCTTCCAATGAACTCACCCTTTTGTTTTGCAATGGGGTCCTTCAATACTATCCCACTTCTCAAAGACACTACATTTATTGTTTCTTTTGGATTCCTTTCTGTATCAGCATGGAGAGTTCTTAGAACCCTCTCAGATAATAGATTAGCAATTTGTCCCACCTGTCTCTCCAAGTTCTGGATCATTGTGCCTTGTTCCCAGATAGCTGTGCCATGAGTTTCAAGTCTCTCATCTGTCTTAATGATAAAGGCCTTCATTAGATTTTCCATGGTAGACTGATTGGACTATTGAGGTTGGTACTACTGCCTTTGCCGATTTAGAAAACCTGGAGTATGAAGTTATTCTGACTTGTGATATTGGATATTTCTGGGGTATGTCTCTGGGGTATGAAGTTATTCTGTTGCCATGCATTTTCACTACCACCGAGTGAACTCCACAAAAATCCGGGGTGCCTCTGGCCCATGGAGTTGAAATTATTACTACCTTGGTAGTTGCCTCTGTCAAAGCTTCCCACAACATTTACCACTTTATCTGTAGCTGAGGCTTGGCACTCGTGTGTTGTGTGGCCCATCCCATAAAATCACAAATTGTAGGTGGCTTACTTTGGACCTTAGCTAAGGTCAACTTTCTGATCTGCTTTTCCATTGAATCGGCTGAGCCTGCATTGCGATATTGGATTCCACCTAATGTATCCCAACTATATTTCTTCTTTCGTTTCCTTCAGCAGGCCATTGGTTTGCATCTTTAGATAACTCATCAAGAATCGCAACAATCTCCTCAGGGGTTTTCTTCATTAAGGGACTGCCAACTACATTGCTCAGAGTTCTTCGTGATGAAAGTGTCAGTCCATTCCAAAAATCTTGGAGTTGCATCCACAATTCAATTCCATTGTGCTGACACTTTCTAACTATCTCCTTGAATCTTTCCCAAGCTTTGAAAGCTATTTCAGTGTCCTTCTGGTAGAAGTTGTGGATTTCCCTTCTAAATTTCACTGTTTTTGCAGATGAGAAGTACTTGTCAAGAAACCTTTTCGTCATATGTTTAAGTTGGTAGGCTTCTAAGCTAGTGCTTTTCATCATCCTTCATTGAAAACGGGAATGTCCTTAAGTAGTCCGCATATTTTGACACTCCATTGTACTGGAAGGTTTTCATGATTTCCTCAAAATCCATCAGATGAGTGTTCGGATCTTCATTAACCTTCCCTCTGAAGACAGTTATTTTGGATGGTATGAAGCAAACGCTCATTCAACTCAAAATTATAAGTTGCAATCGGCGGGGGCCTCACACTTGATAGTCTCTGATTGTATACTGGCCTAGCATATTCTCCTAATGATCGAACAGGCCTGGGGGTTGCATTTTTAAACTCGTCTCCAACCAGGGGTCTATTTAGATTGAACCTTCACCCCCATACTCTTCGACAGTCTCATCAGCAGCTCTAAGGGTTGCTTTAGCTGCTAACTGTGCAGTTTGCTCTCTTTGTTGTGTTGCCTCTCTTGCAGCTAAGTCTACCCCATCATTCTAGTTTTTTTCCATTTTATTGAGTCAAAGTCTGACCCAAGAATGATCCACTTGATTCCTTCTCCTTTCTCAGCTGTCGCAGGTACTTGTCTAATCCTAGGTTATATGGCACTAATTCCTTGGAAGAGGATCGCGTGATACACAACCAAAATTAACCTGTCGCATGCACACAAATGATAGAACATGAATAATAACAATAAAATAAAATTGGTTCCTGAACTAGCAACAAAAACTATTTTGAACACTGTTGATTGCCAATCCCTCACAACGGCGCCAAAATTTGACGAGCATAAAACACAACAGGAAATTGATGCTTTCTAGCCAAAGATAGTATTGTTTAATTATCGTCTCTATAGGGATTGGATTTAAATAATGTTCAAGTAATTTCTGGCTTACATGCTATTCAGGATGATTAACACTTTGGTTGGGATGGTTATAAACTAAAACTAACTATTAAAACTAAAGCAATTAACAATTGATCACAGAAAGACAAGAGTTTAGCAACACCGAAATAATCAATGAGAGAAATAAGGGTCGTGGCAGGATAGGCACAAGATAGTTATTCGGGATCTAACTCTAGTTTAGTTCAATTTAATGATTTAATGATTCTCATGAATTCACTCAATGATTAGTTCAATCGTGTAGCCAAGACTGCTCTCTCGATTAAATCTGAACTCTACGAGATAAACTAATGTAAATCACTGTGAAGATATGCAAGAACACGTTAATGGACTAGTCTTTAGGAAAACATCTCTTGAATATTTTCCTAATTTGATTTAATCAATAATGCAACAAGCTCTTTCGATTACTTAAGAGAATCACTGAATTAAATCAAAAGAAATAATGCAAAGATAATCACCCAAAAAATATTCCTCTTTTGATTAAATAATTCGGTGAACAAAATTGCAATCATTTCAAAGCTCCATAAACAAATTCATGCAAATAACTAGAGTTAAAATCCACAAATATCAATAAAAATACCATATCCGTCAAACCCTAAAGCAAACTACTCCATAATCATGGAGAAAGTCATCACAAATAAAGTTGAAGAATAAGAAAATAAGAATTCAATCCAAACTCGGGTGTTGAGTTGAGGAACGAATGATGAATCCTTGTGCTTTGAGTCTCCAATTCTCCCCCAATCTTTCATAGGCCAAAGGTCCTTTAAAAAAAATATGTTTTTGGTGTATTTATACCATGTAAAAGCGGGTCCGGACGAAAATACCTTTTCCCAACTGAAGTGAGAAATCACTCTATGTAAATTACACAGGAGCGGCACGCCACATGTTGCCCCATGCGCCACGCCAATCGAAAAGGTCAGATAGCAAGTTTTTCCACTCAACAAAAATTTTGCACTAGAACCTTGTGCCTCGCGACATGGTAGTGAATGTTTCTTTGAGTAATCTTTTTTTCTCACTTTTTGACATCCAGACTTGGTTCTCGACCCCTGAACTTGATCCCAGCTTAATTTCTTGGGCTTTTTACTCAGACTTCAAAGCTTCAAGTCAACTATTTTAGCTCTAAACTTGCTTCTTCACTCGAAATCACATTCTACACAACATAACACACGTAATAAGTACAAAGTACTAATAATTACGCTTAAATACAATCAAAGTGTAGTAAATAGAGTGCGAAATATAGTTAAAAATATAAGTTCCTAGCTTATCATCAACAAGTAACAAGATTAACTCTCTCACATGAGTAATTTTCTCTTACGTTGAGAATCATGAAGAGATGAGACCTTATAGAACCTTGAATAGTGCGAGGTCATATTTCACTTGTAAAGGTCGGTCTTGACAACTAGCTAGACTTACAAATTCCACCATTCTAATATGGCTTGTTTTGTAAGCCAGATGAGAGTTTTTTTAAAAAGTTGGATTTGAGGATTATTGAAGTGAGAAACTCAATTTAGATATCTGGAGGTGTCTAGACAAGATCCATACGGTGTTGAATGCATAAAAAATAATGAGACACACATGCCAAGAGCACCGTAACACGTATTTCATACCACGTGCGCTTAGCGATCAATGGGTTAATGAAAGATTGGACCCCTGTTTCTTCATTGTGTGAGACCCAGAAAGTCAAAATTGACGAATACTCTTTGACTTTTTACTGTATCTTGAAGTACCAATAAATGCTTCTACTTTAGCATGTCACAGATAGCTACGAGTGATTTGACAATACAGTGCATGTCTAAGAAAACTGTTGATCTGGGATGGATAGATTCGAGTATAGAAAGGAAAGATAACAAAAAATTAGTAATTTAGCTTGTATTCGTAGGTCGGCCATTGCACTACCATAAGGGTATTGAATCTAATTATGGATACAATGTTATACATAAATCGGGTTCACCTCTTTAGAGGATGGGGGATCAGATAACTAGCTACTGGATTATCGAGTGATATCTAGGGTACTGCGAGTAATAAAATCCTCATATTAGTAGTGAATCCTTTCCGTTTGTGATTAAATTTTTACATAAAGTTTTTGTATAACCTTGAACGGTTTGAAAAATTATAACTCTTGATGCTCGCAGGTCGCACGAATTACTTGTCTGTATGAATTTTATGTGTTATTTTCATGATACTGGTTTGAGCCTAGCCCATTATGAACGAAGTGAGATGTTGGATATTGGATCCGAGTATCATGTTGCTTCATATGGGCTGACACAAGCCGTTTGGAAAAGAAAGAATTTGAAAAAGAGAGGGTTTAAAATAACTTCTTCAGAAGAGTTGCTATACATTTAAGTGTAGTGGGATGCTATTTTTCTTCTCTTCTTACACGTGATATTTCTTCTGTTAGTCCCGCCAATATTGCTGTATTTGTAAATAATAATTCTGGGAAATATAAGTTATCATAATAAAACAGTAATAAATTCGAGCCCACTGAATTCACAGTGTTTCCTTAAGGAATTTAATCCCCTCCTAGTACCCAAGGTTATGAATTATTTCCTCCCATGATAGAACGAATAACACACTGGTGTAGCGGTACTTCAAACCCCAGTGTTTCAGCGAACACAAAGTTCGGTAGCAAATCACACTTACAGTTGCTTTGTTTGAAGTTAAAACAATACAGAACAAAGGAGTAGAAACTCAGAAAATTGTATAGAAATGCTGAGAGGAAGGAGTGCAATGTATAGCCAAAGTTGAGCATTTTCAGTTTTGTTGGTGTTTTCATTTTTCGTTCGTGTCTTTCTTCAACAGCTGCTGCACATATATATAGCAGTCAGCTTTGAAGATGAACGACCCTCCACCCTCCATGGTGGAGCATGCACTAGCTTGTTTGTGGAGCAAGCACTTGGCCATGGTGGGAAGAGCATTAGGCGGCTGCTATTGCAGCTGGTGGTCAATACACGGATTGGAACATATCCGTTACAAATGCGGATAATCTTACGTTAATATTTATAATTAACAAATAAATTTGGTCAAAAAAATTAATCAATCAATCGATCATTTGACCAAATCCAAATCCAAATCCAAATCCAAAGCCGAAGCCGAAGCCGTAGCCGAAGCCGAGCCGAGCGAGCGACGACGACGACGGCGCGAGGCTTGCTTTCTTCTTAACTCTTTAAGAGCTACAAGAAGAGCAATTATATATATACCCACCAAAAATCTTTTCCTCTTCCAATATAGGACAATGTCTCATTGTCAAGAGGGGAAAACATAAAATTTTACTCAAAAATTTCATTTTTCCTCCATTTCCCATTCACCCTCATTTTAAGACTATTTCATCTTAAATAACAAAAACTTCAACAATCCCCCACATGAATGGGGAATGGCTATATCACGGAAGTATGCATGGAAAAACTGTGTGATTTGCAAGCAAGGATTAATCGCATCTGGATAAGTAGGTTTTCCTTTGAACTTTCCGTAGTAAACTTATGTCGGATATACTCGGTCAATCGGTAGATTTGATATCTTTGAACCGTTGATCTTTGGTGTATACCTAGACAACCATAAGTCATACAATCAACCCTTAACCGTGTTTGGTTCTCATTGTTGTGTTCGTTTCAGTCATGAACACTGCCTGGTTTCATAAGTGCGTAGAGAACTGGCCTTACAAAGTTCTCCTTGAAGCGGCTAAAACTTCACACTTACATAGGTGATTCCTAAACGTGTCATCCTGTAGATACACTATTTGATATACCCCGTATCAAATTTAGAAATTATTAAAAAGCCTTAATGTTTTATCCTTGGTACTGAACATTGTCTCATCACGAGAACAGACTAAAATTTTATTTGACAATGTTGAACCGTCATTAATGACTTTGTTTGATCTCCTTGAACCTAGATCTTGGGATCTCCAGTCTTCTAGGTAGAGTTACCGCCACAATAACTTGTTCTCGGCCATAGCCCCATTCCCCTTGATGATTTCTCAACTACCTCTCTATTTAGGACTTTTGTAAGTGGATCCTACACATTATCACTTGACTTTACATAGTCAATCGTGATAATTCCTCTAGAGAGTAATTGCCTAACGGTTTTATGTCTTCGTCGTATATGACGAGATTTACCGTTATACATAACGCTCCCAGCCCTTCCAATTGCCGCTTGACTATCACAATGTATGCATATTGGTGCCAACGGTTTGGGCCAAAATGGAATGTCTTCTAAGAAATTCCGGAGCCATTCAGATTCTTCACCGGCTTTATCTAAGGCTATGAATTCAGCCTCCATTGTAGAGCGGGCAATACATGTTTGTTTGGACAACTTCCAAGATACCGCTCCTCCACCAATAGTGAATACATATCCACTCGTGGAATTATAATCAGTTGAACCGGTGATCCAATTTGCATCACAGTATCCCTCAATCACCGCAGGGAAATTACTGTAGTGCAATTCAAAGTTCTGGGTATGTTCTAAATATCCCAAAACTCGTTTCATTGCCATCCAATGAGATTGGCCTGGATTGCTCGTATATCGACTCAGTTTACTTATAGCACAAGCTATATCTGGTCGTGTACAATTCATGATATACATTAAGCATCCCAACACACGAGCATAATCCAATTGTGATATGCTTTGGCCTTTATTCTTTGCTAATGCAAGATTCACGTCAATTGGAGTCTTTGCAACTTTAAAGCCCAAGTGCTTGAATTTTTCAAGTACTGTCTTAATATAATGAGATTGTGACAATGCCAGACCTTGAGGAGTCTTATGGATCTTAATTCCCAGAATTAAATCAGCAACTCCCAAGTCTTTCATATCAAACTTGTTATTGAGCATACGCTTAGTAGCATTTATGTTGGCAATGTCATTACTCATTATCAGTATATCATCCACATATAGGCAAACAATGACTATGTGATTTGGAACATTTTTAATGTACACACATTTATCACATTCATTTATCTTAAAATTATTTGACAACATTGTTTGGTCAAATTTCGCATGCCATTGTTTGGGTGCTTATTTTAGTCCGTAAAGAGACTTAACAAGTCTACATACCTTCTTTTCTTTACCTGGAACCGTAAACCCTTCAGGTTGTTCCATGTAAATTTCTTCCTCCAACTCTCCATTTAAGAAGGCCGTCTTAACATCCATTTGATGAATTTCAAGACCATACACCGCAGCTAATGCTACTAACATCCGTATGGACGTAAGTCTTATAACTGGAGAGTATTTATCAAAGTAGTCTAGACCTTCTCGTTGTCTATACCCTTTGACTACGAGTCTTGCCTTGAATTTATCAATAGTGCAATCATTTTTGATTTTTCTCTTAAAAATCTATTTAGAACCCAAAGGTTTATTTCTAGGAGGAAGATCAACCAATTTCCATGTATGGTTGTTCAATATGGATTCTATTTCACTATTGACTGCCTCTTTCCAAAACAATGATTCCGAAGAAGTCATAGCTTCTTTAAATGTTTGAGGCTCATTCTCCAATAAGAAAGTCACAAAATCTGGTCCAAATGAAGTAGATGTTCTTTGACGTTTACTACATCTTGGATCCTCCTGATTACATGTACTTTCTTTTGTTTCTTCCCGAGGTCGTTTAGATCCTTCACCAAACGACTCACATTCCTTTTTATACGGATATATATTTTCAAAGAACTCAGCATTATCTGATTCTATAACCGTATTATTATGAATGTCGGGATTTTCTGATTTATGAACCATAAATCGATATGCTTTACTATTTGTCGCATATCCTATGAAAACACAATCAACGGTTTTCGGTCCTATCTTTACCCTTTTGGGTTTAGGAACTTGCACTTTTGCCAAACACCCCCACACTTTAAAATAATTCAAGTTGGGCTTCCTTCCTTTCCATTTTTCATATGGAATGGATTGTGTTTTGCTATGGGGTACTCGATTTAATATTCGATTAGCCGTAAGAATGGCTTCCCCCACAAGTTCTGTGGCAAACCAGAACTTATCAACAACGCATTCATCATCTCCTTTAATGTGCGATTCTTTCTTTTCGCAATCCCATTAGATTGGGGCATGTAAGGGGCTGTTGTTTGATGAATAATTCCATATTCTAAACATATTTCTTCAAAAGGAGATTCATATTCACCACCCCTATCACTTCTTATCATTTTTACTTTCTTGTTAAGTTGCGTTTCAACTTCATTTTTGTATTGCCTGAATGCGTCTATTGCTTCATCTTTACTATTCAGTAAGTAAACATAGCAATATCGAGTACCATCGTCAATAAAAGTTATGAAATACTTCTTTCCACCGCGAGATGGTATTGACTTCATGTCACAAATATCTGTGTGAATTAAGTCTAAAGGATTTGAATTCCTTTCAACTGACTTATAAGGATGTTTAACATACTTAGATTCCACACATATTTGACATTTTGATTTTTCGCATTCAAACTTAGGCAGTACTTCCAAGTTAATCATTTTTCGCAAGGTTTTATAATTGACATGACCCAAACGTACATGCCATAAATCATTTGACTCAAGTAAGTAAGAAGAAGCTGAAATATTATTATTGTTTTCCACAACCATTACATTCAGATTGAAAAGGCCCTCGGTGAGGTAACCTTTTCCTACAAATATTTCATTCTTACTAATGACAACCTTGTCGGACACAAAAACGCACTTAAAACCGTGCTTAACAAGAAGTCCAGTAGAGACTAAATTCTTTCTCATTTCGGGAACATGAAGGACATTGTTCAAAGTCATGACCTTGCCAGAAGTCATTTTCAGAAATATCTTCCCATATCCTTCAACTTTTGCTGTTGAAGCATTTCCCATATAAACTGTCTCTCCGGGTCCAGCAGGAGCATAAGTAGCAAAAGCTTCTCTAACTGCACAAACATGGCGAGTGGCTCCTGAATCAAACCACCACAGTTTAGGATTTCCCACCAAGTTACATTCAGAAAGCATGGCACACAAGTTATCAACATCATCATGGTTTACTACCATGTTTGCTTGACCCCTTTTCTTGTCTTTCTTCGGAGCACGACACTCCGTAGATTTGTGTCCGATTTTCTCACAGTTGTAGCAGTTTCCACTGAACCGCTTCTTGCTTGGGTTGTATTTCGGACCAGAAGCCTTCTTCCTCTTTTTGTTATCTTCAACAATATTTGCTCCCATTATTGTTGAATTTCCACAGCCTCTCCTTTCAGCAGCTTTATTGTCCTCTTCGATTCTCAACCGAACAATGAGATCTTCAAGGGACATTTCCTTTCGTTTGTGTTTCAAATAATTTTTGAAGTCCTTCCACAACGGAGGCAACTTCTCAATCATTGCTGATACTTGGAATGCTTCATTGATGACAAGACCTTCGGCAAGTAGATCATGAATAATCACTTGTAATTCCTGAACTTGGGTAATAACAGACTTGCTATCTACCATTTTGTAGTCCAGAAATTTTGCGGCAACGAATTTCTTCATCCCGGCATCTTCAGTTTTATATTTCTTTTCAAGCGCATTCCATAATTCTTTTGACGTCTCCACGCCACTGTATACATTATACAGATTATCATCCAGTCCGCTAAGAATATAATTCTTGCATAAAAAATCAGAATGCTTCCACGCTTCAATCACGATAAAGCGTTCATTCTCTAGAGTTTTATCTGGCAGATCAGGAACATCTTCCTTGATGAACTTCTGTAGACATAACGTAGTTAAGTAGAAGAACATCTTCTACTGCCAGCGCTTGAAATCAATCCCGAAAAAATTTTCGGGTTTTTCTGCCGGTGCCAACGCCGGTGTTTGGTTTGTCGATGCGTTGGCAGTCACCATCGGAACAACTTGGTTTTCGCTTTCAGTCGTCATTTTTTTCTAGAAAAAAAAAATACAAATAAACGTTTAATACACGTTTTCATACTGGAGTAAAAATCACGTAGATTTGAATCTCCAACAAAATGCCACGAAGATTTTACTCTCCAAAACGGGAGTACACAAAACCACAAAGGTTTTAGTTTGCAGAATAATAAGAATAACACAAATACAAAAATAAATATTAAATTCCTTAAGATTGTTAGTCCCGCCAATATTGCTGTATTTGTAAATAATAATTTAGGGAAATATAAGTTATCGTAATGAAACAGTAATAAATTCGAGCCCACTGAATTCACAGTGTTTCCTTAAGGAATTTAATCCCCTCCTAGTACCCAAGGTTATGGATTATTTCCTCCCAGGATAGAACGAATAACACACTGATGTAGCGGTACTTCAAACCTTAGTGTTTCAGCGAACACAAAGTTCGGTAGCAAATCACACTTACAGTTGCTTTGTTTGAAGTTAAAACAATGCAGAACAAAGGAGTAGAAACTCAGAAAATCGTATAGAAATGCTGAGAGGAAGGAGTGCAGTGTATAGCCAAAGTTGAGCGTTTTCAGTTTTGTTGGTGTTTTTATTTTTCATTCGTGTCTTTCTTCAACAGCTGCTGCACATATATATAGCAACCAGCTTTGAAGATGAACGACCCTCCATCCTGCATGGTGGAGCATGCACTAGCTTGTTTGTGGAGCAAGCACTTGATCATGATGGGAAGAGCATTAGGCGGCTGCTATTGCAGCTGGTGGTCAATACACGGATTGAAACATATCCGTTACAAATGCGGATAATCTTACGTTAATATTTACTATTAACAAATAAATTTGGTCCAAAAAATTCTTCCGAAGCCGAGCGAGCGACGACGACGGCGCGAGGCTTGCTTTCTTCTTAACTCTTTAAGAGCTACAAGAAGAGCAATTATATATATACCCACCAAAAATCTTTTCTTCTTCCAATATGGGACAATGTCTCATTGTCAAGAGGGAAACTTAAAATTTTACTCAAAAATTTTATTTTCCCTCCATTTCCCATTCACCCTCATTTTAAGACTATTTCATCTTAAATAACAAAAATCTCAACATCTTCTTCTTCAAAAAGAGCAGTAGAAAGAGTAACAGAAAAATCAGAAAATTCTTTCTCATCTTCTTCCCAATCAACACCAAAAGACATTTAGTTCCGTAGTAATTTTGCTTTGTTTTCGAGAGAAATAAAGTGTTAGGAACAATTTATGGTTTGAGATTTGATTAAGCTACGTTAGCAGGTACAAATTCATATCCATGTCACTGTGTTTTGTTTATAGGAAGAAACGTTAATTATTTCTTTTCTTCCCATTATCCCTTCCTCTTTCCCAGCAAATCAATTAATTTCTATACTCAAAATTTGGGGAAAGGACATTTGGATCCCAAAATCTCATAACTTGTTTGGTTTGATATTAATTAAAAAAAGGTCAAATCGAGACCAATCAACCTGATATTATATGTATATATTTTTAAATATTATTTTATACATAAAAATATTTATTATAATGTAATTTATAAATATTCTTTAACTTTACCATAATTTTATTTCTTAACATTTTCACATCAGGTTTTGGCTTACAATTATAGCCCAATATTCATAATTTTTTATTTTTTTTTGGTCAAGATGATTATATTATATGAAAAACTAAATAACAAGTACATTGAATTTGTGTTGTGACGCACTTATAGCAATACATGCAATAGCATTTGTGGTGACAATACTACTATTTAGGTATGGGTTTTAACCCTGGGGAGTCATTAACAGGAGGAATACAAAAAGGAGGACCCCGTGGAGTATAAAAAGGTGGATCCCGTGTACCAACATCCTATAGAGGATGACAAAAAAGATTGTTGTTGTCCGTTGCATGTTGTTGTGCTTTAACCTTGTGCATCTTGCTCGATCTTCTAATACTAGTTTGATCTACGTTTATTTCAAGAGGTTGTAATTTGTTGTGTAGTGCCACTTATAAGCCATAGTATAGTGTCACCAGTTCTCTCATAACAGGTGTTGGAGCCACGTACGGTTGTACTACCTGCATATTCTATTACTTGAGTTCCTGAAAAGTACTCCTCGTCTACCTGCCAAGCCTTGGTGTTTAACTTGATAAAGGATGGAATATTGTATTATAAAGTTTCTATTTTTGGTGATCCAATAATGCCAAATGTGAAGGGAAGAATATGATTGAAAATTACCAGTTGCTTGAATTTAATAACTTTGCGAAACCAAGTATGTGTTTCGTCTTCCAATGATGTACAGTATTTTTTTGGGTACAATTAAAGGAAAGAAGGTTCATCGAAGTCCAGCATTATTGCCTTGCGTTGGGGCAGTTAATGAGAAGATGATGGATGGTTTTACCTGCTGTAAGGCAGAAGGAGCAAATACCTAGTGTGCATGTACAGATCAAGCACGTGTAGGTAGTTTTTTTATGGCTGCACAACCAAACGAATGCCTTAATTTTGGGAGGTACTTTTAATTTCCAAATCCAGCCATAACTATTATGGGAGCTATTATGCTTCGTCAAAGTGTGATAGCATGAGCTAACAGTTGTAATTGATTACAATTAACTGAATTCGGTATGATTGTATGAAATAATAGGAAAATTTATATTGTATTTCACAAGAAACAAACAAATATTATTGCAAGACGCTTTACATCGAACAACAAAAAAAAAATTCAAAAAACCAAAAAAATCGAGATTAAAAACATCCCATTTTTACTGGTTAGGTAAATTGAGATTAAAAAATTTGACTTATAAATATAGCAAACTAACACAACTAATTTGGTTGTAAAATAAAAAATTCTAATCGAAAACAAGTAATTTGGTTGTTAAATAAAAATTTCTAATGGAACCGACCTATGTAAGTACAGTAAGCTAACACAATTACACCCCTAGGCTTGTCACACTAACACACAAATAAGCAAGAATTGGAAATAGCATCAAATGATGGGTCCCACAATCCCAGACTTTTTGACTCCCGAATATAACGTTCCAAAATATAACGTTATAGCAATGAAAGAAGCTCCTCCCCATTTACACCACTTCAATAGTTCAATTGCACTGAGAAAAATCAGCTTAATTTTCTGCTTTCTTCTACTTCTCCCCTCATTTTAGATAATGGCAGATTTCTCATTTCTTTCTGATGATAGCGACAATGAAAAAGCAGTAAATGAACTCCTTTCTCAAGCGATGGACCAATCTGTTCTTGAACAAGTTGCTGCTATAAACTGCTCTGGCTTTAATGACTCTCTCCTCCCCACTCAGCTTGAAACTCGCTTTCGCAAACTCAAATCACTTCCAACAACATCCTCAAAACCCTATACTCTCACAAAAAGTTCTAGAAGTTTCTGTTCCTCGGAGTTCCCAAAAACCAAGAAAAGTTATGATGATGACGACAATGAGAAAATTGAAGGAACCCCAGTTCAGGAAAAGGGTTCAGAAGTGAATTTGGGGCATGGGTTTGTTCAAGAAAATGTTAAAAATGATGTTTATACAAAAACCCCAGTTGAGGAAAAGGGTTTTGAGGTGAATTTGGAACATGAATTTGTTAAAAAACAAACAAAATCAAAGGTTCATTCGAATAAAGATGATGCTTTTACAAAATCCGCAGATGGAAAAAAGGGGAAAAAGTCAAAATCTTTGTCCGGTTCAATGTCATCAGATTCTTGGGAATTTTCAAAGGATTGTTTGTCTCCACCAATGAAAACTGGGTGCTTTTGGTGTTCACCTATGAAGAAGGGGTCTAATAAAAAGGGGAAAGAGAATCGGGGTATGAAATGGGGGAAGAATGATGATGATGATGAGTTTTTATCGGATTTGAGTGCGTTTTCGTTGAAAAATCAAGAGAAGTTGATGAAGAAAGCTATGATGGAGCAAGAAAAGATTAATAGAGAAGCTGAAAAGATTGTTAAGTGGGCGAAGCAAGCATCTGCTAGATTGGATATTTCTAGCATTGAAGATGAGCTCAGTGATGATGACACTTTCAAATGATTTGTGATGAATTCACTATTATACTGCTACACTAGTAGGTAAAAAAAAAACTCTGTTTCAATGGCTGCTTATATAAATATAGTTCTCTGTTTCGATCTGCTTTGAAGTCAACTGTATGTAGTTTGTGTTGAGATTTAGAAGTTTACTGTTAGTACTATATGAAAAGGTTTATACAACTTTTGGATTACTATAATTTGGGGGAAAATAGGAAATGGTATATGATCTTTATGTTCCAGGTGCAATTTCAGTTATTGATGCCTTAGATTTTGTGAGAGATGTTACCAATACATCCATTTCATTCTAAATATGTTGCCAAATTGTTATGATTTCCCATTTGAAGAATTGTGAGGGCCTGAAAACTTAAGGTTTTGTTTGTGGCCATGTGTTTACATTCCTAATATCTAATAGAGGGATGGGAACAGATAAGTTTTCGTTAAATTTTCGTGATACAGTTTTCTACGAATTGTATCCTTCATTTGCTTAGTTAGAGTTCCTTTATTGGCCATTCCTGTGAAGCTGTGGACATTAATATACGAAGGATAAGTAGCTAAAGGAAAGGTAAGTTTTTGAGGAACCTCCGAGATTGAGTTCTGAAGGAGCCTTTGAAAGTTGAATGGCTGAATAGGAACATTTGGTGATAAAGCTTACTTTGAACCCAAAATTAGTTGGAAGTAAATGATAATACAAGAATCTGGAAAATCAGAACCAATCAACGAAGGTTGAGACTAATTATTGACATGTTGTGCCTTCTTTCATACTGCCAACAAGAGGTAGTCATTTTAAAATATAATTAGCTAACTCTACAACAACTATGCCTCTATCCCAAAACATGTGGGGTCATATATATATATATACATATATATATACACACACATACACACTTTTTTGGGTCGGTTATATGAATTCTCACTAACCATTTAAATCATCTCATGCCATCTGTAAAACATGATATCGTAACTTGAATGTAACCTTGCATAGATTATTTATAAATTTTGTCATACCTTAACTTTTCCTGCAAGTTTCTTCAACTTTGAGTGATTAACTAATTGCAATGTCTGCCAATGGACCCTTTTTTTGGCTGTTCTACATAGTTAATTATCCGACAGGACTTGTCCATGTACTTATCCACCTTCACTGGGATTCATTAACCTAAATTATCTAGTAACAGAGTACCATTATGGTCTTGACTGGAGAAGAATGAAGATTTCTGTTTGATTTGTGTACTTTAGCATCTGAAAACAAAGTTTTATGCTTGGAAAAAGAAAACAATGTGAGGAAGAGAATTTCCGAGGAGAAGCTGCAATAATTGCTCTTTTTTTGGGGTCATAAGTAAGCTGCAAAGATTGCTATATTGCCAACGCAAAATCCCTGATTTGATGGATGTTTCTTGGAGGAACCCAAATAATGTTAGTAAGGTTCTTTCAAAACCTCCTTCTAGAAAGCTATCTGTTAAGTTCTACTCTGAAACTTGTTATCAGATCACTAAAATGCAACATCATTATATCTCTCGGTTGCAAATAAGTATGTTAATGCCTGAGATTCTGCTCGAGTTCTTCACTGTTACAGATGTATTGCTCAATGCTTAAATAGAAGTGGTCTTTTCCGTTTGTAGATTTTTGAGTGCCCTCAATGGGAAAAAATAATTTAGAGTGCCCTGAATTGCTAAATGTTTAAAGTACTCTATGGGATAAAATTGCATAGTCTGATCCAAGGGAGTAGCTGTAGCTAGATACATCGTTAGAATGTATGTTTAATTTTATGAGCTATTGCATGCTTACTGTTTCATTTATTGACAGTTACTATAATCCAAGAATTATTTAATTAAAATGTTAGGTAAGTTTTTGAGGAACCTTTGCAGTTGGTGGCATGAATTTTCTTGAGATTGCTAATATAGTTACTAATTAGGCACACCTAGAAATAACTTTTTTTGAGTGAAGCTTTGGTGGATGGTGGAAATAAATGAATCAGGAAGTTAAGTTGGGCAACAAGGTTTGAAAGTAGCAAACGAAATCTTGTACCTTGTCGCAAACTTCAAATGCTCATTGACCTTTGCTATAACGTATGCTAATTAATTAATGAGTGTATGTTTACATAGATCAAAGAATCTAGCTCTGATATTTCCGGAGAAAATTCGTTCTTGATGTTTTTTGGTTTGTCGGTCTAGTTCAACTAATGTCATGAAGCCACAGGTAGACATATAACATAGCCGTTTGCTGACTATTGTATTTTTTGACATGAATACAAGGGAAAATTAGTATTACTAGTGGGAACACAATAGTTGGATAGATCGCATATTCTAGCTCTGATATTTCTAGAGAAACTTTGTTCTTTATGGTATTTTGGTTTGTCCGTCTAGTTCAACTAATGTCATTAAACCACAGGTAGAATTAAGACAAAATGATCCATATAACATAGCCTTTTGCTGACTATTGTATTCTTTGAACATGAATACAAAGGAAAATTACCGTAAGTGAAGGAAGATTTTAAGGAAGCATTTGAGAATATGAATGATTAGGAAAATATGATGATGAAACTTCTTTCATAACATTCAATTTGTTGCAAATGACAATTAATATTGACAGATAAAGTAAAGTGATCAATTATGTATTAACATGCTCTGCCTTGTTCATTGACCATTGTGATGTACTTATGCCTTTATCACTATTCAAATTTACCTTTCATGCCTGCCTGGTTCAACTTCCAAGCTACATATCATCGCTTTTAATATGGGCCTCAATTTTTCCCTCCAAAGTTTCTCATCTACAATGAATTAACTGTTTTCTGTTTCTTCTTTGATAATCTATCTGTCAGAACATTGTTTTCATGTAACAATCCTCTTGCACGATCTTGATCATGATTTATGCAATTCTTTCATGTAACATTGTTTAATCTATCTTCCACTATGCAATATTTTCGTGCCATCTCCTTGTCAATATTATTAGGCTATTAGCTAGCCCTCGTGGTTTCCACTTCGAAACAACGTTCTAGCTTTTGTGTTGCTACTAGAAGTTATATGCAACTCCGATGTACCTTAATTTTGTTGATCTCCCTTACAGGCTTTTATTTCCTTTGCGGTTTTCTACTTTATTTTCTTTCGTGCAATGATAAACTTCTTTTCGGACCTGTCTTGCGTGGACCAATAGTATCATATATGCAAAAGATGGATAATATATGGTTGCTTCACCCTTTAATTATATATAAAACTTACACACATCTGTTTATCTCCAGTAACTTGAGCTTTCAGAATGGTTTTCAGTTAATAAGACATAGACCTTGCTGGAATCGAGTGCTCACTGGTCACTGCTGCTTTGACATCTATTTTAACTATTGCCATCTCAAAAATCTAGAGCTTTAGAATGGTTGTAACTAAACATGACATCAACACTTGATTATTGTTAGGCATTCTGTTGATTATATATTTTTGTTCCCGGTATAACTATCTGATATTCAAAACTCATTAATCCTCCCCCCCCCCCCCCCCCCCCCCCGCGATTAATCCAAATTCACCCCCGGTAAAGCCCATTTTACCCTCCCTATTGAATGGTTTTTATGAAGATCCACATGTAGACACCAAGGATTAGGACCACAGTCCGACAAGGACATTCAGAATATCCCAAGCCCCAAGAGATTAATCAATATTGAGTCCTTAAGGAGAAGCAAAACCAATTCACCTCCTAGAGATGCATTCAGAGTCCAATTTGGAGGCCGTACACAAAGTCAACCCGAGCATTGAGGTGATCGAAAGGAAGAGTTGGGGGGCAACCATGAAGTTGGAATAAGTAGTTGTATCACAGCATCGGTAGGTGCAATCGCAGCATTAATGTTGCATGAGGTTTCTCAAAGAAGAACTGTGATTGCAGTCCTCGCAGAAAACGAAGGACAACCAAATAAGAACAACTGAGTTTGCTTGCAGTACATTTGAATGGATTGCAGCCATCACAACATACCAGCATCCGAACAGACTTTCTATTGCGGGCTTCTTTCCATTTTTTACCCATTAGGTTTCTATTTTGGGTCTTTGGCCCTTTTTTTTCTCTTTTTCCAGACCCCCCTATAAAGACTATTTATTTTGTAATATTTCTAAGTTTTGATGATTGATGACTACACACCTTTGAGAGAGGTTCTTATAGAGTATCTAGTTCGACTTGTAGACTCTTATTTCTTCAATTAATGTAAGTTTCAGTGGATAATTTCTTTCTTGATTCACTTAATGATTTAGGTTGTTCATTTGATATTTATTAAGAACTTGGGTTTTTACTCAAATTGTTTCTTTAATCTCTTTGAAAGTGATCCCAAAATCCCAACCAGTCGGGGTCGTGATGGTGCCTAATAATGCTTGCTAGGAAAGCCAACACACAACAAATAAATAGGAAGACCCACTATAAAAGAATGGCAATAAAGTAATAATGTAACATAAAGGAAAATTAGAGATAAACATAATAAGTCTAAAATCAACATCTAACGCGAATATATCAAGATGCGGAGATACAAGTACATGATCTTCTAGATTATACTAAATACAATATTTAGAAAGGAAATACAACATTGTTCGAAACAAAATGAAAACAGTACATGGTAACTAAACGAAATGGAAATAATACATGGGAACTGGAAAAGTGATTCTAAGGCCTGCGAACGGAATGCGGCTCTACCTTGAATCACCGCATAGTATCTGCTAACTACCTCTCGGGACTCCGTTGGTATCAATTTCAGAATCTGCACACGAAGTGCAGAAGTGTAGTATGAGTATAACCGACCCAATATACTCAGTAAGTGTCGAGCCTAACCCCGACAAAGTAGTGACGAGACTAAGACAAGACTCCTACTATAAACCTGTGCAGTTATATATAAAAAGTAATGGAAATAACAAGTAAAAAGTCAGAAGTAACAACGGGATGAGGACATATGAAAGGGGCAACAATCAGAAACATAAAGTAAAGTATCACGGAGTAAACCTCTTCCAAAAGTAATTAACGAAATCACAAAGCCAAGTTCACATTTCAAATATCAAGTAAAAGCAATAAAATCAATAAATCATGCTTTATCCTCACGATCAATCAAGCAATGATATCAATATGCAAATAAGGCACGACAACACCCTTTGTGCATTTCACTCTATCTCACCAAGCAATCACAACAACACAATACCAAGCAAGGTGGGAAGCAAATTCAACTTCAACAATAGTTTTAGAACACAACTCATCATATGAGAATCTTTCAACATTTAGTGCCAAAAACCAATCAAAAAAGAAATAACTCTTATCACAACAATCTCAACATAAGAAATAACATGAAAGCGAGTAATCAAAGAATTAATAATTTATCTAAAGCATGGAAGACATAGTATACGAAATAACATGGTACAAGCAATGCAAATTTCACATTCATGCTTATCCCATGGCCAACGCATATACACTCGTCACCTTACATATACGCTGCCCCTAAAACATAGTTTACATAGCAAATAGACTCTTGATTCTACCTTATTTACCTTAAATCAAGGTTAACCAAGATACTTACCTCTTCCCTGAACACAATCAAAAATCAACCACGATTTTTCATTTAGAACAAGCCTCCAAACCAATCGAATCTATTCAAATATAGTTCAAATAATTCAAATTAAGCTTTAGAAACTACCCACGAATACAAAAAGCTTCAGTCTTTAACATAACTGAAAAAGTCAACAAAAAGGCAACTCGGCCCTACGGGGTCGAAATCCGAGATTGGGACTGAATTCTGATTACCAATTCACCCCCGAGGCTGGATATATGATTTGTTTCAAAATCCAACCTCATTTCGAGTTTTAAAGCTCAATTTTACAAAATTCCTAAATTCTACCCAAACCCCTCATTTTTACCTTGAAATTCATAGCTTTGATGATAAAATTTATGAAAAGGTAATTGAAATTGATTGAAAACAAGTTAAAGTTATTTATTATAAATTTGGGAAGAAACTGCTCTTAAAAATTGTCTCTATGGAGTCTAGGGTTCAAAAATAGTATAGAATAAGCTAAGTCCCGAAATTCCCACAATTTACCCAACTGCAGATATCGCAATTGCGAACACTTGTTCGCAATTGCGATGTTCGCTAAACCAAATAACTGCTCGCAAAAGCGAAAATCCTATAAGCCTTCAGTTGTCGCATTTGCGACACATACCTCGCATTTGTGAAGAGCCCACCGATCGCAAAAGCAACACTGATGCGAAGGCTGCCCAGCCCAGTCCCCAGTCGCATTTGCGACAGTGCCATCACAAAAGCAATGCCCTTCAGCTCGCAATTGCGACAGCTTCTTCGCAAAAGCGAAGATCACAATCTCCTTCTTAGATATCACATTTGCGAGCTGCTTCGCAATCCAATCCAAACAACAGTCTCCTTCCTAGATATCACAGTCTCACCCGAGACTCTATGGCTCCAATCCAAACATCCACACAAGTGTAATAACATCATACAAACTCGCTCGCTAACTCAAATCATCAAAATAACTTACAAATATCAAGAATCGATCGTCAAAACTCAAAATTTTGAAGTTTAAAGCTCAATTTTCCAATTTTTCACATAATGCGCCCAAACCCTCTCAGGTCACCCGGTACCCCAATAAAACATGGGTACAAGTCCAAAAACATTATTTGAACCTATTAGAATCGTCAAAGTATCGATACGAGGTCGTTTACCAAAAACTTTGACCGTGGTCAACTCTTGTCATTTAAAAAAAAATCATATTTTCTTTAAAGTTTCACATATAGGTTTTTCGAAAAATGACATGGACCATGCACGTAGGTCATAGAGTATCAAATAAAGCTACAGATGGTCTCGGAACCTAGAAAAGGGAGCTAGTACTCAAAATGACCTATCAGATTGTCACATTCTCCACCTCTAAACGAAATATTCGTCCTCGAAGGGACATAGATATGTATCTGGACTGGTAAAAAGGTATAGGTATCTACTCCTCATATGAGACTCGGATTCCCACGTAGTATCCTCAATCGGCTGACTTCTTCAATGTACTTTGATAGAAGAAAAACTTTTAGATCTCAACTTTCGAACCTACCGGTCTAGAATAGCCATCGGCTCTTCCTCATTGGTCAAATTCTCTTAAAGCTACACCATGCTGAAGTCTAGAACATGTGACATATCCTCATGATACTTCCAAATCATGGAAACATAAAATATTGGATGCACCCCTGCTAGGCTAAGAGGCAATGCAAGCCTATAAGAACCTTCTCCAACTCTCTCCAAAATCTCAAACGGGTTAATAAACCTCAGGCTCAACTTTCCCTTCTTCCCAAACCACATCACGCCCTTCGTAGGCAACACTCGGAGAAGAACCTTCTCACCTTTCATGTAAGCCACATCTCGGACCTTCCGGTCTGCATAACTCCTTTGCCTGGACAGAGTTGTACGAAGCCTTTCCTGAATCACCTTAACCTTTTCCAAAGCATCATGGACCAAATTTGTTCCCAACAATCTAGCCTCACGGGGCTCAAACCATCCAATTAGAGAACAACATCGACTCCCATATAAGGCCTCGTACGGAGCTATTTGGATGCTCGACCGATAGCTGTTGTTGTAGGCGAACTCTGCTAGAGGTAAAAATTGGTCCCACTAACCCCCGAAAAATATATAGCATGCTCGCAACATGTCCTCTAAAATTTGAATAGTACGCTCAGATTGTACGTCCATATGAGGATGAAACGCGGCACTTAGCTCGACCTGTGTGCCCAACTCACGCTGCAAAATTCTCCAAAAGTGTGATGTGAACTGCATGCCCCAGTCAGAAATGGGCACGCCGTGCAAGGAGATAATCTCCTAGATGTAAATCCGAGTCAACCGCTCTTAAGAATAAGATTTCATCACCAGAATGATGTGCGAACTTAGTCAACCGGTCAACAATAACCCATACGACGTCATGTTTCCTCAAGGTCCATGGTAAGCCTACCACAAAGTCCATAGTGATGCACTCCCATTTCTACTCTTGTATCTCTAGTCTCTGAGTCAACCCACCCGGTTTCTGATGCTCATACTTCACCTATTGACATTTGAAACACCGAGAGACATGACCAACAATATCTTTCTTCATCTTCCGCCATCAATAGTGCTACTTCAAGTCACAGTACATCTTTGTGACACCTGAGTGAATTGAATACCGTGAACTATGAGTTTCCTCAAGGATCAACTCTCTTAACCCATCAACATTCGAAACACAAATCCGGCCCTGAAGCCGCATAACACCATCATCACCAATCACAACCTCCTTGGAACCATCCCGTTGCACCGTGTCTTTCAACACCAACAAGTGAAGATTATCAAACTGGAGAGCCTTGATACGTTCCAACAACGATGACTATGCCACAACACAAGCGAGAACCCTACTAGGTTCCAAAACATTTAACCTCACGAACCGATTGGCCAAAGCCTGAACATACATGGCTAATGGCTTCTCCACTGCCGGTAAAAATGCCAAACTGCCCATGCTCTCTGCCTTCCTACTCAATGCATCAGCCACTATATTGGCCTTCCCCGGATGATATAATATGGTGATATCGTAGTCTTTCATTAACTCTAACCATCTTTGCTGCAGCAAATTAAGGTCCTTCTTCTTGAACAGGTGTTGGAGACTCCGATTGTCGGTATAAACCTCACATGGAATGCCGTATAGATAGTGCCTCCAAATATTGAGTGCGTGAACAATGACTGCCAACTCCAAATCATGCACAGCGTAATTCTTCTTATGAACCTTCAACTGACAAGACGTGTTGGCAATCACCCATTCGTCCTGCATCAATACCGCGCCAAGTTCAATACACGATGCATCACAATATAAAGTGTAAGATCCTGAACTTGTGGGCAAAACCAACACTGGGGCTGTAGTCAAGGCAGTCTTGAGCTTCTGAAAGCTCTCCTCACACTCGTCGGACCATCTGAAAAGAGCTCCCTTCTAGGTCGAATTCAGTCAATGGGGCTGAGATAGATGAAAACCTCTCCACGAACCGACGATAGTAACCCGCCAAACCTAAGAAGCTCCGAATCTCTGTAGCCGAGGTAGGTCTATGCCAGTTCTGAACTGCCTCAATCTTCTTAGGATCCACCTTGATACTTTCAGAAGACACACCATGACCCAAAAAAGGCAACTGAGTTTAACCAGAACTCATACTTCAAAAACTTGGCATATAACTGACAATCCTTCAAAGTTTGAAGTACGATCCATAGGCGTTGCTCATGCTCCTCTCGACTATAAGAGTAAACCAAACTATCATCAATGAAGATGATCACGAAGTAATCCAGATAAGCCTTGAACACTCAGTTCATCAAATCCATGAAGGCTGCTGAAGTATTAGTCAAGCCAAATGACATCACCATGAACTCGTAGTGACCATATCGATTCCTAAAATCCATCTTAGGGACATCCGATTCCCTAATATTCACCCGATGGTAGCCAGATCTCAAATGAATCTTGAAAAATACCTTGGCAACCTAAAACCGGTCAAATTAACCATCAATCCTTGACAACAGATATTTGTTCTTGATGGTGACCTTGTTTAACTGCCAATAATCTATGCACATCCTTATCGATCAGTTCTATTTCTTGACAAACAACACCGGCGCACCCCAAGAAAAAACACTCAGTCTAACGAATCCTTTGTTAAGAAAATCTTACAACTGCTCCTTTAATTCTTTCAACTCAGCTAGAGCCATACGGTATGGTGGAACAGAAATAGGCTAAGTGTCCGAAACCAAGTTAATGCAAAAGTTGATATCCCCATTGGGTGACATACCAGCATTAATGTAAGAAACACCTCAGGAAACTCACTCACAACCGGAACCAAATCCATTGAAGGAACCTCCGCACTAGAATTACGGATATAAGCCAAATACACCAAACACCATTTCTTGAACATCTGCCGAGCATTCAAATATGAAATCACCCTGCTAGTGGAGTAACCGAGGGTCCCTCTCCACTCTAATCTAGGCAAATCCAGCATGGCTAAAGTCACAGTCTTGGCATGACAATCCAAGATAGTGTGATACGGGGACAACCAATCCATACCAAGAATAATCTTAAAATCCACCATATCCAACAATGAAATATCAACTACAATATCAAAACCATTAATAGTAACAACGTAAGACTTATACACCCGATCAACTACTATAGAATCTCCAACCAGTGTATACACAGAAACAAGAATATTTAGAGAATCACGAGGCATACTCAAATGTGAAGAAAAATATGAAGACACATAAGAATATGTAGAACCCGAATCAAACAACACAGAAGCATCTCTATGATAGATGGAGATAATATCTGTAATAACTACATCAGACGAATCTGCCTTAGGTCTAGCTGTAATGCATAACAACGGGGCTGAGCCCCACTAACCTATCCTTCACTTCTAGGAAGGCCTCTCACTAACTGACCTCCAACTCTAACTGTCTAACCACCACCTTGAGCTACCTGACCGCCGCCTCTAGCTGGCTGTGTGGGTGGTGGAGCCATCAGTACCGGAATCATGGTACGAGTATCCTACTGTGGCATGCTGCTTTGTAACCTATGGTAAAACTTCACGATGGGCCTTAGATCCCCACAAGTACAATAATTCCTCGGCTGATGTGACTGCTGACCTTGGAACTGTCCCTGTCGACCTGAATAATCACCTTGATAACTTTGTATTGGAGGTGCACTAACCGGATCTAAAGGTGCATTGTATGCTAGGTGCTCGGGATGAGATCCATAAGCACTGTGACTGCCTGAAGCACCATGGGTGACCTGTAGAGTTGACTAAACCTGCATGATAGGATGGACTCTACCAAAAGAACCCCTGCCTCCAGATGAGGCACCACTGAATCCTCCAAAATGACAGGGCCACATGTTAGAGGTCGTCTCCCTAGCCTGACCTCTGATACACTCGATCCTCCTGGCGATCTCCACTACCCGAGTAAAAGAAATATTATCCTCGATCTCTATGGCCATCTATAGCCTGATACCATATGTAAGGCCATCTATAACCCTCTTCTCCTTCTTCTTCTCAATAGGGATCGATAGATACATGGCGTAATAAATGCACAAATCCGGTCTCATATTGAGTAACAGTCATGCTATCCTGCTAAAAGCGCTCGAACTAACTACGAAACTCCTCTCTCTAAGTGAAGGGAATGAACTTCTCCAAGAAAAACTATGAGAACTAAGCCCAAGTGAGAGGAGGTGAACCTGCTGGACAGCCCTGTACATACACCTACCGTCATCTCTTGGCAGAACCATGCATCTGAAATATTGTGAAATCAACTCCGTTGGACTCCATTATACCCATGTTGCGCAATATCTCATGGCAACGGTCCAAGAAATCCCGGTGGTACTCAGAATGTGTACCACTAAAGTGAGGGGAAACAACTTAGTGAACTTTTCCAACCTCTTCAGCCCCTCAGCTGACATCGCAGGTCTCTCCCCGGGCTGTTTAGCAACAACAAGCTAAACCGCCCCAACCGGTGGGACTATTGGGGTCTGATACTTGTGAGCCATATTCTCTAGAGTATGAGTAGCGGGAGTGTAAGCTCCTCCCCCGGCGTGGGAGACGGCTGGTGCCACGAGAAACACATCGGCCTGTTCCATACTCTCCATCAAGCCAACCATGCGGACTAAGGCATTCTGAAGCACAAGGGTAGCAATGAACCCCTATAGGACCTGAGTTGGTCATACTGGCTTGGTCAGAACAGGGATCTCATCACCCCGCTCTATTTGAGATTGAACAATAGGTGTCGCTACTTGTGCTCTAGGTTGAGCTCTACTTCTACCTCGGCCCATACACCTATTAGTGGCTGCAACCTCAATCTCTAGCTCCTGATTAGCTGTGGATGCCGTACGTGTCCTCACCATCTATGAGAGAATAAGAGAAGAATGATTCAAACTCAATGATAGAACAAATTTACACGATAGAGAGAGAAATAGAGTGACATTTCCTAAAGTATTATAGCCTCTAGAAGATAAGTACAGATGTCTCCGTACCGATCCTCAAGATTCTACTAAGCTTGCTCATGACTCGTGAGACCTAGGTAACCTAGTGCTCTCATACCAACTTGTAACGACCCTAAATCCCAACCAATCGGGGGCGTGATGGTGCCTAACAATGCTTGTTTGGCAAGCCAACACACAACAGATAAATAGGAAGAACCGCTATAAAAGACTAGCAATAGAGACATAAAGGCAAATCTGAGATAAACATACTAAGTCTAAAACCAACATCTAACATGAATATCCCAAGCTGCAGAGTCACAAGTTAAGCAGATTATACTAAATACAATGTTTGGAAAGGAAATACAACATTATCTGAAATAAAATGGTAACAATACATGGGAACTCGGAAAATGACTCTAAGGCCTGCGAACAGAATGCAACACTACTTTGAATCATCGCGTGGTACCTGCTAAGTACCTCTTAGGACTCCGCTGGTACCAATGTCAGGATCTGAGCAATAAGTGCAAACGTTTAGTGTGAGTACAACAAACTAAATGTACTTAGTAAGTATCGAGTCTAACCCCGATGAGGTAATGACAAGGCTAAGGCAAGACACCTACTATAAACCTGTGCAGTTATATATAAAAAGTAACGGAAATGACAAGTAAAAAGTCAGAAGTAACAACGGGACAGGGACATATGAAAGGGGAAACAATCGGAAACATAAAGTAAAGTATCACAGAGTAAACCTCTTCCAAAAGTGATTAACAAAACCACAAAGCCAACATCATATTCCAAATATCAAGTAAAAGTAATAAAATAACCAAATTGTAAGGCATCACCCTTCATGCTTTTACTCTCATCCTTATAGGATAATAATAAAGCATGTGCACGGCATCATCCTTCATCCTTTATTATCACGATCACTCAAGCAATGATATCAATATGCAAATAAGGCATGACAACACCTTCGTGCTTTTCACTCTTACTCACCAAGCAATTACAACAACACAATACCAAGCAAGGTGGGAAGCAAATTCAACTTCAACAATAGTGTTAGAACACAACTCATCATATGAGAATCTTTCAATATTTAGTGCCAACAACTAATCAACAAATTCTAAAATCTCGACTCCTAATATCACAATAATCTCAACATAAGAAATAACATGAAAGCTAGTAATCAAAGAATTAACAATATATCTAAAGCATGGAAGATATAGTATATGAAATAACATGGTACAAGCAAGGCAAATTCCACCCACATACTTATCCCATGGACAACGCATATACACTCGTCACTTTACATATACACTGCCCCAACACATAGTTCACATAGCAAATATAGTCGATTGTACCTTATTTCACTCAAATGAAAGTTAACCAAGACACTTACCTCTTTCCGGAATACAATCAACAATTAACTATGACTTTTCCTTTAGAACAAGCCTACAAACCAATCGAATCTAGTCAAATATAGTTCATATAATTCAAATCACGCTTTAGAAACTAACCACGGATACAAAAGGTTCAAGCTTCAACATAAATGAAAAAGTCAACAAAAAGTCAACCCGAGCCCACGTGGTCGTCCGAGATTATGACCAAATCTCGATTACCCTTCACCCTCGAGGCCGAATATGTATTTTGTTTTGAAATCCGACCTCAATTCGAGGTCTAAATCTCAATTTTACATAATACTTAAATTCTACCCAAATCCCCTATTTTCTATCTTGAAATTCATAGATTTGATGATAAAATATATGAAAAAGTAATTAAAATTAATTTAAAGTTGCTTACCTATGAATTTGGGATAATATTACTCTAAAAAGAGCCTCTATGGATTCTATGATTCAAAAATGTTGTAAAATGAGCTAACTCCCAAAATTCCTATAATTTACCTAGCTGCAGATATCGCAATTGCGAATACTTGTTCGCAAATTGTGAATACTTGTTCGCAAAAGCGAACAACTGCTCGCAAAAGCGAACAACCTCTGAGCCTTCAGTTGTCGCGTTTGCGACACATACCTCGCATTTGCGAATAGCCCACCGATCACAAAAACGACATTGCCTTCGCATTTGTGAAGGCTTCCTAGCCGAGACCCCACTCGCATTTGTGACAGTGCAATTGCAAAAGCGATGCCCTTCTGCTTGAAATTGCGACAGTCTCTTCGCAAAAGCAAAGATCACAGTCTCCTCCCAAGATATCGCATTTGCGAGCCTGGATTTGCAAAAGAGGTATTCGCAATTGTAAGCATGTTGTCACAATTGCGAGACCGTAGGGCATGAAAACCAGTAGAAGCATCAACTATTCAAAACAACAAAAACGCATCTGAAACTCACTCGATCCCCTCGAGCTCTAATCCAAATATCCACACAAGTGTAATAACTTCATACAAACTCGCTTGCTAACTCAAATTATCAAAACCCATCAAATATCAAGAATCGATCATCAAAGCTCAAGATTTTCAAGTTTAAAACTCAAATTTCCAATTTTTCACAAAATGCGCTGAAAAGCCCTCGGGTCACACGTGACCCCAACCAACACATGCATACAAGTCCAAAAATATCATACGAACCTACCAGACTCGTCAAAATATCGATCCGAGGTCCTTTAGCAAAAATGATGACCGTGGTCAACTCTAGTCCTTTTTAAAGCCAAAAATCATATTTTCTTTATAATTTCACATATAAACTTTGTGAAGAACGACACGGACTATGCACGCAAGTTATATATCATCGAATAAAGCTACGAGAGGTCTCGTAACATGAAAAAGGGAGCTAGTACTCAAAACGATCTAGTCACAGAAAGGTCTAAATCCTTTTCTAAATTAGTTTAGCATCTAATTAAGCTTTAATTGTCTATCTTTTACCTATCAATTCTATTCCCATGCTTGAACCAATGTTGATTATGTGTTAGATATGAAAACCGTGTTCTTAAAAATGATCATGAGTCTAGAAATAATAGGTAAAACAATCTTTTACAGCTTGTTGGATGTCAGGACATGAAGTTATGCCTAAAGGATTTGATTTTTGCAATAAGTACTAAAAATAAGATGTCACGGGATTTGAACATCTCTCCCTATTCATTCATATAAGAAATTAAAAAATAATTCTCCCGCTAGTTTATTTTCTGCATCATAAGCTCTTTCTTAATTTTCTCAATAAAAACTAATAACTCCGGCGAATTCCAATTGTACTGTTACGACCCAATTTCCTTATAGGCCGTGATGACGCCCAACGTCGCCGCTAGGCAAGCCAACAGTGAACTCGACATGGATCTATTCTTTTAACATTTTAGAAATAGTTGATTCTTAATTATTAAATAAGTAAGAGGTGAGAAATTTAATAAAATAAAGTAATCAATTTTACGAACAAGTATGGTGAAATAAAATACTCAAAATCATAAAAGTGTCTACTAGCAAAATTTCAAGACCTGGTGTCACAAGTGTATGAGCTACTAGTAGAATATACAAAATACTAAACTACTGTCTGAATGGAGTAGACAGAAAATAAAAGCAAAAGAGAGACTCCGGTTGCTGTAGGATGCACTCGGAAAGCAGCTCACCACTAAGTCTCGAAGTATCAGGGGTGTGCGCCGGGATAACTACCAAATGCTCCTGCCTCAGAACCTGCACGATTAGTGCATAAGTGTAGCGTGAGTACATAAACAATATGTACCTAGTAAGTATCTAGTCTAACCTCGAAGAAGTAGTGACGAGGGGTCGACATCGATACTTACTATGGGCTAACAATAAAATAAAAAAATTCTAAATAAGCATGGATTATATAATTAATAAATACAACTTAGTAACAAGCAGTGAATAATAATTTTTTCACTAATAATAAATTCCAAGTCAATTTCTATCATTAAATAATTCTAACCGCTCAAGCAATAAAATAATATCAAATATAATCAGGCTCCGAGTATTATCACACACGATTTATGCCGAGGTCGTACAACCCGATCCAAAAATATACTGTGTGTACTGCCGAGGGTCGAACGGCACGAACCATAGATGCATCTATTAACCTGTCGAGGCGAACGACCCGCTCCCATGAGAGTAGAGGAATTTACCTCGCTCGTGGAAATACTTGCGACGTGAGTGAACATGGATTTATTAGAGTTATTATAAAATTCTTCAATTCTTCCCAAACATAAGAAATCCAAACTAGAGACTTTAAATCTTAAAATCCTTAATCTCAGCTCTATTTAAGACAATTAATATGCATAATCAACATAACAGTGCAAACAAAGCATGATGTAAATCTAAGACTATCCTAATATCACATGGCATTTATCTACGGACGGACTCTCGTCACCTAGTGCGTACGTAGCTCCCCACACAAGTAATTCACAACAAATATACCTAAGGGGATGAGTTCCCTCTTACAAGGTTAGACAAGAGACTTACCTCGTTCTCAAGCTCACTCCCGATCTACAAATATGCTTTAAATCCTCAACTCGGTGCCAACCAACCCGAAACTAGTCAAATGTTATATAAATAAATCAGTATGTGCTCAAAAGTTCATAATTTAACTATTAGAGTAATTACGCAATCCAAATTGGAAGATTCCAAAAATTCACCCCCGGGCCCATGTGCCCGGATTCCAAAAATTTTCGAAGATAACTGTTACCCATAACCTCATGAACTCAAATATAAAATTTTCACCAAATTCTATAATCATTTGCGTGGTTAAATCCCATTTTTATAAAAACCTAGGTCTTTCATCTAAACACAAAATTTTCACAATTTTTCATGTTAAAATCTACCCATAATCTATGTATTTAACTTACATTGGATCACCTCTAATAGCTAGGTGAAAATCCTCTCTTTAAGAGCTCCAAAATCGCCCAAGGAATGAAATAAATGAACCCAAAAAGGTCTAAGTCCCGACTTAAATGAAGCTTCTGCCTCCAGTGATTTTCGCTTTTGCGGACCTGGGGCCACATCTGCGGCGCAACACTTGCGAAAAAGCCATCGCAGGTGCGGTCCTAGCCCAGGCTGGCAGACTCCGCTTCTGCAGACGGGCTCACACTTCTGCGGAGGCTAGAGAGCATATGCGGCCTTCTCGCACGTGCGGAGTCGAATGCCCAAAGCCGTTTCTATGGCCAAGAGATCGCACCTGCGGCTAAAGGCTCGCAGGTACGGGCACATCAGAATTGGTGTACCAACAGCCCCTTTTAAGCTCTAACTCGATCCGTGCAATGCCCGAGTAGCACCCGAGGCCCCCGAGGCCTCGTCCAAACATATTAGCAAGTTTGTAAACATGAGACGGACTCGCTTGAACCCCCGGAATGCAGTAAACAACACCAAAACTAAGAATTACGCCACAAACCAAATCGAATCAACTCATAAACTTCAAGTTCTTCCAACTTGCTCCGAGCGCGCCGAATCATACTTAAACTACTCAAAATGATACCAAAATTTGCATGCAAGTCTGAAATCACCATACGGAACTATTCCCAAGTTTGGAATCTCAAATGGACCTCGATAACATCAAAATCTACTTCAAACCAAATTTAAAGAATTTTTAAACCTTCAATAAGCCAACTTTTAACTTTAGGCGCCAAAACGCTCATGGGTCACCCAAAACTCGGTCCGAACACACGCCCAAGTCCAAAATCATCATACGAACCTGTTGGAACCACCAAATTCTGGTTTCGAAGCTGTTTACTAGAAATGTTGACCCAAGTCAAACTTAGTCCTATAAAGCCAATACTAAGGAACTAAGTGTTCCGATTTCAACCCGAACCCTTCCAAATCCCGAACTAACTATCCCTGCAAGTCATAAAACAGTAAAAGCAAATATGGGGAGTCTTATTTAGGGGAACAGGGATCTAGAAATTAACACAACCAGTCGAGTCTTTATATTCTCCACCTCGTAAACAAATGTTTGTCCTCGAACGGGTCTACAATCATACCTGGAGTGCCGAATAAGTGTGGATATCTGCTCTGCATGTCTTCCTCGGCCTCCCAAGTCGCATCCTCAACTGGTTGGCCCGCCCACTGAACCTTTACCACATAAATCTTCTTGGACCTCAACTGGCGAACCTTCCTGTCAACAATGGCAACTGGCTCCTCCTCATAACCCAGGCTCTCATCTAGCTGAACCATGCTGAAGTCTAACACATGTGACCTGTCAACATGATACCTCCGGAGCATAGACAAGTGGAAAACCGGATGAACTCCAGATAGACTGGGAGGCAAAGCAAGCTCATAAGCAACCTCCCTACTCGTCTTAACACCTCAAATGGACCTATGAACCTTGGGCTCAACTTGCCCTTCTTCCCGAACCTCGTAATTCCCTTCATCGGTGAAACCTTCAAGAGAACCTTCTCGCCCACCATGAATTATAAATCACGTGCCTTCTGGTCCGCGTAACTCTTGTCTAGACTGTGCTGTATGAAGTCGCTCCTGAATCAACTTTACCTTCTCTAAGGAATCCTTCACTAAATCAGTACCATATAACTTAGCCTCACCGGTCTCAAACCATCCGATGGGGGAATGACATCGCCGACCATATAAAGCCTCAAATGAAGCCATCTCGATACTGGACTGATAACTGTTATTGTAAACAAACTCGACCAAAAGCAAGAATCAATCCTACTGCACTCCGAAGTCAATCACACATCCTCTGAGCATATCCTCCAAGATCTGAACCGTCCGCTCCGACTTCCCGTTAGTTTGCGGATAAAAGGCTGTGCTGAGCTCTACCTGGGTACCCAACTCACTCTGTACTTCCCTCCAGAAATGCAAAGTAGACTGAGGGCCTCTATCTGATATAATGGAGACAGGCACACCGTGCAACCGAACAATCTCCTGAATGTAAATCTGGGCCAATCTCTTCGAAGAATACGTGGTTACTACCAGAATGAAGTGTGCCGACTTGGTCAACCTGTCGATGATGACCCAAACTACATCAAACTTCCGCAAGGTCCGCAGCAACCCAACTACGAAATTTGTAGTAATGTGCTCCCATTTTCGCTCAGGTATAACCATATGCTAGAGTAGGCCACCTGGCCTCTGATGCTCGTACTTAACCTGCTAACAATTAAGGCACATTGCTATATATTCAACTATGTCCTTCTTCATCCACCGCCACCAGTAATGATGCCTCAGGTCGCGATACATCTTCGTCGCACCTGGATGAATAGAATACTGAGAGCTGTGTGCTTCTTCTAGAATCTTTTCCCTAAATCTCTCAACAATAGGGACACATAGACGACCCTAGAGTTGTAGAAAACCATCCTCGCCGGTAGTAATCTCCTTGGAACCACCCTGTAGTACCGTCTCTCTAAGAACCAACAAGTGCGAATTGTCATACTAGCGAGCCTTGATCTGCTCGAATAGGGAAGACTGGGTGATGACACATGCAAGAACTCGGCTAGACTCTGAAATATCCAATCTCACAAGTCTGTTAGCTAACAACAGAATGTCCAAAGCTAGTGGCCTCTCCTCTGCTAAAATGAATGCCAAACTACCCATACTCTCCGCCGTTATGGTGAAGGCATCCGCAACTACATTCGCCTTTCCTGGATGATAAAGGATGGTAATATCATAATCTTTTAGTAAGTCAAACCACATGCGCTGCCTCAAATTGAGATCCTTCTGCTTGAACAAAAACTACAAGCTATGATGATCGATGTAGACCTCATATGACACCCCATAAAGATAATGCCTCCATATCTTAAAAGCATGAACAATCACGGCCAACTCCAAATCATGTACGGGGTAATTATTCTCGTGGGGCTTCAGCTGACGTGAAGCATATGCAATAACTCGCCTGTAACGACCCAACCGGTCGTTTTACTTTTTAGATCCCCGTTCCCCAAAATAAGACTCCCCATATGTGCTTTTACTGTTTTATGACCTGCGGGGATGGTTAGTTTGAGATTTGGAAGGGTTCAGGTTTAAATCGGAACACTTGGTTCCTTGGTTTTGATTTATAAGGGCTAAGTTTGACTTTGGTCACCATTTTGAGTAAACGACCTCAGAGCTGGGAGATGACGGTTCCAATAGGATCGTATGGTGATTTTGGACTTAGACGTATGTTCGAATCGGGTTTTGGATGACCCGAGAGCGTTTCAGCGCTTAATGTTGAAAGTTAGCTTATTGAAGATTTAAAAGGTTCTTTAAACTTGGTTTGGAGTAGGTTTTGGTGTTATCGGTGTCCGTTTGAGATTCCGAGCCTGGGAATAGTTCCGTATGGTGATTTAAGACTTGCACGCCAAATTTGGTGTCATTCTAAGTAGTTTAAGTATGAATCGGCGCGTTCGGAGTAAGTTGAAAGAATTTGACGTTCATAGTTTGATACTATTGGTTTTGGATTTCGATTCTTAGTTTTAATGTTGTTTTCCACATTACGAGGTTGCGAGCGAGTCCTTTTTAGGTTTACAAACGTTTTTGTATGTTTGGATGGGGCCTTGAGGGGCCCGGATTCCATTCGAACGATGCGCGGAAGACGTTTGGCCTTGGTCGAACAGCTGAAGTAACCAGCTTTTGGTGCAATCGCACCTGCGGAGGGCCAGCCACATGTGAGAGCTCGTAGAAGTGGCCCAGAAATCACGGATGATGGTGAGGGCGGGCACCTGCGAATATGCAGGTGTGAAGGAAGCTACCGCAGAAGCGGCCCATGCGTCGCAGCAGCGATCCCGCAGAAGCGAGCCTGAGGTCCGCAGATGCGGAAGTGGCCATCAGAGTGGGAGCCGCATTTACGAGGTTCTTTCCGTAGATGCGGAGCCTCAGATGCAGCCATAGAGCCGCAGAAGCGGAAGTCCTGGAGGCAGAAAGGTTCATTTATTACGGGACTTTTGGCCATTTTTGACTCATTTCTTTCATTTCCTAGGGCGATTTTGGAGCTTTTGGAGAGGGGTTTTCTCCTAGCTATTGGAGTTAAGTAATTTCTATCCAATGTAAGTTAAATACATAGATTATGGGTAGATTTTAACGTATAGAATTATGGAAATTTTGGGTTTAGATGAAAAACCTAGGTTTTGATTAAAATAGAATTTATCACAAAAATGGTTATGGAATGGGATGAAAATTTTATATTTGAGTTCGTAAGGTTATGGGTAACGATTTTCTTTGAAAATTTACAAAATCCGGGCACGTGGGCCCAGAGTGAATTTTAGGAATCTTACAATTTGGGTTGGGTAATTACTCTAATAGCTAAATTATGAACTTTTGAACATGTATTGATTAATTTATGCAACATTTGACTAGTTTCGGATTTTTTGGCACCTAGTTGAGGCTTTAGGGTGAATTTGAGGACGGAAAGCAAGCTTTGAGACAAGGTAAGTCTCTTGCCTAACCTTATAAGTGGAAATTTACCTCATAGGTGATTTAAATTACTATTTGTTCCTAATTTTGGGGGCTACGTACGCACAAGGTGACGAGAGTCCGTATATAGCTACTAATTGTGTTTATGTTTGAGTAATTTAGGACCCGAATCATGAGATACTTGTAATGTTTGCACCCTAGTTGTTAACTAAAGTGCTTAAATTATGTTGGAACTTGGTAAGAAAAATTGTAAAGACTGAGTTACTCTTACTTGAGTTTTTGCGGGTTACGTGACCGTTATTAGAAATTGTGCTTCTTTATGCACTGGCCTCGTATTTGTCTTTAAATCAGTTATTCATAAAGTATCCTCTTTTCTTGTGGAGCGCGCCGAACACCTCGACAGTAGATATATGCGTCTATGGTTTGTGCCACATGACCCTCGGTATTGTACACGTTATTCTAGATCAGGTCGTACGACCGTGGTGAGCTGCTTCCTGAGCCGTTCTGCAGCACCTAGAGCCTTTCTTTTGTACTTATTTTCTGTTAATTTTATTCCAGGAGGTCATGGGCCGTATGCTGTATTTCATGGATTCTATGACTCAGGCTGGTTTATTTCCATCGGACCCAGCCACATCTCAGGAGGGAGGGGGAGCACAGACCCATACTGCTCCGTCTCCAGGGCATGCAACTGCTATTTTTCAGACCCTGGGAGTACTACCCGTGGGCAGAGCTCAGCTAGTTGCAGCAGCTATACCTGAGCCCAGACCAGCTGCGACCGGTGATCCATAGAAGCTATTGGACAGATGGACCAGACTACATCCTCCCGTCTTTGAGGGTGAGTGGCATGAGGACCCCTAGGATTTTATTGATCAGTGCAGGGAAAGACTGCACAACATGAGGATATTGAAGTCCCACGAGGTGTACTTTGCCACTTTCCAGCTGGAGGGCAGGGCCCGTAAATGGTGGCAGTCCTATCTTCTTGGCAGACCAGCAGATTCTCCTCCCATGGCTTGGGACCGGTTCACCCGTATTTTCCTGGATAGGTATATTCTTCCCTCTCAGAGGGAAGAGTTACGGTTTTTGTTCGAGCAGCTCCAGCAGGGTCATATGTCAGTGACCGATTATGAGGCGAGGTTCTCTGAGTTGTCTCGCCATGCACTTATGATACTTCCCACCAATGCAGAGAGAGTGCAGAGGTTTGTTGCAGGTTTGCACACTGGTATTCAGGCCACCATGACCCGAGTGGTTGAAAAGGGAACTTCTTACGAGCTAGTTGTAGAGATAGCTCGGAGGATCGAGGGTGTATGTCAGCGTATCCGAGAGCAGGATACAAGGGACAAGCGATTTCAGTATTATAGAGAGTTCAGAGGTGCCCCGGCTGGGGGCAGAGGCCAGTTTGTGAGGGGTCAGTCTAGCAGGCCCACATATCTAGCACTGCCGTCTCCTCGGGGTGCTCTAGTGCGACCTTATTTCAGCGCCATTCCAGAGAGTTCCTACCACCCACCAGCTATTCACAGTCCCTCTAGTGGGTATTCAGGCCATCAGGGTCAGACTTCAGGTCAACAGTCCACCGTACCGAGAGGTTGTTTCGAGTATGGGGATCTCATTCATGTGCGGTAGCTCTACCCCAGGCTTTGGGGCAAGGCAGTACAGCAGGGTCTGTAGCCTATGATTCCAACACCAGTTGCCCCATCAGTCGTCCGGCATCCCAGAGGCATAGGGCAGGTGAGTAGGGCCCGTCCTAGAGGTGGAGGCCAGTCAGGAGGCACTCCAGCTAGGTTCTATGCTTATCCGGCCAGACCAGATGCAGTGGACTCAGATGCCGTGATCACATATATTATTTCTGTCTGCGGTAGGGATGCTTCTGTACTATTTGATCCGGGGTCTACATTTTTGTATGTTTCAACTCTCTTTGCTCATTTCCTGGGAGTTCCTCGTGAGTACTTGGGTATTCCTTTTTATGAGTCCATACCAGTGGGCGATTCTGTAGTTCTGGATCGGATCTATCGATCCTACATTATTACTTTCTGTGGTTATGAGACCCGAGCAGATCTTCTGTTACTCAATATAACCTACTGTGATGTCATCCTGGGCATGGATTGGTTGTCTCCATATCATGCCATCCTTTATCTCCATGCCAAGACTGTTACCTTGGCGATGCCAGAGTTGCCTAGATTGGAGTGGAAGGGTTCGTCTGTCAGTACATCTACTCGGGTTATCTCTTTTCTGAAGGCTCGACACATGGTCGAGAAGGGTTGTTTGGCTTATCTAGCTTATGTTCGGGATACTACTACAGACACTTTAGTGTTTGATTCAGTGCCCGTGGTACGAGTGTTCTCTGATGTGTTTCCTTTTGATCTTCCAGGCACACTACCAGATCGTGATAGTGATTTCTGTATTGATTTGGCTCCAGGTACCCAGCCTACCTCTATTCCACCGTACCGCATGGCTATGAAGGAGTTGAAGGAACAACTTGGGGAGCTGCTAGCAAAGGGGTTCGTTAGACTGAGTGTATCACCCTGGGGTGCACCAGTGTTATTTGTGAAGAAGAAGGATGGGACTATGCGGATGTGCATTGATTACCACCAGTTGATCAAAGTTAACATTAAGAACAAGTACCTATTGCCGCGTATTGATGATTTGTTTGACCAGGTGCAGGGTGCCAGGGTGTTCTCTAAGATCGACTTGACATTGGGGTACTATCAGTTGAAGATTCGGGATTCGGATGTTGTGAAGACGGCCTTCCGGACTAGATATGGCCTTTATGAGTTTCTAGTGATGTCCTTCAGCTTGACTAACGCCCCGACGACGTTTATGGATATGATGAACCGGGTGTTTATGCCAATTGAGAGTGGTGCTTCAGACCTTGCGGGAACAAAAGCTATATGCTAAGTTCTCCAAGACCACAGGCAGAATTCGATATCACGATCTGGCATCATGTCTAAAATATCAGAAGGAAACATATAAAAAAACTTCCGAACCACGGGCACTGAATCAATCGCCAGAGTCTCTGTAGTATTATCTGGAACATAAGCTAGATAAGCCAAACACCCTTCTCGACCATGTGTCGAGCCTTCAGAAAAGAGATAACCTGACTAGATATACTGACAAACGAACCCTTCCACCCCAATCTAGGAAACTCTGGCATCGCCAAGGTAACAATCTTGGCATAACAATCAAGGATGGTGTGATATGGAGACAACCAATACATGCCCAGGATGACCTCAAAGTCGGTCATATCAAGCAAGAGAAGATCCGCTCGGGTCTCATAACTATAGAAAGTAACAATGCAGTACTGGTAGATCCGATCCACAACAAAAGAATCGCCCACCAGAGTGGACACATAAACAGGAGTACCCAAGGACTCACCAGACCCTGGGTCACATAGTACCGAAGCATCCCTACCGCAGACAGAAATAATACCTGTGATCACGGTATCTGAGGCCACTGCATCTGGTCTGGCCGAAAAAGCATAGAATCTAGCTGGAGCGCCACTTGACTAGCCTCCATCTGTCTGACCTCCACCTCTAGGAAGACCCCTACCTGCCTGCCCTCTGCCTCTGGGCGGCTGAACGGCTGGTGCGGCAGCTGGTGCTGTAATCATAGGTTGATGACCCTGCTGTACTGACTTGCCCCGAAGTCTGGGACATAACCTCTTCATATGGCCAGGATCCCTACACTCGTAACAACCCCTCGGAATGGAGGACTACTGACCTGAAGTCTGACCATTATGGCCTGAATACCCACTGGAGGAACCCTAAATAGCTGGTGGTCGGTAGGAACTCTCTAGCATGGCACTAGAAATAGGGCCGCACTGGAGCACCCCGAGGAGGCAGCGGTGCTAGATATGTGGGCCTGCTAGGCTGACCCCTCACGAACTGACCCCTGATCCCAGTCGGGGCACCACTGAGCTCTTCGAAATATGGAAACCGCTTATCCCTCGTTGCCTGCTCTTGGCTCCGCTGATGGACACCCTTGATCCTCCGAGCTATCTCCATAACTAGCTTGTAAGAAGTCCCCATCTCAACCTCTCGGGCCATTGTGGCTTGGATACTTGAGTGCAAACCGGCAACAAACCTCCGCACTATCTCTGCATCGGTAGGAAGTATCATAAGTTCATGATGAAACAACTCAGAAAATCTTGCCTCATAGTCGGTCACCGACATTTGGCCCTGCTGGATCTGCTCAAACTGAAATCAAAACTATTTCCTCTGAGAGGGTGGAATATATCCGTCCAGGAAGAGGCATGTGAATTGGTCCCAAGTCATAGGAGGAGAACCTGCTAGTCTGCCTAGAAGATAGGACTGCCACCATCTACGGGCTCTGACCTCCAGCTGAAAGGTGGTAAAGTCCACCCCGTAGGACTCCAATATCCTTATGTTGTGTAGTTTGTCCCTTCACCGATCAATAAAGTCCCGGGGGTCCTCATGTCGCTCACCTCCAAAGACAGGAGGATGTAGCCTGGTCCATCTGTCCAATAGCTTCTACGGATTGCCGATCGCAGCTGGTCTGGGCTCAGGTACAGCTGCTGCAACTGGCTGAGCTTCACCTACGGGTAGTGTGCCCGGGGTTTGATATACGGCGGTTGCATGCCATGGAGCCTGAGCGGTATGGGCCTGTGCTCCCCTCCCGCCTGAGATGTAGGTGGGTCTGCTGGAAATAAACCAACATGAGTCATAGAATCCATGAACCGCGGCATGCGGCCCATGACCTCCTGGAATCCTGGCGCGAACATGAAATTTGTTGGGACTGGCTCCGCTGCAGGCACCTCGTCCTGCTCCTCAATAATAGGATCCTCTACTGGTTCCACTGGTGGTATAGCTGGGGAAACTCTAGGACGCCCTCCTCCTCTTCCACGAGTTGGAGCCCTCCCTCGACCTCTGCCTCGGCCTCTAGCAATAGGGGGAGCAGCTCCTCCATGATTGGGTACCTTTGTCGCGCGCGTTCTCACCATCTGTGAGGGAATAAGAGAAAGATACTTAGCACAACATCAACCGCACGATAGGAGATGAAGAAAGAGTGGTTTCCTAACACTCTATAGCCTCTCGAAGATAAGTACGGACGTCTCCGCACCAATCCACAAGACTCTATTAGGCCTGCTCATAACTTATGAGACCTACGTGAACCTAGTGTTCTGATACCATATTGTCACGACCCAATTTTCCTCTACGCCGTGATGGTACCCAACGTCGCCGCTAGGCAAGCCAAAGTGAACTAGCCACGGATCTATTCTTTTAATATTTTATAAATAGTTGATTCTTAATTATTAAATAAGTATGAGGTGAGAAATTTAATAAAATAAAGTGTGAACGATTTTACGAATAGGTATGGTGAAACAAAATACTCAAAATCATCAAGTGTCTACTAGCAAAATTCCAAGACATGGTGTCACAAGTGTATGGGCTGCTAGTAGAACCTACAAAACACTAAACTATTATCTGAATGGAGTAGACAGAAAATAAAAGCAAAAGTGAGACTCCAGGTGCTGCATGATGGACTCGGAAATTAGCTAACCACTAAGTCTCGAAGTATCAAGGGTGTGCGCCGGGATAACTACCAGATGCACCTGCCTCAGAACCTGCACGATTAGTGCAGACGTGTAGCGTGAGTACACAAATAACATGTACCAAGTAAGTATCTAGTCTAACCTCGAAGAGGTAGTGAAGAGGGGTCGACATTTACTATGGGCTAACAATAAAATACAAGAATTCTAAATAAGCATGGATTATGTAAATAATAAATACAACTCAGTAAGAAGTAGTGAATAATAATTCTTTAACTAATAATAAATTTCAAGTCAATTTCTATCATTAAATAATTCTAACCGCTCAAGCAATACAATAATATCAAGTATAATTAGGCTCCGAGTATTATCACGCATAATTTATGCCGAGGTCATACGACCCGATCCAAAAATATACTGTGTGCACTGCCGAGGGTCAAACGGTGCGAACCATAGAGTAGAGGAATTTACCTCGCTCGCGAAAATACTTGCGACGCGAGTGAACATGGATTTATCAGAATTATTATATAACTCTTAAATTCTTCCCAAACATAAGAAATCCAAACTGTAGACTTTAAATCTTAAAATCTTTAATCTCAGCTCTATTTAAGACAATTAATATGCATAATCAATATAACAGTGCAAATAAAGCATGATGTAAATCTAATAGCCTGTTTGGCCAAGCTTCTCAATAGGGAAAAAGTGCTTCTTTTTTTCTCAAAAGCACTTTCCCCCCTAACTTGAGGTGTTTGACCAAGATTATTTAGGGAAAAAAGTGCTTTTGGGAAGAAGCAGAAGCAGTTTCGGAGAAGCAGAAAATAGTAGCTTCTTCTCAAAAGCAGAAGCAGAAACAATTTTGACTTTTTTCTTACCAAAAATACCCTTAACAAAATATAGTATATACTAAAATAACCGTTAAACCTAATACTTAGGATATTAATGTATAAATATTTCTTATTATTTTTAGGATAGCTTTCTAATATATAGTGACTTTAAGGGTGAATGCTTTTATATTTGTTGAATGATTTTCAATTTATTGAACTTATACTAAAAGAACTAAGTACTTTTAAATTTTATTTTCATATTTTACTTAAATAAAATGAAAAGATTTAATTATTGCCTGTAGTAAAAAAAATTTAAGATTATTTATTTACTTATAATATTAACTATTAAGAAAATCTATTCATGTCCTTATTCGTAATTTGATACTTAAAAGCACTTTCTTAAAAGTTTGGCCAAACACAAATTATTGCTCAAAAGTGCTTTTTAGAGTGATTAGTCAAACACAAACTGCTCCTCTGCAAAAGTACTTTTTTCAAAAGCACTTTTGAAAAAAGCACTTCTCAAAATAAGTTGATTTGTCCAGCTTGGCCAAACAGGCTATAAGACTACCAGGACATCACATGGAATTTAGCTACGCACAGACTCTCGTCACCTAGTGCGTACATAGCTCCCCACACAAGTAATTCACAACAAATACACCTAAGAGGATGAGTTCCCTCTTACAAGGTTAGGAAAGAGACTTATCTCGTTCTCAAGCTCACTCCCGATCCACAAATATGCTTTAAATCCTCAACTCGGTGCCAAACAACCCGAAACTAGTCAAATGTTATATAAATTAATCAATATGTGTTCAAAAGTTCATAATTTAACTATTAGAGTAATTACCCAATCCAAATTGAAAGATTTCAAAAATTCACCCCAGGCCAACATGCCCGAAGTCCGAAATTTTTCGAAGATAAATGTTACAAATAATCTCATGAACTCAAATATATATTTTTCACCCAATTCCATAATCATTTTTGTGGTTAAATCCCGTTTTTATCAAAACCTAGGTTTTTCATGTAAACCCAAAATTTTCATAATTTTTCAGGTTAAAATCTACCCATAATCTATATATTTAACTTACATTGGATAGAAATTACTTACCTCCAATAGCTAGGTGAAAACCATCTTTCTCAGAGCTCCAAAATCGCTCAAGGAATACAATAAATGAACCCAAAATGGTCTAAGTCCCGACTTAAATGAAGTTTCTGCCTCTAGTGATTTTTACTTCTGCGGACCTGGGACGGCATCTGCGGCGCTGCACCTGCGGAAAAGCCATCGCAAATGCTGTCCTAGCCCAGGCTGGCAGACTCCACTTCTATGGACGGGCTCCCGCTTCTACGGAGGGTGGAGTGCATCTGCTACCTTCTCGCACCTGCGGACCTCTCATCGCAGAAGCGAGGCCGCTTCTGTGCATGCTCCTCCGCTTCTGCGGACCACTGGTCAAATGCCCAAATCCGCTTCTGCGGCCAAGAGCTCGCACATGTGGGCTCGCAGGTGCGACCAAAAGCTCGTAGGTGCGGGCACACCTGAACTGGTGCACCAACAACCCCTTTTAAGCTCTAACTCGATTCGTGCAACGACCGAGTAGCACTCGAGGCCCCCGAGGCCTCGTCCAAACATACCGACAAGTTTGTGAACATGAGACAGACTCACTCAAATCCTTGGAATGCGGAAAACAATATCAAAACTAAGAATCGTACCCTAAACTAAATCGAATCAACTCATGAACTTCAAGTTCTTCCAACTTGCTCCGTGCGCACCGAATCATACTTAAACTACTCGGAATGATATCAAAATTTGTGTGCAAATCTTAAATCACCATACGGAACTATTTCCGGGCTCAGAATCTCAAATGGACCTCGATAACACCAAAACCTACTTCAAACCAAATTTAAAGAACTTTAAAACCTTCAATAAGCCAACTTTCAACTTTAGGCGCCAAAACGCTCTCTGTCACCCAAAACTCGCTCCGAACACACGCCCAAATCCAAAATCATCATACGAACCTGTTGGGACCGCCAAATCCCAATTTTGTGATCGTTTACTAGAAATGTTGACCCAAGTCAAACTTAGCCCTTTAAAGACAATACTAAGGAACTAAGTGTTCCGATTTCAACCCGAACCCTTCCAAATCCCGAACTAACCGACCCCGCAAGTCATAAAATAGTAAAAGTACATACGTGAAGTCTTATTTAGGGAAACATGGATCTAGAAAGTAAAATAACTGGTTGGGTCGTTACATGTACCAAGTACAATATTAACAACAACTATCCAATAATAATCTATCTATATTATTATAAAAGCATGAATATAATGTTGGTTTACAAAAATAACCTTATAATATTAAGTATAATAACTCACAATAAAAGGACATAAATGGAATTCTAGACATAAGCCTTGTAATCCTATTAGTTTTAGGACATAATACTACACGTTAGGAATCCTACATGATTACCTTTAGGAATCCTATTAGTATAATTACCTTTGGGCATAGACATATAATACTACATATTAGCATGTAAACCTAATATCTCTAAGAATACGTTAGGTTTCCTATTACTATAATTACTTTCGAAATAGAGACGTGTTTTTAGCCATGTAATTCTATTACTTTTAGGATATACTTCTTAAAAATTTCTATTACTAATTTAATTTGACAACGTTTATATTGTCCTACTACTAATTTAATTTGACAATGTATTATATTGTCCAAATCCATTTAGAAAAAGGAGAACATTTATTATATTATTATTATTATTATTATAAAGTATGAATATAATATTGATAGACCAAAATATCCCTAAAATATCAAACAAAATAACTATTAGGGAAATGACATAATTGTAATAAACTATTATTTTGGACTATATACCTTATATGTTAAATTGTTTTAATATTTAAGATTTTAAAATTAATAAAATTTTGTCTATTAAATTATTATTAAAAATATGTATGTAGGTTTAATAAAATTAATTTCATAAGAATCCTCCATATTGCTAATACATTGTCACTCCATAATGTCCAATACAAGAAAAATAAAAGAAATATTAAATGGACTGCATAAAGCATTGAAATTGAGAAAATATATCTCCACAATAAGATATTTTTATATTATATTTGATCTTCTTTCCTACTCAAATAATATTTTTTATTATTATAATTTGGATAATATTAAAAAATATACCAAATCTCAGAAAGGGTAGTGATCTCCCCTTGAAAAGTTTGCATCGGCTCTCTCTCGTTAGGTAATTACCGAGGCGAAAGCAGCTCTTCTCTAAAAAAGACGATGTGTGGGCAAGTCGAGCAGGGCGGCGACGGGCGGGGGAGGAAGAAACCTAAGAGAAGACGCTCGTCTCTTAGGTCCTTTTTTTCAGTGCAACACAAGAAATCACCCTCTTTTTATCATCCTATTATTTTAAAACAACTAAGAAAATATTTAAGAATATAAATATGTGAGAAAGAAGAAAAAAATAGTTGGTAAGAGTCAATACCACTAATGATCATACAAACATAAAGATCTATAATTAGAATGTAGATCGGTCTTTTTACTCTTTGAAAATAAAATTTACGGTGGATAAAATTATAATTTAATTAAATACTCAAAATAAGAGACGAACTAATATTAAGAATCTGAATCAACATAAAATAAATTATTTTTTATGTTAAGGACAAATAATTAAATCTTTTAATTAATTATTTAGCAAGAGAATTCAATTCAATTATTTTTTTAAATTCATCATATGTGTAAAATTATTTTTAAGTTAAAAGAAGTCTTAGGGTACATCAATTTATTCCATAAAAAGAACGTTAGAGATTAAAAAAATTTAAACACAAACTAAAAAGGGTTAGTATATTATTAAGAATAAAAAGCTATACAAATGTTTGAGAAAGTACAATGTCATGACCCGAAATTCCCACTTTCGGACCGTGATGACGCTTAACATTTCACTTGCTAGGCAAGCCAACGTTAGAATAATATTAATCAATTTTTAAACAATCTTTAAACAATCTAGAAATGCACACACAACTAAAGTAAAATAGACGGGGACTTCAGAACTGCGGACGCCATGCAGTTATACCTCAAGTCTCCTCTGGTAGCTGAAAACCGAGCAAGTCTATGGTACGCTACTGGGACCAACTCCGAAATCTACACAAGAAGTGCAGAGTGTAGTGTCAGTACAACCGACCCCATGTATTGGTAAGTGCTGAGCCTAACATCGACGAAGTAGTGACAAGGCTAAGGCGGGTCACTTACATTACCTGTACGCAATATTAGTAACAACAACAAATAGTAGAAATAAATCAGGTAACTCATTTTTAATAATTTAAGCCAACTCAGCAGTCATAACCAATTATCATTTCCATCAATTCTGTTGCAGTGTGCAACCCGCTCTCATAATATATTCACATTCAATTCTGTTGCAGCGTGCAACCTGCTCTCACAATATATTCACATTCAATTCTGTTGCGGCGTGCAACCCGCTCCTCCAATATGTTCATTATAATCAATTCTGTTGCGGCGTGCAACCCGCTCCACCAATATATGTTTGTATGTCGACTTTTAAATAAGTCTGTTACAGTGTACAACCCGATCCTCCAATATGGACTTTTAATAAGTCTGTTGCGGCGTGCAACCCGATCCTCCAATATGGACTTTTAATAAGTCTATTATATATTTATTTCAATCAAGTATATATATAGACTTTTAAATAAGTATGTTGCGGCATGCAACCCGATCTTCCAATATGTTCATTATAATCAATTCTGTTACAGCGTGCAACCCGCTCCTCCAACATATTCATTTACCAATTCTTATAGAAGAAATTTTTCCCATAAGTGCAATAATTTATATAAAATTAAGACAACAAGCATACAATAATTTATGATTTAATTATGAAACAAATAGAGGCACATAGCAAATTATTATTATGGAAATCAGAGAGAAAATATGCCGTTTAATATTTAATATGCTAAATGTTAATTAATAATAAGGTACATAATTCAAATAGCATGTAACAATTAATGCAGGAATTCAAGAATTAATATTTGACAAAGAATAGGAGAGAAATAATTATTATAATAATTAATTCATGATTTAAAATAATTTATGATTTTTTAAGTAAGCAGAAAAATAATTAATTTGACGACGTATATACACTCGTCACCTTACCTATATGTCGTTCACATACAATTCACATAACAAATAATTTAAGGTTTCTATTTCCTCAAGTCAAGGTTAACTACGACACTTACCTCGCTTTGCAAATTTCAATCAATTACTCAACCACAACTTTTCCTTTTAAATTTGTCTCCAAAAGCTTCAAATCTATTCACAAACAATTCGATATATTCAATACGAATAATAGGAATTAATTCCATATGAATTTACTAATTTTCCAGATAAAAATCCGAAATTCATTAAAATATTCGACAGTGGGACCCAAGTCTCAAATCTCGGAAAAACTTATGAAATCCGAACACCCGTTCCGATACGAGTTCAACCATACAAAAATTGTCCAATTCCGATATCAAATGGACCTTCAAATCTTAAATTTTCGTTTTTGGAAAATTTTACAAAAATTCCAATTTCTTCCATATAAATCCGAAATAAATGATGAATATAGGCTTAGATTTATGAAATACAATCACTATATGATAAATAACACTTACCCAGTTTGAAATCGTGAAAAACTCCTTTGAAATCGCCCCTAAGCCGAGTTATAATTGATGGTTTGTGAAAAAAGGGAAAAAAATCCCGTTTTGGTTCTGTTTTAAGTCACAGGGGTCAGGCCTTCTTCGCGTTCGCGAAGGGCCTGTCGCGTTCGCGATGAGTAGCAGCCCGTGGCTTTCACGTTCGCGAGTCCTACTTCGCGTTCGCGAAGGCTTTTTCACCCCTGGCCTTCACGTTCGCGTGCCAGTGCTCGCGTTCGCGTATAGGGACAACTGACCCCTCCCCCAGGCCTCTAAAGTTTCGTGTTCGCGTTGAGCTGGTCGTGTTCGCGAAGGGTAAAGTCCCTATAGCTTCGCATTCGCGGTCCAATCTTTGCGTTCACAAAGAAGGAAAATTCGGCTAGCTCAGTTTGCTCTTCGCGTTCGTAATAGTACATTCACGAACGCAATGAAGGAAATACCAGAAGCCCAAAGTCTGCAGAAAACCAGATTTTCTAAGTCCGAAATCATCCCGCAGCCTATCCGAAACTCACCCGAGCCCTCAAGGATCCAAACCAAACATGCACACAAGTTCTAAAACATCATACGAACTTGCTCGCGCAATCAAATTGCCAAAATAATACCTAAAACTACGAATCAGACACCAAATCAAAGGAAGTTTTCAAGAAAACTTTAAAACTTATATTTTTACAACTGGACGTCCGAATCACGTCAAATCAACTCCGATTCTCACCAAATTCGGCATACAAGTCCTAAATATTATAGTGGAACTATACCGGGCTCCGGAACCAAAATACGGACCCGAGGTCAATAAATCCAACATCAGTAATTTCTTAGAAATCATTAAGCTTTCAAACTTTTAATTTTTCATCAAAATTCCATATCTCGGGCTAGGGACCTCGGAATTTGATTCCGGACATACGCCTAAGACCCAAATCATGATACGGACCAACCGAAATTGTCAAAACACTGATCCGGGTCCGTTTGCTCAAAATGTTGACCAAAGTCAACTCAGTTGAGTTTTAAAGCTCTATTTCACATTTTAATCCATTTTTCACATGAAAATTTTCCGAAAAATTTTACGGCCTGCGCACGCAAGTCGAGAAATGATAAATGGTGCTTTTTAAGGTCTTAGAACACAGAATTACTTATTAAATTTAAAGATAATATTTTGGGTCATCACATACAATCATAGCTCAAAGCTTTCAATACTATATTATAAAGAGTCGACATTGGTATTGCAGGATTATTCTTTGTATATTCTTCCGACGGAATCGAAATAATATTCCTATATTATGCATTACTTGTAAATGTTAGATCAAGAGGCATGATACTATTAACAATAATAACAAATGGTATACCAACAATGATTTAATTATGAGGTCGTACAACCCACTTTAGATTTGATATACCTCTTCAAACAACTGAGATAATAATCACAAATATATCAAAGAACAGCAATTGTGCTAAATTTATAAGGAAAAAAAATTAATAATATGGGATGAAGCGCTTATGGCTAAGCATCAAATGATCGAAACAATTGATCGGACTTTTAGAGATACATTGGATATCAATGAACCATTTGGTGGAAAAGTAATGGTTTGGGAGGTGATTTATGTCAAGTACTACTAGTAGTTCCAAAATCGACGAAAGAAGAGACTGTAAAAGCTTGCTTGCCAAAATTATACGTATCACCTCAAATGAAAAAAATTCAACTGACAAGAAATATAAAAAGAAGAACATATCCAGCATTCAGTGACTTCTTGCTCCATGTCAGAAACGAAGAAGAGCATCCAATAAAAGATGATTTAGTTCTTCCAGAACACTTGGTTATCAACCCCAATTGTAATAATAGTCTATTTAATAAGGGAAATATTTTCATCATTGGATTAAAACGCAATTTGTACAAATTACATGATAAAAATTAAAGAGCTATCTTAGCTGGCAGAAATGAATTTGTTGGTCAACTAAATAAAAGGTTAATTGCTAAGTTTCATGGTAAAAATAAAATTATTTTCAGTTTTTGACTCAGCAAAAGATGATACAAATCATTACTACCAAGAAGAGTACTTAAATATTTTAATATCAAATGGCCTTCTACCATACAATTTTGTTTGTCATGTTTATTATTTCTTACGTATGTTAGTTTCTGTAATGACCCGACCGGTCGTTTTGAGTATTTACACTTCGCTCGGTTATTTGAGGGTATGAGTAGCTCCGTATGATGCATTATGGCTTATGTGAATCATCGGTTTTGATTAGGTTATTCAGAATCGAATTGGAAGAATGGATTTTATTGTTGAAGCTTTAAATTGGGAGAGTTGATCAAGTTTGATTTTTGTGAATTTGAACCCGGAACAGAGTTTTCATGGTTCCGTTAGCTCCGTTGGGCTGATTTTGGACTTAGGAGCGCGTCCGGATTTTGATTCGGAGGTCCGTGGTTGATTTTGGCTTGAAATGGTGAAACTTGAATTTTTGGGAAGTTTGACCAGGGAGTTGACTTTTTGATATCGGGGTCGGAATCCGATTCTGAAAATTGGAATAGCTTCGTTATGCTATTTGGGACTTGTGCGCAAAATTTGAAGTCATTCCGAATCGATTTGCTATGTTTCAGCACGAGTTATTGAATTTGAAAGTTCAAAATTCATAGATTTTGATTTAAGGTGCGATTCATCGTTTCGACGGTGTTATGCATGATTTGAGGCCTCGAGTAGGCCCGTGTTATGTTATTGGACTTGTTAGTATATTTAGACAGGGTCCCGAGTGGCTCGGATGAGTTTTGGACGAGGTTTAGATCAATTTCGTTGCTTATTGCATTGTTGAAGGTTGCTGGTTTTGGTGTTTCCGCACCTGCGGAAATGGGCTCGCAGGTGTGATGGTCGCAGGTGCGACAAAAGCATCGCAGATGCGAGATGAGAGCTAGATGAGGAGGCCCACAGAAGCGAAAGCTAGGGCGCATATGTGCATGCGCATAAGCGGCCAATGCGTGCAGAAGCGCGACCGCAGGTACGGTCTTAGACATCGCAGAAGCGATCAAGGCTGGCCAAGCTGTTCTCGCAGAAGTGAGATTTTTTCCGCAGAAGCGAAGGTCGCAGATGCGACCTCTTGTCCGCAGGTGCGGATTGACTGGACAATACCCTTTAAGTTCGAGGGTTCGCGAGTTTTCACCAATTTTCAGATTTTGGAGAACGGTTTAGGCGACTTTTGGAGCAATTTTCATCACAAGGATTGGGGTAAGTGTTCTACACTTGGTTTTGATCTTATTCCATGATTCTACCTTCGTTTTGGTAATTGGATTGTGTATTTTGAAGAAGTAATTGGGGGTTTTGGCCTAAAAGTTTCATAGTATGAATTTTTGGGTTTTGAACATCGAATTAGAGTCGGATTTGAGTGAAACTAGTATGGTTGAACTCGTAATTAAATAGGTTGTTGGTTTTTGTAAATTTTGTCGGGTTCCAAGGTGCGGGCCTAGGTTAGGCTTTTGGCCGATTTTAGGCTTTTGATTCAAGATTTGATCTTCTTCGATCGAGATTGGTTCCTTTAGTATTGTTTGATGCATTTGAGTTATTTTTGGTTAGTTTCGAGTTGTTCGGAGGTCGGAACACACGGTATGGCATATTTGGATTGTCGCTTAGCTTGCTCAGCATTGGTATTGGCTTGTTCGAGGTAAGTAACTCTTCTAATCTTAGTGCTGAGGGTATGAAACCCCGAAATAAGTGTTATGTGATTGGTATTGAGGTGATGCACATGCTAGGTGACGGGCGTGTGGGCGTGCACCATGTGAATTGGGACTCTGTTGTTTCCATGGCACTGTATAGTGGTCCCACTTTGTTGATATCCGTGTTTTTACCATTTGATAAAGTAGTTAAGCTGTCAATCATGCTAGATATCATGTTTAGGCATTATGCCGATATTGTTTGAACCCATAGTGGTCGTTTCTTACTGTCATCTCACTGATTTCATTGATATTTCGTACTCAGTCATATTCATGCATTCATATCATATCTCTGACTCAGTTATTTATTAAAACATCATATCATTGTTGTCGGGCTAGTTTCATGACATTGTGAGCCCGTGAGTGAGACTGGAGAGATTGATGACTGAGTGAGGCCGGGGGTCTGTTTGTGAGGATGTTGTCACTATAGCACGTGAGTTGTCTGTGCGATTCAAGATGTTGATATTAGAGCAAGTGAGTTGTCCGTGCGGTTTATATTATAGCGCTTGGGCTAAAGGACCCCCTCTGGAGTCTGCACACCCCTAGTGAGCGCGGTTGATATTATTAAGGGATGGATCTTCCCTGGACATAGATCTTGTCCGAAGCATTATATACCTGGAGATGGATCTTCTCCACGGGATGGATTGGCCCTACTCGGTACTGAGTGACTGATGATCAGTTGATGTGTATATTCCGGGATGGATCTTCCCTGGGCCGGATTGGCTATATACAGTACCGAGTGATTGAGCATGATGAGTGGAATGTGTGAGAAAGTGAGATTGAGTACTCTGAGAGTGTGAGTACATGAGTTCATCTCTGAGATACATTGCATTGACATGCACACATGACATACAGGCGTAGAGATGTATTTTTTCTCATGATGTACGATATCACCTCATTTATGACTTCTCACACATGTTAACATATGGGCATAGTGATGCATTGGTTTTACACTGGTTATCTAGAAAGAAAATGAAACATCTTTATTATTATTGGAGGGATTTTTTGGAAAATTACTATTTTCAAACTTACTCATATTTTTGGCAACTTCGATAAACGATTTGGGTTTTCACTGATGTACTTGAAAGGCAGAACTATTTTCAGAAATCATGATTTTATTGAGTATTTTATCTCTGAGTTACTTCGGGTATTACTTATTTTATATTATTATGAACTATTGTTGGTTATAGAAGTTGGACTCTAACCTTGGTACGAGCTCGTCACTACTTTCAACCTAAGGTTAGGTTTGTTACTTATTGAGTACATGGGGTCGGCTGTACTCATACTATACTTCTGCACCTTGCATGTAGATGTTGGTTGCTGATGTTGCTGTGATCGATGGGAGCTGGATTTGAAGATGTACATGCGTCCCGATGGTATCTGCCTCTTGTTCGTGGTAGCCTTAGATCTATAAAACTCTATTTATGTACTTTTCAAACAGACGATGTATTTATTTCATTTCTGCTTTGTCAACTCTATTCTTAGAAGCTCATGATTTGTACTACCAGTTCTTGGGGAATGTATTAGATTCGGATATTTCTTTACTTAATAGCTTTATTAATTGTTATTGGAATTGGTTAGTGGTTAATTGGCTTACCTAGCGGGTTGTGTTAGGTTCCATCACGATTAGTCAGATTTTAGGTCGTGACAAAGTGGTATCAGAGCTCTAGGTTCATAGGTTCTACAAGTCATGAGCAAGTGTCTAGTAGAGTCTTGCGGATCGGTATGATGACGTCCATACCTATCTTCGAGAGGCTACAGGATATTTAGGATATACTTCCCATCTTTCTTTCCTTATCGTGCAGTATTGATTCAGCTTGAAGCATAACTCTTTGAATTCCTTCCACGCATTTGTATGGGCATGTGAGCGCTCGGTATCGATTGTGTGCCGGCGGCTTGTGATTCTATGAACGAGGTTCGAGATATATATTCTGTGTTTTGGTGAAGGGCCAGTTTGGAGGACTTGAGGCCATGGTTAGACCGCATCTTGAGCTCGGTAGCTTCAGTGGTAACTTGTATAATTATACTCATATATCCGGTAATGTCCCTACGAGTGGAATTTGTGTCTCGATGAGAGGTGGAATAACTATGTGGTTAGTGTGATGTGACTGCGAGATGTGTTCAGATTGTTTGAATGTGACGAGAAGGATTTCTTTGAAATGTAAAGGAAAGGACATTGGGTGCTTGATTTTCATTTTGATGTGACGTACAGTCTTGAGTATTAATGTTTTGAAGGATCTTTCACATTGTTAAATTTTGGGGAAAATTAAATTCTCATGTCTGGTTAATGAGTTGGACTCAGAAAGATTAAGTTATTTCATAGTAATTGTAACTGCGAAAGGGTTTAGCAAGATATCGATTTAAGGTTAAGCAGGTGGGTTATCCCCTGTGGAGTAATCTACGTAAGTGTATTCCTTATGATATGAGTAGAGAGTTTCTTGTCTGCCGACGGGGCGTATTTGTTGGGATTTGAATTTGAATCTGGTTGAGAAAGTTGACTTGAGTGTTAAGAGAATGAATGCGAGCTTAACAGACGATTGAGGTATCTTTGTGGTTGGCGTTGTATGAGCTTGAGAAGAATTTTTGTTGTACTGACTACGGTATTATGACAGTAATAGAGTATGGGTATTGTGAGTTATCGAGTGTTTTAATTTATGACTTTGAGACAAGTGGGGGACCTTGCTATTGACAATCTAATTTCATGGTTATGTGTTAAATTTTAATTTTGGTCTGAGGCATACTTGTGGATTAGTTATGACTTGCAGAGGTTGTGTTTGAGAATGACTCGAGTAAGGAAATTTCTGGATGCGGGTTATGGCACTTTAGGAGTATATGAAAATCATGGGAATCATAAAATAATTGAGTGGTTATTCACGAAGGATGTAGTGTACACAGAGTATGAATTCGATTGGTGGTATTAAGGCAGTGTTACTTCTTTGGGGGTTGTGCTAATGGGCCATAGGTCGTTCGGTCCGTTTGGTCAGTTTAATTAAGATTTGAGTAGAGTGGATGACTCTCAAGAATGGTTCTAATAGATTCAAGATTTATATATAGCGATTTGGAATTTTCAAGATATGTATATGGATAGAAACTGAGAGTTACATTGGATGGTGTCGAGACTTGCAGTAATACTGTATGACTATAAATTCTACATTTTAGTATAAGAAAAAGGGAAGAGGAACAATTTTAAATTCATATAAGGTCTTTCGGAGTGGATGTCTCGGTTGCGGTGCTTTTGGGGGTACTTAAAAGGGAATTCAGTTGTTTATGGGCCTTAGGGCGTTGTGGTTTTATACTAGGGTCTCTTGTGTGGTGAATTGTTTTTAAGGGTCGTGGTGTTCCATCAAGGAGAAGTATCAGTTTGAAGGCAATTTGGAAGGGACTTGGAGAAATAGGACAGCGTGGTGGTAGGTTGGATCAGCACAGTAACGGGTACAAACGGTTCTTTGGGTACTTATGATGTGGCTAGCCTCCACAGGTGTTTCGTGGCAATGCTCTTGGGTTTTGGCGACCTGCGTGTCTGGGTTAAGTTAGAGATATTCGGTTCTAATAGCTTGGTTGTGTGCAAATGGGTTTCGAAGAGTTCTCAATGGTTTTTACCATGGTTCGAGGGGTATATTTCCTACCGGCATGAGGAATATGTTGCGTATTGGAATTTTCTCCGGGATGAGATCAAATGGAAGGTTTCTGACTGATCGGGTATGTATTCTGCTTGTGAGTCAGAGTTGATTATGAGATTCTTGCACTCTTCGTAGGATGGCATGGTAGACACGGTATATTGCATGGGATTGAGATTTTCTTGTGCAAGGTCACAGTTCAGTTTTTAAGGGAAGGACATAAATTCGTAGTCAGCATGGACGGTTTTAGATGACTAGGCAAATGATATTACTAATCGGTATGGCCTGATGAAAGTATACATTTCATAAGGGGCAATGTGTTTTGATTTATGGGAACTTTATTGGTATTACGACACTCTCCTGGTTGATTGACTGCTGATATTCAAATTTAGCCAGGAGGCGCAGAAGAATTTTAGAAGTATTCCTCATGGGATGAATATGTATGAGAGATATGTTAGACATTCTGGCGGTGGAGTTAAGATCAGATATGAGATTTGTATGTTCTATGGATTTGGAGACTGGGAGTTCTCAAGAGCACGTTGTTTTCATGGTTGTGGACTGTGAAGTCATGGCCGAAGCTATCTACACGATAGTATGTGTTATGATTCAGTCATTGTTGGCTTTCAGAGGGTTATTTATCCATGTGTGGGTACCCGGAGTTGATTTGGGGGTCCATTGGTAGGCCCAATTAGGATGTATATTCTACGCCGAGACAGATTAGTTGGCTCCATACTGCTATTGTTGAGGGATGTGTCATTCAATTGTTGTTGAGCTTATTCGCGTTCTGTTATGTTCGGTGAGTTACTCTTCTATGCGACGAGGAGTTGTGATTCGTTGGTTATAAGCACACCTGGTGCAGTTCTATTGGGGCCTTATAGCGGAATTTGTGCGAGATGGGTATTTGGGTGATGCATGAGTGGTTGCGCATTGATTATGTTCTTTCAGGTTTGTGTGGCATTGTGTCATTTGCTTCTCCATGGTTATGGTAATGCAATGTGAGTACTTGATGTCGAATTGTGCGTAGTTATTGATTTTGAGCATGGTGGCTGAGGTATTTCATATGGAATAGTGTTTGGATGGGGTCGTACATTACGGCAGGGTTATGTTGAGATATGATCCTTTATGTTAGATTCGAGTGTTATGGTTCTACGATGTGTGATGGGTTCTTAGCATTGCGTTGGGGTGGTACAAGTCGAGCTTGCGGGATGATTCTTTTGTTTGAGTCATTTTCGTGATTGAGTACATCTGGAATGTTGCTTATTGGTGCACAGATTGCACAGGTTGTGGCTTTAGATAGTATTGGTGTGGCATGTCAGTAGAGTAGCTAGTATTTGATAAGATGAAGTTGTCAGATCTAGGATGGGTGCTACTAGATTTGATTGTGGTATATTTGGAACGATAATATCGAAAGTCGGCTTAGAAATTTGCTATGGTTCTTGTCGAAGGAGAGGGAGCTCCACGATTGGTGGATCTGATGAATGGTTACGAGTTTCTGCGTGTTTCTTTCATCATCAGTAGTGTACGGAGGTTTTAAAATGGAGTTTTGTTTGATATGAGGTTTGTTACCGGCATTGGGTTGTTTTGAGCAGCTATTGTGATTAGAAATCATTGCTTCGAGCATTTGAGCTATGTGGTATTTGAATTTTTGAGTATTTGAGTTATGGTTACGACTTTTGGTACAACTTGTTCAGACTTATACAGTGTGTGGGTTGCGGAATTAAGATCTTATAAGAAATTTCGGATGTTGGAAATTGGATTCGAAGGCTTGTGGGCTAGGTTGAATTAAGAAATTTCAGTTATGTGGTGTTATCAGACCTATATGGGATAGGGTGACGTGGGGTCACCCCCGGGTACGTACTTGGTAAGATGGAATAGTGATTTGGTGGCTTGGAAACAACTCTTGGCACGTTACATCCTCCCCCACTTAAACATACGTTCGAGGACGAACGTATGTTTAAGTGGGGGAGGATGTAACGAACCGACCGGTCATTTTGAGCATTTACACTTCGCTCGGTTGTTTGACGGCATGAGCAGCTCCGTATGATGCATTATGACTTATGTGAATCATCGGTTTTGATTTTACAAGTTATTCGGAATCTAATTGGAAGAATGGATTTCATTGTTGAAGCTTTAAATTGGATCAAGTTTGACTTTTTGTGAATTTGAACCCGGAATGGAGTTTTGATGGCTCTGTTAGCTCCGCTGGGTGATTTTTTACTTAGGAGCGTGTCCGGATTGTGATTCAGAGGTCTGTGGTTGATTTTGGCTTGAAATGGAAAAAGTTGAATTTTTGGGAAGATTGACCGGGGGGTTGACTATTTGATATCGGGGTCGGCGATTCTGAAAATTAGAATAGCTTTGTTATGTTATTTGGGACTTGTGTGCAAAATTTGAAGTCATTACGGATTGATTTGCTATGTTTCGGCACGAGTTATTGAATTTGAAAGTTCAAAGTTTAAAGATTTCAATTTGAGGCGCGATTCGTCGTTTCGACGTTGTTATGCGTGATTTGAGGCCTCGAGTAGGTCCGTGTTATGATATTGGACTTGTTAGTATATTCGGACGAGGTCCCGAGTGACTCGGATGAGTTTCAGACGAAGTTCGGATCAATTTCGTTGCTTATTGCATTGTTGAAGGCTGTTGGTTCGGGTGTTTCCGCACATGCGAAAATGGGCTCGCAGGTGCGATGGTCGCAGGTGCGACAAAAGCGTCGCAGATGCGAGATGAGATCTGGATGAGGAGGCCCGCAGAAGCGGAAGCCAGGGCGCATATGCGCATGCGCAAAAACGGCCAATGCGCGTAGAAGCACGACCGCAGGTGCGGTCCTAGACATCACAGAAGCGATCAAGGCTGGCCAAGCTGTTCTCGCAGAAGCGAGATTTTTCCCGCAGGTGCGGATTGACTGGACAGAACCCTTTAAGTTCGAGGGTTCTTAACTTTTCACCCATTTTCGGATTTTCTAGCACGGTTTAGGCGACCTTTGGAGCACTTTTCATCACAAGGATTGGGGTAAGTGTTCTACACTTGGTTTTGATCTTATTCCTTGAATCTACCTTCATTTTGGTAATTGAATTGTGAATTTTAAAGAGGAAATTGGGGGTTTTGGCCTAAAAGTTTCATAATATGAATTTTTGAGTTTTGAACATTGAATTGGAGTCGGATTTGAGTGAAACTAGTATGGTTGGACTCGTAATAGAATGGGTTGTTGAATTTTATAAATTTTATCGGGTTCCGAGGTGCAGGCCTGGGTTGGGCTTTTGGCCGATTTTGGGCTTTTGATTCAAGATTTGATCTTTTTCGATCGAGATTGGTTCCTTTAGCATTGTTTGATGCATTTGAGTTATTTTTGGTTAGTTTCGAGCCACTCGGAGGTCGGAACACACGGGATGGATTCTTTGGAGCGTTGCTTGGCTTGCTCGGCATTGGTATTGGCTTGTTCGAGGTAAGTAACTCTTCTAATCTTAGTGCTGAGGGTATGAAACCCCAGAATAAGTGTTATGTGATTGGTATTGAGGTGACGCACATGCTAGGTGACGGGCGTGTGGGCGTGCACCATGTGAATTGGGACTCTGTTGTTTCCATGGCACTGTATAGTGGTCCTACTTTGTTGATATGCGTGTTTTTACCATGTGATAAAGTAGTTAAGCTGTCAATCATACTAGATATCATGTTTAGGAATTATACCGATATTGTTTTAACCAATAGTGGTCATTTCTTACTGTCATCTCACTGATTTCATTGATATTTCGTACTCAGTCATATTCATGCATTCATATCATATCTCAGTCTCAGTTATTTATCGATACATCATATCATTGTTGTCGGGCTAGTTTTATGACATTATGTGTCTGTGAGTGAGACTGGAGAGATTGATGACTAAGTGAGGCCGGGGGCCTGTTTGTGAGGATGTTGTCACAATAGCACGTGAGTTGTCCGTGCGATTCAAGATGTTGATATTATAGCACGCGAGTTATCCGTGCAGCACGTGAGTTGTCCGTGTGGTTTGTATTATAGCGCTTGGGCTGAAGGACCCCCTCCGGAGTCTGCACACCCCCAGTGAGCGCAGTTGATATTATTGAGGGATGGATCTTCCCTGGACATGGATCTTGTACGAAGCATTATATACCTGGAGATGGATCTTCTCCACGAGCTGGATTGGCCCTACTCGGTACTGAGTGATTGATGATCAGTTGATGTGTATATTCTGGGATGGATCTTCCCTGGGCCGGATTGGCCATATACAGTACCAAGTGATTGAGCATGATGAGTGGAATGTGTGAGAAAGTTAGATTGATTACTCTGAGAATGTGAGTACATGAGTTCATCTCTGAGATACATTGCATTGACATGCACACATGACATACATGCGTAGAGATGTATTTTTTCTCATGTTATACGGTATTACGTCATTTATAACTTCTCACACATGTTGACATATGGGGATAGTGATGCATTGGTTTTACACTAGTTATCTGGAAAGAAAGTGAAACATCTTTATTATTATTGATTGGATTTTTGGGAAAATTACTGTTTTCAAACTTACTCATATTTTTGGCAACTTCGGTAAACGATTTGGGTTTTCACTGATGTACTTGAAAGGAAGAACTATTTTTTGAAATTATGATTTTATTGAGCATTTTATCTCTGAGTTACTTCGGGTATTACTTGTTTTATATTGTTATGAACTATTGTTGGTTATGGAAGTTGGACTCTAACCTTGATACGAGCTCGTCACTACATTCAACCTAAGGTTACGCTTGTTACTTATTGAGTACATGGGGTCGGTTGTACTCATACTATACTTCTACACCTTGTATGCAGATGTTGGCTGCTGATGCTGATGTGATCGATGGGAGCTGGATTTGAAGATGTACATGCGTCCCAGTTGTATTTGCCTCTTGTTCGTGGTAGCCTTAGATCTATAAAACTCTGTTTATGTACTTTTTAAACAGACAATGTATTTATTTCATTTCTGCCTTTTAAACTCTATTCTTAGAAGCTCATGATTTGTACCACCAGTTCTTGGGGAATGTATTAGATTCAGATATTTCTTTACTTAATTACTTTATTAATGTTATTGGAATTGGTTATTGGTTAATTGGCTTTCCTAGCGGGTTGGGTTAGGTACTATCACGACTAGTCGGATTTTGGGTCGTGACAGTTTCACCGTAAATGTAATAGACTAAGTTAAAATTGATCTTCCATTGCATATAGATTGATTTTGAAGAAAACATTGCTTGTCATGCTACTGAAAAATTTAGATCCGCTAAATAGCTTATTTAATATCACCCAGACGGTATATAGAAGTTTTGATAATACCGTCATACATACAGAAATTATGATACTGGTCACTATACTCCTATATATATGTTTATCCCCAAATTCAACGAAACTAAATAATATCCTTTTAAATTTTGTGAAAATATTTTTCAGTATGTTTATGTTTTACAATTATAATAAATAAAGCACAAGGAGAAACATCCTAAATATTAAACTATATTCACTGCAATATATTTTATTATACGAACAATTATATGTTGCTCTTTCGAGAGGGATATCAATATCGACAACAAGAGTGATGGTTATTGCTGAGCAACTAAAGCATTAAAGGGAAACATACATAAAAATATCGTCTATAAAGAAGTGTTCGTTAAGATGCCATCATATTAAATACTTTCAAACTGTAATACATAATTATCTAAATTTTATCGTTTGTGTAAGTTCTGATGATGTCCTTTCATTTTGAATTCACGAATTATGCTAATGTAATAATATTTTTCGGCATTTAAATGGTTGTTGTATTATTATACATAAAATTTTCCTAATTAATTAAATTTTGTTGTTCCTTCACATAAATAAATGTTTAAATCATCGCGTGTCATTATTAACGTGCAACACACGTTCATAAATACTAGTACTATATTAAAAGCACGAAGCCCCTATCAAAATGTCGTTCGCCTTTTTTTGTCACGACCCCAAATTTTTCTCTGTAGGATGTCGTGATGGCACCTAATCTCTAAAACTAGGTAAGCCTATCAATTATGCGGAATACAAAATTGAAACTCAAATCTCAACATATAAATAAATCAAACCGCGATTCAAATAGACACAACTCCCAAAACCAAGTAAAAATAAGTCACAAGCTTCTAAGAATTTATTCTAAGTTTCTTTATTCTAATAAATGTTATTGTAAGCAAACTCGGCCAAAGGAAAGAATCGATCCCACTGCCCTCTGAAGTCAATCACACATGCTTTGAGCATATCCTCCAAGATCTGAACTGTCCGCTCCGACTGCCCATCGATTTGCGGATGAAAGGCTGTGTTGAGATCTACCCGGGTCCCCAACTCACTCTGTACTGCCCTCCAAAAGTGTAAAGTCATCCGAGGGCCTGTATCTAAAATAATGGAAACAGGCACACCATGCAACCGAACAATCTCTAGAATATAAATTTGGGCCAACCTCTCTGAAGAATACGTGGTCACAACTGGAATGAAGTGTGCCAACTTGATCAACCTGTCGACAATGACCCAAACTGCATCAAACTTCCGCAAGGTCCGCGGCAACCCAACTATGAAGTCCATAGTAATGCGCTCCCATTTCCACTCAAGTATAGTCATTTGCTGAAGTAGGCCACTTGGCCTCTGATGCTCATGCTTAACTTGCTGGAAATTTAGGCACCTCGCTACATACTCAACTATGTCCTTCTTCATCCGCCGCCACCAATAATGCTGCCTCAGGTCGCGATACATCTTCATATCACCTGGGTGCGTAGAATACCGAGAACTGAGTGCCTCATCTAGAATCTTTTCCCTTAATCCATCACCATTAGGGACACATAGGCGAACCTGGAGTCGCATAACACCATCCACCCCGATGGTAACCTCTTTGGAACCACCCTGTAGTACCGTCTCTATGAGAACCAATAAGTGCGAATCATCAAACTGACGAGCCTTGATCTTCTCGAATAGTAAAGACTGGGCGACAACGCATGCAAGAACTCGGTTGGGATCTGAAATATCCAACCTCACAAGTCTGTTAGCCAAGGACTGAATGTCCAAATCTAGTGGCCTTTCCTCCACTGAAATGAATGTCAAACTGCCCATACTCCCCGCCTTTCTGCTCAAGGCATCCGCAACTATATTAGCCTTGCTCGGATGATAAAGGATGGTAATATCAGAATCTTTTAGTAACTCAAGCCACCTACACTGCCTCAAATTGAGATCCCTCCGCTTGAACAAATGCTGCAAGCTGCGATGATCAGTGTAAACCTCACAGGACACCCCATAAATATAGTGCCTCCAGATCTTGAGAGCATGAACAATCGCGGCCAACTCCAAATCATGTACATGGTAATTCTTCTCCGAATCCTGCATCAATACACAACCCAAACTAATGCGCGAAGCGTCGCAATACACAATATACATCCTTAAACCCAAGGGCAACACTAACACTGGTGCTAAAGTCAATGCGGTATTGGGCTTTTGAAAAATCGCCTCGCAATCATCGTACCATCGGAACGGAGCACCCTTTTGGCTCAATCTAGTCAAAGGTGCTGCAATAGATGAGAAGCCCTCCACAAACCGACAATAATAACCTGTTAACCCCAGGAAGCTCCTGATCTCAGTCATTGTAGTAGGACGAGGCCAACTCTGAACTGCCTCGATCTTCTTGGGGTCTACCTTAATACCCTCGCCCGATACAACATGCCCCAAGAACACCACAAAATCCAACCAGAACTCACACTTGGAGAAATTAGCATATAGCCTTTGTTCCAGCAAGGTCTGAAGCATCACTCTCAAGTGCTACTCGTGCTCCTCCATGCTACGCGAGTAGATCAAAATGTCATCAATGAAGACAATAACAAACGAATTAATATATGGCCTGAACATCCGGTTCATCAAATCCATAAACGCTGCAGGGGCAGTAGTCAAGCCGAAGGACATCACTAGAAACTTATAATGGCTATATCTAGTCAGGAAAGCCGTCTTCGGAATGTACGAATCCCGAATCTTCAACTGATGGTAACCCGATCTCAAGTTTATCTTAGAGAACACTCTAACACCCTACAACCGGTCAAACGAATCATCAATATGCGGTAACGGGTACTTGTTCTTAATGTTAACTTTGTTCAACTGGCGGTAATCAATGCACATCCGTATAGTCCCATCTTTTTTCTTCATAAACAACACCGGTGCACCCCAAGGCCACACACTCGGTCTGACGAACCCTTTGCTAGTAACTCCTCAAGTTGTTCCTTCCACTCCTTTAACTCTTTTGGACCCATGCGGTATGGTGGAATAGAGATAGGCTTGGTGCCTAGAGCCAAATCAATATAGAAATCAATATCACGATCTGGTGGCATGCCTGGGAGATCAGAATGGAATACATCAGAGAAATTTCTGACTATGGGCACTGAATCAATCACCAGAGTCTCTGTAGTAGTATCCCGAACATAAGCTAGATAAGCCAAACAACCCTTCTCGACCATGTGTCGAGCCTTCAGAAAAGAGATAACCTGACTAGATGTACTGACAGATGAACCCTTCCACTCCAATCTAGGCAACTCTGTCATCTCACCTACCCACCTGCCTTCTGCCACTGGGCGGTTGGACAGCTGGTGGGGTAGCTGGTGCTGTAATCATAGGCTGCTGACCCTACTGCACTTCCTTGCCCGGAAGCCTGGGGCCGAACCTCCGCACATGACTAAGATCCCCACACTCGAAGCAACTTCTCGGTACCGTAGACTGCTCACCTAAAGTTTAACCCTGATGGCGTAAATGCCCACTAGAGGATCCCTGAATAGATGGTGGGCAGTACGAACTCTGTGGCATGGCGCCAAAATATGGTCGCATTGGATCACCTTGAGGAGGCGGCAGTGCTGGATACGTGGGCCTTCTAGACTGACCCCTGCCCCCAGCCGGGGCACCACTGAACTCTCCAGAATATCGAAACAGCTTATCCCTCATTTCTTGCTCTCAGCTCCGCTGACGGACACCCTTGATCCTCCAAGCTATCTCCACAATTATACCATAAGAAGTCCCCATGTCCACCTCCCGAGCCATGTTGACCTGGATACCTGAGTGCAAACTTGCAACAAACCTCCGTACTCTCTCTGCATTGGTAGGAAGTATCATAAGTGTTCGGCGAGAGCTGCTCGAACTGAAACTGACATATAATCTAATCTTGAGTGAGTTATGTGCCATGTGTGTGTGAGGTTTGTGTCATTCTGTGCATTGCATTTGATGTCTAGAACTTGCCCCGTATGTTTGCAAAGAGAAATAGTAGTTTTATGAAGTCTCAGAAGTGATATAGGCATTTCTTTGTTGAGCCAGATATATGTGTTTACCCACCTAATTGTTATGTATCTTAGTTAACCCCGTTGAGGCTACAATCTTGTTTCTTTGGAGACCACATTACAAGACTTACCTATTTGTTTGAATTGACCATCTATTTGAACCTTGTACCTCTCATGAGCACTTGAAATTGTTATGAAATGTGTAAAAGTTGAAGTGTGGGGTGATTGGTTTGGCTTTTGATTGGAACTATTGAAATAAGGAGAAAGGTGCATTGTTTGTAAAAATCAAGAGCCACTTGAATTGAAAAATAAAGAAAAAATAGTGTATTGTTGTGCAAAATATTCTTTGATAGTGGTGACTCTTGATGTAATTGTGCTTAAAGAAGTAGGGAGTTGATATATATTGATGTGAAGGTGGAGTTATGATTTTAGATAAGTGTGGAGTTTTGGAAGGTAAAGTGTATGTATTAAAATGCTTAGGGAGGTGTAGTCACTCTTATATCTAAATGTATCCTGGTAAAGTGTATGTATTAAAATGCTTAGGGAGGTGTAGTCACTCTTATATCTAAATGTATCCTACCCATCCCGCAACTTGCATTACAACGAATTAAAGTCCTACTTGATCCTCGACTGAATGAGCTCAATTAGTAGAGTAGTACACTACGGGCAAGCCTATGGTTCATCTTTTGTGGCATATGAATGTTATTTCCTAGAGTGAGTGAATTCTTTCTATCTTGAGTTCCTAGTTGTTCTTAATATCTATTGTGTATGGAACTACTCTTGATTGTTGTGTGAGGGCACTTGATTCATGAAGGAAAGGTAATGTCGTTGACCTCTATGTTGGAGTAAGTGAGCGAGTTGTGAATAATGTGTGGTACTTTTGAGTCAAATATTGAGGTTAGGATGTTACACTATTGTGCTTAATCTATTTTAAATATTCTTGGTATGATGAGTTATGAGAGTTGTGTAATAGGGTCGTGTCTATATAAAGTGTAGTTTGATTGCTCGAGGACGAGCAGTGGTTTAAGTGTGGGGTGTTGATGGTGGGCTATAATTGCGTGTTTTAGTTGCTTATCGTACTCTAATTTACTCCACTTTAATTGAGTTTGAGCTTTAATCACTAGTATTTTGCACTAATTGTGTATTTTATGCCTTGTAGGAGTGATTCCGAGCTATGTAGATATTATGGAATGAATTCAAGCTATTCTAGAGCTTTGAAGTCTGAGTAAAAGCCCAAGGATTAAGTTGGGATCGTGTTCGGGGATCAACGGACAATAGTGCACTTAACGAGAGAAATGATGAATTGAGCAGGAAGCCACCTCGGTGCGCGATCGCACACTGGGCGCGCAAGTAGAGCAGTACACTGGCCAAGGTGTGCATCCATATGCACGAGCACACCTCCAGGTGCGCGGCCGCGCACATCCTATTCCATAAATTGTCCTATTTCGCATAGGAAAAGGTGTTTTTGTCTGGGCCCGACCCTACTTGGTATATATGCATGGAAAAACGTTATGTTTGGGAGTTTTGGCACATCTAAGATCTAAGGATGCTAAGGAGGAGTTGGAGAAGAGGAAGCACAAGGAATTCATCATTCAATCCTCACATTTATGTTTTTCTTTACATTAAGCATATTTTTGATGAATTGCTCCATATCTATGGAGTAGTTCTCTTTAGAGTTTGATGGATTTGGTGTATTGATACTTGTTTGTGGATATTAACTCTAGGCTTATGTATTGAATCATTGTGGATGATTTAATTGTTGCATCTATATTCACTTGATCATGTAATCGAGAGAGGCATAACTTGTGATATCCTTGCATTATATTTTATTAGGTGAATTCAGTAATTCTTTTAGTAATTGGAAGAGGCTAGTTGAATTGTTGATTAAACCTAGTTAGGAGGATAATCGAAAGAGATTCTCCTAAAGACCAATCCACTACGAATTCTTGCATATCTTCACTGAACTTAATTTAGTTCATCTTGTGAGGTTGAGACTTAATCAAGAGAGGAGTTTTTACTAAGCGTTTGAACTAATAATTGAGTGAATCCGAGAGACTCACTTGAACATTAGAAGTGAATTATCTAGAGTTAAATCCTAGACAATATTCTTACACCTATCCTATCAAACCTCAATTTTCTCCCACTGATAACTGTCTTTGCTAGCTTCTTGTTCGTTTGTCATTAGTCAACAACCGTAAATTCTTAGTTAATTAATTCTCAACAGTTGATCATCTTGGATAGAAACCAAGCTATAAATTAGGCATGACCAACTTTGAGGTCATCCTAGGCATGGACTGGTTGTCTCCATATCATGCCATCCTTGATTGCCTTGCCAAGACTGTTAGCTTGAAAATGCCAGAGTTGCCTAGATTAGAGTGGAAGGGTTCATCTATCAGTACATCTAGTCGAGTTATCTCTTTTCTGAATGCTCGACACATGGTCGAGAAGGGTTGTTTGGCTTATCTAGCTTATGTTCGGGATACTACTACAGATACTCCGGCGATTGATTTAGTGCCTGTGGTTTGGGAGTTCTCCGATGTTTTTCCTTCTGATTTTTCAGGCATGCCACCAGATCGTGATATTACATTTTGTATTGATTTGGCTCCAGGAACTCAACCTATCTCTATTCCATCGTACCGCATGGATCCGAGAGAGTTAAAGGAATTGAAGGAACAACTCAAGGAGTTGCTAGCAAAGGTGTTCGTCAGACCTAGTGTATCACCTTGGGGTGGACCTGTGTTATTTGTGAAGAAGAAATATGGGATTATGCGGATTTGTATTGATTACCGCCAGTTGAACAAAGTTACCATTAAGAACAAGTACCCGTTGTCGCGTATTGATGATTTGTTTGACCAGTTTCAAGGTGCGAGGGTGTTCTCTAAGATCGACTTGAGATCGGGATACCATCAGTTGATGATTCGGGATTCTAGTGTTCCAAAGACGGATTTCCATACTAGATATGGCCATTATGAGTTTCTAATGATGTCCTTCAGCTTGACTAACACCCCAGCGATGTTTATGGATTTGATGAATCAGGTGATCAGGCCATATATTGATTCATTTTTCATTGTCTTCATTAATGACATTTTGATCTACTCACGTAGCCTGGAGGAGCACGAGCAACATTAGAGAGTGGTGCTTCAGACCTTGCGGGAACAGAGGCTATATGCTAAGTTCTCCAAGTGTGAGTTCTGGTTGGATTATGTGGCGTTCTTGGGCCATGTTATATCAGGCGAGGGTATTAAGGTAGACCTTAAGAAGATCGAGGCAGTTCGGAGTTGGGCTCGTCCTACCACAATGATTGAGATCAGGAGCTTACTGAGGTTAGCAGGTTATTATCGTCAGTTTGTGGAGGGCTACTCATCTATTGAGGCACATTTGACTAGATTGAACCAGAAGAGTGCTACGTTCGGATGGTCCTATGATTGCGAGGCGAGCTTTCAGAAGCTCAGGATCGCATTGACTTCAGCAACAGTGTTAGTGTTGCCTTCCGGTTCAGGGATGTATACTGTGTATTGTGACGCTTTATGTGTTTGTTTGGGTTGTGTATTGATGCAGGAGGGGCGAGTTATTGCATATGATTCATGTTAGCAGAAGCCCCACGAGAAGAATTACCCTGTACACAATTTGGAGTTGGCCACGATTGTTCATGCTCTCAAGATCTAGAGGCATTATATTTATGGGGTGTACTATGAGGTTTACACCGATCATCGCACCTTACATCATTTGTTCAAGTAGAGGGATCTCAATTTGAGGTACCACATGTGGCTTGAGTTAATAAATGATTATGATATTACCATCCTTTATCATCCTGGCAAGGCTAATATAGTTGCAGATGCCTTGAGCAGAAAGGCGGAGACTATGGGCAGTTTGGCATTCACTTCAGCAGAGGAGAGGCTACTAGATTTGGACATTCATTCCTTGGCTAACAGACTTATGAGATTGGATATTTCAGAGCCCAGTTGAGTTCTTGCACGCGTTGTCGGCCAGTCTTCACTATTCGAGCAGATCAAGGCTCGTCAGTTTAATGATCCACACTTATTGGTTCTTAGAGAGACGATACTACAGGGTGGTGCCAAAGAGGTTTCCATCGGGGAGGATGGTTTTCTGTGACTCCATGGTCGCCTATGTGTCCCTAATGTTGATGGGTTAAGGGAAATGATTCTAGAGGATGTACACAGTTCTCGGTATTCTATTCAACCAGGTGCTAAGAAGATGTATCACGACCTGAGGCAGCATTATTGGTGGCGGCGGATGAAGAAAGACATAGTTGAGTATGTAGCGAGGTGCCTAAATTGCCAGCAGGTTAAGTATGAGCATCAAAGGCAGGTGGCCTACTTCAGTAGTTGACTATACTTGAGTGGAAATGGGAGCACATTACTGTGGACTTCTTAGTTAGGTTGTCGCGGACCTTGCGGAAGTCTGATGAAGTTTGGGTCATTGATGATAGGTTGACCAAGTCGGAACACTTCATTCAGGTTGTGACCACGTATTCTTTAGAGTGGTTGGCCCTGATTTATATTAAGGAGATTGTTCGGTTTGCATGGTGTGCCTGTTTCCATCATATCAGATAGAGGCCCTCGGTTTACTTCACACTTCTGGAGGGTAGTACAGAGTGAGTTGGGGACCCGGGTAGATCTCAGCATAGCCTTTAATTCGCAAACCGACGGGCAGTCGGAGCGGACAGTTCAGATATTGGAGGATATGCTCAGAGCATGTGTGATTGACTTCGAAGGGTAGTGGGATCGATTCTTTCCTTTGGCCAAGTTTGCTTATAACAACAGTTATCAGTCCAACATCGAAATGGCTCCATTTGAGGCTTTATATGGTCGGTGATATCGTTCGCCCATCAGATGTTTTGAGCCCGACGATGCTAAGTTATATGGTAGTGATTTGGTAAAGGATGCCTTGGAAAAGGTAAAGTTGATTCAGGAGCAACTTCGCACAACACAGTCCATACAGAAGAGTTACGCGGATTAGAAGGCATGTGATTTATCATTTATGGTGGGCGAGAAGGATCTGTTGAAGGTCTCACCGAAGAAGGGAATCATGAAGTTCGGGAAGAAGGACAAGTTGAGCCCAAGGTTTATAAGTCCATTTTAGGTGTTGAGACGAGTTGGAGAGGTTTCTTATGAGCTTTCTTTGCCTCCTAGTCTATCGGGAGTTCATCCGGTTTTCCACATGTCTTTGCTCCAGAAGTATCATGCCGACAAGTCGCATGTGTTAGACTTCAGCACGGTTCAGCTAGATGAGAGCCTGGGTTATGAGGAGGAGCCAGTTGCCATTGTCGACAGACAGGTTCGCCAGCTGAGGTCCAAGAAGATTTCTACAGTAAAAGCTCAGTGGAGGTTCCTTAGTTTGGCTTTAAAAGGCTAAGTTTGACTTTAATCAACATTTTCAGTAAACAACCTCGGAACCGGGATTTGATGGTTTCATTAGGTCCGTATGATGACTTTGGACTTGGGCGTATATTCGTATCGGGTTTTGGATGACCCGGGAGCATTTCAGCGCTTAATGTTGAAAGATGGCTTATTGAAGGTTTAAAAAGTTCTTTAAATTTGGTTTGGAGTAGGTTTTGGTTTTATCGAGGTCCGTTTCAAATTCTGAGCATGGGAATAGTTCTGTATGGTGATTTATGACTTGCATGCAAAATTTGGTGTCATTCCGAGTAGTTTAGGTATGATTCGGCACGTTCGGAGCAAGTTGGAAGAGAAGTTCATAAGTTGATTCGATTTGGTTTGGGGTGTGATTCTTAGTTTTGGTGTTGTTTTCCGCATTTTGAGGGTTTGAGCAAGTCCGTCTCATGTTTACAAACTTGTTAGTATGTTTGGACGAGGCCTCGGGGGCCTCGGGTGCAATCCGAACAATGCACAGATCTATTTAGAGCTCAAAAGGGCTGCTGGTGCACCAGTTCTAGTGTGCCCGCACTTGCGAGCTTTTGGCCGCAGGTAAGAGATCGCAAATGCAAGCTATTGCCCGTAGAAGAGGCTTCGGGCAATTGGCCAGTGGTCTGCAGAAGCGGAGAAGCACACGCAGAAGAGGCCTCGCTTCTGCGATGGGTAGCCCACAGGTGCGAGTGGGGCCGCAGAAGCGGGGTCCCGTCCGCAGACGCGAAGCCATCCAGCCTAGGCATTTTTGCAAAAGCGGACTTTGTTCTGCAGAAGCGGTGTCGCAGATGCAGCCACTGAGCGCAGATGCGGAGGTCCTAGAGGCAAAAGGCTTCATTTATTACGGGACTCAAGTCATTTCTAACCTATTTCTCTCATTTTTTGGGCGATTTTGGAGCTTCTTGAGAGGGGTTTTCACCTAGAAATTTGGAGGTAAGTAATTTCTATCAAATGTGAGATAAATACATAGATTATGAGTAGATTTTAACATGTAAATTTGTGAAAATTATAGGTTTAGATGAAAAACCTAGGTTTTGATAAAAATAGAATTTAACCACGAAAATGGTTATGGAATGGGATGAAAATTATATATTTGAGTTCGTAAGGTTATGGGTAACGATTTTCTTCAAAATTTTCATGAATCTGGGCACGTGGGCCCGGGGGTGAATTTTAGGAATCTTCCAATTTGGATTGGGTAATTACTCTAATAGTTAAATTATGAAATTTTGAACATCTATTTACTAAATTATATAACATTTGACTAGTTTTGAATTGTTTGGCCCCGAGTTGAGGGTTTAGGGTATATTTGAAGACGGAATACGAGCTTTGAACAAGGTAAGTCTCTTTTCTAACATTGTAAGAGGGAACTTACCCCATAGGTGATTTAAATTGCTATTTTCTTCTAATTGTGGGGGCTACATACGCACGAGGTGACGAGAGTCCGTGCGTAGCTACAAATTATGCTTATGTCCGGGTAGTTTCGGACCCGAATCATGAAATACTTGTAATGTTTGCACCCTACTTGTTAATTAAAGTGCCTAAATTATATTGGAACTTGATAAAGGAATTTTAAAAGACCGAATTTTACTTACTTGTGTTTTGGCGGGTTACTTGACCGTTAATAAGAATTGTGTGTCGTTGTACATTAGCCTTGTATTATCTCTTAAACTGGCTGTTCATAAAGTATTCTCTCTTCTTGTGGAGCGGGTCAAACTCCTCAGCAGTAGATAGATGCATCTATGGTTCATGACGCTCGAGCCTCGGCAGTGTACACATTATTCTGGATCGGGTCGTACGACCTCGGCATAATCGTGCGTGATAACACTCGGAGTTTAATTATATATTTGATATCATTTCATGGCTTGAGAGGCTAAAATTATATAAGACAGAAAGTAATTTGGTACTTACCACGTGTGAAAGAATTATTTACTTCCTGCTTGTCATTGAGTTATTATTATTATTTACATAACCCATGCTTATTTATGACTTCTTTATTTCTTTATTGTTAGCCCATAGTAAGTGTTGACGTCGACCCCTCGTCACTACTTCTTCGAGGTTAGACTTGATACTTACTGGGTACATGTTATTTATGTACTCATGCTACACTTCTGCACTAACCGTGCAGGATCTGAGGTAGGTGCATCTGGCGTTCACACCGACACGCATCCTCGATCTAGCTGAACCGTGCTGAAGTCTAACACATGCATGGAAGATCAGAAGGAAACACATCGGAGAACTCCTGGACCACGGGCACTGAATCAATCGCCGGAGTATCTGTAGTAGTATCCCAAACATAAGCTAGATAAGCCAAACAACCCTTCTCGACTATGTGTCGAGCCATCAGATAAGAGATAACCCGACTAGATGTACTGATAGACGAACCCTTCCACTCCAATCTTGGCAACTCTGGCATTGCCAAGGTAACAGTTATGGCATGGCAATCAAGGATGGCGTGATATGGAGACAACCAGTCGTGCCGATGTGACCTCCAGATGCACCTGCCTCAGATCCTGCACGGTTAGTGCAGAAGTGTAGCATGAGTATATAAATAACATGTACCCAGTAAGTATCAAGTCTAACCTCGAAGAAGTAATGACAAGGGGTAGATGTCGACACTTACTATGGGCTAACAATAAAGAAATACAGAAGTCATAAATAAGCATAGGTTATGTAAATAACAATAATAACTCAATAACAAGCAGGAAGTAAATAATTCTTTCACACATGGTAAGTCCCAAATTACTTTCTGTCTTATATAATTTTAGCCTCTCAAGCTATGAAAAGATATCAAATATATAATTAAACTCCGAGTGTTATCACGCACGATTATGCCGAGGTCGTACGACCCGATCTAGAATAATGTGTACATTGCCGAGGCTCGAACGGCACGAACCATAGATGCATATATCTACTGCTGAGGAGTTGGAACCGCTCCACAAGAAGAGAGAATACTTTATGAACAACCGATTTAAGAGCTAATACAAGGCTAATACACAAAGAAGCACAATTTCTATTAACGGTCAAGTAACCCGTCAAATCTTAAGTAAGTGAAATTCGTTCTTTTATAATTCCTTTACCAAGTTCCAATATAATTTAGGCAATTAAATTAACATGTAAGGTGCAAACATTACAAATATTTCATGATTTAGGTCCTAAACTACCCGGACATAAGCATAATTAGTAGCTACGCATCGACTCTCGTCACCTCGTGCGTACGTAGCCCCCACAATTAGAAGCAATTAGTAATTTAAATCACATATGGGGTAAGTTCCCTCTTACAAGTTTAGGCAAGAGACTTACCCCGTCCCAAAGCTCACTTTCCGGCTCCAAATTCACTCTAAAGCCTCAACTTGGTGCCGAACAATCCGAAACTAGTCAAATGTTATATAAATTAATCAATACATGTTCGAAAGTTCGTAATCTAACTATTAGAGTAGTTACCCAACCTTTATTGAAAGATTCCTAAAATTCACCCTGGGACTATGTGCCCGGATTCCGGAAATTTTCGAAAATGGTTGTTGCCCATAACATCACGAACTCAAATATATAATTTTCTCCTAATTCCATAACCATTTTCATGGTTAAATCCCATTTTTATCAAAACCTAGGGTTTTTATCTAAACCCAAAATTTTCACATTTTTACATGTTTAAATCTACCCAAAATCTATGTATTTAACTTACATTGGGTAAGAATTACTTACCTTCAATATCTAGGTGGAAATCGCTCTCTAGGAAACTCCAAAATCACCCCAAGAAGTGTAATAAATGAACCAAAGATGGCCTAAGTCCGCAATAAATGGACCTCACTGCCCCAGCGACTTCCGTTTCTGCGGAGCCATGGCCGCATCTGCGGCTTCTCTTCTGCGGACATAGCCTCGTAGATACGGACCTTGCCCAGGTCCGCCCTTCCCACTTCTGAGGGAAATCGTCTTGCATCTGCGAGCCCGCATCTGCGGCACGAGTGCCGCACCTACGCACCATCCCACTTCTGTGATCTTAGCCACGCATCTGCGGTCACTAGGCAGCCCACGCTGGGCCGCTTTTGCGGCTATTGGCTCGCTTCTGCGATCTCGCATCTGCAGCTAGCCCTCCGCAGGTGTGATTTCACTAGAAGCTTGATGCTTCAGCTATTTATCCAAGGCCAAATGACTTCCGTACATTATCTGAATGGCATCCAGGGGCCCCCGAGGCCCCGTTCAAATATGCCAACAAGTTTGTAAACATAAAACGGACAAGCTCACACCCTCGGAACGCGGAAAACAACATTAAAACTAAGATCGCGACCCAAAACCAATAGAATTAACTTATGAACTTCAATTTCTTCCAACTTACTCTGAGCGTGCCGAATCATACTTAAACTACTCAAAATGACACTAAATTGTGCGTGCAAGTCTTAAATCACCATACGGAACTATTCCCAGGCTCGGAATACCAAACGGACCTCAATAATGCCAAAACCTACTCCAAACTAAATTTAAAGAACTTTAAAACCTTTAATAAACCAACTTTAACCTCTAGGAGCCGAAACTCTCCCATGTCGTCCATAACCCGATCCAAACATACGCCCAAGTACAAAATCATCATGCGAACCTATTGGGACCGTCAAATCCTGTAACGATCCAACCGGTAATTTTGCCTTCTAGATCCCCGTTCTCCTAAATAAGACTGCTTGTATGTGCTTTTTCTATTTTATGACTTGCGGGGATGGTTAGTTCGGGATTTGGAAGGGTTCGGGTTGAAATTGGAACACTTGGTTCCTTAGTTTGGCTTTAAAGGACTAAGTTTGACTTTGGTCAACATTTTGAGTAAACAACCTCAGAACTGATATTTGACTGTTCCAATAGGTTCGTATGATAATTTTGGACTTGGGCGTATGTTCAGATCGGGTTTTGGATGACCCAGGAGAGCTTTAGCGCTTAATGTTGAAAGTTGGCTTATTGAAGGCTTAAAAGTTCTTTGAATTTGGTTTGGAGTATGTTTTGATGTTATGGAGGTTCGTTTGTGATTCCGAGCCTGGGAATAGTTCCATATGGTAATTTAAGGCTTGCATGTAAAATTTGGTGCCATTCCGAGTAGTTTAAGCATGAATCGGCGCGTTCGGAGTAAGTTGGATGAATTTGGTAAGTTTGGACGGGGCCTCGGGGGCCCCGGATGCCATTCGGACGATACGCGGAAGTCGTTTGGCCTTGGGTGATCAACTGAAGCATCCAAATTCTGGTGCAATCTCACCTGCGGAGGGCCAACTGCAGGTGCGAGCTCGCAGAAGCGATCCAGCAGCCGCAGATGCTGCCCAACGTAGGCTGCCCAGTGACCGCAGATACAGACGCGATGGGCACAGATGCGCGACTGCAGAAGCGAGGAAGGGCGCAGGTGCGACTCGCACACCATAAGAGCGGGCTCGCTGAAGCGAGCCATTCTTCCACAGATGCGGATTTAGGCCAGCCAAGAGGGGACCGCATCTGCGATGAACCTTCCGCGGATGCGGCCCATGGACCGCAGATGCGAAAGTCCTGGAGACAGTGAGGTCCATTTATTTCGGACTTAGGTCATTTTTGGTTCATTTATTTCACTTCTTAGGGCGATTTTGGAGCTCCCTAGAGAGAGATATCCACCTAGCTATTGGAGGTAAGTAATTTCTATCCAATGTAAGTTAAATATATAGATTATGGGTAGAATTTAACATGTAAAGTTGTGAAAATTATAGGTTTAGATGAATAACCATAGGTTTTGATAAAAATGGGATTTACCCACGAAAATGGTTATGAGATTGAGTGAAAATTATATATTTGAGTTCGTGAAGTTATGAGTAACAAGTTTCTTTGAAAATTTCCAGAATCCGGGTATGTGGCCCCTGGGGGTGAGTTTTAAGAATCTTCCTATTTGGGTTGGGTAATTACTCTAATAGCTAAATCATTAACATTTGAGCGTATATTGATTTATTTATGCAACATTTGACTAGCTGCGGATTGTTCGGCACCGAGTAAAGGCTTTAGGGTGAATTTGAAACCAGAACTTTGAGATAAGGTAAGTCTCTTGCCTAATCTTGTAAGAGGGAGTTTACCCCATAGGTGATTTAAATTGCTAATTGCTTCTAATGGTGGGGGCTACGTATGCACGAGGTGACGATAGTCCGTGCGTAGCTACAAATACTTGTAATGTTTGCACCCTACTTATTAATTAAAGTGCCTAAATTATATTGGAACTTTATAAAGGAATTGTAAAAGATCGAATTTCACTTACTTAAGTTTTGGTGGGTTACTTGACCATTAATAAGAATTGTGTTCAGTTGTACATTAACCTTGTATTAGCTCTTAAATCGGTTGTTCATAAAATATCCTCTCTCCTTGTGGAGCGGGCCAAGTGCCTCGACAGTAGATAGATGCATCTATAGTTCACGCCGCTCGACCCTCGGCAGTGTACACATTATTCTGGATCGGGCCGTACGACCTCAGCATAATCGTGTGTGATAACCCTCAGAGTTTAATTATATATTTTATATCTTTTCATTGCTTGAGAGGCTAAAATTGTATAAGACAGAAAGTAATTTGGTACTTACCATGTGTAAAAGAATTATTTACTTCCTGCTTGTTATTTAGTTATTATTATTATTGACATAACCCATGCTTATTTATGGCTTCTGTATTTCTTTATTGTTAGCCCATTGTAAGTGTCGGCGTCGACCCATCGTCACTATGTCTTCGAGGTTAGACTTGATACTTACTGGGTAGATGTTGTTTATGTACTCATGCTACACATCGTCACTATGTACTCAGGAACTGAGGCAGGTGCATCTGGCGGTCACGCCGGCGCGCATCCCCGATACCCTGAGGCCTAGTGGTGAGCTGCTTCCTGAGCCGTTCTGCAGCACCTAGAGCCTTTCTTTTGTACTTATTTTCTGTCTATTTTATTTCAGACAGTAGTTAGAGTTTTGTATATTATACTAGTGCTCATACACTTGTGACACCAGATCTTGGCACACATTGTAGTAGACTTTATGGTTTTTTGAGTATTTATATATCTATGATTGCACTCAGTTACTTTCGTTTTATTTATTAAACTTACGACTTCTTAAATCTCTTATAAATTAGAATTTAATTACTTGGAAACTTATTCAAAAGGGGTAATCACGTAGTTAGTTCATCGTTGCTTTCCTAGCGGCGACGTTGGGCGCCATCACGGCCTATAGGAGAAATTGGGTCTTGACAACATGGTATCAAAGCACTAGGTTCACATAGGTCTCACAAGTTATGAACAAGCCTAACAGAATCTTGCGGATCGGTGCGGAGACACCCGTACTTATCTTCGAGAGGCTATAGGGTGTTAGGAAACTACTCTTTTCTTCATCTCCTATCATTCAGTTGATGTTGTGCTAAGTATCATTCTCTTATTCTCTCACAGATGGTGAGAACACGCGCGGCAGATGTACCCGATTATGGAGGAGCTGCTCCCTCTTTTGCTAAAGGTCGAGGGAGGGCTCCAGCTCGTGGTAGAGGACGAGGGCATCCTAGAGTTGTTCCAATCATGCCCACAGTGGATCCAGTAGGGGATCCTATTATTTAGGAGCAGGGTGAGGTGCCTGCAGCAGAGCCAGCCCCGATGGATTACATGTCTGCGCCAGGATTCCAGGAGGTCATGGGTCGTTTGCTGCGATTCATGGATTCTATGACTCAGGCTGGTTTATTTCTAGCAGACCCAGCCACATCTCAAGCTGGAGGGGCAGGACACACCGCTATCGCTCAGGCTCCAAGGTAAGCAGCTGCCATATATCAGACCCCGGGCATACTACTCGTTGGCAGAGATCAGCCAGTAGCAGCAGCTATACCTGAGCCCAGACCAGCTACGGTCGGCGATTCGTAGAAGCTTTTGGACAGATTGACCAGGCTTCATCCTCCTGTCATTGGGGGTGAGTGACATGTGGACTCCTAGGATTTTATTGATTTGTGGAGGCACAGACTGCATAACATGAGGATATTGGAGTCCCACGGGGTGGACTTTACCACCTTTCAGCTAGAGGGCTTTGCCCGTAGATGGTGGCGGCCCTATCTTCTTGGCAAACCAGCAAGTTCTCCTCCCATGACTTGGGATCAATTCACACACCTCTTCTTGGACAGATATAATCCACCCTCTCAGAGGGAAGAGTTGCGGTTTCAGTTCGAGTAGCTTCAGCAGGGCCATATGTCATTGACTGACTATGAGGCGAGATTCTCTGAGTTCTCGCGCCATGCACTTATGATACTTCCTACCGATGTAGAGAGAGTGTGAAGGTTTGTTGCCAGTTTGCACTCTGGTATCCAGGCCATCATGGCTTGAGAGATGGAGATGGGACTTCTTACGGGCTAGTTGTGGAGATAGCTCGGAGGATCGAGGGTGTCCGTCAGCTAAGCCGAGATCACGCAATGAGGGATAAGCGGTTTTGATATTCTTGAGAGTTCAGTGGTGCCCCGGCTGGGGGCAGGGGTCAGTTCCTGAGCCCACATATCCAGTGCCACCGCCTCCTTGGGGTGCTCCAATGTGACCTTATTTCAGCGCCATGCCAGAGAGTTCCTACCGCCCACCAGCTATTTAGGGTTCCTCCAGTGGGTATTCAGGCTATCAGGGTCAGACTTTAGGTCAGCAGTCCACCATACCGAGAGGTTGTTTCAAGTGCGGGGACCTTAGTCATGTGCGGAGATTTTTCCCCAGGCTTCAGGGCAAGGCAGTGCAGCAGGGTTATCAACCTATGATTACAGTACCAGCTTCCCTACCAGCCGCCCGGCCACCCAGAGGCAGAGGGCAGGTAAGTAGGGGCCGTCCTAGAGGTGGAGGCCATCCAGGATGTGCTCCAGCCAGATTCTATGCCTTCCCAGCCAGACCCGATGCAGTAGCCTCAGATTCCATGATGACAAGTATTATTTCTGTCTGCGGTAGGGATGCTTCAGTACTATTTGATCTAGGGTCTACATATTCATATGTTTCATCTCTGTTTGCTCATTTCATGGGAGTTGCTCATGAGTCCTTGAGTACTCCTGTTTATGTGTCCACACCAGTGGGCAATTCTGTAGTTGTGGATCCGACCTATCAGTCCTGCATTGTTACTTTCTATGGTTATGAGACCAGAGTGGATTTTACATTGCTCGATATGACCGACTTTGAGGTCATCCTGGGCATAGACCGGTTGTCTCCATATCACGACATCCTTGATTTCCATGCCAAGATTGTTACCTTGGCGATGCCAGAGTTGCCTAGATTGGAGTGGATGGGTTCGTCTGTCATTACATCTAGTCGGGTTATCTCTATTCTGAAGGATCGACACATGGTCGAGAAGGGTTGTTTGGCTTATCTAGCTTATGTTCGAGATACTACTATAGAGACTCCGACGATTGATTCAGTGCCCGTAGTCCGGGAGTTCTCCGATGTGTTTCCTTCTGATCCTGCAGGCATGCCACCAGATCGCAATATCAATTTCTATATTCATATGGCTCCAGGTACCTATCCCATCTCTATTCCATCATACCGCATGGCTCCGAAAGAGTTGAAGGAACAACTTGAGGAGTTTTTAGCAAAGGGTTTCGTCAGACCAAGTCTATCGCCTTGGGGTGCACCGATGTTATTTGTGAAAAAGAAAGATGGGAATATGCAGATGTGCATTGATTACTACCAGCTGAAAAAAGTTACCATTAAGAACAAGTACCCGTTGTCGCGTGTTGATGATTTGTTTAACCAATTGCAGGGTGCTAGGGTGTTCTCCAAGATTTACTTGAGACCGGGGTACCATCAGTTGAAGATTCGGGATTCGGATGTTCCGAAGATGGCCTTTCGGACTAGATATGGCCATTACGAGTTTTTACCGATGTCCTTCTGTTTGACTAATGCCCCAGTGGCGTTTATGGATTTGATGGACCGGGTGTTAGGCCATATATTGATTCGTTTGTCATTGTCTTCATTGATGATATTTTGATCTACTCACGTAGCATGGATGAGCACAAGCAGCATTTGAGAGTGGTGCTTCAGACCTTGCGGGAACCAAAGCTATATGCTATGTTCTCTAAGTGTGAGTTCTGGTTAGATTTTGTGGCATTCTTGGGATATGTAGTATTAGGCGAGGGTATTAAGGTAGATCGCAAGAATATCGAGGAAGTTTAGAGTTGTCCTTATCCTACCACGGCGACTGAGATCAGGAGCTTCCTGAGGTTAGCAGGTTATTATCGTCGATTTGTGGAGGGCTTCTAATCTATTGTAGCACGTTTGACTAGATTGACCCATAAGAGTGCTCTATTCCGATGGTCCGATGATTGTTAGGTGAGCTTTCAAAGGCTTAAGACCGCATTGACTTCAACACCAGTGTTAGTGTTGCCTTCAGGTTCAGGGATGTATACTGCGTATTGTGATGCTTCACGCATTGGTTTGGGTTGTGTATTGATGTAGGAGGGCTGTGTTATTGCATATGCTTCACGCCAGTTAAATCCCCACGAGAAGAATTACCATCTACACGATTTGGAGTTGGCCGCGATTGTTCATGCTCTCAAGATCGCGAGGCATTATCTTTATGGGGTGTCCTATGAGGTTTACAACGATCATTGCAACTTGCATCATTTGTTCAATCAGAGGAATATCAATTTGAGGCAGCGTAGGTGGCTTGAGTTACTTAAAAGATTATGATATTAACCTCCTTTATCATCGGGGCAAGGCTAATGTAGTTGCAGATGCCTTGAGTAGAAAGGTGGAGAGTATGGGCAGTTTGGCATTCATTTCAGTAGAGGAGAGGCCATTAGCTTTGGACATTCAGTCTTTGGCTAACCGACTTGTGAGGTTGGATATTTCAGAGCCCAATCGAGTTCTTGCATGCATTGTCGCCCAGTCTTCACTATTCGAGCAGATCAAGGCTCATCAGTTTGATGATCCACACTTATTGGTTCTCAGAAAGACGGTACTACAAGGTGGTGCTAAAGAGGTTACCATCGGGGAGGATGGTGTTCTGTGACTCCAGGGTCGCCTATGTGTCCCTAGTGTTGATGCATTAAGGTAAAATATTCTAGAGGACGCACACACTTCTCGGTATTCTATTCACCCAGGTGCTACGAAGATGTATCGCGATTTGAGGTAGCATTATTGGTGGCGGCGGATGAAGAAGGACATAGTTGAGTATGTAGCGAGGTGCCTAAATTACCAGCAGGTTAAGTATGAGCAGCAGAGGCCATGTGGCCTACTTCAGCAAATGACTATACCTGAGTGGAAATGGGAGCGCATTACTATGGACTTCGTAGTTGTGTTGCCGCGGACCTTGCGGAAGTTTGATGTAGTTTGGGTCATTGTTGACAGGTTGACCAAGTCGGCACATTTCATTCCAGTTGTTACCATGTATTCTTCAGATAGGTTGGCTCAGATTTACATTCAGGAGATTTTTTGGTTGAACGTTGTTCTTGTCTCCATTATATCAAATAGAGGCCCTCAGTTTACTTTGCATTTATGGAGGGTAGTATAGAGTGCGTTGGAGATCCGGGTAGAGCTCAACACAGCCTTACATTCGCAAACTGACAGGCAAGAAAGTTCTCTTGAAGGTCTCGCCGATGAGGGGAATCATGAGGTTCGGCAAAAAGGGCAAGTTTAGCCCAAGGTTTATAGGTCCATTTGATGCATTGAGACGAGTTGGAGAGGCTGCTTATGAGCTTGCTTTGCCTTCCAGTCTATCGGTAGTTCATCCGATTTTCCACGAGTCCATGCTTCGGAGGTATCATGCCGACGGGTCGCATGTGTTAGACTACAACACGGTTCAGCTAGAGGAAAGCCTGGGTTATGAGGAGGAGCCAGTTGCCATTATCGACAGTCAGGTTCGCCAGCTGAGGTCCAAGAATATTTCTGCGGTAAAAGTTCAATGGAGGGGCCAACCAGTTGAGGAGAAGACTTGGGAGGTCGAGGAGGACATATGGAGCAGATATCCACACCTATTCAGCACTCCAGGTATGATTCTAGACCCGTTCGAGGACGAGCGTTTGTTTAAGAGGTGGAGAATGTAACGACCTGACCAGTTGTTTTGCCTTCTAGATCCCCGTTCCCCTAAAGAAGACTCCTCGTATGTGTTTTTTCTGTTTTTATGACTTGCGGGGATGGTTAGTACGGGATTTGGAAGGGTTCGGGTTAAAATCGGAACATTTGGTTCCTTAGTTTGGCTTTAATGTGCTAAGTTTTACTCGGGTCAATATTTTGAATAAACGACCTCGGAACCTGGATTTGACGGTTCCAATAGGTTTGTATGACAATTTTGGACTTGGGCGTATGTTCGGATTGGGTTTTGGATGACCCGGGAGAGTTTTAGTGCTTAATGTTAAAAGTTGGCTTATTGAAGGTTAAAACATTCTTTGAATTTGGTTTGGAGTAGGTTTTGATGTTATCGAGGTCCGTTTGTGATTCCGAGTCTAGGAATAGTTCCATATGGTGATTTAAGGCTTGCATGCAAAATTTTGTGCCATTCCGAGTAGTTTAAGTATGAATCGACGCGTTCGGAGTAAGTTGGATGAATTTGATCCTATTGGTTTTGGGTTGCGATTCTTAATTTGAATGATGTTTTCCGCATTCCGAGGGTGCGAGCGAGTCCGTTTTATGGTCACAAACTTGTTTGTATGTTTGAACGGGGCCTTGGGGGCCCCGGATACCATTCAGACGATGTTTGAAAATCGTTTGGCCTTGGGTGATCAGATGAAGCTTCCAGCTTCTAGTGCAATCGCACCTGCGGAGGGCCAGGTATGGACAGATATGGGATCGCATGACTTGGGATTAGTTCACACACCTCTTCTTGGACAGATATATTCCACCCTCTCGGAGGGAAGAGTTGCGGTTTTAGTTCAAGCAGTTTCAGTAGGGCAAGATCTCGGTGACCAACTATGAGGCGAGATTCTCTGAGTTCTCTTGCCATGCACTTATGATACTTCCTACCGATTCAGAGAGAGTGCGGAGGTTTTTTTGCCGGTTTGCACTCTGGTATCTAGGCCACCATGGCTCGAGAGGTGGAAAAGGGGACTTCTTACGGGCTAGTTGTGGAGATAGCTCGGAGGATCGAGGGTTTCTGTAAGCTAAGCCGAGAGCAGGCAATGAGGTATAAGCAGTTTTTATATTCCCGAGAGTTCAGTGGTGCCCCCGCTGGGGGTAGAGGTCAGTTCGTGAGGGGTCAGTCTAGCAGGCCCACATATCCAGCACCGCCGCCTCCCCGGGGTGCTCCAGTGCGACCTTATTTCAGCGCCATGCCAGAGAGTTCCTAGCGCCCACCAGCTATTCAGGGTTCCTCCAGTGGGTATTCAGGCCATCAGTGTCATACTTCAGGTCAGCAGTACACCGTACCGAGAGGTTGTTTCGAGTGCGGGGACCTTAGTCATGTGCGGAGATTCTGCCCCAGGCTTCAGGGCAAGGCAGTGCAGCAGGGTCATCAGCCTATGATTACGGTACCAGCTTCCCTACCAGCTGTCCGGTCGCCCAGAGGTAGAGGGCAGGTAAGTAGGGGCCGTCCTAGAAGTGGAGGCCAGCCAGGAGGTGCTCCAGCCAGATTCTATGCCTTCCCAGCCAGACTTGATGCAGTAGCCTCAGATGCCATGATGACAAGTATTATTTTTGTCTGTGGTAGGTATGCTTCGGTACTATTTGATCCGGGGTCTACACATTCATATGTTTCATCTCTGTTTGCTCATTTCATGGGAGTTGCTCATGAGTCCTTGAGTACTCATGTTTATGTGTCCATACCAGTGGGTAATTTTGTAGTTGTGGATCCGACCTATCGGTCCTGCATTGTTACTTTCTGTGGTTATGAGACCAGAGCGGATCTTATGTTGCTCGATATGACCGACTTTGAGGTCATCCCGGGCATGGGCTGGTTGTCTCCATATCACGCCATCCTTGATTTCCATGCCAAGACTGTTACCTTGGCAATGCCAGAGTTGCCTAGATTGGAGTGTAAGAGTTCGTCTGTCATTACATCAAGTCGGGTTATCTCTTTTCTGAAGGCTCGACACATGGTCGAGAAGGGATACTTGGCTTATCTAGCTTATGTTTGAGATACTACTACAAAGACTCCGACGATTGATTCAGTTCCCGTAGTTCGGGAGTTTTTCGATGTGTTTTCTTCTTATCTTGCAGGCATGCCACCAGATCGCAATATCAATTTCTGTATTGATTTGGCTCCAAGTACCCAGCCTATCTCTATTCCATCGTACCGCATGGCTCCGAAAGAGTTGAAGGAACAACTTGAGGAGTTGCTAGCAAAGGGTTTCATCAGACCAAGTCTATCGCGTTGGGGTGCACAAGTGTTATAAGTGAAGAAGAAAGATCGGGCTATGCGGATGTGCATTGATTACCGCCAGTTGAAAAATGTTACCATTAAGTACAAGTACCCATTATCGCGTGTTGATGATTTGTTTAATCAATTGCAGGGTGCTAGGGTGTTCTCCAAGATAGACTTGAGATCGTAGTACCATCAGTTGAAGATTCGGGATTCGGATGTTCAGAAGACGGCCTTTTGGACTAGATATGGCCATTATGAGTTTCTACTGATGTCCTTTGGTTTGACTAATGCCCCGATAGCATTTATGGATTTGATGGATCGGGTGTTCAGGCCATATATTGATTCGTTTGTCATCATCTTCAATGATGGCATTTTGATCTACTCACGTAGCATAGAGGAGCACAAGCATCATTTGAGAGTGGTACTTCAGACCTTGCGGGAACCGAAGCTATATGCTACGTTCTTTAAGTGTGAGTTCTGGTTAGATTCTGTGGCATTCTTGGGACATGTAGTATCAGGCGAGGGTATTAAGGTAGATCCCAAAAAGATCGAGGCAGTTCAGAGTTGTCCTCGTCCTACCACAGCAACTGAGATCAGGAGCTTCCTGGGATTAGCAGGTTATTATCATCGGTTTGTGGAGGCCTTCTAATCTATTGAAACACCTTTGACTAGATTGACCCAGAAGGGTGCTCTGTTCCGATGGTCCGATGATTGTTAGGCGAGCTTTCAAAGGCTCAAGACCGCATTGACTTCAGCACCAGTGTTAGTGTTGCCTTCCGGTTCAGCGATGTATACTGCGTATTGTGATGCTTTATGCGTTGGTTTGGGTTGTGTATTGATGTAGGAGGGCCGTGTTATTACATATGCTTCACGTCAGTTAAAGCCCCACGAGAAGAATTACCCTATACACAATTTGGAGTTGGCCGCGATTGTTCATGCTTTCAAGATCTGGAGGCATACAGCGATCATTGCAGAGGAATCTCAATTTGAGGCAGCGTAGGTGGCTTGAGTTACTAAAAGGTTTTGATATTAACATCCTTTATCATCCGGGCAAGGCTAATGTAGTTGCGGATGCCTTGAGTAGAAAGGTGGAGAGTATGAGCAAATTGGTATTCATTTCAGTAAAGGAGAGGCCACTAGATTTGGACATTCAGTCCTTGGCTAACATACTTGTGAGGTTGGATATTTCAGAGCCCAACCGAGTTCTTGCATATATTGTCGCCCAGTTTTTACTATTCGAGCAGATCAAGGCTCGTCAGTTTGATGATCTGCACTTATTGGTACTCAGAGAGACGGTACTACAGGGTGGTGCCAAAGAGGTTACAATCAGGGAGGATGGTGTTCTGTGACTCCAGGGTCGCATATGTGTCCCTAGTGTTGATGCATTAAGGTAAAAGATTCTAGAGGAGGCACACACTTCTCGGTATTCTATTCACCCAGGTGCTATGAAGATGTATCGCGACCTGAGGTAGCATTATTGGTAGCGGTGGATGAAGAAGGACATAGTTGAGTATGTAGCGAGGTGCCTAAATTACCAACAGGTTAAGTATGAGCATCAGAGACCATGTGGCCTACTTCAGTAAATGACTATGCCTAAGTGGAAATGGGAGCGCATTACTATGGACTTCGTAGTTGGGTTGCCGCGGACCTTGCAGAAGTTTGATGCAGTTTGGGTCATTATTGATAGGTTGACCAAGTCGGCACATTTCATTACAGTTGTTGCCATGTATTCTTCATAGAGGTTGACTCAGATTTACATTCAGGAGATTTTTCGATTGAACGGTGTTCCTGTCTCCATTATTTCAGATAGAGGCCCTCAGTTTACTTTGCATTTCTGGATGGTAGTATAGAGTAAGTTGGAGACCCGGGTAGAGCTCAGCCCAGCCTTACATTCGTAGACTGACGGGAGGTCGGAGCGGACAATTCAAATCTTGGAGGATATTCTCAGAGCATGTGTGATTGACTTCGGAGGGCGAAAGGATCAATTCTTGCCTTTGGCCGAGTTTGCTTACAACAACATTTATTAGTCAAACATCGAGATGGCTCCATTGGAGGCTTTATATGGTTGGCGATATCGTTCGCCCATCGGATGGTTTGAGCCCGGCAAGGCTAAGTTATATAGTACTGATTTGGTAAAGGATGCCTTGGAAAAGGTAAAGTTGATTGAGGAGCGACTTCACACAGCACAGTCCAGACAGAAGAGTTACGCATATCAGAAGGCAAGTGATTTATCATTTATGGTGGGCAAGAAAGTTCTCTTGAAGGTCTCGCCGATGAAGGGAATCATGAGGTTCGGGAGAAAGGGCAAGTTGAGCCCAAGGTTTATAGGTCCATTTGAGGCGTTGAGACGAGTTAGAGAGGCTGCTTATGAGCTTGCTTTTACTCCCAGTCTATCGGGAGTTCATCCGATTTTCCACGTGTCCATGCTTCGGAGGTATCATGCCGATGGGTCGCATATGTTAGACTACATCACAATTCAGCTAAAGGAGAGCCTGGGTTATGAGGAGGAGCCAGTTGCCATTATCGACAGTCAGGTTCGCCAGCTGAGGTCCAAGAATATTTCTGCGGTAAAAGTTCAATGGAGGGGCCAACCAGTTGAGGAGAAGACTTGGGAGGTCGAGGAGGACATGTGGAGCAGATATCCACACCTATTCAGCACTCCAGGTATGATTCTAGACCCGTTCGAGGACGAACGTTTGTTTAAGAGGTGGAGAATGTAATGACCCGACCGGTCGTTTTGCCTTCTAGATCCCCGTTCCCCTAAATAAGACTCCCGTATGTGCTTTTTCTGTTTTATGACTTGCGGGGATGGTTAGTTCAGGATTTGGAAGGGTTCGGATTGAAATCGGAACATTTGGTTCCTTAGTTTGGCTTTAAAGGGCTAAGTTTAACTTCGATCAACATTTTGAATAAACGACCTTGGAACCTGGATTTGACGGTTCCAATAGGTTCGTATGATAATTTGGGACTTGGGCGTATGTTAGGATTGGGTATTGGTTGACCCAGGAGAGTTTCAGCGCTTAATGTTAAAAGTTGGCTTATTGAAGGTTAAAAAGTTCTTTGAATTTGGTTTGGAGTAGGTTTTGATGTTATCGAGGTCTGTTTGTGATTCCAAGCCTGAGAATAGTTCCATATGGTGATTTAAGGCTTGCATGCAAAATTTGGTTCCATTCTGAGTAGTTTAAGCATGAATCGGCGCGTTCGGAGTAAGTTGGATGAATTTGAAGTTCATAAGTGGATCCTATTGGTTTTGGGTTGCGATTCTTAGTTTTAATATTGTTTTCCAAATTCCGAGGCTACGCGCGAGTCCGTTTTACGGTTACAAACATGTTTGTATGTTTGGACGGGGCCTCGGGGGCCCCGGATGCCATTCAGACGATGCGCGAAAGTCGTTTAGCCTTGGGTGATCAGCTGAAGCTTCCAGCTTCTGGTGCAATCGCACCTGCGGAGGGCCTGCCGCAGAAGCGAGCCAGCAGCGGCAGATGTGGCCAAGCATAGGCAACCCAGCAATCGCATATGCGGACGCGGTGGGCGCAGATGAGCGACCTCAGTAGCGATGAAGGGCGCAGGTGCGGCTCGCGTGCCGCAGGAGCGAGCTCGCAGAAGCGAGCCATTCTTCCGCAAATGTGGATTTAGGCTAGCCAAGAGTGGACCTCATCTGCGATGAAACTTCCGCAGATGCGGAGCCGCATATGCAGCCCATGGACCGCATATGCGAAAGTCCTGGAGGCAGTGATGTCCATTTATTTCGGACTTAGGTCATTTTTGGTTCATTTATTTCACTTCTTGGGGCGATTTTGGAGCTTCCTAGAGAGAGATTTCCACCTAGCTATTGGAGGTAAGTAACTTCTATCCAATGTAAGTTAAATACATAGATTATGGGTAGATTTTAACATGTCAAATTGTGAAAATTATGGTTTAGATGAATAACCCTAGGTTTTGATAAAAATAGGATTTACCCACGAATATGGTTATGGGATTGAGTGAAAAGTATATATTTGAGTTCGTGAAGTTATAGGTAAGAACTTTCTTCAAATATTTCCGGAATCCGGGCACGTGGGCCCGGGGTGAACAACCCGTAGGAACCCCCAAAACTCGATGTCACACGTGCATGAGCATCAACTAGGAAATATAATAAACTACAACATCTGTCTGGAATACAAATTAGACAGAAGAAAATAAATAACTCTGATGGAGACTCTGTAGGCTGCAGATCGTAACATAAAATGCAACTCACAGCAAAGTCCCCGCAATAGCCGCTCCTCTGCACCCAAAAGACCACCAGACATATATGTACCTGCATAAAAAGTGCAGCAAGTGTAGCATGAGTACGTAAATCAATGCGTACCCAGTAAGTATCTAGCATAACCCCAGAGAAGTAGTGACTAGGGGTCGACATCAATACTTACTAGTGGTCCAATAAGGCAGATACAGTAGAAGTAAACACGTGTGAGTCAGAGTAAATAAGTGAAATAACAAGTATAATACGTGGTACAATCCTTCTCTCAGCAATAACTCAAATTCTCAGCTAGTAGTTACCTCCTCAATCGGAGTATATATATAATGGACCTTACCAGATAGGTCGTCACAGTTCAATCAGGAAAAGCTCACAGATATGCTTGCTTCTTGCCAATTATTACACACGATTTCATAAGAGTATTTTATAGAAATGTCGAGGCGTATAGCCTGATCCATTGTAACATTCCCGAACCATAGATACATCTATTTTATTGTCTAGGCGAACGGCTCGCTCCCATGAGAGAATGGTACATAATCCTATCGAGGCATACGGCCCGATCCATCATAATGTGCGCACTGCCGAGGGTCGAACGGCACGAACCATAGATGTATCTATCATACCGAGGCGAACGGCCCGATCCCATTAGAATAAGAAGCTTTGAAAGGTCCTTGGCCCACTCACGAACAGACGTGTGTGTTATAAATTTTTGGGAAAACCTTTCGATGAGAACGCATAGCGAGAGAGAAATTCGTAAGAGGAGTACATTTATTTTGCGGCTAATCATGAAGCCCGTCGATTCTCTACAGTAGCAAGTCTTTCACTCTACACAAGTCTAGTCTCAAGTCGCAACGTAAAATAAAGGAATTTAATAGGCAGGAGACAACTCAAATAGTACAACTATAGCATGGTGTGAACCTAAGTCTACCTGGACAATAACATGGATTTAGCTACGTACGGACTGTTGTCACCTTGTGCATACGTAGCCCCTGCAACAAGTAGAACATATCACATATATCACCTAGGGATAGTTTCCCCCTCACAGAGTTAGACAGGAGACTTACCTCACTCCAAAGTTCCATAACCAGCTCCAAAGCCTCTCTAACACCTCAAACCGATGCCGTCGATCCAAAACTAGTCAAATAAGGTGTAAACCAATCAAAATATACTCTAATACCCATAATTAATCAATATAAACAATTCTCAACTCCGCTCGAAAAGTCGATAAAGTCACCCCTCGGGCCCACGTGCCCGGATTCCAAACATTTTCAAAGATAAACCTTACCCATAACATTACTAACTCAAATATATAATTTATGTCTTAATTCCATTTCCAAAATCGTGGTCAAAATCAAAAATTATAGATTCTAAGTATTCTACCAAAATCCCAATATTTTCTTAAATTTTCCTCCTTAAATCCACATATAAACCTTACATAAGCTCACAGCAAGTGGGAAATTAGTTACCTTCTGTTACATGATGAAAATTCCTCAAAATTGCCCAAGAACCGAGCTCTAAAAATCCCAAATGTAAATGAAGAAATGACCAAGTTTGATCCCCTTATGTTCTGCACACTTTCCTCTTCTGCGGACATATTTGTGCATTTGCGGCCTCGCTTTTGCGAGCCAAAATGCGCATTTGCGGAGTACACCTCCTAGTTGAGACCTCGCATCTGCGGAAGCATTTCGCTTCTGCGCAGGCGCTTCTGCGATGGCCAATCGCGTATCTGCGGACCAGCCACTTATGCGTATTCATTTCTCGCTTCTACGATTCCGCAGGTGCGGGAATTTCTTCGCACCTGCGACCACTGCCTTGTTCCTTCCCCATTTCGCTTCTGCGATGTCGCTTCTGCGACCAAGACATCGCAGAAGTGATCATACCAGTTGCTGCCCAACTTCAGCATTTCTTAAGTCCAAAAATCAATTCGTTAACCATTCGGAATTCACCTGAGGCCCTCGGGACCTTAACCAAATATACCAAGACGTCCCAAAATACAATACGAACTTAGTCGAGCTTTCAAATCATATCAAACAATGCTAAAACCATGAATCGCACCCCAATTCAAGCTTAATGAACTTTAGAACTTCAAACTTCTACATTCGACGACAAAACCAATCAAATCAAGTCCAATTGACTGCAAAATTTGCACACAAGTCATAATTGACATCACGGATCTACTCCCACTCCCGGAATCGAAATCCGACCCCGATATTAAAAAGTCCACTCCCGGTCAAATTTTTCAAAATAATCCAATTTCCAACTTTCGCCAATTGACGCTGAAATGACCTACGGACCTCCAAATCGACATCCGGACATGCTCCTAAGACCAAAATCATCATACGAACATGTTGGAACCTTCAAATTCCAATTCTGAAGTCGTTTACTCAAAAGTCAAACCTTAGTAAATTCTTCCAACTTAAAGCTTCCGAAATTAAAATTTTCTTTCTAAATCAACTCCGAACATCCCGAAATTTAATTTCGACCACACGTAAAAGTCGTAGCACCCGAAGTGAAGCTACCCAAGGCCTCAAACTACCGAACGATGCGCTAGATCTCAAAACGACCGGTTCGTGCCGCTCGACCCTCGGCAGTGTACACATTATTCTGGATCGGGCCGTACGACCTCGGCATAATCGTGCGAGATAACACTCCGAGTTTAATTATATATTTGATATCTTTTCATGGCCTGAGATGCTAAAATTGTATAAGACAAAAAGTAATTTGGCACTTATCATGTGTGAAAGAATTATTTACTTCCTGTTTTTTATTGAGTTATTATTATTATTGACATAGCCCATGCTTATTTATGGCTTCTGTATTTCTTTATTGTTAGCCCATAGTAAGTGTCGACGTCGACCCCTCGTCACTACTTCTTGGAGATTAGACTTGATACTTACTGGGTACATGTTGTTTGTGTACTCACGCTACACTTCTGCACTAACCGTGCAGGATCTGAGGCAGGTGCATCTAGCGGTCACACTGGCGCGCATCCCCGATACCCTGAGGTCTAGTGATGAGCTGTTTCCTGAACCGTTCTGCAGCACCTAGAGCCTTTCTTTTGTACTTATTTTCTGTCTATTTTATTTCAGATAGTAGTTAGAGTTTTGTATATTATACTAGTAGTCATACACTTGTGACACTAGGTCTTAGCACACATTCTAGTATACTTTATGGTTTTGGAGTATTTATCTATGATTGCACTCAGTTACTTTCGTTTTATTTATTAAACTTTCTACTTCTTTAATCTCTTATAAAATAGAATTTAATTACTTGAAAACTTATTAAAAATGGGTAATCACGTAGTTAGTTCACCATTGGCTTGTCTAGCGGCGACATTGGGCGCCATCACGACCTATAGGAGAAATTGGATTGTGACAAATCCTGGTTCCGAGGTCGTTTACTAGAAATATTGACCCAAATCAAACTTACCCCTTTAAAGCCAATATTAAGGAACTAAGTATTCTGATTTCAACCCGAACCCTTTTAAATCCCGAACTAACCATCTCCGCAAGTTATAAAATAAAAAAAGCACATACGGGGAGTCTTATTTAGTGGAACGGGTATCTAAAAAGCAAAACGACCGGTCGGGCCGTTACATTTTAGTCTGGAGTAGAGGTGCAATTTTATTTTTGAGTTAATGTCTGAATTAAATTTTATGCAATCGTATTGATTTTATAATCTTTTTGGGATATTGTTTAGCTAGAAATAAATATCTTATTTCATGTTTGTTGTTAAATTACAGAACGACACTTTATTGGAGATGAATTATTTTATCTAATGATTAAAAGTTGATTTGCTATGATTTTAGAAGAAATCTACTTGTAGAGAAAGTTTAAGGAGTTTGACAAGCACTTCACGTTTAAGCATTATGGCATGTGATGGCATTGTCACATCTTGAATGCCTGTTAAATTTACATTATAAATTGTGATTAGCTTTATCTCTTTACAATACTTATTTTTACCTTGATGCTCTTCTGCCTCATGCTTTCATGCAAACACCGTTTATAATTTTTAGGATTCTTGTTTCTAACTTTATACATATATATGTTACTTGATGTCTGCTTCCACGCCAGGTATACATCAAATACAGAATTATGAAAGTCTTTTTAGCGGAGGAACAAAAGATTTTGAAGAAGGTTTTGAAAATTTAGAGCTAGAGCCCAAGAGCTAGGAAATTATAAGAGTAATTCCCAGCCTACAGGGAATCATGACATGTATTTTGAGTTTTGGTAAGATATGTATTTTGTTTCTTTTTTTTTTAAATGTAATATTTGATGTTTTTCTTTATTTTGTTCAAAAATAAGTTTTGTTATTTTTTCTGCTTTTCTCATGGTGTTTAAAATTCTCAATGAAAATTTTCTCTGTAATTTAAGTCAGTAATACTTTTTTCTTCAGTCTTAATCAGTAAATTATTTTTTTAAGGAAATTGATTTGTTATTGAAGGATAAATGAGTTAAAAATAATTAATTGATAAAATCACGTTACACTTATCAAGTTATGAAAATAGTAGTTGGTAAAGAATTACTTTAGAATTTATGAGTGTCGCATATTCTTTAATATACCTTACTATTTCATATAAGTCGTTCTTTTTGTACACAAATTTTAATTGATTGGCGTGGAATACACGTGCAACGCACGTACTCTAAAAGTGCATTTTTACCTTTCGTAAGTGTATTCTATTTTGAATAAAATTGTAATTATAAACTCTAAAAAAATCCTATGGAATAAAACAAAAAATAGCCGTTTATTTCCGTTTTATAGTTGCATACGGCCTTTTATTTATGTAGGTTTAGGTTTCACTTTAAGTTTAGAATTCTTTTACCAATAAATATTTACTTGTGTCTCTTCTTTCTTTAGGTTTAGGATTTACTTTAGATTTAGGATCCTTTATCAAAATTTTCTTATGCTACAGATATTTTGTATAAGCTTTGTTCTCGTTTTAAATTTGTATGTAGCTTTATTTTGTTAACAACTTTTATTTTCGTTTTAATTGGTGTAGGTATCTTATAATTGATCATTGGAAGAAGCTCTTAAAATTTTGTGGGTTTGGATACGACAGTAACAATATCTCTAGAGACAAAATTTATTTATATCTGAGGTAAACCTTTTAATCTTTAGTGTGTTTTTGAAGTTAAGTAATAATAACGGCTCATGTATTCTTGGCATACTATTACAAATTGAAAAGTTGTTAGTTTTGTATTTTTTTTTATAATTTTCATATATGATATCAGTTTAATGACTTATTTACAGATTTTGTACAAGTTATTTAGACTTTAGACCATTGCATTACGTAACAAAAGAAAATAGTTAGGAATTCTAACTCATAATATAAATTCAATATCTTATTACTTCAAGATTATTTTGCCTTATGTTTTATTATTAAAATTGTTAATTGTTGTGCCAGCTCAAGTTGCTCAGTATGTCATATTCGAAACACGTGACTTGAGTATATTCGGGTGGACTAATTAAATTTAAAAAGGATAACATTACAAGATATAGCTGGTGTCACGACCCAAAATTCACATGTCGTGATAGCGCCTATCTCAATACTAGGTAAGCCGATAACCTCAATAAAATACTATAATCTTTTAAATTTGAAAAACATAATATTTAAATTTAATAGAAATTCCCACAAATAGTGTTATAAATATACTCCCAAACCCGGTGTCACTGAGTACATGAGCATCTAAATAATAACATAGTCTGACTGATAAAACACTGTATGAAAATATAGAATAGTACAAACATCTGAAAGAAAAGTGAGACAAGGTCTGCGGATGCTAAGCAGCTACCTCGATAGTCTCCAACACATAAAACCCCGAAATCTAGCAGCTGCCGTATCCGGAAGTACCTGGATCTGCACACGAAGTGCAGAGTATAGTATGATTACAACCGGCCCCATGTACTCAATAAGTAACAAGACTAACCTTTGGACTGAAAGTAGTGACGAGCTCAACAGGTACAGTCCAGTATAAAAATATCAGTACAGAAATTGTAGGCATGCTTTCAAGTTCAACAGTTAAACTCGGTACAAGTAAAATAGATCGATTATGAATTATATGAGGAATATGACATCTCTATATCTATATGCCAATGTATATGTTGTATGTGATGCACCTCAGTGGAAACCTTATGTATTCACAATCTCAAAATACTCAATCACTCAGTACTGTATATGGCTAATCCAGCCCACGGAAGATCCATCCTATATATATGCATCGACTGATAGTCAGCCACTCAGTACTGTATAAGGCCAATCCAACCCAAAAATATAAATGCTTCGGACAAGATCCATGCCTAGGGAAGATCCATCTCTAAGATAAATAAATAAATAAATAAATAAATAATGCAACTCCATGGCCTGGGAAGTCCATCCCAAATATAAACATCAAATGCGCTCACTGTGGGGTGTGCAGAATCCGGAGGGGCTCCTTCAGCCCAAGCGCTATATAAAGCCGATATGGCCTACTGCGGCATGCAGTCCGATTCCATAATAATAAAGCCTATAAGGCCTGCTACGGCATGCAACCTCGATCAATATAATAATAAATATAAAGCTAATATGGCCTGCTGCGGTGTGCAGTTCGATCCTATAAATATCCTCACAAATGGATTGTCACGACCCGAAATTTCTCACCGACGGGACCATGATGGCGCCTAACATTTAACTTACTAGGCAATCCAACGTTAGAGAATCATTTACCAATTCTTTATTTTCGTTCAGTAATTAACATTTAATTAACTACAATGAAATATAACAAATGCGGAATATCATAAATCTGTATTAACTACTACCATCCGGATCTGGAGTCACAATTCACCAGCATTCTAGAACTTACTACAAGTAATAGTCTGAAATAAATACAACTGTCTGAATGAAAGAAAATAGTAGGACATTAAAATATAGACGGGGACTTCAAGGTCTGTGAAAGTCGACAGATCTACCTTGAGTCTCCTGACAGCGGACCAATAGTAAATCTCGATCAACCTGAGCCGGTATCAAAATCTGCACGCAAAGTGCAGAGTGCAGCATCAGTACAACCGACCCCATGTACTGAAAATTGTCGAGCCTAACCTCGACGAAGTAGTGATGAGGCTAAGGCAAGGCACCTACAATCAACCTGTACAATTTAACAGTGTATATATACAAATAACAGAAATGAAGAACTAAACCGGAAATATCGGGAGGGTAACATACTAAGGGGAATACAAGATAAAGAACTACAACAGAATGATCACCGGAGAAGTCAATATACCATGAATCAACAGGAACAGTGAATACAGTAAGGAAAAATGCACGGCATCTCCCTTCGTGCTTTTACTCTCAATCTCACCATAAAATAAATAGAAACGACATGGCATCACCCTTCGTGTATTAACTCTCATATCATGGAACGACATCACCCTTCGTGTATTAACACTCACAATATTGTACGACATCACCCTTCGTGCATTAGCACTCACAATATGGCACGGCATCACCCTTCGTGCATTAACACTCACAATATAGTACGGCATCACCCTTCGTGCATTAACACTCTCCCTTACCATAATACAATGCATAAATATCAACAGGGAGATAGAATAACAAGTACAAACCTTACTTCAACATTTGGTTCCATAACATCAATCTCAACTTTGAAATAAAATCTCAATTATCACTAGAAAATCCGTAAACATGGTAAGAACGATAAATTGAACAATACTAGTTTAACACATAGCAATTAGGCATAGGAATGACACAATATAAGAAAAACTGAGTAACATGGAAAAATAGGTAAATTGGCGGCACATAAGTACTCGTCATCTCACATATACACCACTCACATGAATTTTACTTAGCAAGTAATCTAAGGTTCCTAATTCCCTCAAGTCAGGGTTAGACACAACACTTACCTCGCTCCGAAGACCACTTAATTCTCAATCACAACTTTTCCTTTGGAATTCACCTCCAACCCACTCTTATCTATTCAAAAATGACTCAATAATATCAAATATTTCTTTAGAAATTAATTATATTGCATAAATTAAATTCCCAAATTTTTTTTCCAAAAAGTTGAAAAATCGACCCCGGGCCCGTTTGGTCAAAACCCGAGGTTCGGACCAAAATCCTTTTCCCCATTCACCCCTGAGCCCGAATATGTATTTAATTTTGGAATCCGACCTCAAATTGAGGTCTAAATCCTCAAATTTCCGAAATCCCTAGTTTCTACCCTAACCCCTAATTCTACCATAAAAACTCTAGATTTTAGGTTAATAATTCATAAAATATAATGGGTAATTAAAATAAAATAGTTTAAAATCACTTACCTATGATTTGGGGAAGAATTGGTCTTTGGAAAATCGCCCCTTGAGGTTTAGGTTTTTGAGAAAATGAATTTTTGGCTAAAATCCCGTTTTTGGATTCTGTGAAGTGTTGGGCGACAGTGTTCATCGCGTTCGCGAGAGCACTGTCACGTTTGCGAAGGGTTCTGGCTGCCAAGCCTTCGCGTTCGCGAGACCCAGCTCGCGTTCGCGATAGCGACTCCCCCCTGGCCTTCGCGTTCACGAGGCACTGCTCGCGTTCGCGATGAAGGAACGACTGACTCCCCCTCCCCAATGCCTAACACTACGCGTTCGCAATTGGCTTGTCGCATTCGCGAAGGGTAACGCCCCCATCGCTTTGCATTCGCGACCAAACCTTCGCGTTCGCGAAGAAGAAATCCCTGCCTCATCAGTTTACTCTTCGCATTCGCGAGAGGACCTTCACGAACGCATAGAAGGACATGCCAGATCACCTATTGCAGCAAAATACTAGATTTTCAAAGTCCAAAACATCCCGTGGCCTATCCGAAACTTTCCCGAGTGCTCGGAGCTCCAAACCAAACATGCACACAAGTCTAAAAACATCATACGAACTTGCTCGCGTGATCAAATTGCCAAAATAATACCTAGAACTATGAATTTAGCACCAAATTAAATGAAATTCTCAAGAACACTTTAAAATTTCTATTTTCTCAACTAGACGTCCGAATCACGTCAAATCAACTCCGTTTCTCACCAAATTTCATAGACAGGTCTTAAATATCATAATGAACCTGTACCGGGATCCGGAACCAAAATACGGACCCTATTCTAATAATGCCAAATATCAATCAATTCTTAAAAATAAATAATTTTCAAACTTTTAATTTTCGTCAAAAATTCATAACTTGAGCTAGGGACCTCCGAATTCGATTCCGGGCATATGCCCAGATCCCATATTTTGACACGGACCTACCGGGACCGTCAAAATATGGATCCTAGCCTGTTTACCAAAATTGTTGATCGAAGTCAACTAAAATCAACTTTTAAGGCAAAAATTCTTATTTTCATTAGTTTTCAGCATAAAAGATTTTTGGAAACCTGTCCGGACTGCGCACACAAATCGAGAAGGGTAAAAAATGAGATTTAAAGGCTTAAGAGCGCAGATTTGAGTTCTAAAACATAAGATGACCTTTTGGGTCATCACATTCTCCACCTCTAAAATAACCGTTTGTCTTTGAACGGATATAGAAAAGTACCTTGGCTGGTGAAAAGGTGGGGATATCTACTCCGCATATCGAACTCGGACTCCCAAGTAGCTGTCTCAATAGGCTGACCTCTCCACTACCCTCGAACTGAAGGATAACTCTTTAATCTCAACTGGCGAACTTGTCGGGCTAGAATTGCCACCGGCTCCTCCTCGTAAGTCAAATCCTTGTCCAACTGGACAGAGCTGAAATCTAACACGTGGGACGGGTCACCATGATATTTTCGGAGCATATACACATGGAATACCGGATGAACTAAGGATAACCCTGGAGGCAACGCAAGTCTATAAGCTACCTTCCCCACTCTCTCGAGGATCTCAAATGGCCCGATATACCTAGGGCTCAACTTGCCCTTCTTCCCAACTCTCATAACACCCTTCATGGGTGATACCTGAAGCAATATTCTTTCTCCAACCATGAATGCAATATCACGAACTTTACGGTTGGCATAAATCTTTGCTTAGACTGAGCTGTGTAAAGTCGATCCTGAACAATCTTGACCTTATCCAAGGCATCTTGTACCAAATCAGTACCCAATAACCGAGCCTCTCCCGGTTCAAACCAGCCAACTTGCGAATGGCATCGCCTTCCATATAATGCCTCATATGGAGCCATCTGAATGCTCGACTGGTAGTTGTTATTGTAGGCAAACTCCCTAACGGCAAGAACTGATCCCAAGAACCTCCAAAGACAATAACACAGGCACGGAGCATATACTCTAAGATCTAAATAGTACGCTCGGACTGCCTGTCCGTCTGAGGATGGAGTGTTGTGCTCAACTCAACCTGCGTACCCAACTCACGCTGTACTGCCCTCCATAAGTGCGAGGTAAATTGCGTACCTCGATCTGAAATAATAGACACGGGCACCCCTGAAGGCGGACAATCTCACGAATGTTAATTTCAGCTAACCTTTCTAAAGAATAGGTAGCGCCGCTGGAATGAAATGTGCTGACTTGGTCAACCTGTCCACAATGACCCCAAATTGCATCAAATTTTCTCTGAGTCCATGGGAATCCAACAACAAAATCCATAGTGATACGCTCCCATTTCCATTCAGGAATTTCTAACTTGTGAAGCAACCTACCAGGTCTCTGATGCTCGTACTTAACTTGCTGACAATTCAGACACCGAGCTACATATGCAACTATATCCTTTTTTTCATTCTCCTCCACCAATAATGTTGCCGTAAATCTTGATACATTTTGGCGATATCTGGATGAATAGAATACCTAGAACTGTGTGCCTCTTAAAGAATTAATTCACGAAGCCCATCTACATTAGGCACACAAATACGACCCTGCATTCGCAGAACTCTATCTTCCCCTACAGCAACCTGTTTGGCATCACCGTGCCGCACCGTGTCCTTAAGGACAAGTAAACGAGGATCATCAAACTGCCTCTCTCTGATGCGCTCATATAAAGAAGATCGAGCGACTGTGCAAGCTAGAACTCGACTGGGTTCTTAAACATCTAACCTCACGAACTGGTTGGCCAAGGCCTGAACATCCAATGCAAGTGGTCTCTCACCAACTGGAATATATGCAAGGCTAACCATACTAACTGACTTTCTACTCAAAGCATCGGCCACCACATTGGCCTTCCCGAGATGATACAATATGGTGATATCATAGTCTTTCAATAGCTCCAGCCACCTCCTCTGCCTCAAATTGAGTTCCTTCTGCTTGAACAAATACTGCAAGCTCTGATGATCAGTGAATACCTCACATGGCACACCGTAAAGATAGTGCCTCCAAATCTTCAGGGCATGAACAATGGCTGCTAGCTCTAGATCATGAACATGGTAATTCTTCTCGTAAACCTTTAGCTGCCGCGACGCATATGCAATTACCTTACCATCTTGCATTAATACTGCACCAAGCCCAATGTGAGAGGCGTCACAATATACCGTATACGATCCTGAACCTGTGGGTAATACCAACACTAGCGTTGTAGTCAAAGCGGTCTTGAGTTTCTAAAATCTCAACTCACACTCGTCTGACCATCTAAATGGGGCACCCTTCTGGGTCAATCTGGTCTTAATAGTTGTTCATAATCAATTACAGAATCGTCAATTAACTTCATGTTAATAAAAATCTCGTTTCAAACCTTCACAATACTAATAACGAGATGCGAGGCATGAAGACCTCATAATTATTTACCCGAATTAATGAGTCACATTTAACGCTACCTGGGCGGGCACCTACCTTGTAGGTTACAACTCAATATTACAACACGAATTTGGCAAGTATGCACAGGGAATTTCATACAAATATTTCTAAATAAGCCTAGCATGCATGACTCCCTATTAGTACTATCGTACAAATTTAATTTCACAGGGGAGAATTTAGGGAGAATTTAAACACATGATTTTTTTTTTGTCATAAGGATCTCGTCCTTATATAACTTCCACCGCAGTTCATAGCTCGGTTTAAACATATCAATTTATTTTAAAATACGAGGACCTCAGCCTCAGTTCTGAATCACAAGTAATATGCACATCTTGCCAATCAAAACTTTCCATTTTCTCCTTTTAAATAACTTTCGTTAAACAAAATCACAACACATAATGAACCACATACCAATAGGGTATATAATGCACCATTTATAATTAATTATCCGAAAATACATCAAAACATACTGAAATAAGTACCAGAAAGGCACCTTTAGACTCACAGATCTTATTAGAGTCCATCATGGAATGATAGGTGTAGTTACCTCCATAAAACCTCCCAACAGAAGTAAACACATAAGTAGATTATAAAATTACGAAGCTCACTCATAAGTGGAGCACAATAGGAGGAATCGTCTTGATACTCATAACCGAATCAAGTTAAGGAAATTATTCCTTTATTTTAAATCGAGGTCGTACCTATAACGACACCATCTGATGTAACGACCCCCACCATACCATAAAACAAATATAACAACGGCTGGGTCTCCACCTCTAGGACACCTTCTACCCGCCTGTCCTCCACCCTTAACTGATCGTATGGGTGGTGTAGGTACTGTAATGGGGCACGTAGCCTGAGTGCTTTGATGAAATATGCCTCTCCCAAGTTTGGGATAATTTTTCTCATAATGTTCCTAGTATCGCCGTATTCATAACAACCCCTTTGCGGGCTTGGCTTCTCATATTGAGTCTGTGCCAGATAACTAGAATAACCACTGTAGGAAACTCATGTCAGTAGTGCATTAAAAGAACTTACTGGAGCACCTCGATTAATCCGATGTGCGAACTTGGCTGGCCGACTACCCGAGCCCCCGCCATCCATAATGAGTTATATTCGCAGAGTAAAATCCATTGAATCCCCCAGAACCTCAAGATGTCTTGGTCTCCTTAGTTTCCTTTTTCCTCACCCCGAACACGTTCTAATATCTTGGTAATTTCTACCACTAGTGGGAATGAAGTATCAACCTGAAGCTCCCGAGTCATACAAAATTTTACGATCATAATTAAGTCCTTTAATGAGTCTGTGGACTCGCTCTCTGGCTGCAGGAAGCAAAGTAGGAATATAACAGGCTAACTTATTGAACCCGGTAGCATATTATGACACCATCATGGTGACCTGACGTAATCGTTCAAACCATATGCGCCATGCATTACGGAGAGTCCGGGAAACAAACTCTTTCAAAAGTATTTCTGAGAACCGAGCCAAGTGGGCAGTGTTGTATTGACTGGTCTGCCCTCTTCATAGGCTTGCCACAGACACCTATGGAGAATTATCTCTCCCAAGGCCAATTTCTTCTTTTGTTATGTTGTCTCAACACTGTTGAGCTGACCTATTTCTTAACATACTCTTCGATTCTTCTTAGAGGTAATCTTTACCCATATTTATACACAACGATCACAAAAGTAGAGCTCCATACAGATAAATCTTGGCACAAACCACATAGTCCAGAATCTCGTCAACCACTTTACTTCCTCCGATACATCCCAAAATCCGCAACCATGACGTCCACGCTGAGTAGACCTTTTGTAAATTTAATGTTGTTTCTCTAACTCCTTTGGTACTGAAGTATAAGATTATTATAGAGGCGGACAGACCGCAAGTCCCAACGTTATCCTCTACAAAATATCAGGCCTTAAACACATGTAAATTTTGGGAGAACCTTTCAGTACCCCATATATACATTTCAGGCCAAAACTGATGTAACACATGACTCGCAATCCATTCATTGATAGTGGACTCCCCCACTCGACGTGAAGTCATAGTTCACCACGTCCGATGGTCCACAATACTAACCTTCAAAACTCGTATAAATCAACCAGATGCCAAGGTACGTTGCACCCCTCACATTATTCACTGGTGATCTCTTTATACGTCCGCATCTTTAGTCGGAATCACACATTGAGGCATTGTTTGAGCATCTCTGGCTCCCTCGTAGTTCATCTGCGGCATCACAAACCGTCGACGCACAACTGATACCAAGTGCGCAATGTCATACATGAGTGTATACAAAGGAATACGAGATATAAGTTTCAAGCAAAAATCAATGTTGCATGATAAGGAATGAAAGAAGTGATATTGTTCCTAAACTTCATAGCCTCTGAGAGATAAATACAAACGTCTCCGTACCGATCCTTCAGACTCTACTAAGTTTGCTTGTGACTCGTGAGACCTATGTAACCTAATTCTCTGATACCAACTGTCACGACCCGAAATTTCCCACCGACGGGACCGTGATGGCGCCTAACATTTCACTTACTAGGCAAGCCAATGTTAGATAATCACTTACCAATTCCTTATTTTCGTTCAGTAATTAACATTTAATTAACGACAATGAAATATAACAAGTGCGGAATATCATAAATCTGTATTAACTACTACCACATGGATCTGGAGTCACAATTCACGAGCATTCTAGAACTTACTACAAGTAATAGTCTGAAATAAATACAACTATCTGAATGAAAGAAAACAGTAGAACATAAAAATATAGACGGGGACTTCAAGGTCTGTGAACGTCGACAGATCTACTTTGAGTCTCCTGACAGCGGACCAATAGCAAATCTCGATCAACCTGAGCCGGTATCAAAATCTGCACGGAAAGTGCAGAGTGCAGCATCAGTACAACCGACCCCATGTACTGGAAAGTGTCGAGCCTAACCTCGACGAAGTAGTGACGAGGCTAAGGCAAGGCACCTACAATCAACCTGTACAATTTAATAGTGTATATATACAAATAACTGAAATGAAGAACTAAACCAGAAATGTCGGGAAGGGAACATACTGAGGGGAATACAAGATAAAGAACTACAACAGAATGATCACCGAAGCAGTCAATATGCCATGAATCAACAGGAATAGTGAATACAATAAGGAAAAATGCACAGCATCACCCTTCGTGCTTTTACTCTCAATCTCACCATAAAATAAATAGAAACGGCACGGCATCACCCTTCATGCATTAACTCTCATATCATGGAACGACATCACCCTTCGTGCATTAACACTGACAATATGGCACGACATCACCCTTCGTGCATTAGCACTCACAATATGGCACGACATCACTCTTCGTGCATTAACACTCACAATATGGCACGACATCACCCTTCGTGCATTAACACTCACAATATGGCACGACATCACCAATCGTGCATTAACACTCTCCTTTACCATAATGCAATGCGTAAATATCAATAGGGATATATAATAACAAATACAAACCTTACTTCAACATTTGATTCCATAATATCAATCTCAACTTTGAAATAAAAACTCAATTATCACCAGAAAATCCGTAAACATGATAAGAACGATAAATTGAACAACACTAGTTTAACACATAGCAATTAGGCATAAGAATGAGACAATATAAGAAAAACTGAGAAACATGGAAAAACAGGTAAATTTGCGGCGCATAAGTACTCGTCACCTCACATATACACCGCTCACATGAATTTCACTTAGCAAGTAATCTAAGGTTCCTAATTCCCTCAAGTCATGGTTAGAAACAATACTTACCTCGCTTCGAAGGCCACTTAATTCTCAAATATAGCTTTTCCTTTGGAATTCACCTCCAAATCACCCTTATCTATTCAAAAATGACTCAATAATATCAAATGTGCCTTAAGAAATCAATTATATTGCATAAATTAAATTCCCAAATTTTTTTTCCACAAAGTTGAAAAATCGACCCAGGCCCGCTTGGTCAAAACCCGAGGTTCGGAACAAAATCCTTTTACCCATTCACCCCCGAGCCTGAATATGTAATTAGCTTTGGAATCCGACCTCAAATTGAGGTCTAAATCCTCAAATTCCTGAAATCCCTAGTTTCTACCCTAACCCCTAATTCTACCATGAAAACTCTAGATTTTAGGTTGATAATTCATAAAATGTAATGGGTAATTGAAAGAAAATGGTTTAAAATCACTTACCTATGATTTGGGAAAGAATTGGTCTTTGGAAAATCGCCCCTTGAGGTTTAGGTTTTTGAGAAAATGAATTTTTGGCTAAAATCCTGTTTTTGGATTCTGTTAAATGCTGGGCGACAGTGTTCATCGCGTTCGTGAGAGCACTGTCGCATTCGTGAAGGATACTGGCTGCCAAGCCTTCACGTTCGCGAGACCCAGCTCGCATTCGCGATAGTTACTCCTCCCTGGCCTTCGCATTCGCGAGACACTGCTCGCGTTCGCGATGAAGGAATGACTAACTCCCTCTCGCCAATCCCTAAGACTACCCGAGCCCTAGGGGCTCCAAAATAAACATGCACACAAGTCTAAAAACATCATACGAACTTGCTCGCGCGATCAAATCGCCGAAATAACACCTAGAACTACGAATTTAGTACCAAATCAAATGAAATTCTCAAAAACACTTTAAAATTTCTATTTTCTCAACTCGACATCTGAATCACGTCAAATCAACTCCGTTTCTCACCAAATTTCACAGATAGGTCTTAAATATCATAATGAACCTATACCGGGCTCCAGAACCAAAATACGGACCCGATACTAACAATGCCAAATATCAATCAATTTTTAAAAACAAATATTTTCCAAACTTTTAATTTTCATCAAAAATTCATAACTTGAGCTAGGGACCTCCAAATTCGATTCCGAGCATACGCCCAGGTCCAATAATTTGACACGGACCCACCGTGACCATCAAAATATGGATTCAGCCCCGTTTACCAAAAAGGTTGACCGAAATAAACTAAAATCAACTTTTAAGGTAAAAATTCTTACTTTCATTAGTTTTTAACATAAAAGATTTCCGAAAACCTACCCGCACTGCGTACACAAATCGAGGAGGATACAAAATAAGATGTTAAGGCTTACGAGCGCAAAGTCGAGTTCTAAAATATAAGATAACATTTTGGGTCATCACATGGATGAACATGACTGAGTATGAAGTTTATATTTTAAAATAATTAATTCAACAGCAACACGACTGTATGGTCCTAAAATATCGGCACGTAGCCTATACATGATCTTTTATACGAGTCTCAACTCAATTTCTCTAACATGTGGAGGATATATAGATAATGACATGATTATTTGATTATGCAACTCCACAGAATCAATTAAGTCACAATTTCTTTGGTGCACGCTCAAGCTTCCGTCACCTAGCATGTGCGTCACCTCCAAATAATTCATATAACACGAAATTCAGGGATTCATACCCTCAGAACCAAGTTTAGAAGTGTTACTTCCCTCACACCATTCAAGTTCTTTATTCCAATATGCCTTTGCCTTGCGAATTGGCCTCTGAATGCCTCGAATCTAGTCACAATTAATTCGATATAGCCAACACAAATTATAGGAATTAATTCCATATAAAAATACTAATTTTCTAATAAAATCCGAAATTCAATTAAAAAATTATCAGTGGGGCCCATATCTCGAAATCTGACAAAAGTTAAAAAATATGAACGCCCATTCAACCACGAGTCCAACCATACCAAATTTACCAAATTCCTACATAAACTCGACCTCCAAATCTCAAATCTTATTTTCAAATTCCTAGGCCCAATTTCTTGAATTATACCTCAAAAACACGTAATCTAGTCGGAATAATCGATGATAATTCAATATTATTGACTAACAATGATCACAAGTGACTTACCTCAAGCCTTCCCGTGAATTCTCGCTCAAAAATTGCCTCAACCCGTGTTGGAAATGTCCAAAAATGGCAAAAGCTCGGAACCCCTCTGATTATATTCTGTCTAGGGGTTTTTGCATCTGCGGCTCACTTGGCCGCATTTGCGGTCTCGCAGATGTGAGGGATTCAATGCTTCTGCGGCTCAGGGCGCTTCTGCAGACTCGCTTCTGCGAAGAAGGTGTCTGCTTCTGCGATGAGGCAGCCCCTTCCCTTTTCCGCTTCTATGATGGATGTATCGCTTCTGCGAGGTTTTGTCCACTTCTGCGGACCTCACGTTTCTGCGATAACAAGATCGCTTCTGCGAGCTCGCACCTGCGAGCAAAATTTCGCAGGTGCGATTGCACCAGAAGGCCAAAATTTCAGATTTGTTCTAAGTCCAAATTTCAATCTGTTAACCATCTGAAACTCACCCGACGCCCCCGAGACCTCAACCAAATATACCAATAAGTCCCAAAACATCATACGACCTTAGTCGAAGCCTAAAATCGTATCAAACAACGCTAAAATCTCTAATCGCACCTCAATTCAAACCTAATAAAAACTAACAAATTCCAACTTCTACTTTCGCTGCCGAAACCTATCAAATCAAGTCCAATTGACCTCAAATTTTGGACACAAGTCATAAATGATATAACGGACCTATTCCAAATTTTCAGAATCGGATTCTGACCCCGATATCAAAAAGTCAACTCCCGGTCAAACTTCCAAACTTTAAATTTCCTATTTTCGTCATTTCAAGCCTTATTTAACTACGGACTTCCAAATAATTTTTCGGACACACTCCTAAGTCCAAAATCACCATTCGGAGCTATTGGAATCACCAAAACTCTATTCCGGAGTCGTTTACATATAAGTCAACACCCGGTCAACTATTTCAACCTGAGCTTTAAACCTTGGAACTAAGTGTTCCAATTCATTCTGAAACCTCCCCAACAAGTCACAAAATTATAATTGAGCACAGGATAAGCAGTAAATGGGGGAACAGGGTTGTAATACTCAAAATGACCGGTCGGGTCATTACAACTGGTAGTATCATGACTAGAGAATTCAGAGGAGATAAAGTTGGTTAGATAAAGTAATACTTTCATCTTTTATTAGAGGTTTGTTAAGCATTGTCAAAATATGGTTGCTACTAGGTAGGTTCATTATTTTGATAAAACAATCTTTCTATCAACCCACATATCACACCAATTTGGAATAGATCCAAAGTAAGTTGTGCTAAGGACAACTAGGAAGATATAAAGGATAAAAGTTTCAAGAGACAAATATTTCACTTGTTGTTAATCTATCATAGTAATAATTATCATGAATTATATGTTGTTTATTCAAGTTCCATGAACAAAGTTTGTTAAAGTAATTTGAATAGTATTTGTACTAAGTTGGCTCGACTTGGTAACCAAAATGTCCTAGATGACATAACTATGGTCTGTAATATTCCTAAACAATGCATATTTTAATATACATAATTTCCTTTTTCTGCTAAAAACAGTGCCATATAAAGATAAACGACTACAAGACTGGGCTCAATTAAACCCCTAAATATAATTTATATTTATCTTTTTTTTTAAAAAAAAAAAACTTGCAATTTTGTCTTAATTTTTATTATTTTATAATTCATATACATATTTTGAATTTTACTTATATATTTTAAAAACTTTATTCTCGTTGACACGAAATACACGCGTAACGTGCGTACCAAGAGACTAGTAATAATAATAATTACAACGGCCACACATGTGAATATCATATGGACAATTATATTGTAAATCACGCTATTGTATCTTTTCATACTGAAAGTGTATTTATAGTAAATTATCATGTTGTATTAATAACTAAAGCTAGATAACAATAAATAACGCGTAGAAGTTAAATCCCTTTGTGTGAAAACTTCCAAAGCTCTTTCATTGAATCAAGATGAAATTCGTTTGCCCCTAAATTCATATGTATTCAGACCAAAGGCCGAGCCAATATCACTCAAAGGAATTCATAGTGTGCACAACAATTAATTAGTATCTTTCCACGAGGAAAATATATTAACAGTTTTAAGTAGTTATCATGTTCCATTCTTAAACAAGGGTCAAAGTAACATGAACGCCTAGAAAATTTTAAAAACCTTCTATTTGTACAATAAGGGTCTGTTTGGAAAGCCACAAAGCAATTGGAATTGGTGTAATTACTAAGGTAATAATTACACAGCCTAGTAATTAAATAGTATTGTAATTATGACGGCTTGTTTGTTTGCCATAATATAATTACAATATAATTATAAGTATATTGTTTGGTTGCACAAGTGTAATTACACAGTTAGATTAAATTTTAAATATAAAGTTAATTATCAAAAATTATAAGTTGTATTTAACAAATATGCCTTTATAGATGATATTAAATATGACATTTAAGATACATATTATTTTTTGAAAATATATTAAGTACTAATCATATATTTGTAACTAATATTGTAAAAATAATTGACATATATTTTTTAAAATTAATAATATTTATTTTAATTAGTTATAATAACTAAAAGTGCATATTTTGTAAGAACAACATGGACTACATTCTTGATAAAATGATTAATATCTATATATAATTACATAATATTACACAAATATTTTACGAAAAAATAATCTAATTAACTGAAAAATGAATGGCGTACAATCTGAATTAATAAGTCAGTACTACTAAAGCAAATAAAATAAAACCGAAAATAAAACATGAATTAAAATCTAAAAAAAATAAATATGATACTCTTATGTAAAGTTACAACATAACATAAAATAAGTTTAACATAATTTAAGTAAATGTAATTCAAAAGAATATGAAACCATCAGTGTATAACTCATTCAACAATGAAATTCTATTTTAATGACATCACTCATTGCATGCTAAGTTTATTAATGACTCATTATTTCTAATATTAGAAGATGCAGTTTCAAAACTAGAATAATAACATAATTATGCTAAATGAAGAAAATAAAAAAAAATAAAAAATATGAGCAACTACATGAAATCATATAAAATTGGAAAATAATATATTATTTAAATATTAAAAAAGTAATCTATTATTTTAACATAGTTAAGTTTTCATATAACCTCATCCAATAACAAAGTTTAACTTTAATGACATATCACGTCCCAACTTTGGGAGGTGCGACCGACATACGACGCCTAAAGGCCTGTGCGAACCAACATCCATATTTAGACATTTCAACGTGAGATCTAGGCCGACAAGACCTCCAAGTATAATACCAAAATTTAAAAATAAGGCTCATAATTTTTGGTACACACACACACACACACACATATATATATATATATATATATATATATATATGTGTGTGTGTGTGTGTGTGTGTGTGTGTGTGTGTGTGTATGTGTGTGTGTGCGCGCGCGCGCGCAACTATTGCTAATAAAGTCATAACCAATATTTACATACACACCGGACCCTAGTCTGCAAGCCTCTAAGAGTGCCATATTACATAACTTGGTGTCACGACACCAATTTCCTTCCATAGGATGTCGTGATGGCACCTAGTCTCTAAGACTAGGTAAGCCTAACAATTTGCGAAATAACTGAATAAAAAAATGAACTCAAATCTCAACACATGATATATAAATAGAAATTGAGATTCAAATAATTATAATTCCCAAAACCCAGTTGAAATAATTCACAAGCTTCTAAGACAAAATACTAAGTGTCTCTATACATCAGAGCCTAAAGAGAGCAAGGAAAATAACATAATAAAGATAGAGGGGGACTCCGAAGTCTGCGGACGCTAGCAGATATACCTTGAAGTCTCCACATACAGTCTAGCTCACGGGTATCTGGACTGGTAGGAAGGACCTGGATCTGCACAAAAGGATGTACAGAAGTGTAGTATGAGTACATCATAACGGTACCCAGTAAGTGCTAAGCCTAATCTCGGTAAAGTAGTGACGAGGTTAGGTTAGGGCCCTACTGGTTTAAAAGAAAAGCAAGGCAGAAGATATAATAATATTTTGAAATGACTGAGAATTTAAACAACGAGAAGTTTCAGAAAATCACAGCACAACAAATAGAGGTAAACAACAGGAGCGCTCCCGAGGTACCACCTCGTAGTCCCAAAATGTAAATACACAACAGGAGGGGGGGGAGAATCTCCCGAGGTACCGCCTCGTAGTCTCAAAGTAAATATACAAGACAGGGGGATCTCCCGATGTACCGCCTCGTAGTCTCAAAGTAAATATGCAAGACAGGAGGGATCTCCCGAGGAACCGCCTCGTAGTCCCAAAGAAAATATACAAGACAGGGGGATCTTCATAGGAACTGCCTTGTAGTCCTAAAGTAAATATGCAAGCAGGGGGATCTCCCGAGGTATCGCCTCGTAGTCCCAAACATAAATATGCAACTCATAAATTATGGAACCACGAATTTAGCAAGGAATCCTACAGTTAAGGACTGAATACAACAATCAATGAAACAAGTAATTCAACTAAGCATGTTGCAAAAATTTCAAGTAGAGGTTAAGACACGTGGACATGCGATACTAGACTAAACATGATAGCTACACATGCTAAGGCAATTCAGTTAAGGAATTCAAAAGAAATCTACTCAGCAAGAACCGAAATCTTCACAATTAGCCCATGTATGCACTCGTCACCTCGCGTACACAGTACTCACATATCACAAATTATTACCACAGTACCAACTCCTAAGGAGATTTCCCCCACACAAAGTTAGACAAGTCACTTACCTCAAATCTCGCTCAATCAATCAGTAAGAATGCCTTTCCCTCGACTTTCCAATACTGATCGCCTCGAATCTAGCCAAAATTATTTCATACTATAAATATAACTACAAGAAACTAATTTAAATAATGAAACTGCAACTTAAGCAAAGAATTGAATATTCTGTCCAAAATGTTGACCCAGGCCCACGTCTCGGAATCGGGTAAAAATCACAAATTACGAACACCTATTCGACCACGAGTCAAACATACCATTTTTACCAAAATTCGATACCAAATCGCCACTCAAATTCCCAAATTAAACTCTCCAAATCCCTAGCCTCAAACTCCCAAATTCCACCTTAAATACACACAAACTAGGCGGGAAAATCAATGGAAAAACAAGGTTATTGATAAAAAAAAATGAGTACAAGAGACTTACCTCAAGAAATCTCTGGAAAATGTTCTCAGAAATCGCCAAGACCCGAGCTCAAAATATCCAACAATGATAAAAATTCCGAACCCTTGAATTAATAGTGTCTGCCCAATGTTATCGCTTTTGCGGATCACCTGACCGCATTTGCGGATAATGCACCGCTTCTGCAGTTTTACCCGTGCTTCCTTGCCTCCGCTTCTGCGATCTTCTATCCGCTTATGCGGCTCCAGCGCACCTGCGACTTCTTTGTTTGCATCTGCGGTCACGCAGATGCGAACCTTTTCCCGCACCTGCGACCACTGCTCCCCTATCCCTTTTCCGATTCTGCAATGCCACGCCCACTTTTGCGAGCTCGCACCTGCGGTCAATCTTGCGCAGGTGCGATTACACCAGAATTGGTGCCCTCAGCCATTCTCACAAGTCCAAATTTGATCCGTTAACCATATGGAATCTACTCGAGGCCGTCGGGACCTCAACCAAACTTACCAACAAGTCCTAAACCATAATACGGACTTAGTCGAGCCTTTAGACCACATCAAAGAACGCTAAAAATATGAATTGAACATCGATTCAAGACTAATGAACTTTAAAACTTCAAACCTCTACATCTGACGCCGAAACCTATCAAATCAAGTACGATTGCCCTCAAATTTTGCACTTAAGTCATAATTGACATTACGGATCTACTCCAACTTTTGGAATTGGAGTCCAATCCAGATATCAAAAAGCTCACCCCCCGGTCAAACTTTTCAAAAATCATCCAATTTTCCAACTTTCGGCAATTAACACTAAAAGGACCTACGGACCTTAAATTCAACATCCAAAAACGCTCATAAGAACAAATTCACCCTACGTAGCTATAGGAACCGTCAAATTATTACCACATTACCAAATCCTAAGGGGATTCCCCCCCTCCCCCCCCGCACAAAATTAGACAAGTCACTTACCTCAAATATTGCTCAATCAATCGGTAAGAATGCCTTTCCCTCGACTTTCCAACTCCGATCGGCTCGAATCTAGCCAAAATAATTTTATACTATAAATATAACTACAAGAAATTAATTTAAATAATAAAACTACGACTTAAGTAAAGAATTGAAAATTCAGCCCAAAAAGTCGACCCAGACCCACGTGTCAGAATCGGGTAAAAGTCACAAATTACGAACACCCATTCGATCACGAGTCCAACCATACCATCTTTTCCAAAATCCAACACTAAATCGCCACTCAAATTCTCAAATTAAACTCTCCAAATTCCTAGCCTTAAACTCCCAAATTCCACCTTAAATACACACAAACTAGGTGGGAAAATCAATGGGGAAACAAGGTTATTGATAAAAAATGAGTACAAGAGACTTACCTCAAGAAATCCCTCAAAAATGCTCTCAACAATCGCCAAGACCCGAGCTCAAAATATCCAACAATGATAAAAATCTTGAACCCTTGAATTAATAGTGTTTGCCCAGTGTTTTCACTTCTGTAGATCACTTGATCGCATTTATGGTCCCACTTTTTAGGATAATGCACCGCTTCTGCGGTTTTGCCCATGCTTCCTTGTCTATGCTTTTGCGATCTCCTATCTACTTCTGCGGACTCGCTTCTGTAAGAAGCAGTCCGCTTCTGCGGCTCCAACGCACCTGCAACCTCTTTGTCCGCATCTGCGGTCATGTAGATGCGAACCTTTTCTCGTACCTGCGACCACTGCTCCCCTCTCCCTTTTTCACTTCTGCACTGCCATGCCCGCTTTTGTGAGATCGCACCTATGATCAATCTTGCGCAGGTGCGATTACACCAGAACTGGTGACCTCAGCCATTCTCACAAGTCCAAATTTCATCCGTTAACCATATGGAATCCACACGAGGCCCCCGGGACATCAACCAAACTTTCCAACAAGTACCAAAGCATCATACAGACTTAGTCGAGCCTTTAGATCACATCAAACAACGCTAAAAATATGAATTGCACATCGATTAAAGCCTAATGAACTTTAAAACTTCAAACTTCTACATCTGACACCGAAACCTATCAAATCAAGTCCGATTGACCTCAAATATTGCACACAAATCATAATTTACATTACAGACCTACTCCAACTTTTGGAATGCGGAGTCCGATCCCGATGTCAAAAAGTCCACCCCGGTCAAACTTTCCAAAAATTATCCAATTTTCCATCTTTCGCCAATTAACGCTAAAATGACCTACAGACCTCCAATTCAACACTTGAACATGCTCCCAAGACCAAAATTACCCTACGGAGCTATAGGAACCGTCAAAACTCCATTCCAAAGTCGTCTTCACACACTTCAAGCTACGATCGATTCTTACGACTTAAACTTCCATTTTATGGACTATGTGTCCCATTTCACTTCGTAATCAAAAATAAATCCTCCTGATAAGTCACGTAACCACAAAGTGAAATAGATGGAACAATGAATAGGGGTTCGGGGCTAATACTCTCAAAACGACCAGCCGGATCGTTACATCATCCCCCACTTAAAACAAATGTTCGTCCTCGAACGAGTATAGAGACATACTTGAAGTCGTGAATAGATGAGAATAACGGTTGCGCATATCATGCTCGGTTTCCCAAGTCCCATCCTCGACCGGATGAACCCTCCACTGCACCTTCACTGATGCGATGTTATTTGACCTCAACTTTCAGACCTGCCTATCCAAAATGTCCACTGGCTCCTCAACATAAGATAGATCCTTGTCCAACTGGACTGAGCTGAAGTCTAACACATGAGATAGATCATCGTGATAATTCCGGAGCATGGAAACATAGAATACTAGATGAACTACAGAGAGACTAGGTAGCAGTGTAAGTCTGTAAGCCACCTCTCCAACCCTCTCAAGAATCTCAAAAGGCCTGATATACTTAGGGCTCATCTTGCCCTTCTTTTCAAACTTCATAACACCCTTCATGGGCGAAACCCGGAGCAAAACCCCCACCCAACCATGAATGCAATATCACGAACCTTCTGATCCGCATAACTCTTCTGCCTGGACTGGGCTGTACGAAGTCGGTCCTGAATCAATTTAACCTTTTCCAAAGCATCCTAGACCAAATTTGTACCCAATAGTCTAGCCACACTAGGCTCAAATCAGCCCATTGGAGACCGGCACAATCTACCATACAAAGCCTCATACGGGGCCATCTGAATGCCTGACTGAAAACTGTTGTTGTAGGCAAACTTCGCAAGTGGCAAGAACTGATCCCAAGCACCCCCAAAATCCATCACACACACACAAAGCATATCTTCCAATATCTGAATAGTGCACTCAGACTGCCCGTCAGTCTGAGGGTGAAATGTTGTACTCAACTCCACCCGAGTACCCAACTCACGTTGTACGACTCTCTAGAACCGCGATGTAAATTACGTACCCCGGTCAGAGATGATAGATACCGGTACGCCATTAAGCCTGATAATCTCACGAATGTAAACCTGAGCCAGCTGTTCCGAGGAGTAAGTAGTAACCACAGGAATGAAATGAGCTGACTTGGTTAATCTATCCACAATCATCCAAACTTCATCGAACTTCCTCAAAATCCGTGGGAGACCAACAACAAAATCCATAGAGATCCGCTCCCACTTCCACTCTGGAATCTCAAAATTCTGAAGTAATCCACCCGGTCGCTGATGCTCATACTTCACCTGCTGACAATTTAAGCAAGGAGCCACATAACCCACTATGTCCTTTTTCATATGCCTCCACCAATAGTGCTGCCTCAAATCCTGGCACATTTTTGCGGCACCTAGACGAATGGAGTACAGCGAACTGTGAGCCTCCTAGAGTATCAACTCACGCAACCCATCTACATTAGGCACACATAGCCTGCCCTGCATCCTTAATACACTGTCATATCCAATAGTGACCTCCTTGGCATCACCGTGTTGAACCGTGTCCTTAAGGACAAGCAGATGGGGGTCATCATACTAACGCTCTCTGATATGATCATAAAGAGAAGACTGAGAAACCACACAAGCCAAAAATCTGCTCAACTCGGAAACATCCAATCTGACAAACCGGTTGGACAAGGCCTGAAAATCCGAGGCTAAAGGCCTCTCTGCTACTCGTAGACATGCTAAACTGCCCAAACTCTCCGCCTTGCGACTTAAGGCATCACCACCACATTAGCCTTCCCAAGATGATAGAGAATGGTGATGTCATAATCCTTAAGCAGCTCCAACCATCTCCGCTACTGCAAGTTAAGATCCTTCTATTTAAACAGATATTGTAGACTCCAGTGATCAGTGAAAACCTCACAAGGGACACCATACAAGTAGTGCCGCCAGATCTTTATGGCATGAACATTAGCTACTAACTCAAGGTCGTGGACAGGATAGTTCTTCTCATGTACCTTCAACTGACTAGATGCATAGACAATCATCCTACCGTCCTGCACCAACACCACACCGAGACTAATGCGCGACACATCACAATACACCGTATAGGACCCCGAACCAGTAGGCAACACCAATAATTGGGATGTAGTCAAAGCAGTCTTGATATTTTGAAAGCTCTCCTTACACTCCTTGGTCCACCTGAACGGAGCACCCTTCTGGGTCAATGTGGTCATGGGTGCTATAATAGACGATAAACCCTCTACAAATCAACGGTAATACCCCGCCAAGACAAGAAAACTCTAGATCTCCATAGCAGAGGACAGTTTAGGCCAACTCTGCACTACTTCAATCTTCTTCGGATCTACCTTGATCCCCTCACTCGATACTACGTGACCCAAAAATGCCACTGAATCTAGACAGAATTCACACTTCAAAATTTTTGCATATAACTTCTTCTCCCTCAAGGTCTGAAGCACAGTCCTTAGGTGCTGCTCGTGATCCTCCCGACTCCGGGAGTACACCAGAATGTTGTCAATAAGCACAATAACGAAGGAGTCAAGATAGGGCTGATATACACTGTTCATCAAGTGCATGAATGCTGCTGGGGCGTTGGTCAGCCCAAAAGACATCATCGTAATGACCATACTGAGTACTGAAAGCAGTCTTCAGGATATCTGGCTCCCGAATCTTCAACTGATGATAGACTAAATGCAAGTTGATCTTAGAGAACACTCTAGCAACCTGAAGCTGATCAAATAGGTCATCAATATGTGGAAATGGATACCTATTCTTTACTGTAACCTTGTTCAACTGGAGATAATCAATACACATTTGCATAGAACCATCCTTCTTCTTTACAAACAAGACAGGAGCACCCAAAGGCGACACGCTGGGCCGAATGAAGACCTTATCAAGAAACTCTTGCAATTGTTCCTTTAATTCTTTTAACTCGGCTGGGGCCATACGATAAGGTGGAATAGAAATGGGCTGAGTGCTCGGTAACAAATCAATGCCAAAGTCAATATCTCTATCAGGTGGCATGCTCGGAAGATCCGCCGAAAATACGTCTGAATAATTCTTTACTACCGGAACTGACTCGACGGTAGGAGTATCAACACTAACATCCCTCACATAGGCTAGATAAGCATCACACCTCTTCTCAACCATTCGCTGCACTTTAAGAAATGAGACAACCCTACTAGGAACATGATCTAAGGTACCCCTCTACTCTAGCCGCGGTAGACCTGGCATAGCCAACATCACCGTCTTGGCGTGACAATAAAGGATAGCGTGATAGGGCGATAACCAGTCCATGCCAAAAATAACATCAGAATCCACCATACTAAGCAATAATAAATTGGCTCTAGTCTAAAAACCACTAAGAACAATCAAACACGACCGATACACACGGTCAACAACAATAATATCACCCACGGGTGTAGACACATAGATAGGTGAACTCAGAGAATCATGGGATACACCCAAATACGAAGCGAAATAAGGTGACACATAGGAATAAGTGGATCCTAGATCAAATAAGACTGATGCATCTCTATGATAGACCGTAACAATACCTGTGATAATAGAATCTGAGGCAACTGCCTCCTTCCTAGGGTGACCTCTACCTGTCCGACCTCCACATCTAGCTGGTTGTGGCGGTGGGGTGGTAGCTGGTTTTATAACCATAGCCTAAGGACCCGGTAGAGCATGTGGTGCCTGAGAAATCTATGGAGGTGCACCCCTCCTGAATCTAAGGCAATCCCTCACCACATCACAAGTGTCGCCATACTCAAACAAGCTCACGGAGGATGCGGCTCCTGCGACTGGCTCGGGCCTGATAGACTGGACTGCCCACTGAAAGCACCCCGTACAAGAGGCACACTAGACACTGGCGGTGCATAATAAGGATCATAGTGCCTAGTAGTGTCTGGAGCACCGCTGGCGGCTGGAAGTGTTGAATGAACAGGGTGACCCATATAACCCCTGCCCTGACGAGTTGTAGTAGGGGAACGAGGACCACTATAAGTGCTAGACTCTCGAGACCTCTTAGCCTCTCTCTACTCTCTATCCCGAGTAAACATACCCTCCAACCTCTTAGCAATCCCTACTACCTGCCGGTACGCAATATCCATCTCTAACTCTCGGTCCATGCTCAATCTGATACTAGGGTTGAGCCCCTCAATAAACCGACAAACCCGCTCTCGAACAGTAGCAACCAAGGCCGGTGCATGCCTAGCCAAATCAATGAATTGGACCGCATACTCTGACACGATCATAGAACCCTGGCGCAACTGCTCAAACTCTGCGCACCATGCATCTCTGAGACTCTAGGGAACATACTCCCTCAAAAACATATCTGAGAACTGATTACAAGTGAGTGAAGCTACCTCAGCCGGACTATCCAACTCGTATGTGCGCCACCACTAATAGGTTGCTCCTCTAAGCTGAAACGTAATGAAAGAAACCCCGCTATTCTCTGCAACACCCATAGTACGGAGGATACAGTGGCACTCCTTAAGAAATACCTAGACATCCTCCGATGCCAAGCCACTGAAAGTAGGAGGGTGGTACTTCTTGTACCTCTCGAGCCTGAGTTACTCCACCTTAGAAGCTACTGCCCTAACCTCGGGCTGAATTGGAGCTACAGGCTGCATCGGTACGATCTCTGGAACCTGGTCTACCTGGACCCACTGCGCTGGGCTACCAGTGACAGGAGTCTGTGCTCCTCCCCCGGCCTGAGATGTGGCAGGAAAAAGTGGTATCAATCCTGCTTGAGCCAAGGTACTGAACATGCTCAGAATTTGGGCTAGAGTCTACTGGAGGGCTGGTGCAGTAACAAGCGTCTCATGTGCATGCCCTCCAACTGGAGCTACTGGTGGCTCCTCTGTAGTAGCTTGTGCGGGTGCTCTATCTGCACCACGTGGACGTCCTCGGCCTCTACCACAGCCCCGGCCTCTCGCGGCTCTAACAGCGGGCGCGAGTGTCTGGTCATCTGATCCAGTTGTATGTATCCTCACCATCTGTGAGAGAATAGAAAGACAGAAAATTAGAGTCCGAAGTCAAAATCTCGCACGATAAGGAATCAAAGAAGTGAAACTTTTCCTAACAGTTCCATAGCCTCCCAAAGATAAGTATATACATCTCCGTACCGATCTGCGAGACTCTACTAAACCTACTTATGACTCATAACACCTATGAACCTAGGATGTCGTGATGGCACTTAGTCTCTAAGACTATGTAAGCCTAACAATTTGCGGAATAACTGAATAGAAAAATGAGCTCAAATCTCAACACATGATATATAATAAGAAACTGCGATTCAAATAATTACAACTCCCAAAACCCGGTAGAAATAAGTCACAAGATTCTAAGAGAAAATACTAAGTGTCTCTATACATCAGAGTCTAAAGAGAGTAAGGAAAATAACATAATAAAGATAGAGAGGGACTCCAAGGTCTGCGGACACTAGCAGATATATCTTGAAGTCTCCACGTACAGTCCAACTCACGAGTATCTGGCCTGGTAGGAAGGACCTGGATCTGCACAAAAGGATGTGCAGAAATATAGTATGAGTACACCACAACGGTACCCAATAAGTGCCAAGCCTAACCTTGGTAGAATAGTGACGAGGGCAAGTCAGGGCCTACTGGTTTAAAAGAAAAGCAAGGCAGAAGATATAATAATATTTGGAAATGACTGAGAATTTAAACAACAAGAAGTTTCAGAAATGCAGCACAACAAATAGAGGTAAACAACAGGGGCACTCCCGAGGTACCGCCTCGTAGTCCCAAATGTAAATACACAACAAGGGGGATCTCCCGAGGTACCGCCTCGTAGTCCCAAAGTAGATATGCAAGACATGGGGATCTCTCGAAGTACCACCTCGTAGTCCCAAAGTAAATATACAAGACAGGGAGGATCTCCCGAGGAACCGCCTCGTAGTCCCAAAGTAAATATACAAGACATGGGAATCTTCAGAGGAACCGCCTTGTAGTCCTAAAGTAAATATGCAAGCAGTGAGATCTCCCGAAGTATCGCCTCGTAGTCCCAAACATAAATATGCAACTCATAAATTATGGAACCACAAATTTACGGCAAGGAATCCTACAGTTAAGGACTGAATACAATAATCAATGAAACATGTAATTCAACTAAGCATGTTGCACAAATTTCAAGTAGAGGTTAAGTCACGTGGACATGCGATACTAGACTAAACATGATAGCTACACATGCTAAGGCAATTTAGTTAAGGAATTCAAAAGAAATCCACTCAGCAAGAACCGAAATTTCCACAATTAGCCCGTGTACGCACTCGTCACCTCGCGTACACAGTGCTCACATATCACAAATTGTTACCACAGTACCAAATCCTTAGGAGATTTCCTCCACACAAAGTTAGACAAGTCACTTACCTCAAATCTCGCTCAATCAATCGGTAAGAATGCATTTCCCTCGACTTTCCAACTCTGATCGCCTCGAATCTAACAAAAACAATTTCATACTATAAATATAACTATAAGAAACTAATTTAAATAATAAAAGTGCGACTTAAGCAAATAATTGAATATTCTGCCCAAAAAGTTGACCCGGATCCACGTCTCGGAATCGGATACAAGTCACAAATTATGAACACCCCATTCGACCACGAGTCTAACATACCATTTTTACCAAATTCCGATACCAAATCGCCATTCAAATTCCCAAATTAAACTCTCCAAATCCCTAGCCTCAAACTCTCAAATTTTACCTTAAATACACACAAACTAGGTGGGAAAATCAATGGAAAAACAAGGTTATTTATAAAAAAAATGAGTACAAGAGACTTACCTCAAGAAATCCCTCGAAAATGCTCTCAGAAATCGCCAAGACCGGAGCTCAAAATATCCGATAATGATAAAAATCCCGAACCCTTGAATTAATAGTGTCTGCCTAGTGTTTTCGCTTCTGCGGATCACCTGACCGCATTTACGGTCCCACTTTTGCGGATAATGCAGCGCTTATGCGGTTTTGCCCATGCTTCCTTGCCTCCGCTTCTCCGATCTTCAATCCGCTTTTGCGAGAAGCAGTCCGCTTCTGCGGCTCCTTCGCACCTGCGACCCCTTTGTTTGCATCTCCGGTTACGCAGATGCGAACCTTTTCCCCTACCTGCCACCACCGCTCCCCTATCCCTTTTCTGCTTTTGCGCTGCCACGCCCACTTCTGCGAGCTCGCACCTGCGGTCAATCTTGTGCAGGTATGATTACACCAGAATTGGTACCCTCAGCCATTCTCACAAGTCCAAATTTGATCCTTAACCATATGGAATCCACCCGAGGCCCCCGGGACCTCAACCAAACTTACCAACAAGTCCTAAAATATCATATGGATTTAGTCGAGCCTTTAGACAACATCAAACAACGCTAAAAATACGAATTGCATATTAATTCAAGACTAATGAACTTTAAAACTTCAAACCGTTACATCCGATGCTGAAACCTATCAAATCAAGTCCGATTTCTCTCAAATTTTTCACACAAGTCATAATTGACATTACAGACCTACTTCAACTTTTGGAATCCGAGTCCGATCCCGATATCAAAAAGTCCACCCCCGGTCAAACTTTAAAAAAATCATCCAATTTTCCAACTTTCGCCAATTAATGATAAAATGACCTACGGACCTCCAATTCAACATCCAAACACGGTCTTGAGACCAAATTCACCCTACTGAGCTATAGGAACCATCAAAACTCTATTCCGTAATCGTCTTCACATAATTCAAACTACGGTCAATTCCTACGACTTAAACTTCTATTTTAGGGCCTATGTGTCCCATTTCACTCCGAAACCAAAATTAAATCCCCCCGGCAAGTCACATATCCATAAAATGAAAATAGAGGGAGCAATAAATAGGAATTCGGGGCTAATACTCTCAAAACGACCGGCTAGGTCGTTACACTTGGTCGGGACAGGGCCCCACCATACCCAAACAAAAGAAACATATGCTTTAGTACCTATCGACTTTTGTACAGCTACTCCGGAGAAGTGGAGTGCAACAACCAACAGTTGAAACATGCACCCTACTGGGGAGGGATGTCACAGAGTGTATCTGTACCTGTGGGCATAAACACAACGCGTAAAATAAAGGGTCGTCAGTACGAGAGATTTACTAAGTATGTAAAGATGATAATATAAATGTATACAAAAAGCATAACATTAGAGATATGAATACCCAATTTTAACCTAGACACCAAAGACAAGCCATCGGGGGCGTGCACTACAATAACCATGAATCATGAATGTATGCAAGTTTTGTACAAAATCAAGCCACTCATTGGGGCTATGCATAAAATATTTAATATAATATAATATCGTTCAACCACCCTTTGGGGCATATCATCTCATATCATGTTCAGCCACTCTTTGGAGCATTTCATGTCATGTCGTACCCGGGCTCTGAGGACTCAGTAAAGTCTCACGTCTTCATCCCACCGTACCTGGCTTCGTGAGGTCTAGGTTGTGCGTGGCCTCAAAAGCATTCAATGATATCACGTAACACATTATTCCATGTCCGACCTCATAGAGGGATCGATGATATCGCCTAACACATCATTCCGTACCAGGCTTCATCAGGAGCTCGGTTAATAAAAATAGATACACATATATAAAAGTACAATGCAAGGTCAATTACAAAAGATATGAAAGTTAGACTTAGAATGAACTACATTTCACAACCTCAAGATATTATTCGGAAACATCTTAGACTGGACAAGAAAATGTCACCGGTAAAGAACATACAAGAACATGAAAATATTTCAAGAAAGACTTAGACCAATTCAGGCGTACAACATGAGGATCATTTGGAAATAAGCGTTTATATCAAGTCATGCCAAGGAAGAAGACTGCCTTACATACCTTTACCTACGGTTCCTGAATTCTTACACTTTTCTGGTGATTATTTCCATCTCCAAGGAGTCTCCAACATCAATACTACAAGAATATAGATGATAGAGTAATGATCACGAGCCTCTTTTTCGCTTTTGATTCTAGCGCTAAATTGTTTAGGGAGTTCTTAGAAAGCTTGAGAGCATTTTTTTGGGAAAAACTAAAGCTGGTAATATCGTGCAATTGTGTAAGAGAAGGAAGTTGTATTGCATTTTATATCAAATCTAGAAACTCCACCGCCCTATGCATCAAACCGATCGCTCTGCACCGGCCAGTGTACCCGATTGGGCATCTGGCGCAATCTGGTGAAATGTAATCACTTTTTTGTCCAATTAGCATGTCGCTAGCTGATTGACTGTAAGACAAACTTATATTCTTTCAACTTCATGTGTGGATAAAGAGTGCGGGGTGTAACATGACATTACTCATTATAAATCAAGTTTATGGATGACTTATTCTTTCTAAGATTATGAGTATAATTTTTTTTTTAAAATAGATTAATAACATACTAAGTGTAATAAAAAAATATAAAATAAAAGAATTAAGAAAGAAATAAAATATAAGAGATTATGTAGAAACACATGAAGTAAAGGTTGAAAAATGAAAAATAAGAAAATAAAAGACAAATAATGTAAAAAGAATAACATTTGTAAGAAAAAGAATTTAAAAAGTTAAATTAAAATAAATTAAAAAGGAAAAAAAGAATAGAAATAAAAAGTAAATTAAAAAGAAAAGAAAATAGATTCAAAAAATAATCGTGTAATTACACCATGTAATTACAAGTAATTCTCAGCTCCCCCTCACTCCCCCTTCCCCTCCCCCCCTCCAAGAATTAAAGAGTGTAATTACACCCCTCAATTACACCCAATTACATGCTGACTAAGTAATTATTTGATTAGAGAAACATACCAAAGTTATGCAATTATATTCAATTACACTTAAATCCAATTAAAGGACAGGCGTAATGGTCGTTTTTAACATGGACAAGATCTGCATTAAAAATGGCGTGGAAGAAGTATGTACAAACAAAAATGCTCATTTTTATTACATGTATCTTCGCAGAATTAATTAACCTATTTGTGTCCATCTCTTTTATGGGAAAAATCTTTATGCAATCAATTTAAATAATTTCACTTCCCATTGTGTATTTGGTATTTCTATATTTCTTGCCAAAATTAATATATATTCACCCCCCTCGCCGATCGAAATTCCCTATTTCCCGGACTTTCCATATTCTTACATGCAACGTTTTCCTCATAACCAGAACACATATTCGTACATGCATTCACTCTTTTATTCTTTTTGCCTATAAAACGGGAACAATTATCAACTTTTGTTTTGTATAAATCCTCCCAAGTTGTACAACTATTCTTAAACCCTAGCCAAGGAGATGAATCACAAAAACTCTTTTACTCTCTTATTCTTTTTAGCCATTTTAGCTTTCTCTCATCTTGCTTTAGTTTCTTGTCGAAAAACCAAAAGCAACGATGATGTAAAAGGATTCACTCTTGATCTCATCCACCGCGATTCTCCTTTTTCTCCCTTGTACAACCCTTCTATCACCCCTTCCCGACGCCTTAGAGAAGCCTACCACAGGTCCTTTTCCCGTGCAACTTTTTTCAAAGCTGGCACCGCATCAGAGCGAGAGCGTCCCTTTATCCACCAAAAAGAATTTCAATCTGATGTCATTCCAATCCCCGGTGAATACCTAATGAAATTCTCAATTGGTACACCCCCCGTGGAAACCGTTGCGATTGCTGATACTGGCAGTGACTTGACATGGATACAATGCAAGCCTTGTGCCGATTGTTTTAAACAAACAGCACCCCTCTTTGATTCTAGAAAAAGCTCCACTTATAAAACCGTCAAGTGTGATACTAAGGCATGTGAGATAGTGGGGAGTACAAGTTGTGTTAGAAAAAATGTTTGTGAATATGAGATGAGCTATGGTGACCAATCACATAGTGTTGGTGATGTTGCTTTTGAGACCTTCACTTTTGATACCTTAAATTTGCCTTCAAAATCTGACAAAAGGAAAATTTCTTTTCCTGATGTTGTATTTGGTTGTGGCCATGATAATGGTGGCACGTTCACAAATTTGACTACTGGGATCGTTGGATTAGGAGGTTCGAATCTCTCAATCGTTAAACAACTCGAAAAAGAAGTGGTTGGATCATTCTCTTATTGTTTAATCCCATTGGATTTATCATCTTCTTCTGCTTCTAATGCTACAAGTCATATTAGTTTTGGACCTTTAGCACGTGTTTCTGGACCTAAAGTTGTTACAACTCCTATAATTCTAAAGGAGCCCAGAACGTACTACTATATAAATCTTGAAAGTGTTAGTGTTGGGAAAAAGAAGTTGGCATTCAAGAGTTCGAGACTAAGTTCTTTTGCTGCTGATGGTGAATTAGGGAATATGATAATTGATTCTGGGACTACATTGACACTTCTCCCTAGTGATTTTTACGAGAATTTGGAATCAACATTGGTGGATACGATCAAAGGTAAAGTTAAATTGTGTGACCATTTCATTAAAAGGTTTGGTTGTTATATAGATCGACAGATTCCAATTTTAATTATTTAATTATATTATTTCTCGACAGGTAAGAGAAAGGAGGATCCAACCGGCACTTTTGCACTATGTTACGAGTCGAAAAATGGTGTTATTAATGCTCCTGAGATTGTGTTCCATTTCACGAATGCTGATGTTGGGTTGTTACCAACGAGTACATTTGCAGAAATTGATGAAGGTTTGGCTTGTTTGACAATTGTGCCAGCCGATGAAATTGCTATATTTGGAAACTTGGCGCAAGTGAATTACCTTATTGGATATGATCTTATACACGAGAGACTCTCTTTCTTGCCTACTGATTGTACCAAGCACTGAATTAAGTGTTTAGTTAGAATTTGGTTTTCATATTATTTAAGCAGTTTTATGTATGAATTTGGCTTCTATAAAGTTTTAATTATTTTTCGTTTGTTGGTCTTATTCTTTTGTTTCTTGATTTAATCTTTCTACAAAGAACTGGAAATCATGATATTTTAGTTGGGATTTTCCTTTTCAAAAGAAAAAGTAAGAGTGATAAATAGGTAAATTGCATACACTCAATCTTATTTTATTGCCATGTATTCTGATATTTGAATTCAGACTCACTAACTTTTTCCGGTAAAATTTCATTTGGTTGCTCAATGATGCTATTTTATAGGGATGTCTTGAAAATAATGATATTTCGGTTGATTATTTTCCTTTTAGTAGCGAAACCGTGTTAAGATGTTGCAAAGGTGACCTATATTCATTCAATCTGATTTTTTCGCTCAATTTTGGACCTCACCAACTTTAATATGAACTAAGGTAATTAGACTTGGTTTACTATTCAAATATATTTAATACCACATAATAATTATGAGAAATATCGCAAAGTTTGCTCTTAATAACCAAATGCTAAGAATAGTATAACATAGCCCTCTTTTCTTATGTACACTGATAATGAAACTTCTAAGAAAAAAAAGGGAAGGGAAAATATAGATGAAGTTAAAATTTGCATCAGAAAATGCAAACTATTATGCAATGATTTCATAGTGAGGTACTTTTTTATTCATCACCTAGGCTAAGCAGCGAAAAACTATAAAAAGTTATGCAATGATTTCATGAACTTTCATAGTTTTATTTAAAGCCTAGATGGTTTGGTGTGAGTTCAATTTAAATTATCTTTAATAAGAAAATGGCCAACTCTTTATTTTTCTTTGTATGAAATAAACAACTAACATATTAGCAATAGTCTTAAGAAGTTCTTTGATAATCTGGATTGCTTTTCTTCAATGATATTCCATGATCAAGATATTTGGTTGAATTTTGATTTTAACCCTTTTACAAGAAATCCATTGATATCTTCTGTTTGCAAAGCAAACCCACTTAGATTTTTGAATAAACCATGTCCACTACTAGAAATTTGCCAAAACCCGCCCGCAAGTTTCGGTAGGAACACAAACCGACCGAATAACCGTCCACTATCGGTCGGAATAGGCCAAAATTATGTTTTTCTTTTTTAGAAGTGCACCGACACCGACTGAAGTTGGTCGGTTATTTTAGCGCCAAATCGGGAAACTACAATTTTGCGACCAATTGTATAATATATCGACCAATATCAGTCAGTTAACTAGTCAAACTTTGAGCAAAGATGGCTAGACTTCCATTTTGCATAGATAACTAAAAAGAATTTAAATAAATTTAGACTTTACCGGTTGATTTCGGTGGGTCAGTTAAACCTGAAGAAACTCTTCCAGTATTTCGACCACTTTCAATCGATATTGAAGTCAACACTTTTGGCAAACACGGATAATGTAACGACTTGATCGGTCTTTTTGTATATTTGAGCCCCGTTCCCTTAGTTGATGCGTCTATGTGTATTTGTCATTATATGACTTGTGGGGATGATTGGTTTTGTTTCGGGGAGGTTTTGGATTGATTTGGAACACCTAGTTCCTAGTTTGGAAGCTTAAGCTATGAGAGTTTATCAAGTTTTGACTTTTGTAAAAACGATTCCGGAATAGTATTTTGATGGTTCCAAAAAGTTTGTATGGTAATTTTGGACTTGGGCGTATGCTTGGAGTTGAATTCCGAGGTTCCTAGGATGATTTGGCTCTTTTTTGCCGAAAGTTGGCAATTTGAAAGTTTAGAAATTTTATAAGTTTAACCTTGGGTTGACTTTGTGGCTATCAGGTTCAGATTATTATTCTGGGACTTGAAATATATTTGTTTTATCATTTAGAACTTGTGTGCAAAGTTTAATATCATTCCGAGTCGGTTTGGTAGGAATCAGACGCTTGGTTGTGAATGTTGAAGTTCTTCAGTTTCATAGCTTGCATAAAGCGTTTTGGCGTTCGATTCTTGATTTTATTATGTTATTTTGATGTTTCGAGCGTACGAGCGAGTTCGTATAATATTTATGTACTTGTGTGGACGGTTGGTGTGGGGCCCGAGGAGCTTAGGTGAGTTTCAAAAAGATTTCGGAGTGTTTTGGTTAGCTTCAGGTATTACTGGTATTGCAGACCTCGCATTTTCGGGGTTGACTTTTGTTAACTTTTCGGGAGTTGGGTAAAGATTGGACCTTTATTATTTGAAATTGATTCCTTTAGCATTGTTTGATATTGTTAAGTCGTTTTTGGCTAGATTTGAGGTAGACGGAGTCGAATTTTAAAGGAAAAGTATTTTTGTAGTATTAAATTGGCTTGTTTGAGGTAAGTATCTTGCCTAACCTTGTGTAGGGGAATAACCCTTAGGATTTGCCCTAAGTTGCCTATTTGTGTTATGTGAAAAGCAACGTGTACACGTGGTGATGAGCATCTACACAGGCGTATATGGTTTATGACCGGATTAGACCTTAGGCTATTAATATGCCTTAATTTAAGATTGTTTTCTATATGAAACATGCTTAATCACTTTGTCACTACGTGAACATGATCACCGCAATTTTATTGTTGTAGAAATTCTTTATATGTTGAACACCTATCCGCATTCTTACTATTTTTATGTCCTTGTGCACATTATTGATAAATTATGAGCTTATACTTTCGATGAGGTTTTGGTATTGCTATTTTTATGATAATTATGGTATATGTTACTGATTGATTGGGAGTGTTAGCACGAGATCTTTTTCGTACGATTGTGTCCATTGTTGTGCGCGTGGGGCAAAATAAGGGTGGCGATATGCGCATGCGACGAAATAGGGTGGCGATATGTGCATGTAATGAAATAAGGGAGGCATTTCATTGTTATATGCACATGCAGCGAAATAAAGAGCGGCATTGTTGATGATGTTATGTGATGATTCGGGGATGCATTTCTTGATGTTGTTTATGTGTTGAAATCGGGTTGATATTTTGATCGCATACTTGTTTCTTAAAAGTTTCCGTCTTGTATTTTTATGAGTTCTTAGTTGAATTTGACATATTGTCTCACACCCCACTTCTATTTGATGATTTCTTGATAAAGACGAGTTTTTCTATACTGAGTTGTTATCATATGCTCTACGAGATGGTTGATATTGTTTTTCCTTTTATATTGTATTGCCAGTTATTGATATATTACAAGTTATTAACTGGTGAGTATCATATGACTTGATCCTCGTCTCTAGTTCATCGAGATTAATCTTGATACTTACTAGGTATCGAATGTAGTGTTTTCATACTATACTTTTGTATATTTTTGTGCAGATCCAGGTGTTGGTAACAGCAAACCCCAAGAGTGAGTGCTTCCTTGTTCGCGAGGACTCAAGGTATAGTTGCATGCTGTCACGGTCCCTTGGAGGCTCATCTCTTATATAGATACTGTCAATTTTGCATTCGAACAATATTGTATGTATTTCGATATTTCGTATGTATTCAGTTATAGCTCATGACTCTGTACTACCCAGTTCTAGGGAGATGCTTGAGTATTGCCTTTGAATTGTAATAACTCTATATTTCGCATTTATATTAATTCTTGTCTTACTATGTCAAGATTTGTTGATTTAATGTTGTTGAGTGATAGGCTTACCTAGTCTTAGAGATTAGGTACTATCATGATACCTTTAGTGAGATTTGGGTCGTGATAAGCTGGTATCAGAGCCGGGTTTATATGTTCTAAGAGTCATGAGTAAGTTTAGTAGAGTCTAATGGATCGGTAAGAAAATATTTGTACGTATCTTCAAGAGGCTACAGAACTATTAGGACAATATTACTTCTTTCATTCCTTATCGTGTGGATTTATTGATTTCAGAGTTTGAGCCTTTGCCTTTCTATTCTCTCACAGATGGTGAGGACACGAGCTTTAGTTACTGATAAAGCTGCCCCCGGGGTCGGTGTTGCTAGAGGCTGGGGCAGAGAAAGAGGTGGAGCACGCTCCGCAGCGAGGGGCCGTATCAAGGTCGCGACTGAGGAGCCACCAGTAGCTCTAGTTGGGGAGAAGGAACCTGAGTGGCACGTTGCTACCTCTGGAATTTAGGAGACCTTGGCACGCTTTTTGAGCATGTTTGGGACTTTGGCTCAGGCGGGGTTGATTCCGGTTGCACCAGCTACTTCACAGGCTTGGGGAGGGGTCCATACTCCCTCTATACAAACTCCAAAGCAGCGGGCTTATATTTATCAGGCTCCGATTGTTATGCCGATTCAGCCCGTTATAGCAGTTTAGCCCGAGGTCGGGCCAGTGTGTCGGTTGAGAAGAAGAAGAGGTTAGAGAGATTCCAAAAGTTTCATCCTTCTTATTTCAATGGCGGGGCTTCTGAGGATGGACATGATTTCTTGGATAAATGTCACTGCATCATGCGTATTATGGGCTTGATGTAGTTGAGCGGGATTGACCTTACTACTTTTCAGTTGACAGGATCGGCATATAGATGGTGGCAGACTTATGAGGCGAGTAGGCCAGCTGGTGCAGTACCACTTACATGGTCCCAGTTCTCTAATCTTTTCTTGAGAGATTTTATTCCACAGATCGGTAGGGATGAGTTGCGCAGCGGGTTCGAGCAGTTGCGCTAAGGGAGTATGAATATGTCCGAGTATGCTATGAGGTTTACGGAGTTATCTCGTTATGAACCTGCCTTGGTTTCAACTGATAGAGGGAGAGAGTCCGCGGATTTATTGAGGGACTCGCCTACAACCTTATATTTGGGATGGCACGAGAGTTGGAGACTAAGACTCCATTCCATCAGGTTGTAGATATTTCTAGGAGGTTGGAGCATATCAGTGGGCAGGAGAGGTTTACTCCAAGTTGGTTAGAGTTCAATATGAGTTGTGGAAGTTAGAAGTTGATTAGTTCATTAAGCTTGAATTGATGTGTGATTTGTAGTTTTAATATTACTTTGTATGATTTGAGACCTCGAGTAGGTCCATGTTATATTTGAGGATTGGTTGGCATGTTTGGACGGGGTCCCGGGGGGCTCGGGAGTATTTCGGATAGATTTCAGACCATTTGGTGAAGTTTGGAACTGCTGAAGTTGCTGGTGTCTGGTGTGCTTCGCGATCCCAGAGCAGGTCTTGCAAATGCCAAAGCTATTTTTGGGGCAGTGTCATTTTGTTCTTCACATTCACGATTGGAAGGCCGCATTCGTGAAGCTTTGTGCGTAGTGGCCTTCATGTTTGCGACGTGGGCATCACATTCGCATAAGAGGATGGAAGGCTGGGCGTAAGCTATAGCTAAGCCTTTACGTTTATGAGTGGATTATCGCGTTCGTGTAGTTGAGGGGGAGATTTTTCATCGCGTTCGCGGGGTAAGGACCGCATTCGCGAAGTGTATTTTTTGGACAGTGTAATTTTGTGCTTTTCAAATGTGAGGCTTATGCCGTGTTCGCGAAGGGTATAACTAGGCAGAGTTATAAGTTATCATTTTTTGGACTTTCAGCTCATTTTATCATATTTTGAGAATGGGAGCTCAGATTGAGGTGATTTTTCACTCGATTTTTATCCATTAGGATTGGGTAAATACTTTTAACTCGAATTTAATTATTATTCATGATTCTATCTTTGATTTTTACACTTGATTAATGAATCTAAGAGAGAAATTGGGAGTTTTGGCAAAGCTTTTCTAAAGCAAAAAATGGAGATTTGAACCCTAATTTGGAGTCAGTTTTGGATTAAATTTGTATATATGGACTCGTATTCGAATGGATAATCTAGATTTCTAACTTTTGTTGAGTTCCAGGAGGCGGGCTCGTGTTGACTTTTTGGTTGACTTTTTGATATTTGATAAAGATTGGAGCTTTATTACTTGGAATCGATTCTTATGGCCTTGTTTGATGTTATTGAGTTGTTTTTTGCTAGATATGACCCGTTCGGAGGCCGATTCGAGAGGCAAGGACTTTTTACAGTATTGATTTATCTTGTTTGAGGTAAGTATCTTGCCTAATATTGTGTAAGAGAATACCCCTTAGGATTTGGCATTAATTGTTTACTCGTGTTAGATGAAAAACGACGTGTACACGAGGTAACGAGCATGTACACGAGTGCTATGTATGGATTATGAATGGATTAGACCTTTAGGCTATTAATATGCCTTAATTTGAGGATCCGCTTTTTGTAAAACATGCTTAATTACTTTGTGGTTACGGGAACATGATCACTACAATTGATTTAGCCGTAGTAATGCTTTATATGTTAAACACCCATCCGTATTTTACTATTGTCATGTCCTTGTGCACCTTGTTGATAAATTATGAGCTTATATCTTTGATGAAAATTTGGCATTATTGTTTTGTAATAATTGTGGCACATGTGGACATGTTAGTTGGTTGGGTGTTGGCACAAAGCTTTTTACCGTGCGATTATGATTGATATTGTTATTATTATTGGGTATGGAGTGATATGGGTAGATATTGTTATTGTGTCGGGTGAGGAGTGATACGGGTGGATATTGCTATTATGTCTGGTGGAGTGATAAGAGCGGATATTATTACTATTGTCGGTTGCAGAATGATAATGGCAGATTTGTTGTTGTGACAAAGATGTGGATAGGGGTTGTTATATAGTTGTGTTCCTATGAACATTTACTTGTGTTGAGTTGTTATCACATGTTCTAAAGAGATTGTTGATATTGTTTTCCATTATACATTCTATTGCAAGTTATTGATATATTGCACAGGTTGTTTGACTAATGAGTATCACATGATTTGAAGCTCGTCACTACTTCAGCGAGATTAGTCTTGATACCTATTGGGTACCAATTGTGGAGTACTCATACTATACTTCTATATATTATTGTGCAGATCTAGATGTTGGAGCCAGCTGACCTGGGCAGCGAGAGCTTACATTGACCGCGATGATTCAAAGTAGAGCTGCATGACCATCGCAGTCCCTTGGAGTCCCATTCCTACATTGATACTGTTATTTTCTCATATTCAAATAGTATTGTATCTCGAGACTTTTTATGTACCAGTTTAGAGCTCATGACTATGTACTACCTAGTTCTGAGAAGTTGTATTGCATTTTGGCTATTTAGGGCTTATGTTATCATTACTTCCGCTTTTATATTAAATTATATCTTATTATATCATATTTTGTTGATTTAAGTTGTTAGTAATTGGCTTACCTAGTCATAGATATTAGGTGACATCACGGCTTCTATGGTGGAATTCGGGTTGTGACAAGTTGGTATTAGAGCCAGGTTCAAGGTCCTACGAGTCATGTACAAGTTTAGTAGAGTCTAGCGGATCGGTACGGAGACGTATGTACCTATCTTCGAGAGGCTACCAAACTGTTAGATAACATCACTTTCTTTCATTCTTTATCATGCACATTTTTTATTCCAAAGTTGAATCTTTACTATTCTATTATCTCATAGATGGTGAGGACACATTCTGCCAGATAAGCTGAGTAGGGACCAGCACCCCCTATTAGAGTCGCGAGAGGTCAGGGCCGAGGTTGAGGCCGAGGAGGGGAACGTCGTGACTAGAGCACCTAATAGAACAGCAGTGGTGGTTCCACCAGTAGATAGATCCAGTTGAGGAGCAAAAGCCTAATCATGTTGAGCAAGTGGGATCCGCTCAAGCACCTGAGGGGCCTATTGCTATACTGAGGCTCTAGGAGACCTTAGCACACTTCTTTGTATGTTTGGGAGTTTGGCACAGTTAGGGTTGATTCCGGTTACACTAGCTACTTCATATGTTAGGGGAGGAGCTCAAACTCTCGTCGCTCGTACACTAGAGCAGCTAGCTCATGCTTATTAGACACCGAATGTTGTGCCGGTACAGCCAATCATTGCATTTCAGCCCGAGGTAGGGCCAGTTGTGTCGGTTGAGGGGCAGAAGAGTTTGAAGAGGTTTTATAAATTTCATTCTCCCCAGTTTAGTGGAGGGGCTTTTGAGGATGCACAAGGTTTTTTGGATCAGTTTAATTGCATTATGTGTACCTTGGGTTTGGTGTAGTCGAGCAGGGCCGACCTTACTATTTTTTTAGTTGACGGGGCCGGTATACAGATGGTGGCAGACTTATGAGACGAGTAGGCTAGTTGACGCAGAACCACTTACATGGTCCCAATTCTCTGATCTTGTTTTAAGGGAGCTTATTCCATAGACTTACAAATACGAGTTGTGCAGTGAGTTTGAGCATTTGCTCCATGGGAATAATGATTGTGTCCAAGTATGTTATGAGGTTTACAGAGTTATCTCGTCATACAACTCCTTTGGTTTCCGTTGACAGAGAGAGTCTGTTGATTTATTGAGGGACTCACCTATAATCTCAGATTTGGGATGACACGGGAGCTGGAGAGTGAGACTCCATTTCATCATGTTATAGAGATTGCTAAGAGGTTAGACTATATTCGCGGGCAAGAGAGGGTGGATAGGGAGGCTAAGAAGCCTCAAGGTCTTGGAGGATTTAGTGGTTTCTACTTTGTGGCTCAGACCCATCATGGCATAGACTCTATCAGTCAACCAGTTCAGTCAGCACGTTAGGTTTCCCATAGTGCTCGATCTAGCCATGGATCTCAGCACACTCGTACCAGACAACCATGGTTCAGTGCACCTTCACGGGGTTCTTATCTCGGTTATTCCAATCGTCCAAGACAGACTCGGTACCATTAGTCATGCCCTCAAAGAGGTTATTTTGAGTGTGGTGATACTAGACATACGGTAAGAGAATGTCCTAGACTTTGGATGGGTGGATCTCAGCAGGGTACTCAGGCTATGATTCCCGCTCCAGATGCTACACTACCTATACAGCCAGCTAAAGGTGGCCCCTAGGTAGGTAGAAGTCATCCTAAAGGGGGAGGTCAGGTCCAATTTTATGCTTTCCTTGGTAGGACTGAGGCGGTTGCATTAGATACAATCATTTCAAGTATTGTTTTGGGACTAGGGTTGATCTTCTATTGCTTAATATGGTAAATTTTGATGTAATTTTGGATATTGATTGGTTATCTTTGTCCATTCTACTCTTGATTGTCACGCTAAGACCGTGACATTGGCTTTGTCGGGGTAGCCGAGGTTGGAATGGAGAGGTTCCTTAGGTCATATTCCTAGTAGGGTGGTTTTTTTTTCTAAAGGCTCAACAAATGGTTAAAAGGGGTGCTTGGCGTACTTAGCCTTTGTTAGAGATATGAGTACTCATACTCCCATGGTTGATTCAGTACCCATGGTGAGAGAGTTTTTAGAAGTATTCCTTGCAGACCTACCGTACATGCCACCTGATAGGAAAATTAATTTGGCACCAGACACTCAACCCATATCTATTCTACCATATTGCATGGCTCCAGTAGAGTTGAAGGAACTGTTTCAGAAATTTCTAGATAAAGGTTTTATCCGGATGAATGTGTCTCTTTGGGGTGCTGCAGTTATATTTGTGAAGAAAAAAAATGGTTCCATGAGAATGTGCATTGATTACAGGCAATTGGACAATGTCACATCAAGAACAAGTATCCACTACTGCGTATTGATTATTTATTTGACTAGCTTCAGGATTCTAGGGTGTTCTCGAAGATCAACTTGAGATCGGAGTACCATCAATTGAAAATCAGGTTTTTAAACATTCCTAAGACGGTCTTCAGGACCCGTTATAGGCATCATGCATTCTTGGTGATGAATTTTTGGCTGACCAATTCCCTAGTAGCTTTCATACATTTGATGAATTGTGTATTTCAGCTTTATCTGGGTTCCTTTGTGATTATGTTCATTGATGATATATTGGTGTATTCCCATAGTAGTGAGGAGCACGAATAACATTTGAGGATTGTGCTTCAGAGTCTGAGGGAGAAGAAGATGTATGCTAAGTTCTCCAAGTGCAAGTTTTGGTTAGATTCGGTGGCATTCTTGGGCCACATGGTGTCCAATGAGGGTATTAAGGTGGATCCAAAGAAACTTGAGGCAGTTCGGAGTTGGCCTAGACTTTCTGCCGCTACAAAGATCCGGAGTTTCCTAAGGTTGGTTGCTTATTATCGCAGCTTTGCGGAAGGGTTTTCATCTATCACATCCCCATTGACTAAGTTGACATAGAATGGTGCCCCATTCAGGTGGTTTGATGGGTGTGATGAGAGCTTTTAGAAGCTCAAGACTACCTTGACTATAGCTCCAGTTTTAGTTTTGCCTTGGGGGTCGGGTTCATATATAATCTATTGTGATATTTTGTAGGCTGGCATTGGGTGTTTGTTGCTGCAGGATGGCAGGGTGATTGCTTATGCTTCACGTCAGTTGAAGCCCTAAGAGAAGAACTCCCCAGTGCATGATTTGGAGTTAGCAGCTATTGTACACACGCTTAAGATTTGGAGACACTACTTATACGGCGTGTCTTGTAAGGCGTATACGGATCACTGGAGTCTTCAACATCTATTTAAGCAAAAGGATTTGAACTTGAGGTAACAGAGGTGGTTGGAGCTATTGAAAGACTATGATATCACCATTATTTATCATCCAGGGAAGGCTAATATGGTGGTCGACGCCTTGAGTAGGAAGGGGGGGGGTATGAGAAGTCTTGCTTTTATTACAATTGGGGAGAGGCCTTTAGCTATGGACGTTCAAGCTTTGGCTAACAGGTTCATAAGATTGGATATTTCGGAGCCTAGCAGAGTCCTTGCTTGTGTTGTATCACGATCGTCCTTTATTGAGCGCATCAAGGCTCATCAGTATAATGATCCCTACTTGCTTATCCTTAAGGACATGGTGCATCGAAGTGGTGCCAAAGAGGTTAATAATGGTGATGATGGTGTATTGCGACTTCATGGCCGAATTTTTTATCCTAATGTCTATGGGCTGAGAGAGTTGATCCTTAAGGAGGCTTATAGTTCACGGTATTTTATTCACCCGGATGCTGCAAAGATGTAGTGTGATTTGAAGCAGCGTTACTAGTGGTAGAGGATACAAAAGGACATTGTGGAGAATGTTACACGGCGTTTGAACTATCAGTAGGTTAAATATGAGCATCGGAGAATGGGTGGTTTTCTTTAGAGGCTAGATATATCAGAGTAAAAGTGGGAGCGTATCACTATAGATTTTGTGGTTGTGCTGCCACGGAGCTTAGGGAGATTTGATATTGTGTGGATCATTGTGGAAAGACTGACCAAGTCTGCACGTTTAATTTCGGTCGTGACTTCCTACACCACTGAGCAATTGGCTCTAATTTATCTTAGAAGGATTGTTCACCTACATGGTGTGGCTTTGAATATTATCTCAGATCAAGGCACTCAATTTGCTTTGCATTTCTGGAGAGCTGTTCAGCGTGAGTTGGGCACGCAGGTTGAGCTGAGAACTGCATTTCACCCTCAGATGGATGGGCAGTCCGAGCGAACCATTTAGATTTTGTAGGATATTTTGAGAGCCTGCATCATTGATTTTGGAGGCTAGTGGGATCAGTTTCTACTCTTAGCAAAAATTTCCTACAACAACAGCTACTATTCGAGAATCTGGATGGCTTCATATAAGGCATTATATGTGAGGTGATGTCGTTCTCATGTTGGTTAGTTTGAGTTGGCTGATGCTAAGCTATTGGGCACAAATTTGGTTTGTGATGTTTTGAAGAATGTGATATTAGTTAAGGAGCGTCTTCGTATATCGCAGTCTAGGAAAAGGACTTATAGTGATAGGAAGGCTCATGATGTGGCATTCATGATGGGTGAGACGGCTCTACTCAGATTTTTGCCCATGAAAGGTGTTATGAGATTTGGGAAGAAGGGAAAGTTGAGCCCTTGGTATATTCGTCTGTTCGAGGCGTTGGAGAGAGTTAGTGAGATGATCTACAAACTTGCTTTGCCATCCAACTTATCAGAAGTTTATCTGATATTTCATGTTTTCATATTTCAGAAGTACTATAAGGGTCCGTCACATGTGTTGGGGTTACGGCTCGGTGTAGTTGGACAAGAATTTGACGTATGATGAGGAGCCAGTGGCAATTTTGGATAGGCAGGTTAGAAAGTTGAGGTTGAAGGATATTGCATGGGTGAAGGTTTAGTAGAGAGGTCAACCAGTTGAGGAGGCAACTTGGGAGAAGCATGATATGCGTAGCAGATTTCTTTATCTTTTTGATATCCCAGGTATGATTCTAAAGTCATTTGAGGATGAATGTTTGTTTAAGAGGGGGAGAACATAACAACCCGGCTAGTTATTTTGTGTATTTGAGTCTCGTTTCCTTATTTGATATTTTTATTTATTGTATTATGACTTGCGGGGATGGTTGGTTTGGTTTAGATAAAGTTTTGGAATAAATGCTTAAGTTATAAGAGTTGACTGAGGGTTGACTTTTGTGTAGAAGGCCTCGGATTAGTCATCTGATGGTTCTAATAGATTCGTATGGTGATTTTTGACTTAGATGTATGTCTGGATTTGGATTTGGGGATTCATAGGTTGATTTGGCTCTAATTGGTAGAAGTTGAAAATTTGAGGTTTAGACGGTTCATAGGATTGACCGTGAGTTGACTTTGATATTATCATGTTCAGATTATTGTCTTGGGAGTTGGAGTAGGTTCTTTATGTCATTTGGGACTTGTGTGCAAAATTTTGGGTTATTCCGAGTTGGTTAGAGGTAGTTCGGCATGAGTTTTAGAAGTTGGAAATTGATTAGTTCATTAAGCTTGAATTAAGGTGTGATTTGTAGTTTTGATGTTACTTTATGTGATTTGAGACCTCGAGTAGGTCTGTGTTATATTTTGAGACTGATTGGTATGTTTGGATTGGGTTCGATGGGGCTCGGGAGTGTTTCAGATGGATTTTGGACTATTTGGTGAAGTTTGGAATGAAGTTGTTGGTGTCTGGTGTGCTTTGAGATCGCGGAGTAGGTCTCGCGATCTCGAAGGCTATTTTTGGGACAGTGTCTTTTTTCTCTTTGCGTTCGCGATTAAAGGGCGGCATTCACGAAGCTTTGTGAGCAGTGGCCTTCTCATTCGTGACATGGGCATCGTGTTAGCCTAGGAGGAAGGAAGGCTGGGAGCAGGCTAGAGCTAAGCCCTCGCGTACGCAAATGGCTTATTGTGTTCGTGTAAACATGGGGGAGCTTGTGCATTGCGTTCGCGGGGTGAGGACCACGTTTGCAAAGTCTATTTTCTGGGCAGTATAATTTCGTGCTTCGAAAAGCCAAGGCTTGTGCCACGTTCATGACAGGTAAACTGGGCAGAGTTGTAAGTTATCATTTTTGCGACTTTGGGCTCATTTTATCATAGTTTGAGTCTGGGAGCTCGGATGCAGGTGATTTTAAAGGCGATTTTCACCCACTTAGATTGGGTAAGTATTGTTTACTCGGATTTAGTTATTATTCATGATTCTATCTTTGATTTTGACATTTTATTAGTGAATCTAAGAGAGAAAAATTGGAGATTTTGGCAAAACCTTTCTAAAGTAAAAAATGGAGATTTGAACTCCGATTTGGAGTTGATTTTCGAAGAAAACTTGTATGTATGGACTCGTATTCGAATGGGTAGTCGAGATTTGTGAATTTTATTGGGTTCCGGGAGGTGGGCCTGGGTTGTCTTTTTGGTGGATTTTTTTATATTTGATAAATATTGTAGATTTATTACTTGGAATCAATTCTTGTAGCCTTTTTTGATGTTATTAAGTTATTTTATGCTAGATTTGACCCGTTTTGAAGCCGAGTCGAGAGGCAATGGCTTTTTAGAATATTGATTTTTCTTGTTTGAGGTAAATATCTTGCCTAATCTTGTGTGAGGGAATACCCATTAGGATTTGGCCTTAATTATTTATTCGTGTTAGGTGAAAAGCAATGTGTACATGAGGTGACGAGCGTGTATACGGGTTCTATGTGTGGCTTATGACCAGATTAGACCTTTGACTATTAATATGCCTTAATTTGAGGATGTGCTTTCTATAAAACCTTCTTAATTACTTTGTGTCAACGTGAACATGATCTGTACAATTGATTTAGTCGTACTAATGCTTTATATATTAAACACTCATCCGCATTTTACTATTGTCATGTCCTTGTGCACCTTGTTGATAAAATATGAGCTAATACTTCGATGAAAGTTTGGCATTATTATTTTGTGATAATTTTGGCACATGTGGTCATGTTGGGCGGATTGGTTGGGTATTGGCACGAGGTTTTTGCCGTGAGATTGTGATTGATATTGTTATTATTGTCAAATGCAGAGCGATACATGTGGATATTGACATTGGTCGGGTGCAGAGCGATAAGGTAGATATTGCTATATTATCGAGTGCAGAGCAATACAGTTGGATATTGGTATTGTGTCGGGTGCGGGGCAATACAGGTAGATATTGCTATTGTGTCAGGTGAGGACCGATAAGGGTGGATATTGTTACTGTTGTCTAGTACGGAGTGATAAGGGCGGATATTATTATTGTGACAAAGACGTGGATACGGAGTGTTATATGGTCGTGCTCCTATTTGATGACTTATTATCGAAACTGAACCTTTACTTGCGTTGAGTTGTTATCGCATGCTCTAAAGAGATTGTTGATATCATTTTACGTTATATATTCTATTGCTAGTTATTGATATATTTCACAAGGTGTTTGACTAGTGAGTATCACATGACTTGAAGCTTGTCACTACTTCACCTAGGTTAGTCTTGATACTTACTAGTACCGATTGTGGAGTACGCATACTACACTTCTGCACATTTTTGTGCTAATCCGGGTGTTGGATGCTACAGACCTAGGCAGTTAGAGCTTACATTGACCATGAGGATTCAAGGTAGAGATGCATCAATGTCATAGCCTCTTGGAGTTCATCCCTACATTGATATTGTTATTTTCTCATATTCAAAGTACTATATATCGCGACTTCTTATGTATCAGTTTAGGGATCATGACTTGGTGCTACCTAGTTCTGGGAAGTTGTATAGCGTTTTTGCTATTTTGGGCTTATGTTATCATTACTTTCGTTGTTACATTAAATTTTGTCTTATTATATCATGTTTTGTTGATTTAACGTTATTAGTGATTGGGCTACCTAGTCTTAGAGATTAGGTGTCACCACGACTCCTAAGTTGGGATTCGGACCGTGACACCAAAACACCAATCAAAAACCCATAATATCAAAGTCAACTCCTAGTGAAACCTATGAACTCTCTAAACCTTCAAATTGTTATCTTTTAGCAAATAAAGCCAAAACCTTCTAGGAACCTCTAAATCCAAACATACGCATATGTCCAAAATCACTACACAAACGTATTGGAACTATCAAATCACCAATCCGAGGTTACCTACTCAAATTCAAACCTTGGTCAACTCTTACAACTTAAGCTTCCAAAAAGAGACTAAGTGTTCTAAATTACACTCAAACCTTCCCAAAACAAAATCAACCATCCTTGCAAGTCATAAAACATCAAACACATACATGAAATATCAAATTGGGTAACAGGGCACAAATATATGACTGGTCGGGTCATTATATTCTTCTCCTCTTAAACAAACATACATCCTCGAACAGATTTAGAATCATGCTAAAATGACAAAAGGATGAGAATATTTGCTTCACATATCATGCTTAGTGTCTGGAGTTGCTTCATCGACCGATTGACCTCTCCACTGAACCTTCATTGTTGCAATCTCTTTCGACCTCAACTTCCGGCATGCCTATCCAAAATGGACATAGACTCTTCTTCATAAGCTAGACCTCAATTTGAGTGGCAAAGAGAGTTTGTAAGATACCTCACCAACTCTTTCTCTAACACCTCAAATGGGCCAATATATCGAGGACTCAACTTAACCTTCTTCACAAATCTCATCATGCCTTTCATAGGTGAAACCCTAAAAAGAACCTTCTCACAGTCCATGACAGCCACATCACGAACCTTCTTATCAGCATAACTCTTCTACCTGCACTGCGGTGTACGAAGCTACTCCTGAATTAGCTTTACCTTCTCCAAAGCATCACGAACCAAATTTGTGCCCAACAACCTAGCCTCACCAGGCTCAAACTAACCAATTGGAGAACGACATGGCCTCCAATATAATGCCTTATATGGAGACATCCAGATACTAGACTAGTAGTTATTGTTGTAAGCAAGCTCCGCAAATGGTAGAAACTGGTCCCACTAGCCTGCGAAATCAATAATACATGATCTCAACATATCCTCAAGGATCTGAATGGTCCACTAGGAATGCCCATCTGTATGAGTGTGAAATGTAGTGCTCAACTCCACTTGCGTGTCCAACTCTGGATGAAAACTCTCTAAAAGTGCGATATAAACTAAGTGCCATATTCCGATATGATAGAAACAGGCATACCATGCAAATGGACAAACTCTCTAATGTAGATTTAAGCTAACTTCTCTTAAGTGTAAGAAGTAATGACCGGAATAAAATGCGTAGACTTATTCATTTGGTCCACAATGACCCAAACATCGTTAAATCTCTTCAAATTTTGTGGAAATCCTACCATAAAGTCCATAATAATTCTCTCACACTTTCACTCCAATATCACAAATCTCTGAGTCAAACCACCTGATTTCTAATACTCATACTTGACCTGCTGACAATTCAAACACCGTGAAACGTGCCCAATAATATCTTTCTTCATCCTCCACCACCAATAATATTTTTTCAAATCACGATACATCTTTGTAGCACATAGATGAATAGAATACTGCAAACTATGAGCCATCTCAGGAATCAACTCCCTCAAACCATTCACATTAAGAAAAGAAATCTGACCCTAAGTTGCAATACACCATCATCACCAATGACCACCTCATTAGCACCATCTAGCCATACCATGTACTTAAGGACAAGAAAATGGGGATCATCGTACTAGCGAGCCTTAATACGCTCAAACAAGAATGAATGTGCAACAACACAAGCAAGAACTCTATTATGTTAAACAATATCCAACCTCACAAATCTATTTGCCAAAGTCTGAACATCCATAGCCAAAGACCTCTCCACAACTGGAATAAATGACGCACTATCCATACTCTCTGCCTTCCTACTCAAGGCATCTACAACTATAATATCCTTGCCCGGATGATACAGGATAGTAATATCATAATTCTTTAATAACTCCAACCACCTCTGCCGCCTCAAATTCAAATCCTTTTGCTTGAATAGATATTGAAAACTCTGATGATCAGTGTAAATCTCACAAGACATGTCATATAAGTAGTAATGCCTCCTAATTTTGAGCGCGTGCACAATAGCTGCTAACTCCAAATTATGTACTAGATAGTTCTTCTCTTGGGGCTTCAACGGGAGCGATGTATAGGCAATCACCCTACTGTTCTACATCAACACACAACCAAGGCCAACACATGAAGCATCACAATAGACAATATACATCTTTGATCCTAGGGTAATACCAAAACTAGAGTTATAGTCAAAGCAGTCTTGAGCTTCTAAAATCTCTCCTCACATTCGTCAAGACCATCTGAATGCGCCCTTTTGAATCAACTTGGTCAGTAGAGTTGCGCTAGATGAGAACCCTTCCACAAAGCGATTCTAATAGCCAGCCAAACCCAATAAACACATGATCTCTCTAACAATAAAAGGTCTAGGCTAACTCTGAACTGCCTCAACCTTCTTCGGATCCACCTTGTTCCTATCAGTAGACACCATGTAGCGCAAGAATGCTACAGAGTCCAACCAAAACTCATACTTAAAAAACTTAGCATACAACTTCTTCTCCCTCGAAATATGAAGCACAAATCCTCACCATACGGGAAGATGCCAAGATCATCAATGAATGCAATATAAAAGAATCCAAATAAGGCTGGAACACATTGATCATCAAATGCATGAAAGCTATTGGGACATTGGTCAAACCAAAAGACATCACCAAAAAGTCATAATGCCCATAACGAGTCCTGAAAGGCATCTTAGGAATGTCTGAAACCTCAATCTTCAACAGATAATAACCCGATCTCAAGTCGATCTTCGAGAATACTCTAGCACCCTAAAGCTGATTAAACAAATGACTAATACGAGACATTGGATACTTGTTCTTGATAGTGACCTTGTTCAACTCTCTGTAATCAATGCATATTCTCATGGAGCCATCCTTATTCTTCACAAAAAACACTGGTGCACCCCAAGGAAAAGTACTTGACATGATGAATCCCTTATCCAACAACTCCTGCAAATGCTCTTTCAACTCCTTCAATTCAATTGGAGCCATGCAATATGGTAGAATAGATATGGGCTGAGTGCGCAACACAAAGTCAATACCAAAATCAATATCCCTATCGGGTAGCATGCCTGATAGGTCTGCACAAAATACATCAGGAAACTCCCTCACCACTAAAACTAAGTTAACAGTAGGAGTATCAGCACTAGTATCTCTAACAAAATTCAGATACACCAAATACTCATTCTCAACCATCCGTTGAGCCTTCAAGAATAAAATTACCCTACTAGTGGTACGACCAAGAAAACTCCTCCATTATAACCTCGGCAACCTCGGCATAACCAACGTCACGATCTTAACATGACAGTCAAGAATAGCATGGTCTTGAGACAACCAATCCATACACAAAATCACCTCAAAGTCAACTATATTAAGTAATAGAAGATCAAACATACTCTCATAACCCCCAATAGTAATCACAAAATACCGATGTACACGATCTACCACAATAGAATCACCAACATGTGTAGATACATGAATAGGAATACCATGAAATCACAAGGCATATCTAAATAAAGAGAAAAATATGATGACACGGATGAATAAGTAGACCCTAGATAAAACAACACAGAAGTATCTCTATGATAGATAGAAATCATACCCGTGATCACAGTATCTGAGGCCACCACCTCGGGTCTACCTGAAAAAGTACAGCAATGGGCCTGACCGCCACTGGTCAAGCCTCCACCAACCTGACCTTCCCCTCTAGGGCGACCTCTTACCGCATGCCCTCCCTTTTAGCTGTCTGGGTAGGGGTGATTAGGGGTGGGCATAAAATCCGAAAAATCGAATTCCGAACCAGACCGATTTAATTCGGTATTTCGATTTCGGATTTTTTGGTATTTCAGTATAATTCGGTATCAAATTTTTGGTTATTCGGTATAACGGTACGGTCCTCGGTATTAAGATTTTGATATTTTAGTATACTGAAATACCAAATTATTTAAGTATTTTATGTGCTTCTTCCTAATTCCTATCCTAGTACTACACTGCCCTGCCCCTAGCCCAACCCAAAATTTCAATATTGTATTTCTAGCCCAATAAGACAGACCAATTCCCTTACTCTCTTAGCCCAATATCTTAGTGTCTTACTCCCAATTAGAAATTTAGAATTAGGTTTCCCAAACAAAGAAGTGAAGAACAGTCACAGACCGCCTGCCTGCGACTGCGAGAGTGCGAGTGCAGTGAGTGTGAAGAACAGATCGTCACGGAGACTTCACGACCTCGGCGCCGATGACTCTCAAGTGTGACTACTTGTTTTCTCATTTTTTACCTTCATTCTTCAATCTTCAACTCTTCAACATGTTCACAACTTCTTTATTCTTTAATATTCAATTTGTATTTTGTAACCAATAGCTTCTTTTTTGGGTACAAAAGGCTGTATAAACTATAAAGTAATAAACCCAATACTTTAGTTAAAAAAATAAAATGAAAAATGATTATGCAATCTTCAAAAATAATAATAAAAAAAAGTCTTTCTTATCAATCCGTTGTTAACCAATGATGATGAGTCTTTCTTAGATAAAAAATTAAGCTTCTGACAATTAAAGTCTTAAATAGCCAAGAATCTAGCAAAAGGTCGTAAGAGTTAGGATTGTGATATTTTTTAATTTTGATCAATTCATTGTTATCTAGTGTATTGGAAGTAATTTTAAATACTTGTATCTGCTTTGTGGATTTATAATTGGTTTTGGATGATTTATTTTTAATTTGATCCTCACAAACCCATATATAACAATTTTTGTTTTGATTTGCATGTTTTATCTTTGCTGCTAAGAAATTATTGATAGAAATTAGTATATTTTTGCTTTAGTATTATTAAAGGTGCAATCTTTGCTGCTAAGAAAGTAACTAATAAGATGTATATCTAAACTCAACTCTAGTCTCAATTTGTGTTTGTATCTGTTTTAATTTTGTATAGATGGCGGATGAAAGTAGAGTAAGTGATGTCGGTTTAACTGAAAGCTTACATATTATTGAATATAGCAATGCCAACACATTTGATACTCAAGATTCTAAGAAAAGAAAAGCCATAGAACCTAGATTTGAAGTTTAGAAATATTTTGATAAATTTGAGGAAAATGGGGTCGGTAAAGCGAGGTGTAAATATTGTAAACAAACTTATGCTGTTAATTCATCTAGGAATGGAACAACAGGATTGAGAAATTATTTGACTAGATGCAAAGAATACCCACCTAACATTGATAAAGATAATACTCAAACAAGTATAAACTTTCAATCTTGCCAAAAGGACGGAGGATCGCTTTGGAAATTTGATCAAGAAGGGGTTAGAAGGGCTTTAATTGAGATTATAGTTATTGATGAACAAACATTTAACTTTATAGAAAAGAAAGGCTTTATGAAGTTTATGAGAATAGCTCAACCACTATTTCGTCTTCCTTCTCATAGAACAATAACAAGGGATTGTTATGAAGTTTACGGTGAATTGAAGAAAAATCTAAGAAGGTCTTTTAGAGAAGCACAACTAAAGATTTGCCTCACAACAGACACTTGGACTTTATTACAAAGAATAAATTATATGTGTTTCACAGCCCACTTCATTGATAGGGATTAGAAGTTGCAGAAAAGAATACTAAATTTTTGTCCTATCACTAGTCATAAGGGTGAAGAGATGGCTAAAGCTATTGGAAATTGTTTGCTTGAATGGAAATTAGACAAGGTGTTCACTATTACCGTAGACAATGCTTCTTCAAATGATGTCACAATCATGTGAGATGCATGGCTCATATACTTAATCTAATTGTGCAAGATGGTTTGAAAGAAATTGATGCTTCTGTCACACGTGTTAGAAATACTGTGAGGTATGTGAGATCATCGCCTACAAGAACCTTAAAGTTTAAATAATATTGTGCACATGTAAAGGTAGAATGTAAAAAAACATTGTGTTTGGATGTTCCTACTAGGTGGAATTTTACCTATTTGATGTTGGATACAGCGGAAAATTTTGAAAAGGTCTTTGACAAGTTTCATCTTTTTGATGATGGATTTTCTGCTTATCTTTGTTCTCATCTTTGTGAAGACGGTAGTAGTGCCGGTCCTCTTGAATCTGATGATTGGGTGAATGTGAGGAACGTGATAAAGTTTCTTGCAAGATTTCACGATCTCACCAAAAAGGTTTCAGGTTCACGTTATGTCATTTGTAATTCTCATTTTGAGGATGTATATGAACTTTTTTGTCATTTGAAATTGTGTTTAATTAATGAGGATGAGAATTTGAGAAAAATGACAAAGCGGATGCAAGAAAAGTTTAAGAAGTATTGGGGTGAGCCTGAAAAGAGGAATAAAATAATTTTTATTGTTTCCATCTTGGATCCATGTAACAAGTTTGAATATGTTAGCCTTGCACTTGAAGAACTTTTTGGGGATAAAAAATGGAAGAAAATAAATGGTGAGGTGTATGCTTATATGAATTCTTTGTTTGGAGAGTATCTAAAAAAGTATTCAACAGGATCTTGTCCTCAATCTCCATCTAGATCTACTTCATCTGATAACACATCTAATACATCTAGTGGGACAAAGCTTTACTTAAAGAAACAAAAGAAAGACAATGAAAGTGGGGGGTAATAAATCGGAGTTGGATAAATACATTAGTGAAGAACAAGAGCCTTTTAGTGAAGAATTTGATATCATAAGTTGGTGGAAAATACATGCTCCTAGATTTTCTATTTTTTCAGAGTTTGCTCGTGATGTGTTGGCCATTCCAATTTCTAGTGTGGCGTCGGAATGTGCGTTTAGCACCGTTGGCCGTGTTCTTGATTCATTTAGTAGTTCATTGACTCCTAAATGCGTGCAAGCTCTTATTTGTGTTCAAGATTGGCTTAGAGAAGAGAAGAATCCTATTAGTATTGAAGAAGAGTGGGAATATCTTGAGGAACTCGAGCTTCGTAAACTTTAATATTTTGTGTGTATTTTAGTTCAAAATAATATATTATACTTATTTATTTGTATGACATATTTGGTCGAATTATCTCTAGATATGAAAAATAATGGAAGAATTATTAGCATTGTTGATGTATAGACTATAGCTGCAATTTGAGTGGTAAGTTTAATACTCTATTTGTTTGGTGATATAATTTTGTAGTTTTGTTCTTTTATCATAAAAAAATAATATTCTAACTTATGATTTTATCTTCTTTTTTTTATGTTCAAGTTCAATCATGCCTCGTGCTCCTAAAGTACGCTCTCATATTTGGGAACACTTTGAGGTGGTAGAAGATAATAGTGAAGTTCGCAAAGTAGAGTGTAAGCATTGTGGTCGAGTCTATAATGTTCATCCAAAGAGGGTTGGAACATATTATTTAAGGAAGCATATTAGAGGTTGTCTTGAGCGTAATCCAGGAATCCGTATTTAAGACTGTGACCCTTTAGTTGTTACTAGTGTATACTTGAATTCTGTTTGGCGGGTTTATGCCTTCTCTGTTATGTTGCATTGTGTTTAATCTGTTGTTGCCTGCTGCTCGTTAGTGGATGTTGCATGATGCATCATGCATTTATATTTTTGTTGCAGTTGTGTAAAGTATAAATTTGAATTAAAAAATCCGCCGCTAGGTTAGAAATTTTGCTGGGTTGTTGCTCGTTATGTTGCATTGTGTTTAATCTATTGTTGCCTGCTGCTCATTAGTGGTTGTTGTATGATGCATCATGCATTTGTATTTTTGTTGCAGCTGTGTAAAGTGTAAACTTGAATTAAAAAATATGTTGCTGGGGTAGAAATTCTGCTGAGCTGCTGCTCGTTAGTCGTTACTACTGGTTGCTAAGTTTCTTGTTTCTTGGTTCCTTATTTTGTACATAATCATGTGAATCTGACTCACTGACTATTCTTCTGCTTGAGTCAAAATTTACTATTGCCAATTTGACATGTTTCATGATGCTGTCACTTTAGGAAAGGATGTAAATCAAGGTGGTATTCTATTTTTGTTTCTGTTTGCTTAGGCTCTTAGCAGTGTTATTAGCACAACGGGATACATTATGTATCAAACCGAAATCATACCAAAACCGTACTGAACCAAAATAATAAATACCTAATCGTACCGAACTACTTTGGTACGGTATTTGGAATACACAATTGATAAATCGAATATCGAAATACCGAACTGAAGTACCGAATGTCCACCCCTTAGGGTGATGCAACTGGTGCGGGAATCACTAACTAGGAACTCTGATGAGTTGTGCCTCTACCAAGCCTGGGGAAATACTTTCTCACATGGCTGAACTCTCCTCACTTGTAGACACCTCTAGATGAATGAGGTTGTTGAGACTAGTACTGTCGCTAATGACCCGAATACCCACTGGAGGAATTCTAAACAGAAAGAGCACGATACGAGCTTGCTAAAATATAATGGAATTGGAATGTTCAAATATGGTTGATCCATTGCACTACAGGCTCCATGCTGTATAAAATGAGCTAGCCTACCATGATGGCCTCTATTAATCTAACCTCTACTTCCAGATAAAGTACCACCAAAACCACCAGAACAACAAGGCTTCTTGTCTCTCATCATGGCCTCTCTCCCCTGGCTACGATACGCTCGATCCACCAACCTATCTCTAGCTTGATTTAAAGTACTCCCAACCTCTGACTCTTGTGTCATAGAAACCCTGATGCCATAGGTCAAACACTCAATGAATTGCCTCACCTTCTTCGCCTTGATGGGGATCAAGAAAGCTATATGGTGACACAACTTTGTGAATATCTCCTCATACTCAGCCACTGACCTATGATCCCGCCACAGGTGCTCGAACTAGCGTCTCTACTCATCCCTCATGGTGAATGGTATGTGCCTCTAAAGAAACAAATGTGAAAACTGAGTCCATGTAAGAGGAGATGAACCAGCTGGTCTGCCCAGCTCATAAGTCTGCCACCATCTCCTAGAAGCTCCGCTCAACTAAAATGTAGTGAAGTCCACTAAATTCGACTCTACCAATCCCAAATCATGAAGCTTCTGATGACATCGATCTAAAACATCCTAGGCATTCTTTGAAGCATTACCATCAAGCATAATATAAGGTCTAGCTACTATAATCGACTTCTCCGAAGTATGAGTGATAGGGGTCTGAGCTCCCGCTCCATCCAGAGATATTGCTAGGGTCACTGGAACCACTCCAGCCTGGGTAAATGCATCAATAAAGCTAACCATCTTAACCATGGCCTCCTGAAATACAGGTGTAGCTACGAAACCCTCTAGATGCTGGGTGTGCACTAGAACCTTAACATGCTTATCCATAATCCGATCCTCTACATGATCCGTAAGTGGGTCCATTGCAACTACCTTAGTATGGCCACAGGCTCCGGTGGATGCTCCATCTCTAGCTATGACATTGTGGCCCCCGGTAGGAGCCTTGGACCTACCATGGGCCCTGCTTCTTTCGACTACAGCCTATGGTGCTGCCTCTCCAGCACCCACTACTGAAGCGCGAATACTCACCATCTCTGAGAGAGTATAAGAGAATGATTTAGACTCATACAATACTCAAAGCACGATGAAGAATCAAGAAAGGGAAAGTTTTTATAGCCCTATTGCCTCTCGCAGAAAGATACTAACGTCTTTCTTCCGATCCACAAGACTCTACTAGGCCTACTCGTGATTTGTGAGACCCTTATAACTTAGAGCTCTGACACCAACTTTTCATGACCCAAAATCCTACCAAAGGTTGTGATGATGCCTAACACACTTTCTAGGCAAGCCAATACTCAATCAACCATAATTTAGGCAGATTATTTTAATCTTTAATAGAATCATGATATAATATGAAAGTAGAAATAGTCTTAAAACTAATATCATAAATGTAAATGTCTGAGACAAGGTCTAAACACGACCTTAACAATCTACAATGCTCAAAACTCGGTGTCACAATTATCACAAGCATCTAACAAGGATAAAGAGTGTCAATTGAATAACAATTTATGTCTGAAAAGAAATAGATAGATATAATAGATAAGTAGGGAAAAGTGTCACGCCCCGAATTTGGGCCTGGACGTAATACGCCACCCGGTGTCTGACTACATATGACCGAGTGAACCAACAGACTGACTGAATCAACATGTGATATCATAACACATTGAATGCAGGAGATAAACTAATACATGTTGATATATTAAAAGTCTAAATGATATAAATCAAGTGTAGAAACACTAATATAAATCTGAAACATATTTGTAGCCAACATTGCTTAACATGAAAAGCATGTGACTCTGTCTAACTGTTACTCTAATCTATGAAGCCTCTAATTAAGTACTGAAAACTCTGACTGTCTACAAATACTGAATGACTGTAAAGTAATGATAATGCCCCAAAAGAAGTGGGGCTCACCAAATAGCTGGTACAAGCCCCACGCGAAAGGGACATCAGTACATTTGAATTGCACTAGTATGTAAAGCAACTGAAAGAAATAACTATGAATACTAAAACTAAAACTGATCTGATAACTGAACAAGGTAGCAAGTATATACTCCCTCTTCTGAATGATGAACCACTTGGTTATTTGAATAAATAAACTACGGCCTCAGGCCTAATATATATGTGCACAAGCTACAGCCTTGATCCTAAGTATATGTATACATAACTGCGATTTCAGGACCAAAGATGCATAAGGCATAAACTATGGCCTCATGCTCAAATATGCACAAAGCATAAACTACGGCCTCAGGCCCAAATAAATGTGTTCAACATTTAGGGATTTAAAATCAAGAACTAAGTATCATACTACAATATGTGATGCTGAAATACTGAATGATACTGAGTTAGATGATACTGGAATGCTGAATAGGACTAGACTGAGACATGTATTCATGAACTAATATGAAAACTGAAACTTCAATTATTTATGACATGCTGAGTAATCTAGACTAAGACTCATGGGCTTCAAACACAAGTCTATATTAGTTACGTACTGATCTCACAACGTTCTAAATGAAAGTCATGAACGAATTATGAAGCTAGAGAATAGAAGTTATGTAACTATTCAAGGAACTAAGCTTAATTATATATCTGAGGCAATTAGTAACATTGTAAAAGAAACGTAGTGTAGGGAGAATCATTAACATTCCCAGAAATAGAGAGTTAGCCTCACATACCTTAACTTCCTGCTCTTGAGAGTAATACAATGTTCTCCAACCCTTTCAACTTTAATCTATAATAATACAAGTCAAAGGGATTCCACATTAGCAATAATACTCATGTTTTGGTCACTTAGGCATTTTATCAACCACTTGGTGGGCATAAAGCTTTATAACCCTTATTAATTGTGTTTTCTTTCACCCAATTCCCATTCTACTATTTCTAGGTGATTCTACAATCCTGAACTAACACCATTTCTTATCACCCAAATGTTTACAACAATCTTAAGTCAACAGCCCAAATAGTTCATATGATTCTATTTATCAAACCCACTTACTATTCTCCAAAGATCTCATGAATTCACAGGTATAAATGATTAGGGAGTAGAAACATTACCTTTTTGAAGTTCAATCCTCTTGAATTCGAGTTCTAGGGTTTCTTTTCTCAATAATGATGTCCCGATCGAATATCTAATGATTTGAAAGATTTAGCCATGTTAACAAAGTGTTAGAGAATTAAAATTAACTTAGAATCATCATTAGAACTCACCATGGATGATGGAGGGACCTTGGAAGAAGTTGGGTTCTTGAGAGTTGCCCTTTCTATAGCAAATATACGTGTTTAGGGTGTGGAAATGAGATAAGGATTTTAATTAAGTGTACATTTCCACAAATTAAGGAGGAAATAAAAGTGGCTCCGATAAACATCATCAGCGTGAGGCATCATCAGAGGTGTCAAAATATCAAAGCAAGGCGCCATCAGAGGCGCCATAACTACACGGCCTTGCATCGTCAGCGGCGTTGAAGTTAGTGCTCTATATAGTGCCTGCACTGTCGAAGGATTTGAGTTTTTGTGGCCTTGCACTGTCTAAGGTTGTGAGTTTTTATGGTCTTGCACTGTCTAAGGTTATGAGACAGACCCTCCATAAACTTAGTTAATTCTATCGAATCTTATGCACCTCATTCTGCGTCTTGATTCCAAAATAACTATACCACCCATACTCATCCCGATAGGACTTCACATGTCTAAAATGTCACATTAATACTCATTTAGGCATCCACACCTAATCCAGATTTTCAGATTATTATAAAGAGGACTCCATGTGCTGCAGATTGGGTCAAGTAAAGCAGCTCACCACGAAGTCTCCCACTAGATCTCCTACTCTGATGGATGAACACCACTAATACCGGCCTCAAAACTTGCACAAAAATGTGCAGAATTTTAATATGAGTGCAAAAATATGGTACTCAATAAGTATCAAGTTTAACCGTAAAGAAGCAATGGCGAGGGGTCGACATCGACACTTACTAATAGTATGATAATCAGGTGAAAGCATAAATAAGATACGAATAAAACATGGCATTGTCAAATGAGTATGAAAGCTCAGAACATAGTTCATATGAAATTTAGGCATGCTTTATATATAAAGGAGATATATCAATATCTCAAACCTCATATAAAGACATACTACATGTCAACAACATTATATAAAACTGTTACATGAGTCAAAGTGTGTGTATATATATATATATATATGCATGCTCAGTATCCTTTCTGAATATCTCATAGCATAAATTCATGTGCCTGACATAGGCCATGTGTCTAAACCAAGCACCAAAAACCAGGGTGCCTAAGCTCACGGGGCCCAAAGTAACATGGCTAATAGCCTTACTCTAGAGGTACGGATCCATATCCAAGCATTGGTCATTTTATAATTAATGATCAATAACCAATGATCAATATCCGCACATAGTGTCAGTAGTGCTAAAATCCTCAACTTTCCTCAATAACCAACTATCACACCCCAAAACTGGGTGGGACGTGATGACACTCAACCTATCTTACTCATTGAGCAAACCCTATTCTAACTAACTGAAATTTTTAAACGGAATATCATTCCCATGGAAAATTGCAAAAAAAACAAAATCTTAAGACAATAACTGTCTGAAAACTAAATCATAACATAAAACTCAACATGTTTGACAACTAAACCCATTAACACAGTTATGAACCTCTAACTGATGTCTAGATACATAAGTCTTCAGGGAATTCCCCTGAATATTTTAAGTATCTAGTAATAGCTAAAGATTTGAAAAGAATATTGACACCGTTGGAAACAATCAACTGCTCACCACTGAGTCAACTAAACGCGTCTCTATCCACGTGCTTCATCACCTACAAACTCAATGCCTACCATACAATGTGGTAGGTCCAAATGGGTTAAGTACCACCAAAGGATATCCAGAAAGTCTCATTGATAATCCCTAAGCGGAGGACAAGACTATCATGAGCTAAATACATAAATATAATAAAATATAGCAATTAAGGTAAGCAATTCACATAGCACATACAGAGTAGTCTAGAAAGGAAAACTAATTTTGGAAATTTAATTCAACAGTTATAACTGAAACTAAAAACTGAATCTGTTAACTCAAAGCTAAAGCTGAAAACTGAATTTCGTAACTAGTTACTAAGATAGAAACTGAAAGCTGAGTCAAACTGATATTTGAAACTAAAGCTGAAAATTTAGTTATTTTAAAAGAAATAACTTTTCTGAAAACTTTGCACATAGTGGCCCTGCATACAGGACATTTGGGAACACGTACGAAGGTGTATCGGCCTATCTCCCCAACATATAATTTGGTACTGCGTACGTGAGCATCTAGGAACACGCACGACAGAGTGCCGTCCTATCTCCCAACAAACAATTTGTACCTGCAAGTATTGGGTAGCTAACCTTGTTCACCGTGGCACTCCAACTCGAGGAGGTAGGCTACTTTTCCCTTTCTGAATGTGATCATATTTATCTAAATCTGAATGAAAAGTCTGAGCCATACAACCAAAGTAGTTGCACATAAGCAAATAATTGCTACAAGTCATGCGATCTAGTCATCCTCTACCATAAAGGTTTTTAATTTGTATATATAATTTTTATTCTATAAATAGAGCAAGTAAACCGACAATTACTATGCACATTCTAATTTCGCCCTTGACTTAGGGAACAACTCTCAACTCACCTCGAAATAACTTTCCAAGTCTTCTCTCAATGACCTCACGTAGTTAACTCTTCAAAATCTACGATTCAAGGGGTTAAAACCATTAACCCAAACTATTCATTCAACTCAATTTCTCTATCAAAGTCTTATTTAGCCATCTAGGGCTTAAAATTAGGTTTCACCTCTAACTCCATCAATTCGTATATTCTATGATCTTAATACGTTCAAAAGATTCTAACTTTAATGCTGAAGAGTAGTAAAATTTACCTTGGGCGAAGTTTAGGGCTGTTCAAAATCGAACTGTAACCGTTAACCGAACTTCAAAATGTCTTATTGGCTTATTGGTATCTGGTTATCGGGGTAATGGTGGTTAACGGATTAAAATTTTACAATTAAAGGCTTAACTGTTTGGGGGCGGATTACTCAAATTTCTTATCGGATAAACAGTTAACCCGTTAAGAATTTTTATAGTTTTACTCCTATGTATATAAAAGTATATCTGATGTATGATTGGATTTCATGGTAAGTAACAGATGTATACCTTGATGTATAATTAGATTTGTTTGATTTTCCCATGGAAATGGTTTTTAAAATCATGCTGGAGAGTAAACCTTGGATATCACAGAAAGAAATTGATCTAGGATTTAATAGTTACGTGTTCCACTGTATTTAATTTAAACTTGCCAGTAGTCAAGGAGGTTGAATTAAGGTGTACGTTTGATTGATTCGCTCTATTTTGAATTAATTTGGTTTGGTTCGGTTGGATCAATTTTTAATTAATTCAGTTTGCTTTACAAAAATAATTTATGCATAAATAAATTGACGATAACCAAACTGAATTTTGTTTTGTCAACAACAACAATAACAATAACAACGACCCAGTAAAATTCCACAAGTGGGGTCTGGGGAGGGTAGTATTTACGCAAACCATACCCCAACCCCGATGGGGTAGAGAGGCAATTTCTGATTGACCTCGGCTCAAGAAGACTGAAAAGACGAGAAGAGACAATATATCAGTACCGTCAACAGAAATCATAGAAATAATAGCAGCATCATAAAAATCAGAAAATAGATGACATGCAATAATAATAACCAGTAATTAAGGCACAGTGCTATGAAAAACAGAAGGATAGGGTGAACACAACATTAACCACTAGCCGTATAAGATCAACCCTCACAAACTAGCCTCACCCCCGGATCAAAGTAGAAAAACGCTCGACTACCTCCTAGCCTACAATCCTAATTCCTATCAAGGGCCATATCCTCGAAAATCTACAGTCATGCCATATCCTGCATGATTATTTCTCCCCAATACTTATTAGGCCGCCCTCTACCTCTTCTTGTACCTGCCAAAACCAACCTCTCATGCATCCCACCGAGGTATCGGTCTTCTTCTTCGCACGTGCTTGAACCACCTGAGCTATGCTACCTGCATCTTATCATCCATAGGGGCTATACCCACCTTATCCCGAATATCTTTATTTCTAATCTTATCCATCCTAGTATTCCCTCACATCTACCTCAATATCCCCATCTCTGCTACTTTAATCATTTGGATATCAGAGTTCTTAACAGGTCTTTCAAGAAAGAAAAATATTAGATTGATATATATAAAAAGATTAAAAGCATATTCAAATAAAAAAAAATTGAGATCTAGAACAAGAAAACATAAGCAAATATACTTTTATAATCAAAATAACTAATAAAAACAAGATTACACAGAGAGAGAAAATTCAAGATGAAGATATAAGAAATTAAGAAAAAGAAAAGAAAAGAAAACAATCTAGAAAAAGGAAAAGTAAAATTGACTTTGCATTATTTATGAGTGAAGTAAGGGTTGATCTTGGGTCTTGGGCCTTGTGAAGAGCACGTTAACCATGGCACCTATGGCTACTTTGTGACTTAGGGTACCATTTTTAATTTATCTACGTACATGAAATACAAGTGAAGTACCACTGGTACATGAAATTCTACTTGAGTGATCGGGTGGCGTACCACTCTATCTCCTCTACATAGATCTGCCCTGATCACAGAGGCATATGACTATTCTTCTTAATTAGGCTACAAAACATCATCAATTTGTGGCAACATAGTGGTGGTGATTTAGCCTAAGCTTTCATAGAACAAGATCTGTGTATTGTGTTGCAACTGTACGTCATCATTTTATTTGCTATCATGATCTGGTAAGTAACAGATGTAGAGTGCATATGCTTAAGCCACAATCTAGAACTTTATGATCAACAAAAGATGCTGATCATCATTGCCATCTAAGAGAAAAAAAGAGCTTTATTTTACAAGAATTGTCTATTGAGATAAAGAAGCCTATATATCTCTCTCTGTACATGAAATTCTTATTAGCAACATTGCTAAAACCAACTGGATTATATAAATACTCAACTAGAGAGAGGCGAGCACCAAGCAGATGTAATGCTTTACTCCAATTTTTTCCTTTTTTCTAATTCTCAACTTCTTTTTTATTGTCTATTTGAATTAGCTGATAAACTATCGAATAACCGCCCGATAATCGCTAAGTCAAACCGTTAACGTACACCCCTAGCGAAGTTCCCACAAAATTCTAGGTATTTCCCTTTCTTGAGTTCTTAGAGATGTTTCTTGAAATCTAGGGATTTTCAAAGTGATTTGATGTTAGGAGTATGATTATATGATGAAAATCTATATATTTTCCCATGAATTACTCACCTTTGAGTGTGGAAGTTTGTCCAACTTCGTGCTTGCTATGGGGGAGAAGACACAATGCTCAAAACCCTAAAATAAGAGTCTTTCCAGAAATCTGGAATTTATAACTACAGGTAATCGCGTGGCGGTCGCGTGCTGGAGCAAAACTGAGCTATTTTTCTATACTTGACAAAATTCAGGTCGCGTGGTGGTCGAGTGTTGAAGAGAAACTGAGTTATTTGGCCTATAATACTTTTCTCCACTTTTTTTACCCATTGTACTCACATAACTTGATTCTAAATCATCATTTAACATCTATATAATAACTTTTGCTAACTTAAAATTTTGCAATAATTATTTTTCATTATTTTTAGTACGAGTGTTAACTCAAGACTTAAGATGTCATTAAAATAGTCTGGGCTTTACATCCCCCCCCCCCCATGTGAAATTCGTCCTTGAATGTTAGCTTTTGGTCAGTTATATGAATGAGAAGAACATTACAACTTCACTATATTTATCCATACATAACCATGTAAGCATCAATATCACTTAGTGAACTAGCTACCATATTAAAGCATAACAGGTGTCATGTACCTGAATCTTCGAAGAGGAAGGGATATTTTTCCCTCATGTATTGCTCAGATTCCAAAGTATATTCCTCAATTGAATGATTTCTCCACATAACCTTTACTGGAGCAATCTCTTTAATTCGAAGCGTACGAACTTGCCTATCCACAATCGCTATAAGGACCTACTCATAGGATAGAGTATCATCAACTTTGATCTCTTAAAATACTAGATGCACTTTAATCTATTAATGACTTGACTCGGGTTGTGAAAATATTGCTTCAACATTGTCACATGAAATACTAGATGCACTGATGATAATTCTAGTGGTAGTGCTAGTCAATACGCAACGATTCCGACCTTTTTGAGAATCAGATAAGGCCCAATATATCTAGGGTTAAGTTTTCCTTTCCTACTAAAACTCATGATGCCCATCATTGGTGAGACTTTCAAATACACGAAGTCACCTTCTTTAAACTCAAGGCCGCGATGCCTTGTATCTGAATATGTTTTTTGGTGGCTCTGAGTTGTTTGAGTCATTTTTGAATAATCTTCACCTTGTTCAATACATCTTGAACTATCTTCGGACCTTTAGTTTTCTCTCACCTGTTTCAAACCATCATATAGGGGAACGACATCGTCTCCCATACAATGCTTCAAACTGATAGCCATTATTGTATGCAAAATCTAACAACAGCAAATGATCATCCCATTTTACTTTAAAATCAAGCACACAAGCTCATAACATATCCTCCAAAGTTTGAATTTCCCGCTCATCCTGTTCGTTTGTTTGGGGTGAAAAGTCGCGCTTAAATTAACTTTGGTGCCTAAACCTTCCTAACATCTCTGCTAGAACGGATCAGTGAATTGTGCCCCTTTATCGAAAATAATAGACATTGGTAATCTTTGCACCCGCACAATATCTTTGATATAAATAGCAGCATACTGAGAGGACATATAAGTTTTCTTAACAGGTAAGAAGTGAGATAATTTTTTCAACCTGTCAACAATGACCCAAATAGAGTTGTGCTTCTTGAATGTTTTAGGAAGTCCAACCATGAAACCCATATTTATTCTCTCCTATTTTTACTCTGGTATTTCTATTAGCTTGGCCAAATCGCCCGGTATCCGATGTTCAACCTTTACTTATTGACAGTTAAGGCAACGAGACACGAAACCTGCATTGTTTCATTCATATTATTCCACCAGTAAGTATTCTTAATTTCATGATATATCTTACTAGACCCCGGCTGCATCGTGTATTTTGGGGTGTAAGCCTCCTCCATAATTCCTCTTCGGAGGTTTTCTATGTCCGACACACATAAACGATTTCCAAGCCTCAACACACCATTCCCATCAATGTTAAAACATGTGATCTTCCCACTAAGGACACCTTCCTTAATTTTTAATAAGTTTGAATCGTTTAATTATTTGGCTTTCACTTGCTCTACAAAGATAGATGTGGAAACCAAGATTTGCTTCATCAACATAAAAACCTTGGCAAGCTATTTGTTGGGTCTCTCTCACTACTGGACGTTCGATCACGAACAATCGGGCAAAACTTCCCATAGATCTTCTACTTAGAGCATCAGCAACTATATTACCTTTGCCCCAGTGGTAAATGATATTACAGTTATAATCCTTAAGTAGCTCTAACCACCTTCTTCGGCTCAGGTTATACTCTCTTTGCTTGAAAATATGCTACCGACTCTTGCAATCTGTATAAATATCACACTGCACTCCATAGAGATAGTGACATCATATTTTAATGCAAAAATCATTGCTGCCAATTCCAGGTCATAATTTGGGTAATGTTTCTCGTGGTTTTATAGCTTCCTAGAGGCATATGCAACAATCTTATCATCTTGCATAAGCACACATTCTAATCTCACTCTAGAGGCATCACAAGAGATTACAAATCTACCCGTAGCGGTAGGTAAAGTCAAGACCGCATCCGTAGTCAACCTATTCTTGAGCTCTTGAAAACTCTTCTCACACGCTTCAAACCACTCGAACTTAATATTTTTCTGAGTTAGTTTTGTTAACGGTGCAGCTTGTGAAGAAAAACCTTCAACAAAACGCTTATAATAACCCGTTAGTCCGTAAAAGCTTCTGATTTGTGTCGGTGTTTTCGTCCTGGGCTAACTCTTAACTACTTCAATTTTTTGTGGATCCACCTTTATACCTTTGCTTGAGACCACATGCCCAAAAAATGTGATAGTGTCAAGCCAGAATTTATATTTAGAAAATTTTGCATATAACCAGCGTCTTGAAGAATTCGCAAGACTGTGCTTAAATGTTCTTCATGTTCTGCCTGGCTACGGATATATACTAAAATATCATCAATAAAGACAATGACAAAGATATCCAAAAATGGCTTGAATACTCTGTTCATCAAGTCCATAAAAGCTACAAGTACATTAGTCATCCCGACGGACATCACTAAAAATTCATCGCGACCATAGTGAGTCTTGAAGGTTATTTTCAGGATGTCTGCCTCTCTAATCTTCAAATAATGATATCCTAATCTTAAATATATCTTCGAAAAATGCTTAGCACCTTGTAATTGGTTGAATAGGTCATCTATCATGGGGAGTAGATATTTATTTTTAACAGTGGCCTTATTCAGTTGTCGATAATCTATACACATCCGTAATGACTCACCTTTTTTCTTCACGAACAATACTGGAGCCCCCCATGGGGATACATTTGCCCTGATAAAGCCCTCATCCAAGAGATCCTGCAACTGCTTCTTAAGTTCATTCAACTTTGTTGGATCCATTCTGTAAAGAGGTATTGAGATGGGCTGAGTGTCAGTCAAAGTGTTTATGCGAATTCAATCTCTCTAACTAGTAATAATCTTGAATCCTCCAGGAATACTTTCAGAAACTCCCTCATCACAGTTATTGACTCGAGTGTTAGGGAGTAAGCCCTTGAGGTATGCACGTGATCTAAATATGACAAACATCTGGTCCCTATCAATGTTTTGGCCTTAAGGTAAGAAATAAACTTACCCATAGGCAAACCAATTTCACCCTTAATTATAACTCGATCTTCACCCATAAATGAGAATTTGACCATTTTGGCATGACAATAAATAAGTGCATAACATGAAGCTAGCCAATCCATGCTCACTATGACATCAAAATTTGTCATGTCTAACAAGTGCAGTTTGCTAGAGTGTCTTTACCTTTGACTAAGATTACACAATTTCTGATTGATACTAAATCCCTTATAGGATTTGAAATCTTAAAATTATTTTCTAAGTTTTCAAGTTGTTTTCCTAGTCCCATGGCCAAAAAGTAAGATACATACGAGATAGTAGAACCTGTGTCTATCAAAGTATAAGCAAGACGATTGCATACTGTTAAAGTACATGTGATGACTGCATTTGATGCCTCTTCATTTTGTCGGTCTATGGCGGCATAGAGTCTATCTGGTCTTCCACTGACCTGAGCTCCTCTACTACCTGCACCATGGTCCATTGGGTTATTAGGCCAAACTAGAGGAGGTGCAGTGGGAGTAGTAGTTTTAGAAGCTGACTGAGTGGCTCTAGCCTTCCCTATGGTCTGTCTGAGATGAGGGCAATTCCTCATGATATGGACCAGATTATTGCATTGGTAACAGCCTCTCTGACCTAAACAACACTGTTTGTGATGCCTCTTCTGACAAATGGAGCACTAGGGGTATGACTGAACGATCTGACTCTGAGTAGGTGCATTGTGCCCTTGATAAACCTGATCTCGAGCCTGCTAATTTTGCCTAGATGGAACTGGGTACGAAGAAGAATGAGACACTAATTGACTCTGAGCTATGTGATTTCTATTCTTTCCTCTACCTGTCTCCCCGCTATATCCACCTACGGTCCTTGCTTTTTGGTTAACCTCTCGAGATTATTTAATAATCGTTTCAAAACCCTCTTTGTGTTTAGCTATGTTCACTACCTGAAGAAAAGTCTTATCCTCCATGTGTGAAGCCATATCCCTGGCAGTGTAAGTATTAAGACCATCCATAAATCTTTTGACCCTTTTTTCCCTTTCTGAAGGGATCAAGGTGGGAGCATGCTTTGTTAATTTGTTAAATTACATTTCATACTCAAAAACTGTCATTGTACCCTATTTGAGATTTTTAAATTCCCATTTGAGTTCATCTTATCGGTTGCTGGGTAAAAACCTTTCCATGAAAGCATGTTTGAACTATGGCCAAGAGATCGGTGGTAGATTAGGACCTTTTCTCTTATTGTAAGTTCTCCACCAGACTCCTGCAGCTTGAGTTAGATGATACCCAATTAACTCAAAAACTAAAGTATCTAGAGAACCTAAGGAAATAAACATCTCTTCAATTTATTCCAAAAATTGCATCGATTTTGCTTTCGGGTCCATGCTTGTGAAGTGGGAGGGTAAAGCCCAGTGAAGTCTCGTGGCTTAACTCTAACTGCGGGCCACCTAATAACATTAGCCAGAACAACTGATTGTGCCATATAAGCTGAGAATTCTGAAAGTCATCCTCCACTACATTTGCATCTGAATCGTATTTATCCTAAATCGGCTCATGAGAAGATGGTGCCTGGCCACGAGCTAGAGGGGCTAGTGACTCTAAGAACTCAAGAATCCTCTCGAGTTGGGCATCTAGCTGTTGGGACTGATTTTCCCAGTTTGGGATAAGAAGAGGTGAAATCTCTGCTTGCTCCTCAGCAACTGGCTGAGGTGGAGCTTATCCTCACCCTGCAGCCATACATCTTCCTTGATACCCCTTCCACTGACGTTCTGTCCACTGGTCCTACCTCGGCCTCTACCTCTTCCTCTAGCTACAGTTGGTGCCACCGAGGCAACTGGTGTATCTACCACCACTGAAGGCACCTCTTGGTGATTAGCACTTTGGTACTCCGACATTGTTTGCAGTAGAGGACGAAGTCAATCTTTTTCTAACCATCATGTTTCTAAAACGAGATTGGAAATTGTCATATCATTTGAAATTCTAGCACTAACGCACGACATGAGAAGAAAAAATTAGAATTTTTCTAGTATGTCATATAGCCTCCCAAGTATTAGATGTGATGCGCTACACACTTATATGTAGTACTTTAAAAGGCACGGCTCATGATTCCCTGGGACCCCTAAAACTAGCGGATCTTTATACTAACTTATCACGCCTCAAAACTGGAGTGTGACATGATGGCACTCAACCTACCTTAGTCGTTGAGCAAGCCTTGTTCTAACTAACTAAAAATTTTAAACAGAATATCATTCCCATGAAAAATTACAAATAAATCTTAAGACAATAACTGTCGGAAAACTAAATCATAACACAAAACTCAACATGTTTGACAATTAAACCCATTAGCAAAGTCACGAGCCTCTAACTGATGTCTGGATACATAAGCCTTCAGGGTATTCTCCAGAATATTTTTAGTATCTAATTATAGCTAAAGGTCTGAAAAGAATATTGACACTGTTGGAAACAATCAACGACTCACCACTAAGTCAACGAAAACCGTCGTGCTCCGTCACCTACAAACTCAATGCCTACCACATAACGTGCAGAGCCAAACGAGCTAAACACCACCAAAGGACACCTAGAAAGTTTCGTTGATAATTCCCTAAGCGGAGGACAAACTAGCATGGGCTAAATACATTAACATAATAAAATGCAACAATTAAGGCAGGCAATTCTCATAGCACTTATTGAGTAGTCTTAAAACTAAAACTGGTTCTAAAAATTTATTTCAACGGTTATAATTGAAACTGAACTGGATCTGTATTTGATAATTGAAAGCTAAAGCTGAAAACTGAATTCTTTATTTGGTAACTGAGATTAAAACTAAAAGATGAGTCAAACTGGTATTTGAAACTAAATCTGAAAATTGAGTTAGTTTTAAAGAAATAAATTTTCTAACACTTTCACACATAGTGGCCCTGTGTACGTGAGCATTTGGGAACGCACACAGGAAAGTATCATCCTATCTCCCCAGCAAACAATTTAGCACATGCAAGTATAGGGTAGCTAACCCTAGCTACCGTGGCGCTCATACTCGGAGAGGTTGGCTACTTCTCCCTTTCTGAATGTGATCATATTTATCTGAATCTGAATAAAATATCTGAGTCATACAAGCAATTGCACAAATAGAAGTAGTTGCAAATAAGCAAATAATTACTACAAGTCATGCGATCTACTCATCATCTGCCGTAAAGGTTTTTAATTTGTATATATACTTTTTTATTCTATAAATAGAGCAAATAAACAGACAATTACTATGCACATTCTAATCTAGCCCTTGACATAGGGAAGAAACCTCAACTCACCACGAAACAACTGCCCAAGTCTTCTATCAACGATCTCGCGTAATCAACTTTTCAAAATCTATAATTCAAGGGCTTAAAACCATTAACCCTAACTATTCATTCAACTCAATTCCTCTATCAAAGTCTTATTTAGTCATCCCGGGCTTAAAGTTAATTTTCACATATAACTTCATCAATTATTATATTTTATTATCTTAATATGTTCAAAAGATTCTAACTTTAATGCTGAGAGTAGTAAAATTTACCTTGGGCGAAGTTCCCACAAAATCCTAGGTATTTCCTTCTCTTGAGTTCTTGGAAATATTTTTTGAAATCTAGGAATTTTTCAAGTAATTTGATGTTAGGAGTATGATTAGATGATGAAAATCTATGTATTTTCCCACGAATTACTCATCTTTGAGTGTGGGAGTTTGCAAACTTAGTGCTTGCTATGGAGGAGAAGACTCAATGCTTAAAACCCTAAAATAAGAGTCTTTCCCAAAATCCGAAATTTATAACTATAGGTGATCGCGTCGCGGTCATGTGCTGGGGGTAAAACTGAGCTGTTTTTCTGCACCTAACCAAATTTGGGTAGCGTGGTGGTCGAGTATTGAAGTAAAACTGAGTTGTTTTTACACTTGGCCTCTAATACTTTTTTCCCATCTTTTCACCCATTGTACTCACATAACTTGATTCTAAATCATCATTTAACATCTATATAAGCACTTTTGCCAACTTAAGATTTTGAAATAACTCTTTTTCATAATTCGTAGTACAAGTATTAACTCAAGGTTTAAGAAGTCACTAAAATAGTCGGGGCTTTACACCAACTCTTTACTCATGCATATGTTTATGAAATAATATATGAAAGAAGCACCAAACATAATAATAAGAATGCAGATAAAAGCTTATATGGTTAAAAGATGGCTATGGCTAATCATGCAATTCAAGTTATCACAATGGCTCAGTAAGCTATTGAAGCATGCACAAATCTAATCATATTATCTAGCATGAGTAAATTAAGCCATATGGCCACAAAATCATGGAGCAAATAAGACAAGTGTATGGCTATGGATTAATAATAAAGCTTAACATGGAAAAATAATCCCTAATGCCAAATTCAATAAGTCATAACGCTAAGCATGCTCCTAAATCATAATTATGAATTATCATGTAGTCATAGAATCAATTTGAAATATGGATAATAATTTCACATAATCCAAACAAGGCATAACTCAAGTCAACACTACTGGATACGGTCATAACCTAGCTATGCATATACGCTCGTCATCTCGCATATACATAGCTCCTAAATCAAGCATAAAGTAGAAAAGAGATCGCCTATAGGGAGAATTTCCTCTTACAAGGATAGACAAGAGACTTACCTCCAATGGTAAGCTTCAATCTTCCAAAATAGCCCTCCCTCTCAAATCAACCTCCAAACGACTCGAATCTAGTCAAATACAACTCAATAACATCAAACAAAGTCATTGGAATCAATTCCAAAAAATAAAGCTTCAATCTTTAATCAAATCCCCAAAAGTCAACAAATATCAACCCGGACCCACATGGTCAAAACCCGATTCAAGGGGTAGACCCCGACTACCCACAACCCTACGAGTCCAAATACATGATTAGATTCCAAACCGAGTTGATTTCCTCAAATCTCCAAAATATATCATATTAAGTTGTAGACAAAAATCTCAAATTTCACTTTAAAATTCTAATTTTCAGGTGTGGAAATCTATGAAGATTCAAAATATATAACCAAATCTAAGTAAAAATTCCTTATCTCCAATGTAGTAGTAAAATTGCTCTTCCAAATCTCCTGCTCTCGAAGTCTATGGTTCAAAATATAAAAAGATGGGTAAAATTCCGAAATATAATACTTAAATGGTCTGCTCAACACTAACCTGTACAAACGCGGCCCACGCCTCGCACAAACTAATCTCGCCCATAAATACTCCTTCACGAGCGAGACATGAGCCTCGCAAACACTAAGGTCATACCGCCTCACCTATTTGTGAACTCGACCAAGCTCCGCGAATGCGAAGGCCAAAACCTCCCGACCAAGATTTCTCGACGCGAACACGGCCGCCACTTTGCGAACGCGAAGAGCAACAACCTCAGCCTCAGCTCCTCCTTCGCGAACGCAGCACCCCTTCGCGAGCGTGGCGCCCCAGCCCCAAAATCCTTTATCGCGAATGCGAGATACCTGATCAGTTCCAAACCTACACCACTATAGAGTAGCGAGGATGGTCGATGCAGTTTTACCCAACGAGGTCAGGATCGATTTCCACAGAGAGTTAATTTGGTTTGGAATTGAGTATCTAACTAATCTAGATATGCGTGTTCTTCCTAATTACACTTCCAAATATTGTTGCGATTAATTCTATTCTAATTTTATTTTATAGTATGCTGAGTGTAAGCTAAGTACAATATTTTTTGTGAGAGTTTTCAAGTGTTAAAAGGCACTAGGGAAGTGACTTCCGCCTAGGTGAGTATCTAATGGGTATCAAGAATCTAGGACAAGCTTGTTATGACTGGGGTTGTGATATAACCATCACACATAAATTCTCACTCTATACCTTTCGGTAGTTTGAGTGACTTTGCCCGATTTGGCTTTCTCAAGCCCAAATGGATTTTCATACAATATAAGTGAAATTCGCCCAAGTCGGGTATTACTATCTCTAGGTTTAACCCTTTAATTGGGGCTATCAATCTCTTGAGTTCACCAAAATTCCTTGTTAGCCAAATTTTCCTAGACTTAGTCCCTCTTTCTCAAAAAGAGCCTAAGTCATAAAGGCATGAATCAGTGTTTGTAAAGGCTAAATATCACTAACCCATAAATAATTAAGCCTTAAAATTCAAGACCCATTAAATACCCACACTAGGGTTGGGTCACAACCCTAGTTATGAGGTCTAGATACTCATAATAGCAGCAGAAATCAAAGATAAAGATGAAATATAAGCCATAATATTAAAGTACAATATGAAAATCTAAAGTTTGAAGGTAAATCTACTCTAAAATTGCCCAAAAAGGGAAAAACCAGCTGTTCACGGGCTCTCTTTTACAAAACTTGACCTAAAATTGATAAAAGGGTTTATTTATACTAGGCTAAAATTTTCGAACAAAAATGCCCATACGAAGGATTCGCGGACGCGTAATTCTGACCGCGTCCGCGCTTGAGCTTTCGCGGTCTGCATTTCTTCAATACTGGGCTTGGATTGGGCTTAATTTCATGGACCGCATAATTTAAATTACGTCTGTGTGTGCTTCCATCGCGGCCGTGTAATTTGGATACGGAACGCGTTCTTTAGTTAAGCCTGACTTGTAGGGTCTCTTAACCTCAAGATGCGCTCTCGGCGGAAATTCCTTCGCAGCCGCGCCAAAGATTTTGCGGCCGCATTTTTCCAACGCGGTCAGCGGTGATTTTAGCACTCAAAGCACCTTTTCTGAATCTACTTTCGCGGACCGCGTAATAGTGGCCGCCTCAGCGGTGGTCCTTACGCGGCCGCGCTTTTCTGCCGCTCTCAGCTCTCCAGTCTCAGCCTTGGATTCATGCAGGTTTGACTCCTTCATGAGTTGATTATGGCTTCTTTGCCTCATTTTGACCAAACCCTGCAAGTAAGCACATTAATTTAATTTTCGGGAATACCTTTACACATTTTGACCCAAAACCTAAGCAAAAGAGAGTAAATAATAGGCTAAAAACTAAGCAAAATAGAGTAAATAATAGGCTAAAACCCTAGTTATCAACTCCCCCAAACTTAAGATTTTGCTTGTCCTCAAGCAAACAAGGTAATTCCTACCTACACAAGAAAAAAGAAATGAAAATTTCAGCTTTCCTAAGGTGACTTCATCAAACATCAATTGGGACTAACAATTACCCTCAACACAAATGCATTATCAACAACATCATGTTATGACTTCCATAGTTCTAATGTGACACAAAAGCATCAAGAGTTGACTCAATTCATCAAAGAAGTTCACTCTCTCACTTAGGTCATTGTGGATCCCAAACTCCTCCTCCTCTACTCCCCATGAGCAAATCTCACTTTATAGAATGTGACACTCAAAACAAGGATTGTAAAGAAGTGCGCTCATCACTGTCAAAAGAATGCCACAAGTCCGGCTCTAAGTAACATAATCTTGCCCCTTATGTAAATCACCACTAATGCAAGCTCACTCAACTTGAAATCATATAGGGCTTTAGCAGGATATAATGAAGGCTTTTTGGATCAAGGTAGGATACAATGAACTATGATGGTTTCATCTTTCCTTAAGCACTCCATTTTCTCATTTCGGTTCATACTTTCTTTAATATTTGAGTTATTTTCTTCTTCCTCAGGGGAACTAGAGAGACACATTGTCACTCTTTCTTGTTCATGACAATCATTTTTCTCCTTTTCTCATCATTCCTTGCCTTTCAACATTGTTTTCTTGAATCCTTTCAACCTTTACTTTCTTTTTGACATGCTTCTTTTTGGTTTTTCATCCTTTCTTTGCCTTTCCTTTCCATCAATTCTTTTTTTTCTTTGAACCTTTCATCACTTTGTAATTCCTCATCTCTCCCCCAAACTTATGTTTTTGCCAAATATTCACCATGAATGCTAAGGAAAGATTAGGTGCCAAGAGAGGGTCATTATAAAACGGATGAGGGCTTGCAATGAGGTTACTGAATGAAAAAGGCTTAGGCTCAAAGGGGTTGACTAAATATATCATAATGGTAGGTTACGGAAGTTTTCAAATGTTCAAATGGGACCAAGGAGAGCCTATAATCACTTCTCAAGTCGAGCTACACTTAGAATTTTTCCTAGACAAACATTCAGGGCAAGTTCTAGACTTATTGGCACGGGACTTGGACTTGCAATTCAATACCTCACCTCCCTCTCAAGCTAATGGATTGTTAAAGAGAACAGAGTCGAGGGCCCACAACAACCCTAGCTAATATTGAATATCACAAATGGCTCAAGGAAACCACTTGATGATAGTTTTAGTCAACTCAAGAGTCTAAAGGTCACAACTAGAGCTAATCTCGTCAACAAACTTGTCTATAACCATGAGGTCGAAGGTAAGTGTGTTAGTGCCAACAGAAGCCTGCTTGAGACACTTTTATTCATTACTACTATATATCAAAACAGAAAAGAAAACAGACTCAATCCCTTAAGAAGGTTGTCACGCCATCCATCGTTGGGAAGAGCCACCGGTTCACACAACATCCACCTTTGGAAAGAACCGTGTCATTAAGAAAACCAAAGGCTTATTGATCATGCAGAAATGTAAAAAGAGGCTACAAACTCAAAAAGAAACCACTAAAGGAAATAAGAAGCTAAACTATTAAGGAAAATTACAAAAGAAGTTATAAAGTAAAATACGGAAAGTAAAATGAATATGTACAATAGGGGAGTGAAAGGAATATACACAAATAGGGATGAATATATACATGGAATGGTAAAGTTATATACATACCAAAAGTGAAAAATAATTAAAATGAAAATAACGATAAGTAAAAATAAAGAAAAATAGTATTGTTATTATTACATGTTAGTCATCAAATCAAAATAAGACCAAGCCCCCCCCCCCCAAATAAAATTTAGCATTGTCCTCAATGCTAAAAGTAAAAATAAGATCAGGGGAGGGATAGTAAGTAAAGAAAACTCCCTATGTGGTATTTGTCTCAGCACCATCAGGATCCTCTAACTGGATCTCTAGGTCCTCGGTCTGGGGTATCACAAATCTTCTCATCGGCTCTCTGTCAGCCTCCTGCTCTGATGTCTGTGCTGTTTGAGCTGCCGGTGCACTCTCCTCCATAAGGAGGTCCAGAGGAATATCGTCGGTGGAAGTAAGCTTATCCACCTCTTTCTTTAACAGCTCTTGATTCTTCTTCACCTTCTTGACATATTTTCCCATCTCCTTGATTACCTTCGCATGAGTACTCATAGTCTCCAGAATTTGCTTTTGGTTGTCAAGGATCTTCTTCAATGAATCCTCCACTGACGGAGGCATCTGAAGCTGTGTTGGAGCTACCTGTGTTGCGACTGCACTGGATAAGGTAGATAGCTTTGATGTAGCTACCTGCATCCAGTTGTTGATGCTGGATAAAGTCTGATTAACTCGCAGTGCAGTCTGAGGGTAAGCTGAGGAGGAAGACACAGATAGTGGGGCAGAGACCGATGGCCCTGAGGACGGAGGTGGCATATCAGCAGATGAACCTTTGGCTGTGGAAGGCTTGAACCCAGTAGCCACTACCCTTGGCTCTTCATACTGACCAGCGGAGGTAGTGGCTTTGCCTTTGGACTTGGAATTGTCTGCTCCCTGAAGGTTGTACCAAGAGAAGGGCCTTTTCGGCTTCACCTTCATGTCAAAGTGTCTCCCCTCAACCCCTTGGTCCTCTAGGTACATAGTGATGAAATTGGGGTAAGGGTAGGATATTTCTTCCTTCTCGGTTGCCTTAGATATAAATTGAGGTTCCCCATATTTATTGGGTACCTCGCCATGATGGACGCTATGAGGATCGCCCGGGAGAGTGGAATGTCACTGCCATGCAGGCACGGATCAAGGGGATACAGACGAAGGTGCACCACCCTTTTGCTTCAAAGCTCAAAGTGTTTCTAGCAATATGGACCCCAGGTGTAAGCCAAGCCGGTGTTGACCCAGGGATGTCTATTACCTCTGCAAGCCATAGATGGGCTGCCTCATCTAATGCCAACTTCTCCAAGTACAAGGATTCGTTCACATCATCGAACCCGGCATATGTGTTCAGTGTCTTTCCATCAAATCTGATCTTCCAGTTCTGTACCTTAGTCACATAGGTGCCCTTTTTTATGTGGGCGACATTGGTGTAGAATCCTTTGACTAAGTACTCATTGGCCTCCGGTAGCTTGCTAATGAAGAATTTCCACCCTACTCTTTCATCAAATTGCTTCTTCACATTGGTATTGGGGGGTAGAAGATCTATTTCTATGAAATACCGCTCAAGGGTGAGCGGCCTTTGTGGACACCATTCCCGAAATTTATGGTAGGATTTCTCACTCACGAACCTATCTTGCCACACTACCGGCTTCCTTGATCTAATCAAACCTCCAACCCGGGTATCACCACCTCTCCCATCATCTGGGACATCCTCTTCTCATCAATATTAATTGGAGACGTTGTTGAGGCCAGAGTTGCAGCAGGTGGGGCAGGTGGTGTGGAAGTCGCACTACCTCCTCCTGAGCCATCAGATGACCAAGACATAGAGGTAGATTCATCGACGAGGCGGTAGGGCAGTGATTGAGCCTCTTGCTGGGGTTGTGCAGCTTCCCCTTCAGAAATCTCCCAGGAGGGGACATACTCACTAGTCTCAGAAGAGTCGGGAGTGGGTCTTCGGATGGTTTATTTCTTGCCAATGACCTTTTTAGGTGCTAAGCATGTAGTCTATTTCCCTCTGCCCGCCTCGGGAGGATTCTCCCCTCCCTTGTGATTTCTCAGGACCGCCACGAGATCGCACCATTATCTGCATACACAATCAGTGAAAGCTTATTAGTATTGTGGTTCAATGAATCAACAAAGGAAAGCAGATGATATGATCACATTGTTTCTCAAAGCAGGGATCCGCTGACAGCGTAAAAAGGAGCGCGTCCGTGGAATGGTCAACACGGTCCGCGTAAAAAGGAGCGCGATCGCGAAAGAGGTTGGACTCAGACTACCAACTCTCTGATCATGGTCTTCCGCAGACCGCGTAATTTGGGACACGGCCGCGAAAGATAAAGCGCGGACCACGTAAATATGAACGCGACCACGAAATCAATTTGTCAAACTCTCTAAAACTCACGAGCGCGGACTGCATATTTTGGACGCGGCCGCATAAGTTCAAACACGGACCGCGGAAGAATCATCACGTCTGCGAAGATGCAACCATACTCAGCTCTCGCAAATTAAAGAACGCGGACCGCGTAAAATGGACTGCGGTCCGTAAAATTCAAACAAAAGCTGGTACTGGTACATTTGAAACCTAGGGTTTTCACTAAGTGCAAAGATTAATGCAATAAACATGCATAGTTAATAACCCTATCCCCCATTAGGCAAGTAAAGCGATTACCCATATGAATTTAAGCATCAAGTAAGCATGATTTTGAGATTGTGGCATGTATTAAACCCTAACTAAAAAGAAAAATTAAAACTAGAAGAAAAGAAAATCCAAAGATGAAATTAATGTAAAGATTTGAGCATACCAGATGTGGATTTGTAGTAGGAAATTGCTTCTTGATTAATGAGATATGAAGTTGAAAGTGCAAGAAGGTAAAGATGAACAGTGGTCTATTTCGGTGAGAGTGTCGGGTTCGAAAAGTGTAAAAGTCCTAAAGACTTCCTATTTATACCAACACAAGAGGTTCCACTGACTTACTTGAGCGCGGTCTGCGAAATTCCACCGCGGTCCGCACTTTTTACCTTTCGAAGAGCCTTTTCAGAAACAGGACCATTGAGAGCGGATTAACGGGCGAGGCCGCATAAGATCAACACGGACCACGAAATTATGAACGCGGACGTGAATAAAACTTCAGAGAGTTTGTATTCTGGACTTTTCAAGTCTGCGTCCGCTGACAAATTGCGCCCCCGCAAAAAACTCTCGCGGACCGCAAAATTTTGAGCGCGATCCGCGTAATTCCCTACACTTAGGAAAATATTTCTAGCAACAATCTTGTACTGCACAAGAAATTCCTACACAAAGCTCACAACCAGTTAGTTCAAAATAAAGCTTGATCTAAGAAGAAAAAGAAAATCAAAAAAGAAAGAAAAACACATGGGTTGCCTCCCAAGAAGTGCCTGATTTAACGTCGCGGCACGACGCATGTTACCAATATCATTGTAATTTGATCAATGCTACCACATGGCTGTCATCAAACTTGCCGAGGTAATGCTTCACTCGGTTCCCATTAACTCTGAAGATTTCACCATTTTTGTTTTTCAGGTCAAGAGCACCAAACGGAGTCACGTGCACCACCTCAAAAGGGCCACTCCATTTTGACTTGAGCTTTTCCGAAAACAGTCGTAACCGAGAGTTGAATAGAAGAACCAAGTCACCCTCCTTGAATTCTTTATTCCGGGCATATTTGTCATGTAAGTACTTCAACTTTTCCTTATACAAGGATGAGCTGGAATAGGCATGAAACCGGAATTCATCAAGTTCATTGAGTTGCTCTACCCGGAGATTGGCTGCTACATCCCATTCAAGGTTTAACTTCTTGAGCGCTCACATGGCCTTGTGCTCTAACTCAACCGGAAGATGGCATGCTTTCCCAAATACTAACCGGTACGGAGACATACCAATTGGAGTTTTCTACGCAGTTCTATAAGCCCACAACGCATCGTCAAGTTTCCTTGACCAATCAGTGTGATTTGCATTGACAGTTTTTGATAATATGATCTTTATCTCCCTGTTGGAGACCTCAACTTGTCCACTAGTCTGGGGATGATAGGGGGTTGACACCTTATGATTGACACCATACTTGAAAACTAAAGTGTTAAAGGCCTTGTTGTAGAAATGAGAACCCCCATCACTGATGATCGCCCTAGGAGTGCCAAATCTTGTGAAGATATTTTTCTTTAAGAAAGTCACCACACTCTGTGCCTCATTGTTGGGCAAAGCTACAGCTTCAACCCACTTGGAAACATAATCAACAGCAATCAGAATGTAAGTGTTACCACACGAACTCACAAAAGGCCCCATGAAGTCTATGCCCCACACGTCAAAATTATCGATCTCCAGAATAGTGGTGAGAGGCATTTCATCCTTCTTGGAAATTCCACCAGCTCTTTTGCATTCATTACACCTCTTAACAAGCTCACTTGTATCTTTATATAGGGTAGGCCAATAAAATCCATAGCTAAGAACCTTTGAAGAAGTTCTCGCCCCACCATGATGACCATTTTAGGGCGAGGAATGGCAAGCATCAAGAATATTCATTTGCTCCTCTTCCAGAACACATCTCCGGATCACACCATCATTGCAAATCTTGAAAAGATAGGGCTCGTCCCAATAATAATCCAAGTTGTCCCATTTGAGTTTCTTCCTTAGGTTTGAAGAGAGCTCACTCGGGACAATGCCGGTCACAAGAAAGTTAGCCACATCGGCGAACCAAGGCATACCATTCAAAGACATAGAGAGGAGTTTTTCATCCGGGAACGAATCATTAATTTTGAGACTATCGCAGGGCTTCCCCTCCTATTCTAAGAGGGACAAGTGGTCCACTACTTGATTATCACTTCCTTTTCTATCAGTGATTTCAAAGTCAAACTCTTGAAGCAAAATAACCCATCTCATCAACCTAGCCTTCGAGTCGTTTTTTGTCATCAAGTAACGGAGTGCCGCGTGATCGGTGTGCACAATCACTTTGACGCCCATGAGATATGGCCTGAACTTTTCCATGGTGAAGACAATAGCTAGTAACTCTTCGGTCACAGTATAATTGACTTGGGCGTCATTCCTCATTTTGGTTGCATAATAGACCGGATGAAATATCTTATTAACCCTTTGCCCCAAAACCGGTCCTACCGCAACGTCACTAGCATCGCACATGAGCTCAAATGTCAAGCTCCAATTGGGTGCGGTAATGATGGGAGTGGTTGTGAATTTATACTTGAGAAGCTCAAAAGATTTTATGCAATCTTCATTGAACACAAACTTTGCATCCTTTTCTAGCAGCTTGCACAAGGGGTTCACCACTTTTGAGAAATCCTTGATGAACCTTCGGTAGAACCCCGCGTGCCCAAGAAAGATCCTAACTCCCTTGACAGAAGTAGGAGGAGGGAGATTTGAAATAACTTCAATTTTTGCTTTGTCCACTTTAATACCGTTCTTTGAGATCTTATGGCCGAGGACAATGCCCTCCTAAACCATAAAGTGGCATTTTTCCCAATTAAGCACTAGGTTGGTCTCTTCACATCAGGCCAACACTTTGTCAAGATTCAAGCATTCTTCAAATGAGTGCCCCACAACACTAAAATCATCCATGAACACTTCGAGGAAGTCCTCCACCATATCCGTAAATATTGCCATCATACACCGCTAAAAAGTAGCCGGTGCATTACACAAACCAAATGGCATCCGTGAGAATGCAAATATGCCATACAGACATGTGAAGGTAGTTTTCTCTTGGTCTTCCGGTGCAATGCGAATCTGGTTGTACCCTGAGTACCCATCCAAAAAACAATAGTAGGCACGCCCGGCATGTCTATCCAACATTTGATCAAGAAAGGGCAATGGAAAGTGGTCTTTGCGGGTCACTTTATTCAGCTTTCTATAGTCCATACATACCCTCCATCCGGTGACAGTATGAGTGGGGATCAACTTATTTTTCTCATTTGTGACCACATGAAAATAGCTCTTGGTGGCCCAATACCTAGTATCTTGAACACGGAATATGGAATCAAATTAATACTTGCTCCCAAATCACACAAGGATTTTGTAAAATTGGCGCTACTAATGGTGCATGGAATTGTAAAGGCATCGGGATCTTCAAGCTTTGGAGCCATCGAGTGCACAATGGCACTCACTTGATGAGTCATTTTGATGGTCTCACAATTCATAGACCTCTTCTTAGTTACCAAGTCCTTCATGAACTTGGCATATCCCGGTATTTGTTCGAGAGCTTCCACCAAGGGCACATTGATTGACAAACTTTTCATCATCTCAATAAATTTCTTGAATTTATTTTCATTATTTTGCTTTGCAAGCCTTTGAGGATACGGTGGAGGAGGCCTTGGCAAAGGGGCCTTGGCTTTAGGCACTACCGTTTCCGGTATGTCTATCACGTGTTCCCTAGACGGGTTCACATCATTTTGAGCCTCCTCCATGTTGTCATCAATATCGATCCTCACTTCATTATTCACATTCTCATCATTGGCTTGAATATCATTATCTTCTTGCAACACAACATCATCACTCACAATCTTCTTTGGATTAGAGGTACTTGTATCTCCACCTCTACCGCTTCTTGTGGTCACCACCATAGCATGGCTTGTATTGTTCCCACACTTCGGGTTTACTACCGTATCACTTGGTAGTGACCCTTTTGGTCAAGTATTCAATGCTTGAGAAATTTGACCCATTTGTACTTCCAAGTTGCAAATAGAGGTAGTATGGGAAGCTATTTGGGCATCAGAGTCAGCATTCATTTCCATCATTTGTTTAAATATATTCTCTATCCGCCCCATCTCATTGTTTGAGGAACTTTGCCCTTGAGACGAATATAGAGGTGGATTGTTGGGTTGTTGATACATCGGGGGCCTTTGAAAGCCCAGCCCCTGGTTGCCTTGATTATTATTATTCTAACCCCCTTGGTTTCCATAGCCGCCCCAATTGTTATTATTGTTCCCCCAATTTTGATTGTTGTTCCCCCAATTGTTCCAGTTGTTGTTGTTGTCATTATTCCAATTCCCTTGGCCTTGGTTTCCCCAGTTTTGATTGTTCTCTTGTGGTCTCCATTGTTGAGTTGGAGCATTGCTCCGTTGACCTTGGCAGTTATTGCCATATAACATTTCCTCACTTTGATCATCATAAGAATCGTCTTGATTGTAACCACTGCCACTTTGCTCATATTGATCTTGATTATTTTGCACTTGTTGACCATGCTATCTCCTCTAGTTGACCATGACATTTACCCCTTCAATGGCATTTACTTGCTTTATCTCTTGAACTTGCTGAAGATGGGCCTTCGCTAACTGATTCATAGTAGTTGTCAACTCGCCTATGGCTTGTCCGTGATCATGAAGTTCCTTGTGACGATGGATGACATTCGGGTCACCTTGAGGAACATCTGCCCGACTCTGCCAAGCTGAGGATGTGTCAGCCATCTCATCAAGTATGTCACAAGCATCAGCATAAGGAATTTTCACGTGTGTATGGAGTGGTTGGGTAGCCTCTCGAGCCAGTCCAAAGCTTTCCCTCTAACTGAAAATGGGAAAAGTCTCAATCTCAGAGCGTCCTCCGACACGTTCGTTTTCTTGCTCCCCCAGCATGTGTCTACAAAACCCTTTAGATGCTTGTATGCATTCTGATGAGGAGCTCCAGTGAAGAAGCCCATTTGCTCCAATAGGGTCAGCATGACATTTGTAATTTAAAAATTTCCCGCCCAAATTCGGGGCAGGACAATTTCACTTGCGTAACCTTCATTGGGTAGCACACGATGTGTTGCCCGTGGAGGAGGTGGGGGAGGGTTTGGAATGTTTTCATTAACCCGGCGACCTCTTATTTGGACTTGAGGTTCTAGATTAACCTCATCCTCACCATTGTCATCTACCTCTTCCCCCGGAAGAACATGTCCGAGAGCATCATTATGAACCATTTGGTACTTAAGATGATAGATACACAAAAGTTAGAAAAACATAAGGAAAGAAAAACAAGACACACAAATAGTTAGATAGATAGCCAACACCATCTAACTCCCCGGCAACGGCGCCAAAAAGTGATCGGGTCCAAACCTACACCACTATAGAGTAGCGAGGATGGTCGATGCAGTTTTACCCAACGAGGTCGGGATCGATTTTGTTACACCCTATATTTTCGTATGTAAAAATGCGTCGTAAGCAAACTAATGTAGGACAAAAAAATGAGATAATATTTAAAAGTATATAAAGTAAGTTAATCATGTTACCTCTGAGGTTACAAATATTGAAGATCATGAACAACAAGTACAAAGAGGGTTGGACAGTTCAGAAGCTAAAGCAATTAAATAAAACAATGTTTCATCGAAAGTCGACAAGTTGGGAATGTTATAACATATACCTTTGGGGTGAGACTAGGGTGATTAACATGATAAAGAGATTATGTTATGATTTATATTAGTCGTATTACATCCGTGTGTTATGTTTTTAAGTCAAGCGAGTTGTGGAACAAAAGTCGATGAAAGTCATCACAAGTTACATTCATAAGTTTTACTGAAACTTTGGGTCAAATGTAACTGCAATTTTCTCCCAATATACTTAGAGTTATGGTGTGTTCCACCCATAAAATTAAAGATCTATGAGTCTATTTTCCAACGCATTAAACCATTTGTCAATACGACATCGGAGTAGAGAGATATGTGCATTTTTGCGATACTGCGCAAGCTGCTAGGTGACAAGTAGGTGTGTCACCTACTTGCTTAAATGAAAGCCCAAAAATGGGCCATTTCGGGTCGTCCAAAGAGGCCTTTTAAGGGCATATTTTCTTCATATATTAGACTTAAAATAGAGCATAATAACCAGACATAAGCTCTGCAAAGAATCCTCCCAAAAATTTCCCACAAACCCTAATTGATTTTCTCTCCCTTTCAAGTTCCAATTGGAGGTAAAACTTAGAGTTTGAAGAACCAAGATAGGAGCTGAGTTATCCAACAAATAAGGTGAGTTTACTGCTCTCTTTCATCCATTTTTTCTTCTGTAAATTCATGGTAAGTCGTTCTATACTTGTAAGAACTCACGGGATGGTGATCGGAAGCCGTGAGTTCGAGTTATTCACTTGTAGCGGACTGTTTTGTGGACTGTTTTGTGTTGCTGTTGGGCTGCGTGTTTTATTACTATTTTGTGGAGTTTTGGAGGAGGAAGGGGGTTTATAAACACCATATAAATGTAGGGTGGTTGGCTGGTCGTTCGTCATAACATTTTCGGGTCGTTTGACACTACTACGGTGGTCGTTTTGTGTACGAAGAGATTGGGGTGTGTTGGGCTGTTTTGTAGTATTTGATGGTGTATATAGGGCTGGAAAATGATGTATATATGTTGTTATTGTTCTGTCCTTGTATTGTTGGTGTTATCTTGAAGTTGGAGGAAGGGCATATTATAGGGGAGATGCTGCCCGTTTTAATACAAAATAGGTTTGTCGTTCGTTGTGCGATAGTTGTACCTTTCGTAACTTAACGATAGTATTATTATCATTCTTGTAGATTAAGGTGCGAAGAGGTGAGTTCAACTTGGTGATTGAAAAGATTGTGATAAGGTATGTTAAGGCTAAGCCTTCCTTCATTTTGGCATGATCTCGTAGCTACATGTGTTAGTAATGAGACAAAAAGAGAAGTTCATATTCATGAATTTATTCACACTATTCTAGTCTCATAAGTTACAATATTATTCCTTATCGAGACTCTATATTCAATTTTAGTATTGTCTTCTTCCAGTCAAGAGAGCAGCAAGCCTATATATACAGTATTACAATATTTTCATTACCATCGAGCTATAATCGATGGGCAGGCCCCTATTGGGCAACCTCTGATCAGATGGAAAGTTATATACCGAGCCTACTGTGGCCGAGCGCCTATGAGCGAGCCCAGCATGGTCGAGATACATAGCCTAGTATGGCCGAGCGCCTATAAGCGAGCCTACTATGGCAGAGCAGTTATATATACCGAGCCTTATAAGGCCGTACAATTATTTTACTTACTATATTGAAGGAGTTGAGTCAGTATCAGCAGGTAAGTATATCTCCAGATCATCTTTGACTCCCAGTTAATTTCAGTTATCATATTATCAGTTCAGTTTCAGATTTCAGTTATTTTATTGCCTTACATACTCGGTACATTATTTCGTACTGACGTCCCTTTTTTGGGGGCGCTGCATTTCATGCGTGCAGGTTCAGACAGACAGACGGGTAGACCTCCTCAGTAGGTGTTTTCCGAGTTCCGCCTGATCGGTAAGCTCCACGTCTTTCGGAGTTGCCAGGACTAGAGTTTTGTGTACATCTTATGTATATCTGTATATATGTTATGGGTAGGTCGGGGCCCTGTTCCGATCACAGTACATCTATCAGTAGAGGCTTGTAGGCATATCCTGTTGGTTAGTGCAGTATGTTGGGTTTGTATAAATTGGTGGTTTGTCAGCTGTAGTAGCTATGACGGCCTTGTCGGCCTAGCTTTATATTGATATTTAGTTAGTGCTAGTTTCCATTCAGTTTTATATTTTGCTTCGCAAATTGTCTTGCAAGGTGGCCCCATGGCCAAAGTATGACATTATGTGTTCAGAGTCCCTTAGTCGCAATTTGGTACGCCAGGTTAGGTGAGGCATGGGGTGCTTGTCTCGCTCCTAGGTTCGGGGCGTGACAAACTTGGTATCAGAGCAGTTCTGTCCTAGGGAGTCTACAAGCCGTGTCTAGTAGGGTGTTGTTTATAGATGTGTTGTGCACCACATTATATAAGCAAGGAACTACAGGGCATTTAGGAGTTGGTTACACTTCTTTGAAATCTAAATCGTGCTATAGAACTGAGTTATAGGAAATTTGAATTAAACTTATGTGTTGGTGTTTGCATGCACAGATGACGGTGACTAGGAAGACTACGGCTAGCCAGAGGAGAGATACAGTAGTAGGTGAGGGGACCAACAGGGTACCCCCAGTAGATGGGGCCCAGTCTGAGGCTCAAGGGGAGACCCCTACTCAGCCATTACCGGCTCCTCCACCAACTACGGAGATTCCTAGGGAAACCGCACATCCAGTTCCCCCTCCACTTCCATCAGATCAGGACTTAAGGAGTGCGGTGCATTTGTTGACACAGTTGGTAGCTACCCAGCAACATGCTAGGGCATCAGCTAGTGCAGGAACTTCTGAGGGGTCTGGGAGTTCAAGGGTCCGAGAGTTTATTGCTTTGAGTCCCCCAGAGTTCACGGGGACAGATCAGAGGGAGGACCCGCAGGATTTCATAGATCAGCTTCACAGGATCTTTCGTGTTATGCATGCCACGGAGAAAGAGGCAGTTGAGCTAGCAGCTTTTCGACTCCGAGATATAGCCATCCTTTGGTATGAGGGATGGGAGAGGTCCAGGGGACGTGATACACCTCCAGCTATTTGGGAGAATTTTTCAGATGCTTTCCTTGACCAGTACTTACCGCGGGAGATCCGATAGGCTCGAGTCGATCAGTTTCTAGCCCTCAAGCAGGGTAATATGAGTGTTCGAGAGTATAGTCTCCGTTTTGACTCATTGGCCAGATATGCACCATCCATAGTTTCTACTATGCGGGACAGGATTCACAGGTTTATAGCAGGGTTAGCCCCAGAGTTAACCGAGGCATGTGCCACCGCTGCATTGCAGGATAGTATGGATATCTCCCGGATTCAGGCATTCGCCCAGAATATAGAAAGGGGTAGGCGTCGGCAGCAGGGTACAGAGAGGGCTGAGCAAGGGCAACGTAAGAGGATGAGATTTCCCAGGTCTCAGGAGCAATCTCAGGGTAGTTATAGGACCCAGTACTTCGGACGGCCACCTAGGCCTCCGCCACCTCAGTTACAGGGTTACGGGTATGACCGCTATACTCAGTCAGGACCAGGTGAGAGCTCACGGGCGTCGGGTTTGCAGCGACAATGAGGTTCTGCGCAGACATGGTCATTTCCTCCGCGGTGTGACATCTGTGGTAGAGGACACTTGGGTCAATGCCGAGCAGGTTCTGATGCTTGTTATACATGTGGGCGTCCGGGGCATATGATGCGAGATTGCCCAAATAGAGATTCTGGGGGAATGGCACAACCAGCGAGTTCAGCAACAGGATCGTCTATGTCCGTGCATCCTTCAAGGCGTGAGTCTCAGTCTTCGGCTGGTAGAGGTCGAGGCAGAGGTAGAGGTTCCAGTTCAAGTGGTAATCAGAACCGTATCTATGCTTTAGCGGGTCGACAGGACCAGGAGTCTTCACCAGACGTTGTGACAGGTATATTAACCATTTGCTCTCATGATGCTTATGCTTTGATAGACCCAGGATCTACTTTATCGTATATTACCCCATTTGTCGCGAGGAAGTTTGGTATAGTGCCTGAAATACTAAGTGATCCTTTTGCGGTATCTACACCGGTCGGAGAATCGATTATTGCTAGACGGGTTTACCGAGGTTGTACGGTGACAATTTGTAGTCGTCAGACCTCAGCTGACCTAGTTGAGCTAGAGATGATGGACTTTGATGCTATCATGGGCATGGACTGGTTGGCAGCTTGCTATGCCACAGTTGATTGCCGAGCAAAGGTAGCCAAATTTCATTTTCCGGGTGAGCCAGTCCTTGAATGGGTAGGTAATACACCAACACCCAGAGGTAGGTTTATTTCCTATCTGAAGGCGAGGAAAATGATCGCAAAAGGGTGCATTTATCATAGTGTGCGAGTTAGAGATGCAGATGCTGAGATACCTACACTTCAGTCTATTCCCATAGTCAAAGAGTATGCAGATGTGTTTCCAGATGAGCTTCCGGGTATTCCTCCAGAGCGAGAGATTGATTTTAGCATCGATTTGCTTCCAGGAACTCAACCAATATCCGTCCCTCCGTATAGAATGGCACCTGCCGAATTGAAGGAGTTGAAGGAGCAGTTAAAAGATTTGCTGGAGAAAGGTTACATTAGGCCCAGTACCTCACCTTGGGGTGCACCGGTACTATTTGTGCGGAAGAAAGACGGCTCGCTGAGGATGTGTATCGATTATTGGCAGTTGAACAAGGTAACTATTAAGAATAAGTATCCACTTCCAAGGATCGATGACTTGTTTGATCAGTTGCAGGGAGCTAGATGCTTTTCCAAGATTGATTTGAGGTCGGGGTACCACCAGGTCAGAGTTCGGGAAAAAGATATTCCGAAGACAGCCTTCAGGACCCGATATGGCCACTTCGAGTTCCTTGTCATGTCCTTCGGGTTGACTAATGCACCCGCTGTATTTATGGACTTGATGAATAGCCTATTCCGGCCATTTTTAGATCTGTTCGTGATAGTATTTATTGATGATATTCTGGTTTATTCCCGTTCAGAGGATGAGCATGCGGACCACCTGCGAGCGGTACTCCAAACCCTCCGTGATCGTAAGTTGTATGCTAAGTTTTCTAAATGTGAGTTCTGGTTGAAGTCTGTAGCATTCTTGGGGCATATTGTATCAGATGAAGGGATAAAGGTGGACACTCAAAAGATTGAGGCCGTGAAATCTTGGCCTAGACCTACCACTCCGACAGAGGTTCGTAGCTTTCTAGGCTTAGCAGGATACTATCGGAGGTTCGTAGAGGGTTTTTCTTCCCTTTCGGCACCATTGACGAAGTTGACACAGAAAGAAACTAAGTTTCAATGGACAGAGGCTTGTGAGCGGAGTTTCCAAGAGCTTAAGAACAAGTTGACCTCAGCTCCAGTTCTAACACTTCCAGAGGGTCTAGAGGGTTATGCCGTGTATTGTGATGCATCAGGTGTCGGGTTAGGATGTGTCCTGATGCAACATGGGAAGGTAATTGCATATGCTTCAAGGCAGTTGAGGAAGCACGAGAGGAATTATCCGACCCACGACCTCGAGTTAGCTGCGGTTGTCCATGCACTTAAGATATGGCGGCATTATTTATATGGTGTTCATGTTGATATATTTACTGATCATAAAAGCCTACAATATATTTTCAAGCAGAAAGAGTTGAATTTGCGACAGAGGCGATGGCTTGAGTTATTGAAAGATTACGATGTTAACATTCTCTACCATCCAGGGAAAGCTAATGTTGTAGCAGATGCCTTAAGTCGCCGATCTATGGGTAGCTTAGCACATGTAGAGCCCGAGAAAAGACAATTAGCTAGAGATATTCATCAATTGGCTTTGTTGGGGGTTCGGTTAGTAGATTTCTGAGGATGGTGGAGTTGTAATCCAAAACACTGCAAAATCATCCCTCATAGCTGAAGTCAAGGAAAGGCAGTACGAGGACCCAGAGTTGGTCGAGTTGAGAGAGCGAGTTCCGCAGCAGAAGAAGCCATTGTTAGAGCTCAAGGGAGATGGGGTTCTCAGATACAAGGGTCGTTTGTGTGTTCCAGATGTAGCAGGGCTACGAGACAGGATTATGTCAGAGGCAAATTGCTGCTATTTATAAAGATTGGCCATGTGTGGCATGCATAGTATGTTTCTGGCTACGTGCAGGTTGGTTTTAACCTAGTGTACGAAGGATACTCTGGAAAAAGTTTCCAAAGTCTCCAAGAGTAAACATTCGAGGACGAATGTTCCCAAGGGGGAGTGATGTTACACCCTATATTTTCGTATGTAAAAATGCGTCGTAAGCAAACTAATGTAGGACAAAAAAATGAGATAATATTTAAAAGTATATAAAGTAAGTTAATCATGTTACCTCTGAGGTTACAAATATTGAAGATCATGAACAACAAGTACAAAGAGGGTTGGACAGTTCAGAAGCTAAAGCAATTAAATAAAACAATGTTTCATCGAAAGTCGACAAGTTGGGAATGTTATAACATATACCTTTGGGGTGAGACTAGGGTGATTAACATGATAAAGAGATTATGTTATGATTTATATTAGTCGTATTACATCCGTGTGTTATGTTTTTAAGTCAAGCGAGTTGTGGAACAAAAGTCGATGAAAGTCATCACAAGTTACATTCACAGGTTTTACTGAAACTTTGGGTCAAATGTAACTGCAATTTTCTCCCAATATACTTAGAGTTATGGTGTGTTCCACCCATCAAATTAAAGATCTATGAGTCTATTTTCCAACTCATTAAACCATTTGTCAATACGACATCGGAGTAGAGAGATATGTGCATTTTTGCGATACTGCGCAAGCTGCTAGGTGACAAGTAGGTGTGTCACCTACTTGCTTAAATGAAAGCCCAAAAATGGGCCATTTCGGGTCGTCCAAAGAGGCCTTTTAAGGGCATATTTTCTTCATATATTAGACTTAAAATAGAGCATAATAACCAGACATAAGCTCTGCAAAGAATCCTCCCAAAAATTTCCCACAAACCCTAATTGATTTTCTCTCCCTTTCAAGTTCCAATTGGAGGTAAAACTTAGAGTTTGAAGAACCAAGATAGGAGCTGAGTTATCCAACAAATAAGGTGAGTTTACTGCTCTCTTTCATCCATTTTTTCTTCTGTAAATTCATGGTAAGTCGTTCTATACTTGTAAGAACTCACGGGATGGTGATCGGAAGCCGTGAGTTCGAGTTATTCACTTGTAGCGGACTGTTTTGTGGACTGTTTTGTGTTGCTGTTGGGCTGCATGTTTTATTACTATTTTGTGGAGTTTTGGAGGAGGAAGGGGGTTTATAAACACCATATAAATGTAGGGTGGTTGGCTGGTCGTTCGTCATAACATTTTCGGGTCGTTTGACACTACTACGGTGGTCGTTTTGTGTACGAAGAGATTGGGGTGTGTTGGGCTGTTTTGTAGTATTTGATGGTGTATATAGGGCTGGAAAATGATGTATATATGTTGTTATTGTTCTGTCCTTGTATTGTTGGTGTTATCTTGAAGTTGGAGGAAGGGCATATTATAAGGGAGATGCTGCCCGTTTTAATACAAAATAGGTTTGTCGTTCGTTGTGCGATAGTTGTACCTTTCGTAACTTAACGATAGTATTATTATCATTCTTGTAGATTAAGGTGCGAAGAGGTGAGTTCAACTTGGTGATTGAAAAGATTGTGATAAGGTATGTTAAGTCTAAGCCTTCCTTCATTTTGGCATGATCTCGTAGCTACATGTGTTAGTAATGAGACAAAAAGAGAAGTTCATATTCATGAATTTATTCACACTATTCTAGTCTCATAAGTTACAATATTATTCCTTATCGAGACTCTATATTCAATTTTAGTATTGTCTTCTTCCAGTCAAGAGAGCAGCAAGCCTATATATACAGTATTACAATATTTTCATTACCATCGAGCTATAATCGATGGGCAGGCCCCTATTGGGCAACCTCTGATCAGATGGAAAGTTATATACCGAGCCTACTGTGGCCGAGCGCCTATGAGCGAGCCCAGCATGGTCGAGATACATAGCCTAGTATGGCCGAGCGCCTATAAGCGAGCCTACTATGGCAGAGCAGTTATATATACCGAGCCTTATAAGGCCGTACAATTATTTTACTTACTATATTGAAGGAGTTGAGTCAGTATCAGCAGGTAAGTATATCTCCAGATCATCTTTGACTCCCAGTTAATTTCAGTTATCATATTATCAGTTCAGTTTCAGATTTCAGTTATTTTATTGCCTTACATACTCGGTACATTATTTCGTACTGACGTCCCTTTTTTGGGGGCGCTGCATTTCATGCGTGCAGGTTCAGACAGACAGACGGGTAGACCTCCTCAGTAGGTGTTTTCCGAGTTTCGCCTGATCGGTAAGCTCCACGTCTTTCGGAGTTGCCAGGACTAGAGTTTTATGTACATCTTATGTATATCTGTATATATGTTATGGGTAGGTCGGGGCCCTGTTCCGATCACAGTACATCTATCAGTAGAGGCTTGTAGGCATATCCTGTTGGTTAGTGCAGTATGTTGGGTTTGTATAAATTGGTGGTTTGTCAGCTGTAGTAGCTATGACGGCCTTGTCGGCCTAGCTTTATATTGATATTTAGTTAGTGCTAGTTTCCATTCAGTTTTATATTTTGCTTCGCAAATTGTCTTGCAAGGTGGCCCCATGGCCAAAGTATGACATTATGTGTTCAGAGTCCCTTAGTCGCAATTTGGTACGCCAGGTTAGGTGAGGCATGGGGTGCTTGTCTCGCTCCTAGGTTCGGGGCGTGACAGATTTCCACAGGGAGATAATTTGGTTTGGAGTTGGGTATCTAACTAATCTAGATGTGCGTGTTGTTCCTAATTGCATTTCCAAACATTGTTGCGATTAATTCTATTCTAATTTTATACTATAGTATGTTGAGTGTAAGCTAAGTACAATATTATTGGTGAGAATTTTCAAGTGTTAAAAGGCACTGAGGAAGTGACTTCCGCCTAGGTGAGTATCTAATGGGTATCAAGAATCTAGGACAAGCTTGTTATGACTGGAGTCATGATATAACCATCGCACATAAATGCTCACTCTATACCTCTCGGTAGTTTGAGTGACTTTGCCTGATTTGGCTTTCTCAGGCCCAAATGGGTGTTCATACAATACAAGTGAAATTTGCTCAAGTCGGGCATTACTATCTCTAGGTTTAACCCTTTAATTGGGGCTATCAATCTCTTGAGTTCACCCAAATTTCTTATTAGCCTAATTTTTCTAGACTTAGTCCCTCTTTCTCAAGAAGAGCCTAAGTCATAAAGGCATGAATCAGTGCTTGCACCCACTAATTCTATAATTTTGGCATAAATTAGGCTAAATATCACTAACTCATAAACAATTAAGCCCTAAAATTCAAGACCCATTAAATACCCACACTAGGGTTGGGTCACAACCCTAGCTATGGGGTCTAGCTACTCATAATAGCAGCAGAAATCAAAGATAAAGATGAAATATAAGCCATAATATTAAAGTACAAGATGAAAATCTAAAGTTTGAAGGTAAATCTACTCTAAAATTGCCCAAAAAGGGAAAAACCAGCTCTTCACGTGCTCTCTTTTACAAAACTTGACCTAAAATTGATAAAAGGATCTATTTATACTATGCTGAAATTTTCGGACAAAAATGCCCCTGCGGAGGATTCGCGGACGCGTAATTCTGACTGCATCCGCTCTTGAGCTTTCGCGGCCGCGTAATAATGAGTGCGGTCCGCGTTTCTTCAATACTGGGCTTGGATTGGGTTTAATTTCGCGGACCGCGTAATTTCAACCGCGTCCGCGTGTGCTTCTATCGCGACCGCGTAATTTGGACGCAGACCGCGTTCTTCAGTTAAGCCTGGCTTGTAGGGTCTCTAAACCTCAAGATGCGCTTTCAGCAGAAATCCCTTCGCGATAGTGATGAGTATTCTCTCCTATCACGCGGGTGACCCGAGTTCGATCCCCGGCAATGACGCCAAAAAGTGATCGGGTCCAAACCTACACCACTATAGAGTAGCGAGGATGGTCAATGCAGTTTTACCCAACGAGGTCGGGATCGATTTTCATAGGGAGTTAATTTGGTTTGGAGTGGGGTATCTAACTAATATAGATGTGCGTGTTATTCCTAATTGCATTTCCAAACATTGTTGTGATTAATTCTATTCTAATTTTATACTATAGTATGCTGAGTGTAAGCTAAGTACAATATTATTGGTGAGAGTTTTCAAGTGTTAAAAGGCACTAGGGAAGTGACTTCCGCCTAGGTGAGTATCTAATGGGTATCAAGAATCTAGGACAAGCTTGTTATGACTGGGGTCGTGATATAACCATCACACATAAATGCTCACTCTATACCTCTCGGTAGTTTGAGTGACTTTGCCCGATTTGGCTTTCTCAAGCCCAAATGGGTGTTCATACAATACAAGTGAAATTTGCTCAAGTTGGGTATTACTATCTCTAGGTTTAACCCTTTAAATGGGGCTATCAATCTCTTGAATTTACCCAAATTCCTTGTTAGCCTAATTTTTCTAGACTTAGTCCCTCTTTCTCAAGAAGAGCCTAAGTCATAAAGGCATGAATCAGTGTTTGCACCCACTAATTCTATAATTTTAGCATAAATTAGGCTAAATATCACTAACCCATAAACAATTAATCCCTAAAATTCAAGACCCATTAAATACCCACACTAGGGTTGGGTCACAACCCTAGCTATGTGGTCTAGCTACTAATAATAGCAGCAGAAATCAAAGATAAAGATGAAATATAAGCCATAATATTAAAATACAAGATGAAAATCTAAAGTTTGAAGGTAAATCTACTCTAAAATTGCCCAAAAGGGGAAAAAATAGCTGTTCACGTGCTCTCTTTTACAAAACTTGACCTAAAATTGATAAAAGATCTATTTATACTAAGCTAAAATTTCCGGACAAAAATGCCCCTGCGGAGGATTCGCGAACGCGTAATTCTGACCGCATCCGCGCTTGAGCTTTCGCGGCCGCATAATAATTAGCGCGGTCCGTGTTTCTTCAATATTGGGCTTGGATTGGGCTTAATTTCGCGGACCGCGTAATTTCAACCGCGTCCGCATGTGCTTTTATCGCGGCCGCATAATTTGGATGCGGACCGCGTTCTTCAGTTAAGCCTGACTTGCAGGGTCTCTGAACCTCAAGATGCGCTCTCAACGAGAAATCCCTTCGCGACCACGCCAAAGATTTCACGGCCGCATTTTTCCAACGCGGTCAGCGGTGATTTTAGTACTCAAAGTAGCTTCTCTGAATCTACTTTCACGTACCGCGTAATAGTGGCCACCTCAGCGGTGGTCCTTACGCGGCCGTGCTTTTCTGCCGTTCTCAGCGCTCCAGTCTCAACTTTGGATTCGTGCAGGTTTGACTCCTTCACGAGTTGATTATGGTTTTTTTGCCTCATTTTGACCAAACCCTGCAAGCAAGCACATTAATTTAATTTTTGGGAATACCTTTACACATTTTTTACCTAAAACCTAAGCAAAAGAGAGTAAATAATAGGCTAAAACCCCTAGTTATCAATACCCCTCTTAAATGCGATGTAACACCAAACATCAAATAAATCGGCAATCTCCAAACATGCTCCAGGTGATCCGAAACTCACCCGAGCCTTCCGGGACCCTGTCCAATCTTACCAACAAGTCCATATACCTAATTCAAACTTATCCAAAGGCCCTAAACACCACAAATAACATCAAAACCAAAAATCAAAGATCTATAAATAACCCAACTTTGTCAAATGCATCCTAATCATACTTAGACATTCTAGATCACAACCAAACTTTGCACACAAGTTTCAATCAACTAAATGAACCTATCCAAAGTCCAAAATACAAATGGGAACCTGATAATATCAAAGTCAACTCCCGGTCAAACCTATGGACTCTCCAAACATTCAAATTGCCAACTTCTGGCAAATAGAGCTGAAACCTTATAGGAACCTCTAAATCCATATCCGAACATACGCTTTAGTCCAAAATCACCATACTAATCTATTGAAACCATCAAATCACCAATCCGAGGTCATCTACTCAAAATTCAACTCTTACAATTTAAACATCCAAAAAGAGACTAAGGGTGTGTTTGGTATGACAGAAAATATTTTTCGAAAAATGTTTTTCCATTTTCCACTGTTTGGTTGCATAAAATAGTTTGAAAAATATTTTCCTAGATATCACATTTTCCTGAAATTGGAGGAAAATGACTTCCCTAGAAAAATTTAGGAAAATATTTTTCAAAAACTCAACTTACCCTCACATCTAACCCCAACCCCCTCCAATTTCAATTTTCTATTTGTTTTTCTATGCCACCCACCCACCCCCACCCCCCACCCCCACAATTGTGTTTTTTTGTATTTTTAATTTTCTGAACCACCCACCCACCCCCCCCGCAAAAAAATTACTTTTTTTTTTGTATTTTTGATTTTCAGTTCTGGTTTTTTTATTTTTTAATTTACAGGTTCGAAATTTTACGAGTTCCAAAATTATGAGTTCGGAGGTTTATGTGTATGGAAGTTTGCGGGTTTAGAAATTATAGAGTTTACGGGTTCGAAAGTTTAGCAGTTCAGAAGTTTATGAAATTTATGGGTTCGGAAGGTTGTTGGTTCGAAAATTTATGGTTTCATGTTTATTGTATCTAAATTATAATTTATGAATACTCTTGAGAAGTTATTTTCCTTAATTTGTGTATCAAACACCGGAAAATGAGTAAGATTACTACTTGTTTTCCAAAAAAAATATTTTCTTGGAAAATATTTTCCACGAAAAACATTTTCTGTTATACCAAACACACCCTAAGTGTTCCAAATTACTCTCAAACATTCCCAAAACTAAACCAACCATCCCACAAGTCATAAAATATCAAACACACATACCGAAAGCATCAATAGAGGAACGGGGCTTAAATATACAAAACGATGGTCGGGTCGTTACAACGCACGCAAAAGTTGTTTCATCTCATGGATCATCAGCATAACCCGATCAACAAAAGAATGTGTGATTCTAAATATAGATTTCTTCAAGTGCAGATGACAATATAAATCTCGAAAAATCCCATTGGCGGCTCAAGACCATCACAAATCCGGAACATACATACTTTTTATGAGTTTGCTTGGGGTTTTATGAATTGTAGAATATGCTCCTTGACACCTTTCTTCGAGGGAAACAAAATCCAATGGTCAAAATCAGGACAACTCTTCCAGGCCCCATAGACTAAACTTTAGTATTTGTTCTTCATGGAGTAGCAGGTATGTTGTAAATTAGTGTCTTAGGTATCGGGTTTTATGGGAAATACTCGAATTTTGGACGCCTGACCCATTTGTATCTCTAGTATTTTGACAAGATATTGGTCCTCATTACAGCTCGCAAATACAAGCACCTGGTATATTCTCTACAATATTACAGGATAAATTACTAATCATATCTGTTGAGGTTTTGTTTTTAAGATGAAATAGTCTTGAAATGAGGGTGAATGGGAAATGGAGGGAAAATGAAATTTTTTGAGTAAAATTTTAAGTTTTCCTCTCTTGATAATGAGACATTGTCCCATATTGGAAGAGGAAAAGATTTTTGGTGGGTATATATATAATTGCTCTTCTTGTAGCTCTTAAAGAGTTAAGAAGAAAGCAAGCCTCGCACCGTCGTCGTCGTCACTCGCTCGGCTCGGCTTCGGCTACGGCTACGGCTATGGCTTCGGCTTCGGCTTCGGCTTCGGATTCGGATTCGGATTCGGTCAAATGATTGATTGATTAATTTTTTTCACCAAATTTATTTGTTAATAGTAACCGTGTATTGTCCACCAGGAAGCCGCCTAATGCTCTTCCCACCATGAATGTGCTTGCTCCACAAACAAGTGCTTGCTCCACAAACAAGCTAATGCTTGCTCCACCATAGAGGGTGGACGATTGTTCTTCTTCAACACTGGCTGCTATATATATGTACAGCAGCTGTTGAAGAAAGACACACACAATACACAAGACACAAAACTGAAATCGCTCAACAGACTTGGCTATACATTGCACTCCTTCCTCTCAGCATTTCCATACGATTTACTGAGTTTTTACTCCTTTGTTCTGTATTGTTTTAACTTCAAACAAAGCAACTGTAAGTGTGATTTGCTACCGAACTTTGTGTTCGCTGAAACACTGGGGTTTGAAGTACCGCTACACCAGTGTGTTATTCGTTCTATCCTGAGAGAAAATAATCCATAACCTTGGGTACTAGGAGGGGATTAAATTCCTTAAGGAAACACTGTGAATTCAGTGGGCTCGAATTAATTACTGTTTCATTACGATAACTTATATTTTCCAGAATTATTATTTACAAATACAGCAATATTGGCGGGACTAACAATCTTAAGGAATTTAATATTTATTTCTGTATTTGTGTTATTCTTATTATTCTGCAAACTAAAACCTTTGTGCTTTTGTGTACTCCCATTTTGGAGAGTAAAGCCTTCGTGGCATTTTGTTGGAGATTAAAATCTACGTGATTTTTACTCCAGTTTGAAAACGTGTATTAAACGTTTGTTTGTGTCATTCTTTTACAGAAAAAAAATGACGACTGAAAGCGAAAACCAAGTTGTTCCGATGGTGACTGCCAATGCATCGACAAGCCGAACACCGACAGAAAAACCCGGAAACTTTTTTGGGATTGATTTCAAGCGCTGGCAGTAGAAGATGTTCTTCTACTTAACTATGTTATGTCGACAGAAGTTCATCAAGGAAGATGTTCCTGATCTGCCAGATAAAACTCCAGAGAATGAACGCTTTATCGTGATTGAAGCGTGGAAGCATTCTGATTTTTTGTGCAAGAATTATATTCTTAGCGGACTGGATGATAATCTGTATAATGTATACAGTGGCGTGGAGACGTCAAAAGAATTGTGGAATGCGCTTGAAAAGAAATATAAAACTGAAGATGCCGGGATGAAGAAATTCGTTGCCGCAAAATTTTTGGACTACAAAATGGTAGATAGCAAGTCTGTTATTACCCAAGTCCAGGAATTGCAAGTGATTATTCATGATCTACTTGCTGAAGGTCTTGTCATCAATGAAGCATTCCAAGTAGCAGCAATGATTGAGAAGTTGCCTCCGTTGTGGAAGGACTTCAAAAATTATTTGAAACACAAACGAAAGGAAATGTCCCTTGAAGATCTCATTGTTCGGTTGAGAATCGAAGAGGACAATAAAGCTGCTGAAAGGAGAGGCCGTGGAAATTCAACAATAATGGGAGCAAATATTGTTGAAGATAACAAAAAGAGGAAGAAGGCTTCGGGTCCGAAATACAACCCAAGCAAGAAGCGGTTCAGTGGAAACTGCTATAACTGTGGAAAAAACGGACACAAATCTATGGAGTGTCGTGCTCCGAAGAAAGACAAGAAAAGGGGTCAAGCAAACATGGTAGTAAAGCATGATGATGTTGATAACTTGTGTGCCATGCTTTCTGAATGTAACTTGGTGGGAAATCCTAAACTGTGGTGGTTTGATTCAGGAGCCACTCGCTATGTTTGTGCAGTTAGAGAAGCTTTTGCTACTTATGCTCCTGCTGGACCCGGAGAAACAGTTTATATGGGAAATGCTTCAACAGCAAAAGATAAAGGATATGGGAAGATATTTCTGAAAATGACTTCTGGCAAGGTCATGACTTTGAACAATGTCCTTCATGTTCCCGAAATGAGAAAGAATTTAGACTCTACTGGACTTCTTGTTAAGCACGGTATTAAGTGCGTTTTTGTGTCCAACAAGGTTGTCATAAGTAAGAATGAAATATTTGTAGGAAAAGGTTACCTCACCGAGGGCCTTTTCAATCTAAATGTAATGGTTGTGGAAAATAATAATAATATTTCAGCTTCTTCTTACTTACTTGAGTCAAATGATTTATGGCATGTACGTTTGGGTCATGTCAATTATAAAACCTTGCGGAAAATGATTAACTTGGAAGTACTGCCCAAGTTTGAATGCGAAAAATCAAAATGTCAAACATGTGTGGAATCTAAGTATGTTAAACATCCTTATAAGTCAGTTGAAAGGAATTCAAATCCTTTAGACTTAATTCACACAGATATTTGTGACATGAAGTCAATACCATCTCGCGGTGGAAAGAAGTATTTCATAACTTTTATTGACGATGGTACTCGATATTGCTATGTTTACTTACTGAATAGTAAAGATGAAGCAATAGACGCATTCAGGCAATACAAAAATGAAGTTGAAACGCAACTTAACAAGAAAGTAAAAATGATAAGAAGTGATAGGGGTGGTGAATATGAATCTCCTTTTGAAGAAATATGTTTAGAATATGGAATTATTCATCAAACAACAGCCCTTAAACGCCCCAATCTAATGGGATTGCGGAAAGAAAGAATCGCACATTAAAGGAGATGATGAACGCGTTCTTGATAAGTTCTGGTTTGCCACAGAACTTGTGGGGGGAAGCCATTCTTACGGCTAATCGAATATTAAATCGAGTGCCCCATAGCAAAACACAATCCATTCCATATAAAAAAATGGAAAGGAAGGAAGCCCAACTTGAATTATTTTAAAGTGTGGGGGTGTTTGGAAAAAGTGCAAGTTCCTAAACCCAAAAGGGTAAAGATAGGACCAAAAATCGTTGATTGTGTTTTCATAGGATATGCGACAAATAGTAAAGCATATCGATTTCTGGTTCATAAATCAGAAAATCCCGACATTCATAATAATACGGTTATAGAATCAGATAATGCTGAGTTCTTTGAAAATATATATCCGTATAAAAAGGAATATGAGTCGTTTGGTGAAGGATCTAAACGACCTCGGGAAGAAAAAAAAAAGAAAGTACATGTAATCAGGAGGATCCAAGACGTAATAAACGTCAAAGAACTTCTACTTCATTTGGACAAGATTTTGTGACTTTCTTATTGGAGAATGAGCCTCAAACGTTTAAAGAAGCTATGATTTCTTCCGAATCATTGTTTTAGAAAGAGGCAGTCAATAGTGAAATAGAATCCATATTGAACAACCATACATGGAAATTGGTTGATCTTCCTCCTGGAAATAAACCTTTGGGTTCTAAATGGATTTTTAAGAGAAAAATCAAAGGTGATGGCACTATTGATAAATTCAAGGCAAGACTCGTAGTCAAAGGGTATAGACAACGAGAAGGTCTAGACTACTTTGATACATACTTTTCAGTTACAAGAATTACGTCCATACGGATGTTAGTAGCATTAGCTGCAGTGTATGGTCTTGAAATTCATCAAATAGATGTTAAGACAGCCTTCTTAAATGGAGAGTTGGAGGAAGAAATTTACATGGAACAACCTGAAGGGTTTGTGGTTCCAGGTAAAGAAAAGAAGGTATGTAGACTTGTTAAGTCTCTTTACGGACTAAAACAAGCACCCAAACAATGGCATGCGAAATTTGACCAAACAATGTTGTCAAATGGTTTTAAGATAAATGAATGTGATAAATGTGTGTACATTAAAAATGTTCCAAATCACATAGTCATTGTTTGCCTATATGTGGATGATATGCTGATAATGAGTAATGACATTGCCAACATAAATGCTACTAAGCGTATGCTCAATAGCAAGTTTGATATGAAAGACTTGGGAGTTGCTGATTTAATTCTGGGAATTAAGATCCATAAGACTCCTCAAGGTCTGGCATTGTCACAATCTCATTATATTAAGACAGTACTTGAAAAATTCAAGCACTTGGGCTTTAAAGTTGCAAAGACTCCAATTGACGTGAATCTTGCATTAGCAAAGAACAAAGGCCAAAGCATATCACAATTGGATTATGCTCGTGTATTGGGATGCTTAATGTATATCATGAATTGTACACGACCAGATATAGCTTGTGCTATAAGTAAACTGAGTCGATATACGAGCAATCCAGGCCAATCTCATTGGATGGCAATGAAACGAGTTTTGGGATATTTAGAACATACCCAGAATTTTGACTTGCACTACAGCAAATTTCCTGCGGTGATTGAGGGATACTGTGATGCAAATTGGATCACCGGTTCAACTGATTCTAAGTCCATGAGTGGATATGTATTCACTATTGGTGGAGGAGCGGTATCTTGGAAGTCGTCCAAACAAACATGTATTGCCCGCTCTACAATGGAGGCTGAATTCATAGCCTTAGATAAAGCCGGTGAAGAAGCTGAATGGCTCCGGAATTTCTTGGAAGACATTCCATTTTGGCCCAAACCATTGGCACCAATATGCATACATTGTGATAGTCAAGCGGCAATTGGAAGGGCTGGGAGCGTTATGTATAACGGTAAATCTCGTCATATACGACGAAGACATAAAACCGTTAGGCAATTACTCTCTAGAGGAATTATCACGATTGACTATGTAAAGTCAAGTGATAATGTGTCGGATCTACTTACAAAAGGCCTAACTAGAGAGGTAGTTGAGAAATCATCAAGGGGAATGGGGCTATGGCCGAGAACAAGTCATTGTGGCGGTAACTCTACCTAGAAGACTGGAGATCCCAAGATCTAGGTTCAAGGAGATCAAACAAAGTCATTAATGACGGTTCAACATTGTCAAATAAAATTTTAGTCCGTTCTCGTGATGAGACAATGTTCAGTACCAAGGATAAAGCATTAAGGCTTTTTAATAATTTCTAAATTTGATACGGGGTATATCAAATAGTGTATCTACAGGATGACACGTTTAGGAATCACCTATGTAAGTGTGAAGTGTTAGCCGCTTCAAGGAGAATTTTGTAAGGCCAGTTCTCTACGCACTTATGAAACCAGGCGGTGTTCATGGCTGAAACGAACACAACAATGAGAACCAAAGACAGTTAAGGGTTGATTGTGTGACTTATGGTTGTCTAGGTATACACCAAAGATCGGCGGTTCAAAGATATCAAATCTTCCGATTGACCGAGTATATCCGACATAAGTTTACTACGAAAAGTTCAAAGGGAAACCTACTTATCCAGATGCGATTAATCCTTGCTTGCAAATCACACAGTTTTTTCATGCATACTTCCGTGATATAGCCATTCCCCATTCATGTGGGGGATTGTTGAGGTTTTGTTTTTAAGATGAAATAGTCTTGAAATGAGGGTGAATGGAAAATGGAGGGAAAATAAAATTTTTTGAGTAAAATTTTAAGTTTCCCCCTCTTGACAATGAGACATTGTCCCATATTGGAAGAGGAAAAAAATTTTGGTGGGTATATATATAATTGCTCTTCTTGTAGCTCTTAAGGAGTTAAGAAGAAAGCAAGCCTCGCGCCGTCGTCGTCGTCGCTCGCTCGGCTCGGCTTCGGCTATGGCTTCGGCTTCGGCTTCGGCGGATTCGGATTCGGATTTGGTCAAATGATTGATTGATTAATTTTTTGGACCAAATTTATTTGTTAATAGTAAATATTAACGTAAGATTATCCGTATTTATAACGGATATTTTTCAATCCATGTATTGACCACCAGGCAGCCGCCTAATGCTCTTCCCACCATGAATGTGCTTGCTCCACAAACAAGTGCTTGCTCCACAAACAAGCTAATGCTTGCTCCACCATGGAGGGTGGACGCTTGTTCTTCTTCAACACTGGCTGCTATATATATGTGCAGCAGCTGTTGAAGAAAGACACACACAATGCACAAGACACAAAACTGAAATCGCTCAACAGATTTGGCTATACATTGCACTCCTTCCTCTCAGCATCCATACGATTTTCTGAGTTTCTACTCCTTTGTTCTGCATTGTTTTAACTTCAAACAAAGCAACTGTAAGTGTGATTTGCTACCGAACTTTGTGTTCGCTGAAACACTGGGGTTTGAAGTACCGCTACATCAGTGTGTTATTCGTTCTATCCTGGGAGGAAATAATCCATAACCTTGGGTACTAGGAGAGGATTAAATTCCTTAAGGAAACACTGTGAATTCAGTGGGCTCGAATTAATTACTGTTTCATTGCGATAACTTATATTTTCCAGAATTATTATTTACAAATACAGCAATATTGACGGGACTAACAATATCTACAACAGAGCGCTGAGAAATCCTCATGGTATAATACTAGCGACTTTGCTAACACTTCTGGAAACTAACATCAGGAAAGTTAACTAATTGAACATAGCAAATTAATGCCTTCCCACATTAAATTTACTATATAAAGACTATCCAAAAGACTTGCCATGAATACAAAATCTTGATATGTCTCCATAGCCATACAACTACTAGTTCAACTATTAGTAATTGCAACATACGATTTTATCAGAGAGCACAAACCTCCAGATGAGAGAGTATTAGGGAAGAACATGGACTAGACCAAGTAAAAATAATAAGCAAAGCCATGGCACTTAATCCATGACTTCTTCGGGTTCAAGTAACACACAGTCTTCTTCTGTGAAAACTTCAAGTATGATTCTAACATTGGGTGATGCTCGGCCGAATAGTTTCATCTCATCATCCATCATCTGTGTACTCCGATGAAAGTGATGTGCAACATTCCAAATTAAGATTTCCTCGAGTACAGGTGCTGATGCCAATATAAATCTAACAAATTCCATTTCCGTCTCAGCACCAGTAAAATAACTCATCTCCACTCTTTGAAGCAGCTTCGCAACACCACACGAGATTGATTGGGCTCGTAAGAATTGTACAACAGGTTCCACAACATTTCCCGCTGAAACCTAATGGGTTATCAAGGAATGGTTAGGTGAGTCCAAATGAGGAAACCATATTCAATAACATTAATAAGAAAAAAGCAGAGTACTTACAGTAATATCAATTGTAAGCTCTTGTAATTTGGGGCAGCTTGTAATCAAGTAAACAGCACCTGAAACCTGCTCAACGTTTCTGAAAGACATGTCCGACATTCTGAGAGATTTGATATTGTTCAGAGCAGTTGGGGGACTCTCTGGTACACCTCCCATGATCAAGTACTAGACGCAAGTCAAAAATTCGTTTGAAATACGAATCAGATACATCATTTGGTTATGATACGTAGAAAGTTTCATTAGACTATAATTAATAGTATCACAAATGTACATTACCTCTAATGTAGAATTACATAGATCCAGTTCCTTCAGGGAAGGCATGTAATGGAAGAACTTTGTAAGATTAGAACAAACATGAGATGGATAAGGCAAGACTCGTGAAACAGAAAGATACACAGAAACGTTTTCAAGCATAGGAGCGTTCTTGAAGCAAATGGACTTTGATTCTCCTGTAAAATCAAAGAATTTGAGAGTAGGGGCATCAATTTCAAGGGTGTCAAAGTCTGTGCACCAACGCAACATTAATCTTTCAAGCGATGGGCATTTTAAGATGAAATCTTTGAATGTTGCTGGAACAAAGGTGACATGCTGAAGATCAAGACTAATAAGCTTCTCAAACCCTTCGAAACCGGGTGGAGGGTGGAACAAGCATTCACTAACTTCCAGATACCTTAGTTCCTGGAATGTAAACAAGTGAGAAGGTAAATAATATTTGTTGTCTGACCACATGTAAAGGGTGAATTCCTGGATATTTTTCTTTGACAAGAAGAGTATCCAGTGATCAATATCCGGACAACTTTTCAAGTTACGACCTCCAAGTTTAAACTTCAGTATTGGTCCTCTATGGAGTAGTAGGACTTGGTAAATGATTGCCTTGGCTTCTTGTTTTTCTTTGAAAGACTTGAAAAACTCATCACTAAAATCAAGTTCTTGACGTGTTACCCATTTGTACCTCCAGTCTTTTGACAAGATACTGGTCTTCACTGCATCTTTCAAAGGCAAGCACCCTAGAATCCCATCCACAACATTACAAGGCAAATTGCTAATTGTAACTACACCAGATCTACTAGCACTCCTCATGGTCTAGTACTGACGAGTTTGCAGGCTACCCTGAAAATTAAAATCTGGGATAGAGAAAATATCCAAATTCTCATTAGTACACATTTCAACAATGTATGCATAACTATAATAACTAGTAGTTCAACGTTTTCTACTACATAAAATTTTAGCGTTTTACCATCGGAGTTATTTTGGTAATGATGATGAAATGAGGATTCACATTGCCAATCCCAAATTGTTTGGGACTGAGTATTAGTAGCTGTCGTTGTTGTTGTTTGTTTAGCTATATCAGAGAGACAAAATCATGATACATCAAAGAGTACCAGGAAAGAACGTAGATTGGAGATAGCAGTGGTGCATACAGGAATTTAATCAAGGAGATTAAAGAAGTGCGCTCATGCGTGTAGGGAATTCAAGATAGAAGTAAAATATACTCTAATTAATCATGTTGTTTTAGCAGATAAATGAAACTTAGAAGACCAAGAGTTACATAACATATTAGGAATACAAGCTGAAGCATCTGAAAGAGAGAGCACCCAAGGGAGATGTTAAAATTCTAAAAAGGAATACTCTCTTATGACATTTTAAGTTCTTGAAGATCGCCTACTTGCCCATTTATAGAGATAAGTCATTCTCTCGATATGAAAAAATTATATAGGTAACATAAACTAGGATATGCAACTCAATTGTGAGGAACATCCGAACAACATCTGTTCTCATCTCTAAACAGGTCAAACAAAACACACCACCGGGGAAATGAAAAGAGAAAACCTCATAGTGCGCATCCTACCAGAAATGTTTGGAGGGAGGCCAAAAAAGACCGGAAATAAGAACCAACTGACGACCCACACGACAGAGAAAGCAAATGAAAAGGAATCTGGATCTGGGAAAGTCTGGAAATAAAGGTACATGAGATCTTTGACATGGAACAATGGCCGCCTCTCGAGTGGTAAGGACTTTTCACAAACCTCCCAGCTGCTGGAACGAGCGATGGTAGGCCTATTGCAACTCAAGAGAGGGCTATTCCAAAGCCTATCAATCATCAATGTCTCAGGGATACGGAGCTGAATTACAGAAAACGGAAGATTGAAGCTGCAGTTCCAGTTGCTTCGACTGCTGGAACAAGTAATAGTAGGTCTATTGCAACACCTATTCCAAAGTCTGTTAATGCCTCAAGGGAAAAAGAGTCACAATTACAGCAAACTGGGGCTGAAGCTGAAGCTGCAGCTCCAGTTGCTCCAGTGGGGAATGGATTTGGAGATCCCTCTGCATGCAGATGAATGTACTTCTAGTGTGGCTCGTATCTCATATGCTCGATTGTTGGTAGAAATGGACATAAAAGGAACAATCCCTAGCACAATTGAAGTCCAGGATCCTAATGGAGTTGACCAAGTGATCGAGTATGAATGGGTGCCAGAGTACTGCTCGATTAGCTTACAGGTTGAGCACAAATGTCAGAATCCCAAACCACCAGTTCCACAGCCCAAAATGAGAAATGCTAAGGGTAGAATGGAGTGGGTGAAGCAAGGCTCAAAGGAAGATGGACACAGGGAGAGAGTATCTGGGCAGGAGGCTGTGAAGGGGTCTAATATAGGAGGTGCTTCTCAACAGCCGCAGATAGTGGTGTTCGTCGGTCGGAACGGTACGGTATTTAGATATTTCGGTTCGGTATTTTCGGTATTCGATTTTTCTTAAAATGCTATACCAATACCGCACCTAATTAAATTCGGTATGGTTCGATTTTTCTCTTTTCGTTTTCGGTTTATTCGATTTGTTAACTTCGGTTTGAATACTAACTAGTGTATAGAGTCATAGACTTGTGATATTCTTAATTAAAGTACTCAAAATTATAAAACTAAAAACGTTTGTTGACAAAAGTTTTATCCAAAACCAGCAAATATCAACTTAGAGAGAGAAAATTGTACACAAAGGAATAAACTTGATCATTAGAAATGTCTCGTTACTTGCTTAGAATTAATTGATGAACTTAGACAATAAGGGAAAGTAAAATTTTAGATTTTTTATATTTATGTTATAATTAATAATGTGTATTGTGTAATATAATATATATTTCGGTACGCTATTGTTATTTCGGTATTTCATTTTAAAATACCATACTTAATACCAATTATTTTTTTTAAACTTAAACCAATACCATTCCGAATACCAAAATATCGAATACAAAATACCAAAATTTTTTGTTTCGGTACGATAATTCGATATTTACCAAATTATGCAGAGCCCTAGGCCTGCAGATAAGATCAAATGTAGGCCAGCAGGTTATACAAGGAGGGCAGGAAAGAAATTAGAGGGAGAAAAAGACTGCACAAGTTGATGCTCCAGAATTTTAGTACTGTGACTGTTACTAATGGGATCCAGTCCCCTTGCTATAAATGAGACACAGCAGGTGGATCCTACTCATTCCATCTCAGAGAAGCAAAAAGAGTTAAAGGTGCTCCTTAGAGAAAATAATGTAGTATTAGTTGCAGTTTTAGAGCATAGAGTAAATGACAACAAGGCTGGCCAGATAATAAAGAGAATTGCAACTGGATGGGAATGGTGATCCAAATATGCCTGCTGTGCTAGGGGCAGAATTTGGCTATTGTGGGAATTCACAGAGGATTGACTGTAGCATTATGGAGCTGAATACTCAATATTCTACAGCAGGTTCAAGAAAAAATGAGGGATCTTGTACATTATAATGAAAAGGAACTCAGAATGCGGCTAGAGAAGTGGACACTAGTTGAGGAAAGTATTCTACACCAGAAATCAAGGGGTGCAGTGGTTGAAATTAGGGGATTCTAATTCTTCATATTTTCATGCCTGCATGAAGAATGATGCAGAACCAGGAATTGATTCAAGAGGACATTTTGAACTTCTATAAGAATGATCAACCTTGTAAACCTATAAAATGTTATAGCAAGGCGGCAAAACAAACTTAATTCTTCTGAATAGGGAAGGAAACAACAAAACAAAAATATATTAGAAAACCAAATGTCTCGTGTTTTCTTATTGACTTTGATAAACATCATATAACCAAATATGGTAAATGAAATTCTTTTGTAGCTTGTCGCAAGTTTCTTGCGAATTTTCTTTGATCAAAAGATAACTTTTATTAAATAGTACCAAAAATGTACTGTAAAAGTACCAAAAACTAGTATTTAAAATGGCAAACGGTGTTGGGCGGTGCGGTTGCAGGGCAAACCCGCATAAACCCGTGAAGACTTCAATCTGCGCTGTTCCGCATAGCATAATATGTTGTTTTTAACCCGCCCCGCCCCGCATAGCATAATCTGTTGTTTTTTTCTTTTTTGAATGAATTTGATAGTAAAATATGAGACTCATAAAATTCCTTTTCATTTTTCTGCTAAGTAGTATTAATTTAATTTAAAAGGTTTTTACCATCTTATAAAACACATGTTGAAAATGTTCTAAATGTTATCATTATTTAATTAAGTACATATTATTGATGAACTATGGTATCTGTGAGTGAAGCTATGATTAGGATAAGCAGCTAAATGAAGAGACCATTCTTTGATGAGACATCGAAAGGCTTTTTACAGGTTCAAGTAAATGCCAGAATTTCCAAGTATCACTTAGCTTTAAGTTCATCTTATGCAACATTTTTTTATCCCAAGAATAGTAGCTTAGTTTGGTATATGTTCTATTTCTGGTGAAATATTGATTGTTGTTCAAGTAAATTAGCATTCACATCTCAAAGCTTAGGACAAAGAAACCCAAAAAAAAGATAATTTCGTATTATCGTGATCTTAGATTACTAGACTGTGACAAAAGACATGAACTTGCTTTTCTGGACAAATACATTCAGCAAACAATTAAAGAGCTACACAATTGCTCTGAGAAATATTTCTATTAATTTGTTGAGGTTGAAATTGAACACGGTAAGGTTTGTATTTCTATGCAAAGGAGACGAAGAAACAGTACAGTCAGGCAAAAAAAGCCAATCTTTCCAGATCATTAAGAGAACAACCAGAAATTTTAAGTTAAAAGCTCTAATTTTTGTACAAATTTAAAATCCTAACCTGCACCGGTCCCGCAATTATTTTTTAATTTCGACCCAAACCGCATGTTTTTAAACCCGCATAGCCCCTTATGTGTCAAAACTCGCACCGCCAGCATGCCATCCCTATTTACACTATGCTTGGATCATGTTATCCATCGTTTTATAATGTATTATATTGTACTATACTGTATTGTATTGTATTGTTTTATGGATACAACGTTTGAATAGATTGTATCGTTTACTGTTGTTAAATAATATTTTTGTTGTTAGTTTGATGGTATCGTACAGTACTGTAACTGATAAGTTCACTAAAATACCCGCAATTATTTTAAATAAAATTTATCAAGAATTACACATAAAAAAATATTTAAGAAAACCTCTTTCTACTAATTTATCATTAATTACGTAACTTGGAAACAAGAGCAAAAATCTTGAAAAAAGGTTAACTAATATTAGCAACACCAAAAAAAAATTAAAACGATGAAAAGAGACAAAGAATCGAACGGAGACTTGGATAATAAAAAAAATTGGGCAAACCAACTCTAGAAAAGATGGAAGAAGACAAAGTAGGTCAATAGGTTGGAGATTTAGAATTAAAATAAAATAAAAATTAAATGATAAAATAGAATTATGGAGTAATAAGTAAGGGCATAATTAGAAAAGAAAATAGGAAACGATCCCACCACACCAAATCGGTTGTTTCATAAAATGGGACTTTTGGTTGTTCAGGAACAATGGATTTAACAATACGATACAATCAATTTTAAATAAATAATTAAAACAAATATTGTTTTGGGATAACAATACAATACACTACAATACAATGGGTAACAACCATCCAAATAAGCTGTTAAGGGAGAAGGATAGACAGCGGACCTATTATCCACCGAATTTTGAACTTTCTGGCACTGGCCCTCAAGATTAAATTTTTTTTAAAAATGGGGAAAATAAAAAATTAAAGAGCAAAACTATATAATGAAATCATGGAGTCCAGAGAATTACCAGTAGAGAGAGAGATCCAAAAGCTACAACTTTTCAGTGCCCTTTTTACAGTTCTTTTTCTTCATTTCTCCGTGGAGGGTACAACGCTGCCAAGTGCCATAAAATGGTGAAAGTTGGTGGCGTTTCGTATTTTTTAACTCCTCCCTCAATGCATTTAAAGAAAAGATTTGGGGAATAAATTGTTTAATTATTCTTTCCAACTACGTCATGATTAATATATAAGCGTAACTTGCACGCATTTTGTCCACATCAGATATGCTTCAGCCACCTAAACATAAGTATAGTCAAACGGTCAAATATGGTTATTAATACTTTTTCTATCGAGTAAAAGTGTTAAAATGAAAAAATTATAAGTTTATATACCGGGATAACAAATTAGTGCAAGTTTAAGTGGTCCCGAGGCCGTTTTACCTAATATATAACGTTTGCAACTAATTCAGAAAAAAAAAAAAAAAAAAAAAAGGTAATTCCACTTCTTATTGTATTACTTGACCAAACATTGTCTACTTCATGACTTTATTTTTACATTTTAATTCAAATAAACATAAAAAGCTTAATTAAGAACTCTCATAAAGGTATCAATATGTCGGGTCGGTTCAGATCGGTCCTGAAAAAAGACAAATCAGGGCGGTCTCAGTACCAGGCATATTAGACCCGATCTTTGGGGGGGCTAAATCTGGCCCGGGAAGGGCCGAGTTTGCTATATATATATATATATATATATATATATATATATAGATAGTAAAGTATAAAAAACTTAACATCTTAAATGAATATTTTAATTTTTCTTAACTATTAAGTGCAAATAAGACACTAAGACTAATATTTGGATAAAAGCTTCAAAGGCTTAAGAGCCTTAAATTTCAGTAAATAATACCTTAAACATGAAGACTTTTAATACAATTTGCATGTTCTATTTTTATTCTTAAACTTTGCAAATTTAAAGTTTACAACAACTAAATCAAACTCCAATTCATTCAAAGCTTGCAAACATGATTTTTCTAATTTAATAAATTTAATTAAAAAACAAAGAGAATCTTTAAATTCAATCTATGGACGATCTTATGTTCTTCCTTTGTTTTTTCCTTCCGATTCAATTCAATCTTTCACCTTCTAGCGACCTTCTACTTCATCTATCCCATGTTGGTGCCTATTAAACAAGTGTTTGAGCAGAATACACGTTCCTCCTCTTGGGTTTGTGCTTATATGTTTGCGTACAAAGTTTACTTAGAACTGTATGTATTTATTTGATCAAAATAATTTCACACCTTACTTCTTCTTCGAAGCCTACGCGCACGAGAAGGACTATCCATTATGCAAATGGATTTTGATACAATTTAAAAGAGAAAGAGGGAGAGAGAACAAGAATAGAGAGGGAGAGTTGTGTGTATAGAAATGATGAAGAGGAGGGGAGGGTGAAGGGGGTGTCCATATATAGCTTTTCATAAGGGTAGATTTGTAATTAAGGGAGGGGTTAGTTTTTAAATAAAAGGGGTCAAAAAGACTATTTGTACGATTTCAGTTGTTGGGCAACGGTCACTAATGTTTCATGTTATCTCTTTCATTATTAATTATTGTTCATGTTATCTCTTTCATTGTTGATTTTTATTATTTGAAGTCATTATTGCATGTTATCTCTTCCATTGTGAGTATTCTCATTTAATATTGTGGTTATACATTATCTCTCTCATTGTTGAGTTATTGATATTGAAGTTGTAAAAGTTGTTATCACGTTGAGGCGATATTATTATTGTTGAGACATCTTCCTTTTTGTGCATTTTATATTCATTGTTGTTGTTGATATTCTTGTACACATTGTGGTGGAGTCATGGGCTATTGTTGTGGAAACATTGATATTGTTGATTGTTGGCAAGTTGTGATATATGGGCACTTGTGCTAGTTGTTATTGTGATGTGATATTGATGAGCATTCAGCAGTATAAAGCTTGAGGTTAATGTGTGTGCGGCGGTATAAGGTAGGACTTATGCGTGTGTTGCTTATAGGGGAACTATGTGAAGCCACACGGTGTCATATGGTGGGATAAAGTGCGTGTAGCTATTTCTAGAAAACTGTTTTCAATACCTATTTCAAATATAAGGCTCACGCAGCGGTATAAGAAAAGATTGTGATTGAGATTGTGAATTGTGAATATGAGACGGTACCTCGGTTGTGATTCTTGATATATATACACGACGCGATACCTCGGTGGTGATTCTTATTGTACACGAGGCGGTACCATTTATGATTCTTATTGTTTCGTTCTTCCTTGATTTTGTCAGTTATTATCCGTATATGATTATTGTGGTTCTATTTAACTGATTTCTTTAAGTTATTTTCATGCTTACAATTCTGGTATTAGTTCATGTTCTTAACTGTTTCGTATCAATTGTTTCTCTGCTTTCTATTATTTATCCTTATTACGTTTTCATACTGTTTATTGATATCCTAGTAGGTTTCTTGACCTAGTCCCATCACTACTCTACCAAGGTTAGGCTCGATACTTACTGGGTACCATTGTGGTATAATCATACTATGTTCTGTACATCTTTTTATGCAAATCCAGGTACGTCGGCCCTGACAGACGCAAGGGTTGATTGAGTAGATGTCTTTGGAGACTTCAAAATATACCTGTTCTATGTCCACAGGTCTCGGAGTCACCTTCCCTATTTTTACTTTCTATTGTATTTTCTTTCGGTCAGTGATGTATTAGATATTCTAGTTTTATTCTATAGAACTTATGACTCGATTCCACCGGTCTTGGGGAGTGTTTTGTTGAGATTCTGTTTTCGGAAGTTTGTATGAGTTTATCATACTTGTTTTAGTACTTTATTAATTACATCTGTCAAGTTGTTATCATATGTTAGGCTTACCTAGTCGTAGAGACTAGGTGCCATCACGACATCCTACGAAGGAAAATTGGGGTCGTGACAAGTTGGTATCAGAGCTTTAGGCTCATAGGTGTTATAAGTCATAAGCAAGTTTAGTAGAGTCTTGTGGATCGGTACGGAGATGTCTGTACTTATCGTTTAGAGGCTACGAAACTGTTTGGAAAAACTTCACTTCTTTGATTCCTTATCGTGCGAATTGGTTGACTTCGAAATTGAATCTTTGACTTTCTATTCTCTCAAAGATGGTGAGGACACGCCTCGCTGGATCCGACGATCAAACACCCGTCCCCTGCTAGAGCCACACCAAGGCCGGGTCGGGGCAAAGGCCGAGGAGGGGCACGTGGTGCATCCAGAGCACCTGCCCGAGCTGCGACCGAGGAGCCACCAGTAGCTCAAGTTGGGGGACAGGTACCCGAGGTGCCTGTTGCCACCCCAGCACTTCAGGAGACCCTCGCACAGTTCATGAGCATGTTCTGTACCTTAGCTCAGACGGGGTTGATTCCACTTGCAGCAGCCACATCTTAGGCTGGGAGAGGAGCTCAAACTCCCGCAATCCGTACCCTAGAGCAGTGAGTCCAGGTTGATCAGGTACCAGGGGTTATACCAGTACATCCTATTATTCCAGTTCAGCCCGTGATTAAGGCAGTAGCATCTAAGGAGGAGCAGCTTAGACTCGAGAGGTTCAAGAAGTATCATCCTCCTACTTTCAGTGGTTTAGCTTCAGAGGATGTACATGATTTTCTTAAAGACTGCCACCATATTCTCCGCACCATGGGTATTGTGGAGACGAGTGGGGTTGTAGCCCACCCGATGCAACTTCACTTACCTAGACTCGGTTTTAAGAGTTATTCTTGAGAGTGTTTGTTCCTCAAACCCTTAGGGATGCATGGTGCACGGAGTTTGAGTAGTTGTACCAGGGTATTATGACAGTGTCAGAATATGCTGCCCGATTCAGTGATTTGTACAGATATGCACCTGCCTTGGTTTCTACAGTCAGAGAGCGAGTTCTCGATTCATCGAGAGGCTCAACTATGATATTAGATTCAGCATGGCCTGAGAGTTGGAGACAGATACCCCATATCAGCAGGTGGTAAAGATAGCACGGAGGTTGGAGGGTATGCAGAGCCTTAAGAGGGAGGACAGGGAAGATAAGAGGCCTCAAGGTACTGGAGGATTTAGTGGTAGCCACGCTGCAGCTACAACCCGTCTTGATAAAGGCTATGTGAGTTGTCCAATTCACTCAGCATTTCCAGCTTCTAGTGGTGCTCTGAATGTTCCGAGATCTCAGGTTGCACACTTTGCTTAGCCACTTTCTAGTGCACCTCCAGCATGGGGTGCCTTCAGCGGTCAGTCTAGCAACCACACCCACCGAGAGCTTGCTTTAAGTGTGGTGATACCCGCCACATGGTTAGAGACTGCCTTAGACTCAGGAGTGGTGCAACTCCACAGACCACTCAGGCTCCACGGATTCAGTCAGGTCCACAGACTTTTCAGGCCATGATTGCTACCCTAGTTGCTGCTCCACCCGCATAGCCAGCTAGGGGTGGGGTACATGCGGGTAGAGGTCGCCTTAGAGGGGGAGGCTAGGCCCAATTCTATGCTTTTCCAGGTAGGACAGAGGCAGTTGCTTTAGACTCATTCATTAAAGGTATGGTTCCGGTTTTCCATAGAGATGTATCAGTCTTATTTGATCGGGGATCCACTTATTCATATTTGTCATCTTACTTTGCTTCGTATTTGGATATATCTCGTGATTCTTTGAGTTCTCTGTTTATGTGTCCACACCTGTGGGAGATTCCATTGTTGCGGACCAAAGTTGATCTATTGCTACTTAGTATGGTAGAATTTGATGTTATCTTGGGCATGGACTGATTTTTGCCCTATCATGCTATTCTAGATTGTCACGCCAAGACTGTGACGCTGGCTATGCTAGGTTTACCACGGTTAGAGTAGAGGGGTGCATTAGATTATGTTCCTAGTAGGGTTGTATCATTTCTAAAGGCTCAGCGGATGGTTGAGAAGGGGTGTGATGATTATCTAGCCTTTGTGAGAGATGTCAGTGCCGATACTCTTACTGTTGAGTCAGTTCTAATAGTGAGAGACTTCCCAGATATATTTCCAGCGGATCTTCCAGGCATGCCACCCGATAGGGATATTGACTTTGGTATTGACTTGTTGCCGGCCACTCAACCCATTTCTATTCCACCATATCGTATGGCCCAAGCGGAGCTGAAGGAGTTAAAGGAGCAGTTGCAAGAGTTGCTTGATATGTGTTTCATTCGGCCTAGTAAATCATTATGGGTGCTCCGATCTTTGAAGAATAAGGATGGTTCTATGAGCATGTGTATTGATTAACGGTAGTTGAACAAGGTTACAGTGAAGAACAAGTATCCATTGTCATGCATTAATGATTTGTTTGATCATATACAAAGTGCCAGAGTATTCTCAAGGATTGATTTGCGTTCAGGGTATCATCAACTGAAGATTCAGGATCCAGATATTCCAAAGATTGCCTTTAGGACTCGGTATGGTTACTATAAGTTCCTTGTGATGTCATTTGGGCTGACCAACACCCCATCAGTATTTATGTACCTGATGAACGATGTATTCCAGCCTTATCTTGATTCATTCGTCATTGTGTTTATTGATGATATCTTGGTGTACTCCCGCGGCCAAGAAGATCATGAGCAGCACTTGAGGATCGTGCTTCAGACCTTGAGAGAGAAGAAAATGTATGAAAAATTCTCAAAGTGTGAATTCTGGCTTGATATGGTGGTATTTTTGGGTCATATGGTGTCGAGTGAGGGGATCAAGGTAGATCTGAAGAAGATTGAAGCAGTTCAGAGTTGGCCCAAACTGTCCTCAGCTATTGAGATTCTGAGTTTCCTTGGTTTGGTCGGGTATTATCGCTGTTTTGTAGAGGGTTTCTCATCTATTGTTGCACATATGACCAGGTTGACCCAGAAGGGTGCTCCTTTCAGATGGTCCGAGGAGTGTGACGCGAGCTTTCAAAAGCTCAAGGCTGTTTTGACTATAGCCCAGTGTTGGTATTGCCTACAGGCTCAGGGTCTTAAACCGTGTATTGTGATGCGTCACGTGTTGGCCTTGGCGCGATGTTGATGCAAGATAGTAGGGTGATTGCCTACGTGTCTAGACAACTGAAGACCCATGAGAAGAATTATCCGGTTCGTGACTTGGAGTTGGCAGCCATTGTTCATGCATTGAAGATTTGGCGACATTATTTATACGATGTCCCTTGTGAGGTTTTTAAAGATCACCGGAGTCTACAACATCTGTTCAAATAGAAAGATCTTAACTTGCGGCAACGAAGGTGGTTAGAGTTGATTAAGGACTATGATAACACCATTTTATATCATCCCAAGAAGGCCAATGTGGTGACCGATGCCTTGAGCCGAAAGGCGGAGAGTTTGGGCAGTTTAGCATATCTACCGGCAGCGGAAAGGCCATTAGCATTGGATGTTCAGGCCTTGGCCAACCAGTTTTTTAGATTAGATGTTTCGGAGCCCAGTCGAGTTCTTGCTTTTGTGGTTTCTCGGTCTTTCCTATATGATCGCATAAGAGAGAGTCAATATGACTACCCCCATTTGCTTGTCCTCAAGGACACAGTTCAGCACGGCGATGCCAAGGAGGTTTCTATTGGGGATGACGGTATGTTACGGATGTAGGGCCGATTATGTGTGCCCAACGTGGATGGGTTGTGTGAGTTAATTCTTCAGGAGGCACATAGTTCGTGGTACTCCATCCATCCGGGTGCCGCTAAGATGTATAAGGACATAAGGTAGCACTATTGGTGGAGGAGGATGAAGAAATACATAGCAGAATATATATCTCAATGCCTAAATTATCAGCTTGTGAAGTATGAGCATCAACGACCGAGTGGTTTGCTTCAGTGACTTGAGATTCTCGAGTGGAAATGGAAGCATGTCACCATAGATTTCATTGTTGGGCTCCCATGGACTAAGAAGAAATTTGACGCGGTATGGGTAATTGTGAACAGGTTGATCAAGTCGGCTCATTTCATTCCGGTAGGGACTACCTATTCTTCAGGGGAGCTGGCTCAGGTTTATATCCACGAGATTATCTGACTTCATGGCGTGCTGGTATCCATCATATCTGAACGGGGTACGCAGTTCATAACGCTTTTTTGGAGAGTGGTACAGCGTAGATAGACACACAGGTTGATTTGAGTACAGCATTTCATCCCAAGATAGACGGACAGTCCGAGCGCACCATTCAGATATTGGAGGATATGCTTCGTGCTTGCATTATGGATTTCGGGGTTCTTGGGATCAGTTCTTGCAACTTATGGACTTTGCCTACAACAACAGCTATAATTGAGTATTTAGATGGCTCCTTTTGAGGCCCTATATAGGAGACGGTGTCATTCCCTAGTTGGATGGGTTGAGCCGGGAGAGGCTAAGTTATTAGGCACATATTTGGTTCGAGATGCCTTGGAGAAGGTCAAGTTGATCTAGGATCGGCTTCGTACAACCCAATCTAGACATAAGAGTTATGCGAATCGGAAGGTTTGCGATGTTGCAGTCATGGTTGGAGAGTGAGTCTTGCTCTAGGTTTCACCCATGAAGGGTGTGATGAGGTTCGGGAAGAAGGACAAGTTGAGCCCTAGGTATATCAGACCTTTTGAGTGCCTTTATAGGATCAGTGAGGTGTCCTACAAGCTAGCATTGCCACCTAGTTTATCTGCGGTTCATCCGGTGTTCCATGTTTCTATGCTCCGGAGGTATTATGGTGATCCATCTCATGTTCAAGACTTCAGCGCAGTCCAATTGGATGAGGATTTGACTTATATTGAGGAGTCAGTGGTTATCTTGGACAGATAGGTTTGGAAGTTGAGATCAAAGAATATTGCTTCAGTGAAGGTTCAATGGAGGGGTCATCCGGTTGAGGAAGCGACATGCGAGACCGAGCACGACATGCGGAGTCGTTATCCTCATCTATTCACCACTTCAGGTATGTCCTTATGCACGTTCGAGGACGAACATTTGTTTTAAGAGGGAGAGAATGTAACGACCGACCGGTCATTTTGTGTAATTACGCCCCGTTACCTTTTTTATTACTTCACACATATGTGTTTATGATTTTTTGACTTGCGTGGTCGGTTAATTTCGTTCCGGGAAGCCTTCGGGTTGATTTGGACCCTTTGATTCTTGACTTAGAGGTTTAAATTAGAAATATTGACCAAACTTTTACTTTTGTGAAAATGACCCCAAAATCGTGTTTTGATGGCTCTTATAGCTTCATATTCTGATTTCGAATTTGGGCGTATGCCCGGAATTGATTTCGAAAGTTTGTAGGTAAATTTTGTGTTGATTTGCCGAAATTTGGACATTTGAAGTTGAAAAGTTTAACGTAGGTTGACTTTTAGCTATCGAGCTCGGAATTTATTTTTGGGACTTAAAATAGGTCTGTTATAGTATTTGGGACTTTTCTGCAAAATTTGGCATCGTTTGGAGTTGATTTGATAGGATGAGGACATTTAGTTGTAATTTTAGAATTTCTTGAATTTTACTTGGAAATTCATGCATTTTAGTGTTCGATTCGTAGTTTTAGATGTTATTTTGTGTTTTAATCGCGCAAGCGAGTTCGTATAATATTTTTAGACTTGTGTGGATATTTGGTTTGGAGCCCAGAAGGTTCGGATGAGTTTCAGACATGTTTCAGAGTGTTTTGGACTAAAATTGTAGAATCTGGTGTGCTGATACTTCAAGTATCGCATTTGCGAACACCAGGTTCGCAATTGCGAGCTTAGCAGGGGGGCCTCAAGTGTCGAAATTGCGATGTCAGGCTCGCAATTGTGAAATGGTCTGGGATTTTGGGTAGTTCGCATTTGCGATAAATATGTCACTTTTGCGAGGGCAGCAGGGTTCGCAATTTCGAAGAGCTTCCCAGGCCTGCCAGCGCTGCAATTGCGAGGGTTTTTGCAATTGCGATAACTGCAACTGAACATAAGGGCTGAAAGTCGGGATTTCATCTCTCATTATCTCATTTTTGAACCCTAGATTCGGTAGGAGGCGATTTAGAGAGGGGATTTTCACCTACAAATCTTGGGTAAGTGACTCTAAACTATTTCTAATCATATTCCATCAACATATCTTAGATTTTAACATCAAAATCATGTGAATCAAAGTGAAAAATTATGAAACCTTGTCAAGTTTTTGAAAAATAAGAATTTGAGTTTTAAGAGTCGATTTGGACTCGGATTTTGAAACTAATCACATATATGAACTCGTGGGGTCATGAGTAGTCAAAATCTGCAATTGGACCCGGGTTGTGACCGGACGATCTCCGAGTTGACTTTCGTTGACATCTTGAGAAAAGTGTAAAGATCATAGCTTTGTCTATTGAAATTGATTTCCCTTGCATTGTTTGTTGATATTAAGTCAATTTTGGTTAGATTTGAGTCGTGTGAAGGCAAATTTTAGGGGAAAAGCTATTTTCGAGAGTTGAACTGTCCTAGTTGAGGTAAGTATCTTGCCTAACTTTATGTGAAGGAAACACCCCTTAGGATTGATATTGATTAATTCATTTGGTGCTATGTGAAAGCCGTGTACGCAAGGTGACGAGTGGGTCCACGGGTTATACGTGGTAGTTGACCGGTTTAGGCTATTTAGACTCTTTCCATGCTTTAATTGAATTGTCGTATCATGTTCTAAATTCTCATAGTCAATCTATTCTTACTTGCGCTAGTCTATTCTTATATGCCATAAATGATTTCGTTAACGCTTGTTCTACATCGTAATTGATAAATTTCTCTCATGCTTTAATTGAACTTGTTGCCTCTATTATTGTTCCATGTTATCTCTTTCATTATTGATTAACATTACTTGAAGTTATTGTTCATGTTATCTCTTTCATTATTGATTTTCATTATTTGAAGTCATTGTTGCACTTTATCTCTTCCATTGTAAGTACTCTCATTTAATATCATGGTTATACATTATCTCTCTCATTGTTGAGTTATTGGTATTGAAGTTGTGAAAGTCGTTATCAGGTTGAGACAAAATTGTTATTGTTGAGACATCTTCCTTGTTTAGAATTTTACATTCACTATTATTGTTGATATTCGTGTACATGTTGTGGTGGAAATATTGATATTTTTTATTGTTGGAAAGTTGTGATATATGGGCACATGTGATGCGCGTTGTTATTGTGATGTGATATTAACACGCATGCGGCAGTATAAGGCTTGGGGTTAATGTTCCTGTGGCGGCATAAGGTGGGACTTATGTGCGTGTTACTTGTAGGGGAACTACGTGAGGCCACGCAGCATTTTAAGTGGGCTAAAGTGCGTGTAGCTACTTCAGAAAAACTGTTTTCAAAACATATTTAAAATGTAAGGCTCACGCGACGGTATAAGGAAAGATTGTGATTGTGTTTGTGAATTGTGAATACGAAGCGGTACCTCGATTGTGATTCTTGATATATATACACAAGGCGGTACCTCACTGCTGATTCTTATTGTACACGAGGTGGTACATCGGTGGCAATTCTTATTGTACATGAGGCGGTACCTCGTTGTGATTCTTGTTGTTTCGTTCTTCCTTGATTTTGTCAGTTGTTGTCCGTATATGATCATTGTGGTTCTCTTTAATTGATTTCTTTATGTTATTTCCATGCTTACAATTCTGGTATTAGTTCATGCTGTTAACTATTTCGTATCATTTATTTCTCTGCTTTCCATTATTTATCCTTATTACGTTTTCATACTGTTTATTGATATCCTAGTAGGTGTCTTGATATGGCCTCGTCTCTACTCTATCGAGGTTAGGCTCGATACTTACTGGGTACCATTGTGGTGTACTCAAACTACAGTCTGCATATCTTTTTGTGCAGATCCAAGTATGTCAGCCCGTGCTAGACGCTAGAGTTGATTGAGTAGCTGCCTTTGGAGACTTCAAGATATACCTGCTCTACGTCCGCATGTCTCGGAGTCACCTTCCCTATTTTTACTTTCAAATGTATTTTTTTCAGTCAGTGATGTATTAGATATTCTAGTTTTATTCTATAAAACTTATGACTCGATTCCACAGGTCTTGGGGGGTGTATTGTTGAGATTCTATTTTCGGAAGTTTGTATGAGTTTATCATACTTGTTTTAGTATTTTGTTAATTACATCTGTCAAGTTGTTATCAAATGTTAGGCTTACCTAGTCGTAGAGATTAGGTGCCATCACGACATCCTACGAAGGGAAATTGGGGTTGTGAAAATTACTGATTATCAACATATCATACACGTATAAACAAATAATGACGATATGACTAAGAGTATTCTTAACATAAACACATTTGTTTACACTCATTAATTTTGAAATCATTTGACAACATTGTTTGGTCAAATTTAAGATAAGATCGTTTATGTGCTTGTTTTAGTCCATAAAGAGACACAACAAGTCTGGATCCCTTATTTACTTTTTCCAAGAATCACAAGCTCTTCGGGTTATTCCATATAGATGTTTTCCTCCTAATACCCATTTAAGAAGGTTGTCTTCGCATCCAATTGATGGATTCAAGACTATATACTATAGCCAATGCTACTAACATCAAAATATAGGTAATTCTCTTAATCGGTGAGTATGTGTCAAATTAGTCAAGACCTTCTCGTTGTCTATACCATTTGATAATAAATCTTTGCCTTATATTTGTCAATAGTACCATCAACTTTCAGTTGCCTTTTGAAAATCCACTTAGAACCCAAAAGTTTATTTCCTGGAGGAAGATCAACCAATTCCCAAGTATGATTACTTAATATGGATTCTATCTCACTATTGACTGTCTTTTTCTAATATTGTGCTTCCGAGCAAGGAATTATTCTTTAAACGTTTGAGGCTCATTTTCCAATAAGAATGTTAGAAAATCTGGTCCAAAAGGAAGTAGATGTACTTTGATGTTTATTACGTCTTGGATTTTCTTCATTAAACGTACTTTCCTTTACTTCTTCCCGTTGTCGCTTATATTTTTCACTTGACGACTCAAATTACTTTTTATACGGATAAATATTCTCAGAGAATTCAAAATTATCTGATTCGATTAACGTATTAATATGAATGCTGGGATTTCTGATTTATGATCTAGAAAACGATATGCCTTACTATTTGTTGCATATCATATGAAAATATTTTTACTATATAAAGCAATTAGTAAGCAAATATTATATAAACAATAGTACTTTTGATTTATTTCTAAAAGAGCTAATTCATTTACATATATAACATAATTTAAAAATAGTACGTCACCATCAGATTCTTTATTTCTTAAAACTGAGCCATGATTTAAGGGCTTATGTGTTAGAGTCTCCCATATTCAACCAAAATCTCAAAATTGTAGGGATTTATCCACTAATCTTTCCACCATCAGGAACCCAAAAATTCCTTCCTTTTCGTTCTTTTTCTCGTCAGATAAGGCAAAATCTCATCCAAAACTCCATTCGCTTCCCTTCTTTAAATAAACTACCAATCTCATAGCGAAGAACAAGGTAAAACTCATTAAGACAGCAGATTCCAAGATTGCAGCCTCTGGAATTGATAAGAAACAAAAGAAGAAAAAGAAGCAAAAAGATACCCAAATCCAAGATAATTTTCCTTCACTCCATCCGGTGCAAGTGAAGGTTTCTTTATTATTCCTTTTTAAAATAAAGCATTTGAAAGTCTCATGAAGTTGAGAATCTTTTGTTTCAGAATATTGATGCACAACCGATCAATATCTTATGTATTTTTATTGTGTACTAAAATGTATTTGATGCCTATCTTACGTATTTTTACAGTGTATCAAGTTACTTTTATAACCTAGGATCTAGGATCCGGTATTTTTACCTTATATAATGCTCCTATGTGTTTTAAATTATACTTATTTCAATTTAAGTATGTATAAAATGTATATGCAGGGTGGATAGATTCTATTCTATCCATTTCACTGTAGCCCTAAGAGTACTACTATTGCTAAACTAGAGGTACAGTTTTCATATAACTATTTTAAGCAATTCCCAATTTATAGTGGTGCAAGGCTCAAATCAAAGAAGCCAACAGATTTTGTGCAAGGAAGTTAATGATCAACCTAAACATATAACAGCCAAGAAGAGACCAAATTCATATATTATTTGCTTATAACGCCCAAGATAGTGTGTGCGCACGCCCACAGAGATATGCATGCATGTATTGAGATAATGGTGGCTTTACCAGTGCATACTCTTGTAAGAAAACGACTAAGAACTTTGGCTTCCCACTTGTCAAGTTAACAGGAAGAGTTTATATAGGGTTCCTCAGTTTCATTTGATGATCTTTTTTAAGACGTTAGTTGTTTCTAATAATTTTAATTAAGAGAAAATTAGCCCGAAATCCTTTTTCTATTACAAAGTGGCTAATGACCATGGTTTTCCGGCAAAGCTCCAGTGAGAAGTCGGTAAAAGTAGTTAAATCTTAGTTTCATCTCCGCATTCCAGGTGTTCGATAAGTTGTTTTCGTCTAATCAGTAGTTTTAATTACATCAACTCTTATTTGAAACATAAATTAGGATACATTGATACTAGGTTTTGGGTAAATTGTTTGTCTAATCATTAGTTTTAATTACTTAAACTCTTATTTGAAAGATAAATTAGGATACATTGATTTACATAGGCAAATCTATGTGAATTTCGACCCCCGACTCTTAGAGTCATTATCTCTGCCATGATCCTCCGGTCCGGAAAAATTTATCAAATTACGTTAATTTAATGAAAGTGATAAATACATACGATATCAACAACAACTAATAATCAAAGTCATGACTTCAATCATACAAGATCATCTACATCAACTTCTTCAAATTTGAATTCAACATCGGGTGATGCTCGACGGTATTGTTTTATCTCATTCATCAGTTGTCTTCCCGGCCGAAGAAGGAAACATGAATAATTCCAAATGAAAATTTGCTTAAGTAATGGTGCAGATGCTAGTATAAACCTCACAAATTCCATTTCCATCTCAAGACCACTAAAAGTACTCATATGTACTCTTTGAAGCAGCTTCACAACACCACCACCAGAGAATGATTGGGCTCGTAAGAAATGTACAACAGGTTCCACATCGTTGTCCACTGACTGCTAAAGGATTTTCGGGAAGAATGGTTAGGCGAGTTCAGTGGAAAATACCATATTCAGTCACTTTCAAGAGAAAATAGGAGAGTGAGTGCTTACACATCTAATTGTAAGCTGTTGTAATTTAGGGCAGCTTGTAATCAAGTAAACAGCAACCGAAACCTCCTCAACATTTCTGAAAGACATGTCTGTTTTGAGAGTTTTCACATTGTTCAGGGCAGTCGGGGGATTCTCTGGCAGACCTCCCTTGGTCAAGTACTAGAAGCAAGTCAAAAATTAGTTAAAGATACGAATCAGATAAATCATTTGGTTATGATATGTACCAAGTTTCACGAGACTAATAAATATTATTACACATTTCCATTACGTACCTCCAATAACCAACCACGTATATCCAGTTCCCGTAGGGAAGGCATGCAATGGAAGAATTTCATAAAATTTGAACAAACAGGAGATGCATCAGCCAAAACTGGTGAATTGAGAGACAGGATAACCTTACTAAGCACAGGGGCATTCTTGAAGCAAAAGGACTTTGATTTTCCTCTAAACTCAAAGAATTTGAGATTAGGGGCAACAATTTCAAGGGTGTCAAAGTCAGTGCACCAAAGCAACCTTAATCGTTCAAGCAATGGGCATTTAGAGATCAGATTCCTAAATATTGATGGAACAAAAGTGACTCTATCAAAATCAAGATTAATAAGCTTCTCAAACCCTTTGAAACCGGACGGAGGGTAAAACAAGCATTTATGAATTTCCAGACGCCTTAGCTGCTGGAATGTAAAAAGGTGAGAAGGTAAATGATATATGTTGCCTGACCATATGTGAAGGGTGAATTCCTGGATATTTTTCTTTGACAAGAAGAGTATCCAGTGATCAATATCAGGACAACTTTTCAAGTTAAAGCCTCCGAGTTTAAACTTCAGTATTGGTCCTTTATGGATTAATAGGACTTGGTAAATGATTGTCTTAGCTTCTTGATCATGTGCAAATGACCCGAAAAAGTTATAACCAAAATCAAGTTCTTGACGTGTTACCCATTTGTACCTCCAGTCTTTTGACAAGATACTGGTCTTCACTGCATCTTTCAAAGGCAAGCACCCTAGAATTTCATCCACAACATTACATGGCAGGTTGCTAATTGTATCAACATCAGATCTCCTAGCACTCTTCATGGTCTAATACTGACGAGTTTGCAGGCAATTCTGAAAATTAAAATCAGGGAAATTAACAAATAGTACCAAGGAAATGCACTTGTCAACTTCCATAGTATTCAGTATTCAACCAATAGCTATTTGAAGGAAAATTCAAATTATTATGAATACACATTTCAGCAATGTATCCACAACCTGTATATGACTAGTAGAGGTGGCAAAATGGTTAAAAGAGAACAATTATCCACCTATATTATCCATTAAAAAATGGGTTGGATAATTAACTTTTTAAAAACGGGTCGAATATGGATAAGAATCATATTATCCACTTAGAAAATGGTTAACCAAATGGATAACCAATGGATAACTAATGCGTTTAACTTTTACATTTGTAAAGCCTCAAATTGGGGGTTCCTCAAGTTAGGGAGGCTAGAAATTCTCCCATAAATAATCATATTCAAGAAGTCATGGATAATATGGATATCCACATTATCCGCCGGATAACCCGTTTTTTATCCGTCTCAAATATGGGTTGGGTCGGATAATTTATCCGTTTTTTGAATTACCCGCATTCGACACGCTCATATCCGACCCGACCCGCCCGTTTGCCACCCCTAATGACAAGTAGTTCAATGTTTTCAACTGCATACGATTTTACCATTTTCTATATATTGGAGAGACAAAATAATGATACAGACGAGAGTATCAGGAAAGAACATAGATTGAAAGACAGGAGGACCATAAACTTCACATGGAGAGAACACTGGTAGTATTTGCAAAGCAAGCCCATTAACTATCTCCTACTAAGGTTTCATTATTCTTCCAGAGTTCACCACAGCCAGAGTTCCTCAGTTTTTGTACTTGAGGAGAAAAGCTGTTACTCTATTTTCTTTCCAATTAAACTCATAGTTCACCATACATTTCCCAAGTAGTGATGAGCTTTCGGCATTAACGCATAACTGCCCCTCTATCTAATCACGTAGTTTTAATAGATAAAAGATATTCAGGAGAGCAAGCACAATGAGTTGAAACATATTAGAAACAAAAGCTGATCGGAGCATGCCAAAGAGAGAGCATCCGCGGGAAAGATGTTATGCAAGATTAAGTTCATAATCTAATATTCTCGACTTATTTTAAGTTCTTGAAGATTGCACACTTGCCGATTTATGGAAATAATTCACTCTACTTGAGATGATATAAAAGTTATATAGTGTAATTAATATAAACTAGAACAGAAAAAGTGCATTTAGCTATTCAATTGCGAGGAACATCTGAATAACATCTGTTCTCCTTTCTAAACAGGTCAAACAAAACACACCAGGGGAAAATATTAAAAGAAAATTCACATTAACAAATTTATTACAATAAAGATTGAAGACCTGCTGCAAGGTAAGCATTGGACAACTAATGCTTCCCCAACATAGCATCAAGAAAGTAAATGTCGATCATATTTGTTTAAAACAAGCAAATAATGCATAAATACAAGCATTAGCAGCCTAGAGAAAATCAGAACAAACAGCTTTGTAAACTTATGTTAGAGCAAGAACGCAGACAAACTTGATTTTGTGGTTGCTTTCTGAATAGGACAAAGAAAAGAATAACAAAAAAATACGATGTTCCATGTTTTCTGATTGACTTTGTTAAACATCCAAAAATTTACCAATGCAATTCTGTTGTATTCTTGCAAATTTTTTAACAAATCAATTGGTAAGCAGAAATTAGGCTCTAAGAGAACTGGGGAGTTTAGCCTTCTAGGGCTTTGGTCTAGTGGTAAGAGCGGAGCACATCATGTAGACAAAAACCTAGTACGTAGTATTTAAGTGGAGACGGATAGAAGGATGACCCATTATCCAGAAAATGCAAAAATATATTAAAGGAGAAGGAGAGCTTATTCACTAGTAACCTAGATTCAGTACACAGATATAAGCTAACTAAGTATTCTTCTTTATATGGGTATATTTCTTCAGTCAGTCGTTGACCAAAGCAAAGATCAAAGTTTCAACAGGTATAATATAAGATGAAAAAGAGAAAGCCAGACCAGACATTAAAGTTTGTCATTCCTGCTTCAGATTATTGTTCCTTCTAACATAAAAGTTATAAGCTGAAAAATGGAACAACAAACCATAAAACATTATTACAAGAAAGCAAAGAAGGATGAGATCTGACCATACCCATTTTTTGCTGGATCCGGGTCACATGTGGGTTTTAAGTATTTGGGTTTGTGGATCTGGTCGTATGATTAAAAATATGGATCCTAAGATGGGTCAAATAAATTGTGTGGAATTCCTGCAATTAATTTTATGGCGAATATGGGCATGCTATCTCAAAAATTACAGAATAATTTTCATAACTTGGATAACAATCCAAGGAATTAACTCCAAGAAAATGTTGGTCTTATGCAAAATAAGCACACAATGCATAAATAGTAAACATTAGAGAAACTAAGAATGATGAGCCTTGTAAACCTATAAATTGTTATAGCAAGACGGCAAACAATCAAGAATATACAAATTCTTAGGGGGGGAAATGAAAAATTAAAGAAGAAACTGAACATGACAGAGTCAAAGCAACACTATAATGAGTCCATAGGCTTACCTGTAGGTGTAGCAGAGTCCACATCCAACTTCTCATAGTCTCTTTGGTTCAGTTTTATGTGGAGGCAATAACCGTTTTTATATTAAATGGTGAACGTTGGTGACTTTTGGTGTTTTAACGTAACTAGTTTTTGGGCACCCTAACGAGTATTAGACTTTAAAAATAACATAAATATTATTAAAAATATATTTTTAGTTATAACATAAAATTTAATTACAAATTCTAAAATAATGTGTTGATCTTGCTTAGCAAATTTCATAAAAGAAGAAACCTTACCCCATAAGTTTGTGGATACCTTAGATATTAAGGTTCCTTTATTTTAGATAATCCGTAAATATAATAGCAAAGAATCCAATACAAAAGAACCGCGCAAAGCAAATACTCCTATTTCAACTTAATTGCAAACAAATATAGAAAAAATGCAATTGGCTATTACAAGAATATCTTAATCATAAAATACAAGGTTTCGTGAAGCTATTTTAAACATAAATTTTAAGAAATCATAGAACAAAATGATTAAAGAATACACATCAACTTAGCATAAATTTATATTTTTGTATGTGAGAAATTTTTTCATTACCACAAGAGAAACTAACCACTTGCACTCAAATGCTTCACTTGTTGCATCCTCATCTCTTTTTGGCAAAATTTCAACCTCTATGTTACACCCGCAACAAAATCACAAAATGGAGTTTAAGATATCAATATTTTAAATGAATCCAAATCAGAAAATTTAAAATTATGAGTAATGAATGTGCATATATAAAAAACAAAGTGGAGATAATGAAGTTTCTTTCGTAGAATAGAAAGTAAAGTTATATCGGTAGATGAATTCAAAAATATAAATTTACATCGGTTAATAAGAATAGTTATGAGATGGTAACCGTTCAAAGGGTTACGAGCATCCGCATAAAGGGTAGCTACTTTTGCTATATGAGATACAAAACTTTAGTGGCTGTATAAATGGCTACGAGCAGCCGTATAAAAGGTCTCTATTTTTGTTATAACGAAAGGCGCAAAAAATTGGTGGACATATAAAGGGCTATGAGTAACCATATGAAGAATTACCAATTGCCACAACTGGTGCAAGAATCACCAGCTAAGGCCCCTAAATGACCATTGAATCTCAGCGATGCGGCGAAAGATCTAAAAGAGATGGATGATCCCAAGTATTACAAATATCACCGCATCGTCAGTCACCCTACAGCAAGATCCTTCGTTTTAAAGGAGAAGATCATGACGTTGGTGAGAGATGAAAGATCATTATTGACGCTAATGACACGGCCGAAGCGAACCATGCTAGTGCTAAAATCGATCACAAGAAGGGATCAACTTACGGTCGACTAGAACTACCTAAAAGCTAAAGAAAGAATAAAGAAGATATAATGAAAGAATGTACTTAATTAACAAAGACTCAGTAATTATTGTTTAACTATGTCATTGATTTGTATGTTAAGTTTTTTAAAAAGTATTTTTTTGTAGAGCTCATGATATTTGCATTCATATTTAATTTAAAGTCTCGTTCTAACTTTATTAAGGACTCATTGAGCCTCCCCCCTCCCCCCTGACTGGTGAGCTCCCCTCTTAGTCATGGAGTTTTCTTACTTTTTATTTAGCCAGTAGTAGTTGTTAATTTGTTCATTACTAGTTTTGAGGATTAGCCGGAACCACATGTCTTGCACAATTCGTCTAATACTCTAATAGAGGCTTCATGGATATGCCTAGAGTGAGCTTGGGTTAATATTAGTGAGCTTGGGTTCATGGATATGCCTAGATATGCCTATTACTTAATATTATACTTGTCATAGTATTTTTTTGCTTTAACAGATTGATCATTTTTATACTATTTGAAATAAAAAATTTAGCTGAGAAGTTAAATATATTTTTATGGAACAATATACATGGCATGTCGGAACAGTTTGAATTATCAAGTTGGTTCGCTCTTGTTGGTTCCCCAAGTACACGCAAGTATACGTGGCCATCAAGTAATAAAGTGACTCGAAAGTCGGATGTCGAACCCCCAGAGACTTAGATTAATCGTTAACTAAGCAAACTAAAATCAACTTACTGTCCAAGATGATCAAAAGTTTAACTTTTCTATTATAACTACTATTGCGAAATTCAAACATGTAACCGAGGGAGATATAGATTCCAGGGTTGTGGTCGGTTTATCAATCTTATTGAGTTCGAAATTACACCTGTTAATCCAAATTATCTATGATTGCTAGTTGACCGGATCTTTTATATAGATAGCATGTTCCCACAAAACTATCCGTCTATCCATAATATATCAACCCTATATTCCTATGGTCTTGAATCTATTATGAATGAATATAATACGGTATTCAACTAAGCAAGACTGTTAGGTATATTCCTATCCTAACCGCGAAATCTTTCCCCGAGCTATGGGTTCAGAAACAAGCTCTCTCTAATTCTATTCTAATCTAAACATGACTTTCTCAAGCGTAGCATATATAGTAAATAGAACTCAGCTGTTGGCCAAACAATTAAGCAATTATGCACAGAACTAGAGAAACAACCAAAGATGATAACTCGAATTAACGGTAATATAATTAATAAACTTCAATATTCATGACAACCACAACCCTAGAACGTGAAGTTTAGCTCCACATAGATATGGTAGCAAAACAATAAATCATCAAGAAAAAGTAAAGATTACTAAGTTTGATGGAAAAAAGATGGAATCTGATGAATTCCGGCCTCCACGGCGGCTCCGTGCTCTCCCTTCGTCTAAAGTCTCTCCAAAGTCGGTCCCTCCTTAAATATGGTGTTTAATGACTATTTATATGTGTAGGGAAAAGACCTAGACGAAATAACTAAGTCCAAAACCAAATAGGAGACAAAATAGGCTTTAAAAATCAGGAACACCCTCGCTACAGGTCTCGCCTCGCGACCTCTATAGCGTGCTCCACCTCGCTTTACATTGTGCCTCGCAAGCTCTGTAGCGAGCTCCTCCTCACGGTAGGCCTCGCGGCGCACACTCACACGTGAGCAAGAAAGCTTGCCCCGCCTGCTATATAGCGAGCAACAAGGCTCGCGTCGCCTGGAAGGTTGCTTTCCTTACATTTTTGAATTGCTGCCTAACTTTCATTCTAGTTCTCATTCTCGTTTCTTTTGTCTTTCTTCTTTCTCATTTATTCTTTCTTCATCAATAATTCCCTCTTTTTTCAATTTGTTCTTTTGTCTTCTTTTGGTTGGTCTTCAAACATTGTACAATTATATATCATAATATTTTCCGTCATCAAATAATCACGAATCATTCTTGTAGTATATAAGATACACATAAAATCTCTACTTTGGTCCCAATTTCGTTTCAACGTACCTACACATAAAATAAACTCAATTAAGCACAAATATAGTACAATTTAGCATTAGAGCCCCAAAATGTAAGGTAAGTAATGCACTAAAAATATATAATTATAGTCAAACATCAGTCACGTTAAGGCACCAAATGCTGGTTATAACTAGGTCAGAACTCGGATCGTGACAAATTTGGTAGCATAGCATCAAGTTTAGAGAGTCCTAAGGTTCTATGAACCCCATATTCATAAACTAGGGACTACAGACAATTAAGAAAAGTTTTTTCTCATCCTAGATTGTGCGCTAAAACTTAAAGTGAGAATCAAACTCCTATTTCTATCTATCAATGGAAGAATTGACATACGCGGTGCAACCAGAGGATTTAAAAAGAGATGCTAACATGACATCACCATCTAGTAAAGATATGAGGTGTAAGGTGTCAATTGCCTTTAATGGAGAATGAAGGCGAAGGTCGGAAAGAGACGGAGAGAAATGTGGCCGAAAAGGATAATAAGGTAAGACCAAGATGGCCAGAAAGCAAGCGATAATAACATATTAAAACTATATATCATAAATATTTCAAAGACTTGTAAAAGAAAAGGATAAGGTGATGACATCACCAAATACTATCAGAGTTGTCATGGAACTAATCAAAAGTTAGTACTAACGAGATAAGTTGAAGAACATAATCCAATGTGTACTGAAGTCAGACTTAGAGTTACTTGAAACACCAGGACAATCAATCATATATAGTAAAGCTATCACGAGTGAGACATGAAAAAGTATGGTTAAAGACATATGCGCTCGTAAGATGTAACCAATTTTTGCCGAAACGGCAGTAATCGACAAGTTGTGTGCAAGGTGAAGAATAGTACCCCGTCTTATGGGGAAGTCATTACAAATATTTGGCAATGACAAGTTTTCCTAAATTATTTATGCACAGTTGTAGGTATGGATGATTTGGAGGAAAGATAAGGAAGACTAGTGTAAACTATATAGAGTAAGTAACTGACGAGGGCTAAACTAAATTGAAGAACTCAGAAGAATCTAATTAAGCCCGTGTTATCTATATTTATCTATATTATTATAAAAGTGAGAACCCTAAAAGTCAAAGTTAAATTACTAAAATGTCCTTCTAAATAGTTTAAATATTTTACTTAAATGAAATTAAATAAAAACAACAGATTTATTTGAAAGGATACAACCCTTAGTAACTAATATTAGTGCTCGGTCGGTTTTAGACCTCACATTTGGATTACTAGGGATTATAATACCATTTAATTAGATGTCAGCAAAAGACACTCCTCTATCCCAAGCATATTAGTTATACTATCCTGAATAGTCTTTTTGTTCTTATTTGAAAACTAGCAATATTAAAGAGCATTTCTAATAAAAGGTTATTAATTTTCCGATGCCTTACAAACAACTTTTAAGATATACTTCAATGTCTTTCCGCTGATATCAAAATAAATTAATTAACAACCCTTGCTCTTATTTTAACACTATATTATTTTCATACCCACTTCAAATATTTGTTTAAATTTCTCACATTTTTTTCTTCTCTTGTCTTCTTGATTGTTAAATTTTCACAGGCGGCTGCTCGTCTCTTCTTTTGTCAAACAAACTTCCATTACAATACATTGTGAGTTGTAATATAATTTTTCAATCTATGCGTTTCTTTGTTTAATTCAATTAATGATTATGCTACTTTAAATATTGATTTTCTTTTATTTTATATTCTTTGTTATTATGATAATTATAATATTTGACAATCAAAAAATGTAAAAGAAAATATTAGTTCGTTGTCGGAAAATAAATCGTTGGCAGAAAAAAACATTAACGATTGTACAACAATATGTAATTGAAGTTTTTTTTTTAATTATAGTTCTTCATGTATGTTGTTCATTAATACAAAAAAAATTACAACATATTAAAAAGCATGACAACAAGTATTTCTATTGCATATATGATTAAATCTCGTATTCATAATATTGTGATTCACATTGTAGCTTTTTGATCATGAAGTTATCCGAAACTAGATTACTCACATTTAGCAAATAATAAAATTGTTAACTTGAAAAGAGAATTATTATTATTATTATTATTTTATGTAGTTTAATGGAGATAATGAATTAATACTTCTAATATTACAAGAAAAGAAAAGACCCCGTCAAATAATCTCAAAATAAGATATTTTCAACTAATTACTAAATAAGATATTTCAAATTTATTATTCCGTTGATTAGCCTTAGAAGTTTTTATGTGAAATATTAAATTGCTAATCTAATCAGTTTTGTTTCATACATTTATTTTTCTGAAGACGTGGGTGAGCTTATGTTTCGTCTTTTTAGCCCTTGCACCACATTCACGTATTATATTGTTTGTTTAAAGTGTATTATTCTTTTTCAAAGTTTTATTTCAAAAAAAAAACTTTTATTTGAAATTATTATTTGTTTCCCACCAGATTTGGTATTGCATCTAATGTAAATTTATTTTGCACTCTTCTAACAGGTTGCTTGGATTACTCGGTTGCACAACTGGTAAATGATTTTTGCATATTAGAATTCTTTCAATATACTAACTAAAATAATAATAGCTATTGCTAGCGCAAGAAATTAAAGTTTTTAACTTTTTAAAAATTGTTTTTCTATTTTAAACAAGAATGTTAAATTGTAATAGAAAGAACATAACCTAATCTTACATTGTTCATTATATATTTTATTTTTGTTTGTCCACCTACACTATCTAAGTAGAATCAATCCCCAATGTTGGATTACATTTACTGTAATATATTTTCTCTCATGACTAACTTTATGTTGCAACTTTAAGAATGATATAAATGTTGATGTTCACGGAGAATCAACCGAAACAGATGAAAAGAAATATATAGCAGGAATATCGTCTATAAGAAAATATTATGTGAAATATATTTATTACATGTTTGTACCTCACAATATTAAAATAAGCAGCAAAAAACACATATATCTAATTAAAATTTGACTGTTCATCTTCTTATGTTCAGACAATATCCAATCACCTTAATACTGACTTAAAATTTACCATACGACGGCCCAATATTAATCATTCGCACAAATTTATACTTTATTTCATTCATTATAATTATTTTTTAAAATATTTTTTCATGTACATAATTCGGCATACATGTGCAACGCACATGTCTAGAAACTAATTTTATAAAAAAGAAGAATGATATAAAATATATTTATAACAAGCTATAAGTCGGATGCATTGTCTTAAGGCCCCAGGGTCTTAAAAAAGTGGTCAGATGTATTAAATTACAGTGGATTATGAAATATTCATGCATACATAATAAATTAAAGCTTATATTTAGTATTTATTTATGCACTGAAATAGGTCAAAGGTGCCCTATGCAATTCAAAAGATAGACAGAGAATAATCCCACACCTATAAACTAAACTAAATCCAAAAGTAATACTATATAGTAGTATGCATATATGCATATACACAAGGAAATGTATAACATTTATATATTAATAATGTAAATGTTCTGCCAGGCTGGGGTGCCATAGCATGGAAGAAGCATCTGGAAAACCAAGCTGTAAGGAGCGAGATACTAGAAAAGTTAGCCTAATGGCAAATTTTGAATACCCTAAGAAATTTTCTAAATAATGGAACAGAGGGCATAGCCTAAAGAGAAAGGGGGAAAAAGATTTTAAAGCAACTAGTCGAGATAATGGTTGGCCAACAACATTAATAGAGATGAATAATGAATTAGGAAGTACTGCTTCACTTAGAAAAGTATTGCCTCGACACTAATATGGAAAGAATAGGAGAGTGTGGGAAGCAGATGATATTGACTCCAGAATGCGTCTAGACCTAATGATCAATATATATATGTTGAAAATCTTGTACGCAAATTAAAGGTAAGTACCAAAGTGAATAGTGAGAAGTTCACTCTGAAAAGAGGGAAATGCATGTTTCCTCATAAGAAGAGATCTCATCCACTTAATTAGGAACACAAGCTCATGATAATTAAGGAACGAAGTAACGTCCCATTATTATGACAGAAAAGTGCGTGTAATCTCAGTCCACAAGCTCATGATAAGGAACGCTAGCTGTAACGTCCCATTATAAGAGTTAAAGCTATGATTGTTGTTATTGATTAGCAAAGCACCAAATAAAGTCACTGGCAAGTTCAAACATGTCCACAAATTTTAGAGATGCATGTATGATCGAGGTGAATTCAATACCAAAATGATAGCCAACACAAGAGTACCAAGGAATGTTAAGCACGTATCAAGGAATTAAGATCGAGAGTCGGATATAGAGATGATAAAAAGGGGACATCGTGAGTGCATCGTCTAGTGCAAAGTAAAATAAAAAAGATTATATATGCTATGCAAATTCCTAAAGGTCATACTCATACCTCTCAATAAACCATAAACATCTCATATTTCCGTAACTCTTGCCGTCTTCCCTTGTCGATAACCCATAAGATTAGTCTTCTAGTTGTAGCTCCTCTTTATGGAATAATCTTGGATAATCCTTCTTTATTCTTTGATGAACTTGGACCTTTTCATGTGCACTACATGAATTTTACATTCCCTTAATTTAAGGGTAATTTTCTTTCCTTCGTCAGAGGGTAGGTACTGGAAAGTTTTCCAAGTCTTCTTTGGCCTTGCTATTAATTTCCTCCATATTGTATATATGGTGATGCCTTGTATCACTAGTATATATTCTTTATCCTTTTGATAGTCACAATATTCCTTGATCAATGTAGCACATTTCCTTATTGAAATATTTCATGCTATCTCCTCCAATCTTCTGATTTCTTTCCTTTTGTTTTTCTTGTACCAATCTTCTACAGATCTTCTATAATTCTTTTCCATATCTTCTTTGATATATTTTGAAACTTTCTTCCAGCAAGGTAAATCATCCCAATAATATCCTCTATAGAAGAGTGTGCATTGTAGATATTTCCTTCCTCACCTCTGTAGTTGTCACGACCCGAAATTTCCCACCAACGGGAGCGTGATGGCGCCTAACATTTCACTTGCCAGACAAGCCAACATTAGAGAATCATTAAACCAATTCCTTATTTCCATTCAGTAAATAACAATAATTTACTAAAATAAAATATAATAAGTACGGAATATCATAAAACTATATTAATTACTACCATCCGGATCTGGAGTCACAATTCACGAGCATTCTAGAATTTGCTACAAGTAATAATCTGAAAGAAATACAACTGTCTGAATGAAAGAAAACAGTAGGACATAAAAAGATAGACGGGGACTTCAAGGTGTGTGAACGCCGACAGATCTACCTTGAGTCTCCGGACAGCAGACCAATAGCAAATCTCGACCAACCTGAGCCGGTATCAAAATCTGCACAGAAAGTGCAGAGTGCAGCATCAGTACAACCGACCCCATGTACTGGTAAGTGTCGAGCCTAATCTCGACGAAGTAGTGACGAGACTAAGGCAAGGCACCTACAATCAACATGTACAATTTAACAGGGTATACGCAAATAATAGGAATGAAGAACTAAACAGGAAATGTTGGGAGGGGAGACATAGTGAGGAGAATACAAGATAAAGAACTACAACAGAATGATCACTGGAGCAGTCAATATACCATGAATCAACAGGAATAGTGAATACAGTAAAGAAAAATGCACGGCATCACCCTTCGTGCTTTTACTCTCAATCTCACCATAAAATTAATAGAAACGACACGGCATCACCCTTCGTGCATTAACTCTCATATCATGGCACGGCATCACCCTTCGTGCATAAACACTCACAATATGGCACTACATCACCCTTCGTGCATTAGCACTCACAATATGGCACGGCATCACCCTTCGTACATTAACACTCACAATATGGCACGACATCACCCTTCGTGCATTAACACTCTCCCTTACTATAATGCAATGCATAAATATCAACAGGAGATAGAATAACAAGTACAAACCTTACTTCAACATTTGGTTCCATAACATCAATCTCAACTTTGAAATAAAAACTCAATTATCACCAGAAAATCCGTAAACATGATAAGAACGATAAATTGAACAACACTAGTTTAACACATAGCAATTAGGCATAGGAATGAGACAATATAAGAAAAACTAATAAACATGGAAAAACAGGTAAATTGGTTACGCATAAGTACTCGTCACCTCACATATACACCGCTCACAGGAATTTCATTTAGCAAGTAATCTAAGGTTCCTAATTCCCTCAAGTCAGGGTTAGACATAACACTTACCTTGCTCTGAAGGCCACTTAATTCTCAATCGCAATTTTTCCTTTGGAATTCACCTCCAAACCACTCGTATCTATTCAAAAATGACTCAATAATATCAACCATTGCTAAAGGAATCAACTTTAATGAATAATTACTGATTTTTCAAATTTTCCTCCAAAAAGTCAAAAATCGACCCCGGGCCCGCTTGGTCAAAACCCGATGTTCGGACTAAAATTTATTTACCCATTCATCCTCGAGCCCGAATATATAATTAGTTTTGAAATCCGACCTCAAATCGATGTTTAAATTCCCAAATTCCCGAAATTCCTATTTTCTACCATGAAAACTCTAGATTTTAGGTTGAAAATTCAAGAAATATAATGGGTAATTAAAAGAAGATGGTTTAGAATCACTTACCAATAATTTGGGGAAGGAATGACTCTTGAAAAATCGCCCCTCACCGTTTGATTTTTGAGAAAAATGAGTTTTTGGCAAAAATCCCGTTTTGAATTCTGTTAAGTGCTGGGCGACAGTGTTCATCGCGTTCGCGAGAATACTGTCGCGTTCGCGTAAGCTACCCTTCCCTGGTCTTCGCGTTCACGAGACATTGCTCGCGTTTGCGATGGAGAAAAGACTGACTCCCCCTCCCCAGTGCCTAACACTACGCGTTCGCGATGGGCTTGTCGCATTCGTGAAGGGTAACGCCCCCATCACTTCGCGTTCGCGACTAAGCCTTCGCGTTCGCGAAGAAGAAATCCTCAGCTGCCCAATTTACTCTTCGCGTTCGCGAGAGTATCTTCGCGAACGCGAAGAAGGACATGCCAGAACACAGACTCTGCAGAAAAAACCAAATTCCCAAAGTCTAAAACATCCCGTGGCCTATCCGAAAATCACACGAGCCCTCGGGGCTCCAAACCAAGCATGCACACAAGTTTAAAAATATCATACGAACTTGCTCGCGCGATTAAATTGCCAAAATAACACCTAGAACTCTAAATTTAGCACCAATTCAAATGAAATTCTCAAGAACACTTTAAAACTTCTAATTTCTCAACTGGACGTCCGAATCACGTCAAATCAACTCCATTTCTCACCAAATTTCACAGACATGTCTTAAATATCATAATGAACCTGTACCGGGCTTCGGAACCAAAATACGAACCCGATACTAACAATGCCAAATATCAATCAATTCTTAAAAACAAATAATTTTCAAACTTTTAATTTTCATCAAAAATTCGTAACTCAAGATAGGGACCTCCAAATTCGATTCCGGGCATACGCCCAGGTCCCATAATTCGATACGGACCTACCGGGACCGTCAAAGTACGGATCCAGACCCGTTTACCAAAAATATTGACCGAAGTCAACTAAAATCAACTTTTAAGGCAAAAATTCTTATTTTCATTAGTTTTCAACATAAAAACTTTTCGGAAACCTGCCCGGACTGTGCACACAAATCGAGAAGGGTAAAAATAAAATTTTTAAGGTTTAAGAGTGCAGATTCGAGTTCTAAAATATAAGATGACCTTTTGGGTCATCACAGTAGTAAATCAACCATCATTCGTCCATCTGCTTTCCATAATAAACTTGTACCAATAAAATAAATTTATCACAAGTAAATATTCTTTGATTAAATCTTATGTTGGCTTGATATCATCAAAATTAGTGTATGAAACCTTCGAGCTAACAATCTCTCCCTTTTTGATGATGGCAAACCATTAAGTACAAAACATGAAAATTTAATCAAAAAATATCAAATGAAACACATTAAAGAGATAGGTAAGATAAATTGGTTACTTTCCGAAGTTATCTCTTCAATGTATGAATGATGAAATAAGTAAAGGCTCCCCCTCACTTTATGCATTACTCAGTTATGCTACCCCTATCCTCATGCATCTTATCTTTAATATTTGCAAGGAAGGTTTTGTACCATTTATTCTCTCCCCCTTTTGTCATCATCAAAAGGGTGAAACCATCATATAGGAGATATGCGAGCAAGTATTCACAACTAAAGTGTAGATGCATATAATTAATCCATAATACTTACTTCTACGTATCCAAAGAGTTATACATAGAATCATGTAATAATAATCACCTTTAAAAAGCTTAAGTGGAAAGAGAAGTTTAAGCTAGTTGAAAGCTCTTAAACTCAGCAAATCATTCAAGGTACACACAAATACTCAGTTATTTTGAGTTGGCCAAAGGATAGTTTCAACCAAACATTTAAGGAAAAAAAAAATTTAAACTAAAAGAATATAAAGTGGTAGAAAGAATTTTGAAATATTTTGACCAGATTCTCATATATACTACCATATATTGGAAACACATGTGTGATAAACATAAAGATTGAAGAGAGTAACAAATCGTTTCCATCATGAAAGGATACAAAATTCGATCTCATTACCATACTAACTCCTTTTCTCGAAGTGAGAAAATATCTGAAAGTAGATATTCATCGTCCTCAAGGTATATCCTTACCTTACCTTCTGCCACAAGACATCTAATGATACATTTTTATGCTTTGCATGTGTTCTAGCTGATATTTCATTGAAAATATCTGCAACAACTTCTCATGGAGAAGTATTCTCTCTTGGATAGATAAGGCTGTTGAACCTTGCCTTTTCCTTTTTCATGACACGACAAATTGAAAAACTCTATTCCAGTAATTCTTATTTAGTCCAATTTGTTGCTTGGAGGGATTGCAACTGACAGTATCCCACTAGATCAAAATAGTTAGTTCTTGGATACAATAGGCCATGATTCTGAGAGTCAAGCAAGTATGTCAATATTCTTTCGTGGCAATATAGAGTAAATTTAAGGGGATCGGGCATACCAAAGTATCTGTTATGGTCAAGATGCAATAGAGAGTAAGTCATACCTTGGTACTTTATTTGATTGGTGGACTTACCAATTTTCTCCTTGCTTTACATTATTTGCAACATGAAGAAGAAGGTTAATTCTCTATCATGCTCATTTCCAAACCGATCATCTTCCAGAGGCTTAAAGCTTGACATGTTTTTCGTTAGTATTACCAAAACAAATATGCTCTTGTAAATGCATATTTGGAAAGAGTAATCGTCAAATGATAATCATGAATTTCTTTCAAATGATAACGAATCTTGGTCACAAGAATGTGGTTCAAAAACCTTAACTCCAGAGACAGGCTGGAGAATAATATTCTGCTATTTTCAAACCATTCAGAAAATATTTCAACACCATACAGAGACAGTTTACAAACTTTGTAATATGCACATGAAAAATAATATTCTAACAAAACTCTTCATGAAAAAACAAACCTTTTTGTTGTGAAACCTTGGGCTACAAGTTTACCCTTCATTTTTACAAACTTACCAATCTCATCAAGTTTCTTGTTGGATATCCATAATTGCAGCTCCTATGCTTGGTAATAGATTTCCATTCTTTTGATTCTTTCAGCTTCGTTAAATAAATATTGCATTGCTAGAATCCATCATTCATTTCTTAATGCTTCTTCATGACTGTCTGATTCAATTACTATGGATGTGTCTGTGATGACCCAAAATGTCATCTTTAAATTTAATAAATAATTATGTGATCTAAGCACTATTTACCATTACTCGACTTGAGTGTGCAGTCCGTAAAAATTTTTCGGAAAAGTTTTTAGGTGAAAAATGGATTAAAATGTGAATTAGAGCTTTAAAACTCAACTGAGTTGACTTTGGTCAATATTTTAAGTAAACGGACTCGGATAAGTATTTTGATAGTTCTGGTAGGTCTGTATCGTTATTTGGGACTTAGGCGTATGCTCGGAATCAAATTCCGAGGTCCCTAACCCGAGATATGGAATTTTGATGAAAAATTTAAAGTTTAAGTTCAAATAGTGACCGGATGTCGAATTATATGCAAATGACCCCAGAATAGAATTTTGATGATTCCAACAGCTCCGTATGGTAATTTTGGACTTAGGAGCATGATCGGAATTTTATTTGGAAGTCCATAGTGGAATTAGGCTTGAAATGCCGAAAGTTGAATTTTTGAGAAGTTTGACCGAGGGGTTGACTTTTTGATATCGGGGTCAAAATTCGATTCTGAAAATTTTTATAAATACATTACGTCATTTATGACTTATGTGCAAAATTTGAGGTCAATCGGAATTGATTTGTTATGTTTCGGCGCAAAATATAGAAGTTGGAAGATTTGAAAACACATAATTCGATTCGATGCGCGATTCGTAATTTCGGCGTTGTTTGGCATGGTTTGAAGCCTCAACTAAGTTCATATTGTATTTTGGGACATGTTGGTATATTTGGTTAAGGTCCCGAGGGCCTCGGGTGGATTTCGGAAGGTTAACGGAATGGATTTCGGACAAAAAGGAACTACTGGAATATTTCTGCTGTAGAAGCTATTTTTGGACAGCAACCGGTGCAATCGCAGAGCTGACTTTGGAAGCTTATATCTCGAAATCTATAAGGAATCTGAACATTATCAAAATATGAAAGTTGTAGCCCTTTGATTCTAGTTTGTAGAACTTTAAACCGTTTGGCAGTTGGAGTTGAGTACAAGAAGTTATGATTGATACACTATAAGCTGTCGAGGAAGAGTTTGATGTTTTCAACATAAGCATGTAATGATCCAAAAGTCCATTTTTAGTTCTAAGATCGAAATTTGATTTCAATACTTTCGACATTTTGATAATGAATTATAGGAGTGATCTGGAAAGTTTGGTCTAATTTCATCAAGTCGCGATTGAGTTTTAAGCGCGAAATATGAGTTAATTGTTTAACGAGCGAAATTGGTATCACATTGAGCAAATGAGCTCCGAATTGAGTTTCGATTAAACGAGTGGTTTCGTAGTTTTGTTTGTGACTCGTAGGAACAAGAATCGTCGAATTTCGAGTTCGTATGATGGAGTTAGAGCCTTTTTAGTGAAATAAAACTGCTGGTGTAAATAGTCCTGGTGTGCACCTTTAGCGACCAGATGTGACACTTTTAGCGACGGGATTGGACTTTTAGCGACCGGAATAGTGTTTTGGGGGCAGAAACTTAAGGACCAAAAATGGTCATTTCTTTCATTTCGTTTTGGAGTTTTAGAGCACGGTTCTTGGGCGATTTTGAGGATTTCTTCAAGACTTCAACTTGGGTAAGTGTCCTATATCCAAATGTGATTATATTTCATAAATCCATGGTCATATTCATCATTTATTTCGGATTTAAATGGAAGAAATCAAGATTTTTGCAAAATCTTCCAAAAATAAAAATTTAAGATTTGGAGGTCGAGTTGTTATCGGATTTTGGTAAAATTGGTATGGGTGGACTCGTAATTGAATGGGTTGTCGGATTTTATAAGTTTCACCGGATTCCGAGATGTGGGCCCTACGGGAAAATTTTGAGCTAATTTCGGATTTTACTGAAAATGTAATATTTTCTTATGAAATGGATTACTTTAATTTTTGTTGACTCTATCGAATTAATTATGACTAGATACGAGTCGATCGGAGTCGGAAATTCGAGGAAAAAGCATAATACTTGGTTAAATTGGAGCAAGTCAAGGTAAGTGACTTGTCTAACCTTGTGTGGGGGAAATTTTCCCTAGGATTGGTATTGATGTGATTATTAAAATATGTTGAAAGTCGTGTGCACGAGGTGACGAGTGTGTACACGGGTTAAATTGCGAAAGATTATATTTTTAAATTGTGTAGATCACTGTTGCGCATTTATTAAATTATTTTATCTTGTTATATTCTTCATCATTGATGTGAGATATATACTTCAAATTTGTTTGATCTTTTCTTACTAATTGTTTTACCTGTTTAGTTGAAACTTGGTTTCTTTTATTCTGTGCATTATTTGAAGGTTGATTTTCTTTAAATTAAATATTATTAATATGAAGTATTTGACATTTTTAAACTTGATATTGAAGCAACGTAGTAAAGATTTTGAAATATTATTTTCCTAAATTATTTACTCCTGAATATTTTTATACTCATTGTGAGGGAGCCGTGAGCTCTTTATTGTGAAAAACTATTATTGATGATTTGTTTTGGCATGAGCCGTGAGCTCTTTATTGTGGAAAAATATTGTTGTTGAATTATTTTGGCAAGTTAAATTATTTGAGCACTTGAGGTGCAAATTGTGATATATTGTGATATTGATACGCATGCGGTAGTATAAGGCCTGAGTGTTGAAACGCATGCGGTGAGATAAGGGTGGCTTGATACGCGTGGCTAGTAGGGGAACTACTAGAAGTCATGCGGTGTGATAAGGGTGGCTAAAACGCGGGATGCTATTTCGGGAAAAAAATATTTTCTTTAAATAAATTGTGAAGGCTCCCGCGGTGATATAAGGAAATGAGATATTGTGAATTTATTTATGATTTGGGACTACGAGGCGGTACCTCGGGAGTGCCCTTGTTGATATTGATTTATGGCCGTAGTTGCCTTTGATTATTGTTGTGATTTTCTTAAAGTTGAAAAGAATTCTATTTTGTTTCAACGAGGTATTTATTTGCCATTATTTGATGTAATTAAATGTGACATACTACTTGATTCATTTTCATTGTCATTTTATCTTATAATATTGTTTAAACATTTTACCATGTCATTATTTATTCTCCAGCAGGGCCTGACCTGACCTCGTCACTACTCTACCGAGGTTAGGCTTGGCACTTACTGGGTACCGCTGTGGTGTACTCATACTATGCTTCTGCACATCTTTTTGTGCAGATCCAGGTACATCTTATCAGACCACGCATCAGTAAACTAGCTATACGAGGAGACTTCGAGGTATATCTGCCAGCGTCCGCAGACTCCGGAGTCCCCTTCTATCTTACTATGTTGTCTTCCTTATTTGCTTTAGACTCTAATGTATAGAGACATACAGAATAAATTCTTAGAAGCTTGTGACTTATTTCTACCGGGTTTTGGGAGTTAAAATTGTTTGAATTGTAGTTTATTTATTTAAGATATTTATTATTATTCCGCATTGATAGGCTTACCTAGTCTTAGAGACTAGGTGCCATCACGACATCCTACGGAGAGAATTTGGGGTCGTGACAAGTTGGTATCAGAGCACTAGGTTCATAGGTGTTATGAGTCACAAGCAGGTTTAGTAGAGTCTTGCGGATCGGTACGGAGACGTCTGTACTTATCTTCGAGAGGCTATGGAACTGTTAGGAAATATTCACTTCTTTGACTCCTTATCGTGCGGCATTGATTTAGCTTGAAACATATATCTTATATTCCTTTGTATCCACTCGTGTATGACATTGCGCACTCGGTATCAGTTGTGCGTCGACGGTTGTAATGTCGTATATGGACTATGAGGGAGTCAGAGATGCTCAAACATTGCCTCAACGTGTGGTTCTGACTGAAGATGCGGACGTATTGAGAGATCACCTAGTGAATCATGCGGGGGTGCAACGGACGTTGGCGTCTGGTTGATTTATACAAGCTGTGAAGGTTATTATTGAGGATCATTGGACGTTGTGACCTATGACTTCGCGCCGAGTGGGGGGAGTCCACTACCAATGGGTGGATTGCGGGGTCATGTATTATATCAGTTTTGGCCTGAAATGTATATATGTGGTACTGAAAGGTTCCCTAAAATTTACACATGTTTATGACCTGAGATTTTGTGGAGGATAAGGTTAGGACTTGTGGTATGTACGCCTCCTTAATAATCCTATACTTCAATATCAAAGGAGTTATAGAAACAACTCTAAATTTGTAGAAGGTCTACTCAGCGTGGACGTCACTGTTGCAGATTTTGGGGTGCTTCGGAGTAAGTACACTTGTTGGCGAGAGTCTAGACTATGTGGTTCATGACAAGATTTGTCAGTATGGAGCTCTACTTTTATGATCGTTGTGTATAAATAGGGGTAAGGGTTATCCCAAAGAAGAGTCGACGAGTGTGTTAAGAAATAGGTCAGCTCAACAGTGTGCCGTGTTGAGTCAGCATAACAAAAGAAGAAATTTGCCTTGGTAGAGACTTATTTCATCAAAGCACTCAGGCTACGTGCCCCATTGTAGTTACTACACCACCCACACGACCAGTTAGGGGTGGAGAAAAGACGGGTAGAAGGCGTCCTAGAGGTGGAGACCCAGCCATTGATATATTTCTTTTATGGTATGGCGGAGGTCGCTACATCAGTTGGTGTCGTTACAGGTACGACCTTGATATTATATAAAGGAATAATTTCCTTAACTTGATTCGGTTTTGAGTATCGAGATGAGTCCTCCTATTGTGCTCCACTTAGGAGTGAGATTCATAATTCTATAATCTACTTATGTGTTTACCCCTGTTGGGAGATTTTATGGAGATAACTACGCCTATTATTTCGTTTTGGTCATAATAAGAGTTGTGAGTCTAAATGTGGCTTTCTGTTACTCATTTCAGTAAATTTTGATGTAAATTCCGAATAATTAATTGCAAATTGTGAATTATATGTCCTAGCGGTGTGGGGTTCATTATGTGTTGTGATTTGGTGTAATCAAAATTATTTAAAAGGAGAAAATGGAAATTTTCAATTGGCACGATGTGCATATTACTTGTGATTCAGCACTGAGGACGAGATCCTCATATTTTTTATATAAATTGATATATTTAAACCGGGCTACGAGATACGGTGGAAGTTATATAAGGACGAGATCCTTGTGAGGAAAATTCTTATGTTTAAGTTCTCCCTTGTGAAATTAAATATGTACTATAGTACTAATAGGAAGTCATGCCTGTTAGGCTTATTTGAAAATTCTTATATAAAATTCTCTGTGCATAGTTGTCAAATTCGTGTTGTAATTATTAATTTTTAACCTACGAGGTAGGTGCCCGCCTAGGTGGCGTTAAATGTGACTTGTTAATTCGGATAACTAATTATGAGGTCTTCATGCCTCGCATCTAGTTATCAGTATTGTGAAGGTTTGCAACGAGATTTTTGTTAACATGAAGTTAATTGACGATTTTGTAATTGATTATGAACAACTATTAAGACCAGATTGACCCAGAAGGGTGCTCCGTTTAGATGGACCAAGGAATGTGAGGAGAGCTTCCAAAAGCTCAAGACAGCTTTGACTACAGCCCCAATGTTGGTATTACCTATAGGTTCAGGGTCTTCTACTGTGTATTGTGATGTGTCGCGTATTGGTCTCGGTACAATGTTGATGTAAGACAGTAGGGTCCTACGCGTCCCGATAGTTAAAGGTACATGAGAAGAATTATTCGATCTATGATCTTGAGTTAGCAGCTATTGTTCATGCCTTGAAGATTTGGCGGCATTATTAGTACGGTGTCCATTGTGAGGTCTACACCGACCACCGAAGTCTATAGCATCTATTTAAACATAATGATCTTAATTTACGGCAGCATAGGTGGTTGGAGTTGCTTAAGGATTATAACATCACCATTCTCTATCATCCTGGGAAGGCCAATGTAGTGGCCGATGCCTTGAGTCGTAAGGCGAAGAGTTTGGGCAGCTTAGCATATTTACCGGTAGCAAAGAGGCCTTTGGCCTTGGATATTCAGGCCTTGGCCAACCAGTTTGTCAGATTGGATGTTTCCGAGCCGAGTCGAGTTTTGGCTTGTGTGGTTTCTCAGTCTTCTCTTTATGATCGTATCAAGGAGCGTCAGTATGATGACCCCTATTTGCTGGTCCTTAAGGATACAGTTCAGCACGGTGATGCCAAAGAAGTCGCAATTGGAGATGACGGTGTATTACGGATGCATGGCAGGCTATGTGTGCCTAATGTGGATGGCTTGCGTGAGTTGATTCTCCACGAGGCTCACAGTTTGCGGTACTCCATTCATCCAGATGCTGCGAAGAAGTATCAAGACTTGAGACAACACTATTGGTGGAGGTGGATGAAGAAGGACATAGTGGGGTATGTATCTTGGTGTTTAAATTGTCAACAGGTAAAATATGAGCATCAACGACCGGATGGATTACTTCAGAAGTTAGAGATTCCAGAATAGAAATGGGAGCGGATCACTATGGTTTTCGTTGTTGGGCTCCCACGGACTTAGCGGAAGTTGGACGCAGTTTGGGTGATTGTGGATAGGCTGACCAAATCAGCTCATTTTATTCCTGTGATTACTACTTACTCTTCAGAGCAGCTGGCTCAGGTATATATTCGCGAAATTGTCAGACTTCACGATGTACCAGTATCTATCATCTCTGATCGGGGTACATAGTTTACCTCACGGTTTTGGAGGGCAGTACATCGTGAGTTGGGTACCCGGGTAGAGTTGAGTACAACATTTCACCCTCAGACGGACGGGCAGTCCGAACGCACTATTCAGATACTGGAGGATATGCTTCGTGCGTGTGTGATAGATTTTGGGGGTGCTTGGGATTAGTTCTTACCACTTGCGGAGTTTGCTTACAATAACAGTTACAGTCAAGCATCCACATGGCTCCGTATGAGGCCTTGTATGGTAGGCGGTGTCGGTCTCCAGTGGGTTGGTTCGAACCAGGCGAGGCTAGACTTTTGGGTACAGACTTGGTTCAGGATGCCTTGAAAAAGGTTAAGTTGATTCAGGATTGACTTCGTACAGCCCAATCTAGACAGAAGAGTTATGCAGATCGGAAGGTTCGTGATGTTGTATTCATGGTTGGTGAGCGGGTATTGCTCCGGGTTTCGCCTATGAAGGGTGTGATGAGGTTCGGGAAGAAGGGCAAGTTGAGCCCTAGGTATATTGGGCCTTTTGAGATTCTTGAAAGAGTTGGAGAGGTGGTTTACAGACTTGCACTACCACCTAGTCTTTCTGCGGTTCATCCGGTATTCCATGTTTCTATGCTTCGGAAATAGCACGACGATCCGTCTCATGTGTTAGACTTCAGTTCGGTTCAGTTGGACAAGGATCTATGTTATGTTGAGGAACCAGTGGCTATTTTAGATAGGCAGGTATGAAAGCTGAGGTCAAAGAATATTGCTTCTGTAAAGGTTCAGTGGAGGGGTCATCCGGTCGAGGAGGCGACTTGGGAGGTCGAGAATGATTTACGCAGCTGTTATCCACACTTATTCACCAACTCAGGTACTTTTTCTAACTCCGTTCGAGGACGAACGTTTGTTTTAGAGATGGAGAATGTGATGACCCAAAATGTCATCTTTAAATTTAATAATTAATTATGTGATCTAAGCACTATTTACCATTACTCGACTTGAGTGTGCAGTCCGTAAAAATTTTTCGGAAAAGTTTCAGGTGAAAAATGGATTAAAATGTGAATTAGAGCTTTAAAACTCAACTGAGTTGACTTTGGTCAACATTTTGAGCAAACAGACTCGGATAAGTGTTTTGATAGTTCCGGTAGGTCCGTATCGTTATTTGAGACTTAGGCGTATGCTCGGAATCAAATTCTGAGGTCCCTAACCCGAGATATGGAATTTTGATAAAAAATTTAAAGTTTAAGTTCAAATAGTGATCGGATGTCGAATTATGTGCAAATGACCCCAGAATAGAATTTTGATGATTCCAACAGCTCCGTATGGTGATTTTGGACTTAGGAGCGTGATTGGAATTTTATTTGGAAGTCCATAGTGGAATTAGGCTTGAAATGCCGAAAGTTGAATTTTTGAGAAGTTTGACCGAGGAGTTGACTTTTTGATATCGGGGTCGAAATCCGATTCTGAAAAATTTTCATAAATCCATTACGTCATTTATGACTTGTGTGCAAAATTTGAGGTCAATCGGAATTGATTTGATATGTTTCGGCGCAAAATATAGAAGTTGGAAGATTTGAAAATTCATAATTCGATTCGATGCGCGATTCGTAATTTCGGCGTTGTTTGGCATGGTTTGAAGCCTCAACTAAGTTCATATTGTATTTTGGGACATGTTGGTATATTTGGTTAAGGTCCCGAGGGCCTCGGGTGGATTTCGGAAGGTTAACGGAATGGATTTCGGACAAAAAGGAACTGCTGGAATATTTCTGCTGCAGAAGCTATTTTTGGACAGCAACCGGTGCAATCGCAGAGCTGACTTTGGAAGCTTATATCTCGAAATCTATAAGGAATCTGAACATTATCAAAATATGAAAGTTGTAGCCCTTTGATTCTAGTTTGTAGAACTTTAAACCGTTTGGCAGTTGGAGTTGAGTACAAGAAGTTATGATTGATACACTATAAGCTGTCGAGGAAGAGTTTGATGTTTTCAACATAAGCATGTAATGATCCAAAAGTCCATTTTTAGTTCTAAGATCGAAATTTGATTTCAATACTTTCGACATTTTGATAATGAATTATAGGAGTGATCTGGAAAGTTTGGTCTAATTTCATCAAGTCGCGATTGAGTTTTAAGCGCGAAATATGAGTTAATTGTTTAACGAGCGAAATTGTTATCACATTGAGCAAATGAGCTCCGAATTGAGTTTCGATTAAACGAGTGGTTTCGTAGTTTTGTTTGTGACTCGTAGGAACAAGAATCGTCGAATTTCGAGTTCGTATGATGGAGTTAGAGCCTTTTTAGTGAAATAAAACTGCTGGTGTAAATAGTCCTGGTGTGCACCTTTAGCGACCAGATGTGACACTTTTAGCGACGGGATTGGACTTTTAGCGACCGGAATAGTGTTTTGGGGGCAGAAACTTAAGGACCAAAAATGGTCATTTCTTTCATTTCGTTTTGGAGTTTTGGAGCACGGTTCTTGGGCGATTTTGAGGATTTCTTCAAGACTTCAACTTGGGTAAGTGTCCTATATCCAAATGTGATTATATTTCATAAATCCATGGTCATATTCATCATTTATTTCGGATTTAAATGGAAGAAATCAAGATTTTTGCAAAATCTTCCAAAAATAAAAATTTAAGATTTGGAGGTCGAGTTGTTATCGGATTTTGGTAAAATTGGTATGGGTGGACTCGTAATTGAATGGGTTGTCGGATTTTATAAGTTTCGCCAGATTCCGAGATGTGGGCCCCACGGAAAAATTTTGAGCTAATTTCGGATTTTAATGAAAATGTAATATTTTCTTATGAAATGGATTACTATAATTTTTGTTGACTCTATCGAATTAATTATGACTAGATACGAGTTGATCGGAGTCGAAAATTCGAGGAAAAAGCATAATACTTGGTTAAATTGGAGCAAGTCAAGGTAAGTGACTTGTCTAACCTTGTGTGGGAGAAATTTCCCCTAGGATTGGTATTGATGTAATTATGAAAATGTGTTGAAAGTCGTGTGCACGAGGTGACGAGTGTGTACACTGGCTAAATTGCGAAAGATTATATTTTTAAATTGTGTAGATCACTGTTGCATATTTATTAAATTATTTTATCTTGTTATATTCTTCATCATTGATCTGAGATATATACTTCAAATTTGTTTGATCTTTTCTTATTAATTGTTTTACCTGTTTAGTTGAAACTTAGTTTCTTATATTCTGTGCATTATTTGAAGGTTGATTTTCTTTAAATTAAATATTATTAATATGAAGTATTTGACATTTTTAAACTTGATATTGAAGTAACGTAGTAAAGATTTTGAAATATTATTTTCCTAAATTATTTACTCCTGAATATTTTTATACTCATTGTGAGGGAGCCGTGAGCTCTTTATTGTGAAAACCTATTATTGATGATTTGTTTTAGCATGAGCCGTGAGCTCTTTATTGTGAAAAAATATTATTGTTGAATTATTTTGGCAAGTTAAATTATTTGAGCACTTGAGGTGCAAATTGTGATATATTGTGATATTGATACGCATGCGGTAGTATAAGGTCTGGGTGTTGAAATGCATGCGGTGAGATAAGGGTGGCTTGATACGCGTGGCTAGTAGGGGAACTACTAGAAGTCATGCGGTGTGATAAGGGTGGCTAAAACGCGGGATGCTATTTCGGAAAAAAATATTTTCTTTAAATAAATTGTGAAGGCTCCCGCGGTGATTATAAGGAAATGAGATATTGTGAATTTATTTATGATTTGGGACTACGAGGCGGTACCTCGGGAGTGCCCTTGTTGATATTGATTTATGGCCGTAGTTGCCTTTGATTATTGTTGTGATTTTCTTAAAGTTGAAAAGAATTCTGTTTTGTTTCAACGAGATATTTATTTTCCATTATTTGATGTAATTAAATGTGACATACTACTTGATTCATTTTCATTGTCATTTTATCTTATAATATTGTTTAAACATTTTACCATGCCATTATTTATTCTCCAGCAGGGCCTGACCTGACCTCGTCACTACTCTACCGAGGTTAGGCTTGGCACTTACTGGGTACCGCTGTGGTGTACTCATATTACGCTTCTGCACATCTTTTTGTGCAGATCCAGGTACATCTTATCAGACCACGCATCAGTAAACTAGCTATACGAGGAGACTTCGAGGTATATCTGCCAGCGTCTGCAGACTCCGGAGTCCCCTTCTATCTTACTATGTTGTCTTCCTTATTTGCTTTAGACTCTGATGTATAGAGACATAAAGAGTAAATTCTTAGAAGCTTGTGACTTATTTCTACCGGGTTTTGGGAGTTAAAATTATTTGAATTGTGGTTTATTTATTTAAGATATTTATTATTATTCCGCATTGATAGGCTTACCTAGTCTTAGAGACTAGGTGCCATCACGACATCCTACGGGGAGAATTTGGAGTCGTGACAGTGTCACTATCATTTTATTGTCAGCTATCAACTATAAGTTCTCCATCCTTATTCACAAATTGCTTAGAAAAGTATTAGTGTAAAGAAAACACGCATGTTTAGATTTCTCTACAACTAATATTCTAAATTCATAAAATAGTAAGTATTAACGAATAAGGAATACACCAAGAGTCTTACCAAGACAGTTGCAACCAAAGGGGATAAGATAACCATCAATTGATTTTTCTTTCTTCCCATAGCTCAAATAGAATTTCATTCAAGATAAATAAAAGCCAATGATGACAATTTAAAAATTTATGCAAAAATGATGCTTTCTTTTCAGCTCTGCATTCAATTCATGCACCAAACTAAATATGTGAGAAATCATATTTGTCGCAAAAAAAATGTCGAACAAACATTATAACTCACATCCACGATCATTTCAAATGCATCATTTTCTTAATAAGAAATATAACCTAAGCAAAAGTATGGATAAACATCAATAGAAACATATACTTGTACCTTCCAAGCTTTTGAGTCTTAGAAATGGCCGAGTATCTCCATGTGTGCACAAATTCTTAGTGGCCTCAAGCTTAAACGACCTTCTTGAGTTTGAAAGAAGTATTGATACTCTCACCAAGAGAATGAATATCATAAGTAATGATGACATAAAAAATGCATGTATGCTTACTTATCCTAATGTTAATACAAATGACATGGTTCATGCAAGACATGCATTCGTGCTATTTAAAATCTCTAAGTCAATGATAAAAACAATACCAAACAGAATTGTAGTATAATGCAGCTAGTCGATTCAAGCAATATATACTTAACTAATATGTATATATCATATTTCACTTAAAAAAACAGTAACTAGATACGCATCATCTCATAATGCATCAAAAGAAACTTGGATAAACTTAAATGATACCGGTCACTCAAGTTTTACCAGCACATGTAATAGTTCCTTCATCCTCTATAGAGTATGTGTAAACTTTGAAGCATCTTTAAGTATGTTCCTAGACTAGCCGTTATGCAAATATCATTTATCCCTTTTTATGGCTGGACTCAGAATTCCTGTAAAACAAATTAATTTGCTTTCAGTACCCAAACCTTTTTGGGTCCTTCATGGTTAGTAGCTAGTGTAATTGGAGATACATGTATCTATTTAGGTCTCCAAATATATTTTGATCTAATATAACTTTTGGCATAATTGCATGCAATTACTTTATGTCCAGAATTGCCACAATAGTGGCATGTAATATGAGAAGAGGAGTGTTTACTTGCAGATACCTTATTAGTCGACTTGAAACTTCCCCGAGTCAACTTGTTTGAAATAGAACGCCTACCGGTAGATCCTTTTTTCAGTCGACTTATGGCTGTTAAAATTGGGAGTCGACTTTGATCGATCAAAGTAGTGGCTGGAGGATTTGTGAAAGCTGGTTATTTGTTTGCGAAGCTCAGAATTCTCTTCTTGAAGTAAGTTGTTCTTCACCAGATTTATTTCAAGCTGAATATCCCAGTCTTTCTTTTTATTTCTTAACTTGTTATATTCGTCAAGTTGGATCTCCCAATATTTCTTCTCATATATCAACTTGTTATATTCTTCAAGTTGGATATCCCAATTCTTCTTATCTTTCCTCAACTTATGATATTCATTAAGAACTTTCTCAAGGTCATTGAGAACCAATTCAATATTTTCCTGTAATTTATCATATTTATCGCAATACGTTATAGGAGTAGGATATACCTTGTCAATTTCTCCTATTGCCATAAAACATAGGTTCTCCATTCTTTCGTGATCGTTTTCTTCTTCAGATTCATCCTCGTCTCTCCAAGATTTGTGATTCTTTTCTTGAGATCACAATCCAGAATAGCATTAAGCATACCTCGTCAGTTTCTTCTCTTTCCTTGAGACATATGTTTGTCATTTTTTCTTGATCATTCTCGTCGCTCCAAGTTGAGATTCTATAATTCTTCTTCTTGGGGTTAGGACATTTTAATTTCATATGTCTAGGTTTACCACATTCGTAGAAGCATATGTTCTCTTGTTGTTGAACCTCATTTTTGTGGTTCTTTTGATGATTATGGATAGATTGAGATTTTCTATTCTACTCCTTTCTACTCTTCTTTTTTCTTGTCCTGGGTATCACGGCCAAGTCTTCTCGATCTTCACCATTTTCAGATTCTTCAAGAGTTGACTTGGATTCAATTTTCTTAACTTTGTTGATGTCCCTATGGATATTTTCCAATCTATCCCATATAGCTTTAGCAGTCTCACAGGTGGATATTTTTTTATATTCTTCTTCACTAATCGCACAATAGAGAATGTTGATTGCTATAGCGTTTATTTGCATAATATCTAACTGTTCTTTTGTGTAGTTAAATATGGATGCCCCTTGTACAAGATTCTTTCCATCACTGTTGTTCGGAATGAGCCTTGGTCCATTCTGAATAATTAGCCAGGCTCGATAATATTGATTGAACAGAAACCTTCATTCTTTCTTTCCAATGGCTATAGTATTGACTATTGAAGTACGGTGGCCTTCTTGTTGAGTAACTCTCTTGAAGTACGGTTTCAGTAATTTGAAGACATGCCATGGAACTTTTCTCACTTGGTGTTAAGCAAAAATAAAGATGTGAGACCTGCTCTGATACCAATTGAAAGTACAAGAGGGGAGGGGTTATTTATAGGCCTATTAAAACATTAGTTGACTGCGGTATAGGCTTAATCGACTGATACGGAGACAACCAGCACAAAACTGTTAGTCCTTTCGATTTAAACAAGTATAAATCACAACAAACAGTAAAGGCACAGAATATAGTATGAGAGAGATAAGGTAAATGACACCAGAAATTTTAATACTGGTTCGGAACCAATGTGATATCTTAATCCAGTATCCTTGGGTAGCAAGGAAGTTATCTCTTTGAGCTCTTTGTAATTTGAGTTTGTACGGCCTTTGTGATTTTCAATGTTCACCACCAACGTTTACTAGGTTGGTTTTCACTCTCTCACCAATAACAAACAAGGGTTGGTTTTGACACACTCACCAACAACGTATAAGAGTTGGTTTTCACTCGCTCACCAACAACGACACTTTGGTTTTCACTCGCTCACCAAAGAAACGAACAATGACACAACCTCTCAGTATTTTTCACTTTCTCTCTATATTTATGATACTTGTAAACTTAAGAATACAGTGTTTGATTAAGGTGTAGAAAGAGTAGGAAAGTTGTCTACGAAGCTGGTACTTTTCTTCTTCCTGAGCTGCTCCTATTTAGAGTGCCTTTGATTTTGACCGTTGCTAATAGCAAATCTGGATCCCTTTGAATATTCCTTTAAGCTTTGTCAGTAAGATCTTTTTTGCCTTATTGGATGGATATCTTCGTTATTGAAGATCTTCAATCAATTCAAGTTTATTGACTTCAATTATATCCCAAAAGATTTGAATGGCATAGGAATCATATTGATGGAGTCTAAAATATATCTTGCCTTAACTGAACTTCCTTGATTCATTATTTAAAGCCATACTTCAATCTTCTTGATAGCTTTCCATGTACTCACGTTGGAGATAGTAAATGATTACTATTTCCTTCTTTGACTCACAACAGATTCTTTTCCCTACTAAATGTGGGACTTCTTTTATTTGTTGCCTTGATAACTTCTTTGTCTGAATATTTTTTTTCCTTGGTTATGAGATCTTGGATTGACCCTTCCTTTAATAGCCTTGTGTAAGAATCGTATTGGTCTTCAAATTATTTCCCTCATATAGTAAATAATTTTCTTTGAACAAATAATTTTCCTTGAATAAAGATATTTCTTTGATAGCCTTGAACTCTGTAGTATCGATCCTTGTATATTTTCTTTCTATTTGAGCACCCAAAATATATTCTTCAACATCTCATATTTCCATAACTCTTGCCGCCTTTCCTTGTCGATAACCCATAAGATTAGTCTTCTAGTTGTAGCTTCTCATAATGGAATAATCTTAGATAATCCTTCTTTATTCTTTGATGAACTTGGACTTTTTTGTGTGCACTACATGAATTTGGCATTCCCTTAATTTAAGGGTAATTTTCTTTCCTTCAGAGAGTAGGTACTGGAAAGTTTTCCAAGTTTTCTTTGGCCTTGCTATTAATTTCCTCCATATTGTATATATGGTGATGCCTTGTATCACTAGTAGATATTCTCCATCCTTTTGATAGTCACAATATTCCTTGATCAATGTAGCACATTTCCTTATTGAAATATTCCATGTTATCTCCTCCAATCTTATCATTTCTTTCCTTTTGTTTTTCTTGTGCCAATCTTCTAAAGATTTTCTATAATTCTTTTGCATATCTTCTTTGATATATTTTGAAACTTTCTTCCAGCAAAGTAAATCATCCCAATAATATTCTCTATAAAAGAGTGTGCATTGTAGATATTTCCTCCTCAGCTTTGTAGTAAATCAACCATCATTCTTCCATCTGCTTTCCATAATAAACTTGTACCAATAAAATACATTTATCACAAGTAAATATTCTTTGATTAAACCTTATGTTGGTTTGGTATCATCAAAATTAGTGTATGAAACTTTGGGGCTAACAACAAGTTCTATAAGGGTGGATAGCATATAGCCCATCAAATCACTTGCAAGTTAAATATCTTGCAAGGTTCAGATGTAGCTCCACATGTAACAACCAAGTACACGAAGAGACGTCTCAAAAGGGATAAAAGAAAATACTCAGGAAAGATATAAATGAATTATAAACACCAGCAAGCAGTCCTATATGGACGAATGACGTCTTAGAATAGAGGTTGTGAAGAGATATGATAAATTCAAACTATATGGTTTATGAGAAGAGTAGATATGCTCCGGGAAGAAGAGCAAAGTGATGCCTCAATCACATTAGACTTTGAAGAAATACAAAAATAAGCAAGGAAGAAGCGACTAAATATGAGTCGTATTTTTTTGGTAACTTTTAGTTCACATAGTGTTTATAAGCAGTCCTACAGAAATGGGAGCATGACCCACCTATATGAGCCTTTTCATAATAAAACAATTAGAAGAGAATTTAAATAGTGAGGAAGCTTAAGCCGCAAACATAATAGTGAGAGTTGCTGATTCAAACATAAAGACCGAATTGCAAGCGAAGGAGATTATTATTAAATTGTAACAATATGGTAACTTCATACGAGATAGGGGAACTTATGGGTGGAATACTCTCATTGGTTCTAGTATTATAGATTTTTCTCTTAGTCACCAAAGATCCATATGTGTAAAGTTATACTCCATGTTACCCTCAAGAAATGGTAGACATAAGAAAAAACTAAGAAGATGCAACATGAGAAGCTGAAGAATATATATAGAAAAGGGTACCCTCATTTATTTGAGGAAAGAGGTATGTAAATGTTCCAACTCCTGGAAAGTTTCCATTACTCACATGTGTGAAAGTTTTTATAGCTATGTGTGATCATGAGAGGCCTTAGTCATATGTGATGATTGGATAGCCAAATGAGCACTAAATGATTGAGATTTGACGGGTTGAATTTTTTGATGTTGCTCTAGTTACAAAGTAGACTCTGTCAATTTTTTTAAAGGAATTCCAGTGTTGGTCCAATTTTGAGTCTTAAGAAAATCATGCAAAAGTAAGAGACACCTAATGGTAGGGGTTGTAACTTAAAGTGACTCATTCGACATTCAAGGACAAATGTTGCGTAAGAGGGGAGATTGTAAGTCTCAATTGTTTTTACTAAGTATTATATTCTTGTACACGATCTAATTTGAAAACAAGGATATTCTAATAGTATTAAAGGTGTAATATACCTAAATCTTAGATTTAAAAGGTAGTATGGTTGTTTAGAATGGGGAGAGAGGTGGTACGGAACAAATTAAAAATGTTTAAGGGGAGAAGATGATCATAGTTGCACAAGACCCAATTTCATACAATCATACATCCGTCGAAGTAGAAGATGCGGTATTAGTTCGAAAATTCTTTCTTAAAGTGGCAAATCGACTTCTCCCTAACAGGACATTCTATGCATCTTCAGCTAGCTTTCCCCCGCAGCCTACTATCTAGCTGCAATCCTTCCCTTAACCCTAATCATGCTTAAGACATGAAATTGGATGCTTCTTACCGCAAAAGTCAATAAATAGAAGAGTGAGGAGAGATTTTTTGGCAAAGCAAGACTGATTAGCTCGCCTAAGGGTAGTAGCGGAAGAAGTCCTCATTTGCGAGCTATTGGGGATTTATTCTCAGGAAGAATGAAAGGACTGACTTTCCTTACCTAATAATATCAAGTATATAATTAATTAAGCTATGAGCAATATATATCAAACAAAAGCTCTTCAAGTCTAGTTTACATAACTTCAAACATCTTGTCATTCCAACATTTCTAAAAGAAGTTATGACTTTTTTACTCAAATATAGCAGAATAAAAATCTCGTGCCAAAAAAAACTCTAACGTGGCACGCCCCGTGACACATGGTGCGACGGGACATGCTAAATTTGGCTCAGAAGTGCAGAAATATAAGTCTCTTAAGATCTCTCGTGACGTATCATGTTCAGAGAAGCGTGGCAGGATAAATTTGGCCTGAAACGCCAATTTAAAAGAGCACTTTGGGGAGAGAAAAATTCACTTTGTTCTACAGCAATTTTTAGAGATTTAGAGTTTCACCTATTCACCCCAATGTAAGATTTTAATCAAAGTTTCGTTTGAAATAGTAGATTAACATCATCTAACACCTAAAATTTCAAACTCCTAGGTTTCTACCAAAAATTGAGGAAATTCTTCAAGACCTAAGGCATAAGGTTTCGTAATTCAAGGTAAACTTTGCTAACCATTTTTAACTACAATTATTAAAGAAGATTATACAAAATATTTATTCTTAGAAAGTTTTACGAAAATCTAGATTAACCATGAACCCTATAAATTGAGTAGAATCAAAAATAGAGTTTCTCAAGTTGGAAATTTTGAGACTTTTAGAATTGTATCTTGAACTAACTAATGTAGAGATTGGTTGGAGAATTAAACTCCTTGGATTGGAGAAACAAAAGTTTTCGAAAGGAAGACATCAAGGTGAGTTAAGACTTTAGTCTTACTAAAGTTTCTTTCTCACAAGGTCACGCCCAAAAGGTATTTAATTACATTTTATAAATGTTAATATGAGCTTAGTTAGAGCGAGTGAGCTCACATTACCCATGGTTGTTTGAGTTAAGCATTACATGTTACATATTGTGAAGGAAGTATTTTTTTATCTCTAAAAGTCAAGTTTACATGTTCTTAACTGATAAACTATTAATAAAATCTTAAAGTTCATCACACCTGTTTAGAATCTGAAAGATTCAATCCTTATATTTTAAAGTAATAATTATATATTGTGTTGAACTTGATTATCACGAATATGTCAAAGTTTTCAAGAGCATATGTTAATGAGAATCTTTATGAGATGGTAACCATATAAAGGTTACGATCAGTTGTATAAAAAGTAGCTACTTTTGTTATATGAGACACAAAACTTTAGTGGCTGAATAAAAGGCTACGAGCATCCGTACAAAAGGTTGTTGTTTTTGTCATAACGTGGCCGTATCAAGGATTACGAGTAACCATATAAAGGGTTACTGATCCCAACGGCTGGGTTCAAGAAAAGTTACAGTCGACTGGAACTACATTAAAAGCTAAAGAAAAAAAGAAGAAGAAAAAAGGCAATGAAAGAAGGCACTTAATTAAGAAAAACTCAGCAATTATTGTTTAATTGTGTCAATGTGATAACCTGACAGGCCATCTAGAGTTTTAAACCTTAAATCTATGTTTCGAAGCCTCTAATAGCTCCTTTAAGCATTTCTCGATTTGCATGCGCAGCCCGAGTATTTTTCCTGAAGGCTTTTATGTTAAAATTGATAAAATATGAAATTTTACCTTAATATTCCATTTGAGTTGATTTCGGTCAATATTTTGAGCAAACGGATCCGGATCCATATTTTGACGGTCCCGGTAGGTCCGTATCGTGATTTGGAACTTGAGTGTGTGCCCAGAATCGAATTCGTAGGTCTATAGCTTGAGTTATCGCAATTTGTTGAAAATTTGAAGTTTAAAGATTTAAAGAATTTATAAATTGGACTGATGTTTGACTTTGTTGATACCAGGTTCGGATTTTGGTTCCGGAACCTGGTATAGGTCCATTACGATATTTATGACCTGTCTGCAAAATTTGGTGCAAAACGGAAGTGATTTGACGTGATTCGGATGTCCGTTTGTTAAAATAGAAATTCTAAAGTTTTCTTGAAAATTTCATTTGATTTGGTACCCGATTCGTAGTTCTAGGCATTATTTTGGTGTTTTGATCATGCGCGGGAATTCGTATCAGGTTTTTGGACTTGTGTGCATATTTGGTTTGGATCCTCGAGGGCTCGGGTGAGTTTCGGATAGCCTACGGACCTTTTGAACTTGGAAAGTTTGCTGGTTTTTCACTTCTGCTAGCTTCTGGTGTTCCCTTCTTCGCGTTCGCGAAGGCACTCCCGCGAACGCGAAGAGTGAAATGGGCTGGGTGGGATTTTCTTCATCGCGAACGCGGAGCAATGGGGGCCTTACCCTTTGCGAACGCGACCAGCTTCCCGCGAACGCGTGGGATTGTGACCTGGGAAGAGGGGATCATTGTTTCTTCTATGCGAACGTGAGCATTGGCTCGCGAACACGAAGGCCAGGGGAGAGCAGCCTTCGCGAACACGTGGGATGACTCGCGAAGCGAAGGCCATTTAGGCTGCTGCACTTCGCGAACGCGGCAGGCCCTTCGCAAACGCAAAGAAGGTCTGACGCCCAGACCTTAAAATAGACCAAAAACGGGATTCTTGCATTTTTTTCATAAACTCTCTATTAGAACTCGGCCTAGAGGCAATTTTTAAGGGAAAACTCAACACCAATTTATAGGTTTGTACACTTTAACTTATTTTCTTCCATTTCTAACATCACCCATTAATTTCTAGCCCTAATCTTTGTTCTTCCATGGTAGAAAACTAGGATTTAGGAAGAATTGAGGGTTTTTGCAAATAAGGGATTTAGACCTCAAATTGAGGTCGGATTCCGAAACTAATTACATGATAGGAAAAATGGATTTTAGTCCGAACCTCAGGTTTTGACCAAGCGGGCCCGGGGTCATTTTTTGACTTTTTGGGAAAAAGTGTGGAAATCTTGAATTTATGCATTGTAATTGATTCCTTTAGTAATATTTGACATTGTTGAGTCAATTGTGGTTAGATACGAGTGGTTTGGAGACGGATTCTAGGAAAAATGCTCTGGTAGAGCTTTGAGTCGACTTTTGAGGCGAGGTAAGTGTCGTGGTTAACCTTGACTCGAGGGATTAGGATTTGTTTGCCTATTTGCTCCTTGTTTAAATGTTGGATACAACGTATATGTGAGGTGACGAGTACTTATGCGTTGTTATTGGGTTAAAGCATGCGGGTGGGACGTGTTTCTTGTCATTTATTTCTTTTTTTGATCATGATATCCATGCTTAGACTAGTTAATTACTAAATTGATCATTCTTTCCGTATTTATAGGCTATCTGTGATAATTGAATATTTTTGCTGAAGAAGAGGTTGGTGTTGTGGAACCATTGTTGACATAAGACTTGATCTTGCTTATTCTATCTCTCTGTTGTTATATGTTCATTATTACATGATAAGGGAGAGTGTTAATGCATGAAGGGTGATGTCGTGCCGTATTTTAGTGTTAACGCACGAATGGTGATGCCGTGCCATATTTAAGAGTAAAAGCACGAAGGGTGATGTAATGTCGTATTTATCATCTTATGGTGAGATTGAGAGTAAAAGCACGAAGGGTGATGTCGTGTCGTTATTACTATTTCATAGTGAGGTTGAGAGTAAAAGCACGAAGGGTGATGCCATGTAGTTTTATTCATTATGTTTGTTCATTTTCTTGATTGAAAGTTTATTGATTGTTTCTTATTATCATTCCCCGTTGTAGTTATCGTATCTTGTACCCCTTCGCATGTCCCCTCCCACTAGTACTTGTTAATTCTTTATCTACTGTTATTTTGTACGTATATTTCCGTCTGTGAGGGTTTATTTATGTGGGTGTCCTGTCATAGCCTCGTCACTACATCGTCGAGGTTAGGCTTGACACTTACGGAGTACATTGAGTCGGTTGTACTCATACTACACTCTACATTTCTTGTGCAGATTTTGGTACTGGTCCCAACTGTCCGTGAGGCGTACCAACTCGGATTGGCATTTGGAGACTCGAGGTAGATCTGCTGGCGTCCGCAGACCTTGAAGTCCCTTTCCATTTCCCCTATTTAATGTTCTTTTCATTCGAGACAGTTGTATTTATTTCAAACCCTATTTTGTAGAGATTCTAGAAGTTCGTGACCTTGTGACTCCAGATCCGGGTTGTACTTAGATATTATTGGTTTTATGTCATTTGTGTTCCGTTTTAGTTTCTTTTCGGCTTAATTGGTCTTACTTAATTGAATTGAATTGAGAATTGGCTTAAAGATCCTTTAACGTTGGCTTGCCTAACAAGTGAAATGTTAGGCGCCGTCACGACCCCAAAGATGAAAATTCCAGGTCGTGACAATCAATAATTTGTATGTTGATCTTTCATGAATTATTTTCTTTTAAAACTTATGATATTTGAATTTGTTTATGTAAAGTCTTATTCTAACTTTAGCAAGGGGAATGCTTTGACTCATTGACTACGTTGTGGTGTAGTAACGTTCTTTTTGTGGGAACTATGTCGATGCAGGCATAGATTTTAAAAGTGAGTAGACGACAGGCTACGTTGCCCCAAATTCTAGTGTTGACAGGTGAGATCCGCTCTTAGCCGTGGAGTTTCCTTACTTTTCATTCAGTTACTAGTAATTGTTTATTTATTACTGTTTTGATGATTTGCAGGAAATCATATGTTTGCACAATCCTTCTAATACTCCAGTAGAGGCGTCATAGACATGTTTAGAGCTTGGGCTATAGTCTTTTACTTGATATTATACTTGTCACAATATTTCTTTGCTTTAACAAATTGATTATTTTCATTCTCAAGACTGTTTGAAATAAAATTTTCAGCTGAGAAGTTAAATATATTTTGAAGAACGATGTACATGGCATGTTAGAACAATTTGAATTATTCAAGTTGGTTCATTCCATCAAGTTAAGATACTGAATTCCGATTGCGACTCATTCAGAAATCGGGTCGTAATACACCCGACCCCTGAAATCAACATTAAGCATAGCAAGCGAGATTGCTAGCTACTCTATTTTTCTTATTTTTATTCTCTATCTCAAAATGAAATCACCCATTTTTAAGTCTCTCTTTATCTTTTTAACAACTACTGCATTTTTTTCTTAATTTGACAAATATTGCTTCAAACCTTTAAAGATTGGTTAACAAATTACATTTAACCAATTTAAAGTAAATTAAACTCTACAACATATAACAAAATTTGAATTCTTTTCCTTGTTATAAAACAAAAATAAAGTTGTTGTTTACAAGAAGAAAAGAGATCGAACGAAAGAGTTGTGAAATAAATTAAACTAGTACATATAATTGGATAAAGAGAGCTTATAAGCCAAATAATCTATACTGATTAAAAATACGAAGCACATTAGAGAAATATCATACGTATTCTTTATCTTTAAAAATAAATCTTACATTAGACAAAATAATTTTGTTTACCCGTAAAACGGTCACTACTAGAAAATAGGTTTATGGCAATGCTGCAAACACCATTGCAATAGGTACTAAAGCCGTTGCGATAGCCCTCTTGCAACAATTTAGCAACCGTTCCACCAAATCGCGTGCCAATAGGCCTATTGCAACGGTTGTGGTGCAATGGTTTCCACACCGTTGCAATAGGCCTATCTGTTGCCACGGTTTCTTAAGCTTATCTACTGCAACGGTTATTGAGTCCAATGGCACGGTTCTAAACCGTTGCAATATCAATTTGTGGAATGAATTTTAGGCTATTTTCAACGGTTTGTAATGCGATAGCAACGGTTCTCGTTATATATTAAGAACTGTTGGAATGGTTTACTTTTGCTATTGCAACAACTTAGTGAGGCTATTGCAACGATTATGGAGGCTATCATTTACACTATTTGGTTATAAATAATTACTTGAATATATAGTAAAACACACCGAACTTTATATAAATCATGAAATAAAAAGTATTCATCAAAAAATCCAAAATCTCCAACTAGTATTATTCATATCAAAAAGAAAACTATACAACGTTACAACTCAAGAGATAGCATACAAAAATTAGCAAGAAGTTCGAAAATAAAAGATTCCTAGAATATTCGAAGATCTAGAAATGATCAATCAATACACGTAAGAAAATTCTTCAATGTCATTTATCCTTCATTCATTTGCTTCACCTACAAAAGATGATAAATATGATTCAGCAAAATTTTCACAGAAGAATATATTCTCAACATATATAGAAAATATTCATTAGGCAGTATGTACATTAGGCATGTACAACAATTTTAAGATCTTCTACATATTACATATTATATTGTAAGGTAAAATGTACATTTAAGAAAATTATAACTTAAATTAACAACAGATATGTGAACTTTGTCCCAGAGGAAGGTTCAGTTCATGGAATTTATGGAAACAACTGAATTTACTAAAAGAATGAGGGAAAATCTCGTATATTCACCTTATACTTTGTGGTAGTGTATAATTAGTAGATTCGTTTTAGTTTAACTTTATCTAATTTAAAACAAAAAATTATATGTATAGTTATCTATTGCTTTCCTTGAGAAAGAGTGCTACTCATAGCTTTTACTAATTGGGGGATGAAGAAAATTGCTAACGTCGACCCCTACATACTCTAATCTAAGCTCCACATTATAGTAACTGCTTATTTGCTTTCCATATTTAGATATTGATAGATTCTCTTTCTACATTGCTATTCATCATCCCTTTAAAGACCACAAACGAGTCTCTTCTTTTTATATTTCTTTTACATCTCTTGGACAAATATTGCCACATTGAACTAAAAGGTTATTATGTTGCATCATATTATCTCCCCTGCCTCTCAATAAAAGGGGTAAAGTTCTGAGTTCATCTACATCTAGACAGAAAGTTAGCTCATGCTACTAAATGATAATAGTCTTGATAAAGTGTTTCATAGCACGAAGACACATCTTAAATTTTGAGTACATATCAGCATAATCACTGCCATTAAAGCAAGAGCTTCAGAACTCGAATCCAGCAACCAAGCATATGCAACTCTAAAACTGCAAACAACACATGTATTATATCTAATTATCACAAATTCTATTTTAACAAAGCAACACCAGAGCTTTCTTAGTTAATCAATCATTCCGTTATGAATGATCTATAGCCATTCTTCTCTACTCGGGGAAAATTATTTTAATACTACTTTACTTACGAACAAATACTATCCAACTGTGACTTTACTAGTCGACTAATCAAATGATGAAGTCTATTTACCAAAGAAAATAAATAAATAAAGAGTAATAAAAAAATTTCATAACAGATGAATGAGATATTTAGTTTTAGGATGCACTAGACTCCAATAAAGAACAATACCTTTTTTCAAGTTGTGGCAAGCTTTTGATCTAGTAGACTTGATACATCAGAGGTCCGCTTATTCGATTGAAAGGCAACAAGTAAAATGCCTCCGGTACCAACTTTAAATGAACATCACACCAGCTGATAAGCTGATTCATGGAGCATTAAGGTGCTGATGATGAAACCACAAATATAGCAACTTAAAGTAGCAAATCGCAGCTTCAAATTAAAAGAACAGCTTCGAGAATGCAGCTAATGAGCTTGTTCTCCCTTTATATGACTTGAAGAAGACTGAAAGCTACACTTCAAACAACCAGAGATTATTCATACAAGTTTTATTGAAAATCTAAGGCTACTTCACTAGGAAAAAATATAAAAACATGAATTTAGAGTACATAGCAGAGCAGTTCATGCAGCTGCAAACAGTGCACTAGAAAAGTACTTCTGGCTGAGAGGATGTGTGCCTTTCTTTTGAGTCAAAGTAAGTCGCGACTGTTCTAGTGTAGTCGCTTGAGGGAAGCGGTAGCAAATGTTGCAATAAATAACGAACACACGTATATGTATAGATAAAATTATGCTAAAATTGTTGCAATAAAATTGTAACTATACTAAACAAAATTATGCTAAATAAAATTATAGTGTTGCATAAGCAAATGTATAGATGTTCTAATTAATAACAATTTGAAGTTAAGATATTTTCTATTCCAATGATCTATATTTGACTTTAAAAGGTTTATATATGTTGCAATAAATAACGAACACATGTATATCTAGCTTTTGTGTATCATTAAGCATAGTAGTAAAGCAAATCAATTCGACAGTAACTCCAAACTAAAAACAAAACAGCTTATGGTCAATGAATATTATTCAGTGAAGGGTCAAGATGTAGAGAACATTAATGGAAACTTGAGAAAAATTTAACAAATAATTAATAAATAATGAGGAATACTTGTTGATACCTTCAAAGAAAACCAGTGGTGTCATATTTGACATAAGGAGTTACAAAAAAATGTTTCATAGGAGATGTTTTGATGTGCAACATTTGATCATCATCAAATTATTTATGTGGAGCTTCACACTAATTAGTCCTCATAATTAATCTGAAATTACATAACATATGAGGATCTCTCAGGATTTGGTCGGCCGTGGTGTCTATTCGTATTCCTAATGACAACAAACTCTTGATATTTGTTATTTATTACAATATAATGTAAGTTTACATTTTGTACAAAATTTTACATAGGAGTTGTGTTTGATCGAAGGGCAAAGTTATCACCCGGTCTTTGATGGGTAAATTTTTAAATTAGCTTTTGACTTTGAATGTTCCCATTTTTAGTATTTGCTCCTTTATCATGTGATTACTGAAAGTACAAGAGGGGGTAAATTGTAGCCTTTTTAAATTTCTAGTCGACTATTCTTCAGACCTAGTCGACTTATGCGGAGACAGCCTACACCAAAACTGTTAGTACTTCAATTTAAACAGATGCTACTCACAACAAACAGTAAGGTGTATAATAAAATATGAGAGCAGTAAAATAAATGACACCAGGAATTTTATACTGGTTTGGAACCAATCTGGTATCCTAATCCAGTCTCCTTGGGTTGCAAGGATGTTATCTCTTGAGCTCTTTGTAATTTGGGTTAAGTACAGCTTGTGTGATTTTCAACGTTCACCGCTAACGTTTATAGGGTTGATTTTCACTCGCTCACCAATAACGAACAAGGGTTGGTTTTCACTCGCTCATCAACAACGACCCTTTATTTTTCACTCGCTCACCAAAGAAACGAACAATGATACAACCTCTCGGACACACTGCCTCTCCAATATTTTTTTTGTCTCTCTTCTCTCTTTTGTGTACACAGTAAATCTAAAAGTAAATTATAATGCTTGTTAAGAGTAGAACAAAGAACTTATAGTTGGGTAGACAATTGTATAGAAGATCGCGTGCTTTTTCTCTTCTATGAACTCTTATATATATATATAACATTTTCAACTTGTTCTGGCTATTGCATAGCCCAAGGAAATTTTCTGTCCAAAGCCTTTTTCTGACCGTGCTTTATGAAACTTTCCATCTTGAAAATATTTGCTTTCACAATTAGTCTTGAAAATTGTCCGGATGACTTCCTGGCCTTGTAGTATCTTTTTCATATACTAATTTCCTTCCACAAAATAATAGATCTTCTCCATGATTTTAGTAACTTTCCTTTCAAGATATTGGAAAACTTTCCTTCCATAATTTCCGCAGATTCTTCTTCTGATATTATAGTAAGCTATTCAATATTTGAAATTTGACTTTCAAATATTATTCTTTCTATGACGCTTGGAGATTAAATCTCTGAAAATAATCTTCCTTGATAATATTTTCGCTCATAAATTCTTCTCATGATATTCTCTTTCTTATATTTATTTGGATCTTTACCAGCATCTTCTTTCTTGAATAAACCCGTGCAAAAATAAGATTACCACAAGTAAATATCTTTTGATTAATAATTATGTTGGTTTGTTATCATTAAAATTAATACGTGAAACCTTGAGGCTAACAATCTCCCCCTTTTTGATGATGGCAAACTATTGAGTACAAAATAAGAAAATTTAACTTAATTAAAGGCAGTAATGGGATAAGCTAGATAAACTGGTACTTCCCTGAAGTCATCTCCTCGAAATGCATGTAGTACATCAAATATGAACTCCCCCTCACTCTATGCATTCCTCAGTTATGCTCCCCCTGTCTCCATATATTCTACCTGAATTTTCGAACTTTTGTATACAGTATTTTCTCCCCCTTTTGTCATCATCAAAAGGATGAAATAACTTGTAGGAAATATGCAAAAACATATTTGTAACAAGGTATAAATAACATACAGACAATTGCACATACTACTTATATATCCAATGACTATAAATTATAATCATCCAAGGAGTTATAAACAATCATGTAATAATAATCATCTTTAAGAATCTTAAGTAGAAAAAAAATAACAGAAGTGAAAGCACTTAATCTGATCAAATAGTTTAAAGCATTAACCCAAGGCTAAAGAAATTATAAAGTCTAAAAGACAAGTTTTTAAACAACGGAGGAAAACTATTTGCCTTACAAAACATATAGAGTAGCAAAAAAAACTTTGAGCCATTAAAAAGTTTTGTGACTCACTCAAGTATTAGCAAAGACTTGCAAACTTACTGCCACGAAAGGATACAAGATGGCATCATTAACATACCAACTTCTTTCGTAAATGTGAGGAAATATCTGCAAGATGATGGTCAATGTCCTCCAGGCAGATTTCCAAAATACTGTCTGCCACAAGCAATCTAATGACATGTGTTATGCCTTGTGCTCTAGTTTTATCTTTTTCATGACATGAGAATTTTAAAAAAATATCCATGCCATTTTTTCTATTTCAGTCCCCTTTGTTGCCTCAAAGTTTGCATCTGTAAATATCCTACTAGATCAAATCAATTAGTTCCTGCATACAATAATTCATAATTTAGAATGCCAACCAAAATTTCTTTGTGGCACTATAAAGAGATATTATGGGATCGGGTATACCAAAATATTTGTCATAAAAATGCAATAGAGAGTCGGTCATACCTTGGTACTTTATTCGATCATTGGACTTACTAATTTTTTCCTTGCTTCGTATTATTTGGAATGTGAAGATGAAGGTTAATTCCGCATCATACTCATTTCAAAACCGATCATCTTCCAGAGGCTTAAAAATTATTGACATACTTTTGGTGAGTATTACCAAAAAAAAAAATACTTATTGTAAATGCATCTTTGGAAAGAATAATTGTCAGATGATAAACATGAATTTGTTTCAAATGATAACTATTTTTGGTCACAAGAATATGGTTCAAAAAACCTTCAATTCCAAAGAGAGGCTAGAGAATAATGTTATGCAATTTTCAAACCATTTAAAAAATATTTCAATATCCATACAAAAATAGTTTACAAACTTTGTAATATGCACATAAAAAATGATATTCTAACAAAACTCTCTAGGAAGAAACAAACCTTCTTGTTGTGAAACCTTGGACTACAAGTTTATACATAATTTTCATAACCTTACCGGTCTTATCAGACTTTAGATATCCATGATTGTATCTCCTTTTCTTGGTACTGGATTTCCATACTTTTGATTCTTTCAGCTTCGCACAACAAATATTGCATTGCTAGAATCCAGTATTCATCGTTTAAAGCTTCTTCATGACTGTCTAATTCAACTAGTATAGATGTCTCATTAGCAGTTTACTGCAAGTTCTCCATCCTTATTCACAATTTGCTTAGAAAAGTATTAGCGGAAAAAAACACGCATGTTGAGATTTCTCTATAACTAATATTCTAAATTTTATAAAATCATAAGTAGTAATGAATAAGTAATATGTCAAGAGTATTACCAAGACATTTGCAACCAAAGGAAATAAAATAACCAAAAATTAATTTTTCTTCCTTTCCATAGCTCAGACAGAATTTCATTCAAGATAAGATCCAATGAAAAATATTAAAGCACATATAAGCCAATGATGATAATTTATGCAAAAATGATGCTTTCTTTTCAAGTCTGCTTTCAATTGAGGCCCCAAACTAAAAATGTGAAAGATTATGCTTGTTGCAAGAAAATTTCAAACAAATACTATTAAAACTCACATCAATGATCACTGCAAATGCGTCATTTTCTTATTAAAAATTATGACCTATGCAAAAGTAAGGATAATCAATAATAGAAACATATATATGTACCCTCCAAGCTTTTGAGTCTTAGGAATAGTCGAGTATCTCCACATGCACAAGTTACCGAGGCATCAAGGTTAAACAACCTACTCAGATTCGAATGAAGTATTGAAACTTTTACCAAGAGAATGGATATGAGAGGTAATTCTCTTCACAAATTATCTTAAGCTTACAACTACATGAAAGGAATTCATGGATGGTTGCTTGCTTATACTAATGCTTATATAAATGACATGGTTCATGTAAGATATAAATTCGTTCTGTTCAAAATCTCTAAGTCAAGGATAAGATTAACACCAAACATAATAGTAGTATTGTAATGACTCGACCGGTCGTTTTGAGTATCACAACCTCATTTCCCCATTTACTTCTCAAATTATGCCTTACAGTTAATTTATGACTTATCGGGTTAGTTGGTTCGGGTCCGAAAGGATTTCAGAGTGAAATGAGACACTTAGTCTCATAATTAAAAATTTAAGTTGAAAAAATTTGACCGGATATTTACTTATATATAAACGACCTCAGAATTGAATTCTGATGATTCCAATAGCTGTGTATGGTGATTTTGGACTTAGGAGCGTGTCCGAAAAATTATTTGAAGGTCCGTAGTAGAATTGGGCTTTAAATGCCGAAAGTTAAATTTTTGGGAAGTTTGACCAGGGGGTTGACTTTTTGATATCGGGGTCGGAATTCAATTCTGAAAATTTTAATAGGTCTGTTATGTCAATTATGACTTGTGTGCAAAATTTGAAGTCATTCCAGATTGATTTGATGCGTTTCGGCACAACATATAGAATTTGAAAGTTTAAAATTCATAGATTTTGATTTGAGGTGTGATTCGTCGTTTTGATATTGTTTGAAGTGATTTGAGGATTCGACTAAGTTCGTATGATATTTTAGGACTTGTTGGTATATTTGGTTGAGGTCCCGAGGGACTCGGGCGTGTTTCGAATGGTATTCAGATTATTTTCCTTCATTTTTGCACTACTGGTAGCTGCTGATTTCTGGTGTTTCAAACCTTCTTCGCGATCGCGATGATTGGGATGCGATCACGTAAGTTTATTTGGGGCAGGGGTATTTTTGTTCTATGTGGTCGCAGAGAAAGTAGCGATCGCGTAAGTGTATTAAGCCGTGCTTCGCGAACACGTGGATGAGGTCGATTTGAGCAGTTGATGAAGGGAGGCAATTGCTCTACGCGATCGCATGGGGCTGAACGCGTTCGCGTAGGTTTGAGATGCAGTGATACGCGATCGCATGAGTGATTTCGCATTCGCGTAGGGTAAAATGTGTGGGCAGTCTTCTTTGTGCTTCGCGATCGCGAGGCCATTTCCACGATCGCGATTAAGAAAATCTGGGCAGTGGAAAAACTATTCTTCGCGATCGCGTAGAGCAAATGACTGGGCAGAGAGTTCAAGTTCTGAAAATGGGACTTCTTCCCATTTTCCAATTTTGACATATTTGAGCTCGGGAAGAGGCGATGTTTGGGAGAGTTTCAAGAAAAATAACGGGGTAAGTGTTCTTAACTCAATATTGGTTAAATTACCTGAATTTATGGTTATTTTTAATATTTAATTGGTGAATTAAGTTGGAAAATCGTGAGTAAAATTTGTATGGTTGGACTCGTGGTTGAATGGGTGCTCATATTTTGTAACTTTTGTCGAGTTCCGAGACGTGAGCCCCACGAGTGATGTTTTGAGTGTAATTTCGGATTTTGTGAAAAAATTAGTATTTTGATATGGAATTAATTCCTATAATTTATGTTGACTGAACCAAATTAATTATGTCTAGATTCGAGGCGTTTGGAGGCAAATTCACGAGGCAAAGGCATACCGGAGTAAAGAATTACACGGTTTGAGGTAAGTAACACTTCTAAACTTAGTTCTGAGAGTATGAATCCCTGAATTTGGTATGATATAAATTGTTTGGAGGTGACACACACGATAGGTGACGAGCATGTGGACGTACACCATATAAATTGTGTCTTGAATAAATCATGTGCAGTTGTAAGATTAATGAATCGTGTTATTATCTGAACATTCTCCACGTGTTAGAGAAATTGAGTTGAGGCTCCTATTAAAGATCATGTTTAGGCTACGTGCCAATATTTTGGGACCCATGGGGTCGTGTTGCTATTGAATTAACTGTTCAAAAAAATATACATTTCACACTCAGTAATATTTTTCCATTGTGAGGATATTTATAGGATTGAGCTGCGCGACGCAGCATGCCATAATGGCTTTATACATTACTATTTTATGGATCGAGGCTGCCCGCCTGCAACAGGCCTTATTGGCTTTACTATTTTATGGATCGGGGCTGCCCGCCTGTAGCAGGCCTTATTACATTTATTATTAAGTAGATCGGGGTTGCCCGCTTGTAGCAGGCCTTATTGGCTTTATTATTATACGGATCGGGATTGCCCGCTTGCAGTAGGCCATATCGGCTTTATATAGCACTTGGGCTGAAGGAGCCCCTCCGAGAGTCTGCACACACCCCTAGTGAGCGCGGTTGATTTATAGCGCTTGGGCTGAAGGAGCCCCTTCGGAGTCTGTACACACCCCCAGTGAGTGTAGATGATTATATATATTCGGTATGGACTTCCCAGGGCATGGACTTGCCTTACTTACGATGATTATATATATATTCGGGATGGATTTTCCCAGGGCATGGACTTGCCTTACTTATTTATATTGTAATGAATTTACCTGGACATGGATCTTGTCCGTATCATTTACATTTGAGGATAAATTTTTCCAGGGCTGGATTGACCTTATATGGTACTGAGTGACTGACTGTCAGTCGATGTGTGTATATATATGGGTTGGAACACCCCTGGGCCGGATTGGCCATAAACAGTACCTAGTGACCGAATAATTTGTGATCAGTATTACATAAGGTCTTTCCACTGAGATGTCATATTCCTCATATCGTGCAGTATTGATCTATTTCTCTTATACTGAGTTTAACTGTTGAACTTGAAAGCATGCCTACATTTCTGTACCATTATTTATACTGGATTGTACCTGCAGAGGTCATCATTACTTTCAGCCTAGAGGTTAGTCTTGTTACTTATTGAGTTAGTTGTACTCATACTACACTCTACACCTCGTGTGTAGATCTAGGTGCTCCTGGATGCGGCGACTGCTAGATTTCGAAGTTAATTCTGTTGGGGACTATCAAGGTAGATGCTTGACGTCTGCAGACTTAGTTCCCTTCCTGTTTAATTATTGTATTGTTCTATATTTTCATACAGTGATTTTATCAGTCAGACTTTGTATTCATATTAGATGCTCATGTACTCAGTGACACCGGATTTTGGGAGTGTTATATTTGTATTTGTGAGATTTCTTCCGCTAAATTTAATTAGTATGTTTTCAAATTTTAAAGATCTGGTGGTTTATTGAGATTGTCGACTTGCCTAGTATTGAGATAGGCGCCATCACGACAGGTGAGATTTTGGGTCGTGACAAGTTGATATCAGAGCCTAGGTTACATAGGTCTCACGAGTCATGAGCAGGTTTAGTATAGTCTTGCAGATCGGTATGGAGACGTCTGTAATTATCTTCGAGAGGCTGCCAAACCCTTAGAAAAATTTCACTATCTTGTATTCTATCGTGTAAAATTGATTCAGCTTGAAACATCACTCTTTGAATTCTTTCCACGCATTTCGTATGCGCATATGAGCGCTCGGTGTCAGCCGTGCATCGCCGGCTTGTGATTCTATGAACGATGTTTGAGATATGTATTCTGTGTTCTGGTGATGGGCCAGGATTAGACCGCAGCTTAGGCTCGGTAGCTTCAGTTGTAACCTGTATATTTGGACTCATATGTCCGGTAATGTCCCTACGAGTGGAATTTGTGGCTCGATGAACGGTGGAATGGCTTTGTGATGAGTATGATGTAACTGCGGGATGTGTTAAGATGATTTGAATATGACGAGAAGTGTTTCCTTGAAATGCAAAGGAAGGACAATAGGTGCTTTATTTTCGTTTTGATATGATGTACAATCTAGAGTGTGATGTTTTAAAAAATCTTTCACGTTGTTAAATTTGGGGGCAAATTAAATTCTCGTGTGTAGTTTATGATTTTGGACTCAGAAAGATTAAGTGATTTCATAGTAATTGTGACTGCGAAAGGGTATAACAAGATGCCAATTTGAGACTAAGCAGGTGGGTTATCTCCCGCAGAGTAATTTATGTAAGTGTGTTCCTTATGATGTGAATAGAGAGTTTCTTTTCTGCCAGCAGGGTGTATGTGTTGAGACTTGATTTGAATCTGGTTGAGAAAGTTGACTTGAGTGTTAAGAGAATGAATGCGAGATTAGAGGATGATTGAGGTATTTTATGGTTGGTGTGTCTTGAGCTTGAGAAGAATTTTCATTGAACTGACTGCGGTATTAAAGCAGTAATAAAGTATGGGTATTGTGAGTTATCAAGTATTTTAATCTATGGCTTTGAACTAAGTGGGGGAGCCTGCTATTGACAATTCAATTCATGGTTGTGTCATTTTTTTTGTTTTGGTCTGAAGTACACTTGGGAATCAGTGATGACTTGCAGAGGTGGAGTTCGAGAATGACTCGAGTAAAGAAATTTCTGGATACGGGTTATATTGTGCTTTATGAGTATATGAAAATCGTGGGATGAGTGAGTTGTTATTTGTGAATGATGTAGCGTGCACAGAGTATGAATTTGATAGGTGGTATTAAAGTAGAGTTACTTCTTTGAGTGTTGTTGTGCTAATGGGGAACGTGTCTTTTGACCCATTTGGGCGGTGTAATGTGGATTTGAACAAAGGGGGTGACTCTCGGAAAAGTTCTAATGGATTCGAGATTAATATGTAACAATTGAGAATTTTTGGCGGATTTGTTTATGGCTAAAATCTGAGACTTAAGTTAGATGGTGTCGAGACTTGTGGCATTTTTGTATATCATTATGGATTTTATACTTCGGTATCAGGAAGGTGAATGAAACAGCCTTAGACTCAAATAAGGTATTTTCAGAATGGGTGTTTCGGTTGTGGTATTTATAGGGGTAATTATGATGTGGTGAGACTCTACAGATGTTTTGGTGGCAATATTCTTGGGTTTGGTGACCTACGTGGTTTGGTCGAGTTAGAGGAATTTAGTTCTAGTAGCTTAGTTACTTGCAGATAGATTTCAAAGTGTTCTTGATGGTTTCTACTATGGTTTGAACTAGATATTTTCTACTGTTGTGGAAAACATGTTGTGTATTGTGATTTCTTCCTCGAAGGAAGCTAGAGGAAGGTTTCTAGCTAACCAGATATGTAATTTGCTGGTGACTCAGAGTTGATAATGGAATTCTTGTGCTTGTCACATGATGGCATAATAGATGTGGTGTGTTGTGCGGGATTAGGATTTACATGTACAAGGTGACAGTTCAGTCTTGAAGAGAAGGTAACGAATGTTGGACAACATGTTTAGTTTCAAATATTTCGATGAATGTTATAACTGCTCGGTAATTCCTGATAAGGGTGCGCATTTCAGAAGGCACATTGTGTTTTGACTTACGGATGTTCATCGGTATTGCAGTACTCACTTGGTTGATAGACTGCTTATATTCAAATTATTGGTGTATGGCACGGAAGAATTATGAAAGTATTCCTCATGGAATTATCGTGAATGGAAGATGTGTTAGTCATTTTAGTGCTGGAGTTGGGATCAGTTACGGTGATTCATGTTTTTGATGAATTTGGAGACTATGCGTTCTCAGAAGTATATTATTTCGGGTTGCGTCCTGTTTGAGGTGAATATTTTATTTTAACTCAGTGGAGGCACTAGTTGCGTTAATTAATGTGATAGCTACGCACTATAAGTGTGCACATATGTGAGGTTTGAGCCAATGTGCGGGCATTGGGGCAGGTATTTATACTCAAAAGAATGCTTAGGCTATTATATGCCTAGAATTGACTGTTAAGCGTAAAGTTATAAAGTTTTTCGTGTTCTCACCTTTGTTGAGAACTATCTGGACTACACTTGAGATTACAAAGAGGCAATTCCCTGAATAAATGGGGTAGTTACTATTTCTGCGTTAAATTGTCGATTTGAAGTGTGATAGAAGACTTTGCACATGCTTATACTATGACGTGTTATTTATACCAGTCTAGGAGCATGAAAATCTTATTTTATTATCATATGCAAGTGTACTTATTTAATTGCTCCTGTATGATATGCTGGGACTGGAGGCTTGTGAACATGCCGGGCGATTCATATTATTGGCACGTGAGTTGTCCGTGCCATGTGTAGGAATTATGTTTCTATAATAATTTATCTGATCTATTAATTTCCTTCCTCTACAATTGTGCACATGTACCTACGGTTATCCTCTTCACGAAACTTGAGGAGTTGGTTGTAATGTTGCGGTTGTGGTGGTGCTTGTTGAACTTGCAATACGGTTCTCTTCCTTGAGACATCTCCCATATTTGGGTACACAGATTGTGCAGTTATGGCTTGAGTTATATTGATGTGACGTGTCTGTGGGATAGTTGTGTTTAATAATATAAGGTCATCGTACCTAGAATGGGTTTTATCAGGCTTGATTATGGTATATTCGGGAGGATAATATTGAAAGTCAGCTTAGGAGAGGATTATGGTTCTGGTTAGGACGAGAGAGCTCCATGGCTAGTTGATATGATGAGTGGTTATGAGTTTTTGATTCTTTCTTTCATCATTGGTAGTGTACGAAGGTTTCGGAATGAGGTTCTGTCGAATGCGGGGTTTTATACTAGTACTTAGTTGGTTTCGAGTACTTACTGTGATCAGAAATTGTGCTACGAGTATGCGAGTTGTGTAGTATGTTATGTGATTATATCTGAGATTATGGTTATGACTGGATACAGCTTGTTCAGGCTTATACAGTGTGTAGATGTGATATTCGGGTCTTGAAAAGAATTCTGAATGTTAGAAATTTGGCTCCATAGTTTTTGGGCTAAGGTTAAATTAATAATTTTTAGTTATGTTGTATGGTCAGGCCTATATAAAATAGGGTGACATGAGATCACCCCCGGGTATGTGCGTGGTAAGGTGGAATAGAGATTTGAAGGTTAATAACAACTCTTGGCACGTTCAAGGACGAACGTATGTTTAAGTGGGGGAGAATATAATGACCCGACCGGTCGTTTTGAGTATCACAGCCTCGTTCCCCCATTTACTGCTCAAATTATGCCTTACAGTTGATTTATGACTTATTGGGTTAATTGGTTCGGGTCCGAAAAAATTTCGGAGTGAAATGAGACACTTAGTCTCATAATTAAAAACTTAAGTTGGAAAAAGTTGAGCGGATATTCACTTATGTGTAAACGACCTCGGAATTGAATTCTGATTATTCAGTAGCTCTGTATGGGGATGTTGGACTTAGGAGCGTGTCTGGAAAATTATTTGGAGGTTCGTAGTAGAATTAGGCTTGAAATGCCGAAAGTTAAATTTTTGGGAAGTTTGACCCGGGGGTTGACTTTTTGATATTGGGGTCAAAATTCGATTATGAAAATTTTAATAGGTCCGTTATGTCAATTATGACTTGCATGCAAAATTTCAAGTCATTCCGGATTGATTTGATGTGTTTCGGCACAAAATATAGAATTTGAAAGTTTAAAGTTCATAGATTTTAATTTGAGGTGCGATTCATCGTTTTGATGTTGTTTGAGGTGATTTGCGGATTCGACTAAGTTCGTATTATGTTTTAGTACTTGTTGGTATATTTAGTTGAGGTCTCGAGGGGTTCGGGCGTGTTTCGGATGGTATTCGGATTATTTTCCTTCATTTTTGCACTGTTGGAAGCTGCTAATTTCTGGTGTTTCAAATCTTCTTCGCAATCGCGATGATTGGGACGCGATCGCGTAAGCTTATTTAGGGCAGGGGTATTTTTGTTCTATGTGGTCGTAGAGAAAGGAATGCGATCGCATAAGTGTATTAAGTCGTGCTTCGCGAACGCGTGGATGAGGTCACGTTCGCGTAGAAGGATTTGAGTAGTTGATGAAGAGAGGCAATTGCACTACGCGATCGCATGGGGCTGAGATTTTGGGTCGTGGCAAGTATGTTGCAGCTAGTCGACTCAAGCAATATGTAGTTGTACATATCATATTATACTTAACCAAAAAATATGTTACTAGATATGTATCACCTTATAAAGCATCCGAAGGAACTTGAGTAACCTTTAGTGATACCAATCACTTAAGCCTTACCATCACGTGTAAATAGTTCCTTCAGCATTTATAGAGTATGTATGAACTTTGAAGCATCTTTAAGCATGTGCCTTGACCAGCCATTATGCAAATATTATTTATCCCTTTTTTGTGGCTGGACTCAGAATTCCTGCAAAATAAATTAATTTATTTTTGGTACCAAATCTTTTTGGGTCCTTCATGGTTAGTAGATTGTGTAATTCGAGATGCATGTAACTGTTTAGGTCTCCAAACATATTTTGATCTAACATAACTTTTTGCATAATTGCATGCTGTCGCGCCCCCTTTTTCTCGCGAAATCAGGCTTCGACATGTGACCACTCTTTTTTTTTAGGAAGTATTAAAAAGGAGAGTCGTCACCTAACGGTTTAAGGTGTGATAGGGCACCTATTATGCAAATGACTATGTTTGACTAGTCAACGCCACCAAAAATCGGGTGAGGGCTCAAGTTACCTCAAAGAGAAAGTGTTAGGCACTCATCGAGATCCACAATTGTGGGTCCCGACTGAACTTAAGATTATGTGGATTGTGATTAAGCTAGGTGATCAAATAAATAAAGGAGTTTAGAAGTCACAGAACTTTATTACAACATGATTGATACAGACTTAGTGCGAATATAGGGATACAACTATTTAGATCTAATAACGACATACAAAGAAAAGGGGGGGTCCTAAGTTTTTTACCCTAAAGGATCACCCCGTGCAACATAAATAATATTTCGTAACTCCCTCAAGATGGGGTGTTACTCATATTATTCAGCGGGCACAGACTATCATCTCATGCTACCCGATTACTATGTAAAAGATGTTACCTAAAAGCGTTCTAATTCAATTATAGGTCGTACCCTATGCGTGCACTACCTGTCCCGTACCTATGGTTCAGGAGGTATTGGACCTTTACTTTGGATGGTTCTAGACCTCACTTAGGCTGCTCAGAAATGTCAAAATTAGGCGACATACAAAACACATTGGACTTCACATATAGGTAGTCAAGGCTCAAGTTTTCCTCCACACTTAAGCAACAAATACACGCAAACACATATACCGATCAGGAATCTGCAGAATCCTATAGACATGCATTCATACGACGGGCATGAAGCTGTCACGACCCAAAATCCCACTACAGGTGTCGTGATAGCACCTAGTCTCTAAGACTAGGTAAGCCGATTTCAATTAACTTTTGAAGCCATTTTTTTTGAATTAAATTAATAATCAAAACTGACAGCGGAACAAATATGAATATACAACCTCCCAAGACTGGTAGTACTGAGTCACGAACTCTAACTGAATACATAGAATGATCACAAGGATCGAATATACAATACTGTTTGATTACAAGTTAACAATACAATGAAACGAAAAGACTCCAAAAGCTGCGACGACCAAGCAACTCTACCTTGAATCCTTACGATCCCGCTTTAACTCTGTTCAAGTCTGTTATCTTCAATACCTGGCTCTGCACAAAATGTGCAGAAGTGTAGAGTGAGCACACCACAGCAGTGCCCAGTAAGTATCAAGACTAACCTCAATGGAGTAGAGACGAGGTACAGTCAAGATACTCACTAGTCTAATAACATGTACAATATAATATACAAAATAATAGGAAATAAATAATAATAATAATAATAATAAAGGCACGATAAAACAACCAGTGATATGACCAACAGACAACAAGAATACCATTAATATCATTCAACAATTAATAAATACAATTACACCCAATTAAATCATGCCCTTCAAATAAATGTCTTTCACATAGTTCTTCCAGATAACTCTCTTTCAAATATAATTTTCTCAAATAATTATTTTTCAAATATAATTCTTTCAATAAATCTTTTCAAATACAATTTTCTCAAATAAATATCTTTCAAAATACAATTCTTTTATATAATACTTTCTAAGTAAAAATCCTTCCAAATAAATATTTTGAATATAATTCTTTCAATTAAAAAGGCACCATGTGACACCTCATTTCAAAATCATCAAAATACGGGTCTCAACCCATTTTCATATTTCTACGGCACCTCGTACCCATAATTAAATCATCATATTTGCCCGGCACCTCGTGCCCTCATTTCATATCACAACTGCACGGACAATTCACGTGCCAAATATCATTATCATTTCATCAAAGCACCGCGTGCCCACATTTTATATCACAACTGCACGGACAATTCACATGCCAATATCCCCATTTCATATCACAATTCACGGCACCTCGTGCCCACATTTCATTTTATAAACTGCCTGGAAATAGCCACAGGCTCCCAATTTCAACATAAATCAGATTATTATCAATTTACTAACAACAAGACAAGTTGCACAAGGTACAAAAATAAACTCAAGAAAATCACAACATCACATGAAAATTGTCAACACCACAACCCCACATCATCACATATCGTCCCTGACAATAGCCACCCTTATCGCTCTTATTGCCACCCTTATCGCTCATATAGCCACCCTTATCGCTCCGCCCAGACAATATCAATAGCCACCCTTATCGCTCATATTGCCACACTTATCGCTCCTATAGCCACCCTTATCGCTCCGCCAAGATAATATCAATAGCCAACAAATACAACAGTGAAATGCCACTCTTATAACCACATAATATCAACGGTGAAATACCACCCTTATCTCCCCAAAATAACAACTCACACCACCTAAAAATTTACACGGGAAATTATCACAACAACATAACAAAAAAATTAATTCATATCACAATTTGCCCAATGGCCACAACCAAATTTCAAAGCTATAACCAAGTCAATTAATTTTACAGCAAATAGCCAAATGCTCCACACAATGTGTACAACACCCAAAAACAATCAATAGAGATAGAAATTACTCAACATAAAGCAAAGTCTTCATAAAAGATCAAATTTTCAATAATTATATAAACACCTCTTATTAAGCTCATTTAATTAATTATTTGCAGAGAGAAAAATCCAAAATGAAATTAAATTCCAATAATTATCAAACCAGCAAATTCACGAAATTTCATAAATAATCAAATAACAATCACATCACATTGTCATATAACAACAGAGTCAACAACAAGGGTTTAGGCGCGACAAGTAGATGATTAAATATATCCCAACAATTATCCAATTTACTACACAATATGCTCAAGACCTTAACTCAATAAAATTTACACATTGAAACCAAGTACGTACTCGTCACCTCGCGTACATGGTTTTCAATTACCCAAGTTGCACATAAGACTCAATGCCTAAGGAGAATTTCCCCCACTCGAGGTTAAGCAAGACAATTACCTCTTTGAAGTTATGCCGATATTCCAAAATGGCCTTCTTCCTTGAATTGACCTCCTGACAGCTCAAATCTATCCAAATTAATTGTATAACTTCATTAAAATTCATCGAAAATAATTCCGGATAATAATACGTCGACTTAAAAATTTATTCCAAAAAGTCAACAAAAGTCAACGCGGGACTCGCCTCTCGGAACCCAACATAATTTTCATGAAATTCGAACACCCATTCTGCTACGAGTTCAACCATACCAATTTTATCGAATTCCAATAACAACTTGACTTCCAAATCTTAAATTTTTATTTTTGGAAGATTTTACAAAAATCTTGGTTTTTCCTCCATTAAATCCGAATTAAATGATGGATTCAAAGACATAATCATGGAAATTAATCAAAACTGGATAAGAATGACTTACCCCAAACACCCACGCAAGAATCTCTCCAAAAATCTCCTTCTACCGAGCTCCAAAGTAGATTTTGAGTTATGAACTCAAACCCCCGTTTTTGGGACTTTTAATTCTGCCCAGATAGGCCTTCTTCACGTTCGCGACCATTGCTTTGCATTCGCGAAGGCCAAAAACTCGCTGCCTCAATTTCTTCTTCGCGTTCGCGTTACCAGCGTCGCGTTCGCGAAGGCCTGCCATGCATATCATCGCGGTCGCGACCATTGCTTTGCGTTCGCGAAGGCCAAAAACTCGCTGCCTCAATTTCTTCTTCGCGTTCGTGTTACCAGCGTCGCGTTCGCGAAGGCCTGCCATGCATATCATGCGTTCGCATTCAAGCTCTCACGTTCGCCATGCACTCAGGTCCTACTGCTTCATGTTTGCGATTGAAGCTTTGCGTTCGCGAAGGCTGATGACTCCAGGCCCGGTCCCCTCCTTCCTTCTACGCGTTCGCGACTGGCCCCTCGCGTTCGCGTAGGTTCTTCAGGCATACCTTCGCATTCGCGTAGGCTAAATACCAGCAGCCTCAAAACTCTTCTTCGTGTTTGCGTGACTCTCTTCGCGTTCACGTGACTCTCTTCGTGTTCGCGAAGAAGGAAGTCAGATACCAAATACAACAGTTCCAAAACAGCCCGAAATGATCCGAAACCATCTCGAAACACACCCGAAGCCCCCGGGACCTCAACCAAATATACCAACAAGTCCTAAAATATCATACGAACTTAGTCAAATTCTCAAATCACCTCAAACAATATCAAAACGACGAATCGCACCCCAAATCAAAATCTATGTACTTTGAACTTTCAAATTTTATAACTTGTGCCGAAACACATCAAATCAATCCGAAATGACTTTAATATTTCATGCAAGTCCCAAATAACATAACGGAGTTATTCCAACTCTCGGAATCGCATTCTGACCCCAATATCAAAAAGTCAAACCCCCGGTCAAACTTCCCAAAAATTCAACTTTTGCCATTTCAAGCCTAAATTGGCTACAGACCTCAGATTCACAGTCCGGACACGCTCCTAAGTCTAAAATCACCCAACGGAGCTAACAAAACTGATAGAACTCTATTCCGGAGTTGTCTTCATATAGTTTCGACTACGGTAAAAATCCTAAGGCTTAAGCTTCCATCTTAGGGACTAAGTGTCCCAAATCTCTCCGAATCATCCGTAAATCAAATTCGACCACACACGCGGGTTATAATACATATTGCGAGCCTGCTCGAGACCTTAAGTCACTGAACGGGACGTAAATTCTTAAAACGATAAGTCGGGTCGTTACAGAAGCAGTGTTTGAATGGTCTAGCATTAACCAATTATAGCGAGCAATTATTTCCTATAGGCATGATCTCTAACGCATAGTACTTTAGAGCTTGTTTTATTTATTCTTAGTCCTATGAACAAGATTTCTAGTGATCAATGTGGTTCAATAGCAAATGAAGTGATCAAAAATCCTATAGGCATAATTTCTAGTGAATAACTGAAGCAAATTGAAGGAAAATTCATTTGTTCCTATAGGCAGATTTCTAGTATATTTGAAAGTAATCATGCAAGTTGAAGGGGTGCTTACTCCCTATAAGCACGTTGTCTATAGACACGTAGCAGTAGACATAGCATTTGAACTCATGATTAATAGTAAAAAAGTAATGTGTGTATGTGCTTCCCCTAATGTTATGATCTCTACAATGCTCATGTAATCGAACAACACATATAGCAAACATATTACCAAAGTCCTATAGGCATGTTATCTACCCATTGCCCATAGATATTAAATTCTACCCATTCCCTTTTTACTAATACCCCAATTGTTTATACAAAAATTATTACATGCCCAATAATGAATAACATTATTACATAACAGTGAACAGGCCCACAGTAGGCCCAAATAAAATAACTAAATACCCAGCCTTACTGGGCCTTCAACAAAGAGCCACGTTCAATACACAATCATTGGTCCATAGAAGAGCCCATACCAATTTAATGAGCCACAGCACCAAGTGTTGCACCACTTGGAACAACCAATATAGATATACAGTACATGAGAGGGAAATAGAGTATTAGGGACAGTTTTGGAGGTTGAAAGAATGACTAGGACCAAGCCCTAGTGTGTCAGAGTTCACAAGGGTCTCAATCGGACCCCGAGCAGTGCTCACACTAGAGAGGTCGACAATAGAACCTAGATAGCCTTGGCTTTCAGCCAGCTAAGAATGAGAATTCAGAATAGCATGAGTAGCAAATAAGGAGAGTAGATAGTGATAGAGGGACAGAAGTTAGGTACTACACCAAGTTAAGCATACAGAGCAACTAATCAAGCAGGCCAGCAGATTCAGCAAGACAGCAAAGCTCCACATGGATAGTCTCATGTTGAAAGAAATTGGGGAAGAAATAGGTTTGCAAGATATACATTATCAGTCATGACATTGAACCAATTGGGACCTAAGAGGTTCGGATTAAGATAAGCATGCATCTTAGTATCATAAGACAAACATGTTAATTCTCATCAGGAGGCAAGATTGCATTGAAATATGATAGGGAGCACACATTATGATAGTCCAAGCAATCACTGAAGGAACATGGGATTAATACATACTGGGGTATATTGGCAGGGAAGCAAGATCACAGCTGAGGGAAAAGGTCTTATAAAATTAAAACACATTATGTATGCAAGACAAGCATCATAGAGATTCAGTACAGAGTGAAGAGTAAGCTCATGTTAAATAGCACATGTAGGTATTCTAGCATCGACACAATAGACTATGTACCTAAAGAAGGTCCAGATTGTGCTAAGTATAGGTCTTGATGTTATGAAACAGACATGTTAACTCTCATTAGGGAACAAGACAACATTTAGACATGAAAGGGGAACACACATTATGATAAGTCAAGTAATCACTGAAGGAACAAGGAATTAAGTGAGCCAAAGACATGCTGGGGGACATATTAGCAGGGAAGCAAGGTCATAATTGATAGAAAAATCTTAACACAGATTAGAACATATTACATATGCAAGATAATCATTGCAGAGATTCAGAACAGAGTAAAAATAAACTCATGTCAAATGGCAAACGTAGGCATTCAAGTATTGACCAGTAGACTAATTAACTAGGGAAGGTCTAAGTTATGCTAGGGATTCATCTTAATATCAAAACAGTTCAAACATGGTAGGGAAAACAAGTTTAAATAACTGTTCTATAATTGAAAGCCATCATTAAAGGGGTATGAGATCAAGTAAGCATGCTAAGTGACGCAATAGCAGAGAAACAAGTCATAGTTAACAGTGAAGGTCTTAGCATAGGTTATTACAGATGTGAGGCATTTATTACAGAGATTCAGGACAAAGCAGGTAAGCATTCAGACATAGACATCAATACACTAGCTAAACGAGCTTAGGAGGGTTCAGATTATCCAAGTTAGACATAGACAATCTCAGAACTAGCAGCATTATAAGGAGTTAAATGATAGAGAGATTTAAAACGAGCGTAAAGTTAACAGAGTTGTGCATAAAAGTAGCCCATAAACACATTAAGCCATAGATTTCAGAAGCGAGAGCACATGCAAATCAGAGACACATAAAAAATGAAATTGCAAAAGATCAAGCAACTTACCAGTTAAACGGACAACAACAAAGAATAAAAATTCCACAAGAACCCAAAATCTCAATGCGTCAAAGTTCCCAAGAGCTTCAAAAGAACTCCGGGCAATGCTCGCACTAAGAGAAAGTTCGAATAACAGAATCTCAGTGGCCTTGGCTTTCAGCCGGGCAAAATGAAGAACAGAACAAGAGAATGAGGGAATCACATAACAAAACTCTAATTTTTAGTGAAAGTATATCGATTCCCCCTCCTCTTCAAAGGGGGATGGGGAGGGGTTTATATAGTGACAGAAATCGAACCAGTAAACAAGGAAAATTGTAGAATCAAATATAAATAAGGAAGTATTAACATGCAGAATCAATAAAAAATTGGATTAGGGAAAAAATAGGTAAACTCTAATTGACAGAAATCAACGATTTGCCAAAAATCTTAGCTAATCGGACCCATATATCCATGGTCATGATGTATATAGACTAAATACTGTCCAGATTCAAGCGATTGAGGTTGAATGGCCGGATTCTGAGAGATAGTACTTGCCATGTTTAGGCAAGTACTAAGTGATACCATAGTTTTGTAGAAAATAATGAGATAACACACAAAAGGTAAGGAAATCATGGAGAGAATCCATGGTTGAGACGGATTTTGAGAGATTTGAGGGGGCGACTAGGGTTTCTGTGGAGAGAGGAGAAGGTTCGAGAGGATTTGGGGGCGGCGGATGGGCGAAAATGGGTCTTTAGCTTTTAGGGTGAGGGGTAATATAAAGCGGGTAGGTTAATTATGGGTCGTTAATCATTTGAGATCAACGGCCAGGATCACAAGGGAAACGGGGCGGGTTATTTGAGACGGGTACCGACCGGGTTTGAGACTAAGGGTCGTTTGGCTTTGGGCTGGGATGGACTGGGCTAAGGTTTGGGTAGTTTTGGGCAACTAATGTGGTCCAAAATTGGTTAGAATGGGCTATTATTTAAATACCCAAAATTTTATCAAAATAATTTATAAAAAATGCTTAATAAATAAATACAAATATTATTTATGCACTGAAATACTTAAAATAATAACTTAGTATTATAAAAAATATAAGTATGCTATTTTGACACAACTAATATAAAATAAAGAGCAATTGTGTATGAATATAGGTCATTATTGCAAAATTAGATAAATAGCTTAAAAATACTAATATAATTATATGGAATGAAATAAAATATTTGAAACATATATTTTAGGTGCAAGATAATAATTTTAGGTAACTAAGTCATCACAAAATAATTTAAAGGGATAATTACTAGATATTTATATAATTTAAATGCAAGAAAATTAATTTAAGAGCTCTAAAAATATGAAAAATTATAGGAAATGCTTGTATAGATTTGTAAACTAAATCATGATGCATTAAATGCTATTTTGAAGGCATGTATATATATTTTGTAAAATATGAGGAAAAAATTGGGTATCAACACATGCAAATACTTTATGTCCAGAATTGCCACAATAGTGGCATTTAATATGAGAAGAAGAGTGTTTACCTCCAGCTGCCTTATTAGTTGACTTGGAGCTTTCCTCAGTCAACTTGTTTAAAGTAGGACGTTTACCATTAGATCCCTTTTCAGTCGACTTATAGCTGTTAAGCCAAGGAGACGACTTTGATCGATCAAAGTAGTGGTTGGGGGATTTGTACAAGCTGCTTATTTGTTTGCGAAGTTCAAAATTTTCTTCTTGAAGTAAGTTGTTCTCCATCAGTTATTCTTTAAGCTGAATATCCCAGTCTTTCTTTTCATTTCTCAACTTGTTATATTCTTCAAGTTGGATCTCTCAATCTTTCTTCTCATGTATCAACTTGTTATATTCTTCAAGTTGGACTCCCAATTCTTCTTCTCCTTCCTCAACTTATTATATTCATTTAAAACTTTCTCAAGGTCATTGAGAACCAATTCGATATTATCCTGCAATTCATCACATTTATCGTAATACGTAATAGGATTGGGACATACCTTGTTAATTTCTCCCATTGCCATGAAACATTGATTCTTCATTCTTTCATGATTGTTTTATTCTTCAGACTCATCCTCGTCGCTCCAAGATTTGTGATTCTTTTTCTTGAGATCACAATCCATAGCATTAAAGCACACCTCGTCAGTTTCTCCTCTTTTCTTGAGACATATGTTTGTCATTTCTTCTTGATCATCCTCGTCGCTCCAAGTTGAGATTCTATGATTTTTCTTCTTGAGGCTGGGACATTTTAATTTCATATGTCCAGGTTTACCATATTTGTAGCAGCATATGTTCTCTTGTTGTTGAACTTCATTCTTGCGATTCTTTTGATGATTCTGGATGGATTGAGATTTTCTATTCTGCTTCTTCCTACTCTTCCTTTTTCTCGTCCTGGGTATCACGACCAAGTCTTCTCGATCTTCACTATTTTCGGATTCTTCAAGAGTTGACGTGGATTCAATTTCCTTAACTTTGTTGGTGTCCCCTTGGATATTTTTCAATCTGTCCCATATATCTTTAGCAGTCTCACAGGTGAATATTTTCTTAAATTCTTCTTCACTAATCGCACAATAGAGCATGTTAATTGCTCTAGCGTTTGCTGCAAAATATCCAACTATTCTTTTGTGTAATCAAATATGGATGCCCTTTTTACAAGCTTCTTTCCATCACTAATGTTCGGGATAGGCCTTGGTCCATTCTGAATAACTAGCCAGGCTCGATAGTCTATTGATTGAACATAAACCTTCATTCTTTCTTTCAAATGGCTATAGTATTGACTATTGAAGTACGGTGGCCTTCTTGTTGAGTATCCCTCTTGAAGTACGGTTCCAGTAATTTGATGACTTGCCATGGATATTTTCTCACTTGCTTTTAAGCAAAAAAATAAATATGTGAGACTTGCTCTGATACCAATTGAAAGTACAAGAAGGGGTGAATTGTAGCATTTTTAAATTTCTAGTCGACTACTCTTCAGACCTAGTCGACTTATGCGGAGACAGCCTGCACCAAAACTATTAGTACTTCAATTTAAATAGATGCTACACACAACAAACAGTAAGGTGTATAATACAATATGAGAGCAGTAAAATAAATGACATCGGAAATTTTATACTGGTTCGGAACCAATGTGGTATCCTAATCCAGTCTCCTTGGGTTGCAAGGATGTTATCTCTTGAGCTCTTTGTAATTTGGGTTAAGTACAGCTTGTGTGATTTTCAACGTTCACCACTAATATTTACAGGGTTGGTTTTCACTCGCTCACTAACAACGAACAAGGGTTGATTTTCACTCGCTCACCAACAACGACCCTTTGGTTTTCACTCGGTCACCAAAGAAACGAATAATGACACAACCTCTCGGACACACTGCCTCTCCAATATTTTGTTGTCTCTCTTCTCTCTTTTGTGTACACAATAAATCTAAAAGTGAATTACAATGCTTGTTAAGAGTAGAATAAAGAACTTGTAGTTGGGTAGACAATTGTATAGAAGGTTGCGTGTTTTTTATCTTCTATGAACTCTTATATATATATATAGCCTTTGCAACTTGTTCTGGCTATTGCATAACCCAAAGGAATTTTCTGTCCAAAGCCTTTTCTTGACCGTGCTTTATGAAACTTTCCATCTTGAAAATATCTGCTTTCACAATTAGCCTTGAGAGTTGTCCAGATGACTTCTTGATTAGCTTTACTAATTAATCTTGACCATTCCTTGATTCTCTTGGACTTTGAGAATTATTTCCTTCCATATTTTGATACTCCAACAAACTCTTCAGTAGTGCATGAACTTGGCCATACTTTGTAGCCTTCTTTTGAACTTGGATAGTGTATGATTCTTCCTTAATAGTTGTGGCTTTCCAAGTATAGTCCAGTAAGTATCTTTCTTCACTCCTTAATCTGTGACATATGAGATTAGAATCTTTTTATCTCCTTCGCTCCTTAATTTGCGGTTCTTTCCGAAAGTTGATCACCGTTACCATCCTTGGCTTGTAGCCTCGTAATGAAGCTTTCCTTTTGAGAAGATTGGTACTACTCCTTTCCATAGTATCTTCTATGTACTTATATCACTTTATATTCATACCCTTGAATATAACTAAAGAGGGAATGTAGTAAGAATATCATTTAATCTACCTTCCAAACCATAGATCGAAGTATAGCCATACATATATTCTCTTTCCATAACTAAAGAGGGAATATAGTAAGAATATTTTTCCATAAATAATAGTAGCATCTTTGAACTCCTGAAAATATATTCTTTCCATAGAAAATATATTCTTCATTGGCCTTGTAGTATCTTTTTCATATAATAATTTCCTTCCACAAAATAATAGATCTTCTCCGTGATTTTAGCAACTTTCCTTTCAAGATATTGGAAAACTTTTCTTCCATAATTTTCGCAGATTCTTCTTCTGATATTGTAGTAAGCTATTCAATATTTGAAATTTGACTTTCAAATATTATTCCTTCTATGACTCTTGGAGATCAAATCTCTGAAAATAATCTTCCTTGATAATATTTCCGCTCATAAATTCTTCTCATGATATTCTCTTTCTTATATTTGTTTGGATCTTTATTAGCATCTTCTTTCTTGAATAAACTTATGCAAAAATAAGATTACCACAAGTAAATATTCTTTGATTAATAATTATGTTAGTTTGTTATCATCAAAATTAATACGTGAAACCTTGAGGCTAACAATTACCACTAGACCAAAGTCATATGGGATAATGGGGAAGTGTTTGTTACTTTCTTTTAAACAACACATTAGAATCGAGTGCAAGAATCAAAGAAGCAAGTTTAATGCTAGAGTTTTCAAACAACTTCATTTATTCTTTGTTCAAAATCTTTCAAGATCTTTTCAATTTTTGCAAAAGCGTGTTTATCTTAAATTCTTTCCAAGAAGTTTTTTGCAAAAAGTTCTTAATTAAAAAACAGTAAGTGGTCTTATGGTTTTCACAAATAGTTCTTCCATTCACAAAATCTCGCGAAAATAGCACTGGTTAGTCAGTAACCAGTACTGATTAATGAAAAATAGTCAGCATTTACAAAGTCATTGAAAAATAGTCACTATTTTGCTGAAACACGAAAAGTTCCGGCATAATATGGTGGATTATGGAGTTAATGCTAGCATATTATGTTGGAACTCCAGTACACGGAAAGTTCATGCATACTATGCAGTATTATGGAGCTCCTGAGTAAAAACTTTCAGCATATTGTGTTGGAACTCCAGCACACGGAAAGTTCCAGCATAATATGTTAGATTATGGAGCTCCTCCGAATAAACTTCCAACATATTATGTTAAACTCCAGCACATTATGTTGGAATCTCATATGTAAAAAATTCGAACTCCAGCATATTATGCTGGATTTTCGGATTTTTAAGGGTGTTTTTGTTCAGAGTTTATCTTTACATAAAAAAAAGTTGCTAAATTTTGATTACTTTTGAAATTGTAGCTATTTTTCAATTAGCAGTTGTAAATCTAGCTATTTCTTTTTTTTTTTCCCCCAAAATCTCACAATAAGTATTTCAAATTGTTTTCTCTCTCAGTCCCAATTAATGTAATACCTTTTTTTTTAGTTAGTCCTAAAAAGAATGACACATTTCTATATTTAATAACAATTCAACTTTAAATTTTTCTTTTTGCCCTTACCGAGAGAATTTCTAGCCACATAAATTTATATAGTTTGTTTTAGATCGCAAGTTTCAAAAGTCATTATTTATTCCTTAAACTCCACGACGCATTCACATAAATTGAGACGGAGTAAGTTATTCCAACGGTAAAGTGAAATTTTTACATATCTTTTTCATAATTTAAGGTCATAAGCAGTTGGGGAAAGACATGGCAAAAGCATACTTGTATAATACGAACAAAAGGTTTTCTCAAATGATTTAACCAAACGCAATATTGTTTGTGAAGATTGACAAAGTAATGTTACTCTCTCCCAAATCCCAATACGAAAAGAAAAGAATGACGAAAAGTTTGAGGCATGAATTTGAAAACTCTCCAAATATAAATACCCAGTGAAATGAAAATGGCTACCAAAACATAAAGTTGAATGGCTAGCTTAGAATTTAAACACTAGAATATACGTCATCAACAAGTCGAGAAAGACGTAGTAAAAATTAGCTGAACTAGCACAGCAGAGTTGTAACGAATATAAATTCTCTAGTGCAGATGCAGATGAGAATACATACTTCAAAAATTCCATTTCATTTCATATCCACCCTTTTGAGCTGCGCTATCTTAGCATCCTTCTCAAGGCAAAAATACAAAACCATTGAAATCCACTCAATTTTCAAACCCATTCTTCGTACACCACTTTATTAATTTAACTAGTAAATTGGATACAGCATTTTTTTAATTGGATAAGTAATATTGTAACTAATCTTCAAATGAGACGAGGGTAATTATTTTTGAAGCTCAATGCGTGTTTTTCATAAATTGCTCGAAAAACAACAAAGTGTCTGAAGGGATATCCTTGTGAAGCTCCCAAAAACTGTTTTTCCTTCTGGCCGTCCCATAAAGAATCAAGATTCAGAGTACCCAGATAATTATTTCAATTTAGATTGAAATTCAGGCATACATTAATATCTTTTAAAATAAAGCTAGATGTATATGCACTAGACAGAATGACCATATCACAGTTTTGAAGAACAAATAATCAAGGAAACAACGTTCTCTTTTGTTCCTCCAATAAATGAGGCAGGAGTGACATTCTTAAACACAACATACAGGAAGCAAAATTATGGTTCCCAACAACAGTTTTTGGGAACAACACAGTATTGGCCTAGGAAAGAAAGCTAATTAGTTCTAGGAGCAGCCCATTCAACTCTAAGGATGAGATTGTCATAACCATAACCATTCAGCTTGTTTATGGCCCTCTCAGCATCTTCTCTGTTGACAAAGTTGACAAAACCAAATCCTCTGCTCATTCCAGTCTTTTGATCAATGGCAACATACACTCGGCTGACGTGACCAAAGGGACGGAACAGCTCCAACAAGTCAGCCTCCCGAGTGTCCTCAGAAAGGTTGGTGACCCTAACAGAGTTCTCTTCGTTCCTTCTTCTCATCTCAGTGCCACCACCACTTCCCCTCTCAGCACCACCGCCTCTCATGCTCGGAGGTACATAAGCACCCTTTTGAGGACCAGCTCCAGCAGCAGGAGCTTCCGCTGACGGTGGCTTATCCATGAAGGTGTCACTTGGCTGAGCAAGATCCTTGAATGGGCATTTTGATGTCCAATGATCACCCTTCTTCCCACAGGTCCTACACACCATAAGAACAGCCCCTGCTTTTCCAATTTGAGCCAAAGAGTCTCCTGCAGCTTTAGCTTCGTCTTGCTTGGAACCTGTTCAGAATTAGATAATCACAATAACAGAGTTAGGTAAACGTTAACTTCAGCTCAGGGCAAGGGATGTGTCTCCTTCAATACTCGCACACATATACAACATCTAACACCACAACCAAAAAGAAAAATAGCAAACTCAAAGGGAAAAGATCCATCCATTAAATGAAAACACATGAGGGTACAACTCACCAAACAGTTTTCCATGACTACAATGGTCACATATGCATCAATGCGAGTCAATAATGTGTACAACTCTCAGAAACGCAGGTGAGAGAACAATTCAACAAACAGTTTGTATGACTATACTGGTCACACATGCATCAATGCGAGTCAATATGCGTACAACTTTAATGTGTTCAACTCCCATTACAGGAGAAATAGTTTCAATAATACAATCTCTTTCCTTAACAAAGTTGCAACGTTCGTTAAAATAGATACACGGGCAGCATTCCACAAGTGTATAATTTTCTGATTTCTCAAATAGGAGACCGGATATATAGCCGCAAAAGCCAATTTTTTCCTTAACAAAGGTGCAGTACCATCACCATAGCTGACACGAATCTTGGCGAATGCATACAATTAATTGCAACTACTTGGCTCACTACTTGGGTTGGGTAGCAAATAATAAATGATCTTGCATCAATACATGTGACATGCGACTGCATAACTACATATATTAAGCAGCACGAGAACCTGACTAAATATGTTTTTAGCAAATAATACTTAACTTAAATGGGATACCTGATATGCAGATGCAGAAAGGAAAAAAAACAATCCTTTTCCCTCAGATATTTCGCATACTAAGACTAAAGCCTGCATCATAAAAGATTGCATTCGACTAAAGAGAACAAATTCATCCAAATGATGGTCCTTATTTCAAACCAACTAACAACCTTTTAACACACCACCACCCCCCCCCTCCCCCCCAAAATAAAATCTAATTCTCCCTACACTATTAATCATTACTGCCTTTGAACAGCAACAAAACCCAAAAAGAACATCAACATAGCATGCTAATATATTAAATTCAAAAACACAAGCACAACAAGAAAATTTCCTTCTTTTCCTTTATCTATATACACAGAGATCTGACAGCATCTTTTATCACAACAAAATCACATCGACCAGATAATTACCCTGCTACAGTAGTCAAAAAATACCAACCAACTCACAACAAACCAGATAATAAGTCCAGAGGAGGATCTAGGATTAGAACAATATGAGTTGGAGTTCCGGATTCTACCACTCCCATTTGATTTACTGAGTTCAAAAACCATTGTTTGTATTTATTTAGTGGATTTTAGACACATATATACAGGGTCCAAGCCATAGCTACTTATGATCTACATCCGTATGCCCCTGATAATAACACAAATACAGCATAACCCCAGAAAAACAAAATTGCAACGGCCCAATTCACAATAAACGCAGAATCACAAATCACAACAGAAAGAAAAACCCAATTAAGATTAACCAAACATGAGAAGATAAGATCGATACCGGGGGCTCTAGGGCGCTCAAGAATAATTTCCTCAGTAGAAACCATGGTGAGACGAGCACCGACATCCTCATGAACTGCATCCCCAAACTTAGGCCAAGACCGCCTCTCAACAGCCCTTTTGCTCAGCCTAGCATTCGCGAGCTTACGGATACGTGTCGTAGTAGTGATTTTCACCTTGTTTCCTTCAGCGTTAAACTTGTATTCCACTACTTTCTTCACCCCATTCTCGTCTGGCCCGAATATTTGCTTCGGTGGTAAAAGGAAATCCAAGTCCTCCGCATCATCTTCTAGCTCCCCCCATCGGAGTTTTGGTTGGTTTGTCGCTTCCACCGCCATTGAACGATGAGCCGCTAAGGTCTAGAGAGAGAAAGAGACAACAATTGTTTTGGTATTAGGTTTTCTTTTATGTTTTCTTGAGACCAATTTTGGGATACATACATACATAAAAGAGGGTGTAGTGGCTGTGGGCTGGGCTTCAATTTTGCAGTGATGGATTTCTTTGTAGAAATATACCACCACTTAGCCACTTTTAGATGTGGTATTTAAAATATAGTCATTTTTTATAATATTTTTAAAGCTTACTTAGACGGGAAAAAATTTAGACTGCTTATTATTTCAGATCACGAATCTGAAGTTCAGCATAATAGTTCAAAACTTCTGATCTTTCAACGGGAATTTTCAAACTTTTATGACTCTAGCCGGAAGTCTGAAGTTTGATTTGACGTGGCTAAATTTTAAATACTTCATAAATTGTAGCTATTATATAAATAGCGATATATATATATATATATATATAAAGGGAAAAGAGTGACGACTTGACCCCTCTCTTTGGCCAAGAAGCTCATTTATCTTTTTTCTCCTTATTTGGGATTTTCCCTCGTTCTTCCCATCCCTTCAATTCTTACTTATATATGACAGAAAACACAAAATATTGTATTTAAACAACCGTTTGGCATTCTAAAAGTCACAGCAACTCTTCGGTGAAGCTATCCAACTTTTGGCTAAAGAGCGTAGAGATTCTGATCGTGAATCTTGATGCCTCTTGCAAGTCCTCTCAGGATATTGGAGATGTAGAACTATCTCCTATACAATTGGGCGTATCTCTCAATTTATCATTATTTTACAATAAAATTTTGAATTGTCCCGATTGTGCTTGCAAGCACCAAAAAGGTTAGCGAAAATTTCATTATTCATTATTTTAGTTTCAACCTCTATAAGCAATATATAAATTTTTTTCCTTAGAGATCTCTAATTTTGGTTGTATAGATTATATAGAAGTCCATTGACATAGCAGATAGCACGTCGACAATGGAACTTCTTCGAAGTGAAAACAATTACATGTCTTATGTACATTTTTTTCAACTTTCTAAAATGTGAAATTGCTAATCTTGGAGATTGAATTCCATGTAAATTAGATGCCGAAGTTCTATGCTTCTATGGGCACAAATAAGATTAGTTCCACAAGCAAGCCTATGTACCTCAACTGTTCTTTTTTTCATGGTATCACATAGATGTTGTTGTGATGAATTTAACATCTGATGATTCATACGTCTGTATAGAGAAAATATGTTGAATATATTTTACTATTATTCACGAGCCAAATAAGAAATAAGAGGCTAATCATGTTGTATTTATCTTTTCGAGTTATCCTTTAATTCTAGCATTTTATTTATCCTCATGACTATTCTAACCCTTTTAGATTATCAGAAGTAGGGAGATATTGGAATTTTGTAAATGGTAAGCTAAGGGAAAGTGATCAGATTATTCACAATTTCTTTGCATATGTATGGATTTCATCTAAACGGAAAATAAAAAGTGAATACTTTCATGACAAACACTGTTGGAGATGCTATGCTAGAATATAAAGTAAAGACAATAACTTATATTATATATACTGAATATACATTTTAATATATTACCAAAAAAAGAATATACATTTTTGTAATGATCCTCATGGAATATATACTACTGTAAGCTCTTTTCATTAATTTCCTTATATGAAAATTAAAGGAGGGGAGATGATAAGGAAAAAGAAAAAACAAAAAGAAGACAAGAAAGTAATTTTAAAAAAAGAGTAAAAAGAGTATTTAATAAATAAATAACTAACAGAAATTTTGACATCGAGATAACAAATTATTGTATAATTTCTACAACTTTTGTCTTTCCTATTATGTGTCTTCAAGGAAACAATGGGGGCTCGCTGCCCGTCCTTAGATGGATTAGCCATCAGTTCCTCCTTACTGGTTATGAAATTTTCATATTTATTTTTATTAAAATGAAATTCATGATCTTAAAGGTTACATTAATAATGATAGATATTAAAGAGGGCGGTAAATATTAAATAATTACAGCCAAAAAAAAAAGAATTAAATGCTCATTTAGGAGTTATAATATAAATAATATTAAGTGAAATAATTGTAATATATTTTATAGCAAACAATTGATTGAAAGGAAAAAAAATTTTGGACAAATTAAAAAGTGAGAAATTCAACCGCGCGAAGCGCAGATATATTTACTAGTTTCTTGTAATGACCCAACCGGTTATTTTGACTTTTAGAACTTTATTCCCCTAAATAAAACTCCCTATATGTGCTTTTGTTAATTTATGACTTGCGTGGATGGTTGGTTCGGGATTTGGGAGTGTTCGGGTTGAAATAGGAACACTTGGTTCCTTAAGTTGGCCTTAGAATGCTAAGTTTGACTTCAGTCAATATTTTAAAAAAACGATCCCGGAATCGGGATTTAACGGTTTCAATAGCTCCGTATGATGATTTTGGACTTAGGAGCGTGTTCGGATTTTATTTGGAAGTCCGTAGTTAAATTAGGCTTGAAATGGCTAAAATAAAAATTTAAGTTTGGAAGTTTGACCGGGGAGTTGAATATTTGATATCGGGGTCGGAATCCAATTTCAAAAATTTTCATAACTCTGTTATGTCATTTATGACTTGTGTGCAAAATTTGAGGCCAATCGGACTTGATTTGATAGATTTCGGTACCGAATGTAGAAGTTGGAAATCTTAAGTTTTATTAAGCTTGAATTGGAGGATGATTTATGGTTTTAGCATTGTTTGGTGTGATTTGAGGGTTCGACTAAGTTCGTATGATGTTTTGGGACTTGTTGGTATATTTGGTTAAGGTCCCAAGGGGCTCGGATGAGTTTTGGACGGCTAACAGATCACTTTTGGCCTTTGGAAGACTACTGATAGCTACTGGTATTTTTCTTCTGATTTCCTTATACGCGATCGCGTAAGTTTGTCTGCGATCGCGTGAATGGGGTTGCGATCGCGTAGGCTTAATTGGGCAACAGAAAAATTTATTCTATGCGATCGCGTGGGCAAGTCTGCGATCGCATAAGTTGGGCCAGTCTGTGCATCGCGATCGCATGGCATTGTTTGCGATCGCATAGGGGAAACTGGAGAGGAAGCTGGGCTACGATCGCGTGAAGAGGGATGCGATCGCGTAGAGTTGGAACCTTGTGCATCGCGATCGCGTGGCATTGTTTACGATCGCGTAGAGTTAATTTTGGGCAGTGTTGAAATTGTTTTTCGCGATCGCGTGAGGAAGTTCGCGATCGCATAGAAGAAATCACTGGGCAGAGAGTTTAAGTTCTGAAAATGGGACTTCGTCCCATTTTTTATTTTTACCGATTTGGAGCTTGGATTTAGGTGAATTTTGGGAGATTTTCAGAGAAAATAACGGGGTAAGTGTTCTTAACTCAATATTGGTTAAATTACCTGAATTCATCATTATTTTTATCATTTAATTGGTGAATTAAGTTGGAAAAGTATGAAAACCCTCTTGGGATCGATTTGAGGATTTGAGGGCCGAATTGTGATTGGAATTTAGTAATTTTGGTATAGGTAGACTCGTGGTTGAATGGGCGTTAATATTTCATAACTTTTCCCGGATTCTGAGACGCGGGCCCCACGGACGATTTTTGAATTAATTTCGAATTTTTATTAAAAAATATAGTATTTTCTTATGGAATTGATTCCTATAATTTTTAGTGATTATGTCGAATTATTTTGGCTAGATTCGAGCCAGACAGAGTTGGATAATCGTGGAAAAGGCCTTCTAGTGGATTAAATTAGAGCAAGTTGAGGTAAGTCTCTTGTCTAATCTTGTGAGGGGAAAATTACCCCATAGGTAATTAAATTAATAATTATTGTAATTATGGGGGCTACGAACGCACGAGGTGACGAGAGTCCGTGCGTAAAAACTATTAATGCTAAAGTCCAGGTAGTTTAGGACTCAAAGCATGAATTACTTGTATAAATTGTATCTGTTATTTAATTAAATTATTTGGTATATATTGTGAATTGTTAGAAAAAAATATTTTAAAATAAAAATCTCATATGCTTAATTTTCTGTTTAAATTAATTAATTATTAAAAAAATTGTTCATCCTCTCGAATTGATCTTATGATAAATATACTCTCCTTCCGGAGGTACATAAGAAAATGTCTTCATTTCTGGTTGAGCGGGCCGAACGCCTCGGGCAGGATAGATGCATCTATGGATCGCGCCGCACGTCCCTCGGCAGTGTACACGACACTCTGGATCGGGCCGTACCACCTCGGCAGAAATCGTGCCTAATAATGATAATTATACGATACCTTGGCATTTCAATTGCAGTTTGTGAATTTAATTAATAGTTTGTAAATTATTTCATTTGAAGGAATTTAATTATTTTTACTGGTTAAATAAATTATTGTTAACTCTGTGAATCATGTTGATTTAGATATTCTAGTTTTATTTCAATTATCATTATTGACCCATAGCGAGCGTTAAAGTCGGTCATCTCGTCTCTAGCTCTTCGAGATTAGTCTTGATACTTACTGGGTACACATTGTTTACGTACTCATGCTACACTTGCTGCACTTTTTGTGCAGGACCTGAGACATGTGCTATCGTTGGACCTATCGATGCGCATCCGCGTTATCCAGAGGCTTAGTGGTGAGCTACTTTCTGAGCCGTTTTGCAGCAACTAGTGCCTCTTCTGGGAGTTTAATTCTGTCTATTTCATTTCAGACAAACTTTATAATTTTTCATAATCTACTAGATGCTCATACACTTGTGACACCAGGTCTTGGCACACACACACTAGTAGAATTTTTGGACTTGATTATTTTTAATTTGCTAGAATCGTTTCATATGGTTTTAAATTCCTGCAATTAAGAAGAGTTTAATTATTAGGTTAATTTTAAAAGAATTGAATATGGGTTTAAATTACTAGTTGCCTTGCCTAGCTTTAGTATTGGGCGCCATCATGACCTATAGGTGAAATTAGGTCGTGACAACATGGTATCAGAGCACTAGATTCACGTAGGTCTCATAAATTATGAGCAAGTCTAATAGAGTCTTGCGGATCGGTATGGAGATGTCTGTACTTATCTTCGAGAGGTTATAGGGTGTTAGAAAACTACCTTTCTTCATATTCCATCGTGCAATTGATGTAGTATTAAATATCTTTCTCTTATTCTCTCACAGATGGTGAGAACGCGCTCTAATGAGGTTCCAGACCAAGGAAGAGATACTCCCCCAATTGCTAGAGGCGGAGGCAAAGGCCGAGGGAAGGCTCCAACTCGTGGTAGGGGGCGAGGACGTCCCAGGACTGTTCAAGTTATGCCACCAATGGGTCCAGCAGAGAATCCCATTATTGAGGAACAGGGTGAGGTGCCTGTGGCAGAGCCAGCTCCGGTGGATTTCACATCTGCATCAGGATTCCAGGATGTCATGGGGCGTATGCTGCGGTTCATGGACACTATGACTCGGACCGATTTATTTCCGGCAGACCCAGCCACATCTCAGGCGGGCAGGGGAACACAGATCCCTACCGCACAGGCTCATGGGAAGGCAGCTGCTGTATATCAGACTCAAGGTGCACTACCCATGGGTGGAGGAGGTGGGTAAGGGCAATCCTAGAGGTGGAGGTCAGCCAGGCGGAGGCCATCCAGTTGCCGCTCCAGCTCGGTTCTATGCTTTTCCGTCCAGACCCGATGTAGAGGCCTCAGATGCCGTGATTACAGGTATTATTTTTGTTTGTGGAAAAGATGCCTCCGTATTATTTGATCCACGGTCTACATATTCATATGTGTCCTCTCTATTTGCTCAATTTCTAGGTGTTTCTCGTGAGTCCTTGAGTACTCCTATTTATGTGTCCACTCCTGTGGGCGATTCTATTGTTGTGAATCGGATCTACCGGTCCTGTATTATTACATTCTGTGGTTATGAAACTAGAGTAGATCTCCTATTGCTTGAGATGACCGATTTTGAAATTATTCTAGGCATGGATTGGTTATCTCCATATCATGCTATTCTAGATTGTCATGCCAAGACTGTTACCTTGGCTATTCCAGCATTACCTAGGCTGGAGTGGAAGGGTTCGTTTGTTAGTGCATTTAATCGGGTTATTTCTTTTATGAAGGCTCACCACATGGTTGAGAAGGGTTGTTTAGCTTATCTAGCCTATGTGCGGGATACTACTGCAGAAATTCCGGCTATTAATTCAGTACCTGTAGTTCGGGATTTCTCCGATGTATTTCCTTCAGATCTTCCAGGCATGCCACCTGATTATGATATTGATTTCTGTATTGACTTGGCTCCAAATACCCAGCCTATATTTATCCCACCGTATCGCATGGCTCTGAAAGAATTGAAAAAATTAAAAGAACGGCTTAAGGAGTTACTAGCCAAAGGGTTCGTCAGACCGAGTGTATCGCCTTGGGGTGCACCGGTATTATTTGTGAAGAAGAAGGATGGAACGATGCGAATGTGCATTGATTATCGTCAATTGAATAAAGTCACTATTAGGAACAAGTACCCGTTGCCGCGTATTGATGACCTATTTGACCAGTTGCAGGGTGCTAGGGTGTTCTCTAAGATCGACTTGAGGTCGGGGTACCATCAGTTGAAGATTCAGGATTCGAATGTTTCGAAGACTGCTTTCCGGACTAGATATGGTCATTATGAGTTTCTAGTGATGTCTTTCGGTTTAACTAACGCCCCGACAACGTTTATGGATTTGATGAACAGGGTATTCAGGCCATATATTGATTCGTTTGTCATTGTCTTCATTGATGACATTTTGATTTACTCGCGCAGTAAGGAGGAGCACGAGCAGCATATGAGAGTAGTGCTTCAGACATCGCGGGAACAAAAGCTATATGCTAAGTTCTCCAAATGTGAGTTCTGGCTAGAGTCTGTAGCATTTTTGGGGCATATTGTATCGGGCGAGGGCATTAAGATTGATCCCAAAAAGATTGAGGCAGTTCAGAATTGGCATCGTCCCACTTCGACGACTGAGATCAGGAGTTTCTTAGGTTTAGCAAGTTATTATCATCGGTTCATGGAAGGTTTTTTATCTATTGCAGCACCTTTGACCAAATTAACCCAGAAAGGTGCTCCGTTTCGATGGTCTGATGATTGTGAGGTGAGCTTTCAGAAGCTCAAGACAGTATTGACTACAACACCAGTATTAGTGTTGCCTTCCGGTTCGGGAATGTATACAGTGTATTGTGACGCTTCACGCGTTGGCTTGGGTTATGTATTGATGCAGGAAGGGCGAGTTATTGCATATGCTTCCCGATAGCTGAAGTCCCATGAGAAGAATTATCCAGTGCATGATTTACAGTTATCTGCGATTGTTCACGCTCTAAAGATTTGGAGGCATTATCTTTATGGGGTGTCTTGTGAAGTTTACACTGATTATCGCAGTTTGCAGCATTTGTTCAAGTAGAGAGACCTAAATTTGAGGCAACGCAGATGGATTGAGTTACTAAAAGATTATGATATTACTATCCTGTATCATCCGGGCAAAGCAAATGTGGTTGCAGACACTTTGAGTAGAAAGGCGGAGAGTATGGGTAGTTTGGCTTTCATTTCAGCGGAGGAGGAGCCATTAGCTTTGGATATTCAGTCCTTGGCCAATGTCGCACCTCTCTTTCTTGCGAAGTCGGGTTTCGACACGTGATAACTCTTTTAAAGGAAGGAGTTAAAAGAGAGAGTCACCACCTAATGGGTTTGAGGTGCGTTAGGGCACCTATTTGCAAGCAACTCTGGTTTAACTAGTTTGCGTCACCAAAGATCGGGTAAGGGCTCAAATTACCTCGAGGAGAAGGTGTTAGGCATTCCTCGAGGTCCACAATTGTAGGTCCCGGCCGAACTTGAATTATATGAATTAGTCCAAAATAAAGAGAAAACACAAGAAGTTGAATTATTATCAGAAATCTACTAATAAACAAAATAATTGATTTTAAGACAAAGTGGGGGGAGAGGGGGGGTCCTAAGTTTTTTAGCCTAAAGGATCACCCCGTGCAACATAAATAATACTTCGTAACTCCCTCGAGGTGGGGTGTTACTCGTATTATTCAGCGGGCACAGACTATCATCTCCTGCTACCCGATTACTATCTTTAAGTTTTTACCTAAAGCGCACTAGTTGATTCTAAACCGTGCTCTATGCGTGTACTACCCATCCCATGCCTATGGCCCAGGAGGCGTTTGGACCTTTATTTTGGATGGTTTCTAGTCTTAGCTTAGGCTGCTCAGAAATGATAAAACTAGGTGACATATAAAACAAGTTGGACTTCATGTAAAAGCAATTAAGGGCTCAAGTTAGCCTCCACACTTAGACAACAAATGCACGCAAATAAATTAGGCGGGTAACAATTTCAGAATTAATAGAGTCTTAAATCCTATAGTCATGGCTTCTAGGTGATTCTGGATTTTAAACGTACAGGCAGTGTCGCTTTGCATATCGCGAGTATTACAAATCCTATAGGCATGCTTTCTAAATTGTTTGCACAGTAAAGCAGTGAGACAATTGGTAGTTCAAAATTGCCAGCGTTTGTTTTTGTCAACACACTTTTAGGCGAGCAGTAGGATCCTATAGGCAGGATTTCTAGGAATTGGCAATTGAAACTAGTTATTTATCCTTTCATTCCTATAGGCATGCTTTCTATGCGAGCAATTTAATGGGAATGGCGGTAATAGTAGCTAATTCGATTACAGTCCTATAGGTATGACAACTATGTGAATATTATAAAGAGCAGGTATTTATTACTTAACGTAATCCTATAGGCATGATAATCTAGCATGAAGCAATTTGAACGAATAATTACTGTATTGCAGTATAGTAGGAAGATAATAACGTGAGAGTGGAACATGAGAAAAGGTGAGATTATTTATGTCCTATAGGCATGTTATCTAACAAAACACATAGAAGCAAAGCATGTTGAACAAATTAAATACTCAGATCCTATAGGCAGGATTTCTACCATTTTCATGCAAACATTAGAATAGACCCATTTTTCCATTTTTTACTAATACCCCAATTGTTATTACAGAATTATTACAGGCCCAATACTAAAAAAACAAAAAAAAAATGATACAAATAACTATATTGGGCCTAAGATAGACCCAAAGTGTACCCAGCCCAGCCAGGCCTTCAGTTTTGTATCCATGCAGGTTTCTACACAGCCCAGAAACCACAAGAGAACTTGGATGATACCCAACAACCATAATTGATCAAAAGATTCAGAAAACAGTCATTTACACAAGCCAATTAGCTTATTCAGTAGGCATATAGAGGGACAGAATTGAGCAGTCAAGAAGAAAGTGGCCAAGAACCTTAGGCCCTAGTGTGTCAGAGTTCACAAGGGTCTCAAAGTGGACCCCGAGCAGTGCTCACACTAGGAAGGTTAATAGAGAGGTTTTAGGAGGCCTTGGCTTTCAGCCGGCCAAGAATTAGAGACTCAGAACAGGGAAACAACCAATGAAAATAGTAGCAAAGTAACAAGATTTAGAAAAGTGCATTTACATTTTTTGGAGTCAAACACTACAAAGTGATCACATAATGGACATATCAACACAAAGGATGCATGAGTTCAAGAAACTAGTTGATGCTGCAAGTTGTCACATAACACATTAGGGCAGGGTATATTTGTAAGAGGCAAGGAGTCTTAAACTTCTGGGATTACAAAGTTAATGAGCAAAGAGACTTTAGGCCAGCAAGACAAACGGTTATCATTAAATCAACAAGTTCAAACCTAAGGATCAAGTTATGCTAAACACTAGGGCTTAAGCAGTACAACTTATACTAATGAGGCAAGTAAAATCATAATTTAGGCAAAACTAGTCTGAGAGGTTCCACTTAATTGCTAGGGGTACAGAATTGAGCAGAATGAGAACATACTGAGTGATAAACATAGTCATAGGAGCAAATTACAGCTAGAGTGAAGGCTTTAACAGATTAGGGCATACTAATAACATCAATTAATCACTAAGAAATTCAGAATCAGGCAGGAAATAGGATTAGGTCACACAGCCAATGCAAACACTCAGATTGTCATCACATTAAGCTAAACATGCTTCAAACTGTCCAAATTGCCTAAGTTAGATACAAAGACATTTTTTAGAACCAACAGTTTAGGCGTGAGACAATGCTATAGAAGTTTATGTTATAGGCAGAATCATACATGAAGAGAGTCAAGGGTTTATATCAAGTTATGTAATTTCAGAAAACATAGATATGCTAGTTAGAACATAATGGAATAAACATTGCGAAGGTTGAGAAACTAACCAGTTATTGCTCAACAAACAAGAAAGAACAACAATATGACCCAGAATCCCAGATGCATCAAGTTCCCACTGGTTTCAAAGAACCCAAGGCAGTGCTCACACCCAAGAAAGGTCGAAAAAGTAGGAAATCTGGTGGCCTTGGCTTTCAGCCGGCCAAGAGCCAAAAACAAGAGAATGAATGAACACAGAGTAAAACGCTAATTTTCAGTAGTGATTTTTAGCGATTGAAGTCCTCTTTTAGAAGGGAATGAGGGAGGGGTTTATATAGTAGTAAAATCGAATATCAAACAAGGAAGACAGAGTGATTTAAGCAACAAAAAAGGTAAATAGACATGCAAATCAGTTAAAAAATCAATTTAAGGGATCTGTAAACCCTAGTTTTTAGGGAAAGTAAAAATTAACAGAATATAACAAATAATTGGACTCACAGTAGCATAGGACGAATATAGACAGAATAATACTCAAAATCAGGGGTTTGAACCAATTTTGGTTCGATTTTGAAGAGATCTGCTTGCCATGTTTAGGCAAGCACTATAGGAGGACAGCCAGTACCAAAAAGGGGTCGAATATGGCAAGAAGTGATAATCAAATCCCATATTCAGTGAGACTAGGAGAAGATATTAAGGGCGGCGGGTTTAGGGTTCTTCAGAGAGGGAGGTGAGGTTGAGAGAATATGAGGGCGGCGGGTTATGGGATTATAGGCTAGGGTTTCTGGGAGGGTAATTAAAAGGGAGAGAAATAACAAGGGCCGTTGATCTTGAGAGATCAATGGCCAGGATTAAAAAAAATGAGTGAGGCGGGTCAATTAACGGGTACCGACCAAATTTTTAGGTTAAGGGGTTGTTGGTTTGGGCTGGGGTTATTGGGCTAGTGTATTGGGGTTTTTGGCCCATTTATTTGGTCCAAAATTGTTTAGAAATTGGGGCTAATTTTTAAATACCCAATATTTATCAAAATAATAATTTATAAAAGTAATTAATAAATAACAAAAATATTATTTATGTAGTAAAATGATTGAAAATAATAAATTGGCATTATAAAAAGATAAAAAAATTATTTTGGCACAAATAATGTAATTATACATGAATAGCGGCTAATTTTTAAATACCCAATATTTATCAAAATAATAATTTATAAAAGTAATTAATAAATAACAAAAATATTATTTATGTAGTAAAATGATTAAAAATAATAAATTGGCATTATAAAAATAAAAAAAATTATTTTGGCACAAATAATATAATTATACATGAATATAGGCTATTATTGCAAAAATATGCAATTAGCTTTAAAATGTAAATGTAATTATAAAAAAATAGAGTAAAATGTTATAAAATATACATGTTGGCGTAAAAAATAAGTTTACTGATTAAATCATCATAAAAATAATTTTAAGGATAATTATTGGATATTTATACAATAAAATACAGAAAGAAATTAATTTAAAACTTTTTAAAAATTATGGAAAATTATGAAAAAATGCTTGAATAGGTTTATAAACTAAATGATGATGCAAACATACTATTTTTGAAACTATATATATTTTAAAAATATAAGGGAAAAATTGGGTATCAACAGACAACAGACTTGTGCAGCTGGATATTTCAAAGCCCAGCCGAGTTCTTGCATGTGTTGTAGCTCAGTATTCACTATTTGAGCAGATCAAGGCTCGCCAGTATGATGATCCACACTTAATGTTTCTGCGAGAAACGGTACTACGAGGTGGTGCCAAGGACGTTACTATTGGCGCGGATGGTGTTCTGCGACTCCAAGATCGTCTATGTGTTCCTAATGTGGATGGATTGAGGAAAAAGATCCTAGAGGAGGCACACAGTTCTCAATATTCTATTCATCTAGGTGCTACGAAGATGTATCGTGACTTAAGCCAGCATTATTGGTGGCGGCGAATGAAAAAGGACATAGTTGAGTATGTAACTAGGTGTCTAAATTGCCAGCAAGTTAAATATGAGCACCAGAGGCCAGGTGGCCTACTTCAGCAGATGACTATACCAGAGTGGAAATGGAAACGCATCACTATGGATTTTGTAGTTGGGTTGCCGCGGACCTTGCGGAAATTTGATGCAATTTGGGTGATTGTTGACAGGTTGACCAAGTCGGCACATTTCATTCCGGTTGTGACTATGTATACTTCAGAGAGGTTGGCCCAGATTTATATTCAGGAGATAGTTCGGTTGTACGGTGTGCCAATTTCTATCATATCAGATAGAGGCCCTCAGTTTACTTTACATTTCTGGAGAGCAGTACAGAGTGAATTAGGGACCCGTGTAGAGCTCAGCACAGCCTTTCATCCGCAGACAAACGGGCAGTCAGAGCGGACAATTCAGATTTTAGAGGATATGCTCAGAGCATGTGTGATTGACGTTGGAGGTCAGTGGGATCGTTTCTTGCCTTTGGCCGAGTTTGCTTATAATAACAGTTACCAATCCATCATCGAGATGGCTCCATTTGAGGCTTTATATGGTCGGCGATGTCGTTCGCCCATCGGATGGTTTGAGCCCGGTGAGGCTAAATTATATGGTACTGATTTGGTGAAAGATTCCTTGGAAAAGGTAAAGTTGATTCAAGAGCGACTTCGTATAGCACAGTCCAGACATAAGAGTTACGCAGATCAGAAAGCGCATGATTTATCATTTATGATGGGTAAAAAAGTTCTCTTGAAGGTTTCGCCAATGAAGGGAATCATGAGATTCGGGAAGAAGGGCAAGTTGAGTCCAATGTTTATAGGTCCATTTGAGGTGTTGAGACGAGTTGGGGAGGTTGCTTATGAGCTTGCATTGCCTCCCAATTTATCAGGAGTTCATCCGGTTTTCCATGTATCTATGCTCCAGAAGTATCATGCCGACCTATCACATGTGTTAGATTTCAGCACAGTTCAACTAGATAATAGTTTGGGCTATGAAGAAGAAACAGTTGCCATTGTTGATAAACAGGTTCGCCAGTTGAGGTCCAAGAGGATTTCTGCAGTAAAAGTGCAGTGGAGGGGCTAACTAGTCGAGGAAGCGACTTGGGAAGTCGAGAAAAATATGCGGAGCAGATATCCACACTTATTCAGCACTCCAGGTACAATTCTAAATCCGTTCGAGGATGAACGTTTATTTAAGAGGTGGAAAATGTAATGACCTAACCGGTCATTTTGACTTTTAGAACCCCGTTTCCTTAAATAAAACTCCTTGTATGTGCTTTTTTTAATTTATGACTTGCAGGGATGGTTGGTTCGGGATTTGGGAGTGTTCAGGTTGAAATAGGAACATTTGGTTCCTTAAGTTGGCCTTAGAATGCTAAGTTTGACTTCGGTCTCCATTTTGAAAAAATGACCCCGAAATCGGGATTTGACGATTTCAATAGCTCTGTATGGTGATTTTGGACTTAGGGGCGTGTTCGAATTTTTATTTGAAAGTCTGTAGTTAAATTAGGCTTGAAATGGCTAAAACAAGAATTTAAGTTTGGAAGTTTGACCGGGGAGTTGACTTTTTGATATAGGGGTCGGAATCCAGTTTTAAAATTTTTTATAGCTCCGTTATATTATTTATGACTTGTGTGCAAAATTTGAGGCCAATTGGACTTGATTTGATAGGTTTCAGTACCGAATGTAGAAGTTGAAAATCTTAAGTTTCATTAAGCTTGAATTGGAGGATGATTCATGGTTTTAGCATTGTTTGGTGTGATTTGAGGGTTCGACTAAGTTTGTATGATATTTTGGGACTTGTTGGTATATTTGGTTGAGGTCCCGAGGGGCTCGAGTGAGTTTCGGACGGCTAACGGATCACTTTAGGCCTTTGGGAGACTGCTCATAGCTGCTCGTATTTTTCTTCTGATTTTCTTATACGCGATTGCGTAAGTTTGTCTGCGATTGCGTAGAGTAATTTGGGCACATGCGACTTTGTTCTACGCGATCATACGCGATCGCGTAAGCTTAATTGGGCAATAGAAAAATTTGTTCTATGCGATCGCGTAGGTTGGGCCAGTCTGTGCATCGCGATCGTGTGGCATTATTTACGATCGCGTAGGGAAAACTGGATAGGAAGCTGGACCACGCGTTTACTCTATGCGATCGCGTAGAGTTGGAACCTTGTGCATCGCGATCGAGTGACATTGTTTGCGATCGCGTAGAGTTAATTTTGGGCAGTGTTGAAATTGTTATTCGCGATCGCGTAAGGAAGTTCGCGATCGCGTAGAAGAAATCACTAGACAGAGAGTTTAAGTTCTGAAAATGGGACTTTGTCCCATTTTTTATTTTTACCGATTTGGAGCTCGAATTAAGGTGATTTTTGGGAGATTTTCAGAGAAAACAACGGGGTAAGTTTTCTTAACTCAATATTGGTTAAATTAGCCGAATCTGTCACTATTTTTATCATTTAATTAGTGAATTAAGTTGGAAAAGTTTGAAAATCCTCTTGGATAGATTTGAAGATTTGAGGGCCGAATTGTGATTGGAATTTAGTAATTTTGGTATGGGCATACTCGTGGTTGAATGTGCGTTAATATTTCGTAATTTAGCCGGATTCCGAGACGCGGGCTCCACAGACGATTTTTGAATTAATTTCGGATTTGTATTGAAAAATGTAGTATTTTCTTATGGAATTGATTCCTATAATATTTAGTGATTGTATCGAATTATTTTGGCTAGATTCGAGCGAGACAGAGTTGGATAATCGTGGAAAAGGCCTTTTAGTGGATTAAATTGGAGCAAGTTGAGGTAAGTCTCTTGTCTAATCTTGTGAGGGGAAAATTACCCCATAGGTAATTAAATTAATAATTGTTGCTAATTGTGGGGGGTACGTACGCACGAGATGACGAGAGTCCGTACGTAGCAACTATTAATACTAAAGACCGGGTAGTTTAGGACTCAAAGTATGAATTACTTGTATAAATTATATCCGTTATTTAATTAAATTATTTGGTATATATTGTGAATTATTAGGGGAAAATATTAAAAGATGAAAATCTCATATGCTTAATTTTCTGTTTAAATTAATTAATTGTTAAAAGAAATTGTTCATCCTCTCGAATTGATCTTATAATAAATATACTCTCCTTCCGGAGGTACATAAGAAAATGTCCTCCTTTTTTGTGGAGCGGGCCGAATGCCTCGGCAGGATAGATGCATCTATGGATTGCGACGCACGTCCCTCGACAGTGTACACGACACTCTGGATCGGGCCGTACGACCTCGGCAGAAATCGTGCCTAATAATGATAATTATACGATACCTTGGCATTTCAATTGCAGTTTGTGAATTTAATTAATAGTTTGAAAATTATTGCATTTGAAGGAATTTAATTATTTCTGCTAGCTAAATAAATTATTTTTAACTCTGTGAATCATGTTGATTTAGATATTCTAGTTTTATTTCAATTATCATTATTAACCCATAGCGAGTGTCAAAGTTGGCCATCTCGTCTCTACCTCTTCGAGATTAGGCTTGATACTTACTGGGTACACGTTGTTTACGTACTCATGCTATACTTGCTGCACTTTTTGTGCAGGACCTGAGACGTGTGCTATCGTTGGACCTATCGGTGCGCATCCGCGTTATCCAGAGGCTTAGTGGTGAGCTATTTTCTGAGCCGTTCTGCAGCAACTAGTGCCTCTTCTGGGAGTTTAATTCTGTCTATTTCATTTCAGACAGTCTTTATAATTTTTGTATAATCTACTAGATGCTCATACACTTGTGATATCAGGTCTTGGCACACACACACACTAGTACAATTTTTGGACTTGATTATTTTTAATTTGCTGGAATCTTTTCATATGGTTTTAAATTCCTGCAATTAAGAAGAGTTTAATTACTCGATTAATTTTAAAATAATTGAATATGGGTTTAAATTACTAGTTGGCTTGCCTAACTGTGGTGTTGGGCGCCATCACGACCTGTAGGTGAAATTGGATCGTGACAACAACACTACGCCTGATTTCTTTCTTCTTCTTTTTCTTCTTTTCTTTTTAGTACTTCATTGGCAAACAAAAAGTGTCCGTTTAAAGTTTCCTTTTTATCTCTTTATGGTTATAATATAATGAGATTCAATCTACACTATATTATCTATCTATCTATATCTATCTATATTATTATAAATGCACGAATAATTTATGTTAAATATTGAACGACAAAAATATCCCTAAAATATTAGCGGACTTTTATGCCCCTCAATATTAAATATTTCTCCAAAAGAAATTATTCCATATTGGATATTATTGTAATAACTAGAATTTATATACGATATACACTAGGATTCATACTCTTCTATGAAGTTATATCCGATGCACACTAGGAACCATATTCTTCTGCGTAGTTGTTTAGTATTAGGATTCACATTATTCATATGCCTATAAAACTGTTTAGCATCATAGTCAAAGAAATTTGTATTAGATTATTTTTGAGGTTAGCAACAAAAAAGAACGCGGTGGCTGAATTTAGGGGAGAAAAAAAAAAGAGTACAAAGGAGTTGTTCAAGCTTTGGTAATATGTTCAGTTTCTGCAATGTTACAATACTTCCTTCTCTAAAAAAAGTGGCGGCTGAATTTAAGGGAGAAAAAAAAAGGAGTACAAAGGAATTGTTCAAGCTTTGGTAATATTTTCACTTTATGCAATGTTACAATGCTTCCTTATCTAGCAGTTGTGTTTGGTTGAGTGGGTTTGCTTCTATTTATTTATTTTAATTTTTTATATCGAATGTATGCGAATTTAAACCTGTGCGGCTACATATTATATATTGGCAAGACTCTTGTGCTTCCCTTCTTTGTTGAAGGTGGGTTGGGTCGATTTGTCTAAATTTAATTATATATAAAAATATGTATTGGGTGTATGTGAACACAAACATGTATGTATATATATTATTTTTTGTAAGTTTTATGTGCAGAATTTTGAAAGAGACGATTGTTTGTAATTTGTTGAAAGACAACACACCGACAAATTAATATGACAAAATATTATTTTTTGTCTATGAAGATGTAAGTTTTGCGTTTAATTTGTTCTTCTTTGTGTCTTTGGTTCTAGCAACAAATTTGTAGCTAATATCGGAAGTGCACTTGGTGTCACGACCCAATTTCACCTATAGGCCATGATGGCGCCCAACACTACAGTTAGGCAAGCCAACTAGTAATTTAAACACGTATTGAATCCTTTAAAAAATTAACCGAATAATTAAACTCTTCTTACTTGCAATAATCAAGACAATGTAAAAAGATCTGGTAAATTTAAAATAACCAAGAAAGTAATTAAATCTGAAAATACTACTAGTGTGTGTGTCAAGACCTATGAGCATCTAGTAGATTATACAAAAAATTCAAATACTGTCTGAAATAAAATAGACAGAATAAAAATTCAGGAAGAGGCACTGATTGGTGCAAAATGGCTCAGAAGGGCAGCTCACCACTAAGCCTCTGGATATCGTGGGTGCGTGCCGATAGGTTCAACTATAGCACCTGTCTCAGGTCCTGCACAAAAAGTGCAGCAAGTGTAGCATGAGTACGTAAACAACGTGTACCCAGTAAGTATCAAGCCTAATATCGAAGAGATAGAGATGAGAGGTCGACTTTGACACTCACTAAGGGACAATAATAATAATAATAGAAATAAAATATGGAATTATTTAAATCAACATGATTCATAGAGCTAACAATAATCTTATTTAACCAAAAGAAATAATTAAATTCCTTCAAATGCAACAATTTCCAATCTATTAATTAAATTCACAAGCTGCAATTGAAATGCCAAGGTATCGTGTAATAATTATTTTTATTAGGCACGATTTCTACCCAGAGTGTCGTGTACATTGCCGAGGGACATGCGGCGCGATCCATAGATGCATCTATATTGCCGAGGCATTCGGCCCGCTCCACAAGAAAGGAGGACATTTCCTTATGTACCTCCGGAATGAGAGTATATTTATTATAAGATTAATTCGAGAGGATGAATAATTTCTTTTAATAATTAATTAATTTAAAATTAAGTATATAAGATTCCCATCTTTTACTATCTTTCCCTAACAATTCACAATATATATTACAAATAATTTAATTAAATAGAGAATACAATTTACATACGTAATTCATGATTTGAGTCCTAAACTACCCGAACTTTATGTCACGACCCAAAATCCCACCACAGGCATCGTGATGACACCTAGTCTCTAAGACTAGGTAAGCTGATTTCAATTATATTTTGAAGCCATTTTTTTTTTTAAACTAACAGCGGAAATAATTACAATATACAACCTCCCAAGACTAGTAGTACTGAGTCACGAACTCTATCTGAATACATGGAATGATCACGAGGACTGAATATACAATACTGTTTGATTAGAAATTAACAGTACAATAAAATAAAAAGACTCCAAGGGACTGCGACGGCCAAGCTGCTCTACCTTGAATCCTTACGATCCCGATTTAACTCTACTCAAGTCCGATATCTCCAATACCTGGCTCTGCACAAAAATGTGCAGAAGTGTAGTATGAGTACACCACGGACGGTACCCTGTAAGTATCAAGACTAACCTCAATGGAGTAGAGACGAGGTACAGTCAAGATACCCACTAGTCTAATAACCTGTGCAATATAATATACATAAATAATACCATAAATATCACTCATAAATTAATAAATACATGTACGCCCAATTAATTCAAGTTTTTCAAATAAATATCCTTCACATATAATTCTTCTAAATAACTCTCTTTTAAATGTAGTTTTCTCAAATAATTATTTTTCAAATATAATTCTTTCAATAAATCTTTTCAAATATAATCTCCTCAAATAAATATCTTTCAAATACAATTCTTTCATATAATTATTTTTGAATAAAAATCCTTCCAAATAAATATTTTTGAATATAATCCTTTCAATTAAAAAGTCACCATGTGACACCTATTTCATAATCATTAAAAAAATACGGGTCTCAACCCATTTTTATATTTTTCGTAAACACGGGTCTCAGCACATTTTTTATATTTTCACGGCACCTCGTGCCCATAATTAAATTATATCACAACTGCACGGACAATTTACGTGCCAATTATCATTATCATTTCATCCCAGCACCTCATGCTCACATTTCATATCATAACTGCACGAATAATTCACGTGCCAAATATCCTTATTATTTACTCATGGCACCTCGTGCCCACATTTTAATTTATAATCCGCCTAGCAATAGCCACAGGCTCTCAATTTCAACATAAATCAGATTGTTATCAATTTACCAACAACAAGATAAATTGCACAAGGTATAAAAGTAAACACAAAAAAATCACAACATCACGTGAAAATTATCAACACCACAACCCCACATCATCACATATCGTCCCTGACAATAGCCACCCTTATCGCTCATATTGCCACCCTTATCACTCCTATAGCTACCCTTATCGCTCCGCCCGGACAATATCAATAGCCACCCTTATCGCTCTTATTGCCATCCTTATCGCTCCTATAGCCGCCCTTATCGCTCCGCCCAGATATTATTCCAACAAACACAACAGTGAAATACCACCCTTATACCCACATAATATCAATAGTGAAATGCCACCCTTATCTCCCCAAAATAGTAACTCACACAACACAATATTTTACACGAAAAATTAACACGGCAACATAATAAAATCAATTCATATCACAATATGCCTAATGGCCACAACTAAATTCCAAAGATATAACAAAATTAATTAATTTCACAACAAATAGCCCAAGGCTCCACACAATGTATATAACACCCAAAACAATCAATAGAGATAGAAATTACTCAGCATAAAGCAAAACCTTCATTAATACAAATTTAGATAATTATATTAACACTTATTCTTAAGCTCGCTTAAATTAATTATTTGCATAAGAAAATTCATATTGAAATTAATTTTCAAGAAATATTAAACCAACAATACTCACGAAATTTTATAAATATTTCAAGTAACAATCACATCAAATTATTATATAAAAATAAATTCAACAATAAGGATTTAGGCATGGCAAATAGATCATTTAATAATTTTCCACAATTTTTCAATTTACTACACAAAAATGCCTAAGACTTTAATTCAATAAATTTTGCATGTATAAGCCCGAGTACGTACTCGTCACCTCGCGTACATGGCTTTTCACATTTCACAAATAGTACATAAGACTCAATGCCTAAGGGGTAATTCTCCCACTCGAGGTTAAGCAAGACACTTACTTTTTTGAAGTTATGCTGATATTCCAAAATTGCCTTCTTGCTTGAATTGACCTCTGGACCGCTCGAATCTAGTCTTAATTATTCGATACAGTCAACAAAAATTATAGAATCAATTCCATAAGAAAATACTATATTTTTCAATAAAAATCCGAAATTAACTCAAAAAATCGTCCGTGGGACCCAAGTCTCGGAATTCGGCGAAAGTTACGAAATCCTATAACCCATTCAATTACGAGTCCACCCATACTAATTTAATCAAATTTCGATAACAACTCGACCTCTAAATCTTAAATTTTCGTTTTTAGAAGATTTTGCAAAAATCTTGATTTTTCTTCCATAAATTCAGGGATTCATGATGTAAATGAATATGGAATCATGAAATAAAATCAATATAGGATAAGGAACACTTACCCCCAATATTTTTCCGTGAAAATCGTCCAAGAACCGTGCTCCAAAAATCCAATACGAAATAAAGAAAATGACCATTTTTTGTCCTTAAGTTTCTGCTCATTCGTCACTAAAAGTCCATTTTCCGTCACTAAAAGTCCACACCAGAATTTGCTTGCACCAGCCTTTTTTCAATCTATCATAACTTTATGTACAAATGTCCAAATGATGAATGGTTTAACTTTCTGGAAACTAGAATCAAAGGACTACAACTTTCATGTTTTAATAATTTTATGATTCCTTATAAATTGCGAGATATAAGCTTCCAAAGTCAGCTCCATGTATCAGAAATTTCTGGCGAAACTGCCCTACCAGCCTTTATTCAATCCATCATAACTTTCTGTACAAATATCCAAATGATAAATGGTTTACCATTCTGGAAACTAGAATCAAAGTGCTACAATTTTGATATTTTAAAATTTTTAGATTCCTTATAGATTGCGAGATATAAGCTTCTAAAGTTGGCTCCACGCACCAGAAATTTCTGGCGAACAGCTCTGCAACAGAAATTTTCAGCAACCCTCTTTATCCGAAATCCATTCCGTTTACCTTCCGAAATCCACCCGAGACCCTTGGGACCTTTAAACATATACCAACATCTCCCAAAATATAGTACGAACTTAGTTGAGGCTTCAAACCACGCCGAAATTACGAATCGCGCATCGAATCGAATTATGAGTTTTTAAATCTTCCAACTTCTATATTTTGCGCCAAAACGTATCAAATCAATTCCGATTGACCTTAAATTTTGCATACAAGTCATAAATGACATAACATAGCTATAACAATTTTTAGAACTGGATTCTGACCCCGATATCAAAAAGTTAACCCCCCTGTCAAACTTCCCAAAAATTCATCTTTCATCATTTCAAGCCTAATTCCTCTACAGACCTCCAAATAATTTTTCGGACACGCTCCTAAGTCTATAATCACCATACGGAGCTATTGATATCACTTGTGAGAAAAGGACTTATCGTCACTTTAATATGAGAATATGATTTTCTCACTTTAAAGTCTATAAGATTTCTGTGTTTTTAATAGGTATAAGAAATTCTACCAGTTCTGTCCCCCTCTAATGGCTATATCCATCTCTTAATTTTTTAGAATTTCATCGCACGGCTATGGACGACTCCAAGAAAGCACGCTTCACTATGGCTCTTTAAAATATTAAGTTAAATAAAATCAGATTTTTATAAATAATAGGTAACAAATATTGATCCATGAAGGAGCTTTATGCAAGACGAAGGAACTCCCTCTTGTATTATTTCTAATATCAGGTGAAAAATTATCCAACCATTGCGAGGATGTTAATTCTTAGATTATATTGGTAAAAAGAAAGTTTGGTAGAAATTACTTGGCTCATTGATTTTGTAACTTGATAGTTGTAGGACTTATATTTGATCTAACACTTATATTTGCAAATAATAAGACATCAATATTGTCAAATTAAATAGTTACTTATTTATCTATTATTATTTTTATATTACTTATAAAAGCAATTTTATCAGAGTTTTATGCCCTTCAAGGTTAAAGAAATTTCTTTAAGAGTAATCAAACAAAAATATTTCATAATAGATAGTGACCATCGTGAAATTTTGTATTCATTACATTACTTAAAATAATCTGACTAAACAAAAATATAAATATGTATCCATGCATCTCAAGTAGAATATATGCTTAACTTTTAGAGTTAAGTAATGAAATGACAACATGGTATATTTAGTAAATATGTTTAGATAATTGTCCTGGCCATATTTATTGCATTCAGCAGAAGAAGGGTAGAGTTGGGACACGTCATATATTTGTAAGGTATAATATATGAATAGCAACTGATCACGTCAAGCTAGAGGATCTTTGAGTCTAAGTGAAAATGGAACACCAATAGGTAATGTATCATTTTTTTCATGTGGTTTGCACAATTTAAATAATCAGATCAATAACAACAACAAAAAATAGACCAGTGAGAATATTTATATAAATATATACACACATGTAGAGAGATTTTTGAATTGCGAGGTACCATTACCAGCTCAATATATACGAGTGTTATATTCCATGAAATAACTCGAATTCACATCATTCACTTGCTTTAACTACTCATGCGCGCGCTCTCTCTCTATATACACTAATTATTGAACTTCATATATAAATAATAAGTATTTTATGCAATTAAACGTGTATTACTTTAAATAGTAACAAAGAGTTAGAGGTCTAACCAATAGTATGCGAAGAGGAAGAAATAATACCTTTTGCTGCAGAATTTTCCTATGGAGTAATACCTCTCAAAACATTTATGATGGAGAATATAGAATAATGGCTTCTTTTATAGAAGTGTTTGAGTCCTTATTCCTAATGGCAATAGAATAAGTTTTCAAATTATTAAATTTGTAATAGGAATGGATTCCAAGAGGTATTGGTATTAGTTTAGGATTCGAATAATATAATTAGGTGTTGTCAAACATAGGGATTTTTAAGTTTCAGTGTTCCTAGGATAGTGTGATGACCCAAAATGTCATTTTATATTTTAGAACTCGAATCTGTGCTCTTAAACTTTAAAAATCTCATTTTTACCCTTCTCGATTTGCGTGCGCAGTCCGGGCGTGTTTCCGAAAAACTTTTATGTTGAAAATTGATGAAAATAAAAATGTTTGCCTTAAAAGTTGATTTTAGTTGACTTCGGTCAATATTTTTGGTAAACGGATCCAGATTTATGTTTTGACGGTCCCGGTGGGTCTGTATCGAGTTAGGGACCGGGACGTATCCCCGAAATCGAATTCGGAGGTCCCTAACTCGAGTTATGAATTTTTGATAAAATTTAAAAGTCTGAAAATTAATTATTTTTAAGAATTGTTGATGCTTGGCCTTGTTGATATCGTGTCCATATTTTGGTTTCGAAGCCCGGTATAGGTCCAATATAATATTCATGACTTATCTGTGAAATTTGGTGAGAAACGAAGTTGATTTGACATGATTCGGACGTCCGGTTGTGGAAATAGGAATTTTAAAGCTTTTTTGAAAATTTTATTCAATTTGGTGCTAAATTCGTAGTTCTAGGTGTTATTTTGGCGATTTGATCGCGCGAGCAAGTTTGTATGGTGTTTTTAGACATGTGTGCATGCTTGGTTTGGAGCCCCGAGGGTTCGGGTGAGTTTCGGATAGGCCACAGGATATTTGGACTTTGGAAAAATCTAATTTTTCTGCAGATTCTGGTATTCTGGCATGTCCCTCTTCGCGTTCGCGAAGGTACTCTCGCGAACGTGAAGAGTAAACTGGTGAGGCTGAAATTTCTTCTTCGCGAATGCGAAGGAATAGTCGCGAACGCGAAGTGATGAGGGATTTACCCTTCGCGAACACGACCGGCTCATCGCGAACGCGAAGCACTTGGGGACCTGGGGGAGGGTTGGTCGTTCCTTCATCGCGAACGCGAGCAATGTCTCGCGAAGGCCAGGGGGAGTAACCATCGCGAACGCGAAGGCTTGTCAGCCGATACTCTTCGCGAACGCGACAGTGGCCTCGCGAACGCGATGCACACTGTCGCCCAGTGCATAAAACAGAATCAAGAACGGGAATAAGCCATTTTTCCAACTTTCATAAAAACAAACGGGCTAGAGGCAATTTTCAAGAGTTAATTTCTTCCCCAAAGTGTTGGTAAGTGATTCTAAACTATTTTCTTTCAATTACCCATTACATTTCATGAATTTTCAACCTAAAGTCTAGAGTTTTCATGGTAGAGTTAGGAGTTAGTGTAGAAACTAGGGATTTCAGAAATTTGGGGATTTAGACCTCAATTTGAGGTCGGATTCCAAAACCAATTATATATTCGGGCTTAGGGGTGAATGGGTAAATGAATTTTGGTCCGAACCTCGAATTTTGACCAAGCGGGCCCGGAGTTGATTTTTTGACTTTTTAGAGGAAAATTTGGAAAATTTAATTTATGCAATGTAATTGATTCCTTTAGCAATATTTGATATTATTGAGTCATTTTTGAATAGATACGAGTTGTTTGGAGGTGAATTGTAGAGAAAAAGTTGTGATTGAGAATTAAGTGGCCTTCAGAGCAAGGTAAGTGTTGTGTCTAACCCTGACTTGACAGAATTAGGAACCTTAGACTATTTTCTATGTGAAATTCATGTCAGCGGCGTATATGTGAGGTAACGAGTAATTATGCGCCACCAATTTACCTGTTTTCCATGTTTCTTCCGTTTTTCTTTTATTGTCTCTTTCCTATGCCTAATTGCTACGTGTTTATACTAGTGTTGTTAAATTGATCGTTCTTATCATGTTTACGGATTTTCTGGTGATAATTGAGAATTTATCTCAAAGTTGAGATTGATATTGTGGAATCAAATGTTGAAGTAAGGCTTGTATTTGTTATTCTATCTCCCTATTGTTATTTATGCATTGCATTATGGTAAGGGAGAGTATTAATGCACGGAGGGTGATGTCGTGCCATATTATGAGTGTTAATACACGAAAGGTGATGCCGTGTCATATTGTGAGTGTTAATGCACGAAGGGTGATGCCGTGCCATATTGTGAGTGTTAATGCACGAAGGGTGATGTCGTACCATATTGTGAGTGTTAATGTACGAAGGGTGATGCCGTGCCATGATATGAGAGTTAATGCACGAAGGTTGATGTCGTGTCGTTTCTATTGATTTATGGTGAGATTGAGAGTAAAAGCACGAAGGGTGATGTCGTGCATTTTTTCTTTACTCTATTCGTTGTTTCTATTGATTCATAGTGTATTGGTTGTTTCAGTTATCATTTTGCTGTAGTTCCTTATCTCGTGTTTCTCCCAGCATGTTTCCCCCTCCCGATAATTCATGTCTAACTCTTTATTACTGTTATTTGTATATACACTGTTAAATTGTACATGTTGATTTGTAGGTGCCTTGCCTTATCCTCGTCACCACTTTGTCGAGGTTAGGCTCGACACTTACCAACAAATGGGGTCGATTGTACTGATACTGCACACTGCACTTTCTGTGCAGATTTTGGTACTGACTCGGGTTGATCGAGATTTTGCTATCGGACCGCTATCTGGAGACTCAAGGTAGATTTATCGGCATTCACGGACCTTGAAGTCCCCATCCATCTTTCTGTTCTACTGTTTCTTTCATTCAGACCGTTGTATTTCTTTCAGACTATTACTTGTAGTGAATTCTAGAATGATCGTGAATTGTGACTCCAGATCTGGGTGGTAGTAATTAATACAGTTTTTATATTATTCCTCACTTATTATATTTCATCTTAGCTAATTGTTGTTATTTACTTAATGGAATGAGGATTGGTTTAATAATTCTCTAACGTTGGCTTGCCTAGCAAGTAAAATGTTAGGCGCTATCACGGTCCCGACGATGGGAATTCAGGGTCGTGATAGTTGGTATCAGAGAACTAGGTTGCCTAGGTCTCACGATTCACGAGCAAGCTTAGTAGAGTCTGGAGGATCGGTACAGAGACGTTTGTGCTTATCCTCCAGAGGCTATGAAGTTTAGGAACAAATTTCACTTCTATTCTCCTCTGTCGTGCGATGTTGTTTTCTCAATACTGATTGAACTCTTCAAATTTTTATTCTCTCGCTGATGGCGAGAACACGTACCGCTTCCTCAGCTGAGCAGCAGCCAGAGCCTCCAATGGAAGCTCCTACGCGGGGTAGAGGTCGAGCCGAGGCCGTGCCAGAGGCCGAGGCAGGGGCAAGGCTCAGCCCAGAGCCCGACCAGCAGCCCCAGTAGTGGAGCCTTAGATAGATCTTGACGAGGAGGTTCCAACTCAGACTGTTCCTGCCGGATCAGCTCAGGTTCCGGAGGGGTTCATTGCCACCCCAGTACTTCAAGACGCTTTGTTCCGTTTGGTGGGCCTTATGGAGAGTGTGGCCCAGACTGGCGCAGTTCCTATGGCACCATCCGTCTCTCAGGCTGGGGGAGGAGCCCAGACTCCCACTACTCCTGCTCCGGAGCAGATAGCTCCCAGTATCAGGTTCCAATAGCTCATCCAGTCGGAGTAGTTCAGCCGGTTGTTGCGCCACAGACCGGTGATGGGTCAGCTATGTCTTCTGAGGCTTTATGGAGGTTGGACAGGTTTACCAAGCTCTTCCCAATTCACTTCAGTGGTGCTCCTTCCGAGGATCCCCAGGAGTATCTTGACAGTTGTCACGAGGTTCTACGGAACATGGGTATAGTGGAGACCAATGGGGTCGATTCTGCCCGATTCCCATATTTTCGTGTGCTCTATCCCATGCCTTCCGAGTCGGTCGGGTCCCCCGAAACCGTATTGCCTAACATTTTTTTAGGCCATCAAATACGACCTAAGGAATCATAGTCACCACCCCGCCATGGTCGTTCCTCGTTGTTTTGCGTTTTACGGCCAAAAAACTTGAATTCCCCCCGATTCCCATATATTCGTGTGCTATAGCCCACGCCTTCCGAGTGGGTCCGGGTCTCCCGGACCCCGATCGGCTAAAATTATTCTGGGCCATCAAATACGACCTAAGGAACTATAGTCACCGCCCCGCCATGGCCGTTCCTCGTTGTTTTGCATTTTACGGACAAAAAACTAGAATTTCGCCCGATTCCCATATTTTCATGTGCTGTAGCCCATGCCTTCCGAGTGGGTCCATGTCCCCGGACCCCGATCGCTTAAAATTATTCTGGTCCATCAAATACGACCTAAGGAACCATAGCCCCCCCCCCCGCCACCTTGGTCGTTTGTCGTTGCTTTGCGTTTTACGGCCATAAAACTAGAATTCCTCCTGATTCCCATATTTTCATGTGCTATGCCTTCTGAGTGGGTCCGGGGCCCCGGACCCCGATCGCCTAAAATTATTCGGGCCATCAACTACTACCTAAGGAATCATAGTCACCGCCCCGCCATGACCGTTCCTCGTTTTTTTTCCTTTTTACGTCCAATAAACTAGAATTTTGCGCGTTTGCCATATTTTCGTGAGTTATATAGCCCATGCCTTCCGAGTGGGTCCGGCCCCCCGGACCCCAATCGCCTAAAATTTATTTGGGCTATGAAATACGACCTAAGGAACCATAATCACCGCCTCGCCATGACTGCTCCTCGTTGTTTTGCTTTTTACGACCAAAAAACTAGAATTTCGCTCCATTCCCATATTTTCGTGTGCAGAGCCCACGCCTTCCGAGTGGGCCTAGGTCCCCTGAAACCGGATTGCCTAACATTTTTTCAGGCCATCAAACACGACCTAAGGAACCATAGTTACCGCCCTGCCATGGCCATTCCTCGTTGTTTTGCGTTTTACGGCCAAAAAACTAGAATTCAACCTGATCCCCATATATTCATGTGCTATGCCCACGCCTTCCTAGTGGGTCCGGGCCCCCCGGACCCCGACCATACTTTCACCGACATAGTCTCTAACTAAAGCGGCATTTAGCCCAACTACCCTCCTGATAGATGCTAAGTCATGCTAAGTTAAGCTTCTCCTCAAAGGTGGCTTGACTCAAGCAGGCAACAGCTACGCAAAGTATGCCTCAAGTGCGGCTGGAAGCGTTAGCGGATAAGGTCAGTGTTTGGCCAAACAACTGTTGGGACGCATAGGCAAGACAAATGAGAAGCTTTGGGGAAGGAGGAAAACACCCCTTTTATTGATTATTATACAAAGATATATACACTTACAAGTAGTGGTGGCAAAATAGTTAAAAAAACACAGTTAACCACCCAGCTGGGTCGCCTGCTCTTACTTTGGACCAATTCTCTCAGCTCTTCCTAGAGAAGTTTCTGCCTATCATATTGATAAAGGAGCGTCGCCGTCAGTTTGAGCGTCTCCAGCAGGGCAGTATGACTGTTACTCAGTATGAGACCCGTTTTGTGGACTTGGCCCGTCATGCTATTCTTCTACTTCCCACCGAGAGAGAAAGGGTGAGGAGGTTTATTGATGGACTTGCTCAGCCTATCAAATTGCATAAGGCTAAGGAGACTAGGAGTGAGATTTCTTTTCAGTCAGCTGCTAATGTCGCCAGACGAGTCGAGATGGTTCTTGCTCAAGGAGGTCAGGGGTCTGACAAGAGACCTCGTTACTCCGGTGAGTTCAGTGGTGCCTCATCTAGAGGCAGGGGTACTTTTGGTAGAGGCCATCCTCCCAGGCCGTTTCAGTAATGACTCGGCCAGTCGTTTTGAGTATTATAACCATGTTTCCCCATTTACTGCTCAATTTATGCTTTACATTTGTTATGTGACTTGCCGGGGGTAATTGGTTCGGGTCCAGTGAGGTTTTTGAATGATTTGGAACACCTAGTTCCAAGGTTTCGAAATTTAGTTGAAAAGGTTGACCAGATGTTGACGTATGTGTAGTGACCCGGAGAATTTTTGCTAAGGAAATTAAGGTTGTGTGGTGTCGAGGTAGATCAATGCTCGGACCTTTTGAGTTGAACAATGCACCGGGAAGTAAAGAAAAATTTTGGCGGAAAAACACATTTCTGCGGTCCATTATGCAACCGCATAATCACTCTGCGGGCCGCATAATGGCCGCAGAAGTGAGGCAGAAGAGGGCCAGTTTGGATAAAATCTGCGATCGACTATACGACCGCATAATTGTTCTGCGGTCACTATGCGACCGCAGAACAGGTATCGGGCTGCATAGTGACCGCATACACAGACAAATATTTGCCAATATTGGACACCGATTATGCGACCGATATACGGTCCGCATAACCATTATGCGGTCGCATATGCGACCGCAGAACCTGTTCCAGAGCTTCATTTTTCTGGTTTTATAAACCCGACTCCATTCTTTTAAAACACTATTGAGGGTCATTTTGAAGGGTTTCATCTGATATTTTAGAGAGAGGTGAGAGCATTTTAGAGAGAGAAAGTCAAGACTTAGTCATTTATCCATCAATTCTTGTTTAAGGTTTGAAGCTTTCACAAAGATCTTGCTAGGGCTTCAAAGAGGTAAGAATTTCTTTCCTAAATTCTTCAATTTCGAGTTTGGAATAAAAATGGGTGATTAATAGTATGATTCTTGGGTATAAGAGTATTTTTTATACATACCAATAAGGTTGTGAAAAGATTGTTAAGTTCAAATGGGTAAGGATTGGGTTGAAAATGGTAGAAATATTCATAGATTTTAATTGAAGATTTGAGGGTCGAGTTAGTGTCGGATTTTGGTGAAATTTGTATGGTTGGACTCGTAGTTGGATGGGCGTTCATATTCTGTAACTTTTGTCGGGTTCCGATATGTGAGTCCCACAGGTAATTTTTGAGTTAATTTCGAATTTTATTGGAAATTAGTATTTCCTTATGGAATTAATTACAATAATTTGTATTGAATGAATCAAATTAATTATGGCTAGATATGAGGCTTTCAGAGACCAATTATTGTGGCAAGGGCATAGCGGAATAAAAAATTACACGGGTTGAGGTAAGTAACAGCTTTAAATCTGGTCCTGAGAGTATGAAACCCCAGATTTTTGTATCATGTGATTACTTTGGAGGTGACACACATGCTAGGTGACGGGCGTGTGGGCGTGCACCGAGGAGATTGTGACTTGGTCCGTCCCGTGAGACTGTAAAGTTGAATAACTTGTTGTTAGATATATACTCTCTATGTGTTGTGGAAATTTGGCTGTAAGGCATGTTAGAAACCATGTTTAGGCTATATGTTGGTACTGTTGGGACCCACAAAGGTCGTGTACATGTTGAATTATCTGCTAAATTGTTGTTTGGTACTCAGTCACAGTTTACTTTTTTATTTTATCTCAGTCTCTATTATTCATTATTGATGCGTCATATCATTGTTGTTTGGGCTGATTTCATGATTATTGAGAGCCCGAGAGACTGAAGCGATTTATGACTGAGTGAGGCCGAGGGCCTGATTGTGAGATATTGATACTATAGCACATGAGTTGGCCGTGCGGATCCAGATATTGATACTATAGCACGTGAGTTGGCCGTGCAACATGTGAGTTGGCATGCGGATCCAGATATTGATACTATGGCACGTGAGTTGTTCATACAGTACATGAGTTGGCCGTGCAGATTATAGCGCTTGGGTTGTAGGAGCCCCTCCGGAGTCTGTACACCCCCAGTGAGTGCGGGTACCCATTGAGTGTGAGTGATGAGGGTTGGGAGCCTAGTGAGTGATTGTTGTCTTGAGAGGCTGCATTTGTTTTCATTTGTTGTTGCACTTAGTTGCTATCTGTCATTGCTGTAAAATTTTCTGAAAGATTTTATATCCGGATTACCTGAACTTGAACTGTATAAAATTGATTTGGCTTAAACTTTTGGAATTGAAAGCATGCCTACTCTCTATTGGAATTACTGAAATTGAACTGTAACTGTGTAGCTCGTCATTATCTTCAGTTCCTTATTTATTATCGTTACTTGCTGAGTTGGTTGTACTCATACTACACCCTACACTTCGTGTGCAGATCCAGGTGTTCTCGGGCATAGCGGGTGTTGATTCTCTCGCACAGTTGATTTTTCGGAGATTCAGAGGTAGCTGCCGTGTATCGCAGACTTTATCTCTCTTTCCCTAATTCCTTGTTTGCTGTATTTGGTCTTAGACTATTATAGACCGTATTTCCAGACTTGTATTCATATTGGATGTTCATGTACTCGGTGACACCAGGTTTTGAGAGTGGTTGTATCAGTATTTGTAGGATTTGTGGATTTTATTTAAATATTATATTTTTAAACTTAAAAGAAATTGTGGTTTACTGAGATTTTTGGCTTGCCTAGTTTTGAGATAGGCGCCATCACGACAGGTTAGAATTTGGGTCGTGACAAGTTGGTATCAAAGCCTCTAGGCATCCCACGGTGCCCCAGGTGGTCGTTGTCCTCGTATGCCTTATTCCGACCAGCTAGCCTATAGTGCACTACCAGCTCCTATTAGTAAACCTCCACTCCAGAGTTATCAGGGTGGTTACTCAGGTCGACAGAGTCAGTTTCAGGGTCAGCAGTCACAACAGTCGAGGTTATGTTATACGTGTGGTGATCCGAGTCATATTGCTAGATTTTGCCCTCGGGCAACGGGCAGCTCACATCATCAGAGTTCTCATGCCATGGTTCCGGCACCAGTTGCTGCACCACCTGCTCAGCCAGCCAGAAGTAAGGGTCAGGTAGCCAGAGGTAGAGGCCAGACTGTTAGAGGTGGAGGTCAGGCCATTAGAGGTGGAGACCAGCCAGTTAGAGGCCATACCAGGGATGTAGTTCAGGGTGGTGGGGCCCAGCCCCGATGTTATGCTTTTCCAGCCAGGGCTGAGGCTGAGTCATCCGATGTTGTTATTACAGGTACTGTTTCAGTTTGCAGTAGAGATGCTTCGGTTCTATTTTATCCGGGGTCTACTTACTCCTATGTATCATCCTATTTTGCTGCATATTTGGTTGTGCCCCGTGATTACTTGAGTGCTCTTGTGTATGTGTCCACATCAGTGGGAGATGCTATTGTTGTAGATCATGTTTATCGTTCGTGTGTGGTCACCATTGGGAGTCTTGAGACTCGTGTAGATCTTCTACTTCTTGATATGGTTGATTTGGATATCATACTGGGTATGGATTGGATGTCACCTTATCATGCTATATTAGATTATCACGCCAAGACGGTGACCTTAGCCTTGCAGTGGTTGCCTCGATTAGAGTGGAGAGGGACTCTTGGCCATTCTACCAGTAGGGTTATCTCTTATATGAAGGCTCAGCATATGGTCGAGAAGGGGTGTCTAGCCTATTTGGCTTATGTCTGCGATTCTAGTGCAGAGGTTCCTTCCATGGATTCAGTGCCACTTGTACGTGAGTATCCAGAGGTGTTTCTTGCAGACCTGCCGGGGATGCCACTCGACAGGGACATTGATTTCTGCATTGGTTTGGCTCCGGGCACTCATCCTATTTCCATTCCGCCATACCATATGGCCTTGCCAGAGTTGAAAGAATTGAAGGAACGGTTACAAGATTTGCTTGATAAGGGCTTCATTAGATCTAGTGTCTCGCCCTGGGGTGGACCTATGTTGTTTGTGAAGAAGAAAGATAGATCGATGAGGATGTGTATAAATTATCGGTAGTTGAACAAAGTCACCATCAAGAACAAGTAACTATTGCCGAGGATTAATGATTTATTTGATCAGCTTCAGGGTGCTCAGGTGTTTGTGAAGATTGATTTGAGATCTGACTACCATCAGTTGAGGATTAAGACATCCGATGTCCCTAAGACAACTTTTCAGACTCGGTATAGGCATTATGAGTTTCTAGTTATGTCATTTGGGCTGACAAATGCCCCAACAGCATTCATGGATTTGATGAACCGGTTCAAGACCTACTTGGAATCCTTTGTGATTGTGTTTATTGATGATATCTTGGTCTACTCCCACAGCCGAGAGGAGCACGAGCAGCACCTTCGGATCGTTCTTCAGACTCTGAGAGACAGCCAGTTATATGCTAAGTTCTCAAAATGCGAGTTTTGGTTGAGTTCTGTTGCTTTATTAGGTCACGTTATATCAGCAGAGGGTATTCAGGTGGATCCTAAGAAGATTGAGGCAGTTCAGAACTGGCCTAGACCCATATCAGCTACAGAGATCCGTAGTTTCTTGGGTTTGGCGGGCTACTACCATTGATTCGTGGAGGGGTTTTCATCTATAGTAGCCTCGTTGACCAGGTTGACCCAGAAGGGTGCCCCGTTCAGGTGGTCAGACGAGTGTGAGGCGAGCTTCCAGAAGCTCAAGACAGCTTTGACTACAACACCGGTATTAGTGTTACCCACAGGTTCAGGATCTTATATAGTATATTGTGACGCATCTCGTATTGGTCTGGGTGCGGTATTGATGCAGGGTGGCAAGGTTATTGCATATGCTTCGCGGCAGCTGAAGGTTCACGAGAAGAATTACCATATTCATGATCTAGAGCTGGCAGCCATTGTTCACGCGCTGAAGATTTGGAGGTACTATCTTTACTGCGTGTCATGTGAGGTATTCACGGATCATCGAAGCTTGCAATATTTGTTCAAGCAGAAGGAACTCAATTTAAGGTAGAGGAGGTGGTTGGAGCTATTGAAAGACTATGATATCTCCATATTGTATCATCCCGAGAAGGCCAATGTGGTGGCCGATGCTTTGAGTAGAAAGTCAGCTAGTATGGGTAGCCTTTCTTATATTCCAGTTGGTGAGAAACCGCTTGCATGGGATGTTCAGGCCCTGGCCAATCAGTTCGTGAGGTTGGATGTTTCTGAGCCCAGCTGTGTTCTAGCTTGTACAGTTGCTCGGTCTTCTTTGTTTGAGTGCATCAGAGATCGGCAGTATGACGATCCTCATTTGCTCGTCCTTAGAGACACAGTGCGGCATGGTGGTGCCAAGCAGGTTACTGTTAGAGATGACGGAGTTTTGAGGATGCAGGGTCGTATTTGTGTGCCTAATGTGGATGGACTTCGTGAGTTGATTCTTGAGGAGGCCCACAGTTCCCGGTATTCTATTCATCCGGGTGCCGCCAAGATGTATCAGGACTTGCGGAAGCATTATTGGTAGAGGAGGATGAAGAAGGACATAGTTGCATATGTAGCTCAGTGTCTAAATTTCCAGCAAGTAAAGTACGAGCATCAGAGACCTGGTGGTTTTCTTCAGAAGATAGAGATTTTTGAGTGGAAGTGGGAGCGTATCACTATGGATTTTGTTGTTGGACTCCCACAGAATTAGAGGAAGTTCGATGCAGTTTGGGTCATTATGGACAGGCTGACCAAGTCAGCGCACTTCATTCCTGTGGCAGTTACCTATTCTTCGGAGCGGTTGGCCGAGATTTACATTCGTGAGATCGTCCGTCTTCACGGTGTGCCCGTGTCTATCATTTTTGATTAAGGTACGTAATTCACCTCGCACTTCTAGAGGGCAGTACAATGTGAGTTGGGTACGCGGGTTGAGTTGAGCATAACATTTCATCCCCAGACGGACGGGCAGTCCGAGCGCACTATTCAGATCTTGGAGGATATGCTCCGCGCATATGTTATAGACTTTAGAGGATCGTGGGATCAGTTCTCGCCCCTTGCAGAGTTCGCCTACAATAACAACTACCAGTCGAGCATTCAAATGGCTCCCTATGAGGCACTATATGGTAGATGGTGTCGATCGCCGGTCGGATGGTTTGAGCCGGGGGAGGCTCTGTTGTTGGGCACATACTTAGTACATGATGCCTTAGATAAGGTCAAGATTATTCAGGATCGACTTCGCACGGCTCAGTCCAGGCAGAAGAGTTATGCCGACCACAGAGTTCGTGATGTTGCATTCATGGTCGGGGAGAGAGTGTTGCTTCAGGTATCACCAATGAAGGGTGTAATGAGGTTTGGGAAGAAGGGTAAGTTGAGCCCTAGGTATATCGGACTTTTTGAGATTCTGGAGAGAGTGAGAGAGGTGGCTTACAGGCTTATGTTGCCACCTAGTTTAGCAGTTGTTCATCCAGTATTCCATGTATCCATGCTCCAGAAGTATCACGTCGATCTGTCTCATGTGTTAGATTTCAGCTCTATCCAGTTGGACAAGGATTTGACTTACGAGGAGGAGCCGGTGGTTATTCTACCCCGGCAAGTTCGCCAGTTGAGATCAAAGAGTTACCCTTCAGTTCGAGTGCAATGGAGAGGTCAGCCTGTTGAGGCAGCTACTTAGGAGTACGAGTCTGATATGCGGAGTAGATATCCCCACCTTTTCACCAGCTCAAGTACTTTTCTATGTCCGTTCGAGGACGAACGATTGTTTTAGAGGTGAAGAATGTGATGACCCAAAAGGTCATCTTATGTTTTAGAACTCGAATCTGCGCTCTTAAGCTTTAAAATCTAATTTTTACCCTCCTCGATTTGCGTGCGCAGTCCGGCGTGTTTCCGAAAAACTTTTATGTTGGAAATTCATGAAAATAAAAAAATTTGATTGACTTCGGTCAACATTTTTGGTAAACGGGCCCGAATTTATATTTTGACAGTCCCGGTGGGTCCGTATCGAATTATGGGACTGGGACGTATGCCCGGAATCGAATTCGAAGGTCCCTAGCTCGAGTTATGAATTTTTGAAGAAAATTTAAAAGTCTGAAAATTAGTTGTTTTTAAGAATTGGTTGATGTTTGGCCTTGTTGATACCAGGTCCGTATTTTGGTTCCGGAGCCCGGTATAGGTCCAATATAATATTCATGACTTATTTGTGAAATTTGGGGAGAAACGGAATTGATTTGACATGATTTAGACGTCCGGTTGTGGAAATAGGAAGTTTAAAGCTTTCTTGAAAATTTTATTCGATTTGGTGCTAAATTCGTAGTTCTAGGTGTTATTTTGGCGATTTGATCGTGCGAGCAAGTTCGTATGATGTATTTAGACTTGTGTGCATGCTTGGTTTATAGTCCAGAGACTCGGGTGAGTTCCAGATAGGCCACGGGATGTTTGGACTGTGGAAAAATCCGGGTTTTCTGCATATTCTGGTGTTCTGGCATGTCTTTCTTTGCGTTCGCGAAGATACTCTCGCGAACGCGAAGAGTAAACTGGTGAGGCTGAAATTTCTTCTTCGCGGACGCGAAGTGATAGGGGATTTACCCTTCGCGAACACGACCGGCTCATCGCGAACTCGAAGCACTTGGGGACCTGGGGGAGGGTTGGTCGTTCCTTTATCGCGAACGCGAGCAATGTCTCGCGAACGTGAAGGTCAGGGAGAGTAATCATCGCGAACGCGAGCAAGGTCTCGCTAAAGCAAAGGCTTGGCAGCCGATACTCTTCGCGAATGTGACAGTGGCCTCGTGAACGCGATGCACACTGTCGCCCAGTGCATAAAACAGAATCAAGAACGGGAATAAGCCATTTTCAACTTTCATAAAAACAAACGGGCTAGAGGCAATTTTCAAGAGTTAATTGCTTCCCCACAGTGTTGGTAAGTGATTCTAAACCATTTTCTTTCAATTACCCATTACATTTCATGAATTTTCAACCTAAAATCTAGAGTTTTCATGATAGAATTAGGGGTTAGGGTAGAAACTAGGGATTTCGAAAATTTGGGGATTTAGACCTCAATTTGAGGTCGGATTCCAAAACCAATTATATATTCAGGCTCGGGGGTGAATGGGTAAATAGATTTTGGTCCGAACTTTGGGTTTTGACCAAGCGGGACCGCGGTCGATTTTTTGACTTTTTGGAGGAAAATTTGAGAAATTTAATTTATGCAATGTAATTAATTCCTTTAGCAATATTTGATATTATTGAGTCATTTTTGAATAGATACGAGTGGTTTGGAGGTGAATTCTAGAGGAAAAGCTGTGATTGAGAATTAAGTGACCTTTAGAGCAAGGTACGTGTTGTGTCTAACCCTGGCTTGAGGGAATTAGGAACCTTAGACTATTTGCTATGTGAAATTCATGTGAGCGGCGTATATGTGAGGTGACGAGTACTTATGCGCCGCCAATTTACCTATTTTCATATTTCTTTCGTTTTTCTTATATTGTCTCTTTCCTATACCTAATTGCTACGTGTTTATACTTGTGTTGTTAAATTGATCGTTCTTATCATGTTTACGGATTTTCTGGTGATAATTGAGAATTTATCTCTAAGTTGAGATTGATATTGTGAAATCAAATATTGAAGTAAGGCTTGTACTTGTTATTCTATCTCCCTGTTGTTATTTATGCATTGCATTATGGTAAGGTAGAGTGTTAATGCACGAAGGGTGATGCCGTGCCATATTGTGAGTTTTAATCCACAAAGGGTGATGCCGTGCCATATTGTGAGTGTTTATGCACGAAGATTGATGTCGTGCCATATTGTGAGTGTTAATGCACGGAGGGTGATGTCGTGCCATGATATGAGAGTTAATGCACGATGGGTATGTCGTGCCGTTTCTATTGATTTATGGTGAGATTGAGAGTAAAAGCACGAAAGGTGATGCCGTGCATTTTTCCTTTACTGTATTCGTTGTTTATGTTGATTCATAGTGTGTTGGTTGTTCCAGTTATCATTCTGCTGTAGTTCCTTATCTCGTGTTTCCCCAGCATGTTTTCCCCTCCCGATAATTCCTGTCTAACTCTTCATTACTGTTATTTGTATATACACTGTTAAATTGTACATGTTGATTTGTAGGTGCCTTGCCTTAGCCTCGTCACTACTTCGTCGAGGTTAGGCTCGACACTTACTAGTACATGGGGTCGGTTGTACTGATACTGCACTCTACACTTTCTGTGCAGATTTTGGTACCGGTTCGAGTTGATCGAGATTTTGCTATCGGACCGTTATCCGGAGACTCAAGGTAGATCTGTCGGCATTCACAGGCCTTGAAGTCCCCGTCCATCTTTTCTATTCTACTGTTTCTTTCATTCAGACCGTTGTATTTCTTTCAGACTATTACTTGTAGTGAATTCTAGAATGCTCGTGAATTGTGACTCCAGATCCGGGTAGTAGTAATTAATATAGTTTTTATATTACTCCGCACTTATTATATTTCACCTTAGCTAATTATTGTTATTTACTTAATGGAATGAGGATTGGTTTAATGATTCTCTAACGTTGGCTTGCCTAACAAGTGAAATATTAGGCGCCATCACGATCTCGATGGTGGAAATTCCGGGTCGTGACAGATAGGTTTAGGACGTGTGGATCTATTCATGTATATAGGAATTTTTAAGTTTAATAACGTGTTCCTAGGATAGGTTTAGTCTATTCATGTATATATGAATTTTAAAGTTTAACGTGTTGTGTCTTATGTGGCTAATAGGATCCTGTTTAACGTGTTGTGTCCTATGTCTAATAGGATCCTATGGCTAATAGGATTAGAGGATAGACATTGGAATTCCGATTATTTTCTTTCCTTGAGGTTATTATATTTAATATTTTCAGGCTATTTTGGTAATTCGATATTATATTCATGTTTTTATAATAACTAGTCTCTATGTACATGCCTTGCACGTGTAACAATAGGCGGGTGTAATAACTAATATAAAATTTATGAATATACTGATTACCAGGAAAATATTAATGTCATGCACCTTATGATACAAAAGATTGCTACTATTAGCTAATTCATTTTCTTATCACTATACTTTTCTTAATTAAATGGAGAAAATGGACAAGGAAGACTTTCATGCACATGAGAAGACTTAATAGATAGAATCATGAAAATTTGCTTCGTTTTGTGTCTTTTTACTATACGAAGGAGGAGAAATATTTGGTCTCATATAGTCAATATGTGAAACTTATGTTGCGGGTTTCTTAGATTTTTTTTCTTTTGTGTTTCTTGTATATTGACTTGAATTAATTTGTTTATTACTTTCGGCACATGTGTCCAAATTCGACTCCATTACACTGCGCGAAATACCTGCAATATATAAGTAAAAGCTGTAAAATATTATATAATAGCTGAAAATTAATATTCTTACACTAACATTAGTTAAAATAACACAAACCATTAATCTTTAAAGATATACAATTTAAACATAATACTACGTTAATATAAAAGACTTTCATATCTAAAACTAAAAACTACGCCGAAAAACCAAGAAGTACGACACAAAAACAATTACAATAAAGGTTAAGATGTCATTGTTTTTCTCTCTAATTTTGTTACGATCCAAAATCCCACCGCATGCGTCGTGATGACACCTAGTCTCTAAGACTAGGTAAGCCGATTTCAATTAAATTTTGAAGCCTTTTTTTTTTATATGTAATCAAAACTAACAGCGAAAATAATTACGATATACAACCTCCCAAGACTGGTAGTACTGAGTCACGAACTCTAATTGAATACATAGAATGATCACGTGGACCGAATATACAATACTGTTTGATTAATAGTTAACAGTACAATGAAATGAAAAGACTCCAAGGGACTGTGACGACCAAGCAGCTCTACCTTGAATCCTTATGATCTCGCTTTAATTTCGCTCAAGTCTGTTATCTTCAATACCTAGCTCTGCACAGAAATATGCAGAAGTGTAGAGTACGCCATGGTCGGTACCCAGTAAGTATCAAGACTAACCTCAATGGAGTAGAGATGAGGTACAGGCAAGACACTCACTAGTCTAATAACCTGTGCAATATAATATACAAAATAATAGAAAACAAATAATACTAAGAACAGGATAAAACAATCAGTTATATGCACAACAGATAACAAGAATACCATTAATATCACTCAACAATTAATAAATACAATTACACCCAATTAAATCAAGTCCTTCAAATAAATGTCTTTCACATATAATTCTTCCAGATAACTCTCTTTTAAATATAATTTTCTGAAATAATTATTTTTCAAATATAATTCTTTCAATAAATCTTTTCAAATATAATTTCTTCAAATAAATATCTTTCAAATATAATTCTTTCATATAATACTTTCTAAGTAAATATCCTTCCAAATAAATATTTTGAAAATAATTCTTTCAATTAAAAAGTCACCATGTGACACCTCATTTCATAATCATAAAAATACGGGTCTCAGCCTATTTTTATATTTATCTTAAATACGGGTCTCATCCCATTTTCATATTTCCCCGGCACCTCGTGCCCTCATTTCATCTCACAACTGCACTGACAATTCACGTGCCAAATATCATTATCATATCATCACAGCACCTCGTTCTCACATTTCATATCACAACTGCACGGACAATTCACGTGCCAAATATCCTCATTATTTACTCACGGCATCTCGTGCCCACATTTCAATTTATAATCCGCCTGGTAATAGCCACCGGCTCTCAATTTTAACATAAATCAGATTGTTATCAATTTACCAACAATAAGATAAATTGCACAAGGTATAAAAGTAAACACAAGAAAATCATAACATCACATGAAAATTATCAACACCACATCATCACATATCGTCCCTGACAATAGCCACCCTTATCGCTCCTATTGCCACCCTTATCATTCCTATAGCCACCCTTATCGCTCCGCCCAGACAATATCAATAGCCACCCTTATCGATCCTATAACCACCCTTATCACTCCGGCCGGATAATATTCCAACAAACACAACAACAGTGAAATGCCACCCTTATACCCACATAATATCAACGGTGAAATGCCACCCTTATCTCCCCAAAATAATAACTCACACAATACAATAATTTATACGGAAAATTATCACGGCAACATAACAAAATCAAATCATATCACAATTTGCCCAATGACCACAACCAAATTTCAAAGATATAAGAAAGTCAATTAATTTCACAACAAATAGCCCAAGGCTCCACACAATGTATATAACACCGAAAAATAATCAATAGAGATAGAAATTACTCAGCATAAAGCAAAGCCTTCATTAATGCAAGTTTAGATAATTATATTAATACTTCTTCTTAACCTTGCTTAATTAATTATTTGCAGAGGGAAAATCCATAATGAAATTAAATTCCAAGAAATATTAACCATCAAACTCACGAAATTCACATAAATATACAAGTAGTAATTTCATCAAATTGTCATATAAAAATAAATTCAATAACAAGGATTTAGTCATGGCAAACAGATGATTTAAAAATTATTCATGATTACCCAATTTACTACACAATAATGCCTAAGACTTTAATCCAATAACAATTTGCACATACAAGCCCAAGTACGTACTCGTCACCTCACGTACACGGCTTTTCACATTTCACAAATGGCACATAAGACTCAATGCCTAAGGGGTAATTCCTCCACTCGAGGTTAAGTAAGACACTTACCTTTTTGAAGTTAGGCCGATATTCCAAAATAGCCTTCTTGCTTGAATTGACCTCCGGACAGCTCAAATCTATCCAAATTAATTGTATAACTCTATTAAAATTCGTCGAAAACAATTCTGGATAATAATACGTCGACTTAAAAATTTATTCCAAAAAGTCAATAAAAGTCAACGCGGGACTCGCCTCTCGGAACCCGACATAAATTTCATGAAATCCGAACACCCATTCTAATACGAGTTCAACCATACCAATTTTATTGAATTCCAATAACAACTCGACTTCCAAATCTTAAATTTTCGTTTTTGAAAGATTTTACAAAAATCTTGATTTTTTCTCCATTAAATCCGAATTAAATGATGGATTCAAAGACATAATCATGAAAATTAATCAAAACTGGATAAGAATCACTTACCCCAAACACCCATGCAAGAATCTCTCCAAAAATTACCTTCTACCGTGCTCCCAATTATATTTTGAGTTATAAACTCAAACCCCGTTTTGGGACTTTTAATTCTGCCCAGAAGTGTCTTCATCGCGTTCGCGACCATAGCTTCGCGTTCGCGAAGCACAAAAAAATGTGCTGCCCAGATTCCTTCTTCGCGTTCGTGATATCCTCATCGCGTTCGCGATGCCTTCCGACCTCTGCCCTTCGCGTTCGCGAGACACGAGTCGCGTTCGCGAAGGCTTAACGCCAGGCAGGCCCCCAACTCTCCTTCCTCTTCGCGTTCGCGTCTACCCACTCGCGTTCGTGTAGGCTTTCCTCAGCTCCCTTCTTCGTGTTCGCTTCTTCTTCATCGTGTTCGCGATGGGCAAATCTCAGCCGTCAAAATCCTTCCTCGCGAATGCGTGAGACCCTTCGCGTTCGCGAAGAACAATACCAGATATCAGTTCCAGCAGTTGCAAAATAAGGAAAAATGATCTGAAACCATCCCGGAACTCACCCGAGCCTCCCGGGACCTCAACCAAATATACCATCAAGTTCCAAAACATCATACGAACTTAGTTGAACCTTCAAATCACCTCAAACAACTCTAAAACCACGAGTCATACCCCAATTCAAGCCTAATGAACTTTGAAATTTCAAATTCTATATCTTGTGCCGAAACACATCAAATCAATCCGGAATGACTTCAAATTTTGCGCACAAATCATAATTGACACAAAAATGCTATTTCAATTTCCAGAATCGGATTCCAACCCCGATATAAAAAAGTCAACCCCCCGGTCAAACTTCCCAAAAATTCGATTTTCACCATTTTAAGCCTAAATTGGCTACAGACCTCAGATTCACAGTCCGGACACGCTCCTAAGTCCAAAATCACCCAACGGAGCTAACGGAACCGACAGAACTCTATTCTGGAGTCGTCTTCTTACAGTTCTGACTACAGTAAAAATCTTAAGACTTAAGCTTTCATCTTAGAAACGAAGTGTCCCAAACCATTCTGAATCATCCGTAAATCAAACTCGACCACACATGCGGGTCATAATACATATTGCGATGCTGCTCGTGACCTTAAGTCACTGAACGGGGCATGAATTCTTAAAACGACAAGTCGGGTCGTTACATTCTCCACCTCTTAAACAAACATTCGTCCTCGAACGTTCTAAGAATTATTTCGCGGTTACCAAATTGATGATTTTAATTTTACACATATACTCACGGTTGATCCCACGTTACTGCATCTGAGATAAGCCTGACAATATCATCTCATTTGAGTTTATTTCTTTTATCTATATGTGTAAACTTTAAGATCAATTCCTTACACTCCAAACATTTCAAAAGGACTGATTTTCACAACAACGCACGGTATTAGTCTCAACTGCTATAGCAACTCGTGCCTATGCACACATCAATCTTCTTGATAGTGTTGAAGTACTTCAAAACTTTCTCTGGGTTACTACATTCTTCCCCCGCTTAGGATCATTCGCCCTCAAACACATAACATATTTATCTCTTCCTTTGCAATTCTCAATCCTTCAAATTTTACTAACTCCCAAATTTTTCAGAAATTTTGGCAGAGTCCCCCCTGTAATTGGGCCTATCCACCTGCCAGAGTAACACCAAAATAACTCCTAACAATACATCCACAACCCAACAAAATACCACAAAGTATATATCAATAACACCGATCTCAGTATTACAAGCACTGCATTATCATAATGATATTAGGACATGAAGCACTTCATAAGTATGCTCATCACCACATCTCTAGTCTTAAAGGTTGTTCATAATTAATTTCAGTATCACCAATTAATCTCATATTAATCACCACCTTATTTCTAATTTTCACAATACTGACAACAGAATGTGAGGCATGAAGACCTCATGATTACTTACTCGGATTAATGAGTCACATTTAACGACACCTGGGCACTCACCTCATAGGCTCTAACTCAATATTTACAGCACGAAAATGGCTGAATATGAACAGAAAAATATACAAGAATTATCAAATAAGCCTAACAGGCATGACTCCCTATTAATACTATTGTACGAATTAAATTTACAAAAGGAAAAACTTTAAACTCATAAATATTTCACCACAAGGACCTCGTCCTTACATAACTTCCACCGCAGCTTGCAGCCCGGTTTAAATATTTCACATCATGTAAAAATGCGAGGATCTCGTCCTCAAATCCGAATCACAATTATGTTGCACATTGTGCCAATTGAAATTTTCAATTTCCTTTCTTTCTTCTTTTCAATATATTTCATAAATAATTTTTCACAACATATAATGAACCCTCATACCGGTAGGACGTATGATTCATAAAAATTAGAATTAATTATTCCGAAACACATTAAACCCACTATATTGAATAATAAAATTTTAATTTTGGACTTATAGCCCTCAATGGTGCACAAAAATAAAATGACAGACACATGCTCACATCTTTAAATCTCCTAACAGGGATACACATATAAGTGGGTCACAAATTTATGAAACTCACCCATAAGTGGAGCATAATAGGAGGATTCACCTCAATATTCAGAACCGAATCAAATTAAGGAAAATATCTTTTTATAATAAAAATCAGGATCGTACCTGTAACGACACCATTTGGTGTATTGGCCTCAGCCAAATCATAGTGATTAAATCAACAGGTCGGGCCTCTACCTCTTAGGCGCCCACTACCCGTCTGTCCTCTACCTCTAGCTGACTGTGCACGTGGAGTATCAACTAGAATAAAGCTTGTAGCTGGAGTGTTCTGATGAAATCTACCTCTCTCAAGTCTGGGACAATCTCTCATGATATGCCTAGTATCACCACACTCATAACAACCCCTCTGAGGTCGCGACTACTCGTACTGAGTCTGTACCGGATAACTAAAATAACCACTGTAAGAATCTCGTATCGGTGGTGCACTGTAAACTGGAGCACTCCGAGTAATCTGATGTGCGGACTGAGGTGACCGACTGCTCAAGCCTACGCTATAATGGGTTCTAGCTGAAGAGTAAAATCCATTGAACCCTCCAGATCTTCAAGACCTTTTAGCCTCCTTAGACTCCCTTTCCTCACCTAAAACACCCTCAATCTTCCTTGCAATCTCCACTACTTGTTGAAATGGAGCATCAGTTTGCAACTCTCGAGCTATGCATATTTTAATATCATAATCGAGCCCCTCAATGAATCTGGGACCCGTTCTATGATTGTAGGAACTAAGATAGGTGCATGACGGGCTAACTCACTGAACCTAATAGCTTATTCTAACACTGTCATAGTGCCCTGATGCAACCGTTCAAACTCTGTGCGCCACGCATCTCTGAGAGTCGGGGGAACAAACTCTTTCAAGAACATTTCCAAAAATTGAGCCCAAGTTAGTGGTGTGGCATCGGCTGGTCTACCTTCTTCATAGATTTGCCACCACTGATACGCTGCGCCTGACAGTTAAAATATAGTAAAGGCAACTCCGCTCACCTCTACAATACCCATGGTGCGGAGAATATGGTGACAATTTTCTAGAAATTCTTAGGCATCCTGTGTAGCTGTGCCACTGAAAGTTGGTGGATCATATTTCTTAAACCTTTCAAGTCTCTTTTGTTCTTCTTCTGATGCCTCGGGCCTGACCTCAGACCGAACAGGAATAACAGGTTGTACCGGTACTACACCCGGTACCTGACCAACGTGAACCTGCTGCTCTAGAGTTGTGATAGGAGTCTGAGCTACTCCCCCAATCTGCGGAATGTTTGGTGCAACAGAGATCAATCCCGCCTGAGTTAATGTACCAAACATACTCAGGAACTGTGCCAAAGTCTCCAGAAGTCTGGGGGTAATAACAGGTGCTTCTGGTACCTGTCCCCTAACTGGAGCTACTGGTGGCTCCTCAACTGTTGTTCTGACAGGTGCTCTAGTCGTAGCACGTATCCTTCCTTGGCCTCTACCTCCGCCTCTACCTCGGCCCGGTCTCTTGCAACCCTAGCAGTATGTGCGGACGCCTGCTCAGCTAACCCAGAAGCACGTGTCCTCACCATCTGTGAGAGAATGGAAATACAAAGGTTCAAATTCCAAATTCAACAAATTCCGCACGACAGGAATGAAAAAAATGGAAATTTCCTAACAGTTCTGTAGCCTCTCGAAGATAAGTACAGACATCTCCGTACCGATCTGCAAGACTCTACTAAACTCGTTCGTGACTCGTAGAGCCTATGAAACTAGAACTCTGATACCAACTTGCCACGACCCAAAATCTCACCACAGGCGTCGTGATGACACCTAGTCTCTAAGACTAAGTAAGCCGATTTCAATTAAATTTTGAAGCTATTTTTTTTATATAAGTAATCAAAACTAACAGGGAAAATAATTACGATATAAAACCTCCCAAGACTGGTATTACTGAGTCACGAACTCTAACTGAATACATAGAATGATCACGAGGACCGAATATACAATACTGTTTGATTACAAGTTAATAGTACAATGAAATGAAAAGACTCCAAGGGACTGTGACGACCAAGCAGCTCTACCTTGAATCCTTACGATCCCGCTTTAATTCCGCTCAAGTCCGTTATCTTCAATACCTGGCTCTGTACAAAAATGTGCAGAAGTATAGTATGAGTACGCCACGGTCGGTACCCAGTAAGTATCAAGACTAACCTCAATGGAGTAGAGACGAGGTACAGTCAAGACACTCACTAGTCTAATAACCTGTGCAATATAATATACAAAATAATAGAAAAATAATAATAATAAGGACAGGATAAAAACAACCAGTTATATGCACAACAGATAACAAGAATACCATTAATATCACTCAATAATTAATAAACACAATTACACCCAATTAAATCAAGTCCTTCAAATAAATATCTTTCACATATAATTCTTCCAGATAACTCTCTTTTAAATATAATTTTCTGAAATAATTATTTTTCAAATATAATTCTTTCAATAAATCTTTTCAAATATAATTTCCTCAAATAAATATCTTTTAAATACAATTCTTTCATATAATACTTTCTAAGTAAAAATCCTTCTAAATAAATATTTTGAATATAATTCTTTCAATTAAAAAGTCACCATGTGACATTTCATTCCATAATCATAAAAATACGGGTCTCAGCCCATTTTTATATTTTTCTTAAATACGGGTCTCAACTCATTTTTATATTTCCACGACACCCCGTGCCCATAATTAAATCATCATATTTCTCAGGCACCTCGTGCCCTCATTTCATCTCACAAATGCACTGACAATTCACGTGCCAAATATCATTATCATTTCATCACAATACCTCGTGCCCACATTTCATATCATAACTACACGGACAATTCACGTGCCAAATATTCTCATTATTTACTCACGGGAACCTCGTGCCCACATTTCAATTTATAATCTGCCTGTCAATAGCCATCGACTCTCAATTTCAACATAAATCAGATTGTTATCAATTTACCAACAATAAGACAAATTGCACAAGGTATAAAAGTAAACATAAGAAAATCACAACATCACATGAAAATTATCAACACCATAACCCCACATCATCACATATCGTCCCTGACAATAGCCATCATTATCGCTCTTATTGCTATCCTTATCACTCCTATAACCACCCTTATCGCTCTGCACAGACAATATCAATAGCCACCCTTATCGCTCCTATATCCATCCTTATCGCTCCGCCCGGACAATATTCTAACAAACACAACAACAGTGAAATACCACCCTTATACCCACATAATATCAACGGTGAAATGCCATCCTTATCTCCCTAAAATAATAACTCACACAATACAATAATTTACACGAAAAATTATCACGGCAATATAACAAAATCAAATCATATCATAATTTGTCCAATGGCCACAACCAAATTCCAAAGATATAACAAAGTCAATTAATTTTACAACAAATAGCCCAAGGCTCCACACAATGTATATAACACCGAAAAATAATCAATAGAGATAGAAATTACTCAACATAAAGCAAAGCCTTCATTAATGCAAATTTAGATAATTATATTAACATTTCTTCTTAACATTGCTTAATTAATTTTTTGCAGAGGAAAAATCCATAATGAAATTAAATTCCAAGAAATATTAACCATCAAACTCACGGAATTCACATAGTTATACAAGTAGTAATTTCATCAAATTATCATATAAAAATAAATTCAACAACAAGGATTTAGTCATGGCAAACAGATGATTTAATAATTATCCACGATTACCCAATTTACTACACAATAATGCCTAAGACTGTAATCCAATAAAAATTTGCATATATAAGCCCGAGTAAGTACACGTCACCTCGCGTACACGGCTTTTCACATTTCACAAATGGCACATAAGACTCAATGCCTAAGGGGCAATTTCCCCACTCGAGGTTAAGCAAGACACTTACCTTTTTGAAGTTAGGCCGATATTCTAAAATAGCCTTCTTGCTTGAATTGACCTCCGGACAGCTCAAATCTATCCAAATTAATTGTATAACTCTATTAAAATTCGTCGAAAATAATTCCGAATAATAATACGTCGACTTAAAAATTTATTCCAAAAAGTCAATAAAAGTCAACGCTGGACTCGCCTCTCGGAACCCGGCATAATTTTCATAAAATTCGAACACCCATTCTGATACGAGTTCAACCATACCAATTTTATCGAATTCCAATAATAACTCGACTTTCAAATCTTAAATTTTCATTTTTGGAAGATTTTACAAAAATCTTGATTTTTTCTCCATTAAATCCGAATTAATTGATGGATTCAAAGACATAATCATGAAAATTAATCAAAACTGGATAAGAATCACTTGCCCCAAACACCCACGCAAGAATCTCTCCGAAAATCGCCTTCTACCGAGCTCCCAATTAGATTTTGAGTTATGAACTCAAACACCCGTTTTGGGACTTTTAATTTTGCCCAGAAGTGCCTTCATCGCGTTCACGACTATAGCTTCGCGTTCGCGAAGCAAAAAAAACATGTGCTGCCCAGATTCCTTCTTCGCGTTCGCGATATCCTCATCGCGTTCGTGATGCCTTCCGACCTCTGCCATTCGCGTTCGCGAAGGCTTAACGCCAGGCATGCCCCTAACTCCCCTTCCTCTTCACGTTCGCGTCTGCCCACTCGCGTTCGCGTAGGCTTTCCTCAGCTCCCTTCTTCGTGTTTGCGTCTTCTTCATCGTGTTCGCAATGGGCAAATCCCATCCGTGCAAAATCCTTCTTCGCGAACACGTGAGAACCTTCACGTTCGCGAAGAACAATACCAGATAACAGTTCCAGCAGTTGCAAAACAAGAAAAAATGATTTGAAACTATCCCGGAACTCACCCGAGCCCCCCGGGACTCATCCGTACCCCCCGGAACCTCAACCAAACATACCATCAAGTCCCAAAATATCATACAAACTTAGTCGAACTTTCAAATCACCTCAAACAACTCTAAAATCACGAGTCATACCCCAATTCAAGCCTAATGAACTTTGAAATTTCAAATTCTATATCTTGTGCCGAAACACATCAAATCAATCTTGAATGATTTTAAATTTTGCACACAAATCATAATTGACACAACAATGCTATTCCAATTTCCAGAATCGAATTTTGGCCCATCAAAAAGTCAACTCCCCGGTCAAACTTTTCAAAAATTTGATTTTCGCCATTTCAAGCCTAAATTGGCTACAGACCTCAGATTCACGGTCCGGACACGCTCCTAAGTCCAAAATCACCCAACGAAGCTAACGAAACCGACATAACTCTATTCCGGAGTCGTCTTCATGTAGTTCCGACTACGATAAAAATCCTAAGACTCAAGCTTCCATCTTAGGTACTAAGTATCCCAAATCACTCTGAATCATTTGTAAATCAAACTTGACCACACACGCGGGTCATAATACATATTGCGAGGCTGCTCGAGACCTTAAGTCACTGAACGGGGCATAAATTTTTAAAACGACAAGTCGGGTCGTTACAAATTCATATACATGACAATAAAGCATTACTCAATTACGAAAAACGGGAACTTACTCAATTATGAAAAATGGGAACAATAGAGAGAACTAATAATACCTTTGGAGAAAATTGTTTCGTTCTACACCAAAACCTTAAGAGAACAATGAACAATGTGGAACAATATCATCTTTTATAGGAATAACTGGCTTATTCTTTTCCTACACGGATTCGTGCAATTAAGCTTAATTCTATGGGAGAAGATTAAATAAGGAAAAATATTATTGTCAAAAAAGGAAAAGGCTACCAAAAAAAGGTTGGCGGTGAGTAAGCTGAATTCTATGAGAGAAGATTAAATAAGGAAAAATATTATTGTAAAAAAAGGAAAAGGCTACAAAAGAAATGTTGAGCTATGTAGAAACCAAATCGGCCATATATCCAACAAAAAGTAGGTCATAGATTGTCCAACAAAATGTAGGATAGAAGAAGTATGCCGCAAAGATTTAACCCAAAGTCAGCTATGTAGTATTAATGTATGCGTAGTTTAAATGGAAAGAAAAATCAGCCTCAAGTAATTTACAATTATATCCTTAAATTATACGAATAATTAAGGTCATAAAAGTCGATCAATATTTCAAGGTTATTTTAGTCGTTCAACATTTAACATAAATTATTCGTACTTTTATAATAATATAGATATAGATTAGATTGGGATTTTACATCTTTGAGTTACAATATAAATAGTATGATTTTATATTTTGTCATACACAAAATCATGTCAAATAATCCAATCCTTCCTATTTGAATAATTCATAAATTATACTTTAAAATCAACTACAATTTTACTCTATATAAATTATTTTTTTAATTGAACAATATAACATAACACAACAATTTCTTTCATATTGATTTTAAATTTAATATGTGAACTATAATATATTTTTATATTATGTTTGAACTCTTTTCCTACTTAAATAGTTCATCAATTTTTGTATAATATTTGAAAAGTACACTCAACAATTTAAAAGAATTACTAAAACCATTAAGAAATATGAGAGAGAAGTTACTGGCAAAAGTCAATACTAACAACTCTACAAAGACAAAGATACAAAAGTGAAATAGTGATTGCATTTTTAATTATTTGAAAATATAATTCTTGTTGGATCGATAAAATTATAATTAAAAATAAATATTTTAAATTCAGGATGAGCTAATATTAAAAATTTGAATCAAACAAAAGATAAATTATTTCCTTTAATATTGAGAATGAATACCTAATAGCGAGTTTGGCCAAGCTTATTTTTGGGTCAAAAAGTGCTTTTTTGGCCAAAAACACTTTTGGTCAAAAATTGAGGTGTTTGGCCAAAATTTTGGAAGGAAAAAAAGTGCTTTTAAGGAAAAACAGAAGAAGTTTTTGAGAAGCAGAAAAAAGTAGCTTCTCTCTAAAAGCACTTTTCTGAGAAGCACTTTTGAGAAAAATACACTTAGAAGCAGTTTTCAAAAGCTTGGCCAAACACTAATTACTGCTCAAAAGTGATTTTCAAATTAATTAGCCAAACACAAACTGCTTCTCACCAAAAGTACTTTTAAAAAAAAATACTTTTGAGAAAAACACTTCTCAAAATAAGCTGATTTTAGAAGCTTGGCCAAACAGGCTTATAAGTCTTTAAGTTAACTAATTATCAAAAGAATCTCATTCAATTATTTTCTAAATTCTTCGTATTAGTAAAGTTATTTTTTCAAGTTGACATAACATTTTCAGTATAAATGGTGAAAGAATTCAAAAAATAAACTCGATTATAATATAATATTAAGAATCAAATTGGTTAAATGCTAACTTGAAGATGTGAGATGAGGCAGTAAAGGCAAACTATATTCTAATGAGTTGGCCTTAATTATTTTTCTTTTATTTTCCATTCATTCAAGCAATTGATTCGTTGTAGTTTTTGTTGCCAAAAATATGACTTTTTATAGATTTTTAATATTAAGTCATTTATTGCAAAATACTAACTCAAATCGTTATTTTTACATTTTACATTTATACATACCCAATTTTTTCTAGGAGCTATAGGATTTATCCCTTGATTTTCGAATCTATTAAAGACTATAAGATTCAATTTTTAAATTTGTGTTGTTTGACAAATATTTAAAAATATATGATAAAAGCATATAATAAATATCGGGTCATTTGTGCCCAATGAGAATTTTGGTAAATTAGCAACAAACAATATATGTTAGTATTCAAATTGATTATAGCATTCTTGTGAGATGCAAAGGAAGAAGCTATGGGTTGATCAAATCGGTGTTTGGTGTATGTGTTGTTTAATTATATTTTTCATAAATATTTTATTTTAGAGTTTTGTTGCGTCGCTTTGTTTCCTTCCCTCTTTTTTTTAGTTTCATTGTCCTCCTTAAAATATTGGACCCCCCACCCCACCCTTCTTTGATTAAAGCTTTTACTCTATATATATGAGTATATCTAGTAGTGAGGATAAAGATGCGCAGATAGTTTAAAATAAATGTGTGTGATCGTGTGTGTGCTAGTGAGACGTGAAAGGTGGGGGGGAGGGGGAGTTAGGGGAATGGGACGTGAGATGGTCAGTTGGAAAGTTTTGTTAAACAAAACTTTATATCTATTTTGACCTATTTTAACTTCATTATTGTTATTAGTATTATTTGATGAATGTTTGCATTAAGTTTTATTTATAAATCAGCACACTATTTAATATAGTTAATATAAATTTTAAAATAGTGTATTTATTAATTTGGATATACGTACAAAGCGCGTGCCCTAGGACTAGTAAGACTAAAAGTGACCAAAAGACCATCAAACTCAATTTTATTAGAGTGCGGTTCGGTTTTTAAAAATGAATATTTTGTGAGAATATGGATAGTGTTGATGCTTGAAGCTTCCTGTACGACAATGGGAATAGGATAGATAATATCTGAAGAGTGGAATATAGTGAAAAAATTAAGAAAATTTACGAATAAATCACATATAAAAATGTTGGTGAGGTGTTTAGTTGGAACTTTATTAGTGCTACATTAGTCGCAGTAAAAAGATTAGCTTCTTTTAAAGGTTGAGATAATTTCGTTTAAGCATGTAGGTTGAGTTATTTGGAGTTCAAACTTGTCGAAAAGAGGTTATAAGGATCAAATAATACTTTATATGGTACATATTAATTTTAATCATAAAGATATTTGTCTAAAGTATTCTTTCTCTCTTTGACAAATGTCTCACTTAATTATGTTCTATTAATTCGAATAGTAAGGAAAGTGTAGACAATTAAAATTTTACTAAATTTAAATCCATAAGAAATTTAGATTTTATCATAAATTAAATATATACTAATCAAAATAAATATTATGGGCTAGTATGATCGGGTCAATTATTTAAATCTAATTAAATTAATTTAAATAAATGTCCAATATTCTATTGGGCTAGTCCATAGTTGGTCTTCTATCAAATGGGTCGGCCCATGAGCCTCAAGCCCAATGACCCACTAGGGATTTCTTGGAGACTACTCCATCCTACACCTATATAAAGGGGTCAAAGGAGAAGGCTAGAGGACAAGCAAGTAAGAAGAAGGAAAGACTAAAAAAGCTCTAAAGAATAGCATCAAGGTCTCCATCCATATCTGTAATCGTCGTTTGTGGTCAAATTCCAAAGGCAAACTCAAATCATAATCGGGCGGCTTCAAATCTTCTGTTCGTGATAACCCAACAACAAATCCTGGTTCATGACAAGCTTCAAGTTGTTCGTGACGCACCGCAAATTTGAAATCCGACAAGTTCAAGATCAAGCTCTCAAGCTCTTGAACCATCATTCGTGAGGAGAAGAATCAGAGGACCACATCTCTTTAGATTCGAGATATTCTAGAGATTATAACCCCATCACTTAAAATTGAATATAATATTTGTTGCTATATTTCTTGTCTTGATTATTATTTTTCAGGAACAAAATTTAGTTGTTACAAATTTTGGCACGCCCAGTGGGACAATCTCTACTTCTCATCTCTTCTCTTCGAAGTTCAAGAACACCAAGATGACCTCAATGAAAAATCAACCCTATATCTGACTCCAAAATCGTATTGGAAGTTGCCATGGAGATTGTTAGCCAAATCAAAAGAAGTAAAGCCGAAATAATAGGACAACAAGTGCTTGAAGTGCCGTCCATAACTCATGTTTTTGGTTCATCTTCTCCAAAAGAAGTAGGATCATCTTCGTACATGCTAGAAGAAGGGAACAACATCGCTGAGGTGGTAGAACGAACTTTGGCGCGATTCAGCCTTTCAAAAGAATGCCATCGCCAGTCCCGCAATCCCTTCATGCAGAAAGATGATGATGTCTTGAGCAACGAACTTTCTCCAATCTTTTCTCGTATCACTCTACAATATGCTCTCTATCCAAGTGATGATTCATACCATTCTTCGTCCTCACTGGTGGTCATGCAAACGATAGTGATTGAAGCTTCTACCATAGAAGAACAACTTGCAAATTTGACAAAAGCAGTTGAAGACCTAAAAAAGTACATGAAATATCAAGATGATAAACTTTCCAAGTTGATGAATATGGTGGAGATTATGACAGAGGAAGAATCAACCCAAGAACCTATGAAGCTTCCAGAAATTCAAGAAAAAGGAGAGTCCTCTGCAAAGCTAGCAACAATGACCAAAGAGCTCCAAGTCTCTTCTGATGGACAAATTCATGTTGAGCAATTGGAGGACTTCATCATAGGGGCCATCAAAGATAAAATTGAGTCTTCGCGTAAAAATTTCCTTACATACTCAAAGTCGTACACACAAAGTATTGATAACTTGAAGATGCCAAGCAGATATCAACCTCCCAAGCTTCAATAATTCGACGGCAAAGGGAATCCCAAGCAACATGTTACACATTTTGTCGAAACGTGCAGTGATACTGGAACTTATGCTGATCACCTTGTCAAGCAGTTTGTTCGATCTCTCAAAGGAAATACTTTTGATTGGTACACAGATCTTGAACCTGATTCCATTGATAGTTGGGAGCAACTCGAGCGAAAATTCCTCAATCGCTTCTATAGCACAAGGTGCATTGTGAGCATGATTGAACTTACAAATGCCTGCCAACAGAAGGAGGAGCCAGTTATCGAATTCATCAATCGTTGGAGGAGTTTAAGTCTCAACTGCAAAGACCGTCTTAGCAAAACTTCTGGTATCAAAATGTGCATCCAAGGTATGCGTTGGGCCCTTCGCTACATCTTGCAAGGAATAAAGCCTAAAACATTTGAAGAGTTGGCCACCCATGCACATGATATGAAATTGAGTATGTCTACAAATGGAGACCAAATATTTCTTGGCTTTGAGCCTCATGATGAAATAGAAGCAGACGATGCTGAGAATGAGGGAAAATATTCATCCGAAGATGAAACTGAAAGCCCATGCATGTTACAATGCTTTTTGACGCATGAGCCTAAACTGCAAGTCATGACGCTCTTTGACGCATGAGCCTAAACTGCAAGTCATAATGCTCCTTGATGCATGAGCCTAAACTGCAAGTCGCATTGCTCCTTGATGTATGTGCCTAAACTGCAAATCGCAATGCTCCTTGATGCATAATCCTAAACTGCAAGTCATGATGCTCCTTAACGCACGAGCCTACACTGTATGCCACAAAGCTTCTCAAATTCGAGCCAAGTCTTAAAGTTTTAAATCTCCATGAATTCGAGCCAAATTTTCAAATCAAAAAAGCTCTTCAAATTCAAGCAAAGTCTTCAATATGTAAAGCTCCTCAAATTCGAGCAAAATCTTCAAATTGAAAAGCTCACAAAAATCGAGCAAAATCTTCAAATTAAAAAGCTCTTCAAATTCGAGCGAAGTCTTCAAGATGTAAAGCTCCTCAAATTTGAGCAAAGTCATCAAGTTGCAAAACTCACCAAAATCGAGCAAAGTCTTCAAAGTTGTAAAGCTCTTCAAATTCAAGTAAAGTCTTCAAGATATAAAGCTTCTCAAATTTGAGCAAACTCTTCAAGATGTAAAGCCTCCAAAATTGAGCAAAGTCTTCAAATTTCAATGCTCCTCAATGCATAACCCTAAACTACAAGTTGTGAAGCTCCTCAGAATGTGAGCTAAATCTTCAAACCGACGCTCCTCAATATACGAGCTTAAATTGCATGTTACCATGCTCCATATCCCACGAGCTTAAACTGTGTATTACTCCTTGTTTGCACGAGTATAAACTGCATATAAAAAAGGATTCACACTTTTCCTGAACTGCGTTATGACTTGATCCTATTCACTGAGGTACGTAGGCAACTTAGAATTTATTCTAAGCTCAGTCACATAAATGTAAAAAAAAAAAGGTTTGGAATGATGTATTACTCCTTGTTTGCACGAGTATAAACTGCATATAAAAAAGGATTCACACTTTTCCTGAACTGCGTTATGACTTGATCCTATTCACTGAGGTACGTAGGCAACTTAGAATTTATTCTAAGCTCAGTCACATAAATGTAAAAAAAAAAAAAGGTTTGGAATGATGTGATCATAAAAATCAAAGTTGGGGACATCACATTGATTCTTTTAAATACAAAGGCGTACATTGCAAAATGAAAGAAGGTGATTCACGTGAAACTGAACATGACATTTTATTACTTCAATACTGCAAGAGCTGATACATAAATACTAAAGGAAAGGTGTCACGACCCAAATTTTCCCTCCGTATGATGTCGTGACGGCACCCAGTCGCTACGACGAGGTAAGCCTAACATTTGCAGAATAATGAAATGAAAACATAAATTTAACAACTAACTGTAGCAGTAACAACATAACTGGGTACCATGCCGCATGGCATGTACAATAACCAACTATTCAAAAATACACAGAAATCCCAAAATCCGAAATATCGTGAATCACAAACTACAGAAGGAAACTAGTATCTCTATACACCAGAATCTAATAACAGAAGTAAGGAAGGTAATGACATAGGAGGGAATAGAAGGGGACTCCGAGGTCTGCAGACGCGGCAGATATACCTTGAAGTCTCCATACAACAACAAGCACTCTCAGCTAGTAGCGGGGATGATAAGAAGTACCTGGATCTGCACACAAAATATGTGCAGAAGAGTAGCATGAGTACACCACAATGGTACCCAATAAGTGCCAAGCCTAACCTCGGTCGAGTAATGATGAGATCAGGTCAGATCCCTACTGGTATATAAATAATAAACTAAGACGGAATGAAATATTGTAGTAAAATAAATGCTGAAATTTAACAAAGAATGAATTCATAGAAGACAACAGCTCAGTACACATAGATAACAACAGGGAATCTCCCGAGATACTGTCTCGTAGTTCCAAACGTAAAAGTGCAGGGGGATCTCCCGGAATACCGTTTCGTAGTCCCAAAGTAAATATGCAGTACATGGGGATCTTTCGGAATACCGTTCCGTAGTCCCAAAGTAAATATGCAGTACAGGGGGATCTCCCGAAATACCGTTCCGTAATCCCAAAATAAATATGCAGTACATGGGGATCTCCCGGAATATCGTTCCGTAGTCCTAGAGTAAATAGGTAGCTAAACAATAGAATTCAATAGTCACGACACGAAAATCTACAGTTCAACCCAAGTACCAGTTAAGGAAAAACAGGTAAATTCACTAAACATGCTGCACGTAGTTCAAGTAAATAGTTAAGGCAAGTAGACATGCTATTCCAATCTAAGCAGGATACTACACATGCTGATGAAACTCAAATAAGAAAGAAATCAGGTTATTACTTAGTAGAAAATCGAGTTTTTACACAATTAGCCTGTGTACGTACTCATCACCTCACATATACGACACTCATATATCAAAAATAGTACAGATCCTACGGGGAGTTCCTCCACATAAAGTTAGGCAAGCCACTTATCTCGAACCAAGCTCAATCAATCGGTAACAATGCCTTTTCCCACGAACATCCGACTCCGAATGGCCCAAATCTAGCCAAAACAATTACATATCATAAATACAACTATAATAGACTAATCTAATTAATGAAATCAAGATTTTAATAAGAATTCCGAAATCCATCCTAAAAGGTCGACCCAGGCCCACATATCGGAATCGGGTAAAAGTCACAAAATCCGAAAGCTCATTCACTCACGAGTCTAACCATATAAAATTTACTAAACCCCGACACCAAATGGTCCTTCAAATTCACAATTCAAACTTTCCAAATCCCTAGCCTCAAACTCCCAAATTTCACCTTAAATACACACTAACTAGGTAAAAAAATAAATGGGGAAGCAAGATTATTGATCAAAAATAAGCACAAGGGACTTACCTCAAGAAATGCCTCGAAAAGGCTCTCAAAAATTGCCCTAAACCGAGTTTGCAAAGTCCAAAATGACAAAATTCATTAAGCCCTTCGGTTTTTAACACTGCCCAGGCATTTCCGCATATGCGAAGCTTGGGCTCACACCTGCGCACCCGCTGGTACGAACAATGTGGGCGCACCTGCGAAAACGACTAACCTTGGCTGCCTCCATTTCTGCGACTAGCGCTATCGCAGGTGCGGAGAAACTATCGCACCTGCGACCTCTGCTGATCTCCACCCTTTCCGCACCTGCGCTCAGCCTACCGCACATGCGGCCTCGTACATGCAGTTAATACCCTCACAGGTGCGATCATACCAGCAAAAGACCAAACTTCAGAAATTTCTAAACTTCCATTCCAAGTCCGTAAACCACTCGAAACTCACCCGAGGCCCCCGGGACCTCAACCAAATATATCAACAAATCCTAAAATACCATACGAACTTAGTCGAGCCCTCAAACCACATCAAACAATGCTAAAATCACAAATCATCCTCCGATTCAAACTTAAAGAACTTGAAACTTCCAAATTCGACAACCGATGCAGAAACCAACCAAACCACGTCCGATTGACCCCACATTTTGCACACAAGTAATATTCAACATTACGGACCTACTTCAACTTTCGGAATCAGAATCCGACCCCGATATCAAAAAGTCCATTACCGGTCAAAATCAGCAAAAATTCAACTTTCGCCATTTCAAGCCTAAATAAGCTACGGACCTCCAAAACATAATCCAGATATGCCTCTAAACCCAAAATTACCTAACTGAGCTAACGGAACCGACGGAATTCCATTCTGGAGTTGTCTTCACACAGTTTCGACTACGGTCCAAATCCTAAGGCTTAAGCTCCTATTTTAGGGACTAAGTGTCCCGGAACACTCCAAAAACCAAAATGAAGCCTCCCGACAAGTCACAATAGCAGAAATAGATGCGGGGGAAATAGTAAATAGGGGATCGGGGCTATTACTTTCAAAATGACTGGCCGGGTCTTTACATCCTCCCCCTCTTAAAGCAATCGTTCGTCCTCGAACGAGCATAGAGACATACCTGAAATGGTGAAAAGATGAGGATAACGATTACGCATATCCTGATCAGTCTCCCAAGTCGCCTCCTCGACCGGCTGTCCCCTCCATTGAACCTTCACAGAAGCAATGTTCTTTGACCTTAGCTTTCTGACTTGCCTTCCTAAAATAGCCACTGGCTCCTTAACATAAGATAGATCTTTGTCCAATTGGACTGAGCTGAAATCCAATACATGAGCTAGATCACCGTGATTTTTCCGGAGCATAGAAATGTGGAATACCAGATGAACTCCTGCTAGGCTGAGAGGTAAGGCAAGCTCATAAGAAACCTCCCCAACACGCCGCAACACCTCAAAAGGACCAATGAACCTTGGGTTCAGCTTGCCCTTCTTTCCGAATCTCATAACACCCTTCATAGGCGAAACCCGGAGCAAGACCCGCTCTCCAACCATGATTGAAACATCGCGAACCTTTCGATACGCGTAACTCTTCTGTCTGGACTGGGCTGTGCGAAGTCTATCATGAATCACCTTAACCTTTTCCAAGGCATCCTGAACCAAGTCCATAACCAATAATCTGGCCTCGCCCGGCTCGAACCAACCCATTGGGGATCGACACTGTCTACCATACAGAGCCTCATACGGTACCATTTGAATGTTGGACTGATAACTGTTGTTGTAAGCAAACTCCGCAAGTGGCAAGAACTGGTCTCAAGCACCCCCAAAATCTATCACACAAGCGCGGAGCATATCCTCCAGTATTTGAAAAGTGCACTCGGACTGTCCGTCCATCTGAGGGTGAAATGATGTGCTCAACTCCACTCTAGTACCCAACTCATACTGTACAGCTCTCTAGAACCATGATGTAAACTGCATACCCCAGTCAGAGATAATAGATACCGGTACGCCATGAAGCCTGATGATCTCACAGATGTAGATTCGAGCTAGCTGCTCGGAAGAATAGGTAGTAATCACAGGAATGAAATGAGCTGACTTGGTCAGCCTATCTGCAATCACCTAAACTGCATCAAACTTCCGCTAAGTCTGTGGGAGTCCAACAACGAGATCTATAGTGATTCATTCCCATTTCCACTCTTTCTGAAGCAATCCACCTGGCCGTTGATGCTCATACTTTACCTGATGGCAATTCAGACACCGAGCTACATATTCTACTATGTCCTTCTTCATTCTCCTCCACCAGTAATGTTGTCTCAAGTCTTGATATATCTTTGCGGCACCCACATGAATAGAGTATTGCAAACTGTGAGCCTCCTGGAGAATCAACTTACGCAAACCGTCCACATTAGGCACACATAGCCTGCCATGTATCCTCAATGCACCATCATCCCCAATAGTGACCTCCTTAGCATCACCATGTTGGACCGTGTCCTTAAGAACAAGCATATGAGGGCCATCATACTGACGCTCCCTGATACGATCATAAATAGAAGACCGAGAAACCACACAAGCCAATACTCGACTCGGCTCAGAAATATCCAATCTCATAAACTAGTTGGCTAAGGGCTGAACATCCAATGCCAATGGCCTCTTTGCTGCTGGTAGATATGCTAAACTCCCCAAACTCTCTGCCCGGTGACTCAAAGCATCAGCCACCACATTGGCCTTCTCAGGGTGGTACAAAATGGTGATATCATAATCCTTAAGCAGCTCCAACCACCTCCTCTGACACAAATTAAGATCCTTCTGCTTGAACAGATGCTGCAAACTCCAGTGATCGGTGTACATCTCACAAGGACAACCGTACAAATAATGCAGCCAAATCTTCAAGGCATGAACAATAGCTGCTAACTCAAGGTCGTGGACAAGATAGTTCTTTTCATGCACCTTTAGCTGTCTAGACGCGTAGGCAATCACTATACCATCCTGTATCAACACCGCGCCGAGACCAATCCGCGATGCATCACAATATACAGTATGAGACCCCGAACTTGTAGGCAATACCAATACTGGGGTTGTAGTCAAAGCTGTCTTGAGCTTCTGAAAGCTCTCCTCGCATTTCTCTGTCCACCTGAATGGAGCACCCTTCTGGGTCAGCATGGTCATAGGTGTTGTAATAGATGAGAATCCCTCTACAAAGCGACTGTAATACCCTACCAAACCAAGAAAACTCCGGATCTCTATAGCTGAGGATGATCTGGGACAACTCTGCACTGCTTCAATCTTCTTCGGATCCACCTGGATCCCCTCACTCGATACTATATGACCCAAGAATGCCACCGAGTCTAGCCAAAACTCACTTTGAAAATTTTGCATATAACTTCTTTTCTCTCAAGGTCTGAAGTGTAGTCCTCAGGTGCTGCTCATGATCCTCCCGAGTCCGAGAGTACACCAGAATGTCGTCAATAAACATAATGATGAATGAGTCAAGATAAAGTCGGAACACACTGTGCATCAAGTGCATAAAAGTTGCTGGGGCATTTGTCAGCCCAAAAGACATAACAAGAAACTCATAGTGACTATATCTCGTCCTGAAAGTAGTCTTCGGGATATCTGGCTCCCGAATATTCAACTAATGATAACCTGAATGCAAGTCAATCTTGGAAAACACTCTGGTACCCTGTAACTGATCAAATAGGTCATCAATACGAGGCAATTGATACATGTTCTTCACTGTGACTTTGTTCAACTGGCGGTAATCAATACACATCCACATAGAACCATCCTCCTTCTTTACAAATAAGACAGGAGCAACCCAAGGTGATACACTAGGCCGAATGAAACCCTTATCAAGCAACTCGTGTAACTGCTCCTTCAACTCCTTCAATTCAGGAAGAGCCATACGATGTGGATGAATAGAGATAGGCTGAGTGCCCGTCAACAAATCAATGCCAAAATCAATATCTCTGTGGAGCAGCATGCCGGAAGATCAGCTGGGAACACATCTGGAAAGTCTCTCACTACTGGAACTGACTCAACCGTAGGGGTATCAATTCTGACATCTCTCACATAAGCTAGATACGCATCATACACCTTCTCAACCATTCGTTGAGCTTTAAGAAATGAAATAACTCTGCTGGGAGTATACTCTAAGGTACCTCTCCACTCTAATCACGGTAAACCTGGCATATCCAGCGTCACGGTTTTAGCGTGACAATCAAGAATAGCATAACGGGGCGACAACCAGTCCATGCCCAAAATAATATCAAAGTCCACCATAATGAGCAATAATAAATCGGCTCTGGTCTCAAAACCACTAAGAGCAATCAAACACGACCGATACATGCGGTCTACAACAAGAGAATCTTTCACAGGAGTAGACACATAAACAGGGGAACTCAAAGAATCCCGAGACACGCCCAAATACAGGGCAAAATAAGATGACACATAAGAATATGCAGAGGTCGGGTCAAATAATACCGACGCATCTCTATGACAGACCGGGACAATACCTATAATGACAGAATCAGAAGCGACTACCTCTGTACGAGCAGAAAGGGCATAATATCTGGCCTGGCCTCCCCCTCTAGGGCAACCTCTACCTCCCCGACCTCCACCTCGAGCTAGTTGAGCAGGTAGGGTGGCAGCTAGTGTTGGAATCATAGCCTGAGGACCCGGTGGAGCACGTTGTGGCTGAGAAGTCTGTGGAGGTGCACCCCTCCTAAATCCGGGGCAATCCCTCACCATATGGCAAGTGTTGCCACACTCAAAACAAGCTCTGGGAAGGCGTGGCTGCTGTGACTGGCTCGGGCCAGGTCTGCTGGATTGGCCGCTAGGAACACCCCGTGCAGGAGGCACACTAGATACTGGCGGTGCATAATAAGGCTCCTAGGGCCTAGAAGGGACCGGAATACCACTGGCAGCTGGAAGAGCTGAATAGACGGGGCGACTCACATAACCCCTACCATGGCGAGTTGCTGGGGCACGAGCACCAGAATAAGAACCAGTCTCTCGACACCGCTTGGCCTCCATCTCCTCTCTATCCCGGGCAAGCATACCCTCCAATCTCCTGGCAGTACTTACCACCTGCTGATAAGAAATATCCATCTCCAACTCCCTGGCCATACTAATTCGGATGCTGGGGTGAAGTCCCTCAATAAACCGTCAAACTCTCTCTCGAATTGTGGCAACCAAGGTCGGTGCATGTCGGGCCAAATCACTGAAGCGAACTTCATACTCTGACACCGTCATAGCACCCTGGTGCAGCTGCTCAAACTCCGCGCGCCATGAGTCCCTGAGGCTCTAAGAGACATACTCTCTCAAAAATATGTCCGAAAACTGAGTCCATGTAAGTGAAGTTGCCTCAGCCGGACTACTCAACTCATAAGCACGCCACCACTGATAGGCTGCTCCTCTAAGCTGGAATGTAGTAAAATAAACTCCGCTCATCTCCGCTATGCCCATAGTACGGAGAATACGATGACACTCCTCCAGAAAACCCTGAGCATCATCTATAGCTAATCCGCTGAAGGTAGGTGGGTGGTACTTCTTGTACCTCTCAAGTCTGAGCTGCTCCACCTCAGAAGTTGCTGCCCTAACCTCGGGCTGAGCTGGAGCTACCGGCTGTATTGGTACAATCTCTGGAACCTGCTCGACCTGAACCCGCTGCTCTGGAGTACCGACGACGGGAGTCTGTGCTCTTCCCCCAGACTGAGATGTGGCAGGAGCAAGTGGAATCAATCCAGCCTGAGCTAAGGTGCTGAACATGCTCGGAAACTGGGCTAGAGTCTCCTGGAGGGCTGGTGCAGAAACAGGTACCTCAGGTGTCTGCCCTCCACATGGAGCTACTGGGGGCTCCTCTGTAGCAGCTCATGTGGGTGCTCTGGCTGCACCACGCAGACATCCTCGGCCTCTACCCCGGCCCCGGCCTCTCGCAGCTCTAGAAAGGGGTGCGAGTGTCTGGTCATAAGATCCGCTTGTACGTGTCCTCACCATCTGTGAGAGAATAGAATACAGAAGTTTAGAATTTTTGAAGTAAAAAATTTTCACACGATAAGGAATCAAAGTAGTGAAATTTTCCTAACAGTTCCATAGCCTCCCGAAGATAAGTACACACGTCTCCGTACTAATCCGCGAGACTCTAATAAACCGGCTTGTGAGTCACGATACCTATGAACCTAGAGCTCTGATACCAACTTGTCACGACCCAAATTTCCCCTCCGTATGATGCCGTGACGGCACCTAGTCACTACGACTAGGTAAGTATAATATTTGCGAAATAATAAAATGAAAACATAAATTTAACAATTAACTGTAGCAGTAACAACATAACTAGGTACCATGCCGCATGACATGTACAATAACCAACTATTCAAAAATACACAGAAATCCCAAACCCGAAACATCGTGAATCACAAACTACATAAGAAAACTAGTATCTCTATACACCAGAATCTAATAACAGAAGTAAGGAAGGTAATGACATAAGAGGGAATAGAGGGGGACTCCGAGGTCTGCGGACGCGACAGATATACCTTGAAGTCTCCGTACAACAATAAACACTCTCAGCTAGTAGCGGGGCTGATAAGAAGTACCTGGATCTGCACACAAAACATGTGCAGAAGAGTAGCATGAGTACACTACAACGGTACCCAGTAAGTGCCAAGCCTAATCTCGGTTGAGTAGTGACGGGATCAGGTCAGAGCCCTACTGGTATATAAATAATAAACTAAGACAGAATGAAATATTGCAGTAAAATAAGTGCTGAAATTTAACAAAGAATGAATTCATAGAAGACAACAACTCAATACACAGAGATAACAACAGGGAATATCACGAGATACCGTCTCGTAGTTCCAAACGTAAAAGTGCAGGGGGATCTCCCGGAATACTATTCCGTAGTCCCAAAGTAAATATACAGTACAGGGGGATCTCCCGGAATACCGTTCCGTAGTCCTAAAGTAAATATGCAGCTAAACAATAGAATTCAATAGTCACGACACGAAATTTTACAGTTCAACCCAAGTACCACTTAAGGAAAAATATGTAAATTCACTAAATATGCTGCACGTAGTTCAAGTAAATAGTTAAGGCAAGTAGACATGCTATTCTAATCTAGCAGGATACTACACATGCTGATGAAACTCAAATAAGAAAGAAATCAGGTTATTACTTAGTAGAAAATCTGGTTTTTACATAATTAGCCCGTGTACGTACTCGTCACCTCACGTATACGGCGCTCACATATCAAAAACAATACAGATCCTACCGGGAGTTCCCTCACACAAAGTTAGACAAGTCACTTACCTCGAACCAAGCTCAATCAATCGGTAATAATGCCTTTTCCATGAATATCCGACTCCAAATGGCCCAAATCTAGCCAAAATAATTACACATCATAAATACAACTATAATAGACTAATCTAATTAATGAAATCAAGATTTTAATAAGAATTCCGAAATCCGTCATAAAAAGTCGACCCGGACTCACGTATCAGAATCGGGTAAAAGTCACAAAATCCGAAAGCCCATTCACTCACGAGTCTAACCATATCAAATTTACTAAAATCCGACACCAAATGATCCTTCAAATCCACAATTCAAACTTTCCAAATCCCTAGCCTCAAACTCCCAAATTTCACCTTAAATACACACTAACTAGGTGAAAAAATAAATGGGGAAGCAAGATTATTAATCAAAAATAAGCACAAGGGATTTACCTCAAGAAATGCCTCGAAAATGCTCTCAAATATCGCCCTAAACCGAGTTTGCAAAGTCCAAAATGACAAAAATCACGACGCCCTTCAGTTTTAAACACTGCCCAGGCATTTCTGCATCTGCGGAGCCTGAGCTCGCACCTGCGCACCCGCTGGTACAAAAAATGTAGGCGCACCTGTGAAAACGACTAGCCTTGGCTGCCTCCGCTTCTGCGACCACTTGTCTGCATCTGCGCTATCGCAAGTGCGGAGAAACCATTGCACCTGCAACCTCTGCTGATATCTATCCCTTCTGCACCTGCGCTCAACCTACCGCACATGCGGCCTCACACCTGCAGCTAATACCCTCTCAGGTGTGATCATACCAGCAAAAGACCAAACTTCAAAAATTTCTTAACTTCCATTCCAAGTCCGTTAACCACCCGAAACTCACCCGAGGCCCCCGGGACCTCAACCAAATATACCAACCAATCCTAAAATACCATACGAACTTAGTCGAGCCCTCAAACTACATCAAACAAGGCTAAAATCACAAATCATCCTCCGATTCAAACTTAAAGAACTTGAAACTTTCAAATTCGACAACCGATGCCAAAACCAACCAAATCACGTCTGATTGATCCCAAATTTTGCACACAAGTTATATTCAACATTACGGACCTACTCCAACTTCCGGAATCAAAATCCGACCCCGATATCAAAAAGTCCACTACTAGTCAAAATCTCAAAAAAAAATTGACTTTTCGCCATTTCAAGCCTAAATAAGCTACAGACCTCCAAAACACAATCCGCATACGCCCCTAAACCCAAAATTACCTAACGAAGCTAACTAAACCGACGAAATTCTATTCCGGAGTCGTCTTCACACAGTTCCGACTACGGTCCAAATCCTAAGGCTTAAGCTCCCGTTTTAGGGACTAAGTGTCCCGGAACACTCCAAAAACAAAAACGAAGCCTCCCGACAAGTCACAATAGCAGAAATAGATGCGGGGGAAACATTAAATAAGGGATCAGGATTATTATTTTCAAAACGACCGGGCGGATCATTACAAAAGGGGTAAAAGTTGTTACATATCATCTTATAAAAAAAGGCCTAAATCATAGAATTTAATTGAAGCCGAAGAATGTAGTCGACGTGTCTTGAATGCCTCTTTCAAGTTTGTGCGACTTTTTGTTTTTCCATATTCCTTTCAGTGTTGGTAAAAGGTTCGACATATGAGAAGTCTCCTTCCTCGAAATACCTCCAACTACCACGAGAGATGCTTTGATGAGCTTCATACAAAAAAGTTTGAGTATGTGCCTTTGATGAATGAGCGATTTCCCTTCAACGATCTACTTGCATAAAATTCTTCACAGTAGATGAATCTTGGTGCATCATGGATCTACTTACTCTGGTTGGGGGCACACGCTCCGCATACTTACCAAGCTACAAAAAAGAGAGGATACTTTAATGTGTCTCGCAAGACGCAAGCCATAAGGAGGAGGCACTTCATGTACTTCTTTGCGAGAAATGCTCCACGAGTTCTTTCGTCAAGTCGTGAGAAGAACGCTCCATGAACTTCTTTTCTAAGGTACAAAAAGAGGATGTTTAACGTCAAATCTTGAAGGTTGAGGCACTTCATATAACTCGCCGCCACAAGCTTGAAGGATAGGATGCTCCATGGATTTCTTCGTCAAGTTGCAAGAAGAGGTTGTTCTATGCTAAAGCTTGAAGCGTATGCGCTCCATTGACTTCTTCTCCAAATTGCAAGAGGATGTGGTTCCATGCCAAATCCTGAAGGTTCTAACACTCTATGTACTTCTGCCAAGCTGCGAGACGAGGTGGTTCCAAGAGGTTGAAAGATGGAATGTTTCATGTGCTTAGCAATTGCTCACAAAAGCTGCAGAAATAGTACTCAAGTGCCTCGCCAAGCCTCAATGAGGGGACGCTTCATGTACTTCTTTGCCAAATCTGGGACAGAGAACACTCCATCAACGTCTGCGCCAGACCTCAAGAATATGAGGCTTAAGGTGCTTCTTTAGGCAAATGCAAGGGGAGGATGCTCCGTGGATTCGTCATCAAAGTTGAAGAAAGTTGTGCACACACATGCTCGCCGAGGTTGGAAAGGGCTACTCTAAGTGTCCAAGCCGTAAGGATGAGATATACATGTATTTGCTCTAACAACGCTGCAAACAAAGGGAATGCCTCTCCGCCAAGCTACTAGAAAAGTATACACTGAGCGGTTCTTCGCCAATCATGTTGACATCACATGCTTCTTCTTGGTCTTGTATTGAGACCGCTTGCATGCGCTCCTTCATAAACCTACAAAAAAAAAAAAAAGGAATGCAATACAAAGGATCGATGAATGGGATGGTCCATGCACCTCTTTGCCTACAAAAAGTGAGTGGTGATCGTCCACTTCTTCGCTTGACCTGGGATGGAGAACTTGTCATGCATGTACGTCTTTTCCAAACTACAAGAAGAGGTGAACCTCCTCTCTAAGGCAGAGACAGTGGGCGAATTGTAATCATGAAGAGGGAAGATGAACACCCAATTGATTTCTCACCAAATATCGATCGGAAAGCTGGATGCCTCAAATTATTTTCCTCCAAATCCTTGATCTGGAAGGTGGATATGCCAAATTTTTGTTCGCCAAAGCCACAATGATGAGGATGTTCCATGGACTTTCTCACCAAAGGCTGCAAAGAGAGATCCTTCATGTACTTTTGTCGCCAAAGTCACAAGGATGGGGACGCCCAAATCTTTCTCTTGCCGAAGCTGCAAAACAAAGAGGATATGCTGCCCAAGTCACATTGTGCAGATTGTAGTGTCGACTTCAAATAATTGTCTGGATCGTTCCAAAGTGTGCTGAGCTTCCATATTTGGAGTGAATGTAGGTATTGAAACCTAGTTCTTACAGGAACAAGCGGATTGCGATTCTGACACTCCTATCTCGATATATGAATTTTTCGACGAGAGCACGCAAAGCTGAATAAACCGGCATGTCGAAACTTGTTTCTTGAATTCTGATAAATATCTGGGAAGATCTAGGGATAATCTGATTGTGATCCTCATACATATCGTAGCTCTGAAAGTCTAGCTTCCGTCGAACTAAATCGCTCGTGATTTCGACGTCCCTACACCAAGACATGAATTTTTCGGTGAAGACGCGCAAAGCTGGAAATCGAGCACGACAGAATCTTAAGTGAATATTTAAGAATTTACCTGAGACAGTACAGAGCGAATTTTGCTTCAAAACTTTGATATATTGCAGAACTTCGTGTCCAGTTTTCGGAAAATCTAACGGCTCGCAATTTCGACGCTCCTACACCTACAATGAGATATGAATTGTTTTCCACAGACGTGCAAAGCTGACGGTCCCGGACAGCTTCTGCAACAAAGAAGAAAATCATCAGATTGAAACATTATTTTGCAACCATAGCAATTAAATTACACACTCCCCTTTATGAGGCTATGGCTAGCAGTCTTAGGAAGTGCATATTCCTCTTGTACAATCATTGAAGTTTATGGTTTACAAAAAGAATAAGAAAAGGAAGCCATTGCAAACGTAGGAAAGAAAGAGGCCAAAAGTGATAAGTAATCTTCCCAAGCCAAAACTCTTGCCCACGGAAAAAGAGAATTGCAGGAAGCATTGATGAAGAATTCTAGGGGAACACTTTTATTTATAGCTTTTTCAAGGTGGTTGTGTTTTCTTGACCTACAAGAATTTTCCTTTCAAGGAAAGAGTAATTCCTTGTTGATCAGGATTTGGGAAGCCTTACAAAGTAACAAAAATAAATATGAGGCAATTATGAGTCGGGAAAGGGAAGTGTTCTTGGTTCAAAAAGTGCAGGAGAATTCCAACCAAATTTGCTAGTCTTTACTTGGTCCTACATAAAATGGGTTTGACTTAATAAATTTAAGTTCATCCCTTTGTTTTTATAATTTATTTTGGACTAAAATTACTTGTGCGACATGCCGAGTTATTTTAGGAGTTTGGTAATACTACTGCTTAGTTTCACATTTATGGTTAATTCGCATAGCATGTAAGCAGTCAAGATGCAATGTGGTTATCATGATATAATTTACCGACGTAGATGTCGCAACTAAATTCTTCCCTGAAATGGAGAACAAAATAAGATGGTTCACTTTGGTACATCTTTGGTTAAGTGATTCATAAAAGGACATTGTTTTCCTTAGTGCTTCAAGTATTCTCTTTGACTTCGACAAGCCTACAACCGGACAAGCCTTAAAGCAGGGTTATTTGTAGACAATTAAAATTTTACTAAATTTAAATCTATAAGAAATTTGGATTTTATCATAAATTAAATATATACTAGTCAAAATAAATATTATGGGCTAGTATGATCGGGTCAATTATTTAAATCCAATTAAATTAATTTAAATAAAGGTCCAATATTCTATTGGGCTAGCCCATAGTTGGTCTTCTATCAAATGGGTCAGCCCATGAGCTTCAAGCCCAATGACCCACTAGGGCTTTCTTGGAGACTACTCCATCCTACACCTATATAAAGGGGTCAAATGAGAAGGCTAGAGGACAAGCAACTAAGCCGAAGTAAAGACTAAAGAAGCTCTTAAGAATAGCATCAAGGTCTCCATCCATATCTGCAATCATCGTCTGTGGTCAAATTCCAAAGGCGAATTCAAATCATAAGCGGGCGGCTTCAAATCTTCCGTTCGTGATAACCCAACAACAAATCTTGGTTCGTGACGAGCTTCAAGTTGTTCGTGACGCACAGCAAATTTGAAATCCGTCAAGTTCAAGATCAAACTCTCAAGCTCTTGAACCATCATTCGTGAGGAGAAGAATCAGAGGACCACATCTCTTTAGATTCGAGATATTCTAAAGATTGTAACCCTATCACTTGAAATTGAATATAATATTTGTCGCTATATTTTTTGTCTTGATTATTATTTTTCAGGAACGAAATTTAGTTGTTACAGAAAGATCTAGAAAATATATTTTTTAAATGATTAAATATGTTAAAACATGCTTACTTTTTTAAAATGACTAATAGCTTTTGGAAATGACAATTCTAATTATATATAGTATTCACACTTCATCTCTAACTCTAGTCACTTTATCGTCAGTCATACTCAACTTTTCATTAAAAGATTATCAGATTTTTATGAAAGGGAATCCTTATAAGAAAAAGTCGTGCAACTAATGTGGTGGATCCGTCTGAAATGAGAAAAATACTCTTTTGAAAAATGATATCAAATTAAGACATTCGAAAAGGAATTAGTGAGGTAGAGAGTAGAAATTTCATCTACTCTATATATGCTTTGTACTCGTCGTTTTGCTAACAAAGGATCAAAAGTTAAAAAATCAAATAAATAAAGAGATTTTTTTATTTCTACACAATTTTTGAAATTTATTTACCAAAATTATCCTAATTTTGTATATTACCCGCTCTAAACAAGGATTGCTTACAATTTATATGCAATCAATTATTAATGCCTTAAATTAGGGGATTCAGTTACATCATTTTTCTATTTTCTCTCCTCTCCTCTTTCCATATTCTCTGCCGCGTCTCTCCGTATACAATCTATTATTAATGCCATAAATTAGGGGATTCAATTATACCTTATTGTACCACATATACTTCTTTTCTCGCTTGATTTGCTAAAGAAGGAAAACCCAAGAATGAGGTTGTTGCCATGGTTTTCCGGCGATGCTTACCAATGCATCAAAGGCAGTGTCCATATCTGAGGACGCTCATCATCCGCAAGACGCACACATGATTGTATAAGTTGTGTATTTCTAATGCAATATATATCAGCATCTATCTCAAAACTTTCATGAAGAATGGATCTTGGATTCAACTTTGCAATATAATCAGGATGACTCGTATCAACTCGAGAAGAAGAACGCCATAAGTTCAAACACAATTACTTTCTCAATGAAAGAGTGATCTGCAAAATACGAATAAAAGTGGTCATTTCACTCTAATGGGAATGCCACTATGGTTTGTTTGAATTAGGGGAACAGGAGGGAGGCGGCAGAGGAACAAGGAGAACCGAAAGCAATATTAGAGACATTCACGATAGACATGCATCACCTTAATCACACAAGTTAAATGTCGGAATATTCAAATTTAATACAAATTTGATATATCTGTAATAATATACATACTAAAAATAAATTTCATACGACTAATTATATATTATACAACTTATCTACAACTTTCATATATTATTATTACCCAATTAAATACAACTACAACATCATACAACTTAAATACAATTTTCATACAATTTTTATACAATGTCTTTTGTATATGATTTGTATATATTTTGTAAGTGGTTTGTTCTTCTTCCTCTCTGAAATTCCAATCAAAACTTTCTCTTTTAATACAATTTTGATACATAACAATAAGTTTATGTAAAAAGATAGTATTTATAACTTAAATACAAATTTCATACAAAGATTCATACATTATACAACTATTTTCCAACTTTCATACAACATTCAAATAATATATATATATATATATATATATATATATATAACTTAAATACAATTTTAATACAATTTCGTAAGTATATTGTATGTCATGTCTTCTTCTTCTTCTTCTTCTACGAGTTTCAATCTGAAATTCAGCCAAAATCAAAGTCTAATCTTCACCAAACACCATCAAAATTGAGATATAAACTCCAAAGAATACTCCCAATTATTTACAATAATACCCAATCCAAACAAATAATAATTTTTAAAAATCCAAATTCGAATTCAAAGATTCGAAGCTTTTTAATGGCTGTCAATGGTGGAGAATCAAACACCTTCAAAATTTATTGATTGACAATTTCAATTCAAACACCGATTGTGCAACATGAACGGAAATTGTTAAAGTAAAACTCTATAGTAAAACGATTGAAATCCATTAATGAATTCCATTAAAACTCTATACAATATGAAAGGATAAAACACTAAGAACATCAAAAGAAGAAAAATTGGAGAAAGAACAGAGAGTGACCGGGGGGGGGGGGGTGTATAAAGTAAGATGAAAATAATTGATATTCCTTATTCAATTCCTTATGTAAAGAGATACTCATTTAAAACTAATTTATATGTAATCCATCGGAAACAAAAAGAGTAACTGATTGTATATATAAGTAGTTACATTACATGGAAGTGTTAAAACGGATAATAAATAGTTAGTATGTTTGATAGAAAATGTGACATAAAAAAGTAAGCATAACTTTTTACATTGTTAAAGTCTTTTGGAAAAAATCATGCAGTTTTAACCTAAAGCAGGCAATATCATATAAAATATTCGAAAAAGGTTCTGAAATATCCTTTTACTATTAGAAATTATTTAAAATTATCTCTCTTTATACTTTTGGCTAAAAAAGTACATACGATCTTAGTATTGAAACGCATATACCCCTAACTTGATGGACCAGACACGTGACACCTATCCAAAGCTATTGGTCCATCTGGTCTTAAATTAGACCAGCCCTGCCCCATTACCCGCTGCCCCACCCATCAAATTTGACACACTCACTCTACTCTTCTTATATTATTGGCTCAGAGTAGCTGATTTTATACCTAAGCAGTTACATCGAAGTGTTAAAATGAAAAATAAATAATTAGTGTGTTTGATAGAAATATGTTACATAAAAAAGTAGGCATAATTTTTTACTATGTCAAGTCTTTTGGAAATATCATGCTGGTTTACGGCAATATCACATAAAATATTTGGTCAAACAGTACTTATAAACTATCGAAAATAGGAGTAACATTTTAAGATGACCAACTATTGCTCATGACTAATTTTGGCTCATAAACAGCTCGCCATTTTGGTGTTTACCAAATACATAAAAAATATATAAAAAAGAAAAGTGCTGTCAAACATTCTTCTCCCCCCTGTTTTCCACTATTGTTCTTCCTTTTGGCGTTAAATTTGTGCAGAAACAGTAGCAGCAGTAACCGACACTTTTCTCCTATGTCCCATAGTCCTTTTATCTATTTCTTGCCAACCCCACTTTCTCTTTTCTTATTGGTTGTTGCTCTTCTGTTATGTTTGTTCCTTTTCCGAACTTTTACCTGTAGCAAAAAAGAAGATAGATTCTCTTCCTAGCTCCAAGAAAAGGGCCAAAGTCCATGTAATGTAAAACACCTTTCTTTTGCCTTTTTTGAGTACCCTTTTGCTTGTATTTTAGTGGGTCTGCCTCAAGATTTTGAATACATACTTGTGGGAAGAACTTGGAAGGACCTAAATGGAGGCTATAAAGAAACAAGCTACTAAATTGAGGGAGCAAGTGGCTAAGCAACAGCAGGTTTTGTTTTATTTTGTTTTTAAATGATTTTTAGTAGGAGAAGTGGTAAGTTATCAAAGGGTTTTTTTAATTTTTGGGTCGTAGAGAAAAGTTTTAATTTTTGTAGTTAAGGTTTAATCAAGTTGCTGAAGTTGTTCCTCTTTAAATGGATAAAGATTCCATTTTTATTACCATTATTGCATCTTATTCTGAGTTACTGTATTGCTTGATTATTTTGTTTGTGTAATTTATTTTTGGACTTTGGGCAGCGTTTTAGTTTTCCTATAAACAGGCAATAGCATAGTAGTATATGTTTAAGAATTAGAAAGAAAAGAATGGAGCCTAACTACCTAAGTAGCTCAGTGAGGATAGTATAAGGATGACGAGTCTAAGAACCGTTTGTGTGATCCATGTAGCAAGGCAATAACATTCTTGTGCTATCAATGAAATAACAAGCTACTCGAACTAGACAGTAGTGAAATTAAGCCGGTGATTTTCCAGTCAAGGGAGGGACATACAGCCTAGTGGCGCCATCTCCAACTATATGGATGGGGTGTTTGAGTCAACAAGAGAGAGAAGTAGGAATGGGCCACTGTTACTCTCCTTGCTAGGGGCTTTTGGGGGATGGAGGTTTACCCTATAATAGATAAAGGGTGATTCTCCCGGGAAACTTTCGAGTTATGCTTTTGGCCAAACATGTTGAAGTATCATTAATTGCATGGTCTCTATTAAATGCTATGAGTAAAATTAGTTATCTTTGGAGCAAGTAAGTAGAGGGGGCGGGGGAATGAGGAGGGAACTTGTTTGATTTACTTCCATTTGGCAAAGTAATTATTTTTCTCCTCCTGTTGCTTGGTACCCTTAGTTCCCTTTTATTTCCTACCCGAAAAGCCTTATTTAGGTACTTAACAGGGAGGTGTAAGCCCCGAAAGCCTCTGGTATGTTGGTAGGGCAAGAGGCCCTTAGGCCCAAAAAAAAAAGGGATTGAAGCCTAAGTTGCTCGGACTCGGGTGCGGGTATCCGATACGGGGACGGATCCAAGTATCAGATTCGGCAAAATCTAAATTTTAAGATTCGGGGGTGCGGATCCGGATATGGATACGGGTGCGGGGATTCGGCTAATAAAAAATAGAGCTATAAAAACATTGTAAATTTTGGGAGATATTCTATGAAAAACTTACATTTTCATTCTCCAACATGGACATTATTCTTTCATTCTCCTAAATCTGTTTTATTTTTTGATTTCTCAAAATCAAAAATCTCAACTTTTCTCCCAAATTTGTTGATGGATTCCGGTCAAAGTTTCCGAAGTCAGTTGACCGAATCCGGGACATATCCCGCTCCCGCTCCCGTCCCCGTATCGGGACGGGGACGGCACCAAAATCGAAGAGTCCGCGCAACGTAGATTGAAGCCCCTCGATTTCGATAATAATTTCATGTTTGCTGTTTTAAGTTGGAATTTGTGACCTTGATTATATACTAAAAGAAAATATGTATGTAATAATACAAGAAGCAGTTTTTATTGAACTAAGGTTTAGCAATGAAGTAGAAAGAACCCTACGCAAAATGGGTTTATTACATGTAGGTAGTATTACTAGAATATCTTTTGCTTGTTACTGTTAGCGATCTATCTTTCTTGGCTTATCTATGAATCTGAGCCAAGGTTATTGCATAAGTAGCTGGACCCAAATTCTCAACTCAAGTTCAATATTAAACAAGTAAAGTCCAGACTTGTGAGATCATATGCTTGGGTCAGACCAGAATGGTAGTTCTTTACAACATAGTTCAATGAAGATAGCTTATGTAGGTTCTTATCATCTGTTATGAAAGAACTCATATTCTGCTTTTTATTAGGCTATTTTGAGACAATTGGGGCACTTGGGCCATGAATCTGTGATGGTTGACGAAGCAGAGCTAGAGATTCATCAGCGGCTTCAAGACTTATATATGTCTACAAGGGCTGCAAAGGTAACACCAATACAATTTTGTTAATGGTTTTTTGTCTATTAATAAAGTCCTCAAACTCAAAGAGGTGAAATAGGGTCCCAATAGAGATGTAAAAAGCAGGTCCGGTGATGCGTATTCTTAATCCTAAATGGAATGCAGGTGGGGATCCATACGTAAACATAGTATCTATTTAGATAGGCCCGAATGACCCCTTCTCATAATGAGGATGCGTATAACCCTATTTCGGCTTGGTCGGTATTGAATGAACTTATACTCATGGAATCGACTCAATTATCAGCTTTTAAGTTCATAACCCTAACCCCTTCCCATTTTGGGTGGAATAGATTTACTGATCCTTTGATTCCTGTTAAAAAAATTCTATTAAAGATAGTCCTCTTGGTAGCAGCATATGGATCACAAAACTAACTTGCTGCGTTTGTGCTTAACAGCATTTCCAGAGGGATATTGTTCGGGGTGTAGAAGGATATTTATCAACGAGTAAAAAACAAATGGAGATAGGTCTGTGGACCTCCATCCATATCTTATGTTGCTTCTGTTATTTAGCATGTTATATGGAAGTCTCAACTTTCAGCTTGATCTTGCAGCTAGAAAGTTGTCCGAGAATTGTTGTAAATATGGGAGTGAGAATCAAAATGGTCCGTCTACCTTGCCAAGGATTGCCGTGGAATTTGGTACTTCACATGCTGCAATGGAAGATCAAAGGGAAATTATGCTTGGAGTTTTTGGACAACAGGTTAGATCTATGCTTGTTTAGCTTTACAGTCATATCCGCTCCAAATGATTTCCCTCAAAAAGGTTATTATTGTTGTGTAGATTGAAGGTCATTTTTCAGTCTTTTCCCACCATTTTTACTATGTTGCCCCATTTTCTTGCAATGGGAGTTGTGATGTGCTGCAGAGGGAATCAGAAGCTTGCTTAATTTATGAAAGATGTTGCCTACCTGTTGTTGTGGGAGACAATATGCTTTCTGATGTTAAGATATATACAATAATGATGGATAGGTTAGAAGGAAGAATCTCTAGAGACCATCTAGACAGCATAAAACAAACACAGACATGCATAAGGTCCAAAATAATGCACTTCTCACTCTTTGTGCAATGCAAAAAGATTAATGTATCAGTAAGAACCGAGGTCTAATCCATTATCAAAAAACAAAAACAAAAAAAGAACCAAGGTCTAATCATTTTTTTAAAACTTGAATGTATTATGTGCCTGGCAGAATATGATAATTCAAGCGCAAAGCTATCTGTTTCTGATGTCTAAACAAAAAAACAAGAACAAATAGTCAGGTATCCTCGACATATCATATGATGCATTAAAGTAGGTCAAGCACACAATTTTTTCTTATAGGAGAGCATTTTATCTGGGGGTCTTATGGTTAGATTTGGAGAGATCTACTCTACTCCTGAGAGGTTAAAACTTGCAGATGCTTTTAGCAATTCATTTCATATAGTGAACTAAAGTGATCTTTATTGATGAGTCATACACCTCTAATGACAAGATACCTGAAGTATGAATCTCTACTGCTTTTAACCCAAGATGTGATGTAGGTGAAACTGTAAAATGGTATAACATGATGAACCTTTCTCCAGTATTAATATGTATTGTGCATTCTAGTATTTCTTTCTCGATGAGTCTTAGATGTGGCATAATGACATTTGGTTGTTGTGGCCATTTCTTGGTTCAAGAACGCATAGTGTGTGAACATTTTTCCTTTTAGCTGTAGGTTTGTGAGCCGTTAAGAGCATTAATACACGGTGCTCCTTTAGAAGATGCTCGCCATTTGACTCACCGTTATGACAGAATGCGCCAGGAGTTTGAAGCCCAGGTATCTTTCAACCTTCCTTTTTTTGTTTTTTCGGGTGGGTTGATGGGTTGGGCTGGTGTAAAAGCTTGTTTATTTAAAAAAAGAGAGTAAGGAAACAGAGGGATCTGTCCCATATATCACCAAGGAATGTACCCCTACAATCAGCCGATCTTTACACCCTTTTCAATGAGGTAGTAATCAATTCATGCAAGAATTCTGGTAGTTCTAAGTGGCTTCCCCTGCTCTTTTTAGGCTGCCGAAGTGATAAGACGCCAATCAAAGTTTAGAGATGCTTCTACTGAAAGTTTGGCAAAGCTTAAAAATGCAGAAACAAGATTGTCGGAGCTCAAATCTTCGGTGTTGGTTCTTGGCAAAGAAGCAACTGATGCCATGTTATCTGTTGAGGAGGACCAGCAGCAGATTACTTTCCAAAAGCTTCTTACCATGGTATTGCTGGTTTCTCTTTCTTCATTCAATTCGTGTATGTTCTGACATCACAATGTGTATTGGGTAACCTTAACTGCTTAGTAAAATGACCTTAAATTGATAAATTTATGTTTGGGAATTTTATTTGCTAACTTCGGTCATTTGAAATGAAAGAACACAATGACATATATATGAAACTCAAATATCTGGGATACCTAGTCATAATCAAATTTTCCCTTCAATTCTGAATGTGTTAATAAAATGAATCCTATCGGTTGTAATGACCTTTTCATGATTTCCACTTGACTGATCTTCAGCAATTGGAGATCCCTACGAACTTAGTTATTTTGTTTAGCTTGAGAACACTTATATCGTTGCTTTCTACTTTTCTTCCCTATTAATATATTAATGTTCTTGTCTGCATTATTTTTTCTCTGCACGGATCACTTCCAGTTGAAATCTGTATCTCTTTATCTAAAAATGATTTTAGCTTGCAGGTCGATGCTGAAAGATCTTATCATCAGAATGTTGTTGCCATTTTGGAGAAGTTGCATTCTGAGGTCTGTAGATTCAAACCTTTTATTTCCTCCAAATCATGAGAATTAAACTATTCTAGCAGGATTTTTAGTTTTCTCTAAGCTGGATAGAATAGTGAACTTCTACCTTGAGACAGAATGAGATAAACAAGGTGATCACAGAAATATATAACATTTTTCTCTGGGAGTCAGATGCTTGAAGAAGAGCAACTAAATGGGTCATCCCCGCAATCTTCAACTTCAGAAAGAGTTTTGCATGATACAACTTCAAATGGAACTGAGCATCCAAAAGCTGAGGATAAAAGTCCTACCTATTTTATTGCAAAGGTAAGGCACTCTTTAAAGAGTTGGCATATTTACTTCTATAGAATACTCCTTTGTCCTCTCAAAATAAGGGTGGCAAGTGGGCCGGTCCTATGCGGGCCGGTCCTAAACGGTCCTGGGCTTCGCGGGCTTATTGCTGGAACCGGCTCGGGACCGGGACCACGAACTAACGGTCCCGGGTTAAGTGGGCCGGTCCCGGCCTAAACGGGTCCAAACGGGCCTAAGCGGGCACAACAGATATTTTCTATTTTTTTATTTTATTTTATAGAAGTTAGAGAAAAAAAATGGTAATAAAGATATATAAGCTATATTCGATTTATATACTATATATACATCTTAAAATATATATATACTATATTATATATACATAGTATATAAGCCATATTCGATAGTATACATCTTAAAATATACTATATATACATCTTAAGATATACTATATATACATAGTATACTAGATATACTAGATATATATATATATGTGTGTGTGTGTGTGTGTGTGTGTGTGTATATCGAATTTAGCTTATATATCTTAAGTTGTATATATAGTATATTATATACTATACTGAACTATACTATACTATACTATATATACATCTTTAAGATATATAAGCTATATTCGATTTATATACTATATATTCAAATCAATGCGTTATATTTTTATTATAGCATTAAAAATCATGGCAATATCTTTCATGGAAAAAATGAAATAATGATGGGGTATTTATAGTTGAAAATATGAAAAAAGTGTAATTATAAAAAGTTTGGGATTAAAACAAAGTTGGGGGGGTTAAATGGCTATTTTATAAATAGCCAACGGCTATTTTTGACAGCCCAACGGCTATTTTTTTTTATTTTAAAAATAGCCGTTGGGACCGTTTGGCCCGCTAAGGGACCGGGCTGGTCCCGGGCCCTGGCGGGCTAAACGGTCCCGGGCCTGACGGGCCCAAATCATAGGACCGGCACACGAGACCGGACCAGGCCCGCTAAAACCGGGCCAAACGGTCCTGGTCCGTTTAGCCCGTTTGGCCCGCGGTCCCGGGCCTGGACCGGCCCACTTGCCACCCTTATCTCAAAATCTCAATATTCTTTGATCTCCTTGATTCTTTGGCGGTAGGTTATACACTCTTTTGATGCCCAAGCAGATGGTGAGCTAAGTCTAGAGGCTGGCGATTATGTGGTAGTCCGGCAGGTAAATATCTTCATTTCTAATTAAGCACATTACACTGCCTATATGACTGCTGCTTGATATAACTATCATGTCTTATTTTTTGTTCTTTGGATGCTTAAGTTGACATTTTCTGGAGTACCTTGACGGCATTTAACATCAGTTTCAGAACTTTCCATTTGGTTCCAAGTCTTGCATACTTATTGCTCCACGATATGTTCATAAGCCTAAGAGCTTTTCTAACTATGGGGGTAGATATTAAACCTTTCATTTTTTTGCAAGAACAAGTGATGCCGAAACTGTAGTAAGGTATTGTCATCTCTCCATTATCAGTCAAAATCCAAAACTACAGGACACTGGCCTCTTGCGTTGTCGATGCCCCTTTCAGTTATCCAGTTCTAACAGTAGTAATTGTAGGAACTAACAATATGACTCATCAAATCCTTCTAAATGTTAGGACAAAGTCCGTATTTAGATCGAATATGGTGGTAGACTGCTGTTGGTTGTGGACATATTATTATATAGTAGGTTAACAATCGCCCTTCCTTAGTGTAAAATAGCCAACAGCAAGTGAGGGGCTTAGACATTTTCCCTTCTGAAGTTGCCGCCTTTAACTTTTGAATATGCTGAACCAAATAAACCTTCTGAGATCCCCCTGCTATATGACTGAAGATTGGTGTGGATAAGCTAAAAAAGTGCTGGTTATAAAAGGTGACACTAGGTAAAGTTATTTCCGAGCCGAGGGTCTATGGGAAGCGGTCTCTCTACCTTACACAAGGCAGTGGTAAGGTTTGCGTACGCTCCACCTTCCCCAGATCCCACTTGTGGGATTATACTAGGTATGTTGTTGTTGTTGTCGGTAAAATTATTTCCATCTTCCGAAGCCTGGGTGGGTAGAATTACAATTGCCTTTGCGCTGGTGGGAGATAGCAGGCGTCAAGCGGACAAGTCAAGGTGCTAGTTATATGACCCCAAGGATCATAAATGAAATCGACTGTGATTGACTAATTGATGGGACATGCCAGAATTAGAATACGAGTGTCAGCAGCAAGAGCTGGTTTATTGGCGCCATATGTTGTTGGTCTAAGTTGCTCGGACTTGGGTGCATGTGTCCGATACGGGTGCGGATCTAGAAGTTGGATCCTTTATCATCTAAATTTTAAGATTTTGGGGTACGGATCCAGGTACGGATACGGGTGCGGGGTTTTTGCTAAAAATAATGCAAATATATAAAAATAGAATTATAAAAATATGTCTACATTATGAAACACCATGTGAAAAACTTACAATGTATTCCGAGAAGGAGAAAATATTGATCAAGAGGAGAATACGAGAAGAAAATAAAAGGAAAAGGACTGACATCGAAATTATTATATACAAGGTATTCCGTTTTCTTCAATTTCACCCTAGCTTTTGTTTTGATTTCAGAAGTCATTGTGTTTGTTCCGAATTCTCCGTCGATTTGGTCAAAGTACCCAAAAATTGGTTGACCAAATCCGGTACACCCACACCCATGCCGTGTCGACACGGGTGTGACACCGAAAATGAAGAGTCCCTGCAACTTAGTTGTTGGTTAGGTGTCTCAAATTGGTTGCAACAATACATTTATTTCGTGAAGCCATGTCCCGCAGTCTGAGGAGAAGGGAAGCTACATTTTACGTCTGAGGACTTCAACACTTGGAAATGTGGTTCTGTAGGCTGCACATTGGATCATAACTATTACAATATGTCCTCTTATCCTTTACATATTCCGTTGCTCATGACTTGAGACATTGTAACTGTGTTGTTTCATTGCTTTGTTCTGTTGATAATTGTTACTTTTTAGCGAGCAAAATATGTTAAATTGCCGATATAATTACAATAGGTAACTCCAAATGGATGGTCCGAGGGAGAATGCAAGGGTAAATCCGGATGGTTCCCCTCGGCTTATGCTGTAAAGTCAGACAAAGTACCAGCAAACAAAATGGTGGAAAAGGATACCACGCCATGAAACGCTAATCTACCTTTATATCAAGCTCTACTTTTGTAAATTTCCACTTGTATAGGTGTTTAAGGAGTTTTACTATTTTTTTTCTCCTGATCTAAATGCATCAAACATATAATCAAGTTTTTTATTTGCTGCTGTCCCAAGATCAGTCAATTTTTATACAAGAAAATGCATTGTTTACACTTGTAATTAATAAATATTATGACTAATTTTAGATTTTTAATTCCATCTTGTCCTTGGTCCACCCCACAAGCAATTCTCACTCTTCGGGCAAAAGGAAATTACTATTTTGACAAGAAATGAACTATGTTTATTGAAGTATGTGTGTTAATATCCGAGGACTTGGTATTTCCCAACGCCAAAAATTGGATTGCCTTTACCCAGTAATAACGTTTATACCTTAAATTACTTACCTTTTTTTTTTTTTTTTGTCTTTACTAGTCTTTTACGTTTATCAATAATGTGTTTAGAATATTCATGTAATTATTTATCTGTTAATAGAAAGGTATTATTAAAATTGGTGAAAGAATTTTTTATTCATCACCAGACAAAAGGGAATACAACAAACAAGAGAAAAACACTATAGAGATTCCATTTGCAACTTGCTTACCATTACTCTAATTATATAAATCCTTTATCCATTTTCTATCATCAACTTTCTTCTCTTCGAGTCGAGCAATGATTCAACCGATATTTACACTCTTCCTTCACATGATTGCATAAACTTTGTGGTCGTGGAACTGTGCTATGCCATAGAGCTTCCATATACCATAAATCAGTGCTGCGATGATAGCTAGCACAAAGCCCTTTCTTAGGCGCCCTTTTGCTGTTCTAGTTGCTCTTTTCCATAGCCATTCCAGCTCCATGTCTTGCACCCCTATCTATGCATGTTTTAGAGAACTGGCATTCAAAAAACAAATGAGAGAGTTTCTGTGGCTGTCTACATATCACACACTGGCTGTCTTAGCTAACCTGTCTTTTGTTTGTAATCTTCCATGCATAGTTAGCCAGCAAATAAAGCTATATTTAGATATGTTTTTGGTTATTCCATACCCAACCTCGATGTTGCCGTGTTGCTTGACTTCTGAATATTTCCCATCTTTGTCTCTAATGTGGCAAATCTTTTTCCAATACCAACTCATGTTGTGCTACATACTGCCACTAAGGTTCTCCTTTTATATATAGATGGTTAACCCACTTGAGCAATATTCCAAACATACTTGCCAATGGCTGCATCATTCCAGCTCACACAATAAAGGCACTCTAGTGGTGTCCACCTTCCTATCCCAGAGGTAATTTCTGCATATAGTAGAAAGAGAGAAGCCCAATACACGTGTGTGTGCATGAGTACTAAATTTATCAGTTGCACTCTGCCAGCATAGGATAATGTTCTCGATCCCCATCCTCTAACTTTAGTAATCACTTTATCCGCCATTTCACAATCCACAGCTGAAATCTTTCGGGACTCCAAGGTATCTGAATGAGAGCTTGTACGAATATTTGTAATAATAATTAATACGGGATATATATGCAATGCACCAATAAATTGTCGAAATACTATCAGTATAACAGTTGAATTAAATAAGAAAATGATTTATAAAAGATAAAATCATAATAAATTTTAAATACAACAAAAATAATATTCACAGTCATGTAAGAAAAATAATTGCACGTGATACATATAGCATAACAGTGTTGAGAAGGAATTTCACAATTGTTTGAATATTTGTAAGAGTAACAAAGTACACGGTAATTACATAAATCATTATTCTCATCTTTTAACATAGCAGTGTTGTGAAAATTTTAATAATGTTTTGAACAATTGTTGGAGTAATAAATACACGATGGTCACATGAATCATTATTGCCATTTGTTTCCTCGAAGTATAAGAATTTAGCAAATATTAACCAATATTATTTTCTCCATTTACATATGCAATTATTTTCCACACCTAGTATATCCGACACATTAGAATCACCTACCAATAAAAATATAAAATTTTTAAAAAGATAAAAATTAATCGTAACTGTATATACCAGGAAGCATAATAATTGGGTTGAGCTCACACCTTTTTACTTAAAAATATTACCAAAAATTACGAAGAAGTATTTTGTTTGAATAATTTTGAAATTCATTCCACGTCGTTTGAATCAAAATAATTTTAAATTTATTAGATAAATCTTAATTATTTAAATATATACTATCAAGAACTATTAAGAATAATATGAACACGAATAATGGATAAATTTAATCTATTACTCTAGTGATCTAAAATTAACATACGTATTCCTTAACAAATCAGTAGGTTAAACAATACAAATATTTATTTTATAAAAAATAAATATTTATTTTCTAGAATAAGGTAAATATGAAAAAGATAGGTAGTTTGTAAAAAACTTAAATTCATAAACGCAATATTCCCAAAATGATATACAAGATAAAATCAATACCTTACATTATGTAAGCATTCTATTTGTTTGAAAAGTTTCAGTTGAATTTCACATTCAATATGAACATCTTAATGTATTTTTGAGCCAATCCAATCTTTGTTTTAATTTTTTTTGTGCAAATTATTTTTAACCAATCATAACACATAATACATTGATAATAATATTTCACAGTATTTTGATTTTCATTTGAATATAAATCTTGAATTTAGAGATAACTAATGGCACAGAGCATCTAATTGTGAAAATAAATCAATCAAAAAAAAATTATTGTTAAACTTCGATGTGTAGGAGACTTGGACGAACTCGCTCTAAAAACCTAACATGCATTGGTTTGATTTGAGAAATTTGTAAAGAAATTAATTATTCATAATAAAAAAAATAAAAATAAATGAAAGAGCACAATTCCATCTGTCTTATTAGAACCACTTTATTATCATGTAAAAGAAAGATATTCATATAACCCCCCCCCCCCCCCCAGGTATTTTTTTCCTTTAAAATTAGATTGCATGTTTAGAAATTACCATTTAGTTATTTTATTATTTAAAATTTTAAAAACAACTCAATTTGTTTGAATTATGTAGTAATCCTAATATTAAGGAACATAAAAAAATAGGAAAAATGGCCAAATATACCCCTCTACTTTGATATATTGTTCACATTTATCCTTCGTTATACTATTGGGTCAAATCTACCCTCACCGTTAGCAACGTTTTCAAATTTACCCTCTAACATAACGGAAAGCCCCAAATCCCAAATTCCTTCTATTTACTACATTTCCCCCCTCACAAATCACTTATCTCCTACGTGTGCTCTACCAGGGAAGAAAATATCCTCGACAAGTTGATTTCTTGTTCCACTTGACTATATAGAGCAGGAAGACTTTCCAAATTCACCACCTCTAGGCATGAGAACACTAGTAAATATTTCTTTGAAAGGATGTTCTGAAGCTGAACATAAATTTAAACAGATCATTTAATTTAGGATTTCTCAGACAATACTAAAAAATTATATGTCATAAATTTCATGCAAAAGTGCTTGCGCCAGCAAAATTTACATCAAAAGACATGCCAAGTTCAAATTCGAAAGGGAATGCATTTACATGGATACCTACGGCCTTGTTATGCCAGTAGTCCATAAAAAATAGTAAATATTAGTAACAACTTCATAAGCGAATGTATTTTAACCACCTGAAGAATTAAATAAATCTCTTTCAAATTATCTACGGTATTTCACTCATCCCCATTCCGTTGGAGACACCCATAAACTGTGAATTATGCCTTTCATTTATGGTTTGAACATAACCAAAGACAAGGGAGAAAATTATGTTGTAACTCCACATTTTCATTTCTAATATCGACCTTTTTTCTTCTCTGGTGGATCACACGAAGGAAATGATTGATTAGTGAGGAAGAATTACAGTAAATAGAAGGGATTTGGGGCTTTCCGTTAGATTAGAGGGTAAATTTGAAAATTTTGCTAACAGTGAAGGTAAATTTGACTCCATAGTATAACGAAGGGTAAATATGAATAATATATCAAAATAGAGGGGTATATTTATCCCTTTATATCACAAAAGATATCTAACTTAATTTATATTTAACTTTATATGAATTAATATCAATTAAGACTTTAAAGGGTATAAGGAACTTTCCACTTCGTTTAGAATAATATAAATGTTTGTAGAATTTAGTATTGAATTTCCTTTTATATTAGATTCGTAAAGATTTAAAATTCAAAAATTAATTAACTTTTTTAATCCCTTCTCCAAATATAATTCAACATTCCCACGCTTCAAAGTTGCGGGAAAGGTAAGTATATAGACTCCTAGAGTTATTTGACTTTCAAGACGAATTTGTTGAGTTTACCTTTTTGTACATTGTATTGAAAAGATAATTTAATTTTTAAGGATATTTTTGTCAACCAACATTATATTCATGCTTTTATAATAATATAGATATAGATTAAAGTAATAGATTATAGGTTAAAAGTATTCTAAATCAAAAAAAGTAGGAGAAAAAGTACGAAAAACAACCTTGATGAGTCCTTGAATATGCATGGAAGGGAGGTTCTTTTCTAAATTAAAAACGATAGTGACTTTTTTGAAAAGAAAAAGATGGGCTTATATTTTAGGAATTTGTAAAAGACAACAATCCAAATAAGGAAAAAAATTATATTTATATAAATAAATATTAAATTCGTAAATATTATGACCTTTTACCTAGTTCAAATATAAAAAAATATCTAATAGTCAAAATTTTAGTTATTAATGTGAAAGTCCTAAGTATTCGAAAATTACTAAATGACACATTTTATTCAATGTTAAATTTAGTTTTAAACGGTAAAAAATATAAACAATATTTTACTTAAGGCATTCGTGCTTTTACGTGTGATTTCGCATGTATCCCATTTTAATGAAATAAATATTTAAAAGATTATATAAATATAATAAAGAGTTATGATTAATAGTTCAAATAATATATAATTTATATAAGATAAAATTTAATTGATTTTAAATTTTTAAGTATTAGTGCTTTCTATATACTTCAAATAAAGATAGAGTTGATAAGCAAAATTTTATATGTATTGGCATTTTGTTCTTTTATAATACTCCCCCGGCCCACTTTAATTGATTTGTTGGCTTGTGGTTCATAATATTTAATTTTTTCATATATCAAGAAGGCATTAATTTATTTTTTTCAAAGTTGCCCTTGGAGTAAAGAGTCTTCAAGTATCTATTATATTTTTAATGAACAAATTAAGGTTAATATGATCAATTTTATTGTTAATTAATGCTAAAATATGGATTCCTTCATGTATAAAAACAGTCAAAAAATTAATTAAAATAGACCTGGAGGGAGTAGTAATATATATAAATAATGTGCATTTTAGAGTCATAGACTCATAGATGCAAAAATATAAGCATGTTACTAAAAATAAACTAATATATAATTTGAAACTCTTTTGAATGAGTGAAAATAATTCCTAATTGAGTCTATACCCGCATGTTTATGTATAGATTGAAAAGTTTTCAAGGTGTATAATATCAGGACATCTATAAGTGTCACGATCCAAATCGATGGATCGCGACGGGCACCCGGTGCCTTACTCAACCGAGTATCAACGTAACGTATCTGTCATATCGTACTATCTTTCTTATCGTACTATCATAGGTAAATGGGCCAGAAAGGCTGTCATGAGATTACTGGAATAAAGCATGAGGGAATACTGTAATGACCCAACCTGTCATTTTGACTTTTAGAACCTCGTTTTCCTAAACAAAACTTCCCGTATGTGCTTTTATAAAATTTATGACTTGAGGGGATGGTTGGTTCGGGATTTGGAAGTATTCGGGTTGAAATCGGAACACTTGGTTCCTTAAGTTGGCCTTAAAATGCTAAGTTTGACTTCGGACAACATTTTGAGAAAACGATCCCAGAATAGAATTTTGATGATTCCAACAGTTCCGTATGGTGATTTTAGACTTAGGAGCGTGTTCGAAATTTTATTTGGAAGTCCGTAATTGAACTAGGCTTGAAATGGCGAAAGTCGAATTTTTAAAAGTTTGACGGGGGGGGGGATGACTTTTTGATATCGGGATCAAAATCCGATTCTGAAAATTCGAATAGGTCCGTCGTGTCATTTATGACTTGTGTGCAAAATGTGAGGTCAATCGGACGTGATTTGATAGGTTTCAAAGTCGTTTGTAGAAATTGGAAATTTCAAAGTTCATTAGGCTTTAATTGGGGGTAATTCATAATTTTAGCGTTGTTTGAGGTGATTTGAGGGTTCGACTAGGTTCGTATGATATTTTAGGACTTGTTGGTATATTTGGTTGAGGTCCCGAGGGGCTTGGAAGTATTTCGGATGGTATTCAAAGTATTTTCCTTCATTTTGGCACTGCTGGTAGCTGCTGATTTTCGGTATTTTAAACCTTCTTCGTGATCGCGAAGATTGGGACATGATCGCGTAGGCTTAGTTGAGGCAGTGTTAATTTGTTCTTCGCGATCGCGTGAGGTCAATCGCGATCGGGTAGGTTTGGCAAGCCGTGCATCGCGATCGCGTGGTATTGTTTGCAATCGCGTAAGGTTAATTGATGGCTACTGAGTTTTTGTGCTTCGCGATCGCGTGAAGAGGGATGCGATCGCGTAGCTTTAATATTTTGTGACTCGCGAACACTTGAAGAAGGTCGCGTTCGCATAGAGTAACGAGGCAGAAGCTGGGCCACACGCTTAATGCTTCGCGATCGTGTGAGAAGGCTTGCGATTGCATACGCTTGCGGAGACTGTGCTTCACGATCGCGTAGAGTTAAATCTGGGCAGTAAAAATTTATACTTCGCGATCGCGTGTGGATGTTCGCGATCGCGAAGAGTAAAAGCCCGGGCAGAGAGTTTAAGTCCCATATTTCAGTTTTAACGATTTGGAGCTCAGATTGAGGCGAGTTTTGGGAGATTTTCAGAGAAAACATCGGGGTAAGATTTGAGGGTCGAATTATTATTGGAATTTAGTCATTTTGGTATGGTTAGACTCGTGGTTGAATGGGCGTTCATATTTCGTAACTTTCACCGGATTCTGAAACGTGGTTGAGTTAATTTCAGATTTTATTAAAAATAATTTAGTATTTTCTTATGGAATTAATTCTATAATTTTTGTTAACTGTATCGAATTAATTATGACTAGATACGAGTCGACCGGAATCAGAAAATCGAGAAAAAGGCGTACTACTTGGTTAAATTGGAGCAAGTCGAGGTAAGTGACTTGTCTAACCTTGTGTGAGAGAAATTTTTCCTAGGATTGGTATTAATTATAATGTGATGAAAGTCGTGTACACGAGGTGACGAGTTTGTACATGGGCTAAATGTGAAGGATTATATTTTTAAATTGTGTAGATTACTGTTGCATATTAATTAAATTAATAAATCTTGTTATATTCTCCATCATTGATTTGATTTATATACTTTAAATTTGCTTGACCTTTTTTCTGCTAATTGTTTTACCTGTTTAGTTGGAACTTGGTTTCTTTTATTCTGTGTATTATTTGAAGGTTGATTTTCTTTAAATTAAATATTTTTGATATGAAGTATTTGACATTTTTAAATTTGGTATTAAAGCAACGTATTAAAGATTTTGAAATATTATTTTGCTGAATTATTTATTCCTCAATATTTTTGTAAGATTTTCACACTCATTGTGATGGAGCCGTGAGCTTTTTATTGTGAAAAACTATTATTGATGATTTATTTTGGCATGAGCTGTGAGCTCTTTATTGTGGAAAAATATTGTTGTTGAATTATTTTGGCAAGTTAAATTATTTGAACACTTGAGGTGTATATTGTGATATTGATACTCATGCGGTGGTATAAGGTCTGGGTATTGAAACGCATGCGGTGAGATAAGGGTGGCTTGATATGCATGGCTAGTAGGGGAACTACTAGAAGTCATGCGGTGTAATAAGGATGGCTAAAACGCGGGATGTTATTTCGAAAAAAAATGATTTCTTTAAAATAAATTGTGTAAAGGCTCACGCGGTGAGATAAGGAAATAAGATATTGTGAATTTATTTATGATTTGGGACTACAAGGCGACCTCGGGAGTTTCCTTGTTGATATTGATTTATGGCCCCAGTTGCCTTTGTTTATTTGTTGTGATTTTCTTAAAGTTAAAAGGAATTCTATTTTGATTCTGCGAGATATTATTGACATTATTTTGTGTAATTAAATGGTGACATGCTACTTGATTCATTTCCATTGCCAATTTATTTTATTATATTGTTAAACATTTTTTCATGCAATTATTATTTTCCAGTAGGACCTGACCTGACCTCGTCACTACTCTACCGAGGTTAGGCTTGGCATTTACTACGTACCGCTGTGGTGTACTCATACTACGCTTCTGCACATCTTTTTGTGCAGATCTAGGTACAACTTATCAGACCAGGCATCAGTAAACTAACTGTACGAGGAGATTTCGAGGTATATCTGCCAGCGTCCACTGACTCCGGAGTCCCTTTCTATCTTACTATGTTGTCATCCTTATTTGTTTTAGACTCTGATGTATGGAGACATAGAGAATAAATTCTCAAAAGCTTGTGAATTATTTCTACCAGGTTTTGGGAGTTGTAATTATGTAAAGTTTCAGAATTTTACTTTTATTCCGCATTGATAGGCTTACCTAGTCTTAGAGACTAGGTGCCATCATGACATCCTACAAAGAGAATTTGGGGTCGTGACAAGTTGGTATCAGAACACTAGGTTCATAGATGTTATGAGTCACAAGCAGGTTTAGTAGAGTCTTGCGGATTGGTACAGAGACGTCTGTACTTATCTTCAGGAGGCTATGGAACTGTTAGAAAAATATTCACTTCTTTGATTCCTTATCGTGCGTAATTGTTGAATTCAAAGTTCTAAACCATTATATTTCTATTCTCTCACAGATGGTGAGGACACGCACAACTGGATCCGATGATCAGACACCCGTGCCCTCTGTTGGAGCCGCAAGAGGCCAGGGTTGGGGCAGAGGCCGAGGAAGAACACATGGTGTAGCCAGAGCACCTGCACGAGCTGCTGCACCAGAGCCACCAGTAGCTCCAGTTGGAGAACAGACATCTGAGATGCCTGTTACTACTCCTGCACTTCAGGAGACCCTTGCCCAGTTATTTAGCATGTTTGGCACTCTAGCTCAGGCAGGGTTAATTCCACTTGCTCCTGCCATATCTCAGGCCGAGGGAGGAGCACAGACTCCCGCCGCCCGTACTCCAGAGCCACGGGCCCAAGTTGACCATGCATTAGAGGTTATACCAGTGCAGCCAGTTGTCCCAGTTCGGCCTGAGATTAGGACAACAGTTTCATAAGGGGAGCAGCTCAGGCTCGAGAGGTATAAAAAGTACCACCCTCCCACTTTCAGCAGTTTAGCTTCAGAATATGCTCAGGGTTTTCTGGAGGAATGTCATCGTATCCTTCGCACTATGGGTATTGTGGATTCCAGTGGGGTTTCTTTCACGGCATTCCAGTTTAGAGGAGCAGCCTACCAGTAGTGGCAAACATACGAGTTGGATAGTCCGGCTAAGGCAACATCACTCACTTGGACTCAATTTTCAGATATGTTCTTAAGGGAGTATGTTCCTCAGAGTCTTAGAGATGCATGGTGCGTAGAGTTTGAGAAGCTACGCCAGGGCTCTATGACCGTGTCAGAATATGCGGTCTGATTCAGTCATTTGTCTAGGCATGCACCAGCCTTAGTTGCTATTGTTCGAGAGCGGGTTCGCAGATTTATTGAGGGTCTCCACCCTAGTATCAGATACAGTATGGCCCGAGAGCTAGAGATGGAAATCACATACCAACAGGTGGTGTAAATTGCTAGGAGATTAGAAGGTATGCAGACTCGGGAGAGGGAAGAGAGGGAAGCTAAGAGGCCCCGAGATTCTGGCACATATAATAATTCTCGTGACCCAATTTCAACCCGTCATGGTAGAGGTTATGTGAGCCATCCTATTCATTAAGCACTTCTAGCTTCCAGTGGTATTCTGGCTACTCCCAGACCTCAGGTTCCATATTATGCACCGCCAGTGTCTATTGTACCTCCTGTACGGGGTGCTTTCAGTGGGCAGTCTAGTCGATCAGGATCGAGCCAGTCCCAGCAGCCACGACCTCCGAGGGTTGTTTTGAGTGTGGTGACACTCATCATATTATGAGAGATTTTCCCATATTTAGGAGGGGTGCACCTCCACAGATTTCTCAGGCCCCACCTATTCCACAAGGCCCTCAGGCTTCTCAGGCCATGATTACTGCACTAGTTGCCACTCCACCTGCACAGCTAACAAGAGGTGGAGGTCGGACAAGTAGAGGCCGCCCTAGAAGGGGAGGCCATGCCAGATATTATGCCCTTCCTGCTAGGACAGATGTCATGGCATCCGATTCTGTTATCACAGGTATTATTCCGATCTGTCATAGAGATGCATCAGTCTTATTTGATCAAGGCTCCACTTATTCTTATGTGTCATCTTATTTTGCCGCATATTTGGCCATACCACGTGATTCCTTGAGTTTTTCTGTTTATGTATCTACACCCGTGGGTGAATATATTATTTTGGACCGCGTGTATCAGTCGTGTTTAATTATTATCAGCAGTTTTGAGACCAGAGCTGATTTATTATTGCTCAGTATGGTGGATTTCGATATTATTTTGGGCATGGACTAGTTGTCGCCCTATCACGTTATTGTTGATTGTTACGCCAAGATGGTGATATTGGCTATGCCAGGTCTACCACGGCTAGAGTGGATAAGTACCTCGAATCATGTTCCTAGCAGGGTTGTTTCATTTCTTAAAGCTCAACGAATGGTTGAGAAGGGGTGTGATGCGTATCCGGCCTATGTGAGAGATGTTACTGTTGATACTCCTACCATGGAGTCAGTTCCTATAGTAAGGGATTTTACCGATGTATTTCCAGCAGATCTTCCGGGTATGCCACCCGAGAGGGATATTGATTTGTTACCAGGCACTCAGCCCATTTCTACTCCACCATACTATATGGCCCCAATAGAGTTGAAAGAACTAAAAGAACAGTTACAGGAGGTGCTTGATAAGGGTTTCATTCGGCCTAGTGTATCGCCTTGGGGTGCTCTTGTCTTATTTGTAAAGAAGAAGGATGGTTCTATGCGGATGTGTATTGATTACCGGCAGTTGAACAAGGTTACAGTGAAGAACAGGTATCCATTGCCATGTATTAATGACCTATTTGATCAGCTTCAGGGTGCCAGGGTATTCTCTAAAATTGACTTGCGTTCAGGCTATCATCAGTTGAAGATTTGGAGCCAGATATCCCGAAGACTGCTTTCAGGACTCGGTACAGTCATTATGAGTTCCTTGTGATGTCTTTTGGGCTGACCAATGCCCAACAACATTTATGCACTTAATGAATAGTGTATTTTAACCCTATCTTGATTCTTTCGTCATAGTGTTTATTGAAGACATTCTAGTGTATTCCCAGAGTCGGGAAGATCATGAACAACACCTGAGGACTGTGCTTTAGACTTTGAGAGAAAAGAAGTTACATGTAAAATTTTCAAAGTGTGAATTCTGGATTGATTCAGTGGGATTTTTGGGCCATATAGTTTCGTGCGAGGGGATCAAGGTAGATCCAAAGAAGATTGAAGCAGTGCAGAGTTGGTTCAGATCGTCCTCAACTACGAAAATCCAGAGTTTCCTGAGTTTGGAAGGGTATTATCGCCGATTTGTAGAGGGTTTCTCTTCTATTTCTGCATCTATGACCAAATTGACCCAGAAGGGTGCTTCATTCAGGTGGACTGAGAAATGTGAGGAGAGCTGCCAAAAGCTCAAGACAGCTTTGACTACAGCCCCAGTATTGGTGTTACCTACAGGTTCATGGTCTTATACTGTGTATTGTGACGCGTCGCGTATTGGTCTCGGTGCAGTGTTGATGCAAGACGGTAGGGTGATTGTCTACGCGTCCAGACAGTTAAAGGTAGATAAGAAGAATTATCCGGTCCATGACCTTGAGTTAGTAGCTATTGTTCATGCCTTGAAGATTTGGCGGCATTATTTGTACGGTGTCCATTGTGAGGTCTACACCGATCACCGAAGTCTACAACATCTGTTTAAACAGAAGCATCTTAGCATTCTCTATCATCCCAGAAAGGCCAATGTAGTGGCCGATGCCTTGAGTCATGAGGCGGAGAGTTTGGGCAGCTTAGCATATTTACCGGTAGCAGAGAGGCCTTTAGCCTTGGATGTTCAGGCCTTGGCCAACCAGTTTGTCAGGTTGGATATTTCCAAGCCGACTCGAGTTTTGGCTTGTGTGGTTTCCCAGTCTTCTTTGTATGATCGTATCAAGGAGCGTCAGTGCGATGGCCCCCATCTGCTTGTCCTTAAGGATACAGTTCAGCACGGTGATGCCAAGGAAGTCACTATTGGAGATGACGGTGTATTACGGATGTAGGGCAGGCTATGTGTGCCTAATGTAGATGGTTTGCATGAGTTTATTCTCCATAAGGCTCACAGTTCGCGGTACTCCATTCATCCGGGTACTGCAAAGATGTATCAGGACTTGAGACAACACTATTGGTAGAGGCGAATGAAGAAAGACATAGTGGAGTATGTATCTTGTTTTCTAAATTGTTAACATGTGAAATATGAGCATCAGCGGCCAGGTGGACTGCTTCAGAAGTTAGAAATTCCGGAATGAAAATGGGAGTGAATCACTATGGATTTCATTGTTAAACTTCCACGGACTCAGAGGAAGTTCGATGCAGTTTGGGTGATTGTGGATAGGTTGACCAAGTCAGCTCATTTCGTTCCTGTGATGACTACTTACTCTTCCAAGTAGTTGTCTCGAATCTATATTCGCGAGATTGTCAGACTTCACAGCGTACCGGTATCTATCATTTCTGACCGGGGTACACAGTTTACATCAAGGTTCTGGAGGGCAGTACAACGTGAGTTGGGTACTCGGGTAGAGTTGAGTACAACATTTCACCCTCAAACGGATGGGTAGTCTGAACGCACTATTTAGATACTGGAGGATATGCTTCGTGTGTGTGATAGATTTTGGGGGTGCTTGGGATCAGTTGTTACCTCTTGCGGAGTTTGCTTACAACAACAGTTATCAGTCGAGCATTCATATGGCTCCGTATGAGGCCTTGTATGGTAGGCGGTGCCGGTCTCCAGTGCGTTGGTTTGAACCAGGCAAGGCTAGGCTATTGGGTACATACTTGGTTCAGGATGCCTTGGAAAAAGTTAAGTTGATTCAGGATCGACTTCGTACAACCCAATCTAGACTGAAGAGTTATGTGGATCGGAAGGTTCGTGATGTTGCATTCATGGTTGGTGAGCGGGTCTTGCTCCGAGTTTCGCCTATAAAGGGTGGGATGAGGTTCGGGAAGAAGGGAAAGTTGACCCCTAGGTCTATTGGGCCTTTTGAGATTCTTGAAAGAGTAAGGAGAGGTGGCTTACAAACTTGCACTACCACTTAGTCTCTCTGCAGTTCATCCGTTATTCCATGTTTCTATGCTCCGGAAATATCATGACGATCCTCTCATGTGTTAGACTTCAGTTCAGTTCAGTTGGACAAAGATCTATCTTATATTGAGGAACCGGTGGCTATTTTGGACAGGCAGGTTCGAAAGCTGAGGTCAAGGAACATTGCTTCCGTGAAGGTTCAGTGGAGGGGTCATCCGGTCGAGGAGGTGACTTGGGAGACCGAGCATGATATGCGTAGCTGTTATCCTCATCTTTTCACCACTTTAGGTATAATTCTAAACCCGTTCGAGGACGAACGTTGAGGTGATCGCGTAGGCTTAGTTGATGCAATGTTAATTTGTTCTTCGCGATCGCGTGAGGTCAACCGCGATCGCGTAGGTTTGGCAAGCTCTGCATCGCGATCGCGTGGCATTGATTGTGATCGCGTAAGGTTAATTGAGGGCTGCTGAGTTTTTGTGCTTCGCGATCACGTGAAGTGGGATGCGATCATGTAGCTTTAATATTTTGTGACTCGCAAATGCGTGAAGAAGGTCGCGTTCGAGTTCGCGTAGAGTAACGAGGCAGAAGCTGGTCCACGCGCTTAATGCTTCGCGATCGATGAAGATGGCTTGCAATCACGTAGGATTGTGGATACCATGCTTCGTGGTCGGTAGGATCGCGTAGAGTTAAATCTGGGGAGTGGAAATTTGTACTTCACGATCGCGTGTGGATGTTCGTGATCGCGAAGAGTAAAAGCCTGGGCAGAGAGTTTAAGTTTTGAAAATGGGACTTCGTCCCATTTTTTCATTTTTAACGATTTGGAGCCCGGATTGAGGCGAGCTTTGGGAGATTTTCAGAGAAAACATCGGGGTAAGTGTTCTTAACTCAATTTTGGTTAGATTACCCAAATTCATCACTGTTTTTATCAGTTAATTGGTGATTTAAGTTGGAAAATTTTGAAAACCCTCTTGGATAGATTTGAGGATTTAAGGGTCGAATTGTTATTGGAATTTAATCATTTTGGCATGGTTAGACTCGTGGTTGAATGGGCGTTCATATTTCGTAACTTTCGCCGGATTCCTAGACGTGGGCCCCACGGGCCATTTTTGAGTTAATTTTGGATTCTATTTTAAAAAATGTAGTATTTTCTTATAAAATTAATTCTATAATTTTTGTTGACTTATCGAATTAATTATGACTAGATACGAGTCGACCGGAATCGGAAAATCGAGGGAAAGGCGTACTACTTGGTTAAATTGTAGCAAGTCGAGGTAAGTGACTTGTCTAACCATGTGTGGGAGAAATTTCTCCTAGGATTGGTATTAATTGTAATGTGATGAAAGTCGTGTACACGAAGTGATAAGTGTGTACACGGGCTAAATGTGAAGGATTATATTTTTAAATTGTGTAGATCACTGTTGCATATTAATTAAATTAATAAATCTTGTTATATTCTCCATCATTGATTTGATTTATATACTTTAAATTTGCTTGACCTTTTTCCTGCTAATTGTTTTACCTGTTTAGTTGGAACTTGGTTTCTTTTATTCTGTGCATTATTTGAAGGTTGATTTTCTTTAAATTAAATATTATTGATATGAAGTATTTGACATTTTTAAATTTGGTATTGAATCAACGTATTAAAGATTTTGAAATATTATTTTGCTGAATTATTTATTCCTCAATATTTTTGTAAGATTTTCATACTCATTGTGATGGAGCCGTGAGCTCTTTATTGTGAAAAACTATTATTGATGATTTATTTTGGCATGAGCCGTGAGCTCTTTATTGTGGAAAAATATTGTTGTTGAATTATTTTGGCAAGTTAAATTATTTGAGCACTTGAGGTGCATATTGTGATATACTGTGATATTGATACTCATGTGGTGGTATAAGGTCTGGGAATTGAAATACATGCGGTGAGATAAGGGTGGCTTGATACGCGTGGCTAGTAGGAGAACTACTAGAAGTCATGTGGTGTAATAAGGATGGCTAAAACGCGGGATGCTATTTCGGAAAAAATAATTTCTTTAAAATAAATTGTGAAGGCTCCCGCGGTGAGATAAGGAAATGAGATATTGTGAATTTATTTATGATTTGGGACTACGAGGATGTACCTCGGGAGTGCCCTTATTGATATTGATTTATGGCCGCAGTTGCCTTTGTTTATTTGTTGTGATTTTTCTTAAAGTTGAAAGTAATTCTGTTTTGATTCCACGAGATATTATTGCCATTATTTTGTGTAATTAAATGGTGACATGTTACTTGATTCATTTCCATTATCATTTTATTTTATTATATTGTTAAACATTTTTCCATGCAATTATTATTTTTCAGTAGGGCCTGACCTGACCTCGTCACTACTTTACCGAGGTTAGGCTTGGCGCTTACTGGGTACCGCTGTGGTGTACTTATACTATGCTTCTGCACATCGTTTTGTGCATATCCAGGTACAACTTATCAGACCAGGCATCAGTAAACTAGTTGTACGAAGAGACTTCGAGGTATATCTGCCAGCATCCGCAGACTCCGGAGTCCCCTTCTATCTTACTATGTTGTCTTCCTTCTTTGTTTTAGACTCTAATGTATGGAGACATATAGAATAAATTCTTAAAAGCTTGTGAGTTATTTCTACCAGGTTTTGGGAGTTGTAATTATGTAAAGTTTCAAATTTAAATTTTTATTCCGCATTGATAAGCTTACCTAGTCTTAGAGACTAGGTGCTATCACGACATCCTACGGAGGGAATTTGGGGTCGTGACAAATACTCAACATGATATACCGACTTTCACATATGACGTACGGGCCTATAAGGCCGGCATGATCCTTTATATTCCCAAAACGCAGGCCGACAAGGCCATACAAGTATCTATATACATGACATCTGTCTACAAGCCTCTAAGAATAAATAAATATCATAAAGGTCGGGACAAGTCCCCGCCATACCAATCAATACGTGTCCAAATCATACTGACCAAATAGGCAAGTCCGGAGCAAATGGAGTGCACCAACGCCTTACGCTGAGCTGATAGCCTACTTGGAGAACTCCCAACCTGTCTATCAGGACCTGCAGGTATGAAATGCAGTGTCCCCAGGAAAAAGGGACATCGGTACAAATAAAGTATTGAGTATGTAAGGTACGAATGCAGTATATAATAGACATGAAAGAAACATGGAGGAAAAGACTCAACCTGTTAGTCTGAATAGCTCTGTGAATCATGAAACATTTACAGTGTCATGCATATACGTATAAATGTCATATCATGCATAGGTATATGTGTACATAACATCATCAAGTCTGTGAGGGCATCCCATCATATCATCTCGGCCACTGTGGGAAAAATCATCAATGTATACCAACTGATCAGGTGGTGGTGCGTATATAACGCCATAACCTTTCCCCATATCCCATATACATATAATATACGCGTATATAACGCCATCTGGTCATGGGTCAATGTACATGTATAAATGAATGCAATGCATAATGAAGTAAGTCAATAAGATCTCTCGGATAAACTTTATCAACTACATATTTTTCTGAGACCCATAAACAGAAGATATAATAATACGACACATGGGAAATCAAGAACATAGGCACCCCTAGTATTTCTAAGAATAGATTCATTTGTGAAAGTTGTGCATTTGCTCGCTTCGTTTGTATCATATGGATCATGCCAAAAGGAAAGAAGGGATAGCCTTAATATACCTGAGTTGATTCTCTTAACAATCCCTCTAACCCACGTCTTTTGCGAAAAACCCGTAACGGCGGATCGAAATAGGGAAACATCCGTATGATATTCTTGAGAAAGATTATACCGTGCTCTCTTAGAATTGCATCTCACGCTGCTGTAGCGTTATTATGGTTCATATGGACTGTTTTGAGGATCCATCTGTTACTTAACAAACATAAAACATCACACTTATAGATATAGGAAGGTTTCTTTTCATTGTGGGTTGTGGGATTACTTTGCCCAAAAATCCCCTAAATATGCCACCTAGTACATAAACCAAAAAGTCATTGTTTGGTCTTGGCAAATATTATCCCTTGCTGCCACGTTGGGGATGATGTTCCCACCAAACTTATCCATTAATTTCCAATTACATGCTAATCTCACACTAAAAAATCAATAATTAATCAATTATCCACATAATAAGAATTATCTCATGTTTGAAATAACATAATACTTATAACCTCAAAATAATCTTGTCCTTGAAATGATGTCAATTATCTTACGACAAATCCAACGTACAATACTACGGGGTGTAACATCGTTATAATACTGCAGAGTGTAACATTGACGTAATATTGCGGGGTGTAACATCATTCCCCCCTTGGAACATTCGTCCTCGAATGTTGACTGATGCACTTATCGGTCTCATAACCAGATAACTCTTACGAATGGTTTTAATACTGTCCTTTCCATTTAGGCAACTGTTCTGTGAATAAATCTAAAGTCCAGAGCATTCCCACCTTTAGGCCTTTTTCTCACACACGACCTGTGGACGAAATTCTTCCATTCTCATAATTGTTGCTACCTTCTGTCATGCATCATGTACGACTTTTTTCTTGTATGTGCGCCTATGCGACTCTTCCCTCCAGCTTTTAGCCAATCTCCAGGACTCACTTTGGGAACATATACGGAACTTGACAATATGCCCCTCTGAGCATCTATAGGTGTACTAAAGTTCTTCGCTCGGTACTTTGTCAAACTTACGACTATTGCTATATCTTGTTTTATAGCCTTGGTTATCTATCCCTATAGAGTTACTACATTTAGGTAGGTCATACTATATCGTAACTCTTACTTCGATTTATTATTACCGATGTCTGCTACCCAACTCCAGGTTATTATCTCGCTGCTTATCATATATGTATAAATCTAAGTCCTTTAATGCTTCCTCATTACTGTTCATCTTAAGAATGACAGCCTGATCTCATCTCACACTGTTGAACTTTTATCCATATATTGTTGATTCACCTTAATGTTGATCTATAATCTACCACTGATAACTTGACCACTTATGTAACACTGCCGTGCTAGGGCTCACGTCTCAACGGGGAACATCTGAAGTGATTAGATTGATCCACCTAGGGGCGATATTATACTTCCATAACCGTATTTCATAGCATCCCAATGTGATTCACCTTACGTGGGTATTTTAATACTGTACAATTCATGAAATCCTTTTTTTTTTCAAATCATTACTCAATCGAAGGCCCAAACGTCATCCTTTATCTATCACAATTACACCCTCATTCTACTACCAGGGCAGCATTCCATCTCTTCTAAATACTACTAGTCTTAGACTCCTTTGAGTTCATTCAGGCTATACTGAGTTTTCTATAACTTAAAGAAACCATCAGCTCTCTTGTTTTCATGGGCTTAATCCCTTCTCACTCGCCTTTTCTTATCCTTACTCCTGTCTTCCTAAAACCTCGTCGATCTACCATACTTTAGCTTGCGACCTACGCATATCTATTTATACTACTCGCAACCTTCCTTGAACTTGCTTGCACCATAGATTTACTTATGCTATTCTGGAATATCAAGCGAAACTTCACATCGTCTCTAACTCTTCTTTACTCTCTTAACTAGACCTCTTGGTACCTAGAAACCATAGGCTGGAAGATATACCACTAATGACACCGCTATCATTCATGGATATTGAATCCCAGTTCTTCTAGCCCTCTATATAAAGTATGGATTATTCACAACCTTCTGCACCTGAGTATCTCATATGTTCTTCACCTTTACCTTAATTACCTTAAAATCTCACATCGTATCTTCTATCTTTTTCACAACCCCCTTCCAAATAGGTATAATTCACATCCACAACTTGAATCTCTCTTATAATACTTGCACCTCTGGTGCATACATAATCCGGTGGGAGCTCCATACTAACTTCTTATGAGGTCGGTACTCTTCTAACCTGCTTTATCTTAGTTCCTATCACGACCCAAAATTTTCACCTTCGGACCGTAATGGCGCCTAACATTTCACTTGCTAGGCAAGCCAATAATAGAATAATATTAACCATTTCTAAAAAAAATTTAAATTTATTAATAACAAGAAAATAAATGCATAAGTAAGGTCTGAAATATAGTGTCTAAATACCATCCCAGAATTGGTGTCACAAGTGCACGACCTTCCAGAATAATATAAATAAGGGCCTGAATTAAATAAAGTTGTCTGGAAATTAACACACAGTTAAAGTAAAATAGTCGGGGACTTCAGAATTGCGGACGCCATGCAGTTATACCTCAAGTCTCCTCTGTTAGCTGAAATCCGAGCAAGTCTATGGTGCGCCGCTGGGACCAACTCCGAAATCTGCACAAGAAGTGCAGAGTGTAGTATTAGTACAACCGACCCCATGTACTGATAAGTGCTGAGCCTAACCTCGACGAAGTAGTGATGAGGCTAAGGCGGGTAAATTACATTAACTTGTACGCAATATTGGTTACAACAGCAATAACATAAATAAATCAGGTAACTTATTTATAATAATTGAATCCAATTCAACAGTCATAACCAATTATCATTTATATCAATTCTGTTGCAGCGTGCAACCCGCTCTCACAATATATTCACATTCAATTCTGCTGCAGCGTGCAACCCGCTCTTACAATATATTCACATTCAATTCGGTTGCAGCGTGCAACCCGCTCTCACAATGTATTCATTTTCAATCCTCTCATATAATTATTTTTAATCAGGTATATATATTGACTTTTAAATAAATCTATTGCGGCGTGCAATCCGATCCCCCAAATATTGACTTTTAATAAGTCTGTTGCGGCGTGCAACCCGATCCTCCAATATGGACTTTTTAATAAGTCTGTTGCGGCGTGCAACCCGATCCTCCAATATGGACATTTTAATAAGCCTGTTGCGGCGTGCAATCCGATCCTCTAATATATTCATTTCGATCAATTCTGTTGCGGCGTGCAACCCGCTCCTCCAATATATACATTTACCAATTCAATTCTATTGCGGCGTGTAACCCGCTCCTCCAATATATTCATTTACCAATTCTTATAGAAGAAATTTCCCCAATAAATGCAACAATTAATATAAAATTATAAGACAACAAGTATACAATAATTATGAATTAATTATGAAACAAACAATGAGAAATAGCAAGTTATTATGGAAATTAGGGAGAAAATAGGCAGTTTAATATATAATATGCTAAATGTCAAATAACAATTAAGACACATAATTCAAATAGCATGTAACAATTAATGCAGGAATTCAAGAATTTATATTTGACAAAGAATAGGAGAGAAACAATTTTTATAACAATTAATTCGTGATTTAAAACAATTTATGATTTTTCAAGTAAGTAGGCAAACAATTAATTTGACGACGTATAGACACTCGTCACCTCGCCTATACGCCGTTTACATGCATTTCACATAACAAATAGTTTAAGAGTTCGATTCCCTTAAGTCAAGGTTAACCACGACACTTACCTCGCTTTGCAAATTCCAATCAATTACTCTACCATAACTTTTTCTTTTAAATATGTCTCCAAAAGTTTCAAATCTATTCACAAACAATTCGATATACTCAATATGAATCATAGAAATTAATTTCATATGAATTTATTAATTTTCCGAATAAAAATCAAATTCATTTAAATATTCAACAGTGGGACCCACGTCTCAAATCTCGAAAAAACTCACGAAATCCGAACACCCATTCCGCTACGAGTTCAATCATACAAAAATTATCCAATTCCGATATCAAATGGACCTTCAAATCTTAAATTTTCTTTTTTGGAAGATTTTATAAAAATTCTAATTTCTTCCATCTAAATCCGAAATAAATGATGAATATAGACTTAGATTTATGAAATACAATCACTATATGATAAAGAACACTTACCTAGTTCGAAATCGTGAAAAACTCCTTCGAAATCGCCCCTAAACCGAGTTCTAATTGAGGGTTTGTGAAAAATGAGAAAAATCCCGTTTTGGTTCTGTTTTAAGTCACAGGCGTCAGGCCTTCTTCGCGTTCGCGATGAGTAGCAGCCCGTGGCTTTCGAGTTCGCGAGTCCTCCTTCGCGTTCGCGAAGGCTTTTCCCCCCATGGTCTTCGCGTTAGCATGCCAGTGCTCGCGATAGCGTAGAAGGACGACTAACCCCTTCTCCAGGCCTCTAAAGCTTCGCGTTCGCGACCCAATCTTCGCGTTTGCGGAAAAGGAAAATTCAGCTAACCCAGTTTTCTCTCCGCGTTCGCGAGAGTACATTCGCGAACGTGATGAAGGAAATACCAGAAGCCTCAAGTTGCAGAAAACCAGATTTCTCTAAGTTCAAAATCATCTCGTAGCCTATCCGAAACTCACCCGAGTCCTCGAGGCTCCAAACCAAATATGCACACAAGTCCTAAAACATTATACGAACTTGATCGCGCGATCAAATCACCAAAATAACACCTAGAACTACGAATCGGACGCCAAATCAAAGGAAATTTTCAAGAAAACTTCAAAACTTATATTTTTACAACCGGACGTCAGAATCACGTCAAATCAACTCCGATCCTCACCAAATTCGGCAGATAAGTCATAAATATTATTGTGGACCTCTACCAGGCTCCGGAACAAAAATACGGACCCAAGATCAATAAATCCAACATCAATAATTTCTTAAAAATCATTAAGCTTTCAAGCTTTTAATGTTTCATCACAATTCCATAACTCGGGCTAGGGACCTCAGAATTTGATTCTGGGCATACGCCCAAGTCCCAAATCATGATACGGACCTATAGGAATTGTCAAAACACTTATTCCGGTCCGTTTGCTCAAAATATTGACCAAAGTCAACTCAGTTGAGTTTTAAAGCTCTATTTCATATTTTAATCCATTTTTCACATAAAAACTTTTTGGAAAATTGTACGGATTGCGCACGCAAGCCGAGAAATAATAAAAGGTGCTTTCCGAGGTCTTATAACACATAATTACTTATTAAATTTAAAGATGATATTTTGGATCATCACATTCTCCACCTCTAAAACAAACGTTCGTCCTCGAACGGAGTTAGAAAAAGTACCTGAGCTGGTGAATAAGTGTGGATATTTACTCCGCATGTCTGACTCGGACTCCCAGTTAGATGGCTCTACTGGCTGACCTCTCCATTGCACCTGAACTGAAGGATGACTCTTAGACCTCAACTGTCGGACATGTCGGGCTAGAATAGTCACCGGCTCCTCCTCGTAAGTCAAATCTCTGTCCAATTGGACTGAGCTGAAATCTAACACATGGGACGGATCACCATGATATTTTCGGAGCATAGACACATGGAACACCGGATGAACCGCTGATAAATTAGGTGGTAATGCAAGCCTGTAGGCTACTTCACCCACCCTTTCAAGAATTTCAAAGGGTTTGATATACCTAGGGCTCAACTTGCCCTTCTTTCCGAACCTCATTACACCTTTCATGGGTGAAACTCAGAGCAATATTGTTTCTCCAACCATGAATGCAATATCACAAACTTTACGGTCGGCATAACTCATTTGCCTAGACCGAGCTGTGCGAAGTCGATCCTGAATAATCTTGACCTTATCCAAGGCATCTTGTACCAAATCGGTACCTAATAACCGAGCCTCTCCCGATTCAAACCAGCCAACCGGAAAACGACATTGCCTTCCGTATAATGCCTCATATGGAGCCATCTGAATGCTCGGCTGGTAGCTATTATTATTAGCAAACTCCGCAAGTGGCAAGAAATGATCCCAAGAACCTCCAAAGTCTATAACACAACCGCGAAGTATATCCTCCAATATCTGAATAGTGCGCTCTGACTGTCCGTCTGTCTGTGGATGAAATGATGTACTCAATTCCACACGCGTGCCTAACTCACGCTGTACAGCCCTCCAGAAATGTGAGGTAAACTGTGTACCTCGATCTGAAATTATAGACACGGGCACACCGTGAAGTCGGACAATCTCACGAATGTAAATTTTAGCTAACCATTCTGAAGAATAGGTAACTACCACTGGAATGAAATGTGCTGATTTGGTTAACCTGTCCACAATGACCCAAACTGCGTCAAATTTTCTCTGAGTCCGTGGGAGTCCAACAACAAAATCCATAGTGATACGCTCCCATTTCCATTCAGGAATTTCTAACTTCTGAAGCAAACCACCAGGTCTCTGATGCTCATACTTAACTTGCTGACAATTCAGACACCGAGCTACATGTGCAACTATATCCTTTTTCATTCTCCTCCACCAATAATGTTGCCGCAAATCTTAATACATTTTGGTTGTACCTGAATGAATAGAATACCTGGAACTGTGTGCCTCTTCAAGAATTAATTCACGAAGCCCATCCACACTAGGCACACAAATACGACCCTGCATTCGCAGAACTCCATCTTCCCCCACAGCAACCTATTTGGCATCACCGTGCTGCACTGTGTCCTTAAGGACAAGTAAATGAGGATCATCATATTGTCTCTCTCTGATGAGCTCATATAAAGAAGATCGAGCGACTGTGCAAGTTAGAACCCGACTGGGTTCTGACACATCTAACCTCACGAACTGATTAGCCAAAGTCTGAACATCTGCAGCTAATTCCCTCTCACCAACCGGAATATACGCAAGACTGCCCATACTCACAGCCTTTCTACTCAAAGCATCGGCCACCATATTAGCCTTTCTGGGGTGATACAAAATGGTGATATTATAGTCTTTCAACAACTCCAACCATCTTCTCTACCTCGAATTAAGATCTTTTTATTTGAACAGGTACTGAAGGCTATGATGATCAGTAAATACCTCACACGAGACACCGTAGAGGTAATGCCTCCAAATCTTCAGTGCATGAACAATGGCTGCTAGTTCTAAGTCATGAATATGATAATTCTTCTCGTGAACCTTAAAATGCCGCGACGCATATGCAATCACCCTGCCATCTTGCATTAATACTGCACCAAGCCCAATATGAGATGCATCACAATATACTGTATACGATCCTGAACCTGTGGGTAATACCAACACTAGCGTCGTAATCAAAGCAGTATTAAGCTTCTGAAAGCTCAACTCACACTCGTCTGACCATCTGAATGGGACACCCTTTTGGGTTAGTCTGGTCAATGTGCTTGCTATAGATGAAAACCCTTCCATGAACCGACGATAATAACCTGCCAAACCCAGGAAACACCGGATCTCTGTAACTGAAGTAGGTCTAGGTCAATTCTGAACAGCCTCTATCTTCTTAGGATCCACCTTTATGCCTTTTGCCGATACAACATCCCCCAAAAAGGCAACTGAGTCTAACCAAAACTCACATTTTGAAAATTTGGCATATAACTGATGATCCTTCAAAGTTTGAAGCACACTCCGAAGATGCTGCTCATGTTCCTCTTGACTGCTGGAGTAAATCAAGATATCATCAATGAATACAACCAAAAAAGAATCCAAATAGGGCTTGAACACCCGATGCATCAGATCCATAAATGCTGCTAGGGCATTTGTCAACCCAAATGACATCACTAGGAATTCGTAATGCCCATACCGAGTGCGAAAAGTTGTCTTAGGGATATCAGATGCTCTAATATTCCACTAATAGTAACCAGACCTCAAATCAATCTTCGAAAATACCTTGGCACCCTGAAGATGATATTTTTTTTTTATAGTGGCCTTGTTCAACTGCCGATAATCTATACACATTCGCATAGAGCCATCTTTCTTCTTTACAAATAATACTGGTGCACCCTAGGGCGAGATACTAGATCTAATAAATCTCTGATCAAGCAAGTCTTGTAACTGATCTTTCAATTCTTTCAACTCCGGCAGGGCCATACGGTATGGTGGAATAGTAATGGGCTGAGTGCTCGGAGCCAAATCAATACAGAAGTCAATATCTCTATCGGGTGGTCTCCCCGGTAAATCTACAGGAAATACTTCTGGAAATTCACGAACAATTGGTACTGAGTCCATAGAAGGAACATCCGTACTGGGACCGCGAATATAATCCAAATAGGCTAGACACCTTTTTTCTACCATACACCGAGCTTTCATATAAGAAATAACCATGTTGGCAGAATGACCGGGAGTTCCTTTCCACTCTAACCGAGGTAACCCTGGTATGGCTAGAGTCACTGTCTTGGCATGACAATCCAATATAGCATGATAAGGTGACAGCCAATCCATACCCAAGATGACATCAAAATCTACCATATCAAGAAGTAGAAGATCCACACTAGTCTCAATATTACCAATAGTAACCACACATGAACGATAGACATGATCTACTACAACAGATTCTCCCACCGGTGTAGATACACACAGAAGCACTCAGAGAATCACAAGGCACAACCAAATATGAAGCAAAATAGGAGGACACATAGGAATAAGTAGATCCTAGATCAAATAGAATCGAAGCATCTCTATGGCAAACTGGAATAATACATGTGATCACAGCATCAGATGACTCGGCCTCAGGCCTAGCTGGAAAAGCATAAAATCGGGGCTGGCCCCCACCACTCTGAACTGCGTCCCTGGGAAGGCCTCTTACTGGCTGGCCTCCACCTCTAATGGTCTGACCTCCACCTCTAATGGCCTTACCTCCACGTCTAATGGCCTGACCTCCACCTCTAGCTGACTGACCCCTACCTCTAGCTGGCTAAGCAGGCGGTAAAGCAACCGGTGCCGGTATGATGGAACGAGAATCTTGTCGAGATCTGTTACTCGCCAATCTAGGGCAATACCTCCTGATGTGACCAATGTTTTCACACTCATAACACACATCCTAATGTCGTGGCTGCTGAAGCTAAAGCTGGCCCAAATCGGCCGGATAACCGTTGTAGTAACTCTAGAGTGGTGATGCACTGATAGGAGCTGAATGTGCACTGAATACTAGCTGCCCAGAGTAAGGCATAATAGGACTGTGACTCCCTGAAGCACCGGGAGATGCATGAAGTGCTGAATGAAATGGTCTGGAAGGATGACCTCTACCAATATTACCCCTGCCTCCAGATGAGGTACCACCGAAACCACCAAACTTACGAGGCCTCTTATCAGACCTCTGCCCTCTCTCCTATGCAAGAACTATCTCGATCCTCCTTGCGACATTAGCAGCTGCCTGAAAAGAAATCTCACTTCCGGTCTCCTTGGCCATCTAAAGTCTGATAGGGTGAGTGAGTCCCTCAATAAACCTCCTCACTCTCTCTCCCTCCGTAGGTAGTAAAAGGAGAGCATGACGAGCCAAATCAACAAAACAAGACTCATACTGAGTAACAGTCATACTGACCTACTATAGACGCTCAAATTACTTGCGGAATTACTCTCTCAGTATGATAGGGATGAACTTCTCCAGAAATAGCTGAGAGAACTGCTCCTAGGTAAGTGCAGGTGATCCAACTGGTCTGGTCAATGTATAATCTCTCCACCACCTCTTGGCGGAACCCGTCATCTGAAATACAGCAAAATCAATCCCATTGGTCTCAACTATACCCTTGTTCCACAGCACCTCGTGATAGCGTTCAAGATAATCTTGTGGGTCCTCAGAAGGTGTACCACTGAAGTGAACTGGAAAGAGCTTAGTAAACTTATCCAATCTCAATAAGTCCTCAAAATACATTGCGGGCCTATCACCGGTCTGTGCCGCAACAACTGGCTGAACTACCCTAACTGGCGGGGCTGCTGGAGCCAGATTCTGGGGACCCATCTACTCCAGAGCGAGAGTAGTGGGAGTTTGTGCTTCTCCCCTAGCTTGTGAGATGGCTGGTGCCACTGGAAATGTACCATTTTGGGCCACGCCCTCCATAAGACTTACCAAACGGACTAGAGTGTCCTGAGGTACTGGAGTGGCTCTGAATCCTTCCGGGACCTGAACTGGTCTAACTAGTACATTCTGAACTGGAACTTCCTCCTGAAGATCCATCTGAGGTTCTATAACGGTGCAGTTGCTCGAGCTCTGGACTGAGCTCTACCTCGGTCTCTGCCTCGGCCTCTAGCACGATCTCGACCTCGACCTCTACCCCTGGCCATAGTTGCCACCGGGGGTTCTGGTCCCTGTCCATCGGAAGAGGTATTACATGTTCTCACCATCTGCGAGAGAATTATAGTAGAATAATTCAATCATCGATGATAGAATAAATTCGCATGACAGAATAAGAAAGAAGTGACATTATTCCTAAACTTCATAGCCTCTGAGAAATAAGTACAGACGTCTCTGTACCGATCCTTCAGACTCTACTAAGCTTGCTCGTGACTCGTGAGACCTATGTAACCTAGTGATCTGATACCAACTATCACGGCCCGAAATTTCCACCTTCGGACCTTGATGGCGCCTAATATTTCACTTGCTAGGCAAGCTAACGTTAGAATAATATTAACTATTTCTAAACAACTTTTGAATTTATTAATAACAAGGAAATAAATGCGGAAGTAAGGTTTTAAATATAGTGAATAATCCATAAAAATAACAGTGTCTAAATACCATCCCAGAATTGGTATCACAAGTGCACGAGCTTCTAGAATAATACAAATAAGGGCCTAAATAAAATAAAGTTGTCTGGATATAAATACACAACTAAAGTAAAATAGACGGGGACTTCAGAACTGCGGATGCCATGCAGTTATACCTCAAGTCTCGTCTGGTAGCTGAAATCCGAGCAAGTCTATGGTGCGCCGCTAGGACCAACTCCGAAATCTACACAAGAAGTGCAGAGTGTAGTATCAGTACAACCGACCCCATGTACTGGTAAGTGCTGAGCCTAACCATGACAGAGTAGTGACGAGGCTAAGGCGGGTCACTTGCATTAACCTGTACGCAATATTAGTAACAACAACAGTAATAAAAATAAATCAGAAAACTCATTTATAATAATTAAAGCCAATTCAGTAGTCATAACCAATTATCATTTCCATCAATTCTGTTGCAGCGTGCAACCCGCTCTCACAATATATTCACATTCAACTCTGTTGCAGCGTGCAACCCGCTCTCACAATATATTCATTTTCGATCCTCTCATATAATTATTTTTAATCAAGTATATATATTGACTTTTAAATAAGTCTACTGTGGCGTGCAATCCGATCCCCCAAATATTGACTTTTAATAAGTCTGTTGTGGCGTGCAACCCGATCCTCCAATATAGACTTTTTAATAAGTCTATTCCGGCGTGCAACCCGATCCGCCAATATGAACTTTTTAATAAGTTTGTTGCGGCGTGCAACCCGATCCTCCAATATGGATTTTTTAATAAGTCTATTGTGGCGTGTAACCCGATCCCCCAATATATTCATTTCGATCAATTCTGTTGCGGTGTGCAACCCGCTCCTCCAATATATACATTTACCAATTCAATTCTGTTGCGGCGTGTAATCCGCTCCTCCAATATATTCATTTACCAATTCTTATAGAAGAAATTTTCCCAATAAATGTAACAATTAATATAAAATTATAATACAACAAGCATACAATAATTATGAATTAATTATGAAACAAATAATGACAAATAGCAAGTTATTATGAAAATCAGGGAAAAAATAGGTAGTTTAATATATAATATGCTAAATGTCAAATAATAATTAAGACACATAATTCAAATAGCATGTAACAATTAATGCAGGAATTCAAGAATTTATATTTGATAAAGAATAGGAGAGAAATAATTTTTATAATAATTAATTCGTGATTTAAAACAATTTATGATTTTTCAAGTAAGTACGCAAACAATTAATTTGACGACGTATAGACACTCGTCACCTCGCCTATACGTCGTTCACATGCATTTCACATAACAAATAGTTTAAGGGTTTGATTCCCTCAAGTCAAGGTTAACCACGACACTTACCTCGCTTTGCAAATTCCAATCAATTACTCGACCACAACTTTTCCTTTTAAATTTGTCTCCAAAAGTTTCAAATCTATTCACAAATAATTCGATATACTCAATATGAATCATAGAAATTAATTTCATATGAATTTATTAATTTTCCGGATAAAAATCCAAAATTCATTTAAATATTTGACAGTGGGACCCACGTCTCAAATCTTAAAAAACTCACTAAATCCGAACACCCATTCCGCTACGAGTTCAATCATACAAAAATTATCCAATTCCGATATCAAATGGACCTTCAAATCTTAAATTTTCTTTTTTGGAAGATTTTATAAAAATTCCAATTTCTTCCATCTAAATCCGAAATAAATGATGAATATAGACTTAGATTTCTGAAATACAATCACTATATGATAAAGAACACTTACTTAGTTCGAAATCGTGAAAAAGTCCTTTGAACACTTACTTAGTTCGAAATGGAGAAAATCCCGTTTTGGTTCTGTTTTAAGTCACAGGCGTCAGGCCTTCTTCGCGTTCGCGAAGGGCCTGTCGCGTTCGCGATGAGTAGCAGCCCATGGATTTCGCATTGGAGAGTCCTCTTCTCGTTCGCTAAGGCTTTTTCCCTCCTGGCCTTCGCATTCGCGTGCCAGTGCTCGCGCTAGCGTAGAAGGACGACTGACCCCTTCTCCAAGCCTCTAAAGCTTCGCGTTCGCATTGAGTTGGTCGCGTTCGCGAAGGGTAAAGTCCCCCTAGCTTCGCATCGTGACCCAATCTTCGCGTTCGCGGAGAAGAAAAATTCAGCCAGCCCAGTTTGCTCTTCGCGTTCGCGAGAGTACATTTGCGAACGCGATGAAGGAAATACCAGAAGCCTAAAGTTGCAGAAAACCAGATTTTTCTAAGTTCAAAATCATCCCGTAGCCCATCCGAAACTCACCCGAGCCCTCGAGGCTCCAAAACAAATATGCACACAAGTTCTAAAATATTATACGAACTTGCTCGCACGATCAAATCGCCAAAATAACACCTAGAACTACGAATCGGACGCCAAATCAAAGTAATTTTTCAAGAAAACTTTAAAACTTATATTTTTACAACCGGACGTCTGAATCACGTCAAATCAACTCCGATTCTCACCAAATTCGGCAGACAAGTCATAAATATTATTGTGGATCTTTACCGGGCTCTGCAACCAAAATACGGACCCGGGGTCAATAAATCCAACATCAGTAATTTCTTAAAAATCATTAAGCTTTCAAGCTTTTAATGTTTTATCACAATTCCATAACTCGGGCTAGGGACATCAGAATTTGATTCTGGGCATACCCCCAAGTCCCAAATCACGATACGGACCTATAGGAATTGTCAAAACATGAATTCGGGTCCGTTTGCTCAAAATATTGACTAAAATCAACTCAGTTGAATTTTAAACCTCTATTTCACATTTTAATCTATTTTTCACATAAAAACTTTTCGGAAAATTGTATGGGCTGCGCACGTAAGTCGAGGAATGATAAATGGTGCTTTTCAAGTCTTAGAACACATAATTACTTATTAAATTTAAATATGACATTTTGGGTCATCACAGTTCCCACGCATGCCAGAATTGTTTTTTGTACAACTCATATGATCTCGAATATTACTTTTTGTTTCACTTCCCACTCATTAGCCACGATTGGTTCCACTTTCTTATGGAGTGCAATCTCATCCCTTTCTTATTTTTATCGCATTCTTCCTTTACCATTCCATAGTTACTAGAACCACTTAACTCTGACTTAAAGCCACATCACTCCATATTCCCCTCTTTAGGGGAGTACTAAGATTTAGTGCTACGACGATCTACTTATAGATGTTTTAACTCTTCATCTTTGGCGTCTTTTCACATCCTTGATGACCCTTACTCGTATTGCGGTAATCCTTCTGTACCAAGGATAACAAAATTCCTTACTCACGAGGATGACACCTAGTGTAACTGGCACACATTGTCCCTTAAGCTTAACTTTGCTCACATTGCTTGCTTTAGGGAAGCGTCTTCCTAAATGACCTTTAAAGGTTATTCTTCTGTCGTCCATTCTATTATCACCGGAACACGATCTCTAAAATTCTCATGATGCCGAATATTATCAAATCATTCGGTCCCTAAGTCATGTTCAGTTTATCTTGTTCTCTAGCCCATACTGATTTCTATTACTCCAGGGTCTAACTTTTCCTTTTGGTAATCACGTTGGAATCACTAACTTATTTCTTGAAATGAGGATATAACTTTATGTCTTATACTCTCTTTTTGTTTCAAGGCTTGTCACCTCTCATCGTTTCCTTCACTTGACTATATACTCTGTAATACTATCATTTTTTTATCTACCGTTGTCATCCATGTATCACATCTTACTCATAATGCTTTATTAATTCTCTTCTTATTTCTCTGCTAATATTTCTATCTATCACTTTATTCTGAAAATTTCGACAAGACATTCTTTTCCTTTTAGCTCCCCATGCTCCATCCACTGGCTCTTCGGTTGCCTAACATTCTCTCTCTACTAGTGACGGGAGTCACACTAAGGTAATATTTATCCCTTCCGGTGCCTATTTTTAAAAAAAATATTTATTTGAACATTCTAGTATTCATATCTAGCTATGTTATTCTAGAGTGCACCATTTGGGTGTCTCACAAGGAGATCTATTAGCACATTTGCAATATCCTTCGGAAATGTCAACTAAGCAAACAATCCATCCACCATTTTGGGTTACTCTAACCCCAGCCGAATCCTGATATCTCGTCCTTCTCTTAAACTATATCTGTTAGCTCCCATAGGACATAGCTGAGATAGGTGTGGCCGATTGCACATATATCTGTTACTGTTGAAGGTAACTCAAAATGCTTATATATCTCTGCCTGAATTGTAAATACTGATAATCTTTATTAACTGGGTGTCCCGTACCCTTCTTCACCTTGCTTCTTTTACTTGTTGAAATGTGTATCTACCTTCTGAATCTCTTATTGCTTTTCACCATATGGGTGGATAGATATTCTTGCCTTAAGGCTCCTTATCAAGAAGCTTACACGTCTTAGTATACACATGATCTGCTGAAGACCTCACATTTATCCATCATAAGAATGATGTAAAATAGAGTTCCTCTACCTCAACTCTTCCACAACCACATGCAATCTCTTACCAACTATCTTTTGGATGTAGGTATCGTCTTATTACAAATAAAATAGAATTTAGGAGTTTGAATTCTTACAAGTGAGCTCTACCACACGATCTAGAGTAAGAAGAAAGATTGACAGTCCTAAATGCCCTGTAGCCTCCTGCTTATAAGTGTGGTGCACAATACACCCATAAACAAGACTCTACTTGACACGGCTTGTAGACTCCCTAGGACAGAACTGCTCTGATACCACTTCTGTCACGACCCAAATCGATGGGCCACTACGGGCACTCGGTGCCTTACTCAACCGAGCACCAACGTAATGTATCTGTCATATCGTACTATCTTTCTTATCATACTATCATAGGTAAATGGGCCAGAAAGGCTGTCATGATATTACTGGAATAAAGCATGAGGGAATACCCAACAAGATATACTGACTTTTACATATGTCGTACGGGTCTATAAGGCCGTCATAATCCTTTATATACTCAAAACACAGGCCGACAAGGCCATACAAGTATCTATATACATGACATCTGTCTACAAGTCTCTAAGAATAGATAAATATCATAAAGGTCGGGACAGGGCCCCGACATATCAATCAATACGTGTCCAAATCATACTGACCAAATAGGCAACTTCGGAGCAAATGGAGCGCACCAACACCTTCCGCTGAGCTAATAGCCTACTTGTAGGACTCTCAACCTATCTATCAGAACCTGCGGGCATAAAACACAGCGTCCCCAGGCAAAAGGGACATCAGTACAAATAAAGTACTAAGTATGTAAGGTACGAAAGTAGTATATAATAGACATGAAAGAAACATGGAGGAAAAGACTCAACCTGTAAGTCTGAATAATTCTGTGACTCATAAAATATTTATAGTTTCATGCATATGCGTATAAATGTCATATCATGCATAAGTATATGTGTACATAACATCATCAAGCCTTTAAGGACATCCCATCATATCATCTCGGCCATTGTGGATAAAATCATTAATGTATACCAGTTGATCAGGTGGTGGTGCGTATATAATGCCATAACCTTTTCCCATATCCCATATACATATAATATACGCGTATATAATACCATCTGGTCATGGTTCAATGTATATGTATAAATGAATACAATGCATAATGAAGTAAGTCAATAAGATCTCTCGGATAAACTTTATCAACTATGTATTTTTTTGAGATCCACGAACAAAAGATATAATAATAAGACACATGGGGAATCAAGAACATAGGCACCCCTAGTATTTCTAAGAATAGAGTCATTTGTGAAAGTTGTGCATTTGCTCGTTTCGTTTGTATCATATGGATCATGCAAAAAGGAAAGAAGGGATAGCCTTAACATACCTGAGCCGATTCTCTTAATAATCCCTCTAACCCATGTCTTTTGCTAAAAACACGTAACGGTGGATCGAAGTAGGGGAAAATCCGTATGATATTCTTGAGAAAGATTATACCGTGCTCTCTTAGAATTGCATCTCACGCTGCTGTAGCGTTATAAGGGTTCATATGGACTGTTTTGAGGCTCCATCCATTACTTAGCAAACATAAAACATCACACTTAAAGATGTAGGAAGGTTTCTTATCATTGTGGGTTGTGGGCCTCACTTGTGTGGATTACTTTGACCAAAAACCCCCTAAATATGTCACCTAGTACATAAACCAAAGAGTCATTGTTTGGTCTTGGCAAATATTATCCCTTGCTGCCACGTTGGGGATTATGTTCCCACCAAACTTATCCACTAATTTTTAATTACATGTCAATCTCCCACTAAAAAATTAATAATTAATCAATTATCCACATAATAAGAATTATCTCATGTTTAAAATAGCATAATACTTATAACCTCAAAATAATCTTGTGCTTGAAATGATGTCAATTATTTTACGACAAATCCAACGTATAATACTACGGGGGTGTAACATCTTCGTAATACTGCGGAGTGTAATATTGACGTAATATTGCGGGGTGTAACAATAAGGGAGTAGAGGTAGTTTGGAACAAATAAAATCTTTGAGTCTAGACTGACATTAAAATAAAAAAATAATTGAATAATTATTTTGTTTAGTGTAAAATTTAATTTAATGAATATATACCATATACTTTTAATTGGTAGGAACTCTTCGAAGCTCAAAAACTTAGTTGCTGACTACATGCAACGTTGTTACGATTTTTTTTCACAAAATAAAAATTTAAGCAAAATAGAAAAACATAGAATTTTGAAGTTAAGTGATTTCCTAGTAGAAAGGAAATTTGAAAACGTTAATATAAGGTAATTTCCGGCCTCTTCTATTGGCTCCCCCCCCCCCCCCCCCGGCCTAAATATAAGAAAAAGTATACTGTAGTTGTATCACAATTAAAGTGAATCGTGTATATAAGGTAAATTCGTTTTTGATTTTTAAGTTTGTTTTTTTAATAGTTTAAATAAGGAAATATATAATAAATATAATTTTAATTGATGTAAAAGTCATAAATATTAGGAAGGTAAGTAAAATGACAATTTTATTCAATTTAAAACCTATTTTTAAAGGGTAAAAAAGGCGAACGACATTTCGCTAAGGGTTTCGTGCTTTTAATATAGTACTAGTCTTAGAGTACACGTGTTGAGCGTGTACCCCTATATCAATAAATAGCTTTTTCAAAAAATAATCACATACTTATTTTATTAAAGTCTTTGTTTGAGTCATAAATTGAAGCGTAAATTTTGAGGATGATGGAAATTGGTTATATATAATTAACTTAATAAAAGAAGAAACTGTAAAATAGAACTCCTCAATCATTAGTTACTATCCAACTGTGCTTTCTGTAGGAATATTTGATAAAAGATATTGTTATTTTTGCGACCTACTGAAAATAACTAAATAACATAAGAATGCTTATATCATGATTTTTTTAAATTTGTGAACCAACACAAATTGGAAAATTAACTCTTTTAGTCTTCTAGAAAATTTGGAATAACGTGTTCGGCCTACCATTCAGAAAAAAAATAGTTAGTGACAACATAAAGTCTAAAAAGATTAATATTGAGTTAATATTTTATTTTAAAGTAACTTAATTTATATAAATATAATGAGTTGTCATATGTTAGAACATTTAGAATATATTTTGTCTTCAACTAATTCATCCTTATTGCTTTAAGTTTTCTCTTACCCAATTTAACGTTACTATACCATAAATAATTTTACTTTATTTATATATCCTAACTATTTAAAAAATAATTTATTGTACGATGAGTAATTTAAAAAGGAATTGAATGTTGTCATTTTTTTAGAACATTAAGAACATAACCTGTCTTCTATTGTTCCAGCCTTATTGCTTCAAGTTTTCTCTTAGCCAATCTAACATTACTATACTATTAATGATTTTACTCGATTTATATACCCTAACATTTTTGTATACTTTAAAAATACTTTATTGTACAATGATTTGTTTAAAAAAAGAATTGAATTTGATTCTTTTGCTATAGCTAATTTTAAAACTTAATTATCTTTATCTTAATTTTAAAGGAAATAATGTATTTTTTCACAAATTCTTAGTATTGGTTCATTCCGAGTTTCAATTACGAAATAAAAATTCAGTTTTAAAGGGTAAATATTTATCTGACTTTCACTTTGGATTTTTGTATTTGAAGAATCATGAGTGTTATTGTCTATTGCTAATTACCTCTATCTCTTTTAAATTTTGCTAGTTATTTATTCTAATTAGTGAGTATCGTTTTTAAATATTATATAAATGACAAATAAATAATTTTATTTGAATAGGAAAGTAATTCAAATATATGTTTACCCATAAAATGGTACAGTTGAATTTATACGTGGTTTCTAGACAAGTGAACTAATTTAATCCTGAAATAATACAATAATTGAAGATACATATAATACTTAGCCTTGAAATATAGATGAAAACAGCAGAGATGATAATTCCAGGAATAGTTTTTTCGGGCACATCGATGATGAAAGCAAGAAAGTAAAATTGTATAAAACTTTGTATAGAATAGAGTGTAAGTTTTGCCAGAAAATTCGTGTCCTTTACAATATAACTGAGCTCACTATTTATAGTTATGTCTAGGGAAGGAAGTCCTAGGATCATGTCCTCCTTTAATGTCAATTATGAAGGTCATTGATGAAGACATAACGGTGAACATAAATGCCAAATTCTCTGTAATGGACAGTAGTTCTTAATGCTGTAGAATATTCCTTATTAAATGCTATGAGGCGCAGAGTATTTAACATATCTTTATGAACGTTATCCTTTCCGGTGACAACCGGAATGGCTGCATTCGGTCTTCGGTCATTCATGTCTTGGGTTCCACGCCTCCTCTCTTTAGACGTCTACGTGTCATATCATATTTTACCCTATACAGATAGTCCCTCTGCTTTCCGGTGATATAATTTACTATTACCAGGAAGTTGGTAGAAACACCTTTTTGGTGGAAATTTCTATAACTCCCTCTGAAAGTTCCTGACAGTTGATTAGACGCACGTCTCTCCGTATTTAATATCCCGAACATGCGTCATCCCATGATTCAGCACAACTTTTGCCAATTATCGAGGTAATCATGGCCATGAATTTAGCCGCCAAAATTTTACTTATATGCCACATTCTTTTCCTTTGCGTTTCATAATTTCTCGAGCTCCTAATTTGCATCTTTGTTTTCCATTCTTTCTCTAGTTCTCTTCAAACACAAAACCTTTTCCTTCTTCTTTTTCAATTGCTTCTTCCTCTAAGCGTGTTGATTCTACAAAGATCAAAACTGAGGACTCTGCTCCTCCAACGGTGGGTTCCATCATCCCAAGAAAACTCAGTACCACAAAGGACCTTGAAGAGAAATTCCATATTGATAACCCCCGTATATGGGTTGTTAGTAAGTACACTTGTTCCATTCATACTTCCAATATTCCTGCTGTGAAGGAAGACCGTCGTTTCCATGAGTTGGATATCATCTCTCCTTATCTATCGGAGAGATTGACCCTTCCCAAGGAAGGTTTTGCATACTTTTACATGTATCCCTTTACTTTGGGTGTGTTTTCTTTGAGTGGAGAACTTGATTCCATGATTGTGAAGTTTTGCCTTCATTACCAAGTGTGTTTGGCATAGGTAAGTCCTTCAGCGTGGAGGACGGTTGCCTATCTTCGACGCTTGTACCAGGAAACTGGAGAGGAGTTAACCTTAGCTCATATGATGAATCTCTATTCCCCCAAAATCTTCCGCGGGAGAATGATAAACCTTTGCAAGTGTGGCCACTATGCTTTGCTATCTAGCATGGATAATGACAACGACCGTGGATGGATGGAACGGTTTGTTGTAGTTGCCGCCAACGACATCATTCCAATAACGACTTCATCTTTTCCGGCCACTTGGAACCACACTCGTAAGTTCTTTGTTTTGTAATTCTTTTTACTAGATATTCCTTTATGGTCGTATTAACTCTTCACACTTCGCACGTTTTAGCAACTCTATGGATCCCAACGGTGGTGGAAGGTTTGAACTAGTGGGTTCAAAAGATCTTGAACATCACAATGCCCGAAACTCGTTTATGGAAGGAACTGGCCCTTATATACGGGTGGAAGGCCAAAAATCATGGTAATTTTAATTTATCTTGATTTTGGTTTGAAGAACTCGGTTGAACCCTTCTAACTTGTTCGTGAAATTAAGTCTACCTGCGGGCTATGTTACTATCCCCGAGGAGGATGTATTGGTTGATCTTGCTGATGCAGCGAGGCTGCTTCAGGAAGCATTTACTCGAACATGTATCTTCGGGCCTGTTTCGGGCGCAAACACTTCTTTACGGAGTCCCTGACCGGAGGATAAGCAACCAAAGAGAAGACGTTCCTCCGCGGTCGGAGAAAATAATAAGAGGGCAAAGACGGATGCCTCCGAGTCATCTTCGATGGCGATGACGACTGATCCTCCTTCCGGGCCGGTCATAGACATCATGATGATTGATGATGATAAAACAGTTGTTGATGAAGTAGCTTATTTACATAGAAGGCAACTATCATCATCATCTCAACAGGATGCTCGGCCTGTTGAGATAATTACACCAACTGAAGACGATGTCTCGGCACTTTGGGGAGAATCTGATTTGGTAGGATATGCCAACTCCCATTTTCGGGCCCCAATTGCTATAACCGGTGCTATGAGGCTGAGTACTGGGTCCTTGCCGTCTTTGGTTGGGTAGCATCCAACAACCGACACTGTATTTGATGCAGCTGCTTCTCATTCTTCAACTCCATCAGCTTCATCTCCACCTTCACCATTACCAGCAACTGCTACATCACTTCCATCTTCATCCACTCTTCCACCAATAGTTGTTACATCACCTCCATTGGCCGCACTTGACCATGAAGAAGGTGTTCCTCTTCCACAGTCCCTAGTTCATGGGAATTTGGGGCAAAATTATGTTGCCCCTTCTAAAGATCCACAAAAGAGGAGGAACGTTACTCTTTCGGCCTCTACCTGATGCAACTTGCTATCCCGACCAGTGGAGCTTGCTAACTATCTGAAGCCTTTGGCTTCACAAAAAGGCTGGGAAAAGATTCAGCACTCTCGAGAGAGTGCTTGTTGCACAATGCCATGCACAACACCACAACGGTACGTTCTTTTCTTCCTTCATTACTTCTTCTACTTTTGTATGAATGTATTCTAACTTTTACTTCTTCTTGTCTTGTAGGCCAATGTTTGTGCTTCTGAGGGCCTTCAAATGTTGATTCGTAAAAAAGGAAGAACTTACTTCTGAACGGAATCAACTTTTGGTGGAACGGGACCAAATTGTTCTCCGCCTCTCAGAACTGGAAACCAAAGCTATTGAGGCTTTTATTTTGGAGGCTCGTTTGCAGCAGAGCAAGCAAGAAGTGGTAACCCTTAGCCATGACATTGGCCCGATGAGGGTTAGATTTGATGAAGCCAAGGCCAAATGGGCTGAAGTCCAAGACGTCGTTCTTGCTGCAACCGATCGTGAGGCTGCCTCCGCTGAAAGAGTGATTAACTTGGAGGCATCCTTGAACTCCAAAATCAAAGATCTTGCTACTGTGGGGGCAAAACATGCCCAGCTAGAAGATTAAGTACAGGAAAACTATCGAGCATAATAGACTCTTTAGCTCAACTGTCTGCGACCTCGATGTCAGCCTCAAATGTGCTAGGTCCGCTCGGGAAAGCCTTTCTGCCGAGGTTACCCAACTCAAAGAAGAACTTAAGCACCGAGTGGCTTCCCTCATTGTTGAAAAAACTTATTCCATGTACAACATGAAGAGAAAAACCTTGGAAGAGGCCAAAGCTGGTATCATTGACGTTTATGCCAAAATTGCTAAGGCCCGAGAGCTTGAGTTGGCTGCTAAGAATGGACTCCCGGCGCAGTCTGATGCTCCTGGTTCTTATGGTTCTGGTTCCGAGTTTTCGAAAACTGAAGAGTGATCGGAAGGCGTTGATGTTGAAGACCAAACTGGGGAAAATGTTGAGCCATCGGCGGACTCACCTATATATCCCGGGAATGTGGACACTTCTCTTCCTCCTAGTTCCGGAGGTGCTGCAGTTTAGCTTTTCCTTTCTTTTTCCCATTTTGTTTTTTTACCATTTTGGCACATTCTTGTGAATGAAGACATATTTTTGCTCAAGTATCGTTTGAGTCTTACTTTTGTTTGAATATCCATGCAAGTCTTCAATCTTTGCATTTGCACAAGAGTTCTGCGCACGTTTGCGCTTTACTATGTATGGTCTCGAATCTTTCCTTGAAGCACTTTGGTTCCGAGTATTATCCCTTTTACGTGAGGGTTTCTATAAGTATTTGCGCAAGTTTACTTTTTCCGTCCTTTTCATGTGCAACTTCGGGTGTATTTTTCCCCGATGGCATTTTAGATTTCGGGCATAAATTCTTTCGGAACCAACCCTTTAACGTGAGGGTTGTTATAAGAGAGGGCCCTCTTATGTTTACGGTGCTCTTGAAGAGGATGTCTCATATTCATTACGTCACTAAAATTGGAAGTACTTATTTAACTTTCAAATGACAAAGTTTATTCATCATTCATACAAGAAAACAAGATAAAAACAAAAGGATTTCATTTTATTCCTTCTATTTTCAAAAAATATATAAGCATTTGCTATGCTGAAAAGAAATTGCCATTACTTGTGGCTATCTTGTACAACTTGTTTCTACAGGGCTGGCTGCGCAGTCCCCGGTTCCGATGATACGTTTAGTTTTTGGATTTTCGGCCTCGGTTGATGTGGCAGTCATTGTTGTCGTATCCTCATATCATTCCCCCCAGTGTTCGAATGCGAAGAGTAAGAATTGGAACACTGGAAGTCTTGTATCTTCGAAGATTCCACTAATGAATTGCTAGATAATCCTCAACTTGGTAACACAACTTTACTTCACCTCTGAAATTTATGCTATCGCGCGAAGGAATATCTAACATCCCTCTAGTGGTTTGTCCCCGTGAACGGTGGGTAACCTTTGTTCGGTAGCAAACTTAACTTCCCGGTGGGAATTTGCTATCAAACCAAAGATTATCCAACCGTCCCTGAGTGGAAGCTTGTTTGTTTGCCTTGCTATCAAAGGTCTTATTGCCGCTGTCTTTGTAGTATGCTTTCTGTTGCTGCCTCGTTAAAAATCATGCCAGAAAAACCCAATCGGGACAAAAATTGAACGAAGGGAAAAAGAGTGCAGCACATACTTTCCGCTTGAATAATGTTCATCAGCAATAATATCTTTTGAGGAGTGCCACTGTGACAACCCGGCCGGTCGTTTTGAGTGTATTAGCCCCGATACCCTGTTTACTGCTTTTCCCATATCTTTTTCTGCTTATGTGACTTACCAAGAGGTTCTTGTTGTAGTTTCAGAGTGAATTGGGACACTTAGTGCCTAAACGGAATCTTAAGTCTTAGGATTTTAACCGTAGTTAGAACTGTATGAAGACGACTCTGGAATGGAGTTTCATTGGTTCTGTTAGCTCCGTTGGGTGATTTTGGACTTGGGTGCATGTCCGGTTTGTACTTTGGAGGTCTGTAGCTGATTAAGGCTTGAAATGGTGAAAGTTGAATTTTTGGAGATTTTGACCGAAAGTGGACTTTTTGAATCGGGGTCGGATTCCGATTTCAGAGGTTGGAGTAGGTCCATAATGTTGAATATGACTTGTATACAAAATTTGAGGTCAATCGGACGTGGTTTGATAGGTGTCAGCATCGGTTGTAGAAATTTGAAATTTCAAGTTCATTAAGTTTGGATTGGAGGGTGATTCGTGTTTTTAGCGTTGTTTGATGTGATTTGAGGGCTCGACTAAGTTATTATGGTATTTTAGGGCTGGTTGGTATGTTTTGTTGAGGTCCCGGGGGCCTCGGGTGAGTTTCGGATGCTTAACGGTACATTTTGGACTTGTGAAAGATAGCAGATTTTCTGGTTTTCCCAGTTGCTGGTTTCCTTCTTTGCGTTCGTAAGGGGTGTTCCGCGTTCGTGAAGATGAGCTGGAGGCAGGAGGAAGATTGTTCTTCACATTCTCAAAGTGGGGGTCGCGTTCGCAAAGGGGTTGTTAGGCAGTGCATCGCGTTCACATAGAGAAAGTTTAGCGGCTGGGACCCCATGCCTTTTTGCATATGCATTCGCGATGTTGATCACACGTTCACGTAGGGTTGAGTTGAGTGGTCTTCACGTTTGTGACAAGGGTATCGCGTTCTCAATGAAGGGATTTGGGGCCAAAGTAGTTTTGTGCTTTGCGAACGCGAGGGTCCTTCCGCGTTAGCGAAGAAGGATTTGCCTGGGCAGAATATAAGATTTCAAAAACAAGGGTTTGGCCATTTTTATCAAAACTGGAGATTGAGAGCTCGGATTTGGGCGAGATTTTGAGGGATTTTCAGAGACATCAATTGGGTAGTGATTCTTCACTTGATTTTGGTTATATCCCACTAATCTATCACTAATTTTATCTTTTAATTTCGGATTTGGGTGAAAAGTTTTGGAAAGATGGGAAGAAGTTCTTCAACTAAGATTTTGGGTTTTGATTGAGATTTGGATATCGAATTTAGATAATTTTGCTACGAGTGAACTCGTGAGTTAATGGGCGTTCATATTTTATGACTTTTACCCGATTCCGAAACATGGGCCCGGGGAGGCTTTTGTGGCAATTTTCTAATTACTTGCTTTAGCTTTGATTTCATTAATTAGATTAATTTCTTATAGTTGTATTTATGGTATGTAATTGATTTTGGCTAGATTTGGGCCATTTGGAGTTGGATATTCATAGAAAAGGCATTGTTACCGATTGGTTGAGCTTGGTTCGAAGTAAGTGGCTTGCCTAACCTTGTGGGGGAAAAATCCCCTTAGGATTTGGTACTGTTGTGATATGTGAGCATCGTGTACATGAGGTGTCGAGTACGTACATGGGCTATTTGTTGTAAAACCCAATTTATTTTACTGAGTAGAAACCCGTTCTTCCTTTAATTTGAGTTATACCATTTAAATGAGTATTAGTCTGTTTTCATTCTTAATTGAGCTATTCCAATGTGTAGTTATCCTGTTTAGTATAATATCATATGTCTACGTGCTTTAATTGCTTATTTAAACTGTGAAACATGCCTAGTTGATTTCCTGTTTTTCCTTGTTCTTTATCAGTATAACTGTAGAAATCTTGTTGTTAACTGTTGTGTTTATCGATTTGAGATGTGTGTTTACTTTTGAGACTACGAGGCGGTACCTCGGGAGTTCTCCCTGTATATTTACTTTTGAGACTACGAGGCGATTCCTCGGGAGTAGTCGCTGCACATTTACTTTTGAGACTACGAGGCGGTACCTCGGGAGTTCTCACTGTATATTTACTTTTGAGACTACGAGGTGGTACCTCGGGAGTTCTCTCTGTATATTTATTTTGGGACTACGAGACGGTATCTCGGGAAATTCCATGTTGTTTACCCCTGTGTGTTGTATTGTTTCCTTATTGTGTTTTCTTTTGTTAAATTCTCGTCTCCTATTATACTGTATATTCTCCTGCCTTATTTATTATTTACCAGTGGGCCTGACCTGACCACGTCACTACTCGGCCAAGGTTAGGCTCGGCACTTACTGAGTACCGTTGTAGTGTACCCATGCTACTTTTCTGTACATGTTTTGTGTGCTGATCCAGGTACTTCTTATCAGCCCCGCTACTAGCTGAGAGTGCTTGCTGCTACACGGAGACTTCAAGGTACATATGCCGCATTCGTAGACCTCGGAGCCCCCCTCTAGTCTCTCCTATGTCATTTACCTTCCGTATTTCTTTTATTAGACTCTGGTGTATAGAGATTCTAGTTTCCTTCTGTAGCTTGTGACTTATGATGTTTCGAGTTTTGGGAATATTGTGTATTACTAGAGTCTTGGTTATTGTACATGCCAAGTGGAATTTTTACTAGTTATTTAGTTATTTGCTACTGTTAGTTGCCAAGTTTTACTTTTGTTTTGTTATTTTTCCGCAATTTATTAGGCTTACCTAGTCGTAGAGACTAGGTGCTGTCACGACTTTATACAGAGGGAGTTTGGGTTGTGACAAGTTGGTATCAGATCTCTAGGTTCATAGGTGTCGTGAGTCACAAGCCGGTTTATTAGAGTCTCGCGGATCGGTATGGAGACATCTGTACTTATCTTCGAGAGGCTATGGAACTATTAGGAAAAATTACACTTCTTTGATTCTTTGTCGTGCGAAATTGTTGACTTCAAAATTTTAAACTTCTGTATTCTATTCTCTCATATATGGTGAGGACATGTACAGGCGGATCTGATGACCAAGCACCCGCGCCCCCTGCTAGAGCCGCGAGAGCTCGGGGCCGGGGTAGAGGCCGAGGACATCCACGCGGTGCAGCTAGAGCACCCGCACGAGCTGCTACAGAGGAGCCCCCAGTAGCGCCAGCAGGAGGGCAGACACCTGAGATACATGTTGCTGTACCAGCCCTCCAAGAGACTCTAGCCCAATTTCTGAGATGTTCCGCACCTTAGCTCATGATGGATTGATTCCACTTTCTCCTGCCACATCTCAGGCCGGGAGAGGAGCACAGACTCCCGTCGCCGGTACTCCAAAGCAGTGGGTTCAGGACAACCAGGTTCCAGAGATTATACCGATGCAGCCGGTAGCTCCAGCTCAACCCGAGGTTAGGGCAGCAATTTCTGAGGTGGAGCAACTCAGACTTGAGAGGTACAAGAAGTACCACCCTTCTACCTTCAATGGACTGGCATCAGAGGATGCCTAGGGTTTTCTGGAGGAGTGTCACCATATTCTCCGTACTAAGGGTGTAGCGGAGTCGAGTGGGGTTTCTTTTACTGCATTCCAGCTTAGAGTAGCAGCCTATCAGTGGTGGCGTGCTTATGAGTTTGAGTAGTCCAGCTGAGGCAACTTCACTTACACGGACTTAGTTCTCGAACATGTTTTTGAGAAAGTATGTTCCTCAGAGCCTCAGGAACGCATGGCGCGCGGAGTTTGAGCAGCTACGCCAGGGTGTTATGACTGTGTCAGAGTATGCAGTTTGTTTCAGTGATTTGGCCCGACATGCACCGACCTTGGTTTCCACAGTTCGAGAGAGGGTTCATCGGTTTATTGAGGGACTCCACCCCAGTATCAGGATTAGTATGGTCAGGGAGATGGAGATGGACATTTCTTACCAGCAGGTTGTGAGTATTGCTAGGAGATTGGAGGGCATGCTCGCTCGGGATAGAGAGGAGAGGGAGGCCAAGAGGTCTCAAGAGTCTGGCACTTACAGTGGTACTCGTGCCCCAGCTGCAGTTCTTCATGGTAAGGGTTATGCAAGTCGCCTCGTTCATTCAGCTCTTCTATCCGCCAGTGGTATTCCTGTACCTTCTAGGCCCCAGGAGCCTTATTATGCACCGTCAGTGTCTAGTGTGCCTCCTGAACAGGGTGCTTTTAGTGGTTAGTCCAGCATAACTGACCCGATCCAGTCACAGCAGCCACGCTCTCCGAGAGCTTGTTTTGAGTGTGGCAACACCCTCCATATGGTGAGGAATTGCCCCAGACTTAGGTAGGGAGCACCTCTATAGACTTCTCAGCCACCGTGTGCTCCACCAGGTCCTCGGGCTATAATTCCAGCACCAGCTACCGCCCCACCTACTCAGCCAGCTCGAGGTCGAGGTCGAGGTCGGGGAGGTCGAGGTCGCCCTAGAGGGGGAGGCCAGGCCAGATATTATGCTCTTTCGGCTCATACAAAGGTAATTTCTTCTGACTCTGTCATTACAGGTATTGTTCTGATCTGTCATAGAGACGCGTCGGTCTTATTTGATCTAGGATCTACATATTCCTATGTGTCCTCTTATTTTGCCCCGTATTTGGGCATATCTCGGGACTCCTTGAGTTCCCCTGTTTAAGTGTCTACTCCTATGGGAGATTCTCTTATTGAGAACTGCGTGTATCGATCGTGTTTGATTGCTCTTAGTAGTTTTGAGACCATAACTGATTTTATTATTGCTCATTATGGTAGACTTTGATGTTATCTTAGGCATGGACTGGTTGTCGCCCCATTATGCTATTCTTGATTGTCACGCTAAGACCGTGATGCTGGCTATGCCAGGATTACCGCGATTAGAGTGGAGAGGTACCTTAGAGTATACTCCCAGTAGAGTTATTTCATTCCTTAAAGTTCAACGAATGATTGGTAAGGGGTGTGACGCGTATCTAGCTTATGTGAGAGATGTCAGTATTGATGCCCCAATAGTTGAGTCAGCCCCGGTAGTGAGGGACTTTCCAGATGTGTTTCCAGCTGATCTTCCGGGCATGCCGCCGGACAGAGATATTGATTTTGGCATTGATTTGTTGCCGGGCACTCAGCCCATCTCTATTCCTCCATATTGTATGGCTCCTCCTGATTTGAAGGAGTTGAAGGAACAATTACAAGAATTGCTTGATAAGGGCTTCATTCATCCCAGTGTGTCACCTTGGGGTGCTCCTGTCTTATTTGTGAAGAAGAAGGATGGTTCTATGCGGATGTGTATTGATTACCGCAAGTTGAACAAAGTCACGGTGAAGAACATGTATCTATTTCCTCATATTTATGATTTATTTGATTAGCTACAGGGTGCCAGAGTGTTTTCCAAGATTGACTTATGTTCAGGCTATCATCATTTGAAGATTTGGGAGCCAGATATCTCGAAGACTACTTTTAGGACTCGGTATGGTCACTACGAGTTCCTTATGATGTCATTTGGGTTAACCAACGCCCTAGTAGCATTTATGCACTTGATGTACAGTGTGTTCCGACCCTATCTTGACTCATTCGTTATTGTGTTTATTGACGGCATTCCGGTGTACTCCCAGACTCGGGAGGATCATGAGCAGCACCTGAGGACTGTGCTTCAGGCCTTGAGAGAAAAGAAGTTAATATGAAAAAATTTCAAAGTGTGAGTTTTGGTTAGACTCAGTGGCATTCTTGGGTCATGTAGTATCAAGTGATGGGATCAAGGTGTATCCGAAGAAGGTTGAAACAGTGCAGTGTTGGCACAAACCATCCTCAGCTACGGAGATCCGAAGTTTTCTTGGTTTGTCAGGGTATTACCGTCGATTTGTAGAGGGATTCTCATCTATTGCAGCACATATGACCAGGTTGACCCAGAAGGGTGCTCCATTCAGGTGGACAAAGGAGTGTTAGGAGAGCTTTCAGAAGCTCAATACAGCTTTGACTACAGCCCCAATATTGGTATTGCCTACAGGTTCGGGGTCTTATACGGTATATTATGATGTGTTGCGGATTGGTCTCGGTGCAGTGTTGATGCAGGATGGTAGTGTGATTGCCTACACGTCCAGACAGTTGAAGTGCGTGAAAAGAACTATCATGTCCACGACCTTAAGTTAGTAGCTATTGTTCATGCCTTGAAGATTTGGCGACACTATTTGTACGGTGTCCCTTGTGAAATCTACACCGATCTTCGGAGTTTGTATCATCTGTTCAAACAGAAGGATCTTATCTTGCATCAGCGGAGGTGGTTGGAGCTACTTAAGGATTATGATATCACCATTTTGTACCATCCGGGGAAGGCCAATATGGTGGCCGATACTTTGAGTCACCGGGCAGAGAGTTTGGGGAGTTTAGCATATCTACCAGCAGCAGAGAGGCCATTGGCGTTGGATGTTCAGGCCTTAGCTAGCCAGTTTGTTAGATTGGATATTTCTGAGCCAAGCCAAGTATTGGCTTGTATGGGCTCTCGATCTTCTCTTTATGATCGTATCAGGGAGCGTCCGCATGATGACCCTCATCTGCTTGTTCTTAGGGACACGGTTCAGCACGGTGATGCTAAGGAGGTAACTATTGGGGATGATGGTGCATTGAGGATGCAGGGCAGGCTTTGTGTGCCCAATGTAGATGGGTTGCTAGTTGATTTTCCGGGAGGCTCACAGCTCGCAGTACTCCATTCATCCGGGTGCCGCGAAGATGTACCAGGACTTGAGGTAGCATTACTGGTGGAGGAGGATGAAGAAGGACATAGTGGAGTATGTAGCTCGGTGTCTAAATTGCCAGCAGGTGAAGTATGAGCATCAGCGGCCAGGTGGGTTGCTTTAGAAGTTAGAGATTCCAGAGTGGAAATGGGAGCGAATCACTATAGATTTCATTGTTGGTCTTCCACGGACCCAGCGGAAGTTTGATGCAGTTTGGGCGATTGTGGATAGGCTGACCAAGTCAACTCATTTCATTCCTGTGATGACTACCTATTCTTACGAGCAGCTGGCTCGAATTTATATCCGCGAGATCGCCAGGCTTCATGGCGTATCAGTATCTATCATCTCTGACCGGGGTACGCAGTTTACATCACGGTTCTGGATGGCCGTACAACATGAGTTGGGTACTCGAGTGGAGTTGAGCACAACACTTCACCCTTAGACGGACAGACAGTCCAAGCGCACTATTAGGATATTAGAGAATATGATTTGTGCGTGTGTGATAGATTTTGGAGGTTCTTGGGATCAGTTCTTTCCATTTGCGGAGTTTGTCTACAACAACAGTTATCAGTCGAGCATACATATGGCACCGTATGAGGCTCTGTATGGTAGGCGGTCGGTCTCCAATGAGTTGGTTTGAGCCGGGCGAGGCTCGATTCTTGGGTACAGACTTGGTTCAGGATGCCCTAGATAAGGTAAAGGTGATTCAGGATCGACTTTGCACAGCCCAGTCCATACAGAAGAGTTATTCGGATCGGAAGGTTCACGATGTTGCATTCATGGTTGGAGAACGGGTCTTGCTCTGGTTTTCACCTATGAAGGGCGTTATGAGGTTCGAGAAGAAGGAAAAGCTGAGCCGAAGGTTCGTTGTCCCTTTGAGGTGTTGCGGCATGTTGGGGAGGTTGCTTATGAGCTTGCCCTACCTCCCAGCCTAGCAGGAGTTCATCCAGTATTCCATATTTTAATGCTCTAGAAGTATCACGGTGATCAGTCTCATGTGATGGATTTCAGCTCAGTCCAGTTGGACAAGGATCTATCGTATGTTGAGGAGCCAGTGGCTATTTTGGATAGGCAGGTTCGAAAGCTAAGATCAAAGAACATTATTTCCGTGAAGGTTCAGTGGAGGGGTCAGTCGGTCGAGGAGGCGACTTGGGAGACCGAGCATGATATGCGCGCCGCTATCCTCATCTTTTCACCACTACAGGCATGTCTCTATGCTCGTTCGAGGACGAATGACTATTTTAAGAGAGGGAGGATGTGATGACCCGGCCGGTCATTTTGAGTGTATTAGCCCTGATCCCCTGTTTGATGCTTTCCCCGTATCTTTTTATGCTTATGTGACTTGTTGGGAGGTTGTTGTTGTGGTTTCGGAGTGAATTGAGACACTTAGTCCCTAAACGGAAGCTTAAGTCTTAGAATTTTGACCGTAGTTGGAACTGTGTGAAGACGACTCCGGAATGGAGTTTCGTTGGTTACGTTACTCCGTTGGGTGAGTTTGGACTTAGGGGCATGTCCGTTTTGTGTTTTTGGATTGGAGGGTGAATCGTGTTTTAGCATTGTTTGATGTGATTTGAGGGTTCGACTAAGTTCGTATGGTGTTTTAGTACTGGTTGGTATGTTTTGTTGAGGTCCCGGGGGCCTCGGGTGAGTTTCGTATGCTTAACGGATCATTTTTGACTTGTGAAAGATAACAGATTTTCTGGTTTTCCCAGTTGTTGGTTTCCTTCTTTGCTTTTGCGAGGGGTGTTCCGCATTCGCGAAGAGGAGCTAGAGGCAGGAGGAAGATTGTTCTTCGCATTCACGAAGTGGGGGTCGCGTTCGCGAAGGGTTTATTAGGCAGTGCATCGCGAACGCGAGAAGGGCATCGCGTTCGCGTAGAGAAAGTTGAGCGGCTGGGACCCCAGGCCTTTTTGTCTATGCGTTCGCGATGTTAGTTCGGCATTCACGTAGGGTTGAGCTGAGTGGTCTTTGCATTCACGACACGGGTATCGCATTCGCGATGAAGGGATTATGGGCCAAAGTAAGTTTGTGCTTCGCGAACGCGAGGCTCCTTCCGCGTTCGCGAAGAAGGATTTTCCTGGGCAGAATATAAGATTTCAAAACCGAGGGTTTGGCCATTTTTATCGAAACTTGAGTTTGAGAGCTCGGATTTGGGCGAAATTTTGAGGTATTTTCAGAGACATCAATTGGGTGACGATTCTTTACTTGATTTTGGTTATACCCCATTAATCTATCACTAATTCCATCTTTTAATTTCGGATTTGGGTGGAAACCTTTGGAAAAAAGGGAAGAAGTTCTTCAACTAAGATTTTGGATTTTGATTGAGATTTTGATATCGGATTTGGATAATATTGGTATGAGTGAACTTGTGAGTGAATGGGTGTTCATATTTTGTGACTTTTATCCGATTCCGAGACGTGTGCCCGGGGAGGCTTTTCGGGGTAATTTTCTAATTTCTTACTTTAGCTTTGATTTCATTAATTAGATTAATTTCTTATAGTTGTATTTATGGTATGTAATTTATTTTGGCTAGATTTGGGCCATTCAGAGTCGGATATTCGTGGAAAAGGCATTGTTACCGATTGGTTGAGCTTGGTTCGAGGTAAGTGGCTTGCCTAACCATGTGTGGGGGAAATCCCCTTAGGATTTGGTACTATTGTGATATGTGAGCGCCTTGTACGCGAGGTGTTAAGTACGTACACGGGCTATTTGTTGTAAAACCTGACTTATTTTACTGAGTAGCAACCTGTTCTTCCTTTAATTTGAGTTATACCGTTTAAATGAGTATTAGTCTGTTTTCATTCTTAGTTAAGCTATTCCAATATGTGTAATTATCCTGTTTAGTCTAATATCGCATGTCTACGTTCTTTAACTGCTTATTTGAACTCTGTGAAGCATGCCTAGTTGATTTCCTATTTTTCCTTATTCTTTATCAGTATAAATGTAGAAATCTTGTTGTTAACTGTTGTGTTTATTGGTTTGAGTTGTGCGTTTACTTTTGAGACTACGAGGAGGTACCTCGGGAGTTCTCCTTGTATATTTACTTTTGAGACTACGAGGCAGTTCCTCGGGAGTTGTCTTTGTACATTTACTTTTGAGACTACGAGGCGGTACCTCGGGAGTTCTCACTATATATTTACTTTTGAGACAACGAGGCGGTACCTCGGGAGTTCTCCCTGTATATTTATTTTGGGACTACGAGATGGTATCTCGGGAGATCCCATGTTGTTTACCCCTATGTGTTGTATTGTTGCCTTGTTGTGTTTCCTTTTGTTAAATTCTAGTCTCTTATTATATTGTATATTCTCCTGCCTTATTTATTATTTTCCAGTGGGCCTGACCTGACCTCATCACTACCCGACCGAGATTAGGCTTGGCACTTACTGGGTACCGTTGTGGTGTACTCATGCTACTCTTCTGCATATGTTTTGTATGTAGATCCAGGTGCTTCTTATCAGCCCCGCTACTAGCTGAGAGTGTTTGCTGTTGTACGGAGACTTCAAGGTACATCTGCTGCGTCCGTAGACCTCGGAGCTCCCCTCTATTCTCTCCTATGTCATTTACCTTCCGTATTTCTTTTATTAGACTCTGGTGTATACAGATTCTAGTTTCCTTCTGTAGCTTGTGACTTATGATGTTCCAGGTTTTGGGAATACAGTGTATTACTATAGTGTTGATTATTGTACATGCCAAGCAACATTTTTACTAGTTATGTAGTTATCTGCTAATGTTAGTTGCCAAGTTTTACTTTTGTTTTGTTATTTTTCCACAATTTGTTAGGTTTACCTAGTCATAGAGACTAGGTGTCGTCACGACGTTATACAGAGGGAGTTTGGGTCATGACAACCACGTTCCAGTTGCTTGACAACTTGTCTCTATTATGGTTCTCCAACTCGTATGAACCTTTCCTTATGATAGATGAAATCCGATAGGGACCTTCCCACATTGGACCTAGCTTCCCCGCGTTGAGCTTTCGAGTATTTTAGGTTACTTTCCTTAGAACCAAGTCTCTTACTTTGAAATAACGAAAGTTGTCTCTTCGATTATAATATCGCTCCATCCTCTGCTTTTGAGCTACCATTCGTACATGAGCCAAGTTCCTGCGTTCCTCGAGTAACTCCAAGTTGATTAACATCTCTTCATTTTCGATTCTTCATCTGCTCAAAAATATCTCAAAGTGGGTTAGCCTAATTCCACTGGGATTAGGGCTTCAGCACCGTACACAAGGGAAAAAGGACTTTCTCCTGTTCTTTATTTGGCCGTTGTTCGGTAAGCCCACAGAACTCCGGGAAATTCTTTGGGACATTTTCCTTTTGATGCTTTCAACCTTTTCTTGAGGTTTTGAATAATCACTTTGTTTGTTGATTCGCTTGACCGTTTGCGCTCGGATGATAAGGGGAAGATGTGATCCTTTTTATCTTTAAATCTCTGAGGAACTTTGTAACTTTGGCACCGATAAACTGTGGCTCATTGTCGCGTGCTATTTCTTTCGGTATTCCGAACCTGCAAATTATATTTTCCCATAGGAAATCGACCACTTCGCTTATCTGATCTTCTAATAAGGACCTGCCTCGACCCATTTAGAAAAATAGTAAGTCAAAATCAAAAGAATTCTTACCTTTCCGGGAGCCGGTGGCAGCGGTCCGATGATATCCATCCCCCATTTCATGAACGGCCATGGGGACAGAACCGAATGTAAGGGTTCTTTGGATGATGTACTAGTGGTGCATAGCGTTGGTACTTATCACAATTTCGTACGAATTCTTTGGCGTCTTGTTCCATGTAAGGCCAGTAATATCATGTTCGTACCAACTTTAGCACCAAAGAATTTGCGCCTAAGTGATTACCTCATATCCCTTCGTGGACTTCTCTCATGACATAATTAGCTTCTGACGCTCCTAAGCACGGGGCCAGCGGGCCTTGGAAGGATTTTCTATACAATTGGCCTCTCTTGAAGCTATATCGTGCAGCTTTGGCGCATAATGCCCTTGATGTTTTGGGGTCTTCATGCAACTTCCCATTCTCGAGATAGTTGATTATTTCATTTCTCCAGTCCTAGACCAGACTAGTCGAATTTACCTCATAGTAACCATCCGTATCCAGGACCGAACTCATCAGTTGTACCACCGTCCCGTATTCCGATCCCTTTATTTTCATCGATGATCCTAAGTTTGCTAATACATCTGCTTCGGCATTATCCTACCTCGGGATGTGAGTGATTGACCACTCCCAGAATCGCGCCAAAATAGCTTGGACCTTTACCACGTATTGTTGCATTCGTTATTCTTTGGTATCAAAGATCCTGTAGACCTGATTTACCACCAGCTGCGAGTCACATTTAATTTCGATAACCTCGGAATCAAGTCCCCGGGATAATTCGAGCCCTGCAATCAAAGCTTCATACACTACTTCATTGTTAGTTAAAGGGATCGTTCTGATGGCGTATCTTAGGGTTTCCCCCGAAGGCATGATTAAGACTATCCGAGTCCATACCCCTTTACGTTGGAAGCTTCATCCCTAAATAGGGTCCAGACCCCCGATGTCGATTCCGACACCATTACTACCTAATTGGTTGCCAGAGGCAGTAGTCCCTGACTGAAATCGGCCATGAAGTCAACCAAGACTTGCGACTTAATTGCAGTCCTCGATTTATATTCTATGTCAAACTCACTTATTTCTACGGCCCATTTGGCTAATCTGCCCAAGAGCTCGAGTTTATGGAGGATGTTCTGCAAAGGAAAAGTATTCACCACGACTATCAGGTGACATTGGAAGTAGGTCCTCAGCTTCCGAGTGGCAACTACGAGAGCTAAGGCCAGTTTTTTCAAATATGGGTAGCGAGTTTCTGCTCCCATTAAAACTTTCCTAACGTAATAAATGGGAAATTACGTACCTTCATCCTCCCGAACTAAAACCGACCTTACCGCAACTTCTGAAACCGCGAGGTAGACTAGGGCAATGGAGGTCTTGATAAGTACTTCTTCAGATCCCTTAAAGCCTGCTGGCACTCCGGTGTCCATTCGAAATTATTCTTCTTTTTTAGCAGTGTGAAGAAGCGATGATATTTTTCCGATGACCGGGAAATGAACCTTCTCAAAGCTTCTAATCTTCCCGTGAGCCTTTGGACTTCCTTTACGTTTGACAATTGATCTGGGATATCCTCTATGGCCTTGATGTTGTCGGGGTTTACCTCAATTACCCTTGTGAGACCAGAAATCCCAGAAACGTACCAGAACTGACCCCGAACGCATACTTCTCGAGATTAAGTTCATGTTATGCTTCCTCATAATGTTGAACGTTTCTTGAAAATGTTTAAGATGGTCACCTACATTCAAAGACTTAATGAGCATATCATCTATATAATCTTCCATTGTCTTTCCAATTTGCTTTTCGAACATCTTATTTACGAGCCGTTGATAAGTGGCTCCAGCATTTTTCAACCCGAAGGGCATTACATTGTAACAATATGTACCGAAATTCATTATGAACCAAGTTTTTTCCTGATCTTCCAGGTTCATCTTGATTTGGTTGTACCCAGAATAAGCATCGAGGAAACTCATCAACTCATGCTCGATCGTGGCATCAATCATTTGATCGATATTTGGCAGTGGGAACGAGTCTTTCGGGCATGCCTTATTAAGGTATTTATAGTCTACACACATGAAAAAATTATTGTTCTTCTTAGGAACTATTACTACATTGTCTAGCCAATCCGGATATTTTACCTGTCAAACCAAACCGATTTTAAGTAAATGGGTTACCTCTTCTTTGACGAATTTATTCTTGGCCTCATCAATGGGGCATTTCTTATGCCTTACCGGAGGTATGTTGGGATCCAAACTCAGCTTGTGCATGGCTATTTCCATCGGGATGTCTATCATATCCTCGTGAACAATTAGCATTAAATTTAAAGAATTCAATAAAACCATACCTGACCTTCGGGTGCAGTCTTGTCCCCAAATGGAATTTTCTTTCTAGGAATTCCTCGAACAATGCAACTTGCTCCAGTTCCTCCGTCGTAGACTTCGTTGCGTCCGTCTCTTCTGCAACTTGGAAATATCTTGGCACCTGATATTGTTTTGATAACTCTGTTTCCGGGCTAACTCCTTCTAGTTCGGGAATAGATGTTGGTTCCTGTAATTGCTATTCCACGCGTTCCTTCCCTTTGCTACTGGAAACTGAGATTGCATTCATCTTCCTTGCTTCCGGTTGATCACCTTTTATCTGCTTGATTCCTTCGGGCATTGGAAACTTCAGCAATTGGTGATATGTTGATGGTACAGCTTTTATTTCGTGTAACCATAGCCTTCCCAGGATAATGTTGTATCACATGTCACCATCTACTACTTCGAAGAGAGTTGTTTTCATGATTCCTTTAGCATTTGTGAGCAGTAAAACCTCTCCCGGGTCGTCACACTTGCAAGGTTGAATCCAGCGAGGAGATTTGATGTCGGAATAATGCTTCAGGTGAGTTTAGTTTGCTCCAATACTCTCCATTGTATGATATTATCCGAACTTCCTGGATCCACTAGAACACATTTAATCTTAAAATCTAACACATTTAAAGAAATTACCAGTGCATCGTTGTGTGGCAACAATAATCCATCTGTGTCTTCCTCCGTAAAAGTGATATCGTCTTCCCAGAGTCTTTTACTATGAGTTATTGATACTTTCGTCTTCTTCGCTACCGAAAAGGTGACCCCGTTAATCTCATTCATCCCGAAGATCATATTGATCATTTGGTGTGGGGGTTTTTCTCCTGCTTTCGTAGGTTCCGCGTTGTCTCTGTTACGACCATAATTGTTCTTAGCTCGGTCACTCAAGAATTCTCTGAGGTGACCATTCTTCAATATTGTTACCACCTCCTCTCGGAGATGTAGGCAGTCACATGTCTGGTGACCGTTCGTCCCATGGTACTCGCACCATAAGTTAGGATCTCTCTGGCTGGAATCGTATCTCATAGGTCTTGGGAATCATGCATCTTTAATGTTTCTCATGGTTGACACCAACTCTACTATATTGGCGTTGAAGTTATATTCCGATAACTTGGGGTAAGAAGGATCCCAAGACCCCGACGTCTCCTTATCCTAGAGTGATCTGTTGTTTCGACCATGATCGGTTCCTCTGTCAACGGTGAACTTGTTTGCTGCCCGGAAGCTCCTGGCACGGCCTTCCTTTCTCTCGTTAAGGCAAACATCGGCCCCTCGAAGTCCGTTTTTTCGCGTCATAGTCATCCTTTGATTTTTCTCTGCTCTTCTCCTATCCTTTGGCCGATGATGTAGAACCGACTTGGTCATCCTCAATCCTTATTTTTGACTCGTACCGGTTATGTACATTCGCCCAAGTTGTTGCTTGAAATTCAAACAGGCTCTCCTTCAGCTTCCGGGAAGTATCTGAGCTTCTCGGGTTTAATCCTTTGGTAAATGCTTCAGTTGCCCATTTATCCGGGATAGCCGGAAGAAACATTCTTTTTTTCTGGATCGGGTAACGAACTCTCATAATAATTCGGATTCTCCCTGTGCGATCCTGAATATATCGGCCTTTCGTGAATGCACTTTTCTGGCCCCGGCATGAGCCTTGATAAAAGAATCCGCGAGCATCTCAAAAGAATCTATGGAATGCTCGGGTAATAATGAATACCACGTTAGGGCTCCCCTCGTGGGAGTTTCTCCAAATTTCTTTAGCAACACAGATTCAATTCCGTGAGGAGCTAGATCATTCCCTTTTACCGCCGTTGTGTAGGTGGTAATATGCTCCTGTGGGTTTGAAGTCCCGTCATACATTGGAATTTCAAGCATCTTGAACCACTTCAGGATTAGTTCTGGTGCCGCACTCGGCTTTTACATTAATTGAATATACTTCTTCGAGTATGGGTCTTTCAATACTGGTGGCACGCCCGGGATTTGTTCTATGCAGGCGTTTACTTCCTTCATGAACCGTAAAAGTTCATTCTTGAATGGATCATTTTCGTTGTTGATACCGAATCTGCTCCTGCCAGCCCCGTCGGAGCCAACTTCACCCTCGTAAGTGTTGTTATCAACTCTCTACGTTGTTTGGTTTGTAGGAACACCGGGAGGAATTGGATCTCGTCTGTTAGCATTATTTGAAACCCCCGATTGCGCCTGCTTCAGTTCCGTCATGACATGATCCTATCGTATGAGATGGTATAGAATGATTGCATGTTGCTCTTGCAGGATCCTCACCGCATCCACGACATGTTCCTCATCAGCATCATCGGGAGTTGTATCTCGAACCTGTCGAGGGTACTGCCTGTTATGAACCGGTGTGGCGTCGTTCTCCTCATTGCGGGTGTCACTGATTGAATCCTCGAAATGAGGTTGATCCCCTCGAATTTCTGGGTTGTACGTGTTGTTAACAGTGTTATCTGTCATTTTTTTGTGATTTTGTTTTCTAAGACAAAAATAATCAAATCGCGTTAGTAAAAAAGATAAGGATCAATTTAATTGCACGACTATCTAGGCCCCACGGTGGGCGCTAAACTGTTTACCCGTAAAATAGTACAGTTAAATTTATATGTGGTTTCTAGACAAGTGAACTAATTTGATCCTGAAATAATACAATAATTGAAGAGATGTATAATACTTAGCCTTGAAATATAGATGAAAACAGCAAAGATGACAATTCCAGGAACAGTATTTCCGGGCAGAGCGATGATGAAAGCAAGAAAGTAAAATTGTATAAAGCTGTATAGAATAGAGTGTAAGTTTTGCCAGAAAATTCGTGTCCTTTACAATGATAACTGAGCTCGCTATTTATAGCTATGTCTAGGGAAGAAAATCCTAGGATCATGTTCTCCTTTAATGTCAATTATGAGGGTCATTGATGAAGACGTAACGGTGAACATAAATGCCAAATTCTCTGTAACGGGCCGTCGTTCTTAATGCTGCAGAATATTCCCTATTAAATGCTACCAGGCGCAGAATATTTAACACACCTTTATGAACGTTATCCTTTCCGGTGATAAGCGGAATGGCTGTGTTTGGTCTTGGGTTCCACGTGTCCTCTCTTTAGACATTCACGTGTCATATCATATTTCACCATATACAATATAATAGTATAGAAATCAGAAATAACCATTAGACATATTCATCATTAATTGATACTCTGAATTTTAACTATTTATCTTTCTATATTGTATTTAATTAGATTTCAAATAGTAATTGATTTATGCTATAAAGAAAATAGCACATTCACAATCCTATCCACGTTATTTAATTTCAAGAATATTTTGGCAAGTAATACGTTCAACATGCATTAAGTTCGTTATTAAGGCAATTATATTTTTCCTAATTTTGAAAAACTAAATATTAGAAATACTAACATGGAAGGTATTATAGTTTTGTAAGGTAATCTCTTAATCATTTTAAAGTCCTAAATATTAGTAATTCTTACATAATTCAAATAAGGAAAAATTTAATAACCAAAATTTTAGTTGATTTTAAGGTACTACATATTAGGGGATAATAGTTAAATGACTATTTTATCTAGTGTGGAATTAAGTTTTAAAGGGTAAAAAAGGCGAACGATATTTCTCTAAGGGTTTTCGTGCTTTTAATATAGTATAGATAGATGAAATGAATAAAAATTAACTCTTAAATTTAACTTATGGAAGCATGGAGTAGTTCATTGCTTGCATAACATAAGAAACAAGAAAATTAAAGCGAAGACTGTGTGCACACATTACTATCTCGAGACTCCGATGGATGTTTAAAACTATCTTCAAATTGATAAATTTGAGAAATTCTGCATTCCGCCAGAAAAATTTTGACGAGTCATTCCCCAAATTTCCGTTTTATAAGCTTCATTTCTCCTACGAGTAATTTCCCTTGAAGTGATCCTCAAAATTACTTATCACAAGCAGGGGTCGTTTGGTAGGGCGTATAAGAATAATGCCGAATAAGGTGTATTGCTAATGCAGAGATAAGTAATATACGAGCTAGTAATGCAAGCATTAGTTATGAAGAGATTATTTTTTATTCACCGTTTGGTGTGGTGTATTAAAAATTAAAATGCATTGCATAATTTTTAAGAAAATTAGTTGTTTACAAACATGCCCTCCATATTCTTTAGCCTCAAGGGACTTTAAGGATAATTTTGTCTTTAACCATGCTAATGCATGCATTAATAGCCTTGGTATTGCCAATACTATGGTTTGCTATGTATTAGCTATACATAAGATAATACCAAATAGGTTGTATAACTAATACTTGCATTAGTAATACATAGGTTGAAAAGGAGTACTAAATAAGGGATTAGTAATACCAAAAGCTAATGCATGCATTATTTTCTCTAATGCATCCTACCAAACGAACCCGCATTGCTTAGATTATTCCAAGCAAGAGTCATGCATTAAATTGAGAATACATAGATTTAACCATAGTTTAGTATGGTTAAATCACTCAAATTACGTTTCTAAATAACGCCAGAAAGTCACTTTGTTTTCAAACTCCTTTCCTCGGAAGCATGCAACTAATACACAACTTGTATCAGCTGCATGTAAAACTCATGATTAACATAATGTCCTAGATTCAATCAGTCAACTATTCAACTTAGCTATTTTATTCAAATAATGGCAAATGTTTAAATGATCAGTCTTATACTTTGGGAAAATGGTAAACTTTTTCCAAGTATAATGGTGAGTGGCAACAAAATCGGAGCCATAATATGCCTTATTATTACCTAACTATTGGTTCTTCAGATAAACCATTAATAATGCACGAGGAATTCACATTAGGCTAAAAACAATCAGTTTTCAGTTTCATGTAATATACTGTATGTCATTAAGACAAGTCAATTCGCTGATCCGCTTTGGATTTCACTAATTCTGATTGCCATAATCAAACAGCTACAAGAAAATAAGTAAAACCGGAAATCAATCAAATAAAATGTAGCATGGAAAGTTCTAGTAATTAGGGGGGAAATGCTGAAAGTGAGATAAGAATCTCAAGACTCAAGAATGGCTGGCTAAAGTAGCCCCTTGCAGTACATTATTTACACTCTGCATCCAATAAAACACCAAACAGAACAGCCTAATAGTGTACTAGAATGAGAAGCTATCCATAAAAAATCCAGGCCATATAATTCATTTCATGACATTATAGCTGGAAGGGAATAAGTACTACTGCAAAAGAGATAATAGAATAACAAAAATACTTGCATTCAACCGATAAATCAGCTATTGTGGGGAAGCATAATTTACAAAAAGGAGGCAGATGCAAAATCAATTCAATCGTTTCCATATACAACTATAACAAGAAAGGCTACAAACAAAAGAGCAAATGAAAGAACAAGGATTTGATTGCTCATACCACTCATACAGATTCCGTTCCCCTGGCGAAATGAAAAGCAAGCTCAATGCACCAGAGCAAAATGATGAAATCAAAAATAGAATTAAGCACGCTTAACCTCGTGATAACTAGCTGGAAACTCTGAATTTGAGGAATGATGACAGTTGAAATGGTCTTCTTTTGTCAAAAATCTGCAGAAAGAATCGATAAATAGAGTAGAGAAAAGAATCTTTGCAGACTTTAAACCCCCAATGCTTGCATCACTCCTCAATTTATTGCATGAAGTTGCAGATGCAAACTCAAAGGTTAACGTTCTTTGCATCCAGCAATAGCGCCTTCAATCAGAGTTTGAATCATAGAAGTCACTGGGACATGGTGTCATGACTTCAGATTCAAGAATCTGAACAACCCTGTGCATGGTTGGCCTGTCATCGGGGCTTGAAGAGACACACTGTGTGGCAACTGAAAGCAGGGCATCAAGGCTTTCAGTCTGTACTCGTTCACAATGTGGATCAACTATCTCCATTCGTCTATTCTCAGATGCTAGAAAATTCAGCTGCACGATGAATATAACAAGGGTTTAGAAGACCAGTGATCTGAATAAAATACCTGGAATGCCAGCTATATGATCTGTTTGTCCTACTCTGGCAGGATACTTCACTACAAAAAGTGAAAAATTCTTTCACAAAGATGTAGGGTAATTGGAATGACGTTTTACCAAATGATCCAAATAGTGTTGGGTTTTCACATGATTAGATCAAACTAAAACAAAACTACAGATAAAATTTTGAACTCTTAAAATTGATTTGATCAGTGACAGTATTCAGTTTAGTCAGGTGCATATGACAATGATAGGTCTTTATTTAAGATGATTAAATTTTTATTATTTGTTGTAGATGTTAACATTATTTTGGTGCGTAAACATTATTCTCCTTCGGGCTCATGCCCATCCTTACCTATCCGGAAAAAATAAGGTTCACCACTATTCCTCATGCTCCTATTTAACATTCCTTAATTCATTTTGCTTCAACTTTGTCCTTATTGTCCCTCATATATTTCATGGATTAATGACCACCAAGACTATTGCTGTTTTATATCGTTGCACAACTATCATCACTGTTTGTCTCAAGTGCAAGTTTTACCTCAACAATTACCATCTTTACTGATTGTCTCAAGTGCAAGTTTTACCATAATAATTTTGTGTCCATACCCAGTCCGGTCCTTAATGCAGTCTCAACTAATAACCTCTTTTTTGCTTTTCTTTGAGAAACTAACCGACCTCAATCACGTCAAAACTTAAAGGGGTCAAGTTGGAATTACTTGTCCAGCAACATGCTTCCTCTACCTCCTTCCCTTGGTAATATCATTCTCATCTCCCCCCCACCCCCACCCACAAACCCCCAAGGAGAACCGCAGTAGTTGCAAAATCAGTGGGAAGAGGAACTGGAAGGGAATTGAGGTTGGGGCAAAACATGGCAGTGGCAAATGTAGCTTTTCAGCCTTACGCCTTTAAGATCTCACAAGATGCAAATGTGTTTCAGCCTTACGCCTTTAAGATCTCACAAGATTGTGTGCTTTTGATAGATACTTGCACTCCAATAGGCAAAATTTTCTAGAGATAAGGATACATCAGTTAAACAAAATATTACAATGAACTCTTTAGTGCAAACATTTAAGATGATATATGTTTGTTATTCTTTCAGTAATTTCAACTTTGCCCCCAATAGGGACCCCTCAAGTGAAGTTCACATGCATCTCTGCAGTTTTTGGACTCTGGTAGTCAAAAAGAGTGAGATCGTGATAAATTATGTGCATAACTAAAGATAAAGGTCGAACTATCAAATTGTGACATATATTAAGACTAATTTATGAATTTAGCTATATTTAGATAACCGATTAGCTTTTCAGTAAATATTTACTCTTTGCATCAATAACTACATAGTGGTTTTGGGTTGTCACCAACTTATGCTATGTATGTTAGGTCATTCTTATGTTCTTGCTTTAGGAAGAAACACAGAGAAAAGAATATCAGAGATGATTAACTTAGCAACTTGAAGAACATCCATTTTTCTCCTTAGCGCCTTTAATTCAAGGAACAAATTTCATCATTGCAGTTAAGTAGACCATTCTTGTCTAATTTGCTATTCTCATATACCTTTTGAATTACAAATACGATTTCTGAGTTGAATCATAGGGGAGAGTGGAGACATCATATCTAGACCCTTAGGGATTAGATTTATGTATATGTTCATCAGATTTTCCCAATAGCCTTAACCTTGCCAATAAATAGCGATAATGACATTTGTAGTTTAAAAATAAAGTAAGCTACCCCACAAAGAGAATGTCAGGAATTTCAACCAAGAGAGAGAATAAACTAAAATTATTAGAAGTAAGATGTCATTAATGACATAACATACCCAGCCAACAATATTGAAGCCCTTCTCAATATATGATGCATCAGTGGGCCGCTTTCCACTTATGACTTCAAGAACCAGAACTCCAAAACTATAAACATCAGTCTTTTCTGTAGCCCTACCACTCTGCATGTATTCTTGAAAGAAAAAGTAGAAGAGAAAAGAAACACTTAAGCTGTAAAAACAAACAAACAACGAGATACCTCAAGTGAAGCCAAAATCATTAGCCCAAAGTGAAAACATATAAAATCAGATTTATGCATGGCACTGCAAGGAGAACTTTTTTTTACAAGGTAAATAATTTATTAAAACTAAATTTTTAAGCACCTAGATAACCTCTCATCACATGTTACAACTTCTTATTTTTTATGAAATCATCACATCTTACAACTTGATGCAGCAGAGATGAATGTGCATAAAAAGCAGTATTTTCGATGCCTCACTTTAAAACTGCCCCTCAAGAGAAACTTTGAAATAGAACCATTTTCTCCCCCTCCCTCCGCCATTCAACTAGGCCTCATATTATCTTTTGTCAATATCAAGAAATATAAGCATGAAAGAAATCAGAGGTTGCAACATCTACAGTCAAAAGCAGTAACCATCTTGTACTTGAAAAGAAGTAGCAAAACCTGATTAAAGAAAGAGGAAAACAAGACAGCTCTCTCCCCAATCTCAACTATTACTAGCGACAGAAAGTCATTCCTTGCATAGTTTAAAATTTAAAACTTCTTAAATAAAAGATGAAGATAAATGTCTAATGATTGGGTGTACCTGGAGCTAAATACCCAAATGTGCCAGCTACAATTGTTGTGATGTGAGACTCCTCATCTCCGAGTAGTTTGGCCAGTCCAAAATCAGATACTCGAGCCTCAAAATTACCATCAAGCAAAATGTTGCTAGACTTTATGTCACGGTGGATTACTCGAGGGGAACAATCATGATGTAAATATGCCAACCCTTTCGCAGCTCCCATGATTACAGTCAGTCGTGCACCCCAGTCTAGTTGCTCAGATCTCTCTGTATAAAATGTCAAAAACGATTTTTTAATGGAACCAAAAACCATAGCCAAATCTAAAACTCTCTACCCTGGAGATACAAAAAATATCAACAGCAATGGCAATTTAAGAAGATGAACTAGCTTAAAGGAATGTCATCTTTTTTTGTTGTTCTCTTTGCTTTCCGCCCTAGACGCTGAAAGCAAACGTCATGTCACTTTCCACATTCCTAACATGACTGTCATTTTGTTACTTTATTGGATAGAAGAACACCGAATCAACGAGATACTCAACCATTTTGACAATTCATTTTTTTCTTTTTGCTTGGTATACATACCAAAACTATGGATAAAAATTAGCTAAACATTACTACTGTACTGTCATGTATGTATGAATGTGATTCTGAGGCACAATAGCTGCAAAGGATAGCGCTGCAAGCTAGCTAACTGGTAAACTAAACCAAAGGAGTTTAAGTGTAAATTAAAAGTTACTTATAAAAAGGAAGTCTATATTCAAAGTTCTACAGCAGTATTTACACAATATAGAGCACATATGAAACATCAATGACGCACTAATAGATTCTTTGGTGCCATCAGAGCTTCTTGGTTAGCTAGGAAGTTACTCTCCATTATTCTAAAGATACAAGCAGTTAAATTGCCTAGACACAAAAACATTCCAGAGTGCCATCTGCACCATCCAAATGTGTAAACCATTCTACTCTTTTACTTACATTAAAAGGTAAGAGATTTATGCAACCAAGCCAATGGGTACTAATCCATGTACGTTTAGAGCTGCATTAGGACAACAAACGCAAAGCTTAGTCAATCCCATTCAGAAACTTTCTCCAAAGGCTGGCAATACTTTTCCAATCAATTGCATATCAAACACTGCTTTTACAACATTCCCTTCTGTCCATACAATCTGCCAGACCTTTTGAGACAATATTTCACTGGTTGGATCAATCAAAATAGCAGTAGAAAGTGATTCCTTATCATATTTTATCCGGGTCTGTCCTCGATGAACCTCTTCATACAAAATCTGTCAGTTTAATTGGGCTATCGAAGTGGTAAGTATTGTGAGAATAACTTGGTCTGTTTATGAATGTCTACTGTTTAAACGTCTCATGGCACTTTAGTGAGCTCATATTAATTAGCCAAGGAGATTATTACCATTACTGTTACTAGATTGCCCTTTTTATCTCCAACTGAGCCACACAACCGAAAGTTCAATCAGGTGCTGTACAGGGAAGATAACCAACCCTACTGTGCTTTGAAAAGTCAAGATCGCTAAAATCTCAAATATTTGCCAATTAGAAGAGAAAAGTCAGAAAATCTCAGCAAACCCAGCTTATGTGCTAAATCCGCAAAATAACAAATATTTTCACCAATTGTTAAGCACCAGGACATTGTACAAAGGGACGTATATCTCACCGTGCAGAACTTCATCTAGGCTACCTCCGGATAAGAAGTCATATATCAACAACTTCGATGTTGGAGAATTGCAATATCCTCGCAGATTTACCAGATATCGGTGCTTAATGCTTCCAAGAATTTCAAGCTCCCTCTCGAAGAACCTATCAAAGCCTTCATTCATCTTGATAATTCTCTTCAAGGCAAATACATTGCCGTCATCCATTGCAAGCTTGTATACAGTTCCAAATCCCCCAGAACCAATTATGTGTTCTCCGTTCAGAGTCTCCAGCTTTTTGATGATATCCTTTGAAGAGTAAGGCAAATCTCCATGAAACATGACAATCGATGCACCTGAGAATTTAATAATTGTAAGCCTTTTTACATGGAATTCAAAAGCATAAAGCAAATAAAGACGAAGAACTTTAGAATTGTAACTTCCACATAGGTTCTAGATAAAGACCTGCACAAACATCCATTGCAAGGCTTTTGCCATCATTTTTACCCAGTCTCTTGTAGAGGAAACAGCCCCAGAAACACATCAGTGCCACCAATAGCAGAGCACCCACAGTGGCAGATGCACTTATTAGTAGTCGACCATTCTTACTTTGGTTTTGGGCTGAGAAACATGGAAAGAAGTATGAAATTCACCATAAAACATGAATGGAAGGAAGTGAAAAAAATGAAAGAAAGAAAACAGGGAAATAAAAATGAAACAGTAGAAAAGGCTACACGTCCAATGACAAGTAACTATTTCATCAAGTCATGCTGTCAACATATAATGGTGCTGCTTAAAACTATGAAGTCTGCACACTTATGTGATTCCATCATTTGAAGTAAAAAGTTTTCTTGTTAGCCTGACAGATGAACAAATCCTTCACAAATATCATTTGAAATTCTAGTCAACAGAAATTACACAAAAACAAAAAACATGTCGTAGCTGTTGCAGTACCATGAATTACCTTTACATATCTTAAAAGTGAGAAATATATGGATACTTACCAAAAAGTGAGAAATATATGGATACACTTTTAAGATTACTTTTACATATCTTAAAAGTGAGAAATATGAAGATACTTAACAAAAAAATGTATACTAGATCTTAAATTTTTAGAACAAAGAGATCTAGAATGTGAACCCCTATGAAGATAGAGGTGCTTCTTTTCCAACAATGACATTACTGCAGTTAAATCATTGTCATGTTCTCTTGTCTACTTGATATAGGAAATCCAGAAAAGGGCAAGTTGTTATCTTTGGAAGCCGAAACACTAGAAGCTGTTTTTTTATGACCGAGAAATCTGCCTGGGGCCAATCCTTAGGTTCAACCACGGCCTTTGAAAGTCAGGGATAATGGGCCCACCCCTCTACCCCTTCTCCAATAAAATACCAGGATTAGTTCGCATGGCAGATGGCTCAAACCTGAGACCTAAGTCACAAGTCCCTCAACCTTTGCCACTTGACCTAAGATAAGGGGAAAAGGATTCTGTAACTAGGAGTCCTTAAGCATCTAAGAAATGATTCTGTCGATATTAGTATATGCCATCTTATAGACAAAGAAATTGGACTTGATATCGGACTATGATTTAATGCTGATAATGTGTCACATTTACCTGCAACTGGGGACCGGGAAAATGAAGGACCTCCAGCTTTACAGTCCTGACTGATTTGCTGGCCACACAAATTACGATTTCCAAGAAATCTGCCATAAATTCGAAAATCAGAAATCATGTAAAACCAAGCCAATCAGTGCTTAAGTTGTCAACTACAAGTGTTAGGTCAAAATCATATCAGGCAGCCATTTTGTGCACATATAATCCAGTACAAGTCTTACTCCCCTTTCTGATGATAGGTACTAATCAAGAATATGGTTGTATCAAAGGCTAAGACTGCTATACACTTCCTTTTCACTAATACACATCTTACTAACCAGTGTGGTTATGGACTCTCAAGAATTTATGGACCTCAATCCTAATTTCAAATGCAATTGCCAATTAAGGCAACACCCTCAGTGTCATCCCAGAAATAGTTACAATCTTTTTTGGTGGATTCCTGAAAATAAACAGTTGTGCAACACAAGGATGCTGATAAAAAGGGCATCCTTGTGCACCAAGCTCCCGCCATGCGGGGAGTCCGCTCTCTCTCTCTCTGTCTCTGTCTCTCTCTCTCTCTCTCTCTCTCTCTCTCTCTCTCTCTCTCTCTCTCTCTCTCTCTCTCTCTCTCTCTCTCTCTCTCTCTATATATATATATATATATATATATATATATATATATATATATGGAGTTGATACACAATGCTGCAAACGGTATAGACATGTATTAGTTGTGTCGACAAATACATAAACAAGGCAGAGTATCCGAGGAAAGAAATACATAGACATGTATTAGTTGGTGTCGCATATATGCTTTGACAATTCAAATGCACTTAACAAGAAGGAACTTTTGTAATGGTGTTACTTACGAATCATTTCCAAAGTTGGCAAGGTGTCCATCAGTAGGTATTTGCCCAACCAAGAAATTTGTCGACACGTTGCTGCAAACATTGAACAAAAAATATTAATTCAGAGGTGTAACCCAACCTCACCCCTCAAATAAACGTTTTGCACTTTTAAGTTATTGGCAAGTTAAAACTTTTAGGGCACTCACAAAGAGACAAGATTGTTCAGCTTGCCAAGGGATGGTGGAATGTTTCCGCTAAGAGAGTTGCTTGAAAGATCTCTGGCAGAAGTAATAAACCAACATCAATTGGTTGGACTGTAGGAGCAATTACTAAGGCTCAACAATCTATCACATGCTTAGAATTGAGACAGATCAATAAGTTCTGCATTAAAAGTTGCAAGCTCTTTTTTATAAGGAAAAAAAATGTTCATCCAGACTAAATCAAGCTCTCAAATGTAAAAATCACAAGGTAAAATGTCAAAGCCGCTCTATTTTTACGATAAACTGCTCATAAAGCCTTATATTCCTCAATTAGGTTTCTCCATTACCTGGAAGAGTACAGAGGTAAAGTATGCATGACTTTCTTCGCTCTTTAATGGTAAAAGAAAGGTTGTATCGGTCTAGAAAGAAAAACACTAATGACTCTAAGAACCACATCCCTAGATATGAGAGATCTAGAAAAAATCAGTTGACATGTTGGTCCCTCTTCACTAGAAATCCTGAGAGCTAATTCATGAAATCCTCCAGTTATCTGAGACCACAATGATGCTAGAGTGTGACTACCAGTTATTGCACAAGTATAAAGATGACACCACTATGAGACCTACAAGTAACTCCAGACAATGGAGCAATGACAATAGAACAAATGAATCTCCCGCTGTCTCTCGTTCCGTAGGCTCTTCATACTCACAGGGAGGGAAAATGCACAAGAAGAAGGGTGTTCAAATTAGCAAGGAAGATGACAGGATCCCAGGGCAGAGTCTGGGCCATTTAGGAGAATGGAATGTCGTATGTAGTAACAATCAAGATACGAATACACCTGCATAATAAAAGTAATAAGCAGAATAGATGCTCATACAGTTGGATTGGAGTTTGTGTGAGATGAGGGGACAGGCAAAAGCATGATTATGGGCATTAAGAAGAAAGGGTAGGAAGAAATTGATAAAGAAAACCTAAAGAAGGGCCGATGGTAAGTAGTAGAACCACGGAGCAACAAGAATCTAATTGCAATAATATATTTTTTTTTCTGTTTAATTGTTGTTTGGGCTGAGGGGGATGGAGAAAGGAGTAGGGGATTACATAGTGGGCACTTGATCCTCCCCCCTATAATAGTGGAAGGTGTGTAAGCTCACCGGGGTATTAGATTAGATAGCACAAACTGTCAAAAGTCAAAAAAATTGGGAAAAGGTTGTATATTTTATTCAAGAAATGTCTACAGAATTATAGATATTTTGGTTACATAGGTACAGTCATCCACGAAACCTAAATGTTGTCCAAATGCATCATGCTTACTTATGCAGATTAAGGTGAACGGACCGTATAGGAGCTTGAGACCTGCAGAACAGCATGCACAGAAAATAGAATCAAAATATAAGACACAAAGTCTTACAGATTCTCAAGCTTAGGAAGGTTCCCCAACTCATCAGGAATCCATCCGCTTAAATAATTACCCTGTAGAAACCTGCATAAAATATTATGATTCCTAACAAATTAGCTAGCTTGTACAGTAATAACTTTGTAATTTGAAATTCTAAAACAACGCCAACAAAAAAGCCGCTCAAACCTCTCTTGAACATATCAAAACCAAATACGGATTAAGTCTGTTCTATTTTACATATCAAGATTAGTGGCATAACAAGTACTATATTATCTAGCAATACCAAGCTGGTTTTGCAATATGGAAGGAGATGGAGTGATTAATCTAAACATGAACTAAAAAGAGTGTGATGATAAAATGTGGGCAACTCTTTATAAAGATATCGAATTTTGCACTCAACTTTGTTTATGCTCTAACTCCATAAAACAAAATGCCAGCTTTACCAATTGTACAAGTATCGCTATTACTCAGCAAAAGGAGGATCAACCATAATACAAAGCATAAATTCTACGAATGAACAAACTGATCATAGAATTCCAGGGTTAACTAATGCAACTTCCTCCTAAAATTGAGTCATGGGAATATGGTGTGGTTCAGGCTTAGTACAATTCAGATGATAGTGAGGTTACGGGGAAGGAGGAGGAGGTGGGAGGTGGGAGCTGAGATAGGGATATTGTATCCGCAGGGAATCCTTCAAATAGCATGTAAACTATGTTGAAGTTCTTTCTATTCACTTAAGTGCATAATCGCAGAAACTCAAGCACCTCAATAAAGAGAATTAGATATGCAGGTTTCGCCAAAGAAGTTCATTGCACAACTTACAAAGATTTCAGCTTTGTACAATTTCCCAATGCAGGAGGTATTGTCCCATAGAAATTATTGTCATGAAGAGCTCTGCATTTCGGTAGATTGTGTTAGCATAGTATAGTGGGACTGACAATCAATAGAAACGAGAAGAGGAGGAAAAGGAAGCATACAGAAACTGCAACTGGTCTAGCTTCCCAATATCTGGCGATATAGATCCACTCAGCTTGTGATCAGGGAGGATTCTGAATGATAAAAAAAAACAATTATAGTAGTTCAAATAGTAGATTTCAATACGTAAATGGCTACATTAGAAGTAAGGTATCAGTGTGTTAGAATGTTAGGTCAGTGTCAAGTGTTAGTATTCTATTAGTCTCTCATTAGTTAAATACAAAATGCGGGTAGTTACTCACATGTTAAATACAAAATTGCTTAGAGATAATGTTTTGTAGGGATATTCGGTGAAGATACTAAATCCAGGCCATTTGACAAGTAGCAACTGTAAAATGGTGCTAGAGAATCAGCCCTACAGAACTGCAACATAACGCAATCGAAAATGCTTCCACGTATTGTCAAGATCAGCTGCAATTCAGTTCTACAAGATCAAAAATCTAATTTGATCCAGAAATTACCTTCCCAACTACTGAGGATTCTCAGCATTCATTCAGTGTAATTTTATATCAAAATATTTCTATTTCTGAATTATGGAGCCCAAAATAAATATGTAAAAATTGAAATATAACTTAAACCACAAAAATGCCATCACCGGCAAAGATGTTTTAACAATAATACAGATACTCACAATGATACAACTCTCTTTGATTTTGGGTCACAAAGTACTCCTTTCCAGCCACATGGGTCAGAATCTTCTGGTCTCCACTGCTTAAGAACACCATCTGAACCAAGTACTGAGATCCTAAAGTTGACAAGCGCTTGACCTGTGAAGATGTGGAAAAGTCTAAAGTTTGGACTAAAGTGTAACTTACAATATGGAACAAGCTTCAGATATGACACACATCCATTATCAAGAGTGACAGTATCAGCATTACATTCACGTAATTTTTGGAAGTAACAACAGAAAAGAAACTCAACAGCATCAGAACATCAGAAGACTGAAAATATCCAATTATTAGAGGCAAACAAGTTTCAACGGACAATCACCTCGCAATCTACTTTATTAAATAACACAGATATAGTCCTTGATTTAGAAAACTGACCAAGGAACTAGACCTGTTATATCAACTGGATCAAGCATGTTATATTTCTTGTCATACTCTCATCAATTGAAATACACGGGCGCCTAGCCTGTAACCTATATTAACAAATCAAGCAAGAAATACTGAAGAAAAGTGTGACATCGCACCATCAGGACTGAGAGCTAGCGCAACTCTTGAGAAAATGCAAAACAACAGCACACTTGAAAACAACAGCTCCTGAATTTTCAAAGAGAAGCCGCCCATCTCGGCGCTGGTCAAGCATAATAAGGCTACTGAAGAACATCTGACAGACTACGCTGCGCTGCAGTTCCCTTGGACATACAGTAAACAAGATGTGACACCAAGAAACCAGCAATGAGAAATGCTCCCTGAAGGAACACAAACACAGCAAAAGATATTAGAAAGAATCCTGTTATGATCAAGGCAACTATTATAACTGAAATAACAAAGAAAAACATAAACAGCGAATCTACAGATAATTCTCACAGATCGGTGCATATTATTTCCAACTGTTCGACTACATTGCCATGTAGTTGACACTTCTGTCTTGCAAAAACTACGTTGAGAACATTAAATTGTCCCCCAGAATCATACACATCATGTGAAGACTACATTTCGCAATGTAGACATAACTTCTCAAGCATAGAGTAGGATGTTCATACCAAGAATATTACTATTCTTCCATTATGCTTTATTGCGACCCAAGACTCTTACTGGATTACCAGATCATGTCAGTAAATTTTGCACTAGGTTCAGAGCACACATATTGTAGAATACTGAGAACAAATTAGATGCGAAAATTCAGCTTAATGACAGAAATATACATGAACAGCATGAATCAGGGAAGAAGAGTACTGATTTTGAGTCTTTCATTAAGAGAGTAATAGTCCCTGCAACCTGACACAAGTTTCAAAAGATTGCTAATTAGCTGCCAAGATCTTGCTACATTCACGTTACCCATCCCAAGGACATTGTCAAACCTTGATTGATCAAGGACAATTATCCCATTTTTATCTTCCTTATTAGCCTTAACCTCAATATTGTCCAAGAGTTTTCCAACTAAGGATCAGGTCCCATTATTTCAGAAGTGGCAGCCTTTGGGTTTAAAAATAAGTCAATATTAACATCAATGACTTGCACATATTAATGTTTATTATTAATAGGACAAATGAAATCTAGATTAACAAATATATTCGCATGCATGTATGTTGGGCAACCATTTAAAGCCGGAATAATAGCAAAACTAACTAATCATGCTTTCATTGGAGTCTTCAAATGTGCAGAGCACGGTTGACAATATAACAAGATATTGCAATGGCTTCAAAGGTGCAAAGGGACTATGGTTGACACTATTTGCATCTTTGATGGATTTACATACTTGTATTTGGGCAACCAAATATGTTGAAGCTGAAATAATTAGCAAGACTACCTAATTTTTTTTCTTTGGATTATTAAAGTACAAAGGTGCAGAGGGAGAATGATTGACAATATAACAAATTGTTGCAATGGCTTTTGCTTAAACAGTCATGGATCAACCTAACAGTTGAGATCATGCGCGAGCTCTTTCCAAAAGAGTTTTGTTCATCCTTTCTGCCACACTATTTTGTTGAGGCGTCATCTTTTTAATAAGATAAATTATTCTATCAATAATGGGCAGACCTCCGAATACAAGCAGTATACCAAAAAGTAGAAAATTTGTAACATCATATGACTCTCTACTAAAGACACCAATATTCTGCACATTGGAACTTCATGGGTGCACAAAAAGAAAACTAGGAATGAGAGGCTTTTCCTTAAATGTACATAATCATTTTCTATTCCTTCAAAGCTTTCCTTTTTCTTTCCTTCCACAGGACACACATGAGTTCTACTGCAGCAACATCACAGCCTCTTCGACTCCTTTTCCTCTTTGAATTTCCAATAGGCGAGTGGTTCTACTGAGGGGTCATCCTAGTAGTGCAGTGTCGAGCAATTGCTTCATTCTTGCAAAATGTGTTAAATTCATCAATATGGAATTCCAAGTCATTATCCATTCTAAGTTGCTTGATTTGTTTTCCTTTCTGCTTTTGTGGAGAAGGTGGAATAAACTTACTATATCAACCAAAACTAAGCTAATAAAGAGATTTGTAACGTGATCTATTTCTTGGCCTTTTTATGAAAGCACTGTTGCCCGATATTTGGTCAAACATTTTAAGCATTGTTGGCTAAATATTGGCCAAACAATTGCCTAAACCTTTTCTTAGAATTAGGGCCAATTCCCTCTCACTTTAAACACACCCTTAAGAAATTGAGAAGAACAATTTTGGTGTTTTCTCTTGTATCAAAATAGAGAATATTTTGTGGAAGAGTTAAGTGGTGGGAGAATACTTGTTTGAACCTCTTTGTGAGTGTTTTGTGTAAGATTATTCTCTCTGATTATTTTTGGGTTAATTATGGTTATCTCTAATTTTGCATGCTCTTTTGTATACTTTTTGATATATGGAACTGATCCTCTCTGCACGTGGCGATAGGTCTTTTTGACCGAACCACGTAAAGTTTGTGCTTCCTTATATGCTTTATTTACCATCATTTTTGACTTGTTTTGTCTAATCCCGCACTATCCAGATTTCCGATCCTAACATAACGACCTTCTAACATGTAATTACCAGTTCCAAGAGTCCTAACAGTGACAAATTTTAATCCTTTACTGCTTCTTTCCTGACAAAATAAAACCAATTACAAGCTTGATCTTGACCAAAGATAGGAGCATTAAGAGTACCATTTCCACTTTATCCAGAACACGTTCACCCCCTAAACCAAAAATTCATCAACTGAAACTACAGAATTACAGCGTTCTCACGAAAAGCAGACACATGTATAAAACCCCAAAACCAATGTACACCAATCAAAGCATTAAGTTCTATCCAACCAAAAGATTCAACAAAAAATCTGATCTTTATACACACACTAACATATAAAAAACCAAAATCAAAAACCTGAAAATGCAAACATGAAACCAACAATCACCAAATACCAGAACCAATGTACACCATTAAAGCACTCAGTATAATCCACCAAACAAAGATCAAAGCTTTATACAATACACTAACACAAGCACAACCAAAACCCAAACCTGAAAATGCAAAAATGAAAACCCACGACCCCCAAAACGGCAAAAAGGACAAACCAAGTACACTTATCTAAGCACTCAGTACAATCCAACAAAAATTCTGAAAACTAAAAGCTTTATAATATACTAAACATATGAAAAAGCGCAAAAGCAGTACCTGAAAATGCTAGATTCGATCTGCAAGTGAGTACCCAACGTTCATTTCACAGTTATACACAAAAAGGTTGAAGTTTGAGCTGTAAAGTTGAAGTTACGGTAATACAAAGAAAAAGATAAGCCTTTGCTATGACAGAGTGTGGATTTTGGCTGCTGTGTATAAAATAAAATCTTTTTGGTGTTGTTGAATGGAAGTAGATTTGAGATTTTTGAGAAATTAAAAGTGGCTACTGGGACTGGCTGGCTCATCAGTGGGAACCAATGAGAGTGGAGTGGGTTCGCACGTGGGAGAGTGACTCCTCATGCGTGCGACCGACGCTGGTGATGGAGTGGGGACTCACAATTGCTGTGAGGGATACATATGCCTCATTTGTTTGCATTTAATTATTTAGATTTCATATATTAAATGTGTTTATTTTTAAAGTCTGAATTTAATTATTCAGATTTTTTAAAGTCTGAATTTAATTATTCAGATCTTAATCATTAAGTGTGTTTGTTTTTTTTACTTTATAATCTCTTAATGAGTCTGAATATGTTTGTATAATTAAGATCTATAACAGAGACTTAATTTCATTAAGATTTTATCATCTGTATTTATTATTAAATGTCATCACCGCTTACCATTATCAACTATTACCATGTCATCCACCACCAACAAACTCCACCACCACTATCATCCTCAATCATAGAAGTCACCATTATCGACTACCACCACTCACTATCCCCACCACTCCCACCACAATCATTCTCAACAACAACCAATACTCATCTACCTCAACTATCACAACTAAACACCCCCATCACCATCAACAACCATAGCGAACACTGCCCATCATTATAAACTACCACCACCCACCACCTTCCTCAATCACAACTACCATTACCATTCGTCATTATTAACTATCACCATCCACCGCTACCATTCTCAATTATAAACGCTACCGCTACTAATCACCACTAACTACTACCCTGAACCACCACCATCAACCAAAACTATCACCAACCACCGCCTCTAGTCGGCATTCACATGCACCATCGTTAGCCATCACCGCCAGCAACTACCATATTTTTAAAAACTTTATATTTTATTGATAAAATATTAGATTAATTAGTATTTCATTTGAATTTTATGTTTATTAATTTTTAAATAAAGATAAATTTTATACATTCATATGTTAAAAATCAAACAGTCTTAATCATTTAGTATTTAGATCTTAATACACATCTTACTATTCATATGTGTATTCAGGTTCAAATGTCATAATCTTAATACGCATCTTGATATTCAGATGTGTATTCAGATTTAGACGTCTTAATCTTAAAAAAAAATGAGGCTCCCTTTGGACGTGCTTTTTTAAAGTGACTTTTAGGTATAAGCCAATAAGTTATGAATTATAGCTTTTGACTTTTGGCTTGTTTTTGTCATTTTACCTTAAAAACAAGTGCTTAAAAGTATTTTTCTTACTTTATCCAAACATTATAAAATGGCTTAAAAGCTATTTTGGCTTAAAAGCACTTAAAATAAGCCAATCCAAACGGGCTCATAGCTTGTTTGGCCAAACTACAAAAATTAGATTATTTTGAGAAGTGATTTTTCTCAAAAGCGCTTTTCTCAAAAGTATTTTTGGTGAGAACAATTTGTGTTTGACTAAGTAATTTGAAAAGTACTTCTGAGCTGCAATTAGTGTTTGGCCAAGTTTTTAAAAACTGTTTCTAAGTGTATTTTTTCTCAAAATTGCTTTTCAAAAAAGTACTTTTGGAGAGAAATACTTTTTTCTGCTTCTCCAAAATTGCATCTACTTCTCCTCAAAAGTACTTTTTTTTCTTCCAAAAGCTTGGCCAAACACTTCAACTTTGATAAAAAAAGTGCTATTGGAATTAGGGAAGCTTGGCCAAACAGGCTAACAAGCTACAATCATAAAAATCTCAAAATTTTGTTTTAGGAAAAATAGCAATTTTGGTCCTTGAGTTATTACTTAATTTCTGTTTAGTCTTTGTAATATTCGACATAGCACATTCAACCTTTAATGAAATAAAGTGGGTAATTTTGATCCTTTTACTAACTGAAGCTAAAAGAGGAACAGACTATTAACTTTCAGAAAGGACAGTTAAGGTATTGAAGAGTTGCTACTCTAGCTTACATTAGTGTTACAGTAAAAAAAATCTCTTATTACTTTTTCTTGCTCTCCATCTATTAGTTCTTCGATACAACAACAATAACAACAACAAGAAAAAATTCAGTGCAATTCCACACGTGGAATTTGGGATAGTGTGTATGCAGATCTTACCCTTATTAATTTAGTTCTTCGACACAAGCGCCAAAAAAAGAAATATTATTTTTAATTTCCTCAACAAGTGTGAAGAAAAAGATAAACCAACAAAAAGAAAATCGCAAGCTCCGTAAACAGATTGAACTTTGTTGGTTATAGAAAGCAAGTGTAATAAATATTATACTTGATATTAAACTCATAATTCAAGAAGGAACTTAAGTTGTTTACCTTCAGCATAAATCCTCAAACTTCCTCATTCCAACCAACTACACTATATAACACTGCGTACAAAATTTGGCAATCGCTATATTTTGTAAGTTCTTTAAATCTGGTGTAACGACCCGACCGGTCGTTTTGAGCTCTAGCGCATCGTTCGACGGTTTGAGGCCTTGAGTACTTTCACTTCAGGTATTATGACTTGTACGTGTGGTCAGAATTTGAATTTTGGAAAGTTCGGGATTGATTTGGAAAGAAAATTCTAATTTCGGAAGCTTTAAGTTGGAAGAATTGACTAAGGTTTGACTTTTGAGTAAACGACCTCGGAATCGGGATTTGAAGGTTCCAGTAAGTTTGTATGATGATTTCGAACTTGGACGTGTGCTCGGGTTGAGTATCGGATTACCCGGGAGCATTTCAGTACTTATTATGAAAGGTTGGCATTTTGAAGGTTTAAGAATATCTTAAGTTTGGTTTGAAGTGGCTTTTGATGTTATCAATGTCCGTTTGGGGTTTCGAGCCTTGGAATAGCTTCGTTATGTTATTTATGACTCGTGTGTGAAAATTTAAAGTCATTCTGGATTGATTTGATACGTTTCGGCACAAGATATAGAATTTGAAAATTTAAAAATTTATAAGTTTGATTCGAGGCGCGATTCATAATTTTGATGTTGTTTGACGTGGTTTAAGGCTTCGACTAACTTCGTATTATATTTTGGGACGTGTTGGTATATTTGGTCAAGGTCCCAGGGGACTCGGGTGGATTCCGGATGGTTAACGGATCGAATTTTGGACTTAAGGAAAAGCTGGAGGATTCTGGTTGCTAGTGCAACCGCTTCTGCAGAAGCTTCATCGCAAAAGCGAGGCAGTGGACTGCAAAGCGGCTAGAAGGAGAGCTGGGAAGAGGCCGTAAGTGCGAAGGAATTCCCGCACCTGCGTGACCGCAGAAGCGGCCCAGAGATCGCAAAAGTGATATTTTGGCCGCACCTGCGGAACCGCAGAAGCGGTCAAGTGGCCGCAGGTGCGAGAGGTCGATGGGCAGTGTGTTCTTATAAGAACGGAATTTGGCCCATTTTCTTCCATTTTCACTTGGTTGGGGCAATTTTAGAGAGCTTCAAGGGGAGATTTTCATCAAGCAACACAAGATAAGTAACTCCCACCTATTACAAGTTAAATATATGGTTTGTATATGCATTAAATATGAAAATGTATAGAAACTTGGATTTTGGTAGAAAACCTAGAATTTGGTATTTTTGGATTTTGACCGCGAAATTGGACATGAAATTTGGAATAAGTTATATATTTTAGTTCGTGGTGTTATGGGTAAAGTTTATCTTCGAAAATTTTTGGAATTCGGGCACGTGGGCCCGAAGGTTGTCTTTGTTGACTTTTGAGGGGAGTTGGGAATCATTTTAAATTGTTAGATTATATGTATTGGGGTATATTTTAATTGGTTTGCACATTGTTTGACTAGTTTTGAAGAGACAGACATCGGGTTGAGGTGTTTGAGTGGCGTTAGAGTCGGTTATAGAACTTCATAGTGATGTAAGTCTCCTATCTAACATTGTGAGGGGGAAACTACCCCTAGGTGACATGTATTGTTATGTGCAACTAGTTGTGGGTGTTATGTACGCACGAGGTGACGAGAATCCGTACGTAGCTACAACATGTTTGTGTTTGGATAGACTTAGGATCTTATCATGTAATATTAGAATTATTTGAACTCATTTTGCCGGCTTAATTAACTAAAGTTATAAATGAAATTGATTTAGAAATAAATATATGTATACTAGGCCAAGCCTTAATACTTTGAGTTGTGGACGAGTTATTTGAGAAACGGTAAAGATTATATTCATTTTGTACTCATGTACGGTATTGTAAACACGTATCTCATAATTCGGTAACTTCCTCCCTTTTCCTCGTGGAGCATGCTAAACGCCTCGGCAGTATATAGATGCATCTATAGTTCGTGCCGCTAGACCCTCGGCAGTGTATACATTATTCTGGATCAGGTCGAACGACCTCGGCAGAATCGTGCATTATATCACTAGTAGTCCGAATATTCACGAGCTAAATCTCTCCACCGATGCCCGGCATTTTCTATAGTATTCCTTATTTATTTGATAATGCCACTTGACATTTTTCTGAGCTATTAAGGTAGAATACAAGATTTAGAAATTTATGCTTTGAAATAAGAAATTGGAAGATTATGTAACTTACAGATTTACCCCATCATTGTCGTATGCCTCATATTTGCTTATGTTTTATTACATTATTTTATTGAACCTTTAGTAAGTATCGATGTTGACCCCTCGTCACTACTTCTCTGGGATTAGGCTAGATACTTATTGGGTACACGTTGATTTACATACTCATGCTGCACTTCTGCACTAAATGTGCAGGATCTGACATGTTTATTTGATGATCACCTTGGCGCGTAAACGCACCTGTAGAAGGGATTTTATGTGAGCTGCATTCCAGGCTACGCATCACAATCCACTGAATCTCCATTGTACTGTTTATTTTATTCTGTCTTAGTACATTTGGGACAGATGTTGTATTATTATTGTACTCCTTAGAAAAATGCTCATGACACTTGTGACACTAGGTTTTGGGGGTTCCTACTGGTTATTCGTTATTGTAGTTCACGTAGTTATTATCTTTTTACCTTGTAAATTCCATTTTATACTATTTAAGTAATGGAGATTATGATCTCGAAAGTAATAAAACGAGTAAATAAATTGATAAATTAACGTTGGCTTACATGACGGCGACGCTAGGCGCCATCATAATATATAGTAGATTTTGGGTCGTGACAGCTTGGTATCAGAGCATTAGGTTTGCTTGGGTCTCACAAGTCATGATCCAGTCTAGTAGAGTCTTGCGGATCAGTATAGAGACGTCTGTACTTATCTTCGAGAGGCTATAGGGCTATTGGGAGCACTTCCCTTCTTAATTTCCTCATCGTGCAGTTTGATTCCGTTGAGGCTTGTGCCTTTATTTTCGTCCTACTCAATCTTATGTGACGTGAAGCGCTTATTGTTAATTGGACATCCATGAGTTGTACTGGTACTGCAGACGTGGTATAAGATGTCTTTCCTTACGTGTTCGGGCATGCTATTATCGTCACCTTGCGAAAGGGTTTTCTGTCATTTCAGTTCGGTATTTGTACTTCCCATAGTTTTGAGGTTATGAATGGATTGATATGATGTCCATGCGTTGTTATCACACAGCGTTGGTGTAATGATAGGGTGCTTGTCTATGTGTCGAGACAGTGAATGACTTGAAAGGAGGATTTTTCAGTGCAAGATTTAGGGGTTCCGCATTTAATTCCAGCGGAGGAAAGGCAATCGGACTATAGATGTCTGGGTTTGGTTGATGAAGTAATGAGACTTGATATTTTCGAGCGTGGTAGAATTCTCATTTACGATGTGGTATCGTCGTCCTTGTTGAAACGCATTAAGGATTCGCCGGTGTTATGGTCTTCTATGATTTTCGCCTTCAGGGCAGGGTGTCGTGAAATAGTGCCTAAGACGCGAATGTCAAAGATAGCGGTGTGTGGCAGTTCCGAATCGAATTGGTGATTCTCTTGTTGATGGCTCGAGAAAGATGATCTTCCAGGAGGTTTAGAGTTGGTAGCAAATCCTTAGTTCAGGTGCTACAGATGTTTATTTGGTATTTGGCAACAGTTGGGCAGCAAAGTATGAGGGAGGACATGGCGGGAAGTGTCTCACGGTAGTTGAATTCCTAGCAGGTCAAGTACGAACAATAGAGGTCGAAGAGTTGCTTAAAGGAGATAGTTTAACTGAAGTAAGAGTAGCAAATTAGCATATGGATTCTGTGGTAGGCTAGCTGCGTGCCTTGAGAAAGTGTAGAATGGTTTGGGAATCGTGATAGAAGGTGATTTGGTCTACGGATTTTTATTTGGGATGATGGTTACTGTACGAAGAAAGATTGAATACGACATAAAGGAGTTTGCTTGAAATGAAGAGGGGTGTGAAGCTTTGATTATCGTTTCAGATGCAATACGACTTGAGTTTGGAAGGTATTGTTGAACTTTCAGTTGATGTCAATGGGGAAGGAACAAATTTATACAACTGGTTGGCGAGCATGGGCTCAGGAGAATTTACTGATTACATGGTAGTTGTACCCAGTGCAGCGTCGCTAGAAGATGTCGGTAAGGAATTTCACAGGTGAGTGATCTCCTGTGAGCAGCATTAGTGGTTGTGTGATTTTGATGAAGTTCCTATGAAGATTCCAACTTACTACCCAACAGAAGGTCTGGTATGCGATCATGGCCGATAATTCGGAATGTTTCAGGAAAAGTTTAACAAAAGATTTCGAGAAATTTGGCGGGTTAAAGGTGCGAGATCATGGTAACTGAGGATGAGGAATCCTCGTGGGTTCTGGGTTTATGTAACGGTATCTTAAAGCTAAGTGGGGGAGTCCCACCGTATACGATTGGATCACGTGGTTATCTGGTTGTGTAGTTTTTGGTTATCGATGCGTTGGTGGATTAATTATGACTAGGAAAAAGGAAATGTCAGGAGTAATTCGAACAAGGAACTCGATGAATGTGTGTTATACTTTGCCTTATCGAATGAGGTACAGGATTTGGGAAGACTCAGAGTTTGTGCTTCTTGCGGATGTAATGTACAAGGAAAAGAATTCAGCCGGTTGCTTCTTTGAGAGTGTGTTCATGTGCTATCAGAGTGTTGAAATTTGGTGATATTCAGGATCATGTCAGAGTGGGTGACTCTCAACAACGGTTTTAGTGGGTTCAAGAATGAAAGTGTAGTGCCTAAGGATTTCGGGTCCGTTGTGTGGTTAAGTATCGAGTCTTCACAGTGGATTACAAACGGGACTTGGAATGTTCTATATTATCATAGGGTATGCTGTGCAGTATTGGAGGAAAGAAAGAAATAGCTTCGGATTCGCGGAAGGTCTTGCAGAATGGGTGTACTAGTTGGAAATGCTATTGAGCGCATAAGGAGGGTATAAGATGGTTCATGAGTATTGAGACGATGTGGTCTCGTGATGCGGATCACTCAGGATGAGTGCAGATTTAGTTCGTTATGTTTTCGAATGGAGCTATTATTATTTCTAAGGCAAGTTGAGATAAATTGGAAGAAGTTGGGTCGGTTAGAAAATGGTTGAACCAGCCTGATTGTGGCAATGATCAGTTCCTTCGGCGTGTTAAGTTATACATGTGGTATGTAGATGTATGTGCGGGCTTGACAGCCACCGTAACTTGATTGGTTTGAGAGGTATTTGATTCAAATGGCCTTGTTGTGTGAATGGATTCCAGAAGAGTCATGACGGTCTAGATCACGACTTGAGGTTTGTATTTTCCGCAGTTTGGAAAAATTCAGTTGTGTGTTGCATTGGTTCTTCTAAAATAGTTAAGTGAAAGGTTTCTAGCCAATGAAGTGTTCATTCTACTAGTAGTTCAGGGGTTATGATGAATTCGTGTACTCTCTATAGCGGCATGATGGGTGCAGTGAGCGGCATGGGAATTGGAAGTTGAGGATCAAAGGTTGCGGTTCGATGTTGATAACAATGTCACGAGATCGGATGAGCATGGAAGAATTCAGATGTTTAGAGTAAGCTGTCGTTATCTTAGTGTCGCTTGAGAATGGTGTTATGTGGAAGAGGCATTGCGTATTGATTTGCGAATTGTGATTTTCCTTACGAAATTAGTACGGTTGGTGGTATGGATGTGCGGACTTTGCTACCTGAGCGGAAGGTCGTGGAAGAGTATCCCATGGGGAGATTTTTATAAGTGTGGCATGTTAGTCACTTGATTGTTAAAGATTAAAACCAAGTATGGAGGTAATGGTAATATCGCAAATGCGAGAGTTTATGCCTGAGATGCGTCATGTTCCTTGGGTTGTGGACCGTGTGAGTTTGTTTCGGATTTGACGGTTGTTCTTATGTGTCATGAATAGGGCCATTGTGGATCTTTAGAAGGTTATTGGCCCAGTATTGTATGATCAGAATCAGTGTGAGGTCCGTTGGTAGGTCTAGTGTGAGTGTGTGCTCTACGTCAGGTCGGATGTGTTCGTTCGTCATAGCATTGCTTACGGAGGAGTCGTCAGGCATTGGATGTTATTCCCGTCGTCAGCTATTCCATGTAAATCTCTATTGTGCCATGTGGGTTGTAAGATGGCTTGATTATTCGCACACGTGTTAAGGTCCCGTGTAGCTTGTGGTGTTATGTGAGCAGGATGGCTCTCGAGATGCAGGTCATCATTGCACCTTAGTTGTGCTTGGGTTTCGTAGCGTATGGCACTATCCGTCTCCCCAGGGTTTGTATTATGCACTTGGCGTGCTTGTGGTAGATATTCAGGCATTTCGTAAGTATAAGCGTTACGACTTGATGTGTGTGTTTTTCTTCTTGATGTTATGTGCGGATCGGGTGGCACGCCGCCACGGGTATATTGTCTGGATCAAGTGGCACGCTGCCACGGGCATGTTATGTGGATTGGGTTGCATGCCGCAACAGTGTCATGTCGGATCAAGTTGCACGCCGCAACAACGAGATGTTGAGCATAGTTCCTTACACTTATTTTGTGTGCCTTGTTTTCATCCCCAAGGTAGGTTCACAACATCTATTCGGCCGTTTTATTCGTTACGTGGGCTGGGTAGTCCTTCTCCAGTGTCACGACCCAATTTCTCCTATAGGTCGTGATGGCGCCCAACGTTACCGCTAGGCACGCTAACAGTGAACTAACTATGTGATTGTTTCTTTAACAATTTAGAAATAGTTGATCCTTAATTATTGAATAGATAAGATATGAAAATTTTAATAAAATGAGAGTTAACCGATTTTAAGAGCAAATGAAACGAAGTAAATAATCAAAAATCATCAAGTGTCTACTAGCATGATCTCCAATACCTGGTGTCATAAGTGTATGAGCTACTAGTAGAATATACAAAAGAATACTACACTACTGTCTGAAGTGAAATAGACAGAAAGTAAAAGCAAAAGGAAGGCTTCGGGTGCTGCAGAACGGGCTTGGAGGACAGATCACCGCTAAGTCTCAGGGAAGTCAAGGATGCGTGCCGGACTGATAACCAGATGCACCTGCCTCAGATCCTGCACAATTAGTGCATAAGTGTAGTGTGAGTACATAAATAATATGTACCCAGTAAGTATCTAGTCTAACCTCGAAGAAATAGTGGCGAGGGGTCGACTTCAATACTTACTATGGGCCAACAATAAAGTACTGAAATTATAACTAAGCATGGACTATATAAATACAGCTGAAATCTCAATAACAAGAAATAAATGGACAATTCTTTCACTAATAGTAAATCCCAAATTAATTCCCATTATTTAACAAATTAATCTCTTAAGCCAATGAAACAATATCAATTATAATTGAGCTCCAAGAATTATTACGCACGAATTATGCTGTTGTCATACGGCCTGATCCAACATACAATATATAAATTGTGCACTACCGAGGTGTAACGACCCGACTTGTCGTTTTAAGAATTTACGCCTCGTTCAGTGACTTAAGGTCTCGAGCAGCCTCACAATATGTATTATGACCCGCGTGTGTGGTCAAGTTTGATTTACGGATAATTCGGAGTAATTTGGGACACTTAGTCCCTAAGACGAAAGCTTAAGTCTTAGGATTTTGACCGTAGTTAGAACTGTGTGAAGACGACTCCGGATTGGAGTTCCGTCAGTTCTGTTAACTTCGTTGGGTGATTTTAGACAAGGGAGCGTGTCCGGACTATGAATCTGAGGTCTGTAGCCAATTTAGGCTTGAAATGACGAAAGTCGAATTTTTGGAGAATTGGATCGGAAGTGGACTTTTTGATATCGGGGTCAGAATTCGATTCTGGAAGTTGGAGTAGGTCCATAATGTCAATTTGAAGTCATTTCGGATTGATTTGATGTGTTTCGGCACAAGTTATAGAATTTAAAAGTTCAAAGTTCATAGATTTTGATTTGGGGTACGATTCGTCGTTTTGATATTGTTTGAGGTGATTTGAGAATTCGACTAAGTTCGTATGATATTTTAGGACTTGTTGGTGTATTTGGTTGAAGTTCCGGGGCCTCAGTGTGTTTCCGAGTGGTTTCGAATCATTTCGAGCTGTTTTGGAATTGATGTATCTGCTATCTGACTTCCTTCTTCGCGAACGCGAAGAGAGTCATGCGAATGAGAAGAGGATTTTTAAGGCTGGTGAGATTTGGCCTTCGCGAACGCGAAGGAGGGCTCGCGAACGCGGAGGTATGCCTGAAGAACCTATGCGAACGCGAGAGGCCAGTCACGAACACGTAGAAAGAAGAAGGGGACTGGGCCTGGAGTCATCAGCCTTCGAGAACGCAAAGCTTCAATCGCGAACGCGGAGCAGTAGGACCTGAGTGCATCGCGAACGCGAGAGCTTGACCGCGAATGCGACGATATGTATGGCAGGCCTTCGCGAACGTGACGCTGGTAATGCGAACGCAAAGAAGAAATTGAGGCAGCGAGTTTTTCGTCTTCGCGAATGCGAGACAGAGGTCACGAACATGAAGAAGGTCTATCTGGGCAGAATTAAAAGTCCCAAAAACGGGGGTTTGAGTTCATAACTCAAAATCAAATTTGGAGCTCGGTAAAAGGCGATTTTTGGAGAGATTCTTGTGTGGGTGTTTGGGGTAAGTGATTCTTATCCAGTTTTGATTAATTTCCATGATTATGTCTTTGAATCCATCATTTAATTCGGATTTAATGGAGGAAAAATCAAGATTTTTGTAAAATCTTCCAAAAAAAAATAATTTAAGAGTTGGAAGTAGAGTTGTTATTGGAATTCAATAAAATTGGTATGGTTGAACTCGTATCGGAATGGGTGTTCGGATTTCATAAATATTATGTCGGGTTCTGAGAGGCGGGTCTCGCTTGACTTTTGTTGATTTTTTGGAATAAAATTTTAAGTCGACGTATTATTATCCGGAATTGTTTCCGATGAATTTTAATGAAGTTATACAATTAATTTGGATAGATTTGAGCTGTCTGGAAGCCAATTCAAGCAAGAAGGCGATTCTGGAATATCTGCATAACTTCTAAAAAGTAAGTGTCTTGCTTAACCTCGAGTGGGGAAATTACCCCTTAGGCATTGAGTCTTATGTGCAATTTGTGTAATTGAAAACCATGTACGCGAGGTGACGAGTACGTACTTGGTTTATATAATTTCATTGATTAAAAATCCTTAGACGCCCTTTATGTATTAAATTGGAAATTATTGGCACTCATCAAATCCTCTATTTGTCATGCCTAGATCCTTGTTTGTTGAAATTGTTTTTACATGATGATTTGGTATGATTGCCACCTTGATTTTTATGTGAAATATCATTTTGTTGAGTTGTTCATTTCCGGATATTTTGTTAAGATTTTTTGTGCACATTATGGTCGAGCCATGGGCTCCTTATTGTAGAAAATAAGGTATTGTTGATTTTTGTGGTAAGTTGTGATATTTGAGCACTTGGTGTGCAATATGAGATGAGTTGTAATATTTGAGCACTTGATGTGCAATCTGTGATAATTTGTAATATTTGAGCACTTGATGTAAAATTTGTGATAAGTTGTAATATTTGAGCACTTGATGTGCTATCTGTGATAAGTTGTAATAATTGAGCATTTGATGTGCAATCTATGCTATGTTGTAATATTTGAACAACTGAGGTGCAGTTTATGAGATGTGATATTGGCACATTATATTGTGGGAGTTATGTTCGGGTATTTGCACGAGGTTTCTGCCATGCTATTATTACTATTGATTTATGCACATGCGGCGTGACAAGGCGGACTATATATATATATATATATATGTGGGTTTGCGCATGTGGCGAGACAAGGTGGGAACATTATTATGCACGTGTGGCGAGACAAGGCGGGCATTTACTTTACTATTACATACGTGGCGAGACAAGGGGAGCTATGTCGGGGATTGATTTGTGATGGCCTGGGGACATTATTATTGTTGCATATTTATTTTGGGACTACGAGGCGGTATCTTGGGAGATCCTCTGTTGAGCACTTACTTCGGGACTATGTTTGCACTTGCCCTTGGTTATTTTATTTTTTCGTAATTTGTAAATTCTTGTGTTTTCCGTGATGTATTATTTGACTTAATATTAAGTGTTTTGTATTTCTTGATGTATTGTGTTGACCTTGACTTTTTCGTACGAGACTTTAAGGATTTGTATTTTTTGGGTTGTACTTGTCTTTGATGATTGAGTTGTTTTAAATAAAAGAAAATTTCCAGTATGTTTAATTTAATAAATTTTATATCCAAATCAGTAGTTTATCTGATGTTTCATTTTAATTGAAATGTTATTTCTCCACTCAAATGATTCTAAAATAAATTCATTCATTTATTGATTTCTTACTTGATTTAAAGATTTTAACCTTACTTTATTGAAAAATAAATTGATCATGTGGATCCTATATACATTGAGGATATTGACACGTGAGTTGTCCTTGCAATTGAGATATGAAATGAAGGCACGTGGTGCCGGAAAAATATGATGATTTAATTATGGGCACGAAATGCCGTGGAGATATGAAAAATGGGCTGAGACCCGTGTTTATGAAAAATATGAAAATGGGCTGAAACCCGTACTTTTATGATTATGAAATGAGTTATCACATGGTAACTTTTTAATTGAAGCATTATATTCAAAATATTTATGTGGAAGGATTTTTATTTAGAAAATATTATATGAAAGAATTGTATTTGAAAGATATTTATTTGAGGAAAATTATATTTGAAAGAGAGTAATTTGGTAGAATTATATGCGAAGGATATTTAATTGAAGAACTTGATTTAACTGGGTGTAATTGTATTTATTAATTGTTGAGCGATATTAAATGGTGATCTTATTGTCTTACTGTGCATATCATTGGTTGTTTTATGTTGCCTTATGTTATTTGTTTCCTATTATTTTGTATATTATATAGCACAGGTTATTAAACTAGTGGGTGTCTTGACTGTACCTCGTCTCTACTCCATTGAGGTTAGTCTTGATACTTACTGGGTACCGACCGTGGTGTACTCATACTACACTTTTGCACATTTTTGTGCAGAGCCAGGTATTGGAGATATCGGACTTGAGCAGAGTTACATCGAGATCGTAAGGATTCAAGGTAGAGCTGCTTGGTCGTCGCAGTCCTTTGGGGTCTTTTCATTTCATTATACTGTTAATTTGAAATCAAACAGTATTGCATATTCGGTCCTCGTGATCATTCCATGTATTCAGTTAGAGTTCGTGACTCAGTACTACTAGTCTTGGGAGGTTGTATATCATATTTGTTCCGCTGTTAGTTTTGATTACTTATTTAATTAAAAAAAAATTACTTCAAAAGGTAATTGAAATCGGCTTACCTAGTCTTAGAGACTAGGTGCCATCACGACGCCTGCGGTGCGATTTTGGGTCGTGACACGAGGGTCGAACGACACAAACCATAGATGCATCCATTCTATTACCGGGGCGTTTGTCCTGCTCCATAAGAAGAGATAATACTTTATAAACAACTGATTCAAAGATTATTAAGAGGCTATTATTCAAAGAAACACCAATTCTAATTAACGGTCAAGTAACCCGTCCAAAACTCAAGTAAATGAAATTGGACCTTTTAAAATTCCTTTATCAAGTTCCCCTATGTTTTAAACAATTAAATTAGCAGGTAGAGTGCAAACACCGCAAGTATAACATGATTTGGGTCCTAGACTACCCGAACATAAGCATACTTAGTAGCTACGTTCGAACTCTCGTCACCTCATGCGTACATAGCCCACAAATAGAAGCACATATTAATTCAATTCACATATGGGGTTAATTCCTTCTTACAAGGTTAGAAAAAAGACTTACCTCATCTCAAGGCTTACTTTCCAGTCCACAATTATGCATTAAACCCTCAACTTAGTGCCAAACGACTCGAAACTAGTTAAATGTTATATAAAATAGTCAATACATATTAAAATTCCATATCCTAACTATTAAAGTGATTTCTCAACCCTAATTGAATAATTCCTAAATTCACCCCGGGGCCCACGTACCCGGATTCCAGAAATTTTTGAAGAAAGTTGTTACCTATAACCTTCCGAACTCAAATATATGATTTTCACTAAATTCTATAACCATCTTCGTGATTAAATCCCATTTTTATCAAAAACTTAGGCTTTTATCTAAACCCATATTTTCACTAATTTACATGTTAAATTTACCCATAATCTATATATTTAACTCACATGGTGTAGAAATTACTTATCTCAAAGTGTTAGGTGAAAACCCCTCTCTAAGAGCTCCAAGAATCGCCCAAGCAATGAAATAAATGAGCTTAACATGCCTAAGTCCCGTATTAAATTGTGGTTCTGCCTTTTTGCGATTTTCACACATGCGGAGGGTTGTCCGCTTCTGCGGCTCCGCATCTACTAAAAAGTCATCGCAGATGTGGCCCTTTCCCAGTGGCCTACTTCCGCTTCTGCGGGTCCTCTCCTGCGATGCACACGTCGCGCCTGCGGCTTAAGTTGCTCCTGCGATCTCCTCCAGCGCACCTGCGGTTCCTGGGCTGCTTCTACGGCTTCTTGCTCGCTTCTGCGAGCTTTCACCTACGGCTAGCCCTCCGCAGGTGCGATTACACCAGAAGTCTAGTGCTTCAGCTGTTGCCCCTAAGTCCAAGCTTGGTCCGTGACTAGTCCAATTGACACTCGGGACCCCGGGGCCCTGCCCAAATATTCCGACAAGTTTGAAATCATAAAACGGACTTGCTCGCACCCTCAGAACGCATAAAACAACAACGAAACTAAGAATCATACCCCAAACCAAATCGAATTAAAATATGAACTTCAAGTTCTTCCAACTAACTACGAATGCGCCGAAACATAATTAGACTACTCGGAACGACACCAAATTTTGCGTACAAGTATTAAATCACCATACAGGACTATTCTTGGTCTCGAAATTCCAATTAGACCTCGATAACACCAAAGCCTACTCCAACCCAAACTTAAAGAGCTTTAAAACCTTCAAAGAGCCAACTTTCACTATTAGGCGCCGAAACACTCTCGGGTCATCCAAAACCCGATTCGAACATACGCCCAAGTGCGAAATCATCATACGAATTTATTGGAACCGTCAAATCCCGATTTTGAGGTCGTTTATTCAAAACGTTGATCGAAGTCAAACTTAGCCTTTTTAGCCAACCTTCAGGAACCAAGTGTTCCGATTTCAACCTAAACCCTTCCAAATCCCGAAATAACCATCATCACAAGTCATAAAATAGTAAAAGCACATATGACAAGTCTTATTTAGGGGAACGGGATTCTGGAAAGCAAAACGACCGGTCGGGCCGTTACATTCTCCACCTCTTAAATAAACGTCTGTCCTCGAACGGGTCTAGAATCATGCATGGAGTGCTGAATAAGTGTGGATATCCACTCCGCATGTCCTCCTCGGACTCCCAAGTCACCTCCTTGACTGGTTGGCCCCTCCACTGAACCTTTACTGCGGAAATCATCTTGGACCTGAATTGGCGAATCTGCCTATCAACAATGGCGACTGGCTCCTCCTCATAACCCAAGCTCTCATCTAGCTGAATCGTGCTGAAGTCTAATACATGTGACATGTCGGCATGATACCTCTAGAGCATAGACACGTGGAAAACCGGATAAACTCCTGATAGACTGGGAGGCAATGCAAGCTCATAAATAACCTCCCCAACTTATCTCAATACCTCAAATGGGCCTATAAACCTTGGGCTCAACTTACCCTTCTTCCCGAACCTCATGATCCCCTTCATCGGTGAGACTTTCAAAAGAACCTTCTCGCCCACCATAAATGATAAATCACGTGCCTTCTGATTTGCGTAACTCTTCTATCTGGACTATGATGTGCTGTGCGAAGTCGCTCCTGAATTAACTTTACCTTTCCCAAGGCATCCTTCACCAAATCAGTACTATATAACTTAGCCTCGCCGGTCTCAAACCATCCGGTGGGAGAAAGAAATCGCCGATGTTAGACCAAGTGAAGGTTTGTTTTGAATATTGACAAAGGAAGCTCATGCATGAACCAGGTCCATCCCCTGTGTGCATAGACACGGGCAGATTCGAGCATGTGGGATACACGTGAAAGAGATAAGCTTAACTTGGTAAAATTGATATCTCCTAATCGAAAAGGTTGCATAATTGATAAGGAGAAGGACTCCTTAATCAAAGAGAACACTATCCAAGATAAGGGAGGAGTTAGAAGTTGAGATCAACTAGAACTCTTCCACCAAGGAAGAGTAGCATTAGAACTCTAGTTATTTTCTACTCTATTAACTCTATAAATCGCAGGATATTCTCATTCTACAGGTATGCAAAAAAGCAGAAGTTAAACATGAATTGAGAGAAAAATAGTAAGGCATTTTGCAAGCAATTCGTGTGTGATACAAGTGTGCAAACCTGAAGCTACATGAAACAGATAGAAGAACCAGCTCCAAGTGTCTGTCTTTTATTCTAGTTCAATTGTAGCAGGTATTTTCATATTGTACCTTTCAGCTTTATCTAGAGACAATTGTAATAGGTACTCAGAGTATTCAAGTTAGAGTTAACTTAAAGTTGTCATAGCAGTTAGAGGCTGGTTGTCACAACGGGATTAGAGTTAATCCTAGGTTTACAAAAGTGTTTTGTAAATGCAGTTTTTGGCTTAGTGATTTAGTGGAGAGTTTGGGAAAATCCTACTGAGAAGTAGATCGTGTTTTTTTCACCTTTTGAGCCAGGTGTTTTCTACATAAAATACTTGTGTTCTTTACTTTCCGCATTTACTATTTCAGCAATAGTAGGTTAAGGAACACATAGAAGAACCCGGTCCTTCTATAATCAGTTTAGGCAAAAAATTGGGTACTACACAAATCACCCCCTCTTGTATGGTATTGAAGTTAAAAACATCAATTGGTATCAGAGCGGGTTATCCTTGAAGAGGCTAACACCTTAGGAGAAGATCAAGATGAGTGCACTACCTGGAAACTGGGAAGGGCAATCCACTGCTAGGCCACCACTTTTCAACGACCAGTATTACTCTTGGTGGAAAAATAGGACAAGAGATCACATCATAGGAGAAGACTATGAGCTATATGACATTGTCACAGATGGCCTACTGGCTACCATGAAGATAAATGCCGAAGGAGAAGAGGTGGCAAAGACAAGAGCTGACTGCACTGCTGACGACTTGAGGAAATGGGAGAAGAACGCTAAAGCCAAGAAATGGCTTATTTGTGGACTCGGTCCAGATGAGTACAGTAGAATCCAAAGTTGTACCATTACTAAGGAAATTTGGGACACTTTGCAAGTGGCCCATGAAGGAACACCTCAAGTGAAGAGGTCCAGAGGAACACTACTATATTCTCAATATGAGAATTTCACCATGAAGGAAGGGGAAACCATCCAAGAGATGTATACAAGGTTCACCACACTGACAAATGAACTTAAGTCTCTTGGAAGGATTATTTCTGAAGAAGACAGAGTTGAGAAGATTTTCACAAGGGTTCTTCCAGTTACTTGGGAGAGCAAAATCACTGCCATTCAAGAATCAAAGAACAGTGCCACTCTTAAGTTGGATGAGCTAATTGGAAATCTCACTTCTTATGAACTTAGAAGGCAAACCATGAAGATGGATGTACCCAAGAAGGAAAGGAGCCTGGCACTCACAATCACTGAAGGTTATGATCTAGAAGATGATGAAATGGCTATGATCGCAAAGGACTTCAAGAAGTACCTAAAGAGAGGAAAGGGTCCTTTAAGAAGTGTAAGCTATAACAAATCAAAGGCTCCTGAAAGGCAAACCAATGAGGGATGCTACAAGTGTGGTAAGACTGATCACCACATCAAGAACTGCCCTCAATGGGAAATTAAATGGAAGAAGGAAAGAGCTGAACGAAGAAACATGAAGAAGGAACAGGTTCAACCCAAGAAGAACAAAGGATCAATAAAGGCTATGGTTGCTACTTGGGGAGAAAGCTCAGATGATGAAGATGGAGATGAACAAACACTTATGACCATTGGAGAATCTGATGAGGAATCTGAGGTAAGTGTAATTCATCTCAAAGACAAGATTAAATTTTTGTCTAAAGAAAGGCTATCTAAATTACTTCTAGATTTCATTGATGAATATGAGGATGTAAACAATGAAAATGAACAACTATCTAAGGAATGTGTGATTTTGAAAGCAAAGTGTAAGGACCTAGAACTTAGGGTTAGTGAGACTATAAGTGAAAATACTGCATTAAAGAACCAGGTTCATGCATTTGAATCAAATGTCCTAGAACTTAGATCTGAAAACCTAAAATTGAAATTAGGAACAAGTAAGAAGACAGCTGATTGCACACAACTCACTCTAGAAAAAAATGTAGGTAAACTAAAAGATGAGTTGTATAAGAAGGATGAGCAGGTTAGAATTTTGAAGGAGGATCTAGGCAAAGTCAAGCATGAACTAGATAGAACTTGGAAATGGAACAGGTCCTACGATGCACTTTCATGGCTACAGGAACATCATAGTAGCAATAGAATAGGACTTGGCTTTGGGAATCTGCCACTTAAATGGAATCCCAAAAGCAAGTACCTTACACTTTCTGAGAACAAGATTTGTACTCATTGTGGTAAAAAAGGTCACTATAAAAGTGAATGCAATGAAAAAGATAAGGCAAGCCAAAAGAACAAAGAATTTGTTCAAGGGAAGAATAGGCTACCAAGTTGGGCTAAAAAGAATCTGATTCATCCTTTTGCCTATAGAAAGGGACCCAAACTAGTTTGGGTTCCTAAGACTAACCCCTGATTTCCTTTTGCAGGTCCACGTGAAGGGGAGCATCCAAATATGGTACATGGATAGTGGTTGCTCAAAGCACATGACAGGAAGCAAGAACCGGTTCCTTTCACTTGAGGACCTCAAAGAAGGTAATGTCTCTTTTGGAAATGGGAAGAAAGGTGAGATCATTGGGGTTGGAAAGGAAGGTAAGACTGATTCTCACTCTATTGAGAATGTCTACTTGATAAATGGCTTAAAATACAGTCTAATCAGTGTATCACAACTGTGTGATAGAGGTAACTTGGTAGCATTCACCTCTACCAAATGTTTTGTGATTAACCTTACCACTGGCAAGATTATTTTACAGGGAAAAAGAGTAAATAATATATATATATATATATATTGTAGATCTGTCCATACTTTCAGAAAATGAACTCACTTGCTTAAGTATGTTGGACAATGATCCCCTCCTTTGGCACAAGAGACTTGGACATGCAAGTCTGAAGTTCAAGGAAGACAAAGTTTGTGAGACTTGTGTAAGGGGGAAGCAGGTAAGATCCTCTTTTAAATGCAATAAAGTGGTAAGCACCACCAGAACGATGGAACTGGTCCATTTGGATCTCTGTGGTCCAATGAGAACATTAAGCAGAGGTGGTAAACGATATGTGATGGTGCTTGTTGATGATTACTCTAGGTTTACTTGGACATTATTTTTAACATCTAAAGATGAAGCATTTGACATGTTCACTTCTTTTGTTAGAAAAACTCAGAAATAACTAGGTAATCAACTTGCATCAATTAGGTCTGATCATGGCACTGAATTTGAAAATGCGAAATTTGCTAAATTTTGTGATGAGCCTGACGTAGATCATAATTTCTCTGCTCCTAGGACTCCACAACAGAATGGAGTAGTTGAAAGAAATAATAGGACACTTGAAGACATAGCTAGGACTATGCTTTTTTCTAGTAAACTGACCCATAGCTTCTGGGTAGAAGCTGTAAATACTGCATGCTACATCATAAATAGGTGCATGACTAGACCTCTTGTAGAGAAGACTCCCTATGAGTTACTTAAAGGGAGAAAACCAAACACATCCCATCTTAGGGTATTTGGATGCAAGTGCTTTGTGCACAATAATGGTAAAGACTCCCTAGGTAAGTTTGATCCCAGAAGTGATGAGGGAGTATTCTTGGGATATTCTTCACATAGAAAAGCTTATAAGGTCTATAACAAAAGAACTATATCTGTAGAAGAAAGTGTTCATGTGGTTTTTGATGAAACTAACATTCTTTCTAAGAGGCAGGAACATGATGATGAAGCAATTGGGCTGGTAAGAAACTCAAATGAAACGACAGCCCAGACTGAAGCTGCACTAGAGGAAGGAACATATGATGGAACAGGTTCTTCCACCCAGGGCAACATGACAGGGGGAATAGAACAAAGAGGAAATGATTCTCAAACCTCAAGGGAACTTGTCCATGAACCTATTCCACAACAACAAAGCATTGAAGGAATATCAAGGGGAAACCAGTTGGTTGTAAAATCTTACAAGTATCAAAGTTCTCATCTCGTTGAGAACATAATCACTGATCCAACCTCTGGAATCAAAACCAGATCCTCATTAAAAAATCTTTGTGCTTTTGATGACTTCTTATCTCTTATTGAACGTAAAAATGTTGTTAAGGCTTTGCAGGATGCAGACTGGGTAAATGCAATGCAAGATGAACTCAACCAATTTGAAAGGAGTCAAGTTTGGCATCTGGTACCAAGACCCAAGGACAAATCAGTAATTGGCACAAAATAGGTCTTCAGAAACAAACTTGATGAAGATGGAACAGTTATAAGGAACAAGACAAGATTGGTGGTTTAAGGATATAGCCAAGAAGAGGGCATAGACTATGATGAAACCTTTTCTCCAGTTTCAAGGTTGGAATCAATAAGACTCCTCATAGCCTTTGCTTCTTACATGGAATTCACCCTTCACCAGATGGATGTCAAGAGTGCCTTCCTCAATGACTATCTAAAGGAAAAAGTGTTTGTCAAGCAACCTTCGGGGTTTGAAAGCAAGGAAAGTCCTGATCATGTGTACAAACTTGACAAAGCACTTTATGGGCTCAAGCAGGCTCCAAGAGCATGGTATGAAAGATTATCAAAGTTTTTGCTTGAGCATGACTACAAGAGAGGTAAAATTGACAATACTTGTTCTTGAAATAAAAAGGTAAAGATCTCTTGGTAGTTCAGATATATGTTGATGATATAATCTTTGGAGAAACTACTGATAAGTTAAGTAAAGAATTTTCTAAACTAATGGGGAGTGAATTTGAAATGAGCATGATGGGTGAGCTTAATTTCTTTTTAGGCTTACAAATTAAACAAAATTCAATTGGAATTATGATCCATCAGTAGAAGTATGTAAAAGAGTTTCTTAAAAGGTTTAAAATGGAAGATTCCAAAGAAATTGACACTTCTATTGCAACAGCAACAAAGTTGGATATAGATGAACCTGGTTCATCTGTTGATCAGAAGTTGTATAAGGGAATGATTGGCTCATTGTTGTATCTCACTGCTAGTAGACCTGACATTATTTTCAGTTCTTTGTGTAATATTTCAGGCAAATCCAAAGGAGTCTCACTTGACTGCTGTCAAGAGAATTTTGAGATATCTAAAAGGCACCACTGATCTCTGTCTATGGTATCCAAAAGGTAGTAATTTCAATCTAGTAGGATATGCTGATGCTGATTATGTAGGTTTTCTAGTGGATAGAAAGAGCACCTCAGGTATGGCACACTTTCTTGGCTCATGTCTTGTGTCTTGGGCTACCAAAAAGCAAAATTCACTGGTCTTATCTACTGCTAAAGCTGAGTATGTTGTTGTTGCTTCATGTTGTGCTCAATTGTTGTGGATCAAACAACAATTAATGGACTTTAGAATTGATGTTGGTTGTATCCCCATTTATTGTGATAACACTAGTGCTATTAGTATGATCAAGAACCCAGTTCATCATAAGAGAACTAAGCACATAAATGTTAGACATCACTTTTTGAGGGATAACTATGAAAAATGGTTGATCACTGTGGAATTTTGTGCTACTGACAAGCAAATAGCTGACATCTTCACAAAAGCCCTAAGTAGAGATCACTTTGAAAGGAACATGTTATAATTAGGGATGATTAAGATCACCTAAAAGGAAGAGTTCAGAATTCACAACGGAAAAAAAAATTGAAAAAAAATTATTTTTGTTAGAAAATCTGAAAATATGTATATAATTAGATTAATTTTTGCTTAGACTCATACTTTCAATAGTATACTCTTGTTCCATGTGTTAAAATGACTCATTAATCTGTAATGATATTTTCTCTATTTTGGCAAATTTAGACTTACACAAGAGAATTATCAGTGTAGAACCTGGTTCATCAAGATAACACAGTATGTTTTCTACACTCTGCATAATTTGAAATAATAATATTTGGGTCATGATCAGAGTCCTACTTAATTCCAAACTCCTTTTGGACTTATCTGTTACAAGTGAGCCAGTTCCGTTCAAAAGAGTCCCAACCGAATTGAAGTACCTAGATTTTAGGGATACACTCCAAAGTTTGTTGCGGGGACCCAAACTGTAAATATGCTTGCTCGTAAGGTTGTTGCGGGGAGAGAACAAATTAAGAAAATAAATGAAAAATTGAAAGCGGGTAAGGAAGAAGAACCCCAGAAATCTGATGAATCATTCAAATCTGCTACTGAGGGGGAAAAAACTGTTTCTTCTGAAATTGAACAGGTACAAATTTGGAGAATAGGTTTGTACTAGTAGGGTCTATGGCAGGCGTTGAAAGTACTGAATCTGGAGAAGTTGGTGGTAAAAATAAAAGGGAAAAGAAAAAGAGAGCAAAGGAGTTAGGAGTGCTATGAGGGAAAAGGGTAAAAGAGTGGTTGATTCTTCACCCACTCCTATTAGTTTAACCAAAGACACAGGTGCAATGGTTGTTTGGGGAGAAAAATCTACTGAAGAAGAGGAGAGTATAAAGAAAATAGGGGGAAGCGGGTCTGGCAAAGCTGCTGAAGTGTTGGTTCAACTTGGGAAAAATAGAGATGAACTTGTTTCATCTGAACATGAATCCCTCGCAGACCTAAGGAATCTTTCCTTTTTTTTAAGAAGGTACCAGTGAATAGTAAGGTGCGAGCCTTGGTGCAAGAAAGTGGGGCTAAGGATGTTGAGATTGAGAGGCTGAAGAAGCGGTTGGTAGAGGTGGAGACCGAGAGAGATGCTCTCAGAATTGAGCCGGCAAGAGAAAAAGAGAAGAATGATGGCATTCTTCAGAATATGCTGAAACTCCTCCAAGCCAAAAACCAAGCACCTAGTCTTTCCCAGCCTTAAGCCTCCTAGCCTAATGTAGATCAACCAGTGACCCAGTTCGGGATTTTTTTTGTTTCTTTTGCTCATGTTTCCAGTGTTTTTATTTCTTCTTATGCTTTGTGGTAAGATCTTATCAATCATCAAAGAAATTCACTATCTTTTGCTTTAACTGTTTGTTTCTATTTCTTTGATGGTTAAAATTCTTAGCTTGATCTATGATGATTAACCCATTATTGCATTTGAAGTAGCCCTAATGGCCATGAGTAAGTTTTAAAATCTGGTTATCTTTCATATTTATGCAACTTTTCGATGATGCCAAAAGGGGGGAAAAGGTTGTTCTTTACACTTTGAACAATGATGTTTATAACCTAATGTACCTGGTCCTTGATGATAAGTGATAAAAAGGGAAAATGTTTCTAACATTGTGTCAATGTTGAGCTAAGTTGAAACAAGACCTAAGCTTATGAAAAAGCTCAAAGTTTGTCGTCATCAAAAAGGGGGAATTTGTTGGCCCAAGTGAAGGTTTGTTTTGAAGATTGACAAAGGAAGCTCAGTCATGAGCCAGGTCCATCAATTGTATGCATAAACACGGGCAGATTCGAGCATGTGGGATGCATGTGAAGGAGATAAGCTTAACTTGGTATTGTGATTCCAGGCCTTCAGGAGGCTCTGGCCCAGACATTGACTGTTTGCACTGGCCTTGCTCAAAAGGTCTTAGTTTCGACTACAACAACCACTTCATAGGTTGGGGGAGGTACTTAGAGTCCCGCCACGCGTACACCATAGCAGGTGATGCACATACTTCAAACACTAGGGGTACTACCAGCCTATCCGGTTGTAGTTCCTTAGGCTCGGGTGGGTCCCATTATGACTGATGATGAGCAAAGTAGACTAGAGAGATTTGGGAGGCTCCAGCCTCCATCATTTATAGGATTGAGTCTAAGGATGCCCAACACTTCTTGGATAGGTGCCAACAGATTCTTCGCACGACAGGTATTCTTGAGACCAATAGGGTCTCATTCATTACTTTTCATTTTATTGGGACTGCCTTCAGATTGTGGGAGGCTTATGAGAGGCGCATGCCGATCGGATCAGCACCACTTACATGGCAGGAGTTCTCCATTCTTTTGTTGGAGATGTTCATTACATAGTCTCGTAGGGAGAAGCTGCGCAGATAGTTTGAGTAGCTAAGTCAGGATGGAGTGTTAGTGACCCAATATGAAATAAGGTTTTTAGAGTTGTCTCGTCATGCAGTTTAATTGGTTCCAACCGAGAAGGAGATGATTAGGAGGTTCATTGATGGCCTAACCTATCAGTTGCATTTGCTTATGACTCAGGAGAGGGTATCAGGTGCTACGTTCGATGAGGTGGTTGATATTGCTCGGTAGATAGAGATGGTCTATAGTTAGGAGCGTGAGGAGTGGGAGGCCAAGAGGCCTCGTGGTTCAGGTAGTTTCAGTGGTGTTCCCTTTGGGGGGAGGGGGGGCAGTCCCACCACAAGAGGGGTCGTCTTTATAGGCTCGCTCAGATGACTCCTCTAGTTTATCGTGGTGCATAATCTAGCCATGGTTCATATAGTGCCCATCTGGGTTAGTCATCTCTCACCTCTCTCCCAACTCAGTGTTTGTCCCGTGCTTCTTCAATTCAAGGTTCATCTACATCGGGTTCTTCAAGCGGGCATCTAGTTCTCGAGGCCCGATCTAGTCCCCACCACCATTGTCGTATCGGGGTTGCTACGAGTGTGGGGAGCTTGGTTATATTAAGAGGCAGTGCCCCCGCCTCTTAGGAGGCCCAATTAAGTAGATGGGCTAGACTATGACTTCAACACCAGTTACATCACCACCCACCCACCTAGCTCGAGGTGGGCTCAAGCAGCTAGGGGTCGCCCTAGAGAGGAAGGCCGATCATGTGGCAGTCAGGCCCGATTCTATGTTAATCCTGCCAGACCAGATGCCATTGCTTTAGACAGAGTGATAACATGTATTTTCTCAGTATACCACAGGGATGATTCTGTATTATTTTACCCTGGTTCCACTTATTCATATGTATTACCGTATTTTTCTCATTATCTGGATATGCCCCGTGAGTCCTTAGTTTCATCTATTCATATATCTATGCAGTGGACGATACTATTGTCGTGGATCATATATATCGGTCATGTGTAGTGACTATTCGGGGATCGAAGATTAGAGTTGATCTCTTATTGCTTAGTATGGGTGATTTTGACGTGATCTTGGGTATGGATTGGTTGTCTCCATGTCATGCTATTCTGGATTGTCACGCTAAGACCGTGATGTTGGCGATGTCGAAATTGCCAAGGATCGAGTGGAGAGGTTCTTTAGATTATGTTCCCAACAGGGTGATTTATTATTTGAAGGCCCAACGGATGGTTGGGAAGGGATGTCTGTCATATTCGGCCTTTGTGAGGGATGTTGGTGCCAATACTCCTACTTTGATTCTTTTCTGGTGGTGCGAGACTTTCTGGATATGTTTCCTGTAGACCTGTTGGGAAACCCGCCCAATAGGGATATTGACTTAGGTACTGACTTGGTGCCGGGCACTCAGCCCATTTCTATTCCTTTGTATCGTATGGCACCGACTGAGTTGAAGGAATTGAAAGAGCAGCATCAAGAACTTCTTGATAAGGGATTTTTTAGGCCTAGTGTGTCGCCTTGGGGTGCACCAATTCTGTTTGTGACGAAGAAGGATGGTAGTATGCGGGTGTACATAGACTATAGGCAGTTGAACAAAGTTAAAATCAAGAACAAATATCCTTTGCCGCGCATTGATTATCTATTTGGCCAGCTTCGTGGAGTGAGTATGTTATCTAAGATTGATTTGAGGTATAGGTATCACCAGTTGAAGATTCAAGACTCGGATATTCTAAAGACGGCATTCAGGGCCCTTTATGGCTATTATGACTTCTTGGTGATGTCTTTTGGGCTGACCAACGCCCCAGCAACATTCATGCATCTTATGAACAGTGTATTTCAGCATTATCTTGACTCTTTTGTCATAATATTTATTGATGATATCCTGGTGTACTCTCGTAGCTAGGAGAAGCATGCCCAACATTTGAGGATTGTGTTGCATCGGTTAAGGGAGGAGAAGCTTTATCCCAAGTTCTCAAAGTGTGAATTTTGGATTAGTTCGGTGGCGTTCTTGGGGAACATGGTGTCCAGTGAGGGGGTTAAGGTGGATCCAAAGAAGATAGATGCGGTTCAAAGTTGTCCCAGACCGTCCACAACTACGGAGATTTGGAACTTTCTCGGCTTGGGCGGTTATTATCGTCGCTTCATGGAGGGTTTCTCGTCCATTGCATCGACTTTGACCAAATTGACCCAGAAGAGTGCTACTTTCAGGTGGTCGGATGAGTGAAGAGAGCTTTCAGAAGTTCAAGACTGCCTTGACCAAAACTCTAGTTCTAGTTTTGCCTTCACTTTCTGGCTCTTATACATCGTATTATGATGCTTCTCGGATTGGTATTGGGTGTATCTTGATACATTGGGGTAGAGTAATTGCTTATGCTTCACGTCAGTTGAAGCCTCATGAGAAGAACTACCATGTCCATGATTTTAAGTTGGCTGCCATCATACATGCATTGAAGATTTGGAGGCATTATCTCTATAGTGTGTCTTATGAGGTATTTACGGATCATCAGAGTCTCCAACACTTGTTCAAACAAAAGGATCTAAATTTGAGGCAGTGAGGATGGTTAGAGCTGCTAAAGGACTATGATATTACTATTCTGTATCATCCCGGGAAGGCCAATGTGGTGGTCGATGCCTTGAGTAGAAAGGCAATGAGTATAAGTAGATTTGCATTCATTCCTGTTGGTGAGAGACCGCTTGCAGTTGATGCTTAGGCCTTGGCTAACCAGTTCATGAGATTAGATGTTTCGGAGCCCAGCCAGGTTCTAGCTTGTGTGGTTTCGCGGTCTTCCTTATATGATTGCATCAGAGAGCACCAGTATGATGATCCCCATTTGCTTGTCCTTAAGGACACGGTTCAACACGATGATGCTAGGGGTGTTACTATTGGGGATGATAAGGTGTTGAGGATGCTGGGTTAGATCTGTGTGCCAAACACAGATGGGCTATGTGAGTTGATTCTTGAGGAGGCCCACAGTTTGCAGTATTCCATTGATCCGGGTGCCGCGAAGATATATCAGGACTTGAGGCAACACTACTGGTGGAGGAGGATGAAGAAGGATATAGTGGGGTTTGTATCTTGGTGCCTAAACTGTTAGCAGGTGAAGTAAGAGCAATGAGAGACCGGGTGGATTGCTTAAGAGGCTTGAAATTCAAGAATGGAAATGGGAGTGTATCACCATGGATTTTGTAGTTGGGCACCCACTGACTTCGAGAAAGTTTAATGCTATTTGGGTGATTGTGGATCGGCTGACCAAGTCCGCGCACTTCATTTCAGTTGGGATTACTTATTCTTCAGAGCGGCTGGCTGAGATTTACATCCTTTAGATTGTTTGCCTTCACGGTGTGCCGGTGTCCATCATTTCAGATCGGGGCATGCAGTTTACATCGCCATTTTGGTGAGTCGGGTAGCGAGAGTTGGGCATCCAGGTTGAGTTGAGCATAACATTTCACCCTCAGATAGACGGACAGTCTGAGCGCACTATTCAGATATTGGAGGATATGCTACACGCTTGTGTCATAGATTTTGGGGGTTCTTGGGATTAGTTTTTGCCGCTCATGGAGTTTGCCTACAATAACAACTACCAATCAAGCATTCAGATAGCTCTGTATGAGGCATTGTATGGGAGACAGTGTCGATCTTCGGTGGGTTGGTTTGAGCCGGTGAGGCTAGGCTATTGGGTACTGACTTGGTTTAGGATGCTTTGGACAAGGTTAAATTGATTCAGGATCGGCTTTGCACGGCGCAGTCTAGATAGAAGAGTTACGCTGATTAGAAGGTTCGTGATGTTGTTTTCATGGTTAGGGAGAAGGTATTGCTCAAGGATTCACCCATGAATTGTGTTATGAGGTTTGGGAAGAAGGGCAAGTTGAGCCCTCGGTATATTAGGCCATTTGAGGTGCTTCAGAGGATTGGAAATGTGTCTTACAAGCTTGCCTTTCCACTTAGTCTGTTGAGTGTTCATCCAGTATTTCATGTATTTATGCTCCGAAAGTATGTTGGCGATCCGTCTCATATTTTGGATTTCAGCACGGTTCGGTTGGATGGTGATTTGACTTATGATGAGGAGCCGGTGGAAATTTTGGGTAGGCAGATTCGAAAGTTGAGGGCAAAGGAAAATGCTTCAGTGAAGGTGCAATGGACAGGTCAGCGAGTTGAGGAGGCTACTTGGGAGACCGAGCGGGAGATGCGGAGCAGATATCCACGCCTATTTGAGACTCTAAGTATGTTTCTAGACTCGTTCGAGGACGAATATTTGTTCAAGAGGGGGAGAACGTAACAATACGGCCGTTCATTTTGTGAGTTGTAGCCCCGTTCCCCCAATTACTGCTCATTTTACGCTTATTAGTTGCTATGTGACTTGTCGAGGTAGTATATTTGGGTCCAGAGAGGTTTCGGGATAAGATGAGATACTTAGTCTCAAGGTTGAAAGCTTAAGTTGAAATAGTTGACCTGATGTCGACTTGTGTGTAAACGACTCCGAAGTGGAGTTTTGATGGTTCCGTTAGCTCCGTTGGGTGATTTTGGACTTAAGAGTGTGTCCAGATTGTGAATTGGAGGTCCGTAGTTGAATTAGGCTTGAAATGGTAAAAGTTGGAAATTTTGAAGTTTGACCGAGAGTGGACATTATGGTTACCGAGATCAGATTGTGGTTCCGAGAGTTGGAGTAAGTATGTTGTGTCATTTGTGACTTGTGCGCAAAATTTGAGGTCAATCGGACATGATTTGATAGGTTTCGGCATCGAATGTAGAAGCTGGAAGTTCAGAAGTTCATTAGGCTTCAATCGATGTGCGATCCATGGTTTTAGCTTTGTTTGATGTGGTTTGAAGGCTCTCTTAAGTTCGTATCGTGTTTTAGGACTTGTTGGTATATTTGGTTGAGGTCTTGGGGGCCTCGGATTGGTTTCGGATGGTTAACGAATCAAATTTAAAGTTTGAGAGATTGCTGAAGCACCATGTCTGGAGCAATCGCACTTGCAAAGGTTTTGATCACAGATGCGAAGCCGCATGTGCGGACCAGCCATCGCAGAATTAGCTAGGAGTGGAGCTGGGCAGTTTTCGCAGGTTCAAAGAGTTTCCCCGCACCTGCGAGGTCGCAGGTGCGAAGTGATGAACGCAGAAGCAAAAATGGGAAAAGGAGCTGGCTCCGCAGAAGCAGCAGTGTGCTCACAGACGCAAGTCTGCATGCGCGAAATTTTGATCCCCATGCATAAAGCCAATCGCATGAGCGGATGTTATGGTCGCACTCGCGAAGCAGCAGGTGCGGGTAAGTTGTTGCGGGTGCGGAAAGCCTGGGCAGTGTATTAAAATTGAGGGTTCCGTGATTTTTCATTATTTTGGACATTTGAAGCTCGGGATTTGGCGATATTTGTTAGGGATTTCGAAGGGATTCTTGAGGTGAGTCACTTGTGGTTATTTTTATTCAATAATTATGTTTTCCCATTGAATTTCTCACCTACTTGGTGTGTTTTTGAGGTGGAATTTTGGGGGTTGAGGCTAGGGATTCGAAGAGATTAAATTGGGTATTTGAGTGACGATTTGGTGTCGGATTTTAGTAAATTTGGTATGGTTGGACTCGTGGTTGATGGGCTTCGGATTTTGTGACTTTTGTTGAATTTCGAGACATGGGCCCAGGGGTCGACTTTTGAGTTGACATTTTGACCTTTGATTAAGAACTTAGTATTTTCTTATGGAATTGATTCCTTTGGCTCGTGTTGATTGTATAGAATTGTTTATGGCTAGATTCGAGGCATTCAGAGGCCGTTTCGCGAGGCAAGGGCTTGTTGGAGTAGAGGTTTGCACAGTTTGAGGTATGTAACACTTCTAAGCTTGGTTCTGAGGCTATGAAACCCCGAATTTTGTGCTATGTGATTTACGTTGAGGTGACACGCATGCTAGGTGAAAGACGTGTGGGCGTGCACCGTAGAAATTGTGATTTAGACGATTCCCTGAAACTGTGTAGCTTTTTTATCTAAATATTTTGTTCGACTATATGTGTTAGAGCACTAGAGCTGTATTCGTGCTAGAAATCATGTTTAGGCTATATGCTGGTACTATTGTGACCCACAATGGTCGTTCTTTGCTATTGAATTATCTATTTAATTGCAGTTATATACTCAGTCAAATTCATCATTACAGGTCATATCTCAGTCTCTATTATCGTATATTGTCATATCTTGTATCATTGATTAGGGCTTCTTGGCATGAGTGTTGTGAGCCCGAGAGACTAGAGAGATCGGTGACTGAGTTGGGGCATGAGTGTCGTGCTGTTAGTGATATCTATATACATATGGATTGGGTTGCACGTCGCAACAAGCCTTATGGCTATATATACGTGGATCGTGTTGCAAGCCACAACAAGCCTTATGTCTATATATATGTGGATTGGGTTGCATGCCGCAACAAGCCTTATGGCTATATATATGTGGATCGGGTTGCACGCCGCAACGGGCCTTATGGCTATATGTGGATCGAGCTGCACGCCGCAACAGGTATCGTACAGTGCTGAGTGACTGAGTGTGACAGCGAGAATTGAGAGGGAAAGATTGAGTGCTTTGAGAGTGTGAGTACTTGGGATTTCACTGCGTTGCATCACATACGATTTTCGCATTGGCATGTAGCTATAGAGACGCCATACTCTTCTTATCAGTCACACTTGGCATATTTCATCTATGCTAAACTTAACTGTTGAACCTAGAAGCATACCTACTTTTCTGTATTGTTAAACTATGTATCTTTATAGTATTGTTTGAGCTCGTCACTGCTTTCAGACCATAGGTTAGACTTGTTACTTATTGAGTTGGTTCAAATCACGCTACACCCTGCACTTCGTGTGCAGATCCAGGTGTTTATGGGCACGACGATTGTTGATTCCTGACAGTTCATCAGTTCGGAGATCATCGAGGTAACTGCCTTAGCGTCCGCAGTCCTTGACTCTCCTCCTTTATCTTTTAGTCTTGTTTATATTGTTCTACTTTCCTAGATCATGTTCCATTAGTTAGTCCGTGTTGTTATGTAGATGCTAATGTACTCCGTGACTCCCAGAACTTTTGGGAGAATTTTGTACTGAGTTACGATATTTATATCCAGTTTTTATGAGATTCTCACTTATTTAAATTTATTTTAGTATATTTGGAATTTAGAAATGTGGTATGTGTGAGATGTCATCTTGCCTAGTACCATGATAGGTGCCATCACGACATGTTGAGTTTTGGGACGTGACAGTTGCATAATGTGAAGATATGGCCAAAGTTAGCCAGATGGTGCTACGCGTTATGGTTAGGTCATTATGGACTTTTGGAGGGCTATTTGTCCATTTGGGGATGACCGGAGTTGATTTTGGGAACATTGGTAGGCCCAATGAAGACGTGTATTCTACATCGGGTCAGATTTGTTGACTTAAAACTGTTAGTGTTGAGGGGTGTGTCATTCGGTTAGAGTTGAGCTTGTTCGTGTTCTGAGATGTTCTATGTGTTACTCTTCTACGCTATGAGGGTTGTGATTTGTTGATTATATGCACATATGATGCGGTTCTGTTTGGGCCTTGTAGCAGAATTCGGGCGAGATGGTTATTGGCTGTTGAATGGTTGATTGCACCTTGGTTATGATCTTTCATGTTTGTGGTATATGGTGCTATCTGTTCTTTCATGGTTTTATTCATGCACTTCGTGTACTTGATGTCGAATTGCATGTGGTTGTTGATTATTTTGAGCATTATGGCTTGAGGTATTTCATATGGACAGGTGTTTGGATATGGTCGCGTGTTGCAACGAAGTTATGTTGGGATATGATCCTTTGTGTTAGATTCGTGTGTCTTGGTTCTACTGTGTGTGATGGGTTCATAGCATAGCATTTGTGGTAGTACTTGCTGAGCTTGCAGGGCAGTTTGTTGACGACCAATTTTGACCCTCCTTTTTAAAATTAATTTACTTATACTTTATAACTTACAATGAATGTTTTGAAAATATTTTCTATCAATAAATACTTATTTTACAAAATTAACTAGGTATTAGTAGTTTTAATATTAATAACTTAGTATCAGTATTGTGTAATTACAAATACCCTTATCATTTTTAGATTATTAAAATAAAATATACCACATAGGTTTTATAATTAATTTAACGATTTATTTCTCAATTTTAGTTAAATAGGTCACTATGTTAATAATTCGAAGTTAGTGTCATAATTTAGAAGATAAAGTATTTTATGAATAATTATAATAATTAGTTGTATATTTGATAATTATTATTTTACTACATTTTATTGGAAATTAATCATGTTTAATTAAAACACAAGATGGCCATCTTTTAAATTTATTTTGGCCCAAAGACAAGCCCAATCCGGAAAGTACCAATCCAAACACCCCATCTCTTTCCATCTTGGCAATTCGGGTCACTCTCCCTAACCAATCATAACCTGCTACGCCACTCGCCTCTCTCAGTCACAAAGAAAGCACAATGAATCTGGACTGTTGATCTATCAAATCAACGGCTCACCCTTTATCCCCATTTTTCCTTTAATTTTTAGTACTCCACCAAACTTAATTCTAGCCGTCCAAATCCAACAATCCAAAGGCCGTGACTTTTTAACATTCTAATTCTTTAATGCCCAAATTATCAGGGTCGTTGATCAATAGATACAATAGCCTAGATCCCATCTCTGACTCTTAAACCTAAAGACCAGCCCCAATACCCCCAAAACCCTAAATCATTTCTCCAAACACTCGGTCGCCCCCCTTTCCTTTTATTCTCTTATCTCTCTCAAACCCGTAGACCCATCTATCACCCAAACCTTGCACTAGTTAGTGCAAGGTCACGAATTCATCAGAGAATCATGATTTTGTCTTCCCTAGCCGTGAGTCCCGCTGATACCTTCCCCGTTTTGTCGCTTTATTTAAAAATCCCTCAAACCAGAACCCTAACCTTCAAAGATGAAACCTCAATTTATTTGATGTTAATTAGGCAACTGTGTGACTTTAATGACCTCAATTTCTGTAGTGAACAACCTATGTGTTTAATTTGCTTAACCTAATGATTTCTCACATCTGCCTAAGACCTCAGACCTTACCCTAATGTTCTGTTATAATCTTCATATTGCATCTTGAATTCTGTTAATGTTGTGTTATAACTTTCATGCTCATCATGCTGCATCTTGATCTAGGGTGTATATGAAGGTACATAGTGTGATGCCCCAACCTCGGGAAGCGCGACCGACACTCAACCGAGTGAACCGATCCGAGCAAGCCTGTTAGATACTTTCTACCCAATTAACCCATGATTAAGAAAAGACGTGATTTCATTAGTTATACAGTAGGAATCTTATTCATACAATCCTAAATCGTTTCATTAGACATTGCGCCTTTAAGTTCGGGTGGAACAACTGATCAAACACAACATAACTTGTTTAACATTCTCAACACCCATATACAACCCACATAGTGTCTACGGAGCCTCTAAAGATACAAAAGAGAGTAAAGATGGTGCCGACAATAATGACCTGGATATACCTCAAAAGTTACCATAATATAAACAAAAGGTACAATACTTGACCCCGGAATGAAATGGGACTCACCGAGTCTGCTGAGAAGAGGATGTAGCACTATCTGTGATCAACACTGTCTGCTACGTAACCACCTGCATCCATTTAAAGATGCAGCACCCCCAGCAAAAGGGACGTTAGTACCGTCGAATAACACTAGTATGTAAATCTAAACACCAACTCAATAGGATGAATAATAATACAAGAGTAACAGTCAAGAATTCAATAAGGGCTTCAAATAATAGTAAAATAATAAGTTAAGGATCATATACGTTTTCAAGACAATTTCCATATTATTAGGTAGGGTGACCCTTAGTACCGATATTCCACAATTCACAATACCTCCGTATTCTTACACGGAGTCCGATCTCGGCCCGATCGGCTAGGCCATCTCATTTGAGACATTACCACAATTTTATTATAATTTCCAACACAGTGCCACCATGTGTGCGACATGGCGTCCGATCACGGCCCGATCGGCTAGGCCATCTCATTTGAGACATTACCATAATTTTATTATAATTTCCTGCACAGTGCCACCATGTGTGCGACATGGCATCCGATCACGGCCCAATCGGCTAGGCCATCTCATTTGAGACATCAACCTTTTTCACAATTTTATCCACAATACCACTGTGTTCTTACACGGAGTTTGATCTCAACCCGATCGGCTAGGCCATATCATTTGAGACATTACCTTTTTTCGTCAATCATCTCACATCATACTTCTTTCATATACTTTCAATTTATTGGCACTAGTGATTATGATTACAAAGTCATTCTTGGCACTTGGCCGTATTTCATAGTTCTAGTCCCCTTTTTCCACTTTCAAATATCATCATCATTATCCACAATAATAAGGCTTCCCATTCAAGACATTAGATTCACATATGAGCAATCTGGGAGTCTTAGGCACATAGAGGCTTTTCATACAATTTGATATAACAACCTTTATTTCGATCTTGATATGAAGTCTTAACATTCCTAACACATATTTCACATTTTGAACATATTCTCAAATGGCAAGATGACATGGTGAAGCATTTAGAATAAACATTAAACAAACATCCTTCAACATAACCACATTAGGAATAGCCAATTCGATAATGATCAAGGACTAACTCCAATTACATTAACACCATGTGATTCGATTCTAAGAAGAAGAGAGTTTAGCTAACATACCTCAATTGAGCCTCTTAAAACTCTAAGATGTTCCGGACTATTAGCAACTTCAATCTATTTTAGCAATATAACAAAAATTGAACCAAAATTAGGAAGATAAATATGGTTTTAGCTCATTTGAGCATATTCTCAAACACTAGGTGTGCATCAATATTTTAAGCCTATTTTTGTGGAAGATTCCATCTTTTCCCAACCCGTTCTCTATAATTTTTAGCTCACAATCTTCCCACATACCTTAGGAACACATGCATGCAAAGTAGGTACCCCCATCCTTATGAATTACCTTACTAATGGTCCATTCTAGTCACATTTTGAAATTAAGAGTTTGGGTGATAGAATCTTACCTCTTAGGAAGAAGACCTAGGTGCCTCTCTTGATAATCTTCAAGGTTTTAGGTGAAAATTGAAGAACAATTTGATGAAGATCACTTCTCCCTCTAGGAACCTCTCTCTCACTCTAAAAATATCATAAAATATGATCAAAATGGTCCATGGGGTGTGTTTTAACGGAATAGGTTAGGGTTTAAAAATCCCAAAATTGAAGCTCCGGAATAGGTTCTGCGGTCGCATATGCGACCGCATAATGGTTATGCGGTCCGCAAAATGACCTCGAAAATGGGAGCCAAAACTGGAGAGAAACTGATCTGGTATGTGGTCACTATGCGGCTCGCAGACCTGTTCTGCGGTCGCATAATGCACCGCAAAATGGTTCTGCAGTCGCATAGTGCACAGCAGAACCTCCATTCGAAAAATCCCAAGGTGGGATATGCGACAAGAATGCAGCCCGCGAAATGGTTATGCGGTCGCATAATGGCCGCGAAATTGGGCATCAAAAATGCCCCAGAAATCTTCCCCACTCTGCGACCAGTCTGCGATCTGCAGAGCGGTTCTGCGACCGCAGAATGGGCCACAGAAATGCGTACTTCTGCCCAACATTTTACTTCTACTATTATTAACCTCTACTCTTACTTTGGCATCACGGAAACCGGGTTTTTAGGAAAAATTTTACGGGACCTTACACATAGGATAACCCTGCCTCATTTGGTTATGGTTCTTGAAACCTGAGTGTTCATAATGCTTTCATAAATGCTTTATAGTCCTTAAGTATCCTTTGAATCCTCATCATGAATGCTTCACATCCAAATCTGATTGTTAGCTTGTAAACAATCCTACTAAGATGAATTTTCTTTTGAATATCAGTAGTATTTATTATGATCAACCTATCTCATATGAGTCAAACTATAGTTGTGCCTGTTGTGGTTGAATGTGGATTAATTCTGTAACCCGAACATGACTCCATCATGATTAGCTATTCAACTCAGTTTGTGTAGCTGATTTAAGTTTGTTCAAGTGTGATGTTTCCCCTATCCTTAACCCTTAATGATACTGACAACCCGATTCTTCAATGTTTGGAATTCATCTTGTCTTGTGAGGTCATAATCTTGATTGAAATCTCTGTATGTATGGGAGTTTGGTATGAACTTTTGTTTATCCTTCATGACTTCACATTTTGAACACTGTCTTGAACTTATGCTCAGTCCTTTCTGTCCTTTTCCATTATGGATTGAATTTCGTATAAAGGAAACCTTCTATTATTATCGGTTGAGTGCAATAACTTGCTTGTGTCATTGTCTGAATCTGTACTAAGGATCCCAAGGGATTCAGATAATGTCATTAACCTAGGTGTATGCTCATGATAGTGTCTGGTGCCAAACTAATTTGTGATCATTGTTAAGGCATTAGTATATGTATCCAGAAGCAGTTACAATTCCAAACTACGTGCCTTATTTGTCTGTGATATGTATGATTCCTGTTGTCTAATTTTTAGCAATAACAACATAAGTGGACCTGTTATTATATGTGTTTAGAAGTCTGATTTTTAAAACCTGTTCACATGTGTGCTTCACTCACTTAATGCTGAAGTATAAGGATTGTTTCTATGCGTCTATTCCTGTATTATCCTACTAAGAAAAGTAGGCTTATGTGGTAGGAAATATCATAGTGATTGATTCTCATTAAAATGGCCTCATTGACATTCAAACCTATAGGGAAGAGTTAGTGTGATTAAAGGTATTTGGGAGTAGAGTTTAACTCTAGGTTGGGCTGCTCTCCCTGGCACAAGCATTGCCCTGGGTCTTGACACCCTTGGGAACTGTGAAGTGTCGGGGGATTCAAAGGGGGTATCGGCCTTGAGTAGAACTCTCTCCTTAGCCTTTAATTCATTGACACTTATTACTCTCTTTGGGTTTGGTGTTTAATGGCAACAAAAGGTATTCAATGTGAATCATTCACTATACACAACCTCCACATCAACATGATTCCCTTAGCATTTAGGTATTGTTAGTAACCTCTTCTTTTAATCTTTGCTTAGTATGATTCCCTTCGCATTTAAACACTGTCAGTGATTTATCTTTAATCTTTGTTTACGAATTTTATATATGGATATGTATATAATATTGTTATTTTAATGACCTTCTCTTTTATTTTTGGGCATGCACAATGATTTGGGCCTGTTGAGTTCTTTAAGAACTCAGCCCCAAGTGTAGCTCTACTATGGTCTAAGAGTCTGCCGTCGCTCGTCATTGTTACTGCTGGGCCTGTCTTTTGGTGCCCAAACCTCCTAGAGTCACTTCTTTCCCTTCACTTCTTTACTTACTATTTTTCGTTAATCTTCAGTTGCACTATATCATTGCCCATTCCTGTTTTTCCCATTGTTATAACTCATTATGTATATGACAAACATATATTGGATTGAAAGTTTATCCTTATATTTTAATTCATAAACTAACTTAGGAGGCAAACCTTAAAGAACTTAGGATTAAAAAGACACCTTAGTTAGTGATTAATCCTATAACTACTAATCACAGGCTTGTTATCAATTCATTATTCCTTACTAACTTTCTCGTTAAAGATTTCGAAGTCCAGAGCTGAACAAAGGTGGCAGCCCTCATTTCAATGAGAAAAACAGAATTGTCGTGATTTAATCTTCCAAAAGGGAATCAACAATTTCGAAATATTAAGGTGTTGTTGACCTAAAACAAAGTCTTTAAAAACCAAGGTATATCTTAGGATTATTTTCATAAAACTTTCACCACAATAGAATAACATGAACCTCCATGATTTAGGAAACAAAGTTCTTTAACTTGGCTTCCATTTCACATTTATACAAACGTTTCCATCTTTCGAAGTTCTTTTTTAAGCTTATATATACTAACACTAATTTTCTAAAGGCTGTTATTTAAATCCATCTTCTTTAAACCATACTCTCCCCTTATAGATATTATATCCCAATATATGGCAAGCTATACCCTTAGAAAACTAGTTGAGGGTAATTAGTTCCAAATCTAGTTTAAGTCCTATGGAGCTACCTTAGGTAGATTTTAAGGGGTGCCTAATACCTTCCCCTTAGAAGAACAAGAACCCTTACCCATGATCTCACCGGTTAGCAGAACAATAAAGAATATAACCTTTAGTAATTAAATAGGTACCCTAGTATACCTTTAAATATTATGTGGCGACTCTCTTTCATCAACAACAGAGAAACCATAAGTTGAATCTTGTTTTAACTAGTGCAAAATAGGGTGCAACAACGTGGCTACTCTATTGTGGAATCACACTTAGGTTCGGACCTTAGCAGACTTAGACTGAAATTGCATTTAGATTTATTTTTACATTGCTTTAATTGTAGCCAAATTTGCAATTATATGCTTACCTGCTTTGCTTGCTCGTTATGCTTATTATCATGCTTATTGTTGCTACACCCCTATCTGTTACTGCTTTACATATACAGTTATCACATTTATTCCTATCGTGTATTAGGCATACACTATCACACACAATGACATGCGAAGATCGTGTTTTACACCCCTCCGAATCTTGTTTTTAAAACTCTCTAGTTTTAGAGAATGGCTTTGTCAGGTCAACTGACATAACTTCTCGTAGCTTTCAATCCAACTAAAAAGTAGTAAACACTCAACTCTAGAAAAATAGGTCATACTGCATAAACCTTAGGTGAGTCGGTCCTTGGTATCGACACATAATTAGGAAAGCCACCCTAATATCAATGGGTCATGCACCCAACGACATGATTTCTATGGAAAGACAAACAAACCTGACAAGACACTTAAAGATCCGAAGCGAACACTTGCCGAAATATTTCTTTTACCCACTTCAGAAAATGGAAATCAACTAAAACATCCACGAGATTAACATGGTAATGGGAGCGCCACACAAGTTGAAGTAGTGGTGAAAGAATATTCACCGAAAACATAGAGATGAAATTCAGACACACATGTGGGGCACTAATCGCTTTGCTAAACATTCAAGCAGACAGGGTGCTCACTCACCTGCTGATAGATTTCTGGGATCCGGCTAAGGTGGTGTTCAAGTTTGCCGACTGTGAGTTAGTACCGACATTGGAAGAAGTTACTAATTTTACGGAGTTTCCATTCAATGGAAGGAAGCCAATACTACCATTTACTATGCCCAGTTACACTTTCTTGGATGCTTTAGACCTGACTAACAGTTGGGGTCTGAGAAATATTGAGGACGGATGGGTGAGCCTTGACCAGCTGTTCGATAGATTTGGACATCGCGAAAGCTATGAGTGGTATTCGGGAGAGATTCAGTGTGATCAAGCAATGTGGGAGAGTCTCAGGCCTATCACATTCTTATTGGCACTGTTAGGATTATTGGTCTTCCCGTAGAGGAGGGATCGAATCAACATCAACGTATTACCCGTGGTTCTGGAGACCTTCCATGGCAACCTTTAAGCTACTTTGGAGACAATGATGCTAGCTGAGACGCTAAGGTCTTTGTCTGCATGTGCACGAGGGTATGATTATTTTAAGGGTTTTAACTTTCTACTTCAGATCTGGACTACAGAACATTTCTTCCAGCGAGAGGCCACCATTGACTACTTCGTGGGCGTCAGCAACATATTCTGCAGTCACAATGAGAGGATGAGACGTTGGGTCTCCCCACATGGAAAAGAAGAGTGAAGGGCAATGTTTAATAATCTAAGTGGATGATGGGTTAACTGGAAGTTATCATGGTTAGGAGGAAGGGCAATCTTAAGGAATCCTCATAAATACTTCATTGAGATGATCGGACTTGAGGGCATCCAACCATACTCACCCATGCGGGTTCTCAGACAGTTCGGGATAATCCAAGATGTGCCTCTATGGACAAGGACAACGCTATATAAGGATGAGTACAACGGACAGATTCTGATCCCTAGGATAAGAAGGATCCAAGAAGAGTGGAACGACTTGGTCACAATGTCCATGGGTCAAAACTCGTGGTGCACTCCGTAGTATTATATCTGGATAAACGAGGAGGCCGAGCTAGCCCAACCAAGCAGAGAGAATATAGCCTGACTGGAGGATGCAGTGGCTGCTTTGCAAATATACTATGAGATTCTGCCATATTACCTTGTGACTACCTCAATGCACCGTCAAGTGGTCCCAGGATATATCAATCACATGTTGCCACCTGCTGATGACGATGACCAGGTGGTGGAATGCACTAGATAGAGTCTTGGACAGAACCGGAAGAAGATCCAGAGGAAGGGTCTGAGTTCAACTATGACAAAGAGGAGTTGAAGAAGACCCATAGGAAGAACCAGAAGAAGAAGAGGAGATGGGAAACGATTTCGGGGAAGGTTACTAGATGTTGGTTGACTTCCCCTTCTTTCCCACTTTGTACCCTTATCCCTAGTTTCCTACTTTCCTAAAGGGCAAGTTGTTTAAGCCCATGCAGTTTTATAAATATCAGAAATAGTGATGTAATCTTTGTTCCCACTTATTTCAGTCCATAATTATCAATGAAAACAAACTTGCTTTGGATCTAAATGTGTCAAGTCTAATTGTTTGTCAAACATCTACGATTTAGGCCAACCTCAAGAAATGAGAGGTCCCATAAATTCTAGGAAGACGCACTAGCCTTAATGCGTGAACTAATTGCTTTGTGTGATTTCCTGCTTGTATTAATGAAGAAATTGACTTATGTTCCTTTTCTTTTTCTTTCTTCTTGTTTTTTACTTTATTATTACTCCCCAAAAAGAAATTTGGTTTGTGTCGACCCGAAACTGGCAGAACCACCATACAATCTAAGATCAAAGGGAAAGATGTCAGCTACAGAAAACTCGACTGAATAAGATCTGGTCATAACCGACATTCGGGGTGATTGGGAGAGAAGGATGATACAAGGAATGATGAACAAAATGGCCTGGATGGCCCAGGAAATGGAGTCTCTAAGGGAGGAAGTACATCACATCAGGGAACTAGCACATCTAGCCTTGACAACGCTCCCTCAACCACCTCGCTTTCCTTCTTTGGATTCAATTCTCGACCACTTTCCTTCCACATCACGCCAAAACAACAACACCCCAACTTCAGTCCCCACCAATCAAGTCATACTGCCACTAACCCCCACAAACCCACCAAATCCCCCTATCCACACTCCCTATGTACCACAGTACGTTCAAATACCACAAAACCCGCCCATCACTGCCAACGCAATACACACCCCTTCTCGTGACAGAGTCACTTTTACCACTCACCCAAATCAGCACATACATGTGGCACATACCGCTGCCCATGAGCGATATGTTCCACCTGTATATGCTAGTTTTGAACCTACCTTTACAGTGCTTGTCACAGTGAGGGTACCTTATGAGATTGACCAATACGCCGAGATGGAGAGGGAAGCCATGCGTAAGGAAGAGGAGTCAGTATCTGAGTAACTACAAATCTTGAGAAAACAAATGAAGAACCTTCAAGTCGCCCGAGGAAGTGAATGTTTGGACTACGAGGATCTGTGTATCCATCTGGATGTGGACATGCCAGCACGGTATAAGCCTCCAAAGTTCGATATCGTCGACGGGATGGATAATCCCCACGCGCATTTGAGGCATATTGTGACAAGTTAGTCAGAATGGGGAGGAATGAGAAGCTAAGAATGAAGTTATTCATAAGGAGCTTGACGAGAGAAGCACTCACTTAATATACTTGACAAGATCCGCCAAACTGGAGAACCTGGCAAGATATGGCAGAGGACTTCATGAATCGCTTTAGATTCAACACATATATCACTCCCGATAGGTTCTCACTGGTAAACCTGCAGAAAAAACCATCTGAGTCATTCCAAGAATATGCACGTCGATGAAGGTCAGAGGCCGTCGGGGGCGTAACCTTTGCTGGACGGCAGTGAATTAACCAAGTATATCATCAGAGCCCAGGAAGAGATATACTTCAAAAAATGATGGGAATGATGGGACAGATATTCCCTGAGTTGGTCAAGATGGGAGATTTCTTAGAAAAAGGTATAAAATCTAGTAAAGTACAACCTATGGCAGCACTACAAGCAGCTAGCAAGGCAATCCAATCAGGGTCAATTGGTAGTAGAAAGAAGAAGTAAGAGGAGGTCTCAGCAGTCGTCCCTTACTATCAATCCAACCCACATCACTTAAACACTTCATATTCCACAAACAACCATCCACCACCACCCGCTTACGCTCCAATCTATAATACCCAATCATATTACCACCCTCAACCCCAAACAACCCTCCTCAAGCCCACAACAACCCGACCCCACAACGACCATACGCCCCTGTCCAAACCACCACCCACCAAAACTGACCCATTTATGCACCATGCCCCCGTACCAATTTTGAAGAGAGGCCCCCCAAAACTTATACCCCGATTGCTGAGCCTATGACCCAACTATTCGAGAGATTGAAAAGAGCAAGATTGAACATCTAGTGGAAAGAAAGGTCCCTAAGTATCCCTCCAAGTATTTTGATGCAACAAAAAGGTGCGTGTACCATTCCAACGTGCCTAGGAATGATACAGAAGATTATTTTAAGCTGAAAAATAAAATTGAAACACTGATCAAGAGTGGAGACATTCACTGCACTCCAGCACCGCTCAATGTGAATCGTAATCCGCTACCAAATCATCAAAACCAAGGAGTCAACATGATCACATTGGATGAAGAATATGATCTGAAGGGAACGATTGTCATTATAGGAAATGCAGAAGCTGCCAGGATCCCACCTCAGAGGGCTCCAATAATTACAGTACAAGTGAAACCTACGGTGACAGTCCATACTTATCAGCAACAACCTGTCGTTGCTAGAGAAGACGAAGGGAGTCGGGAATACAAAACTGTCCCATGGACGTACCAACAGAATGGGAAGGCCAAGATGACAAACTCTGCCATAGCCCATGGTATGACTAGGTCTGGGAGATGCTACGCCCCTGAAGATACAGATCGAGGGAACATAGTAAGAGAGCAAATTCAAAGAAAGACCACAACAGACCCAGAATCTGACGAATTTTAGAAGAGAATGTTGACCAAAGAGTACTCCATGAAGGAGCAGCTGAAGAAAACTCCAGCGCAATATCAATCATGGACTTGCTGATGAGCTCCAACAATCATAAGGATGCCCTATTAAAAGTACTTAGCGGGGTAATTGTACCAAGCAACACCACCAGTAAGGCGCTGGCTATGACAATAGGGAAAATGGTCGAAGCAAATATGATCACTTTCTGAAGAGATGGACTTCCTGTTAAAGGCACAAGTCACAACAAAGCTCTTCATATCATTGTCAAATGTGGGGACAAAGTGGTATTCCGAGTACTGGTTGATGGAGGGTCGGGAGTCAAACTTTGTCCGCTTTCTACTTTACGAGAGTTGGGAATCCATTTGAGGGAAGCCAAGGAAAGTCACGTGAGGGTAAGGGCCTTTGATGGTTCGCAGAAGGATGTTATCTGAGAAATATATTTGGCTTTGCAGATCGGTCCGGTTGAATTTCCCATATTGTTTCAAGTAATGGATATATCTTCTTCCTACAACTTGTTGCTGGGAAGGCCCTGGATATACATGGCAGGGGCCCTCCTATCTACTCTATACCAATGCATGAAATTTGAGTGGGGATGTCAGTAGATCGTGGTCCATGGAGAATGGGGTCACTCCTCTTATTTGGAGCATGTTGTTCCGTTCATTAAAGGGATAGATAGAGTTTCTTTCCATGCAGTGGAAATCATGCAGACCACCGAAATGGAAGAGACTGAACAAAACTTGGGAATGGAGTTGTTGTGTAGATCCAAGATGACTATGGGGGGGATGATGAAATATGGATACAGGCTAGGAATAGGGTTTGGGAGCCAGGTCAGACGGGACCACAAAGCCAATTGAACCTAGTGGGCAGAAAAGAAGGGCCGACATAGGATATCAGCCTGTGGTGGGGAAAGCTCATACCGGTAGCTCCGGGAAAAGGGTTTTTATTCCAAAGCATGTTTCAAGTCCTAGCCAGAGTTCAGTATCAAAAGATGATGTCATCGATCAGATGGGAAATCTGTTCGTGAATGGACTAACGTCAAGACACCAACCATTAGGGATGCTGAACCAGGAAAATAGCAGCTTGAATTGGACCGCCAGTCCATGTTTGGTTCACCGGGAGTCTTGGTAGTATGAAACTATAAAATTTTTCTTTTGAAAAGCACACAGTCATTGAGGCATGCACCGTGTCTGTACCTTTTTGTTATCTGCCTCTTTTGAACGCTTATACGTTCCTCTTTTGATGAAATAAAAAGAATCCTTTTCTTAAAATATTTTGATTTTATTTACCGCTTCATTTATACTTAGTTTTTATTTTCAGTAATAAAAATGATAAAACCCGCGTTCCACGGTTGTGACATATAACGAAACCTACGAGGGCAATGACCTAGATTACAAGGAGTATGATGAGAGTATGATGCCAGACAATCTCCCACGTGAGATCGAACAACCGGAGAGTCAGAAAAAGCCCAACCTTGAAGCAACGGAAATGGTCAACCTTGAAAATGAAGGAGACGTGAAAAAACCAGAATCAACATTTATCTAGAAGCCGAGCATAAGGAAAATCTGGTTGATCTCCTCCGACAATACATTGATGTGTTCACATAGTCATATGATGATATGCCGGGATTAAGTTCTGACATTGTCTCGCATCGACTGCCCACCAATCCTACCAGACAGTCGGTCAAGCAGAAACCTAGAAAATTCAAACATGATTTAAGTTTAAGGATAAAGGAGGAGGTGACCAAGCAGATAGAGGCGAATGTAGTAAGAGTCACCAATTATCCCAGCTAGTTGGCATATATCATCCTAGTACCCAAGAAAGACAGAAAAATCAGGATATGCATGGATTATCGAGATCTCAACAAAGCGAGTACAAAGGACGACTTCCCTCTACCAAATATCCACATCCTCATCGACAACTGTGTGAAGCATGAACTGCAGTCGTTTGTGGATAGTTTCGCTACGTACCACCAAATATTGATGCACGAGGAATATGCAAAAAAGACAACCTTCACCACACCTTGGGGAGTTTACTACTATATAGTCAAGTCGTTCGGTCTCAATAACACTAGTGCCACCTACATGAGGTCCATGGTGACCCTTCTTCACGACATGATTCATAAGGAGATTGAAGTATATATGGATGACGTCATCCTCAAGTCTCGAAAGAGTTCAGAGCACTTGGATGATTTGAGGACATTTTTTGAGCGGCTGCGGAGGTACAGTTTGAAATTGAATCCGACAAAGTGCGCATTCGTAGTTCCTGCTAGAAAACTATTGAGATTCATTATAAGCAGGAAAGGGATAGAACTAGACCTATCAAAAATCAAGGCCACTCAGGAATTTCCAAAACCTAAGAGTAAGAAAGATGTGACGAGTTTCCTAGGTAGGCTAAATTACATCAGTCGTTTCATAGCCCGGTCCACGGTAATCTTTGAACCCATTTTCAAGTTGCTGAAAAAGGATGCTGCCACAAAATGGACAGAAGAGTGCCAAAAAGCCTTCGACAGAATCAAGGAGTAACTGTCAAATCCACCAGTATTGGTTCCCCCCGACCTGAGAAGCCATTGTTACTATATCTGTTAGTCTTTGATAACGCCTTCGGTTGTGTTTTGGGACAGCATGACTAAACTGGGAGAAAAGAGCAGGACATTTACAAATTAAGTAAGCAGTTCACGCCATGAGAGGCCAAATATACTTTGATAGAATGCATTTGTTGTGCTCTGACTTGGATTGCCCAGAAACTAAGGTATTACATGTCAGCATACACTACGCATCTGATATCTCGGCTCGACCCGCTCAAGTACATCTTCTAGAAGTCGATGCCGACTGGAAAGCTCTCTAAATGGAAAATTCTCCTCAGGGAATTTGACATTGTGTACATAACTCAAAAGGCCATCAAGGGGTGAGCTTTAGCTGACCACCTTGCCGAGAATCCGGTGGACAGGGATTACAATCCACTTACTACATATTTTTCCGATGAAGAAGTATTATTTGCTGGAGGAGATATTGCAGAATCATACCCTGGATGGAGAATGTTTTTCGATGGATCAGCAAACTTTAAATGAGTCGAAATTGGGGCAGTCCTAATTTTGAAATTCGGACAGCACTATACAGCATCGGCAAAGATAAGATTCCCTTGTACCAATAATATGGCTAAATACAAAGTGTGCATCCTTTGGATCAGAATGGCAGTCGACATGAACATCAAAGATCTTTTGGTCGTAGGGGATTCCAATCTATTGATACACCAAGTCCTAGGGGAATGGTCCACCAAAAATGTCAAGATCCTTCCATACCTGCATTGTGCAAAAGAGCTATGCAAGAATTTCACGAAGATTATGTTCACGCACGTCCCCAAGATTCAGAACGAGTTCACCAACGCCCTTGCAACTCTATCATCCATGATTCAGCATCCAGACAAGAACTATATCGACCATATCGAGGATGAGATCAGGGATCAACATGCCTATTGCTTCCATGTAAACGAAGAGCCAGATGGTAAACCATGGTATCAAGACATCAAGAGATTTCTTGAACCAGGAGAATACACGGAGAATGATATTAATAGTTAGAAATGAGCCTTCAGGAGGTTTACAAATCACTTTTTCCTCAACGAGGAAGTCCTGTATAGGAGGACCCCAGATTTAGGTTTATTGAGATGTGTATATGTTGCCGAGGCAACCAGGTTATTGGAAGAAATACATGCGGGAATGTGTGGGTCCCACATGAACGGGTTCACATTAGTCAAGAAGATCTTGATAGCTGGATACATTTGGATGACTATGGAAAGCGATAGTATCCCCTACATACAGAAGTGTCACCAGTGCCAGATTTTACAAAGGCTGAAAATAGGACAACTCCTCTTACAAAGCTTTCTATTGAAGAGCTTCCTACCTTGGAGTTGAAGCCATTACCTCCACATCTTTGGTATGAATTTCTTGGTCCTTGTTCTACTTTACCGGTTATTCTTTCCTCTTGTTTGACTAACATGCACGTAGATTCCACATTGGCGGTGCTACAAAAGAGGAATAAGGCTATTGGGTGGACCTTGGCGAATATTCGAGGGACAAGCCCCGCCTTTTGCATGCATAATATCAAGTTTGAGGATGGCGCCAAACCATCTATTGAACATCAAATGAGACTCAATGAGGCTATGCAAGAAGTTGTCAAGAAGGAGATTATCAAGTGGTTGGATACTGGGGTTGTTTATCCCATCTCTGATAGTTCATGTACTTCTCCGGTTTAATGTGTCCCAAAGAAAGGGGGCATGACTGTGGTCACCAATGACAAGAATGAGTTGATTCCTACTAGAAAGGTGACCGGTTGGAGGGTGTATATGGACTATCGCAAGCTCAACAAAGTAACAAGAAAGGATCACTTTCCACTTCCTTAGATAAAATGCTCGATAGATTGGACGGCCGTGTTTGTATTGCTTTCTTGATGGGTACTCGGGCTACAACTTAATTCTCATTGCTCCGAAAGATCAATAGAAAACAACATTTACATGTCCGTATGGTACTTTTGCTTTCAAGCGGATGCCATTTGGTTCGTACAATGCACCAGCGAGTTTCAAAGGTGTATGATGGCTATTTTCACGGACATGGTGGAGGACTACCTTGAAGTTTTCATGGTGGTTGGAGATTCTTTTGATGATTGTATTACAAATTTGGACAAAGTGTTGGCTAGATGTGAAGAGACAAATTTGGTACTCAATTGGGAGAAATGCTATTTCATGGTCGAGAAAGGTATTGTCCTTGGCCACAAAATCTCAAGGAATGGAATTGAAGTTGACAAGGAAAAGATTGAGGTGATTTCTAAGCATCCACCCCTACTTCGGTGAAGGATGTGCGGAGTTTCTTAGGCCATGCGGGTTTTTATCGGTGCTTCATCAAATACTTCTCTAAGGTGGTGAACCCGTTGTGCAAGCTTCTTGAGAAGGATGCTAAGTTTGATTTCAATGATGATTGCATGAGATCTTTTGAAATGTTGAAGCTCAAGTTGACAACTACTCCCATCACCACCACTCCAAATTAGAGTGTATCTTTTGAACTCATGTGTGATGCAAGTGACGTAACGGTTGGGGCTATTTTGGGGCATCACATTAACAAGATTTTCCATCTAGTCTACTATGTTAGTAAGACCATGAATAGTGCCCAAATCAACTATATTATTACGAAGAAAGAGCTCCTTGCTATTGTGTTTGCAATTGAGAAGTTCCGCCCGTACTTGATGGGTGCAAAAGTTATTGTCCACACGGATCATGCAACGCTTCATTATATTATGAGAAAAAAGGACTCCAAAGCTCGGTTGATGAGATGGGTACTCTTGTTGCAAGAATTTTATATTGACATCCAAGATAGGAAAGGCAGTGAAAACCAAGTGGCAGACTACTTGTCTCATTTAGAGGAGGAGGGGAGGCCGCATGATGGCCTTGAGATCAATGACTCTTTTCCTGATAAGCAACTCTTGGTAATTTCAGTGAAAGAGGTGCCATAGTTAGCAGATTTAGCAAATTTTCTTGTGTGTGGAATTATTCCAGATGAGTTATATTCAAGCCAAAGAAAGAAGTTCAAAAGGGATTTTTCAAGATTATTATTGGGATGAACCATACCTTTTACGAAAGGGGTGATTAGAAGATGTGTACCGGAATAAGAGCAAGGTGAAATTCTTAGGGCTTGTCATTTTTCGCCATATGGTGGCCATCATGATGGAGCGAGAACAGCAGCCAAAGTGCTTAGTTATGGTTTCTATTGGCCTACTCTTTACAAGGATGCAAGTGAGTTAGTGAGAAGATATGATGAATATCAACGAACCGGTGGAATCTCAAAGAAAAATAAAATGCCTCTTACAACCATTTTGGAGATTGATATTTTTGACGTGTGGGGTATTGACTTCATGGGCCCTTTTATGAGCTCTTGTGGAAACACCTACATCTTGGTCGTGGTGGATTATGTGTCCAAATGGGTTGAGGCCATTGCTTTACCCAACAAAGAGGCGAGAAGTGTGGTGGCTTTTTTGAAGACGAATATTTTCACAAGATTTGGTACTCCACGTGCAATTGTAAGTGATGGGAAGTCATATTTTTGCAACAAAGCTTTTGATACTTTATTTAGGGTGGGCAAGTGGAAGTCTCCAACCGGGAGATAAAGAGTATCTTATCCAAAACGGTGAATGCTAATCAGACGGATTGGTCCAAGAAGCTTGATGATGCATTATGGGCTTATCATACACCTTATAAAACACCCATCGGAATGTCGCCATACCGGTTGGTGTTCGGAAAAGCTTGTCATCTTGCGGTGGAGCTAGAGCACAAGGAAATGTGGGCTCTAAAGAAGTTGAATCTTGATTAGGATGTAGCCGCTAATTTGAGGGTTGCACATTTGAATGAATTGGATGAGTTCCGGTACCATGCTTATGCGAGTTCGTCCTTGTACAAAGAAAAGATGAAATATCTTCATGACAAATGTATTTAGAACAAAGATTTCAAGGTGGGCGATCTTGTATTGTTATTTAACTCAAGGTTACGGATGTTTCCCGGGAAGCTAAAGTCCAAGTGAAGTGGTCCTTTTAAAATTGTGGGTGTGACACCTTTTGCTGCATTAGAATTGAAGAAGAAAAACAATGAAGTATTACGAGTCTATAGTCACCGAGTGAAGCACTACTTGGTCAAGTTTGGAGATAGCCACGTGGTAGCAGTCCTTCACTTCATTTGAGAGTTTTCTGCGTCATGCCGAGATGTTTAATCAGTCGCTTCTTGGGAGACAACCCATGTTTCTTTTCCTTTTCCTTTTGTAGTTAGGTGTTATTTGTGGTCTAACTTGATTTGAAGTGTGCTACAGGGATGAGTGTGACTTACAAGAATTATGGATGAAATGATGGCTAAGTATTCAAAAGAGTGCAAACCGCACTTTATTTGTGCGGACCGCACATTTTATGTGCCATAGCAGATGAGCATTGCATCCACACATTTCTCTTGCGGACCGCACATTTGAAACATCAAAAATACCAACTCTCTGAAGTTTAATCCTGTCAGTGCGGAGGTCGATCTGCGACCACCCATGAAATCTGCGGCCACACCTGAAAATGTGCGGATCGCAGATTGGGTTGTGAGAATGTTCACCCAGGTGGTAGGGTGCGGACCGCACTCGTGTCTTCTCCCTTCTCAAAATTGTTGGTATAAATAGAACAATAGACCTCATTTTACCCTTTTTCCACTTTGAACAAACCATTGTTACTTTGTTAATATTTCTTAGAGATTTTAACTGTCCACACACACATCCACCTAGATTAATCACTCGGTGCACTCTCTCTCTGGTATGCCTCAATTTCATGTTAATTTTTATGTTAGTTTAATTTGTAGATTTTATTAGTTCTTTTTAGGCCATATGTTATTAGGTTCCATTGTGTGTCCATGTGGGGTAGATCCAAACTAGGTAAACTTGATACATGCTCTACTGGAATGGGTTAGTGAAATTTCATGTTTTTACAATGTTGCCATGCCTATTTGTGCAAGAAATTAAAATATCTTAGAATAAAAAGTTGTCTGCTCGTAATTGTTTGAATTCTGTGGCCGCACTTGAATTGTGCAGTCTATAGATTCTGATTTTTTGAAGCTTAAGTGAGGCAGGAATCTGCGGTTGCATGTCAAATTGTGCGGACCGAAGATTTCCTCTTGCGGCCATAGATTAGGACCTTCTCTGTCATCAGAGATTCTTCACCTTTGAGGCTCCCAGGTGCGGCCGCAAGTCAAATTGTGCGGACCACATATTTTGCACTCCGGACGCAAATTGGCCATTTCTCTGTCATCAAAGAGTTCACAATTTTGGGACTCAGAAGCGTGGCTGCGATCTCAAATGTTCGGATCGTGAGTTCCCATCTGCGGCCGCAGATCAAATTGTGCGGACCGCGGATCCCTTATCTTGCAGGAATGAATCAACTTCATAACTCCACCGTATCCAATTGTTTCTCTCTTACCTTCATGACTCCTATATGTGTTTGAATACTTATTTGCAACTAACAAACTCCTCTGCTTTATACAGACAATGGTTCGATCAAGAGGCTGAGGCGACACTTCAAAGGGGAGAGATGAATCATCTCGGAGTCGAGGTAAAAGTGCCTTGCATCTTGGCCAGCCCAAGATAATTAGAAAGAAAAATACAGTCAGTAGAGGGAGAGGTCAGACCTCTCCGATTGTAGCTCCTATGACCCATCTAGGGAGGTGTTAGAAGGCAACTCAGCTTCTATTCAGGAGGAGCAAACAACCACACAATCGAGGCCGCAGGGGAGATATCAGCTCAGGGACGAGCCGTCTTCATATCATAGCACCTCCGAGGGGTCGAAGAGTGCTAGTCAGGCTTCTGAGCCGTCAGCCACCCCAGTCCCTAGGGCAGAGGTTATATATGACATCGCTGATGATGGTAGATGGGGAGATGCTACAGCTACAGGTCTTGAGAGATCAAAGAAGAAAGTGGTTTGGGAGGATCGTTTTGTCAGCTTGGCCGCCTTTACCAGTCTTCGTATGTAGTGGCCTGTGAGGTCGTTAACTCTTGAGCTACAGTTTCTGTTGAAGGATTTGGAAAATACAATCCGAAAATTTTTAGGCAGTTCAGAGAACACAAGGGTTGGATGTGGTTCACCGAGAGAGTGGAGGATTCCAAAGAATACCTCATCCGAAAATGTTATGCCAATGTTGCTCATATCAAGAAAGGGGCGAAGGTGACCAAAGTACGTAACCTCAAGGTGAGGTTTGATCAGAATACGCTAAATGCGTACTTGGGCTTCGAGGATGTTGAGCCGAAGGAGTATCTGGAGAAGTGCGCACTGAAGGAGGAAGTCCGACCTTGGTTGGTTGAGATTCTAGCACCACCAGGGCCACCACCACCATGGATCACCATTGGGTTTCCCATTCAGCGAAGTACTTTGAGCTTTGAGGCAAAAGGGTGGCAGACCTTTGTTTGTAGCAGGTTGGATCCATGCTAGAACGAGACTCACCTTCCTATTCCTCGGGCAGTTCTTATGGCTTCCATTATGACCAGGTACCCAATCAATATGGGTGCTGTGATGTCGGCCAACATTTCGAGGTTTGCACGACAGGACATCTCGGCCTACCCTTATCCCAACACTATCACAGAGTACCTTACTGATGCAAAGGTAGAGCTGAGATATTTTGATACCAAGGTGAAGCCGAAAAAGCCATTCGACTGGTATTCTCTGATAGATGCGAGAAACCCAAAGAAGAAAGTCCAGCCTTCTACCACCATATGCCAGTTTGATGAGCCAACAGTGGTAGCTTCTGAGGCAACTAATCTTCCATCCACCTCTACTAAGCCTTCTACCAGTGCCACTGCTATGCCTCCACCATCATCTTCAGATCCTACCACAATCCCTAGAGTTGCTCTAAAGCCAGTTCCCGTGCCCACGGTTCCCCTATCTGCTCTGGGAATCTTCCAGACATTGGCGAGTCTCAACAACTAGATATAGACAGCTACTTCTAAGCTTTCTAACTTGTCTTGTACTGTTGTAGTGCAGTCTACTTCTCAGGCACCGCAGGCTCCTTCTGACATTGATGAGACACTGAAGAAGATTTTGGAGAACTAGAAGACTATCACAGATACCTTGGTACAACACGGGTCAGTTATTGAGGAGTTGGGAAAGGAAGTGAAGAATATGAGGAAGTCCCAGGTAAGTAAGAAATCAGTGGACAAACTCCGGAGGGAGGTGACTAGACTTGCTATAGCTGGCGACCTTCCCTTTAATATGCTGCTTGATCCGTACCAGTCCGCCCCAGATCCTTCAGCACCATCTGCATTCGTAGCACCAGCTGGCCAGTTTGACGAGCCAGACCTTGCTACCGACACCACTGAGGTAGTGCATGCGATGTTCGACAACCCAACCACGCCTAGATTTGATGATGATGAGATTCAGTTGGCTGACCCTAAGGGAGATGATATTGCTGGGGACACTGAGATGTCCAAAGATCCTTAGGGAGTTTTCTTCACCCTCTCTTCTTTTACTCTTATTTTGCTTAGCATTGGGGACAATGCTTACTCTTATTCAGGAGGGGAGGGGGGTGGAGTTTATTTGACACAGTGGTACACTTTGATAAATTTGGTATGTAATGATATGATGATACTCTTTCTTTTCTTATTTGTATTTATCTAGCTTCTCTCTCTTCTTAATAGTATATTTATCTCTCTTTAGTAATTTTTGCTTATTAGCTTCTCTATTTTCTCCATATTAGTTCTTGTTTTGTTAAGTAGCTTTTTATGCTTTAGTAGATAATAAGCCTTTGGTTTTCTTAACGTCACAGTTCTTTCCAAAGGTAGTTGTTGTGTGAACCGGGTGACTCGTCCCAACGATGGATGGCGTGACAGCCTTTTTAAGGGAATGAGTCTGTTTTTGTGTTTAGGTATTAATAGTAGTATTAATGAATAAAAAGACCTAATCAAGTCATTCTCGAAGAGTTAATCATGCTTCAATTGGTACCAACACACTTAAGTATGTGCTTATGGTTAGAGATAAGGTTTTTGAAAGAAATCGCTCTAGTCAGTGACTTTGTGACTCTTGAGTTGACTTTGGTAATCATCGTGTGGTTTAAATGGACCATAGTGATCTTTAAACTTGAATGTGGTCTTTGTAGGCTATCGAATCTATCCTCTTTTATAATCTAGTTGTGTGAGGGTTGAGATGAATTGTTGCTAGTCCAAGTATCCGTGCGAAGGGTCTAGAACTTGCCTCGAATGTGTTTCAAGGCAAAATCTTAAGGTTTGCTTGGTTTGAGAGGTGATTGTAGGCTTTCCTTGGCCCGTTAGGCTTTCTATTGCCAACCAATGTCGTTATCCCTAGTCAACCCCTTTGAGCCTCTAGCCTTTCTCATTTGATAACTATGTTATAAGCCTTTACCCATTTTGTCATCATTCTCTCTTGGCATCCGGACTTTCCTTAATACTCTCGTGAAATAAGTGGCTTAAAATATAAGCTTGGGAGAGAGATAAGGAATTTGAAAAAGGTATCAAGGCACAAAAAGAGAAAAGAAATGATCTCTATGAAAATAGAAGGCAAGAAAAGAAACGAACAAAAAGAAAAATGCAAAACGTGAATACGTGGAAGGGTTGATGGATTCAAAAAGAGGTAATGATCCCTAGCATGAGCAATCAAAAAGGAAGAAAAAGAATGAAATGAACAAGAAAGAGTGATGTTAAGTCTCTCTAGTTCCCAATGAAAAGAAAATGCCCCTAAGAATTGGTAATTGTGAGCCGAGAAATGAAAATGTGGAGTGCTTAAGGAAAGGTGTAACCATTTACCCATATGGTATCCTACCCTAATCCAAAAGCCTTCATTATAACTCGAAAGAAGTCCTACTTAATTTCGAACCAAGTGAGCTTACATTAGTGGCGATCTACATGAGGGGCAAGCTTATGGTACTTGAAGCCGTACTTGTGACATTCTCTTGTGAGAGATGAATGGACCTTTTATGAATCTTAAGATTTGAGTGCTAATTTCTTAAGTGAGCTTGGCAAATGGAAAGTAGAGGAGGAAGAGTTTGGAGTCCACCATGAACTACATGATAGAACAAGAGTCCTTGATGAGTAAAGTCAAATCTTAAAGCTAAAATGTCACATTAGAACTATATGTGCATGAATATTTGACTTGTCACCTTGTTGATAATGCATGAGTGGTGTACATAATTGTTGGTCCCTGATGTGTGAATGACTCACATTTGACTCACTGAAATGATCCTTAACTCTAAGGAGGTGGGAACTAATTTATTTGCTTGAGTACAAGCAAAGACTTAAGTTTGGGGAAGTTGATAAGTGTGGATTTTGACTACTTATTAGCACTTTTTTGCTTTTGTTTTAGTCTGAAAGTATTGATTTATGTTCCCGAAACTAATAAAAATGTGCAAATTGCAGGAATGTTAGAAGCTTGGGCTCCCATGATGAAATCCGACTAAAATATGAGTGTTCTAAATCATAAGGTAAGAAGGGGCACATAACTTAAGAAGTGCGGTCCACAAAAGGATTTCTACGGCCGCAGAAGAAAGTGCGGACCACAGAATTCCATCTGCGATCGCAGGACAAGTGAAAGAGCCCAACAGAGTTCTAGCTAATGTGTGGACCGCACATGAATTGTGCGGCCGCAGAACAAGGTTTGCACTGACAAATGATTCAAAGTTCAGAGAGTGTGCAAATGATCAAGATCTGAGCCTTGCCCAAAGTGCGGATCGCACAAGAAATGTGTGGCCGCAGAAGATGCTTTACATCCGTAGACCAGAATTGTGCAGTTGCAGAATCCAAGACCCTGCTAGCTGAAGAAATTTGCGGACCGCACATGGAATTGTGCGGCCGCAGAACCTCCCGAGGAGAATTTTTGTCAGCGAATTTTGGGCCACTATAAATAGACGAGATTCACATTTTTAGGTCAAGTTTTGAAGTTTGAGTTGTTGTAGCCGTTATATTTTGCCATTTTAGGAAGTTTGTGACTATTTTAGGATTCAAACATCATATTTTATCATTTTAATCTTAGATTATGAGTTTAATTAGCATTTCTTCTTTATTTTCTTCATTTCTCACTATGAGTAGCTAGATTCTTACTAGGGTTGTGACCCAACCCTAGTGTGTAAAACTTATAGGTATTTAATTTAATGTTGTTTACGATTGGGTGTTGATTATTTAGCTTAGTTTATGCTTCAATTTTAGAATTAATGGTTGCAAACATTGATTCATGCCATTTTGACTTGGTCTCTACTTGAGAAAGAGGGACCTAGTCTAGGATAACTTGGCTAACAAGGAACTGGGCTAATTGAGAGTTTGATTAGCCTAATTAAAGGGTTCAAACCAGAGATAGTGAGAACCCGACTTGAACTCATATCAACTATTTATTTTGATACCCATTTGGGCTTGAAAAGCCAAAATGGGCAATATCACTCTATGACCTAGAGGTATTGAGTGAGTAACGTAGAGTTGAGAGCTATAATATACCCCAATCAACAAAACAAGTGTTAATGTATTTAACCCATTAGGCGAACACCTAGGTTATGGTAACATCCCTAGGCTTTTTAACTATTTGGAAAAACACTAAAAACAATCATTCGCTTCTAGTTTCTTTTCTTAGCTTATAATTACTAGAGTAAAATTAGAATTAGAAATTAAAACCTTTTGTTTGGAAGCGCAATTTAGTTGTTCCATTCGCTTTCGTCAAGTGTATACTCCTAACACCCATAGTAACACCCATAGTTCCATTGGTTTCCACTCTCTATTGAGTGTGGATTGGATGTGGATGAGTTAGCACAAGCGAATATAGTATGGAATATATTGGAGTCAAATTTTGAGGCTAGGATGTTAGAAAAAGTCATATAAATATTTTTAAATAGTCTTGGCATTATTTTAGAACTTAAGGAAAAGTATGAATAGCGCTTATGCTGGGTTCTAGGTGTTGATATAAATCATTGTCATTTGTAGGATACTTGAGTATGTTTTGAAATGTGTTACTTGCCGATGTACTTGATTTTAAAGTTGATTGAGGACGAGCAAATATAAGTGTGGGGTGGTGATAAATGACCAAAAGTGCATATTTTTTAGTGTGTTTTCATCTCATTTGTTGTGTGAGTTGCAGGATATTACATGAATTTTGAAGTGAAATATGCTCATTACGTGTTTCTTACATGTAGGAGTAAGTTTGGATGATAAGTGATTAAAAGATATCAATTTGTTGCAAAACAAAAAAGATGAAAGAATTGGGAGCTCTTCCATTATCGCGCATGGAACGAAAATGGACGGGAAAAAGGAGAATTGAATGCATAAAACATGTGAATCAAAGGCACGAATCGCGTCGCGAAATAAAAAAAATTCAAAAGCTGAGTCTGCGTCTATGGTCGTGTACTACATGAAAGTCGATGCGGATTCCAGCTTTCCTATCCAGATTGGATTGCGTTGGACGACCCTCTACCCAAACTAGATCATATAAATATACTCTAAACATAATTTTTACACAGCTTTGGAAGGAACGGTACTAATCTAGTGTTAGACAACACCTTTGGAAGCAAGAATATGCTAGGAGCAAGGAAGACGATTCAACCATGTGGTGGCCGATGCTTTGAGTAGAAAGGCTGTGAGTATGGGCAGTCTTACGTATATTCCAATTAGTGAGAGGACATTAGCTGCAGATGTTCACACTTTGGCTAATCAGTTCGTGAGGTTAGATGTTTCAGAACCCAGTCGGGTTCTAGCTTGCACAGTCGCTCGGTCTTCTTTATATGAGCGCATCAGAGAGAGGCAGTATGATGATCCTCATTTACTTGTCCATAAGGACACGGTGTGGCACGATGATGCCAAACAAGTTGCCGTGGGGGAAGATGGAGTTCTGCAAATGCAGGGTCATATTTTGTGTGCCTAATATGGATGGGCTTCGTGAATTAATTCTTAAAGAGACACACAGTTCCAGGTATTCTATTCATCCAGGTACCGCCAAAATGTATCAAGATTTGCGGCAACATTATTGGTGGAGGAGAATGAAAAAGGATATAGTTGCATATGTAGCTTGGTGTTTGAATTATCAGCAAGTTAAGTACGAGCATTAGAGACCTGGTGGTTTGCTTCAAAAGTTAGAAATTCCTGAATGGAAATGGGAGCGTATCACTATAGATTTTGTTGTTGAACTCCCATGGACTCAAAGAAAATTTGACATAGTTTGGGTCATTGTGGACAGGTTAACCAAATTAGCATATTTCATTCCAGTGGCAGTTACATATTCTTCAGAAAGGTTAGCTGAAATTTACATTTGTGAGATTGTCCGCCTTCACGGTGTGCCCGTGTCTATTATTTCAGATCGAGGTACACAGTTTACCTCACATTTCTGGAGGGCTGTACAGCGTGAGTTAGGCACGCGGGTGGAGTTCAGTACAACATTTCATCCATAGACAGACGGACAATCAGAGCGCACTATTCAGATATTGGAAGATATGTTTTGCGCTTGTGTTATAGACTTTGGAGGTTCTTGGGATCATTTCTTGCCACTTGCGGAGTTTGCTTATAATAATAGCTACCAGTCGAGCATTCAGATGGCTCCATATGAGGCATTATATGGAATACGATGCCGTTCGCCAGTTGGCTGGTTTGAACCGGAAAAGGCTCGGTTATTGGGTACCGATTTGGTACAAGATGCCTTGGATAAGGTCAAGATTATTCAGGATCGTCTTCGCACAGCTCAATCTAGGAAAAAGAGTTATGCCGACCGTAAAGTTCGTGATATTGCATTCATGGTTGGAGAAAGAATATTGCTCTGAGTTTCACCTATGAAAGGTATAATGAGGTTCGGAAAGAAGGGCAAGTTGAACCCTAGGTATATCGGACCCTTTGAAATTCTTGAAAGGGTGGGTGAAGTAGCCTACAGGCTTGCATTACCACCTAGTTTATCAGTGGTTCATCCGGTGTTCCATGTGTCTATGCTCCGAAAATATCATGGTGATCCATCCCATATGTTAGATTTCAGCTCATTCTAATTGGACAAAGATTTGACTTACGAGGAGGAAGCGGTGGCTATTCTAGCCAGGCAGGTCCGTCAGTTGAAGTCTAAGAGTTATCCTTCAGTTCGGGTACAATGGAGAGATCAGCCGATTGAGGCAGCTACCTGGGATTCCAAGTCGGACATACGGAGCAAATATCCACACTTATTCACCAGCTCAGGTACTTTTTCTAACTTCGTTCGAGGACAAACGTTTGTTTTAGAGGTGGAAAATGTGATGACCCAAAATGTCATCTTTAAATTTAATAATTAATTCTGTGTTCTAAGACCTTGAAAACACTATTTATTATTTCTCGACTTGCGTGCGCGGTCCGTAAAATTTTTCGAAAAGTTTTTATGTGAAAAACGGATTAAAATTTGAAATAGAGCTTTAAAACTCAATTGAGTTGACTTTGGTCAATATTTTGAGAAAAAGGACTCGGATCAGTGTTTTGATAATTTTGGTAGGTTCGTATCGTGATTTGGGACTTGGGTGTATGCCCGGAATCGAATTCCGAGGTCCCTAGCCTGAGATATGGAATTTTGATGAAAAAGTAAAAGTTTGAAAGCTTAATGATTTTTAAGAAGTTACTGATGTTGGATTTATTGACACCGAGTTCGTATTTTGGTTCCAGAGCCCGGTATAGGTCCACTATAATATTTATGACTTGTCTGCCAAATTTGGTGAGAAACGGAGTTGATTTGATGTGATTCGGACGTCTGGTTGTGAAAATATAAGTCTTAAAGTTTTCTTGAAAATTTCATTCGATTTGGGGTTCAATTCCTAGTTCTAAGTGTTATTTTGGCGATTTGATCGCACGAGCAAGTTTGTATGAGGTTTTTGGACTTGTGTGCATGTTTGGTTTGAAACCCCGAGGGATCGGGTGAGTTTCGGAGGGTTAACGGATCATTTTTAGAAAAGAACTGCAGAAATCTGCTTCTCGTATCCTTCTTTGCGTTCGCGAGAGAGGTCTCGCATTCGCAAAGAAGAAATTGGAAACAGACGGAATTGTGCTTTGCGTTTGCGAAAGAGGGAACGCGTTCGCGAAGAGGTCGAGGTGCAAAGCTTCGCGTTCGCGATCGAAGCCTCGCATTCGTGAAGGGAAAGGGGGTGGCCAGGAAAATTGCCTTAGCGTTCGCGAAGGCCAAGCCAGGCAAGCATCGTGTTCACGAGGTAGCCCTCGCATTCGCGAGGAGTAAAAAATTGTGAGCCCATGAGAGAGAGATTGGAGAGATTGATGACTGAGGGAGGCCGAAGGCCTAATTGTGAGGATATTTTTGGGACCGGGAGCTGCACGCTGTAGCAGGCCATGTTGGCTTTATATAAATTATACTATTGCACATAAGTTGGCCGTGCAGCACGTGAGTTGGCGGTGCAGCACGTGAGTTGGCCATGCAGCACATGAGTTGGCCGTATGGATCTAGACAGTTATATTATGGCACGTGAGTTGTCCGTGCAGCACATGAGTTGTCCGTGCTTATAGCGCTTGGGCTGTAGGAGCCCCTCATGAGTCTGTACACACCACCAGTGAGCGCAGTCGACTATAAACAGGGATCGGGCTGCACGTCGCAGCACGTATTGTATAGTGATGAGTGATTGAGTGTGCTGAGCACAGTGAGAGAGAATGTGATATAGTGAGATTGAGTACTCTGAGAGTGTGAGTACATGAGTACAATCTCTGAGATACATTGCATTGACATGCACACATGACATATATGCATAGAGATGTGTTTTTCCCATGCTGTACGGTATCACATTATTCATGATTTCTCACACATATTGATAGATGAGCATAGTGATGCATTTGTTTTACAATGGTTATCTGAAAAGAAAATGAGATATTTTATTTATTATTGAAAGGATTTTGGAAAGATTTCTGTTTTCAAACTTATTCACATTTTTGGTAACTTTGGCAAAATATTTGGGGTTTTACAGATGTACTTGAAAGGAAGAACTATTATTGCTAAAATCATGATGTGACTGAGCATTTTATTTCTGAGTTACTTCTGGTATTATTTGCTTTATGTCGTTATTAACTATTGTGGATTAGTGGATTTGGACCCAACCTCGGTAGAAGCTCGTCACTACTTTCAACCTAAGGCTAGGTTTGTTACTTACTCAGTACATGGGGTCGGTTGTACTGATACTACACTTCTGCACATTGCGTGCAGATGTTGACTATTGTTGTTGCTGTGCTCGATGGTTGCGGGATTTGAATATGTACTTGTGTTCCTGTTGTAGCTGCCTCTTGTTCATGGTAGCATTAAATTTATAAAAGCTCTATTTTTGTACTATTCAAACAGACTATGTATTTGTTTCATTTTCGCTTTGTATACTCTATTCTTAGAAGCTCATGATTTGTACTACCAGTTCTTGGGGAATGTATAAGGTTAAGATAATTCCTCTCAGTGGGTATTCACGTCCCCAGGGCCAGACACTTAGTCAACAGCCCATCGCACCGAAGAGTTGTTACGAGTGCGGGGATCCCAGTCACATGCGGAGGTTTTGCCCTAGGCTTTGGGGTAGACCAGTACAGCAGGGTCAACAGCCAAATTTGTGCTTCGCGAACGCGAGGCACTGACCACGTTCGCGTAGGGTAAAAGTTCTAGAAACAGAACTTAAGTTCTGGAAAATGGGATTCCCTTTTCCATTTTTGAGCTCGGGTAAGGCGATTTTTGGGCGATTTTCACTGGAAAATATTAGGGTAAGTGTTCCTTATCCTATATTGATTATATTTCATGATTCCATACTCATTTACATCATGAATACGTGAATTTAGGGAAGAAAAATCAGATTTTTATAAAATCTTCCAAAAACGAAAATTTAAGATTTGAAGGTCCATTTGACATCGGAATTTGATAAATTTTGTATGGTTGGACTTGTATCGGAACGGGTGTTCGGATTTCGTAAGTTTTTCCAAGATTTGAGATGTGGGTCCCACTGTCGAATATTTTAATGAATTTTAGATTTTATTCGGAAAATTGGTAAAATCATATGGAATTAATTCCTATGATTCGTATTGAATATATCGAATTGTTTGTGAATAGATAAGTTGCTTTTGAGGGACAAATTTATAAAGAAAAGTTGTGATTGAGTAATTGATTGGAATTTACAAAGCGAGGTAAGTGTCGTGGTTAACCTTGACTTGAAGGAATAGAACCCTTAAATTATTTGTTATGTGAAATGCATGTGAACGACGTATAGGCGAGGTGGCGAGTGTCTATACGTCATCAAATTAATTGTTTGCATATTTACTTAAAAAATCATAAATTATTTTAAATCATGAATTAATTGTTATAATAATTATTTCTCTCCTATTCTTTATCAAATAATAATTCTTGAATTCATGCATTAATTGTTACATCTTATTTGAATTATGTGTATTAATTGCTACTTGACATTTAGCATATTAAACATCAAACTGCCTATTTTCTCCCTGATTTCCATAATAAATTGCTATTTGTCATTGTTTGTTTCATAATTAAATCATATTTATTGTATGCTTGTTGTCTTATAATTTTATATAAAATTTTGGCATTTATTGGGGAAATTTCTTCTATAAGAATTGGTAAATGAATATGTTGGAGGAGCGAGTTGCACACCACAACAGAATTGATTGAAATGGATATAATGGAGGATCGGGTTGCACGCCGCAACAGACTTATTAAAAGTCCATATTGGAAGATCGGGTTGCACGCCGCAAGAGACTTATTAAAAGTCCATATTGGAGGATCGGGTTGCACGGTGCAACAGACTTATTAAAAAGTCGATATATATATATATATATATATATATATATATATATATATATATATATATATATATATATATATATATATATGGGGGATCGGGTTGCACACCGCAACAGACTTGATTAAAATGAATATATTAGAGGAGCGGGTTGCACGCCGCAATAGAATTGAATGTGAATATATTGAGAGAGCGGGTTGCATGCTGCAACAGAAATTGATGGAATTGATAATTGGTTATGACTGCTGAGTTGGCTTCAATTATTATAAATGAGTACCTGATTTATTTCTAATATTTGTTGTTGTCAATAATATTGCATACAGGTTAATGTAAGTGACCCGCCTTAGCCTCGTCACTACTTCGTCGAGGTTAGGCTCAGCACTTACTAGTATATGGGGTCAGTTGTACTGATACTACACTCTGCACTTCTTGTGCAGATTTCTGAGTTGGTCCCAGTGGCGTACCATAGGCTTTCTCGGATTTCAGCTACTCGGAGGAGACTTGAGATATAACTGCACAACGTCCGCAGTTCTGAAGTCCCCGTCTATTTTACTTTAGTTGTGTGTTTATTTCCAAATAGCTTTATTTTATTCAGACCTTTATTTGTATTTATTCTAGAAGCTTGTGTACTTGTGACACCAATTCTGGGATGGTATTTAGACACCATTGTTTTTATGGTATATTTCACTATATTTTAAACTTTGCTTCCGCTTTTGTTTCCTTGATTATTAATAATTTAAAAATGGTTTAAAATTTTGTTAATATTATTCTAACGTTGGCTTGCCTAGCAAGTGAAATGTTAGGCGCCATCACGGTCCGAAGGTGGGAATTTCTAGTCGTGACAGTTGGTATCAGAGCACTAGGTTACATAGGTCTCACAAGTCACGAGCAAGCTTAGTAGAGTCTAAAGGATTGGTACGAAGACGTCTGTACTTATCTCTCAGAGGCTATAAAGTTTAGGAATAATATCACTTCTTTCATATTCTATCATGCGAATTTATTCTATCATCGATGATTGAATCATTCTACTCTTATTCTCTCGCAGATGGTGAGAACACGTAATACCTCTACCGATGGACAGGGACCAGAACCCCCGGTGGCAACTATGGCCAGGGGTAGAGGTCGAGGACGAGGTCATGCTAGAGGTCGAGGCAGAGGCTGAGGTAGAGCTCAGTCCAGAGCTCGAGCAGCTGCACCTGTTGTAGAACCTCAGGTAGACCTTCAGGAGGAGGTTCCAGTTCAGAATGTACCAATTGGACCAGTTTAGGTCCCAGAAGGATTCATAGCCACTCCAGTACTTCAGGATGCTCTAGTCCATTTGGTAAGTGTTATGGAGGGCGTGGCCCAGAATGGTACATTTCCAGTGGCACCAGCCGTCTCACAGGCAAGGGAGGAGCACAAACTCCCACTACTCCCGCTCCGGAGCAGATGGCTCCCTAGAATCAGGCTCCAGCAGCCCCGCCAGTTGGAGCAGTTCAGCCAGTTGTTGCGGCACAGATTAGTGATAGGCCCGCCATGTCTTTTGAGGCCTTATTGAGACTGGATAAGTTTATTAAGCTCTTTCCAGTTCACTTCAGTGATACACCTTCTGAGGACCCATAGGATTATCTTGAACGCTGCCACGCAGTGCTGCGGAACATGGGTATAGTTGAGACCAATGGGGTTGATTTTGTTGTATTTCAGATGGCGGGTTCCACCAAGAGATGGTGGAGAGATTATACATTGACCAGACCAGTTGGATCGCCTGCACTTACTTGGGAGCATTTCTCTCAGCTATTTCTGTAGAAGTTCCTTCCTATCACACTGAGAGAGTAATTCCGCAAGCAATTTGAGCGTCTACAACAGGGCAGTATGACTGTTACTCAGTATGAGTCCCATTTTGTAGATTTGGCCCGTCATGCTCTCCTTTTACTACCTACTGAGGGGGAGAGAGTGAGGAGGTTTATTGAGGGAATCACTCACCCTATTAGGCTTCAAATGGCCAAGGAGACCGGAAGTGAGATTTCTTTTCAGGCAGCTGCTAATGTCGCGAGAAGGATCGAGATGGTTCTTGCACAGGAGAGAGGGCAGAGGTATGATAAGAGGCCTCATCAGTTCGGTGGCTTCAGTGGTGCCTCGTCTGGAGGCAGGGGTAATTTTGGTAGGGGTCATCCTCCCATACCATTTCATTCAGCACTTCATGCATCTCCCTGTGCTTCAGGGAGTCACAGTCCTATTATTCCTTACTCTGGGCAGCCAGCATTCAGTGCATATTCAGCTCGTATCAGTGCATCACCACTCCAGAGTTACTACAGTGATTATCCGGCCCATTTGGGTTAGCTTCAGCTTCAGCAGCCACGGCATCAGGATGGGTGTTATGAGTGTGGAAATATTGGTCACATCAGGAGGTATTTACCTAGGTTGGCAAGTAACAGAACTCGGCAGGATTCACGTGCCATCATACTAGCATCGGTTGCTTCATCGCCTGCTAAGCTAGCTAGAGGTAGGGGTCAGGCAGCTAGAGGTAGAGGTCAGGCCATTAGAGGTAGAGGTCAGACCGTTAGAGGTAGAGGCCAGCCAGTTAGAGGCCGTCCCAAGGACGCAGTTCAGAGAGGTGGGGCCCAGTCTCGATTTTATGCTTTTCCAGCTAGGCCTGAGGCCGAGTCATCTGATGCTGTGATCACGGGTATTATTCCAGTTTGCCATAGAGATGCTTCAGTTCTATTTGATCCAAGATCTACTTATTCATATGTGTCCTCCTATTTTGCTTCATATTTGGGTGTGCAATTGATTCTTTGAGTGCTTCTGTGTGTGTATCTACACCGGTGGGAGACTCTGTTGTAGTAGATCATGTCTATCATTCGTGTGTTGTTACTATTGGTAATCTTGAGACTAGTGTGTATTTTTTAATTCTTGATATTGTAGATTTTTATGTCATCTTGGGTATGGATTGTCTGTCTCCTTATCATGCTATATTGGATTGTCATGCCAAGATAGTGACCATAGCTATGCCGGGGTTACCTCGGTTAGAGTGGAAAGGAACTCCTGGTCATTCTGCCAGCAGGGTTATTTCTTATATGAAAGCTCGGCATATGGATTGAGAAAGGGTGTTCAGCCTATTTGGCTTATATTTGTGATCCTAGTACGGATGTTCCTTCTATGGACTCAGTACAAGTTGTTCGTGAATTTCCAGAAGTATTTCCTGCACATCTGCCGGGGATGCCACCCGACAGAGATATTGACTTATGTATTGATTTGGCTCCGGGCAATCAACCTATTTCTATTCCACCATACTGTATGGCCCCACCAGAGTTGAAAGAATTGAAAGAGCAGTTACAAGACTTGCTTGATCAGGGATTTATTAGACCCAGTATCTCGCCCTGGAGTGCACCAGTATTGTTTGTAAAGAAGAAAGATGGCTCTATGCGGATGTGTATAGATTATCGACAGTTGAACAAGGCCACTATCAAAAACAAATATCCGTTGCAAAGAATTAATGACTTATTTGAATAGCTTCAGGGCGCCAAGGTATTTTCAAAGATTGACTTGAGGTCTGGTTACCATCAGTTGAAGATTAGGGCATGTGATATCCCTAAAACAGCTTTTCGGACTCGGTATGGCCATTATGAATTCCTAGTGATGTCATTTGGGTTGACAAATGCCCCAGCAGCATTTATGGATTTGATGAATCGGGTGTTCAAGCCTTATTTGGATTCTTTTGTGGTTGTATTCATTGATTATATCTTGATTTACTCCAGCAGTCGAGAGGAGCATGAGCAACATCTTCGAAGTGTGCTTCACACTTTGAAGAATAATCAGTTATATGCCAAGTTTTTAAAATATGAGTTTTGGTTAGACTCAGTTGCCTTTTTGGGGCATGTTGTATCGGCAAAAGGCATAAAAGTGGATCCTAAGAAGATTGAGGCTGTTTAGAATTGGGCTAGACCTACTTCGGTTATAGAAATCCGGAGTTTTCTGGGTTTAGCAAGTTATTATCGTCGGTTCGTGGAAGGGTTTTCATCTATAGCAAGCCCATTGACCAGATTGACCCAGAAAGGTGTCCCATTCAGATGGTCAGATGAGTGTGAGTTGAGCTTTCAGAAGCTCAAGACTGCTTTGACTATGGCGCTAGTGTTGGTATTACCCACAGGTTCAGGATCATATACGGTATATTGTGACGCATCTCACATTGGGCTTGGTGCAGTATTAATGCAAGATGGCAAGGTGATTGCATATGCGTCGCGGCAGTTAAAAGCTAACGAGAAGAATTATCCTGTTCATGACTTAGAACTGGCAGCTATTGTTCATACGCTGAAGATTTGGAGGCATTACCTCTATGGTGTCTCGTGTGAGGTATTTACTGATCATCGCAGCCTTCAGTATCTGTTCAAACAAAAAGATCTTAATTTGAGGTAGAGAAGATGGTTAGAGTTGTTGAAAGACTATGATATCACCATTTTGTATCACCCCAGAAAGGCCAATGTGGTGGCCGATGCTTTGAGTAGAAAGACTGTGAGTATGGGTAGTCTTGCATATATTCTGGTTAGTGAGAGGCCATTAGCTGCAGATGTTCAAACTTTGGCTAATCAATTCGTGAGGTTAGAGGTTTCAGAACTCAGTCGGGTTCTAGCTTGCACAGTTGCTCGGTCTTCTTTATATGAGCGCATCAAAGAGAGGCAGTATGATGATCCTCATTTACTTGTCCATAAGTACACGGTACGGCACGGTGATTCTAAATAGGTTGCCGTAGGGGAAGATGGAGTTCTGCATATGCAGGGTCATATTTGTGTGCTTAACATGGATGAGCTTCGTGAATTAATTCTTAAAGAGGCACACAGTTCCAGGTATTCTATTCATCCAGGTACTACCAAAATGTATCAAGATTTGTGGCAACATTATTGGTGGAGGAGAATGAAAAAGGATATAGTTGCATATGTAGCTTGGTGTCTGAATTGTCAGCAAGTTAAGTATGAGCATCAGAGACTTGGTGGTTTTCTTCAGAAGTTAGAACTTCCTGAATGGAAATGGGAGCGTATCACTATGGATTTTGTTGTTGGACTCCCATGGACTCAGAGAAAATTTGATGCAGTTTGGGTCATTATGGACAGGTTAACCAAATTAGCACATTTCATTCCAGTGGCAGTTACATATTCTTCAGAAAGGTTAGCTGAAATTTACATTTGTGAGATTGTCCGCCTTCACGGCGTACCCGTGTCTATTATTTCAGATCGAGGTATGCAGTTTACCTCACATTTCTGGAGGGCTGTACAGTGTGAGTTAGGTATGCGGGTGGAGTTGAGTACAACATTTCATCCACATACAGACGGACAGTCAGAGCGCACTATTCAGATTTGGTATCATTTCTTGCCGCTTGCGGAGTTTACTTATAATAATAGCTACCAGTCGAGCATTCATATAGCTCCATATGAGGCATTATACGGAATACGATGCCGTTCGCTAGTTGGTTGGTTTTAACCTGGAGAGGCTCGGTTATTGGGTACCGATTTGGTACAAGATGCCTTGGATAAGGTCAAGATTATTCAGGATCGACTTCGCACAGCTCAGGCTAGGCAAAAGAGTTATGCCGACCATAAAATTCGTGATATTACATTCATGGTTGGAGAAATAATATTGCTCCGAGTTTCACCTATGAAAGGTGTAATGAGGTTCGGAAAGAAGGGCAAGTTGAGCCCTAGGTATATCGGACCCTTTGAAATTCTTGAAAGGGTGGGTGAAGTAGCCTACAGGTTTGCATTACCACCTAGTTTATCAGCGGTTCATCCGGTGTTCCATGTGTCTATTCTCCAGAAATATCATGGTGATCCGTCCCATGTGTTAGATTTGAGCTCAGTCCAATTGGACAAAGATTTGACTTACGAGGAGGAGCCGGTGGCTATTTTTGCCCGGCAGGTCCGTCAGTTGAGGTCTAAGAGTTATCCTTTAGTTCGGGTACAATGAAGAGATCAGCCGATTGAGGCAGCTACCTGGGAGTCCGAGTCGGACATACAAAGCAAATATCCACACTTATTCACTAGCTCAGGTACTTTTTCTAACTTCGTTCGAGGTAGAACGCTTATTTTAGGGGTGGAAAATGTGATGACCTAAAATATCATCTTTAAATTTAATAAGTAATTCTATGTTCTAAGACCTCAAAAAATACTATTTATCATTCCTCGACTTGCGTGCGCAGTCCGTAAAATTTTTCGGAAAGTTTTTATGTGAAAAATGGATTAAAATGTGAGATAGAGCTTTAAAACTCAACTAGTTGACTTTGGTCAACATTTTGAGCAAACAGACTCGGATCAGTGTTTTGACAATTCCAGTAGGTCCATATCGTGATTTGTGACTTGGGCGTATGCCCGGAATCGAATTCCGAGGTCCCTAGCCCGAGATATGGAATTTTGATAAAATATTAAAAGTTTGAAAGCTTAATGATTTTTAAGAAGTTACTGATGTTGGATTTATTGACACCGGGTCCGTATTTTGGTTCCAGAGCCCGGTATAGGTCCACTATAATATTTATGACTTGTGAGTTGAATTTAACGAGAAACGGAGTTGATTTGACGTGATTCGGACGTCCGGTTGTGAAAATATAAGTTTTAAAGTTTTCTTGAAAACTTCATTCGATTTGGGGTTCAATTCGTAGTTCTAAGTGTTATTTTGGCGATTTGATCGCGCGAGCAAGTTCGTATGAGGTTTTTGGACTTGTGTGCATAGGGCTCGGGTGAGTTTCAGAGGGTTAACGGATCATTTTTGAACTTGGAAAAAAATTGCAGAAATCTGCTTCTAGTGTCCTTCTTCGCGTTCGCGAGAGAGGTCTCGCATTTGCGAAGAAGAAATTGGAGACAGACGGAATTGTGCTTCGTGTTCACGAAAGAGGGAATGCGTTTGTGAAGGGCTCAAGGTGCAAAGCTTCGCGTTCGTGATCAAAGCCTCGCGTTCGCGAAGGGAAAGGGGCTGGCCAGGAAAATTGCCTTCGCGTTCGCGAAGGGTATCTCGCGTTCGCGAAGGCCAAAACATGCAAGCATCGCGTTCGCGAAGAGTAAAATTGGACAGCACAAATTTGTGCTTCGTGAACGCGAGGCACTGACCGCGTTTGCGAAGGGTAAAATTTCGAGAAACAAAACTTAAGTTCTAGAAAATGGGATTCGTCCCATTTTCAACCTTTTTTCATTTTTGAGCTCGGGTAAGGCGATTTTTGGGCGATTTTCACGGGAAAATATTGGGGTAAGTGTTCCTTATCCTATATTGATTATATTTCATGATTCCATACTCAATTGCATCATGAATCCGTGAATTTAGGGAAGAAAAATTAGATTTTTATAAAATCTTCCAAAAACGAAAATTTAAGATTTGAAGGTCCATTTGACATCGGAATTTGATAAATTTTATATGGTTGGACTCGTATCGGAATGGGTGTTCGGATTTCGTAAGTTTTTTCGAGATTTGAGACGTGAGTCCCACTGTCGAATATTTTAATAAATTTTGGATTTTATCCGAAAAATTAATAAATTCATATGGAATTAATTCCTATGATTCGTATTGAATATATTGAATTGTTTATGAATAGATTTGAAGCTTTTGGAGACAAATTTAAAAGGAAAAGTTGTGGTTGAGTAATTGATTGGAATTTGCAAAGCGAGGTAAGTATCGTGGTTAACCTTGACTTGAGGGAATAGAATCCTTAAATTATTTGTTATGTGAAATGCATGTGAATGGCGTATAGGCGAGGTGACGAGTGTCTATACGTCGTCAAATTAATTGTTTGCATATTTACTTGAAAAATTATAAATTGTTTTAAATCATGAATTAATTGTTGTAATAATTATTTCTCTCCTATTCTTTGTCAAATAATAATTCTTGAGTTCCTGCATTAATTGTTACATCTTATTTGAATTATGTGTATTAATTGCTACTTGACATTTAGCATATTAAACATCAAACTGCCTATTTTCTCCCTGATTTTTATAATAAATTGCTATTTATCATTGTTTGTTTCATAATTAAATCATAATTATTATATGCTTGTTGTCTTATAATTTTATATTAATTGTTGCATTTATTGGGAAAATTTCTTCTATAAGAATTGGTAAATGAATATGTTGGAGGAGCGGGTTGCACGCCGCAACAGAATTGATTGAAATGGATATATTGGAGGATCGGGTTGCACGCTGCAACAGACTTATTAATAAGTCGATATATATATATATATATATATTGGGGGATCGGGTTGCACGCCGCAACAGACTTGATTAAAATGAATATATTGGAGGAGCGGGTTGCACGCCCCAATAGAATTGAATATGAATATATTGAGAGAACGGGTTGCAAGCTGCAACGGAAATTGATGGAATTGATAATTGGTTATGACTGCTGAGTTGGCTTCAATTATTATAAATGAGTTACTTGATTTATTTCTATTATTTTTTGTTGTCAATAATATTGCATACAGGTTAATGTAAGTGATCCGCCTTAGCCTCGTCACTACTTCGTCGAGGTTAGGCTCAGCACTTACCAGTACATGGGGTCAGTTGTACTGATACTACACTCTGCACTTCTTCTGCAGATTTCGGAGTTGGTCCCAGTGGCGTACCATAGACTTGCTCGGATTTTAGCTACTCGGAGGAGACTTGAGGTATAACTGCACAACATCCGCAGTCCTGAAGTCCCCGTCTATTTTACTTTAGTTGTGTGTTTATTTTTAGATAGCTTTAATTTATTCAAACCTTTATTTATATTTATTCTAGAAACTCGTGCACTTGCGACACCAATTCTGGGATGTTATTTAGACACTATTATTTTTATGAATTATTTATTATATTTCAGAATTTGCTTCCGCAATTGTTCTTTGTTATTAATAAATTTAAAAATTATTTTAAAAATTGATAATATTATTCTAACGTTGGCTTGCCTAACAAGTAAAATGTTAGGTTCCATCACGGTCCGAAGGTGGGAATTTCGGGTCGTGACAAACCTTTTGGAGGATGAATTTTTGTTACGTATTAATATAATTTAGTCTTTGGATTTCTTTACTTGTTCAGTTACGTACTTATTTTAGTTGATTTAATAACCATTTAGTGATTGTGTCCATTTATTATGTATTGATTGAGAAGTGTACATATTAAGGTGGTTGTTGAACAACATCACTCCTAATGTATATGATGAATCAATACGGTGGGTTTAAAGGTAGATTTAGGAATAATAAAGCCTTGACGTGGTCATAGTGAGCAGTAAGATAATGCCCGTAATTTGGGGAGAATATGTTTAGTAAATTATTGTAGTTGATCGGAGAGAGAATTACGACACATGAAGTGCTCACGATCAGTAGAGAATACTTAGCCGGAATTATACGTGACGTAGCGGGAAAGATTCTGACAATTAGGAAAATAATAACTCTAAGTCTCCTTAATCTGGTCTCCAACCCTTAATATCTTTAATTGATAATTTACTACCTTAAATTGTTAGTTAATTAGTTAGACATAAGACTCTTAATATATATACTTCAGAATTTATTCAAATTTGTCTTCTTAGTAATAGTGAATAGTTGTAGCAATCCTAGTTCTCTGTGGGATTCTACTTAGATCGAAATATATTTGCAATGGCCGCTTAATTCTTTTTATAAAGCATAGTTGGACGTGATCAAATTTTGAATAGAAAAAAAAAAGCAAAAATAATAATAATTCTTTGACATTTAGATTTTTCTTTTTTACATTTAATTCTTTCATGTTTCATGGGTGAAGAAAGAATTAATGATGCTCTAGTAATTCAAAGAATTAGTGATGCTGTAGTAATTCCAAACTTGCTAGTTTTTTTACGTTCACATGGCTACATTGTTATTAATCCAAAAAAATTTATTGCTACTCGGGTTGTCATTAAACATAGCAGGCAAGTTACTCAACTTTTGGTCAAGTGATCTAATTGTTCAGCTGAAGATAGTACTTGGCAATATAATCATCTCTTCAAGCAACATTTCCTAATTTTGTCCTTGAGGACAAAGACACTTGACATATGGGAGAGCTTGTTATATACCAAATTTATTATAAATAAATAAGAATGGCATATGAGTCAATAAAAGGAAAAAGTTGGTTCGATAGTTAAAATCAGCTATTAAATGTGACAATTATATCTCTCTATATATTGATGATGAAATAATATATCTCTGTATTCCTCTTTCTTTTTCTCGCGATTTTATTTCTCATGTGTGTAGCTTTGTTCAGAGGCTTTTCTTTTTCATAACTTCTTAGGACTACATCTTGGTGTTCTTCATTGAGTACGTTATATATTTGTATTTGTATTTTGGATATTTTTAATACATATATAGAGTTTGAATCAAAACTAAATTATTTGAATGAACCCATAGCATTAACGCCACTTCCGACCATGATTGCTACCCTGGGATATCTTCTTAAGTGGACTAGCATGCTATCTTTTTTTTTTGTTGGGTCAAATCAAAATTTTATATTTAACCAATGAAAATATGTACATCCGCTAGCCCATGGGACTCTAGAGCTAGACCCTTTACAATACTCCTATTGCAGTACTACAATTACGTATCTTTTTCTAGCAGACTAATATACTATACATTGTTGCAAGTAGAAAAGCTATTTAACTGATCTAACAAGGTCTTCCATTTACTCCTTTGCTGGCCTTTGATATGCAACTGCAGTACAATTTCCCGTATTCTCCCTGCATATGTAGTATACTGTTTTTGAAACCTTCTCATGTTCCTTTCCAGCCATGTGTAGTAGATTGTTGCTGCAAACAAAAATATCACAACTTGAGCTCTTGGTCTACCGTTATTAGTTCTCTTAGTTAGCCATTGTACTTCCTTTTCCCAGCTTTCAATGGAGTGCCTTTCTCCCAACCAGTTTAATAGTATAGCCCATATCGATTTTGCATATTCACACTCAAAGAAGAGATGATCAAACATTTCTTCTTTTTGACTAGTACACAGTACACAGTCTTTTGGCACATCTATCTTCCATTTTGCCAATCGATCTACTGTTGCCAATCTTTGATTGAGTGTTAACCACAGAATGAATTGATGTCTTGGTATAGTATCAGCTCCCAGCACGAGTCTCTTCCATGGAGTTTTCTGGAGTTGAGGCCTTGCAGCTATGTTCAATTTCTTGATGCTAAATTTTCCTTGTTTACAAAACTCATTGACATCGTACTCACAGCCCCAAACCATTCTCTTGTATCAAACACCTTTCTAATAATCCAGCAAACTTGTTGTGGAGTGGGCATTGTAATGGCATTTCTCCTCTTTATATAAAATTTGTGGATCCATTTTACCCATAAGATGTCCTTTTTTGCATTGATGGCCGATAGGATCTTGCACAAAGCAGCCTTGTTCTATGAGTAGAAGTCCAAAATACCTAGTTCCCCAGTTGAACCTGGCATACATAGTTTTTCCCATGACACTAGAGCTTTTTTTGATGGTTCATTACTTCCCGTCCATAAGAATGTCCTACACGTAGTGGTAACCATGTGTAGTATCTTCTTTGGTAGTAAGAAAACCTATGCCCAATACGTTTGCATTTCAAACAATACGCTCTTGATCAACTGCAACCTGCCACTGTATGATAAAAATTTGGTGGTCCAACACTTGATTCTTACAATAATTCTCTCCACAAGTGGCATACATTGATGTATGGATAGTTTTTTTGTTGACAGTAGCACCCCCAGATATTTGAAGGGGAATTCCCCTAGAGTAAAATGCATTTCTCAGAGGATTGAGGCTTTGAATTCCTCATTTACTCCAGCCACATAGAAAGAGCTTTTTTCCATATTTTCTTTTAGTCCAGTTACAACATAAAAGTGATGGAATGCCTGAAGAATTAGCTGTATTGATATTTTGTCTGCTCTGCAACACATGATCAAATCATATGCAAAACATATATGTGTTATCTTAAGCTTGGCACACCTTGGATGGTAATTAAAATCTGGTATTTGTTCAAGTGTCTTCAAACTTCGATTGAGATATTCCATAACCAACACAAATAAGTAGAGAGACATAGGATCCCCCTGTCTCAATCCCTTTTTGGCCTGAAATTTAGGTGTCAACTCTCCATTAAGCAACAATGAATAGCTTACAGTCGTAACACGTTCCATTATCATATCAACAAACTTGGCAGGAATTCCATACTCTAACAGAACTATCTTTATAAATGGCCACTCCATTGAGTCATATGCCTTTCTTATATCCACCTTGATCAAACATCTGGGAGATACACATTTTTGTGTGTATCCTTTGACTAATTCATGGGCCAGAATTACATTGTCTAATATATTCCTCCTTTCAATGAATGCAGATTGTGCAGGCCCCACTATGTAGTCCACCACTGTTTTTAGCTTCCCTGTTAAGATCTTAGCTATCACCTTGTATAGAGTGGTGCAACATGCAATGTGCCTGTATTCTTTAACATAAGTAGGGCTTGCTACTTTAGGTACCAATGTAACAGTTGTGCAATTCACACTTTTCAACATCTTTCCATTTGCAAAGAACTCAAGTACTGCCTCTGTGATCTCTGAACCAATAGTGTCCCAGTATTATTTAAAGAATTCAGCTGAGTAACCATCAATTCCCGGGGATTTATCATTGGGAAGCTCTTTGATTATCTGATAAATTTATTCCTTTGTGACCTGTTGAAGCATTCCCATTTGTTGCTCTTTGGTTAGGCATGGACCAAGCTTTACAATATTTACATCCAAGCATGGTAGTTCATTTGCACAAGTCCCCAATAGAGCTTGAAAGAATTGCACAAACTCCCTTTCCACCAGCTTAGGTTTAGTAAGTCTTACCCCTTGCTCACTACATATATAACCTATTCTGTTTCTAGCTTGCCTTGCTTTCACTTGAGCATGAAAAAACTTTGAGTTTGAACCCTCCTGCTTGGATCCAAATGGCCCTAGACTTCTGTCTTAAGACCTGTTCATGTATGCCTTCCCATTTCTCTATCTGATGCAATAACTCATTTTCCTTTGTGCTCAATTGATTATTGAATAAGTCTGTGCTCAGTTGCTCTTGTACTCCTTTCAACTCATCTCTTATTGGGTTTAGTTTCCTTTCCAAAGAGGAAAATTCTCTGTTTATGTGCTTTGTACTCTGTTCTAACAATTTCAATTTCCTTCATACTGAGTACATGGCATATCCCTCTATAGTCTGTCCCCAAATCTGTTGCACTGCTTCTTTGAATTCTCGATGCTGCATTACTGCATTTAACAATCTGAATGGCTTGGGAAATCTCTGTTTAACTCTATCAGTACTTATGATAATTGGTGAATGGTCTGATATACCAGGACAGTCATAAAAAGCTTCAATTCCATTGTAAAGAATGAACCATTGAGGATTCCCAAACACTCAGTCAATATTACTGTAAATTCTTTTTGTTGCCTCTCGTTTGTTACACCATGACCATTGCCATCCCTTCCTATTCAGCTGTCCCAATCCCATATTTGTAATGCAATTTTGAAAATTCTGAATTTCTGTTTGATGGACTAGGTTTCCATTCAATCTATCATTGATTGACAACATTGTATTGAAGTCCCCCATCACCAACTACGGATCCTTAATGTTATTATTGAGACATCTCAGTTGATCCCACATTTCCTTCCTATCTGAATTAGTGTTGTAGCCATAGATAAAAGTCAGCTCACAAGAGAAAGCAGAACCTCTATCCTTTACATAACAGTGGACCATCTGGTGATTGGCCATAGTTACATGTACATCCACCATATGATCTTTCCAAAACACCCAGATTCTCCCCTTAGGAGCTACAACATAGTTTGTATATATTGTCCATTCTCCTTCAAACTTTCTTCTTACTTTAGTTACTTTTTTTATCTTTTACCTTTGTCTCAAGGCACCCTATTACAGATACTTTATTCTTAAGCAGGAAGGCCTTGAGTTCCTTCTGCTTAAAGGGCTTATTTAGCCCTCTGATATTCCATGAACAAACTATCATGGGGAAAACTTATCAGAGGTACTAGTGGCCTTTTCTACTCCACTGGTAGTTTCTTTCGTTTGAATTCTCAAAGAGATGAATCTGTTTTGGCTTAGCAACTTTTCTACTTCTGCATCAGTCATAATTCCTTCCTGAGACTCACTACTTTGAGGAACCACTTTCATTTTCCCTTTTACTAATATTCCTTGTTCATCAGCATCAACCTTGTCATCTGCCTTCACATTAACTTGACTTTCTTCACTCTGTTGTCCTTCTTGTTCTGGTGGTTTAGGCATACTAGTCTTCACTTTCTATTGAGCTATTGGTTGTTATTTTTTCTGCTTTTGTCTTCTTCCTTTGCGATATTGTTCTTCTCCCTACTCAAGTTTATCAGCAGGCTCATGTTCCTTCTTACAATTACCAGTGTTATGTCCTATTTGCAGACAATCCTGACAATAAGAAGGCTTCCATTCATATTCCAATCTCTGCTCCTTGTAACCACCCTTTTCATCTTCAATCAATACATACTCAGGGAGAGGTTGTGATATATCTATGTACACCAAAATTCTAGCATATGAAATTCTATCCCCTTGTGTTGTCAACTTATTAGCGCATACAGGTTTACCTAGGTAGCTTGCAATTCTGCCCAAATTCTCAGTTGCCCAATATTGTATCGGCAACCCAGGTAGTAATACCCATGTAAGAACAATACGATTGGTCTCTTTGCTTATGTCAAAATCTGGCTCCCACTGTTTTAGCATCATAGGTCTATTATTGAATGTGTATGGTCCATACTCTAATGCCTTCAACTTGTCTTCATCATCTAGAAATCGAAAGATAAAGTATCCATCATCATGTAAATATACATGTGGTGTATCCACAAAGTGCCAAACACCATATACGAATTTCAGCATCTTCTTCTATTTCAATTTGATTGAGACGGACTATCTTTACCCCTTCTTTCATGACCGGTGGGTAGTACTCAAGCTTCGATCCCTGATGCGTGGCGTGGCTCGATTCCCTCGTACCACATCTGCTAAGGTAACCTTTGATTCATGCGATTCGACTGAAAATGTTAGTTTCCGTGCTGCAAAGTCGCATCGAACTCCACTGGTTTTTGAGCTCCTTGCACTTTTATCAGATCCTCTTTCGTCGGTGCTTGAAGAATAGTTGGGGCGCTCCCCATACCTTGCATCCAGTGAACCAATTGAGGTGGTTCTAGGGTTTGGGGAACCCCCGATTCCGGTGTAACCATCCTATTTCCTGTATCCGTCATCGTATCTGCATCCGCAACTAGATCGTTGCGTCGTTTCCGTCGAGTCATTAGTGAAGGCGTACGTTAGCTATTCCCTGCCTAACGTGCGCCTCAAGAGCAAACCCTCAAGACTGCACAAGATCAACTTCGGAATCTTTTTAGCATGCTACCTATATCCTTAAAGACTACGAGTATAATAAGAGCGTCTGTCGACAAAAGGATTATCCTAATATGAACATTTTGTAGCTATGATTAAATTAGATGGTTCTATTTTTTAATTTTTATGGCTCGCTCCAGCCAAATAACAAATCAGTAAAACAATAGTAGTCACATATATGATTATCAATCAACAAAAATAAAATGTAATATGTGTTTAGTATAGTTGTTTTGAAAAGTAATCTTTTATGGCCTAGACAAAATAAATTGTGGTAGCGAAAATAAAAATTTCCTATGTTACATTACATAACTTTATTCCTTATATATAATACACTTTAATCATTTATATATGATGATTCCTCAAACAAGTTATGAAAACTGTCCGAAGCTCTACTTTACTTGCAGTCTACTATTTGTGTATCCACGCTCAAGCTTCCTACTTCAAGTTGTTATTCGCTCAAAAATATGTTGATCAGACCCTTATGTAACCGTTTATAAGTTTTATTGAATTTTAATCCAATAAATAATTTAAACTATATTTAGAATATATTAGTCTAAATAAATATTATTGGCTAATGTAATTAAATTAATTATAAAAGTTTTATGTATACATGAATTAGATAAATAAATCTAAATTCATTGTGCTAGCCCATTTAAATGGGTTACAAATAATGAGCCTACTTCATTAAGTCCAATATATCATCTTTCTAGAGTCCCAGTATGGTGCCACGTGTCAAACGACATGATATGCCAAGTTAAACGAAAGAGCCAATAGGATAAGGTCACGTGTCAAAATGATATGGCAAGCCAAATCAAATCAAAATAGCCAATAAAATTGTGCCATTTGTATAAGTAATATGTTCAGTCAATCAAATACAGTCTTGTCACGCTTCAATCTGATTGGTCAGAAAGAGTTTATTCTTATGACAACTCTTTTCTCCCACAACTATAAATTGGAGTGTTCATAACTCAGAAAAGATACCAAAATTTAAATCAGATGCAAGAGAGAGCTTGTGAATCAAATGCTATAACTTTCTTTACAAGCTGTAAGCATTCAAGAATTCTAAGGATTCAACGATCAATAAGTGTTTTAAGTATTCGAAAATCAAGGTGCATTCTAATGACTCAAAAACCAAGACAAAGGTTCAAGATCAAACTTGAAGCTCTTGGATCAAAATACATACAATTCAAGATCAAGCTCAAAAACCCCTTGAATTTTTCTTTGAAAAGAAGAGTCAGAGGATTTATAAAGACACTTATATTATTTAAAATAAAATACTACGATTGTTATAATATTTTTTAGTCTCGATTATTTTTGACGTAAATTTATTGTCCACACCTTATACTAGAAATAATTACCACAACACTAGTGACTTGTCTGGTTTGTTTTATACGAAAATATATTCTTCTCATAAAGCTTTGTATTAGTAGTATATCATTTAGTTTATAGTATAAGACATTGTATTATGTATTATTCAAGCAGTGTGTGATTTTTTATGTAAGACTCCACATTACTAATACATGCATAACTAATGCAATAGTGTGTATGTGTGTGTGTATATATATATATATCAACCTCGACATAATATAACATATTCATATATATGTTTGTGTATTACCACATTATAATCTTATGATAACTAATATGCGAAGCAAAAGACTCTTAACACTATACTCTTTTTATCCTGTAATATTTTCGACAACGGAAAAGGATCAAATATGTCAGTGAACTATTCGAATTAGGACAAATATGCCCGTCGTTATTAGTTTGGCACAGATATGTCCAAACCGTCCAATACATACTCATTCATTCCCTTAGTTAGACGGAACCCACTATTTTGTCTTTCTTAAATAATTAATAACCGGACCCAACCAAAATCTACTGACCTGATCCATTATGACCAGACTCACCCTTATTTCTAGAAGACCCCACTAGTTATTCCCTAATTTCTAGCCCTTCCTTTTCACATTCTCTCTTCGTGAAGATGGCTCATTTCTAAAATCCCCAATTAGGGTTCAATCTGCTTGTTATAGTGAGTTTATTCTTAAGTAAGTTAGCTATCTTGTTTGATTTTCCCTCACTTTGCTCTCTTACTTCTTTTATTTGCTTTTGAAATGTTGAAATGTTCGAGTTCTTCAAATAGCCGTAGAAGGATGTGGAGTTGCTGCACTCCATCTCACATCGCGGACTGAAATGAATCCTAGAAGACGCTTTTTCAGGTGTCATAAGCCTGATGTAAGTTTTCTCTTTTTTCTTGTTAATATTTATTTTGACAGATTTGTATCGTTGATTTTGGCAGATTTGTAATCGATTTTTGTTATTATGTTAATATTTTATTGTAGAAAAGTGGATGTGGTTATTGGGAATGTGAAGACGATGAATTTCCACCAAGATCTATTATTGTCATCAACAAATTGAAAAGGGAAAAGGATGCTCTTCTTAAAGAAAGACTTGAAAACAGGGGGAAAAAATTATTTCTTATGTTATTGGGTTTCATTATTGGATTTGTGGTTAGTTTCATGTTTTGAGGGAAGACTTGAAAATATGGTTGTAATTGCTTATGGTTGTTTTAGTTGTATAATTTAGATGCATTGTAATGTAATGGTTCGATGATTATAATTGGAAATATTTTAAATCGTTTGGAATGAAATGTCATTTTTGTGTCATATTGATTGTTTGAAATATTTTTATACTGAACCATGTTCTCATTTAATTGGATTCAAGATAAAGGAGGAATGAAGTTCACTTGATATCTTAACTGCTTTGAAGTTTCTTTCTGATTTTCATGATTGTAAATGCTAATACAAATTTGGCCTTTCTTATTTCTGTCTCTTAGATGGTAAGGATGCTTTGAAGTAGCATTTTGGTGGAAAAATATAGTGTTGTTTTCCAGGACATAAAGCTATGTTGCACATAGTCGTGTTGTGAGCTTTAAAATATACACACGCACACATATAACATAGTTTTACTGGAATGCGAAGAAGCAAACCTGTTGAACATACGCACAACAGAATATTCCTAGTTAACACACATCAAGGCTCTTATTACTAGACCAATTCACTGGGGCCCCAAACAATATTCATATACAAACAACTTTCGCATTCATTACCCAAAAGCACATTCATATCCACTAAAGCAAAATAACATTCATATCAGTTAAACCAAGATAAAATTCATATTAGTTAGACATATCAACCCTCGACATGTCAAATGTGATTGTGAATCACCAAAAACCAACAGTTTTGTGCATAACAGTCACACATAAACAAAGTTAATTAAGTTTTTCACAAAAATAACTAGCCAAATGCCACCAACTTATGATAAATTTTAGAATTTGGTACAGGGACTCCTTCCCCATTTGGCGCCATCTTCTTTTTCTTTTTTCTTACTTCAGCTTGGAGCTGGCTAAGTGTAAGTGCAACTTTTCCCTTCCAAGTTACCTTAGTTGGTGAGTAAGGCAAGTTTGTTGGCATAGACACTCCATCTGCACCCCCGGTAAATTGAATTCTTCTAGTCCCAGTTGGTAGTCTTGCTTTCAGCCTTCTTTCCTTAGGTATTAATTGTGACTCAGAGATGATTTGTGGCCTCAACGATGGATCTTCCTCATCGCCAATATTTGGACCATAGGCTTGTGATTGTTGTGTTGTGACTTGAGAAGAGTAATCAGATTGTTGTGTTTGTGCTTCAGTTTCAGATTCAAAGTCCAACCAATCATCTTCAGTACTAACGTTCGATATTGTACTATCCTTTTGCTTCTTTTTACTTGATATTGTACTCTCTATGCCATCTTTGCTCTGCCATCCAAAGAATGAGTTAATAAGAATTTTTCATACTTTAAAATTCCATTATAAGTTTGTTTTACCTTGAAACAAGTCTTAGAATTGTGGTTCTCTTTACCACATTTGTTGCATGTCATCACAGTTCTTACCTTGAATAACTTCACTCCCCCTTCCACTTCTTTGCTTCATCAGGTTCTCTATTTCTCTTTACTTTGGGTCTGCCCACAGTCTTGACAATTTCATGTGGTTCCATTGCTTGGCTAGGAAAATTTTTTCAGAATTTTATACCCTTGACTGGTTGAAACTTGTGCTTGTAAGTCAAGGAATATGCTTCTTTGCTATAGTATCAATGAATTAGTGCCTTAGGATTACCCTTCAAAAGTAAGAAATAACACTAATTAGATAACTTGAAAAATATGAGGTTAAAAAAGAAAACTAAATTAAAATATTTCATACCCTATCGTATATTATAGCTTTGATAGTACGGAGGGAAGGGATTCCAGAAAGTTGCCATAATCTACAATATTTTTTATGTTCAAGATCCACGGTATCTCTATCATCACCTTCTGTGATTTCATATCCAAAGTCACCATTAAACTCAACCTTGCAATAATGAGTTATTGCCCTATAGTCATTGTAAAGCATCAAAGCACTTGGACTAAAGTCACCATTTCATTTTCTGACAAAATACATACAAGGATTCAAAAGAAAATATAAGGAAAGGGACGGTATGTAAAACAGAAGCAGAACATTTCATAATAACTAGCCATTACCTGATTTTATCTTCATTGATAACCAACAGATTCATAACATTTACCCTAATCTCCTCGAGCTTCTTGATAATTGGCATATGTCTAGCTTCAAGAATCCATGCATTAAACAACTCGGTGAAATTATTGTTGACCATCATGTTTTTACACTGAGTGTCAAAATATGCTCTACACCAAGACTGGGAAGGATAATGCAGGAGATCTTTGGCAGCAGAAGCATCATCATCCTCACATAGCTCACCCAATCTTTTTTAGTTGATCTTTGAAATCTTCTTCATAAGTTCTCCAAGCACACCACCACAACAACTTTTTCATATGTCCACTTGTCTACTTCTTCTGCCAATTTGCCTCAATATGTCTTACACAATATCTATGATGAGATTCAGAAAGTATATTCTGCACAACATCAATTAACCCCTGTGATAAAATAGAACAAACAGTCAGAAAAGGTAAAATATATAAGTGTATAGAAGAGAACAATAGAAATCGGAGATGAATGTTGTAGTGCTTACCTTTTGCATATCTGAGATGAAAGTCACTCCTTGTCCATCATTTAGCTCCAGAGAAAGCTTCAAACACTTTAAAAATGAACCCAAGTCCAGGTAGTTTCCTTGTTTACCATAACCCATGCAAGAGGATAAAATTGGTTCATACAATCTTGACCAATAGCCACTAACAACTGACCCTTAAATCTACCCTTAAGAAAGGTACCATCCGACCTAATCAGTGGTCTTAATCCACTTTTCCACCCATTTTTTAATGCATTGAAGCATATGTATCCTTAAAAACTTTCTTTTCCCTTCTTCAAGAGATCCCTTTGATAAATTGATCACAACATCACTGCCCGGATTAGATTGTCTTACTTCTTATCCAAATGCCTCAAGTTTGTTATAGTCATCAACAAAACTGCCCTCCAACTTGTTAAGAGCAAACCCCTTGGCCCTTTTGAGCTTACTTTTGGATACATTTAAATCAAAACCACTCTCCAACTCAACTTTTATATCATTTAACTTGTACTTAGGATTGTACTGTACCTTTCTCTTAAATAATTGGGCCAAAGTATTCTGATTAGCCCTAACATTTTTGAAACATAGATCACATGTATGTTCATCTCTCAATGTTTTGATTCTAATGGTAGGACACTTCTTATAATTTGAAATATACAATCTATGTGATGACCCAAAAGGTTATCTTATGTTTTAGAACTCGAATCTGTGCTCTTAAACCTTAAAAATATCATTTTTACCCTCCTCAATTTGCGTGCGCAGTCCGGGCAGATTTCTGAAAAGCTTTTATGTTAAAAATTAAAGTTAATTTTAGTTGACTTCGGTCAATAATTTTGGTAAACGGGCCCAAATCTGTATTTTGACAGTCCCAGTGGGTACGTATCGAATTATGGGACCTGGACGTATGCCCAAAATCGAATTCGGAGGTCCCTAACTCAAGTTATGAATTTTTGATAAAAATTAAAAGTTTGGAAATTATTTATTTTTAAGAATTGATTGATATTCGACATTGTTAGTATCGGTCCGTATTTTAGTTTCGGAGCCCGTTACAGGTTCATTATGATATTTAAGATATGTCTGTGAAATTTGGTGAGAAACGGAGTTGATTCGACGTGATTCGGACGTCCAGTTAAGAAAATAGAAATGTTAAAGTGTTCTTGAGAATTTCATTTGATTTGGTGCTAAATTCGTAGTTCTAGGTGTTATTTTGGCGATTTGATCGCGCGATCAGGTCCGTATGATATTTTTAGACTTGTGTACATATTTGGTTTGGAGCTCCGAGGGCTCGGGTGAGTTTCGGATAAGCCACGAGATGTTTTGGACTTTGAAAATCTGATTTTTCTGCAGATTCTGTGTTCTGGCATGTCCTTCTTCGCGTTCGCGAAGGTACTCTCGCGAATGCGAAGAGTAAACTGGGCAGTTGAAGTTTTCTTCTTCGCGAATACGAAGGCCTGGTCGCGAACGCGAAGTGATGGGGGACTTACCCTTCGCGAACGCGAAGCATGTTGGGACCTGGGGGGGAGGGATTGGTCGTTGCTTCATCGCGAACGCGAGCCATGTCTCGCGAACACGAAGGCCAGGGGGAGTAATCATCGCGAACGTGAGCTGGGTCTCACGAACGTGAAGGCTTATCAGCCATTACCCATCGCGAACGCGACAGTGCTCTCGCAAACGCGATGAACACTGTCGCCCAGCACTTAAAAGAATCCAAAACGAGATTTTAGCCAAAAACTCGTTTTCTCAAAAACCAAACGGTGAGAGACGATTTTTCAAGATTCATTCCTTCCCCAAATTATTGGTAAGTGATTCTAAACCATTTTCTTTCAATTACCCATTACATTTCTTAAAATTTCAACCTAAAATCTAGAGTTTTCATAGTAGAATTAGGGGTTAGGGTAGAAACTAGGGATTTCGGAAATTTGAGGATTTAGACCCCAATTTGAGGTCGGATTTCAAAACTAATTACATATTCGGGCTCGGGGGTGAATGGGTGAAAGAGTTTTGGTCCGAACCTCGGGTTTTGACCAAGCGGGCCCGGGGTCAATTTTTTGAATTTTTGGAGGAAATTTTGGGAAATTTAATTTATGCAATATAATTGATTCCTTTAGCAATATTTGATATTATTGAGTCATTTTTGAATAGATACGAGTGGTTTGGAGGTAAATTCCAAAGGAAAAGATGTGATTGAGAATTAAGTGGCTTTCAGAGCGAGGTAAGTGTTGTGTCTAACCCTGACTTGAGAGAATTAGGAACCTTAGGTTACTTGCTAAGTGAAATTCATGTGAGCGGCGTATATGTGAGGTGACGAGTACTTATGCGCCGCTAATTTATCTATTTTTTATGTTTCTCTGTTCTTCTTATATTGTCCCATTCCTATGCCAAATTGCTACGTGTTATACTAGTGTTGTTCAATTTATTGTTCTTATCATGTTTACGGATTTTCTGGTGATAATTGAGTTTTTATTTCAAAGTTGAGACTGATGTTTTGGAACCAAATGTTGAGGTAAGATTTATACTTGTTATTCTATCTCTATGTTGATATTTATGCATTGCATTATGGTAAGAGAAAGTGATAATACACGAAGGGTGATGCCGTGCCATATTGTGAGTGTTAATGCACGAAGGGTGATGCCGTGACATATTATGAGTGTTAATGCACGAAGGGTGATACCGTGCCATATTGTGAGTGTTAATGCACGAAGGGTGATGCCGTGCCATATTGTGAGTGATAATGCACGAAGGGTGATGCCGTGCCGTTTCTATTTATTTTATGGTGAGATTGAGAGTAAAAGCACGAAGGGTGATGTCGTGCATTTTTTCTTACTGTATTCACTAATCCTGTTGATTCATGGTATATTGACTGCTCCAGTGATCACTCTGTTATAGTTCTTTATCTTGTATTCCCTTCAGTATATTCCCCTCCCGACATTTTCAGTTTAGCTCTTCATTCCTGTTATTTGCATATACACTGTTAAATTGTACATGTTAATTTGTAGGTGCCTTGCCTTAGCCTCGTCACTATTTCGTCGAGGTTAGGCTCGACACTTACCAGTATATGGGATCAGTTGTATTGATACTGCACTCTGCACTTCCTGTGCAAATTTTAATACCAGCTCAGGTTGATCGAGATTTGCTACTGGTCCGCTGTCCGGACAGACCTTGAAGTCCCCGTCTATCCTTTATGTCTTACTGTTTTCTTCCATTCAGACAATTGTATTTCTTTCAGACTATTACTTGTTGTAAATTCTAGAATGCTCGTGAATTGTGACTCCAGATCCGGGTGGTAGTAATTAATACAGTTTTATGATATTCCACTCTTATTATATTTCATCTTAGTTAATTATTATTAATTACTGAATAAAAATAAGAAATTAATTAATGATTCTCTAACGTTGGCTTGCCTAGCAAGTGAAATACTAGGCGCCATCACGGTCCCGTCGGTGGAAAATTTCGGGTCGTGACAGTCTAAAAGGGCAGCCTTCAGCATACTTGTAACTAGCCTAGTCGTATCAGTTTTGAGCAACTTCAACCCTATTTTATTTACCAGTGCATAGAAGTTTACTACCTTTCTAGCTTCTACAATATCCTTAAATATCATAACCTAGCTCTAACTCCTTAAAATGTTCTAATTTATCAGTTACATCCATCTTCTTTTCTTTGATAATACCATCAAGTTCTATAGAATCACCCTCAGAACTATCTGATTCATCAAAGTCATTTCCCTCAAGATTATGTTCACATTCAGAAGCTACATCAATGTCTATATAATATGTCTCTGTATGATGAGTAATATTTTGAGCAAACACCTTTAAGTCAGACTCATCAGCAACAAAGAAATTAATCACATTGAAGTCTTTAGAAAACAAGTACTGAAGAGTTTTCACACCTTCGTCATCAGTTAGCAAGTAGTACCTCCCCGAAGGTCCAGTCACTAAAAGTTGTTTGACAGAGCTAAACCCTAACTTTTTTGTAAATTCTTCACAAATAAAATCATATTTAACCAGATAAGAGACATAACCAGACAAAGTATGCACCTACATGTTGTTATATACTATCTCAGGGGAAAAGACCCACTTACTCCCATAGTGAAACACCAAGTCCACTTTATCAATCATCTTCAACGGACTTCACATGCAAAGGCATAGAAAAAGGGACAAGAAGGGACCACATCAATATATATAAAGTCATATTCAACTGCAAACCAAAAAAATAGCAAATACTGTCCAAGGCCCATCCACCCGACAAAACCATCAAAATTCTCAAATTAATTGACTGTATTTTGTTATTTGGTGTATTAAAATACAAAAAGATATCATAAACAACATCACTCTTTAATGGATTGCCTGTCCCTACATATAAAACATACAAGAAAAATTCGAACTCACATGTATAACACACAAAGAAAGCATAAAGTAGTCATACCTTAGTCGAGACTAGCGGAAAATGGACAGGCATACACCCTTCGATTGAAAATCCCTCAAAGATGGAAACACTAGTTGGGAAAATAAGGTGAGAAGCTTGAGAGAATATGAATAGAAATAAAAATAGATGGGGAATAACTAGTGGGGTCTTCTAGAAATAAGGATGGATCGGTCGTAATGGATCGGGTCAGTAGATTTTGGTTGGGTCCAGTTATTAATTATTTAAGAAAGATATAATAGTGGGTTTCATCTAACCAATGGCATGAATAAGCAAGTATTGAACGGTTTGGACATATCTGCGCCAAACTATAACGACGGACATATTTGTCCTAATTCTGTTCACCGGCATTTGGCCCTTTTCCGTTTCGGCAAAGAAGTTTTGCAAGTCACATGGAAACAAATTGCAACAAAAATATGTATAAATAGATTAAACAAAGCATTTTACGCGATAATTTTGTTAGTTGTAAGATAATTTTTGTCAAATTTAGAGTAAAATTTAGCTCTTCTAGTATAAAACTTTTGATGAACTCTTTGAGACGAGTTTGAGCCGACACCTACTCACCTATGTAAGGATTGGACCATAAAGAAATGCATGTAGTTTACTAAAAGCGGATTGACGACAAGCTAAATTAAGTGCAAACTACAAACCCAGTAAATCTTGAGATGACAAGGGGAAAGCAAAAGATCGAAGCGCAGAGGAAAAGTGCGGAGAAGAATCAGAAATTAAAAGGGTCTCAACTTGAAGCCCGTGCTGTTGGTCTCAAAGTCATATGTCCCATTTGTAAAGTAAAATTTCTCAATCTTTTTCTCTACACCCTTTTCTCTTATTTTTGTAAGATTTGCTTGTATGTGTTAGTATATCAATTCATGGAGCTGTAAATTTTGGATAGATATGCTTCTTTAATGGATAGTAATCTGGATCAAAGTGCTCTTCTGTATAGTCTGCTGGGTGGCGCTGTTAGAAAAGAATTTGCAATCATCGTTAAATAATTTTCTGCTATTTATAATTTGTTTGAAAGGAAAAAGAGAAGTTTAATTTAAAGGAACCAATTTCATTCGAATTGCTGCAGCTTATGTCTTTCTTGGGGAAATGTATTTATTTCAGCTATTTTTGAAGCAGCAGTACATGAGAGTTCTCTTTCTGCTTTCTAGATCTAAGGTAGTAACTACATAGTGGTGCAGCATGTATAGTTGGTGTTCCTTGTTTATGTTTACTTTTTATATGATTCTCTATACTTTAGGCTACTGAGAGTGGCTTTAGTCGTGCTTTTGTTCCCTCTGGCTTGTTCATTTTTCCCTGTCAAGATTGTTCTTGACTGGGATTTGCTCATTGGACTGCCATCTTGAGTTGGTAGGGCTTGTTATTCCCGTCAATATTGCTATATTTGTAAATAATAATTTTGCAAAATATAAGTTAACGTAATGAAACAATAATAAATTCGAGCCCACTGAATTCACAGTGTTTCCTTAAGGAATTATCCCCTCCTAGTACCCAAGGTAATGGATTATTTCCTCCCAGGATAGAACGAATAACACACTGGTGTAGCGGTACTTTAAACCCCAGTGTTTCAGCGAACACAAAGTTCGATAGCAAATCACACTTACAGTTGCTTTGTTTGAAGTTAAAAAAACAATGCAGAACGAAGGAGTAGAAACTCAGAAAATCGTATGGAAATGCTGAGAGGAAGGAGTGCAATGTATAGCCAATTTGTTGAGCGAATTGTGTGTTGTGTGTTGAGTGTCTTTCTTCAACATCTGCTGCACATATATATAGCAGCCAGTGTTGAAGAAGACCAAACGTCCACCCTCCATGGTTGAGCAAGCATTAGCTTGTTTGTGGAGCAAGCACTTCATGTTTGTGGAGCAAGCACATTCATGGTGGGAAGAGCATTAGGCGGCTGCCAAATGGTCAATACACGGATTGAAAAATATCCGTTACAAATGCGGATAATCTTACGTTAATATTTACTATTAACAAATAAATTTGGTCCAAAAAATTAATTAATCAATCGATCATTTGACCAAATCCAAATCCAAATCCAAATCCAAATCCGAAGCCGAAGCCGAAGCCGTAGCCGAAGCCGAGCCGAGCGAGCGACGACGACGACGGTGCGAGGCTTGCTTTCTTCTTAACTCTTTAAGAGCTACAAGAAGAGCAATTATATATATACCCACCAAAAATATCTTCCTCTTCCAATATGGGACAATGTCTCATTGTCAAGAGGGGGAAACTTAAAATTTTACTCAAAATTTTATTTTCCCTCCATTTTCCATTCACCCTCATTTTAAGAATATTTCATCTTAAAAACAAAACCTCAACAATCCCCCACATGAATGGGGAATGGCTATATCACGGAAGTATGCATGGAAAAACTGTGTAATTTGCAAGCAAGGATTAATCGCATCTGGATAAGTAGGTTTCCCTTTGAACTTTCCGTAGTAAACTTATGTCGGATATACTCGGTCAATCGGTAGATTTGATATCTTTGAACCGTCGATCTTTGGTGTATACCTAGACAACCATAAGTCATACAATCAACCCTTAACCGTCTTTGGTTCTCATTGTTGTGTTCGTTTCAGCCATGAACACCGCCTGGTTTCATAAGTGCGTAGAGAACTGGCCTTACAAAGTTCTCCTTGAAGCGGCTAACACTTTACACTTACATAGGTGATTCCTAAATGTGTCATCCTGTAGATACACTATTTGATATACCCCGTATCAAATTTAGAAATCATTAAAAAGCCTTAATACTTTATCCTTGGTACTGAACATTGTCTCATCACGAGAACGGACTAAAATTTTATTTGACAATGTTGAACCGTCATTAATGACTTTGTTTGATCTCCTTGAACCTAGATCTTGGGATCTCCAGTCTTCTAGGTAGAGTTACCGCCACACTGACTTGTTCTCGGCCATAGCCCCATTCCCCTTGATGATTTCTCAACTACCTCTCTAGTTAGGCCTTTTGTAAGTGGATCCGACACATTATCACTTGACTTTACATAGTCAATCGTGATAATTCCTCTAGAGAGTAATTGCCTAACGGTTTTATGTCTTCGTCGTATATGACGAGATTTACCGTTATACATAACGCTCCCAGCCCTTCCAATTGCCGCTTGACTATCACAATGTATGCATATTGGTGCCAACGGTTTGGGCCAAAATGGAATGTCTTCCAAGAAATTTCGGAGCCATTCAGCTTCTTCACCGGCTTTATCTAAGGCTATGAATTCAGCCTCCATTGTAGAGCGGGCAATACATGTTTGTTTGGACGACTTCCAAGATACCGCTCCTCCACCAATAGTGAATACATATCCACTCGTGGACTTAGAATCAGTTGAACCGGTGATCCAATTTGCATCACAGTATCCCTCAATCACCGCAGGGAATTTACTGTAGTGCAATTCAAAGTTCTGGGTATGTTCTAAATATCCCAAAACTCGTTTCATTGCCATCCAATGAGATTGGCCTGGATTGCTCGTATATCGACTCAGTTTACTTATAGCACAAGCTATATCTGGTCGTGTACAATTCATGATATACATTAAGCATCCCAACACACGAGCATAATCCAATTGTGATATGCTTTGGCCTTTGTTCTTTGCTAATGCAAGATTCACGTCAATTGGAGTCTTTGCAACTTTAAAGCCCAAGTGCTTGAATTTTTCAAGTACTGTCTTAATATAATGAGATTGTGACAATGCCAGACCTTGAGGAGTCTTATGGATCTTAATTCCCAGAATTAAATCAGCAACTCCCAAGTCTTTCATATCAAACTTGCTATTGAGCATACGCTTAGTAGCATTTATGTTGGCAATGTCATTACTCATTATCAGCATATCATCCACATATAGGCAAACAATGACTATGTGATTTGGAACATTTTTAATGTACACACATTTATCACATTCATTTATCTTAAAACCATTTGACAACATTGTTTGGTCAAATTTCGCATGCCATTGTTTGGGTGCTTGCTTTAGTCCGTAAAGAGACTTAACAAGTCTACATACCTTCTTTTCTTTACCTGGAATCACAAACCCTTCAGGTTGTTCCATGTAAATTTCTTCCTCCAACTCTCCATTTAAGAAGGCCGTCTTAACATCCATTTGATGAATTTCAAGACCATACACTGCAGCTAATGCTACTAACATTCGTATGGACGTAATTCTTGTAACTGGAGAGTATGTATCAAAGTAGTCTAGACCTTCTCGTTGTCTATACCCTTTGACTACGAGTCTTGCCTTGAATTTATCAATAGTGCCATCATCTTTGATTTTTCTCTTAAAAATCCATTTAGAACCCAAAGGTTTATTTCCAGGAGGAAGATCAACCAATTCCCATGTATGGTTATTCAATATGGATTCTATTTCACTATTGACTGCCTCTTTCCAAAACAATAATTCCGAAGAAGTCATAGCTTCTTTAAATGTTTGAGGCTCATTCTCCAATAAGAAAGTCACAAAATCTGGTCCAAATGAAGTAGACGTTCTTTGACGTTTACTACGTCTTGGATTCTCCTGATTACATGTACTTTCTTTTGTTTCTTCCCGAGGTCGTTTAGATCCTTCACCAAACGACTCACATTCCTTTTTATACGGATATATATTTTCAAAGAACTCAGCATTATCTGATTCTATAACCGTATTATTATGAATGTCGGGATTTTCTGATTTATGAACCAGAAATCGATATGCTTTACTATTTGTCGCATATCCTATGAAAACACAATCAACGGTTTTCGGTCCTATCTTTACCCTTTTGGGTTTAGGAACTTGCACTTTTGCCAAACACCCCCACACTTTAAAGTAATTCAAGTTGGGCTTCCTTCCTTTCCATTTTTCATATGGAATGGATTGTGTTTTGCTATGGGGCACTCGATTTAATATTCGATTAGCCGTAAGAATGGCTTCCCCCACAAGTTCTGTGGCAAACCAGAACTTATCAACAACGCATTCATCATCTCCTTTAATGTGCGATTCTTTCTTTCCGCAATCCCATTAGATTGGGGCGTGTAAGGGGCTGTTGTTTGATGAATAATTCCATATTCTAAACATATTTCTTCAAAAGGAGATTCATATTCACCACCCCTATCACTTCTTATCATTTTTACTTTCTTGTTAAGTTGCGTTTCAACTTCATTTTTGTATTGCCTGAATGCGTCTATTGCTTCATCTTTACTATTCAGTAAGTAAACATAGCAATATCAAGTACCATCGTCAATAAAAGTTATGAAATACTTCTTTCCACCGCGAGATGGTATTGACTTCATGTCACAAATATCTGTGTGAATTAAGTCTAAAGGATTTGAATTCCTTTCAACTGACTTATAAGGATGTTTAACATACTTAGATTCCACACATGTTTGACATTTTGATTTTTCGCATTCAAACTTGGGCAGTACTTCCAAGTTAATCATTTTCCGCAAGGTTTTATAATTGACATGACCCAAACGTACATGCCATAAATCATTTGACTCAAGTAAGTAAGAAGAAGCTGAAATATTATTATTATTTTCCACAACCATTACATTTAGGTTGAAAAGGCCCTCGGTGAGGTAACCTTTTCCTACAAATATTTCATTCTTACTAATTACAACCTTGTTTGACACAAAAACGCACTTAAAACCGTGCTTAACAAGAAGTCCAGTAGAGACTAAATTCTTTCTCATTTCGGAAACATGAAGGACATTGTTCAAAGTCATGACCTTGCCAGAAGTCATTTTCAGAAATATCTTTCCATATCCTTCAACTTTTGCTGTTGAAGCATTTCCCATATAAACTGTCTCTCCGGGTTCAGCAAGAGCATAAGTAGCAAAAGCCTCTCTAACTGCACAAACATGGCGAGTGGCTCCTGAATCAAACCACCACAGTTTAGGATTTCCCACCAAGTTACATTCAGAAAGCATGGCACACAAGTTATCAACATCATCATGGTTTACTACCATGTTTGCTTGACCTCTTTTCTTGTCTTTCTTCGGAGCACGACACTCCGTAGACTTGTGTCCAGTTTTCCCACAGTTGTAGCAGTTTTCACTGAACCGCTTCTTGCTTGGGTTGTATTTCGGACCAGAAGCCTTCTTCCTCTTTTTGTTAGCTTCAACAATATTTGCTCCCATTATTGTTGAATTTCCACGGCCTCTCCTTTCAGCAGCTTTATTGTCCTCTTCGATTTTCAACCGAACAATGAGATCTTCAAGGGACATTTCCTTTCGTTTGTGTTTCAAATAATTTTTGAAGTCCTTCCACAACGGAGGCAACTTCTCAATCATTGCTGCTACTTGGAATGCTTCGTTGATGACAAGACCTTCAGCAAGTAGATCATGAATAATCACTTGCAATTCCTGGACTTGGGTAATAACAGACTTGCTATCTACCATTTTGTAGTCCAAAAATTTTGCGGCAACGAATTTCTTCATCCCGGCATCTTCAGTTTTATATTTCTTTTCAAGCGCATTCCACAATTCTTTTGAGGTCTCCACGCTACTGTATACATTATACAGATTATCATCCAGTCCGCTAAGAATATAATTCTTGCATAAAAAATCAGAATGCTTCCACGCTTCAATCACGAGAAAGCGTTCATTCTCTGGAGTTTTATCTGGCAGATCAGGAACATCTTCCTTGATGAACTTCTGTAGACATAACGTAGTTAGATAGAAGAACATCTTCTGCTACCAGCGCTTGAAATCAATCCCGGAAAATTTTTCGGGTTTTTCTGCCGGTGCCAAAGCCGGTGTTCGGCTTGTCGATGCGTTGGCAGTTACCATCGGCACAGCTTGGTTTTCGCTTTCAGTCATCATTTTTTCTGTAAAAGAATGACACAAACAAACGTTTAATACACGTTTTCAAACTGGAGTAAAAATCACGTAGATTTTAATATCCAACAAAACGCCACGAAGGCTTAACTCTCCAAAACGGGAGTACACAAACCACAAAGGTTTTAGTTTGCAGAATAATAAGAATAACACAAATACAGAAATAAATATTGAATTCCTTAAGATTGTTATTCCCGTCAATATTGTTGTATTTGTAAATAATAATTCTGCAAAATATAAGTTAACGTAATGAAACAATAATAAATTCGAGCCCACTGAATTCACAGTGTTTCCTTAAGGAATTTAATCCCCTCCTAGTACCCAAGGTAATGGATTATTTCCTCCCAGGATAGAACGAATAACACACTGGTGTAGCGGTACTTCAAACCCCAGTGTTTCAGCGAACACAAAGTTCGGTAGCAAATCACACTTACAGTTGCTTTGTTTGAAGTTAAAAACAATGCAGAACGAAGGAGTAGAAACTCAGAAAATCGTATGGAAATGCTGAGAGGAAGGAGTGCAATGTATAGCCAATTTGTTGAGCGAATTGTGTGTTGTGTGTTGAGTGTCTTTCTTCAACATCTGCTGCACATATATATAGCAGCCAGTGTTGAAGAAGACCAAACGTCCACCCTCCATGGTGGAGCAAGCATTAGCTTGTTTGTGGAGCAAGCACTTCATGTTTGTGGAGCAAGCACATTCATGGTGGGAAGAGAGCATTAGGCGGCTGCCAAATGGTCAATACACGGATTGAAAAATATCCGTTACAAATGCGGATAATCTTACGTTAATATTTACTATTAACAAATAAATTTGGTCCAAAAAATTAATCAATCAATCATTTGACCAAATCCGAATCCGAATCCGAATCCGAAGCCGAAGCCGAAGCCGAAGCCGAAGCCGTAGCCGTAGCCGAGCCGAGCGAGCGACGACGACGACGGCGCGAGGCTTTCTTTCTTCTTAACTCTTTAAGAGCTACAAGAAGAGCAATTATATATACACCCACCAAAAATCTCTTCCTCTTCCAATATGGGACAATGTCTCATTGTCAAGAGGGGAAAACTTAAAATTTTACTCAAAATTTCATTTTTCCTCCATTTCCCATTCACCCTCATTTTAAGAATATTTCATCTTAAAAACAAAACCTCAACAGGGCTTACTTTGTGGGACTTTTTAGCTGTTTAAGTGTCAGTGCGCGTAGGCAAGGGAAGATGAGCGTGCTTGAATATAGCATGCAATTCACCCATCTAGCAAAGTATGCTCTGCACACGCTCTCGAATGATAAGGTGGTTGTGGAGTTCCTTTTTCTTCAACGTATCACGCTCCTTTTGACAGAGGAAAACCATTATCTATGACGTTCTATTTGCTCGTCTTTAGGTGCAGTCCCCTTCTCATTATACTCAAATCACTTAACAATTCATCCCTTCTCAAATGAATGCCCTCTTGCAAACAAAATTCGGAAAGAAAAATTCTGCTTCACTTCTTTAAAAGGGAAGAGAATAGAAGCCCACAGTCCCCTCTCCTATTATCCCCAGAAGTCCTTTCTTACCTCTCAATGCTTACCCACACTATTCATCTTTCCTTGTAGTGATCCATGAGAGTTCTCTCAAGTTCTGATTTCTAGAGCTAAGGTAGTAACAGCATAGTGGTATAACATGTATAGTTGGTGTTCCTTGTTTAAAGTTTCTTTTTACACCATTGAGAGTGCTCATGCTGTTCCCTCGGGCTTGTTCATTTATCTCTACTGTCAAGATTTTGTGCTTGTTTGGGACTTGCTCATGGGACTGCTATCTTAAACCAAATTCTTTATATATAGGGGTGCCTGGGCTGGGGTTAACTTTGTTGGACTTGTTAGCTGTTCAAGTGTCTAGGACTCTAATCGCGTGGTAATTTGTAGTTCTTTTTGTTGGTTGCATTACTCTTACCCCAACTCTGTCTTGATTTAATTAGGATCCCAGGGTGTGGGGAAGGAGATATATATGTTGAGTGACATGCATTCTTTGATAGAGGTCGACAATGAGTGTGTGGAAGGAATAATGATTGAACTCTTCATTTGCCCTTTCAAATGAGTGAGACATGGTCATATAAAACCCTCAAAATAAAGCTGTTGAAACTTGATCCATATGAAATGTTACGCGGCGCCTTCCTGAAGTTCCTTGGAAGGGCGACGTAAGGCTAGGCAACCGATGTCAGTACGGTTGCTGTCCGCCAACTGAGGTCCCCTCCGTACGCTAGACTAGATTGTCAGTGCCGTACGGGAAAACCAATGTCATGAGCAATTGAAAGAGAGCAGAAAAGAGAATTGAGAATGAAAGAAAGCTTGATTGCATTGAATGAAAACTATTACAGAAAACAAGACGGTGTCGGGGGGAGAGACACCAGTACAGAGAATTGTTTGCTTGCTTGAAAGTTTTGATTGCTTGGTCCCCCTTAATAATGCTTAAAAAAAATAAACCAAAGTTACATGACTAGACCTATGAAAGCTGGAAAATCACACTTAAAGAAAATGCAGCAAAACTACTCTATATTTACAATGAAAAGGACTTAGTCTTCTACAAAGCAGCAGCAAGTCCGTTGGCAGCAACTTTGTCTTTAGCATCAGGGTCTGCGCGCGCGGCATTGTCTGCGCGCGCGGCGCTGTTGGCTTTTGCCTGTGGCTGGGCGCTGGCGATGGCTATCGGTGGGGCGACAGAGGCACATGCGCGCTTGTCACTTGGAGCTGCCGAGACCACGGGGCCGACCGTGGCGACGGGCGTTGGGAGGCTGGCCAGGACGCCACGGGGCGCGTCCAAGGGATCATGGGGCATGGATGGAAAGCCGCCCATGACATTCTCCCCCACCTGAGTTGGCGACGTCCTCGGCGCCTTCCTTGCAAGGTAATCATCAATCAGGCTCTTGTAGGCTTTGAGGTTTGTTCCCCTCTCCCAAGTATTCTCCTCTACATCACATCCCTGCCATTTCACCAAGAACTCCTGGTGATCTTTTCTTGAGGCGTGAATCACTCGATCATCAAGAATAGCTTCAGCACGCCTTTTTCCGGTTGAATTGGGGCCTCGAATACTTGGTATTGTGAGTTGGCTTCGTGAAGGATCCTCCACATCTTCCCGAAAAGGTTTCAGGAGACTGACATGGAAAACAGGATGGATTTTCCACCAAGCTGGGGTATCCACCCGGTATGCAACTTTCCCAATGCGCCTTTCAATGGACAAGGGTCCAATATATTTTTGCAATAGGCGAGGGTCATGGACCCCTGCAAACAAGTACCGCTTTGGGATTTTGACCATCACTTTGTCTCCCACCTGGTATTCCACAAAGCGGCGATTCTGATCAGCATGCCTCTTCATCCGCTTTTGGGCTTTGACAAGATAGCTCCGCACTATCTCCAAATTTTGCTTCCATTCTTTTGAGAAGCTGGCAGCCCGAGGAGATTTTGACATGTTTGGTGCGTTCACTGTGTGTGGGAGTAGCGGTTGCTGTCCGGTAACAATTTCAAAAGCGCTTTTGTTGGTACTTGAGCTCTTTTGTGAATTGAAACACAGTTGAGCAGCATCCAGAAGCTTCACCCAATTCTTCTGCGATCCGGTCACAAAGTGCCGGAGATATTCCTCTAGCATGCCATTGAATCGCTCCGTCTGGCCATCAGATTGCGGATGAAAACTTGAGCTATGACTCAATTTTGACCCGAGGCACTTAAAGAGTTGGGTCCAAAAATTGCTAGTGAAGCGTGAGTCGCGATCACTAACAATGTCTTTAGGTAAGCCCCAATACTTGACGACATGAGAGAAGAATAGTCGAGCTGTATCTTCTGCTGATATATATTGTGGGGCTGCTATAAAGGTAGCATACTTGGAAAACCGATCCACCACAACCAAGATAGTTGTGAGATCTCCGACCTTGGGCAATCCGGTGATGAAGTCCAGGGAAACGCTTTCCCAAGGTCTTTTTGGTACAGCTAGTGGTTCCAAGAGCCCTGCCTGCGTCAAGCGGTCTGACTTATCTTTCTGGCATACTAGACAAGTCTTCACATACTGAGCGACGTCATCGACCATTTGAGGCCAATAATATGCACGGCGAAGCAATGCCATGGTGCGTTCCTCGCCGGGATGACCGGCCCACAAAGTATCGTGGCATTCTGCAAGAAGAGTCCGTCGCAGATCTCCTCCTTTAGGAACATAAAGTCGGTTCCCTTTCACCTTCAGGAACCCATCTTCGGTGTAGAACTGGCGAGTCTTGCCCTGTCCTACCAAATCAACCAAATACTGTGCAGCAGGATCCTTGATGAGTAGATCCTGTATCTGGTCTTTTATGGTGGTGGTTACTTCGCTTCCCTTTAGGGCGGCGAGAACACACATCGATGCTAGATCAGCTCTCCGACTGAGTGCATCAGCAACATGATTGGTCTTTCCACTTCGGTACTCCAGGTTGAAGTGAAATTCCGCTAGGAGTTCCTGCCACCTAGCCTGTCGTCCATTCAGCTTTGGCTGGGTCATGAAATGGCTAACGGCTGTATTGTCTGTCTTGACCACGAATGGGGCTCCCAGTAGATAATGCCTCCAAAGGCGTAAGCAATGAACGACAGCCAATAATTCTTTCTCATGGGCGGCATAGCGTCGCTCTGCATCCTTCAGTTTCCGGCTCTCGTACGCTACGGGATGCCCTTCTTGTAGCAATACTCCACCAAGTGCATAGTCGGAGGCATCCGTTTGCACTTCGAATGGCTTGGCCAAGTCAGGGAGGGCCAAGACTGGGCTACTGGACATAGCCATCTTCAATGCGTCGAAGGCCTTTGCCCGCTTGGGGCCCCAATCCCACGGGGTGGCCTTCTTGAGAAGTTCTGTCAGCGGCACTGCAATGAGGGAGTAACTTTTCACAAACCGCCGATAGAAGTTGCATAGGCCAAGGAACGACCTCAAGGCATGTATATCCTTAGGAGGCGGCCATTCTGTAATGGCCTGAATCTTCTGCTGGTCCATCTTGATCCTCCCTTCCTCGATGACATGTCCGAGGAAGTCAATTTGTTTCTGAGCAAAGGAGCACTTGGATAGCTTCGCATATAGTTCGTGCTCCCGCAATCGGGCTAGGACCTTCCGCAAATGCTCCAGGTGTTCTTCTAGTGTCTGGCTATATACCACAATGTCATCCAAATAAACCACGACGAATTCGTCAATGTATTCTCGGAAGACTTGGTTCATCAAGGTGCAAAATGTGGCTGGCGCGTTAGTCAAGCCAAAGGGCATAACCAGGAAGTCGTACGACCCAATATCTTGTCACACAGGTCGTCTTGTGCTCATCACCATCGGCAATCCGAACTTGCCAATAACCTGTCCTCAGGTCTATTTTGGTGAATACCGTCGCACCACCCAGTCTATCAAACAAGTCTGCCATTAGCGGAATAGGGTACTTGTTTTTCACGGTGATTTTGTTTAGAGCCCGGTAATCCACGCAGAGTCGCAAACTACCATCATGTTTCTTTTGGAATAGCACAGGGGACCCGTATGGGGACTTAGAGGGCACAATGATCCCTGTGTCTAGCATTTCCGTCAATTGTCTCCGAAGCTCGGCGAGTTCGGGTTGTGACATTCTGTATGGCGCCCGGGCAGGTGGCTTCGCACCCGGCACCAACTCAATCTCATGGTCCACAGTTCGCCTAGGCGGAAGACGCTTTGGCATGTCTTGTGGCATGATGTCTTCAAATTCCAGAAGTAACTCCTTCACGGGTGCAGGAATGGGACCCGAGGAGCGTTCTATATCTTCCATGCAGAGGGTAGCCAGGAACGTGGGTTCATGTCTTTTTACCCCCTTCTTCAACTGCAAGGCCGAGATGTTCTCGGCTGCCATCTTCATGGGAATGCACGGAATAATGCAGGGCTTGGCCCCATTTGCCCCCATCATCAGCAGCATGTCTGCATACGGTGCGGGCATGGTATTGGTCTGTCTCAGGAATTCCAACCCCACGATTAACTCAAAGTCATCTATGATCACTACGCGCAGGTTGAACTTTCCTTCATAAGGGCCAAGCTTCACTGGTACTTCTTTGGCTATTCCACCCACTGGTTGAGGTGGTGAGTTGATAGCCTTCACACGACCTTTGCCCTTTCCTACGACTAGTCCAAGACGCTCCACCTGAGTCGAGGCTAAGTAGTTGTGGGTGGCACCTGTGTCTATCATTGCCCGAATGGGCTTGCCATTTACCTTCATGTCAACGAACATTAGGGTCCTCTCTTGATGAGGAGGAGTCCTCAAATTCGCCTTCTTATTTCCTTTCCTGGCAATTGGACAGGGGTCCTTCTTCTTGCGGATACCGGCACTGGTACCCGCTAAGGGCTCAGAAATGGAGCCAACAATTGCATTGAATGCACCTACTGGCTCGGTCTGGTCCGCATCATCGGCGTCGTCATCCGTCCCATCCTCAAAAGCTTGATGGGCATTCATCTGTGCATGTGGACATTCATTATTCCAATGTGGTCCGCCGCAATGGCGACATCCTGAGGGGGGCTTCCTCCCCCGATCATTGTTGTTAGATGCAGCACTAGTACTGCCGGAAGAGGGAGTCTTGGATTTGGGTGCACTCCGGTCTCCTCCACTTCTGCTAGGGCCACTAGTGTTTGGTTGGCCCCCTTTGTATCCTCCTCGGACAGGCTGTTGAGGCCTATCCTTCCGGGCTTCCACTTGGTAATCCCCAAGGCACTCTGCTGCTTGGATTGCCTTAGGCAACGTGTCTACCCTTTGTCTCTGCAACTCCATCCGGGCATAAGGTTTCAACCCTTCCAGGAAGGTGAAGAGTTTGTCTTTGTCCCCCATGTCACGGATGTTCAGCATGAGCGCGGAGAATTCCCGCACGTAATCTCGCACTGATTTGGTCTGGCGGAGCTCCCGCAACTTTCTCCTGGCATTGTACTCAACATTTTCGGGGAAGAACTGTAGGCGTATGGCTGCCTTCAGTTCCGCCCATGTGTCGAGGGCATCTTCACCTGCCTTGATGGCTTCGTACTTCACCCGCCACCATAGTTTGGCATCACCCTGAAGATACATGGCAGCAGTTGCTACCTTCTTAGCTTCTTCCAGGCTTCCCACGGCATCGAAGTATTGCTCGATGTCGAAAATGAAATTTTCCACTTCTTTGGCATTCCGAGCTCCACTGTATGGCTTTGGCTCAGGAATTTTCAGCTTTTGTGCCATGGGGGCGAGGTTCACACCACCCCCAAATTGGTTTCCGCCTCCTCGAAGTAGGCCTTGTAAAGCAGCATTGACAACATTGAGCTGGCCTGTCAAGTTGTCAATGGTTTGTTGCATGGCAGTCACCCTGTCTGCCTCTTGTTCCCTGTTGGCTAAATCCTCGGCACGCTCCTGCTGGAGGACCTCAAATTTACCAAAAATTTCAGCTGCCTCTGTGGCTGCTGTTTGCCGGTCTCCTTCAGAGTCGCGGCTGATGTTTTCTATGTCAACTTCGGCCTGGGTGAGTCTGCGGTCCAGGTCGTCCAACCTTTGCACTAGGCTGGTTTTTAGATCGGGCACCATTTCCACGATGGGCCGTAATGCGTCAACCGTTCCCTCAAGGGTCGCGATGCGATCCCCATAATTCACCATGGTCAGAAATAGTGGTAATTGCAATGTGATCCCTCGTCCGATGTCGAGCCTAGGCTTTGATACCAACTGTTACGCGGCGCCTTCCTGAAGTTCCTTGGAAGGGCGACGTAAGGCTAGGCAACCAATGTCAGTACGGTTGCTGTCCGCCAACTGAGGTCTCCTCCGTACGCTAGACTAGATTGTCAGTGCCGTACGGGAAAACCAATGTCATGAGCAATTGAAAGAGAGCAGAAAAGAGAATTGAGAATGAAAGAAAGCTTGATTGCATTGAATGAAAACTATTACAGAAAACAAGACGGTGTCGGGGGGGAGAGACACCAGTACAGAGAATTGTTTGCTTGCTTGAAAGTTTTGATTGCTTGGTTCCCCTTAATAATGCTTAAAAAAAATAAACCAAAGTTACATGACTAGACCTATGAAAGCTGGAAAATCACACTTAAAGAAAATGCAGCAAAACTACTCTATATTTACAATGAAAAGGACTTAGTCTTCTACAAAGCAGCAGCAAGTCCGTTGGCAGCAACTTTGTCTTTAGCATCAGGGTCTGCGCGCGCGGCATTGTCTGCGCGCGCGGCGCTGTTGGCTTTTGCCTGTGGCTGGGCGCTGGCGATGGCTATCGGTGGGGCGACAGAGGCACATGCGCGCTTGTCACTTGGAGCTGCCGAGACCACGGGGCCGACCGTGGCGACGGGCGTTGGGAGGCTGGCCAGGACGCCACGGGGCGCGTCCAAGGGATCATGGGGCATGGCTGGAAAGCCGCCCATGACAGAAATAATGATTGTACTACCGAGTTTCTAAGATTGTTTAAACAGCTCCCTTTGAGAAGTAAATAATATTTGCTGTTTTTCTTTGGAAGCTGCTTGCTTTCTGTTCTCAAATCTTTGAATCAATCAGTAAAAATTGTTAAAAGGTAGAGTCCAAGTTGGTGGTGGTTGCTTTGGAAAATAGAATGAACATTCTCTGTAAATAGTGTAAACAAGAAAACTAGTAAAATTTTAAACGATGAGGTATGTTATTTTTTCTTGTAATTATTTTCATGGGCTTATTTTATTTACCACCCCACCCCCCAAATCCCTTTGAGGGAAAAGAATGAAAAAAAAAATTGAAGGAAAAGAGAATCTAAAGCTACGCGCTACTGGAAAAATATGACTCTAGTATTTGCACATAAATGCCGAGCCATCTTGTCTGTGACAAACAAACTGATTCAAGATTGACCATAGTAATCTTCATAAAGTATTTGATAAATTTGAAGTCTATGATGGTAGAATTAAACAATGTGCTGGTTAGTGATTAATAATATAATAATTTTTGTCCGTCTTCTAACTACTGTTAGAAAATACGTGAAGACTGAAGTTTAGAAAAGCAATGAAGAATTTTTTTTATTGCATATGTTAACCCATTACAAACTATGAAACGGTCAAACCGCAATATTAAAGAATCAAACCATGGTTGCCTCGCTAGTAATTTGGTTGTTGGTTTAAGCTAGCAAAATTCAAAATTTTCAAGCACAAAATAAAAATAAAAGACTCGTTGGATCTTTACCTTGTTAGCATCGCGATGAAGTTCCCATCTAGTCTACAGAATTTAATATTGAACCCTCAAAATTCAATGTGTAGTATTGTTTAGATGAATGTGTAATCTTCGTAATTATGTATGATTATGCATCGACACAAATTAAAATATTTTTGCCTAGTAAAGATTTGTTCTTATAATCGACATTTTTACGTCTGCAATGTTTTACAAAAATACGTGCATTCACGTATGATTTTTAGATTTTTAGCGCATTATTGTGATTTGTGGTTATAAAGTTATACCACAGACCAATGCTTTCAATTTACCTGTATATTTTTCTTCTTTTATGCACTAAGTTTGCCAGTCGAATGTCTAAGAATTTCGGAAATTACTACTATTCTTTTTATATATTTCAGAAACAAACTTGCTGAAATTGACAGTTCGGGGCCTCATTTGCTAGTTGGCGCGAATTGATCGGTGCACCAATAGGCGCAATTTCAAGAGTACATCGTTTTTCATTTTCATATTCTAAAAATGTAATGGAGTTGGTAAAAGGTCTTCTTCTTATTTATTTTTTTTAGCCATTTGTATTTGAAATTTAATGACCCGATTAATTTGGGTTCGCATTGAACAAGCCTACTAAGAGAGTAAAGCACCTCCCACTAAGAAGTTTTTAAGCTCGAATCCAAAACCTCTCGTGAAAGGATCTAACCAAATACCCCATACCTCTTGGTGGATCTTACTCTATCATAGCTAAGCAAAATGCAACTCTTTCTATACCTTGTTCTTTCTTCTTCTTTGGAAAAACTATACTCCCTCCGTTTTAATTTATGTGAACCTATTTGATTGGGCACGAAGTTTAAGAAAAGAAAGAAGACTTTTGAACTTGTAGTGTAAAATGAGGCACATATATTTTGTGTGGCTATAAATCATTGCATAAAGGTTAATTGTTTCCAAATAGGGAAAGAAGTCATTCTTTTTGGCACGAACTAAAAAGGAAATAGGTTCACATAAATTGAAACGGAGGGATTACAATATAATTGCTCTAAAACATAATAGCCAGTATATATATATATTTGTATATTTGTATATTACTAATATTTAATATACAAAAGATATACATATTTTATACATAATTAATGTATATTTTTTGTATATTGGCTAACGTATATAATTATTCTAGGCTGACTGGCCAAATGCGTAACTTGCCCTCTCAAATTCTAGTAAATATCACTTTCCCTAAAATAAATTAACCTATTAAGAGAAATAATTTTTTAAACTTTTCTTTTCTCTAATTATGCCTTGCACAAATAAAGGGTAAAAGAAAGAATTCTTTTCCAGTTTTGCCTTAGGTCTTCAGTCCCTCTACTTCTCCATCTTCAGAAGGCTTCCCTTTTATTTCTCCCCCTCTCCTCAATTTTCAATTTATCTTCCTTGCCAATTTGAAAAAAAGGAAAAAGAAAAAAGAAAATAAAACAAGAGTAGATGGACCTGTTCATTTTGTTGGTGATTCCCTGTAATTCCCTCCCCATTTTTCTCTAAAATAATTGATTTTTTAGTGATTTATACTCTATTAGGTAAAAATTTAATTGATTTTATAGTCCTAAATATTATGATTTTCTATCTAATTTAAATAAGGAATAATTTAAGATGTAAATATCTTAGTGGATTTTAATCGCCTAAATATTATGAAAATTATTATATAAAAGACGATTTTGTCCAATATAAAATGTATTTTAAAAGGATAAAAAAAGCGAATAACATTTCATTAACAACTTATTTGGATGGTTGTTACCCATTGTATTGTGTCGTATTGTTACTTTAAATACGATGTTTATTTTGATTGTTACTTAAATTTTATTGTATCGTATCGTTAAATCTGTCGTTACATAACGACGAAATGTGCCACTTTATGTAACGATCGATTTGATGTGGTCGCGTCGTTACCTTATCTTTTTCTCTAAATCTCACCCTTCATTATTATTAAATAATTTAATTTTATCATTTACCCTACCTTTTTATATAATAATTTTACCCTGTATCATAATTGTTCTTTATAATATTGCAAGTTTATTTTTCATATTGCTGGTGCGTGATATTATGAAACGATGACAAACGACACAATTTATTCAAATATTGTATTTATCAAACGATACAGTATAATACAATACAGTACGATACGATATATTATGAAATGATACTTAACATAGATCCAAATAAGTTGTAAGAGAATTCGTGCTTTTAATATAGTGTATAGATATAGATAGATTATTATTATTATAATTATTATAATAATAATAATAAGAGAAACCTGTCCATTTATACGAGACCCTAAAGACTGATTCCAATTTCCGAACGTCAAAAGGAGCCCCGCGCAAAAGCGTGCGCTGCACAAATATACAAACACTCTTCCTTTGCAAGCTTTTCCCCATTCACTAGCAAAGTATATAAGTAGTTTTCAATCCTCTCCAATTCCTTAGCGCTGAAAATTTCAACAACTTCAAAACATTCAAACAATGGCCACCATTAACAAGCTTAAAGTGGATGGCCTCCGTAAGCAACTTTCAAGTCGCGGTCTTGACACCACTGGAAACAAACCCATTTTGGTTTGCACTTAATAACCCTCACTAATTCTTTTCTTTAAATGTATTTTTCATAATGCTGTTGTTTTACCCAAATTGCAGGTAAGGAGGTTAGAGGAGGCAATTGAAGAGGAGGAAAACAAGAAACAATTAAACGATGATAGAAAGAGATTGAGGGATGATGATTGTGATTCAAATGGGAAGAAGATGAAGACTCTGACTGTGGAGGAGGAGTATAAGAAGATGAGTGTTAAGGAGTTAAGGGAGTTAGCCACTTCTCTTGGGGTTTCCACTAATGGGTCAAAGAAAGAACTTGTTGAGAGGCTTTGTGCTGCTTCTGATTCACAGAATGACATGTCAAAAGATAATGTTGGAGGTATTGCAATAGGAATTTAAGTTATATATATTGAGTAATGAATTTTCTTAGGGTGTGTTTGGTACTAAGGAAAATGTTTTTGACGGGAGAAGTTATCCCGGAAAATAAGTGATTTTCTTACTTATTTTTGGCGTTTGGTAAGTAAACAGAAAATATTGTTCCAAAAGGATATGTATATGTATATATAATCTAAGCAAACTACTATGGGGCAGGAGTTGAGATAGGGGGTGGTGGAGAGGGGTATGGGGGGTCAAGAGTGTAGGGTATAGTTGTCGAGGGGCGGGGCGGGGTAGGGTAGGATGGTGAGTAGGGGATGGGAGTGTGGGTCGAGGGGTGAGGGTGAGTCCGGGGTGAGGAGGGGAGGGTGTCGAGGGTGGGGTGGGGTGTCGAGGGTGCGGAGGAGAGAATTGGAAAGTGTTTTCCTCCGTGCCAACACACTCTTAGCGTAATTTAACCTCACTTATCATTTAAAACTTTAACTCTTACAATAGTATTGCTGTTTGGCAAATCTCTTCTACTACTTTATAAGTACCAAATTAATTAAAGTTTAACTTATGAAATTTAACCATCAGTTAGTTCATTAACATAACTACCTTTGTTTTGGAACCAAAGCTTAGTTTTTTGGTAGCAGTTCTGTCCAAATTTGAAGATCTTAAGTGAAATATTATACTGAAAATTGGTCAGGCCAATGGAGTAATTTATGTTGGTTTAGGCAGTTGTTTGTGGGATTATGTGTGTCCTAACTGCCATTGATGGTGCTTGAGTGCATTGCTGAGTACAGACTTAACATAGTCTTGTTTTAATTTATTTTCACCTTTCACATTTTTACTTCTACTTCAGCCCATAATTTAAGCTTTTTTAAGTTCGTGAAAGGAAGTGGCTTTGACCAATAACTTTCAAGTGTATTAGTAAGTTGTCAATTTGAGATGAAATGTTTTCAACTCATATTACTTTTCATGTAGCTTTGTGATTGTCTAAATTTTTATTTTCAGGGTGAATTAGTTTATGATCGATTCAAGAATCATTAAATCAAAAGGGACTAAATGTTGATACTTAGGGAATAGCTGTATACTAAGTAGAATTGAACATTTTAGACAGTGGATTATCATCATAATTACTGGCATATACACATTAGTTAATGCCACAAAGTGGTAATATGCACTCTATAGTACTGATTGATAACGTAGGTGTGTGGTTTTGTGTTAAACTTAGTGCTACTTGTTTAATCCGAAGCTAACTTGACTATTTACTCTACCTTTTTGGTTGTTCTTTTCATCCTTTTCTTTTAGTGATATATGATTGTGTCTTGTTTACTGTTAAAACAATTGGCAGATGGGGATGAAGGTGAGAGAGAGAAATTGATCACAGCAACAAAGAAGGGTGCAGCTGTTTTGGATCATTACCTGCCAGATGACATCAAGACACGTTACCATGTCCTGCAACAAGTAAGTCTTTTTCAGAAAGTTTTTGCTTCTGGCTGCAAAGAAGTATTTGCATTGTTCCTGTTTTCTCTTTTTCTTATTCTTCTAATAAAGAAGGTTTTGATTCAACGAATTCTTGTTGATATGCAGGGCAATGAGATTTATGATGCCATATTGAACCAAACAAATGTTGGGAACAACAATAACAAGTTCTATATCATTCAAGTTCTAGGTTAAGTTCTCTTTGTTGCCTCACATAAGTCTTAATTTGTTGGTAGGGAACTGCCTAGCAAAGTGTAAAAGGTGCTTTGTTTTCCTTTTAAAATGGTTTTCCATGCTATGGGAGCAATATACACTACAAATTCTTCCAGTTAATTGGTGGTTGTATCATCTGACGACTTCTGATGGCTGGGAAGAACATGAGAACAGCTATGGAATATTGTATTTTGGTTCATCATGTTCTAGGAAAAAATAACAATCTTTACATTTTTTTTGCATACTAACTGAGCATTTTCATTCATCTTTCAAAAAATTTTACAAGAGATTTGAGGGAGCTTTACAACATATAAAGCCTCCCTAGATGCCTGAGAAGATAGCAAACTATCATACATCTCAGATAGATGAATTAAATGCTAAAGGTATGAAGAATACTAACTACACAAGCTAAGGTATTCCTCCAAAAAATTAGCACCAGGTAAATACTTCAAGGTGGCTCATAAACAATCATAGCTGGCTTTCTCTTCTTGATCCGGAAAGAAGGGATTTGCTGTTTATCGGTATTTAGAAGTCCCTTAACATGACTTGGTAAAGTGTATATGTGCAATTGGTTCCTGTTGGGTCCCAGGGAAGTCATTTTATCAGCAACTTTATTTGCCTCCCTGAAACAATGATTAGTGAAGACTCCAGGAATGCTCAACATCTTCTTTATCTCCTTAACAGTGTCTTCCAGTCTCCACGGTGTTGCCCAGATACCATTAATACAGTTCTGAAGCAATATTGAATCAGCTTCTGTAATGATAAGATTATATCATTGTTCAATGCACCAGTTTAGTCCAAACATGAGAGCCCAAGCTTCAGTCCAATCACTGGTACCTTGCCCCAGAGGATTAGAAAAAGCCATGATGAATCTGCCTAGACCGTCTCTTATAACTCCTCCTCCACTACAGTGACCACCAATGCATGAACCATCGCTCTTTAGCTTGACAAAAAGAATAGGAGGTTTGATCCATTTGGCTATAGTAGTTTGAACTTCAACTGTAGACTGCTCAGTCATCTTGCAGATGTCTTCCCAATTATCACCAAATCTAACTTTCTTGAACTGCAGCTTGATTAGCTGGGAAATATTGAAGCTGACCATAGACTTGGACCTTATAATGGAAGGGTTTTCTTGATCATACTTGGAGCTGCATCTAGATCTCTATAGCTCCCATAGAATAATAGGAGTATGGTCTTGAGTCTTTGCATATTTGAAAGTTTTCTCAAATCTAATTATTTCATTAGCCTTCTCCATATTTGCTTGCCTGATTTTATTCATCTGATTGCAGAGAATGATAATGGTGGGAACTTCCTAGTGTATACTAGATGGGGCAGAGTTGGTGCAAAGGGTGGAACGAAGATCAATGGTCCCTATACGTCTGCAGATGCTGCCACCTCTGAGTTTGAGAGCAAGTTCTATGACAAGACCAAGAACTATTGGTCTAACCGGAAAGATTTTGTTTGTCAACCAAAGCAATATACTTGGTTGGAAATGGACTATGATGAAACTGGGAAAGAGTCATCTGTGAGTTGTTGCTTGCACTATTGAGGCAATTACGTTCATGTGTTTAAACTTGTTATTTTTGCATTAACATAGAATCTGTTGCTATATATCACAATTATGTAGATGTGTTAAATGCATTATTTTCTCCATCAACTTAGAACTTTTTGCTCTCTTTCTGCTGTTGCATCTGAGTTCAGTTGTGAAAAAACAGTATTCACACGATAACTTGAACTTTTTGTCATATGAATAAGCAGTTCCATTTGAAGTACCATTCTTGTTTATCAAGTAGACTTGCAACAGCTATACAGTAATGTGTACTAGTGGATCTGAGGTCTTGATGAACCTTTCAAACAGGTCCAAGAACTGTCCAACTCAATACTACAAAGTCAACCTCATGAGACTAAGCTAGAGGCCCGGATTGCAAAGTTCATATCTCTTATTTGCAATGTCAATATGATGAGGCAGCAAATGATGGAAATAGGTTTTGCACTCTTGTCACTCCATTATGATTCTTATCTTTCATTGCTATGTAATTTTGACACTCCACAATGAGGTTTAATTCATCACTTCTATCTTAACTGCTATCTATTTTTGTTAATGTTGGACAGGGTACAATGCTAACAAGTTGCCACTCGGTAAATTAAGCAAAACAACTATTTTAAAGGCAAGTATCTGGCATGTTATTTATGCATGGGTGTTTCATATCTGAACCACTAATTTGTGTCGTCATATATTTAAATCTGTATGGCGCTGAATGACAAATAGTTGATGAAGCACAAATCAAACCATGTAAAGATCCGTTACACCTACATTTGTTATCTTGAATTTGATACTCCCTTGGTTCCAGTTTACTTGATTTGACTTGACCATTTCCCCTGATGTTCTATTCCTTCTTTCTAACATTCGAACATTCTAAGTGTTATAACCTAATTCTATAACATCGAATATTATTTTTTGTGAGATGAATTTTCCTCCCACCTATTTTTACCCATTTAAGCAATTTCCTTTATTTTGAATCTGATAAATCAGTCAAACTTTATCTATTTCTAAGCAATCAGTATTTGTCAACTAGCTTCATAACTTGGGAAGGATTGTGTCGTGTCTTTCCATGAAAAAAGTTAGGTTTCTAGAATTGGTTCTTCACTTTTTTTAAAGTCAAGAAAACTATTAAAACTCGCAATTTTTTGCTTCTTTTTCCCTTCCCCTGAAAAGAATGACATTTGCTAGCACCAGAATGCTTCCAGGCCTTAAGGAGGTACATCGTAGCATTAGGGCGAATCTGAGCCGCACTCTTGTGCCATATCTGAGATTATCAGAATTAGTCCCCCCAAAAGAAAAGAGAAGGATTAAGAAAAGGAAAAAGATCGGGACAATTAAATTGGATTCAAAAATGAAATCTGCTGGGTCGAAGGTGGAATCTATTTTTTCCAATTAAGAGGTCCCCTAGAGTTCTTGACATCAGTGTGTCATCTAATTTATCTAAATTTAGTACTGTCTCTGGGTTCAAATTGTGCCGGGATTAAGGATGGTGGTGGTAGCGGGTTTTGGAAGTCTACTCTCATTTGGCTTCAACTGGTTGGCTTTTCCTATTTATATTGTTTCTATGTAAATAATTATAAGTATTTAAGATTGTAGGGAGAAAAAGTTAGGCAGGAAGTGGATACATGTAGCCAGAAACTTTTAAATTCTCTTTACTATGATCGTTCCAGCTGTCATGCTTTATTACACTGACCAAGACATAAGCGAATAAGTAAAGGGATTACTAAATGAGAGCAAAAGAGAAATACTCTCAACTATTCAACTGAAAATTGGTCTTTGTTTAGGGCTATGATGTCTTGAAAAGGATTTCTGATGTAATTGGCCAGTCCAACAGAAAACTGCTTGAAGATTTGACCAGGTAAGCTTGCTTCATCCCTACTGTGAGTTGTCTGATTATGGTCAGTTGGTCACTGATCGATGCATATCAGCTTATCTCTAATCATGTTGTCTCTGGGACTTTACAAGCTTCAGGAGCAATCTTAAGACATGAATAATATGGTTTGATGTTTCTTCGCTCTTATGTTGCAGTGAATTCTATACAGTCATTCCTCATGATTTTGGCTTCAAGAAGATGCGTAAGCCATCTTAGTTCCTATTCCTTTTCCAGGAAACCTCGTGTTGCCTCCTTATCCTGCTTCATCTGCTTGCTTGAACTTCCAGTTTTTCTTCTCCTCATATTCTTTTTCTCAGTGACTCTGAGGTGGATGGTGGTAGTTTTGTTAGAAGGATTTTGCTTAACGTGCTGATATACTTGTTGACTTGCTGTCAGGTGAGTTTATCATCGACACCCCTCAGAAGTTAAAACGCAAAATTGAAATGGTGACTTCCTTTTTCTCTTTGCTAAATTCACTCCTTTTCTCTTTCGTCCCAATCATTATTTGCTATTTGCTATGTATGTATTACTCTATCATGGGTGCATTTCTATTAAAGGGATGGAAGTGTCTGCGCTTTTACCAAGTTAATTGGACTGATCATATGATGTTTCATCAGAAGTATCAACCATCATTTCGATCTAGAAGCATGGATTTCTTATTTATTGTTAGTTGATGTTCTGTACCAATGAGTTTGGTTCAAAGTTGCCAGTTGTATGCCTTTAACGAAGGAGATATAGGTGGTTTATGCAGATGGGCTAACAAAGAATATGTTAGAAAATCGAAATTAACTGGTTTCAGTCACAAATTATCACTACAATGAAATTTTAGTTCAATGGCTTTTAACGTTTATTCTCATGCTGCTTGTTTATTCTGTTACTCATTTTCGCCTGATCTTTTTGCTGTGGTGTAACTCTTGGAACTAAAAGGTCGAAGCTCTTGCTGAAATTGAAGTTGCAACTAAGTTATTGGAAGATAACACAGAGATACAGGTACTACGTTGCTGAGTCCCGTTGAAAGTATTCTTTTATTTCACTTTATCTTTGGTGCTAAAAGAACATTCGTTTATGTATAGATAAATATTTTGGAAGCTCAAAAATAAAAGTCCATAAATTTTGTCTCCATCTTGGTGCATCTCAGTGAAATGATTTTTGATTTATCTTTAAAATAAAAAAGAAACAGTTTAGTTGAAGCTATTTTCCAAGAGATCTGGCTTTTAACACAATTTAATTTGCTTTTGCACACAATAACTGTTTTGAGGATTAAGATATGATTCTGAATTTGCATCTATATGCCTTAACTTGTCATCTTCTTGTAGGATGATCCTTTGTATTATCAATATGAACAACTTCGTTGCAAACTTATTCCAGTTGAAGTTGGTACCCAGGAATATTTCATGGTATGAACAAGTTCTTGCTGGATCTATTACTTCATGGTCTTTTATCTTTTGAATATTGTATTCCTCCTTCATTCAGTGTGTTGATCAGCATGACAAGTATGAAAATTGTGAATATTATTTGTTCATCTTGTCCATGGAGTGATCACCACTTCATGTCTTTTCGTCTCTGATTATTATTCATGTCTGGAGTTTATAAAGCTGAGTTATGTTATTTTTGTCAGATTGAGAATTACATGAAGAATACTCATGCAAAAACACATTCTGGTTATACTGTCGGTATTGTTCAAATATTTAGGGCGTCAAGAGGTGATGAAACTGAAAGATTCCAGAAGGTGATTGCAAATCTCCCATAAAATGCCTTACAACAGCTGTTTCTATTTATAACTTATAACTACTACTACCTAAGCCTGATGTAAACATGTGAACTTTTGGAAGCAGTTCTCGAATACAAGTAATAGGATGCTTTTATGGCATGGTTCTCGGCTGACAAACTGGGCTGGCATTCTTTCACAGGGTTGTTTGCTAATTCTCTTGCTTAAGTATTTTCAAGCGTGATTTAAATCTTCAGTAGATTCACTAAAGATGGTTCCTGCGTGATACCGTAGGTTTACGAATTGCTCCTCCAGAGGCACCTTCGACTGGGTATATGTTTGGTAAAGGTGTTTATTTTGCTGATATGTTCTCCAAAAGTGCAAATTATTGCTATGCATCCTCTACTGCTAGGGATGGTGTGCTTCTGTTATGTGAGGTTGGTTAGCCCTTCAATCCAGCCCAATTTTTGTTCTCGTCTCTTATTCCTCTAGACGAGTCCCTTTTACTTGTCACAACCTCTCTATATCTAGCTTGCTGTTTCATATGATTTCTTTCTCAAGCTTTGGATAGGAGGGAAGCCTCCTGCAATCCAGAAAGTAATAGTAGCATTTGCATACTGATGACCTTGCTACTTCCTTAACAGGTTGCTCTTGGTGACATGAATGAGCTTCTGTCATCAAACTACAATGCTGATAAGTTGCCTTTGGGAAAGCTAAGGTTTCAATCTTCTCATATTTATGTTATTGCTTAAGATAGTAAACTCAAAATACAACAAAAGGAAAAATTAAACTAACTATAGATATAGACAACCATGTCTTGAGCTTGAAAAGAATGATTCATGGGAATATCATGATTCCTGATATTGCAGCACCAAAGGAGTCGGTGCTACTGCTCCAGATTTTTCAAAAGGTCATCTACTTGAAGATGGTGTCGTCGTTCCTTTGGGAAAGCCAAAGAAGCAACCAGACCACAAGGTTTGCTCTAGCCTTGTTGATGAAATCCCTTTTATTGCACGGCTCCTTTTGCTCAAAATCTTATATGCATATCATGTTTGTGATTGCGAAATTGTGAATGATAAATCCTTGTTTGTGTTAAAATGAACATCAATATCTTACTTCATGATAGCTGCCTTGTCCCTTGGGCCTTACCATTTTTGTGATATATATGTATAGCAGATCATGTAAGCATTATTTACATGTTTCTTTGCAGGGACATTTGTTGTATAACGAGTACATAGTTTACAACGTGGAACAAATAAGGATGCGCTACATTATCCAGGTTGAGTTCAATTATGGGAGATAATCACTCTAAATATATGGTTATAGATTTTCATCTTAGTTTTGACAATCAGAATATTGTTTAGGTATTTTATCATGTAAATTTATACTTTTGATCGTCTATGTGATTATAGCAAAGGTAGCACGAGAAAACTTTGCCAGAAATGAGTGGTTATGCTTATAGTGAATTCTCCCTTTTCCGGGCCTGAGATACTAGGTAGTGGTATTCCCTTAAGTATTTTTGTTTATGTAGAGTTTTGTTGATTTGGATGTATCTAGTATTACTGAACAAGATTCACAAGCTATTAGCAAGGGTTAATTTGAAATGCAAAACCTGTTCTATACAACTTTATATTATCTTATAGTTCATCACACATATTGGTATGTAATTGCTTATAAATTCTCTCACGTGTTCGTTGACTCACAACGGCCAATTATTTTTTTGTTGTTTCTAAATGATGACTATATTTCCATTCAATAATTTCAATACAATATATTCCTATGACATACCCCTTTTTTTCCACTTCTCTTTTTCTGTTTTTTTGTTTTCTCCATTGTGGTTGTTTTCCTACCTACCATAAAAAAGTTAGGGAAACTACCAGCTATATCTATTTATAAGTAGCTTATAACAAAAATTGGTCAATTCACAAAATATTACTAATAATAGTCAAGTGTTACCAACATTAGCAAATTAGCTTTTTGTAGCAAAAAAAGGGTCAAATTTTTGTTTTATTATGAGTGAGTGTTATTATAATAGATTGGGTACACCTTAAGGTGTTTGAATCTCAGTTTTGGGATGATTTGCTAGAGTTTTGAGGTTGTTTGAATTAAAAATTCGAAGTAGACGATGAACATGAAAAAAATTATGTGTATCACATATGTATTGTATTTGTATCAAATGTGTATCACATGTATATTCATATATACCTGTGTGTGCGATACATGCCTGTATTCGCAGAAGAATTTTTTGAATTCGATTTTAACTGTCAATTTTGATACCAAATTAGTCCAAATCACCTCAATATTCCTCAAATTTTGTATATTGACTCATCTAATACGTTTTCAATGAATTTCAACCATACACATTGAAAAAATATCCCCTTTTGCTTAGACTTTTTGAATCTCGTATATATGTATGTATATATATATATTTCATCACCTTATTTGTTACCTCATCCATGAAATTTCCTTATGCATCTAATGTTGTTGATCATGCTTAAAAATATGAAAGGAGATTTTTGCATGTGATTCTCGGAGAGAAAGAACCTTGTTTATTTGGGTTTTCAATTTTTATATGTGCTTGACTAGTTTTGATAAGTCTATGATTAATGGCTAGAGATTGGTAAGTTATGACTTATTTGGGACATTTCTATAAGATTCCCAAAAAGTTATACTTGTTTGACATAAGTCCTCAATTTTTCATGTACTTTTGTTTCTCAATGTCTATATACAAGTTATTATATAAAAAGAAAAGAAATTCCAGTCTGTGATCGGCTTGTTCACATAAACAAAACCTTTTCATATAGTGTACGCTACACATTGCATGAAAGGGATTCTTTTCCAGGATGCCCCAAATATAAACTTTGCATGAAGAGATACTTTCCAAAAGAAAAAAAAACATTTTTTTTACGAAAACCTACAATCCAACAAAAGACGTGAAGAATTTAAAATGTTATTTTTAGGGGTGTACATAGATCGAGTTAGTTTGGATTTTTCAATTACCAAATCAAATCAATGGTGTCGGATTTTTAAATCTATAAACCATACCAAACCAATAAAGTCGAATTTTTCAATCTCGATTTTTCTCGGGGTTTTTTGTTTTTTTCCGGGTTTTCGGATTTTTTTCCGGGTAAAGTCATCATAGCACAAAATATATAACTTGTGTTCCAATTATTTCTTTAGTCCTAGTAGGATACAACTATATAATGTATTTTTTAAGAAAATAACACAATAATATGAGATTAGTCACAACATTGTACTAAATAATATATTCAATAACAAAGATAATAAAATCGCATAAATAAAATATTACTAATTAATACGCCATAATAAAAATTAAGATAATCTAAAAATACTATATAGGTAATGCTAAAATAAGTACATCTAATAAGTACTAATTAATTACACAACTAAGTACTAAAGAAAAAAATAAGCTAGGTTATGCATTTTTCATTATAAACCAATGTAAAACTAAAAAATGGATATCCAACACTATTGTCATTCTTAGTATTGAATTGAATTTTCTTTTATCAGGATTAGTATTGATTTGAACTTTATTTGACTTACTACTTTTTGGGTAAAATTTATTGGACCATTCAAGAATGTTAAGTCCAAACTTTAAATAATACGTTTAAAGATAAAATTGTGAACAAGTTTAACAAATATTTATAAATTATATTACAATAAATATTTATATGATGAAATATTTTAAAAAATTGTACAAATGTAATGTCGGGTTGGTTTGGTTTCGGTTTGACTTTTTTTTAGATAAAACCAAACCAAATCAATTATGGTCGGATTTTATTTGCCAACACCAAAATAAATCAAACTAACCCACAATCGAGGTTTTTATCCGATTTGACTCGATTTATCGGTTTTCTCTGTACAATCCCTGGTTATTATTCCAAGAAATGAGGTGAGGTGGTAACAAGGATTTTAAACTAGTCATCATCATCAAGCACTAATATACCTAACAAGATATCAAAATTAAAAGTTACAACGATCAGATCATTATATCCAAATCAAAGTCATCCTAAAATCCCAATTGATCATTATATCCGAATCAAAGCCATTAATTAATTAATTATATATCCAAATCAAACAATATATATATATATATATATATATATATATATATATATATATATATATATATATATATAATGATTGAAAGAGTAGTAAAAAGAAAAGAAAATATCAGCTGTTTGTTTAAAATAAAAGTTTTTGGATGTGAAGAAGCATGGGCCATATATTAATGGGAAAAGGTCGAAATATACCCCTCTACTTTTGTATATTAATCACATGCACCCTCTGTTATACTATAGGGCCACATTACTCTCACCGTTACCCAACTTTATAAAAATATCCCTCATTAAACGAAAAGTTATCAGACATGTTGGCGTGACCCGTTTTTAAAATTAAAAAGTTTCGACCCATCGACCCATAACCCGTTTAGCCAATTACTGCATTCAGCCTCAATGAAATCAGCTAATTTTTGGTCAGGTTTGAGGATTTCCATCACTGCCTCTCTCACTGAAGAATCAGTTATTTGGGTGTTAATGATTCCGGTACGGATATCATTACAAAGTAGAGACTAGTGCTTCTCCAGGAATCGCATGGCACGAACGAAGGTGGTTGCAAAAAAGGAGCCAACCTGGAAAACTTGTTGGTTTTGGCAGAGGCCACAAAGCATTTGCGAGTACGTGCTTTGGTAAGAGTTTGAGCACAAAATGGTTGCAGTTGGACTAATGCAGTTATCCGCGGGGTGATGAAGAGGACTATACTTGAAATAAGGACTCTTGTAAATATTAGTTAAAAGAAAGCGAGCTATTAATCTTCCTGGGGTCTTGTCTTTAACGGTTATGAACATGAAATATATTCCTTTACCCTTTCCAAAATCTAGAGCCACTTGGCTCAACACAGACATGTCACGATCTAATTTTTTCTCCGTTGGGTATCGTGATGATACCTAGTCTTAGGGACTAGGTAAGCCTAATATTTACTAAATAATAACAATAATTAAATAACATCTAACAGTTGACAATAATAAAATGGTACGACAAATAAGTCAACTCAGAAATTTCAGAACTCAAGGAAAACGGAGGAACTAATTCACAAGGAGTAGCAACAATAGAGAATGCTAGTCATAATAAGAACAACTCAACAAGAAAGGAATTATTATGTAACAACGGTCTACAATATACAGTTCGACAACGAGGGAGCTAACACAAGACGAATAATTCTAAATAAGGACAAGTCAACTAAAATATAGGATATCTAACTTCTTTTAAGGTTGGCAATTAAGAAAGAGATACAATAATTTCAATTAGGGATAAGCAACAGAAATATAATCAAAGCCTCAATCAAGGATGGACAATTATAAAAGAGATAATTATAACTTCAAATAAAGATAAGCAGTTAGGGAAAAAATAACATGGCAATAGAAGAGATAACAATTTCAGTTAAGGCACAGATGACTCAAATAGGCATCAAGGGTGGATCATGAAGCAATTAATTCTAATTAAAGCAGGTAGAGGTGAAACTAGTAATGAAGAGACGTATTCATAGCATCATAACTGCATAATCAATGAATACAAGGACCTAGGAATCCTAAAAGACCAATTTCAACAAATAAGTCCGAGCACGCACTCGTCAACTCGCATACACGTACTACAATCAACATAGAAGACTCAAATCCTAAGGGGTAATCCCCCCACACAAGGTTAAGCTAGATACTTACCTCAAATAGAGGAACTCGCCTCGATAAGCAGAACCGAATCAAAATACGAATGGTTCCCCTCTGTAACAAATCAAAAGCATACCTATATGACATCATCTGGCGCAGCGGCCTCCAGCCTACTATATGAGACACATCAACGGGCCGGGCCTTCCCCTCTTGGGCGCCCTATATTTTTCTGAATACTCCGCTGTGACACACTTGTCCGGAGTCTAGGACAATCTCTCACTCTGTGGCTGGGTGTCCATACTCGAAGCAACCTCTCTGCTGACGTGGATGTGGGAACTATGCGTCACGGGTACTTTGAGACCCATGAGCACCTGAAACATTGGGCGAAGCCTGAAGTGCAAACTGAATTGGCTGACCCACAAAACCTCTACCATGTCGTACCCTGCCTCTAAAATAAGGACCAATTGATCTCTCCGGTCTACGACGCTTCCTTGCCTCCCTGTCCTCTCTCTCCTGACCTCGCATGTACTCTCTCTCATGGCCCGCTTATACTCTCTCTCATGGACCCGTTCGTCCTCTCTCTCCTGATCTCACATGCCCTCTATACGGCGAGTGATTCCTACCACCTGCTGAATTGAAACATCTGACTCTAACTCCCGAGCCATGCTAAACCGAATATCATGCCTGAGTCCCTCAATGAATCTATGGACACGCTCTCTAACTATGGAGACCAAAGCAGGTGCATGCATGGCCAAATCACTGAATCTCACGGCATACTCTGATACTGACATAGTTCCCTGGCGCAGCCGCTCAAACTTCGCGCGCCATGTATCTCGAAGGGACTGCCATGTAAGTGAAGCTAACTCGGCCGGGCTACCCAACTCATACGCCCGCCACCACTGATAAGCTGCTCCCTTAAGCTGGAACGTAGTAAAAGCAACCCCATTCGTCTCAACAATACCCATAGTGCAGAGAATGTGATGGCACTCCTCCAGAAAACCCAGTGCACTCTCTGAAGCCAAACCATTGAATGTAGGAGGGTCATATTTGTTGAACCTTGCAAGTCTAAGCTGCTCTTCCTCAGATGTTGCTGCCCTGACCTCAGGCTGAACTGGAACCACATGCTGTGTCTCCATGACACCTGGAACCTGATCGACGTGGACTTGCTGATTTAGAATGCGGGCGGTGGGAGTTTTGGTCCCTCCCCTGGTCTGCGAAGTAGCTGGTGAAACCGAAATCAAGCCCGTCAGAGCCAATATACCAAACATGCTCAGGAACTATGCTAAGGTCTCTTAAAGTCCTGGGGTAATAGCAGGCACCTCCGGTACCTGCCCCCCAACTGGAACTACTGGCGTCTCCTCAACTGCTGCTCTGGTAGGTTCCCTAGCTGCGACACGTGCTACTCGTCGGCCTCTGCCTCTGCCCCTAGCGACATCTTCTCCGGGGGTAACATCATCAGTAACTGCAGCTCGTGTCCTCACCATCTGTGAGAGAATGGAATGATAAAAGTTCCAAATTTCGAGATCAATAAACTCGCACTATAGGAATGAAGGAAGTGAAACTGTCCTAATAGTTCCGTAGCCTATCGAAGATAAGTACAGACATCTCCGTACAGATCCGCAAGACTTTACTAAACTCGCTTATGACTCGTAGCACCTATGAACCTAGAGCACTGATACCAACTTGTCACGATCCAATTTTCCCTCTGTTGGGTATCGTGATGACACCTAGTATTAGGGACTAGGTAAACCTAACATTTACTAAATAACAACAATAATTAAATAACATCTAACAATTGACAATAATAAAATGGTATGACAAATAAGTCAACTCAGAAATTCTAGAACTCAAGGAAAACGGAGGAACTAATTCACAAGGAGTAGCAAAAATAAAGAATGCTAGCCATAATAAGAACAACTCAACAAGAAAGGAATTATTATATAACAACGGTCCACAATGTACAGTTCGACAATGAGGGAGCTAACACAAGACGAATAATTGCAAATAAGGACAAGTCAACTAAAATATAGGATATCTATCTTCTTTTAAGGTTAGCAATTAAGAAAGAGATACAACAATTTCAATTAGGGATAAGCAGCAGAAAGATAATCAAAGCCTCAATCAAGGATGGACAAATATAAAAGAGATAATTATAACTTCAAATAAAGATAAGCAGTTAGGAGTAAAATAGCATGGCAATAGAAGATATAACAATTTCAGTTAAGGCACAGATGACTCAAATAGGCATCAAGAGCGGATCATGAAGCAATTAATTCTAATTAAAGCAGGTAGAGGTGAAACTAGTAATGAAGAGACGTATTCATAACATCACAACTGCATAATCAATGAATACAAGGACCTAGGAACCCTAAAAGGCCAATTTCAACAAATAAGTTCGAGCACGCACCCGTCACCTCGCATACACGGACTACAATCAACATAGAAGACTCAAATCCGAAGGGGTAGTTCTCCTACACAAGGTTAGGCAAGATACTTACCTCAAAGAAGACAAACTGATACTCTAAAATAAACTTCTCGGGTGAAATGACCTCCGGACGGCTCAAATCTAACCAAAATATCTTCAAAGTACAAATAAAACTCATAAGAAACTATTCCTGATCATAAAGGCTCAATCTTTATTAAAATCTAAAAATCGACCAAAACTTGACTCCTAGGCCCGCATCTCGGAACCCGATAAATTTTTACAAAACCCGAACACCCATTCCGATACTAGTTCAACCAAACTAAATTTATCAAATTCCGATACCATTTTGTCCCTCAAATCATGATTTTTCATTTTGAAAGTTTTCTTCAAAAATTCTCATTTTTCTCAACTCAAAACACAAATTAAATGATAAAAATATAGATAGAATCATGGAATATAATAAATTCTAGCTGAAAAACACTTACCCAATCGATTTGCTTGAAAATCCACAAAGAATCGCTCAAAACTGAGCTCCACAAGTCAAGATATGATAAAAATGGCCTAACTCTCGATTTGGAAAATATATTCTGCTGCCCAGGTGTTGGTACATCGTGATCCGATCGCGGAAGAGGAGCTGCGATCGCGAAGAGGAAATGGCTATTGCCCGGAATTAGTGTTGTGCGATCACGAACAAGCATGTGCGATCGCGAAGAAGGAAAAAGAAAATGGCCCAGAAACTGGGCTACGCGAACGCGAAGGAGGGGAAAGCACGCTTACGTGTTCACAGATAGAACAGTGCGAACGCGTAGAGGAAATGGTCATCAGCTCCCAGCTCCTAGTTTCTACTACGCGAATGCGAAGAGGGAGAAAGCAGACTTTCGCGATCAATCACATGATCATGCGACCGCGAAGAACAATAAATTCCTCCTCCAAAATTACTCTTCGCGAACGCGAAGGAAGGGACGCGAACACGATTAAGGAAACTAGATGAGAGAAAACATCAGTTCAAAAATAGAAGGAAATGGCATGTAGCCCATCCGAAACACACCCGAGGCCCCCAGGACACCGTCCAAATATACTAACAAGTTCCATAACCTAATACGGACTCGCCCGAGGTCTCAAATCACATCAAACAACGCCGAAAATACAAATCGCACCACGAATCGAACTTATGAACTTTCAAAACTTCCATCTTCTAAAACTCGTGCCGAAACCTATCAAACCAACCCGGAATGACGTCAAATTTTGCAGGCAAGTCCCAAATAACATAACAGAGCTGTTCCAACTATCGGAATCACATTCCGACCCCGATATCAAAAAGTCCACTTCCGGTCAAAATCTCCAAAAAATCGACTTTTGTCATTTCAAACCTAAATGAGCTACAGACCTCTAAAACACAATTCGGACATGCCCTTAAGTCCAAAATCACCTAATGGAGCTAACGGAACCGACGGAACTCCATTCCGGAATCGTCTCCACGCAGTTCCGACTACGGTCAAAATCTCCAAAAAATTGACTTTTGCCATTTCAAGCCTAAATGAGTTACCGACCTCCAAAACACAATCCGGACACGCCCTTAAGTCCAAAATCACCTAATGGAGCTAACGAAACCGACGAAACTCCATTCCGGAGTCGTCTCCACACAGTTCCGACTACGGTCAAAACCCTAAGACTTAAGCTTCCGTTTTTGGGACCAAGTGTCCCAAATCACTCTGAATCATCCGGTAATTGAATTCAACCACGCACGCAAGTCAATACACATAATACGAAGCTGCCCAGGGCCTTATGCCGCCAGACGAAATTTAAATTCACAAAACGACCGGTCGGGTCGTTACAAGACATCACAAAGTTTGTGAAGGTGTAATCTCCTCCCAACACAGACATCAGACATGCAGACGGGTTATATGGGTTATGGGTTGAAACTTTTTAATTTTAAAAATGGGTCATGCCAACATGTCTAATGGCTTTCCATTTAATGAGGGGTATTTTTATAAAGTTGGGTAACAGTGAGGGTAGATGTGACCCTATAGTATTACTTTGAACAATATACGGGTATATTTGAACTTTTTTCCTATATTAATTGTAAGCAGATGAAAGAGAGAGAATCTAGTCCAGAGGAAAAGAGAGTGAAACAGAAGGCGGTGTTTTTTTTATAGCTAAAGTTGAAATGAGGGAAAAAGGTCTACTTACTTCTGACATGAGCGCCGCCAATTCCTCCTTGATTCCCTAATTCATTTACATGCACAGATTCACCAATATTTGCAAAATTATTACTACTACTTGTTATAGTTTGAAATGAGGATAAGTAACAAGTTAGTTGAAAAGTACTTAACTATGAGCTTATATATCGTTTGACTAATTGTTGGAGAAAAGAAAATGAATGAAATTACTAAAAGACCTTATATTGTTTAAGTGAATCAGTTACAATAATTTCTTAGGGTGAAAATAGGTATTAGCCAGTTTTTGGACTGGTATTTGAAAAATAGTCAGCGTTTGCAAAGTCATTGATAAATAGTCATTATTTTACTGCAACACGGAAAGGTCTAACATAATATACTGGAGATTGGTGCACCTGTGTATGAACTTCCAGTATATTTTGCTGAAATTCTAACACACGAAAAGTTCCAGCATAATATACCGGAGATTACAGCACCTATGTATGAACTTCCAGCATATTATGCTGGACCAGTATATTATGCTGGAATTCCAGTATATTATGCTGGAATATTTTTCGGATTTTGAATAGTTTTTTGTTCAGATTTATCTTTACATGAAAAGTGACTAAATTTCGATTACTTTTGAAAATGTACATATTTTATAATTACCACTTGTAAATCTGACTATTTTTAAATTTCACCCTTTCTTATGAGATAGAAAAAAAGAAGAAGTATATATGCAATTGAACTATGACGGGTGTAGTATCTGGAAAAAAGAAAAAGAAAAGGCCATAGCTACTTACTCACAATTTTAAAAATGCGAATTTATTTACTATAACACGTTGAGAATGGTTTACAATCATCATAAAAAAATTTAAATGTAATTTAAATGTTGCATGATCACTCGAAAATATATTTGGTTGGAGAAATTTTCTCTGCCCCTCGCTGTACCAAGAAATCATATCTTCATATTCAATGATTCTTTCCTTAGAGAGGCGTTTCGGAATAGAGAACTGAAGTGATTAATCTCTCAATGTTTTTCAAAGATTTTTATTCCCATGAAACTTATTGTGTCAAACTTTGGTAGAAATTTATTTTTTCTCTATATAATATGCACAAGTAATGGTGGTAAAATGGATTAAAAAAATAGTTATTCACCCCTGTATTATCCACTAAAAAATGGGTCGGATAATAAACTTTTTAAAAATGGGTCAAATAGGGATAAAAATTATATTATTCACTTAAAATATGGATAACCAATGGATAACTAATGAGTTTAATTTTTATATTTGTAAAGACTCAAATTAGGGGTTATTCAAGTTTGGGCTACTAGAAATTCTTCCAAACAAGCCATGGATAACATGAATATCTATATTATCCGCTGATTAACCTATTTTCTATCCGTATTAAATATAAATCGTGTCAGATAATTTATCCGTTTTTTGCATTATCTGTTTTCTCCGCCCCACTGGCCCGTTTGCCACCCACAAGTCGTAAAAAACAAACAAATCGTCCACCATGTAACGCGAATGTTTAGTAAAGACATTCCTCCAATTTGCTAAAGGCGAAAAAAGAAACTATATCTGCATAATCGCATGTAATTATCCTTTGCCATAGGGAGTGTATGAATTCTTGACAAGATTCTCCAGAAAAATCTTTCTTCTATTTTTGAAGCATATGACACCATCTAGTCGTTTTTTATTGGCTAGGACTTCATATTTAATGTCTGAAACGAAGCTCTTGGAAATTTTAATTATGCAACATCTCTGCTAAGATTGAGAGGTAAAAAATTTAAGGAGAATTGTTAATGAATTTTTTTTTTTTTTTTTTTGGTTTAAGGTTCAATTGTCTGAATGGAGGAAGATAAATTATGTCATCTCCATTTTTTAGAATGTACGTCAACGGAAAGAGTGTACAAGATTAAGATGGCAAAATGGCCTCCGGACCACTTAAACTTGTACTCAATTGTAAACCCGGTATAGAAACTTTGTGTTTTCCTATTTGAACACCCCAACTCAACTATTCACACATCAATAGGCACACTCAGTTGAGCATGTTTCTGAGTCGCGGTGACATAATTGACACGTCACTTAATTAGCCTTTCATAATTTTACATGTGTAATTTGTGGGTCCTACTTTTAAAAAATATTAATTTAACAAATGCTTATCAAAATACTCCATCCTCAGCGGGTTCTACCATCTCCATTGAAACACTACCTCTTCCCGCTTCTCTTTTTTTTTTTTCCCCCAAAACTCCGATCCGGCGTACAACAATAATATCTCCGCTAACACTGCCACCATCTTTCCTATGGAAAACCTACAATCCATTTTCTAAGCATCAAAACTAAAATCCAGAAACGAAAAACATGAAGAAGAAAGAAAAAAATCTTAATAAAATTTTGAAACCCAAATGTCAAAATAAAAGAAAAAGCGCTTTTGCTCAAGTTTTCTCATCTTCAAATCTAGTCCTTTGTAAATGAGAAAAAATGAGTCGATTTGACCGGTCAATTCACCAGAAAATATTTTTGGCCGGAAAAGAATTGTGACGCTCATATCTATACTCAGATTGTTGGCATATGTATTCTTTCTTAAAATTAGAAGGTGATTTAGAAGTAGCTTAATTAGTTATTTGTATCGTATTTAGTGAAAAATAATCTCAATGCTTGGCTTATTGAGGAGAAAAGAATGGGGGAAAGAATAGGAAAGTTGGAAGAGAATTAATTAGGAAGAGGAAGATGAAAGGGAAGGGGAATAGGGGAGACAAGAATTCTGGAAAAGAAGAACAAACGTGGGAAGGGGAGGTGGGGGATGAGAAGAACAAGGAAGGGAGAAGGGGACGGTGGAACTCACATAATTTTTCTTTTTATTTCTTTTACTTTTTGTCTTATCTTTTTATTTTTAATTCTATTTATGTTTTAGTATTTTTTTTACATAAAAAAACTGAATTCACGCGCCTAATTTGCGTGAATTACACACAGTATTGCCATATCACATATGATATTGCCACATAAGCATAGTCAACGATCAAATATATCTATTGATGTGCGAATAGTTGAGTTGGGGTATTCAAATGGGAAAGTACAAAGTTTCTATACCGCGTTGACAATTGAGTACAAGTTTAAACGGCTCGGAGGTCATTTTGCCAATTAAGAAATCAATTGACTCTATTTTTGCCTTATCTTTTATCCTCAATTCTGAAATTCAGAACCAGAAAAATCAGATAATAAAAATAAAATGTCCCCTTAGTATGCTTGTATGTTTGCAAATCCTCCAATTGCTGCTGTGGTATTAGGGGGTTTGCTGTGGGAGATGGCAACAGAAATAAAGGCATTTGACATCAACTAATCGATATATTGAAAGTGGCCAAATAATTTAAAAATAAAAATATCCCGCCTAGTTAAGCTTTTTTATCCACAAAAAAGAGACTGATAAATTGAATTTTTTTTAACTAATTTGGGTTTCTGTTTATTTTATTTTTTGGTTTCAATATTGAAAAGGGTTGCAAATATTTGATTTTGACTTCATTTGTGAAGCTATCATGTCATATTTGGAGATTTAACTAAGTGGTCACAAATTTTCCATTTGATGATTTTAATACAATGGACATTGGGTATTGTAGGCGCATTAGCGCCGAGGAGGTCGTGGAGGCTATGCGCAAGATGAGCAGGGGTAGAGCGACTAGTACAGACGAAATTTCGGTCAAGTTTTGGAGGTGTGTGGGTAGAGCAGGCCTGGAGTGGTTGACTGGGCTGTTCAATGTTATTTTCAGGACGAAGAGGATGTCGAATGAGTAGAGGTGGAGTACGGTGGTACCGTTGTACAAGAACAAAGGTAATATCCAGTACTGTAACAACTATAGGGGTATCAAGTTACTTAGTCATACTATGAAAGTTTGAGAGATGGTGGTAGAAGCAAGGGTGAGGAGGACTATGTCTATATCTGACAACCAGTTCGGGTTCATACCGGATCGATCGACTACGGAAGCTACCCACCTTATTAGGAGGTTGGTGGAACATTACATGGATAGGAAGAAAGATCTGCACATGGTGTTTATTGACCTGGAGAAAGCATATGACAAGGTCCCTAGGGAGGTTCTCTGGAGATGCCTGGCGGTAAAATGTGTGCCGGTAGTTTACATTAGGGCGATCAAGGACATGTATGATGGAGCTAAGACTCGGGTTAGCAGCGGGAGGCGACTTAGAGCATTTTTCCGGTTGTTATGGGATTACATCAAGGATCTGCGCTCAGCCCGTTCTTATTTGCCTTGGTGATGGACGTACTGACATACCACATTCAAGGAGAGATTCCATGGTGTATGTTATTCGCCGAGGACATAGTTCTGATTGATGAGACGCGAGGTGGTGTTAGCGACAGGCTGGAGGTTTGAAGGCATACCCTCGAGTCTAATGTTTTCAATTTGAGCAGGACCAAGACAGAATATCTCGAATGCAAGTTCAGTGCCGAGTCGGGGGATATGGGCATGTACGTGAGGCTTGGAGCATAGGTCATCCCCAAGAAAAGCAGTTTTAAGTACCTGAGGTCGATTATCCAGGGGGACTGACAAGAGAGTACCACCGTTAATCAAAGGTAAGTTCTATAGAGCTGTGGTTAGACCGGCCATATTGTATGGGGCAGAGTGTTGGCCGCTCTCATATCTAGAAGATGAAAGTGGCAGGGATGAGGATGTTGAGGTGGATGTGAGGGCATACTAGGATGGATAAGATTAGGAATGAAGTTATTCGGAAGAAGGTGGAATCAATCCTGCCTGGGCTAAAGTGCCAAACATGCTCAAAAACTGGGCGAGAGTCTCCTGAAATGCAGGGGTAGTAATAGGCGTCTCGGGTGCCTGCTCTCCAGCCGAAGCTACCGGTGGCTCCTCTGTAGCAGCTCGTGCAGGTGCTCTGGCTGCCCCATGTGGCCGTCCTCTGCCCCCGCCCCGGCCTCTCGCGGCTCTGGCAGAGGGCGCGGGTGTCTGATCATCCGATCTAGTTGTGCGTGTCCTCACCATCTGTGAGAGAATAGAAAGACATAGATTTAGAATTTCGATGTCAACAACTTCGCACGATAAGGAATCAATGAAGTGAAGCTTTTCCTAACAGTTCCATAGCCTCCAGAAGATAAGTACAGATGTCTCCGTACCGATCTGCGAGACTCTACTAAACTTGCTTGTGACTCATAACACCTATGAACCTAGAGCTCTGATACCAACTTAACATACATGCAGAAATGACTAAAGCAATAATTTAAGGTCTCAAAACCTCAACAAATATATAACATAAAATTTGCAACTCAACATGTACAACTTCCAAAACCCCACGGAGAAATACAAGTCATAGGTTCTAAGTAGTAGTACTAAATAATCCTATACATCAATGTCTATAAAAAAAGGATAATGAGATAAAGGAATCTAGGTAGAAGGGGACTCTGAGGCCCGCGGACGCCGATATGTATACCTTGAAGTCTCCGCAGCTAAACTCTTGCTAACACCTGGGTTGGTAAGAGGTACCTGGATCTGCACAAAAAGATGTGCAGAAGCGTAACATGAGTACACCACAGAGGTACCCAGTAAGTGCTAAGCCTAACCTCAGCAGAGTAGTAATGAGGTCAGGTCAAGGTCCTACTAGAATAGATAAGACAAACTTTACAAGTGTAAGGCAGTGCAGTAATGGAAGCAATGAAATTTAAACAACAATTAACATATCAAGGTTAGCTACACGGAACTAAAGTAAATAATGCAACACGGAGAAAAAATAAAGTGATATGATAAGTAAACAAAGCGACCAAAGACAAGTGCATCAATAGAGAAATACCAACAAGAGTCACTACCGAGGTACCACCTCGTAGTCTCAAATCACAAGAATAAATCATAATCTTTCCTTATATCATCGCGAGAGCCTTTACATTTAGTTTTAAAAATTATTTTCCTGAAATAACATCCCGCGTTTTAGCCCACCTTATCACACCACATGACTTCTAGTAGTTCCCCTACTAGTCACGCATATCAAGCCCACCTTATCTCACCGCATGCATTTCAACCCCAAAACCTTATACCACCGCATGCGTATCAATATCACAACGTATCACAAATCGCACCTCAAGTGCCCAATATCATAACTTGCCATATAAACCAAACAATAACAATGTTTTTATAATAAAGAGCCCATGACTCAACCACAATGTAAACAAGAGTCTCAACAACAATAACCGGTAGTGAATAATTTAACAAGAATAATATTTTACAACTTAACACTTTGCCTCAATGCAAATCACGACCTTTATAACTCAACACCAATTTCAACAATAAGATATTCCAAGAATAACAACTTCAAGTAAAGAGTTAAACGGTTAAATAATGAATACAGAATAAAGGAAACAAGAACTTCAACTAAACATGTAGAGCAATTAGCAAGTAAGAGATAAGACAAGTAGACATGTGAAAATAGACTATAAATGATGACTATAACATGTTAAGGTAACTCAATTAAGGCATGAAAGGAATCTACATAGCTAAAATCGGTAATTTTCACATTTAGCCCATGTACGCACTCGTCACCTTGCGTACACGAGTTTAACATATCACAATTATCATAACGAATGCAAATCTTAAGGGGTAATTCCCCCACACAAGGTTAAGAAAGTCACTTACCTCAAATCACGCTAACTCAATCCACTAATAAGCCTTTCCTCGATTATCCAACTCCGAAGGGCTTGAATCTAGCCAAAATAATTTCATTATATAAATATAAACTATAGGAAACTAATTCAAAAAATAAAATTACGATCTTTACAAAGAATTAAAAAGTCAACTCAAATAGTCAACTCGGGCCCGCATCTCAGAACCCGATCAAAATTATAAAATCCGAATATCCATTCGATAATGAGTCCAACCATACAAGAATTACTCAAATCCGACCTCAAATCGCCTTTCAAATCCCCAAATTTTAGTCTAAGAAATTTCATAATTTTTTCTCTAAATTTCTATCTCAAAATACTAATTAAATGATAAAATTAATAGTAGATTCGTGTAATTTAACCAAAATCGAGTTAGGAATTCTTACCCCAATGTTTTCCTTGCAAAATCTCCTGAACAATCGCCCCACACCGAGTTCTCGAAGTTCAAAATGGATTATGAAAATTGAACCCTCGAATAAGACCTTTCTGCCCAGCGAACCCGTACCTGCGAACCATCTGACGCATATGTGGCTCCACACCTGCGGAATTTCCATCGCAGGTGCGGTCATAACTAAGCCCAGCAACCTTCGCTTCTGTGAGAACCAAGCTGCATCTGCGCATGCGCACCTGCGGCGAATAAGTCCCACCTGCGATCCAGCCCGCGCATGCGCGTCCTTCCATCGCAGAAGCGACTTCGCTTCTGCGGAGACCATCCCGCTTCTGCGACCCCAGCGGGGCAAGACCAACTCCTCTTCTACGATCCACTGCTCATTTTTACAAGTCTGCACCTGCGGCCAGTCCCTCCGCAGGTGCGATGACACAAGATGCTGGAAACTTCAACAATTGCATAAGTCCGAAAATTGATCCGGATTCAACCTGTTTCACACTCGGGGCCCCCGGGACCCCGTCCGAATATACCAATAAGTTCCAAAAGACATAACGGACCTACTCGAGGCCAAAAATCACATAAAACAACATCGATTCTACGAATCGCAACCCAAATTCAAGCCTATAAACTATGAACTTCCAAATTCTGAAATCAATGCCGATTCATACCAAAATAACTCCAATTGACTTCAAATATCGCACACAAGTCATAAATGATATTATGGACCTATTACAATTTCTGGAATTGGGATCCGACCCCGATACCAATAAAGTCAACTCCTGATCAAACTTTTCAAATCTTTCAATTTTTAACTTTCGCCAATTCACGCCAAAACGACCTACGGACCTCCAAGTCAACACCTAGACAAACTCCTAAGTCTAAAATCACCATACAAAGCTATTGGAACCATCCAAACTTCTGGAGTCGTCTACACAAAAGTCAAACTATGGTCAACTCTTTCAATTTAAGACTCCAACTTAGGGACTATGTGTCCCATTTCACTCCGAAACTCACCCAAACCAAAAACAAGGACCCACGACAAGTCACATAATCAGGATACAACATAGAGGAGGCAATAATTAAGGGAATCAAGGCTAAAACACTCAAAACAATCGGCCAGGTCATTACACGTACACTATCACACACAAGTCACGCAAGGCTGTCTTTGCATCCCTTTGAACCTTTTTTCATAACTCTTTAGTTTTAGAGAATGACATGTGAGGTCAACTGACATATTGCCTCACAATTATTCAGTCTCACTCTACAAAAGTTAAGGAAATACTCTACTCTTAGGAAGCTTCAGGTCATATTGCATACACCATAAGTGGGAAAATCACTCGTATTAACCCCACAATTAAGGAAAAACTTCCCTTACCTCAACGGACTTTTACGACCTATGGATGCTCACATCTTTATTTGTTTATCCAATATGTTATATCCATGAATATGTGCTTACTTGCTCATTTGTGTACATAATTGTGTACTTATTTTTTTATGATCCTGATGTTACTAGTTAGCTTTATATAAAGTCCTTGATGACGTGCACTTTAAGCTAGTCTAGAACCTCCAATTAATCCTTCTACCAATTCTTAGAATCCTTCCCAGCCCACACAAAGTTCATAATGCCCGATTAATATGTTATTCTCCGGGAGTGACTTTCTATTCACATAAAGCAGGACACCTTGCCCATAAATTCTAATCACCCTTGGAAATTTCATGACATTTTGCGTCTTCAAATCCTAAGAAAAGCACATCTACTCTTTGTAGTTAAACTTTATTCTCCAACAGACATGATACGTCATAATTTTTCTTTCACTCATACATCTAGTATACTTAATCCAGGGTCTCTTTCAAAATTGGATGTCACATGAATCAACCACGTGTCCATTTAAACACACGTCTATCTCAATTCTCAGGAACACAATGCAGCTTCCTATACAACAAACCAACTCTTTCGTGTCTCCCATATACTAGTCTCATATCGCTTTCTAACAACACCAGAAATCTCAATTGTATTCACACTTAGGAATTGTGGTAAAACCCTTGAAAATCTACTCTGGCAAATGTTCAAGCCATGACATTTTCATTGTTCTCTAAGGTTTTTTTCTTCCTACCGAATGTTGCATCCTAAATTGGTAGATGTCCAAATTTATTCGCACAATCTACCAAGTAAACATCAACGTTTGATCGATTGTTTTTGCCAATAAGTTGCTCTAGAATGACTATTCAAGATAATCTCTCTCGAGCCTTCGTATGTCTGGGTTGCCAAGACCTTGCTCCGTGCATCCGGCTAATCATATGCACAATTATACTAATATTTTGCATATCCTTAATACTCTCTAAAAAGCAATGACAACTCAAATTTTACCATCCGTAACTGTTAAATTCTTCAAGTCAAGATTAACGGGATCAAATCAACTTTTTTTATTCAAGGCTTAAGTTACATCTCCTAAGTCATCTTTCCTCGATTTAATTTTGGGTTTTTGCAATACCTTCGCATTCCTAATTGACCTCAAAATCTCTATACAAGTTGTTACTCTTTATGAACATGTGTTTCGAGTAGCCTTTTCTTCACATCAAATGATCAACATCTCTAACTTTGGTGATAATTTGTTACATATGTTTTCGTCCTCAATTCGTCATTCATTCACCCCTTCACAACCAAAAGAAGGTCCTGCTTTCATATAATCATTCAAATATCAATGCTTATGTATTAGACTGTCAAAATTAATTCTCGCATGTCAGAACAACTCATAAAACTCAATTCTGACATATCAATTACTTCTAAAAAGCTCTTAAGTGAGTATACCATTTATAATAGATCAAAGCTTCACCTCAAATCTCAAGTGTAAAAGCTTGTTACTTGTCAATCACTTCTGATTGTATGCTTCTTGATCTTACTGGACCTAACCTTCTTTTACAGTTAGGACTTCATACACTAGATCAACTTTGAAATCTCTTTAGCTTGATTGAACCTTCTTTATCTATTACATACACGTTATATGTCTTGTTTAACTTGCATTACAATTTTGTATGGACTTGTGTTGAACCATGAATCTTTCCCAGTCAAATTTATTTCCAGCTCTACAATCACACGAACTTATCTAATCGCTTAGTACTCTACCATTTCTTTCAAGTAGCACTCCATTCCAAATTAATACACTCTTCCAACTGATCAAACAAGCTCTTTGCTCTCCTACTTCTCCTATATTCACATGCTTTCGTATTTTAAGAGCTATCTATGCGCTACGCTATCTTAGACAAAGACAACAATACAACCGAATACTGACATCAATCCTTATTTCAAGTACTACCAGTCTCCACCGGCCCACCCATGGCTCTTTTCCAAAAGATCATCATAAAAAAACATTACAAATCTTACACCTTTTCTTACAATTCTACCAAGTTCAATTTGAACTACGTCTGACCTGATTCTTATTCCAGCAAGATACGTAGGCAATTATACATAAGGATTCAGTCATTCCGTTGTTTTCAAAATATATGCCTTCAGAAACGAAAACTGGGGCAGATTTTTAAATCAGACAACTCTTTGGTAATTGTGACTGTCTCAAAATGCATGTCATCAGGATTGGAAACTGGGGCATAATTTTTGAATTAGTCAACCTTTCATAATCTTCTTTCCACTGTCCCAATATAAATTGGGACAGTTTCTCTCGAAACAGTTCGAATGACTCTTCAAGATTAAGGTTCAACACCGAGTCGACCACTTTCTTCTAATGGAATTCTCTTTGAGTGATTAGGGGCATAGACGCACGGAGACTTGATGCTCAATGATTCAGAAAAAAACCGAAGAGCAAAGGCTGAATCGATATCCTCCTCAAACTAAGAACCTTTCTTTGAGTTCAGGAATAACAAAAATTAGGGAGCGAGAGTACCAAATCAAGTTTCCCAAAGACGTATCCCGGAGTCGAAACCTCTAACACAACTAGAGTCATATGTCTGCTCTGCCAGCCTAAGCATCTTCTGCTCTGCTAATCGAAGCATTTTGTACATATCACATCGTTCGCTCTTCCAACCGAAGCACCCTGTACATATCGCATCGTCCGCTCTGCGAATCGGAGAACCTTGTATAAAACGAGCCGTTGGCTTCGTCAATTAAAGCCATGTATATAGCAAACCGTATGCTCAACCAATCGGAGCACCCTGTACAAAATAAGCTACCAGCTTCACCAATTGAAGTCCTATATATAGCAAATCGTCGGCTCAATCAATCGGAGTGCCCTGTACAAAATCAAATGTCAATTTCGCCAATCGAGGCTTTGAGCATAGCAAACTGTTCACTCCATCAATGGAGCAATCTGCACCGCTGCTCAGTCACAATGGATGCCAGTATAGACAGTCGCAAACCTCGTCACCGACAGTCTGCCAATCGATGGCCGCAACCTAACTAGCTTCGCAATCAAGTGTATCTCTTGGGCATGCTTTTCTTTTCCTTTTATATTATCTTGAATGTTTTGATGTTTTGCTCATGCAGCTTCAGACACGATTACGTTTTAAGTCAATCACTCCCAAGCAGATATTACTTTATATTTTTCAGTGCAAAGCTCTCCCAATAAGCGAAGACTTTTTTCAGTGCAAAGCTCTCCCAACAAGCGGAGACACACTCTACAAATCAAGTACTCCCAATAAGCGAAGACATTTTTCAGTGCGAATCTTTCCCAACAAGCGGAGACGCACTCGATAAGTAAAGCTCTCCCAACAAGCGGAGACACTTTTCAATGCTCCTATACGGAACAATACTAAAGCCCGTCTAACATTCAATGCTCCGACGGCTGCGAAACGGTACGCAGCCCGTCAAATATCCCAATCTCTCAAATCCCTAATAATACTCCCATCGCGTGGAGACTTCAAACACCCTAATCCCTTAAATCCCAAATAATACTCCGCAACTCGGAGACTTCAAATTCAAATTTCCCATTACCCGGAGAAATCCACCCCAAATAAAGGCTTGTCGGTGGCCGAGGATTTCTTTCCATATACTTTATCTCTTGCTTTATATATTAATATTTCTCTAATATTTATTTTGCATTATCAAGGTATATTTGTATGTATATACTTTTACAGATCAAACACTACAACGTGGAACTATCTCTAAGCAGCAAACTGGGGCAAATTGCTAATGAGGGACATCAAACTTATAAGCAAGTCTAGGATCCGTTCTTTAACTCCCTAACTTTTCAAATCTTCAAATCATGTGTCTTCTATTTTGAGTTCCAACACCATTTTCTATAGACTGCACAACCAGTTTCAATGTCCTGGTGTCACCATAACCCAACACTAGGGCAAATTTTTGAAGAGTCAATTTTCAAAACAACAAGTTGACTTAATCTTAAATCTCAAGGAATCCAAGGTATATCATATACCACGGAGGCAACATGCACACTTTCGTCTATTTTCAAATATCATCTATCCTTCAGCCCCACAAGGCTACAAACCCCAAGTACATTCTCACATCACAAATTCCGAACTACAATCGCCCTGATTCTTGTGACACCTGAGATCCATCATATCTAGTCCATACACAGTCTTATATCCCCAACGACTTATAATTCAAGTCAATTCACATCTAGAGTAATTACAGTAACATATCCTAGTTTCCTCAGAGCTCGATACTAGGGCATTCCTAAACCGATCTCCTTGAATCCATATCTACACAAACAATTCCAAATCACCCAAATCTTCACAAGCCTTGCCCTAGTACCATCGCAATTGATTTTTGAGGCATATCTTTTGTCTGCAAAATTTCAAATCCACTTCACTGAGCCTACATTCGCCAACTGGATATGTAGGTGATCCAATTGAATAACGATCTTCCATATCCAACTATACTCTTTATAATTTCATGATTCTTCTGCATCTCAGTGTCTTCATGACTCGACACTGGACAATCCTGAGAGCCGGCATTCGAATGTCAGCTTTACATAATCTTAGGGTAACATGAAAGTGTTTTAGTAGAATCTTACTTATGGGTATGTTGTTGACCACACTTATAATTAGAATGTTATAAAATAATTTCCACCCTAGATATCGTTATTGATATTCCTTTGATCTTCAAAGACTACAAATCCACAAGTAGCACTCCTCGTTCGTTCTCTCAAACTACGCCCAGCCTGATTCCTTGCTAACCTCACGCAGTTCAATTTGAGTATGACTATACTCATTCACGCTAAAACACCTTGTTCCTTTTTTTGAAAGCTAGCGTCATCACAAATTCGATACTAGGCAGGTGATCGTCTGTCACGACCCAAAATCCGTTAAAGGTCGTGATGGCACCTAACACCCGCCGTCAGGCAAGCCAACAATAAGTGATTAATTTTATTACTCATTTAGTATTTTTGAAATCATAATTTTCTTAAATTAAATAGTAAGAGATAAAATTTATAAAGTAAATGACAATATTTTATTTTTTTACAACTTCATTACTGAACAACCCAAAAGCACCCCCAAAACCCGGTGTCACGAGTGTATGAGCATCAACCAGAAAATACAGTAAAAATACTACATCTGTTTGGGATATAATTACACAGGAGTGTGTAAATAACTCGTATGGAGACTCCGTGCATGTTGTATACTCGTAACGTGGAATGCAGCTCACCTAATTCCCCGCAATAACCGCACCTCTGCGCCCACAAGGCCACTAGACATATATGCACCTGCACAAATATGTTTAGCAAGTGTAGTATGAGTACGTAAATCAACGCGTACCCAGTAAGTATCCAGTCTAACCTCGAAGAAGTAGTGACGAGGGGTCGACTCCGACACTTATTATGGGCTAACAATAAAATACTTATGTTATAATTAGGCATGGATTGTATAGGACGACAATAAACTCAATAACATGAAGTAAGTAAACAATTCTTTTGTTAATAGAAAATTTTCAAATTTATTTTCGTCATTTAACATTTCGTATCTCAGACCAATGAAGCAATAACAATTATTATTAATTCCAAAGATTTATCATGCGCAAATCATGCCGAGGTCGTACGGCCCGATCCAACATAAATATTTAAATTGTGCATTGCCGACGGTCGAACGACGCGAATCATAGATGCATCTATCTGCTATCGAGGCGTTCGGCCCGCTCCACAAAAGAGAAAATACATTTAAAATAACCAATTCAAGATTTATTAAGGGGCAATTATTCAAGGAAATAACAATTCTCATTAACGGTCAAGAAAATGAAGTTTAACCTTTTAAAACTCCTTTATCAAGTTTCAATATGATTTAAGCAATTAAATTAACAAGTAGGATGTAAACATCGCAAGTATAGCGTGATTTGGGTCCTAGACTACTAGAACATAAGCATAATAGTATCTACGCACGGGCTCTCGTCACCTCGCGCGTACGTAGCCCCCACAAATAGAAGAACATATTAAATCAATTCACCTATGGGGTTAATTCTCTCTTACAAGGTTAGAAAAGAGACTTATCTCGCTCCGAAATTCCATAATCGACTCCCAAGCCTTTCCAACAACTCAAATCGATGCCCAACGCTCCAAAACTAGTCAATCAATGTGCAAATCCATAAATACATACTCAAATGCTTATTATAAATCAATTAATAACAATTTTCAACTCCGCTCGAAGAATCGATAAGGCAATCCTCGGGCCCACGTGCCCGGATTCGGAAAATTTTCGAAGATAATCATTACCCATAATAGTACGAACTCAAATACATGATTTATTCCCAATACGATACCCAAATTCGTGGTCAAAATTCAAGAATATAAATTTCTAGGTTTTTCTTCAAAATTCTAATTTCTACTAATTTTCATGTTTAAATCCACATATAAACCAAGTATTTAACTTGAAATAGGCAGGAATCACTTACCTTGACATAGATGACGAAAATCTCCCCTTGAAGCTTTCAAACAATCACCCAACCAAGAGAAAAATGAAGGAAAACGGCCAAACCCTCGTACTTAAAGAAGCCTTCTGCCCAGTGATCGTCACATCTGCGGACATACTTTCGCACCTGCGGTCTCGCTTTTAGGAGACAAAAATCGCTCCTGCGGAACTCCCTGGCCAGCAGCCCCTCACACCTACCGAAGTTCGTCCTCTCTTGCGCAATCGCAGGTGCGACACATCCTAGTGCATTTGCGCATCTTTCGCACCTGCGGCAGTGGCATCGCTTCTGTGCACACGCAGGTGCGCTGCTCGAACCCGCTTCTGCGACCTTACGCCCGGCTGCCCATGTTACTTCTGCGAGTTTCCTCTTGCTTCTGCGAGGTTGCTTCTACGGTCAAACCTACGCAGAAGTGATCACACTAGTAACCAGATTTTTCTGGTATTTGCTCATTCAAAAATCCGATTCGTTGATCATCCGGAATCCACCCGAGGCCCCAGGGACCTCAACAAAACCTACCAACAAGTCCTAAAATATCATACGAACTTAGTCGAGCCTTTAAATTACATCAAACAATGCTAAAAATATGAATCACCCTCCGATTCAAACTTAATAAACTTGAAAATTCAAACTTCTACAATCGGTGTCGAAACCTATCAAATCACGTCCGATTGACCTCAAATCTTTCACACAAGTCATAATTGACATTATGGACCTACTCCAACTTACGGAATCAGAATCCGACCTCGATATCAATAAGTCCACTCCCGATCAAACTTCTCAAAATCATCCGAATTTCCAACCTTCGCCAATTGACGTCGAAATGACCTACGGACCTCCAAATCAACGTCCGAACATGCATCTAAGACCAAAATCACCATACGAAACTATTCCCAGTCTCGGAATCCCAAACGGACATCGATAGCATCAAAATCTACTTCAACCCAAACCTAGTAAATTATTAAACCTTCAAAATGCCAACTTTCCGTAATAAGCGTCGAAATACTCCCGGGCTACCCGACATTTCGACCCGAACATACACCCATGTCCGAAATCATCATACGAACCTATTGGAACCTTCAAATCCTGATTTTGAGGTAATTTATAAAAATTCCAAACCTTAGTATATTTATCAACTTAAAGCTTCCGAAATTAGAATTTTCTATCCAAATCAACTCCGAACTTCTCGAAATTCGATTTCGACCATACGTGCAAGTCATAATACCTGAAGTGAAGCTACTCATGGCCTCAAACCAGCGAACGATATGCTAGAGCTCAAAAAGACCGATCGTGTCGTTACATTCTCTCCCACTTAAACATACGTTCGTCCTTGAACGTGCTAAGAACTGTTCCGGAGTTATCCAAAATTACTGTTTAACACCTCGTGCACCTAACCATGCTACCACAACCCAGTTGAGCACATTAGCTCGAGCCAGTTTGAAATTCCTCCCTTTTATTTAGTCAAATAAGCCTTAGAGCCAAATTCCAACATCCGAAATTCTCCACGATACCAGATTCTAACACACGAACACCGCATCAATCACTAGACTCCGTACCAAAACATGATAGTATACCCTTGTTGAATTCACACCCTGCACCGCATAATTCACATGATCATAATAACATCCCCTGACCACAATAACTGAAATTTCACGAATCTTGTGCCCACAACACACTTCATGACACCTATAAGTACTGTTCCAACGCTCGCAATACTACCATGACGAAAAAGATGGGTAAAAACTCATTACCACCTGCCGAATAAATGATTTGTGGAGTCTCTCCTCCTGACAAGAACCATTACCTCACTCTGAACTGAATAACGATATCTTCTCTTTAATGCACTTTATATAAATCTGGTCATACTAATTTCAGGTCCAATAGTCTCGTCTCACCCAGTACAAACTTCTTAGGCAATAAGCCATCTCAGACACTGCCAAAGGTCTCATATGATGTCACAATGTGCCAACAAGCTACCAACTCGAATGTGATACATAAGGAAATCGAACCCTTGAAGGAACTACTCAACCCGCGTAACTAATTTAAAAACTGAAAAGATGTCATGAACCTTTCTCAGAAAATGCAGGACAAAACACGCAGGAATAGATATAGGGAACTGTTCTAAATATCACGATGTTACGGCGTGCAACTCGATCCACACATGATACTGATGCGGCATGCAACCCGATCCAATCATGTTACCCGTGACGGCGTGCCACCCGATCCAAATAATATACCAGTAGCGGCGTGCCACCCGATCCTCATATAATAATTTATAAAGAATTACTTACCGAGCTAGAATGGTCATAACTATGAAATACCTGAATATCGACCACAAGCATGCCAAGTGCATAATACCATCCCTGGGGAGACAGATAACGCCATACACTACATAACTCAAGCACGATTAAGGTGCGATATATGATCTACATTTCGAGAGCCATCCTGCTCACATAACACCATCGCTACGCGGGACCTCAACATATGTGCAATTAATCAAGCGGTCTCACAACTCATATGGCACAATAGAGTATTACAGGAAATATGTGATGATGAAATAACATCCAACGTCCGTATACTCCTCCATAAGGAGTGCTATGCTGAATGAACACACCCAGGCTGGTGTAGAGTACACATCCACATTTGGACCCTTCAACGGACCTCAAACCGATTCTGATCCTACCATGCTTGGGAAAATAACCTCTCAAGGACCCACAATGACCTATTCATGACACATAAGAACAGCCGTCGAATCCGGAACAAACTTCCTCAATTCACAACCAACTAAATAGAGAGCTTTTCAGGCCCAAACTCTCACATTAGCGATAGTACCAAAATCTCTATACTTGGTTTCAATCTTTAATCAATCAAGTGACTACATATCACACTTATACAATCTTCCTGTGGGATATGCTCCCACGACCTTCTGCACCAAGTAACAAGTCTGCACATCCATACTACCAGCCATACTAATGTTGTAAAGCAAATCGAGAATCCGCAATTCAGTACATAGCCTCTTACACCGGACACCGATCTCAGGTGACGCTAAAGACAATACTAGCTTACTCTAACCATTTGAATCCTTTCTTGCTCATCCGCGCTCGCGATATTGTTGTCAACACCAAACTGCAACCTTGATCCTCAACTTCCAATTCCCATGCCGCTCACTGCATCTAACATGCCAATACGCGAGAGTACAAGAATTTTACCATAACTCCTGAATCACTAATAGGATAGACACTTTATCATATAGAAACCTTTTACTTAGCTCTTTTCAGGAGAACCATTGCAACACGCGACCAAATTCTTGTAACCGCATAAAATACAACCCCAAGTAGTGGTCAAAACCACCATAACTCTTCTGGGATCCATCTACATATAACAGGCCATAATAATCAAATACCTCCAATTCAATCAAATTACGGCGGCCGTCAAGCCTCGCATGTACCTCCATAATTACATGTACAACTTACACGCTGAAGGAACTGACCATTGCCACCATCATGCCAATTCAACTATTGCTAACCGATCCGACTTCTTCTAATTTACTCTAGACATTCCTTAAAAATAACAATAGCTCTATTCAAAATATATCGAACTCAATCCGCACTCATACCGAATGACCCCATTTCACGAGACCACATTGTCTCAAAACCCACGAACCATCTCATACCCTCCTTGTGCGCACATTTGCATCTTTAACTGGTACACCCATTCTGATAATTCCTCTATGAATCCAAAGTTATTTTCTCCCATTCCTCCAATGCTACACCGCATATCGAAGATAACATAGAACACTCCAAACCCCTTTCATAATCCGCCGTAAAAGCTCGATACTTAACCATACTACAGACTCGAAATCCTTAGGCACCGCACTTTAACTTTTGAATCCACTAGGACCGTTGTTTAGAGTCACCCACTACGACCTGGTCCCGAATATAATCAACTCCAAAGCTCTGCTAGCACACGACACATGAACACTCTATCAAAGAACCACCCGGCTGAATCACTTTCCTTGTACATCATATCTACACGAAGCATAAACTCTGAGTCTTCCCAAAGCCTGAACACGAATTGATAAGGCCAAATATAGCGCACATTCCCCAAATCCTTTGCTCAAATTACCACTGATGTTTTCTTTCCTTAGTTGTAATAACCCACCAATATATCGATAACCAGAAACCTCACAAGTAGACAACTATGCAATCCAATCATAGATGGTGGGGCTCTCCCACTTAGCTTGGTGCTATAATTACATAGCCCTGGAGCCCACCAAGATTCCTTCTTCCTCATTGACATGATCTCGCCCAATTGATCCGCCAAAGTTTCTCGAGATTTTCCTGTTAAATATTTCATGAACACTCTGAATCACTAGCCACATTTACATATTCGACCTTTTACCGGATAGCTAGTAGAATTCTTCGTAGAAGCTTCGCCAACTCCATGCAACCGTTAACCTGCTCACCGGAGATAACTCACATGTGGAAATTCCATACCGACACCTTCCAACGATGTTGCACCAAGTACAATCACTACAAAACCAATAAACCATCCTAGCCATTGATGTGAACGACTGAGATTTATTCTCCATTCTCCTTTTTTAAGACTTAATCATAATCGTTGGATCATATGAGATCTAATGGTTCATGATATTTTCTCATTAACCATTTTAAATCTTTTTTTATCCGGATTAATTATGGCCGTTGATCTCTCCAATCAAATGTTCCAGATCTAATCAAACCCCCCAAAACTTATTCTCTTTCTTTCCTCTCTCATCTAAGAAACCATATACCTCATTTGCCCAAAAGTGTCGCCCCTCCTTTCTCTCCTCTCTCCTCCACCTCCCTTTGTCAGAACCCTGGCGGGAATCTCGTTTTTGCCACCTTCCTCTCATCTGCTCCATCTGACCTATCTTCTAAAACCTTAGCACCAAATGGTGTAAGGTCTGATTTTGTCACCCTAGCCTCACAAATTTCCTTTTCCCTTCATCTCTCTCATTGTCCTCTCTTGAACCCCCCCAACACCAATTGGCGTTACTTCAACATCCTTCGTGTCATCATGACTTTGAGAATCAGATTCTCTGTCACAAATCCCTTGATTCAACTTCATGTGATTTGTACATGAGTTTGAATTGACTCATGAGATTCGAGAGACTTCAAATCTGAAGGAGTTTTTATCCGCTGGACAAAGATTGAAACCAACGGACAAGCCTTCGACCCCGAAGTCCTAGCTTCAACAACTCTTTCCCTTTTCATGAATGCCTCCAAAAGGTAATGATTTTCACCTTTTCCATTTGATCTTTACCATGACTTCCATCATGATTTCATCATCATTTTTCTTCAAATTCTGAAATTTAAGTTTCAAATCTGAAAAGGTCTTCAATTTGGGCTATAAATAGCCGACTTCAATACTCTTTTCACAACCTGAGATACACTACTCATTATGTGAAAAAAACTCTCTGATAATTCGAGTTTTTAGTGCTTTACTCATTTTGTTTTCTCCTCTGTTTGATTCGATTGAGCAAGGGCGGATTTAGGGGGCGGAAGGGTGTTCATCCGAACATCCTTCGTCGGAAAAAGTTACACTGTTTATATAGGGGTAATTTTATTTTTTTACATATAGATATAATATGTTGAACACCCTTGACACAAGTCAAAAGCTTGGCTTAGTGGTCAAGGGTGTTCAGATTTTGTAAAAGGTCGCAGTTTCAATTCCCGTCAACTGAAATCTAATTCTTTTTACCTCATACTTTTTTTTAAAATTTTAAACTAAACGAAACGACGTCGTTTTCGTTTCGTCTCTTTTAATATATTTTTCCCCAAAAACGTAACTGACTTTGAGTTAAAATCCCTAAATCTCTCTCTCACTTCATTGCCTCAATGGCTCCCTCCACTCTCTCTCTCTCTCTCTCTCTCTCTCTCTGTGTGTGTCTCTCTCTCTCTTTCTCCAATCTCTCTACCTTGCTGCTGTTGCTTGCTATTCTTCTGTCATGGCATTGTCATCCCAGGTAAATTCCTTGTTCTTTCTAATTTTTCAGAAATTTATTAGTATTTTATTGGTTATTCTTAATTTAGATTAATGACTCTTGTTTGTTGTTTTTTGATTCTTGAATCCGTAGACTTTAATAATGTAAATTATTGAGTTTTCTACTGCATTTGCTTTGATAAATTTATGAAAAATAATTGCTAATTTTTTTTAGAATTGAGATACTTTTGACTCGATCTTTGGTGATAATTGCTCATATTTTATCCCCTTCCGCTGCATAAGTTACAATGATTAATATTGTGTAGGAAGGAAAAAAATTCCAATCTCTTACTATCCAAATAAAATAAAATATAATATAAATCGCTAGTACGTGTGCGTTTTCAACATATCGTTAGCATGAGTTTCGACGATAGTTTAGTTCCTATTTAGATTTTTTTATGCATCCGTTTGACATTACATTTGGATTCAATAAATTTCGATGAACCCTTTCGATGAAATTTTTACTGTTCAATTCTTTATAATATTGAACACCCTTGTTCGGAATTCTGGATCCGCCACTACGATTGAGTTTGAGTTTGGGAGTTTAATTTTGGAGACGAATCTTTGACGACTCGACCCGACGCCCCAGTCTGCTGCCCCGAAAGAGAATTCCATTTTGAAACTCAACGACGTCGCTGCTGCATAGAGACTGCACATCCTCATTCTTCGGTTTTCATATCGTTTAGACATAAACATAGAAGAGAAAATCTTCTGGGAACTGAGCAGAGACTCTTGAAACGGTCCTTTCTGCTTCACTTATTTGCTATATGACTTACTATTCTAATTTTTATTATGTGATTGACTGTTAGGATCTAATTCTATTATAAATCACAGTCAAGTCTTTTAATTATGTATTTTGTTTTATAGTTACATATAGTTGAAACTCTTTAGAATCATGAATGTGCATCAAATACTAGTTGTTGAGCCTGCTAAAGTATTACAAAAGAAATATTAGTTTTTAAACTTTATTTCTTCATTCTATCGATTTTAGATTAAAAACTCCACCTTGGTGATTTTTTTAAAAGGCTATAAAGCTAGTAGTATTTCTAACACACAGAAGTTGTCATCTATGTTTTCCTTTCAGTGTTGCAAACATTTAAGTCGAGTTTGTTATCTGTACTTCCTTTAGAAACATTTTCTGAACTAACTTGCCTAATGTTTCAACATGATCCACTTGTAGGTAGAAAGTAGTATTTTCAATGATACAAGCATCAATTTTCTTATAAGACAAAGAGAATTCTCTTCAACATAATTTTTGGTGTGAACCTGATTTTCTTTTAAAAAGGTTCTCCATATTTATACTTAGTCCTAATTAACTTTAATCCGGTCGGTTAATAATTTTCTTTAAATTAATTGAGCCTTTATTTTACTCAAACCCGGAATAGTTAAATTATTATATTCTAGTTCAACCCGTTTAAAATGGGGTACAACAATGTATCTTTGGTCACAAGTCTTTGATCAATCAAGTATCAAGAATTGATATATTCCATACATTTAATGTTTCTTTACATGTACCTAACACTCGAGCGATATTGTTGTTTGAAGTTAAATCGCAACACACAACCGAGTCAACACATGAAGAATGAGCAGAGTCGTCACCCCAAGTGGGGCCAGGTACGTTAAGGGACATGATGACAACGACAGGCTATAGTTGACTTCTTGTATGAATAATACATACAACTTTATTAAATAAAGCAATTCGTTACTCCCTCACTTTCTAATTTTTGTATCACTTTTTTAAATATTTCAAAACTTGACAACTTTTACTATTACCTTAAAGTTTCGTCATGCTTTTACAATTCATACAATTCAAACATCAAAACACTTTTAGCTTCACACAACTTTAGAATGATCAAACCTTTTATTTAATAATCTCTTACGCATTTCCCCTCTCACGACCCCAATTTTCCTCTGTAGGATGTCGTGATGACACCTAATTTCTAAGATTAGGTAAGCCTAACAATTTGCGGAATAACTGAATATAAAACTGAACTCAAATCTCAACACATGAAATATGAATAGAACCTGCGATTCAAATAATTACAACTCCCAAAACCCGGTAGAAATAAGTCACAAGTTTATAAAAGAAAATATCAAGTGTCTCTATACATCAGAGTCTAAAGAAAATAAGGAAAAGCAACATAGTAAGGATGGGAGGGCTCCGAGGACTGTGGACGCTGGCAGATATACCTTGAAGTCTCCACGTACGGTCCAGCTCACTGGTATCTGACCTGGTAGGAAGAACCTGGATCTGCACAACAAGATATGCGGAAGTGTAGTATGAGTACACCACAACGGTACCTAGTAAGTGTCAAGCCTAACCTCAGTAGAGTAGTGACGAGGTCAGATCATGGCCCTACTGGAATAAAAGGTAATGAGGCATAGAATATAATAATACAATGGAGTGACTGAGAAATGAACAACGAGAAATTTTAGAAAGGTAACAACACAGCAAATAGAGAAAAAAACAGTGACGCTCCTGAGGTATCGTCTCGTAGTCCCAAATGTAAATACACAATATGGGGATCTCTCGAGGTACCGCCTTGTAGTCCTAAAAGTAAATATGCAATGGGGGATCTCCCAAGGTACCGCCTCGTAGTCCCAAAAGTAAATATGCAACAGGGGATCTCCCGAGGTACCGCCTCGTAGTCCCAAAAGTAAATACACAACTCATAACCTATGGTACAACGAGCTTACATCAAGGAATCATACAGTTAAAGACTGAATACAAGATTACGGAAGCAAGTAATTCAACTAAGCATGTTGCACAAATTTAAAGTAAAGGTTAAGACACGTAGACATGCGATACTAGGCTAAACATGACAGTTACACATGCTAAGGCAACTAAGTTATGGAAATTAAAAGAAGACTACTCAGCAAGAACTGAAATTTCCACAATTAGCCGGTGTACACACTCGTCACCTTGCGTACACGACACTCACATATCACAAATTGTTACAACAGTACCAAATCCTAAGGGGATTTTTCCCACACAAGGTTAGATAAGTCACTTACCTCGAATCTCGCTCAATCTATCGATAAGGATACTTTCCCTTTGCTTTCCCACTCCAAATGGCCCAAATCTAGCCAAAATTAATTATATACCATGAATACAACTATAAGAAACTAATTTAAATAATAAATCTAGGACTTTAGCAAAGAATCAAAAATCGCCTCAAAAGGTCGACCTGGGCCCACGCCGCAGAATCAGGTAAAAGTCACAAAATACGAACACCCATACCAAAATTACTCAAATTTGACACAAAATTCTCGATCAGAACCCCAAAATTCGGCCTAAGGATTTGTTTTCCACCCTTTTCACAGCCCAAATCCTTAATTAATGGAAGAATAAATGATATCTTAGTGGAAATTAATAAAAAAATAAGTCAAGAATCCTTACCCAAATGTTTCCTCTGAAAACCCCTCAAATTTTCGCCTCAATCCGAGCCCTATATCACAAATTATGAAGAAAAGGGCAAACCCTCTATTTAATATAATCCGCCTAGGCTTTTCGCATCTGCGGCCAATTCACCGCACCTGCAGAACCGCTTTTGCGGTAAAAACCTTTGCTTTCTTTTGTGCTTTTAAGCTATTTTATGGTATATCGAGATAGTTGGTTCGGGTCCGGAGTGGTTTCTTTAGACACTTAGTCTCTAAAGTAGAAGCTTAAGTTGGAAAAGTCAATCGGATATTGACTTATGTGTAAACGATCTTGGATTTGAATTTTGACGGTTCTGTTAGCTCCGTTAGATGATTTTGGACTTAGGAGTGCGTCTGAAAGTTGGAGTAGGTTTGTGGTGTCATTTGAGACGTGTATGTAAAATTTGAGGTCATTCGGACGTGGTTTGGTAGGTTTCGGCGTCGTTTGCGGAATTTGGGAAGTTAGAAGTTCTTAGACTTGAATCCGAGGGTAATTTGGTGTTTTGATGTTATTTTGAGTGATTTGATGATTTTTCAAAGTTTGTATGTTGATATATGACTTGTTGGTATGTTTGGTTGAGGTCCTGAGAGGCTCGGGGTGAGTCCGGGTGGTTAACGGATTGTTTGAAGTTGGAAAAATGCAGTTGAAGCTGCTACTACTGGTATTTCCGCACCTTCGAAGGGGGAGCCATAGGTGCGAGGTCGTTGGTGCACTTGGTGAGCCGCAGATGCGGACATAGAGGACCTGGTCTGGAACCGCAGGTGCGTAAGATTGGTCGCATCTGCGAGCCCGTAGATGCGAGGCTGAGGCGTAGATGCAGAAGTGAGGAGGACTGGCAGTGGCCGCAAGTGCGAGGTCTTTTGCGCACCTACGAGGTTGCAGAAGCAGATATGGAACATAGGTGCGAGATATGTGCGCAAAAATGGCTCCGAAGGTGCGCATTATTTTAGCCACAGGTGCGAAAACCTGGGCAGAACCTATAGATAGAAGACTTCACGAATTTTTGTTCATTCCCACCATTTTCAAGTAGGAACTTGGAGTTTTGGAGTGATGTTTGAAGGGGATTCAAGGATATTCACTGAGGTAAGTTGCTTGAGCTCTATTATCATTAGCTATGGTGTTTTTTCGTTAATGTTCCACCTAATTAGTAGAATTTTTGAAGTGAAATAAGGGGTTAGGGCTTGGGATTTTTGAGGATTTGAGGGACCAAATGATGTCGGATTTTGATAAATTTAGTATGGGTAGACTCGTGAGTGAATAGGCTTTCGGGTTTTATGACTTTTGTCAGATTTCGAGATGTGGGCCCGGGGGCGGGGGGGTGAGTGAATTTCGGAATTTGGCCTATAAATTGGTATTTTCCTTGTGGGATTTGTTCCTTTAGCTCATATTGATCGTATTTTATTGCTTGTGGCTAGATTCAGGTCATTTGGAGGACGGTTCAAGAGGAAACGACATTTCAGAGTAGGAGTTCTACGCGGTTGAAGTAACTAACAGTTTTAAATCTGGTCTTGAGGGTATGAAACCCAGAGTTTGGTATAATGTGACTGTTTGGAGGTGGCACTCATGCTAGGTGACGGGCGTGTGGGTGTACTCCATGAGGGATTGAGACTTGGTCCTTACCGGGAGACTATGAATTCTAATAGCCTTTTTTTGTGTTTATATGAATTCCTGTCTACTAGAACTTGATTGCCTTTCATGTTAGAGATCATGCTTAGGCTATATTCCTGCTCATGGTAGTTATATCCTATCATAGTGATTCTTGTAGATGTTTACCTCAGTCTCTGTTATTTTTCCCTGATGATATACTGTAACACTTTGATTTGGGCTATTTTCCCTTTCTTTATTGAAAGCTATGAGACTAGAGAGGTTCATGACTGAGTAAGGCTGAAGGCCTGGTTGTGATGTATTGTTCTATGGCACGGTTGTTGTCCGTGCAACACTTGAGTTGTCCATGCAGATCCTTATATTTATACTAGGGCATGTGAGTTGTCCGTGCAGCACGTGAGTTGTCTGTGCGGATCCAGATATTTATACTATAGCACGTGAGTTGTCCGTGCAGATTATAGCGCTTAGGCTGCAGGAGCCTCTTATGAGTCTGAACACCCCTAGTGAGCTCAAGTACCTATTCAGCGTGCATTGAGGGCTGGGAGTTGAGTGCCGAGTTGTTGAGGGTTTGAGTGACTGTTGCCCTGAGAGGTTGTACTTGCTTTTCAATTGTTGATGCACTTAGTTCTATCTATCATTGTTGTGAAATTTCTGAAAGTTTCTATATCCGGAGTACCTACACTTTAACTGTATAAAACTGATTTGACTTAAATTGCGGATTTGAAAATATGTCTATTCTTTGCTGGAATTATTGAAAATGAACTGTACTGTATAGCTCGTCACTGCTTCTCAGTTCCTTATTTATTTCTGTTACTTACTGAGTTGGTTGTACTCATGCTACACCCTACACTTCATGTGCATATCCAGGTGGGTTTGATTACGGAGGTCATTGAGTTCGGGCGCGATCGAGTACCGGAGACTACGAGGTAGCCGACGGTGTCCGCAGGACCTTGTCTCTCTTTCTATATTTCTTTCTGTCTTGTATTGATACTTAGACACTGGTTGTATTAGTTTGGTTGTCTAGATGCTCATGACTTAGTGACACCCCGATGTTTGGGGCTAGATTCCACATTTTGATTCTATATTGAGTTCAACTTTGGTTTTTATGAAAAATTTCAGATATGAAAAAGTTTTAAACTACCGTTTCTATTGAATTACTGCAGTATTTTGGGAACGTCGGCTTGCCTAGTACCATCGATAGGCTCCATCACGAGATGTTAGGTTTTGGGTCGTGACAAGTTGGTATCAGAGCTCTAGGTTACATAGGTCTCACGAGTCATGAGCAAGTTTAGTAGAGTCCGGCAGATCGGTACAAAGACGTCTGTACTTATCATCGAGAGGCTGTAGAACCTTTAGAAAAATTCCACATTCTTGAATTCTTATCGTGCGAATCTGTTGATTCTGGTACATAAACATTTGTTGTTTCATTCTCTCACACATGGTGAGGTGTCGTACTACAGGGCAGGACAGACAGCCACCAGTACCACCAGCCAGGGCTGCGAGAGGCCGAAGCCGCGGTAGAGGTCGCGGTAGGGGCAGAGGTGCAACCCGCACAACAGCTGGGGCAGTACCTGTAGATCCACCAGTTGTCACATATCAGGACCACATTCCAGTTGTTGATGCACCAGCTCAGGCACCACCTGTGCCTATTATGATTACAACCTCTACGAGGCCCTAGCTTAGATTCTGACAGCATGTACCGGCCTTGCTCAGGCGGTCTCTATCTCGACGGCCGCAACCACTTCTCAGGCCGGGGGAGGCACTCAGACTCCCGCCGCTCGCATACCCGAGAAGATTGTTCAGGTACTCCAGACACCTGAGGCACCACCAGCCCAGTCGGTTGTAGCTGCTCAAGATATGTGGTTCCTGCTAGGCCTGAGGCTGATCAGCGTAGGTTGGAGAGGTTTGGGAGGCTCCAGCCTCCACCTTTCAGTGGCATAGAGAGAGAGGATGCCCAGGACTTCTTGTACAGGTGTGATAGGATACTCTGTACAACTGGTATTCTGGAGACTTGTGGGGTCACATTCACTACTTTTCAGTTTTCTGGGGCTGCACTCAGATAGTGGGAGACTTATGAAAGGCGTAGGCCTGTTGGCGCAGCACCCCTTACTTGGCAGCAGTTTTGCGTTGTCTTTTTGGAGAAGTTCGTGCCTCAGTCCCGCAGAGAGGAGATGCACAGACAGTTTCAGCAGCTTTGCCAGGGTGATATGTCTGTGACGCAGTATGAGATGTAATTCTAGGAGTTGGACCGTCATGCTATCTAGTTGGTTCCCACAGACAGGGAGAGGATGATGAGGTTTATAGATGGTCTCACTTTTCATCTACGGTTGCTTATGACCAGAGAGAAGGTGTCTGGTGCTACCTTTGATGAGGTTGTCAATATTGCTCAGCAGATTGAGATGGTTCACGGTTAGGAGAGGGTTGAGAGGGAGGCCAAGAGGCCTCGTGGTCAGGGTGGATTCAGCGGTGCTCCTTCTGGGGGTCGGTTCCAGCACGGTAGAGGTTGTCATTTCAGACACGCTCAGACAACTCGGCCATTTCACCATAGTTCATCATCTGGCCATGGTTCTCATAGTCATCAGCAGGGCCAGTCATCATTCAGTGCACTACCAGCGCAGAGTTCTCATCATTCCCCGTCCGCTCAGATATCCCCGGGTAGTTCTTTTGGGCATCAGGAGCAGCAATTTCGTCAGAGGAGGGGTTGTTTCGAGTGCGGAGATTTTGGTCACATTATGAGAGATTTCCCTAGGCTATTGGGTGGACTCCACAGCGGAGTACTCGGCCGATGGCACCAGCACCAGTTCCTGCACCACCCGCCCAACCATCCAGGGGTGGAGCTCAGCCAGCTAGGGCTGGAGCTTAGTCAGCTAGGGATCGCCCGAGAGGGGGAGGCAGATCGGGGGTGGTCAGGCTCGTTTCTATGCCCTCCCTTCTAGAACAGATGCTATTGCTTCAGATGTTTTGATTACAGGTATTGTCTCAGTTTGTCACAGAGATGCCTCTGTATTATTTGACCCTTGTTCCACGTATTCATATGTTTTCTCGTATTTCACCCATTTTCTAGATATGCCCCATGAGTCTTTAGTTTCATCTGTTCATGTATCTACTCCTGTGGGCGATACTATTATTGCGGACCACGTATATCAGTTATGTGTAGTGATTATTGGGGGTTTGGAGATCCAAGTGGACCTTTTGCTACTCAGTATGGTTGACTTTGATATGATATTGGGTATGGATTGGTTATCTCCATGTCATGCTATTCTAGATTGTCACGCTAAGACCGTGACGTTGGCGATGATGGGATTTCGGAGGGTTGAGTGGAGAGGTTCTATAGACTATTAGGCAACCCGAAGAGCTAGTAGATGGAGAAAAAAGGAGCTAAGAACAAAAGAATGTCTTGTTCGAGTTTTCAGAATAAAGTGATAGACATAAATGTTAGCGGAAAATAAGAAGAGAGTTAATGAAACATTATGAGTAAGATATTATACATGGATGACAACGGTAGATCAAAAGATGACAGTATTACAAAGTCTATAGTCAAGTAAAGGAAAAGATGAGAGGTGACATGCCTTGAGACAACAAAAAAGTATAGGCCATAAAGTCATATCCTCATTTCAAAAAAACAAAGTTTGACTCCAACGCGACTACCAGAATGAAATGTAAGACCCCATAGTAATAGAAATCAGTATGGACTGATGAACAAGGTAAACTAAACATGAACTGGGGACTGAGTAATAGTCGGCATCATGAGAATTTCAGAGATTGCATCCCGACGATGATAGAATGGGCGATAGAAGGATTCCCTTTAAAGTCCATTCAGGAAGATGCTTCCCTAAAGCAAGCAAGGTGAGCAAAGTTAAGCTTAAGGGACTGTATGTACCAGTTATACTAAGTGTCACCCTCGCGAGTAGGGCAATTTGTTATCCTTGGTACAGAAAGATTAACGCGAGGCGAGTAAGGATCATCGATGATGTGGAAAGACGCCAAAGATGAAGAGGTAGACCATCTATAGGTAGATCCTCGTGGCTTCGGCTCTTAGTACTCCCTTAAAGGGGGGAATATGGAGTGATGTTGCATTAAATCAGAATGAAGTGGTTCTAGTGACTATGGAATGGTAAAGGAAGAATGCGATAAAAAAAAAGGGGATGAGATGGCACTTATCCAAATCCTACAGATATGCTACGATACCAGAATATTGTGCAAGCACGGCGTCAAGGAGAGGAGTAAGGGTTCCTGCCCGAGCGGTTATTAATAAATAAGGAGCCAGTGCGAGACGTAAGTTAAGGCAAAGGAAATAGCCCAAGAAAGATTACACGGAATATTGAGATGTGAATGGGCCAACGAGTAGTTAGTAATTGATCAGGAAGAGCCTAGTTATGGCTAAACAGGAGATTACAGACGAGTTAGCAGATCGTGTAAGATAAACATAGTAAAACCCAATATAGTGAATTCAGCCTCGCAGTTATGACATTGTGATCATTGGGAAATATTTAGATAGGAGTTGGGGTAGTTAAAGGTACCATATGAGTATTACGGAGATAAAAGAAAGTGCCACCGGGAAGTCAGTCAAAATATCTAGTTAAATAGCAACCCTACAAGCAAAAGGGGGTGGAAGTAAGTAACTATGGATAATTATAGGCAAGGAAGGACATCAAAAAGGTCAGTCAAGTATACAATGTAATAAGCTCACAGCTTTACAAGAGTCAGAGGATCCTCCCTAAATACTACAATGAAAGACTAGTTGAGGAAGTAAGGAAGAAGGCTTCAACCTAAGCTAAGTAACGTAGGGAGGAAATGGTTGTGTAACAATAGTCTTACTACAAAATTGTATGCACTCCAAAAGAAAGCAGCACCTACCATGGCTAATGAGCGGGGAGTAAAACCAAAAGTACTATTCGAGACCATATGAGTTGCACAAAAAACAAATTAGCATGCGTGAAAACTCAGATAAGCTAAGTATGCACGCAACAAGGGGCAAAAAGACCAGGAAAAGCAATTGCTTACATTTGAAGAAAGTTGAAATGAAAAGAAAGAAATTATTCGATTAATAATCAGCCGTAAAAGACTCTGGTATGAGTTAAAAGAGTCCAGGTCATAGACAAAGGACTGAATCATTAAAAGATTGTATCATGGATATTCCATAACGCCCATGAAAGGCTAAAGTAATAGCTAATACCAGGACCCGCAGATCGGAAGATAGTTTAAGACTACATAAAAGTTGATTAGAAGAAAGAGGAAACTAAAGAGTTACATCAACGAAATAAATCAAGAATCTAATTATTGGACCAAGAAAATTATAGGAATCGTGGTTGAGAACATTGCAGGATCACTCTTAATATCAAAGGTACAAGAGAGAATGTAAAACAACCATATTCTGCAATGGCCATACGATAAAGCCAGTTGGAAGAGTACCAGCCTCATAAGAAGTCTGTACGAAGCTCCCACCGGGTTGTGTATGCACCAAAGGTGCAAGTATTATAATAGAGCCTCAAGTTTTGGATGTGAATTACACTTATGTGGAAGGGAGGTTATGAAAAAGATAGAAGATATGAGGCAAGATTTTAAGGTAAGTAAAGTAAAGGTGGACAACGTACGAGATGCTCAAAAGAAGAAGGTTGTGAATAGTTCATACTTCAGATAAAAGGCTAGAAGTGTTGGGATTCAGTATTCTGGAGTGATAGCAGCATCGTCAGTAGCATATCCTCCAGCCTATGGTTTCTAGGTATCGAGAGGTCTAGTTAAGAGAGTAAAAAGAGAGTTTGAGACGATGTGATGTTTCGCTTGAAGTTTCATAATAACATAAGGAAATCTATGGTGCAAGCAAGTTGAAGAAAAGTTGCGAGTAGTATACATGACTATGTGTAGGTCACAAGCTAAAGTATGGTAAAGTGATAAGGTTTTAGGAAAACATGAGTAAGGATGAGAATGGGCAAGTGAGAAGGTGATGATAATGGATATGTCCTCAAGATTAAGCCCGTGAAAACAAGAAAGCTAATGGTTTCTCTAAGTTATTGAAAGCTCAGTATTGCTTGAATGAACTCAAACGAGTTTAAGACTAGTAGCATTTAATGGACATGGAATACTACCCTGGTAGTAGAATGAAGGTTTAATTATGATAGATGAAGGATGACGTTTGGGCCTTCGATTGAGTAATGATTTCATGAATTGTACAGGGTTAAAATACCCACGTAAGGTAAATCACATTGGGATGCTATGAAATAAGATTATGGAAGTATAGTATCGTATCGCCCCCAGGTGGATCAAGAATATCACTTCAAATGTTCCACGATGAGACGTGAGCCCTAGCGGCAGAGTTACATAAGAGATCAAGTTATCAGTGATAGATGATAGATCAACATTAAGGTGAGTCAACAATGGTTGGACAACAGTCACAAAGTATGAGGTGAGATTAGGCCATCATTCTTAAGATGAACTGTAATGAAGAAGCATTAAAAGACATAGATTTATAGGATAAGCAACGAGAGTAACCTGGAGTTTGGTAGTAGACCTCAGTAATGATGAATCAAAGTAAGAGTTATGGTAGTAAAGTCATACGGATGGATAAACGGATCTATGAAATAAGGCATAACAATATTTGTAATTTTGACAAAGTACCGAGCGAAGAAATTCAGTATACCTATGCATGCCCAGAGGGACATATTGTCAAGCTTTGTATATGTTCACAAAGTGAGGCCTGGAGATTGGCCAAAAACTGGAGGGAAAAGGGGAGAAGAGTCGCATAAGCACACTTACAAGGTCAAATTCGTACATGCTGCGTGATAAAAGGTAACAACATTTACGAGATTGGAAGAATTCCGACCATAAGTCATGATGTGAGAAATAGGCCTAAAGGGGGAGGATACCCTGGCCGTTGGAATTATTCACAGAACAATTGCCTAGATGGCAAGGAGAGTACTAAAGTATCCGGAAGGCATAACTTATGAAAATGATAAGTGCATAAGTCAACAGTCGAGGATGAATGTTCCAAAGGGGGGAATGACGTTACGTCCCGCATTTTCGTATGTTAAAGTTTCGTCGTAAGTTAATCGACGTAAGTTCGAAAATGGGATTATTTTGAGATTATAAGTATTATAATATTTCAAACAAGTGATGAATAAAATTGTGAAGGTGAGAGGGGAAGCAAGTCAAAGAAAATAACTTTTCCTCCAAGTTTGACATGTTGAGATAAAATACGGCCCGAGCTAAAATACACGGTATTTATGAACAAGTGCCATATAAGGTACCATATGGCCATAATAGTAAGGTGTATAAGGTGTGTTAAAAGTGAGTAGTATTTTAAATAATTTGAGATGATTCTTAATTATGTGAATAATTGGTTAATGGGGGAATTAACTAGTTAATTATTAATTGGTGGTTGATTAACTAAAGTCTCTGGATAAAGACCAAGCCAAAAACATGGCAGCCCCATTCCAAGAGTTGTGACTCCTATAGTAGGAATGAAAGGTGTCACACTTGAAGAACTTAAGTGACACTATGCTAGACATGTGGGGTCAACCTAATAATTAAGGATAACTTTCCAAATTCAACATTTATCTTCAAATCTCTTAAGAAAAGAACACAGTAACGTTCTTTCTAAGAGAGCTAAACCAAGTTTTCCATTTTCATGTAACATTATTCCTAAACTCTTAAGAAGAGTTTCATCAAGCTTTCTGTTACACAACATTAAATCTAAATCTCTTGAGAAAGGGTTTCGACAAAGATAATTTTGCAATAGCAACGTTATTGCTTTAAGCATTTCATACGGATTGTTCCCTATTTCGACCTCGCCGTTACGTGTTTCATCGTAATTAATGTGTGTTAGAGGGATTGTTAAGAGAATCGACTCACGTATGTTAAGGCTATCCCTTCTTTCTTTTTGGCATGATCTATATGACACGAACGAAACGAGCAAATGCACAATTTTCATAAATGACTCTATTCATAGAAATACTAGAGATGCTTATGTTCTTGATTCCCCACGTGTCATATTATTTTATCATCTGTTCATGGGTCTCAAAAATATGTAAGTTGATAAAAGTTTATTTCATGATATTAATCAGAGATATAATGGTCTTATGACGTACTAAGAGATTTTATTAACGTATTTCATATGCATTTCATGCATTTATACATGCACATTGACCCATGACCAGATGACATTATATACGTGTATATGCATATATATATGTATATGGGATATGGGAAAGGTTATGGCGTTATATACGCACCACCACTTGATCAGCTGATATACGTTGATGATTTGCCCACAGTGGCCGAAATGATATGATGGGATGCCCTCAGAGGCTTAATGATGTTATGAACGCATATACCTATGCATGGTATGATATTTATATACATATGCATGACATTATAAAATTAAATGATTCACAGAGCTATGCAAATGTACATGTCTGAGTCTTTTACTCCATGTTTTTCTCATGTCTATTATTTACTGATTTTCATTCCTTACATACTCGGTACATTATTTGTATTGACATCCCTTTTGCCTGGGGACGCTGCGTTTCTTGCCCGCAGGTCCCGATAGACAGGTCGAGAGTCCTCTAAGTAGGCTATCAGATCAGCGGAAGATGTTGGTGCGCTCCATTTGCTTCGGAGTTGCTTGTTTGGTTAGTATGATTTAGACGTGTATTGCTTGGTATGGCGGGAATCTATTCCAACCTTTATGACATTTATGTACTCTTAGAGGCTTGTAGACATATGTCGTGTACGTGAAAGATTGTATGCCTTGTCGGCCTATGTTTTGAGTTTATAAATGATCATGTTGGCCTATTAGGCCCGTATGTCACGCGTATATGATGATGTAATAAGAAAGATATGTTACGTTGGTACTCGGATGAGTAAGGTACTGGGTGCCCGTCGCGGCCCATCGGTTTGGGTCGTGACAAAAGTGGTATCAGAGCAGTTCTGTCCTAGGCAGTCTACAAGCCGTGTCCAGTAGAGTCTTGTTTATGGGTGTGTCGTGCACCACACTTATAAGCAGGAGGCTACAGGGCATTTAAGACTGTCACTCTTTCTTCTTACCCTAGATCGTGTGGTAGAGCTCAGTTGTAAGAACTCGATTTCCTAAACTCTATCTTATTCATAATACGATGATGCCTACTTCTAGAAAGACGGTGGGTAAGAGATATAACTGTGGAAGAGTTGAGTTAGAGAAACTCAATTTTTGCATCATGCTTATGATGGATAAATATGAGGTATTCAGCAGATCATGTGTGTACTAAGATATGTAAACTTCTTGATAAGGATCCCTAAGGCAATAATGTCTCTCCACTCTTACAGTAAAGAGGAATAAGAGAATTGGAAGGTAGACACAAGTTTCAGCTAGTAAAAGAAGCAAGATGAAAAAGGGCACGAGCTACCCAGCTAATGAAGATTATCGCAGAGGAATATAAGCCTTTTGAGTTACCTTCAACAATAACAGAGTTATGTACAATTGGCCACACCCATTTTATTTTTCCCCTATGGGGGCTAACATAAGTAGTATAAGAGAAGGCATGATATCAGGATCTAGCTGGGGTTAGGGTAACCCAAAATGGGGGATGGATTGTTAGGGTTAGCTGACATTTCCAAAGGATATTGCAAATGTGCTAATAGATCTCCTTGTGAGACACCCAGAGGGTGCACTCTAAAATAGCACAACTTGATATGAATACTACAAAGATAGGCACTGGAAGCCTTGAAGGGATAAATATTACCTTTGTGTAGCTCCCGTCCCTAGTGGAGAAAGAATGTTAGCAAAGAGAAGCTAAGAACAAAAGAATGTCTTGTTCGAGTATTCAGAATAAAGTGATAGACATAAATGTTAGCGGGAAATAACAAGAAAGTTAATGAAGCATTATGAATAAGATATAATACATGGATGACAACGGTAGATCAAAATATGACAGTATTACAAAGTCTATAATCAAGTAAATGAAAAGACAAGAGGTGGCAGGCGTTGAGACAACAAAAGAGTATAGGTCATAAAGTCATATCCTTATTTTGAAAAAAATAAGTTTGTGACTCCAACGTGACTTCCAGAAGGAAAAGTTAGACCCCAGAGTAATAAAAATGAGTATGGACTGATGAACAAGGTAAACTAAATATGAACTGAGGACTGAGTAATAGTTAGCATCATGAGAATTTCAGAGATTGCATCCCGGCAATGATAGATTGAGAGACAGAAGAATACCCTTTAAAGGCCATTCAGGAAGACGCTTCCCTAAAGCAAGCAAGGTGAGCAAAGTTAAGCTTTAGGGACTGTATGTACCAGTTATACTAAGTGTCACCCTCGCGAGTAGGGAATTTGTTGTCCTTGGTACAGAAATATTACCGCGAGTCAATTAAGGATCATCGATGATGTGGAAAGACGCCAAATATGAAGAGGTAAAACATCTATAGATCCTCGTGGCTTCAACTCTTAGTACTCCCTTAAAAGGGGGAATATGGAGTGATGTGGCATTAAGTCGGAATTAAGTGGTTCTAGTGACTATGGAATGGTAAAGAAAGAATACGATTAAAAAAAGGGGGGGATGAGATGGCACTTATCCAAATCCTACAGATATGCTACGATACCAGAATATTGTGCAAGTACGGCGTCAAGGAGAGGAAGTAAGGGTTCCTGCCCGAGCTGTTATTAATAAATAAGGAGCCAGTGCGAGACGTAAGTTAAGGCAAAGGAAATAGCCCAAGAAAGATTACGCAGAATATTGAGATGTGAATGGGCCAACGAGTAGTTAGTAATTGATCAGGAGGAGCCTAGTTATGGCTAAACAAGAGATTACAGACGAGTCAGCAGATCGTGTAAGATAAACATATTAAAACCCAATATAGTGAATTCAGCCTCGCAGTTATGACATTGTGATTATTGGGAAATATTTAGATAGGAGTTGGGGTAGTTAAAGGTACCATATGAGTGTTACGGAGATAAAAGAGAGTGCCACCGAGAAGTCAGTCAAAATATCTAGTTTAGTAGCAACCCTACAAGCAAAAGGGGGTGGAAGTAAGTAACTATGGATAATTATAGGCAAGGAAGGACATCAAAAAGGTCAGTCAAGTATACAATGTAATAAGCTCACAGCTTTACAAGAGTCAGAGGATCCTCCCTAAATACTACAATGAAAGACTAGTTGAGGAAGTAAGGAAGAAGGTTTCAACCTAAGCGAAGTAACGTAAGGAGGAAATGGTTGTGTAACAATAGTCTCACTATAAAATTGTATGCACTCCAAAAGAAAGCGGCACCTACCATGGCTAATGAGCGGGGAGTAAAACCAAAAGTACTATTCGAGACCATATGAGTTGCACAAAAAACAAATTGGCACGCGTGAAAACTCAGATAAGCTAAGTATGAACGCAACAAGGGGTAAAAAGACCAGGAAAAGCAATTGCTTACATTTGAAGAAAGTTGAAATGGAAAGAAAGAAATTATTCGATTAATAATTAGCCGTAAAAGACTCTGGTATGAGTTAAAAGAGTCCAGGTCATAGACAAAGGACTGAATCATTAAAAGATTGTATCATGGATATTCCATAACGCCAATGAAAGGCTAAAATAATAGCTAATACCAGGACCCGCAGATCAGAAGATAGTTAAGACTACATAAAAGTTGATCAGAAGAAAGAGGAAACTAAAGAGTTACATCAACGAAATATATCAATAATCTGATTATTGGACCCAGAAAATTATAGGAACCGTGGTTGAGAACATTGCAGGATCACTCTTAATATCAAAGGTACAGGAGAGAAAGTAAAAGAACCATATTCTGCAACGACCATACGATAAAGCCAGTTGGAAAAGTACCAGCCTCATAAAAAGTCTGTACGAATCTCCCACCAGATTGTGTATACACCAGAGGTGCAAGTATTATAATAGAGCCTCAAGTTGTGGATGTGAATTATACCTATGTGGAAGGGAGATTATGAAAGAGATAGAAGATGTGAGGCGAGATTTTAAGGTAAGTAAGGTAAAGGTGGAAAACGTACGAGATGCTCAAAAGAAGAAGGTTGTGAATAGTTCATACTTCAGATAAAAGGCTATAAGTGCTGGGATTCAGTATTCAGGAGTGATAGCAGCATCATCAGTAGCATATCCTCCAGCCTATGGTTTCTAGGTATCGAGAGGTTTAGTTAAGAGAGTAAAAAGAGAATTTGAGACGATGTGATGTTTCACTTGAAGTTCCAGAATAACATTAGGAAATCTATGGTGCAAGCAAGTTGAAGAAAAGTTGTGAGTAGTATAAATGACTATGTGTAGGTCGCAAGCGAAGAACTTCAGTATACCTATGGATACCCAGAGGAACATCTTGTCAAGCTCTGTATATGTTTACAAACTGAGGGCTAGAGATTTCCAAAAGCTGGAGGGAAAAGAGGAGAAGAGTCGCATAAGCGCACTTACAAGGTCAAAGTCTCACATGTTGCGTGATAAAAGGTAACAACAGTTACGAGATTGGAAGAATTCCGACCATAAGTCATGGTGTGAGAAATAGGCCTAAAGGGGGGAATGATGCCCTGGCCGTTGGAATTAATCACAGAATAGTTGCCTAGATGGAAAAGAGAGTACTAAAGTTCCGGAAGACATATGTTATGAAAATGATAAGTGCACAAGTCAACATTCGAGGACGAATGTTCCAGGGGGGGGGGAATGATGTTACATCCCGCATTTTCATATGTTAAAAGTTTCGTCGTAAGTTCGAAAATGGGATTATTTTGAGATTATAAGCATTATGCTATTTCAAACAAGTGATGAGTAAATTCGTGAAGGTGAGAGGGGAAGCAAGTCAAAGAAAATGAATTTTCGTCCAAGTTTGACATGTTGAGATAAAATACGGCCCGAGCTAAAATATTTGATATTTTTGAATTAGTGTCATATAAGGTACCACATGGCCATGATAGTAAGGTGTATAAGGTGTGTTAAAAGTGAGTAGTATTTTAAACAATTTGAAATTATTATTAATTATCTGAATAAATAGTTAATTATTAATTAATGGGGGAATTAACTAGTTAATTATTAATTGGTGGTTGATTAACTAAAGTCTTTGAATATAGACCAAGCCAAAAACGTAGCAGCCCCCATTCCAAGAGTTGTGACTCCTATATTAGGAATGAAAGGTGTCACACTTGAAGAACTTAAGTGACACTAAGCTAGACATGTGGGGTCCACCTAATGATTAAGGATAACTTTCCAAATTCAACATTTATCTTCAAATCTCTTAAGAAAAGAACACAGTAACGTTCTTTCTAAGAGAGCTCAACCAAGCTTTCCATTTTCATGTAACATTATTCCTAAACTCTTAAGAAGAGTTTCATCAAGCTTTCTGTTGCACAACATTGATTCTAAATCTCTTGAGAAAGGATTTTGACAAAGATGATTTTGCAATAGCAACGTTATTGCTTTGAGCATTTCATACGGATTGTTCCCTATTTCGACCTCGCCGTTACGTGTTTCATCGCAATTAATGTGTGTTAGAGGGATTGTCAAGAGAATCGACTCACGTATGTTAAGGCTATCCCTTCTTTCTTTTTGGCATGATCTATACGACACGAACGAAACGAGCAAATGCACAATTTTCATAAATGACTCTATTCATAGAAATACTAGAGATGCTTATGTTCTTGATTCCCCCGCGTGTCATATTATTTTATCATCTGCTCATGGGTCTCAAAAATACATAAGTTGATAAAAGTTTATTTCATGATATTAATTAGAGATATAATGGTCTTATGACGTACTAAGAGATTTTATTAACGTATTTCATATGCATTTCATGCATTTACACATGCACATTGACCCATGACCAGATGGCGTTATATACGTGTATATGTATGTATATATATGTATATGGGATATGGGAAAGGTTATGGCGTTATATACGTACCACCTCCTGATCAGTTGGTATACGTTGATGATTTGCCCACAATGGCCGAAATGATATGATGGGATGCCCTCAGAGGCTTGATGATGTTATGAACGCATATACCTATGCATGGTATGATATTTATATGCATATGCATGACATTATAAAAATGAAATAATTCACAGAGCTATGCAAACGTACATGTCGAGTCTTTTACTCCATGTTTCTCTTATGTCTATTATTTACTAATTTTCATTCCTTACATACTCGGTACATTATTTGTATTGACGTCCCTTTTTCTTGGGGATGCTGCGTTTCATGCCCGCAGGTCCCGATAGACAAGTCGAGAGCCCTCCAAGTAGGCTATCAGCTCAGCGGAAGATGTTGGTGCGCTCCATTTACTTCGGAGTTGCTTGTTTGGTTAGTATGATTTAGACGTGTATTTCTTGGTATGGAGGGACTCTGTTCCAACCTTTATGACATTTATGTACTCTTAGAGGCTTGTAGACATATGTCGTGTACGTGAAAGATTGTATGGCCTTACCGGCCTATGTTTTGAGTTTATGAATGATCATGTTGGCCTATTAGGCCCGTATGTCACGCGTATATGATGATGTAATAAGAATGATACGTTACGTTGGTACTCGGTTGAGTAAGGTATTAGGTGCCCATCGCGGCCCATCGGTTTAGGTCGTGACAGGGCACTCAGCCCATTTCTATTCTACCGTATCGTATGAAACCGGCAGAGTTGAAGGAACAACTTTAGGAACTCCTTGATAAAGGGTTTATTCGGCCTAGTGTGTCACCTTGGGGTGCATCGGTTCTATTTATAAAGAAGAAGGATGGTTCCATGAGGATTTGCATTGATTACAGGCAGTTGAACAAGGTCACAGTCAAGAACACGTATCCTTTGCCTCATATTGATGATTTATTTGACCAGCTTCAGGGAGGGAGGGTGTTCTCCAAGATTTATTTGAGGTATGGTTATCACCAGCTGAAGATTCGGGATTCGGATATTCTTAAGACATTTTTCAGGACCCGTTATGGCCATTATGAGTTCTTGGTGATGTCTTTTGGGCTGACCAATGCCCCAGCAGCGTTCATGCATTTGATGAACAATGTATTCCGGTCCTATTTGGACTCATTTATTATTGTATTCATTGATGACATCCTGGTATACTCTCGTACCCAGGAGGAGCATGCTCAACATTTGAGGGTTATATTGCAGAGATTGAGGAAGGAAAAGCTTTATGCAAATTTCTCCAAGTGTGAGTTTTTTCTCGGTTCAGTAGCATTCTTGGGGCACGTGGTGTCCAGTGAGGGTATTCAGGTGGATTCGAAGAAGATAGAGGCAGTGCAAAGTTGGCCTAGACCGTCCTCAGCCACGAAAATTAGGAGATTTCTTAGTTTGGCGGGTTATTACCGTCGCTTTGTGGAGGGATTTTCATCTATTGCATCGCTCTTGACCAAATTGACCCAGAAGGGTGCTCCATTCAGGTGGTCAGATGAGTGAGAGGAGAGCTTTCAGAACCTCAAGACTTCTTTGACCACAACTCCAGTGTTAGTTCTGCCATCAGCTTCAGGTTCTTACACAGTGTAATGTGATGCCTCGAGGGTAGGTATAGGATGTGTTCTGATGCAGGAGGGTAAGGTGATTGCCTATGCCTCGCGCCAGTTGAAGACTCATGAGAAGAACTATCCTGTCCATGATCTTGAGTTAGCATCCATTGTTCACGCCTTGAAGATTTGGCGTCATTATTTGTAAGGGGTTCATTGTGAGATCTATACTAATCACCAGAGTTTGCAGAATCTATTAAAGTAGAAGGATCTTAACTTGCGTCAGCGGAGATGGTTAGAGCTTCTTAAGGACTACGATATCACTATTTTGTACCATCCGGGAAAGGCCAATATGGTGGCCGATGCTTTGAGTCGCCGGACATAGAGTTTGGGAAGTTTAGCATTTCTCCCAGCAGAAGAGAGACCCTTGGCATTGGATGTTCAGGCCTTAGTGGGCTAGCTTGTCAGATTGGATATTTTAGAGCCGAGTCGAGTATTGGCTTGTGTGGTCTCCAGGTCTTCTCTTTATGATCGTATCTGGGAGCGTCAGTATAATGACTCTCACCTGCTTGCTCTTTAGGATAGGGTTCAGCGAGGTGATGCTAGGGATGTGGCCATTGGTGATGACAGTGTGTTGAGGATGCAGGGCCGGATATGTGTGCCTAATGTAGATGGGATCAGGGAGTTGATTCTTGAGGAGGCCCACAGCTCGCGGTATTCCATCCATCCGGGTGCTGCGAAGATGTACCGGGATTTGAGGAAGCACTATTGGTGGAGGCGATTGAAGAAGGATATAGTTGGGTTTGTGGCTCGGTGTCTCAACTATCAGCAAGTTAAGTATGAGCATCAGAGACCGAGTGGCTTGATTCAGAGGTTAGAGATCCTAGAGTGGAAGTGGGAGCGGATCACCATGGACTTCGTAGCTGGGCTCCCACGGACTTCGAGGAAGTTCGATGTTATTTGGGTGATTGTGGATCAGCTGACCAAGTTCGCGCACTTCATTCCAGTTGGTACTACTTACACTTCAGAGCGGTTGGCCGAGATTTATATCCGAGAGGTTGTTCGCCTGCATGGTATTCCAGTTTCCATCATTTCAGTTAGAGGTACTCAGTTTGTATCACCGTTTTGGAGGGTCGTGCAGCGAGAGTTGGGTACTTAGGTTGAGTTGAGCCATCGTTTCACCCTCAGACAGACGGGCAGTCCGAGCGCACTATTCAGATATTGGAGGACATGTTGCGCGCTTGTGTCATTGACTTTGGGTGTTCATGGGACCAGTTCTTGCCGCTCGTGGAGTTTGCATATAACAATAGTTATCAGTCGAGTATTCATATGGCTCCGTACGAGGCTTTATATGGGAGGAGGTGTAGATCTTTGGTAGGATGGTTTGAGTCGGGTGAGGCTACGCTATTGGGTACATATTTGGTCCAGGATGTATTAGCTAAGGCGAAATTAATTCAGGAGCATCTTCGTACGGCGTAGTCTAGGCAGAAGAGCTACACGGACAGGAAGGTCCGTGATGTGTTGTTTATGGTTGGGGAGAAGGTATTACTGAAGGTATCACCCATGAAGGGTATTATGAGGTTTGGGAAGAGGGGAAAGTTGATCCCCCGGTTCATTGGGCCTTTTGAGGTGCTTCAGAGGATAGGGAGGTGGCTTATAAGCTTGCCTTGCCAACCAGCTTGTCGTGTGTGCATCCAGTGTTTCATGTTTCCATACTACGGAAGTACGTTGACAATCCATCCTATGTTTTAGAATTCAACACGGTTCAGTTGGAGGGTGATATGACTTATGATGTGGAGCCGGTGGCCATTTTGGATCGGTAGGTTCGGAAGTTGAGGTCAAAGGACATAGTTTCGGTGAAGGTGCAGTGGAGAGGTCAGCCTGTGGAGGAGGCCACCTGGGAGACCGAGCGGGATATGCGGAGCAGATATCCACACATATTTAAGACTCTAGGTATGATTCTAGACCCGTTCGAGTACGAACGTTTGTTTAAAAGGGGGAGTATGTAACGACTCGACCGATCATTTAGAGAATTATAGCCTCATTTTCCCTATTTCTGCTTCCTTTTATGCTTTCCAACTATATTATGGTATACCGGGTTAGTTGGTTCGGGTCCGGAGTGGTTTCGGAGTGGATTGAGACACTTAGTCTCTAAAGTAAAAGATTAAGTTGGAAAAGTCAATCGGATGTTGATTTATGTGTAAACGATCTCGGATTTGAATTTTGATAGTTCCGTTAGCTCCGTTAGGTGATTTTGTACTTAGGAGTGCATCCAGAATGTGATTTGGAGGCCCGTAGTGGAATTAGGCTTGAATTGGCAAAAGTTGGAAATTTGGCAATTTCGGTCGGCAGTGGAAAATTTGATATCAGGGTAGGAATGGATTTCTGGAAGATGGAGTAGGTTCGTGGTGTCATTTGTGACGTGTGTGTAAAATTTGAGGTCATTCGAACGTTGTTTGGTAGGTTTCAGCGTCGTTTGCAGAATTTGGGAAGTTATAATTCTTAGGCTTGAATCTGTGGGTAATTTGGTATTTTGATGTTGTTTTGAGTGATTTGATGATTTGTCTAAGTTTGTATGTTGATATATGACTTGTCGGTATGTTTGGTTGAGGTCCTGAGGGCCTCGGGGTGAGTCCGGGTGGTTAATAAATTGTTTGAAGTTGGAAAAATATAGTTCAAGCTGCTGTTACTGGTATTTCCGCACCTGCGGTGGGGGAGCCGCAAGTGCGAGGTCGCTGGTGCACTTGGTGAGCCGAAGATACGGACATAGAGGACCTGGGCTGGAACTGCAAGTGCGTAAGATTGGTCGCATCTGCGAGCCCGAAGATGCTAGGCTGATTCGCAGATGCGGAAGTGAGGAGGACTGGCAGTGGCCGCAGGTGCAAGGTCTTTTCCGCACCTGCGAGGTCGCAGAAGCGGATATAGAACGCAAGTGCGGATATGGGCACTTAAGTGATTTTACGCAGATGCAGAGATTTGTGCGCAAAAGTGGCTCCGCTGGTGCGCATTGTTTGAGCCGCAGGTGCGAAAACCTGGGCAGAACCTATAGATAGAAGACATGGCGAATTTTTGTCCATTTCCTCCATTTTCAAGTCGGACCTTGGAGATTTTGGAGTGAGTTTTGAAGGGTATTCAAGGATATTCACTGAGGTAAGTTGCTTGAGCTCTATTATCATTAGCTATGGTGTTTTCCCATTAATTTTCCACCTAATTAGTAGGATTTTTGAAATGAAATAAGGGGTTAGGGCTTGGGATTTTGGAGAGAGTAATTTGAGGATTTGAGGGACCAAATGATGTCGGATTTTGATAAATTTAGTATGGGTAGACTCGTGAGTGAATGGGCTTCGGGTTTTGTGACTTTTGTCGTATTTCGAGACGTGGGCCCGGGGGGCGGGTTTGAGTGAATTTCGGGATTTGGCCTATAAATTGGTATTTTCCTTGTGGGATTCTTTCCTTTAGCTCATATTGATCGTATTTTATTGCTTGCGGCTAAATTCGGGTCATTTGAAGGCCGGTTCGAGAGGAAAGGGTATTTCAGAGTAGGAGTTCTACGTTGTTGAAGTAAGTAACAGTTTTAAATCTGGTCTTGAGGGTATGAAACCCGGAGTTTGGTATTATGTGACTATTTGGAAGTGACACCCATGCTAGGTGACGGGCGTATGGGTGTACGCCGTGAGGGATTGAGACTTGGTCCGTCCCGAGAGACTGGGAAGTCTAATAGCCTTTATTTGTGTTTATATATATTCCTGTCTACTAGAACTTGATTGCCTTTCATGTTAGAGATCATGCTTAGACTATATTCCTGCTCATGATAGTTATATTCAGTCATAGTGATTCTTGTACATGTTTACCTCAGTCTCTGTTATTTTTCCCTAATGATATACTGTAACACTTTGATTTGGGATATTTTCCCTTTCTATATTGAGAGCTATAAGACTAGAGAGGTTCATGACTGAGTAAGGCCGAAGGCCTAGTTGTGAGGTATTGTTCTATGTTACGTGAGTTGTCTGTGCAGCACGTGAGTTGTCCGTGCAGATCCTTGTATTTATACTAGGGCACGTGAGTTGTCTTGTAACACGTGAGTTGTCCGTGCAGATCCAGATATTTATACTATGGCACGTGAGTTGTCCGTGCAACAAGTGAGTTGTCCATGCAGATTATAGCGCTTGGGCTGCAGGAGCCCCTCATGAGTCTGAACACCCCGAGTGAGCGCAGGTACCTATTGAGCGTGTGCATTGAGGGCTGAGAGTTGAGTGCCGAGTTATTGAGGGTTTGAGTGATTGTTTCCCTGATAGGTTGTACTTGCTTTTCAATTGTTGATGCACTTAGTTCTATCTGTGATTTTTGTGAAATTTCTGAAAGTTTCTATATCCGGAGTACCTGCACATTAACTGTATAAAACTGATTTGACTTAAATTGCCTAAGTTGAAAGTATGTCTATTCTTTGCTGGAATTATTGAAAATGAACTGTACTGTATAGCTCGACACTACTTTTCACTTCCTTATTTATTTATGTTACTTGCTGAGTTGGTTGTACTCATGCTACACCCTGCATTTCATGTGCAGATCCAGGTGTGTTGGATCACGTAGGTCATTGAGTTCGGGCGCGATCGACTACCGGAGACTAGTTATATATTTCTTTGTCTTGTATTGGTACTTAGACACTAGTTTATTAGTTTGGTTGTCTAGATGCTTATGACTTAGTGATACCCCGATTTTTGTGGCTAGATTCCGCATTTTGATTCTATATTGAGTTCAACTTTGGTTTTTATGAAACATTTCTGATATGAAAAAGTTTTAAACTACCTTTACTATTCAATTACTGGAGTATTTTGGGAACGTCGGCTTGCCTAGTACCATTGATAGTCGCCATCACGACATGTTAGGTTTTGGGTCGTGACAAGGTGAGTGGTTTCGCAACGTTTGAGCACCAATTCCAAGTTCTTCAAGTAGTCATCAAAATCATCAGCAAACAGAGTAAAGTCATCCATAAATACCTCCAAGCACTTCTCATTCAGATCTGAGAAGATAGACATCATGCACCTTTGAAAAGTGGTTGGTGCATTACACAACCCAAATGGTATCCTCCTATAAGCAAAAACACCCGCAAGACAAGTGAAAGTAGTCTTCTCAACATCTTCTAGGGGCAATGGGTATCTGATTGTAGCCTGAGTACCCATCCAAGAAACAATAACAACCATGCCCAACCACTTTCTCGAGCGTTTGATCAATAAAGGGGAGTGTGGAGTGGTCTTTTCTTGTTGTGTCATTCATCCTCCTATAATCAATGCACATTCTCCACTGTGTGACTGTTTTGGTTGGGGTCAATTCACTGTTTTCATTCTTCACCACTGTTATACCACCTTCTTAGGGACCACTTGTAAATGACTAATCTATTGGCTATCAGAGATGGGGGGAAATCACCCCAAAATCTAACAACTTAATAATCTCCTTGTGCACTACATCCTCTAGATTATTATTCAGCTTGAGTTGGGGTTGCACCACTGGCTTGCGATTTTCTTCTAGGAAAATTTTGTACATGTAAATGGTTGGACTGATTCCTTGAATATCAGATATGGTCCAGCCAAGGGCCTTCTTGTACTTTCTCAACAGCTCCACCAGCTTTTGTTCTTGTGCACATGTCGAGTAAGCAGAAATAATCACAGGAAAATTATTAGTTTCAAGAAAAGCATATTTCAAGTGAGTAGGGAGGACTTTCAATTCCACACTAGGCTTAGAAGCCTCCCTTTTTAGTTCCTCCTCATCAACTACTTGATCCTCAGTCTCAAGAGCTTTAGCCTCTTTCTTTATTTCAAGATCTTTATCCTCCACTGTGCTAGACTGAGTAATACACCTCTCTAGCGTGTCCCCCACAAGCTTATCAAACTTGTAATTTTTAGCCAATTCCCCAACAACATCTAGCTTGAAACAAGAGTAGGCAGATGCCCCATCACTGGGGTATTTTATCATTCTCTTCATCTGGAACACTAATTTCTCGTTACCCACTATGAGCATAAGCTACCCTTCATAGATATCAAGAATTGCTCTGCTTATACATAGGAAAGGCCTCCATAGAATTAGAGGCACCTCCTTGTTCACTTCCATGTCCACCATAATAAAGTCTACGAGGAACACAAACTTGTTTACCTGTACTAGAATATATTCAATGATTCCTTCAGTAATATGGTGCTCTGGTCAGCTAGTTGCAGGGACACTAGTATAGATTTGATTACTCCAAGCTTGCCTTTAAGTATTTTGAACACAGACAAAGGCATTAGATTTATAAAAGCACAAGAGTCGCACAGAGTCTTGTCGAATATATCACTCCCCAACGAGCATGGTATGGTGAAGCTTAATGGGTCCCCACACTTATGAGGAATTTTATTTTGCAATATGGCACTACAGTGGGCATTCAACTTGATCATTGTTGTCTCCTCTAACCTCCTCTTGCTGGAAAAGATTTTCTTCAAGAACTTAGCATAAGTAGGCATCTGAGTGAGAACCTCTATGAAGGAAATGTTCACATACAGTTGCTTGAGCATCTCTAAGAACCTCCCAAAGTACTTATCTAGTTTTCCCACTTCATCTTTTGAGGGAATGGTAGAGTTGGCATGTGTCTACTTTCTTTAATCTCCTTTCGTAACCCACCACTCTCACTTTTCTATTCTTCACTCTTTTGCTCATCCAATATGTTAATTTTCTTGCTTACCACTTCGGGTTTAGTTTTCACAACTGGATCAGCTAATGTTTTGCCACTTCTTAGAGATAAAACCTTTATATTTCCATCGGGTTCTTTTCTGTTTCAGAGGGTAGAGTCTCAGGAGCCCTTTCAGATAGCATGTTGGCAATTTGACCCACTTGTCTTTCCGGATTTTGAATAGCAGAACTGTGAGTATTGAACCTCTCTTTTGATTTGTTGATAAAAGCCTTCATGAGATCTTCCATACTAGATTGATTTGACTATTGTGGTTGGTATTGCGGGTACTGCTGCCTCGACTGGTTCTGAAAACCTAGAGGTGCTTGACCCTGGGGTCTAGGATTATTTTGCTGCCACGATTCAAACTCCCACTAGGTGAACGCCAAGAAAAACCTGGATGTATTTGTCCAATAGCACTGAAGTTGTTTCCACCTTGGTAGTTTCCTCTATTATAGTTCCCCGCAACATTAACTTCCTCAGTCGAAGCTTGACACTCATGAGTAGGGTGTCTCATTCCACAAAAGTCGCATGCTGCTTGCGGTTCATTCTGTACCTTGGCTAAGGTCAACTTTCTTATATCTTTGGCCATGGTGTCTAGTTGAGCTTGCCTTGATGTTTTAGAGTCCACCTATTGAACCACAACTGATTTTCTTCTGTCATTACTCTCAGAGGGCCAACGGTTAACATCCCTATAAAATTCATCAAGGATAGAGACAATCTCCTCCGGGGTTTTCTTCATTAATGGACCTCCAATTGCATTACTCAGAGTTCATCGTGATGAGGGTGTCCGTCCATCCCAAAAGTCCTTGAGTTGCATCCAAAATTCGATTTCATTATGCTAACACCTTCTCACTATCTCCCACTATCTCCTTGAATCTTTCTCAAGCTTCGAAGACCGTTTCAGTGTCCTTCTGGCAGAAGTTGTGGATTTTCCTTCTGAATTTCCCTATTTTTTGTAGATGAGAAGTACTTGTCAAGAAACGTTTTCGTCATATATTTCAATATCTTGATCGACCCAGTTGGTTGGATTCGAAGCCAGCGCTTCACGTCATCCTTTAGAAAAAAAAAAAAAGGGAATGCCCTTAAGTAGATTGCATCTTTTGATACTCCATTGTACTGAAAGGTGTTCATGATTTCCTCAAAGTCCATCAAGTGAGCGTTAGGATTTTCATTCACCTTCCATCTAAAGACACAGTTGTTCTGGATGGTTTTAATAAACCCTTGCTTCAACTCAAAATTATTTGCTGCTATGGGTGGAGGTCTAATACTTGATAGTCCTTGATTGTAGACTGGTCTGGCAAAGTCAGCCAATGATCTGCCTGCTCTGGGAGCCACATTTTTAATGCATATTCCGAAAAAGGTCGGTTCAGGTTGAATCTCTGTCCTTCATCCCCATTAATAGTTTGATCATTTACCATAGTTGCTTCTGCATCTGCCCGTCCAGCTGCTTCTGCTTGTTGTGTTGCTTCTCTTGCAGCCAAATCAACTCCATCATCACTATTTTTTGCCATGTGTTTTTGGGTTAATGATTTCCCTAAAAATATTTTGGTGAATCCTCTTTCTTTTCTCAGTTGTTGCATGTGTTTTTCCAACTCCGGTTCGGAAGGTATCACTTTCTTTGAAGAGGATTGAGTCATACACCATAGAAGTTAAAAATGTTTCCTGCACACAAGTGAGAAAACATGAATACATAAAAATAAAATTGGTTCCTGAATTAGCACCAAAAATTATTTTGAACATTGTTGATTGCTAATCACCGGCAGTGGAACCAAAATTTGACAAGCACAAAATACAATACAAAATTAATGCTCGCTAGTCAAAGATTGTATAGTTAAATTATCGTCTCTACAGGGATTAAATTTAAACAGTGTTCGAATAATCTTTAGTTAATTACTATCTAGGAAAATTAACACTTGATTTGAATGATTATCAACTACAATTAACTACTAAATTTTAAGCAATGGTCAATTGATACAAAAGACTAGTGATCACGCCCAACTATGCCTTATAAAAAGGACTAAGCAGTCGTTGCAAATATAATCCGGTTTACAAGTCTGGAGTCGAATCCCACAGAGAACTAAGGCTCATCTACAGTTATTCAATATCGCTAAGAAACACAAGTCCAAACAATTACCTAATTATAAAGATTATAATGTTTAGTTTTATCTAATTAACTAAAAAATACTAGAAAGCAGTAAAATTATCAATTAACAAGGATAAGGATTGGAGACAAGATTAAGGAGATCTAGAGTTATGATTTTCCCAGTTGTCGGAATCCTTTATGCTACGTTTCCTATAAATTTTCCTAAGTTTTATCTATTGATCATGAGCGCTCTGAGTGTCGTAATTCTCTCCCGAGTGACTACCATAATTTTGCTAGACATATTCTTCTGAACTATGCTAGCTGGCACTAAGGTACGGCTCACTGGGATCGCACCAAGGTTTCGTTATCCCTAATCCCACCTTTAAACCCTCCGTATCAATCCCTCATATACGTTAGGAGTGATGTTGTTCAACAACTACCTAAATATGTACTCTCTCCTGAGTAATACATACTAAATAGGCACAATCAATTGAGAGCTCTTCAACCAACCACAATATAAACGTAGTTGAACAAATAGAGAAAAAGCTACAGCAAATCTATATTAATGTAACAGGAAAATCATCCATCAATAGGTTCCATCAAAACCCTAGATAACAAATTAGCTATTCATAACAGTATACATAACTACAATACTAGAATTCATAACCAATAATGGAAATAGGAAGAAGTAAGTGAAAAACTCGTAGAAGAATTCCCCGCCTTCCTCCTAGTGTGTTCTTACCTCCTTAGGTCAAATCCTTGTCCAATATCCTCTCTCAAATTGGTGTTTAATGACTATTTCTATGTGTAGAAAAAAGGCCTAGACGAAATAACCAAGTCCAAAATCAAAAATGAGACAAAATAGGTCTCAAACCCGGAACACGCATCACCTCGCGTTAAACCTGGCGGCGCGAGCTCTAACGCGAGCAAACTCCCTCGCGTCGCCAGGCTCGTTGCTGCTTTGTTTCTGAAATTGATTTTGCTGCCTAACTTCACATTCTCTTTCTCAATTCTTTCTTCATTTCACATTAATTTGCTTGTTTCTTTTTGCCTTTTTTTAATTTGTTTTGTCTTCTTTTCATTTTGTCTTCAATCATTGTTTCATTATCTCATTATAATATTTCACATCATCAAATAATCACGAGCCATTCTTGTATGGCATAAAATATACATAAAATCTCTACTATGCTCCCAATTTTGTCTTCAACATACCTATACATAAAATAGACTCAATTAAGTATAAATATAGTATAGTTTAGCATTAAAGAATCTAAATGTAAGGTAAGTAATGTATTAAAAATATATAATTATAGCCACACATCACTACCCCACACTTAAACATTGCTCGTCCTCGAGCAATCAAACTACACTTTATATTTATCACATTTGAAGCACACTACACCAATGACCATGGTTAATAGCAACAATTAAACTCTAGCATATGCAATCACATACACTTCCCTTTTCTTATGCCAAAATTCAAAAATATTCAAACAAAGACAACATGCTCATAACAATCCTAGCCTCACAAACCGACTCAAAAGTCACAATACACTCATGGCTTGAACACCCAACATCATAGAGAGAAGTCTAATAACGTCACATATCCCTCGCGAACTCATGTTCCCTCAAAATAAGACTAAATGAGTAAGTTGAATCCACACATTTGAATCAAATGCTCAAATATATTTTAAGGATTCAGATAAATCAAAGAAATTCCTTACTCTCACAAAAGAAGTCACATGCATGCAATTGGCACCATAGGCTTGCCCTTAATATAAATCTCTACTAATGTAAGCTCGCTCGATCTAAAATCAATTAGGACTTTTTCATGGTTGTAATGTGGGCTAAGGGACGGGTAGGATATATTTTAGAAATAATGACTCACCCTCCTAAGCACTTTAACACATCACAAAATTACTTTAAACGTATTTTCTTCAATACCACTTCAATTTCACAAACAATATCACCCCCAAAAACGTTCCCTTCTTCTTTAAGCACTACTTTAATTCAATACCCACTAGAAAGAACAAGACAACAATTTATTAATCTCTATTTTTTTCTTCTTCTTTTTTTCTTCAGATTTTTCTCTCTTTTTTTCCAACTATATTATTTTTTCAATTTTCGCTAGTGGTGTATTGTTTTACAAAATAAGAGCATCTTTCTTCCTTTCATTGGTTTCACTCAAAAGTCACCCCACACTTAGTCCCTTCTTACTTCTTTTAGCGCTCATTTCACAATTAAAGTGCTTTAAGAGGTAAAAGGATCAAAATAATGTCAATTAAAAATAAAAGGGTATAGGCTCGTAATGTGGGTACCAAATAAAAGTCTATAGGCTCAAAAGGGGTAAGTAGGGATAAATTTTATTTATGGTAAACAATAAGCTCAACAAGATCAAATAAATATTAAAATCATTTTTCAAATCGGGCATCACATAAAATTTCACTTCGACTCACATACGGGGCAAGTTCTAGACTCAATCACAATGACATGGACTACACAAAATCTCACTTCACACGCGGCACATGACTCACTAAGGATGGTCTCATTCTAACTCTCAAGCAATGCAAGTATTCACGAAGCCATGAGATATTAAGCGTTAAGCACAAAGTGAACATAAGTTAAGAAAATGAGACGTAGGCGTCACAAAACATGCTATCCAACTAACCAAGGCATCATAAGCAATTTTAGATCATAGGGAAAATACTACATATGTCAAAGTCTAAATATGCTACTATCAAACAAGTCAAGGGCGCCTAGGAATCTGATCTTTCTTCCTCCATTTATTTCCTAAATTCTAATCTACTCTAAAAAAAATAAAAGGAAAAACTACTACCCGGTTCAAACTATATCCCATGAAAAAGAACTGAGGCACAAAGAAAAATCACGGGGGATTATTACTACTTAAAAAAAATAAAAAGACATACTTTTGTATTATTTTTTATTTTTTAGAATTTATTTTTTGCTAGACTTTAATCCCTCAAGAAAACTGTTTTGGAGATCCATCATCAGGAAAAATCCAATATTTTTCAAATATTTTTTAAAAAAACTTATTCCATTAAACTAACACAACTAAATAGCATAGAAAGTCACCCAGACAATCTCCCCATCCCATACTTAAAATTGTGCATTGACCCCAATTCACACCCATAAATACAAGAGGGTAAAAGAAACTCCCTGGTAGGCCAAAGGCCGAAGCACTAGTAGCTCATGGGGTACTCAGACTTCTCCCAGGCGTAGTCCTTCGTGCGGGTACCTTCCACTTAGTTTCAACCATCTGGTTTGCTGTTGCATCCTTCTAATGGCTTTGCTTTCCATGCTCCAACAAAATCAAAAATTGACACTACAAAAATAATACAATAATAAAAAATAAAAATAAAAAATAAAAGAAAGCAGTAAAGCTGGGTTGCCTCCCAACAAGCGCTTGATTTAACGTCGCGGCACGACGCGAATCACTTTTTGCCTCCACCTCAAGCTTATGAATTGAACCCCCAATTTGGTATCAAGTTTTCGGCTATGCTCCAGGGGTGGAGGAATAAATCTAACTTGCCCAAGCAACCAATGTAGTATTCTGCACTTCTTGGCCTTTACATGAGGTGTGTAATCTTGATTTTCAGGCAAGAAAATTTCCAGAATGTAGGCACCTTATTCCTCATCCCTTGACTCCTCACGTGGCTCGAACGACTCTATTTTCATATCATCATCCAAACACAATGTGGAAAAATGCTTGGAGTGTGGACCAATGCGCTCAACTACATAAACATTGGGATTGTCAACATCCTCAATACCAATGACACTAGAGTCAACTAAATATGTATCCTCAATATCTTTGGTTGACTCTAGTATCTCTTCTACAATATCGACATCCTCAAAATCTAGTTCGATTGATTGTTGGCGTTCTACTCTGGCCTTCTCCACTAGCACCTCAATTTCTGTATCTACTTCACACTCGTCTTGGATACTATTCACAATATTGGCTTGTTGAGCATTAAAATCTTCAACCAGTTGACTCACTTGAACTTTCAAGTTGTGAATAGTTTCCTTTTGCCTTTCTATCTGCAGATTTCTTTTACTATTTTGTTCCACAAGGCACTTTAACATATCCGTGTTCGACTTTAATATATCTTTGGGGAGGATAAGATAAATAATCACAACCATGAAAGTGACCATCTTGACCACCACACATATCACACACATAAGATTGAGTTGGTGCACATAACTTGCTCTCGGGAATATTTTGACAATTTTGCAATGGGTGGTTTCCTCCACAATATGCATAAAGAGGATCAAAAGTAGAATTACGAACATCCAAACTCTCATAATTCCGAGATGCCATGTTCTCAAATCAAAAAGTAAAACAAAAAAAACAATCAAATACAAAAATAAAATAAAATAAAATAAAAGTTCAAACTTGAAACCTAGCAATATGTACACCTACAGCTACACCGTTAATTCTCCGGCAACGGCGCCAAAATTTGATCACGCCTAACTATGCCTTATAAAAAGGACTAAGAGGTCGTTGCAAATATAATCCGGTTTACAAGTGTGGAGTCAAATCCCACAGAGAACTAAGGCTCAGCTACAATTGTTCAATATCGCTAAGAAACGCAAGTCCAAACAATTACCTAATTATAAAGATTATATTGTTTATTTTTATCTAATTAACTAATAAATACTAGAAAGCAGTAAAACTATCAATTAACAAGGATAAGGATTGGAGACAAGATTAAGGAGGTCTAGAGTTATTATTTCCCCTGTTATCGAAATCCTTTCCGTTACGTTTCCTATAAATTTTTCTAAGTTTTATCTATTGATCATGAGCGTTCTGAGTGTCGTAATTCTCTTCCGAGTAACTGCCACAATTTACTAGACATATTCTTCTGAACTACGCTAGCTGGCACTAAGTTACGGCTCACTCGGATCACACCAAGGTTTCGTTATCCCTAATGCCACCTTTAAACCCTCCGTATTGATCCCTCATATACGTTAGGAGTGATGTTGTTCAACAACTACCTAAATATGCACTCCCTCCCAAGTAATACACACTAAATAGGCACAGTCGATTGAGAGTTCTTCAACCAACCACAATATAAATGTAGTTGAACAAATAGAGAAAAAGCTACAGCAATATATTAACGTAACAGAAAAATCATCCTCCAATAGATTCCATCAAAACCCTAGATAACAAATTAGCTATTCATAATAGTATGCATAACTAGAATACTAGAATTCATAACCAATAATGGAAATAGGAAGAAGTAAGTGAAAAACTCGTAGAAGAATTCCCCGCCTTCCTCCTAGTGTGTTCTTACCTCCTTAGGTCAAATCCTTGTCCAATCTCCTCTCTCAAATTGGTGTTTAATGACTATTTATATGTGTAGGAAAAAGGCCTAGACGAAATAATCAAGTCCAAAACCAAAAAGGAGACAAAATAGGTCTCAGACCCGGAACACGCATCGCCTAGCGTTAACCCTGGTGGCGCAAGCTCTAACGTGAGCAAACTCCCTCGTGTCTCCAGGCTCTTTGCTGCCTAACTTCACATTATCTTTCTCAATTCTTTCTTCATTTCACATTAATTTGCTTGTTTCTTTATGTCTTCTTTTAATTTGTTTTGTCTTCTTTTCATTTTATCTTCAATCATTGTTTCAGTATCTCATTATAATATTTTTCATCATCAAATAATTACAAGCCATTCTTGTAGGGCATAAAATACACATAAAATCTCAACTTTTCTCCCAATTTTGTCTTCAACGCACCTATACATAAAATAGACTCAATTAAGCACAAATATAGTATACTTTAAGCATTAAAGCACCTAAATATAAGGTAAGTAATGCACTAAAAATATATAATTATAGCCACACATCAACAAGAGTTGAGAAACACAAAAATATCAGTGAGAGAAATACGGTAAATGACTAGACAGGTGCAAGATAATTGACTCGGGATCTAATTCTTGAATTAGTTCACTTTATAATACTGTTGATACTCATAAATTTACCAAATAATTAGATTACACTTGAAGTTAAGGTTTCTATTTCGATTAAATATTAATTTCTAGAAATAATCCAATTGAAGCACAATGAACAATTGCAATGAATATAATGATAGTTTTGGTCTAAAGGGTAACTTCTTACAAATATTACCCTATTTTCTAGTTCGATTAACAACTCAGAAGGATCTTTCGATTAACTAATTGAATTACTAATTTAAATTAGAGCATAAGATAAAAATAAATTTAATATAATGCTCCTCTTTTGATTAAATCAAATAATGAATAACTTCACAATACAATTCAAAACTCCATCAATTAAATCAAGCAATTGTTAAGAATCGACTCCCTAATCAAATTATCAAAACAATGTGTCTGTCAATACCCTAAGGTAAATTTCTTCATAGCAATGAAAAAATTCATCTCAAGAATGTTTAAAGACATAGAAAACATCAATGCTAATGATTTGATACAAACTCCTGTATTGCATCGATTATTGGTTAAAATCTTGATGAAATCTTGTGTCTCCTCAAAATCGTATTTTTGGTGTATTTATACCATGTAGAAGTGGTTCCAGACAAAAGTTCCTTTCCCAGCCGAATTGGGAAATTAATCTAAGAAAAATATACAGACCCAGCACGCCTCGTGGCGTGCCATGCCCCGTGTTAGTGGACATCTTTAGAGAGCAGATTCTGACATGCATTTCCCAATTGCATTGCCGCGCCATGCCTCGCAGCGCCCCATGCGGCGCAGTAGTGATTTTTTCTCAGAGTGTTCCTTTTTCTCAATTTTTGTTATCCAGACTTGGCCATCGACCCCCGAACGCGATCCCGGTTTAATTCTTTGGGTTTTTACTCAGACTTCAAAGCGCCAATTTGTTCAATTCAGCCCCAAATTAACTTTTTAACTCGTAATCAATTCATGCATGGCATAAAACACATAATAAGTGAAAATCACCATCATTTAAGCTCAAACACAAGTAAAATGCAGTAATTAGAATGGAAAATATGGCAAAAATACAGGTTTCTAGCCTACCATCATGCATCAATTGAAAAATTAAGATAGAGTTAAGTTACCAAGAAACTGAAATGTGACCTATCTTAAGAGGTACGATTGTTGAAGATCATTTATTATATCGAGTCAAGACTGTGGACTGTATATCCAGTCCTGTAGAAGTAAGAAGTACAAATTAGCTACATGTATTGGCAGTTCATTTAGTTAGCAACTATATAAATTTTCTTGTTTTGCTTGTCTAAATGTTCTTTCGAAAATAGAAAGAATAAATGAAAGTTATTTTGTTTCTATACCTTATTTCTTTTCCAATAGACATGGTATTTCCTTTATTTAAATATTGCCTAAACTTCATATGCAAGTGTGGGAATGAACAAGAGACGTTCTCTTTAAGAGCACCATAAACATAAGGGCCCCTCTCTTATGAAATCTTTTCTAGTTAAAGGTTAAAAATCAGAAGCGTAAATACACAGTAATAAAGTTATCCATAGGAAATAATTCTCAAACTTTATCAAAAGGAATGCAAAGATATCTTTTGTTAAAATCCCCGAGAAGTTAAGGGAGAAAGGTATCTTTCATTCAAAATTTCGAGCCCAAAAGCGAGACTGAAATAGTTACTAGAGTTGCTGAAAAAACAACTACTTTGTAAAATATTTCAATCTGCTTTATTAGCAGATGTTTTGGACTTAAAGGTTTCTCATATTTGGGATCAACGCCTTTACCTTCGTCTTCGTCTTCCTTTTTAAATTCCGAGGACTCAAAGCAAGTGTCAGAAGAGCTTGAAGCAGTGGGCAGGGATGTTCACGAATGAAGTTGTTTCTAAAACAAGAGCTTTGGAAATGCAGTCATCTATATTTTCAATGTCATTTTTGGCATCCTCCAGTGACTTCCTTCTCATACTATAAACAACATGAGTTTTCTCGAGCAAGAAAGGATCATTCTGAGCTTGGAATTTGGCTTGGAGTTTTTGGATCTTCGATTGCAACCTCTTATTTTCAACCTTTAAAATATTGTAGGCCCCTGACCTGTCATTTTGGCCCTTTTCTCTCCGGCCGCAGTAGCTTCCTTAGTCTTGGAGCATAAGTTAGCTTCTATGTTATTGATTCTTTCCATGGAAGGAGACTCACACTCGGCAGCTGAATGTATCAGCATCCTGGAACTCTACCCATTTAATCTTCAGCTCAGCAAGCTTGGCTTGTAGCTGAGTGGATTTTTTACTGTAAGCCTTTTTTCTTTCTCTATTTGCTCTAGGAGGCCTTCGAGTTTACCTATTTGAGCAAGTTTAGCCTCTAGGACAAGAAGGCGCTTAACAAGTTGATTTCGCTCAGATTGGACCATTTCTTTGAATAGTATCATCCTTTGCAAACCCTCAGAGGAAAAAAGGTTAGATTGTAAGGTTAATATTAAAATTATTAGATATGGTGTAAAATAAGTGTAAAGAAAAGGAGAGTAAGATGAATGGTACCTGAGCAGAAAGATGCATGATGTTATTAATAAAACATTCAGCAAAAAGAGCATCTATTTTTGTCCAATCCTTTTTCGTAGCCAGAGGTCTCAACTAATTGGCTAGCCCAACCTGTTTCTAGAGTAAGTGGCATTCATGCGAAACTGTAAAGGTAATACTGCGTTTATCGTTAGGGTTTCGGATAGAAGCCGGGAAGGCATTTTCTATGTTCCCTTGATCAAGTAATCGGGGAAAATGTGCACCTTGCCCTTGCTCGATGGTGGCCGGTGGCAGGACAAGAGCTGGTGGTGGAGCAGAAGTTGGGGCAGCACATAAAGCTGAACCCTTCTGACCAGCAGGGGCAACCGTAGCCCGAAAACGATCAGCCAATTCATACTCGCGAAAGAGTCCCTCCACATCCTCCGATTGAACTATTTGTGTTTTTTTTCTTCTTCTTTGAAGAGAAATTATTTCGGTATCATCCTCAGTTTCTTCTTCATTAAGGACCATTGCGGCCGGTTCTTTTGGGACCTTCTTTATGATCAGGGGCTTCTCTATAAAATCAGTCTTAGAGGGATAATTTCTTTTTGTTTCTTCCCCTTAGGCTGGGACTGATTGATGATGCAACTTCACCAAGAGTAAGTGTTGTGTCACGAGATCTTTTCTGGTCATGGACCTTTTGAAGCTGTTATTGTGCCCTCTCTTATGAAATCTTTTCTAGCTAAAGGTTAAAAACCAGAAGCGCAAATACATAGTAATAAAGTTATCCAGAGGAAAAAATTCTCAAACTTTATCAAAAGGAATGCAAAGATATCTTTTGTTAAAATCCCCGAGAAGTTAAGGAAGAAAGGTATCTTTCATTCAAAATTTTGGGCCCAAAAACGAGACTGAAATAGTTACTAGAGTTGCTGAAAAAATAACTACTTTGTAAAATATTTCAATCTGCTTTATTAGCAGATGTTTTGGACTTAAAGGTTTCTCATTTTTGGTATCAATGCCTTTACCTTTGTCTTCGTCTTCCTTTTCAAATTCCAAAGACTCAAAGCAAGTGTCAGAAGAGCTTGAAGCAGTGGGCAGGGATGCTCACGAATGAAGTTGTTTCTAAAATAAGAGCTTCGTAAATGCAGTCATCTATATTTTCAATGTCATTTTTGGCATCCTCAAGTGTCTTCCTTCTCATACTATAAACAACATGAGTTTTCTCGAGCAAGAAAGGATCATTCTGAGCTTGGAATCTGGCTTTGAGTTTTTGGATCTTCGATTGCAACCTCTCATTTTCAACCTTTAAAATATTGTAGGTCCTTGGCCTGTCATTTTGGCCCTTTTCTCTTTGGCCGCAGTAGCTTCCTTAGTCTTGGAGCATAAGTTAGCTTCTATGTTGTTGATTCTTTCCATGGAAGGAGACTCACACTCGGTAGTCGAATGTATCAGCATCCTGGAACTCTACCCATTTAATCTTCAGCTCAGCAAGCTCGGCATGTAGCTGAGTGGATTTTTTACTGTAAGACTTTTTTCTTTCTCTATTTGCTCTAGGAGGCCTTCGAGCTTACCTATTTGAGCAAGTTTAGCCTCTAGGACAAGAAGGCGCTCAACAAGTTGATTTCGCTCAGATTGGACCATTTCCTTGTCTAGTATCATCCTTTGAGAACCCTCAAAGGCAAAAAGGTTAGCTTGTAAGGTTAATTTTAAAATTATTAGATATGGTGTAAAATAAGTGTAAAGAAAAGGAGAGGAAGATTAATGGTACCTGAGCAGAAAGATGCATGATGTTGTTAATTAAACATTCAGCAAAACGAGCATCCATTTTTCTCCAATCCTTTTTCGTAGCCAGAGGTCTCAACTAATTGGCTACCCCAACCAGTTTCGAGAGTAAGTGGCATTCATGCGAAACCGTAAAGGTAATACTGCGTTTATCGTTAGGGTTTCGGATAGAAGCCGGGAAGGCATTTTCTATGTTCCCTTGATCAAGTAATCGGGGGAAATGAGCACCTTGCCCTTGCTCGATGGTGGCCGGTGGAAGGACAAGAGCTAGTGGTGGAGCAGAAGTTGGGGCAACACATAAAGCTGAACCCTTCTGACCAGCAGGGGCAACCGTAGCCCGAAAATGATCAGCCAATTCATACTCGCGAAAGAGTACCTCCACATCCTCCGATTGAACTATTTGTGTTTTTTTTCTTCTTCTTTGAAGAGAAATTATTTCGGTATCGTCCTCAGTTTCTTATTTATCAAGGACCATTGCGGACGGTTCTTTTGGGACCTTCTTTGTGATCAGGGGCTTCTCTATAGAATCAGTCTTAGAGGGATAATTTCTTTTTGTTTATTCCCCTTGGGCTGGGACTGATTGATGATGCAACTTCACAAAGAGTAAGAGTTGTGTCACGAGATCTTTTCTGGTCATGGACCTCTTGAAGCTGTTATTGTGCCCTCTCTTATGAAATCTTTTCTAGTTAAAGGTTAAAAATTAGAAGCGCAACTACATAGTAATAAAGTTATCCAGAGGACAATTCTCAAACTTTATCAAAAGGAATGCAAAGATATCTTTTGTTAAAATCCCCGAGAAGTTAAGGAAGAAAGGTATCTTTCATTCAAAATTTTGGGCCCAAAAACGAGACTGAAATAGTTACTAGAGTTGCTGAAAAAATAACTACTTTGTAAAATATTTCAATCTGCTTTATTAGCAGATGTTTTGGACTTAAAGGTTTCTCATTTTTGGTATCAATGCCTTTACCTTTGTCTTCGTCTTCCTTTTCAAATTCCAAAGACTCAAAGCAAGTGTCAGAAGAGCTTGAAGCAGTGGGCAGGGATGCTCACGAATGAAGTTGTTTCTAAAATAAGAGCTTCGTAAATGCAGTCATCTATATTTTCAATGTCATTTTTGGCATCCTCAAGTGTCTTCCTTCTCATACTATAAACAACATGAGTTTTCTCGAGCAAGAAAGGATCATTCTGAGCTTGGAATCTGGCTTTGAGTTTTTGGATCTTCGATTGCAACCTCTCATTTTCAACCTTTAAAATATTGTAGGTCCTTGGCCTGTCATTTTGGCCCTTTTCTCTTTGGCCGCAGTAGCTTCCTTAGTCTTGGAGCATAAGTTAGCTTCTATGTTGTTGATTCTTTCCATGGAAGGAGACTCACACTCGGTAGTCGAATGTATCAGCATCCTGGAACTCTACCCATTTAATCTTCAGCTCAGCAAGCTCGGCATGTAGCTGAGTGGATTTTTTACTGTAAGACTTTTTTCTTTCTCTATTTGCTCTAGGAGGCCTTCGAGCTTACCTATTTGAGCAAGTTTAGCCTCTAGGACAAGAAGGCGCTCAACAAGTTGATTTCGCTCAGATTGGACCATTTCCTTGTCTAGTATCATCCTTTGAAAACCCTCAAAGGCAAAAAGGTTAGCTTGTAAGGTTAATTTTAAAATTATTAGATATGGTGTAAAATAAGTGTAAAGAAAAGGAGAGGAAGAAGAATGGTACCTGAGCAGAAAGATGCATGATGTTGTTAATTAAACATTCAGCAAAACGAGCATCCATTTTTCTCCAATCCTTTTTCGTAGCCAGAGGTCTCAACTAATTGGCTACCCCAACCAGTTTCGAGAGTAAGTGGCATTCATGCGAAATCGTAAAGGTAATACTGCGTTTATCGTTAGGGTTTCGGATAGAAGCTGGGAAGGCATTTTCTATGTTCCCTTAATCAAGTAATCGGGGGAAATGAGCACCTTGACCTTGCTCGATGGTGGCCGGTGGCAGGACAAGAGCTAGTGGTGGAGCAGAAGTTGGGGCAACACATAAAGCTGAACCTTTCTGACCAGTAGGGGCAGCCGTAGCCCGAAAACGATCAGCCAATTCATACTCGCGAAAGAGTACCTCCACATCCTCCGATTGAACTATTTGTGTTTTTTTTCTTCTTCTTTGAAGAGAAATTATTTCGGTATCGTCCTCAGTTTCTTATTTATCAAGGACCATTGCGGACGGTTCTTTTGGGACCTTCTTTGTGATCAGGGGCTTCTCTATAGAATCAGTCTTAGAGGGATAATTTCTTTTTGTTTATTCCCCTTGGGTTGGGACTGATTGATGATGCAACTTCACCAAGAGTAAGAGTTGTGTCACAAGATCTTTTCTGGTCATGGACCTCTTGAAGCTGTTATTGGGCTACCTTCGGGTCGAGTGAAACCTCAATAACTGGGCCAACAGATGACCCCTTTGGAAGGCCTAAAGTAGTAGCATGAATGTTTAGCAATCAATTACCGTATGAAGGCATATGTCAAAAAGGCAAAGATAAAGCTTTTCTTACCGTGATTCTTGCCCTTCCAGTTTTTATTTAATGAAATTTCCTTTCACAAGAGAAGTTCAGGCGTGGAGGTATCCAAAATCTTTTGAACCTATTGGGTTAGGTTCGCTGCTACTGGGGGAATCCAGAGAGTGGCTAAAATTAAAGGAAGAAAAGTTTAAGAAAGAGTGAAAACACTTTCAAAGTGAAAAGGAAAGAAGCATTTGAGAAAACTTACGAGTATAGTTTCGAGCTTCAAGAATGGGGGATGTTGATGCTGATAAAATATCTCTAGGAGTGACAACAACAAACCTCTCCATCCAACCACGATCATTATTATTATCTACGCTAGTGGCGATGGTATTGCGACCATGTTTGCCGAGTTTAATCACGCCTCCCCAGAAGATCTTGGGAGCGTAGAGGCGGATCATGTGTGCAAAAGTTAGGGTTTCTTGTGCTCGAGAATAAAAATATCGGAGGCAAACTATCGTATGCCATATCGCCGGAACCACTTGAGCCAAGTAGACTTAGTAGTTCCGGCAAAATTTCTGAATAATAGGGTCTATTTCTTTGCAAAGTCTGAAAGTAAAAGGGTATGTATAAATGAAAACATACCCTCGGTTGTTGAGAGTTATCCTCTCCACTTCAAGGGGCCCAAAACCTCAATATTCTTTCGGTCACAATCCTCCGTCATAACGGGAATACTGTTCGGGCGAATAGACGAAGGATACTCGACAACTGCTCTGTTTCTGTCATCGTCAGGGTCAGAGGAAGTATTTTCGACCTATAGATCATTTTTAAAAGACCATTTAGAAGGGATGATTGTATTTGTTATGGGAGGTTTAACGTCAGGATTTTTGGGTTTGTTTTTCTTAGTTGTGTTACACCCTATATTTTTGTAAATAAAACTGCATCGTGAGCAAACTAATGTAGGACCCAAAGAAATGAGATCATCTTTGAAAATATATAAAACAAGTTAATCATATTACCTTGGAAGTTACAAATATTGAAGATCATGAACAACAAGTACAAAGAGGGTTGGAAGGTTTAGAAGCTAAAGGAATTGAAAAAAATAATGTTTCGTCGAAAGCCGACAAATTGGGAATGTTATAGCATGTAATTTTGGGATGAGACCAGGGTGTTTTACATGATAAGGAGGTTATGTTACGAGTTATGTAATTCGTATGATAGTCGTGTGTTATGTTTTGAAGTCAAGCGAGTGGTGGAACAAAAGTCGATAAAAGTCATCACAAGTTACGTTCATAAGTTTTACTGAAACTTTGGGTCAAATGTAACTGCAATTTTCTCCCAATACACTTAGAGTTATGGGGTGTTCCACCTATCAAATTAAAGATCTCTGAGTCTACTTATCAACGCATTAAACCGTTTGTCAATACGATATCTGAGTAGAGAGATATGGTCATATTTGCAAGACTGCGCAGACTATCATCTACTTGCTTAAAAGAGAATTCAAAACTGGGCCTGTTCGGGTCGTCCAAAAATGGGCCAGTTTGGGTCATTCAAAGAGGCCTTTTTAAAGTCCTATCCCCTTCATATATTAGTCTGATAATAGGGCATTATAATCAGACTCATTCTCCACAAAACTCCTCCCAAATATTTCCCCCAAACCCCAATTGATTTTCTCCCCCTTTCAAGTTCTAATCGTAGGTAAAGCCTAGAGTTTGAAGAACCAAGATAGGAGTCGAGTTATCCAACAAATAAGGTAAGTTTACTTCTCTATTTCATCCATTTTTTTCTGTTGTAGATGTATAGTAAGTCGTTCTATATTTGTAAGAACTCATGGGACGGTGATCGGAAGCCGTGAGTTCGAGTTATTCACTTGTAGCGGACTGTTTTGTGGACTGTTTTGTGGTGCTGTTGGGCTGCATGTTTTACTACTGTTTTGTGGAGTTTTGGAGGAGGAAGGGTGTGGAGAAACACCACATAAATTCAGGATGTTGGGCTGGTCGTTCGTCGTAACATTTTCGGATTGTTGACACTACTACGGTGGTCGTTTTGTGTATGAAGAGATTGGGGTGTGTTGGGCTATTTTGTAGTATTGTGTGGTGTGCATAAGGTTGGAAAATAATATATATATATATATATTGTTATTATTGTTTTTGGTGTTGTTGGTGTTATCTTGAATTCGGAGGAAGTAAGGATTATAGGGGAAATGTTGTCCGTTTTAATACAAAATAAGCATGTCGTTCGTTGTACGATAGTTATACGTTTCATAACTTAATGATAGTATTATTATCGTTGTTGTAGATTACGGTGAGAAGAGGCGAGTTCAACTTGGTGATTGAAAAGAGTGTGATAAGGTATGTTAAGGCTAAGCCTTCCTTCATTTTGGCATGATCTCGTAGCTACATGTGTTAGTAATGAGACATAAAGAGAAGTTCGTATTCATGAATTTATTCACATTATTCTAGTCTCATAAGTTATAACATTATTCCTTATTGAGACTCTATATTCAATTTAGTATTGTCTTCTTCTAGTCAAGAGAGCAACAAGCCTATATATACAGTATTACAGTATTTTCAGTACCATCGAGCTATAATCGATGGGCAAGCCCCTATTGGGCAACCTCTGATCAGATGAAAAGTTATATACCGAGCCTACTGTGGCCGAGCGCCTATGAGCGAGCCCAGCATGGTCGAGATACATAGCCTAGTATGGCCGAGCACCTATGAGCGAGCCTACTACGGCAAAGCAGTTATATATACTGAGCCTTATAAGGCTGGCCAATTATTTTACTTACTATATTGAAGGAGTTGAGTTAGTATCAACAGGTAAGTATATCTCCAGATCATCTTTGACTCCCAATTACTTTCAGTTATTATATTATCAGTTCAGTTTTAACTTTCAGTTATGTTATCGCCTTATATACTCGGTACATTATTTTGTACTGACGTCCCTTTTCTGGGGACGCTGCATTTCATGCATGCAGGTTCAGATAGACAGACAGGTATACCTCCTCAATAGGTGTTTCCAGAGTTCAGCCTGATCGGTAATCTCCATATCCTTCGGAGTTATCAGGTCTAGGTTTTCGTGTACATCTTCTATATTTATGTATATATGTTATGGGTAGGTCGGGGCCCTGTTCCGATCATAATATATCTATTAGTAGAGGCTTGTAGATATATCCTGTCAGTTAGTGCATTATGTTGGGCTTGTAGGCCTGGTATGTATATTTTGGTGGTTTGTCAGTTGTAGTAGTTATGACGGCCTTGTCAGCCCAACTTTATATTGATGTTTAGTCAGCGCTAGTTTCCATTCAGTTTTATATTTTGCTTCGCAAATTGTCTTGCAAGGTGGACCCTTGGCCAAATTATGACATTATATGTTCAGAGTCCCTTAGTCGCAATTTGGTACACTAGGTTAGTTGAGGCACCGGGTACTAGTCTCGCTTCCAGGTCGGGGCGTGACAAGTTGGTCCACCATCGATGCAAGTCTCAGCAACGATAGAAAAAGGAGGAGATAAAATCATAACTAGATTATGATGCTTGAATGCAAAAGATGAGTTACATGAGAAAGAAATATCAGAAAACATGGTGGTAAAAATAGTGAAATTAGCTATTCAAACTCAAAGATTTAGAATTGGAAAAGGGAATTGCAGAAAGTTCAGAGAAATTTGATGAAGCGATGCAAAAAATTGAAAGCTAAAATTGGTGTGAAGGGAGAAAGTTTATAGGCGGTTCAGTATAAAGCCATAATTACCTAGGTCACTGGAGAAACTGTTCGTCGAATCAGGAGAACACATGTTTAGCTCATTAAGTGCAAAGAGACATGCATCCTTTCAAGTGTCAGAAGTCGTTCAAGAACTTTTCTGCCAAGAAAAGAGAAAGTCTTATCTACTTCTCGGCCACATCAAGTTGAGTTATCGGAAAGTAGGGGGACTATCTGTATTGGGTAAAAATTACAGATACAGGTGTACATTTATCTAGTAGACACATAACAATGGTAACAGGATGGAGATGAGTCAACAGATAGTTAATACCAGATACATACATGTGACCAGTATTGCATAAGTTCCGAAGGCATAAAGGTCGGAAAAGAGAATTTGAAAGTAAGGTACCTGTTAGAGAAAGCAACATTAAAAGATCAGCCCGTACAGAATATCATAACATTTATTTCCAAATGTTATACAACCATCAATGGGGGTTTTATTCATCTTTAAGAGGACGTGATTTGAGGATCTTGTATCATCAGATTTAACTATAGATAGTGACATTTGTACTCATTGAAGGGACACGAGACATTTGAATTACAAAGTCTAATATTCTTTCTCTCATTCTTGTAAGCTTTATACGACTGTTATCAAGATTTTCTAACTACTCTTGGTTCCGGTAGAATCAATCTGAAGTCCAAGCTTGTTCTTTCTTTAATTATCTTTATTTTTTTCTTTTATATTTAGTTATCTTATTAATCATTTCATTTTAATCCACGTGTCTATAAATCATGTTTACAAATTTAACTTGTCACGGCCTCAATTTCCCACCTTAGGATGTCGTGATGGCACCTAGTCTCTAAGACAAGGTAAGTCTAATATTTAATAATAACATAACAGGATTAACCAAACTGAGATACTAAAATAAAACAGATAAACTCATATTAACTTTCAAAATATAACCTCAATAACATATTCCCAAAACAAGTGGAACTGAGTCATAAGCTCTACATAATATTCCAAAACGTCTACTACAACACTGTCTGATGAAGAAAATAACAAAATGAGAAGATAATGGAAGGTGACTCTGAGGCATGCGGACGCCGAGCAGGTATACCTTGAAATCTCTGGAAGGTAGCTAACAAGTCAATCACTAACGTCTAGCACGGGCAAACGTACCTGGACATGCACAAAAGATGTGCAGAAGTGTAGTATGAGTACACCACAACGATACCCAGTAAGTATAAAGCCTAACCTCGGTAGAGTAGTGACAGGGTCAGGTCAAGACACCTACTAGGACATGATTAACAGAACAAAAATATAATAACGGGAAGTAATGGAAAGCGGAGGAATGTATGATAACAAAGCAGTTTAATAACGTAACTAATGAAAGAATTGTAAGCATAAAGACAACGGAATGAAACAAATAATGAGAACCACAAATAATCAAATATGGACAAAACTGGTGAGATAAAGAAGAATAAAAGCAACAAGAACTGTTCAACCAATAACTCTTTTCAATATGAAATGCACATCAAGAATCACAACAGAGGTACCGCTTCGTATTCACATTTCTCAATTTAAATCACAATCTTTCCTTATACCGCCGCATGAGCCTTACATTTAGATAGTTTTGAAAACGTTTTTCCTAAAATAGCTACACGCACTTTACCCATCTTATGTCGTCGCGTGGCTTCAAGTAATTCCCTTACTAACAACATGCACATAAATCCCATCTTATGTCGCCGCATGCACATTAACCTCTATCCTTATACCGCCGCACGTACATCAATATCACATCCTTATACCGCCGCATATACATCAATATCACAACACAATAACAACTCGTACCACAAGTGTCCATATGTCACAACTTGCCAAAAATTAACAATATCAATATTTCCACTACAAATAGCCTATGGCTCAACCACAATGTGCACAAGAATCTCAATAATAATACAATGAATGTGAATTGCTCAACATGAAAGATATCTCAATAATTAAATACTTCACCTCAATGTGATAACGACTTTTATAACTTCAACACCAATAGCTCAACAAGAAGATATTTTACGAAATAACAACTTCCAGTAAAAGTAAGTCAATAATTAAAGATGCAACAAGGCAATAAGGAAGGCAATAACTTCAACTAAAGCATATAAGAGAAAATAATAAGTACGAGGAACAATAAGTGTTAACAATATCAAATAAAACATATAAGGGTAGTTTAACACAGGTAATAGTTGATTAACAATAAGGAATATAACATGTTATGACAATTCAATTAAAGGCATGGAAAGAGTCTAAACAACCTACACCAGTCAATTACCATATATAGCATGTGTACCCACTCGTCACCTTGTGTACATGACTTTCACATAATACAAATAGCACAATCAATCCAAATCCTAAGGGGTAGTTGCCCCACACAAAGTTAAGCAAGATACTTACCTCAACTAGGACAACTCAACCTCAAAAATAGCTTTTCCCCTAAAATTCACTTCCACACGGCTCAAAGCTAATCAAAAGTGACTTAATATTATCAACCAATACAAGGGAAAATAATTACAATAGATAAAGCTTTGATCTTTACAAAATTCCCAAAAGGTCAACAAAAATCAACTTCAGTCTCGCCCGATCAAAACCCGGGTCCAAGGGTAGATTCTGACTACCCATAACCCCACAAGTCCATATATGTAATTAGTTTTTAAATTCGAGTCCAAATCGACTCTCAAAATGCAAATTCTCATTTTTCAAAACTTAGGCAAAATTTTCACAATTTTCACTTTGATTCACATGAACTTAATATTAAATATAAGATATATTCATGAAATATAGTTAGAAGTTGATTAGAATCACTTACCCAATATTTGTAGATGAAAACCCTCTCTCAAAATCGTCTCCTACCGAATCTGGATTTTAAAATATGAGAAGTAAGACTAAATCTCGACTTTCCAGCCCTTATGTCCAGTTGCAGTTGTCGCAATTGCAAAGAAATTCTCGCAAATGCGGCTACTGACAGCCAAAGAGGAAGTCGCAGATGCGACATTGGCTTCACATTTGTGAAGCTTGTCCTTATCGCAAATGCGACACTTTTGTTGCAAATGTGAGCCTACCCAATCCGGACATTATTCGCAATTGCGATCCAGGTATCGCAATTGCGACACCTGAGACCCCCTGCTAGGATCGTAATTGCAATGCTGGTGTTCGCAATTGCGACACCTGAGGCATCAGCAAACCATCAGTTCTATTTTCAGTCCAAACCATTCCACGACATGTCCGAAACTCATTCGTACCTTCGGGGCTCCAAACCAAATATCCACAAAAGTCTAAAAAATCATACGAACTACAAATCGAACACCAAAATGCATGAATTTCAAAGTAAAGTTCAAGAACTTCTAGAATTGCAACTAAGCGTCTGAATCCTATCAAATCAACTCCAAATGATACCAAATTTTGCAAACAAGTTCTAAATAGCATAACGGACCTATTCCAAGTCCCAAAATCCAATTCCAAATCTGATAGCCAAAAGTCAACCAACGGTCAAACTTCTAAACCTCAAATTGCTAATTTCCGATAAAACAACACAAATCAACCTACGGACTTCCAAATTTAATTCTGAGCATATGCCCAAGTCTAAAATTATGATACGAAGCTATCAGATCCATCAAAATACTATTCCGGGGTCGTTTTAGTAAAGTCAAAGTTTGGTCAATACATCTAACTTAAGCTTCTAAGTCAAGAACCAAAGGATCTAAATCAACCCGAAATCTTTCCGGAACAAAATCAATCAACCCCGCAAGTCATAAAACCTAAATTACACATGTGTGAAGCATCAAAAGGATAAACAGAGTGCAAATATACAAAATGGCCGGTCGTCATTACATAATTGTACCTTTCTAGACTCATGAAGAAAAATTCACGCGTATCATCGACATATGTACATTCATGCATTTTACATATGCATGACTTGTTGGTGTATTATTGGATATTTAGAGGGTGTTAGATTGATTTAGATATTGATTCTTCATCATGCATAAGCATTTCAGACTCAAGTGGGAGTATTCATAAAAATGCTAATTAAGAATCGATGTGAAGTTGGGTCCTTATCATGCATGAACACTCTATATTCATGTAGAAGTATTCGAGTTAATGCTACTTAGTTCATATATCCTTTGTATGTGAATTTGATGTATTTGTGTATGCTTTTGACCTAGTTATTTGAAAAAACATGCTTATTATCTTCTTCCTTGGTTGTACACCTTATTATTGATATTCGTTGTTCCTTGATTATTTCTTTGCTATTTCTCTGTTATTATTTATGCTTATGAGCTGCACAAGTTATATAAGTGAGTATCTCCTGAATAAATCTTTTCACTAAATTATTGAGGTTAGCTTGATACTTATTGAGTACATGAGATCGATTTTACTCATACTATACTTCTCTACTTTGTATGCAGAATTTAGAGTAATAGTTGCAGAGTTTGAGGATGAGCATTGAAGACATCGACGTTCCAGTTACTAGTTATATGTTGGTTGCCTTACCTAGTAGGTTGGGTTAGGTGCCATCACGACTTGGTGAAATTTGGATCATGACATTCTTCTAATTTTTCAAGGTAACTTCAGAAAATCGGATCTTAAGTAGTTCTATCTCGTTAATGCAACTTTAAAATCGGATATGAGTTCATCTATTTTTGCAATGCAACTTTAAAAAAAATCGGATCTTAAATAGTTTTATCTCTTGCAACTTCAAAAAAAATCGGATCTTAATTAGTTTTATCTCTTTAATGCAACTTCAGAAATCGTTTCTTAGTTCTTCTATCTTTTTAATGCAACTTTAGAAAATTCAAATCTTAAGTAGTTCTATCTCTTTGATGCAACTTCAGAAATCAGATCTTAAGTTCTGACACATAAATTTTTTCTTCGAATTTCAATAATCTAACACACAATTCAGCGCCTAAGTCTACTTCAAATGAGCTTATATTTGGAACATAACTTTCAATTATCACAAAGAAAAAACCCCAATCACCAAATTAACAAATCAACAATAAATCTAACACACTCATTTTGCAACTAAGAAGAAGAAGAAGAAGAAGAAACCCTAAGCACAACCTACAGTGGTGTTTTACAAACTAAGAAGAAGAAGAAGAAGAAGAAGAAGAAGAAGAAGAAGAAGAAGAAACCCTAAGCACAACCTACAGTGGTGTTTTACAACTAAGAAGAAGAAGAAGAAACCAAGCGGCTCCCCAATACATAAGGCGTGAATACAGAAAAGAAAGCAACAACAAAGCTCCTGGATACATGGGAGAAAGCAACATCGAAGAAGAAGAGAAAATCACGTATGATGTTACCTAAAAATTGAGTATCCGTTAAACTTTTGTAAAAAAAAAAAAAAAAAAAGTAGATACAAATTAATTGTGAAGGATCAAATAGGACATCTTGCAAAACTTTTACCTTGTTCTCTCACTTCTAAAAAGGTAAAAATGAAAATCAAATCCATGTGTAAACCCTACTAGAATCGATTACACGTGCGGGATGGTGTTTAGAGCATTACATTGTCCCTAATCCCTTGCGCAAGCATTACTCCGGCTTTGAGATATTAAGTTGTTTTTTCAAATTCTTTCCCACGTTCTATATACGAACACTAGGACTTAAACATGCATTAATCGCGAGAGTGATCTTGGAAAACACAAATAATAAAATACAGACCACCAGGACTCTAAAAGACTAAAATATGTTTTAACAGTTCCGAGATCGCAGATCTACATGATTTGGTCAAAAAGAGAGAAAAGTCAGAAATTTAGTATATTGTCGCACATGTGGGTCATATATCTAAATGATAGAAATAAGAGTATCACTTTTCACCATAATATCTTGACTTCCCTTGCACAAAACCTCCCATCTTTTTCTTTTTCTCGCTTTTCAGTCTCCTGGCAATCTAAGATTTAAAATTTGATAAATCGTCATGTGTCTGTGCTCATTCTTTTGGAGTTTTTTTCCTCTTTTGGCTTGAGTGATTAAATAGGAAAACGGGAAGAAAAAAAAGACGACGGAAAGACTTGGAATGCCTTTGTATTATTTTTCTGAATGTGTGTGTTTTTTTTAATGGGTTTGTACTGGCACACTAGTTCCAATCTGAATTACTAACCAGTTACCATGATAGACAAATTGAGCATATTCTTCCCAAACTCTATAATCATTTAAAAAAAAATTACATTATCTCTGTGCCGTGGAAGAATATGATAGGTCAACTAATTTGAGATAATAAAACTAAAGATGTTAAAATCTGAATCACGTTGGATTTAAGATCACGTTATTCATCTATTCCAAATTGAAGGAGCATTTTCTTATGCCACGTCAGCTAGAAATATTTATTTTCTTAAGAAGAAATGTTTCAACATGAATTCTTAGCGGAAAAAGAAAATTAACAGGAAAAACCAAAAGACTAACAAAAAGTTCTACCCACTTATTTAAATAATTGTACGACAATCTTTTTTCACTTTTTAATTTTATAATAATAATAATAATAATGGAACTTTCAAAATCAAGAAAGAGAGAGAGTGCATGTTTATCCTATTGTAATGAATATTTAAATTTTAATATTATCTTCGAGATCCGCTAATCGCGTGCCATTGCATACAACAAAGTAACTCATGATTCATGAACCTCATTATGAATTGTTTAGTCCTCATTATGTACGTTAACATATTCAATTTTGAATTGGAATAGTAGCTGCTTATTAAATTATCTTAAATATTTCGCATAGATTACTTCCACTAGGTTCTTTTTCTTTTGCTTTTGTTTTCCTTTTTTAAAAGTTAAGCTTGACCCCACTATACTTTATTCTTGGCAGCAGCATGTAGAGGGTTAAATTTTTGAAATGGTATAGGACTATGTTTTACCTCCAATCTTAGGAGAAAAGTTCAAGCTTTTATTTATCTACCTCCCTTTTCAGACTCTTGAAAAAATAATTCACCCAAAAAGACCAGAAGTTTATGAAGTTACATTATGGTTTTAAGTATGAGCCTATTAAATTATCTTGTTCGTGAATCAAATCCAATTATCGCAAAATTTAAGGAAAATGGTGGTCCAAATTTGCTCATCTTTTTTGCAATTATTCAATTTTATAATCAGTTACACTTGCCGTTCATTCATATTTTGTCGTAAGTAAATCATTCAGCAGTTGCTCTTACCAGTTATGGAGCTCCAATTTGAAATGAATGGGCTCTAGTTGTCCAAATTCTTTTATAGAAAAGATCCTAATTTATCCTTTAACTTTTAATTATAATTTAAAATTACTCTCATGTTATAGCTCCATAAATATATTCAAGGGAAAAGTGAGATTTTTTCCTAAAGGAGAATGGTAATATTAGACTAAAATTTAACATTAATCAAAGTTCGTTACTCAGTTTCGCATAGTATACACGGGCAAATTTGGCACTTTTCCATAGTTTAGTAAAGGGATATGATTGTTAAGAGCTCGCATTGTACAATAGCTCATAAAATTTAAGTGCTGAAATTAATTTTATAACTAAATAGTTATGTGTTTGGATATAAGTGTTGAAACTGATAATAGGCAATTATTTTATTTTGATAATCCATTTTTATTAAAATAACGAAAATAACCTCAAAAGTTTTACAAATATTGTAAATTCGAAAGTACCTTCGTAAAGAAAAGGAGAATCAATGAATATAGAACGAAGAAACAATGAGTTTCGTTCGGGGTAAAATATTTTATATATTAGAAAATATTATTAAGGATAAAATAGTAAAATATTTGGCCAAACTAAAAGTTCTAATAAACTAAAAGGTCATAACTTGGGTGATTAACTTGTGGCTTTTGGTTAATTTTGACATGTAAGCATAGGCGGATCCAGGATTTAGGGGTTACGGGTGCCGACCTAATCGATGTGATCAGCTCGAGCGTTGATTCGGGACTTCGGGGTATATAGACAAATAGATCAAACGAAAGAAAATATAATAACTATAACTAATTGACGCAAAGCATAAAATTTCCAATAATATTTTTAATATCATATACAATCTATTTACAATTGTCCTCGACGAGCTTTCATATTTTGAAAACGATCAATAATGACATCATTACTTACATTTGTAAATACATCACGCTCTATGTAACAAATTAAACAATCATTTAAATATTGATCACTCATGTTGTTCCTCTCTTCATTCTTTATCTGCTTCATGGATGAGAATGCTCTCTCCACAGTTGCGGTAGCAACAGGTAAAATCAGAGTTAACTTCACAAGTAAATAAACATACGAATAAGTCTCCACAAGATTTGTCTCAACCAATGCTTTTGCCAAATCACTAATTCCTTGCAAGTTGGAGAACTTGGGATTGCCAACTCGCATATGAATTATGAAAGTATCTAGTTGATAACTCAAGTCTCGAATGTGTACTTCATCAAACTCATTTGGGTAACATTTTGCTAAAGTCATTATTCTACCTTTATCAAAATTAGCAAAAGAATTGGCTGGATTCAAACTAGCCATCCCAAGAAGCAAATCGCTACTCACTACATCAAAATGGTCATTAAGCTCTTGAAGTTGCACATCAATTACAGCATAAAAGATATCAACACGCAAGTGGTGTGAATAACAAATACCAGAAGACTTACGCTTCGACTTTCCAGGAAAATATGATTCATCCATCTTGGGAATCATAATATCATGCATATGACAAAATGAGGAAACATCATCTAGCAAAGATTCCCATCCAGTTTCCCTCATATCTTGCAATCTTTTCTTTGTAATATTAAGAAACTCCACGGCATTAACAATATCTTGATCTCTCTTTTGTAGGATCTTGTTCAACTCATTTGATATTGCCAAAACTTTCAACATCAAGTGAAGCATAAAAATAAATTTGAATGTTATTATCTCACTCAAAAGATATTTTGCTTGATTTATCTCATTTGAGGTAGAACCTCCATGTTCAATCACTTCAAGCACACGAATAATAGATGAGAAAATAACAATAAAGTTATCTAATGTTTTGAAATGTGATCCCCAACGAGTATCACCTGGTCTTTGAAGCCCGCGTTCTTGATTTAGTCCTCGCCCGATATGAATTTCACCAGACTCAAGTAATTGCTCCAGTTTTTCAGCTTGAAGATGGCGAAGCAAATCTCTGCGCTTAAAAGATACTCCAATGACATTCAACACATTAGTAACATGACAAAAGAAGTCTTCGACATCCAAATGCTTTTTAGACATAGCTACAAGTGTTAATTGCAATTGATGAGCAAAGCAATGAATGTAATATGCTGATGAGCTGTCTTTCATAATCAAAGTCTTAAGACCACTTATCTCTCCCCTCATGTTACTAGCCCCATCATAACCTTGTCCACGTATTTGAGACGGACTTAGTAAGTGATCCGAAAGTAAAGAGTAGATTGCTTCCTTCAATGAGCATGCCGATGTATCACTAACATGGACAAGACCAACAAATCGCTCTACCACTTCACCATTTTTATCAACATAACGCAAAACAAGAGCCATTTGTTCTTTGTGTGAGATATCTTTGGACTCATCAACTAATATACCAAAATAATCTCCATTCAAGTCTCCAATTATAGCCTTTAATGTCTCTTTTGCACAAGCATTGATAATATCCTTTTGGATCATAGGGCAAGTCAAAGTATCATTTTGTGGAGTATTTTTTAATATTACTTTTCCCACATCCGGATGCTTGTCCCCATGCCATCTTAAGAATCCTAGAAAGAGGCCTTGATTTGTTGAAGATTCACTTTCGTCATGGCCCCTAAAAGGCAATCCATACAACAATAGAAGTCTTGCTACATCAATTGATGCTTCTAAACGCATTCGATACTCATTTTTCAACTTCTCGGAGTGCTTATCAAAAACAACTTGAATTGATTGATGATGATTTGATAAATCTAGCATCTTCTTGAAACATTTATCATGGACACTATTAACATCACCAACATGTATAAAGAGTACTTTTATTCTATAAACAGTACTTTTATTATTATTTTATCTTATTTGTTTATACTTAAACAAACAAACAAACAAACAGAAAAGTAAAACATTTACTATAAAACATAGAAGAGTGTGATGTGTAGTGTACTTAATTTCCTTAAATAAACAAACAAAAAAGTAAAACATTTACTATAAAATATAGAAGAGTGTGCTGGCGTGAATGAAGGCTAAAGCAGCGAGAATTGGAGAAAGGGAAAGGGAAAAGTGGACTTGGGGCATTGTTTTACCTTTAATTATTAGAGAATATTCTATAAAGAGTACTTTTATTATTATTTTATCTTATTTGTTTATACTTAAACAAACAAACAAACAGAAAAGTAAAACATTTACTATAAAATATAGAAGAGTGTGTTGTGTAGTGTACTTAATTTCCTTAAACAAACAACTAGAAAAGTAAAATATTTACTATAAAATATAGAAGAGTGTGCTGTGTAGTGTACTTAATTTCCTTAAATTGCAACCGAATGTAAGCCAAAAATTTATTTGCTCCCGCATGGATTCGAACTCTTGCCCTGCTGAACGAAAAGGCAGACCTTTGCCACTGGCACCTTTTTCACTTTTGTTCTACGGGTGGCACTTTAAATATATATCCTATTTCTTATACATGTTTACATATATACATAAGGTTTTTGCCGAAACTTGCGGGTGGCGTACCACCCCGAACCGTGTACGTAGATCCGCCCCTGCATGTAAGCATTGTATTTGAGTGTTTATCAAATATGTAGATAAACCAAAAGATGATTAAGTAAGTTTGACAAACTTATAAGCTTAACCGAATATCATTTAATATTTTTTTGTTTCCTATGGCATCATAGACACATTATATATGTCCGAAAGCTTTTTGTAAAAGCATCAATGTCGATTCATAGGATTGACGAACACTTTGTATCATCTTTTTGTCTTCCCAGCTGATGTTTATACTTCAATATTATGCTAGATGAGAGATGATTTGTGTGGTATCAAATTTTTGTGTGCATTAGATTATAGAAGGATCTGATTTTTCTATGTGTTCCTTAGTCTACAGTTGCAGAATATGTAATGCACAAAGTAAATAACACAAATATATTTACGTGGAAAACACCCGGCTCAAAAGATGAAAAAATCACGATCTACTTCCAAGTAGGATTTTTTCCAAAACTTCACTACAACTTTGATCCAAAATAACAATGTTTACAAATTATTGTAAACCTAAGGATTACCTCTAACCCTTGTAGTAACTAGCCACAGGCTGCTGCGACAGCTTCAAGTTAACTCTAACTTGAACAATACAACATAAAGTACCTAGTACAAATGCTTCTAAAGAAAGCTGAAAGGTACACTCAAAAGCCCTACTACAATTGAACTAGAATAAAAGACAGACACATGGAACTAGTTCTTCTATCTGGTTCATGTAGCTCCAGGTTCGTACACTTGAAACACATAGGAATTGATTGCAAAATGCCTTGCTATTTTGCTCTCAATTCTTGCTTAACTTCAGCGTTTGTGCGTCACCAGTAAAAGAGAACACAACTGAAATATATAGAGTTAGTGGGATTAGGATTAACTAGAGTTCTAATGCTTTACTCTTCCTTGGTGGATGAGTTCTAGTTAACTTCAATCTCTAACTCTTTCCTTATCTAGGTTAGAGTTCTCTTCAAGTAACGAGTCCTACTCCTTATCACTTATGCAATATTTTTGTTTAGGGAATATCAGATATAACCGTTTATGCTTATTCCTTGCACGTGCATGTCTTTTGCTTGAATCTGCATGTGCCCTGTGTACACTGTCCATGGACCTGGTTCATGCATGTGTTCCTTTGTCAATCATCAAAACTAAAACCACTTAGGTCAACAAATTCTCCCTTTTTAATGATGACAAACTCTATACTTTTCAGAAGCATGGAACCTATTTCAACTCAGCTCAACGTCAAACATAATGTTAGAACACTTTCCATTTAAAGTCTCAAATCATCAAGGACCAGGTTCGTTAGGTTATAAACATCACTGTCCAAAGAAAAAGCACAACCTACCCCCCTCCCCCCCCGGCATCATTCGAAAGTTGCATAATTTAGTTAAGTAACCAGATTTTAGCATAACTTACTCATGGCTATTGAGGCTACTTCAAATGCAATCATGGATTCAAGTTTCTCTTATCAATCTAAGGATATTATCCATTTAAGAAATGTCAACAAAAAATTAGAGAAGAAACAATGAATTTCATTGATAAAAATCTTCCACTAACGTATAAAAAGAAATAAAAGCATTGAACCATGAGCAAAAAGCAAAGAAAAAACATCCCACTTGGGTCATTGATTACAAACTAGGCTAGGAAGGGTTTAAGACTTGAAAGGAACAGGTTCTTGGTTTTTGGCCTGAAGCCACTTCAACATGTCTTGAAGAATACCCTCATTCTTCCCTTTCTCCTTGCAAGCTGAGACCTGAGAGAGTCCCCCTCAGTTTCTACTTCAACCAGCCTCTTCTTCAGCCTCTCAATCTCAACATCCTTAGCCCCACTCTCCTGCTCAAATGCTCTCACTCTACTGTTCTTGGGCACCCTCTTGGATGAACCAGGTTCTTTGGGAGTAGCAAGGATTTCATAGTCACAGTCCGTCAAAGTGTTGGCCCCAAAATAGTCTTTACTTGTGCATACATCCCACTTTTTGAGGGAAACCTTAAAGTGAGCAAGAACAACAGTTAGGATAAATCCATAGGGGAAGGCATGAGTTTTAGTGCCACAAACCACCCTATTAAGGAGCTGAATTATGAACCCCCGTCCAGTTGATCTTCTTCCCACTATCCAAGCATTCCATAAGGACCAGGTCCATGAAGGTATCAATGTTCCTTCTCTCCTGCCTGGGCAGAACCACTTTGTTGAGAAACTCAAAGAGCACTTTGTGGGCAGGTTTCATTTTACTTTTATACACAGCCCTGGGTTCTTGCTCCAAGTCCCTATCAGCAAACTTTCCGGTGATGGCTAGTAAGGTAGGAAGACCTTTTAGACTACGCCACTTCAACTTGGTGTAGTCATTGTACCCCTCAGCAGGAACACCTTGAATCTCCCCTGGCTCTTTATCATCAAAGCTCACCTTCACTCCTTTCACTTCACTATTAACCTTTTAATGCACAATCTCACAATTTGCAAAGAACTCAACAATCTCAGCTTGGGCTAACCTCTCTTCCAAGTAAAGGACCATGTCCTTCTAGCCCCGAATCTCCAATTTCTCCAGCAACAAGACCATACCTTCCTCTTCTAAATCACTGAGGAGTCTCCTTTTCAGAATTGTTCTTTTTTTGAATTTCACCACCTTGTCCTTTTCTTCATCAGTCTCCTCATCTTTACTCTCTTCCTCCACAATTTGCACTTTTCTTAATTTTCTGACATACCTGATTCTTTTTGTCAAGGCAGAGCTCTCTATATCAACAGACTTTTCTGGAGACTTCTTCTTAGAAGTCTTGGGTTTCTTGGAACTGGGAGTCACAACCTCCACTTCCTTAGCCTTTTTCTCATCATGAAGGACCAGGTCCATCACCTCTATCTCAATAGTTTCACTCGATTCGCCCATTTTTTTCTTTCCTTTGGCATCTTTCTTTGCACTCTCAGCTAAGGCCTTTTCTAAGTCGGCCTCAGTCTGCTTCCTCTGACTTCTTGTAGTTCTTACTCTTGTGGGAGGAGTCTCTACAATAATAGAAGAGGCAGCCTATCTCTTCTTGCCACCCATTGCCTTTCCAGGGATCTTAACTCCAACACTTTTTTTCTTCTTTGGATTGTAACTATCAGACACTTTCTTTAGTAGGTCATGGAGGGGTTCCTTCCTAGATGGAACATGTTCTTGGAACCTTTTTCTCAACTTGACCAGCCTATCTGCTGCACTAGCATCCCCATACCACTACCTTATTCTTCTCTAATACTCTCTTCTTCCTCAATAACCTCCTCACTCCACAACATCATTACCTCAGTTTCTTCATTTAAACCAGTAGAAGTGGGTGAGACAGTTTCAGCCACTCTTTCATTTCCCTTTCCCCTCACATCCTCGACACACTCACTCATCTTTTCTTTTCTTTTTTAATTTTTACCACAAATTTTTCCAGACTCAGATTCTACACCAGTAATTGTACCAACCAATACAAGCCTTTTCTCAAGATTTTCAGCAACTTTAGAAGCAATAGCAGAAATATTTAACCTAGAAGTTACCTGTTCAGTTTCAGAAGAAACTGATTCTTCCCCCTTTGTCGCATACTTGAAGGACTCATTTGATTTTTGGGATTCCTCTGCTTGACTGGCCTGTAGCTTCTCATTCAATTTCTTGTCCTCTTCACAACCAGCTATTATTTTACAATCAAGCATCTCGACACGCCCTTTCTTGGGGGTTTGGTTGATTGAAGATGTGGGTGAAGATTCTTTGGGTGGTGAGGTTGGGGTTTTTAGTGTTCTTGATGATTTCAGGTGAAGAGGCCATTGGATCACTATGGATAGACAAATAAAGTTGAGAGAGTTTTAGGTTTTAGAGTCTTTGGTCTGTTTGACAATAAGAGATGAGAGAAGAGAATAATTGCAGATCAATATAAAGGAGGGTAGGTTGAGTGTATAACAACGCTTTTTGAAGTTTAGAGGTTTAATCACTTTGGGAGTTTAAGTTTGAAAAGACGTTGGGCTCTTCCTTAGATTTTCGACAATTATGGCACGTGGGATTTTGTTTAGTGAAATTGGTTCGTTTGTAACGGATTGGTTCAAAAAGAGGTTGGGATAAAGTAGGACTCCTTTCAGATCATGATCCAAATACAGTTATTTCAAAATATGCGGAGTGTAGAATACATATCTTATAAGATCGATGAATCAGGTTCTTCACTGAAAGTTCTCTTGTGTAAGACTGAATTTTCCAAGAAAATAAGGATAATATCATTAGAAATCGGTGAGACATTTTAGCACAAGGCACAAAATTATACTAATAAAAGTATGAAATTGAACAATATCTAATCTAATTATTTACAAAATTCACAAATTATCTAACCAATTATTGAGTTAGAACCAGTTTCTTTTAGGTGATCTTAATCATCTCTAATTCTAACCTGTTCCTTTCAAAGTGATCTCTACTTAGAGCTTTTGTGAAGATGTCAGCTATTTACTTATCAGTAGCACAAGATTCCACAGTGATCAGACCCTTCTCAAAGCCGTCCCTCAAAAAATGATGCGTAACATCTATGTGCCTAGTTCTTTTGTGATGAACCGGATTCTTGGTCATACGAATTGCACTACTGTTGTCACAAAAGATGGGGATACAACCTACATCAATTCCAAAGTCCATTAATTACTGCTTAATCCACAACAATTGAGTACAACATGAGACAACAACCACATACTCAACTTCAGCGGTAGACAAAGCCACAGAGTTTTGCTTTTTGGTGGTCGGAGACACAAGACATGAGCCAAGAAAGTGTTCCATACCTGAAGTGCTCTTTCTATCCACAAGAAAACCTATATAATCAGCGAATACGATAGGCAGAGATCAGTGGTGCCTTTTAGGTATCTTATGATCCTCTTGACAACCTTCAAGTGAGACTTCTTTGGATTTGCCTAAAATATAGCATAAAGGCCTATACTAAAAACAATGTCAGGTCTAACATCAGTGAGATATAACAAATAGCTAATCATTCCCCTATACATCTTCTGATCAACAGATGAACCAGGTTCATCCTAATTCAATTTTGTGGTTGTTACTATAGGAGTGTCAATTTCTTTGGAATCTTCCATTTTAAACCCTTTAAGCAATTCTTTCACATACTTCTGCTGAAGGATCATAGTTCTATTTGAATTTTGTTTAATTTGTAAGCCTAAAAGGAAATTAAGATCACCCGTCATACTCATTTCAAATTCACTCCCCATTAGCTTAGCAAATTCTTTACTTAACCTATCAGTTGTTTCTCCAAAGATTATATCTTCAACATATATTTGAACTACCAAGAGATCTTTACTTTTTTCTTTCAAGAATAAAGTATTATAAATTTTACCTCACTTGTAGCCATGCTCAAGCAGAAATTTAGATAACCTTTCATACCATGCTCTTAGAGCCTACTTGAGCCCATAAAATGCCTTGTCAAGCTTGTGCAAATGATCAGGACATTCCTTGCTTTCAAAGACGGGATATTGCTTGACAAACACTTCTTCTTTTAGATAGCCATTTTGGCACTCTTGACATCCGTCTTATAGAGAGTGAATTCTATGTACGCAACAAAGTCTATAAGGAGTCTAATAGCTTCCAATCTTGCAATTGGAGCAAAAGTCTCATCATAGACTATGCCCTCTTCTTGAATATATACTTGAACCACCAATCTTGCCTTGTTCCTCGTAACTGTTCCATCTTCATTAGGTTTTTTAAGACCTATTTAGTGCCAATCATTGTTCTTTCCTTGGGTCCTGGTACCGGATGCCAAACTTGACTTCTCTCAAATTTGTTGAGTAGATCTTGCATTGCGTTTACCCAATCTATATCCTGCAAAGCCTCAGAAATATTTTTAGGTTTAATAATAGATAGAAAATGTAAAGACCCGACCTGTCGATTTGTGTATTCGCGTCCCATTTTCCCTTTTGATGCTTCACACGTGTGCATTTGTGGTTTTATGACTTGTGGGGTTAGTTAGTTTTGTTCTGAGAATATTTCTGGTTGATTTGGACCCTTTGGTTCTTGGCTTAGAATCCCAAGTTAGAAATGTTAACTTATGTTTGACTTTTATGAAAACGACCCAGGAACGATGTTTTGATGGCTCCTATAGGTTCGTATCGTAATTTTAGACTTGGGTGTATGTCCGAAATTGAATATGGATGTCCGTAGGTTGATTTTTGTTGTTTTGTTGAATCTTGGCAATTTGAGATTTAGAAGTTTGACCGTAGGTTGACTTTTGGCTATTGGGTTTGGAACATGGTTTTGGGACTTGGAATAGGTCCGTCACGCTATTTAGAATTTGCCTGCGAATCCCATATCTTATTTGCGACTTCCCACATAGATATTCAGTGTCGCATTTGCGAGGCGTTCTTCGCAATTGTGGGAGTTCCCAATTGTAAACACAGTGTCGCAATTGCGACACCTGCAATTGAACACAAGGGTTGGAAAGTCGGGATTTAGTCTCATTTATCATATTTTAGAACCCTAGACTCGGTAGGAGGCGATTTGGAGAGAGGATTTTCATCTACAAACATTGAGTAAGTGATTCTAATCAATTTTCAACTATGTTTCATAATTATATATTAGACTTATCATCAAATTTATGAGAATCAAAGAGAAAAATTTGGGAATTTTTGTCAAAGTGGTGAAAAATGAAGATTTGGGTTTTGAGAGTCAATTTGGACTCAGATTTGAAAACTAATCACATATTTGGACTCGTGGGGTTGTGGGTAGTCGGAATTTACCCTGGGACCCAGGTTTTGACCGGGCAAACCCGGGGTTAACTTTTATTGACTTTTGGAAAAGTGTAAAGATCATAGCTTTATCTATTGTAATTGGTTTCCCTTGCATTATTTGATGATATTACGTCATTTTTGGTTAGATTTGAGCCGTGTGGAGGCGCATTTTAGGGAAAAAGTTATTTTCGAAGATTGATTTGGCCTAGTTAAGGTAAGTATCATGCCTGACTTTGTGGGGGGGGGGGGAACTACCCCTTAGGATTTGGGTTGATTGTGCTTTATGTGATATGTTGAAGATGTGTACGCGAGGTGACAAGTGTGTACACGGGCTATATGTGGTATTTGACCAGTTAATGTTATTTAGACTCTTTCCATGCCTTTAATTGAATTGTCATAACATGTTATTTCTTTCATTGCTAATCTACTCTTACATGTATTAATCTACTATTACGTGTTTAACTTGACGTTGTAATCACTTATTTTATCTCTTGCTTGTCATATTTTCCTTCATATGCTTTAGTTGAAGTTTTCACCTCCCTTATTGTCTTGTTACCTCTTTATTGTTGCATTACTCTTACTTGAAGTTTTTATTTCGTTGGAATTATCTTCTTGTTGGATTATTGACATTGAAGTTGTGAAAGCTTTTATCACATTGAGGTTGAAGTTGTCGATTTTGAGATACTTTTCCTTGTTGAGCATTTCTCATTCATTTTGTCATTATTGGATTTCTTATACATATTGTGATTGAGCAATGGGCTAATTATTGTGGAACATTGGTATTGTTGATTTGGCAAGTTGTGGAATATAGGTACTTGTGGTGCGAGTCATTATTGTGTTGTGATATTGATACACGCGCGGTGGTATAAGGATAGGGGTTGATACGTATGTGGTGAGATAAGGTGGACTTGATACGCGTGTTGATAGTAAGGGAATTACTTGAAGCCAGACGGTGAGATAAGGGGGCTAAAGCGCGTGTAGCTATTTCTAAATGCAAGGCTTACGGTGATATAAGGAAAGATTACAATTAAAATTGTGAAATATGAATACGAGGCAATACCTCGGTTGTGATTCTTGTTGTACATTCCATGTGGAAAAGGTTTATTGGTTGAACAATTCGTGTTGTTTTCTTCCTTGTCTTACATGCACTTTTCTGTATTTGATTACTTGTGGTTCTCATTATGTGTTCCCTTATTGTTGCCTTTTTGCTTTAGATTATGTCATTAGCTTACGTTATTAAACTACTTTGTTATTATTTATTTCTCTGCTTTCCGTTACTTTTCTTTATTATATTTTGTTCCATTTATATTATCATAGTAGGTGTCTTGACCTAGCTTCGTCACTACTCTCTCAAGGTTAGACTTTATACTTATTGGGTACTGTTGTGGTATACTCATACTATGCTTCTGCACTTTTTTGTGCAGATCCAGGTACATCTGCCCGTGTCGGACGCTAGTGATCATTCAGCTTTTTTTGGAGACTTCAAGGTATACTTGCTCGACGTCCGCAAATGTAGGAGTAATCTTCTTCTATCTCTTATTACTGTTTATCCTTTATTCAGACAGTGATGTATATGGATATTTTAGTACTTTCCTTTAGAGCTTATGACTCAGTCTTATTGGGTTTTGGGAAATATTGTATTGTGGTTCAATATTGAGATCCTTATGAGACTTATCATTTTATATCTTGTTTTTAGTCGTTGAATTTCTTTCTTATTATCTTGTTTGTTAGGCTTACCTAATCGTAGAGACTTCGTGTCATCACGACATCCTAAGGTAAAAATTTGGCGTCGTGACAAGAAAGCATCAAAAGCACAGAGGTTCTTTAAAGAGGATCTGGTTTTAATTTCAAAGGTTTGATCGGTGATTATGTTCCCAATACGATGAGAACTTTGATACTTGTAAGGTTTCACAACCAACTGGTTTTCTCTAAATGTTCCTTCAATATTTTGTTTTTGAGGAATAGGTTCATGGACAGGTTTCCTCGAGGTTTGAGGATACGTTCCTCTTTGTTCAGTTCCCCCTGTCAGATTGCCCTGGGTGGAAGGGCCTATTCTTTCATGTGGTGCAGCTTCAGGCTGTACTGTAGTTTCATTTGAGTTTCTTACCATCCCAATTTCTTTATCATCTTGTTCCTGCCTCTCATTGAGAATGTTAGTTTCATCAAAAATAACACGTACATTTTCTTTTATACACATAGTTCTCTTGTTATATATCTTATAAGCTTTACTATGTGAAGAATATCCTAAGAATACCCCCTCATCATTTTTGGGATCAAACTTACCTAGGGAGTCCTTCCATTGTTGTGCACAAAGCACTTGTATCCAAATTCCCTAAGGTGGGTAAGTCATAGGGAGTTTTCTCAACTAAAGGTCTAGTCATGCACCTATTTTTGATGTAGCATGCAGTGTTCACAGCTTCTTCCCAGAAGGTATGAGGCAATTTACTAGCAAGTAGCATAGTCCTAGCCATTTATTCCAAAGTCATATTATTTCTTTCAGCTACTCATTTTGCTATGGAGTTCTAGGAGCAGAAAAATTATGATCTATGCCATGCTCATCACAAAATTCAGAAAATTTAGCATTCTCAAACTCAGTACCATGATCAGACCTAATTGATGCAAGTTGGTTACCTAGTTGTTTCTGAGTTTTTCCAACAAATGAAATGAACATGTCAAATGCTTCATCTTTAGATGTTAAAAACAGTGTCTAAGTAAACCTAGAATAATCATCAACAAACACCATAACATATCTCTTACCACCTCTGCTCTTTGTCCTCATTAGTCCACAGAGATCCATATGGACCAATTCCATCGACCTGGTAATACTTACCATTTTCTTGCTTTTAAAAGAGGATCTTACATGCTTCCCCCTTACACAAGCCTCACAAACTTTATTTTCCTTGAACTTAATGTTAGGCAATCCTATCACCAAGTCCTTGGAGACTAGTTTGTTGAGTTGACTTAGTCTTGCATGTCCAAGTCTCTTGTGCCAAAGGAGGAGATCATTGTCCAACACACTTAAGCAAGTGAGTTCATTATCTGAAAGTATGGAAAGATCCACCACATATATGTTATTCACTTTTTTTTTCCTACAAAACTATATTGTCAGTGGTAAGATTTATCACAAAGTATTTTGTAGAGGTTAAAGCTACCATGTTATCTCTATCACATAGTTGTGAGACATTTATTAGGCTGTATTTCAGTCCATCTATCAAGTAAACATTCTCAATAGAGTGAGAATCATACTTACCTACCTTTACAACCTCAATGATCTCACATTTCTTTCTATTTCCAAATGAGACATTACTTCCTTTAAGGTCCTCAAGTGAAAGGAACTGGTTCTTACAATCTGTCATGTGCTTTGAGCAACCAATATCTATGTACCATATTTGACTGCTCTCCATCACTTGGACCTTTAAAAGGAAATCAGGGGTTAGTCTTAGGAAATCAAACTATCTTGGGTCCCTTTCTATAGGCAAAAGGATAAATCAAATTTTTTTAGCCCAACTTGATAACCTATTTTTCCCTAGAACAAAATCTTTATTTTTTTGACTTGCCTTTTCTTTTGTAGTGCAATCACTCTTATAGTGACCAGTGTTACCACTGTGTGTGCAAATTTTATTCCCAGGGAGTGTGAGATACTTGCTTTTGGGATCCCATTTAGGTGCAGAGTTCCCAAAGCCAAGTCTCCTTCTGTTGCTACTATGGCATTTTTGTAGCCATAAAAGTGCATAAGAGGACCTGTTCCATTTACATGTTCTATCTAGCTCATTCTTAACATTAGTCAAATCATCTTTCAAGGTTCTTACCAGTTTATCCCTTTTATAAAGCTCATCTTTTACCTTTCCTAGATCATTTTCTAGTGAGATTTATGTGTCACTAGCTATTTTTTTACCTGCTTCTAGATTTAATTTTAGCTTTTCAGATCTAAGTTCTAAAACATATGTGTCAAGTGCATGAACCTGGTTCTTCAACACAACATTTTCATTATCAGCTTCACAACCCCTAAGTTCCAGGTTTTTGCACTTTGCTTTCAAAATGACACACTCCTTTGATAACTGTTCCTTTTCATTATTCACATCTTCAGACTCATCAATTAATTCCAGCAGTAATTCAGATAATCTTTCTTTAGACAAAAACTCAATTTCATCTTTTAATTGAAAGACACTTACCTCAGGTTCTTCATCAGATTCTCCAATAGCCATTAGAGCTCATTCATCATCATCATCATCATCATCATCATCATCATCATATATCTGAGATCTCATCTGAACTATCTCTCCAGGAAGTAACCATAGCCTTGGTTGATCCTTTGTTGTTATTTTTCTTGGGATCAACCTTTTCCTTCTTCCTGTTCCTTCGTTCAACTCTTTCCCTTTTCATTCAATTTCCCACAAAGGACAGTTCATGATTATGTGATCAGTCTTTTCATATTAGTTTGCTTCTCTAGAGCTCTTGTCTTGTTGTAGTATCCATTTCTTGAAGAACCCTTTCCTCTCCTTAGATACTTTTTGAAGTCTTTGGTAATAATTGCCATTTCATCATCTTCCAAGTCAGACCCTCCAGTGATTTTGAGTACCAGACTCCTTTCCTTCTTATGCACATCCATTTTTATGGTTTGTCTTCTAAGTTCATAAGCTGTGAGAATTCCAATCAACTGATCTAAAGAAAGTGTAGCAATATTCTTTGATTCCTGAATGACAATGATCTTGCTTTCCCATGTGATTGGAATGACCCTAGTTAGTATCTTCTCAACCTTCTCATCTTCAAGGATAATCCTTCCAAGATACTTTAGTTTATTTTTTCAACGTAGTGAACCTTGTGTACATCTCCTGAATGGTTTCTCCATCTCTCATGGCAAATTTTCATACTGAGAGGATAGGAGGGTTCCTCTTTATCTCTTCACCTGAGTTGTTCCTTCATGGGCCACTTGCAGTGTGTCCCATATTTGCTTGGCAGTGAAGCATCCTTGGATTCGGTCGTACTCATCTGAACCAAGTCCACAAATAAGCCATTTCTTGGCTTTGGCGTTCTTTTTCCACTTCTTCAAGTCCTCTTCATTGCAATCAGCTCTTGTATTTGGAACATCTTCTCCTTCAGCATTTTTCTTCAAAGTAGATGGTGGACCATCAGTAATTATATCCCATAGCTCGTAGTCCTCTGCTTTTATGTGACCTCTCATCCTTATCTTCCACCAAGAGTAGTACTGGCCATTGAAGAGTGGTGGCCTAGCAGTGCACTGCCCTTCTCAATTTTTAGGTGGTGCACTCATTTTGATCTTTTCCTAAGATGTTAGCCTCCTCAAGGATAACCTGCTCTGATACCAGTTGATATTTTTGTAACGACCCGGCCGGTCGTTTTGAGTATTATAACCCCGTTCCCCCATTTACTGCTCATCTTATGCTTTATAGTTGTTTTATGACTTACCGGGTTAGTGGGTTCGGGTCCGGAAGGAATTCGGAGTGGAATGAGACACTTAGTCTTACAATTGAAAATTTAAGTTAGAAAAGTGGATCGGATATGGACCTATGTGTAAACGACTTCGGATATGAATTTTGATGATTCCAATAGCTCTGTATGGTGATTTTGGGTTTAGGAGCGTGTCCGAAATATTATTTGAAGGTCCGTAATGGAATTAGGCTTGAAATGCCGAAAGTTAAATTTTTGGGAAGTTTGACCGGTGGGTTGACTTTTTGATATCGGGGTCGAAATCTAATTCTGAAAATTGGAGTACCTCCGTTATGTCATTTATAACTTTTGTGCAAAATTTGTGGTCAATCGGACGTGATTTGATAAGTTCCGAAGTCATTTGTAGAAATTAGAAATTTCAAAGTTCATTATGCTAGAATCTATGTGTGATTCGTATTTTAGTGTTGTTGGATGTGATTTGAAGGCTCGACTAAGTTCGTATGATATTTTAGGACTTGTTGGTACATTTGGTTGAGGTCCCGGGGGACTCGGGTGAGTTTCAGATGGTTAACGGATCAAATTCGGACTTAGAAGAAATAACTGAAGTTTCTACCCTGTGCTGCAATCGCACCTGCGGAAATTCTATCGCAGGTGCGAGCTCGCATAAGCGAGCCTGGCAAGCGCAAATGTGCAAATGGACTATGGGGCAGTGGTCGCAGGTGCGAGGGAAATTCCGCACCTGCGTGAGCGCAGATGCGGAGGGACGCGCGCAGAAGCGGCCTGCGCAGGTGCGCAAACAGGCGCGCAGATGCGGGACTTTTTCCGCATATGTGGTTGGCGTAGAAGCGGCCAAGTTGCCGCAGATGGGAAAATCCCTGGACAGTACAAACACAGAGGGGTTCCGAGCTTTTGCCATTTTTGGGTATTTCAAGCTCGGGTTGGGCGATTTTGAGCAAGGTTTTTACGGAAAAACTTGAGGTAAGTCCCTTGTGATCATTTCTACTCCATAATATTGAATTATCATTGAATAATCCGACTAGATTACATGTTTTTGAGGTGTAAATAGGGGGTTGGAACTTGAGGATTTGAAAATACGATTTGAAGCTTTGGGGGTCGAGTTGAGGTCGGATTTTAGCAAAATTTATATGGTTAGACTCATGGTTGAATAAGTTTTCAGATTTTGTAACTTTTTTCAGGTTCCGAGACGTGGGCCCCACAGGGCGATTTTTGAGCTAAATTTTGAAGTTTTATGAAAAATTAATATTTTCTTATGGAATTAATTCCAATAAATTTTATTGTCTGAAATAAATTATTTATGACTAGATTCGAGGCATTCGGAGGCCAATTTGCGAGGCAAAGGCATAGCAGAGTAAATAGTTTCACGTTTTGAGGTAAGTAACAATTTTAAATCTGGTCCTCAGCGTATGAAACCTCGGATTTTGGTATCAAGTGATTATTTTGGAAGTGACGCACATGCTAGGTGACGGGCGTGTGGGCGTGCACCGAAGGAATTGTGACTTGGCCCGTCCCGGAAAACTATAAAGTTGAATAATTTATTGTTAGCTATATGCTCTCTATGTGTTGATAAAATTTGACAGTAAATCATGTTACAAATCATGCTTAGGCTATGGGATAGTACTGTTGGGACCCACAGAGGTTGTGTACTTGTTGAATTGCCTGCTAAGTGCTATATGTACTCAGTCTCAGTTTTTACTTGCACATTTTATCTTAGTCTTTGTTATTATTATTGATACATCATATCATTGTTGTTTGGGCTGATTTCATGATTATTGAGACCCCGAGAGACTGGAGAGATTTATGACTGAGTGAGGCCGAGCGTCTGATTGTGAGATATTAATACCATAGCACGTGAGTTGTCCGTGCAACATGTGAGTTGGCCGTGCAGATCCTTATATTATACTATAGCACGTGAGTTGGCCGTGCAGATCCTTATATTATACTATAGCACATGAGTTTCCCGTGCAACACGTGAGTTAGTCGTGTGGATCCAGATATTTATATTATGGCACGTGAGTTATCCGTGCAGCACGTGAGTTGTCCGTGCAGATTATAGCGCTTGGGTTGTAGGAGCCCTTCCGGAGTCTGTACACCCCCAGTGAGCGCTGGTACCCATTGAGAGTGAGTGATGATGGCTGGGAGCCCAGTGAGTATTTGTTGTCCTAAGAGGTTGTACTTGATTTTTATTTGTTGTTGCACTTAGTTGCTATCTGTCATTGTTGTGAAATCTCTAAAAGATTGTTGATATACGGATTACATGAACATGAACTGTATAAAAATTGATTTGACATTAAACTGCTAGATTTGATAGCATGTCTATTCTTTGCTGGAATTACTGGAAATGAACCATAACTGTGTAGCTCGTTACTATCTTCAGTTCCTTATTTATTATTGTTACTTGCTGAGTTGGTTGTACTCATACTACACCCTGCACTTTGTGTGCATATCCAAGTATTTCCGGACATAGCGGGTGTTGATCCTTTCGCGCGGTTGATTTTCAGCAGATTTTGAGGTAGCTGCCGTATTTCGCAGACCTTGCCTCTCCTTCTCTATCTCTTTGTTTACTGTATTTGGTCTCAGACTATTATAGACTATATTTTCCAGACTTGTATTCATATTAGATGCTCATGTACTCAGTGACACCAGATTTTGGAGACTGTTTGTATTGTATTTAAATATTATATTTTCAACCTTAAAGAGAAGTTTTGGTTTATTGAGATTACCGGCTTGCCTAGTATCGAGATAGACGCCATCACGACAGGTTGAGATTTTGGGTCGTGACAGTTTTATACTTCAATACCACATATGGGGTGATTTATGTAGTGTCCAATTTTCACGTGTACTAGATTATAGAAGGGTCTGGTTCTTCTATGTGTTCTTTAGTCTACAGTTGCAGAAAATATAATGCAGAAAGTAAATAACACAAGTATTTTTACGTGGAAAATACCCGGATCAAAAGGTGAAAAAATCACGACCTACTTCCCAGTAGGATTTTTTCCAAAACTTCACTACAACTCTGAGCCAAAACAACAATATTTACAGACTTCTGTAAACCTAAGGATTACCTCTAACCCTTGTTGCAACCAGCCACAGGCTGTTGCGACAGCTTCAAGTTAATTCTAACATGAACAATATAACACAAAGTACCTAGTACAAATGCTTCTAAAGAAAGCTGAAAGGTACAACTCAAAAATCCTACTACAATTGAACTAGAATAAAAAACATACACATGGTACTGGTTCTTCTATCTGGTTCATGTAGCTCCAGGTTCATACACTTGAAACACACAGAAATTGCTTGCAAAATGCCTTACTATTTTGCTCTCAATTCTTGCTTATCTTCAGCGTTTGTGCGTCACCTGTAAAAAAGAAAACAACTGAAATATATAGATTTAGTGAGATTAGGATTAACTAGAGTTCTAATGCTTTACTCTTTCTTGGTGGAAGAGTTCTAGTTAACTTCAATCTGTAACTCTTTCCTTATCTAGGTTAGAGTTCTTTTTAAGTAAGGAGTCTTGCTTCTTACCACTTATGCAACCTTTTCATTCAGGGAATATCAAATATAACTGTTTATGCTTATCCCTTGCACGTGTATGCCTTTTGTTTGAATCTGCCCATACCCTGTGTACACTGTCCATGAACCTAGATCATGCATGTGTTCCTTTGTCAATCATCAAAACCAAAACCACTTATGTCAACACCAACAATCTCAACAAGTACAATGAAGCTCTCCATTTGCCTCTCTAATCTTGAATTGGCTAATCTCTACATTGTTTCTTCTACTTCAATTATTTTTTTGTTTTCTTATTCATTTTCCCCTCATATAACAAAGCATGTAATGTTAAATTACGACGTTTATATAAATAGCCGGTTGAATTTACTATTTATTTTTCTTAGCTGGTATACATAAATTATGCATAATTATATACATTTTATGTATGAATTATACATATATTACTCCCTCCGTTCATTTTTACGTGTTCATTATGGACTTTGTACATCACTTAAGAAAGCATCCGCACTTCACTTTTGCGGCCGCATAACAAAAATATGCGGTCCGCAATTCCTCATCTTCAGCCGCAAGACAAATTATGCGGACCACAATTTTTGTTCCCTGCAAGCATGATCTAACTGAATTCCCTCACTGTGTACTCTGGTTATCCTTTACTTGTATGTCTCCTATGTATGTTTGAACATTGAATTGCAACTAACAATCACCTTTGCTTGATACAGACAATGGTTCGATCTAGAGGACGAGGCGACACTTCAAAAGGGAGAGGTGAACCTTCTCGGGATCGAGGCAAGAATGCCTTAACCCTTGGCATAAAGTGCATAATTTACCATGATACCCATATTAATTGATGCATATTTTTGATGGATTTGAGAAAATGATTTGAAATGAGTAATTAATACTTTGGGTATAACACGAAAAAAGAAATTATCCTTTTGATATGCTAAAAGTAATAAGTAAAAGTAAAAATTCATTTTTAGAATACTGGATAAGTAAAAGTGAACGAACATAGTATATATTAGTCAACTATTTCTAAATACGAGTGAATGTGCACCCAATTAAGGTTTTTTTTAATCTCTTACCCCATGAAGCACATGTTGGAATTTAGTACTAATAAAGAGGAAGACAGTGTACAGTTGGACATTTTCCTCGTAAACAGAAATTTAGTCGGTGGATTATAAAATACCGGGTTTGATAAATGCATGCGCTACAATGACAAAGCTAGTATTGTATGACAAACGAAAAACAAACACTTATTAAATTTAAAATTCTATCCATAATGCAATCAAGCATAAAAATTCAAAGTCATCCACTTTTAGAGCTATATTTATTTACTTCACCCCATCGGAAGTACCCTAGAAAACTTTAAAGGTTTAACTTAAATAGCTGTCTAAATCGTGCATCCGGGCGACTATTTCCGTAAAGATCCCAATTTTTGAGAATTAACCCAAAATGTTCCCCCTTGCAATAACGTGAACTTGTTATTGTAGCTTTCCTAATTTCACATACGAAGAGGAAAAACGGAAATTTCTTACATGGGGGAATCGCATTCTTTTGAGTGAAAAAACTAAAGTGCAATCCTTGAAAAATAATTATTTTTTAAAAACAACTCCTTCGGTTGGGGTTCCGCATTGACCCAAACCTGTCTATTACCACCACCAGAAAGTTTTTACGGTGAGAGGACTTTAACCTTGCCTTTGTAGCCTATTTTAAGAGTAGACTTTGCACCATGTAAGCTTTCTATTTTGTTGCCATAATATAAGCTATCAAAGTGCAATTCTAGCCTGAAAATGAAACGGAGAAATATTCCTATTCCTAAAGAGGGCACCACATGTATATCCTGACTAAGACTTTTTCTTTAGGCATAAGCCAATATTATTTTCAAAATTATCTTTCTTTTTAGAAAAGTTTTGATTCTTTTACTACAGATCTAGCAAATATAAAACACAAATGATAAGAGTTTTCTCTCTTAATATTATCCTTCATTTAATTCCCACCTACCCGGTCCCGAATATGTTTTGGAGTGGTAGGTGAGACGTTGCTCAATATATATTTTATTGCGGTGCTTGCATATTATATAAGGCAAAGGTGGAACCCTAAGAATCTTCAACTGAAAGCTAGCTATGGCGTCAAGTGTTATTCCACCAGTGTGCAATAGCACAACAGTCAAAACTCCCTTTACTTCAACCACCAAGTCTTCTTCTTTAGCTTCCACTCCAAAACCCTCTCAACTTTTCCTCCGTGGAAAACGTAACCACAGCTTCAAAGTCTCATGCAAGGTCTCCAATGGTGATGAAAACCAAAGTGTTGAAACAAATAATTCTGTTGATAGGAGAAATGTGCTTCTAGGTTTAGGAGGTCTATATGGTGCTGCTAATGTTGTACCATTGGCTTCAGCCACTCCCATTCCAGCCCCTACTACTTCATGTAGCAAGACTGGTGCCACAATTAAACCCGGTTTACCAGTACCTTATTCTTGTTGTCCCCCTCCGCTAAAAATTGATCCTAAGGATATTCCTCATTACACGTTTCCAACAGGATCGAAGCTCCGTATTCGACCAGCTTCTCATGCCGTGGATGAAGAGTACATGGCTAAGTACAACTTAGCCATTACTAAAATGAAGGAGCTCGACGTCACTGATCCAGATGATCCACGTGGGTTCGCGGCGCAAGCCAAAATCCACTGTGCTTATTGCAACGGTGCATACACCGTTGCTGGCAAAGAGCTACAAATTCACTTCTCGTGGCTTTTTTTCCCATTCCATAGATGGTACTTGTACTTCTATGAGAGAATCTTGGGTTCTTTAATCAATGATCCTACTTTTGGTTTGCCATATTGGAACTGGGATCATCCAAAGGGCATGCGTTTGCCACACATGTTTGATCAACCAAATGTGTACCCTGATCTTTACGATCCAAGACGTAACCAAGAGCACCGTGGTTCGGTAATCATGGACCTTGGTCATTTTGGTCAAGACGTGAAAGGAACTGACTTACAAATGATGAGCAATAACCTTACTCTAATGTATCGTCAAATGATTACCAATTCACCGTGTCCACAACTGTTTTTTGGTAAGCCATATTGTACGGAAGTTGGACCCAAACCAGGGCAGGGAGCTATTGAAAACATCCCTCATACTCCTGTCCACATTTGGGTTGGTAGTAAGCCTAATGAGAATAACTGTAAAAACGGTGAAGATATGGGAAATTTCTATTCAGCTGGTAAGGATCCTGCTTTCTATAGTCACCATGCAAATGTAGATCGCATGTGGACAATATGGAAGACATTAGGAGGAAAACGCAAGGACATCAACAAGCCAGATTATTTGAACAGTGAGTTCTTCTTCTACGACGAAAAGAAAAACCCTTTTCTCGTGAAAGTCCGTGACTGTTTGGACAATAAGAAAATGGGATATGATTTCCAAGCAATGCCAACCCCATGGCGCAATTTTAAGCCATTGAAGAAGAGCAAGAGCAAGGTCAATGCACGTTCAGTTCCTCCAGTTACCCAAACATTCCCTATTGCAAAGATTGACAAAGCCATAACATTTTCCATCAAAAGGGAAACTTCAGGTACTTTCAAGTCATGTTATTTAAAAGTTTAAACTGTTAGAAATAACACAATTTTAATTACTAAACTTAATTAGATCATATAGGTGGATAAAAATAAAGTTTTTGCGGTTAGATTTAAACCCATGACCTCTTTTGAATCTCTCGTGCCATTGTTAAGTTGCTAGAGAGCACATATTTTTAATTTGTTAGAGTACACCTTCAATTATTTAATTATATTATGTCTTTAACAGGCCGGACTCAGCAGGAGAAAGACGCAGAAGAGGAGATGTTAACTTTCTTGGAACTGAACATCGATCAGCGAAAGCACATAAGGTTTGATGTGTTCATTAACGCAGATGCAAACTCCAACTGGTATGAGCTAGACAGGGCAGAGTTTGCAGGAAGTTACACTGCCTTGCCTCATGTTCATTCAGATCCCACTAAACCACATGTCGCCCCTATTGCAAAATTCCAGCTGGCCATTACCGAGTTGCTCGAGGAAATTGGCCTTGAAGATGAAGATGATATAGTGGTGACTCTGGTCCCGAAAACTGGGGGCGAATTTGTCGCCATTAAATCTGCTGTGATTACACTTGAAGCTTGTTGATGATGGTCTACTCAAGTTTTCTTCTTGTGTGTTGGTGATCTGCATTTGATTTTTATTCCGTGTTATATTTTGTGTTGAAATCAGCTTGATGTTAAATGTCATTGCAATTGTTATTCAGGAATAAATCAGTACTGTATTTGGTGTTAGAATCACTTTGTCTATCTTCTTCGAACTTTCTCTTTTTAAGACACTTTTATTTGGAATATAAATATGAAGAGAAAAAGATAAAACAATATGCCATAGTGCAAAAAGAAATTTTAAATTAGAGGTTCCCACTTGCACTGATCTTGGAAAACAAGGTTAAAATATTGCAATGACCCGAGACTCATCTTAAATCTTTATGCATATGATTTAAAATGTAGATCCAGAAGATATCATCAATAACCTTAATTGATATAGCCAGCTACTAATGGAATATATATTGAATAATTACTCCACTTGTATCAAAACAATTATTTAAAAGAAAAGTGCAATTACTGACAGAAAACTATTATTAAAAAAAGCAAGTAGACTTATTAAGTATAAAGTAAGTCAGTAACATGTTTCCTGGAAAACAAAATACTCCACTAATAACATGTTTCTACTTCAATTTGAGACGCTTCGGATTACGAAAAGCCAACGAAAGAAAAAGCAAAAGATGATGGGGGAATCGAGAAGATGACAGTTAATTTTAGAATATTTAAAGTATTAGGTCCGTATGGTGGATGTTAAGTTAATTTAAACTATACATATTGCCAAACTGAGCAATTCATATCTCAGATGTTCAGTTGAAACTCGGAGGAGATCAAATATGAAGAACTGTAAACGATAGAGAAAAAACTTATATATAGAGGAAGCCAAGAGAGAATGGAAATGGCTTGGCTTTCATTAATGACTTATACGAGTATATATACAACTAGTCTGTAAACCCACTAACATAGTAACCAACGGCTAACTCCCGGCTAATCCCAAAACTAACTAACTCAATAATAATTAGTTAGCTACTTAAAGATGGTCTAGTCAACTATGATCAAGTCCTTTGACTTAGGTTATTCGGCTTTCGTCACTCCCCCTCAAGCTGCAGGTGCAAACAGCCAAACACATTTAGCATTCCCGACTTAAAATTAAATATATTTTCTTGTTGTGACCTTAGTAAAGCGTTAGTCAAGATATCTGCCTCTTTATCCTTAGAGCTAACATGTTGCGTCTTTATCAACCGCGGCTGTGTTTTTTCTTTGATGAAGTACTGGCAGTCAATTTCTGTGAGAATGATATACTGGGTTGGTTGCTATCTGAAAAGTTGGCTTGCTGTCATAGTACAAATCAATAGGCACTTTTACTTTTATTTAGCTCTTTAAACAATCCTACTAACCACATCCGCTCAGCCATTGTCCATGCTATGCTTATGTATTCTGCCTCTGCAGAGCTTCTTGACATTGTGTTTCATTTTTTTTGACTTCCAGAATTTAAGGGACTCACCATACTTGATGATGAACCCTATGACTGATTTCCTAGTGTTTGGGCATGATGCACAATTTGCGTTACAATAGGCAGTCAAGGTGTTAGTCTTCCTACTACTCATAAGTGTCCCTAAACTTGGTTTTATCTTAACATATCTCACAACTCTGAGTGCTTTTTCCCTTTGACTCCTCTTTGGTTGTCGTATGAATTGGCTTAGCGTTTTAACTGCAAATGCAATGACTAATCTAGTCAAAGTCAGGTAAACCAATTTCGATGAGCCTATGATATTTCCCTTTGTCTTTCAGTAAATCACCATCTTTAATTCCTGTTACATCATCTAGTTCTTTGACTGTAGCTTCTGATTGAACTCTAATGGCATCCATGCTGGTTTAAATTAAAGTTGTCAAACGGGCCCGGTTTCGGATCAACCCAGACCGATTTTATCCCGGATCGGACCCCCGGTAGTAAGGGGCCGGGCATGGCTGGGTTGGGACGGGGACCAGAATGTGCCGGGTAATTTTTTGGTACCGGTTAACCGGACCGGAACGATCTGTTATGGTCAAATCACATGGGAACCGGTTAACCGGACCGATAAAATGACTATTTTGGGATTTTTTTGTTTAATTTTATAAAGTTGACGATTGTTATACAAAAAAAAAAAAAAAAATTAAATAAACCCGGCTCGGCCCGGTCCCTTAGGCCCGTAACCATTTCGGTTCAATATTTGACCGGATGGGACCAGACCCGTTAAGCTCGATTTGGAAAAACCGGTAACCGGCCAGTCACTCTTTTACTCAACCCGGCCCGGCCCACCCCTTTGTCACCTATAGTTTAAATGCACTTAATCACATATCTGTGATGAGCTCCAATTCATATTTCCTCTAATTCATTAGCATTCTCTTGGCTGATCTGCTAAAGTCAATTCCCAAAAATACTTTAGCTCTTCAAGATCCTTCATTTTAAAGGCATGTTGCAGCTTCAGTTGATAGCTTCTATTAGTTGCAAACTGTTCCCAATAATTAACATATCATCCATGTAAACTAGGATAACCATACTGTCTTTTCCTTGTCTCTTTGGGAATAGAGAATAATCCAAACTGCTTTGTGTAAAACCTTGATCCACTAAGACTTCAGTCAGCTTGACATTCCATTATCTACTTGTCTGTTTTAATTCGTATAAGAATACAAGCCTGCAGACTATTCTATTCTCATATAACTTGCTGATGTTTGGCTATAATTCTAGATTTTGAGTACATTACTTACCTTATATTTTGGTGTTTTAATGATAAATTGTGCATCGTTTGAGCTTTATCGAGTTGATTTTATGTGTAGGACCATTTGAACACAAAATGAAATGAAAGTTGCACACAATGATGTTGAAAATACAAGAAAAGAGCACGAAAGTAAAATCGATGTAAGGCACGAAGGAGACCAGGCCACATACCGCACCCCACTTGGTCTAGGGAGAGCTCAAGCTCGCGTTTGACCAGAGAACGTGAGGTATAGAACCTCGCCCCTCATCAGGCCTCACGAGGAGTCCAGCCTCGCCCCACACCAGGCCTTGCGTAGGTGCCCCGTCCGAAACAAAATTATTTCCTTGTCAATGTTGGACTTCGGGACTTTGACCCTAAACTATAGATACCCCCTAAACATGTCTAAAAGGGGGTTGGGCATTTTTTGAAGGCAAAAGGGCTAAAGAACACAAGCGGAGCATGAATCATCTCATCTTCCATCCCCAATCTAGTATTTGTAGTCTTTATGATTCAAAATAATATTTTGAGTATTCATATGATCATGAGTGGCTAAAACCCCCTTGTTTTGGGCTTATGTGTTATTCTTGAGTATTGATGTTTGGCGGTTGATAATATTACTTGATTTAATAATATTGATTTGTTTATTCAATCTTGTACTTAATTATTTTATTGTGGAGACAACACTAGGATACTATCTACGAATTTATAGTTAAACTCGAAAGTGAGAACTATAGATTGCATTTAGGATTATATAGAGTAATTTCTTGAACTGAACATCAAAAATAGATTCACGATTAGGATAAACATATTCTAATTGCCTTACTTGTTTATTATCACAGGAATTACACATGCGTTCTCATTAATTCTAGTTCTATAAATATATAGTATTAGGTTGGCTTAAACCGGCGGGCGAGGCGTCAAAAGAACTTCGTGAGGAAAATAAATCTGGCTAATCAAAAAATCAGATAAATCAAGTAGTTAAATCAATCGAAAAAATCAATAGGATAAACGTTAATACCATAACCCCGGAATATCCTCATCTCATTGAATTTGCTCTTAAGTTGTTCGTTTGCTCTATTTGCTTATTTAGTCGAACCCCTTTAGAGATAGGGGAAAGATTTTCTCTTGCTTGCTTGTAAGTAATTTTAGTTAAACAATACAAATTACAATCATCTTTCTCAAAATCACTTGAACAATTTACTCATAATTAGTTTAGTTTAGACGATAGTTAATCATAAGTCATCGTGGGAACGATACTTTCTTATTACTTTATTACTTGTCGACCGTGTATACTTGCATGTGCATTGACCCCCACAAGTTTTTGGCGCCATTGCCGGGGACTTTGGAATTATCTATTTGTCTTAAATAAGCTTTTATTCGTTATTTGTTCGAGTTTTAGTTTTTTACAATTTTTACTTTTACAGGTGTTCACCTTGAATGTTACAGAGAAGTGCTTGAACGACCTTCCACCTTACAATCCTGAACCTGAAACTCTTCCATAGGTTAAGGAGAGAGACCAAAGCGAGGGCTAGAACTGAAGAGTTAGGCATTGTAGTCCAGCCACAACCAATAGAGATGGAAAACAATAAAGAGAGACTAGTGATAGAGAAGCCTAATCTCGCAAACATGGCTCAAGCTATCATGAAGCCTGACATAACTAGTCACTTTTGTTACACCCTATATTTTCGTAAGTAAGAGTACGTCGTAAGACAATTGATGTAAGATCAGAAATGATATCATTATTGAAAGTACATAAAGTAAGTTAATCATGTTACATTGGAGGTTACAAATCTTTAAGATCATGAATAACAAGTACCAAGAGGGTTGAAAATCTTAGAAGCTAAATGAAAATTAAGTTTCGTCGAAAGTCGATAAGTTTGAAATGTTATAACATGCACTTTGGGGTGAGACTAGGGTCCTTAACATTATAAGGAGGTTATATTATGAGTTATTTTAGTCGTATGATAATCGTGTATTATATTTTGAAGTCAAGCGAGTTGTGGAACAAAAGTAGAAAAATATCATCACAAGTTACATTCATAAATGTGCTGAAAATTAGGTCAAATGTACCTGAGCTTTTCTCCAAATATACTTGGAATTACGAGGTGATCTACTTACAAAATTGAAGGTATTGGAATTTAGTTTCCAACACTTTTAACCGTACATTCATACGACGTCCGGATAAAAAGATATGAGCGTCTGAATAAGGGCCAATGCTAGGGTGCTAAACTAGCACCTCTTTGACTTTTCAAAAGTTGATCTATATATAGGTTTTAAATCGTCTTTCTCTTCATTTTTCATAGAACACGAAAAGAGAACCCTCATAAACCTATCCTTAAGCTCTCTACAAGGGTTTCAAAGAAGATTAACATCTCGGGTACGAAATCAAGAAGCAATAACATTGGTACTCGGTTGAGTAAGGCACCGGATGCCTGTCGCGGCCCTCCGATTTGAGTCGTGACAATTTTTTGCTTATTTAGTGCATGGTGCATCTAATTCAGTCTATAGGGAAATATGGGCCTCTCTAATGAAGATCCATAGAGGCGTATCCATATGTTTTTGGAAATTACGGATACTTACAATAATCTGAATGTTTTCGATGATTATATCAAACTAATATTGTTCCCCTTTTCTATATTGGAGGAAGAAAAAAATGGTTGCAAAAGGATCCCAGTAACTCAATCTGCACATGGGATAATCTAGCAAGGAAACATTTTATCAAGTTCTTCCCCACGAAGAAGACTAAGTCACTGAGAAGCCAGATTCTTGGGTTTCAAGAAAGGGACGGTAAGACTCTTCGTCAAGCTTGTGAAAGATATAAGAAGCTACTCAGAGATTTCTCGCATCATTTCCAGACCGATGAGGTATTGGGTCACACACGTTTGTCGATGGGTTAGATGATTCCTCAAAGATAAATCTCGACTCAGCCTGTGGAGGGAGTTCCATGTAGAAATCTTATAGTGAAACTCAGACTCTCTTGAACAACTTCACAGTGAATAATTATAATTGGCAAGGTGACGTGGAACCATGAAGAATGATAAAATAGAGGGTGGCAGGCACACTTGATCGGGATGAGATTACAACTATGGGGGCAGATATGGCTAAATTGACAAATTGGGTGACTAAGCTGGCAATGGGACAAATGCATCAGATGTAGCATGTGCAACAGATGTTTACATGTTTTGAGATATATGGAGAAGATCACATGAGTGACCTGTGCCCAATGACTTCAAAGTCTATTTATTATGTAGGACAACAAAGTTGGGGTCCGATGAACGAGAATGCTCAATATGGGAACACATATAATCCCAGTTAGAGGAATCACTCGAACTTCTCATGGGGTAAAAACCCAGCGACTCAGAATCAATAAAGTTCTCAAGAAAATTATACCAGCCTCAAAAGCCACCGCAGTAGGTAAATGAAAGTACATATGACTTGATGAAAAAGCTATTACTCCCTCCGTTCCAATTTATGAGAACCAATTTGACTGGGCACGAAGTTTTAAAAAAAAGACTTTTGGAGTTTGTGGTCCTAAACAAGTCAAAAATGGCTCCAGAGTATTTGTGTGGTTATAAATGCTTCTCATTAAGGGTACAATTATAAGTTTAAGCTAAATTATTACCAAATTTAGAAAGGGGTCATTCTTTTTGGAACGGACCAAAAAGAAAATATGTTCACATAAACTGGAACAGAGGTAGTAGTTGATAACCAACAACTCAAACTTGACAATCAGCAATTCAGAACTGAATTTAGAAATTTAGAAAGACAAGTTGGGTAGTTGTCCACGAATCAAAATACTAGGCCTACGAGGGCTCTTCCAAGCAATACAAAAAAGGATCCTCAAGTGAATGATGTGACTTTGAGGAATGTCAGAGAATTGGAAGAAGTACCGCAAAAGAAGAAAGAAAAAGTCACTCATAAAAGTGAACTAGTCCCTAATTTTGTGGTTGAAAACGAGAATGAAAGCATCAATAATGAGAAAGTGCCAATTGCAAGGCCTCCACCACCTTTCCTCAAAAGACTTCAGAAAAAGAATGACAACCCTATTGTTTAACAAGTTTCTTAACATGCTGAGCCAAGCCCAATTGAACCTTCCCCTGGTTTATGTGCTACGCAAAATTCCAAAATACACTTAGTACATCAAGGATATAGTGGCAAACAAAAAGAAAAGGTTGGCCGAATTTTAGACGATCGCACTCACTGAAGAATATACCTCAAGAATCCTAGGGAAACTTCCCCATAAATTGAAAGATACTGGTAGCTTCACTATTCTAGTGAGAATTGGTGAAGTAGCTCTAGGGAGAGCATTGTGTGATTTGGGGGAGAGTATAAACTTGATGCTTCTGTCACTCTTCAGTTTATTGGGGTTGGGCACTCCAAGACCTACCACAACCATGTTGCAGTTAGATGATAGATCCATTGTCCATTCTGAGGGGCAGTAGAAGATGTGTTGTTGAAAATTAGTCAATTCATCCTCCTTGCAGATTTTATCATTCTGGACTATGAAGTTGATGAACACATTCCAATCATTATGGGGAGACTCTTAGCCACAACTGATGCGGTGATCAAAGTTAGATAAGGGAAAATAATCATGAGAGTTGACAATGTGTTAGCAGTTTTTAATGTGTACAAGGCAATTTAGTTTCCTATCCATTATGAGGATCTTGCTATGATATCTGTGGTAGAGAAAGATGAGAAAAGAGGTGACTTGGGTGTTTATCTAGACAATTCTCTAGAAAAATCAATCATGTTTTTGACATTGTTGACATAGATGAGAAAGACAAAGAGATGGTACATAATCTGGATGCATGTCCCTTACATTAAAAGAGTGATCAACTTTGAGCCTCTAGATAGAACCAATAGGCCTCCACCCAAGCCGTCTATAGAAGAAGCTCCCAAATTAGAGATTAAGCCCTTATGCTTGCACCTTCATTATACTTATTTGGGAATTAATGAAACTTTTCTTGTTGTTTTGTCTTCCGATTTATCTAACTTGCAAGAATAGAAGTTGCTCAGAGTTCTTAGAGCACACAAGTGCGCGATCGGGTGGACCATGACAGATATTTGTGGGATTAGCATGGCATTCTATATGCATAAAATTCTCATGGAGGATAGTCACAAACCAAGTATGGAACATCAACACCGCTTGAACATAGTCATGAAGGAGGTAGTTAGAAAAGAAGTGATAAATTGGCTCGACTCAGGTATTATCTTTCCTATCTCTGATAACAAATGGGTGAGCCCAGAACAGTGCGTGCCTAAGAAGGTTGGTATGACAATGATAGTAAATGAAAATAATCAATTGATTCCTACTAGAACTATCACAGGTTGGAGAATTTGCATAGATTATAGGAAATTGAATAATTCCACGAGAAAAGATCACCTCCCCTTCCCTTTATTGATCAAGTGTTAGACAGACAAGCTGGATAGGATTACTATTGTTTTCATGATAGATATTCTGGCTAAAACCAAATTTTGGTTGCACCTGAAGATCAAGAGAAGACCATCTTCACTTGTCCTTATGGCACATATGCTTTCAAAAGAATGCCATTTAGGCTGTGTAATGCACCTGCGACTTTTCAAAGGTGTATGATGGCAATCTATACTAATATGGTAGAAAAATGTGTTGAAGTGATTATGGAAGATTTTTCGATCTTTGGACCATCTTTTGATGAATGCTTAACGAATTTGAGTAAAGTGCTCGCCATGTGTAAGGAAACAAACTTGGTGTTGAACTGGGAGAAATGTCATTTTCTGGTACGAGAAGGAATAGTGCTCGGGCACAAGGTGTCCAAAGATGGCTTGGAGGTGTATAAGGCAAAAGTGGAGGCAATCGAAAAATTACCATCTCTAATATCCGTCAAAAGAGTTTGAAGCTTCTTGGGTCCTACAGGTTTTTACCGTTGATTCATCAAAGATTTCTCTAAGATTTATGCTCCCCTGTGTAGGTTGCTTGAAAAGGATAATCCTTTCAAATTTGATGATGCTTTCTTGAAGGCATATGGGGAACTAAAGCAGAGATTGGTGACTGCATGTCACGCCCCGACCTCGGGGAGCGCGACCGGCACTCAACCGAGATAACCTGTTCGAGCAAGCGTGTACAATACCTTCTACCCGAACTCACTCATGAATAAGGAGGAGATCTTTTTCATTAATAAGACAACATGGAGGATCATGTGAACAACACCAATTCATTATCATTAGTTACATCGTTTATAAGTTTCAAAATACATACACTTTCATAGTTTGAAGTGGAACAAGTGGTACAAATACAACATTACTAGTTTGACCTTTCCAGTACTAACATACAACTCACACTATATCTACGGAGCCTCTAATGGATACAAAATAGTACTACGATAGTGCCGACAATAAGGTCCCGGTTATACCTCAAAACATAATACACATGGTACAAAATATACACGACCCCGAAATGAAGTGGGGCTCACCAAGTCAGTTGGAAAAAAGGTGTACCGCTATCACTGATCAACGCCGCCTGCTATGGAACCATCTGCATCCATTAAAGATGCAGCGCCCCCGGTAAAAAATGGCGTTAGTACATATGGAATAGTACTAGTATGTATGACTAAACACCCTTTCATTAGAACAGGTAACAATACAAGGAAGAACAGTCATAAAATCAATGGAAGCCTCAAAAAATACTAAAATATCAAGCTAGGAGCAAGAGTAGTTTTCAAGTAAATTTCCATTATTTTAGGTTGGGAGATCTTAGCACCGATATACCATCGTGATATTAGCACGGAGTCCGATTATGGCCCAATCGGCTAGGTCGTCTCACCCAAAGACATCAACCACAATCACAATCACTATCATGATTTCAATCATTATCTCAATCACCATTTCAAGCACAATCACCACCATGTGTGCGGCATGGCGTCCGATCACGACCCGACCGGCTAGGCAGTCTCACCACAATGTCATGTGGATCGACATTACCATTTTTCTAGAAATCATCTCATCCCAATAAAAGGGAATATTCTCATCACATCAACATCATCCCAAATGAGGGGAATAATCACAATTCACTCCTACACCGGCACGTGTAGTTTCGGGGTTAGGCTATTTTAACCTATCCTTCCTCGGTGACTAACGATACTCCCAAAGGGTTTATTATTTAAAGTATTTACAACTCATTTCAACATCTTTTACACATTTCACAGTTTCATTGGCACTAGTGGCCCAAATGTAATATCATTCTTGGCACGTTGGCCGTATTTCATATTTCATGCTCACCTCTTTCACTTTCAAACATCATCACGGATCATCAATAACAAAGCATTTCTATTCATGACTTTGAGTACACATGTGAGCAAATAAGAGTCTTAAGCACTTTGAGATTTCTACACAATTTGGCAAATTAACTTTCATTTGAAACACGACTTGAAGTCATAACATTTAGATACGCAACCCATACTTTGAACACATTCTCAAATAGTAACATAATATGACAAGAGCATTTGGAATACATATTGAACATATATCTTTTGACACAAAGCTTTCTCGGAATAGTCAAGTTATAATGAACAACTCGGGACATACAAGGGCCTCGTGGGATTCAATTCTAAGAAAGAAGTTTAGCCAACATACCTCGCTTTGAGCTTCCTTAAATTACTACAATGTTTCGAAAATCTTAGCAACTTTGATATATTTAGAAACATAACAAAATTGAACACAAATTAGGAAGGAGTTCATGGTTCTAGTTCATTTGAGCATTTTATCAAACACTAGGTGGACATTATGATTTCAAGGTCCTCCTATGGTGAATTCCTTCATCCCACTACCCAAATTCTACCTAATTGAGCTCAACAATCTTCCCACAAACCTTGATAATACACGCATGCATAATGAACAATTCCTACACCCAAGAATTGCTTTTCTCATTACCTATTTTCAGTTAAATCCCGAAATTGAAGACTAGGAAGTAGAATCTTACCTCTAGGATGAAGACCTAGTGAGTTTTCCTTGTGAATTCTCCAATTTTTTAGCAAGAATTGATGAACAATAAGCTTAGGAACTTCCCCTCTCACTGTATGGCACTTCCTCTCTCTAGAAATATCAGACTTTCTCTTTACAAATGGTCCCTAACGACTATATATTGAAATAGGGTCGGGTTATGAAATTAGAAAAAAATGAAGCCCCAATGCAGATCTACGATCGCATAAAGGACTGCATAACACTTATGCAGTCCGCAAAATGAGCCGTATAATGGCCCTGCAAAACTGGGCATTTCTATGTAGGCCTGCGACAGGTGTGCGGCCCGCAGACCAATTCTGCGGTCGCATAAAGGACCGCAGAACCTCCTTCTGAAATTTTTCATGCTGGCTTCTGCGACGGATGTGCGACCCGTGAAATGGTTATGCGGTCGCATAATGGGCCGCATAATGGTTCTCAAAATTTTCTCAAGTTCTGCTTCACTCTACGGCAAATCTGTGACCCACAAAGTGGTTCTGCGGTCGCATAGTGGACCGCAAAAACACCATGGTCTACAAAATGATTCCTTCAACTCCCCAACGTACTGTTCAACCCAAAACATATATACAACCCTCGATCACATTACTCTACCCCGGCGCCATGAAACCCCGTCTTTTAGGTGAAATTTTACGGGGCCTTACACTGCACAAATTATCACATCCCTAGATTGGGGAGAGCCGTTTGAGCTTATGTGCGATGCTAGTAACACTTCAATTTGGGCCGTCTTGGTCTAAAGAAAAAATAAAATGTTCCACTAAATTTAGTACGCTAGCAAAGCACTGAATCCATCTCAGATAAATTACACAGCCACGCAGAAGGAGTTGCTACCGGTAGTGTAATGACCCGATCGGTAATTTTGTGTATTTGAGCCCTTTTTCCCTTTTGATACTTCACACATGTGTATTTATAATTTTATGACTTGCGGGGTTAGTTAGTTTCGTTCCGGGAAGGTTTTGGATTGATTTGGACCCTTTGGTTCTTAGTTTAGAAGCCTAAGTTGGGAATGTTGACCTAAGTTTGACTTTTATAAAAACGAACCCGAAATGGTATTTTGATGGCTCTGATAGGTTTGTATCATAATTTTGGACTTGGGGCATATTCCCGTAATCGAATTCGGAGGTCCCTAGGTTGATTTGTCTTGTTTTGCCAAAAATTGACAATTTGAGGCTTAGAGTTTTCCCAAGTTTAACCGTAGGTTAACTTTTTAGCTATCGATTTCAGAATTTAGTTTTGGGACTTGAAATAGGTATGTTTTGCTATTTTGAACTTGTATACAAAATTTGCTGTCATTTGGAGATGGTTTGATAGGATTCAGACGCTTGGTTGCAATTCTAGAGGTTCTTGAGTTTTCCTTTGAATTCATGCGTTTTGATGTCCGATTCATAGTTTTAGATGTTATTTTTGTGTTTTGATCGTGCGAGCGATTTTGTATGATATTTTTAGACTTGTGTGGATGTTTGATTTGGAGCCCCGAAGGCTCGAGTGAGCTCCGGACGTGTTTCAGAATAGTTTTGAACTGAATCAGGTTGCTGGTGTGCTGGTGTCTCTGATGTCGTAATTGCAAACACCAGCATCGCAATTGCAATCATAGAATAGGGGCCTCAGGTGTCGCATTTGCGATTCCTTGATCACATTTGCGAAAAATAGGCTAGACTAGGTAGTATCGCATTTGCGATAATTTCATCGCATTTGTGATGGGGACAGGCTTCGCAAATGCGAATCTAATATCGCATTTGTGACTTCCCCCTTAGGCTGTCAATAGCCGCAATTGCGAGACTTTCTTCGCAGTTGTGAACCCAGTGTCGCAATTGCGATATCTGCAACTAAACAAAAGGTTGGAAAGTCGGGATTTCATCTCCTTTATCTCATTTTAGAACTCTAGATTCGGTAGGAGTCGATTTGGAGAGGAGATTTTCATCTAAAATCATTGTGTAAGTAGTTTTAATCAATTTTCAACTTTATTTCATGATTATATGGGATTTAACATCAAATCTATCAGAATAAAAGAGAAATTTTAGGAATTGTTGTCCAAGTTTTGAAAAATGAAATTTTGGGTTTTAAGAATCGAATTGGATTCAGATTTGAAAACAAAACACATATATGGACTCGTGGAGTTATGGGTAGTCGGAATCTACCCTTGGACCCGAATTTTGACCGGGCGCTCCCGGGGTTGACTTTTGGTGAATTGTGTAAAAATTATAGCTTTATCTATCGAAATTGGTTTCCCTTGCATTGTTTGATGTTATTAAGTCATTTTTTGTTAGATTTGAGCCGTGAAGAGGTAAAATTTAGCGGGGAAACTATTTTTGAGGGTTGATTTGGCCTAGTTGAGGTAAGTATCTTGCCTAATATTGTGTGGGGAAACTACCCCTTAGGATTTGGGTTGATCGTATTATTTGAATTACGTGGAAGACGAGTGTGTACACGGATTTATATGTTGTATTTTGACCGATATAGACTCTTAGGCTTCTTCCATGCATCTAAGTGAAATTGTCATAACATGTTATATCTTCCATTGTTGAATTTGCTCTCACATGCTCTATTTGACGTTGTTAGCGTATGTTCTATCTTTTATTGTCAAGTTTGCTCTTATATGCTTTAGTTGTTATTACCTCTTTTATTGTTGAATTATTCTTATTTGAAGTTGCTGATTATTAAGATATCTTTCCTCGTTGAGTATCCCTCGTTCATTTTTTTATTATTGATATGTTTGTTCACATTATTGGTTGAGCCAAAGGCTGTATGTTGTGGTAACACTGGTATTGTTGATTTTTGGCAAGTGTTGTGGTATATGGGCACATGTGGTGCAAGTTGATTATTGTTGTGATATTGATACGCATGTGGTGGTATAGGGATATGGGTTGATACGCAGGCGGTAGGATAAGGATAAGGGTTGATACGCATGCGGTGAGATAAGGTAAGATTTATACACGTATTGCTAGTAAGGGAATTACTTGAAGCCACACGGTGAGATAAGTGGACTAAAGCGCGTGTAGCTATTTCGGAAAAAATATTTTCAAAATAAATGCAAGACTCACGGGGTGATATAAGGAAGATTATGATTGTGACTTGTGAAATGAGATTGTGAGGTGTGGTACTTCGGTTGTGATTTTTGTTGTACATTCCATGTTAAAAGGCTTGTTGATTTGGAACAGTCGTTATATTTGTTCTTCATTGTTTTTACTTGTATTTTTAAGGTAATAGATCACTTGTTGTCCCTATCATGTGTTGGATCATTTGTTGTTCCTATCACGTGTTCATTCCTTGTTTCCTTTATTGCCTTAAATTTCGTTGTTAGCCTACATTATTGTGCTACTTTGTTGTCAGTCATTTCCTCAATTTCCGTCATTAGACTTTATTATATTTTGTTCAGTTTTCTTGTCCTAGTGGGTGTCTTGATCTGGCCTCGTCACTACTCTATCGAGGTTACGCTTGATACTTACTGGTACCGTTGTGGTATACTCATGCTATACTTCTACACATTTCTGTGCAGATCCAGGTTCATCTGCTCGTGCCAGACGCGAGTGATTGATCATTTATTTTCGGAGACTTCAAGGTACACCTGCCCGACGTTCGCAGGCCTCGAAGTCACCTTCCGCTTTTAGTTGTATTACTATTCGTTTCCTGTTCAAAACAGTATTATATTTCGAGGTTACTAGTGCACTCTCTGTAGAGCTTATGGCTCGGTTCCACCAGGTTTTGAGAGTTATTGATAATTGTATTTATTTAGTTTTACTATGATTGATTACCAGTTTGAGTTGATATTTAAATCGTTATGTTTGTTAAATCTTAATGTATGTTAGACTTATCTAGTCTTAGAGACCAGGTGTCATCACGACATCCTAAGGTGAGAATTTGGTGTCGTAACAAGTTGGTATCGGAGCTCTAAGTTCATCATAGGTGTTACGAGTCATAAGCAAGTTTGGCAGAGTCTTGCGGATCGGTACAAAGACATTTATACTTATCTTTGAGAGGCTACAGAACTATTAGGAAAATTTAACTTCTTTGATTTCATATCGTGTGAATTTGTTGATTTCGAAATCTGAGTCTGTCTTTCTATTTTCTCATAGATGGTGAAGACACGCACTGCTGGATCAGATGATCAGACACCCGCGCCCCTACTAAAGCCGCGCGAGGCTGGGGCCGGGGTAGAGGCCGAGGAGGGGCACATGCTGCAGCCAGAGCACCTATCCGAGCAGCGACTGAGGAGCCACCTGTAGGGGACTGACACCCGAGATGCCTATTGTTACCCCTTGGAAAAAATGGAAAAAAATAAAAAAAAAATAGCTAGATTTACAACTGGTAATTAAAAAATAGTCACAATTTTAAAAGTAATCGAAATTTAGCCACTTTTTCATGTAAAGATAAAATCTGAACAAAAACACTCTTAAAATTTTGGAAATATTCTAACACAATATGCTAGAGTTCGACTTTTTTACATATGAGCTTCCAACATAATGTGCTGGAGTTCCAACATAATATGCGAAAAGTTTATATGCAGGAGCTCCATAATCACGCATATTATGCTGGAACTTTCCGTGTGCTGGAGTTCCAACATAATATATGCTGGAAGTTTATACGCAGGAGCTCCATGATCCCGCATATTATGCTGGAACTTTCCGTGTTTCAGCAAAACAGTGACTATTTTTCAATGACTTTGCAAACGCTGCTATTTTTTATTACCAATCCGAAAACTGGTTAGTCCGTGTTATTTTCACGTTAAAAATAGGTTGTGTAGCCTATTGGTTTTTCTTTTTCATCTTTTCCGGTATGGACCTATGTGCAAATAATCAGTTATTGCCACGAAGCCTTAGAATCCTTAGGGAAAGGCAAGCATTAGAAAATGAAAAGGTGTGGGAGAGAGGAGATGAACCGATGTCTGATGAGTCTAATGACAAATAATAAGTAATCCCTACGAGTAGCAACATAACAAAACTTCTCTACATTTTTCAAAATAGGAATCCAAAACAAGATTAACGTTTGCTGCTTATGTACTTCGACCAACCTAATAACTTCCAAACAAATAAATACAGAAAGCTAGCTACAAATCATCTTTGTAGTGAGCTTATTGTCTTCAAGCACTTTCAATACAGAAAGCTAAGGGATGATAGCAAGAGAAAACAACATAATGGACCTCGCAAAAGAAGAAACTCGTATACTAGTTTACATCACAGATCTGCAGTTAGCTTACACCCTTTCCAACTCAATGTTGTGTTTCTCTTCCAATTTTGAATCAGTCTCTCCTGCTTGGTTATAAGCTCAGTCTTTCTCTTCAACTTTTCTTCCATTTTTACAATCTCCTATTCATAATAATTTGGAATACACAATACTCCATTAGCAATGCCAAAAATGAGTGGAAAACATTAGAAGTCCTCTAGAAACTCATATCATCAAAATTGTATCTTTTCTTGTCTTTTTGGATAAGTATCATCAGCGTTACCCAAACTTACCTTTCTAAGCATATCTACTTTGGAAGGCAGATCCTCGCGTTGCAACCCAATCAAATAAAGTTGAAGCTTTTTGGCTGCTTCGATGAAATCTCTGGCATGTCTCTCAACATCAACTGCGGAGCAACAAATTTGTAACTCATTCAGAAAAGGGAAAACAATGAGCATTTCAGACACTTGAAAGAAAGAAACAAAGCAAAAATGCTAAAATCAAAAAGGAACAAATTCAAACTTTATTCCTGCGCGAGTATTAGGGAACAAGCAGGAACTGAAAGTGTCACCATTTCTAGAGGATATCAAATGCCAGGAATTTTAACAAATTCAATTCAAAAGGAAAACATAATGAAGATTCAAAAAACAGAGAATATAAGACAAAAAGAACCGGGAGGGGGGCTCGATCTAAGAACTGTGCGAATTATTGTAGTATTAAGCTTATGAGTCAAATGATGAAACTTTAGAAAAGAGTGATAGAGCGTAGATTCAAGGAACATTACATAGGTGACAAAGAGAAATCTTTGCTAATAGTTGGAATTAAGGCTTAGTTGTTATTATAACACTTTTATCAAGTCTCGTGTTTTCCAGGAATCTTTAGTTTCATTAGAGATTTGTATATCAGTGTAAGATAAGTGTGAGATCTAAAGAACCTCTAGTTTTAAAATCTTAAGTTGTCTTTTAAGATGAATTATCGAGTACAAAAATGAAATGAGCGGAGTAGAACAGAACAGACATGGATATTCATATAGCCAATCCCAACTAGTTTAAGAACATATAGTTGATCGATTGATTGATCGAACCTAAGCAGCTTCTGTAAGTTGCAATGTTCATAGACCATGTATCATAGATCCATACAGCCGACCCCAACTAGTTTTAGACATAAGCTTAGTTGACTGATTGAAAATAGGAAGCTTCTGTAAATTGCAATATTCGAAGAACCCACATCAGTCCAGCAGATTATTATGTCAGTGCTAGTGGGAAACGTGTATTCAAATGGATAATGCAGCAAGACCTCAAGTCTCAAGCAAAATGTACTCACATAGCTTTAGAACATCAAATAGCTACCTTATCAGAAAACAAAACAATGAAGACTAAAGCAGAGGTCCTAAAGTAAATTGGCAACAAAACAATCAGGATTTTGCTGTTGATCAACAGGATGTCTCTCAGCCATATGATTCAAGCACCACTAACTGCCCTCACTTCAAAGTGATGCTGGCAAACTGATCACAGCAAATAGTAAATGAAATTGAAACCTTTATCCTGACAAAAATAACAAGAAAGAGCAAGGGCTAAACAACTTCAATGGTACTCTCCCAAGATACTTGTCCTTTTTCACTTTGATTAATTCTCTGTTTAAACCTAACATAGATAAATTATCTTTCAAAAGAATTTAAACATTCCAAAATTATACAAAGGCTACATATGTTACATGTTTGTAAAATTTGAAAATGTAACATAATTCGTTTCAAAATGTTAAATCTTTCTTTTTCTGTCTCTTGGAAAGCATAAGGGCTGCAAATTTTGACAGAGGGCATAATTACAAAGATTTATACTTCTTCTTTTTTTCAATTTAGTAAAAGGATTTATACAGATATGAAACTGAACGCACCAGTCCTTTTCCTTTTTATCATTATTTCTAGATTTAATAGTATACTTATTCTGACTCACAAATAAGGACGAATAAGCAAGAAGAAAGGGTAACGGATTCACGAACTTTTGACATACTCAACAAATTAATCACTAGCGAAGGCATGAAATTAGCAGAATGCACAAAGAAGATTGGGTAAAACAATGAAGGAGTTTTTACCTCCCGGAGAGGGAATTCAAAATCAGATGCTACAAAATCTAGCTCGTGAATTGTTAATCATCCACTGCGAAATACAATAACTGGGTATTAGGTTCCTTTGGGGGGAGAGCTTATGAAGAAAATACTATAACTGGGTTTGTCAATTTGGTCAAGTATAATGGGCTCACTAGGTCTGGCATATACACAATATAATCAGCCCATTTGTGTCTTGGGCATATCTGTAGTAACGGGCTAGTCACTTTTTGTATCAATTTTTAAAAAATACCCAAATTTCAATAACTTTTGAATTTGTAACTGTTTTTGAATACAAGTTCAAAATTGGCTATTTTAGAAATTTTCCTAATTATCCAAGCGAGGATTCGACTCCTTCTCATTAACATCTTTTACTTTTACTTTTATTTTTATAATGAAGACTGAAGGGGTGTGATTTTCTTTTTCTCCATCTTTTTCTTATGCTCTTTCAATTCCTTCTCTTTTCACCCCCGGTCAAATATAGCCTAAAGTATCTTTTCGCTTACCTGCTACATATTTGAGTGTAGTTCTTCTTATTATGGTTTCTCTTTAAGAAACTGACGCACTTAAACAGTAGATGGCATTTGATATTTTTCTTCCGCTGGATTTAAGAGTAACCATTCATAGAACCAAAAAAGAAAAAGAAAAAAACAAAGTTCATCGAAAATTGAATAGGAAAGCAGGAACTATGTTTACTGTAAAATTGAAAAAGGAATATATAGATTGTTTTTTCCTTTTCTCTTCTTAAATTGATCTCACATTATAACGCCCCATGTTTTGATATGTAAGAGTACGTAGTAAGTCAAATGATGTAAGCTCAGAAATAAGATTATATTAGAAAGTACATAAAGTAAGTTAATCATTACCTTGGAGGTTACAAATATTTAAGATCATGAATAGCAAGTACCAAGAGAGTTGGAAGACTTAGAAGCTAAACGAATAGAAGAAAATAAATTTCGCCAAAAGTCGACAAGTTGGGAATATTATAACATGTACTTTTGGGGTGAGACTAGGGTTCTCAACATGATAAGGAGTTTATGTTATGAGCTATTTTAGTCGTATGATAACCATGTGTTACGTTTTGAAGTCAAGCGAGTTGTGGACAAAAGTTGGCAAAGGTCATCACAAGTTACATTCATAAATATGCCGAAAATTAGGTCAAATGTAGCAAAGCTTTTCTCTCAATATAAGTAGAATTAAGGGGTGATTCACCTATAAATTGAAGCTCTACGAGTCTAGCTTCCAACGCACTAAATCGTTCGTCCATACGATTTCGGAGTAGGGAGATATTCACATTTTCGTGAGACCGCACAAGCAGCTCCCTATGGGACCCACATAGGCGGTTGCGATATCTTAATATATATATGTGACGCCTAAAGCCCATTTTAACTCATTATTTTTCACTCTCTTCAGACCCTAGACACCTAAAAACTTTATCTCAAAGTTCTCTCATGATCCAAGACCCAAACCAATGCAAACAACACAAATCAAGTGTCGGAAATCCCGTGGCGCTAGTGAATTCTTGTTCTTCTTGTGGTTGCTAATTTTAGTGTGGTTCTAGCTCGTGTGGGGAGTTGTTTAAACTGGTTTAAGTTCTGTAAAATACTCTCCCAAGGTTTTTATATCAATCCTAGGTGATTTCAAGTCTTCCAAAGTGATTCTAGTGCTGAGAAACGCGAATTGATTACTAGTTTTGCTTCCTTGTTCTTGTGGCTATGTTGGAAGGATATTTCGTGATGAAGTAAGCTCAAATTGTAGTTGTTCTATCTGTTTAAAGGTACAGAACCTCTTACTCTATATGTATTTAAATTTACCCAAGTTACGGCTAAGTCGTTGAATCTAAAACTTGTGAAATATCGATCAAAAGGCTTGTTAGTAATGTTGTTGATTGTTGGACTGTTTGGGAGGTGTTCTTGCAGCATTTTATGGTTGGAAAATTTATGGAATAACCTGAGTATATTTTGTTGTTATTGTCAATATTTTTCTGAATATAAATAAGAGGGAAATGGTTCAAAATATACTGTTATTAGACATGAACCGAGCTTGCCGCTCGACGTGTTATTATGCTGGTTGTGTTCCATATAGCTACTGGTTGTTGTTTGGGCTGTTTAGTGACTTTTAGTAACTTATGAGATGTAGTACAAATAGGGGTGATATTGTCCGTTTTCTTGTAGAAAATTGGTTTTAACATATGAGAGTTACAACGCTTATGTGATCACGACAAAGTTGGTTTACTCATTGGAGACGTAAGAAGATCATATTGAGCTTGGTTGACGATTGGAAAGAAGATTGCAAAGGTATGTTAAGACACTTCCTTCTTTATTTTGGCATGATTTAAAGTAAAATGAACATAAACAATACACTATTTCATAACAGATCTACTCCTAGCAACTAAGACTGTGCATGCTGTTCTTTTCTTATAAAGTTATTCTTAGCAAGTATGTATGATCCTTGAATCCTATTGAGGTTCATATTGATGGTATGGATGTCCATAATATTAATCGAAGGCGCGACGACCTTACGTTACTTCGAAAGGTTTAGAACGTGATTCCATAAGTCCAGTATGCATTATATATATGTATCTATTTTACTCTTCTGAGTCTCGCTATAGTCAGTCGGGTACGACACCTATTGTGCAACCACTGATCAGTTGGGTTTTACCGAGCTCCACGTGGCCGAGTACGATTTTACCGAGCCTTATGATAGTCGGATATGTTTTTACCAAGCTTATTACCGCCGGGTACAATATGATGATGATGATGCCCATAGAGGCGTATGTTTTTAAAACTTTATGTATATATATGTATCATGCATTTTATGTCAGTAGCCCTCAGAGGCACTTAGATGCTACAGGTTGTATCTCTTCAATCTCTCTTTACATTACTTTTCTTATTTATGCTTTCCTACCTTACATACTCGGTACTTTATTCGTACTGATGTCCCTTTTTTCCTGGGGACGATGCGTTTCATGCTCGCAGGTCTCGATAGACAGGTTGACAGTCTTCCTAGTAGGTTATCAGCTTAATGGAAGGTGTTGGCGCACTCCACTTGCTCCGAAGTTATCTATTTGGTCAGTATGCTTTGGACATGTATTGATTAGTATGGTGGGACCCTGTCCTGACCTTTATGTACTCTTAGAGGCTTGTAGACAGATGTCATATATATGGATACTTGTATGGCCTTGTCGGCCTATGTTTTGAGTGTACAAATGATTATGTCGGCCTTATAGGCCCGTATGTCACATGTAGAAGTTTGTATATCATGTTGGGTCGTCCTATACCGAGTATTCCCTTATGTTTTATTTTAGTTATCTCATGAAGGCCTTTCCGGCTCATTTACCCATGATAGTATGATAAGAAAAATGCGTTACGTTCGTTGGTACTCGATTGAGTAAGGCACCGGATGCCCATCGCGGCCCTTCGGTTTAGATCGTGACACACATCTTCATTTCTTTTTGCAAAAACTTTTGTGTCTATTTGTGTCTCCCTCCATGCTCCTTTTGTATGAGCGTTTACTTGAACATCTTAGTTAGGAATACAATGCCAAGCCGTTGAAGACAAACTTGGATTTTTGACTATATTTAGTCGTAGGTGATATATTTAATCAGAGGCAGATGCACCTTTAATCTAGACGAGGAATAATTTTACTACTTGTCTTTCCCTTCTATCCAATGATTGAAAAAAAAAGACAAATTCATTCTTTTTCTAATCAATCAAGGGGAACATTTATAATTCTTAATTCTATAAGGCTTTCAAGTATGAACCCATAATTTTACGCAATGACTCTAGTAAAAACAATTCATTAAAGATTGAATTCATTAAATTTAAATTTTTAATTCATTTAATATTTAATATATAAAGCAAAGGGGGAAACGAAATATTCAACATGAATGTCCGCAGTTAGTTAACGTGATTCGTTGACTTAAATTGTCAATCAAAAAGATGAAGTAGTATGAAAATTAGTTAATCCCGTTTTGCCTTTTGAAAACCCTAGAAGAAAACGAAAATAAATCAAAGTATATATTCATTGTTTGTTTGAAAATTCAATCTTATACAAAATGGACGTAGATTTGCTCCATCGACTCCCCCTTCATGTGGCCACGTACAACTTTAAATGTAAGCTGCCAATGATAAGTTAGAATTCGGCTGTGGGCCAAATATAACACTCTCTTTAGTTTTGTGGAGGCAGCTGTATCTTTTCCTTTTCAAGTTTTAAATGAAAACAAAGCGAGTTATTACTCTTTCACTTTTTAAAGTAACAACTTAAATCCCATTACTATATCAAAATTAATGAGAGAAAAAAAGGAAAAGAAGGGGAGAAAAAGAGAAAACAATTCCATTAATAGAATTAAAGTGCCACAACAACAACAATAACTCAGTGAAATCCTACTAGTGAGGTCTAAGGAGGATAGTGTGTATGCAGACCTTACCCCTACCCCGAAGAGGTAGAGAGGCTGTTTTCGAAAGACCCTCGGCTCAAGAGGACAAAAAGACAAAAGGAGACAATATCAGTATCACCACAGAAATCATAGAAAAAATAGGAACAACATGAAATCTAGAAGAAAGATGCAAAGCAAAAGTGATAGCTAGTAAATAGGTCCGGCACTGAAAAACGAAATAGTAAGACACGACATTGCCACTAGCTAGCTTGGACAAAAACCCTACCAAGACTAGTCTCACAACGGTACGAAGTAAGGCAAGACTCAACTACCTCCTAACCTACAACCCTAATACTCGACCTCCACATCTTCCTATCAAGTGCCATGTCCTCGGAAATCTGAAGCCTCGCCATGTCCTGCCTGATCACCTCTCCCCAATACTTCTTCGGCCGCCCTCTACCTCTTCTCGTGCCCTCCACAACCAGCCGCTCACACCTTCTTACCGGGGCCTCTGGGCTCTTCCTCTGTACATGTCCGAACCATCTGAGCCTCGCTTCTCGCATCTTGTCATCAATGGGAGCCACACGCACTTTCTCCCGAATATCATCATTCCTAATCTTATCCATCCTAGTGTGCTCGCACATTCACCTCAACATCCTCATTTTTGCCACTTTCATCTTCTGGATATGTGAGTTTTTAACAGGCCAACACTCAGCTCCGTACATCATGACCGGTCTAACCACCACACAGATCCTCTATTATTTTATGTTAATGGGTTTAAGATGAAAGATTCCCCGGGGACATGCGATAAACTAAAGAAATAGAGTTGAGATGAAAGGTTTGGTGCATACTACTAATCGGGATGTTCTATACACTCAATTCAAAATTAGTGAGGAAGAAATTTACTGCCCAATAATATCACTTGTAATATAACCTCAGATTAATATCAAGTATGACGACCACTAAACTTTATCCTCAACAATAATAACATACCTAGTATTATCCCATATTGTGGGGTTTGGAGAGGGTAGTATGTACGCAGATCTTACCCCTACCTTGTGAGGATAGAGAAGCTATTTCCAATAGACCCTCGGCTCCGGAAGTATAAGAACCATATTAATAAAAAATATAGGCAAGAAGAGACAGTACCAAAAAACCATATAAAAGCAGGATAAAATAACAAGATAGTAAGGTGGTCAACAATGAAAGAAAATAACACAAACCTACTACCAACAGAAAGTGAGACTGTGTGCCCATACTATTGTTATGAATACTCTAGACTACCTACTCTACTACCCTAATCCTCGACCTCCATACCTTTCTATCAAGAGTCATGTCCTCGGTAAGTTGAAGTTGCGCCATGTCTTGCCTAATCACCTCTCCCCATCTCTTCTTTGGTCTACCTCTACCTCTTCGTAGGCCCTCCAATGTCAACTTCTCACACCTCTTCACCGGGGCATCTGTGCTCCTCCTCCTCACATGACCAAACTACCTAAACCGCGCTTCCCGCATCTTGTCCTCAATAGGGGCCACACCCACTTTGTCGCGAATAAACTCATTTCTGATCCTATCTAACCTGGTGTGCCCGCACGTCCATTTCAACATCCTCATCTCTACTACCTTCATGTTCTGGATATGAGCGATCTTGACTGGCCAACACTCTTCCCCATACAACATCGTTGGTCTGACCACCACTCAGTAGAACTTACCCTTAAGTTTTGGTGGCACTTTCTTGTCACACAAAACACCGGAAGCGAGTCTCCATTTCATCCATCCCGCCCCAATACGATGTGTGACATCTTCACAATCTCCCCATCCCCTAAATAATAGACCCAAGGTACTTAAAACTCCCTCTCCTAGGGATGACCTGCGAGTTCAGCCTCACCTCTCCTTCCTCTCCCTGAGTCTCGCCACTGAACTTACACTCCAAGTATTTTGTCTTGGTCCTGCTCAACTTGAAACCTTTAGATTCCAAGGTCTGCCTCCATACCTCTAATTGTGCATTCACACCATCTCGTATCTTGTCAATCAATACAATATTATATGCAAATAACATGCACCACGACACCTCCCCTTGGATGTGGCGCATCAGTACGTCTATCACCAAAGTAAACAAAAAAGGGCTGAGTGCCGACCCCTGATGCAACCCCATCATAGCCGAAAAATGGTCTGAGTCCTCATCCACCATCCTCACTCGGGTCTTTACTCCATCATACATGTCCTTAATCAACCTAACGTAGGCAACAGGTACACCTCTAGCTTCCAAACATCTCCACAAAACCTCCATCAGAACTTTATCGTATGCCTTTTCTAAGTCGATGAACACCATATGCAACTCCTTCTTTCTCTCCCTATACTGCTCCATCAATCTCCTAACAAGGTAGATGGCTTCTGTAGTCGAACGCCTCAGCAGAAACCCAAACTGGTTCACACTCTTCCTCATCCTTAGCTCTACCACTCTCTCCTAGACTTTCATAGTATGGCTAAGCAGCTTGATACCCCGATAGTTATTGCAATTTTGGATATCACCCTTGTTATTGTGTACAGGAATTATCGTGCTCCACCTCCATTCTTCGGGCATCTTCTTCGTTCTAAAAATGACATTAAATATCCTGGTGAGCCACTCCAAGCCTGCCTTACTCACACGCTTCCAAAACTCCACTGAGATTTCATCCGGCCCGGTCGCTTTGCCCCTACTCATCTTACGCATAGCCCCCTCAACTTCATCAACTCTAATCCGCCTACAATACCCAAAGTCACAACGACTCCCAGATTGTTCCAAATCACCCAGTACAATTCTCATGTCCCCCTCCTCGTTCAAGAGACTATTGAAGTAGGTCTGCCATCTCCGACGGATAAGCCCCTCATCCAACAAAACTCTACCTTCTTCATCCTTGATGCACTTTACTTGGTCCAAGTCACGCGCCTTTCTTTCTCGCGCCTTGGCTAACCTGAACAACCTCTTATCCCCACCTCGGCCCTCGAGTTCCTCATACAAATGACTAAAAGCTGCAGTTTTAGTCGCCGTAATTGCTAGCTTTTCCTCTTTCTTAGCCAACTTATAATTCTCCCTACTCTCTCTCTTCTCCTCCTCGTCTACACTTTCCACTAGCTTTAGATACGCTGCTTTTTTGGTTTTCACTTTTCCTTGCACCTCTTCATTCCACCACCAGTCTCCCCTGTGACCACCAGAGTAACCCTTTGAGACCCCTAATACCTCTCTCGCAGCTTCCCTAATGCACTGCGCAATCGTGGTTCACATAGCACTTACGTCCCCACTACTCCTCCAAGCCCCATAGTCAACGGCTTGACCCCCAATTCCTGCGCTTTAGCTTCCGTCAAGGCTACCCACTTGATCCTATGTTGACTATATATTGCCCTCTTCCTTCTCTTCCTCATGATCTCGAGGTCTATGACCATAAGCCTATGAAGAGTCGAGAGGTTCTCACTCGGGATGACCTTACAATCCGTGCAAAGTCCTATATCGGACTTCTTGTAGAGTAAATAATCAATCTAAGTCTCGGCCACCGAACTCCGGAAGGTGACCAAGTGCTCCCTCTTCTTCAAGAAACTCGAGTTTGCTATCACCAAATCAAATGCTCTAGCAAAGTCCAACATAGACGTTCCTCCTCCATTTCTATCTCCCAAACCAAAGCCACCATGAACATCATCATACCCCCAGATGTCGCTCCAATATGGCCGTTGAAATCTCCTCTTATAAAAAGCTTCTCGGTATGTGGGATACCACGCACCATCTCATCCAAATCCTCCCAGAACCGCCTCTTGACTTCCTCATCCAAGCTTTCTTGAGGTGCGTATGCACTGATTATGTTCAAAGTAAAATCTCCAACAACTAGCTTAATAGTCATCAGCATGTCATTCACCCTTCTAACCTCCACCACTAGTTCACGGAGTTCCTTATCAACCAAGATACCTACTCCGTTCCTGCCCCCCACCCTACCAGGATACCAAAGTTTGAAACTGCCCACATCCCTCTCCTTATCTCCTACCCACCTAGTCTCCTATACACAAACTATATTAATCTTCCTTTTTTCGAGAATCTTCGCTAACTCTATAGATTTTTCTGTCAAAGTTCCTATGTTTCAAGACCCCACTCTCAGCCTAGTAGCCCCCTTAGCTCTCCCCTCGCACCCTCTCTCCCACGCTGACACCCCCGAGGACAAGACCTTATCATATCATCGTTCACCAAAGCCACTATAATCTAGGAGTCACTACGCAAGCACTATCCCGAAATCAAGCGACAAAAATAAAATGAACTATCGAAATATAATCTACCACTAAAGGTCGCAAAACATGTGAAGAAATAAAATAAAGGAACTAACGGAAATTATAATCTACAACTAAAGGTCAGAAAAGTAGGTGAAGAAATAAAACAAAGGCACTAGAGGAACTATAATCTCCAACTAAGGGATAGAAAGATGGATGAAGAAATAAAACAAAGGAACTATAATCTACACTAAAGGATAGAAAAATAGGTGAAGAAATACAATACAAGAGCTAAAATTAAAATTGATTGCAGAGGAACCCCACGTCTTCGATTCTGAGCGAGTTGCAGTGCTTTGTTGTATTGTACCTTCTGTACCGGTAGCAGCGCGGACAGGAAAGTATTTGTCGTAATTAGACCAAAGACGTTGGTACGATTTGGCAATACTTGCAACTTTACCTCTGGCAATGGAACAACTGGATTTCGCCGGAGAAAGGAATGGGCATCGATTGGTTTGCCGGAGAAAGAGAAGGAAAGAAGCAAGATCACGTCTTTCGCCGTCAAAGAAAAGCCGAATTAGAGACTCTATTTTTGGTTCAAAATTATCACAATTTCCAAGATCAAGAAGCTTAATTATGATTTAGCGTTTGAGATATTTCACGATTCACCGAAAAAACATGTGGTGTGGCAGAACTCAATTACACCGGAGAAAAGCTGCCGACGAAAAAGGGGCAGCAAGTAGTATCAACTTTGCCGGAGAAGACGAGCGGAATTTGTAATACTAAACTTTATCCTCGTGACATTAAAATCACAAAATTATTTTTTATAGTAGTTAAGTCACTAAACTATATTTAGTTGCCAAAACCACAGAAATCAAACTTCCCAAGTCCGAAAACTAATACGTCATTTCCCCATCATTATTGTTTCTCTGAAAAAAAAAACTTTTCAAAAGAAGATTGTCCGAATTGGCATCCAAAGAATGGAGCATAAGCTTCCCTCCCGTTTAGTCATAGATTTTGCTACTTTTTTTTTTGTTGCTATTTTTAAAAAAATAATAATAAACAGTGTTTCTTCATGGAATATGATTTGTTTTTGAAAAAATTGGGTGAAATATGAATATGTTCCCAAAATCTGGTCTAGGACAGTTTGGGGTGAAATATTTTCTTCTACTCACAAAACGTCAACTTTTTCTTTTCGAATAAAATGCATGTCCAAACAAAACTTCAGCTTTCAAAAATTATTTTTCAACACAACTTCAAAAATTCTTTTTTCAAATTTCAACTAAATCCATGTCTAAACGCTAGCAAAAAAATAATTTTTGAAAGTTGAAATTGTATTTGGACATGCATTTTACTTGAAAAGAATTTAAAATTTTGTGAGTAGAAAACTTTAGAATCACTACTAAAAAACAGTATAATTTCGTAAGCTATTTTCGACCGAAATCGATCGGAAATTGATAATTTCCGACAGAATTTCAATCGATTTTAATTGGCCGGAAAAATGATGGTCGCAAACGTGTACCGACCGAATTCGGTCGGAAACTTCAAAGCGTTGACTACCTGTCAAACTTTAATTTCCGACCGAATTCGATTTCTAAAAAAAAATTCAATTGTTTCCGACCGAATTCGGTCGGAAACAATTAAATATTTTATTTTTTAATTTTCAAATTTCTGACCGAATTCGGTCGGAAATTTTAAAAAATAATAATTTTATTTAATTAAATAATTAGTTATAAATTATAATAAATTGTTAGTTTATTTTAAATAATAAATATAAATTCATAATTTCCGACAGAATTCAGTCGGAAATTATGAATTTCTGGGCAAAAATAATTAATTTTCGACCGAATTCGATCGGAAATCTGGGTAAAAACTAGGCAAAAAATGCCCATTTTTTAGCTACACCACCTGCCAATTACAACCAATATCCATCCTATAATGGCAGATTACATTGCTGCCATTCAACCATAATTAATCAACAACAATGAATATACTAACAACAACAATTAACTAACAAAAACTATTAACTAACACTAACAACTATTATCTAACAACAACAACTAATAACAACCACAACAACAACTACTTAAATATTCAATAACAAAATAACAATATAATCATCATTCAAAATTAGTTTCAACTAAATATTGACAAGTTCAATACTTTGTTTAGCAATACACAACATTCAATGAGTTTTATCTAGCATCATCTCCATCTTCACTCCTAGAACCTTCATCGTCGGCACATGGGGAAGGCTCACGAGGCCGGGAAATGGGGAAAGCACCACTAGCAAGAAGATTGGCCAGCTAACCTTGAAGGAGATTAAATTGTTCGTCCCTCCTTTCTAGCTGAACTTGAAAGGTACCAAATTGTTCATCTCTTTTTTTTTTCTCTAGCCTTTGTCTCTTCAAGCTCTGCTGTCAGCTTTGCGATCTTCTGTTCCATAGACGATATAGTCGACCTATCAATCGCCTCGCCTTGGGCGGAAGTCCCTATACCTTGCAATCCAGCCCTGTAGTGCCGAAATAATTTATTTGGAAGGCCATATGCTATCCCCTTTTTAGGACCATCGACAACATCCAACCATATCCTCTGCGCTTCTTCGTCTAAAATGGACGGTCGCTCGCCTTGCTCATTCGATGGCAAGCTCTGAGTGTACTCCTCCAAATTAATCTTGTAGCGACCCTTTATTTAGAAGATAGAAAATTACTAACTATATAATATTATAAACATTTATAGTAGTTATGAAACTTACATGTGTAGGATCATGAGGAGGAAGTGGGGTATAGCCCTGTGGCAGAGAATAGTGATAATACTGCTGGGCGGGCGAATGGTGGGTACTATGATGAGTAGATGGATGTTTACTCCTTCATTAATTGCTGATGCCAAATAATTTGTGTTGTTGTAGCTCTCTGCTTCTTCTGTTTGTCGGGCAAGCCAGAAACTTTGATACCTCACCTAGATGGAATAGTTAACAAACTGCTTGTACTTCTACAGGTGTGCAAATATAGGCACCAAACACATATTGCAGCTGCACCATCTTGCCAACCACCTGTTCGATGCATCTAACACTGTAAGTAAACCATCAACCTAAGAAGACTCTAAGAAAATGGAAAGCAGTTGATCGTTTGAGATAACAAACACAGCTTGAAAATTGAAATATGAATCAAAGAAGTTATAGCACTTAACAATTCAGAGTAAAATACCAAAGTTGCAAATGCAGTTAGCAATTTGCAAATGCAGAAATTTACCATTCTTTAAGGTGCCGGACACCGATGTCAGACAAGCCAACAATAAATACTAAATAAATTCTCATTTTAATATTTTTGAAGTCATAGTTGTTCCCCTCAATTAACTAGTATAAGATGACATTTACCAAATACATACTAATATCTTTAAAAATTTCCAATACAGTGCAACCCATAATCATCCCAAAATCCGGTGTCACAAGTGCATGAGCATTTACTAGAAAATTAAAATAAAATACAGCATTTGTATAGAATACAAATTAGACAGAAAAATATAATAACTCTGAAGGAGACTCTGTTAGCTGCGGATCGTAATATAGAATGCAGCTCATCTATGTCCCCATAATTATTAACCACACCTCTGCGCCCACAAGGCCGCTATACATATATGTACCTGCACAATAAAATGTGCAGAAAGTGTAGTATGAGTACGAAAATAACGTGTACCCAGTAAGTATCAAATATAATACTCAGCGTTTAAGCTATATTTGATACATCGTCAATGGACCAATCTCATACATCGTCAATCTGCTGCATAGCTTGAAAGAAATCAGATTCCATAAAAAACTCTCCCCAATACTCAGCGTTTAAGCTATATTTGATATATAAGAGTATCAATGGAATTATTCGTTAAGTCAAAAAATAATTGGCTTAACTTTTATTAATCTAATTCAAATTAATTCCAACGAGATCCTTCATGGATTAAACTAAGGTATCAAGACGTTATACACCTACGCATTCATGTGCGGTCATGGCCAAAATCTTCAAACATTACGCTTGGTCAACAACAACAACAACAACAACGCAGTATAATCTCACTAGTAGGGTTTGGAGAGGGTAATGTGTACACAAATCTTACCCCTACCCTGGGGTAGTGAGACTGTTTCTGATAGACCCTCGACTCCCTCCCTCCAAGAACTCTCAACCTTACTCTTGGGGTGACTCGAACTGCCCAATTCTTATGTAACAAGCACAAGAAAAACGAGGCGTGGTGGGACGAAAGCGGGTAATACAAAAAACGGATAAATTATCCGATCTGATCCTATCACGACCCCAATTTACTTCCGTAGGAGGTCGTGATGATACCTAGTCTTTACGAGTTTGTAAGCCTAACATGCATAGAGAAATAGCAAAAATACTATTAAAACATCAAATAAAATATCTATATAAATATATAAAAGAGGGACAATAGCTGCTGACATGACACCTCTCTAAAGTTAGGATTACAATTTATGTGTTCTCTCATTTTTTTTGGACTGTTTTCCTGAATTTCTCCTTATTTTCTCTTATTCTTTAATTAAGTGGAATATCGTTTTTCCACGGTGATAACTAATCGAGCAGTTTTTCCAAGCGTTTTGCTTTCCACCGTTTCCAAACGGTTACAACTTCTCCAAACGCTTTTTATCTAATCAAGTTTTCATAAAATTAATAAGGAATAATAGTACCCAAACAGTGGAGGCCGTCCAATTCGGGCGTGACGTGGCCTAATCTTCTGTTATTGGGGCGACAATGGTTTTGTGGATGCATCTCCAGCCTTCTTCATACCAACAGTTGTAGAAGTAGACTGTGAAGGAACACCAGATTTGCAATTTGAAACAAGAAACCCAACCTTGCTTCTATTTGTATGCGATCGAAACCGGGTTCGCCTCTTGTGTGACCAATCGAGACTGAAATATGACAGGTTAAAGCTCGATCTTGAGATATATCGAACCAAGGTACATCGTTGAGCTCATGACCCCGGGACCGAACGAGATCGAGTCCGAACAAGATCGAGAAAAATTTGTCGAGCCAAATAACATAAAGCCGAAACATCGAGGTTCGAAGTTCAATAAGACCATCAGATTTGCCCTCGAGTTTACCGAGGTTCGACCGATCCTGTTTCTGATGGCCTCGAAGAAAAGCTTCGCCAACTCACCCGACAAGGATCCGTGATTCTCGCCATTAACCGATCATTATGGCAGAAATCACGAAATTAAGTCAAAAAAGAAGCCAACGGTCTACATAGTTTCTTATAAAATAATGTCTTAAAAGCTTATCTCCCGAAATATATAGAGGGGACTGAGTAACTGATGGAGGACATTGTAATACACTTAGAAGAACAACATACTATCTTTTTCAGCTTTGTTCATATTGTTTTGGCTCCAATAATATCAAACTTAAATTCGAGGGAAGTTAACCTTGCGAATCTAACACTACTAGAAATTCGGCAAAAACCGACCAAGGTCGACCGACCAACAAAAAATCGACCAAAGGTGGTCGGTTTTTCAAAATATTTTTTTTAATTTTTTTTTTTACGAAACCGACCAACTTTGGTCGATTTTCTTTGGCGCAAAAATGCGGGAAACTATTTTTGAGTCTCGCGAAATTTATGTTTCAAGAAACCGATCAACTTTGGTCGGTTTTTCCACTATTAGAAATTCGCTAAAAACCGACCAAAGTTGGACTGGTTTCCTGAATTTCTCCTTATTTAGCCATAACCGACCAACTTTGGTCGGTTTTTTTGGTCAGTTTTTAGCGAATTTCTAGTAGTGGAAAAACCGACCAAAGTTGATCGGTTTCTTGAAACATAAATTTCGCGGGACTCAAAAATAGTTTCCCGCATTTTTGCGCCAAAGAAAACCGACCAAAGTTGGTCGGTTTCGTAAAAAAAAAAATTAAAAAAAAATATTTTGAAAAACCGACCAACTTTGGTCGGTTTTTTGGTCGGTTTTTTGACCGACCAAAATTGGTCGGTCGACCTTGGTTGGTTTTTGCCGAATTTCTAGTAGTATAAGACTCGCAAGGTTAACTTCCCTCGAATTTAGGTTTGATATTATTAGAGCCATAATATTATTGAAGCTAAAACAATATGAACAAAGCTGAAAAAGATAGTATGTTGTTCTTCTAAGTGTATTACAATGTCCTCCATCAGTTACTCAGTCCCCTCTATATATTTCGGGAGATGAAGTTTTTAAGACATTATTTTATAAGAAACTATGTAGACCGTTGGCTCCTTTTTTGACTTAATTCCGTAATTTCTGCCATAATGATCGGTTAATGGCGAGAATCACGGATCCTTGTCGGGTGAGTTGGCGAAACTTTTCTTCGAGGCCATCAGAAGCAGGATCGGTCGAACCTTCGGTAAACTCGAGGGCAAATCTGATGGTCTTGTTGAACTTCGAACTTCGATGTTTCGGCTTTACGTTATTTGGCTCGATAAATTTTTCTCGATCTTGTTCGGACTCGATCTCATTCGGTCCCGGGGTCATGAGCTCAACGATGTACCTTGGTTCGATATAACTCAAGATCGAGCTTTAACCTGTCATATTTCAGTCTCGATTGGTCACACAAGAGGCGAACCCGGTTTCGACCGCGTACAAATAGAAGCAAGGCTGGGTTTCTTGTTTCAAATTGCAAATCTGGTGTTCCTTCACAGTCTACTTCTACAACTGTTGGTACGAAGAAGGCTGGAGATGCATCCACAAAACCATTGTCGCCCCAATAACAGAAGATTAGGCCACGTCACGCCCGAATTGGACGGCCTCCACTGTTTGGGTACTATTATTCCTTATTAATTTTATGAAAACTTGATTAGATAAAAAGCGTTTGGAGAAGTTGTAACCGTTTGGAAACGGTGGAAAGCAAAACGCTTGGAAAAACTGCTCGATTAGTTATCACCGTGGAAAAACGATATTCCACTTAACTAAAGAATAAGAGAAAATAAGGAGAAATTCAGGAAAACAGTCCAAAAAAATGAGAGAACACATAAATTGTAATCCTAACTTTAGAGAGGTGTCATGTCAGCCGCTCTTGTCCCTCTTTTATATATTTATATAGATATTTTATTTGATGTTTTAATAGTATTTTCGTTATTTCTCTATGCATGTTAGGCTTACAAACTCGTAAAGACTAGGTGTCATCACGACCTCCTACGGAAGGAAATTGGGGTCGTGACAGGATCAGATCGGATAATTTATCCGTTTTTTGTATTACCCGCTTTCGTCCCACCATGCCTCGTTTTTCTTGTGCTTGTTACATAAGAATTGGGCAGTTCGAGTCACCCTAAGAGCAATGTGGAGAGTTCTTGGAGGGAGGGAGTCGAGGGTCTATCAGAAACAGTCTCACTACCCCAGGGTAGGGATAAGGTTTGTGTACACATTACCCTCTCCAAACCCTACTAGTGAGATTATACTGCGTTGTTGTTGTTGTTGTTGTTGACCAAGCGTAATGTTTGAAGATTTTGGCCATGACCGCACATGAATGCGTAGGTGTATAACGTCTTGATACCTTAGTTTAATCCATGAAGGATCTCGTTGGAATTAATTTGAATTAGATTAATAAAAGTTAAGCCAATTATTTTTTTACTTAACGAATGATTCCAGTGATACTCTTAGCTCCAGCTCCAGTTTGGTCACGAAGTGACTGTGACATATCAAATATTTTTAGTAGTTGCATCAGTATGTAGTCACAGTAAATTTTATATTTTGATAACTAATAAATCAATACTTACTTGAGAAATGGTACAACTTCGGGACAATTTAGCAACACATAAAGTGTAGCTGACTTGTACTCCATATCACTCAAACTTCTCTTTCTAACATCCTTAGAACATCGGCCTGGTTGATTGAATATGAACATTGGTGGATATAATGGATCATTCACACATTCGACCGTGTGTCTATTGGGCCTATTCCTAGAACATGGCACGTTACTCTCAAAATAATAAGAACAAAAATGTGTAGTTTCCTTTGCAAGATAGGCTTTGCATATAGATCCTTCAATCTTATTCCTCTGCTTAACAAATTGTTTGCATTTGCCAATTGTCCTACATAATCTCATGTTAGCCAATAACATTCAAATAAAATAGAATAGTACATCAAACTTATAATATTACCTCTCAAAGGGATACATCCATCTGCATTGAACAGGCCCTCCAAGTCGTGCCTCGTGTACAAGGTGTATTGGAAGGTGTTCCATCACATCAAAGAAACCACATGGGAATATTTTTTCCATCTTACTAGAAATTACACGGATGTTCTGGTCCATCCGAAGTAGGTTTTCTTCCCTTAATGTGGTAGAACACAAGTCTTTGAAAAATAAACTAATCTCATTAGGAGTGCAAACTTCCTTCACGTAGTGGACGACTAGCTTTCTCTAACTGTTCATAAAAATATTTTGCGTCATCATTAGGAGTTTGTTCAACATTTTCATTAAGCTCACCCCCGAAGTGCATCCCAAAAGCATCCGCAACCATATCCTGAATTCTAGAATCAAGATTTGTATTCTCCACTGACCTACTACTTTCACCAACAACCATGTTATGAAATATCCCACGGCTACCATCGATCTCTCCATGATTAGTCCACACAAAGTAATTCTCTATAAACCCCTTCCTATGAAGATGAAGCTTAACTTCCTCCGATTTTTTAAATTTCATACAATCGCACCTGACACAAGGGCACCTAATTACTCCTTCACTTTGGTATGGTGGAAGTGACATTGCATGTCTAATAAAGTCATCAACCCCTTCTACAAAATCTTCCCGCAATCCCCCGCCGATTAGGATAATTCCTATTGTACATCCAAGTACGATGTTCCATCTATACAAATAAAACAAGAATAAATTAATTTATTCTACAATTATAAATTAATTATATCTTTTTTAGTTAATTCAAGATAATAATTGGCTCCTAATTACACCAATTTATATCCTAAAAGTTCAATTCATATCCAAAAGGTCCAATTCATATCTTAAAAGTTCAATTCATATCCTAAAAGTTCAATTCACAAGAACAAATCCTAAAAACTAAAATTTTAATTCATATCCTACGAGTTTAAATATAAACTAACTAAACTAAAAAAATTTAACCCATACCCTAAAAGTTCGATTCACAAGAATAAATTAATTTATTTTATAATTTTAAATTAATTATATCTTTTTTAGTTAATTCAAGATAATTATTTTTTCCTAATTACACCAATTTATATCCTAAAAGTTCAATTCATATCCAAAAGGTCTAATTCATATCTTAAAAGTTCAATTCATATCCTAAAAGTTCAATTCACAAGAACAAATACTAAAAACTAAAATTTCAATTCATATCCTACGAGTTTAAACATAAACTAACTAAACTAAAAAAATTCAACCCATACCCTAAAAGTTCGATTCACAAGAACAAATTAATTTATTCTATAATTATAAATTAATTATATCTTTTTAGTTAATTCAAGATAATTATTTTTTTCTAATTACACCAATTTATATCCTAAAAGTTCAATTCATATCCAAAAGGTCCAATTCATATCTTAAAAGTTCAATTCATATCCTAAAAGTTCAATTCACAAGAACAAATCCTAAAAACTAAAATTTCAATTCATATCCTACGAGTTTAAACATAAACTAACTAAACTAAAGAAATTCAACCCATACCCTAAAAGTTCGATTCACAAGAACAAATTAATTTATTCTATAATTATAAATTAATTATATCTTTTTAGTTAATTCAAGATAATTATTTTTTCCTAATTACACCAATTTATATCCTAAAAGTTCAATTCATATCCAAAAGGTCCAATTCATATCTTAAAAGTTCAATTCATATCCTAAAAGTTCAATTCACAAGAACAAATCCTAAAAACTAAAATTTCAATTCATATCCTACGAGTTTAAACATAAACTAACTAAACTAAAAAAATTCAACCCATACCCTAGCGCTTCGTTATATATATATATATATATATATATATATATATATATATATATATATATATAGCTTGTTATAGTATATGTTAGTGTGTATATATATAGCTTGTTAAAGTTTGACCATGTTTGACCTATTAATTTAACTCGTTTACTTAATACTAATAGCTTCTTTCGTTTATTTAATTTGTGATCCATATATATATATATATATATATATATATATATATATATATATATATATATATATATATATATATGTCAAAGATGTTTAGTATTAATTCTTTTATTTTTCATTCATTCATCACTAATAATGCATGGCATAGCTAGATTAATCGATATAGGTCGAGACATTTTATTTTTACTATTAGTCGATATAGGTCAAACGTTTTGTTTTTAATATTCATCGATGCATCTAAGTAAGTTATAAGTCGATGAATCAATTTACAAATAGCATGTTATATATAGTATATGTTAGTGTATTCATTATTTGTATTACAAAAGTGTTAACGAATTACATTTATATTATTTAGATAGTAAATATAAAAGTAATTCGAAAGTTTGACCAATGTTGACGTAATAACCGACCAACTTTGGTCGGTTATTTTGCAGAAAATAATAATTACTGACCAAAGTTGGTCGGTAAATACTTCCCCTACATTAAACGACCAACGCTGATCGATAATTTTAAATATAAATTCTTAAATATTATAAAATATTTTAAATAATAAAATAATTATTAAAATTTAAAAATTTGGATCCAGATTACCGACCAACGTTGGTCGGTAATCCAAAATTTTCTTGTCTGACCAGCTGGGTCAATTCGTTGACCAATTTACCGACCAACGTTGGTCGGTATTTAGTTTTAAAAAAATGTAAATTTTTTTTCCCAATTTTCGTCCAACCTGGACGGTTTTTGGTCGCTTTTTTTGACCGACCAACGTTGGTTGAAAATATTTGATCGGTTTTTAGCAGATTTTTAGTAGTGTTCAATTAAAATAAATAAAAATTAATATTCATTTAAAAAAATCGACCAACTTTGGTCGGTTATTTTCGTGCGAAAATACAATTAAAGAGTATAAATCAAATAAAAGACAGTCTTAAAACAAAATGTACCAATGGTCTAGTGGTAGAATAGTATCCTGCCACAATACAGACCCTGGTTCGATTCCCAGATGGTGTATCTTTTTATTACATAACTAAAATACCGACCAACTTTGGTCGGTTTTTTTTGTAATATTTTTTTTTGAATTTAATTGACCGACCAAAGTTGGTCGGTAATTTCCGACCAACTTTGGTTGATATTCCTTTCCGACCACAAAAATATCGCCCACACGTAAATGGTTGCGTTTTGGTCGATTTTTGGCCATTACCGACCAACGTTGGTCGGTTTTTACCGGATTTCTAGTAGTGTTAAGTTTTTCAATCTGCATGGTTTGCATTTATTTTTTTATTTATTCTTTCATATTAAATCTGATTTCTACTTTGTATCAAATTAGATCACATATACTTAAAACCACGTATAAATTCAATTGTTATCCGATTTTAAGGGTAAACACTATTGTTTGCCATTTGTATTGGGTGCCCAATGAAGTCTCTCTTTCTGGCCAAGATGATCAGCAAAGTGAGCATCAAAGGGACTGATTATTGGCATCAACATCGTTGGGCTTTATTAAAATTTAACTTTTGGGTAAAACTTTAAGGCAATGACGGGGTACTTCGCTATTAAACATTGAATATGTCTTGCCTTCCTTTTGATCCATTTTGATAATCTGATAAAATTCTAATAATTTCATTATGTTGTAGGCATCAGCAGTGTTGCCTTTGTGTGTTCTATTCTGTTCAAAATTTTGTTCCATTATTTGGTTTGTACTTTTTTTCTGCCTGTTGTAATACGCATAATGATATCTAATCTGCAATATGAAGTTTTTGGGGATCTACTCTTTCCATCGGGCTCAAAGTTGTCTTTCTTTGTTTATTTATTACTACGACACAAAGGCAAAGAAATGCAATGGAAAAAGGAATTCATATTGCGCGTTCATGTTGGAAAGGCCGGCTCTCTCGGGTATTTTTTCCCCCTTTTTCCTCTTTAATTTTGAGTTGGGTCACCACTCATTTAATGTTGGTTGGAATTTTGCTGCTGATTTTCTTGCAACTTATTGAAAATAAGGAACTTTATTTTCTAGATTTGACGTTTAGTGCTGAGATTAGTTTTTAACAAAATCTATGTAAGGATTTTTGTTTTTTTGATAAGTAAATCTCGGTTATTCGCAAGCTTGAACTATGTTAGATGCTATTTATTCATCCATATATGAGTAAAAGAAATTTTTTTGCTCCATTCTGATTTTTAGTTCGCTGGTACTATCTTTCTGGTTATGTTGTTATTATTCTATTGTCGCATTTCATCTTCTTGTGCTGAGGGTCTATCGGAAACAGCCTCTTTATCCTAGAGTAGGGATAAGGTCTGCGTACACACTACCCTTCCCAGATCCCACTTGTGAGATTATACTTGGTTGTTGTTGTTGTATTATGAGATAACAACAAATGATATTTTTTGGTTTGACGTTTAGTGCAGGTACTGTTATATACTCATTTTACCGTGGTTTTTGAGAAATTATGGCCTTGTGAATGAATGGTGCACAAACAGGGAAAATGCTCCCACGGAGTAGGAGTTTGGGGGGTCCATTAGAGCTTTATGGACATGTATTTTCTCAACACATTGGCATAAGACAATTGGCTGGGGCATTTACCTCTCAAGGAATAATTTCCCACTCTTTATTACCTTACAAAGGATATTGTGAAAATGTAATTCTTGGAGAATCAGATTCAAAAGGAATTTAAATGACTGGGAATTGGATAGAATTTTAGAGTTTTCAAGTATCCTCTCCTCATTCCAAGGTTGCAGTAGCAGAGAAGATTAAATGGTATGGAAAAGGAAGGGAATGCCATCTACATTATAAGATCATGCTACTCCATATCCTAACGATGCCAACCAACTTAGTCATGGACGTGGAAACAAATCTGGAACTCTAAGGCACCTGTTAAATTGAGGTATTTTATGTGGTAATTAAAAAAGTTTTTATGCAACTAAAGAACATGAAGTTTTCACAGAAGTGACTGTATACAAAAACCTAACAAAGGCCAATTTGAGTATTTGAAAGTTTACCAAGTATATCGGAGAACCCATCTATATAAAAGAGGCTTACCATATCATTCATGTAAAGAATGACTGCGGATATATTTGTATATGTACAAATAATATGTTATTACATTTACGGATTTTGAATTATATTATTTCAAATAAATAGTTTTAAATGCCATAAATGTTTATATGTCATTGTTAACACCAATGAAAAAGGTGCAAATTTATTGTAATTATTTTTCTTTTTTTTATTTCACATACCTTCTTTGTTTTAGAACTTAAATAAGAATATAAAACTATAATAATAATTATTAAGGTTGGGGAATAGAAAGAAGATAAAATCTTCGAAGAGTAACATCTAATTTTTTAAATTATAAAAATTAAAAAATTATTTAATTATATGTCAAAATTCATTAACAACTGTGTGTAGCACGGAGAAATTAACTAGTTCATACTAGAATAATACTCAATAGTACAATAGCCAACATTTTTCTCAAAATGTGGTGGAACAGAGTTATAAGCTCTACAAGATAGTACTACTAGTCTCGAACTGCAATACTATTTGAAACAAGAAAGAAACAATGAAATGTCTAAAACAAAATGGGACTCCGAGTCCTGTGGACATAGAGCAGGTATACCTTGAAATCTCCAAAAGCAACTACTCAAATCTACTCTAGCATCCGACACAGGCAGACGTACTTAGATCTGCACAAAAAGATGTGCAGAAGCGTAGTATGAGTACACCACAATGGTACCCAGTAAGTATCAACTCTAACTTCGGTAGAGTAGTGATGATGCTAGGTCAAGACACCTACTAGGATATAATAAACAGAATGAAAACGTAATAACAAGAAGTAATGGAAAGACGAGCAATAGGTAACATGTAGCAAGTTAATAACATAGATTAACGAAAGGATTGTACGCATAGAGGTAACTTAAGAAAAGCAATCAAAAAGAACCACAATGTTCATATACAGACAATAATTGATAGAACAAGGAAGAACAAAACAACAAGAAGTATTCCCACCAAATAACTCTTTACAACACGAAATAAACAACAAGAATTACATTGAGGTACCGCCTCGTGTGCAATAAGAATCACAACCGAGGTACCACCTCGTATATATCAAGAATCCAAGAATAACCTGTACGCAATAATAATAATAATAATAATAATAATAATAATAATAATAATAATAACAACAACAATAATAATAATAATAATAACAATAACAATAATAATAACAATAATAACAATAATAATAATAATAATAATAATAATAATAATAATAATAATAATAATAATAATAATAACAGTAATAATAACAATAACAATAATAATAACAATAATAATAATAACAGTAACAATAATAATAATAATAACAGTAACAATAATAAGAATAACAATAATAATAATAACAATAAGAACAATAACAATAATAACAATAACAACAATAACAATAATAACAATAATAATAATAATAATAATAATAATAATAATAATAATAATAATAGGAAGTGGAAATAATAATAATAATAATAATAATAATAATAATAATAATAATAATAATAATAATAATAATAATAATAATACAAAACAATAAGATAAGTAAGGCATGTGACAATTTAGGCATGCAAGTAAAGCAAGTAGCGGCAAGTAGCAAATAAGCATGGAGTCATAGAAGAGACAGACAATTTAGTACAAGAATAATTAAATGACAAGTAACAATTATGGCATAGAAGTCAAATAAAGCATGTAACTATTAAGGCATGAGGCAAGATATATAATGAAAAAATGAAAACATGGAAACAAATATAATGACGGCGATATACACTCGTCACCTCGCATATACGTCGTTTTCTCATATAAATCACATAACACATAGTTCATGGATTCCTAATTCCCTTAAGTCAAGGTTAGACCCAACATTTACCTCACTCTGCAAATTAAAACAATCAACCAACCACGACCTTGTCTTTCGAAAAAACCTCCAAACCAACAAAATCTAGCAAATAATCGATCAAATGATGCAAAATAAGCTTTAGAAACTACTCATTAATAAAAGAGGTTCAATTTTTATCATTTTTGAAGAAGTCAACCCCGGGCCCGCTTGGTCAAAACCTGAGATTCGGACCAAAATCTGATTACCCATTCACCCCTGAGCCCGGTTATATGATTTATTTCAAAATTCGACCCCACTTCGAGGTCTAAATCTCAATATTACAAAATCTTCAATTTTTCCCAAAATCCCTAATTTCTATCATGAAAATCGTAAATTTGATGTTGAAATCCCATGAAAAGTAATGGGTAATTGAAATAAAATGGATTAGAGTTGCTTACCAATGATTTTGGAGAGAAAATCCTATTGGAAAATTGCCTCTAGAGTATTTAGGGTTGAGAAATGGTGTAAAATGAGCTAAGTCCCGATTTTCTCCTCTTTTATCTAGCTGCAAATGTCACAATTCCGAAGTCTTATTCGCAATTGCGAGCATCGCAAATGCGAGACAAGGGTCACAAATACAAACCCTATCACATAAGTCAAGAAGTCGCAATTGCGACAAAAAGATCGCAAATGCGAAGATCCTACCTTCGCATTGCAGCCAAATATCTTCACAAATGTGAAGATGCTCTACTGTTGTCAGGCATCGCAAATGCGACCAAGTGATCGCAAAAGCAATCATGAGCAGTTTGCAATTGCGAATTGTTTCCTCGCAATTGCGTGATTACCCAATCCCAGACCCTACTCGCAAAATGCTAACAATTGTTCGCAAATGCGAGATCTGCATCAGACACCAGAACTGAGTATTGCACCAGCAATCATTGCACTATCCAAACTTATCCGAAACACGTCAGAAACTCACCTGAGCCTCTCAGACTCTAAACCAAACATGAACATAAGTGTAATAACATCATATGAACTCGCTCGCATGATCAAATCACCAAAATAACATCTAAATCAACAAATCAAACCTCAAAATGGATGAAATTTAAAAGGGAACTTAAGAACGACTAGAATCACATATAAGTGTCTGAACCATGTCAAACCAATTTCGAATTGTATCAAATTTTGCAGACAAGTTTCAAATAGTAAAATGGCCCTATACCAAGTCCCTGAATCAAAATCGGGACCCGGTAGCCATAAATTCAACCTACTGTCAAACCTAAGAAATCTTTAAGCCTTCAAAATTACTAGTTTTCAACAAATCAAGTCAAATTAAGTTTGGGACTTTCGAATTCAATTCGTGGCATACGTACATGCCCGCAGGTCAAGGTAGACAGGCTGACGATCCCCCTTCTTAGGATCCTTTCTCAGCGAGAGTTGGTGTACTTCATTTGATTCGGAGCTACTATTAGGTTTTGGTACGCTATTTTTGTATACATATATGGGTATGACGGGGCCCAGTCCTGTCATTTATATAGTTATACAATCTATTAGAGGTCTGTAGATCGTCATGTATAGTTAGATAGTATGTGGCCTTGTCGGCTTCTATTTTGAGATATAGTTGTCCATAGCAACCTTCTATTCTGAATCATATGAATAACATATTTGGCATTGGGCATGTTTCCTCACGTGTGTTATTCATATGATTCGACAGTTTATTGATAAATGTTATGCATGATCTACCACTATTTCATGTTTATATCTTAGACGTATGCTTAGGGGTGTTCGAAAAGTAGGACTCAGGAACTCGTCATGAACCATCAGTTTGGGTCGTGACAAAAGTGGTATAGTCCAAAATCACGATACGGACCCACCGAGATCGTCAAAATACCGATCTGGGGTCGTTTACACAAATATTGACCGTAATCAACTCAAGCTATTATTAAAGCTAAAATTCATGTTTTCTTTAATTTTTCACATAAAATCTTTTCATGAAAAGACATGGACTGTGCATACAAATCGAAAAATATTAAACAGAGCTAATCAAGATTTTGAAATACGAAAATAAGGGCTAGAACTCAAAATGACCTATCGGGTCATCACATGGGTAATATTTGCAGGGACGGCTGGTGGTGCTACCACAAGTGGGGCTTGAAAATCATCTTTTATAATCTATTTATCTGAATCATGAGGGTCCTGAGGAGGAGCAAATGAATAGTTGCTGCCCGACCACCAGCCGGAGGGGGTAGGGACTCCAAACAGTCCAAAATTATTTTAATTCGATCATCCTACTGCTGTGGTTGATTTGCCCTGAGTGGGTTAAGAGGGGGTGTGACTTCCACCTGATCATTATCAACCTGCTGAGGTGGAGCTTGTTCCTGTCTAGTGGTCCTCCCACGAGCCTGATTACCTCTAGCATTTCCACCTCTACCCCTAGCATTCTGACCTCAACCTCTAGCTCTGCCACGTCCTCTAACTGCAACTGGTGCCATTAGTGTAGTTTGCACCTCTGATGGTGCTTCTTGATGATTACCAGCTGGTATCTCAACATTGTTAGCAAATAATAATGAAGTTGATCTTGTTTTAACCATTTTGTTCTGAAACGAGAGACAAAATGATTGTTAGAATTCTGAAATGTTTAGCTCTAACGCACAATGTGAGAATCAAAGAATTTTTTTTTCCTAACATCTCCTGCAGCCTCCCAGATATAAGTATGGTATACAACATACCCATAAATAGGACTCTACTAGACACGGCTCATGACTCGCTAGGACTTCCTAAACCTGGCTACTCTGATACCAACTTGTCACGCCCCCAAAACGGGGGTGGGACGTGATTAAGCAATACGTCGAGTGAACCCTTAACTAAGTTGTACTAAGAATCATGATGACTGAATTAATCCCAAAATATTATTGTGGCATATTTATTAACTAAAAGCTAAATTCAAACTGAGAACTAAGTCATAAATCTCAACAAAATATTGAATTGGGAATGCAAAATATATAATACCCACTAGACTAAGTCATGAGCCTCTAAGAATACTGAACATTTACGGCTTCGGGGCATACCCCGTACGCTAAAACAATGCAAATAAATATTAAATTTGAGTCCCCACCAAGAAGAGAAGTGGTAAATACTGGGTTGAAAGCTAGTCCTATCATGTATTGTTGGGGACGTGATCAACAATATCTACATCCATGAAAAACGAAAGCAGGCCCTCACGGGCTAAGTATCACGACGGGATACCCAGCGAGTCTCATAGTCTATCTCCTAAAAATGCAGAGAGAGACCTTCTGGGATAAACATAACAAAAAGGAAAGATATCCATATAAAGCGTGTAAGTAGTTTAAGGCAAGAAAACTTATAATAGGCTGAAGACTAAAATTGTAAGCTGAACATGTAAACAAATAATTGAAGCTGGACCTTTAAAGTAAAAGTTAAACTAAAATAGAATTTAAGTTACACATAATGGCCCTACTTACGTGAGATCTAGCAACACACACAGGGGAGTGTCGGTCTATCTCTCCAACAAACAATAGCTCCTACAAGCGTGGGGTGGCTAACCCTGGTCCTGATAGCACTCACACAAGGGGAGGTCGACTAGCTCTCCCTTCTGAACGTGATCATATTAATGCGTGAATAAATATTGAAACTGAATACTAAACTAAACATAAATATCACAAACACAGTCATGTAACAAGTGGTAATACAAGTAAGCAGGTACTTCCGTCACATATAAAGTAGTATTGAATAAGAATGGAGTGAACTGAGTAATGGAGTATAAGAAGATATGGCTTAGATTTATCGAATACATGGAGCACGGGGGTTCTGATGGAATTCCGTAATAGGAGTGTGAGCCTCAACTCACCTCAAAGCTTTAACTTTGATTCGTCTCTTTTATGTGAAAGACGTGTATGCAAGGTGACGAGTGCATACTCGGGCTTAAATATGATATTTGACCGGTTAGACTCCTAGGCTTCTTTCATGCATTAATTGAAGTTGTCATATCATGATATATCCTCCATGTAAAGTTTATTCTTACATACTTTATTCGAAGTTGTTTGCACATGTTATATCTTTTATTTGTCAATTTTACTCTTATACTTATTGTTGCACCCTATTTTGCACTAGTCAAGACAGGATTCAACTTATGGTTTCTCTATAGTTGATGAAAGAGAGTCACCACATAATATATAAAGGTACACTAGGGTACTTATTTGATTACTAAGTCATATTCTTATTATTAGTCTGCTAACCGGTGAGATTATGGGTAAGGGTTCTTGTTCTTCTAAGGGAAAGGTATTAGGCACCCCTTAAAATCTACCTAAGGTAGCTCCATAGGATTTAGACTAAGTTTGGGATCAATTATTTATAAAATGCTTTGACTAGCGATAAGGAATGCTGCTTACTATATACCTAAGTTCGATATTGATAGAGAGAATGAGGGGTCCTAATGGGATATGAGTTTATGAAGAAGTTCATAATAGATATTAAAAGAGTCTTGAAATTAGCATATAAGTGGTCTAGATTTTATAAGTTTATAAAAGAGATTGATTTATGAAAATACTTTGATTTGGGGAATGGTTATTTACATAAATCTAAAGGGATGTTTTGTAAGAAAGTGAACCTATAATTACCTTAGATTCGGAGGGTTTTCAAAGAAGAGGTTATTTGCCGAAAATTCCTTAAAGGCGACAATTCTTGAAGTCCTGATTTTCCTTTTGAAAATGAAGTTGAGATATGATTTCTCTTTTTAAAATAGAGCTGCTGTTTTGCTAAGTTCTAGATTTTAAAATCTTTAAAGGAAAGAAGGGTGAGTGAAAAATATAATAATTTGCGAGCAGATTATAATTAGTGAGTTTAGGATCTACATCTAACTAATTTTCCTTTTAAATCCTATATTATTTAAGGCTTGCCTAAGTTTATATGACACTAAAGCATAAAAGTAAAGCATGTGATCTAATATATGAGTGTTATATACATGAGATATAAATAACAACAAAGACATAACTAACATTAATTTAAACTAACAGAAACAGTAAACTATACTAACGAGATAGTACATAACGATAAAAGAGCCGAGAGAAAGAGGACTGAACTTTGTGATTGGGCCTCAAGAAGGTAGGCCCAGCAGTGAAGAGATGCGAATACAACTGACTTTGGACTCCTGGACGAGATGCAAGAATTGGGCCTGAGTTCATCAAGAACTCAGAGGCCCAAACAGATGTTCATGTCAAAAATAAGGAGGTCATTAGACATATATCCAATATATTCAGAGTGTTCGAACTACGGATCATACTTTGATGCATATGACAAATACACAAATAGACAATTGAAGTAAGAATAAGATTAATATGGTAGAGAAAATTATATATTAATGTGGTGGCTTTACTTACAGAATAATTCACATTGGAAACCTTTCGTTGTCATTAAACACTAAACCCTTAAAGAGCTGGATGCGTCAATGAATTAGGAGCCGAGGAAGGAGCCCCACTTAAGGTCGATGTTACCTTTGGATCCCCCGACACTTCCAAGTTCCCAAGGGACTCAAAGTTCCAGGGCACTTCTTGTGCCGGGGAGGGCAGCCCAACCTAAAGTCGAATTCCGCTCCCAAATACCCTTAATCACTGACGACATGTTTACCTTACGGATTTAAGTGCCACTAAGGCCCTTTCAATGCAAACTATGTATTAAGGAATTACCTACCACAGAATATATACTTTCATCTTAATGAAAACAACACAAGAGAATATAGATACTTCTAATACTAAATATGGAACACATATCAAGGAAACCTAAAAGGGGTTGTGTTCAGAATACACATAGATAAAAAAAAAGGAGGTTTCACAATCACTCCATTGCAGGAATAAATCATTAAGGCATAACATATTCAAACAGGTATTAATAACATTACTTTGCACCTTAAATACATCAAGGCAGATTCCAACCAACAGTCATAGTCAGCCATTATTACAGAGAGGTTATCAAGGTCATGGGATTAAGCTCTCATCATGACTACAAATTCACAGGTTCAAACATGTCACCCCTAAGGTCTCAAAAGGGTCATGCTTCTAATAGTATAAGCAAGTCAATATGTTCAGATAATATCAACAAATGGGCTTCATAAGGTTGGAGAGTCAAGTTCAACTTCAGGTTAACAATAAGGAGGAGGGTTGCGCATAACTCAAGGTAGAACATGGTGTTACAGAGTTAAGCGAGGAGAATAACATCATTTAGTCAACTGTTCATAGGCAAAATAAATGAGTTAGTGATCTCATATAGGTAGAGGAACTTTACACATTACAAAACCAATTACAGAACCAAATCAACATATTGGTAAAGAAAGGAGATGGAAAATATTGCATCAAAACAAGTTCAAACTCAAACATAAATCTAGTTCAGCGTATAGGTATGAAGTGATCATGCTTCAACTCCTAAAAGGGTCACTTGATTATAACATAGTATCTAATTCCTTTCTTCATGAAAGATAAGTTAAATATAGATGCATGCAAACTTTACAAAATCAACAGGGGGGCTCAAAAGATTAATGACAGGGATATACTGCACAAGTTTTGAGTTGCACATGTATATGAATATCTCAACATGATTATGGGACAAACGAACTTAGTTATGCAGCAATTATCAGTTGAATTTATTCAAAGAAAATCATGACTTACACTAAGGGGAAGATAGCTTAACCTAAACATAATATATACAACAAAAGGGTTCAAGAGAAAGAGACAGTTTGATGCAAATAAGATAGTTTCCTATAACAATTGAGTATGATCATGAAATAGTCATAGTGATAGCCCAGATATCATCTTCAGAGTTAGTAGATACAGATGTAGAGAAGGAAAGTATCTAATCACTTAAATTCTTTCAACTTAAGTGACATGGACATATTGAATTTACAGGGGTCTATCAGTTAAGGTTACCAAATAATGAAATCAACCATAAGGTAGTTAAAGTGCAGTGAAACAAGATGAAGCCTCAACAGAATCATCAGTGAAGGGAAAGACATGGAGTTTAGATGAGCATGATTGGTTCAACAAGCAGAGAAAATTCAAGTTAAGGCTCAAGGTTAAAAGGCAAGGGGATATAAGTCATCTTAGTTCAGGTTTCATTTCAATCATAACTATAATGTAGTAAACTCAGCTTCCAAAACTCACAAAATTACAGAAGTGCAATAAGACAGAGATGGGTTTACTGTAAGTCACTGGGAACTATGAAGTTTGTATTGAACATAAACATGCAAGAATTCAGGCATGGAGATTGTAGGAAAACTCAGAACAAAGATCAACAATTATCAATGACTTAATTGATTATGACTTTAGAGAATCATAATAGAACAAGATGACCATAAAAGGTTGTCAAACTAACAAAGCATAAATATCAAACATGTCAAATACATACAATATAATTATAATCTACAGAACTTAACTCGACATATCTAAATCAGTCAGAGAGATGAACAAAAGAAAAAGGGAGAGAAAGATGCTGACCTTCTTAAGGGTAGCAGACCAAACGAATTCTTTTTGTTGCTCAAGATCCCAGAACCTTCGAGCTTGAACCAGCAAAAGAACTCGACAAAAGAGAAGGGAAATAGTAAGAAAGATAAGACCAGAAACCCTAATGTTCTTAGTGTCTTTGTATGCTTAGTGCTCGTGACTGTATGTGTGTAGTGTTAGGTCATTGTAGATGAGAACATTAAAGGCCCTATTTATAGTGCCATTTAAGGCCTTAGAGTTTCAGATTTCAAACTAAGATAGTGGAGAGTGAGGATGAGTTGATGACGTAAGCATAGTCAGGTAAAATCAGAGAGAACATAGGGGAAATCAGTGTTTGAGTTTACATGAGTGGAGAGATATGAGAGGCTGAATGTTGAAGCACAAGAAACCACTGGTCAAAACCCTAATACCAGAGGTCATTGCATTTGACCTCTGGGTGTCGAATATTAATGATGAAGCCAGCTAACATCTCATGCTTGCTTTGATTTGAAAGGACGAAAAAAAATCTGGCGAGTTGAAGTTTCATTTTTTGGTCTGACTTCTTGGATTGGGGCTTTTGAAATTGAATGGTGAAAATTGAAAGAATGACGAGATCAAGAGTATAGGAACAAAATAAACAACCATGCATGCCATGGATTTGAAAGGTCAAGGGCCATTTGAAGTTTTATCTCTAGGGTTAGTGTTTGGATTTGGGAGATTTGAATTTCGATGATGAAACATGCAAAGATTCAGCGAGAATCGTGGATATGGGGGACAAATGAGATAATTTAAGGTTAATTTCACGACATTGGACTAATATGTGCAAGGTATGTTGATTGATGGAGCTAGGGCAGACGAGAGAAAAGATATAAGAATGGGAAAGAAGGGCGGCTGGAAAGGTTGCAAATGATTTAGGGTTTTGGGGGTATTGGGCGTCTCTAAGGTTAAGCTTAGGATATAGAATACGGGCCGTTAGATATGGTGATCAACGACCCTAGAATTTTGGGTATTTAGGATTTTTTAGGAAGAATTTTAATGGTCATTGGATTATGAGGTTTGAACGGTGGAGATGGGGTCTTTGGACGGTTATTTTAAAATCAAAGGAAAATCTGGGATTAAATGGGAGCTGTTGATCAGATGAATTAATGGTTCAGATGCACGTGTATTTGTTTTGTTAGTGATACAGGAGGGTGACGTGGCACGATCTCGTTGGTTCGCAAGGAGTGATATGGATTGCCAACTTGGAATAAGATAGGGTATTTGGACTGGGTCAAATCCGAATTGGGCTTAGTTTTTGGACTAAAAATAATTTAACTAATAGCCATTTTGTATTTAGTTAAGGAATTGCAATTGTAGCCTTTTAGTTTTTTAACCCTTTTAAAATCAATTTACATAAACTTAACAATTTCAATGAAAAATATGTGGTAAAATTATAATTACTATATGTTGCTAATTATTTTAATTAATTATCAATAAATGACACATATTTCGAATTATATTCACATAGTAACCTAATCCACTGGAAATTAAAGAGTAATTTTGTCAAATTATAAAACCTATGTAATGTATATACAAAAGTTATTATTTATTATAGTAAATACATTTGTAATTACACAATATCAGTACTACATGATTAATTTTGAAACTAATACTTAATTAATTTATAATATAGATATTCATTAGTAGAAAATATTTTTAAAGTATTTATTGTAAATTGTTAAGCGTGAATAAATTAATTTTAAAAAAGAGGGTCAAAATTGGATGTCAACAGCTGCCTCTCTTTGACCGGAGACGATGAAAGAGTTTTCTGGCAAAGAAGTTGAGGAATTGAGTTGAGGAATAATCTAGGAAAGTTTGGGAATATTGGGCCGAATTCTGGCTTTGAATTGCTTACACACCTCGGACTTAACGAGGATCAGGCCTCATGTAGTTCTGGAGTATGGATTTTGATTAAGCGACACTCGTAGGAATTTCCCCAGTATTGTATTGTGACGATACAACGAGACAGAAGATTGGTCACTCATGATAGCTTGAATTTTGCGGCCTGATTTGAATGATTCAAAATTTTGAGCTCGCTAGTTATCTTGAGCTGGGATCTTGGGCCCACTACTGGGTTGGCTGTCCCTAGAGAGTTGTAGTTCGGTCTACTACTAAGAAATAGTTCCACATTGTGGTGTTTGTCCCTACAAAAAAAAATGAAATACACGTATACCAATATATTGTAATGCAAAATATATTAAGATGCGATGTAAATGATGCAGGAATGGTGATGCCTGGTTATCGGCGAGCTGTTATTTGGGATTGGGATGATGAGATACTTGATCCTGACTTGATTTGTTAGCCGTGCTGAGTACCGTTTCGCAGCTGTCGGAGTAATTGAAAATTGTCTCCGCTTGTTGGGAGAGCTTGATTGGTAAAGTGCGTCCCCGCTTGCTGGGAGAGCTTTGCACTGAGAAATGTCTTCGCTTGTTGGGAGAGCTTGATTTGTAGAGTGCGTCTCCGCTTGTTGGGAGAGCTTTGCACTGAAATGTAAAGTATTCTCCGCTCGGGAGCGATCAAAATCATTCCTAAAGCTGCACGAAAAAAATGTTAAAACATTCAAAGTAATAGCTAAATAAAATATAAGCATGCCCAAGAGATACTCTTGACTGCGAAGCTAGGTAGCGGCCATTAATTAGCAGAACGTTAGTGATGAGGTTTGCGATTGTCTATTCCAGCATCCATGATTGCCGGAGCGGTGCTGTTGATTGCTTTTTGTTGGCGATGTTTGTAGTTTTCTATATACAAGGCTCCAGTTGGAGAAGTCGATGTTCGATTTCTACAAGGCACTCCGAGTGATTAAGCTAAAGGTTTTCAATATACCAGACATCGATTGGTGAAGCCGACGTGCGATTTGTACAAGGTGCTCCGGTTGGTTGAGCCGACGGTTTGTTGTTTACAAGACTTCAATGAGAGAAGCCATCATTCAATTTGTACATGGTGCTCCGATTGATTGAGCAGAAAATTGCTATTTACAGATTTTTGTGTCAGATGTATGATTCCAAAGCACCTGTAAAGGATTCAAGAGTTAGTCTTAGTTGTTCTAAAAAAGTTAATGTAAAAGGAGGAGAGATAATCTTAGGCAAGTGACGGGTCTGTCATTTGCCCCAGTGTAGTCCCAACGATCCTTTACTCCCTGTTGACCCTGCACTCAAAGAAAAATTCTTAGTAGGGGGAAAGTTGGATTGCGTCGACCATGATATTGATTTGCCCCCGCCTTTGAAATGATTGTGTCACGAAATTTGGTAGATGGAACATATTACTTTATATATAATTTTAGAAAATATTTTGAAAATACTTGTTTCTTTTAAGGCAAACGTTGTCACCCTGAATTATGACATGTTACGAAAGGTTCTTTACATGTGAACGTATCTCTTCGAGAACTTCATTCCGTTGATGTCAATCTTCCATGGCGTCTCTGACAATGCGGCTACTTGCTGTTATGATTGCATCCTAATTAAGGCTAATGCATTATAGAAGTTTCCTAAGGTTATGACCGAACCCTTTCAGTTGCCTCATTTTCAAAATGGAATCAGTGAACATAATTCGTGTGATAATGATGAAATGTGATGAAACGATCGAGCACAACTCAGGCAGCCTATGTATCCAAAATAAAATTAGGTCGGAATGTATTTTAATTACAACAGATGCAAAATGATGAAATTAAGAAATGAAAATTGCCGATTCTGACTCAGACAGCCTACGTATCCAAGTGGAATCAGGCCAGAACGTAGTTCAATTACAAAAGACGACTGAATCCGACGTGGATTGCCTATGTATTCCTTTCTGAAGAAATCAAGTCGGCGTAGTTCCTGAACAACATACAAAAATGACATTTAGTTTTTCTATTACAAGAGAAAGGGGGAGAGAAACCAAACCCTATGTGGGTTTCCTACGTATCCCTCTGTGGGAAGTCAGGTTGAACGTAGTTCTGTTACATCAAAAATCCTAACTCTATTTGTCTTCAGGCGTAATATCTCTTGATTGTGTCCGAGTTGATAAGCTTCGTGCTGAATCTTCCTTCCATTTCTGCTAAGATTATAGCTTCACCAGAAAGTGTTGTCTAGACCACGTAAGGACCTTTCCAATTCAGTGCAAACTTCTCTTTAGCTTCTTCTTGATGGGGAAAGATTTTCTTCAGAACCAACTGCCTCGGCATGAATTGGCGAGGTTTCACTCTTTTGTTAAATGTACTAGTCATCCTATTCTGGTATAACTGTCCATGACATACTGCATCCATTCTTTTCTTATCAATGAACATGATTTGTTCTTGCCTTACGTATATCCACTCTGCATCGTCCAATTTTGCTTCTTGAATGACTATTAAGGATGTTATTTCAACTTCTGCGGGTATATCTGCTTCGGTGCCATATACCAAAATGTATGGCATTTCCCTAGTAGATGTTCTCATAGTAGTCCGGTAACCTAATAAAGCGAAAGCTAACTTCTCGTGCCATTGTCTGTGATTGTCCACTATCTTTCGCAGAATCCTCTTGATATTCTTGTGAGCTGCCTCGACTGCCCCATTCATTTGTGGTATGTAAGTTGTGGAATTGCGGTGGATGATTCTGAAGTTCTCATAAATTTCCTCATGAGGTCGCTATTGAGGTCTGCATTGTCAGTGATGATAGACTCTGGTATCCCAAATTTGCAAATAATATTGTTCCGGACAAAATATGCCACTACCTTCTTTGTGACGGCCTTGTAAGTAGATGCCTCGACCCATTTAGTGAAATAGTTGATGGCTACCAAAATGAAATGATGTTCGTTTGATGCTACAGGCTCTATGGGTCCTATCACGTCCATGCCCCAGGCGGCGAAAGGCCAGGGTGAACATATTACATTTAACTCATTTGGTGGAACCCGGATAAAATCTCCATGGATATGGCATTGGTGACACTTCTACACATAGCGGATGCTGTCTCTTTCCATAGTCATCCAAAAGTATCCAGCTCTCAAAATCTTCTTGGCCAACGTGAATCCATTCATGTGGGGTCCGCACGTCCCTGGATGTATTTCTTCTAACATCCTGGTTGCTTCGGTGGCGTCGACACATCTCAGCAAACCTATGTCTAGAGTCTTCCTATACAAGACTTCCTCGTTAAGGAAAAAGTGGTTTGCCAACCTCCTGAGGGCTCGCTTTTGACCATTAGTAGCATTGTTTGGGTACTCCTGGGCTGCAAGGAACTTCTTGATGTCGCGATTCAAAGTTTTCCATCTGGTTCTTCATTCACATGGAATCAATAGGCATGTTGATCCTTTATTCACATGTTGTTGTCTTCTCTACGTCTTCCTCATGCATTAAGATTTGGTGATATCCAGTGAAACAATCCACAAACGACTTCAGTTCATGCTTCGCATAGTTGTCGATGAGAATGTGGATATTTGGCAAGGGGAAATCGTCCTTTGGACTAGCTTTGTTAAGATCCCGATAATCCACACATATTCTGATCTTTTCGTCCTTTTTGGGCATTGGGACGATATTTTCTAACAAGCTTGGATAGTTGGTGACCCTTACTACATTTGCTTCTATCTGTTTGGTCACCTCTTCCTTTATCCTCAGGCATAAATCAGGTTTGAAATTTCTAGGTTTCTGCTTGACTGGCGGTCTGGTAGGGTCAGTGGGTAGTCCATGCGAGACAATGTCAATGCTTAATCCTGGCATGTCATCATAGGACCATGCAAACATGTCGACATACTATCGGAGGAGCTCAATCATTTTTTCCTTCTTCTCGGTTTCTAGGTGAATGTTGATTCTGGTTTCTTTCACGTCTTCTTCGCTTCCAAGATTGACTACTTCCATTTCTTCGAGGTTGGGCTTCTTATAACTCTCCAGCTGTTTGATCTCCTATGGGAGGTTGTATGGCATCACACTCTCATCATATTTCTTGTAATATGGATCGTTGCGCTCAACGGTTTCGTTACATGTCATAATTGCGGAACACGGATGACTACTTCTATTTCTTCGAGGTTGGGCTTCTTCTGACTCTCCAGCTGTTTGATCTCCTGTGGGATATTGTCTGGCATCACACTCTCATCATATTTTTTGTAATACAGATCGTTGCGCTCAACAGTTTCATTACATGTCATAATTGCGGAACACGGTTTTTATTGGTTTGATTACTGAAAATAAAAGCTAGGTATAAATAAAGCAGTAAAAATAAAATTGCGATATTTAGGAAAAGATTCTTTTTATTTCATCAAAAAAGGGAACATCTTAAGCGTTCACAAGAGGCAAATGACAAAAAGGTACATACACGGTACATGCCTCAATTGACCATGCTCTTTCAAAAGAAAACTTTTATTGTTCCATACTACCAAGGCTCCCTACGAACCAAAGATGGACTGGCTGTCCAATTTTGCAGCTCTTCCCCTGGTTCGACATCCCTGATAGTCGGTGTCTTGATGTAATTTCCTTCACAACATTCTTCAATCATATTCACGAACAACTACCCCATCCCGTCGATGATATCATCTTCAGGTGTTGCACTCTGTCCTGAACTTGCAACATGCTCTGGCACAAAAACCTTTTTCCTAGAGCTAACAGTGCGAGTTTTCCCTTCCAGAGGCTGATATCCTATGCTAGCGTTTTCTTTCTGCCCATTGTGTTCAATTGCCTCTATGATCCCATCTGCCTTGGCTCTCAAACCTGTTCCTGGCCTATATCTATATTTCATCATCTCCCTTATGGCGATTGCATTCTTAGATTCTGTCTAGTCTTCTCCTCCTCAGTAGTGTGCATGATTTCTATAGCATGGAAGGCAACTCCGTCTAGCCCCTCAATGAATGGGACAACATAATCCAAAAAGGCGGAGTGACCGCACTCGTCGTGGACCACAATCTCCTGGCATCCCCACTCAAATTTTATGCATTCGTGCAAGGTAGACGGCACGGCCCCTGCCATATATATCCAGCGCCTGCCTAGTAGCAAATTGTAAAAAGAGGAGATGTCCATCACTTTAAAGAGCACTGGAAAGTCGAACGGCCCGATTTTCAAGGCTAGATAAATTTCACCAATAACATCCTTTTGTGAACCGTCAAAGGCCCTCACCCTTACATGGCTTTCCTTGACCTCCCTCAAATGAATTCCCAACTCCCGCAGGGTAGAGAGCATGCAAATGTTGACTCCTAATCCTCCATCGACCATCACTCGAGATACCACTTTGTCCCCGCATTTGATAGTTATGTGAAGAACCTTGTTGTGAATTGCGCCTTCGACAGGAAGTTCGTCTCTTCTGAAAGTGATCATGTATGCTTCTACCATTTTCCCAATTGTCGCGGTCAATGCCTCGCTGGTGGTGTTACTTGGTACACTTACCCCACTTAGTACTTTCAATAAAACGTCCTTATGACTGTCAGAGCTCATTAGTATATCCATGATGGATATCTGCGCTGGAGTTTTCTTTAACTGTTCTTCCAGAGAATACTCTTTACTCGACATCCTTTTCCAAAACTCCGAGGCTTCTAGGTCTTTTATGTTCCTCCTTGAAATTTGTTCTCTCCCCAAATTTCCTCGATCGACCTCTTCAGGGGAGTAGTATCTCCTAGACCTAGTCATACATGGACTGCGACAGAGTCTGTTATTTTGGCTTTTCCCTTTTGCTGATAGGTCCATGGGATGGTTTTGTATTCCCGATCTTCTTTACCCTGAGTAGCATCGACAGGTTACTGCGGATAAGTTTGAACTATCACTGTAGGTTTTAATTGTACTATAATGATGGGAGCCTTTTGAGGAGGGATCCTTGCGGCTTCTGCATTCCCTATAGTGACAATAGTTCCCTTCAGGTCATACTCTTCATCTAATGTGATCATGTTGTCTCCCTGGTTTTGATGATTTGGCAATGGGTTGTGGTTCACATTAGACGGTGTTGGAGTTCACTAGATGGATCCGCTCTTGATCATGGTTTCAATTTCATTTTTCAACTTGAAATAGTCTTCAGTATCATGCCCCGATACATTAGAATGATACACGCATCACTTAGTGGCATCAAAATATTTGGAGGGATGTTCAGGAACCCTTCCCTCGACTGGGTGTATCAATCCTGCACTTCTCAACCTTTCAAACTATTGGGCCAAAGGCTCAGCAATCGGGGTATAGGTTTCGGGACCCCTCTCTTCAAAGTTGGGACGAGGACGTGGTGCATACATAGGTCGGTATTGGTGAGTAGTGGTTTGGATAGGAGCATATGGACGTTGTGGGTTTTGATTGTTGTTGGCTAAATGAGGGTTGTATTGTGGTTGAGGGTGGTAGTATGATTGGGTATTATAGATTTGAGCGTAAGTGGGTGGTGGTGAGTGGTTGTTTGGGGAGTACGAGATGCATCCATGAGATGGGTTAGTTTGATAGTAGGGGATCACTGCTGAGACTTCCTCTTTCTTTTTCTTCCCACTACTGATTAATCCTGACTGGATGGCTTTGCTGGCTGCTTACAGTGCTACCATAGATTGCACCTTACTAGATTTTAGGCCCTCTTCTAAGAAATCTCCCATCTTAACCAGCTCTGGGAACTTTTGACCCATCATTCCCATCATATTTTCAAAGTATATTCCCTCTTGGGCTCGGATGACGTACTTGGTTGGTTCACTGTCGTCCAGTGGCAGTTGCGCTCTGGCAGCCTCAGTCCTCCACCGTCGTGCATATTCTTGAAATGACTCAGATGGTGTTTTCTGCAGGTTCACCAGCATGAACTGATTAGGAGTGATCTCTATATTGAATCGAAAATGGTTCATGAAGTCCTCCACAATATCTTGCTAAGTTCTCCAATTTTCCGAGTCCTGTCGAGTATACCAGGTGAGTGCTCCTCCCGTTAGACTCCTTATAAACAATTTCATCCTTAGTTTCTCATTCCTCCCCACTCTGACCAACTTGTCGCAATAAGCCCTTAAATGTGCGTGAGGGTCCCCCGTCCTATTGGAGGTATCGAATGTTTGGGGTTTGTATCCTACTGGCATATCCACATCTGGGTGAATACACAGGTCCTCGTAGTTGATGAGCTCAAAACACACACTTAAATTATGCTCGCTAGTCAAAGATAGTATAATATAATATCATAACCACATGGATTGGATTTAAACAATATTTTCATAGTTTTTAACTTGATTGCTATCCATGAGATTCAACAATTGAGATTTAAATGATTAAGAACTAAAATTAACTAAAAATCTAAAGCTATTGACTAATGACTATCGCAACAAAGGTAAGCAAGGAAGTTATCAGTGGGAGAAAAATAGGGGTTGATAGGATAGGTGCAAGATAATTATTCGGGATCTAACTCTAGATAATTCACTTCTAATGATCAAGTGTGTCTCTCGAATTCACTCAATTATTAATTCAAACGTTCAGCGAAAACTCTTCTCTCGATTAAGTTTTAACCTCACAAGATGAACCAATTTAAGCACCTGAAGATATGCAAGAATGCATAGTGGATTGGTCTATAGGAAAATATCTTTTGATTATTCTTCTAACTAGGTTTAATCAATGATTCAACTAGCCTATTTCGATTACTAAGAAGAATTAATGAACTCAACCAACAAGATAATGCAAAGATATCACAAGTTATGCCTCTCTCGATTACATGAACTAGTGAATATAAATGCAACTAAATCATCCAAAAATGCTTCAATACATAAAACTAGAGTTATAATCTACAAACAATCATCAATACACCAAATCCATCAAACCCTAAAGAGAACTACTCCATAGATATGGAGCAATACATCACAAATAAGTTTAAAGTAAAGGAAAACATAAATTCAATCCAAACTCGGGTCTTGAGTGAGGAAAAAATGATAAAATCCTTGTGCTCGTGTTCTTCCAACTCCCCCTTAGCCTCCTTAGGTCGAATATGTGTCAAAAGTCCAGAAAATAATATTTTTCCATGTATTTATACCAAGTAGGGTCGGGCTTAAATGAAATCACCCTTTCCTAGCCGAAATAGAAAAACTTGCAAACTTATTGCTTTTCATGCGTCGCACTGTGCGTAGCATTAGTGATTTTTCTTGTCAGACCACAGAAACCCTGCCTATAAACTTTGTCAATTCCTGACACAAAATTACATTGTTGCGTCGCACTAGTGCATTTCTTCAGTTGTTGCTTCTTCCTTGATTTTTGACATCCAGAAGTGATCCTCGACCCCCGAACACGATCCCGGTTTAATCCTTTGGGCTTCTACTCAGACTTCAAAACTCCAAATTACTCGAATTAGTTCCACAACATCTACATAACTCTGAAATTCTCCTACAAGGCATAAAAAACACAATAAGTACTAAATACTAGCAATTAAAGCTCAACACAAGTAAAATACAGTGAATTAGAGTGCAATAAGCGACTAAAACACGAGATTATAGCCTACCATAAACACCCCACACTTAAACCATTGCTCATCCTCGAGCAATCTAACTATACTTTATATAGATACGACCTTTTTTCAACAATTATCATAACTAATCCCACCAAGAATATTTAAAACACATTAAGTACAATGCCGTAACATCCTCGCCTCAAGATTTGACTCAAAATCACCATGCAATTTTCACAACCCGCTCACTTATTCTAACATAGAAGTCAATGACATTACCTTTCCTTCATGAATCAAGTGCGCTCACACAACGATAGAGAGTAGTTCCACACACAATAAAATTTAAGAATAATTAGGAACTCAAGATAGAAAGAATTCATTCACTCTCATAAACAACATTCGTGTGCCACAAAAGACGTACCATAGGCTTTCCTGTAGTGTACTACTCTACTAATTGAGCTCATTGAGTCAAGGATCAAGTAGGACTTTCATTGGTTGTAATGTAGGCTGCGAGACGGGTATGATACATTTAGATATAAGAGTGACTACACCTCCCTAAGCACTTTAATATATACATTTTATTGATCAAAACCCCACACTTATGTCAAACCAAAACTCCACCTTCACATCAATATACATTAACTCCCTACTTCTTTAACCACAATTACATAAAGTTACCACTATCAAAGAACACTTTTCACAATCATACACTTATGTTTTTCTTTATTTTTTATTTCAAGTGGCTCTTACTTCTTCAAAACAATGCACCTTTCTCTTTATTTCAATAATTCCACTCAAAAGACAAATCAACCACCCCACACTTCACTTTTACAAAGTTCATAACAAATTCAAGTGCTCACGAAAGGTAAAAGTTTCAAATAGATGGTCAATACCAACAAATGGGTAAGGCTTGTAATGTGGTTGCCAAAGAAACAAGATTACAGGCTCAAAGGGGTCAACTACGATACATAACAATTAGGTGGGTAAAAATATCTAACTGGATCAACAAAGAAATGCCTATATCATTTCCAAGACTGAACAAAACTATTATTTCGCTTTGCAAACATACGAGGAAAGTTCTAGATATCAAATGCAATGCATAGAATAACACAAAACCTCACACACACATGGCACATAACTCACTCAGGATCGGACTCATCAAGACACTCTAGTCAAAGCAGTTAAACAAAGTTAAGATCATACAATTTAAGGTACTTGTACAAGAGTCAAAAATTGAGCCTAAGCGTCACACTAAAGCACTCACTATTCTCAAGGTATAATGAAGTCAAGAGAAATTGCTTTCAATTCAAATCATAGCACAAGGTTTCCTACTCCTAACAAAATAAAAACTAACTATACCTGGTTCAAACAAAAACGTTGGAAAAGAACCGCGGCACAAAGAAAAACCAAAGGAGAATTATTACACTACCTAAAAAAAGTCTTTTTGTCCTTTTCTTTCGACTTTAATCCCTCAAGAAACCTGTCAAATGATATCCATCATCGGGAAAAATCAAAAATTTTCAAATGTTTTTGGTTTTTAAATTTTTTTTCTATCTCTACTAAAACTAACAAAACAAAAAAAAACTAATATACATACATACATAAAACATATCCCCCACCCCACACTTTAAGTTATGGCATGTCCCCATGACACACAATTAAAAAATATAAGGTAAAGGAAACTTCCCTGAACATCTAGTCAGGGTCTGAGTCAAAGTTGGGCTCCATTCCTCACCTTCGAACTAATGCGCACATCCAGGCAGACAGCTTCTTCTCGGCCTTCTTGGGATACACCCCACACCTATCTTTCTCATTCAAAGCAACCTTCTATTTTGATACCTTCACTTTCCACTCAACACTCGCAGCTAGTTTTTCCTTTTGTGCCCCCTTTGTTATATTCATATCAAAAGTTACAGTCTCCTCACCCACTCTAAGCATGAGTTTCCTCTCGTGTATATCCAATATATCTCTACTCGTCGCTAAGAATGGTCTTCCTAGGATAAGGGGGACCTCTTTGTTCTCCTCCATATTCAGCACTATAAAGTCTACAGGAAATATGAACCTATCCACCCGAACTAACACATCTTCCACTATCTCTTAGGGTATTAAAGTCGTCTGGTCCACTAGCTGCAAAGATATTGGCACCGACCTTATCTCTTCGATTTCTTTCTCTGGTTTTCTGTAATTAAATAGAAGCATTAAATTAATTGAGGCACCAGAATCACATAAAGTCTTATCAAAATTAATAAAGCCTAAAGAGCAAGGTATAGTAAAACTCACTGGATCTACACAATTTTGTGGGAGTTCGTTCTGCAATATCGCGCTGCAATGCTTTGTGAGCTTCACCACCGAGGTCTCCTCTATTTTCCTCTTCTTTGTCAGGATTTCCTTCAAGAATTTGGCATAGGCAGGCATTTGTGAGAGGATTTCTATGAATGGCAAATTTACATGAACCTATTTTAGCACATCCAGAAATCTCACAAACTGCTTGTCCAGCTTTTCTCTACATATCTTTTGAGGGAAAGGTAAAGCAAGCATATGCTTGCTCTCTTCAGGTTCCTCCGTTCTCGAAGTTTCTTCCTTCTTTTACTTCTCAGTTTTCATCGGGCCCTTCTTCTTTTTATCAACATCATTTTTCAACTGCTTCCCACTTTCTTTTTCAAGTATCACATCTTCTTGGATAGGGTGGGATCTTTCAACACTTTCCCACTTTCTAAGGTCATAACATTCATCGTTTCTTTGGGATTCTTTTCTGTATCAGCGGGGAGAGAGCCTGGAACCCTCTCAGATAATATTGTTGCAATTTGTCCCACTTGTCTCTCCAGGTTTCGCAAATCAATGCCCAATTATTTGATAAATGCTCCATGAGCGTCCAGCCTCTCATCTGTCTTGATAATGAAAGCCTTCATTAAATCCTCTAGACCAGGTTGAATGGGATGTTGAGGCTGAAATTGCTGCCTTTACTGATTTTGGTATGCTGGAGCTCCTTATTCCTGTGGTCTAGAGTTATTTTGCTCCCAAGCATTCGCAGTACCTCCAGGTGAACTCCATGAAAAAATGGGGTGCCTCTAACCCATTGCATTGAAACTATAATTTCCCACAACATTTACTTCTTCAGTTGAGGCTTGACACTCATGAGTAGGGTGTCCTCTTCCACATATATCACAAGCTACGTGAGGCTCACTTTGTATCGAGGCTAAGGTTAGCTTCCTTATCTCTTTGGCCATAGAATTAAGTTGTACCTGTGCAGATGTGTTGCATCTTCATATAACTCATCAAGAATTGTAATTATATCCTCTGGAGTCTTTCTTCATCAACGGGCCTCCAGCTGCATTGCTCAATATTCTACGTAAGACTGGTGTCAATCCATCCCAAAAGTCCTGGAGTTGTATTCAGAGTTCAATTCCACTATGTTGACACTTTCTAATAATCTCCTTAAACCTCTCCCATGCTTCAAAAATAGTTTCAGTATCTTTCTGGCAGAAGTTATGGATTTCTCTTCTAAATTTGCCCGTTTTAGCTGAGGAGAAATATTTATCAAGGAATTTTTTGGTCATCTCCTCCCATGTTCTAATCGAACATGTAGGCAAGCTTCGAAGCCACTGCTTTGCATCATCTTTGAGAGAAAAGGGGAATGACCTTAAATACACTACATCTTGTGACACACCATTGTATTAGAAGGTGTTCATAATCTCCTCGAAGTCCATTTGATGTGTGTTTGGATCTTCGTTTGGCTTCCCTCTGAAGACACAATCATTTTGAAGGGTTTGAAGCAACCCTTGCTTTCACTCAAAATTGTTTGCTGCAATTGGAGGTGGTCTCACACTTAATAATCCCTGATTGTAGTCCGGTCTAGCATAATCGCCAAGTGGTCTCCCAGGCATGGGAGCTATATTTTCAAATTGGTCTGCACCCAAGGATTGATTTTGAGCAATTCTACGACCCCTCTCTTCTTCATAGAGAATCTGTGCATCTCTAATAGCTACTTCTTTAGCATCCAATGCAGCTTGTTCTCGTCGTTGGGCTGCTTCTCTCGCAGCCAAATCCACATTATCCTCACCGATTCCAGCCATATCTTTGGTTGAGGATTTCCCAACCTTTTCTAAAGTCTCGGTGAGATTTATTTCCTTCCTTAGTTGCCGCAGTTATTTTTCAATTTTCTAGACCGTATGGTAGCACTTCCTTCGTAGAAGCTCGAGTCATGCACCAATCTAACCTGCACACAGTCCAAGAACACCAAACATAACAAGGGAAAAATTAAATAAAATAAAAATTCCTGAATTAACTCTACAGACTATTTCAAACACTATTGATTGCCAATCCCCGGCAATGGCGCAAAAATTTGACAAGCTCGAAATACACACTTAAATTATGCTCGCTAGTCAAAGATAGTATAGTATAATATCGTATCCACATGAATTGGAGTTAAACAGTATTTTCGTAGTTTCTAGCTTGATTGCTATCCAGGAGAATCAACAATTGATATTTATATGATTAATAACAAAAATGAACTTAGAATCTAAAGCTATTGACTAATGACTATCGCAACAAAGGTAAGTAGGGAAGTTATCAGTGGGAGAAAAATAGGGGTTGATAGGATAGGTGCAAGATAATTGTTTGGGATCTAACTCTAGATAATTCACTTCTAATGATCAAGTGAGTTTCTTGAATTCACTCAATTATTAGTTCAAACGTTCAACAAAAACTCCTCTCTCGATTAAGTTTTAACCACACAAGATGAACCAATTTAAGCACGTGATGATATGCAAGAATGCGTAGTGGATTGGTCTTTAGGAAAATCTCTTTCGATTATTCTCCTAACTAGGTTTAATCAATGATTCAACTAACCTCTTTTGATTACTAAGAAGAATTAATGAACTCAACCAACAAGATAATGCAAAGATATCACAAGTTATGCCTCTCTCGATTACATGAACTAGTAAATATAGATGCAACAATTAAATCATCCAAAAATACTTCAATACATAAAATTATAGTTATAATCCACAAACAATCATCAATACACCAAATCCATCAAACACTAAAGATAACTGCTCCATAGATATGGAGCAAATTCATCACAAATAAGTTTAAAGTAAAGAAAAACATAAATTCAATCCAAATTCGGGTCTTGAGTGAGGAAGGAATGATGAAATCCCTGTGCTCGTATTCTTCCAACTCCTCCTTAGCCTCCTTGGGTCGAATTTGTCCAAAATTCTAGAAAATAATGTTTTTCGTGTATTTATACCAAGTAGGGTCGGGCCCAAATGAAATCACCCTTCCCTAGCCGAAATAGGAAAACTTGCAAACTTATTGCTTTTCATGCATCGCACTTTGCGTAACAGGGTGCGTAGTATTAGTGCTATTTCTTGTCAGACCATAGAAACCCAGCCTCTGAACTTTGTCAATTCCTAACCCAAAATTACACTGTTGCGTCGCCCAGTGCGTCACACTAGTGCATTTCTTAAGATGTTACTTCTTCCTTGATTTTTGACGTCCAGAAGTGATCCTCGACCCCCAAACACGATCCCAGCTTAATCCTTTGGGCTTCTACTCAGACTTCAAAGCTCCAAATTACTTGAATTAGTTCACAACATCTACATAACTTGGAATCACTCCTACAAGGCATAAAACACACAATAAGTACTAAATACTAGCAATTAATGCTCAACACAAGTAAAGTGTAGTGAATTAAATTAAAATAAGCGACTAAAATACGAGATTATACCCTACCATTAGTAGTCCAGGCTTTCACTTCCTAGGGCAACTTGGAGACTCTTTATTTGCCTTCTCAACATTTGCAACTGCTCAGATACCGACTCTTCTTCCTTATGCCTGACCTTTCTCTCCTTCTAGGTGTACTGATCAATCTCATATGGCACCCTGACTATGATGGGTTCTATAAAGGTAGGTTCGGTAATGGCATATACAGGGGGAATGTACCGCTCGTGAGTAGCGGTATGTGCTTCAAGTATATGCTGGTTGGTGGTGAAAGTAACTCCGTCACGAGGAGGGGTAGTTGCATTAGTGGTAATAGGCCAGTTTTTTTATGTCTGGGGATATTATGGTACGTATGGAGTGTGAATAGGGGGATTCTGTGGTGTTAGCGAGAGTTACTGGAGGTATGACTTGAGTGATGGGGGTTGAGTTGGAGTGTTGTTGTTTAGGCATGATGTTGAAGGAAAATGATCTGGAAGTGAATCCAAAGAAGGGCATCTGGGTGGTTGAGGAAGTGTTGTCACGACCAGGTGCGCCAATTCTCTGATATGTTGTACCTCCTCCCTTAAGGATTCCATTTCTTGGGCCATCCTGGCCACGTGTTTATCATTCCTAGTGTTGTCCTTTTCCCCCGATCGCCCCGGGCTATCGGCTACGACCAGAGCATATTTAGTTGAATCTTCTACAGATGACATCTTTCCCTTAGACCTTAGATTGTATGGTGGCTTCGCCAGTTTAGACGACGCAAACCAACTTTCTTTTCTTTTTTGGGGGGGGGGGTAATAATAAAGCAAAAGAAAATAAGAAGAAAGAAAAGAAAAAGAGCAAGAGTCAGTCTCTTCATTTTATACTGGCAGAAAATCGCATAGAGCAGGTAATTCGTGCATTACAAACTAGTGTGTTCCTAAAATTCGCAGGGACCTCTCATTGTCGGAGGTAGTCCTAATTTGCGGACGTTTGATAGATATTTAGGCTTGAAACATTTAGATCTGAAGCAATCTATTTTGATTGATAGTATGGACTGATAATAACGGGAACAAGGATTACATCATAGAGTTGCATGGGCTTAGATAGTTTGCCGTTTTGGAATATAAAAGAGAGAATTGGGGATAAAGGTACAAAGTAGGGAAATGAGGAGAAATCAACCAATTCTAATAACCATCCCCTGAGTCGCTTTCTGTACCCTTCTCTTCTTCTGGCCCCTCTTCTGGATCCTCCTGTAGGTCTTCCTCAAACTCTTCCTCATCATCATTGAATTCATACTCCTCTTCTGGATCTTCTTCTGGTTATGTGCTTGACTCTATCTGGATGCATTCTACTACCCGATCATCCTCTTCAGCCGGTGGCAACATATGGTCAATGGATCCCGGGAGCACCTGACGATGCATTGATGTGGTCACAAGATAATGTGGTAAGATTTCATGGTAAATCTGCAAAGCAACCAACGCATCCTCTAACCAAGCTATACCCTTTGTGCTAGGGCGGGCTAGTTCTTCTTCTTCGTTAATCCAGACGTAGTACTCGGGGGTGCACCATGAATTTTGACCCATTGGCAATTTTATCAGGTCATTCCACTCTTCTGGCAATTTCCTTATACTGGGAATTGGAATCTGGCCATTATAGTCATCCTCGTACAACATCGTCCATGTCCACATAGGAACATCTTGGATGTTGACAAATTGTCTGAGGACCCACAGAGGTGAGTATGGTTGAATGATTTTTAATCCGATCAACTCGATGAAGTAATTTTGGGGAGTTCTCAAGATTGCCCTTCCACCTAACCAAGAGAGTTTTCCAGTTGATCCATTCTCCTGTCAGATTGGTCAATGTTTCCCTCCATTCTTCTTGCCCATGTGGGAAGATCCAGTGTCTCATTCTTTCATTATGGCTGTCGATCATATTACTGACACCCACGAAGTAGTCGACAGTGGACTCCCGCTGGAAGAAGTGTTCGATAGCCAAAATCTAAAGCAAAAAATCGTATCCTCGTACACATGCGGATAAAGATCTCAACATCTCAGCCAACACCAATGGCACCAATGTAGCTTGAAGATTTTCGTGGAAGGTTGCTAGGACCACTGGTAACAGGTTGATGTTGATACGGACCTTTCGCTGTGGGAAGACCAATAATCCTAATAGTGCTATTGCAAAAGTGATAGGCCTGAGACTCTCCCACATTGACTGGTCATATTGGAACTCCCCTGAATACCACTCGTAGCTTTTACGGTGCCCAAACCTATCGAACATCTGGTCGAGGCTCACCCATCCGACCTCGATACTTCTGAGGCTTTTGCTATTGGTAAGACCTAGAGCATCCAAGAACTGATAACCACACATAGTAACTGGCAACACTGGCTTTCTTCCGTTGAATGGCAGCTCTGTAAAACTTATGACTTCCTCCAATGTCGGTACCAGCTCACAATCGGCAAAATTGAATACCACTTTAGCTTGATCCCAAAATTCTATCAACAGGCGAGTGAGTGCTTTGTCTGCTCGGATGTTTATCAATGCAGTTAATGCCCCTAGGTGCGTCCGAACTTCATCTTCATGTTCCCGACAAATATTCTTCCACCACTGTTTCAGCTTATGTGGTGCTCCCATTACCATTCTAATTTTCGGGATGTTCTAGTGGATTTCTATTTTTCTGAGGTGGGTAGAAGAAAAATATTTGGGTAAGTGTTTGCTTTGGATCCGTAAGTGTCTTGTCATGTTCGTTTGTCTTTCCACGAAAATTATGTCGTTGGGTACATAACCCATTGATATCAGGGTGGCTTTCCTAATTGAGTGTTGGTGCATGGGACCAACTCACCAAGGGTTTATGCAGTATGACCTACGGCCAAGACTCGATTGGAAGAGATGTGATAACAGTATATATAAAGCAGTAACAAACAAGGGTGTTGCAGCAATATAGCAAAGTGAGCGGATAACTGTAAAGAGCAGATAAGGCATGTAAGCATGTAATTACAATTTCGATCATAATCAAGGCAATGTACAAATGAATCTAGAAGCCAAATTAGTCTAAATTTTCTAAGGGCAGAACCTAAGTATGTATCCCCAGTAAGGTCGCCATGTTGTTGCACCCTATTTTGCACTAGTCAAGACATGATTCAACTTGTGGTTTCTCTGTTGTTGATGAACGAGAGTCGCCACCTAATATTTAAAGGTATTCTAGGGTACCTATTTGATTACTAAGTCAAGTTCTTAATATTAGCCTGCTAACCGGTGAGATTATGGGTAAGGGTTCTTGTTCTTCTAAGGACAAGGTGCTAGGAACCCCTTAAAATCTACCTAAGATAGCTCCATATGATTTAGACTATGTTTGGGATCAATTATTTATAAAATACTTTGACTAGTGATAAGGAATGCTACTAACTGTATACCTAAGTGCGGTATTGATAGAAAGAATGTGGGGTCCTAAAGGGATATGAGTTTATGAAGAAGTTCATACTAGATATTAAAAGAGTCTTGAAATTGGCATATAAACGGTCTAGATTTTATAAGTTTATAAAAGAGATTGAGTTATGAAAATACTTTAATTTGGGGGATGGTTATTTACATAAATCTAAAGGGATGTTTTGTAAGAAAGTGAACCTATAATTACCTTAGATTCGGAGGATTTTCAAAGAAGAGGTTATTTGCCGAAAATTCCTTAAGGGCGATAGTTCTTGAAGTTCTGATTTTCCTTTTGAAAATGAAGTTGAGATATGATTTCCCTTTTCGAAATAGAGCTGTTGTTTTGCTAAGTTCTGGATTTTAAAATCTTTAAAGGAAAGAAGGGTGAGTGAAAAATATAATAATTTGCGATCAGATTATAATTAGTGAGTTAAGAATCTACATCTAACTAATTTTCCTTTTAAATCCTATATTATTTAAGGCTTGCCTAAGTTTATATGATATTAAAGCATAAAAGTAAAGCATGAGATATAATATATGAGTATTATATACATGAGATATAAACAACAGCAAAGACATAACTAACATTAATTTAAACTAACAGAAACAGTAAACTATACTGACGAGATAGTACATAACGATAAAAGAGCTGAGGGAAAGATGACTGGACTTTGTGATTGGGCCTCAAGAAGGTAGGCCCAGCAGTGAAGAGATGCGAATACAGCTGACTTTGGACTCCTGGACGATATGTAATAAGGCTAGAATTGGGCCTGAGTTCATCAAGACCTCAGAGGCCGAAACAGATGTTCATGTAAAAAATAAGGAGGTCATTAGACATATATCCAGAATTCAGCGTGTTCTAACTAAAGATCATACTTTGATGCATATGACAAATACAAAAATATATAATTGAAGTAAGAATAAAATTAATATGGTAGAGGAAATTATATATTAATATGGTGGCTTTACTTAGCGAATAATTTGTATTGAAAACCTTTCGTTGTCATTAAACACTAAACCCTTAAAGAGTTGGATGCGTCAATGAATTAGGAGCTAAGGAAGGAGCCTCACTTAAGGTAGATGCTCCCTTTGAATCCCCCGACACTTCAAAGTTCTCAAGGGACTCAAAGTCCCAGGGCAATGCTTGTGCCAGGGAGGGCAGCCCAACCTAAATCCGAATTCCTCTCCCAAATACCCTTAATCACTGACGACATGTTTTCCTTACGGGTTTAAGTGCCAATGAGGCCCTTCCAATGCAAACTAAATATTAAGGAATTACCTACCACAGAATGTATACTTCCCTCTTAATGAAAACAACATAAGAGAATATAGATACTTCTAATACTAAATAGGGACCACATATCAAGGAAACCTAAAGGGGGTTGGGTTCAGAATACACATAGATAAAAAAGAGAAGTTTCACAATCACACCATTGCAGGAATAAATTATTAAGGCATAAAATATACAAACAAGTATTAATAACATTACTTGGCACCTTAAATATATCAAGGCAGATTCAAACCAACAGTCATTGTCAGCCATTGTTACAGAGAGGTTATCAAGGTAATGGGATTAAATCATGACTACAAATTCACAGGTTCAAAAATGGCACCCTTAAGGTCTCAAAAGGGCCATGCTTCTAATAGTATTAGCAAGTCAATATGTTCAGATAATATCAACACATGGGCTTCATAAGGTTAAGAGTTAAGTTCAACTTCAGGTTAACAATAAGGCGGAGGGTTGCACATAACTCAAGGTAGAACATGGTGTTACCGAGTTAAGCAAGGAGGCTAACAACATTCAGTCAATTGTTCATAGGCAAAATAAATAAAGTAGTGATCTCATATAGGTAGAGGAACTTTGCACATTACAGAACCAAATCAACATATTGGTAAAGAAAGGAGATGGAAATATTGCATCAAAACAAGTTCAAACTCTAACACAAATCTAGTTCAACATATAGGTATGAAATTATCATGCTTCAACTCCTAAAAGGGTCACTTGATTATAACATAGTGTCTAATTCCTTTCTTCATGGAAGATAAGTTAAATATAGATGCATGCAAAGTTTACAAAATCAATATGGGGCTCAAAAGATTAATGACAGGGATGTACTGCATAAGTTTTGAATTGCACATGTATATGAATATCTCAACATGATTATGGGACAAACGAACTTAGTTATGCAGCAATTATCAGTTGACTTTATCCAAATAAAATCATGACTTACACTAAGGGGAAGATAGCTTAACCTAAACATAATATATACAACAAAAGGGTTGAAGAGAAGGAGACAGTTTGATGCAATTAAGATAGTTTCCTATAATAGTTGAGTATGATCATGAAATGGTCATAGTGATAGCCCAGATATCATCCTCAGAGTTAGTAGATACATATGTAGAGAAGCACTTAAATTCTTTCAATTTAAGTGACATGGACATATTGTATTTATAGGACTATATCAGTTAAGGTTACCAAAGAATGAAATCAACCATAAGGCAAATAAGGTGCAGGGAAACAAGGTGAAGTCTCAACAGAATCATCAGTGAAGGGAAACGCATGATGTTTAGATGAGCATGATTGGTTCAACAATAATGATAGCTATAACAAAGTAAACGACTATAGTAGTAACTCAGTAAAATAGTCGGACAAACACAAGCAGAGACACTTCAAGTAAAGGCTCAAGGTTAAAAGGCAGGGGGATATAAGTCATCTTAGTTCAGGTTTCATTTCAGTCATAATTATCAGGTAGTAAACTCAACTTCCAAAACTCACAAAATTACATAAGTGCAATAAGACAGAGATGAGTTTACTGCAAGTCATTGAGAACTATGAAGTTTGTATTGAACATAAATATCACGACCCAAAATCCAACTAGTCGTGATAGCACCTAACCCAACCCGCTAGGTAAGCCAATTAACAACTATCCAATTTTCAAGAATATTAATAAGACAATTATTCAAAAGAAATTATCTGAATCTTATATAGTTTCCAAGGATTGGTAATACAAATCATGAGCTTCTAAGAATAGAATTTACAAAGCTGAAATGAAATAAATACATCGTCTGTTTGAAAAGTACATAAATAGAGTTTTATAGACCTAAAGCTACAACCGGGACGCAAGTACATCTTCAATCCAGCTCCCATCGAACACAGAAACATCAGCAACCAATATCTGCACGCAAGGTGTAGAAGTGTAGTATGAGAACAATCGACCTCATGTACTCAATAAGTAACAAACCTAACCTTAGATTGAAAGTAGTGACGAGTTAACACAAGGTCGGGTCCAACACCAATATTCCACAACAGTTCATAAAAACATAGTACAAGTAACAAAAGAGTATCTCAGGAATAAAAGGCTCAGTTCGTTCACAGTTCCAGAAAAATAGGCATTTCTTTTCAAGTATCTCAGTGAAAACCCAAATCTTTTTACCGAAAAAGCCAAAAATACGAGTAAGTTTGAAAATTGTAATTTTTCCAAATATTCTTTCCACAATAAATAAGATGTTTTATTTTCTTTCCAGATAGCAAGTGTGAAATACCTCTCTATGCCCACATATCAATGTGTGTAAAAAGTCATGAATGACGTGATACCGTACAACATGAGGAAAAATGCATCTCTATGCCTGTATGTCATGTGTGCATGCCAATGCCATGTATCTCAAAGATGAATCATGTACTCACACTCTCAGAGTACTCAATCTCACTATCTCACACTTTCTACTCATAATGCTCAACCACTCGATACTGTATATGGCCCAGGGAAGATCCATCCCAGAATATATACATCACTGACCATCAGTCACTCAGTACCGAGTAAGGCCAATCTGGCCCCATGGAGAAGATCCATCTCCAGGTATATAAATGCTTCGGACAAGAATCATGTCCATGGAAGATCCATCCTTCAATATAATCAACCGCGCTCACTGGGGGTGTGCAGACTCCGGAGGGACTCCTACAACCCAAGTATTGTCATAAGCCAAATTGAGGCATAAATCAATATAGCATGCTATGGCGTGCAGACCGATCCCATAACTGTCACTCATAATCAGGCTCTCGGTCTCACTCAGTCATCAATCTCTCCAGTCTTACTCACGGGTTCACAATGTCATAAAACTAGCCCGAAACCAATGATATGATGTATCAATAAATAACAACTGAGACTGAGATATGATATGAATGCATGAATATGACTGGGTACGAAATATCAATAAAATCAGTAAGATGATAGCAAGAAACGACCACTATGGGTCCCAACAGTATCGACATAAAGCCTAAACATGATATCTAGCATGATTGAAAGCTCAATTACTTTATCACATGGTGAAAACACGGATATCAACAAAATAGGGCCATTATTCAGTGCCATGGAAACAACGGAGTCCCAATTCACATGGTGCACGCCTACACGCCCGTCACCTAGCATGTGCGTCACCTCAATACCAATCACATAACACGTATTACGGGGTTTCATACCCTCAACACTAAGTTTAGAAGAGTTACTTACCTCGAACAAGCTAATACCAATGCCGAGCAAGCCAAGCGATGCTCCAAAGATGTCATCTCGGGTGTTTCGACCTCCGAACAGCTCGAAACTAACTAAAAACAACTCAAGTACATCAAACAATGCTAAAGGAACCAATCCCGATAAAAAAGATCAAATCTTGAATCAAAAGCCCAAAATCAGCCAAAAGCCCAATCCGGGCCCGTACCTCGAAACCCGACAAAAGTTACAAAATCCACCAACTCATTCAATTACGAGTCCAACCATACTAGTTTCACTCAAATCTGACTCCAATTCGACGTTCAAAACGCAAAAATTCACATTACGAAACTTTAGGCCAAAACCCCCAATTTTCTCTTTAAAATTCACAATCCAATCACCAAAAATGAAGATAGATTCATGAAATATAACCAAAACCGAGTAGATAACACTTACCCTAATCCTTGTGATAAACATTGCTCCAATATTCGCTCCATTCCGAAGTCCATAACTCAATATGTGATAAAAATGACCAACCCTCGAACTTATAACATTCTGCCCAGCGATTCCGCATTTGCGGATAGATTTTTGCATCTGCGACCACCGCTTCTGCGGAAAAACTTCGCTTCTGCGAAAATAGCCTTGCCCAGCAACCCCTGCACCTGTGGATATCAAATTCCGCTTCTACGAAGAGTTTTGCACCTACGCTTCCAATCTCGCATCTGCGCACGCAAGTGCGCTACAAAAATCTGCTTCTGTGGTCTTCCTCACCCAGCCTCTTCTCACTTCTGCGACCATCGCACATGCGCAATACCAGTCACATGTGCGATCACACCAGAACAAGCAGCCTTCAGCAATGCACTATGCAACGAAAATGATTCGTACCTCGCCCAAAACTCACCCGAGCCACTCGGGACCCCGTCCGAATATATCAACAAGTCTAATAATATAACACGAACATACTCGAGGCCTCAAATTACACATAACAACATCAAAACAACGAATCATACCTCAACTCAAAATCAATGAACTTTGAAACTTCAAACTTCCACAACCGATGCCAAAACCTATCAAATCACGTTCGATTGACCTCAAATTTTGCACACACGTCACATTCGACATTACGGACCTGCTCCAACTTTCGGAATCGGAATCCGACCCCGATATCAAAAAGTTCACTCCCGGTCAAACTTTCCAAAATTTCAACTTTCTCCATTTCGAGCCAAATTCAACCGCGGACCTCCAAATCACAATCAGAACGCGCTCCTAAGTCCAAAATCACCCAACAGACCTATCGGAACCATCAAAATTCCAATCAGAGGTCAAACGCTAAAAATTCAAACTTGGTCAACTCTTTCAAATTTAAAGCTCCCTAGTTGAGATTCATTCTTCCAAATCAGTCTTGAATAACCTGAAAACCAAAATCGACGATTCACACAAATCAAAATACATCATACGGAGCTACTCATTATCGCGCTCCTTTTTCTCATAAAAGTGGGCCTCGACGTTGTGAAAACTCTTTTAAATTGGTATTAAAAGAGGAGAGTCACCACCTAATAATTTTTTAAGGTGCACTAGGGCACCTATTTGCAAATAACTCTGTTTGACTAGTCAACGCCACCAAAGATCGGGTAAGGGATCAAATTACCTCAAAGAGAAGGTGTTAGGCACTCTTCGAGGTCCACAACTGTGGGTCCCGGCCGAACTTAAGATTATGTGGATTACATTTAAACTAGGTGATCAAATAAACAAAGGGAATTCAAAAGTCAAAGAACATGATTAGTACAAGTCTTAGTACAAATATAGCGATACAATTATTTAGATCTAATAACCACACATAAAGAAAAAAGGGGGGGGGGGTGAGGAGGGGGTCCTAAGTTTTTAGCCTAAAAGATCACCCCATGCAACATATATAATACTTCGCAACTCTCTTAGGGTAGAGAATTACTCATATTATCCAGCGGGCATAGATTATCATCTCCTGTTACCCGATTACTAAGTTAAAGTTGTTTACCTAAAGCGTTTTAATTCAATTCTAATCTGTGCACAACCCGTCCCATACCTATGGTCTAGGAGGTTTTGGACCTCTATTTGGATGGCTCTAGACCTTACCTAGGCTGCTCAAAAATGAAAAGATAAGTGACAGGCAAAAACACATTAGACTTCATGTAAAGGCTTCTCTGATAGACAGTGTGGACCTCAGTGCGGCTACAAAAAAAAACATTCCTTCACCCAGCCACTCAAACTGTGGACAACACAAATTAAAGTGCGGCCGCAAATTTCAAAAAAAAAATGAGCAGGTCTTTCTTTTTACCTAGGTTTTGCAATTACTTGTTCAGATCTAATAGACAATATGGTATACACAAAGAAATTAGTTAACCCAACCCATTGTAGCACGATTTAACAGTTACCCATTATGAATCTACCCCACATGGATACATGGATGAAATATAATAATAGATGGCCTAAAAAGAAGCTATAAGTTCTGATTACGGAAGTTGGTATAGCTCCGTTGTGTCATTTGGGACTTACATGCAAAATTTGAGATCATTCTGAGTTGATATGATATAATTCGACGCGAGTTGTAGAAGTTGAAAGTTCATTAGTTCATTAGGGTTGAATTGAGGTGTGATTCATAGTTTTGATGCTGTCTGATGTTATTTGAGGCCTCTAGTAGGTCCGCATTATATTTTTGGATTGATTGGTGTATTTGGATAGGGTCCCGAGGGCCGAGGGTGTTTCGGATGGATTTCAGACCATTTTTTCTTGTCTTGGACTATTGTTTTGCTCGTGTCTGATGTTGTTCATTTTGATCGCGGCCCGTTCTTCGCATTCGTGTAAGGTAATTTGGAGGCACGCAAAATTTGTTTTTCTTGTTCGCGAATAAGTGGCCTCGTTCGTGGAACTTTGGACGCCAGCTCTTCGCAGTTGCGGGGTTGGTTACGCATTTGCGTAGTAGGGGAGACCGACTGGCCATCATGCCTTTTAGCCTTCGTGTTCGCAGGAGCTTGGCCGCGTTCGCGTACGCGCAGTTTGGCTAGGCATCATGTTCCCGCTTGTCCTTCCGCGTTCAGGTAGCACGTTTTGGCAGTTGTAGAGTTTTGTCTTCGCGATCGCGAAGGTAATTCCGCGATCATGCTGAATAAATACCTAGGCAGACTTATAAGTACTCGGGCTTTTGTTATTTATATCTTTTTGAGTTAGAGAGCTCGGATTTGGGTGATTTGGGAGGGAATTTTCACGCTTTTGATTGGGTTATATATTCTTGACTTGGATTTGGTTATATGTCATGATTCCATCTTTGTTTTAATCATTAAATTAGTGATTTAAATTGGAGAAATTGAGAATTTTTGTAAATACTTTCTAAAACATAAAATGATAATTTGAAGGCTGATTTGAGGTCGAAATTGGATGATTTTGGTATGGTTTGACTCGTATCGGAATGGATGTTGGAATTTTGTTAGTTTTGTCAAGTTTCGAGGTGCGGGCTCGGGGTTGACTTTTTGGTTTTCATTGAAGATCGAAACTTTATTATCCAAAATTATTTCCTATGACTTTATTTATGATATAAAGTTATTTTGGCTAGATTCGAGCCATCCAGAGATTGTTTCATACGGGAAGGTCATTTTAGAGTATTGATTTAGCTTCTTTGAGGTAATAATCTTGCCTAAATTTGTGTGGGGGAACTACCCCTTAGGAATTGGGTTGATTGTATTATTTGAATTATATGAAAGACGTATACGCAAGGTGACAAGAGCGTAATCATGCTTAAATATAGTATTTGACGGGTTAGACTCCTAGGCTTCTTTCATGCATTAATTGAAGTTGGCATATCATGTTACATCCTCCGTGTAAATTTTACTTGTACATGCATTATTTGAATTTGTTAGCACGTGTTACCTCTTTTATTATTGAATGATTCTTATTTAAAGTTGCTATTACACGATATCTCTTCGTTGTCGAGTTATTCTCCTGCATTTAGACGTAGTTGCGATTTCATGTCATATCTTTCATTGTTAGCTTATGTTATACACTAAAATTTGAAGTTGAAGTTATTAAGAGACATTAACCTATTTTAGTTGAAGTTGTTGTTCAATAGAGTATCTTTCATTGTTGAGTTGTTTTTCCTTTTCATTTAATTGCTTTTGAGATTCTTGTACACATTGTGGTTGAGCCATGGGCTATCTATTGTGGTGATATTGGTATTGTTATTTTGGAAAGGTTGTGGCCTATGGGCACTTGTGGCACTGGTTGATATGTCGTGTTGTTGGGACATGTAGATTTGTTGTGTGGATAATTATTGCTATGCAGGTTGCTATTGATATATTGTTTGGGCGGAGTGATACAGGTGGCTATTGTGTTATTGTCTGGGAGGAGTGATACGGGTGGCTATTGTGTTATTGTCTGGGCGGAGTGATACATGAGGCTATTGTGCTATTATCTGGGGGAGAGCGATACGAGTAGCTATTATGATATTGTCAATACGGAGAGATAAACGTGGCTATGACAGGGATGATTTGTGACGGCATGGGGGCATAATATTTAAGATATTCATGTGATGGCGTTATTTTCCTTGAGTGTGTCATGCACCTTACGTGACTTGTTGCATTATTATCACTGAGCTACTCGATGCCTTGATATTACTTGTTGACTTGGACTGTAATAGTACACTCGCACATGCATACACCATAGCATGCCAATTATATTAGTTTAGGAGTATGAAACTTGACATTCATTGATCATGCACATGTATTCTTGTATATCTGCTTTCATTGTGATATTGAGCATGTGACCACGCCGGGTGGATTGTGATATTGAGCATGTGATCATGCCGGGCGGATTATGATATTGAGCCTGTGACTACGCCAGTGGATTGTGATAGTGAGTATGTGTCCATGCCGGGCGAATTGAGTTATTGGCACGTGAGTTGTTCGTGGAGCACGTGAGTTGTCTGTGCGATTGTGATTGATAAATTGGGCACGAGGTGCCATGTGTATATGATTTATGATTTGGGACTCGTGGCTTGTGGTTTTGAGGAGTGGTACCTCGAGGTGATTTTGTTGTAAACCTTGTTTTAGAACGTCCTGATTGTTTGGTAGTCATTTGTTTACCTTATTTGGTTTCACTAGTACTTTAACAGTGTTCTGATTACTTTACTGTTTTTAATACATGTTTATTCCTTGTTGCCATTTACTGATTCTTGCTTCCATTATTAGATTTATACTTATATACTGCATAGGTTATTATATCTAGTAGGTATCTTAACTTATACCTCGTCACTACTCCACCGAGGTTAATCTTGATACTTACTGGGTACCGACCGTGGTGTACTCATACTATACTTTCGCATATTTTTGTGTAGATCTAGGTATTGGAGATTACGGACTCATGCAGAGTTTGCTTCATTGATCGTGAGGATCCAAGGTAAAGCTGCTTGATCCCCGCAGTCCTTTGTAGTCCTTTTTCCTTTGAATTGTACTGTTAATTTCCTATCCGAACAATACTGTATTTTTTTGAGATATTTCTATATATTCAACTAGAGTTTGTGATTCTGTACTATTTAGTCTTGGGAGGATTGTTGCGATTATTTACGCATAGACTTGTATCACTTTTACTTCGGTATTTATATTAAACTCTGCTTTAAAAATATCATGCTTAATTGGTTTAACTATTGTGAGTAACCGGCTTAGCTAGTCTTAGAGACCAGGTGCCATCACGATGCCTAAGGCAAGATTTTGGGTCGTGACAAGTTGGTATCAGAGCTCTAGGTTCATATGTTCTATGAGTCACGAGCATCTTTAGTAGAGTCTTGTGGATCGGTACGGAGACGTCTGTACTTTATTTTTTGAAGACGTCTGTACTTATCTTCAAGAAGCTATAGAAATATTAGGAAAATTCCACTTCTTTCATCCCTATCGTGCGGATTTATTGATTTCGGAGTTTCATCCTTTGTATTTATATTCTCTCACAGATGGTGAGGAACCTCACTACCGGGTCAGTTGAGCAGACACCCACGCCCCCTGCTAGAGCCGTGAGAGGTCGGGGTAGAGGCTGGGGAGGGGCACGTGATACTACTAGAGCACCTGCCAGAGCAGCCGCAGAGGAGGTACCAATAGTTCCGTTTGGGAGACAGGCACCTGTTTCTACCCCTGGACTTCAGAAGACGTTAGCGTAGTTCATGAGCATGTTTGGTACATTGGCTCAGGTGGGATTGATCCAAGTTGTACCAGCAACTTCACAGACTAGGGGAGGAGCTCAAACTCCTACCGCACGTACTCCAGAGCAGCAGGTTCATGTCAGTCATACATCGGATATTGTGCCAATACATCCTGTTATCGCAGTTCAGCATGAGGTTAGGATAGAGGCATCAGAAGAGGGGTAGAAGAGGCTTGAGAGGTTCAAGAAGTATGATCCTCCTACTTTCAGTGACGTAGTTACTGAGGATGCGCAGGATTTTCTGGATAAGTGTCACCGTATTCTCCACACTATATGTATTGTAGAGGTGAGCGGAGTTGCTTTTACTACATTTCAATTGTCATGAGCAGTGTATAGGTGGTGGCAGGCTTATGAAGAGGGTAGGCCAGCAGACCCACTCACTTGGGCTCAATTTTCATAGATATTCTTTAGGATGTTTGTTCCGCAAACCCTCCGGGATGCATGGCATACAGAGTTTGAGCAGTTGCATCGGGCACTATAGCGATGTTGGAGTATGCCATCAGGTTCAGTGGGTTATCCCATCATGCACCTATTTTGGTTTCTACCGTTAGGAAGCAAGTTTGCAGGTTTATCGAGGGGCTCAATTATGGTCTTAGATTTAACATGGATCGGGAGTTGGAGGTTGATACTCCATTTCAGCAGGTTTTAGAGATTGCCAAGAGGTTAGAGAGTGTTCGGGTTCAGGAGAGAGAGGATAGGGAGGCCAAGAGGCCTTGAGGAACTGGAGGATTTTGTGGGTTCTACTCTTCGTCTCTGACCAATCACGATGCTCCGTCAGCCAGCCATTCCAGTCCACACTTCAAACTACCCGTGGTACTCCAGCTAGTCGGGTACCTCATGGTACTCATATGGGGAAGTCATCTTTTAGTGCACCTCCTGCACAGAGTTCTCACAGCATTTATTCCAGTTATTTGGCACAGGCTCAGCACCAGCAGCCACACCCACAAAGGGGTTGTTATGAGTGTGGCAATACTAGGCACATCATCAGAGATTGTCCTAGAATTTGGAGGGGTGGGCTTCATCAGAATACTCAGGCTATAGGCTCCACACAAGTTGCTACTCCACCAGCACAGCCGGCTAGAGGTGGAGGACAAGAAGGTAGAGGGCATCCTAGAGGGGGAGGCCCGGCCCATTGATATGCTTTCCCTAGTAAGGCTGAGGTCACTGCACTAGATGGTGTCGCCATAGTGTGATGACCCGATAGGTCATTTTGAGTATTTGCCCCTAATTCTGTGTTCCGAGACCTCTATTATCTTTGTTTGATGTTTCTTGGTTTGCATGCGTGGTCCGTGTCGGTATTTAAAAATCTTTTAAGTGAAAATTTTAAAACAAAACATACGTTTTGGCTTTAAAAATAATTTGAGTTGACCACGGTCAACATTTTTTGAAAATGACCTCTTATTGGTGTTTTGACAATTTCAGTATGTCCGTATCGTGATTTTAGACTTGGTCATATGTCCGGAATTGAAATTGGAGGTCCCTAAATTGATTTGACTTGTTTTACCCGAAAACTAGTATTTTGAAAGTTTTAAAATTTACTAAGTTTAACCGTAAGTTGACTTCTTAGCTAACGGATTTGGATTTTGATGTTAAAACTTTGAATACGTTCGTATCACTATTTGAAACTTGTCTGCAAAATTTGGTGCAATTCAGAATTGATTTGACATAATTCGGACTCTTAGATGTGATTCTAGTGTTCTTGAGTTTTACTTTGAAATTTCATTCATTTAGAGGATTGATTTGTAGATTTAGATGTTATTTTTGGTGATTTGATTGCGCGATCAAGTTCGTATGATATTATTACACTTGTGTACATGTTTGGTTTGGAACCCGAGGGGCTCAGGTGAGTTTCATACGTGTTTCAGATGAGTTTTGCTACTGTGAAGATTGCCGGAGCAATACCAGCTTTGGTGTCTGCTGCATATCTTGCATTTGTGAGGTCATTTTTACGAACAAGAGTTCGCATTTGTGAGCAGGGCATGGGATTGGGTAACCTCGCATTTGCAAGGAAATGGTTCGCAATAATTGCAAACAGCTCACGATCGCATTTGCGATCACTTGGTCGCAGTTGCGATGCCTGGCAAAAATAGTATTCCTTCACAACTACGAAGATGCTTGTGTCTGCTGTAGATCTTGCATTTGCGAGGTCTGGCTAGCAATTGCGAGCCTCGCTTTTATGAACAAGTGTTCGCATTTGTGAGCAGGGCATGGGACTGGGTAACCTCGCATTTGCGAGGAAATGGTTCGCAATAATGGCGAACAGCTCAGGATCACATTTGCGATCACTTGGTCGCATTTGCGATTTCTGGAAAAAACAGTATTCCTTCGCAATTGCGAAGATGCTGGTCGTATTTGCGAAGGTGGAAACTTCCCATTTGCGATCATTTTGTCACATTTGCGACTTTTGTGGCTCTGAGGCAGGGTTCGCTTTTGCAACCCTTGTCTCGCATTTGCGATGTTTGCAATTGCGAACATGACTTCATAATTGCAACACCTACAACTGGGTAAAAGAGGGAGAAAATAGGACTTAACTCATTTCACACCATTTCTCAAACCTAAACACTCTAGAGGCAATTTTCCAAGAGATGTTTCTTCCCTAATTCATTGGTAAGTGACTTTAATCCATTTCCTTTCAATAACCCATTATATTTAATGAGATTTCAACATCAAATTTAGGATTTTCATGGTAGAAATTAGGGATTTGGGTGGAATTAAAGTATTTTTTAAAATTGAGATTTAGACCTCGAATTGATGTTAGATTTCGAAACAAATCATATAACCGGACTCAAAGGTGAATGGGTAATCGGGTTTTGGTCTGAACTCGGGTTTTGACCAAGCGGGCATGAGGTTGACTTTTGTTGACTTTTTTCTAAAATGATCAAAATTGAACCTCTTTCATTTGTAGGTAGTTTCTAAAGCTTATTTTGAATTATTTGGTCAATAATTTACTAGATTTGTTTAGTTTGGAGGCTTGTTCCAAAGGCAAGGTCGTGGTTGATTGATTACTTAAGTTGCGGAGTGAGGTATGTGTTGGGTCTAACCTTGATTCTAGAGAATTAGAGAACCTTGAACTACGTGTTATGTGAATTATATGGGAAACAACATATATGTGAGGTGACGAGTGTATATACGTCGTTATGATACATGCTTCCATGTTTTCGTTACTTCATGATATATCTTGTTTCACGCCTTAATTGCTACATATTTTATTGACTTCTATGCCATAATTGTTACTTGTCATTTAGCTATTCTTGTATTAAATTGTCCATCCCTTCTATGATTCCAAGCTTGTTTTCTACTTGTCTCTACTTGCTTTACTTGCATATCTAAATTTTCATATGTCTTACTTGCCTTATAGTTTTGTAATATTTATTGCTTTCTATGACATAGTTTCACTTGTATGAGTTGTATAATTAATATATACCGATGAATTGGAAAGGTTGAGACATTCGAGTTGTTAGAGATTCTTTGATTATTATGTGATTCTTCATTACCACGTACATTTACTCTCTTGATGTAAAAATTCTTGTAAATTTTGGTTGTTGAATTTCTATTGTTGATTGAAATTGCTTAGGGAGCGGGATTGTACGCCGTAACGGAAATTGAAAGGTAATGAATTGAAATGGCGGAATAAGGACGAATTATGATATTGACAGAAGATGATATGGTAGGATTGGGTTGCGCACCGCAACGGATTGTATATGTTGTAATTGTTTGTGACTGTTGGATTTGCCTCGGTATTTTGAGATGAGTTTATGAGACTTGTTATTCTGGGCTCTCTGGTAGTTGGATTTTCAGTTCGTTTTTGTGTTAACTGTTTTACTTCCATTTCCAGTTTTTTTGTTATCATTATTATTGCGTACACGTTATTGTAAGTTACCTGTCTTAGCCTCGTCACTACGTCATCGAGGTTAGGCTCGGCACTTACAGAGTACATGGGGTCAGTTGTACTCATACTATACTCTACACTTCTTATGCAGATATCGAAATGGGTCCGAGCAACACTGAATGAGATTGCCCATATCCAGCTATCAGTGGAGACTTGAGGTATAGCTGCACGACGTCCGCAGCCCTGAAGTCCCCTTTTATGTCATATTTGCTGTTTATTTTGATTCAGATAGATATGTTTTATTCAGACTATTATCTGTAGTAATCTAAACGCTCATGTATTCGTGAAACTAGTTTCTGGGATTGTATTTGGATTACGTCATTGATTAGTTTATCACTTATTTCAGACTATCCAGTTTTATTGCTATCATTTGATTTGAATTGTTAAAAATGATTAATAATTATAGCTAACGTTGGCTTGCCTAGCAAGTGAAATGTTAGGCACCATCACGGTCCTGAGGGTGGGAATTCTAGGTCGTTACAAGTTGGTATCAGAGCACTAGGTTGACTAGGTCTTACGAGTCATGAGCAAGCTTTGTAAAGTCTGGAGGATTGGTATAGAGACGTATGTACTTATCTTTTAGAAGCTATAGGGCTTTAGGAACATTTCACTTTTTTCTTTCTCTATCGTGCGGTTTATTTCCATTATTAAAGTTTGAACTATTCTACTCTTGATCTATTGCAGATGGTGAGAACTCGCATAGCATCTACAGCCGGGCAAGAGCTAGAGCCCCCTGTTGCAACCACTACCAGGGGTAGGGGCCGGGGCCGAGGCCGAGGCAAATCCATAGCTCAGCTTAGAGCACGAGCAGCAGCAACACCCATGGTGAAGCCTCAACCTGACCATGAGGAGGAGGTCCCAGTTCAGACTGCACCAGTCGAACCCGCTCAGGTTCCAGAAGGATTCATAGCCACTCTCGTACTTCAGGATGCTCTAGTCCGCTTGGTTGGGCTCATGGAGAGTGTGGCTCAGACCGGAGCATTTTCTGTGGCACTAACCGTCTCTCAGGCTGGGGGAAGAGCACAGACTCCCGCCACTCATACTCTGAAGCAGATGGCTCCCCTATACCTGACTCTGGCAGCTCCCGTATTTGGCGTAGTTCAACCCGTAGTTGCTACACAACCCAGGGAGAGGCTCGCGATGTCTTCTAAGGGATTGATCAGGTTGGATAAGTTCACCAAGCTCTTTCATGTTCATTATAGCGGTGCACCCTCTAACGACCCACGGGATTACTTGGACCGTTGCCACAAGGTATTGCGCAGCATGGGTATTGTTGAGACCAATGGGGTTGACTTTGTAGTGTTCCAGATGACCCGTTATGCTAAGAGGTGGTGGCAGGATTTTGAGCTGGGCAGACCAGCCAGTTCACCTTCACCTACCTGGTATCAAATTTTGCAGCTATTTCTTGAGAAGTTTATTCCTTTCACTTTGAGATAGGAGTACCATAGGCAATTTGATCACCTTCAGCAGGGTTGCATGACCGTCACCCAGTACGAGACCAGATTTGTGGACCTAGCCCGTCATGCATCTATGTTGATTCCTACAGATAGAGAGAGTGTGAGTAGGTTTATTGTAGATCGTGTTTATCGCTCGTGTGTGGTTTCTACCGGGAGCCTTGAGACTAGTGTAGATCTCCTACTTCTTGATATGGGGGACTTTGATGTTATTTTGGAAATGGATTGGCTATCATCTTTTCGTGTTATATTGGACTTTCACGCTAAGACGGTGACCTTAGCCATGCCGGATTTGTCCCGATTAGAGTGGAGGGATACTCCTGGCAATTCTACTAGCAAAATTATTTCTTATGTGAAGGCTCGACATATGGTCGAGAAGGGATGCCTAGCATATTTGGCCTATGTTCGTGATTCTAGTGCGGAGGTTCCTTCTATGGATTCAGTACATGTTATGCATGAGTTTCCAGTGGTGTTTCCTGCAGATCTGTAGGGGATGCCACCCGACAGGGTTATTGATTTTTGTTTTGACTTGGCTCCAGGCACTCAGTCCATTTTTATTCCACCATATTATATGGCTCCACGTGAGTTGAAGGAACTGAAGGAGCAATTGCAAGATTTTCTTGATAAAGGATTCATTAGATCTAGTGTCTCGACGTGGGGTACACTAGTGTTGTTTGTGAAGAAGATAGATGGTTCGATGAGGATGCGTATAGATCATCGGCAGTTGAACAAAGTCACCATCAAGAACAAGTATATGTTGCCGAGGATTGATGACTTATTTGATCAGCTTCAGGGTACCAAAGTGTTTTGTAGATTGATTTGTAATTTGGTTACCACCAGTTGAAGATTAGGGCATCGGATGTCCCTAAGATAGCTTTTCGAACTCGATACGGATATTATGAGTTCCTAGTGATGTCATTTAGCTTGACAAATGCCCCAACAACATTTATTGATTTGATGAATCGGGTATTTAAGCCCTAGTTGGATTCTTTTATGATTGTCTTATGATGATATCTTGATCTACTCCCGCAGTCGAGAGAAGCATGAGTAGCATCTTCGGGTGATACTTCAGACCCTAAGAGATAGTCAGTTGTACGCCAAGTTTTCAAAGTGTGAGTTTTGGTTGGACTCGGTTGCCTTTTTGGGACATGTTGTATCTGCCGAGGGCATTGAAGTGGATCTTAAGAATATTGAGGCAGTTCAAAACTGGCCTAGACTTACTTATCCTACAGAGATTCAGAACTTCCTGGGTTTGGTGGGTTATTATCGCCCGTTCGTGGAGGAGTTTTCATCCATCGCAGCCCCATTGACTAGATTGACCATTCAGATGGTCTGATGAGTGTGAGTTCAGCTTTTAGAAGCTTAAGACTGCCTTGACTACAATTCTGGTATTGGTATTACCCACGAGTTCAGGATCCTATATCGTGTATTGTGATGCATCGCATATTGGGCTTGGTACAGTATTGACGCAGGATGGCAGTTCCACGAGTGTTAATCAACTCACAATCTACGATGATAGGATTAACCACGTCAATTCATAACTATTAAGTTCCATTCCTCAATTCAATATGCCACTACCAAGCTCTGTAATATTATTTCTGTTTGGGCATTGGTACACTTGATCCAATTCCTAAGGATATTATGTTTGGAATATTTTCTATTTTTTTAATGGTCTCTTTAACCAAATGGATAATCCTTCTATGTAAATTTGATCACCGAATTCACTATTGCATTTCGGTTATTAGAATTAGTTCTAAGCGACTATCAAACTCTTCTAGACATAGTTGATAAAAACTTGAAGTAAAGAAGGAACAAAAAGTTTTAAACTTTAAATTGCTTAAGGTTAGATAAAGTTGCTTCCTTGCTATAGTATTTAGTTAAGAACGTGAAAGTGGAATAGATATATAAAGTTTCTAATATCACCAGTAGATCCATCCTTTTGCTTTGACATGGATATCTTTCATCCACTAGGGATTTCTTTCACATCTGCTCTACCAACTCAAAATTACATACCAATTTCTCACTTCACCACTCAAACTCTAACTTTTATTTACAACTAAATTTATCATCCCAATAATCTTATTGATTAAAGAAAGAAAATAAGGAAGAAAACTAAAAAAGAAAGGAAAGTTTCTTACAGTTCGACGATTGAGATGGGTGCCAAGAACTTAATGGTTTCTAGTTTTTCAGCGGTTGAACTAACCCTCTGATTTCAATCCTTTAGCTTAAGATTCAATTGTTAAAAGGTCATATGTTGGTTGCCGCTAGGTTTTTAACGTGAAGACATATTATTGTCACTTTGAGTTTGGCCCAACTTGTTTTGTAATTGGTCCATTCAATAATTTCTTTCTCTTTCTTTTCTTTTTCTTTTAGGAACTCCAAAGTACTTCACTATATACCATGTGTCCATTGGTATAGTTCCAAGCACCTGTTTAGATCGTGTAGGTCCTTATACTATTCGAACACCTTAATTACGTTATTAAATCTGTAATTATAAAACGTTTAAGCTAGATTCTTCATCAGTTGACGTCGGCGTTTCCTCCTCGGTGCTTTTCGGCAAAGCCCCGTCTGCAACTTATACACAGTCAGCACAAGGAGGTTCACGAACCCACATAAGCAATATCAACAAACCGCCGCACATTCCGTCGTCAACCACTGCGAGTTGCGCCGTCTTTCAAACCCAGTCGTGATGACGAATCTTGGGCCGATAAAAGTGGTCGTCGCCGCCGTTCCACTGATACAGCTGAATCTCCTCCTAATTCATGAAACATCTTAGAGGAAATTGATCGCGAACGCCGACCACTGCAACTCACTCTCGTTTCTCCTCAAATATCCATAGCTAAATCCAAAAAAATCTCGAAGATTTTGCAGATCTCTTGATTGACATATTAGAAGTATTAGCTTTGGTATTTTCGTTGAAAGCTCAATAACCATGGTGTCGACCGCTAAGCTCAAATTTGTTTGCTTTCACAGTTTTTTTTATCCATTTTCGTTATTCATTTATTTTCATAGCCCACGTGCTTTTGATTTTTCCAGTTCCAGTTCCAGTTCACATGCTCTAATTAGAGTCATTTTTAAGCCTTTTCGTGTGGCCTCTTTATGTGGCAAATATTCAAATTGCAACGGACACATGTTTGGGGGTTTTCAGGCAATCTCTATTTAGTCCGGCAATGAGAACTAAGACAATAAGGTGGATGGTGGTGGACTAGTGGAGAGAGAGGGGAAGGTGATGGTTTGTTAAAGAGTAGGAGAAAAAAGAAAGAGAAATGAATTTTAAAAAGATAAAATTGATCTCTCACGCTCTGAGAAATCACCACTATGCTACATCATGAAGTTGTCTATATGATACATTTTAAATATGGTTAGAGTATTCAATGGAACTACTTAAGAAAAAATGTACATTCTGGAAAGTGTGAAAAACTTTAACGGGTCGGCGATGTATTTTTGCCTATTAAAAATTATGACAATAGAAAATGTAAAAGATACTGATTACATATCTAATTAACTAAGCACATAATTACAGAAAATTCATGTAATTAGACCTCAACTAACTTGAGATTAAGAGCGTAACTATTGTTATTGTTTGAAATTTAAAATAAAAAAACTAGAGGCTTTGAACAAACAAAAGTAGGATTAGTTTATGGCATAGCTCTAGTTGCCTTTCTGTGGGGGTAGAAGCCTATTCTTAGATTGTCAATATACAACCAAATAGCAATTTGGAGATTCATTTGCTTGACGAGTACAATCTCATGCAAAAATCACGAGCCTCAATGAACACAAGAAGAATTCCTATTGTCATTATGCAAATCAATGAAAAAAATATTTAACAGTATCACCGCCATAATCAAACTCATATATGCAGCACCACTCAAAGGCGGATCCAAGTTGGCGTAATTAAAGTTATGGGTTCATATTTACTATTTGTTAAAATTTCAATGAATTTTTAAGTTGATACTTGATATTGAAAATAATGGGTTCAGTTAAACCGATACCTATACACTGCATCCGCCTCTCGACTTTCACTATATTTACTTTTTCAACATATCTAAATGAACCTCAAAAGATTTTCATATTGTTCTATGGTGAGAATTTGTGTTAAATTGTATAGAGGAAAAGTCCAAAACCATACATGATCTTTGGCTTTAGACTCAAAGTCATACATATTCTTTCATATGGAGCACTAATAGTACATTTACTTTAACAAAGTGGTACACTTTTAGTCATAACACTGAGAAAAAACCCCCAAAAATATATTATCTTTGGTTTTAAACTCAAAGTCATACATATTCTTGCACATGGAGCACTAATAGTCCATTTACTTTAACAAAGTGGTGCACTTTTAATCATAATATTAAACACATTTTAATTTTTAACAGAAATCTAAGATTTGACAAAATATCCGTTCCTTTATTTTCTTGTTTACCGAAAGAAATAAAGATGACAGATTTATCTAGATAGCAAATAGTAAATATACATAGAATTTATTTACTATTTATTTATTTACTATACGTAAAATATACATTTTACTAAGAAATATTAAACACCGTTAATTTTTATTTGCAATGATTTTTATCTAGATAACCTCAAATGTTATCTAGATTTTTTATTATATACATAATATTTATTTTTATTTTATGTATATTTACTATACGTTGACTCCCTTAAAATAAAAAAATCTAATAAATATATATTTATTTTATGTCAACGTATAGTAAATATTATGTATTTAATAAAAAATCTAGATAACATTTGAGGTTATCTAGATAAAAATCATTGCAAATAAAAATTAACGGTGTTTAACATTTCTTAGTAAAATGTATATTTTACATATAGTAAATAGATAAATAGTAAATAAATTCTATGTATATTTACTATTTACTATCTAGATAAATCGGTCATCTTTATTTCTTTCAGTAAACAAGAAAATAAAGGGAACATATATTTTGTCAGATCCTAGATTTTTGTTAAAAATTAAAATCTGTTTAGTGTTATGACTAAAAGTGCACCACCTTGTTAAAGTAAATGGACTATTAGTTCTCCATGTGGAAAAATATGTATGACTTTGAGTCTAAAGCCAAAGATCATGTATTTTTTGGGTTTTTTCTCAGTGTTATGACTAAAAGTGCACCACTTTGTTAAATTAAATGTACTATTAGTGCTCCATGTGAAAGAATATGTATGACTTTGAGTCTAAAGCCAAAGATCATCTATGGTTTTGGGCTTTTCCTCAATTGTATACATATATTTTTTCCCCACCTAAACAAAAAGAAAAAAGAACCAACAAAAAGTCGACAAGTATCCAAAATTTATCTGAAAATAATGAACAATTTGGAAAATACAAGAAAACAAAAACTATTCAATATTCGTCATCTCATTGTGATTCAGAATCCAGTTGGCTCATTCTTGGCAAAATATGTACGTCCAAAACCTGAAACCCCAACGGAGTTTCCACCACCACCAAACTCGGCGGCTTGGCCACCACATCCACAACCGCAATACCATCACTGCCGCTGCGAACCACGCATACTCTACCGCCGGCAGCCGCCAAATGTTGTGCACCTTTAAGCATCTCATTCTCCAAAATCTCCACCCAACTGTCATTTCCTGGATAATACTTTCTCAATGCTCCTTTAGATTCATCCACCATGTAAATAATTTCTTCCTCCATCGCCGCCGCCGGACCTCTCCAACCCACTAGCATCCCCTCCGGCATCTCCTGCCACGTGTCCTTTTCAACGTCGTAGATGATTCCTTCCTTTGCAGCATTGCCTTTCACGTTCACCATACACAGCTTCCCTCTCCAACCCACTGCTTCAATCGCTTCCCTACTGAACTTCCCATCCTTAAGACCGCCCATTTTCTCCCATTTCCATCCGCTTTTAGTACCCTTGTTTTTATCGTGATGGTGGTTACAGCTGTAACCATAGCTGTTGTTACTTTTCAGGTCCCACTTCTCAACCGATCGAGCTACCTCTTGGTTGTAGTGGGAACCAATCCCACTTGCAACGTAAACCACGCCGCGTGACGCACCAGCAGCACACCACCGTCGCGGTGTGGCGAGTGGGGGACCGTAAGTCCATTTTCGGCTGAGCGGATTGAAAACAAAGGGCCGAGATAAGGCCGGCAATAGATGGTCAGCGGTTGCGGCGAGGAGGACAAATTTGCCAAAAACGCTCACCGATTGAATCGGGAGGTGACGGGAGATGAAAGAAGGGTGACGAAGCAGGAGACGAAGATGCGGTTCAAGAGGTGGAGGAGGAAGTAAGTGCCATTTGGATGAAATCGGATCGAAGTTGGCGAATTCGACAGAATCCTCATATTGATTTGTTTTCTCCTTAGATTGTGAAGGTTTCAATAACGAATAGATAGATAAAAAGGGGGGGAAAGAAGGAGAATAAAGAAGCCGGCGCCAAGATTTACAAACGGAGTAAAGAGTCAAAGGTTGTTGTACAAGAGAGAGACAAATTTGGGCTATATCATCAGGAAGTCCAGGAATCAAGGACTGATGATAATGATTCTTTCGGCGTTTAATGGCAGCTCCGGCAGCGGCGATGGTGGCGGAGTTGTTCATTTGAGGGCGAAAAGGGTAGGGGACGTGTAAGAGTGGGATAGGAAGTTGAAGATTTTGAGTTTGTAAGACTTTGGACTTTACGCCATTACTTTAATGGCCTAAAAAATTATGTTGTCATTCAAAGGGATAGAGAGAGAAGGATCAGAATTAAAAGGCAAAAGTTGGATAGAAGTTAGGAGGAACATAGACATTACCCATCTTATCCCTTTTTTTTGGTTTTTCTAATTGAAGAAGGTTTCCACTAGTAGTATTAAATTGGGACGGTCTTAGTGGGATATAAATTAAATAGGAACCACGCGGGATCTTATTGCACGTGAAATTTTCTTCCAAATTAGTTATGATAGTAAACTTTGTATTCATTGCCTAACTTTTTTTTTTCCCGTAAAAGTCATTGAATTTTATATTAATTACCAAAAATTTAATTTTCTTTCTTTAATTTGTTACACAAAAATCATTTTATTATGCTCTACTTATCACAATAATCACTTTGACCAGATTTTATATACCCTTGAAATTATAAATCCTTTCATTTATGCAACATCTTCTATATTATATGCTATATACTATACTTATACTCAGGTATTTTACTTATAGTTAAAATAACTTAATATTATTTTATTTATTATTTTATAATATATTCGTACATTTAATTTTTTCTTAACATTAATTTTTAAGATATATAAGTAGCATTATTAAATTTGTCGATAACATTACCGTGAACAAATCTCAAGTCCATATTCTTAACCATGCTTAATGAAATATTTTTAATAAAAATTATAAAACCAAAGCTCACTGATTTATCAGTTAAGCCATGCCCATTTATCTAATACATAAAATATTTACATATAGCACAATGATATATCGGGTTAATACTTTCAAATAAATAATATTAACTGATAAAGCTTTAAAAAATCTCAATATTAAACACAAATATTTTTGAAACTTTTTCTAAAATTCTTATTAACTATAAAAAAACTATCATTTGTTAAACAAATCTATTTTTCTTATTTCAAATAAATATTTTTTTTATTGTTTTTATATTTAAAATATGTTCATGTTTGAATATGATTAAACAAATTGAGTTCCATGGAAAAATTAAATGTATGGATATATTATAAAAATAATAAATAAAATAATATAAAGTTATTTTAATTATAAGTAAAATACCTAGGTAAAAATATATTATATAGTATATAATATAGAAGGTATTACATAAATAAAAGGATTTATAATATCAATAGCATAATAGACTTTTCAAGTAGAAATATTATAAAATTTGGCCAATATGAATTTTGTGATAAATAGAGCTAAAATGTTTTTTCTGTAACAAAAGAAAGAAAAGTGACTTTTGAATAATTAACACAAAGTTAAATAATTTTTATGTAATAAAAAGAAGAAAAATGACTTTTTCGTAATTAACACAAAATTGAATGACCACCCATGAAATGTTGAGAATATTAATGTTTTCTATTCAAGTTTAGAAACTTTTTATTTCGTCCACAAAGATTTAATTACTCATGTTCATTTCTGTCCCTAAAGCTTATGCTTGCACCAATTCTAGTCCCGATCTATAAAGATGTGGGCTTTTTCGGGTTTAGATAAAAAAATTGGAGTATTAAGATTTGTTCTATTTCGATGGAGATATTATAAGAGCAAGTAGAATAACAATCATTCAACTGATTGTTCTTGCTCTTATCACTCTTAACTTATATAAATGAGAGAGATAGAGAGAGAGCGCACTCCCGAGCAAGGATGAATGTCAAATAGAAGATGCGCAAGCTATAGGGTAAACCAAATTATTCCAAATTGTGAGTTCACTCTTAAATTTGTTTCATTTGACATCGGAATTAGGAAACTTTACTACATTTTACGGATATCTTGATTATTATTGATGATCTATAAATTTGAAAAAATTGAATATTTTTATTTTAGTTGGGTAAAATATAACAAGGTTTGCAAGGGAAGGGGACAATTCAGATCTTAATTAGTTTGAGATCAATTCTAACCAAAGTTCAATTCAACTCGATCACCAGTTTATTTATCCACAAAGCAAACTAGATTAACTTGACAAATTGATTGAATGTGTACCTCTATTACGCTCGGCAGTTAATGACAGGTTTACCTATTACGATTGGTAGTTAGTGACAGATTTATGTTAAAGCTAGTAAAGCACCTCTCTTATTCTATAAAGCACTTATTTATGTCTCTCAGAATAACATTTTCAGACCACATTACCATAAGAATTAAGTTCATGTCATAGTTCAAGTCATAACTAAGACATACTTGGGAAGAAAGTGTCGGGTTATGCTTCCGTATCACTGCAGCAACAACAACAAATCTAGTCTAATCTCACAAAGTAGAATCTGAGGGGTAGAGCATACGCAGACCTTACCCATACCTTGTGAAAGTTGAGAGGTTGTTTCCTATACTTATACATATTATTATATTCTCTCCGTTCTAATTTATTTGAACTTGTTTGACTGTGTACGTAATTTAAGAAAAAATAAAGACTTTTTAAATTTGTGGTCCTAAACAAGTTAAAAAGGGGTCCAGAGTATTTGTGTAGTTATAAAAGCTTCTCATTAAGGGTAGAATTGAAAGTTTAAGCTAAATTATTTCCAAATTTAGAAAGGGGTCATTCTTTTTGGAACGCACCAAAAAGGAAATAGGTTCACATAAACCGGAACGAAGAGAGTACTATGTAATTATTGTGAATTCATATCTTATGTTCATTAATAGTTCTAATAATAGTTTCCTAATTTTTGAAGAGATATTTGATATTAAACTGAAGTTAGGGGAACGAACAGACAGTGGCGGAGCCAAGATTTTCATTAAGGGAAGTCAAAACATAAAGAAATAAACTTATCAAGAAGTCAATGGGTGTCATTATATATATATATATATATATATTATTTTTAAAAATTACCTAGCTATACAGTGTAATTTTTCGACGAATGAGTGTCGGTTGACACCCCTTTGGTGTATGTGGCTCCCCCACTGCGAACAGATACGTATATGCATATAGATGACGTTAAACAGGTGGACACTTTGATATATTATAGTAATGATGTGAATATTTTTATCCAAATAATCCCCTGTGATTAAAAATTGGCAAGTGTAAATAGTTTTGGTCATCCAAACATAAAAGTTTTGCTTCCCTTTCTTCTTGTTCCTCATATTCGCCACAAAAGAAGTCAATTTCCTACAGCAACATAATTGCATTTATTCAAATTATTCTAGTTTTTGTTGTTACATTTCAAATTGTTATGGCAATAAATGTTAACAGAGATGTAAATCTAACTGCTTTAAATTTTCATTTTAAAAATTCATTTTAAGGAGATTTCTTTTTCTTAGGAATGAGAAGTCAACAAGGCTGCAAATTATATACAAAAGTGTTATATTATGAAGTTGGATATTAAGTCACAAGTATACGTCTAGTAAAAAATCAGAGAGACAGATGTGAGCTAATTCCATAGATGGTCACTTATTTTTCACTTTATTGCATTAAATTATTAAGTTAAGCTTTTTAATAAAAAAAATCACTTAAACATTATTTATATCACGAAAGTCAGAAACTTTCTCATTCAACTTTGTCTATACATAGAACGTAAGGTTCAAGTGAAAATTTATTTGATTAAAAACAAAATAGTTCAAATGGAACGAAGGGCAAGAAGGTAAGTTCAAGTTAAGAAAGGAAAAGGTTGAATTGGACTTTTGCAATCAATGCATGTCGGGTGAACGAAAAGGCTGAGACAGAGAAGCAAGAGGTGGATGAGATACTTGGATTTTAGGGGAGTGGGCAATGGGGCCATTAGCATTAGGTAGGCATAGGGAAAAGGGGAAGAAGAACCATACTTAAATGAGAAAAGGTGGTGTATAATTTAGTCGAATAATAAACCAAAAGAAAAAAACAAATGTTGAGAGGGGAAAGAGAAAATAGCAGTGAGTGGCTTATAAAAGTAGCCTTTTCGGTACGCTATTCTTCCTCTCTTTTAACCTCCTCTTCATGTCCTTTCTCTTTTTGTGATGTGAATATTCTATGTATGTTGCCCTCTTTGACAACGTATAAAGTATAAACTCAACTTGTTATGTTCTTTTCTTTTCTATTCTTTGGCTCTCCGCTTCAAATTTCTCTCCTTATTTATGGACTCAAATGTTTTCCTCTTTATTTGGGATTTAGGAAATCTGTATTGATTGTCCAGTTTCAGAATTTACCCTCGGCTTTTGCTTTCACGTCTCTCTCAAATTTCAGTCACGAATTTTATAATATCAAAGTAGCTTTCCTTCGACTTTAGCACATAAGCTTTCCTTCGACTTTAGCATTATATATATATATATATATACACTAGATTTAGTGTACGTGCGTTAGCACGTATTTTTCGCGGTTATCAATAAATAAGTGTATAAAATTTAGAGTAAAAATAATTATTTGTAATAGCAATTGGCGTCGAAATAGTGCAACATTCATTTAATTAAAAAATAAATATTATTGACAAAATAGTTGAATACAGAGTTATTAGATATCTTCTGAACTTGCAAAGATTAAGAATTTAGGTAGGTTAATTATATAATTTTTGTATTTATATATATATTTTATTGTACGAAGAAAATTATAATATGTTATATTTTTATATCTGATCTAATATCTCTTTATAGACGACGTTCTTGGTGTAAAAATACTATTCCAAGCATTAAGTGTTATATATATCATATAATCCTTGGTAAAATATTTTTTAAATTATATGCTTTTTTGGATTTGGTTCAGGTTATTTGAATGAGTGAATAAATTATGATAAAGTTTTCTTCTCTTATTAATTACTTAGTACTTTTATCTCCCTCTTCAAGTGTTATTTTTCCTAATCTACGTATATTTATTTTTATACTTCTAATGATTTAACTTTTCAACGTCAATTTACTTTTTCTAAAATAACTATTTTTCTTATCTCTTTTGATTGATTCATAAACGTTAAAGTAAAACTTTTTAAATTTTTCTCGTTAGTACATGAATTTCATGAAAAAATTTAAGGTATCTTATTATAGTTTGACTTTAGACCATCAATTTTATTGCGCCCCTACGATTAGCTATGAAATTTTATTTATTTAATTTTGTATTTATTTTTTCTATTCTTCAATCTTAGTGATTACTTTTCTTGCAAGTCAAATCGGTCTAACAAATTGACATTTAATATTCTTTAATAATCCTTCATATTACTCGAAGTTTTGACCATCAAAGAACAAAAGTTTATATTTCAAGACATGTTTAATGAATATTATTTTATTTTCTTTATTTCACCTACTAGGCTCCTTAAATTTTCAAATTTTAATAAAATTTAGTGGCTTAAAATTGAAGATATTCTTCAGACATGCATCGTCATATATTCAAGTCTTTTCAAGTGAATTATTTGATCATTTACTCATAAAATGTGGCCGGTGGTACATAATACATATAAAAAGTGACAATCAGACCATACCTACAAGGGTGGCCAAGTTGATTGAGCAGAAAATCCCCAAATGGGAGATCGTAGGTTCAAACCACCTGCATGCTTTCTTGGTGGAGCGATTCCCTAAAAGCATTCTATATCTCTAAAAAAATATCCACGATATAAAAGGTTACAAAATGTGATTTAAAATCACAGATGAGTTAATATACGTCTAAAATAAAGTATATTATGAAAGAATATAACATATATTACAGTAATATTGAGAAAGTTATCACATTTGATTTTATATTTGCTGAAGTAATTCTTTCCAAATTTATTTTATATATGAGGGAGTAATATATCTCTTCGAAAAAACTATTAAAATAAATATTATCTAATTTTATTTACCTGTAGGCTATAGAGTATTTGACTTTGTATCCTACATATCTATCTTTGTATCCAAAATATCTATCTGCGTATGGTCATCACCAAGAGGAGTCTTGAATTGTCAGCCACACAAATAAAAATTATTAATACAAAAAAGTGGTTTCAAATAAAGAACACAATTCAAAGAAGAAAAAGATTATATAAACTAAAATTTAATCGATTTTAAAGTCCTAAATATTAGGACTTTCAACATAATTCAAATAATTAAGGAAAATTTAATAATTAAAATTTTAGTTGATATTTCTATATATTTAGTTATTTAGCAAATACTATTTCAGATCAAATAGATATCAATACCACTCATTCAATTACAAAAAATATTAAGAAAAGAGGAAGAAACTTAAAAATTAGGAAGAAAAATAAAAACTTGACTACTCATGTAGGTTTAACCAAAAACAAAATCGTGCAACACACAACAGAAAGACATACATTAGCAAATACTATTTCAGATCAAATAAATATCAGTACCGCTCATTTAGTTACAAAAAAACATTAAGAAAAGAGGAAAAAACTTAAAAATCAGGCATAAAGAAAAATAAAAACTTGACTACTCATGTAGGTTTAACCCAAAAAGTTTGTGCAACACACAATAAAAAGACATACATTATAGATTTTTTAATTAAGCTTCAATGAAAAAGGGTAAAAAACTATTTACTGAAGATAATTTTAAACTGATATTGGTACATGGGATATCATAAATAAAAATCAAAACCGACAAGCACAAAAAAATTACCTCCGCACATGTCCACGTTATCAAGACTTTATGATAAAAAATATGAAATACTGACTCCTTTTATAGAGTGTTTAGCTCCTTATTCTAAACGGTTATGGTTTTAAAATTGTAGAAAACCTAACTTTTTTTTTGTGTGTGTGTCCTTCGGCAATTTTAGTAAAAGAAGACTAAACCTAAACTAACATTAATTGATGCAAACCTAAACTAACATTAATTGATGCTTCTTGTTCGATTTTGGTAAAAGAATACCAAGCCTAAAGCAAAAATAAATGCTGCTTCTGATTTCGGTTTGGTTTAAAATTCTAGACAACAAAAAATTAACTTTGTAACCTACGGAAATTATGATAAGTACTACTAAAAGAATACTAAACCTAGTGTCATTAATTGTTGTTCCTTATTTACTTTTGATTTAGAATTCTAGAAGATCAAAAAGTGGCTTTAATTATGATAAAAGAAATTAAATCCAGACTAATATTAATTGCTCGGCAATTCTGGTTAAAGAATCCTAATCTAAAATGACACTAATTATGTTAGAAAAATATAATGCTAAAACCTAAAGTGACATAAATTGTTAGGCAATTCAATTTTGGTTTCCTCGAAATACCTTTTTGTATTATAATTACAAATTTATCCAACATAAATTGTACTTACAAAGGGTAAAAAAGACGAACGACTTTTCGCTAAGTACTTTCGTGCTTTTAATATAGTAAGTATATATATATATATATATATATATATATATATATAGAAAAGACGAATAAGTAAATATCTTCAAAACTAAAAATGTACAATGCTTTAATTATTTTCAAATGCAGATCAATCAACAAAAAAATTATTAATCTATATGCGATGAATTAGGTCATTGTATGGACGGCCCGACTATTTACAAATTACAAATGTACCTTAAACAATACAATTGGTGATCTTCATAAGTTAATACAACTATGAGAGATTATTTTATTGGAGCAACTGCTATCACTAGTACTATTGCCAACCAGATTTAATAAACAACTAAGGATGCGACAAATTTTCCCTTTTCTTAGCTAGATTTGGTTGGTCATCGTCATCATTAATATATTATTATTATTGTTACTATCCATATACGTAGATTTTGACATTTATTAGAATATAGTTCATTTTTTATCAAGCACATTATTGAAATAGTTTCATAAAACATTTTAGAATCAGCAAAAATTTGTCTTTCTTAATTAAGAGTCGTAAACAATTATTCAGAAATTTTAAGCAATCAAAGGATGCTAAAACTTTCTGATGCAATTTTGGTAAGATTCTATACATGCTGGACTAGTTAGCAAGTAATAACAAAATCATATTTGTATCATAATTACGTAAGAAGTAAGTTTGGTTACTCAAAATGTAACGTCAATAAGGCTTTGGCACTATATTTAAAATAATATACCAGTTAAATATTTTAAAGAGAAATATCTAAAAGTACTAGAGGGGGTGAATTGTATCCCTTTTGTATATTAGTTGGCTGTACTGATCAATAACTAGTCGATTATCTAGGTAACTAGATATACAAAAATAAATAAAGTACAGAAGTAAAACTGACATGTGATATTTTTATACTGGTTCAAATTCAATATGAATTCTAGTCCAGTCCTGTTGAATTATAAGAGGATTATCTCTATAAGATCTTGTGATGAAATGAGTACAACTTCGTTGGCGAATTTCCTATGCACACACCAACCTTTTTTTTTTCAATTAGTTTCTTTTTATTTAATGTCTCATCGATATATTTCTTTCTCCAACTTGAACTATAATGCTTGTTAATGAGCTTGAAGTTGGCAAGACAACGTATGTGTTGCTTATTCTTCCTTGGTCGATATTGTCACGACTCAAAACCTCGCCTTAGGCGTCGTGATGGCACCTAGTCTTTAAGATTAGGTAAGCCGATTACTTACAATAGTTAAACCAGTTAAGCATGATATTTGTAAAGCAGAATTTAATATAAATACCGAAGTAAAGGTGATACAAGCCTATGCAGCAATAATCATAACAATCCTCCCAAGACTAGGTAGTATAAAGTCACGAACTCTAATTGAATACATAAAAATATCTCAAAACAAAATACAATATTGTTCGAATAGCGAATTAACAGTACAATTCAAAGTAAAACGGGCTCCAAGGGACTGTGGTGACCAAGCAGGCCTATCTTGAATCCTCGCGTTCAAAGAAGTTAACTCTGCCTGAGTCCGTTATCTCCAATACCTGGATCTGCACAAAATGTACAGAAGTGTAGTATGAGTACACCACGGTCGGTACCTAGTAAGTATCAAGACTAACCTCGGTGAAGTAGTGATGAGGTACAAGTCAAGACACCTACTAGAGATAATAACATGTGTAGTATATAAGTATAAAGCTAATAATGAAAGCAAGAATCAGCAAATGGCAATAAGAAATAACATGTGTTAAAAATAGTAAAGTAATCAGAACACCGTTAAAGTACTAGTGAAACCAAATGAGGTAAAGAAATAACAACCAAACAATCAAGTCGTTCTAACACAAGGTTTACAACAAAACCACCCCGAGGTACCACTCCTCAAAACCACAAGCCACGAGTCCCAAATAATAAATCATATACACATGGCACCTCGTGACCATATTATCTATTACAACCGCATGGACAAGTCACGTGCTGCACGGACAACTCACGTGCCAATACCTCAATCCGTCCATCATGTTCAGAGGCTCACTATCACAATCCGCCTGGCGTGGTCATAAGATCAATATCACAATCTACTCGGTATGATCACAGACTCAATATCACAATCTGCCCGGCGTGGTCACAGGCTCAATACAACAATAAAAGCAGATATACAAGAATACATGTGCATGATCAATAAATATCAAGTTTCATACTTTTGAACCGGTATAATTGGCATGCTACAGTTTATGCAAGTGCGAGTGTACTATTACAGTCCAAGTCAACAAGTAATATCAAGACACCGGGTAGCTTATTGAAAACAACGCAACAAGCCACGTAAGGAACATGGCACACATAAGGAAAATCACGCCATCACACGAATATCTTCAACATTATGCCCCAGCCGTCACATATCATCTATATCATAGCCACCCTTATCTCTCCATATTGACAATATCATACTAGCCACCCATATCGCTCCGCCTAGACAATAATATAATAGCCACATGTATCACTCCGCCCAGACAATAACACAATAGCCACCCGTATCGTTATGCGAAGACAATAACATAATAGTCACCCGTATCACTTCACCTAGACAATATATCAATAGCCACCTCTATCACTCTACATAATCAACAACAGTGAGATGCCACCTTTATGCTCTACATAGCAATAATTATCCACACAATAAATTCACATGTGCCAACATCACAACAACACGACATATCAACTCGTTCCACAAGTGCCCATAGACCACAACCTTTCCAAAATAATAATACCAATATCACCACAACACATAGCCCACGACTCGACCTCAATATGTACAAGAATCTCAATAGCAACAAAATAAAACTGAAAAATAACTCAATAATGAAAGATACTCCATTAAACAACAACTTCAACTAAAATAGATTAATGGCTCTCAATAACTTCAACTTCAAATTTTAGTGTATAACATAAGCTAACAATGAAAGATATGACATGAAATAGCAACTACGTCTAAATGCAGGAGAATAACTCGACAACAAAAAGATATCATGTAATAGCAACTTCAAATAAGAATCATTCAACAATAAAAGAGGTAACAACTTCTAATAAGTGTTGGCGGCCAATTTTGACCCTTTATTTTAAAATTAATTTATTCACACTTAACAATTTACAATAAATACTTTAAAAGTATATTCTATTAATGAATATCTATTTTATAAATTAATTAAGTATTAGTTTCAAAATTAATCATGTAGTACTGATATTGTGTAATTACAAATGTATTTACTATAATAAAAAAATATTTTTTGTATATACATTACATAGGTTTTATAAGTTGACAAAATTACTCCTTAATTTCCAGTGGATTAGGTTACTATGTTAATATTTTAAAATTAGTGCTATAATTCAAAATATGTGTCATTTATAAATAATTAATTAAAATAATTAGCAACATATAGTAATTATAATTTTACCATATTTTTTTAATTAAAATTGTTAAGTTTATTAAAATTGATTTTAAAAGGGTTACAAACGAAAAGGCTACAATTGCAATTCCTTAACTAAATATAGAATGGCTATTAGTTAAATTATTTTTAGCCAAAATACCAAGCCCAATTCGGATTTGACCCAGTCTAAATATCCCATCTCATTCCAAGGTGGCAATCCATACCACTACTTGCGAACCAATGAGATCGTGCCACGTTACCCTCATTTATCACTCACAAAACAAACACACAGGCATCTGAACCGTTGATCCATCTGATCAGCGGCTCCCATTTAATTCCTGATTTTCCTTTGATTTTTAAAACAGCCGCCAAAGACCCCACCTCCACCGTTCAAACCTCATAATCCAATGGCCATTAAAATTCTTTCTAAAAAATCCTAAATGCACAAAACCGTTGATCACCAGATCCAACGGCCCGTATCATATCTCCTAAGCTTAACCTTAGAGACGCCCCAAAACCCCCAAAGCCCTAAATTATTTGTCACCTGCCTAGCCACCCTTCTTTCCCCTTCCTATCTCTTTTCTCCCGTCTGCCCTAGCTCCATCAATCAACAGACCTTTCACAAATTAGTGCAAGGTCATGAAATTAACCTCAAATCATCTCATTTGTCCCCTATATCCACGATTCTCATTGAATCTTTCCCCGTTTCATCATCGAAATTCAAATCTCCCAAATTCAAACCCTAACCCCAACGATGAAACTTCAAATCGCCATTGACCTTTCAAATCCATGGCATGCATGGCTGTTCATTTTGTTCATGTACTCCTGATCTCGTCATTCTTTCTATTTTCACCATTCAATTTCAAAATCCCTAATCGAAGAAGTCAGACCAAAAGATGAAACTTCAACTCGCTAGATTTTCTTTTGCCCTTTCAAATCGAAGCAAGCATGAGACGTTTGCTGGCTTCATCATTAATATTCGACACCCAGAGGTCAAATGCAATGACCTCTGGGTATTAGGGTTCTGACCGGTAGTTTCTTGTGCTTCAACATTCAGCCTCTCATATCTCTCCACTCAAGTAAACTCAAACACTGATTTCACCTTTGTTCTCTCTGATTTTACCCGACTATGCTCACATCATCAACTTATCGACACTCTCCACTATCTTAGTTTGAAATATGATATTCTAAGGCCTTAAATGGCACTATAAATAGGGCCTTTAATGTTCTCATCTACAATAACCTAACACTGAACATACATACAGTCACGAACACTAAGCACACAAAGACACTAAGAACATTAGGGTTTCTGGTCTTAGCTTTCTTACTATTTCCCCTCTCTTTAGTTCTTTTGCTGGTTCAAGCTAAAAGTTTTTGGGATCTTGAGCAACAAAAAAAATTCGTTTGGTCTGCTTCCCTTAAGAAGGTTAGCATCTTTCTCTCCCTTTTTCTTTTGTTCATCTCTCTGAATGATTTAGATATGTCGAGTTAAGTTTTGTAGATCATAATTATGCTGTATGTATTTGACATGTTTGATATTTATGCTTTGTTAGTTTGACAACCTTTTATGGTCAGCTTGTTCTATTATGATTCTCTAAAGTGATAATCAATTAAGCTATTGATAATTGTTAATCTTTGTTATGAGTTTTCCTACAGTCTCCATGCCTGAATTCTTACGTGTTTATTGTAATGACCCAACCGATCGTTTTGAGCATTTACACTTCCCTCGGTAGTTTACGGGCATGAGTAGCTCCGTATAATGTATTTTGATTTGTGTGAATCGTCGGTTTTGGTTTTCAGGTTATTTGGGGCTGATTTGGAAGAATGATTCTCAACTAGGGAGCTTTAAATTTGAAAGAGTTGACCAAGTTTAACTTTTTAGTATTTGATCTCGGATTGGAATTTTGATGGTTCCGGTAGGTCCGTTGGGAGATTTTCGACTTAGGAGCGCATCTGTACTATGATTTGGAGGACCGTGGTTGAATTTGGCTCGAAATGGCGAAAGTCGAAATTTTGGAAAGTTTGACCTGGAGTGAACTTTTTGATATCGGGGTCGGATTCCGATTCCGGAAGTTGGAGCAGGTCCGTAATGTCGAATGTGACTTGTGTGCAAAATTTGAGGTCAATCGGACGTGATTTGATAGGTATCGGCATCGGTTGTGGAAGTTTGAAGTTTCAAAGTTCATTGATTTCGAGTTGAGGTGTGATTCATCGTTTTGATGTTGTTATGTTTGATTTGAGGCCTCGAGTAGGTCCGTGTTATGTTATTGGACCTGTAGATATATTCGGACAGGGTCCTGAGTGGTTCGGGTGAGTTTCGGGCGAGGTTCGGATCACTTTCGTTGCATAATGCATTGCTGAAGGCTGCTTGTTCTGATGTGATCGCACATGCGACTGGTATTGCGCAGGTGCGATGGTCGCAGAAGAGCTAGTGGAGTCGCAAAAGCGAGAAGAGGCTGGGTGAGGAAGACCGCAGAAGCAGATTTTTGTAGCGCATTAGCGTACGCGCAAATGCGAGATTGGAAGCGCAGGTGCAAAAATCTTCGCAGAAGCAAAATTTGATATCCGCAGGTGCGGGGGTTGCTGGGCAAGGCTATTTTTGCAGAAGCGAAGTTTTTCCGTAGAAGCGGTGGTCGCAGATGCGAAGATCTGTCCGCAAATGCGGAATCGCTGGGCAGAATGTTATAAGTTTGAGGGTTGGTCATTTTTATCACATATTGAGCTATGGACTTCAGAATGGAGCGATTTTGTAACGACCCGGCCGGTCGTTTTGACTATTGCAATCCCGTTCCCCCATTTACTACTCAAATTGTGAATTACTGTTGTTATTTGGCTTGCCTGGGTAGTTGGTCTGGGTTCGGTGAGGCTTTGAAATGATTTAGAGTGCTTAGTTTCAAGGTTTAGAATTTAAGTTGAAAAGGATGACTGGATGTTAACTTATGTGTAACGACCTTGGAGAGAATTTGCTAAGGAAATTAAGTTTTGGTGGTGCCAAGGTAGAACAATTAGTACAAAGATTGTAGAAATTTCTCAAAAATTCAGACTTTTTGGGTTGAACAATGCACCGCAGTGTAAAGGAAACTTTTATCGAAAAATGGTCATTTCTGCGACCACTATGCGGTTGCAGAATCACTCTGCGGACCGCATAATGGTCGCAAAGTGGAACAGGAGGAGGGAAAGATTTGAGAAAAATCTGTGGTGCACTATGCGACCGCAGACCTGTTTTACGGTGCATTATGCGACCGCAGAACAAGTATGCGGACCGCATAATGACCACAGAACAGGTTGGTAACTCCCAGCTTTGGAGGCCAAATTATGCGGCCGGTATGCGGACCGCATACCTGTTATGCGATCGCATAACTGCTTCGGAACTTCCATTCTTTCTAATTTTTGACCCCACCCAACTTCAATTTATAGCCCTTGAAGCTCATTTTTGAGTCAAAAATGTGATATTTTAGAGAGATGTGAGAGCATTTTAGAGAGAGAAAGTAAAGACTTAGTGATTTATCCATCAATTCTTGTTCAAGGTTTGAAGATTTCACAAGGATCTTGCCAGGGCTTCAAAGAGGTAAGAATTTCTTTCCCTAATTCTTTAATTTTGGATTTGGAGTAAAGATGGGTGATTAATAGTATGATTCTTGGGTGTAGAGTATCATATACATACCAATAAGGTTGTGGAAAGATTGTTAAGTTCAAATGGGTAAGGATTGGGTTGAAAATGGTAGAAATTTTCATAGACTTTAATTGAAGATTTGAGGGTCGAGTTGGTGTCGGATTTTGGTGAAATTTTTATGGTTGGACTCATGGTTGGATGGGCGTTTATATTCTGTAACTTTTGTCGGGTTCCGAGACATGGGCCCTACAGGCAATTTTTGAGTCAATTTTGGATTTTATTGGAAAAATTAGTATTTTCTTATAGAATTAATTACAATAATTTGTATTGACTGATTCGAATTAATTGTGACTAGATACGAGGCTTTCGAAGACCAATTCTCGTGACAAGGGCATAGCGGAATAAAGAATTACACGGGTTGAGGTAAGTAACAGTTATAAATCTGGTCCTGAGGGTATGAAACCCTAGATTTTGTGTCATGTGATTATTTTGGAGGTGACGCACATGCTAGGTGACGGGCGTGTGGGCGTGCACCGAAGGGATTGTGACTTGGTCCATCCCGTGAAACTGTAAAGTTGAATAACTTATTGTTAGCTATAAGCTCTCTTTGTGTTGGAGAAATTTGACTGTAAATCATGTTAAAAAATCATGCTTAGGCTATGTGATAGTACTATTGGGACCCACAGAGGTCGCGTACTTGTTGAATTATTTGCTAATTGCTATCTTGTGCTCAGTCATGATTTTACTAGCGTATCATACCTCAGTCTTTCTTGATATTTGTTGATATACTATGTTATCTTTTTTTGGACGGATCTTTGTGATTTCTGAGAGTCCGAGAGACTTGGGAGGTTGAGGACTGAATAAGGTCGAGGGCCTGTCGGTGAGGTAAGGATATTGTCCGTGCAGGATATTATAGCATGTGAGTTATCCGTGCAGCACATGAGTTGTCCGTGAAAATTATGGCGCTTGGGCTGTAGTAGCCTTTACGGAGTCTATACATACCCCCAGTGAGCGCGGGTACCCATTGAGTGTGAGTGTTGAGGGCTGAGAGCCAAGTGGTTGAGTTGTTGTGATGAGCTGAGTGACTGTTGCCCGAGAGGCTGTACTTGCTTTGCATTTATTGTTGCACTTGGTTGCTATCTGTCATTGTTGTGAAATCTATGAAAGAATTTATGTCCGGATTACTTGAAATTGAACTGTATAAAATTGATTTGACTTAAACTGTCGGATTTGAAAGCATGTCTATTCTTTGCTGGAACTACTGAAAGTGAACTATGACTGTGTAGCTCGTCATTATCTTCAGCACCTTAGTTATTATTGTTACTTGCTGAGTTGGTTGTACTCATACTACTCCCTGCACTTCGTGTGCAGATCCAGGTGTTCCTGAACATAGCGGGTGTTGATCATTTCGCGCAGTTGATTTTCAAGAGATTTTGAGGTAGTTGCCATGTTCCGCAGACCTTGTCTCTCCTTCTCTATCTCCTTGTTTACTGTATTTAGTCTCAGACTATTATAGACCATATTTTCCAGACTTGTACTTATATTAGATGCTCATGTACTTAGTGACACCAGGTTTTGGGGAGCACTTGTATTGTATTTAAATGTTATATTTTCAATCTTGAGAGAAATTGTGGTTTATTGAGATTTTCGGCTTGCCTAGTATTGAGATAGGCGCCATCACGGCGGGTGAGATTTTGGGTCGTGACAAGTTGGTATCAGAGCTTAGGTTACATAGGTCTTACGAGTTATGAGCAGGTTTAGTAGAGTCTTGCGGATCGGTACAGAGACGTCTGTACTTATCTTCGAGAGGCTGCAGAAACCGTAGGAAAACTTCACTTTCTTGTATTCCGTCGAGGCAATTTTTTGATTCCGGAAACTAAATTTTTGTTAATCTATTCTCTCACAGATGGTGAGGACACGTACTACAGGATCGGACGGTCAACCACCAGTGCCAACAGTTAGGGCCGCGAGAGGCTGGGGCCGTGGTAGAGGCCGGGGTCGAGGTAGAGGTCGAGGTGTAGCTCGTACCACAGTTGGACCAGTATCTGTAGTACCACCAGTTGCTCTAGCTCAGGAGTTGATTCCAGATGTAGCTGAGCCGACAGGATCAAATCAGGCACCAGCTGTGCCCATTGAGATTCCAAGCCTTCAGGAGACTTTGGCCCAGATATTGGCAGCTTGCACTGGTCTGGCTCAGGTGGATTTGGCTCAGGCCGCACCTGCCGCTTCTCAGACTGGGGGAGGTACTCATACCCCCATTGCTCGTACTCCAGACCAGGTAGTATAGAGGCTTCAGATACCGGGGGTACTACCAGCCCAGCCGGTTGTAGTTGCTCAGGCACCGGTAGTTCCTGTTATGGCAGATGATGAGCAAAGGAGACTGGAGAGATTTGAGAGGCTTCGACCTCCATCTTTTAGCGGTGTTGAGTCAGAGGATGCCCAAGGTTTTCTGGATAAGTGTCAGTGGATGCTTCGGACAGTGGGTATTCTGGAGACCAGTGTGGTCTCATTCACTACTTTTCAGTTTTCTGGGACTGCCTTCAGATGGTGAGAGTCTTACGAGAGGTGTAGGCCGGTCGGTGCAGCACCCCTTACCTGGCAGCAGTTCTCCGGTCTATTCCTGGAGAAGTTCGTACCTTAATCCCGTAGAGAGGAGCTGTGCAAGCATTTTGAGCAGCTTCGTCAGAGTGATATGTCCGTAACGCAGTATGAGATGAGATTTTCAGAATTGGCCCGTCGTGCTATCTGGTTGATTCCTACAGACAAGGAAAGGATCAGGAGGTTCATAGATGGCCTCACTTTTTAGTTGCGATTACTCATGACTAGAGAGAGTGTCTGGTGCTACTTTCGACGAGGTTGTTGACATTGCTCGACATATTGAGATGGTTCACAGCCAGGAACGAGTTGAAAGGGAGGCTAAGAGGCCTCGTGGTTCCGGTGATTTCAGTGGTGTTCCTTCAGGGGGTCAGTTTTACCGTGGTAGGGGCCGTTCTTATAGACACGCTCAGGCGGGTCGTCCGGTTCATCATGGTGCATCAGCTAGCCACGGTATTTACAGTGCTCAATCAGGCCAGTCTTCATTCAATGCACTACCAGCGCAGAGTTCTCATCAGGCTTTGTCTGCTTAGGCTTCTACAGGTAATTTTTCAGGTTATCAGGAGCAGCAGTTCTGTCAGAGGAGGGGTTGTTTCGAGTGCGGAGAATTGGGTCATTTCAAGAGAGATTGTCCTAGGCTGTTGAGTGGGGCTCCACAGCAGAGTTCTCGACCAACGACACCAGCACCAGCAGTTACACCACCGCCTAACCAGCTCGGGGTAGAGGTCAGGTAGCTAGGGGTCGCCCAAGAGGGGGAGGTCGATCATGTGGCGGTCAGGCCCGATTCTATGCTTTTCCTGCCAGGCCAGATGTTGTTACTTCAAATGCAGTGATCACAGGTATTGTTTTAGTGTGCCACAGGGAGGCTTCTATATTATTTCATATGGACCAGTGTTTGGATGGGGTCACGCATTGCAGCAGAGTTATGTTGAGATATGATCCCTTATGTTAGATTCGTGTATTTTGGTTCTACATGTGTGATAGGTTCTTAGCATTGCGTTGTGGTGGTACTTGTTGAGCTTGCGGGACAGTTCTCCCATCTGAGTCAGTTTTCCATGATTTGAGTATATTTGGAATGTTGCTTATTGGTGCACATATTGCACGTGTCATGGCTTTAGATTGTAGTGATGTGGCATGTCACTAGAGTGGTCGTGTTGGATGAGATGACATCATTGGACCTAGAATGGATACTATCGGAATTGATTACAGCATGTTTGGAAGGATAATATCAAAAGTCGGCTTAGAATTGGCTATAGTTCTTGTCGAATGAGAGGGAATTCCATGACTGGTTGTTCTGATGAATGGTTATGAGTTGTACGTGTTTCTTTAATCATCGGCAGTGTACGAAGGTTTTAGAATGAGGTTTTATTTGACATGAGGTTTATTACCGATATTGGGTGGTTTTGAGCAGTTACTATGATCAGAGATTTTGCTATGGGTATTTGAGTCACGTGCTATATCGTGTGATTGTAGCTTGGGTTATGGTTGCGGTTTGGTACAGCTTGTTCAAACTTATACAACGTGTAGATTGCGAGATTCAGATCTTTTAAGAAATTCCGGATGTTGGAAAAAAATTGATAAATTTCAGTTATGTTGTGTTATCAAACCTATATGGGATAGGGTGACGCGGGATTACCCCCGGGTTTGTGCATGGCAAGGTTATACGGTGGTTTGATGGCTTTGAGAACAACTCTGGACACGTTCGAGGACGAACGCATGTTTAAGTGGGGGAAAATGTAACGACCCAACCGGTCATTTTAAGCATTTGCACTTCGCTCGATAGTTTACGGGCATGAGTGTTGATACCCAATTTTTTCCTCATATTTTTTAAATAAGTATAAATACTTTTATAACATCATTTTTCATCATTATCTAATTTTAAAACTTCAAAATCAATTTTGTATTTTGCATTTAAATTGTTCAAATATTTATTAATTATCCTTTAAATTATTTTGTGATGACTCAATTATCCAATTTATTATTTCGCACCCATATATATGTTTCATAATATTTTTACTTCATTTCATGTAATTATGTTTGTATTTTTAAGCTATTTACATAATTTCACAATAATAACCTTTATTCTATGCATAATTACTTTTTATTGTTTTGTTTGTGCTAAATAGTATTTTTTATATTTTTATAATGTCAAGCTAGCATTCTAAATCATTTTTACTGCATAAGTGATGTTTTTACTATTTATTAATCTCTTTTATGAATTATTTTTAAAATAATTTCGCATATTTAATTTATAACCCAATACAAGGCTATTTCCGGACCAAATTCAGGCCCAAACCTTTGGCCCACTCCACTTCACTCTTCAAGAGCCCAACCAAATGGCCCCTTTAAAAATCCGGTCGCGACCCATTGCATTTAACCCGCCCCATTTCTTATTCAACCCTGGCCGTTGATCTTCAATGATCAACGACCCATAATAAATCCCCATCTCTTCTTATATCCCTAAGCCCAAACCCTAAAGGCCCATTCCCAATTTCTGCCACCCCTAAATCCTCACTACTCTCTCCCCTTCAATAAACCCTAGCCGCCTCCCCTTAATCCCTCTCCTAATCCCACTGATAATGGGATTCGACTACTATTCTCTTGCCATATTTGAAACCTTTTGGTACTGGTTGTCCGTTTGTGGTGTTACCTAGGTTCTTGCCTAAACATGGCAAGCAATACCTTCTGAAATCGAACCAAAGTAGTTCGAATCTTTGATTTTGAGCATTATTTCGTCTACATACATTCAATACCATATTATGTGAGTCCGATTTCATTTAGATCTCTGTTAATTTATACTTTCCCAAAAAAAACTAGGGTTTACCCGATTTCTCTCCTAAATTGATTTTGAACTGATTTTGCATGCTTTATTTCCTTATTTATTGTTAGATTTACTCCGTTTCCTTGTGTGATCGTCCAATTTTTACTTCTATATAAACACCTCCCCATTCCCCTTCGAGAGAGGGGAATCGACATATTCTTCACTAAAAAATTGGGGCTTTTGCTATTCTCTTGTTCTATATTCTGTTTTGGCTTGCTGAAAGCCAAGGCCACTAAGACGTTGTTACTCAACCTCCTCTTGATGCGAGCATTGCCCAGAGTTCTCTCGAAGCTCTTGGGAAATTTGATGCATTGAGATTCTGGGTTCTTGTGGAATTTTGATTCTTTACTGTTATTCGTTTAACTGGTGAGTGACTGTACTTTTGCACTTTCAATTCTTATATATCTGAAATTCGCATATGTTTTCACTTTTGAGGTTCATAGCTTAATGTGTTTTTTGGGTTATTCTTGTGTGCAATTCTGTTTGCTTTACTTCAATTTTAGGTCTCTTTAACCTTTAACTTCATAATGTTGCTAGTCGAAACGTGCTTAAGCCTGATTCAAGTAATTTAGATTCTCCTAAGTCAATATGTTCTGAACCACTACTGTGTGTGACCTTTGCCTTAGTTAGCATCTCTTCAGTATTTAGTTCTGCTCAAAATGCCAATTCTGTTATTTGAACATGCTTCATCTGCATAATTTGTACTCTCTTTAGTTTAACTAGTCGATTGTGTTCAAAACCTAAATGTTTGCATTTACTATATACCATGGGTTTGTCTCCCTATTCTATTCTGAATTTCTGTAATGGTATCTTGCCTATGTAGCATGTTTTAATCCTGTGTCAAGATCCTTTTTATCAACCATGACTAATACTCTGTCGATATGCCCTTTAGCATATTTTTGGCTCTCTTGATTCACCAGTAATTGTCATAATCCGCTTCTCTATCATGTCTAAATGTTGTTCTGCTACCAAATTAACATGACTATTTTGTAACACTAGGACCTATACTTAGCATAATTTGGACCTTTTAGGTTTTCACTTATTTGGTATTATGAATCTGTGTACGATAAATTTAGCCAATCTTGAAAACTTATTCTTTCCTTAACTCTGCTAATGTGTGACTGCCTATGCACTAAGTGTTGAACCTATTTCTAAATCTTTACTGAGTTTGTTCTTAAATCCTGTGACCTGTTCGATTATCTACTCTATATGCTTAACTTGACTATGTCTGTATCCCTCAATTCCTGCCTCTCAACCATTGTCCACTCCCTTTCACTTGTCTCCTATGCTCTCTTAAAGTTCTCATTCTTAGCCGGTTGAAAGCCAAGGCTACCTAGCCTTTACTACTGACTTCCCTAGTGTGAGCACTGCTCGGGGTCCTTTTGAGGCCCTTGTGAACTCTGACACGCTAGGATTTGGGTCCTTAATCATTTCTCCTAATACTGGAACCTGAATTGTCCCAGTTCCTTCTTCTTATTTTCCCATGAACTTGTAAGCTGTTTGGTTTAAGCGATTCAATGCTTGGAAACGTGGTTGTATGATTTGGCTTTTGAGCTCTTCTATGGATTCTGGTTTGTGTTGAAAGTCTGGGTATGCTGCTGAAGGGGTATTTCTTTGGGCCTGCTGTGGGCTTACTGTCATTATTTGTACCACGTTTACAACTACTTTATTATTGGGCCTGTAATAATTTTATAACGAACAATGGGGTGTTAGTAAAAATGGGGAAGGGGTAGATTTTAATATTTTCATACAAAATAGGTAGATAATATGCCTATAGGACTTAGTAATTTATTTGCTATATGTGCTATTCAATCACTATGTGCACTATAGAAATCATGCCATTGGGGGAAGCATGCACACACGCATTGCCTACTAGCAAACATGAATAAAAAATGCTGCAATTATGTTTACTGCTATGTGCTATTAGAAAATCTGCCTATAGGAATCAGTTATCACTAATTGTTCTTTCAATTTGCGTCATTCACTACAAACTTTTCCATTTGGCGCTGTTCACCTAGAAAATATGCCTATAGGATTAAGATATGACAATAAAATAGGCTCTAACTACTAAACATTAGAGATCCTGCCTATAGGAAATAATTGCTCGTCATAATTGGTTAATGCTAGACCACTCGAATACTGTTTTATGTACGCTACTGTTAGAGAGCATGAATAATTCTGGAGCTTTTCCCCAACAGCTTTTGCTATCTTTTGACTGCATAGTTCACACATGCATAACACTTATACGTATAATAATTTGAAACTTGCGATTTCAATAATCAGCTTATAACAACTGTATAATCCCTTCTACAAGCGATATATTGCATATGAAATGGCCTGCATGATTTAATTAAAAGTCACCTAGCAATCATGTCTATAGGGTTTAAGGTTCTTAATTCTGAAACCTCTTAACTTGAATATTTTGAAACCGCTTTTTACATATTTATCATGCAAATTTTTGGCAATGTGTTATTATCTCTGCATAAAGCATGCTCCACATTATACTCCACATTATCTCTGCATAAAGCATGCTCCACATGATGAGTTTCTTTATTTGAAGAAGTCATACATCCTATTTGAATTCCTTTATGAGCGTTATGGGCACAGCAAGTCATATCGCCTTTATCATGATGAACTTGCCATTACTTCGTTGGGTTGGACGCACCGTCGGGTTTATGTGATCATTGTCTGCTTCTTAGGGCTGTTGATATTTCCAATGAAAGGGGGAAGGATTCATACTCGTTTAGCCATGGTCGCCAGGACTTTGATGGAAGGCATCGAGGGACAGACTTATACCATCATCCCCATGATCCTAGCCGAGATGTACCGCGCTCTAGATTAGTGTAAGTAGGGATTCAGGCACTTCGAGGGTTGTAATCTGTTACTGCATGTTTGGTTACTAGAGCATTTTCAAAGAGGAGAATATCACCAAGAGCTTTTGCATCGACCATTGAATGACTACATAGCTTACCATCACCCAAAGAGAATTACATTTATCCCAAATAGGTTTGCGCAACCTGGAAATGCTGTGAGCTGGGTGCGTTTCTTCAGCAGTCTGACGGACGAGCATGTACGTTGGATGTTTGAATGGTTTCCTAGCAGTGAGTTCATCATCAGGTCAAGAGACACTACTCACCTAGTACTAATCGGGTTGAGGGGCATCTATCCTTATGCTCCTATAAGGGTAATGAGACAAGCGGGAAGAAAACATGTTATACCTCGGGTTTCCTACATGGTCTAGTACAGAGTAGATTTTAAAGGGGACGTTATTCCATTCAAGTTCGAGGCACAACATATGTGGAATCAGAAGGTCATTGTGGAAAAAGATACTATTGAGCCAGATAGGTATCATGCTTGCCATGTGTACTTCTACCCATCATAGTTAGTGGACGATATAGCAGGAGACATCAATCCGAGAATTAATCTGAAAAACAGGATCATAGATGACGCTGCTAAAGAACAAGTCAATTATAGGAGGTTGCGCAAAAAGGGTCTTCGAGTCTGAAGCTAGACATATAGAACAACACAAAGTGGATATGGAAGCAATCAACGAATGGAGGGAAACCGCCACTAAATCAACAGAAAAATTAGAATATTTGGAGCAAGGGTTGATGGAGCTTGAGGGAAAGATGAGAAAGAGGCTTTCAGATTGCCAGAACACGGATGGCAATGAAGGGGGCATCTAGCAAAGGCTTACCTGTTGTTGGATATACGCGACCTGGGGAATCTGATTAATGGAGTCAAGAGAGCCAAGCATGGGGAAGGTCCTTCTGGGACCAAGTAGATTAGAAAATGATGTTCTTTACTGCTTTTTATCTTAGTTTTAGATTTTGATTGTAATAAGGCAAATGCCATTCGTAACTTTCTTATTATTGTCGTTTTAGTAAGGATTTGATTTATTTCCGCATTAATGAAATGATACAATTATTGGCATCAATTTTCTCCAAGTCTATGTGTCGCTTAGGCCTACCTCGGGCACAACGAGGTCCCCCAAATTAGGACGCGAATCTGTTACATGATTTTGCAAGGCATGTTCAATATTGCAAGCATTCTTTCATTATCCCTTACTGACTTGGTTGCCTTTTATTTTTCTTTCTTTTGATTATTCCCATTCCCCAAGGTTGGTTTGTGCATACTGGCATTATCCGTATATCATACTAGATCCAAAGGTCCTCCACCTCCTCCTCTACCAAGTGGTCATAAAGGTAAAAGCAAAGGAAAAGGAAAAATGGACGATTTAAGCGCTATCAGAAAGGACAATGCAGAGAACGTTGAAACTTCGAACGATCGGAGTACTCCAGCACAGAATGAATTGGTCCTATGTCTGGAACAAAAAATATTGGAGATACAAGGGGAACTTGAGCAGGTCCGGAACTTGGCAAACCTTTCCCTCACCCTAAACGTCCCTGATATCAACCAATAAAACACAAACGCCCAAAACCCGACACCTCCCCAAAACACACAGAATCAAAACCCACCACCAAATCCTCTTGCACCACATCAATACGCCACACCTCCTCAGAACCACAACCCTTCACCGATACCTACTTCTCAACAACACCATCACCATCCAACTCAATACCCACAAACAACCACATACCACACCTCTCAGAATGCACCACATCCTACTCCTGATGCAAAAAACTCAACCAATGACCACCATTATGCCCAGATTCCCAGTCTCTACCAAAGCAATACCATATATGTGGAAACGTTACCCCACACCCCACAACAAGCCCTATATATACCGAAATCCACCGAGAAGGACCTACTCATCAAGAACATGGCGGAAGAACTCAAGAAGCTCACTGGAAGAGTTCAGAGTGTCGAAGGTGGCAAGGGCATTGAGGGTTTGAATTATGGGGACCTATGCATACAACTGGATGTAGAACTGCCGGAGGGTTACAAACCTCCCAAGTTCAAAATGTTCGATGGAACTGGTGATCCGAAAGTGCATCTAAGAATATACTGTGACAAGTTGGTAGGAGTTGGCAAAGATGAACGGATCCGTATGAAATTGTTCATGAGGAGCCTCACTGGAAATGCTTTGTCTTGGTACATCAGTCAGAACCTAAAGAAGTGGGTTAATTGGGTGAGCATGGCGTCAGGTTTCATGGATCGATTCAGGTTCAACACAGAAAATGCACCGGACGTTTTCGACATTCAAAATCTCAAGAAGAAACCAATGGAAACCTTCCGCGATTATGCTACTCGATGGAGGTCTGAAGATGCAAAGATAAGACCGACACTTGAAGAAGAACAGATAAATAAGTTCTTCGTCAAAGCTCAAGACCCGCAATACTATGAAAGGTTGATGGTTATTGAAAACCATAAGTTCTCTGACATCATCAAGTTGGGAGAGAGAATAGAAGAAAGGATCAAAAGCGGAATGGTGACAAATTTTGAAGCACTCCAGGCCACAAATAAAGCTTTGCAGTTGGGAGGTATCTCTAAGAAGAAAGAAGTGGGTGCAGTAATGGTAGCCCAATGTCCGAAGTCTCCTCTCACATACCAAATACCTCCACCCGCATACCAGCTTTTCCTCCAGATACCAGCAACCTGCTGCCACCTACCACACTCATAACACCCAAGGCCGCTAGCATTATCAAAAACCAAGCCCAAATTTCGATCGCAGACCACCCAGACAATACACTCCGATTGCTGAGCTCATAGACCAACTCTACGAGAGACTGAAGGCTGTCGGTTATGTTACTCCCATTCCCACTGTTGCTATGGAAAACTCTTCTTAGTGGACTAACCCAAACAAGACATGTGTCTATCACTCAGGCATGAAGGGTTACACCATTGAGGAATGTCATACTCTGAAGGACAAGATCCATACATTAATTGACACTAAAGTCATACAGGCAAATGAGACTGCACCTAATGTTCGTAACAATCCTCTCCCAGATCACAAAGGTAAATAAGTAAATGTGATAGAGACCGATGAAGAATGGGATCCGGAAGGGTCAATTGGACTCATACGGGAGGGGCATAATCCTAAAACATCTCCAGTCACCCTCACACCCATTGTAGTGCAAACCCATGCACTAATTGAAGTTGAAGTAGCCGCACCAATGCCATTTGAAGTTGAGGTAACCATACCCTTCACTGTGATGGTAGCACCTATTCCATCTTACCAGTCTAAAGCTATACCATGGGATTATGTTGCAGAGGCAAGAAGGAAAAGAAAAGTTAAAATGGAAGAAACAGGTGCAACACAAGGCATGACTAGAACTGGTAGGGTTTATACACCCGAGCATTTGGGAGGAACAAGCAAAGAAGCTGCGTCTAAGCCACCTGTGATCGAGACCAGCCCAGGCGACCTTTGGAGGAAGGTGCAAGCAAGAGAATACTCTGTGGTTGACCATTTGAACAAAACTCCTCCTCAAATATACATTTTATCATTGCTGCAAAACTCCGAGACACATAGGAATACCCTGATGAAGGTGCTGAGTGAAGCCTACGTACCCACCAACATCACCAGTGGGGAAATGGCCAATATGGTCGGGCAAGTGTTGGAAAGCCACAAAATCACTTTTTATGAAGATGAGCTGCCACCGGAAGGACTTTGTCACAATAGGGCACTATATATTACAGTGCAATTTGTGGACAAATTCATTGCGAGGGTCCTGATAGATGGGGGTTCAAGTCTCAACATATGTCCGCTGACTACTTTGAAGAGGTTGGGTAAAGGTCTGCATGAGATACGAGCAGGAAGTATGAATGTGAAAGCATTTGACGGATCTCAAAGGGCCACAATTGGAGAAATCAACCTCAGCCTACAGATGGGCCCAACCTTGTTTGATGATGAGTTTCAAGTGCTGGATATATCTGCTACCTACAATCTACTGTTGGTATGACCCTGGATACATGTCGTTGGGGCCGTAGCTTCCACTCTGCATTAGGTTGTGAAGTTTGAATGGAATCATCAGGAAGTGATCATCCATGGAGATGGGATTAATCCCATCTATACCAATCAGACTGTTCCAGTCATCGAGAACAGGAGGAAGCTGGGTGGAGAAACATACCATGGAATTGAGTGTGCCAACACAATTGAAAAGGACAAATAGTTGAGCAACAAGATAGAAAGTATGTTGCTATGGACGGGGTACGAGCCTGGCAAGGGTCTCGGCAAGAATCTCCAAGGGATCACTAAACCGGTACAGTTGAAGCGTCATGGTACAACCTTTGAGTTTGGATATGAATACACTTGGCAAGTGTATCAGGATTGGTCGTCGCCATGGCGTGGTCCTTATTATCCACTGGAAGAACCGGTACCATATTTACACCAGACATTTCATCAAGCCGACATGATGTGGGGGTCTGAAGAAGATGAAGCTCTAGCTGGCATAAGGAAGCTATTTCTGGATGATGAAGATATGGACTGCGGTGTGATAGTTGAGGAGGAGGAGGAGGAGGACCTTACTATTCAGACCATGGAGAAAGGAGTTGTCTCAAGAACTGGGCTGCTGCACCATGCCGGGCCCGTCGAGTTCCTTTGTAGCCTGGCAATTAGCATCAATTATTTTAAAAAAAAGAAATTTTATGAACATCTAAGACATTTTCAATATTTTGTTCTGAACATATTTTGTTTGAAATAATTGCTCGAGTCATCGAGCCGAATTTGTTTGACGTTTTCAAGATTTATTTAATGCATTGTTATTTTTAGTATTTATTATTATTCTTTACATTTGTTTCTCTACAACATTATTATTACCTATCCCGATAAACCTATGACTGTGATATGTAATGAGACAACGCAACGTAAGGATAGTGATTCAGAGGATCTGGAAGAGGATGTAATACCTGAGGAAATTGTCAGAGAAGTGGAAAATTTGGAAAACAAGCCTAAGTCTAATTTGGACGAGACCGAGACGGTTAACTTAGGGGATTCCGAAACAGCCGAGGAAACCCGTATAAGCATTCACCTATCACCGTCAGAGAAGGAAGGGTATATCCAGTTCTTGAAGGAGTATAAAGACATCTTTGCATGGTCTTATGATGATATGACTGATCTGAGCATATCCATAGTGGCTCACAAGTTACGCACCGATCCCATGTGTCCACCGGTGAAACAAAATATCAGAAAATTCAAGCCAGATATGAGTTTGAAGATAAAAGAGGAAGCCACTAAGTAAATCAAAGCCAAAGTTCTTAGAGTGGTTGAATATCCGACTTGGTTAGCCAACATTGCGCCGGTTCCGAAGAAGGATGGGAAGGTCAGAGTATGTATCGATTATCGGGATCTAAACAGAGCAAGTCCCAAAGATGATTTCTCGTTGCCCGATATACACATACTAATCGACAATTGTGCCAAGCATGAACTCCAGTCTTTTGTGGATTGCTTCACGGGGTATCATCAGATCTGGATGGATGAAGAGGATGCCGAAAAGATAGCCTTTATCACACCATGGGGGATATACTACTTAAAATGATGCCGTTTGGCCTAAAGAATACTGGAGCCACTTACATGAGAGCTATGACAACCATTTCCCACGACATGATACACAGGGAAATAGAGGTGTACGTGGATGATGTCATCATCAAATCCAGGAGAAGCACAAATCATATAGCAGACTTGAGAAAATTCTTTACTATGCTTCGAAGGTACAATCTGAAACTGAATCCTGCAAAGTGTGCCTTCGGAGTTCCTGCCAGAAAATTGCTAGGTTTCATCGTCAGCCGCCGAGGGATTGAATTGGACTGAAGAACGCCAGAAAGCCTTCGACAAAATCAAGGAGTATTTATCTAAACCACCTATTCTGGTCCCACCGGAACCAAGGAGACCTTTGCTTCTTTATTTGTCCGCACTAGATGGGGCTTTTGGTTGTGTTCTAGGAAAACACGATGAGACGGGAAGAAATGAGCAGGCTATATATTATCTGAGTAAAATATTCACACCCTATGAAGCACGACACTCTTTGCTGGAGCGCACCTGCTGTTCTTTGACATAGATAGCTCAAACGTTGAGGCACTACTTCTGTGCTTATACCACATATCTCATATCAAGAATGGACCCGTTGAAATACATATTCCAGAAACCCATGCCTACTAAAAAGTTGGCAAAATGGGAAATATTGCTGAGTGAGTTCGACATCATCTATGTAATTCAGAAGGCAGTCAAAGGGCAAGAATTGGCAGAAAATCCTGTAGACAGAGAATACGAACTATTGAAAATGTATTTTCCCGACGAGGAAGTAGCATTTGTGGGAGAAGCCATCACTGAAGCATACGATGGTTGGAGGATGTTCTTCGACGGAGCCGCAAACTTCAAAGGAGTAGGTATTGGAGCTGTCTTATTATCAGAAACCGGCCGACACTATCCAGTATCCGCAAAAATCAGGTTTCCATGTACCAATAATATATCAGAATATGAGGCTTGCATCTTAAGACTCAGGTTGGCCATTAACATGAACGTTCAGGAGTTGCTAGTGATTGGAGATTCCGATCTCTTGGTACATCAAGTTTCAGGACAGTGGGCCACAAAGAACACTAAGATATTACCATATCTGTACTGTGTGCAAGAGCTGATCAAGAGGTTCACGAAGATAGAATTCAAATATGTTCTGAGGATTTAGAATGAGTTCGCAGATGCATTGGCCACTCTATCTTCCATGATACAACACCCAGAAAAGAATTTCATCGACCCTATCCCAATAGAAATTCATAAGCAACTAAGTTATTGTGCTCATGTTGAAGAAGAAAGTGATGGAAATCCATGGTTCCATGACATCAGAGAATACTTGGCAAAAGGAGAATATCCGGAGCACGCAACTCATACTCAGAAATGCACACCTTAAAGGTTATCCAACCACTTCTTTCGAAGTGGAGGGATTCTTTACAGAAGGACTCCTAACCTGGGGTTATTATGGTGTGTCGATGCCAAGGAAGCATCCAAATTGCTCGAGGAAATACATGCCGGAACTTGCGGGCCGCACATGAATGGTTTTGTCTTAGCCAAGAAAATAGTAAGAGCAGGGTATTTCTAGATGACCATGGAGACAGACTACATCAGGTATGTCCAGAAGTGTCATTAATGCCAGATACATGCTGACATGATACGAGTGCCACCCAATGAACTCAATGCAACAAGTGCACCATGGCCTTTCTCCGCTAGGGGTATGGATGTCATCGGTCCAATCGAATCCGCTGCTTCAAATGGGCATAGATTTATTCTAGTGGCTATAGACTATTTCACAAAATGGGTTGAAGCTGCATCTTACAAAGCTGTAACTAAGAAGGTCATCACAAACTTTGTTCGGGATCGAGCATTCAAGATAAAGCATAAGAATTCCACAACATACAGGCCACAAATGAATTGAGCTGTAGAAGCCGCCAATAATAACATCAAGAAGATACTGAGGAAAATGGTAGATAATTACAAACAATGGCATGAGAAGCTACCATTTGCTCTGCTTGGATATCGTACCACAATTCGCACATCGACTGGCGCAACTCCTTATTTATTGGTTTATGGTATTGAAGCGGTTATCCCTATCGAAGTAGAAATCCCTTCTCTAAGAATCATACAAGAAGCCGAGCTCAGCGATGTAGAATGGGTACAAAGCCGCTATGAACAACTGGTCCTCATTGATGGAAAGAGAATGAATGCAGTATGTCACGGTCAACTCTATCAGAACAGAATGACAAGAGCTTTCAACAAAAAGGTCAGACCAAGGTAATTCACACCGGGGCAGTTGGTGTTAAAATGGACTTTCCCGCATCAAGATGAAGTTAAAGGGAAGTTTTCACCCAATTAGCAAGGTCCCTACATGTTTCATTGAGTGCTAACCATAGGAGCACTTATACTTGCAGAAATGGACGGAGAAATTTGGCCAAAACCTATCAATTCAGACGCAGTCAAGAGATACTATGTTTAGGATTACTTACGTTTCTTCATTTAATGTAACAAGACTACGCTTGACCTGATTCCCCTTTATGATGGGATACATAGGCAGCCTTGTGGGTTCGGTCACATCTTAATAAAATCTTCATTTTGCCATGATCAGAAAATTGGGGCAGAATTTTGAGGAGGACCCTCAAAATTCTAAAGCAAGTTGAGCCGACATCGTCATACACAGAACAACCAAAGTATTGCATTTAAACTGGGATAGAATTTTGAGGGGAACCCTCAAAATTCTAAAGCAAGGAGGTCGCAATGTCTCTAAAATATGTCACAGTCACCGATTCATCTAAATTATTTGAAATCGCATACTACTACATTTTAAACAACTATATTTATCAAATGCATGCATATTTTTCGAAAACTTTATTTCTATAGTAGCCAGATGTTATGCAGGGTAACTCAAACAGGATCTCAAGATAGGAGCACATGCAAAACAAAAGACAAAAGCGCGAACCAACCTTCCCCCACAGAACTCACAATTTTTCTTTGAATGCAGGCACAATAAGACAACGATATTCACAGACACATCAAGACACTGCCTTCAAGACAACAAATTATCTAGTGCAAACATCCTCAGCTAAGAAATACTTTACTCTCCCATTGTCTCTTATTCTTTGCATGAGGCTAAGCATTGTCTCCTTGATTGCATGAGGCTAAGCATTGGCTCCCTAATTGCATAAGGCTAAGCACTGCCTTTCCCTGCATGAGACTAAGCATTGTCTCCTCTTCCTGCATGAGGCAAAGCACTGCCTCCCTCTTTGCATGAGGCTAAGAATTTCCTCCCTAATTGCATAAGGCTAAGCGTCGCCTTTTCCAGCATGAGACTAAGCATTGTCTCCCTAATTGCATGAGGCTAAGCATTGCCTCCCTAATTGCATAAGGCTAAGCACTGTCTTTTCCTGCATGAGACTAAGTATTGTCTCCTCTTCCTGCATGAGGCTAAGCACTGCCTCCCTCTTTGCATAAGGCTAAGCACTGCCTTTCCCTGCATGGGACTAAGCATTGTCTCCTGATTGCATGAGGCTAAGTATTGCCTCCCTAATTGCATAAGGCTAAACACTGCCTTTCCCTGCATGAGACTAAGAAATGTCTCCTCTTTGCATGAGGCTAAGAATTGCCTCCCTAATTGCATAAAGCTAAGCACTGCCTCCCTTATTTGCATGAGGCTAAGCATTGCCTCCTCTTCTTGCATAAGGCTAAGCACTACCTCCCTGATTCCATAAGGCTAAGCACTGCCTTTCCCTGCACAAGACTAAGCATTGTCTTCCCATTTGGCATAAGGCTAAGCATTGCCTTTTCCCTGTATAAGATTAAATACTATCTCCACTACGCCATCTAAGACCTAGCAATATCCTCTGTTCACCTAGGGTTAAGCACCGCCCTAATCTTACACAAGAATAAGCCTTGTCTTGTCTCATCTTCGCATGTGACCAAGCATCACATCTTTGCACTTCATGGGCTGAAATATCGCCATTTTGTTCGAAGGCGTCATAGTCTGAAGGCATCATCCTCATAGCCGGGAGATACTATTCCATGACCTGAGGATCTCTCGAAATTGTACATCATTATTCAAAAGCGTCATAGTCCAAAGGCACCATCTTCATGGCCCGAGGACATCATTTCATGGCCTGCGAATCCCTTGTCACACGATTTATGGCCCAGGACATCATAGTCTAAGGATATCATCCTCACCGTCCAAAGACAACTTTCATGGTTCAAAGGGAATTTGCATCATGTTTAAATCCCCGCAAATCCATATATACTTGCATGAATCGTGTTTTAAGTTTTGTAGGTAATCCAGGAAGTAACTGTTCTTCAAACGGGAGCAACCTTCACTCCGGTATCCATTCATAACGTTCACATCCTGCAATTGTTTCAACGTAACTAACCACCATCAATTACCTGCCTTTTACTCTATGACCGTTCAGATACTCGCTCCATGATACATCCGCAATGTTCCAGACTCATATTCATGATTTCGCATAAATTCATATGATACTGTCCTACCCAAAAGAACCCTTTCCAAAACATATGACCATTCCTATAAAAATTCCATCGCTTTCGCTCACCGTTGGATCCAGAACTACATACGACCTGATTCCCGTAATACCAAGGATATGTAGGCAACTCAAGAATCAGGGTTCGACCCCCATTTTATCAAACTCCATCACCCCTCATTTAATTCGGCCAAAATTGGTCATCATTTTCTTTACCAGAAAACTCTTTCATCATTTCCGGGTAAAGAGGGGTAGTTATTGATACCCAAGTTTGCCCTCATATTTTTTAAATAAGTATAAATACTTTTAAAACATCATTTTTCATCATTATCTAATTTTAAAACTTCAAAATCAATTTATTTTGCATTTAAATTTTTTAAATATTTATTAATTATCCTTTAAATTATTTTGTGATGACTCAATCATCCAATTTATTATTTTGAACCCATATATATATTTCATAATATTTTTACTTCATTTCATATAATTATATTTGTATTTTTAAGCTATTTACATAATTCTGCAATAATAGTCTATATTTTATGCATAATTACTTCTTATTGTATTATTTGTGCTAAATAGCATTTTTTTATATTTTTATAATGTCAAGCTAGCATTCTAAATCATTTTTACTGCATAAGTGATGTTTTGATTATTTATTAATATCTTTTATGAATTATGTTTAAAATAATTTCGCATATTTAATTTATAGCCCAATACAAGAATATTTCCGGACCAAAATCAGGCCCAAACCTTTGGCCCACTCCACTTCACTCTTTAAGAGCGCAACCAAACAACCCCTTTAAAAATCCGGTCACGACCCGTTGCATTTAACCCGCCATATTTCTTATTCAATCCTGGCCGTTGATCTTCAATGATCAACGACCCATAATAAATCACCATCTCTCCTTATATCCCCAAGCCCAAACTCTAAAGACCCATTCCCAATTTCTGCCACCCCTAAGTCCTCTCTACTCTCTCCTGTTCACTAAACCCTAGCTACCTCCCTTTAATCCCTCTCCACTATTCTCTTGCCATATTTGAAACCTTTTGGTACTGGTTGTCCATTTGTGGTGTTACCTAGGTGCTTGCCTAAACATAGCAAGCAATACCTTCTGAAATCGAACCAAAGTGGTTCAAATCTTTGATTTTGAGCATTATTACATCTACATACGTTCAATACCATATTATGTGAGTCCGATTTTATTTAGATCTCTGTTGATTTACACTTTCCCTAAAAAAACTAGGGTTTACCCGATTTCTCTCCTAAATTAATTTTGAACTGATTTTACGTGCTTTCTTTCCTTATTTATTGTTCGATTTACTCCGTTTCCTTGTGTGGTCGTTCAATTTTAATGCTATATAAACCCCTCCCCATTCACCTTCGAGAGAGGGGAATCGACATATTCTTCACTAACAAATTGGGGCTTTTGCTATTTTCTTGTTCTATATTCTGTTTTGGCCGGCTGAAAGCCAAGGCCACTAAGACGTTGTTACTCAACCTCTTTTTAGTGGGAGCATTGCCCGGAGTTCTCTCGAAGCTCTTGGGAACTTTGACGCATTGAGATTCTGGGTTCTTGTGGAATTTTGATTCTTTATTGTTATTCATTTAAGTGGTGAGTTACTGTACTTTTGCAATTTCAATTCTTATATATCTAAAATTCGCATATGTTTTCACTTTTGAGCTTTATAGCTTAATGTGTTTTCTGGGTTATTCTTGTGTGCAATTCTGTTTGCTTTAGTTCAATTATGTCTCTTTGACCTCTAACTTCATAATGTTGCTAGTCGAAACGTGCCTAAGCCTGATTCAAGTAATTTAGATTCTCCTAAGTCAATATGTTCTGAACCACTACTGTGTGTGACCTTTGCCTTAGTTAGCATCTTTTCAGTGTTTAGTTCTGCTCAAAATGCCAATTTTGTTATTTGAACATGCTTCATTTGCATAATTTGTACTCTCTTTAGTTTAACTAGTCGATTGTGTTCAAAACCTGAATGTTTGCCTTTACTAAATAGCACGAGTTTATCTCCCTATTCTATTCTGAATGTCTATAATGGTATCTTGCCTATGTAGAATATTTTAATCCTGTGTCAAGATACTTTTAGTCAACCATGACTAATTCTCTGTCGATATGCCCTTTAACATGTTTTTGGCTCTCTTGATTCACCAGTAATTGTCATAATCTGCTTTTCTATCATGTCTAAATTATGTTCTGCTACCAAATTAACATGACTATTTTGTAACACTAGGACCTATACTTAGCATAATTTGGACCTTTTAGGTTTTCACTTATTTGGTATTATGAATCTGTGTACGATAACTTTTGCCAATCTTGCAAACTTGTTCTTTCTTTAACTCTGCTAATGTGTGACTGCCTATATACTAAGTGTTGAACCTGTTTCTAAATCTTTACTAAGTTTATTCTTAAATCCTGTGACCTGTTCGATTATCTGCTCTATATGCTTAACTTGACTATGTCTGTATCCCTCAATTCTTGCCTCTCAACCATTGTCCACTCCCTTTCAATTGTCTCCTATGCTCTCTTAAAGTTCCCATTCTTAGCTGGCTGAAAGAAAAGGCTACCTAGGCTTTACTACTGACCTCCCTAGTGTGAGCACTGCTCGCGGTCCTTTGGAGGCCCTTGTGAACTCTGACACACTAGGATTTGGGTCCTTAATCATTTTTCCTAATACTGGAACCTGAATTGTCCTAGTTCCTTCTTCTTATTATCCCATGAACTTGTAAGCTGTTTCGTTTAAGCGATTCAATGCTTGGAAACATGGTTGTATGATTTGGCTTTTGAGCTATTCTATGGATTCTGGTTTGTGTTGAAAGTCTGGGTATGTTGCTGAAGGCCCAGACAATGTTGGGTATTTCTTTGGGCCTGCTATGGGCTTACTGTCATTATTTGTACCACGTTAGTAACTACTTTATTATTGGGCCTGTTATAATTTTGTAACGAATAATGGGGTGTTAGTAAAAATGGGGAAAGGGTATATTTTAATATTTGCATACAAAATTGGTAGATAATATGCCTATAGGACTTAGTAATTTATTTGCTATATGTGCTATTCAATCACTATGTGCACTATAAAAATCATGCCATTAGGGGAAACATGCACACACGCATTGCCTGCTAGCAAACATGAATAAATAAATGTTGCAATTATGTTTACTGCTATATGCTATTAGAAAATCTGCCTATAGGAACCAGTTGTCACTAATTGTTCTTTCAATTTGCGTCATTCACTACAAATTGTTCCGTTTGGCGTTGTTCACCTAGAAAATATGCATATACGATTAAGATATGACAATAAAATAGGCTCTAAGTACTACACGTTAGAGATCCTGCCTATCGGGAATAATTGCTCGCCATAATTGGTTAATGCTAGACCACTCGAATATTGTTTTATGTACGCTACTGTTAGAGAGCGTGAATAATTCTGGGGCTTTTCCCCAACAACTTTTGCTATCTTTTGACTGCGTAGATCACCCATGCATAGCACTTAAAGGTTTAATAATTTGAAACTTGCGATTTCAATAATTAGCTTATAACAACTGTATAATCCCTTCTACAAGCGATATCTTGCATCTGAAATGGCCTGCATGCTTTAATTTAAAGTCACCTAGCAATCATGTCTATAGGGTTTAAGGTTCTTAATTCTGAAACCTCTTAACTTGAATATTTGTTTGCGTGCATTTGCTGTTTAAGTGTGGAGGTTAATGTTAGCCTCCAAATCCGATATCAACAAAGTCAACTCCCAGTCAAACCTCTCAACCCTCAAACCTTCAATTTTTCAACTTTTGCCAAAAATTATCAAATCACCATATGAAACTATTAAAATTATCAAAATACCATTCTGAAATTGTCTACACAAAAATTAAACTCCGGTCAACTCTTACTACTTAGGCTTCTAAAACAAGGATCATGCTTCCAAATCGATCATGAATCCCCCCGAAAACTGAAACCGACCATATATGCAATTCATAATACATGATATGAAGCTTCTCAAGAATTAAGGGCTAATACTCAAAATGACCTATCGGGTCATCACACTGTAGCTACACCATCTAGTGCAGTGGCCTTAGCCTTACTAGGGAAAGCATATCAATGGGCTGGGCCTCCCCCTCTAGGACGCCCTCTAGCTGCTTGTCCTCTACCTCTAGCTGGCTGTGCTGGTGGAGTAGCAACTTGAGTAGAGCCCATAGCCTGAGTTTTCTGATGAAGCCCACCCCTCCGGATTCTGGGACAATCTCTGATGATGTGCCTAGTATTGCCACACTCATAACAACCCCTTTGTGGGTGTGGCTGCTAGTGCTGAGTCTGTGCCAAATAACTGGAATAAATGCTGTGAGAACTCTGTGCAGAAGGTGCACTAAAAGATGACTGCCCCATATGAGTACCATGAGGTACCTGACTAGCTGGAGTACCATGGGTAGTCTGAAGTGCGGACTGGAATGGCTGGCTGATGGAGCGTTGTGATGGGTCAGAGCCGAAGAGTAGAACCCACTAAATCCTCCAGGACCTCAAGGCCTCTTGGCCTCTCTATCCTCCCTCTCCTGAACCCGAACACTCTCTAACCTCTTGGCATTCTCCAGAACCTACTGAAATGGAGTATCAATCTCCAGCTCCCGAGCCATGTTGAATCTAAGACCATAACTGAGCCCCTCGATAAACCTGCGAACTTGCTCCCTAACGGTAGAAACCAAAATAGGTGCATGATGGGATAACCCACTAAACCTGATGGCATACTCCAACACCGTTATAGTGCCCGACGCAGCACCTCAAACTCTGTGCGCCATGCATCCCGGAGGGTCTAGGGTACAAACATCCTAAAGAACATCTCTGAACATTGAGCCCAAGTGAGTGGGTCTACATCAGCTGGCCTACCCTCTTCATAAGCCTGCCACCACCTATACGCTACTCCTGACCATTGAAATGTTGCAAAAGCAACTCCGCTCACCTCTACAATACACATGGTGTGGAGAATACGATGGCACTTATCCAGAAAACCCTGCGCATCCTTAGTAACTATGACACTGAAAGTAGGAAGATCATACTTCTTGAACCTCTCAAGCCTCTTCTTCCCCTCTTATGATGCCTCTGGCCTAACCTCACGCTGAACTACGATAACAGGATATATTGGCACAATATCCGGTGTATGACTGACATGAACCTGCTACTCTGGAGTACGTGCGATAGGAGTTTGAGCTCCTTCCCTAGTCTGTGAAGTAGCTGGTACAACTTGGATCAATCCCACATGAGCCAATGTACCAAACATGCTCAGGAACTGCGCTAACGTCTTCTAAAGTCCAGGGGTAGAAACATGTGCCTATCCCCCAAACGAAACTATTGACACCTCCTCTGCGGCTGCTCTGGCAGGTGCTCTAGTAGTATCACGTGCCCCTCCTCAGCCTCTACCCCGGCCTCTCATGGCTCTAGCAGGGGGCGGGGGTGTCTGCTCAACTGACCCGGTAGTGAGGTTCCTCACTATCTGTGAGAGAATATAAATACAAAGGATGAAACTCCGAAATCAATAAATCCGCACGATAGGGATGAAAGAAGTGGAATTTTCCTAATAGTTCTATAGCTTCTTGAAGATAAGTACAGACGTCTTCAAAAAAAAAATACAGACATCTCCGTACCGATCCACAAGACTATACTAAAGTTGCTCGTGACTCATAGAACATATGAACCTAGAGCTCTGATATCAACTTGTCATGACCCAAAATCTTGCCTTAGGTATCGTGATGGCACCTAGTCTCTAAGACTAGGTAAGCCGGTTACTCACAATAGTTAAACCAATTAAGCATGATATTTTTAAAGAAGAGTTTAATATAAATACCGAAGTAAAAGTGATACAAGTCTACGCGGAAATAATCGCAACAATCCTCCCAAGACTAAATAGTACAGTATCACAAACTCTAGTTGAATATATAGAAATATCTCAAAAAAATACAATATTGTTCGGATAGAAAATTAACAGTACAATTCAAAGGAAAAAGGACTCCAAAAGACTGCGGGGATCAAGCAACTTTACCTTGGATCCTTGCGATCAAAAAAGCAAACTCTGCATGAGTCCGTTATCTCCAATACCTAGATCTACACAAAAATGTGCGAAAGTATAGTATGAGTACACCACGGTCGGTACCCAGTAAGTATCAAGATTAACCTCGGTGGAGTAGTGACGAGGTACAAGTTAAGATACCTAGTAGAAATAATAACCTATGCAGTATATAAGTATAAATCTAATAATGGAAGCACGAATCAGTAAATGGCAACAAGGAATAAACATGTATTAAAAATAGTAAAGTAATTAAAACACTGTTAAAGTACCAGTGAAACCAAATAAGGTAAACAAATGACTACCAAACAATTACGCCATTCTAAAACAAGGTTTACAACAAAATCACCTCGAGGTACCACTTCTCAAAACTACAAGCCACGAGTCTCAAATCATAAATCATATACACATGGCACCTCGTGCCTAATTTATCAATCATAATCGCACAGACAACTCACGTGCTCCACGAACAACTCACATGCTAATACCTCAATCCGCCCGGCATGGACACATGCTCACTATCACAATCCACTGGCGTAGTCACAGGCTCAATATCATAATCCGCCCGTCATGATCACATGCTCAATATCACAATCCACTCGGCGTGGTCACATGCTCAATATCACAATGAAAGCAGATATACAAGAATACATGTGCATGATCAATGAATGTCAAGTTTCATACTCCTGAGCTAATATAATTGGCATGCTACGGTGTATACATGTGCGAGTGTACTATTATAGTCCAAGTCAACAAGTAATATCAAGACATTGAGTAGCTGAGTGAAAATAATGCAACAAGTCACGTAAGGTGCATGACACACTCAAGGAAAATAACGCCATCACATGAATATCTTCAATATTATGCCCCCATGCCGTCACAAATCATCCTTGTCATAGCCAATTTTATCTCTCTGTATTGACAATATCATAATAGCTACTCGTATCGCTCTCCCCCAGATAATAACACAATAGCCTCCTGTATCACTCCACCCAGACAATAACACAATAGCCACATGTATCACTCCTCCCAGACAATAACACAATAGCCACCTGTATCACTCCGCCCAGACAATATATCAATAGCAACCCCTATCACTCCGCATAATCAACAACAGTGAGATGCCACCCTTATGCTCCGCATAACAATAATTATCCACACAACAAATCTACATGTCCCAATAACACGACATATCAACCAGTGCCACAAGTGCCCATAGGCCACAACCTTTCCAAAATAACAATACCAATATCACCACAATACATAGCCCACGGCTCAACCACAATGGGTACAAGAATCTCAATAGCAATTAAATAAAATGAAAAAATAACTCAACAATGAAAGATACTCCATTGAACAACAACTTGAACTAAAATAGGTTAATGTCTCTCAATAACTTCAACTTCAAATTTTAGTGTATAACATAAGCTAACAATGAAAGATATGACATGAAATCGCAACTACGTCTAAATGCAGGAGAATAACTCGACAACGAAGAGATATCGTGTAATAGCAACTTCAAATAAGAATCATTCAATAATAAAAGAGGTAACATGATAATAAAAGAGGTAACGACTTTTAATAAACATATAAGAGTAAACTTGACAAATAAAAGATAGAGCACGTGCTAACAAATTCAAATAGTGCATGTACGAGTAAAATTTACACCGAGGATGTAACATGATATGACAACTTCAATTAAAGCATGAAAGAAGCCTAGGAGTCTAACCGGTCAAATACCATATTTAAGCCTGATTACGCTCTTATCACCTCACGTATACGTCTTTCACATAATTCAAATAATACAATCAACCCAATTCCTAAGGGGTAGTTCCCCCACACAAATTTAGGCAAGATTCTTACCTCAAAAAAGCTAAATCAATATTCTAAAACGACCTTCCCGTGTGAAACAATCTCTGGACGGCTCGAATCTAGCCAAAATAACTATATATCATAAATAAAATCATAGGAAACAATTTCGGATAATAAAGTTTTGATCTTCAATGAAAACCAAAAAATCAACCCTGTGCCCGCACCTCGAAACTTGACAAAATTAACAAAATTCCAACATCCATTCCGATACGAGTCCAACCATACCAAAATCATCCAATTTTGACCTCAAATCGGCCTTCAAATTATCATTTTATGTTTTAGAAAGTATTTACAAAAATTCTCAATTTCTCCAATTCAAATCACTAATTTAATGATTAAAACAAAGATGAAAACATGACATATAACCAAATCCGAGTCAAGAATACATAACCCAATAAAAAACGTGAAAATTTCCTCCAAAATCACCTATATCTGAGCTCTCTAACTCAAAACGATATAAATAACAAAAGCCCGAGTACTTATAAAATCTGCTCAGGTATTTATTCAGCACGATCGCGGAATTACCTTCGAGATCGCGAAGACAAAACTCTACAACTGCCAAAACGTGCTACTTGAACGCGGAAGGACAAGCGGGAAAATGATGTCTAGCCAAACTGCGCGTACGCGAACGCAGCCAAGCTCCTGCGAACGCGAACGCAAAGGCTAAAAGGCCTGATGGCCAGTCAGTCTCCTATACTACGCGAATGCGTAACCAAACCCGCAACCGCGAAGGGATGATGTCCCAAGTTCCACGAACGAGGCCACTTTTTTGAGAACAAGAAAAACAAATTATGCGTGCCTCCAAATTACCTTACACGAATGCGAAGAACGAGCCGCGATCACAATGAACAACATCAGACACCGGCAAAACAGTAGTCCAGGACAAGAAGAAATGGTCCGAAATCCATTCGAAATACCCTCGGCCCTCGGGACCCTGTCCAAATACACCAAACAATCCAAAAACATAATGCGCACCTACTCGAGGCCTCAAATCACATCAGATAACATCAAAACTATGAATCACACCTCAATTCAACCCTAATGAACTAATGAACTTTCAACTTCTACAACTCGCACCAAATTATATCATATCAACTCGGAATGACCTCAAATTTTGCATGTAAGTCCCAAATGACACAACGGAGCTATACCGAATTCGGAATTACAATCCAAATCCGATATCAACAAAGTCAACTCCCGGTCAAACCTTTCAACCCTCAAACCTTTCATTTTTCAACTTTCGCCAAAAAGTATCAAATCAACCTACGGACGCCTAAATCCAAATCCGGACATATGACTAAGTCCAAAATCACCAAAAAGAACTATTGAAATTATCAAAATATCATTCTGAAATCGTCTACACAAAAATCAAACTCCAGTCAACTCTTACTACTTAGGCTTCTAAAACAAGGATCATGCTTCCAAATCGATCCCGAATCCCCCCGAAAACTGAAACCGACCATACATGCAAGTCATAATACATAATATGAAGCTTCTCAAGAATTTAAAGCACGGAACGGAATGCTAAAGTTTTAAATGACCGGTCGAATCATTACAGATATAAAGCCTGCAGGCTATAGCCTGGAGGCTTGATAGTAGCTGTTATAGATCTTCCTTGATTTCGGGTAGAATATCCATAATTTGAATCTTCCTAGAACAAAGATGTGAAATCCAATGGACTCGACCATTGAAAAAGATTTATATGATATCTTTTCCAAGAATAAGGTTAGAGCATCGAATGCTTGTATCTTTCTTCCTTGTAAATTGACAGTTAAAGATCTTTCTATATGAATCTTCAATCTTTGCACTGATGGATATATCCTTCTCGTTAATAGACAATCTTCATATGAATTTTCCATCTCATCATCGCTGATTTCTTGATTTCCTTTTCCGAGATTTATTTCTCTGCCTTGTGTGGTCCAAATCACAGTTGTGATTTGATCTTCTCCTGATTGATTTGTTTTTCTTTTCTAGGATTGACTTCCTTGACTTATGTGTTTCCAATCACCTTTGTGATTTTCTTTTCTACCGACGTATGGTTGGATATTCCTTTTTGGCGTGCTATTCATCCTACAGATCAAATTGCATAGAATTGGCATGTCATACTAAAACTAATATCTAACATGTCATGGCAGGTTATCACTATCAAATTTTACCAAGTTCATGATGAAGCCTAACTCAATCCGTTAGATGAATCAACTAACACACTATAAAGTATAACATGACGCATGAAATATAACAAAAAAATCAATAAAAGTGCAAAAATACAATAAACAACACCTGAAACTGATAGTACAATATTATGATCAACTACAACCGAATAACAAAGCAACTGTCTAAGGCATCATACAATTACTATTTAAATGAGAGCAACAATAATGATTAGATAAGAGAGAAAGTGACTCCAAAGCTGCAAATCTAATAAGGTAGCACACCACAAAGTCTTATAACGTCAACCCAACAACACCTCTTCCTGCTAGTACCAAGAATAGATCTACACAAAATATACAAAAGTGTAGTAACGTGTACTCAATAAGTATTAAGTTTAAGCTATTATATATAAAGTATAGAAATGATTCATGAATGCTTCACTTTCGATAAAGCCTTTCATTTCTTTAGGGGTTAATTTTATAGAAGGGAGATTTTGACAAAAGATACTCACTTCTCAAAATTTTGACAAAAGATACTCACTTCTCAAAACTTGTATAGTTCTGTTACACCCCGTATTTTCGTACGTGAGAGTACGTTGTAAGTCAACTGATGTAAGCTCAGAAATTAGATAATCTTTAAAAGTACATAAAGTAAGTTAATCATATTACCATGGAGGTTACAAATATTTAAGATCATGAATATCAAGTACTAAGAGGGTTGGAAGGCTTAGAAGCTAAACGAATTGAAGAAAAAGAGTTTCGTTGAAAGTCGACAAGTTGGGAATATTATAACATGTACTTTTGGGGTGAGAATATGGTGCTTACAATTATAAGGATATTATGTTATGAGTTATTTTAGTCGTATGATAGACGTGTGTTATGTTTTGAAGTCAAGTGAGTTGTGGAACAAAAGTTGAAAAAGATCATCACAAGTTACATTCATAAATATGTTGAAACTTAGGTCAAATATAGCTGAGCTTTTCTCCCAATATACTTAGAATTAGGGGATTATATACTTAAAAAATTGAGAATCTACGAATCTAATTTCCAACGCATTAAACCACTGTCGATACGACATAGGAATAGAGAGATATTTGCAGTTTCGCGAGACGGCGCAGACTGCATAGGTGACAAGTAGGTGTGTCACTAAAGCTTTTTGAGAAATGCATTTTGTGTATTATATGAGGTCTTTTCGGGAAATATTATATACTAAATTTAAGGTCTTGGAATGTAGTTTCTAACTCTCTTAACCGTTCATTCATACGACATCCAGATAAAAGGATATAAGCGTCGGAAGAAGGGCCAATGCTAGGGTGCCAATCTTGCACCTCTTTGACTTTTCAAAAGTTGTTATATATAGGGTTTTAAATCGTCTTTCTCTTAATTTTCATAGAACACGGCCAGAGAACCCCCAAAAACCTATCCTTAAGCTCTCTACAAGAGTTCCAAAGAAGATTAACATCCCGGGTACGAAATCAAGAAGCGATAATATTTGAACGATCCCTACGATGTAAGTATCATTGTATTGCCTCTCTTTTTATTAGTAATTTGAGTTCTGGAAGGCACTTCATAGTTAATAAAATGCCTACTTTCTGTATTGAAGATTTTAAATGTCAAGGAAAGTTGATAAATTTATTTCCTAATAGTTAGAACTCACGGGACGGTGATCGGAAGCCGTGAGTTCGATTTATTTAACTTTTGGTCGACTGTTTTGTAGTTCACTCATGTTGGCCTCTTGTACCGATATTTTATGGAGTTTTGGAGGAGAACATGTGTGGGAAAACACCACATAATGACGGAATGGTGGGCTGGTCGTTCGTCGTTACAATTTTAGGTTGTTTAGCACTACTTTGGTTGTTGTTTTATGTATGAAGTGGTTAGGGTGTGTGGGCTGTTTTGTGGTATATGGTGATGGAGATAAGGTTGGAAAATGATGCATACCTATTTTTATTGTTGTGTTCTTGTTGTTGTTGGTTTATGGTATTGGAGGAGGGCCTTGTTACAGGGGAGATGCTGCCCAAATTTACGTAAACGAACTACTAGTTTAAGTTGCGGACTTAGCCTTTACTCAACACTGATTTTGAATCTCCTTATGATATGGTAGATTGGGTTGAGTTGCTTGAAGAATTGCTTGAAAGTTATTAAGGACTCAACGGAGTTAAGGTATGTTAAGGCTAACCCCTTCCTTCATTTTGGCATGATCTCATAACTACATGTGTTTGATAAAGAGGCATAAAGAGAAGTTCATACTCCCGAATTTATGTACATTATCCTAGTCTCCTAAGTTACAGTATTCTCCCTTATCGGGACTTTATATTTAATTGAGTATTGTCTTCTTCCATTCAAGAGAGCAGAGGGTCTATATATATACAGTATTAAAGTTTTTCACCACCATCGAGCTATAATCGGTGGGCAAGCCCCTATTGGGCAACTTCTGATCAAATGGTAAGTTATATACCGAGCCTACTGTGGCCGAGCGCCTATGAGCGAGCCTAGAATGGCCGAGACATAGAGCCTAGTATGGCCGAGCCTCTATGTGCGAGTCTACTACGGCAGAGAAGTTACACATACCGAGCCTTATAGGACCGGACAACTATTTTACTTACTATATTTTGAGAGATGAGTCAGTATCAATAGGTAAGTATATTTTCAAATTATATTTGACTTCCAGGTACTTTCAGTTATTATATTATCAGTTCAGTTTTGCTTTTAGTTATTCTATTGCCTTACATACTCAGTACATTATTTTGTACTGATGTCCCTTTTGCTGGGACGCTGTATTTTATGCCTGCAGGTCCTGATAGACAATTGGATAGACCTTCCCAGTAGACAAAGTCAAACATCAGCTTGGTCAGTAAGCTCCACTTCCTCGGAGTTACCAAGTCTATACCTTGGAGACCATTTTATATATATAGGTTTGATGGGTAGGTCGAGGCCCTGTCCCGATCATGATATAACTCAGTTATTCCTAAAGGCTTATAGACGAGTCATGTACATTTTTTATATCAGTATTGTGGATTTACCAGCCCTATGTAGATGTTTAGTTTGGTATTGCTAGTTGTAGACGTTATTTTCAGATGATTCAGAATATAATCTCATCGGCCTAAGTTGAGGGTTACCCCTCCAGAGTTCACAGTTACAGAGTGGTATGCTCGGTCCGAGTATGGTACCGGGTGCCAGCCACGCCTCTTTAGGTTTGGGCGTGACAAACTTAGTATTAGAGTCAGGTTCTATCCTAGGGACTCTACAATCCGTGTCTGGTAGAGTCTTATTTATGGGTATGTTGTGCACCACACTTATAAGTAGGAGATTATATGGCATTTAGGACTTTCACTCTTTCTTCTTACTCTAGATCGTGCCGTAGCGCTCAGTTGTAAGATTCAAACTCCTAACTTTTATTTGCTTTTTAATTCAACGATACCTACATCCAGAAAGACAATTGGTAAGAGATTGAATAGGGCTGTAGAATAGTTGAGTCAAAAGAACTCGATTTTGCATCATGCTTACGATGAGTAAATGTGAGGTCTTCAGCAGATTATGTGTGTACTAAGATATGTAAGATTCTTGATAAGGAACCCTAAGGCATGAATATCTATACACCTATATGGTAAAAAGTAATAAGAGAATCAGAAGGTAGACACAACTTTCAACAAGTGAAAGAAGCAATGTGAAAAAGGGTACGTGGTACCCAGTTAGTGAAGATTATCAATATTTACAATTCAGGCAGAGAAATATAAACATTCTAAGTTACTTTCCACAGTAATAGAGATATATATAATTGGCCACACCCATCTCAGTTATGCCCTATGGGAGCTAACATTTATTATTTTAGAGAAAGACCGGACATCAGGATCCAACTAGGGTTAGAGTAATCCAAAATGGTGGATGGATTGTTATCATTAGCTAAAATTCTTGAAGGATAGTACAAACGTCGTAATAGATCTCCTTGTGAGGCACCCAGATGGTGCACTCTAGAATAGAACAGTCAGATATGAATACTAGAATGTTCAAAAATTTCAGAAGACAAGAAGTGGAATCCTAGAAAGGATACCTTAGTACGGCTCCCGTCCATAGTCAAGAGAGAATGTTAGGCGACCCGAAGAGCCAGTAGATGGAGCAAGGGGAGCTAAAAGTGAAAGAATATTTTGTTGAAGTTTTCAGAATAAGGTAATAGACAGAGATATTTGCAAAAGAATGAGAAGAGAGTAAATGAAGTATTATGAGTAAGATGTGATAAATTGGTGATAATGGTAAATCAAAATATGATAGGATGACAGAGTCTATACTCAAGTGAAGGAAAAGAAAAGAGGTGACAGGCCTTGAGACAATAAAAGTGTATAAGCCATAAAGTCATATCCTCATTTCGAGAAATGAGTTGATGACTCCAACATGATTACCATAAGGCTAAGTTGGACCCCCAAAGTAATAAAAAAAATTAGTATGGGCTAGTAAACAAGATAAAATTACGGACCGAATGATGTGATAATACTCGACATTGTGGGCATTTCAGTGATCGCGTTCTGGCAATAATAGAATGGACAACAGAAGAATAACCTTTAAAGGACATTCATGAAGACGCTTCCCTAAAGCAAGCACTGTGAGTAGAGTTAAGCTTAAGGGACTAAGTGTGCCAGTTACACTAGGTGTCACCCTCGTGCATAAGAAATTCAGTTATCCGGGGCACAAAAGGGTTACCGCAAGGCGAGTAAGAGTCAGTGAAGACGTAAAAAGATGTTGAAGATGAAGAGGTAAAATATTTATAAGTAAATCTTCATAGCATTAAATGTTAATACTCCCCTAAAGGAGGAAAAATTGTGTGATATGGTATTAAGTCGGAGTTAAGTGGTTCAGGTAACTATGGAATGGTAAAGGAAGAATGCGGCAAAAATTTAAAAGGAATGAGATTGCATTTATTCAGATCCTACAAATATGTTGCGACTCCAGAACATTATGTAAGCACGATGCCGGGGAGAGACAATAAGGGTTCCTGGCCAACATGTTATTGATAAAAAAAGTGTGAATGAACACTTGATACATTAGGATCCAGTGCGAAAGGCAAGTTAAAACAAAATACATAACCCAAGAGAGGTTACACGGAATATAGATATGAGCATGGACTGATGAGTAGTTAGCAGTTGATCTAGGAAGAGCCTAGTTATGACTAGAGAAGAGGTCTCTGATAAATCAGCAGATCATGAAAGATAAACATAGTGAAACCCAACACAAGAAATTTAGTCTCACATATATGACATCGTAATCCTTGAGAAATATTTAGATAGGAGTTGAGGTAGTTATAGTTGCCGTAAAAGTGTTATGGAAATAAAAAGAGTGCCACGGGGGAGACAAAAAAATGAGTTCAGAAGTAACCCTATGAGAGCAAGGGCTCAGAGCTGTATAACTAAGGATATTTATAGGTGAGTAAGAACATCAAAAATTCCGTCGGGTATATGATGTGATAAGCTCACAACTTTACAAGAGTCAGAGAGTCTTCCCAAAGTGCTACAACGAAAGACTAGCTGAGGAAAAAAAGGAAGAAGGCTTCAACATAAGCATAGTGACCTAAATAAGAAATGATCTTGTAACAACAGTCTCACTACGACATTGTATGCACTTCATAACAAAGTGGCACCTGTCGTGACTAAGGGACGAGAAGTAAAATCAAAAGTAATATTCGAGATCATATGAGTTGCATGAAATTCCAATAGGTGTGTGCACTAAGATAAGCCAAGTACTCATACAACAAGTGGAAGAACGTCCAGCAAAAGTAATTGCTTACTTTTTAAAGAAAGCTGAGAAGGCGCAGAAGGAATTATTAGATCAATGACCTAGAATTAGTTACATTATGAACGCACTTAAGATTTCAGAGTATTATCCATGCAAAATATATGTTGACATTCCTACAGTTATTGGAGACTCCGGTATAAGTTAAAAGAACGAATTGAGTCCATCTCACAGACAAAAGCTTCAATTGTTGGAAGATTATATTATAGATGTTCCATAGCGTCCACCAAAGGCGAAAGTAATAACTAATACCCTGAGCCGCATATTGGAAGATAGCTTAAGCCTACTTAAAGGCTGAGAGAGAACAGGAAACTAAAGAGTTACATCAGCTAAGTGAATTAGGATTCTTATTATTAGACCCAACTATGTATAGAAATCATGATTCAAAACACTACAAAATCACTCTTATTATCATAGGTACAAGAGATATAGTACAACAGTCATACTCTATAACGACTCTATGATAAAGCCAGTTAGAAAAGTACTAGCCTCAAAAAGAGTAAGTATGAAGCTCCCGCTGGATTGTTTCTGCACCAGAGGTGCAAGTATTATAGTAGAGCTTCAAGTTATGGATGTGAATTCCACCTATGTTGAAGGGTAGTTATGAAAGAGACAGAAAATACGATGCTAGATTTAAAGGTAAGTAAGGTAAAGGTAAAGAAGGTACGAGATACTCAAGTGCAGAAGGTTATGAATAGTCCAGACTTCAGATAGAGGGCTAGAAGTGCTCTGATTCAGTATCCACAAATGATAATTGTGTCGTTAGTGGCATATCTTCTAGCCTATGATTTCTAGGTACTGAGAGGTCTAGTTAAGAGAGTAAAGAAGAGTTAGATGTAATGTCTCGCGTGAGGTTCCAGAATAACATAAGGAAATTTGTGGTGCTATCAAGTTAAAGGAAGGTTGCGAGTAGTATAAATAGATATGTGTCGGTCGCAAGCTAAAGTATGGTAGAGCGACAAGGTTTTAGGAAGACGAGAGTAAGGATAAGAAAAGTTAAGTGAGAAGGTGACAAGAATAGGTAAGCCCTTAGGATTAAACACATCAAAACAATAGAGCTGATGGTTTCCGTAAGTTATAAATAAAAACTCAGTGCACCTTGAATGAACTCGGAGGAGTTTAAGACTAGGAGCATTTAGAAAAGAGGGAATGCTGCCCTGGTAGTAGAATAAGGGTGTAATTGTGATAAATGGTAAGAGGATGACATTTAGGCTTTTGATTGAGTAATTATTTAAAGAGAAGGGATTTCATGAATTGCGTGAGATTAGAATACCCCCATAAGATGAATCATGTTGGGATGCGATGAAATATGGTTATTGAAGTATAGTATCGTCCCTAGGTGTATCAGGCAAATAACTTCAGATATTCCCCTATGAGACGTGAGCCCTAGTGACAATGTATTACGTAAGAGGTTTCAAGTTATCAGAGGTAGATTATAGATCAACATTATGGTGAATCAACAATAGGCAGAAAATAATTCTAACGTATGAGATGAGATTAGGCCGTTATTTTTAAAATGAACAGTAATGAGGAAGAACTAAAGGACTTAGATTTATACATATAGGATAAGTAGCGAGAGAGTAACCTGGAGTGAGGTAACAAACTGCAGTAATAATAAACTGAAGTAAGTGTTGTGGTATAGTATAACCTACCTAGATGTAGTAAAGCCATAAGGATATATATACAAGACTACGAAAAAAGATATAGCAACAGTCGTAAGTTTGACAAAGTCTCGAGCGAAGAACTTCAATACACCTATATATACCGGGAGGAATAACTTGTCATAGTTTTGTATATGTTCCCAAGGTGAGGCCTAGAGATTGGCTAAAAGCTGGAGGAAAAAGGACAGAAGAGTAGCATAGGTGCACATACTAGGACAAAGTCGTACAGGGTGCATGACAGAAGGTCGCAACAGTTACAAGATTGGAAGAATTCTGACAACAAGTGATGGTGTGAGAAAGAGGCCTAAAGGGGGAAATGCCTTGGCCTTCAGATTTATGCATAGAAAAGTTGCCTAGATGGCAAAGACAGTATTAAAATATTCATAATAGCTATGGGTTATGAGACTGATAAGTGCATCAGCTAACATTCGAGGACAAATGTTTCAAAGGAGGGAATGATGTTACACCCTATGTTTTCGTACGTGAGAGTACGTTGTAAGTCAACTGATGTAAGCTCAGAAATAAGATCATCTTTGAAAATACATAAAGTAAGATAATCATATTACCATGGAGGTTACAAATATTTAAGATCATGAATACCAAGTACCAAGAGGGTTGGAAGGATTAGAAGCTAAACGAATTGAAAAAAAGAGTTTCGTCGAAAGTCGACAAGTTGGGAATATTATAACATGTACTTTTGGGGTGAGAATACGGTGCTTAAAATTATAAGGATATTGTGTTATGAGTTATTTTAATCGTATGATAGATGTGTGTTATGTTTTGAAGTCAAGCGAGTTGTGGAACAAAAGTTGGAAAAGATCATCACAAGTTACATTCATAAATATTGTAAAACTTAGGTCTAATGTAGCTCAGCTTTTCTCCCAATATACTTAGAATTAGGGGATTATATAACTAAAAAATTGAGGATCTACGAATCTAATTTCTAACGCATTAAACCGTTTGTCTATACGATATAGGAGTAGAGAGATATTTGCAGTTTCGCGAGACGGCGCAGACTGAATAGGTGACAAGTAGGTGTGTCACTAAAGCTTTTTGAGCAATGCATTTCGTGTATTATATGAGGTCTTTTTGGAAAATATTATATACAAGATTTAAGGTCTTGGAATGTAGTTTCTAACTCTCTTAACCGTTCATTCATACGACATCTAGATAAAAAGATATAAGCGTGAGATGAAGGGCCAATGCTAGGGTGCCAAGCTAGCACCTCTTTGACTTTTCAAAGGTTGATATATATAGGGTTTTAAATCGTCTTTCTCTTAATTTTCATAGAACACGGCCATAGAACCCCCAAAAACATAACCTTAAGTTCTCTACAAGGGTTTCAAAGAAGATTAACATCCCGGGTACGAAATCAAGAAGCGATAACATTTGAACAATCCCTACGATGTAAGTATCACTGTATCGCCTCTCTTTTTATTTGTAGTTTGAGTTTTGGAAGGTACTTCATAGTTAATAAAATGACTACTTTCTGTATTTAAGATTTCAAATGTCAAGGAAGGTTGATAAATTTATTTCCTAATAGTTAGAAGTCACGGGACGGTGATCGGAAGCCGTGAGTTTGATTTATTTCACTTTTGGTGGACTGTTTTGTAGTCCACTCGTATTGGCCTCTTGTGCTGATGTTTTATCGGGTTTTGGAGGATAACATGTGTGGGTAAACACCACATAATGACGGAATTGTGGGCTGATCGTTTGTCGTTACATTTTAGTTTGTTTGGCACTACTTTGGTTGTCGTTTCATGTATGAAGTGGTTAGGGTGTGCGGGCTGTTTTGTGGTATATGGTGATGGAGATAAGGTTGGAAAATGATGCATACATATTTTTATTGTTGTGTTCTTGTTGTTTTTGGTTTATGGTATTGGAGGAGGGCCTTGTTACAGGGGAGATGCTGCCCAAATTTACGTAAACGAGCTACTAAATTAAGTTGCGGACTTAGCCTTTACTCAACACTGATTTTGAATCTCCTTTTGATGTGGTAGATTGGGTTAAGTTGTTTGAAGAATTGCTTGGAAGTTATTAAGGACTCAACGGAGTTAAGGTATGTTAAGGCTAACCCCTTCCTTCATTTTGTCATGATCTCGTAACTATATGTGTTTGATAACGAGGCATAAAGAGAAGTTCATACTCATGAATTTATATACATTATCCTACTCTCATAAGTTATAGTATTCTTCCTTATCGGGACTTTATATTAAATTGAGTGTTGTCTTCTTCCAGTCAAGAGAGCAGAGGAGATATATATATATATATATATATATATATATATATATATATATATATATATATATATATATATATATACAGTATTATAGTATTTTCACCACCATCGAGCTATAATCGGTAGGCAGACCCCTATTGGGTAACTTTTGATCAGATGATAAGTTATATACAGAGTCTACTGTGGCCGAGCGCTTATGAGCGAGCCTACTACGGTAGAGCAGTTACACATACCGAGCCTTATAGGGCTGGACAACTATTTTACTAACTATATTAAGAGAGATGAGTCAGTATCAACAGGTAAACGTATTTTCAAATTATATTTGACTCCCACGTACTTTCAGTTATTATATTATCAGTTCAGTTTCAGCTTTCAGTTATTCTGTTGCCTTACATAATCGGTACATTATTTCATACTGATATCCCTTTTGTTAGGGATGCTGCATTTCATGCCTGTAGGTCCTGATAGACAGCTGGATAGACCTTCCCAGTAGACCAATTCAAATATCATCTTAGTCGGTAAGCTCCACTTCCTCGGAGTTACCAAGTCTATACCTTGGAGTCCATTTTATATATATAGGTTTGATGGGTAGGTCGATACCCTTTCCCGACCATGATACAGCTCAGTTATCCCTAGAGGCTTATAGACGAGTCATGAACATTTTTTATATTAGTATTGTGGATTTACCAGCCCTATGTAGATATTTAGTTTGGTATTACTAGTTGTAGACATTATTTTTCAAATGATTCAGAATATGGCCTCATCGGCACAAGTTGAAGGTTACCCCTCCAGAGTTCACAGTTACAGAGTAGTACGCTCGGGCCGAGTATGGCACCGGGTGCCGGCCACACCTCTTCAGGTTTGGGCCGTGACAAGTTCATAAACATATTCAATAATATAGAAACAACCAAGAAGCAGCTGATTTAAATAATGAGATGTACAATCACAATAGAAGATAATAAGTACAGATAATATGATCAAAAACATATACCAATGCACCAAATCCATATATAAAGGAGATATGCAGTAATCATAATTTATTCGAATGCTTCTACAAGATTCTAGAATGTCTATGCATGATAAAGAATTAAACTTTACACCAATTTGACATCCTCAAAGTGTCTAACAAACCTATTAACAAGTCCCATGCACACGTGAAATACATCAAATAATATAAGTAAATGATATGCACAAATATAACATGTAAAAATACATGAATATTCATGGAGGATTCCGTAACTGGTATCAGAATCAAATCCTAAAATCTAATCAGTCCCAAAATCTACATGTACATCACCAAGAGAGAAACATAGGAGGACGACTTTAGATAGATGGATCATTATCCACATGCAAAATAGGGAACATTTCCAGCACGCCTAACATGAACATGAAATAATCATATCCGAACTGATACCTCAACAGGAATATTTAAAGATATGCCTAAATCGATACCTCAACAAAAACATATAAAGACATGCTCAAACTGGTATCTCAAAACAGGAGCATGAATGCACATGCCCAAATAACTCAACTACTCACAACTGTGTCAAATAAGTAATGACAACAAGTGTATATGCTAACAAGGTGCATATAAGAAATAATATATGTCTCAATAGTTTTATCATGTATAAATAAATAAAATCTAAAATGTTAAACTGGTATGTGAAGAATGTCTATAGCATTACCCTAGCATGAATAAGATGCTCAAATAGTCATACAACAATCAGTCATGACATGATATTAGCATATGAAGATGCACATATAGTCATGACATAAGTAAATAAAATATAACATATAAAACATATACCAAATAACACATAAAAAGCTTAACAACTATCCTGAGTATATATGGATAAATCTTAGTACCCATATATACACTTGTTATCTTACATATATATTACCTCCAAACACATAGTATGCAACACATAAGTCCCGTTTAGAAAAATATTTCTCAAGTCAAAGTTAGCTAGGACAGTTACTTTTATTTCGGACCAGATCTATTCTTCAAAATCTACTTTTACTTACTCCAAGTCCATGAAACAAGTCCCATCAAGCCCAAAGAATGCTTCACGATATCAAGTAAATTCATATGACTTATTTACATAAGCAAAATATAAGTATAGGATAAAATCAACATAAGTTAACCCTAAACCCACATGGTCAAAACCCAAAACCATAGCCAAATCTCGTGATTCATAACCTCATGAGTCTAAATTTATGCTTAAAGTTTTATTTGGAGTCCATTTGGATACTTAAAACTCATTTTAGGTGATTCAAAATCTAGGTCTCAAGATGTCCAATTTTATATTGAATCCGTATTCAAATGATAGATCTTATATTAGATTCATAATATAAATTCAAATTCATACTAAAATCACTTATGCCAAGCTAATAGATGAAGATCCAAGTCAAAACATTTCAAAACTGAGCTTCTAAGCCTCCAAAATAATGAAGCATGAAATAAAACTACAAAATTCGATATTTTTACAAAACTTATGAACTTACATAGTGCATGCCAACACTTTCCTAGTGCGGGCTGCACTCATGGTTATACTATCACCCTTCGGTAAAATAGCTATAACACTTTGTATAAATATCCAAATGACAAACCGTTAGAATTTTTTGGAAATTAAACTCAAAGTGCTAATAATTTTTATTTTTGGATCATCCCTAAATGAATTATACGTTACGAGAAATATGCTCCCGATGTCAGATAAAAACCTGCAACTCTCTTGTGTTGCTGCACTGTGGTCCACACTGGACCTGCTAGCTATAAATACTTGTTCCATCTGCACCGAAACACCCTCAGCCCCTCGGTCCTAACCCAATCATCCCGGCAAGTCCCAAAATACCATACAAACCTATCCAAAATCTCGAAACACGAATCAAAGTACAAATATCACGATCAAAAGATAAAGCCAACATATGAAATTCTTAAGTTCCCAAATTATACGCAATGATTCCGAACTCCTTTGGAGCCTCTCGGAGCTAATTTAAACATATGTACAAGTCTAAAATCATCGTAACAACTTTTTAGAACTCAAATTGTTGACTTTGGTCATCTCTATGAACTTTAAGGCTTCTAGTTAGCAACCAAGTGTTCTAAACTACTCTCTAACTCTTCGAGACCCGAACCATCCATACCCACAAGTCACAGATCATCAAATGAGCCTACAAGAGTTTCAATTCATAGAACGGTATGCTAAAATTCAAAATGACAGATTCGATCGTTACAAAGATCCTTATAATAAGTTCTAGTCCTTTCTTAAGTTAGTAAATCCAAAACATGAAAACTATATTATTGTTACGACTTGCAATTCAATGCTGGAGCATAACATAATGGGGACAAAATTGCATTTGCTTTAGCAAATTTGGATAGTTTGAAAAAGGGAAAAGGATCAAATATATCCTTCTAGTTTCGGATATTGTCTGCATTTAACCTCCGCTATACTATCCGGTCAAATTTATCCCTACACTATACTATCCGGCCAAATTTACCCCTACCATCAGCAAACCTTTAAAAATTACTCCTTGATCTATTAAGTAATCCAAAATCTCCTACTTTTCTTTTATTTAATCAGTTATTTTTCTTCTTGCTCACTAATTTTAGAAATTACTATTAATGTGAATGCTAAAGGTACTAGACTATACAAATTATTCATGAATATTTTTAATTACCAATGCACCCACTTCTATTATGATAATAAGTTTGGAATTCGTTTAAAATTTTATTTATTTTTTAACCTTATACACACCGTAGAATTTAGTGGGTCTATTTATTGTATATTATATGCAACTGATCATCATGTATGTACATATATATTTGAATATATTTTGATATTATTTGTTTAGTATAGAGTTCGATCGACTAACTTAAGAGTGCACAATGCGTAGGCATTTGATTAAACCAAAATTGAAATCGACAATGTAAAGTCTCCAAGGAACTTCAACTTCTATCACTAATACTTATAAAGTCTCCGTACCTTTGGTGCAACAAATTCATTAATGTTGGGATGCTGCAAATACTTTTGGAATTTAGATAAGCTACCTAATTTGGATTCTTTAATTTACTATACTTTATTTATTAACCGTTGTATTAGTTTAATATTTATTTCTCTTATTTTTTTTCAATTAAAAAAAATAGGTAAATGCCAATTATTTCGAAAATAGTGGATAAAGAAGAAGAATAAGTGACTTAATTAAAATAATTTAAGAGATTTTGGGTAACATGACGGACTAAGGGTAATTTTTAAAAGTTTGTTGATAGCATAACGGTAGGGGTAAATTTGATCGAATAATATAACGGAGGTTGAATGTAAACAGTATCCAAAAGTAGATGGGGTATACTTGGCCCTTTTCCCTTAGAAAAAAGGCTGTTGTTGACTAGATAAATAGTCCCACTAAGTAATAATACTCGATTATTGTAACAACCCGGCCAGTCGCTTTGAGAGTTATAGTCCTGTTTCTCCATTTTCGCTTCTTTATGTGTTGTTCAGTTGTGTTGAGTTGTTTCGAGTTGGTAGGTTTGGTTTCGGAGTAGTTTTGGCGTGAAATGAACACTTAGTCTCTTAGTTAGAACACTTAGTCTCTTAGTCTCCATTTCCACTTCTTTTTTGATTGAAGCACTAGATCCGTATCGTAATTACGGATCCGTAGCAAAATGAATCATCGAATTTGGACATCGTATGAGGATTTTATGGTCATTTTACTAAGAATTAGGTTGCTAGATTTTTCAGATTAATTACGAAATTACCACTGATGGCGTATTTAAAAATCTACACTATTTGCAAATATTGAAACCAACATATCTCCTTCATTATAAGGTCATATTGAGTGATTCAAAAGCCTAACTTGACTAGAATTTTAAAAGGAATCCATTGGATGAATAAAAAGTGAGTTTCAGGATCGTTTAGCATGAGAAACAAGGCAGAATAATTGACAGAAAAATATATAAAACGAGGGTTATATTTTATGAATCCATCTTCATTTTTGGGATTTGATTGATGATTTCAAAGTGAAATTGAGGGAGTTAGGGCTTGAGTTTTGGAGAGTTTTAGGTAGGGATTTGAGGGACCAAACGGAGTCCGATTTTGATAAATTTTATATGGTTAGACTTGGGAGAGGACGAGGGTTTTGATTTTGCCATTGTTGACTGGTTCCGAGACGTGGGCCCAGGGGCCGGGTTTTGGCCGGTTTTAGATTTTTGGCATATTTTGTAGTTTTTATTGTGGAATTCGATTCGTTAGCCTATGTTGATGGTATTAATCTGATTATGGTTAGATTTGGAGCTTTTGGAGACCGAGTCCATCGATGAGGGCATCCTGAAGTAGGATTTTATACTGTTAAGGTAAGTAACGGTTTTAACTCTGGCTTAGAGGTTATAAACCCGGAGAATTTGATATCGTTTGACTGTTTGGAGGTGATACCCATGCTAGGTGATGGGCGTGTGGGTGTATACCTCGAGGGATTGAGACTTGGTCCGTCCCATGAGGCCTCATGGCCATCATCTGTGTTTACGTAGTTACTTGTTGTTGAACTCGTCTGCCTTCATGTTAGAGATTATGCTTAGGCTTTATTCATGCTCATATTATTTGTACTCAGTCATAGAAATTATTGTACACGTTTACCTCAGTCTCTATTATTTGCTAATATGCTGTGATACTTGATGTGGACTGTGTTCCCTTATTTGTCAATGATGGTGAGGCTAGTGAGGTACATGATTGAGTGCGGCCGAGGGCCTGGTTGTGAGGATATTAATACCATAGTGCGTGGGTTGTCCGCGTAGTACGTGAGTTGACCGTGCGGGTCCAGGTATTAATACCATAGCGCGTGAGTTATCCGCGTAGCACATGAGTTGACCGTGCGGATTCAAGTATTGATATGATGGTACGTGAGTTGTCCGTGCTTAGTGCTTGGGCTTTGCGAGCCCCTCCGGAGTCTGTACACACTCCAAGTGAGCGCAAAGCATCTGTACACATTCCAAGTGAGCGCAAAGTGTTGAGCTTTGAGTGCTGAGTGATGGAGTGACATTGCTGTGAGGTTGCATTTACTTTTGTTGTTGCTGTATTTACCTGTTAATTTTCCTTGTAGTTTTACTGATTTATGAAATTACCTACCTACTCCTGTTTGTATTTAATTGTGGAAATAATAATTGGATTATTCTACTTAGCCCATCACTGCTGCTCAGTTCATTAGTTATTTCTATTACTACTGCGTCAGTTATACTCATACTACACCCTGCACTTTATGTGCAGATCAAGGTGAGTTAGAAGGCGGCGATCGTTAAGTTCAGGTCGGCTATCTTTGGAGACTGCAAGGTAGCTGTTAGTGTCCGCAGGACCTTGTTACTCCTTTTATCATTTCTTCTTTTAGGTTGTATTGATAGTTAGACAGTTTTATTTCTTAGTTCATAGATTTAGATGCTCATGACTTAGTGACATCCCGATATTTGGGGCTCATTTCTTTATTTTCTATAATTATATTTAAAGTTGATTTAGTTTATGAAAAATTCAAATATTTTATTAAATTCTTATAATCGATTTAGTAGTAATATTTTGGGAAATAGGCTTGCCTTGAAACACGATAGGCGCCATCACGACCATGGTTAGATTTAGGGTCGTGACAAGTTGGTATCAGAGCCTAGGTTACATAGGTCTTACGAGTCATGAGCGGGTTTAGTAGAGTCTTGCGGATCGGTACGGAGACGTCTGTACGTATCTTCGAGAGGCTGCAGAATTCTTTTCATGCGGTATTGATTCATCTTGAAGTGTAACTCTTTGAATTCCTTCCACGCATTCGTATGCGCACATGGGCACTCGGTATCAGTTGTGCATCGACGGCTTGTGATTCCCTGGATGAGGTGCGAGATGTGATTTCGGTTTGTTGATGTCGGGACAGACTGGAGGACATGAGGCCGGGTTTTGACTGTAGCTTGAGCACTGAGGTATTGATTGTGTGAGCACGTGCTTGTGGTACTTTTGGGGATATTTAAGAGAGTATTCAACGGCCTATGAGCCTTAGGGCAGTGTGGTTTTATGCTTGGGTCTCATATGGTGAGTCTGGGTTGAGGATTGTGGTGTTATGTCGGGGCAAAGTATCAATTTGAAGGTAATTCAGAAGGAACTCGGATAGATAGGACATCTTGGTAGTAGTTTAGTTCGGCATGGTAATAGGTAAGATTAGTTCTTTGGGTGTGTATGAGGTAATGAGTTCTACAGGTGTTTTGTGGCAATGCCCTTGGGTTTTTGGTGGTCTGTGTAGCTTGGTTGAGTTAGAAGGATTCAGTCCTGATGGATTGGTTTTGTGCCATTGGGGTTCGGAGAGAGTTCTTGATGGTTTTGAGAACAACTCTTGGCATGTTCGAGGACGAACGTTTCTTTAAGAGGTGGAGGATATAACGATCCGGCCAGTCGTTCTGAGAGTTATAGCCCTATTTCCCCATTTCTGCTTCTTTATGTATTGTTCAGCTGTGTTGAGTTGTATCGAGTTGGTAGGTTTAGGTTCGGAGTAGGTTTGGAGTGAAATGAACACTTAGTCTCTTAGTTAGAAAGCTAAGTTAGAAAAGTCAACCGGAAGTTGACTTATGAGTAAACAAATTCGGATTTAGATTTTTATGATTCAATTAGCTTCGTTGGGTAATTTTAGACTTAGGAGTGTGCCCAAAATATAATTTGGAGGTCCGTGGTAGAATTATGTTTGAATTGGCGAAAGTTGGAAGTTTAGAAGTTCTTAGGCTTGAATCCGAGGTTGATTTGGTATTTTGGTGTTGTTTTGGGTATTTCGAAGGTTCGACTAAGTTCGGGTAGTGATATATGACTTGTTGGAATTATTAGTTGAGGTCCCGAGGGCCTCGGGTGAGTTTCAGATAGGTTTGGGTTGTGTTGTGCTCGTTTTTCTTATGTTTCGACACCGTTTCTTCAAGCGTAAATGATATCATATTGAACAAATGAGCTCCGATTTCTTTTTAAAGTGAAGCATTAGATCCGTATCGTAATTACGAACCCGTAACAAAAAGAATCATTGAATTTGGATATCGTATGATAATTTTATGGTCATTTGACAAAGAATTAGGTTGCCAGATTTTTCAAATTAATTACGAAATTGTCACTGACGGCGTATTTAAAAATCTGCAGTATTTGCAAATATTGAAACCAACATATCTCCTTCAGTATAAGATCGAATTGAGCAATTCAAAAGCCTACCTTGACTAGAATTTCACAAGGAATCCATTGGAGGCATAAAAAGTGAGTTTCGGGATCGTTTGACATGAGAAACGAGGCATAATACTGGCAGAAAATATATAAAACGAGGGTTTGTTCATTCAATCATATTTTGAGTTGGGGAGCTCGGATTTGGGCGATTTTGGGGGCGATTTTCACCATAAGGATTGGAGTAAGTATTCTCTACTCAGTTTTGGTTATATTTCATGAATCCATCTTTGTTTTTGGGATTTGATTGATGATTTCAAAGTGAAATTGAGGGAGTTAGGGCTTGAGTTTTGGAGAGTTTTAGGTAGGGATTTGAGGGACCAAACGGAGTTCGATTTTGATAAATTTTATATGGTTAGACTCGGGAGAGGAAGAGGGTTTTAATTCTTCCATTGTTGACTGGTTTTGAGATGTGGGCCCAGGGGCCGGGTTTTGACCAGTTTCGGATTTTTGGCATAGTTTGTAGTTTTTATTATGGAATTCGATTCGTTTGCCTATGTTTGATGGTATTAATCTGATTATGGTTAGATTTGGAGCTTTTGGAGACCGAGTCCAGAGACGAGGGCATCTCGGAATAGGATTTTACGCTGTTAAGGTAAGTAACAGTTTTAACTCTGGCTTTGAGGGTATAAACCCAGAGAATTTGATATCGTGTGACTGTTTGGAGGTGATACCCATGCTAGGTGACGGGCGTGTGGGTGTATACCTCGAGGGATTGAGACTTGGTCCGTCTCGTGAGGCCTCATGGCCATTATATGTGTTTACGTAGTTACTTGTTGTTGAACTCGTCTGCCTTCATGTTAGAGATTATGCTTAGGCTTTATTCATGCTCACATTATTTGTACTCAGTCCTAGAAATTATTGTACATGTTTACCTTAGTCTCTATTATTTGCTAATATGTTGTGATACTTGATGTGGGTTGTGTTCCCTTATTTGTCGATGATGGTGAGGCTAGTGAGGTACATGATTGAGTGAGGTCGAGGGCCTAATTGTGAGGATATTAATTCCATAGTACGTGAGTTGACCGTGCGGGTCCAGGTATTGATACCATAGCATGTGAGTTGTCCGCGTAGCATGTGAGTTGACCGTGCGGATTCAGGTATTGATATGATGATACGTTAGTTGTCTGTGCTTAGCGCTTGGGCTTTGGGAGCCCCTCCGGAGTCTGTAGACACCCCCAATGAGCGCAGAGTGTTGAGCGTTGAGTGCTGAGTGCGAGTGCTGAGTGATGGAGTGACATTGCTGTGAGGTTGCATTTACTTTTGCTGTTGCTGCATTTACCTGTTAATTTTCCTTGTAGTCTTACTGATTTATGAAATTGCCTGTCTACTCCTGTTTTGTATTTAATTGTGGAAATAATAATTGGATTATTCTGCTTAGCTTGTCACTACTGCTCAGTTCCTTAGTTATTTCTGTTACTACTGAGTCGGTTATACTTATACTACACCCTACACTTTATGTGCAGATCCAGGTGAGTTAGAAGGCGGCGATCGTTGAGTTCAGGCCGACTATCTTTGGAGACTGCAAGGTAGCTATTAGCGTCCGCAGGATCTTGTTACTCCTTTTATCATTTCTTCTTTTAGACTGTATTGACAGTTAGACAGTTTTATTTCTTAGTTCATAGATTTAGACGCTCATAACTTAGTGACACCCCGATGTTTGGGGCTCGTTTCTGTATTTTCTATAATTAAATTTAAAGTTGATTTAGTTTATGAAAAATTTAAATGTTTTATTAAATTCTTATAATCGATTTAGTAGTAATATTTTGAGAAATAGGCTTGCCTTGTAATACGATAGGCGTCATCACGACCATGGTTAGATTTTGGGTCGGGATAATTATTCTTATTAACAATATTATTTTTACGTTGTTATTATTTGGATCCTCTCCGGTGAAGATCTTCTCCAGTATAGGCTTAAAATTGCAATATCTATCAACTTTAAATTTCATAAATGTAGATATATTCTCGTTAAAACTTCTGCAAACCATAGTTAAAGTCCCAAAGCCTTTACAATTGTCAACTCCAATCCCAACTAAAACAGGCACAACAAAAAAGAAAATAACCGTTTCAATGGAGTATTTCAATCCGATCGTTTTCTATTTTTCGTCCAGATTTCTTCAAGCTAGTAAGGCAGTAAACCTTACAACAGTAGCAGCCATTGAGCACTTCCATGTTTATTGATAAATTTTAATAGAACTTTTTTTTTTCTTTTTCAAACTATAAAGGCAATTGTCATTTTCACTTGGAAATACCCTTCTTTTATAGTGATCACCCAACTAAAGTTGGAGTTATTTAACCCATAGTCATTTAACTACTGTTTATTGCACAAAGATTATAAAGTTAATTTTTGAACGAAAACATTAACCCAATTATACCTATATATCACAGAAAATAAAAAATGCCAAAAATTATAAACATAGTCCGAAAAATCCATGTATATTACATGTTCGGAATTATCAAGTATTATGTTAGCTAATAACTTTACCTAATATCCTCGTGGGCCCATTTAGACATTCAAAAAAGAGAAATTTTCAAAAACCACTATGTTTTAGTGATTATTAGCTTGCTATAGCTACCATTTACTAAATTACTTTCTGTAGCTATATTTCAGTTGTTATAGACTGTATTCGATATATTTTTGCTACTGTAACAAAATTCGGCGGAAAACAGGGGAGTCCAGCTAAGCAGAGAATGTATTCGACTGTATTCGCGAGCTGTATTCGTGAATACAGTAACGTAATTTGAGAAAAAAAGTCTTCAGATGTTTAAAAACGGTAAGTGAATCAATTAACGCGATAGACTCCTAATATAACTTAACAAACTCAATTATAACACACAAAATTTGTATTTCCAGTTATAGAAAAAATTCTCATCAACCGAAAAACACCCCAAAAATAGAGCAATCTTCAGAGATTCAATCCATCCTTTCTTTTTTTTAGTGGTATCTTTACTAAAATATTTTTTAGTGGTATCTTTACAAATAGATTTATATATTGAAATTATATAATTACATTGAATACAGTTAAATACATAAAAATATATTGAATACATGAAGTATAACATGTCATCTATAGTGCAAAAACATATAAATACACACTGCAGATACATTTGAATACATAAATTATATTAATTAAAAAAATATATAAATAAATTCATAGAATACAACGAGACAGTGAATACAATAAAATACATGGAATACAATGAGATACATTGAAATACAGTAAAAAAAGACAGTGAATACAATAAAATACATAGAATACAACAAGATACATTGAAATACAACGAAAAAAAAGGTAACATGCTTTTCAAGTTCCTCAGCCCCAAACTCCGTCCCCAATCCACCGATATCCAGGCCGCCGCCATGTGCGGCATCGCCGTCAGTTAGGAGATAATTTTTTAAAAGGGTATTTATTTATAATAAATAAGGTATCAACCTTTGCTATAGGAGGTAAAATTTTCAAAAAGAGAAATTTTTAGAAACCACTATAGTTTAGTGATTATTAACTTGATATAGCTACCATTTACTAAATTACTTCATGTAGCTATATTTTCAGTTGTTATATACTGTATTCGATGTATTTTTGCTAATGTATTCATGAATTCAATAGCAAAACTCGGCAAAAAATAGGGGAGTCCAGCTAAGCAAAGAATGTATTTGACTGTATTCGCAAGCTGTATTCGTGAATACAGTAACGGAATTTGAGAAAAAAAGGTCTTCAGTTGTTTAAAAACGGTAAGTAAATCAATTAACGCGATAGACTCCTAATATAACTCAACAAACTCAATTATAACACACAAAATTTGTATTTTCAATTATAGAAAAGATTCTCATCAACCGAAAAATACCCCAAAAACAGAACAATCTTCAGAGATTCAATCCATCCTTTTTTTTTGTGGTATCTTTACTAAAATATTTTTTAGTGGTATCTTTACAAATAGATTTATATATTAAAATTATATAATTACATTGAATACAGTTAAATACATAAAAATACATTGAATACATGAAGTATAGTAGGTCATCTATAGTGCAAAAATATATTAATACATACTGCAGATACATTTGAATACATATATACATATGGATACATAAATTATATTAATTAAAAAAATATATGAATACATTCATGCAATACAGCGAGACAGTGAATACAATGAAATACATGGAATACAACGAGATACATTGAAATACAATAAAAAAAAGATAGTGAATACAATGAAATACATGGAATACAACGAGATACATTGTAATACAATGAAAAATAAAGGGTAGCAGACTCTTCAAGTTCCTCAGACCCAAACTCCGCTCCCAAACCACCGATATCCAGGCCACCGCCATGTGGGGCGTCGCCGCCGGTTAAATGAAGACAGTTGTTGAAGTAGCACCAATTTAAAGGATCAAACAGAAACTAGAGACAGAACTTCTTCAGATCTCACAAGGCAAACATGAACAATCAATGCAAAATCTACGAAATATTTAGAATATGTAACACAACTGTGTGAAAGAAATTGTCGGCCGGAGGGGGTTAGAGGTGACACAACAAGGAAGGGGGGAAGTGGTCGCTGGCTGGATCTGTCGTTGGCGGAACACAGCCCCTGCTAGGGTTTCTAAAAGGAGGGAAGGAAAAAATTGGGGGAAAAAGAGAAGAAAGAGGAAAGAGAAAGGAGGAGAGAGGGAAGAGAGAGGGAGAAAAAATAATAATACAAAGCGCATTTAATGACTTAAAAGTAAGAAGTGGCCATAAATGGATATTTTGCTATAAAACTTAAAAGGTAGCTATAGGAGATAATTTTTTAAAAGGGCATTTATTTATAATAAATATGGTATCAACCTTTGTTATAGGAGGTAAAATTTCCTTGAAAAAAAACTCATTTTCTGACTCATAGTCTGTTTGGCCAAGTTTCTTCAAAGCCAAAAGTTTTTATTTTAAAAAGAAAAATACTTTTTTATTTCAATGCTGAAGTGTTTAGCCAAGCTTTCAAAAGAAAAAATATATTATAGAAAAAGTAGTTTCTCTCCAAAAATACTTTTTTGAAAAATATTTTAAAGAAAAATACAGTTAGAGTCTGTTTGGCCAAGCTTCTAGGAGGCCGAAAGTATTTTTTTTTCTTTTAAAAAAGTACTTTTTAAAAAATTTAAGGCGTTTGATCAAGATAAAAAAGGTACTTTTGAGCAGCAACATAAATAATTTTTCTGCTTTTGGGGAGAAGCTACAAATTCTAACTTCTTCAAGAAGCAGAAGTAGTAACAGAAAATTAATTTGTTCAAAACAAAATTAACCTTACAATAAATTTATATTTTTTCAAATTATCCTTCATTAATTTAATATTTTTCTTTTTATTTCTACTATACCTTTCTTCTCTTTTTTTATTTAATCATATTTTTATTCTCTTTCCCTATTCCAAAGAGTGGATTTTAAACTTTTATTGAATGATGTATATCGACATATTTAAATTATCATGTAAACAATAAGTAATAGCAAATACTCAATGTTATTGCTTTAAAATAACTATATTTTATATTGATTGAAATTTTATATTTATATTTTTTACTTTAGAATTCTTTTATAATAAATCTTTATTTTTTTAAATAATAATACTAATTGAAAATTGAACCTTTACTGACATTTTTCATAATTTGATACTTAAAAGTACTTTTTGAAAAGATTAGCCAAATACAATGAGCTTGCAAAAAGCACTATTCAAATGAATTGGTCAAACAAAAACAGTTATTTTGCAGAAATATTTTTTCAAAAAGTACTTCTCAAAATAAGCAGCTTTTGGCAGTTTGGCCAAATAGGCTTCTAGAAATAATTTTTAAAACCTTAGTTAAACACTAATTACTGCCCAAAAGTATTTTTCAAATTAATTAGCCAAACACAAACTGATTCTCACCAAAAGTATTTTTGAGAAAAACACTTTTGAGAAAAAATATTTCTCAAAATAAGCTTATTTTTATAGCTTTGGCCAAACATGTTATCAACTTAATACCGGATATCTTTCAGCATATGACATATCATGTGCTTTTATTTTTTGATGGTCAGAAAATAAATTTGTTGTTTTATAAGTAGTGCTATGTAAAATTTATGTAAGATGAGTTGTTAAAATGAAAATCTACTCTTATTTACACAATCGAATATAACATTTCCTAGCTTTTCTAACCTTTTCTCATTTTCTGTAATGTGTAAGTATCATTGTGAGTTACTAAAAAGTTAGGGAGAAAATTCTATAAAGAACATACAAAATTATTGAGTCCGGAATCAAAGTGCCGTTCTTTTGGACTCAAACAACACAAATAGGTTAAAAACAATTGGGCACCATTTTATATATAGCTATATATAAAATGTGGCCCCACTAATAATTCATCTGCACTTAACTGACCCACCAATAATTCATATGGGTATAGCGCCTATTATACATGCAATATACATCAAATAATTGTACCCCCGGACTGATATTTTTCTTATATAAGGAGTTTCAGAATTTGGTAAAAATTCATTCAGGATCCTTCAAGTCTTCCGAAATATTTGTTCGTTAAGTTATTTTGCATTTTTTCATAATATCGGAAGAGCAGAAAATTAGTGTTTCATTATATTGGGGGGGGGGGGGGGGAGGGGAGTGAGATTGTGGCAGAGAATAACTTAGTACGCTATAGTTGTTCTCTACAGTGTCATGTTAAGTTGGCACTTACAATGGGGTACGATAGATTGGTATCATTATTATGTAAATAAATGAGTGTGAGCAAACGTTCTGTGAATATTAAAGTAACCAGAAGATATGTGTATTCTATTACTCCGCAATGGGTTGCTTGTTATGCCGAGTTTAACATCAAAGACGATGAAACTCTGACAGATTTTTTGAGGACTCCGGATAAATACCGAGAACTTCTTTTGATAAAAATATTGGAAATGTACGTCAAGGCTGAAGACGTTCGCAATAATGAGGTTTCGTAACATAGGGATATCCCTGAATCATCGGGTGATTTTTTTGGAGCAGTTTTATCCGAACAGGTTCCGAGTGAAAGAGTTTGGCCAGATCTAAACTTATCTCTACGGGTAAATGAGGAGCGATGACATAATTTATCCCCAAGTTTACATAATCCACAAGCCGAGTGGTAAACTTCAATTTTTCTTTGTGTTACGAAGTTTATTTTTATGTATTGAATTTGTATTAAAACTCATATATTCCACAAGGGGTACCGACCAGATATAAATTTTACAAGCTATGAACCAACAGACAGTTGGAACATGCTTAGTTTTGGTGTGCTGGATCATGGTGGTCCATCCGGGAGTCATCAACAACAAGATAATGTGCATCATGGGATATCAACACATTATGATTTGTAAGTGAAGTGATAAAGTTTATATGTAATGTTTGGATGAATTTGAGAAACTCACTATTTTATTGGTTTTGTAATGAAAACGAGCAACTTGAAGGTCATGTCTTTACTCAATTTTTCGAAGACGACATATTTAATCGGGATTTGGCAGATGTGCAGAGTCAGGAAGATGATAGTGATTATGACAACAATGCTGATGAGTCTAGCGATGATACACCATTCTCTGATGAGGGTGATTATGATGAGGACGAGAATGATGAACCTGATTTGATGAGAGTGCATGCTCCACCTCCCGTTAGACCAAAAGTGTACGAGTCCCATATGCCGTTTCATTCAAGGGTGATTCCCTACCTTAATCAGTTGCCAAGTATGTCGGATGTGGATGATCTAACAAGAGCAACAGTAATGTGGGATGCATCTAGAGCAACAGTGTTGTCAAAGGGCATTCTTTTTGTTAATAAAGAGCGCCTAAGCAGGGCGGTGCGAATGTACATCATAAAAGAGTGTCATGATATCGTGGTTCATGAGTCATCTCTGGAAGTATACAAGGTTATTTATCATAGATGGTTTCAAGGTTGTAATTGGATGTTGCGTGCAAGAAAGTTGAAAACAAATATGTGGATTATGGAAAAATATATTGGCACCCACAATTGTGAAATGGACACATTCAGTGGGAATCATTTTAACTTGAATGTTGACTTGATTTCTCTTGTCTTGATTCCACACATTGAAACGTCCATAAGATACAGGATCTAAGAGTGTATAATATCTGTCCACTAGGTATATGGTTGTACCATTACCAAAAGAAAGACATTTCTCGTGCTTAAACGTGTGTTTGAAATTATTTATGGTAACTGGGATAAGTCATTTGCCGCTCTACCTAGGTACATGGCTGCATTGCAATACTTTAACCCGGAAATGTTGTTGAATGGATGCTTGAGAGGAGTCCGGGAATACCAGAATACATATTCATATATGTGTTCTGGGCATTGAAACCAGCCATTGATGGTTTTGTGCATTGTCGGCCGGTAATATCCATAGACGGCACTGAAGTTGTTGATCACCGTTGCTGTAGATGGTCATGGAAGTATATTTCCCCTAGCATTCTCTATTTGAGCCAATGAAAGCCAATAGACGTGGACATTATTTTTGAACCACTTGAAGGAGCACATTGTAAAACATCGTTTAGGTATTTGTCTTATATCTGATCTGCATGGCGGTATTTTAAGTTTTGAACAGAATTTTTGTGCATGACAGGAACCGTATGCCTACCACTATTACTGTGTTACGCACTTGAAGGCCAACTTTTAGAGGTCTTATCCGAACAAGGACTTGCATGATTTAATGTGGATGGCTGCAATAGATCACCACGATTGCAAATTCAGGAGGCAAATGGAACTGATTAGGCAGGAAGACCCAGAAGCCTATCGTTGGTTGATGCGACATGAGCTTGACAAGTGGACTTTTCATGCGGATGGTGGAAGAAGATAGGGAATTCTGACTACAAATGTGTTAGAGTCTTTCAATGGGTTATTGAAGTCTGCATGTGAATTGCCTGCCACTGAAAAAGCTGAACGCACTTGTACCCTAAAGAATCATTATCACGCAAAACATAGCGCCTCCCCAATATGCGTTATGTAACCTAAAATCACTCTTAGATGCGTATAATAACCTCGCGCATTTTAGTTATTATTTGCATCGTAATGAAACGAATAGAAAAAGTTTCCATTAATTTTCCATTTTCGAGCATTACGACATGCTTGGACACAATTACATACCAAGGTGTTACTGTTGAAAACATGCGATTTTGAATCCATGTTGGTCAAATTGCAATTTGGGGCGTAGACGATGAATGTGTAAACAAGTTGTAAGTTATTATTGTAACGACCCAACCAGTCGTTTTGCCATCTAGAACCTCGTTCCCCTAAATAAGACTCCCCGTATGTGCTTTTACTGTTTTATGACTTGCGGAGATAGTTAGTTCAGGAATTGGAAGGGTTCAGGTTGAAATCGGAACACTTGGTTCCCTAATTGGCTTTAAAAGGGGTAAGTTTGACTTCGGTCAACATTTTGAGTAAACGATATCAGAATCGGGATTTGACAGTTCCAATAGGTTTGTACGATTATTTTGGATTTGGGCGTGTGCTCGGATCGGGTTTTGGATGACCCCGGAGTATTTCGACGCCTAATAGTGAAAGTTGGCTCTTTGAAGGTTTTAAAGTTCTTTAAATTTGGTTTGGAGTAGGTTTTGGAGTAATTGAGTTCCGTTTGTAATTCATATCCTGTGAATAGTTTCGTATGCTGATTTAAGACTTGCACGCAAAATTTGGTGTCATTCCGAGTAGTCTAAGTATTATTCGGCGCGTTCGGAGCAAATTGGAATCTTGAAGTTCATATTTTGATTCAATTCGGTTTTGGGGTGTGATTCTTGGTTTTGTTGTTCATTTACGAGTTTCGAGAGTTCGAGAATGTCCGTATTATTTTTACAGACTTGTTGGTGCATTTGGACGGGGTCCCGAGTGGTTCGGGTGAGTTTTGGACTGCCTAGAGCAATGTTGGAAAAACCAGAATTTCCAGTTCTGGTTTCCTTCTTTTCGAACACCGAAGGACTCTTGCATTCGCGATGAAGGATTTAGGGAGCTAGGAAGTTACCCTTCGCGTTTGTGGGAAGGGGGTCACGTTTACGAAGCTTGGGGATCCCAGGCCTATGCGTTCAGGAAGGCCTTCTCGCGTTCGCATACAAGGACGGGTCCTGGGAGGGGTCAGTATATTTTATCCTTCGCGTTAGCGAATGAGCCTACGCGTTCGCGAATGGTAGGCGAAGTAAGCCTTCGCGTTTGTGAGACCCCTGTCGGGTTCGCGAAGGGCATTTACAAGCCTGATGTATTTCGCCTTCGCGAACGCGAGGCACTTACCGCGTTAGCAAAGAAGGATTTTACAGTGCTGAACAGAATGTCTTAAAAACGGGGCTCAGTCATTTTTGAGCCCATTTTCTACATTCTTGGGCAATTTTGGAGCTTCTTGAGAGGGGTGTTCACCTAACAACTTGGAGGTAAGTTAATTCTACCTATTATGAATTAAATACATAGATTATGGGTAGATTATAATATGTAAATTGTGGAAATCAAGGGTTTAGATGAAAATCCTAGGTTTTGATAAAAATGAGATTTTAACCACGAAAATGGTTATGGAATGGGATGAAAATTTTATATTTGAGTTCTTGAGATTATGGGTGATGATTTCCTCCAAATATTTTCGGAATCCGGGCACGTGGTACTGGGGTGAATTTTAGAAATTTTACCAATTTGGGTTGGGTAATTATCTAATAGATAAATTATGAAATTTTGAGTATTTATTGATTAAATTATATAAAATTTGTCTAGTTTCAGATTTTTCGGCACCAATTGAGGCTTTAACGCCGAACTTTGATCGAGAAGTGAACTTTGAGATGAGGTAAGTCTCTTGTCTAACCTTGTAAGAGAGAATTTACCCCATAGGTGTTTTAAATAAATATTTGTTTCTAATTGTGGGGGCTACGTACGTACGAGGTGACAAGAGTCCTTGCGTAGCTACTATTATGCTATTGTTCGGGTAGTATTAGGACCCAATTCATGAACTATTTGGAATTTTACATTATACTTGTTAATTTAAGATGCCTAAATTATATTAGAACATGTTAGAGAAATTTTAAAAAGTAGTTAATGAAATTTGTATTACCTTAGATATAAATCATTAATAATGTTTAAGTCAAATGCTTACGAAGTATCCTTCTCTTCTTGTGGAGCGGGCCAAACGCCTCGGCAGTAGATAGATGCATCTATGGATCGTGCCGCACGTCCCTCGGAAGTGTACACGTCACTCTAGATCGGGTCGTACGACCTCGACATAAATCGTGCTTAATAATAACAATTACCCGATGCTTGGACGTTTATTGCAGTTTGTGAAGATAAGCTATTTATTGGAAATTATTAAATTATGAAAGAATTATTTATTTCTGCTTGTTAAGATAATTAATGCTATTCAAATAAACCATGTTTATTTAAATATCTTTGTCTTTATATTATTGACCCATAATGAGTGTCGAAGTCGACCTCTCGTCACTACTTCTTTGACATTAGACTTGATACTTATTGGGTACACGTTGTTTACGTACTCATGCTACACTTGTTGCACTTTTTGAGTAGGATCTGAGACAGGTGCTTCAGGTGGTATTTCTAGCACGTACCCTCGATATTCCGAGGCCTAGTGGTGAGCTGCTTCCTGAGTTGTTCTGCAGCCCTAGAGTCTCTCTCTCTTTTGTATTTTTGTATTATGTAAATTTCATATCCAGACAGTGGTTAGAAGTTTGTAGAATCTACTAGATGCTCATATACTTGTGACACCAAGTCTTGGCACACACACTAGTAGAATTGTGGTTTTGAATCATTACTTGGTTTTATCTATTTAAACCTTTTAGTTTCTTAAATCTTGCAAATGAGGAAAGTTTAATTACTCGGAAACTTATTAAAAGAAGAAATGCATGTTTAATTCACTAGTTGGATTGCCTAGCGGTGATGTTGGGCGCCATTACGACCTATAGGTGAAATTGGGTCATGACAATACGGTATCAGAGCCCTAGGTTCACGTAGGTCTCACTAGTTATGAGACGTCTGTACTTAACTTCGAGGGGCTATAAGATGTTAGGAAACTATCTTTCTTCATCTCCTATCATGCAGTTGATGTAATACTAAGTATCTTTCTCTTATTCTCTCACAGATGGTGAGAAAACGCTCTACGGAGTTTCAGACCAGGGAAGAGCTGCTCCCCCTGTTGTTAGAGGCCGAGGGAGGGCTCCAGTCCATGGTAGGGGACGAGGACGTCCCAGGATTACTCCAACTATGCCACTAGTGGGTCCAACAAAGGATCCTATTAATGAGGAGCAAGGAAAGGTGCTTGCAGCAAAGCCAGCCCCAGTGGATTTCACATCCGCACCGGGATTTCAGGAGGTCATGGGTCGTATGTTGTGGTTCATGGATCCTATGACTCATGCCGATTTATTTTCGGCATACCCAGCCACATCTCAGGCAGTAAGGGGAGCACAGACCCCTACCGCGCAGGCTCATGGGCATGCAGCTGCGGTATATTAGACCCAGGGTGCACTACCCATAGGCGGAGCCCAACCAGTGGTAGCAGCTACCCCTGATCCCAGACCTACTGCGGCCGGCGAGCCGCAGAAGCTATTGGACAGATGGACCAGGCTACATCCTCCTGTCTTTGGGGGTGAGTGGCATGAGGATCCCCAGAACGTCGTTGATCGGTGCAGTGACAGACTGCACAACATGAGGATATTGGAGTCCCATGGTGTCATGACCAAAACTCTCCCTCCGTGAAACATCGTGACGGCACCTAGTCTCTACGACTAGGTAAGCCTAACACTTGCAGAAAAGAAATGAAAAACATGAAAATTAACAACTAACAGTAACAAATATTTATAATAAGAAATTAAGATGCCACTCGACATATACAATAATGAACTCTCGAAATATACAAAACACTCCCAAGACCTGGAACACCGTAAGTCACAAGCTTCTACGAAGTTCTAACTGTTATATACATCAGTGTGTATAGAAATAAGGAAAGAATCAACATAGGGGGATAGAGGGGGACTCCGAGGATCTACGGGTGCAGGAAAATGTATCTTGAAGTTCTTCGAAAACAGCAGCGACTGCAACTAAGGACGAGGCTGGTAAAATGAACCTGGATCTACACACGAAAAACATGTGCAGGAAAGGGCGTGAGTACACCACAACGGTAACCAGTAAGTGCCAAGCCTAACCCCGGCTGAGTAGTGACGAGGTCAGGTCAAGGCCCTACCGGTATATAATAAATAAGCAGGTGAGTATAACAATATAATAAGAAACTGGAATTTAAACGAAGAGAACATAGCAAAGTAGCACGCAGAACACAAGGATAAACAGTAGGGGATCTTCCAAAATACCATATCGTAGTCCCAAACTTAAAGGTGCAAAGAGATCTTCCGAGGTACCACCTCGTAGTATCAAAAGTAAATATGCAAGGAGAACTCCCGAGGAACCGCCTCGTAGTCTCCAAAGTAAATGTGCAAGAAGAACTCCCGGGGAACCGCCTCGTAGTCTCAAAAGTAAATATGAAGGGGGATCTCCCGGTATGCCGTCCCTTAGTCCCAAAGTAAATACGCAGCTCAAACGAATGAATATAATAGTTACAACACGAAACCTATAATTTAGACTAAGTACAAGTCAAGAAAGAAGCATGATTCTTCTAAACATGCCGAAAAAGAGTTCAAATAGGCAATTAGGACACGTAGACATGCTATTCTAGGATAACAGGATAACTACACATGCTAGTATACTTAGATAAGATGATAACATGCTATTAGTCAGTAAAATCAGGTTTTTTCCACAAATAGCTCGTGTACGCACTCGTCACCTCGCGTACACGGCGCTCACATATCATAACAGCACCAAATCCTAAGGGGATTTACCCCACACAAGGTTAGGCATGCCACTTACCTCAAACTAAGCTCAATCAATCCGTAACAATGCTCTTTCCACAAACATCCGACTTCGAATGGCCCAAATCTAGCCAAAATCAATTACTTGCCATAAATACAACTATAAGAAATTAATCTAATTAATGAAATCAAAGCTAAGGCAAGCAATTAGAAAATTTCCCCAAAAAATCTTTCCGGGCCCACGTCTCGGAATAGGGTAAAATATACAAACTATGAACACCCATTCACTCATGAGTCCACTCGTACCAAAATTTCTCAAATCCGATACCGAAATTTCGATCAAAATACCAAAATTCGGCCTAAGAACTTTTCTCAATATTTTCCCCAATTTTCCAACCCAAATCACTAATTTAATGATGAAATTAAAGACATAATTATGGGAATTAACCAAAACTAGGTAAGAATCACTTACCCCAAACACCCACGTGAAAATCCCTCCAAATATCGCCTAATTCCGAGCTCTCAAATCCAAATGGTGAAAAATGACATAAACCCTCGATTTGAACCTTTAAATCTGCCAAGTGATTTCTTGATCGAGATCACGGAAATAGCCTCGCGATCACGAAGAAGAACTCCGCTGCCCCATGATTTAACACTACGCGAACGCGGAAATCTCCACACGAACGTGGTTCACTAGCCCTCATGCTTAAGCGATCGCGATCAACCCCATGCATTCGCGAAGAACAACACTTAAATTCCACTGCTGCTTTACTTCCTCTTCACGAACGCGGCCTAGACCGCGCTTTAGCAATGGAAAGCCTGACCAACCTATGCGATCACATGCTCAAATTCATGAAAGCGAATAACAACTTTAGCTGGCTTCTCAGATTGCCTTACGCGATCGCGAGACCTCCCTCGCGAAACCCCAGAAAATCTGCTATCTTCCTTAAGTCCAAAATGGCCCGTTGAGCATCCGAAACACACCCGAGGCCTCCAAGACCTCAAGAAAACATACCAACCAATCCTAAAATACCATACAAACTTAGTCGAGCCTTCAAACCACCTTAAACAACAATTAAATCAGGAATCATTCTCCGATTCAAATTTAAAGAACTTGAAACTTCCAAATTCGACAACCGATGCCGAAACCTAACAAACCACGGCCGATTGACCCCAAATTTCGCACACAGGTCATATTCAACCCTACAAACGTCTTCCAACTTCCGGAATTGAAATCCGACCCCGGTATCAAAATTCCACTACCGGTCCAAATCTCTAAAACTTTGACTTTTTCCATTTCAAGCCTAAATGAGGTATGGACCTCAAAAAAACTATCTGGACATGCCCCTAAGTCCCAAAATCACCTATCAGAGCTAAAAGAACCGACATAACTCCATTACGGAGTCGTCTTCACACAGTTCTGACTACGGTTCAAATCCTAAGGCTTAAGCCTCCATTTAGGGACTAATTATCCCAAAACACTCCAAAAACAAAAATGAAACCTCCCGACAAGTCACAATAGCAGAAATAGATATGGGAGAAGCAGTTAATAGGGGATCGGGGCTATAACTCGCAAAATGACCGATCGAGTCATTACACATGGGGTAGACTTTGCTACCTTTCAGCTGGAGGGCAAGGCCTGTAGATGGTGGCAGTCCTATCTTCTTGACAGACCAGCAGATTCTCCTCCCATGACTTGGGACAGGTTCATCCGTATCTTCCTGGATAGGTATATTCCACCCTCCCAGAGGGAAGAGTTTCGGTTTTTGTTCTAGTAGCTTCAGTAGGGTCAGATGTTAGTGATCGATTATAAAGCGAGTTTCTCTGAGTTGTCTCGCCATGTACTTATGATATTACCTACTAATACAAAGAGAGTACAAAGGTTTGTTGCAGGTTTGCACACTGGAATTCAGGCCACTATGGCCCGAGAGGTTGAGATGGGGACTTTTTACGAGCTGGTTATAGAGATAGCCTAGAGTATTGAGGGTGTGCGTCAGTGTAGCCGAGAGCAGGCTATGATAGACAAACGGTTTCGATATTCGGGAGAGTTCAGAGGTTCCCCAGCTGGGGGTAGAGGTCAGTTCGTAAGAGGTCAGTCTAGCAGGCCCCCATACCCAGCACCACCACCTCCTCGGGGTGCTCCAGTGTGACCTTATTTCAGTGCTATGCCAGAGCCGCTTACCCACTATTTAAGGTTTCTCCAGTGGGTATTCAGGTCATCAGGGTCAGACTTTAGGTCAGAAGTCCACCATACCGAGGGACATGATTTGTTTGACCGACCGGGTCATTACACATGATTTGTTTGACCAATTGTAGGGTGCTAGGGTGTTCTCTAAGATCGACTTGAGATCAGACTACCATCAGTTAAAGATTCGAGATTCAGATGTTTAGAAGATTGCTTTCCGGACTAGGTATGGCCATTATGAGTTTCTGGTAATGTCCTTTGGTTTGACTAATGCCCCGACGGCGTTTATGGATTTGATGAACCAAGTGTTCAGGCCATATATTGATTCGTTTGTCATTGTCTTCACTGATGACATCTTGATCTACTCGCGTAGTATGGAGGAGCACGAGCAACATTTGAGAGTGGTGCTTCTGACCTTGCGGGAACAAAAACTATATGCTTAGTTCTCCAAGTGTGAATTTTGGCTAGGCTCTGTAGCATTCTTGGGACATATTGTATCGGGCGAGGGTATCAAAGTTGATCCCAAAAATATCGAGGAAGTTCAAAATTGGCATCGCCCTACCTCAGCGACTGAGATCAGTAGTTTTCTGGGGTTAGCAGGTTTTTATCATCGATTTGTTGAGGGTTGTTCATCTATTGAAGCACCTTTGACCAAATTGACCCAGAAGGGTGCTCCATTCCGATGGTCTGATGATTGTGAGGTGAGCGTTCAGAAGCTCCAGGCAGCATTGACTTCAGCACCGGTGTTAGTGTTGCCTTCCGATTCGGGGATTTATACCATGTATTGCGACGCTTTATGCATTGTTCTAGGTTGTGTATTGATACAGGAGGGGCGAGTTATTGTATATGCTTCACGCATTTGGAGTTGGCCGCGATTGTTCACACTCTAAAAATTTGGAGACATTATATTTATGGTGTGTCCTACGAGGTTTACACCGATCATCACAGCTTACAACATTTGTTCAAGCACAGGGATCTAAATTTGAGGCAGCGTAGGTGACTTTAGTTAGTAAATGATTATGATATTACTATCCTTTATCATCCGGGCAAAGCAAACATAGTTGTAGAATCCTTGAGCAGAAATGCGTAGAGTGTGGGTAGTTTGGCCTTCATTTTAGTAGAGGAGAGGTCATTAGCTTTGGACATTCAGTCCTTGGCTAACATACTTGTAAGGATAGATATTTCAGAGCTAAGTTGAGGTCTTGCATGTGTTGTTGCCCAGTCTTAACTATTTGAACGGATCAAGGCTCGACAGTTTGATGATCCACACTTGTTGGTTCTTTGAGAGATGGTACTACGGGGTGGTTCCAAGGAGGTTACTATCAGTTGCCATCAGTTGAAGAATCGGGATTCGGATGTTCCGTAAACTGCTTTTCGGACTAGGTATGGCCATTATGAGTTTCTGGTAATGTCCTTCGGTTTGACTAATGCCCAGACGACGTTTATGGATTTGATGAACCAAGTGTTCAGGCCATATATTGATTCATTTGTCATTGTCTTCATTGATGACATTTTGATCTACTCGCGTAGTATGGAGGAGGACGAGCAACATTTGAGTGTGGTGCTTCAGACCTTGCGGGAACAAAAACTATATGATAAGTTCTCCAAGTGTGAATTTTGGCTAGGCTTTGTAGCATTCTTGGGACATATTGTATCGGGCAAGGGTATTAAAGTTGATTCAAAAATATCGAGACAGTTCAAAAATGGCATCGTCCTACCTCACCGAAAGAGATCAGGTGTTTTCTGGGGTTAGCGAGTTATTATCGTCGATTTGTGGAGGGATTTTCATCTATTATTGCACCTTTGACCAAATTGACCCAGAAGGGTGCTCCATTCCGATGGTCTGATGATTGTGAGGTGAGCTTTCAGAGGCTCAAGACATCATTGACTTTAGCACCGGTGTTAGTGTTGCCTTCTGGTTCAGGGATTTATACCAAGTATTGCGATGCTTCATTGGCCTGGGTTGTGTATTGATGCAGAAAGGGCGAGTTATTGCATATGCTTTGTCAGTTTAACCCTCACGAGAAGAATTATCCAGTGTATGATTTGGAGTTGGATGTGATTGTTCACGCTCTAAACATTTGGAGACATTATCTTTATGTAGTGTCCTGTGAGGTTACACCGACATTATCTTTATAGATTTTGTTCAAGCAAAGGGATCGAAATTTGAGGTAGCGCAGGTGGCTTGAGTTACTATATGATTATGATATTACTATCCTTTATCATCCTGACAAAGCAAACGTAGTTGCAAACGCCATGACAAGAAAGGCGGAGAGTATGGGTAGTTTGGCCTTCATTTCCGTAGAGGAGAGGCCATTAGCATTGGACGTTTAGTCCTTGGCTAGCAGACTTGTAAGGCTTGATATTTCAGAGTCTAGTTGTTGCCCAGTCTTCACTATTTGAGCGGATCACGGCTCGACAGTTTGATGCTCCATACTTGTTGGTTCTCCAAATGACGGTACTACGTGGTGGTGCCAAGGAGGTTGCTATCAGTTGCCATCAGTCGAAGATTCTGGATTCGGATGTTCCGAAGACTACATTCCACACTAGGTATGGCCATTATGAGTTTCTGGTAATGTCCTTCGGTTTGACTAACACCCCGGCGACGTTTATGGATTTGATGAATTGGGTGTTCAGGCCATATATTGATTCGTTTGCCATTGTCTTCATTGATGACATCATCATCACTCGCGTAGTACGGAGGAGTACGACCAGCATTTGAGAGTGGTGCTTCAGACCTTGCGGGAACAAAAGCTATATGCTAAATTCTCCAAGTGTGAGTTTTGGCTAGACTCTGAAGCATTTTTGGGATATATTGTATCAGGAAAGGATATTAAAGTTGATCCCAAAAGGATTGAGGCAGTTCAGAATTGGCATCGTCCTACCTCGGTGAATGAGATCGGGAGTTTTCTCGAGTTTGCGGGTTATTATCGTCGATTTGTGGAGGGCTTTTCATCTATTGCAGCACCTTTGACCAAATTGACGCAGAAGGGTTCTCCATTCTGATGGTTCGATGATTGTGATGTGAGATTTCAAAAGCTCAAGACAATATTTACTTTAGCACCAGTGTTAGTGTTGCCTTCCAGTTTGGGGATTTATACCGTCTATTGCGATGCTTCATGCGTTGGCCCGGGTTGAGTATTGATAAAGGAGGGGCGAGTTATTACATATGCTTCGTGTCAACTGAAGCCCCACGAGAAGAATTATCCGGTGCATGATTTGGAGCTATCTGCGATTGTTAACGCTCGAACAATTTGGAGACATTATCATTATGGAGTGTCCGTTGAGGTTTACACCGATCATAGTAGCTTACGGCTTTTGTTCAAGCAAAGAGATCTAAATTTGAGGCAGCGCAGGTTGCTGGAGTTACTAGAAGATTATTGTATTGCTATCCTTTGTCATCTGGGCAAAGCAAATGTAGTTGCAGACTCCTTGAGCAGAAAGGCGGAGAGTATGGGTAGTTTGGCTTTCTTTTCAGTAGAGGAGAGGCCATTAAATTTGGACGTTCATTCCTTGGCTAACAAACTTACAAGGCTTAATATTTCAGAGCCCAGTTGAGATCTTGCATGTGTTGTTGCCTAGTCTTCACTATTTGAGCAGATCAAGGCTCAACAGTTTGATGATCCACACTTGTTGGTTCTCCGAGAGACGGTACTACGGGGTGGTTCCAAGGAGGTTACTATCAGTTGCCATCAGTTGAAGATTCGGGATTTGGATGTTCCGAAAACTGCTTTCCGGACTAGGTATGGCCATTATGAGTTTCTGGTAATGTCCTTCGGTTTGACTAACACCCCGACGACGTTTATGGATTTGATGAATCGGGTGTTCATGCCATATATTGATTCGTTTGTCATTGTCTTCATTGATGACATCTTGATCTACCCGCGTATTATGGAGGAGCACGAGCAGCATTTGAGAGTGGTGCTTGAGACCTTGCGTGAACAAAAACTATATGCTAAGTTCTCCAAGTGTGAATTTTAGCTAGGCTCTGTAGCATTCTTGGGACATATTTTATCGGGCGAGGGTATTAAAGTTCATTCAAAAATATCGAGGCAGTTCAGAATTGGCATCGTCCTACCTCGCCGAAAGAGATAAGGTGTTTTCTGGGGTTAGCGGGTTATTATTGTCGATTTGTGGAGGGCTTTTCATCTATTAGTGCACATTTGACCAAATTGACCCAGAAGGGTGCTCCATTCCGATGGTCTGATGATTGTGAAGTGAGCTTTCAGAAGCTCAAGACATCATTGACTTCAACACCGGTGTTAGTGTTGCCTTCCGATTCGGGGATTTATACCATGTATTGCGATGCTTCACACGTTGTCCTGGGTTGTGTATTGATGCTGAAAGGGCGAGTTATTGTATATGCTTCGCGTTAGCTTAAGCCCCATGAGAAGAATTATCCAGTGCATGATTCGTTTGTCATTGTCTTCATTGATGACATCATCATCCACTCGCGTAGTACGGAGGACTACGACCAGCATTTGAGAGTGTGCTTCAGACCTTGCGGGAACAAAACCTATATGCTAAGTTCTCCAAGTATGAGTTTTGGCTAGACTCTGAAGCATTTTTGGGACATATTGTATCGGGCGAGGGTATTAAAGTTGATCCCAAAAGGATTGAGGCAGTTCAGAATTGGCATCGTCCTACCTCGACGACTGAGATCAGGAGTTTTCTGGATTTTACGGGTTATTATCGTCGATTTGTGGAGGGCTTTTAATCTATTGCAGCACCTTTGACCAAATTGACGCAGAAGGGTGCTCCATTCTGATGGTTCAATGATTGTGAGGTGAGCTTTCAAAAGCTGAAGACAATATTTACTTCAGCACCGATGTTAGTGTTGCCTTCCGGTTTGGGGATTTATACCGTGTATTATGATGCTTCATGCGTTGGCCCGGGTTGAAAATTGATACAGGAGGGGCGAGTTATTGCATATGCTTCGCGTCAACTGAAGCCCCACGAGAAGAATTATCCAGTGCATGATTTTGAGTTATCTGCGATTGTTCACGCTCTAACAATTTGGAGACATTATCATTATGGAGTGTCCTTTGAGGTTTACACCGATCATAGTAGCTTACAGCTTTTGTTCAAGCAAAGAGATCTAAATTTAAGCAGCGCAGGTGGCTGGAGTTACTAAAAGATTATTGTATTACTATCCTTTGTCATCCGGGCAAAGAAAATGTAGTTGCAGACTCCTTGAGCAGAAAGGCGGAGAGTATGGGTAGTTTGGGCTTCTTTTCAATAGAGGAGAGGCCATTAAATTTGGACATTCATTCTTTGGCTAACAAACTTATAAGGCTTAATATTTCAGAGCCCAGTTGAGATCTTGCATGTGTTGTTGCCCAGTCTTCGCTATTTGAGCGGATCAAGGCTTGACAGTTTGATGCTCCACACTTGTTGGTTCTCCGAGTGACGGTACTACGGGGTGGTGGTAAGGAGGTTACTATTAGTTGCCATCAGTTGATGATTCTGGATTTGGATGTTCCGAAGACTGCTTTCCGGACTAGGTTTGGCCATTATGAGTTTCTGGTAATGTCCTTGGTTTGACTAATGCCTCGAGGACGTTTATGGATTTTATGAATCATGTGTTCATGCCATATATTGATTCGTTTGTCATTTTCTTCATTGATGACATTTTCATCCACTCGCGTAGTACGGAGGAGTACGACCAGCATTTGAGAGTGGTGCTTCAGACCTTGCGGGAACAAAAGCTATATACTAAGTTCTCCAAGTGTGAACTTTGGCTAGACTCTGTAGCATTTTTGGGACATATTGTATCGATCGGAGGTATTAAAGTTGATCCCAAAAGGATTGAGGCAGTTCAGAATTGGCATCGTCCTACCTCGGTGACTGAGATCAGGGGTTTTCTGGGGTTTGTGGGTTATTATCGCGGATTTGTGAAGGGCTTTTCATCTATTGCAGCACCTTTGACCAAATTGACCCAGAAGGGTGCTCCATTCTGATGGTTCGATGATTGTGAGGTGAGATTTCAAAAGCTGAAGACAATATTAACTTCAGCACCGGTGTTAGTGTTGCCTTCCGGTTTGGAGATTTATACCATTTATTGTGACGCTTCATGCGTCGTCCCGGGTAGTGTAATGATACAGGTGGGGCGAGTTATTGCATATGCTTCGCGTCAGCTGAAACCCCACAAGAAGAATTATCCGATGCATGATTTGGAGTTGTCTGTGATTGTTCACGCTCTAAAATTTGGAGACATTATCGTTATGGAGTGTCCTTTGAGGTTTACACCTATCATAGTAGTTTACAGAATCTGTTCAAGAAAAGGGATCTAAATTTCAGGCAGCACAGGTGGCTTGAGTTATTTAAAGATTATTATATTACTATCCCTTTTCATCCGGGACAAACAAATGTAGTTGCAGACTTCTTGAGCAGAAAGGCGGAGAGTATGGGTAGTTTGGCCTTCTTTTCAGCAGAGGAGAGGCCATTAAATTTGGACGTTTATTCCCTGGCCACCAAACTTACAAGGCTTGATATTTCAGAGCCCAATTGAGATCTTGCATGTGTTGTTGCCCAGTCTTCAATATTTGAGCGGATCAAGGCTCGACAGTTTGATGATCCACACTTGTTGGTTCTCCAAGAGACGGTACTATGGGGTGGTGCCAAGGAGGTTACTATCAGTTGCCATCAGTTGAAGATTCGGGATTCAGATGTTCTGAAGACTGCTTTACGGACTAGGTATGGCCATTATGAGTTTCTGGTAATGTTATTCGGTTTGACTAACGCCCCGATGGTGTTTATGAATTTGTTGAACCGGGTGTTCAGGCCATATATTGATTCATGTGTCATTGTCTTCATTGATGACATATTGATCTACTCGCGTAGTATGGAAGAGCACGAGCAACATTTAAGAGTGGTGCTTCAGACCTTGCAGGAATAAAAGCTATATGTTAAGTTCTCCAAGTGTGATTTTCGGCTAGACTCTGTAACATTCTTGGGACATATTGTATCGGGCGAGGGTATTAAAGTTGATCCCAAAAAGATTGAGGCAGTTCAAAATTGGCATCGTCGCACCTCGACGAGTGTGATCAGGAGTTATTTTGGATAAGCGGGCTATTATCGTCGATTTGTGGAGGGCTTTTCATCTACTGTAGCACCTTTGACCAAATTAACCCAAAAGGGAGCTCCATTCCGATGGTCCAATGATTGTGAGGTGAGCATCAAGACAACATTGACTTCAACACTAGTGTTAGTGTTGCCTTCCAATTCGGGGATGTATACCTTGTATTGTGATGCTTCACGCGTTGGCCTGGGTTGTGTATTGTTGCATGAGGGACGAGTTATTGCATCTGCTTCGTGTCAGCTGAAGCCCCAGGAGAAGAATTATCCAGTGCATGATTTGGAGTTGGCAGTGATTGTTCACACTCTAAATATTTAGAGACATTATCTTTATGTAGTGTCCTGTGAGGTTACACCGATCATCACAACTTACAACATTTGTTCAATCAAAGGGATCTAAATTTGAGGCAGCGCAGGTGGCTTGAAATACTAAATGATTATTATTATATTACTATCCTTTATCATTCGAACAAAGCAAACGTAGTTGCAAACGCCTTGAGCAGAAAGGCGGAGAGTATGGGTAGTTTGGCCTTCATTTCAGTAGAGGAGAGGCCATTAGCATTGGACTTTCAGTCCTTGGCTAACAGACTTGTAAGGTTGGATATTTCAGAGCCCAGTTGAGCTCTTGCATGTGTTGTTTCCCAGTCTTCACTATTTGAGCGGATCAAGGCTCGACAGTTTGATGCTCCACACTTGTTAGTTCTCCGAGTGACGGTACTACGGGGTGGTGCTAAGGAGGTTGCTATCAGTTGCCATCAGTTGAAGATTCTGGATTTGGATGTTCCGAAGACTGCTTTCCAGACTAGGTATGGCCATTATGAGTTTCTCGTAATGTCCTTGGTTTGACTAACGCCCCGACGACGCTGATGAATTGGGTGTTCAGGCCATATATTGATTCGTATGTCATTGTCTTCATTGATGACATCTTCATTTACTCGCGTAGTATGGAGGAGTACGACCAACATTTGAGAGTGGTGCTTCAGACCTTGCGGGAACAAATGATATATACTAAGTTCTCCAAGTGTGAATTTTTGCTAGACTCTGTAGCATTTTTGGGTCATATTGTATCGGGCGAGGGTATTAAAGTTGATCCCAAAAGGATTGACGCAGTTCAGAATTGGCATTATCTTACCTCGGCGACTAAGAACAGGGGTTTTCTGGGGTTTGCGGGTTATTATCGTCGATTTGTGGAGGGATTTTCATCTATTGCAGCACCTTTGACCGAATTGACCTAGAAGGGTGCTCCATTTCGATGGTTTGATGATTGCCTTCCGATTTGTGATTTATACCATTTATTGCGACGCTTCATGCGTTGTCCTGGGTTGTGTATTGATACAGGAGGGGCAAGTTATTGCATATTCTTCGCGTCAGCTGAAACCCCACGAGAAGAATTATCTGGTGCATGATTTGGAGTTGTCTGTGATTGTTCATGCGCTAACAATTTGGAGACATTATCATTATGGAGTGTCCTTTGAGGTTTACACCGATCATAGTACCTTAGAGCTTTTGTTCAAGCAAAGGGATCTAAATTTGAGGCAGCACAGGTGGCTTGAGTTACTAAAAGATTATTATATTACAATCCTTTTTCATCCGAGCAAAGCCGATGTAGTTGCAGACTGCTTGAGCAGAAAGGCGGAGAGTATGGGTAGTTTGGCCTTCTTTAAAGCAGAGGAGAGGCCATTAAATTTGGACATTCATTCCTTGGCTAAAAAACTTACAAGGCTTGTTATTTCAGAGCCCAGTTGAGATCTTGCATGTGTTGTTGCCCAGTCTTCAATATTTGAGCGGATCAAGGCTCGACAGTTTGATGATCCACACTTGTTGGTTCTCCAAGAGAAGGTACTACAGGGTGGTGCCATGGAGGGTACTATTAGTTGCCATCTGTTGAAGATTCGGGATTTAGATGTTCCGAAGACTGCTTTCCGGACTAGGTATGGCCATTATAAGTTTCTGGTAATGTCCTTCAGTTTGACTAATGCCCCGGCGGTATTTATGGATTTGATGAATCGAGTGTTCAGGCTATATATTGATTCATTTGTCATTGTCTTTATTGATGACATGTTGATCTACTCGCGTAGTATGGAGGAGCACGAGCAACATTTAAGAGTGGTGCTTCAGACCTTGCGGGAACAAAAGCTATATGCTAAGTTCTCCAAGTGAGATTTTTGGCTAGACTTTGTAGCATTCTTGGGACATATTGTATCGGGCGAAGGTATTAAAGTTGATCCCAAAATGATTGAGGCAGTTCAAAATTGGCATCGTCGTACCTCGACGACTGTGATCAGGAGTTATTTCGGGTAAGCGGGTTATTATCGTCAACTTGTGGATGGATTTTGATCTATTGCAACACCTTTGACCAAATTGACCCAGAAGGGAGCTCCATTCCGATGGTCCGATGATTGTGAGGTGAGCATCAAGACATCATTGACTTCAGCACTAGTGTTAGTGTTGCCTTCCAATTCGGGGATGTATACCGTGTATTGCGATGCGTCAGGCATTGGCCTGGGTTGTGTATTGATGCAGGTGGGGTGAGTTATTTTATATACTTCGCGTCAGCTGAATCCCTACGAGAAGAATTATCCAGTGCATGATTTGGAGTTGGATGTGGTTGTTCACGCTCTAAAAATTTGGAGACATTATCTTTATGTATTGTCCTATGAGGTTTATACCGATCATCGCAGCTTATATCATTTTTTCAAGCAAAGGGATCTGAATTTGAGGTAGTGCAGGTGGCTTGAGTTACTAAAAGATTATGATATTACTATCCTTTATCTTCCGGGCAAAGCAATCATAGTTGCAGACGCCTTGAGCAGAAAGGCGGAAACTATGGGTAGTTTGGCCTATATTTCAGCAGAGGAGAGGCCATTAATTTTGGACGTTCAATCCTTGGCTAACAAACTTACAAGGCTTGATATTTCATAGCCCAGTTAAGTTCTTGCATGTGTTGTTGCCCAATCTTCACTATCTGAGCGGATCAAGGCTCGACAGTTTGATGATCCACACTTGGTTCTCCAAAAGACGGTATTACAAGGTGGTGCCAAGGAGGTTACTATCAGTTTCCATCGGTTAAAGATTCGAGATTCAGATATTTCGAAAACTGCTTTCCAGACTAGGTATGGCCATTATGAGTTTCTGGTAATGTCCTTCGATTTGACTAATGCCCCCGCGACGTTTATGGATTTAATGAATCGGGTGTTCAGGCCATATATTGATTCGTTTGTCATTGTCTTCATTGATGGCATCTTGATCTACTCGCGTAGTATGGAGGAGCCCGAGCAGTATTTGAGAGTGGTGCTTCAGACCTTGCGGGAACAAAAGCTATATGCTATGTTCTCCATGTGTGAATTTTGGCTAGACACTGTAGCATTCTTGGGACATATTTTATCTAGTGAGGGTATTAAAGTTGATCCGAAAAAGATCTAGGTAGTTCAAAATTGGCATCGTCCCACCTCGACGACTGAGATCAGGTGTTTTTTGGGGTTAGCGGGTTATTATCGTCGATTTGTGGAGGGCTTTTCATCTATTTCAGCACCTTTGACCAAATTCACCCAGAAGGGTGCTCCATTCCGATCGTCCGATCATTGTGAGGTGAGGTTTCAGAAGCTCAAGACATCATTGATTTCAGCACTGGTGTTAGAGTTGCCTTTCGGTTAGGGGATGTATACCGTGTATTGCGTCGCTTCACGTATTGGCCTGGGTTTTGTATTGATGTAGGAGGGGCGAGTTATTGCATAAGCTTCGCATCAACTGAAGCCCCACAAGAAGAATTATTCAGTGCATGATTTGGAGTTGCCTGCGATTGTTCATGCTCTAAAAGTTTGAAAACATTATCTTTATGGAGTGTCCTGTGAGGTTTACACCGATAATCGTAGCTTGCAACATTTGTTCAAGCAAAGGTATCTAAATTTGAGGCATCGTAGTTGGCTTGAGTTACTAAAATATTATTATATTACTATCCTTTATCATCCGGGAAAAGCAAACGTAGTTGCAGACGCCTTGAGCAGAAAGGCAGAGAGTATGGGTAATTTGGACTTCATTTCAGCAGAGGAGAGGCCATTAGCTTTGGACGTTCAGTCCTTGTCTAACAGACTTGTAAGGCTGGATATTTCAGAGCCCAATTGAGTTCTTGCATGTGTTGTTGCCTAGTCTTCACTATTTGAGCGGATCAAGGCTTGACAGTTTCATGATCCACACTTGTTGGTACTCCGAGAGACGGTAATACAGGGTGGTGCCAAGGAGGTTACTATCAGTTGCCATTAGTTGAAGATTTGGGATTCGGATGTTCCGAAGACTGCTTTCCGAAATAGGTATGGCCATTATGAGTTTCTAGTAATGTCCTTCGGTTTGACTAATGCCCCGGCGGTGTTTATGGATTTGATGAACCAGGTGTTCAGACCATATATTGATTCATTTGTCATTATCTTCATTGATGGCATGTTGATCTACTGGCGTAGTATGGAGGAGCACGAGCAACATTTGAGAGTGGTGCTTCAGACCTTGCGGGAACAAAAGCTAAATGCTAAGTTCTCCAAGTGTGAATTTTAGCTAGACTCTGTAGCATTCTTCGGGTATATTGTATCAAGCGAGGGTATTAAAGTCAATCCCAAAAAGATCGAGGTAGTTCAGAATTGGCATCGTCCCACCCCGGCGACTGAGATCAGGAGTGTTTTGGGGTTAGTAGGTTATTATCGTCGATTTATGGAGGGCTTTTCATCTATTGCAGTGCCATTGTCCAAATTAACCTAGAAGGGTGTTCTATTCCGATGGTCCGGTGATTGTGAGGTGAGCTTTCAGAAGCTCAAGATAGCATTGACTTCAGCACCAGTTTTAGTGTTGCCTTCCGGTTCAGGGATGTATACCGTGTATTGCGACGCTTCACGCGTTGTCCTGGGTTGTGTATTGATGCAGGAGGGGCAATTTATTGCATATGCTTCGCGTCAGCTGAAGCCCCACGAGAAGAATTATCCGGTGCATGATTTGGAGTTGGCTGCGATTGATCACACTCTAAATATTTGGAGACATTATCTTTATGGAGTTTCCTGTGAGGTTAACACTTATCATCACATCTTACAACATTTGTTCAAGCATAGGGATCTAAATTTGGGGCAGCGCAGGTGACTTGAGTTACTAAAAGATTATGATATTACTATCCTTTATCATCCGGGCAAAGCAAACGTAGTTGCAGATGCCTTGAGCAGAAAGGCAGAAAGTATGGGTATTTTGGCCTTCATTTCAGCAGAGGAGAGGCCATTAGCTTTGGACGTTCAGTCCTTGGCTAACAAACTTGTAAGGCTGGATATTTCAGAGCCTAGTCGAGTTTTTGCATATGTTGTTGCCTAGTCTTCACTATTTGAGCGGATCAAGGCTCGACAGTTTGATGATCCACACTTGTTGGTTCTCCAAGAGACGGTACAACGGGGTTGTGCCAAGGAGGTTACTATCGGCGAAGATGGTGCTCTGCGACTCCAGGGTTGCCTAAGTTTTTCTAACGTGGGTGGGATGAGGGAAAAGATCCTAGAAGAAGCACACATTTCTCGGTATTCTATTCATCCAGGTATTACGAAGATGTATCGCAACCTGAGGCATCATTATTGGTGGCGGCGGATAAAGAAACACATATTTGAGTATGTTGTTAGGTGCCTAAACTACCAGCAAGTTAAGTATGAGCACTAGAGCCCAGGTGGCCTACTTCAGCAGATCACTATACCGGAGTGGAAATGGGAGCGCATTACTATGGACTTTGTAGTTGGGCTGCCGCGGACCTTACAAAATTTTGATGTAGTTTGGGTCATTGTCGATAGGTTGACTAAGTCAGTACACTTTATTCCGGCTGTGACTACGTATACTTCAGAGAGGTTGGCTCAGATTTATATTCAGGAGATAGTTCGGTTGCATGGTGTGCCAATTTCTATCATATCATATAGAGGCCCTCAGTTGACTTCACATTTTTGGAGAGCAGTACAGAGTGAGTTGGGGACCCGTGTAGAGCTCAGCATAGCTTTCCATCTGCAAACCGACGGGCAGGTGGAGCGGACAATTCAGATCTTGGAGGGCATGCTCAGAGCATGTGTGATTGACTTCAGATGTGGGAACGTTTCTTGCCTTTGGCCGATTTTGCTCATAATAATAGTTACCAATCCAGCATCGAGATGGCTCCATTGAGGCTTTATATGGTCTGCGATGCCGTTCGCCCATCGGATGGTTTGAGCCCAACGAGGCTAAGTTTTATGGTACTGGTTTTGTGAAGGATGCCTTTAATATGGTAAAGTTGATTCAGGAGCGACTTCGTACAACAAAGTCCAGACAGAAGAGTTACACGGATCAGAAAGCGCGCGATTTATCATTTATGGTGGGTGAGTAATTTCTCTTGAAGGTTTCGCCGATGAAGACAATCATGAGATTCGGGAAGAAGGGCAAGTTGAGCCCAAGGTTTATACGCCCATTTGAGGTGAAGAGGCGAGTTTCAGAGGTTTCTTATGAGCTTGTCTTGCCTCCTAGTCTATCGGGAGTTCATCCGGTTTTCCATGTATCCATGCTCCGGAGGTATCATGCCGACCTATCACATGTGTTAGACTTCAGCACAATTCAACTAGATAAGAGCTTGGGTTATGAAGAGGAACTAGTTGCCATTGTTGATTCGCAGGTTCGCTAGTTGGCTTGAGTTACTAAAATATTATTATATTACTATCCTTTATCATCCGGGAAAAGCAAACATAGTTGCAGACACCTTGAGCAGAAAGGCAGAGAGTATGGGTAATTTGGACTTCATTTCAGCAGAGGAGAGGCCATTAGCTTTGGACGTTCAGTCCGTGTCTAACAGACTTGTAAGGCTGGATATTTCAGAGCCCAATTGAGTTCTTGCATGTGTTGTTGCCTAGTCTTCACTATTTGAGCGGATCAAGGCTTGAAAGTTTCATGATCCACACTTGTTGGTATTCCGAGAGAAGATACTACAGGGTGGTGCCAAGGAGGTCACTATCAGTTGCCATCAGTTGAAGATTTGGGATTCGGATGTTCCGAAGACTGCTTTCCGGAATAGGTATGGCCATTATGAGTTTCTAGTAATGTCCTTCGATTTGCCTAATGCCCCGGCGGTGTTTATGGATTTGACGAACCAGGTGTTCAGACCATATATTGATTCATTTGTCATTGTCTTCATTGATGGCATGTTGATCTACTGGCGTAGTATGGAGGAGCACGAGCAGCATTTGAGAGTGGTGCTTCAGACCTTGCAGGAACAAAAGCTAAATGCTAAGTTCTCCAAGTGTGAATTTTTGCTAGACTCTGTAGCATTCTTCGGGCATATTGTATCAAGCGAGGGTATTAAAGTCAATCCCAAAAAGATCGAGGTAGTTCAGAATTGGCATCGTCCCACCTCGGCGACTGAGATCAGGAGTGTTTTGGGGTTAGCAGGTTATTATCGTCGATTTGTGGAGGGCTTTTCATCTATTGCAGCGCCATTGTCCAAATTGACCTAGAACGGTGTTCTATTCCGATGGTCCGGTGATTGTGAGGTGAGCTTTCAGAAGCTCAAGACAGCATTGACTTCAGCACCAGTTTTAGTGTTGCCTTCCGGTTCGGGGATGTATACCGTGTATTGCGATGCTTCACGCGTTGGCCTGGGTTATGTATTGATGCAGGAGGGGCAATTTATTGCATATGCTTCGCGTCAACTGAAGCCCCACGAGAAGAATTATCCGGTGCATGATTTGGAGTTGGCTGCGATTGATCACACTCTAAATATTTGGAGACATTATCTTTATGGAGTTTCCTGTGAGGTTAACACTTATCATCACATCTTACAATATTAGTTCAAGCATAGGGATCTAAATTTGGGGCAGCACAGGTGGCTTGAGTTACTAAAAGATTATTATATTACTATCCTTTTTCATCCGGGCAAAGCAAACGTAGTTGTAGATGCCTTGAGCAGAAAGGCGGAAAGTATGGGTATTTTGGCCTTCATTTCAGCAGAGGAGAGGCCATTAGCTTTGGACGTTCAGTCCTTGGCTAACAAACTTGTAAGGCTGGATATTTCAGAGCCTAGTCGAGTTTTTGCATATGTTGTTGCCTAGTCTTCACTATTTGAGCGGATCAAGGCTCGACAGTTTGATGATCCACACTTGTTGGTTCTCCAAGAGACGGTACAACGGGGTGGTGCCAAGGAGGTTACTATCGGCGAAGATGGTGCTCTGCGACTCCAGGGTCGCCTAAGTTTTTCTAACGTGGGTGGGATGAGGGAAAAGATCCTAGAAGAAGCACACATTTCTCGGTATTCTATTCATCCAGGTATTACGAAGATGTATCGCAACCTGAGGCATCATTATTGGTGGCGGCGGATAAAGAAACACATATTTGAGTATGTTGTTAGGTGCCTAAACTACCAGCAAGTTAAGTATGAGCACTAGAGCCCAGGTGGCCTACTTCAGCAGATGACTATACCGGAGTGGAAATGGGAGCGCATTACTATGGACTTTGTAGTTGGGCTGCCGCGGACCTTACAAAATTTTGATGTAGTTTGGGTCATTGTCGATAGGTTGACTAAGTCAGTACACTTTATTCCGGCTGTGACTACGTATACTTCAGAGAGGTTGGCTCAGATTTATATTCAGGAGATAGTTTGGTTGCATGGTGTGCCAATTTCTATCATATCATATAGAGGCCCTCAGTTGACTTCACATTTTTGGAGAGCAGTACAGAGTGAGTTGGGGACCCGTGTAGAGCTCAGCATAGCTTTCCATCTGCAAACCGACGGGCAGGTGGAGCGGACAGTTCAGATCTTGGAGGACATGCTCAGAGCATGTGTGATTGACTTCAGATGTGGGAACGTTTCTTGCCTTTGGCCGATTTTGCTCATAATAATAGTTACCAATCCAGCATCGAGATGGCTCCATTGAGGCTTTATATGGTCTGCGATGTCGTTCGCCCATCGGATGGTTTGAGCCCAACGAGGCTAAGTTTTATGGTACTGGTTTTGTGAAGGATGCCTTTAATATGGTAAAGTTGATTCAGGAGCGACTTCGTACAACAAAGTCCAGACAGAAGAGTTACACGGATCAGAAAATGCGCGATTTATCATTTATGGTGGGTGAGTAATTTCTCTTGAAGGTTTCGCCGATGAAGAAAATCATGAGATTCGGGAAGAAGGGCAAGTTGAGCCCAAGGTTTATACGCCCATTTGAGGTGATGAGGCGAGTTTTGGAGGTTTCTTATGAGCTTGTCTTGCCTCCTAGTCTATCGGGAGTTCATCCGATTTTCCATGTATCCATGCTCCGGAGGTATCATGCCGACCTATCACATGTGTTAGACTTCAGCACAATTCAACTAGATAAGAGCTTGGGTTATGAAGAGGAACTAGTTGCCATTGTTGATGCGCAGGTTCGCTAGTTGGCTTGAGTTACTAAAATATTATTATATTACTATCCTTTATCATCCGGGAAAAGCAAACGTAGTTGCAGACACCTTGAGCAGAAAGGCAGAGAGTATGGGTAATTTAGACTTCATTTCAGCAGAGGAGAGGCCATTAGCTTTGGACGTTCAATCCGTGTCTAACAGACTTGTAAGGCTGGATATTTCAGAGCCCAATTGAGTTCTTGCATGTGTTGTTGCCTAGTCTTCACTATTTGAGCGGATCAAGGCTTGAAAGTTTCATGATCCACACTTGTTGGTATTCCGAGAGACGATACTAAAGGGTGGTGCCAAGGAGGTCACTATCAGTTGCCATCAGTTGAAGATTTGGGATTCGGATGTTCCGAAGACTGCTTTCCGGAATAGGTATGGCCATTATGAGTTTCTAGTAATGTCCTTCGATTTGCCTAATGCCCCCGCGGTGTTTATGGATTTGATGAACCAGGTGTTCAGACCATATATTGATTCATTTGTCATTGTCTTCATTGATGGCATGTTGATCTACTGGCGTAGTATGGAGGAGCACGAGCAGCATTTGAGAGTGGTGCTTCAGACCTTGCAGGAACAAAAGCTAAATGCTAAGTTCTCTAAGTGTGAATTTTTGCTAGACTCTGTAGCATTCTTCGGGCATATTGTATCAAGCGAGGGTATTAAAGTCAATCCCAAAAAGATCGAGGTAGTTCAGAATTGGCATCGTCCCACCTCGGCGACTGAGATCAGGAGTGTTTTGGGGTTAGTAGGTTATTATCGTCGATTTGTGGAGGGATTTTCATCTATTGCAGCGCCATTGTCCAAATTGACTTAGAAGGGTGTTCTATTCCGATGGTCCGGTGATTGTGAGGTGAGCTTTCAGAAGCTCAAGACAGCATTGACTTCAGCACCAGTTTTAGTGTTGCCTTCCGGTTCGGGGATGTATACCGTGAATTGCGACGCTTCACGCGTTGGCCTGGGTTGTGTATTGATGCAGGAGGGGCAATTTATTGCATATGCTTCGCGTCAGCTGAAGCCCCACGAGAAGAATTATCAGGTGCATGATTTGGAGTTGGCTGCGATTGATCACACTCTAAATATTTGGAGACATTATCTTTATGGAGTTTCCTGTGTTGTTAACACTTATCATCACATCTTACAACATTTGTTCAAGCATAGGGATCTAAATTTGGGGCAGCGCAGGTGGCTTGAGTTACTAAAAGATTATGATATTACTATCCTTTATCATCCGGGCAAAGCAAACGTAGTTGCAGATGCCTTGAGCAGAAAGGCGAAAAGTATGGGTATTTTGGCCTTCATTTCAGCAGAGGAGAGGCCATTAGCTTTGGACGTTCAGTCCTTGGCTAACAAACTTGTAAGGCTGGATATTTCAGAGCCTAGTCGAGTTTTTGCATATGTTGTTGCCTAGTCTTCACTATTTGAGCGGATCAAGGCTCGACAGTTTGATGATCCACACTTGTTGGTTCTCCAAGAGACGGTACAACGGGGTGGTGCCAAGGAGGTTACTATCAGCGAAGATGGTGCTCTGCGACTCTAGGGTCGCCTAAGTGTTTCTAATGTGGGTGGGATGAGGGAAAAGATCCTAGAAGAAGCACACATTTCTCGGTATTCTATTCATCCAGGTATTACGAAGATGTATCACAACCTGAGGCATCATTATTGGTGGCGGCGGATATAGAAACACATATTTGAGTATGTTGTTAGGTGCCTAAAGTACCAGCAAGTTAAGTATGAGCACTAGAGCCCAGGTGGCCTACTTCAGCAGATGACTATACCGGAGTGGAAATGGGAGCGCATTACTATGGACTTTGTAGTTGGGCTGCCGCGAACCTTACAAAATTTTGATGTAGTTTGGGTCATTGTCGATAGGTTGACTAAGTCAGTACACTTTATTCCGGCTGTGACTACGTATACTTCAGAGAGGTTGGCTCAGATTTATATTCAGGAGATAGTTCGGTTGCATGGTGTGACAATTTCTATTATATCATATAGAGGCCCTCAGTTGACTTCATAGTTTTGGAGAGCAGTACAGAGTGAGTTGGGGACCCGTGTAGAGCTCAGCATAGCTTTCCACCTGCAAACCGACGGGCAGTCGGAGCGGACAGTTCAGATCTTGGAGGACATGCTCAGAGCATGTGTGATTGACTTCAGATGTGGGAACGTTTCTTGCCTTTGGCCGAGTTTGCTTATAATAACAGTTACCAATCCAGCATCGAGATGGCTCCATTGAGGCTTTATATGGTCTGCGATGCCGTTCGCCCATCGGATGGTTTGAGCCCAACGAGGCTAAGTTTTATGGTACTGGTTTTGTCAAGGATGCCTTTAATATGGTAAAGTTGATTCAGGAGCGACTTCGTACAACACAGTCCAGACAGAAGAGTTACGCAGATAAGAAAGCGCGCGATTTATCATTTATGGTGGATGAGTAATTTCTCTTGAAGGTTTCGCCGATGAAGACAATCATGAGATTCGGGAAGAAGGGCAAGTTGAGCCCAAGGTTTATACGCCCATTTGAGGTGATGAGGCGAGTTTTGGAGGTTTCTTATGAGCTTGCCTTGCCTCCTAGTATATCGGGAGTTCATCCGGTTTTCCATGTATCCATGCTCCGGAGGTATCATGCCGACCTATCACATGTGTTAGACTTCAGCACAATTCAACTAGATGAGAGCTTGGGTTATGAAGAGGAATTAGTTGCCATTGTTGATAGGCAGGTTCACCAGTTGAGGTCCAAGAAGATTTTTGCGGTAAAAGTTCAGTGAATGGGCCAACCATTCGAAGAAGCAACTTGGGATACCGAGGAGGACATGCAGAGTAGATATCCACACTTATTCAGCAATCTAAGTATAATTTTACGATTCCAATAGGTTCGTATGATGATTTTGGACTTGGACGTATGTTCGGATCTAGTTTTGGATGACCCGCGAGCATTTTGGCGCCTAATAGTGAAAGTTGGCTCTTTAAAGGTTTTAAAGTTATTTAAATTTTGTTTGGAGTAGGTTTTGGCGTAATTAAGGTCCGTTTGGAATTCGGTGACTGGGAATAGTTCCGTATGGTGATTTAAGAGTTGCACGCAAAATTTGGTGCCATTCCGAGTAGTCTATGTATTATTCGGCGCGTTCAGAGGAAATTGGAAACTTAAAGTTCATATTTTGATTCAATTTGGTTTTGGGGTGAAATTCTTGGTTTCATTGTTGATTTACGAGTTTTGAGAGTTCGATCAGGTCCGTATTATATTTACAGACTTGTTGATGCATTTGGACGGGGTCCCGAGTGGCTCGGGTGAGTTTCGGACCGCCCGGAGCAATGTTGCAAAAACAAGATTTTCAAGTTCTGGTTTCGTTCTTTGTGAACCCAGAAGGACTCTCGCATTCGCGATGATAAATTTGGGGAGCTGCACAGTTACACTTTGCGTTCGTGGGAAGGGGGACATGTTCGCGAAGCTTGGGGATCCCAGGCCTATGCGTTCGCGAAGTCCTTCTCGTGTTCGCATAGAAGGACGGGGCCTGGGAGGGGTCAGTATATTTTACCCTTCGCGTTCGTGAAGGGTAGGCCAAGTAAGCCTTTGCGTTCGCGAGACCCCTGTCACATTCACGAAGGGCATTTACAGGGCCTGGGGAATTTTTCCTTCGTAAATGCTAGGTACTTACCGCATTCGCGAAGAAGGATTTTACTGTGCCGGAGAGAATGTCTTAAAAACGGGGCTCAACAATTTTTGAGCTCATTTTCTCCATTCTTGGGCGATTTTGGAGCTTCTTGAGAGGGGTGTTCACTTAACAACTTAGAGGTAAGTTAATTCTACCTATTGTGAGTTAAATACATAGATTATGGGTAGATTATAACATGTAAATTGTGGAAATCAAGGGTTTAGATGAAAAACTTAGGTTTTGATAAAAATGCAATTTTAACCATGAAAATGGTTATGGAATGGGATGAAAATTTTATATTTGAGTTCTTGAGGTTATGGGTGACGATTTCCTCCAAATATTTCCGGAATTTGGGCACGTGGGCCCGGGGTGAATTTTAGGAATTTTACCAATTTAGGTTGGGTAATTACTCTAATAGATAAATTATGAAATTTTGAGTATTTATTTATTAAATTATATAACATTTAGCTAGTTCCAAATTTTTCGGCACCAATTGAGGCTTTAACGCGGAATTTTGATCGGGAAGTTAACTTTGAGACGGGGTAAGTCTCTTGTCTAACCTTGTAAGAGGGAATTTACCCCATAGGTGCTTGAAATAAATATTTGTTTCTAATTGTGGGGGTTACGTATGTACGAGGTGACGAGAGTCCGTGCGTAACTACTATTATGCTATTGTCCGGGTAGTATTAGGATCCAATTCATGAACTTTTGGAATTTTGCACTATACTTGTTAAATTAAGATGCCTAAATTATATTAGAACTTGTTAGAGAAATTTTAAAAAGTAGTTAATGAAATTTGTATTACCTTGGATGTAAATTATTAATAATATTTAAGTCAAATGCTTATAAAATATCCTTCTCTTCTTGTAGAGCGGGCCGAACGCCTTAGCAGTAGATAGATGCATCTATGGATCATGCCGCACATCCATCGGCAGTGTACACGTCACTATGGATCGGGCCGTACGACATCGACATAAATTATGCTTAATAATAATAATTACACGATGCTTGGACATTTTATTGTAGCTTGTGAAGATAAGCGATTTATTGGAAATTATTAAATTATGAAAGAATTATTTATTTCTGTATGTTATGGAAATTATTGCTATTCACATAAACCATGTTTATTTAAATATCTTTGTCTTTATATTATTGGCCCATTGTGAGTGTCGAAGTCGACCTTTCGTCACTACTTTTTCGAGATTAGACTTGATACTTACTGTGTACACATTATTTACGTACTCATGCTACACTTGCTGCACTTTTTGTGCAGGATCTGAGATAGGTGCTTCAGGTGGTCCTTCCGACGCGTACCCCCGATATTCCGGGGCCTAGTGGTGAGCTGCTTCCTCAGTTGTTCTGCAACCCTAGAGTCTCTCTCTCTTTTGTATTTTTGTATTCTGTCAATTTCATATCCAGACAGTGGTTAGAAGTTTGTATAATCTACTAGATACTCATATACTTGTGACACCAGGTCTTGGCACACACACTAGTAGAATTGTGGTTTTGAACCATTACTTGGTTTTATCTATTTAAACCTTTTATTTTCTTAAATCTTGCAAATGAGAAAAGTTTAATTACTCGAAAACTTATTAAAAGAAGAAATGCATGTTTAATTCACTAGTTGGCTTGTCTAGCGGTGATGTTGGACGCCATCACGACCTATAGGTGAAATTAGGTCGTGACAATTATTCTTGGAAAAAATGTTTGTTAATACTTTTTATATAACACGTTAATTAATAGTCTTGTGTTTTTCTCTCATTGGTTGGACGAATAGAAATGTGGTTGGATTAATGGTATGATGAACCCATTAATCAGGAATACTACAAATCATGTTTGTTAAGCATTTGGAATCTGACCGGTGAATACGAAATCTAGATCGTGAAACTACAAGAATAACTTGCAGCATTGCAGGAGAAACTAAAAGAGGCATAAGAAAAAAAATATTTTGGAAGAGAAATTTAAGTGGTTGAAGTACAGAATAATGGGCGATAGTGACTAAACAAACACATTGATGCATTGAGTGTAGTATTTTATTTTTATGTTGTATGTAATGACACGGCCGGTCGTTTTGAGAGTTATAGCCCTGATCCCCTATTAACTGCTTCTCCCATATCTATTTATGCTATTGTGACTTGCAGGGAGGTTTCATTTCGGTTTTTGGAGTGTTTTGGGACACTTAGTCCCTAAATGGAGGTTTAAGCCTTAAGATTTGGACCGTAGTCAGAACTGTGTGAAAACAACTCCGGAATGGAGTTTCGTCGGTTACGTTAGCTCCGTTAGTGATTTTGGACTTAGGGGCATGTCCGAATAGTGTTTTGGAGGTCTATAACTCATTTAGGCTAGAAATGGCAAAAGTCAAAGTTTTGGAGATTTGGATCGGTAGTTGGAATAGGTCCTTAGGGTTGAATATGTCCTGTGTGCAAAATTTGGGTTCAATCGGACGTGGTTTGATAAGTTTCGGGATCAGTTTTCGAATTTGGAAGTTTCAAGTTCTTTAAGTTTGAATCGGAGGATGATTCATGATTTTAGCGTTGTTTGAGGTGGTTTGAAGGCTCGACTAAGTTCGTATGGTGTTTTGGGATTGTTTGGTATGTTTGGTTGAGGTCCCGGGGACCTCGTGTGTGTTTCAGATGCTCAACGGGCCATTTTGGACTTAAGAAAGATAGTAGATTTTCTGGTGTTTTGTTGCAGACTTTTTCTTCATCGCGTTCGCGAGGGAGGTCTCGCAATCGCGTAAGGCAATCTGAGAGACCATCTAAAGTTCTTCTTCGCGTACGCAAATTTGAGGACGTGATCGCGTAGGTTAGTCAGGCTGTGCATTGCGAACGCGTGGTCTAGGCCGCGTTCGCAAAGAGGTAGTAAAGCAGCAGTGGAATTTAAGTGTTATTCTTCGCCAACGCGTGGGGTTATTCGCGATTACGTAAGCATGAGGGCTAGTGAACTGCGTTCATGTGGAGATTTCCACGTTCGCGTAGGTTTAAATCCTGGGGCAGCGAAGTTGTTTTTCGTGTTCGCGAGGCTATTTCCGCGATCACGATTAAGAAATCACTAGGCAGATTTAATGGTCCAAATCGAGGGTTTATGTCATTTTTCACCATTTGGACTTGAGAGATCGGAATTAGGCAATTTTTGGAGGGATGGGTGAATGGGGTAAGTGATTCTTACCTAGTTTTGGTTAATTCCCATGATTATGTCTTTAATTTCATCATTAAATTAGTGATTTGGGTTGGAAAATTGGGGAAAATTTGAGAAAAGTTCTTAGGCTGAATTTTGGGATTTTGATCGTGATTTTGATATCAGATTAGAGTAATTTTGATATGACTGAACTCATGAGTAAATGGATGTTCATATTTTGTGACTTTTACCCGATTCCGAGACGTGGGCCCGAGGAGACTTTTTAGGGTGATTTTCCAATTTCTTGCTTTAGCTTTGATTTCATTAATTAGATTAATTTCTTATAGTTGTATTTATGATATGTAATTGATTTTGGCTAGATTTGGTCCATTCAGACCCGGATATTCGTGGAAAGAGCATTGTTACGGATTGATTGAGCTTGGTTTGAGGTAAGTGGTTTGCCTAACCTAGTGTGGGGGAAATCCCCTTGGGATTTGGTATTTTTATTATATGTGAGCGCCGTGTACGCGAGGTGATGAGTGCGTCATAGGCCTATTTGTGGAAAAACCTGATTTTTATCGAGTAATAGCCTGTTTGCATCTTATCTGAGTATACTAGCATGTGTAGTTATCCTGTTAGCCTAGAATAACATGTCTACTTGTCCTAATTGCCTATTTGAACTCTTTGCAGCATGTTTAGAAGAATCATGCTTCATTCTTGACTTGTACTTAGTCTAAATTATAGGTTTCGTGCTGTAACTGTTATATTCATTCATTTGAGCTGCGTATTTACTTTGGGACTACGGAACGATATCCCGGGAGATCCCCCTGCATATTTACTTTTGAGACTACGAGGCGGTTTCTCGGGAGTTCTCCCTGTACATTTACTTTTAAGACTATGAGGTGGTTCCTCAGGAGTTCTCCCTGGATATTTACTTTTGAGACTACGAGGCGGTACCTCGGGAGATCTCCTTGCACCTTTATTTTTGAGACTACGAGATGGTATCTTGAGAGATCCCCTACTGTTTATCCTTGTGTTCTGCGTGCTACTTTGCTATGTTCTGTTTGTTTAAATTCCAGTCTCTTATTATATTGTTATACTCTTCTTCTTATTTATTATATACCAGTAGGGCCTTGACCTGACCTCATCACTACTCGGCCAAGGTTAGGCTTGGCATTTACTGGGTACCGCTGTGGTGTACTCACGCCCTTTTCTGCACATGTTTTTCGTATGCAGATCCGGGTTCCTTTTACCAACCTCGTCCTTAGTTGCAATCACTGTTGTTTCAGATAACTTCATGGTACATTTGCCCGCGTCCGCAGATCCTCGAAGTCCCCCTCTATACCCCTATGTTAATTCTTCTCTTATTTCTATAGACACTGATGTATAGAACAATTAGAACTTTGTAGAAGCTTGTGACTTACGGTGTTCCGGATCTTGGATGTGTTTTGTATATTTCAAGAGTTGATAATTGTATATGCCGAGCGTAATCTCAATATATTATTAAAAATATCTGTTACTGTTAGTTGTTAATTTTCATATTTTTAATTTCTTTTTCTCAAGTGTTAGGCTTACCTAGTCATAGAGACTAGGTGCCGTAACGACGATTCACGGAGGGAGAGTGTGGGTCGTGACATTGTACGTGTCATGTATTATCTTTAATTGGTAACGAATTTAAATTTTATGTTATGTTGTCATTTTTTTTTGTGTTGAAGTGTTAAACTAATAAATATCTCGAAAAATAAAAACACATGCGCAAATTATGTAAAAATTAAATAATGTGGCTATTATATATTTAATGTCATATATACAAATAATAATAAATATCAATGTGTCCCAGAACCTATATGCTTTAAAGTATTGGTTGTCCTGAGGCACATCCCGTCCTGCATGGCTATGCAATCAGGATCATCCTCATCACGTTGCCTCTTTATCGGAGGATGCGCTGCAGCATGATCGTCTGTAAGGCTCGCAGACTCGGTAGAAGCGGCCGACGGGCCGACAGTAACTTACAGAATAATAAGATATTTTACTATATGAAATAATAATTACTAACGTACGTGTTAGGAAAATGTCTTTTAATGGTCATACCATGGCCTCAACGAGCTTCTGAATAAGATCATCCGTCTCCGGCATCTCAGTATCGCACAATGCGGCCTCCGCGACGGGCGATGCCGATGTCTTTAAAAAAAATAAAAACGCTTTAGATATTACTGACTAATCAATGAGATATGAACAAATAGAAATAATAGTAATACAAACAAACCTGTGCATGAGTAGCGCTGTAGGGCTCTGTCGGAACATCGAGGTGCACTAGAGAATGCTAAAGGGCACTACATTAATTTCAATAACTACAAAGATAGTATGCTAAAGGGCACTATATTTTACTACGCTAAAGGGCACTAGATTACAATTACGGGCACTACATTACAATTACGGACACAACATAATACTAAAGGGCACTAAACGACAATCAAGTCACATATTAATATATGTGCAACAATAAAATCTAAATAACATTAATTATTCATAAAATAACAATTTATCAATTTTACTAATCTTTTAGCACATAAATAATGTAATCCGGAAAAAAACAATAAATTAATTTAATCACAAAATAATCATGAAAATACATATACCACAGTAAAAAATAAGAAATAAACATTTTTTATAACAACTAATATCATTAATTATTCATAAGATAATAATTTATCTATTTTGCTAATTTTTTATTACAACAATAATCTAATCCGGATAAAAAATAACAAATTAATTAAATCACAAAATAATCACGAAAAAACATAGATCACAATAAAAAAACAACTAATACTCATTTTTTATACATGAGTTTTAACAAAAAGTAAATCGGAATATCTCGATTTATAATTTTTTGAAAGGTGAGGATTTGATGATTTGGGGGCTGAAACGAGCAATCCACTAAGCGATAACGCCTTAGATCTGGTATAAGCTTGCTACAATACCGAGAAGTTACACTTTTTGTGGGACGGGTGGGATCCATTGAGTCTATTTGGGGGGGGGGGGGGAGGGGCAGAGGTTTTTGGTTTGGGAAGGGTCTGCTGGTTCGCGTCTTGTGGGGTAAGGAGATGTCACGATTGTTTATATAGGTATAGTGCGCATATATAAGGCGCTATAGTATACCGGTTTATATATGCGCGCTATACCTCCCACACATTTTAAGTTCAAATATAGCACGGTTATTCACCGCGCTATACCTTAACGGACAAAACTGCCATTAAGGTATAACACGGTGAATAACCGCGCTATATATAAAATGGTGCCCAGTTTGTTTTTAACCTATTTGTATTGCTTGAGTCCAAAAGAACCACACTTTGGTTCCGCACTCCAAAATTGTTCGGGTGATGAGCTTCAATCACTGAAAAGTTAGTGGACCCCAGTATAAAGAGGACATATGATCAATGTCTAGAGGACATGTGTATTCAATCGTATGAGCTGCCAAAAGTTGGTTTTATTGTTTTGTAAGGATTGCTCTACAGTTTAAAGTTATCTAGGGGTATATATGGATCAGGTTGGTAATTTATTTTTTATCAAAACCAAACCAAACCTGCTATATCTGTTTGGTTTGGTTCGATTTTGTTGGGTTTTCCGGATTTTTTTGTTACATGAGTATTATTTTATTTTACTTTTTTAAAGTTAATAGATAAAATTTTGATAAGTGAATATATGTTTAGTAAAAATTTAAAAAATTGACAAACATATGATCTAAAAAATATTCTTATGGAAGAATATTTTTAGTAACACATGATAATTATTTTCTTAATTATCTAGCAATAAATTTTCGTTGATTTACACTTTTAAGATTAATCGAATTTATTAATTAAACATAAAAATTAATATGATACCTAAATAATGATATTTTCTATTTAATTTTAAATTATCGAAATACCATTTCAAATTCGAAAAAGATATAAGAAATCTTGACATATGAATATAGAAGAATAAAGAGATGATTGACGCATTTCAATAACACTCGATAAGAAATTGACATTGTTTATCCGTAAAACAATGCAGTTAAATTTATAGCGTGTTTTAAAGACAAACAAATTGATTTGATCCATAAATAATAAAGAAATGAGAAGAGAAATAAGATTAATTATTGAAATTGAAGAAAATAAAGAGCCTGATTATGAGCTCAACCCTTCCTAGAGCGAAAGTAGAAACAGTGATAAAGCAATGAAGAAATACTTTAAATTGAGCGAAAGACAATATGCTATAGCTTCATTGTGCAAAAAATTTCATGTCCCACAATTGCTGTTAATCTTGCTATTTATAGCTCTATCTAGGGATACAAGATCCGAGACTCAAGTTCCTCTTGAATGAGAATAGAAATGCCATTGATGAGCGTAAAAGGGCTGGATTTAAATGCAAATATTCTTTGTAATAGTTGCTCATTAAATGCTTAATCGATGTCAAGCCTTTGAATCTCTATTTTTGGTCATTCTTCCTTCGATATCCACCTGGTACAAGTTATGAACTTTGCACCTGATGCTAGTTATTTGTTGATTTATCATTTGTCTGTCCTCGGTTCCATGTGTCATTTTATCATTCGACCACATGTTATCAACCAATTTCACCCCATACCGATATTCCCCCTACTTTTCGGTGACGCAATCCAGCATTACCAGAAAGTAAATAAAGATTCCTTTCTTGGCGGGAAAGTTCCTGGACAGTCTCTGACACTTGAAAAGACGTACGTCTTCTCACATTTAATACCCTAAACGCGTGTTGTCCCGTGATTCAACAAATATTTTCTCCGATTTTTGAGGTAATAATGACCATGATTTTTTCCATCTATAACTTTTCTGCTACTCATCATTTTTACCTCTTCACCTTCACTACTTCTACAACTCTTTCGCTTTCTCTAATTTTCTTAAAGCTTCTACTACTACATTCAACTTTCTCAGTAAGAAAATCTTCACTAATCTTATACCATCATGTCTTCCTACACTACTACCCTCAGAAAAACTGGCCTCCTCTTCGTTGGAGGCCAAAAGAAAAACAAATCCAAGGAGGTTGACGTCGAGTCTGAGCCTCCAACTGTAAGTACCATCATACCTCTTCAACTCAACACCGCATCCGATCTCCAAGAATAAACCGCATATGAAAACTCCCAAAGTAGCAGGTTTTGGCCAGTTCGCAGGTACCCCTCTTCCATTTGTACTTCTAATATCCCTACTGTAAAGGAGGACAACAAATACACCAATGTCGAAATCTTCGCCCTAGATGGGGTAGAGTGAGTTACCTACTCCAGAGAAGGGCTTTTGTACATTTATACACATTCCTTTACTTTGTGTCCCTTCACTTTTGGGTCGAGTGAGGACTTGAACCAATAATTCTAGAATTCTGCCACGGATACCAGGTCTGCTCGGCAAAAGTAGACCCATCGATATGGCACACGATGGCCTGCCTTCGTCTGTTGTGCAGCGAGACCGGGGAAACCCTGACTCTCGCACATATGATGAACCTCTACTCCCATAAAATTTTCCGTTAGGGAGTGTTAAACTTCAGTAAGTGTGGCCACCATGCCATTCTCACCAGCGTAGATGATGACAACGACCATAGATGGATGGAGCGGTTCGTTGTTATTGCCACCAGGGACATCATAACTCTTTTCAATAAGTCTTTGAGTATTCATTCCTTTCCCTCATAGAAAGATTATTTTGTTCTATGTTGATTTCTCTTTTTTGACTTCCTTCGTTTCAGCTACTTGCCGGAAACCGCCACGGGTTAATGGTTTGGACCGATAGGTCCAAACAATTATGGATATTATAACTCCGGAATACCGTCGGTCGAAAGATATGGCTCCCAAATACGGGTGGAGAGGTAAGAGCCACGGTGAGAAAAAATCCTTTTTCCTTCAATCTTCATAGTTAAAGAACATTTTATTAACTATTTTTTGCTTATATAGAGCTTCCAATGGGTTCCGTCGTGTTCCCTGATGTCGACATCCTCGATGATCCGATAGAGGCCCAACAGGTACTGCAAGGTGCCCTTAACCAGAGGAGGGCTCGTGAAACCACTCATGCCTCCGGTGAAGGGGCTTCCTCCCAAAGTCCACAGTATAAGAAACCGAAAAGGAGAAATATTTCCTCAATTGGGACTCAGGGGAAAAAGTCTACCGAGCTGACCACAGTTACAGTGGTCCTTGATGAAGAAGGGGAAGCCAGTGATAAGGGGGCTTCCCTCCAAAGAATAATAAGATCTTCATCAGCTAAACATGATGCTTAGCCGGGAGAGCTTCAAAACCCATCGTCAGACGGTGTTTAGGCGCTTTGGAGCAAAATGGGCTTGGTTGAGAATGATGATTCTCGCTTACCGGCCCCAATTGCTGTCTCCGATCCAAGGAATTCAGATCCTAAGCTCCTTCTTCCCTCAATCATTGAGAAAGCAATAATCACTACCCCTTCTTCCACAACTTCTACTTCTCATTCTATACCGACAACTCCATACCCACTGACGCTAGCTACTCCTTCGCCATCGGCACCTACTGTATGTCCTCCACCGCCATCAGCTGAACAAGAAGTGGATACTTCTCCTCCTCGGTCTCTTGAACACGGGAACTTGAGGAACACTTATACCATTCTCAAGATCCCCAAGGAAGGTGAAGCTCCACTCTTTCGGTTTTGAAGGAGTGCCATATCCTCTCCAAGCCGGTGAAGCATGGCAATTATATGAAGCCGCTGTCTTCGGCAAGGGATTGAAAAAAGATGAGCTCCCTTTCTGGGGAGTGCTTGATAAATAATAGCATGCATTGTTCGGTGCAGGTTTTATACTAGCTTCCTTCTATCTTCTTTTCCGTTTACATGTTGCAATGATAACCATAACTCTAACCTTTTCTTTTTAGGCCAACCTCCATACTTCCAAGGGCCTGCAAAGGTTGATACTAGATAAATAAGGACTTGCTTCCGAGCGGGATCAACTTTTGGCTGAAATAGATCAGCTTGCCTCATGCCTCCCGGTGTTGTAGGCAAAAGTTGCACTGATGGACAAGCTTGAGGCTCGGTTTTAACAAACCGAGCAAGATAAAATGGCCCACAGCCAAGAGGCTGCCCAGTTGCACAAAGACCTTAGAGAGGCTAAGGAAAAATGGGTTGAGCTTCAGGATGCTGTAAACAATGTTGGCGAGCACGAGTTTTCCTTCAAGGAACAAATTAATAATTTCAAAGCCAAATTACACTCCAAAACCGAGGAGGCCAATGACGCATAGGAGAAGAGGGTCAAAATGGAAGAGAGGATAAAAGAAATCTCGAAGCAAAACTTCATACACTCAACCACCAATGTTTAGCTTGATTACCGACTCAACACAATGAATGCTGAAAGAGAAGAGCTCCAGGCCACCATAGACCAACTCCGAGCAAAACTCCAGGATCAAGAAGATTCCCTTGTCTTTGAAAAGACTTATTCTATGTATCATATAAAGAGGAAGACATTGGAAGAAGCCAAAGTGGGCATTGCAACCATTAATGAGTGCATTGCCAAGGCCCAGGAACTGGAATTAACTGCTCCGAGTATTTAGAAACCGAAGGGGCGACTAAAGAGGATGAGGGCCCCGAACCGGTATCGGATCTGCCTCCTTCTACTGGGGGGAAATATAGACCCTTCTCTCCCTTCGGGTTTTGGAAGCAAAGAATAATGTATAATATTTCCTTTTACAATAATTATGCTGATTACTTTTACTATGTTTGGCACTATTGATAAATAAAAGATTTTTTTTCTTAAGTGTTGTGCAAAAACATCATTTATGCATTTAGTTTATAAAGCTTCAGGTATATTGTTTCATCCGATAGCTTTTGATTTTAGGCATAAACACTTCCAAAATCTACAGTTTACTGTGAGGGTTTCATAAGAGATGGTCGTTATGTTTATGGTGCTCTTAAAGAGGACATCTCCTGTTCATTCCGGCACAAGCATTTGAAGTTTTTATTAAATTTTGAATGATAAAATTAACTCATCATTTGGACAAGAAACAAGATAAAAATAAAAGGACTCTGCTTTATTCCCTTTATCTTTAAAAGTACATAGGAATTCATTTGCTTAGGTAAATAAAGTTGTCAATACATATGGCTAACTTGTACAACTTATTTCTAGCGGGTTGGTCATGCAGTCCCTGGTCCTAATGAGACATTGATCCCGGTTCTGACAGTCCCTGGTTTCTGTGGCACTCTTGGTGTTGTATCATGTATTACTTCCCCTCAGTGTTCTAATGCTAAGTATGGGAATTTAAATATTGGAAGTTTTGCATTTAGTGAAGGTCTCCTTCTTTGTTTTATACTACTTCTTCATCGACGGAGACAACTTATGGACAATTAAATAATCTGTTTCGGGAGGCGAGACTTGCTATCAAACCAAAGATTATTTAACCATACACAAGCTGTTTGCATGCAAGTTTTAGTGCCTTGATATTGCAGGTCTTGGCTTTGCTAATGATCCTCCCTTCATTGTAAGCTTTACGTTGATGCCTCAGTAAAAATCTTGTCAGATCGACTGGGACAAAAGATGGTTGAAGGAAAAAAGAGTGCAACACATATTTTCAGTGCTAGTAAGGACCTTCAGCAGTAGTATCTTTTGAGGTGAGTCATATTTCAGTTGCTTGGTAGTTTGACTCCATCTTGAGTTTTTAATTCATATGATCCTTTATCGGTGATAGCTGAAATTTGGTACATACTGAAACTGTATGTTGCGCTCTTCATGGAGCTGAGAAGAAAAGTTTCAGTCAATATCAAAGAGACATATTCTAATTTTGGAAGGCAAAGAGAAGGGAATTCGAGACTGAGATGATATAATAATACATACTTTGGCATCCTAATTCTAGGAATGTAAGAGCTCATGCTCCATTTCTTCGGCAGAGAAGTAGTTGGGCTCTTTATCCAATGTCTTTGGTGTTTAATGGATTCGACTCCACAGTCTACTTGCACGGTAATATTTTAATAGCTGAAGAATAGAACATAATATGCTAAAATTGGATAGAACTCATTGCGTATTTTCAATCATTCAAGAAATGAAACGACAGGACGATATGTTCTATTTTGTTATTAAAGTTTATTGTGTTCTCATTATATTAGGGTGTTGAATGGTTGATTGTACCTTTGTTGTGTTCTTTATGGGCTATGGTATAAAGTGTTATTCGCTTCTCCATGATTATAGTCATGCACTTGTGTACTTCCACCTAACCAAGAGAGTTTCCAGTTGATCCATTCTCCTTTCAGATTGGTCAGTGTTTCCCTCTATTCTTCTTCCCCATGGGAGGAGATCCAGTGTGTCATTCTTTCATTGTGGTTACAGATCATACTGCTAACACCCACAAAGTAGTCGATGGTGGCCTCTCGCTGGAAGAAGTGTTCAGTAGACCAGATCTGAAGCAGCAAGTTACAACCCTTAAAGAAATCATACCCTCATACACACGCGGACAAAGCTCTCAACATCTCTGCTAACACCATCAGCACCGAAGTAGCTTGAAGATTGTCGCAGAAGGTTGCCAGGCCCACTAGTAGCAGGTTAATATTGATACGGCCCCGTCGCTGTGGGAAGACCAATAATCCCAATAGTGCTATTATAAAAGTGATAGACCTGAGACTCTCCCACATCGCCTGGTCATATTAAAACTCTCCTGAATACCATTCGTAGCTTTCACGATGCCCAACTTGTCGAACATCTGGTCGAGGCTCACCCATCTGTCCTCGATACTTCTAAGGATCCTGCTATTGGTAAGACCTAGAGCATCCAAGACTGGTAGCACGCTGAATTGGGCGTGCTTGCGTGTGGATATGGATCTATCCCCCTAGGGTCACACTCTCATGTTTCTCTCTTGATGGTGCACTCGTGGATATTGAGGAAAACAGAGCAGTGGTTTGGAATGGAATTTGAAAAAATTAGGAAATCTGGCTACTGTTTGTTTGGATTTTGCATTTCATTTTTACTTGCAATTTCTGTGATTAATTACCTGATTTAACGGCATATCATTATGTTGAACATTGACTGAGCAGAGTATTTGAGAAATTGTATATACACACACACAGATGCTTCTTCGTGTGCTTTATGACTTGATTTCTTTTTTGTTCTGTACTCGTTAAAAGGATAAAATTATACAGGTTATAACTCGCATCATTTATAATTCGTGATACTTTTACCTCATCAAGGTTAGTTATGATACTTATTATTGAGTACATTGAGTCGGTTGTACTCATACCACACTCTACATTTCATGTGCAAATCCCAGTACATCTGGTCGCGGTGATTGCTAGATTGGTGCTAGTACCTACTCGGAGACTTTGGGGTAGCTGCTTTGACGCCCGCAAACCTTGATTTTCTTTCCTTTTTTTTTCTTTAGTATTGTTCTACTATTCAGACAGTTTTATTAGAGTTTGTTTTATGTTGAGATGTTGTAGTGTTGTCACAACCCCAAATCCCTTTCGTAGGAAGTCGTGACGGAACCTAGTCTCTGAGATTAGGTAAGCCTAATAATATGCGGAAACATCAAATAAAAACTTAAAATTTCAAAACTTTAACAATTTTATTAATAGACTATAAGCTCAATATGTATAATTTCCCAAAACCTGGTGAGATATAAGCCACAAGCTCTAGATACAATGCTGAACAATCATATACATCACTGTCTATCAAAACGTAAAGAAATAAGGAAACCAGGGTAGAAGGGGACTCTGAGGCCTGCGGACGCGGGCATGTGTACTTTTAAGTCTCCAAAGCAGCAACACAATGCACTAATATCGAGGCTAATAGTAAGCATGATTTTCCAGAACACAAATAACCACAGTGTTGCACAGATAATCAAAATAAAAGATAACATGCTCACATAACGGAGCTGGGGCTCCCAACTAGCATATAAGGATGTCAAGTAACAATTAACAGTTAAACAAATATCTCTAAATGAGTCATTAGTAATGTTGCACTCTATTTTGCACTGGTCAACACAAGATTCAACTTGTGGTTTCTCTGTTGTTGATGAAAGAGAGTCGCCACCTGATATTTAAAGGTATACTAGGGTACCTATTTTATTACAAAAGTCATATTCTTTATTGGTATGCTAACTGGTGAGATTATGGGTAAGGGTTCTTATTCTTCTAAGGGGAAGGTGTTAGGCACCTCTTAAAATCTACCTGAGGTAGCTCCATAGGAAATAGACTAGATTCAAAAGATTAGTTGTTTGTATTGTGCTTAATTAGTGTTTAAAGAGGTACGATAACAACAACAACAACCCAGTATAATCTCACTAGTAGGGTCTGGGGAGGGTAGTGTGTACGCAGACCTTACCACTAACCTGAGGAAAAGAAGTTATTTCCGATAGACCCTTGGCTCCCTCCCTCCAAGAACTCTCCACCTTGCTCTTGGGATGACTCGAACTCACAACTTCTTGGTTGGAAGTGGAGGGTGCTTACCACTAGAGCAACCCACTCTTGTTTAAAAAGGTACGACATACATAATTTTTGGACAAAATATTATAAAGAGGGTGTGTAGTTTTAGTATGAATTTATAGAGGAGTCTTAGAAAATAACGTTAGTATATATATGCTTGAAAGACCTTTAAACATGTGTATGGTGTTTGTATTTATGAAAACATGTGACAAGAGAAGCTAAGTTATAAAACACTTTTGTTTTTAAAGAATGGATGTTCATGTTACTTTAGTAAGATGAAGATGTTACAAAAATGATCCTAAGATATACCTTGGCATCTTAAATCTTAGACTTGAGGAAATTGTTTGAAAATCTTTGTTTGAGTGGCATCACCTTGGTTTTTCGAAAAGAATTGATTTTCTTTTAGAACGCCAATCTTGCGATTCATTTATGATTTTTTCTTTTGAAAGAGGGATTGCCGTCTCTTGCTAAGATATTTTTGGGCTTCAAAATCTTCAAGAAAGGGTTAGCAAAACATAGCAGATTAATGATGTGAACAGGTTATGATTAGCGAATGGAGGATTAGCTATTAGCTATTTTTTTAATCCTATATTCTTTAAAGCTTGCCTGGGTTGTCTACATGATTTATGATATAAAGTAAAAGCATTCAATCTAATATGATAATTGTTGCATATAGGTCAGCGTTAAAACATCATGAATGCAGTAAAAAGCCACGAGGCAGTAAAGCTAAGGTATTGAGGCAGTAAATAGTAAAGGAGGAAAAGGGAGAGGATGGACTCTGATTTTTGGGCCTCAAAGAGGTAGGCCCAGCAACAACAAAGATGGACAATGACTGACTTCGAACTTCCCAGAATGCAGCGACGCTGGACTTGGGCCTGAGTTAAAGAACTCAACAGGCCTAACAATTGTACATGTAAAGAAAATGAGAAGGTCATTAGAAAGCAGTACTCTATACATGTCCATACATGAAACTTACGAACATAAATAAAAGAAGGCAATTAACAATATTTAAACACTATTCCGCCGCATGCGCGTCAATATCATATCACAATAACAATTCGCACCACAAGTACCCATATACCATAACTTGCCAAAAATCACAATATTAATGTTTCCACAATAATAGCCCACGGCTCCACCACAACGTATACAAGAATATCAACAACAACAACATTCAAAGTAAAATGCTCAAAAGGAAGATGTTTCAACAATAACATTTTTGCCTCAACGTGATAACAACTTTCACAACTTCAACACCAAATAATTCAACAATGAGAGAAATAATGTATAACCATAATATTGGATAAGACTAACTCACAATAAAAGGGATAATATTTAACAATGAGTCTCAAATAATTAAAATCAACAAGTAAGGGATAACATGAACAATTACTTTAAGTAATGAAAATCAAATAAGGAAAGAGACAACACGGACAATAATTATCGATGAAGAAATAACACGTAACACTTAAAAGAGATAACAAATTCAATTAAAGCATGGGAGCAATTTAGCAAGTAGGTTGTAGAACAAGTACTAAGCAAGTCAATTAAGGCATGTAAGGATAGCCTATTACAATTAAGGATAAATTGACTATGAGAATTTAGAACATGATATGGAATTCAATGAAAGCATGAAAATAGTCTAAGTAGCCTAAAACAGTCAATTACCACGTACAACCCGTGTACCCACTCGCCACCTTGCGTACACGGATTTCATTTAGCATAATTGAATCAAACAATATCAATCCTAAGGGGTAGTTCCCCCACACGAAGTTAGGCAAGACACTTACCTCGACTAGGCCAACTCAACCCTCGAAAATTACTTTTCCCTTAAAACTCGACGCCACGTGGCTCAAATCTACCCAAAATAAACTCAATATCATCAACAAATGCAAGAGAAAAGAATTACAAAAAATAAAGCTTTAATCTTTACACCTTTCTCAAAAGTCAACCTGGGCTCGCCCGATCAAAACATAGGTCCAATGGTAGATTCAGTCTACCCATGACACCACGAGTTCATATATATGGTTAGTTTCAAAATCTGAGTCCATATCGACTCTTAAACCTCAATTTCTTATTTTTCAAAAACTTGACAAAGTTTCACAATTTTCTACTTTGATTCACATGATTTTTATATTAAAATCTAAGATGTGTTGATGGAATATGATTAGAAATAGATTATAATCACTTACCCAAGGATTGTAGGTAAAAATCACCTCTCTAACTGGTCTCCGAACGAGTCTAGGGTTCAAAGATGAGAGGACGAGTGATAAATCCCGACTTCCAACCCTTTTGATCAGTTGCAGATGTCACAATTGCGACATGATTTCGCAATTACGAACCCTCGTAATTGCGAATAAAGCATCACAAAAGATTTATTGGAATCTGCGACCCCTGCTACCTTCGCAATTGCATCAAGATCATCGGAAATGCGAACCTAGCCCATCACAGAAGACCTCGCAAATGTGACCAAGGCATCGCATTTGCGATACTTTGATTCCTGCTATAGTCACAAACGCGACCCGGGTGTTCGCAATTGCGACACCAGACACCAGCTTCCATTTTTCAGTCCAAAACACTCTCGGAACGTGTCCAAAGCTCGTCTGAGCCCTCGGAGCTCCAAACCAAACTTTCACACAAGTCTAAAAATATCATACAAACTTTCTCGCGCGATCAAAACACAAAAATAATATCTAAAACCACGATTTGAACTCAGAAATGCATGAAATTCAAAGAAATTTAAAGAACTTCTAGAATTACAGCTAAGCTTCTGAATCCTATCAAATCAACTTCGAACGACGCCAAATTTTGCAAATAAGTTCTAAATACCATAACGAACCTATTCCAAGTACCAAAAGAAAATTTCAAGCTCGATATCTAAAGGTCAACCTACGGTCAAATGTTTTAATTCTAAATTGCCAAATTTGGGCAAATCAATCCACGGATTTCCAAAATCACGATACGAGGCTATCAGAGCCATAAAACATAGATCCGGGGTCATTTTCACAAAAGTCAATGTTTAGTCAATATTTTGAAATTTAAACTTCTAAGTCAACCCGAAAGCTTTCCGAAACGAAAATAATCAACCTCGCAAGTCATAAGAGTATAAATACACATGTTTGAAGATGAAAAGGGGAAACATGTTATAATTACACAAAACAACTGATCGGGTCGTTATAATTGGGATGTAATTGATTTAAGTGGTAGCCAACCCATGTTTACATAGAAATTTCAATTATAGACTTTTAGTCTTTTAACCCTTTTGAAATTAATCTTGGAGTATAGAGATATTTGTATTTTTGTGAGACTACGCAAGCAGCTCCCAATGGGACCCACTCAGGTGGCGGTCGACCTACTTTACTTTAAAAACGATTTGGACGACCTTTATTTCTTATTTTTCGACCCCAACCTCATCCCTACAATCCTTTTAACCCTCTTAAACAGATACCATAAGGGTTTTAGGTGATTACACCATATTTCAACATCAAAAGTTAGTTCTAGTGAAGAACAACACCTCTTTGTGGTTGTGTATCATTAAGGATAGTTGTGGGCTGTGTTTGGATGAAATTTCAAGTTTTTACTAATGGCTAAGGTGCGAATAACATCTTACTAATTTTGCTTAAGCTTTCTTGTATGTTAGTTAAGTTGTTAGGATGATAAACAACAAGATAATACTTGGATTATCTTAAGTCACTTCTATGGTGTTGTATTGCCATTCAGGGTTGTTGTAAGCTAAATATAAGTTAGATATCGACTTGAAGCTACTTTAAGAGGTATGTGTATTGTGTTCTTGCATGTGCGTAAGGTTATCTTGATGTTTATTAAGTTAAATGGATGGACTAGACAATAACTAGTGAATAAAGTTGCTAATTGAGGGTAAATAGAGTTGTGGATTGTTTTCTTTATTATAAATATATAGTATAAGGATGGAATCATTGATGAATGAATTCATTATCATGTTAATGATACTTTTAAGTTAATTTAAGAAGTCTATAAGGGGTGATATGGGTTATACGAATTCCAATCGGAGCGTGTCGCTCGTCGTGAAGTAGTTGTGACTTGTTGTTGTTATATGGTGTCTTGTTATTGATATTTACATGTTGCTGGATTTCTCTATTTGTTGTTGTTGTTGTTGTGGTAGGTATATGGAATTGGAAGAGGCCCAAATTTACATAAACGAGCTACTAGTTTAAGTTGCTGACTTAGCCTTTACTCAGCACTAATTTTGAATCTTCTTATGTTATGGTAGATTGAGTTGAGTTGTTTGAAAAATTTCTTGGAAGGTATTAAGGACTCAACAGAGTTAAGGCATGTTAAGTCTATCCTTTCTTTACATTTGGCATGATCCATATGATTTAATGAAACGAGTAAACAAGCAACTTTCACAAATTATTATATTCTTAGAATTACTAGGGTTGCCTATGTTCTTGATTATCCATATGTCCTATTATTATATCGTATGTTCATGGGTCTCAAAAAATACGTAAGTTGATAAAGTTTATTTCGTTATAGTAACCGAAGGCATATTGATATTATGACATCCCAAAAGATCTTATTGACTTACTTCATTATGCATTGCATTCATTTATATATGTACGTTGACCAATGATCAGATGGCATTATATACACATATATTATATGTATATGGGATACGGGGAAAAGGTATGGCATTATATACTATAATGACCCAGCCGGTCGTTTCGAGAGTTATAGCCCCGTTCTATCATTTACTACTAGTTTTATACCTTATAGCTATTATGTGACTTTTTAGGGTAGTCGGTTTGGGTCCAGAGTGATTTCAGAATGAAATAAGACACTTAGCCTCAAGGTTGAAAGTTTAAGTTGAGATGATTTACCAGATGTTGATATATGAGTAAACGACTCCGGAATGGAGTTCTGATGGTTCTGTTAGCTCCGTTGGGTGATTTTGGACTTAGGACGGTGTCCGGGTTATCATTTGGAGGTCCCTATTGGAATTAGGCTTATAATGGCGAAGGTTGAATTTTTTGGAAAGTTTGACTGGGAGTGGACTTTATGATATCGGGGTCGAATTCCTATTTCGGAAGTTGGAGTAGGCCCGTAATGTCATTTGTGACTTGTGTAAAAAATTTGGAGTCAATCAGACGTGATTTGATAGGTTTTGACGTCATTTGTTGAAGTTGAATTTCTTGGTTTCAATAGGCTTGAATTGGGGTGCGATTCATATTTTTGATGTAGTTTGAGGTGAGTTGAGGGCTCGACTAAGTGCATATGAGGTTTTAGGACTTGTTGGTATGTTTAGTTGAGGTCTTGGGGGCCTCGGGTTGATTCTGGAAGGTTAACAAATCAAAAGTTGAAGTTGAGTGATTGATGAAGTTTGACCTCTGCTGGTGTAACCGCACCTGCGGAGCTTTGATCGCAGGTGCGAGCTCGCAGGTGTGGGCTGTGATGCACAGATACAGTTTGGAGGGGAGTGTACAGGTGGTCACAGGTGCAAAGAGTTTTCCTTACCTGCATGACCGCAGATGTGGCGAGAGGTGCGTAGAAGCGGAAGGCGCGCATGTGTGATAGGGAGTTTTGCATCTGCTTGACCACAGATGCGACAGGCTGACCGCAAAAGCGGAAGTTGGAAGATGAGTTGGGACCACAGAAACGGCTTGGATGCTCACAAAAGCGAGTCCGCAAAAGCAGAGTGAGGGACCGTAGGAGCCGTATGGACTCAGATGTGTGGTTGATGTCACTTATGCAACGCCGAAGAAGGGGTTAAATGTATGCAGAAGCGGAAAGCCTGGGCAGATTATTAAAATAAGAGTTCACAATTTTGGCTTCATTTCAAGCACGGTTTAGGCGATTCTTGAGAGGGTTTTCTAGGAGACTCTTGAGGGAATCCCTTGTGCTCATTTTTGATCAATAATCTTATTTTCCCATTGATTTTCACACCTAGTTGGTGTGTATTTACCATGTAAATTGGGAATTTGAGGCTAGGGATTTGAAGAGTTTGATTTCGGGATTTGGGTGACGATTTGGTATCGGATTTTGATAAATTTGGTATGGTTAGACTCGTGGTTGAATGGGCTTTCGGGTTTTGTGACTTTTATCAAATTTCGAGATGTGGGCCTGGTTGGCGGTTTTTGAGCCGATTTTAGACTTTTGATTAATAACTTAGCATTTTTCTTATGGAGTTGATTCCTTTAGCCCGTATTGATTATGACGCATTATTTATGGCTAGATTCGAGGCATTTGGAGGCCGTTTTGCGAGGCAAGGGTGTGTTGGAGTAGATATTTGCTCATTTTGACGTATATAACAGTTCTAAATTTGGTTGTGTGCATACGAAACCCCGTATTACGTGTAATGTATTTTGTTTTGAGGTGACGCACAAACTTGGTGACGGGCGTGTGGGCGTGCACCGTAGGAATTGTGACTTGGTCAAATTTCGTGGAATCATGTAGTTGAATAATATGTTGTTATCTATAGATTCTCCATGTAGTAGAGAAATTGAACCACAAATCATATTAGAAATCATGTTTAGACTATTTGTTGGCACTGTAAGGACCCACATAGGTCGTGTACATGTTGTATTATCTGCTAAATTATTATTTTGTACTCAGTCACAATTTTAATTTTTTATTATATCTCAGTATCTATTGTTCCTTATTGATACATTATATCATTTATGCAGGGCTGATTTTCATGATTACTAAGAGCCCGAGAGACTGGAGAGATTGTTGACTGAGTGAGGCCGAGGGCGCGATTGTGAGATATTGATACTATAGCACATGAGTTGTTCGCGCACTAGGTGAGTTGTCCATGCGGAACTAGATATTATACTATAGCACGTGTGTTGTCTGTGCGGATTATAGCTCTTGGGCTGAAGGAACCCCTCCGGAGTCTGTACACACCCTCATTGAGCACAAATACCTACTCAATGCGATTGCCGAGTGAATGGGAGGGCTGAGTGACTGTGCCATTGATAGGATGCATTTGATTTCATTAATGTTGCACTTAGCTACCATGTATAACTGTCTTGAAATTTCTAAAAGATAGTACACTCTGTTTCTGTTTAACTTGACATGAAGTTATTGTTTTTGCCTTAATCGTCGAACTTGGAAGCATGCCTACCTTTATATGTTAAAATCACTGTAATTGGACTAAAACTATGAAGCTCATCACTACTTCCAGTTTTTATTTAGTTTTGTTACTTACTGAGTTGGTTGTACTCATGCCACACCCTGCACTTCGTGTGCAGATTAAGGTATTTCCGGACACGGTGGGTGTTGATTTCCGCGCACAATTGATCTTTCGGAGATTTTGAGGTAGTTAACGACGTTTAGCAGACCTTGCCTCTCCTTCCCTATCTTTCCGATTATTGTATTTAGTTTTATACTATATTACACAGGTGTTTCCAGACTTGTGGTGTATAGATGCTCATGTACTCACTGACATCCCGATGTTGGGGGTTTCCGTTATGTGTTTTGGATTATTCATCCTGTTTATAAGGAGTTTTATTATATCCATTTTCTATTAAAGTGTTGGAGTTATTTGGTAAGTGTCATCTTGCCTAGTACCACGATAGGCGCCATCATGACAGGTTAGGATTTTGGGTCGTGACATATACGCACCACCACCTGATCAGCTCGTATACGTTGATGATTTTGTCCACATAGCCCGAAATGATATGATGGGATGCCCTCAGAGGCTTGATGATGTTATGTACGCATATAACTATGCATGATGTGACATTTATATGCATATGTATGACATTATAAGTGTTTCATGATTCACAGAGCTATTCAGACTTACAGGTTTAGTTCTTTATTCCATGTTTCTTTCATGTCTTTTATATACTGCTTCATGCCTTACATATTCTGTAATTTATTTGTACCGACGTTCCTTTTCCCTGGGGACATTGCGTTTCATGTCTGTAGGTTCCGATAGATAGGTTGAGAGTCCTTCTAGTAGGCTATCAGCTCAGCGGAAGGTGTTGGTGCACTCTACTTGCTCCGAAGTTGCCTATTTGGTCAGTATGATTTGGACATATATTGTTTGGTATGACGGGGCCCTGTCCCAACCTTTATGCTGTTTATGTACTCTTAGAGGCATATAGACGGATGTCATGTATATGGATACGTGTATGGCCTTGCCAGCCTATGTTTCGAGTGTACAAATGATCATGTCGGCCTTATAGTTTCTTATGTTTCATGTATCGGTTTCTATATCATGTTGGGTTGTCCTATGTCTCGTATTCCATTATGTTTTATTCTAGTTATCTCATGATGGCCTATTTACCCATTATGGTGTGATAAGAAAGATACGTTACATTGATACTCGGTTGAGTAAGGCACCGGGTGCCCATCGCGGCCCTCCGATTTGGGCCGTCACAAAAGTGATATCAGAGAAGTTTCGTCCTAGGGAGTCTACAAGCCGTGTCTAGTAGAGTCCTATTTATGGGTGTGTTATGCACTACACTTATAAGCAGGAGGCTACATGGCATTTAGGACTGTCACTCTTTCTTCTTACTCTAGGTCATATGGTAGAGCTCAGTTTTAAGAATTCAAACTCCTAAATTCTATTGTATTTGTAATACAACGATACAGCTGGGGTTAGAGTAACCCAAAATGGTTGATGGATTGTTAATATTAGTTGACATTTTTGAAAGATATTGAAAATATGATAGTAGTTCTCCTTGTGAGACACCCAGGTAGTGCACTATAGAATAAGTACAGTTAGATATGAATACTAGAATGTTCAGAAATTTTAGAAAATAGGCAGTGGAATCCTAGAAGGGATAAATACTTACCTTAGTATGGCTCTCGTCCCTAGTCAAGAGAGAATGTTAGGCAACCCAAAGAGCCAGTAGATGGAACAAGGGGCGGTAAAAGTGAAAGAATGTTTTATTGAGGTTTTCAGAATAAAGTGATAGAAAGTAATATTAGCAGGAGAATAAAAAGAGAGTAAATAAAGCATTATGAGTAAGATGTGATAAATGAATGATAACGGTAAATCAAAATATGACAGGATTACATAGTCTATAGCCAAGTGAAGGAAAAGACAAGAGGTTACAAGCATTGAGACAATAAAAGAGTATAAGCCATAAAGTCATACCCTCATTTCGATAAATGTGTTGGTGACTCGAACATGATTACCAGAAGGCTAAGTTAGACCCCCAGAGTAATAAAAATCAGTATGGACTAATGAACAAGATAAACTGAACATGAACTAGGGATCGGAAGATTTGATAATAATCGACATCGTGTAAATTTTAGAGATATCATTCTGACAACAATATAATGGACAACAAAAGATTAACCTTTAAAGTTTATTTAGGAAGACGCTTCCCTAAAGCAAGCCATGTGAGAATAGTTAAGCTTAAGGGACAAATTGTGCCAGTTACAATAGGAGTCACCCTCGTGCGTAAGAAATTCAGTTATCCTTGGTACAAAAGGGTTACCCTAAGGCGAGTAAGAGTTTGTGAAGATGTGAAAAGACACCAATGATGAAGATGTAAAACATTTTTAGGTAAATCTTCATAGCCTTAAATGTTAGTACTCCTCTAAAGGGAGGAAGATGGTTTGATTTGGTATTAAGTCAGAGTTAAGTGGTTCAGGTAAATATAGAATGGTAAATGAAGAATGTGGTATAAAGTCAAAAGGAATGAGATTGAATTTACTCATGTTCTAAAGATATGTTATGGCTCCAAAACATTATGCAACAGGACGCCGGGGAGAGGCAGTAAGGGTTCCCGCACCAGATGTTATTGAAAAATAATAACAAATGAACACTTGATACATAATGAGCCAGTGCGAGAGGTAAGTTAAGACAAAGGACATATCCCAAGAGAGATTACGCGGAATATAGATGCGAGAATGGAATAACGAGTAGTTAGTAGTTGATTTAGGAAGATCCTAGTTATGGCTAGACAAGAGGATATAGATAAATCAACAGATCGTACAAGATAAATGTAGTGAACCCCAACATAGGGAATTCAGTCTCGCAGATATGACATTGTAATCCTTGAGAAATATTCAGATAGGAGTCGGGGTATTTAAAGGTACCGTATAAGTGTTACATAAATAAAATAGAGTCCCACTAGGGAGACAGTCAAAATTTTATTTTAGAAGCAACACTATGAGCACAAGGGCGTTAAGGTAAGTAACTAGGGATAATTATAGGCGAGTAAGTACATCAAAAATTCCGTCAGGTGTCACGTAATAAGCTCACAGCTCTACAAGAGTCAGAGGGTCTCCCCTAAGTATTACAACGAAAGACTAGCTGAAAAAATAAGGAAGAAGGCTTCAACCTAAGCATAATAACTTGAAGAATAAATGGTCTTGTAACAACAGTCTCACTACAATATTGTATGCACTCCATAAGAAAGTGGCACCTATCCGGGATAATGAACGGGAAGTAAAAAAGAAAAATCAAAGGTGATAATTGAGATAATATGAGTTACAGGAAATTCCAGTATTCCTGGGCAATAAGATAAGCCAAGTATTCATACAACAAGTGACAGAACGACCAGGAAAAGTAGTTGCTTACATTTAAAGACAACTGAGAAGGCACGAAAGGAAATCTATGGTGCTAGCAAGTTAAAGGAATGTTGCGAGTAGTATAAATAGATATATGTAGGTCGCAAGATAAAGTATCATATAGTGACAAGGTTTTAGGTAGATACGAGTAAGGATAAGAAAATGAGAGTTAAAAGGTGACAATAATAGGTAAGGCTTCAGATATAAGCCCATCAAAACAAGAGAGCTCATGGTTTCCATAAGTTATAGAAAGCTCGGTAGAGCCTGAATGTACCTAGAGGAGTCGAAGACTAAGAGAATTTAGAAGAGATGGAATGATGCCCTGGTATTAGAATAAGGGTGTAATTGTGATAGATAAAAGGATGACGTTTGGGCCTTTGATTGAGTAATGATTTAAAGAAAAAGGGATTTCATGGGTGGCACGGGATTAGAATGCCCCCATAAGATGAATCACGTTGGTATGTTATAAAATACAACTATTAAAGTATAGTATCGTCCCTAGGTGGATAAGCCAAGTCACTTTAAATGTTCCCCGATGCAATGCGAGCCCAAGTGAAATTGTATTACATAAGAGGTTTCAAGTTATTAGTGGTAGATTATAGATCAACAATAAGGTGAATCAACAATGGATGGATAAAAGATACAAAGTGTGAGATGAGATTAGGCCGCCATTATTAAGATGAACTATAATGAGAAAGTATTAAAGGACTTAGATTTATACATATAGATAAGCAGCGAGAGAGCAACCTAGAGTTGGGTAGCAGACCTCGATAATAATAAACCGTAGTTAGAGTTATGGTGTAGTATGACCTACCATGTTGTAGTAAAGCCATGAGAATATATAGTCGAGGCTATGAAACAAGATATATCTATTGTTGTAAGTTCGACAAAGTACCAAGCGAGGAACTGCAGTATACCTATAGATGCCCAGGGGGACAGCTTGTCATAATTTTATATATGTTCACAAGGTGAGGCTTAGATATCGGCTAAAATATTGAGCAAAAAGAAGAGAAGAGTCTCATAGGAATACACACAAGTACAGAGTCATATAGTCTGCACGACAGACGGTAGCAACATTTACGATATTGGAAGAATTCCGACCACAGGTCGCGGTGTGAGAAAGAGGCCTAAAGGGGGGAATGCCCTAGCCTTTGAATTTATTCACATAATAGTTGCCTAGATGGAAAAGACAATATTAATATATTCGTAAGAGCATTAAGCTATGAGATTGATAAGCGCATCAATCCGCATTCGAGGACGAATGTTCGAAAGGAGGAATGATGTTACACCCCATATTTTCGTACGTGAGAGTACGTCGTAAGTCAATTGATGTAAGCTCAGAGATGAAATCATCTTTGGAAGTACATAAAGTAAGTTAATCATGTTACCGTGGAGGTTACAAATATATAAGATCATGAACTGCAACTACCAAGAGGGTTGGAAGGCTTAGAAGCTAAACGACTTGAAGAAAATAAGTTCATCGAAAGTCGACAAGTTGAGAATTTTATAACAAGTACTTTTGGGGTGAGACGAGGGTGCCTAACATGATAATGAGGTTATGTTATGAGTTATTTTAGTCGTGTATTGCGTTTTTATGTCAAGCGAGTTATGGAACAAAAGTTGGCAAAGGTCATCACAAGTTACATTCATAAATGTGCACGGTATGATACACCTACCAAATTTAATATATATGGGTCTAGTTTTCAACGCATTAAACCATTCGTCGATACGACATTGGAGTAGAGTGATATTCGCGTTTTTGCGAGACTGCGCAAGCAACTCCCAATGGGACCCACTTAGGCGGTGGTCGACCTACTTCACTTTAAAAACGATTTGGACGACCTTTATTTCTTATTTTTCGACCCAACCACATCCCTACACTCCTCCTAACACTCTTAAACAGATACCATAAGGGTTGTAGGTGATTCCAAAGTGATTACACCATATTTCAACATCTAAAGTTAGTTCTAGTGAAGAACAACACCTCTTTGAGGTTGTGTTGTCATTAAGGATAGTTGTGGGCTGTGTTTGGATGAAATTTCAAGTTTTTACTAATGGCTAAGGGGATTATAACATCCTACTAATTGTGATTAAGCTTGCTTGTATTTTGGTTAAGTTGTTAGCATGATAAACTACAAGATAATACTTGGACTAGCTAAAGTCACTTCTATGGTGTTGTATTGCCATTGGGGGCTGTTGTAAGCTAAATATAAGTTGGATTTAGAATTGAAGCTACTTTAGGAAGTATTTGTATTGTGTTCTTTCTTTTGCTTAAGGTTATCTTGATGTTGATTAAGTTTAATGGATGGACTAGACATTAACTAGTGAATAAAATTGATAATTGAGGATAGTTGGAGTTGTGAATTATTTAATTGTTATAAATATATGGTATGAGGATGGAATAATTGATGAATGAATTCATTATCATGTTAATGATACTTTTAAGTTAATGTAAGAAGTCTATAAGGGGTGATATGGGTTATATGGATTCCAATCGGAGCTTGCCTCTCGTCGTGAAGTAGTTGTGATTTGTTGTTGTTATATGGTGTCTTGTTATTGATATTTATATGTTGCTGGATTTATCTGGTTGTTGTTGTTGGTTTATGGTATTGGGGGAATCCCTTGTTACAGGGTAGATGCTGCCCAAGTTTACATAAACGAGCTACTAGTTTAAGTTGCGGACTTAGCCTTTACTCATCACTAATTTTTAATCTCCTTAGGCTATGGTAGATTGAGTTGAGTTATTTGAAGAATTGCTTGTAAGGTGTTAAGGACTCAATGGAGTTAAGGTATGTTAAGCCTATCCCTTCTTTCCTTTTGGCATGATCCATATGATACAACGAAACGAGCAAACACGCAACTTTCACAAATGACTATATTCTTAGAAGTACTAGGGTTGCCTATGTTCTTGATTCCCCTTATGTCCTATTATTATATAATTTGTTCATGGGTCTCAGAAAATACGTAAGTTGATAAAGTTTATTTTGTGAAAGTAAGTGAAGGCATATTGATATTATGACATCCCAAGAGATCTTATTGACTTACTTCATTATGCATTGCATTCATTTATACATGTACATTGACCCATGACCAGATGGCATTATATACGAATATATTATATGGATATAGGGTACAGGGAAAGGTTAAGGTGTTATATACGCACCACCACTTGATCAGCTGGTATACGTTGATGATTTCACCCACAATTGCCAAAATGATACGAAGGGATGCCCTCAGAGGCTTGATAATGTTATATACACATATACCTATGCATGATGTGATATTTTTGTGCATATGCATGACATTATAAATTCTCCATGATTCACATAGCTATTCAGACTTATAGGCTGTGTTCGTTACTCCATGTTTCTTTCATGTCTTTTATATACTGCTTCATGCTTTACATACTAGGTACTTTATTTATACTGATGTCCCTTTTTCCTGGGGACGTTATGTTTCATGACCGTAGGCCCCGATAGATTGGTTGAGAGTCCTCCTAGTAGGCTATCAGCTCAGCGGAAGGTGTTGGTACAGTCTACTTGCTCCGGAGGTACCAATTTGGTCATTATGATTTGGACATGTATTGATTGGTATGGCAGGGCCCTGTCCCAGCCTTTATGATGTTTATGTACTTTTAGAGGCATGTAGACAGATGTCATGTATATAGATACTTGTATGGCCTTGTCGGCCTACGGTTTGAGTATACAAATGATCATGTCAGCCTTATAGGCACATGTATAAGTTTCTATATCATGTTGGGTCGTCCAATGTCTAGTATTCCCTTATGTTTTATTCATGTTATCTCATGAAGGCCATTCTGGCCCATTTACCCATGATGGTGTAATAAGAAAGATACATTACGTTGGTAGTCAGTTGAGTAAGGCATCAGGTGCCCATTGTGACCCTCCGATTTGGGTCGTGACACTGGCACAAAAGCCTTTTTTCCGGAGCCACCGGTACGAGTTTTCCCCATCGGAGGCTGATATTCTATGCGGGCCATTTCTTTCTGCCCATTTGTCTCAATTGGTTCTTCAATGAGCGGGATTGCGTGCTCCAAATAAGTTGATTTCCCTATTCACCATTGACCACGATCTCTTGACAACCCTACTCAAATTTCATGCACATGCGTAGGGTGGATGGGATGGCCCCTGCAATGTGTATCCAGGGTCTTCCTAGCAATATATTATGTGTAGAGGAAATATCCATCACTTGGAACAGTATAGTAAATTCAACTGGTCCTATCTGCAAAGCAAAATAAATTTCTCTAATGAGATCCTTATGCGAACCATCAAAAGACCTAACCCTCACATGGCTTGCCTTAACTTCCCTCAGGTGGATTCCCAACTCTCGCATAGTAGAGAGAGAGGAATATGTTAACTCCTGACCCTCCATCAACTAGTGCTCGGGACACCACCTTGTCCCCACATTTGATAGTGATATTTAGAGCTTTGTCGTGACTCATGCCTTTGACAGGAAACTCCTCTCTTCGGAAAGTGATCATATTTGCTTTGATCATTTTCCCAATGGTTGCATCAAGTGCCTAACTGGTGGTGTTGCTTGGCACACTTACCCCACTTAGTACTCTCATCAGGGCATCCTTATGACTGTCGGAGCTCATCAGTAAGTCCATGATTGATATTTGCGCCGAAGGTTTCTTCAGTTGTTCCTCCACGGAGTATTCTTTGGTCGACAATCTCTTCTAGAATTCTGCGGCCTCCGGGTTTGTTATATTTCTTCTTTGAATTTGCTCTCTTCCAAAATTCCCTAGATTTGCATCTTCAAGAGTGTAGCATCTCCCTCACCTGGTCATACTGTGGGCTGCCACGGAGTCTGTCATCTTGGCTTTCCCCTTTTGCTCATATGTCCATGGGACAGTTTTGTATTCTCGACCCTCTTCGTCCCCGATATCAATGACAAGTTGTCGCTGATAAGTCTGAATCGTCACCGTAGGCCTTAATTGTACTGTGATCATCTGCATTTCCTATCATAGCAATAGTTCCTTTCAAATCATATTCTTCATCCAAGTTTATCATGTTGACCCCCTGATTCCGTTGATTGAGCTGCGGATTGCGATTCACATTGGCCAGAGTCGGAGTGTACTGAATGGCTCCACTTTTGATCAATGTTTCAATTTCATTTTTAGCTTAAAACAATCTTCAGTATCATGCCTAGACCGTTTGAATATTACACGTACCTTTTAGTTGCATCAAAATAATTTGAGGGACACTCTGGAACCCTTCCTTCCACTGGATGTATCAACCCTGCTCTCCTCATTCTTTCAAACAATTGGGCCAGAGGCTCAGCAATCGAGGTATAGGTTTTGGACCTCTCTCTTCAAAATTTTGGCGAGGTCGGGTTGCATAAGTGGTTCGATTGTGATGAGTGGTGGTTTGGACAGGAGCATATGATCGTTGTGGATTCGGGTTGTTATGGAATCGAGGCGGGTTATAATGATGTTGTGGGTGATAATATGGGTGTGTGTTGTAAACTAGATCATAGGCGGGTGGTGGTGAATGGTTGTTCGGGGAATAAGAAGTGTTTCCATGATGTGGGTTGGGTTGATAGTAAGGGACAACTGCTAAGACATCTTCCTTTTTCTTATTTTCGCTACCAATTGACCCTGATTGGATTGCCTTGCTAGCTGCTTGCAGGGCAGGAATGGATTGTACTTTGCTAGATTTTATGCCTTCTTCTAAGAAACCTCCCATTTTAACCAGTTGGGGAATTTCTATCCCATCATACCCATCATTGTTTCGAAGTATATCCCTTCCTGGGCACTGATGAAATACTTGGTCAATTCACTGTCGTCCAAATAGAGGTTGTGCCCTAGTGGCTTCTAAACTCCATCAACGTGCATATTCTTGAAATGACTCAAACGGCTTCTTCTGCACCAGTGCAAACCTGCTGGGAGTGATATCCGTGTTGAATCGGAAGCGATTTATAAATTCATCCGCCATATCCAACCATGTCCTCCAGTTTCGCGGATCTTGTCGAGTATACCAGGTAAGTGCTTCTCCTGTCAGGATTCTTATGAACAACTTCATCCTCAACTTCTCGTTTCTTCCCACTCCAACTAACTTATCAAAATATGCCCTCAAATGTGCGTGGGGATCACCCATCCCATCAAAGATATCGAACTTTGGAGGCTTATACTCTACTGGCATATCCACATCCGGATGGATACACAGATCCTCATAGTACAAACTTTCACTTCCTCGAGCGATTTGGAGGTTTTTTATTTGTTTTCTCAAGATTTGTAAGTGCTCAGACACTAACTACTCTTCCTTATGCCTAGATTCCCTTTCCATCTCGGTTTATTGGTCAATCTCATAAGGCACCCTGACCGTGACACGCATTGTAAATATAGGTTCAGAAATATCATATTCAGGATGAACATATTGCCCATGCGCAATAGTATGTTCCACGGGTATGTGCTAATTTTGGTGAGTGGTAAATGTGATTCTGTCACGAGGAGGGGCATGAATTGAGTTTGTGGTAACGAGCAGGTTTTGTGGTGTTTTAATATAATACGGTGCGTACGGAGCGTGGATAGGAGGATTTAGTGGGTTTGCAAGGGTTTCTGGAGGTATGATTTGAGTGGTGGGTACTGAAGTTGGGTGTTGTTGGCCTGGCGTGATGTAGAAGGAAAGTAGTCGGGAATTAAATCTAGAGAGGGGAAATGAGGTGGATGCGGAAGCGTTGTCACGGCCATATGTACTAGTTCTTTGATATGTTGTACTTCCTCCCTTAAATACTCCATCTCCTATGCCATCCTGGCAACATGTTCATCATTCCTTGTATCGTCCTTCACTCCCGATCGCCTAGGGCGATCTGTAGCAGACATCTTCCCCTTTGATCTTAATTTGTACGGTGGTAATAATAAAGTAATAAATGAAAAAACCAAAAACAAAAGTTAGTTTTTTAATTTATACAAACAAAGGATCACATAGAGCAGTTAATTCATGTATTCAGGCAAGCTTGTTTTCCTAGAATTCGTGGGACCTCTCATTGCCAGAGGTAGGCCTAAATCGTGAATGTTTGACAAATAATTAAATTTGACACATTTAGATCCAAAGCATGTTTTGTTTTCATTGATAATGTTTGGATTGAGATATGCGGGAACAAAGGTTACATCATTGTTTCTAACATTCACACAACCGCATGGGCTTGAACAAATCGCCCTAAGGAAACATAAGGAAATTGGGAATAAAGATACAAAGTGGGAAAGAAGGGAAAATCAACCAACTCCTGGTAACCATCCCCAGAATCATTCCTTATCTCTTCTTCCTTTTCCGGCTCTTCCTCTGAATCTTCTTCAAATTCCTCTCTATCATCATTGAACTCAGATTCTTCTTCTGGATCTTCCTATGGGTCTATCTTAGATTCTATCTAGACACATTCCACTACTTGGTCGTCATCTTCAGTGGGTGGCAGCGGGTGATCAATGGATCCTGGGACCACTTGATGGTGCATCGAGGTCGTCACAAGGTAATGTGGTAGAATCTCATGGTAGATTTGTGAAGCAGCCATTGTGTCCCCCCGCCAGATATAATACTCTGGACTGCACCATTAATTTCGACTCATTGGCATTGTCACCAGATCATTCCACTCCTCTTCGAGCCTTCTTATCCTTGGTATTGCAATATGTCCGTTGTACTCATCCTCATATAGTGTTGTCCACGTCCGAACTGTCTAAGAACCCGTGGTGAGAGTATGGCTAGATGCCCTCAAGTTCTATCAGCTCAATGACGTATTTCTGAGGAGTCCTTAGGGTTGCCCTCTCACCTAACCATGACAGCTTCCAATTGACCCATTCTCCACTTAGATTAGTTAGCATTTCTTTCCACTCTTCTTGTCCATGTGGGGAGACCCAATGTCTCATCCTCTCTTTGTGGCTGCAGATCATGTTGCTGACTCCCACAAAGTAGTCGATTGTGGCCTCTCGCTGGAAAAAATGTTATGTGGCCTATATCTGAAGCAGCAAGTTACAGCCCTTAAAAAAATCATACCCTCATGCGTACGCAGACAAAGCCCTTAGAATCTCATCTAACACTATCAGTACCAGAGTAGCTTGGAGGTCACCACGGAATGTCGCCAGAACCACTGGTAACAAGTTGTTATTGATCTGACCACTTTTTTGTGGGAAAACCAATAGTCCCAATAACGCCAATGAGAAAGTGAAGGGCCCAAGACTCTCCCACGTTGCTTGATCACACAGAAATTTTCCCAAGTTCCATTCATAGCTTTCACGATGTTCGAACTTATTGAACTGTTGATCTAGGCTCGCCCTCCCGTCCATGATATTTCTCAAACACTGACTGTTTGCTAGTCCCAGAGAATATATAAACACGTAACTGGGCATGATGACTGGTAGTATTGGTTTCCTTCTTGCAATAGGGAGCTCCGTGAAACTGCTAACTTCTTCCAATGTTGGTACTAACTCACAATCAGCAAACTTGAACACCACCTTAGCCGGTTCCCAGAACTCTACCAGCAGGCGAGTAAGCACCATGTCTACTCGGATGCTTAGCAAAGAAATCGGAGGACCCAGGTGTGTCCGAATTTTATCTTTGTGCTCACGGCATATATTCTTCCACCACTGCTTCAGCTTGTGGAGTGCTACCATCACCATATTAATCCCAGGGATGTTTTGGTTGATTTTCATTTATGAATTGGGTAAAGAAAGGTTTTGGTATGTGTTTGCTTCGCATCTTTAGGTATCTCGTCAGGTTGGTTCGTCTTTCCAACGAAGTCATGTCGTTGGGTGCATGACCCATTGACATTAGGTTGACTTTCCTAATTTGTGCATCAATGCCAAGGACCGACTCACCTAAGGTTTATGCAGTACGACCTAATCTTTCTAAAGTAGAGTGTTTCCTACTTTTGAATTGGACTTAAGACTGCAAGAAGTTATGTCAGTTGACCTGGCAAAGCGATTCTCTGAAACTAAGGAATTTTGAAAAGAAGGTTCGGAGTGGTGTAAAAGACAACTCCCGCGTACCATTGTGTGTGATAGTGTACGACCAAGACTCGATAGGAAGAAGTGTGATGACAGTATATATAAAGCGGTAACAGATAAGGGTGTCATAATAACAGGAATAAAAATAAGAAAGTATAAGGAGTAAGTAAGACAGGTAAGCACGTAATTGCACATTAAATAGAATTAAAGCAATATACAAACAAATCTAAGTGCCGAACTCTGTCTAAGTCTGCTAAGGTCAGAACCTAAGTGTGAATTCCCCAGCAGAGTCGCCATATTGTTGCACCCTATTTTGCAATGGTCAAAATAAGATTCAACTTGTGGTTTCTTTCTTGTTGGTGAAATCTAGCCGCCACCTAATATTTAAAGGTATTCTTTGAATTGGACCTATTTAATTACTAAAGTCATATTATTTATTGGTCTGCTAACTTGTAAGATTATTGGTAAGGGTTCTTGTTCTTCTAAGGGGAAGGTCTTAGGCACCCCTTAAAATCTACTTGAGGTAGCTCCATAGGACTTAGGCGAGATTCGAAGGATTTGTTATTTTTATTGTGCTTAACTAGTATTTAAAGAGGTACGACTTACATAATATTTGGACATAATATTTACAAAAAGGGTGTGTAGTTTTAAAAAGAGTATGAATTTATAGAGGAGTCTTAGAAAATAAATTTTATATATATATATATATATATATATATATATATATATTATTGAAAGAGCTTTAACTTCACGCGACTCATTTCTGATTTTTTCTTTTGAAAGAGGGACTGCCGTCTCTTGCTAAGCTATTTTTGTGCTTCAAGACCTTCAAGAAAGGGTTAGCGAAGCATAGCAGATTAATGATGTGAACAACTTATGATTAGCAAATGGAGGATTAGCTATTAACTAAAAAAATTTTAATTATATGTTCTTTAAGGCTTGCCTAAGTTGTCTACATGATTTAAGATATAAAGTAAAACCATTCAATCCAATACGATAGTTGTTGTATACATGTGAGAGATAAAACATCAATAAAAAGTGACAAGGTAATAAAGCTAAGCTAGTGAGGGAGTAAACAATAAAGGAGTAAAAGGGAGAAGGTGGAGTCTGGTTTTTGGGTCTCAAAGAGGCTGGCCTAGCAATACAAAGACGGACAACAACTGACTTCGAACTTCCCAGAATGCAGCGACGCTGGACTTGGGCCTGAGTTCCATAAGAACTCAGCAGGCCCAACAATTGTACATGTAAAAAAAATGAGAAGGTCATTAGAAAGCAATACTCTATACATGTCCATACATGAAACTTGCGAACAAAAATAAAAGAAGGCAATTAACAGTATTTAAATATTAGGTAGGCCATACTAATATGATGTCTATGTATAGCAAGTGATCCACATTGAACACCTTTCATTGTCATTAAACACTAAATACAAAGAGAATAATGAATCTCAATAAATTAAAGGCTAAGGGTAGAGCTTCATTCAAGGTCAAAGCCCCGTTTTGGATCCCTCGATACTTTAAAGTTCTCAAGGGTTTCAAGGCCCGAGGTAATGCTTGTGCCGGGAAGAGTAGCCTAATGAAGAGTTAAGCTCTACTCCCAAATTTTTCTAACCACTAACGACTCATTCTTCCCTATAGGTTTATGTGTCAATGAGGCACTCTCAATGTGAATTAGTCACCATATCAACACCACACCACAGAAGTAAAACCCTTCCCATGATGGCTAAAACAGAGTGTACTACAAAAATACAAGATAACCTATTCATATTGTTATGACCATTTTTCGTAGCTGAAAGGATAATTCACTATCAGTAGTATGATAAGCAGGTGTAAAAGAAATCCGTTTTAAATACATAGAGGCATGATCACTATCCTATTACTATTAAGAATCAACACTTGAGATCATACATTCTAAGGAAAGAAGGCCATATAGTCCAAGCCTATAACAATTATGAACATAGCACAAATGCTTTAACAGCCTTTGGTTAGACTAATCAAAGATTGGTTTTAACTTAGACCTTGTTCTCTAGTACACACATAGGTTAACAGCTCCAATTGACACTTCTTAAAAATGTATTAACAAAGATATAGAACAACAGTTTCAATTAGCTTCCAGGGGGGGATTAGGAAAGAGAGAACAAATTAACAATTGCAGCTAAGACTCTTGAAGAGTGTTAACAACACTATAGGTTAATTACTACAACTGGTGCTTTCTAAAGAATGCCAATAAAGATATAGGTCAACATCATCAAATACAAATTAATAATCTTTTTTTTTTGGCATACAAATTAATAATCTTAATTAAGAGGCACATGTTTTTTTTTTAAAAAAAAAATAAAATAAAAATTAGAATCCAAAATATAAATACATGGAGAAGGGGGACATGAAGCCTAACCTCCTAAAATCATGTCTTAGAATTTGACACCCCCAATTCTGTACAATGATTGTTTTCCAACAATAGGGGTGTAATGCTATTAACTAATTCTTATTTTCTCCTAGTAACTAGTAGTCCAAAATATGAAAAAAGCACCATGACGATAGACCCGCCATATCATTTGTATTATGAAGCATAATGAATTAGTCATTGCTTTTTTTTTTTCTAATCTTGAATATGGGGAGCTGCATTATATCCATTCTAAATGGACCCCTCACTTCTCTTGGCAAGTCTTTCACGGTTCCGTATAGCATAGCATTTTCATGTTGAGATTCTGCTCAAATTTTAGATAATGCATCCACGAATGCATTTCCCTCTCTGTAGCAATGAACTACACGTGCTTGAAGTTGTTGTAACATGTCTTTCAACGTCTCCATCTTATCCATAAGTTTGTACTTTCCTTTAAGCATATTGACTACAATCAAAGAGTCCATTTCAAGGATAATTTTGCCAAAGTTTAGATCTTTACAGTGTTTTATTCCACACAAAGCGGCATGCACCTCAGCACTATTGTTAGTGCACAATTGGACATTTTGAGCATAGGCTACAATAAGTTGTCTGTTTCTATTTCTAACAATACCTCCAACACCAGCTCTTCTCTTGAGAATGTTACTATTTCCATCAGAGTTAATTTTAAGCCAGTTGTCAGGGGGTTTGTCCCAAATGACAGGCCTGCAACTTAGAACTGGCGTAATGGTCTCCATTTACTTCCAGAGGTTTTCCCAAGTCCAACTAATATCCACCCTCTCATCCAATCTTTTAAGATCATTCTTTAATAGGTACAAAACTTGTTGACATATTCTGCTTCTATTGGTTCTTCTATTACCATATACGTAGCTGCATCTAGCTTTCCAGAGCTCCCAACAAATAAGGTTAGGAAGGATAATAGTGATTCTTCTTTGTAATCTCTCTTTTCCTTTATAGCTCCACCAGTTGTTAAGCATTAACCTGATAGAAAAAACAGAAGTGTTAATACCAAAAGGAATAGCAAAAAATTTCCATACTTGAGTTGCAATTTCTCCACTGATGAAAACATGTTCTATGGATTCATCTTTTGGTTGGGCACAACAATGACATCTGGACACCACATTCTGTCCAAATCTTTGTACAACTTCATTTAGAGGTAATTTCCTCTTAATGATTCTCCATAGCAAAAAAAGAGGCACATGTTGAAGACTTTAATTAGGACATTAAGAGAGTATTAACAGGGGTTCAAAGTAGTATCCATGATTAGAGCTTGCACTGGTACTGTCAGAGGCACCAAAACTATAGTCTAAACCTCTAAAATGATACTAACAGGGTCAAAGGTTGCATTTAGGACCTCCAAAATATATTAGCAAAGTCACAGATTCACAACTTAATTTAAGACTTTCTGATAGTATTAACTTCACAATAATCTCATTGAGAATAAAGCATGTTGTTATGTTCAAGCAGTAGTAACAAGAGACTCTATTTAGAGCTCCAAACTAAGTTTAATCCATTTAAGAGATCTTAGTAAAGTATCAAAACAGTGTGGGCATGTGTGGGATCATGAAGGATAGACAGAGATACTGAAGAACAAAAATGAGTGCAGAATCAAAAGGACATACACAAAGGACAACTAGCAGAGATCATATTATGCAAATTTTACTGACAATATCACTATATGAGCTTCAGAAAAAATATGAGAGTATCATTACATTTGAAAACAATGTTAAACATATCTGGGATAGGGTTTCAGATAGAATGGAACTCAACAGCAGTATTTTACCTAAACCAATATGTCATCATAACTTTAATACATTTTGTTCTTACTTAATGGCTTAAACTAGGTGTAAAGTAATCTCAAAACATACACAAAAGTGATACCACGATCCACATAACTTAGGGCAGGTTTACATAGACAGTCATGAGTTTAATCAACCAATTACAGAAGCATATTATGGAGATAAAACAAGCTAGAAGATCATGAGTTAGTATTTCTGAACTAAGGTAGCAAGTTGGTTTTCAACACTAAGTGATTCATACTTTGCTTAAATATGGACTATTAAGGGAACAACAAAAGTAACATTCACAGCAAGTTAACATAACAGTCAGAGTAGTGCTAATAGAATCATTAAAGAGGTCAGAAACTAGGTATTAGGAATGTTAAGAAGTGTTTAGTCACTTTCAAAGTGAATATAAAACATGAGTCATCATATGCATATCAATATTAATATGTAATTCTGATTTCAATAAATTAAGAAAAGTTCATGATCGCAGAAAACTATTTAACAGTCATTAATACACACTTGAAACAGTTAAAGAAATATAAATACACAGTTAATAACATCATTTAGCAAAATGAGTAAAGCAGTTCAAATTAAGGAATTTAGACTAGTAGAAGAAGAATAAGGTCAAGGTTTTACTGACCTCCTATGGTGCAACAAACCAAACGAGTGTTCAAGTTAGCCGTTTAGGAAACCAAAAGCTCAGATTTTAACCAATGACAAACTCAGAGCCAAAAAAAAGAGAGAAGCATAGGTTGAGAGCAAACTCGAAACTTCAAACGAAAAGGCTTAAGTAGATACTCTATTGTATCTTAAATTCTTCAGAAATGTTAGGTGTAGTTGGTGTATTTTTATGTGTGTGTTCTTAGTGAGAGCATTTAAGACCACTATTTATAGTAAACATTGGGCCTTAGGGTTCACATATTCAAACTGTTGTAGATGAGGATGACAGAAGATGAATGATGATAGCAAATGAGGTAAAATCAAAAAGAGCAGAGGGAGAATCATAGGCAATGGCATGAGAAATTATCCTTCGCCTTACTAGTTTATCATACCACCATGAAGATATCCACTAAGGAAACGCCATACATGTTGGTATATGACTCTGAAGTTGTGATACCCACAGAGATCGAGATACCATCTTTAAGGGTCATTCAAGAGGCCAAGTTAGACAACACAGAATGGTTACGGGTCAAGCAGGAAAAACTCATGCTCATTGACGAAAATAGAATGGAAGTAGTATGCCATGGTCCGCTGTATCAAAATAGGATGGCCAATGAATTCAACGAAAGGGTGAAACCTTGCCAGTTTATACCGAGGCAGTTGGTTTTAAAAAGAATATTCCCCAACAAGAAGAAGCGAAAGGAAAATTTGCACCGAATTAGCAAGGTCCTTACGTGGTCCACCGAGTGTTGTCGGAGAGCTCTAATCTTGGCATAGATGGACGGAAGAGTTATCATGAATCCTATCAACTCAGACGCAATCAAGAGATACTACATTTGAAGACAATATACTTAGGTTTTGGTTGTAGCAGAATTACTCTCGACCTGACTTCCCATGGAGGGATACGTAGGCAACCCACGTAGGGTCCGGATTCTCTCTCTCCCTTTCTATTATAATAGAAAATCCAAATACCATTTTGTATGTACTTGGAACTATGCCACGACTTGATTTCCTTTGGAAGGAATACGTAGGTAATCCTCATCGGATTCTATCATCTTTTTTAATTGAACTATGTTCTTGCCTGATTCCATTTGGATACAAAGGCAGTCTGAGTCAGACTCGGCTACTTCATTTTCAATCTCATCATTTTGCATATGTTGTAATCGAACTACATCTGTTGTAATATTACCCACGAACTAGATTCAAACCTGATTCCGTTTCAGATACGTAGGCAACCTGAAAAGGTTTGGTCATAACCCTAGAAAAACCTTTGTAACACATTAGTTTAGGTTAGGATATAATCACAACGGCGAGAAGCCAAATCGTCAGAAGCATCTTGGAGGATCGACATCAACGAGACAAAGTCTTATAGAAACAACTTTCACATTTGAGGAACTTCATATACATGCCGTAATTCGGAATGACAGCATTTGCCATAAGATAAAAGATTTTCACAATATTTTCTAAAAATGTCATAATTCGTTCCACCTATTGAACTTCATGGTGTGACCTCATCAGGACCAGGGAAAAGCCAGGACTATAGTCAACACAAACCAACACCCCTTCCCCACTGAGAAAATGCTGGAGCACACTGGATGAAATGACGGATCCTCCACACTCTCACAACTATCATCCCTCTTTCCTTATTCAAATTTTTCCTTACACATAACTAAAATTTACTCTTAGATCCTTTGCAGGTATTTAGGAACTAGACCGCTGATGCAAGCAGAGCATATTGTATATACAAACCATCTGTTCAACTGAACGGAGCATGTTGTATATAACGAGCCATGTATATAGCAACAAATCAGCTCAATCAATCGGTGAGACCTGTACTAATCGAGTTGCCGGCTTCGCCAATCGAATCCCTAAATATAACAAAATTGTTCGCTTCGCCAATGGGAGCGTTCCGCACCGCCACCCCTCCACATCGAAGATTAGAGTATATAACTGCAAACCTCGTCACCAACATTCTGCCAATCGACGATCGTAATTTAGTTTCGCATTCAACAATACCTCTTAGGCATGTTCCTTATTTATTTATCATTATCTCAAATGTTTTGACGTTTTGCTCATGCAACTTACATGCATGATTACATTTTGCAAGTCGGAAACTCCCATCATGCAAAGACACTTTAAATTTCAATGCAACCACTCTCATCACGCGGAGATACTTTAAATTTCAATGCAACTTCTCCCATCAATCAGAGATGCAACTTCTCAAATACGATCAGTGGAACTCTAATTCTTCAAACCATTCAAATCAAGCCTCAAAAAGAATCTTCACTACAGAACTACATGAGGCTTGATCCTCGTTAAGCGCGAGGTATGTAAGTAATTCAAAGCGAGAATTCGTCCCCAACTCCCCACAAATTCTCCCAAAATCTTCCTGAACTCCTAATTCTACAACTCATAATCTTCCTTAATCCATATGTCATTCCTATAATGTGTGCCTAAGATCGGAACAAAATTAGCCTTGGTTCAATTTCTTTGCCCAAAAATTCTTTTATCATCTCCAGTCAAAGAGGGGTAGTTGTTGAAGGCCAATTTTAATCAATAATACCTATTTTACAAAATAATTAAGTATTAATAGTAATGAAATTAATGATTTAGTATTATGTAATTACAAATATATCATATTTACAATTTTGAGGATTATTAAAATAATCGTTATATACATTACATAGGCTTCATAATTAATTTAATGAATTATTCCTTAATTTCTAGTTAATTAGATAACTATGTTAATAATTCAAAATTAGTGTCACAATTTAGAAGATAAGGTATTTTACAAATAATCTACCCCAAACTCAAACCCCAAACACTCAATCTGTCGCCCTATCCGCAAATCCCGCTGCCCTTTTATTACTGGAATAGAAAGACCAGTTTTGAAACACTAAGCTCAAAATGCAATTGATCCGATTTTTCTTTGTTCTTTCAAATCAAGCACGCACAGCCACTCATCTTGTACCTAGGTTGTGAAGCCTGCTGTTTTCTTACCATTTCACCAATGAAATTTTCAAAAGGCCCAATTATGAAATCATACACCAAAACGTCAAACTCGAATTCATCTGATTTTCTCTTATGACGTTTCATATTAGAGCATGCATGGAGCTTTGTAGAAGCTTCATCATGAGAATTCATTACCCAAAGGACAAACGCACTGACCTCTAGGTTATAGAGTTTGCCCGATGAGTCTTCATTTTCACCAGCCGACCTCTCTTCACTCAGGTAAAATCCATCTTTGTTTTCACCTTTGTTTTTTTTTTATTTTCAATTAATTTGCTCGCATCATCAACCTATCATCATCTTCCACTACCCAATTTTGAATCCACCAGAACCCTAGACCTTGAGGCACTATAAATATGGACCTTAATGGCTCTCACCTAAAAACTCCTAACAATTTGAAGAAATTTAATACATAATACAGTAGTGTTTAGAATTTTTTCAATTAAGGCTAAGTTCTCACTCGATTTCTGATCTCTCTCTCTCTCTCAATTCTTGTTCTGAGTTACTCACTAATTGAAGTCTGAGTCTTGGGCTCCTAAACTGCTAAAATGAAGCTTTTGTTTGGTTTGATACTCGAAGAAAGGTCAGTGCACATCGAACTTTCCTCTTCTTAACTGTTTCAAGATTAAAGTTCTGTTCTTCTTGTTGATTATTCTGTTTATAATGTATTACGTTTGATCATTATGTTTTGACATTATATATGCTATTCACTGACCTCTAAAGAATTCGAAATTAATTCAATCGATCATTTTGTAAACTTAATGAATGCTCTTTTACGTTAAGCAGATATATGTGATGTTAGACTTTTGTAATTGTCTAAGAACCTCATATGATCTTCTGCACCATTCCTGATATTAGATTTCAAGATACCTTTGATAAAGATTCATGTCTGCTCTACTAATCTTGCCTTGATACTCCCTGTTGATCTATATCATGTAGTTGAATCACTTGTTTTGGTAAAAATAAGACTATGGTAATTATAGACACTTAAGGACAATTACAAGGCCATCATTGAGATTAGTGTATCAGTTCAATTTTCTTCGTTCTTCAAATATTTCTTTATGATCCTGAGACTTCCTGAAATACTGTTGAGAAGGTATTCTGTTGACCTCCATGACTATGTGATTATCTATAAGTATCACTATATGAAAGTGCTTTTAAAGATTATTGAACTAAGTGCTAATGACTTTCTACAATTGGTCTTATGTGTTCTGTCAGCCCAGCTTAAGCCATGCCCTTAGTTGTTCTTAGGAGTTTAGTATCTACTGATTTGAGAATTATATTTTTTTATCTCATGTTGTTGAAACTAGAACTTCACTATGTTAGGGCTAATATACTTAACCTTTTTAACTAGATTAGTTGTCCTGTTATTATAACCATGCCTGCCTAACATGAATGTTCATTGCTTTGAACCACCGCAATTAAACTGTTGAGTTGGTCTTCTGGTACTTGAAACTCTGCCATGTCTTAGAGTCTTGCAATATTGCAAGAATACCTCATGTAATTTGTTTGGACGCCCTTTTTTAGAAATTCTACACTCATTTTTGCTCAAACGGATCTCCTACTTACTTGTACTCTCGCGTCTGTTAGAACTGTATCTCTTCATAACGGCGAAAGCTACATCTTGTTATTCAAAAAGGATTAACCACATAGCAATAGGGATATTAGTCAAACTACAAGCACTAAAGAGTTTAAGGAAACTTCTGATGTTCATATCCCTTGTTTGAAATGCTACACTGTGTTTTGGTAAGTATCTTAGTTTCCAATAAGTCTAGCATAAACTTTCACTATCCAGAATAAATTATGATGCCCCTGTCTGTCTAACTCCATCCTTAGTACTTAGTCTTGTTGTAATGTCATAGTATTAGTTAAAATATAACTTGCACACATATGAATGCTATCCATTAGGAGTTCTGGACTCATCCTTTCCTTAAAGGAAACTGCTACTTGCATATCATATATGTGACTGTATTTCCGGGCCATTAAAACTTACTAAATTCACTGAAGTCTACCTACAGACTTGGAAAGAACCCTCTTTAGATGTTCATCTATCCTATTTGAATGTTGAATCTCATGTTCAACTCTTAATCAACCTAGATCTGAATGAGGATCTCTTTTTAGATTGTCTGCCAATTTATTTGCCTACCCATGCTTTCTTAAGAATATTGAAGTGGTTTGTTAGATTCCTACTTAGTAAGGAATGGAATGTTGGTCTGTATACCCCATTAAGTACGTATGATTAAGCACAAGATTATAAGTAATGATTTTCCATAAGCATGGGCTTTCTAATTGGATTATTAAAACGCAATGCATCTGACACCTCCTACACTCTTTTGAACGACTTGACTTATCAATTTTGAGACCTCAAATTCATGTGATGTTGTTCTCTCACTGTTTATTTTCACATATAAGTAATCATGTTTGAGTGTTATTAAGCTGGTAAGAGTATATGATAATACTATATGGTTGTGTGCAAACCATGGGATGTCTACTGATGCTTTGATGAGCCGGATGTTATTAGAACCTATCTCTCATTGCATACAATCACCACTGTAGTATTGGTTTACAGTGAACATCTCATTAGTATTTAAACCTATAGGTAAGAGTAAGTGTGAGTAGTTAAGGGTATTTGGGAGTACAATTTAGTTCTTGGTTGAGATACTCCCTCTGATACAAGCACTGCTTGGGGCCCTTAGGACCCTTGGGAACTTTGAAGTGCCAGGGATCCGAAGAGTACCTTGGCCATAAATAAAATTCTACACTTAGCCTCTAGTCTATTGATATTTATTATCTCTTTAGGTTTAGTGTTCAATGGAGAACAAAGGTTTTGTAAATTGTTTTACTATATGTGACCTTATACTAATTTTGCATCCTTAGTTACTGTTGATTTTATAATTTATCTTGGACCTATATTAAATGTTACTTACATGTAATTATGTGCATTAGGCCATATATCTAATGACTTTCTAATTCTTTTGCATATGTATTTAAAATTGGTCTCCCAAGTTCCGAAAGAACTCAGGCCCAAGTTCTGTACCTGCACATAATGGAGTTCAAAGTTGTTGATATCCGTCCTCGCCACCTGCTAGGCCTACTTTCCTTCAGGCCCAAACCAAAGTCCATTCCTCTTCTCTACTGCTTTATTAAGTTTATTGTTATTTTCACATGTATATAACACTTATAATATTTGATTGAATGCTTTACTTTATATCTTTGATTATTTTAAAAATCTAGGCAAGCCTTAAAATACATAGGATAAAAGAAGCATCGTAACTTAGTAATAATAATTCTAATTCATTAACCATTTATTTTATTCACCTCTTAACCTTTAGTAACGATTTTTCATGAAGTCTTTTGAAATTAAAATATCCTTTGCGAAGGTCGACAATCCTCCTTTTTTCAAAGTCAGAAAAACTGGAACCTGAAATTGGTCTTTTAATTGAGCTTTTCTACAAATGAAAATCGAACAAGTGTTGTTGCAAAGCCAAGGTTTTTCATACGGTTTCTTCAAAATAAATATAAGGTTTGAGAACTAATATTTAAGGTATACCTAAAGACTATCTCTTTAAATAAGCCTTATTTTACTAGAATTATATAAATGGCCACATCATTTTAAAAGACAAGTGTTTTAAAACTTAGCCATATCTCACAATTTGTTTTCCTGCAAATAAAAACGTTATATACATATATCTAAACTCTTTCAATCATATAGATACAAAAAATTTCTTAAAGGCTTTTATAAATCTATGCCCTCTTTTCAAAATTACTTCCAAATAATAGGCTATAACTAGATATACCGTAAGCTATATCTTTAAGTACTAATTAAGCAGAGTATAGACAACTAATCCTTTAAATCTAGTCTAAGTCCTACGGAGCTACCTCAGGTAGATTTTAAGGGCGGCCTAACACCTTCCCCTTACCGGTTAGCAGACTAATAGAGAATTAATCTTAGTAATTAAACGGGTACCCTAGTATACCTTTAAATATTAGGTGGCGGATCTTTTTTATCATCAACAGGAAAACCACTAGTTGAATCTTATTTTGATTCATGCAAAATAGGGTGCAACAAACAGAGACTGAGATATGATATGCAAATGAAGAATCATGACTAAGTATATAATTACAGTTAGAGCAGAAAACTTAAAATAGCAGAAATAGACTCATTAGCTCTCAACCAAATAAGCACATAACCTAAACATGATTTCTAACATGAATCACATCTTAATAACTCTAACAAGTAGGAATTATACAGATAGAACAACATATAAAACCAAAACAAGTACAGTCATAGTCTAATAGTCAACTTGAATCATGATTACCCCGATGCACGCCCACACGCTAGTCATCTAATATGTGTGTCACCCCAATGCATCTCTTATAACATAGGTCCTAGTGTTAAGTACTCTCAAATCCAAGTTTAGATATGATACTTACCTCGAACAAGTCAAATCCAATACCGAGCAAGCCAAATAATACTCTAGAAACACCATCCCGCGTGTATCTACCTCTAAACAGCTCGAAACTAGCCAAAATCAACTCAAAAATATCAAATAATTCCTAAGAAAATAATTTCAAATGATAATGGTTGAGTCTTTACATATTTACTAAAAGTCAAACCCGGGCCTGCACGCCATAACCCAAAAAACTTATAAAATCTGACAACCGATTCAATTACGAGTCCAACATACTAATTCAACTCAAATCATACTCTGAATCGATGTTCAACACTCAAAAATTCACTTTAGAAAAGTTTGGACAAAACCCCCCCAATTTTTCTTTAAAATTCATAATTCAAATGCCAAAATTGAAGATAGATTCATAAAGGTTAAGCAAAACCATGTACACAAACACGTACCCCAATCCATGTGACGAAAATCACCCAAATTCGAGCTCCATATCTCACAATATGATAAAATGAACTCAAAATCCTGAAATTTAATGTTTTAATGCACTGTCAGTGGTCCTTATTCGCGATCGTGGTCACAAACCTTGCGATCACGATGCCAAAATTGTCCAACACATTTTTTACCCTTCGCGATTGCGTCTATTTCCCAGCAATTGCGATGAACAAATTTCACTACCTTCCTAAACTCTTTCCTGACAGCCTTTAGTAGAATGGCCATAACCTTTTTTACAAAAATATAAATGACAAAATTTAAATCTTTTTAAAACTAGAAAAAAAGAGCTACAACTTCCATCTTTGGATCATCTCCAAATTTCTTATACATTGCAAGATATAAACTTCCAAAATCAGCTCAGTGGCAGCAGAATTTCTTCTTCGTGAACACGAAGATTCCTCCGCGAATACGATTCACAAGTCTAATTTTTCCATTTTATTCTTCGCGATAGCGATGTACACCCATGTAGCCAAAAACCAGCAGTTGAAAATGGCCTTAAATTGATATGAAACTAGCCGAAACTCACCAGAGCCCCTCGGAACCCCGTCTGAATATACTAACAAGTCCCATAACATAACACAGACCTATTCAAGGCCTCAAATATACATAACAACATCAAAACAACGAATCATCGATCAAGTTCAATCTCTTAAGTTCATAAAGTTCAAACTTCGAACCAAGTGTTCGATTCAAGCCTAACGAATCCGGAATGAACCCAAATTTTGCATACAAGTTCCAAATGATATAACAAACCTAATCCAACTCCCAGAACAATAATTCTAACCCGATATCATCAAAATCAATTCTCGATCAAACTTATGAATATTCCAAACCTTCAAATTTCCAACTTTCGCCAATTAGTGCCGAATCCTTCTAGAAACATCCAAATGCAAATCCAAGCATACCCCCAATTTCAAAATCACAATACGGACCTAATGAAATCATCAAAATTCTGATCTAAGATCATATACACAAAAGTAAAAGTTGGTCAACTCTTCCAACTAAAGGCTTCAAACATGAAAATTATTCTTCCAAACTAATTCTGAATCATCCAAAAACTGAAACAGATGATACACACAAGTCATAATACATCATATGAAGTTACTCAAGACTTCAAACAGCTGAACAGAATGAAAATACTCAAAATGATCGGTTGGGTCATTACAAGTAGCTACAATCAAACACTAATGTCCAATACGAGCAGACATACCTAGATCTGCACAAAAAGATATGCAGAACTGTAGTATGAGTATACCATAATGGTACCCAGTAAGTATCAAGCCTAACCTCGGTAGAGTAGTAACGAGGCCAGGTCAAAACACCTACTAGGACATAATAAACAAAATGAAAACATAATAATGAGAAGTAAGGGAAAGCGGAGAAATAAATGATACAAAACAAGTTAATAACATAGACTAATAACAAATTTGCAAGCATAGAGAAAACATAAAGGTAGCAAATAAAGAGAACCACAATAGTATACGGACAAAACTGATAAGACAAGGAAAAATAAAAGCAACCAGAAGTATTCCATCAATAACTCTTTTCAACATGAGATTCACAACAAGAATCACAATCGTGGTACCGCCTCGTATACAACAAGAATCACAACCGAGGTAGCGCCTCACATTCAAATTTCTCAATTTCAATCACAATCTTTTCTTATACTACCGCGTGAGCCTTACATTTAGATAGTTTTGGAAACATTTTTCCCGAAATAGCTATACGCACTTTAGCCCACATTATGATGTCGTGTGGCTTCAAGTAATTCCCTTACTAGCAACACGCACATAAATCCCACCTTATGCTATCGCATGCACATTAACCCCTATCCTTATATCGCCGTATGTACATCAATATCACAACACAATAACAACTCACACAACAAGTGTCCATATGTCACAAATTGCCAAAATCAACAATATCAATATTTCCACAACAATTAGCCCATGGCTCAACCACAATGTGTACAAGAATATCAACAATAACAATGAATTTGAATTGCTCAACAAGGAAGGTATCTCAATAATTAACAAATTCGCATCAATGTGATAACGACTTTCACAACTTCAATACCAATAACTTAACAAGAAAATAATTCATGAAATAACAACTTCGTGTAAAAGAAAATCAATAATTAAGTATGTAAGAAGGCAATAAGGAAAGCAGTAACTTCAACTGATACATAATGTAAAGTATCAAGTAAGATGTAGAACAAGTGTTAACAAAGTCAAATAAGGCGTGTAAGGATAGACTAACACAAGTAGATTGACGAGAATTAAAATACAATATGACAATTCAATTAAGGGCATGGAAAGAGTCTAAATAGCCTAAACCGATCAAATACCACATATAAACTATGTACCTACTCATCATCTTGCATACACGGCTTCCACATAATACAATAACACCATCAATCCCAAATCCTAAAGGGTAGTTCCCCCACACAAAGTTAGGCAAGATACATACCTCAACTGGCCAACTCAACCCTCGGAACTACCTTTTCCCCTAAAATACGCCTCCCACGGCTCAAATATAACCAAAATTGACCTAATATCATCAAACAATTCAAGGGAAAAAAATTACGACATATAAAGTTACGATCTTTACACTTTTACCAAAAAGTCAACATAAGTCAACCTGGGGCCGCCCAGTCAAAACCCGGGTCCAATGGTAGATTTCGACTACCCATAACCCCATTAGTTCATATATGTGATTAGTTTCAAAATCCGAGTCCAAATCCACTCTTAAAATACAAATTCTTATTTTTCAAAAACTTGAAATTTTTTCACAAATTTGCACTTTGATTAACATAATTTTGATGTTAAATCTAAGATATATTAATGAAATATAGTTGGAAATCAATTAAAATCAGTTCCTAATGTTTGTAGATGAAAATCCCCCCTCCAAATCGCCTCTTATTGAGTCTAGGTTTCTAAAATGAGAGAATGTGTTGAAAATTCCCGACTCCCAGCCCTTTTGTCCAGCTGCAGATGTCGCATTTATGACAGATGGTTCGCAAATACCCTCACAATTGCGGACCAGGGTTCGTATTGCGATCACTGACAGCCTCAACAAACATTGCAATTGCGACAAGGTCCTAGCAATTGCGAAGTTGGACATCTTCGCAAAAGCAAACAAATAGTCGCAGATGTGACCCAAGCCCCAGGCCTACTGACTTCGCAATTGCGAAGGGGTAAGTCACAATTGCGACTTCATAGCACCCCATGTCACCTTCGCAATTGCGAGGCTGGTGCTCATGATCAAAACATTATATGAACTTTCTCACGATCAAAACACAAAAATAATATCTAGAACTAGTAATCGACCACCAAAATGCATGAATTGCAAAGTAAATTTAAAGAACTTCTAGAATTATAACTAAGCGTCCTAATCCTATCAATTCAACTCCAAATGATACCAAATTTCGTAGACAAGTTCTAAATAGCATAACGGGCCTATTCTATCACGACCCAAAATCCTAACCTGCTGTTATGGTGCGTATCGTGGTACTAGGCAAGTCGACCTTTCAAAATATTTCCAACACTCTTAACAAAAAAAATGAATTAAAGCAGTTTAAACAATAAAAGTTCTCATAAACGGGATAAAAACCCAAAATACAACGCAGAAATATAGGGAAGGAGAGTCAAGGTCTGTGAAATGCCAAGCAGCTACCTCGATAGTCTCCGAGAATCCGAACTCCACAACTCAGCAACCGCCATGACTGGAAGCACCTGGATCTGCACACAAGGTGCAGGGTGTAGCATGAGTACAACCAACTCAATAAGTAACAAATCTAACCTTTGGATTGAAAGGTAGTGACAAACTCAGCAGGTACAATTCAACATAGAAATAACAGTACAGGAATGTAGGCAATAAGCCAATGTTAATAATGACATTTGTTAAACAATGGGAACTCAATAAGCAAATGTTAACAATGACATTTATGTATGCAAGATGCTCATCTCTAGAGAGATTGCAACTCTAGGATAATCTATATTATTTGGCAAGTGATATGGAGTTACCTTGGCTAGTATGAGGGGATTTCAATGTGGTCTTACATGAGGATGAGAAAATAGGGGGCTTACCAGTACACCCGCCAGAATATGATGATTTTGCCTTCTGTACAAACTCATGTGGATTATTTGAATAAGGATACAAGGGCAGTCCATTGACTTGGTGGAATGGCAGGCCTAATGCAACTTGTATATTCAAAAGATTGGATAAGATATTTGTAAATTTACCATTTCAAAATATGCTTCCTATAATAGAAGTTGAGCACTTAATTCGAACTGGATCGGATCATGCGCCAATACTGATGATTGGAGGAAAAAAAGCCGCAAAGTTTGCTAGACCATTCAGATTCTTGATTTTCTAGACAAAGCATGAAACCTTCATGGAAGTAGTAAAACGTAACTGGCATGCATATTTCATTGGAGACCCCTTTTTGATGTTCAAGCACAAGCTGAAGAAAGTAAAGACGACACTATCGCAATGGAGTAGGCAGATCTTTGGGGACATATCCAAATAATTGGCAATGCTAGAAGATATTGTGAAGGTTAAAGAAATGTTGTTTGAGGAGGAGCCAACAATAGAGAATAGAATCATCCTTCGGAGAACTCAATCAGAATTGAAGAAATACCTAAATTTGGAGGAGCAGTACTGGAAGTAGAAAGATGGAATGACTTGGTTTGCTGAAGGTGATAGAAATACGAGCTTATTCCACAATTATGTCAATGGAAAGAGAAAGAAGTTACAAATAAAAAGGATCCAGAATGGAACAGCTTATTGGCTAGAAAACCAAGATCAAATTGCTATTGGTGCAGTTGAATTCTATCAAAATCAGTTCTCAAAACAAGGAGACCCTACAAAATTTTCAATGCTTAACAATGTTCCTACTATGGTATCTACGGATCAGAATTTGGAATTATGTAGGTATCCAATGTTAGAAGAGGTTAAACAAGTTGTTTATGGGTTAAATGGAAACAGTTCAGTGGCCCCGATGGATTCACTGGCATGTTTTATCAAGAATGCTGGGAGATCATCTACAATGACATTCACAACATGGTATTACATTTCTTTGGATGGGCAACATTACCAAAATCCGTCACTCACACAAACTTGGTTATGCTACCAAAGAACACAAAGACCAAAATCATTTTCAGACCTAAGACCCATCAGTTTGAACAATTTCATCAATAAAGTACTATCCATATGTCTACATAACATATTAGAAAAGTTCTTACCTGAGTATATCTCTCCAAATCAATTGGAATTTGTGAAAGGAAGAAGCATATTTGAAAACATACTTCTTACACAGAAAATAGTCACAGACATAAGGAAGAGGGGTAAACCTTCTAATATGGTGATTAAACTTGACATGTCGAAGGCGTATGACAGAGTATCATGGTAGTATTTGATACATGTATTAAAAAAATGGGTTTTGTAGAACATTTCATCACCCTGGTCTGGAACCTATTATCCAACAATTGGTACTCAGTATTAGTTAATGGACAATCGTTAGGATTCTTCAAATCAACAAGGGGAGTGAAGCAAGGAGATCCACTCTCCCCAGCACTATTCATACTGTCTGCAGAGTACCCTCCTTGACGAAGATCATGACAGTATTAAGCAGCTATGAATAGATCTCTAGTCAGAAAATCAACTTAGCTAAGATCCCCTACCATATGCATGCAAATGCTGCTAATGGTCTAATACAGAAAGTGGAAGGCATCACAGGATTCACAAGAGGTCAGTTTCCATTCATGTATCTAGGGTGCCCCATCTTCTACACTAGAAGAAGGAAAGACTACTATCAAGATCTTATTAAAAGGTGAAGGCTCAGCTACATGCTTGGAAAGGGAAGCTATTATCATCTGGAGGAAAAGAAACATTAATCACTAGTGTTCTGCAAAGTATGCCAGTGTACCTACTCTCAGTACTGGATCCACCTCAAAATATTCTGAAATGCCTACCCAACTATTTGCCAGATTCTTTTGGAGCACCAATGAAGAAAGGAGGAGCGGGCACTGGGCAAGTTGGTAGAAGCTATGTACTCCTAAATAAGAAGAAGGCCTTGGCTTTAGATCATTTAATGATGAATCAAAGTCATTATTTTGGAAGCTGTGGTGGAGATTTAGGATTGCAAAATCTTTATCGTCGAACTACATGTGGAATATGTACTACGAAAAAGAGACACCTACTGAAGTACAATTCAAACAAGGATCCTATGAAAAGTGAAAAGTGGCACAACAAGTAAAGCATGGGATACTATGGGAGATGAAAAGTGGCACAACAAACATATGGCATGAAAATTGGACTGGGCTGGGAGCTCTGTATCATGTCCTACCTCCAGACTTTAGTGTTGAGGAGAACTTACAAGAGGTGGCAGAACTGAGGTAAGGAAGAGAATGGAATGGCACACTAATTGACCAGAATTTCCCAAAAGACATTGCTGAACATATAAAAAAGATCCATTATGACAGTAGAGAGGAGCAGTGGGATAAACCATATTAGTTGCCAACTTCATTAGGCAAATTTATTGTCAATAGTACTTGGCAAATCCTGAGGCATCGAGTAAATCCAAATCAGGAATTCAGAAAAATGTGGACAAAATGACTACTATTCAAAATCTCATTATTTTTATGGAGACTGTGGAGACACAAGCTATCAACTGATGACTTATGGAGGACACATGGATACATATGTGTTTCCAGATGTTGGTGCTGTCAACATCCTCAGGAAGAGACATATGAACATATTTTTCTGACAAGCAACACGACATCAAAGGTATGGAAATAGTTTATGGCAGCTGCAGGCATTACTGAACCAGTAATACAAGTGAAGCAAGTGGTAAGAGCATGGTGAAATGCAAAATGCTGTCCAAAATTGCAACCTTTGTTTCAAGCAACACCAGCTATCATTACGCGGGAACTGTGGAAAAGGAGAAACACGGGAAAGTATGGACGAAAAGTCTCAACAAATAGAGACATACATGATGTCAACAAGACACTTCATTACTTGGCAAAGACAAGGTATCCATGGTTAACAAACATACATACTTTGTGGCCAGATATGATCCAATTCTTTAAAGCATACAAGCCAATATTGATCACCAAGAGAGTTAACTAGCAACCTCCATATGCAGGCTGGTATAAGTGTAACATTAATGGACCCTCGAAAGGAAACCCAGGGCCTAGCTCAATTCGATTCTGTGTTAGAGATGAGGCTAGAGATCTAGTGTAGGCAAAGTCAGTCGATATAGCTGTGACCACAAATGTTGTAGCTGAAGCACAAGGAATACTCCAGGGACTGGAATACTGTGTTACACACGAGAAGCACCCACTGATATTGGAGACTGACTCATTGACTTTGAAGAAAGTCATAGAAGGGGAATGGGACTCATCCTGGTGTATAAGCGCAGATGTACAGAAAATTAAGGAGATGAAAAATCATTTCAATTTGATCCTTCAACATATATTCAGAGAAGGCAATACTCTCACAGATGTTATAGCTAACATAGTGTTTTCTGGTGCAAGTACAAATCCATTCCTCTCTTTCTCTGAACTGCTCAGTACAGGGAGGAGAATATTAAATCTTGACAAGCTACAAACTCCTAACCTAAGGGTTAGGATTGCAAAAATGAGAGCTCTAGATTAATGAATCGGTACATTTGTGTATTAATGTTAAATACAATGGCTTCTCCAAAATATCAAATACAAGATAGTCCTTGTAGTTACTCATCAGTTACTCGTCCTCAAGATTGCATTACTAGTGTAACAGAAATGGTCTTGGCAGCTTTATTACACTGATTAAGATGGAAAGCTTTGGACAGGTTATTTAACGTATGGTGCTGTATCACCTACCAGTGGTATTAGCATTGCATAATGCTCATTCTGGGAAATGTATAGCACCACACGGGAAGAAACTTTAGGATTTGTTCTGGTTTATGGATCAACTCTTTAATGCAACTGATTGTCTTCTGCATGAATTCTTATTTTCAATCAAAGATGGCCAAGTTATTGCGGGATAAGGGTTGTGGGTAATCTACCAGTCGACTGGTCACAACAATTGGAAAGACAAAGGTCTCAAAGTGTTTGCACGCCCCATCATCGGTTTGGACAACAACAACAATTGGAGTTGTATGTTAACGATTCAAGTCGGCCTAATCCTTTTGGTACGCAAAACATGGCGCCTGGTGAGAGCGTTTGAGGTGCTACACTGAGGTTTTGCACTTGGCTAGAGGATACAAACAAGTCAAACTTTTGTAATAGCTAGATTACATTGTTTTCTCCTACTCACATTTGTATTTTTACATACATTGTATTAACTGGATTCCTATTTTGGATTATTATTAATATATTAACCACAAGGCATCAAGCCGAGTTACATATTTTCTTAAAAATAAAAATGGGAGAACGGGGATACGACTCTCGAAATGACCGGCCGGGTCGTTACATATTCCAAGTCCCAAAATCACATTCTGAACCCGATATCCAACAATCAACCTATGATCAAACTTCTAAACTTCAAATTGCCAAATTTTGACAAAATAACACAAATCAACCTACGGACTTCCGAATTTTATTCCGGACATATGCCCAAGTCCAAAATCGCGATACGAAGCTATATGAGCCATCAAAACACCGTTTCGGAGTTGTTTTAACAAAATTAAACCATTGGTTAACATAAAACATTTAGGCTTCTAAGACAAGAATCAAAGAGCCCAAATCAACTCGAAATCATCCCGGAACGAAACAGACCAACCCCGAAAGTCATAAAACCATAAACACACATGTGTGAAGCATCAAAAGAGGAAACAGGGCACAATTACACAAAACGGAAGGTTGGATCGTTACATTCTTGGAAGGCCGTGGATACATGAGATGAAGGATGTACCCTCGACCTATCACCATTTGCTGAAATTTCTGACGCCGGAAGGGATCAAGCAGATAAGAGGAGACCAACTGATGGCAAGGGATATGAACGTGATGGCCATTTCCAGCACCAACAGAAAAGAATTCAACAAATAGGGATTACATGAACGGATACCTTCTCCTCTCCAAATCGAAGACGATAAAGATAGGAAGTCATCAGAATTATATCAAGTGCCGAGTTCCTTCCAGGTACCGGAAGAAACGGTCGCAACAAAGTCAACCGCGGAGGAGCTTGAGCAAGTGTCCTTGTCCGAGGAATTTCTGGGAAGAAAGTTTCATCTAGGAACGGGGTTCAAACCCGAGCTAAGGTTAAAATTTATAAATTTTGTTAAAGCTAACCCTGATTTCTTTGTGTGGTCTCACTCGGATATGACAGGTATCCCATTGGAGGTAGAGGTACACAAACTTAGCTTGGATCCTAACTTTTCACATGTAAGGCAAAAGAAACGCCCGATATCAGAAATAAGGAACATGTTTGTTAAAAAGGAGGTAACCCGACTACTCATTATCGGTTCAATCCAGGAGGTAAAGTATCTGAAATGGTTAGCTAGCATAGTTGTATTACCTAAAAAGAATAACAAATTTAGGATGTGTGTAGACTATAAGAATTTGAATAAGGTGTGCCCCAAAGACTCTTTCTCATTGCCAAACATTGATCAAATTAACGATGTGATAGCGGGGCAAGAGTTGATGAGTTTTCTTGACGCTTATTCCGGGTATAATCTTATTAGGATGAACCTGGAAGATCAAGAAAAAACTTCTTTCATCACAAACTTTGGCACATATTATTATAATGTGATGCCTTTTGGGCTTATGAATGTCGGAGCCAGTTCTTAGAGGAAGGTGAACAATAACTAATTTATTTGGCAGTCTCAAAAGTAGCGGTAAGTGTCGTTCTGGTTCAAGAAGATGAAGGTACGTAATTTCCTATTTATTACGCTAGTAAAATATTATCATGAGTGGGGACACGATATCCGAACCTAGAAAAGTTGGCCTTAGCTCTCTTAGTTGCTTCTCGAAAACTTAGGTCATACTTTCAACGCCACCCAATAGCCGTTGTGACAACCTTTCCCAGAAGGATGTCCTTCATAAGCTTGATTTATTATGGTGATTGGCTAAATGGGTAGTTGAAGTTAGAAAATTAAACATTAAGAACAAACCCACGAATGCAATCAAGTCATAAGGTTTGGCTGACTTTGTGGATGACTTCGCTCCGGGGTTAATACCTTTGGTTGCTAAGGATGCGGTGCTGGTGTCAAGAATGAAATTGAGAGTTTGGACCTTATTTATGGATGGAGCCTCCAACGTGAAAGGGTCCGGTCTCGGAGTAGTTCTAATCACGCCCTCGGGGGAGACTCCAAGGCATGCCATTAGAACTGTACCGCTAAATAACAATGAAGCCAGGTACAAGGCTTTGGTTGCAGGACTTGAACTCGCTCAGAGACTAGATTCCAAGGTCATCAAGATAAAGTGCGACTCCCAACTGGTGGTAAACCAAGTGTCTGGGATTTTTGACACAAAGGAGGAACGCATGCAACAGTACTTCAAAAAGGTTCAAACGTTACTTGCACAATTCAGAGAATGATCGATCGTTCACATTCCGAGGGAGGAAAATATGGAAGCATACGCAATGGCTAATTTGGGATCATCCACGGAGATGAAAGGGTCTAATTCACGTACGGTCGTGCAATTGTTGTATTCAATGTTAGATATGGATGGATACTGCGAGGTTAGTTCAACAAACTTAATTTGGGACATGAGGAATGAATTCATCGAATATCTCAAATATGGTAAATTACCCGAAGACCCAAAAGTGTCCGAGCATTGCAGACAACAGTCCGGTATTGCCTTGTTGATGGAAAATTATACAGAATCATTCCAAGGAGCACTGGCTTGGTGTATAGGGGCCTCGGAGGCAGATTATGTGATGAGAGAAGTTCATAAAGGAGTTTGCGAAAACCACTACGGTGCAGACTCGCTAGTTCTCAAGTAAGTAAAGGCTGGCTATTACCGGCCCCAGATGGAACAGGGTGCAAGAGCATTCATATAGAAGTGCGACAAATTTCAACTTCATGCGCAGTTAGTTCATCAACTCGCGGAACCTTTACATTCAGTGGTATCACCGTGGCCATTCATGAAATAGGGGATGGACATAGTTTGTCCTTTATCACCGGGAAGATAAGATTCCTTTTAGTTTTAACTGATTACTTCACTAAATGGGTTTAATCATGTCCTTACCAAAGTATTAGAGAACGCGAAGTCGTTGAATTCATATGGGATCATATAATCTACCGATTGGGAATACCAAAGTAGATTTCTTGTGATAATAGCCCACAAATCATGGTTTTGAAATTTGCAAAATTCTTGGAATGATTAAAAATAAAACGAATCACTTCTTCACAGTACCACCCGAGTGTTAACGGGCAGGAGGAGTCAACCAGTAAGGTAATCATTCAAAACCTTAAAAAAAGGTTAGAAGATACTAAGGGCTAGTGGCCAGATGGCTACAGGGGTGTTGTGGTCATATCAGACCACTGCAAAATCGAGAACGGGTGAAACATATTTTTCTCTTGTATATGGCTCGGAGACCCTGGTACCGGTAGAAGTGGGAGAGCCGACTTTGAGATTTTCTCGAGAACGAAGAGACAAGCAATGAAATATTGCTCGTGAAGCTAGACGTTCTTGAAGAACGCCGGACCTGGCAAACTGGAGGATGATGGCCCAAAAGCAAAGGATGGAAATGTATTATAATCGCAGGGCGAATATCCGTTAATTCACTCTTAAGTAATTCGATTTTTCAGTACAACTTCAGATTCAAAATTTGAAATTTTAAGTAGTTCAATTTTTCAATACAACTTCAGACAACTTCAGTTCTCAAACATGCTTATATTTCGAATTTCAATAATCCAATACTCAATTCAATATCCAAATCTACTCTAAATGAGCTCAATTTGAAATATAACTTTCAAATATCATAAAGAACAAATCCCAAATATCAAATTGTTAAAATAACAACAAATTTAATAAACCTATTTTGCAACTAAGAAGAAGAATAAACCTTAAACACAAAGAAGAAGAAAACAGGAGTGAAGAAGAGAAAAATGTATGTATCTAAAGTTGCTAAATAATTGAATATCAGTTAAGCATGTAAAAAAAATGGGTACAGATACAATCGGTGACCTTTCAATCAGTGGAATTTCTATAAAATATGGTCTTTTTCAACATCAATGAAAAAATTTCCAATTTCGTATTGTGAAGATGTCTTAATTATTATTTAAACAAGAATGCTCTTTCAGCTATAGTATGGCTGACGCTTCTTCTAGCTGGTTGGTTCTCATTAGGGGTAGGCATATATCGGTCAGAACTACAGAGGATTAAGAGACAAAGACCATGAAAGAAAAGCTGTTCGAGTTGATTGATTTGTATAAAGACGCTATAGACGCCCCGAAAAGTGGGAATATGGTTGGTTGCTTTGACTTGATCTCTGTTTGATATCTTTATTAACCATCCTTTACTTAATCACTATGCTCTTTACGTTACTGTTTTCTGTTCCTAAATCTTAATTTTTATCCACATTCTACATCCCGAAAAGTTTGAAAGTTGATAAGTTTCCACATTTCTTAGAAAAGAAATAAGGGTATATCTCTACTTCAGTTCTAGGAGATATTTATGACAGGGTTAAGTCACTTATACAACTTCTAAAGTCTTATATTTACTCCTTTTAACATGTAAACCATGCCTTAGTGATAATTAAGTATAGTATAAATAATCGAGCCTTTAAGTTAGTCTAATAGGCTGTTTGGCAAAGCTGATTTTGGGGCTAAATTATTTTTTTGGCCAAAAGTGCTTTTGGCAAAAACTTGAGGTGTTTGGCCAAGTTTTAAGAAGGAAAAAAGTGCTTTTGAGGAGAAGTAGAAGCAGATTTTAAGAAGCAGAAAAATATAGCTTCTTTTCAAAAGCACTTTTCTCAGAAACACTTTTGAGAAAAATACACTTAGAAGTAGTTTTCAAAAGCTTGGCCAAACACTAATTACTGCTCAAAAGTGATTTTCAAATTAATTAGCCAAACACAAACTGATTCTCACCAAAAGTAATTTTTGAAAAGCTCGTTTGAAAAAAGCACTTCTCAAAATAAGCAGATTTTAAAAGTTTGGCCAAACAGGCTATAAGTCCTATGGAGCTACCTTAGGTAGATTTTAAGGGGTGCCTAATACCTTCCCCTTAGAAGGACAAAAACTCTTACCCATAATCTTACCGGTTTGCAGACATGTAATGAACATAACTTAGTAATTAAATAGGTACCCTAGTATACCTTTAAATACTAGGTGGTGACTCTCTTTCATCTACAACAAGGAAACTACAAGTTGAATCCTTTCTTGGCTAGTACAAAATAGGGTGCAACAACATATCGACTCTACTGGGGAAACCCCACTTAGGTTTTGACCTTAACAGACTTAGACTAATTTGGCTTCTAGATTTATTTATACCTTTTGTTGATTATAGTCGAGATTACAATTACATGCTTACATGCTTTATTTGAGCTTTATATCTATTTGCTCTTTATGATCACCATGCTAATTATTGTTACACCCTTGTTTGTTACTGCTTTATATACACTGTCATCACATTTCTTCCAATCGAGTCTTGGTCGTACACTATCACACACACTGGCATGCGAGGGTTATCTTTTACACCCATCTGAACCTTCTTTTCAAAACTCTATAGTTTCAGAGAATGTCTTTGTCAGGTCAACAAACATAACTTCTCTTTCTTTTACCCACCTCAGAGAAATGGAAATCAACCAAAACATCCCTGAAATCAGCATGGTAATGGGAGCACCACATAAGCTAAAACAGTGATGGAAGAATATTCGCCGGGAACATGGAGATGAGGTTCGGACGCACCTAGGGGCATTAACTACATTAATGAACATTCGAGCTGACAGGGTACTCTAACGCATGTTGATAGATTTTTGGGATCTGGCTAAGGTGGTGTTCAAATTTGCCGACTGTGAGCTAGTACCGACATTGGAAGAAGACACAAGTTTTAAGTAGTTGTCGTTCAATGGAATAAATCCGGTATTGCCAAAAACAAACTCTAGTACAACTGTCTGAATACTAGAACATTACTGAAGAAACAAAAGGAATGAGAATCCAGGTTTGTAGGCGTCATAGCAGCTACCTCAAAGTCTTCAAGTAGGTCTATCACCAATCTAACAATCACCACGTGTCGCGCCCTGTTTTCTCGTGAAAGTAGGCTTTGACATCTGACAACTCTTTTAAGGTGATTTAGGGAACCTATTTGCAAATAACTCTGTTTTAACTAGTCCACGTCACCAAAGATTGAGTAAGGGCTCAAATTAACTCAAATAGAAGGTGTTAGGCACTCCTCGAGATCCCCAACTCTTGGTCCTAGCCGAATTTTAAACTATATGGATTATGTTATTAGGCTAGGTGATCAAATAAACAAAGAGAAGTATAGAAGTCGAGGAATCTTATCATAACACTTGACAATTAGCACAAATCCTTAATGATTTTAAGAATACAACTACATTGGTCTATGTTAGATGACTAAGTGTAAATAAAAAAATATATAAAGAAAAGTGGGGGTCCTAAGTTTTTTAGCTTAAAGGATCACCCCGTGAAACATAAATAATACTTTGCAACTCCCTTAAGGTAGGGAGTTGCTCATATTATTCAGCGGACCGAACTATCATCTCATGCTACCTAATTACTATGTTAAAGTCGTTACCTAAAGGCGCTCTAATTCAATTCTTAATTGTACCCTATGCGCGTACTACCCGACCTATACCTATGGTCCAGGAAACTTTGGACCTCTATTTGGGCGGTTCTAGACTTTACCTTGGTTGCTTAAAATGATAAAAATAATCGCGCATTCAAAACAAGTAGGATTGTACATAATAGCAAAGAGTGGCTCATGTTTGCCTCTAAATCACACAAACAAGTCTCAGGCTACACAGTAGACAATTTCAGGATTAAGACGTATTTGAGTCGTTAAGTCCTATGGGCATGATTTCTATATAATTCTGATTTCAAGTCATACAGATAGTGTTGATGTTCCAAATCAACTAAATTGCAGGTTCCGGGTGTTATAAAACCTATAGACATGATTTCTGAGTTGTTTGCACAACGTGTAGTGAGAGCTATTAGAAAATTTGGCAATACCAATGTTTGATTCAAAGTCATTCTCTCTAGGCAAGTAACAATATCATATAGGCAAGATTTCTAATGGTTCGTATCTGAACTCGATTTTGTCACACTTATCCTATAGGCATTCTATCTAGGTGGCAGTATAATACAACAATAGAAGCAGCCGATTAGTTAATTAGTTAAGATCCTATAGTCATGGTATCTAGATGAGCACTAATAAAGGTATGTATTATTACAACTCTATAAGCATGTTATCTAACAATCATATAGAAGTAGGCATGAGAGCAGGTAAATATTTAGTCAAACAATCATGCTTTTGAATAATGTACATGCATTAGGCAAGTTAAGTGAAGTGTGTGATTTCCTATAGGCATGCTTTCTACTAGCGTGCAAAAGCAGAGCAATTAAATAAGATAGTAAGTAAAGCACATGGACCATATAGACATGTTCTCTACCCTTTATGCAAGAATAAAACACGCCCATTCCCAATTTCACTAATGCCCCAATTATTCGTTATTACAAGTTACAGGACCAAAATTTAATAATACAAACTCAAAGATGACAAAATACATACTGAAACAACTACATACCCCATCGAACACTACATGCCCACTATAAAATAACCTAGTGAATTTCTGGGCCTTCAGCAGCCTCACTAACCAACAGACCCAAATCTTAGGCTTACAAGGATAGTAGAATCTTCCTGAATCCAATGCCCATGTCCAACAACACATATGTCCTAACTCCAGGCCCAACGAATAACTTACTTAGCCAAATGGATGCCAAACTTAACCATACAGGTGATAAACTGCTCATGGAATTTATTAAACAACATTTCACACTTAACTCCTAAAGCTGTAACTAACAACAGTTCTAGCCAAAGCACATAGACAAGATCATATGAAACTGACAAGTTCACAAGGCAGGTTCATGCTTGTGTTCTCAGAAACAAAGCTAAAGTGATAGGATTGGCCATCATAGGATAGTGAACTATTCCAAAAGAGTTTCAAAAGTAAAATGATTCAGAATTAGCCTAAAAGAACTTTAGACATAAGATTTAAACACGAAAATATAATAGAGTCACAGACAAGAACGGATAGAGCATAGCCTCCACATGAAAGTTTTAACATGAAGGCCTAGTGAAAACAACATAACAAAATAGGTTCATGATCGAGCAATCACTTAGTTGAGAATGAGAAAAACTTAAACATGCCGAACATATGTCATAATACCAAAGTTCAGAAACAATATCAGAACTCATGATAGGTGAAAATATATCATCTCCAGATTAACAGGACGTGCAGACCCAAGGTCTTGATAACGTGTGGGAGAAGGGGCTAGATATTGCATCTCATTCTATAGGCCTTTGGGAAATATTAAAGAGCAATGGATTGAACAAATCAGGGACCACACGTTAAATAGAAAGAAAGCTAGTTTGGCTAATCAACGTGATCAAGAAATAACTCTAGGAAAGCATTAAGTTATACATAGATAATTTAACATGAATTAGAACATATTCTAGGCATAAATTGATTTATCACAAGAATTCAGAATAGGGTAGAAGATAAACTCAGGACAAATAGTAGATATAAGCATTCGGACACACACAAATACACCAGGCTAGACATGATTAAGAGAGCTAGAATCAGAGTTAGAATTTAGGCTAGTTCAGATGCTAGAAAAATATAGAACCATGAGAATAACTTTAGAGCAAATAGGCTACAAACAGAGATGACATAGTAGCATATTGATTCACAAAAGTCTCAATGACATAGATATACAGAGCAATAACACACACGAACAGAGAATGAAACTGCAAAGGTAAAAGGCATTTACTAGTTACCAATTAACGAACAAGCAAATGAGAAGAGCAATTTCCAGAAGTAATTCAATTAACAGTAGCAAAGAGCACCAAAATCCCCAAAATCCCAGTGTGTCAGAGTTCCCAAGGGTCTCGAATGAACCCCAGACAATGCTCGCATTGGGAAAGAACAAAATCGAATTTGAATGGCCTTGCTTTTTAGCCGGCCAAGGTCTCAAATTTCAGAGTATAATGAGTGAGAATGAGAGAATAATGCAGTGATTCCAGTCTATCCTAAGGGGAAATTGGGGAGGGGTTATATAGTGGTAGAAATCAAACAAGAAAACATGGAAAATAAGTAATCAAAAACAAATAAGGAAATAAAATATCATGCAATCAATAATAGAACCAGGGAAGGAAAAAATTGACATTTCAAATCCTAGTTCGACGGGAATCAAAGATTGGACGAGGATCTTGATAAATTGGACCTACTTAACCTAGTACTGAGTGTACATAGACGAAATATCGTCTGAGTCTCAAAGGTGAAGCCGATTTCCCTTGATTAGGAGACTGGTACTTGCCAAAAGTGAGGCAAATACTGAGTAACACCATAATCTTGTAAGTAGCAATGAGGTAACGTGTAAAAGGTAAAGGAAACCATGATTTGATCTGATTCGGAGAAGATTTGGGGAGCCATCTAGGGTTTGTGAACTGAGGGGAGGGTTTGAGATCGTATAGAGGCGGCTATTGAGGGGAAACGGGTTAGGGTTTTAGGGTCTGGTTAATTAAAAGATCTTGGGTTAACGAGGGTCGTTCATCTTGAGAGATCAACGACCAGAATTTAGAGGATGAACGGGGTGGGTCGTTTAAACGGGTATCAACGGGGTCAAATTAGAGGGTCATTTCGTTTGGTCTCTGTGAGGCTTAATGGAGATGGGCCAGATGTTTTGGTCTGTGATTTGTTCCGAGATTAGCTTAAAATTGGGCTACAATTTAAATATACGAAATTCATTAAAATATAAATTATAGAATTGACTAATAAATAATAAAAATATTATTCATGTAGTAAAATAACAACTTAATATTATAAAAATATATGAAAATCTATTTTGATATAAATAATATAATAAATACAATTATGTATAGAATATAGGCTATTATTGTAAAATTATATAAAATAGCTTTAAAATATAAATATAATTAAATAAAAATAAAGTAAAATATTATAAGACATATATGTGGATGAAAATAATAAATTTGGATGATTAAGTCACCACAAAATAATTTAGAGGGTAATCAATACATATTCAAGTAATTTAAATGCAAGAAAATTAATTTTAAAGCTTATAGAAATTATGAAATATTATAGAAAATACTTGTATGGCTCTTGCAAATTGGTGATGATGTAGGAATGATATTTTTAAATATATATGATGTCTATAAAAATATGAGGGCAAAATTGGTTATCAACAGCTGCCCATCTTTATCTGGGAATGATGAAGGAGTTGTCGGGTAAAGAAACTGGTGACCAATTTTGTCCAAAGAGAGTGAGGAATGATGTGTTTTGAAAACAAAATGGGGAACGAACCCTAGTTTCTGAGTTGCCTACATATCCCTGGTATTACGGGAATCAGGCCATGTGTAGTTATGGATCCAAAAGTGAACGAAACCGATGGAATTGTAATAAGAGTGGTCGTATGTTTTGAAAAGGGTCTTTTGGATGCGATATTATCGTGATCAATGGATGATTTTAGGTGGATCTATGAATGTGAATTTGAACGTTACAGATGTACAAGGCATATATTTGAACGGTTATAGAACAAAGGGTAATCAATTGATGATTATCGGTTATGAAGGATGTGGACGTTGTGAATGGAAACCGCAGTGGAAATTGCTCCTGTTTGTAGAACAATTACATCATGGGTTACCTTCAAAACTTAAAACACAATGCATGCAAATATATCTGGGTTATTGCAAAAATTGAAACATGATGCAAATTCTCTTCGGACCATGAGAATTGACTTTAGACGAGGAGGATGGTGTCCTAAGACTATGACGTCCTGGGTCGTTAGGCGTATGATAAGGGATTCGCAGGCCATGAAATGTTGTCCTTGGGCCATGCGTATGGTGCCTCTGGACTATGACGCCTTTGAATAATGATATGTAGTTTCGAGAGATCCTCTGGCCATGGCATGATGTCTTTGGGCTATGAGGATGATGCCCTCAGACTATGGTTCCTTCGAACAACGTGGCGATATTTCAGCCCATAAAATGCAATGATGCGGTGATATCGATCATTTGATAAAGGAAACAGGTAATGCTTAGTCATATGCGATAACGAGACGAGACAAGGCTTAGTCTTGTATGCGATGAGGGCAATGCTTAGCCCGATGCAAAGAAAGACAGCGTTTAGCCTTATGCAATGATGGAGGCAATGCTTAGCTTCGTACAATAATGGAGACAATGTTTAGTCTCATGCAATAAAACGAGGGCAGTGCTTATCCCTATGCAAAGAAAGGCAGCATTTAGCCTTATGCAATAATAGAGGCAGTGCTTAACCTCATGCAATAATATAGATAGTGCTTGGTCTCATGCAATAAATTGAGGGCAGTTCTTAGCCCTATGAAAATTATGAGGGTAGTGTTTAGCCCTATTCATAGGTAGGCAATGCTTATACTTATGCAAAAATGGAGGCAACGCTTAGCCTCATGTAAGGAATGGAGATGGTGCTTAGTCTCATGCAAGAAAAGACAGTGCTTAGGCTTATGTAGTATGGAGGATAGTGTTTAGTCTCATGCAATAATGGAGACGGTTCTTAGTCTCATGTAAGGAAAAGAAATGCTTAGCCTCATGCGATAATGGAGGCAGTGCTTAGTCTTATGCGAAGAAAGGCAACGTTTAGCCTTATGCGAAGATGAGGGCAGTGTTTATGTCTATGCAAGAAAAGCAATGACTAAATGTGAGAGGGCAAAGTATTTATTAGCTTGACGCATTTGTGTTCGACGACTTTTGTCGGTGTGAAGTTAGTGATCTTGTTATGTGTTTATATTTGCGGACGTTCCTATTATATCCATTGTGTCTGTATCCAAAGGAAAATTGTGAGTTTGGAGGGGGTAAGGTTGGTTCGTGCTCCCGATTCCTTGATATTCCTTTCCTCTTGTCTCGAGGTCCTGTTTGAGTCACCCCGGGTAACGTCTGGCTACTATAAGAAAATGAATTTTTTGAAAAACATGCATTTGTGATAAATTGTTTATATAAAAATGTGGTTGTTTAAAAGATGGGATGATGAATGAGAGCAAATAATTTTGTTGAATTGATGATTGTGACACGCTTTTGAGACATTGCAACCTCCTTAATCCAGAATTTTTCGGATCCTCCTCAAAATTCTGCCCTAGTTCAAATGCATTCCTTGACTATTCTTAATACGACGATATCGGGCAAACTCGAGATCTTGACCCAGTTTCTAACCATAGGGTGAATGAAAAATTTATTATGATGTGACCGAACCTACATGGTTGCCTATGTATTCCCTCTTAAACGGGAATCAGGTCAAGCGTAGTTCAGGTTACATCAAATAGAAAGTGCAATCATAGTCTTAAACATAGTATCTCTTGACTGCGTCTGAATTCTTAGGGTTTGGCCAAATCTCTCCATCCATCTCTGTGAGTATAAGTGCTCCTCCTGTTAGTACTCGGTGAACCATGTAGGGGCCTTTCCAATTGGGTGAGAATTTCCCTTTTGCTTCTTCCTGATGTGGGAAGATTCTTTTCAGCACCAATTGCCCTGGTGTGAATTGCCTTGTCCTAACCTTTTTATTGAAAGTTTTTGCCATTCTGTTCTGGTAGAGTTGACCGTGACACAGTGCGTTCATTGTTTTACTATCAATGCGAGCTAGTTGTTCATACCGGTTTCGTATCCATTCCGCGTCGCTCAGCTCGGCTTCTTTTATGATTCTTCAGGAAGGAATCTCGACTTCGGCAGGGAAAACAGCTCTGGTACCATAGACTAGTAAGTAGGGAGTTTCCCTAGTTTACGTGCGAATGGTGGTGCGGTATCCGAGCATAGCAAATGGTAGCTTTTTCGTTCCATTGCTTGTAGGCTTCCACCATTTTCCTCAATATCTTCTTGATGTTCTTGTTGGCGGCTTCTACGGCTCCATTTATTTATGGCTTGTATACTGTAGAGTTTTGATGCTTGATCTTGAATGTAGCACAAATAGCTTTCATCAAGTCACCGTTGAGATTGGCGGCATTGTCAGTAATGATTGACTCAGGTACTCCAAATCAACAAACAATGCAATCCCAAACAAAATCCGCTACGACCTTCTTAGTCACAACCTTATAGGATGTGACTTCAACCCATTTTGTGAAGTAGTATATGGCCACCAAAATGAACTTATGTCCATTTGAAGCAGCGGGTTCGATTGGTCCGATGACATCCATGCCTCAAGCAGAGAAACACCAGGGTGAGCTCGTTGCATTGAGTTCGTTGGGTGGTACTCATATCATATTAGCATGTATCTAGTATTGGTGATATTTTTGAACATATTTGATGCAGTCTATCTCTATAGTCATCCAAAAATATCATGTTTTTAATATCTTCTTGGCCCAAACGATACCATTCATGCGGGGTTTGCAGGTTTCGGCATGTATTTCTTCAAGCAATCTAGATGCTTCCTTGGCATCGTCATATCGTAGTAATCCTAAATCAGGAGTCCTTCTATACAAAATTCCTCCGCTTTGAAAGAAATAATTGGCCAATCTTTGGAGCATGCGCTTCTGAGTGTGTGTAGCATTCTCTGGATATTCTCCCTTTTCCAAGTATTCCTTGATATCATGGAACCACGAATTTCCATCAAACTCTTCTTCAACATGAGCACAATAAGATGGCTGCTTATGAATTCCTATTGGGATAAATTGAATGAAATTCTTGTTTGGATGTTGTATCATGGAAGACAAGGTGGCTAATGCATCTGCAAATTCATTTTGAATCCTTGAAACATGTTTGAACTCTATCCTTGTGAACCTCTTGATCAAATCTTGTACACAGTGCAAGTATGGTAATAATTTGGTATTCGTAGTAGCCCATTTTCCTAAAACCTAGTGCACCGATAGATATGAATCTCTGATTACCAGCAACTCTTAAATGTTCATGTCGATGGCCAATCTGAGTCCCAGGATGCATGCCTCGTATTTTTCCATATTGTTGGTGCACGGGAACTTGTGTTTTGCTGATACCCGGTAATGTTTATCGGTTTCTGATACTATGATAACTCTGATGACCACTCCCTTTAAGTTTGATGCTCCATCGAAGAACATTCTCTAACCGTCGTATGCTTCGGTAATATCTTCTCCTACAAATGATACCTCTTCGTCAGGAAAATACGTCTTCAGTGGTTCGTATTCTCCGTCTATGGGATTTTCTGCCAAGTGATCAGCCAATGCTTGCCCTTTGACTGCCTTCTAAGTTACATAGATGATGTCAAACTCACTCAGTAATAACTGCCACTTTGCTAACTTACCCATAGGCATGGGTTTCTGAAAGATGTATTTTAGCGGATCCATCCTTGATATGAGATATGTAGTGTATGCACAGAAATAATGTCTCAACTTCTAGGCTATCCATGTCAAAGCATAGCCGGTGCGTTCTAACAAAGAATATCAGGTTTTGTAAGGCATGAACTTCTTTCTCAGATAATATATCGCCTGCTCCTTCCCTCCAGTTTCATCATGTTGTCCTAGAACGTAGCCAAAGGCCCTATCCAACATATATAGATAAAGCAACATAGGTCTTCCTAGTTCTGATGGGACCAACACCGGTGGTTTAGATAAATACTCCTTGATTTTGTCAAATGCTTTCTGGCATTCTTCAGTCTAGCTTGTTGCAGCATCTTTCCTTGGCATTTTGAAGATTGGCTCACATATCACTGTTGAGTGTGCTATAAAAAGGCTAATATAATTGAGGCGCCCTAGAAAACTCATCACATCTTTCTTATTCTTTGGCGGTGGTAAGTCCTGGTTAGCTTTGATTTTTGACGGGTCCCGCTCAATACCTCGGCGGTTAACGATGAAACCCAATAGTTTTCCAGCAGGGAATCCGAAGGCACATTTTGCAGGATTCAACTTCAAGTTGTATTTTCGAAGCCGATCGAAAAACTTCGTTAGGTCTGCTGTGTGATCTAAACTCCTTCTAGATTTGATGATAACATCATCCATATATACCTCTATTTCCTTGTGTTCATGTCGTGGAAGATAGTCGTCATGTCCCTCATGTAGGTGGCCCTATCATTCTTCAAACCAAACAGCATCATTTTGTAATCCATCCAAATCAGATGGTATCATGCGAAGCAATCCACAAAGGATTGAAGTTCATTCTTGGCACAATTGTCAATAAGTATGTGCATGTTAGGCAGCAGGAAATCATCCTTAGGACTTGCTCTATTTAGATCTCAGTAATAGATGTGTACTTTAACTTTCCCATATTTCTTTAGAACCGGCACAATGTTGGCTAACAAGGTCGGGTATTCGACCACTCGGAGAACTTTGGCTTTGATTTTCATGGTGACCTCCTCTTTTATCTTAAAACTCATATCTGGCTTGAAATTTCTGAGCTTCTGCTTTACCGGCGGACACATGGGAATAGTGGGTAGCTTGTGAGCTACTATGGATGTGCGTAACCCAGGCATATCATCGTAGGACCATGCGAAAATATCCTCATATTCTTTTAGAAACCTGATATATTCTTCCTTCTCTATCAGTGATAGATGGATGCTTATGCGAGTTTCCTTGACTATTTCGGAATCCCCTAAGTTAACGGCCTCAGTTTCCTCCAAATTAGACTTCGATTTGTTTTCAAAATTCTCTACTTTTTTGAAAATTTCCTCAGGTATTACATCATCTTCCGAATCACTGTCCTTATGTCGCGTTGTCTCATTACATGTCACAGTCGTAGTTTCATCATGATATGTAATAATTATGCCGAAAAGAATGTAGAAAGATAGTAATAAATATGAAAAGCAATAATGCATTAATAAAACTTTAAAATGTCAACAAGTACGACTCAATGGCTCGAGTAATTATTTCAATAACAATTCTAAAAATGTATTAAATGCTCAAAACAATATGAAAATAAGTCATGCTAATTTGCCAGGCTACCTAGGAACTCGAAAAGCCCGGGATGGTGCAGCGGTCCACTTCTTGAGAATAGCTCCCTCTTCCATTATTTGAATGGAAAGGTCTTTCTCCTCCTCCTCCTCTTCACCTCCTCCTTTGCAACAATTGCAGTGCAGTCTATGTCTTCTTCATCCAGAAACAGCTTCCTCATACTAGCCAAAATCTCATCTTCCTCAGATCCCCACATTGTGTTAGCCTGACGGAATGTCTGGTACAGAGGTGGTACGGGCTGTTCTAATGGAAAATAATGGGCGCTCCATGGCGGTGTCCAATTCTGATACTCTTGCACGATATATTCATATCCGAGTCCAAAGGTTGTTCCATGATATTATGGTTGTGCGGTTTTAGTGATCCCCTGAAGCATTTTGCCGAGACCCTTGCCTGGTTCATATCATGTCCAAAACAATATGCTTTCTATCTTCTCGCTCCACCATGCGGTGATATATTTTTCCATCCAACTTTCTCCTATTTTCAATGACTGGAATGGTCTGGTTTGTGTAGATAGGGTTGCTTCCGTCTCTATGAATGAACACCTCCTGATGATTCCATTCGAACTTCACATCTTGGTGTAGAATAGAAGGCACTGCCCTAGATGCATGTATCCATGGTCGTCCCAAAAATTGGTTGTAAGTAGCAGATATATCTAGCCCTTGGAACTCAACATCAAACCAAGTCGGACCCATCTGTAGATTAAGGTTGATTTCCCCGATAATGGCTTTCTAAGATCTGTCAAATGCCTTCACATTCATACTTCCCATTCATATCTCGTGCAGGCCCATGCTTAATCTTTTTAGGGTGGTCAGTGGACGTATGTTCAGACTCGAACCACCATCTATCATGACCCTGGAAATGAACTTGTCCTCAAATTGCACTATGATGTGCAATGCCTTGTTGTGACTCAACCCTTCTGGTGGTAACTCATTTTCGTGGAAAGTAATTTTATGACTCTCCTGTACCTGTCTGACCATGTTAGCCATCTCTCCACTAGTAATGTCGGCGGGTACATAATCTTTACTCAACACTTTCATCAAATCATTCTTGTGTGCGTCTAAGTTTTGCAACAATGATAAAATGGATATCTGAGCAGGAGTCTTGTTCAGGTGGTCAACAACAGAGTATTCCCTTGGTTGTATCATCCTCCAAAGGTCGTCAGTGACAGTCTCAACAGCAGGTGTCTTAGGTGCAGCTTCTTTTCTTGTTCCTCCTAGATTCTCAAGTGTGTAAACTCTGCCAGTTCTAGTCATACCTTGTGCAACACTTGTTTCTTCCATTTTGGCTTTTCCCTTTCTTCTTGCTTCCGCAACATAATCCCACGGGATAGCATGAAACTTGTAAGATGGTGTGGGAGCTACCATTATAGTAAAGGGTGTAGCTACCTCAACTTCAAATGGCACCTGGGGTTGCACCACAACTGGTGTGAGGGTGACCGGAGATGTTTTAGGAGTTTCTCCCTCTCGAATGAGTCCGATGGATCCTTTCTGATCCCACTCCTCATCAGTTTCTATCACGTTCACTCCCTTACCTCTGTGATCCGGGAGAGGATTGTTGCAGACATTTGATGCATCTTCCTTTGCTTGTATAACTTAGTGTCGATCAGTGTCTGAATCTTGTCTTTCAACGTGCGGCATTCCGCAATGGTATGACCCTTCATGCCTAAATGATAAGCACATATTTTGTTAGGGTTGATCCATTGGGAAGGATTTTCCACAACAACATTAGAAATAGGGGTGTCTCTTATACAGTTGGGCTATGGGTTCAGCAATTGGGGTGTATTGTCTAGGAGGTATGTGATCGAAATTTGGATGTGGCTTTGGGTAGTTTTCGCTAGCGAGTGGAGGTGAATGATAATATGTTGGTTGAGTGCTGTAGGTATGGTAGGCGGTCGCAGGGTATTGGTATTTTGGGTGCGAGGGTTGATATGTGGGTAGATGTGTTTGGTATGTGAGGGGAGACTTAAGGCCCTGGGTTACCATCACGGCACCTTCTTGAGATTTGGAATATAGAAAATGTCTGACACGTTTTTTGTGTTAAACCTAAATTTGTCCATGAAGTCTGATGCCATACTTACCCAATTTGCCCACTTCTTTGGGTTTTGACTGATATACCAAGACAGGGCGTCTCCTGTAAATCTTTGCATGAATAGTTTTATGCGGATTTGTTCATTCTTACCCACTCCTACAAGTTTGTTGCAGTATGTTCTTACATTCACCTTTGGATCGCCAGTACCATCGAACATTTCAAACTTTGGAGGTTTGTAACCCTCTGGAAGTTCCATGTCAGGTTGAATACACAGATCTTCGTAATTTAGGCCTTCAAGGCCTTTCCCACCTTCAACGCTTTGGACTCTCCCTGTGCGTTTCTTGAGTTCCTCCGCCATGTTTCTAATGAGCAGGTCCTTCTTAGTCAGTTCAGTTATGTTTAGGGTTTGCTGCGTGGTATAGGGTAAGGTTTCCACATATATCAGATTGCTTTGATGAGTTCCTAGAACTTGGGAATATGGGTGTTCTTTGGTCGCATTTTGGGTATCGGGAGTTGGTTGTGGTGCATTTTGGGGAGTGTGATAAGTAGTGGTTTGCGGGTATTGAGTTGGATGATGGTGTTGTTGTTGAGGGGTTTGCACCGTTGGTGGGTTAAGCTTTTGAGGAGGTGCAGGATTATGATACTAGTGTTGTGCGGGAGGATTCGAAGCTATGGGTGGTGGATTCTGATTTTGTGTGTTATGTGGCGCTGTTTGGTTCTGGGTGGTCGGGTTTTGCTGGTTGATGTCGGGAACATTGAGAGTAAGGGAAAGGTTTGCTAGATTTTGGACCTGCTCAAGCTCACCCCGTAGTTCAAGGATTTTTTGCTCCAAACGTAAGACCAGCTCATTCTGCCCCGGAATGCTTCTACCATCTAAAGTTTCAACATTTTCTGCCACATCAGCATTATCTTTCCGGATACCACTTAAATCATCCATTTTTTCCTTTGCCCTTGCTTTGCATTTCGCGTCCCTAGATGGAGGACCTCTGGATCTAGTGCGGTATGCTGATGATGCTAGTATGCACGAACCAACCTTTGGGAATGGAAATAATCAGAAAGAAAGAAAAAAGGAAAAGGTAACCAATTCAGTAAGGTGAAATAAAAGAGTGTTCGTAATATTTAAACATGTTTCACAAAGTCATACAATAATTTGCTGGGGACCTCATTGTGCCTGAGGTAGGCCTAAGCGACACATATGTTTGGAGAAAATTAGTGCCAACGTTTGCTTCATTACATTAAAGCTAAAATGAGCTAAAACAATTTTTCACTAAATTGACAATAATAATAATAATAATAATAATAATAATAATAATAATAATAATAATAATAATAATAAAGTTACTAGTGGCATTTAGCCTTATTACATCGAAATCTAATCTAAGCTTAGAAAGCAGTAAAGAACATCATCTCCTAATCTACTTGGTCCTTGAAGGACTTTCTCCATGGTTGTCTCTCTTGACCTCATCAATCATGTTCCCCCAGATCACGAATGTCTAGCAATAAGTAAGCTTTTGCCAGCTTTCCTCCTTCATCGTCATCCATGCATTGACAATCGTAAAGTATCTTTCTCATCTTCCCTTCTAGCTTCATCAATCCTTTCTCCAAGTGTTCTAATCTTTCTGTTGACTTAGTGGCAATCTCCTTCCATTCCCTAATCGCCTCCACGTTTACTTTGTGATGTTCCAGATGCTTAGCTTCGGATTCGAACACCCTTTTTTGTAGCCTCTCGTACTTCACCTGTGCCTCAGCCACTTCATCTATGATCCTATCTTTTAGATTGACTCTTGGTTTAACATCCTCATCTAGATCGTCTTCTAACCATGATAGATAGTAGTACATATGGCTGGCGTGATACCTATCTGACTCAATGGTTTCACCTTCCTCGATGATCTTTTGGTTCCACATGTGTTGTGCTTCGAACTTGAATGGGATGACATCTCCCTTGAAATTTGCCTTGTATTGGACCATGTTGGAAACTCGAGGTATGACCTGTTTTCTTCCAGCTTGTCTTATTACCCTTATAGGAGCATAAGTGTAGATATCTCACAGCCCGCTCAGCACCAAATGAGTAGTCCCCTTCGACATGATGATGAACTCACTACTAGGAAACTATTCAAGCATCCAATGCACCTGCTCATCTGTCAGATTGCTGAAGAAGCGCACCCAGCTACAGCCTTTCCAGGCTTTGCAAACTTGTATGGAATAAACATCATATTCTTTGGGTGATGGTTGGCTATGTAGTCATTCAGTGGCCTTCGCAGAAGATCTTGACGGTACTCTACCCTCTGAATTCCAGTAGCCAAACTTGTAGCAATAGATAACAATGGAGACATCTTAATTGTCTATATCCCTGGTTGCATCGATCTATAGAGTGGTATATCTCATCTAAGATCATGGGGATCATGGTGTAAGTTTGGCCTTCGATGCCATTCATTAAGGTCCTGGCAACCATGGCTAAGCGAGTATGAATCCTTCCTCCTTGCATTGGAAATATCAACCACCCCAAGAAGTAGACAATGAACACATAAACCCGGCGATGCACCCATCCTAAAGAGGTAATGGCTAGTTCTTCGTGATGAAGGCGATATGATTTGCTATTTCCATACCGCTTGTAGAGAAACTCAAAAGGGATGTATGACTTCTTTAGATAGGTCAATTCATCATTCTTCTTAAAATCGATTATTTTTAGAAAACCGCGGGGGTTGCGATTTTCTATCAACAGTAGTCCCTGACTATCCCATGGTAACTTGGCGAAAACTCCTATTTCTTCCAGGAGATGATTTATTTCTATATTGCCAAATCGAAAAATAGCTCTTTTCTCATCCAAGAACATGGTAGCGGTCTCGATTAGTTCCCTATTTGGATGAATATTCAGCAGAGATGGCAGGTCACCAATTACTCTCCTCACATGATTTTAGTCACAAAGTGCAAGGTCTTTTCACCAGTCAAGTAGTAAAGGCGGGATATTCTGGACCATACCGAATCTGGGGATTTCGTGATTCATTTTCTGCAAACAAATAAGAGTTAGCCCTTTCCCCCATCCAAATTCGACTACTTACGCAATAATGATCAACATGTTGGCATATTTTCTCCAAGTAATACACATAATATGATAGTGTCCTTTGGGATTATGGAAATCCCGTTAGACTTTGGACAAGGTTTATCTAAGCGGGTTGTTACGTAAATAACGCTTCGACCCGTACTAGTTTTAGCATGATGCATGAACATTTCAAATTGGAGTGGAGTTTCTAGAAGGGTCTAGACTAGTACTCCCAAGTGGACAGCTTGAGAGGGAAAGGCATGGGACCGTCAACTGCACCGCTGATCGACTAGTCTGTTGCAAATAAGCCTTTCCGATTTAAAAAGGCTGATTTCAGGAAAGTGCGGACGCTTATCAAGCGTCGCTATGTTGATAATTGGCACGAGTAGAATATGATGTGGAGCATGCTTTATGCAAAAATAATAACACATTGTGAAGTATTTTCATGATAAAAGTACGTAAAAGCAGTAAATAACATAGCAAAGGTGAACATGAAAAGAAGATAAAAGAAAAGAGAGACAAAAGAGAGAAGTCAATTTGGCTCATGAAAATGTGCGAGAACGTAATGAAGCAGGTAGGGAAACAGAGATGGGAGAGACATAATATAACAGTCTTAGACAAGGTGAAGGAGATGGAGAGAGGTCATACATGTCATAGCAAATAAAGAAGAATAGGGGAAGGGATGTGCATTTCATAGCAATTAAAAACAAATAAAAGAGAATACGGGAAAGGATGTGCATGTCATAGCAATTTAAAACAAATAAAGGTGAATAAGGAAAGTGATGTGCATGTCATAGCAGTTTAAAACAAATGAAGAAAAATAAGGAAAGTAATCCACATAAATCAAGTTCATTGTGGTAAGAGCCTAAGTATATCCCCAGCAGAGTCGCCATGCTGTCGCGCCCCATTTTCTCGTGAAAGCGGGCTTTGACGCGTGACAACTCTTTCAAAGGAAGGTAATTAAAAGAGAAGAGTCGCCACCTAATGGTTTTTAATGTGCGTTAGGGCACCTATTTGCAAATAACTCTATTTTAACTAGTCTGTGTCACCAAAGATCGGATAAGGGCTCAAATTACCTCAAAGAGAAGGTGTTAGGCACTCCTCGAGGTCCACAACTGTGGGTCCCAGGCGAATTTTAAACTATGTGAATTATGTTATTAGGCTAGGTGATCAAATAAACAAAGGGAAGTATAGAAGTCGAGGAATCTTATCATAACACATGAGAATTGGCACAAATCAGTAATGATTACAAGGATACAACTACATTGGTCTATGTTATATGACTAAGTGTAAATAACAAGTATATAAAGAAGGGGGGGGGGGGTCCTAAGCTTTTTAGCCAAAAGGATCACCCCGTGCAACATAAATAATACTTCGCAACTCCCTTAAGGTAGGGAGTTGCTCATATTATTTAGCGGGCACAAACTATCATCTCCTTCTACCCAATTACTATGTTGAAGTCGTTACCTAAAGGTGCTCTAATTCAATTATAAACCCTACCCTATGCATGCACTACTCGTCCATACATGTGGTCCAGGAGGCTTTGGATCTCTATTTGGGTGGTTCTAGACTTTACCTAGGTTGATTAAAATGATAAAACTAATAACGCATTCAAAACAAGTAGGACTACACATAATAGCAATGAGTGTCTCATGTTAGCCTCCACACATAACGACAAAGCATGCAAAAAAATCCCAAGCTACACAATAGACAATTTCCAGATTAAAACGTATTTGAGTCGTTAAGTCCTATGGGCATGATTTCTATATGATTCTGATTTCAAGTCGTATAGATAGTGTTGTTGTTCCAAATTAACGAATTTCCAGATTAAATGTGTTATAAAACCTATAGACATGATTTCTGAGTTGTTTGCACAACGGCAGTGAGAGCTATTAGAAAATTTGGCATTACCAACGTTTGATTCAATAGACATGCCCTCTAGGAAAGTAACAATATCCTATAGGTAAGAGTTCTAATTGTTGGTATGTGAAGTCGATTTTGTCATACTTATCTGTAACGACCCGGCTGGTCGTTTTGAGAATTTAAGTCTCGTCCGGCGGCATAAGGATCTGAGCAGCTTCATATTATGTGTATTGACTTGCGTGCGTGGTTGAATTCGGTTACCGGATGTTTCAGAGTGATTTAGGATACTTAGTCCCTAAAACGAAAGCTTAAGTCTTAGGATTTTGACTGTAGTTGGAACTATGTGAAGACGACTCCGCAATGGAGTTCCGTCGGTTCCATTAGCTCCGTTGGGTGATTTTGGACTTAGGAGCATGTCCGGACTGTAAATCCGAGGTCTGTAGCTGATTTAGGCTTGAAATGGCGAAAGTCAAATTTTTGGAGATTTGGATCAGAAGTGGACTTTTTGATATCGAGGTCGGAATGCGGTTCAAAGAGTTGGAACATCTCCGTTATGTTATTTGGGACTTGCTTGTAAAATTTGACATCATTCCGAGTTGATTTGATAGGTTCAGCACTGCTTTTAGAAGTCGAAAGATTTGAAAATTTATAAGTTCGATTCATGGTATGATTCATAGTTTCGACATTGTTTGATGTGATTTGAGACCTCGAGCAGGTCCGTGTTAGGGTATAGAACTTGTTGGTATCTTTGGACAGGGTCCCGAGGCCCCGGGTGTTTTTCGTACGAGTTGCAGATGATTTCCATGGTTTTGGGGAGGTCTGAGTTCTGGTGTAAGAGCACCTGCGGACCATGGGCGCAGGTGTGATGGTCGCAGGTGCGAAGGTTAAGGCGCAGGTGCGAGAAGAGCTGGACTTGGCAGCCACCGCAGATGTGGAGAATTTGTGCGCATCAGCGGCTCTGCTGGAGCAGATTTTGACGTGCAGAAGCAAGAGGAAGTGCATGTGCGGTTAGGACGTGCGCTCCTGCGGTCGCGCAGATGCGGCTAATTCTGTCGCATGTGCGGTCACGCCTGGGAAGAAAAGAGAAATTCGAGGGTTTGATTTCATTCTTCATTTTTGGACTTGAGAGCTCGGAAATTGGCGATTTTTCGATGGATTTTCAGAGGAAGCTTTGGGTTAATGATTCCTAACTCGTTTTTGGTTGTATTCCATTAATCTATAGTTATTTTCTCCATATAGTTTCGGATTTTTAGGGTTGAAATTGGGAAAAATTGGAAGAACTTCTTCAATAAAGATTTCGAGTTTTGAAAGGGGATTTGTGGTCGGATTTGAGTAATTCTTATATGGTTGGACTCGTGAGTGAATGGGTATTCATATTTTGTGATTTTTACCCGATTCTTAGGCGTGGACCCAGGTCGACCTTTTAGGGCAAATTTCAGAATTTTTGTTAAAATATTTATTTCTTTGATTAGATGAGTCTATTTTTGTTGTATTCATGTTACGCAATTGTGTTTGGCTAGATTTGGTCTATTCGGAGCCGGATATTCGTGGAAAAGGCATTGTGTCCGATTGTTTGAGCTTGATTCGAGGTAAGTATCTTGCATAACCTTGTGTGGGGAACTTCCCCTTAGGATTCGAGTCTTCTATGTTGATTGTAGTCCGTGTTCACATATACCTGCTTAATTAGAATCAATTGCTTCATGATCCACTATTATCGTTACTTGATTCATATGTGCCTTAATTGAATCTGTTATCTCTTGTATAGCCATGCTATCTTTTTATAACTGCTTATCTTTATTTGAAATTTATATTATCTTATCCTATAATTGTTCAGTCTTAATTGAGGTTATGATTATTTTTCCGCTACTTATCCTTAATTGAATTGTTGAATATCCTTCGAAATTTTCTCATCTTTAAAAGAAGTTTAGATATCCTATATCTTAGTAGACTTGTTTTATTTGGCATTATTGGATTCGTGTTAGCTTCCATATTATTGAAATGTATATTGTGGGATCGTTGCCACACTTTAGTTTTCCCTTTGTTGAGTTGTTCTCTGTACGCCTAACATTCTTTACTGTGGTTATTCTTTGTGAATTGGTTCTGCTATTTCTTTGTGAATTAAAGTTCTTGAGTTGATTTACTTGTCGTACTTTGTATTATTGTCATTGTTGTTGATGTACTTGTTGGGGTGGTGCATGAGGTTTCTACCGTGCGGATTTTATTATTGTGATGCACGAGGTTTCTTCCGTGCGGTTGTTATTATGGTGTTGCACGAGGTTTCTGCCGTGCTATTGTTACCATTGATATTTGCACATGCAGTGTGACAAGGCAAGATATGTATATATATATGTGGGTTGCTGTTACATCCCACATTTTCGTACGATAAAGGTTCGTCGTAACTTAATCGACGCAAGTTCGGGAATGAAATTATTTCGTGATTATAAGCATTATGCTATTTTAAACAAGTGATGAGTAAACCGGTAAAGGTGAGAAGGTAAGAAAATCGAAGAAAATGAATTTCGTCGAAGTTTGACATTTTGGGATAAAATATGCCCGAGCTAAAATACCTGATATTTATGGACTAGTACCATACAAGGTGCCACATGGCCATGATAGTGAGGTGTATAAGGTATGCTAAAAAATGAGCAATATTTTAAGTAATTTGGGATAATTCTTAAGTATGTGGGTAATTGGTTAATTATTGGTTTGTGGGAGATTAACAAGTTAATTAAGAAATTTGTGGACAATCTTAATCAAGTTTTGGATAAGTTTAATAGCCAATAACGTGGCAACAACTTAAAGATATTTGATGACTCTTCATTTTAGGCAACCAAATTAGATAACACATGGACTACATTTCTTAGTCATCCGTAACTTTGCCTCAAGGTCTCCGTAATTTGTTCCCAGATGGAGCAATTTATATTGGTAGTTACTTGCTCTTGTTAAAAGCCTGGTTTTATTTAAAGTAGAATATATTTAAGTGACAAATAAGCTTCACGCAAAGTGCAATCTAGTTAGAAACAATTAGACAAAATTTCAAGTCATCCTTCAGTTGTTCTTGTAAAATGCTCTCAACCAAGTTAACTTTTAAGCCATTCTTAGTTGCAAGAGTTGGCAGAAAAATTGAAAAGTATGAAAGTACCACAATATGATGTTGTATGTTCCAATAGAGAGTCATATGAGCAAGCCAAGACCTTCGACAATCTAAATTAACGTGAGATTTTACAATTTTAAGGGAGTACGGTGCAACCTTTTCCAAGAATATCATACGAATTTTTTCCTACTCCAGGTATGTTAAGGATAAGCTCTTCCTTCATTTTGCATGATATCGTAATTACACAAGTTTGATAACGAGGTACAAAAAAATAATTCATGTCCCGGAATTTACGTATATTTTTCCTAGTCTTGTAAGTTACAATATTCTCCTTATCAGGACTTCATATTCAATTGAGTATTTTCTTTTTTTCAGTCATGAGAGGAGAGAATCTATATATACAGTATTACAGTATTTTCATTACCATCAAGCTATAATCGATGGGCAGGCCCCTATTGGGCAGTCTCTGATTAGATGGTAAGTTATATACCGAGCCTACTGTGGCCGAGCGCCTATGAGCGAGCCCAGTTGGCCGAGATACAGAGCCTAGTATGACCGAGCGCCTATGAGCGAGCCTACTACAGCAGAGAAGTTATATATATACCGAGTCTTATAAGGCCGGACAACTATTTTACTTACTATATTGAGAGAGTTGAGTCAGTATCAGCAGGTAAGCATATTTTCAGATTATCATTGACTTCCAGTTGCTTTCAGTTATTATATTATCAGTTTAGTTTCAACTTTCAGTATAGTGCCTTACATACTCGGTACATTATTTCGCACTGACGTCCCTTTTCTGGGGGCGCTGCATTTCATGCGTGCAGGTTCAGACAGACATACGGGTATACCTCCTCATTAAGTGTTGCCCGAGTTCAGCTTGATCGGTAAGCTCCATGCCTTTCGGAGTTGTCGGGTCTAGAGCTTTATGTACATCTTGTGTACATATGTATATATGTTATAAGTAGGTCGGGAAGCTATTCCGATCACAGTATATCCACCAGTAGAGGCTTGCAGACATATCCTGTCAGTTAGTGCAGTATGTTGGGCTGGTAGGCCTTTTATGTATATTGTGTTATTTTTCCAGTTGTAGTAGTTATGACAGCCTTGTCGGCCCGGCTTTATATTGATATTTAGTCAACATTCGTAGTTGTCTTACAATGTGGCCCATGGCCAAAGTATGACATCACATGTTCAGAGTTCCTTAGTCGCAAGTTGGTACGCAAGGATATATGAGGCACCGGGTGCCGGTCTCGCTCACAGGTTCGGGGCGTGACAAAAGTAGTATCAGAGATAGAAGATGTGATGCGAGATTTTAAGGTAAGTAAGGTAAAAGTGAACAACATACGAGATACTCAGATGCAGAAGGTTGGGAATAGTCCATACTTCGGATAGAAGGCTAAAACCGCGGGGATTCAATATCCAGGAATGATAGCGGCATCATCAGTGGCATATTTTATAGCATATGGTTTCTAGGTATCGAGAGGTCTAGTTAAGAAAGTAAAAGAAGAGTTAGAGATGATGTGATGTCTCACTTGATGTTCCAGAATAACACAAGGAAATCTATGGTGCAAGGAAGTTGAAGGAAGGCTGCGAGTAGTATAAATGGATATGTATGGGTCGGAAGCAAAAGTATGGTAGAGCGACAAGATTGTAGGAAGACACAATTAAGGATAAGAAAGGGCAGGTGAGAAGGTGGCGAGAATGGATAAGCCCTCGGGATTAAGCCCACGAATATAAGAGAGAGTTGATGGGTGCCTGAATAAGCTCAAAGGAGTCTATGACTAGTAGCATTTAGAAGAGATAGAATGTGCCCTGGTAGTGAAATAAGGGTGTGATTGCGATAGATAAAGGATGATGTTTAGGCCTTCGAGTGAGTAATGATTTGAAGAGGATTTCATGGATTGTACGAGATTAAAATACCCACGTAAGTGAATCACATTGGGATCCTATAAAATACGGTCATTGAAGTACAGTATCACCCCTAAGTGGATTAGGAAAGTCACTTCAAATGTTCCCCGATGAGATGTGATCCCTAGCGGTAGTGTTACATAAGAGGCCAAGTTATCGGTATTAAGATGAATCAACAATGGATGGACAAAGGTCACAAAGTATGAGATGAGATTAGGCCGTCATTATTAAGATGAACAGTAATGAGGGGTCATTAAAGGACTTAACTTATTGCATATAGGATAAGCAACGAAAGTAACTTGGAGTTCGGTAGCAGCCCTCAATAACGATAAATTAAAGTAAGAGTTATGGCAGTAAAGTCATATGGATGAAGAAACGGATCTATGACAGAAGGTAGCAACAGTTACTAGATTAGAAGGATTTCGACAACAAGTCGCGGTGTGAGAAAGAAGCTTAAAGGGGGGAAATGCCCTGACCCTTAGAATTATTCACAGAACAGTTGTTTAGATGTCAAGGAAAGTACTAAAGTATTCAGAGGACATAAGTTATGAAAATGATAAGTATATCAGTCAACATTCGAGGACGAATGATCCAAGGGGGGGAATGATGTTACATTTCGCATTTTCGTATGATAAAGGTTCGTCGTAAGTTAATCGACACAAGTTCGGGAATGAAATTATTTTGTGATTATAAGCATTATGCTATTTTAAACAAGTGATGAGTAAATTGGTGAAGGTGAGAAGGTAAGAAAATTGAAGAAAATGAATTTCGTCGAAATTTGATATTTTGGGATAAAATATGGCCCGAGCTAAAATACCTAATATTTATGGACTAGTACCATACAAGGTGCCACATGGCCATGATAGTGAGGTGTATAAGGTATGCTAAAAAAATGAGCAATATTTTAAGTAATTTGGAATAATTCTTAAGTATGTGGGTAATTGGTTAATTATTAGTTTGTGGGAGATTAATAAGTTAATTAAGAAATTTGTGGATAATCTTAATCAAGTTTTGGATAAGTTTAATAGCCAATAACGTGGCAGCAACTTAAAGATATTTGATGACTCTTCATTTTAGGCAACAAAATTAGATAACACATGGACTACATTTCTTAGTCATCCGTAACTTTGCCTCAAGGTCTCCGTAATTTGTTCCCAGATGGAGCAATTTATATTGGTAGTTACTTACTCTTGTTAAAAGCCTGGTTTTATTTAAAGTAGAATATATTTAAGTGACAAATAAGCTTCACGCAAAGTGCAATCTAATTAGAAATAATTAGACAGAATTTCAAGTCATCCTTCAGTTGTTCTTGTAAAAAGCTCTCAACCAAGTTAACTTTTAAGCCATTATTAGTTGCAAGAGTTGGCAGAAAAATTGAAAAGTATGAAAGCACCACAATATGATGTTGTATGTTACAACAGAGAGTCATATGAGCAACGCCAAGACCTTCGACAATCTAAATTAACATGAGATTTTACAATTTTAAGGGAGTACGGTGCAACCTTTTCCAAGAATATCATACGAATTTTTGCCTACTCTAGATATGTTAAGGATAAGCTCTTTCTTCATTTTGCATGATATCGTAATTACACAAGTTTGATAACGAGGTATAAAGAAACAATTCATGTCCCGAAATTTACGTATATTTTTCTTAGTCTTGTAAGTTACAATATTCTCCTTATCGGGACTTCATATTCAATTGAGTATTTTCTTTTTTTCAGTCATGAGAGGAGAGAATCTATATATACAGTATTACAGTATTTTCATTACCATCGAGCTATAATCGATGAGCAAGCCCCTATTGGGAAATCTCTGATCAGATGGTAAGTTATATACCGAGCCTACTGTGGCCGAGCGCCTATGAGCGAGCCCAGTTGGCCGAGATACAGAGCCTAGTATGGCCGAGCGCCTATGAGCGAGCCTACTACGGCAGAGAAGTTATATATATACCGAGTCTTATAAGCCCGGACAACTATTTTACTTACTATATTAAGAGAGTTGAGTCACTATCAGCAGGTAAGCATATCTTCAGATTATCATTGACTTCCAGTTGCTTTCAGTTATTATATTATCAGTTCAGTTTCAACTTTTAGTATAGTGCCTTACATACTCGGTACATTATTTCGTACTGACGTCCCTTTTCTGGGAGTGCTGCATTTCATGTGTGCAGGTTCAGACAGATAGACGGGTATACCTCCTCATTAAGTGTTGCCCGAGTTCAGCTTGATCGGTAAGCTCCATGCTTTTCGGAGTTGCCGGGTCTAGAGCTTTATGTACATCTTGTGTATATATGTATATATGTTATAAGTAGGTCGGGAAGCTGTTCCGATCACAGTATATCCACCAGTAGAGGCTTGTAGACATATCCTGTCAGTTAGTGCAGTATGTTGGGCTGGTAGGCCTTTTATGTATATTGTGTTGTTTTGCCAGTTGTAGTAGTTATGTCAGCCTTGTTGGCCCGACTTTATATTGATATTTAGTCAGCATTCGTAGTTGTCTTACAATGTGGCCCATGGACAAAGTATGACATCACATGTTCAGAGTTCCTTAGTCGCAAGTTGGCACGCAAGGATAGATGAGGCACCGGGTGCCGGTCTCGCTCCCAGGTTCGGGGCGTGACAGTTGCGCATGTGGCAAGACAAGATGGGAACATTGTTATGTATGTGTGGCGAGACAAGGCAGGCATTTATGTTACTATTACACACGTGGCGAGACAAAGTGGGTTGTGTCAGTGGTGATTTGTGGCCTGGGGGCATTTTGTTGTTGATAATTGTATAGTGGTATACGTACCTGTGTGAGCTTTATCTTGTGAAAGCTGTGTGAAAATATTCTACGTGATGTCCGTTCTTTTTCCTTATGCTTAATTGCTGATGTGGGCTATGGTAGTACACTTGCACAAGCATACACCTAGTTAAGCACTCTTATCGGATAAGAGGTGTTCTTGATATTGTTGAGCATAGATGCTCCCCCTTGTTTACTTGCCTTCTATGTGAGAATGACTCTATTGGCACGTGAGTCGTCAGTGCAGTTATGAGATGTTATGAGGGCACATGAGGGCAAGTGTTAGAGTTCAGGTATTGAGACCTGTAAATTTTGATTGGTCCGAGGCTCGGTGCCTCGTGGAGTTGCTGACTAAAACCTGATGTAAAAGCGGTTGTAGTTGCTGTGTTATTATTTGTCCTTGCTGCATTTGTGATTCCGAAAATAGGTTGTGCTCCATTTACCTTTCTGTGTCATTTTTATGATATTCCGCTGATAATTGTTGTTTCCTTCCTGATTGCCATTTCTGTACTGTGAGCCATATTGCATAGTTTTTATGTAGACATCATACTTTTGTTGTTTGTGTACTTATATCTGTTCAGTTTATTAGACCAGTAGGTGTCTTAACTGTTCCTCGTCACTACTCCACAGAGGTTATTCTTGATACTTACTGGGCACCGTTGTGGTGTGCTCATGCTACTCTTCTGCACATTTTTGTGTAGATCCAGGTACTTGTTCATTAGCTAGCTGTGTGGACTGTTGTGTGGAGACTTAAGGTAAATCTGATGCTGCATTTGCAGGCTTCAGAGTCACCTTCAACTTTTCGTTTTGAACTGTTTATTCTTATTTCTGGACAATTGTATTTAGAAGTTTTCTAGAAAATACTCTGTAGAGCTTATGACTTGTACTACCGGTTTTGGGAATTTTAAGAGATTCTATTTAAATAATGTTATTTTTTTAATTATTGTTAGGCTTACCTAGTCCCTAAGACTAGGTGCCATCACGATACCCAAACGGAGGAAAAATTGGGTCGTGACAAGTGGTATCAGAGCTCTAGGTTCATAGGTGCTACGAGTCATAAGCGAGTTTAGTAGAGTCTTGCGGATCGGTACAGAGACGCCTGTACTTATCTTCGAGAGACTACAGAACTATTAGGACAATCTCACTTTTTTCATTCCTACTGTGCGAGCTTATTAATCTCGAAGTTTGAACTTTTATCATTCCATTCTCTCACAGATAGTGAGGACACGAGATGCAGTTATAGACGACGCTGCTCCTGGAGCAAGTATTGCTAGAGGCAGAGGCGGAGGCTGACGAGGAGTAAGTGTCGCAGCCAGAGCACCTACCAGAGCAGCAATCGAGGAGCCGCCAGTAGTTCCAGTTAGGGAGCAGGTACCGGAGGCGCCTGTTATTACCCCCGGACTTCAGGAGACCTTAGCACAGTTTCTGAGTATGTTTGGTACATTGGCTCAGGCCGGGTTGATTTCGGTTGCACCAGCTACTTCACAGACCGGGGGAGGAACCCAGACTCCCGCAGCCCACACCCCAGAGCAGCGAGTTCATATTTGTTAGGTTCCAGGTGTCATGGCGACACAGCCTGTGGTTCTAGTTCAGCCCGTGATCAGGGCAGCAGCATCTGAGGAAGAGCAGCTTAGACTTGCAAGGTTCAACAAATATGACCCTCCTACATTCGGTGGTTTGGCTTAAGAGAGTGCACAGGGTTTTCTGGAAGAGTGTCACCATATTCTCCGTACTATGGGTATTGTGGAGATGAGCGGGGTTGCTTTTACTACGTTCCAGATCAGTAGAGCGGCTTACCAGTGGTGGCAGGCATATGAGTTGGGTAGCCCAGCTGAGTTAGCTTCACTTACGTGGGTTCAGTTTTCAGAGATGTTCCTGAGAGAGTTTGTACCTCAGTCCCTTTGAGATGCATGGCGCGCGGAGTTTGAGCAGCTGCGTCAGGGCACTATGTCAGTGTCAGAGTATGCCGTGAGATTCAGTGATTTGGCCAGGCATGCGCCTGCTTTGGTCGCCATAGTTAGAGAGCGTGTCCGCAGATTCATTGAGGGACTCAGGCACGATATTCGGTCCAGCATGGCTCGGGAGTTAGAGTCAGATGTTTCATTTCAGCAGGTGGTAGGGATCGCTCGTCGAGTAGAGGTCATGTGGGAGAAGGAGAGAGAAGACAGGCGAGGCCATGAGAGAGAGTACAAGCAAGATCAGGTGAGAGAGGACAGAGAGGTAAGGAGGCCTCATAGACTGGAGAAATCTACTAGTCCTTATTTTGGAGGTAGGGTACGACATGGTAGAGGTTTTGTGGGTCAGCCAGTTCAGTTTGCACTTCAAGCTTTGCACAGTGTTTCAGGTGCTCATGGGTCTGAGAGTACCCGTACCGTACAGTTCCCACAACCACATCAGCAGAGAGGTTGCTTCGAGTGTGGAGATACCAGCCATAGGGTGAGAGATTGTCCTAGACTCCGGATAGGTGTGTCACAGCGGAGTATTCAGGTGAGTAGAGGGCACCTAAGAGGGGAAGGCCCGACCCGTTGATGTGTTTCATATAGTAGGCTTGAGGCCACTGCACCAGATGATGTCATACAGGTATGCTTTTGATTTGTTACAAAGGGATACCATTCGTATTTTGATTTGGTCCTGCTAATCGGGGAGAGTTCCCCTACTTATTTTCCCACCTATGGGTGAGTTCATGACTTAGTATTATGTTTAGGTGTTTAACCCTGTTAGGAGACTCTATGAGTGGTAGCACGTGCCTATCATTTGTTTCTATTTATTTTGAAAGTTACGAGACTAGAAGTGAATTCATGTTGTCCATTATGGCAGGTTAATGTGATTCCTGAGTAAATTGGTTACGATTCATAATTTGATACTCTACCGGGGTGAGGGTTTAGTAAGTGTTATGATTTTATTAGCAGAATTGAATTAGTGGAAGATTTCCATTGGTATGATGCGTATTCGACATGTAATTCAGAGTTGAGGGTGAAACCCTCGCGATTCCATATGATTCGATATGTTTGAGCCGGGCTGCGTACCGCGGTGGAGGGTGATACCAGGATGAGATCCTTATGATTTGTTAATGTACTTTGATTTTTCCTTTTGAATTGATTCGTAGTAGGGTATTGTTAGAAAGTTGTTCCTGTCGAGCTTGTTTGATATTTATCTTATGTGTTTCTCTTTAAATATTTAGTCAATTTTGTTATGTGCTTCTTGAGTTTTGGCTTGCGGGGTGTGTGCCCGGTGGTGTTAGCTGTGACTTGTTGATTCGGGTGTATAGTTATGAGGTCTTCGTGTTTCTTGCATCACTGTCAGCGTTGTGGAGGTTTGAAACGGGTTGCTAACGGATATGGGTCTAATTGTCGGTGCTGGTTTTGATTTCGGGCAGCTAATGTGATCAGAAATGTTATTATCGGCCTATGTGTGGTGTGTCTTGTTGTGTGGTCGTACCTTGTGGATGTAGTTATGAGTTGTTACAGCTGGTTGAGACTGATACCAGTTATGGATTTAGAATCGGGTCTTTTGAAGATAAATGGAAGGTGAGAATTTTGACTCTAAGGCTTATCGGTGTTGGCAGAAAGGATGAATTACAGTTGGGATGGTGTCGTCAGTTTTTTGTGGATTTAGGGTGACGTGGAGTCGCCCGCTGGTGTATGTTGGATATGTACTTTCAGTGAATCGAAGACTTCGAGGAGATTCTTAGCACGTTCGAGGATGAACGTTTCTTTAAGAGGGGAAGGATGTAACGACCCGGCCGGTCGTTTTGAGAATTTAAGTCTCGTCCAGCGGCATAAGGCCCTGAGAAGCTTCATATTATTTGTATTGACTTGTGTGCGTGGTTGAATTCGGTTACCGGATGTTTCAGAGTGATTTGGGACACTTAGTCCCTAAAATGGAAGCTTAAGTCTTAGGATTTTGACCGTAGTCGGAACTATGTGAAGACGACTCCGGAATGGAGTTCCATCAGTTCCATTAGCTCCGTTGGGTGATTTTGGACTTAGGAGTGTGTCCGGACTATAAATCCGAGGTCTATAGCTGATTTAGGCTTGAAATGGCGAAAGTCAAATTTTTGGAGATTTGGATCGGAAGTGGACTTTTTGATATCGGGGTCGGAATGCGATTCTAAGAGATGGAACAACTCCGTTATGTTATTTGGGACTTGCCTGCAAAATTTGACGTCATTCTGGGTTGATTTGATAGGTTTCGGCACTGGTTTTATAAGTTATATTCATGGTACAATTCGTAGTTTCGACGTTGTTTGATGTGATTTAAGATCCCGAGCGGGTCCGTGTTAGGGTATAGAACTTGTTGGTATGTTTGGACAGGGTTCCGAGGGCCCCGGGTGTTTTTCGGACGAGTTGCGGATGATTTCCATAGTTTTGGGGAGGTCTGAGTTCTAGTGTAATCGCACCTGCGGACCTTGGGCGCAGGTGCGATGGTCGCAGGTGCGAAGGTGAAGGCGCAGGTGCGAGAAGAGCTAGACTTGGCAGCCTCCGCAGATGCGGAGAATTTATGCGCATCAGCGGCTCCGCAGGAGCGGATTTTGGCGCGCAGAAGCGAGAGGAAGCACAAGTGCGGTTTGGACGTGCGCACCTGCGGCTAATTATGTCGCAGGTGCGGTCACGCCTGGGCAGAAAAAAGAAATTCGAGGGTTTGATTTCATTCTTCGTTTTTGGACTTGAGAGCTCGAAAATTGGCAATTTTTCGAGGGATTTTTAGAGGAAACTTTGGAGTAATGATTCCGAACTTGTTTTTGGTCGTATTCCATTAATCTATAGTTGTTTTCTCCATTTAGGTTCGGATTTTTAGGGTTGAAATTGGGAAAAATTGGAAGAACTTCTTCAATAAAGATTTCGAGTTTTGAAAGGGGATTTGTGGTCGGATTTGAGTAATTCTTATATGGTTGGACTCGTGAGTGAATGGGTGTTCATATTTTTTGATTTTTACCCGATTATGAGACGTGGGCCCGGGTTGACTTTTTAGGGCAAATTTCGAAATTTTTGTTAAAATATTGATTTCATTGATTAGATGAGTCTATTATTATCTTATTCATGTTATGCAATTGTGTTTGGCTAGATTTGGGCCATTCGGAGCCGAATATTCGTGGAAAAGGCAATGTGACCGATTGTTTGAGCTTGATTCGAGGTAAGTATCTTGCATAACCTTGTGTGGGGAACTTCCCCTTAGGATTCGAGTCTTCTATATTGATTGTAGTCCGTGTACACAAGGTGACGAGTGCGTGCACAGACTTATTTGTGGAAAGTTGGCCTTTTAGTGTTCTTAGGTCCTTGTATTCATTGAATAAGCAGTTGTTCTTGTTATGATTATATATCTTAATTACTAGATTCACATCTAACTGCTTAATTAGAATCAATTGCTTCATGATCCACTCTTATCGTTACTTGATTCATATGTGCCTTAATTGAACCTGTTATCTCTTGTATAGCCATGCTATCTTTTCATAACTGCTTATCTTTATTTGGAATTTATATTATCTTATCCTATAATTGTTCAGTCTTAATTGAGGTTATAATTATTTTTCCACTACTTATCCTTAATTGAATTATTGAATATCCTTCGAAATTTCCTCAACCTTAAAAGAAGTTTAGATATCCTATATCTTAGTCGACGTGTTTTATTTGGCATTATTGGATTCGTGTTAGCTTCCATGTTGTTGAAATGTATATTGCGGGATCGTTGCCACACCTTAGTTTTCCCTTTGTTGAGTTGTTCTCTTTACGCCTAGCATTCTTTACTGTGGTTATTCTTTGTGAATTGGTTCTGCTATTTCTTTGTGAATTAAAGTTCTTGAGTTGATTTACTTGTCGTACTTTGTATTATTGTCATTGTTGCTGATGTACTTGTTGTGGTGATGCACGAGGTTTCTACCGTGCGGATTTTATTATTGTGATGCACGAGGTTTCTGCCGTGCGGTTATTATTATGGGGTTGCACGAGGTTTTTGCCGTGCTATTGTTACCATTGATATTTGCACATGCGATATGACAAGGCAGGATATGTATATATATATGTGGGTTGCGCATGTGGCGAGACAAGATGGGAACATTGTTATGCACGTGTGGCGATACAAGGCGGGCATTTATGTTACTATTGCACACGTGGCGAGACAAAGTTGGATGTGTCAGTGGTGATTTGTGATGATTTGTGGCCTGGGGGAATTTTGTTGTTGATATTTGTATAGTGGTATACGTACCTGTGTAAGCTTTATCTTGTGAAAGCTATGTGAAAATATTCTACGTGATGTCTGTTCTTTTTCCTTATGCTTAATTGCTGATGTGGGCTATGGTAGTACACTTGCACAAGCATACACCTAGTTAAGCACTCTTATCGGATAAGAGGTGTTCTTGATATTATTGAGCATATATGCTCCCCCTTGTTTACTTGCCTTCTATGTGAGAATGACTCTATTGGCACGTGAGTCGTCAGTACGGTTATGAGATGTTATGAGGGCACATGAGGCCAAGTGTTAGAGTTCAGGTATTGAGACCCGTAAATTTTGATTGGTCCGAGGTTCGGTACCTCGTGGAGTTGCTGACTAAAACCTGATGTAAAAGCGATTGTAGTTACTGAGTTATTATTTGTCCTTGCTGCATTTGTGTTTCCGGATTTAGGTTGTGTTCCATTGACCTTTCTGTGTCATTTTCATGATATTCCGCTGATAATTGTTGTTTCCTTCCTGATTGCCATTTATGTACTGTGAGCCATTTTGCATAGTTTTTATGTAGACATCATATTTCTGTTATTCATGTACTTATATCTGTTCAGTTTATTAGACCAGTGAGTGTCTTGATTATTCCTCGTCACTACTGCATAAAGGTTAGTCTAGATACTTACTGGGCACCACTGTGGTGTGCTCATGCTACTCTTCTGCACATTTTTGTGCAGATCCTGGTACTTGTTCATTAGCTAGCTGTGTGGACTGTGGCTGTGGAGACTCAAGGTAAACCTGTTGCTGCGTTCGCAGGCTTTAGAGTGACCTTCAACTTTTCGTTTTGCACTGTTTATTCTTATTTCTGGACAGTTGTATTTAAAAGTTTTCTAGCAAATACTCTATAGAGATTATGATTTGTACTACCGGTTTTGGGAATTTTAAGAGATTCTATTTAAATAATGTTGTTGTTTAAATTATTGTTAGGCTTACCTAGTCCCTATCACGATACTCAAACGGAGGAAAAATTGGGTCGTGACATTATCCTATAAGCATGCTATCTAGGCGGCAGTATAATAAAACAACAGAAGCAATCGATTAGTTAATTAGTTAAGACCGTATAGTCATGGTATCTAGATGAGCATTAATAAAGGTATGTATTATTACAACCCTATAGGCATGCTATCTAACAATCATATAGAAGTAGGCATGAGAGTAGGTAAAATATTTAGTCAAATAATCATGCTTTTGAATAATGTACAGGCATTAGGCAAGTTAAGTGAAGTGTGTGATTTTCTATAGACATACTTTCTACTAGCGTGTAGAAGTAGAGAAAGTTAAACAAGATACTAAATAAAGCACACGGACCATATAGGCATGTTCTCTACCCTTTATGCAAGAATAAAGCACGCCCATTCCCAATTTCACTAACGCCACAATTATTCGTTATTACAAGTTACGGGACCAAAATAGAATAATACAAACTCAAAGATGATAAAATACAGACCGAAACAACTACATGCCCCATCGAATAGTACATGCCTACTATAAAATAACCTAGTCAAATTTCGGGCCTTCGGCAACCTCACCAACCAACAAACCCAAATCTCAGGCTCACAAGGACGGTAGAATCTTCCTGAATCCAATGCTCAGGTCCAACAACACATATGTCCAAACACCAGGCCCAACGAATAACTTACTTAGACAAATGGATGCCAAACTTAACCATACAGGTGACAAACCGCTCATGAAATTAATTAAACAACTTTTCACACTTAACTCCTAAAGCTGTAACTAACAACAGTTCTAGCCAAAGCACATAGGCAAGATCACATGAAATACTGACAAGTTCACAAGGCAGGTTTATGCTTGTGTTCTCAGAAACAAAGCTAAAGTGATAGGATTGACCATCATAGGATAGTGAACTATTCTAAAAGAGTTTCAAAAGTAAAATGATTCAGAATTAGCCTAAAAGAACTTTAGACACAAGATTTAAACACGAAAATCTAATAGAGTCACAAACAAGAACAGATAGAGCATAGCCTCCACATGAAAGTTTTAACATGAAGGCCTAGTGAAAACAACATAACAGAACAGGTTCATGATTGAGCAATCACTTAGTTGAGAATGAGAAAAACTTTAACATACTGAACATATGTCATAATACCAAAGTTCAAAAACAATATCAGAACTCATGATAGGTGAAAATATATCATCTCTAGATTAATAGGACGTGCAGACCCTAGGTCTTGATAACATGTAGGATAAAGGGGCTAGATATTGCATCTCATTTTAGAGGTCTCTAGGCAATATTAAAGAGCAATGGATTGAACAAATCAGGGATCACACGTTAAATAGAAAGAAAGCATGTTTGGCTAATCAACGTGATCAACAAATAACTCAAGGAAAGCATTAATTTATACATAGATGATTTAACAGGAATTAGAACATATTTTAGGCAAAAATTAATTTGTCACAAGAATTCAGAACAGGGTAGAAGATAAACTCAGTACAAACAGTAGATGTAAGCATTCAGACACACACAAACACACCAGGCTAGACATGATTAAGAGAGCTAGAATCAGAGTTTGAATTTAGGCTAGTTCGGATGCTAGAAAAATATAGAACCACGAAAATAACTTTAGAGCAAATAGGCTGCAAACAGAGATGACGTAGTAGCATATTGATTCACAAAAGTCTCAATGACATAGATATACAGAGCAATAACACAAACGAACAGATAATGAAACTGCAAAGGTCAAAGGCAGTTACCAGTTACCAATTAACGAATAAGCAAATGAGAAGAGCAATTTCTAGAAGTAATTAAATTAATAGTAGCAAAGAGCACTAGAATCCCCAAAATCCCAGTGCGTCAGAGTTCCTAAGGGTCTCGAATGAACACCGGGCAGTGCTCGCACTGGGAAAGAACACAATCGAATTCGAATGGCCTTGGCTTTCAGCCGGCCAATATCTCAAATTTCAGAGTATAATGAGTGAAAATGAGAGAATAATATAGTGATTCCGGTCTGTCCAAAGGGAAAATTGGGAAGGGGTTATATAGTGGTAGAAATGGAACAAGCAAACATGAAAAATAATTAATCAAACACAAATAAGGAAAGAAAATCTCATGCAATATATAATAGAACAAGTGAAGGAAAAAATTGACATTTCAAATTCTAGTTCGATGGGAATCAATGAGTAGTTGAGGATCTTGGTAAATCGGACCCATATAACTTGGTAGTGAGTGTACATATACGAAATAGCGTCTAAGTCTCAAAAGTGAAGCCGATTTCCTTTGATTCGGAGACTTGTATTTTTCAAATATGAGGCAAATACTGAGTAACGCCATAATCTTGTAAGTAGCAATGAGGTAACACGTAAAAGGTAAGAGAATCACAGAAAGAATCCATGATTTGATCGGATTCAGAGAAGATTTGGGGAGTCGGCTAGGGTTTGTGAAGTAAGGGGAGGGTTTGCAAGCGTATAGAGGCGGCTGCTGAGGGGAAATGGGTTAGGGTTTCAGGGTTTGGTTAATTAAAAGAGCTTGGGTGAACGAGGGCCATTGATCAACGGCCATGATTTAAAGGATGAACAGGGCGGGTCGTTTAAACAGGTATCGACCGGGTAAAATTAGAGGGTTATTTGGCTTGGGGCTCTGTGAGGCTTAATGGAGATGGGCCAGCTATTTTGGGCGTTGATTTGGTCCGAGATTAGCTCAAAATTGGGCTACAATTTAAATACATGAAATTCATTAAAATATAAATTATAGAAATGAATAATAAATAATAAAAATATTATTCGTGCAGTAAAATAACAACTTAACATTATAAAAATATAAGAAAAGCTATTTTGATATAAATAATATAATTAATACCACTATATATAGAATATAGGCTATTATTGCAAAATTATATAAAATAACTTCAAAATACAAATATAATTATAAAAAATAAGTAAAATATTATGAGACATATATGTGGATGCAAATAATAAATTTGAGTGATTAAGTCTCCACAAAAACATTTAGAGGGTAATCAATACATATTCAAGTAATTTAAATGCAAGAAAATCAATTTTAAATCTTTTAGAAATTATAAAAAATTATAGAAATTAGTTGTATGGATCTTGCAAATTGGTGATGATGCAGGAATGATATTTTTAAACATATATGATATTTATAAAAATATGAGGGCAAAAGTATCAACATCACGTCCAGATGTACCTGGATCTGCACACGAAGTGCAAAGTGTAGTATGAGTACAACTTACCCAATGTACTCAATATGTATCGTAACTAACCACGACGAAGTAAAAGGAGCACAAATTATAAGTGATGCTAGCTATAACCTGTACAGTTTCATCCTTTTAACGAGTACAGAACAATAATGAAATCAAGTCATAAAGCATAGGAAGAAGCATTTGTGTGTGTATGTGTACAGTTTCTCAAATACTCTACATAATCAATGTTCAGAATATAGAGATGACATGCAGTTAGATCAGGTAATTAATCATGAAAATTACAAGTAAAGATGAAATTCAAAATCCAAACAAACACTGGCCAAATTTCCTATTTTTTTCCAATTCCATACCAAATCACTGATCAGTTTTCCTCAATATTCGGTGTACACCATACAGATAGAAATATGAGAGGGTGATCCAAAGGGGGTGGATCCATATCCACACGCAAGCACGACCAATTCAACGTGCTACCAGCTCGGCGTAGTCACATGCTCAATATCATAATCCGCCCGGCGTGGTCACATGCATAATAGTATAAGCCGCTCGATGTGGTCACAAGCATAACAACACAATCTGTCCGATATAGTCACGGGCATAATAACACAATCCGTCTGGAGTAGTCACAGGAATAACAACACAATCCTCCACTACAAAAAAGGGATATTTACGGGGGTTCTTTTGCGGAGGTTGGTATTAACACCCGCAAATTGTATTATATTGCTAGGGTCAATCAAGCCGCCGAAAACTATCTTTTAATCGGGGCGGTCAAGACCTCCGCTAAATACAAATAAAGAGCGCTAAAGTTTTCCCACGTTATTTTTCTAGTTTCCCTTATTTTTCCCCCAAAATCCTTTTTCTCATTCTCTCTCTCACTTTCACCTGGAATACATTTCTTTCTCTCACACTCCCCCTAATCTGAAGAAAAACAAAGAGCCATACGTCTCACAAATTTAGCAGTGAAACTTCAATCACTCCTAATATTATTTACCATTGTTTAAGTAATTTGTTCTATTGGCTTTATTTTAAATTTTATTCAGGTAATTTCTCTTATTTGAAGAATGGGTCAGCCATGGATATATGAATTCTAGCTTGGAATTTTCAAATTTAAACTTATAATATTTTTTCGTTTTCCTCATTTTCCCAACTCCTTTTACTCATTCTCTAGTTTTGTGTAATTTTCAAGTGTATTGCCATTTGCTTCAGTTAGAGTAATTTCTCCGCACGTGTATTGTTATATTTGCTTAAAGGTCTTTCTTTTATCTTGCATGTTCGATTTTTACTATGATTTGAGTGTGACTGAAAGTATTTTAGTTTTTAAATATATGTATGCTTTTGTTAGGTATGACTGAAACTTTTTCCTTCTTTTGTCGTTCTTAGTAGCTTGAAATTTGGGGTTAAAATTAAATTTTTTAAGAGCTTGTAGATTTGGGGTTAAAAAGCAACAGTAGCTTTATCTGAATATTGTTCATTGTCCGGTAAGTGTGAAATAGTTACTTTTATTAAGATTGTTTAATTTTTAAAATGTGCCTTTGTGAAAGGGGATGCTTTTCGTTAGTTCTTATATATGACAATACTTATGGACTTATGAGGTGTAGTTTTCTGCCTTTGAGTATTACTTTTAAATTAAGTTGAAAAACGATAAACAAATTAATTTCTATTAAAAAAAAACATATAATGTAGGAATATTTAAAACTTAACAACAAAAACTATCAAGTTACCCCAGTCTAATTTGATTTACTTACAATTTGCAAAACTATTCTAATTATTTATCGAACTCTATTGCGCAAAAGAACCCTCATTGACAGTTGCACTTCTGAAATTTTTAAATCAATTTGTACTTTCTAATGGACAAGTCTTGGATTGGAATGCCAAGAACCTCAACGGAATATTTGTTTGGTTTGAATCAATTTCTAGATTTTGCATTTACGAATGGAGCTATAAGAGATAAAATAAAATGTCCTTGTCCGAAATGTGATTTTGGTAAGTGGTAGACAAGAGGTATAGTGCTTGATCATTTGATTTGCAATCCATTCCTCAAAATTATGTCACTTGGATTCTTCATGGGGAAATAAATGCATTGCAGAATTCTGGGAACATAGAGGTCACTCAAGATGCACCACCTCCTGAAAATCCTATAGAGTTTCTGATTAATGAAGTATTTCGAGGTATGGGGCACGAGGGCGTTGATGTAGGTCCATCACAAGTAGTGGAAGAAGAAGAAATATTAAATGATATTCCCGCTTCAAATAATAAAGACTTTTTTGAGTTGCTGAGAGATGGAGGTCAAGAACTATATGAAGGGTCCAAGTACTCAAAGCTAGAATGTTTGTTAAAATTATATCACATAAAGTGCTTGTCAGGGCTAAGTGACAAGGGAATGACTATGATACTAGATCTTCGAAGGGATGCATTTAACTTTGCAAAGATCCCTGATTCTTTTTATCAAGCTAAGAATACCATCAACAAGCTTTGTCTTGATTATGTCAAAATAGATGCTTGTCCAAATGACCGCATGTTATATTGGGAAGATGATTCTAATGAGAAAATATGCAAGTATTGTCACACTTCTAGATGGAAGCTTAATGAGAAGAGCAAGAACAATCATGTGTCTACTATTGGTAAGAGGAAAGAGAAGAAATAAAAGAAAAGAGCCAAAATTTTGCGTTACTTTCCATTAAAACCAAGAATACAAAGATTGTTCATGTGCTCTAAGACTGCCGAGCATATGAGATGGCATGTGGAGGATAATAACAAAGATGGAATCATGACACATCCTAGAGATGGTGAGGCATGGAAGAGGTTTGATACAATCTTTCCTGAATTTTCTTCTGATCCACGAAATGTTCGATTAGGACTAGCTAGTGATGGTTTCAATCCTTTTGGGACGATGAGTACTACTTATAGCATTTGGCGAGTGGTTATAGTTCCATATAATCTTTCACCTTGGTTGTGTATGAAACAATCAAATTTTATCCAATCAATGATCATGCCAGATCCGCGTATAACAGGGAATAATATAGATTTATACATACAACCCCATATTAAAGAGTTGAATGAGTTATGGTGTGAAGGTGTGAAACTTTTTGATTCATCAAAGAATGAAATATTTAGAATGTGAGCAGCCCTTATGTAGACAGTTAGTGACTTTCCTGGACTTGATATCTTATCTGGTTGGAACACCCATAGTGGTTTTGCATGTCCCTCTTGTAATTTTAATACAGAACCTTGTCGGCTTCATCACAATAGAAAGTGGTGCTTTACTGGTCATCGTCGATTTTTGTCAAGAAATCATAAATTTAGATTAATGATGCATCATTTTTATGGTAATGTGGAGGAGAGGATCCCGCCAAGAAAGTTATCTGGTTCTAATATTTTGCAGCAAGTGAAAGAAATTGATGTTACATTTGGAAGACCTGTGGCGTTGAATGATAGAAGGAAAAGAAATAGACAAAGGAATGTTGGGCAAAGTGAAACTCTGCAATGGAAAAAAAAGAGCATATTCTTTGATCTTCCATATTGGGAATTCAACTTATTGCACCATAACTTAGACGTTATGCACATCGAAAAAAATGTATTTGACAATATTATAAATTCTTTGCTAAATGATAAAAACTAATCAAAAGATCATGTTAAGGCTCGAAAAAGATCTACAAGATATGGGCATAAGACGTGATCTTTGGCCTGATGAAAATGAGGAATGCCGGCTTGTTGCTTTTGCTGTTCCAAAGGAGAAGAAAATTTCCTTCTTCAAAAATTTAAAGAATGTCTTAGTGCCAGATTGTTATTCAAGTAATATTTCTCGTTGTATTAATTTGGATCAAAAGTGGATTTTTGGATTAAAAACCATGATTTCCACATCAGTATAGAACAATTGTTACCCATAGCAATTTGAAATATGCTTCCAAATCATGTTGTTGTGGTTTTTGTAGAGCTTTCTTCCCTTTTTAGACACCTTTGTCTGAAAAGCTTAAACCTCGCGGACCTCGAAAAGATACAAGATCGGATTGTACTCACACTTTGCCACCTACAGATGTTGTTCCATTCATCTTTTTTTACTGTAATGGTTCATTTAACATTCTATTTAGCGGATGAAGTAATACAAGGTGGTCCAGTACATTATCGGTGGATGTATTTTATGGAAAGGTAAATTACTCATTTATTAATAAAATTCTTTGAATTGTTCTTTTAATGGTAATTCAAAGTAAATACTTATTCTAATACTATTCCATTTTGTTTATAGACTATTAGGTCATTTTAAGTCTCTCGTAGGGAATAAAGCACGACCAGAAGGCTCCATCGTTGAAGGTTACATGGTATTAACCAAATCATATTGAACCTTCCGATATATCATATATGTTCCCTCGGCAAGGTAAACCAGTTAGACGCTCCTCCACATTCTGCATGACTCCTTTGGAGAAGACTTAAGCTCATCGATATGTGCTACTTAACTGTGATGCAATGAAGCCATATATTGAGTAAGAAATTTTAATTAATTAGATTTTTGACAAAGGCTTTAGAGTGAAGCGATAAAAATTGATACATGTAAATCCTTTCTAGTGAATTTAGGGAGCACATAAGAAGGAGTTCAGGAGGCTAAAGGCCTTCAGTAACAGAGATAGAGAGGAGAGTTAATAGGGAGCTTCCTGATTGGTTTTCAAAGTGAGTAAGTGCATTGTAGTATATTGTTTGTCTATGTGTAGCTCTCTTTCTTGAATTTTGAATATTGACGAAAATAATTTTGCTTATTTAGATTATGAATGCGGACATAGCAGACACGATCTCTGTTGACATGCAATTCTTAGAACGAGATCCAATGCCAGATGCAAGGAGGTTCACTGCTTATAACATTAATGTATTCAACTTTCGAACTTTGTCCAGAGAACAAGGATTGAAAACTGAAAATAGTGGAGTTTTTCTTACCTTTGATACTTCTTGTATTGCATCTAATGCTGATAGAAATGCAAGACAAGCAGACTTGCCATATTATGAAAAGCTAGAAGAAATAATTGAGCTTAATTATTATGGACGATTCACAGTTGTACTCTTCAAGTACCAATGGGCGGACACTACTCGAGATAGAGGGTTCAAAAGAGATGTTTGGGATTTTATATGTCAATTTTTCGAGATTGATTCATATTGGTGATCGTGAGGATCATGATCCTTATATTGAAGCATCGCAAGCAAAAATGGTATACTATGTTGATGATGAAACTGATGAAGGATGGAGTATGGTCATGTATCTAAATCCAAGAGATTTGTTTGACATGAGAGTGGTAGATGAAGAAGAAATATACGAGAATGAACCATTCCAACAACAAGAATTTGAACAATTTTTTTATCTTAATTATGAGAATATCCAAGTTTCAATATAGGAGCATATGCCTAAATAGGATTTAGGTTTTTTAGTTTCTGTAGTACATTTCTTGGGTTGAGCATTTAAACATTTTGTTGTTATGTAAAAACACTGTGAATTGAAGATTTAAGGATGGTTATATATATCTGAACAACTTTATGATTGGTTTAATGTCTCTTTGTTTTGATATTTCTTTGATAAAGATGTTTTAATATTCCTTTGTTTTGTCTAGAAGACTTATAAGTGCTACTGAATCTTGGTTATAGATGTGTTGAGGCCCTGGCGTTACCAGAACTTCCAAAAGCCAGTTCAGTCAGCTTCAGCTTCCGCTTTAGCTTCAACTTCCTTTTCAGCTGCTACTTCAACTGCTGCTTCAGCTTCAGCTTCACCACATCTGACATCATTTCTTCAGCCAACACCACAGCCAACACCTTCAGTTCATGCTACAACACATGTGGCCCCAGTAGTTCATGTCACAACACATGCGGCCTCGTCAGTTCATGCTGCAGCACAGCCGGATCCGTCCATATAGACCACAACGCAGTCAATTCCATCAGTTCAAGCTACATCACAACGCAGAAGGTGTGGTGCACGTGAGTCTACGTCGCATTGGACAATAGATGCGATAGGTAAACTTTTCTGCTTGGTTTCATCTCTATTTCAAACTCCTGAATCCTCTTTTACTGTTTCTTTATTAAAATTGGTTGACATGAACTATTTTAACCTACATTTTGTGTATTTACGTTATTTTTGGTATTTTAAAGAACTGTTGGTGCAAGTTTATTTGTAGCAGCAGAAGTTCAATTGGAGTAATTCAAGAAAACAAGTGAAAGAAACAATATGACTACATGACCATATTATTTAAAAGAAAAAAATTTCAATATTTTTTTCAACTTATTTTAACTTTTCTTGTTACTAAACACTTTCAAATTTTAGGAAATATAAGAGAGTGTTAGTTCTGCTTGTTTTAACTTAGTATTTATTTTTAAAGATTCATAAGGAGTTAGCAAGAGACTCAAAATAAAGGATAAAGATGTTATCAATTTGTCTAGTGGAGATTGTATCGTGGTTGAATTTGATGATATGGATCAACCAATTGGAGAAGGACAAGGCGTTCTTGCAGACTTTTGTGAAAAATTAGCTACTGATTGCTCCTTATTTCCAATCAACTTTGATAAATGGCCTGATTTACCCGAGTCATGCTTCAGCTGTTACTTTGATCAAATTATAAAGGTATAATATCTATATTGTCATGACTAAATCTCTATTTTATGTCTTTGACTGTGTATTTGCATGTTACAGATAAACTAACTAATATTTTATTCCTGAAGCCGCGCTTTTATTTTAGGACATCTGAATCTAATGCACGACTATATGTTTATACTTCTATTGCAAAGAAGTGGGCTGCAAATAGGCTAAAGATGTGTTATGCGTTCAATGACCCACTTAAGAGCAGAGATGAGATTATGGATAATGTTCCGGATAGGATTCCACAAGATCATTGGACTACTTATTGTGATTACTATTTTAAAGAAAAAACTAAGGTATATATTCAAATTCTTCGATTGGTATGTGTAATTATATTCTTATTTGTTGGTATATTTAACTTTCAAGTATCTTATTTTCTAAGAAAACATGTAAAAGAAATGATGAAATTCGGAAGCTGCAAACCGTTTCACATATCGGTGGATCCAAGCCTAACTCTAGTAGAAGAACTGAAATGGTGAAAGATGTTAATTCATATAGTTTACTTTAGTTATTAAACTTGCAACTATTGCTAATTAGTTAAGTTATTTCGACTTGATTTTTCTGTAGATGATTGAGACTGGACAAAAGCCTAGACGAGCACAACTTTATCTTGCTACTCATAGGAAACATGATGGATCATATGTTAATAAGGCTGCAAAAGAGATATGTGTAGGTTTTTATTTGTTACAAACTTAATAAAATTATGAAAGCTCATCTTTTTGGCTATCATTGTTTGTTCTGTCATATGAACTCGTCTCTTCTCTTTCTGCAATGGGATATGTGAATACTATATTTAGGAAAAGATTGATCAAGTTTTGAGTCAAAGCACCATAGATGAGTCTAAAATTTCGCCAAATGATATTGTTGGTAAGATGCTAGAAAAAGAGTACTCATGAACAGTATGGTGCTTGGGATTAGGGGTTTTCCCTAGCAGAGCTTTTAAACATACAAGACCACATTTTGGTGTTATGAATGGTTCAAGTTATAATAATAGTTCACGTTCTTCTGTGTGCCAAGATAAGTACAATCAAGTTTTGGATGCTCACAATAAAAGAATTACGCTCAAATTATGAATGCGCACATTCAAATGATTAATGCTTTCAAGGCCTATATGATAATGAAAGAAGGGAGGATTCGTGAAGAATTTGCTGGGATCTTTGTTCCTCCTTCTGCTACAACGGTAAAAAAAGTTCATAATTAATATTTATATTGAAAGAGTTGAAAATAATAGTTCATCTACCAATATTGTTGTTGCATCTGTTGTTCCTCTTCTTGCTGTATTTTATGAACCAAACAACAAGACTCACTGTAAAAAAAAAAGCTTTAAAATGTGGTATATATGTTAAAAGATGGTTCTTTTTTACATACCATGTTGTGTTTGTTTCTGTTGCATCAGTTGTTTTCCTTCTTGCTGCTGTTGTTTTGGTCTATGAACGAATCTAACATCAATTATTTACTGTAAAAATAGCATAAAAATATGGTAATATGTGTAGAAATGTATCTTTCTTATTTACAATGTTGTTTTTGTTGCTGCTGCATCTTATGATTTTCTTCTTGGTGCTGATGTGCTGTTTTTATGAACCAAACAACAAGAAATCACTGTAAAACATGACATGATGTGGTTAATATTGGATCTTTTTTATACACCCGGATCTGGAGTCACAATTCACGAGCATTCTAGAATTTACTACAAGTAATAGTCTGAAAGAAATACAACTATCTGAAAGAAATACAACTATCTGAATGAAAGAAAACAGTAGGACATAAAAGATAGATGGGGACTTCAAGGTCCGTGAACGCCGACAGATCTACCTTGAGTCTCCGGACAACGAACCAGTAGCAAATCTCGATCAACCTGAGCCGGTATCAAAATCTGCACAGAAAGTGCAGAGTGCAGCATCAGTACAACCGACTCCATGTACTGGTAAGTGTCGAGCCTAACCTCGACGAAGTAGTGACGAGGCTAAGGTAAGGCACCCTACAAATCAACATGTACAATTTAATAGTGTATATGCAAATAACGAAAATGAAGAACTAAATAGAAAATGTCGGAAGGGGAACATACTGAGGGGAATACAAGATAAAGAACTACAACAGAGTGATCACCGGAGCAGTCAATATACCATGAATCAACAGGAATAGTGAATATAGTAAGGAAAAATGCACGGCATCACCCTTCGTGCTTTTACTCTCAATCTCACCATAAAATAGATAGAAACGGCACGACATCACCCTTCGTGAATTAACTCTCATATCATGGCACGACATCACCCTTCGTGCATTAACACTCACAATATGGCACGACATCACCCTTCGTGCATTAACACTCACAATATGGTACGACATCACCCTTCGTGCATTAACGCTCCCAATATGGCACAACATCACCCTTCGTACATTATCACTCTCCCTTACCATAATGCAATGCATAAATATCTACAGGGAGATAGAATAACAAGTACAAATCTTACCTCAATACTTGGTTCCAAAACATCAATCTCGACTTTGAAATCAAAACTCAATTATCACCAGAAAATCCGTAAACATGATAAGAACGATAAATTAAACAACACTAGTATAACATATCGCAATTAGGCATGGGAATGGGACAATATAAGAAAAATTGAGAAACATAAAAAATAGGTAAATTTGGCGGCGCATAAGTACTCATCACCTCACGTATACGCCGCTCTCATGAATTTCACTTAGCAAGTAATCTAAGATTCCTAATTCCCTCAAGTCAGGGTTAGACACAATACTTACCTTGCTCCGAAAGCCACTTAATTATCAATCATAACTTTTCCTTTGGAATTCACCTCCAAACCACTCGTATCTATTCAAAAATGACTCAATAATATCAAATATTGCTAAAGAAATCAATTATATTGCATAAATTATATTTCCCAAATTTTCCTCCAAAAACCCCGGGCTCATTTGGTCAAAACCCAAAGTTCAGACCAAAATCCATTCACCTATTCACGTCCGAGCCCGAATATGTAATTAGTTTTGGAATCTGACCTCAAATTGGGGTCTAAATCATCAAATTTCCGAAATCCCTAGTTTCTATCCTAAACCCTAATTCTACCATGAAAACTCTAGATTTTAGGTTAAAATTTCAAGAAATGTAATGGGTAATTGAAAGAAAATGATTTAGAATCACTTACCAACAATTTGGGGAAGGAATGACTCTTGAAAAACCGCTTCTCACCGTTTGGGTTTTGAGAAATATGAGTTTTTGGCTAAAATCACATTTTTGGATTCTGTTAAGTGCTGGGCGACAGTGTTCATCGCGTTCGCGAGAGCACTGTCATGTTCGCGATGGGTAATGGCTGCCAAGCCTTCGCGTTCGCGAGACCCATCTCGCGTTCATGATGATTACTCCCCCTGGCCTTCGCGTTCGCGATGAAGCAACGACCAACCCCCCCCCCCAGGTCCCCACATGCTTCGCGTTCGCGTTGAGCCAGTCGCATTTGCGAAGGGTAAGTCCCCCATCACTTCGCGTTCGCGACCAGGACTTCGCGTTTGCGAAGAACAAAACTTCAGCTGCCCAGTTTAATCTTCACGTTCGCGAGAGTACCTTCGCGAACGCGAAGAAGGATATGCCAGAACACAGACTCTGCAGAAAAACCATCTTGGGCCTATCCGAAACTCACCCGAGCCCTCGAGGCTCCAAACCAAACATGCACACAAGTCTAAAAATATCATATGGACCTGCTCGCGTGATCAAATCGCCAAAAATAACACCTAGAACTACGAATTTAGCACCAAATCAAATGTAATTCTCAAGAACACTTTAAAATTTCTATTTTCTCAACTAGACGTATCAATCACGTCAAATCAACTCCGTTTCTCACAAAATTTCACAGACAAGTCTTAAATATCATAACGAACCTGTACCGGGCTCCGAAACCAAAATACGGACCCGATACTAACAATGTCGAATATCAATCAATTCTTAAAAACAAATAATTTTTAAACTTTTAATTTTCATCAAAAAATCATAACTTGAGTTAGAGACCTTCGAATTTGATTCCGGGCATATGCCCAGGTCCCATAATTTAATATAGACCTAGCGGGACTGTCAACTAAAATTAACTTTTAAGGAAAAAATTCTTATTTTTATTAGTTTTCAACATAAAAGCTTTCTGGAAACCTGCCCGGACTGCCCACGCAAATTGAGGAGGGTAGAAATGAGATTTTTAAGGCTTAAGAGCGCATATTCGAGTTCTAAAACATAAGATGACCTTTTGGGTCATCACACAAGCGGTCACGAAAAAACCCCCGCAAATTGATTGCGGCGATCGATATTGCAGGGGTTTTGAAAACCGACGCGACTACAATTTGCGGGGGTTGCTGACTCCCGCGAATAGCCCTTTTTTGTAAAGCGGCCGGCTTTATACTATCATAGCTCAATTCGGCAATATCATCATAGAATAACATTTATCAAGTTCATTCATGGATTAAACCTCTATGTAGCCTCAAACATGGCTCAAATAGTTCACAACAATGTTATAAATATGAGAAACATCACAGCTTAAGACTTAAAAGACAAGTCAAGGCATATCTTAGCTTAAGCAGAACCTGAGCATGGATAAATATCCCCGGTGTTAGTACATGGGCTCAAACCCCACATATGTGCGCAACCATAGCATGTAGCTAGCACAAAACATTCTAGCAACTAGTGCCTCAACCAAGCTTAGACAAGATACTTATCTTAACCAAGCTAAATTACTCCACTAACAAGGCTTTCCCGTGCGTATCAACCTCCGGAAGGTTCGAATCTAGCCAAAATAACGTAATAGTATCAATAAAAGCTACAGGAATTGATTGTACATGACAAAGCTAAGATCTTTAACGAAAATCAAAAAGTCAACCAAAAATAGTCAACCCTGGGCTTACACCTCGCTACCCGACAAAATTGAAAAATTCTGAACACCCACTTAATTATGAGTCCAACCAAACCAAAATCATCCAATTCCAACAACAAATCGCCACTCAAATTCTCAAATTTCACTCTCCAATAACATAGTCTAGAAATCCCTAAATTCTAACTTAAATTCTTGAGAAATAGGTGAAATAATCAATGGGTATTCAATATTTATGGACAAAACTTATTAAAAGTCACTTACCTCTTCAATTTAGGTGGAAATCTCTCAAAAAATCGCCCTTGTCCGAACTTCAAAATCCAAAAAATGAGAAAAAAAATCAAACCCTTCGATTTAAAAACACTGTCAGCGATCTCGCTTCTGCGGAACAAATAAGCGCACATGCGCTTCTATTTTTGCGGAAAAACTATCGCATCTACGAAGCCCACTAAGGATCCTGACCAGCCGCACCTACGACCGAAATCCTGCTTCTGCGGGTCTGCTATTGCGGTGTTACTCGCGCTCATACGAGGCCGCTCCTACAGAAGCTATCCGCATCTGCGGTTCCTACTGTTCATGTCCAATCTCCTCTTATGCGGAACAACCATCCGCAGAAGCAACTTCTTTTCAGCGGAACCCAGCTCGCTCCTGCAAAATTCCCGAAGACAGCTCCCCTTCCGCATCTACGACACTCCAGCCGCACCTGCGGCGTTGCATCTGCGGTCAAGCCCACCGCAGTTGCGGTTAAACCAATAACCCAAATTTTTCAGCAATGCTTTAAGTCCAACTCTTGATCCGTTAATAATCTGTAATTCACCTAAGGCCCTCGGGACCTCAACCAAATATACCAACACATCCTAGAATATGATATGAACTTTGTCGAAGCCTCAAATCACATAAAACAACATCGAAGTCACGAATCGCAACCCAATTAAATCCTATTGAAAATAATAAATTTCCAACTTTTAAAAACAATGTTGTCATGACCCAAAATCCTAACCTATCGTGATGCCGCCTATCTCAGTACTAGGCAAGCCGACAATATCAATAACCCATGATTTCCGTTAAATTTTAAAAAACATAACGTTTAATACAATACCAAAAATCTAGCAATTTTCGATACAACACTCCCAAAACCTGGTGTCACTGAGTACATGAGCATCTAATATGAGTACAAGTCTGGAAAATACTGTCTATAATAGTCTGAGACCAAATACAGTAAACCAAGAAGATAGAGAAGGGGAGACAAGGTCTGCGGAACACGACAGCTACCTTAAAATCTCCTGAAAATCAACTGCGCGAAATGATCAACACCTGCTATGTTCAGGAACACCTGGATCTGCACACGAAGTGCAGGGTGTAGAATGAGTACAACCAACTCAGCAAGTAACAATAATAACTAAGGAACTGAAGATAATGACGAGCTACGCAGTCATGTTTCACTTTCAGTAGTTCTAGCAAAGAATAGACATGCTTTCAAATCCGGGAGTTTAAGTCAAATCAATTTTATACAGTTCAATTTCAAGTAATCCGAATATAAATTCATTAGAGATTTTGCAATAATGACAGATAGCAACCAAGTGCAACAACAAATGCAAAGCAGGTACAGCTTCTCAGGCAACAGTCACTCAGCTCAACCACTCGGCTCTCAGCCCTCATCACTCACACTCAATGGGTACCCGCACTCACTGGGGGTGTGTACAAACTCAGGAAGGTTCCTATATCCCAAGCGCCATAATCTGCACGGATAACTCACGTGCTGCATGGATAACTCACGTGCTATAATATCCTGCACAGACAACTCACGTGCAATAATATCCTTACCTCACCGACAAGCCCTCGGCCTTACTCAGTCCTCAACCTCTCAAGTCTCTCGGGCTCTCAGAAATCACAAAGATCAGCCCAAACAAAGATAACATAGTATATCAACAAATATCCAGAAAGACTGAGGTATAATACGCAAGAAAAATCATGACTGAGTACAAGACAATAATTAGCAAATAATTCAACAAGTACGTGACCTCTACGGGTCTCAACAGTACTATAACATAGCCTAAGCATGATTTATAGTCAAATTTCTTCAACACAACGAGATCATATAGTTAACAACAAATTATTCAACTTTATAGTTTCCCGGGATGGACCAAGTCACAATCCCCTCGGTGCACACCCACACGCCCGTCACCTAGCATGTGCGCCACCTCCAAAATAATCACATGATACCAAAATCCGGGTTTCATACCCTCAAGACGATATTTATAATTGTTACTTACCTCCAACCGTGTAATTCTTTATTCTGATATGCCTTTTCCACGAGAATTGGTTTCCGAAAGCCTCGTATCTAGCCACAATTAATTCGATTCAGTCAATACTAATTATTGTAATTAATTCCATAAGGAGATACTAATTTTACCAATAAAATCCAAAATTAACTCAAAAATTGCCCGTGGGGCCCACGTATCGGAACCCAACAAAAGTTATAGAATATGAACGCCCATCCAACCACGAGTTCAACAATACAAATTTCACCAAACTCCGACACCAACTCGACCCTCAAATCTTCAATTAAAGCCTATGAAGATTTCTACCATTTTCAACCCAATCCTTACCCATTTGAACTTAATAATCTTTCCACAACCTTATTGGTATGTATACATAATACTCTTACACCCAAGAATCATACTATAAATCACCCAATTTTACTCCAAACCCGAAATTGAAGAATTGAGAAAAGAAATTCTTACCTCTTTGAAGCCCTAGCAAGATCCTTGTGAAATCTTCAAACCTTGAACAAGAATTGATGGATAAATGACTAAGACTTCACTTTCTCTCTCTAAAATGCTCTCACCTCTCTCTAAAATATCATATGAAAACCCTTCAAAATGACCCCCAATAGTGTTTTATAAGAATGGGTCGGGTTTATAAAACCAGAAAAATGAAGCTCCGGAACAGGTTCTGCGGATGTATATGCGACCGCATAATAGTTATGCGGACCACATATCGGTCGCATAATCGGTGTCCAATACTGGCAAACATCTGTCTGTGTATGAGGTCAGTATGCGGCCTGCATACCTATTATGCGATCGCATAGTGACCGCAGAACAATTATATGGTCGCATAGTCGACCTCATATTTCATCCAAACAGGCCCTCTTCTGCCTCACTTCTACGGCCATTATGCGGCCCGCGGAGTGATTATGCAGTCGCATAATGGACCGCAAAAACGTGTTTTTTTTTTCCGCCAAAATGTTTCCTTTAACCTTAGAACTAGGTGTTCCAAATCATTCAAAAACCTCACCGGACCCGAACCAATTACCCCTGGCAAGTCACACAACAAATGTAGAGAATAAATTAAGCAGTAAATGAGAAAACGGGATAATAATACTCAAAATGACCGGTCGAGTCGTTACATTCTCCCCTCTTAAACAAACGTTCATCCTCAAATGGGTTTAGAGTAATACCTGGAGTCTTAAATAAGTGTGGGTATTTACTCCGTATCTCCTGCTCAATCTCCCAAGTAGCTTCTCCGACTGGCTGGCCTCTCCACTGCACCTTCAATGATGCTATGTTCTTGGACCTCCGTTTTCGAACCTGCCATTCTAAAATAGTTTCTGGGTCCACATCATAAGCCAAATTACCATCCAGCTGCACTGTACTGAAATCCAGAATATGAGACGGATGCCCGACATACTTTCAGATCATGGATACATGGAACACTGGATGAACACTTGATATACTAGGTGGCAAAGCAAGTTCATAAGCCACATCTCCAATTTTCTTAAGTATCTCAAAAGACCCATTATATCGAGGGCTCAACTTGCCCTTCCTACCGAACCTAAACACACCCTTCATGGGTGAAATCTTGAGCAGAACCTTTTCCCCAACCATGTGAACAACATCTCGAACCTTCCTGTCGGCATAACTCTTCTGTCTAGAATGTGCCATGCGAAGCCGTTCCTGAATTACTTTAACCTTCTCTAAAGCATCCTGAACCAAGCCAGTACCCAATAGTCTAACCTCACCCGGCTCAAACCAACCCAATACAAGTATTAAACCTCATATTAAGCCAAACCTCATTCCAAAATCTTCGTACAGTGCTGATAATAAAAGAAACATGCAGAAATCTCATGACCCCTTATCAGACAAGTCATGGAGCTCTCTCTCTCCAACCAGAACCTTAATCACTTTCTAAGTCGACTTTCAATATTATCCTCCCAAATCTACCGTAATAAAACCTGATAGTACCCACTCTAGGTCCAATGACCTTATATTATTAATCACAACTATCCAACAGACACGCCACATCAATATAACCCAAGCCACAACTGCGCAATCTGTGTACCCGAATATGGGAGATGTCTCAAGGAAGAGAACTGTATTGCAAGTTCAACAAGAACCACCACAACCGCAATGTTACAACTAACACCTCAAATTTCATAAAGAGGATAACCATAGGCGCATGTGCACAATTGTAGAGGAAGGAAATTAATGAATCCGATAAATTATCATAGAAATAAAATTCCCAAACACGGCACGGACAACTCACGTGCCAATAATATGAATCATGCGTCATGGTCACAGGCCTCCAGTCCCAACATATCATACATGAGCAATTAAACAATTACACTTGTATATGATAATGAAATAAGATTCTCATGCTCCTGGACTGGTATAAATAACACGCCATAGTGTAAGCATGTGCAAAGTCTGCTATCACACTTCAAATCGGCAATTTAACGTAGAAATAGTAACTACCCCATTTATTCAGGGGAATTAGCCTCTTTGCAACCTCAAATATAGCCTAGATAGTTGTCAACAAAGGTTCGAACATGAGAAACGTTATAGCTTTACGCTTAACAGTCAACTCTAGGCATATCATTGCCTAAGCATTCTTTCGAGTATGAATACTTGCCCTGATGCTTGCACATTGTCTCAAACCTCACATATATGCACACTTATAGCGCGCAGCTATCTCAAATAATTAAAATAAAATACTCACCTCAAACAGGCTGCAACCCGAAACAATACACTTCTGAGAACTCCCAGTATCTAAATTTATCAAACACATGAATCACCGTAACTGATCCCAACTTTAGCACTAGAATGACTAACACACCTTTCATTCACGATCTTCCCATAAGGAATACTTTCATAATTCTTTCGTGCCTCCTAGCAATAATTTGAATATCAGCAGTCTTTCAACCAGGTGAGTACTGCATTTCCAATAAACATCCGTAAGTCAAAACATAATGGGTCTTTTGAAATGCGCAGTCTCAGGGATTACCGACCAGTTATAGCATTCATCTAATTATCTGTAATTGACCATTCTGTCCAAAATTCGTGATCTTCCTTTCAAGAATAAACTTTCACCTTGTACATGTAAATCCTAAAACCGCACAACACACCACATCTATTATGCCATCATGTGACAAGCACAAGAACCCCATTATCAACTCTGAGTCACCAACAAATTACGTACCCGGTTAGCTAGAAACATTCCTCTTGCTTCCTTCTAGGAGGGAATCATAACACACAACATATTTCCCACACCAGTAGAAAATATCAGGTTCAAACCATGGTAAAAACAATCAAGAACACTTTGAAATCTGTTTGCACATAACCAATCTATAAAACTGAATTCCTTTAACTCGACCAAGCCACGTAGGTTACCAAACCCAAGAATATTGCCACCAAAACATCTGTAGAGCCTCACCACATCATAATTACCCCATAAGAGCCAAACATTCCATTACCATACTGGTCTAGCCTACTACCCAGTGGTACTGTTTACTTGAGTTTCTTCTGAATTATCCTCAAGTTGATACTTCTCCTTATCAGAACTCCATGATCCTTACCCAAATCTCACTACCAGACGTCCTAACATAAAATCGCTTCGGCCTAATACCCATAAGTTACTATATTCTTCTTAAGCACCCCCAATAGTGACACAACTGAAATGTCCACTCTAAAAATAGCTTATGTGAATTTAAAGTTATTCTTCTTACACTGAAATGTAGAATCCATAGTCATACAGAATTACCGTACGTCCCGATACCATCTAATGTAAGTAACTGATTCTTGTGATATACAAATACAAAACATTTTCGATTGCCACATATACATTTTGAATCCATTAGAGCCCTCTCGAGAGTCATACACTCTGCTCAAATCTAATTTGCTCCGCCCAAACGGGCCGAAATGCACAAGTCCCATTATCACAATAACCCCCAAAGAAGTAACCATGCCTTAATACTACCAATCAATTTCATACTTCGAGCACACTACGTACTTCAAAATAACAATTTAATCATTCCATGATTTCCGTATTTCTATAAAGTGCCATACAACCCATATTCAGGAATTTCCTTACTCGAGTCATCCTCGATCTCCATTTCTACAAGTCATAACTGATCCACAAGTATGACTTCGACCAAAACTAAAATTTAACACATAACCCTGAAATCAAAGTGTCAATAGCAGGCTCCCCTACATAGCTTTAAGCTGCAATTATATAAACTTAGAACCCGCAAGGATTTCTCCTTCACAATTACCATCTCTCGCACCGTTAACCCGCCAGACTTCTCAAAGTCTTTTGTTAAGCTTTTCATGAACATTCTGAATCACCAGCCATAGTCACACACTCGATCCCTTACCGGGTAGCAAGTAATAGTCCTCGCAGAAGCTTCATCAACATCACGCCACCGCTAACTGCTCAAGAGAGATAACCCTCCTATGGAATTACTTACTGACATCTTCCAACGATGCTGCACTGGTGCAACGACCACGTAATTAGTAAATTCTCCTGAGCTCATGCTCGTCCACCATTTGTATAAGTCTGCACTTTTCCTATTGACATCAACTGAAAGTTATACAATACCTTCTGAACTCAAGTCATATTGCGCCTGGAACGATAATCAGATCTTCACATCCCTCTTCATTTCAAACAAACCCCTTTCTGCCATATTCAATCTTTCCCCGTACAGTAACTATCACTCCAAATAAAGACTATAGGCCAAATCATATTCTATCATAATTCCAAACCGTTCTACACTTTCTAAAGACGTGCGACTTCCCTACCACAGAATCTAAAAGCTAATATGCCACTCTTACTTCGGTTAAATCATCTCCTTTAAGCAACTTCTCAACCTCTACTTCTCCTACTTGACCTGCTTGTACTTCAGCCACCGCGGAACACTTCCCATAATGTCTTCCCTCACACTTTGTTACCCAACTGTTGCATCAAATCAAAATGCATCTATGTCGCACCTGAACCAAAAAAATATTACAGACTCTAAGCTTCTTCGAAGATCATCTTTCTCGAGCTCAACCACTCAACTCTAAGCCCTCAGCACTCACAATCAATGGGTACCCCCACTCACTGGGGGTGTGTACAAACTCTGGAGGGGCTCCTACAGTCCAAGCACCATAATATGCACGGACAACTGATGTACTATAATATCTTGCACTGACAACTCACGTATAATAATATCCTTACCTCACCGACAGGCCCTCGGCCTTACTTAGTCCTCAACCTCTCAAGTCTCTCGGGCTCTCAGAAATCACAAAGCTCGGCCCAAACAAAGATAACATAGTATATCAACAAATATCCAGAAAGACTGAGGTATAATACGCAAGAAAAATCATGACTGAGTACAAGAAAGTAATTAGCAAATAATTCAACAAGTACGCAACCTCTACGGGTCTCAACAGTACTATAACATAGCCTAAGCATGATTTATAGTCAAATTTCTTCAACACATTGAGATCATATAGTTAACAATAAATTATTCAACTTTACAGTTTCCCGGGAAGGACCAAGTCACAATCTCCTCGGTGTACGGCCACACGCCCGTCACCTAGCATGTGCGCCACCTCCAAAATAATCACATGATACCAAAATCCGGGTTTCATACCCTCAAGACCATATTTATAATTGTTACTTACCTCCAACCGTGTAATTCTTTATTCAACTATGCCCTTTCCACGAGAATTGGTCTCCGAAAGCCTCGTATCTAGCCACAATTGATTCGATTCAGTGAATACCAATTATTGTAATTAATTCCACAAGGAAATACTAATTTTTCCAATAAAATCCGAAATTAACTCAAAAATTGCTCGTGGGGCCCACATATTGGAACCCAAAAAAAGTTACAGAATATGAACGCCCATCCAACCACGAGTTCAACAATACAAATTTCACCAAACTCCGACACAATCTCGACCCTCAAATCTTCAATTAAAGCCTATGAAGATTTCTACCATTTTCAACCCAATCCTTACCCATTTGAACTTAACAATCTTTCCATAACCTTATTGGTATGTATAAATAATACTCTTACACCCAAGAATCATACTATAAATCACCCATTTTTACTCCAAATCCCAAATTGAAAAATCGAGGAAAGAAATTCTTACCTATTTGAAGCCCTAGCAAGATCCTTGCGAAATCTTCAAACCTTGAACAAGAATTGATGGATAAATGGCTAAGCCTTCTTTTTTTCTTTCTAAAATGCTCTCACCTCTCTCTAAAATATCACATGAAAACCCTTCGAAATGACCCCCAATAGTGTTTTATAAGAATGGGGTCGGGTTTATAAAACCAGAAAAATGAAGCTCCGGAACAGGTTCTGCGGTTGCATATGCGACAACATAATAGTTATGCGGACAGCATATCGGTCGCATAATCGGTGTCCAATACTGGCAAACATCTGTCTGTGTATGAGGTCACTATGCGGCCCGCATACCTGTTCTGCAGTCGCATAGTGACCGCAGAACAGTTATATGGTCGCATAGTCGACCGCATATTTCATCCAAACAGGCCCTCTTCTACCTCACTTCCGCGGCCATTATGCGGCCCGCAGAGTAATTATGCGGTCGCATAATGGACCGCAGAAACATGTTTTTTTTTTCCGCCAAAAATTTTCCTTTACTTCCCGGTGCATTGTTCAAACGAAAAAGTCCGAGCCAACCTTTGTACTAATTGATTTACCTCGACACCATAAAACCTTGATTTCCTTAGCAAGAATTATCCGGGTCACTACACATACGTCAGCATCTTGTCAACCTTTTCAACTAAAATTCAAAACCTTGGAACTAGGTGTTCCAAATCATTTAAAAACCTCACCGGACCCGAACCAATTACCCCTGGTAAGTCACATAACAAATGTAGAGGATAAATTGAGCAGTAAATGTGGAAACGGGATTATAATACTCAAAACGACCGGTCGAGTCGTTACATTCTCCCCCTCTTAAACAAACGTTCTTCCTCGAACGAGTTTAGAGTAATAGCTGGAGTCTTAAATAAGTGTGGGTATTTGCTTCGCATCTCCTACTTAATCTCCCAATTAGCTTCTCCGACTGGCTGGCCTCTCCACTACACCTTCAATGATGCTATGTTCTTGGACCTTAGTTTTTGAACCTGCCGGTCTAAAATAGTTATCGGCTCCACATCACAAGTCAAATTACCGTCCAGCTGCACTGTACTGAAATCCAGAATATGAGACGGATCCCTGACATACTTTCAGAGCATGGATTCATGGAACACTAGATGAACACTTGATATACTAGGTGGCAAAGCAAGTTGATAAGCCACATATCTAATTTTCTTAAGTATCTCAAAAGACCCAATATATCGAGGGCTCAACTTGCCCTTCCTCCCAAACCTCAACACACCCTTCATGGGTGAAATCATGAGCAGAACCTTCTCCCCAACCATGTGAACAACGTCACGAACCTTCCTGTCGGCATAACTCTTCTGTCTAGACTGTGCCATGCAAAGCCGTTCCTGAATTACTTTAACCTTCTCTAAAACATCCTAAACCAAGTCAGTACCCAATAGTCTAACCTCACCCAGCTCAAACTAACCCACTACAAGTATTAAACCTCATATAAAGCCAAACCTCATTCCAAAATCTTCGTAAACTGCTGATAATAAAAGAACACATGCAGAAATCTTATGACCCCTTATCAGACAAGTCATGGAGCTCTCTCTCCCCAACCAGAACCATAATCACTTTCTAAGTCGACTTTCAATATTGTCCTCCCAAATCTACCATAATCAAACCTGATAGTACCCACTCTAGGTCCAGTGACCTTATATTATTAATCACAACTATCCAACAGACACGCCACATCAATATAACCCAAGCCACAACTGTGCAATATGTGTGCCCGAATATGGGAGATGTCTCAAGGAAGAGAACTGTATTGCAAGTTCAACAAGCACCACCACAACCGCAGTGTTACAACTAACACCTCAAATTTCGTAAAGAGGATAACCGTAGGCGCATGTGCACAATTATAGAGGAAGGAAATTAATGAATCAGATAAATTATCATGGAAATAAAATTCCCACACATGGCACGGACAACTCACGTGCAAATAATATGAATCACCCGTCATGGTCACAAGGCCTCCAGTCCCAACATATCATACAGGAGCAATTAAACAATTACACTTGTATATGATAATGAAATAAGATTCTCATGCTCCTGGACTGGTATAAATAACACGCCATAGTGTAACCATGTGCAAAGTTTGCTATCACAATTCAAATCGGCAATTTAACGCATAAATAGTAACTACCCCATTTATTCAGGGGAATTAGCCTCTTTGCAACCTCAAATATAGCCTAGATAGTTGTCAACAAAGGTTCGAACATGAGAAACGTTATAGCTTTACGCTTAACAGTCAACTCTAGGCATATCATTGCCTAAGCATTCTTTCGAGTATGAATACTTGCCCTGATCCTTGCACATTGTCTCAAACCTCACATATATGCACACTTATAGCGCGCAACTATCTCAAATAATTAACGCAACTAGTGCCTCCACTGAGTTAAAATAAAATACTCACCTCAAACATGCCGCAACTCGAAACAATATACTTCTGAGAACTCCCAGTATCCAAATTTCTCAAACACGTGAATCACCGTAACTAATCCCAACTCCAGCACTAGAATGACTAACACACCTTTCATTCACGATCTTCCTATAAGGAATACTTTCATAATTCTTCCGTGCCTCCTAGCAAAAATTTGAATATCAACAGTCTTTCAACCAGGTGAGTACTGCAATACCAATGAACATTTGTAAGTCAAAACACAATGCGTGTTTTGAAATGCGCACCCTTCTCAGGGATTACCGACAAGTTATAACATTCATCTAATTATCTGTAATTGACCATTCTGTCCAAAATTCGTGATCTTCCTTTCAAGAATAAACTTTCACCTTGTACATGTAAATCCTAATCCCGCACAACACACCACATTTATTATGCCATCATGTGACAAGCACAAGAACCCCATTATCAACTCTGAGTCACCAACAAATTACATACTCGGTTAGTTAGAAACATTCCTCTTGATTCCTTCTAGGAGGTAATCATAATACGCAACACATTTCCCACACCAGTAGAAAATATCTGATTCAAACCATGGTAGAAACAATCAAGAACACTTTGAAATCTATTTGCACATAACTAATCTATCAAAACTGAATTCCTCTAACTCGACCAAGCCACGTAGGTTGCCAAACCCAAGAATATTGACACCAAAATATCTGTAGAGTCTCACCACATCATAATCACCCCAAAAGAGCTGAACATACCATTACCATACTGGTTTAGCCTACTACCCAGTGGTACTGTTTACTTGAGGTTCTTCTGAATTATCCTCAAGTTGATACTTCTCCTTATCAGAACTCCACGATCCTTACCCAAATCTCACTACCAGACATCCTAACATAAAATTGCTTCACCCTAATGCCCATAAGTTCCAATATTCTTCTTAAGCACCCCCAATAGTGACACAATTGAAACGTCCACTCTGAAAATAGCTTATGTGAATTTAAAATTATTCTTCTTACACTGAAATGTAGAATCCATAGTCATACAGAATTACCGTACGTCCCGATACCATCCAATGTAAGTAACTGATTCTAGTGATATACAAATACAAAACATTTTCAATTGTCACATATACATTTTGAATCCATTAGAGCCCTCTCGAGAGTCATCCACTCTGCTCAAATCTAATTTGCTCCGCCCAAACGGGCCGAAAGGCACAAGTCCCATTAGCACAACAACCCCCAAAGAAGTAACCATGCCTTAAGACCACCAATCAATTTCATACTTCGTGCACACTACGTACTTTAAAATAACAATTTAATCATTCCATGATTTTCGTATTTCCATAAAGTGCCGTATAACCCGTATTCTGGAATTTCCTTACTCTAGTCATCCTTGATCTCCATTTCTACAAGTCATAACTGATCCACAAGTATGACTACAACCAAAACTAAAATTTAACACATAACCCTGAAATCAAAATGTCAATAGCAGGCTCCCTCACTTAGCTTTAAGCTGCAATTATATAAACTTATAACCCGCAAGGATTTCTCCTTCTCAATTACCAAGATCTCGCACCGTTAACCCGCCAGACTTCTCGAAGTCTTTTGTTAAGCTTTTCATGAACATTCTAAATCATCAGCCACAGTCACACACTCGACCCCTTACCTAGTAGCAAGTAATAGTCTCGCAGAAGCTTCATCAATATCACGCCACCGCTAACTGCTCACGAGAGATAACCCTCCTATGGAATTCCTTACCGACATCTTCCAACGATGCTGCACTGGGTGCAACGACCACATAATTAGTAAATTCCCATGAGCTCATGCTCGTCCACCATTTGTATAAGTCTGCACTTTTCCTATTGACATCAACTAAAATTTCAACAATACCATCCGAACTCAAGTCATATTGCGCCTGGAATAATAATCAGATCTTCACATCCCTCTTCATTTCAAACAAACCCCTTTCTGCCATATTCAATCTTTCCCCGTACAGTAACCTTCACTCCAAATAAAGACTGTAGGCCAAATCACATTCTATCACGATTCCAAACCATTCTACACTTTCTCAAGATGCGCGACTACCCTACCACAGAATCTAAAAGCTAATATGCCACTCTTACTTCGGTTAAACCATCTCCTTTAAGCAACTTCTCAACCTCTACTTCTCCTACTTGACCTGCTAGTACTTCATCCACCACAAAACACTTCCCATAATGTTTTTCCTCACACTTTGTTGCCCAACTGTTGCATCAAATCATAATGCATCTCTGCCGAACCTGAACCAATAAAATGTTACCGACTCTAAGCCTCTTCGAATATCATCTTTCTCGAGCTCAACTACTCGGCTCTCATCCCTAAGCACTCAAAGTCAATGGGTACCCACTCTCACTAGCGGTGTGTACAAACTCCGGAGGGGCTCCTACAGCCCAAGTACCATAATCTGCATGGACAACTCACGTGCTACATGGACAACTCACGTGCTATAATATCTTACACGGACAACTCACGTGCAATAATATCCTTACCTCACCGACAGACCCTCGGCCTTACTCAGTCCTCAACCTCTCAAGTCTTTCGGGCTCTCAAAAATCACAAAGCTCAGCCCAAATAAAGATAACATAGTATATCAACAAATATCCAGAAAGATTGAGGTATAATACGCAAGAAAAATCATGACTGAGTACAAGACAACAATTAGCAAATAATCCAACAAGTACGCGACCTCTACGGGTCTCAATAGTACTATAACATAGCTTAAGCATGATATATAGTCAAATTTCTTCAAACATAGAGATCATATAGTTGACAATAAATTATTCAACTTTATAGTTTCTCGGGACGGACCAAGTCACAATCCCCTCGGTGCACGGCTACACGTCCGTCACCTAGCATGTGCGCCACCTCCAAAATAATCACATGATACCAAAATTCGGGTTTCATGCCATCAGGACTATATTTATAATTGTTACTTACCTCCAACCGTGTAATTCTTTATTCTGATATGCCTTTTCCACGAGAATTGGTCTCCGAAAGCCTCCTATCTAGCCACAATTAATTCGATTCAGTCAATACCAATTATTGTAATTAATTCCATAAGGAAATACTAATTTTTCCAATAAAATCCGAAATTAACTCAAAAATCACTCGTGGGGCCCACCTATCGGAACCCAACAAAAGTTACAGAATATGAATGCCCATCAAACCACGAGTTCAATAATACAAATTTCACCAAACTCCAACACCAACTCGACCCTCAATTTTTCAATTAAAGCCTATGAAGATTTCTTCCATTTTCAACCCAATCCTTACCCATTTGAACTTAACAATCTTTCCACAACCTTATTGGTATGTAAACATAATACTCTTACACCCAAGAATAATAATATAAATCACCCATTTTTACTCCAAACCCGAAATTGAAGAATTGAGGAAAGAAATTTTTACCTCTTTGAAGCCCTAGCAAGATCCTTGTGAAATCTTCAAACCTTGAACAAGAATTGATGGATAAATGACTAAGCCTTCACTTTCTCTCTCTAAAATGCTCTCACCTCTCTCTAAAATATCATATGAAAACCCTTCAAAATGACCCCCAATAGTGTTTTATAAGAATGGGGTCGGGTTTATAAAACCAGAAAAATGAAGCTACGGAACAGGTTCTGCGGTTGCATATGCGACCGCATAATAGTTATGCGGACCGCATATCGGTCGCATAATCGGGGTCCAATACTGGCAAACATTTGTATGTGTTTGAGGTCACTATGCGGCCCGCATGCCTGTTTTGCGGTCGCATAGTGACCGCAGAACAATTATATGGTCACATAGTCGATCGCAAATTTCATCAAAACAGGCCCTCTTCTACCTCAATTCTGAGGCCATTATGCGTCTCGTAGAGTGATTATGCGGTCGCATAATGGATCGCAGAAAGGTGTTTTTTTTTTCCGCCAAAAATATTTCTTTACTTCCCGGTGCATTGTTCAACCCAAAAAGTCCGAGCCAACCTTTGTAATAATTGATTTACCTCGACACCACAAAACCTTGATTTCCTTAGCAAAGATTCTCCGGGTCACTACACATACGTCAATAGCTGGTCAACCTTTTCAACTAAATTTCGAAACCTTGGAACTAGGTGTTCCAAATCATTCAAAAACCTCACCGAACTCGAACTAATTACCCCTGGCAAGTCACATAACAAATGTAGAGCATAAATTGAGCAGTAAATTGGGAATCGGGATTATAATACTCAAAACGACCGGTCGGGTCATTACATTCTCCCCCTCTTAAACCAACGTTCGTCCTCGAACGGGTTTAGACGTTTGTACTTATCTTCGAGAGGCTATAGAACTGTTTGGAAACTTCACTTCTTTGATTCCTTATCGTGGGAATTTGTTGACTTCAAAATTCTGAATCTTTGTCATTCTATTCTCTCACAGATGGTAAGACGCACACTACAGGATCAGTTGATCAGATACCCATGCCCCCTACTAGATCCACGAGAGGCCAGGGCAAAGGCCGAGGAGGGGCACGTGGTGCAGCCAGAGCACCTGCCCGGTATGCGACAGAGGAGCCACCGGTTGCTCTAGTTAGGGTTGGTACTCCTACTACTGAGTCAGTTCCGATAGTTAGAGACTATCCAGATGAGTCAGTTCAACTTGTTGTCGGGCACTCAGCCAATTTCTATTCCACCATATCATATGGCCCCAGCGTAGTTGATGAAGTTAAAGGAGCTGTAGCAAGAGTTGCTTGATAAGGGTTTCATCTGGCCTAGTTGTAATACTCCGTAAATCTGAATAAGTTGTGGATGCATTAAATGAGCATTAATGTTCCCGTTTTACAGGTGAAGTCCTATCGGGATGAGTATGGGTGGAAACTATTGTTTTGGAAACAAGACCAATAGTGAGGTGCATAAAATTTGATAGAATCCACTAAGTTTATGGGAGGTACATCTTATAGACTTAGACAGTGTAATGCCATGAAAACTCACGACCATAGACAGTGCAAGGCCATAAAAACTCAAGGCCATAGACAGTGCAAGGCACTGTCTATGGCATTAACCTTAGCGCCCCTGAAAGTGCAAGGCACTGTCCAGGGCATTAACCTCAACGCCCCTGACGGTGCAAGGCACTGTAGTTTTGGTGCCTCTGGTGGCGCCTTGCACAGGTATTTTGGCGCCCCTGTCGATGCCCTACGCTGAAGATGTTTATCCGAGCTACTTTTATTTCCTCCTCAATTTTGAGATGTGTTCACTTATTTAAAGCCTTACCTCATTCCCCTACACCCCAAACACGAAATCATACTCTAAAAAGGGAAGCTCTCAAGAACCTAACTTCCCCAAGGTCGCTCCATCATCCAAGGTAAGTTCTAACATTGATTCTAAGTTAATTTCAATTCTCCAACACCTTATTAACATGTGTAAATCCTTCGACTCATTATATATTCGATCGAGACACCATTGTAGAGAAAGGAAACCCTAGAACTCGAGTTCAAGAGGAGTGAACTTCGAAAAGGTAATGCTTCTACTCCTTAATCATTTATAACTATGAATTGATGAGTTTTTGGGAGAATAGTAAATGGGTTTGATAAAGAGAACCATAAGAACTATTCTAGGGTTTTGGATTGTTGACTTATGATTGTTGTAAGCATCTGGGTGATGAGAAATGGTGCTAGTTACATCTATTTTGGATTGTAAAATCAACTAGAAGTAGTAGAATGAGATCTTGATGAAGCAAAGACCAATTACGAAGGGCTATAAGGCTTTACACCCATAAGGTGTTTGATAAAATTTGTAAGTTACAAAAATAGGAGCATTCGTGTTAATATTGGTTCATCATGATATATATATATATATATATATATATATATATATATATATATTAATGTATATTATCATTGTACGAGGCGGCGAACATCGTGATACTATTAGAAAGGGCCAGAGCTAAGGTATGTGAGGCTAACTCTCTTTACGTTTGGGGATATTTATGATTCACCCTACGTCTCATTCTTTATGACTATTACTAGTTTCCTCGGAAAGTAATTATGACTTAGTTCCATGAATTGTTGTAGAACTTATATTCTCTAGATGGAATAGTTTCATTCAATCTCCTATGAGTTTCAGTTATGAAACATCAATTTATTATAAATACATGTCTCAGTCTAGTTATATTCAACATTCTGGTATCGTATAACTCAGTATGGTTCAGTATTTTAGTATCATATATTGCAGTATGATTCTTAGTTCCTAATTCTAAATTCATGAATGTTGAACACCTGTATTTGGGCCTGAGGCCGCAGTTTATGCTTTATGCATTTTTGGGCCCGAGGCCGTAGTTATGTATACGTATACTTAGGTCCGAGGTCATGGTTCGAGGCATGACAAAGATTGGTATCAGAGCACCGGGTTCAAGAGTACTAGGGTCTATGATGCCATATCCAGTGGGGTTACTTTTATGGGTGTGTGCGCGCCACACATGTAAATAGTTAACCACCAAGACATTTAGGATTGTTTCATTTATTTCATACTCTAGATCATGTATTTAGAGCTATGATTTCAGAAATCCTTCTAACATGTACGAATTACGTATTTCAGAAAATGTCTACAAAAAGAAAGTACACCACGAAGGCCTCAGCTACTAGCCAAGGAGCTACGGCTAATGCTGCTCAGGAGGAGGTCATTCCAACTCAGGAAGTTGCATCGAGCTCAGTGCCCAATGCTTCAGACATGGATATCAGGGAAGCTATCTTGTTGCTCACCCAAATATTTTCTACTCAGGCTCAAAGGTAGGGAACAAGTGTCGTTGATGAGACAGGTAGTTCCAAGTCTAGGGGATTCCTCACCATGAAACATGCAGTTTTCACAAGATCCCAATAGGATGAGGATCCGCAAAACTTCATTGATGATGTTCAAAAGATATTTCGAGTGATGCATGCTACAGTGATGGTAGGCTACAATTGTGTGTTTTAGTTGTTTATCGTACTCTAATTTACTATATTTTAATTGAGTTTGAGATTTAATCGCTAGTGTTTTGCACTAATTATATGTTTTATGCCTTGTAGCAGTGATTCCAAGCTATGTGGATATTGTGGAATGAATTCACGCTATTTTAGATCTTTGAAAAGTAAGTAAAAGCCCAAGGATTAAGTGGGGATCGAGTCGGGGATCATGTCACGCCCCAAAACTGAGGAAGGCGACCGATGCTCAACTTAGTGAACCCAACCGATCAAGCCTGTTGGATTTCCTTCTACTTAAACCCATCCACGAATGGAGATAATACATATTTTCATTAATTAGACATAACGTTGTTCATGCCTATAATATCAATTCATTACCAATAGTTTCATCATTTTTAAAGTCTCAAATGGAAAAGTAATACAACTACAACATAACATATTTTGACTTTTCCAGCACCAATACACAACCCACAATATGTCTACGGAGCTTTTATAGATAAAGAAGAGTACAATGATAATATCGGAAACAAGGCCCCGACTATACCTCAAACAGAATGCAAAAAGTACAAAAGATACATGACCCAAGGATGAGGTGGGGCTCACCAAGTCAGCTGGGAAGAAGGTGTACTACAATCACTGATCAATATCTCCTGCTGTGGAACCACCTGCATCCATTTAAAGATGCAGCGCCCCCGGCAAAAGGGACGTTAGTATCGTCGAATAGCACTAGTATGTATAAGTAAACACCCTCTCAATAGTACAAATAAAACAAACAAGAATATCATAATATCAATGAAAGCCTTAATCGACATCAAACCTCAATTTAGGATCAAGACATTGTTCAAATTAATTTCCATATCTCACATTGGGAGATTTTTAGTGTCGATATTCCATTGTTCGCAATACCATTATTCACAATACAAATGCCACTGTACTCTTAGCACATAGTCCGATCACGACCCGATCATCTAGGCTATCTCATTAGAGACATCAACCACAATCACTTTCGGTATCAGTACCACCGTCTTTAACACGGAGTCCGATCACGACCCGATCGGCTAGGCTGTCCATTATGGACATCGACCACAATCACAATTTCAACTAAACTTTCCAGCACAATCACCACCATGTGTACGGCATGGTGTCGGATCACGACCCGATCGGCTAGGCTGTGTTATTCGAGACATCAACCTTTTTATTTCAAACATCGCATTTCATATTACTTTCACATCTTTTCATTTCATTCGCACTAATGGCCATAATTATAAGATCATTCTTGGCACGTTGGCCGTATTTAGTATTTCATGCTCACCTTTTCTCTTTCTAACATCAACATCATCAACAATATCAACAACAATTCAAATCAAGGAATGTAGTACACATGTGTGCAATTAAGAGTCTAAGGCACATAGAGACTCTTCACAAAATTTGGCATAATAGCCTTCGTTTGAATTTAACTTGAAGTCGAACATTTCTAATGCACATCCCACATTTTTAACACATCCTAAATTGATAACATAACATAAATAAAGCATTTGGGTAACTTGTTGAACATATATCTTTCAACCCAATCTTACTCGGAATAGTCAATTTTATAATGAACCACCCGGGACTTACATAATTCACATGAATATCATGGGATCCAATTCTAAGAGAAGAGTTTAGCCAGCATACCTCAATTGCACTTCCTTAAACTCTAAAATATTTCGGAATTCTTAGCAACTTCAATCTATTGTAGTAATATAATATTGAATCAAAATTAGGAAGATGCTCATGGTTCTAGCTCATTCGAGCATTTTAGCAAACACTAGGTGTGCATTAAGGTTTTAAGGTCCTTTTATGGAGGATTTCATCATCCCACAACCCAATCTTTACCAGTTTTAGCTCTACAATCTTCCTACACCCTTTGATAACACATGCATGTAAAATAAACAACTCTCACGCTCAAAACTTATCTTGCTAATTACCCATTTCTAGACAAATTCGAAATTGAGGGTTAGGGTGTAGAATCTTACCTTTATGATGAAGACCTTGTGGGTTTTCCTTGTTAATCTTCTAAGATTTGAGCAAGAATTGAAGAATCAATTATTGAGGAACACGTTCTCACTCTAGGGCACTCTCTCTCACTCTAAAATGTCAGATTTTGGATAAAAAATAGCCCAAAGTGTGTATTTAACGAAGTAGGGTCGGATTTTAAAAACCCAAAAATGAAGCTCCGGAACAAGGTCTGCGATCACATAATCGATATGCGGACCACATATTGGCCGCATAATTGGTGTCTAGAACCGAAAAAAAATTTGTATGTGCCTGCAGTCACAATGCGGCCCACAGACTTGTTCTGCAATCGCATAATGAACCGCAGAACAATTATGCGGTCGCATAGTCGACAACAGAATGGCATCCAACTGACTCTTTTCTGTCTCACTTCTGCGTCCATTATGCGGCCCGCAGAGTGATTTTGCGGTCGCATAATGGACCGCAGAAATGCATTTCGCTGCCAAAATTTTTTCTTTACTTTCTAGTGCATTGTTCAACCCAAAAAGTCCGAGCCACGAAGAATTTATACAATCCTCAAAATCATAAGCCCAATTTGGCACCAAGAAATATTATTTTATTTTGGCAAATTTTACTGGGCTTTACACAAAAGTACTTCGAAATATTTTTCGGGGTATTACATTCTCTCCCTCTTAGGATAATTTGTCCTTGAGTGAGGGTGAAAATCCGTCAGTAGCATCAAATGTGGCCCAATTGTTAATCCACACTCACGAGTAGCTTCAAAATTTGGCTAACTCCCTAAATTTTCAAAAAATTCACCAGAGTGTCCTTTATAACAAGGCATGGTTCGGGGCATGACAAAGCTTGGTATCAGAGCACTTGGTTCAAGAGTCCTAGGTTCTATGAAGCCGTGTCCAGTAGGGTCAGTTTTATATGTGTGTGCGCGCCACACATGTAAATAGTAAGCCACTAAGAAATTTAGGATTGTTTCTTTTATTTCACACTCTAGATCGTGCAGTTATAGCTATGATTTCAGAAATCCTTCTAACATGTGCGAATTATGTATTTCAGAAAATGTCTACAAAAAGAAAGTACACCACGAGGGCCTAAGCTACTAGCCTAGGGGCTACCGCTAATGTTGCTCAGGAGGAGGTCACTCAAGCTCAGGGAGTTGCATCGAGCTCAGTGCCCAATGCTTCAGACATGGATGTCAGGGGAGCTATCTAGTTTCTCATTCAAACTGTTGCTTCTCAGGCTCAAAGGTAGGGAACAAGTGTTGTTGATGAGACAAGTAGTTCCAGGTCTAGGGGATTCATCACCATGAAACCTGCAGTTTTCACAGGATCCAAAAATGATGAGGATCCGCAAAACTTCATTGATGATGTTGAAAAGATATTTTGAGTTATGGCATGCTACAATGATGGTAGGGTATAATTGTGTATTTTAGTTGCTTATCGCACTCTAATTTACTACACTTTAATTGAGTTTGAGATTTAATCACTAGTGTTTTGCACTAATTATATATTTTATGCCTTGTAGAAGTGATCTAAGCTATGTAGATATTGTGGCATGAATTCACACTATTTTGGATCTTTGAAGACTGAGTAAAAGCCCAAGGATTAAGTGGGGATCGAGTCGAAGATCATGTCACGCCCCAAAACTGTGGAACGCAACCGGCGCTCAATTGAGTGAACCCGACCGAGCAAGCCTGTTAGATTTTCTTCCACCCAAACTCATCCACGAATGGAGATAACACATATTTTCATTAGTTAGACATAAAGGTGTTCATGTCTACAATACCAATTCATTATCAATAGTTTCATAATTTTTAAAGTCTCAAATGGACAAGTAATACAACCACAACATAACATATTTTGACTTTCCCAGCACCAATACACAACCCACACTATGTCTACGGAGCCTCTATAAATAAAGAAGAGTACAATGATAATGCCAGAAATAAGGCTCCGGCTATACCTCAAACAAAATACACAATATACAAAGGATACATGACCCCGGGATGAGTGGGGCTCACTAAGTCAGCTGGGAAGAAGGTGTACTGCTATCACTGATCAATATCTCCTGTTGTGGAACCACCTGCATCCATTTAAAGATGCAGCGCCCCTAACAAAAGGGACGTTACTACCGTCGAATAGCACTAGTATGTATAACTAAACACCCTCTCAATAGAACAAATAATTCAAACAAGAATATCATAATATAAATGAAAGCCTTAATCAACATCAAACCTCAATTTAGGATCAAGACAGTGTTCCAATTAATTTTCATATCTCACATTGGGAGATTTTTAGTATCGATATTCCATTGTTCACAATACCATTATTCACAATACCAATACCACCGTACTCTTAGCAAAGAGTCCGATCATGACTCGATCAGCTAGGCTATCTCAATCAAGACATCAACCGTAATCACTTTCAGTATCAGTACCACCGTCTTTAACACGGAGTCCGATCACGACCCAATCGGCTAGGCTATCCATTAGGGACATCGACCACAATCATAATTTCAATTAAAATTTCCTGCACAATTACCACTATGTGTGCGGCATGGTGTCTGATCACGACTCGATCGGCTAGGGTGTCTTATTCAATACATCAACCTTTTTATATCAATCATCGCATTTCATATTACTTTCACATCTTTTCATTTCATTCGCACTAGTGGCCATAATTATAAGATCATTCTTGGCACGTTGGCCGTATTTAGTATTTCATGCTCACCTTTTCACTTTCTATCATCAACATCATCAACAATATCAACAAAAATTCAAATCAAGGCATGTAGTACACATGTGAGCAATTAAGAGTCTAAGGCACATAGAGATTCTTCACAAAATTTGGCATAATAGCCTTCGTTTGAATTTAACTTGAAGTCGAACATTTCTAATGCACATACCTCATTTTTAACACATCCTCAATTGATAACATAACATAAATAAAGTATTTGGGTTACTTGTTGAACATATATCTTTCTACCCAATCTTACTCGGAATAGCCAATTTTATAATGAACCACTCGGGACTTACATAATTCACATGAATATCGTGGGATCCAATTCTAAGAGAAGAGTTTAGCCATCATACCTCAATTGAGCTTTCTTAAACTCTAAAATATTTCGGAATTCTTAGCAACTTCAATCTATTGTAGAAATATAACAAATTGAATCAAAATTGGGAAGATGCTCATGGTTCTAGCTCATTTGAGCATTTTATCAAACATTAGGTGTGCATTAAGGTTTTAAGGTCCATTTATGGAGGATTCCATCATCCAACTTACACTCTCCTGACTCACTTCTGCGGCCATTATGCGGCTCGCAGAGTGATTATGAGGTCGCATAATGGACGGCAGAAATGCATTTTGCTGCAAAAATATTTCCTTTACTTTCCAGCGCATTGTTCAACCCAAAAAGTCCTAGCCGCGGCGAGCTTGCGAGCACGAAGAATTTATACTATCCTTAAACTCGTAAGCCTAATTCGGTACCAAGAAACATTATTTTCTTTTGGCAAATTTTACTGGGTTTTACTAAGTACTTCAAAAAATTTTCCGAGGTGTTACAGATCAACAGACACTACTGCATTCAAAGAGAGAGACGAAGAATCGAGCCGGACATCACCCATGTGCATGACTGCACACTGGGCATGCATGGAGGCAGAACACTACTCATAGTGCGCGGCCTAATGCATGAGCACCATCCTAGGTGTGTGGCCGCACACGTCCTGTCCAAGGTAAGTCCTATTTAGTGAAGGATAATGTGTATTTGTTTGGGCCCGACCCTACTTGGTATATATACATGGAAAAATGGTATTTTGAGGATTTTTGACATATCTAAGACCCAAAGAGGCTAAGGAGAAGTGGGAGAAGCAAGAGAACAAGGATTTCATGATTCAATCCTCACTCAAGACAAGGGTTTGTGATGAATTTCTCCATATCTATGGAGTAATTCTTTATTAGGGATTTATGGATTTGGTGTTTTGAGAATAGTTTGTGGATATTAACTCTAGTTTGTATGTATTGAATCGTTTTGGGCATTTTAATTATTGCATCTATTTTCACATGTTCATGTAATCGAAAGAGGCATAACTTGTGATGTTTTTGCATTATCTTGTCGGTTGAATTCATTGATTCTTCTTAGTAATTGAAAGGGTCTAGTTCAATTATTGTTTAGACCTAGTTAGGAGGATAATCGAAAGAGGCTATCCTAAAGACCAATCCATTACGAATTGTTGCATATCTTCCACGAGCATAAATTGGTTCATATTGTAAGGTTGAGACTTAATTGAGAGAGGAGTTTCTACTGAATGTTTGAACTAATACTTGAGTGAATTCGAGAGACTCACTTGAACCTTAGGAGTGAATTAGCTATACTTAAATCCCAGACAAGTATCTTGCACCTATCCAATCAACCCCTATTTTCTTCCATTGATATCTTCCTTACTCATTGTTGCGATTGTCATTAGTCAATAGTTTAAACTCTTAGTTAAATTTTAGTTTTAATCACACAAATCTCAATTGTTGATCATCTTGGATAGCAACCAAGTTATAAACTATGAAAATACAATTTAACTCCAATCCCCGTGGATATAATATTTTATTATACTATATTCGACTAGCGAGCATAATTAAGTATGTGTTTAAGCTCGTCAATTTTGGCGCGGTTGTCGGGGATTGATAATAAATAGTGTTTGAAATAGTTTGCAGTGCTAATTTAAGAATTTTGTTTATTTTAATTTTTTTTTATTTTTCTCTTTTTAAGTTTGGTGTTACCTGACTCTGCGCAGGCTACAGGCTAGATTGGTTCATGACTCGATCCTCTGGGAAGGAAGTGCTACCATACGAACCAGAAGTCGAGAAACAACTACAATAGTTGTGGAAGGAAAGAAATCTCCCCGGGAATACAGATGAGGACATTGTTGATTTGGCTGCAAGAGAGGCAACCCATCAAGGAGAAAAAGCTGTACGAGATGCTGAGTAGACAACTCTTCGAAATGCACAACTTGTCTATGAAGAGGAGAAGGCTCGGAGAATGGCTCAGAATCAACATTTGGCTGCAGATCATTTCGGAAATATAGCTCCCGGTTCTGGGAGACCACTTGGTGATTATGCTAGACCGGTCTACAACCATGGCTTATCAAGTGTGAGACGACCTCCGGTTGCAACTAACAATTTTGACTTAAAGTAAGGGTTGCTTCAAACTCTTCAAAACAACTGTGTCTTTAGAGTAAAGTTGAACGAAGATCCAAACAATCATCTGATAGACTTCGAGGAGATTATGAACACCTTTCAATACATTGGTGTGTCACAAGATGCAGTCTACTTAAGGGCATTCCCCTTTGCTCTCAAAGACGATGCAAAGCACTGGCTTCAAAGCTTGCCTAATGGATCGATTAAAACATGGGATGAGATGACAAGAACATTTCTTGAAAAATATTTCTCGTCAACTAAGATGGGCCTATTTAGAAGAGAAATCCATAACTTTTGTCAGAACGAGACTGAAACTGTGTTTGAAGCTTGGGATAGGTTTCAGGAGATAGTGCAAAAGTGTCAACACAGCAGAAATGAACTCTGGATGTAACTCCGGGATATTTTTGATGGGTTGACACCAGCCTCATGTAGAACATTGAGTTATGCAGCTAGAGGCCTGTTGATGAAAAAGACTCTAGAGGAGATAGTCACAATTTTGATTGAGTTATTTGAAGATGCAAATCAGTGGTACTCTGAGATTGCTGAAAGAAGAAGATCAATTGGTGTTCACCAAGTTGAGGCTAGCACATCTTTCTAGGTACAACTTGATGCCATGGCCAAGAAAATAAGGAAGCTGACCTTAGCTTCAATACAGAGTGATAATCACGTAGCTTGTGATATATGTGGAAGAGGACACCCTACTCATGAGTGTCAAGCCTCAATTGTGGAAGTTAATGTTGTTGGGAAATATTACTTCAATGCAATGGGTCAGAAGCACCCCAATTTTTCATGGAGTTCACCTGGGGGTAAAGAAAATGCATGGCAACAAAACAATCCCAGATTTCAAGGAGCTACGGCCTTAACATTCCACTTAGCCTGGGCTAGAAGATCTAATAAAGTTCTTCACTGTCAAGACAGATGAGAGATTATATGCTAATGGTTCAGCTATCAAAGAACTTGGTACTGGTTTGCGAAACTTGGAGATGCAAGTGGGGAGAATTGCAATTGTATTGTTTGAGAGAATCACAGGTACTATACCAGCTGACACTGAAAGAAACCCCAAAGAAATGGTAAATGATGTGACCTTGAGAAGCGGTCATGTATTGAAAGATCCCATTTCGTTCCAAAAAGAGAATGTACCTAGAAAAGAAAGTGGGGAGCAGCTAAAAAATGAAGTTGATAAGAAGAAGAAAGGCAAGAAGGGAGCTGAGAAAAAGAAGAAGGAAGAAACTTCAAGAAGGGACGAATCTAATAAGAGCGAGCATATCCCTGCTCAACCTTTTCCCCAAAAGTTGTATAGAGAAACACTAGACAAGCAGTTTGAGAGATTTCTAGATATGCTGAGACAGGTTAATGTAAATTTTCCATTCACAAAAGTTCTCTCACAAATGCCAGCTTATGCCAAATTCTAGAAGGAGATCCTTACAAAGAAGAGGAAGATAGAAGGACCTTAGTGGTCAAGCTTACAAAGCATTTCAGTTTAATCTTGCAAAACAAACTCCCACAAAAGTGTGGAGACCCAGGGAGTTTTACTATACCTTGCTCGTTAGGCACTCTTAATTTTGATAAGTCTTTATGTGATTCGGGTGCCTCAATAAAATATAATGCCTTTTTTTATTTACAGGAAACTAGAGAATGAGCTTTGAGAGATAAGGTATGCGCCAATATCTTTATAGCTGGCAGACAAAACAACTTTAATACCCAAAGGGGTAATGGAAGATATCTTAGTTCAGGTAGATAAGTTTGTATTTCCTGTAGATTTCATTGTGGTGAAGATGGAAGAGAAGAAAAAGGTCCCCCTTATCTTAGGAAGACCATTCTTAGCGACATGCAGAGAAACATTAGACATACATGATAGAAAACTCATGCTTAGAGTGGGTGAGGAGACAATGACTTTCGAGTTGAATGTGGAGATTGGGGTGAGTAAGGAGAAGCCAACTGCAAGTGTATAGTGGATAGTGAAAAGCTCGAAAGAGAAGGTCCTAGTGATTCAGAAAGACAAGTGTGGGTTGTGCCCCAAGAAGGCTGAGAAGACGTTGTCTATGTGGATGTGTGCACTAGTTTGGGCCCGAAGAATGGAGCTCAACTTTAACTCAGACCCCGACTAGAGATTCAAGGAAGTTCCTCTACCTTATTCTTTTTAATTGTGTGTTATGCGGACATGCCAGAACTTAAAGTGTGGGGTTGGGGGGTATATTTATATGTATGTTGTATGCATATTAATTTGGTTAGTTTCTATTTCTTAGTTGTAGTAGTTTGATAGAAAAACATTTAGAAAAAACCATCAAAATGTTAAAATTATCTCTTGTTAGTTAGTGTATTAATTCCCCCTTGGTTTTTCTTTGAGCCGCGGTTCTTTTCCAAGGGTTTTGATTGAACCGGGTGTAGTAGGTTTTTATTTTTGTTAGGCATAGAAAACCTTGTGCTATGATTCGACTTGGAAGCAATATCTATTGACTATGTTATACCTTGAGTATAGTGAGAGCTTTAATTGTGATGCTTAGGCTCAGTTTTTGACTCTTGCATAAGTACTTTAAATTGTATAATCTTAACTTTGCTTAACTACTTTGATTAGAGTGTCTTGATAAACCAATATTGAGTGAGTTATGTGCCATGTGTATATGAGGTTTTGTGTATTTTGTGCATTGCATTTGATGCCTAGAACTTGCCCCGTGTGTTTGCAAAGCGAAATAGTCGTTTTTTTCAGTCTTGCAAAGGATATAGGCATTTCTTTGTTGAGCCAATGATATACGTTTACCCACCAATTTGTTATCTATCATAGTTAACCCTTTTGAGCCTGTCATCCTATTTTTTTGGTAACCACATTAAAGCCTTACACATTTTTTTGATTTAACCATATACCTCTCGTGTGCACTTGAAATTGTATGAGCTTTGTAAAAATTGAAGTGTGGGCAGATTGGGTTGCTTTTTGAGTGGAGCTAATAAAATAAGGAGAAAAGTACACGGTTTTGAAAAAGTAAGAGCCTTTTAAATTGAAAACAAATATATATAGTTGTATTGTTGTGAAAATTATTCATTGATAAGTAGTGACATAAGTGTGGGGTTTTAACATTGAGATGTATGTATTAAAGTGCTTAGAGAGGTGTAGTCACTCTTATATCTAAATGTATCCTACCTGTCCCACAACTTACATTACAACCAATTAAAGTCCTACCTGATCCTTGACTGAATGAACTCAATTCGTGGAGTAGTACACTATGGGCAAGTCTATGGTTCATCTTTTGTGGCATATGAATGTTGTTTCCGAGAGTGAGCGAATTCTTTCTATTTGAAGTTCCTAATTGGTCTTAAATTTGTTTGTGTGTATAACTACTCTCTTTTATTGTGAGGGCACGTGAGCTCTTTTTGTAAACATCAAGGGCATGAAGAACGATTATGTCGCGTGCTGCAGAGGAAGGTTAATACAACTGAAGAGGCAATTGATAATTTAATGAATATGGTTAATGAGATGAGCAATGTGCAACAGTACAAGGGTTATGCTAGACAGATCTTGGACGCGTAAAAATTAGGGAAAAATTACTTAGTGTAACGACCTGCTGCAGACAATGTACCGGCTGTTACTTCAAAGGAATTTGTTCAGTTGGTCACAGTGAACATGGCAGTAGTTATTGAGAATACAAGATAGAAACAACTGCTCTCTCTATTAATCCTGTTAATCATGCAGCTACAAGGAATCAGGTCAAAGATATTAGACATATGCCAAACATTACTTGCAAAAATAATGACACTACAAGGAAGGAACTTGCTCTGATAGACGCTTTGACTGATACAGGAGGTGCAACACTAGCTAATGAAGCCGTTACAGTTGCAAAAATATTTGCTATACTTGAAGAGGCAATGGAAAACATAGATCACAATCAACAAGTTACACTGCTAAAAGAAGCATGGGAATTTAAGATGATGGATCATAATGCTCCTATTTCGACAAGGAAATAAGATATTAGATCGCCGACCATGAAGCGACTGAGTTCATTCCTAGTGGACAAGGGATAAAGGAAAGGTAATGGAGTTGACCTCTGATTTAGAGAAAGTGAGCGAGTTATAAATAATGCGTGGTATTTTTGAGTCAATGTTGAGGCTAGGATGTTACACGATTGTGCTTAGTTTATTTTAAATATTTTTGGTATGATGAGTTATGAGAGTTGTTTAAACACGTTTGTGTCTATATAAAGTGTATTTTGATTGCTCGAGGACAAGCAATGGATTAAGTGTAGGGTGTTGATGGTAGGCTATAATTGTGTGTTTTAATTTCTTATCGCACTCTAATTTACTACACTTTAATTGAGTTTGAGCTTTAATCGCTAGTGTTTTGCACTAATTATATGTTTTATACATTTTTGGAGTGATTCCAAGCTATATAGATGTTGTGGCATGAATTCACGCTATTTTGGAGCTTTGAAGTGTGAGTAAAAACCCAAGGATTAATTTGGGATCGAGTTCGGGGATCAACAGACACTAGTGCATTCAAAGAGAGAGACGAAGAATCAAGACGGGTGTACTCAGGTGAGCAACCGGGCACTGGACGTGCATGGGAGGCAGAACACTATGCAAAGTGCACGGCCTAATGCGCGAGCACCATCCCTGGTGTGCGGCCACACATCCTGTCCGGAAAAAGTCCTATTTAGTGAAGGAGAAGGTGTGTTTGTTTGGGCCCGACCCTACTTGGTATATATACATGGAAAATGGTATTTTGAGGACTTTTTGACATTTCTAAGACCTAAGGAGGCTAAGGAGAAGTGGGATAAGAAAGAGCACAAGGATTTCATTATTCAATCCTCACTCAAGACATGGGTTTGGATCGTTGATGCTTTCCTTTAACTTAAAATTACTTGTGATTAATTTCCCCACATCTATGGAGTAATTCTTTATTAGGGATTGATGGATTTGGTGTTTTGAGAATTGTTTGTGGATATTAACTCTAGTTTGTATGTATTAAATCATTTTAGGCGTTTTAATTGTTGCATCTATTTTCACATGTTCATGTAATCGAAAGAGGCATAACTTGTGATGTTTTTACATTATCTTGCCAGTTGAATTTATTGATTCTTCTTAGTAATTGAAAAGGGATAGTTGAATTATTGTTTAGACCTAGTTAGGATGATAATCGAAAGAGGTCCTCCTACAGATCAATCCACTACAAATTCTTGCATATCTTTATCGAGAATTAATTGGTTCATATTGTGAGGTTGAGACTTAATCGAGAGAGGAGTTTTACTGAGCGTTTGAACTAATAATTGAGTGAGTTCGAGAGACTCACTTGAACCTTAGGAATGAATTAGCTATAGTTAAATCCCAGACAAGTATCTTGCGCCTATCCAATCAACCCCTATTTTCTCCTATTGATATCTTCCCTACTTATTGTTGTGATTGTCATTTGTCAATAGTTTAAACTCTTAGTTAAATTTATATTTAATCACACAAATCTCAATTGTTGATCATCTTGGATATCAACCAAGCTATAAACTACGAAAATACTATTTAACTCCAATCCACGTGGATACAATATTTTATTATACTATATTCGACTAGCGAGCATGTTTAAGTGTGTCTTTTAAGCTCGTCAATTTTGGCGTCATTGTCGGGGATTGACAATCAATAGTGTTTGAAATAGTTCGAAGTTCTAATTCAAGAATTATGTTTATTTTATTTTTATTTTTTTTAATTTTTATCTTTTTACGTTTGGTGTTACTTGACTGTGCGCCGGCTACAGGTCAGATTGGTGCATGACTCAATCCTCTGGGAAGGAAGTGCTACCATACGAACCATAAATCAAGAATCAACTGCGACAGTTGAGGAAGGAAATAAATCTCCCCGAGAATACAGTGAAGGTTGGGCAGTCCTCAACCAAGGAAGTTATGATGGGAGATGAGGACAATGTTGATTTGTCTGCAAGAGAGGCAGCCCATCAAAGAGAGAGAGAGTTGTATGAGATGCTAAGGAGACAACTCTTCGAAATGCACAACTTGTCTATGAAGAGGAAAGGGCTCGGAGAATGGTCGAAATCAATCTTTGGCTGCAGACCAATTCGGAAATATAGTTCCCGGTGCTGGGAGACCACTTGGCGATTATGCTAGATTGGTCAAACAACCAAGGCTTATCAAGTGTGAGACCACCTCCAGGTGCAACTAAAAATTTTGAGTTAAATAAAGGGTTGCTTCAAACTCTTCAGAACAACTGTCTTTAGAGAAAAGTTGAAAGAAGATCCAAACAATCATCTGATGGACTTCGAGGAGTTTATGAACACCTTTCAATACAATGGTGTGTCACAAGATACAGTCTACTTAAGGGCTTTCCCCTTCACTCTCAAAGACGATGCAGAGCACTGGCTTCAAAGATTGACTAATGGATCGATTAAATATAGGATGAGATGACCAGAAAAGTTCTTGAAAAATATTTCTCGTCAGCTAACACGGGCAAGTTTAGAAGATAAATCCATAACTTTTGTCAGAACGAGACTGAAACTATGTTTGAAACATGGGAGAGGTTTAAGGAGATAGTGCAAAAGTGTCAACACAATGGAAATGAACTCTGGATGCAACTCCAGGATGTTTGGGATGGATTAACACCAGCCTCACGTAGAACATTGAGCAATGCAGCTAGATGCCCGTTGATGAAAAATACTCTAGAGGAGATAGTCATAATTTTGAATGAGTTATCTAAAGATGCAAATCAATGGCCTCTGAGATTGCTAAAAGAAGAAGATCAATTGGTGTTCACCAAGTTGATGCTAACACATCTGTGCAGGTACAACTTGATGACATGGTCAAGGAAATAAGGAAGCTGACCATAGATTCAATATAGAGTGATAATCACGCAGCTTGTGATATATGTGGAAGAGGACACCCTACTCATGAGTGTCAAGCCTCAATTGAGGAAGTTAATGCTGTTGGAAATTATAACTTCAATGCAATGGGTCAGAATCACCCCGGTTTTTCATGAAGTTCACCTGGGGGTACAGAAAATGCATGGCAACAAAACAATCCCAGATTTCAAGGAGCTTCTAGTTTTGTGAATTAGCCGAGGCCGCAGTTCCATCCTCAACATTCCACTCAGCCTGGACTAGAAGATCTAATGAAGTCCTTCACTGTCAAGACAGATGAGAGGTTAGATGCTCATGGTTCAGCTATCAAAGTACTTGGCACTGGTTTGCAAAACTTGGAGAAATAAGTGGGGAAAATTGCAAATGTATTGTCTTAGAGAATCCCAGGTACTATACCATCTAACATTGAATGAAACCCCAAAGAAACGGTAAATGTTGTGACTTTGAAAAGAGGGAAAGTATTGAAAGATCCCATTCCGTTCCAAAAAGAGAATGTACCTAGAAAAGAAAGTGGGGAGAAGTAGTTTGAGAGATTTCTAGATATGTTGAGACAGGTTAATGTAAATTTGCCATTCACAAAAGTTCTCTCACCAATGCTAGCTTATGCCAAATTCTTGAAGGAGATCCTTACAAAGAAGAGGAAGATAGAAGAGAACTCAGTGGTCAAGCTCACAAACCATTTCAGCACAATCTTGCAAAACAAAATCCCACAAAAGTGTGGAGACCCAGGGCGTTTCACTATACTTGATCGTTAGGCACTCTTAATTTTGATAAGTCTTTATGTGATTTGGTTGCCTCAATTAATTTAATGCCTTTGTCTATTTATAGGAAGTTGGAGAATGAGCTTGGAGAGATAAGGTCTGAACCTATATCTTTGCAGCTGGCAGATCAAACAACTTTAATACCCGAGGGGATAGTGAAAGCTATCTTAGTTCAAGTAGATAAGTTTATATTTCCTATAGATTACATTGTGGTGAAGATGGAGGATAAGAAAGAGGTCCCGCTTATCTTAAGAAGACCATTCTTAGCGATAGGCAGAGCAATATTAGACATACATGATAGAAAGCTCATGCTTAGAGAGGGTGAAGAGATGGTGACTTTCCAGATGAATGTAGAGATGGGGGTGAGAAAGGGGAAGCCAGCTGCAAGTGTAGAGTGGGGAGTGAAAAGCTCGAAAGTGAAGGTACCAGTGATTGAGAAAGACAAGTGTGTGTTGTACCCCAAAAAGGCTGAGAAGAATCTATCCGTGTGGATGTGTGCACTAGTTCGGGCACGAAGAATGGAGCCCGACCTTGACTCAGACCCCGACTAGAGATTCAGGGAAGTTCCTCTACCTTATGCTTTTTAATTGTGTGTCATGGGGACATGCCACAACTTAAAGTGTGGGGTTGGGGGATATATTTTTATATATGTTGTATGTATATAATTTGGTTAGTTTCTTTTGCTTAGTTGTAGTAGCTTGATAGAAAAACATTTGGAAAAAAATGATGGATATCATTCGACGAGTTTCTTGAGTGATTAAAGTCGAAAGAAAAATACAAAAAAGATTTTCTCTTGTTAGGTAGTGCATTAATTCCTCTTTGGTTTTTCTTTGTGCCGCGGTTCTTTTCCTAGGGTTTTGATTGAATCGGGTGTAGTAGGCTTTTATTTTTGTTAAGCGTAGAAAACCTTGTGCTATGATTAAAATTGGAATCAATATCTCTTGACTATGTTATACCTTGAGAATAGTGAGTTCTTTAGTTGTGACGCTTAGGATCAGTTTTTGACTCTTGCATAAATACATTAAATTTTATAATTTTAACTTTGCATAACTTCTTTGATTAGAGTGTGTTGATAATCCAATCTTTAATGTGTTATGTTCCATGTGTATGTGAGGTTTTGTGTATTATGTGCATTGCATTTGAGTCTAGAACTTGCCCGACGTATTTGCAAAGAGAAATAGTAGTTTTTTCAGTCTTGGAAAGGTTATAGGCATTTCTTTGTTGAGCCAATGATATGCGTTTGCCCACCAAATTGTTATGTATCATAGTTAACCTCTTTGAGCCTATCATCCTGTTTCTTTGGTAACCACATTACAAGCCTTACCCATTTATTTGAATTAACCATCTATTTCAACCATCTACCTCTCGTGAGCACTTGAAATTGTATGAGCTTTGTAAAAGTTGAAGTGTGGGGTAATTGGGTTGGTTTTTGAGTGGAGCTAATGAAATAAGGAGAAAGGTGCACGGTTTTGAAAAAGTAAGAGCCACTTAAATTGAAAATGAATATGTATAGTTGTATTGTTGTGAAAATTATTCATTGATAAGTGGTAACTCTTGATGTATTTGTGCTTAAACAAGTTGGGAGTGATTGTAAATTGATGTGAAGGTGGAGTATTGGTTTGACATAAGTGTGGGGTTCTAACAATGAGATGTATGTACTAAAGTTCATAGAGAGGTGTAGTCACTCTTGTATCAAAATGTATCCTACCCCTCCTGCAGCTTACATTATAACCAATTAAAGTCCTACTTGATCCTTGACTGAATGAACTCAATTAGTGGAGTAGTACACTACTGGCAAGCCTATGGTTCATCTTTTGTGGCATATGAATGTTGTTTCCGAGAGTGAGCGAATTATTTCTATTTGAAGTTCCTAATTGTTATTAAATTTGTTTGTGTGTAGAACTACTCTCTTTTGTTATGAGGGCACGTGATTCATGAAAGAAAGGTAATGTCGTTGACCTCTGAGTTAGAGTAAGTAAGCGAGTTATAAATAATGCGTGTTGTTTTTGACTCAAATGTTGAGGCTAGGATGTTACACGATTATGCTTAGTCTATTTTAAATATTTTTGGTATGATGAGTTATGAGAGTTGTTTAAACACGTTTGTGTCTATATAAAGTGTATTTTGATTGCTCGAGGACAAGCAATGGATTAAGTGTAGGGTGTTGATGGTAGGCTATAATTGTGTGTTTTAATTTCTTATCGCACTCTAATTTACTACACTTTAATTGAGTTTGAGCTTTAATCGCTAGCGTTTTGCACTAATTATGTGTTTTATACATTTTTGGAGTGATTCCAAGGTATATAGATGTTGTGGCATGAATTCACGCTATTTTGGAGCTTTGAAGTCTGAGTAAAAGCCCAAGGATTAAGTTGGGATCGAGTTCGGGGATCAACGGACATTTGTGCAATCAAAGAGAGAGACGAAGAATCGAGCCAGACGTCACCCAGGTAAGCGACCGGGCACGCATGGGAGGAAGAACACTACGCAAAGTGCGCAGCCTAATGCGCGAGCACCATCCCTGGTGGGCGGCCACGCATGTCATGTCTGGGAAAAGTCCTATATAGTGAAGGAGAAGGTGTGTTTGTTTAGGCCCGACCCTACTTGGTATATATACAGGGAAAAATGGTATTTTGAGGACTTTTTGACATATCTAAGACCTAAGGAGGATAAGGAAAAGTGGGATAAGCAAGAGCACAAGGATTTCATGATTCAGTCCTCACTCAATACAAGGTTTGAATCGTTTATGCTTTCCTTTAAATTAAACTTATTTGTGATGAATTTCTCCATATCTATGGAGTAATTCATTATTAGGGATTGATGGATTTGGTATTTTGAGAATTGTTTGTGGATATTAACTCTAGTTTGTATGTATTTAATCATTTTGGGCATTTTAAATGTTGCATCTATTTTCACATGTTCATGTAATCGAAAGAGGCATAACTTGTGATGTTTTTGCATTATCTTGTCGGTTGAATTCATTGATTCTTCTTAGTAATCGAAAGGGGCTATTTGAATTATTGTTTAGACCTAGTAAGGAGGATAATCGAAAGAGGTTCTCCTAAAGACCAATCCACTATGCATTCTTGCATATTTTCACCGAGCATTAATTGGTTCATATTGTGAGGTTGAGACTTAATCGAGAGAGGAGTTTCGGCTGAACGTTTGAACTACTAATTGAGTGAATTTGATAGACTCACTTGAACCTCAGGAGTGAATTAGCTATAGTTAAATCCCAGACAAATATCTTGCACCTATCTAATCAACTCCTATTTTCTCCCATTGATATCTTCCTTACTCATAGCTGCGATTATCATTAGTCAATCTTTTAAAATCTTAGCTAAATTTTACTTTTAATCACATAAATCTCAATAGTTGATCATCTTGGATAGCAATGAAGTTATAAACTACAAAAAGACTATTTAACTCAAATCCTTGTAGATATGATATTTTATTATTCTATATTCGACTAGAGAGCATATTTAAGTGTGTGTTTTAAGTTCGTCATATAGACACTAAGGCAACAGAGGTTGCTGCATATCTGCTGACGGATGTTGCTAACACTTGGTATGAAACATGGAAGAGTCCCGAGGGGAGGATGCGACTCCTGCGACTTTGAAGGAGTTTGCATATGCGTTTCTTGAGCATTTTCAACCCCTTGATGTCTTGGAAGCTAATGCTTTAGAGTTTGAGAGACTCAAACAGAATGATATGAGTGAGAATGAGTACTACCTCAAGTTCGTCTCTCTATCCAAGTATGCTCCGGAAATGGTACGTGATATGAGGGCTAGAGTTAGGCGATTTGTTTTTGAGTCTTTCAGATGACTTGTTTGCTGATGCTAATATAGCTGCTTAGAACAATGACATGACCATTACTAAAATGGTAGCCTTTGTTCAAGGGAACGAAGATATATTGAAGGAAGAAGAGCGGCTACATAGAGAGAGGGATAGGGAACTGAGCAAGAGAGCTGAGTCTACAGGAAATTTCAGCCATTGGGGATCTCAAAGAGGTAGTAATCGTCAGTTCTTCAAGAAACCAAAATCAGGACCTGCTCCATCTTCAACTAGTGCAACATTTCAGAGGTCCAAGTTTAATAAGAAAAAAAATTGCAGAGCAGAAGACTCACAGTCACAGGCTAGTGTGGGTTATAGAGTCCCTGGTTACCATATTTGTAAAACATGTGGTAAGAGGCACCCATGGTTGTGTCATTCGTGAACAAATGGTTGCTTTGGCTGTGGTCAATAGGGCCACTTTTTGAGGGATTGTCCATCAGCAAAGAAAAATAATGGAGTTAATATAGCTCAGTTCACTAATTCAACAGCCCCTCGGAACTCTCAGGCCCTTCAAGGGCATGGTACAGGAAGTCCGGTAATACGGGCAGTGGTCGGAACTGCTTGTATGCACTGGCAGGCCGTCAAGATACAGAAGCTCGTAGATGTCATCAAATGTATGCTAACAATAGTCCTCACATTTGATGTTTACGTTCTTATGGGTCCGGGATCCACCCTATCTTATGTAACCCCATATATTGCTAAGAAATTTTGGATAGAACCAGAAAGGTTGTGTGAACCCTTTGAAGTGTACACTCCAATTGGAGAATCAATTATAGCTAGACGTATCTATAATGGGTGTCCAGTCAAAGTGCATCATCTCCTTACTGTAGCAGACTTAGTAGAATTAGAGATGGTAGACTTCGATGTAATCATGGACATCGATTGGTTAGAGTCCTGTTATGCCACAGCGGGTTGTAGAACCAAAATAGTAAGTTTCAAATTTCCTGGTTAACCAATCTTAGAATGGAAGGGTGATGCAGTATCAGAAAGGGGTAGGTTTATTTCCTATCTTAAAGCAGAAAGATGATCTCTAAAGGGGTATATCTATCTCCTGGTTCGAGTTTACGGATGCAGATGCTCAAATTCAAACTCTCCAGTTAGTACCAATTGTAAATGAGTTCCCAGAAGTGTTTCCTGAAGATGTTCCTAGAGTCCCTCCCGATAGAGAGATTGACTTTGGAATTGATCTACTCCCCAAAACTAAGCCCATATCTATTCCACCTTATAGAATGGCTCCAGCAGAGTTGAAATAGCTAAAAGTCCAGTTGAAAGATCTTCTAGATAAGGGATTTATAAGGCCAAGTGTCTCACCTTGGGGCGCACCGGTCTTGTTTTTCTGAAAAAAGGATGGGTCTTTGCGCATGTGCATTAACTATCGTCAATTGAATAAAGTCACCATCAAGAACAAGTACCCTCTTCCCAGAATAGATGATTTATTCGATCAACTTCAGGGTGCCCAGTGTTATTCCAAGATTAACCTCAAATCGGGGTACCATTATTTGAAGGTTAAGGAAGGTGATATTCCGAAAACAATTTTCAGGACTCGTTCTGGGCGTTTTGAGTTTTTGGTAATGTCGTTTGGTTTGACGAATGCACCAGCAGATTTTGTGGACCTTATGAATAGGGTCTTCAAGACTTATCTTGATTTGCTCATTATTGTTTTTATTGATGACATCTTGATTTATTCCTGTAGCGAGACGGACAATGTATAACATCTCATAATTGTGTTGCAGACACTGCAAGATCACAAGCTATATGCGAAATTATTTAACTGTGAAATTTGGTTGAAATCAATAGAGTTTTTGGGCCATGTCATCTCAGGCGAAGGCATGAAGGTGGACATTCAGAAAATAGAGGCAGTGAAGAATTGGCCTAGACCCACCTCAGGCATTTCATAGAGGGATTTTCCTATATCTCATCCCTTTTAACTAGATTGACTCTGAAGAAGTCCAAGTTTCAGTGGTCGGACTCTTGCGAGAAAAGTTTTGTGGAGGTAAAAAAGAGGTTGACTTCAACGCCAGTTTTGACACTACCGGAATGAACCAAAGGGTTTGTTGTTTATTGTGATGCTTTAGTGGTTGGTCTTGGGTGTGTTAATGCAGCATGGTAAAGTCATATCCTATGCGTCGAGACAACTCAAGGTTCACGAGAAGAATTATTCGACTCATGATCTTGAGTTAGCTACCGTGATATTTGCGCTAATGACTTGGCGCCATTATTTGTATGGAGTGCATGTTGATATTTTCACAAATCACAATAGTCTTCAATACATCTTCAAGCAAAGAGAATTGAATTTTTGTCAAATAAGGTGACTCAAATTGCTCAAGGATTATGATGTTGATATCCTCTATCATCCCGGGAAAGAAAATATTGTAGCCGATGCTCTCAGTCGGCGTTTTATGGTAAGCTTAACTCTTATTGAAGCTGACAAGAGAACTATGATGAAGGAAGTCCACCAATTAACAAGTCTAGGAGTTAGACTTTTGGACTCCGAAGATGGTGGCATTGTTCTTCAAAACATGGTTGAATCCTCCTTAGTAGCCGAAGTGAAGGAAAAGTAGTTCAATGATATCTACTTATTGCAGCTGAAGGAGGGGATTCACAAACACAAGACTATGACTTTTGAACAAGGTGAAGATGATGGTACTTTGAGATATAGAGGCAGACTATGTGTTACACACATAGATGGGCTCAGAGAGAGGATTATGTCTGAAGCCCACAATTCCAGGTATTCTATTCACCCAGGTTCCGCAAAGATGTATCATGATATTAAGGAGAACTATTGGTGGAATGACATGAAACAGAACATAGCAGATTTTGTGGCTAAGTGTCCAAATTATCAGTAGGTGAAAGTCGAACACCAGAGGCCTGGGGGTTTGGCTCAGAGTATAGAAATTCCCGTTTGGAAATGGGAGATGATAAACATGGACTTCATAACAGGCTTACCTCACTCATTTCGGAAGCATGATTCGATTTTGGTGATTGTAGACTGACTTACCAAGTCAACTCACTTCTTGCTAGTGAAGACTACATATTCAGTAGAGGATTATGCCAAGTTGTATATCTAGGAAATTGTTTGATTGCATGGGACCCCTTTGTCCATCATCTTAGATCATGGTGCTCAGTTCATAGTGAACTTTTGGAAATCCTTTCAGAAAGGATTGGGCACAAGGGTGAACCTCAGCACAACTTTCCATCCTCAGACAGATGGCCAGGCATAGTGCACTATTCATACTCTTGAGGATATGTTAAGGGTGTGTGTTATCGATTGGAAAGGCAATTGGGATGATCATCTACCACTCATTTAGTTTTCTTATAATAATATCTACCACTCTAGTTGGTTGGTTCGAAGTTGGCAAAGCGGAGTTGTTAGGACCCTATTTGGTCTATCAAGCTATGGAGAAATTCAAGTTTACTCAAGAGCATTTGAAGATGGATGAGAGTTGCCAAAAGTCTTATTTGGACGTGCGGCGTAGAGACTTAGAGTTCCAAGTGGATGATTGGGCATTTATGAAGGTTTCTCCTATGAAAGACATTATGATATTTGGGAAGAAGGGGAAGCTTAATCCCTACTATATTGGGCCATATAGAATTTTTCGAAGGATCGGGCAGGTGGCTTATGAGTTATAATTGCCACAACAATTAGTTGTTGTACACCCAGGGTTTCATGTGTCTATGTTAAAAAAATTCATGGAAGACCCTTCTCTTGTTGTTCCTATAGAAATTATAGGGGTTAAAGATAGGCTAACGTACGAAGAAATTCCAGTGACTATCCTTGATCGTCAAATCCGCAAGCTTAGAACTAAGGAAATTGCTTTAGTGAAAGTGCATTGGAGTAATCAAAAGGTTGAAGAGGCTACGTGGAAGTCGAAGAGGACATTAAGTCCAGATATATCCCCATCCCTTAGAAGAGCAATCGAAAAATGTAGAAGGTAACTAACCTTCTCATTCAGACCTTATATTACATTTTTCATGTCTTTCAGTATTCAGTCAGTTTGGTAGCCATTTAGTTTAGTACCTATTCAGTTCAGTATCTCAGCAATTCACTAATCGTGTATTCATTCAGTTTATTATGCATAAGTTCATGACATTTCAGTGTTCACATGTTTCGACCAGTCCTGTTTAACGTCCAGAGTTTGTCGTAGTTGTAATAAGGACAATCATTCAAGGACGTATGATCACAAGGGGAGATAATGTAACACTCCGTAAGTATGAATTAGTTGTGGATGCACTAAATGAGTCTTAATATGACCTTTTAACAAGTGAAGTCCAATTGGGATTAGTATGGGTGGAAACCGTTATTTTGGAATCAAGACTGATAGTGAGGTGCATAAAATTCGATAGAATCAGCTAAGTTTATTGGAGGTACCTCTTATAGACTTAGACATTGCAAGGCCATGAAAACTCATGTCCATAGACAGCGCAACACCATAAAACTCACGGCCATAGACATTGTAAGGCACTGTCCAGAGAATTAACCTCAGCGCCTCTGAAAGTGCAAGGCACTGTCCAGGGCATTAACCTCAGCCCCTGACAGTGCAGGGCACTGTCCAGGGCATTAACCTCATAGCCCCTGACAGTGCAAGGCACTGTCCAGGGCATTAAAGTCAGCGCCCCTAATAGTGCAAGGCACTGTCCAGGGCATTAAATTCAGCGCCCCTAATGATGTTTCTCCGAGCTACTTTTATTTTTCCCTCAATTTTGGGACGCGTTCACTTATTTAAAACCCTTACCTCATTCCCCCATACCCCAAAAAGAAAACCTACTCTAGAAAGGGAAGCTCTCAAGAACCTAACTTCTTCAAGGTCCCTCCATCATCCAAGGTAAGTTCTAACGATGATTCTAAATTAATTTCAATTCTCCAACACCTTATTAACATAGGTAAATTCTGCCACTCGTTAGCTATTCGATCGAGACACCTTGTTGAGAAAGTAACCCTAGAACTCGAATTCAAGAGGAGTGAACTTCAAAAAGGTAATGCTTCTACTCCCTAATCATTTATAACTATGAATTGATGAGTTTTTGGGAGAATAGTAAACGGGTTTGATAAAGAGAACCATAAGAACTATGCTAGGGTTTTGGATTGTTGACTTATGATTGTTGAAAATATTTGGGTGATGAGAAATGGTGTTAGTTACATCTATTTGGGATTGTAGAATCACCTAGAAGTAGTAGAATGAGAACTTGGTGAAGAAAAGACCAATTACTAAGGGCTATGAGGCTTTACACCTATAATGTGTTTAATAAAATACCTAAGTTACTAAAATAGGAGCATTAGTGCTAATATTGGTTCCTGTTATATATATATATATATATATATATATATATATATATATATATATATATTGACGTATATTATCGTTGAAAGTGGCGATGGACATTGTGATACTCTTAAAAAGGGTCAGAGCTAAGGTATGTGAGGCTAACTCTCTTTACGTTTGAGAATGTTTATGATTCTACCTACGTCCCATTCTTTATGACTATTATGAGTTTCCTCAAAAAGTAATTATGTCTTATTTCCATGAATTGTTGTAGAACTTCTATTCTCTGGATGGAAAAGTTTCATAATCGTTCAATCTCCTAGGAGTTTCAGTTATGACAAATCAATTTACTATAAATACATGTCTCAGTCTAGTTATATTGAGCATTCCAGTATCATGTAACTCAGTATGGTTCAATATTTTAGTATCATATATTGTAGTTTGATTCTATGTTCCTAATTCTAAATTCCTGAATATTGAATACCTGTATTCGGTCTTTATGAATTCTTGGGCCTGAGGCCGCAGTTATGTATACATATACTTGTGCCCAATGCTGAAGTTTGTGAGCGCACACACACACACACACACACACACACACACACACACACACACACATACATATATATATATATATATATATATATATATATATATATATATATATATATATATATATATATATATAGTATGCGCCCACATTTTATTTATTCAGATAAACAGTTGGTTTATCATTCAAAAGAGGGAGTATTCATAACCTTACTTCCTATGTTTAGTTCAGTTATCAATTATCATTTATCAGTTTTAATTTCAGTATTTACAGTTCCTTCTTTCTTTTATTGGTGAGCCCCACTCTTTTGGGGCATTGCCCTTTTTCCAGTCTTCAGTCTTTATAGTATTTTAGTTAGTAAGTTATGCCGGGGACCTTGTCTCGATAAACATTTAGCATTTAACTGTTCTTAGAGGCTTCGTAGACTATAGTTCAGTCAGTCAGATGTTAGTAAGCTTTTATGTGTCAACCTTGTCAGCTACTCATTTACAGTTGCAGACTTTTCAGTATTTTTTGCATTTATGATATTTGAGTCAGATTTTTTAGTAGATCATAATGTTGTATATTTATATCTAGATTACCGTTATACAACATGTTGATCTAGCTATCCAGTTGGTTCGCTCGATCATATGTAGTCAAGCACCGAGTGCTGTGTTACGCCCATGCCATGGTTCGAGGCGTGATACTAGTGTGTCATTGTGGAGTGCTTTGGTCTTGTTTGTGAAAAAGAAGGACGGTTCCATGCGAATTTGTATTGATTATCGGCAGTTGAACAAGGTTACAATGAAGACCATGTATATATCGATGCACATTGATGAATTATCTGATCAGCTACAGGGTGCCAGGGTGTTCTTAAAGATTGATTTGCGATCAGGGTATCATCAGCTGATGACTCAGGATCCGGATATACCGAATACCACTTTTTGGACTCGGTATGATCACTACGAGTTCCTTGTGATATCATGTGGGATGAACAATGACCCAACATCATTCATGTACCTGATGGATAATGTAGCCCATCCTTATCTTAATTCATTCGTCATTGTGTTTATTGATAACATCCTGGTGTATTCCCACAGCCGGGAGGATCATGAGCAGCATTTAAGGATTGTGCTCCAGACCGTGAGAGAAAAGAAGTTGTATGCAAAATTTTCAAAGTGTAAATTCTAGCATGATTCAATGGCATTATTTGGTCATGTGGTGTCGAATGAGGGGATCAAGGTAGATCCGAAGAAGATTGAAGCAGTGCAGAGTTTTCTTGGTTTGGCTGGGTAGTACCATCATTTCGTAGAGGGTTTCTCATCCATTGCTGCACCTATGAACAAATTGACCTAGAATGATGCTCCTTTCAGATGGACCAAGGAGTTTTAGGAGAGCCTTCAAAATCTTAAGACTACTTTGACTACATCCCCAGTGTTAGTATTGCCTGCGGGTTCAAGATCTTACACTGTGTAGTGTGATGCGTCATGTGTTGGCCTTGGCGCAATGCTGATGCCAGACAGTAGGGTGATTGTCTATGCATCTAGATAGCTGAAGGTTCATGAGAAGAATTATCCTATCCACAATTTGGAATTAGCAGTGATTATTCATGCCTTGAAGATTTGGTGGCACTATTTGTACAATGTCCATTGTGGGGCCTATACCGACCACAAGAGCCTACATCATCTGTTCAAATAGATGGATCTTAACTTATGGCAGTGGAGATGGTTAGAGTTCCTTAAGAACAATGATATTACCATTCTATATCATCACAGGAAGGCCAATATACTAGATGATTCCTTGAGTATAAAGATGGAGAGCTTGGGTAGTTTAGCATAACTACCGGAAGTAGAGAGGCCATTAACATTGGATGCTCAGGACTTGGCCAACCAATTTGTTAGATTGGATGTTTCAGAGCCGAGTCGAGTTCTGGCTTGGGTGGTTTCTCGGTCTTCTTTATATGATCGCATCAGAGAGCGTCAGTATAATGACCCCATTTTCTTGACCTTAAGGACACTATACAGCACAACGACACCAATGAGGTGTTTATAGGAGATAACAGTGTGTTGCGGATGCATGGATGATTATGTGTGTCAAATGTGGATGGGTTACGGGTGTTGATTCTTCAGTAGGCCCACAGTTTGTGATACTACATTTATTCGGGTGCCACTAAGATTTATCAGGATTTGAGGCAACACTATTGGTGGAGAAGAATGAAGAAAGACATAGTGGAGTATGTATCTCGGTGCCTAAATTGTTAGCAGGTGAAGTATGAACACGAAAGGCTAGTCAGGGACTTGACATTCCTGAGTGGAAATGGGAGCGAGTTACCATGGACTTCATTGTTGGGCTCCTTCGGACTAAAAGGAATTTGACGTAATATAGGTGATTGTGTATAGGTTGACTAAGTCGGCTTATTTCATTCCGGTGGTGACTACCTATTCTTTAGAGTAGTTGGCTCAGGTCTATATTCAAGAGATTTTTTGAATTCATGGCATGCCTGTATCTATCATCTCTTACCAGGGTATTTAGTTTATATCACAATTCTAGAGGGCCGTACAACATGAGTTAGGCACATGGGTTGAGTTGAGTACAACATTCCGCCCTCTGACGGATGGACAATCCGAGTGCACTATTTAGATCTTTGAGAATATGCTTCGTGCATGTGTTATGGAGTTCAGGGTTTCTTGGGGATCAGCTCTTTCTGCTTGCAGAGTTTGCCGACAACAACAACTACCAATCAAGTATTCACATGGCTCCTTATGAGGCCCTATTTAGGAGGTGTTGTCGTTCCCCAATTGATTGGTTTGAGTCAGGAGAGGCTAAGTTATTAGGCACAGATTTGGTTCGAGATGACTTGGAGAAGGTCAAGTTGATCCAAGATCGACTTCATACAGCCCAATCTAGACAAGGGAGTTATACAGATTAGAAGGTTCGTGATATTTCATTCATGGTTGGAAAATGTGTCTTGCTCCGGGTTTCGCCCATGAAAGGTGTTATGAGGTTCTCGAAGAAGGGCCAGTAGAGCCCAAGGTATATCGGGCCTTTTGAGATTCATGAGAGGATCGGTGAGCTGGCCTACAAACTTGCATTGTCACCTATTCTATCTGCAGTTCATCTAGTGTTCCATGTTTCTATGCTCCAAAAGTATCTCGGTTATGCGTCCTATGTGTTAGATTTTAGCTCAGCCTAATTGGAAAAGGATTTGTCTTATGTTGAGGAGTCGGTGGCCATGTTTGACAGGCATCTACAAAAGTTGAGGTCAAAGACCATTGCTTTAGTGAAGGTTCAGTGGAGGGGTCAACGAGTCTAAGAGGTGACTTGGGAGACCGAGCATAATATTCATAGCCGTTATCCTTATCTTTTCTCACTTCAGGTGTGCCTTTATACTAGTTCGAGGATGAATATTTGTTTTAAGAGGGGGAGGATGTAATGACCCGACCAGTCGTTTTGAGAATTTTATCCCCGTTCCTCTATTTATTGGCTCATCTATGTTATATTGTGGTTATGTGACTATCCAGGGTAGTTGGTTTTGGTTTCATATGAATTTCAGAGTAAAATGGGACACTTAGTTCCAAAGTTTGAAGCGTAAGTTAAAAAAGTTGACCAGAGTTTGACTTTTGTGTAGATAACGCCGGAATGGAGTTTTTATGGTTCTGATAGCTCCGTATGGTAATTTCGTATTTAGCAGTGTGTCCGGATATTGATTTGGAGGCCCGTAGGTCATTTCGTCTTGAATTGGCGAAAGTTAGAAAGTTGAAGGTTTGGAAGGTTGAGAAGTTTGACTGGGAGTTGACTCTATGGATATCGGGGTCGGATTCTGATTTCGTAAGTTGGAATAGGTTTGTTGTGTCATTTATGACTTGTGTGTAAAATTTAAGGTCAATCGAAGTTTGTTTGGTATAAATCGGCGTTAGTTTTGGAAGTTGGATATTCATGGTTACAATAGGCTTGAATCAGGTTGCAATTTGTAGAATCAATGTTGTTTGATGAGATTTTTAGGCCTTGATTAGGTCCCCTATGTGTTTTGTAACTTTTTGGTATATTCGGACGAGGTCCCAGGGGCCCCGGATGTGAATCGCATTGAAATCAGATCATTTTGGTATTTCGGAAGATGGATGAAACTGCTGATGTCTGGTGTCATCGCACCTGCGGTGGGTCTAGCCGCAAGTGCGGTAGGAGCATCACAGAAGCGGGCTGGAGTGGCCTGGGGAAGGGCCGCAGGTGCGGTCAACTCTCCGCAGAAGCGAGCCACTTCCAGTAGAAGTGGCTTTATGTCCGCAGAAGCGAAGGGGTCTGGCCTAAGTGTAAGCCACATCTGCTGTAGAAAAGGCTCACAGGAGCGAGATCGCTGGGTAGAAAAGGGTGATTTTAAGGGTTTTACTTCATTCTTCATATTTTGACTTAGGGAGCACGGGTTGAGAAGATATTGAGAGGTATTTTCAAGGAATTGATCGTGGTAAGTGATTCTAACTCGGATTTGGTTATTATACATGAATCCATCGTTGTTTTTATCATTTAATTAGTGTTTTGAGTTGAAACATTTGAGGAAAATTGTGAAAACTTCATAGTCTATATTTGGAGGATTTGAAGGTCGATTTGAGATTAGAATTGAGTAATTTTAGTATTGTTGGACTCGTTTTCGAACAAGTGTTCAGATTTGGTAAGTTTGGTCGGGTTCCGAGACGCGGGCCTAGGGTTAACTTTTTGAGTTGACTTTTTAATGTTCTTTAAAGATTTCAAATTTATTATTCGGAATAGTTTCCTATGGTTTGTATTTATGGTATAAAGTTATTTTGGCTAGAATCGAGCCGTTCAAAGTTGGATAATCACGGAAAAGTATTACTAGTGGATTGAGTTAGCGTGTTTTCATGTAAGTGTCTTGCCTAACTTTGTGTAAGGGAATTACCCCTTAGGATTTGCATTGTTTTGTGTTGATTGTGGTATGTGAAAGCCGTGTACGCAAGGTGACTAGTGGGTACACGGACTAAATGTGGTAATTGACCGGTTTAAGCTATGTAGACTCCTTTCATGACTTTAATTGAGTTGTCATCACATGTGATATCCATAATCGTTGGTCTATCTTCACATGCTTCATTTTACATTGTTAATACTTGTCTCGTCTCTTACTTTTTATTTGCCTTTACATGCTTAGTTGAAGTTATTATTCTCTCCATTCCTTGTTAAATATTTAATTGCCGAGTTACCTCACTTGAAGTTGTTATTTCTTGGGACATCTTATTGTTGAATTTTGGTATTGAAGTAATAAAGGCTGTGATTCACATTGAGGAAAAGTTGTAAATTGTTGAAATACCATTCTTGTTGAGATATTAACTTTCAGTTGCTATTGTTAAGACTCTTGTACATATTGGGGTTGATCCATCAGCTATTTATGTGAAAATATTATTGTTGTTAGCTTCTTTGGAAAGTTGTGTTATTGGGCACTTGAGGTGCGATTTGTGATATGTTGTGATATTGATACGCATGCGGTGGTATAAGGATAATGGTTGATAGGCACGAGGTGAGAAAATGAGGGTTTGATACGCGTGTTGCTAGTAAGGGAACTACTTGAAGCCACGCAGTGTGATAAGGTAGGCTAAAATGCGGGTAGATATTTCGTATAAAATGATTTTCAAAACTATATGAAAGGCTCCCGTGGTGGTATAAGAAATGACTATGAATTTGATTTGTGAAACGAGATAACGAGGTGATACCTCGATAGTGATTCTTGTTGCTATACTTCATTTACATCAATTGTATTTGTCTGCATCGTTTCTTTGGCATTCTTATTATGTGTTTCTTCTGTGATGTCTTAATTGCATTAATTTCAGTATAGTTATTCTTGTTATATTTCATCATTGTATCATTTCCATTATTTTCACGATTATACTTTGCTATACTTATTCAGTTTCTTTATTTACTCCAGTAGGTGTCGTGACTTGTCCTCATCACAACACAACTGAGGTTAGGCTTGATACTTACTGGTTACCGTTATGGTGTACTCATACTACACTTCTTTACATCTTTTTGTGCCGATCAAGGTACTTCATTCCAGCCTAGGCATCCGTGAATTGAGCTTGGATCGGAGACTTCAAGGTATACCTGCCAGCGTTCGCAGGACTCGGAGTCACCCTCTATCTAGTTTCTATTTCATTCTCCTCTTATAGATACTGTGGTATAGGGATTTTTCAGTATACTCGTGTAGAGCTTGTGACTCGGTCTCACCAGATTTTGGGAGTTATATTCGGTTTATTGTGGAGTCCTCTTTATGATAGCTATTAGTTTAAATTGGAAGCTTTATTACTATTTCCGTTAATTATTCATGTGTGTTAGGCTTACCTAGTCTTAGAGACTGGATGCCAGTAAGACATCCTACGGAGGGAGATTAGAGTCGTGATAGGGTGGTATCAGAGCTCTAGGTTCATAGGTGTAACGAGTCATAATCATGTTTAGTAGAGTCCTGTGGATCGGTATGAAGACGTCTGTACTTATTTTCGATAGGCTATGGAACTGTTAGGAAACTTCACTTCTTTGATTCCTTATCTTGTGAATTTGTTGACTTCAAAATTCCAAATCTTTGTCTTTCTATTCTATCACGGATGGTGAGGACACGCACCACTAGATCGGATGATCAGACACCAGAGAGGGCGGGTCTGGGCAGAGGCCGTGTAGAGGCAAGTGGTGTAGTTAGAGCACCTGCCTGGGGTGCGACAACAGAGCCACCAATAGCTCTAGTTGGAGGGGCAGTTACCTAAGGCGCCTGTTGCTAACCCTGCTCTTCAGGAGACCCTCACACAGTCCTTGAGAACTTTTTGTACTCTAGCTTAGGCGGGTTGGTTCCACTTGCACCAACCAGATCTCAACCTGGGGGAGTAGCTAAGTCTACCGCGGCCAGTATCCCAGAGCAGCGGGTCCATGTTGACTAGGACCTAGAGGTTATACATGTGCAACCGGTTGTTCCACTTCAGCCCGAGGTTAGGGTAGCCGTATTTGAGGAGGAGAAGCTTAAACTTGAGAGGTACAATAAGTGCCAGCCTCTTACTTTCAGCAGCCTAGCTACAGAGGATGCACAAGGCTTTCTGGAGAGGTACCACCGTATTCTCCTTACCATGGGTATTGTGGAGATGAGCGGGGTTGTTTTTACTACTTTCCAATTGTCGGGACCATCGAACCAGTGGTGGCGGGCTTATGATGAGGGTATCCCAGTCGACGCAGCTTCACTTTCATGGGCTCAATTTTCAGAGATGTTATTTAGAGAGTTTGTTCCCTAGAGCCGTGCTAGGGTCCTATGACTATGCTATTATATTTAGTGAGTTGTCTAGACATGCACCTCCCTTGGCTTCCACAGTCAGAGAGCGAGTGCGTCAATTTATTGAGGGGCTCAGCTATGGTATTAGGTTTAGCATAGCTCGAGAGTTGGAGGGATATACCCTCTATCAGCAGGTGGTAGAGATCGCACAGAGATTGGAGGGTATGCATGGCAAGGACATAGAGGGTAGGAAGTCCAAAATGCCTAGAGATTCCTGGCAGATATGGTGGTGCTCGTGCCCTAGTTGCAGCCCATTATGATATAGGCTATGTGAGCTGTCTAGTTCATTCAGCACTTCCAGCCTCCAGTGGTACTCCGGCTACTCCCACATTTCAGGTTTCCCATTATGCACTGCCACTATCTAGTGCTCCTCATGCACATGGTGCTTTATATGGTAAAACCAGATCTGAGCTAGTTTCAATAGCCACACCCTCCGAGATATTGTTTTGAGTGTGGTGATACTCGTCATATAGTGAGGGACTACCCCAGATTCAGGAGGGGTGCACCTCTACTGACTACTCATGCTCCATGTATTCCATAGGGTCCCTCGACTTCTTAGTCCGTGGCTACTACTCCAGTTGCCTCTCCATCTGCATAGCCAGCTCGGGGTGTAGGTCAGGTGGGAAGGGGTCAACCTGGGGGGGGGGCATATGTTATGCTTTTTTGGGTAGGACGAAGGCGGTTACATCAGACGCAGTTATCACATGTATTGTTTGATTTTTCATAGAGATGCATCAGTGTTATTTGATCCAAGATCCACTTATTCATATGTATCATGTTGCTTTGCTCCGTATTTGGGTATATCTCATGATTATTTGAGTTTTCTTGTTTATGTGTCCACGCATGTGGGAGATTATATTGTTGTTCACTGTGTGTATAAGTGGTGTTTAGTTGTTATTGGTGGTTTTGACACCAGAGCTGATCTATTGTTGCTTAGTATGGTAGATTTTGATGTTATTTTGTGCATGGACTAATTGTCGCCCTATCATGCTATTCTGGATTGTCACGCCAAGATGGTGACATTGGCTATGGAAGGGTTACCGTGGTTGGAGTGGAGGGGTACATTGGATTATTTTCCTAGAAGGGTTGTGTGCTTCTTTAAGGCAATACGGAAGGTTGAAAAGGGGTGTGATGCATATTTAACCTTTGTGAGGGATGTCAGTACTGATACTCCTACCGTTGAGTCAGTTTCATTAGTGAGACACTTCCAAGATGTATTTCCGGCATATCATCAAAGCATGCAGCCCGATAGAGAAATCATATTTGGTATTGACTTGTTTCTGGGCACTCAACCCATTTCTATTCCATCATATCATATGGCCCTAGCGGAGTTGAAGGAGTTAAAGGAGCATTTGCAAGAGCTGCTTAATAAGGCTTTCATCCAGCCAAGTGTGTCACGTTACAGTTATCCGGTCTTGTTTGTGAAGAAGAAAGATGATTCTATGCGTATGTGTATTGATTATCGGCAGTTGAACAAGGTTATAGTGAAGAACATGTATACATTATGCACATATATGACTTATCTGATTAGTTATAGGGTGATAGAGTGTTCTCAAAGATTGATTTGTGGTCAGGGTATCATTAGTTGAAGATTGGGGATCCAGATATCTGGAAGATTGCTTTTAGGACTCGGTATGGTCACTACGAGTTCCTTGTGATGTAATTTGGGCTGAATAATCTCCCAACAACATTCATGCACCTGATGAGCAGTGTATTCCAGCCCTTTCATGATTCACTGGTCATTGTGTTTATTCAAGACATCTTGATTCATTCGGATGGGTAACGAGAGTTGATTCTTCAGGAGTCCCATAGTTCATAGTACTCCATTCAACTGGGTGCCTCTAAGATGTATCTGGATTTGAGGCAGAACTAGTGAGAAGAATGAAGAAAGATATAGCGGAGTATGCTGCTTGGTGTCTAAATTGTTAGCAGGTGGAGTACGAGCACCCGAGGCTAGTCAGAGACTTTGTTGCTGGGATCCCATGGACTCAGAATAAATTTGACGTAGTATGGGTGATTGTAGATAGATTGACCAAGTCGGCCCATTTCATTTTGGTGGTGACTACCTATTCTTCAGAGGAACTGGCTCAGGTCTATATTCACGAGATTGTCCGACTTCCTGGCGTGTCGGTAACCATCATCTCTAATTTGGGTACACAGTTTACATCGCGATTCTGGAGGGCGTACAACGTGAGTTAGGCACATGGGTTGAGTTGAGTAGAACATTCCACCCTCAGATGGGCGGACAGTCCTAGAGCACCATTCAGTTAATTGAGGATATGCTTCGTGCCTGTGCTATGGAGTTCGGGGGTTCTTTGGGATTAGTTCTTGCCTCTTGCGGAGTTTGCCTACAACCACAACTCTCAATTGAGTATAGAGATGGCTCTTTATAAGGCCCTATATGGGAGGCATTGTCGTTCCCCAGTTGGTTGGTTTGAGCCGGGAGAGGCTAAGTTTTTAGGCACAGATTTGGCTCAAGATGCCTTAGAGAAGTCAAGTTGATCCAGCATCGGCTTCTTACAGCCCAATCTAGACATAAGAGTAATGCGAATCGGAGGGTTCATGATGTTGTATTCATGGTTGGAGAGCGGGTCTTGCTCCGGGTTTCACAAATTAAGAGTGATATGAGGTTCAGGAAGAAGGTAAGATTGAGTCCTAGGTATATCTGGTCATTAGAGATTCTTTAGAGGATCGGTGAGGTGGTCTACAAAGTTGCATTGCCACCTAGTCTATCTTCAGTTCATCTGGTATTCCATGTTTTCATGCTCCGAATGTATAACGGTGATCTGTCCCATCTGTTAGATATCAGCTTAGTACAATTGGACAAGAATGTGTCTTATGTTGAGGAGTCGGTCGGTGGCCATCTAGGATAGGTAGGTCTGATAGTTGAGGTCAAATAGCATTTCTTCAGTGAAGGTTCAATGGAGAGGTCAGCCAATTGAGGAGGCGACTTGAGAGACCAAGCATGATATGTGTAGCCATTATCCTCATCTTTTCATCACTTCAGGTATGTCTCTATACTTGTTTAAGGACGAATAGTTTGATTTAAGAGGGGGAGGATGTAACGACCCGACCAGTCTTTTTGAGTATTTTAGTCCCATTCCCCTATTTATTGCCTCTTCTATGTTATAATATTTTTGTGTGACTTTTCGGTGTAGTTGGTTTTGTTTTCGGGTGAATTGGGGAGTGAAATGGGGCACCTAGTTCCAAAGTGGAAAGCTTAAGTTGAAAGAGTTGAATAGAGTTTGACGTTTTTTGTACACGGCTCCTAAATGAAGTTTTGATGGTTTCGATAGCTTCATATGGAATTTTTGGACTCAGTAGCATGTCCGGATATTGATTTGGTGGGTCGTAGGTCGTTTCGGCTTGAATTGACGAAAGTTAGAATGTTTAAGGTTAGGAAGGTTGAGAAGTTTGACCTGGAGTTGATATTATTGATATCATGGCTAGGTTTCCGATTTCGGAAGTTCGAATAGGTCTGTTTTGTCATTTATGACTTCTTTGTAAAATATGAGGTCAATCGGAGTTCGTTTGGTATAAATGAACATTAGTTTTGGAAGTTTTATGTTCATGATTTCAATAGGATTGAATCACGTTGCTATTTGTACAATCTATGTTGTTTGATGAGATTTTAGGCCTCTAGTAGGTCCTCTATGTGTTTTTAAACTTGTTGGCATATTCAGACCGGATCCCAGGGGGCCCGGTTGAAAATCAGATCATTTTTGGGTTTAGGAAGATGGCTGAAACTGCAGAAGTCTGGTGTCATCACAACTGCAGTGGGTCTGGCCGCAGGTGCGGATGTGGATGTGCGAAAGGAGCATCATAGAAGCGGCCTGGAGTTGGTTGGAGGAGGACCGGCGGTGCGGTCAACTCTCTTCAGAAGTGGGCTCGCAAAAGCAAGCCACTGCCTGTAGAAGCGGCTTTATGTCCGCAGAAGCGGAGGGGGCTGGCCTAAGTGAAAGTCACAGCTGCATTGGCATTTCTGCAGGTGTAGAGCCGCAAATGCGGCTAAGGGGTCGCAGAAGCGAGATCGCTTGGCAGAAAAGGATGAGTTCAAGGGTTTTATTTCATTATTCATCTTTTGAATTATAGAGCTCGGTTTGAGGCAATTTTGAGAGGGATTTTCAAGGAATTGATCGGGGTAAGTAATTCTAACTCGGATTTCGCTATCATACATGAATCCATTATTGTTTTTATCATTTAATTAGTGTTTTGAGTTGGAAAAATTGCAAAAATTATGAAAACTTCATAGACTATATTTTGAGGATTTGAAGGTCTATTTGAGATCGGAACTGAGTAATTTTAGTATAGATCTAATCGGTGTTCAGATTTAGTAAGTTTGGCCGGGTTTCGAGAAGCAATACATTGCAACTTTATCATTTAGAATAGTTTCATATGGTTTGTATTTACGGTATAGATTTATTTTGGATAAATTCGAACCGTTTGGAGTTGGATAATCACGGAAAAGGTTTACTAGTGGATTGAGTTAGCGTGTTTTGAGGTAAGTGTCTTGCCTAACTTTGTGTGGGGGAATTACCCCTTAGGATTGATGTTGTTTTGTGTTGATTGTGGTATGTGAAATCATGTACACAAGGTGACGAGTGGGTATACAGGATAAATGTGGTAATTGACCGATTTAAGCTATGTAGACTTTTTTCATGACTTCAGTTGAGTTTTCACATGTGATATCCATCATCGTTGGTCTACCTGCACATGCTTCATTTTACATTATTAATACTTGTCTCATCTCTTACTTGTTATTTGCCTTTACATGCTTAGTTAGTGTTATTATTCTCTCAGCTCCTTCATAGATATTTAACTATGGAGTTACCTTACATGAAGTTGTTATTTTTTGGAACATTTTATTATTGAATTTTGGTGTAGAAGAATTAAAGGTCGTGATTCACATTGAGGCAATGTTGTAAATTGTTGAAATACCATTCTAGTTGAGATATTCACTTTCGGTTGCTATCGTTGAGACTCTTGTACATATTGGGGTTGAGCCATGGGCTATTTATTGTGGAAACATTATTGTTGTTGACTTCTTTGGAAAGTTGTGATAGGGTTTTATATACATGCGGTGAGATAAGGTGGGTTTGATACGCGTATTGCTCGAATGGGAAGTACTTGAATCCACGCGGTGTGGTAAGGTGGGCTAAAACCATGGTAGCTATTTCGGAAAAAATAATTTTCAAAACTATATGAAAGGTTCCAGCGATGGTATAAGGAAAGACAATGAATTTGATTTGAGAAACGAGACTATGAGGTAGTACCTCGGTAGTGATTCTTTTTTGCTTTCTTTCATTTACATCAATTGTATAAGTCTGCATCATTTCCTTGCCATTCTTATTATGTGTTTCTTATGTGATCTCTTAATTTCCCTAATTTCAGTGTAGCTATTCTTGTTATATTTCTTCATTGTATCATTTCCATTGTTTCCATTGTTATACTGTGCTATACCTGTTCAGTTTCTTTATTTATTCGAGTAGGTTTCTTGATCTAGCCTTGTCACTACTCCTTCGTAGTTAGACTTGATACTTACTGGTTACCGTTGTGGTGTACTTATACTATGCTTCTGCACAATGTTTTGTGCAGATCCAGGCACATCACACCAGCCTAGGAATCCATGAGTTGAGCATGGATCAGAGACTTCAAGGTATACCTACCGGCATTCATAGGCCTCGGAGTCACTGTTTACTTAGTTCCTATTTAATACTCGTCTTATGGATAATGCTGTATAGGGATGTTTCAGGATACTCGTGAATAGCTTGTGATTCGGTCTAACTAGATTTTGGAATTAGTGTTCGGTTGTATTGTGGAGTCATTTTTATGCTAGCTATTGGTTTAAATTATAGGTTTTATTCTTCTTGCATGTTAGGCTTACCTACTCTTAGACACTAGGTGCCATCACGACATCCTACGTAAGGATATTGGGGTCGTGAAAAATTTGTATCAGAGCTTTAGGTTTATAGGTGTTACGAGTCATAAGCAGGTTTAGTAGAATCTCGCGGATCGGTACAAAGACGTATGTATCTTCGAGAGGCTATGGAACTGCTAGGAAACTTCACTTCTTTGATTCCTTATCATTCGAATTCGTTGACTTCAAAATTCTAATTTTTTTTGTTTCTATTCTCTTATAGATGGTGAGGACGCGCACCGCTGGATCAGATGATCAGACATTTATTCCCCATATTAAAGTCGCGAGAGGCCTGGGCAAAGGATGAGGAGGGGCACGTGGTGCAGCCAGAGCACCTGCCCAAGCTACGACAGAGGAGCCACCAGTAGCTCCAGTTATGGGGCAGGTACTGCTACCCCTGCACTTCAGGAGACCCTCGCACAGTTCTTGAGCATGTTTGTTACTCTAGCTCAAGCGGGATAGATTCCACTTTCACCAGCCATATCTTAGGATGGGGGAGGACCTCACACTCACGCAGTGAGTCTATCGATTCATCTAAGGGCTTAACTATGGTATTAGGTTCAGCATGGCTCAAGATTTGAGACAGACACCCCTATCGGTAGGTGGTAGAGATCGCACGGAGATTGGAAGGTATACAGGTCCGGGAGAGAGGAGACAAGGAATCCAAGAAGCCAAGAGATTCTGGCGGATATAGTGGTGCCTGTGCCCCAGTTGCATCCTGTCATGGTAGAGTCTAGGCCAATATTTCACGGCCTCAATCTTCTGAGTGTCCACCTTTATCCCTTCATCTGATACAATATGCCCCAAGAATGCTACAGACTTCAACCAGAACTCACATTTAGAAAACTTAGCATACAACTTACGATCACGGAGGGTTTGGAGTACCGCTCGCAGGTGGTCCGCATGCTCATCCTCTGAACGGGAATAAACCAGAATATCATCAATAAATACTATCACGAACAGATCTAAAAATGGTCGGAATAGGCTATTCATCAAGTCCATAAATACAGCGGGTGCATTAGTCAACCCGAAGGACATGACAAGGAACTCGAAGTGGCCATATCGGGTCCTGAAGGCTGTCTTCAGAATATCTTTTTCCCGAACTCTGACTTGGTGGTACCCCGACCTCAAATCTATCTTTGAAAAGCATCTAGCCCCCTGCAACTGATCAAACAAGTCATCGATCCTTGGAAGTGGATACTTATTCTTAATAGTTACCTTGTTCAGCTGCCTATAATCGATACACATCCTCAGCGAGCCGTCTTTCTTCCGCACAAATAGTACTGGTGCACCCCAAGGTGAGGTACTGGGCCTGATGTAACCTTTCTCCAGCAAATCTTTTAACTGCTCCTTCAACTCCTTCAATTCGCCAGGTGCCATTCTATACGGAGGGACGGATATTGGTTGAGTTCCTGGAAGCAAATCGATGCTAAAATCAATCTCTCGCTCTGGAGGAATACCTGGAAGCTCATCTGGAAACACATCTGCATACTCTTTGACTACGGGAATAGACTGAAGTGTAGGTATCTCAGCATCTGCATCTCTAACTCGCACAATATGATAAATGCACCCTTTTGCGATCATTTTCCTCGCCTTCAGATAGGAAATAAACCTACCTCTGGGTGTTGGTGTATTACCTACCCATTCAAGGACTGGCTCACCCGGAAAATGAAATCTGGCTGCCTTTGCTCGGCAATCAACTGTGGCATAGCAAGCTGCCAACCAGTCCATGCCCATGATAGCATCAAAATCCATCATCTCTAGCTCAACTAGGTCAGCTGAGGTCTGGCGACTACAAATTGTCACCGTACAACCTCGGTAAACCCGTCTAGCAATAATCGATTCTCCGACCAGTGTAGATACCGCAAAAGGATCACTTAGTATTTCAGGCACTATACCAAACTTCCTCGCGACAAATGGGGTAATATACGATAAAGTAGATCCTGGGTCTATCAAAGCATAAGCATCGTGAGAGCAAATGGTTAATATACCTGTCACAACGTCTGGTGAAGACTCCTGGTCCTATCGACCCGCTAAAGCATAGATACGGTTCTGATTACCACTTGAACTGGAACCTCTACCTCTGCCCCGACTTCTACCAGCTGAAGACTGAGACTCGCGCCCTGAAGGATGCACGGACATAGATGATCCTGTTGCTGAACTCGCTGGTTGTGCCATTCCCCCCGAATCTCTATTTGGGCAATCCCGCACCATATGCCCTGGACGCCCACATGTATAACAAGCATCAGAACCTGCTCGGCATTGGCCCAAGTGTCCTCTACCACAGATGTCACACCGTGGAGGAAATGACCATGTCTACGCAGATCCTCGCTGTCGCTGCAAACCTGATGCCCATGAGCTCTCACCTGGTCCTGATTGAGTATAGCGGTCATACCTGTAACCCTGTAACTGAGGTGGCGGAGGCCTAGGTGGCCGTCCGAAGTACTGGGTCCTATAACTACCCTGATATTTCTCCTGAGACCTGGGAAATCTCATCCTCTTACGTTGCCCTTGCTCAGCCCTCTCTGTACCCTGCTGCCGACGCCTACCCCTTTCTATATTCTGGGCGAATGCCTGAATCCGGGAGATATCCATACTATCCTGCAATGCAGCAGTGGCACATGCCTCGGTTAACTCTGGGGCTAACCCTGCTATAAACCTGTGAATCCTGTCCCGCATAGTAGCAACTATGGATGGTGCATATCTGGCCAATGAGTCAAAACGGAGACTATACTCTCGAACACTCATATTACCCTGCTTAAGGGCTAGAAACTGATCGACTCGAGCCTGTCGGATCTCCCGTGGTAAGTACTGGTCAAGGAAGGCATCTGAAAAATTCTCCCAAATAGCTGGAGGTGCATCACGTCCCCTGGACCTCTCCCATCCCTCATACCAAAGGATGGCTATATCTCGGAGTCGAAAAGCTGCTAGCTCAACTGCCTCTTTCTCCGTGGCATGCATAACACGAAAGATCCTGTGAAGCTGATCTATGAAATCCTGCGGGTCCTCCCTCTGATCTGTCCCCGTGAACTCTGGGGGACTCAAAGCAATAAACTCTCGGACCCTTGAACTCCCAGACCCCTCAGAAGTTCCTGCACTAGCTGATGCCCTAGCCTGTTGCTGGGTAGCTACCAACTGTGTCAACAAATGCACCGCACTCCTCAAGTCCTGATCTGATGGAAGTGGAGGGGGAACTGGATGTGCGGTTTCCCTAGGAATCTCCGTAGTTGGTGGAGGAGCCGGTAATGGCTGAGTAGGGGTCTCACCTTGAGCCTCAGACTGGGCCCCATCTACTGGGGGTACCCTGCTGGTCCCCTCACCTACTGCTGTATCTCTCCTCTGGCTAGCCGTAGTCTTCCTAGTCACCGTCATCTGTGCATGCAAACACCAACACATAAGTTTAATTCAAATTTCCTATAACTCAGTTCTGTAGCACGATTTAGATTTCAAAGAAGGGTAACCAACTCCTAAATGCCCTGTAGTGCCCTGCTTATATAATGTGGTGCACAACACATCTATAAACAAGACTCTACTAGACACGGCTTGTAGACTCCCTAGGATAGAACTGCTCTGATACCAAGTTTGTGATGCCCCGACCTGGAAGCGAGACTGGCACCCGATGCCTCAACTAACCTAGTGTACCAAATTGAGACTAAGGGACTCTGAACACACAATGTCATACTTTGGCCATGGGGCCACCTTGCAAGACAATTTGCGAAGCAAAATATAAAACTGAATGGAAACTAGCGCTAACTAAACATCAATATAAAGCTAGGCTGAAAAGGCCGTCATAGCTACTACAGCTGACAAACCACCAAATTATACATACCAGGCCTACAAACCCAACATACTGCACTAACCAACAGGATATGTCTACAAGCCTCTACTGATAGATGTACTATGATCGGAACAGGGCCCCGACCTACCCATAACATATATACAGATATACATAAGATGTACACAAAAACTCTAGACCTGGCAACTCCGAAAGACGTGGAGCTTACCGATCAGGCTGAACTCTGGAAACACCTACTGAGGAGGTATACCCGTCTGTCTATCTGAACCTGCATGCATGAAATGCAGCGTCCCCAGAAAAGGGACGTCAGTACAAAATAATGTACCGAGTATATAAGGCGATAACATAACTGAAAGTTGAAACTGAACTGATAATATAATAACTGAAAGTAATTGGGAGTCAAAGATGATCTGGAGATATACTTACCTGTTGATACTGACTCAACTCCTTCAATATAGTAAGTAAAATAATTATCCGGCCTTATAAGGCTCGGTATATATAACTGCTCTGCCATAGTAGGCTCGCTCATAGGCGCTCGGCCATACTAGGCTATGTATCTCGACCATGCTGGGCTTGCTCATAGGCGCTCGGCCACAGTAGGCTCGGTATATAACTTTCCATCTGATCAGAGGTTGCCCAATAGGGGCCTGCCCATCGATTATAGCTCGATGGTAATGAAAATACTGTAATACTGTATATATAGGCTTACTGCTCTCTTGACTGGAAGAAGACAATACTATATTTAATATAAAATCTCGATAAGGAATAATATTGTAACTTATGAGACTAGAATAGTGTGAATAAATTCATGAATATGAACTTCTCTTTTTGTCTCATTACTAACACATGTAGCTACGAGATCATGCCAAAATGAAGGAAGGATTAGCCTTAACATACCTTATCACAATCTTTGTAATAACCAAGTTGAACTCACCTCTTCGCACCTTAATCTACAAGAATGATAATAATACTATCGTTAAGTTACGAAAGGTACAACTATCACACAACGAACGACAAACTTATTTTGTATTAAAATGGGCAGCATCTCCCCTATAATCCTTACTTCCTCCAAATTCAAGATAACACCAACAATACAAGAACAGAACAATAAAAACATATATACATCATTTTCCAGCCCTATATACACCATCAAATACTACAAAACAGCCCAACACACCCCAATCTCTTCATACACAAAACGACCACCGTAGTAGTGTCAAACGACCCGGAAATGTTATGACGAATGACCAGCCAATCACCCTACATTTATATGGTGTTTATAAACCCCCTTCCTCCTCCAAAACTCCACAAAACAGTAGTAAAACACGCAGCCCAACAGCAACACAAAACAGTCCACAAAACAGTCTGCTACAAGTGAATAACTCGAACTCACGGCTTCCGATCACCGTCCCGTGAGTTCTTACAAGTATAGAACGACTTACCATGAATTTTCAGAAGAAAAACTGGATGAAAGAGAGCAGTAAACTCACCTTATTTGTTGGATAACTCAGCTCCTATCTTGGTTCTTCAAACTCTAGGTTTTACCTCCAATTAGAACTTGAAAGGGAGAGAAAATCAATTAGGGTTTGTGGGAAATTTTTGGGAGGATTCTTTGCAGAGCTTATGTCTGGTTATTATGCTCTATTTTAAGTCTAATATATGAAGAAAATAGGCCCTTAAAAGGCCTCTTTGGACGACCCGAAATGGCCCATTTTTTGGGCTCTCATTTAAGCAAGTAGGTGACACACCTACTTGTCACCTAGCAGCTTCCGCAGTATCGCACAAATGACATATCTTTCTACTCCAATGTCGTATTGACAAACGGTTTAATGCGTTGGAAAATAGACTCATAGATCTTTAATTTGATAGGTGGAACACCCCATAACTCTAAGTATATTAGGAGAAAATCGCAGTTACATTTGACCCAAAGTTTCAGTAAAACTTATGAATGTAACTTGTGATGACTTTCATCGACTTTTGTTCCACAACTCTCTTGACTTCAAAACATAACACACGGATGTCATACGACTAATATAAATCATAACATAATCTCCTTATCATGTTAAGCACCCTAGTCTCACCCCAAAGGTATATGTTATAACATTCCCAACTTGTCGACTTTCGACGAAACATTATTTTCTTCAATTGCTTTATCTTCTGAACCGTCCAACCCTCTTTGTACTTGTTGTTCATGATCTTCAATATTTGTAACCTCAGAGGTAACATGATTAAATTAATTTATATACTTTTAAATATTATCTCATTTTTGGTCCTACATTAGTTTGCTTACGATGCATTTTTATGTACGAAAATATAGGGTGTAACATCATTCCCCCCTTGGAAACATTCGTCCTCGAATGTTTACTCTTAGAGACTTTGGAAACTTTTGCCAGAGTATCCTTCGTACACTAGGTTAAAACCAACCTGTACGTAGCTAGAAAACATACTATGCATGCCACACATGGCCAATGTTTATAAATAGCAACACTTTGCCTCACCAACCGTAAATCATAAATACTAAAAGTGAAAAATAAAAGCTTACCTGCTGACCTGCTAGACCTCCGAACGGCTCGAAAATAGCCAAAATAAAATCAAATACATAAAATAATGCCAATGGAAACCAACCCAATCGATAAAGGTCGAATATTTTATCAAAAACTAAAAGTCAACCAAAAGGCAAACTCGGGCCCGCACCTGGGAACATTACAAAACTCACAACTTCTGAAAATCCATTCAATTACGAGTCCAACCATAATAATTTCATTCAAATTCGACTCTGAATCGATGTTCAAATCTCAATTATTCACTTTACAAAAATTTAAACATAAACCCCCAATTTATATATGAAAAGCATCAATCAAATGCAAAGTTCGAAGATGGAATTATGGAATATAATCAAAACCGAGTAAAAATAATTCTCACCCCCATCCATGTGGTGACTCAAATCCGAGTTCCATAACTTAAAATGTGATAAAATGAACAATCTTTCGATTAAATAGGATTCTGTCAGCCCTTTCGCATATGAGAACAAATGGCCGCTTTTGTGGCGTCTCTTCTGCGACAAAATTCTAGCTTCTGCGAAGACCACTTGTACTCCAACCACTCACACATGTGGACAGAATCCCACTTCTGCGATAGCGTAGATGCTATAACCTTTCACTTCTATGAAACTCCTACCCAGGCAGCCTTTCCGCTTCTGCGCTTCAACTTCCGGTTCTACAGTTCCGTAGATGCGACCCTTTCTCCGTATTTGCGGACATACTTGACTTGCCCAAAATGCGCTTATGTGCCAGCATAGCCATTTCTACGGCTCTGCACTTGTGCCCAATGTTCTGTAGGTGCGTTCACACCAGGTCTCAACCAAATTAGCATAGCCAACATGTTCCAAAATGATCTGAACCCATCTGAAACTCATCCGAGCCCCTCGTGACCCCGTACGATCATACCAACAAGTCCCAAAACATAATGCTGAGCTACTTGAGACCTCGAATCACTCATAACTACGTCAAAACCACACATCTCACATCAAAATCAATCTTAATGAACTTTTGAACTTTTAACTTCCAATATTTGTGTCAAACCATATCAAATCAACTCGGAATGACCTCGAATTTTTCACACAAGTTCCAATTCACATGACCCAACTCCCAGAATCACAATCCAAACCCGATATCATCAAAATCAACTCCTGTTCAAACTTATGAATATTCCAAACCTTTAAATTTCTAACTTTCTCCAAATAGTGCAGAAACCTTCTAGAAACATCCTGATGCAAATCCGGGCATATGCCTAAGTCAAAAATCTCAATCCGAACCTAACGGAATCATAAAAAATCTGATCCGAGGTCAAATACACAAAAATCAAACTTGGTCAACTCTTCCAACTTAAGGCTTCCTACTTGAGAATCATTCTTCCAAATCACCTGAAAATCAAAACTGACTATTCACATACATTATATGAAGCTACTCAAAACTTTAAATAGCTGAACATAATACAAATGCTCAAAACGACCGATCGGGTCATTACAATTGAAGTCAAGTGATACGTACTAATCAAATAAACATGTATAATTAATAGGCCGAGGGGTCCATTTGGGTGAGGGGTCCTCCTCACAAGCTACATAGGCTGAGGGACCATTTAGGTTATCGAATTCTAGTTTGTCTCTATTCGTGACTTAGTGTCACAGCTACCAAGTGGACCCTAACACTCCCAGTCTATGCCTGAGTATTGTACTAAAGACGAAATGAAGACCCACCCGGAGGCCCAGAAAAAGCAGGCAGAGTCTCATGAGAAGGTAGCAGCTTTTGTAAGCAAGCTCGAGGCAGTATATAGAAACATGGACAAGGCACATGTTGATATCCAGGCAGACTTTTAGAAGGAGAAAGAGAAGAACAAGGAGAAGGGCAAGTTCATGGTAAAGATGTGGATAAGCATCAAGGCTATCTTATAATGGGGGCAGCCGAATAGGAAGATACCGATCGAGGACAATGATGACAGTGAAAAGTACTCTTTCTTATCGAACAATGCTGATGCTGCTGCTGCTGCTGCTGATGATGATACCAGCAATGATGAAGTTGGTAGCTCTACAAGCCAGTGATGAGTTTTTTCCCGCAGTCTGCTAGTCTGATGTAGACCGCAGGGAGACCCTCAAACTACTCTTATTTCATTTTGATATTGTGAAGTGAGGACACTGTAGTATTTTTAGTTGGGGTGACTTTAGGGAGTATGCTTTATTTGTACATTTATGCTTGACTTGTACCCTTGCCGGGCTTATGCTTTTGTATGGATATTGTGTGCCCTTACTAGACTTATTTAATTATTTTTTATCATGTGCCTTTGCCGATCGTAGTTTGTGATTGATGATGTATTTGTGGATTAGTCGCTTTTGATATTTTATTATCTTTAGTAGTTTATAGTTATTTTATTTTTATTCCTTTAGTAGTTTTTAGTTTATGTTATTTTTATTTTTATTTCCTTTAGTATTGGTCGCTTTTGTTACTTTATTTTATTATATTTTATTTTCTTTAGTAGTTTTTAGTTTGTATTAATTTTATTTCTTTAGTATTAATATACTATATAATAAATATCCTCGGAGTTTCTTTATGCTACGATTCTTTCCCAAGGAATATTTTTGTGTTGAACTAGGTGACTTTTTCCTATGATGGATGGCATGGCAATTTTCTTAAGGAAATTAGTCTTGTTTTATTATGTGGAGATTATTGGATTGTTTGGTACTAATAAAATTAGTCTCTTGTATGTGAAGTATGAATTAAGAATACCCCACCGAATTTTGGTTGTAAATTGAAAAGGTAAGTTGCATGGGAAAGAATAATTTTTGTGATAATGTTTTGGCTCATTTAATGACACTTTGCCCAATAGTTGGCATGATATTGCTCTGATTGTTCTTATTAAGAAGTAAAATTGATCTGTCTTAATTAGTTCATGTGCCATGTGTGACTTTTTGTTAAAAATTAATTCTTATGTTTACTTTTATCATCTTGAACTTTCCTGACTCATCTTTCAATGCTAATGATAATTATGTTTGGCTGGAGGTATGACCTTAGGTAGTCTTTCTTATCTTTGAAAAAGCCTCTTTAGCCTTTCGAGCCTACTATTGCATAAATATTATCATTAGTAGCCCCATTTGAGCCTTTAACTTTTTATTTGGCTACTACATTATAAACCTTTACCTTTTTGTGAAATAATTCCTTCTTGTGAACCCGTCCCTCCTTGAATATTAAGAATGAGGCTAAAAGCATAAGTTGGGAGTGTTGGTGTCAATTGGAAAATGGTGAATATGTACATTGTGTGTAGAAGCAAATACCTCAAAGGTATATTATATGAATATACTCAAGCTCTAAAAAAAAGATGAGAAAAATAAGGAAGTCTTGAGAAAATTAGATAGGAAATTCAAGGTGGTTCAATGTTAATAACTAGAGGTAAATAAGGGTTATGTGGTCTAAAAAGAAGCAAAGTGCAAAAAGAAAGACAAATGTGAGTAGTGTTCAAGGAGGGTGTAGTCACCTGTATCCCAAATGCTTGTCCTACCCTTCCCTAAGCCTACATTACAAGCTTAAAAAGTCTTTATGGGATCTCCAACCGAGTATTTTTGAATTGGCGGTGAATTAGAATAAGGGCAAGCTTATGGCATAATAATTGTAACCCTTGAAATTCTAGCGTCTTTATGCATTTGTCCCTGGTGTTGGCGTTGTAAATACAGTGATTTTGGGACTTTCTTTCTTGTGAGGGCACATGGATTGTAATAGATTGGTGTCATTGATAAATTTCGAATTGAATAAATTGAGCATATGTAGTAGACTATTGCTTTTAAGTCACTTCTTGAGGTTTGGTTGTTGTCATTTAATTATTTATAAACTCCATTGTATTCTTGAGATTGAGTTTTGAATGAGGGAGTTATTTTGGTGAAGTTCACATGCTTGGGCCTAATTATTAGTACCAACCAAAGCCATAAGGGTTGTGCTTAATTGGAGAATGTAATTTGGAAATGATAGCGATGCTAATTGAGATTTAAATGGTAGAGCCTCATCAAGTTTTTTGTTTCGATTTGCTTGAGTTCAAGCAAAAGATTTAGGTTGCGGGTGTTGATGAGTGGTGATTTTACAACTCATTTTAGTCTCTTTACTTTAGTTTTTGTATCCTTTAATTATAATATGAGATTATTTATTGTGTGTAATGCTAGATTTTCATGTGAAAGTATTTATGAAGAGAATTGAAGTCAATTAAAGTGTAATTGAGCAAAAGAGAGTGGAAGAAGTGCAAAACTGCTTCAGTGAAACTGCATCTGCGGAAGAGTGCCTGCTGTGGGCCCACACCTGTGAGAAAAAGGCAGCATCCGTGAAACTGGAGAAATTGCACTAAAGCTCATCGGTGACTAAATATTCGCTTATGCGGAGCCGCTTTTGCGGCGATATGTCCACTTCTGCAGAGCATTCCAATTTTACAAGACTCGCTTATGTGGAACCACACCTGTGATGACTTTTCCACAGGTGCGGTCAACGAGGTTCAGACCTGGGCAGAATTTCCAATTCACATTTTCTCCATCCCAAACCCACAAATACACGACCTAACTTATTGAAACACATATTTTGGCTAATATTCAGTCTCTTGACTAAGATAAACAAGTCTTGGAGCTAGGGTTCTTGCACACACACTTGGGACTTGAAGATTTGAAGTGTTTGGTTGAGAATTTCTTATCAATTTTTACTCATTCTGTCACTTCCTTGCTTTTTATTGAATATTTAAGTGTGTTGTATTTATTCCAATACTTGAATCTTTTTTATGGAAATATTAATATGGATTAAATATCTTGTTATGCTTATGCATTGAATGATTTTCATTAAATATTGAAGTGGGTCATTGTTTCTTTAATTATTCTTGTTCTTTAATGTTTCCAAAGGGATTAGCTAAACATAGGACTCACCCATTAACTTTGAATTAATCTTGAAATTTTGGGTTAGGGAAGATTAATTAACAAGAACTTGAGACATTAACCCTCCTTTTATAGATTCTACTTAGGGATAAGATTGAACTACTTGTAGCCACAACGGGTGCACTTAATATCTTAATTGTTTTAAGGGAAATTTAATTAGGAAGTATTATTAGTCTTTGGAAAAAGATAATATAGAATTATTACTCAAGGTTAATTAACATAAACTAACTCATATTTGTAAAATCGTGAAATATATTGGATCGTTACTTGAGAGTAATTTTCCGTGTATCCATGCTTGTGGCCATTGATCATTTTACTTTATTTCTAGGTTATTAAGATATAAATATTTCTCAAAACCCTTTTAAGTGTTTGGCTTAGTATAATAAGCGATAATTCTCTTACATTACCTAATCGCGTACATATTTCTTGGCTACATCCGCCCCCTCGCCCACTTACATTCCGTTTTTACATTATTTAAATTAGAAAACAAAAGATTCAAGTCCGAATATTTCTCTTCTTTATTATTTCAATGATGTTATTATTTCAAGTCCAAAATTATAAATTTTTTTTAAATAAAAAAAAGATATAGAAACATTAGCAAGAAGAGAAACAAGTCATATTTCTACAATTTTAAATAAATACAAAATCAAAATAGAAATTATTCTTTGTGGGATTCGACCCCGATTCATAGTTGGGTATATTATATTGCATGTGACCGTGTCCATTTACTTTTTAGTAGTGGATTTGGATGTGATCAATGATTATTTAAGTATGCATATCGTCTCTATATGCAATCGTTTAACGATTACTTGATATTTCATGCATATCATCTTATATGCAACCCTTGAAGGATTATTTGATATTTCATGCATATCTTCTCTATATGTAACCGTTGAAGGACTATTTGTTATTTTACGTGTATTTTATCTTTGTGCAAGCTTTGGTTATTTAATTATGTTTGACATATCTCTTCTCTATATGCTGAGCTTTAAAACTGGAATAATACCCGTGCATATCTTCTCTATATGCAATTGTTGACATCTTATCTGATATCAAATGCATATTTTCTTTATATGTTGACTGTCAAGAGACTTGAAAACGTCTTCTCTATGTGCATTGATTGGTTGTACCTATATTTCATGCTTGAATTTGATACTATTGCTGGGCACGTGCATATGTCATTGAGCTGTACAGGTTATGTAAAGTGAGCATCCTTGACCTAAGACTTCTTTATTACTTCACTGAGGTTAGTTAGGCTACTTAATGAGTACATGAGGTTGGTTGTACTCATACTATAATTCTTTACCTTGCATGCAGACCTTGGAGCTGAGCTACTGTGGATGACGACGATTAGTATTAAATAAGTTCCTACTTTTCGGATATAACTACTACTTATTCTTGGTAATTTAAGATTTGTGCGTCTATCTATCTATATTCCAAATAGATGTTGTATTTATTTTTATACCCATGATGTAATCTAAAAATCTTAGTGGTTCGTGACTTGTACTAGCAATCTTTAGGATGTTGTATGGGATTCGGCTATGTTATTCATAAATTATTAATGTTATTTCATGCAAGTTGTGTTATTGGTTGTTTGGCCTAACTAGCAGGATGGATTCGGAGCCATCATGACTTGGTGGAATTTCTGGTCATGAAATATTGGTATCAGATCTATAGGGTCATATGGTATACTAGTCATGAGCACGTGTGTAGTAGAGTCTTGTGGATCGATATGATAATGTCAATACTTATCTTCGAGAGGCTACATGGCATCTAGGAAACTTCACCTTCTTTCTTCCCTTATCGTGCAACATTGATTCAATTTCATGCTTATATCTTTGATTTCTTTCCATTCACTTGTATGTGATATTGAGCACTAAGTATTTTCTATGCATCGACGGCTTATGAAGTCATGGATGAGGTGCAAGATGTGTTACTGTATTGTGAAGGTAGGCTTGAGGCCAGGATTGGACTTCAGCTTGGGCTCTTACATCCGGTGGTGTCCTTAGTGGTGGGATTGGTGGCTATATGAGTGGCTAGATGGCTGTGTGATGAGTATTATGTGACTGAGGACTATGCCTCTATGGTTTGATATAACGGGAAGGATTTTCTAAGGATGCAAAGGGCTATGGATGCTTGATTATCATATGGATGTGCAAAGCAGTCTTGAGTTTTAAGTGTGTTGATGGACCTTTAAGTTTTTCATTTGTGGAATGAACTAGATTGTTATATCTTTTGACGAGTGTGGACTTAGGAAGGTTAAGTGATTGCATTATGGTTGTGACCATGATAGCTTCATAGATAGATGTCAATTTGAGGCTAAGCAGGTGGGTTATCTCATGCGATCAAGTTTGAGGTTGTATGATCATTATAATATTTCTATGAAGAGTTTACTTACTATCAAATGGGATGTATGTGCTACAATTAGAGTTCGGATTGCTTCAGGAGTTCGCACGACTGTCACAAGAATGAGTATGCACTTGGTAGACGATTTGGAGTGTTTTATGACTGGCCCTGAATGAGCTTATGAAGAATTCAGTTGGATAACAATGTGATATCATGGCAGTTATAAAGGAAGAATATTATGGATTATCAGATGATGTATTTGTGGCTTCGAGCCGTGTGGGGGAGTCTACTATTGATGCTCAAATTTTATGGTCGTGTGTTAGATTAGTTCCTGGACTAAGGGACGCTTGTGGATTAGTTATGACTTGAAGAGGATGACTCGAGCAAGGAAATTGATGGATGCATTATGTACTATATTTTATGGGTATATAGAAATCTTGGAATGTTATAGGATTGATATTCATTGTGGATGTACTGCGCAAGGCAAATGAATCACTTGGTTGCTTCCTTTTAGATATTCATGTGTTGGAGGGGCACAAGTAGTTCGGTGCATATTGGCTGTGCATTTGAGATTAGAACAGAGTAAATGACTCTCGAGAAGGTTCTAATGGGTTTGAGATTCATATGTGGTATTTAAGGAATCTCGAATCTGTGTATGGCTAAGATGTGAGATCTGTATTGGATGGTGTCGAGACTTGTGGTATTTCTATATCATCATTGATTCTACATTTCAGTATTAGGGAGATGAACGAAACAACTTCAAATTCATAGAAGGTCTCTTTAGAGCGGGCATTTTGGTTTGCAGTACTATTGGGTGCTTAAGAGAGAATAGCATGGCTTATAGCTCTTAGAATGACGTGGTTTCATGTTAGGGTCTCTTGGGGTGAGCTTGATTGAGAACCATAATTCACTGGGAAATAGAAGTGTTATCTTTAATGTAAGACAGGAGGAATCAAAAGAAGTTAGGTCGGTTTAGCAGTGGTTTGGATCAACATAGTAATAGAAATGATCGGTTTCTTTGGTATGAGAAGGCTTTACAGGTGTCTAGTGGCAACACTTTTGGGTTTGACAATCTGCATTACTTGGTTGATTTAGAGGGATCTAGTTTTGATGGCTTGGTTATGCGAAAATGGGCTTTGAAGGGTTCATAATGATTTTGACCGCAACTCAGGGTTGATGCCTCCTACAGGTGTGGAAGGTTTGTTGCGTGTTCAATGTTTCCCTAGATTGGGTTAAGTAGAAAGTTTCTTGCTGATGGGGTGTCTATTCTACCTATGATTAAGAGTTGATTATGAGATTCTTGCTCTTTTTATGATGTCATGATATATGCGATGTGACGTGTTGGATAGAGATTGCATGGGCAAGGTTGTGGTTCCGTATCAAAAGGAAGGCCATAAGTTCTAGACAACATGGGAGATTTCAGGTGTTTAGAAGGATTCTAGCACTATCTTGTGTCACTTGAGGGGGGTGTATATTGCAGTAGATGCATTGTGTAATGATCCACCGATGGTTGACTGGTACTACAAAAATAGCATGTTTGGTGACTGTTGATGTTCAAGTTTTGCTACGTGGCCCAGGAGATTTATGAGAGTACTTCTCATGAGGTAATTATGTATGATTGATGTATCCGTCATTGGATCAGGAGAGTTGAAGATCAGATATGGAGATTCATATATTTTTGAGGTTAAGAGAGTGGATGTTCTTAGAGGAAGACTATTCCTTGGTTGTGGATTGTGAAGGTGTGTTAATGGTTAGACAAATAATGATATGTGTTATGGATAAGGTTACTGTGGACTTTTGGAAGGGTATTTCCCTTTTTGCGATGATTAGAATTAATTTGGAATACCTTTTGTAGGCCCAATATGAAGGTATATTCTACATCTAATCGGGTTTTCTTACTCTTACACAACATTCACTGTGGGTATGCTATCAGGCAGAAAGGATGTTATTCATGCCCTGAGTTGTTTCATGTGCTACTCTCTTATACTATGATGGGTTGTGAGACTACTTGATATTCACACGCATGATGTGGTTCTATTTAGTCCTTGTGGCTCGTTTCATCATGTGAGTGGTCTATACGGGATGAGTTATTAAGGGACATAAGTTGTTCGTGCAGTTGTTATGATTATGGCACATGAGTTGTCCATGTGGTTATGTTACGCGAGTTTCCATTCCCCTAGGGTCACTATCTCATGTTTCTCTCTCGATGGTGTACACACAGGTTGTGAGAAATTAACCAGTTTCTTGTTGACGTGGTTTATGGGAAAATTGATCCTTGGTTGGACTTTGCATGTCTTCTCTATTTGCAAACTCCTTTGATGTATACATAATTTTACTATATATCTTCTCCATATGCAAACTCCTATGCTGCCATGACACCCGCAACCTAATCAATGTGGACCCACTTCTCTGGAGAACAGGACCCAGGAGTTTGAGCTCCTCCCCCAGCTTGAGATGTAGCTGGTGCAATGGGAATCAATGCCGCTTGAGCTAGAGTGTCGAACATGCTAAAACTCTGTGCTAGGGTCTCCTGAAGTCTAGGGGCAGTAACAGGTTCCTTCATTACCTGTCGCCCAAGCGGAGCTACTGGTGGCTCCTCTGTCGCTGCTCGGGCAGGTGCTCTGGCTGCAGTACGTGTCCCTCCTAGGCCTTTGCCTCGACCTCGACCTCGACCTCGCATAGCTCTAGCAAGGGGCATGGATGTTTGATCATCTGATCCTTCAGTGCGTGTCCTCACCATATGTGAGAGAATAGAAGACAAAGATTCAGATTTTAAAGTCAGCCAATTCGCACGATAAAGATTCAAAGGAGTGGAATTTTCTAACAGTTCTGTAGCCTTTCGAAGATAAGTATATGCGTCTCTGTACCGATCATCAAGATTCTACTAAACTTGCTTATGACTCATAGAACCCATGAACCTAAAGCTCTGATACCAACTTATCAAGATTGCAATTTCCCACCTTAGGATGTATTGATGGAACCTAGTCTCTAAGACTAGGCAAGCCTAACAAATAGGAGAATATGACAAAAATAACGACGGGAAAATATGATATAAACTGATAAGTGTCATAATAATCTCAATACTAAATCACATCTACAATACTCCCAAAACCCAATGAAACGGAGTTATAAGATCTAAAGAAATGTGCTAAAATCTCAAATACATCACTGTAGGAATAGAGGATAAATAGTAATAAGAGAATGGAAAAAGGTGACTCCGAGGCCTACGAACGTAGAGCAGGTATACCTTGAAGTCTCCGTAAATAGCTGGAAGATCACTAGCATCCGGTACAGGTAGATGTACCTGGATCTGCATAAATATGCACAGAAGCATAGTATGAGTACACCGCAATGGTACCAAGTAAGTATCAAGCCTAACGTTAGTAGAGTATTGGCGAGGCCAGGTCAAGACACCTACTAGGATAAGAAAACTGAACATAATATATCATACTCTAATAATGGAAAGTAAGGAGGTAAATGCTAGATAAACAGTTTAATAATGTAAGCTAATAACAGAAATTTAAGCGATAAAGGAAACACGTAGTGAACACATGATGAAACAACAAGGTATCAACATGGACAATTACAAATATGACAATGAAGAAAACAACAAGAACTGTTCAACCAACAGGCCTCTTTTAGTGTGGAATGTACAACAAGAATCACAACTAAGGTACCATGCCTCATATTTTCATTTCACATTTTCAATCGGAAACTTTTCTTATATCACCGTGTGAGCCTTGCATTAATATTTAAAAATATTTTCCCGAAATAGCTACATGCGTTTTAGCTCCCTTATCTCACCGCGTGGCTTCAAGTAATTCCCTTACTAGCAACATGCGTATAAATCCCACCTTATCTCACCGCACGCGTTTCAACCCCTATCCTTATACCATCACATACATGCCAATATCACAACACAATAATCAAGTCGCATCTCATGTTCCCATATGCCACAACACTTTCCAAAATCAACAATACCAATGTTATCACAACGTATAGCCCATGGCTCAATCATAATGTGTACAAGAATCTCAATAACAACAAAATGAATGAGGAATACTCAACAAGGAAAGATATCTCACAATTTGCTAGTTCAATCTCAATGTGATTATGGCTTCCACAACTTCAACATCAATAACCCAACAAGAAACTATTTCACGAATAACAACTTCAAGTAAGAGTAATTTACAACAAAGGGGTAACAAGACAATAAGAGAGGTAGTAACTTTTACTAAATCACATGGGAGCAATTACAACAACAAAGGTTAGAACAAATACTAACAACGTCAATTAGAGCATATGAGATGAAATTTAATGTTAAAAGATGTAACATGTTATAACAAATTCAACTAAATGCATGGAAGAAGTCTAAAAGTCTAAACCGGTCCAAATACCACATATAGCCCATGTACACACTCGTCATCTTGTATACACGTCTTCCACATAGTACAATTAACACAAACAACTCAAATCCTAAGAGGTAGTTTCCCAACATAAAGTTAGGCAAGATACTTACCTCAATTAGGCCAAATCAACAATCGAATATAGCTTTTCTCCTAAACTTTACCTCCACACAACTCAAATCTAACAAAAAAAACCTCAATATCATCAAACAGTGCAAGGGAAACCAATTACAATAGATAAAGCTTTGATCTTTACACAATTCACCAAAAGTCAACAAAAGTAAACCCCCAGGCCCACCAGGTCAAAACCCGGATCCAATGGTAGTTCCGCCTACCCATGACATCACGAGTCCATATATGTGTTTTGTTTTCAAATCCGAATCCAAATCGACTCTCAAAACTCAAATCTTCTTATTTCAAAACTTTGACAAAAATCACCAATTTTTCTCTTTGATTCTTATAAATTTGATGTTAAATATAGTTTGTAATTGATTGGAATCACTTACCCAATGTTTGTTGATGAAAATCCCCTCTCTAAATCGCCTCCTACCGAGTTTAGGATTCTAAAAGATTAGAAATGAGACTAAATCTCGTATTTCCATCATTTAAGTTCAGTTGCAGATGTTGCTATTGCGACACTGGGTTCGCAATTGTGACCCTCGCAATTGCAAAGAAAATCTCACAATAGAAGCTACTGATAGCCTAAGAGGACATAACAAATGCGACATTGGGTTCGTAATTTCGTACCCTTTTCCCAATGCAAATGAGACAAATTATGTCGTAATTGTGACCTACCCAAATCTACCTATGTTCGGAATTGCGATACCTGGCCCTCACTTGTTCACTTCGCAATTGCGAGGCTAGTGCTCGCAATTGTGACATCAACACACCAATAAATTTTTTTCAGCCCAAACCTTTTCGAAACACATCTGAAACTCATCCGAGCCCTAAAGACTCCAAATCAAACATCCTTACTAGTCTAAATTTATCATACAAACTCGCTTGTATGATCAAAACACAAAAATAACATCTAGAACTATGAACCGGACATAAAAACACATGAATTTCAAAGGAAGGTTCAAGAACCTCTAGAACTACAATCTAGCGTCCGAATCCTATCGAATAAACTCCAAATGACACTAAATTTTGCAGACAAGTTCTAAATAGCATATTAGACCTATTCCAAGCCCCCCAAAAAAAATTCTGAACCCGATAGCCAAAAGTCAACCTATGGTGAAACATGGGAATCTTCTAAACTCAAATTTCCAACTTTTGACAAAACAACACAAATCAACCTACGGACCGCTGAATTCAATTTTGGAAATACGTCTGAGTTTAAAATCACGATACGAACCTATCAAAGCTATCAAAATACAGTTTCGGGGTCGTTTACATAAAAGTCAAATTTTGGTCAACATTTCTAACTTATGCTTCTAAACCAAGAACCAAAGAGTCCAAATCAACCAAAAACCTTCTCAAAACGAAACCAGTCAACCCCCGCAAGTCCTAAAGCCAAAATTTCATATATGGGAAGCATCAAAAGGGGCAATGGGGTGCAAATACGTGGAACGATCGGTCGGGTCATTACATTTATGTACTCTTACTACAATTCTGCACAAATTATTCAGGCATTAAGATAGGTACATCAGGTGGTCACTCATATGCGTAATCGCATTAGCCAGAGACTTAATGGTGAGCTGCTTCCTATCTTCGACCCGCAGCATCCATAGTCTCCTTCCCCATATATTTATTTTATTTTGTCTACTTTCAATCTTGACAGTAGTCCTAATGGTTTTGTATATTCTATTAGTTGCTCGTGCACGTGTGACACCATGTTTTAGGAATTGCTAGTAGATGTTCATGGTTGTACTCGATATTTATATCATTTCACTTTATATTTTGTTCATATCTCTTGACTTAGTAAGATTGAAGGTATTTCATCACGGTTTCTAAACCAATCTCCATTTTATTATTGTTATTCTTGATTTTAAAAAAAAGTGTTATGAATAGTTATTTGTGCTGATGGATCTTTGTTGGCTTGCCTAACGGCCGCGTTGGATGTTGTCATGGCCTATGGTGGGAATTGGCTCGTAACAGCTTGGTATCAAAGTACTATGTTCACATAGGTTTCACGAGTCATGAATATACCTAGTAGAGTCTTGCAGATCGGTGCGAAGACATATATATTTATCTTCGAGAGGATATAGGGCGTTAAGAAACTTCTCTTTCTTCATTTCCTATCGTCCTATTGATGTTGTTCTATGTCTAAATCTTTCTCATATTCTCACACAGATAGTGAGAACGCATGTGGTGGCATTATCTGGTGGTAGGGGGGCTGCTCCCCCAGTCGTCAGAGATATAGGTGGAGGCCAAGGTAGGGCCACAACTCTTGTTGGGGGACGAGGGAATCCTAGAGTTGCCCCAATAGCACCACTAGTGGATCTTGTGGAGTATCCTATTATTGAGGAGCAGGATGAGGTACCTGTAGCCGAGAAGCCTTTGGGAGAATTCATAACCGCACCGCGCTTCCAAGATGCATGGGCAATATGCTGAAGTTCATGGACTCTGTGACTCAGGCCGAACTATTTCCAACGAACTCAGCCACATCTCATGTGGGAGGGCCAGCACAGACCCCTACCGTTCATTCAATAAGGCACACTACTACCATTTATAAGACCCTAGGGGTACTAGATGGAGGCGAAGTTCAATTGATTGCAGTGGTTAGGGTAGAGACCAAACTGGAGGCGACCTTTAAAGAGCAAAAGCGGTTGGATAGATTTACTAGGAATCATCTTCCCACTTTATCATTAGGTAGTTAGAGGACCCACAAGATTTCATTGACCATTGCAGGGAGATGCTTTATAATTTGGGACTACTGGAGTCCAATGGGGTAGAGTTCACCATTTTTTAGCTTGAGGTAATGGTACGTAGATGGTGGTAGTCTTATCTTATGTGTAGGCCAGCAGATTTACCTCCCTTGATGTGGGATCAATACACACACATCTTCCTGGAGAAGTATATTCCAGCTTCATATAAGGAGGAGTGACGGAGTTAGTTTGAGTAGCTCAAGCAGGGTTAGATGTCAGTCATCGACTATGAGGCGATATTCACTATGTTTTCTTATCATGAATCTGCCATACTTCCCACAGAGGCAGAGAGAGTGTGGAGGTTTATTGCGGTCTTGCACTATGGGATTCATGTTCTATTGCCCAAGAGGCAAAATGGGGAATTGTTTCCTTAATGTAGTGGAGATAGCTTAGAAGATCGAGTGTATATGCAAAATGGTAGAGAATTCACGTTGATGGATAAACGACCTCAAAATTCTGGTAGGTTCAGTGGCGCTCCATCTAGGGGCAAAAGTCAGTTCATAAAGGGACATCATAGCAAGCCCATGTATTTAGCACCACAGCTTATTTGGGTTATTCTAGATTTGCCTTACTTCAGTTCCATTCCATAGATTGCCTTACTTCAGTTCCATTCCATAGAGAACCTATCATCCACCAACTATTCAGGTTCCTCAAGTGGGTACTCGGGCTATTAGGGCCAGATCCAGAGTCAGCAGTTTCTCGCATCGAAAGGTTATTTTGAGTGCGTGGAGCTAGCTCATGTGAGGAGGCTTTATCCAAGGCTTTGAGGCAAGGCAGTGCAGTAGAGCCACCAGCCCATGATTACCACACCAGCTGCCGCATCGCCTGACCGGCTGGCTAGACGCAGATGGCATGTGGGTAGGGGTCACCATAGAGGTGCATGCTAGTTAGTTGGCGCTCTGTCTTGATTCTACCCCTCTCCAGGATAGTTCATTCTCTCAAGATCTGGAGGCACTATCTTTATGAAGTGTCATGTGACGTCTACACCGATCAACACAGCTTGCAACATCTATTTAAGTAGAAGGGGAACATAGTTCATTCTCTCAAGATCTGATTGGGTTACTGAATGACTATGATATCACCATTCATTATTAATTGGGCAAGGGGAACATGGTCGCGGATGCCTTGGGAAGAAAGGCTGAGAGTATGGGTAGTTTGGCGTCCATTCCAGCAAATGAGAGGTCATTGGCTTTGGTCATTCAGTCATTAGCTAATCGACTTATGGGGTTGGATATTTTAGAGCCCATCTGAGTTATTACCTGAGAGGATTAAGGATCGTTAGTATGATAATATGCATTTGCTAGTCCTTAGAGAGATGGTACTATGAGGAGATGCTAAGGAGGTGACTATCAGAGATGATGGTGTTCTACGACTCCAAGTTCACTTATATGTTGCTAATGTTGATGGCCTGATGGAGTGGATTTTAGATGAAGCACACAGTTCACGTTATTCATTCATCCAGGTGCCATAAAGATGTATCGTGACCTAATGCAGCATTACTAGTGGCAGAAGATGAAGAAGGACAAAGTTTAGTAAGGGTTGAAATGTTTGAATTTCTATCAGGGTAAGTATGAACACCGAGGGCTAGGTAGTTGACTTCAGCAGATGGTTATACCAGAGTGGAAATGGAGTGCATCATTATGGATTTTGTGGTTGGTTTGTTGCGGACATTGAAGAAAAATGTTGTTGTTTGGACATTGTTGATAGACTGACCAAGTCTGCGCATTTTATTCCTGTGATGACTAGATAAACTTCGGAAAGGTTGGCCTAGATGTATATCTAGGAGATTGTCCGGTTGCATGGCGTTCTTTTTTCCATTAATTTAGACTGAGGCACTCGGTTTACTTTGCATTTCTGGAGAGCAGTATAGAGTAAGTTGGGTATCCGGGTAGAGGTCAGTTGAAGCGGATAGTTTAGATTCTGGAGAATATGCTTAGAGCATGTGTGGTTGACTTCGGAAGGCAGTGGAACCGTTTCTTACCATGGCTGAATTTGCATACAACAACAGCTATTAGTCCACCATCACGATGGCTCCATTTGTGGCCTTGTATGGTCGACGATGTCGTTTCCCTATTTGTTGGTTTGAGCCAGTAAGCCTAGGTTGTATGGTGTTGCTTTTGTAAAGGATGCCTTGGATAAGGTAAAATTTATTCAGGAGCGACTTCTCATAGCACAGTCCAGGAAGAAGACTTATGAGGATCAGAAAGCGCGTGATTTATCATTTGTGGTAGGTGAGAAGGTACTTTTTTATGTCTCGCCGATGAAAGGTATCATTAGATTCGGGAGGAGAGGCAAGTTTAGTCTCAGGTTCATAGTCTTGTTCTAGGTTTTGGTGTGGGTTGGCAAGGTTGCATACAAACTTGCTTTGCCTCCTAGGCTGTCGGGGGTTCATTTAGTATTTCACGTGTCTATGATCCAGAGTTACAATGCCGACAGGTCTCATGTGTTGGATTATAGCATAGTTCAGATGAATGAGAGATTGAGTAACGAGGAAGAGCCGATTGCCCTTATTGACAGGCAGGTTCACAGGTTGAGGTCTAAGGAGATTTCAGCTGTGAAGGTTCAATTGAGGGGTCATCCAGTCAAGGAGGCGACTTGAAAGATCGAGGAGGATATGCGAAGTAGATATCCACACTTATTTGGTACTTTAGGTATGATTCTAAACTCGTTCAAGGATAAATGTTTGTTTGAGAGGTGGAGAATGTAATGACCCGATCGGTAATCTTTCCTTCTAGAAGCCCGTTCCATCATTAAGACTTTCTTATGTGCTTTTCTTATTTTATGACTTATGGGTGTGGTTGGTTAGGTTTTGGAAGAGTTCGGGTTCTATTCGGAACACTATGTTCTGTAATAGTGTCCTATTGTGGCCAAGTTTGTCTTAGGTCAGAACATTGAGCAAACAAACGTGGAATCGGAATTTGAAGGTTCCAATAAATTCGTATGGTGATTTTGGACTTGGAATTATGTTCGGAACGCATTTCGGGTGGACCGGGAGTATTTCATTGCTTATTGTTGGAAGTTGGCATTTTGAATGTTTTAGAGATTTATGAGTTTGACTTGATGTAGAATTTTGTGTTATCAGACCTCATTTTGCATTTTGAGCCTGGGAATAGGTCTGTTTTATTATATTGTACTTGTGTGTGAAATTTGGTTTCATTCTGAGTTGTCAAATTATGATTCGCCGCATTTGAAGTTAGTTAGAATACGTTTGAAGTTTAACAGTTGATTAGTTTGGTTTAGGGTGCGATTTCCTTGTTGTGATGTTGCTGCAAGTATTTTACGACCTCGAGTACTTCTGGATTATGTTTATTGACTTGTTGGTATAATTGTATGGGGTCCCAGGTGGCTCGGGTGAGTTTTAGACCTAGTAGAATGTTGAAGTTCAGAGATTTTTGCTGGTGCTAATGTGCTTTGCGATTGCAAAGGTAGTCCTGGTATCGCAGAGAAGGAATTTGGAGGGTGGCAGTCATTTCTCTTAGTGAACGCGAAGAAGATCCCGCGAATGCGATGTAGGACCTGGCTCTTGTTCGCAGATGCATAGGAGCCTACACAAATTCGAAAAAGGAAGAGGAAGGAAGGGGAAGGTAGGCTTGGCCTTTGCGAACATGCCAGGAGAACAACGAACGCAGAGGGTTGGGGAAATAGGCCTTCGTGAATGTGGATGGGAGCTTGCGAACTCGAAGAGGCAGTTCTAGGCAGGGGTAGCTTTAGCCTTCACAATCGCTAGGCTTGTTTTGCCATTATGATGATGGTTTCCTGGGCAGAATATAAGATCTAACGTCGATACGTGGCTCATTTAATTCTATTTTCTCTTGGCTTGGCGAGTAGGGAGATTTTTGAAGCGCCATTTTCATCAAGTGTCACTACGTAAGTGATTTCTACTTATTGTGAACTAAATACGTGAATTATATGGGGATTGTAACATGGAAATTAATACAACTTTGGGGTCTTGGTTGGAAAACCAAAGTATTTGGAAAAACAAGATTTGACTATGGAATTAGTTATGGAATTGGTAATAAATTATATATTTGAGTTCGTGATAGTATTTATATTTGACAATTTCTAGAATCCGGGTGCGTGGGTCCGGGGTGGACTTTTGTTGACTTTCCGAGTGGGTTGGGAATTTTTTCTAATAGCTAAATTATGAGTTCGTGAGCATTTATAAATTTGTTTTCACAGTCCTTTGGCTAGTTTCAAGTTGCTCGACATCAATTTCAGGTGCTAGTGAGGTGTGGGAGCCGAGTAGTGGACTTAGAAGCAATACGTCTCTTGCCTAATCTTGTAAGAGGTTATTATCATGGTAGGTATTTTATTTGTTATGTGCAACGTGCTATGGGTGCTACATACGTACGAGGGGACGAGCGTCCGTGCATAAGCTAGATTCTTGTTTTATGTAAGGATAGAATTAGACTTACATCATGCCTTGACTGTACTTCTTGAACTAATGTTGCATGTTTGATTACTTGAATTCATAACTGACTTTGAGACTAGAATTTTCATATTTGACAAAACCTCTTTACTTTAAGTTTTAGCGGATACTTGATCGTCTGTAAAATTATGATTTTCTTGCATTCATATCCTCGTGTAGTGTTTTTGTTATCGGTTGTTCCGAGACTTCTCGACTCGCATGTACCTTCGTGAATGAGGCTAGTGGCCCAATGAATGTTTATCTATTCCTATGGGATCAGACTGTTCACCTCAGTAGTGCTATAAAATATTATATGGATTGGGCCGTACAACCTCGGTAGGGTTATGTAACACTATTAATATGGATCGGGCCGTACAACCTCGACAACATTGATGTGTATTATTCAATAGGGAGCCAGAGCACATATAGGTTTTTCATGACTTGAGATTTGACATTGTATCCGATATTGGTTATCTTTGTTTCATTCGAGGCAGCATATGGTATTTGATGATTTTGTAGCTATTCTTATGTTGAGAATAATGTTATATATATTTATATGTTTTGTTGCTACCTGTTGTGTTTCATACCTATCTACTGTTATGTACCTTTTTATTGGAACACTAGTAAATGTTGATGTCGATACCTCGTCACTACTTATTCGAGGTTTTACTAGATACTTATTATTAGGGGTGGGCATAATACCGACCGAACCGAAAAAACCGACCGAACCCTAAATTTTGGTTTTTTCGGTTTCAGTTTTTCGGCTTATTCGGTCGGTTTGAGGTTTATATTTTTTATAATTTCGGTGTTCGGTTTTCAGTTAAACCGAAAAACCGAAGTTTTCATAAAGGACATAGTTTTCTCGAGCATGTCTGTCTGTTCAAACAAATGTAGTAAATTTAGAATCGTCTACTAAGACCTTTAGATGAAAACTCATGCAGTATTCTTCAGTGAATCATTGCACATTGGAATAAACTAAGTTGAGATAGTTTACTTCAAAATATATGATGTTTTAAAATAACAGAAAGTTGCTGAACATTTCTCTAACGGGGAAGACTGGGAAGAAACAAAATAGAAATTATACAAATGTACTATCATATCCAGATCTTTACCAGAATCATGCATGGTCACGCTGTATCGTGTCAACACGGAGGAATTAAAATCATTTCTACGACCAGACTCTGTTTCGAACATCAAATGAAGGCCATTATAGTTGGATGCAACTTTCTCGTTATATTGGAAAGCACTTGATGTAATTTGTTCAAAACCGACCGAATTGAACTGAAAATTGACCGAACCGAATTAGCAAAAATCGAAGAAATCGAACGAATTTTGGTTCGATTATTGGTGCATCAAATAGAAAACTGAAAACCAAACAAACCGAACCAAACTTCATATAATCCGAACCGAACCGGCCAACGCCCACCCCTACTTATTAGGTATGCATTGATTTATGTACTCATAGTATAGTTCTGCACTAATTGTGCAGGTACTGAGACAGGTACGTCAGGTTGTCACTCAAGCATATTTCGCATTTTCGTAAACTTAGTGGTGTAATACTTCCCATGCTTCGACTCGTAGCACCTAGAGTCTCCTTCCCCTTATATTTATTGTATTCTGTCTACTTTAACTTCATACAATAGCTGTAATGGTTTTGTATACTCTATTAGTTGCTCGTGCACCTGTGATAATGGGTTTGGGGAATATTTAGTAGATCTTCATGGTTTTACTTGATATTTATATCATTTCACTTGTTTCACTTATATATCGTAACTTATTAAGAATGAAGGTATTTTATATGGTTTCTTCACCTATCTCCGCTTTATTATTGTGATTCTTGATTTAAATAAGTGCTATGAACTGTTGTTTGTGATGATTGTTCATTGTTGGCTTTCCTAACGATAGCGTGGGGCGCCATCATGGCTTATGGTGGGAATTAGGTCGTGACATTTTGTGCATTTGAGCCATGCTCTCCGATTTGATGCTTTTCATATGGTTTTTGTTATTTTATGACTTGTGGTGATGGTTGGTTTGGCTTTGGAAAGGTGTGAGAGTGATTTGAGACACTTAGTCTCATTTTGGATAGCTTAAATTTCTAGAGTTGACCAAGGAATGAATTTGAGTAGAAGACATCGGATTGGTGATTCGATGGTACCAATAGGTTTGTATGGTGATTTAGGACTTAGGCGTATGTTCGGACTTGGATTTAGAGTTTCCTAGAATGTTTTGGCTCTAATTGCCGAATATTGGCAATTTAAAGATTTAGAGAGTTCATTGGATTTGATCGGGAGCTGACTTTGATGTTACGGGGTTTCGATTGTGGTCTCGACCACGACTTGAGGTTTGTGTCTTTAGCGGTTATGGGATGTTGGTTGTGTGTTGTGATTTTTCTCCTGAAATGAGTTATGTGAAAGGTTTCTAGCCGATGAAGTGCTTATTCTACTTATGGTTCAGGATTTATGATGAAATTATTGTATTCTCTCGTAACAACATGATAGGTGTAGTGAGCATTGTGGAAATAAATGTTGCGGCTCAGTTTTGACAGGGATGTCACGAGTTTGAAGGAGCGGGGGAGATTTCAGATGTTCAAATTCTACTGGCGCTATTTTAGTATGGCCTGAGAATGTGTTCCGCGGAAGAGGCATTGTGTATTGACTTGCGGATTCTTGATTAGCATTAGAGAAATGGCATGGTTGGAATTATTTTTTTCTATAAATAGAAGAGAAATGTGAGAAAGAAAGGAGAGGGAGAAGAAAAAAAAAGAAAGGAGCGAATTGAGAGAATTTTGGTTTCTTCTTCTATGCTAAGGGAATTTCTATTCTTGTCATTCTTTCGTCGTCTCTTCTTTTCGAAAAATCTAGCTATTCATCAACCAAAACCCGACAAAAATACTTCATAACATCCCTTTTTACATGCCAAAAAGTGAAGTCAATAGTCGAGGTCGAGGATTCTGTTGGAGCTCCGTTCACTAGCTTTGATATTCTTCTTCGCTTATACTTGTTCGACGTTCGTCTGAGTTACTGTACCTGTTCTTGGAAACTCATTTAATTGGAAATTTTGCGTTAAAGGTTTATTCTTTTCTCTATTCTTTTAATCTTATTTCATGTGATTTTATTTATTTGCCTTTAAATTTTATAAATAATATTGTAGATTAATTCTTAAATGCTATATACTTAATCATATTTCTGGAAATATGGTATTTAAACTTGCTTTAAAGTTGGAAAAATTTGGACCCTAATAAGTTTGGGCTTCAATTGTCGGATTGTAGGGCGTTGGTATATGATGGCTTATTTATTCAAATAACTAAAATCATACACTTCTTCCATAAGTAATTCCATAATTCATGACCTTACAATAATCTCAAAAATATAGGAAGAATAATGAACACCGATAGAGTGCTTTAGGCACGCCATTAGTTAGTTTATCGCGATTATGTATACGTTCGCGCGGCATAATTGTGATTTTCAAAAACTAAAACCGAAGTATGTGTTAACTTTGGACAAAATAATCTTAATAATAAGATGCTATTAATTGTGTACACATACTCGTGACAAGATTTTGGCATAATAAACAAAACGAATTCATACACGTGATTCGTTTCAAAAATAATTCCACATTTGAATAATTAAAAGTGGATAGATAAAACATGAAAACCAATAAATCACAGTTTATCCAAAATTAATTCAAGCCAAGTAGTAGTCAATTAAGCGACCGTGCTGGAACCACGGGACTTGGGGAATGCCTTACACCTTTTCCCCGGTCAACAGAATTCCTTACCCGAACTTTGTCTTCGTAGACCAATAATAAAAGAGTCAAATCTTTCTTTGAATAGGGATTCAAGTAAAAGGTGACTTGGAACACCAAAAAAATTAATTCCAAATGGCGGCTCTGTAAATAAAATAATCCTTACTCAAATTTGTCACTTTAATTGGAAAAACTCTTTAACCCACAACAATCCATACACATATCTTTTGGGGGGTATAAAAGGGGTGTGACACAAGCCACAATCAACAATATCCAAATGTTCAGTTAAAACACAATAATTTTTAAAATACGAACTTCATATACAATTTTGGTTGGGAGATCATTAGCACCGATATACCATCATCTTTGTTAGCATGGAGTACGACATGCCCGATCGGCTAGGCCATCTTCCCACAAACAATGTGGTTTGACACGTGATGCGAAATAAAGTTGTTACCAAGAGTAGTACCACCATGTGCGCAACATGGCATCCGATCTCCACCCGATCAGCTAGGCCGCCTTCCCACATATGTCGTGTGGGTTGACTTTTTCAATTCACAGTTATTACCAGTTTCATCCCAATTAAGGAAAATAATCACAATTTCACCAATATTTTAATTTCATCCCAAATAAGGGGAATAATCACAATCCACCCCTACACCGGCACGTGTAGTTTCATGCGTGGGACTTATGACCGACCCTTCCTCGGTTTTGCTAATGATGCTACCAAAAATAATTTTGATTTGATTTGCACACAGAGGTAATATAAATACGATATTACTCACCTCAACATCTTTCACATTGTATAAATTCTCATTAGTATTTTCAGTCATTCACAACGACAATATTTTCTTGGCTCATTTGGCCATTCACAAGATTCGTTATTCCTAGCACGATGGCCGTATTTATATTCCACACTTTCACCTCTTTCAATTTCAAAGATCACCATCAAATATCAACATATAGATTATTCCGGAAATACCAACTTTATGTTCATTAGAAATGAACAATTTAAGCACAATAGATTTCATTCTGAGAAATGTAGTAAAATAATTGGCAATTGATCCGCAAGTTAAAATGATCAACTAGCAACACACCATTTATTCTTGAAATACTTTTTCCCAAAAAGGGAAATACACAATTTTCACTCACGAATATGTAAGAACGCAAATTACATTAAAAATACTCACAAAGCATAGTATTTGTTAAAATAACCACATATGGCATGACTTGAGTACAAAATCTTTTAAGCAATTCTATTTTCGAAGTCATTTTAAAATGGTTGAGTTGAGGCTCATTTCATATTCTTTATCACATCATCTCACTTCATCGGCACCATTGGCCACAAGTATAACTTTCACTCTTGGCACGTTGGCCACACTTTATATCCCCAATTCACTTATTTTACTTCCAACCATCTTTATTGATTATCAACAATAAGACATTTTCAATCAAGACTTTAGGTACAATTTGGCATCATAACCTTCATTTGAAGCACAACTCAAAGACATAGAACACATTCCCAAAAGATAACATGTTGTGATAGGAACATTTAAAACACATTTTGAATACATAATTCTTGACACTTTGCTTATTCGGGACAACCGAATTTATTGGGGACAACTCGGAACATAGAATAAGGAACTTGGGACAACCATACTTGGAACTTACGAGAACATCATGGAATTCAATTCTAAGAGAGAAAGTTTAGTCAACATACTTAGAATTCGCCCCTTAATAATATTACGATGTTCCACCACATTAATCAACTTCAATCTACAACAATGCAACACAATTTCACCAATATTAGCAAGATTTCTATACTTTAAGTCATTTAGACTTTTTATCAAACATGTAGTGTGCATATATTTCTACAACCCCTCCAATGGAATTTTTTCACCTAACAACCACCTTCCACACCAATGCTTGACCTTACAATCGCCTATAGGCCATCCACAACTTCCATTAGCACATGTATGCCCAACAATTTAATCCCAAACCATCAATCTCATCAATTAAACCATTTTACAATCTATACAACACCAACACAACCTAAGTTAGTGATTTATGGCTTCAAATCACCATCCCATAAGTCATAACACATATTTCATACATAACTAATCACCATAGAATAGTTAGAGATGGTGGACATACCTCTTGTAAACCAAATCTTGAAAGATAACTTTTGGGATGTTCTTGAGATTTGGAAGAATCCTATGGAATCCAATCAAAACCTTGTTGTATCTGATTGAGAACTGAAATCATCATAAAAACACACTTAAAATCTCACCTTAGGTGTGTATTGTAAGCCTTGGTCGGATGGGTTATGGAGAGAAAGCCCTAGTCTTGAAAAAATGACTTAGCCCCTCTCTTTACCCGTCCTTGGTATTATTTAATGGGCTCCTATGTGCGCGGCCGCGCTCCTGGGCAAGTGGCCGCACACCTGAGGCATAAACTCTCAAATATGCGTGGCCGCACACTTGGGCGTGCATATGACATAGGTCCGGTAAAATGGACATAACTTTCTGTACACATATCCAAATGACGAACGGTTAGATAATTTTAAAACTAGACTCAAAGGGCTTTATTTTTATAGGTAGATAAACTCATAACTCTTTATGGTTTGGTAGAAACATGCATTTCAAGTAGGATGTTGTGCGAATTGGGACATCCTTTCCACTTAATGTATCCATCTTATTCCATACAAGTTCTTGCCATTCACAAAACTCCTTAGTATGTTCCAACACACCTTAAACATACATTATCATTTCAAAATGATGTGGCTCTATCCCATAGGTATCCTTTAATACTAAAATACATTATTCCAAAATACCGCTGGCGCACTATAAAATCTTAATTCATTAGGAAATTTTTAACGGGGCCTTACAAAGATGAGGCTGGGTGAAGCGCCTTCGTGATCACAAAGGGCTTTTCACATTTGTGAAGAGAAAAGGTAGGTGGCCTTAACGTTCGTGATCCTCCAGTCATGCTCCCTAAGGAGGATTTGTGGCTAAGGTGATTTTATGCTTCACGAACGTAAGGCTTGGGCCACATTCGTGAAGGGTTGTGCAAGGCAAATTATTTTAAGTTGGAATTTTGGGATTTTACCAATTCTTTCATATTTTGGACTCTAGACTTCGAGAGGTAAAGATGTTTGAAAGTAATTCCACTATTGCATTGAAGGTATAGAATTTCACTTGGATTTGGATTTATATCTTGATTCCACATTGAATACTACACCTAAAATTGGAATTTCTAAGTGAAAAGTGTGTGTTTTTGTCTACAACTTAAGCGAGTATAATGTGGGGGTTTGAGAGTCAATTTGGACCCGATTTTAGAATCTAATCACACATTTGAACTCGTTTGGTTATGGGTAGCGGGGATATACTCTTAACTCATGTTTTGACCAAGTGGGCTTGGGTTAAATTTTATTGACGTTTGTGGATATGATTAAAGATTGAAACTTTATTGCTTACCTTATTGAGTTGTATTTGACTAGATTCGAGTTGTTTGGAGGTTGATTTGAGAGGAAAAGCTATTTTGAATGGTTTAAGACTACCCAATGGAGGTAGGTCTCTTGTGTATCCTACTAAGAGGGAATTCTCCCAGTGTTGCTCTATTTGCTACTTGTTGCTCGATTTAGGTGCCACGTATATGCGAGATGACGAGCGTCTATGCATAGCTAGGTTATGACCTTATTTGATAAACTTTTAGATTGTTATTAAGCCTTGTTTGAACTATGTGAACTTATTACTCATGTTTCCTTGATCACAATGACGTTTTATAGAGGTTTTGAAGCATATTTAAGGTTATGACTTGTAGAAATTGAGCATAAACGATTACATGGTTGTATTGAGCTTCTTTGTTAAGCCATAGTCATATATTAGCCTTATTGATTCATGATTTGGTGGTTACATGGCTTTATATATGCATGTTAAAATGTTATGAAAAGACTATTAAATATGAAATTGTTTATTGAAGATAAATTGAATTATATGATTAGCCATAACCATCTTTAGCCATATGGGCTTATATTCGCATTTTCTATTATTACGATACTGTGCCTTTAATTATATTCCCCCATACATGTATTTATGAGTTTGAGAGTTGAATATTGTGAAAAGTTGAGAATGTTTGAGCGGATATTTATTATTTATGAATTTTTTTGGATCGGATTGCACACTGCAACAATAATATGTGTGGATCGGGTTGCACGTTGCAATGTTATCATTATTATTATTACTATTGGATCGGGTTGCACGGTACAACAACACTTGGATATGGTACCGTCCCTACGTACTCAGGTAATTACTCATGTTACTTTAGGCCCTGTGAGCACATATACTCTAGTTGATATTAGTTTGGACACTCAGTCAGTACGGATACATGGGATTGTGCAGTGAGAATCAATTTCGGATTATGAGCATGCATTGGTAGCTTAGACACATGCAGTGGCTCTTATACTTATATGGATGCAGATTAACTCATATCATGATTGTGAGATATTTGAGATGTCTGATTGCGTGCTATCCCTGTTTGAAAAACATGTCTACTTACCAGCTTTATTGTGTTTCTACTGGTGGACTTGATTGATGATATCATGGTTTACTCTATATGCTATTGATGCTTCATATGCTTACTGAGTGGCTTTAAGTATCACTATTGACCTCTCGCTACTACTTCTTCAAGGTTGGATTTGATATTTATTGAGTACCATGTTTTGTACTCCTACTACACTTCTGCAGATTTTGTTCATGTCCTGAGGTTGGTTTTGGTGGTATTCACCCACTGCGTAAGAGCGTTATTAGGAGACTTCGTGATGAGATACTTACTTGATTTGATTCGCAATACCTGGAGTCCTCCTTCACTAATCTTTATATATTTCTTTATTTTTGTCATTTTCAGACAGACATTGTATTCAATTGAGATCTCGTACTATTATTAGATGTTTGCGGCTCGTTGTGACACCCAAGTTTTGGGAGTGTTTTGGGAGACAATTATGCTCATGGTTGGACCGTGTCTGAGATTCGTTTTCTCTTGATATTGAGTAATGTCATATTTCTCTTTGATATTTATATTATTAATTAGTTAATGGTTTAATAATTGAATTTTGTTGTTGATGTGAATGTTGGCTTGCTTAGCGATCAGGGTAGGCACTATCACGGTCTTTGGTGTAATTTTGGGTCATTATAAGTTGGTATCAGAGATATAGGTTCGAGGGGTCTCACAAGTCACGAGCAGACCTAGTAGAATCTAGTGGATCGTTATAAAGACGTTAGTTTCTATTTGCGAGAGGCTATAGGAAAATTTTCGTATTCTTGATTCCATGTCATAGATTGATTATTTTATGAGCCCCAATTCTATCTTCTACTCTCTCACAGATGGCGAGAAAGCACACTTCAGTAGTAGCGGGTGATGGAGTGGGTGTACCACCGGCTGTAGCCATTAGGGGTAGGGCTCGGGTAGGGATAAGGCTCCTATTAGGGGTCGCACTGTGGCGGCTAGGAACAGAACATCCACCAGAAGCCACGAGCATGTTCGGAAGGTATTAGTGGATCCACCAACATATCAGGTAGAGGATCTATTTGATGATGATCATGTTGAGGCTCTAGTTCCCTCTTAGCACCGGAGGGTTTCGTTGTAGAACCGCTATTTCAAGAGGCTATGGCCAAGATGGTCAGTTTTATCTATGCTTTGACTCAAGCTTGAGTGGTTCTAGTGGCCCCATCAATATGTGGTGCTGGAGGGGGAGTTCAGACCTTTGCTACTCGTAATCTAGAGCAGCCTATTGTGCCAGCTAGACCTGTGCATGTCTTCTGATGAGCAGAAAAGGATAAAGAGGTTCATATATTATTTCCTCCACACTTTGAGGGTGGTGTATTAGAGGATGCATAGCATTTATAGACAGATATCACCAGATGCTTAGAAATTTAGGCTTGGTAGAGTCCAAAAGGGTGGACTTCATTATCTTTATATTCAGAGGAGCTTCCGAGAGATGGTGGTGGTAGACCAATGAGTAGGGAAGATAAGTAAGTTTAACTCCTCTTACGTGCGCTCAATTCTGGCAACTTTTACTTGAGAGCTATATCCCAAATACTAGTAAGGATGACTTAAGATGCCAGTTTGAGCATCTTTAGCAGGATAGCATGAGTGTGACTGAGTGTGATGCAAAATTCACAGAGTTGTCTCATCATGCTGCTATATTTATCCCCACCGAGTCTGAGTGGGTGGGGTGATTAATTGAGCATTTGAATTATGGCATCAAAATTTCTATTGCTTGAGAGTCAGAGACTGGGACTACTTTCTACTAGGCCATGGAGATACCTTAGAGGATCAAACATATTTGTAGCCAAGGACTAGAGGCCATGGGTAGCGATAGGTGGCCTCGTCGTTCTTGTAGCATCAGTGGTACATCATCTGGAGGTAGGGATCAATTTGGTAGAGGTTGTCATGGTACGCCAGCTCATTCTAAACAATATGTAGCTTGTGGATCAGAACTCTAGTTCCACTATCTTTCAGTGCTCTCCCAGTGAGTTTGCATCGTGCTCCGTCCATTCAGGGTTCTTCTAGTGTGTATTCAGTCAATCAAGGGCAAGTTCAGATTCGCCGAACTCAGTCATCTAGAGATTGCTAGGGATATGGAGATCTTGGCCACATGAGGAGGTATTTTCCCAGACTTGTTAGGGCACAATGTCATAGTTTTCTTAGCAAGTGGTTGCCGTACCAACTGCTCCACCCCTGCCCAGATAACAAGTTGTGGAGGACATGCGACTAGAGTTTTACATATGGTAGGGGTCCATGTTAGTGGTGGTGAGACTAATGGTGGTCATGCTCGTTGCTATGCTTTCCTGGGTAGACCCGAGGCGGTGGCCTCGAATGCAGTGATCACATGTATGGTTTCAGTATGTCATAGAGATGATTTTGTATTGTTTTATCCGGGGTCTTTTTATTCTTATGTGTCATCATAATTTTCTCCTTATTTGGATATTCCTCAAGATTCTCTTGATATTCTTGTTCAAGTATCTAAACCTGTTGGTGATTCTATTGTGATGGATCAGGTGTATTGATCTTGTGAGGTTACCATTGGGGGTTTTAAGACTAAGGTTGTTCCTTTGTTGCTTAATATGGTTAATTTTGAGGTGATTTTGGATATGAATTGGTTATTTTTGTACCATCTATTCTTGATTTCCACGCTAATAATATGTCATTATCTATGCCGAGGTTGCCGAAGATCGAATAAAGTGGCTTTTTTGGACGCAGTCCTAGTAGGGTGATTTTATTTATGAAGGATCAATGGATAGTTGAGAAAGGGGTGTATGGAATACCAGGACTTTGTGAGAGATGTTAGTGTTGTTACTTTTACCGTTCATTCAATTATAGTGTAAGGGAGTTTCTAGATATGTTTCCTGCTGACCTACCGGGCATGCTACTCGATAGGGATATTGACTTTCATACTTATTTGGCGCACGAAACACTCCAGTTGAGTTGAAGAAATTGAAGGAGAGGTTGCAACAGTTGTTGTATAAGGGGTTTATCAGGCCGAGTCTTTCACCTTAGGGCCGACCTCATGCCATAAAGGCCTAACACGACCAACTTCGCAACATTGACATAGGCATGCCATGGCGGACCTCGACCTATAGTGGCCTGCCACGACCAACCTTGTGCCATCGACACATGTATGTCACTACCGACCTTGGCCTATAGTGGCCTGCCACGCCCGGCTTCACATCGGTGTTGTTTGTGTAGAAGGGGGATGGGTCTATGAGAATATGTATTAATTATAGGTAGTTGAACAAGGTCACTATCAAGAATAAGTATCCACTGCCTTGTGTTGATGATTTGTTTGATCAACTTTAGGGTGCTAGGGTGTTCTCGACGATTGACTTGATATCAGGTCATTACCAGTTAAAGACTAGGGCTTCAAATATCCCTAAGACAGATTTCAAGACTCGTTATGGGCATTATGAGTTCTTGGTGGGGTCTTTTGGTTTGACTAATGCCCCATAATTTGTCCAGCCTTACTGGTTTTGTTTTTGTTACTGTGTTTATTAATTATGTCTTTGTATATTCCCGTAGTAGGGAGTAGCATGAGCATCATTTGAGTATTATATTTATAATTTTAAAGTATAAGAGTTGTATTCTAAGTTCTCCAAGTGTGAATTTTGGTTAGACACTATGACATTCTTGGGACACGTGGTGTCTTAGAGATGGATATATATGGATCCGAAGAAGATTGAAGCAGTTAAGAGTTGGTTGAGAACCTCTACCGCTACTAAGACCAAGAGTTTCAATGGCTGGCTAGTTGCTATCGTTGCTTTGTAGAGGGATTCTTATCTTTTGCAGCTCGATTAACCAAGTCGACATAAAAGGGAACTTCATTCATAAGGTATGACGAGTGTGAGGAGAGCTTTCAGAAGCTTAAGACTGCTTTGACTATAGATCCAGTTTAAGTATTACCCTCACGGTCGGGGATATATACTATCTATTGTGATGCTTCACGTGACCTTGGGAGTGTGTTAATGTTGGACGGTATGGTGATTGCCTACGTGTCGCACCAATTTAAGCCCCATGAGAAGAACAATCCAATTCATGATTTGGAGTTAACAACTATGATGCACGCGCACAAGATTTGGAGGCATTACTTATATGGCATGTCTTGTGAGGTTTACATTGATCATAAAGTCTTTAGCATTTATTCAAGCAAAAGGATTTGAATTTGAGGTAGCGGAGGTGGTTGGAGTTATTGAAGAATTATGATATCACTATCTTGTATCGTACAAGGAAGTGAATTTGGTAGGAGATTCGTTGAGTAGAAAGGCAGAGAGTATGGGGAGTTTGGCATATATACCAGTGGTGGAGAGGCCTTTGGTCGTGGATGTTCAGGCTTTGGCCAATATATTTGTGAGATTTGATATTTCTGAGAGTAGCAGAGTCGTTGCTTATGTTGTAGCACAATCGTCCTTGTTTGAGCATATTAAGGCTCGCCAGTTTGATGATCCACATTTTCTTGTCCTTAAGGTCATGGTGTTGCGAGGTGGCGCTAAGGAGGTGGCTATTGGTGATAATGGTCTTTTACGACTCCATGGATAGATTTGTGTTCCTAATATGGATTGTTTGAGGGAATTGATTCTTGAGGAGGCTCATTGTTCTCGATATTCTACTCATCCAAATGCTACAAAGATGTATCGTCACTTGAAGCAACATTATTGGTGGTGGAGGATAAAGAAGGATGTTGTTCGGCAAGTTTTACGGTATTTCAACTGTCAGCAGGTCAAGTATAAGCATCTGAGACTGGGTGGCTTGCTCTAGAGGTTGTATATACCTGAGTGGATGTGGGAATGCATTACTATTGACTTTATGATAGGATTGGCATGGACCTTGAGGAGATTTGGCGATGTTTTGTTTATTGTGGATAAACTGACCAAGTCTGCGTATTTTATCCCGATTATGACTTCTTATACACTAGAGAAGTTGGCTCAAATCTACATTAGAGAGAATGTCCGTTTGCATGGTGTGCCTATTTCTATCATCTCGGATCTGGGAACATAGTTTACATCGCACTTTTGGAGATTCATTTAGTGTGATTTGGGGACACAGGTGGAGCTGAACATTGTATTTTATGCTCAGACAGATGGACAGTCTGAGAAAAACATTCAGATCCTTGTGGATATGTTGAGAGCCTATGTTATTTATTTTGGAGTCCAGTGGTATCCGTTTCTGCCATTAGTGAAGTTTGCATACAACAACATCTATCAGTCTACTATCTAGACAGCTCCACATAAAGCCTTATATGGGAGGCGATTCGTTCTCTTGTTTATTGGTTTGAGCCCGTTGAGGCTAGGCTGTTCGGCACAGACTTGGTTCGTGATGCTTTGGACAAGGTAAAGTTAATTCAGTAGTGGCTTCGTACAACACAGTGCAGGCAAAAGAATTATGTTGATTCTTTGGCTTCATGGAAGTTGAGAAGGTACTTCTCAGGGTTTTTCCTATGAAAGGCGTGATGAGATTTGGAAAGAAGGGCAAGTTGAGCCCGCGGTATATGGGTCCATTGGAATTTTTGGAGAGCGTCGGTGAGGTGGCTTATAGACTTGCTTTTCCACCCATCTTGATGGGAGATCATCTTTCCATTCTTCAAAAGTATAATGAAGATCAATCACATGCATTGGATTTCAATTCGGTTCAGTGTGAGGAGAATCTGGCATATAAAGAATAGCCGGTAGCCATTTTGGATAGGCAAGTTCGCAAATTGAGATCAAAAGACATTGAATCACTAAAGGTTCAGTGGAGAGGTCAACCGATTTAAGAAGAGACTTGGGCGATCGATCATGATATGCAGAGCATATATCCTTATCGTTTATGCATTCCATTTATGATTCTAGCCCCATTCGAGGATGAACATTTGTTTAAAAAAGGAAAATGTAATCAAATGACCAGTTGATTTGCGTATTTCAGCCCCATTCCCATATTGTATGCTTCCCATATGGTTTTTTGTTGTTTGTTTGACTTGCGGGGATGGTTGGTTCGGCTTTGGTAAGATGTGAGAGTGATTTGAGACACTTAGTCTCATTTTTTATAGCATAAGTTGCTAGAGTTAACAAAGGTTTGACTTTTGAGTAGACGACCTCTAATTGGTGATTTGATGGTTCCAATAGGTTACTATGGTAATTTTGGATTTAGTGGTATGTTCGGACTTGGAGTTGGAGGTGATTTGGACTTAGTGGTATGTTCGGACTTGGAGTTTGAGGTCCCTAAATTGTTTTGGCTCTACTTGCCAAAAGTTGGCAATTTGAAGGTTTCGAGAGTTCATAGGGTTTGACAAGGAGCCAACTTTAATGTTACGGGGTTCCAATTATGTTACCAGGAGTTCAAATACTTTTGTTTTGTTGAATGGAACTTGTGTGAAAAGTATGATTATGATCCAAGGTGGTTAGGCATGAATCTGATGCTTAGTTGGAAATTTAGTAGCTTATGAACTTAAAGAAGTTCAACTTTTTGTTTGACCAATGATTTGTAGATGCAATAATCTCCTATGTGTTTTTAAGCTTTGAATAGGCCCGGATAGTGTTTATGGACTAATTGGTATGATTGGATGGGGTCTCGGGTTGCTCAGGTGCTTTTCGGACCACCTGGAGAATTTTGTAGAGTGATGTGTCTGGTATTCATCACGTTCGCGAGGGAGGTTTCGAGTGCACGATGAAAGCTTTTGGGCTTAGGGACTTTTATTCTTCGTGTTTGCGGAATGGGACCCTCTTCCCCGAAGAAGGATACAAGGCTAGGTGAAGAGCCTTCGCATTCAGGAAGGGCTTGTAATGTTCCTGAAGGGGCGAGGCAGGTGGCCTTTGCGTTCGAGATGCTCAAGTTGCATTCTCGGAGGAGGGGTTTTAGCTAAGGTGATTTTATGCTTCACGAACACGAGGCTTGGTCCGCGTTCGCGAATGGTAATGATGGGCAGACTTTTTTAAGTTTGAATATCGGGATTTTGCCCATTCTTTTATATTTGGACCCTAGACTTTGAGAAGTGTTGATCTTGAACAACAATCTTACTACTACATTGAAGGTAAGGTATTTTCACTTGGATTTGGCTTTATTTCTTGATTCCGCATTAAATTCTACACCTAAAACATAGTATTTCAAGTGAAATTTGGGGTTTTGTCAACAACTTATGAGAGTATAATTTGAGTATTTGAGGTTCGATTTAGACTCAGTTTTCGAATCTAATCACATATTTGGACTCGTAGGGTTATGTATAGCTAGGATCTACCCCTTGACTTGGATTTTGATCAAGTGGACCCTTGTTGATTTTTGTTGTCTTTTTGGAATTTGATTAAAGATTAAAACTTAATTGTTTGAAATTAATTCCTAAGTTTGTGTTTGATATTATTGGGTTGTAATTGACTAGATTCGAGTTGTTTGGAGGTTGATTTGAGAGGAAAGCTATTTTTTAAGGTTGAAGACTACCGGGTGGAGGTAAGTCTCTAGTTTATCCTTGTAAAAGGGAATTCTCTCCATAGGTAATCTATTTGCTACTTGTTGCTCGATTTAGGAGCCACGTATATGCAAGGTGTTGAGCATATATGCATAGCTAGGTTATGACCATACACGATAAAGTTTGGGTCATGATTATGCCTTGTTTAAACTATGTGAAGTTATTATTCATGCTTCCTTGATTCTATATCTACGTGATGACTTGTAATCTTGTCTTCCCAGCATACTTACGGTTATGACTTGTATACATTGAGCATAAATGATGATTTTGCCATATTGAGCTTCTTCCATGGTCATACATTTTCCTTAATGATTCATGATTTGGTGGTTACATGGATTTATCTATTCATGTTAAAATGTTATTAAAATATTGTTAAATATGAAATTGTTTATTGAATTGTCGAGATGAATTGAATTACATAATTATCAATGCCATGTAAAGCCCCGTAAATTTGCATAGTTCACTCGGGCTATTTATGTAAGTTTAAGAGAGTAAAAGAGTCAATCTCGGAGTTCGTACGAACCCACACTAGGGGATAGTGGCGATCGGAACATGGTAATGTATGTATAGTTCAAGATGAGGTTGTTGGGAGTGTCAAAATATCAAAAGGGAGTAAAATCATAAAGTTTGAAAAGTTGGTTGAAATTGGAAAAAACAGCTTGTCTGGTATTGTAGTTTGTGAGTTATTATGTCCAGCTTATAACAAGTGTTCATTCTCTCTTTCCCCCTCTGCAACATGTTCTAACCCGTGTTCCTTAGTTAGTAAACTCAATGCGCTAGTCTCCCGACACTTGTTAGGATAACCATGAGAGAGCGTGTCCTTCCATGAGTCGCTTTAACACTCCCCTTATCGTAGGATTCTTAAGGGGATCTCCATTAAGTCCAAATGAACTTTTGGGGTTACTATATCATCACATATGTTTCTCATGCGTGTCCTGTCTCTCCTTGGCATTTAGGTACTTGCCAAGTCACAACCCTATTGTGGGGTCATTGTGAACACTCGCAAACCTTCCCCATTTACCCTACAATATTTCCCCGAGTTCCTCTATCTTTAACACTTCACTTCTAGGATCATTTTCCATGTCACGAACATTGTCATATGCAGGGAATTTACTATCCTTAACATTCCACATCCTTGGGAGGACAGGGGTTTATTATTTTCCTTTCTCCACGAAGAATCATATTAACCATTAGAACCTCTAAAACACATGCATGATTCCACCCCAATATTAATACATCCTAGATACATGGCTTCATTCCTGTGTGGTTGAACTTAAGTAGCCTTACCGTGACCTTTCCTTTCTTACTTTAGGTGGATGTTCCAGGTTTTGGCACATATCATGAACATATTAATTTGGTGGACAAGTCTATCATATTCGTAGTCCTTCCATATATGACCGTCTATTGGGAGGGTTAATTTTCTAGGGTGATAACATCAAAGTGCTCAACCTTTTTACTTTCAATCTCACGGTCTTGGAGCTTAGATTCCTTATGTAAAATTCCGCCAAGTAAAAATGCGGTTTCGTACATTTGTGAGACACCTATCATATTTACGGTGCAAGGATCATCCCATTCCGAGCTCAAATTGATTTTCCATACACTCAAGGAGGCACTTGGTGTCACATACTTGGATATTTCTCCTTAAGACTTAGCATTGTCGAACAAGGCATATATGACATAAAACAATTGCTATTATACCTTTCATAACTAATCGTCTTCCAAGAATAACTGATACTAACGTCTTTATCCTCCCGGTCATGCCTACCATATATCACATTCCTACACAACTTGCTTCTTTTACATCTTAGGATCATGGACATGGTTCCCACATTATCAATTTGTACTAGTTAACTATAGGTCTTAGTCATTCTAATCAATGTTGTCATCATAATGTTTAACCGTGCTAGTGCTATTGGTAGTAACCTTTATACCTCTTAGGATATAACTTCGTAAAATACTAGTACTCAGCACATTAGTGGATTCTTGAATAATTCCAGCTCAATCTCGTACCCCACCATTCCTATTTGCATTAAAAAACTTAATGGGGTTGTAGGTTCAAACATGTCAATGAAGAAGTATCATTCCATGATCAAGCACATTGAGAAGGAAACTCTATGGTCGTATTCATTCAAAAACATCATAGAATAAAGTGGAGGAGGTTAAGGATAGCCAAATGTCCAATTCGGATGTTCGACATAGAGATTTGGGAGGTTGAAGAAAGTGAATGGCTCCTTCTCAAGATTTATCCCATGAAGACATTATGTGAATTGTTAATAAAGGTAAAATAGGTGCAGTGCACATTTGGCCTTATAGAATCGTGAAGGAAATAGGCCAAGTAGCCTATGAGTTTTATTTCCTCCATCGTTGTCCTCCATGCATTCCATGTTTCATGCGTCCCAGTTGAAGCAAGTGATTTGGGAATTTGCCACTCATTGTTCCGGTAGAGACTATTGAGTTTAATGAATAATTGACTTATAGGAGATCGTGGTTGCCATTCTTGATAGACAAGTCCAATAGTTGAGGGATAAAGTGACTACCTTCATGAAAGTGCTATGGTGAAACTAACAAGTGAAAGGAGCCACTTGGGAGGCCGAGGACGAGATGAAGAAGAAATACCATCACTTGTTGTGTAACCATATTGTTGTGTTTTACAAAGAATGTTAGGAGTCTACTTTCTATGAATTATGTTCTAGCTTGTACAGTTTATGCTAAGATGATCCTTTGGGTAATATCTTGCTTATGAGGTTGTGGTTGGTTTCTTTCTCATACTATGTAACATTGTTGGGAGATTAATATGTTCTTAGGATTGGTTTCTAGGTCTCTTTGATAGGTGGATAGGCCCGAATACAGGGGAGACTCTGCCAAAATATTTGGAAATTTGGGGAGTTAGTCAAATTTGAATGTATGGGGTGTGAATGAAGTGTTGCGTCACTGTGGGTGTCTAAGGAAGACATTGACCCTCCTTCAAGGAAGAATGATACTAAGCGAGGGAGGATGTAAAGCCCCATAAATTTGCATAGTTGACTCGGGCTATTTATGTAAGTTTAAGAGAGTAATAGAGTTAATCTCGGGGTTTGTGCAAACCCACACTAGGGGATACTGGTGATCGGAACATTGTAATGTATGTATAGTTCAAGTTGAGGGTGGTTAGGACTGTCAAAATATCAAAAGGGAGTAAAAACATAAAGTTTGAAAAGTTGATTGAAATTGGTAAAAACAACGCATTTAGGCACTAACGCGCGCTCAAGCACGAAAGGAAAATAGAGTTTACAAGGAATAAACCAGCACATTTTGTCTGTAACGCGCGCTGAACGTGCGCTAGAAAATATTGCCTGAGTAGTTATAGCTCATGTTGCGCGCATCCCGCGCGCTTGCCGCAAAGTCCTCTACAATATAAAAGTACATGAGCGGGGAGAGAGAAATAAAAGGATTTCAAGGCTAGGGATTTTCTCTCCATCACCCATACGATCAAGTCTTCCAATGCACACTTAAGGTGAATTTTTAAGTGAGTTTTTATGATGATTTCACTTCTCAATCACTAGTTACAATAGGGTTTTGTCTTGGATTCCGTAGGATTTCTTCAAAATCCCAAGAATATTCCAAAGGTTTGCTCTCAAGATTTGGGCTACAAGAGGTAATCGTTTACCCTAAAACCTCCATTAAAGGATTGTTAGTGAATACATGATGTTATGCCCCAAAACCGAGGAGCGTGATCAGTGCTCAACCGAGTGAACCCGACCGAGCAAGCCTGTTAGATTTTCTTCTACCCAAACTCATCCATGAATGAAGAAAATACACATTTTTTATTAATTAGACAAAAACGTGATCATGTCTACAATACCAATTCATTACCGATAGTTTTCATCATTTTTGAAGTCTCAATTTCACACACATTTTTCATAATCTGAAGTGGAAATAGTAATTCAAATAAAACATAACGAGCTTGACTTCCCCAGCACCAATATACAACCCACACTTTGTCTACGGAACCTCTATAGATAATGAAGAGTACAATGAGAATGCCGGCAACAAGGCTTCGGCTATAACTCAAACGGAATAAACAAAGAACAAAAATACATGACCCCGGGATGAAGTGGGGCTCATCAAATCAGCTGGGAAGAAGGTGTACTGCTATCACTAATAAATATCTCCTGTTATGGAATCACCTGTATCCATTTAAAGATGCAGCGCCGCGTCAAAAGGGACGTTAGTACCGTCGAATAGTACTAGTATGAAAACCAAACACCAATTTAAGAATTTGGAAATGCAATATGAATATGAAGAATCAGGGCGGCAATAGAATAATATAGATAACCATTTAAACTAGAGCAAGCTTATTAAGAGCTATCAATAACATTTACAGGATTTAAGATGTGATCCTCTGTAACCATCTTTACACAAAACGGCCCCGACGCCTCACCCAATGTATGCAGGTGGAGGTGTAAGCACAATACCACAATTATACTCAAGCGGCCCTGCCGCCTCACCCCAATGTATGCGGGTGGAGGTATAAACACAGTACCAAGAACCTATACAAAGAGGATATGCTGCCTCACCCCAATGTATGTGGGTGAAAATGCATCAACAATACCAATACCCACACAAAGCGGCTATGCCGGCTCACTCCAATATATATATGTGGGTGGTGGTGCCACAACAATACAAAAACTAGACACAAAGCAGTCGTACCACCTCACCCCAGTGTATGCAGGTGGAGGTGCAATCCCACAATACCATAATCCCTACATAAAGTGGAACATAATATATATATGGGTGGAGGTGTATCGCAATCACAATCTCTACACAACTTTGCATAATAACTACCACATAAAATCACGACCTGGAATTATATCATCCCGTAAGTCTTTTCCTTCTTGAGTACTTGGCACTTTCTTTTGTTCTTTCTCTAATTGTTCGTGTTTACTGTTGTGCAGCGGTCGCCCAAGTTCCTAATGCAATCCCCTGCTTCAAGGAGTGGATCGAGAAGATCTACAAACAAATATCTTACTTCAAACGCGAATGGCGCAAGCTCTCGAAGGGCAAGTGAGAGGCCCGTTCCCATGGTGAGACTTCCTCCCAAATAATTATACTCACATACTTGACTTGTATTTTTCTAAGTCTATTCCCTTCTCACATGTTTGCCTAATACCACCGAGCTTAGGTCGTTGGATGAGGACGAGGTCATATCCTCGCTCGTTGAACCCTCCGCTTTGGGACAACCCGAAGCTGCCGCAAAGGAGGAGAAAAGGAAGAAAAAGAGGAAATCCTATGGCTCCTCGGATGCCTAGGTGAAGAAGAAAAAGAGGTTATTTGTCCGGGTCCGGAAAAACAGTAATAAGAACACCAAAGCCAGGGTACCGGACCCTGATTCCCTCTTCCGGCTCAGGATTTGCCCTGAGAATGACGACCTTGAGTTCATTGCTCACGGGTCGACCATCGACGAGGGGGAGTAGCTAGCAATAAGCAAAGGTGGCCAAGAGGTCAATCCTCACTATCTCGGGAACCAGAAGAGGAGTCAGAGGCCACGACCTCCCGAGAAGCCGCTCCTGCACGGAAGGAGGTAACCGGTGTCATCGACATCGCGAAAACGTCATCCCACATAGAGTCCATGTTCAAAGAGGCTCAAGCCGATAAAGAGAAATCAAACGAGACGGCACCGGGCCCAGATGATGCCCTCAACATAATCTTTAATGGCATGGACATGAGCGCGTTGGAGGACTACTCCGGGCTTGGTCATATGGAGGTCCCTAAAAAGAACGTGCCATTGGTAGCGGGAGAGCTGAGCTCGAGCCCGAAGCTAGTGATGCAGTTCCCTCCCCTGAGTGTGGATCCCGACCGTAAGAGAATGGTCATTCTTACTATCCCAGCGGATGCCCGGGCGTTGTTCGCTCCGGTGGGTGTGTCCAGCTATCTTCGTTGCCTGGTGACCGAGGAGGACCAGGCGAAGATGAATGAAGTCGGCACATCGAGTTTCTTCAATGAGGCTCAACATGCACTGAACCGGGTAAGACGTCTACTCTTTGTATTCTTTTTGAATTTTGCTTAGATTTAGCATGTTCTAATGACCTCATTGTTTTTCAAGATTCAATGCTCCATCATGAAAACTTCCTTAGGTCCCATTTGGAAATCAACCAGCTCGAGTTCGAGCTCAAAGAGCATGTCCGGAAGAAGGACATGTACATGGATCTCAGTGAACAATAAGATGAGGCTCTTAAGGATCTCCCAACTCTCCGAAATGCTAGAAAAGGCGCAGAAGGAGGCCTCGTACGTGAAACGAGAGCATGCCGATCTAGTCGAGAAGGTAAGGTTCTTTGAGGCTAAAAATGAGAAGCTACTTATGATGACTAACGACGTAACTTCACAGGTCCAAGAGAAGGTAGACTTGATTGGCCAGCATCGCGCCGAGATGGATGAGGTCAAGTCCACGGCCGAGGCATTGAGGGGAAGGATAGACCTGTTGGCTTTGGAAAAAGAGGCAACAAAAGAGGAGCTGACATCGGTCAAAGACCAGCTTTGGGTGGCAAAAGACAAGGCCGGTAAGTGGTCACGGCTAAATGATGAATGTTGGGCACAACTGAACTCAACCATCACGGAACGGGATGCCCTCGGCCAGGAATACACTGCGCTAAAGTCCAAATTGGAGGCAACTTTGATTGATTCCTATGACATCGAGGAAATGCTGGCCTAGTATAAGGCTGATGTGGAGATAGCCGAGATCCGCTTAAAGACAAAGACTGAATATGTAAAGCGACTATCCCGGAGGGAGACCCTCGAAGAGATTCATGCCGGTCGAGATCGAAGAAGCCAAGAGGCTCGAGGCCGAGGCAAAAGAACTTTATGAGCCCGAAGGTCTCGAAGGCTCCAAAGATTCCGATGATTCCGGTGCTGAGTCGAGTCCCGGTGAAGACCAGGCATAGATGCCTTAGTTCTTTTTTGGTTTTCCCTGTATATTTTCTTTTATATTTATTTTAAGGTCGTTTTATCGTGCCTTTGTAAATATTTTTTGAAATATATAAAATTTTCCCATTGGCAATACTATGCCTTTACTTTTCATCATATATTTGTAATTTTTTATTTGTGTATCGTTCTTAATGCCTTAGCATAGAATCAAACGTAATTTAGAGCATCCGTTCTCCGGCATCCCGAATGAGGCCTAATTTCGATGGTAATTCCAGATTACTCGTGGCTTCGAGATTTCGATAAAATCGAAGGCCTTTAAGATGCTTAAGTGTTTAAGTCATTCACAACGATGTTTTGCCGGGGTAACCTTTTAATAGGTTTTGATTGTAAGGGCCTTACTTTCTGAGTACAGACTTCGGACGTCTTCGGGCCATTTTAGGGTGGACGTAGCCTTTCATATTCGAGCACTGCCTATTAGGCTCGGTGCCTTCGAGATTAGGTAGGTCGGGCCGTCTGATTTATTTTTTATCGGACGTTAGTCCTCGAGTTGGGGTAGCCCGTGGGCTTTAGGATCTAGGATCCGTTGTGAAGCATCGAAGAATCAAAATGCGTAGTAATAAAGTAGATTATGTGACCACAAGAAATGTCTTCTTTTGCCGAAAATTTTCCTTTACTCCCCGGTGCATTTTTCAACCCAAAAAGGCCGGCAGCAAAAATTCTGGCACCTTTACAATCCTCAAACACGTAAGCCTAGTCCGGTACCATGAAATATTATTTTTCCTTTGCAAAATTTTATGGGGCCTTATATTCTCCCCAACTTAGGATCATTTCGAATGAGGGTCAAAATCTATTATTAGCATCTTATGCAACTCAGTTTTCATACCACACACCAGCAGCCCCAAATTTGACTAACTCCCGAAATTTCCAAAATGTTCGCTAGAGTTTCACTTGTAACTAGGCATATCCACCTGTTAGAGAGCCCCAGAAACACATCCTAACAACATATACATAAACCAACGACATAACATAACATAAAACAACACCAATTGTGGCCTCACAAGCAATATATTTAGAAATAAAACACCTTTACCATAACTGAACAAATGATACAAGAATCCATAAGAGACAATTTTATAAAAAGGTCATATAGTTTATACAAACAAGTAAGGATACTTCCTTTTTATTTCTTCCTCGGCCTCCCAAGTAGCCTCTTCAACTTGCTGGTTTCGCCACAACACCTTCACAGAGGCAATTTCTTTATTCCTCAACTTTCTTACTTTCCTATCAAGAATGGCAACTTAAATTTCTTCGTATGACAGTTCTTTATTAACCTCAATGATCTCAATCGGTACAATAGCTGACGGATCTCCAACTACCTTCTTTAACATAGACACATGGAATATTGGGTGCACTAATGACATCTCAGGTGGTAGCTCAAGCTTGTACGCCACCTCACCGATCCTCTGAATGATTCTGTACGGTCCGACATACCTCGGACTCAATTTGCCTTTCTTACCGAATCGCATTACACCTTTCATAGGGGAAACTTTCAAGAATACCCAATAATCTTCTTTGAATCTTAAATCCCTACGACAAATATCCGAATAGGATTTTTGAGGACTCTGAGCAGTCTTCAACCACTACTTAATGATTTTAACTTTTTCCATGGCCTGGTGCACGAGGTCTGGCCCTATCAAATCTGCTTCATTAGTTTCGAACCACCCAATGAGAGTTCTATATCTCCTACCATATAAAGCCTCGAATGGTGTCATTTGAATGCTAGCGTGATACCTGTTGTTGTAGGCAAATTCTATGAGTGGTAAATGACCATCCCAACTACATTTTGAAGTCTAGAACGCAAGCACGCAACATATCCTCAAGAGTCTGAATAATCCGCTCTGCCTGCCCGTCAGTCTGCGGGTGAAAGGTTGTACTAAGATTCACCTAAGTACCCAAAACTTGCTGAAAGTTCTTCCAAACGTTTGCAGTGAATTGTGCTCCCCGATCAAATATGATGGAAACTAGATTTCCATGCAACCTGACTATTTCTTTGACATACAATTGAGCATACTGTTTTGCTGTGTCGGTAGCCTTAACGGGCAAAAAGTGTGCTGATTTTGTGAGTCGATCCACAATCACCCAAATCGAGTCAAACTTACGAGGAGTACAAGGTAATCCTACCACAAAGTCCATATTAAACATTTCCCACTCCCACATTGGAATTTCTATGTTCTGCACCAACCCACCGTGCCTTTGGTGTTCGGCCTTTACTTGCTGACAATTCGGACATCTTGCCACAAAGTGCGCCACATTCCTCTTCGTATCATTCCACCAATAGACTTTCTTAAAATCATGATACATTTTTGTAGAACCTGGGTGCACGAAATACTTGAAGTGTGAGCTTCAGTCATAATTCGTTCACGGAGACCATCCATATTTGGAACACATAGTCATCCTTGGTACCTTAGTGTACCATCATTCATGCCAAGAGAAAAGGCCATGGTCTTATGTTTATGGATCCCCTCATTTAGGTTTGCCAACAATGGATCATTGTACTGTTTCTCCTTAACTTCCACAACAAGTGATTATTCCGCCCTATTTAGTACAATCACCCCTCCGTCACTAGAGTTCGCAAGACGAACTCCCAAACTAGCCAATCGGTGAACTTCCTTGACAATGGCCTTTGATATGCATCCAAATGAGCCAAACTACCCATAGATTTCCGGGTAAGAGAATTTGCCACAACATTGGCCTTTCTCAGATGATATAGAATATCAATGTCGTAGTCCTAGAGTAACTCAAGCCATCTTCTCTACCTCAGATTTAATTCCTTCTGCTTGAAAATAAATTGAAGGCTGTTATGGTCTGTGAATATATCTACATGGACCCCATATAAATAATGACGCCAAATTTTCAATGCAAATACCACTGCCGCAGGTTCTAAATCATGTGTTGGATAGTTCTTTTCATGATTCTTGAGTTGTCTAAAAGCATAAGCTATAACCTTGCCATGTTGCATTAATAGACATCCAAGACCGATTCTTGAAGCATCACAATATACCACAAATCCATCTATACCTTCTGATAGAGTCAACACAGGTGTTATAGTCAATCTTTCTTTCAATTCCTGGAAACTCTTTTCACAAGCATCTGACCATTGGAACTTAATCGCCTTCTGCGTCAATTTAGTCAATGGGGAGGCAAGAGTAGAAAATCCCTCCATAAACTTTCTGTAATATCCAGCTAAGCCTAAGAAACTGCGAATCTCTATTGGAGTTGTAGGCCTCGGCCAATTCCTCACAGCCGCAATCTTCTGAGGATCAACCATAATTCATTCACTAGAGACTACATAACCCAAGGATGTAACAGATTCAAGCCAAAATTCACATTTCGAATATTTTGCATATAACTCGTGCTGATATAGGGTTTGTAAAACTATCTTGAGAAGATCGTCATGGTCATCTAGACTCCGCGAATAAACAAGAATATCGTCAATAAACACTATCACGAAGGAGTCGAGGAAAGGTTTGAAAATACGATTCATAAGATTAATGAAAGTTGCCGGGGCATTTGTTAGCCCGAAAGACATCAACAAAAATTCAAAACGCCCATATCGGGTTCTAAAAATTGTTTTAGGAACATCCAGCTCCTTCATCTTCAATTGGTGATACTCATATCATAAATCAATTTTGGAGAAATACTTAGCACCTTGCAATTGGTCAAACAAGTCATCTATCCTTGGCAGTGGGTACTTATTCTTTATTGTGACCTTGTTAAGCTACCAATAGTCAATACACATTCTCAGTGACCTATATTTCTTCCTTAGAAAAAGGACTGGTGCGCCCCAAGGCGACACACTTGGCCGGATAAAACCCCTCTCTAACAAATCTCTCAATTGTTAAATTTAGCTCCTTCAATTCTGTCGGCGCCATTCTGTATGGTGGAATAGACATAGGATGCGTGTATGGCATCACATCAATCCCAAAATAAATCTCCCTGTCTGGTGGGATCCCAGGAAATTTATCCAGAAAGACTCCCAAAAATTCATTCACAACAGGTACAAACTCAAGCGTAGGTGCCTCAGCATCGGTGTCCGTAACCGAGACCAAATGGTAAATACACCCCTTGTTGATCATTTTCATGGCCTTAAGGTAAGAAATAAACCTACCCTTCGGCACTACATCATCACCCTTCCACTCAATAACTGGCTCATTTGGAAATTCGAACCTAACAGTTCTGGTTCAGCAATCAAGCTTGGAAAAACATCAATAAAGCCAATTCCCCATTATCACATCAAAATCGACCATTTCCAATTCAATAAGATCAGCCACGGTATCCCGACCATGCAACGTGATAACACAATCCCTATAAACCCGCGCGTCCAAAATAGACTCACCAACCGGAGTAGATATAGGGAATGACTCATGAAGCTGTTCTGGTTCTATCCCAAATTCCATAGCAACATAAGAAGTGACATAAGACAAAGTGGAATCGGGCTCAATAAGAGCATATACATCATGGGACTGGACAAAATATATACATGTGACAACATCTGAAGAAGCCTCTAATCCCTGACACCTCTACATAGCATAAAATATGTTGGTCCACCCGAATTCTGTGCACCACTCCTAGCTGCACCACGCCCTGCGGGCGCTGGGGTGCCTCGAGCTAGAGGTGCTGTGGATGTAGTAGCCGCAGAATTAGCTGGTTGCGCCGCACCTCTGCCCATGTTTCGGCAAGACGAGCGGCAATCCCTCTCAAGGTGACCCCTCACACCGCACCCATAGTATATAGGTAGGTCCATAAAGTAGGCCCCAATACTCGATCACTGTGTTCACCATGGAACTAGAAGAAGTAGGCCCAACACTCGATCTCTGGGCCTGAGAAGCCACTATCTGTGTCAGCATCTGTATGGCTCCCCTAGTATCAACATTAGACACACTAGAATTGAAAGCTGGAGCTGGAGGTGGAACTGGAATATTAGTTGGAGGGACTGTTGCACCTTCGGTAGGTGTAGGTACAAGTGCGGTCCAATTGTGGTAGAATCAGGCAGCGTGGTAACTGGGGGAATATCCTTACCCTTTGGGTGCTCACCCGAATCATCAAATATAGGATCAACTGCCACTCCTGGAGTGACATTAGCTCTTTGGCCAGTTCTTACCTTCTTCTTAGGTGCCATGTACTGAAAATTGAAGCAACTCAAGAGTTAAATGAGGAACAATCTTACAACCAGCTTTGTCGCACGATCAAGAACATGAAAGAAGGGTATTATTCCTAAATGCCCATGTAGTATCCTAATTATAGATGTGGTCGGCAACACACCGATAATAAGGACTCTACTAGACACGGTTGCGAGACATCCTAGGACACTTTAAAACCTTAGGCTCTGATACTAAGTTTGTCACGCCCCAAAACCGAGGAGCGCGACCGGCGCTCAACCAAAATAACCCTACCGAGCAAGCATGTTAGATTTTCTTCTACCAAAACTCATCTATGAACAAAAATAATACATATTTTTCATTAATTAGACAAAAACATGATCATGTCTACAATACCAATTCATTACCCATAGTTTTGCATCATTTTTAAAGTCTCAATTTCACACACATTTTTCATAATCTGAAGTGGAAATAGTAATTCAAACACAACATAACGAGTTTGACTTCCCCAACACCAATCTACAACCCACACTTTGTCTACGGAGCCTCTAAAGATAATAAAGAGTACAATGATAATGTCGGCAACAAGGCCCCAACTATACCTCAAACGGAATACATAAAGAACAAAAATACATGACCCCGGCATGAAGTGGGGCTTACCAAATCAGCTGGGAAGAAGGTGTACCGCTATCACTAATCAATATCTCCTGCTGTGGAACCACCTGCATCCATTTAAAGATGCAACGCCAATTTATTACTGTCGAATAGTACTAGTATCAAAACCACACATCAATTTAAGAATTCGTAAATACAATATGAATATGATGAATCAGGGCGGCAATAGAATAATATAGATAACTGTTTAAACCCGAGCAAGCTTATTAAGAGCTATCAGTAACATTAATAGAATTTAAGATGAGAGCCTCTGTAACTATGTTTACACAAAGCAACCCTGCCGCCTCACCCAATGAATGCAGGTGGAGGTGTAATGTAAGGCCCCGTTAAAGTTTTTCTAATGATTTAATATTTTAAAGTACGCCAACGGTAATTGGGAATAATGTGTTACAGTATTAAAGTAGAACCATGGGATAGAAACACATTATTTCGAAATGAAACATATATGTTTAAGGTGTGTTGAAACATACTAAGGAGTTTTGTGAATGGAAAGAATTCATGTGGAACAAGTAGGATACATTAAGTGGAAAGGATGTCTCAATTCGCTCAAGATCCTACTTCAAATGCATGCTTCTACCACACGTGAATGACTTATACGGTGATCTACCTATAAAATTAAAGACATTTGAGTCTAGTTTCTAACGCTTCAAACCATTCGTCATTTGAACATTCCTACAAGAGGTTATGTTCAAATACCCAAAGGCTAGTCTGAAGCTCGCTACAGAGCTCGCGAGGCCTGGTCTGTAGCTTGCTACAGAGCTCGCGAGGCCTGGTCTGTAGCTCGCTACAGAGCTCGCGAGGCCTGGTCTGTAGCTCGCTACAGAGCTCGCTAGGCCAGGTTGGGTAGCTCGCTACAGAGCTCGCGAAGCCAGGTCTGTAGCACAATAGAGAGGTTGGGATTCCAAGGCTGGTCTATAGCTCGCGAAGCCATGTCCGTAGCACGCTATAGGCTGTGCCTAGCCTGGTCTGCAGCCCAGTCCGGATTTTTGAGGGTACGTTTTTCTAATTTCATAACCCAACCCTAGTTCCTATAAAACGATCTTAGGGTCATTTTGGATGGATAATCTGATATTTTAAGAGAGGGGAAAGTGCCCTAGAGTGAGAAGAGGAATTCCTAAGCCCTTGTTCATCAAATCTTGCTCAAGCCTTGAAATCCAACAAGAAATCCCTCAAGTTCTTCATTTAAGAGGTAAGGTTTCATACCTTAGTTTTCAATTTTGGATTTGCATAGAAGATGGTTGATTGAAAGTATGATTCTTGGGTGTGAGAGTTTTATTTATTCATTCATGTAAAAATAAGTTTTATGAGAAGATTGTTGAGCTCAAATAGGAAACGATTGGGTTGTGAAGTGAAAGAAATCTTGTGGAAGAATCTTGTAACCAGTTTGCAAATCTATTGTTTGATAAAATGTTCAAATGAGATGAAACCATGAATATCTTCCTAATCTGTGTTCAATTTTCTTATGTCCCAAAATAGATTGGGATTGCCAAAACTTTCGGAACGTTGTAGTAATTTAAGGAAATCTCAAAGCGAGGTATGTTGGCTAAACTACTCTCTTAGAATTCAATTCCATGATATTTACGTAAGTTTCAACTATGGTTGGCTCAAGTTCCTTATTCCCATATTCTGAGTTGTTCCCAATTAATGTTATTATTCCGAGTAAGCAATATGTCGGGAATTATGTATTCAAAATGTGTTCTGAATGTTCCTATCACATCATGTTATCCTTCGGGAATATGTTCAAGAAAGATATTGTGTATTAAAATGTTTTGGTTGGAAATTCCTTATTATTGGTAATGTTTAAATATGCTCGAAATATAAAGAAGTGAGTTTGTGATATAAATTGTGGCCACCGTGCCAAGAATGAAAATTATACTTGTTGTCAATGGTGCCAATGAAATAATGTGAGAAAGGTTATGAAATGCGCCTTGATTCAATTGTTCCAAATCGCCCTCGAAAGTAGATTTGCCTAAAAGCTTATGTACTGATGTCGTACCTAAATCGGTTTGTTTTAACTAATGCTATGCTTTGTAAATATTTCCAATGTGTTTTGAGCTCTTATGCATTCATGAGTTGAAAATGTGTATTGCCCGTTTGGGGGATAATGTTTCAAAAATAAATGTTGTGTTACCCATTTATGATTTTTAAGTCGTGCTTCGATTTCCAATTATTTTACTCCATTTATTGGAAAGATATCCATTGTGTTTAAAGTCATCACTACCAATGAACCTAAAGTTGTGATTTTCGGAATATTCTATTTCTCGATATTTATGATGGTGATCCATGAAAGGAAAGAAATGGAAGTGTTGAATATGAAATATGGCCATTGTGCCATGAATGAAGAATCATATGTATGGCCAAGAGAGCCAATGAAATACTGACATTGAAAGTTGTTGAAAGTACCAATGAAACTATATACGATATGAAAGGTCATAAGGCAAATGAAATCTATATTTATATTTTCTTTGTATGCAAATAAAACCAAATGTCTTTCCCCTTATTTGGGATGAGATTGATATGATAAAGATATTCCCCTTATTTGGGATGAGATTGATATGATAAAGATATTCCCCTTATATGGGATGAGATTGGTGATAGAAAGGGATGATGTCTCAAATAAGATGACCTAGTCGATCGGGTCACGATCGGACTTCATGCTAAAAGTATGGTGGTATTGATATTGAGAATGAATATGGTTGATGTCTCTAATGAGATAGCCTAGTCGATCGGGCCGTGATCGGACGCCATGCGGCACACATGGTGGTAACTGTGCTGGAAATGATAATTGAAATTGTTAATATGGTTGATGTCTCAAATGAGATGACCTAGCCAATCGGGTCGAGATCGGACTCCGTGTAAGAACACGGTGATATTATGGATTGTGGCATATGGCACTAAATATTGCCCAATCTAATAAGATGGAAATTTACTTGAGAACTTATGTGATCCATACTTGATGTTTTAGTATTGTTTTGAAGCTCTTGTTGAACTCATGACTGTTGTCCCCCTTGTATTATTGTCCATTCTATTGAGATGGTGTTTTAGCTTTATATACTAGTACTATTAGATGGTACTAACGTCCCTTTTTTCGGGGGCGCTGCATCTTTAAATGGATGCAGGTGTTTACATAGCAGACAATGTTGATCGCAGTTAGTGGTACATCATCATCTTCCCAGCAGACTCAATGAGCCCCATTTCATTCTGGGGTCATGCATTGTACCTTTTGTTTATATTGTGGTCACCTTTTGAGGTATAGTCGGGGCCTCGTTGCCGACACTATCTTTACTCTATTTTATTTCTTTAGAGGCTTTTTAGACAATATGTGGGTTATATATGGGTTTTGGGAATGTTAAACTCGTTATGTTGTGTTTCAAGTACTATTTCTACTTCAGATTATGAAAAATGTGTGTGAAATTGATACTTTAAAAATGAAGTAACTAATGGTAAGAAATTGGTAGTGCGGACATGATCACTTCATTGTTTGATTAGAAATATATATATTTTATTCGTTCATGAATGAGTATGGGTAGAAGGAAATCTAATAGGCTTGCTCGGCGGGATTCACTCGGGTGAGCGCCGGTCGCGCTCCTCGGTTTTGGGGCATGAGGAACTTGGTATCAGAGCCTATGGTTTTAAAGTGTCCTAGGATGTGTCGGAGCCGTGTCTAGTAGAGTCCTTCTTATTGGTGTGTTGTCTACCACATCCATAATGAGGAGGCTATTTGGAAATTTAGCAATTTCTCACTTCTTTGATACTCCTGATTATGCGGTACAACTTAATATAGGAAGTTAATTTCCTCGTTATGTCTCATTTTCCATATGAGTAACCCAAGGGTTCGAGCCAACGAGGAGGGAATGAAAGAACCAGTTGGTAAGGGAAGTTTGCTTGTCCCTATAAATGTTATCGTGCCAACGAATCATGTGGTAAGATCATCTACCAAATGAAAGAGGGTTGTTTGTACCAATAAGCCGTAGTGTTGTATTTGTAATAAAAGCCACTTAGGGACTTGTTGAATGACTCTTGAAATATGTTATGGTTGTGGAGTCGAGGGGAATCAAGTAAGGTACTGCCCTGTCAATCTAAGGTTACCAAGTAAGTCACTCCTTGCTATATCGTTATGAACGCAACATGATTTTTCCTTGTTGTATATGTGAACCCATATTGAAGAACTCTCATAAGCGTAGTCATAACAAAATGTTGAATCACAAAACATTATTTACAACCTCATGTGGAATCCACTCTATAATAAATTCTCTTATTTACAACCTCATGTGGAATTGAGCACTATAATTATGTCCTTGAAGTGAGTTATAACTATATGATTAATACTTCCTACTTGTTTTCCTAAATTTTCAACAAGAGACTATACATGATGAATTTATTACAGAACCTTTTGATTCAAATGGATAACATCTTCTCACTTGTGCCTATGCACGCACTATAATAATATTTACCTATGTGGTATCAAATCTAATGTAAAGCAGCCTAGTGTTGAGATCCTTCTTAAGCCATTCTTTTTTTCTCTGGTGTATGTGGCTCCTAAGGTTTGAACAATCACCTTACTCCTTTATGAATAGTATAATGAATCCTTTTAATTGTCTAGTAACATGAGGGAATATCTCAGCACCTATTATATGTGTACGTGTCAATTGAAATGGTCAATTGTCTGTATAAAGTTTCTCGGGAATTTGAGGATTTCGTGAATTTGTCATAAGAAGATCTTTCTGTTCGCCCATCTATGTATGACTTTCATGTCCACCTAGATCATGCCTCAGTGAGTAACTCACTGTGTTCCTAGTATTGTAGTTGCCAATGAAGTGGCCTGGTATCGCACTTGAGAGTTATTATGGCAGAGACATGTCTAGCTAATAGACAAGTGTACATTCTCTCTAACCAATACATGATTTCATCCAAATATTAAGATTTCCTAGCTACATGGTTTCACTCGTGTGTGGTTGAAAGTTAACTAGTATATTGATTTGAAAGACAAGTTTGTTGTATCTCTAGTCCTCTCATATATGATCAACTATTGTGAAGGTTTAAGCTGTCAGAATGATAATAATCTAACAAGTGTTCAACTTCTTCTTTCATCCTCATGGGCTTGTGGCATAACTATTCCTTATGTTAGTTAATGTTAGGAGTGTAATGCAACTACATGTATTTTGAAATACATATAACATTCAGGGTGCCAGAATATTCTCATTTCAAGTTAAACTGATTTTTCCTAAATTCCAAGAGGCAACCGGTGTCACGTACTTGGCTATTTCTCTTTGAGGCCTACTATTGCCGAACAAGGCACATATGGAATGAAACAATTGTTGTTGTCCTTTTCATGACTCATATTCTTCCAAGAATAACCGACGCTAATGTCCTTATCCTCCCGACCATGCCTCTCATATGTCACATGTCTAAAATGACTCATTTCTTTTAAATCTCGGAATTATGAACATGGTCCCTACATTATCGATGCCTACTAGGCAACTTTATACCTCATTTGTCGAATCAAAGATGTCATCACAATGATTAACCATGTCAGCACTATTGGAAGTAACCTTCATGTCTATTAGGATATAACCTCCTGAAATGTCGTGCCCTAGCACATTGATGGATTCTTGAATAATTCTAGCTAATATCAAACCTCGTTGTTCATATTTATAGTAACCTGTGGGGGCTGAAATATATTGCATAGGAAGTTTTATTGTAATATTCGAGCTAGCACATCTTAGAGTAATTGGTGAAGGTCGCCAAAGGTTTAGTTTGGGTGTTCTGTATAGGGATTTAGAGTTGAAGAAAGTAAACGGGTTATTCTCAATATTTTATCCAGGAGGATGTTATGTGAATTGTTAAGGAAGGTAAAGTATGTGTAGTCACATTAGGGCTTACGAAATCTTGACGGAAATAGACCAAACTATGAGTATGACGTTTCCCTATTATTGTCCACCGTGTACCTGGTGTATCACGTGTGTACATCTATGAAGGCAATTATAAATCCTTTGTCTATAGTTCCGGTGAAAGCTAGTGAATGTGAAGTTAATGGATAATTGGATTATGAGGGGTATCTACTTGCCATCCTTGTGAGACAAGTCCGATAGTTGAGATTGCCTCCGTTAATGTGTTATAATGAAGTCTATAAGTCGAAGAGGCCACCTTGAGGTCCAAAAGTGTTAAGGAAATAAAATGTTCTCACTTGAGTGTATAGTCAAATGATTGTGAATCGAAAGGCACATTATATGTGTTATGATTTAAATATGTACAACTCATGTCCAAATATCACTCTTGCTAATATGAAGTTGAGATTAATGTTGTTGATATATATTGTGATTCTATGTGAAGTTGTGGATATGTTGCTAGGACTGGTTTTGGTTATTCTCCTACAGGTGGATAGGCCCGAATACAGGGGAAACTCTGTCGAAATTTCTGAAAATAAATAAAAATATGGGAGTTAGTCAAATTTGGGAGTTCGAGATGTGCGAAAAAAGTAGAGTTGTGTTATGTTAAGTGTTTGGGGACGAACTCTACTCCTCATTCGAGGATGAATGATTCTAAGCGGGAGAGAATGTAAGGCCTCGTTAAAAGTTTTTTAATGATTTAATATTTTAAACTACACCAACTGTATTTGGGAATAACGTATTAGAGTATTAAAGGAGACCCATGGGATAGAACCACATTATTTTGAAATGAAAAATATATGTTTAAGTTGTGTTGAAACATACTAAGGAGTTTGTGAATGGAAAGAATTCGGGTGGAACAAGTAGGATACATTAAGTGGAAAGGATGTCTCAATTTGCACAAGATGCTACTTCAAATGAATGCTTCTACCAAACTATAACGACTTATAAGATTATCTACCCATCAAATTAAAGCCTTTTGAGTCTAGTTTCTAATGCTTCAAACCGTTTGTCATTTGGACATTCCTACGAGAAGTTAGGTTAAAATACCAAAAGGCTGGTCTGTAGCTCTCTACATAGCTCGCGAGGCCAGGTTTGTAGCTCGCTACAGAGCTCGCGATCCAGGTTTGTAGCTAGCTACAGAGCTTGCAAAGCTAGGTCTGTAGCATGCTAGACCGTGCTATATCCCTCGTGAAGCATGGTCTATAGCTCGCTACAGAGCTCGCGAAGCCTGGTCCGTAGCTCGCTATAGACCGTGCCTAGCCTGGTCTATAGCCCGGTCCGGATTTTTGAGGGTCCGTTTTTCTAATTTCATAACCCGACCCTAGTTCCTATAAAACGATCTTAGGGTCATTTTGGATGAATAATATGATATTTTTAGAGAGGGGAAAGTGCCCTAGAGTGAGAGGAGGAATTCCTAAGCCCTTGTTCATCAAATCTTGCTCAAGCCTTGAAATCCAAGAAGAAATCCCTCAAGTTCTTCATTTAAGAGGTAAGGTTCCATACCTTAGTTTTCAATTTTGGATTTGGGTAGAAGATGGTTGATTGAGAGTATGATTCTTGGGCGTGAGAGTATTATTTATACATTCATGTACTAATAAGTTTTATGGGGAGATTGTTCAGCTCAAATGGGTAAAAATTGGTTTGTGAAGTGAAAGAAATCTTGTAGAAGAATCCTGTAACCAATTTGCATATCTATTGTTTGATAAAATGCTCAAATGAGCTGTAACCATGAATATATTCCTAATTTATGTTCATTTTTGTTATGTCTCAAAATAGATTGGGATTGCTAGAATTTCTGGAACGTTGTAGTAATTTAAGGAAAGCTCAAAGCGATGTATGTTGGCTAAACTATTCTCTTAGAATTCAATTCCTTGTTGTTCCCGTAAGTTTCAAGTATGGTTGGCTCAAGTTCCTTATTCTCTTATTTCGAGTTGTTCCCAATAAATCTGATTGTCCCAAGTAAGCAATCTGTCGAGAATTATGTATTCAAAATTGGTTCTGAATGTTGCTATCACATCATGTTATCCTTCAGGAATATGTTCAAGAATGATATTGTGTATTAAAATGTTATTGCTTTGAGTAATGTTTCAAATGAAAGTTATCATTCTAAATTGTAGGAGAAAAATTCAATGTGCTTAAGACCCATAATAGCTCATATGTATACCTAATGACTTGGTTGGAAATGCCTTAATGTTGATAATGTATAAATATGCTCGAAATAGAAAGAAGTGAGTTGGTGATATAAATTGTGGCCACCGTGCCAAGAATGAAAATTATACTTGTGGTAAATGGTGCCAATGAAATGAAATGGTGTGAGAAAAGTTATAAAATGAGCCTTGATTCTATTGTTCCAAATCGCCCTCGAAAGTAAATTTTCCTAAAAGCTTATGTACTGAAGTCGTACCCAAATCGGGTTATTTCAACTAATGCTATGCTTTGTAAATATTTCAAACATGTTTTGAGCTCTTATGTATTCATGAGTTGAAAATGTGTATTGCCCTTCTAGGGGGAAAATATTTCAAGAATAAATGATGTGTTACTCGTTTATGAATTTTAACTTGTGCTTCGATTGCCAATTATTTTACTCCATTTCTTGAAAACAAATCCATTGTGTTTAAAGTTTTCACTACCAATGACACTAAAGTTGTGATTTCCGGAATATTCTATTTGTCGATATTTATGATGGTGATCCATGAAAGGAAAGAAATGAAAGTGTTGAATATGAAATACGGCCATTGTGCCATGAATGAAGAATAATATGTATGGCCAAGAGAGCCAATGAAATAATGACATTGAAAGTTGTTGAAAGTACCAATGAAGCTATATACGATATGAAAGATCTTAAGATAAATGAAATCTATATTTATGTTTTCTTTGTATGCAAATAAAACCAAATGCCTTTCCCATTATTTGTGATGAAATTGATATGATAAAGTGATTCCCCTTATTTGGGATGAGATTGATGATAGAAAACGATGATGTATCAAATGAGAAGACCTAGCCGATCGGGCCGTGATCGGACTCTGTGCTAAAAGTATGGTGGTATTGATATTGAGAATGAATATGGTTGATGTCTCTAATGATATGGCCTAGTCGATCGGGCCGTGATCGGACGCCATGCGGCACACATGGTGGTAACTGTACTGGAAATGATAATTGAGATTGTGAATAGGGTTGATGTCTCAAATGAGATGACCTACCCAATCTGGTCGAGATCGAACTCCGTGCTAAAAGTATGGTGGCATTGATATTGAGAATGATTGTGGTTGATGTCTCTAATGAGATGGCCTAGTCGATTGGGCCGTGATCGGATGCCATGCGGCACACATGGTGGTAACTGTGCTAGAAATGATAATTGAAATTGTGAATATGGTTGATGTCTCAAATGAGATAACCTAGCCGATCGGGTCGAGATCGGACTCCGTGTAAGAACACAGTGGTATTGTGGATTGTGGCATATGGCACTAAAGATTACCCAACCTAATAAGATGGAAATTGACTTGAGAACTTATCTAATCCTTACTTGATGTTTTAGTGTTGTTTAGAAGCTCTTATTGAACTCGTGACTGTTGTCCCCCTTGTATTATTATCCATTCTATTGAGATGGTGTTTTAGCTTTACATACTAGTACTATTCGATAGTACTAACGTCTCTTTTTCCAGGGGCGCTGCATCTTTAAATGGATGCAGGTGATTACATAGCAGACAGTGTTGATCGCATTTAGTGGTACATCATCATCTTTCCAGCACACTCAGTGAGCCCCATTTCATTCCGGGGTCATGTATTGTACCTTTTGTTTATATTGTGGTCACCCTTTGAGGTATAGCCAGGGCCTTATTGCCGGCACCATCTTTACTCTATTTTGTATCTTTAGAGGCTTCGTAGACACTATGTGGGTTGTATATAGGTATTGGGAATGTTAAACTCATTATGTTATGTTTCAAGTAATATTTCTACTTCAGATTATGAAAAATGTGTGAGAAATTGAGACTCTAAAAATGAAGTAATTAATGGTAAGAAATAGGTAGTGCGGACATGATCACTTCATTGTTTGATTAACAATATATATATATATATATTCTATTTATTCATGAATGAGTCTGGGTAGAAGGAAATCTAATAGGCTTGCTGGGCCGGTTCACTTGGCTGAGCGCCGGTTGCGCTCCTCAGTTTTGGGGCGTGACATGTAAGCACAATACCACAACTCTACTCAAGTAGCCCTGCTGCCTCACCCCAATGTATATGGGTGGAGGTATAACCTCAGTACCAATAACCTACACAAATCGGCTATGTTGCCCCACCCTAATGTATGCGGGTTAAAATGCATCAACAATACCAATACCTACACAAAGCGGCTATGCCGCTTCACCCCAATATATATATGTGGGTGGTGGTGCCACAACAATACCAAAACTACACACAAAGTGGTCATACCTCCTCACCGCAATGTATGCGGGTGAAGGTGCAATCCCACAATACCATAATCCCTACATAAAGTGGTCATGCAACCTCACCTCAATATATATACGGGTGGAGGTGTATCACAATCATAATCTCTACACAACTTTGCATAATAACTTCCACATAAATCACGACTTGAAATTATAACATATACATACACAATCCATATTTTTGGAACATATCCTCAATTTATAATGCAATATGACAAGAGCATTTGAAACACGAATTGAACATATATTTTTATCACAAAATGTATCGGAATACTTGATTTGTCATCAACATCTTGGAACTTACAAGGATAATGGGGATTCCAATTCTTAAATAAGAGTTTAGCCAACATACGTCAATTGAGCTTCCTTAAACTCTAAAATATTCCGGAATTCTTAGCAACTTTAAGCTATTTTAGAAATAAAACAAATTGAACCAAAATTAGAAAAATGATCATGGTTCTAGCTCATTTGAGCATTTTATCAAACACTAGGTGTGCATAAGGTTTCAAGGTCTTTTCATGGAGGATTCCATCATCCCACATCCCAATCTTTACCATTTATAGCTAAACAATCTTCCTACACCCTTTGATACAAAATGCATGTAAAATAAATAACTCTCATGCCCAAAAGTTTTCTTGCTAATAATTATCGACAAAATTCGAAATTGAGGGTTAGGGTGTAGAATATTACCTATAGGATGAAGATCTAGTGAGTTTCCCTTCTTAATCTTCCAAAAATTGAGCAAGAATTGAAGAACAATTATAGAGGAACACCTTCTCACTCTAGGGAACTCTCTCTCACTCTAAAAAGTCAGATTTTAGCTCAAAATGGCCCAAAGCGCGTATTTAACGAAGTAGGGTCGGGTTTTAAAAATCCAAAAATGGAGCTCCGGAATAAGGTCTGCGATCGTGTATGCGATTGCATAATTAATATGCAAAACAGGGCATGACTGTCCCGGTTTGCGGTCATTATATTGGACGCAAGCCTATTTTGCGATCGCATAATGCACCGCAGAATTGGTCTGCGATTTCATAATATGCCGCAAACCTGGTATCCAAACCTCCCCTTTTCTGTCTCACTTTGCGACCATTATGCGGTCAGCGGAGTGATTCTGCGACCGCATAGTGGGCCGCAGAAATGTCTTCTTTTGCCAAAAATTTTCCTTTACTCTCGGGTGCATTGTTCAACCCAAAAAGTCCGAGCCGCGGCGAGCTAACTCGCCGCGAAGAATTTCTACAATCTTCAAACACGTAAGCATAATCCGACACCATGAAATATTATTTTTCCTTTACAAAATTTTACGGGGCCTTACATATGAGCTTCTTATGGGATGGTGATTGAAGCCATAAATGCTTAATCTAGATTATTGAGTGTTGTAGAGAATTTTGTAATGAGTTAATTAGTAAAATTGGGTCGATGTGAGTTCATTGATGATTGTAATGGTGCTAAAGAAGGTAGTTTGTAGACAAAGGATGTTGTAGTGTCTCTTGTTGGTGGGAAGGAGGGATTGTTGGATGAAGAAACACCATTACTAGAGGTAGTAGAATGCTATGCACTCTAGTTGTTTGATAAAATGCATAAATAACCTAAAATCTGGATATTTTGACTAATATTGGTGCAATTGAATTATGTTGATGTAGATTGAAGTTATAAGAGTAGTGGGAGGTTTTAATATCACTAAAGAGCTGAATCAAGGTATGTTAGCTAAACACCCTTTGTAGAATCAGAATCCATGAGTTCCTCATAAGTTTCAATTCATGCCCCGACCTCGGGGAGCGCGACTGTTGCTCAAGTGAGATAACCGGACCGAGCAAGCCAATATAATAACTTCTACCCGAACTCACCCATGAATAAATAAAAGATCTACTTCATTAATTAGACCATAAGAAGATCATGTGAGCAACACCGATTCATTACCATTAGTTATATCATTTATAAGTCTCCGAAATATAATACATTACACATTCATAGTTTAGATGTGGAACATATGGTACAAATATAACATTCTTGTTTGACTTTCCCAACACCACTATACAACCCCACAACATGTCTACAGAGCCTCTAATAGATACAAAATAGTACTATGATAGTGCCGTCAACAAGGCCCCGACTATACCTCAAAACATAATACATAAAGAACAAAATATACATAACCCCGAAATGAAGTGGGGCTCACCAAGTCAGCTGGGAAGAGGGTGTACCGCTATCAGTGATCAATGCCGCCTGATGTAAAACCACCTACATCCAATAAAGATGCAGCGCCACCGGAAAAAGGGACGTTAGCACATATGGAATAGTACTAGTATGAATGACTAAACACCCTCTCAATAGAACGAGTCATAAAACATGAAATAACCATCATAGAATCAATGGGATCCTCAAACAATACCAAGACATCAAGTTAGGAGCAAAATAAGAGTTCAAGTAAATTTCAGTATTTTAAGTTGGGAGATCTTTAGTACCGATATACCACCGTAGCTTTAGCATGGATTCCGATCATGGCTCGATCGGCTAGGCTATCTCACCAAAAGACATCTAATTACAATCACAATCACAATCTCTACACTATCTCAATCACAATCTCAAGCACAATCACCATCGTGTGTGCGGCATGACTTCTGATCTCGACCAGATCAGCTAGGCCGTCTCACCACAATGTCGTGTGGATCGACATAACCATTTGCTAGCAATAATCGCATCCCATTTAAGGGGAATATTCTCATTACATCATCTCATCCTAAATAAGGTAAATAATCATAATCCTCTCATACACCGGCACATGTAGTTTCGGGGTTAGGTGACTAACGATACTCCCTTATGTTTATTATATAAAGGACTTTCAGCTCATTTCATATCCTTTTACTCATCTTTTCATTTCATTGGCACTAGTGACCACAAATGTAATATCATTCTTGGCATGTCGGTCATATTTCATACTTCACGTTCACCCCTTTCACTTTCAACCATCATCATGGATTATCAATAACAGAACATCTCTAATCATGACTTTTATTACACATATGAGCAAATAAGAGTCTTAGGCAGATTGAGTTTTATTTCACAATTTGACATAATAAATAGCAATTTAGACATAATTGAATTCATAATAATTCGACACATGGTCACATTTAAATACAATCTCGAAGGATAACACAATATGATAAGAGCATTCGGAACAGATTTTTAACATATATCTTTTGACACAGAGTTTATTCAAAATAGTCAAATTTATAAGTAACAATTCCGAACATGAGACATAAAAGCTTGAGCCAATCATAATTACGACTTATGAGGGCATCATAAGCTTCGATTCTACAAGAGGAGTTTAGCCAACAAAACTCGTTTTGAGCTCCCTTAAGTACTACAATGATCCGGAAATCCTAGCAACCTCAGTCTATTTAGAAACATAACAAAATTGAACCGTAACTAGGAAGATAGATGGGGTTTCAGCTCATTCGAGTATTTTATCAAACACTAGGTACGCGTTATGATTTCAAGGTCCTCCTATGGTGGATTCCTTCATCCCACAACTCAATCTCTACCCGTTTGGGCTCAACAACCTTCCCACAACTTTGTTGGTACATGAATTCATAGATAACACCCCTATATCTAAGAATCACACCCCCATTATCCATCTTCTACCCTAAACTCTAAATTGAAGACTACGGTATGGAAACTTACCTCTTGGATGAAGACCTTGTGAGTTTTCCCTTGTAAATTCTCCAAGTCTTGAGCAACTTTTGATGAAAAACTAGCTTAGGGATTCCCCCACTCACTCTAGACCACTTTCCTCTATCTAAAATATAAGTTTGAACCATCTAAAATAACTACCAATGTCGTTTTATAAAATTGGGGTCCGGTGAAATTTCCCAAAACATAAACTTACGAAGTCGGATCTGCGGTCAAAGACACCGTAAAATGACTATGCGGCCTGTAACGGGGAACGCAGAAATGACCCCAAGAAGTAGTTAGGTCTGGACAGTTTTGCGACTGATCTACGTTTCGCAAATCAATTCTTTGGTCACGTAATGGACCGCAGAACTTCCATGTTCTGCAATAATATTTCTCCAACTCCACGGGTTCTAGGTGAAATTTTTACGGGGCCTTACATCCTTCCCCGCTTAAGATCATTCATCCTCGAATGAGGGTTGAAATCTGCCATTAGCATCCAATGTGGCTCAACTATTACTTCATACACCAGCAGTTCCAAATTGTTTACTAACTCCCTGAATTTCCGAATATTTTGCTTGAGCCTACCCTATAACTGGGCCTATCCACCTGTCAGAGAATCCCAGAAACCAATCCTAACAACATATACAATATCCAACGATGCGACATAACATGAAAACAACACCAGTCGTGGCCTCATAAGCAATATATTACAAAAAAGGAACACCCTTAACATCAACTGTACAGGTGAAATGTAATCCTCAAACACACTAGCCTACCTCGCCACCACGAAGCCCGGGGTTCTAGGTAAAATTTTTACGAGGCCTTACATTCAAATGTTGTTTATTTAAACTCATGTTCCTACTATTCCGAATTGCTTCTGATAATTGATTTTCCTAAATGTTTATGCACTCGAGCCATGTTCAAATTTCCTATATCACATTAACCTCCCCTTAGTGGGAAAATGTTTAAATATGGTTATTGTAACAAAATGCTCGCCTTTGTAAGTATTACCAATATGTTATGAGTTCTTACATAATCATGACTTGAAACTGTGTGTTTCCATTTGGGAAAAGTAATCCAAGAATAAATGGTGTATTACTTGATCTTAACTTGTGCTTCGATTGCCAGTCATTTTACTCAATTCTTTGGAAAGAAATCCATTGTGTGTAAAGCCTCCATTGCTAATGAACTTAAAGTTATGATTTACGGAGTATTCTATAAGTTGATGTTTATGATAACGATCCTTGAAAATAAAGAAAAGAAAGTGTGAAATATAAAATATGGCCATCGTGACATGAATAAAAAACTTTATGTATGGCCAAGAGTGCCAATGAAATAAGGATGTTGCAAGTGCTTAAAAGTTTTAATGAATCTATATATGGTATGAAAGGTTATGAGATGAATACATATACCTTTTTATACAAAAGAATATTTTTGGGAGTATCATTAGCGAGCCGAGGAAGGGTGGGTTGTAACGGCCAATAATTGAAACTACACGTGTCGGTGTAGGAGATTATTGATATTATTTCCCTTAATTGGGATGAGGTTGTTGCTGGCTTGGATTGGATGTCAACTCACACGGCATATATGGGGAGACGACCTAGCCGATCGGCTAGTGATCGGATGCCATGTCGCACGCATTGTGGTTGCTCCATCTTACTATCATATGTCATTCGCATCACCATGTCAATCCACATTGATTTGTGGAGAGATGGCTCAGCCGATCGACTTTGTGATCGGACTCCATGCCTCGTGTATGGTGTGATGATCGAAGGCTAATGATCTCCCAACCAAGCATGTAAATTTCTTATTTTGAAAATTCTTACTCCGTCTGTTCCAATTTATGTGAACCTGTTTGACTGGGTACGGAGTTTAAGAAAAAATGAAGACTTTTGGAATTTGTGGTCCTAAACAATTCAAAAAGGGGCCCAGAGTATTTGTGTAGTTATAAAAGCTTCTCATTAAGGGTAGAATTTTACGTTTAAGCAAAATTGTTTCCAAATTTAGAAAGGGGTCATTCTTTTTGAAGCGGACCAGAAAGAAAATAGGTTCACTTAAACTGGAATGAAGGCAGTATGTTTTAATTTTGCATTTGGATATCATTTGTTTTTCCTTGTTGTTTTCATGATTATTGCCTTTTTATGTTAGCATTCTATTTCATGAGAGGGTATTTAACTCTACATATATTTCTATTCCATATTTACTAACGCCTATTTCGTTGGGGGCATTGTATCTTTAATGGATGTAGGTGGTTCCTCAGCAGACGATATCTACCCTCTACTCGGTTGATTTGGGTGAGCCCTACTATATTTCGGGGCTTTATGTCGCTTGACATTGTACATTGTGTTTTGAGGTATAGCCGGGGCCTTATCACCGACACTTTTATACTACTCTTTTGTTATACTTAGAGGCTCCGTAAACAGGTTGTGGGTGGTGTTCAGTTTGGGGTAATAAACTAGTAATATTTGTATTTATTAAATATGTTTTCCCCTCGTAACTATGAACTTGTAATATTTTGGAAATGATAAAAGATGTGGTACACTTTACTCTTCTCATGTCCATTTCTTGTTGCTAATTCTTAAATTAATCATGGGTAAGGTTGGGTAGAAGGCATCAAGTAGGCTTGCTTGACTGGGATGTCTTAGTATAGCGCCGGTTGTGCTCCCCAAAGTCGGGGCATGACATGCCATCTTTATCCATGTGAACTATTATTTGTTTTTTCTATTGTTATGATTCAGCGCCTTTAATTAAATTGCCTCATACATATTTTTATGGTTTAGAGTGTGGAATATTGTGAAACGTTGAGAATTTTTGGCACCACATATATTTTGAGCGGATATTGATTATTGATGACTCCGTGTGGAGCGGATTGCATGCCACAAGGGTAATATGTGTGGATTGTGTTGCATGCTGCAATTATATCATTATTATTACTACTGAATCGGGTTGCATGTTGCAATGACATTTGGATATGGTATCGTCCTTCCAGAGTGAGGTGATTACCCGTGCTGCTTTACACCGTGTGAGCATTGATATTCTGATTGGTATTAGTTCACTCAATCAACACTGGATACATGGAATTGTGCGATGAGAATCAGTTTTGGATTCTAAGCATGCATTGGTAGCTTAGACTCATGCAGTGGCTCTTGTACTTGTATGAATGTCGATTGACTCATGTCATTATAGTGAGAGATTTGAGATGTCTAATATTGCGTGCTATCCCCTATTTCAAAAGCATGTCTACTTACCAGCTTTATTGTGCTTCTGCTGACAGACTTGATTGATGATATCATGTTTTACTCTATATGTTGTTGATGGTTCATATACTTATTGAGCTGTTAGTAAGTCTCACTATTGACCTCACGCCACTACTTCTTCAAGTCTATACTTGATACTTATTGAGTATCGTGTTATGTACTCATACAACACTTTTGCACATTTTGTGCAGGTTCTAAGGATGGTTTTGGTGGTATTCACTTGCAGAGTAGAAATGCTATTAGGATACTTCATGATGAGCTGGTTACTTGATCCGATCAGCAACACCCCGAGTCCCTCTTCCCTAATCTTTATATATGTCTTTGTATTTTTATCATTTTCAGACAGACCTTGTACTCAGTTGAGATCTTGTACTCTTATTAGATTCTTGTGACTAGTTGTGATACCCGAGTTTTGGGAAAGGTTTTGGAGACAATTGTGGTCGTGTTTAGACCCTGTTGAGATTTATTTACTCTTGATATTTATCATGTCATATTTCGCTTTGCTATTTAAATTATGAATAAGGTAATGGTTTAATAACTGAATTATGTTGTTGATGTGAGTTTTGGTTTGCCTGGAAAGTGGGTTAGGGGTCATCACGATCTTTTGTAGGGTTTTGGGTCATGATAATAATTAAGTGGAATAAGTCTTCCAACAATAGTGAATGCAGAAAGACTATAGGAACAAATCCCTCAAAACCTTGTAGTATGGAGTCATGAGCTCTAAGATACGATACAACTGAATTTCTCAATAATATAGATAATGTCTCAAATGTAAAAAAATAGTATGAGAATGGAAGGAAGAGGACTCCAAAGGTCTGCGGACGATCATGCAGCACTACCTCAAGTCTCCATGTCAGCTATTGGGCACTCTCTTGATGTCCACTACTGCCAATGCCTAAATCTGCACAAAATGTGCAGAATTATAGTATGAGTGCGGGACAACGTGTACTCAGTATGTATCAAGGCTAATCTCGGTTAAGTGGTGATGAGGTTAAAGTCAAGTGATACCTACTAATCAAATACAACACAACAATATACGGAAAAGAGTTGCAATATTGCAAAAGCCTTTATTAAGAAATGCCAACTCAACATGGATAATTCTATCTCGTTTATCAAATCTTCAGCATATAACAGAGGCATCAAGTAGCATATTAGAAGATACACATAAAAGGTATATAATATGCATGACATGATATAAAGGATTCACTTGCAATGTCATGCTTCCACCTTTATACTCCAAAATGATCACATCGGATTCCATATCAAAATCAACCAGAAATATACAAATTTCTCACAACCTACGAGTACGCCATCAAGAGATAAACATGAGAGGGCGATCCTAGAGGGATGGATCCATATCCACACGTTGTATGACAAGGAACCTGTGCCATAACAATGTCAATATCACCAATACCATACGACAAAAACATAGTGCCATAACAATAAGAACATCACAATAACTGCATGGCAGAGACCATGTGCCATATCAAAATCAATCTACACCACATGTATAAATGTTCTGTAACCGTAAAAAATATGAAATAAAATTTCATTATAAGGATGCATGTGCTCACAAATAATCTATAAAGCGCATAAGGCACAATAAATAAAGGTGTGGTTGTGTGCTCATATTCTTGAGTTTCATTGTACTTTTCATGTGAATTGGCGTCCGATTCATGGTTTCGGATGTTATATAGGTATTTTCAGTGTGTGAGCTAATTTGTATGATATTTTTAGACTTGTGTGAATGTTCGGTGTGTAGCCCGGATGTTGGTGAGTTTCGTACACATTCTAGATTGGTTGGGACTTGGTTCAGGACTACTAGTGCTGCGATAATTGCAATTGCGAGCACTCGTTCACAACTGCAAAGAAGGCAGTGGGTGTCAGGTTTCGCAAATGTGATGTACTGATCACAATTGCGATGGTGGTTATTTCCCGGGCTGGTCACTTTTGCAACCTGCGCAGACATTGCAAATGCGATGTATGAGTCACATTTTTGACATTTCCTTGGCTTGTCAAGTAGCGCAATTGCGATCTTTTGGTCGCATCTGGTAGGCTTTGCATTTGTGAACCCTGGTCGCATTTGCGACTTTTGCAGCTAAACAAAATAGTGGGATATCAAACTTAGTCTCATTTCATTACATTTTCGAGCCCTAGACCCAGTGGGAGGCGATTTTACGAGGAGATTTTCATACGAAGCTATTGGGTAAGTGCGTTTTACTTAATTTTGATTATATAACATGAATATTTATGAACTTTAACATCTAATCCATGTGAATTGAAAAGGAAATTTGGGAAAGTTTGACTATGTTTAGAAAAATTAAAACATTAGATTTGAGAGTCAAATTGGACTCGGATTTCAGAACAAAACACATATATAAACTGGTGGGGCTATGGGTAGTTAAGATCTACCCTTCGACTCGGGTTTTGACCGGACGAACCCGGGGTTGACTTTTGGGGAAATGTGTAAAGCTCTTAATTTTATTAATCAAAATTGGTTTCTCTTGCATTGTTTGATATTATTAAGACATTTTAGGATGGATTTGAGCATTGCGGAGATAAATTTGAAAGGAAGAGACCTTTAAAAGTATTGATTTGGCCTAATTAAGTGTCATGCCCCGACCTCGGGGCACGCAAACGGTGCTCAACCTAGATATTCCGGTCAAGCAAGCCTACTTGATGCCTTCTACCCAACCTTACCCATAAAAAGTGATACCACAATATGAGAATCAGTAACTAGAGATAGTCATGAGAAGAGGAAAGTGTTCCACATTAATTTTACATTACTCAAAGAAGCTTCATTTAGGGTTTCCAAAATATTACAAGTTCAAAGTTAGGAAAAACATTTTTGACAAATACCAACACTTCTAGTTTAATACCCGACATCGAAGCCTCTAAGTACAACTGGAAAATATTCTGGAAATGCTGGCGACAAGGCCCCATCTATACCTCAAAATACAATGTACTACGTCAGGTGACATAAGGCCCAAAATAGAATAGGTCTCACCAAAACCTGCTGTGTAGATGGTAAATGCTAACGAGGATCAAGGTTGGCCGCTGATGAACCACCTGCGTCCATTAAAGATGCAGCGGCCCCGACAAAAGGGACATTTTTACATGTGGAATAGTATTAGTAATCAATGATATCCAAATGACAAGTTAAAACATAATAATTTTCAAAATACTAAAATATTATTATTTTTTGTTGGGAGATTATTAGCACCGATATACCACATGTTTTTAGCACAGAATCCGATCACGCCCGATCGGCTTGACCATCTCTTCATGAACAATGTGAATTGACATGTGATGCAAACAAAATGTATTGCCAAGTGTAGAAACCACCATGCGCGCGATATGGCGTCCGATCTCCATAAGATAAGCTAGGCCGCCTTCCTACATATGTCGTGTGGGTCGACTTCCAATCCAAGGCTATCAACATTCTCATCCCAATCAAGGAGAATAATATCAACAAATAAATTTCATCCTAATTAAGGGGAATAATCACAATCCACTCCTACAGTGGCATGAGTAGTTTTGGGTGTGGGACATACGACCCACCCTTCCTCGGCTCACTAATGATACTGCCAAAAATATTGTGTTTTGCAGACAAAGGAAACAAAAATACAAATACATTCACCTCATAACCTTTCACACCCTATATCGCTTCATTAGTACTTTCAATCACTCACAACATTATTTTCTCACTGGCTCTCTTGGCCATACATATGATTCTTCATTCATGGAACGATGATCGTATCTCATATTCAACACTTTTATTTCTTTATTTTCAAGAATAATTATCATAAATATCAACATACGAATTATTCCGGAAATCATAACTTTAAGTTCATTAGTAATTAAGTCTTTAAACACAATGGATTTCTATCCAAAGAATGGAGCACAATGACTGGAAATCGAAGTACAAGTTAAAATCATAAACGAGTAATACGCCATTTCTTTTTGAAATACTTCTCTAAAAAGGAAATGCATAGTTTCATCTAATGGGTAAATAAGATCTCAAAACTCATTGGAAACAATTACAAAGGAGATCATGGTGATTTACAATGGAACCATAAATTCAAATCATACGCTTTAGTTACAACAACCATGGCGACATTTTATATCTCACTCTCACTTCTTTCACTTATAAACATCATCATAGTTAATCTTTAATAAGGGCATTTGGAAATAGAGATTTGATATGTATATGATCTATAAGAATCTTAAGCACATTGGGTTTCTCTTTCCAAGTTAAGCATAAAGAACTTTCATTTCAAACATGAATTGAAGTTATAACATTTAATACATAAACCATACTTGAACACATTCACAAAGGAGATCATGATGAGATAGGAGTAATTTGGAACACATTTTGAATACATACATCTTTCGACACTTTTCTTACTTGGGATAATCGAATTTATTAGGAACAACTCGGAATATGGGAATTAGGAACCCGGGCCAACCATACTTGAAACTTACGGGAACATCATGGAATTGGATTTCTAAGAGAGGAGTTTGGCCAACATATCTTTCTTGAGCTTTTCTTAGATTAGCAAAACGTCCTAATACTCCTAGCAACTTCAATGTATAGAAACATCACCAAATTTATCCATAGTTAGGAAGGTGTTCTTAGATTTAGCCCATTTTGACATTTCATCAAACTCTAAATATGCGAAATTGATTACAAGGTCCCATAATATAAATTCCTCTACCTTACCATGAATTTCAAGAAACCAACTGATATACAATATCCATACAACACCCATCAACCATCATTAGGTTTGTGCAAACATTGGAGAGTATAATTTGATAGAGCTTCTCCCTCCCCCTCTCTCTCTCTCTCTATAAATTGATACCCTCACTCTAAAACATCAAGTTATATCTTATAAAATGACCCCTTAAGGCCTTATATCAAAATAGGTTCGGATAGGAAAATTTCCAAAAATAACCCCGGATGTCAATTATGTGGTGAAATTCCGTGGTAGCAAAACAGATATGTGGCCAGCAGAATGGCCATAAAATACTATGTCAATTCCGCGATGCTATTTCACGGTAGCATAATGGTTACGCGGCCAGCAAAATGCCCAAAAATAGTTTTCAAATTCTGGGTTTGCTCTGGTTAATTCCAAGATGCAATTTCGCGGCAGCATAATGATTATACGGCCAGAAGAATTGCCATAAAATGGTTTTCAAATTTTAGTTCTTCTAATTTATTCCGTGGTCAGCGGAACAGATCCGCTATAGCATAATGGACCACAGAATTGTCATTTTCTAGAAATCCTTCTACCAACACCACGATGCATTGCGCAATCTAAAAATTTGGTTTGTGGCACATTACCTTACCTTGGCACCATACAAACATAAATTCGTGGTTAACTTTTATGGGGCCTTTTGACCTCCCCCACTTAGGATCATTTGTCTTCGATTAAGGAGTAGAGTCTGCCCAAAACACCCAACATAACTCATCTCTTCCTTCACACATCACAAGCCCCAAAATTTTGACTAACTCCCAATTGTTTAAGAAATTTTGGTAGAGTCTTTTTAATTGGACCTATCCACCTGCTAGAGAATCACCAAAACCACTCCAAAAGTGGCATATGGGCATGAACTATACATATTTAAATCATAACACATAGAAAGTACCTTTCGCACCACAACCATTTGGCTATACAAACAAGTGAGAATATTTTCTTCCCACAACATCCTCGGCCTTGGAGGTGACCTCCTCGACACACAGACTTCGCCATAGCACTTTGACGGAGGCAATCGCAACTTCCGTACTTGTCTATCAAGGATGAAAATTAGGTACCTCTCATAAGCGAATTACTCATTAACTTCACCTTCAATAGCCTCCACCGGATTAATAGATAAGGGATTTCCAACTAACCTCTTGGACATAGACACATGAAGCACTGGGTGCATGGAGGAAAATGATGGGGGGGCATCATACTCATAGTTTGGCCTATTTCCTTCAAGATTCCATAAGGCCCAATGTGAACTACACCTACTTTACCTTTATTAACAATTCACACAATATCTTCATGGAGAGAATCTTGAGGATAACCCATTCACTTTCTTCAACTCTAAATCTCTACGTCGAACACCCAAATTAAACTCTTGGCGACCTATAACAATTATTCTACGATGTGCTAGAATGAATGTGACCATAGAATTTCCTACCCAATATGTTTGATCATGGAATGATGCTTCTTCATTGACATGCTTGAACCTACAACCCCGTCAAGTTGAATGCATATATAGACGGCGGGGTTCGGGACTGAGATGGAATTGTTCAAGAAACCATCAATGTGCTAAGCAGGGGCATTGCAGGAGGTTGTATCCTAAGAGATATGAAGGTTACTTCCAATGGCGCCGACATGGTTAATCATTCTGATCCCATCATAGATTCAACCAACGAAACCTATAATTAACTAGTATACATTGATAATGTGGGAACCATGCACATGGTCCTGAGATGTAAAAGAAGTAAGTCATTTTAGACATGAGATACATGGGATGCATGATCGGGAGTATAAGGACATTAGCATCAGTTATTCTTGGAAGATGATGTGTTATGAAAAGGATAGTAGCAATTGTTTTATTCCATATGTGTTTTGCTCGACAAATAAAGTAAGCCTTGAGGAGAAATAGCCAAGTACGTAAGACCAATTGCAACATAGAGTGTAGGGAAAATCAATTAATCTTAAAAGGAGAAGTTTCTTGCACAACGAACGTGATAAATGTTTCAAAAATACATGAAGTTGCATTACACTCTTAACAGTATCTGACACAAGGAATCTACGCCCTAAGCCCGTGAGATTGAGAAACAAAGAGGTTTAACACTTGTGAGGGTATTATTCTGGTAGCTTAACCCTTTCCGATAGTTGATCCTATACGAGAGGACTAGAGGTACGATAAACTTGTCTTTCAAATCAACATGCTCATGATATGTGCCAAAATTCGAAACATCCATATGAAGTGAAGAGGGAAAGGTCGCGGTAAGAGTACTTAACTTCAACCCTACACGAGGGAAACCATGTAGCTAGGACATCCTATTATTGGGATGAAATCATGCATGAGTTGGAGAGGTTCTAATGCTTAATATAATGCTTCAGGGAGAAAGGAACATGATAAATCCCTATCCACCCAGGGATGAGTGATACCAAGGATAGAAAACTCTCCGCACATGATAATGACATAGTAAATGATTCTAAAAGCTGAGTGTTAAAGATAATGGAACCCAAAGAGGCATTATAGAGTAATCATGGAACGTTTGTGAATGTTCATAATGAGCTCGGTACGGGGTTTGTGACATGGAAAGTACCCGGATGCTAATGAAGGATGATAAGTAAGAACATGAGAAATAGACATGATGCTATGATAACCCCAAAAGTGTATCCGGACTTGACGTAGAGCCTATTAAGGATCCTATGAGAAAGGATATGTTACAGCGACATATGGAAGGATGTGATCTGTCATGGTTATCCAACAAGTGTTGGGAAACTAGCACAATGAATTTACTAACTAAGGAACACAGTCAGAACACGTTGTAGAGGTGTAAAGAGGGAATGCATATTTGTTATGAGCTGGACATGGTTTTGCCATAATAACTCTCAAACTTCAATACCGGGCCACATCATGGGCAACTACAATACTAGGAACAAGGTGAGTTACTTATTCTAGAATGATCTAAGTGGAAATGAATGTTATACTAAGATGGGCAAACAAAAGATCTTCCTATGACGGATGTGTGATGATCTCAAATTTCAGAGTGACTTTATGCAAACAAGTGACCATTTCAATTGACATGTACACATATGATAGGTGCTGAGATATGCTCTTATATTTCTAGACAGTGAAAAGGGTTCATGATAATGTTCACTAAGGAGTAAAGTCATTCCTTAAATCCTATGGTCCACATACACATGAGAGGGAGAGAGAGTGTGGCTTAAGAAAGATCTCACGCTAGATTGCTTTACATTAGATTCGATGCCATGTAGGTAAATGTTAAGATTGTACGTGCACAAGTGAAGAGATGTTTCCCATTTGAATCAGAAGGTTATATAAGAAATTCATTAGGTATAGTCCCTAGTTGAGAATTAAGGGAAACAAGTGGGAATTAATAGCCTAGGGTTGCAAGTAAGAGAATTTTGATAAAGAGGCTTCACGAATAATGCATCTCATTCAAAGAGTAGGTGTAAGGCCCCGTAAATCTTCACCAAAAATGCAGGGTTTCGTGGTCCCGAGGTAGGCTAATGTATTTGAGGGTTGTAGAAAATCTTAGTGGCGATCTTGCTTACCACAGTATGGACCTTTTGAGTTGAATAGAGAGTTGGAATTTAAAGTACACTTGTTGCACAATGAGGCATTTAGGCGGTCCATTATGCGACCGCATAACTGATCTACAGACTGCATAAATAATATACGGACCGTAGAACTGATATGCGGACCGCAGATCTGCCGTAGAGTGAAGCAGAGAATAGGACATTTTAAAGGTTATTTTGCGATCAATTATGCTACTGCATAATCATTTCATGGGCTGTAGATCGGTCGCAGAATTAGCATGAAGATTTCCTGAGGGAGATTCTGCGGTCCATTGTATTAAAGTAAGAAAAGCTCAAGAAAGGTATGTTGGTTAAACTCCTCCTGTAGAATCTATTTCCATGATATCCACGTAAATTGAGATTATGATTGTCTTAGTTTCTTATGTCTCATGTTCCGAGTCAGTACTAATAGATTTGATTATTCTAAAATAAGTGTTGTGTTGAAATATGTATGTACCAAAAATGTTTTCCAAATGTTCATATCGTATCATGATTCCCTCCCAGCATGTAATCCGGTATGAGCAATGTACCAAAGGTGTTGTGCTAAAAATCATGTTTCAATTGCCTGTTAGTATGCCTAATTGTAGAAGAAAAACTCAACGTGCTTAAGACTCCTGTTTTCTCATATGTATATTTAAAGTCTTTATATGAAATTCTCTTATTGATGATAATCCATGGTAATGCTTGAAAGCTATAGGGGTAAGTATGAAATATGAAATATGACCGACGTGCCGAGAAAGATATTACAATTGTGGCCACTAGTGCCAATAAAATGGAAAGATGTGTAAATGATTATGAAATTAGTTGTAAATCCTTTAAATAATAAATGCTTTGGGAGTATCATTTAGTCACCGAAGAAGGGTAGGTGGAAATAACCTTACCCCGAAACTACACGTGTAGGTGTAGGAGTGATTGAGGGATAAATCCCTGTGTTGATGTGATGAGATTGTTTCCCCTTATATGGGATAAGATTGATGTGTTGAGATATTTTCCCTTGTATGGGATGTGATTATTGCTAGCAATATGTGATGTGATGTCGACCCACACGGCATTGTGGTGAGACGGCTTAGCCGGTCGGGCCGAGATCGGGCACCATTAAAACATACTTGAAATTTATGATTGGATGTCTTGGGGTGAGATGGCTTAGCCGATTGGGCTGAGATCAGAATCCATGCTTAAATCACGGTGGTATATCGGTACTAAAGATCTCCCAACTTAAAAATATTAAAACATACTTGAAATTTATCTTTCTCCAAACTTGACACCTTGATACTGTTTGAGGCTCTCATTAATTTCATGTTTCCTTCTTATTTTACTGTTATTCATTCTATTGAGAGGGTTTTTTAGTTTTACATACTAGTACTAATCCATATATACTAACATTTCATTTGCGGGGGGCGCTATATGTTTAATGGATGCAGGTGATTCCACAGCAGGCAATATCGATCAGTGATAGCAGTACACTCTCTCTTCAGCTGACTTGGTGAGCCCCACTTCATTTTAGGGTCTTGTATCTCCTATCCTCTATGTATATTGTTTGAGGTATAGCTCGAGCCTTATTTATAGCACTATCATGCTACTCTTTTGTATCTATTAGAGACTCCGTAGGCATAGCATGGGCGGTACCTTTGTTTTGGGATGTCAGATTAGAAATGTTGTATTTGTATCATATGTTTCCACTTCTAAACAATGATTGTGTAAGGTAATATTTTGGGAAATCTTGAATGAAGTTCTAACGGTAATAAAATTTGGAATTTTCATGTAACCTTCTAATTGTCTAATTAATGAAATATGTCCTCTCTTTATTCATGGGTGAGTTTTGGGTATAAGGTATTGTACAGGTTTGCTTGACCGGGTTATCTTGGTTGAGCGTCTGGCGCGATCCTCGAGGTCGGGGGTGACAAGCTTGGTATCAGAGCCTAAGGTATTAAAGTGTCCTAGGATATCTCGGAGCCGTATCTAGTATAGTACTTTTTATTAGTGTGTTTGACCATATAGTACTTTTTATTAGTGTGTTTGACCACATCTATAATTAGGAGGTTACTTAGGAATTTAGGAATAATACCCTTCTTTGATGTTCTAGATCTTGGGATAAAAATGATTGTAAGATTGTTCCTCCTCTAACTCGCGCGTTGCTCTAATATTCAGTATATGGCATCTAGGAAGCAAGCAAATACTGGGGAAGGGGCCAATTCCACCCCAAGAGTGGCAGTTGATTCAATACCTGATGTTGCGGGTGAGCACCCAATGGGTGAGGATATTCCCCCAGCTACTACACCGCCTGATTCTACTACTCCTGCTCCGACTGCACCAATCCCTACTCCTACTGAGGGTGTAGTTATTCCACCTCTAGCCCCGATTTTCGGTCTTGGTGTTTCTGATGGAGATCTTAGGGGATTCATATAGATATTGGCTTCCCAGGCTCAGAGATCGAATGTTGGACCTACTTCTTCCAGACAGCCAGGGGACTCCTTTAGTTCCTAGGTGAACATGTTTCTTCAGTTGGATCCTCCGGTGTTCACAGGAACTGATCATGAGGAGGACCCCCATGACTTTATTTATGAGATTTACAAGGCCCTCCGAGTTATGCATGCTACTGAGACAGAGGTAGTGGAGTTGGCCTCATACCGCCTGAAATGAGTGGCCTTTTCTTTGTTTGAGATGTGGGAGGACTCTCGTAAGGTAGGGAGACCTCTGGCGAGATGGAGTGAGTTTGTTGACGCCTTCATCGACCATTTATTGCCTGTCGATACTAAGGCAGCGGGGTAACATGAGTGTGTGGGAGTACCATATGAGGTTTGAACGCCTATTCAACTATGCCATTTACATGTTCCCACTATGTAGGCAAGAGTGCACCGGTTTATGTAGGGCTTCGGCCCTTGGTTATTAATGATGCTGCTACAGCTGCCTTGAATTCTGATATGAACTATGGGAAGATAGTGGCATTTCATCAAGCCACGGAGACCTGTAAATTGAAGAATAAAATGGAGCTTGAGTGTAGCAATAGGGCTCGGTCTGCGGGTAACTTTGGTGGTTCGTCCGGTGGTTGTGGTAATATAACAACATCCAGGGGAGGATCGTCAGGGCAATCCTAGTCCTTTGCTTAGTCTTCGGTTAGTAGTAGTGTAGTCATTTCAAGCCCAGTCAGGGCAACAGGGGACCCCTTTAGCAGGGTCGGCCTGGAGGGAGATTCGAGCAGCAGCAGAGGCCCCATGCCCTAGGTGTGGGAAGATGCATTTTGGAGCCTGCTTCATGGAACAACTCATATGCTCTGTGTCTGGTATCCAGCGTCATATTCAGAGGGATTGCCGCTCTCCCATCAGAGCATGGGCCGGGGTGCAGCATAACCAGTCACTTTTGCAGCTACTACATCCGCAACACCTCTTCTAGCTCGAGGCACTCTAGCACCCGCATGGCATGGTACAACTAGGGGTGGTGCACAGAGTTCAGGAGGTCCCAATAGTTTTTAGGCTATGAGGGGTCGTTGGAGTTCAGAGGTTTCTCCAGATGTTGTCACAGGTATATTAACTATCCAATCTCATGATGTATATTCCCGTATTGATACCTGTCCTACTTTGTCATATGTCACTCCCTATGTTGCTATAGATTTTATCAGAATAGCTTCATGAGCCGTTCTATATATCTACTCTTGTTGGTGAGTCTATTGTGGCCGCGCAGGTTTATCGGGATTGTGTCATCACTGTGCATGGTCGGGACACCATGGCCGATCTCATTGAATTAGGAATGGTCGATTTTGATTTAACAATGGGGATGGACTGGCTTTATTCACGTTTTTCCAAATCCGGGTTACGAATGTCATTGTTGAGGTACCTACTCTTGAGTCCGTGCCAGTGGTGAATGAATTTCTGGAGGTTTTTCCTGATTTTGGGATTGATGTGATACTAGGCACGCAGCCTATATCTATTCCACCCTACATAATAGCATCGATAGGATTAAAGTAGCCAAATGAGCAGTTGATGTATTTGTTAGAGAAAGGTTTCATCCCACTGAGTGTATCACCTTGAGGAACACCGGTCCTCCTTGTAAGGAAGAAGGATGGGTCACTGAGAATGTCTATTAACTATCGGCAACTCAACAAGGTCACAATCAAGAATAAGTACCCACTACCAAGGATAGATGATGTTTTTGACCAATTTTAGGGTTCTAAGTACTTCTCCAAAATTGATTTAAGATCCGGGTATCACCAATTGAAGATTAGGCAATAGGATATTCAAAAAAAAGCTTTCAGGACCCGATATAGGCGCTTCGCATTTCTGGTAATGTCTTTCGGGCTAACAAATGCCTCAGAAGCTTTCATGGGTCTAATGAATCGAGTCTTCAATCTTTTTCTTAACTCATTTGTGATATTTTTCATTGACGATATTCTTGTATATTCACGAAGTTAAGAGGACCATGCCGATCATCTCAAGGCAGTTATGCAGACTCTATATCAGCACATGTTGTACGCGAAGTTTTCTCAATGTGAACTTTGGCTTGAATCTATCACATTTTTGGGTCATGTTGTCTCCTGAGAAGGAATTATGGTTGATTCGCAGAAGATCGCAGCAATGAAGAATTGGCCAAGGCCTACAACACTAGAAGATATCCACAATTTCTTGGGCTTAACTTGGTATTACAGAAAGATTATGGAGGGGTTCTCTACTATTGCCTCCTCGTTGACTAAATTGACGCAGAAGGAAGTTAAGTTTCAATGGTTAGATGCTTGTGAAAAGAGCTTCCAAGAGTTGAAATCAAAATTGACTACGTCACTGGTGTTGACCTTACCGGAGGGTACAAATGGGTTTCTAGTATACTGTGATGCTTCATGAATCGGACTAGGGTATCTATTGATGCAACATGGCAAGGTGATCGCTTATGCTTCTAGGCAACTCAAGAACCATGAGAAAAACTATCCAACACATGACTTAGAGCTCGCGATGGTGGTTTTTGCATTGAATACTTGGCATCATTATTTGTATGGGGTCCATGTGGATATATTCACGGACCATAAGAGCCTTCAATATATTTTCAAACATAAGGAATTGAATCCGGGGCATTGAAGATGGCTTGAATTACTCAAAGAATACGACATCGATATTCTCTATCATCCATGAAAGGCTAATGTTGTGACGAATGCTCTTAGCCGGAAATCTATGGGTCGTTTGGCTCATTTAGTGGCATATAAAAAGTTGTTGGCCAAGGAAGCTCATCGGTTAGCTAGTATGGGGGTTCGTCTTGCAGACTCTAGTGAAGGAGGGGTAATTGTGCAAAATAGGGCCAAATCATCGCTTGTTGTGGAAGTCAATGAGAAGCAGTATGAGTGTGAAGGAGGAGACTCATAAACATAAGAGTATGGATTTTTCTCTTTGCATGGATTATGGTACGCTAAGGTTCCAAGGGTGATTATGTGTTCCTAATGTAGATTGTCTCCAAGAAAGAATCATGACCAAGGCTCACACTTCTAGGTATTTCGTGCACCCAGGCTCTACAAAGATGTTCAACAATATTAAGGAAGTCTACTGGTGGAATAATATGAAAAGGAATGTAGCAGACTTTGTTACAATATGTCCAAATTGTCAGCAAGTGAAGGCCGAACACCAAAGGCTCGACGGGTTGGCACAAAACATCGAGATTCCAATGTGCAAGTGGGAGATGATCAACACGTACTTTGTGGTATGACTACCTCACACTCCTCGCAAGTTCAACTAGATTTGGGTGATTGTGTACCGACTCACGAAATCAGCACACTTCTTACCTGTTAAGGCTACCGATACAACGGAATAGTATGCTCAGTTGTATATCAAGAAAATAGTCAGGCTGCATGGAACTCTAGTTTCTATTATCCTCAATCGAGGGGCAAAGTTCACAACTAACTTTTGGAAGAAATTTCAGCAAGGGTTGGGTACTCAGGTGAATCTTAGTACAGCCTTCGATCCGCACACCGACGGGAAAGCAGAGAGGACCATTCAGACGCTTGAGGATATGTTGCACACTTGTATTCTCGACTTCAAGGGTAACTAGGATGATCATTTGCCACTCATAGAATTTTCTTACGACAACAGTTATCATATTAGCATTCACATGGCGTCGTTTAAGGCTCTATATGGTTGGAGATGTAGATGTCCCATTGGGTGGTTCGAGATTGGGGAAGCAAAGTTGATTGGGACAGACCTCATGCATTAGGATATGGAGAAGCTTAAGATCATTAAGGAACGGTTGAAAACTATCCAGAGTCATTAGAAGTCCTATACAGATGTGGGTCGTAGTGACTTGGAGTTCAAAGAGGATGATTGGCTATTCTTGAAGGTTTCCCCCATGAATGGTATTATGCAATATGGTAATAAAATAAAATTGAGTGTGAGGTATGTCAGACTGTATAGAATCATTCAAAGGGTTGGTCAGGTGGCTTACAAGCTAGAACTACCTCCAGAGATGTCTTTAGTGCACCTGGTGTTTCATGTATCCATGTTGAAGAAGGTAGCTGGAGATTCGTCGCTTATTATTCCAGTTGGGACTATTGAGGTTAATGAGGAATTGACTTATGAAAAGATTCCATTTTCCATTCATGATAGACAACTCTGAAAGTTGAGAAACAAATAGATTGCCTCCGTGAAAGTGTTATGGCGATACCAACATGTCGAAGAGGCCACCTAGGAAGCCGACGGAGAGATGAATAAGAAGTACCCTCATTTGTTTGAATAGCTATGTAGTTGTGTCCATGATGTTAAAAGCTAACTTTCTACAAATTATGTTTCCCCAGTACAACTTATGTTAAGGATACTCCTTTTGGTTATGTAATGTTTATGGCATTGTGGTCGGTGTTGTTTCCATATTGTTTTTACATCGTTGTGTTATGGTTACGCTGTTAGGACTGGTTTTGGCATTCTCTGGCAGGTGGATAGGCCCAATTACAGGGGAGACTCTGACAAAAGTTTTGGAAATTAGGGAGTTAGTAAAAATTTAGAATTGCTGGTGTGTGAAGTAACAATTGGCCACATTGGATGCTATTGGCAGATTTTGACCCTCATTCGAGGACAAATGATCCTAAGGGGGGGATGTAAGGCCCCATAAAATTTTACCTGAAACCTGAGGTTTCGTGGTGACGAGGTAGGCTAATATATTTGGGGAGTTGAAGAAACATTATTGCAGAACAGGCAATTTCGGAGGTCCATTATGCAACCGCAAAAATAATCTGCGGACCGCAAGAAATGGGCCAATTTTAGAGGTCGTTTTGCGCTCAATTATGCGATCGCATAATCGTTTCGCGGGCCGCACTTCCGTCGAATATCCAACATGAAGATTTCAGAGGAAGATTCTGTGATCCATTCTGCGGTCGCATAATTAATATGCGGGCCGCAGATCGGACAAGACCAACCTAATTTTTTGGATAATTTTTGCGGTGCATTTTGCGGGACGCAGACTTGATCTGTGGTGCACTCTGCGACTGCAGAGTTGAATTCGGAGGGTCCATTTTCTGATTTTTAGAGAGAAGGGAGTGGTCTAGAGTAGGAAAAAGAATTCCTAAGCTATTTGTTCACCAATCTTGGCTCAAGCTTTGAAATTTAACGAGGAAGACTCACAAGGTCTTCATTGAATAGGTAAGATTCTAGCCCGGGAATCTCCCTAATTACGGTTCAAATTTGTCACATTGCTAATAGATTGAGGTCGCTAGAATTTTTGGAACATTGTAGAAATCCAAGAAAAGCTCAAGAAATCGATTTCTATGTTATCCACGTAAGTTGCGATTATGATTGGCTCAATTTCTTATGTATCATGTTCCGAGTCCTTCCTAATGGATTTGATTATTCTAAAATAAGTGTTGTGTTGAAATATGTATGTATCCAAAAATATTTCCAAATATTCCTATCATATCATGATTCCCTCCGAGCATGTAATCTAGTATGATCAAATCATGTTTCAATTGCAAGTTAGTATGCCTAACTGTGGAAGAGAAACTCAGCGTTCTTAAGACTCTTATTTGCTCATATGCGTACTTAAAGTCTTGATTTGAAATTCTCTTATTGATGATAATCCATGGCAACGCTTGAAAGCTATATGGGTTAGTATGTAATATGAAATATAGCCGACGTGTCGAGAATGATAATACAATTGTGGCCACTAGTGCAAATAAAATGGAAATATGTGTGTAAGATTATGAAGTGAGTTGTAAATCGTTTAAGTAATAAATGCTTTGGGAGTATCGTTTAGTCACCGAGGAAAAGTTGGTCGAAATAACCTAACCCCGAAACTACACGTGTCGGTGTAGGAGTGAGTAAGCGGTAAATCCCCTTATTGATGTGATGAGATTGTTGCCCTTATATGGGATGATATTGATGTGTTGAGATATTTTACCTTATATGGGATGTGATTATTGCTAGCAAGATGTGATGTGATATCGACCGACACGACATTGTGATGAGACGGCTTAGCCGGTCGGGCCAAGATCGGACGCCATGCCGCGCACATGGTGGTATTGTGATTCGATGTCTTGGGGTGAGATGGCTTAGCTGTTCGGGCTGAGATCGTACTACGTGCTAAAAGTACGATTGTATATCAGTACTAAATATCTCCCAACTTAAAAATATTGAAACGTTCTTGAAATTTATCTTTCTCCTAACTTGATACCTTGATACTATTTGAGGCTCTCACTGATTTCATGTTTCCTTCTCATATTAGTGTCATTCATTCTATTGAGAGGGTTTTTAGTTTTACATTCTAGTACTAATCCATATATACTAGCGTTCCATTTGCCGGGGGCACTGCATATTTAATGAATGCAGGTGGTTCCACAGCAGGCAGTATCGATCAGTGATAGCGGTACACTCTCTCTTCAGATGACTTGGTGAGCCCCACTTCATTTCAGGGTCTTGTATCTCCTGTCCTATATGTATATTGTTTTGAGGTATAGTCGGAGCCTTATTGCCAGCGCCATCATGCTACTCTTTTGTATCTATTGGAGGCTCCGTAGACATAGCATGAGCGTTACTTTTGTTTTGGGATGTCAAATTAGAAATGTTGTATTTGTATCATATGTTTCGACTTCTAAACTATGAATTTGTAAGCGAATATTTTGGGAAATCTTGAATGAAGTTCTAATAGTAATGACATTTGGATTGTTCATGTAACCTTCTAATTGTCTAATTAATGAAACATGTTGTCATGACCCAAAAACAAATCGTCGTGAAGGCGCCTATCATGGAACTATGCAAGCCGCTACCCAACTATCGCATCACAGTAAAAGCTTTAAACTATAGGCACAAACAATTTAATATTTAAGGAAACCCTTTTTAAAACCGAAATAAACCCGCAACACAATACAATCTATCCCAAAACCGAGGTGTCACCGAGTACATGAGCATCTATGTCAAAATACAGTCTACTACAATATCAAAGGAGTAAAAATGGAAGTACAAATAAAGATAATGAAGGAGAATCAAGGCCTGTGAACGCCATGCAGCTACCTCGATAGTCTCGGAGATCCTGTCTCCTTAATCAGCAGGTGCAGGGTGTAGCGTGAGTACAATCAACTCAGTAAATAATAACCTCAAACTGTGGGCTGAAAGTAGTGACGAACTCAACCGGCACAGTTCAATATAGAAAATAATAGTGCAGAAATATAGACATGCTTTCAAGTTTGGTAGATATCTTAAAACAAGAAAATGGATCAATTGAATGATATGAAAAAAAATAGAACTCCTCAACCTCTGTCATGCTAATGCAAAGCTGTATGTGATGCACCATGCTGACAGCCTCATGTACTCACACTCTCAAATACTCAACCACTCGGCACTATATATGGCCCATACGACCTAGGGAAGATCCATCCCAGAACATATACATCACTGACTATACGTCACCCAGTACCGAGGAAGGCCAATTCAGCCCTGTGGAGAAGATCCATCTCCAGGTTCACACTCTCAAATAATCAACCACTTGGTACTGTATATGGCCCATACGACCCTGGGAAGATCCATCCTAGAACATATACATCATTGACTAAGTCAACCAGTACCAAGGAAGGCCAATCCAACCTTGTGGAGAAGATCCATCTCCATATAATATCAAACGCGCTCACTGAGGTGTATGTAGACTCCGGAGGGCTCCTTCATCCCAAGCGCTATAATAAATCAGTATAACCACTGCAACGTGTAGCTTGGTCCCATTAATGTCACTCATAATTAGGCACTCGGCCTCACTCAGTGATCAATCTCTCCAGTCTCTCTCTCAGGGACTTACGATGTCATGATACTAGCCCGAAAATAATAATATGATGCATCAATAAATAACAACAGAGACTGCGATGAGATATGAAATGAATAAATATGACTGAGTATGAAATATCAATGAAATCAGTTAGACAACAACAAGAAACGACCACTATGGGTCCCAACAGTACCGGCATAAATCCTAGACCTGATATCTAGCATGAGTGATAGTTCAATTACTTTATCACATGATGAAAACACAGATATAAACAAGATAAAACCACTATACGCTGCCATGGAGTCAACCAGGTCATAATTCTCACGGTGCACGCCTGCATGCCCGTCACTTGGCATGTGCGTCACCTCAATACCAATCACATAACACATAATTCGGGGTTTCAAACCCTCATAACCAAGTTTAAAAGAGTTACTTACCTCAATCTGGGCTAAATTCTACTCCAAAATGCCTTTGCCTCTCAAATCCGTCTCCAAATGCTTCAATCTAGCCACAAGTAGTTCAATACAATCAATATAGGCTAAAGAAATTAATTCCACATAACAAATACAAAACTATAGCCAAAATCTGAAATCGGCCCAATCTCGGCCCCTCGGGCCCATGTGTCGAAATCCGACAAAAGTCACAAAATTCGAAAGCTCATTCACTCACGAGCCCAACCATACCAAATCCATCAAAATCCGACACCAATTGGTCATTCAAATCCTCAAAACCAACTCTCCACATGCCTAGACTCAAATCCCAATTCACACCTCAAAAACACACCATCTAGGTGAGAAATCAGTGGGGAAACATAATTATTGAAAAACAATGCATACCTCAAGAATTTCACTTGAAAAGCCCTCTCAAAATCTCTAAAGTCCGAGCTCAAAATGATGAAATGAAGCCAAAAATCTCGGACCCAGCTGATATAGGTTCTGCCCAGTCACTTCCGCACCTGCGGAGCCTGGGCTCGCACCTGCGCACCCGCTGATGCGAAATATCTGGGCGCACCTGCGAAAATGACTAACTCCAGCTGCCTCCGCTCCTGCGACCCATGGTCCGCATCTGTGCTATCGCAGGTGCCCAGAAACCATCGTACCTGCGACCCCTGCTGGTCTCCACCGTTTACGCACCTACGATCAACCTGCCGCACGTGCGACATCGCATATGCGGTCCCCTCTCCAAAAGTGCGGTCACACCAGTAGTTCTCAGACTTTAGCAGCTTCTCAAATCACATTCCAAGCCCGTTATCCACCCGAAATCAACCTGAGGCCCCTCGGAACGTCAACCAAGCATACCAACAAGTCTTATAATATCATACGAACTTAATTGAATCTTCAAACCACCTCCAACAACATTGAAAACACGAATTACACACGGATTCAAGCATAAGAAACTTCAAACTTTCCAAATTCTACAAACAACACTGAAATCTATCAAATCACATCCAATTGACCTCAAATTTTGTACACAAGTCATAAATGACCCCAAACCTACTGCAACTTCTGGAATCGGAATCCGACCCCGATATCAAAAAGGCAACCCCCGGTCAAACTTCCCAAAAAATTTAACTTTGGCCTTTTCGAGCCTAATCCCACTACGAACCTCCAAATAATTTTCCGAACATGCTCCTAAGTCTAAAATCACCATACGGAGCTACTGGAATCATCATAATTTGAATTCGGGGTCGTTTACATATAGATCAACATCCGGTCGACTTTTCCAACTTAAGCTTTCCATTTAAGAGACTAAGTGTCTTATTTCACACTGAATTCACCCCGTACCCGAACAACCTAACCTGATAAGTCATATAACTGCTATAAAGCATAAATGGAGTATTTAATGGGGGAACGGGGTTACAACTCTCGAAATGACCGTCCGGGTCGTTACATCCTCCCCCTCTTAAACAAACGTTCGTCCTCGAACGGGTCTAGAAACATTTCTTGAGTATCAAATAGGTATGGATAACTACTCTGTATCTCCCGCTCGGTCTCCCAATTAGTATCCTCCACGGGCTAATCTCTCCACTGCACCTTCACTGCCACCGGCTCCACATCATAAGTCAAATCACCATCCCACTGAACCGTGCTGAAATCCAAAACATGAAACAGATCGCTGATATACTTCCGGAGCATAGAAACATGAAATATTGGATGCACACTCGACAAGCTAGGTTGCAAGGCAAGCTTGTAAGCCACCGCCCCAATCCTTTGAAGTACCTCAAAAGGCCCAATGAACCGAGGACTCAACTTGCCCTTCTTCCCGAACCTCATAACACCCTTCTCGGGACAAGCCTTCAGCAGAACCTTCTCCATAACCATGTAAGACACATCACGGACTTTCTTGTCAGCATAACACTTCTATCTGGACTGCGCTGTGCGAAGCAACTCTTGAATCAATTTAACCTTGTCCTATGCATCCTGAACCAAGTCTATACCTAAAAGTCTAGCCTCATCGGTCACAAACCAACCCACCGGAGATCCACAGCGCCTCCCATACAAAGCCTCATACGGGGCCATCTGGATGCTCAACTGATAACTGTTGTTGTAAGCAAACTCCGCGAGTGGCAGAAACTGATCCCAACAACCCCCAAAATCAATGACACAAGCGTGTAGCATGTCCTCCAATATATGAATAGTGCGCTCGGACTGTCCGTCCATCTGAGGGTGAAATGTTATGCTCAACTCAACCTGGGTGCCCAACTCTCGCTGCATGCTCTCCAAAACTGCGATGTAAATTGCGTGCCTCTATCTGAAATGATGGAAGCTGGTACACCGTGAAGACGAACAATTTCTCGGACGTAAATCTCAGCCAACCGCTTCGAAGAAAAGGTAGTACCAATTGAAATGAAGTGTGCGGACTTGGTCAGCTGATCCACAGTCACCCAAATAGCATCAAACTTCCTCGAAGTTCGTGGTAGTCCAACTACAAAATCTATGGTAATCCACTCCTATTTCCACTCTGGAATCTCTAATATCTAGAGCAATCCACTCGGTCTCTGATGCTCATACTTCACCTGCGGACAGTTAAGGAACCAAGTTACAAATCCCACTACATCCTTCTTCATTCTCCTCTACCAATAGTGCTGCCTCAAGTCCTGATACATCTTCTAGGCACCCGGATGAATGGAATACTGCGAACTGTGGGCCTCCTTGAGAATCAAGTCACGCAGTCCATCCATATTGGGCACACAAATCCGACCCTGCATCCTCAATACCCCACCATCCCCGATAGTCACATCTATGGCATCACCGTGCGGAACCGTGTCCTTAAGGACAAGCAAATAGGGATCATCATGCTGGCGCTCTCTGATGCGATCATATAAGGAGGACCAAGAAAACACACAAGTTAAAACCCGACTGGGCAGCGAAATATCCAATCTTACCAACTGGTTGACCAATGCCTGAACATCAACTGCAAGAGGTCTCTCCCCAACGGGAATGAATTCAAGACTACCCATACTCACCGCCTTTCTACTCAACGCATCAACCACCACATTAGCCTTTCCTGAATGATACAAAATGGTGATATCATAGTCTTTTAGCAGCTCTAACCATCTCCGCTGTCTCAAATTTAGATCATTTTGTTCGATAGCGTGCTGGACGCTGCGATGATCAATAAATACCTCACAAGACACACCATATAGATAGTGCCCCCAAATCTTCAACGCATGAACAATGGCAGCAAACTTCAAATCATGAACATGGTAGTTCTTCTCATGAGGCTTTAACTGGCATGAAGCATAAGCAATCACTACACCCTCCTGCATCAACACACACCCAATGCCGATCCGAGAAGCATCACAATACATTGTATAAGAGCCTGAAACTGACGGTAAAACTAGAACTGGAGCTGTGGTCAAGGATGTCTTGAGCTTCTGAAAGCTCTCCTCACACTCATCCGACCACCTCAAAGGAGCACCCTTTTGGGTCAGTTTGGTCAATGGCGATGCAATAGACGAGAAACTCTCCACAAAGTGACAATAGTAACCGGCCAAGCAGAGAAAGCTCTGAATCTCCGAATCTAACTCTGAACCGCCTCTATCTTTTTCAGATCCACCCGAATACCCTCACCTGACACCATGTGTAGTAAGAATGCCACTAAACTGAGCCAAAATTCACACTTAGAGAACTTGGCATAAAGCTTCTCCTCCCTCAGCCGCTGCAACACAATCATCAATGAATACAATAACAAACAAGTCGAGATAAGGCTGAAACACATAGTTCATCAAATGCATGAACGTTGTTGGGGCATTGGTCATTCCCAAAAACATCACAAGAAACTCATAATGACCATAGCGGGTCCTGAATGATGTCTTAAGAATATTCGAGTCCCGAATCACTCTCTGAAGCTGGTCAAATAGATCATCAATACGTGCCAAAGACACTTGTTCTTGATTGTAACTTTGTTCAACTGCCTATAATCGATGCACATTCTCATGGTACCACCATTCTTCTTCACAAACAATACCGGTGCACACCAAGGTGACACACTAGGCCTAATTAACCCCTTATCAAGGAGTTCCGAAAACTGCTCCTTCAATTCCTTCAACTCAGATGGTGCCATGGGATATGGTGGAATAGAAATAGGCTGAGTGCGCGACACCAAGTCAATACCGAAGTCAATATCCCTGTCGAGTGGCATGCCCAGCAAGTCTGCAAGAAACACATCTGGAAATTCCCGCACCACCGGAACAGAATCAATAGTAGTAGCATCGGCACTAACATCCCTAACAAAGGTCAAATAAGATAAACAACCCTTCCCAACCATCCGCTGGGCCTTCAAATATGAAATCACTCTACTGGGAACATAGTCCGGAGAACCTTTCCACTCAATTCTCGGCAACCCCGGCATCGCCAAAATCACAGTCTTAGCATGACATGGAGAAAACCAATCCATACCCAAGATCACGTCAAAATCAACCATGCTTAATAATAAGAGATCAACTCTAGTATCCAGACTCCCAATGGTTACTAAACATGACCGATATACATGGTCCACAATAATAGTATTGCCTATCGGCGTAGAGACATGAACAGATGAAATTAAGGACTCAGGGGGCATATCCAAATGATGAGCGAAGTACGATGATACATATGAATAAGTGGAACTAGGGTCAAATAGTACAGAGGCCTCTCTGTGGCAAACTGAGACAATACCTGAGATCACTGCGTCTGAAGCAACAACATCTGCTCTGGCAAGAATAGCATAGAATCGAGCCTGACTGCCACCTGATCGGCCTCCCCCACTAGGGAGACCCCTAGCTGACTAAGCTTCACACCGAGCTGGCTGAGTGGGTGGCAAAATAACGCGAGCTAAAGTCGTAGGCTAACTCCTATGCGAGCTGGACCTCCCATAAAGCGGGGATAATACCTCTTGATGTGACCCATATCTCCACACTCAAAACAACCCCTCCCTACGAATGGCGGTGGGGACTAGAGAGAGTCCTGAGCACCAGAATACTTGCTAGATGAACCTGGTGCCGATGAGCCCTGAACTAAAGGTTCATGGGATGAACTTTGAGCTAGTAGGGCACTGAGAGTTGACTGGCCCCGATGATAACTATATGAACTATGGCTGGATGATGCACCACGGTGAACTAGATGACCTGTCTGAGCGTTCCTGTAAGGTCGACCTCTGTCGCGGTAAACTTGACCCCCTAAAGGAACACCACTAAAATTACCTGATCCGTGAGGCTTCTTGGCCTCCCTCTCACCCAGCTTCTAACTGCAGACCATCTCTATCTACCGAGCAATGTCGACAACCTCATCAAAGGTAGCACCAGATACCCTCTCCCTAGTCATTAGCAACCGTAACTGATATGCGAGGCTATCGACGAACCTCTGAATCCTCTCCCTATAAATGGGAACTAGCCAAACTGCATGACGAGCCAACTCGGAAAACCTTATCTCATATTGCGTCACAGACATGCCATCCTGACGAAGCTTCTCAAACTGCCTATGTAGCTCCTCTCTACGAGACTATGGCACGAACTTCTCCAAGAAGAGAACGGAGAACTCCAGCCATGTAAGTGGTGCTGCATCGACCGGCATATGCCTCCCATAAGCCTCCCACCATCTGAAGGAAGCCCCAAAAAACTAAAAAGTAGTGAACGAGACCCCACTGGTCTCCAAAATACCCGCTATCCGAAGCATTCGTTCAAACCTATCTAGAAAACCCTGAGCATCCTCTGACTCAGCACCACTAAATAATGGAGGTCGAAGCCTACCAAATATCTCAAGCCTCCTTTGCTCATCGTCTGCCATAACGGGGACTACTGGGGTCTGAGCAGCTGTAGCCGGCTGGGCAGGTAATGCCCTCGATATCTGAAGTCCCTGCTCTACCTGATCTGGAGTACGAACAACAGGGGTATGAGTACCTCCCCTAGCCTGAGAAGTGGCAGGTGTGGCCTGAGCCGAAACCACCTGAGCAAGGCCAGTGCAAAGCTAGGTATATCTCTGCCACGATCATTGGGACAATAGTGTAAGTCTGTCCCTAAATCCCTTCCATTAAGGTCTTGGTAACCATATCCAAACGAGTGTGAATCTTGTCTCCTTGAATTGGAAATACTATCATACCCAAAAAACAGACGATGAACACAAAAACCCGACGATGAGTCCAGCCCAGGGAAGTGATGGTAAACTCATCATGATAGTTACGGTAGGATGTGCCATGCCCATAACGCTCATAGAGGAAGTCAAAATGTATGTAGGACTACTTCAGGCAGACTAGCTCGTCATTCTTTCTAAGACCCATCATTTTCAGAAATCCCCTAGAAGTACGATTTTCCGGTACCAGCAGACCAGGGCTATCCCAGGGTAGTCCGGCAAAACCTCCTATTTCCTCAAGAAGGGGAGTCATCTCTATATTACCAAAACGGAAAACAACCCTCTTTTCATCCCAGAACATAGTAGTGGTCTCGATCAGTACATTGTTTGGCCGAATGTCCAGCAAAGAAGGTAAATTTCCAAGAATTATTTTCACATGGTTCTTGTCGCTTGGCGAGAGATTTTTCCACCAATCTAGCAATAGAGGTGAGATACTTCTGACCATACCGAACCTGGGGACTTCGTGCCTCATTTATGCAAAACAAATAAAGTTATCCCTTTCCCCCTCCATATTTGACTACTTACACATTAATGATTAGCATATCAACAAGTTTTCTCCAAATAATGCACGTATCATGATCGTGCCCATTGGGATTATGGAAATCCCGATGGACTTTGGACAGGGTTTTCCTTAGAGAGTTATTATGCGGACAACATTCTAACCCATGCTATGTTTGTACATGATGCATGAACAGTTAACATCAGAGTAGGGTTTTCTATAGAAGTCTAGACCGGTACCCTCAAGTGGACAACCTGAGAGGGAAAGGCATGGAACCGTTGACTGCACTGCTGATCGACTAGTTTTACCGCAAATAAGCCTTTCCAAATTTAAAAAAAGAGTGATATAGGAAGAGCGCAGACACTCATCAAGTGCCGCTATGGTATTAACTGCGCACGAGTGGAATATGATGCAGAGCATGTAATTATGCAAAAAATAAAACAGCACCTTGTCAAGTATTTTGCATGAGGAAAGCGATAAATGCGATATTTAATAAATGTAAAGACAGGAAAGAAAGAAAAACAAAGGAGTTAGTTCGCATAATGAAAAAATTATAATAAAGCGGTAAAATGGGTAGGGATTGGGAAAGATATATAGATTGAAGCCAGCGAACAAGGTTAAACAAAAAATTGCATGTAATTTCATGTAAAAGGGAAAATAGGGAAGGGGTGTGCATGTAGCAAATAAACGGTGAATTTGAGCATAAAATAATAAAGACACGCTTATCGAGGGAGACTAATTCACACAGATCAAGTTCATTATGGTAAGAGCCTAAGGATATCCCCAGCAGAGTCGCCATGCTGTTGCGCCCCCTTTTTCTCGCGAAATCGGGTTTCGACATTGACAACTCTTTTAGAAATGGAGGAAGGGTTATTAAGAGAGAGTCGCCACCTAACAGATTAAGGTGCGTTAGGGCACCTATTTCAAATGACTCGGGTTTACTAGTTTGCGTCACCAAAGATCGGGTAAGGGCTCAAATTACCTCGAGGAGAAGGTGTTAGGTACTCCTCAAGGTCCACAACGGTGGGTCCCGGCCGAACTTAAATCATGTGAATTAGTCTAAGAGAGAGGAGAAACATAAAGAAAGAATTATTTTAATAAGAGTGGGGGGTCCTAAGTTTTTTAGCCTAAAGGATCACCCCGTGCAACATAAATAATACTTCGTAACTCCCCCAAGACGGGGGTGTTACTTATATTATTCAGCGGGCACAGACTATCATCTCCTGCTGCACGATTACTATCTTTAAGTTATTTACCTAAAGTTCTCTAATCAATTCTAAATCGTACCCTATGCTTACACTACCCGTCCCTTGCCTATGGCCCAGGAGGCGTTTGGACCTCTATTTTTGGATGGTTCTAGACTTAACTTAGGTTGCTCAAAAATGATAAAAACTAGGCAACATACAAAACAAATTGGACTTTCGTGTAAAAGAAAATAAGGGTTCATGTTAGCCTCCACACTTAGGCAGCAAATGCACGCAAACATATTAAGCGTTTTGATAGTTTCAACGATTGAAGTCGTTAGGCCCTATAGACATGATTTCTATATGATTCTGGATTTTAATCATGCGAGCAGTTATGCAAAGTAATTTCTAAGTGATTGCACAGTTGTCTACTGATTATAAGTATAAGCAGTTGAAACCTATAAACATGCTATCTTGGTGATTTACTCAGTATTTGGCAGTATTAAACACGAGAGATATTCAGAATTACTCAGTTGTTCCTATAGGCATGCTTTCTACTGTGTTCATCGGGACAGTGTTTTTTAAAGCCTAGTTTTAGCACTTAACGCAGATAGTGATTACCCTATAGACATGATTCCTATCTTTGATGATTGAAACTGGTTTTAGTTCTTATATACTAAATGAGCAAGTATGACAATATCATATCAATCAATTAAGAACCCTATGGGCATGACTTCTAAAAATGCAGATTTATAAATGACCCTATGATCATGATGCCTAATGAATATGCTGCAATGCAAATTGAACTTTGGTTATTTTATTCCCTATAGGCATGGTATCTAAAAAGCAGAATAGGCAGGTTATCCATAGAGCTTATTCGAGCAAGTAAACACCTATAGGCAGGTTATCTACAGAGCATATTCGAGCAAAATAAACACCTATAGGCAGGTTATCTAACATACAATAGCAGAATGTATTTGAATAAAGTAAACACCTATAGGCAGGTTATCTAACACAATAGCATAATGAGCAAAGTAAACACCTATAGGCAGGTTATCTAACATACAATAGTGGAATGAGAAAAGTAAACGCCTATAGGCAGGTTATCTAACACAATAGCAGAATGAGCAAAGTAAAACCCTATAGGCAGGATTTCTACCCATTTTCATGCAAATGTTAAAATAAATCCAGTTTCCAATTTACTAATACCCCAATTGTTATTACAAATAATTATTACAGACCAGAATTTAATGAATGAATTATAAAGTATATAAAACTATAGGAAGCCTATAGGAGGCCCAAATGCACCTGGACATGCCAGGCCTTCAACTCATAGTGGCTCCAAAAGCCCATGTTCATGGTTACACCATAACCAGCGGTGAATGATTCACCCATATCTCAAGGATAAGCATACAGAAACCAAATCTATAGTGTGTCAGAATTTCCAAGGGCTTCAAAAACACAGGGCAGTGCTCACACTAGAGAAGAATGATCAGAACAGTTCAAAGAAGACTAGGGACCAAGTCCTAGTGTGTTAGAGTTCACGAGGGTCTCATATGAACCATGAGCAGTGCTCACACTAGGGAGGCCAAGGGACAGAACCTAAATTTCTTTGTCTTTCAGCCAGCAAAGAGTGAGAATTCAGGAGAGTAGGATGGGATTAGGGGGTACTGAATCACACATAGAACATAAAAAGATAGCAACACATTTGAACCTAGTCAAACTTAATCCCGTTTTTAGAAGTTAACACAGTCACATGCTAATAAGACCAGTTCATAAACATGTTCACAGTGATAATAAAGACTGCAGATCAGACTAAGTCACAGAAAGAAAGCTCATTAATTAACAGTAGGTCAGGAACACACTAATTAGTATGAGGAACTAATTAAATAATTTAGCAGAGGTATCATAACATAGTGAGCACAGAACCAAACAAATCACATGGTAACAGGTTCAACAAACAAACTGATGAATCTGTTAAGGCACATATAATTAACCAGTCCTTAAGAAGAGGTATGAAAATATTTTTACTCTAAAAGACAACCCTAAATAACACAAAGTTAGGCAGATTTCACTAATCGATTCAACTAAGTTCAACACGTCTTAACTATAAGTAATAGCATTTAGGCAACATGGTTTAATGGAAGCAACACATTAAATAAGTAATCATAATGGAATAGCAAAGGATTCAATAACTCACCAGTTAAAGTGAAACGGGGAAAAAGGAATCCAACAGTGTAGCAATTATCATCAACATAAGCAGAACAGTTGAGGATTTCTGGCCTTGGCTTTCAGCCGGCCAGGAATCAAAAGCACAGAATAATATTGCTAGAGATAATAGGAGTGAAAGATTTTGTTTATAGTAGTGAGAAATTTCGAGCTCTAAAATCTATTTTTTTTCCAGAGGAAAGTGGGAGGGGTTCGAATAGTACTGCCTCCCTTATCCTTAAAAGAATTGCTCACTTAAATACTGAGGTCAGTGTTTAAATCATTAGGGTTGAACCCTAAATTTTAGGTGGAAATACACAAAATCAGTAGGAAATAAGGAAAAGAATCACATAAGGCAGACAAGAGATTATTATAAAAAAAGGAATACTGAATCGAACCAGATTTGGTTTAAGTAAAAAGGGTTGGAAGCCCTAAATTAGGTAAACCCCAAAATTAGCAGAGAATAATGGCAAAGAATCATGTATTAACACATATAAATGAACGTAGACAGGGATTATTCAAAAGAGACATGAAATTGAACCAGATTAGTTCGAGTAAAAAGGGTCTGAAACCCTAATTTTTGGTAAAACACAAAATCAGCAAGAATAAAGGAAAAGAACACATATTAGCACAAAATAAACATATATAGGAACTTAAAAAAAGGAAACTTATAATCGAACCAGATTTGGTTCAAGTAAAAGGGGTTTGAAACCCTAAATTAGGTAAGTCACAAAATCGGCAAAAATCAACAGACCCATAAGTAATAGAGAAAATATAGACAAAGAAAATGTTAAAAAAAATAGAGGTTGAACCAGATTTGGTTCAAATCAAAGAAGAACTGGAACCCTAACCTTTAGGGCTTAGTGCGAACCAAGCGAGATATGATCGATTGCTGATGTTGAGATTTTGGATGTGTAACACGAAAGTATTATGGAAGTTTTTCTCTCGAGATGATTGTGTATGAGGGACGTGTTCGCCTTATGAGTTGTGAAATTGGGACCAAACTTAGAGATTCACGTACTCTAGGGATTTGAATACCAAAAGGGTTCTAAGAGGGAGGGTCTTCCTTGGTTAAGGATAGTGAGAGTATATTAAGAGGTTGGCGACTGAGTGTATGTATTGTGGATGGGTTATTGTGGTCCTTTCGGAGGTTATCTATATATTCAGGAGGATTGGAATTGAATTGGAGGACAGTGGTAGGGCCATTGAGGATATGCATTCTACATCGGGTCAGATTCTTTTACTCAACACAACTATTGTTGAAAGGTGTGTCATCGGTTATAGTTGGTCTTATTCATGCCTGATATGTTTGGGGTGTTGCTCTGCTATGATATGATGAGCAGTGAGAATGTTGACTATTTACACCCATGATGTGGTTCTGTTTGGGCCTTGTGGCGGAATTCGAGTGAGATGGTTCATGGGGTGTTGAATGATTGATTTTGCCTTGGTTATGGTTTTCCTATTTGTGGTATATTGTTTTATCTGTTTCTCCATGGTTATGATCATGCACATCGTGTATTTGTTGTTGATATGCATATGGTTATCGATTATGAGCATCATGGTTCGGGGCATTGCATGTGGATCGATGTTTGGATTGGGTCGTGCATCGCTGCAGAGTTATGTTGGAATATGATCCTTTGTGTTTATCTTGTATGGTTTGGTTCTCCTCTGTGTTATGGGTTCATAGCAGTGCGCTTGTGGTGGTATCTGTTGATCTTGCGAAACCATTATCTCATTGATTCTCTTTCCATTTTTGGGTACATTTGAGTTGTTGTCTATTTGGTGCACGGATTGCACGGTATGTGGCTGTAAATAGTATTGGCATGACATGTCAGTTGAACAGCTTGTAATGGATGAGGTGAGGTTATTGGACTTGGAATGAGTGCTATCAAATTTTATTAAGGTATGTTTGGAAGAATACCGTCTCTAGTCAGCTTAGAATTTGGAAATGCTTCTTATCGGGCGAGAAAGGTCCGTGACTTGCTGATATGATGAGTGATAATGAATTTTCGCATGTTTCTTTTGTCATTAGCAGTGTACGAAGGTTGATAACAAGATTGTGTTTGATATGAGGTTTGATATCGGTACTGGGTTTGTTATTAAGCAACTATTGTGGTGGGAAGTTATTGCTATAAGAATCTGGGTTATGATGTATATCATACAATTATATCTTGGGTTGTGGTTATGTCTTGATATAGCTCTTTCAGACTTGCACTGTCTATAGATGCGAGAATCGAGTCTTATAATGAGTTCCGGATGTTGGAGATTTGATTCTAAGGTTTATGGGCTAAGGCTGAAGTAATGATCTTCAGCCAGGTTGTGTTGTCAGACTTATATGGATTGGGGTGACATGGGATCACCCACGGATATATGTACTGGGAGATTATACAGTGATTTGATGGCTCTTGAGCGACCCTTGGCACGTTCGAGGATGAAAGTATATTTAAGTGGGGGATAATGTAATGACCCGACCGGTCGTTTTGAGCATTTATATTCAGTTCGGGGGTTCGAGGTCATGAATATCTTTATATGGTGCATTATGACTTGCATGTATTGTCAGTTTTGTCTTTGAGTTGTTCGAAATTGATTTGGAAGAATGACCTAAATAGGGAGCATTAAGTTGGAAGAGTTGATCAAGTTTGATTTTCATGTATTTGATCTCAAATCGGAGTTTTGATGGTACCGTTAGGTCCGGATGGTGATTTTGGACTTGGGCATATGCACGGAGTTGCATTTCGATATTTCTAGAAGGTTTTGGCGCTAATTGGCGAAAGTTGGCAATTTAAAGGTTTGGAAAGTTCATAAGTTTGACGGGGAGTTGACTTCGATGTTATTGGGTTCGAATTGTTGTTCTGGGAGTTGAAAAAGGTTCGTTATGTCATTTGGAACTTGGGTGCAAAATTTATGGTTATTCCGAGTTGTTTTGATATGGTTCAACACGAGTTTTGAAAGTTAAAAGTTCAAAAGTTCATCAAGTTTGATTGAGGAGTGATTCGTAGTTTTGATGTTGTTATGTGTGATTTGAGGCCTCGAGTAGGTCTACGTTATGGTTTGGGACTTGTTGGTATGTTTCAGACGGGGTCCCGAGGGGCTCGGGTGAGTTTCGGTTGTATCCGCTGATAATTTTGTCTCATGTTGCATTGCTAAAGAATTTTTGGTGCTGGTGTTTCCGCATCTACAGAAGTTTGGATGCAGATGCGAGTCCGCAGATGCATACATGTTATTGGAGAAGCGATTGGTCTGGTGGGCATGAAGGCCATAGGTGCGGGGACATGAGCGCATCTGCGCGACCGCAGGTGCGGTCCCCTGAGCGTAAAAGCGTGATCGCAGAAGCGGAGTCTTGATCGCAGAAGCAGTAGGTGATGAGTTGAGGAGTTTTCGCAGAAGAGAGATTGAGGCCGCATATGCGGTTCCGCAGAAGCGGGCATTTAGTCGCAGATGCGACTTACCTGGACAAAACATTATATATTCGAGGGTTTGTTCATTTTATCACAACTTGAGATTTGGAGCTTAGTTTTGGATAATTTTGGAGAGTATTTTCACCACATGGATTGCGGTAACTATTTTCTACTCGGATTTGATTATATTACATAATTCTATCTTCTATTTTGGTATTTGATTGATGATTGTAAAATAGAAATTGGGGGTTTTTGTCTAAACCTTCCTAAAGTAAATAATTGAGTTTTGAACATCGATTCAGAGTCGGATTTGAGTGAAATTAGTATGGTTGGACTCATATTTGAATGGGTTGTCGGAATTTGTGAATTTTGTCGTGTTCTGGGGTATGGGCCCGGGCTGACGTTTTGGTTGCCTTTGAGTTTTTGATTAAAGATTTGACCTTTATCGCTTGGGATTGTTTCTTGAGGCATTATTTTGATGTTTTTGAGTTGCTTTTGGCTAGTTTCGAGCCGTTCGGAGGTTGATTCGTGCGGGATGGCTTTTCTGGAGTATTGTTTGGCTTGCTCGATATTTGATTTGGCTAGTTTGAGGAAAGTATCTTACCTAAACTTGATTGAGGCACTAGTTGCCTGAGTTATTTGTGATAGCTACGTGCTATGGGTGCACATGTGTGTGGGGTTAGAGACCATGTGAGAGCACCGAGGTATTTATCCATGCTCGGGGTAGTGCTTAAACTATAACATGCCTTAAATTGATTGTTAAGTTGTATGTTGTGATGTTTCTCATATTTGTAACCCTAATGTGAACTATTTGAGGCTAATTCCCTAAATGAATTTGATAATTGCTGTGATGAAATTGTCGATTTGAGCTATGATAGCACACTCTACACATGCATACACCTTAGCATGTCATTTATATCTGCCCAAGAGCATGGAATCAAATATTCATGATCATATACATGTATTCTTGTATATTTGCTTCTGTGTGATATGATTTGGACTGGATGCCTGTGACCCACCGGGCGGATTGTGTTGTTATTCCTGTGATCACCCCAGGTGGATTGTGTTGTTATGCCTGTTACCATGCCAGGCAGATTATGTTGTTATGCAGTGACCACACCGGGTAGATTGTGATATTTAGCTTGTGACCACACATGGCGGATTATGTTGTTATGCTAGTGACCACACCGGGCGGATTGTCATATTTAGCCTATGACCACGCAAATTTTGATTATCGACACGTGAGTTATCTGTGTGGTTGATATTCTTGGCACGTGAGTTGTCCGTGCAGTACATGAGTTGTCGTGCAGATCCAGATATTGATATTATTGGCACGTGAGTTATTCGTGCAGTTGATATTATTAGTACATAAGTTGTCCTTGCATCATGTGAGTTGTCCGTGTAGCGTGTGGATATGGATATATCCCCCTAGGGTCACCCTATCATGTTTCTTTCTTGATGGTGTACACGCGGATTGTGAGAAACTGATTCTGGTTGATGTGAGCTCTGAGAGAGCTGGTTATTGCTTTGGTTCGGTTACTGAGATTCTGATGTGGGCCTGAGAGCCGTGATGTGAATTCTATTTGGACCGGGTTACGCGCTACAACAGATTTATATTTGGTTATTGCATTTCATCCTTACTTGCAATTTTCTTGGTTGTTACTTGATTTATTTGAATATCTTCCTTACATGCTGGATTGTTGACTGAGCAAAATCCGTTGAGAAAACTGAGAGCACCAATGTGGTTTTATATGTGATTTCATGATTTGATTATATTTTCTATTTTGTACGTGCTGGAATTATGAACTGTACAATTTATAGCGAGTATCAATTATAATTCTAGATTCTATTACCTTATCGAGGTTAGTTATGATACTTATTGAGTACATGGGGTTGGTTGTACTCATACTACACTTCTGTACCTTGCATGTAGATCTATGAGCTGAGACGCTATGGATGACGGGAGCTGGCAGTGAAGATGTACTTGCGTTCCGGATATAGATATCACTTACTCTTGGTAGCTTTAGATTTGAATTCTATTTATGTACATTCCAAATATGTGTTGTTTTTATTTCACATCAGTTTTGTAAATCTAAGTCTTAGTGGCCCAGTCCTTGTACTACCCATCCTTGGGTTATTGAATAAAGTTTTAGTTATTTCATTTATCGATCCCTTATTATTCCCATTTTAATTATGTTGACTGTTAGTTGGCTTACCTAGCGGGTTGGGTTAGGTGCCATCACAACTAGTGGATTTTGAGTCGTGACGACTTGGTATCAGAGCTCTAGGTTCGTAGGTTCTAAAAGTCATGAGCAAATGCCTAGTAGAGTCTTGCAGATCAGTATGATGACATCCATGCCTATCTTCGAGAGGCTATAGGGCACGCAGGAAAATTTCCCATATTTCCTTCTTTATTATGCGACATTGATTCAACTTAAAGCATATCTCTTTGAATTCCTTCCACTCACTTGTACGTGATCTTAAGGATTTGGTATCAACTATGCATCAACGATTTGTGATTTCCTGGATAAGGTGCGAGATGTGTTCTCGATGTTGTGGTTATGGGACAGTTTGGAGGACTTGAGGCCAAGTTTACACCATAGCTTGGGCTCGGTAGTTTCAATTGTGTAAGTATGTGCGTCTAGGCTTATATGTCCGGTAGTGTCCCTAAGAGTGGAATTTATGTCTTGGTGAGTGGTCGAATGGCTATATGATGAGTATGATATGACTGCGAGATATGTTCAGATGGTTTGGATGTGATGAGAAGAGTTTGCTTGGGATGTGAAAAGGTCGTGTGCTTGATTTTTGTCTTGATGTGTTGTACAGTCTCAAGTTATGAGCGTGTTGAGGGATCTTTCATGGTTTTCATTTGTGGGATGAAGTAGATTCTTATGTCTTGTTGGCGAGTTTAGACTCGGGAAGATTTAGCGATTGCATAGTGGTTGTGACCATGGTAGAGCATAGAGAGATGCCAGTTTGAGGCTAAGCATGTGGGTTATCACCTACGAGGTAGTCTACGAATTGTGATTCTTATGATATTTTGTGGAGAGGTTCTTTCTACCACTGGGTTATATTTGTTGCAATTTGAGTTTGAATCACCTGGGGAAAGTGGCTTGACTATCACGAGGATGAATGTGAGTTTGTAAACGATTTGAGGTATTTTTATGATCAGAGCTACATGAACTTATTGAAGATTAAGTTGAATTATAGTGCGGTGTTATGGCGATAATGGAGTAAGGGCATTATGTGTTATCAGATGTTGTGTCCTATGGCTTTGAGCCAAGTGGGGGATTCGGATATCGACGATCAGATTGCATGGTTATGTATTATATTGGTTTCGGTCCGAGGCATATTTGAGGATCAATTGCGACCTGAAGAGGTTGGCTTTGAGGATGACTTGAGCAAAGGAATTTTTGGATGCATGATATGCTATATTTTATGGGGACACATAAAATTTTGTAACGATTCGGGTTGTTATTAGTAGTAAAGGTAGTGTGCATGGAGTAGGGATTCACTCGGTTGCTTAGAGATATGGAGTACTTCTTTGGGTGTTGATGTGCTAATGGAGCACAGGTCGTTCGACTCGTTTGGGCGGTGCATTCAGGATTAGAATAGGGCGGATGACTCTCAAGAAGGTTCTAATGGGTTCGAGATTCATATGTGGTATTTAAGAAATTTTCGGATTTATAAAAGGCTAAGATTTGAGATTTACGATGGATAGTGTTGAGACTCACGATATTTCTAAATCATTATGGATTCTACATTTCAGTACTAGGGAGGTTAAGGAAGCATCTTTAGATTTGTGGGAGGTCTCTTCAGAGTGGGCATTCTGGTTGCGGTACTTTTGGGTGCTTAAGAGGGAATATAGTGGCTTATGGGTTTTAAAATGACGTGGTTTCATGCTAGGATCTCTTATGGTGAGCTTTGGGTAAGGATCGTGGTGTACTGGCAAGGATAAATGTTAACTTAAAGGCAATTCGAAAGGAACTCGGAGAAATAGGACAGCTTGGTGGTATGGTGGATCAACATGGTAATGGATATGATTGGTTCTTTTGGTTCTTATGATGTGGTGGGGCTTTACCGGTGCTTTGTGGCAATACTCTTGGGTTTAGCGACATGCGTGACTTGGTTGAGTTAGAGGGATTTAATTATGATAGATTGGTTATGTGCAAATGGGTTTCAAAGAGTTCTCTATAATTTTGACCATGGCTTGGGACAAATGTTTTCTTCTGGCATGAGGGGTATGTTACGTGTTGTGATTTTCTCTTGGATGTGAGTCAAGTGAAAGGTTTATGGCTAACGGAATGTGTATCCTATTTGTGGTTCATGGTTAATAATGGGGTTTTAGTGTCTTCCTATAATGGCATGATGGATGCGATGTGACATGTGGTATTAAGATTTGCATGTGCAAGTTTGTGGTTCAATATTGAAGGGAAGGTCATGAGTTCTAGACAACATGGACAACTTCAGATGTTTAGAAGAATGCTGACACTATTTTGATATTATCTGAGGAGAGCATGTATTTTAGAAAGGCGCACTGTGTTTTTACTTGCGGATGCTTGATTGATATTACGGTAATCGCCTGGTTGATTGACTGCTGATGTTTAGATTTTGGCTGTGTAGCATGAAAGCATTGTGAAAGTATTTCTCAGGATATGATTATGTACGAGGGACGTGTTTGCCTTATGATAGTGAAGTTGGGATAAAACTTAGAGATTCATGTATTTTAGGGATTTGAAGACCAAAAGGGTTCTGAGAGGCAGGTTGTCCCCTTGGTTGCCAACAATGAAGGTATGTTAAGAGGTTGACATCTGAGTGTATGTATTGTGGATGGGTTATTGTGGACCTTTCATAGATTATCTATCTATTTTGGTAGGATCGGAATTGAATTGGAGGCCATTGGTAGGCCCATTGATGATTTGCATTCCACATTGGGCCGGATTTGTTTACTCAGCACAACTATTGTTGAAAGGTGTGGCATCGGTTAGAGTTGATCTTATTCGTGCCTGATATGTTTGGGGTGTTTCTCTGCTATGCTATGATGGGTTGTGAGACTGTTGACTATTTACACTAGTGATGCAGTTCTGTTTAGGCCTTGTGATAGAATTCGAGTGAGATGGTTCTTGGGGTGTTGAATGGTTGATTGCGCCTTGGTTATGGTTTTCCTATTTGTGGTATATTATGCTATCCGTTTCTCTATGGTTATTATCATCCTCATCACATATTTGTTGTTGATATGCATATGGTTGTTGATTATGAGCATCATGGTTCGAGGTAGTTCATGTGGACCGGTGTTTTGATTGGGTCGCATATCGCTACTGAGTTATATTGGGATTTGATCCTTTGTGTTTATCTTTTATGGTTTGGTTCTCCTTTGTTTGTTGGGTTCATAGCCATGCGCTTGTGGTGGTATCTGTTGAGCTTGCAAAATGGTTCTCTCATTATTTCTCTTTCCATTTTGGGCATATTTGAGTTGTTGCCTATTTGGTGCACGGATTGCATGGTATTAGCTATAGATGGTATTGGCATCGCATGTCGGTTGAATAGCTCTTAATGGATGAGGTGAGGTTATTGGACCTGGAATGAGTGTTATCAGATTTGGTTAAGGTATGCTTGGAAGAATATAATATCTAGTCCGCTTAGAATTTGGAAATGGATTTATCGGGCGAGAAAGCTCCACGACTTGCTGATATGATGAGTGGTAATGAATTTTTGCGTGTTTCTTTCATCATTTGCAGTGTACAAAGTTTTATAACAAGGTTTTGTTTGATATGTGGTTTGATATTGGTACTAGATTTGTTATTGAGTGGCTATTGTGGTCGGAAGTTATTGCTACGAGAATTTGTGTAACGCGGAATATCATGCAATTATATCTTGGGTTATGGTTATGTCTTGATACATCTTGTTCAGACATGCACAATGTATAGATGCGAGAATCAGGTTTTATAATGAGTTTCGGATGTTAGAGATTCGATTTTAAGGTTTCTGGGCTAAGGTTGAAGTAAGGATCTTCATCTAGGTCGTGTTGTCAGGCTTATATGGATTGGGGTGGCGTGGGATCACCCACGGGTATGAGTACGGGGATGTTATATGGTGAATTGAAGGATTTGGAACGACTCTTGGCACGTTCGAGGACGAACATATGCTTAAGTAGAGGAGAATGTAATAACCCGACCGGCCGTTTTGAGTATTTGCATTCAGCTCGGTGGTTCGAGGTCATGAATAGCTTCATATGGTTCATTATGAATTGCGTGTATCGTCGGTTTTGGTCTTCATATTGTTCGCAATTGATTTGGAAGAATGATTCCTAAATAGGGAGCATTAAGTTGAAAGTGTTGACCAAATTTGACTTTTGTGTATTTTACCTTAGATCAGAGTTTTGATGGTACCGTTAGATCCGGATGGTGATTTTGGACTTGGGCATATGCACATAGTTGCATTTGGATGTTCCTAGAAGGTTTTGGTGCTAATTGGCGAAAGTTGGAAATTTGAAGGTTTGGAAAGTTCATAGGTTTAACTGCGAGTTGTATTCGATGTTATCGGGTTCAGATTATGGTTCTGGGAGTTGGAATAGGTTCGTTATGTCATTTGGAACTTGTGTGTAAAATTTGAGGTCCATCCAAGTTGTTGTGATATGGTTCGGTACGAGTTTTGGAAGTTAAAAGATAAAACATTTATCAAGTTTGATTTGAGGTGCGATTCGTAGTTTTGATGCTTTTATGTGTGATTTGAGGCCTCGAGTAGGTTCGCGTTATGTTTTGGGACTTGTCGGTATGTTTCAGACGTGGTCCCGAGGGGCTCAGGTGAGTTTTGGACGTGGTTCAAATCATTTTGTCTCATGTTGCATTACTGAGGAATTTCTTGTGCTGGTGTTTCCACATCTGCGGAAGTTTGGACGGAGATGCAAGTCCGCAGATACGGACATGTTATCGCAGAAGCGAAAATGGTTTGGTGGGCGTGAAGGTTGTAGGTGCGGGGACATGAGCACGTCCATGTGACTGTAGGTGTGGTCCTCTGAGCGCAGAAGCGCGATCGCAGAAGCAGAGTCTTGATCGCAAAAGCGGTAGGTGCTAAGTTGAGGAGTTTTCGCAAAAGCGAGATTGAGGCCGTATATGTGTTCCGCAGAAGAGGGCATTTAGTCGCAGGTGCGACTTACCTAGGCAGAACGTTATATATTTGAGGGTTAGTTCATTTTATCATAACTTGAGATTTATAGCTCGATTTTGGTGATTTTGAAGAGGATTTTCACCACATGGATTGGCGTATGTATTTTCTACTCAGATTTGATTATATTACATGATTTTATCTTCGATTTTGGAATTTGATTGATGGTTTTAAAAGAGAAATTAGGGAGTTTTGTCTAAACCTTTCTAAAGTAAATAATTGAGTTTAAACTTCAATTAAGAGTAGGATTTAAGTAAAATTTATATGGGTTGACACTTATTCAAATGGGTTGTCGGAATTTGTGAATTTTGTCAGGTTCCGAAGTGCGGTTCCGGGTTGACGTTTTGGTTGACTTTGAGTTTTTGATTAATGATTTGACCTTTATCGCTTGGGTTTGTTTCCTAAGGCATTATTTGATGTTTTGAACTTGCTTTTGGCTAGTTTCGAGCCGTTCGGAGGCTGCTTCGTGCGGGATGGCATTTCTGGAGTATTGCTTGGCTTGATCAGTATTTGTTTTGGCTTATTTGAGGAATGTATCTAACCTAAACATTGTTGAGGCACTAGTTGCCTGTGTTATTTGTGATAGCTACGTGCTATGAGAGCGCATATGTGTGGGGTTAGAGACCATGTGCGAGCACCGAGGTATTTATCCATGCTCGGGGTAGTGCTTAGGCTATGACATGCCTTAAATTGATTGTTAAGATGTATGCTGTGATGTTTCTCATATTTGAAACCTTGGTGTGAACTATTTGATCCATGTTTGATGTTACATAGAAGCTAATCCCCTGAATGAACTTGATATTGCTATTTTCTTGATGAAATTGTCGATTTGAGCTATGATAGCACACTTTGCACGCGCATACACCTTAGCATGTCATTTATACCTGTCCAGGAGCATGAAATCTAATATTCATGTTCATATGCATGTACTCTTGTATATTTGTTTATGTGTGATATGATTTGGACTGGATGCTTGTGACCATGCCATGCAGATCGTGTTGTTATGTGACCATCCTAGGCGGATTACGTTGTTATGCATGTGACCACGCCGGATGGATTGTGTTGTTATGCCTGAGACCACGCCGAACGGATTATGTTGTTATGCATGTGATCACACCGAACGGATTATGTTGTTATGTCTGTGACCACATTAGGCGGATTATGATATTGAGCCTGTGATTACGCCGGGCGGATTGTGATTATCAGCACGTGAGTTGTCCGTGCGGATCAGTATATTGATATTATTGGCACGTGAGTTATTCGTACAACGCATGAGTTGTCCGTGCGGTTGATATTATTAGTACGTGAGTTGTCCTTGCAGAACATGAGTTATCCGTACAGCGTGTGGCTATGGATCCATTCCCCTAGGGTCACCCTCTCATATTACTCTCTTGATGGTGTACACGTGGATTGTGAGAAGCCGATGGGTTTCTAGTTGATGTGAGCTATGGGAGAGCCGGTTATTGGTTTGGTTCGGTTACTGAGAGCCATGATGTGAATTCTATTTGGTTCGGGTTGCGTGCCGTAACATATTTATATTTGGTTATCGCATTTCATCTTTACTTGTAATTTCCTTGGTTGTTACTTGATTTAATTGCATATCTTCCTTATATGCTGGATTATTGACTGAGCAGAATCCATTGAGAAAACTGAGAGCACCAATGTGGTTTTATCTGTGATTTCATGATTTGATTATATTTTCTATTCTCTATGTGCTGGAATTATGAACTGTACAGGTGATATCGAGTATCATTTATAATTCTTGCTTTTATTACCTCGCCGAGGTTAGTTATGATACTTATTGAGTACATGGGGTCAGTCATACTCATACTGCACTTCTGCACTTTGCGTGCAGATCTATGAGCTGAGATGCGATGGATGACGGGAGCTGGCAGTGAAGGCGTACATGCATTCCGGATATAGCTATCACTTACCCTTGGTAACTTTAGATTTCAATTCTATTTATATACATTCCAAATAGATGTTGTATTTATTTCATATTAGTTTTTTAAATCTAAGTCTTAGTGGCTCATGACTTGTACTACCAGTCCTTGAGTTATGGTATAGAGTTTCAATTATTTCATTTATCGATCCCTTATTATTCCCATTTGAATTGTGTTGACTATTAGTTGGCTTACCTAAGGGGTTGGGTTATATGCCATCATGGCTAGTGAATTTGGGGTCATGACACACTCGTCACTCACACATGTGTAGATCCAATAACACATAGCACATAACAAATATAGTACCTACCGGATAAATTCCTCCTCACAAGGTGAGACAGGAGAATTACCTCACTCAAAAATCCGATAACTAGCTCCAACGCCTCTCTAGCACCTCAAATCAAGGTTAAACGATCCGAAACTAGGCAAAGAACATGCAAACCGATCAAAATATACTCAAAACGCATAATTTCATTAATTATAATTAATTCCCAACTCTACACGAAATGCCAACAAAGTCAACCCCCGGGCCACGCACCCGGATTTCAAAAATTCTCGAAGATAAATACTACCCTTAGCACCACGAACTTAAATATATAATTTATTCTCAATTCCATGTCCAATTTCTTGGTCAAAATTCAAAAACACTATTCCTAGGTTTTCTTTCAAAATCCCACAATTTCTACCAATTTCCATGTTAAAATCCATATATGATTCATGTATTTAACTCACAATGAGTAGGAATCGCTTACCTTGTGATGGATGATGAAACAACCCCTTCAAAATTGCCCTAAAATCGGCTCCTAGGCGATTCAGAGGCGATAAAGCTTCGCAGCTCTTCCATGGCTGCCCAGGCCATTAGCCAACCTCCTACTGAGGTTGGTTAATCATTTTTTTCCCCCAGTCATTAACGACCCATACAAACACAAATCCAATCCAGAATTATGCAAAACTGCTTCAACCAACTGCATTAAATATGTCCATACAACAACTACCTCACGTAGCCCTAAAACCTATTGAATATCTCCATGGTGAACCAATCGTACGCTGAAAGAAGCAAGAGGTACGTCAATCCATTTCTCAACAAGGATTGCATTTGGCATCTTGGGAAAATTTTATTATGGTAAGCCTGGTGTTCATGATATACGCAAAGCTATTCCTATATAGTGTGAGTTAAAAAGTCCTTGTTCAGTTGGATTAATTGAAGATGGTCATGCATTAATTAAGCTTTCATTAATGGAGGATTATATACACTTTTTATTAAAGTCAGCTTTTTATTTGAAAATACAAAGTGAGATGTGGCAGATGAGATTCACTAAATGGAACCCATGGTGGAAACTTGATGAAGAAACACTTGTGGCTATAACATGGATTTCGTTTCAAGATTTACCACCTAACTTCTTTGGCAAAGAGTTTGTTTTTTCTCTAGCAAGGGTAGTAGGAAGGCCATTACATATGGATTTGGCTACCAGAATGGTACTCGACCTAGTTGTGCTAAGGTGAAAGTTGAGGTGAATTTGCTTTCAAATTTTCCTCAAAGAACTAAAATACTCGAGGAGGAAGATGAGTCTGGCCTAAAGAGTCCAAGTGGATTAAGATTAGGTATGATTACATGCCTAAATATTGTAAAATATTCAAGAAACAAGGTCACAAAGAAGCTGAGTATTGGGATATTAATCCAGAATTGAGGTAGTTTGAAGAACAAGGCAATGACAAAGGGAAAGATAGGGAGACTGTTGGTACAACAACAACATTTACTAAGGTGTTATCTAGTGGCAAAGTACTAGGTAAACCTATTGCTAATCAGGCAAGGCAAGAGTTGATGCAAAGGAGAAAAAACAAGTATCATAGGGATAGGAGTGGTCACATAATTGATATTGTGAAGGAGAATGAGGATGGAAAATTAAAAGGCAAAATCACTGAAGATGGAGTTGCAACTAAGAACAAATTTGATGCTCTAGAAGTTGAAGAAATAGAGAATCCAACTTTGATGATTACTAATGACAAAGATAATGGCAATGGCAAAGTTCAACAGAAGAAGCATCAAGGTATTGAATCCAACAAGAATCAGGAGAAGGAACCGTCGAGGAATGATATAAATCCCAGCTCCAATCCTAAGGATGTTGGGATTACTATAGCGGCTAAGGAAGGATCCACTAATACTAGTAATACAAGGACTAGGGTGGATGAGAGCATGGAAGCGGGAAAATAAAATCTGGTAGGAGATAAGAGCCCTAATCCTAGTGGTACTGGGATTGTTGATGCAGTTAGAAAGGAGAGAACGGTTGACTGGGTTCAGAGGGGCTTTGGTACACCTAAGGAAGTGCTAAATATTACCCTAACCCACTCTTGTTAGGAGGTGCCTTCTCAGACTTTTATTGATTCACCTAAGTCAGCTGGAGCTACTGTAGGAGATAGACCATTATAGAGTGATGAAGTACAAGAGGTAGAAGACAATTCTGAGGCAAATACAAGTACAAGAGTTGTAGATCAAAGGGGCAACACACAGCAGGAACATGCAGATAAACATGGCAGGAGGTCTACAGTAAACCCTAGCTTACAGGAAATTAGGGTTTTACATAGAGAGAAGGACAATGATCAGCAACCTTTGCAATCAACTGGAGGAGCTAAAGGAACACAAGAAGAACCTAGGATCACTGGTGGATCAACTGTAGAGTCATTTGGGAAGTAGAGCTTCAATGGAACAGTAAACCCTAGAGGGACTGTTTAGGTTTTTGACAATTCTAGAGGTGATCCGATGGAGATTTTGGGGAAGGAATAGGTTGCCAATGTTAATTTTGAGGTCTTAGAGGATACAGTGAGGACAAATCAAAAAGCAACTAATGGCAGGACTTTTGATCTTAGTGGAACAATAACTTCTGGGACTGTTGCTATAGTGAACCCTAATTTGGGCAATGTCTATGAGCTTCAATTCAGGATGATGCAGGAATCTGTAGGAGCTTTGGAGCAGAATGCTAAGGTGAATGAAGAGCAAGCTATTGTAACAACAACTTCTGGAGCTTTAGAGTCAATGCCAATGGCTTGTGCATCAGCCACTGATCATATTATGCAACTGCAGCTCAATTTTCCATTGAAGTCACCTTTGTAGACACTGCATAAATTAGTCACTCACAATGTGGCACATGTGGAGATAGCTTTGATGGAGAAACAACAACTTGAAGAAGAAGGAGATGATGAGTCAACTGCTGGGAATTTCAAATAAGTGGAAAGAGAGGCTTATTTATCTCCGAGAACTAGTGTAAAGGGTGGTAAGAAGACAAAGAAGCAAACTCAAAATAAAGAACCACTTCAACCTACAAGAATCTTGCCCAGGAGGACTGCCTCACAAACTAAATGATGATTAAGACATTGATTTGGAATATTAGGTCTATGAATACACATCAGGCCTTTCCTAGGGTGATCAATATGCAAAGAGAGCACAGTTTATTTGTCATTGCATTATTGGTGCCTTTTTAGAATGCAAGGCATATACAAAGGTATAGAAGAAGGCAAAATATGAAGACTGCTTTTTCAAATTTTAATGGGAAGATATGGTTGTTCTTTGATGCTGTGGTGGAGTGGGAATTGATTATGGAGGCTGATCAATAGGTAACAATTAAAGTATTTCACCATGACATTGGGCAGCATTTTATGATGACTTTTGTGTTTGCAAATTATTCATCCTTAGAGAGATTGGAACTGTGGGATAACCTGTGTTATATGGCAAGTGATATGGAGCTACCTTGGTTAGTAGGAAGAGATTTCAATGTGGTGTTACATAAAGATGAGAAGATATAGGGCTTACTAGTTCATCCTCCTGACATGAGGATTTTGCATTCTGTATTATCTCATGTGGACTATTTGATCAAGGCTATAAGGGAAGTCCATTTACTTGGTGGAATGTGAGACCTAATGCTGAGTGTATATTCAAAAGATCAGACATGATCTTTGTGAATTTACCATTTCAAGATATGCTTACATCAATTGAAGTGGAACACTTGATTAGAACTGGATCAGATCATGCACCATTACTGATGACTTGTGGAGATCAGACTTTAAACTTTGTCAAGCCATTTAGAGTTTTGAACTTCTGGACAAAACATGCTACATTCATGGATGTGGTGAGACAGAATTGGAATGCTGATTTCATTGGAGATCGTTCTCTAATGTTCAAGCACAAACTGAAAAAGGTTAAGGCAACATTATCTAAATGGAGCAGGGATACTTTTGGTGATATTTTCAAACAATTGGCAATTCTTGAGGATATTGTAAAGGTTAAGGAGATGTTGATTTAGGAGGAGCCTACAATTGAGAACATCATTTTCCTTCAGAAAGCTCAATCAGAATTGAAGAAATACTTGAGTATAGAGGAGCAGTACTGGAAGCAGAAAGATGGAATGACATGGTTTGGTGAGGGTGATAGGAACATTATTTTCTTTCACAACTATGTTAATGGAAAGAGAAAGAAGTTACAATTAAAAAGGATTCAGTATGGAGATGGGACCTGGTTAGAAGATCAAGATCAAATGGCTATTGATGCAGTTGAATTTTACCAAAGATAGTTCACTAAAGAAAGGGATCCTACAGATTTTTCTATGTTGGAGAATGTTCCTGTTATGGTTTCTATGGAGCAGAACTTGGAGTTATGTAGGTTTCCAACATTGGAAGAAGTTAAGGCTGCAGTCTTTGAGCTAAGTGGAGATAGTGTCAGTGGTCCTGATGGATTCACTGGCATATTTTAGCAAGCATGCTGGGAGGTGATCTACTATGACATTCATAATATAGTACTACATTTCTATCGAGGTGCATCTTTGCCAAAGTCCATTACTCACACTAATTTGGTGCTTTTGCCAAACAATCCAAGAGTTCAGACGTTCTCAGACCTAAGACCTATAAGTTTGAGTAATTTCATCAATAAGGTTCTCTCTAGGGTTCTACATGATATGCTGGAAAAGTTCATGCCTTCTTACATTTCTCCTAATCAATCTGGCTTTGTGAAAGGAAGGAGCATCTTTGAGAAAATCCTACTTACATAGGAAATCGTCACTGACATAAGCATGAGAGGCAAGCCTGCCAATGTGGTGATTAAACTTGATATGGCAAAGGCATATGATAGGGTTTCTTGGAAGTATTTGATGCATGTATTAAGAAGAATGGGGTTTGCAGAACACTTCATCACCATGGTCTCGAACTTACTATCTAATAATTGGTACTCAGTTTTCGTTAACAGACAGTCTTCAAGTTTTTTCAAATCTACAAGTGGAGTGAAGTAAGGAGATCCACTGTCTCCTACCTTATTTATTCTGTCAGCTGAGGTGTTATCTAGGTCTTTGAAAAAAATGTTTGAAGATAAGTCATTTGTTGGATTTGGTATGCCCAAGTGGTCTGATCCTTTAAACCACTTGGCTTATATTGATGATACTTTAATATTTGCATCAGCTCATCCTCCTTCCTTGATCATGGCAGTGTTAGGAGGTTATGAGTAGATTTTAGGTCAGCTGATCAACATATCCAAGATCTCCTATTATATGCATGCCAATGTTGCACATGTCCTATTTCAGGCAGTTGGTGATATTACAGGTTTCACTAGAGGGAAGTTTTCTTTCACATACTTAGGGTGCCCTATATTCTACACTAGAAGAAGGAAGCACTATTATGATTACCTTATCAAAAAAGTGAAGGCAAAGCTACACTCTTGGAAAGGCAAACTCTTATCATTTGGAGGAAAGACAACACTCATCACTAGTGTACTACAAAGTATGCCAGTGCACCTTCTTTCAATGCTTGATCCTCCTAACAACATGCTGGAACACTTACACAAAGTCTTTGCAAGATTTTTTTGGAGCACCAAGGAGGAAGGCAGGATTAGGCATTGGTCATCTTGGCAGAACTTATGTCTTCCTAAAGAGGAAGGTGGTCTAGAATTTAGATCATTACATGATGTATCAAGGTCTCTATTTGCTAAGCTTTGGTGGAGGTTTAGGACTACAAAATCTTTGTGGTCTAACTTCATGTGGAGTAAGTACTGAAAAAAAAGAGCTGCCTACTATAGTTCAATTTTGAGAGGGTAACCATGTGTGGAGGCAGATGCTGAATGCTAGGGAAGAAGTAGAGCTTGAGATAATGTGGGAGATAAAGAGTGGAACAACAAACATATGGCATGAAAACTAGACTGGATTAAGAGCACTCTATCATGTCCTACCTCCAGATTTTTCAATTGATGAGAACTTGCAAGAGGTGATAGAATTAAGGCAAGGAGGAGCATGGAATGAGAAATTGATTGATCAAAGTTTTCCTGAAGATATTGCTGACCATATTAAACACAATGTCCATTATGATGGTAGTGAGGAATACTGGGACATACCATACTGGATGCCAACTTCATCAGGCAAGTTTATTGTTAGTAGTGCATGAAAAATTCTGAGGCATAGGGCAAATCCTAATCAAGAGTTCAAACAAATGTAGATTAAAGGTTTGCCATTCAAAATCTCATTCTTTTTGTAGAGACTGTGGAGGCATAAATTGTCTACTGATGATTTATGGAGGAGACAAGGATTTATACATGTTTTGAGATGTTGGTGTTGTCAACATCCACAAGAGGAGACCTTTGATCACATTTTCTTGACCAACCCTACTGCATCAAAGGTGTGGAAGCTATTTTTGGGAGCTGCATGGATTAATGTACTATTAGTACAAGTGAAGCAAGTGGTAAGGCATGGTGGAATGTAATATGTTGTCCAAAGTTGAAACCATTATTTCAGGAAGCTCCAACTATCATTACATGGGAGCTATGGAAAAAGAGGAACACAGGCAGGAATGGGAGAACAGTTTCTACTAATAGAGTCATTCATGAAGTCAACAAAATACTGCACTACTTAGCAATGGTTAGGTATCCATGGTTATCTCATATACTTGTGTTGTGGCCAGATACGATCCAGTTCTTTGAAGCATACAAGCCAATATGGATCATCAGGAAAGTTACTTGGCAGCTTCCACATGAAAGGTGGTATAAGTGTAACACTGATGATGCTTCAAAAGGGAATCCTGGGCCTAGTTCACTTGGCTTTTGCGCGAGAGATGATGCAGGAGATCTTGTGTATGCAAGGGCAGTGGACTTAGGAGTGACCACCAATGTTGTAGCTGAGGCAAAAGCAATACTGTAAGGATTGGAGTAATGTGTTGAGAATGATCTTCATCCTCTGATATTGGAGACTGACTCTTTGATGTTGAAGAAGGTTATTGAAGGGGAATAGGATCCACCTTGGTGTATAGTGACAGAAGTGCAGAAGATTAAGGAGTTGAGGGGTCATTTTAATGTGATCTTTCAACATGTGTTCAGAGAAGGCAACATTGTTGCAGATTTTATAGCTAACATTATTTTTTCTTTTGCAGGTGCAACTCAATTCCATTCCTTCTCTGAACTGCCTAGTGCAGGGAGGATACTAATCAACCTTGACAAGTCACAAACTCCTAATCTAAGGGTTAGGATTGCCAAAAGAAAAGCTCTAGACTAATGAGTATATTACATTTGTTGATGCCTTTGTTTGCTTGTTATATATTGATGCTTATAGTATATACACTGTTAGGGTGTTTTCCAGTGGTATTAGCATGTTATCATGCTCAGCCTGAGGGTATTCTAATGGTGTATGGAGAATCTCATGCAAGCAAAAGGTTGAAAGTTCATTCTATAAGAGTACTATATAATATAATGTCTAGACATAAGTCATTGTATATCCTATGCACTGGCTACTAGTTATGTGTTGATTATATGAGATACAGTTTACTGGGGCATATTCCTGATCTTTATCAGTGGTTGCTGAAGCTCCAAAGCTGGGATTCAATAGGTTTGGTTGTTGCTTATGTGCGTATGTGTACTGCTAGGACATTAGCCAGTGGTATTGGCATGACTTCATGCCCAATCTGGCGATGTAATAGCAGTGCATATAGCTTTTTAAAACTTAGTAAATTTCAAAATCTTCAAAATGTAAACTTCCTATAATAAGCACTAAAACGCTCCTGGACCATTCGATATTCAACCCAGACATACAATCAAGTCTGAAATCACCTTACAAACCTATAGGAATCTTCAAATCCTGATTTCCAAGTCGTTTACTCAAAAGTAAAACCTCGGTCAACTCTTCTAACTTAAATCTTCTAAATCGAGAATTATTCTTCCAAATCAACTCTGAACTTCTTGAAAATCAAAACCAACTAAACGTGCAGGTCTTAATATTTAAAGTGAAGCTACCCAAGGTTTTAAGTCACCGAACGACATGCTAGAGCTCAAAACGACCGGTCGGGTCATTACATTCTCAAAACATCGAACGTGCGAAGAATTGTTCCAAAGTTGCCAAAATCACTATATAACTCCTCATGCACCTACCCATCCATCACAATCTATATGAGAATATCAGCTCGACCGAGACAAAATATCCTTCCTGCTACCTTAGTCCACAAGCTTTAGAACCAAATTCTAACATAATGAATTTCCTTCCTTGCATACATAAACTGTATCAATCTTCACAAGTTGTACCAAAACATACATATAAACCCAAGTCATAACCACAAGACACACCGTATAATTCATATGCCCATAGTAATATCTTACAACTATACTAGCTGCAAATTTTGAACCTGATACTGGTAATATACCTCATGACACATAAAAATCCTGCTCCAAACCTCGTAATACTATAATGATGAAAGAGAGGTGCAGACTCTCATAACCACCCGTCAAATCAGTAAACCATGGGGTTCTTCCGTTCGACAAGAATCGTTGCCGCATTCTGAACTGATTAGCAGCATTCTCCCTTTATACATACATTTATACAAATCCGTTTGCGATGATTCCAGGTCCAACAATCGTGTCTCACCCAGTACAAGCTGCTCGGGCAATAAGCCACATCAAACACCATCTAAAATCTCATACTACGTCATCAATGCGCCAACAAGCCACAACTCAAATATGACCAATACGAAAAGTGAACCCGAGTACAGAACTATACAATCCGCATAACGAATAAAACAACTACACAAATGCTATGAACCTATCCCACAGATGAGAAGTAAAATATACAAAATAGTATAAGGAATAGTACACAACAACTCACTATTGTACCGTGCAGCCCAATCCAAACATCATACGCATGGCAACATACCACCTGATCCACACATAATCAATCTACATGGGAATACCCATCGATCCAAAAATGCTCATACTCACTAGACACATGTATAAAAACCAAAAGCACGCTAAGTGCATAAACATAACCCTGAGGAGACGGATAACATCATGCGCTACAAAGGCCCAAGCATGGCTAAGGTGCAATAAACAAATCAGCATCTCGAAAGCCATCTCGCTCATATAATACCACAAGACTACACAGAATCACAATACATATGTGAATAATCAAGCCGCCTCACAACCCACATGGCATAAAAGAGTAACACATGAAATAGACGACGACATGAATAACATCCATCGTGCTCAAAGACTCATCCATAAGCAATGCTATGCTGAATGAGCATATTTGGTATAGTGTAGAATACACATTCACATTTGACCTACCAATGGCCCTCTAAACCGATTCCAAACATCTCAAAATAGGTAAGCATCATTTCAAGATCCATAATAACCCTATTCCTAACACATACAAACAACCATCAAATCCTAAACAAATTTTCATAGTTTGCAACCACAGGAATAGTGCGTTTCTCAGACATAAACTATTGAATCTATGATAGTATTAGAATGTCCGTACCTTACCTTAATTTATACTACTTAAATGACTGATGCGTCTCACATACATAAACATTCAATGTGATGTACTCCCACAACTTCCCACACCAAATAACAAAATCTGAACATCAATGGCCATCGACCACGCTATTTCTATAATGCTAGTCAAGCACCCGCAAACCAATACACAATACTTCTTCCACAAAACAAACCATCCTCACGCTACCAAAATATAGTGTCAGCGTACTCTGAACATTTTAAATCTCCCCCTCCCCTCTAAGCTCCTGACATTTCTGTCAAAACTTTACCGCAACCTTGATCCTTTAATTTCAATTCCATACCGCTCACTGCACCTATCATGCTATTACATGAGAGTACAAGAATTTAATCATAACTCCTGATCCACCAGTCCTGGCGATATTCATAGAAATACACCAAGTCTCTTTCACACTCCGGTGTAAAACTAAATCCTTAGCCACATGATGAACCTGAAAATCCTTAGGCACCACACTTTAATTCTTGAACCCACTAGAACTATTGTTGAGAGTCGCCCACTCTAAACCAGTCCCAATTATATAACCAAGAAACTAGTGCTCTGTTAGAACTCGAATATTCCAAAGAAGCAAACGAATAAATTATTTCCCTTGCACATCATGTTCACAAAGAAATATCAAATTTGTTTCATTCCACAACCTTCGCACATCGATAAGGCAAAATGTAGCACACATCCATAAGATTCCTTGCTCGACTCACCCATGATGTTCTCTCCCTCAGTTATAACAAACTCGTCGATGTACCAAAATCCATAAACTGCAAAGAGATAGGACCACACGACCCAATCATCAATGGTAGGCTCCTCAGTCACATAATCAAGTACCCACAATGACTTCTCTTTCTCAGTTACCATGATCCTATATTGTTACCCAGATGAATTCTCATAAGTTCATTTTGCACAAATCATAGCACAACCCAAATTATCAGCCCCAATGAACACTCAACTTCATGATGGTCGCACCATATTTTCAAGTGATCCAAGCCCACGTCGTAGTACGTGCCCCCTATTGGATAGAAGTTAAAACTTTTCATATCAACCTCATCAAAAATCATGCAACCTAACCTTCTCACAGGGGATAGCTCCACCTGTGTAACCTCATAGCGACATCTTCCATCGACATTACCAAGGTTATAAATACTACAAAATTAGTTAATCCTCATAAGTCCACACTCGTCCACCAGCTGTAAGAATCTGTTCGTTCCATCAACATTCACTGAAGATCCAACAATACATTTAAAACTCAAAGTCATATTGCATCCAAAAATGATAATCAAGTATTCACATTCCTCTATATTCCAAACAAACTCTTTTCTTCACATTCGAACTTCCTAAGTATAGAAGCCACCTCAAGTATCATCTCCCTCGAACCATCAACAATGGAAACACAAATAAGACCTCGAAGTCACAACACACAGTCATCTCCGATAATCGCTTCTTAGGTACCACATCACAACACCATCCCCCAAAGGTAACAAATGGAGACTATTATACTGACAGCCTTAATGCATTCAAACAAGGACGATGATATCACAACACAAACAAGAATTCCACCAAGTCTGAGATATCCAGTCTCGCTACTCCATCAACCAAAACTTGGATATCCATATCTCAATTACATATCCAACGCTGGAATTAAATACTGAATCTTCTAGTCACGAACCGAATAATCCTTTTCCTGAAGAATTCACTGCTGTAACACATGAGTAAACACCCTATCGTTCACACCGATACTGCGTGATAACAATGCGAGAAAAATCACAATGCACTAAGTATAGCCTCGAAACCATGGGCAACACTAACACCGGCTGAATTGACCGAACATCCTTCCACGAGGCAATGATAGCTATCCACCCTCATAATGTAGGAAAAAATATCATGCACCACACCTGTAGTACCACCACAACTCCTCGATGCCAACTACTATCAAGTTCTCCACATCGTGTACGAATGAGTAGGAAGGAACTGAAGACATAAGCTTCGACCGAAATTAATTCGCACGACATGAAATCAAAAAAGGGAAGTTCTCCTAATTGCCCTGTAGCCTCTCAAAGATAAGTATAGATGTCTCTGTACCGATCCACAAGACTCTACTAGACTTGCTCATGAATCATGAGACCTAAGTGAACCTAGAGCTGTGATACCAAGTTGTCACGACCCAAATCCCATAATAGGCTGTGATGGAGCCCAACCATATTGTTAGGTAAGCCAACGTGTGAACCTCCAAATTAATTATCCATTTATACTTTTATTAAAAACAAAAAATTTTATTAAATAAATTGAATTAAATCTAAAACTCATGGAAATATACATTCTTCTTTACCAAAATATCGAGTATGAATAATACATAAAAACAGAGTGATAATAATAATTCGTACAACTGTGGACATCCATTAGAAACCCCCAAAATTCGGTGTCACAAGTGCATGAGCATCTACTAGAAAGTACAATACCAATACATCATAGATAGGATATAGTAAATGAATAATATGGGGATTCTATGTGCTGCAGATTGTAACTTGGAATGCAGCTCGCCGCAAAGTCAGCTCAACAGCTATGCCTCTGCGCCAGGATGATCACTAAATGTACCTGTCTCAGTACCTGCACAATCAATGCAGAAGTATAACATATTGCAAGTTTTATGTTTGGTGATGGTCCGCTTATATAGAAATCAATGTTTGACAGATTGTTACATAATAAGCAGAGGAAGATGCAGGTTCTTGATTTGTTTTAGGCAATATTTTTGTCTTTTTAACCGAAAAAAGTGCTTATCAGTACTTGTTTACCAAACACTTCAATAATTTTTTTTAAGCTTCCGCATTTTTATCCAAACATGTAACTACTTATTTATAAAACAAGCTCTTGCACTTAAAAGCTACTCTTTTCCAGTTAATCCACACGGGCTCATAATTTCGTTTTCCTATTAGGGTAAAATGATGAAGAAAAAAAGAATGAACCCAGTACTTATGAATAGTATATCTTGAACACGAACAATTTTAAGTTCACCTTAATAATTGTGTTAAGTCAAAACAAGAATAGAATAATAGAAATGCAATTTTTCTTTCGACAGTAATGAAAGAATGTCGTACTTGTTGAAGATAAGTACCCAAATCACTAGAGGTTGAAAAGATTAAGCTTGGCATGTGTATTAAAAGTAATTGGAAAAAATGAGCATGGTCGGGTAATAGATTTAGTTAGATGGGTATTTGTTTAAAGTCCCCAATTAATGTTAATTATGTAAATAAATTATTAAATACATCATTATTATTGAAAAAACATGTGGATGTTAATACAGAACAAAAACTTATTGATAAGTGCACTAACAAAATATTGATCATGAAATAATCATATCAATTCAATTTAAATATCATTATTAAATTGATGCAGCTAGAGGGCTCAGGCGAGGGGACCCATTGTCTTCTTTTTTGTTTGCCATAGCAATGGAATACTTGAGCAAGAACTTGAAAACTTTGAAGCATGAGAAGGCTTTTCATTATCATTTTATGTGTTCAAGACTGGATTTAACTCATCTGAGTTTTGCGGATGATCTTCTCTTATTTACAAGAGGAGATGCTACATCTTTAGCACTATTACATGACATATTTAATCTCTTCTCAGCAGCATCTAGTCTTAAAGCCAACCTAGCCAAAAGTTCTATTTATTATGGAGGGGTCAGCTTAGAGGTGAAACATGACATTCAACAGACACTGGGCTACGGTCAAGGAACTCTTACTTTCAAATATCTTGGCATAGCACTTGATACAAAGAAGCTTTTTATACTGTAGTGGCAGCCACTCATTGATAAAATAATGGCCGGAATATCCTCTCGGGCAGCAAAGAACCTCTCATATGCAGGCAGAATTCAATTGGTGCAACATGTAATCTTTGGTATTCAAGCTTATTGGACCCAAATCTTCATCATTCCGGCTAAAGTTGTCAAAGCAATTAATTCCTACTGTAGAAGCTATGTGTGGTCGGGGGAGAATACAATAACTAAAAAAGCTTTAGTGGCATGGGATAGGATTTGTTCACCCAGAGCAGCAGGGGGGCTTAATTTGATCAACTTGGCACTATGGAATAAGACTGCAATCACAAAAACTTATTGGGAATTGGCAAATAAGGAAGATAAGCTTTGGATCAAATGGATCCATATCAATTACATAAAGGATGAAGTATTTGCAATCATGGGAGCTCCAAAGCAGGCATCTTGGATGGTCAGGAAACTATTTGGAGCAAGGAGTAATTTGAATGTCATCATCAATAACCAAGCTCAACAAAGGACTATAACCAAACAAGTATATTTGCAACTGCTAGGGGATTTGCCTAAAGTTCAATGAAAAAGATTAATGTATCAGAACCAAGCATGAGTAAAAGCAGTATTCACTATGTGGCTACAAGTTCAGGGAATACTGCTCACTACTGACAGGTTGAAGAATAAGGGTATGCAAGTGGAAGACACATGCTGCTTTTGCAATCAAAGTCCAGAAACAAGAAATCATATATTTTTAGAATGTGCATATGGTAGAAGCTTATGGAACAGACTCATGTAATGGCTACAGATTCAACAACCTCTCACAGCATCGTGGACTGACTGGCATCACTGAATTGTAATGAAAACAAAGGGGCGATCTCAGGTGGCCAGGCTGCTCAAATTAGTGTACACAGAGTATACTCACACAATATGGATTGAGAGGAACGCATGGATCTTTGAGAAGCAAACAGAGTGGTCTGCATGTGCAATATTAGAGCTGAGGGTTATACTCGTGTCTTTCTTACAAAATGTAAATACTGAGTAGCTTAGCATCGTAAGAGTAGTTGTATAAAGGAGGTTAGTAGGCCATGCAGGTTAGACTGAAATGGTTTTTCCATTTTGGAAGTAGGTCGCAGTGATCTACTGCTTTGTAAATAGTTACATTGGTGGTTAATACAAAGATGTTTAATTACCAAAAAAATATTATTAAAGCACCTATATGATACCAAAAAAAGAGTGATCCAACTTTTTACGGAGATTACCTTTTCCTTTAGAAAAATACCTAAGAAAATGGAGTAAATATATATATATTTCCTCCTTTGCATAAATGGTGTAATGTAGTATGCATTTTGACAAAACGTCAAAAATGAACATTCAAGATGTCACGACCCAAAACCTAACCCGTCGTGATGGCACCTATCGTGATACTAGGCAAGCCGACCTTTCCAAAACACTTTCAAAATTCTTCAATATTTCATAGAAAGGATAATTCAAAGCTTTTTCATACTAGAAATTTTTACAAAAGCCGGAGTTGAATTCAAAATAAAATGCGGAAAGATAGCCCCAAATATCGGGGTGTCATCAAGTCATGAGCATCTAGATATCCAGTCTAATAAAAATAGTGCCTAAGTATCAATATGGAAAGAAAGAAAGCATAGAAGGAGAGACAAGGTCTGCGGACGCCGACAGTTACCTCGTAGTCTCTGGTACTCGATCGCGCACGAACTCAACGACCTACATGATCAAACACACCTGGATCTGCATATGAAGTGCAGGGTGTAGCATGATTACAACCAACTTAGCAAGTAACATAAATAAATAAGGAACTGAGAAGGTAGTGACGAGCTATACAAATACAGTTTATTTTCAATAATTCCAGCAAAGAATAGACATGCTTTCAAATCCAGCAGTTCAAATCAAATCAGTTTTATACAGTTACAGTGCAGGTAAATCCGGATATAGAATCTTTCAGAAATTTCACGACAATGACAGATAGCAACTAAGTGCATCAACAAATGAAAAAGCAAGTAGAGCCTCTCAGGGCAACAATCACTCAACTCGTCACAATAGCTCAATCACTCGGCTATCAACTCTCAGTACTCACACTCAATAGGTACCTGCGCTCACTGGGGGTGTGCAGACTCCGGAGGGGCTCCTTCAGCTCAAGCGCTATATCGCTGTGGCATGCAGCCCAATCCCATAATATATAAATAGCCATAAGGCTCATTGCGGTGTGCAACCTCGATCATATATATATATATATATATATATATATATATATATATATATATATATATATATATATACAGTATAAGGCTCGTTGCGGCGTGCAACCCGATCTATATACATACAGCCCTCAGGCTCGTTGTGGTGTGCAACCCGATCCATATATATACCTATAGCTCACAGCTCGGCACTCAGGTCCTAACTCAATCACTAACCTCTCCAGTCTCTCGGGCTCTCAGAAATCATAAAGATCATCCCAAACAAAATAACATAGTGTATCAATAAGAATCAAGAAGAGACTGAGATATGATGCACAAGTAAAACCATGACTGAGTACAAGACAGAAATTAGCAAATAATTCAACAAGTACGCGGCCTCTGCGGGTCCCAACAGTACTATCACATAGCCTAAGCATGATTTCTAACATGATTTGCAGTCAAATTTCTATAACACAAAGAGAACAGGTAATTAACAATAGTCTATTCGACTTTACAGTCTCACGGGACGGACCGAGTCACAATCCCCCACGGTGTACGCCCACACGCCCGTCACCTAGCATGTGCGTCACCTCCAAAATAGTCACATCATACCAAAATCCAGGGTTTCATACCCTCAGGACCAGATTTAAAATTGTTACTTACCTCAAACCGCACAAAATCCTACTCCGCAATGCCTTTCCCCCTCGAATCAATCTCCGAATGCCCCGAATCTAGCCACAAGAAGTACGATATAATTAATATAGGCTAAGAGAATCAATTCCACCAGAAAAACATGAAATTATAAACCAAAATCCGAAATAGGCTCAAACCGGCCCCTAAGCCCGCATCTTAAAATCCGACAAAACTCACAAAAATATGAACACCCATCCACTCACGAGTTCAACCATACAAGAATTACTCTAATCCAACCTCAAATCACCTTCCAAAACTCGAAATTTAGCCTATGAAGTTTCTACCATTTCCCAAATTTACAACTCAAATCCCTAATTAGATGATGGAAATAGCAATAGATTCATGAAATATAGCCCCATCCGAGTTAGAATTACTTACCCCAACAATCTTCTTGAAGAAACCTCGAAACATCGCCTCACACCGAGCTCTCAAAGTTCCAAAATCAAAATGGGAATCAAACCCTCGAAATTCCATTTCCTGCTTAGTTTTTCTGCATCTGCGGACATACTGTCGCACCTGCGACGTCGCACCTGCGGAATTTCCCTCACAGGTGCGGAAATGACTTAAGGGACTGGGTCCGCATCTGCGAGCAAGTGGTCGCACCTGCGTGCGCGCACATGCGGACAAAGGTTTGCTTATGCGATCTTCCCCTACATCTCACTCTCCCCATCTGCGGAGCTTCGAGCACATCTGTGGGCTCGCAGATGCGGAAATTCCCTCGCACCTGTGACCCCTGGCCATCGTCTCCATTTTTGCTTCTGTGCTCCTTCACCCGCATGTGCGTACTCCACCGCAGGTGCGAAACCACCAGATATCATAAAACTCAGCCATTTGCCTAAGTCCAAATTCAACCCGTTAAGCATCTGAAACACCCCCGAGGCCCCCGAGACCTCAACCAAATATACCAACAAGTCTTAAAATACCATACGAACTTAGTCGAGCCCTCAAAATACGTCAAACAATAACAAAAACACGAATCACCCTTCAATCCAAACTTAATGAACTTCGAAATTTCCAAATTGTACAAACGATGCCGAATCATACCAAACCACGTCCAATTGACCTCATTATGGACCTACTCCAACTTTCGGAATCAGAATCCGACCCCGATATAAAAAAGTCAACACCCCGGTCAAACTTTCCAAAAATGTGACTTTCGCCATTTCAAGCCTAAATTAGCTACAGACCTCAAATTCACAGTCCGGACACGCTCCTAAGTCTAAAATCACCCAACGGAGCTACCAGAACCGACAGAACTCCATTCCGGAGTTGTCTTCATACAATTTTGACTACGGTCAAAATCCTAAGGCTTAAGCTTCCACTTTAGGGACTAAGTGTCCCAAAATACTCCAAAACCAAAAACAAGACCTTCCGGCAAGTCACATAAGCAGAAACAGATACGGAGAAAGCAGTAAATAGGGGATCGGGGCTAATACACTCAAAATGATCGGCCGAGTCGTTACACAAGAAGTCATCGATAATATGGTTAACTCATTTTTTATATATATTAAATATGAGCAAGTTGAATATCTTATTCATTTTTGCTTAATCCATTTTTGATCCGCCCATATTCGACCCGACCGACCTTTTGCCGCCCCACCCTCATGTTATTTATGTGGTGTCTGTATCTCATTTACTTTACTTGTATGTCATGTCATATTGAAGCTCTTTTCCATTGCAATGCTATCATCTCGTTCAAAAGGTTCAATTCCTCTTTGTATGGTTGATGCTCTCTTACGTGTCATCGTACTGTCATGACCCAAAATCCCACATTAAGGGAAGTAATATCACCTAGTCCCTAAGACTAGGTAAGTCTATCACACAAGATGCTAAACATAATATAATAACTTAAAGATTAAAAAAAAGCTGGGAAATATATTAAATCTGCCAAACACGGGTACAATAAGCAACTCCTCAAAATCCGGCTCTACATAGGGTATACAAGGAGTCTAAAAAATACAACACTTTTTGGGATACACTAATTAGTGGGAAAATGAAGTAAGATGGTGACTCCGAGGCCTGCGAACGAAACAACAGGTATACCTTGAAGTCTCCAACCGTACAGGCACAACTCTCTAATAGCTAACACGATCTGAAATACCTGGATCTGCACAAAAATATGCAGAAGCGTAATATGAGTACACCACAGTCGGTACCTAGTAAGCATCAAAACTAACCTCGGTGGAGTAGTGATGAGGTTCAAGTCCTAATACTCACTAGTAAAAAATAACCGGGGGAAGATATCATAGGTTGGCGACAGGAAGTATAACAAAAGGAAATAACTATAATCTCATCGGAATCAGTGGTATCAATTTAATACAAGTAAGGCTCAGTTTCAACAACAATTATTAATGAGAATCGTACACATAAGGTACCTCATACCCACATTCTCAATCACTCGCATGGCAAAGACCTCATTCCACAAAATAAATAACACCTGTACGCAAAGACCTCGTTCTACAATACAAATCACACCAGCACGATAATGACGTCGTGCCAAACATAAAATCGGATTCCATGCCAATTGTCAAAAACACATTCAAGAGAACTTTTCAAGAATCAAACATAGTAAGGCATAATAACAACTTTCTTTTTATTTCGAATAGTTACAATACCGACAACTCAACCAAATATGACATAACAACACCACGTAGGTAAATCAATCTTGACAACAAATTTATCAAGTAATAGCATAGGCATAGATTGGCATGTTAGAAATCACATAACAATTCATGTAAAAATGCATGACACACACACAAAGAAGTCATAAGCACAAAAAAGAATACCCCCTTTTCACCACCACACAAACATTATCAATAAAATGCCCCAAGCCATCCCATATCATGCCCACATAGCCACCCTTATCTCACCGCGTTCGTAACAGTAAAGTAAATGCCTGCCTTGTCTCACCACACGCGTATTAACAAATCATCCTATCTTGTCTCATCACATGTGTAAACTCGATATAACCCACCTTGTCTCGGACATGTGAAATATCAATAATAATAATAGCACGATAGAAAACTTGGGCAAACACCTAAACAATCTGCCCAACAAGTTCACATGTGCCACAATCATAACAACATAGCATACCAACAATTGTCACCAAGATATAATTTCACAATATGCCAACGTAGTGCATAAGAACAATTCAATAAGGAAAAGCGGATGGCTGTTGAATATATAAGCATGTAAGCTAACTCAAATCAGTAACAATCTTACAAATATCCAACTTGGCAAATTTAGGAAATACGATCCTAAAATATGATCTCTAGCATGGAACATAGACTCAAGTAATTATCCAAAGTAAAAAACATGTAATACAGGGACCTCTTAATCACAACAAGGCAATAAAAACAACCTCGGGTGAAATTCGATCATAAGACACATATACATCCATGTGAACACTCGTCACCTCATTTATACGTCATTTACACATACCACAAATAAGTAATTAAGCGAAATCCTAAAGGGAATTTCCCCATACAAGGTTAGGCAAGATACTTACCTCAAATTTTCCAAATCAACACTCAGAAATAGCTTTAATTCACCTCCCCCCGGCTCAAATCTAGCCAGAAATGACTTAATAACATCAAATAATGCAAGAGAATTCAATTTCAATTAATAATATTTCGATCTCTGTCCAAATTCCAAAAGGTCAACAAATGTTAACCCCGGGCCTTCCTGGCAAAAATCCGAATCAAAGGGTAGATCTCGACTACTCATAACACGGGTCCAAATATGTGATTATTTTTCAAATTCGACTCTTAAACCTCAAATTTTTATTTTATCAAAACATAGTAAAAACTAACCAAAAATTCCTTTCAAATCCCATGATTTCAATGTTAAAATCCATAAGAAATAAAGGTAAAATATTGAAATTGAGTCAAAATCACTTACCTAATAGCTAGATGTGAAAATCCCCTCCACAAAGTCTAGGGCTAAAAATGTGATAAAATGAGAATAAGTCCCGAAAACCAGTTATAAACAAGTTGCAGATGTCTCATTTGCGACCAGAGGTTGGCAAATGCGACTACCGCAAAAGCGACCTCAGGTCCGCAAATGCAAAGCCTGATTGCCTCAGCAACTATCGCAAATGCGATAATGTGTTTGCAAATGTGAATCTCCCCGGCCCAGCAAAATATCGCAAATGCGACTGTAATAATATACAAGCCATCGCAAGAATATACGAACCTAGAGCCTGTCATAAAAGTGAACCCAGCTACGCAAATGTGAAACTAGTCCCCTGGTCCAACATCGCAAATGCGATGGGTTTCCCACAATTGCGAGCCTAGCCTCGCAAATGCGAGACCTGCAGAACCAGCAACATTTTACCATAACCAAAAATGATCCGAAACACGTCTGAAACTCACCCGAGCCCCTGGTGATCCATACCAAACATCCACAAGTCTAAAAACATCATACAAATTCGCTCGGGACCTCAAAACACCAAAATAACATCCGGAACAACGAATCGAATACCAAAAGGACAAAACACATAGAATTCACAATGAAACTCAAGAATCGCAAAAATTACAACCAAGCGTCTTATTCCTACCAAACTAACTCGGAATATAACAAACTTTGCACACAAGTTTCAAATGACAGAAAAAACTTATTCTAACTCCCGAAACTAAAATCTGAACCCAATAGCCATAAAGTCAACCTACGGTCAAACTTAGAAAATTTCTAAACTTCCAAATTGCCAACTTTTGCAAAAAATATCCAATTCAACCTAAGAACCTCCAAATCGAGATTCGGACATACGCCCAAGTCTAAAATTACCATGCGAATCTATTGAAATCATCAAATTACTAATCCGAGACCGTTTACACAAAAGTCAAACCTTAGTCATCTCTTTAACTTAAAGATTCCAAATTGTGAATTTCTCTTCCAAATCAAAAATCCTGAACTTCTCGAACATCGAAACCAATCAAACACACAAGTCATATTACCTCAAATGAATCTAGTCAAAGTTTTGAACCACCAAAGGGAATGCTAAAGCTCAAAATGACCAGTCGGGTAGTTACATTCTCCCCCACTTAGACGTACGTTCGTCCTCGAACATGCCAGGAATCTTTCCAAGCCATCAAATCACTGTATACACTTACCATACACATACCCACGGGTAATCTCACGTCACCCTAATCCATATAACCCTATCAACTCAGCCTAACTGAAGAACCTTTCTTTAACATTAGTCCACAACCTTAGAACTTAATCTCCACATCCGGAATTCACTATAAAACCTTATTCTCATATCTATACGTTGTATAAGTGAAATCAATCTGTATCAATCCATAACCATGACACAAGATATAATCGCATGATATACCACATAACTCAGATACTCATAACAATAACTCCCGACCATGACAACTGCTTATTAACAAATCTAGTACCGACAACATACCTTATATCAAATAAAACCTTGTCCCAAAAACTTCATAGCACTACTAATGATGTAAGAAACGTGTAGAAACCCATAACTACTCACATGATCAATAAGTCATGGAGTTCTCTCACTCGACCAGAATCATTGCTAACTCTAAGATGATTAATGACGTTCTTATCCAAACATACCTTATCCAAGTCCATTTGCACTTATTCCAGGTCTAATGATCTCGTCTTACCCAGTACAAGATATTCAACCAACAAGACACACCAAATGCTACCTAGTCACACACGACGCAATCTATGCCGCCATCAAGCAACAACTCGAATATAACCAAAGGTAGAAGGAGAACAAAATAAGGACCACCCAACAAGTTCAACAAATACCACCACAAAGCACAACACTGTGGACACATCTCGCAAGGGAGAAGAAAAACACATGAAGAAAGCACAAAGATCATATCCCAACATAACACTGATGTGATGCGTGATCCCATCCAAACCTACCAATCCACATAAAATACTCATCGAGCCATAATTCTCGCAATCAACAACCACACATGTACTAATGGAAAACACGCGACATGCATGACCATAACTATAGAGAAACATATAGCACAATACACCTAGATAGGAAAAACATAACAGAAGCACGATAACCAATTCAACACCCTAAGAGCCATCTCGCTCAAATATCGCCACAAGGCCTAAGCAGAATCATATTAGGCATGTAAAAACAAATAGTCTCACCATCAGTTGTCCAACTATTAGCATACCTTCATAGTCCACAACAAAGGAATAACCTGTTTCTGAGAACATCCAGTCTCCAAACCTCAAGAATACAGGAAATCTCCATATCCAATCCCAACTCTACTACTCAATAACTGACACATCACTCATACACAATCATCTCTGATCAAATACTCAGATAGATCTTCTACGCCACGTAGCATAAACATGAACATCGACAGTCAACATCTAGGCGATTACCATAATACTAGTTGAGCACCCGCAAGTCAAAAGCACAATGTGTCTCCTAATATGCACACCCTTCTTGGGAGATACCAGGTAGTACTAATCATCTTCCAAACATCTGAAACCTCTCATGTCGTCTAGAACTCATGAGCTTCCTATTAAAACCAAATCGCAACCTTGACCATGAAACCTCAATCCCATACGGCATACTACCTCTATCACGCTATTATATGAAAACACGAGGATTCCATTCTCAATTCTGAACCACAAGAAAGATATACATCCCGATAACCTGAAACCTTCCACTAACTCAATCCTATAGAACGAAATCACAACACGCAACAAACTCCCCATGCCTATAGAGTACATCAATTGCAAGTCATGGTCGAACCATCGCAACTCTCTAGAACCCATTAGAACCACCTCGAAGGTCGTTCACCTTGCTCTAAATCACCCTCGATGAAATCTTTCTAAAGTCGTATCCCATCTGCAAGCACATCCTAGCTCAAGAGCTAATATAACCCATGACTATGCAATTCGATCGTCAATGGCAGATTTCCTAACTTGGCTCGAAGCCCTAGAACATATCGTCTGTAATCCATATCACCTTTCCTTCATAGTTGCCCTTTTCTCACACTGTTAATGAACTAAATACTTCATAAACTCATGTGACTCTAGTCATAAGACACTCTAAAGGCTCTGCCAAGTGCATAGTCACCTTGATGACTGCCAATCCAACTTTCTATAGTGCCCTAAAATGATAATATATGCATTCCACTGAATAGAAGCCTCATACAAAACACACAAACTCAAATCCCACCGGCTAGCCTCAAATTAACATCCCCCATGACCTTACCATGATCAACACAACTAGGCAATCAATTAAATCCTCCATATTCCATACTCACCAACCAGATACAAGAACTCGATGCATCCCATACGTGAATAGCTGAAAGATCTACCAACACATCCGCTTCCTCGGTCTGGACAACACATCAAGAAAATAATCGATCATGCATAGCCCCTCGTAGCCCACCCGCAGCATCACAAGACATCGGTGCATAACGGATACTGAGTGTGCAACATCATATACTAGTGGACGTAAGGAAATCAAAGATATACACTTTAAGCTGAATCAATGTCACACGATAAGGAATGAAGAAGTAAAATTTACTAATAGTTTCGTAGCCTATCGAAGATAAGTACAGACATCTCCATATCGATCCGCAAGAGTCTACTAAACTTGTTTATGACTCTTAGAACCTATGAACCTAGAGCACTGATACCAACTTGTCACGACCCAAAATCCCACCTTAAGGGTTGTAATGGTACCTAGTCCCTAAGACTAGAGAAGCCTATCACACAGCAATGCCAATTAGAATATAACAACTTAAATATTAAATAAAATCTGGGAATGTATTAAAACTGCCAAACACAGATAAAATAAGCAACTCCTCTAAACCTGGTACTATTGAGTCATAAGCTCTACATAGTCTACACAAGGAGTCTAAAAAATACATCACTGTTTGGGATACAATAAACATTATCAAAATGAAGTAAGATGGTCACTCCGAGGCCTGCGAGCGAAACAACAGGTATATGTTGAAGTCTCCAACCGCACTGGCATAACTTTCTAATAGACAACACGATCAAAAGTACCTGGATGTACACAAAAATATGCAAAAACATAGTATGTGTACACCACAGTTGGTACCCAGTAAGTATCAAGACTAACCTCAGTGGAGTAGTGACGAGGTTCAAGTACTAATACTCACTACTCAACAATAACATGGGCAAGATATCAAAGGCTGGAAACAGGAAGTATAACAAAAGGCAATAATAGTAATCTCATCGGAATCAGTGGTATCAATTTAATACAAGTAAGGCTCAGTTTCAACAACAATCATTAATGAGAATCGTACACATAAGGTACCTCGTACCCAAATTCTCAATCACCCTCTAACGAAAAAGACCTTGCGCCACAATATAAATCACACTCGCACGGCAAAGACATCGTGCCACACATATAATCTGATTCTATGCCAATTGTCGAAAATGCTTTCAAGAGAACTTTTCAAGAATCAAATATAACAATGCGTGATAACAACTATCTTTTTATTTCAAACAGTTACACTATCGACAACTCAACCAAATATGAAATAACAACTCCACGGAGGTAAATCCATCTTGGCATCCAAAATATCAAGTAATAGCAGAGGCATAGATTGGCATGTTACAAATCACACAACAAATCATGTAAAAATGCATGACACACAAAGAAGTCATAAACACAAACAAGAATACCCCCTTTTTTACCACCACACAAACATCATCAATAAAACTCCCAACTCCATCACATAGCCACCCTTATCTCACCGTGTGCGCAACAGTAAAGTAAATGTCTGCCTTGTCTCGCCACACACGTATCAACAAATCATCCCACCTTTTCTCGCCATATGTGTAAACCCGATATAACTCGCCTTGTCTCGCCACATGTGCAATATCAACAGTAATAATAGCACGGCAGAAACTTCGTGCAAATACCCAAACAATTCGCCCAACAAGTCCACATATGCCACAATCATGACAACATAGCATGCCAACAATTGTCACCAAGACATAAATTCACAATCTGCCAATGCAGTGCACAAGGAAAATTCAATAAGGAAATGTGGATGGGTGTTCAACATATAAGCATAAAAGCTAACTCAAATCAGTAACAATCGTACAAATGTCCAACTTGGCAAACTTAGGAAATACGATCCTAAAACATGATCTCTAGCATGGAACATAGACTCAAATAATTATCCAAAGTGAAAAACATGTAATACAGGGACCTCTCAATCACAACAACGCAATAAAAATAACCTCGTGTCAAATCCGGTCATAAGGCACACATACGTTTGTGTACACACTCGTCACCTCGTGTACACGTCGTTTACACATAGCGCAAATGAGAAATTAAGACAAATCATAAAGGGCATTCCCCCACACACGGTTAGGCATGATACTAACCTCAAATTGCCCAAATCAACACTCAAAAATAGATTTTCCTTTAAAATTCACCTCCTCCCGGCTCAAACCAAGAAAAAAATAATTTAATAACATCAAACAGTGCAAGAGAATTCAATTTCAATTAATAAAGTTGCAATCTTTGTCAAAGTTCTTAAAACTCAACAAACGTTAATCACGGGCCCGCCCGATTAAAACCCAAGTCGAGGGGTAGATCTCGACTACCTATAACCCCACGAGTCCAAATATGTGATTGGTTTTCAAATCCGGGTCCAATTCGACTCTCAAACCTCAATTCTTTATTTTTTAAAAACATAGTCAAAAATCCCCAAAAATTCCTTTCAAATCTCATGATTTTGATGTTAAACTCCAAAAGAAATCAAGTCAAAATATTAGAATTGAATAAAAAATAATGTATCCAATAGCTAGATGTGAAAATCCCCTCCATAATTTGCCTCCCACCAACTCTTGGGGTTGAAAATGTGATAAAATAAGACTAAGTCCCGAAATAACCAGCTATAAACGAGTTGCAGATGTTGCATTTGCAACCAAAGGTAATGCGACTACCGCAAAAGCGACCTCAGGTCCATAAATGCGAAGCCTGCAAATGCGAACCTCCCCAGCCTAGCAAAATATTGCAAATGCGACTGTAATTTTTGCAAAAGCGAAAATCCTCCAGGGACAAGCCATCGCAAATGCGATCAACGGTCCGCATATGCGAACCCAAAACCTGTCGCAAATGCGAAACTGGTCCCCTGGCCCAACATCGCAAGCGCGATGGGTTGTCCGTAATTACATACCTCACAATTGTGAACCTAGCTTTGCAAATGCGAGACCTGCAGAACCAGCAACACCTAACCATAGCAAAAATTGATCTGAAACTCACCCGAGCCTCCAGTGCTCCATACCAAACATCCACAAGTCTAAACAAATCATACGAACTCGCTCGCGAGATTAAACCACCAAATCGATAAAACAACCCTTGGGTTGTGGTTCTATCATGACCATTGTTGTATGAATACTGATTTTAATTTCTTAATTTATCATATTGGTTTATTTATTCAGTCATGCAGTTAATTATTTGATTTCTTGATCATCAATTGAATACTATCTATGAATCTAGAGTTGAACTCGGGAGAGAGAATTCTAGATTGCAAATAGGATTGAGTAGAGCTTATTTTTGAACTGTGGATCAGGGAATGATTTTGTGGTTAGGATAGGGATATACCTAACAGTCTTGCTTAGTTGAATATCGTATTCTTTATTAATTCATGATAGATTCAATATTAGGAATATATGGTTGATATATTGTGGATAAGCGGGTAGTACTGTGGGAATATGCTATGCATATAAATGATCTGGTCCACTAGTAAACTAGATAGATTAAGAAGTTGAATTAATTGAAGAATACAATGGGATTGTTAGATAGCCCAGAACCTTGGATCGTTTCAGCACATCGATAACGTAAAGATATGCCCTTCTTCTATTTAAAGTTCATGATTTGTCTTTCTTATTTTAGTTAGTTAGAGTGAAATACTTTTGGAACTAATTCTTGTTTTGATAATTACGATAGTTTAATCTAGTTAATGGTTAAATCATAAGTTCATGTGGGTTCGACATCTGAATTTTAGTCACTTTATTACCTGATGATCGCATATACTTGTGTGTGCACTTTGGTTGGCACTGTTGCCGGGGACTTAAAAATTCGCTATTCTCTAGATTAGAATTTTGATTTTTATCTATTCAGATTATTATTATTTTTATATGTTTTTAGTTTATTATTTTGTTATTTATCTTAACATGGAATCTTTGGTCGAAGAGTACTCAAATGGTAAGTATTCTTATTTTTTTATCCTTGTCCATATATTAAAAGAACCCCATTTGTGGCGACATTATGAAAATATTCATAGGAGTGAGTTGTGTGCATCATCTCAATATTGTAATATTTGTGGTGGCTATTGGAATAATTTTTCTAAGTGTTGTTAACCCTCCCTGACCCCTTATCATGATGATTCTAATAATGTTTGTGAGTTTGATAGGAGCAATAAATTGGAGGACGTGGAACGTGATGCTCATATTATGTACATGCGAAAAAAGTTATTAAAGACTATGAGGCTATTCATAATAGAATTATATTTTGAATGGGACAATTAATAGAAGAAAGAGGTGAGCTCAGACAAGAGATCGACTAATTTGGTGCTTTTATTTATGACTTTGTAATGACCAAATCGGTCGTTTTGAGTATTTTAGCCTCGATACTCTATTTATTGCTTTCTCTATGGTATATTGTGGTTATGTGACTTGTCAGGGGTGTTTTGTTTTGGTTCGAGTGAGTTTCAAAAAGAAATGGGACACATAGTCCCTAAGTTGGAGGCTTAAGTTGAAAGAGTTGACCGTAATTTGACTTTTGTGTATACGACTCTGGAATGGAGTTTTGACAGTTCCAATAGCTTCGTATGGTAATTTTGGATGTAGGACCGTGTCCGGATGTTGATTTCGTGGTCCGTAGGTCGTTTGGGCTTGAATTGACGAAAGCTACAAAGTTAAAGGTTTGAAAGGCTGAGAAGTTTGACTAGGAGTTAACTTTATTGATATCAAGGTCGGATTCTGATTCCGAAAGTTGTAATAGGTTTGTCATGTCATTTATGACTTGTGTGCAAAATTTGAGGTCAATCAGAGTTGTTTTGGTATGATTCGGCATTATTTTTGGAAGTCAGATGTTCATAGTTTCAATAGGCTTGAATTGGGTTGGGATTCATAGAATCGATGTTTTTATGTGATTTTTTGCCTTGGGTAGGTCTGTTATGTGTTTGCAACTTGTTGGTATATTCGAACTGGGTCTCGTGGGCCCCGGGTGTGAATCATATTGAAATCGGAATAATTTTTGGATTTAGTGTTGCTGAAGTTCCAGCTGTTCTGGTGCCATCACACATGCGGTGGGAATGGCCATAGGTGCGGACTCGCTAGTGTGAGTGGATAAGCGCAAAAGCGAAAAGGGCAGCATAGGCCTGGGTTCGCAGGTGCGGAGCCTAGGCGCAGGTGCGCATCTGCATGCGCGAGAGATCCTTCACATAAGTGGGCTCACAGGTGTGAGCATTTGGTCTGCAGAATCGGAATTTCATGGCATTAGTGGGAGCCGCACCTGCGATAAATTTTCCGTAGGTGCGATAGTGAGCCCACAAATGCGAAATCGCTGGTCATAAAAAGGGGTCTTCAAGGGTTTATTTTCATTTTAATCTTTTGGACCTAGAGAGCTCGGTTTATGGCGCTTTTTCGAGGGTTTTTCAAGGAAATCATCGAGGTAAGTGATTCTAACCCAGATTTGGCTATATTACATGAATCCATTGTTATTTTCATCATTTAATTAGTGATTTGAGTTGGAAATTTGGAAAAAATTATGAAAACTTCTTAGACTAAATTTTGGGGATTTGGAAGGCGATTTGAAGTAGGATTTGAGTAATTCTTGTATGGTTGGACTTGTTATTGAATGTGTATTCGGATTTTGTAATTTGGTCGTGTTCCGAGATGCGGGCCTGGGGCTGACTTTTTGTTTCTCTTTAAAGATTGCAACTTTATTGTTCGGAATAGCTTCCTATAGTTTATATTTGTGGTATGAAGTTGTTTTGGCTAGATTCAAGTCGTTCGGAGTTGGATAATCGAGGGAAAGGCTTACTAGTGGATTGAGTTAGCATGTTTTAAGGTAAGTGTCTTGCCTAACTTTGTGTGAGGGAATTAACCCTTAGGATTGGTGTGGTTTTGTATTAGTTGTGATATGTGGAAGCCTTGTTCGAAAGGTGACGAGTGTGTACACAAGCTAAATGTGATAATTGACCGATTTTAGCTATGTAGATTCCTTTCATGCCTTTAATTAAGTTACTATAATATGTTATATTCATCATCATTGGTCTATCTTCACATGCTCTACTTGTCTTATCTCTTACTTGTCAATTGTCTTTACATGTTTAGTTGAAGTTATTGTTTTCTCTATTCCTTATTTATGATTTAACCGTTGACATCCTTACTTGAAGTTGTTATTTCTTGGAATATCTTATTGGTGAAATTGGTATTGAGTTATAAAGGTCGTGATTCACATTGAGGCAAAGTTGTAAAGTTGTGAAATATCATTCTTGTTGAGTTATTCACTTTTGGTTGTTATTGTTGAGACTCTTGTGCATATTATGGTTGAGCCATTGGCTGTTTATTTTGGAAACACTATTATTGTTGACTTCTTTGGCAAGTTGTGATATTGGGCACTTGAGGTGCGATTTGTGATACGTTGTGATATTGATATGCATGTGGTGGTATAAATATTGGGGTTGAAATGCATGCGGTGAGATAAGGTGGGCTTGATACGCGTGTTTCTAGTAGGGGAACTATTTGAAACAACGTTGTGTGATAAGGTGGGCTAAAACGCGGGAAGCTATTTCGGGATAAATGATTTTCAAAACTAAATGCAAGGCTCCTGTGGTGATATAAGGGAAAATTGTGAATTGTTTTGTGTTATGAGACTACGAGGTGGTACCTCGGTAGTGATTCTTGTTGATACGTTTCTATTACATCACTTGTGTTTTTGTTGCTTTGTTTCCTTGGAATATCATTCCTTGCTTTCTTCAGTGATGCCTTATTTGCCTTAGTTCAGTGTAGCTATTCTTGGTATATCTCTTCATTGTTTCATTTCCATTGTTTATCATTATTACACTATTATATACATGTTTAGTTTCTTATTTATTCCAGTAGGGCCTTGACCTTACCTCATCACTACTCTACCGAGGCTAGGCTTGGCATTTACTAGGTACCGTTGTGGTGTACTCATGCTACGCTTCTGCACATCTTCTTGTGCAGATCCAGGTACCTTTTTACTAGTACAGGCACCAGTGAGTCGAGTTCGGATTTGGAGATTTCAAGGTATACCTGCCGGCATCTGAAGGCCTCGAAGTCACCCTCTATCAAGTTTTATTTCATTTTCCTTTTTATAGATATTGTGTATATGGACGTTCAATATACTCTTGTAGAGCTTGTGACTTGATATCACCGAATTTTGGGGAGTTTGCTTCTATTGAGTTGCGGAGTTCTTTTATAATAGATGATGAGTTATTTGAGAGTTTTATCATTATCTCAAGTATATCATACATGTATGTTAGGCTTACCTAGTCTTAGAGACTAGGTGCCATTACGATATCCTTCGTAGGGACATTAGGGTTATGACAAGTTGGTATCAGAGCTCTAGGTTCATAGGTGTTATGAGTCACAAGCAGGTATGGTAGAGTCTCGTGGATCGGTACAGAGACGTCTATATTTATCTTCGAGAGGCGATGGAACTGTTAGGAAAAGCTTCACTTCTTTGATTCCTTATCTTGCAAATTTGTTGACTCTGAATTCTAAATCTTGTCTTTCTATTATCTCACAATGGTGAGGACACGCACCGCTGGATCTGACAATCAGACACCCGCGCTCCCTGCTAGAGCCGCGAGAGGCCGGGGCCGGGGCAGAGCCTGAGGATGGGCATGTGCTGCAGCCAGAGCACTTACCCGAGTTGCGACAGAGGAGCCCCCAGTAGCTCCAGCTGAGGGGCAGGCACCTGATGTGCCTGTTGCTACCCCTGCACTTCACGAGACTCTCGCCCAGTTCTTGAGCATGTTTGGTACTCTAGCTCAGGCAGGGTTGATTCCACTTGCACCACCCACATCTCAGACTGGAAGAGGAGCACAGACTCCCGCAGCCCGCAACCCAGAGCAGTGGGTCCATGTTGACCAGGCCCCAAAGGTTATACCAGTGCAGCCAGTTGTCCTAGTTCAGCCCGAGGTTAGGGCAGCAACATCTGAGCAGGAGCAGCTCAGGCTCGAAAGGTACAAGAAGTACCATCCTCCTAATTTCATCGGCCTAGCTACATAGGACGCATAGGGCTTTCTGGAGAAGTGCCACCATACTCTTCGTACTATAGGTATAGTGGAGACGAGAGGGGTTGCTTTTACTACCTTCCAACTATCGGGACCAGCGTACCAATGGTGGCGGGCTTATGAGGAGGGTAGCTCCACCGAGGCAGCTTCACTCACCTAGGCTCAATTTTCAGAGATGTTCCTATCACGCCCCAAAACCGAGGAGCGCAACTGGCACTAAACTGAGTAAACCCGACCGAGCAAGCCCGTTAGATTTCATTCTACCCAAACTCATCCACGAATAAAGAAAATACATAATTTCATTAATTAGACACAAACGTGATCATGTCTACACTACCAATTCATTACCAATAGTTACTTCATTTTTTTAAAGTCTTCGTTCCACAAATTTTTCATAACCTGAAATGGAAATAGCAATTCAAATACAACATAACGAGTTTGTCTTTCCCAACACCAATACACAACCCACACTATGTCTACGGAGCCTCTATAGATAAGGAAGAGTACAATGATAATGCCGGCAACAAGGCCCTGACTATACCTCAAACAGAATACACAATGTACAAAAGATTTATGACCCTGGGATGAAGTGGGGCTCACCAAGTCAGCTGGGAAGAAGGTGTACTTCTATCACTTATCAATATCTCCTGTTGTGGAACCACCTGCATCCATTTAAAGATGCAGCGCCCCCGACAAAAGGGACGTTAGTACCGTCGAATAGCACTAGTATGTATAACTAAACACCATCTCAATAGAATGACAAATAATACAAACACGATTATCATAATATCAATTAAATCCCTAATCAACATCAAAACTCAATTTAGGATCAAGACAGTGTTCAAATTAATTTCCATATCTCACATTGGGAGTTTTTTAGTATCGATATACCATTGTCCACAATACCAGTACCACCGTATTCTAAGTACAGAGTCCGATCATGACCCGATCGGCTAGGCTATCTCATTAGAGACATCAACCACAATTACTCTCAATATTAATACCACCGTCTTTAACACGGAGTCCGATCACGACCCAATCAACTAGGCTATCCATTAGGTACATCGACCACAATCACAATTTAAATTATAATTTCCAGCACAATCACCACCATGTGTGCGGCATGGTGTCCGATCACGACCCAACCGGCTAGGTTGTCTTATTCGAGACATCAACCTTTTTATATCAATCATCGCATTTCATATTACTTTCACATCTTTTCATTTCATTGGCATTAATGGCCATTATTATAAGATCATTCTTAGCACGTTGGCCATATTTAGTATTTCATGCTCACCTTTTTACTTTCTAACATCAACATCATCATCAACAACAACAATTCAAATCAAGGCATGTAGTACACATGTGAGCAATTAAGAGTCTAAGGTACATAGAGATATTTCACAAAATTTGGCATAATAGCCTTCGTTTGAATTTAACTTGAAGTCGAACATTTCTAATACACGGCCCATATTTTTAACACAACCTCAATTGATAACATAACATAAATAAAGCATTTGGAATACTTGTTCAACATATATATTTCAACCCAATCTTACTCGAAACAGCCAATTTTATAATGATCCACTCGGGACTTACATAATTCACATGAATATCGTGGGATCCAATTCTAAGAGAAGAGTTAAGCCAACATACCTCACTTGAGCTTCCTTACACTCTAAATGTTCCGGAATTCTTAGCAACTTCAATCTATTATAGAAATATAACAAATTGAATCAAAATTAGGAAGATGATCATAGTTTTAACTCATTTGAGCATTTTATCAAACACTAGGTGTGCATAAGGTTTCAAGGTCCTTTTATGGAGAATTCCATCATCCCACAACCCAATCTTTACCAAGCTTAGTTCAACAATCTTCCTACATCCCTTGATATCACATGCATGTAAAATAAACAACTCTCATGCCCAACAATTATCTTGCTAATTACCCATTTTCAGATAATTTCGAAATTAGGGGTTAGGGTGTAGAATCTTACCTCTAGGATGAAGACCTAGTGAGTTTCCCTTCTTAATCTTCCAAAACTTGGGCAAGAATTGAAGAACAATATTTTAAGAACACCTTCTCACTTTAGGACACTCTCTCTCACTCTAAACTTTTCATATTATAGCACAAAAATGGCCCAAAGAGTGTATTTAACGAAATAGGGTCGGATTTTAAAAACTCAAAAATGGAGCTCCGAAACAAGGTCTACGATCGCATAACCGATATGCAGACCGCATATCGGTCGCATAATTGGTTACAAAATAGACAAAAGAATTGTATGTGTATACGGTAACTATGCAGTTCGCATAACTGTTCTACGGTTGCATAATGACCGCATAACAGTTATGCGGTCGCATAGTCGACCGCAGAATTGCCTTCAATCTAGCCCTCTCCTGCCGCACTTCTGCGACCATTATGCAGCCTGCAGAGTGATTACGTGGTCACATAATGGACCGCATAAACGCGCTTTCTGCCAAAACTTTTCCTTTACTTTCCGGTGCATTGTTCAACCCAAAAAGTCCGAGCCGCTGCTCGCAAGCTCGCCGCAAAGAATTTTTGTAATACACAACACGTAAAAACAATTCGGCACCACGAAACATTTTCTTTTGCAAACTTTTACGGGTCCTTACATTATCCCCCACTTAGGATCATTCATCCTCGAATGAGGGTAAAATCTCTTATTAGCATCTTATGCAACTCAGTTTTCATACCACATACTAGCAACCCCAAATTTGACTAACTCCCTAAATTTCCAAACATTTCGCCAGAGTTTCCTTTGTAACTAGGCCTATCCACCTGTCAGAGAGCCCCAGAAACACATCCTAACAGCATATACATAATCCAACGATGTAACATAATACAAAACAACACCGACTTTGGCCTCACAGGCAGTTATATTACTAGAACGGAACACCATTAACATCAAATGTACAAATCATACATAATTCATAGAAAGTATCTTTCTAGCATTTTCATAAGGCACAACTCATAAATACATGGTTATTCAAACAAATAAGGATACTTTTTCTCCATTTATTCCTTGGCCTCCCAAGTAGCCTCTTCAACCTATTGGTTTCTCCATAGCACTTTCATGGATGCAATTTCTTTATTTCTCAACTTTCGGACTTGCCGATCAATAATAGAAACTGGAATCTCTTCATAAGTCAATTCTTCATTAACCTCAATAGTCTCAACCGGAAAAATGATTGCCGAGTCTCCAACTACTTTCTTTAACATAGACACATGAAACACCGGGTGTACTAATGCCATCTCAAGTGGTAGCTCAAGCTTGTACGCCACCTTACCGATCCTATGAATGATTTTGTACGGTCCGACATACCTCAAACTCAATTTTCCTTTCTTATGAAATCGCATTACACCCTTCATGGGAGAAACTTTCAAGAATACCCAATCATCTTCTTTGAACACCAAATCCCTACGATGAACATCCGAATAGGATTTCTGACGACTCTGAGTAGTCTTCAACCGCTCCTTAATGATTTAACTTTTTCCATAGCCTGATGCACGAAGTCTGGCCCTATCAACTCTGCTTCCCTAATTTCAAACCACCCAATGGTAGATCTACATCTCCTACCATATAAAGCCCCGAACCATGCCATTTGAATGCTAGCATGATAGCTATTGTTGCATGCAAATTTTATGAGTGGTAAATGATCATCCCAGCTACCTTTGAAGTCTAGAACACAAGCACGCAACATATCCTCAAGCGTCTAAATAGTCCGCTCTGCCTGCCTGTCAGTCTGCGGGTGAAAGGTTGTACTAAGATTCACCTGAGTACCCAAACTTTGCTGGAATGCCTTCCAAAAATTAGCAGTGAATTATGCTCCCCGATCAGATATGATGGAAACCGAGGTGCCATGCAACCTGACTATTTCTTTGATATGCAACTGAGCATACTGCTCCGCTGTGTCGGTAGACTTAACCGGCAAAAAGTGAGCTGATTTGATGAGTCGATCCACAATCACCCAAATCGAGTCAAACTTAGGAGGAGTACGAGGTAATCCTACCACAAAATCCATATTAATCATTTTCCACTTCCACATTGGAATTTCTATGTTCTGTGCCAACCCACCAGGCCTTTGGTGTTCGGCCTTCACTTGCTGACAATTTGGATACTTCACTACAAACTCTGCTACATTCCTCTTCATATCATACCACCAATAGACTTCCTTAAGATCATGATACATTTTCGTAGAGCCTGGGTGCATGGAATACCTAGAAGTGTGAGCTTCAGTCATAATTCTTTCACGGAGACCATCCACGTTTGGAACACATAGTCGCCCTTGGTACCTTAGTGTACCATCATCCATGCCAAGATAAAAGGCCATGATCTTATGTTTATGAATTCCCTCTTTTAATTGCACCAATAATGGATCATTGTATTGCTTCTCTTTGACTTCCACAACAAGCGATGATTCAGCCCTATTCTGCACAATTACCCCTCCTTCACTAGAGTCCGTAAGATGAACTCTTAAACTAGTCAATCGATGAACTTCCTTGGCCAATGGCCCTTTGATATACCTCCAAGTGTGCTAAACTACCCATAGATTTTTGGCTAAGATCATCTGCCACAACATTAGCTTTCCCCGGATGGTATAAAATATCAATGTCAAAATCTTTGAGTAATTCAAGCCAACTTCTCTGCCTCAGATTCAATTCCTTCTGCCTAAAAATATATTGAAGGCTATTATGGTCCGTTAATATATCCACATGGACCCAATATAAATAGTGACGCCAAATTTTCAATGCAAATACCACCGCCGCAAATTCTAAATTATGTGTCGGATAGTTCTTTTCATGATTCTTTAGTTGCCTAGAAGCATAAGATATCACCTTCCCATGTTGCATTAATACACACCCAAGCCCGATTCTTGAAGCATCACAATATACCACAAATCTATCTATACCCTCTGGTAGAGTCAACACCGGTGCCGTAGTCAATTTTGCTTTCAACTCCAGGAAACTCTTTTCACAAGCATCTGATCATTGGAACTTAATTGCCTTGTGCGTCAATTTAGTCAATGGGGAGGCAAGAGTAGAAAAAACCTCTACAAACTTTCTGTAATATCCAGCTAAGCCTAAGAAACTACGAATTTCTGTTGGAGTTGTAGGCCTCGGCCAATTCTTCACAGCTGAAATTTTCTGAGGATCAACCTTAATTCCTTCATTAGAGACTACATGATCCAAGAATATGACTGATTCAAGCCAAAATTCACACTTTGAAAACTTTGCATATAACTGGTGCTGATGTAGGGTTTGCATAACTAACCTTAGATGATCGGCATGGCCTTCTCGACTTCGTGAATATACAAGAATATCGTCAATAAACACTATCACAAAAGAGTTGAGGAACGACTTGAAAACTCGGTTCATAAGATCCATGAAAGTTGTTGGGGCGTTTGTTAGCCCAAAAGACATCACGAAAAATTCAAAGTGCCCATATCGGGTTCTAAAAGCTATTTTCGGAATATCTCGCTCCCTGATCTTCAATTGGTGCTACTCGGATCTTAAATCAATCTTGGAGAAGTACCTGGCACCTTGCAATTGATCAAACAAGTCATCTATCCTAGGCAGTGGGTACTTATTCTTGATCGTGACCTTATTAAGCTGCTGGTAGTCAATACACATTCTCAGTGACCCATCTTTCTTCCTTACAAAAAGAACCGGTATGCCCCAAGGTGACACACTCGGCCGGATAAAACCCTTTTATAACAAATCTCTTAATTGTTCCTTTAGCTCCTTCAATTCTGTCGGTGCCATTCTGTAGGGTGGAATAGATATAGGATGCGTGTCTTGCATCACATCAATCCTAAAATCAATCTCCCTGTCTGGTGGGATCCTAGGGAGTTCATCCGGAAAGACTACCAGAAATTCATTCACAACAGGCACAGACTCAAGCGTAGGCGCCTCAGCATCGGTGTCTCTAACCCGGACCAAATGGTAAATACACCCCTTGTTGATCATTTTCATGGCCTTAAGGTAAGAAATAAACCTACCCTTCGGCACTACATCATCACCCTTCCACTCAATAACTGGCTCATTTGAAAATTCAAACCTAACAGTTCTGGTTCGGCAATAAAGCTTGGAAAAACATGAATAAAGCCAATCCATCCCCATTATCACATCAAAATTGACCATTCTCAATTTAATAAGATAGACCACGGTATCCCGACCATGCAACGAAACAACACAATATCTATAAACTCGCACGGCTAAAATAGACTCACCAACCGGAGTAGATACAGAGAACGATTCATAAAGTTGTTCTATTTCTATCCCAAATTCCATAGAAACATAAGGTGTGGCATATGCCAAAGTAGAACCAGGATCAATAAGAGCATATACATCATGAGATTGGACAGTCAATATACATGTGACAACATCTGGAGAAGCCTCTAAATTCTGGCGACCCCTCATGGCATAGAAACGGTAGGATCCTCCCGAACTTTGTGCTCTACCTCTAGCTGCACCACGCCCTGCGGGTGTTGGAGTGCCTCGAGCTAGAGGAGGTGCTGTGAATGTAGTAGCTGCATAACTGGCTGGCTGTGCCATGCCCCTGCCCGCACCCTGGCGGGACGAACGACAATCCCTCTAAATGTGACCCCTCAATCCGCATTTGTAGCATATGGGTAAGTCCATGTAGCATATTCCTAGGTGCATCTTTCCACAACGAGGGCATGGGGCCTCCTCTGATGCTGGAATATACCACCATGACGACCCTACTGATATGAGTCCATGTTGCCCTGATTGGGCCTGAAATGGCTCCACTGCTGCTACTGACTAGGCCCTAATGGCGGTGCACTAGCCGAAGACTGAGCAAAGGACTGGGATGGCACTGATGACCCTCCCCTAAATGTTGATTTGCCACCACCAGAAGAACCACTAAAGTTGCCCGCAGACCGGGCCTTGTTACTACCCTCTCGCTCCATTCTGTTCCTTAATTTGCGGGTCTCTGTGGCTTGAGCGAATGCCACCATCTTTCCATAGTTCATATCAGAATTCAAGGCAGTTGTAGTAGCCTCATTAATTACCAAGGGACTAAGTCCCAGCACAAAGCGTCGCACTCTAGCCTCCATAGTGGGCAATATGTAAATAGCATACTTAAACAGGTACGCGAACCTCATATGGTAATCCCACACACTCAGGCTACCTTGTATCAGGTTCTCAAACTCAGTAGCATGGGCTGCCTTAGTCTCGGCAGGTAAGAAATGATCAACGAAGGCATCGGCAAATTCATCCCACCTCGCCAGAGGGCTCCCTTCTTTACGGGACTCCTCCCATAGTTCGAACCAAGAATATGCCACCTCTTTCAGACGGTAGGAGGCCAATTCCATTGCCTCTGTTTCAATAGCACGCATAACTCTAAGAGTCTTGTGCATCTCATCAATGAAATCCTCGGGATCCTCCTCTGGGTTAGCACCCGTGAACACTGGAGGATCCAACTAGAGAAGCCTGTTCACCCTGGAACTAGTAGAATCCCTTGGATGACTGGAAGAAGTGGGTGCAACATTTGATCTCTGGGACTAGGATGCCACTATCTGAGCCAACATCTGTATGGCTCCCCTAAGATCAACATCAGAAACACCAGAATCGAAAGCTACAACTGGAGGTGGAACTAGTATATCAGTTGGAGGGACTGTTGCACCCTCAGTATGTGTAGGGACAGGTGCGGTCTGATCAGTTATAGTAGAATCAGGCAATGTAGTATTTGGAGGAATATTCTCACTCCTCGGGTGCTCACCCGCATCATCAATTATAGGATCAATTGTCACTCCTGGGGTGACATTGGCTCTTTAGCCAGTTCTTGCCTTCTTCTTAGGTGCCATGTACTAAAAAATAGAGTAACTCGGGTGTTAAAGGAGGAACAATCTTACAACCAGCTTTATCGCACGATCAAGAGCATGAAAGAAGGGAATTAATTCTAAATTCCCATGTAGCATCCTAATTATAGATGTGGTCGACAACACATCGATAATAAGGACCCTACTAGACACGGCTCTGAGACATCCTAGGACACTTTAAAACCTTAGGCTCTGATACCAAGTTTGTCACGCCCCGAAACCGAGGAGAAAGACCGACGCTAAACCGAGTGAACCCGACCGAGCAAGCCTATTAGATTTCATTCTATCCAAACTCATTCACGAATAAATATAATACATAATTTCATTAATTAGACACAAACGTGATCATGTCAACAATACCAATTCATTACCAGTAGTTACTTCATTTTTTTTAAAGTCTTTGTTCCACACATTTTTCTTAACCTGAAATGGAAATAGTAATTCAAATACAACATAACGAGTTTGTCTTTTCCAGCACCAATACACAACCCACACTAAGTCTACGGAGCCTCTATAGATAAGGAAGAGTACAATGATAATACCGGCAACAAGGTCCTGACTATACCTCAAATAGAATACACAATGTACAAAAGATTTATGACCCCGGGATGAAGTGGGGCTCACCAAGTCAGCTGGGAAGAAGGTGTACTGCTATCACTGATCAATATCTCTTGTTGTGGAACTACCTGCATCCATTTAAAGATGCAGCGCCCCCACAAAAGGGACGTTAGTACCGTCGAATAGCACTAGTATGTATAACTAAACACCCTCTCAATAGAATGACAAATAATACATTCAAGATTATCATAATATCAATGAAAGCCTTAATCAACATCAAAACTAAATTTAGGATCAAGACAGTGTTCAAATTATTTTCCATATCTCATATTGGGAGATTTTTAGTATCGATATACCATTATTCACAATACCAGTACCACCGTATTCTCAGTACGGAGTCCGATCATGACCCGATCGACTAGGTTATCTCATTAGAGACATCAACCACAATTACTCTCAATATCAATACCATCATCTTTAACACGGAGTCCGATCACGACCTGATAGGCTAGGCTATCCATTAAGGACATCGACCACAATCACAATTTAAATTATAATTTCCAGCACAATCACCATCATATGTGCGGCATGGTGTCCGATCACGACCCGACCGGCTAGGCTGTCTTATTCGAGACATCAACCTTTTTATATCAATCATCGCATTTCATATTACTTTCACATCTTTTCATTTCATTGGCACTAATGGCCATTATTATAAGATCATTCTTGGAACGTTACCCATATTTAGTATTTCATGCTCATCTTTTCACTTTCTAACATCAACATCATCAACAACAACAACAACAATTCAAATCAAGGCATGTAGTACACATGTGAGAAATTAAGAGTTTAAGGCACATAGAGATATTTCACAAAATTTGGCATAATAGCCTTCGTTTGAATTTAACTTGAAGTCGAACATTTCTAATGCACGGCCCATATTTTTAACACAACCTAAATTGATAACATAACATAAATAAAGCATTTGGAATACTTGTTCAACATATATATTTCAACCCAATCTCACTCGGAACAGCCAATTTTATAATGATCCACTCGGGACTTACATAATTCACATAAATATCGTGGGATCCAATTCTAAGAGAAGAGTTTAGCCAACATACCTCACTTGAGCTTCCTTACACTCTAAATGTTCCAGAATTCTTAGCAACTTCAATCTATTGTAGAAATATAACAAATTGAATCAAAATTAGGAAGATGATCATAGTTCTAGCTCATTTGAGCATTTTATCAAACACTAGGTGTGCATAAGGTTTCAAGGTCCTTTTATGGAGAATTCCATTATCCCACAACCCAATCTTTACCAAGCTTAGTTCAACAATCTTCCTACACCCCTTGATATCACATGCATGTAAAATAAACAACTCTCATGCCTAATAATTATCTTGCTAATTACCCATTTTTAGATAATTTTGAAATTAGGGGTTAGGGTGTAGAATCTTACCTCTAGGATGAAGACCTAGTGAGTGTCCCTTCTTAATCTTCCAAATCTTGGGCAAGAATTGAAGAATAATTTTTTAAGGACACCTTCTCATTCTAGGGCACTCTCTCTCACTCTAAACTTTTCAGATTATAGCACAAAAATGGCCCAAAGATTGTATTTAACGAAATAGGGTCGGGTTTTAAAAATCCAAAAATGGAGCTCCGGAACAAGGTCTACGATCGCATAACCGATATGCGGACCGCATATCGGTCGCATAATTGGTTACAAAATAGCCAAAAGAACTTTCTGTGTATACGGTCACTATGCGGTCCACATAACTCTTTTGCGGTCGCATAATGTCCGCATTACAGTTATGCAGTCGCATGGTCGACCGCAGAATTGCCTATAATCTGGCCCTCTCCTGCCTCACTTTTGCGACCATTATGCGGCCCGCAGAGTGATTATGCAGTCGCATAATGGACCGCATAAATGCACTTTTCCGCCAAAACCTTTCCTTTACTTTCCGATGCATTGTTTAGCCCAAAAGGTCTGAGCCGCGGCTCGCAATCTCACCGCAAAGAATTTCTACAATACACAACACGTAAAACCAATTCGGCACCATGAAATATTATTTTCTTTTGCAAAATTTTACGGGTTCTTACAGTTCCTTTGAGAGTTTGTTCCACATAGCCTTCAGGATGCTTGGCGCGCGGAGTTTGAGCAGTTGCGTCAGGGTGCTAAGACCATATCAGAGTATGTTGTTAGGTTCAACGAGTTGTCTAGACATGCACGGGCCTTAGTTTCCACAGTCATAGAGTGAGTCCGTCAATGTATCGAGGGGATCAACTATCGTATTAGATTCAGCATAGCTCGAGAGTTGGAGACCGATACTCCATATTGTAGGTGGTTGAGATCGCATGGAGATTGGAGGGTATGCAGGGCAGGGAGAGAGAAGACAGGGAGGCCAAGAGGCCTTGAGATTCTAGCACATATAGTGGTGCTCGTGCCCCAGTTGCAGCCCGTCATGATAGAGTTTATGTGAGTCGTCCAGTTTATTTAACACTTCCAGCTTATAGTGGTATTCCAGCTACTCCCAGGTCTCAGGTTGCCTATTATGCACCGCCACTAACTAGTGCACCTCCTGCACGGGGTGCTTTCAGCGATCGGTCCAGCCGACTAGGCCCGAGCTAGTTTCAGCAGCCACGTCCTCCGAGAGCTTGTTTTGAGTGTGGTGATACTCGTCATATGGTGAGGGACTACCCCAGACTCGGGAGGAGTGCACCTCCACAGATTACTCGAGCTCCATATATTCCACAGGGTCCCCAGACTTCTCAGGCAGTGGTTAACGCACCAGTTGCCACTCCACATGCTCAGCTAGCTAGGGGTGGAGGTCAGGCGAGTAAGGGTCACCCTAGAGGGGGAGGCCAGGTCAGATGTTATGCTCTTCCGAGTAGGACGGAGGCAGTTGCATCAAACTAGTTATCACAGGGATTGTTCCGGCTTATCATAGAGATGCATCAGACTTATTTGATCCAGGCTCCACTTATTCGTATGTATCATCTTACTTTGATCCGTATTTGGGTATATCCCGTGATTCTTTGAGTTCCCTGTCTATGTGTCCATGCCTGTGGGAGATTCCATTGTTGTTAACCGTGTGTATCGGTCGTGTTTAGTTGTTCTTGGTTTGTCATAATCTAGTGTTTAGATTTTGAGCATGGACTGGTTATCGCCCTATCATTTTATTCTTGATTGTCACACCAAGACGGTGACGTTGGCTACGCCAGGTTTGCTACGATTGGAGTAGAGAGGGTAATTTGGATTATGTTCCTAGCAGGGTGGTGTCTTTAATTAAGGCACAACAGATGGTTGGGAAGGGGTGTGAGGCATATCTAGCCTTTGTGAGAGATTCCAGTGTTGATACTCCTATCGTTGAGTCATTTCCAGTCATAAGCGCCTATCCAGATATATTTCCGGCGGATCTTCCGGGCATATCGCCCGATAGGGATATCGATATTGGTATTGATTTATTGTCGGGCACTCAGCCCATTTCTATTCCACCGTATCGAATGGCCCCATCAGAGTTAAAGGAGTTAAATGAGCAGTTGCAAGAGTTTCTTGATAAGGGTTTCATTCAGACCAGTGTGCCACCTTGGGGTGCTCTGGTCTTGTTTTTAAAGAAGAATGATGGTTCTATGCGCATGTGTATTGATTATCGGCAGTTAATAAAGGTTACAGTGAAGAACATGTATCCCTTTCCATGCATTGATGACCTATTTTATCAACTACAGGGTGCCAAGGTGTTCTCCAAGATTTATTTGTTGTCAGGCTATCATCAACTGAAGATTCGGGATCCGGATATTTCGAAGACTGCCTTCAGGACTCGGTATAGCCATTATGAGTTCCTTGTGATGTCATTTGGTCGGACCAACGCCCTAGTACCATTCATGCACTTGATGAACCATGTATTCCAGCCTTATCTTGACTCATTCGTCATTGTGTTTATTGATGATATCTTGGTGTACTCCCGGAGTCGGGAGGATCATGAGAAGCACCAGAGGATTGTACTCCAGGCCTTGAGAGAAAAGAAGTTGTATGCAAAATTCTCAAAGTGTGAATTCTAGCTTGATTTAGTGGCATTTTTGGGTCATGTGATACCGAGTGAGGGAATCAAGGTAGATCCGAAAAAGATTGAAGCGAGGTAGAGTTGTCCCAGACCTTCTTCGGCCACTCAGATCCGGAGTTTTCTTGGTTTGGTAGGGTATAATGACTCGACTGGTCATTTTGATCTCTAGCATGTCGTTCAGCAATTTGAGGCCTTGAGTAGCTTCATTTCGGGTATTATGACTTGTACGTGTGGTCGGAATTGAACTTCAGGAAATTCGGAGTTGATTTGGAAAGGAAATTCTAATTTCGGAAGCTTTAAGTTGGAAGAATTGGCTAAGGTTTGAATTTTTTAGTAAAGACCTCGGAATCAGGATTTGAAGGTTTCAATAGGTTTGTGTGATGATTTCGGACTTGGGCGTATGTTCGGGTTGAGTATCGGGTCACCCGGGAGCATTTCGGCATTTATTATGGAAAGTTAACATTTTAAAAGTTTAAGAATTTCTCATGTTTGGTTTGGAGTGGGCTTTGGTGTTATCGATGTCAGTTTGGGATTTCGAGCCTTGGAATAGGTTCGTATCGTGATTTGTGACATGTGTTCAAAGTTTGGCATCTTTCCAAAATATTTTGATATGAATCGGACGCGCTCGTCAAAGTTTGAAAATTTGAAAGCTTAAAGAAGGATTTCGATCGTCGATCTGTAGTTTTGATATTATTTGGCGTGATTTGAGGCATCGACTAAGTACGTAATATGTTTTGGTACACGTGGGTTTGTTTGGTTTAAGTTATCGGAGGGCCCGGGTGAGTTTTGATCGAAATCAGATAAAAAAATTGGAAGTTGAGGATGCTGGTGTTGGCCAATTGCTGGTGCGATCGCATCTGCGTGTTTAGGGCCGCAAGTGCGAGCCTGCAAAAGCGGCCCAGTGGCCGCAGAAGAGACATTTGGACTAAGCTGGGATGGACGCAGATGCGAGGGTATTGCTGTATCTGCGAGCCCGCAGATTCAAAGGGTGCTCCGAAGAAGAAGAAAATGAGATGGGCAGCTGGGGTCGCAGAAGCAGAAGATCTCCGCACATGCGGGAGCGCAGGAGTGTGTGGTGGACCGCAGAAGCGGTCGCGCAGAAGCGAAAAGTGGTACGCAGAAGCGGATTTTGCCTGGCTTGGAGAGAACCGCACCTGCGATGGATATTCCGCAGGTGAGCCATAGGTGCGGCTGGTGCTCTACAGGTTCGGAAAGTAGGTTGGGGAGATTGTTTTAAAATTGGGGTTTTATTCATTTCCCTCATTTTCTCACTTGGTTTGGGCGATTGTTGGAGAGCTTTAAGAAGAGATTTTCATCATCTATGTCAAGGTAAGTAATTTCCACGCATTATGAGTTAAATACATGATTTATATGTGGATTTAAGCATGAGAAATTGTAGAAATTAGGATTTTGGTAGAAAACCTAGAAATGGGTATTTTTGGATTTTGACCATGAAATCGGACATGGCAATTGGAATAAGTTATATATTTGAGTTTGTGGTATTATGGGTGAAGTTTATCTTCAAATATTTTCAGAATTCGAGCACGTGGGCCCGTGGGTTAACTTTATCGACTTTTCGAGCGGAGTTGGGGATTGTTTAAATTGATTACTTATGGGTATTGGAATGTATTTTGATTGGCTAGCACATGTTTGAATAGTTTTGAAGAGATGGGCATCAGGTTGAGGTGTTTGAGTGGCGTTGGAGCCGGTTATGGGACTTTGGAGTGAGGTAAGTCTCTTGTCTAACGTTGTGAGGGGGAAAACTACCCCTAGGTGATATTTATTGTTATGTGCAACTAGTGGTGGGTGCTACGTATGCACGAGGTGACGAGAGTCCGTAAGTAGCTAAAGCATGTTTATTTCCGTGTAGACTTAGGATTGTATGATGTAATATTTGAATTACTTGAACTATCTCTATTGGCTTAATTAATTGAAGTTATAACTGAAATCGATTTAGAAATAAATATATGCCCAAGCCTTAACAATTTGAGTTGTGGGTGAGTTATTGAGAAATAGTAAAGATTATATTCATTTTTATGCTCATGTGATATATAGTAAACACGTGTCTCGTAATTCTGTAACTTCCTTCCTTTTTTTGTGGAGCGGGCCGAATGCCTCGGCAGTAAATAAATGCTTCTATGGTTCGTGCTGCTTGACCCTCGGTAGTGTATACATAATTCTGGATCGGGCCGAACGACATCGGCAAAATCATGCGTTATATCGCTTATAGTCTGAATATTCACGAGCTAATCTTTCCATTGATGCCTGGCATTTATATGGTATTCTTTATTTATTTGATAATGACACTTGACATTTTTCCGAGTTGTTAAGGTAGAATACAAGATTTAGAAACTTATGCTTTGAAAGAAGAAATTGGAAGATTATGTAACTTACAGATTTACCCCATCATTGTCGTATGCCTCATATCTGCTTATGTTTTATTATATCGCTTTATTGTACCCTTAGTAAATGTCGACGTCGATCCCTCGTCACTACTTCTACGAGGTTAGGTTAGATACTTACTAGATACACGTTGATTTGCGTACTCATGCTGCACTTCTACACTAAATGTGCAGGAACTAACAGATTCATTTGATGATCATCTTGGCACGTAGATGCACCTGTTGAGGAGACTTCATGTGAGCAACATTCCAGGCTACGCATCACAGTCCACCGAGTCTCCATTGTACTAATTATTTTATTTTGTCTTATTACATTCAGGACATGTGTTTTATTATTATTGTACTCCTTAGAAAAATGCCCATGTACTTATGACACCGGGTTTTGGGGGTTTCTACTGGTTGTTCATTATTGTAGTTGTGTAAATTCTATTTCATATGATTTAATTAAGAAAAAAATTTGATTTCAATTACTAAAATGACTAAGTAAGTTGATAGATCACCGTTAGCTTTCCTGACGGCTGCCTAACACCGCCATCACGACCCTTAGCAGATTTTGGGTCATGACATAGGTTATTACTGTTGTTTCGTATAGGGTTTCTCATCTAGAGCTACACCTATGAACAGATTTACCCAGAAGGGTGCTCCGTTCAGATGGACCGAGGAGTGTGAGGAAAGCCTTCAAAAGCTCAAGACTACTTTGAATTCAGCCCCAGTGTTGGTGTTGCCTACGGGTTTAGGGTCTTACATTGTGTACTATGATGCATCACGTGTTGGCCTTGGCGCGGGGTTGATGCAAGATGGTAGGGTGATTGCCTACATGTTTAGACAACTGAAGGTTCATGAGAAGAATTATCCTGTCCACGCCCTGGAAATAGCAGCTATTCTTCATGCCTTGAAGATTTGGCAGAAATATTTGTATGGTGTCCCTTGTGAGGTCTATACCGACCACCGGAGTTTATAGCATATGTTCAAATAGAAAGATCTTAACTTGCAGTAGCGTAGATGGTTAGAGTTGCTTAAGGACTATGATATCACCATTCTGTATCATCCCGGGAAGGCCAATGTGGTAGCCGATGCCTTGAGTCGAAAGGCAGGGAGCTTGGGAAGTTAAGCATATCTACCGGCAGTGGAGAGGCCATTAGAATTGGATGTCCAAGACTTGGCCAACCAATTTGTTAGATTGGATATTTTGGAGCCGAGTCAAATTCTAGCTTGTGTGGTTTCCGGTCTTCTCTATATGATCGTATCAGAGAGCATTAGTATGACTACCCCCCATTTGCTTGTCCTTAAGGACACAGTTCAGCACAGTGATGCCAAGGAGGTTACTATTAGGGATGGCGGTGTGTTACGGATGCAGGGCCGGCTATGTGTACCCAATGTAAATGGGTTACGTGAGTTGATTCTTCAGGAGGCCCACCGCTCGCAGTACTCCACTTATCCGAGTTTCGCTAAGATGTATCAGTACTTGAGGCGGCACTATTGGTGGAGGAGGATTAAGAAAGACATTAGCGGCCAGGTGGGTTGCTTTAGAGGCTTGATATTCCCGAGTGGAAATGGGAGCGAGTTACCATGGACTTCGTTGTTGGGCTCCCACAGACTCAGAAGAAGTTTGATGTAGTATGGGTGATTATGGATAGGTTGACCAAGTTGGCTCATTTAATTCTAGTGGTGACTACTTATTCTTCAGAGCAGTTGGCTCAGGTCTATATTTGTGAGATTGTCCGACTTCATGGCATGCCAGTATCCTTCATCTTTGATTGGGGTACGCAGTTTACATTGCGATTCTAAAAGGTCGTACAGCGTGAGTTAGGCACATGGGTTGAGTTGAGTACAGCATTTCACCCTCAGAAGAACGAACAGTCCGAGTGCACTATTCCAATATTAGAGGATATGCTTCGTGCATGTGCTTTGGAGTTCGGGGTTCTTAGGATCAGTTCTTGCCCCTTGCGGAGATTGCCTACAACAACATCTAACAATCGAGTATTCAGATGGCTCCATATAAGGCCTTGTATGGGAGGCGGTGTCAGTCTTCGGTGGGTTGGTTTGAGCCGAGTGAGGCTAGGCTATTAGGTACTAACTTGGTTTAGGATGCTTTGGAAAAGGTTATATTGATTCAGGATCAACTTCGTACATCCCAATCTAGACAGAAGAGTTATGCAGATCGGAAGGTTCGTGATGTTTTATTCATGGTTGGAGAGAGGGTTTTGCTTCGAGTTTCACCCATGAAGGGTGTTATGAGATTAAGGAAGAAGGGAAAATTGAGCCCTAGGTATATCAAACCTTTTGAGATTATTGAGAGGATTGGTGAGGTGGACTACAAGCTTGCACTACCACCTAGTCTAGCTGCAGTTCATCCAGTATTCCATATTTCTATGATCCAGAAGTATCACACTGATCCATCCCATGTGTTAGATTTTAGCTAAGTCCAATTGAACAAGGATTTGTCTTATGTTGAGGAGCCGGTAGCCATCTTGGGCAGGCAGGTCTGAAAGTTGAGGTCAAAGAGCATTGCATCAGTAAAGGTTCAGTGGAGGGGTCAACCAGTCGAGGAGGTGACTTGAGAGACCGAGCATGATATGTGTAGCCGTAATCCTCATCATTTCACCACTTCAGATATGTCTCTATACTCATTCGAGGACGAACATTTGTTTTAAGAGGGGGATGTAATGACCCGGCCTGCCGTTTTGAGTATTTTAGCCCCGATCCACTATTTATTGATTTCTCTATGGTATATTGTGGTTATGTGATTTGCCGAAGGTGTTTGGTTTAGGTTCGGGTGAGCTTTAGAGTGAAATGGTACACATAGTCCCTAAGTTGGAGGCTTAAGTTGAAAGAGTTGACGGTAGTTTGACTTTTGTGTATATGAGTCCGAAAAGGAGTTTTGACGGTTCAAATAGCTCTGTATGGTGATTTTGGACTAAGGAGCGTGTCCGGATGTTGATTTGGAGGTCCGTGGGTCATTTCGGCTTGAATCGGATTGAAATCGGAAATTGTTTTAGACTTAGTGTGATGACCCAAAATGTCATCTTTATATTTAATAAGTAATTCTGTGTTCTAAGACCTTGAAAAGCACCATTTATCATTCCTCGACTTGCGTGCGCAGTCCGTACAATTTTTCGGAATAGATCTTTAAAACTCAACTGAATTGACTTTGGTCAACATTTTGAGCAAACGGACCCGGATCAGTATTTTGACAATTCCAGTAGGTCCGTATCGTGATTTGGGACTTGGGCGTATGCCCAGAATCGAATTCCGAGGTCCCTAGCCCGAGATATGAAATTTTGATGAAAAATTAAAAGCTTGAAAGCTTAATGATTTTTAAGAAATTTCTCATGTTGGATTTATTGGCCTCGGGTCCGTATTTTGGTTTCGGAGCCCGGTATAGGTCCACTATAATATTTATGACTTGTCTGCCGAATTTGGTGAGAATCGGAGTTGATTTGACGTGATTCAGACGTCCGGTTGTAAAAATATAAGTTTTAAAGTTTTTTTAAAAATTTCCTTTGATTTGGTGTCCGATTCGTAGTTCTTGGTGTTATTTTGGCAATTTGATCGCGCGATCAAGTTCGTATGATATTTTAGGACTTGGGTGCATGTTTGGTTTGGAGCCCCGAGGGCTCGGGTTGGTTTCAGGTGATTAACGGACCATTTTTGGACTTGGGAAAAACTGCAAAAGTCTGCTTCTGGTATCCTTCTTCGCGTTCACGAGAGGGGGCTCACGTTCGCGAATAAGAAACTAGAGGCAGGTGAAAATTACTATTCGCATTCGCGAAGAGGGGGCCGCGTTCGCGAAAGGAAGAGGGCAGTGTTCATTGCGAACGTGTGGAAGCGTTCGCGTTCGCGTAGAAGGCGAGGCCTGGCTGGGCACCAAGCGATGAAGCTTCACGTTCGCGTAGGGTGTATCGCGTTCGCGAAGGCCAAATTTGGCAAGGCTTCGTATTCGTGACATTGCATTCGCGTTCACGAAGAGCAAAGTTTTCGCAACAAAAAAATATGCTTCGCGAACGCGAGGCACTGACCACGTTCGCGAAGGATAAAAATCCGAGAAACAGAACTTAAGTTCTAGAAAATGGGATTCGTCCCATTTTCAACCCTTTTCCATTTTTGAGCTCGGGTAAGGCGGTTTTTGGGCGATTTTCATGGGAAAACATTGGGGTAAGTGTTCCTTATCCTATATTAATTATATTTCATGATTCCATACTAGTTTATATCATGAATCCTTGAATTTATGGAAGAAAAATTAGATTTTTATAAAATCTTTCAAAAACGAAAATTTAAGATTTGAAAGTCCATTTGACATCGGAATTTGATAAATTTTGTATTGTTGGACTCGTATCAGAACGGGTATTCGGATTTCGTAAGTTTTTCTGAGATTTGAGACGTGGGTCCCACTATCGAATATTTTAATGAATTTCAAATTTTATCCGAAAAATTAGTAAATTCATATGGAATTAATTCCTATGATTTGTATTGAATATATCGAATTATTTGTGAATAGATTTGAAGCTTTTGGAGACAAATTTAAAAGGAAAAGTTGTGGTTGAGTAATTGATTAGAATTTGCAAAGCGAGATAAGGGTCGTGGTTAACCTTGACTCGAGGGAATAGAACCCTTAAACTATTTTTTATGTGAAATGCATGTGAACGACGTATAGGCGAGGTGACGAGTGTCTATACATCGTCAAATTAATTGTTTGCATAATTACTTGAAAAATCATAAATCGTTTTAAATCATGAATTAATTATTATAATAATTGTTTCTCTCATATTATTTGTCAAATATTAATTCTTTAATTTATGCATTAATTGTTACATGTTATTTGAATTATGTGTCTTAATTTCCATAATAATTTGCAATTTGTCATTGTTTGTTTCATAATTAAATCATAATTACTGTATATTTGTTGTCTTATAATTTTATATTAATTGTTGCATTTCTTGGGAAAATTTCTTCTATAAGAATTGGTAAATGGATATATTGGAGTATCGTGTTGTACGCCGCAATAGAATTGATTGAAATGGATATATTGGAGGATCGGGTTGCACGCCGCAACAGACTTATTAAAAAGTCCATATTGGAGGATCGGATTACACGCCGCAATAGACTTATTAAAAGTCAATATTTGGGGGATCGGATTGCACGCCGCAATAGATTTATTTAAAAGTCAATATATATACCTGATTAAAAATAATTATATGATATATATATATATATATATATATATAATGGATATATTGTGAGAGCGGGTTGCATGCTGCAACAGAATTGAATGTGAATATATTGTGAGAGCAGGTTGCACGCTGCAACGGAAATTGATGGAAATGATAATTGGTTATGACTGTTGAGTTGGCTTCAATTATTATAAATGAGTTACCTGATTTATTTCTATTATTTATTATTGTTACTAATATTGCGTACATGTTAATGTAAGTGACCCGCCTTAGCCTCGTCACTATTTCATCGAGGTTAGGCTCAACACTTACCAGTACATGGAGTCGGTTGTACTGATACTACACTCTGCACTTCTTGTGCAGATTTTGGAGTTGGTCCCAATGGCGTACCATAGACTTGCTCGGATTTCAGCTACTCGGAGGAGACTTGAGGTATAACTGCACAACGTCCGCAGTTCTGAAGTCCCCGTCTATTTTACTTTAGCTGTGTGTTTGTTTCCAGACAGCTTTATTTTATTCAGACCTTTATTTGTATTTATTCTAGAAGGTCGTGCACTTGTGATACCAATTCTAGGATGGTATTTAGATACCGTTGTTTTTTTTTTATGGATTATTCACTATATTTCAGACTTTACTTCCGCAGTCGTTCTTTGTTATTAATAAATTTAAAAACTATTTAAAAATTGGTTAATATATTTCTAACGTTGGCTTGCCTAGCAAGTGAAATGTTAGGCTCCATCACGGTCCGAAGGTGGGAATTTCGGGTCTTGACAGTTGGTATCAGAGCACTAGGTTATATAGGTCTCACGAGTCATGAGCAAGCTTAGTAGAGTCTGAAGGATCGGTACGAAAACGTCTGTACTTATCTCTTAGAGGCTATAAAGTTTAGGAATAATATCACTTATTTCTTATTCTGTCGTGCGAATTTATTCTATCATCGATGATTGAATCATTCTATTCTTATTCTCTCGCAGATGGTGAGAACATGTAATACCTCTATCGATTGACAGGGACCAGAGCCCTCGGTGACAACTATGGTCAGGGGTAAAGGTCGAGGTCGGGGTCGTGCTAGAGGCCGAGGTAGAGCTCAGTCCAGAGCTCGAGCAGCTGCACCTGTTATAGAACCTCAGGTGGATCTTCAGGAGGAAGTTCCAGTTCAGAATGTACCAGTTGGACCAGTTCAGTTCCCAGAAGGATTCATAGCCACTCCAGTACTTCGGGACGCTCTAGTCCGTTTGGTAAGTCTTATGGAGGGCGTGGCCCAGAATGGTACATTTTCAGGGGCACCAGCCGTCTCACAGGCTGGGGGAGGAGCACAAACTCCCACTACTCCTGCTCCGGAGCAGATGGCTCCCCAGAATCAGGCTCCAGCAGCCCCACTAGTTGGGGTAGTTCAGCCAGTTGTTGCGGCACAGATCGATGATAGGCCCGCCATGTCTTTTGAGGCATTATTGAGACTGGATAAGTTTATTAAGCTCTTTCCAGTTCACTTCAGTGGTACACCTTCTGAGGACCCACAGGATTATCTTGAACATTACCACGAGGTGTTGCGGAACATGGGTATAGTTGAGACCAATGGGGTTGATTTTGTTGTATTTCAGATGACAGGTTCCGCCAAGAGATAGTGGAGAGATTATACATTGACCAGACCATTTGAATCATCTGCACTTACCTAGGAGCAGTTCTCTCAGCTATTTTTGGAGAAGTTCCTTCCTATCACACTGAGAGAGGAATTCCACAAGCAATTTGAGCGTCTACAGTAGGGCAGTATGACTGTTACTTAGTATGAGTCCTGTTTTGTGGATTTAGCCTATCATGCTCTCCTTTTACTACCTACTCACCCTATTAGGCTTATTGAGAGAGAGTGAGGAGGTTTATTGAAGGACTCACTCACCCTATCAGGCTTCAGATGACCAAGGAGACCGAAAGTGAGATTTCTTTTCAGGCGGCAGCTAATGTCGCGAAGAGGATCGAGATGGTTCTTGCACAGAAGAGAGGGCAGAGGTCTGATAAGAGGCCTTTTCAGTTCGGTTGTTTCAGTGGTACCTCGTCTGGAGGCAGGAGTAATTTTGGTAGGAGTCATCCTCCCAGACCGTTTCATTCAGCACTTCATGCATCTCCTGGTGCTTCAGAGAGTTACGGTCCTATTATGCCTTACTCTGGGCAGCCAGCATTCAGTGCACATTCAGCTCCTATCAGTGCATCACCACTCCAGAGTTACTACAGTGGTTATCCGTCCCATTTGGGTCAGCTTCAGCTTCAACAACCACGGCATCAGGATGGGTGTTATGAGTGTGGAAACATTGGTCACATCAGGAGGTATTGCCCTATATTGGCGAGTAACAGATCTCGGCAAGATTGTCGTGCCATCATACCAGCACCGATTGTTTCCCCGCCTGCTTAGTCAGCTAGAGGTAGGGGTCAAGCAGCTAGAGGTGGAGGTCAAGCCATTAGAGGTGGAGGTTAGGCCATTAGAAGTGGAGGTCAAGCCGTTAGAGGTGGAGGCCAGCCAGTTAGAGGTCATCCCAGGGACGCAGTTCAGAGTGGTGAGGCCCAGCCCCGATTTTATGCTTTTCCAGCTCGGCCTGAGGCCGAGTCATCTGATGTTGTGATCACAGGTATTATTCCAGTTTGCCATAGAGATGCTTCAGTTCTATTTGATCCAGGATCTACTTATTCCTGTGTGTCCTCCTATTTTGCTTCATATTTGGTTATGCCTTTTGATTCTCTGAGTGCTTCTATGTGTGTATCTACACCGGTAGGAGACTCTGTTGTAGTATATCATGTCTATCATTCATGTGTGGTTACTATTGGTAATCTTGAGACTAGTGTGGATCTTCTATTTCTGGATATGGTAGATTTTGATGTCATCTTGGGTATGGATTGGCTGTCCCCTTATCATGCTATATTGGATTGTCATGCCAAGACAGTGACCCTAGCTATGCCGGTGTTACCTCAGTTAGAGTGGAAAGGAACTCCTGGTCATTCTGCCAGTAGGGTTATTTCTTATATGAAAGCTCGGCGTATGGTAGAGAAAGAGTGCCTAGCCTATTTGGCTTATATTTGCGATCCCAGTGCGGGTGTTTTTTCTATGGACTTAGTACCAGTTGTTCGTGAATTTCAAGAAGTATTTCCTGCAGATTTGTCGGGGATTCCACCCGACAGAGATATTGACTTCTGCATTGATTTGGCTCCGGGCACTCAGTCCATTTCTATTCCACCATACCGTATGGCCCCGCCAGAGTTGAAAGAATTGTAAGAGCAGTTACAAGACTTGCTTGATCAGGGATTCATTCGACCCAGTGTCTCGCCCTGGGGTGCACCAGTATTATTGTAAAGAAGAAAGATGGCTCTATGCGGATGTGTATAGATTATCGGCAGTTGATCAAGGCCACTATCAAAAACAAATATCTGTTGCCAATAATTGATGAATTATTTGATCCACTTCCGGGTGCCAAGGTAATTTCGAAGATTGATTTGAGGTCTGGTTACCATCAGTTGAAGATTAGGGCATCTGGTGTCCCTAAAACAGCTTTTCGGACTCGGTATGGGCATTACGAATTCCTAGTGATGTCATTTGGGTTGACAAATGCCCCAGTAGCATTTATGGATTTGATGAATCGGGTGTTCAAACCATATTTGTATTCTTTTGTGGTTGTATTCATTGATGATATCTTGATTTACTCCAGTAGTCAAGAGAAGCATGAGCAGAATCTTCGAAGTGTGCTTCACACTTTGAAGAATAATCAGTTATATGCCAAGTTTTCAAAATGTGAGTTTTGGTTAGACTCGGTTGCCTTTTTGGGGCATGATGTATCGGCAGAAGGCATAAAGGTGGATCCTAAGAAGATTGAGGTTGTTCAGAATTGGCCTAGACATACTTCAGTTACAGAGATCCGGAGCTTCCTGGGTTTAGCAGGTTATTATCGTCGGTTCGTGGAAGGGCTTTCATCTATAGCAAACCCATTGACCAGACTGACCCAAAAAAGTGTCCCATTCAGATGGTCAGACGAGTGTGAGTTGAGTTTTTAGAAACTCAAGTCTACTTTGACTACGGCGCCAGTGTTGGTATTACGCACAGGTTCAGGATCGTATACAGTATATTGTAATGCATCTCACATTGGGCTTGGTGCAATATTAATGCAAGATGGCAAGGTGATTGCATATGTGTCACGGTAGTTGACGGTTCACGAGAAGAATTATCTTGTTCATGACCTAGAACTGCCAACCATTGTTCATGCGCTGAAGATTTGGAGGCATTACCTCTACGGTGTCTCGTGTGAGGTATTTACTGATCATCATAGCCTTCGGTACCTGTTCAAACAAAAAGATTTTAATTCGAGGCAGAGAAAATGGTTGGAGTTATTGAAAGACTATGATATCACCATTTTGTATCACCCCGAAAAGGCCAATGTGGTGGCCGATGCTTTGAGTAGAAAGGTTGTGAGTATGGGCAGTCTTGCGTATATTCCAATTGGTGAGAGGCCATTAGCTACAGATATTCAAACTTTGGCTAATCAGTTCGTGAGGTTAGATGTTTCAGAACCCAGTCGGGTTATAGCTTGCATAGTCGCTCGGTCTTCTTTATATGAGCGCATCACAAAGAGGCAGTATGATGATCCTTATTTACTTGTCCTTAAGGACACGGTGCGGCACAGTGATGCCAAACAGGTTGCTGTGGGGGAAGAAGGAGTTCTGCGAATGCAGGGTCGTATTTGTGTGCCTAATGTGTATGGACTTCGTGAATTAATTCTTGAAGAGGCACACAGTTCTTGGTATTCTACTCATCCAGGTACCGCCAAAATGTATCAAGATTTGCGGCAATATTATTGGTGGAGGAGAATGATAAAGGATATAGTTGCATATGTAGCTCGGTGTCTGAATTATCAGCAAGTTAAGTACGAGCATCAGAGACCTGGTGGTTTGCTTTAGAAGTTAGAAATTCCTGAATAGAAATGGGAGCGTATCACTATGGATTTTGTTGTTGGACCCCCACGGACTTAGAGAAAATTTGATGCAGTTTGGGTCATTGTGGACAGGTTAACCAAATCAGCACATTTCATTCCAGTGGCAGTTACCTATTCTTCAGAAAGGTTAGCTGAAATTTACATTCGTGAGATTGTCCGCCTTTACAGTGTGCCCGTGTCTATTATTTCAGATCGAGGTATGTAGTTTACCTCACATTTCTGGAGGGCTGTACAATGTGAGTTAGGCACGCGGGTGGAGTTGAGTACAGTATTTCATCCACAGACAGACGGACAGTCAAAGCGCACTATTCAGATATTGGAAGATATGCTTCACGCTCGTGTTATAGAATTTGAAGGTTCTTGGGATCATTTCTTGCCACTTGCGGAGTTTGCTTATAATAATAGCTACCAGTAGAGCATTCAGATGGCTCCATATGAGGCCTTATATGGAAGGCGATGTCATTTTCCAGTTGGCTGGTTTGAATCGGGAGAGGCTCGGTTATTGGGTACCGATTTGGTACAAGATGCCTTGGATAAGGTCAAGATTATTCAGGATCGACTTCGCACAGCTTAGTCTAGGCAAACGAGTTATGCCGACCGTAAAGTTCATGATATTGAATTCATGGTTAGAGAAAGAATATTGCTCCGAGTTTCACCTATGAAAGGTGTAATGAGGTTCGGAAAGAAGGGCAAGTTGAGCCCTAGGTATATCGAACCTTTGAAATTCTTGAAAGGGTGGGTGAAGTAGCCTATAGGCTTGTATTACCACCTAGTTTATCATCGGTTCATCCGGTGTTCCATGTGTCTATGCTCCGAAAATATCATGTTGATCCGACCTATGTGTTAGATTTCTGCTCAGTCCAATTGGACAAAGATTTGACTTACGAGGAGGAGCCGGTGGCTATTCTAGCCCGGCAGGTCCGACAGCTGAGGTCTAAGAGTTATCCTTTAGTTCGGGTACAATGCAGAGGTCAGTTGGTAGAGGCATTTACCTGGTAGTCCGAGTCGGACATGCGGAGTAAATATCCACACTTATTCACCAGCTCGGTTACTTTTTTCTAACTCCGCAAGAGGACGAACGTTTGTTTTAGAGATGGAGAATGTGATGACTCAAAATGTCATCTTTAAATTTAATAAGTAATTCTGTATTCTAAGACCTCAAAAAGAACCATTTATCATTTCTCAACTTGCGTGCGCAGTCCGTACAATTTTCCGGAAAGTTTTTATGTGAAAAATTGATTAAAATATGAAATAGAGCTTAAAAACTCAAATGAGTTGACTTTGGTCAACATTTTGAGAAAATGGACCCGGATCAGTTTTTTGACAATTTTGGTAGGTCCGTATCGTGATTTGGGACTTGGGCGTATGCCCGGAATCGAATTCCGAGGTCCCTAGCCCGAGATATGGAATTTTGATGAAAAATTAAAAGCTTGAAAGCTTAATGATTTTTAAGAAATTATTGATGTTGGATTTATCGACCCTGGATCCGTATTTTGGTTCCGGAGCCTGGTATAGGTCCACTATAATATTTATGACTTGTCTTCCGAATTTGGTGAGAATCGGAGTTGATTTGACGTGATTCGGATGTCCGGTCGTAAAAATATAAGTTTTAAAGTTTTCTTAAAAATTTCCTTTGATTTGGTATCCGATTCATAGTTCTTGGTGTTATTTTGGCTATTTGATCATACGAGCAAGTTTGTATGATTTTTTAGGACTTGGGTGCATGTTTGATTTGGAGCCCCGAGAGCTCGGGTTGGTTTCGGGTGATTAACGAACCATTTTTGGACTTGGGAAAAACTGCAGAATTCTGCTTCTGGTATCCTTCTTCGCATTCGAGAAGAAGAAACTGGAGGCAGGTGAAAATTACTCTTCGCGTTCGTGAAGAGAGGCCCGCATTCGCTAAGGGAAGAGGGCAGTGTTCATCGCGAACGCGTGGAAGCGTTCGCGTTCGCGTAGAAGGCGAGGCCTGGCCGGGCACCAAGCGATGAAGCTCCGCGTTCGCGTAGGCTGTATCGCGTTCGCGAAGGCCAAATTTGGCAAGGCTTCGCGTTTGCGAAGAGCATTGTTTTGGCAGCAAAAAAATGTGCTTCGCGAACGCGAGGCACTGACCGCGTTCGCGAAGGGTAAAAATCCGAGAAACAGAACTTAAGTTCTGGAAAATGGGATTCTTCTCATTTTCAACCCTTTTCCATTTCTGATCTCGGGTAAGGTGGTTTTTGGGCGATTTTTACGGGAAAATATTGGGGTAAGTGTTCCTTATCCTATATTGATTATATTTCATGATTCCATACTCGTTTATATCATGAATCCGTGAATTTATGGAAGAAAAATCAGATTTTTATAAAATCTTCCAAAAACGAAAATTTAAGATTTGAAGGTCCATTTGACATCGGAATTTGATAACTTTTGTATGGTTGGACTCGTATCGGAACGGGTGTTCGGATTTCGTAAGTTTTTCCGAGATTTGAGACGTGGGTCCCAGTGTTGAATATTTTAATGAATTTCGGATTTTATCCAAAAAATTAGTAAATTCATATGGAATTAATTCCTATGATTCGTATTCAATATATCGAATTGTTTGTGAATAGATTTGAAGCTTATGGAGACAAATTTAAAAGTAAAAGTTGTGGTTGAGTAATTGATTGGAATTTGCAAAGCGAGGTAAGTATCGTGGTTAACCTTGACTTGAGGGAATAGAATCATTAAACTATTTGTTATGTAAAATGCATGTGAACGACGTATAGGCAAGGTGACGGGTGTCTATACGTCGTCAAATTAAATGTTTGCATAATTACTTGAAAAATCATAAATCGTTTTAAATCATGAATTAATTATTATAATAATTATTTCTCTCCTATTCTTTGTCAAATATTAATTCTTGAATTCCTGCATTAACTGTTACATGATATTTGAATTATGTGTCTTAATTGTTATTTGACATTTAGCATATTAAATATTAAACTACCTATTTTCACCCTGATTTCCATAATAATTTGCTATTTGTTATTGTTTGTTTCATAATTAAATCATAATTATTGTATGCTTGTTGTCTTATAATTTTATATTAATTGTTGCATTTATTGGGTAAATTTCTTCTATAAGAATTGGTAAATGGATATATTGGAGGATCGGGTTGCACGCCGCAACAGAATTGATTAAAATGGATATATTGGAGGATCGGGTTGCATGCCGCAACAGACTTATTAAAAAGTCCATATTGGAGGATCGGATTGCATGCCGCAATAGACTTATTAAAAGTCAATATTTGGGGGATCGGATTGCACGCCGCAATAGACTTATTTAAAAGTCAATATATATACTTGATTAAATAATTATATGAGAGGATTGAAAATGAATATATTGTGAGAGCGGGTTGGACACTGCAACAGACTTGAATGTGAATATATTGTGAAAGCGAGTTGCACGCTGCAACGGAAATTGATGAAAATGATAATTGATTATGACTGCTGAGTTGGCTTCAATTATTATAAATGAGTTACCTGATTTATTTCTATTATTTGTTTTTGTTACTAATATTGTGTACAGGTTAATGTAAGTGACCCGCCTTAGCCTCGTCACTACTTCGTCGAGGTTAGGCTCAGCACTTACCAGTTTATGGGGTCGGTTGTACTGATACTACACTCTGCACTTCTTGTGCAGATTTTGGAGTTGGTCCTAGCAGCGTACCATAGACTTGCTCAGATTTTAACTACTCGGAGGAGACTTGAGATATAACTGCACAGCGTCCGCAGTTCTGAAGTCCCCGTCTATTTTACTTTAGCTGTGTGTCTGTTTTCCACGGTCCTAAGGTGGACATTTCAGGTCGTGACACTTAGTGTTGCTGAAGCTTCAGTTGTTCTGGTGTTGTCGCACATGCAGTGGGAATGGCTGCAGGTGCAAATTCGCTGGTATGAGTGGAGAACCGCAGAAGCGAAAGGTGATAGCCCAGGCATGGGGTCGCAGGTGTGCATCCGTAGGCGTGAGAGATCCTCCGCAGAAGCGGCCTCGCAGGTGCGAGTATTTGGTCCGCAGAAGCGAAATTTCATGGCATTAGTGGGAACCGCATCTGCGATGGATTTTACGTAGGTGCAGTGGCGCAAGTGAGATAATAAGCTCACATATGCGAAATCGCTGGGCAGAAAAAGGGGTCTTCGAGGGTTTATTTTCATTTTCATCCTTTGGACCTAGAGAGCTCGATTTGTGGTAATTTTTCAAGGGTTTTTCAAGAAAATCATCGGGGTAAGTTATTCTAACCCGGATTTGGCTATATTATATGAATCCATTGTTATTTTTATCATTTAATTAGTGATTTGAGTTAGAAATTTGGGAAAAATTGTGAAAACTTCTTAGACTAAATTTTGGGGATTTAAAAGACGATTTGAAGTCGGATTTGAGTAATTCTTGTATGATTGGACTCGTTATCGGATAGGTGTTCGAATTTTATAATATTGGTCGGGTTTCGAGATGCGGGCCAGGGGTTGACTTTTTGAGTTGATATTTAGTTTCTCTTTAAAGTTTGCAAATTTATTGTTCGAAATAGCTTTCTATAGTTTATATTTATGGTATGAAGTTGTTTTGGCTAGATTCAAGCCGTTCGGAGTTGGATAATCGAAGGAAAGGCTTACTAGTGGATTGAGTTAGCGTGTTTTGAGGTAAGTGTCTTGCCTAACATTGTGTGGGGGAATTACCCCTTAGGATTGGTATGGATTTGTATTAGTTATGATATGTGGAAGCCGTGTACGCAAGGTGACGAGTGTGTACACGGGTTAAATGTGGTAATTGATCAGTTTTAGCTATGTAGATTCCTTTCATGCATGTAATTGAATTACCATAATATGTTATATTCATCATCATTAGTCTATCTTCACATACTCTACTTATCTTATCTCTTACTTGTCAATTATCTTTACATGTTTAGTTAAAGCTATTGTTTTCTCTATTCCTTATTCATGATTTAAATGTTGACATCCTTATTTGAAGTTGTTATTTCTTGGAATTTCTTATTGTTGAAATTAGTATTGTGTAATAAAGGCTGTGATTCACATTGAGCCAAAGTTATAAAGTTGTGAAATATCATTCTTGTTGAGTTATTCACTTTCGGTTGTTATTGTTGAGACTCTTGTGCATATTGTGGTTGAGCTATGGGCTTATTTTTGAAATACTATTATTGTTGACTTCTTTGGAAAGTTGTGATATTGGGCACTTGAGGTGCGATTTGTGATACGTTGTGATATCGATACGCATGCGGTGGTATAAAGATTGAGGTTGAAATATATGTGGTGAGATAAGGTGGGCTTGATACGCGTGTTGCTCGTAGGAAAACTACTTGAAGCCATGCGGTGTGATACGGTGGGCTAAAATATGGGAAGCTATTTCGGAAAAAATAATTTTCAAAACTAAATGCAAGGCTCCCGCGGTGCTATAAGGGAAGATTATGAATTGTTTTGTATTATGATACTACGAGGCGGTACCTCAGTAGTGATTGTTGTTGATATTTTTCAATTACATCACTTGTGTTTTTGGTTGCTTTGTTCCCTTGGCATATCATTCCTTGCTTTCTTCTGTGATGCCTTATTTGCCTTAGTTCAGTGTAGCTATTCATGGTATATTTATTTATTATTTTATTTTTATTGTTTATCATTATTACGTTGTTATATACCTATTTAGTTTTTTATTTATTCCAGTAGGGTCTTGACCTGACCTCATCATTACCCTACCGCTTGGCATTTACTAGGTACCGTTATGGTATACTCATGCTACTCTTTTGTACATATTTTTATGCATATCCAGGTACCTCTTACCAGTCCAGGCACCAGTGAGCCGAGTTTGGATTTGGAGACTTTAAGTTATACCTGCGGGCGTCTGCATGCCTCGGAGTCACCCACTATCTAGTTCTATTTCGTTTTCCTTTTTATAGATATTGTGTATAGGGATGTTTAGTATACTCTTATTGAGCTTGTGACTTGATATCACCAGATTTTGGAGAGTTTATTTCCGTTGACTTATGGAGTTGTTTTGTAATAGTTGCTGAGTTATTTGAGAGTTTTATCATTATCTCAGTTATATCCTGCATGTATGTTAGGCTTACCTAGTCTTAGACTAAGTACCATCACGACATCTTACGGAGGAAATTTGGGGTCGTGACAGACTTGAAGGCTCAATTGAGTGTAAAGGTTGATGCATCTAACGCCTAAAAAATTAGTTGTGAGTTATACGAAGCTGAAAAGAGCTTATAAGCCAAATTGAGGAGCTAAAACTAGAGTACCAACCTTTCGACCATGTTTTTGTTGTTGATGCCAATATTGGAAAAAGTATACTAGAGTCAGATGAGGAAGTAGATAATATTATATTTGAAGACTCTGGTGCGTGTATATATGAGGGTGTAAATCGCAAGGTAATTCCAGAATTGGGGTGCATTAGGCCCCACTCTAAGCATTTTTTAACATTGTTGTTGGATGATAACATAAAAATCAACTCATGTGAGCCTTTTGAGGAGCCAACGGATGAGGATCATGGTGCCTACATTCTTGTAGTTATCGTACCAGAAAGAAAAAAGTGCATACTTTAATTAAAGGCCAGGAAGTGCAAAATATGACATTGGTTTCTTGGCCTAGTTTGATTTGTCCCACCACTCTGGGAGCATAGCCGAAAGCTTGAAGCAAAATTGGGGGGTCAATTCATAAGTTTGATATAAATAAAAATAAATTGGTTCATGCCGTGCCGTGATGATAAATGAGGCGCTTGTTGGGAGGCAACCCAGCTTTACTATTTTTTTTTAGTTTTGTTTGTTCGTTTATCTTTTATTATGTTGTTTTTGTGGGTTTTTTTGTTTTGTAGGAGTATAGTCATGAAAACTAAAGCCATTGAAAGTATGCAAAAGCGATCTAGACAATTGGAACTAAGTATGGGGTGTGAGCACAAAGGATCGGGTCTGGGAGAAGTCTGAGTATCATATGAGCTGCTAATGTTTCGGCCCTTGGCCTACCATGGAGTCTCTTTTACCCTCTCGTTATATATTAAGTGCATTAAGGAAAATGCACAATTTTAAATGTTGGGTATGAAAATTTTTTGGGTGATTTTTTAATGCTATTTACTAGTAATTTTTAATTTTATTATAGTTAGTTAATATTCCTCCTCTGTTTATTTTTTTGTGCAGCAGTTTTTTTTACAAGGGATGTGATTTGAATCGGATACTTTTTTTGGGGTGTATTTTTTGCCTTTTTCAAAAAAAAATTAACTTTCTCGACGACGGATTTTCTAGACAAACTTGTTGAGGGTTTAAGTCTAAAGAATAATACAAAAAGAATTTTCCTTTTCTTTTAGGGCCGAAAAGTAAGAATGAAAGAACTTGAGTATCATCACTATTTAATGCGTTTTATGTTATAGGTCCAAAGCAAATGACTTTCTAGAATAAGTGCCTTGAGAATATCTGTGATTGTCTTTGACGTTCGGGCTTGTTTCTCGACTCCTATAACTATTTTATATGTGTTTGAACTGCATGTGACTATGCTTAATTGCTTTAACTTAGGAGTTGGGTTTGAACCGTCTTGAGTGAGCCATGTGCATAGAGTAAAGTGTGATTTTTTTTTCTATGCCATCCGTTGCTAGTCTAGAACTTGCCACGTGTACTAGTCGAAGCAAAATTAATTAAGTTTTATGAGTCTAGGAGATGACATAGGCATTTCTTTGATTGACCTTTGAGATATTTCGCCTACCATAAATAAAATTATCCTTACTTAGCTTTTTTGAGCCTATAAACCTTTTTCTTTGGCACCAACATTACAAGCCAAATACCATGTTTGTTCTGAATCGAATCTTGTTGAACCTTTTCCTTCGAAAGTATGTAAGTCGCATAAGAGGAATGAAGAATATTGGCATAGTTTTTGAGTGAAATCATGGGAAAGTCAAAAGGTGTACGTATGTTATGAAATAGCCACTAGCCGAAGACACCAACTTATGAATAGTGTTGAAAAAATCTCTAAACAAATACACTTCTTACTCATATCGATCCAGGCTAGTGAGTAGACGTAAAGATGTGCTTTAAAGAAAGAGGGACTAATTGCTTATGGTTTTGTGGCATTGTATCTGAATTGGTCATGTAAAGTGTATACTTAGTGTATTAAAAATGCTCAGAGGGTTAGTCACTATTAACCAAATTTATCATACCCGGCCCTTACCCTACATTACAACTCGTAAAGACATAATTGATCTTAAACTTTACAAACTTAAATTAGTAGAGACATACACTACGAACAAGCCTATGGTACGAACTTGGGTGGTATATGAATTTCTTTGGGAGATGAGCGAATTCTTTCGATAAATGAAGTCCTTAAATTAGATTTAGATATATATTTGACTATATGGACTTGAATCTCTCTTTGGTTTGCTGATGACGACACATGGTTTATGAAAGATTGGTAAAGACCTTGGTTCTTGAGTTGACAAATATAAGTGAGTCATTATATAGAATGTATTGGAGTCAATTTCTGAGGCTAGTATGTTATAAGAAGTCACTTGATATTTTAATTAATTTTGGCATGATCTAAAACTTGAGAAAAAGTATTAATAGAGTCTATGCTTGGCTCTAAGTGTTGATATAAGCCATTGTCATTGATGTGATGCTTGAGTATGATTTGGTTGTATTTCTTTGCCGATGTGTTGAGTTTGCAGTTGCTCAAGGACGAGCAAGAGCTCAAGGGGTGGTGGTGATAATTGGCAAAATATTATGATTTTTGAGTGTCTTTATGTTCTAATTCTTGTGTTAATAGCTAACGATTGCATGAATATTGGATGGATTTATACTCATTACGTGATTTTCTTGTGTAAGAAGAAGTTTGGATGATATTTGTAATGACCCGACCTATCGTTTTGAACATTTATGATCCATTCAACTATCTGAAGTCTTGAATAGCTTCATATGTGTCACGACCCAAAATTCCACTAGTCGTGATGGCACCTAACCCACCCTGTTAGGTAAGCCAATTTCTAACTATCCAATTCCAATGAAATTAATTAAAAGAAAATATCTAAAACCAATACATCTCCCCAAGAACTGGTAGTACAAATCATGAGCTTCTAAGAATAGAGTATACAAAGCGGAAATGAAATAAATACATAGTCTGTTTGAATAATACATAAACAGAGCTTTTATAAATCTAAGGCTACCCAGAATAAGAGGCAGCTACAACAGGAACGCAGGTACATCTTAAAGTCCCGCAACCATCTAGCATAGCAACAACAGCAACCAACATCTGCACGCAATGTGCAGAAGTATAGTATCAGTACAACCGACCCCATGTACTCAGTAAGTAACAAACCTAGTTGTAGGTTGAAAGTAGTGACGAGCTTCCACCAAGGTCGGGTCCATAACCAATAGTCCACAACAATCCATAATAACATAAAGCAAATAATATCAGAAGTAACTCAGGGACAAAATACTCAGCCAAATAATGATTTCAAAAATTATAGTTCTTCCTTTTAAATACATCAGTGAAAACCCAAATCGTTTGCCGGAGTTGCCAAAAATATGAATAGTTTGAAAACAATAAATTTCTCCCAAAATCTAGTCAATAATAAATAAGATGTTTTATTTTTCTTCCGGATAACCCGTGTAAAAACAAATGCATTACTACGCCCATCTGTCAACAATGTGTGAAAAATCATGAATGATGTGATGCAGTACAGCACGAGGAAATACATCTCTATGCTTGTATATCATGTGTGCATGCCAATGCAATGTAACTCAATAATAAAATCATAAACAGTCCCTCGAGCAGAACATCACTCATATATAGCCGCTCGGGCAAACCTCACAGTCACTCGTGCCACTCGGGCATACCTCACAATCACTCTTGTCACTCGGGCATACCTCACAATCACTCTTGCCACTCGGGCATACCTCATAATCACTCATGCCTCCCAGTCACTCAGCACTCGGTACTCGGCACTCGGCACTCGCACTCGCACTCGCACTCGCACTCAGTAGGTACATGCGCTCACTGGGGGTATGTACAGACTCCGGAGGGGCTCCTTCAGCCCAAACACTATAATCTATACGGACAACTCACGTGCTGTACGGACAACTCACGTGCCATAATAATAAAGTATGCTGCAGGCGGGCAGCCCCGATCCACACTCATCCTCACAAATCAGGCCCTCGGCCTCACTCAGTCATACACCTCTCAAGCCACTCGGGCATTTCAGTAAAACAGGACATTCGGCCCAAAATATTTATATGCATCAAAATAGAGTCATAAAACTGAGTTATGATATGCAATGAAATGAATATGACTAAGTATAAATTTTTAATTTAACACATTAATTCACAGCACTATGACCTCTGTGGGTCCCAATAATACAGGCACATAGCCTCAATATAATTATTAATATGCTTTTCAGCTCAATTTCTTTAACACATAAAACCGCATGGAAAATGCCAAGATTATTTAACTATAACATTTCACATAAATAATTATGTCACAATTTCTATAGTGCACGCCCACACGCCCGTCACCTAGAATGTGCGTCACCTCCCAACAATTCACAAAATACATATATTCAGGATTCATACCCTCAACTCAAAGATTAGAAGAGTTACTTACCTCGAACAGGCCAAATCCAATGTCGAGCAAGCTAAACAATTCCATATCAAAATGCTAATATTTTTCACAAAATCAGAAATTACGCCCCAAAAATTACTCATGGGGCTCACGTCTCGAAACCTGACGAAACTCACAAAATACGACAACCCATCCAATTACAAGTTCAACCATACTAATTTCATTCAAATCCGACTCCAAATCGGTATTCAAACTTGAAATATTCGCTTTGTGACATTATAGAAATTTTCTTCTATTTCTCTTGAAGATTCAATAATCTTACGGCAAAAATGAAGATTAATTCATGAAATATAATTACAAGGGAGTTAAGAACACTTACCCCAAGTTGTGTGGAAAATTTTCTCTCCAAAATCACCCAAACCGATCTCCAAAATGTCCAAAATGAGAAAAAATCTCGGAACCCTCGTTTTTAAACACTGCCCAGGCACTTCCGCACCTGCGGTGCCTAGGCTCGCACCTACGCATTCGCATTTGCGGACAAAAATGCGCGCCTGCGAAAAACAGTCGGCCCTCTAAAATCTTGCATCTGCGACGCTATTCTCGCATCTGCGGGCTTCACAGATGCGCATTCCCCTTCGCATTTGCGGTCGCCTCACACCAGCCCCAGTCCGCATATGCGCCAACACCTTCGCACATGCGGCCTCGCAGATGTGGAAAAATCCTCACACCTGCGAGCACTGCCCAGTCCCACTCTTGGCTGCTTCTGCGGCTTATTTCACGCACATGCGGCTTCGCACATGCGATCAAAATCTTCGCAGGTGCAATCACACTAGTAGGCAGCAGTTCCAGCATTTCCTTAAGTCCAAATTTGATTCGTTAACCGTACGACACTCACCCGAGCCACTCGGGACCCCGTCCAAATACACCAACAAGTCCTAAAACACACCACGGACCTACTCGAGGCCTCAAATCACATCAAACAACCTCAAAAATATGAACTACACACGGATTCAAGCCTAATAAATTTTGAAATTTCTAAATTCTACAAACGATGCCGAAACCTATCAAATCACGTCCGATTGACTTCAAATTTTTCACACAAGTCACATTTTACATTACGGACCTATTCAAATTTCCAGAATCGGATTCCGACCCTAATATCAAAAAGTCACCCCACCCCCCACCCCCCGGTCAAACTTCCCAAAAATTTAACTCTAGGCATTTCAAGCCAAATTCCACTACGGACCTCGAAATAATTTTTCGGACATGCTCCTAAGTCCAAAATCACCATACGGAGCTATTGGAATCATCAAAACTCCATTCCGGGGTCGTTTACACATAAGTCGATGTCCGATCACTATTTTAACTTAAGATTTAAACCTTAGAACTAAGTGTTCCAATTCATTCCAAAACCTCACCGGACCCGAACCATTTACCCCGGCAATTTACACAACAACTGTAAAGTAAAATTTGAGAAGTAAATGGGAAAACGGGGTTATAATACTCAAAACGACCAGTCGGCTTGTTACATTCCTCCCCACTTAAACATACGTTTGTCCTCGAATGTGCCAATAGTTGTTTCCAAGCCATCAAATCACTATTCCATCTTACCACACACGTACCCGGGGGTGTACTCACGTCACCCTATCCCACACAGGCTTGACTACATAATGCAACTGAAAATCATTAATTTAACCTTAGCCCATAAACCTTGGAGTTTAATTTCCAACCTTTAAAAATTTCTTTCAAGACACAAATCTTACATTTACACACCGTATAAGTCCGAACAAGTTGCATCGAGATATAATCAACCAACATATTACACAACTCGCATGCTCGTAGCACCATTCCTGATCGCAGTGACTACTCCAAAACCAACCGCATACTAGTATTAAACCCATATTGAACCAAACCTCATCCCAAAACCTTCGTACCTTATTGATAATAAAACAAACACGCGAAATTTCATAACCACTTACCAGATCAACAAGTCACGGAGCCCTCTCGCCCTAACCAGAACCATAATCCATTTCTGAGCCGACTTTCAATATTATACTCCCGAATATACCAAAATCAAACCTGATAGTACCCATTCTAGGTCCAATGACCTTATATTACTAAACATAACTATTTCACGGACATGCCGCACCAATATAACTCAGAGCCACAGCCCATGCCATCCGTGCACCAATATGCAACAATTCAAATATACTCAGTCATGAAAATGACTCAAATGAGAGAACTGCCTCGCAAGATTAACAAGTACCGCCACAACGAAATGCTGAAAATTCATCATGCACCGTAGAACCATCACCCGATTCTAACATAAGGTTCACACCTTACATAGCTCCGCTGCAATAGGTGTCCACATCCAAACGTTGGTCTATATTATATACCCCGAGCCACCCTGCTCAAAATCAATAACCACGGAGAGGCAACTGACAAAAATGCCCCACAAAACCTGAAAGAACATAACCATTACTCAATCGATCATGCAATACCCAAATACTCATCACGCTCAAATTCCACTATAAAGCTCAAATAGAACCACACCATATGTACACATAACCAATGAATCACAACTCCTCGTAGCATAAAGGAGTAACTCACAGGTCATCTCAGAACACGAATAAGCTCAACATCACCCGAATGACACATCCCTCAACAATAGCAGTATGGACCCAACCATTCCGGCTCGGTGTAGAATACACATCTTAATTGGGCCTACCAATGGACCGCCAAATCAACTCGGGTTACCCAAAAATAGATAAAAATTCTTCCGAAAATCCAAAATGACTGAATCATAACACATTCTACCATCTGGCTAGCTCCGACTACAACTTCACAGTCCACAACCATGAAACAATCTGCTCCTAAGAACTCCCAATCTCCAAATCCATAGAATAAGCGAATTACCATATTTGATTCCATCTCCACCGCCCGAATGCCTAACACCTCTCTCATACACAATTATCCTATGAGAAATACTTTAAAAGTTCTTCTGTGCCACTTAGCAAAATTTGAATATCAACAGTCTATCAACCATGTGAGTACCACAATACTAATTAAACATCCGTAAGTCAAAATACAATGTGCCTTCTGAAATACACACCCTTCTCATACACCTAGTAGTAATAGTATTCATCTAGTCATTTGGAACCGCCCATGTTGTCTAAGAATTCATGACCATTCTGCCCAAACTTCGTTACCTTCCTTCAAGACTGAACTGCCACCTTGTACATGTAAATCTAACTTCCGCACAACACATAACATCTATCTTGCCATCACGCGAAAAGCACAAAAATCTCATTATCAACTCTCGTCACCAGCAAATTACATATCCAGTTAGTTAGAAACCTTTATCTTGCTTCCTTCCAAGAGAAAATCACAATACATAACACGTTTCTCACACCAGTAGAAAATATCCGGTTCCAACCATGGTAGAAACCATCAAGAACACTTTGAAATCCATCTGCACATAACCAAGCTATTAGAACTAAATTTCTCTAACTCGACCAAACCACGTAGGTCACCAAACCCAAGAATATTATCACCAAAACATCTGTAGAGTCTCACCACATCATAATTACCCATATAAATACCACAACCGAAACACCCATTATGAAAATACCTTTTTTGAGTCTAAGGCCGTTTCATTCACCTTCCTGATACCAAAATATAAAATCCATAATGATATACAAAAATGCAATAAGTCTCGACACCATCCAACTTAAATCTCAGATTTTAGCCGCAAACAAATCCGCCAAAAATTCTCAATGGTTACATATAAATCTCGAATCCATTAGAACTTTCTCAAGAATTACCCCCTTTGTTCAAATCCACATTACACCGCCCAAATGGGCCAAAAGACACGTTCCCCATTAGTACAACAACTCTCAAAGAAGTAACTCTACTTTAATACCACCTATCAAATTCATACTCCATGCGCACTACATCATTCACAAATAATAACTCACTCATCCCACAATTTTCATATACTCATAAGTGCAATATAACCCATATCCAGGAATTTCCTTATTCGAGCCATCATCGATCTCAACTTTTGCAAGTCATAACTAACCCACCAGTATGCCTCAGACCAAAATTAAAATTTAACACCTAACCATGAAATTAAATTATCAATAGCAGACTCCCCCACTTGGCTCAAAGCCATAGATTAAAACATTCCACAACTCACAATACAAATACTCTCTTACTGCCATAATGCCACAGTCAATCTAATGAAACTTCTTCCCAAGTTCATATAACACCAACCATAAAAATACCCCAATCATCCGCTAAGCTCGTATTCATCCTCTTAACACACAAGTCAACTTTCTCAACCAGATTCAGATTCAAACCTCTACCCACATACCCCGTCGGTAGAAAAGAAACTCTCTACTCACATTATAAGGAATACTCCTACGTAGATTACTCCGCAGGGGATAATTCACATGCCTAGCCTCAATCTGGTATCTTGTTATACCCTTTCGCATTCACAATTACTATGCAATCACTTAGTCTATCTGAGTCCAAACTCATTAACCAGATGTAAGAATTTAGTTTTAACCCAAAATTTAACAATGTGAAAGATCCTTCAAAACATTCCTACTAGAGACTGTACGCCACATCAATTCGAAAATCAAGCACCCAATGGCCTTTCCTTTACATTTCAAGGAAACACTTCTCGTCATATTCAAATCGTCTTAACACATCCCACATTTACATCATACTCATCACAAAGTCATTCCACCGCTCATCGAGCCACAACTTCCACTCATAGGGATATTATCGTACATATGAGTCTAAATGTATAGGTTACAACTGAAGCTACCGAGCCTAAGCTGCGGTCTAAACCTGGCCTTAAGTCCTCCAGACTGGCCCTTTCACCCATACATAGAATACTCATCTCAAACTTCATTCATGGAATCACAAGCCGGTGATGCATAGCTGATACTGAGCGCTCATGTGCGCATACAAAGACGTGGAAGGAATTCATCTATACTGGGTTTGGCAGGTTATTATCATCGGTTCGTGGAAGGGTTTTCATCTATAGCAAGCACATTGACCAGACTAACCCAGAAGGGTGACCCATTCAGATGGTCAGACGAGTGTGAGTTGAGCTTTCAAAAGCTCAAGACCGCTTTGACTATGGTGCCAGTGTTGGTATTACCCACAGGTTCAGGATCATATACGGTATATTGCGACGCATCTCACATTGGGCTTGGTACAGTATTAATGCAAGATGGCAAGGTAATTGCATATGCGTTACGGCAGTTGAAAGTTCACGAGAAGAATAATCCTGTTCATGACTTAGAATTGGCAGCCATTGTTCATGCGCTGAAGATTTGGAGGCATTACCTTTACGGTGTCTCATGTGAGGTATTTACTGATCATCGCATCCTTCAGTATTTGTTCAAATAAAAAGATCTTAATTTGAGGCAGAGAAAATGGTTGGAGTTGTTGAAAGACTATGATATCACCATTTTGTATCACCCCAAAAAGGCCAATGTGGTGGCCGATGCTTTGAGTAGAAAGGCTGTGAGTATGGGCAGTCTTGCGTATATTCCGGTTGGTGAGAGGCCATTAGTTGCAGATGTTCAAACTTTGGCTAATTAGTTTGTAAGGTTAGATGTTTCAGAAGAACCCAGTCGGGTTCTAGATTGCACAGTCACTCGGTCTTCTTTATATGAGCGCATCAGAGAGAGGCAGTATGATGATACTCATTTACTTGTCCTTAAGGACACGGTGCGGCACAGTGATGCCAAACAGCTTGCTGTGGGGAAAGATGGGGTTCTGTGAATGTAGGGTCGTATTTGTGTGCCTAATGTGGATGGGCTTCGTAAATTAATTCTTGAAAAAGCACACAGTTCCAGGTATTCTATTCATCCAGGTACCGCCAAAATGTATCAAGATTTACGGCAACATTATTGGTGGAGGAGAATGAAAAAGAATATAGTTGCATATGTAGCTCAGTGTCTGAATTGTCAGCAAGTTAAGTACGAGCATCAGAGACCTGGTGGTTTGTTTCAGAAGTTAGAAATTCCTGAATGGAAGTGGGAGTGTATCACTATGGATTTTGTTGTTGGGCTCCCACGGACTCAGAGAAAATTTGACGCAGTTTGGGTCATTGTGGACAGGTTGACCAAGTCAGCACTTTTCATTCCAGTGGCAGTTACCTATTCTTCAGAGAGACTAGCTGAAATTTACATTCGTGAGATTGTCCGCCTTCACGGTGTGCCCGTGTCTATTATTTTAGATCGACGTACGCAGTTTACCTCACATTTCAGGAGGGTTGTACAGCGTGAGTTAGGCACGCGGGTGGAGTTGAGTGCAACATTTCATCCACAAACAGACGGACAGTTAGAGCGCACTATTCAGATATTGGAAGATATGCTTCGCGCTTGTGTTATAGACTTTGGAGGTTCTTGGGATCATTTCTTGCCACTTGCGGAGTTTGCTTATAATAATAGCTACCAGTCGAGCATACAGATGGCTCCATATGAGGCATTATACGGAAGGCGATGTCGATCACCAGTTGGTTGGTTTGAACCGGGAGAGGCTCGGTTGTTGGGTACCGATTTGGTACAGGATGCCTTGGATAAGGTCAAGATTATTCAGTATCGACTTCGCACAGCTCAGTCTAGGAAAAAAAGTTATGTCGATCGTAAAGTTTGCGATATTGCATTCATGGTTAGAGAAAGAATATTGCTCCGGGTTTCACCTATGAAAGGTGTAATGAGGTTCGGAAAGAAGGGCAAGTTGAGCCCTAGATATAGCGGACCCTTTGAAATTCTTGAAAGGGTGGGTAAAGTAGCCTACAAGCTTGCATTACCACCTAATTTATCAGCGGTTCATCCGGTGTTTCATGTGTCTATGCTTCGAAAATATCATGGTGATCCATCCTATGTGTTAGATTTCAGCTATGTCCAGTTGGACAAGGATTTGACTTACGAGGAGGAGCCGGTGGAAATTATAACCCGGCAAGTTTGCCAGTTGAGGTCTAAGAGTTATCCTTCAGTTCGGGTACAATGGAGAGGTCAGCTGGTAGAGGCATCTACTTGGGAGTCCGAGTCGGACATGCGGAGTAAATATCCACACCTTTTCTCCAACTCATGTACTTTTTTCTAACTCCGTTCGAGAACGAACGTTTGTTTTAGAGGTGGAGAATGTGATGATCCAAAATATCATTTTTAAATTTAATAAGTAATTCTATGTTCTAAGACCTCGAAAAGCACCATTTATCATTTCTCGACTTGCGTGCGCAGTACGTAAAATTTTCCGGAAAGTTTTATGTGAAAAATGAATTAAAATATGAAATAGAGCTTTAAAAACTCAACTGAGTTGACTTTAATCAACGTTTTGAGAAAATGGACCCGGATTAGTGTTTTGACAATTCAGATAGGTCTGAATCATGATTTGGGACTTGGCGTATGCCCGGAATCGAATTTCGAGGTCTCTAGCTCGAGATATGGAATTTTGAAGAAAAATTAAAAGCTTGAAAGCTTAATGATTTTTAAGAAATTACTGATATTGAATTTATTGACCTCGGGTCCGTATTTTGGTTCCGGAGCCTGGTGTAGGTCCACTATAATATTTATGACTTGTCTGCCGAATTTGGTGAGAATCGGAGTTGATTTGACGTGATTCGGACGTCTGGTTATAAAAATATAAGTTTTAAGGTTTTCTTGAAAATTTCCTTTGATTTGGTATCCGATTCGTAGTTCTTGGTATTATTTTGGCAATTTAATCACGCGAGCAAGTACGTATGATGTTTTAGGACTTGGGTACATGTTTGGTTTGGAGCCCTGAGGGCTCGGGTTGGTTTCGGGTGGTTAACCGATCATATTCGGACTTAGGAAATTTGGGTTTCGGCAGACTTCAGGCTTCTGGTGTGTTCTTCTTCGCGTTCGTGAAGGTACTCTCGCGAACGCGAAGAGCAAATTGGGGCTGGCACATTTTGTGCTTCGCGTTCGCGACACAGTGACCGCGTTCGCGAAGGCCTGAGGTTCAAAGCTTCGCGTTCTCGACCGAAGCCTCGCGTTCGTGAAGGGAAAGAGGCTGGCCAGGATTATTGCCTTCGCGTTCGCGAAGGCCAAGCTAGGCAAGCTTCGCGCTCGCGAAGTAACCCTCGCATTCACGAAGTGTAAAATGGGACAGCACAAATTTGTGCTTCGCGAACGCGAGACACTGACCGCGTTCGTGAAGGGTAAAAGTCCCAGAAACAGAACGTAAGTTCTGAAAAATGGGATTCGTCCCATTTTTAACCCTTTTCCATTTTTGAGCTCGGGTAAGGCAATTTTTATGCGATTTTCACTGAAAAATATTGGGGTAAGTGTTCCTTATCCTATATTGATTATATTTCATGATTTCATACTCATTTATATCATAAATCCGTGAATTTATGGAAGAAAAATCAGATTTTTATAAAATCTTCCAAAAACGAAAATTTAAGATTTGAAGGTCCATTTGACATCGGAATTGGATAATATTTGTATGGTTGGACTAGTCTCGGAATGGGTGTTCAGATTTCGTAAGTTTTTTCGGGATTTGAGACTTGGGTTCCACTGCCGAATATTTTAATAAATTTCCGATGTTTATCCGGAAAATTTGTAAATTCATATAGAACTAATTCCTATGATTCGTATTGAGTATATCGAATTGTTTGTGAATAGATTTGAACCTTTTGGAGACAAATTTAAAGGAAAAGTTGTGGTTGAGTAATTGATTGAAATTTGGAAAGCGAGGTAAGTGTCGTGGTTAACCTTGACTTGAGGGAATAGAACCCTTAAATTATTTGTTATGTGAAATGCATGTGAACGACGTAGAAGCGAGGTGACGAGTGTCTATACGTCGTCAAATTAATTGCTTGCGTATTTACTTGAAAAATCATAAATTATTTTAAAATATGAATTAATTATTATAATAATTGTTTCTCTCCTATTCTTTGTCAAATATTAATTCTTGAATTCCTGCATTAATTGTTACATGCTATTTGAATTATGTGCCTTAATTGTTATTTGACATTTAGCATATTAAATATTAAACTGCATATTTTCTCTCTGATTTCTATAATAATTTGCTATTTGCCTTTGTTTGTTTCGTAATTAAATCATAATTATTGTATGCTTGTTGTCTTATAATTTTTATTAATTGTTGCATTTATTGGGAAAATTCTTCTATAAGAATTGGTAAATGAATATGTTGGAGGAGTGGGTTGCAAGCCGCAACAGAATTAATTATAATAAATATATTGGAGGATCGGGTTGCACGCCGCAACAGACTTATTAAAAGTCCATATTGGAGGATCGGGTTGCACGCCGCAACAGACTTATTAAAAGTCCATATTGGAGGAACGGGTTGCACGCCGCAACAGACTTGTTAAAAGTCCATATTGGAGGATCGGGTTGCACGCCGCAACAGACTTATTTAAAAGTCGACATACATATATATATATATATATATATATATATATATATATATATTGGGGGATCGGGTTGCATGCCGCAACAGACTTGATTAAAATGTGAATATATTGTGAGAGCGGGTTGCACGCTGCAACAGAACTGAATGTGAATATATTGTGAGAGCGGGTTGCACGCTGCAACAGAATTGAATATGAATATATTGTGAGAGCGGGTTGCACGCTGCAACATAATTGAATGTGAATATATTGTGAGAGCGGGTTGCACGCTGCAACAGAATTGATGGAAATGATAATTGGTTATGACTGCTGAGTTGGCTTCAATTATTATAAACGAGTTACCCGATTTATTTCTATTATTGTTGTTGATACTAATATTACGTACAAAATATATAAGTGACCGGCCTTAGCCTCGTCACTACTTCGTCGAGGTTAGGCTCAGCACTTACCAGTACATGGGGTCGGTTGTACCGATACTACACTCTGCACTACTTGTGCAGATTTCGGAGTTGATCTCAGCGGCGTGCCATAGACTTGCTCGGATTTTAGTTATTCAGAGGAGACTTGAGGTATAACTGCATGGCGTTCGCAGTTCTGAAATCTCTGTCTATTTTACTTTAGTTGTGTGTTTATTTTCAGGTAGCTTTATTTTATTCAGACCTTTATTTGTATTATTCTAGAAGTTAGTGCACTTGTGACACCAATTCTGGGATGGTATTTAGACACCGTTATTTTTATGGATTATTTCACTATATTTCAAACTTTGCTTCCGCTTTTGGTTCCTTGATTATTAATAATGTAAAGATTGTTTAAAAATTGGTTAATATTATTCTAACGTTGGCTTGCCTAGCAAGTGAAATGTTAGGCGCCATCACGGTCCGAAGGTGGGAATTTCGGGTCGTGACAATTGTTATTTGGCTTATTTAGCGGGTGAGGTTAGGTGCCATCACGGCTAGTTGAATTTGGGTCGTGACAATATTGCACCAAACGAAGGTGATTTGGAGCGAAAAGAGAAAAAAAATGAGAAAAGAAACTTGAAGCGAGCTCGTACAAAAGCCTTGCATCGCAAGAGAAATATACAAGAAAAGAAAGTGAAAGCTTTCGCAAAACAGTAAACTAATGCCCATGAACGAGAACGGGTGCAAGGAATTAAAAAGAAAGCTGGAAGCTGGCTCGTGCGACGAGGACCCCCTAACGAGGCCTCCAGCAATTTTCAGCTTTTCCTTGCGAATTGGCATTGGACTAAAACACCTCCTACACCAATAAATATACCTTAAACGCTATTTTTATAGGACTTTGATCTAGGGAGAACAAGAAGTGAATGTGGAGCTTGAGGTTCTTCTTTTCTTCCGTCAAACTTGGTGATTTTTATGTTTTTTTGGATGATTTTTGTTTGGCTAATATGTCTATGTAGAAAATAAGATGTTGCTGCCCTTCCCTCTTTCTTTTCTCGCTTTGCTAGTCTTCCCCTCTAACGTGGGCCAGGCGTCGACGGGTGCGAGAGAAAGAAACCTAAGAGAAGACGCTCGTCTCTTAGGTACGTTTTTTAGGTTTAGGAATCCGCAATTCATCAAGAAGTTGAGATTAACCCGAATCAAAAGAAAGCTTATTATCGAGAGACATATTACATGAGAAAGCCCTATATCATATGGCTTTCATTTCCCTTAGAGAAGAAGAGAAGAAAAGCCTTAGAGTTTTCCAATCACAATATTTTCTGTCGAGATTTCTTTCTATATATAGAATACTATATTTTCTTGGATAATTATTGATATGAAGATTGCCATGCATATCAAAAAAATTGTGTTTGGACGTGTTGGAATTAGAAGAAATGTTGAGGTTCTTATCTACTTAAAAGGGTAATCTAGAAATAAAGAGTTATTTTTATTTTCATTTTACTTCTAAGGTTGTGGTTCTTTCATGACCATTGTTGTTTGAATACTAATTTTAATTTTTTGATTTATTATAGTGGTTTATTTATTCACTCTTGCGCTTAATTATTTTATTGTTTGATCACTAATTGAATATTATCTACGAATCTAGAGTTGAACTCGGGAGAGAAAAATCTAAATTGCAAATAGGATTGAGTAGATCTTGTTTCTAAACCCGCGACTCGAGAAATAATTTTGTGGTTAGGAAAGAGATATACCTAACAGTGTTTCTTAGTTAAATGTCGTTGTTACATTTCGTATTTTCGTACATAAAAGTTTCTTCGTAAGTTGATCAATGTAAGCTCGGGAATGAGATTAATTTTGAGGATATAGGTAATTATATTGTTTATAACAGGTGATAAGTAAGTGTCGTGAAGGTTAGAGGGTAAACAAATCGAAGAAAATGAGTTTCGTTGAAATTTGACAATTTAGGATAAAATATGGTCCAAGCTATAATACCCCATATTTATGGACTAGTGTCATACAATGTACCACATGACCATGATAGTAAGGTGTATAAAGTATGTTAGAAGTGATTAGTATTTTAAGTAAATTAGGATAGTACCTAATTATGTTGGTAATGGGTTAATTATTAATTTGAGTGGGAAGTTAACAAATCAATTAGAAATTTGTGAATAAGTTTTTGGTGGAATCATCACCCCAACGTGGCAGCAAGGGGTTATGTTTGCTAAGACCAAACAATGACTCTTGGGCTTATGTGGCTAGGTGGCATATTTAGGAGATTTTAAAAAAGTAATCCATATCAAGTGGGGCCCACAACCCACTATGATAAGAAACCTCCCTAATTCATTAAAGGGAGATGCATATATCTGCAAAGTAACGGAAGAAAGCTACAAAGGAATTCATACGAAACTACATAATGTAATAGCAACGTGACTTGCAATTATAAGGGAGCACGGTATAATCTTTCTTAAGAATATCATACGGATTTTTTCCTACTTCGATCCGCTGTTACGTGTTTTATCGCAAAAGACGTGGGTTAGAGGGATTGTTAAGAGAATCAGCTCAGGTATGTTAAGGTTAACCCTTCTTTCCTTTTAGCATGATCCATACGATACAAATGAAACGAGCAAACGTACAATTTTCATAAATGCTACTATTCTTAAAAGTACTAGGGGTTCCTATGTTCTTGATTCCCCATGTGTCTTATTATTATATCTTTTGTTCATGAGTCTCAGAAAAATATGTACTTGATAAAATTTATCCGAATGCATATTGATTTTATGACATCCGAGAGATCTTATTGACTTACTTTTCATTACATTCATTTATACATGTAACCCATGACCAGATGTGTGTGTGTGTGTGTGTGTGTGTGTGTGTGTGTGTGTGTGTGTGTGTGTGTGTATATATATATATATATATATATATATATATATATATATATAAACGCCGTAACCTTTCCTCATATGTATATATACATATGTACATATATGTATGTATGTATATGGGGTATGAGAAAAGGTTACGGCGTTATATACGCAGCACCACCTGATCAGTTGGTATACGTTGATGATTTCGCCCACTGAGGCCGAGATGATATGATGGGATGCCCTCAGAGGCTTGATAACGTTATGTACGCATATACCTATGCATGATGTGACATTTATATGCACATGCATGACATTATAAATATTTCAGGATTCACAACGTTATCTAGGCTTATAGGCGGATTCCTTTACTCCATACTTCTTTTATGACTTCTATGTACTGATTTTCATGCCTTACATACTCGGTACATTATTCGTACTGACACCCCTATTTCTTAGGGCCTGTGTTTCATGCCTGCAGGTGCATTTAGACAAGCTGACGGTCCCCCTTCTTAGGATTCTAGCTCAGTGAGAGTTGGTGTGCTCCACTTGATCTGGAGCTGCTATTGACTTTGGTATGCTTTTGTATATAGATATGGGTACGACGGGGCCCAGTCCCGTCCTTTATACAATTGTACACTCTATTAGAGGTCTATAAACAGTCATGTATAGTTGGATAGTATGTTATGTGGCCTTGTCGGCCTCTAGTTTTTGATATATAGTTATCTATGGCAGCCTTGTCACTCGCCCTACCATATTCCGCATGTATATATATATATATATATATATATATATATATATATATATATATATATATATATATATATCTTTTGTGCATGTTTTTCTCACGTATGTTATTCACGTGATTCAACAGTTTATTGACATATGTTATATGTGACCTACCCTTAATTCATGTTTATATCTTAGACGCATGCTTAGGGGTGTTCGACAGGTAAGACTCAGGCACTCGTCATGGCCCATCGGTATGGGTCGTGACAGTCGTGTTCTTTATTCATTGATAGATTCAATATAGTAGGAATATAAGATTGATATATTGTGGATAGGCAAATAGTACTGTGAGAACATGTTATGCATATAAACGATCCAGTCAACTAGCAAACCAGATAGATAAAGAAGTTGAATTAGTTGAAGAATACAATAGGATTGTTAGATAGCCCACAACCCTAGATCGTGTTCATCACATCAATAACATAAAAATCTGCCCTTCATCTGTTTAAAGTTCAGTATTTTGTCTTTTTTATTTTAGTTAGTTAGAGTCAAATACTTTTGGATCTAATTCTTGTTTAGATAATTAGGATAGTTTAATCGAAAACTGCCAGCTATCTCCATTAATAAGTAGCTTATTACAAGAATTGGCCAATTCATTAAATATTACTAATATTAGTCAAATGTTACCAATATTAACCAATTAGTTATTTGTAGCCAAAAAAGGGTCAAACTTTGCTTTCTTTTGAGTGGGTGTTATTAGAATAGATTGATTATATCTTAAGAAGTTTGAATCTCAGTTTTGGGATGATTTGGTGGAGTTTTGAGGTGGTTTGAATTGAAAATTCGAAGTAGAAGATGAAACATGAAAAAATATTATATATGTATCACTCTGTGTATCATTTGTGTATCACATATATATCATATTTGTATCAAATATGTATCACATGTATACCTGTGTGTGATACATATTGCCACAGAAGAATTTTTTGAACTCGATTTTAACTACGAATTTTGATACCAAATCAGTCCAAATCACCTCCAATCTTTCTCAAAATTTGTATATTGACTCATCTATATGTTTTAAATGAATTTCAATCATATCCATTGAAAAGGCCCTTTTTTGCTTAGATTTTTGGAATCTTGTATATATATATTGTATTTCATCACCTTGTTTGCTACCTCATCCATGAAATTTTCTTTCCGTCTTGCATCTAATGTGCTGATCACGCTTTAAAATATAGAAGGAGATCTTTGCGTGTGATTCTTGGAGACAAAGAATCTTATTTATTTGGGTTTACAATTTTTATATGTCTTGGCTAGTTTTGGTAAGTCTATGATTAATGGCTAGAGGTTGGCAAGTTGGAACTTATTTGGGACATTTATGTAAGATTCCCTAGTTTAATCTAGTTAATTTAAATTATAAGTCTTTGTGGGTTCGACATCTGATTTTTAGTCACTTTATTACTTGACGACTACATATACTTATGTGTGCGTTTGGCCGCAACATTATGACTATATATTATCCTTTCAGTTTCTTCCTACCTAACTCAAGTTCCATCAGAGCGACATGAGATGAAAAGTTGAAAAAACAATGTGTCCATTAACAAGTTAAGAATTGGTTATAGTGTTATTCTTCAGAGATGTTCAATAAACGAGTAAGAAAATTATAGAATAATTTTCACATATAATAACTTAATATTTTGTACTTACTTTATTTGCATACCCTTTTAAATGCGGTTTGCATCTTGATAACATTACACGCACTAGACGAACCAAGAGGCGAGATTAATTAATAGTTAAGAACAAATTGTAAGTTAAAATTACTTAAAGTTGTCATGAATTAGTCTTCCCTTCACATACATTCTACAGTTTTTAATTTAAATATTTAGGTCTGTTAATAAAACAGTACGTTGCATGAATTAGTCTTTAAATGTAGTTTGCATCTTGGTAACATTACAAGCACTAATATATTTATACACGCCAAAAGGCTTATTATATGCAGAACAAGGGGATTTCAGACAAAATAAAATCATGCTCGATTTTCAGCAAACAAGAACTGTATAAGAATCACTGCTATACATGATGCTTTCTTTTCGATACGTTTGCACGTTGCATCATACCTGTGAAAATTTGGTGTTATCAACACGAATTTCTCATATTACACGACTTTCATCTCTTTACTGCTTCCCCTGTAACTACACAAATATATTTACCCAAAACTTTGGAGATTCCACCTAGATCCCACAGGGAAAATGCGACCAAGAGGAGAAGAAATAAGGGAAGGGCGAAGAGGGAGAACTCAACTTTACATAAGGATAACAAATTCAAATATTATCAGCATCGAGGAATGCACTCAGAAGGGAACTATCGGTCTGATAGTACAGAGGCACTCCATGAAAGCAATATATCTCGAGCAACAGATGGTAAGTCTGCAAAAGTTAAGACACGTAAAGTTCGCGATGAATCATATATATTATGAAATGTATGATTTACTAGTATTTAACTGGAGGAAAGGCTAATGGACGCATACCTTGTGCTAGTCCTAAAGCCATTGAAGGTACATCTACCTGGTCTTCAAGCAGTCTATATACATCAACTACCTGCAAGATACAATCGCATCAGAGTTGAGTATATTCCGACATAGACAATTATGTATCAATCAGATATTACATACTTCTTCAATGTGAAGCTTGGAGTCTTCGGTCAAAGCAAGAAGAAGCTGCCTACGAATTCCTTCATCAAGTATGAAAAGTCGAGCTCCATCCTTGATTGTGTCAGTGAGGTCTAGTTTCTGTTCAATCTTCAAATGTTTGCTGGTTCCTCTGACAAAAACATATCAGAAAAGTGTGATAACAGTGGAACACGATAACTATACTTCGCCAAATAAGGATTGCCTAGAAGTTACCTATTATTCCCTCGAAATGCAGGGTTTTCGCTCAGTTTTGTGACGTTTTCCTTTGCTAGAGTTATCAGGTTCTCCAGTCGTTTCCACTGGAAGAGACCATCCTTGAACAGAACCTAACAAGAGAACAATATCCGGAAGGAAAACATATAGAGTCAATAGCTTGCATAGGAAATATCTATGCGCTAATTGATGTGGAAGATCAGACCGGACTAAATCAGACACTCTTTCGAAAAGCCTCCCTCTTGATTTTACTGTCAATTCAACTACTATTGAATAAAACATAATCCATCATAGATTGTTAGCAGTGGTGTCAAAGGAACTGTATCACATTAACTTTGGATAAACTGTATTGTGAAAGAAAATTTCGGTGGATCAAGTTGTAATATCTATTACACAATTCTTGAAGTCCATGTATGAGTTGAAGTTAGACTAGGTATGGACCACCCAAATACTACATATCTGACCCATGACAAGTTCAATCATTTCTTTTCATTTAACCCTAGTTTGTTTTTGGTAAATCATCGAAAGAGAAAAAAAGACGCCTAGCTAGGCAAAAAGCCACAACTAGCCACTGCCTATGGTTTAAGAAGATCACCCTAATGACTTTTTGACCAGATATCTGATGGCACAGTATGGTTTAAGAAGTTAACCACTCTCTCATTAAAGAAATAATTTTGACTCTTGAGCTGGATAATCCACGAGTTAGCTATCATGAGATCAACAGTTGAACTTCAATCTGATCCGACCTATCAGAACACAACGCTAGTTGCAAAAGCAAAGATTATATGGAGCAGATTGGATCCATTTTCTACTAGATAAACTTTATGTCCATCCGGATTGGTTGCATTTCTACCCATACTTCCTATTGGTTGCCTCTGGATATACAATTCATCGTATACTAAATGAATGGTAATATAGAGTACATGTTCCATATAGTTAAATTTGACACTGATTTCCAGAAAAAGTTAAGACGTCAGCCATAAATATCAGAAGTTAAGTATATCATAACTGCCGAGCCATGGTCCCCAACAAGTCAAGTCAGATAAGCCATAGAACTGAAAATACCATTATTCAGGGATGTCTCAGAATGATGTCATTCACTCATGCAACTCTTTGTCTTCATTCTTTAGTTATTTTTGAATAGCTTACCGAGAACTATCTCAGGTCTAAATTTACACTTTTTAAAGATTAACATATAAAAATATCTCTTATGTTAACATCATATCATCCAACTTCGACAAAAAATTTTCAGAAAGGTTGACTAAGAGGTTAAATAGAAAATACTATGCTCTTCATAAAGCATGATAAAATGAGAGATGATTTACCAACCTGTATAAGGCGTTCACGTAAAGCTGGGTTAGGATCTGTTAGGAGACGCTTTGCCACATAAGGATAGGCTACCTGAAATGATGCTCATGATTATTAATAGCATAAATATACCAAAAAAGTATGCAAAATAGCATGCATAAAAGAGTAAGATTACTAGAATCAAATATTTTCAGCAGAAGGCCTCCTCATATTATTTGACAACATGTCATGACAAAAATAGGTGAATGCCTAAAAATCAAAACAGCCCTATGATTCATCGTTTAATAAAATTTGCCTGTAGCTTTAATTGCTACACTGCCTAAAAAGCAGAGAAGAGATTACAGGATGTGCTTCAGTAGAATTTTCAAGGGGCCATGAGTATGAGCTAAAGTCTACTTTAGTCCAAAGTGATACCAAACTTCAAAATTATTTCCAAGCAGGTCTATTTTTTTTAAAAATCAAACTTAATATCTGTGGATCAACAGGTTAAATTTTTATTCAAATGATTAGTGGAGAAATTTTTCTGGTTTTCTGACCAACAGCATTACCAGATGGCTTATTGCCTTATTAAAAGATGAAATAATAGTAAACATGCACTTTTTCAAAAGTTGCGAGCTAAAAAGCTAGATGTTTCACCTCCAGAAACTTGAAATCTGGCTCCAGGGTCAAACAAATGCCTTCTTGAGTCAATAAAGAACGAATAACGAGAGAAAACCTTTCTGGTATCCGGATAGGATAGTTGTAAACTAGTTGATTGAATTTGCCTGCACGAGAGCATTATTTACATTGTTAGAGACCAAATTGAACTTTATCTCTAGTAGCATTTACATCATATATTTCAATTGATAAATACAGGAGTCTTCAAACAGCAAAGAGTAAACAATTACTGGTGCAATCTTAATTAGTCGAATTGATCGTCACAAATGCCAATCATAAGAACCAGATAATTGGTGAAGACAAAATATTTCAAATGATCACAAGGAGTTACTGAACTCAAATTAGGTTAACAACATAGGCCTCCATGTAGCCAGTTTGCAGTTAGACAAATAGGATAGTCAATCTCTATAATATAGCCTGTTTGGTCAAGCTTCTAAAATCAGGTTATTTTTAGAAGTGTTTTTTCTTAAAGAACTTTTGGTGAGAAGCAGTTTGTGTTTAGCTAATTAATTGGAAAAGTACTTCTGAGCAGCAATTAGTATTTGGCCAAGCTTCTAAAAAGTGTTTTTAAGTGTAATTTTCCTAAAAGTGCTTTTCAAAAAAGTGTTGTTGGGGAGAAGCTATTTTCTTCTGCTTCTACTGAAAAACACTTTTTTGGCCATGGAGAAGCTTGGCCAAAAAGTGCTTTTGAATGGTGCTTTTCAAAAAGTGCTTTTTGAAGAAAAAAAAAAAGTGCTTTAGTAACCATAACAGTTTGCAAAGCATTGTCGCAGGAGATGAAAAAAGTAGGAACCATTTAGAGCTGTATTTTTCAGTATATCTAATTTCTTTTAACCTATAAAGTAAAGTGTTTGGTACGAAGGAAAATGTTTTCTAGGGAAATAAGCGGTTTCCTCACTTATTTATTAGTGTTTTGTTGGTGAGTAGATAATTTTCGTAAAACAATATTCATTAAAGATTGATAATAATGTCAGTTGGATAGTGTTTCATCGAGTATTAAACGTTGGTAATTATATTTAAGTGTTGGATGGATCAAGTGATATGGAGTAAGAATTGGGATTATCGTAAAGGAAAATGACTTCCGCCTATAAATGAAGGAAGTCAAGAATTGGAATTATCGTAAAGGAAAATGACTTCCGCCTATAAGTGAAGGAAGTCACTTTCCTCCTGGTAAAAATATTTCCTTGCAAAATATTTTGCAGAACAAACACTAAAAATGACTTCGTCATGCAATTTTTCAATTGCCAAACCCACCTAACTCCTTTTAACATCTTAATCAGCAAAACAGACGAATACAATAAAGTATATATCCTTGCATCACACGAGTTAGGGCACTGGAGTAGGTTGCAGCTCAACTTTCCAGTCAAAAGATTTTCTCATCTCTAAAAAAATAAAGTGTTCTAAGTGAAGCTACAAATACATTACGGGCCATACCACAGGACAATAGTGTATAGTATCTAATCTCATCCCAGGTCAAGGATGCTAATCAAATAAAACAAATTGATAAACCGAGGGAAGCGTGCACCAGTCAAAGCATGAAATGTTATACTTTAGACATACTAAGGCTAAGCTCAAATTAGTAGGTCATCAATTTCTAAAATACACAGTATCAAATGAAGGAAAACAATACAACAAAAAAAAAAACCAATGGCTTAATCTCTCTCTTGGTGCAACCAAGTGTGCTGGCATGCAAATTTTAGGTGTCATAAGGATCTAAACTATGAGAGCTTGTTGTTTAGTGCATCACAATGTCTCCCATTCTTAGCATATCTCCTAGTGCCAACTTAAAATAGCACAATTACCAAGTAATGTGCTTCACAGGAAAAAACAAAAAAAAATTGTAGATGTTGGGAGCAGAGTGCAATTAACAGGAAACAAAGCGTGTGATTCAAGGTACCTGTAACACTTCTAAAATTAAAGTCAGCAAGTCCTTTTTCAAGGGAGTTTTGCCATATTGCTTCTAATGCTGGAACAATGGGGGCAACATCAGTTCCACTAGCTAGGAATCCAAGCCTGGTAAAATCATTTGCCATCTCGCCATAGTCCTCATTCACCGCATGCACAACAGCATCAATCAGAATCTGTTTATTTTGCTGAAAAAGAGAAGACGCGCAGATAGAATCAAATTAAGTTAACTTAATTCAGTGAACTTAACTAGGAGAAATTTAGAGAGTATTTCATTATATTCACAAGGATACGAGAGTATTTTGTATTTACTTATCCTGTTCGTTAAAGAGACTAATTTCTAACATATTGTACATAACCTAAGACTTCTAAATGAGGAGCTGCTCTTGTAAATTGCTACTCAACTAATTTCACTGAGAAGTACAGTCAAATCACATCATATTACTTACCTGACTGAGCACAGCAACATTGCCAAAATCCACATAGGCAATGCGTCCGTCACGCATAGCAAAGACATTCCCAGGGTGAGGGTCGCCGTGGAATAGGCCAAATTCGAGTAGCTGCCGTAAGGCTGCACTAACTCCAACGGTCAAAAATCCATCTATATCAATTCCTGCCTCTCTGATTGCCTAAGTCACAAGAATCATAACGTATTAATATAAAGAAGATATCCCAAAGCATGCATTTGAGGAAAACTCTAAAGATCCACACCTGTGGATCGGTGCACCGGATTCCATCGATCCACTCCATTACCAAAACACGTGGACCAGAAAGCTGTATGTAAACCCGAGGTATTTTAACAGTAGGGTCATCTTTGAAATTCTCCAAGAAGTCTTCGATATTACGAGCTTCCTAAAGGGGGAAAAAAAGAGAAGGCAGGAGGGATATTAGAAAATACAGACATGAAAGCCTTCCAAGATAAGCAAAACTTCTTTCACCATTCAGTTTGCAAAAAGAGGAATGTGCAGCATTACCAAGGTATAATCCAACTCCTCCAATAGCTTCTCACCAAATTCATCAACTATAAGCTCGGCGTTGCACCCCAGTTTCTGTAGACTGATGCCATTCAAGAATGAAGCCAGAGTGCGGAAGAGAAAAAGATCTCTGTAGATGATAGGCTCTATCTGAGGCCTTTGAACCTAAAAAAATAAAAGGAGCAAACCCCAATTATGAATACCACTGCATCATATTGTTAATTCAATTCATTGAAGCTTCTCCAAAACATCCAGAAGCTTCAAATGAGATGCACATATGTTAAAGGTGAAACTAGCATAAAGAAAAGGAATGATTAGATAACACAAAGGATTGTCTAGACACATTTCTGCCAAGTTTCAAATATCGGACCTTAACAAATCTACAGAGCTTTTACTACTTGATTATTTCCAAGGGCTATACAGATATTTTTCAGCTATTTATGTAATGGACAGTCGTCTTTTTACTGTTCTCGTTCTGCAACAGGTATTTCTCCAAATGACAATAAAAGGAGTTTGTTGAAAGTTCGGTTGACACAGCGACAAAACGAGAACAGGCTTCAATGGTTTAGCAGTAAAACCAGGCGGAGAAAAGAAAGATTGCAAGAAAAACAGGAAAAGGTCAAACCTTTATGGCAACATCTTCCCCTGAAGCACGTAAAGTAGCACGGTACACTTGACCCAAACTTGCAGCTGCAATAGTTTCTGAAGAAATTTTGCTGAAAACAGCTTCAAGAGGCTGGCCCAATTCCTCTTCTATGATGTTAAAAGCAACCTACATCATTGTCAATGATTTCTGTTCAAAGGAAAAGTAGTCTATGTAACAAAGCATGCATCAGCTGCACCTCACTTGTCATCTCATTACCTGATTAGGAAATGCCGGAACGTCATCTTGAAGAATGCAAAGTTCATTCATGTAATCTTCTCTTATGATATCAGGCCTATTTGCAAGCACCTGTAAAAAATACAATAAATAAATGACTATAGTTGCTGAAGAACAGCGAAATCGATAGGAAATAACATCTAAGCTTAAGTGCACATTCTTGGCAAAAATCATGATGCTTAAACAAGTGAAGTAAATTCAGAGCACAAGTCTAGCATATTGCACTAATACTGACTATATATCAGGAAAAAAAGAAAAGTTCAATTGTCACTAGTACTGACTATATACTGTAAAACAGAAATGTTCATTTGTTCCTTTAAAAGTTTGGATTGACGTGTATTCGCCACGCAATATTTATTTCTGCAATGACCCTTAGAAGTTCTAAATATGTTGGTGGTATAGTAATAAGCCACTGATTGACCCAATATGAGACTCCTACTCATGCCAAAAAGAAGGATGAACACTAGCAAACAGGACACCTTGTTTATAGTCATGTTGCTGAGTCACTAATATATTGCACGGACTCTCCGAAATGTGCGTGTCAGATCCTCCAAAAATGGACGCTTTTGGAGATCCGACACACACCCAGCAAAATTTTCGGAGAGTCCGAGCAACAACGATAACTTTCACTGCCTGTTGGAATTTCCAGCCAATGGGGTATGAAATGTTTCTTTGTTACACAATTCAGCAATTGTACAGCAATTTCTAGCATTTCTACAGTCATCTACTAGATATTTGCACAATGCATATTCTTCTGCTAGCAGTTTGTTTCATCGTCAACTGCCATTTAAGTCTTCTTCGGCTATACATACTTGTACAGAATCATTTTACAGTTTCATTAGATTTGACTCCAAATTTTACAATTTCCAAATAGAAGATACTCGTCCACAAGTATAATAACCAACTGTTCTTGAACTTTAGAAATTTAAAAGCACCAAACCTGTCCTGCTTTGATGAAAGAAGGTCCCAAATCACACAACAGAGTCCTCAGCTGCCGAGCACGGAAAGGAACAACTTCTTCGTCACGGCCCACCAAATAATCATACACCAATGTAGTCCAATAGAGCCCCAAATTCCAAACAATCTCTACTCCTCTACCAACCAAAGACAAAATCTGTCCCCTTGACTCTAACACCTTGTTTCTCACCTAAAAACACAAATTTCCAATAAACACACAAAATTGAACATAAGACAAGCCCTTATCAAGAAAATGAACGCATAGGACTAGCACACCAACTCATACTTAATTTCCCAATATATCCGCTAAAATGTTACCAAAATTATAGTAAATAACTATTGAGAGGTAATTCATATACTACTAACTTATCAATAAACCAACAAAAGTAAACCAAAAAAAAAAAACTCAAATAATCACAATGATCTTAATCAAGTATACAAATTTGATTCTCCAATATACCCAAAAAATTAACCAAGAAAGAGCAAATAACTATTGGGAGGTTATTCACATACTCCATATTTTTCCAATAAACCAACAAAAATTATCAAAATAAAAATTCAACTAATCAGTGGGAATTTATCGAGTTCCAAGCTTTTTAAGCAAAACCAATTTCTCAAAATACAAGCTTAATTTTTCCGGACAACCCTTAAGAAAACTAGCAAGTAATTACCAGAATTCTATTCACATACTTAAAATCAATTTTCCAGCAAACAATCAACTAGGAATAATTTTAAAATTAAATTGTTTCTAAATACAGAAGATGTCATCCTTTTGTAGGACAGACTAAAAAAGTCTAAGAAGGACAGTTGTGTGGCTATAGAAAATGTGTGTAAGATTAAGCTGTTTCTGAATATAGAAACTGACATTTTTTCCTGGACGGACTAAAAAGGAAAGAGTGTCATTGACATACAGATTCAGGGGAATATTTGCGAAAGGGAACGCAAACACCACGTTCAAAATCAAGTTGCTCCAAAGCGCTAATCCTAGATATGTCCTTCACTTGTAAAGCACCAGTTTTCTCTGATGGGCTTTGTGTAGGAGAAACACTACTCACTGCACAAATTCTTGGCAATGAAGTTCGGTTTTTTTGAATGGAATTCAAGAGTTTTCTTCTGCTTTTGTACTCAATTGATGGGGTTATTGAAGAGTACAAGCAACTAGTGCAAATTCCCTCCATTTTCTTTTAATTTTGGAGCTCAAAATCAAGAAGATAATATGGTGAAATTGAAGGGGGTATTGGGATTTTACATATATAATTTTTGGGAAGAAATTGATTGAGGGAGAGGTGTGTGTATGTGGTGGTTTTAAGTTACAAGAAGTCATGCAAGTTGGAAAGTTCCGGCAAAAAGAGATGACCACATATTGTGTTGGTGATCAGAAAGATGGAAACTATTACTCAAGTAACTAACTAGCTTTCGTAGAAGTTGTACGGTATGCTTGAAGCATTGAACTTAGTTATTTATGTTCAATTCTGGAGAAAAAGCTCAAAATAGTCCCTTACCTTTGGACTTTGACTCAAAGTAATCCTATTTTTTTCGGGTGGATCATTAATAATTCACGTATTTTGAGAAAGTGGTGCATTTTAGGTCTCAAACCTAATCATCATTAGTCTTCTAACGGAACAAAAGTTCTCACGTGTGCCTTATATGTTTCCCTCCAAACTCAAACTCTTGTTGCTGAAACGTCCTTTGGGCTTCTCCTCTTGAAACAATCAGACTGCAAATAAGTTTCTCTCTTCTTTGTTTCTTATCTTCCAAAAAAACCTAGAACACCGTGGAAGCAACAATGTCTTTAAGGAGTTACAGTGGTAGAGAATCGGCTCCAATTTATGGTGAGTTTTTATTTACTTTTATCGAACCCCTTCCCACAAAAAAATTCTATACAATAAGCATGTTTCTGAATATGTAAAGAGAACCCTTTATTCAGAAAAAATACCTTTGCAGCTTTGTTATTATTAAAAAAAAAAATATGACTTGAATCCACGGCCTAAAATTTGGACGTTTTCTATATGTACTATTGTTAAAGTCTTATTGAATATGTATTATTTTTGTTAAATATCACAATATATTTTTTGTGATTTCAAAAGCGATAACCGAGGCATCATTTGTTAACATCAAAATATACCATGGAGGAATTATGAAACGTATGCCAGAAAAACATTATGTTGGGGGCAACATCGACTATATTGATTATGTTAACGTGGAAAAAATGAACCTTGATGAGTTCAAGAACATGGCAGCAATTTGTGGATATTCAAAGGATTCAATAACTTTTTGGCATAGGTATGGAAGATCTGGTAATAGATGGAGGTTGGTACTACAGATAATGAAGCATATGCAGTTGGCAGAGGAGAAAATGGAGCTACTATTCGTGACAATTGGGCAGTTGATTTGGAGAATCTAACATGCAGCTGTAGAAAATAGAGTATCATGGGAATTCCTTGCAAGCATGCTATTGCAGCAATTTGGGCTAAGAAGGATGATATTCTTGACTATGTGTAGAAACGTACAGAAGAATTTATGAACATGCAATTCTTCCAATAAATGGGCCACAAATGTGGACTAAATCAACTAAAATTTCTCCTTGGCCTCCAAGGATAGTAAGAAATAATAAGAGAGGAAGAAAATAAAAAGTGAGAAGAAAGGAAGTTGATGAGGTTAGAGCAAGTCGAACAAGGATGAAAAGGAAGCAACAGTCTCTAGACTGTAGTATATGCAACAAGCCTAGCCGCAACAAAAGAACTTGCAACTATAATGTTGTGCAACCAGAGATTACTTCAATCTGTGAAAAACTGCCTGTACTATCTCTGGAACTATATTATAATTAGGTATTTATTAATAAACTTAAACTAACATAGAATATATGTATTCATGGTTCAGATTAGACGGGGCAAGTTGAAATGCGACTAGAAGAAATTGGACAAGAAGTAGCAGTTGAAATAGATTCTGGTTGGATATACTCTCAACAGACACAACAAATTAAATGGATTGCTGGTAAATTAGCTTTTTCTAGTGCTAATATGTGTTTAATGTTAATGGTAGTTTATCCTTATTTCAAGTGCCTATCTGTACATTTTTCAGGTTTTGCTATCAGCTTATTTGGTGCTACTATTGTGTTGCTTTCCGATATTTGGTGAATGGTGATGTAGAATTGCTAATGAATTGTAGTTTCACGTGGTGCTATTCTGGTGCATTTTCAAGTGCTCGTGTTTCAAATGACGTTGTTACTGTTCTGCTTTTCTTTTTTGGTGTTGGGGTGGTGCTACTGTGCTGTGATGTTTGAAATTTCTGCTATAGATAAAGTTTTCTTTGTTGTGATTGCCAAAAATATTTCAGTGTTCAGGATATTATCACATATAAGGTGACTTCTTTTGAGTTAATTAAAATGGACTGTGAGTTGATTGAAATGTTGTCAAGCTATTATGCATAATAGTAGTACCTATTATGCTATTATGCATAAATGTTGTTCCCAAGATTTAAATAACTATATATTGTAAATGCCCCTACAATGATACTGAGAGGATGTCGTCTATTTTATTTTAAGATATAGAGAGGAGTTTGTTTGTTTGGAAGGAAATATCAAGTGCATATTCTGATGTCTCTGTTAGAAGACTAAGAGCGGTTAGGTTTGAGACTTAAAATGCACCACTTTTTAAAAATATATGGACTATTAATGCTCCATCCGAAAGAAATAAGATTACTTTGAGTCCAATTCCAAAAGTATCTGACTATTTTGAGCTTTTTCTCTTCAATTCTGTGTTAGTTTTTCACTTTTCTGTGGCAGCTAATAAATTTCAGTAAGAGGTTTTTTTCTTTTCTATTACCGTAGAAGAGCCAAATTGGTCGACCAAGGGCAAATATGTCATTTCAATTAATATTTAAAGGCAATTTAGACGTTATGCTTATTAGCTGATTATTTGCAGAAACATCTAGATAACTCAAATGCTTCTTTTCTTCTTGTGTGTTTCTCTCTCTACTCGATTCTGTATGTTCATGGTTTTGATGATGAGTGCTTTAAAGTTGACGAGCTCAGGTATGACCTGTGTTCGCTTTGCCATATCGGTTTTTTTTTTCCCTCTAATTATCTCTCCCTTATATTTTTTTTTTCTCCTAATTTTTACTTCTTGTGCTAAAAGAAACCTAAAAACCCTAGGGGGGGTTTCATCTTTTTGGTATTTAATTCTAATGTGAGGCAATTTCTGAGCTTTTATAGTGTTTTAACGTAACTTACGTGTCTTTTAATGCAAAAATTGCACAGCATATTCACTTGTCCATTTGACTTTTTCGTCTAATTCTCATTTTCATCTAGAATTCTCTTTAGTTCAGTCCTTCTAGCTTTCATCGTTCATTGACTTTTCTGTTGGGTCTTATATTGTTCATGTTAGTATTATCTCTCTCCCAGTTACTTTTGTTTGTTCTTCGTTTCTATTGTTTATTGTTCTAGATTTTTTCCTTTTTTCCTTTTTTCCCTTTTTGGGTAATTCATGTTCTTATATAGTTTTTCCATCTGGTTTGCCAAGTGTCTTCTATCATAAATTGCTCAAATACCAGCTAAGAAAACACTGAGCTCCAAAAAAAGCGGACAGGGATGGGGATGTGCAAATACAAATGAAAAGATTAAAAAGAGAATTTAGGATCTAAAGTGGATGGATTGAGTTTTAAAACAGTGTGAGCCGCTTGCATTTTGTGTTTCAACTTCTGGATTATTATATGATAGCTCATTAGATAGAGACTGAAGCCTAAATGTAGCACCTGATGTTTTGGAGAGAACCAATCATCTGGCTCAGAACTAAAAACTCTCCCTTTAGAATATACAACAACTTCTCTTAACAAGAAAAATAGAAAATACAGAAATGAGAAACCAAAGAACATAAAAGGCAAACACCATAAATTATTATCTATGTAAATAACATTATTATCTAGCTTCAACCCTGGTTATCGATTTTTAAATTTTCACTTGATAGCTTTAAGAAATTCTGTCATGTAATGGATAAGATAGAATCCATTCATCTAAAGTTCAGAAGGGAAATAACATATGTTGAATGGTACTATTTCTCTACATTTACAACACAATAGTTATCTCACCATGCTTCAGTTAGTGAAAAATATATCATATCCATGCATTAATATTACATTGGTAGATGTTGCACTTGCGATGAATACCTACTTTTTCATATATAGTCTACTTCTTCTTGACGATTCTCATCGGATATTATGAATTTGAACTATTCAACAGGAAATGATATTATTAATACTAGATTTTTTAAATTTACATGATGAAAAATATGGTGAATTTCCTGCATGAATTTGACAATTTTCGATAACTTGTTCTTTTTTCTAAATTTTTCTTTACTGAAATACTCTTGGCCAATATTTCTCATAATCTACTATTTTGTACCATCTCTTTGAAGAACAAAGAGATAGTAGAAGTAGTAGTGCATCTAAATTTTTTTTTCTAGCTGATTAGAGAGAAGTTTTTAGCCAAACAAAAAAAAAAAAAAAAAGAGAGAGAGAAAGCAGTAATCCTGTTAATTTCAGCTATTTCCCAATTATGTATGACAACTAGAAGTCACCTCACTGGGATGCTATGTCATTTCCTAAGTAATTATCGATTGCCCAATTTTGAAATAATTCCTAGTGAAGATTGGCAAATCTGATAAGATGTTGTTCTTGATTAGTTTTTATGTTGAGTCTATTGATTCTGAAAGTTCATTCTTTGTACATTATGTTGTCGATGAGATGGAGGAAAGGGTTAGTGAGATAGAGCATCAAAGTTTTTGTGTCTAGATAATGTGTATACATCTATTATCCATTTGGATTTGAAGTGATTTTTCATTCAATTATAGATTCAATATAAAGTTAAAATTATGTTTGGCTCTTTTTATATAGGAATGCAATGTGTTTAATTTTGTGGTGGCTCTTTGTAACAATTTTATTCTCATAATATGTGTGAAGCATGTGAGTACATACATGGAACCATTGATGATATGTTCATGCACGTACAAGATACAGATTTGATAGCATTATTCTCCATCCCCATTTGCAGGACCTTCACACATGCTTCTTAGTTGAACCAACTAGTAAATGCTCTCAAAGTACGCTATTATTTTAAGGAAATATTTTGATATATCACAAAACTTTTGCATTCTTTATGTTAGTGCTGCTATTTACCGTAGATTAACATCTCTTTTGATTATCATTGTTGTACTAAATTGCAGATTCTTGAGCCATTTGTCATAAGTAATGCAATATTAGATTTTTATATTTAGTGCATTCTGTTAGCAAAGTTGTCACGAGCCAAAATCCTGCCTTAGGCGTCGTGATGACACCTAGTCTCTAAAACTAGGTAAGTCAATCACTTACAACAGTTGAGTCAGTTTAACAATGATATTTTAAAGCAAAGTTTAATATAAATATCGAAATAAAGGTGAAACGAGCCTACGCGGCAATAAATCACAATAATCTCCCAAGACTAGATAATACAGAGTCATGAACACTAGATGAATACGTAGAAGTATCTCAAAGTCAAAATACAATACTGTTCGGGTAACGAATTGACAGTACAATCAAAGGAAAAGGACTCCAAGGGACTGCGACGACCAAGCAGCTCTATCTTGAATCCTTGCGATCAAGAATCTAACTCCAACTGAGTCCGTTATCTCCAATACCTGGATTTGCACAAAAATATACAGAAGTGTAGTATGAGTACACCACGGTCGGTACCCAGCAAGTATCAAGACTAACCTCGGTAGAGTAGTGACGAGATATAAGTCAAGAAACCTACTAGTCATAATAACCTGTACAGTATATGAGTATAAAGCTAATAAGGGAAGCAAGAATTAGTAAAATGACAACAAGGAACAAACATGTGATATAAACAGTAAAGTAATCCGAACACCGTCAAAGTACCAGCGAAATCAAATAAGATAAACAAATGAAAACCAAATAGTCAAGCCATTCTAATACAATTTTTACAACACGATTACTCGTAGATACCTCATCTCATAGACACAAGCCACGAGTCCCAAATCACAAATCATATGCGCATACCTCATGCCCACATTATCAATCATGACCGCACGCACAACTCACATGCCAATATCGCAATCCGCCCGGCATGGTCATAGGCTCACTGTCACAATCCGTCCGTCGTGGTCACCGGCTCAATATCACAATGGAAGCAGATAATACAAGAATACATATGCATGATCAATGAATGTCAAGTTCCATACTCCTGAACCATGGCGTAAACGGCATACTACAGTGTATGCTAGTTCGAGTGTACTATTATAATCCAAGTCAACAAGTAATATCAAAGACATTGAGTAGTTCATTAGAAACAACACAACAAGACACGTAAGGTACATAACACACACAAGAAAATCACACCATCACACGAACATCATCAACATTGTGCCCCCGGGCCAACACATATCAACCCTGGCACAACCACCCTTATCTATCTGTAACGACAATATCATAATAGCCACCCTTATCACTCTACCCAGACAATACATCACAATAGCCATCCTTATCTCTCCGCATAATAGCCAACCTTATCGCTCCGCCCGGAAAATAAATACAATAGCCACCCGTATCACTCCACCAGACAATAAGCACAATAGCCACCTATATCACTACGCCCAGACAATAATTCACAATAGCCACCCGTATCACTCCGCATAATCGACAATAGTGAGATGTCACCCTTATGTTCCGCATTGCAACAATCAATCAACATGCAATTTGCATGTGTTAACATCACAATAACACGACATATCAATCCATACCATAAGTGTCTATAAGCCATAATCTTTTCAAATCAACAATACCGATGTCACCACAACACATAGCTCACGACTCAAACATGATATGAACAAGAATCTCGATAACAACAGAATGAAACAAAAAATAACTCAACAATGAAAGATACTCCATAAAACAACAACTTCAGCTAAAACATGTTAATAACTCTCACTAAGTCTAAATTCTATTACTTGCTTATGAACGAACTTAACAATGAAAGGCATGACGTGTACTAACAACTTCAATTGAATACATATAAGAGTAACTCAACAATGATAGATAGAACATGTACTAACAACTTTGGTCAAAGAATAATAAACTTGACAATGAAAGGTATAACATATAATAATAACTTCAATTAAGACACATGAGAATAAGCTCGGCAATGGAATCTAGAACATGAAATAACGACTTGTCACGACCAAAAATCCAACTAGTCGTGATGGCATCTAACCCAACTCGCTAGGTAAGCCAATTAACAACTTTTCAATTTAATGAGATTTATTGAGACAAATAAATGATAAAATAACTGAACCTTAATACATTTTCCAAGGACTGGTAGTACAAATCATGAGCTTCAAAGATTTAGATTTTTACAAAACTAATTTGAAATAATTACAACATCTATTTGAAATGTAAATGAACAAAATTTGAATCTAATGCTACCAAGGACAAGTGATAGCCATAACTGGAACGCAGGTACATTTTCAAATCCAGCTCTCGTTGTACGCAGCAACATCAACATCCAACATCTGCACGCAAGGTGCAGAAGTGTAGTATGAGTACAACCGACTCCATGTACTCAATAAGTAACAAACCTAACCTTAGGTTGAAAGTAGTGACGAGCTGGGCCAAGGGTCAGAGTCCAACTCCAATAACCAGTAACAGTTCATAACAATCATAATAAAAATAATGCCAGAAGATAACCTAGAGATATGATGCTCAACTCGCTCACAGTTACGGAAAATAGGCATGTTTTTCGAATAAAATAGTAAAACCCAAATCTTTTATCGAAAGCACCAAAATATGAGTAAGTTTGTAAATCCGTGATTTTCTTTCCAAAACTGTTCAACAAGTAAATGTTTCATTATCAAATGGCATGAGGAAATTACATATCTATGCCTACATGTCAATGCGTATGAGAAGTCATAGATGACATGATACCGTACAGCATGAGGAAAATGTATCTATATGCATGTATGTCAAGTGTGCATATCGAATGCAATATAACATAGTGAATAACCATATGCATACTCTCAGAGTATCAATCCACTCAGTCCTCTCAATCACTCAGTCCTCACAGTCACTCAATCCTCCCAATCGCTCGACACTCGCACTCAATAGGTATTTGCGCCCATTGTGGACGTGCAGACTCCGGAGGGGCAATTCCATCCCAAGCGCTATAATAAGCCAATCATGGCATGAATCAAATAAACATGCTGCAGCGTGCATCCCGATCCCATAAATATCCTCACAATCAGGCTCTCGGCCTCACTCAGCCATCAATCTCTTCAGTCTCTAGGGCTCACAAGAATCATGATAATCAGCCCAAACGGTGATGATATGATGTATAAATAAAGGACAATAGAGACTGAGATATGATATGCAAATAATAGTTGTGACTGAGTATAAATTTCAAATTAAGCAATTAATTCAACATGTAACACGACCTCTGCGAGTCCAAACAGTGCCAGCATGTGGCCTAAGCATGATTTCTAACATGGATCACATCTAAATTACTCTAGCACGTAGAGATTTCATGGTTACGGATAAGATTAGGCAACTACGCAACACCACAGAAATAACTGAATCACAATTCATACGGTGCATGCCCACACGCTCGTCACTTAGCATGTGCGTCACCTCAGTACCATACATATATCACATATATTAAGGGTTCATACCCTCAACACCAAGTTTAGAAGTGTTACTTACCTCGAACAAGCCAAATCCAATACTGATCAAACCAAACGATACTCCAAAAATTCTATCCTGCGCGTACCGACCTCCAAACGACTCGAAACTAGCCAAAAGCAACTCAAATACATCAAATAATGCCTGAAGAAATAATTCCAAATGATAAAGGTCGAATCTTTAATCAAAAGCCCAAAGTCAACCAAAAAGTCAAATTCGGGCCCACACCTTGGAACCCGACAAAACTTACAAAATCTAACAACTCATTCAATTACGAGTCCAACCATACTAGTTTCACTCAAATCCGACACTGAATCGATGTTCAAAACTCAAAACTTCACCGTATGAAACTTTAGATTCATGAAATCCTCAATTAAATGCCAAAAACGAAGATAGATTCATGAAATAAAATCGAAATCGAGTAGAGAAATCTTACCCCAATCCATGTGATGAAATTCGCCTAAAGAATCGCTAAATCCCGAGGTCCCCAACTCAAAATATGGATAAATGGCTCAAAGGTCCGAAATTGGACATTAAATCCACTACCCAGACTTCCTTCTTCGCGATCGTGATGAACAAATTCCTCAACAACGATTTCCAAACTCTTCCCACACAGCCTCTAGTATAATGATCATACCCTTTTGTACAAAACTCCAAATGACAAATGATTTGACTTTATGAAAACTAGACATCAAGGGCTACAACTTTCATTTTTCGATCATCTCCAAATCCCTTATACATTGCAAGATATAAGCTTCCAAAACCAACCCTCTGCAGCAGAAATTTCTCCTATGCGATCGCGAAAAGGCTTTCGCGATCGCGATTCACAAGGCCCCAAACTGCAGTTTGCTCTTTGCTAACGCGACCAAATGTTCGCGATCGTGATGCACACCCCTGTGGCCAAAAACCAGCAACTGAATATGTCCTAAAATGGTCGAAAACCACCCCGAAACTCATGACTCGAGCCCTCGGAGCTCCACGCGAAACATCCATACAAGCCTAGAAACATCATGTGAACTTGCTCGCACGATCAAATCACCAAAATAACACCCGAAACCATGAATCGGACATCAACACACATGAAATTTGAAGGGAGAACTCAAGAACTTCTAGAATTACAACCAAGCGTTCGAATGCTATCAAACCAACTCCGAACGACCCCGAATTTTGCAAGCAAGATCCAAATCCTAACGCAAACCTACTCGATGTTTCAAATCTCACTTAACAACATCAAAATCACAAATCGCACCTCAAATCGACTTAGTGAAGTTAATGAACTTTCAAAATTCAAAACTAACGGCGAACAAGCCTAAACACCTCGGATTGATCTCAAATTTGGCACACAAGTCATAAATGACATAACATACCTACTATAACTTCCAGAATCGAAAATCCGACCCCGATATCAATAAAGTCAAACTTATGAACATTTCCAAACTTTCAAATTTTCAACTTTCGGCAATTAGTGCTGAAACCTTCTAGAACTATCCAAATGCAAATTCTGGCATACACCCTAGTCCAAAATCACCATCCGAACCTAACGGAATCATCAAAACATCGATCCGAGGTCGAATAATGAAAAGTCAAAATTAGTCAACTCTTCCAACTTAAAGCTTCAACTATTAAATTCATTCTTCCAAACTAATTCTCAGAACACCGAAAACCAATTGCCGATGATTCACACACGTCATAATACATCATATGAAGCTACTCAAGACTTCAAATAGCTAAACAGAATGCAAATGCTCAAAACGATCGGTCGGGTCGTTACACGACTACAATCTAAGCATATAAGAATGAATTTAACAATGAAAGATGTAACAAGTAATAACAATTTCTAATTAAATGCATAAAGTAACCTAAGAGTCTAAACCAGTTAATTTTTGCCACATATAAGTTGGGTAAACACTCGTCACCTCATGTACACGTCTTCCACATAATTCAAACCATACAATCAATCCAAATCCTAAGGGGTAGTTCCCCCACATAAGGTTAGACAAGATACTTACCTCAAAGAAGCTAAATCAATACTCTAAAAAGTCCTCTCCGTGTGAAACAACCTCCATATAGCTTGAATCTAGCCAAAATAACTTAATATCATAAATAAAAGCCATAGGAAACTATTCTGCATAATAAAGTTTCGATTTTTAATGAAAACCAAAAAGTCAACACCTGACTCGCACCTCGAAACCAGACAAAACTCACAAAATTCAAACACACAGTCCGATACGAGTCCAACCATACCAAAATCATCCAATTCTGACCTCAAATCGGCCCTCAAATCACCATTTTATGTTTTAGAAAGTTTTATAAAAATCCCCAATTTCTCCAATTCAAATTACTAATTTAATGATAAAAACAAGGATAGAATCATGAAATATAATTTAATCCGGGTCAAGACTACTTACCCCAAACCAAATCGTGAAAATCCCCTCCAAAATTGCCCAACATCAAGCTTTACAACTCAAAATATGATAAAATAACCAAATCCTCAAACTATATACTTGATGCCAAGGATTTCTACATTTGCGGACAAACCTGTGCATATGCGCTCTCGCTTTTGCGAGCCAAATCCTGCATTTGCGGCTTCCACTTACCAGACCAGGACCGCACCTGCGAATAGACCATCGCATCTGCGACCCCGCAAAGGCGCCCAAATTTCCGCAGAAGCGAACGACCACCTTGAGCCTCTAATTCGTATTTGCGATCAATATTCCGCAGATGCGATATCGCACATGCGGTTCCTTATCCACAGAAGCGGAACATATGAACATGCCCCAATGTCGCAGAAGCAGCTCCGCACCTGCGCTCCTACTTGCGTAGATGTGAAACACCAGAAGCAGGCCTACCAAAAAACATAGAAATGATCTGAAACTCATCCGGAACACACTCGGGGTCCCCCGGAACCTCGTCCAATCATACCAACCAATACCATAACATAACGCGGACCTGCTCGAAGCCTCAAATCATATCAAACAATCTCAAAGCTACGAATCGCACCCCAATTCAATCATAATGAACTAATAAACTTTCAACTTCTACAACTCACGCTGAATCATATCAAATCAACTCTAAATAATCTCAAAATTTGCATGCAAGTCCCAAAACGACACAACTGAACTATACCAACTCCCAAAATCACAATCCGAACTCGATATCAACAAAGTCAACTCTCGGTCAACCCTATCAACCTTCCAAACCTTCAGTTTTTCCAACTGTCGCCAAAAAGCATCAAATCAACCCACGGACCTCCAAATCCAGATATATGCCTAAGTCTAGAATCACCATACAAAGCTATTGGAATCATCAACACATCATTCCGGAGTCATCTACACAAAAGTCAAATTCCGGTCGACTCTTACCACTTAAGCTTCTAAAATGAGAATCATCCTTCCATATCAACTTTGAAATACACAAAAATCGAAACCGACCATACACACAAGTCATACACAATACGAAGCTACTAGAGATCTTAAACCACCGAACGGAACGCTGAATCTCAAAATGACCGGTCGTGTCGTTACAAAAGTAACTTGAGTGTGACCAAAAGTTGGTCAAGTCATGCATCTATGATAAGATGTTTATTCTTTTATTTTGTTACTACACACATCATCAAACAGTTCCTTCTAAGGTTATAGTACATAACGACCACCAAGCTTGCACCTTATAATGCTGCCACTCTGCAGTTTGCAGGTGAATTGTGTTCTTGGATTAGTGTTATGAACATACACAAGGATGACGAAAATTAAAGAATATACTTTTATGAAGAAAAGGAATAGTAGAGTTTTAAAATATTTGAAGAGATTTTTGCTGAGTATATGTTATTAATCTTCTCATTCTCTCTTGTGTTTTTACTTACTTGAAACCCTAAACATTGTGATCTTTCCTCTTTTACTTTCTTAATAGAAGTTAAATATGAGACTCATCTTGAGAATGGAATACTTCTGCCAAGATTTACTATGAAATATGGTACCTCTTTTCTCATGTTTCGCTTTTTAGTTCCCTTTCTTTCAATAATATGTATGGCGTCAATATGGTGATTTCTGCTTAGGTTATTTTTACCTATCTTTGTCGAGATCTGTTAAGATAATGGAGGAAGAAAAAGTCTACCACTTGCTAAGCGAGGGTCTTATTCTCTTGAAATGCTCTCCAAATTCTTTCACGTGATTGCTAACTAAAGTCTCACTGATGCATCTAGAGCAGCAAGTGGAGACAAAGCTGGTAGAACTTATTAGCTTCAATATTTCGATAATGTGTCCTCAAAAGTTTAAGAAGCATTCGATACCCTGCGATATTAACCAACTCATTTGAAAAATATTTGTGGTGACTTTATGTTTTGACATCATGAATCATTTGTTGGTTGGTTATTGGTTGAGCGTTATTGTGTACCTTTTAGAAACCATACTTGTGAAGGGAATTGATAATTGAAGAGCGGTAATTATATTGACAGTTTTATAGTTTTATTGTAACTATAATGTTGCACTAATAGTTTTATTGTAACTTGGTATAGCTATAATAAATTAGACGTGAAATGCATTCTTGTTAACTTTGTGTAACTATAGGATATTTTAAATGATTTCTTGACTGTGTAGTGATTTATACTAATATGATTTGTGCTCTTGCATATCCGCATAGTCTCGAATTCAATCATGAACACAAACACAAAGGATAAACACGTTGCAAACCATATCATGTCAAATTAAAATCGAATTTTAACTATACTACAGTCTTTCAAGTTATTGGGCCTGTGCTAAGAACGGGCCGCGATGCATCTAGTTCTCTAAATAAATAATAATATATGTTTTCTTATGGTTCCATATTATGGCAAACTTTGTGTGACGACCAGATATGTCGTTTTGATTACTATCCCTTATTTTCGTATTTCGAGACCTCTATTAGTTTCATTTAGTATTTCTCAATTTATGTGCGCAGTCCGTGTATTTTTTCGGAAAGATTTTATGTGAATTTGAAGAAAATATAATTTTTGGCTTTAAAAATTACTTGAGTTGACTATGGTCATCATTTTATGTAAATGATCCCGGATTGATATTTTAATAATCCCGATAGGTTCGTATCGTGATTTTGGACTTAGGCATATGCTCGGAATTGAATTCGGAATTCCCTAACTTGATTTGACTTGTTTTGTCGAAAGCTAGTAATTTGAAGGTTTGGAAACTTCCTAGGTTTGACCGTAGGTTGACTTTATGGCTACCGGGTTCGAATTTTGATTTTGGGACCTCATATAGGTCCATTTTGCTATTTGAAACTTTTCTGAAAAATTTGGTGCAAATCAGAGTTGGTTTGATAGGATTCGGGCGCTTGGTTGTGATTTTAGAAGTTCTTGAGTTTTCTTTGAAATTTCATGCATTTTGACGTCTGATTCATAGTTTTAGGTGTTATTTTGGTGTTTTGATCATGCAAGCAAGTTTGTATGATATTATTACACTTGTGTGCATGTTTGGTTTGGAGATCGAGGGGCTCGCGTGAGTTTCGGATAGGCTACAAACTTTTGCAGACTTAAGAGATAGCTGGTTTTAGCTGTTTCAGGTGTCTGATGCCTAAGCTACTCTCACGATCTTGAAGCTACTCTCGCGATCGCGAAGGGGAAATTAGGTTGTGGGCGGAATTTTTCTTCGCAAAATGCGGGGACTGGTTCGCGACGCGAAGCAGCGGGGGGCTTACCCTTTGCGAACGCGTAGAGTTATGGGGTTCTGGAGAAAGACTTCGCGGAAGCAAACGAGGGGGGAGGGGGGGGGGGGGGTTAAGCCTTCGCGAACGCGTAGGCCAGTCGGCCAATGTCCTTCGCGAATGCATCAGGTGCTTCACGAACGTGAAGAACACCTGACGCCCAAGTATTAAAACATCAAAAAGATGGGATTTGAGTCATTCTTAACCATTTTCAAGTTTGAGCTCGGCCTAGAGACGATTTTGAAGAGGTTTTTCATCCTAAATTCATTGGAAAGTAGATTTAAACTTATTTCATTACATTTCCATAAACACACATTGATTTTAATCTTTAATCTATGATTTTTTATGGTAGAAATTGAGAATTTTGAGAACATGAGATTTAGACCTCAAATTGAGTTCGGATTTCGAAACTAATTACATAACCGGGATCGGGGGTGAATTGATAATTGCGACTGAATCTCGGATTTTGACCAAGCAGGCTGGGGTTGACTTTTGTTGACTTTTTCAAAAATTATTAAAGATTGAATCTTTTTCATCGTATGTAGTTTCTAAAGCCTATTTTAAATTATTTTATCTATATTTGGCTAGATTTGATTGATTTGGAGGCTAGTTCTAGAGGAAAAGCCACAATTGTGCCCTGATTTGGTTGTAGAGCGAGGTAAGTGTCGTGGTTAACCTTGACTTGAGGGATTAGGACTTGTTGGTCCATTTGCTACGTGTATTATGTGTGGGGACGGTGTATATGTGAGGTGACGAGTATATATGCGTTGTCATTGGGTTAAAGCATGCGGGTGGAAATTGTTCCTTTGTATTATATTGTTTCATTGATTATGTTCTCCACGCTTAGGTTAGATTATTACTTTTTAATTATTCCCCTTATATTTATTGTTTATTTTGAATATGTTGGAAATTTTGAAAGTTGAGTTTGTTATCTTGGCACTATAATTGAAGTGAAATTGCTTCCCGCCTTGGATTAGGTATTCAGATTTGTATTGTTGCTTGGCGAGGAAGAGTGAAAAGCACGAAGGGTGTTGTCGTGCCTTATTTGCATTCATTATCATATATTGAGATGTTATGCAGATTAAAACACGAAGGGTGATGTCGTGCCATTTTGTTTATGATATTACATGGGCTTGTGCTAAGCACGGGTCACGATGGATCTAGTTCTCTAAATAAATAATAGTATATGTTTTCTGATGGTTCCAGATTATGGCAAACTTTGTATAACGACCCGATAGGTCGTTTTGATTACTATCCCTTATTTTCGTATTTCGAGACCTCTATTAGCTTCATTTAATATTTCTCAATTTACGTGCGCAGTCTGTCTTTATTTTGAAAGATTTTATGTGAAAATTTGAAAAAATATAATTTTTGACTTTAAAAATAACTTGAGTTGACTATGGTCATCATTTTATGTAAACGACCCCTGATCGATATTTTAGCGATCTCGATGGGTCTGTATCGCGATTTTAGACTTGGGCATATACCGAAAATTGAATTCGGAAGTCCCTAACATGATTTGACTTGTATTGTCGAAAGTTAGTAATTTGAAGGTTTGGAAACTTCCTATGTTTGACCGTAAATTGACTTTATGGCTACCGAGTTCAAATTTTGGTTCCGGGACCTGGTATAGGTTCATTTTGCTATTTGAAACTTTTTTGAAAAATTTGGTGCAAATCGGAGTTGGTTTGATAGGATTCGGGTACTTGGTTGTAATTTTAGAAGTTCTTGAGTTTTCTTTTCAATTTCATGCATTTTGACGTATGATTCGTAGTTCTAGGTGTTATTTTGGTCTTTTGATCACTGTAACGACCCGACCAGTTGTTTTGAGTATTACAGTCTTGTTCCCCCATTTACTACTTAATTTATACTTTACAATTGATATATGACTTGTCAGGGTAATTGGTTCGGGTCCGGTGAGATTTTGAAATAAATTGAGACACTTAGTCTCCAAGATTAAAACTATAGTTGAAAAGGTTGATCGGATGTTGACTTATGTGTAAATGATCCCGCAATAGAATTTTGATGATTCCAATAGTTACGTATGGTGATTTTGGACTTAGGAGCGTGTCCGGAAAATTATTTGGTAGTCCGTAGTTAAATTAGGCTTAGAATGGCTAAAATAGAAATTTAAGTTTGAAAGTTTGACCGGGGAGTTGGATTTTTGATATCGTGGTCGGAATCCGATTCTGAAAATTGGAATAGTTCTGCTATGTCATTTATGACTTGTATGCAAAATTTGAAGTCAATCGGATTTGATTTGATAGGTTACGACATCGAATGTAGAAGTTGAAATTCGATAGTTCTGACGCCATTTCTTTAAGAATAAGTGATATTACATTAAGAAAATGAGCTCCAAATTTAGTTTTGATTGAAGCATTAGATCCGTATTGAAATTTCAGAGTCATAGCAAAAAGAATCGTCAAATTCGGACATAGTATGAGAGCGTTATGCCCATTTTTGTGTCGGGAAAGATTTTCCATCGCTGTGAGCGCCCAGGGTAGAGTGGGGCGCTAGCCCTAGCGCTGGAAATTTTTGGAATTCTGGAAACTACGCCACAAGCAGCGCCCCACGCTACCTGTGGCGCTCAAAAACAGCAGAGGCTCTATAAAAGGGGTTTTTTGCTATTTTTGACAAAAATAGAGTTGTGGAGCTCGGTTAGGGCGATTTTCAGAGGCAAACTTCACAAATTGGACTGGGTTAAGTAATCTTAACTTGATTTGGTATGTTATTCATGAATCTAACACTATTTCCGGCACCTATTTTGTGATTTGGGGGATTAAAATAGAAATTTTTCAAAAATTGATTTGAGGATTTGAAGGCCGAATTGGAGTCGGAATTTAGTAATTTTTGTATGGTTGGGCTCGTGGTTGAATGGGCGTTCATATTTTGTAACTTTTATCGGGTTACGAGACGTGGGCCTCATTGTTGATTTTTGAGTTAACTTCGGATTTTATTATGAAATTTAGCATTTTCATATGGAATTGATTTTCTATACCTCGTGTTGATTGTATCGAATTATTTTGACTAAGATTCAAGCCGTTCAGAGGCTGAATCGCGAGGAAAAGGCTTATTGGAATAAAGAATTGCTCGGATTGAGGTAAGTAACGGTTCTAAATTTGGTACTGAGGGTATGAAACCCCGGATTCTGTGATATGTGATTGATTTTGAGGTGACGCACATGCTAGGTGATGGGTGTGTGGGAGTGCACCGTAGGAATTGTGACTTGGTCAAATTCCATGGAACTGTGTAGTTGAATAATCCGTTGTTATCTTTACATTCTCTATGTAGTAGAGAAATTGAACCATAAATCATGTTTAAATTATGTGTTGGCACTGTAGAGACCCACAGAGGTCGTGTACATGTTGAATTATCTGCTAAATTGTTGTTTTGTACTCAGTCATAGTTTACTTATTTATTTTATCTCAGTCTCTATTGTTCATTAATTATGCATCATATCATTGTTGTTTGGGCTGATTTTCATGATTATTGAGAGCCTGAGAGACTGGAGAGATTTATGATTGAGTGAGGCCAAGGGCCTGATTGTGAGATATTATACTATAGCACGTGAGTTGTTCGTGCGGATCTAGATATTATACTATAACACGTGAGTTGTCCGTGCAGCACGTGAGTTGTCTGTGCCGATCCAGATATTATACTATAGCACGTGAGTTGTCCATGCAGATTCAAATATTATACTATAGCATGTGAGTTATCCGTGCAACACGTGAGTTGTCCGTGCAGATTATAGCGCTTGGGCTGAAGGAGTCCCTTCGGAGTCTGTACACACCCCCAGTGAGCGCAGGTACCTATTGAGTGCGAGTACTGAGTGAATAAAATGGGTGAGTGACTGTGGTCCTGAGAGGATGTATTTGATTTCATTCTTATTGCACTACAATTGTCATGTATCACTGTTTTGGAAATTTCTTAAAGATATTATCCTCTTTTTCAGTCGAACATGATATGAAATTACTGTTAAGTTTTAAATATTGAACATAAAAGCATGCCTAAATCTTATGTTGGAAATTACTGTAATTGGACTCAACTGTGAAGCTCGTCACTACTTTCAGTTCTTTATTTAGTATTGTTACTTGCTGAGTTGGTTGTACTCATACTATACCCTGCACTTCGTGTGCAGATCCAGGTGTTTTCGGACATAGTGGGTGTTGATTCTTTCGCACAGTTGATTTTTCAGAGATTCAGAGGTAGATGTTGTGTTTCGCAGACCTTGTCTCTCCTTCCCTATCTCCTGGTTTACTGTATTTGGTCTCAAACTATTATAGACCGTATTTTCCAGACTTATATTCATATTAGATGCTCATGTACTCAGTGACACCGGATTTTGGGAGTGTTTATATTTGTACTTGTGAGATTTCTTTCGCTGAATTTAATTATTATATTTTCCAATTTAAAAGATATATGGTTTATTGAGATTGTCGGTTTGCCTAGTATTGAGATAGGCGCCATCACGACGGGTGAGATTTTGGGTCGTGACAAGTTGGTATCAGAGTTTTAGGTTACATTGGTATCACGAGTCATGAGCAAGTTTAGTAGAGTCTTGCGGATCGGTACAGAGATGTCTGTACTTATCTTCGAGAGGTTGTCGAACCCTTAGAAAATTTTTACTTTCTTGTATTATATCATGTGGAATTGATTCAACTTGAAACATAACTCTTTGAATTCCTTCCACGCATTCGTATGCGCATGTGAGCGCTCGGTATCAGTTGTGCATCACCAGTTTGTGATTCCATGAAGGAGATTCGTGATATGTATTCTATGTTTGGGTGATGGGCCAATCTGAAGGACTTGAGTTCAGGGTTAGACCGCAACTTAAGCTCGGTAGTTTCAGTTGTGTGAACTTGTACATTTGAACTCATATGTCCGTTAGTGTCCCTATTAGTGGAATTATGGCTCGATAAGTGGTTGAATGGCTATATGATAAGTATGATATGATTGCGGGATGTGTTCAGATGGGTTGAATGTGAAGAACAAAGTTTACTTGTGACTCAAGGGTTTGCTATTGGGTACTTGATTTCTACCTTGATTTTACGTATAGTCTTGAGTTGTGAGTGTATTGAAGGACCTTTCACGTTGTTAAATTGTGGGACAAATTAAATTCTCATGTCTTGTTAATGAGTTTGGACTCAAAAAGATTAAGTGATTGTGTAGTAATTGTGGCCGCGAAAGGGTATAACAAGATGTCAATTTGAGGCTAAGCATGTGGGTTATCTTCTGCAGAGTAATCTACGTAGGTATGTTCCTTATAATGCAGAGTGAAGAGTTTCTTTTCTACCAGTGGAATGTATGTGTTGAGATTTGAATTTGAATCTGGTTGAGAAAGTTGACTTGACTGTCACGAGAAGGAAGGCGAGCTTAGCAGATGAACTAAGGTATTTTATGGTATGCGTTACCTGAATTTGTGAAGAATCTTCGTTGAACTGACTGCAGTATTATGGCAGTAATAGAGTATGGATATTGTGAGCTATGGAATGTTTTGTTCTATGGCTTTGAGTCAAGTGGGGGGAGCCTGGTATTGACGATTTGATTGCATGGTTATGTGTTGTACTGGTTTAGGTTTGAGGCATACATGTGAATCGGTTATGACTTGCAGAGATTGAGATTGAGATCAAGGATGACTCGAGTAAAGAAATTTCTAAATACAGGTTATATTGCACTTTATGAGCATATGAAAATCATGGGATGATCGAGTTGTTATTGTTGGATGTAGTATGCATGAAGTATGAATTTGATTGGTGATGTTAAGGCAAAGTTACTTCTTTAAGTATTGTTAAGCTAAGGGAGCACGTGTCTTTCGGCCTGTTGGGCAGTGCAATTTAGATTTGAGCAGAGTAGATGACTCTTTAGAAGGTTCTAATGAATTTGAGATTTATATATAGCAATCGAGGATTTTTTCGGATTTGTGTATGGATAGAATCTGAGATTTACATTTGATGGTGCCGGGACTTACGGTAATTTTGTATGACGATGGATTCTACATTCCGGTATAAGAAAGGTAAAAGAACAATTTTAAATTCACATAAGGTATTTTCATAGTATGTGTTTCAGTTGCGGTACTTATAGGGGTGCTTAAGAAGAATACAATGGCTTATGGGCCTTGGGGCGGTGTGATTTTATGTTAGGATATCTTGTAGTGAGCTTTGGGTAAGGATAGTAGTGTTCAGACAAGGAGAAATGTCAACTTGAGGGTAATTCAGAAGAAACTCGGAGAAAATAGGATGACTGGGTAGTAGGCTGGACCAGTTTGGTAATGGCATGATCAGATCTTTGGGTACCTATGATGTGGTGAGGCTTTACAGACGTTTTGGTGGCAATATTCTTGGATTTGGTGACCTACGTGGCTTGGTCGAGTTTGAGGAATTCAGTCTGATATCTTAGTTGTGTGCAAATGGATTTCAAAGTGTTCTTAATGGTTTCTACCACAGTTTGAGCTGGATATTTTCTACCGGTGTGGGGAATGTGTTGTGTATTGTGATTTACTCCTTGAATGAAGCAAGATGGAGGTTTCTAACTGACAGGGTATGTAATTTGCTGGTGAGTCAGAGTTGATAATGAGATTCTCATGCTTGTCACATGATGGCATGATAGATGTGGTATTTTGTACGGGGATTAAGATTTACATGTACAAGGTGGCAGTTTATTCCTGAAGGGAAGGTCACGAATTCTGGACAAAATGGTTAGTTTCAGATATTTAGATTAATGTTATAACTGCTCGGTAATTCCTGAAAAGGGTGCGTATTTCAAAAGGCGCATTGTGTTTTGACTTACGGATGTTCATCGGTATTGCGGTACTCACGTGGGTGATAGACTGCTGATATTCCAATTATTGCTATGCGGCAGAATTATGAAAGTATTCCTAGTGGGATGATCGTGCATGAAGGATGTGATAGTCATTCGAGTGATGGAGTTGTGATCAGTCACGGTGGTTCATGTGTTCTATGAATTTGGGGGACTAGGAGTTCTCAGAAGCAAATTGTTTCAGGGTTGCGACCTGGTTGTGGTGAGTATTTTATTTAAACTCAGTGGAGGCACTAATTGCGTTAATTATTTGTGATAGTTGTGCGCCATGAGTGCGTACATATGGGAGGTTTGAGGCATGTGCGGGCATCAGGGCAAGTATTCATACTCAGAAGAATGCTTAGGCAAAGATATGCCTAGAGTGGACTGTTAAGCGTAAAGTTATAACGTTTCTCGTATTCGTACATTTGTCGAGAACTATCTAGACTACACTTGAGGTTACAAAGAGGCTAATTCCCTGAATAAATTGGGGAGTAACTATTTCTGCGTTAACTTGCCGATTTGAGTGGTGATAGCACACTTTGCACCTGCCTACTCTATGACGTGTTATATATACCAGTTCAGGAGCACGAGAATCTTATTTTATTTATCATATACATGTGTACTTATTTGATTGCTCATGTATGATATGCTTGGACCGGAGGCCTGTGACCATGCCAGGTGGATTATGTTATTGGCACGTGAGTTGTCCGTGCAGATCTATATACTGATATTATTGGTAGGTGAGTTGTTCGTGCGGGTCCAAATATTGATACTATAGCACGTGAGTTATCCGTGCAGGTGATGTTAATGTGAGCTCTGGGAGAGCTGGCTACCGTTATTAGATTCGTGTGTCTTTGTTCTACTATATATGATGAGCTCATAACATTGCGGTTGTGGTGGTTCTTGTTGAACTTACAAAATGGCTCTCTTCTTTGAGACATTTTCCATTTTTGGCTACACGGATTGCGCAGTTTGTGGCTTGAGTTATATGGGTGTGGCATGTCTGTGGAATAATTGTGTTTAATAGTATAAGGTCACTAGACCTAGAATGGGTACTATCAGGTTTGATTACAGTATATTCGGGAGGATAATATTAAAAGTTGGCTTAGAAGGTGATTATGGTTCTGGTTGGGGCGAGAGAGCTCCATGGCTTGTTGATCTAATAAGTGGTTATGAGATTCCGCGTGTTTCTTTTAATATCAGTAGTGTACGAAGGTTTTGGAACGAGGTTTGGCTTGATATGGGGTTTAATACTAGTACCGGGTTAGTTTGAAGTAGTTACTGTGATCGGTGTGGTGCGAGCATGCGAGTTGTGCAGTATGTTACGTGATTATATTTGGGGTTATGGTTATGGCTTGATACAACTTGTTCAGACTCATACAGTGTGTAGATGTAAGATTCGGGTCTTGAAAGGAAATTCAGAATGTTGGAAATTGAATTCCAAAGTTTTTGGGCTAAGGTAAATTAATGATTTTCAGTTATGTTATATTGTCAGGCCTATATAGAACAGGGTGATGTAGGATCACCCCCGGGTATGTGCGTGGTAAAGTGGAATAGAGATTTGAAGGTTAGGAACAACTCTTGGAACGTTCGAGGACGAAGGTATGTTTAAGTGGGGCCCGACCGGTTGTTTTGAGTATTACATCCATGTTCCCTCATTTACTGCTTAATTTATGCTTTACAGTTGATATATGACTTGTCGGGGCAATTGGTTCGGGTCCGGTGAGGTTTTGAAATGAATTGAGACACTTAATCTCCAAGATGAAAACTAAAGTTCAAAAGGTTGACCGGATGTTGACTTATGTGTAAACGACCCCAGAATAAATTTTTGATGATTCCAATAGCTCAGTATGGTGATTTTGGACTTAGGAGTGTGTCCGAAAAATTATTTGAAAGTTCGTAGTTTAATTAGGCTTGAAATGGCCAAAATAGAAATTTAAGTTTGAAAGTTTGACCGGAGAGTTGGATTTTTGATATTGGGGTCGGAATCCGATTTTGGAAATTGGAATAGGTCTGTTATGTCATTTATGACTTGTGTGCAAAATTTGAAGTCAATCAGACTTGATTTGATAGGTTTCGGCATCGAATGTAGAAGTTGAAATTCGATAGTACCAACGTCATTTCTTCAAGGATAAGTGGTATTACATTAAGCAAATGAGCTCCAAATTCAGTTTTGATTAAATCATTAAATCCGTATTGAAATTTCATATCCATAACAAAAAGAATCGTCGAATTCGGACATCGTATGAGAGAGTTATGCCCATTTCCGTATAGGAGAAGATTTCCCATTGTCGTGGGCGCCCAGGGTAGCATGGGGCGCTAGCCCTAGCGCTGGAAATATTTGGAATTCTAGAAATTGCGCCACAGGCAGCTCCCCACACTACTCGTGGCACTCGAAAATAGCAGAAGCTCTATAAACGGGGGGTTTTGTCATTTTTGACAAAAATAGAGATGGGGAGCTCGGTTTGGGCGATTTTCAGAGGCAAACTTCACAAATTGGATTGGGATAAGTAATCTTAACTTGATTTGGTACGTTATTCATGAATCTAATACTATTTCCAGAATCTATTTCGTGATTTTAGAAATTTTCCAAAAATTGATTTGAGGGTTTGAAGGCCGAATCAGAGTCGAAATTTAGTAATTTTTGTATGGTTGGACTCGTGGTTGAATGAGTGTTCATATTTTATAACTTTTATCGGGTTTCGATAGGTGGGCCCCACTGTTGATTTTTGAGTTAATTTCAGATTTTATTGTGAAATTTAGCATTTTTATATGGAATTGATTTCCTATATCTCGTGTTGATTGTATCGAATTATTTTGACTAAGATTCGAGGTGTTCGGAGGACGAATCGCGAGGAAAAGGCTTTTTGGAATAAAGAATTGATCGGATTGAGGTAAGTAACAGTTCTAAATTTGGTACTGAGGGTATGAAACCCCGAATTCTGTGATACGTGATTGGTTTTGAGGTGACACACATGCTAGGTGACGGGCGTGTGGGAGTGCACCGTAGGAATTGTGACTTGGTCAAATTCCGTGGAACTATGTAGTTGCATAATCTGTTATCTGTACATTCTCCTTGAAGTAGAGAAATTGAACCACAAATCATGTTTAGATTATGTGTTGGCATTGTAGGGACTCACAGAGGTCGTGTACATGTTGAATTATCTGCTAAATTGTTGTTTTTGTACTCAGTCACAGTTAACTTGTTTATTTTATCTCAGTCTATATTGTTCATTATTGATACATCATATCATTGTTGTTTGTGATGATTTTCATGATTATTGAGAGCCCGAGAGACTAGAGAGATTTATGATTGAGTGAGGCCTAAGGCCTGATTGTGAGATATTATACTATAGCACGTGAGTTATTCGTGCGGATCCAGATATTATACTATAGCACGGGAGTTGTTCGTGCAGCACGTGAGTTGTCCGTGTCGATCTATATATTATACTATAGCACGTGAGTTGTCCGTGCGGATCCAAATATTATACTATAGCACGTGAGTTGTTCGTGCAACATGTGAGTTTTCTATGTCGATCCAGATATTATACTATAGCACGTGAGTTGTCCGTGCATCACGTGAGTTGTCTGTGCATATCCAGATATTATACTAGCATGTGAGTTGTCCGTGCAACACGTGAATTGTCCGTGCGGATTATAGCGCTTGTGCTGAAGAAGCCCCTTCGGAGTCTGTACATACCCCCAGTGAGCGCAGGTACCTACTGAGTGCGAGTGCTGAGTGAATGAAATGGCTGAGTAACTGTGGTCATGAGAGGATGCATTTGATTCCATTCTTATTACACTACAGTTGTCATGTATCACTGTGTTTGAAATTTTTGAAAGATATTATCCTCCTTTTCAGTCGAACTTGATATGAAATTACTATTGAGTTTTAAATGTTGAACATGAAAGCATGCCTAAATCTTATGTTGGAAATTACTGTAATTGGACTCAGATGTGGAGCTCGTCACTACTTTCAGTTCTTTATTTAGTATTGTTACTTGCTGAGTTGGTTGTACTCATACTACACCTTGCACTTCGTGTGCAGATCTAAGTGTTCCGGGACATAGTGTATTTTGATTCTTTCGCACGGTTGATTTTCCAGAGATTCAGAAGTAGCTGTCGTGTTTCGCAGACCTTGTCTCTCCTTCACTATCTCCTGGTTTACTGTATTTGGTCTCAAACTATTATAGACCGTGTTTTCCAGACTTATATTCGTATTAGATGCTCGTGTATTCAGTGACACCGGGTTTTAGGAGTGTTTATATTTATACTTGTGAGATTTCTTCCGCTAAATTTAATTATTGTGGTTTCAAATTTAAAAGATATGTGGTTTATTGAGATTGTCGGATCGGCTAGTATTGAGATAGACGCCATCACGACGGGTGAGATTTTGGGTTGTGACAATCATGAAAGCAAGTTTATATGATGTTATTACACTTGTGTGCATGTTTTGTTTGGAGACCGAGAGGCTTGGGTGACATTTGGATATCCTACGAACGTTTTCAGACTTAAGAGATATCTGGTTTCAGCTGTTTATGGTGCCTGATGCCTTGTGCTTTGAGATCGCGAAGCTACTCTCGCGATCACGAAAGGGAAATTGGGTTGTGGGCGGAATTGTTCTTCGCAAAACGCGGCGACTGGGTCACGACGCGAAGCACTGGGGGGCTTACCCTTCACGAACGCGTAGAGATATTGGGGTTGCGGGGAAAGGCTAGGCTGATACTCATCATGAATGCAAGCCTTGGCTCGCGGAAGCGAAGGCAAGGGGGGTTAAACCTTCGTGAACGCTTTGGCCAATGTCCTTTGCGAACGCGTCAGGTGCTTCGCGAACGCGAAGAACACCTGATGCCCAGGTATTAAAACATCAAAATGTTTGAGCTCGGCCTAGATGCAATTTTGAAGAGCTTTTTCATCCTAACTTCATTGGTAAGTAGATTTTAACTTATTTCATTACAAATCCATAAACGCACATTGATTTTAAGTTTTAATCTATGATTTTTCATGGTAGAAATTAGGGATTTAGGTAGAGATTGGGTATTCTGAAAAAATGAGATTTAGAGCTCAAATTGAGTTCGAATTTCGAAACTAATTACATAACCGGGCTCGGGGGTGAATGGATAATTGAGTTTGGTCCAAATCTCAGGTTTTGACCAAGCGGGGCTGGGGTTGACTTTTGTTGACTTTTTCAAAAAACATTAAAGATTGAATCTTTTTCACTCATGGGTAGTTTCGAAAGCCTATTTTGAATTATTTGAACTATATTTGGCTATATTTGATTTGTTCGGAGGCTAGTTCTAGAGGAAAAGTCGCGGTTGTGCCTTGATTTAGTTGCGGAGCGAGGTATGTGTCGTGGTTAACCTTGACTTGAGGGAATAGAACTTGTTAGTCCATTTGCTACGTGTATTATGTGTGGGGACGATGTATATGTGAGGTAACGAGTATATATGCATTGTCATTGGGTTAAAGCATGTGAGAGGAAATTGTTCCTTTGTATTATATTGTTTCATTGACTATGTTCTCCATGCTCAGGTTAGATTATTACTTTTTAATTATTCCCCTCATATTTATTGTTATTTTGAATATGTTGGGAATTTTGAAAGTTGAGTTTGTTATCTTGGCATTATAATTGAAGTGAAATTGCTTCATGCCTTGGATTTGTTATTCAGATTTGTACTGTTGCTTGGTGAGGAAGAGTGAAAAACACGAAGGGTGTTGCCGTACCTTATTTGCATTCACTATCATATATTGAGAGGTTATGAGGATTAAAATTGCCTTGTTGCTTATTTCAGAAGACGTTATGTGATGCCGTGCCATTACATGATTTCCCCTCCCAGCTAATATTTTAGTATTCTACTTGTAATTTTGTTACTTTATATATTACGAAGTTGTCTTGTCATAGCCTTGTTACTACTTCAATGAGGTTATGCTCGACACTTATGGAGTATATTGGGTCGGTTGTACTCATGCTACACTTCTGCACTTTCCAGTGGCGTCTAGTGGTGTTATACTCGGATTCCGCCATATTTGGAGCCTTGAGGTATAGTTGCACGGCGTCCGCAGCCCTGAAGTCCCCTTCTTTCTCCATTTTACTGTTTACCTAGTCTGAGACAATTGTACTTTGTTTCAGACCATATATGTAGTACTCTAGTTGCCCATGTCTTCGTGACTCCGAATTCTAGGCGATGTTTGGATATCGTCATATGTATTTATTTATTCCACTTCAAACTATTTCGGTTTATCTTTATTAATGTTTTATTTTGAATTGGTAAAATTGGTTTAATAATCTAGCTAATATTGGCTTGCCTAGCAAAAGAAATATTAGGCGCCATCGCGATCCTGAGGGTGAGATTCTGGGTCGTGACAAGTTGGTATCAGAGCACTAGGTTGCTTAGGTATCACGAGTCAACAACAAGCTTAGTAAAGTCTGGAGGATTGGTACAGAGACGTCTGTACTTATCTTCTAGGGGCTGTGGAGCTTTAGGAAAATTTCACTTCTTTCTTTCCCTATCATGTGATTTTGTTCTATCATTGATGTTTGAATCTTTCCATTCTTATTCTCCCGCAGATGATGAGAACACGTAATGCACATTCAATCCGCACTCAATAGTGAGTGGAAACGATCGTTGGAAGAATAGTACCCAACAAGAGTTGGGGTCGATTTCCACAAGGAGTTTAATATGGGTGTTAGGGGTATACACTTGACGAGAGCAAATGAAATAACTAAATTGCACTTCCAAACAAATGGTTTTGTTTTCTATTTCTAAATTGTCACTAACAATTATAAACTAATGAGACAAAACTAGAAAGTGAATGATTATTTTTGTTGTTTTTACCAAATGGTTAAAAGTCCTAGGGATATGACCTTAACCTAGGTGTTCGCCTAATGTGTTAAATACGTTAACACTTGTTTTATGTATCGGGGTGTATTATAGCTCTCAATTCTATGTTACCCACTCAATACCTCTTAGTCATAGAGTGATTTTACCCAATTTTGCTTTCTCAAGCCCAAATGGGTATCAAGCTAAATAGTTGATATGAGATCAAGTCGGGTTATCACTATCTCTAGTTCAAACCCTTTAATTAGGCTAATCAAACCCTTAATTAATCCAATTTCTTGTTAGCCAAGTTATCCTAGACTAGGTCCATATTTCTCAAGTAAAGACCAAGTAAAAAGGCATGAATCAATGTTTGCAACCATTAATTCTAAAATTAAAGCACAAACAAGGCTAAATAATCAATACCCAATCATAAACAAGCATTAAATTAAATACCCATAAGGTTTACACATAGTAAAAGTCTAGCTACTCATAGTGAAAAATAAAGAAATAAAGAAAAAATACTAACTAAACTCATAATCTAAGATTAAAATGATAAAATATGATGTTGAATCCCAAAATAGTCACAAACTTCCTAAAATAGCAAAATACAACGGCTATAGCTGCTCAAACATCAAAACTTGACCTAAAAATGTGATTCTCGTTTATTTATAGTGGTCCAAAATTTATTGAAACAAATGCCCCTCGGGAGGTTCTGTGGACGCACAATTTCATGTGCGGTCCGCAGATTGCTTCAGCTTGCAGGGACTAGGATTCTGCAGTCGCACAATTTGGCTTGCGGCTGCAATGCATCTTCTGCAACCGTACTTCAGGCAAGGCTTCAAGTCTTGGTCATTTGCACACTCTCTGAACTTTGTATTCTTTGTCAGTGCGGACCTTGTTCTGCGGCCGCACAATACATGTGCGGTCCGCACATCAGCTTAAAGTCTGCTGGGCTTCTTCACTTGTTCTGCGGCCGCTGAGGGAAATCTGTGGTCTGCACTTTCTTCTCAATTCTGCGGTCCGAACTTTCTTCTGCCGCATATCGGGAAGTTCTGAGTTGATTCAAATGGAAAATTTTTAATTCGGAAGTTTTAAGTTGGAAGAGTTGACCAAGGTATGAATTTTGAGTAAATGACCTCGGAATCGAGATTTGAAGGTTCCAATAGGTTCGTATGATGATTTTGGACTTGGGTGTATGTACGGATAAGTATCGGGTGTTCCGGAAGAATTTCGGCACTTATTGTGGAAAGTTGGCAATTCGAAGGTGTTGTTCTCGTCTCAACAAGGGGGTAAATATCTGACCTTTGTTTTGATATTTTTCCATGATTACTTTTGTTGGTTATCATTTTTATCCGTGTTTAAATTGTAAAAATTGGGGTTTTGAGCCCTAAAGTTATGAGATGGTAAATCCTTGATTTGAGGGTCAATTCATGGGCGAAATTGGATGATTTTTGGAATATAAACTATATAAGTTATGGGTAATAATTATCTTTGATAATTTTCGAGCCCCAAAGTTATGAGATGGTAAATCTTTGATTTGAGGGTCAATTCATGGGTGAAATTGGATGATTTTTGGAATATAAACTATATAAGTTATGGGTAATAATTATCTTTGATAATTTTCGAAATCTGGGTACGTGGGCCCGAGAGTTAACTTTATTGACTTTTCGAGCAGAGTTGGGAATCACTATAAATTATTAAATTGTAAGCATTGAAGTATATTTTGATTGATTTGCACGTTGTTTGACTAGTTTCGGAATGTTAGGCTTTGAGTTGAGGTGTTAGAGAGGCGTTGGAGCCGGTTATGGAACTTCGGAGCGAGGTAAGTCTCCTGTCTAACTTTGTGAGGGGGAAACTACCCCTAGGTGATGTAATTCTTATGTGCTATTTATTGTGGGTGCTACGTACGCACGAAATGACGAGAGTCCATACGTAGCTAAAGCATGTTTATGTCCGGGTAGACTTAGGACTTTACCATGTAATATTTGGAATATTTGAATTCATTCTGCTGGCTTAAATAATTGAAATTATAATTGAACTTGATTTAGAAATATATACATATATATTAGACCGAGCCTTATTACCTTGAGTTGTTGGCAAGTTATTTAAGAAACGCTAAAGGTTATACTCACCTTTTGTTCATATACTGTATCGAAGCTCGTGTCTCGTAATTCGATAATTCCTTTCCTTTCTTGTGGAGCGGGCCGAATGCCTCGGCAGGATTATGTACCACACTCTCATGGGAGCGGACCATTCGCCTCGGCAGTATAATAGATGCATCTATGGTTCGTGCTGCTCGACCCTTGGCAGTGTACATGTTATGATGGGATAGGGCCGATCGCCTCGGCAATATCATATTCTTTCTGAGATCTGGCTGTACGACCTCGTTATATTCGTGCGTTATATCGCTAACAGTCTGAATATTCACAAGATTTTCTTTCCACTGTGCCTTGCATTTTATATGGGAATTCTTATCCGTTTGTTATTGGCACTTGATATTTTCGAGCTGTCGAGATAGAATACAAGATTGAGAAATTGATTTTGTTAAAAGAAATTGAGGAAGATTGTGTTAGTTACAGATTAACCTCACTACTATTGTTGTACTCTTATCTATTTATGATTTACCATATAGATTTATTGGACCACTAGTAAGTGTCGATGTCGACCCCTCGTCACTACTTCTCCGAGGTCAGGATATATACTTACTGGGTACGCATTGATTTACGTACTCATGCTGCACTGCTGCACTGCTGTACTAAATGTGCAGGATATGACAGGTTTATTTAATGATCATCTTGGTGCGTAGGCGCAGTTGTTGACGAGACTTCATGTGAACTGCATTCCAGGGTACGCATCGCAGTCCACAGAGTCTCTATCGTACTATTTGTTTTATCTTGTCTTATTTACATTCTAGACAGATATTGTATTATTATTGTACTCCTTAGTAAATGCTCATGCACTTGTGATACCAGGTTTTGGGGGTACCTATTGGGTGTTCATTATTGTAGTTCGCATAATTATTATCATTTCACCTTGTAATTTATACCTTATACGGAAATCTGAAAAATGAAATCACGGGTTTTCTACGAGTACTAGATTTTACACTATTTATTCAATAGTATTCATAATTTTGAAAGTAATAAAATGAGTAACTATGTTGATTAATCACTGTTGGCTTGCCTGACGGCGGCATTAGACGCTATCACGACCTATAGTGGACTTTGAGTCGTGATAATTTCATATCAGAGCTCTAGGTTCACTTGGGCCTCACGAGTCATGAGCAAGTCTAGTAGAGTCTTGCAGATCAATACAGAGATGTTTGTACATATCTTCGAGTGGCTACAGGGCTCTTAGGAGCACTTCCCTTCTTGATTCCTCTTCGTGTAGTTTGATTCCATTGGAGCTTATGCCTTCATTTCCTTCCTACTCAATCTTATGCGACGTGGATCGCTTGTTATCAATTGGACATCGAGAAGTTGTAGTGGTACTGCAAATGTGGTGCAGGATGTTTCTCCCTGTGTATTTGATTGGACTATTATCGTTGCCTGGCGGAAGGGTGTTCTGTCGTTTCAGCCCAAAATTTGTATTTCCTATGGTTTCGAGGCCATATACACATTATTATGATGTTCATGCATTGTTATCGCACAGTGTTGGTATAATGGTAGGGTGCTTGTTTATGTGTCGAGCCAGTGAATGACTCAAAAGGAGGATTTCTCAGTCACGTTTTAGAGGTTCGGTATTTAATTCCAGCGGAGGAAAGGCAATCGAACTATGGATGTTCAGGATTTGGTTGATGAAGTAACGAGACTTGATATTTTTGAGCATGGTGGAATTCTCATTTGTGATGTGGTGTCGTTGTCCTTGTTTGAATGCATTAAGGTTCGCCGGTGTTATGGTCTTCTTCGATTTGCCTTCGGGACAGGGTGTTGTGAAATGGTGCCTGAGAAACAGTTGTCAAAGATGGCAGTGTGTAGCGGTTTCATAATCGAATTGGTGTTTCTAATGTTTATGGCTCGAGAAAGATGATCTTCGATAAGGCTTAGAGTTGGTAGTGGTTTAGTAGTTCAGGTGCTACAGAGATGAGTTTTGATTTGAGGAAGCATTTAGGCAGCGAAGGATGAGTAAGGACATGGTGGGAGGTGTCTCGCAATGATTGAATTGCTAGCAGGTCAAGTATGAACAACAGAGATCGAAAAGTTGCTTAAGGAGATGGGTTAACTGAAGTGGGAGTGGTGGAGTAGCATATAGATTCTGTGGTAGGATAGCCACGTGCCTTGAGAAAGTTTAGGGAGATTTGGGAATCGTGGTGGGCAGTGACTAAGTCTACGGATTTTATTTGGAATGGTGGCTACTGTGCTGAGGAAGGTTGAATATGACGGAAAGAAGTTTGCTTGGAGTGTTTAGGGGTGTAAGAGCTTGATTATCGTTATGGGATACGACGTGACTTCGAGTTTAGAATGTATTGTTGTACTTTCAGTTGATGTCAATGGGGAAGGAACAACCTCGTACAGTTGGTGGATGAGCATGGGTTCATGAGGGTTTACAGAATATGTGGTAGTTGTATCCTGTGCAGCGTCGTTGGAAGATGCCGGCATGGAATTCCACAGGTGGGTCATCTCATGTAAGTAGGTTAGTGGTTGCGTGATGTTGATGAAGCTTCTACGAAGAATTCTACTTGCTACCCGGTAAGAGGTCGAACTGAGAGGCGCTCTATTCCTCTGGTTGTGGACTGTGGGAGTTTGTTCCGGATTTGATGGTTGTTATTATGTGTCATGAATATGGTCATTGTGGATCCTTGGAAGGTTAGTGGCCCAGTATGGGATGATTGAAATCGGCTTGAGTCCGCTAGCAGACTTAATGTGGATGTGTGCTCTACATCAAATCAGGTCAGATGTGTTCATTCAGCATAACACTACTTTTGGAGGAGTCTTCGGGTGTTGGGTGTTATTCCTGTTGTCAGCTATTCTCTATAATACTCTATTATTCCATGTGGGTTGTGAGATGTTATTTGCACGCGTGTTGTGGTCCTGTGTAGCTTATTGTTATTGCACCTTAGTTGAGCTCAATTTTTGTAGCGCATGGTGCTATCCATTTCCCTAGGGTTGTACTTTTGCATTTGGCGTGCTTGTAGCCGATATTCGGGTATTCCGTAGGTATGAGCATTATGGCTCGATGAGTATTTCCTTATTAATTGTTATGAGTGGATCGGGTGGCATGCCGCCACGGGTATGTTGTTTGGATCGGGTTACACGCCGCAACGGTATCATATGTGGATCGGGTTGCACGCCGCAACAGTGAGATGTTGAGTTCGGTTCCCTATACTTATTTTTGTGTATTTGTTTCTCATTCTCTCTCCCTTATGTGTCGTATTCGGGTTGTAGCTTGTTGGCACATTGATGGCGTCATATGAGATCTTGGTCAGTGTTTTAGGTGGCTTATTGCCTGAGCAGCTTGTACTAGGTGAGACGAGATTATTGGACCTGAAATCAGTGCAATCATATTTATATAAGGTATATTAAATAGCAAATATCGCTATTCAGTTCAGAATGAGGTAATGGTTCTTGTCAGGAGGAGAGACTCCATGATTTGTTGATTCGGCAGGTGGTTATGAGTTTCTACACATCCCTTTCGTCGTGTCAATGTTGCGAGAGTTGGAACATGGCTTATATGTGTTATGAGGTGTATTGCGGGCATATATAGTTCATGAAATTTCAGCTATTGTGGTCGGAGGATGTTATTGTGGGCAAACGACTTATGTAGTGAATGGCGTGATTTCAATGGAGGAGCATGATCATGTTGATACAGTGTGTGGTAATTGATGCAGTGTTCGTATGTTAGAATTGGGTATCGTGTAGAATTTCGAAAGTTGGAACCTGAAGGCTTGTTGGCTAAGAAAAAGGAAGGATCTTCAGTCTTGGTCGAGCTAATGTGCTCACATGGGTTGTGGTGGCACGGGTAAGTGCACGAGGTGTTAAACAGTGATCTTGGACATCTCCGGAATAGTTCTTGGCACGTTCGAAGACGAACGTATGTTTAAGTGGGGGAGAATGTAACGACCTAACCAGTTGTTTTGAGCTCTAGTGCGTCGTTCAACGATTTGAGGCCTTGTGCATCTTCACTTCATGTAATATTACTTGTACGCGTAGTCGGAATTAAATTTCGGGAAGTTCGGAGTTGATTCAGATGAAAAATTCTCAATTCGGAAGTTTTAAATTTGAAGAGTTGACCAAGGTTTGAATTTTGAGTAAACGACCTCGGAATTGGGATTTGAAGATTCCAATAGGTTCGTATGATGATTTCGGACTTGAGTGTATATTCGAGTTGAGTATCGGGTGGTCCGGGAGCATTTCAGTGCTTATTGTGGAAAGTTGGCAATTCGAAGGTTTTAGAACTTCCTAAGTTTGGTTTGAAGTGGACTTTGATGTTATCGAGGTCTGTTTGGGGTTCTGAGCCTTGGAATAGGATCGTATCGTGATTTATGACTTGTGCGTAAAGTTTGGCGTCATTCCAGAATGTTTAGGTGTAATTCGGACGCGTTCGTCGAAGTTTGAATGTTTGAAAGTTAAAAGGAAGATTTGATCATCGATTCATGGTTTTGATATTGTTTGGTGTGATTTGAGGCCTCGAGTAGGTTCCTATTATGTTTTGGGACTGGTTTCTGTAATTGGACGGGGTCCCGGGGGCCTCGTGTGTATTTCGGATGTGTTTGGGTTGTATCGCGCTCTTATTTGATGTTTCAACAGTGTTTCTTTGGACATAAAGGGTACCATATTGAGCAAACGACCTATGATTTGTGATTGGATTGAACCATTAGATCTGTATCGTATTTATGGAACCATAGCAATAAGAATCATCAAATTCCGAGGTCGTATGAGAAAGTTATGCTCATTTCCGTGTCGGAAAAGATTGTGGGTTTCTGGTGCGTACTTTGTTCTTCTCGAACACGAGAGAGGTCCCGCGAATGAGAAAAAGAAAATTTGGGTTGACCGGTCAATGCGAAAAATTGCTCTTCGCGAACACGAAGAACAAAAATCATGTGGATAGTATTTTAAATGGGCAGACCGAGCATTTTAGTATTTTTGAGCATATCTTGAGTTCTAGAGCTCCGTTTGAGGTGATATTCACGGTGTTGTTCTCGTCTCAACAAGGGGGTAAATATCTGACCTTTATTTAGATGTTTTTCCATGATTACTTTCGTTGGTTATCATTTTTATCCGTGCTTAGATTATAGAAATTGGGGTTTGGGCCCCAAAGTTATGAGATGGTAAATCCTTAATTTGAGGGTCGATTCATGGGTGAAATTGGATGATTTTCGGAATATAAACTATATAAGTTATGGGTAATAATTATCTTCAATAATTTTCGATATCCGGGCACGTGGGCCTGAGGGTTGACTTTATTGACTTTTCGAGCATAGTTGGGAATCATTATAAATTGTTAAATTGTAAGCATTGGAGTATATTTTGATTGATTTGCACGTTGTTTGACTAGTTTCAGAATGTTGGATTTTTAGTTAAGGTGTTAGAGAGGCGTTGGAGCCGGTTATGGAACTTCGGAGCGAGGTAAGTCTCCTGTCTAACTTTGTGAGGGGGAAACTGCCTCTAGGTGATCTAATTGTTATGTGCTATTAGTTGTGGGTGCTACGTACGCACGAGGTAATGAGAGTCCGTACGTAGCTAAAGCCTGTTTATGTCGGGTAGACTTAGAACTTTACCATGTAATATTTGGAATATTTGAATTCATTCTTCTCGCTTAAATAATTGAAATTATAATTGAACTTAATTTAGAAATATATACATATATATTAGACCGAGCCTTATTACCTTGAGTTGTTGGCTAGTTATTTAAGAAACGGTAAAGGTTATACTCACCTTGTGTTCATATACTATATCGATGCTCGTGTCTCGTAATTCAATAATTTTTTTCCTTTCTTGTGGAGTGGGCCGAACGTCTCGGCAGGATTATGTACCACACTCTCATGGGAGCGGATCGTTCGCTTCGGCAGATTAATAGATGCATATATGGTTTGTTTCGCTCAACCCTTGGCAGTGTACACGTTATGATAGGATCAGGCCAATTGCCTCGGCAGTATTATATTCTTTCTGAGATCTGGTCGTACAACCTCGGCATAATCGTGCATTATATCGCTAGCAGTCCGAATATTCGCAAGATTTTCCTTCCACTGATGCCTTGCATTTTATATGGGAATTCTTATCTGTTTGTTATTGGCACTTGTTATTTCCGAGCTGTTGAGATAGAATACGAGATTGAGAAATTGATATTGTTAAAAGAAATTGAGGAAGATTGTATTAGTTACAGATTTACCTCACTACTATTGTTGTACTCTTATCTATTTATGATTTACCATATAGATTTATTGGACCACTAGTAAGTGTCGATGTCGACCCCTCGTCACTACTTCTCCGAGGTTAGGCTATATACTTACTGAGTACGCATTGATTTACGTACTCATGCTGCACTTCTGTACTAAATGTGCAGGATATGACAGGTTCATTTAATGATCATCTTAGCGCGTAGGCGCAGTTGTTGACGAGACTTCATGTGAACTGCATTCCAGGGTATGCATCGCAGTCCACAGAGTCTCTATCGTACTATTTATTTTATCTTATCTTATTTACATTCTAGACAGATGTTGTATTATTATTGTACTCCTTAGTAAATGCTCATGCACTTGTGATACCGGATTTTGGGGGTACCTACTGGGTGTTCATTATTGTAGTTCGCGTAATTATTATCATTTCACCTTGTAATTTATACCTTATATGGAAATTGGAAAAATAAAATCATGGGTTTTCTACGAGTACTAGATTTTACACTACTTATTCAATGGGATTCATGATTTCGAAAGTAATAAATGAGTAACTATGTTGATTAATCACCGTTGGCTTGCTTGACGGCGGCGTTAGGCGCCATTACGACCTATAGTGAATTTTGGGTCGTGATAATTTCATTCTTTTTTTCTCCCCTTTTATGCTCATTTAGGGATCATTACATCTTTTTGAATCCATCAACCCTTCCACTTATTCTCTTTTTTTGCATTTTTTTTTCTTTTCTTTTCTTGCCCTATATTTTCATAGAGATCTTTTCTTTTCTCTTTTTGTGCCTTGATACCTTTTTTAAATTCCTCATCTCTCCCTCAAACCTATGCTTTAAACAACTTATTTCACAAGAGTGTTATGGAAAGTCCGGGTGCTAAGAGAGGGTCATGACCAAACGGGTAAAGTCTTATAACATGGTTATCAAACGAGAAAGGCTAGAGGCTCAAAGGGGTTGACTAGAGGTAATGACATTGGTTAGCAATAGAAAGCTCAACCAGGCAAAGGAAAGCCTACAATCACTTTTCAAACCAAGCACAACGTAGGATTTTGCCTTGAAACACATTCAGGGCAAGTTGGACATAATACTTGGACTAGCAACAATTCATCTCACGCTCACGTAACTAGATTGTAAAAGAGTATAGAGTCGAGAGCCTACAATGACCACATTCAAGTTTAATGATCACTATGGTCCAATAAACCACTCGATGATCACCAAAGTCAACTCAAGAGTCACAAAGTCACTAACTAGAGTTATTTCTTTCAAAAACCTCGTCTCTAACCATAAGCACGTAGTTAAGTGTGTTGGTACCAAATGAAGCATGATTAACTCTTCGAGAATGACTTGATTAGGCCTTTTTATTCATTATTACTACTACTACTACTACTACTACTACTACTACTACTACTACTACTACTATTATTACCTAAATACAAAAACAGACTCATTCCCTTAAGAAGGTTATCACGCCATCCATCATTGAGATGAGTCACCCAATTCACACGAAAAAGCTATCTTTGGAAAGAACCGTGACGTTAAGAAAACCAAAGGCTTATTATCTATGAAAGCATAAAGAGAAGCTACTTAACAAAACAAGAACTAAAGTGGAAAAATAAAGAAGCTAATGAACAATAACTACTAAAGAAAAATAAAGAAGCTAATGAACAATTAACTACTAAAGATAGATAAATACAAATAAGAAAAGAAAGAGTATCATCAAATTAATACATGCCAAATGTATCCAAAGTGTGTCAATGTATCAAATAAACTCCACCCCCATCCCCACCCTCACCCCCACCCCCTAATAGAATTAAGCATCATTCCAATGCTTAGAAAACTAAGAGTGAAAGAAGATAGGGTGAAGAAAAACTCCCTAAGGATCCTTGGACATCTCAGTGTCCCTAGCAATATCAACTCCCTCAGGGTCAGCCAATTGAATCTCATCATCGTCATATCTAGGCGTGCCAGGAGTAGCGAATATCGCACGCACTGCTTAGGCAGTGTCGGCACCAAGGTCTGGCTCCTCAGACTGGCCAGCTAGTGCTACCGGTGCAAATGGTGTTGATGGCTCTGGGACGGACTGGTGCGGGTCAAGTAGCATATCAAAAGGAAGATCTTCAGCTGTAGCAAGTTTAGTCACCTCCTTTCTGAGCTTGTTCACTGATTTCTTGCTTGCCTGGGACTTCCTCATCTTCTTCACTTCGTTTCCTAGCTCCTCAATAACTGACCTATGCTGCACCAATGTGTCCATGATAGTCTTTTGGTTGTCCAGAATCTTTTTCAGTGTCTCATCAATGTCAGATGGGGTATGTGGTGCCTTTGAAGTGGACTGTGCTGCAACAATACTAGATAAGTCAGACATCTTTGTAGTAGTTGTCTGCGTCCAGTTGTTGAGACTCGCCAATACCTGGGAGACTCGCATCCAGATAGCGGAGAAGTGGGCATGGGCACTGGCCTCAGAGATGCCCTAGGGGTTGTGGTTGAAGCTGAGGATGATGGCAGAGGCATAGCAGTGGCACTGGAATAAGGCTCAACAGAGGTGGATGGAAGATCAGTTGTCTTAGAAACTACCACTGCTGGCTCATCAAACTGGCATGTGGTGGTAGAAGGTTGGACTTTCTTATTTGGGTTGCTCACATCCATCAGTGAATACCTGTCAAACGGATTCTTCGGCTTCACCTTGGTGTCAAAATCTCTCGACTCTACCTTTGCATCAGTGAGGTACTTTGTGATAGTGTTGGGATAAGGGTAGGCCGAGCTATCCTGTCGTGCTATCAATGAAATGTTGGCCGATATCACGGCACCCACATTGATTGGGTACCCAGCCATGATGGAAGCCACAAGGATTGTCCGAGGAATAAGAAGATGAGTCTCATTATGGCTTGGGTCCAATCTGCTGCAGACAAAGGTTTGCCACCCTTTCGCCTCAAAACTCAAAGTGCTCTGGGGATGGAAAGCACAGCAGTAATCCATGGTGGTGGTGGCCCTGGTGGTGCTAAGATCTCAGCCAGCCAAGGTCGGACTTCCTCCTTCATTGTGCATTTCTCCAGATACTCCTTTGGCTCAATATCCTCGAAGCCCAAGTACGCGTTTAGGGTATTCTGATCAAACCTCACCTTGAGGTTGCGCACTTTGGTCACCTTCATCCCATTCTTTATATGAGAAACATTGGCATAGAACTCTCAGATGAGGTTTTCTTTGGCATCCTTCACTCTCTCGGTGAACCACATACAACCTTTACGTGCTCTAAATTGCCTCAATATTGCCGGGTTATATGTTTCCAAATCTTTCAATAAGAACTATCGCTCAAGAGTCAAAGATCTCACTAGCCACCACATACGAAAACTAGTGAAGGCAGCCAAGCTGACAAATCTATCCTCATAGTTTTCCTTCTTCTTTGATCTCTCCATACTTGTAGCTGTACCATCTCCCCCTCTACCATCATCAGGGATCTCATGTATAATCTGTGCTTGTAGGACTGGTGTAGCTGATGGCTCAGAAGCCTGGCTAGCACTCTCCGACCCCTTGAAGATGTTGTGAGATGAAGAAGACTCATCCCTGAGCTGGTACCTGGTATGTGGCCTCGACTGTGTAGCTGTCTACTTCTCCTGAACATAGGTTGAGTTTCCCTCTAACACTTCCCTAGACGGGACATAGGATCTAGACTCGGAAAGGTCTGCACCTCTCCCTCTATCGGCCGTGGTTTTCAACCTGATTGTCTTAGACTGGCAAAGAGTCAAGGTACCTCTACCTCGACCCCAAGAAGATTCACCTCTTCCCTTTGAAGTGTTGCCTCGGCCTCTTGATAGAACCATTATCTGTATCAAAGCAAAGAAGATTCTTAGTTGCAATTCATTGAACACACTCAGGACTTATGTAGGTAAGGGAGAAACAATTGGACACAGTGGGGTTATGAATGTAATACATGTCTGCAGGATAAGGGATTTGTGGTCTGCACATTTTTTATATGCGACCGCAAAAGGGGGTTGCGGTCCGCAAAAATCTGTTATGCGGTCGGCACATTTTAACTAGCGGCCGCACTTGTGACTCTCAAAAATGTTGAATCTCTGATGACAGAGAAATGGTTGACATACGGCCACAAAGGGAAATATGTAGTCCGCACATTTTAACTTGCGGCAGTAGATTCCTTCTTTACTGAGTTGCCCAAATTCAACATCTGCGAACCACACAAATTCAAGTGCGGCCGCAGATTTCAAAAGTTACAAACAGATCAATGTTTTCTACTTAGAGTTTTTCAATTTCTTACACAACTAGACATGGTAAAAATACGAAATTACACTAAACCTAAACCCATTAGAGCATGTATTAAGTATACCCAGTCAAGATCTACCTGTAACGACCCGACTTGTCGTTTTAAGAATTTACACCTCGTTTAGTGACTTAAGCTCTCGAGCAGCTTCGCAATATGTATTATGACCCGCGGGTGTGGTCAAGTTCGGAATTAAATTAAAAGAACAATCCTTAATTTGAAGCTTAAATGGAAAGAGTTGACCGAAGAGTTGACTTCTAAGCAAACGAATCCGGAATAAAATTTTGATGATGTCAATAGCTCCGTTGGGTGATTTTGGACTTAGAAGCGTGTCCGAAAATATTTTTGGAGGTCAGTAGTGGAATTAAGCTTGAAATGCACGAAAAATTAAATTTTTGGGAAGTTTGACCGGGGGGTTGACTTTTGATATCGAGGTCGGAATCCGATTCTGGAAATTTGAATAGGTCCGTTATGTCATTTATGACTTATGTGCAAAATTTGAAGTTATTCCGAATTGATTTGATCTGTTTCGACACAAGTTATAGAATTTGAAAGTTCAAAGTTCATGTATTTTTTATTTGAAGTGCGATTCGTCGTTTTGATGTTGTTCGATGTGATTAGAGACCTCGAGCAAGTTCGTAATGTGTTATGGGACTGGTTGGTATGATTGGTTGAGGTCCCGGGGACCTGGGGTGTGTTTCGGGGTGGTTTCAGATCATTTGGAGCTATTTTGGAACTGCTGATTCTGGTGTCTAGTTTCCTTCTTCGCGAACGCGAAGAAAGTCCCGCGTTCGTGAAGAAGAAATTTTGGGGATGCTGGATTTGACCTTCGTGAACGCGAAGGAGTGGACGTGAACGCGAACGCGAGGCAAGGTCTGGTCAAGCTTACGCTAACGCGAAGCATGGATTGCGAACACAAAGAAGGAGGGCAGTTGGCTACCGCGAACGCGAACGCGATGCTGCGCATGGTCAGAGCTCGAACGCGAACGCGATGCTGCGCATGGTCAGGCCTTCACGAACGCGACACTGGTCATGCGAATGCGAAGAAGAAAAGCTTGGGCAGTGAGTTTAAGTTCAGAAAATGGGACTTCGTCCCATTTTCCATTTTTGACGGATTGGAGCTCAGGATGAGGCGCTTTTTGAGAGATTTTCAGAAGAAACAATGGGGTATGTGTTCTTGACTCAATATTGGTTAAATTACCCGAATCCATGATTGTTTTTAACATTTAATCGGTGAATTTAGTTGGGAAAAATTGTGAAAACCCTCTTGGTTCAATTTAAGATTTAGAGGTCGAGTTGTTATCGGAATTGAATGAAATTGATATGGTTGAACTCGTATCGGAATTGGCATTCATATTTTGTAACTTTTGTCGGGTTTCGAGGTGTGGGCCCCACAGGCAATTTTTGAGTTAAATTTTGGATTTTTGTAGAAAATTTGTATTTTCATATGGCATTTATTCCTACAATTTGTATTGATTGAATCTAATTACTTATGACTAGATTGGAGCCGATCGGAGTCGGAAAATCGAGGAAAGGGCATACTACTTGACTGATTGAGCGCAGTTTGAGGTAAGTATCTTGCCTAACCTTGTGTGAGGGATTTTCCCCTTAGGATTTTAGTCATCTATGCAGATTGTAGTCTGTGTACGTGAGGTGGCGAGTGCGTGCTCAGACTTATTTGTGGAAAGTTGGCCTTTTAGGGTTCTTATGTTCTTATATTCACCGTGTATGATGTTGCTCTAGAAAGATATTTATTTGAAGGAAGAATATTTCAAAATAAATAAATAAATTTCTTATTGAAAAGGATTATATTCTAAAGACCTCAATTTAAAAACTTACGGGTGAAAGTTTACACTTGAAGGATTTGACTAATTAATTGGGGTTTGTTGACTGAGTCCTGATGTGAAAACTATTGTAGTTGATGAGATACTACTTGCCTTTACTGTATTGTGATTTTCGGATTTGGGTTGTGCTTTCGTTCATTCTTCTGTGTCTTATTCTGGTGTCTCATTGTTACTTGCTGCCTTTCCTTCCTTATTGCAGTTGTTATGTCGTTAGCCATATCGTGGGGTCCTCAGATAGATGACATGTTCTGTCATTCCTATACTTATAGTTGTTCAGTTTATTAGACCAGTGGGTGTCTTGACAAGTCCTCGTCACTACTTCACCGAGGTTAGTGTTGATACTTACTGGGCACCGTTGTGGTGTGATCATGCTACTCTTTTGCACATTTTTGTGCAGATCCAAGTATCGATCATTAGTAGCTGTGCGGATCCTTGCTGAGGAGACTCAAGGTAAACCTGCCACTGCGTTCACAGGCTTCAGAGTCACCTTCTTGTTTTGTATTTACACTGTTTTTACTTACTTTCGAACAGTTGTATTTAGAAGTGATAACAAACTCTTTAGAGCTTATGACTTGTACTACCGGTTTTGGGAATTGTAAGAGATTTCTATTTAACTCGTTAGATGTTATTTAAATAATGTTGTTTCAATTAATGTTAGGCTTACCTAGTCCCTAAGACTAGGTGCCATCATGATACCAAACAGAGGAAAAATTGGGTTGTGACAAGTTGTTATCAAATCCCTAGGTTCATAGGTGCTACGAGTCATAAGCTAGTTTAGTAGAGTCTTGCGGATCGGTACAGAGACGTCTGTACTTATTTTCGAGAGGCTACAGAACTATTAGGATAATCTCACTTCTTTCATTCCATCGTGCGAGTTCATTGATCTCGAAGTTTGAACTTTTATGATTCCATTCTCTCACAGATGGTGAGGACACGAGCTGCAGCTGCTGATAACGTTACCCCGGAGCGGATGTCGCTAGAGGCTGAGGCTGAGGCTAACGAGGAGCACGTGCCGCAGCCAGAGTAACTCCAGAGAAGCAGGTTCACATTGGTCAGGTTTCGGATATAGTACCAGTATAACCCGTTATTCCGGTTCAGCCTGAGGTCAGGCCAGAGGCATCAGAAAAAGAACAAAAAAAGCTTGAGAGGTTTAAAAAGTATAACCCACCTACTTTCAGTGGCATAGCTTCAGAGGATGCCCAAGGATTTCTAGAAAAGTGTCACCGTATTCTCCGCACCATGGGTATTGTGGAAGTGAGCGAATTTGCCTTTACTACATTTTAACTATCAGGTGCAGCGTATCAGTGGTGGCAAATCTATGAAGAAAGTAGACCAGCCGATGCAACACCACCAACTTGGCTCAATTTTCGAAAATGTTCTTGAACGCGTTTGTTCCACAGACTCTCTGAGATGCATGACGCATAGAGTTTGAACAGTTGCGTCAGGGCACTATGGCAGTGTCAGAATATGCTATCAGGTTAAGTGAGTTAGCCCATCATGCACCTATCTTAGTTCCTACAATCAGAGAACGGGTCCGTGGATTCATTAAGGGGCTCGATTATGATGTTAAAATATACATGGCTCGAGAGTTGCAAACTAATACTCCATTTCAACTAGTGGAGATTGGAAGGAAGATTGAGGGTGTTTTAGACAAGGAAAGGGAGTCTAAGGAGGCCAAAAAGGTCTCGAAGATCTGGAGGGTCCAGTGGATTTTACTCTTCAGCTAGAACCCATTATAGCGGAGGCTCGAGCAGTCGGCCAGCTCAGTCCGCACATCAGATTACTCGGAGTGCTCCAGTTTACAGCGCACCACCGACACGAGATTTCTATAATGATCATTTCAGTTATACGGCACAGGCTCAGTACGAGCATCCATGACCTCAGAGGGGTTGTTATTAGTGTGATTGTACCACACGCATCAAGAGGAATGTCCTAGCTTTGGAAGAGACGGATTTCATCAGAATATTTAGGTTACAAGCCTTATTCCAGTTAATACTACACGTGCACAGTCAGCTAGAGGTGGAGGACAGGCGGGTAGTGAGAACCTAAGAGGTGGAGACCCAACTCGTTGATATAATTGCTATGATTTGGCTGAGGCCAGTACACCATATGGTGACATTACAGGTATGATCCTGATTTTTATTATAAAAGGATATTTTTCTTAATTTGATTCGGTTCTGAATATTGAGGTGAGTCCTCCTATTATGCTCCACTTATGGGTGAGCTTCGTAAATTTGTGACTCACTTATATGTTTATCCCTGTTAGGAGATTTAAAGATGTGAACCCGTGTCTGTCATTATATTTTTGGTACACAATCCCAAAAGTAATTTTTGTTATTAATTACAGTGGGTTCAATGTGTATCGGAATAATTGATTCCAATTTTTATGAATTATATGCCTTACCGGTAGGAGGGTTCATTATGTGTTGTGAAAACTGTTTATGAAATATATTGAAAAGAAAAAAGAAAGGAAAAATTTAAATTTCAGTTGGCACAATGTGCAAAATACTTGTGATTCGGAGTGGAGGACGAGATTCTCGCATTTTTACATGATGTGAATTATTTAAACCGGGCTTCAAGCCACAGTGGAAGTTATATAAGGACGGGGTCCTTGTGGTGAAATATTTATGAGTTTAAAATTCTCCCTTTGTGAAAAATTTATTTGTACAATAATACTAATAGGGAGTCATTCCTGTTAGGCTTTTCTGATAATTCTTGTATATTTTCTGTGCATATTCAGCCATTTTCGTGATGTAAATATTGAGTTTTAGCCTATGAGATGAGTGCCCAGGTGGCGTTAAATATGACTCAGTAATCCGAGTAAGTAATCATGAGGTTTTCATGCCTCACATTCTGTTGTCAGTATTGTGAAAATTCGAAATGAGGTGGATGATGCTGAAATTTATTTATGAACAACTCTTAAGACCAGAGATGTGGTGATGAGTGTACATATGATGTGCATCATGCCCGGATATCATTATGATAATGCAGTGCTTGTAATGCGGAGATTAGTGTTATTGATATATACATTGTGGTGCTTTGTTGGGTTGTGGATGTGTTGTTAGGAGTTGTTTGGTGTTACTCTGGAAGGTGGATAGCCCAATTACAGGGGAGACTCTGCCGAAATTTCTGAAAAATTTGGGAGTTAGTAAAATTTGAAGGATTGAGAATTGCAAAAGAAGAGATAAATATGTTATGTGTTTGAGGGCGAATGATCCTAAGCGGGGAATAATGCAGCACCCCAAGGAAAGTTTTGAATTACTTCAACACTATCGAGAAAATTGATGTGTTCATAGGCACGAGTTGCTATAGCCAGTTGAGACTAATACTGTACGTTGTTGTGAGAAATCAGGACTTTTGAAAATATTGGAGCGTAAGAAAATGGCCTTAAAGTTTTCAAGTATGGATAAAAGAAATAATCTCAAAAGAGATGATGTTGTCACGCTTATCTCAAATGTGGTAGCGTGGAATCAACCGTGAGTATATGTGTAAAAGTAAAAATTATCAATTTGGTAATCTCAGAATAATTCTTAGAGCATTCGAGGACGAACGTTTGTTTAAGAGGTGGAGAATGTAACGACCCGACTTGTCGTTTTAAGAATTTACGCCTCGTTTAGTGACTTAAGGTCTCGAGCAGCTTCGCAATATGTATTATGACCCGCGGATGTGGTCGAGTTTGATTTACTAAAGATTCAGAATTAAATTAAAAGAACAATCCTTAATTTAAAGCTTAAATAGAAAGAGTTGACCGGAGAGTTGACTTCTGAGCAAACGACTCAGGAATGAAATTTTGATGATGTTAATAGCTCCGTATGGTGATTTTGGACTTATGAGCATGTCCGGAAAATTATTTGGAGGTCCGTAGTGGAATTAAGCTTGAAATGCCGAAAAATTGAATTTTTGGGAAGTTTGACTGGGGGGTTGCCTTTTTGATATAGAAGTAGGAATCCGATTCTGGAAATTTGAATAGGTCCGTTATGTCATTTATGACTTGTGTGCAAATTTTGAAGTCATTCCGGATTGATTTGATGTGTTTCGGCACAAGTTATAGAATTTGAAAGTTCAAAGTTCATGGATTTTTGATTTGAAGTGTGATTCGTCGTTTTGATGTTGTTCGATGCGATTTGAGACCTCGAGCAAGTTCCTAATGTTTTATGCGATTTAAGACCTCGGCACAAGGTATGATTGGTTGAAGTCCCGGGGGCCTCGGGTGTGTTTCAGGGTGGTTTCAGATCATTTGGAGCTGTTTTGGAACTGCTGATTCTGGTGTCTCGTTTCCTTCTTCGCGAACGCGAACGCGAAGAAAGTCTCGTGTTCGCGAAGAAGAAATTTTGAGGGTGCTGGATTTGACCTTCGCGAACGCCAAGCAGTGGACGTGAACGCGAGGCAAGGTCTGGTCAAGCTTACGCGAACGCGAAGCATGGACTGCGAACGCGAAGAAGGAGGGCAGTTGGCTACCGTGAATGCGAAAGCTCGAACGCGAACGCGATGCTGTGCATGGTCAGGCCTTCGCAAACGCGACACTGGTCACGCGAACGCGAAGAAGAAAAGCCTGGGCAGTGAGTTTAAGCCCATTTTCTATTTTTGACGGATTGGAGCTCGGGATGAGGCGATTTTTGGGAGATTTTCAGAAGAAACAACGGGGTAAGTGTTCTTGACTCAATATTGGTTAAATTACCCGAATCCATTGTTGTTTTTAACATTTAATCGGTAAATTTAGTTGGGAAAATTTGTGAAAACCCTCTTGATTCAATTTAAGATTTGGAGGTCGAGTTGTTATCGGAATTGAATGAAATTGGTATGGTTGAACTCGTATCGGAATGGGCGTTCATATTTTGTAACTTTTGCAGGTTCCGAAACGTGGGCACCACGGGCAATTTTTGGATTAAATTTCGGATTTTTGTAGAAAATTTGTATTTTCATATGGCATTTATTCCTACAATTTGTATTGATTGAATCTAATTAATTATGACTAGATTGGAGCCGATCAGAGTCGGAAAATCGAGGAAAGGGCATACTACTTGACTAATTGAGCACAGTTTGAGGTAAGTATCTTGCCTAACCTTGTGTGGGGGATTTTTTCCTTAGGATTTGAGTCATCTATGCTGATTGTAGTCTGTGTACGTGAGGTGGCGAGTGCATGCTCAGACTTATTTGTGGAAAGTTGGCCTTTTAGGGTTCTTATGTTCTTATATTCACCGTGTATAATGTTGTTCTTGATACGCTTAAATTCCTATTTTCTAGTTTCACCTTTACATGCTTTGATTAGAGATAATTGCTTTAGGATTCACTCTTATTATCTATTTGACCCTTATGCGACGTAACCAAAGATTTTACCTCTTCTATCGTCGTGCTATATTTTTCATAGCTGCTTATCTTTAATTGAAATCATTATTTTCTCATCCTATAATTGTTTAGTCTTAATTGGAGTTATGATTATCTTATGTTGCTTATCCTTACTTGAATTGTTGAATTTTACTCGTAATTGGTCAACCTCAAAAGGAGTTTAGATAACCTATATCTTAGTTGACTTGCCATTATTTGGAACTATTTGACTCGTGTTGGCTTCTTATTGTTGACTTGAATACTGTGGAATTGTTGCTACATTTTTGTTTTGTTTTCCCTTGTTAAGTTATTCTCCTTGTGCCTAGCATTCTTTACTGTGGTTATTCCTTGTGAATGAGTTCTATCGTTCTTGTGATTTAAGTTCTTGAGTTGATTTGCTCGACGTACCTTGCATCTTTGTCATTGTTGCTTTTGCACTTGTTGTGGTGAGGTACGAGGTTTCTGTCGTGTTATAGTTGTTATCTCTGTTGTTTGTACTGCATATTTAAATTGGGACTACGGACGTATTCCGAGAGATCCCCCAGTACTGCATATTTAAATTGGGACTACGGACGTATTCCGGGAGATCCCCCTGTCTTGCATATTTACTTTGGGACTATGGACGTATTCCGGGAGATCCCCCAGCACTGCATATTTAAATTGGGACTACGGACGTATTCCGGGAGATCCCCATGTCTTGCATATTTACTTTGGGACTACGGACGTATCCCGGGAGATCCCCCAGCACTGCATATTTAAATTGGGACTACAAACGTATTCCGGGAGATCCCCCTATCTTGCATATTTAATTCGGGACTATGGGACGGTATCCCGGTAGATTCCCCTGTGGTTATATCTGTGTTCGGAGCTGCTAATCTTCCATACTTAAGTGTCACAGGGTGACTTATACTCGAAAGATATTACTGGAAAAGTTTATATTTGAAAGGTTTTAATCTTGAAAGAACTATATTTGAAAGATATTTATTTGAAGGAAGAATATTTCAAAAAAAAATCTTATTGGAAAGGATTATAATATAAAGACCTCAATTTAAAACTTACGGGTGAAAGTTACACTTAAAGGATTTGACTAATTTATTGGGGTTTGTTGACTGAGTCCTAATGTGAAAACTATTGCAGTTGCTGAGTTACTACTTGCCTTTACTCTATTGTGATTTTCGGATTTGGGTTGTGCTTTTGTTCATTCTTCTGTGTCTTATTCTGGTGTCCCGCTGTTACTTGCTGTCTTTCCTTCCTTATTGCAGTTGTTATGTCGTTAGCCATATCGTGGGGTCCTCAGATAGATGACATGTTCTGTCATCCCTATACTTATACTTGTTCAGTTTATTAGACCAGTGGGTGTCTTGACTAGTCCTAGTCACTACTTCACCGAGGTTAGTCTTGATACTTACTGGGCACCGCTGTGGTGTGCTCATGCTACTCTTCTACATATTTTTGTGCAGATCCAGGTATCGATCGTTAGTAGCTTGCTAAGGAGACTCAAGGTAAATCTGTCGCTGCGTTCGCAGGCTTCGGAGTCACCTTCCTATTTTGTATTTACACTATTTTTACTTACTTTCGAACAATTGTGTTTAGAAGTGATAGCAAACTCTGTAGAGCTTATGACTTGTACTACCGGTTTTGGAAATTGTAAGAGATTTCTATTTAACTCATTAGATGTTATTTAAATAATGTTGTTTCAATTAATGTTAGGCTTACCTAGTCCCTAAGACTAGGTGCCATCACGATACCAAAGGGAGGAAAAATTGGGTCGTGACACTACCCCACATAGATACATAATTGAACTATAATAACATATGGCCTAAAAAGAACTAAAAATCTAAAAATTAAACTAACACAAATTTAACATGAGATTGAAGCATACCAGATAGAGTGAGTACAATGAGTGAATAATCAAGGTGGTGGTGTGTGAGGACGTTAGAAATCTCCAAGAAAATCAACAGAGCAACAATGTTTTGTTTAGAGAGGGAAAAGTGTACAATGAGTCCTATTATTCTATTTATACCAACCATTTTGAGAAGGCAAAAGTGGCGAGTGCGGCCGCACATTTTCATGTGCGGTCCACACTCTGTCACCTGGGTGGACTCGTCTCAGAACTTAATCTGCGGTCCGCACATTTTCAGGTGTGGTCGCAGATCAACCTCTGCATTGACAAACTCAAACTTCAGAGAGTTGGTATTTTGACATTTCAAATGTGTAGTCCGCAAGAGAAATATGCGGCCGCAATGCTCTTCTGCTATGGCACATAGAAATGTGCGGTCCACACAAATAAAGTGCGGTTCGCACAATTTTGAACACTTAGCCAAATTTTTGTCCACCATCCTTTAAGTCATACTCATCCCTGTAGCACACTTCAAATCAAGTTAGAACACAAATAACACCTAACTACAAAAGTAAAAAGGAAAATAACTTGGGGTTTCTCCCAAGAAGCGCCTAATTTAACATCGCTGCACGACGCAGAATACCCTCAAATGATGTGAATGACCGCCACCATGTGGAAATCTCTAACCTTGCCCAAGTAATGCTTCACCCGGTGACCATTGACTCAGAATAATTCATTGTTTTTGTTCTTCAAGTCTAATGCCCCAAAAGGTGTCACACCAACAATTTCAAAAGGACCACTCCACTTGGATTTTAGCTTCCCGGGAAACATCCTCAACCTTGAGTTAAACAACAATACAAGATCGCCCACCTTGAACTCTTTGTTCCAAATGTATTTGTCATGAAAATATTTCATCTTTTCTTTGTACAAGGACGAACTCGCATAAGCATGGTACTGGAACTCATCCAATTCATTCAAATGTGCAACCCTCAAGTTAGCGGCTACATCCCAATAGATTCAATTTCTTTAGAGCCCACATTGCCTTGTGCTCTAGTTCCACCGGAAGATGACAAGCTTTTCCAAACACCAACTGATATGGTGACATTCCGATAGGTGTTATGTAAGCGGTCTGATAGGCCCATAATGCATCATCAAGCTTCTTGGACCAATCCGTCCGATTAGCATTCACCGTTTCAGACAAGATACTCATTATCTCCCGGTTGGAGACTTCCACTAGCTTGTGGGTGATAGGGAGTTGTGACTTTATGAGTGACACCATATTTGCTAAATAAAGTGTCAAAAGCCTTGTTGCAAAAGTGTGACCCCCCATCCCCCCATTTCTTATAATTGCACGTGGACTGCAAAACCATGTAAAAATATTCTTCTTCAAGAAAGACACTACACTTCTCGCCTCATTATTGGGTAAAGCGACGGCCTCAACCCATTTGGACAAATAATCCACCACGACCAAGATGTAGGTGTTTCCACAAGAACTCACAAAAGGGCCCATGAAGTCAATGACCCACACATCGAAAATATTAATCTTCAAAATGGTTGTGAGAGGCATTTTATTTTTCTGTGAAATTCCACCGGCCCGTTGAAATTCATCACATATTTTCACTAACTCACTAGCATCCTTGTAAATAATGGGCCAATAGAAACCACAACTAAGCACTTTGGCCGTCATTCTCGCTCCACCGCGATGACCACCATATGGCGAATAATGAAAAGCCCAAGAATATCACCTTGCTCTTCTTCCGGTACACACCTCCTAATCACCCTATCCGTACAAATCCGGAAAATGTATGGTTCGTCCCAATAATAATCTTGACAATCCCTTTTGAGCTTCTTCCTTTGGCTTGAAGAGAACTTATCCAGAATGATTCCACACACAAGAAAATTTTCTAAATCTGCGAACATGGCACCCCTTTCATTGAAATTGCCAAAAGTTGCTCATCGGGGAAGGAATCATTGATTTCAAGGCCATCATGCGGCCTCCCCTCCTCCTCCAAACTAGACAAGTGATCCGCCACTTGGTTTTCACTACCTTTCCTATCTTGGATGTCAATATCAAATACATGTAACAAGAGTACCCACCTCATCAGGCGAGCTTCGGAGTCCTTTTTGCTCATAAGATAACGAAGAGCCGCATGATCCGTGTGGACAATAACTTTTGCATCCATCAAGTACGGGCGGAACTTCTCAATTGCAAACACAATAGCAAGGAGTTCTTTCTCTGTAACGGTATAGTTGACTTGGGCACTATTCATGGTCTTACTAGCATAGTAGAAAAATTTGTTGATACATTGCCCCAAAACAGCCCCAACCGCTATGTCACTTGCATCACACATGAGTTCAAAAGGCACACTCCAATTTGGAGCGGTGATGATGGGAGTAGTTGTCAACTTGAGCTTGAAAAATTCAAAAGCTCTCATGCAATCATCATTGAAATTAAACTTAGCATCCTTCTTAAGAAACTTGCACAACGGGTTCACCACCTTAGAGAAATCTTTGATGAAGCGCGGGTAAAAACCCGCATGGCCTAAGAAACTCCGCACACCCTTCATCGAAGTTAGGGGTGGAAGCTTATAAATCACCTCAAGCTTTGCCTTGTCAACTTCAATTCCATTTCTTGAGATTTTATGGACAAGGACAATACCTTCCTCGACCATGAAATGGCATTTCTCCCAATTGAGCACCAAATTTGTTTCTTCACATCTAGCCAACACTTTATCCAAATTTGCAAGACAATCATCAAAAGAATCTCCAACCACCGAGAAGTCATCCATGAAAACTTCAAGGTAGTCATCCACCATGTCCGTGAAAATAGCTATCATACACCTTTGAAAAGTCATCGGTGCATTGCACAAACCAAATGGCATCCGCTTAAAAGAAAAAGTACCATAGGGACATGTAAAACTTGTTTTCTCTTCATCTTCCGAAGCAATGAGAATTTGGTTGTAGCTTGAGTACCCATCAAGGAAATAATAGAAAGCACGGCCGGCCAATCTATTGAGCATTTGATCTAGGAAGGGAAGTGGAAAGTGATCCTTTCTAGTGACTTTGTTGAGCTTGCAATAATCCATACACGCCCTCCAACCGATCATCGTTCTTGTAGGAATCAATTCATTCTTGTCATTGGTGACTACCGCCATGCCCTTTTCTTTGGGACATATTGAAAAGGAGAAGTCCATGAACTATCAGAGATAGGGTAGATAACCCCGCCATCCAACCACTTGATAATCTCTTTCTTGATAATTTCTTGCATAGCCTCATTGAGTATCCTTTGATGTTCAATAGATAGTTTAGCGCCATCCTCCAATTTGATCTTATGCATGCAAAAGCGGGGCTTATACCCCGAATATCTGCCAAGGTACACCTAATAGCTTCCCAATTCCCAAAGTCTTGAAAACTGAATAGGGCATAAAATTTATACTTGCCCGAGATCACAAAGAGCTTTATCAAACTCGGCACTTCCAGTTGTACAAGGAATTGTGAAGGCACCGGGACCCTCCAACTTAGGAGCCATTGAATGAACAATTGCACTCACTTGATGAGTGACTTTGATGGTGTCAAAATTCATTGACCGCTTCTTTGTCATAAGATCCTTCATAAACTTTTCATAACAGGGCATTTGTTCCAAAGCTTCGACCAATGGCACATTTATTGAAAGACTCTTCACCATTTGAATGAACTTCTTGAATTGATTCTTACCATTTTGCTTGGCAAGTCTTTGAGGGTATGGAGGTGGAGAATTAGGCAATGGTGCCTTAGCCTTTTGCATTACCGACTCCGGTATATCAATAATGTGTTCCCTAGACGGGTTCACCTTCTCTTGAGTCTCTTCCATACTATCATCAATATCAATCCGAACTTCCTTATTAGTTTGAACAATATTGTTCGGGATCTCTTCTTTTTGCATCACTTGATCATCATCAACAAGTTGCCTTCCACTTGAGGTGGGTGCATTCCTGCCTCTTACACTTCTTGTGAAAACCATCATGGCATGTCCTGTATTATTACCGCCCTTTGGGTTTACCACCGTGTCACTTGGTAGTTTCCCTTAGGATGAGAATTTAGAGCTTGAGAGATTTGCCCCATTTGAACTTCTAGGTTGCAGATTGATGTGTTGTGTGAGGCAAGTGGGGCATCCGAATTGGCATTCTTTTCCATCATTTGCTTGAACATACTTTCAATATGTCCCATCTCATTGTTTAAATAACTTGAACCATGGGAAGGATAAGGAGGTGGGTTGCTCGGTTGTTGGTACATCGGGGGCCTTTGATAACCAGACCCCCGGTTGCCTTGATTGTTACTCCATCCATCTTGATTGTTGCCTCCCCAATTTCCTTGGTTGTTAACTCTAATTTCCTTGATTGTTGTTGTTATTCCAATTCCCTTGATTATTAGAACTCCAATTGCCATGATTGTTTTGTGGTCGCCATTGTTGTTAGTTTGGGCCTTGAAAGTTATTTCTTTGCCCTTGAAAACTATTCACATATTGCACTTACTCCTCTTGTTAATTATAAGAATCATCTTGCTCAAAACCACCATCATCTTGCACATAGTTCTCCCCTCGAGTTTGCACTTGTAGACCCTTGGTCCTCCTCTTCTTCACCATCATGTTCACTCCATCCATAGCATTAACTTGCTTAGGAACTTATACTTGATTTAGTTGGGCCTTTGCTAGTTGAGTCATGGTAGTGATTAATTCGGCAATGGCTTGCCCATGGTCTTGCAATTCTTTGTGAAGGTGGATCATATTCGGATCATCTTATGGAATATTGGCCCGGGTTTGCCAAACCGACGACGTTTCCGCCATCTCATCTAAGATTTTACACGCCTCCGCATAAGGCGTAGTTATAAAGTTCCCGCCGGCTTGTTGATTCACTACACATTGGTTGGTTGTGTTAATGCCACGATAAAAGATTTGTTGAATCATGTTTTCCATCATATCGTTGTTGGGACATTCCATAACCATTATTCTATAGCGCTCCTATAGTTCATGTAGTGGTTTATTCGGCTCTTGCTTGAATGCCAAGATCTCATCTCGAAGAGGCATGTGCTCGGAAGAGAAATATTTAGCAATGAACGTTTCCGCCAACTCATCCCAAGTGTGAATTGAATGGTTCGGCCATTGTTCCAACCAATCTAAAGCTTTCCCCCGTAGAGAGAAGGGAAAAAGACTTAGCCTCAATGCATCTTCGGAAATATTAGTTTGCTTGCTACCCCAACATGTATCCACAAAGCCCTTCAAATGTTTATAAGCATTTTGAGTTGGAGCACCGGTAATGAAACCCCGCTGCTCAAGCAAAATGAGCATCATATTGGTTATTTGGAAGTTGCCCACCCTAATATAGGGAGATACTATTGCACTAGCATAACCTTCGTTGGGAAGTATCCAGTGTGGATCTGCTCGTGGTGGAGGTGGAGTTGGAACGGGCACATTGTCATGAGGTACCCGGCCTCTTCGATTGGCTTGAGGTTTTAGAGGTACCTCCTCTACTTGCTCCTTCTCCTCGTCCAGTTCCCCCAAAGGCAAATTTTCGAGATCATTATTCGCCATGTTTGTAACTATAATTTCTCACACAAGTTAGTAATATGGAAGGGAAACAAATATTTCAAAAACAAACTCAAATATATAGCTAACACTGTTTTAACTCCCCGGCAACGGCGCCAAAAATTGATCCACGTCCAATCTGCACTCAATAGTTATTGGAAACGGTCATTGGAAGAATAGTTCCCAACAAGAGTCGGGGTCGATCTCCATAGGGAGTTTAATATGGGTGTTAGGGGTATACACTTGATGAGAGAAAATGAAATAACTAAATTGCACTTCCAAATAAATGGTTTTGTTCTACTTCTAAATTATCACTAACAATTATAAACTAATGAGACAAAACTAGAAAGCGAATGATTGTTTTGTTGTTTTTACCAAATGGTTAAAAAGCCTAGGGATGTGACCTTAAGCTTGGTGTTCGCCTAATGGGTTAAATACGTTAACACTTGTCTTATTGATCGGGGTATATTATAGCTCTCAACTCTAAGTTACCCACTAAATACCTCTCGGTCATAAAGTGATTTTGCCCAATTTGGCTTTCTCAAGCCCAAATGGGTATCAAGCTAAATAGTTGATATGAGCTCAAGTCGGGTTCTCACTATCTCTAGTTCAAACCCTTTAATTAGGGTAATCAAACTGTTAATTAGCCCAATTTCTTGTTAGCCAAGTTATTCTAGACTAGGTCCCTCTTTCTCAAGTAAAGACCAAGTCAGAAACGAATGAATCAATGTTTGCAACCATTAATTTTAAAATTAAAGCACAAACAAGGCAAAATAACCAATACCCAATCATAAACCAACATTAAATTAAATACCCATAAGGTTTACACATTAGGGTTGGGTCACAACCCTAGTAAAAGTCTAGCTACTCATAGTGAAAATTGAAGAAACCAAAGAAGAAATACTAATTAAACTCATAATCTAAGATTAAAAATAATAAAATATGATGTTTAATCCCAAAATAGTCACAAACTTCCTACAATAGCAAAATACAACGGCTACAGCTGCTCAAACTTCAAAACTTGACCTAAAATGTAATTCTCGTCTATTTATAGTGGCCCAAAATTCGCTAACAAAAATGCCCCTCGGGAGGTTCTATGGCCGCACAATTCAATGTGTGGTCCGCAGATTCCTTCAACTTACATGGACTAGGATTCTACAACCGCACAATTTGGTATGCGGCTGTAATGCATCTTCTGTTACCGCACAATTCTTGTGTGGTCCGCACTTCAAGCAAGGCTTCAAGTATTGGTCATTTGCACTCTCTGAGCTTTGAATTCTTTGTCAGTGCGGACCTTGTTCTGCAACTGCACAATCGCACATCAGCTTAAAGTCTGTTGGGCTTCTTCACTTGTTCTTCGGCCGCAGAGGGAATTCTGTGGTCCATACTTTCTTCTGCGCTCGTAGAAATATCTTTGCAGACCGCACTTCTTATGTTTTGCGCCCCTTATTGCATTGTGAGTTGGAACATTCCTTTTTGAGTCGGATTTCTTCATGTGAGCCTAGATTTCCAACATTTCTGCAATTTGTACACTTTTATTAGTGTTGGGAACATAAATCAATACTTTTGGACTAAAACAGAAGCAAAATTATGTTAATAAGTGGTCAAAATCCACACTTATCAACACGCACAGCATCCACAGTCAGGTAGGAGCCGGAGCCCCCTATTGCAACCACTACTAGGGGTAAAGGCCGGGGACGAGGTCGAGGTAGAGATAGAGCTCACCCCAGAGCTCGTGCGGTAGCACCCACTGTAGAGCCTTAGATTGGTTATGAGGTGGAGATCCCAGTTTAGATGGCACCAGCCGGACCAGCTTAGGTCCCGGGGGTATTCATAACCACCCCCGTGCTACAGGACGCTTTAGTCTGCTTAGTTGGCCTCATGGAGAGCATGGCCCAGACCGGTGCATTTCCTATGGCATCAGTTGTCATTCATGTCGAGAGAGGAGCATAGACTCCCGCTACTCACACTTTGGAGCAGATGGCTACCATATATCAAACTCTGGCAGTTCCGCCAGTTGGGTATTTTAGCCTATTATTGCTACACAGATCGAGGAGAGGCTCGTGATGTCTTCTGAGGGATTGATGAGGTTGAATAAGTTCACAAAGCTCTTCCCTATTCACTTCAGTGGTGCACATTCTGAGGACCCGCATGATTATTTGGACCGTTACTACGAGGTGTTGCACAACATGGGTATTGTTGAGTCCAATGGAGTAGACTTTGAAGTTTTTCAGATGACCGGATCTACCAAGAAGTGGTGACAGGATTATGAGCGGGGTAGATCACCAGGTTCACCGCCTTTCACTTGGGATCAGTTTCTGCAACTTTCTTTTGGAGAATTTTATTCCTTTCACTCAGAGAGAAAAGTACCGCAGGCAGTTCGAGTGCCGTCAGTAGTGTAGCATGAGTGTTAACCAGTACGAGACCCGATTTGTGGACTTAGCTCGCAATACAGTTATCTTTCTCCCTACTAAGATGGAGAGAGTGAGGAGATTCATTAATGGACTTACTTTTAGTATTATGCTATAGATGGCCAAGGAGACCGGAGATGATATTTCTTTCCAAAAGGTCATAGAAATTGCTAAACGCATCAAGATGGTTCGCTGTCAGGATAGTGAGGCGATATCTGAAAAGAGGCCTCATCATTTCGATGATTTCAGTGGTGCCTCATCTGGAGGCAGAGGTTCGTTGGTATAGGCTATCCTCTAAGGCTGATTCAATCAACTCTTCAGGCATCCCACGATGCTTCGGGTATTCGTGGTTCTTAGGGGTCTCATCCTGAACAGCTAGCCTACCGCTCACCTTCAACTCCTATTAGTGCACCTCCAATCCAGATTATCAGGGTGGTTATCCAGATCGACATGGCTAGTTCCAAAGTCACCATTCACAGTAGCCGAGGACTTGTTATACTTGTAGGGATCCGAGACACGTCGTGAGATTTTGCCCTAGGTCATAGGACGACATACCACAGCAGGGTTCTTGTGCCATTGTTCCGGCACCGGTTGCTCCACCGCCTGCTCAGCCAGCTAGAGGTAGAGGTCAGGCTGCTAGACGTGTAGGTTAGGCCATTAGAGGTGGAAGTTAGGCCATTGAGGTGGAGGCTAGCCAACTAGAGGCCGTCTGAGAGGCGCATGTCTGAGTGGTGGGGCCCAGTCCCATTTTATGCATTTCTAGCTAGACCTGATGTAGAGTCATCGAATGCCATCATCACAGGTATTGTTACAGTTTGCCATAGAGATGCCTCAGTTCTATTTGATTCGAGCTCTACTTATTCATACATGTCATCCGATTTTGCTTCATATCTGATTTTTCTTCATGATTCTTTGATTGCTCCTGTATATTTGTCCATGCCTGTAGGAGATTCTATTGTTGTAGATCGTGTTTATCGCTCATGTGTGATTTCTATCGGGAGCCTTGAGACTAGTGTAGATCTCCTACTTCTTGATATGGTAGACTTTGATGTTATTTTGGGTATGGATTGGCTGTCACCTTATCATGTTATTTTGGACTGTCATGCTAAGACGGTGACTTTAGCCATGTAGGGGTTGCCTGGATTAGAGTAGAGAGGGACTCCTGGCCATTCTACTAGCAGAGTTATTTCTTGTGTGAAGGTTTGGTGTATGGTTGAGAAGGGATGTCTAGCATATTTGGAATATATCATGATCCTAGTGCGGAGGTTCCTTCCAAGAATTTAGTACTGGTTGTGCGCGAGTTTCCAGAGGTGTTCATGTAGATTTGCCGGAGATGCCACCGGATAGAGATATCGACTTCTGTATTGACTTGGCTCCGGTCCCTCAGCCCATTTCTATTCCAACATACCGTATGGCCCCAGCTGAGTTGAATGAACTGAAGGAGCAGTTGCAGGATTTGCTTGATAAGGAATTTATTAGACCTAGTGTCTCGCCCTGTGGTGCGCCAATGTTGTTTCTGAAAAAGAAGGATGGTTCGATGAAGATTTGTATAGATTATCGGCAGTTGAACAAAGTCATTATCAAGAACAAGTATCCTTTGCCGAGGATTGATGACTTATTCGATCAGCTTCAGGGTGTCAAAGTATTTTCGAAGATTGATTTGAAGTCTGGCTACCATCGGTTAAAGATTAGGGCATCAGATGTCCCTAAGACAACTATTCAGACTCGGTATGGTCACTATGAGTTCTTAGTAATGTCATTTGGCTTGACAAATGCCCCAACAACATTTATGAATTTGATAAATAGGTTATTCAAGCCCTATTTGGATTCTATTGTAATCGTCTTCATTTATGATATTTTGGTCTAATCCCGCAGTCGAGAGGAGCATGAGCAACATCTGCGGATTGTACTTTAGACCTTGAGAGATAGTCTGTTATATGCCAAGTTTTCAAAAATGTAAGTTTTGGTTGGATTTGGTTGCCTTTTTGGGACATGTGGTATCTTACGAGGGCATTAAAGTAGATCCTAAGAAGATCGAGGTAGTTCAAAACTAGCCAAGACCTACTTCAGCTACAGAGATTCGGAGCTTTCTGGGTTTGGTGGGTTATTATCGCCGGTTCGTGGAAGGGTTTTTATCTATCGCAGCCTCATTGACTAGATTAACCTAGAAGGGGGCCCCATTCAGATGGTCGGATGAGTGTGAGTTGAGATTTCAGAAGCTCAAGACTGCTTTGACTACAACAATAATGTTGGTGTTGCCTACGGGTTTGGGGTCTTACACTTGTATTGTGATGCATCACGCATTGGTCTTGGTGCGGTGTTGAGGCAAGACAATAGGGTGATTGTCTACGCGTCTCGATACTTGAAGGTTCATGAGAAGAACTACCTCATTCATGACTTAGAGTTGGCAGTTATTGTTCATGCATTGAAGATTTGGAGGCATTACCTCTACGACGTGTCGTGTGAGGTATTCACAGATCATCAGAGTCTACATCACTTATTTAAGCAAAACGATCTAAACTTGAGGCAGCGGAGGTAGTTAGAGTTGTTAAAAGACTATGATGTCACCAATTTGTACCATCCCGGGAAGGCCAATGTGGTGGTTGATGCCTTGAGCAGAAGTCTAAGAGTATGGGTAGCCTTGCATATATTCTAGTTGGTGAGAGACCGCTAGAATTAGAGGTTCATGCTTTGGCCAATCGACTCGTGCAGTTAGATATTTCGAAGCCCAGCCGGGTTCTTTATTGCGTGGTTTCTCGGTCTTCTTTGTATGAGCGCATCAGAGAGCATCAGTATGACGACCCCCATTTACTTGTTCTTAAGGACACGGTGCAGCACAATGATGCCAACGAGGTTTCTATTAGAGATGATGGGGTGTTGCAGATGCAAGGTCGGATTTGTGTACCTAATGTGGATGGGCTGGGTGAGTTGATTCTTGAGGAGGCACAAAGTTCGTGGTATTTCATTCATTCGGGTGTCGCCAAGATATATCAGGATTTGAGGCAGCATTATTGGTGGAGAAGAATGAAGAAAGATATAGTAGAGTATGTGGCTTTGTGTTTGAACTGCCAGCAGGTGAAGTACGAGTATCAGAGGCCTGGCGGTTTGCTTCAAAGACTTGAGATTCCCGAGTGGAAGTGAGAGCGTATTACCATGGATTTCGTTGTTGGGCTCCCACGGACCTTGAAGAAATTTGATGTAGTATGGGTCATTGTGGATAGGTTGACCAAGTTGACGCATTTATTCCGATGGCGGGTACCTATTCTTTTGAGCAGATGGCTCAGATTTATATCTGGGAGATTGTTCGTCTCCACCGACCGGTGTCTATTATCTCCGATCAAGGCACACAGTTCACATCGCATTTCTGGAGAGCTATGTGGTGAGAGTTAGGTATGCGGGTTGAGTTGAGTATAACATTTCACCCCCAAATAGACGGGCAGTCCGAGCGCACCATTCAGGTCTTGAAGGACATGCTACATGCCTATGTTATGGATTTCGGGAGTTCTTCGGATCAGTTCTTACCGCTTGTAGAGTTTGGCTACAATAACAGCTACCAATCGAGTATTCAGATGGCTCCTTATGAGGCCTTATATAGGAGGCGGTGTCGTTCTCCAGTTGGTTGGTTTGAGCCAGGAGAGGCTAGGTTGTTGGGCACTGATTTAGTTCGGGATGCCTTGGAGAAAGTCAAGTTAATTTAGGATAGGCTTCGTACAGCCCAATCTAGGCAGAAGAGTTACGTTGATCAAAGAGCTCGTGATGTAGCATTCATGGTGGGAGAGAGGGTATTGCTTCATGTTTCACTCATAAAGGATGTGATGAGGTTCGGGAAGAAGGGCAAGTTGAGTCCTAGGTATATCGGTCCCTTTAAGATCATTGAGAGAGTTGGCGAGGTAGCCTACAGACTTGCACTTCCACCCTCCTTATCGGCAGTTCACCCGGTGTTCCATGTTTCCATGCTCCGGAAGTATCACGGTGATCCGTCCCATGTATTGGATTTCAGCTCAGTTCAATTAGACAAGGATTTGACTTATGAGCAGGAGTCGGTGGCTATTCTAGCACGCCAGGTCCGAAAGTTGAGGTCTAAGAGTTATCCTTTTGGTAGAGTGCATTGGAGAGGTCAGCCGATTAAGGCAGCTACGTGGGAGTTCGAGTCTGATATGCAGAGTATATACCTACATCCTTTTACTAGTCTAGGCACTTTTCTATGCCCGTTCGAGGACGAATGTTTCTTTTAGAGATGGAGAATGTGACGACCTGGTAGGTCGTTTTGAGTACTAGCCTTTATTTTCATATTTTGAGACCTCTATTAGTTCTATTTAGTATTTCTCAATTTGTGTGCACAGTTCATGTTTTTTTCGGAAAGATTTTATGTGAAAAATTGAAGAAAATATAATTTTTGACTTTAAAAATAACTTGACTTGACTACAGTCAATATTTTATGTAAACGACCCCAGATCGGTATTTTGACGATCTCAATGGGTCCGTATCGCGATTTTGGACTTGGGCGTATGCCCGAAATTGAATTCGAAAGTCCCTAACTTGATTTGACTTGTTTTGTCGAAAGTTAGTAATTTGAAGGTTTAAAAATTTCTTAGGTTTGACCGTAGGTTGACTTTATGGCTACCGAGTTTGGATTTTGGTTCTGGGTCCTGGTATAGGTCAATTTTACTATTTGTAACTTGTTTGTAAAATTTGATACAAATCGGAGTTGGTTTGATAGGATTCAGACGCTTGGTTGTGATTTTAGAAGTTCTTGACTTTTCTTTGAAATTTCATGCATTTTGACGTCTGATTCGTAGTTCTAGGTATTATTTTGATATTTTGATCGTGCGAGCGAGTTCGTATGATGTTATTACACTTGTGTGCATGTTTGCTTTGGAGCCCGAGGGCTCTGGTGAGTTTCGGATAGGCTACGGACCTTTTCGGACTTAAGAGATAGCTGGTTTCAGCTATTTCTGGTGTCTGATGCCTTGTGCTTCGGGATCGTAAAGCTACTCTCGTGACCGCGAAAGGGAAATTGGGGTAGGGGAGGAATTATTCTTCATGAACGTGGGGACTGGTTCGCGAATGCGAAGCAGTGGGGGGCTTACCATTCGCGAACGCGGTCGTCCTCTCGCGAATGCGTAGAGTTATGGGGTTCTAGAGAAAGGCTGGGCTGATACTCATCGCGAACGGCCTTCGCGAATGCAAAGTATTCACCGTGGACATGTAGGCCAGTTGGCCAATGTCCTTCGCGAATGCATCAGGTGCTTCGCGAACGCGAAGAGCACCTAACGCCCAGGTATTAAAACATCAAAAGGACGGGATTTGAGTCATTTTTCACCATTTTCAAGTTTGAGCTCAGACTAGAGGCTATTTTGAAGAGGTTTTTTTTATCTTAACTTCATTGGTTAGAAAATTTTAACTTGTTTCATTACATTTCCATAAACACCCATTGATTTTAACCTTTAATCTATAATTTTTCATGGTAGAAATTCGGAAATTAGGTAGGAATTGGGGATTTTGAGAAAATGAGATCTAGACCTCAAATTGAGGTCGAATTTCGAAATTAATTACATAACCGGCCTCGGGGGTCAATGGGTAATTGGGTTTTGGTCCAAATCTCAGGTTTTGACCAAGCGGGTCTGAGGTTGACTTTTATTGACTTTTTCTAGAATTTTTAAATGTTGAATATTTTTCACTCGTGTGTAGTTTCTAAAGCCTATTTTTAACTATTTGAGCTATATTTGACTAGATTTGATTGGTTTGGAGGCTAGTTCTAGAGGAAAAGCAATAGTTGTGCCTTGATTTAGTTGCGAAGCGAGGTAAGTATCGTGGTTAACCTTGACTTGATGGATTAGGACTTGTTGGTCTATTTGCTATGTGTATTATGTGTGGGGATGGTATATATGTGAGGTGACGAGTATATATGCGTTGTCATTGGATTAAAGCATGCAGGTGAAAATTGTTCCTTTGTATTATATTGTTTCATTGATCATGTTCTCCATGCTTAGGTTAAATTATTACTTTTTAATTATTCGCCTTATATTTATTATTTGTTTTGAATATGTTGGGAATTTTGAAAGTTGAGTTTGTTATCTTGGCACTATAATTAAAGTAAAATTGCTTCCTGCCTTGCATGTGTTATTCTGATTTGTATTGTTGCTTGGTGAGGAAGAGTGAAAAGCATGAAGGGTGTTGCCGTACCTTATTTGCATTCATTATCATATATTGAGAGGTTGTGAGGATTAAATCACGAAGGGTAATGTCGTGCGAGAGAGTAAAAGCACGAAGGGTGATATCGTGCCATTTTATTTATGATATTATATGGTGAGTACGAAAGTAAAAGCACGAAGGGTGATGTCGTGCCGTCTTTATTTCATTGCCTTATTTGATTCCATGATTGGTGATTTACTTGGTTATATTATTGCTTATTTTGGAAGATGTTATTTTGTGATTTTGTACTTGTCGTTCTTATGATATTCCCCTTTCGCATGTCCTCCTACTTAATATTTTATTGTTTTACTTGTTATTTTGTTGCTCTACATATATATATAGAGAGAGAGAGAGAGATAGATAGACACACGATTTACGTAGGTGTCTTGTCATAGTCTCGTTATGCTTGACACTTATGGAGTACATTGGGTCGGTTGTACTCATGTTATACTTCCGCAATTCTTGTGCATATACTGGTATTAGTCCCAGCGGCGTCTAGTGGTGTTCTGCTCGGATTCAGCCACATTTGGAGACTTAAAATATAGTTGCACGGCGTCCACAACCTTGAAGTACCCTTCTTTCTCCACTTTACTGTTTACCTAGTCTTAGAGAGTTGTACTTTATTCCGGACTATATATGTAGTACTCTAGTTGCTCATGTCTTCGTGACTCTGGATTCTGGAAGATGTTTGGACATCGTCATATGTATTTATTTATTCTACTTCAGACTATTTCGATTTATCTTTATTAATGTTTTATTTTGAATTGGTAAAATTGGTTAAACAATCTAGCTAACGTTAGTTTGCCTAGCAAATGAAATGTTAGGCGTCCTCACGGTCCCGATGGTGGGATTCCAAGTCATGACACTTTGTTATCTTGAACAAATGACCAATGCGAATATGTAAAATTTTGACAAAAAAGAAAGAATTAAAACGTTCCAAACTTTGAAACGCCTTGAATCTAGAGGATTGTTTTTACTTTTACTAAGAGATGTGGGAAAATTAGTTTATTTTTAATTCAAGTTTACACATAATAGATTATAATTTAGTTGTTGACTTTATCTCATATATTGAATTTAAAATGACTTATAAAATCATTAAATTGTTGGCACATTTATTGGTGTATGTTTGCCAATTAATCATGCATAAGGTCCAAGAATGCCACTGCATTATGGGAGTGGTGCTAGGGGTTAAAAAAGAGGGAGAAGGCTGATTAAAAGAGGGAAGAAGGGGAGGGGTTAGGGGTCTAAGAGTAGAGGTATGGGTTCAAGTGAGCCCAAGTTCCTTCCATATCATATATAATAATGTTATGAAACTTTATATAATTATCACAGTTTAAAAGAAATATAACAAATTCTTAGCATTAAACTCAATATTACAGTATTGGCAGGAAAATATTTATATTTGTAGCACACAGTTCCATTAAAAATAGGAATATTAATTATTAATCCCTAAACATAAGCAATTTGAATGGAAAGTCAATAATTCTTTATACAAAAATCATGCCTTTTTTCTCTTATCTATTAGCTTTCCTTCTTTTTCTTCATCTTCTTAATTTTGTTTTCTGTCGAAGCCAATATATTTTCTAAATTTGTTCCATTCATTTTCTTTTTAATTATCTTTCTTAAGTTTTTCTCTTCTTTCTTTCTTCCTTTCTTAACATTAAGATCTTATTTCGATAATAATATATGTTAATACATACAAAACGTATATATATATATATAAAATATATATTGAATTAACACATAAAATATACAAAAAAATATAAATAAAAAATACATCTTCAATTAAGATGACACTTAGACATGTGAAATATACATAAAAAATATATCTTAAATTTAATTAATATTGCATATAAATATACAAAAAAATATACATAAAAAATATATCCTGAATTAAAATAGCACTTGACATATAAAATATATTTGAAATATACATTAAAAATACATCTTAAAATAAGATGGCACTTCATAAATAAATATACAAAAATTATATACATAAAAATATATTTTGAATTAAAGTGATACTTGATATACAAAGAATAAAAGACGTATAAATCAATACATCTTGAATTTAGGTGGCATTCACATATGCATCAGATTTTCAAAAATGGAGTGAAGAAGATGAATGTTGAAAAGGGAGAATGGAGATGGACAAAAAAGCACTTCACGTGATTAGTGAGTTAGTTAATTTTTGAAATATTGAGCTTAAATTTTATAATATGTCAATAATAATAAAAAAATACTCTTTATGGAATAAACAATAAATAATGTTATTTTTTTAAATAATAGTTAAAAAAGAATCAAGCATATATATATGGGATCAAACATGTACATATATATATATATATATATATATATATATATATATATATATATATATATATATATATATATAAAAGATTAAAAATAATTATTAGATGCATCTTTAGAAGTGAAATTGAATTCCATCTTCATGTCTATCTTGTTTTCCTAGAATCGGGTCCACTCATGTGAGATGGACATGTATCGTTATCCTTTTTTGTATTTTAGTTAAGTACGTTTTATTTTCTTTCTTTGTTTGGTGTTCTTTCAAAATTCCTGAGTCTACACCGTTTAATTTTGCGTAATTAAATCGAATGTCTATATTAAAATTTAGAGTTAAGGGGATGTAGCGTATAGTCAATAAATTCAACTGACCCAAATATTCTCGATACAAAGTATAGATACATCTGAGAAATCACTAAAAATAGTAAAAAAAATATTTTTTTTAAACCTAAAATTTCAAAAGTGTAATAAATACAGGGTAAGAATCTAAAAGTTGAATACATCAAATATAAATTCTGAATCCAACTTTTCATAATAGTGCACCCATATTCTTGAAATCATGATATGTCTGTGAGTAGCATAATTGAAAAGATGAGTTCTTAGTAAAGAAAAGCAATAGTAGGATCTTTTGGTATCAATAGAAATATTAATGACTCAATTATTAACAGAGGATAAAAATAACATAATTCACCGAGACAATTTTACCTTTTTGCTATTGTAACAAAGATAACAAGACACAAATATAAAACTCAGGAAAAAAAAAGCATAGTAATGGCACAACCAAGAAAAATATAGAAGGGAAAAGCAAATTATGAAATGTTACAAAGTTATCTGGATATCTAAAACACTAGAAAATGAAGAGAAAATAAATGAAAAAGAAAAAATGTAGAAAATAATAATGTATGTTATGAAACTATTATATCGTGGATGTCTATTTATTACTCCGCTATAAATAATTTTTCTGAAGAAGATTATCCATTTAGTACTTTGTTGAAATTTATCTACAAGCAGCTGATGCAGGCAAGTTGCAAGCAACTCAATGAAATGATTTGCAGCAGCTTCTTATTAAACAGGCAGGTTGCAAGCAGTTCATGCAAACAGTTTACAAGCAGCTCAAGAAAAGCCTCGCAACTGCTTCCTGAAAAGCCTTGCAGCTGCTTCCTGAAAAGCCTCGCAATAGCTTCTTTTCTTTTATAAATAGAGGAGTTTTCAGTTCATTATGTACATCAGTTTGAAGTTGAATAATATATCAACCTCTCTCTATACTTGTCTTCGATTTATTTACTTTACATTTTTTATTTTATAACACGTTATCAGCACGAGACTCTTCCATTTATGAGCATTTACTTCGAATTTCATTTCTATTTCAGTGTTCATCTCCGATGTAAGGCGACTCTCTTACGTCTGTGGTTAGATCTTGTTCATTCCGAGCATCATAAGTGTAACGATCCGATCGGTCGTTTTGAGAATTTACGCTCCTTTCAACTATTTGAAGTCTTGAATAACTTCTTACGAGGTATTATGACTTGTGTAATTGTCGATTTTGGTTTTAAGGTATTTCGGAGTTAGCTTGGAAGATTGAATTTTCATGCTGGAAGCTTAAGTTGAAATAGTTGACCGGATATTGACTTATGTGTAAAAGACCTCGGAATTTAATTCTGACGATTCCAGTAGCTCAGTATGGTAATTTTGGACTTAGGAGCGTGTCCGAAAAATTATTTGGAGGTCCGTAGTGGAATTAGGTTTGAAATGCCGAAAGTTGAATTTTGAAAAGTTTGACCGGGAGGTTGACTTTTTGATATCGAGGTCGGAATCCAATTCTGAAAATTGGAATAGCTTTGTTATGTCATTTATGACTTGTGTGCAAAATTTAAAATCATTCCGGATTGATTTGATGTATTTCGGCACAAGATATAGAATTTGAAAGTTCAAAGTTCATTAGGCTTGAATTGAGGTGTGATTCGTGATTTTAGCATTGTTTGATGTGATTCGAGACTTCGACTAAGTTCGTATGATGTTTTAGGACTTATTGGTATATTTGGTTGAGATCCCGAGGGGCTCGGGTGAGTTTCGGGGTGATTTCAGACCATTTTTAGATCATTTTTAATTGCTGGTTTTCTGCCTACAGAGGTGTGCATCGAGATCGCGAACATTTGGTCGCGTTCGCGAAGAGCAAACAACAGTTTGGGGCCTTGTGAATCGCGATCGCGGAAGCTCTTTCGCGATCGCGTAGAACAAAATCTCTGCTGCATTGACCCGAATTTGGATGCTTATATCTTGCAATCTATAAGAAATTTGGAGATAATACAAAAATAAAAGTTGCAGCTCTTGATGTCTAGTTTTCAGAAAGGTAAGCTATTTATTATTTAGAGTTGTATATAAAACATTATGGTAGATAACATATAGGTTGTCTGGGAAGAGTTTGAAAATCTTTGTTGCACAGGGCTGACTTTGGAAGCTTATATATAGCAATCTATAAGGAATTAGGAGATGAGCAACAAATAAAAGTTATAGCCTTTGGTGTCTGATTTTCATAAAGTTAAACCATTTATAATTTGGAGCTTTGTACAAAACGTTATGACCATTATACAAGAGGTTGTCTGGAAGAGTTGGGGAGTTTGTTTTTCGCGATCGCGAAGAGCAATTTTGGGGCTGAAAAAGTTTATGCTTCGCGATCGCGAAGAGTAAATACCTGGGCAGTAGCTATATTTCGAGGTTTCAGCTATTTTTAATATATTTGGAGCTATGAAGCTCGAATTGAAGCGATTTTTGAGGACATTTTCACCATATGGATTGAGGTAAGTGTTCTATATCCGAAAGTGATTATACTTCATGATTATATGGTTATATTCATCATTTATTTCGGACTTAAATAGAAGAAATCAATATTTTTGCAAAATCTTCCAAAAACAAAAATTTAAGATTTGGAGGTCGAGTTGTTATCGAAATTTGATAAAATTGGTATGGTTGAACTTGTATCGGAATGAGTGTTTGGATTTTATAACTTTTGTTGGGTTCCGAGACGTGGGCCCCACAGGCGATTTTTGATCTAAAATTCGGAATTTTATAAAAAAATTATATTTTCATATGGAATTAATTCCAATAAATTTTATTGACTGAATCGAATTATTTATGGCTAGATCGAGGTGCTTGGAGGCCAATTCACGAGGAAAAGACATTGCAGAATAAGAATTTCACGGCTTGAGGTAAGTAACAGTTATAAATCTGGTCCCGGGGGTATGAAACCCCGAATTTTTGTGTCATGTGATTATTTTGGAGGTGACGCACATGCTAGGTGACGGGCATGTGGCCATGCACCGAGGGGATTGTGACTTGGTCCGTCCCGTGAAACTGTAAAGTTGAATAACTTGTTGTTAGCTATATGCTCTCTATGTGTTGAATAAATTTGACTGTAAATCATGTTAGAAATCATGCTTAGGCTATGTGATGGCATTGTTGGGACCCACAGAGGTCGCGTACTTGTTGAATTATTTATTGGTTATTGTCTTATACTCAGTCATGATTTTACTTGCGTACCATACCTCAGTCTTTCTTGATATTTGTTGATACACTATGTTATCTTTGTTTGGGCTGATCTTTGTGATTTCCGAGATCCCGAGAGATTAGAGAGGTTGAGGACTGAGTAAGGCCGAGGGCCTGTCAGTGAGGTAAGGATATTATGGCACGTGAGTTATCCATGCAGGATATTATAGCACGTGAGTTGTCCATGCAGCATATGAGTTGTCCGTGCGGATTATGGCGATTGGACTGTAGGAGCCTCTCCGGAGTCTGTACACCCCCAGTGAGCGTGGATACCCATTGAGTGTGAGTGCTGAGGGCTGAGAGCCGAGTGGTTGAACTATTGTGACGAGTTGAGTGGTTGTTGCCCTGAGAGGTTGTACTTGTATTTCATTCGTTATTGCACTTAGTTGCTATTTGTCATTGTTGTGAAATTCTCTGAAAGATTTTATATTCGGATTACATGAACTTGAACTGTATAAATTGATTTGACTTAAACTGCTGGATTTGAAAGCGTGTCTATTCTTTGTTGGAATTACTGAAAATGAACTATAACTGTGTAGCTCGTCACTATCTTCAGTTTCTTAGTTATTATTATTACTTGCTGAGTTGGTTGTACTCATACTACACCATGCCCTTCGTGTGCAGATCCAGGTATTTCCGGACATAGCAGGTGTTGATTCTCTCGCACAGTTGATTTCCCGGAGATTCTGAGTTAGTTGTCGTGTTTCGCAGACCTTGCCTCTTCTTCCCTATCTCCTTATTTACTGTATTTGGTCTCAGACTATTATAGACCGTATTTTTCAGACATGTATGCATAATAGATGCTCATGTACTCTATGATACCAGGTTTTGGGGAGTGTTCGTATCAGTATTTGTGGGATTTGATAATGTATTTAAATATTATGTTTTTTTCAAACTTAAAGGAAATTGGGGGTTATTGATATTATCGGCTTGCCTAGTATTGAGATAAGTATCATCACGACATGTCAGATTTTGGGTCGAGACAATAAGGCAGATTATATCCTTGAGGTGGTGAGCTTTTCTTCTTGGCAGTAGTGATGTGGATATCACTTACGTATGGAGTGGCAAAATTTGTGTAAAGAAATTTGAGCCTTTTGGTTTATATTTGGTTTAATATCTTTATCATCGCTTGCTTGGTTATATGCTACATATACAATATCTATTATGGTATTTGTTTTCATCCTTATTATTATTACAAAGTAGATAATATTGTTAGATCAACTTAAACTCCAGCAGGATTTGCAAGAAATATACAACCACTAGAAGTGGTTATGTTTCGCATATGTCATTGTAACTAAATTTTGGTAACCACCAGAAGTGGTATATGCCTATGACCAAGTGATAATTTAGGCTTTCTATGGTTACAGTTGAAGATAAGTTAGAGAAAATTTCTCTATATTACTTGCATGCCTCGATTTTCTCCTGAAGTAGCATTATCTTAAAAGAGGTTCTAAGCCATCACACAATTTGGTGTGATTAATGCACGTTCAGATAATTATGTTCCGTTCCCTGAAGGATGAGAACTTTTGATAAATATTAATCCATTCCCTGAAGTGAATGTGACAATATTAATAAAGCTCGTAAATATGAACGCGCTTTTGATGTGAATATATTATAATTCACCTCCAAAAGAGGTAATATGATTGAGGGAATATATACTCAATATTTCGTATTTTAAATTTGCTCCTGAAGAAGTAACACAATTGAAATTTTCTCCTGAAGTAGGAAAATACTACGAAGAGGTGTTTTCTTGTGCTTAAACATTTATATTGTTTATTTGATTATAATTTTCTCTCATGATACCAGAAGTGTCTGAGCAATATTTGATAGTACAAAATGTATCAACAACTCCTGAAGAGCTAATTGTTTGTCTAGAAGACACATGACACCAGTGGTGTCTGATAAATATTAGATTGTGGATAATAAACGAAGGCTCTCGAAGAGCTTATATACAAATATGTCATTCATATTATATGATTATAGTCAAAACATATGTTGTAGTAAACCTAATACAAATGATTGGAAGATTGGAAATCTTCATGTTTTCACAATCATAGGGGGTAAAATAATATGTATGTGAGAAGTGACCCGCCTTATTCTTCAATTTGTACTATTTTATGTATCATAGTAAACCAGAAGTTTACTAATGCAAAAGTAGTAACAGTAAATCAGAAGTTTTACTGAGGCAAAAGTAATACAAAAGTAGTCACAGTAAATCAGAAGTTTACTTATGTCATAGTAAACCAGAAGTTTACTAAGAGATAACACCTTCCATGATAAACTTGAAGTTTTTATTTGCCATTTTTAAATGAGATATTTGAGAATTCAGATAAGCATATATTGAAAAACTATAACATTCTTCAAGAATTCTCTTGTGTTACTTGTTCTCATAATAAATTGATTATACCAGCTAAAATTGGGACTAAGACCCTGAATTTTGGAATATATAAAAGGTGAATATGGACACATTCACCTATCATGTGAACCACTTATACATGCATATATGAGATGGTTACATGTGTGTTTATTGTCAACTTACAGTTTGGCATTTGAAATTGCTTTTCTCAATTAAGAGCATAATTTTCAAATTATGAAATCAAGATAGTTCATCTTGAAGATGTTGGTTTATATCCAAGCTAGTTTAGCATTGAATACCTCCTATTAATGGCTAAGTTATTGCTTATGAGAATAAAGCTTCATGTGTTGGTCTAAGATTTTCTAAATTGCATACAACAACACTTGTATGCATCAGGCCAACAATATATGAAAAGTCCTCCCCTCACAATTGGTTTAGGATCAGAAGCCAAATATTTTTACTATCTAATAACTTTTGATGCGTGGTATATGATTAATTTCTCTACCACAAAGCACAAAGATAGGTTTTCCAAAGAAGATTTGGGATATATGTTAGTTTTTCTGACATTAGGGGGATGGAATAAGCAGTTGAAAAATATGTTATATGAATCGAATTAACGTTAGTATGATCCTCGCTCAGAAGATAATTCAAGTCAAATGCCAGAAGTATTTTTTGATCCAAAATTAAATATCATATTTCAGTTGCAAATGCTCCTATTAAAATTAAAGTCCCTGAAGAATGAAGTTTACTGTATGCATAAAGCGCGGTAGACCAATCGGTTCCAAATATAACAATCCTTGAAATGGACAGGAGCAAATGATCATAATAAGGAGGAAATAAGCTCTAGAAGAGCCCACGACATAACATTTCATGAAACTCCTGAAGAAGTTCGGGTACCTGAATATAAAGAAAGTGATGAGATCTCAACAAATTATGTCGCTTGTGAACCGATATAAAATGATCATCGACGATATATTTGATACAATATAGTGCACAATATTATAAAAGATTGTGAAGATCAGACTTGTAGTCTAGACACCTGAAGATGTCATGCCATTTAAATGCAAGTCATAACCTATATGACTCATTTGATTAAATCTATATGAAGATCCTTGAAGGATTTAAAACGCCTGAAGCATATAGTTCAAAGTCTCAAGAAATGTACTTGGTCAGATTACAAAGGTCTTTGTACGGTTTAAAGCAGTCTGGGCGCATGTGGTATAATCGCCTCAGTGAATATTTGCTGAAAGAGGGTTACATAAATGATGTTATTTTTTTTAATGTATTTTTTTTAAAGAAAATGACATCAGAATTTATTATACTTGTTGTTTATATTGATGCCATAAATCTTGTTGGAACTCCAGAAGAGTTCCAAAAGGCAATTGAATATCTTAAGAAAGAATATGAGATCTTGGAAAAATAAAACTTTGTCTTGGTCTACAAATTGAATATTTAGCATATAGGAAGTTTATCCATCAATTTGACTATACAGAAAGGGTCTTTAAACGATTTTACATGGACAAAGCGCACCCATTAAGTACACCAGTGATTGTTCGATTACCTGAAGTGAATAAGGACTCGTTCCAACCTCCAGAAGAGGACGAGGAACTCCTTGGTCAAGAAACACCCTATCTCAATGCAATTGCTGCACCTATGTATCTTACTAATGCTACAGGGCCTGACATAGCATTTTCTGTTAATTTACTAGCAAGATATAGATCTTCTCCTACACGGAGACATTGGAATGAGATTAAGAATATATTGCGATATTTAAAGGGAACTCTTGATATGAGTTTGTTTTATGCTAACAAAGGTAGTGCAGATCTTGTTGGTTATGCAGATGCATGTTATTTATCTGATCCCTATAAAGCTCGATCTCAAATCGGGTACATGTTTATATGTGGAGGTACTGTCATATCACGGCACTCCACAAAGCAATCTATTGTTGCTACTTCTTCAAATCATGCTAAGATAATAGCTATTCATGAAGCAAGTAGGGAATGCGTATGGTTGATATCAGTGATTCATTTCATTCGAGAAAAATGTGGTTTAGAATGTGATAAAAGATCCATAATTTTCTACAAAAATAATGTTGCATGCATAGCCCAATTGAAGGGAGGGTTTATAAAAAGAGATAGAACGAAACACATTTCATCAAAATTATTTTACACACATGATCTTCAGAAAAATGGTGACATTGATGTGCAACAATTCTATTTAAGTAACAATCCGATAGATTTGTTCACTAAATCTTTGCCAACTTCAACCTTTGAGAAGATGATATACAGGATTGGAATGCGGGGACTCAAATATTTGAAATAATATTTTTATCAGGGGGAGTGAAATACGCATTGTACTCTTTTTTTCTTACTAAGGTTTTTCCCATGAAGTTTTCTTGTAAGATTTTTAATGAGGCAGCTAGAAATGCGTATTACTAAATATGTGTACCTTTTTCCTTCACTAAGATTTTTTCCATTGAGTTTTTCCTAGTAAGGTTTTAACGAGACACATTATCTTTTAATGAACATCCAAGGGAGAGTGTTTTGACACGATTATATTGTGGATGTCCATTTATTACTCTGCTATAGATGATCTTCCTGAAAAAGATTATCCATTTAGTACTCTGTTGAAGTTTATCTACAAGCAGCTGATGCAGGCAGGTTGCAAGCAACTCAATAAAATAATTTGCAACAGCTTCTTATTAAACATGCATGTTGCAAGCAGCTCATGCAGACAACTTACAAGCAGCTCAAGAAAAGCCTCGCAACTGCTTCCTGAAAAGCCTTGCAACTGCTTCCTGAAAAGCCTCGCAGCTGCTTCCTTTCTTCTATAAATAGAGGAGTTTTCAGTTCATTATGTACATCAGTTTAAAGTTGAATAATATATCAACCTCTCTCTATGCTTGTCTTCGGTTTATTTACTTTACATTCTTTATTTTATAACAATGTATTTAAAAAACAAAAAGAATTTAACAAGTAATTAAATTTATACTCAATTTCTCGCTTATCAAGTGGCAGTAGTAATTGAAGTTATTATTTAACACATTAATTTGTGAATGAGTATTTCGAATATGTTGAGAAGAATAAGCAGAGACTCAGCTTATGGTACAAATATTGTTCAATCATGTATTTTGTTCTACTGAAAATTTATTGAAATATGCTCCTGAGTTGAGTCTTTCTACTTTAAGTTAGGAACTTTTTTAATCATATACATTGATATTTTTTCATCTTATCCCAGTTTTCTTTCACTAAGTAGGTGTTATGGTCCTTTCGATTATAAGTTGGGAGTGTTCTTCATATTTAAGTTTTTATATTAATTTGTTCTTTATTATTCTTAATAAAAAATATTTACGACCGCACAAAGGAAGTAAATTTAACAAGTAACACAAATTATACTCGATTCCTGGCTTACCAAATATTAGTAGTAATTAGTTGAGTCCGGAATCAAAATAATGCATTTTTAGACTCAAGACACAAAAATAGGTGGAAAAAAAAAAGTTAGTGACCAAAATACATATAGCGCCCTTTAAAAGGGCGTTATATTTGAATATGGAAATATGGCCAGGTATAGCGCCGTTTGTTAAGGCGCTATAGTATAACGCTTTAATAAACGACGCTAAACCTACGTATTAAACCCGTCCCCTTCCCTTCTCCCACCAAACATAACTCCCCGCCCCCCATCCCTTAAAAAAAACTAACGAACAGTGGTCCCCCCTCCATTAAGGACCAAAAAACCTCGAGTGGACCCCACCCGTCCCACAAAAAGTAAAGATTCTCGGTCCCACATCCTAGCTAAGGCGTTCTCTCGTTGTGGGTTGCTCGTTTCGGTTCCAAATCGCCAAATCTTCAACTTTCCAAAAATCTTAAATTGAGGTATTCCGACTTAATTTTTATTGAAACTCCTATAAAAAATGCATATTAGTTGTTTTTAATGTTCTATGTTGTTTTGTGATTGTTTTGCGATTTAACTATTTTGTTATTTTTATCCTGACTATGATATTAATGTGCTAAAAAAATTAGTAAAAATAGAGAAATTATTATTGGTTGTTAAAAAAATGTTAATAAGTTACTTTTTACTGTGGTATATGTATTTTCGTGAATATTTTGTGATTAAATTTATTTGTTATTTTTACCTGGTTTAGATTATTTATTTGCTTAAAGACTAGTAAAATAGATAAATTGTTACTTTAGTTCTCTCTAGTGGTATCTTGTGGCCTAATGTAGTGCTTATATTTGTAATGTAGTGCCCTTTTAGCGTAGTAAAATGTAGTGTCCTTTAATATAGTATCCTTGTAGTTATTGAAATTAATCATTTAAGTATCTATTATACCCAAAAATATGTCAAAATAGCTGATAGTTCAAACACAAACTCTGTCCAATTCTAGTCGACGATCGTAAGAAAATAACATGAGAAAACAACAATATCTTGCTGGATACCTTGGCGCTACTGGGCCTCAAATATCGAGCCTAGAACCCATATGTAAATATTTAATAATTAAATCTTGTATAATTATGAAAATTAATTATTTAATTTTATTATAGTAAAAAATAAGTGAGTCATAAATAAAAATATATAATAATAATAAAACTTACATATAAATTAATAAAACTAACATATACAATATTAAACTAACATATAAATAATAAACTAACATTTAAAATAACAGACATGGTGAGTGATAAATCGAGAAAAATTTCTCATCATGAACACAAGAATTCAGGATATCTTGGTGTTACTGGGCCTCAAATATCGAGTCCGGAACCCATATGTAAATATTTAATAATTAAATCTTGTATAATTATAAAAATTAATTATTTAATTTACAAACAAACATATAAAATAATAAAACTAACATGTAAAATAATAAACTAATATATTAAAGTAATATAATGTAATTAATCTTGTTTAATTTACAGTAGACGACATGGAGGTTCCGTCTTTGCATCCCGGACCTGCCAGCCTGGAGCTACTGTTGTTACAGGGCGATCATAGGTCGTCCCACATATGGGAGGGAGAGTTACTGGCCCAGACTTTTCGCGTTAGGAGAGTAAACGATATGTGGGGCTTTCTCAAGGACCGCGCTCTCCATCCCCGTATAGTCAGACGCCTCCAGGATACATGCTTTTATAAGATTGTGGACATCGGCCGGTTGCAGCTCGATTGGTCGTTGATCACGGCCCTGATAGAGCGGTGGCGACGAGAGACGCACACATTCCATTTGCCCATTGGCGAGGCCACCATCACGCTGCAGGACGTGGAGGTCATGTATGGGTTGCCCGTTGATGGACACCATGTTGCTCTGCCGCATGCCATGAGAGAGCACACAGGTTTGCAGTACCTGGACATGTTGTAGTGGCTCACCGGTTTACAGCCACCGGAGGAGACTGTACTGGTTGGGGCCAGTCATCTGCAATTGATGACTGTCCGACAACATTTGGAGGTATTGCACCCTGACATCACAGACGATACACATGAGCTTTATATTCACCGGTACACGAGGTTGCTGCTACTCCTTATGTTTGGAGGGGTTTTGTTCCCGAACACTTCGGGGAACCTAGTCAGCTTGAGATTTCTTCATCATCTTGAGCGGCTAGATGATTTACCCCAGTATAGCTGGGGTGTTGCTGTTCTCGACTACTTGTATAGGTAGATGTGCCGGGCGAGCATGGGCACCCAGCGTGACGTTGCTGGATTTTTATCGCTGCTACATGTGAAAACATATTCGAATACTCTATTCATTATAACATACCCAGTAAAAATATACCTTAAATTTTACGTCCACTTTGTATATTAGGTTTGGGCCTAGGAGCGGTTCCTACAGTTGCAACCATCTCTACCACCATTAGCTCCGGGTGCACCACCTCCGTTTCTCCCTCTAGCTAGGAGGTGGGTTGTTGGGCGGGGATATGGACGAGAGTACGAGGCTCGACACAATCTCCCTTTGTAAAGGGATTTGTTGGATTTGCTGGAGGGCACACAGGTAAATGTATACCTAAACTTGGCCTGGCTTCATATGTATTGCGTATACTCACATTTTCTGTTGTTACTTAATAGTTCATTTGGAGGCCATACATCGACGAGTTAATAGCTAGTTTGCCCGATTATTACTCGACCGGCCGAATTATGTGGAGCTCTTCCGTCCCGTTGATGTGCCTTGATATTGTAGAGAATCATGCCATCGAGCGAGTACTTCTCCAGTTTGGCCGCCCGCAGCTTGTACCGCCACCCCCCGCCTGGCATATCACATATTACCAGTGGGATGATCGTTCCAGGGTGGACCGGACATATATGGCATGGCTAGAGGCAGATCGATACTTGGGACCAGCGACATGACCTGATTCTGCCCCCTTTCACCTGACCGGACAGAGACTGAGCATGATTATATGGGCTGGTACCGCAGTGTTACCCGACTTTTCGTCGGAAATCCCATTTATCGCACTGGCATTCGGTACGTTCCATACACCGGGAGGCACGAGGCACTGGTATGTTATTTGGTATACTTACTTATAACGTTAACCTAGTGTTCTATAATTTATATTTTACATGTTGTGCAGGCTATTGGCCTACATCTGTTACACCAGTTGGGACTGCCGATGCAGCATCATACCAGCGAGGGAGCAGCCGCTTTGCACGAGTATGGCCGGCAGGTTACCGATCTAGCTTCCCAGACATTGAGGCGAGCTCGAGATGATGAGCGATTAGGATACAAGTCTAAGTATGTGATGCCAGAGCAGTACCATCGTGGGCCACCAGTGGGGCCGGAACGTGGTCGACGTGGCAGGTGTGCCCCATGAGGTAGGGGTATCTCACGAGGTCGTGGGGGTCGGCGAGGAGGTGGTCCCCAGCGAGGGGGCGTTGAGGCACCTGTTGAGGATGTTGGAGTTGATCACGTGGGTGACCTCCATGAGCCAGACCACTCTCACAGCAGCATGCCGTCATTCAACCTTCAGCTTCAGCTCACTCCAGGGACTTCACATGTGACCTCGTCAACTCCATTGTTGATCACGGGCACGTGCATTACGCGAGAGGGTGGGGATCAATATTTTCCTGATCTTCCAGGCCCATCCACCGTTGCTGATGATCGGCCGGCACGAGATGTGGATAGTGGGCGCCGACTGAGTTATGGCTCATCATCGAGGGCTCTGGGGATCTTTCACAGGCGCAAGTATGTTTGTATTACTATTACATTTAAATTTGTTTTTATCTCATTGATTAGCCATAAATATCTTTATGTTTTTTTATTAAGGCTTAATCATCGCCCGTCACGGAGGCCACTTTGTGTGATACTGACCTGGCTGTGCCGGATGATTATATTCAGGAGTTCGATGAGACAGACAATTTAAATTTTTGTCGCTTAACACGTACATTACAAATATATATTTTAATATACTGAAATATCTTATTATTCTATAGGTTACTGATGGACAGACAACCCCTTCTACCGAGCCTGCCAGCCCTACTGATGATCATACTGCAACACATCCTCCGATAAAGAGGCGATGTGATGAGGATGATCCTGATAGCGTAGCTGGCCGGGATGGGATGCGCCTTCGGCCAACGACTGCATTAAAGCATACATGATGTGGGATGCCTTGATTGTTTTTGTATTTTATATACATATGACATTCTTTAAATAATTGCAATAATTTTTATTATTTACATTATATGCGCATTATGTTTTTATTTCTCCGGTTCTTTATTATTTTAATACTACAACACAAATACAAACATAGCAACTTAACATAATTTAAATTCAGTACAACTAATGATAGGCTCCCTCGTCTTCCTGCCTGATAGATTACATGCGCCTCCTGAATTTACACTCTTGGTGATCTGTTGCAGCCATTCACATTAAATCATGCAAATCCGTGTTGGGATATGCCTTATGGAAATTGGCATTCAGGTGCCTCACACAGCAACGATGGTAGGCATACGGTTCCTGCCATGCACACAAATTCTGTACAAAACTTAAAATACCATCATGCCGATCAGATATTAGACAAATACCTGAACGCTGTTTGATAACGTGCTATTTCAAGTGGTTAAAAAATAGTGTCCACGTCTCTTGGCTTTCATTGGCACAAATAGCAAAAGCTAAGGAAATATACTTCTATTAGCATCTACTGCAACGACGATCAACAACTTAATATCATACTTTCCATAGACATGAGTGTCGTCTATGGATATTACCGACCAGCAATGCACAAAACCATCAATTGTTGGTTTAAATGCCCAGAACACGTATCTGAATATATATATTCTGGTATTCTCGGACTCTGCTCAAGCTTCCATTCAACAACAGTCCCGGGGTTAAAGTGTTGTAATGCGTCTATGTACCTGGGTAGAGATGCAAATGACTTATCCTAGTTACCATAAGCAATTTCAAACGCTTTTGCGACCGAGAAATGTCTTTCTTTTAGTAATGGTGCACCTATATTCCTGGTGGACGGATGTAATACACTCTTTGATTTTGTACCTTATGGACGCTTCAATGTGTGGAATCAAGACAAGAGAAATTAAGTCAACATCCAAGTTGAAGTGATTCCCATTGAATGTGTACATTTCACAATTGTGGGTGCCAATGTATTTACCCACAACCCACATATTTGTTTTCTTCTTCTTCGCACACAACATCCAATTACAACCCGTAAACCATCTACGACAAACAACCTTGTATACATCCGTAGTTGACTCCATACCGTCATCTCACGACACTCTTTTACGCTGTACATTTTTACCGCCCTGCTTAGACGCGCTTTATTAGGAAAAAGTATGTCATTTGACAGCACCGTTGGTCTAGACTCATCCCACATTGCCATCCGAATTTCATTAGTATCCCTTGCGAGGGCATCCACATCCGACATATTTGGCAAATGATCAAGGTAGGGAATCTCCCTTGAATGAAACGGCACGTGGGACTCGTATACACTTGGTCTAACGGGGGGTGGAGCATGCTCCCTCATCAAATCAGGTCCAGCATTCTCTTCCTCCTCCTCATCACCCTCGTCAGGGAAGGGTGTGCCATCTTCGGACTCATCGGCATTGTTGTCATAATCACGGTTCTCTTCCTAACTCTGTGCATCTGCCAGATCCCGATTAAATATGTTATTTTCGGGCAATTGAGTCAGGACAGGACGTTCAAGTTGCTCGTTTTCACTGCACAACCAACAAAATAATGAGTTACTCAAATTGATAACTACTTTACATATAGCTATATCACTTCACTTACAAATCGTAATGTGTTGACATTTCATGATGGACATCATCTTGTTGGTGATGACTCCCGGATGGACCACCATGATCCAACACACCAGAACTACGCATATTCCAACTGGGCGTTGGTTCATAACTTGTAAAATTCATATCTGGCCGGTACCCCCTGTGGAATATATGAGTGTTAATATAAATTCAATACAGCAAAAAAAAAATCGTAACACAAAGGAAAATTGAAGTTTACCACTCGTCTTGTGGATAATGTAAAGTAGGAGAGAAATTATTTCCTCACTCCTCATTCGCTCGTGGAAATAAGTTTAGATCAGGCCAAACTCTTTCAGCCCGAACCTGTTCGGCTAAAACTACTCCAAAATAACCACCCGATGACTGAGGGATATCCCTGCTTTGCGCAACCTCATTATTGCAAACGTCTTCAGCCTTGACGTACATTTCCAATATTTTTATCAAAAAAAATTCCCGATATTCATCCGGAGTCTCATAATTTCATCATACTCGATGTTAAACTCAGCATAACAAGCAACCCCTTACGGAGTGACAGAATACGGATATCTTCCGGTTACTTTAAGGTTCACCGAACGTTTGCTCATACTCATTTTTTTTTACATAACAACGATACCAATCTATCATACTCCATTGTAATTGGCAACCTAACATGACACTGTGAAGATAAACTATAACTTACTGAGTTATTCGCCACTACGACCTCACCCCCCAATATAATAAAACCCTAATTCTTCGCTCTTCAGACATTATGATAAAATGCAAAACAACTTAACGAAGAAAAATTTAACAAGACTTGAAAATTTTTCTCAATGAATTTTTACAAAATCCTTAACGTCTTTAAATAAGGCAATGCCCAATCTGGGGGTCGAATTTTTTGAGATATAGCGCCTTAAATAATGGCGTTATACCCATTTGAATTATTGTTATGTCAGTTAAGCGCATAATAATTATTGGTGGGCCAACAAAATATGTATAGCGATTAATAGACGGCGCTATACCTAGTTATATCGCCATTATAAAAGGTGCTATATGTATAACGCCCTTTTAAAGGGCGCTATACCTTAACGGGCAAACGGCCGTTAAGGCGCTATATGTATTTTGGGCACTAACTTTTTTTTTTCACCTATTTTTGTGTCTCGAATCCAAAAATGCATTATTTTGGTTCCGGACTCGTAATTACTTGGCTAAACGCAACACGCAAAAACTATAGTACTAGTAAACTGCTTGTTAATACACCAAAGTTATATAATCACACACAAATCCAATTTCATTCCAAAGTGGCTAAGGTTTTGTACCGCATTATCACCTTTTAACAAAGTAATAAACTCCTTCGAATCAACTCACACATCAACCATTCCGCTATTGGTTACCCCTTTCTCCGGTTTTGGGCAAATTCGCCGACGTTGAAGTTTCCGATCGCCGACTCCGATTCATGCGACAATGAAGCTTTCGTTTTCTCTCTCTTCAAAGCCATCTTCAAACCTAAAAAAGCAGCCGCCGTCTTCTTCTCAGACCTTCCCCTCCAGCGATGATCCCCGCAACAACTCCACCACCCCCACTGATAAAGAGTACGTCACTGAATTCGACCCATCCAAACCTCCGGCGAGTTCCACCAAAGACGCACTCATAATACCTCCAAAACCTAACGAATGGCGCCCTATCAAACGGATGAAAAATCTTGAACTCCCTCTCCAACCCGCTTCCGCCGCTTCCGCGGATCAACCGCTCCAATTCGAACTTGACACTGGCGGCACTGCTGTCGATCCGTCGTCAGATTCCATCTCTTACGGCCTCAATCTCCGCCAATCCGAAAACCCTAACCCTAACCCTAACCCCAGCCAAATGATTGATCCAATGGCGCGTCAGTTTAAAGAAGATATGAAGAGGTTACCAGATCACAACGGGATAGATGAATTTACTGATATGCCGGTGGAGGAGTTTGGGGCTGCCTTGTTAAAAGGTTATGGGTGGGTTGAAGGTAGAGGGATAGGTAGGAATGCTAAAGAAGATGTTAAAGCTGTTGAGTATAAAAGGTGGACAGCAAAAGAAGGCATTGGATTCACACCTGAAATACCAGAACCAAAACAAAGTAGTAAGAAGGATGAAGGAGGTGTTAAGGGAGATCATAGTGATGTTAATTGTGGGAAGAAAGATAGGGAAAAGGGAGGGAAAAGAATATACGTAGGGAAGGAAGTGAGGGTAGTGAGAGGAAAAGATATGGGAATGAAAGGAAGAGTTTTGGAGGTGAAAAGCGATGGGGATTTAGTAATTTTAAAGCTTGCGAAACGAGACGAAGAGGTGAAACTTCAGGCACGGGACGTGGCTGAATTGGGTTCAGTGGAAGAGGAGAGGTGTTTGAAAAAGTTGAAAGAATTGAAGATTAGAGGAGAAAAGAGTTATAGTAATGATGGGGTTAGAAAGCAGTCTTTTGATGGTAGAGGTAGAGATGAAGCAACAACGGAGCGGAAAAAGGACAGCAGAAGAAGTAGAGATGAAAGGAGTGATAAAGTATCTTGGCTTGCTAGTCACATTAGAGTTAGGATTATAAGTAGGGATTTGAAAAGGGGAAGGTTGCATCTACAGAAAGGGGAAATTATGGATGTGGTAGGGCCGACGACTTGTGATATATGTTTGGATGAAACTAGGGAGTTGATACAAAGTGTGGATCAGGACTTGCTTGAGACAGCTCTGCCAAAGCGTGGTGGTCCCGTTCTGGTTCTGTATGGTAGGCACAAAGGTGTTTATGGACACTTGGTTGAGAAGGATAGTGAGAATGAGACTGCAACTGTCCGAGATGGTGATACGAAGGAGTTACTCAAAGTGCGACTTGAACAAATTGCTGAGTATACTGGAGACCCGAGCTATATTGGTTATTGATCCAGTCCTTGTGAGTAGAATTTGGCATTGGCATGATTAGGAGTTACTATTCAAACCAACGGTATTGAAAGTTTTACTTCCCTGGCCTCTCATGTTATATAAAAGTACTCATTATCTTTCGTTGTTATTCGTATAAGTGCTTTGAAGGCTGTGTTCTCTTCGTTGAATTACTTGTAATTTTGATGCATGTATAAGCTGCTGCTAATATGTTTTCTTTTAAGCACTTTTAGTTATTGATAATTCAGTCATTTCATTTTTTTCCTCATCTTTGAAGCTGTAACAACTCTTCTGTGTTTGTTCTACACTATTGCTTTCAATCTAATTAACCACTGACTATAGCAAACTAACCATTGGAGTTGCTTGAACCAAACTAGCCTCCATAAGTTTTTTGATTCTTAGGTGAAACAATTGATGCACAAGTGTGTTCCAACTTTATTCACTAGTTGGACATGTAAGAGAATCCTTAGAATCAGTATTGGAGATGATAGTGGTAGCAATGTTGGAGCTCCTAGACTGTTCTTATCCTCCATCTTGTATGGAGTCACTGACTGCAGCGCCGGTACTTATCCCCAAGCTTGGTGACAAAATTGGAAAAAACAAAAAACCAAGTGGAGAGGACTCAGTTTATGCTGTGGGTCAAGGCATAGGAAATGTAACAACTATATCCTACTAGAAATCTCATAGGAATGCATTGCAGCACTCAGCTGATTGTGAGCAACTTCTTCAAACCCAGGAACAATCAGCACGCATCTTTACTTCCGGAAAAAATTTCCTTTACTAACCAGTGTTTACCCATTAAAAGACATGGTATCTTCTTGCTATAAATTGACCGAATGTGTCTCATATGGAAGCTTTATTCCATTTTTTTTATCCCAGTCAAATACAGGTCTTTGCTATGATGTCTTCACGTCTAGCAAACCACAGAAAGATCTGACATTCTTAATTTGCAGGGACTTTCTTAGGCAGTATGCTGATATTTGTTAAGCATGCTTGGATATGGCATGCAGCTAATTAATTAAGTGAACTCGCTCAGCATACATCAGTGTCTTATTTTCCCATCCTCTGGTTCTGCTAATGATATCCTCAACTAGTTCATGTTGGCTTAGTTGTTCAGCTTGCTAGAAGTAGAGGTACTCTGATGGTAGTTGCTATAAGCAAACCAATCAATCCAACCAAGTCTTCCTTCCTCATTTGATACTCGTGAAACATAAGCACAATTCTTTTGCAAGTTTCAACTTAAGTCTTAAAGCTCTTGAAAATCATGCAGCAAGTCTTGATAAAGGGAATTGACAGCTCAGTGGGTCCAATATTGCCAAAACTGTGTGAATGTGTGTACTAGCTGTCTCTCTTGACATCTCTGATGAAAATCAGAAGTAGGAGCATGGAAGCTTATGTTGGTAAATGCCTATGAATACCTCCATTCCTAGTAGCAGTGAGCCGGGACGGATATGCTCCCCTGTCCAAGTCTCCAAGTCCTCAACTACAGCCAAATATCCCACTGGAGCACCATCTAGACACACTGAGAATCTTGTATTAGCTGACAAGTATCAATGCAATTGACAAGCAATTGGAGAAATTCAAATATGCCGAGTATAGCACCAGGATTCCCCAATTTATTATCTCATGTAGCTGCATGATGTCAATCCTTAGAGCACATTGTCCCACCCTCGTTTTGTTAGTTTCTCAGCTAGTTTCACTGGCTATTGCTTAGCAGATCAGCATAAACCTCTTTGCAGTCTATCATTAGTAGCTTTAGACATAACCTTATAGAGTTCATTACTACCGGCTATAGTTCTGAATACCATGTGTGCACCAGTGTCTAGGAGAGGAGTTAACAACATGTAACAGTTACGGATAAATTAGAAGTTAACAACAACGGAAATGAAATCGGAACACCCAAAATCCCAATTTGCTGTGAAAAAATTCATACATACACACTTCTGTTTCCGTCCTTACCTTTCTTCAAGTTGAAGAGAACTTCTTTGATTTCACTTGTTTGATATTTTGTGCAGCTTAACCTGCTCTTCAACATTCAATCTATTATGAATGAAATTCTGAAGGATGGCAAACTATGCATCTCGTTTGTCTTTTGATCTCAGATCGTAGAACCCAACGCCTTCTTTCTGAAAACCATTATTTTTTTTTCTTCTCAAAAACATTATCATCCTTCTGTTGAAGCCATCTAACCTTTGCATTTGATTTATAAGATTGTTTTAGTCTAAAATAAATCTGCACGTGGAAGATAGCTTGCCAAAAAAGTACTCTGGATCTCCTTTCTTGCACAAGTTGGACATGCTTAAATTATCTAGGGACACTTCAATGTCTATTCTAGAAGTGGTATGGTGGGTTAGATGAAAGGAAAGAAATTCTAGAGTTTGTGAAGATATGAAGGACAATGTAGTTAATCTACAATTCAAGTGTATATTTTTGCTTAGTGTTTGGTGCAATAGGGTGGCAGAAATGAGAATGAAGGTGGCAGAAATGAGGATGTTGAGATGAATGTGCGGGCATACCAGGATAGATAAGATTAAGAACGAAGATATTGGGGACAAGGTGCGTGCGGCCCCGTGGAGGACAAAGATGCGGGAAGCGAGGCTTAGACGGTTCGAGCATGTGAAGAAGAGAGACATTGATGCCCTAGCTAGGAGGTGTGAGAGGTTGGCCTTGGTGGGTTTGAGGAGAGGTAGAGGTTAGGCCAAAGAAGTATTGGGAGAGGTGATTAGGCAAGACATGTCGTTGCTTCAGCTTATCAAGGACATGACTCTTGATAGGAGGGTGTGGAGGTCGAGAATTAGGGTAGAAGGTTAGTGGATAGTCGTGTGTTTTCCTTGTCCATGGCAGTAGTATTAGTATTAGTTTTGTACTTTCTTATTTTTCGATTTCTATTACTATCTGTTGTTTCTTTCGCTTCGGTTTTCTTGCTATCTTGTTGATATTACTGACTGTTGTTACTGCTTCCTTTTTTCATTGTTCCTTGAGTCGGGGGTCTATCTGAAATAGCCTCTCTACCTCTACCCTTCTTGGACCCCACTTGCGGGATTACACTTTGTTGTTGTTGTTGTTGTTGTTGTTTTGGTGCAATAGGGCTACAACTAAGTGTATTAGAGCCGGATTCCATGATTGACTTTTTCAGTTCTTTTTTACACACTATAAAGTTCCTTTTGGATGTACTGTTCCACGACATTCCCGTAGTGCTGGTTTTTTACATCAATAATATCCTTACATTACCTATAAAAAAAAGCTTGCCTCTCCTGCTGAACAGTGTTTCGGTCTAAAGGCTTTTTGCAAAGCTGCTTTTGCAATTTGCCGTAGCTGGGCTCTAGCTTATGTGACTCTTGACGCTGTACAACCAAATTGGGTCTCTTGGAAATGTTTAAACACCTTTTTGCCTTAAATTTTCTCTATAGTTTCAATAAAGCTTTCCAAGACTTAGGTTGATCCCATGGATTCCAGTTTTATTGGTGATTCTTCCTTTTCCTGTTCTTGGGATCTAGGTATATTAAAAGGCCTAGCAAGATCCTTCACATCAGTATCCTCTAAGCAATCGTTAAAAACTTGCAAAGTTTAATAATGAAAAATAGCGCCGCTTCTTTTCCCTCTACACTTATGATTTTAGATCCCTTGGCAAGATCCAAAGGAGAGACCAATTGGCCGATGTGAGGTGTTACCTTAAAACTCTCCTTCCAGGTCATTTCTGGAGCCGTATATGATATGCGGAGTAAACAATGACATGGTGCATCCATTCTTCAGATGAAAAGTGATGGCTTGCAAAGACTAGCAGTAATTGTACTCTTTATTACCACCGTGTCCCACACAAAATATAGCCTTAGCCAGTTTTATCAAAGGCGCGTTTAAAGCAGGCTTAAGCCCTTAAACAAGGCACAAAATATGTTGAGCGCTTTGCCTCCCTTAGCGGGCACTTCAGTGTCGTCATCAAGGCTTTAAGACGTACTTTTCCTTGCTAATGAACATAATTATGAAGGGGCAACACTAAACAGTTGATAACACGGGCCTTAACCTGTCCACTCTCTTTTGCTGAAAAATGAATTGACTTAGTCCGATAAGATAATAAAGCTGCTATAAGCTCCATTAATGTTGTGATTATTTATACCATCTCAACTTCCATATCTATGAGCAAGAATACTAGCAAAGCTTTGGGGAGAATTCAAGCTCAAGTCATCACTCAAGCTAGGGAATGGGGCTCATATCTCTTTCTGGAGAGATAAATGGCTAGGGACAGAGGTCTTGAAATATGAATTTCCAGCTTTAGTTTTACTTGCTAGTAATAAAGATGCAACTATCTCACATTATTGGCAAAATAGTGCTTGGGCTCCACATTTCAAAAGGGACATCCTTTGGGAGTTGAATGATCTGCTAGGTTTGCTCAATAAATTATCAAGTGCTAATGTCAAATATCAACTCCCAGGTGCTGGATAGGTTGGAATGGGTGAATCAAAAGAGAGAATCTATATTGTCAAAAGAGGATATGATAATCTATGCTCCAACAAGGAATTGATGGACAAATGGCCATGGAAGCTTATATGGAAAACAAAACTACCTAAAAAGTAGTTGGTTTTATGTGGACAATATTGTATGAAGCTTGTCTTACTCAAGACAATCTTAGCAGAAGGATTATACCGACTGTGAATAGATGTTATATGTGCCAGGTGGAATCTGAGAGTGAGGCATCTTTTTTTGCACTATTCAGTAGTAGCTGACAATTGGAGAATGTTTTGGTCTTGCCTGGGTTATGCCAAACAGTATTAAGGAAGCTTATGCGAGTTGGTGTCATGGAGAGTTGGGAAATCCATCAAAATAACTTGGTCAATGGTATCTGGTGCTATTTTTTGGAGTATTTGGAATGAAAGGAATCATAGATATTTTGATGGGATTTCAACTCCCAACCACACCCTTGAAGCCACTTGTTTAATTAACTTATTTAGTTAGTTCAATCAGGCCCTTGTAACTAGTGTCACTTTTTCTGGATTTTGTCTGCTCCTTAGTTGTCCTGTAAGTTTTTGTATATGACTTGTAATTCTTGCTATGCATCTTCTTGATGCCATTTAATGAAATTCCCTTCATCAAAAAAATAAAAATAGTGCACCCAAGGGTGTGGCCTAGTGGTCAATGAAGTGGGTGAGAACCATGAGGTCTCAGGTTCAAATCCTAGCGGAGGCAAATATTAGGTGACTTCTTCCATCTATCCAAGCCTTGGTGGATAGAGTTATCTGGTACATATTGCTGGTGGGAGGTGGCAGGTATCCCGTGGAATTAGTCGAGGTGCGCGCAAGTTGGCCCGGACACCACGGTTTTTAAAAAAAAAAAAAATACTACTCTATCTGTTCAAATTAGATGAGGTACTTTCCTTCTTAATCGGTTCCAAAATAAGTGACACATTTCTAAATTTGAAAATAATTTAACTTTAAACTTTCATTTTACCTATTTTACCCTTAATGAGAAACTTTTATTACCACACAAATGTCATGGTCCCACGAAACTTTTACCCCTTAAGCTTTTAAGACCACAAGTTTCAAAAGTTTTTATTTTCTTAAACTCTGTGCCGAGTCAAACTACCTCATCTAAATTGAAACGGAGGGAGTAGCAATATTTTCAGTTCTGTTTGGCATTCACAAATCCAATTGGAAGCTGCTTCCTTTGTATAAACATCTTATTTTCTAGTTGTTTTTTGGAAATCATTTTATCGAGCCGTGGAAAAAGCCTCTTGCAAAAATGCAAGGTAAGGTTGCGTACAATAGACCCTTGTGGTCCGGACCCCGCGCATAGCGGGAGCTTAGTGCACCGGGCTGCCATTTTTTATTTTATCCTCCTAATGGTCCAGTAACTTAGATTACTAATGATGCCCTTCACTGTATGATTAATTGGGGTAAAAAAAATAATCTTGCATTCCTTTATTATCTGACTTTACCAATTTAGCGAAGCATTTGAGAAAAGCGAAAGAAGAAAAATTTGAAGTTGATAAAAATAAATGTTACGAACAAGGAATTCAAGTAAACATTCAAGAGAGAGATTGAAAATAAGGATAGATTGGAAAAGAAGGGTTAATCTAATAATCAAACTAACATTCAATGACTAGATTAAAATCAAGGGGGAAGAGAATTGAACCGATACATGAAATTCCTTTCATAGGAGAATCAAACAGAGTTTCAATGAAGAGATACAAGGCTTCTTCCCTTTACACTCACAAGGAGCCTCAATATTTCAATCAACAAAAACTAATGAACTATAACCCTAGTGGCAAACTATTTATGCTTGGGATTACATTTGATTTAAGTAATTTACCAAAGTACCCTTAGAATTCATCTTAATTAAAATAAGCTAGAGGGGCTAAGGTCTCATTTATTTGCACTTAATGGAGGTCTGAATCTTAATCATCCAAATCCCAGTCCATAAGTCTTGTTCTCTTGTAAATAACCACTTAAAGCATATTGTAGACCTTCAAATCCTCTTAGATGATGGCTCTCTTAAGGTTTTTCAAGCTCTTAAAAGATGTTAGAAAGTCTCCAAGTTCATGAGTGCCAACTCGGGAGTTATCAGAAGTCCTAGCAGTTCACAATACATTTTTGAGATCAGTCGGCTCTTCCATTTACATTTGAGGTTCTTGGATTTTATTGTATGTGATATGTAGGATTTCAAGTGATTAGGGGAAAAAGTTGGAGTATGTACTTTGGGTTAGATTGATTTACTTTTGATGAAGGAAGGATGTACTACTAGTCCAAGAGGAGTTACATGATTATATTGTATGTCACAGAACTGCTTTTTGCTTGGTATTTTTAAAGGGGGATGTTGCCATGCAGAAATAAATATAATCTTATTATCTACATTTGAAATTGATCTAATGTAGTTTGATGTTCTGAAAAGCCCTAGGATGAGGCCTCTTGGCTATATTTTCATGTAAATTAACGAAGTTGGGATGGAATATGCAGGAAATGCTGGATCATTGTTAATGAAGGGGTGCGCAAGAAGTCATAGTCGCCGAAGAGGACTCCCATGTTTGCTAATACTCGATATGTTTTAACTCATGTTCATTGTACATTTGTTGAAAACCCATTGATAAACCCTTGAATTTCTTAACACAGAATTTTGTGGTGCGCGAGATGTCATAGTTGCCAAAGACGAGTCCCATGTTGCGCAAGAAGTCAGTCGCTGAAGAGGACTTCCATGTGGCTTATACTCCATATATTTTAGCTCATCTTCATTGTACATTTGTTGAAAATCCTTAGAGACCTTGAGTTTCTTAACTCTGAATTTCAAATTGATATGAGGCTTTTAATTTGTATTGCTCAAGTGTTACAGTGAGATAACGTGCTCTTGTTACGGAGAAGCTGTGGTTGTTCTATTCAGTATCCTTTGCAGTTGAATATACTAAAATATATTCAGTATCCTTTACATAGTTTTATAGGTGGAGGTGATGGAATTCTTATTCTAATTGGATCATTGATATATTGAAGTACTACAACAACAAAAAAAACCCCAGCTTAATCCCATAGTGATAAATTGAAGTACATAATTGAAAAGAACGTTATTAAAAGCTTTTGAATAAAATTGCAGGATGGACTTAGGAGGCTTCTTTCAGACCTCCATAAATGCAACAAACTCGGATACATAGTTAATGCAGTACCCTGAATTAAAGCCGTTCTTTTAGCTGTTTCAACCAAAGATCGCAATGATCACCACTGAGAATTCATACAACGATTATACAGTTATATGATGATTCAAAAGTCCAAGCTTCCACACTGTTTGCTCTGTAAATTTTGTGTTCCATTAGCTTGTTTCATATTAGTATTACGTTTGTTATCAAGATCTCGACTCCGCCCAATGCCTAACTTCGGCAAGCCACGATTGAGGCCCTCAAGCAAGACACATGCTTTGCACCATTTCTGCAGATTTACACGAGGAATGTACCAGTGAGGACTCAATTCAGTTAAATGCAACTACTAACAAGCAGTCCTTTTCTGTACAACTAGTAAGAACAAATATCGTTTATAACATGCCTACAAGAAGGAAAATCAAATTACAGCTAATGACAAGGAATCACTCACAGGAGCAGGGACATCAAATAAATCTAATTCAGCACGGATATAAAATTATTCAGAAGAAAGTTTAACCAGTCAAGTTGCTAGTGCATAGGAATTGATGTATCATAGTCCAATGACAGCACTTACGAGTTGCATCTTGAAGAAGTAATAACCAGTAAAGGGGAAAGCATACTGATCATCTGAACAAATTATACTTCAAGATAGATGCTAGAACTCGAGTATTGCAAAATGCAAGGCACTAGAAGAATCATCTTTACCTGGCTGGATATATAACCACATCTTTCACAATTTCCTTGTTCTGGCATCTTTGTAGAGGTGGAGATCCGAAAGTCCTCACCTGATTTGATAATGTCAAGAATGGCTCTTGGTCTGTCATCATGATTACATAGTTATTTGTCAAGAAAAAAAGCATTTTGCATCCACAGAAAGACTAATTTATACACCACAGAAAGCACTTTTAAAGAAACTTTCTTTTCTGGAAGACTTTCAATTGGGAACTACCTTATTCTTTCTAAATCTTTAATGAACTCACGAGCAAAGCCACGGTAAGCATTAGGGGAATAAATACCTGCATTTTCATAACAGCTAACTTTTTAGGATGATGCACAAGGATATGACAAGCTAAAACAAATTAGTAAGATGACTTCAGTATTGGATCATATGGCATCTAAAGGAAACAAGCACTTGCTGCTGCCACTCATTCCAGACAATTATATTGAAAATATGTTTGACACATGCAGTAGAGATGAAGCCTCAACGACATTGAATGCTCGGACCTTCACAATACATACGTGAAAGAAATGTCCCACAACCAGGAATGAACGTAAAACCATAATCAATAGATGGGCAAAGGGCTGGCATGGGTAAAAAGTTCAAATATTATAATACAGCTAAGTTGCTCCGACACGGCAGTTTAGGTGCCGTACCTGTGTCGACACGACACTAGTATGGGTGTGGGTATGGGATCCGTATCGGATTTGGTCAAACAATTTGGGTACTTTGACCGCGACGGACGGGAAAATTCGAGATGAGATACAATTTGATTCTCGAAATCAGAACCAAAACTAGGGTAAATTTGAAGAAAATAGCATATCTATCTAGGAAATCAATCCTTTACTTAACTACAAGTTGAGAATAAACAAGAAATCCACACTTTACAAGCTATACATAAGTATTCCACAAAATTTCTCATAATTATATATTTTTATATTTTTGAATTATTTTTAGCCGGATCCCAGCACCCATATCTGTACTAGGATCCGGTGTCACCGAATCTTAGAATTTACATCTCGAAGGTCCGACCTCTAGATCTGCACCCGTGTCGAACACCCGCACCCGTGTTCGAGCAACTTAGTAATACAGACATTATATGCATGTCATACAAGAAAATTATTACCAATAGATGATCATTAATTGGTCAACTCTCACAGAGCTTAAGAGTAAAATCTTGTCGATTTATTATTATACTGAGATTGATAAAGAAGAGCTCTAACAATAGTTTGAAGAAGTGAAGCAGTTGGCCGAAAAATATCACATTATGGAACAATACAAGGTAGTATTAGGTCTATACTGGTGGATCTTCACACCAAAAAATGTTAAGAAAGACGTCAACTTTTTGCTACAGACTAAGCTAAAAAGTAGATCAATCATAATGTGGTTGGGAAGTACTTGGGTAGTTCAGATGTTGCTACTTTCATATATTCTAGACAAAATATATCTGAAATGCATTTTTGTAATGTAGATAGTATATGGTACATGACTATCATTTTGTTCAGTAAAGGGCATATAGAATTACCAGATGTGGAGAGAAATTTTTAATACTGAACTATTCTAAGATGTAGCAATTTTAAGACATGTTCATACTGTCACTTTCTCTCAAAAACCTCTTTAACAACACCTGCGCTTCTTTCTATTGTAAAGGAGGGAAAGAAAGAATAAGGTGGACCAGCATGCACACAACACACAATAAAGAGCTTCAACAAAGAGAACGGAAATAATAACAGCAAATAAAGAAGACCGGAAGTCCTAGAACTAGAACTGAATGTTGACGGAAAGAGAATACACTTACACTCTGTAGAGAAGTAGTCCAGCTTTTTAAAGTATGCGTACGTAAACAGCAAGTTAAGGTAAGACAATCATAAGTGATCACAATCAGAAAACTAAGATTTAACTGAGGAAGAAGCAGCTCCTTGGGGGATATAGTAAGGGGTAGCCTAATAAAACCTAGAAAAGGATATATGACAATTTCCTTCTCATATGTGTATTTGAAAGGCTTGCATCTTGGTATTGGCCCGTCTTCTCCAGTAATTATAGATGTGCATCTACTCAACCTGGTTTGTTAGAGGTAAAAGGCCTATCAATAATTTGGGGAAGGAAAAGAGGAAGAGAATCTTAAAAGAGAACTAAATTGCATTTTTTCTTTTACCTTGCAATATCACCTCGTAAAATATTTAAAAGGACTGTTTCAGCAATATCATCTGCATTATGTCCGGTAACAAGCTTGTCTACCTTTAGCAACGCAGAACCTCGATCAAGAGCCTTACAAACAAAAACTAATCACTGTCATATATATATTACCAGTTTCGAAGAAGAAGTTTCAAGAAACTGCAACTTCTAGGGGAATGGAAAGTATTCCAAACATATTTACTACAAGAAGAATGCAAAGAAAGCAACTTCAGGAGACTGGACTAAGCTTGGTCACTCTAAGTAAAAAACAGAAAACTATGTCAGCCACAGAATAGAATTCCACATATTTCAAAACTTAGTTTGTACTCTTGCATGTACCTTATATGCAATGACATATACTACATAGAGATTGCTGGGAAGGTGCGAAATGTGTGTCCAGACGTTGGAGACATTTATGAAAAATATAATCCTTAAACCCAAATGCAAGTATGTCAAATTACCTGCCGACGAAAAACACCACAAAATGTGCAATTATTCTTCAAGCCTATCAATTTCACTATTTCATCCATTGTCCAACCATACAATTCGCTGTAGGAAACTACTTTTAGAGGAAGTCCATACTGAAAAGAGAAGACAACAATAACACTGTCACAATAAAATTGAGTGGATATAGAGGCTAAAAATTAGTCAAAAAATCAAACTCATCTAGTGTAGAAACTCTAGATGCTGCAATGCCATCTTAACACCCGGAAAATGACAACTACAGATGCTAATGTGATGCTAAAGTAGCAATTTAAAATTATACTGGACGAACACCATCATTAGAGGAGAAAAAAGCTATAGTCAGAGAACCAAGAGATATTGGTGGAAGATGTGGGCTTCTCAATTTAGAATAAACAACTACACCCCAAAACCAAGTTAGTTGGATCGACTATATGAATCCTCACTATCCTAAGCCAGAGAATGTTTGGACATAGCAAGTTCCTATTGAATGTTTGCTGACCCTGGAAGTATAAAAGAGTCGCGATCATATACTTTTACATTGTCCTTCTGTCATGAAAGTGCAGATGAAATTGTCTGTTACCATGCAAGAACCATTCTTGACTTAGCTACTTTGAATGAGATGGTTCAAGCTAAGATGCTGGTAAAGGAAGAGAGGTAAAACTTTGGGATTTTTCTGCTGTTTGACAATAATATAGGAAGAATAGCAGCAACAACTGCAATATTTCATATTTGAAGTTCGTTATGACTAGTTTAGGCACTATGGTTTACAAAAGACAAGGTTCCATTCACCTCCATCAAAGGATTGTAACATCTAGCACAAGATGGCTAAAAACAAGCTATGTCCTAAGACATACACAGACTATGTTGGTCAAGTTAAGAAAAACACGCGAGATAAGCTTGGCGTTCATGCAGTTTTGCTCTCATAGGTTAGCGAGAAAAGCCAAAGATAAAGATGAAGCATAGGATAGATTACAGAGTTAGTTGTTATTTAACGAGACCTATGATTTAAACTGACAGCTTTAAAAGATTTTCCATGCCTGTAATTCATTTCTTTTGACTGTTTCAAGAGAGTCGTCTCTGTAACCAGTTATGCCTTCATCCACTGATAGTAAGAAGAGATCCAATCCATATTTGTGTCTACAGTTCAACTCTGACATTACATATGCAAGCACTGTTGAATCTGCAAAAAAAAAGATTGCCATCACAATTGAGGCTAATTCATCACGTACGAAAGAAAGCATGCTTAAAATGAACCAGCAACTTTCACATATGGAAAATATTTTGTGCAGCAACCAAGGGTGTGGCCAGCGGTCAATGAAGCGGGAGGAGAACCATGAGTTCTAAGGTTCAAGTCCTAGTAGAGACAAACACAAGGTGAATTCATCACATGTGTCTAAGCCTTTATGGGCAGAGTTACTTGATAACTGTGTTGTTTGGAGATAGCAGATATCTGATGGAATAGTCGAGTTGTACGTGAGCTGGACGGACACCATCATCATTAAAAAAGAAAAACATTCTACCCAATTCCAATTAAAAGAGCAGCTCTCCACTATGGGGCAATTTACAACAACACATTAACCGGGGTGAAGACGTACCAATTTCGACAAGCTTAACAAGGCTTGCAATATACAGTAAAGATCCATGCTTAGTAGTAAGTGATAGTGGATTGTTTTAGAACATTCACAAGAGAGTAAAGAAGGGTAATACTACTCTCTCCATTCCAATTTATGTGACATGATTTGAATCGGCATGAAGTTTATGAAAGAAATAAAGACTTTTTGAAACTGGTGTCTAAATCATTCCATAACATTTGTGTAATTCTAAAAGTCTTTAATTAAGTATAAAACGGGAAGTGTAACGTTAATTGTTTCCAGTTATAGAAATATGTCATTCCTTTTGGAATAGATTAATACGGAAATAGTGTCACTATATGTTAACAATTTTTTGTCCATGATGGTATAAAAACTTTAAAGTTTTGGTCGAAGGTATCGACTATATTTAAAAAGAAAAAGAAGACTTTTAAAACTTGGGTCTTAAAAGTTTAAGTAGTAAAAGTTTTGTGGTGCATGCAATTTGTGTGTGGTTAGATAAGATTCTTAAGGTAAAATGGATAAAATGAAGAGTGTAAAGTTAAATTATTTCTAATTGTAGAAATGTGTCATTCTTTTTGGAACGAACTAATAAGTAAAGTGTGTCTATCTTATATTAGCTCACCTTTTCCACCGGAAGCTCCAATAGCTATACGTTCCCCAGGCTTGAAAAGCTGGTTATCCACAATAACCCTATGAATCTCATCTTCAAACACTGCGTAAAAACACTCCCTGCATATCTTTTGGGAAAAAAGAATAAAACTTTAGCTCTTCAAAATGAGAAAAGGAAAAAAAGAAGAACAATGAAGAGGAGGGAGCGTCAGAGTACTTGTTCAAGGGTTTTAGGGCGTTTAAGCGCGGCGCGTTTTTCGTTACAGAGGGTACACAGTCGGCCCCTTGGCTTCGCCGCCTTCTCCATCTTTTACGCTAACTAACCACCAATCTGATCTCAGGCCGTCCCCGGTGTAAGCATCTAGCCATCTATATTCAGTTGTCCCGCTATTTCAATGGCTAATTGCCCAACCAAAAAAAAAAAAAAAAAAAAACACATACAAGAGAAAATGACAAAAATGGTCTCATATGTTTGAAGTAGATTCAAAATAGTCCTTTAAATAGCGTCTTAGCATTTTTTTAGTCCTTAAAGTTTGTGAGCATTGCACTTTTTATTTCCGTCAAATGTTTAACAAATTCTTGATTGTTAATTTTAATAAAAAAACAAATTAACGAGAACTCATATTTGGATGTTCATTTTCTATCGTTTCTACTATTTTTTGATATATTTTCATATGTCAAGTGTAGTATAGTGTTGCAATTTCTAGGATTTGGCAAAACTTTCTCCCTACTAATAGTTTAAAACAGTTTCAGTTAAATCTAACAGTCATGATTATTAAATATTGGACGAATACTAAAAGTACTTTTAGCAAACTTACAAGGCTATAATTGTACAAGAATATTTTAAGAGACTATTTAAACCTACCTAAAAAGGGACGTCATTTGCTCCACTCACGACAAAAAAAATGGTATTCCGTCTGTTCCAATTTATGTGGCACTATTATTTTAGTCAGTACCAAAAAAATATGGTATTTTCTTATTTAGAAATAATTTATTTTTAAAATTTCTACTTTACTCTTAATGAAGTCATGCACACGCACAAGCGCGCGCACCCCCCCTCCCCCCAATATTTACCGCCATATGGGTCGAGACAAATACCGTCATATTTACCAAATGGAGTACAATAACATGTACAATGGTGTCACGACCAAAAATTCCACCTTAAGGATCATGATAGCACATAATTCCTAAGACTAGATAAGCCTATCACATAATGAGATCAACAGAAAATACCAACTTAAATATTAATGAAAGTTGAAGAGTGTCATAATATGACCAAAAGCGGAATACAATAGTCATAAATCTCAAAATTCAGTAATACTGAGTCATAAGCTCTACAAGAAATACATGATAAGTATCAAAGTGTACACCATTATTTGGAATACATAAACAATATTAAAGCAACTAAAGAGGGTGACTCTGAGGCCTGCGAGCCGAACAACATGCATACCTTGAAATCTCCAGCAACTAGGGATCAACTCACTAACGACCAGCACGCTCTGGGGGTACCTGGATCTGCACAAAAATATATAAAAGCGTAATATGAGTATACCACAGCGGTATCCATTAAGTATCAAAACTAACCTCGGTGGAGTAGTGACGAAATTCAAGTCAAGACACCTAGACAAATACCTTGTATAGAATATCATAATAAAACTAAATAATAGAAAGTATAACCAAATAAATAGCAACAAAGAATAGACATGTGATAACACAACAAAGTGACCAAAATACGTAAAACACAAAGTGAAATCACTTAAGGAAAATAATGACATGTTCAAATCATCAACCGTTTCAACACAAGAATAACAACAAGAATCACCATAAAATGCCACATAACATAATCACAAATCACCCTTATGATGTCGCATGAGCTTCACATGAAATATTTCCCTTATATAGCTACACACGCATAAGCCCCCTTATCTCGCCGCGTGTGCATGACAATGAAGTATTTTCCCTTACTTGCAATACGCGCATAAGCCCCCTTATCTCGCCGCATGCGCATAAATAACACCACCCTTATGTCGCCTTATGCACATCTCGCCACCCTTATACTCAACACAAGAACAATCACCCGCATCACACGTACACATGCGCCACAATATTAATACCAAAGTCACAACAAGATATAACCCACGACTTAACAATAATGTTGTAATGACCCGACCGATCGCTTTGTATATTATAGCCATGTTCCCCTATTTATTGCCTCTTCTATGTGTGTTTGTGGTTACGCTACTTGTCGGGGTGATTGGTTGGTTTCAGGTGAGTTTTGGATTGATTTGGGACACTTAGTCCCTGAGTTAAAGGCCCTAATTATAAGAGTTGATCGGAGTTTGACTTTTATGTAGACGACTCCGAAATTGTATTTTGATGGCTCCAATATCTTCGTATGGCAATTTTTTACTAAGGCTTATGTCCGAATGTTGATTTGGAGGTCCGTAGGTTGATTTAATACTTTTTGGAGAAAGTTGGAATGTTGAAAGTTTGGAAGGTTGAGAGGTTTGACCGATGGTTGACTTTATTGATAGCATGCCCGGATTGTGATTTCGGGAGTTGGTATATGTCCGATGTATCATTTGGGGCTTGCATGCAAAATTTTAGGTCATTCAGAGTTGTTTAGGCTTGTTCGGTGCAAATTTTGAATTTGAAAATGTTCATTAGTTCATTTGGCTTGAATTGAGGTACGATTCATAGTTTTGATGTCATTTGGTGTGATTTGAGGCCTCGAGTAGGTTTGTGTTATATTTTGGGATTAGTTGGTATGATTGGACGGGGTCCCGGGGGCCTCGGGTATGTTTCGGATGAGTTTCAGGCCATTTCTACATGTTTTGGAACTGTTGGTTCGCGAAGTGAAGGTCGCTTCCATGAAGGTTTGGGTGCAGTGATCTTCGCAATCGTGCTAGTATGGACGCATTCGCGTAGAAGGGAGTTCATCAGGGGGGGGGAGCAGACTAACTAGTAAGCCTTCGCGATCACGTAAGGCTTCCCGCATTCGTGTTGTGGCAAGGTGGTCACGCATCACGTTCGCGACAGGACGCTCGCGTTCGCGTAAGCCAATTCTGGGGCACTTCGTGATCACGACGTAGGTCTCGCGATCACGAAGTATAACACCTGGGCAGATTATATAGTACTCTATTTTGAGGGGTTGGTTTATTTTAACATATTTTGAATTATAAAGCTCGGTTTTGGGCGATTTTGGAGGGGAGTTTCATGATTTGGATCAGGGTAAATATTTTTGACTCAGATTTGTCCATTATTCATGATTCCATATTTATTTTTATCATTTAATTGGTGATTTGAATTGGAAAAATTGGGATTTTAGTAAAAACTTTTCTAAAGTATAAAATGAGGATTTGAAGGTCGATTTGAGGTCAAAATTAGATGATTTTGGTGTGACCGGACTCGTAATTGAATGAGTTTTCATAATTTGTGAGTTATACCGGGTTCTGGGGTGTGGACCTGGGGTTGACTTTTTGATTTTCGCTAAAGACTGAATCTTTATTATTCGAAATTACTTTCTATGACTTTTATTTATGATATTAAGTTATTTTGGCTAGATTCGAGCCGTCCGGAGTTAGATTTGCGTGGGAAGGGCTTATTAGTGAATTGATTTAGCTTGTTCAAGGTAAGTATCTTATCTAACTTTGTATGAGAGAACTACCCCTTAGGATTTGGTTTGATTGTACTATTTAAATCATATGGAAGACGTGTACATGAGGTAACGAGTGTGCACACGAGCTTTTGAAGATGTTAATCACATGTATTTAAAGTGCGAATTTGTCTGGTTTAGACTCTTAGGATAATCACATGTATTTAATTGAAGTTGTTATCATTTGTTCCACCTTTTATTGTCAAATTTATTCTTACATGCTTTAATTAAAGTCGTCATTACGTGTTCTAGTTTCCATTGTCGTGGTTGCTCTTACATGCATTATTAGTAGTTGTTGTTACATGCCATTATTTTCGTTGTTGAGTTATTTTCATGCATTTAGTCGTAGTTGCTATTTCATGCTATCACTTGAAGTGTTAAGTTTATGTTTTGCACTTAAATTAGAAGTTGACATTTCACGGGAATATTTTCATTGTTGAATTATTGAAGTTGTAGTTGTGAAAGCTATTAACACATTGGGGTTGAAGTTATTGATTATTGGGGTATCTCTCCTTGATGAGTTAGTTCTCGTTCACTTTGTTGTTATTAAAATTCTTGTACGCATTATGATTGAGTCGTGGGCTATGTGTTATGGTAACATTGGTATTATTGATTTTGACAATGTTGTGGCATATGGGCACGTGTGGTGCGAGTTGATTATTGTGGTGTGATATTGATGCGCATGCGGCGGTATAAGGATAGGGGTTGATGTGCATGTATTGAGATAATGTGGAATTTATACGCGTGTTTCTAGTAGGAAATGACTTGAAGACACACAGTGAGATAAGGGAGCTAAAGCGCGTGTAGCTATTTCGGGAAAAATATTTTTAAGAAAATATAAATGCAAGGCTAACGCGGCGATATAAGGAAGATTGTGATTGTAAATTGTGAAATGTGGGTATGAGGTGTGGTTCCTCGGTTGTGATTCTTGTTGTACATTCGATGTTGAAAAGGCTTGTTGATTGAATTGTTATTGTTATTCCTTCATTTGTTTTACTTGTATTTGACTGTATATAATTACTTGTTGTTCTTATCATATGCTCATTCTTTTTTGTACTTATTGCTTTAATTTCTGTTGTTCCCTTATATCATCGTACTATTTTTTTGTCATTTATCTCTTTGTTTTTTGTTATTATATTATATTAATATTTTGCACAGGTTTCTATGTCTAGTAGGTGTCTTGATCTGGCCTCGTCAATACTCTATTGAGGTTAGGCCTGATACTTACTGAGTACCATTGTGGTGTACTCATGCTAAACTTCTACACATTTTGTACAGATCCAGTTAGTTCTGCTCATGTCAGACGCATACCTCAAAGACTTTAAGGTATACCTTCTTGACGCTCGCAGGCCTCAGAGTCACCTTATACTACTCTCTTTTCTTCTGTTATCTTTACATCAAACAATATTGTATTTTGAAATTTCTAGACTTCTTAGAGCTTATGACTTAGTTTCACCGATTTTGGGAATTTTGTGATGTTATTCAGTATTGATGTTATAATGAGATTTATCAGTTTAATTTAATACTTAGAGTCATTGTTTCTGTTAAATTCTCTTATGTGTTAGGCTTAACTAGTCTTAGAGATTAGGTGCCATCACGAAATCCTAAGGTGGGAATTTGGGGTCGTGACAAATTGGTATCAGAGCTCTAGGTTCATAGGTGCTACGAGTCATAAGCAGGTTTAGTAGAATCTTGCGGATCGGTATGGAGATGTCTATACTTATCTTCGAGAGGCAACAAAACTATTAGGAAAAATTCTACTTCTTTGATTCCTTATTGTGCGAATTTGTTGATTTCGAAATCTGATTCTTTGTCTATTCTCTCACAGATGGTGAGGACACGCACTGCTGGATCAGATGATAAGACAGTAGCGCCCCCTGCTAGAGCCGCGAGAGGCCGGGGTAGAGGCCAAGGAGGAGCAAGTGTTGTAGCCACAGCACCTGCCCGTGCAGCGATTGAGGAGCCACCAGTAGCTCCGGTTGGGGGACAAGCACTCGAGGCGCATGTTGTTACCCCTTGACTTTAGGAGACCCCAACACACGTTTTGAGTATGTTCGGCACTCTAGAATAGGTGGGATTGAACCCCCATTGCACCAGCTACATCTCAGGCTGGGGGAGGAGCTCAGACTCCCGCGATCGATACCCCAGAGCAGCGGGCCCGGGTTGATCAGGTTCCAGGAGCTATACCTGTACAACCCGTCATTCCGATTTAGCCTGAGGTCAGGCTAGAGGCATCTGAGGACATATGATCCTCTTACTTTCAGTAGCACAATTATTGAGGATGCACAGGGTTTTCTAGACAAGTGCCACCTTATTCTCCGCACCATGGGCATTGTGGAGGTGAGCGAAGTTGCCTTCAGTATATTTCAGCTATCAGGAGTAGCATATAGGTGGTGACAGGCTTACGAGAAGGGTAGGCTAGTTGATGTATCCCCACTCACTTGGGCTCAATTTTCAGAGATATTTTTGAGAGAGTTTGTTCCTCAAAACCTCCGGGATACATGGCGCACAGAATTTGAGCAGTTATGTTAGGGGACTATGACAGTGTCAGAGTATGCTATCATATTCAGTGAGTTGTCCTGACATGCACCTGATTTGATTTTTACAATCAGAGAGTGAGTTTGCAGATTCATCGAAGGGCTCAGTTATGGTCTTAGGTTCAGTATGGCTCTGGAGTTGGAGATGGATACTCCATTTCAATATGGCTCTGGAGTTGGAGAGGGATACTCCATTTCAATAGGTTGTAGAGATCGCCCGGAGGTTGGAGAGTATGCAGGGCCGGGAGAGGGAGGACATGGAGGCCAAGAGGCCTCGAGATTTTGGAGGATTTTATGGTGTCCCAAGCTACAGTTTCAGCCCATCATGGCAGAGGGTATGTGAGCCGGCTAGTTCATTCAGCACTTCCAGCTACTCGCAGTGCTCCGGCTATTCTGAGATCTCAGGTCGCCCATTATGCACAGACACTTTCCAGTGCACCTCCTACATGGGGTGCCTTTAGCGGTCAGTCTAGCCGACCAAGCCAGAGTCAGTTTTAGCAGCTGATTCTAATCCACACTTAATAATAAGTAGGAAATGGTTGTTGCAATTATAATACCAACTTGAGTCAGGGTCGAATTTCACAAGGAGTTTTAAGATCGGTATTAAAGTAAATACTCGAGAAGAGAACGTGAAATAGCTTAATTATACTTCCAAACAAAGAGAATGATTGTTATCTAATTTAACAACTAAGAAATTAGACTAAGTAAAAGCAACTAGAGAATATTTTTTTTGGTGTTTTTAATCAATAGAGGAAAACCCTAGGAATGTAACCTTCATGTCACGCCCCAACCTCGGGGAGCGCGACCGGCGCTCAACTGAGTGAACTCGGTCGAGCAAGCCTAGTAAACCTTTCCTATCCGACTCATTCATAATCCAAAAAGGGAACGCATTACCATTTGTAAAACAAGGGAGAGATCAGTTATATAAATATATAAACGTGGCTAGTTCATTTTTCCTTATATAGGTACATTATGCCATAGTTGAGTTTCCAAAATACAACTCGATCCAACGACCACCCCAACACACATACATGACCCACATAAACGTCTATGGAGCCTCTAAGGGTACAAAAGAGCAACATAACAATGCCGACAACAAGGCCCCGGCTATACTGCAAAATATGAAAACTTATACAAAAATAAAAAGACTACATGACCCCAGGAAGAAATGGGGCTCACCAAGACTACTGTGATGAGTGTGAGGGAGAGCACCACTACCTGCGATCGGCTCTATCTGCGATGGAACCACCTCCATTCAAAGATGTAGCACCCCCGGCAAAAATGACGTTAGTATTGTCGAATAGTACTAGTATGTAAGGCAAACACTAATCTTAGTAGAATGAACGGTGAAACAAAGAGAAGGCAGTTATAATGATCAATAAGTACTTCACAAAAATACAAAGAAACACCAAGTAAGGATCACATAGTTTCCAATTCAATCTTTCCATCTTTTTAGGTTAATAATCTTTAGTGCCAAAGCCACAACTCACAATGCCACCGTGTTTTTACACGAAGTCCAGTCTCGGCCCGACCGGCTAAGCCATCTCAAGTGAGACATATCCTTTCCACAATGTAAATCAATAATTCCAACACAAATGCCACCATGTGTACAACATGGCGTCTGATCTCAACCCGATCGGCTAAGCCATCTCACTTGAGACATAACTTCTTTCAATTGCTCACTCAATTCACATCTCTTTCCCATATTTTGTTACATGGCACAAACAACCTCATTTATTAAGTAGTTCTTGGAACTTGGGCATATTTTACAATTCAAGTCTTTCCCTTTTTATTCATTCAAATAACGTCATCTTTCATGTCGATAAGTACCATCACATAAGGCATTGCACACATAAGGGAAGGAGCTTGGAAAATCATAATCACGTTATCAAATAGCATGATGACATGGTAAGCATCTAAAACGATTAGGGAACATGAATCTTTCAACCCAACACACTAAGGCAAATAATTCTAGTATGATCAAGTTGGAACTTACACCAATTATTCGGACACCAGGAGTTCGATTCTAGGAAGAAAAGAGTTAGCCATACATACCTCAATTGCGCTTCTTTAGACTCTACAATTATCCGGAACCCTTAGCAACCTCAATCTATTTTAGCAATATACAAATTAAACCCAAAATTAGGAAAACGTTCATGGTTCTAGTTCACTTTTTATTTTTCCCACACTCTTTATCACATGCATGAAAGATGAACCACCCTCATACCCCATTATAGCTATGTTTGAAATTAAGAGCTGGGGTGATGAAGTCTTACCCTATTTGGATGAAGAATTTGGTGCTCTACTTAAATATTTTTAAGCTTTGAGTGATGGTAGAATATTAATAGATGAAAATTAGGCCCTCCCTCTAGAACCCTCTCTCTCACACACTAGAAATATCAGAAATGAGCTTCAAAATAGACTAAAGGGGTGTTTTAACAGAATGGGGGTCGGGTTTTAAATTAAGAAAATGGATGCCCCGACACAGGTCTGCGGTCGCATATGCGACCGCATAATGGTTATGCGTTCCACAAAGTGACCGCAGAAATGACCCTCAGGGGCCTGAACTTTCGGCCGAGGTATGCGACTAGTATGCGGTCCGCATACTTTTTCTGCGGTCGCATAATGCACCACAGAACTCCCTCCGCAAAAACCCAAGAGGGATTATGCTACCGATATGCGGTCCGCATAGTGGTTATACGATCGCATAATCGACCGCAAAATTGACCTTAAATTGGCCAACTTACTGATTCACTCTGCGACCATTATGCGGTCCGCAGAGTGATTATGCGGCTGCATAATGGGCCGTAGAAATGTGATCTTCTGCGAAACATTTTCCTCTAAGTCCGTAGGGTACTGTCCAATCCAAAAAGTCCGACCACGGCGAGCAACTTCGCCGCAAAGAATTTCTACTATAATAACGCAGGAATCTATCTTGGCACCACGAAACCCCGAGTTTTTTGTTTAAATTTTTACGGGTCCCTACACTTTACCTAGGTGTAAACCTAATGGATATACTAATTTAATGCTTCTTTGGTAGATCATGGTGTATTATCACTCTCAATTCTTAAGTACCCACTCACTACCTCTCGGTCATAGAGTGGTTATGCCCAAATTGGCTTTCTTAAGACCAAATAGGTAGCAATATAAGCAATTGATATGAGCTCAAATGGGATTATTCCTATCTCTAGTTCAAATCCTTTAATCAAACTAGTCAAAACCTTAACTAGCTCAATTTCTGGTTAGTCAAGTTTTCCTAGACTAGGTTCCTCTTTCTCAAGTAAGAACTATGTCAAATAGGCATGAATCAATGTTTACAACCATTAATTCTAGATATAATGCATAAACAAGGCTAAATAACAAACACCAAATCATAAACAAGCATTAGTATTAACAACCCATAAGTTTTACATTCTAGGGTTGGGTCTTAACCCTAGATAAAATCTAGCTATTCATGATAATTGACATAGAAAAATGAAAAGAAGAAGTAATTAAAGACATAAAACTAGAATTAAAGTGTAAAACTAATGGGTCTTCTCTAATTGTTACTCCAAATTGCCCAAAATAGCTAACTATAACTGCTAGCTGCTGCTACAGTATAAAAGTTGCCCTAAAAAAGTGTTTCCTGTCTATTTATAATGTCCAGAATTTTGCTGACAAAAATGCCCTTCCGGAGGTTCTGCGACTACACAATTTGATGTGTGGACCGCACTTCAGCTCCTGCTCTTGCAACAAGAGGAGTTCTATAACCGCACAATTATCTCTGTGGCTGCACTTCAGCTTCCGCGGTTGTAGATTTTAGTTGCGGACCACGCTCTCAAGAGGCTTCACACTTGGTCTTCTACACCTTCTCTGAACTCATCAGGCTTTGTCAGTGCGACCAGCTTATGCGGCCACACAATTTGGTGTGCGGACCACACTTCTATAAAACTCCTCAGAAGCTTCAAGGCTTCATCTGTGGCCGCACTTCTATTTCTGCGGACCGCATGATCATTTGTGGCCGCAGAATTACTTCTACGGACTGCACTTCTGCTTCCATATCTCCTTTTTGCCTTGTTGAGTTGGAATTATCCTTTTTGCGTTAGATTTCATGATTGAGTTCCAATCCTCTAATATGCCTGTAATTCATATAATTTTATTAGATTTGGAAACGAAAATCACTATTTTCGGACCAAAAATAACGTAAGAAAGTACTAATAAGTAGTTATAATCGACACTTATCAGCAACCACGCCCATCAAGATCTTGTTTCGAGTGTGGTGATGCGAGACATATGGTGAGGGACTGTCCCAGGATTAGAAGGGGTGCAGCTCCACAGGCTCCATGGATTCCACAGGGTCCACATATTATGGTTGCTACTCCAGTTGCCTCTCTACCTATACCGCTAGCTAGGGGTGGAGGTCAGGTAGGTAGAGGTCGCCCTAGAGGAGGAGGCCAAGCTCGTTTCTATGTTTTTCCTAGTAGGACGGAGGTTGTTGCATCAGATGCGGTCATCACATGTATTGTTCTGGTCTGTCATAGGGATGCATAAGTTTTATTCGATCCAGGTTCCACTTATTCATATGTGTCATCTTACTTTGCTCCATATTTGGATATATCTCGTGGTTCTTTGAGTGCTCATGTATATGTGCCCACGCCTGTAGGAGATTCTATTATTGTAGACCGTGTTTACTGGTCATGTTTAGTCACCATTAGTGGTTATGAGACCAGAGTTAATTTATTGCTATTCAGTATGGTAGACTCTGATGTGATATTGGGCATGGAATGGTTGTCGCCCTATCACGCTATTCTGGATTGTCACGCCAAGATTGTAAAATTGGCTATGCTAGGGCTGCCGCGGTTGGAGTTGAGGGGTGCATTGGATTATATTCCTAGCAAGGTAATGTCCTTTATAAAGGCACATCGAATGGTTAAGAAGGGGTGTGATACATATCTAGCCTTTGTGAGAGATGTCAGTGCTGATACTCCTACCGTTGAGTTAGTTCCAGCAGTGAGAGATTTCCCAGAGGTGTTTCCAGCCGACCTACCGGGCATGCCGCACGATAGGATATCGATTTTGGTATTGACTTAGTAATGGGCACTCATCACATTTCTATTCCACCATATCCTGTGGCACTAGAGGAGTTAAAGGAATTAAAGGAACAACTTCAGGATTTGCTTGATAAGGGTTTCATCTGGCCGAGTGTCTCGCCTTGGGTTGCTCCAGTTGTATATGTGATGAAGAAAGACGGCTCTATGAGGATGTGTTTTGATTATAGGCAGCTAAACAAAGTTTTAGTCAAGAACAAGTACCCACTACCCTGCATTGATGACTTATTTGATCAGCTTCCATGTGCTAGAGTGTTCTCGAAGATTGATTTGAGGTCAGGTTATCATCAGCTGAATATTCGGGATTCAAACATTCTGAAGACTGCTTTTAGGACTCGCTATGGACACTATGAGTTTCTGGTGGTTTAATTTGGGCTAACCAATGCCCCAACAACATTTATGCACTTGATAAATAGTGTGTTCCAACCATATCTTGATTCTTTCGTCATCGTGTTCATTGACAACATATTGGTGTATTCTCGCAGCTGGGAGGATCATGAGTAGCACCTTAGGATCGTACTCCAAACCTTGATGGAGAAAAAGTTATATGCAAAATTCTCCAAGTGTGAGTTTTGGCTTGATTCAGTGGTATTTTTGGGTCATGTGGTGTCTAGTAAGGGGATTAAAGTGGATCCGAAGAAGGTGGAGGTAGTTCAGAGTGAGTTTTGGCTTGATTCAATGGTATTTTTGGGTCATGTGGTGTCTAGTAAGGGGATTAAAGTGGATCTGAAGAAGGTGGAGGTAGTTTAGAGTTGGCCCAGATCCGTCTTCTGCTACAGAGATTCAGAGTTTTCTAGGTTTGGCTATTTATTATCATCATTTTATAGAGTGATTTTCTTCCATCATAGATCCTTTACCCAGATTGACTCAGAAGGGTGCCCCATTCAGGTGGTCTGACGAGTGTGAGAAGAGCTTTCAGAAGCTCAAGACAGCATTGACTACAACTCTGGTTCTAGTCTTGCCTTCAACTTCGGGTTCATATATAATGTATTGTGATGCTTCGCAGATTGACATCAAATGGGTATTGATGCAGGAGCGTAGGGTGATTGGTTATGCTTCACGTCAGTTGAAGCCCTATGAGAGGAACTACTCGGTACATGATTTAGAGTTGGCTGCCATTGTTCACGCATTGACGATTTGGAGGAACTATCTCTACGGTGTGTCTTGTGAGGTATTCACAGATTATAGGAGTCTACAACACTTGCTTTAGCAAAAGGATCTAAACTTGAGGCAGCGAAGGTGGTTAGAGATGTTGAAAGACTATGATATCACAATTTTATATCATCCAGGAAAAGCCAATGTGGTGGCCGATGCCTTGAGTATGAAGGTAGAGAGTATGGGTAGCCTTGCATATATTCCAGTTGGGGAGAGACCGTTAGCATTGGATGTTCATGCTTTGGTCAATCGGTTCATGAGGTTAGCTATTTCGGAGCCTAGCTAGGTTTTTGCTTGCGTGGTTTCTCGGTCTTCTTTGGATGAACACGTCAGTATGATGATCCACACTTTCTTGTCCTTAAGGACACTGTGTAGCACGGTGATGCCAAGGAGGTTTCTATTATAGATGACGGGGTGTTGAGGATGCAGGGCCGAATTTGTGTGCCCAAGGTGGATGGGTTGCATGAGTTGATTCTTGAGGATGCCCACAGTTCGCAGTATTCCATTCATCCAGGTGCCGCTAAGATGTATCGGGATTTGAGGCAGCACTATTGGTAGAGAAGAATGAATAAAGATATAGTAGAGTATGTGGCTCGGTGTTTGAACTTTCAGTAGGTGAAGAAAGAGCATCATAGGCCAGGCGTTTTGCTTCAGAGACTTGAGATTCCAAAGTGAAAGTGGGAGCATATTACCAAAGATTTCATTGTTGGGCTCTCACGGACCTTGAGGAAATTTGACACAGTATGGGTTATTGTAGATAGACTGATCGAGTCTGCACACTTTATACCAGTTATGACTACCTACTCTTCAGACCAGCTAGCTCAGATCTATATCCTTGAAATTGTTTGTTTGCATGGTGTGCCGGTGTCCATTATCTCCGATTGAGGCACGTAGTTCACATTGTATTTTTGGAGAGTTGTGCAGCATGAGTTAGGTACACACGTCGAGCTGAGCACAACATTTCACCCCCAGACGCACGAGCAGTCCGAGCGCGCCATTCAGATCTTGGAGGATATGCTACGTGCCTATGTTATGGATTTCGGGGGTTCATGGGATTAGTTCTTACCGCTTGCAGAGTTTGCCTAAAACAATAGCTACCAATCAAGTATTCAAATGGCTCTTTATGAGGGAGGCAGTGTCATTCTCCAGTTGGTTGGTTCGAGCCATGGGAGGTTAGGTTGTCGGATGTTGATTTGGTTCGGGATGCCTTGGAGAAAGTCAAGTTGATTTAGGATCGGCTTCGTACAACACATTATAGGCAGAAGAGTTATGTTGATCGGAAGGCTCGTGATGTAACATTTATGGTGAGAGAGGGGTTTGCTTAGAGTTTCACCCATGAAGGGTGTGATGAGATTTGAGAGGAAGGTAAAGTTGAGCTCTAGGTGTATTGGCTCTTTTGAGATCTTCAGAGAGTTCGTGAGGTGGCCTACGAATGACTCTCTCATTTATATAACGAAAGTAACTTAATCTGTGACAAAAGAACGGGTAGCATTTCCCCTGATTTTACTGCTCCCTTATGCCTACTATAGGCGAGACAACAACACAATACAATCAACAACTCAAAAACAACTTAACTACAATTCGGGACCTTTAATACAACAAAACCCCCAAATATACCATAACCGGACAATCAACAAGTTATCAATTAGCCTGAAACTGCAACGACGAGTATCCAGCCCACTACCCTACCACATGTGGTGTTTCTCCATGCCCTTTATCCTTCCAAACTCCATAAATCAGCAGCACAAGAGGCCAACATGAGTGAACTACAAAACAGTCCACAAAAAGTGGAATAAATCAAACTCACGGCTTCCGATCACCGTCCCGGGAGTTCTAACTATTAGGAAATGAAATTATCAACCTTCCTTGATATTTAAAAGCTTAAATACAGAAAGTATGCATTTTATTAACTATGAAGTACCTTCCAAAACTCAAACTACAAAGAAAAAGAGAGGCGGTGTAATGATACTTATGTCGTAGTGATCGTTCTAATGTTATCAGTTCTTGATTTCGTACTCGGGATGTTAATACTTTTTGAAATCCATGTAGAAAGCTTAAGGGTAAGTTTTAAGGTCTTATTTTGGTCGGGGTATATGGAAAAATGAGGAAAGAGATGACATAAGGCACATATATATCCACTTTTGAAAAGTCAAAGAGGTGCTAGCTTGGCACCCTAGCATTGGCCCATCTTCAGGCGCTTATATCTTTTTATCCGGATATCATATGAATGAACGGTTAAGAGTGTTGGAGGATCCTTAGTCAAAAAGCTTCACGAGAAGGCAAATCCTTAGTCAGTGTTTCCGCAACTTAAATCCGATTTTTCTCAAACTTTATATTTTATATCCAAACATCATCTGTAGTCATATTATGACTTTAAACTTATTTAAATCATGATTAACAAGTCTCATATTCACTATACATCACCTTGGGATGCATAGGGTATAACAATCTTTCCCCCTTAGCAACATTCGTCCTCGAATGTTAAACTCCAAAAGATCTATAGAAATTTTGGCAGAGTATTCTCTGTAATGCTCTACTACCAACCTGTTACGTAGCAAACCCAACAATATAAAGACACACGGGGCCACGATCATCAATAACACCAATGGACTCACACGACCAATGACAGTAACAAACATAAGAATACAATATCATATACGCACCTAAAGGTTGTGATGTCTCCATCTGCTCCTCCTCCGGAAGAGGAAACAAATGAGGATACCTAGACTTCATGTCTTCTTCAGCTTCCCAAGTCATTTCCTTCACATTCTTGTTTCTCCAAGGTACTTTAACCGAAGCTACGTCCTTAGTTCTCAATCTCTGAACTTATCAATCTAGTATAGTAATAGGAGCTTCCTCATATGATAGCTGCTCTGTGACCTGAACATCATCAACTGGAACGACTCTAGAATGATCTTTGATACACTTACGGAGCATAGACACAAGAAAGACTGATGTACAGACTTAAATTTGGAAGGCAAGTCTAACTCATATGCTACCTGGCCTACTCTGCGTATAATCTTATAAGGTCCAATATTCTGAGGACTAAGATTTCCTTTCTTACCGAATCTCATAAAACCTTTCATCGGTGATACCTTTAGGAATACCCAGTCGTCTACCTGAAACTCCAAGTCTTGTCGTCGATTATCTGTAAAGGACTTTTGACGACTCTGAGCTGCTAATAGCCTTTCCTGGATGGTATAAAATATCAACATCATAGTATTTCAGTAGATCCAACCATCGCCTCTGACATAAATTCAATTCCTTATGCTTGAAGACATATCATAGGCTCTTATGATCTGTATAGATATCAACATGAATGCCACACAAATAGTGCCTCCACATCTTTAGTGCATGAATCACCGCGGCTAACTTTAAATCGTGGGTCAATTAATTATTCTCATGCTTTCTTAGTTGTCTAGAAGCATAAGCGACAGCCTTACCATGTTCCATCAATACACAACCCAACACCCGAAGTGTCACAATAGATAACATAACCATTGGTTCCCTCTGGGAGTGTCAAAACCGGTGCTGAAGTCAATCTGTCCTTCAATGACTGGAAACTCTACTCACAAGCATCAGTCTACTGAAACTTAGTTGCTTTCTGAGTCAACTTTGTCAATGGTGCTGAAAAAGAAGAAAATCCTTCTACAAATCTCCTGTAATAACTTGCCAAACACAGGAAACTATGAACCTCCGTTGGTGTCGTGGTTCTAGGCCAAGTCTTCACTGCTTCCATATTCTGTGTATCAACTCGGATACCCTCACCTGAAATAATATGCCCAAGGAAAGATACAGAATTCAAACAGAATTCACATTTAGAGAATTTTGCGTACAACTTCCTTTCTTGTAGAACTCTGAGCACAATACGCAAATGATATGCATGCTCAGCCTCTGAACGGGAGTAAACCAAAATACCATATATAAATACAATCACGAATGGATATATAACGGGTCTGAATACACGATTCATCAAGTCCATGAATACTGCTGGGGCATTGGTCAAACCGAATGACATAACACAAAACTCACAGTGCCCGTATCTGGTCCTGAATGCTGTCTTCAGAATATCTTTATCTTTAACCCTTACCTGATAGTACCCAGACCTCAAGTCTATCTTCGAGAAACACCTGGCACCCTGCAACTGATCAAATAAATCATTAATCTTCAGGAGCGGGTACTTATTCTTGATCATCGCCTTATTGAACTGCCTGTAATCAATACACATCCACAAGGAACCATATTTATTTCTAAACAATAACACAGGTGCTCCCCACGGTGATGTGTTGGGTATGATAAAGCCATTTTCAAGCAAATCCCTTAGTTGTTCTTTCAACTCTCTCAGCTCTGCAGGTTCCATTCTATAAGGAGGAATAGATATCGGCTGTGTATCTGGTAATATGTCAATAGAAAACTCAATCTTCTGCTCTGGCAGAAGGCCTGGAAGCTCATCGGGAAACTCATTAACCACCAGAATAGACTAAAGGGTCCGTGACTCTACTTTCACATCCTGTACCCGAACTAAGTGATAAATATATCCCTTTCTGATCATCTTCCTTGCCTTGAGATAGGAAATAAACCTACCTCTCGGCGACACAATTTTACCTTTCCACTCCAGAACTGGCTCTATGGAAACTGGAACCGAACCATCTTTGATCTATATCTAACGTTAGCATAACAAGAAGCCAACCAATCCATTCCCATTATAACATCAAATTCTACCATATCTAACTCAATCAGGTCTGCTGCTGTAGAACGACTATGAACTACTACTATACAATCTCTATATACCTGTCTAGCTATCACTGGATCCCCAGCAGGTGTAGACACCTCAAAAGGTCCAATCAACTCAGGTTTTATCCCAAACTTATTAGCAATCAACGGAATGACGTATAATAAGGTGGAACCTGCATCAATCAATGCATATACAACATATGAGGAGACTGATAATATACCTATAACAACATCAGGTGACAACTCCTGATCCTGTCGACCCATTAATGCATAAATGCAGTTCTAAGGACCGCTCGAGCTACATGCTCCATCTCTGCCTTTACCATGACCGGCTGGTGCCTAGGAACCTAGCCTGGTCAGGGGGGGTGTACTGATGATGATAAACCAGCTACAGATCCTGCTGACTGAACTATACCCACACCACCTCTCGTCGGATAATTTCTCATAACATGGCCTAGATGATCACAAGTATAACAAACACCCAACCCCATAAGGAACTGCCGGACATGCTGCTTACCACACTAAGCACATCGTGGCAAGGGTGGCCTCATCTGACTTGACTCACCCCTATACTGAAAAGTAAAGGCCCTGGAACTTTGACTGGGCCCTGAATATATGGAACGATCAAATCTCCTATTGGAAAACTAAAGGGGTTCACTAGCCGATGGATGGATTGGATAACTCGGGTACTGCTATCTCTGACCACCTCGAAACTCACCAGAAGGACCTGAAGATCTTGCTTTCTTACTCTGACCCATATCATGCTCACAATCGGCCCTCTACTTCTGATTACGCTCCTCTACACCCTATGCGTACGCTTGAATATGAGAAATATCCATGCCTGGCAGAAGTGAGACCGACATACAGTCATTAAGCAAGTGCGGCTCCAACCCCATCACGAACGATGAACCCGATCCTCCATCTTAGCTACAATAGTAGGAGCATAGCTAGCCAAAGAATCAAACTGAAGGATGTACTCCCGAACACTCATATTACCCTGCCAAAGGGTCAAGAACCTATCAACTCTGGACCGTCTAAGCTCTGGTGGCAAATAATGACGAAGAAAAGCCTCTTTAAACTCATGCCATACTGCTGGAAGGGCATCCTCACCTCTGGACAACTCCTAAGACTCGTGCCAATTAACTGCAACATCCTGAAGTTTATAGGAAGCTAGCTTAACTGACTCAGTCGCAGTGGCCTTCATTACCCTCAAAGTCCTCTGCATCCTATCGATAAATACCTGAGGGTCCTCATTTGGATCTGCTTCAGTGAATACCGGAGGGTCCAAATTAATGAAATCACGAACCCTCGCATTGATGTCCCTATCTGCATGACCAATACCTACTTCCTGGCACCGAGCTTGTGCGGCTACTAATCGAGTCAATAACTTAATAGCTTCTCTCATCTCCAAACCCGGTGCATCTAGATGAGGAGCTGGGGGTACTGTGGTGGGTGCAGGAGATGGTGCCCCATGAGTATCCTCTGGAGATGGCAGGGTTTGTGAAGTCTGAGATGGAGTCTCTCTCTGAGACTCTCCCTGAGCCCTGATAACTCGTGGCTCTCGACTCGTATCCCTGAGCCCTGATAACTCGTGGCTCTCAGCCACAGACTTATCCTTCTGGGCGGCTGTATCCTTCTTAGGCATCACTTGAAAACATAATATATCGCTAGGAAATGAATCCGTATATCGCACGATCTAAGATAAGAAGGGAAGATAACATCCTATATGTCCTGCAGCCTCCTATTTATACGTGTGGTGCACAACACACTCATAAATAAGACTTTACAATTCACGGTCTGTAGACAATTCACGGTCTGTAGACAACCCTAGGACATAACTGCTTTGATACTACTTTTGTCAAGACCCAAACTGATGGGCCGTGACGAGTGCCCGAGTCCTACCTTTCGAACACCCCTAAGCATACATCTAAGATATAAACATGAAATAGGGGTAGGTCATGCATAACATCTGTCAATAAACTACTGAATTATGTGAATAACATATGTAAGGAAACATCCCCAAAAGACATATATATATATATATATAGCCTGCTATGGACAACTATATATCAAAATAGAAGCCAACAAGGCCACATACTATCCAACTATACATGACTGTCTATAGACCTCTAATAGAGTGTACACCTGTATAAAGGATGGGACTGGGCCCCGTCATACCCATAGATGTATACAAAATATTGTACCAAAACCCAATAGCAGCTCCTGATCAAATATAGCACACCAACTCTTGCTGAGCAAGGATCCTAAGAAAGGGGACCGTCAACTTGTCTACTTGCACCTACGGGCATAAAATACAGCCCCCCAGGCAATAGGGACATCATGACGAATAATGTACCGAGTATGTAAGGCATAAAAATCAATATATAAAAGACATGAAAAAATCATGGAGTAAAGGACTTAACCTGTGAGTCTGAATTACTCGGTGAATCATGAAACTTTATAATGTCATGCATATGCGTATAAATGTTATATCATGCATATGTATGTGCGTACATAACATCATCAAGCCTTTGAGGGAATCCATCATATCATCTCGGCCTTAGTAGGCAAATTCACCAACGTATACCAACTGATCAGATTGTGGTGCATATATAATGCCGCAACCTTTTTCCATACCCCATATATATATATAATATATATGTATATAACGTCATCTGGTCATAGGTCAATGTACATGTAAAAATGAATGCAATGCATAAGAAGTAAGTCAATAAGATCTCTCGGTACGTCATAAGATCAATATGCCTTTGATTAATATCACGAAGTAATTTTTATCAACTTAAATATTTTATGAGACCCATGAACAGACGATATGATAGTAGGAAATATGGGGAATCAAGAACACAGGCAAACCTAGTATTTCTAAGAATAGAATCATTTGTGAAAGTTGCGTTCTTGCTCGTTTTGTTGTATCATATGGATCATGCCAAAAAGAAAGAAGGGATAGCCTTAATATACCTTACAGAAATCTGTCCAATAACAATGCTAAACTCAGCTCACTGCACCTTAATCTACAACAATGACAGTGAAGCTATTGTCAAGTTACGAATGACTCTCTCATTTATATAACGAAAGAAACTTAATCTGTAACAAAACAATGGGCAATATTTCCCCTAATTTTACTGCTCCCTCAAGCCTACTATAGGGGAGACAACAACACAATACAATCAACAACTCAAAAACAACCTAACTACAATCTGGGACCTTTAATACAACAAAAACCCCAAATATACCATAGCACACCCAATCAACAAGTTACCAATTAGCCTGAAACTGCAACGACGAGCGACCAACCCACTATCCTACCATATGTGGAATTTCTCCATGCCCTTTATCCTTCCAAACCCCATAAATCAACAACACAAGAGGCCAACATGAGTGGACTACAAAACAGTCCACTAAAAGTGAAATAAATCGAACTCACGGCTTCCGATCACTGTCCCGTGAGTTCTAATAATTAGGAAACTAATTTATCAACCTTCCTTAATATTTAAAAGCTTAAATACAGAAATTAGGCATTTTATTAACTATGAAGTACCTTCCAAAACTCAAACTAAAAATAAAAAGAGAAGCGGTATAGACTGAAGGGTCGGTGAATTTGCTTTAACATCCTGTACCCGAACTAAGTGATAAATATAGCCCATTCTTATCATCTTCCTTGCCTTGAGATAGGAAATAAACCTACCTCTCGGTGACACAGTATTACCTTTCCACTCCAGAACTGGCTCCCTTGGAAACTGGAACTGAACCATATTTGATCTACAATCAATGTTAGCATAACAAGAAGCCAACCAATCACTTCCCATTATAACATCAAATTCTACCATATCTAACTCACTCAGGTCTGCTACTGTAGAACGACTATGAACTACTATACAATCTCTATATACCTGTCTAGCTATCACTGGATCCCCAACAGGTGTAGACACCTCAAAAGGTCCAATCAACTCAGGTTTTTTTCCAAACTTATTAGCAACCAACAGAGTGACGTACAATAAGGTAGAACCTGCATCAATCAATGCATATACAACATATTAGGAGACTGATAATATACCTGTAATAATATCAGGTGACAGCTCCTGATCCTGTTGACCCATTAATGCACAAATGCAGTTCCGAGGACCGCTCGAGCTACATGCTCCATCTCTGCCTTTACCACGACCGGCTGGTGCCTAGGAACCTAGCCCGAGGGGAGGGGTCGTACTGATGATGACCAAACAGCTACAGATCCCACTGACTGAACTATACCTGCACCACCTCTTATCTGATAATCTCTCATAACATGGCCTGGATAACCACAAGTATAACAAACACCCAACCCCACAAGGCACTGCCCGACATGCTGCTTACCACACTAAGCACATCGTGGCAAGGGCGACCTCATCTGACTTGACTCACCCATATATTGAAAATTAAAGGCCTTGGAACTCTGACTGGGCCCTGAATATGTGGAACGATCAAATCTCCTATTGGAAAACTGAAGGGGTGTACTAGCCGATGGCTGGGCTAGATACCTCGGGTACTGCTATCTCTGATCACCTCAAATCTCACCAGAAGGACCTGAAGATCTTGCTCTCTTACTCTGACCCCTATCATGCTCACAATCGGCCCTCTTCTTCTGCTTACGCTCCTCTACACCCTACGCGTACGCTTGAATATGAGAAATATCCATGCTTGGCAGAAGTGAGACCGACATACATTCATTAAGCAAGTGCGGCTCCAACCCCATCACGAACCGGTGAACCCGATCCTCCATCTTAGCTACAATAGTGGGAGCATACCTAGCCAAAAACTCAAACAGAAGGATGCACTCCTGAACACTCATATTACCCTGCCGAAGGTTCAAGAACCTATCAACTCTGGCCCAGCTAAGCTTTGGTGGAAAATAATGACGAAGAAAATCCTCTGTAAAATCATGACATACTGCTGGAAGGGCATCCTCACCTTTGGACAACTCCCAAGACTCGTACCAATTAACTGCAACATCCTGAATTTTATAGGAAGCTAGCTCAACTGACTCAGTGGTAGTGGCCTTCATTACCCTCAAAGTCCTCTGCATCCTATCGATAAATACCTAAGGTTCCTCATTTGGATCTGCTCCAGTGAATATCAGAGGGTCCAAATTAATAAAATCACGAACCCTCGCACTGATGGCCCTATCTGTATGACCAATACATACTTCCTGGCGCCGAGCCTGTGCTTCCACTAATCGAGGCAATAGCTGAATAACATCTCTCGCCTTCTGACACGGTGCATTTGGATGAGGAGCTGGGGGTACTAAGGCGGGCATTGGAGCTGATGCCCCTCAAATATCCTCTGGAGTTGGCAGTGTATGTGAAGTCTGAGATGGAGTCTCTCTCTGAGACTCTCCCCAAGCCTTGGTAACTCGCGGCGCTTGACTCGTAGTCTCATCAGCCACGAATTTGCCCTTCTGGGCGGCTGTAGCTTTCGTAGGCATCGCTGGAAACATAACATATCGTTAGGAAAATGAATCCTTATATCGCACGATCTAAGATAAGAAGGAAAGATAACATCCTATATGTCTTGCAACCGCCTGTTTATAAGTGTGGTGTACAACTCACTCATAAACAAGACTCTACAAGACATGGACTGTAGGCAACCCTAGGATAGAACTGCTCTGATACCACTTTTGTCACGACCTAAACCGATGGGCCGTGACGAGTGCCTAAGTCCTACCTGTCGAATACCCCTAAGCATACATTTAAGATATAAACATGAAATAAGGGTAGGTCATGCATAACATATGTCAATAAACTACTGAATCATGTGAATAACATACATGAGGAAACATGCCCAAAAGACATATATACATATACATATATATATATATATATATATATATATATATATATATATATATATATATATACGAAATATGGTAGGGCGAGCCGACAAGCTTGCTATGGACTACTATATATCAAAATAGATGCCGACAAGGCTACATACTATCAAACTATACATGACTATCTACAGACCTCTAATAGAGTGTACAACTATATAAAGGATGGGACTGGGCCCCGTCTTACCCATATATGTATATAAAATATCGTACCAAAACCTAATATCAACTCCGGATCAAATGGAGCACACCAACTCTCGCTGAGTAAGGATCCTAAGAAGGGAGACCATCATCCTGTCTACCTGCACCTACGGACATGAAACTCAGGCCCCCAGGAAATAGGGGTGTCAGTACGAATAATGTACCGAGTATGTAAGGCATAAAAATCAGTATATAAAAGACATGAAAGAAACATGGAGTAAAGGACTTTAACTGTGAGTCTGAATAACTAGGTGAATCATGAAATATTTATAGTTTCATGCATATGCGTATAAATGTTATATCATGCATATGTATGTACGTACATAATATCATCAAGCCTTTGCAGGCATCCCATCATATCATCTCGGCCTCAGTGGGCAAATTCGCCAACGTATACTAAATGATCAGGTGGTGGTGCGTATATAACCCTGTAACCTTTCCCCATACCCCATATTCATATAATATACGCGTATATAATGCCATATGGTCATGGGTCAATGTACATGTATAAATGAATGCAATGCATAAGAAGTAAGTCAATAAGATCTCTCGGAATGTCATAAGATCAATATGCCTTCGGTTAATATCACGAAATAATATTTATCAACTTAATATTTTCTGAGAACCATGAACAGACGATATGGTAGTAGGACATATGTGTAATCAAGAACATAGGCAACCCTAGTACTTCTAAGAATAGAATTATTTGTGAAAGTTGCGTTCTTGCTCATTTCGTTGTATCATATGATTCATGCTAAAAGGAAAGAAGGGATAGCCTTAACATACCTTATAGAAAGTTTTCCAATAATAATGCTAAACTCAGCTCACTGCACCTTAATCTACAACAATGACAGTGAAGTTATTGTCAAGTTACGATTGACTCTCTCATTTATATAACGAAAGTAACTTAATCTGTAACAAAAAAATGGGCAGCATTTCCCCTGATTTTACTGCTCCCTCAAGCCTACTATAGGCGAGACAACAACACAATACAATCAGCAACTCAGAAACAACCTAACTACAATTTGGGACCTTTAATACAACAAAAACCCCAACTATACCATACACACCCAATCAACAAGTTATCAATTAGCCTGAAACTGCAACGACGAGCGACCAACCCACTACCCTATCACATGTGGCATTTATCCATGCCTTTTATCCTTCCAAAATCCATCTATCAGCAGCACAAGAGGCCAACACGAGTGGGCTACAAAACAGTTGGCTAAAAGTGGAATAAATCGAACTCACGGCTTCCGATCACCGTCCCGTGAGTTCTAACTATTAGGAAACGAATTTATTAACCTTCATTCACATTTAAAAGCTTAAATACAAAAAGTAGGCATTTTATTAACTTTAAATTACATTCCAAAACTCAAACTACAAAGAAAAAGAGAGGCGGTATAATGATACTTACGTCGTAGGGATCGTTCTAAAGCTATCGCTTCTTGATTTCGTACCCGGAGAATTAATCCTTTGTGAAACCCGTGTAGAAAGATTAAGGGTAAGTCTTAAGGTCTTATTTGTTTCGTGGTATATGGAAAAATGAAGAAAGAGACGACATAAGGCATATATATATCCACTTTTGAAAAGTCAAAGAGGTGCTAGCTTGGCACCCTAGCATTGGCCCATCTTCAGACGCTTAAATCTTTTTATCCGGACGTCGTATGAATGAATAGTTAAAAGTGTTGGAAACTACACTCCAATACCTTCAATTTGTATAATATGTCCCAAAAATACCTCATATAACACACGAAATGTATTGCTTAAAAAGTTTCATTAGAAGGCAAATCCTTAGTCGATTTTTCCGCAACTTAAATCTGATTTTTCCAAACTTTATATTTTATATCCAAACATCATATATAGTCATATTATGACTTTAAACGCATTTAAATCATGATTAACAAGTCTCATATTCATTATACATCACCTAGGGATGCACGGGGTGTAACAGAAAGTCTAGAAGGTTAGGCGATTTGACCGAGGGTTGACTTTATTAATATCAATCTTGGATTGTGATTCCGGGAGTTGGTATAGGTCCATTGTTTCAGTTGGGACTTGCATGCAAAATTTGAGGTCATTCGGAGTTCTTTAGGCTTGTTCTGTGCAAGTTTTGAATTTGGAAATGTTCATTAGTTCATTAGGCGCGATTCATAGTTTTTATGTTAATTGGTATGATTTGAGGCCTCGATTAGGTTCGTGTTAGGTTTTGGGATTAGTTGGTGTGATTAGACGTGGTCCTGGGGGCCTCGGGTGTGTTTCGGATTGGTTTCGGGCCATTTCTCCATGTTTTGGAACTATTGGTTTTCAGTTCTAGTTTCCTTCGTGAAAAAGGGGTCGCGATTGCGTAGGGTGTTCTTGATGGAGGGCGGGTTGTTAATTGCATTCGCGAAGTGAAGTTTGCGTTCATAAAGGATTGGTGCAATGGTCTCCACGATCGTGCTAGTGTGGCCATGAGTTCAGTTAGGGGTGGAGGGCTTCAGGTTGTAAGCCTTCACGATCTTGCTAGTGTGGCCGGGAGTTCAGCTAGGGGGGTGGCTTCAGGTTGTAAGCCTTCGCGATCGCGTAAGGCTTCCCGCACTCGTATAGTGGCAGGATGGTCATGCATCGTGTTCGCGACAGGGCGCTCGCATTCGCGTAGGCAAATTATGGGGCAGTGATTATTTGTTCTTCGCGATCGCGACGTAGGTCCCGTGATCGTGATGTATAACACCTGAGCAAATTATATAGGACTCTATTTCTAGGGTTTGATTCATTTTAACATATTTTGAGTTGTAGAGCTCGGTTTTGGGCGATTTTGAAGGGTATTTTCACGATTTGGATTCGGGGTAACTATTTTTTACTCGGATTTGTCCATTATTCATGCTTTTTTCTTTGTTTTTATCATACAATTGGTTATTTAAATTTAAGAAATTGGGGATATTAGTAAAAACCTTTCTAAAGTATAAAATGAGGATTTGAAGGTCAATTTGAGGTCGAAATTGGATGATTTTGGTATGGTTGAACTCGTAATTGAATGGGTATTCAGAATTTATGAGTTTGACTGGGTTTCGGGGTGTGAACCTGGGGTTGACCTTTTGATTTTCGCAAAATATTATATCTTTATTAACCAGAATTGCTTTCTATGACTTTTATATATGATATTAAGTTTTTTTGGCTAGATTTGAGCCGTCCGAAGTTGGATTTGCGCAGGAAGGCTTATTAGTGAATTGATTTAGCTTGTTTGAGGTAAGTATCTTATCTAAATTTGTGTGGGGGAACTACCCCTTAGGATTGGGTTTGATTGTACTATTTAAATCATGTAAAAGACGTGTACATGAGGTGACGTATGTGTGCTCGAGCTTTTATGTATGAATTTGATCGGTTTAGACTCTTAGGCTAATCACATGCATTTAGTTGAAGTTGTTGTCATTTGTTCTACCTTTTGTTGTCAGTTTATTCTTACATGTTTTAATTGAAGTCTTCATTACATGTTTTAGTTTCCATTGTCGAGGATGCTCTTACATGCATTTATTAGTAGTTGTTGTTACATGCCATTCTTTCTGTTATTGAGTTATTCTCATGCATTTAGTCGTAGTTGCTATTTCATGCTATTTTCTTGTATTATTAAGTTTATGTTTTTCACTTAAATTGGAAGTTGCCATTTTGCGGGAATACCTTCATTGTTGAATTATTGAAATTGTAGTTGTGAAAGCTATTAACACATTGTGGTTGAAGTTGTTGATTATTGGTATATCTCTCCTTGATGAGTTATTTCTCGTTCACTTTGTTGTTATTAAAATTCTTGTACACATTGTGGTTGAGCCATGGGATATGTGTTGTGGTAACATTGGTATTGTTGATTTGGCAATATTGTAGCATATGGGCACGTGTGGTGTAAGTTGATTATTATATTGTGATATTGATGCGCATGCGGATGTATAAGCATATGGTTTGATTTGCATGCGGTGAGATAAGGTGGGATTTATATGCGTGTTGCTAGTAAGGGAATTACTTGAAGCCACACAGTGAGATATGGGGGTTAAAGCGCTTGAAGCTATTTTGGGGAAAATATGTAAAATAAATATATAAATTCAAGTCTCACGCGGCGATATAAGGATGATTGTTACTGTAAATTATGAAATGTGGATATGAGGTGTGGTGCCTCGGTTGTGATTTTTGTTGTACATTTTATGTTGAAAAGGCTTGTTGATTGAACGGTTATTGTTATTCCTTCATTTGTTTTACTTGTATTTGAATGCATTTGGTTACTTGTTGTTCTTATCATATGGTTATTCTTTGTTGTCCTTATTGCTTTAATTTCCGTTGTTCACCTTATATCATCGCACTGTTTTGTTGTCATTTATCTCTTTGTTTTCCGTTATTAGATTACATTAATATTTTGCACATGTTTCTATGTCTAGTAGGTATCTTGACCTAGCCTCTTCACTACTCTACTGAGATTAGGTTTGATACTTACTGGGTAATGTTGTGGTGTTCTCATGCTATGCTTCTGTACATTTTGTGCAGATTCAGGTACTTCTGCTCGTGCCGGACGCCAGTGTGTTGACTCGGATATCTCGGAGACTTCAAAGTTCAAGGTATACCTGCTTGACATTCGCAGGCCTCGGAATCACCTTCTACTACTATCTTTTCTACTGTTATATTCACACCAAACAGTATTGTATTTTGAGATTTCTAGTGTACACTTAGAGCTTATGACTCAATTTCACCGATTTTAGGAATTTTGTGATTGTTATTCAGTATTGATGTTATCATGAGATTTATTAGTGTAATTTAATAATGCTAGTCGTTGTTTCCCTTAAATTCTCTTATGTGTTAGGCTTACGTAGTCTTAGAGACTAGATGCCATCACGACATCCTAAGGTGAGAATTTGGGTTCGTGACAAATATGTACAAAAATCATAACAAATAATATAAGGGTGCAGGGAGTGGACAACAAATAAAAATATGTTTCATATAAGAAACAACTCCAAATCAAGGCATATTAATAGCCTAAGGTCTAATCTGGTCAATTACCACATACAACCCGTGTACATACTCGTCACCTTATGTGCACGTCATTTCACATAGTACAAAAATACAAATTAGACCAAATCCTAAGGGGAAGTTCCCTCCCCCTTCCCACAAAGTTGGGCAAGATACTTTCCTCAAATAAGCTAAGTCAATACTCTAAGAAACCCTTCCCGCGTGAATCACCCTCCGGACGTCGTGAATCTAGCCAAGACAGCTTAATAATATCAATAAAAGCCATATGAAACAAGCTCAAACTATAAAGCTACGATCTTGGTTCAATTAAACAAAGTCAACCCCGGGCCCGCGCTCTGGAACCCGACAAAACCTATAAATTCCGAACATCTATTCCAATACGAGTCTAAATCCGACCCCCAAATCATCAATTTATGTTTTAGAAAATTTTTTACTAAAATCTAAATTTCTTCACTTAGATTCATCTATCAAACACTAAAATCAAGGTTGGAATCATAAATAATGATCAAATCCGAGTCAAAAATACTTACCCTAATGAAAATGGTGAAACTCCCCTCCAAAATCGCCCAAATCCAAGCTTTATAACTCAAAATGTGATAAAATAACCAAAACCCTCGAAATAGAGTACTTAAGTGGTCCGCCCAGATATACACATCGCGATCGTCAAGGCAAAAATCTTCGCCCAGATGCTGATCCTCCTATGCAAACGCGAGACAACCATCGCAAACGCGATGCTCAACCTGTTGGGGCCTACGTGGAACGCGTTGCACGCACGCGATCACGAAGAACAAACATGTGCCACCCCCAACCGACCTTCCCTTCTACGGGAACACGACCTAACCTACGTGAACACGAAGGCCATTTCCTCACAAGCTCCGCGAACGCCCCCTGCTTCACGAACGGGAAGAACAAGTCTGCCTAACACCAAAAAGCCCTACGCGAATGCAATTTCCTTGTCGAGATCACAAAGAAGGAAACCAAACACCAGTCAAACAGCAGTCCAAAACAAGAGAAAATGGCTCAAAACCCATCTGAATCACACCCGAGGCCCCCAAGTCCAATCACACCAACCAATCCCAAAACATAACACGAACCTATTCGAGGCCTCAAATCACATCAAACAATATCAAAGCTACGAATCATACCTTAATTCAAGCATGCTGAACTAATGAACTTTTAACTTCTAAAACTCATGTCGAACCATATAAAATCAACTCGGAATGACCTCAAATTTTGCATGCAAGTCCCAAATGACAAAACGGAACCAAAATCTAAACCCGATACCAACAAAGTCAACTCTCGGTCAAACCTATCAACCCTCCAAAACTTCAACTTTTTAACTTTCACCAATTTAAGCCAAAACAATCTAGAAACTTCCAAATCCGAATCCTGATATAGGCCTAAGTTCAAAATCACGATACAAAGCTATTGGGACCATCAAAATACCGTTCCGGAGTCGTCTACATCAAAGTCAAACTCCGGTCAACTCTTATAACTTAAGCTTCCAACCAAGTGACTAAGAGCCCGTTTGGATTGGCTTATTTTAAGTGCTTTTAAGCCAAAATAACTTTTAAGTCATTTTGTAGTGTTTGGATAGAGTAAAAAAGTACTTTTAAGCACTTATTTTTAAGTTAAAATGACAAAATAAGTCAAAAGCCAAAAGCTAGAATTCCTAACTTATGGCTTAAAAGTTATTTTTGCTTAAAAGTCACTTAAAATAAGCCATCTAAACGGACTCTAAGTGTCCCAAATCAATCCAAAACCTCCCAGAAACCAAACCAACCATCCCGCAAGTCACATAACCACAAATACGCATATGTAAAGCATCAAATAAGGGAACATGGCTAAAATACTCTAAACAACCGATCGGGTCGTTACAAATAGTCTACAACTTAAAAAATTACCCCTTTTACTTTCTATGTGGCACTAGGAAAGTTGAGTTTTGCATAATTAAATGAGTTTTTTTTTCAAAAAAATAATAATCTTACTATTGATGAGGTTTGAACTCTGCACCTCAACTATAAATAACTGTGAGCTATCCAGATGAGCTAGCACTCAACCCCAATTAATTAAAATGACTGGTCCAATAACTTTTTACAACTTTTTTTTATGTTCAAATAAATACCATTTAGAGAAAAGATTTTCAATGCTTATTTAAAAAAAAGGGAACAAAATTCAAAGATGCTTTTAAATTACCGCAGAAACTACTAATTGTATTTTTGTAATACTACCTTTTGAAAGCGCGAAGTGTTTTCGTAAGAAGGAAAATGTTTTCCTAAAGTACTGAAAAACTATTTTCTTGAAAAATAAATTATCTTATAATGTTTAGTTTATTTGAATTATAGGGAAAAATCATTAAGAAGAATAACATTAGTGTAGGCAAGACTCAAAAGTCATTTTTCTTTACAAAAATCTCGACTCTTACTTTATTCACGCACATTAGCATAAACATTATTATTAGTCTTTAATATTCAAACCAACAAAACATTGTCTTCATACCCTACACTCCACCTTATACAATTACTATATTTGTATATCAATCAAACAATAGAAATTGATCCAAAATGATTTCTCAATGTAATATTCTTTTCACACAACATTTTCCTTTGCGAGGGAAAAAGTAATAGCAACGGTGGAGAACATAACACACTTTTTCTTTTTGTGTTTTCTGGTTTACCTATGCAACAAGAACCCACTGGCCCGACTAATCTGGAACACCAATTGTTTACCCAAAAAACGGATAGAGTTGAATTTATACGTAGTTCTAAGGATATGTGGTGCAACTTAATACAAATTGTAGAGATAAATAAAAATACCCAATATGGCTCGAAAAGAATACTAAATAGATAAGGTTGCGAAGAAGATGAAATTTAGGATTAAACAAGTGGAATCTGTTTAAGAAACTTGAAAGAACAACTCTTCACTATTGAGAATATGGTATTTGGATTACAATGTAAGCATAAACAAATTTTAGAAATATGGTATTTCGGGTAAACAGTTTGGCGCCCACCATGGGGGGTAAGGATAACAGTGGTTATTTGATACGAATCTGAAAAAACATGCCATTGTGTTTTGCGCTTATTTCCGAAAATATCTTGAATTTCGGATTAGCAACGACTGACCACCAATCAAATGGCTTTACCAATCAACAACGAAGCCAGTCTTCAAGACGAAAACAATAACTTGACACCCAGTACCGAAAGACCGCTTGTAAACGCCGTTGGAGCTCAAATCGGAGCGCCAATAGATATCAATTCGCATGTAGCCATTGACGCTAACCTACATGCTGAACCCGAAAATAGCGTCCATGGTGGTACTCGGTCTGCAGGTCGAGATACCCATAACGTCGAGGAAAACGATGTTAGCTTGCGTATGATTTTTGAAATGTTGCAAGCCCAACAGGCAGCAATAGCTCAATTGCAGAGCCAAACCCAGCTACAAAGCAGGCCAGAGCCCAATCCACCTCGAGAAATCACCCACAGAACAGAGCCAGCCATAGTGAAGTCAAATGAGCAAGAATCGGGGACTACACCCGAAACTGCTAAATTGCTTGAGGAACTCACAAAGCGAGTCGAAGCCAACGATAAAAAAGTAAAAACTTATAACCCTAGGGTCGATCAGATCCCGGGAGCTCCACCAATGATAAAAGGGTTGGATTCAAAACAATTCGTGCAAAAACCTTTTCCCTCGAGCGCATCCCTGAAACCAATCCCCAAAAAATTTCGTATGCCCGAAATTCCCAAATATAACGGAACGACTGATCCCAACGAGCACGTCACTTCTTACACATGTGCCATCAAGGGTAATGATTTAGAAGATGATGAAATCGAATCTGTGTTGTTAAAAATATTCGGAGAGACCCTCTCGAAGGGGGCAATGATTTGGTATCACAACCTACCACCAAATTCCATCGAATCGTTCGCCATGTTAGCAGATTCTTTTGTGAAAGCACATGTCGGCGCCATAAAAGTCGCAACAAGGAAATCGGACCTCTTCAAGGTAAGCCAAACGGATAACGAGATGCTAAGGGAGTTCGTATCTCGTTTTCAAATGGAACGAATGGACTTGCCGCCAGTCACAGACGATTGGGTTGTTCAGGCTTTCACTCAAGGTTTGAACAAACGAAGTTCGACGGCTTCACGGCGGTTAAAGCATAACCTGATCGAATACCCAAACATCACGTGGGCCGACGTGCACAATCGATACCAATCAAAAATTAGGGTCAAAGATGATCAATTGGGGTCTGAACCCGCTGTTCGAAGGGATACTAATCAAGAACGAGGTCTGATCGGCAATCGATACCAACCGTACAACGGAAGCCGCAAAGTCAGTGAATCGATACATAACATCGGGCAAAATAACAAAAGAAGTGATCGAGGTCAAGGGTCCCTGGGGTTGATGAACATAAGTAGGTTCAATAGGCCTACCGGATCTAAGGAAGCGCCTCGGTTATCGGAATATAACTTCAGCAATAATGCATCCGCCATCGTTTTGGTTATCGGACACATCAAAGACACCAAATGGCCTCGACCCATGCAAACCGATCCTGCCCAGAGGAATCCCAATCAAATGTGCGAATATCATGGCACCCATGGCCACAGAACGGAATATTGCAGGCAACTAAGAGAGGAAGTAGCCCGGTTATTCAACAAAGGGTACCTTCGAGAATATTTGAGCGATAGGGCGAAGAACCATTTTAAAACAGGGATTTTGGCAAGCAAAACGAACAAGAAGAACCACAGCACGTCATTCACATGATCATCGGTGGTGCCGATACCCCTCAGGGACCGGTGCTTAAACGCATTAAGACATCGATTGTGAGAGAAAAGCGATCTCGAACTCAAGATTACACACCCATAGGTTCTTTGTACTTCAATGATGAAGATGCAGAAGGAGTCATACAACCTCATAACGATGCACTAGTAATATCCGTACTCATGTATAAAACTAAAGTTAAGCGTGTGTTGATTGATCCAGGTAGCTCGGCCAACATCATCAGATTGAAGGTGGTAGAACAACTCGGCCTGCAGGACCAGATCATACCCGCAACCCTGGTTCTAAACAAATTCAATATGTCATGTGAAACCACCAAAGGCGAGATAATTCTACCGATAAACGTGGTCGGGACCGTCCAAGAAATGAAGTTCCACGTGATCGAAGGCGACATGAGATACAACGCCCCTTTTGGAAGGACATGGATCCACAACATGAGAGTTGTACCTTCGACCCTACACCAGGTCTTTAAATTTCCAACATCGAGAGGAGTCAAAACAGTGTACTGAGAACAACCAGCCGCAAGAGAAATGTTCGCTGTCGAGGAAGCGAAACCAATATCCCCGCCTTCGCCAGTAAAGGGTTCGGGCATAGAAGGGGAACGAGATACCAAATAGCAATCACAGACATCGGCTTTGACCCAGCCAAATAACCAGAAGATCGAAGAAGATGATGATCAGAGGATCCCTCGATCCTTCGTGATTCCCGATGATTCTGACGCTACCAAATCAACGATTGAGGAATTGGAGCAAGTCACACTAATCGAGCACTGGCCCGAACGGAAGGTATACCTGGGGACGGGGCTGACCCCCGAACTCAGGAAGAAACTTATTCAATTTCTTATCGATAACATTGATTGCTTTGCCTGGTCCCATTTAGATATAAGAGGGATCCCACCGGACATAACGATGCATCGGCTAAGCTTGGACCCCAGGTTTAGACCGGTGAAGCAAAAGAGAAGACTCTAGTCCGAGGTAAAGCACACATTCATAAAGGACGAGGTAACCAAACTTCTCAAGATAGGATCCATTCGGGAGGTGAAATATCCCGAATGGTTAGCCAATGTAGTTGTAGTGCCTAAAAAGAGGAACAAACTTAGGATGTGTGTGGATTATAAGGATTTGAACAAACCATGCCTCAAAGATTCCTTTCCGCTGCCCAACATCGATTGCATGATCGATTCCACGGCCAGCCACGAGATCCTTACTTTTCTCGATGCCTGTTCCGGATATAATCAAATCCAGATGAGACCGGAAGACCAGGAAAATACTTTATTTGTCACCAAATATGGAACATATTGTTATAATGTGATGCCCTTCGGGCTAAAAAATGCAGGATCTACTTACCAACGCCTAGTAAATAAAATATTCGAAGAACAAATAGGTAAATCAATGGAAGTTTACATTGATGACATGCTAATTAAGTCCCTGCGCGCAGAAGACCATTTGACCCATTTGCAGGAAACGTTCAAGATTTTGAGAAAATACAACATGAAACTCACCACCCGAAAAATATGCTTTCGGGGTCGGTTCGGGCAAGTTCCTCAGCTTCATGGTGTCAAATCGGGGAATCGAGATTAACCCTGATAAAATCAAGGCCATCAAAGACATAACCATCATGGACAGCGTGAAAGTTGTACAAAGGCTAATGGGACGGATAGCAGCCTTAAGCCGATTCATATCGAGATCGTCAGATAGGAGTCACAAATTGTTTTCTCTACTAAAAAAGAAGAACGATTTTGCTTGGACCCCGGAATGCCAACAGGCATTGGAGGAACTAAAACGATATCTATCGAGCCCACCACTACTTCATACTCCAAAAATAGACGAAAAACTTTACTTGTACTTGGCAGTATCGGAAATCGCAGTAAGTGGTGTCCTAGTTCGAGAAGAGCGAGGTACGCAATTTCCCGTTTATTATATAAGTAGGACCTTAGGTGAAGCAGAAACTAGATATCCGCACCTAGAAAAATTGGCACTTGCACTAATAGGTGCCTCTAGAAAGTTAAGACCGTACTTTCAATGTCACCCCATATGCGTATTTATCACTTACCCGCTTCGTAATATTTTGCACAAGCCCGAACTATCAGGCCGATTGGCCAAATGAGCTGTCAAACTCAGTGGGTACGATATCAAATATCAACCCCGTATGACCATCAAGTCTCAAATTTTAGCAGACTTCGTGGCCGATTTCACGCCAACCTTCGTACTCGAAGTCGAAAAACAAATCTTGTTGAAATCGGGTACGTCATCGGAGGTATGGACCCTTTTTACGGACGTGGCTTCGAGTGTGAAGGGGTCCAGGCTAGGCATAGTTTTAAAGCCACCCACGGGTAACACTATTAAGAAATCTATCAAAACTACCAGGTTGACTAACAAAGAGGCCGAGTATGAGGCCATGATTGCAGGTCTCGAGCTAGCTAGGAGTTTGGGAGCAGAAGTCATTGAAGCCAAGTGTGACTCTTTGCTGGTGGTGAATCAAGTAAACAAAACCTTCGAAGTTCGAGAAGATAGAATGCAAAGGTATTTGGACAAACTATATGTCACTTTGCACCATTTCAAACAATGGACGTTACCGCATGTTCCATGAGAGCAAAACAGTGAGGCTGATGCACTTGCGAATTTGGGATCATCGGTCGATGAAGGTGAGTGGAGCTCGGGGACTGTCGTTCAACTCTCGAGATTCGTGATCGAAGAAGGTCATGCCGAGATAAATTCTATGAGCTTAACATGGGATTGGAGAAATAAGTATATTGAATACTTAAAGAACGGAAAGCTCCCATCGAACCCTAAAGATTCAAGGGCCCTACGAACCTCACATTATCTTCAGATGGAATGCTATACCGAAGGACACTGTATGGACCATTGGCAGTGTGCTTAGGCCCAGGAGATACCGATTACATCCTACGTGAGGTGCACGAGGGCACTTGTGGGAACCACTCCGGTGCCGATTCATTAGTCCGAAAAATAATCAGGGCAGGGTATTATTGGATCGATATGGGCAAATATACAAAGGAGTTCGTTCGAAAATATGACAAATGTCAAAGGTTTGCACCAATGATCCATAAACCCGGAGAGCAACTTCACTCAGTCCTATCCCCATGGCCATTCATGAAATGGGGGATGGATATCGTCGGCCCTCTGCCATTGACCCCAGGTAAAGCTAAATTTATTTTATTTATGACTGACTATTTCTCTAAATGGGTTGAATTACAGGCATTCGAGAAAATAAGAGAGAAAGAGGTTATAGACTTTATCTGGGATCATATCGTGCGTCGATTTGGGATACCCGCCGAAATAGTGTGTGATAATGGGAAACAGTTTGTCGGCAGCAAAGTGACAAAATTCCTCGAAGATCACAAAATAAGAAGGATATTATCAACACCATATCACCCCAGTGGGAACGAACAGGCTGAATCAATGAACAAAACTATCATTCAAAACCTAAAGAAGAGGCTGAACGACACTAAAGGAAAATGGAGAGAAGTCCTACCCGAAGTCCTTTGGGCATATCGAACAACATCAAAATCTAGTACGGGGGCAAACCCGTTCTCCTTAGTATATGGTTCTGAAGCCTTGATACCAGTCGAAATCGGTGAACCCAGTGCCAAATTTCGAAATACAACAGAAGAATCAAATAACGAGGCTATGAACACTAGCCTCGAATTATAGGACGAAAAATGAGAAGCTGCTCTCGTCCAATTGGCCGCCCAAAAGCAACGAATCGAAAGATACTATAATCGAAGAACCAAGCTCTGCCATTTTAAGACCGGGGACTTAGTGCTAAGGAAAGTCATCCTCAATACCCGAAATCCAAACGAAGGAAAACTAGGACCGAACTGGGAAGGACCATATCAGGTTCTCGAAAACATCGGAAAGGGATCATACAAGCTCGGCATTATAAATGACAAACAACTATCAAGCAATTGGAATGTGTCGTATCTAAAACGATACTACTATTAAGGTATGACCCTCCCATATTCACTTACATTTCAAAACTAACCCCTGCAGAAGTCCGGTCAGGAGCTAAGATGGATCCTTTAATACAAAGCCTTAGGTCCGAAAGCACGCGTTGCACTCTTTTTCCCTTAGACCGGTTTTATCCCAAATGGGTTTTTCGGCAAGGTTTTTAATGAGGCAACCAATGATCGTGTTGTACTTGGAAACAATACGACAGTATCCGAGGCCTTTTTTACAATCAACCTCAAATACTGGGGGGCATTAGGCCCTCAAATATATCAAGTTCTGATGCAAGAAAGTTATTTCGCAACAACGGGGTTCCAATAGGAAAAGTTGTAAGAGCCAAATGGTTAAAACGAACCATGCTCATGTAGTTGGCCCGAGCCCTGACACAAAACATGAACGCATGTATAATGACTTGTAAAGAAAGTTCTCCTCTTTACTAATATCTTATATCCAAGAAATATTCCTCTATTTTGAGATTTATTACGCAAACAACATTAAGATAAATCTCTGAGGCTGAGTAAGCACTCACTCGACCATTACGCCTACGGGCTACATTATTTCGAGTTCGAATCATTCACTTGGCTACTAAGCCTACGGGCTACTTTTATTTTGAGTTCGAGCAAGCATTCACTCGACCATTACACCTACGGGCTACTTTTATTTCGAGTTCGAGCGAGCACTCACTCGACCATTACGCCTACGGGATACATTATTTCGAGTTCGAATCATTCACTCGACTACTAAGCCTACGGACTACTTTTATTTCGAGTTCGAGCGAGCACTCACTCGACCATTACCCCTACGGGCTACATTATTTCGAGTTCGAATCATTCACTCGACTACTAAGCCTACGGGCTACTTTTATTTCGAGTTCGAGCAAATACTCACTCGACCATTATGCCTACGGGCTACATTATTTCGAGTTTGAATCATTCACTCGACTACTAAGCCTACGGGCTACTTTTATTTCGAGTTCGAGCAAGCACTCACTCAACCATTATGCCTAAGGGCTATATTTCTTCGAGCTCGAATCACTGACTCAACTAATAAGCCTAAGGGCTACATCACTCCAAGTTTGAGTAAGCCTATGTTCAAAATATCACTCAGCTCGACCACTAAGCATACGTGCTACCTTATTTCAAGTTTCAAGTTGCTTAAATCCTTGTGAAAATATTCATAAGGCATGGATAAAGTCTTCACAAGACAGGAAACAAAACAGGAGCAAGTCAGCAAAAAAGGTATATTTTTATATACAAAATTGTTTATATGATTGATTACAACGTAAGAATTAAGGACCATCCCCAGGAGGGGTCTCTCCTCCATCGGGCTCCCCCCCCCTCCCCATTCTCGGAACTGCTCTTACTCCCGTCGTCATCATCATTGTCATCATCATCGTCATCGGAAACCAAGGCTTCAACATCGGCTTTGAGTTCTTTGGCCCTTTTTATCTCTTCAGTAAGGTCGAAACCTCGAGCATGGATTTCCTCGAGGGTCTCCCTCCGAGATCGGCACTTAGCAAGTTCAGCGACCTAATGTGCTCGAGTATCGGCAGTCTCGGCTGCCTCTCTTGCTTGGACCTGGGCAGCTTCAGCATCGGCCCGATAGACGGCCACAAGTGCATCTGCATTGGCCTTTGCCTTCTCGGCTTCAGATTCGTCCTTGGCCAGTACAGAGGCCAATCGAGCCTCGAGCTCCTCTATCCTTCTTGCTTGGACCGATCTTTTCTCCTTAATCTTTTTAAGTTGGTTTTCGGCCGATGACAATTGGGCTCGAGCAGTTTCTTTCTCTGCAGCAAAGCGGTCCATTCCTTCTTTCCACTTCAAAGACTCCGCTCTTATCACATCGACTTCTTCATGGAGTTTTCCAATCATCTCAATTTTTGCTGCAGTTGTGAGACCAAAAGATTAGCCATCGTTCCGGTATCAAGCCCATAGGCTTTTAAAAGCATTATTACCTACTCGGAGAAATCGATCTGATCTTGGTAAGCCCTGGCCAACTCAGCTCGGAGATCTTTTATTTCCTCTCCCCTTTGGCCCAAAAGGAGCTTTAAGGAGTTCCTCTCCTCCGTAACCCATTGAAGCTCGGCCTCGTATCGACACAGCTCAGTTCGGGATCGAGAACATGATTCTCGATGAACTGTCGTGGCCTGCAAAGAAAAAAGAAACGAGGTCAGAAGAGAAAAGCAAACTTAAAGGTAACGCCATATGATTTAAGGCCTACCTGATTCAAAGCCTGCTGCACTCCGTGAAAAAGATCTGATGCGTCACTTGTACCGGCTGTGTCTTCGACGCCGATGAACAGGTCACGAAAAGGATCCTCTCCATCATGAGGCCTATCTAATTAGAGGGCCCCCAAAGCTTGGGCCTCCCAAATCGCTCCTGCGGAAAAAGTAGGGAAGGTGGGCGAGCCTTCAATTGCTACTGCCCCAAATGAGTCATCTGGGGCATTCTCTTCGGTTCGAAAAGATTCGGGAAGAGCCCCTTCATACATATCCCCCATACGTCGGCTTGGGTGGGAAACATCTTCGATTTCCAGCAACTCGGGGACTCTATCCGAATCTCTCTCCGATATATCCTCAATTCAAGGCGGAGCCTTATGAACCACCATCGATCCAGCTGCCTGTGGAACGTCGGTGGTCTTCTTTGTTCGGGCCGCTAGAGCAAACCCATCGTTCTCTTCTTACTCTTCTTCTTCTTCATCCCTCAGATGCAGAACTGATTCTACGGTCAAAGGAATGGAATTCTTGTTCGGCTTACTAGCCGTCCTCTTCTTCGGTTTTTGATCTTCGAGGGCGGGGGCTCTTTTCCTATTATTATCTTTTACCGGCTTTGGGACAGAGGCCGAAGCCTCTTCCTCGACAGACGATGGCCTCAAAACCGCATCCTTGCTCATACCTGCATACGAAATTTTTTACTAAAGTATGTGAAAGGCATCTTATTCGAATTACCAAGGGATACGAGAGAAATTCTCACCATGATTTTTGGCCTCCCATTAGCCCTTTGACAAGTCGCGCCATGAGCGCTCGGCATATGAGAAGGTCGAAACCAGATCACGTACCCAATTCTTGAGATCGGGCACTGCGCCGGGCATCCAGGGAACCGCTGCGTCACAAAAAGGGATATTGGTGAGAAAATAAATGAAAGAACAACATAATAGAAGATAACAACAGAATTACACTTACGCTTCATGTTCCACTCCCTGGAGAAAGGCATCTTTTCGGTTAGGATCAGGTCTGAAGTCCTCACTCGAATGAACCGGCCATCCAGCCTCGATCCATATCCTCGTCTATACTCGAGAACAGAGCCTTGGTAGCTCGACATTGGATTTTTATTAACCCTCCTCGAAAAAGACGAGGACGGTATAATCGGACAAGATGATCGAGGGTGAAAGGCATCCCCTCGTTTTTTCTTACAAAATATCGGATCAAGATAATGATCCGCCAAAAGGAAGGATGTATCAAATCTATGATAATAGGGTCGAGGGGACCTAACGTGAAAGGGTAAGTATACACGCTTAAAAACCCTCTCACGTGAGTAGTAATATCCTCTTCAAGAGATGGCACTACCACCTCTGTGTTTTCCCAGTTATAATCTTTTTTAATCAGCTCGATGTGCTCCCGGGTTATCGAACAAATATATCTCGATACGGGCTCACATCGGCCAGGAGCCGGTGAACCTTTATCGAGTTTGAAATCGGAGGTAAGAACACATGCCGCCGGAACGCACTCCTCAGGACGAGGATCCACCGGTGTTTTATCGGCGGCGGTTTGGGAAGAAGAAGGTTTTTCCTTTTGGGGGACGGTTTTGGACGTCTTCACCATCTTGGATTTAAAGAAGGTGACAAAAATTCGGTAATTTGGAAGAAGAATCTTGCAAAAGGGAATCACTGATTTGCGAATAAACTCAGAGAATACGAAAAAGAAATTAGGAAATTTGGAAGATTGAAGTTGCAAAAGTGATAAATGATAAAAGGAAGGGTTATTTATAGGTTCAAGCAAATGACGGTTCAGTATCAGCGGTGGCCGACCACCGTCTGACATGCATTAAATACCTTGAAAAACTAAATCGATGGGACAACTATTACGTGCGTCATGGTCGAGCCCAATATAAACGTCAGCTTGTAATCCGATCGAGCCGTTAAAAAGTCATATCGTTTCTCACCATATTCTTCTTGAGAAACGAGGGGACTATCTGTATACGGTTGAAATAGATTTCGGCCTTCGTATGATCGATCGAGTTCGAAACATAATCGATCGAAGCGAGACTTCAAGATGGATTTCGAAGATGATACAAACAAGCCTCGAGTCCGAGGGGCCGGTATCATTATCGAGCCCAAATCCAAATCAAACTATGATGCAAAGTGAAGTTATCGAGCTTATGATCCAGAGACAGACCAACATTGACCCCGAATCATTTCAAGGGTCCGAGTCAGAATCGAGCTCGAGCCAAGATCGAGAGCTCGAGTCAAAACCGAAAACTCAAGTCAATATCGAGCTCATAGACAAGAGCCGTTACAATCCCACTAGAGGAGAGAATCTCCGTAGGAATTGTGAAAAAGTTAATTTATCATGGGTCTCCCACTATGTATTTTTAATTATATCTAAAGTAAGATCCCTCTACTATAAAAGGGATGGTTATCATTTCTATAGGGGGCAAGTTTTATGCTTACATTGTAATCCAAATACCATATTCTCGATAGTGAAGAGTTGTTCTTTCAAGCTTCTTAAACAAATTTCACTTGTTTAGTCCTAAATTTCATCTTCTTCGCAACTTTATCTATTTAGCATTCTTTTCGAGCCATATTGGGGATTTCTATTTATCTCTAAAATTTGTATTAAGTTGCACCACATATCCTTAGAACTACGTATAAATTCAACTTTATCCGTTTTTCGGGTAAACACCAACAATTGATAACATTTTATCCCCCATTATCTCACTCCGAATTTATGAACCAAATGACTCTTAGAATGTGTCGATGTTTCCGGCTTTAGGTGTTCGAACTTTTTGTGCAAAATGGCTCTGCACCTTGCATCATTAGAAGAGCCATTACCATAAAATCAAGGCAAAATACATAGTTTACCCATCAACCTTGCAGCGAAATCCCTGTTACAGGCAAAATACATAGTTTACGCACTCAGCCTTTCAAAAGTGTGTCTAAGATACACTACTTTTGACCAGATAGCACTTGCATGTTTGCACGCAAAAAACGCGCGTTAAGCCCATAAAAAATCCCATATTTTGTCTCCCCTCCCCACAGGAACCCCTCCCCCTGGTCTTCTTCCTCAGACCACCTTCCCTTTCATCTTCTTCCCCACATAGAATTGGTGAAAGAACATAAAATTTCAGATCTAAAATTTCAGCGGCTTTTGTTAGTTTATTATCCAAATATTGTGAAAACCATTTATTTGTGATAGATTTAAAAGCTTTAACAGTAGCATTGAAGGTTTGGTGAAAAAAATCTAGAATCCGTCATTGTTGGGGTATTAAAAAAGCTTGAAAAGTCAATTGGGTCTTGTTGATTATTAAGTTGTTGAACTCAATTTGTTGCTCGATTTTTTTCCGACTAGTTGTTTAGATAGTGTGGTTGACTTTTGGCGTTGGAAACTCTCACAAACAACCATGGTAGTGGCAACAATAGTGCTTAAGATAGTAAATGGGAAGATGAAGATGGGGTTTAATTGTAATTTCTAATTTTTTTCCCATTTTAAAGTCAATGACACGTGTCACGACCCTACTCGGACGTGCCTTTCACGTTATCTGAAAAATTGGTCAAACACAAAAATGGTATGTCTTGGACACTTTTAAAAGGTTGAGTGTTTAAAAGATTTTTCATGAACGAGAAGTGTGTAACAGGAATTTCGCTGCAAGATCGATGGGTAAACTACCGTCTAAGTAAGCCCACTTCATACAAAATTTCATTCGCCATTCACTGCATATTAGATATTATGCACAAGTTATATCATCATATTTCCAGAAAAATGAGAATTTCCAAAACCTTCCTAATGCATGACGTATTTTCATGCTTCATCTTCACTACTTTCAAGGACTACAAGAGCTTTCTTGGTTTTCAACTTCTTAACAGCATTGCCTTTGCTCTCTTTGCCATCTGCATCTTGTTGGGGGTCAGACTTATAACTGGCAATCTCTTCAAGAATTCTGCTCCCATATTTTTCAGTCTTCAACTTGCCAATAATCTTCTCCAACTGCATGAAATATAGAGTAGTTTTCAGATGATTGCATCACATGAGAAGCTGTAAGGCTGTGCTATCAATACAATCGTCTAAATTATAGCAGTCTCAGCTCTTAGCTAGAAGGATTTTTACATTTTCATACCAAACAAACATTGCATCTCTGCATCTCACTACTTAAGAGGCCAAAAATTATCATGCTTTGGAATAACTATGTTGCACGCACACGAAGCATACAGTAGGTACAATTACTCTGCAAAGTCCTCATTAAAAATTTGCTCTCTCTTTGTCAAATTACCTGTCCTACTTCCTTTCTTTGGCCATACCCGAAGACAATCCATTTTGAGAAAGTAAATTTTTCCTATACTCGTCTCAGTCTGTACTTGATTTGGCACTATTATTATGTCAAGATTTGAAAATGTGAATATTTCAGCATTAAGAGAGGAAAACTGTGGAAGTCATTGCCTACTTTTCTTAAATTTTTGGAGTAATGTAAGAGAATATTTTGCGAGAGACGTAAAAGCAGGGTCCATAAATGTTTAGTGGATAACAGTATCAATCACTAGATTTTCCTTTTAGCAACATAGATTTTACTTTGACATGAATGGAAAGGAAAAACCAGACAATTGGAGGTAACAAATGTAAATGTCCTCTTTCCTGAAGATTTTAGTAACTACAACAGACAATCAAGTAATGAAACACCGAAAGTCAGAAGTTAAAGCATCTACTCTGTAAGAAAAAACAGTAGGAGTGTACCTCTTCAATTGATTTTGGTTTCTGTGCAGTCAAGGCACTGATTTGTTGCATAGATAATACAGAATGAGGGAATATTCCCCCATGGATGGATGCGAGTTCTTTTCGCAGCTCGTCAAGCTTATCATCCAATCCTGATGATCTTTCTCGTTTGGATGATCTCATACTGCTCGAGGTCCTTGATTGTCTAGTTGACATCTCAACCGTAATAATTTTCTTACCTGAAAGTTAACCAGAAAAAGAAGTTAGATGTCTATAGGACTCTATGATGACTTGAAGTCCTTTTCCTTTCTTTGATTTGTATGTAACTAGAGATGATAAAGAGCTGGCTTAGCCGAATTCTTTGTGCCTGGGCTTGACTTAGCATTCTTTCAAGCCAAGCTCAAACTCAGCTTGAACACTAAATGAGGCAAAAACTTCGCCAAAAACTTGAGATCAAAACACTGAAAAGATCGGATTCACACTTTGCTAATCTCTAGAACAATGAAATTGTCCAAGTGCTAAAGCAAAGAATGAAGAAATTGTCTAATACTAATTGTATTGGCTGAAAATCAGCAGAACTCTTCTTAATTCTCACAACCACGACAATCCCTTTAAGTATTTAGAAAGCATCCAACTAGGAAAAGGAAAAGGAAAATAAAAAATTCATTTCTACGAAGTGGGTGCAAGATGAGGTGGTTGTCCTTATGGTTGATTGATTGACGGAAGAACAAACCTTTAAACTGGACTAAGTGGTGGTGCAAGGCACCGACTTCACTAGCACGCATCAGCAATAACTTTGCATCACATATTGAAGGTGGAACCAACAGGGGGGGGGGGGGGGGGGGTTCTCATCAACTTGACTTCTGAAGGAAGAAACCAAAATGATAAAGTTGAATACTGTGCATCCTGAGAGGTAGGATGAGGATGTTATTTGAAGGTTGAGAGATGCTGCATATTTGCGTATCTGGAAAGAAGGGTAGTTACCTTGCAATACTTGCATTGCCAGAGGTCCTACTGTGACATAAGCATTTGTTGCATAGGCAGTATGCTGATATTCTTCTTTCTGCATGGAGGAAAAGGCACAAAGATGTTAGTTCAAAACTTAGGAAAGGGAAAGGAGACAGAAGCGGATACACTTTTCGTATAATCATATCCATTATTCCCTGGCTTGTTTCTACCTAAGTTGCTCAGACACGGGTGCGGATCTAGAGGTCGGATCCTTTGACATGTAAATTCTAAGATTCAGGGATACGGATCCTAGTACGGATGTGGGTGCGGGGATCCGGCTAAAAATAATTCAAAAAAATAAAAATATAAAAATATCTCTAAGTTATAAGAAATTTTGTGGAATACTTACGTATAGCTTGTGAAGTGTGGATTTTCTTTTTATTCTCAAATTGTAGATAAGTAAAGGATTAATTTACTAGATAAGGTATGCTATTTTCTTCAAATTTACCCTAGTTATGGTTCTCATTTCGGGAATCAAATTGTATCTCGTCTCGAATTTTTTCGTCAGTCGTGGTCAAAGTACCCAAAATTGTTTGACCATATCCGGTATGGATCCCATACCCACACCCATACTAGTGTCGTGTCGACACGGGTGCGACACCTAAACTGCCGTGTCGGAGCAACTTAGGTTTCTACTGCAAAGGCAAAGGGGAAAAGGGAAAGTTTTATTTATATGCTTTGTACTTCTGTTCTTGTAATTAATTCTATTTACCCTCTAAACTAGAATCTATTACACCCTAGTCCAAAACTTGGATCACAGCTTAATACTTGAAAATTTGTTACCTCAAATTTAATTTGTCGCTGAAGTGTTAAGTTCCTATTCTGATATGTTAGTAAAGTAAGAGAGTAACTTAAGAAAATAAAAATAAATAAAAAGAGTCCTTACAAGAACATGATCCAAAATAAGCTTGATGACAAGTTGCTCCAATTCATCTTTTTTCAGATCAGAACCTGGGTAAATACCAAGAACGCTAAATTTTTTATTCTATGTCTGCTATCCCTAAAGTAAGAAACAAAATAAGAGAACTAAAAGCAAAAAGTAGCAGAGTGATAATAAAATACTGCATTTGGAAAGAAGCTGCTCAGTTAGACCGACATTAAGCTCTCAATATAAGCATTGACCAAGACAGTGGATGAAAGGGGAACACGCTCATGCTAAGGGGGGAGACAATCCAACTTTGAGACAAGACACAAAATCTATATCCATGTAAAAGCTGCTTTTAGTAGCCATATTTTCCCCTTGACATAAAGAATTGATTTGGCCTAATGATACTTGAGACTGCTTTTGCTCAAGACTCTGTTTTGGACTTCCTTTTTCTCTAAGAAAAGCATATTTTTTGCAATGCCATGATTTTGTGAAACTTACCTAGGTTCTTCTGATTAACCTTTAGCTTTTCCACCAGTTGCAACATTGTGACCCTCTGATCATTCTCTTGTATATCTTTCAGCATAGAGACAACGAGTTTTGCATGACCTGCACACAAATAAAGCATAAGCAGAAAGATACTTCCCAATGGGAAACAAGATTAAATTTGAAGCATCGCATTGTAGATGTGATAAAATCTGAAAGGATGATATTTTTTTAATTGGAGTACAGAACAATCGCAACAATAGTTGTGCACCCTCCAACAAAAAAAGAAGAAGAATAGAGAGAGAGAAATGGAGCTTAGAAATCCTAAATACTATGATTTCTTTCAGTGCAGCTAGTTGTCAAAGAAATTGACCATCCAACCCAACCCTAAGTCAATTGGTGGAGTAGATCTTTATAAACCTTTCTTTAATTTTTTGATAAAGTGCCCTTAATCATCGGGTGACTTTATATCTTTCAAATTTGAATTTTTTAAAGGAGATAGACCGTAGTGACTCAAGAAAAAGAGTACGCTTGGAGCAGATGACTCAAATGAGCTAGGAGTTAATTGAGAAAAGCCCAAAACAGTAGAGGCAATGATTCAATAAGCTTGAATATTTGTGAATTGTGATAGAGAAGTCCAAAATCGTAAGAATGAGTTGAGAAGAGAATAACTAGATGATGATTCAATAAGCAGGAATATTTGTGAATTGTGATAGAGAAGTCCAAAATCGTAAGAATGAGCTGAGAAGAGAATAAATAGAATTATCCCTATTAGAAAGGAAGGAAAACTAAATGAGTACTAGACAATGAACCAGCATATCAAAGGTTAGATCTGATGCCATATGAAAATATGAGCACCAAACCACACGTAAGGTAATGAGTGGATAACCGAATAATCTTTATACACCACTTTAGATTCCCTTAATCAATGTGGAAATTTATTACTAATACAAGTAAATATAGATCTATGCCGGTCGATCCATCTTAATTGAACTGCTACAAAAAAATAAATATTTTTCAATTAAAAGTACGAATCTGGAGTTGTCGATTCTTCTTTTTGTTTGTCAGAAAATAACTTTTCCCTTTCCGCTTAATAAAAAATTAATACAAAGAGGCGTTACTCGATATGTCAAAGATCTCAATGTGAATTAGGGCAGTCATCCCCCTTCTTACGGGTTCCCTACCAGCCCAGTGACACACCAACCACAACCCTTCTCCTTCTCCTATTATAAAGCTCCCTATCCCTTTATTTATCTTTCATCCCCCTTGAATAAGTAAGACCTTTCTCCTTCTATTTCAAGGAAAAAAAAGGGGCGAAGAGAACGATGCAGTGCTGTCCTTGTATATCTACTATAAAATTCAGACTTAGACAAGAAGCCAACATGCAAAAACAAGAACAGACTTCCTTAGCTCGAATATTTGCATCATATATATGCCCAGATTAAGTATACTAGAAAAATGAAAAACTAAAGCCAAGTGAAATATGGACATTTTAAAGTAAGAATTCACGTTTCGTGAGCTTGTATATTACTCAGTAAAGCTGCTTTTGCAGAAAACATTCACTACTAGGATATTTGTTAATTTGTTGGAGACTGTTGAAAGAGAACATCTGTTATATATATATATATATATCAACAATTTTATTGTCGGATCAAAATGATCATATCTTAAATCCAAGAAAATGGTTGATAACTAAAACTAACATAACTTATCGAAGACTGCGAAAGACAGACTAAGGTAAAGCCATGCCTTTAGAGAACTCATAGACATAAAAAGAAGATTGGTATGACTATTAAAGTCAACACAACGTACTTGAGACATCCAGCTCTTTCACCTCATTTGAAAAGGCACAGTTGTCACACATTCCTGAGCAAGATGAAGGTCAAGTGAAGTTGTGGTGCTCTTCTGGCTATTGTGACAAGTTAACATCACAATCCACTTACGAAGTTAGTGAACCATACCGTTACATTCTTGTAAAGGCTCAGCAAAATGTCGGAAGAAAGCACTTCGACGGCACTCTCTTTTAGACTGCAACAAAAAGATATTTATTCCTCTAGCTGATTGTTAACAATAAACTGTTTACACATGAGCACTAGTAGAAATTGAGTTCCGGGTTCCCTATAACTTGGGAGCAATGGCTCTTATCGAGCAAAACTATAAAACCGGTATACTTGTGGCAACTGTCACTTACTGGTTAAATAATGTCAGTACATATAACTACGGATTAAGCAACCAAGAACCATCATTCCTATTTTGACAGGAATGGAAAACCAGCATAATATCAGAACAAACTCTCTTGCATTCCCAATCTAACTAGTCTGCAACTTTCGAATTTCGAGAGTCAAACGAGTTTTTCTTTGACCAGATTTTTGCATATACCTTTTAAATATTTTGAATTGCTAATTATTGAGATTTATATTACTTTTATGTAGTTTCCAAATATGTAAATTTTATTTCAAAAAACTTTAACGATTTTCTATGGCCGAATTTGCGGTCAAAATTGAGAAGTTTGACTATCGAAATCCTAACTGCATCAAACAAATTGGGGCGGAGGGAGTATTCAATTACAGCTTAAAAAAGATGTATTCAGGAGCCAGGTACTCTAAGAGCATCTCACATCAAAATGGTATGCAAGTTTATAGCAGAAGCTGGAAAGCTGGCAGGAATAGCAACTCCAAACCTTTCCCTTAACACTAAATGTCTTTTATTTTTGTACAGCTGAAGTACTCTTACACCTGTAAACTCCCCTGACAATTTTTTGGACTTTGTTAGCTCATTAACTCTAGTCTAGGATTCATTGTACTGGAGCTAGAAAACTGTTTTGTATTTCTTTTTTGCATCTTCTTGATGCCATTTATAAATCTCTTCATCAAAAACATATTGCTTTAATATGGAGCCTTTTTCATATTCTAAGTTTTTTCCCTATCATATTCTAAGTTTGACACCGAGCTTTTTATTGGTTAATGATTGTAGGAGATCAATAAACTGGCACAAAGGAGGTCCATCCATGCATAGTACCAGAAATAAAGGAAGAGACTGCATCAATCTATATAAAGCTTACGTCTTCTTGAGAAGGGAAGAATTCAGCATGACCAGTATGGTATAATTCAGAAGATGACAAAGAATTAAGCTAAAAACACAGTTGAAAATAGCACATGGCATTACTTCTTTCAAAATATTGTTTGAATGGGCATTGTATTATTAGATTGAATGTTCAAAAGGAATACTATGTGAAATTAGAAGTATCTAGAGTTATTAGCCTTGAGTGCTCACAAATAACAAAAAGCAATATAAATAAAGTTCCCTAGATTTTTAAAAAAAAAAGGATAGCTGGGGTAGTTCTATTATGATGGAAATTTTCACATTAAATGTGCAAATCGTGATTGTGACTAGAAGTCCTGAAACAGAAAAGAGGTATTAAGTTTTGTCATATGAATCCTACTGACAATTCTTCAACAGTCAATTTAGGAGGAAGCCATACAGAAACTAAAGCACAAGAGAAGGCACAAAAGATGTTTATCATCTAAACTGTCTTCCTCATATGTGGACAGGGTGAGGGTTTAGGTAATCAGATGATATCGTAAGGTGACCTTCAAACATTACTAAGAAATTACATCACTTTTTCCTTTCCATACCAGCAAAATCTTCTGCTTATTTGCACACTTTTACAGGGCATATTGAATGTTTATAATTGTATAATTCTCAATTTATATAGGCTTATCCAAGTACCTTAGCTGGTTTTGGGAGAAGAAACTACTGATATATTCTAAGCAGAATGAGCTGTTGCTATATCCCTTGAGTAAGATTATATTACTAATGGATTCTTTTTAATAGCAAGCGAATAAGATAACTAAAAGGTATGCGCATGGAATCAGAATGACATCAATATAGACAACACAACCGCTAATATGAAAAAATTCTCAACAGCCAACATTATAGCCAACCAAGTAAAAAAGGCACAGAAAACATCAAAGCAAAGAGTTGAGGAGCCATACCTGACAATAACGTACTATGTCATACAGATTTTTCAATCCAGAATTCTCGTAGAAGACCATAGAACTCTGCCCAAAAACCACAACAGCCACATATTACATCATCTTGCACTAAAACATTAAGAGAAAAGGCATAAGTTGCCCCTTAAACTTATCCGGCAAAGTCATTTACACACTTTAACTTTACGGGTGACCCATCACCCCACTGTTCTTGTTTGAAGCGAATTTATTTACCCCCTAATATGTCACAACCATATCCGATCAAAACTGTATTTTACACGCGCTGACATGTGTCGTTACCATATTTTTTCCTTTTTAATTTTTTTTTTCACTAGAATAAACCCTTCCCCTCACTCCACCTCATTTTTTCCTCTTTTCTTCCTTCCGGCGTTTGTTCCCCCCTAAAGTAGACTATTCGAAATAATATAAAAAATAATGGAAGAATTTGGAAATTAGCTACATCTAATTAGGAACCCGTAAACTATTTGTCAAGCCTATTGGATTTATAAGAAAAGTTCATATGCTAATGATGATTAGAATGGAAAATGCCATGTTATTGTTCTTTATAGCTACTCATGTTCTATGCCATGATTAACCTTTGGAGGATGTTTTTGGAATTAAATATCAGATCAGAAGGGCATATTTTAGCTAAGTCTTTTTAGGTTGAATGTTGCAGTAATTTTTGGAATTTGGGTATGGAGGGAAATGATGGAGACCGGCAGCAAAAGGGCCAACGATGGAAATGAGAATGTAGGTTGTTGGTGGAGTTTGGAATTTTAGTTGATGGAGAGGTTTATGTGAGGTGATGGAGATTATGAAAATGGGAGTGAAAGAGGTCGGGTGGTGACAATAATTTTCCGGCCAAATCTTGGTCGGACAATTATGGTGGTTTCACCATTGAAGACCACAGACCTTAAGATTAAGGAGAACAGAAAAAGAAGAAAAGGACAAAAAGAAAAAAGAGAGTAAAGAATAAGAAAAAATAAAATATGCAAAATTATTAAGAATCAATAATTAAGTATAATTAGCTAACACCCAATTGAAATATGACACGTGCACAAATTAGTTAGTTTTTCACAGTTTCTTGCTTTCACGCGCTTATGGGAATGTGAAGACACATTCTTTGCCAAGTCACCTTTTAGGTGGTAAATAAATTCGCTTCAAACAAGAACAGTGGGGTGATGGGTCGCCCGTAAAGTTAAAGTGTGTAAATGTCTTTACCGGACAAGTTTAAGGGGCAACTTATGCCTTTTCTCAAACATTAACAGTATCAGTCCAAACAAATTTTACCTGCCTAGGAACATCAGCAGGTCTAAAGAAAAGAACGCATTCAGAAGGAAGTCCATCCCTTCCCGCTCGACCACTTTCCTGTAGAAAGACAGTTAGACAAAGAAAGCCTATATCATGCAAAATAAGCTTGGGGTAGGGAATTAGGACCTGGTAGTAAGTCTCCATTGATTTGCTCAAGCTGTGATGGACGACAAATCTGACTATGAATAAGTAGGACTGAGTTTACCATATCAGAGCAGAATACCTCTATGAATAACAGATTAATAGAAGAAGCAATATTAACTATTATGTTCTGCTCGCCACAAAGTAGAAAAGGAAATTGACGTCTAAGAAGCTTAGGGATAATTTTGTTTCACAAGTAAAGAAGATTAACAATATTATTAGGGCACTACAAGAAAAGAACTCCTCTCATTTCTTGAAAGAAGAGAACTAGGTGAGAAACAGACACAGAATTCCACCCATGGTCCCTCAATCTTATGAGGACACTGTTAAAAAACGGAAAGACCATTTCCAATAGCTGCTTCTAAATGTCTTAGATGGATAAGAAATTTATACATTTCAAGCAAACTTCTCGATAAGATGTATTAAGACAACTGTCCAGCAAATGACATCTTTTTCCGTCTCTACTGAATGATAGGACTGGGGAAACAAGATTCCAGTGAATCGTAAATGTTTGATTTTTCTCACATAAAGCTATTTGAACTGCAGTCATCCTAGTGCTGAAGAGTCTACACTGCATTACTCTACTAATGCTGGTAGATAGATAGTCAGCAACTAGCTTTGCTACACCATCAACTCTCTCTTTCTTCTTCCTCTTGTTCGTGTATGTTCCAATTTTACCCGATGCTCCCCAGGAGATGCTAATCATCTCTTAACAGCATTATACTTTCTTAATCGTGCTACAACATGTGTGAATCACCTATTTTCCCCATTATAGCAGGTTGTAGATGGTCAAAACTTCATCTGGGTGAAGCCATTCACCTTATTAGGAGACTGGTGGACAGTATAGGGAAAGAAAGACGGACTTGCAGATGGTGTTCACTGACCTAGAGAAAGCTTACGACAAAGTTCCGAGGGAGGTTCTTTGGAGATGCTTGGAGGTTAGAGGTGTGCCCGTAGCATATACTAGGGTGATCCAGGATATGTATGATGGCGTTAAGACTCGGGTTAGGATGGTGGGAGGAGACTCGGAACACTTCCCTGTCGAGATGGGCTTGCATCAAAGGATCCGTGCTTAACCCGTTTTTATTTGCCTTGGTGATAGATGTTCTGACGGGGCACATTCAAGAGGAGGTGCCATGGTGCATGTTATTTGCGGATGACACAATACTAATTGATGAGACGCAAGGTGGTGTTAACGCGGGGCTGGAGGTTTGGAGATAGACCCTGGAGTCAAAAGGTTTCAAGATGAGTAGGACCAAAACAGAGTATTTGGAATGTAAGTTTAGCAACGTGACTCATGATGCAGACGCGGAAGTGAGGCAGGATTCACAAGTCATCCTTAAGAGGGGAGTTTCAAGTACCTCGGATTTGTTATCCAAGGTAATAGTGAGATTGACGAGGATGTCACACATTGTATTGGAGTGAGATCAATGAAATGGAGGCTCGCTTCCCGGGTTTTATGTGATACGAAGGTGCCACCAAGATTTAAGGGTAAGTTCTACAAAGTGGTGGTTAGACTTACTCTGTTATATGGGCAGAGTGTTGGCATGTGAAGAACATCCATGTCCAAAAGATGACAGTAGCAGAAATGAGGATGATGAGATGGATGTGTGGGCATACCAGATTAGATAAGAAAAGGAATGTTGATATTCGGGACATGGTGGGAGTGGCCCCCGTGCAGGACAAAATGAGGGAAGCTAGGTTGAGATGGTACGGGCATGTGAATAGGAGGTGCATTAATGCCCCAGTGAGGAGGTGTGAGAGATTGGCAAGGGGGGAGGGTTGAGGAGAGGTAGAGGTAGGCCTAAAAAGTATTGAAGAGAGGTGATTAGGCATGACATGGTGCTACTCCAGCTTACTGAGGACATGACCCTTGATAGGAGGGTATGAAAGTTGAGAATTAGGGTAGCAGGATAGTGGTTAAGCGGGTGTATCTCATTTACATGCCGATAACATTAGAATTAGTCTCATGTTTTCGTTTCTTCGTATCCGTAGATTTCTTTTACTATATGTTGTCTCTATCGCTACGATTTATATATCACCTTTGCTTGCTATGGCCACTACTTGTTGTTTCTGCTTCTTTTTAGTTTTTTTTCCTTGAGTCAGGGGTCTATCGAAAACAGTCTCTCTACCTTCATAAGGTAGGGGTAAGGTCTGCGTACACTCCACCCTCCCCAGACCCTACTTTGTGGAATTACACTGGGTTTGTTGCTGTTGTTGTTTAGCAGGTTCTAACAAAATATCCATGGCTGCAGTTTGGCACCATTATTCCAGCCTCAAAACAACCCTTCTCTGTTGTCATTGCTGTCGATGCTGCTTCTATGCAACCCATTCCCATGATCTAATCCCACGTCCAACCTTCCCTGGCTGCAGCTGCTCTATCATTGTTCTATTTGGCCGTCAGGGATGACTACCATATGCCCATCCCTCCTTCCTCCGCATATCTGACGGGCTATTTCCAGATTGCTAGAAAGATACCGTTTAGTTGTTCCTTTTAAATTTTTTTCAACTTGCAATTATTTCAGTTTTGTTTTTTCCCCTTATTTATATTTTGCTTGCAATTAATGTTAACTAGTTGCTGAAGAAGAATTGGTAGGATTTTCTTTATTGAAAAATCTTTTACTGGTTTGAAATTATTGTGCATTTGTGCTGCTATTTTCCTTATGTTTTTACATCGTATCTCGATTGAGATAAAGAATGTTGGTTCTGAAAAAGAAACAAAAAAAAAGTCGACGAAGATAGAGTTGGGGTTAGGCAATCACTTGTTAATAACTTTATTAAAAAGGGCAGCCCGATGCACAAAGCATCCTGCATTCATGCAGGGTCCGGGGAAGGAAAGAAAATCTTAATGCCTAAGATATTGGAAGGAAGAAATTAATCACGTCGCGTATCAGGCAATAGACTAGATCATTATTCTTTTTTGATATATAATAACTAGATTATTATTAGGACAATGAAAACCATGTGTCCGAGAAAGGTTCCCTATCTGACTCTTAACCCATTCCATATTATCCAATCTTGAGTGATAGCAATCCTCAGATATCGCATTTTCTATCAAACAAACCCTTTGTTTATAGAGTAAGATCCACAAGCTTGCTTAAAGAAATTTTTGTCAAATGAACCTTTTCTAAGCACCCAGGGGCGGAGGCAGGGAAGAATAATATCCTCACTAATGTATGAATTTATATGATAAGACATGTCAAAAGGATATAACCTGGTAAGTACTAACCATCTGGCTTGTTAATTCCCATACCAAATGCGACCTGAAAAAGAAAAGAACTTCTAAGTATGGTGATTGCCATTTGAAAATTAGAAGAAATCAGGGAACTTCATGATACATACCGTACCAACAATCACCTGCAATTTCCCACTACTCCACCTATGACATCACATATAAGTTACTTATTGAATTAGAATAAGATTTTACAATTAAGAAACCGATACCATGAACTATAACCGTGCAGCTAAAATAGTAGAATAAAATCACAATTTGGCAGCTAATAGTATGAAATATTTTCAATGCGTAGTAATTTTGGGAAAACTATTTGTTAGATCATTTTCCAGAGATTGGTTGGGTGTAAAGGTAGGTAACTTATGGTAATAGCAGAAGGTGGGGATGGGCATGAGGTGATCTCTTAGCGATAGCTTTGTGTACTAAAAGCCATGTATTATTTGAAATAACAGTAGAAGGTGGGGATGTAACATGGCATGATGTCTCGGTGATAATTCTGAATACTAAGGCTAACAACAGTATTTATGTGTTATTTGAAACAAATGAAATAGAGTAACAATTGAGATATTTATAAAAGAAAATGACTTAAAACCATCTACGAGGTAAGTTATTTTCCCCTAAATGTTCTCAATGATAGAAGGCATTAATAAAAAAATGATCTCATCAAGCAAAACATTTTACAACAAACTATACACATCATAAGAGGAAAAAAAGAAACAAAAATTTCAAGTAAGACATGAAGAGCACACAAAGGACTGACAAGATGTCCTTAAGCGACAAAGTCAAAACATAAAGAACAAAAAAGAAACTCTTAACAATCAAAAAAAAAAAAAAAACTCTTAACAAGTAGTGCTTCGTGATCCCCATAGCAAAGCCTAAATGTCATGAACAGAAACTAGAAGCTTATTTTACCATAAAACAATCCAACAACCAGCTCTCGAGCAAAATAAACCATCGAACCACAGGAGAAAATATGTTATTGATATTGGATGATAAATACAATACAAGAGGTCCCTATTTATAGCTATACACTACAAAGAGATATTACTCCTCTTCCAATGTGGGACAAGATTACACTATACATATCTGTAAACTAACAATATTGAAGATATGCTTGTTGGCCGCGCCTTCAGTCTTAATACATGTAACTAGGAAGCGGGTATGCTTACGCCGATTATCAAGGTGACTCCCATTTCCCTCGGCGTCTTGATAATCGAGCAGAGTCACCTTTTACTTTAGTCCATTCAGATGTTTGGGGTCCTAGTCGGGTCAGTTCCACCTTGGGATTCCGCTACTTTGTCTGTTTCATTGATGATTATTTCAGGTGCACTTGGATATTTTTGATAAAAAATCGATTTGAGCTGTTTTCTATTTTCCAGACTTTCCACGCTGAAATTCAAAATCAATTTGGGGTTTCTATTCGCACATTTCGTAGTGATAATGCCCGAGAGCGTTTGTCTTTCCCATTTCAGCAGTTTATGAAATCTCATGGGATTATTCATCAAACATCTTGTTCGTATACATCTCAACAAAATGGGGTAGCTGAAAGAGAATAGACGTCTTATTGAAACTGCTCGTACCCTACTCATACAATCTCATGCTCCCTTGCGTTTTTGGGGGATGCAGTTCTTACATCTTGCTATCTTATTAATCGTATACCATCTTCAAATATCCAGAACCAAGTTCCATTCTCTGTCATGTTTCCCCACTTACCTTTGTTTTCTCTTCCACCCCGTATCTTTGGAAGCACTTGTTTTGTCCATAACCTTACTCCAGGAACAGATAAGTTAGCTCCTCGTGCTCTGAAGTGCGTATTTCTGGGTTTCTCGAGAACACAAAAGGGGTATCGATGCTACTCTCCTAACCTCCAGCGGTACCTTATGTCCGTTGATGTTACCTTTTTTGAAACCCAATCATACTTTACAGGTTCAGGTCATCACTTAGATATTTCTGAGGTATTACCAGTTTCAACTTTTGGAGATTCAGTCACTCCAGTGTTGCGACCAAACACACTCACGCAAGTATACGTGGTCGTCAAGTAATATAGTAGTGAGTAGAGTATCGTTCCCACGGAGACTTATGATTAACTTTTGACTAACTCAAACTCAAATAACTTATCGATTCAAGCGATTTCTCACAAAATAGATAATTTTCTAATTTACTACCTAAACACTATCAAGTAATGAAATACTAGAGATCAACCACAACACTTAAATGATTTCGAATAACAATCAATAGGAGATAATATTCCAGAGTCACGAGTTATCTAACAATCATGTTGCATTCTTAGCTTAAAATAACTAATTGATTTATCTGGATTGTTGATTGACAGGGTTGATATTACTCATAAGAATCTGTCGAGTTCTTACTCGCCTATTCAAGCTAACTTAATGCCTATATGTCTATGGAATTAAGATTAACAAGAATGCATTTACACATCCTGTATTTCAACCAAGCAAGACAATTAGGTATATTTCTATCCTAATTGCGAATCCGTTCCCCGATGCCCGGGTTTAAGAACTTGCTCTATTTAATTCTATATGCAATCTAGAGTTCCCACTTTCAAGTTCAACTCTAGATTCGTAGATAGTATTCCACTGTTAGCTACTCAGCAAAATAATGAAAAAACAGAATTAAATAAACAACCCAATATGATAAAATCAACTTTGTCAAATTAAACTTCAAACATCAACATTCATGTATAGCCCATGACCCTAGAATAATAGGGTTCTTAGCCACTCATGTTCATGCAATCATCAAATAATTCACAAGAGTGCATAATAATCAATAAAAGAAGAAAAAATAAGAACTCAAGATGAATTCCGTGGTTCCCCAACTTTGTCGTGGCTTTTTCCCCCTTCCCAATATGTTAGATGACCTAAAAGAGGCGTTTTTGGCTTATATATTGCGTACAAAAGTCGTGGGCCAAAGTTCTCCTATTTCTAATCCAAATCAGCTTCAGGGATTGATGCTGGGGTGGATGCGTCGCATCTACCTCGTCCTCCACTTCTCAGCTTCGCATGCTAGGGTGGATGTTCGCATCCACCCTTTGTTCCTCCATCTCAGCTTTGCCCAGGTGCGGATGCTAAGGCGGATGCTATGGGCCGACTTCACTGCTAAAGGTGCACAAAATCTGATTTTTTTCTAGATTGGATGCGACGCATCCAACCCCTCTTCCTCTAGCTAGAGCACCTTTTCTTCATATTTTTGCACTCCAAACACTCTAAATCATCAAACACAACTCAATTAGTCATAAAACCAATAATTAAACCATGTTGGGCATTTTAAAGATCAAATAGCATCAAAAAGCGGTTAAAACATGGGTAATGTAACATCAACACATATCGAAATATGCCCAACATCATCCAGCTCCACCACCTATAGCTCCAGTTCCACCACCTACAGCTCCAGTTGTAGCTCCACCACCTATAGCTCCAGTTCCTCCACATAATCCAGTTCAATCTTCTGAAGCTCCACCACTCTTGACTTATCATCGTCGTCCACATCCAGCATCAGGCCCAGGTGATTCACGCCCCGCATCAGATTCTGCACCTACTGCGGACTTGTCTCCTCTTAGTCAACCAATTACACTCCGCAAAGGTGTACGATCCACACTTAATCCTAATCCCCACTATGTCGTTTAAGTTATCATCGTCTGTCGTCACCTCATTATGCTTTTATATCTTCTTTGTCCACTGTTTCTATCCCTAAGTCTACAGGTGAGACACTATCTCATCCAGGATGGTGATATGCTATGATTGACGAGATGTCTGCTTTACATGCGAGTGGCACTTGGGAGCTTGTTTCCTCTTCCTGCAGGTAAGTCTACTGTTGGTTGTCGTTGGGTTTATGCAGTCAAAGTCGGCCCGGATGGCCAGGTTGATCGGCTTAAGGCTCGTCTTGTTGCAAAAGGATATACTCAGATTTTTGGGCTTGATTATAGTAATACTATCTCTCCCGTGGCTAAAGTAGCATCTGTTCGTCTCTTTTTGTCCATGGCTATTGTACGTCATTGGCCTCTTTATCAGTTAGACATTAAGAATGTTTTTCTCCACGGTGATCTTGAGGAAGAAGTTTATATGGAGCAACCACCTGGTTTTGTTGCTCAGGGGGAGTTTAATGGTTGTGTGTGCAGATTGCGCAGGTCACTATATGGTTTGAAACAGTCCCTCGAGCTTGGTTTGGTAAGTTCAGCACAATTATTCAGGAGTTCGGCATGACTCGTAGTGAGGCTGATCACTTTGTGTTTTATCGGCATTCTACTCCTAATCTGTGTATTTATCTAGTGGTTTATGTTGATGATATTGTTATTACTGGTAATGATCAGGATGGTATTACTAATCTGAAGCAACATCTCTTTTAGCACTTCCAGACTAAGGATTTGGGCAGATTGAAGTATTTTCTAGGTATTGAGGTCGCTCAGTCTAGCTCAGGTATTGTTATTTCACAGCGGAAGTATGCCTTAGACATTCTTGAGGAGACTGGAATTATGGGTTGCAGACCTATTGACTCTCCTATGGATCCGAATGCTAAGCTTCTGCCTGGACAGGGGAGCCTCTTAGAGACCCTACGAGATATAGGAGGTTGGTTGGCAAATTGAATTACCTCACAGTGACTAGACCTGACATTTCTTTTCCGGTGAGTGTTGTAAGTCAGTTTATAGATTCTCCCTGTGATAGTCACTGGGATGCAGTTTTTCGCATTCTTCGGTATATAAAGTCAGCTCCAGGCAAAGGATTACTATTCGAGGATCGAGGCCACGAGCAAATTGTTGGATACACAGATGCTGATTAGGCAGGATCACCTTTTGATAGACGTTCTACGTCTGGATATTGTGTTCTAGTAGGAGGTAATTTGGTCTCGTGGAAGAGCAAGAAACAGAATGTAGTTGCTCGATCTAGCACCGAAGCCTAATATCGGTGTCACACCTCCTTTTTCCCGCAGGGATAGGGTAGTTTTTCCAATTTAAGTGACATTAATCGAATTGAGATTATTTATTTATTTTTTAGAGTCGCCACTTGGAATAATTTATGGTGTCCCAAGTCACCGATTTATTTTAGAATCCCAAATCGAGAAAAATTGACTCTTATTTATGGTCTGCGAACACAGAAGACCGGGTAAGGAATTCTGTTAACCCGAGAGAAGGTGTGAGGCACTCTCGAGTTCCGTGGTTTTAGCACGGTCGTTCAACTATTAATAATTGGCCTAGTTATTTGATTTAATACATGTTTTAAACCTATATGTGCATTTTTATTCCTTTTACCGCTTTTATTACATTACTGCATTTTAAACTTTTATGGAATTAATATTAGACGAGTTACGTTGACGTACACTCGTTGTTTATACACATCGCAAATCGCGTCACGTGAAACGCACCCGCAATCTACAACGCGTTTAATTTTATTTATTATTATTTGAAGTTGTGGTCGAGTCACGTGAAATGCACACTCGAATTGGGGATTACATATCGTGACTATGCCACGGAAACCGTACCCACAATCACGATGATTTATTATTAATCGCGCCTAAAGCAAGCTACGATGTTCGAATATTATTCAATTACTAATTTTGAGATTATTGTAAGGTCATGAGGTATGTAATTATTTGTGGAAGAATTGGATTTATTATTTATAGAAAAGTGGGCTAGTTTAGAGAAAGATGTGTCAACTATGTTATTTATTACTTTGGGCCTGATGAGACTAAATCTTTTGGCCCAAAATCTTTTCTTCTCCAACAGCCCAAAAACCAATTTTCTTATAAACAAATCGTGGCCTAAGCAAATTATCCAACCCATTATCCCATATTCTGTACATTTCTTAAACAAAACTAATGACACCACAATCTCACGAACAAAATTAGTAAACAAGCCAAATTACAGTGATTCACTAGACCCTTTATCCGATTAAATCAACTCAAAACAAAACTTTGCAATTCTAAAATTAACATCATGGTCCAATAAACATATGAACAAGGAAACAATCAGATTCAAATGATCCAAATATCAATAGAGTGAACTACTACTTCATGCTACCCAATAATCACACCAATAGACAAGACGGTAAATGGACAATTATAATCAGTGAAGAAAGGGAAATAACGGACCTTTGATATAAATTAACAGAGATGAAATTACAAGAGCGCTAAACAATTCGACGAGTGTTGACTGGAGCTTTCACCGGCCACGAAACCTCGAACAACAAATCGCGACTTGCAACCCCGATCGACCTTGCAAGACCGGTGATTTAGTGGCTTGTTTTTGCTGGGTTTAAAGGCTATTTTTTGGGGGGGAGGAGGGGTGATTTTGCTGGATTTTTCGAAAGAAAGACGAAGAAAGAATGACACGAGTAGAAATTTCCATATCCTAGAAGAAGAAAATAAATTTCTCTCAATTCCTTCCTCCCTATTTTTTCTCTCTTTCCTCTCTTTTTTTCATCACATTTCTCTTCCATTTATAGAAAACAATTTCGGAATTTTCAGATTTTTATTTTTTATTAATTTTTTTATTTTTAATTAAAAAGAATTTTCACTTCCCATTTTTCTTGTTTTTTTTAAAAAATAATTCCCCACTTTCCTTTACTTTTATTTTTTAATTTCTCACTTTTTTTACTTTTAATATATTTAAAATCCCATTTTTTTATTTCCCACTTAATTTACTTTTCTTTTTTTATTTCCCACATACTTTTACTTTTTGAAAAAAAAAATCAGATACCCTTACTTTTTATTTTTAAATTCCAACTTTATTTTACTTTTTATTTTTTAAATTTTCACATTCTTTTACTTTTATTTTTTTAATTTTCCACTTTCTTTTACTTTTTTTATTAAACAATTTCTACCTACTTTTACTTTTTTTATTAAATAATTTCTACCTACTTTTACTTTTACTTTTTTATTTTATATTTCTACTTTTCCTATTTTTTAATTCCCATTCGAAATTTGTTTTAAAAAAAAAAAATAATAATTAATTTTTATTTATTTTCGGTTTTTAATTCATTTTATTTAAAAATAAAGATAAAAATAATAATAAAAATAATACTAATAGTAATAATTGACCTTTTAAATTATTAATAATTTTTCTATATATATATATATATATATATATAAGTGTAACAAAGCTAAAAAATATATATTAAATTCTGAAAATATTTACATAGTAGAAGGTGATAAAAATTCAAATATAGTCAAAAATTAGGTGCTCACAATCGGGCCATGGTTGTGGCGACGTGTGAGTTAGTTTGGGTCAAGCAGTTGCTCAAGGAGTTAAAGTTCGGAGAAATCAGCAAGCTGGAACTAGTGTGTGATAACCAAGCTGCTCTTCATATTACGTCAAATCCGGTGTTCCATGAGAGGACTAAACACATTGAGATCGATTGTCACTTTGTCAGAGACAAATTTGTAAAGTCGAATGATCAACTAGCAGATATTTTCACTAAGTCTCTTACTGGTTCTCGTATTAGTTACATGTGTAACAAGCTCGGTACATATGATAGGGGAATGTTAGTTTACAGATATGTATAGTGTAGTTTTGTCCCACATTGGAAGAGGAGTAATATCTCCCTGTAGTGTATAGCTATAAATAGGGACCTCTTGTATTGTATTTATCATCCAATATCAATAACATATTTTCTCCCGTGCCTTCTCACAGCGTGGATAACATAACATTAGGCCCAACATTACATAAACCGAAAATATGGATAGGCCTAGCTCTGATACATGTTAAGTAAATGGATTATGGGCCTACCTCAACCTCAAAACGTCACCAGGTGAGAATTGCACAAAACCATATAACGAGACAACACATTCCCTCAACTAATGTGGATACTTAACTGCTGAAGTGTATAATCATCTCATCTAAAAGTTTAAGCTGTTAGAGATAGTAGACCTTTATTTACTTAATTATATCGTCAGCATCCCCCCTTACGTGGCCTGTTTTCATGGGCAAACACGTGAAAGTTCTTTTCGATCATGGTGGCAGTGAAACTCGAACTCAAGACTTCTGCCTACTCTGATATCATGTTGATACCATATTAAAGTTTATGACCATCTCATCTAAAAGCTTAAGCTATCAAAGAGGGTGCATTTTTATTTACTTAACTATTTCTTCAATATTTCAATATCCATTTTGAAGAAATGACACCAACTCTAAGAAATATGTCTTTTCTGCCTTTACAAGCACCTGAAATTATGTTAGCAGTAAAAAGAAAATTCTTAGTGTTTATAAGTGCTTATTTAGCTTTGCTATTAAGTAGAACCATGTGAAAATATAAGAAGTAAGATTAGGAGAATTCCTTAAACAAGTGTCTTAGGAGCTTACAGATAATTTAAACGAAAGAAAAATAATTATCTTTGATGTGGGATCAGTATATTTAATTTAGCATATTCTAACATTCCAAAACTCTCCTAAAAACCCAAAAAGGAGAATTTACCTTTGCCAAAAAAATGAAGCATAGAATCTTAAGTGGAAGTGATGGTCAATATGCTACAACTCATGATTAACAGTGCTAATATTGCTGAAACTATAAACAATATCAGAGTAGTGAGAAACAACGAGACAAAAGAGAGGTATGTTACTGCCAGAATGATCACCAGAAAGAGGCATAGTAGCGGAACAATCGGCTTGAACGACCATCGAAAGGAGGAATGGTGCTGCAAGAACAGCCCTTAGAAAGAGACAAGGTGCTGCTGCAACAGCCACCAAACAAATACTGAAAATAGACACCTAGCTGTTGGAATGGTCAGCAAGAAGAGATTTAGGATAGCAAATGAAATCTTGAATAAGAACATTTGGCTAGTAAGCCAGCCGGCATAAGTGAACAATTAAATCTCCACCAAAGTATAATACTTTCTTCCAATTAAATCTTACCCTTGTGAGGCTTTATAGATAACTGACAAAGTATAATACTTTCTTCCAATGTGGGACATCACATGTAATACGACATAATACGCCAATTAAAGGAACTCCAGTTAAAAGAACTGTTTTCAAATAATACGTGCCCATAGACATATACATCTCATATAATGAGAGGGGCAAAGTCATATCTTGCTGGACATACTTGATATATGGCTGTAGATGACTCAGATTGTCATACACAGCTTGTACATAACTTTTTAACACCTACTTGGTGTTTTCTTAATCAAATCTTTTGACTTGTTGAAGTGTGCGGCCATCTCGTCAAAAGCCTAAGTTGTTACAGAGAACACACTATTATTACTTAATTTTGCATGCAACACACTCCCTCACGTGCAGGCCTCATGGCCAAGCACGTGGAATTCTTTTTGGTAGTGATTGACAGTGAGATTCGAACCTAGGACCTCTGTTTGCTCTGATACCATGCTGAAGTGTATGGTCATCTCATCTAAAAGCTTAAGTTGTTAAAGAGAACACATTTTTATTTATTTAAGTTGCTGATTCACACAGCACGAGAGTCCATGACATGATAGAAAAAAGGAAAAGGAAAATCTCTAAAATGGTACAATGAAGCATTTGTTTACGAAGACAATATTCATGAATAATTACAGTGAAAAGCTAGTTGTATATATAGAATGAGCAGACAGAAATATCAAAGGAAAACTTTTACCTTAGATGTACTTTCTCACGAGCATTTACATCCATATCGGCGTGATAGTGATCGGCTGAAATTCCCCTTTTACGCAATTCTTGTGCAACCTACAGTTTGTGACCAAATAAGAAGGTGAAACAAAAGTTTGAGATGTAACAACAATAAGAAAATCGAAACAACACAATGCAAATACAATGTAGGCAAAAAGAAAAAAAACTAAAAGGAACAAAAAATTATTTGCTAATTCATCTACTACCCTATAACTTTAAAATGAATTAATCACAAAATTTGCCCATTCATTACCAACAAAATTGCTGTCTCTCCACACTTCTATTAGAGGGGCAGGACTAGATATTGTTCACTGCTATATACAGTAGATTCGCCAAGGCTAAAAGTTAAAAGCTAAACATTGATGTAGTTCTCATCTTGATGTGACATTAGCCTAACCACTCCGTTGTAAGAAAACATCATCTACCCCCTTCTCCCTCTCTCTCTCTCTCTCATATTGGTCAATAATAGGGAAAAGACACATTTAAGTGGTTGAGACCTAAGTTACTCGGACTCGGCATTTTGGGTGCCATACCCGTGTCGACACGACACTGACACGGGTAAGGGTGTGGGATCTGGGTCGGATCCGGTCAAACGAGATCGGGTGTGTTGACCAAAATTTTGGGGAAAAGTTTGAGAATTGATTTCCCTAAGTAAAGATTTGAAGAGATGGGAAACGAAATACCTTCAATTCCGCTGCTATGTAGTAATTTATACTAGTCCTTTTGAAGCTTTTTGTCTTGATCAATCTTCTTGTTCATGCTGCAGGTTTCTGAAATCAAGAGCTCTAGTATTTTTTTTTAGGGCAGAGAAGTTGTAGATGGGTGGTGGACTACTGGACTGAGGCTTATTGGGGAGGGCTCGAATGGGTCTTGTTCTACTGGAAAAAAGCAGAGACATGGAAAAAAATTTGTTGGGGAAGAAGAAGAAGACAGCGATGCAGAGAATAAGGAAAAAAGAAGACTTAGACTAATTAGGAATTGACTACTTTATTAGTTGATATGTTTGTTAATATTCTGCCACTTGCTTTATGAGATAAACATTACATATACTATGTCTTAAATAGTTTTAAGTTTATAAAAATTACAGTTTTAATTGTACCAAAAATAGTTATAGTTTTAATCAAAATAATAAATAATTATTTAATTGTAAACTAAATATAATTGTATATGCTTTAAAGACACATATTTTTATTTTGAGTAAACTTCATATATATTAAATAAGTATATGCTCTAAATAAACAAATTTTATTAATTTACCTAATTATACTATTTATAAATATTTTCTTTCTCAAAGAAACGGGTATAAGTTCTAAATTAATTATTAGCATGTAAATTTTTTGACAAATTACGTTCACGCAAAGATCATGAAAATTTATAAATTGTACATAATAGAATTGACCCTTTAGTTCTCCACTATATGCTATGTTGTGACACATATTTTAAGACTAATTATAAATTACATGATTTGAGAATGAGCTAAAATAATTTTAAAAAATGACAAAGAAGAATATTCTTATATTATATTTGATTAGGACCACCAATTAATATTGAGTTATCGAAATACTTGAAATATAATTAATTATTCATGGCTAATGTTATATTGCTTTCAAACAAATCACATTAATTGACTAGGGAACTCTTCTTGTTAGATCATTTGATTCTTCCTATCAAATACAAGTTATGAACTATCGAAATACTTGAAATCTAAATAGATGTTTGATTGGAATTAACGATTGACTTTATCTCACTAATTTGACCGATAACAAGATATATCCACTATCGTATTAGGAATCCCGTCTTGTTAGATTGTTTGATTCTTTCTATCAATACAAGTTCTAGAATATCGAAATACTTTAGAAATATGACATAAGCGAATTTTAGAAGATAAACAAAGAATGAGAGAACTTAATAACACTTAATTTATACAAGTTAAAGTAAATTAAATTTATTCAAAGACTTATATTCTTATATTATATTTGATTTGAACCACCAATTAATATTGAGCTATTGAAATACTTGAAATATAATTAATTATTCATGATTAAGGTTATATAGCTTTCAGACAAATCACATTAATCGACTAGAGTAGGAAACTCTTCTTGTTAGATCATTTGAGTCTTCCTATCAATACAAGTTATGAACTATCAAAATACTTGAAATCTAATGAAGATATAGAGATTTCACAAAATAGGCTCAAATGCTTTCAAAGATATTTCAAGGATCCGAATGATTTAAAGAAAGCTTCTTTGGAGTATGGGGCATTTTGTTGTGGGAATGGTTACTTTGGTGAGCTTCATGTGATTGATGCTATGGGGTATGAGGAACCTTTATCTTGGTGGGCTAACCATGGTGTAAATGCTCCACTTTTACAAAGTTTAGCTTACAAATTGTTTTCCCAGCCAGCTTCTCCATCTTGTTGCGAGAGAAATCGGAGTACTTTTTCATTGATTCATAGCATCAAGAGAAACAAGCTAGCTACTTCTAGAGCCGAAGATTTAGTTTTTATCCATTATAATCTTCGCTTGCTCTCTCGAAGAAAGGAAAAGTATACAAGTGGTCCAAGCAAATATTGGGATTTAGGTATATCCGTATATGTATATCCATTATTTGATATTTCTTGAGTAATTTTTTTAGCATGATGAGTTCCTTTCACAATCTTCTAAATTTATTTTGGTGTTGTTTTAGGTGGAGATTATTTTAATATTGATGAAAGTATCAATGATCTAGTTGAATTGTCAATAGACGAACCTCAACTAGAAGGAGTCTTCTTTGAAGATGAAGTTCAAGATTTGCAAGAAGTTGACATTGAAGAGATTGAGGAAGATGACCTTTGAATAGAATAATGTACTCATGCACAATGTTTCAAGTGACAAGTCTAGCATAGTTTAAATGTGTATGTTGTGTACTTATTTTTTGTCTATGAACTTGTGAACTTACAATTTCTGTAAGACTTTTTGGTGGTCATTTGAGTAACTTAATTTGAATAGCTAATTATTTAAAACTTTTGACTAGTGACTCTTGAATATATGTTAGTCTATTTAGTTCTAAGTTCTAACTTCTAAAGGTATGTTTCATTTCTTTTGTATCTCTAAATCTCTTTATAACTTTTATTTGTTATATATCAACAAGTTTATAATAACTCATTTTAATACTTTGTTGTGCGAGTTGTAGGAAAATTAATGAATCATGCCATTTTGGAGAGTGTCTACATGCCTGCCTACAACTTGAAAACTAAATGACTCAGTTACTATACTCTACACGGCACAAGTTACATGTAAGTTTTCCATATAATCTCTCATAATTATGCATATCTCTATAGCTATATTTCTAGATTTTTAATTTATTTTTGCCGAATCCCCGCACCCGTACCAGTACCTAGATCCGTATCTTCGAATCCTAAAATTTAGACCATGAAGGATCCGACCTTTGGATCCGATCCCGTATCGGACACCCGCACCCGAGTCCGAGTAACTTAGGTTGAGACCACTCAAAACTAAAATGTGGAACGCAATGTAATAAACCAATTATGTATTCCGTAAGAGCTGCCAGACCAATCAAAAAGATAATGAGCTCAGAATGTTCCAGGTTTCCGGCCTTATACACAAACCAATAGACTATATCTGAACCAGTGATGCACCTCCTTAGAATTTTACAGTTCGTTGTGTGACCAAAACCACAATGTCTCACCAAGTGAAAATAGAACAGAATATTCCAAAATTAGCATCATTAATCTACCGTACAGTCTATCTAAACACAATGAGAATGGACCTTGTTGCGCCTTTTTGCATAAGATTGAAAGTTTGAAACTATGTTTTTGTGAATAACATCCCTCTTTAGCTTCTCATAAATAAATAAAAAACGAAGTAAACTTCTTTACTTCTTTTCTGGGGAAAGATTGTAACCAAATTAGGTATAAGAAGAAGGATTTGAAAGTGAATATCCAAAGGACGTAAGTTCCAAAAGCAAGTGCTAGAGTGTGGACAGCTAGAACGAGTTAAATTACAAGCTTAAGCAGGTTGTATAATTATTTGATTTTCTGTGAGCTAAGCCCCAAAACAGGATAAAATTCCAGGGAATGTACTTATTTAATAGAAACAGGATAATCATAAGCATTTCAAAGGAGGAAAGCCAATTTAGATGCAAGTACATCACGAGAAAAGAACATCACAAACCCAATTCTTCTCAGAAACAAAGCATGCACCATTTCCTAGCCTAACAAGAAAAAGGTATCAAAAGAGGATGATGAACTTTAATGGCTTGCATAATAGATGTTGGACACAAAATATAACCCGAGCTAAACCACCTCCACCAAGGATAAATCACAAGTTCAAGATTAAATACATTATTCTTTTTTGGCGAAATACATAAACGGCCCCTTTAAGTTGTCCTCAACGATCACACAGACACTTCAATTGACCCCTTTACCATTTTGACATTTCAAGTGGCTATTAAGTATTTCAAGTAAACACCTCGCGCTGACATGGCAAATCAGTTGTGTCTCTACAAATTGAGCGCGTGAGGACTTCATTAACATTTTTTCTCCTTTTCAGTTTAAATTATTTTGTGTGGCCCACGCCAAAAGATGTTGAAGAAGAAGGAAAACAGCAACACCCCCCCAAAAAAAAACTTTTCTACAATGAAGATGACGATATGATGAAAGATTCTATTGATGCCTGAGAGTTTATTCTGAAAACAAAAATTGGAAATAAGTACTATGAAGTATATTGAGGATTGTTGATATTTCCAGATCTGTTGCTCAAAACTAGGAATTGAATAAAAATATTTGAACAAGAAAGCAGGAAAAAATTTAGAAATAACGGTGGAGAATGAAAAAAAGGTTTCTTTTTGAGCTGAAAAGTTTCTCTCAATTAGTAGGAGAAAATATTAAAGCTTTAAAGCTTTAGGCTTTAAGAAATTAGCAATAACAGAAAGTAAAAAAGCGAATTCCTCCCTCATTGGCGGCGCCAGCGGCGGAGGAAAAAAAGCAATTGAGAACTCTAAACCCTAGCAGTTTCCATTGTTGCTGCTGTGTTGCAAGATGAAGAAGAACGAAAGTTTTGGGATCTGACTAAATGTATTACCGTGAAATGCATACATCTAAACCCAAAACCCCTTAAAATTTGATTAATCTTTGAGGTAGCTAGGATGGGCGAGCGTGTTGGAAGGGCTCAGATGGTTTTTTTTGTTTTAATCAAAATTACAAGTGTCACTTTTTAATTGGTTCATTAGGCAAGTGTAATTCACGCATATGGTCTGTGCACTCAGGTGTTTACTTGATATACTTAATAACTACTTGAAGTGTCAAAATGGTAAAAGGGTCAGTTGAAGTGTCTGTCTGTCTGATCGTTGAGGACAACTTAAAGGGGCTGTTTATGTATTTCGCCTTCTATTTTTGATAAGTAGTTAATAACATGATCCTTTCACAGCTCATCCTACTGATCAAAAGAAAATCATGCATGAGCTGCATCCTTTTTGCACAACCATTAGAGATTCTGAACAAGAAATCTCACCCAACTTGAACCACCAATAATTGATCACAGATCACAATCTGCCAACCTAGTCCAAGGGAGAAACAATAGAGTTTTTACAGGGTGGTTTATATGCTGTGTAATTATTTCAACTAAGCAAATATCAAGATATCAAGAGTTCCCGTTAGGCACCCAAGCAGTGAACTTCTAGCACCTGAATGCCTTGTAAAACTATTGCACATCCAATCAAGCACCATCACTCGTATGTGCCCGAGCACAGTGCAACACCATGTTTGTAGATACAATTAAAGAACGAGATAGAATCTTACACAACAGAGCTAGTGCTAGTACCTGTTCACACTCCTTCCTGGAGAAGCAATAAACTATCCCAGATTCATTATTTGGATATGATGCTAGAATATATTCAGCAATTTCATCAACCACTGTCTTTCCTACAGATGACTTCTCACGCACCTGCAAAATGAATCAGATAAATTTGAAACATAGATGCCCATTGCTGCAAAATTTATAATTGTAATTTACTTTTAGTACAGCTATACCATGTAGTAAAGATTGGGTCTGTTCACTGAACTAACAAACTTAATGCATCTAGGAATATGAAGCATCTCCATCAAATCATCCTGTACTTTCTTTGTCGCGGTTGCCTGGAAATAAACATTCAAGTCCAGATGCTGCTCAGGAATTGTTAATCAACAAAGTTAAACGAATAAAGGAGGAAATTTGTTCTCTTCAAGCTATAAGAAAATACATACTGTTAGAGCAACCACAGGAACATTCGGAAACTGAGTCTTTAAAATACCAAGATTTTTGTAATCTGGACGGAAATCATGGCCCCACTGGCTACAGCAATGTGCCTCCTGCAAGCAATTTGAGCAAAGTAATTGGCGTAAGTTGACATGTAGATCAAAGCGATGGCGTATTACTTCACTACTGCTGCTACAGATTATATTCAGTCAGCACCGGGGAAATTCCAAATGAAGAAATAAAGAATAGCATCCAAGAAATAGGGTTACTCTTCATTGTATTCCAAATAAAAAAGTTTTATTTCGCAGTTGACAGCAGCTTTCTATTGCAAACCAAAATAACTATTCATGAAACCATAAGATTTACAAGATTTGCAACAACTTTCAACGATTCAACTCACTAGGATACGGACATTCCTAATTATGACACAATTAGGAAGTATAGTCTATACCTTTAAACATACATTAAATCTAGAAAATTGTTGCATATAACTTGATTAATTTTCTTGACCTTCAACAAGCAAAAAAGTGAGAACGTGAAATATTATGTGGGATATGTAGCATCCTCGCCTGCTTGGATAAGCAGGACATTCCCTATGGATAGGGTGTGACAAAACCATAGAAATTGGAGACGAGCTCTAGTCTTTTACTCCAATTATCTTTTATCCCATAACAGAAAAAGGAAGGGAAAAAAAAATCTAGCAACACTTGATTCTTTCCACGTTCATCAAGCAGTACAAAGAGAGTTTATAGTCTGTGACATTACAAATCAGGGTACTTAATCCCCGTGATATCTTTCAGAATGCAACTATCATGATTCAATGGCATTTTTTGTATTATGCTTTGACTCACTTGTACCATTTTCATTTCTTTGGTCAAGATACTAAGGCTTCGAGGAGAAATTAAAATACTCAAGCAAAGCTAATAGGTTAACAAGATTTAAACATGCGGGCTCTACATTTCCTACTTGACGTGCAATGATCCATTCAAAGAAATCCAGAAGGGTCAAAAAAGGATCCATGTAGAGGATCTAAAGCTCATACGCGAATGATAAAAAGCTTATGTGAGATCAATAAAGATATCATATGTTCTTGATCAAACTTTCTTTTATTTGTGGATATCTTGTCCTTGCTTCTTGTACACATACATGTACTAGTCAAATGTAAGTTGCTCGGACTCGGGTGTAGGTGTCTGATACGGTGTGGATCTAGAGGTCGGATCCTTCATGATCTAAATTTTAAGATTCGGGGGTACGGATCTAGGTACGGATACGGGTGAGATTCAGCTAAAAATAATTCAAATATCTAAAAATAGAGTTATAAAAATATATCTAAATTATGAGACATTATGTGGAAAACTAACAAGGTATTCTGACAAAGAAAAAATATTGGTCAGAGGAGAATCCCAAAAGGAGATAAAAAGAAAGGACAAACATAGAAATTTCTATATACAAGGTATTTAATTTTCTTCAATTCCACCCTAACATTTATTTTGATTTCAAAAATTATTGTATTTGTTATTTCTTTGTCGATGTTGGTCAAAGTATCCAAACTTGGTTGACCAGACCCGGTACGAATTCCACACCCAGACCCACGTCGTGTCGACACGGGTGCGACACTAAAAGTGAAGAGTCCGAGCAACTTAGGTCAAATGTTTTATTTTTCTCTCTTTTAAACCGGGAACTTTGGTCTAATCCCCCATGAAGCCAATACAACAACAACAAATCCCACAAATTGAGGTATGGGAAGGGTAGTGTGTACGCAGACCTTACCCCTACCTTGTGCAGGTAAAGAGACTGTTTCCAATAGACCCCCGGCTCAACATAGTCGCAGCAACAAAGCAAAGGAAATAAAGCAATGAAAAAGACATGAAATAATTGTTATGCACAGGATAGACTGCTAGCCCCTCAAAGACAGAGATGAGAGAATGAAAAAGAAGAGATATCCTTAAAGATTCAAATACAGTATACGGGAGTGGGAAAATACGAAATTGTGGACTTACATCGATTGAAATTAAAGAAAGACGACCAGCATGGTGACACTTTTCAAGTTTTGACATAAATCTCTTGCTCTTGGATATCTTTTCTGGTGTAACATACAATATTTTAAGCTCATCATCGCCCTTCTCCAAAGCCTTGTATATGAATTTCTCATTATCCTTGCTAGTTGTTGAGGTTAACATGAAAGCTGGGATGCCTAAAGCAGCCAACCCCATGACCTGAGGCAATAACGTTTGTCAGCAGTTGTTGCATTTAGTGGAAGATGGAAATGGGTGCTTAGATACCTGATCTTGAATAAGAGAAAGCAAAGGACTGACAACAAGAGCCACCCCATCACGAAGAACTGCCGGAAGTTGGTAGCAGAGACTCTTGCCCCCACCAGCAGCCATAATTACTAGAACATCCCTTCCACTCATTATTGCATTTATTATCTACAAACAAATTACTGCACATCAGAAAATCTCTAATTGTTAAATTCACAATTAAATTTGCAAAATTCGGCACTAGACAATTTAATGTACATCTTTACTTATGAGTTATGTGCATTTTGGATTCAGTAATATCCAAACAGTTGTATCTATCAATAATCTACAGAACGAGGAAAAGAAACGCACAGACAGATCAATTGAGATGATTAATGATTCGAAAATCAACCATTAAATTACTCCCAAATAAAAATTTCCAGAAACGGAACCTAGCCTGCAGGTTAGGGCAAATATTCCTCAAGCAACGTTAATTATTTTATTGTAAAGGCATCCCTATAAGACACTGAATCCCATTATTTTCTTCTTTGTCAATCTTGAATCCATTCCACGCCAGCTTGCACGCACCTCGACTATTAGAGTGGGTACATGTTACCTCCCACCAAGGCTTATGCCTATCATACAACTGATTATGACCTGGTAGAGCTTTGATAGGCTGAAACTTCTATAGTTCATCCGTCACATGGTACTATCCATTGGAATATTCTTATCTATAATTTTTTTAAACAGGTAAGAGTATTATAGACCTTCAGTACAAAGGTTGTGCTGATAGCCACATTTACAGTTCATAAGAAACAAAAGTCCTTGTTCATCATTCAGCATCTTCTAATAGCTCCTCTTTACACCAAAAGTGAAACAACAATAAACAATTCATCTTGAATGAGCAAGACTGTGAGGATAATGGATAGCGTGCAAGTAGAAACAATTCTAAACTCTTGCAATGACTCACCAAAAATTAAATACCCCAATCCCCTCCCCTTCCACCTTTTATTCTGAAAAGTGAAATCCTTTTTGATAGGTTCACCTATACTAAAAAGAAGTTAGAAAAGAACAGATCTAGGTCATACTCAGACCTCTTGTTTTATGTTGACAACTCTGTGCCACACTTATTCTTAAAGATGAATTGTAAAGTTTCTGTAAGCATGCAAAACCTTGCAATATAAATCCAGTAAAAAGTAAATGTAGACAGGATGGACCAACCTCTCGCTGGTTTGCACGATATTTTGATATGCCAAAAACATTAAACCTAATGTCATCAGCTTGAGAGTCCCATACGAATGGCCTTGACCAGTCGTCTACTGAAACAGCAGCATTATCGTCACCCGGGCCACTAGATGATTCACAACTTTCCAACAAAGCTTTAAGTTCAGATTGTCTCTCATGCAATTTCTCTTGTTGATCTAGCAATAATTTTATTTGGTCTGGACAAGAAGACATTGAAGACAATGCTTTCAGATGGATGAATAATTCACAATGCAGAAGAACAGAAACTTCAAGCATTTAAGGAAGGAACTCCATCACAACAACAATAAACACAACAAAATGAAAAAAGGAAATTTAAAATCAACACATGAAATCATTAAAGATTAGCTGTAACGAGGTACCTAAACTCTTTGTTAATCAAAATGGTAGATGGGTGAGGATTGACTTGTCCAGAATAACATCTTATCTGAGTGATATAAATCATGTTGACTAAATTTATGTAAAAAGACAAATCCAAAAGGAAGTAATCCATGTTGGGAACCATGTTCATAAAGACAAGCCGGAGAAATGAGTTACAACTCAGACGTGCAATAGATTGTCTGAATTTTTCCGTTCTTTGAAAACGTCACACAACCTTGACATGTTGGTGCTTTAAAAAAAATGTGAACACTTTGATGCGAGCTGCGACACCAAATAAACCAAAAAAAAGGGATAAGGACATTTTAGAATTTTATGACATTTGTTCAATTAGCTAAGAGAAGAGGAGGAGAATCAAACGTTAACAGCTAAACTAAGATGACCCTCATCTACCATAGTCAACAAGTAATAACGCAAAATATATAAACTTGTCGATCAACACAAAATAAAAATATATGATTTCTGTATTACACTGCCGGACAGAAGAATATGCAATCCCTTAATTTATTAGAAAACATCATGTTGGCCTTCAATCTAGTTTGCTAGATTAATATTATTCTTTAAACATTCAATTTATTTTGTTGGCTACCCCACGGATATTTGATTATTTTCTCATAAGAGGTGCGCCAAATGCCAACCTCCAAAATTTTCTTATGAAATACTCTATCTTAGTTTGACTTGGCACAAACTCTAATAAAGAAGGGAAAACTTTTGAGATATGTGGTGGTCTTAAATAAGCCATAGCACTTGTGTAGCTGTAAACTTTTAAAACTTGTAGTCTGAAACCTGTCATAGCATTTGTGTGGCTGTAAATGCTTCCTATTAAGGAAATATTGAAAGGTGTCAATCTTTTTGAAACAAACTAATAAGGAGATAGTGCCAATCTTTTTGAAACAGAGGGAGTAGTATAATACAGTGGGTTATGCCGAGTTAAGTAAAGAAGGCATTGTATAGCTGAATTTCAATAGGAGAAAGAGAAGACCCAAGGCATGGGATGTAGCCCCACTATCTCTTATGTGGTTTGTGTGGAGGGAGAGGAATAGGAAAGCATTTGAAAGGATCGAGAATGATTTTGTACATTAGAGGAATAGCCTCTTGTATCTAGTTTCTTTTTGTGCACCCATGATGATGGGGTCCTTGTTTGTGTAGATGAGTGGGTGACTTTTGTAGAGAACCATATTTTGGTGTAGGTTTCTCTACTTTTGATATATTTTTTGTATAAAGGGATTTTCCAACATTAATAAACTTATTTACCTTATCAAAAAAAAAAATAGTACAATTCTTTAGCAGAGGGATACCTAACAAATAATGAAAATATATCGACTAAAGGTTTCTTAAAATAAAGGAAGAAACTTTTATTGGTAAAGAAAGGTAAAAGTGAGGATGACCTTCAACTACATATGACCAAAAAATGTCAAAATTAAACATAGGTCTGCTTTCTGTCTGCCTATCTAAATGTTATTAAATAGTTATGTGTAAATAATCCTAGTCCAATATGTAGTAGGAGTAGAACATGTATTATCTATCGGGCTCATTGTATCATTGTTAAAAAATCAATATAACATATTTTTCTCCCGTGCTTTCTCACATGGTATCAGCGCAATCGTGAGAGATTTATCGCTGTGCATAAATTCCAACGACTCCGGGAAGGGGAAAAAAATCAATCCTTTTTCCGACAAATCAGGGATGTCCGCAAGAAAGTTATTTTCCATCGGTTTTGTCTAAAAACCAATACTACTGCAGGGTAGATCAGCCTCTTTCACGCGCTCTCACGTGCCGTTAGCAGTTTTTTTCCGACGGAGGTTCGACTCACGCGCCGGCGTGTGTGGCCTTTTTCCGGCCAGATTTCGAAATTTTCTTTCATTCGCGAGGCTTTTTCGAGCCTACCTATCCAAGTTTCACCAAAATCCGACAACTCTTTTTTCCCGGCGACTGTTTCTGATTTTTCCGGCAACAGTATCCAGATTTCAGCTTGCTTTTCTGTTATTTGCTGATATTTTGCTAGCCCTCTCTTCAATCCAACCATGTCTTTCGGACTTGATGCTTTTGGTTCCAAAAACAGTGGTGTTGGAAATTCAGCCTTTATGATTACTTCTGAACCCCTACTTGGGAGTTCAAATTATTTATCTTAGGCTTCGTTTGTGAAGTTGTGGTGTAAAGGTCAAGGTGTTCAAGATCACCAAACCAAAAAGGCTAGTAAGGGAAATGAAAAGGCCAAAGCACAGTGGGAAAATCGATGCTCAGTTATGTAGTATCTTGTGGCGATCTATTTATTCCAAGTTGATGCCTTTGTTTCATCCATTCCAAGCATGCCATTTAGTTTGGGAAAAGGCTCGTACTTTATACACTAATGACATATCTCTTAACTGTTATTGATGACATTTAAGACATCGAACCAAAATTTATAATGGCATTTAAGACATGGAACCAAAAATATTTTCTTAATTGTACGCATCAATTTTACCATAAGATGGATAAAACACCTCTCGAAAGAGTGTGGAAACAAAATTCTGCAAGAAAGAATCATTAATGATAAAATCTACATGAAAGATAAAATCTCACGACAAAAGGTAGGTAGTTGGATGGGGACGAGGAGAGGAACAATTTTTGGGACTTAAGCTCCTAACTAGTCACTGTACTGACAAATTCATTACCCTTGAGGTGATACTAAATCAATGGATAAGATTCTGCCTTTCCAGAGCTTCAAATTGGCAAGGTTGTTTAATGTGTTTGATCGGACAATATCATGCTATTATACAAATTTCAACAGACAAATCTGGTGCTTTTTCATCAATATATTGGGCATTAGATGGTGCTTTCCAAGATTGACAGTTGATTTCCTCTTCACTTGGCACGAGAGGGGTTATCTAAATCCTCTCAAACACAACTGTAACTTTTTGCTTAGTTTAGTGCAACTGCAACATGTGCTTAGCTAATGTTTTAGAGCCAGAGGCCATGAATCATGATTGATTTTCTTAGCCCCATAAGCTCTTTGTAAAGATCTTCTTTTGGATATAATTTCACCACTTTTTACTGGAACACAGCCACACATCTATAGAATACTCTTATTAACTATCAAAAGAAAAATACCATGCTCTTATATCATAGCATTAAGTTGGGTATTCACAACAACGGAAGAAGCATAAGCTCAAACCAACTCAATAAACTCATATCTGTACATATTAAAACCTCATCCAGCTTCCCTTCTACCCCAGTCGTAACAAATACTAATCAGGTAGCATATAGTAACTAATACTGTCAGATTACTGGTGCCAAAATCAGAAGCAACTACTCATTCTGAAAAAGCATCTCAACCATCATAGTCCAACTACTTTCTCTCTCTGCTTGTCTATATGTTTTCATGAATTAGAATATGAAATCCAATATTTGTACTCAACACCTTTTCCACTAATGACCCCATATGTAACTGAAACAATTTAAGACTTTGGCGATCAAGTCAAACATATTTAAACCCATTATCAAGTTCAAAACTAGGAGACCTAGAGTAAACTAACAAAATCTCAATCTTTTCAAATTGTCGCCAACAAGTACTGTGATTCACAAAAATGCTCCCCGGCTTTGTTAACAATGGTAAGATCATATTATGATCCCACCATCACATGTCGCAACATTCTTTCTGTTTCTTTTCCATTTTCCCAAGACACTTAGACCTAGTTAACAACTACAAACGAATAGTTATTCTTGTTGCTATAGACACAGTAGAGTATACACTTATTCTAAGATCTGAGGTGGTCAAAAGTGCTAAAAGACTTTAACTTTAGACACAAAGAGAGCCTCAAATGTTTTCTACAATAATAAAAATGCTCCATTTACACTAGAAAATTCCAAAATACAATCATAAACCTATATGTCACTACTAGATGATTTCTTCGTATCAGCCCAAGCCTTGGAGGGAAGAGTTACCCAGTACCTATGTTGGTAGGAGTTAGTTGGCACCCGTGGAGTTAGTCCAGTTGCACGCAAACTGGCCCGGGCACCACCGTCATTAAAAAGAACTACATATCACTATACAAGCAGCAATTAATACCAAAAAAAAAAAGAACTTTATGTTAGCATTATGACATATTCTAACACAATGTTACAGATTAAACATTTGACAAACAAATATAAGCATCAGAGAGAGCATGATCAAATATAGAACAATGTATCTTGGTACTTAGTAGAATTAAACAAAGAATAACCTTTCAATCAATGTTACTGACGAACGAATATAAAAGAAAAATATTAGGTAAAGAGGAAAAAAAACAAAAGATGAAGAAACAGTATACTAAGCTAACCTTGGACGTCGTGAAGCTCTACTTCAACATTCATAAGCTCCTCAAAGAGTTCTTCAGTTCTTCCCATTTTACTAAAGACAAACAAAAAATCCCAAAAAATACCATTGAATTCACTATCTTCTGCATATTTATATAAAAACAATACTTAAGAAATAGTACTAAAAAGTAAAAGAAACCCAGAAAATACCTTTGAGTTTATAGTGTTCTTCTTCTCTTGAAATAAAATTGTATTCGCCTCCTATGTTCTGCACTTCGCTACATTGAGAAGGAGAAAATGAGTTCAAGAATTTAATCAAGATTGGGCTTGCGCTGGCTTGTGAGCTTCAAAACAGGCCTATGCTTTGTAACGTGCAAAAATATCACAAATGAGCTTCAAAGGAACTGATGGGCAAAACCTTTGACCTTTGGGAAGGTTACTTGAATGGCCAAAATCTTAAGTTTGGGCAAAACTTTTTTTCTGGCGACCTTCCCCAAAGGGGGCCAAAAGTTAAATACTATCCCTTTGGTGATCCCTATTTAAAGAATAACCAAAATTTATAAAGTTTTTATAGTTTAGCTCTATAATTATCAACTTCAGACATGAATCAACTTCTAATTTTGAAGTTTCCAAAATCAGACCTATGAATATAAAGTTTGGCTCCACCAAAGCCTAATTTCATACTTGAATTCAAATTTAAACTTCAAGGTCTGAAGTTAGGTTTTGGCGAGCCTAACTTCAAGCCCAAAGGTCCGAGTTTGAACTTGTAAAAATGTTGTGGGGTAGCCACTATTTAAGGTGATTTTTATTTTTTATCTTGCAATTCTAATGTCGAGCAAAAATAGCCACTATTCTATTAAAATTAATATAAAAAGATATTTTTACCCTTTCTTCTATCTCTTTTCTTTCCCAAAACCTTTATCAAAATTTCAAAACCCACGCTTCTCTCTCCAGAACTCCATCTCGTTACTTCTCTACCTACATGCAGTAAGTCTTTGTCATCTTCTCTGCATCGAATATATTAAATTTCATTCTTGAAGGGAAGATAAGTCATATCACAGGAGAAATTTTAGTCCCGAAGATTGCAGATGTGTCAGCACTGAGTTTAATCCTGAGCTCAGATCCTTTGTCCAATTTTATATGTACTCCTTTGTCATCTTCTTTGTAGTGAACTTGTCGACGTTTTTCGTGAATCGAATTGTATGTTTTCTATTTTACTTTCGAAAAAGGACCATATATGCTAGTGAACTATGTGAATTAGGACAAATATGCCCGTCATTATTAGTTCGGCCCAGATTTGCCCAAACCATCCAATACTTGCTCATTCATGCCCTTAGTCAGACGGAACCACTATTTTGTATTTCTTAAATAATTAATAATTGGACCCAACCAAATTCTACTGACCCGATCCGTTATGACCCGACCCAACCTTATTTCTAGATGACCCCACTAGTTATTTCTTATTTCCAGCCCTTCTTTTTCATATTCTCTCTTCATGAAGATGGCTCCTTTCTAAAATCCTCAATTAGGGTTGAATATGTTCGCTATATTGAGTTTATTCTTAAGAGGTTAGTTATCTTGTGTGATTTCTACTCACTTTGCTATCTTACTTCTTTCATTTGCTTTTGAAATGTCGGAATGTTCTAGTTCTTCAAAAAGTCATAGAAGGATGTGTGGATGTAGAGTTGCTGCACTCCATCTCACGTCGCGGACTGAAATGAATCCTAGGAGACGCTTTTTCAGGTGTCATAAGCCTAATGTAAATTTTCTCTTTTTCCTTGTTAATCTTTGTTTTGACAGATTTGTATCGATGATTTTGACAGATTTGTAATCGATTTTTGTAATGATATTTATGTTTTATTGTAGAAAACTGGATGTGGTTATTGGGAATGGGAAGACGATGAATTTTCACTAAGAGCTATTGTTGTCATCAACAAATTGAAAAGGGAAAAGGATGTTCTTCTTAAAGAAAGAATTGAAAACAGGGGAAAAAAATATTTCTTATGTTATTGGGTTTCGTTATTGGATTTGTGCTTAGTTTCATGTTTTGAGGGAAGATTTGAAAATATGTTTGTAATTGATTATGGTTGTTTTAGTTGTATAATTTAGATGCTCTCCTTTACTGTAATTGTTGGATGATTATGATTGAAAATATTTTAGATGGTTTGGAATGTAATGTCATTTTTGTGTGTCACGACCCAAAATTTTCATCTTCGGACCGTGATGGCGCCTAACATTTCACTTACTAGGCAAGCCAACGTTAGAATAATATTAACCATTTTTAAAACAATTTTAAATTTATTAATAACAAGGAAACAAATGCGGAAGCAAAGTTTGAAGTATAGTGAAATAATCCATCAAAACAACGGTGTCTAAATACCATCCCAGAATTGGTGTCACAAGTGCACGGGCTTCTAGAATAAATACAAATAAAGGTCTGAATAAAATAAAACTATCTGGAAACAAACACACAGCTAAAGTAAAGTAGATGGGGACTTCAGAACTGCGAACGTCGTGCAGTTATACCTCAAGTCTCCTCTGAATAGCTGAAATCCGAGCAAGTCTACGGTACGCCGATGTGACCAACTCCAAAATCTGCACAAGAAGTGCAGAGTGTAGTATCAGTACAACCGACCCCATGTACCGGTATGTGCTGAGCCTAACCTCGACGAAATAGTGATGAGGTTAAGGCGGTTCACTTACATTAACATGTACGCAGTAATAATAATAACCACAAATAATATAAATAAATCAGGTAACTCATTTATTATAATTGAAGCCAACGCAGCAGTCATAATCAATTATTATTTTTATCAATTCTGTTGCAGCGTGCAACCCGCTCTCACAATATATTCACATTCAATTATGTTGCAGCGTGCAACCCTCTCTCACAATATATTCATATTCGGTTCTGTTGCGGCGTGCAACCCGCTCCTCCAATATATTCATTTTAATCAAGTCTCTTGCGGCGTGCAACCCTATTACCCAATATATATATATATATATATATATATATATATATATATATATATATATATATATATATATATATATATATATATGTCGACTTTTAAATAAGTCTGTTGCGGCGTGCAACCCGATCCTCCAATATGGACTTTTAATAAGTCTGTTGCGGCGTGCAACCCGATCCTCCAATATGGACTTTTTAATAAGTGTGTTGCGGCGTGCAACCCGATCCTCCAAGATATTCATTATAATCAATTTTGTTACGGCGTGCAACCCGCTCCTCCAACATATTCATTTACCAATTCTTATAGAAGAAATTTCCCAAATAATTGCAACAATTGATATAAAATTATAAGACAACAAGCATACGATAATTATGATTTAATTATGAAACAAATAATGTCAAATAGCAAATTATTATGGAAATCAGGGAGAAAATAGACAGTTTAATATTTAATATGCTAAATGTTAAATAACAATTAAAACACATAATTCAAATAGCATGTAACAATTAATGCAGGAATTCAAGAATTAATATTTAACAAAGAATAGGAGAGAAATAATTATTATAATAATTAATTTATGATTTAAAATAATTTATGATTTTTCAAGTAAGCAGGCGTACAATTAATTTGACGACGTATAGACACCCGTCACCTCGCTTATATGTCGTTCACATGCAATTCACATAACAAATAATTTAAGGGTTCTATTCCCTCAAGTCAAGGTTAACCACGACACTTACCTCGCTTTGCAAATTTCAATCAATTACTCAACCACGGCTTTTCCTTTTAAATTTGCCTCTGAAAGTTTCAAATATATTCACAAACAATTCAATATATTCAATACTAATCATAAGAATTAATTCCATATGAATTTATAAATTTTTCGTATAAAATCTGAAATTCATTAAAATATTCGATAGTGGGATCCACATCTCAAATCCTGAAAAAACTCACGAAATACGAACACCCGTTCCGATACGAGTTCAACCATATAAAATTTGTCCAATTCCGATATCAAATCGACCTTCAAATCTTAATTTTTTATTTTTGGAAGATTTTATAAAAATCTGATTTAAATTTCACGGATTCATGATAAAAATGAATATGAAATCATGAAATATAATCAATATAGGATAAGGAACATTTATCCCAATGCTTTCCCGTAAAGATCGCCCAAAAATCGCATTACCCGAGCTCAAAAATGGAAAAGAGTTGAAAATGGGTCGAAACTCCATTTCTAGAACTTACGTTCTGTTTCTGGGATATTTCTGCAGTTTTCTTAAGTCCAACAATGATCCGTTAACCTCCCGAAATCAACCCGAGCCCTCGGGACTCAATATCAAACATGCACCCAAGTCCTAAAACATCATATGAACTTGCTCGCGCGATCAAAATGCCAAAATAACACCTAGTACTACGAATCAAACACCCAATCAAAGGAAATTTTTAAGAAAACTTTAAAACTTATATTTTTACCACCGGGCGTCCGAATCACGTCAAATCAACTCCGATTCTCATCAAATTTGGCGGACAAGTCATAAATATTATAATGGACATATACCGATCTCCGGAACGAAAATAGGGACCCGAGGTCAATAAATCCAACATCAGTAATTTCTTAAAAATCATTAAGCTTTCAAGCTTTTAATTTTTCATCAAAATTCCATATCTTGGGCTAGGGACCTCGGAATTCGATTCCGGACATACTCACAAGTCCCAAATCATGATACGGGCCTACCGAAATTGTCAAAATACTGATCTGAGTCCGTTTGCTCAAAATGTTTACCAAAGTCAACTTAGTTGAGTTTTAACGCTTTAATTCACATTTTAATCCATTTTCACCTTAAAACTTTCTAGAAAATTATACGGACTGCGCACGCAAGTTGAGGAATGATAAATGGTGCTTTTCGAGGTCTTAGAATATAAAATTACTTATTAAATTTAAAGATGATATTTTGGGTCATCACATTCTCCACCTCTAAAACAAACGTTCGTCCTCGAACGGAGTTAGAGAAAAAGTACCTGAGCTGATGAATAAGTGTGGATATTTACTCCGCATGTCCGACTCGAACTCCCAGGTAGATGCCTCTACCGGCTGACCTCTCTATTTCACTCGAACCGAAGGATAACTCTTTGACCTCAACTGTCGGACCTGCCAGGCTAGAATAGCCACCGGCTCCTCCTCGTAAGTCAAATCTTTGTCTAATTGGACTGAACTGAAATCTAATACATGGGACGGATCACCATAATATTTCCGGAGCATAGACATATGGAACACTGGATGAACCGCTGATAAACTAGGTGGTAATGCAAGCATGTAGGCTACTTCACCCACCCTTTCAAGAATTTCAAAGGGTCCGATATACCTAGGACTCAACTTGCCCTTCTTTCCGAACCTCATTACACCTTTCATAGGTGAAACCCAGAGCAATATTCTTTCTCCAACCATGAATTCCATATCACGACTTTTCGGTCGGCATAACTCTTTTGCCTAGACTGAGCTGTGCGAAGTCGATCCTGAATAATTTTGACCTTATCCAAGGCATCCTGTACCAAATTGGTACCCAACAACCGAGCCTCTCCCGGTTCAAACCAACCAATTGGAGATCGGCATCGCCTTCCGTATAATGCCTCATATGGATGCTCGACTGGTAGCTATTATTATAAGCAAACTCCGCAAGTGGCAAGAAATGATCCCAAGAACTTTCAAAGTCTATAACACAAGCGCAGAGCATATCTTCCAATATTTGAATAGTGCGCTCTGACTGACCGTCTGTCTGTGGATGAAATGTTATACTCAAATCCACCCGCGTGCTAACTCACGTTGTACAGCCCTCCAGAAATGTGAGGTAAACTGCGTACCTCGATCTGAATTAATAGACACGGGCACACCGTGAAGGCGGACAATCTCACGAATGTAGATTTCAGCTAACTTCTCTGAAGAATAGGTAACTGCCACTGGAATGAAATATGCTGACTTGGTCAACCTGTCCACAATGACCCAAACTGCGTCAAATTTTCTCTGAGTCCGTGGGAGCCCAACAAAAAAATCCATAGTGATACACTCCCACTGCCACTCAGGAATTTCTAACTTCTGAAGCAAACCACCATGTCTCTGATGCTCGTACTTAACTTGCTGACAATTCAGACACCGAGCTATATATGCAACTATATCCTTTTTCATTCTCCTCCACCAATAATGTTGCCGCAAATCTTGATACATTTTGGTGGTACCTGGATGAATAGAATACAGGGAATTGTGTGCTTCTTCAAGAATTAATTCACGAAGTCCATCCATATTAGGATCCTGAACCTATGGGTAATACCAACACTGGCACCGTAGTTAAAGCGGTCTTGAGCTTCTGAAATCTCAACTCACATTCGTCTGACCATCTAAATGGGACACCCTTCTGGGTTAGTCTGGTCAATGGGCTTGCTATAGATGAAAAACCTTCCACGAACCGACGATAATAACCTGCTAAACCCAGGAAACTCCGGATCTCTATAACTGAAGTAGGTCTAGGCCAATTCTGAACAGCCTCAATCTTCTTAGGATCCACCGTTATGCCTTTTGCCGATACAACATGCCCCCAAAAGGCAACTGAGTCTAACCAAAACTCGCATTTTGAAAATTTGGCATATAATTGATTATTCTTCAAGGTGTGAAGCACACTTCGAAGATGCTGCTCATGCTCTTCTCGACTACTGGAGTAAATCAAGATATCATAAATGAATACAACCACAAAATAATCCAAATAAGGCTTGAACACCCGATTCATCAAATCCATAAATGTTGCTGGAGCATTTGTCAACACAAATGACATCACTAGGAACTCGTAATGCCTATACCGAGTCTGAAAAGCTGTCTTAGGGACATCAGATGCCCTAATCTTCAACTGATGGTAACCAGATCTCAAATCAATCTTCGAAAATACCTTGGCACCCTAAAGCTGATCAAATAAGTCATCAATTCTTGGCAGCAGATATTTATTTTTTATAGTGGCCTTGTTCAACTGCCGATACTCTATACACATCCGCATCGAGCCATCTTTCTTCTTTACAAATAATACTGGTGCACCCCAGGGAGAGACACTGGGTCTAATGAATCCCTGATCAAGCAAGTCTTGTAACTGCTCTTTCAATTCTTTCAACTCTGGCGGGGCCATACGATATGGTGGAATAGAAATGGGATGAGTGCCCGGAGCCAAATCAATACAGAAGTCAATATCTCTATCGGGTGGCATCCCCGGTAGATCTTCAGGAAATACTTCCGAAAATTCACGAACAACTGGTACTGAGTCCATAGAAGGGACATCCGCACTGAGATCGCGAATATAAGCCAAATAGGCTAGACACCCTTTCTCTACCATACGCCGAGCTTTCATATAAGAAATAGCCCTGCTGGCAGAATGGCCAGGAGTTCCTTTCCACTCTAACCGAGGTAACCCCGGCATAGCTAGGGTCACTTTCTTGGCATGATAGTCCAATATAGCATGATAAGGAGACAACCAATCCATACTCAAGATGGCATCAAAATTTACCATATCAAGAAATAGAAGATCCACACTAGTCTCAAGATTACCAATAGTAACCACACATGAATGATAGACATGATCTACTACAACAGAGTCTCCCACCGGTGTAGATACACATACAAAAGCACTTAGAGAATCACAAGGCATAACCAAATATGAAGCAAAATCGGAGGACACATAGGAATAAGTAGATCCTGGATTAAATAGAACTGAAGCATATCTATGGCAAACTGGAATAATACCTGTGATCAAAGCATCAGATGACTCGGCCTTAGGCCTAGCTGGAAAAGCATAAAATCGGGGTTGGGCCCTACCACTCTGAACTGCATCTCTGGGACGGCCTCTAACTGGCTGGCCTCTACCTCTAACGGTCTGACCTCCACCTCTAATGGCCTAACCTCTACCTCTAATAGCCTGACCTCCACCTCTAGATGCCTGACCCCTACTTCTAACTAGCTGAGCAGGCGGTGAAGCAACCGGTGCCGGTATGATGGCACGAGAATCTTGTCGAGATCTGTTATTCGCCAATCTAGGGCAATACCTCCTGATGTGACCAATGTTCCCACACTCATAGCACCTATCCTGATGTAGTGGCTGTTGAAGCTGAAGCTGACCCAAATGGGCCAGATAACCACTGTAGTAACTCTAGAGTGGTGGTGCATTGATAGGAGTTAAATGTACACTAAATGCTGGCTGACCAGAGTAAGGCATAATAGGACCGTGACTCCTTGAAGCACCGAGAGATACATGAAGTGCTGAATGAAATGGTCTGGGAGGATGACCCCTACCAAAATTACCTCTGCCTCCAAACGAGGCACCACTGAAACCACTGAACTGACGAGGCCTCTTATCGGACCTCTGCCCTCTCTCCTGTGCAAGAACCATCTCGATCCTCCTTGCGACATTACCAGCCTCCTAAAAAGAAATCTCACTTTTGGTCTCCTTGGCTATCTGAAGTCTGATAGGGTAAGTGAGTCCCTCAATAAACCTCCTCACTCTCTCTCCCTCCGTAGGTAGTAAAAGGAGAGCATGACAGGCCAAATCCACAAAATGGGACTCATACTGAGTAACAGTCATACTGCCCTGCTGTAGAAGCTCAAATTGTTTGCGAAATTTCTCTCTCAGTGTGATAGGGAGGAACTTCTCCAGAAATAGCTGAGAGAACTGCTCCCAGGTAAATGCAGGTGATCCGACTGGTCGGGTCAATGTATAATCTCTCCACCACTTCTTGGCAGAACCCGTCATCTGAAATACAGCAAAATCAGCCCCATTGGTCTCAATTATACCCATATTCCGCAATACCTCGTGGCAGCATTCAAGATAATCAAGTGGGTCCTCAGAAGGTGTACCATTGAAGTGAACTGGAAAGAGCTTAATGAACTTATTCAGTCTCAATAAGGCCTCAAAAGACATGGCGGGCCTATCACTGGTCTATGCCGCAACAACTAGTTGAACTATCCCAACTGGCGGGGCTGTTAGAGCCTGATTCTAGGGAGCCATTTGCTCCGGAGCGGGAGTAATGGGAGTTTGTGCTCTTATCCTAGCCTGTGAGACGGCTGGTGCCACTAGAAATGTACCATTCTAGGCTACGCCCTCCATAAGACTTACCAAATGGACTAGAGCGTCCTGAAGTACTGGAGTGGCTATGAATCCTTCCGGGACCTAAACTGGTCCAACTGGTACATTCTGAACTGGAACCTCCTCCTGAAGGTCTACCTAAGGTTCTACAACAGGTGCAGTTGCTCGAGCCCTGGACTGAGCTCTACCTTGGCCTCTAGCATGACCCCGGCCTCGACCTCTACCCCTAGCCATAGTTTCCACTGGGGGTTCTGGTCCCTGTCTATCGGTAGAGGTATTACGTGTCCTCACCATCTGCGAGAGATTAAGAGTAAAATGGTTCAATCATCGATGATAGAATAAAATCGCACGACAAAATAAGAAAGAAGTGATATTATTCCTTAACTACATAGCCTCTGAGAGATAAGTACAGACGTCTCCGTGCCGATCCTTCAGACTCTACTAAGCTTGCTCGTGACTCGTAATACCTATGTAACCTAGTGCTCTGATACCAACTGTCACGACCCGAAATTTCCACCTTCGGACTGTGATGGCGCCTAATATTTTACTTGCTAGGCAAGCCAACGGTAGAATAATATTAACCATTTTAAAAATAATTTTAAATTTATTAATAACAAGGAAATAAATGTGGAAGCAAAGTTTAAAGTATAGTGAAATAATCCATCAAAATAATGGTGTCTAAATACCATCCCAGAATTGGTGTCACAAGTGCACGGGCTTCTAGAATAAATACAAATAAAGGTCTGAATAAAATAAAGCTGTCTGGAAACAAACACACAACTAAAGTAAAGTAGACGGGGACTTCAGAACTGCGAACGCCGTGCAGTTATACCTCAAGTCTCCTCTGAATAGCTGAAATCTGAACAAGTCTACGGTACGCTGATGGGACCAACTTCAAAATCTGCACAAGAAGTGCAGAGTGTAGTATCAGTACAACCGACCCCATATACTGGTAAGTGCTGAGCCTAACCTCGACGAAGTAGTGACGAGGCTAAGGCGGTTCACTTACATTAACCTGTACGCAGTATTAATAATAACTACAAATAATAAAAATAAATTAGGTAACTCATTTATTATAATTAAAGCCAATGCATCAGTCTTAATCAATTATCATTTCCATCAATTCTGTTGCAGTGTTCAACCCGCTCTCATAATATATTCATATTCAATTCTGTTGCAGCGTGCAACCCGCTCTCACAATATATTCATATTCGGTTCTTGTAACGACCCGACCGGTCGTTTTGAGTATTATAACCTTGCTTCCCCCTTTACTACTCAAATTATACTTTACAGTTGTTGTGTGAATTGACGGGGTAATTGGTTCGGGTCCAGTGAGGTTTTGGAAGGAATTGGAATACTTAGTTCCAAGGTTTAAAGCGTAAGTTAAAACAGTGACCGGATGCGGACTTATGTGTAAACAACCTCAGATTCGAATTTTGATGATTCCAATAGCTCCGTATGGTGATTTTGGACTTAGGAGCGTGTCCGAAAAATTATTTGGAGGTCCGTAATGGAATTTGGCTTGAATTGCCGAAAGTTGAATTTTTAGAAAGTTTGACCGAGGGTTTGACCTTTTGATATCGGGTTCGGAATTCGATTCCGGACATTTGAATAAGTATGTAATGTGAAATGTGACTTGTGTGCAAAATTTGAGGTCAATCGGACGTGATTTGATAGGTTTCGGCGTCGTTTGTAGAATTTGGAAATTTATTAGGCTTAAATCCGTGTGTAGTTCATATTTTTGAGGTTGTTAGGTATGATTTGAGGCCTCGAGTAGGTCTGTGTTATGTTATGGAACTTGTTAGTATGTTCGGACGGGGACCCGAGGGCCTCGGGTGAGTTTCGGATGGTTAACGGATTGATTTTTGAATTTGGAAGACTGCTGGAACTGAAGCCTTCTCGTGTAATCGCACCTGCGGAAAAGTAGTCACATGTGCGAGCTCACAAGTGTGAGCAGGGGTGCGCTAAAGCAAGGTGCGCATGTGCAGAAGATGCTTCGCAGGTGCGGAATCGCACCTGCACAAGAAGGAGCATAGATGCGGGCAGAGGGCTGTGAGGCATTGGTCGCAGGTGCGAGGGAAAATTCCGCACATGCGTGAGCGCAGATGCGGACGAATGCACGCAGAAGTGGAAACTGGGCAGGCAAGTGGAATTCACAAATACGACGTTTTGCTTGCACAAGCGGATGCGCAGGTGCGCAAAGTTTGTTCGCAGATGCGGAAATCGCTGGGGCAGAACCTTAAAATTCGAGGGTTCAACATTTTCACCCATTTTCGATTTTTGGAGCTCGGGTTGGGCGATTTTGGAGAGGAAATTTTCCACACAACTTGGGGTAAGTGTTCTTAACCCCCTTGTGATTATATTCCATGAATTCATCTTCATTTTTGGTGTAAGATTACTGAATCTTCAAGAGAAATAGAAGAAAATTTCAATAATGTCACAAAACGAATTTTTCAAGTTTGAATACCGATTTGAAGTTGGATTTGAGTGAAATTAGTATGGTTGAACTTGTAATTGAATGGGTTGTCGTATTTTGTGAGTTTCGTCAGATTTCGAGACGTGGGCCCCACGAGTGATTTTTGGGGTGTAATTTCAGATTTTTGGAAAATATTAGTATTTTGATATGAAATTAATTCCTATAATTTTTGTGAGTTGAATCAAATTAATTGTGACTAGATTCGAGCTGTTTGGAAGTTATATGCGCAGAATAGAATTTCTGGAGCATTGCTTAGCTTGCTCGACATTGGATTTGGCTTGTTCGAGGTAAGTAACTCTTCTAATCTTGGAGTTGAGGGTATGAACCCTGAATATATGTATTTTATGAATTGTTGGGAGGTGACGCACATGCTAGGTGACGGGCGTGTGGGCGTACACTATAGAAATTGTGACATAATTATTTCTGTGGAATTTTGTAGTTAAATGATCTTGGCATTTTCCATGCGGTTTTATGAGTTAAAGAAATTGTGCTGAAAAGCATATTAAAAATCATGTTGAGGCTATGTGCCAGTATTATTGGGACCCACAGAGGTCATATTATTGCGAATTATTTATTTTAAATTAAAAATTTATACTCAGTCATATTCATGTCATTACATATCATATCTCAGTCTCTGTTATTATTTATTGATACATCATATCATCATTTTTGGATGTTCTCATGATATTATGAGCCCATGAGAGAGAGACTGGAGAGATTGATGACTGAGGGAGGCCGAGGGCCTAATTGTGAGGATATTTTTGGGATTGGGCTGCACGCCGCAGCAGGCCATGTTGGCTTTATATATATATTATATTATTGCACGTGAGTTAGCCGTGCAGATCTATATATTATACTATTGCACGTGAGTTGGTCGTGCAGATCCAGATATTATTATAGCACGTGAGTTAGCCGTGCGAATCCAGATATTATTATTGCACGTGAGTTGGCCGTGCAGATCCTTATATTATTATTGCACGTGAGTTGGCCGTGAGGATCCAGATATTTATATTATGGCACGTGAGTTGTCCGTGCTTATAGCGCTTGGGCTGTAGGAGCCCCTCATGAGTCTGTACACCCCCAGTGAGCGCAGTCGACTATAAACAGGGATTGGGCTGCACGCCATAGCAGGTATTGTATAGCGCTGAGTGATTGAGTATGTTGAGCACAGTGAGAGAGAATGCGAGATAATGAGATTGAGTACTCTGAGAGTGCGAGTACATGAGTGCAATATCTAAGATACATTGCATTGACATGCACACATGACATATATGCATAGAGATGTGTTTTTCTCATCCTGTACGATATCACATTATTCATGATTTCTCTCACATGTTGACAGATGGACATAGTGATGCATTTGTTTTACACTGGTTATCTCGGAAAGAAAATGAGATATTTTATTTATCATTGAAAGGATTTTTTGAAAAATTATTATTTTCAAACTTATTCATATTTTTGGTAATCTTCGGTATACGATTCGGGTTTTCATTGATGTACTTGAAAGGTAGAACTATTTTCAGAATTCATGATTTAGCTGAGCCTTTATTCTTGAGTTACTTCTGGTATTACTTGTTTAATATTATTATGAACTATTGTTGGCTATTGGAAGTTGGACTCTGACCTTGGTAGAAACTCGTCACTACTTTGAACCTACGACTAGGTTTGTTACTTACTTAGTATATGGGGTCGGTTGTACTGATACTACACTTCTGCACATTGCGTGCAGATATTGGTTGCCGTTGTTGCTGTGCTCGATGGTTGCGGGATCTAAAGATGTACATGCGTTCCTGTTGTGGCTGCCTCTTGTTCAGGGTAGCCTTAGATTTATAAAAGCTCTGTTTATGTATTATTTCATTTTCGCTTTGTATACTCTATTTTTAGAAGCTCATGATTTGTACTACCAGTTCTTGGGGAGATGTATTAGTTTTAGATATTTTCTTTTAATTAATTTCATTGGAATTGGATAGATGGAAATTGGCTTACCTAACGGGTTGGGTTAGGTACCATCACGACTAGTGGGATTTTGGGTTGTGACAGTTCTGTTGCGGCGTGCAACCCGCTCCTCCAATATATTCATTTTAATCAAGTCTGTTTCGGCGTGCAACCCGATCTCCCAATATATATATATATATATATATATATATATATATATATATATATATATATATATATATATATATATATATGTATATCGAATTTTAAATAAGTCTGTTGTGGCGTGCAACCCGATCCTCCAATATGGACTTTTAATAAGTCTGTTGCGGCGTGCAACCCGATCCTCCAATATGGACTTTTAATAAGCGTGTTGTGGCGTGCAACCCGATCCTCCAAGATATTCATTATAATCAATTTTGTTACGGCGTGCAACCCGCTCCTCCAACATATTCATTTACCAATTCTTATAGAAGAAATTTCCCAAATAATTGCAACAATTGATATAAAATTATAAGACAACAAACATACAATAATTATGATTTAATTATGAAACAAACAATGTCAAATAGCAAATTATTATGAAAATCGGGAAAAAAATAGGCAGTTTAATATTTAATATGCTAAATATCAAATAACAAATAAAACACATAATTCAAATAGTATGTAACAATTAATGCAGGAATTCAAAAATTAATATTTGACAAAGAATAGGAGAGAAACAATTATTATAATAATTACTTTATAATTTAAAACAATTTATGATTTTTCAAGTAAGCAGGCAAACAATTAATTTGATGATGTATAGACACTCGTCACCTCGCCTATACGTCGTTCACATGCAATTCACATAACAAATAATTTAAGGGTTCTATTCCCTAAGTCAAGGTTAACCACGACACGTACCTCGCTTTGCAAATTTTAATTAGTTACTCAACCACAACTTTTCCTTTTAAATTTGCCTCCAAAAGCTTCAAATTTATTCACAAACAATTCAATATAATCAATACTAATTATAGGAATTAATTCCATATGAATTTATAAATTTTTCGGATAAAAATCCGAAATTTATTAAAATATACAACAGTGGGACCCACGAGTTCAACCATACAAATCTTAATTCTGATACGAGTTCAACCATACAAAATTTGTCCAATTCCGATATCAAATGGACCTTTAAATCTTAATTATTTGTTTTTGGAAGATTTTATAAAAATCTGATTTTTCTTCCAAACTTTTACTGATTCATGATAAAAATGAGTATGAAATCATGAAATATAATCCATATAGGATAAGGAACACTTACCCCAATGTTTTCCCGTGAAAATCGCCCAAAAATCACCTTACCTGAGCTCAAAAATGGGAAAGAGTTGAAAATGGGCCGAAACCCCGTTTCTAGAACTTAAGTTCTGTTTCTGGGATTTTTACCCTTCACGAACGCGGTCAGTGCCTCGCGTTCGCGAAGCACAAATTTGTGCTGTCCAATTTTACTCTTCGCGAACGCGAGGGATACCTCGCGAACACGATGCTTGCCTGGCTTGGCCTTCGCAAACGCGAAGGCTAATTTTCCTAGCCAACCTCTTTCCTTTCACGAACGCGGGGATTCGATCGCGAACGCGAAGCTTTGCACCTCGACACTTCGCGAACGCGTTCCCTTAGTCGCGAACGCGAAGCACAAAAAGGGCCAGACCAAATTTCCTCTTCGCGAACGGGAGACTCCCCTCGCGAACGCGAAGAAAGAAACCATACTAAATATGCACCCAAGTCCTAAAACATCAGACGAACTTGCTCGTGCGATCAAATCGCCAAAATAACACCTAGAACTACGAATCAGACACCCAATCAAAGAAAATTTTCAAGAAAACTTTAAAACTTATATTTTTACCACCGGACGTCCGAATCACGTCAAATCAACTCTGATTCTTATCAAATTTGGCAGACAAGTCATAAATATTATAGTGGACCTATACCAGAATTCGGAACCAAAATACGGACCCGAGGTCAATAAATCCAACATCTGTAATTTCTTAAAAATTATTAAGCTTTCAAGCTTTTAATTTTTCATCAAAATTTCATATCTTGGGTTAGGGACCTCAGAATTCGATTTCGGGCATACTCTCAAGTCCCAAATCATGATACGGACCTACCAGAATTTTTAAAATACTGATCCGGGTCCATTTGCTCAAAATATTGACCAACGTCAACTTAGTTGAGTTTTAAAGCTCTAATTCACATTTTAATCCATTTTTCACATAAAAACTTTTTAAAAAATTGTACGAACTGCGCACCTAAGTCGAGTAATGATAAATTGTACTTTTAGAGGTCTTAGAACATAGAATTACTTATTAAATTTAAAGATGACATTTTGGGTCATCACATTGTATCATATTGTTTGTTTGGAATCCATGCCTGTGGAAAGACAATCTTCTAGCCAAGTGAAGACTACGAAGTAATATTTTCCATGTTGAACAGAAAATATGCAAAATAGTTGAAAGATAAACTACTTTTTGTAATCATTTATTTGGATTCAAGATAAATGAGGAATGGAGTTCACTTGATGTCTTAACTGCTTTGAAGTTTCTTTATGATTTTTGTGATGGTAAGGGTGCTTTGAAGTGGCATTTTGTTGGAAAAATATAGTGATATTTTCCAAGACATAAAGCTATGTTTTAGAAAGCAGTGAGCATATACAGAAAAAGGATACCATATTGGATGTTAACATCTCTACAAATGGTTAGCAATTTAGTTTCAAGGCAAACACCCCTTTCATACGTGTAAAGAGATTTTCGAAGAAATGAGATGGAAAAAGGAGAGTGCAAGGAAAAATCTTACTGTCGAAGAAATGATTCATACATACTAAAATTAACACACATATTTCACTTACATTTACTAACGTATTAACAAGAAATGCTGACAACGGTAAGAACAACAACTAGAACAACACTGCTACGAAACCAAAACAACTGAAATTGCCTCTGTTGTCACAGAAAACCAAATAATATTCATATACAAACAACTTTCGCATCCATTATCCAAAAGGACATTCATATTCACTAAATCAAACTAAGTTAATTATGTTTTTCACAAAAATAACTAGCCAAATACCACCAGTTTAGTACACAACCATCCATAAAAACATAACTAGCCAAATGATGGCGCCATCTTCTTTTTCTTTTTTCTTGCTTCATCTTGGAGCTGGCTTAGTGTAAGTGCAGCTTTACCCTTCCAAGTTGCTTTAGTTGGTGAGTAAGGCAAGTTTGTTGGCATAGACACTCCATCTGCACCCCCAGTAAATTGACTCCTTCTTGTCCCAGTTGGTAGTCTTGCTTTCAGTCTTATTTCCTTAAGTACTGACTGTGACTCAGAGATGATTTGTGGCCTCAACGGTGGATCTTCCTCATCTCCAATATCTGGACCATAGGCTTGTGATTGTTGTGTTGTGACTTGAGAAGAGTAATCTGATTGTTGTGTCTGTGTTTCATTTTCAAATTCAAAGTCCAACCAATCATCTTTACTACTAAGAGTCGATATTGTACTATCCTTTTGATTCTTTTTACTTGATATTATACTCTCTCCACTATCAGTAATAAGATTCAAAGTCCAACCATTATAAGTTTGTTTTACCTTGAAACAAGTCCTAGAATTGTGGTTCTCTCCACCACATTTGTTGCATGTCATCACAGTTCCTTTCCTTGAATAACTCCACTCTCCCTTCTGCTTCCTTGCTTCATTAGGTTCTCTATTTCTCTTTACTTTGGGTCTGCCGACAATCTTGACAATTTCAGGTGGTTCCATTGCTTGGTTAGGATCAATTTTCCAGAATTTTATACCCCTAACTGGTTGAAACTTGTGCTTATAAGTCAAGGAATATGCTTCTTTGCTATAGTACCAATGAATTTGTAACTTAGGATCACCCTTCAAAAATAAGAAATAACACTAATTAGATAACTTGAAAAATATGAGGTTAAAAAAGAAAACTAAATTAAAATATTTCATACCCTATCATATATTGTAGCTTTGATAGCATGGGGGCAAGGGATCCCAAAAAGTTGCCACAATCTACAAGTGCATTTTTTATGTTCAAGATCCACAATATGTCTATCATCACCTTCTGTGATTTCATATCTAAAGTCACCATTAAACTCAACCTTGCAATAATGACATATTGCCATATAGTCATTGTAAAGCATCAAAGCACTTGGACTAAAGTCACCATTCCATTTTCTGACAAAATAGATACAAGGAGTCAAAAGAAATTTAAGGAAATGGACATTATGTAAATCAGAAGCATAACATTTCATAATAACTAGCCATTACCTAATTTTATCTTCATTGATAGCCAACAAATTCATAACCTTTATCCTAATCTCCTCGAGCATCTTGATAATTGGCATATGTCTAGCTTCAAGAATCCATTCATTAAACGACTCTGTGAAATTGTTGTCGACCATTATGTTTTTACATTGAGTGTCAAAATATGCTCTACACCAAGACTGGGGAGGATAATGCAGGAGATCTTTGGCAGCAGAAGCATCATCATCCTCACATAGCTCACCCATCTTTTTTAAGTTGATCTTTGAAATCTTCTTCATACGTGATCCAAGCACACCACCACAACAACTTCTTCATATGTCCACTTCTCCATTTCTTCTGCCAATTTGCCTCAATATGTCTTACACAATACCTATGATGAGCTTCAGGAAGTATATTCTGTACATCATCAATTAACCCTTATGATAAAATAGGAACAACACAGTCATAAAAGATAAAGTATATAAGTGTATATAGAAGAGAATAATAAAAACCTGAGATGAAAGTTGTAGCGTTTACCTTTTGCATATCTGAGATGAAAGTAACTCCTTGTCCATCATTTAGCTCCATAGAAAGCTTCAAACACTCTAAAAACCAACCCCAAGTCCTGGCAGTTTCCTTGTCTACCACAGCCCATGCAAGAGGATAAAATTGCTTCATACAATCTAGACCAATAGCTACTAACAACTGACCCTTAAATCTACCCTTGAGAAAGGTACCATCTAGCCCAATCAGTGGTCTTAAGCCGCTTTTCCACCCATTTTTCAATGCATTGAAGCATATGTACATCCTTAAGAACTTTTTTTTCCCTTCTTCAAGAGCATCCTTTGATATATTGATCACAACATCATTGTCAGGATTAGATTTCCTTACTTCTTGTCCATATGCCTCAAGTTTGTTGTAGTCATCAACAAAACTGCCCTCCAACTTCTTAAGAGCCAATCCCTTGGCTCTTTTGAGCTTACTATTGTACACATTTAAATCAAAACCAGTCTCCAACTCAGCTTTCATATGCTTTAACTTGTACTTAGGATTGTACTGTACTTTTTCTTAAATAATTGGGCCAAAGTATTCTGATCAGCCCTAGGATTTTTGAAACATAGATCACATGTATGTTCATCTCTCAATTTTTTGATTCTAATAGTAGGACACTTTGCATCATTCGAAATATATAGTCTAAAAGGGCAGCCTTCAACACACTTGTAACTAGCCCTAGTTGTATCAGTTTTGAGTAACTTCAACCCTCTTTTATTTACTAGTGCATAGAAGTTAACTACCCTTCTAACTTCTACAATATCCTTAAATGTCATATGTAACTCTAACTCCTTAAAATGTTCCAACTTATTAGTTATAACCATCTTCTTTTCTTTGATAATGCCATCAAGTTCTATAGAATCACCGTCAAAATTATCTGATTCATCAAAGTCACTTCCCCCAAGACTATGTTCACATTCAGAAGCTACATCAATGTCTATAGAATATGTATCTGTATGATGAGTAATATTTTGAGCAAACACCTTTAGGTCACACTCATCAACAACAAAGAAATTAATCACCCTGAAGTCTTTAGAAAATAAGTACCGAAGAGTCTTTACACCTTCGTCATCAGTTACCAAGTAGTACCTCCCCGAAGGTCCAGTCACTAAAAGTTGTGTTACAGAGCTAAACCCTAACTCTTTTGTAAATTCTTCACAAATAAAATCATATTTAACCAGATAAGAGACATAACCAGACAAAGTGTGCACCAACATCTTGTTATACACTATCTTAGGGGAAAAGACCCAGTTACCCATATAGTGAAATACCAAGTCCACTTTATCAATCATCTTCAACAGACTTCACACACCAAAAAAATAGAAAAAGGGAAAAGAATGGACCACATCAGTATATATAAAGATATCATAAAAACATTACTCTTTAATGGATTCTAACAGAGTCCCTACATATGAAACACACAAGAAAAAATACGAACTCACAAATATAACACACAAAGAAAGCATAAAGTAGTCTTACCTTAGTTGAGACTAGCAGAAAATGGACAAGCATACACCTTCGATTGAAAATTCCTCAAAGAAGAAAACCCTAGTTGTGAAAATAAGAAGAGTAGCTCCAGAGAATAGGAATAAAAATAAGAATATAAGGGCTGGAAATAAGGAATAACTAGTGGGGTCATCTAGAAATAAGGTTGGGTCAGGTCATAACGGATCGGGTCAGCAGAATTTGGTTGGGTCCGGTTATTAATTATTTAAGAAATACAAAATAGTAGTTCCGTCTGACTAAGGGTATGAATGAGCAAGTATTGGATAGTTTGGGCAAATCTGGGCCGAACTAATAACGACGGAAATATTTGTCCTAATTCACATAGTTCACTGGCATATATGGTCCTTTTCCGTTTTGCTTTTATGCATTTTTCTTTTTGTATATCTCTAATTCAGCGATAACATTGGGTCATAATGTTGTGTTTGTGATCAATTCAGCTATAACATTGGGTCATAATGCTGTGTTTGTGATCAAGTATGCGCGTCTTAGAAGTAAAAGTAAAAATGTCCAAAATAATGATTATAGTTTGATTCACTGAGGAATAAGAAGTGAATTTTTTTAGAAAGTTATTGAGAATCTTTTGGCATTGAATTGTGTTTGTGGTTCAATCAATATATTGATTATGTAATATGCAATCAGAGTAGTTCAATCATTGAGAATTTTGGCTAAAGATAAATTTGTATGCTAACTGTGTTTAAGAATTTTGCTAAATACTTGTATTCTTAACTGTACTTGTATTAAAGATGCATCTAATTAGGTCTTGTTTTTTAGTTTAAATATTAAGGACATTTCAGAAAAATTATCCTAATGTTTACATTCTATTTCCTTCTTTGTAGTGTGCTAATGGAAGGAGATCGTGTTTTCGAGTTTGATGATTGGCGTAATTTGGTGAGCTATTGGAAGGGAGATTTTCAGTATAAGGAAACAAAAAAAAGTTTCTTGTCAAACACGCAATGGAAGAAGTTGAGAAATGGTATTTTCAGAAACGTTTTCCGATTGGAAGGTGCGAAATTCTGTAGAAAACTTATTCATTGTGTGTTGCTTTCTGAAATTGTAAGCAATGACACGAATTCAATGACATTCAAGGTATTTGATCATCAAGTGAAGTTTACACGTGAAGCCTTCCAGATAATTACCGGGTTAAAATGTTCTTCTTCAGTGGACTTCAAAATTTTGAGTGAAAGAGATAATAGGCTTTCTAAAGTCTACTTTCCTGGAAAGGATAGAATTAAGTTAGGCGATTTGTGGCATTTTATTATTAGTCACCCATTTGGTACAACTGCATCATTTGTAGGCAGCGATAACGATGCGGTGAAGTTGGCAATAATTTATTTTGTTGAATCTGTGTTGATGGGGAAGCGTAAGACTCGGAATGTGTCTGAGCGAGTAATGAAAATCATTGATGACGATGAACTCTGCTCTTCTTTCAATTAAGGCTCTCTTTGTTCTGAAAAGTTACTCAAATCATTGAAGAGTTGCTTGAAGCCCAAACAAAATACTTCAGACAATGAGAATGAGAATGAGAGAGAGAAAGATAAAGAGAAGGATAATTATACTATACTTGGCTTCCCTTTCGCCTTATGTGTTTGAATTATGGAAGTATTCCCAATTTTCAGAAAAAATCGTTTGTGAACTTCAGAGAATGTGGGTTCTCTCGGATGCTATGTTATTCATTTATGAAATCTCCGCATTATGTTAGCCTATGTAAAAAGTACTTCCATAATGAAAAAGTAAGTTAATATGATTACTATCTATCTTTTTGTTTATGTGTTTTGGTTCTAAATACTTACCTTTTCCCCCTTATATAATAGGTATTTCAGTTGCTCGAGATGGTACCATTTATTTCTTCTGAAGAAGATGCGGAGCCCACTAGTATGCATGTGCAATTATCTCAAGATCAAAGTTCAATACCTTCAACACAATTTGATGAAGGCTTGCTTAAAGAAATTGTTAATGTAAGTTTTTTGTCTTTGAATACCATTAGTTTTTTATTTGCTTATTTTTGCTTAAGAGACTTTTTTGTTTTTATGGTTATTGATTCAGAGATTATCGGAGAAGTTCAAAAAGGATTTGCAGGCAGAAAGTGTTAGAATACATCAAAAAATAATTTTATCAGAAAAAAGGATTTAAAATGACATCAAGGTAACATGTATTTAATTTTTGAGCTTCTAAATTTAAATTTAGGACTAGATGTCCTTAATTTCTGTACTGGTAACTCTAAGTTCAAGATTAGGTGTCCTTAATTTTTGAACTTATAAATCTAAGGTTAGGACTACATGTCCTTAATTTTTGAGCATGTAACTCTAAGTTTAGGACTACCTGTCCTTAACTTTTGAACTTGTAACTCTAAGTTCAGGACTACCTGTCCTTAATTTCTGTGCTTGTAACTCTAAGTTAAGGACTAAGTGTCCTTAATTTTTGAGCTTGTAACTCTAAGGTTAGGACTACATGTCCTTAATTTTGGAGCATGTAACTCTAAGTTTAGGACTACCTATCCTTAACTTTTGAACTTGTAACTCTAAGTTCAGGACTACATGTCCTTATTTTTTGAACTTAGAACTCTGAGTTCAGGACTACCTGTCCTTAATTTCTGTGCTTGTAACTCTAAGTTAAGGACTAAGTGTCCTTAATTTTTGAGCTTGTAACTCTAGGTTCATGACTAAGTATCCTTAATTTTTGAAGTTGTAACTCTAAGGTTAGGACTGCTTGTCCTTAATTTTTGTGCTTGTAACTCTAAGTTTAGGACTATATGTCCTTAATTTTTGAGCTTGTAACTCTAAGTTCAGGACTACATATCCTTTTTTTTTGAACTTGGAACTCTAAGTTGAGGACTACCTGTCCTTAACTTTTGTACTTGTAACTCTAAGTTAAGGACTAAGTGTCCTTAACTTATAAGTAACTAACATTCTGATTCTTATTTTGAATACTATCTCACAGGCTTTAAAGAAAAACCTAGTGTCAAAGGTTGATACTTTATTGAAGCTTCTTGAGAAATCTCATGAAAGGAATAAAGAGAGAGAACCTAGTGTTCCAATTAGCAAAGATGCAATTGATGATCAATGTGACAATACAGATGTGCATCTAGAAGATTAATTATGAGATTAACTATCCCTCGTGTCAAATGAGCCCGATAAGTTGACAAAGGAGGCGTGGATGGGAGAAGCTTCCTATGTATGCTATTACTGAGTATTAAATATGAAGTGGTTATCCTGCAGCTTAAAGAGGGCAACTAGCGACTAACTTGGTTTTCCCTTTGGTACCCAAAAATGTAAAGAAAAAAGTCATCTGCTAAAATTATATGTCATAATAGTACCCTACTGTAACATTATTTGCAATTTTTGTAATAAGAATTGGGGGGGAGGGCGGGGGTGGGAACATAAAAGGAATTACTGTTGTCATCCTAGCCTTTGAACCAAAAGGCCAAACCAAAACCCTATACATCCAAAGTGAAGGGTACAATTTTCATAGTTGTATGATTGGACATAGATTCAATGCTTTCCCTCCTTTCTTGATGTTGATTTTTATTTATTTCTTTGTCAACTCTTCTTGTTCTATATTGGCCTTTTTGGAAATTAGGATACTTATTGAGCATTCAAGAGATTTGCTTTCATTTCCTTGTCATTTGAGAAGTGAGAGGCAGAGCTTATTCACTATTGGTTGGGAATTTTGGATTTAACACTTGTACTATTATTACAAAGTACTTTGTACTAGTACACTAGGGACCACAGAAGAAAAGAAAACCAATACCTGTTTTCCGACTACTCATTGGGAGATGTTTCTGAAATTGCTAGTTCAGAAATTTTCCATATTTATCATAAATTTCAATGTGTTAAATTTGACTTCATAAAACCCTTTTATTTTTTTTCCTTTCTTTTATGTAGGATGATGCCAGGATTTAAAAAAGACTTAGTGATAATCGAATCTTGCGTATATATACAATACGTGTAAATTGTTATCAATGCTCCAAATGTATATATTAATATGTAAATTGACACTTGGTACTAATTAGAACAAGTCTCAGATGTAAAATTATGGACAATATTTTTCTATACAAAAAATTTATTGGTCCAAAAGTCTCAAATATCAAACCTTAACAATAAAAGCTTTTAACTTGAATTAAAACTAGAAATGGAATAATATTAGCAATTGCTGGACAAAGAAAAACTGTCCTCTATTTCTTCACACTGACTTTGATCTTTTCATGTGAATGCTTCCTTAGAAGTTATTGTTAGTGACGAAAAATTATGTCAGAGTTGTTGATGATGGGAAAGGATATGGAGAAATTCCAACATGAGGACATATCAAACTTTAGAAAAGAACTTGTAGTAAATCATTGGGCACATGGAGAGTGAAAAAGAAATTCTAGTTATGAAACACTACCAAAAAAAGTCGGCGACGACTATGATAGTAAAAATGTAACTTCTTGCCCGAAGGAGCTGTAGTGAAATTGCTAGTAGTATATTTCTGAAATGTCTAGTAAATTATTCATAAGCCACTTTATTTTGTTTGCATAGCATAATATTTTGAATTTTTAATTGCTGAAACTGGTCAATGTGTCCCAGTTGAGTAGCTACTATCTACTCAACTGTCCCAGTTCAGAATAGTTTTAATGAAATCTGCAGCTTCATAATTGACAATTTTATTAGTCCAATTTGGTTCTTTCTGTTAACTACTGGTCTCTCTATTTTTGCACAGTTTTAAACTGCCAATATTTGATTAAATTGTCCATAAGTCTTTCAGATTCCGTCCAGTTATTGTTGATTTGCACAGTCTTGCAAATTTGTAGAGCTATTGCAAAAGATTCCTATCTGTTTCTAAGATAGAATAGACAAAGCAACACATATTGATTGTTGTAGAACTTCAGGACATAATGCTCATAAATGTCCTGATTTGTTAAATGATGAAAATAATATTTAGGACATATTTTTCTGAAATGTCCTGAACTTCTGAAAATCTAGACACTAAACTGAGATTTCTAGAAGTTAAGGACATTTTAGAAATTTATGTCCTTAATATTAGATTCATACTTCAAACTTTCATTACGTTTCAAAAAATTATATCCTGAAGTTTACTTGTACCAATCTTATTTTAAAAATAAGATGTATCAGGCATCAAGTTTTATAAAGAAACAAAGAGCACATAAGCACAAAGAAACTTTGAAAATTCAGGACATTTTTTATATAACCATCTGCTAAAGTTTACTTGCTCAAATAAAAATAATCTAAATGAACCCAATTTATATCAAAAACTTAAAAGACTAGATAAACATAAGTGGATATATCTATAATTCTCTATGCTTCCTTGAAAATGAGTGGACTGCCGCAGAATATATACAAGATGTTCTATTATGACCAATTCTTCTGCAACGACCACATTTGAATATTATTTCTGATGATTCGGTAGCTGGAATATGCTTTTTCTTCTGTCTTCTATCTGGCGGGACCTTAAATTCTGGAGGTTTAACAATTTGTGACTTAACATTCTCTGGTACAATCCAAGAATCCGTATATCCTACAGGATGTATTTGTCTTTCATATATTTTCAACTAAGATTCCTTTAAGTACCAGTCTGAGCAGATGTTTCTCTTCTCGATAGCTGCAATTGCATGTATACATGGTAATTCATCAAATTGAAATTGGAAACAATCATATGTTCTTTTGTTTAAGTCCACCAAGAAAGTATTTCATTCTTCCTCAACTCTAGAACACCATGAATCAACATGGAAGACCTTCAAAGTTGAAAAACTATAAGTTAGTATATTATGTTAAATAATCATTAAAATAATAAGCTAAAGTAAGAACATAATACTTACATTTAAAGTAAAAGCTAAATCTATCTTTTTCTTCAATTCCTCTTCTACCCAACATGAAACATCATAAACAGTTCCTTCTGCTTCATTTCTTCTTTCATAAAATCAACGTTGTAGCTTTACTTGGATGAAATCCATCATTCTCAATATAGGCAGCTCCCTTGCTTCTAATAGCACATAATTCATTGACTCAACTTTGATGTGTGCAGTGTAAATGATAAGGACACGGTGTCCTTAACTTAACTCTGATGTGTGCAGTGTAAATGTTAAGGAAATGGTATCCTTAACTTTGAAGTATGCATTGAAAATATTAAGGACATGGTGTCCTTAACTTTGATGTTTGCATGTGTAAATGTTAAGGACACAGTGTCCTTAACTTTGATATTTGCACGGTAAATATTTTGGACATGGTGTCCTTAACTTTATTGTGTGCAGTGTAAATGTTAAGGATATGGTGTCCTTAAATTTGATGTGTGCAATGTAATTTTTAAGGACATGGTGTCCTTAACTTAACTTTGATGTTTGCAGTGTAAATGTTAAGGACGTGGTGTCCTTAACTTTGATGTGTGTACTGTAAATATTTAGGACATGATGTCCTTAACTTTGATGTGTGCAATGTAGATGTTAAGAACATAGTGTCCTTAACTGAACTCTGATGTGTGCAGTGTAAATGTTAAGAAAATGGTATCCTTAACTTTGAAGTGTGCATTGTAAATATTAAGGACATGGTGTCCTTAACTTTGATGTGTGTATGTGAAAATATGGTGTCCTTAACTTTGATGTTTGTGCTGTAAATATTTTGGACACGGTGTCCTTAACTTTGTTGTGTGCAATATAAATGTTAAGGATATGGTGTCCTTAACTTAACTTTGATGTGTGTAGTGTAAATATTAAGGACATGGTGTCCTTAACTTTGATGTGTGCATTGTAAATGTTAAGGACATGGTGTCCTTAACTTTGATGTTTGCATTGTAAATATTTAGGACATGGTGTCCTTAACTTTGATGTGTGTAGTATAAATATTAAGGACATGGTGTCCATACCTTAACTCTGATATGTGCAGTGTAAATGGTAAGGAATTGGTATTCTTAACTTTGATGTGTGCATGTGTAAATGTTAAGGATATAGTGTCTTTAACTTTGATATTTGCACTGTAAATATTTAGGATATGGTGTCCTTAACTTTGTTGTGTGCAGTGTAAATGTTAAGGACATGGTGTCCTTAACTTAACTTTGATGTGTGTAGTGTAAATGTTAAGGACATAATGTCCTTAACTTAACTTTGATATGTGCAGTGTAAATATTAAGGACACAGTGTCCTTAACTTTGACTTGTGCATTGTAAATGTTAAGGACATGGTGTCCTTAACTTTGATGTGTGCAATGTAAATGTTAAGGACATGGTGTCCTTAACTTTGATGTTTGCAATGTAAATATTTAGGACATGGTGTCCTTAATTTTGATGTGTGCAGTGTAAATATTAAGTACATGGTGTCTTTAACTTAACTTTGATGTGTGTAGTGTAAATGTTAAGGAAATTGTATCCTTAACTTTGATGTGTGCATGTGTAAATGTTAATTACATGGTATCCTTAACTTTGATGTTAGCACTGTAATACTTTGGACATGGTGTCCTTAACTTTGTTGTGTGCAGTATAAATATTAAAGACATGGTGTCCTTAACTTAACTTTGATGTGTGCAGTGTAAATATTAAGGACATGGTGTCCTTAACTTTGACTTATACATTGTAAATGTTAAGGACATGGCGTCCTTAACTTTGATGTGTGCAATGTAAATGTTAAGGACATGGTGTCCTTAACTTTGATATTTGCAATGTAAATATTTAGGACATGGTGTCCTTAATTTTGATGTGTGCAGTGTAAATATTAAGAACATGGTGTCTTTAACTTAACTCTGATGTTTGTAGTGTAAATGTTAAGGAAATTGTATTCTTAACTTTGATGTGTGCATGTGTAAATATTAAGGACATGGTATCCTTAACTTTGATGTTAGCACTGTAATACTTTGGACATGGTGTCCTTAAATTTATTGTGTGCAGTATAAATGTTAAGGACATGGTATCCTTAACTTAACTTTGATGTGTGAAGTGTAAATATTAAGGACATGGTGTCCCTAACTTTGATGTGTGCATTGTAAATATTAAGGAGATTGTGTCCTTAACTTTGATGTGTGCAGTGTTAATGTTAAGGACATGGTGTCGTTAACTTTGATGTGTGCAGTGTAAATGTTAAGGACACGGTATCCTGTATTTTCACCTTTTGTTGTTAAACTGTATTTTCAGGTTTCTTTATATGTTTTATGCATATGGATCATCAATAGCTGGTTGGAATCATTTTAGACCGTTGATTGCATTGTAAGTTAGTACATTATGACCAATTCTTCTGCAACGACTACATTTGAATATTTGTTGTCAGCATGTTATATCTTTGTTGTGGACAACAAGAACACGCCCACCTTTCCGGTGGTTCTTTCATCAAGTAGTCAAAAGTCTTCTTATCAATTTTTGCTACCTCTAACATGTATAGATCAAATTCTTTGCGCATGTATACTCTTGCAACACTTTGAAAAAGTTTTATGACCTCACTTTTCACTTTCCTTCGCTTTAGGTTCTGCTCCAAATGATATATACAAATCCCATGGTGGCTTTTAGGATATACCTTTGCGATGCCATGTGCAATAGATTGATGCCTATCTGATAAAAAAAATTAAATTGTCACGGCTCCCAATTGCATTGTGAAGCTCACTAAAGTACCACTCATAGGAGTTGTTATTTCCAAATTCCGCAATCCCAAAGGCTAGTGGAAATATTTTGTTATTTTCATCATTTAAAACTGAAATCATTAAAACACCTAGATATTTTGACTTCAAAAAAGTTGCATCAACAGCAATCACCGGTCTACAATAATTCCAATCAGTTATTGATGATCTATATGCATAAAACATATAAAGAAACATGAAAATATAATTTAACAACAAAAGGTAAAAATACAGGACACCATGTCCTTAACATTTACACCGCACACACCAAAGTTAAGGACACCATGTCCTTAATATTTACAATGCATGCATCAAAGTTAAGGACACCATGTCCTTATTATTTACACTACACACATCAAAGTTAAGTTAAGAATACCATGTCCTTAATATTTACACATGTACACATCAAAGTTAAGGACACCATGTCCTTAACATTTTTAATGCACATTTCAAAGTTAAGGATACCATTTCCTTAACATTTACACTGCATACATTAGAGTTAAGTTAAGGACACCATGTCCTTAATATTTACACTGCACACATCAGAGTTAAGTTAAGGGTAACATGTCCTTAATATTTACACTGCACACATCAAAGTTAAGGACACCATGTCTTAAATATTTACAGTACAAACATCAAAGTTAAGGACACCATGTCCTTAACATTTACATTGCACACACCAAAGTTAGGACACCATGTCCTTAACATTTACAATGCACACATCAAAGTTAAGGACACCATGTCCTTATTATTTATACTGCACACATCAAAGTTAAGTTAAGAACACTATGTCCTTAACATTTACACTGAACACAATAAAGTTAAGGACACCGTGTCCAAAATATTTACAGTGCAAATATCAAAGTTAAGGAAATCATGTCCTTAACATTTACACATGCACACATCAAAGTTAAGGATACCATGTCCTTAACATTTACAATGCACACTTCCAAGTTAAGAATACCATTTCCTTAACATTTACACTGCACACATCAGAGTTAAGTTAAAGATACCATGTCCTTAACATTTAAACTGTACACATCAAAGTTAAGGACACCATGTCCTAAATATTTACAGTGCAAACATCAAAATTAAGGACACCATGTCCTTAACATTTACACTGCACACACCAAAGTTAAGGACAACATGTCCTTAACATTTACAATGCGCACATCAAAGTTAAGGATACCATGTCCTTATTATTTACACTGCACACATCAAAGTTAAGTTAAGAACACCATGTTCTTAATATTTATACTGTACACAATAAAGTTAAGCACACCATGTCCAAAATATTTACAGTGTAAATATCAAAGTTAAGGACACCATGTCCTTAATATTTACACATGCACACATCAAAGTTAAGGACACCATGTCCTTAACATTTCCAATGCACACTTCAAAGTTAAGGATACCATTTTCTTAATATTTACACTACACACATTAGAGTTAAGTTAAGGACACCATGTTCTTAGTATTTACACTGTACACATCAAAGTTAAGGACACCATGTCCTTAATATTTACACTACACACATCAAAGTTATGTTAAGGACACCATGTCCTTAACATTTACACTGCACACATCAAATTTAAGGACACTATGTCATTAACATTTACACTGCACACATCAAAGTTAAGGACACCATGTCCTTAACATTTACAATGCACACATCAAAGTTAAGGACACCATGTACTTAATATTTACACTGCACACATCAAAGTTTAGTTAAGGACACCATGTCCTTAACATTTACACTGCACATATCAAAGTTAAGGACATCATGTCCTTAACATTTACACTGCACACATCAAAGTTAAGGACACCATGTCCTAAAGTTTAAAACATACTAATAAACTCTTTTTGTTTACCTGTTGTTGTCGTCTATCTTTATGTTAGTGTATGTTCCCGGATTTTTATTTTTTTTCATGTACAAGTATGAAGACAGCAATTCATAATTCTTTTCAGAAATTCCTTTATTAAAGCCTAAGCACGTTGAATAGCATGCCACACCTTGTGATACCCAATGTCTAGTCCATGCAATTTTTGTATTTCTGCCATGACAAAGGCTGGTGTAACTTCAAACCTTGGGTCTCGAAGATTGTCACTAATGTAACCACTAATCAACTTTGAAGTTGCATGCCTTTATGAGCTTTCATAGTGTTAACTGAATAGTCATGATGTTTTTCAATCTAACTATCTTGAATAGTGTTGAATCTTTAATTCTAAAAGCACGCACACACCACCTACAATTTTCATCATTGCATTTCAAAGAATATCTTGTTGAGATTGATTTAACAACCTTGAATTCAAAATGTCCTTTAATTGTTATATTCGAAAAACAGTTAATTATACTCTTCTTTTTGTCAAATATTGATCCCACTTTTATTTCATCCAACGAAGCATTTTCTCTTAATATTGTAGTCAGGGATTCTTTTTGTTTCGACTTTGACCTTCGTCTAGTTAGTTGAGTAGAGGATTTTTCAGCAACTTCTTCTATTACTGGTGCACTCTCTAAGACTTGAATACCCAAAGCTTGTTGGTTGTCAATCTCTATAATGTTTTGTCCTTCCACTTGAATATAATTAAATGTTTGAAGCACCTCTTCAGTTATTGGTTCAGGTTCAACCACATCTATTTTTATTATCTGTAGGCATTTGTATTGATTGTCTTGTTGAGTTTCTATATTGACATGTTCAAAGGTGCTTGTAGAGCCACAAACTCTTTTCGAAATATCAACAATAAAACGACCGCCCTTGAAGAGTGAATGACTTTTTAGTAACTCTATACATGTGTGAAGATCTAAATCTTTGGATACAAGAATTCTCTTGCTTGTTCCCAGGTTGATATCAAACCATATCATTACTTCAAATTTGTCTCTATCCAATTCAATAACTTCAAGGACCTGGTTGACGAAATCTTCAAATCGAATTGCCTCAGGTACTAGAACAAGCTTTGTTTGATGATACAAGTTGTAAATACATGACACTTTGTCCTTAACATTTATACATCAGTTATGAAGTTAAGGACACGATGTCCTAAACTTTATCAATAAAAGTTGCAAATACAGGACACTTTGTCCTTAATATTTACGCATCAGTCATGAAGTTAAGGACACCGTGTCCTTAACTTTATCAATAAAAGTTGCAAGTACATGTTATTTTGTCCTCAATATTTACATAACAGTCATAAAGTTAAGGACACGATGTCCTTAAATTTATTAATACAAGTTGTAAATACAGGAAATTTTATCAATACAATGCAATCCAGAAAAGGAAAAAACAAATATCAAATCCCCTGCATCTTATTCTCCACCAACCAAATAAAAATCCACACAAACATACAAAAACATATAGAGATATCTGAAATTTTAGAACTTACTGTAATTTTATAGTGAAATTTGGACGAAAAAGTTGAATTCCGTAGTTTGAAATAGGAGGAGAAAACCTTCTGTAATTTGGACGATCACATGCAAAGTTTAAGCAAAGTTTTCTGCAATCCCAAAAAGCTTATTTACGTTCTCTGCACGTAAATAAGCTGAGCGAAGTTATCATATAAATAAGGAGCGTAGGTTTCAGCGAAATTATTATAGCAGAGGGGTATTTTCGTTCGGGCGGGTAAAAATTTATTAAAGTAGTGGCTAAAGACTAAAAATATTTTAAAAAGTGGCTTAAAAGTAAATACATCTTTTATTACTGGCTAACTATGCACTTGCCCCTTTGAACTTGGGCATTTAAAACTTCAGACCGTTGAGAATGAAGTCGGGCTTTTATAGAGCCCAATTTCAAACCCGAAGGTTTGATGAAGAAGCAGCAGGCTAATAGCATGTGTCGGTCAATCTGAAAAAAATCAGGTTATTTTGAGAAGTGATTTTTTCAAAAGTGCTTTTTGAAAAAGTACTTTTGGAGAAAAACAATTTGTGTTTGGCTAATTAATTTGAAAAATACTTTTGAGCAATAATTTGTATTTGGCCAAACTTTTCAAAAGTGCCTTTTAAGTATCAAATTATGAATAAGGACATGAACAAATTTACCTAATAGTTAATATTATATAAGTAGATAAATAATAAATATTTAATAATTAAGTTTTTTTATTTTATTTAAGTAATAATGGAAAAATAAAATTAAAAAGTACTTTATTCTATTAAGATGATTTAAATATATAAAAAATCATTAAGCAAATATGAAAGTTCATCCCAAAAGTCATTATATATTACTTAATAATTTAAACTAAGTAAAGTTATTTTGGTATATACAATATTTTGCTAAGGGTATATTTAGTAGGAAGAAAATTCAAAAATACTTCCGCTTCTGGGGAGAAACTACTTTTTTGTACTTGCCACAAACAATTTCTGCTTTTGCCAAAAGCACTTCCCCCTACCAAAAAAAAAAATTTGGCCAAACACCTCAGGTTAAGGAAAAATAATACCCTTTTTAGAAATAAAAATCACTTCTGACCTTGGGAAAAGCTTGGCCAAACGTACTATAAGTTTGTCAAAGCTAACTAAACTTTAAATTGTTTCTAAAAATTGAATAATATGTTCTAAATAGAGGTGGTACAAACAGCTACCTAGTGTCCTTCCAACCTTTCTAACCAAGTCATGTATGTGATAATAGGAGTAATCTATGTTTCCGGGTTTTTTCTTTTTTCTTTTTTCTTTTTAAGGTTTTATATCTAAAACATAAGAGATAATGTTTGTTAAAATTAAACTACAGCAATTTTTGAGTGATTAATACTTAGTTGAAAATACTAAATCTGTAGATTTCCAGTTTGTTAGAAGCGTGCAATCATTTATGCTGACAATGTTTTTGATTTGGACCGTACATATGTCATTAGTTCAAACAAAGCACCGCTAAGATTGTTGTAAGCTCGATCTTATCATGTGTAAAATACTGTTAACTACTTTCTGACCAGTTTAGTTTGTATGCTACATCGATAATAACTGATGGAGTGAAACGTGTTTGGTGAACAAAATGCTGTTTGAAAAATAATTTATTTTTTGAGAAAACATTTTCCAAAAAAATAATATATATCGGCAAAATAATTTTTTTACCCCTTCTCGAAGTGTTTGTCAATAAGGCAAAAAGTTGAAAATGTCTTAAATTTGAGATGAATTATGAAAATTGTTATTTAGCTCAAGAACTTGCTAGCTCAAATCTTTAGAGCTAACTCCTACCTATCTCCTATATTGTCTCAACTTACTCACTTCTATCAGTTATTACAAGTAGGGGGCAGAGCTCAGCTAGCTTGTGCCAAAGTGCTTTAATTAAATTCTCTTCGTCCGAAAACAATAATGTGTAAATAGGACAAAAATAATTTCTTTTGGTTATATATGACTGTCGAATCCGCTTGACATGATAAAATTATATTTTAGCAGTGTTTGCAATAAATTTGTTCAGAAAAATAAAACTGCAATCACAAATAACTATAAAGAAAAAGATTTTATTGATAAACATTGCAGGTTACAACTCTATTTATCCCTTGATTCTTCCCTTCGATTTGTTATCCGTAATTCGAGGGGCTTAGCGACGTATTTCTCGAACGTAGGATGATATGCATCTCCTTGGTGTATTTGATGATCAAGAAGCATATAACACTCCATTTGGATCTTGAATATTGCTAGAACTTTGAGCAAGACATATTTGACATGTCTTTAATCTCTAATGAATATTCCATGAATTTTTATGGAATTTCGAGATCGTATATGTGATCTCTTTGTGCACTATAGAATTGCTGAGATCATCTTTGAAGGACATATGTAGTCTTATTTATAGGCATGAATTAGGGTTTAGGTGGAGTAGCCGCCAAGTAACCTTAATAGACTCCTAATATTTCAAGAGTCGTCTTGAATTTAGGATTTATTTTGATCTGTTAAAATTTTAGCGTCTAAAAGCGGTAAAAGAGAAGTCACAAATTACTTTAGGTCACCTGTTCAAATGATAAGTGTGATATTTTAGTTTTTTTTAATCCCCTTGTATTATTGTAGGAATTTATGGCTCTACCTCCGGCTAAAAAACACTTTACAGTATAGCATTAAAAAAATTATTATCCTTAGTAGCGGTTGTGGCTAGAAGTAAATCGGGGTCCGGGGGGGGCCGGGGGGGGACTAAGACATAGCCCACTATGCCACCAATTTTTCAAAATATAATCAAATGATTAACGTGGAGAAAAATGATTGGACTCTACGGCTTCTTTCGGGTTAGTAAGCTAGCGTTTGGACATAGATTTAATTGAAATTTAAAAAAAATAATAATTAAAGTTGTATTGAAAAATAATTTTTGAAAGTTGAAGTTATGTTTGAACATGCATTTATTTGTAGAAAAGTTGAAGTTTTGTGAGTGTAAGAAAAAATGTCACCCAAAAACTGGAGAATTTGAAAATTTTTGAATCTTTTTTTCCAAAACATAATCATATTTCATAATAAACAATGTTTTCAAATATTTTTTGAAAAAATAAAGCCAAAATTTATGGCCAAACGGAACCTAAAAATGTCAATAGTTTTAAGAGTCATATAGAAGATGTGTTGAGTTGAACTTAATTAACTAAAACTGAACTATGACTAAGGATATGGAAAACTATAAAGAAAGTTTGTAAAGCCTGAAAGATATATAAAGAATGCTTAAGAAATTTAATTGAAATGAACTGGATGATATCTATCCTGAGTAGTACTATTGCGAAACAATTATGGACATACAGAATAATAAATGTACGAGTAATTCTGAATATACTTTAATGCATGAGCCTAAGTTGTTTTCTTTGATTTCAAAAAGTTGTGATTTTTTCGGGAAAATGATGCAATTATTCTGATGATTGATTTGTTTATCAAAATAGCTTGGATGCGCTTCAAATTGATCTCATGGAAGAAATTCTCTCGATCTAAAAGCAAAAGGTGATATTAACCTATTTGTGATGTACTTGATTTTTTAGAAACGTTCCAAAACACTTCAATTTCATAATAGACGAAACTCCATTATACTATGTTAGAATTTAGGAGTTTTTCAGACCTTATCACTTTATGCTACAGTTCGCATGTAGTAGTATGAAACTTCTCACGTTATGTTGGAGTTTCTTTGAAACTTCATCACACTATATGTTGAATTTCACGTGCCACGAGTTTTTGAGCTTCAAATTTCAACACAAATGTGCTAGAGTTTTTTCATATTTTAGTTAGAAATATTTTTATCTAAATTTTATTGTTTCATTAAAAAGCGACTTTTTCCAATTGTGACTAACATTAAAAAGTTGAATAAGAAATGAGCACCCGCATGGTTTTTACCTTCAGATATATGTAACTGATCAGTCAAACTTTATGGGTCCACCATTTTTATACGAATTTGCTCCATTTTTTACCACTATTTTGGACAGGACATAGTGTTGTACTTGTACGTTATTTGGGTCAAATCAAAAATTTGAATCGATTTATATTATTCGGATCGGTTTGGATTAGTTTTAGATATTTAGATTGGTTTACGATTATTTAATTTAATTAATTTGGATTCCGATTCAAATACGGTTTGGCTCATTTAAAAATCTATTCGCTCTAAAATTCGAATTATATAATATAATATATAAGGATTGCCCCTACCCTTTAAGATTAGGGTTTCAGTTTATTATCTCTATCTCTCTATTCGGCTATATTGCTAATCCCCTCTTCCTCTATATAATTTAGACTCCATTTCTTTGATCTCTAGTTACTGACTCTCCCCCATATTTTCTTTAGGATTGCTACTGTGAAATGAGAATCCCAGCAACTGAATAGGCATCTGGTTATAAATTATACAGTATAAAGCACTCTATGTGCTTCAATTCTTTTACTATTTTGGTTGTATTTGTGCTAATAAGATGTTATTCAATTACTTTACTTGCTTGTTGCTTATAGTAACTCATTTTTTCCAAGTTGATTATCAGAAAAAATGCAGATGATCTAAGCAGCGATTATTATGTTTATAAATTTATGTTGATACGGTGTGCCAATAATATTTTTTGCTAATTAAGAAGTCCATATCGCGTGGTCTTAAAATCGAAATAATTCACCGAACCAAACAGCAAAAATCCGAACCAGTCCGATGCTAATTCAATCGGATTCAGACTACAATATAAAATACGAATAAGGGCCAAAAATGCCCTTGAACTATCTGAAATAACTCAAAAATACTCTCCGTTTGTTTTTGGTACCAAAAATATCTTTGCCGTCTATTTTTTGGACAACAAATGCCCTTAAACTGTTAGTCTTGTCATTGAAGGTGACATGACAGTCCAACTAGGTTAGATTTGCTTACATGGTCATCCATCTAAGCAATCCAACATGGCAAAATTATTTTTTTGAATTTAAAAAAAAATACAAAATCAACACTTATTCCGAAACAAGTAAAAAAAAATCTCGAAAAATTATTTTCCGAAAAACTAATTTCCGGAAAAAATATTTTTCCGGATTTGTTTTTAAAATTCAAAATCAACACTTATTTCGAAAAAAGTAAAAACAATCAGGAAAAATTATTTCCGAAAAAATAACGGTTTAATGGCATTTGGACCACAAAATCAACACTTTCCGGAAAATTATTTATTTCGGAAATTTTTAATAAAATACAAAATAAAAACTTAGTACGAAAAAAGGTTAAATTATTTCCGGAAAAAATATTTTTTCGGAATATTTTTACTTTTTTCGGAATAAGTATTGATTTTGTATTTTTAAAAAAATTCCGGAAAATTATTTTTTCGGAAAATAATTTTTCCAGATTTTTTTTTTTACTTTTTTCGGAATAAGTGTTGAATTTGTATTTTAAAAACATTTTCGAAAAAATAATTTTGCCATGTTGGATTGTTTAGGTGGATGGCCATGTAAGCAAATCTAACCCAGTTGGACTGCCATGTCACCTTCAATGACAAGACTAACCGTTTAAGGACATCTGTGGTCCAAAACATAGACGACAGGGATATTTTTGGTACCAAAAATAAACATATGGCATTTTAAAGCTATTTCAGATAGTTCAAGGGCATTTTTGGCCCTTTTCCGTATAAAAATTTTGAAATAGTAATTCAAAAATTTCCAAATCCGATGTGATCTGACCGATGAATAGGCCTAACAAAGTGAATGATACAAATAGGATACTTATGTGCTACTATTAATATGACCCCGATAATAGAAGTTTTAAAAAAATGTCTCACATCAGAATTTAAAGCACGTAGGGTAGGATTTTCCTTAAGCGTCAGAATTTTAAAGCACATTTGAGAAAAATTTTAAGAGCGCAATAGTCATGGTGATCGTCAAGATTTTGTCACAAATCCTGATGCATCACCAAAATTTCTCAGCATTATGGCTGAAAATTCTGGTGATCATCAGAATTTCTAGTACTTCAAAATTCTACCAATCGAGGAAAATCATGTCTGGTATGCTTTAAAATTCTGATGTTGAGCTATTATCCCTAAACATTTCTTAATGAAATTAAAATATAAATAATCTTTATCTATCTTATTTATTGCGCATAATTAACTTTTTTCTCTTAACAAATTGCTTAGGAGACAACGGAAAAAGAAGACCCAACAACTAATGTCACCTTAGTTTTAGTATTCTTTTTACCAAAACTAGTAGTCGTACTCGTGCGATGCGCGGTCAATATTAAAATATATTAATTAAATTGTGATCGGGCTTGTTTGAACATTAGATTATATTGCTTTAATAAGTTTCAATTGTCATTTTATTTGTCAACACGATATACCCAATAATAAATTTTTTATTAAATTAAAGGAATTTTTATAGTCATCGAATAACTTTCGGGCTTGTTTGAACATTAGATCGTATTGCTTTAATAAGTTTCAATTGTCATCTTATTTGTCAATACAATATACTCAATAATAAAATTTTTATCAAATTAAAGGGATTTCTATAGTCATCGAGTAACTTTTTTGTTATGTATCTGTCTTTATTATATCATCCAATATTTAGTATTATTACATTGTTAATAGAAATTTTTATTCGCATATTACTTTATTTAATATTTTGTTAATATTTTTTTGTATATTTTATTACTCTTGAAATATTTTTTATTTTGAAGTTTATTCTACTGTTTTCAATAATATTGTCTGGATTTTAATAAATAAAATCTCTATTAAATTGAAGGGACTTATATATTCATCGAATAACTTTTTTGTTCTGCATATTTCTTTATTATATTATCCAATTTTTAGTATTATTACATTATTAATAGAAATTTTTATTATCATATTACTTTATTTAATATTTTTGTCTGCTACTTTTTTTTTGTAATATAATAGAAAATATATATTTTATTACTATTAAAATATTATTTTAAAATTTATTCTATTTAATAAAATTTCTATTAAATTTCATGTCGGCAACTTCCAATTTATAATCGAATAGATTTTAGAATAAATATTTTTTAATATATAAAAATTATTTATTTTGTAAAAATAATAGTTAGGTATGTTTATATTCAAATTATAAAAGAGTAACTAATTACTAACAATAAATTATGTATAATTTAATATTTTTAAAATTTAAATTCAAAAAAAAACTAATTATTACCTAATCTAACTAACTTTGTCCTAAGTTGCCAAGTGGCCTATTGTGAGGCTACCACTTGGCCTAATGTGGGGGCTTTTTTTCCCTCTACTTTTAATAATATATAGAAGATTGTTGTTTTGGAATAAGGAGGAGTAAAAACTTTCTATAAAACTAAAAGAAGCCAATAATATTCTACATTCGTTATCTCTTGATACAATAGTTTTTGTTGTTTTATTCCTTCAAAAAAGGTAAAATTATTAGTGTTAGTCCTAAATATTAGGAAAATAATTAAATGATATGCCTAAATATTAGAAAAATAATCAATGACTATTTTGTGAACTTTATTTTTAAAGGGTAAAAAGATCAACGACATTTCGCTAATAGTATTCGTGCTTATTCTGATGCGAAGCTATTATCCCTAAACATTTTTTAACGAAATTAAAATATAAATAATCTTTATCTATCTTAACTATTACTCATAAATTAACTTTTTTCTCTTAACAAATTGCCTAGGAGACAACGGAAAAAGAAGACCCAACAACTAATGTCACCTTAGTTTTAGTATTCTTTTTACCAAAATTGTTGTTTTGGAATAAGGAGGAGTAAACAATTCTATAAAACTAAAAGAAGCAAATAATATTGTGCATTCGTTATCTCTTGATACAGTAGTTTTTATTTTTTTTCTTTCAAAAAAGGTAAAATTATTAGTGTTAATTCTAAATATTGGGAAAGTAATTAAATGATATGTCTAAATATTAGAAAAATAATCAAATGACTATTTTGTCCAGTATAAATTTTATTTCTAAAGTTTAAAAAAGACGAACAATATTTTTTTTAAAATCAAATTGAGTTGTTTGGCGGCGTGGTCCTTTCATTCCGGTCACAAAAATTACATAATTAGGAAGAGGATAAAACATCTACAGTTCCAGCTTTCGGGATTTTGGATCACCAAATCCCACTCCCTTACAAATAAGAAAAAAAAGAAGAAAAAATTGGCCCTTACCCATATAAAATAAAACCTGTACAGCTTACAAAAAGGGACAACTTAACTTTACAAATAAAAGTTCTTCTTGTGTCGGAGCCTTAAAGAAATCATACCAGCCATGTCCAATCTATAAGGCTCTTTAGTACCATGTGGCAAATCAGAAGAAGAAGTGAATACCTCGTCCGGCTTATCAATGCCCCATTTAGCCAACGGGTTGGTATAAAAATCCGACCGATCGTTTTGAGAATTAGCGTCCCGTTCGGCGGCCTAAGATTTTGAGCAGCTTCGTTTATGTATTATGACCAGAGTGTGTGGTCGAGTTCGGATTTCGGATGATTCGAGCTCAATTTGGAAGAATGATTCTTGTTTTAGAAGCTTAAACAGTAAGAGTTGACCGGAGTTTGACTTTAGTGTAGATGATTCCCAAATGGCATTGTGATGATTCCAATAGTTTCGTATGGTGATTTTGGACTTAGGCGTGCATCCGAATTTGGAGGGCCGTAAGATAATTTGAAGCATTTTGGCGAAAATTGAAAAGTTAAATTTTTGGAAGGTTAAGAGGTTTGACCAGGAGTTGACTTTGTTGATATGAGGCTCGGATTATGATTCTGAGAGTTGGATTAGCTCTGTTATGTCATTTGAGACTTGCATGCAAAATTTGACGTCATTCCGGGTTGATTTGATATGTTTCGGCGTGAGTTGTAGAAGTTGAAAGTTCATAAGTTCATTAAGTTCGATTTAAGGTGTGATTCGTAATTTTGATATTGTTTGATATGATATGAGGCATCAAGCAGGACCGCATTATGTTTTGGGACTTATTGGTATGTTCGGACGGGGTCCCGAGGGGCTCGGGTGAGTTTCTGATAGGTTTGAGTTGTGTTGCGCTCGTTTTTTATGTTTCGACGTCGTTTCTTCAAGCATAAATGGTACCACATTAAGCAAATTAGCTCCAATTTCTATTTTATTTTAAGTATTAAATCCGTATCGTAATTACGGAGCCATAGCAAAAAGAATCGTCGAATTTAGACATCGTATGACAGAGTTATGCTCATTTTAGTGTCGGAGAAGAGAATTAATGCTGGTGCTTCACAGATGCGAAGTTGGGTCCACATCTGCGACCCCGCAGGTGCGAAAAATGGTCAGCAAATGCGGAAATTATAGCTGGCAGACCGCAAGTGCTGAGTTTTGGGTGCAAAAGCGAAATTCCATGTGTATTAAAAAAATCAGATTGCGTTTATTTAGTAGTTTGAGCATATCTTGAGTTCTAGAGCTCCAATTGAGGTAATTTTTGCGGAGTTCTTCTCGTCTGTTCATGGGGGTAAGTATCTAACTATAAGTTTTATATTTTAATATTATTACAGAAGTTTAGTTTTGAATTAATCCATATTTTGATTGGAAAATTGGGGATTTTTATCAAAAACTTTTCTAAAGAGAATAATTGGGTTTTGAATATCAATTCAGAGTCGGAATTGGCTAAAATTAGTATGGTTAGACTCATAATTGAATAAGTATTGAGATTTTATAAATTTTATCGGATTTCAAGTTGCGGGCCCGAGATTGACTTTTGGGTTGACTTTTTAGTTTTTGTTAAAGATTGAAACTTTATTATCCGGAGTCATTTCCTATGAGTTTTATTTATGGTTTGAAGTTATTTTGGCTAGATTTGAGCTGTTCACAGGTTGTTTCATTCGAGAAGGTCATTTTAGAGTAACAGTCTAGCTTCTTTAAGGCAAGTATCTTGCCTAACTTTGTGTGGAGGAAACTACCTCTTAGGATTTGAGTCATTTATGCTAATTGTGTCATGTGAATGCAGTGTACGCAAGGTAACGAGTATGTACTTGGGCTTATTTATGGAAATTTAATCTTAGGGCTCTTAGGTTCTTATGTTCATTATATGTGAAGTTGTTTTAGCATGTTAAATCCCCCATTTACTAAATTTACCCTTTATGTATCTTATTTGAAATTAATTGATTCATGTTTTACCCTTGTTACCAATTAAACGCTTATATGCCTTAATTGAAGATGTTGCCTCTTTTATTGCCATGCTATCTTTTCCGTAATTGCTTATCCTTAATTGAAGTTATTGTTATCTTTTTCGTAATTACTTATCATTAATTGAGGTTATTATTATTCTTTTCGTAATTGCTTATCCTTAATTGAAGTCATTATTATCTTTTCCATAATTGCTTATCCTTATATGAATTTATTAGTATCTTTTCCGTAATTGCTTACCCTTAATTGAATTCATTAGTATCTTTTTTGTAATTGCTCAACCTTAATTGAAGTTTTGTTATCCCTTTCATTGTTGACTTATCCTTATTTAGAATCATTGATTCATGCTATCTCTCTTACCGTTGAGTTGTACTTATGTGAAAATCATTGTTGCACGCTATCTCTCCCCTTGTTGAGCTATTCTTTTTAAAACCATTATTCTCTATTGTCTCTTTCATTGTGAGCTCATTCGTTCGTTTCTTCGTGTTTTGAAGTTCTTGAGTTGATTTACTTATCGTATTCTCGTGTTATTGTTGTTGTTGCTGTTGTACCCAGTATTTTTGAGCCGAGGGCTATGCGTGGTTGTGGTGTTGAAACCGTTTTGAGGAAATATTGTGGCATATAGGCACATATTGTGAAAGTCATTTTATTGTGTTGTTATGTTTTGGCACACGTGGTATTGTTGAGAGGATTGTCGGGGTGGTCGCACGTGAGTTGTCCGTGCTATTGTTACTATTGATATTTTCACATGTATCGTGACAAGTCGGGCTATATATGTGGGTTTGCGCATGTGGCGAGACAAGGCGAGAATATTATTATGCGCATGCGGCGAGACAAGGCGGGCATATACTTTATTATTGTGCACGTGGTGAGACAAGATGGGCTATGTCGGGGAATAATTTGTGATGACCTGGGGGCATTGTTATTGTTGTTATTTGTGTAGTGGTGTGCCTACCCTGTGTGAGTTATACCGTGTATATTTTGTGGTGATTGTTTCTTATGTGCCATTCATTGTCTTTGCTCTTACTTGTTGACTTGAATTGGGGTAGATCACTTGGACAAGCATACACATAAATAAATCACCCATATCGGTTGAGAAGATGAATCATGATGTTATTGACCATTTACATGTACTCCCATGTACTTGCCTTATGTGTGAGAGTTATCCTGTTGACACGTGAGTTGTTTGTGCAGTCATAAGTCATTGTTATTGTTTGCACGTGAGTGGTCCGTGAGGATATTAGATATTGTCACTCTCTTGGAACGTGAGTCGTCCGTGTGGTTATGAATTTGTAATGTGGGCACAAGAGGTCAAGTGATTAAGGTTCAAGAATTGGGACCTGTGATTTGTGATTATGAGGTTTGGTACCTCGTGGAAATTCCTGAATAGATATGGTGTAAAAGCGGTTGTTCTTGTTGCGTTGTTACTTGTTTTCCTTTATTTGGTTTCATCGCACTTAGACTGTGTCCAGTTTACTCTACATCATTACTATCTGTTTGCTTCTTATTGCTAATTGTTGTTTCTTGTGTTTCATTGTGAGTATTGTTTTGTCTTCCTTACCATGCTTAGCTTTATATTAACATTGTTTCCCCGTTAGTTCACCTTCATACTTGTTCAGGTTGTTTAGTCCAGTAGGTATCTTGACTGTCCCTCATCACTACTCCACCGAGGTTAGTCTTGATACTTACTGGGCACCGCTACATTTTCATCGTCAAGATCTCATTGATATCCACCATTCTCCTAAATCCCAAGACTCCTTCCTCAGTAGGAAAACACATTTTGGCCCATGAAGCCCAGTGATAACTAAGTTTTCCCTCAGATGTACCCCAGAAAAAATTTGCCATATAAATTTCAACCTGCTTGAGGACTATTTTGGGAGGTTCAATAGCTGCCAACAGATGTATGGATTGAGATTGAAGAACATGTTTGACCAATATAGCTTTTCCCCCATTTGATAATAACTTTCCTTTTCACCCTATAATCTTCTTGACAATCTTGTGCACTGTTGCGGCCAAACGTACACGCAAGTATACGCAGTCATCAAGTAATAAAGTGATAAGATAGAGTGTCGAATCCACGAGGACTTGTTATCAACTATTAACTAAATTAAGCTATTCCAATTATCTAAACAAAAATTGAACCCAAAAGTAGTGATGCTAAAGTAATTACACTATAAAGAAAATAAATAGTGAACTCTGAACAAAGGAAGATTAGATTTTTATGCTATTAATGTAATGAAAATGATCTAGGGTTATAGGCAATCAACATTCCTATCATATTCTTTAATTGAATTGACTAACTAATTCATCTAGTTCATTGGTTGACAGGGTTAATATTACTAATAAGAATCTGTCGAGTTCTTACTCGCCTATTCAAGCTAACCTAATGCTTATATGTATATGGAATTCGAACTAACAAGAATGCATTTACAATTCCTGTACTTCAACCAAGCAAGGCAATTAGGTATATGTCTATCCTAACTGCGAATCCGTTTCCCGATGCCCAGGTTCAAGAACTTTCTCTACTCAATCCTATGTGCAATCTAGAATTCTCACTTTCGAGTTCAATTCTAGATTCGTAGATAGTATTCAATTGGTGATCAGATTGTAAATAAATCAATATGATAAATCAAGAAACCAAAATAAATATCTGAATAATAATAGTCATGAAAGAATAACAACCCTAGAACGTGAAGTTTAGCTCCACATAGACATGGTGTCCAAACAACAAATCATACAAAGAAATACAAAAATTACGAAGTTTGGCGGAAGAAAAATAGAATTTGATGAATTCCAACCTCCACGGCTGCTCTCTGCTCTCCCTTCGTTGAAAGTTACTCTAAAAAACATTGAATCCCTCCAAAATAGGTTTAGAACCCCTTTTATACAAGTTGGGACCATGTAAGACCGAAATAACCTTGTCCCAGACGAAATAGGAAAAATCCCGCAACGTCGGGTCCAGGCCAGCGCGAGGCGCTGGCCTTAGCGCTGGATCCAGTACATTTTGCCGTTTTCACTCTTTGAATTTCATTCCTTTCCTTTGTCTTACACTTGGGGGGACAAACACCAAAGGGTTCCCCCTTTGTCTTTTCCTATTTAATTATTTTTTGTTTCTTCCACGTTTTATCAGTTTTGCTCCAAATCTCTTTATTTTCACACCGCTTTATTCTTACACAGTTAAAATATAATATTAAGCACAAAATAATATGATTAATACTTAAAAGACGATTAAAAGTACTAGAATATGAGGCAACAATGGTTAAATATATGCACTTTTTAGCCGAACATCACCACCCCACACTTAAATTCTTGCTCGTCCTCGAGTCAACCGACAATTCACACTATTCTTTAACACTTCATATTTACACATTTAAAGCACACTATACCAATGACCATGATTGATAGCCACAATTAAACTATAGCATATGCAATCACTTATACTTCTCTTTACTTATGCCATTATTCAACAATATTCAAAATAAAGACAACGTGCTCATAACAATCCTAGCCTCAAAAACCGACTCAATTGTAACAAGTCGGCCGGTCGTTTTGAGTATTATAATCCCGTTTTCCCATTTACTGCTCAAGTTATGCTTTACAGTTGTTTTATGACTTACCGTGTTAGTTGGTTCGGGCCCGAAAGGATTTCAGAATGAAATGAGACACTTAGTCTCATAATTAAAAACTTACGTTGAAAAAGTTGATTAGATATTGACTTATAGGTAAACGACCTCAAAATTTAATTCTGATGATTCCAATATCTCCGTATGGTGATTTTAGATTTAGGAGCATGTCCGAAAAATTATTTGGAGGTCCGTAGTGGAATTAGGCTTGAAATGGCGAAAGTCAAATTTTTGGAAAGTTTGACCGGGGGGGGGGGGTGACTTTTTGATATCGGAGTCGAAATCTGATTCTGAAAATTTTAATAGGTCTGTTATGTCATTTATGACTTGTGTGCAAAATTTGAGGTCAATCGGACTTGATTTGATAGGTTCCGACGTCCTTTGTGGAAACTTGAAATTTCAAAGTTCATTAGGCTTGAATTGGGGTATGATTCGTGGTTTTAGCGTTGTTTGAGGTAATTTGAGAATTCAACTAAGTTATTATGGTGTTTTAGGACTTGTTGGTATATTTGGTTGAGGTTCCGGGGGCCTCGGGTGAGTTTCAGAAGGTTAACAGATCGAATTCGGACTTAGAAGAAAATCTGAAGGATTCTGCCATCTGATGTAATCGCACCTGCGGAATTTCCATCATAGGTGGGAGCTCGCAGAAGCGAGCCTTCCATTGAAGATGCGTCCAGGCGTGGCTGGGCTTCGATTGCAGAAGAGGCAGGTAGCCACAGAAGCGGACCCGCACCTACGGGCATTTGATCTCAGAAGCGAACAGCTCCTCGCAGAAGCGTGTCCGCATATTCGCACAAATTCCCACAGAAGCGGAAACCCCTGGGAAGTACAAAAACAGAGGGGTTCCGAGCTTTTTCAAATTTTGGGCATTTCAAGCTCGGGCTGGGCGATTTTAAGCGAGGTTTTCCCGAAAAATCTTGAGGTATGTCACTTGTTATCATTTCTACTTCATAATATTGAATTATCATCGAATAATCCAACTAGATTACATGTTTTTGAGGTGTAAATCGAGGATTTGAAATTAGGGATTTAAAAATAAGATTTGATGATTTGGAGGTCGAGTTGAGATCGGATTTTGGTAAAATTGGTATGGTTAGACTTGTGGTTAAATGAGCTTCCGGATTTTGTAACTTTTGTCGGGTTTCGATACGTGGGCCCCACGGGCGATTTTTGAGCTAAATTTTAGATTTAGATGGAAAATTAATATTTTCTTATAGAATTAATTCCAATAAATTTTATTGACTGAATCGAATTATTTGTGGCTAGATTCGAGGCGTTTGGAGGCCAATTCACGAGGAAAAGACATTTCAGAATAAAGAATTACACAGTTTGAGGTAAGTAATAGTTCTAAATTTGGTCATGAGGGTATGAAACCCCGGAATATGTATTATGTGATTGGTTTTGAGGTGACGCACGTGTTAGGTGACAGGCGTGTGGGCATGCACCATAGGAATTATGACTTGGTCATTTCCATGGAATTGCGTAGTTGAAAAATCTGTTGATACCCGTAGATGTTTTTCCATATTAGAGAAATTGATCTATGAATCATGTTTAAATCATATGTTTACACTGTTGAGACCCACAAAGGTCATGTGCTTGTGAAATTATTTGCTAAATTGTCGTTTTGCACTCAGTCACAGTTCTATTTGCACATTTTTACCTCAGTATCTCTTATTCATTATTGATGCATCATATCATTGTTGTTGGGATGCTTATCATGATTTCTGATAGCCCGAGAGACTGGAGAGGTTGATGACTGAGTGAGGTCGAGGGCCTAATTGTGAGGTTATTTATGGCTCGGGCTACACGCCGCAACATGTTTCATTGATTTATGCCATGATTGGCTTGATATAGCGCTTGGGCTGAAGGAGCCCCTCTGGAGTCTGTACACACCCCCAGTGAGCGTAGGTACTTACTGAGTGCGAGTGCCGAGTGCCGAATTATGAGTGACTATGAGGAATGAGCGATTGTGAGGAAAGAGTGACTGTGAGGTTGGAGTGACTGGGAGGACTGAGTGACTGTTACTCTGAGAGGATGCATTGATTTCATTATTTGTTGCATTTCAGCTGTCATATATCACTATTTTGGAAATTTCGGAAAAAAAAAAATTATTTTCTGTTTTGGTCGGACTTGAATTGAAATTTCAGTGAAATCTTAAATGTTGAACTTGAGAGCATGCCTACCCTTTTATATTTAAAAGTATTGTATTTGGACTTAGTTGAGAAGCTCGTCACTACTTTAAGTTCTTTATTTATTATTGTTACTTACTGAGTTGGTTGTACTCATACTACACCCTGCACTTCGTATGCAGATCCAGGTGATCCCAGATACAGTGGGTGTTGATTCTTTCACACAGTCGATTTTTCGTAGATTTAGAGGTAGCTGCCATGTTTCACAGACCTTGTCTCTCCTTCCCTATCCTTTTGTTTATTGTATTTGGTCTGAGATTATTATAGACCACGTTTTTCAGACTTGTAATGTATAGATGCTCATGTACTCAGTGACACCGGGTTTTGGGAATGTATTTTATGTCAGTAATTTGTGTGGTTTTCTATGAAATTCAGATATTATGTTTTCAAACTTAAGAGAGAATGTAGCTTATTGAGGTTGTCGGCTTGCCTAGTATTGAGATAGGCTCCATCACGACACGTGAGATTTTTGGGTCGTGACAAATTGGTATCAGAGCCTAGGTTACATAGGTCTCACGAGTCATGAGCAAGTTTAGTAGAGTCTTACGGATTGGTACGGAGACGTCTGTACTTATCTTCGAGAAGATGGTGAACCCCGAGAAGCTGGTGAACCCTTAGGAAAATTTCAATTTCTTGTACTCTGTCATGCAAATTTGTTTATTTCGGAAACTAAATTCTGTTATTCTATTCTCTTAGAGATAGTGAGAACACGTACTACCGGATCAGACGGTCAACCACCAGTGCCACCAGCTAGGGTCGCGAGAGGCCGGGGCCGTGGTAGAGGTCGAGGCCGAGGTAGAGGTCGAGGTGTAGCTCATACAACAGTTGGAGCAGCATCACCAGTTGCTCCAGCTCAGGAGCAGATTCCAGATATAGCTGAGCCGATAGGACCAGCTCAGGCACCAGATGTGCCCATTGAGATTCCAGGCCTTCAGAAGACTTTGGCCCAGATATTGACAGTTTGCACTAGCCTTGCTCAGGTGGTTTAAGCTCAGGCCGCACCTGCCACTTCTCAAGCCGGGGGAGGTACTCATACCCCTATTGCCCGTACTCCAGATCAAGTGGTACAGGGACTTCAGATACCGGGGGCACTACCAGCCCAACCGGCTGCAGCTGTTCAGGCCCTAGTAGTCCCCGTTATGGCAAATGATGAGCAGTGGAGACTTGAGAGATTTGGGAGTCTTCGACCTCTATCATTTAGCGGTGCTGAGTCAGAGGATGCTTAGGTTTTTTTGGATAAGTGTCAGTGGATGCTTCAGACAACGGGTATTTATCTCGTTCACTAATTTTCAGTTTTCTAGAACTGTTTTCAGATGGTGGGAGACTTATGAGAGGCGCAGGCCAGTCGGTGCTGTACCACTTACATGGTAGGAATTCTCCGTTCACTTTTTGGAGAAGTTTGTGCCACAGTCTAGCAGAGAAGAGCTGCACAGACAATTTGAGCAGTTACATTAGGATGGTATGTCTGCGACGCAGTATGAGATGAGAATTTTTGAGTTGACTCGTCACGCAATTTGGTTGGTTCCCATTGATAGGGAGAGGATTAGGAGGTTTATTGATGGCCTCACATATCAGGTACAGTTACTTATGACTCGGGAGAGAGTATCTGGTGCTACTTTTGATGAGGTATTTGACATTGCTCGGAAGGTAGAGATGGTCAGTAGTCAAGAGCATGGAGAGAGGGAGGCTAAGAGGCCTTGTAGTCCACGTGATTTCAGCAGTGTTCCTTCCGGGGGTCAGTTTTACCACGGTAGGGGTCGTCCTTACAAACACGCTCAGATGAGTCGTCCAGTTCACCGTGGTGCATCATCCAGCTAGGGTTCATATAGTTCTCATCAGTGTCAGTCATCTCTCAGTGCCCTGCCAGCCCAGAGTTCGTCCCGTGCTCCTTTAATTCAGGGTTCATTTGCACCGGGTGCTTCTAGTAGTTATTCTGGTTCTCGGTGCCCGATTAAGTCAGCACCACCACCAGTACCAGGGAGCTGCTTTGAGTGCGGGGAATTTGGGCATATGTGGAGACAATGTCCTCGTCGCTCGAGAGGTCCAGTGCAGCAGAGAAGTCAGATTACGACTTCAGCACCCGCCCAGCCAGCTCGATGTGGGGGTCAGTCAACTAGGGGTTGCCCAATAGGGGGAGGCCGATCAGGTGGCGGTCAGGCCCAATTCTATGCTTTTCCTGCCAGGCTAGATGTCATTTCCTAAGATGTAGTGATCATATGTATTGTCTTAGTCTGCCACATGGAAGCTTCTATATTATTTGACTGTGGTTCGTATGTATCACCGTACTTTACTCATTATCTGGATATGCCCCATGAGTCCTTAGTTTCACCTGTTCGTGTATCGATGCCGGTAGGCGATACTATTATTGTGGATCGTGTACATCGGTCATATGTGGTAACTATTGAGAGACTGGAGACTAAAGTTGATCTCTTATTGCTTAGTATGGTTGATTTTGATGTAATCCTGGGTATGGATTGGTTGTCTCCATGTCATGCTATTCAGGACTGTCACGCAAAAACTGTGACGGTGGCAATGCCGGGGTTGCCGAGGGTCGAATGGAGAGGTTTTCTAGATTATGTTCACAGCAAGGTAATTTCTTATTTGAAAGCCCAACGTATGATTGGGAAGGGGTGTTTGTCATATTTGTCTTTTGTGAGAGATGTTGATGCAGATACTCCTACTATTAATTCAGTACCGGTAGTGAGAGACTTTCCGGATGTATTTCTTGCAGACTTGCCGGGTATGCCTCCCGACAAGGATATTGATTTCGGTATTGACTTGGTGTCGGGCACTCAGCCCATTTCTATTCCTCCGTATCGTATGGTACCAGCTGAGTTAAAATAATTGAAAGAGAAACTTCAAGAGCATTTTGGTAAAGAGTTTATTAGGCCTAGTGTGTCGCCTTGAGGTGCACCGATTCTGTTTGTGAAAAAGAAAGATGGTACTATGAGAATGTGTATCGATTACAGGCAGTTGAACAAAGTTACAATCAAGAATAAGTATCCTTTGTCGTGTATTGATGGTTTATTTGGCCAACTTCAGGGATCGAGGGTATTCTCCAAAATTGATTTGAGATCTGGGTATCACCAGTTAAAAATTTTGGATTCGTATGTTCTAAAGATGGCATTTAGGACTCGTTATGGTCACTATGAATTTTGTGTGATGTCATTTGGGCTAACCAATGCCCCAACAACATTTATGCACTTGATGAATAGTGTATTCCAACCGTATCTTGACTCATTTGTCGTGGTATTTATTGATGATATCCTGGTGTACTCACGTAGCCAGGAGGAGCATGCACATCACTTGGGTATTATATTACAGAGGCTGAAAGAGGAGAAACTATATGCCAAATTCTCTAAGTGTGAGTTCTGGCTTAGTTCAGTGGTATTCTTGGGACACATAGTGTCCAGTGAAGGGATTAAGGTTGATCCAAAGAAAATAGAGGAAATTTAGAGTTGGCCCAGGCCATCTTCAGTTTCTAAGATTTGAAGTTTTCTCGGCTTGGCCGGTTCTTATCATCGCTTCGTGGAGGGTTTCTCGTCTATTGCATCGCCTATGACAAAATTGACCCAGAAAGGTGCTCCGTTCAGGTGGTCAGATGAATGTGAAGAGTGCTTTCAAAAGCTAAAGACAACTTTGACTATAGCTCCAGTATTGGTGTTGCCTACAGGTTCAAGGTCTTATACTGTATATTATGACGCATCGTGTATTAGTCTCGACGCAGTGCTTATGCAAGATGGTAGGGTGATTGCCTATGCGTCCAGACAGTTAAAGGTACATGAGAAGAATTATCCAGTTCACGACCTTGAGTTAGCAGCTATTGTTCACGCCTTGAAAATTTGGCGGCATTACTTGTAAGGTGTCCATTGTGAGGTTTATACCGATCACCGGAGTCTACAACATCTGTTTAAACAGAAGGATCTAAATTTGCGGCAACAAAGGTAGTTGGAGTTGCTTAAGGATTATGACATCACCATTCTCTATCATCCCAAAAAAGGCCAATGTGGTGGCCAATGCCTTGAGTCGTAAGGCGGAGAGTTTGGACAACTTAGCATACTTACCGGTAGCAGAGAGGACTTTAACCTTGGATGTTCAGGCCTTGGCCAACCAGTTTGTTATATTGGATGTTTCCAAGCCGAATCGAGTTCTGGCTTATGTGGTTTCTCGGTCTTCTTTATATGATCACATCAGAGAGAGCTAGTATGATGATCCCCATCTGCTTTTCATTAAAGACACGGTTCGGCATAGTGATGCCAAGGAAGTCACTATTGGGGATGACGGTGTATTACGGATGTAGGGCAGGCTATGTGTGCTTAATGTAGATGGTTTGTGTGAGTTGATTCTCCAGGAAGCTCACAGTTCGCGGTACTCCATTCAATCAGGTGCCGCGAAGATGTATCAGGATTTGAGGCATCATTATTGGTGGAGGCGAATGAAGAAATATATAGTTGGGTTTGTAGCTCGGTATTTAAATTGTCAACAGGTGAAATCCGAGCATCAGAGACCGGGAGGATTGCTTCAGAGACTTGAAATTCTAGAGTGGAAATGGGAGCGTATTACCATGGATTTCGTAGTTGGGCTTCCACGGACTTTGATGAAGTTTGATGCAGTTTGGGTGATTGTGGATCGATTTACCAAGTCTGCGCATTTTATTCCAGTTGGTACTACTTATTCTTCGGAATGGTTGGCTGCAATTTATATCCGTGAGATTGTTCGCCTACACAGTGTGCTAGTGTCCATCATTTCAGATCGAGGCACGTAGTTTACATCACAGTTTTGGAGAGCAGTGCAACAAGAATTGGGCACATAGGTTCAGTTGAGTACAACATTTCATCCTCAGACGGACGGACATTCCGAGCGCACTATTCAGATATTGTAGGATATGTTACGCGCTTGTGTCATTGATTTTGGAGGTTCTTGGGATACATTTCTGCCACTGACAGAGGTTGTTTACAATAACAGCTATCAATTGAGCATTCAGATAGCTCCGTATGAGGCTTTATATGAGAGACGGTGTCGGTCTCCGGTGGGTTGGTTTGAGCCGGGTGTGGCTAGTATTGGGTACTGATTTGGTTCAGAATGCTTTGGAGAAGGTTAAATTGATTCAGGAGCGGCTTCACATGAAGCAGTCTAGATAGAAGAGTTATGCCGACCGGAAGGTCCGTGACGTTGCTTACTTGGTTGGGGAAAAGGTTCTGCTCAAGATTTCATCCATGAAGGGGGTGTTGAGGTTCGGGAAGAAGGGCAAGTTGAGTCCTCTGTATATTGGGCCTTTTGATATACTTAAGAAAATTGGAGAGGTGGCTTATGGACTTGCTTTGCCACCTAGTCTATCAGGTGTTCATCCAGTATTCCATGTATCCATTCTCCGAAAGTATGTTAGGGATCTATCTCATATTCTGGATTTCAGTACAGTGCAGCTGGACGGTAATTTGACTTATGATGTGGAGCCGATGGCTATTTTAGACTGGCAGGTTCGAAAAGCTGAGGTCAAAGAACATAGCATCAGTGAAGGTACATTAGAGAGTCCAGCCAGCCGGAGAAGCTACTTGGGAGATTGAGAAGGAGGTGCGGAGAAAATATCCACACCTATTTGAGACTCCAGGTATGATTCTAAACTCGTTCGAGGACGAACGTTTGTTTAAGAGGGGGAGAATATAATGACCCGACCGGTCATTTTGAGTATTATAACCCCATTTTCCCATTTACTGCTCAAGTTATGCTTTACAGTTATTTTATGACCTACCGTGTTAGCCGGTTCGGGTTCGGAATGATTTCAGAGTGAAATGAGACACTTAGTCTCATAATTGAAAACTTAAGTTGAAAAGGTTGACCAGATATTGACTTATGTGTAAACGACCCCGGAATTTAATTCTGATGATTCCAATAGCTCCGTATGGTAATTTTGGACTTAGGAGCGTGTCCGAAAAATTATTTGGAGGTCCGTAATGGAATTAGGCTTGAAATGGCGAAAGTCGATTTTTCGGGAAGTTTGACGGGGGGGTTGACTTTTTGATATCGGGGTCAAAATCCGATTCTGAAAATTTTAATAGGCCCGTTATGTCATTTATGACTTATGTGAAAAATGTGAGGTCAATCAAACTTGATTGGATAGGTTCCAGCGTCGTTTGTGGAAACGTGAAATTTCAAAGTTCATTAGGCTTGAATTGGGGTATGATTCATGGTTTTAGCGTTGTTAGAGATAATTTGCAGTTTCGACTAAGTTCGTATGGTGTTTTAGGAGTTGTTGGTATATTTGGTTGAGGTCCCGGGGGCCTCGGGTGAGTTTCAGAGGGTTAACGGATCAAATTTGGACTTGGAAGAAAATCTTATGGTTTCTGCCATCTGATGTAATCGCACCTGCAGAATTTCCATCGCAGGTGCGAGCTCACAGTAGCGAGCCTTCCATCGCAGATGCGTCCAGGCGTGGCTGGGGCTTCGATCGCAGAAGCGGCCCCGCACCTGCGGATGTTTGATCGTAGAAGTGCAAGGGCGCTTGGTGAGGCAGCTTTGTAGAAGTTGGCAGCTCCTCGTAGAAGCGTGTCCGTAAATGCACACAAAATCCCGCAGAAGAGGAAACCCATGGGCAGTACAAAAACAGAGGGGTTCCGAGCTTTTGCCATTTTTGGACATTTCAAGCTCGGGCTGGGCGATTTTGAGCGAGGTTTTCACAGGAAATCTTGAGGTAAGTCACTTGTGATCATTTCTATTTCATAATATTGAATTATCATCGAATAATCCGACTAGATTACATGTTTTTGAGGTGTAAATCGGGGATTCAAAAATAAGATTTGAAGATTTGGAGGTCGAGTTGAGGTCAGATTTTGGTAAAATTGGTATGATTAGACTCGTGGTTGAATGGGCTTTAGGATTTTGTAACTTTTGTCGGGTTCCGAGATGTGGGCTCCACAAGCGATTTTTGAGCTAAATTTTGGATTTTGATGGAAAATTAATATTTTCTTTTGTAATTAATTCCAATAAATTTTATTGACTGAATCGAATTATTTGTGGCTAGATTCGAGGCATTTGGAGGCCAACTCGCGAGGCAAAGTCATTTCAGAATAGAGAATTACACGATTTGAGGTAGGTAATAGTTCTAAATTTGGTCCTGAGGGTATGAAACCCCGGAATATGTATTATGTGATTGGTTTCGAGGTGACGCACATGCTAGGAGACGGGCGTGTGCGTATGCACCGTAAGAATTATGACTTGGTAATTTTCATGGAACTGTGTAGCTGAAAAATCTGTTGATATCCATACATTTTTCCCGTATTAGAGAGACTGATCTATGAATCATGTTTAAATCATATGTTTACACTGTTGGGACCACAGAGGTCGTGTACTTGTGAAATTATTTGCTAAATTGCCGTTTTGCACTCAGTCACAATTCTATATGCACATTTTTACCTCAGTCTGTCTTATTCATTATTGATGCATCATATCATTGTTGTTGGGCTGCTTATCATGATTTCTGATAGCCCGAGAGACTGGAGAGGTTGATGACTGAGTGAGGTCGAGGGCCTAATTGTGAGGTTATTTATGGCTCGGGCTACACGCCGCAACATGTTTCATTGATTTATGCCATGATTGGCTTGATATAGCGCTTGGGCTGAAGGAGCCCCTCTGGAGTCTGTACACACCCCAGTGAGCGTTGGTACTTACTGAGTGCGAGTGCCGAGTGCCGAATGATGAGTGACTATGAGGAATGAGCGATTGTGAGGAAAGAGTGACTGTGAGGAAAGAGTGACTGTGAGGTTGGAGTGAATAGGAGGACTGAGTGACTGTTACTCTGAGATGATGCATTGATTTCATTATTTGTTCCATTTCAGCTGTCATATATCACTATTTTGGAAATTTCGGAAAAAATAAATTATTTTCTGTTTTGATCGGACTTGATATGAAATTTCAGTGAAATCTTAAATGTTGAACTTGAGAGCATGCCTACCCTTTTATATTTAAAAGTACTGTATTTGGACTTAGTTGAGAAGCTCGTCACTACTTTAAGTTCTTTATTTATTATTGTTACTTACTGAGTTGGTTGTACTCATACTACACCTTGCACTTCGTGTGCAGATCCAGGTGATCCCGGATACAGTGGGTGTTGATTCTTTCACACAGTCGATTTTCCGTAGATTTAGAGGTAGCTGCCATGTTTCACAGACCTTGTCTCTCCTTCCCTTTCCTTTTGTTTATTGTATTTGGTCTGAGATTATTATAGACCACGTTTTTCAGACTTGTAATGTATAGATGCTCATGTACTCAGTGACACCGGGTTTTGGGAATGTATTTTATGTCAGTAATCTGTGTGATTTTCTATGAAATTCAGATATTATGTTTTCAAACTTAAGAGAGAATGTGGCTTATTGAGGTTGTCGGCTTGCCTTAGTATTGAGATAGGCGCCATCACGACACGTGAGATTTTTGGGTCGTGACATTAATGTCACAATGCACCCATGGCTTGAACACCCAACACCATAGAGAAGTCTAATAACGTTACATATCCCTTATGAAACCATGTGCCCTCACAAGAAAAACAACGAGAGTAAGTTGAATCCACTCCTTCAAATCACATGATCAATATATTTTAAGGACTCACATAAATCAAAGAAATCGTTCACTCTCACAAAGAAGTCACATGCATGCAATTGGTATCATAGGCTTTCCCATAATGTAAACCTCTACTAATGTAGGTTCACTCGATCTAAAATCAATTATGACTTTTTCATGGTTGTAATGTGGGTTAAGGGACGAGTATGATATATTTAGGAATAGTGGTTTAACCTCCTAAGTACTTTAACACATCACCAAATAACTTAAGCTCAAATTCTTCAATCCACTTCAATTACACTAATAATATCATCCCCAAAAATATTCCCTTTTTCTTAAAGCACTACTTTAATTCACACCCACTAGCAAGAACAAGACAATAATTTATTCATCTATATTTTCTTTTCTTTTTTCTAGATTTTTCTCTCTTTTTTTTCTAACTATTCTTTTTTTTTTTTTGTATTTTCAATTCCACTAGTGCTGTATTATTTTACAAAACAAGTGCACCTTTCTTCCTTTCATTGATTCCACTCGAAAGCCTCCCCCCCCCCCCCCAAATTCTCTCTTTACTTCGTTTAGCACTCATTTTACGATTAAAGTGCTTTAAGAGGTAAGAGATAAAAAAAATGTCAATTAAGAAGAAAAATGGTATAGGCTTGTAATGTGGGTATCAAATAAAAGTCTATAGGCTCAAAAGAGTTAATTAGGGATAGATTTTATTTGTGATAAGCAATAAGCTCAAAAAGATCAAAGAAAGCCTAAAATTATTTTTCAAACCGAGCATTATCTAAAATTTTGCTTCAACTCACATACGGGGCAAGTTCTAGACTCAATCACAAAAATATGGACTACACAAAAACCTCACCACACATGGCACATGACTCACTAAGGACGGTCCCATTCCGACTCTCAAACAATGCAAGTACTCATGGAGCCGCAAGATATTAAACATTAAGCACAAAGTGAACAATAGTCAAATAAATGAGACGAAGGCGTCACAAGACATGCAATCCAATATATAAAGGCATCATGCTCAATTTCAAACACATAGGGAAGATATTACACATGCTAAAGCCTAAATATGCTACTATTAAACAAGTCAATTGCGCCTAGGTTCATCATTCTTCCTCCATTTTTTACCCAAAATGTTAATCTATTGGCTCTTCCAAAGGCTCACATGACTCGATTTTCGTGTCATTATCCAAATATAATGTTGAAAAATGTATGGAATGAGAACCAATACGCCCTAACTCTAGTATTGTATTACTCTTTATATCCTCATATTTACATGCATTGGAGTTTTCAAATATAACATTATCTGTTTCCTCATGTGGCTCTAGTGTACTTTTCTCAACATGGGCATCATCAACAAAAATATGCTCGAATGATTGGCTCTCCACTTTTTTGTCACGACCCAAATACCTAACCAGTCGTTATGGTGCCTATCGTGGAACTAGGCAAGACGACATTCTCAATATGCTTTCAATATATAACAGAAGCGAGCTAAAGCAATTAAACTAACTAAAGGTTTACATAATAATGGGGTAAAAACCCAAAACACAAGTGCGGAATGATAGCCCGACATCGGGGTATCACTAAGTCATGAGCATCTAACAACCAATTTAGAAACAGAGTCTATTACAGTCTGTGCCAAATGCCAATACAAGAGAGAAAAGATAATAAAAAAGGATAAATCTACCTCGTATGTCTTCGATAATCAGCTCGCGCATAGACTCAGTGACCGCCAGAACCGTACACACCTGGATCTACACATGAAGTGTAGGGTGTAGCATGAGTACAACCAACTCAACAAGTAACAAAATTAAATAAGGAACTGAGAAGCAGTGACGAACTATAAAAAAATACAGATCATTACAAAATTTTTCAATAAAGAGTGAACATGCTTTCAAATCCGGTGGTATAAGTCAAATAAGTTCGAGCTCAAGTAATACAAATATGAATCTTCCAGAAATTTCACAACAACAACAGATAATAACTAAGTGCAACAATAAATAAAAGCAAGTACAACCTCTCAAGGAAAGCAGTCACTCAACTCATCTCAACATCTCATACTCTCGGCTCTCAGCCATCAATACACACTCTCAATAGGTACCTGCGTTCACTGGGGGTGTACAGACTCTTGAGGGGCTCCTTCAGCCCAAGCATTGTATTGCTGCGGCGTGCAGCCCGATCCAATATTATTGCGGCATGCAACCCGATCCAATATATATATATATATATATATATATATATATATATATATATATATATATATATATATATATATATATATATATATATATATATAGCCCGAAGGCTTATTGTGGCGTACAACCTGATCCAATAATATATATATATATAGCCCGAAGGCTTGTTGCGGCGTGCAACCCGATCCAATAATATATATATATATATAGACCGAAGGCTTGTTGTGGCGTGCAACCCGATTCAAATACCTCATAGCTTGCAGCTCGGCACTCAGGCCCTATCTCAGTCACTAACCTCTCCAGCCCCTCAGGCTCACAGAATATCATAATAATTAACCCAAACAGAGAATACAACAAGTATCAACAAGAAATGAGAGGGAACAGAGATATAACACACAAGTAAGACTGTGACTGAGTACAAGACAATAATTAGCAGTCAATTCAACAAGTATACGACCGTTGAGGGTTCCAAAACTGATATCATATGGGCTAAGCATGGTTTCTAACATGAAAGGCAGTTAATTGCTCAAAGACAAGGAAAAACAAGTAATAACAATGGCTATTTGACTTTACAGTCTCACGGGATGGACCAAGTCACAATCCCTCACGATGCACACTCACACACCCATCACCTAGCATACGCGTCACCTCCAAATATTCACATCATACCAATTCTGGGGGTTTCATACCCTCAAAACCAGATTTAAAACTGTTACTTACCTCAACCGCGCAGAAATCCTACTCTGAAATGCCTTTGCCCCTCGAATCGGCCTCCAAATACCCCGAATATAGCCACAAACAGTACGAGATAATCAATATTGGCTAAAAGGACCATTTCCACAAGAAAACTACTAAAATATAGTCCACAATCCGAAATCGGCTCAACCCGCCACCTGGGCCCACGTCTCGAAACCCGACCAAAGTCATAAAATCCGAAAGCCCATTCACTCACGAGTCTAACCATACCAAATTTATCAAAATCTGACCGCAATCGCTCCTCCAAAAACCCCAAAATCATTCTGCAATTCCCAAGCCCTAATTTCCCAAATCTCACCTCAAACACTCACCAACTAGGTATAAAATCAGTGGGGAAACACCATTATTGAAGATACATAGGCACAATGAACTTACCTTAGTGATTACTCCGAAATTTCTCTCAAAGTCCCCAAAATCTGAGCTAAAAATGATGAAAATAGTGAAACATCTCGAAGTCTTCTATTTATAAGTTCTGCCCAGACATCTCGCACCTGCGGCTCCATTTCTGCATCTGCGGGCAAAGCCCCGCTTCTGCGGAAAAATCACTAAACACTGCCTCCGTTCCTACGATCAGGTGACCGCATCTGCGCTCTTTACGGGTGCGGGAACTACATCGCACCTGCGGTCCAAACTCGCACCTGCGCCCCTAAATCCTCTTCTGTGACTATCGCAGGTGTGGGAATGCCATCGCACCTGCGTCCTCTGCCCAGATCCTCCTTAGCCGCATCTTCAGCTCCTCCTTCGCTTCTGCGGGCTCGCACCTGCGGTTCCCACTCCGCAGGTGTGGTTACACTAGTAGCAGCAGCTTCAGCTGCAATTCCTCAACTCCCATCAAGCCGTTAACCACCCGAAATCACCCCGAGGCCTCCGAAACCTCAACCAATTATACCAACAAGTCCTATAAATCGATACGAACTTAGTCGAACCTTTGAATGCCTCAAAACCACATCAAAACACCAAATTACACCCGGATTCAAGCCTAAATAACTTCTAAACTTCCGAATTCCACAACGACGTCGAAACCTACTAAACCATGTTCGATTGACCTCAAATTTTACACACAAGTCAAAAATGACACCACTAACCTATTCCAGCTTCCGGAAATCCAATCCCACCCTGATATCAAAATTTCCACTACCGGCCAAAATCGCCAAAATTCCAACTTTCGCCAATTCAAGCCTAATTCTACTACGGACCTCCAAATTACATTCCGGACACGCTCCTAAGTCCAAAATCACCTAACGGAGCTAACAAAACCATAAAAATTCAAATTTGAGGTTGTTTTGCCACAGGTCGACATTGGTCGAATTTTTCAACTTAAGCTTCCAATTAAGAGACTAAGTGTCTCAATTCACTCTTAAATCACTTCAGACCCAAACCAACCAACCCGGTAAGACATAATATATCTGTAAAGAACAAAAGAAGCAGAATGGGGCTATAACTCTCGAAACGACCGACCGGGTCATTACATCCTTCCCCTCTTAAACAAACGTTTGTCCTCGAACGGGTCTGGAAACATACCTAGAGTCTCAAATAGGTGTGGATATATGCTTCACATCTCCCGCTCGGTCTCACAAGTGGCCTTCTCCACATGCTGACCTCACCATCGCACCTTGACTGAAGCTATATCCTTTGACCTCAACTTCTGAACCTACCGCTCCAAAATGGCAATCGGTTCCACATTGTAAGTCATAACACCATCCAACTAAACCGTGCTGAAATCCAAAACATGGGACGAATCGCCGATATACTTCCGAAGCATAGAAACATGAAATACTAGATGCACACTCGACAAGCTAGGTGGCAAGGCAAGCTTGTAAGCCACCTCCCCGATCCTCTGAAGTACCTTAAAAGGCCCAATGAACCGAGGGCTCAACTTTCCCCTCTTCCCAAACCTCATAACACCCTTCATGGGTGATACCTTCAGCAGAACCTTCTCCCCGACCATGAAAGACACATCACAGACCTTCCTGTCAGTATAACTCTTCTGCCTAGACTGCGCCATGCGAAGCCGCTCCTGAATCAATTTCACCTTGTCTAATGCATCCTGGACCAAGTCTATACCTAAGAGCCTAGCCTCACCCGGCTCAAACCATCCCACCGAAGATCTACACCACCTCCCATATAAAGCCTCGTACAGAGCCATATGAATGCTCGACTAATAACTGTTGTTATATGCAAACTCCGCGAGCGGCAGAAACTGGTCCTATGAACCCCCAAAATCAATGACACAAGCGCATTACATGTCATCCAATATTTGGATAGTACGCTCGGACTGTCCGTCCGTCTAAGGATGAAAGGATGTGCTCAACTCAACCTTTGTACCCAACTCTCGCTACACGGCCCTCCAAAACTGCAATGTAAACTGTGTGCTTCTATCTGAAATGATGGAATCTGGGACACCATGAAGGCGAACAATCTCTCGGATGTAAATCTCAGCCAACTTCTCTGAAGAATAAGTAGTACCAATTAGGATGAAGTGCGCGGACTTGGTAAGCCGATCCACATCACCCAAATGGCATCGAACTTCCTCGAAGTCCGTGGGAGCCCAACTACGAAATCCATGGTGATCCGCTCCCACTTCCACTCTGGGATCTCTAACCTCTGAAGCAAGCCACCCGGTCTCTGATGCTCATACTTAACCTACTGACAGTTGAGACACCTAGCCACAAACCCAACTATATCCTTCTTCATTCTCCTCCACCAATAGTGTTGTCTCAAATTCTAGTACATCTTCATGGCACCCGGATGAATGGAATACCGCGAGTTGTGGGCCTCCTCAAGAATCAAATCCCGAAGCCTATCCACATTGGACACACATATCCGACTCTTCATCCTCAACACACCATCATCACCAATAGTCGCATCTTTAGCATCACCTCGCTGAACCCTATCCTGGAGGACAAGCAGATGGGGGTCATCATACTGACGCTCCCTGATATGATCATAAAGAGAAGATCTAGAGACCACACAACCAATACCCGACTCAGCTCCGAAATATCCAATCTAACAAGCTGGCTAGCTAAGGCCTGAACTTCAAATGCCAAGGGTCTCTCTGCTACTGGAAGATACGCTAAACTCCCCAAACTTTCCGCCCAGCGACTCAAGGCATCGGCCACCATATTGGCCTTCCCGGGATGGTACAATTTAAGATCACCTCCGCTGGTGCAAGTTAAGATCCTTCTGCTTGAACAAATGTTGCAAACTCCGGTGATCAGTGTAGATCTCACAATGAACCCTGTACAGATAGTGCCGCCAAATCTTCAAGGTGTGAACACTAGCTGCTAACTCAAGATCATGGACAAGATAGTTCTTCTCATGGGTCTTCAACTGGTGCGAAGCATAAGCAATCACTCTACCCTCCTGCATCAGAACGCATCTAATACCTATCCGCGAGGCATCACAATACATTGTGTAAGAACCAAAAGCTGATGGCAGAACTAGAACTGGGGCCGTGGTCAAAGCAGTCTTGAGCTTCTGAAAGCTCTCCTCGCACTCATCCGACCACCTGAATGGAGCACCCTTTTGGGTCAATTTGGTCAAGGGCGATGCAATAGATGAAAAACCCTCCACAAAACTACGGTAATAGCCCGCCAAACTAAGAAAGCTTTTAATCTCTGTGGCTGAGGACGGTCTAGGACAACTCTGCACCGCCTCTATCTTCTTCAGATCCACCTGAATACCCTCGCTGGACACCACGTGCCCCAAGAACGCCATTGAACCGAGCCAAAACTCACACTTGGAGAACTTTGCATAAAGCTTCTCCTCCCTTAATCTCTGTAACACAATCCTCAGATGCTGGGCATGCTCCTCCTAGCTACGAGAGTACACCAGGATATCATCAATGAATACGATAACGAACTAGTCCAAATAAGGCTGAAACACACTGTTCATCAAATTCATGAATGTTGCTGGGGCGTTAGCCAGCTAAAAAGACATCACAAGGAACTCATAATGGCCAGATCGGGTCCTGAAAGCTGTCTTAGGAATATTCAAATTCTGAATCTTCATCTGGTGATACCCTGACCTCAAATCAATCTTGGAGAACACCCTCACCCCCTGAAGCTGATCAAATAGATCATCAATACGTGGCAAATGATACTTGTTCTTGATTGTGATCTTGTTCAACTACATGTAGTCAATGCACATCCTCATAGAACCATCCTTCTTCTGTACAAATAGAACCATTTCACCCCAAGGTGACACGCTAGGCCAAATAAACCCCTTATCAAGGAGTTCCTAAAGCTGTTCCTTCAACTCTGTCGGTGCCATGCAATACGGTGGAATATAAATGGGCTGAGTGCCCGACACCAAATCAATACCGAAGTCAATATCCCTGTCAGGCGGCATGCCCGACAGGTCTACAGAAAACACATCCGAAAAATTCACGCACCACTGGAACAGAATCAATGGAAGGAGTCTTTGCACTAACATCCCTAAAAAAGGTCAAATAGGATAGACAACCCTTCTCAACCATCCGCTGAGACTTCAAGTATGAAATCACTCTACTGGGAACATAGTCTATAGAACCGCTCCACTCAACTCTCGGCAACCCCGGTATCGCTAACGTCACAGTCTTAGCGTGATAATCTAAAATAGCATGACATGGAGACAACCAATCCATACCCAATATCACGTCAAAATCAACCATACTAAGCAACAAGATATCCACTCTAGTCTACAGACCCCCAATAGTCACCACACATGACCGATATACGCGATCCACAATAATTATATCACCCATAGGATTAGATACATGAACAGGTGAAGCTAAAGACTCACGGGGCATATCCAGAAAATGATTGAAATATGAGAAAACGTATGAATAAGGGAAACCAGGGTCAAATAATACAGAGGCATCTCTGTGGCAAACTGAGACAATACCTATAATCACAGCATTTGAAGTAATGACAACTGGTCTGGCAGGGAGGGCATAGAAACGAGCCTGGCCACCCCCTGATCTGCCTCCTCCTCTCGGGCAACCCCTAGCTGACTGGGCTACACCCCGGGCTGGCTGAGCGGGTGGTGGAAGGTCTGGTGCTGATGACATAGGCTGGCTCCTTTGCAGAGCAGGACCTCCCACTATACGGGGATACTCCCTCCTCATGTGACAAAACTCCCCATACTCATAGCAACTCCCCGGTGCTGGTGCAGGGGACTGAAGGGAGCCCCGAGAACCGGGATAACTGGCAGAAGGACCTGGCATAGACGAACCCTGACCCGATGGAGTAGGGGATGAACTCTACGCTGGGAGGGCACCGAGAGATGAACGACCCTACTGATAACCGTGAGAACCATGGCCAGATAATGCACCACGGTGAACTGGACGAGTTGTCTGAGCATGTCTGAAAGAATGACCTCTACTGTGCTGGAACTGACCCCAAGAAGGAGCACCGCTAAATCCACCCTTTCCACGAGGCCTCTTGGCCTCCCTCTCAACCTTCTCCTGACTGTGAACCATCTCAAACTGACGAGCAATGTTGACAACCTCATCAAAAGTTAGCACCAGACACTCTCTTTCTGGTCATAAGCAATCGCACCTGAAAGGTGAGGCCATCTATAAACCTCCTGATCCTCTCCCTGTTTGTGGGAACCAACCAGATAGCATGACATGCCAATTTTGAGAATTGCATCTCACACTGCATCACCGACATATTGCCCTGATGAAGCTGCTCAAACTGTCTGCAAAACTCCTCTCTACGGGACTGAGGCACAAAGTTCTCCAAAAAGATAACGGAGAACTGCTGCCAAGTAAGAGGCGATGTGCCGACCGGCCTATGCCTCTCGTAAGCCTCCCACCAACTGAATGCAGCCCCAGAGAACTGAAAGGTAGTGAACGATACCCACTGGTCTCCAGAATACCTGCTGTACGGAGTATCCTCTGACACCTGTCCAAGAAACCCTGTGCATCCTCTCCCTCTGCACCACTGAAAGATGGAGGCTGGAGTCTCCCAAAACTCTCCAATCTACACTGCTCATCCTCAGGCATGGCAGGAACCACATAGTCCTGAGTTGCTGCAAACTGCTGGGCTAGTAGTGCCCCCGATGTCTGGAATCCCTGTGCAACCTGCTCAGGTGTGCGTGTAACGGGAGTTTGAGCAACTCCCCCGGCCTGAGAAGTGGTTGTTACGGCCGGAACAGAGACCGCCTGAGCAAGACTGGTACACAGGGTCAGAATATGAGCTAAGGCCTTCTGAAGGCCTTAAATCACAATAGGCACATGTGGTGCATGAGCTGGTCCCACAAGCTCGTCCACAACTGGAGCCTGCTCCTTAACTGGGGCAACTGGTGGATCTGCAAGTCCTGCCTTAGCTGTGGTGCGAGCTGAACCTTTGCCCCTACCGTGACCTCGGCCTTTCGCAGCCCTGGCTGGTGGTACTGGTGGCTGTCCATCCTGCCCAGTAGTACGAGTCCTCACCATATGTGAGAGAATGAAACAACAGATGTTTAGTTACTAGAATCAACAGATTCGCACAACAAGAATTCAAGAATGTGGAGTTTCCTAAGGGTTCTGCAGCCTCTCAAAGATAAGTACAGATGTCTCCCTACCGATCCGCAAGACTCTACTAAACCTGCTCATGACTCGTGAGACCTATGTAACCTAGGCTCTGATACTAACTTCTCATGACCCAAATATCTAACCAGTCGTGATGGCACCTACAAGCTGACATTCTCAATATGCTTTCAATATATAACAGAAGCGAGCTAAAGCAATTAAACTAACTGAAGGTCTACATAATAACGGGGTAAAAATCCAAAATACAAGTGCAGAATGATAGCCCGACATCGGGGTGTCACTAAGTCATGAGCATCTAACAACCAATCTAGAAACATAGTCAATTACAGTCTTTGCCAAATGCCAATACAAGAGAGAAAAGATAATAAGAAAGGAGAAACAAGGATTGCGGACGCCGGTAACTACCTCATAAGTCTCTGATAATCAGCTCGTGCACGGACTTAGTGACCGCCAGAACTGTACACACCTAGATCTGCACATGAAGTGTAGTGTGTAGCATGTGTACAACAAACTCAGCAAGTAACAGAATTAAATAAGCAACTGAGAAGCAGTGATGAGCTATAAAAAAATACAGATCATTACAAAAGTTTTCAGTAAAGAGTGAACATGCTTTCAAATCCGGTGGTATAATTCAAATCAGTTTGAGCTCAAGTAAAACAGATAAGAATCTTCCAGAAATTTCACAACAACAACAGATAACAACTAAGTTCAACAATAAATAAAGGAAGTACAACCTCTCAAGGCAGCAGTCACTCAACTCATTTCAACATCTCATACTCTCGGCTCTCAGCCATCAATACACACTCTCAATAGGTACCTGCGCTCACTGGGCGTGTACAGACTCCGGAGGGGCTCCTTCATCCCAAGCGCTATAATGCTACGGCGTGCAACCCGATCTAATATTATTGCGGCATGCAACCCGATCCAAATATATATATATATATATATATATATATATATATATATATATATATATATATATATATAGCCCGAAGGCTTGTTTGCAGCGTGCAACCTGATCCAATAATATATATATATATAGCCCGAAGGCTTGTTGCGGCGAGCAACCTGCTCCAAATATCTCACAGCTCGCAGCTCAAGCCCTATCTCAGTCACTAACCTCTCCAGCCAGAGACTATCATAATAATTAGCCCAAACAGAGAATATAACAAGTATCAACAAGAAATGAGAGGGAACAGAGATATAACACACAAGTAAGACTGTGACTGAGTACAAGACATCAATTATCAGTCAATTTAACAAGTATACGACTGTTGCAGGTCCCAACAATGATATTATATAGCCTAAGCATGGTTTCTAACATGAAAGTAGTCAATCGCTTAAAGACAAGGAAAAATAAGTAATAACAATGGCTATTCGACTTTACAGTCTCACGGGACAGACCATGTCACAATCCCTGACGGTGCACGCTCACACGCCCGTCACCTAGCATGTGCGTCACCTCCAAATATTCACATCATACCAATTCTCGTTGTTTCATACCCTCAAAACCAAATTCAAGACTATTACTTACCTCAACCGCGCATAAATCCTACTCCGAAATGCCTTTGCCTATTAAATCGGCCTCCAAATGCCCTAAATCTAGCCACAAATAGTACGAGATAATCAATATTGGCTAAAAGGATCAATTCCACAAGAAAACTACAAAAATATAGTCTAAAATCCGAAATCAGCACAACCCGGCCCCTGGTCCCACGTCTCGAAACCCGACGAAAGTCACAAAACCCGAAAGCCCATTCACTCACGAGTCTAACCATACCAAATTTATCAAAATCCGACCTCAATTGCCCCTCCAAAAACCCTAAAATTCAATCTATAATTCCCAAGCCCTAATTTCCCAAATCTCACCTCAACACTCACCAACTAGGTATAAACATCAGTGGGGAAATACCATTATTGAAGATAAATAGGCATAAGGAACTTACCTCAGTGATTACTCCGAAATCTCTCTCAAAATCCCCAAAATCCGAGCTCAAAAATGATAAAAATGGTGAAAAATCTCAAAGTCTTCTATTTATAGGTTCTGCCTAGACTTCTCACACTTGCGGCTCCATTTTCGCATCTGCGGGAAAAGCCCCGCTTCTGCGAAAAAATCACTAAACACTGCCTCCGCTCCTGCGATCAGGTAACCGCATCTGCGCTCTTTGCGGATGCGGGAACCACATCGCACTTGCGGTCCAAACTCGCACCTTCTCCCCTAAATCCTCTTATGTGACTATCGCAGGTGCGGGAATTCCATCGCACATGCGTCCTCTGCCCAGATCCTCCTAAGCCGCATCTTCGGCTCCTCCTTCGCTTCTGCGGGCTCACACCTGCGGTTCCCACTCCGCAGGTGCGGTTACACCAGTAGCAGCAGCTTCAGCTGCAATTCCTCAACTCCCATCAAGCCGTTAACCACCCGAAATCACCCCGAGGCTTCCGGGACCTCAACCAATTATACCAACAATTCCTATAACCCGATAAGAACGTAGTCGAACCTTTGAATCCCTCAAAACCACATCAAAACACCAAATTACACCTGGATTCAAGCCTATAGAACTTCTAAACTTCCGAATTCTACAACCACGCCAAAACCTACCAAACCACGTCCGATTGACCTCAAATTTTACACACAAGTCAAAAATGACACCATGAACCTATTCCAACTTTCGGAAATCCAATCCGACCCCGATATCAAAATTTCTACTGCCGGCCAAAATCACCAAAATTCCAAATTTTGCCAATTCAAGCCTAATTCTACTACGGACCTCCAAATCACATTCCGGACGCACTCCTAAGTCCAAAATCACCTAACAGAGTTAACAGAACTATAAAAATTCAAATCCGAGGTCGTTTTCCCACAAGTCAACATCCAGTTGGCTTTTCTAACTTAAGCTTACAATTAAGAGACTAAGTGTCTCAATTCACTCCAAAACCACTCCGGACCCGAACCAACCAACCCGGTAAGACATAATACAGCTATAAAACACAAAAGAAGGAGAAATAAGGGAAATGTGGCTATAACTCTCGAAACGACCGGCCAGATCGTTATATTTTTGCTCCTCAATTTGGCTTATAAGCTCTTTTTCAGCTTCACATAACTCATTACTATTTTGTTGGGCATTAGACGCATCAACCTTTGCATTCAATTGACCTTCTAAATCATGAATAGCAGTGCCAAATTTATTGATCTCTTATCCCAGTTCAGCTCTTCCTTCTATAAAGTATCTCGTCTCATTTGTAATTTCCTCACGTTGAGCCTCATATATTTTTAATTTTTCAGCTTGTTCCACTAGCCAAGTTTGGCTCAAAATCTCTTCTTTTTCAAAATTTTCCTCTTGCTGGAACTCGCTCTCTTCATTCAATTCTTCCAGATTGGCCTTCATTTTTGTGATTGCTGCCCCTATTCTTTTCATATCTCTTTTGAGTTCATCCTGCTGCTCTGCTACTTGCCTCAAAATATCCTTAATATATACATCACGTTCTATATCCTGCACTTCATTTCCCCTATCAAACTCACAAACACTGTTAGAAATATCATAATATGGGCTCAGAGAAGGATAAAAAGAATTAGGACAACCATCCTAATGACCACCTTGATCACTACATATATTACAAATATTCCACTCGATGAATTGAGGTTGTGCGCATAACTCGGTCCCGGGAACATTCTGACAATATTTCCACCAGTGGGGTCCTCCACAATATGGACAAGGATCATCAAAATAAAAAACCATCATTCAAATAATTTTTATTCCAAGATGCCATGTTAAAATAAATAGAAATACTAACTAAACTAAAAATATAAAAAAAACTTGAATAGATAAAATATAAATGTCTAATCTAGAGAAATAGCTAATTCTAAGTCCCCGGGTACGTCGCCAAAAACTTGTTACGGCCAAATGCACACACAAGTATACGCGGTCGTCAAGTAATAAATTGATAAAATAGAGTGTCACACCCACAAGGACTTGTTATAAACTATTAACTAAATTAAGCTATTCCAATTATCTAAATAAAAATTGAACCCAAAAGTAGTGATGCTAAAGTAATTAAACTAAGAAGAAAATAAATAATGAACTCTCAACAAAGGAGATCAGATTTTTATGTTATCAATATAATGAAAATGATCCAGGGTTATGGGCTATCTAACATTCCTATCGTATTTTTTAATTGAATTGACAAACTAATTCATCTAGTTCATTGGTTGACGGGGTTAATATTGCTCATAAGAATATGTCGATTTCTTACTCGGCTATTCAAGCTAACCCAACGCCTATATGTCTATGGAACTAGAACTAACAAGAACGCATTTACAATTCTTGTACATCAACCAAGCAAGGCAATTAGGTATAGGTCTATCCTAACTGCGAATCCGTTCACCGCTACCCAAGTTTAAGAACTTGCTCTACCCAATCCTATGTGCAATCTAGAATTTTAATTTTTGAGTTCAATTCTAGATTCGTAGATAATATTCAATTGGTGATCAAGCAATTAAATAATTAAGCGCAAGATTGAATAAATAAACCAACATGATAAATCAAGAAAGCAAAATCAATATCCGAATAACAATAGTCATGAAAGAACCACAACCCCAGAGCGTGAAGTTTAGCTCCACATAGACATGGTAGCCAAACAATAAATCATACAAAGAAACACAAAAATTACTAAATTTGGCGGAAGAAAGATGGAATTTGATGAATTCCGGCGTCCACGGCTGCTCTATGCTCCCCCTTCGCCAAATGTTACTCCAAAATAGGTTTAGAACCCCTTTTATACAAGTTGGGGCCATGTAAGACCGAAATAACCTTGTCCTAGACGAAATAGGAAAAATCCCGTAACGTAGGGTCCAGGCTAGTGCGAGGCGCTGGCCTTAACGCTGCATCCAGTACGTTTTGCTATTTTCACTCTTTGAATTTCATTCCTTTCCTTTGTATTACACTTGGGGGACAAACACCAAAGGGTGTCGCCCTTTGTCTTTTTCTATTTAATTGTTTTTTTTCTTTCACGTTTTATCAGATTTGCTCCAAATCTCTTTATTTTTACATCGTTTTATTCCTACACAGTTAAAATATAATATTCGATACAAAATAATATAATTAATACTCATAAAAATGATTAAAAGTACAAGAATGTGAGGTAACAAAGGCCCATGAAGCCTCAATAGGAAAACACATTTTGGCCCAAGAAGCCCAGTGATAACTAAGTTTAAGTTTTCCTTCAGATGTACCCCAGAAATATTTTGCCATATAAATTTCAACCTACTTGAGGACTGTTTTGGGAGGTTCAATGGCTGCCAACAGATGTATGGATTGAGATTAAAGAACATGTTCGACCAATATAGCTTTTCCCCCGTATGATAATGTAATGACCCAACCGGTTATTTTAACTTTTAGAACCCCGTTCTCTAAAATACAACTTCCCGTAGGTGCTTGTAATAATTTATGACTTGCGGGGATGGTTGATTCGGGATTTGGAAGTGTTTGGGGGTGAAACCGGAACACTTGGTTCCTTAAGTTGGCCTTAAAGTGCTAAGTTTGACTTCGGTCAACATTTTGAGAAAACGACCCCGAAATAGAATTTTGAGGATTCCAACAGCTCTGTATGGTGATTTTGGACTTAGGAGCGTGTTCGGAATTTTATTTGGAAGTCCGTAGTTAAATTAGGCTTGAAATAGCTAAAAACAAGAATTTAAGTTTGGAAGTTTGACCGATGAGTTGATTTTTTTTTGATACCGGAGTCGGAATCCAATTTCAAAATTTTTCATAGCTCCGTTATGTAATTTATGACTTGTGTGTAAAATTTGAGGTCAATCGGAGTTGATTTGATAGGTTCCGACATCTAATGTAGAAGTTGAAAACTCTTAGTTTCACTAAGCTTGAATTGGGGTATGATTCATGGTTTTAGCATTGTTTGATGTGATTTAGAGGTTCGACTAAGTTTGTATGATGTTTTAGGACTTGTTGGTATATTTGGTTGAGGTCCCGAGGGCCTCGGGTGAGTTTCGGATGGTTAACGGATCAAAAGTTAGACTTAAAAAGCTGCTGCAATTTTTCCCTTCTGCTGTATATTCTGGGCTGTGATCAAGTCCCAGATCGAACCCAGATATCGAACCCACGATCGAGGCCTGAGTCGAAGCCAGGGACGAGGCTCAGTATCGAAGCCACGATCAAAGGCAAGGCTCGAGGGCCAGGATTTAGACCCAAGATCAAACTTGATCGAGGCCATGACCATGTCCCAGGCTCGAGGCCTGATCGAGGCCATAACCAGCTCCCAAGATCGAGCTCCCATGATCGAGCTCCTGAGATCGAGCTCCTTGATCGAACTGGACAGAGCTGTAAGTTATAAAAAAAAAACAGAGGACATTCATCCCATTTGCCATTTTTGACGAACTTGAGCTTGAGCAGAGGCGATTTTTGACAGATTTTCAAGGAAAAAATATTGGGGTAAGTGATTCTAACTCGGATTTGGTCTACATATACAAGTATATCATTGTTTTCACCATAAATTAGTGTTTTGAGATTTAAATTTGAAATATTTTTAGAAATCTCATGGAAACGAATTTTTGAGATTTCGGTATCGATTCAGAGTCGGTTTTGAGTGAAACTGGTATGGTTGGACTCGTAATTGAATGGGTTATCGGATTTCGTAACTTTTGCCGTATTCCAAGACGTTGGCCCCACCTTAATTAATTTCGGAATTTTTATTAAAAATATAGTATTTTCTTATAGAATTGATTCCTATAATTTTTAGTGATTGTATCGAATTATTTTGGATAGATTCGAGCGAGACAGAGTTCGATAATCGTGGAAAAGGCCTTATAGTGGATTAAATTAGAGTAAGATGAGGTAAGTCTCTTGTCTAATCTTGTGAGGGGGAAATTACCTCATAGGTGATTAAAATTAAATAATTATTGCTAATTGTGGGGGCTACGTACGCACGAGGTGACGAGAGTCCGTGCGTAGCTACTATTAATGCTAAAGTCCGGGTAGTTTAGGACTCAAAGCATGCATTACTTATGTAAATTGTATTCTTTGATTAATTAATATTAATTGATATATATGAATATATATTGTGAATTATATATATATATATATATATATATATTGGGAATTGTTAGATAAAGATATTAAAGAATGGAAATCTCATAGGCTTGATTTTATGTTTAAATCAATTAATTATTAAAATAAATTGTTCTCCTCTCGAATTTATCTTATAATAAATATACTCTCCTTTTCGAGGCACATAAGAAAATGCTCTCCTTTCTTGTGGAGCGGGCCGAATGCCTCGGCAGGATAAATGCATCTATGGATCGCGCCGCACGTCCCTTGGTAGTGTACACAACACTCTGGATTGGGTCGTACGTCCTCGACAGAAATCGTACTTAATAATAATAATTACACGATACTTTAATAATTTATTTCAGCTTGTGAAGCTAATTAATAAATTGAAAAATCCTTGGAATTTAATGAATTATTATTCTTGCTTGTTAAGGAATTAATTCTTACTCCTTTAAATGAGGTTTAATTGATAAATTGGAAATTATTTGAATTGAAGAAATTTAATTAATATATTGAGAATTGTTACATTTAAAGGAATTTGATTATTTCTGCTGATTAAATAAATTATTGTAAATTCTGTAAATCATGCTGATTTAAATATCCCAATTTTATTTCAGTTATTATTATTGACCCATAGTGAGTATCAATGTCGGCCATCTCGTCTCTACCACTTCGAGATTAGGCTTGATACTTACTGGGTACACGTTGTTTACGTACTCATACTACACTTGCTGCACTTTTTGTGCAGGATCTGAGACAGGTACTAGTGGAGGACCTATCATCACATACCCACGTCATCCCGAGGCATAGTGGCGAGCTGCCTTTCTGAGCCGTTTTGCAGCTACCAGTATCTCTTCTTATATTTACATTCTGTCTATTTTATTTCAAACAGTATTTGGAGTTTTGTATAATCTACTAGATGCTCATTCACTTGTGAAACCAGGTCTTGGCACACACATTGGTAGAGTTTGTGTTTATATTTTCTTGGTTTTAAATTTTATCAATGTATGCTTAATTTATTAGTTGGCTTGCCTAGCTTTAGTGTTGTGCGCCATCATGACCTATATGTGAAATTGGGCCGTGACAACATGGTATCAGAGCACTTGGTTCACGTAGGTCTCACAAGTTATGAGCAGACCTAATTGAGTCTTGCGGATCGGTACGAAGACGTTTGTACTTATCTTTGAGAGGCTATATGGTGTTAGGAAACTACCTTTTTTCATATTCCATCGTGCAATTGATGTAGTACTAAATATCTTTCTCTTATTCTCTCACAGATGGTGAGAACGCACTCGAATTATGTTCCAGACCAGGGAAGAGCTACTCCCCCAATTGCTAAAGGTCGAGGCAGAGGCCGAGGGAGGGCTCCAGGCCATGGTAGAGGGGGAGGACATCCCAGGACTGTTCCAGTTATGCCGCCAGTGGATCCAGCAGAGAATCCCATTATTGAGGAGCAGGGTGAGGTGCCTGTGGCAGAGCCAGCTCCGGTGGACTTCACATTTGCACCAGAATTTCAGGATGTCATGGGTAGTATGCTGCGATTAATGGATAATATGACTCATGCCGGTTTATTTCCGGCAGACCCAGCCACATCTCAGGCGGGCGGGGGAGCACAGACCCCTACCGCACAGGCTCATGGACATGCAGCTGCTGTATATCAGACCCAGGGTGCATTACCTGTGGGTGGAGCCCAGCCAGTGGCAGCAGCTACACCTGAGCCCAGGCCAGCTGTAGCCGCCGATCCTCAGAAACTATTGGATAGATGGACTAGACTACATCCTCCTGTCTTCGGGGGTGAGCGGAGCAACATGAGGATCCACAGGATTTCATTGATTGTTGCAAGGATAGACTGTACAATATGAGGATATTGGAATCCCATGGGGTTGATTTCACTACTTTTTAGCTAGAGGGTAGAGCCCGTAGATGGTGGCAGTCTTATGCTCTTGGCAGACCAGCAGATTCTCCTCCCATGACTTGGGACAGGTTCACCCGTATCTTCTTGGACAGGTATATTCCACCCTCCCAGAGGGAAGAGTTGTGGTTTCAGTTTGAGCAGCTCCAGTAGGGTCAGATGTCAGTGACTGATTATGAGGCGAGGTTTTCTGAATTATCTCGCCATGCACTAATGATACTCCCTACTGAGGCGGAGAAAGTGCGAAGGTTTGTAGCCGGTTTACATACTGGTATTCAGGCCATTATGGCTCGAGAGGTTGAGATGGGTACTTCTTATTGAGCGAGTTGTGGAGATAGCCCGGAGGATTGAGGGTGTACGATAGCAGAGCTGAGAGCAGATTATGAGAGATAAGCGGTTCAGGTACTCTGGAGAGTTCAGAGGTGCTCCGTCCGGGGGCAGAGGTCAGTTCGTGAGGGGGCAGTCCAGCAGACCCCCATATCCAGCACCACCACCTCCTCGAGGTGCTCCATTACGACCTTATCTCAGGGCTATCCCAGAGAGTTCTTACCTCCCACCAGCTATTCAGAGTCCTCCCAGTGGGTATTCACGTCCCCAGGGCCAGGCACTTAGTCAGCAGTCCATCGCACCGAAGAGTTGTTACGTGTGCGGGGATCCCAGTCACATGCGGAGGTTTTTCCCCAGGATTCGGGGTAGACCAGTACAACAGGGTCAGCAGCCTATGCTTACCAGACCAGTTGCTCTACCAGTAGTCCGACCACCCAGAGGTGGAGGACAAGTGGGTAGGGGCCATCCTAGAGGTGGAGGTCAGCCAGGCGGAGGCCAGACAGTTGGCGTTCCAGCTCGGTTCTATGCTTTTCCGGCTAGACCAGATGTAGAGGCCTCAGATGCCGTGATTACAGGTATTATTTCTGTTTGTGGAAAAGATGCCTCAGTATTATTTGATCCAAGATCTACGTATTCATATGTGTCATCTCTATTTGCTCCATTCCTGGGTGTTTCTCGTGAGTCCTTGAGTACTCCTGTTTATGTGTCCACTCCTATGGGCTATTCTGTTGTTGTGAACCGGATATACCGGTCATGTATTATTACATTCTGTGGTTATGAAATTAGAGCAGATCTTCTATTGCTTGAGATGATCGATTTTGAAATTATTCTGGGCATGGACTGGTTGTCTCCATATCATGCTATTCTAGATTGTCATGCCAAGACTGTTACCTTGGCTATTCCAGCATTGCCTAAGCTGGAGTGGAAGGGTTCGCCTGTTAGTTCATTTAATCGAGTTATTTCTTTTATAAAGGCTCAATACATGGTTGAGAAGGGTTGTTTGGCTTATCTAGCCTATGTTTGGGATACTAATGCAGAGACTCCGGCTATTGATTCAGTGCCTGTAGTTCGGGAGTTCCCCGATGTATTTTCGTCAGGTCTTCCAGGTATGCCACCTGATCGTGATATTGATTTATTTATTGACTTGGCTTTAGATACCCAGCCTATATCTATCCCACCGTATCGCATGGCTCCGAAAGAATTGAAAGAACAACTTAAAGAGTTACTAGCTAAAGGGTTCGTCAGACCGAGTGTATCGCCTTGGGGTGCACCAGTATTATTTGTGAAAAAGAAGGATGGAACAATACGGATGTGTATTGATTATCGCCAATTGAACAAAGTCACTATTAAGAACAAGTACCCGTTGCCGCGTATTGATGATCTATTTGACCAGTTGCAGGGTGCTAGGGTATTCTCTAAGATCGACCTGAGGTCGGGTACCGTCAGTTGAAAATTTGGGATTTGGATGTTCCGAAGACTGCTTTTCGGACTAGATATGGTCATTATGAGTTTCTGGTGATGTCCTTCGGTTTAACTAATGCCCCAACAATATTTATGGATCTGATGAATAGGGTATTCATGCCATATATTGATTCGTTTGTCATTGTCTTCATTGATGACATATTAATCTATTCGCGCAGTAAGGAGGAATATGAGCAGCATATGAGAGTAGTGCTTCAGATATTGCGGGAACAAAAGCTATATGCTAAGTTCTCTAAATGTGAGTTTTGGCTAGAGTCTGTAGCATTTTTGGGACATATTGTATCGGGCGAAGGTATTAAAGTTGATCCCAAAAAGATTGAGGCAGTTTAGAATTGGCATCGTCCCACTTCGGCGACTGAGATCAGGAGTTTTCTGGGTTTAGCAGGTTATTATCGTCGGTTCGTGAAAGGTTTTTCATCTATTGCAGCACCTTTGACAAAATTAACCCAGAAGGGTGTTCAGTTCCGATGGTGCAATGATTGTGAGTCAAGCTTTCAGAAGCTCAAGACAGCACTCACTACAGCACCCGTGTTAGTGTTACCATCTGGTTCGGGAATATATACAGTGTATTGGGACGCGTCACACGTTAGCTTGGGTTGTGTATTGATGCAGGAAAGGCGAGTTAATGCATATGCTTCACGTCAGCTGAAGCCCCACGAGAAGAATTATCCAGTACATGATTTGGAGTTAGCTGCGATTGTTCACGCTCTAAAGATTTGGAGGCCTTATCTTTATGTGGTGTCTTGTGAAGTTTACACTGATCATCACAGTTTGTAGCATTTGTTCAAGTAGAGGGATCTAAATTTGAGGTAGCACAAATGGCTGGAGTTGCTAAAAGATTATGATATTACTATCTTGTATCATCTGGGCAAAGCAAATATAGTTGCAGATGCCTTGATCAGGAAGGCGGAGAGTATGGGTAGTTTGGCTTTCCTTTCAGCAGAGGAAAGACCATTAGCCTCAGATATTTAGTCCTTGGCTAACAGACTTGTGAGGCTGGATATTTCAGAGCCCAGCCGAGTTCTTGCATGTGTGGTGGCTCAATATTCACTATTTGAGCAGATCAAGGCTCGCCAGTATGATGACCCATACTTGATGGTTCTTCGTGAAACGGTACTACGAGGTGGTGCCAAGGAAGTTACTATTAGAGTGGATGGTGTTCTGCGACTCCAGGATCGTCTATGTGTTCCTAATGTGGATGGACTGAGGAAAAAGATCCTGGAAGAGGCACACAGTTCTCGGTATTCTATTCATCCAGGTGCTACTAAGATGTATCGTGACTTGAGGCAACATTATTGGTGGCGACGAATGAAAAAGGACATATTTGAGTATGTATCTAGGTGTCTAAATTGCCAGCAAGTTAAATATGAGCACCAGAGGCTAGGTGGCCTACTTCAGCAGATGACTATATAAGTGTGGAAATGGGAACGAATTACTATGGACTTTGTAGTTGGGTTGCCGCGGACCTTGAGGAAGTTTGATACAGTTTGGGTGATTGTTGACAGGTTGACTAAGTCAGCACATTTTATTCCTGTTGTGACTATGTATACTTCAGAGAGGTTGGCCCAGATTTATATTCAGGAGATAGTTCGGTTGCACGGTGTGCCAATTTCAATCATATCAGATAGAGGCCCTCAGTTTACTTCACATTTCAGGAGAGCAGTACATAGTGAGTTGGGGACCCGTGTAGAGCTGAGCACAACCTTTCATCCGCAGACCGATGGACAGTCAGAGAGGACAATTTAAATTTTGGAGGATATGCTCAGTGCATGTGTGATTGACTTTGGAGGTCAGTGGGATCGTTTCTTGCCTTTGGCCGAGTTTACTTATAATAACAGCTACCAATCCAGCATCGAGATGGCTCCATTTGAGGCTTAATATGGTCGGCGATGTCGTTCACCTATCAGATGGTTTAAGCCAGGTGAGGCTAAGTTATATGGTACTGATTTGGTAAGGGATGCCTTGGAAAAGGTAAAGTTGATTCAGGGGCGACTTCGTACAGCACAGTCCATACAAAAGAGTTACACGGATCAGAAAGCGCATGATATATCATTTATGATAGGTGAAAAAGTTCTCTTGAAGGTTTCGCCGATGAAGGGAATTATTAGATTCGGGAAGAAGGGCAAGTTGAGCCCAGGGTTTATAGGCCCATTTGAGGTGTTGAAACGAGTTGGGGAGGTTGCTTATGAGCTTGCATTGCCTCCCAGCCTATCGGGAGTTCATCCGATTTTTCACGTATCTATGCTCCGGAAGTATCATGCCGACCTATCACATGTGTTAGACTTCAGCACAGTTCAACTAGATAATAGCTTGGGTTATGAAGAGGAGCAATTGCCATTGTTGATAAAGAGGTTCGCCAGTTGAGGTCTAAGAGGATTTCTGCAGTAAAAGTCCAGTGGAGGGGCCAACCAGTTGAGGAAGTGACTTGGGAGGCCGAGGAAGACATGCAGAGTAGATATCCACACTTATTCAGCACTCCAGGTACAATTCTAAACCCGTTCGAGGACGAACGTTTGTTTAAGAGGTGGAGAATGTAATGACCCAACCGGTCATTTTAACTTTTAGAACCCTGTTCCCTAAAATAAAACTTCCCGTAGGTGCTTGTAATGATTTATGACTTGCGGGGATGGTTGGTTCGGGATTGGAAGTGTTTGGGGTGAAATCGGAACACTTGGTTACTTAAGTTGGCCTTAAAGTGCTAAGTTTGACTTCGGTCAACATTTTGAAAAAATGACCTCGGAATAAAATTTTGATAATTCCAATAGCTCCGTATGGTGATTTTGGACTTAGGAGCGTGTTCAGAATTTTATTTGGAAGTCCGTAGTTAAATTAGGCTTGAAATGGCTAAAAACAAGAATTTAAGTTTGGAAGTTTGACCGATGAGTTGACTTTTTTGATACCTGAGTCAGAATCCAATTCCGAAAATTTTCATAGCTCCGTTATGTAATTTATGACTTGTGTGTAAAATTTGAGGTCAATCGGAGTTGATTTCATAGGTTCCGACACCGAATGTAGAAGTTGAAAACTCTTAGTTTCATTAAGCTTGAATTGGGGTATGATTCATGGTTTTAGGGTTGTTTGATGTGATTTAGAGGTTCGACTAAGTTCGTATGATATTTTAGGACTTTTTGGTATATTTGGTTGAGGTCCCGAGGGTCTCGGGTAAGTTTCGGATGGTTAACGGATCAAAAGTTGGACTTAAAAAGCTGCTGCAATTTTTCTCTTCTGCTGTATATTCTGGGCTATGATTGAGCCCCAGATCGAACCCAGATATCGAGCCCACGATCGAGGCCTGAGTCGAAGCCAGGGACGAGGCTTAGTATTGAAGCCACGATCGAAGGCAAGGCTCGAGGGCCAGGATCTAGACCCAAGATCGAACTTGATCGAGGCCATGACCATGTCCCAGGCTCGAGGCCTGATCGAGGCCATGACCAGCTCCCAAGATCGAGCTCCCATGATTGAGCTCCCAAAATCGAGCTCCCGAGATCGAGCTCCCCTGATCGAGCTCCTTGATCGAACTGGACAGAGCTGTAAATTATAAAAAAAACAGAGGACATTCGTCCCATTTGCCATTTTTGACGAACTTGAGCTTGAGCAGAGGCGACTTTTGACAGATTTTCAAGGGAAAAATATTGGGGTAAGTGATTCTAACTCGGATTTGGTCTACATATACAAGTATATCATTGTTTTCACCATAAATTAGTGTTTTGAGATTTAAATTTGGAAAATATTTAGAAATCCCATAGAAACGAATTTTTGAGATTTCGGTATCGATTCGGAGTTGGTTTTGAGTGAAATTGGTATAGTTGGACTCGTAATTAAATGGGTTATCGGATTTCATAACTTTTGCCGGATTTTGAGACGTGGGCCCCACAGACAAATTTTTAATTAATTTTAGGATTTTTATTAAAAATATAGTATTTTCTTATAGAATTGATTCCTATAATTTTTAGTGATTGTATCGAATTATTTTGGATAGATTCGAGCGAGACAGAGTTGGATAATCGTGGAAAAGGCCTTATAGTGGATTAAATTGGAGCAAGACGAGGTAAGTCTCTTGTCTAATCTTGTGAGGGGGAAATTACCTCATAGGTGATTAAAATTAAATAATTATTGCTAATTGTGGGGGCTACGTACGCACGAGGTGACGAGAGTCCGTGCGTAGCTACTATTAATGCTAAAGTCCGGGTAGTTTAGGACTCAAAGCATGCATTACTTGTTTAAATTGTATTCTTTGATTAATTAATATTAATTGATATATATATATATATATATATATATATATATATATATATATATATATATGAATATATTGGGAATTGTTAGATAAAGATATTAAAGAATGGAAATCTCATAGGCTTGATTTTCTGTTTAAATCAATTAATTGTTAAAATAAATTATTCTCCTCCCGAATTTATCTTATAATAAATATACTCTCCTTCTCGAGGCACATAAGAAAATGTCCTCCTTTCTTGTGGAGTGGGCCGAACGCCTCGGCAGGATAGATGCATCTATGGATCGCGCCGCACGTCCCTCGGCAGTGTACACGACACTCTGGATCGGGCCGTACGTCCTCGGCAGAAATGGTGCTTAATAATAATAATTACACGATACTTTAATAATTTATTTCAGCTTGTGAAGCTAATTAATAAATTAAAAAATCCTTGAAATTTAATGAATTATTATTCTTGCTTGTTAAGGAATTAATTGTTACTCCTTTAAATGAGGTTTAATTGATAAATTGGAAATTATTTGAATTGAAGGAATTTAATTAATATATTGAGAATTGTTACATTTGAAGGAATTTGATTATTTCTTCTGATTAAATAAATTATTGTAAATTCTGTAAATCATGCTGATTTAAATATCCTAGTTTTATTTCAGTTATTATTATTGACCCATAGTGAGTGTCAAAGTTGGCCATCTCGTCTCTACCACTTCGAGATTAGGCTTGATACTTACTGGGTATACGTTGTTTACGTACTCATACTACACTTGCTGCACTTTTTGTATAGGATCTGAGACAAGTACTAGTGGAGGACCTATCATCACATTCCTACGTCATCCCGAGGCATAGTGGTGAGCTGCCTTTCTGAGCCGTTCTGCAGCTACCAGTGTCTCTTCTTATATTTACATTCTGTCTATTTCATTTCAGACAGTATTTGGAGTTTTGTATAATCTACTAGATGCTCATTCACTTGTGACACCAGGTCTTGGCACACACATTGGTAGAGTTTGTGTTTATATTTTCTTGGTTTTAAATTTTATCAATGTATGCTTAATTTATTAGTTGGCTTGCCTGGCTGTAGTGTTGGGCGCCATCACGACCTACATGTGAAATTGGGCCGTGACAGATAATGACTTTCCTTTCCACCCTATAGTCTTCTTGACAATATTGTGCACCATGTCACCAAAATAAGCAATCTTCCGTCTTCCAACATATAATGGATTTCTCAAGACGAACAATATTTCGCTAAAGGGTATTCGTGCTTTTAATATAATATAGATATAAATAGATAGATTGTTTCTAATATAAAGAGAACATTGCTATATATTTAAATTTCCTTTTACTTGGAAAGTATTTGTTAATTCCTAAAGTTTCATAAGATTGAAAAATAATTGGAGAGTGCTACTTTCTAGATGAACGAAGGATGAGATTTTAGCAAATATGAGTAATCTTCCTAAAAGTAATTGACTGGATTTTCTAGAAAATGAAAAGAGATAATAATTTAAACAGTTAAATAATTAGTTATGGTGTTTGGATTTCAAAATTATTAATCATTAAATTTCTGAAATTTAAAAAATGATAATTCCTTAAACCAAAGCAAAGAAGTTCTTTCTTACCCAAAAATCATACAAAATTTACGAGTACAACATTCTCCTAATCGGCTCACACAAAACTAAAGTCGTGAATCACCATTCTTTATTCCAATTAAGCAACAAAGACAATGAGTAACTATGAGTTTCTGATTTCACGACAAAATAATTAATTATACCAGAGAGATACAAAAGATTGTTATATACTTAACTGAATAGGATTAACATTCGTTATTCTTAAAAATTTATACTTTTTTCTAAAAAATATTATTCATTAATATAGGGTACACGCGCAACGCGCGCATCCTAAAGCTAGTTTATACTAAAAGCACGGATGCCTTTATCGAAATATTGTTCGCCTTTTTTACCCTTAAAAAATATTCACATCGGACAATATTATCATTTATTAATTTTTTAATATATTAAGACTTTAAAAATAATAAACATTTTACTTTTTTTTATTTCAACTAGGTAGAAAGTTCTAATATTTAGAATTTTAAATATAAAAAGCTTTATTCACTTGAATTTGCTCAACACGAATTGTAGTGACATTATTGCTTCTTCTCATGTTTTTGCTTTTATCCTTCTCTTACTTTGTTATAGTTAACACGAATTAGATTATGAATAAATTCATTAGTTAAACTAAATACAATTGTAACCAATAAACATATGAAATTTGCAACTTAGTAATTATTCATTAGTTTTATGCCATCTATGCTGTTAAATTTGAGTCTCCTATTTCTAATCATGCAAACATTAATACTTATACTTAAGTTAGAAAAGCACATTTATGTATTGGTGATCGTGATATAGATTTAAGTTATATAATAATCAAAATTTTATTATATCAATGAAGTTTAGCAAATTTTTATCATATCAGTAAATTTTAACTCGTGATAGTTGTTTGGTACTATTTTTAATATATTACTACTTAATGTTTATATATTATGAAGAGATTACATATAATTACCTTATAAGTTATACGATCGCATAAATATTTTCTACACCAGTCGATAGAATTTAAACTCAATATGATATTATTACAAAAGACATAGCAAGGTATGTTAATAGTATAATTTTGTTAATAAAATATATAGATATTAAAATATTCTCTTTAAATTTTATTAAATCAAACTTACTATGAATTGACCTATATTCAAGGAAATTATTAAAATAGAAAAATCAACATATTTGTTTTATTTCACTTTGAATATCTCGTTCAACCGTTCCTGTCATTCTTTGTTTTTCTTCTTTAAATAAATTTTTGTTTTACTTAATAGGTGATAATAGAGACTCCTTTCAACCAAAAAGGAATCTTAATATGGTAAATAAGTGTTTAAGATAGTAAATATTATTTTAGACTAATAATTAGCTTCTTTTGTTTCCCGATAATGTAAGATTCTCAGATGAAACCGGAACAATTGAACTTATTAGCTGATGATTAAGGAAATTAGTATGATAATTTTCTTTATTGAGTTAGTTATATAAGATCAATGTTCTTTTTTTTTCAGAAACATATACTTGTCTTTTATTACTCAGACATAAATTTTCATATAATATTTGTGTTTTTTTAATTTTTACTCATTCAGTACGCGCACAACGTGGCACAACGTTCGTACAAATACTTTCTACAGTAGTCTGTAGAACTTAAACTCAATATGATATTGATACAAAAGACATAATCTGTTCACAGTATAATTTTGTTAATAAAATATATAGTAAAATATTCTCTTTAAATCAAACATACTATGAATTGACCTATATTCAGGGAAATTATTAAGATAGAAAAATCAACATATTTGTTTGATTTCACTTTGAATCTCGTACAACCATTCCTATCATCCTGTGTTTTTCTTCTTTAAATAAGTTTTTGTGTTGCTTAATAGGTGACAATAGTTATCTCTGTTGTCAACTTTCAACAAAAAGGGAATCTTAAATTGCAATGCTAAATAAGTTTTATTTATTTCTTGTTATGACATAAGTAACAACCTTAGAATAATAATTACTATTTTTTTTGGGTAATGTCAGATTCTCAGACGAAACCAAAGCAGTTGAACATATTAACTGAAAATTAAGAATTACTATATAATAATGTTCTTTATTGAGTTAGCTATATAAGATCAATATTATTTTTAGGAAGATACATTTATCTTTTATTATTGTCACGACCCATTTCTCCCTCCGTAAGATGTCGTGACGACACCTACTCTCTACTACTAGGTAAGCCTAACAATTACGAAAAAATCGAAAATAAAAACAGAATCAACAACTAATTCTTCATCAGATAACTATATAACGGAAAAATGCCGCACAGCATGTACAAGTAACCAACAGCTCGAGTATAACAATATTTCCAAAATCCGGTAATCACAAGTCACAAGCTCTAAGAATTTTTCTAACTGTTTCTATACATCAGTAACTAGAAGAAATAAAGGAGGAACAACATGAAAGGGATAGAGGGGGACTCTGAGATCTGCGGACGCTGGTAGATATACCTTGAAGTCTCCGGAGCAGCATCAAGTACACAACTAATAGCGGGACTAGTCGGAGGTACCTGAATCTGCACATAAAATATGTGCAGAAGAGTAGCATGAGTACACCACAACAGTACCAAGTAAGTGTCAAGCCTAACCTCGGTAGAGTAGTGATGAGGTCAGGTCAGGGCCCTACTGGTATATAATAATTTAAGGCAGAAAAATATAGCAATGTAATAAGAGACTAAAAATTTAATGAGAAGAAACTACAGAAAGATAGCAGCACGACACATAGGGATAAACAACGGGGGCACTCTCGAGATAGCATCTCGTAGTCCCAAAAGTAAATGCTCAATATGAGATCTCTCGAGATACCGCCTCGTAGTCCCAAAAATAAATATGCAGGGGGATCTTCCGAGGTACCGCCTCGTAGTCCCAAAAATAAATATGCAGGGGGATCTTTCGAGATACCGCCTCGTAGTCCCAAAAGTAAATATGCGACAGGGGATCCCCCGAAGTACCGCCTTATAGTCCGGAAAATAAACACACAGCTCGAAATCGATGGAAACAATAATTACAGCAAGAAATCCTTCAGTTTATGACTAATACAAATCAAGAAAAAACAAGAAATTAACTAAACATGCTGAACATGTTTCAAATAAGCAATTAAGACACACAGACATGCGAGATTAGGCCAAACAGGATAACTACACATGATGGTATAACTCAATTAAGATGTAACAGGTTACTGCTCAGTAAAAATTGGATTTTTCAACAATTAGCCCATGTAAGTACTCGTCACCTCGCGTACACGGCGCTCACATATCACAAAAGTATCATAACAGTACCAAATCCTAAGGGGATTTCCCCCACACAAGGTTAGGCAAGGCACTTACCTCGAACCAAGCTCAATCAATAAGTAAGAATGCCTTTTCCTCGACTTTCCGACTCCGGATGGTCCAAATCTAGCCAAAAGCAATTACATACTAAAAATATAACTATAATAAACTAATCTAATTAATGAAATCAAGACTTTAACAAGAATTTAGAAAATCGCCACAAAACGTTGGCCCAGAACCACGTCTCAGAATCGGGTAAAAGTCACAAATTACGAACACCTATTCAACCACGAGTTCACTCATACCAAAATTACTCAAATTCGATAGCAAAATCTCAATCAAAACCCAAAACTTCGGTTGAAGAACTTCTTCCACTTTTTCCCAAATTTCTCAACTCAAATCTTAAATTAGAAGGTGAAATTAATGATAGATTAGTGGAATATAACCAAAAATAAGTGAAGAATCATTACCCAATCGATGCCTCTGAAAATCCCTATAAACCTCGCCTAAATCGGAGCTCTCTATCTCAAGTTATGATGAAAATGGTAAACCCTCGGGTTTGAAATGTTTATATCTGCCTAGGTCTTTTCTTCATCACATAAAACAACAACAAAAACACGAATCACGCTCCAATTCAAACTTAATGAACTTCAAACTTCTACAACCGATGCTGAAACTTATCAATTCACGTCTGATTAACCTCAAATTTTACACACAAGTCATATTCGATATTACGGACCTACTCCAACTTCCGAAATTGGAATCCGACCCCGATATCAAAAAGTCCACTTCCGGTTAAACTTCCCAAAATTTAACTTTCTCCATTTCAAGCCTTATTTAGCTACAGACCTCTAATTCACAATTCAGACACACTTCTGAATTCAAAATCACCCAACAAAACTAAAAGAATCAACGAAACTCCATTCCGGAGTCGTCTTCACGTAGTTCCAACTACGGTCAAATTCTTAGAACTTAAGTTTCTATTTTAGGGACTTTGAAACCAAAAATAAAACCTCCCGGCAAGTTACATAAGCATAAAATGGTACGGGAAAAGCAGTAAATAGGGGATCAGGGCTAATACTCTCAAAATGACCGGCCGAGTCGTTACATCCTCTCACTCTTAAAATAATCGTTCATCCTCGAATGAGCGTAGAGACATACTTGAAGTGGTGAAAAGATGAGGATAACGGCTGCGCATATCATGCTTGGTCTCCCAAGTTGCCTCCTCGACCGGCTGACCCCTCCACTAAACCTTCACTGAGGCAATGTTCTTTGACCTCAGCTTTCGAACCTGCCTATCCAAAATAGCCACCGGCTCCTCAACATAAGATTAATCCTTGTGCAACTAGACTGAGCTAAAATCTAGCACATGAGACGGATCGCCGTGATACTTCCGGAGCATAAAAACATGGAATACTAGATGAACTCCTGCTAGACTGGGAGGCAAGGCAAGCTCATAGGCAACCTCCCCAACTCGCCTCAACACCTCGAACGTGCCAATAAACCTTGGTCTTAGCTTACCCTTCTTCTCGAACCTCATGACACCCTTTATGAGCGAAACCCAGAGCAAGACCCACTATCCAACCATGAATGCAACATCGCGAACCTTCCAATCCGCATAACTCTTCTGTCTGGACTGGGCTGTGCGAAGTCGATCCTGAATCACCTTAAATTTCTCCAAAGCATCTTGAACCAAGTCTGTACCCAATAGCCTAGCCTAGCCTTGCCCGGCTCGGACCAACCCAATGGAGATCGACACCGCCTACCAAACAGAGCCTCATACGGTGCCATCTGAATTCTTGACTGATAACTGATGTTGTAGGCAAACTCCATAAGAGGCAAGAACTGATCCCAAGAACCCCCAAACTCTATCACACATGCATAGAGCATATCCTCCAGTATCTAAATAGTGTGCTTGGACTGCCCGTCCGTCTGAGGGTGAAATGATGTGCTCAACTCAACTCGAGTACCTAACTCATGATGTACGGCCCTCCAAAATTGCGATGTGAACTGCGTACCCCGATCAGAGATGATAGATACCGGCATGCCATGAAGCCCGACAATCTCGTGGATATAAACTCGAGCCAATTGCTCGGAAGATTAAGTAGTCATCACAGGAATGAAATGAGCTAACTTGGTCAGCCTATCCACAATCACCCAAACTACATCAAACTTTCGCTGAGTTCGTGGAAGCCCAATAACAAAATCTATAGTGAACCACTCCCATTTACACTCCGGCATCTCTAGATTCTGAAGCAATCCACCCGGCTGCTGATGCTCATACTTCACCTGCTGGAAATTTAGACACTGAGCTACATGCTCCAAGATGTCCTTCTTCATTCTCTTCCACCAATAATGCTGCCTCAAGTCCTGATACATCTTCCCGGCACCCGGATGAATGGCGTGCCGTGAACTGTGAGCCTCCTGGAGAATCAACTCACGCAAACATTTACATTAGGCATACATAGCCTACTGTCACGACCCAAACTAACCCCTGTCGTGATGGCACCTATCGTGGAACTAGGCAAGCCGAATCATTTCCAAAACCAACCAATATTTTCATTTCAAAGAAAATTTCAACATTATTTAACATAAAAACCTTCGTAAAGGAGTTCAAATCAAAATAAAAGTGCGGAAGGAAAAGCCCGACATCGGGGTGTCACTAGTAATTAGCATCTACTACAATCTGTCTAATAATGTCAAGGCTAACTCAGTCTGTAAAATAGCTAAATACAACTAGAGGAAGATAAGAGGGAGAAGAGCAGGGGCTGCGGTCGCCAAGCAGCTACCTTGCTATCCTCGAGAAAATTTGCAACCAAAATAATCAACAACCGCTACCGTGTCCAGCTACACCTGGATCTGCACACAAGGTGCATGGAGTAACGTGAGTACGCCAACTCAGTAAGTAACAACAATAAATAAAGTCTGAGCAGTAGTGACGTGCAATAAAGCATATAACGTTCATATCAGGAAATCTCAGTAAAATACCACATGCTTTAAAATCAGGATTTGAATCAAAATATCTCATTTAAACCCAGTTCCAATAAAAATCATTTAAAGATATTTTTCAACAGTTTTCAAACAGAGGAAAAATGCAAAGGTGAGCAAAAATGATGAAATCATAAACAGCCCCTCGGGGAAAACATCACTCATATACAGCCCCTCAGGCAAACCTCACAGTCACTCGTGCCACTCATGCATACCTCACAATCACTCTTGCCACTCAGGCATACCTCACAATCACTCTTTCCACTCGGGCATACCTCACCATCACTCATGCCTCCTAGTCACTCAGCACCCGGCACTCGTACTCAGTAGGTACCTGTGCTCACTGGGGGTGTGTACAGACTCCGGAGGGGCTCCTTTAGCCCAAGTGCTATAATCTGCACGGACAACTCACGTGCTGCACAGATAACTCACGTGCCATAATAATAAAATATGTTGTAGGCAGGCAGCCCCGATCCACACTCATCCGAACAAATCAGTCCCTCGGCCTCACTCAGTCATAAACCTCTCAAGCCACTCAGGCATTTCAGTAAAACAGGGCATTCGGCCCAAAACATTTATATGCATCAAAATAGAGTCATAAAACTGAGTTATGCGGTAAACAAGTATAAACATGACTGAGTATAGATTTCCAATCAAAAACAATGAGAGGATGGTAAGAAACAGCCCCTAAGGGTCCAAACAACATTGGCGCAAGGCCCAAACATGTCATTCATCCCAATTTACAGAAATTCTTTCTAAAACATATAAGTATCATATGGTTTCAACAAAGTATGCAGCTTTACAGTTGCAATGGGAAGGACCAAGTCACAAATCCCCAACAGGGCATGCCCACACGCCCGTTACCTAGCATGTGCTTCACTAAAAATAGTAGAATGATACAAAATCCGGGGGTTCGTACACTCAGGACTAGATTTACAATCGTTACTTACCTCAAAACGGTAAAATATCTACCCCGCAATATTCTTGCCTCTGGACTCGGCCTCCAAATGCTCCAAATCTATTCACAATCAGTACAATACCATCAATATACGCTAATGGAATGAATTCTACACGAAAAACTATCAAATTAGACCAAAACCCGAAATTGGCTCAAACCCAGCCACCGGGCCCACGTCTCGAAATCCGGCAAAATTTACCAAACTATAAAGCTCATTCACTCATGAGTCTAACCATACCAAATTCATCAAAATCCGACATCGTTCGGTCCTTCAAATCCTTAAATTACTTCTCCAAAAATCCCAAGCCCTAACCCCTCATTTTCACTAATTACAATGACTAAACAACGGAAAATCACCATATATATAAGTATTAGGGCTCAAGCAACTTACCTTACTGATAGCCCTTGAATCACCCTTCAAACATCACTCCAAAAGCTCCACAAACCGACTTGAAAATGGTGGAAATGAACCAAATTCGCGAAGGGTTCTATTTATGGTTTCTGCCCAGGTGTTTCGCGCCTGCGGGCTCTTTTTCCGCGCCTGCAGGACCGCACCTGCGGTCAAGGTGCCGCATCCGCGAACTCCACTTAATTCCCCAGATTCCGCACATGCACAACAAATTCTCGCGCCTATGAAAGCGCACCTGCGCGTTTCCTCCGCTTCTGCGAAGCCTACCCAGCGTCTCCCTTTCCGCATTTGCGCCCCAGGTTTCGCACCTGCGGGCTCGCACATGCGACCTCCAACTCGCACCTGCGCAACCTGCCTAGCCCAGCATTGCCCGCACCTGTGAACTCCCCACGAGCACCAGCGGCCTCGCACCTGTGACTCTTTCTTCCGCAGGTACGAAAATAGCAGTAGCAGCAGCTTCAGCTGCATTTTCCAACTCTGACAAATGCGTTAATCACCCGGAATCACCCCGAGGCCCTCGGCACCTCAACCAAAAACACCAACAAGTCATATATCAACATACCAACTTAGTTGAACCTTCGAATCACTCAAAACAACATTAAATCATCTAATTTCCCTCAGATTCAAGTCTAAGAACTTATAAATTTCCAAATTCGGCAACCGATGCCGAAAAAAACCAAACCATGTCCGAATGACCTCATATTTTGCACACACGTCACAAATGACTCTACGAACCCATTCCAACTTCCAGAATTCCATTCCGACACCGATATCAAATTTTCCATTGCCGACCAAAAATCGCCAAATTTCCAACTTCGCCAATTCAAGCCTAATTCTACCACGGACCTCCAAATCACATTCCGGATGCACTCCTAAATCTAAAATCACCTAACAGAGCTAACAGAGCCATCAGAATTCAAATCCAAGATCATTTACACATAGGTAAACATCCGATTGACTTTTCCAACTTAAGGTTATAAATAAGAGACTAAGTGTCTCATTCCACTCTGAAACCACTCCGGACCCAAACCAACTAACATGGTATATCATAATATAGCTTAGAGCATAAAGGAAATAGAAATGGGGAAAACGGGGCTATAACTCCCGAAATGACCGGCCGAGTCATTACATCCTCCCTCACTTAAACATACGTTCGTCATCGAACGTGCCGACAGTTGTTCCAAAAGCCAAGAAATGGCTGTGTAACTTTCCCATGCACCTATCCGGGGGTGATTCCACATCACCCTATCCGATACAGGTCCGATAGCACAGCATAACTGAAATTCCTCAATTCAACGTAGCCCACAAGCCTTCGAATCAAATTTATGACATCCGAAATTTCTTATAAGATCAAAAGTTCGCATCTACATACCGTATAAGTCTGAACAAGTTGTACCAAAAGCCGTAACCATAACTCAAATACTCAAATTCAAATACCGCATAGCTCGAATTCTCAAAGCAATGATTTCAAATCACAATATCGACTCAAATCAACCCAGTACTGGTAATAAACCTCATATCAGACAAAACCTCATTCTAAAACCTTCGTACACTACCGATGAAGAAAGAAACATACCGAATTCATAACCATTCATTAGACCAACAGGTCATGGAGCTCCCGTTCCTTCTACAAGAACTATAGCCATTTTCAAAGCCGACTTCCGATATTATCCTCCCAATTATACCACAATCAAATCTGATAGCATCCATTCTAGGTCAAATGACCTCGTCTCATTCAATACAACCACACTAGTGACATGACACATCAATACAATACTACCCCGACACAATGCTAAGAACCCAACACACACTGCATAACCATAACACACGAATCTTACACGAGGGATCATATTTCCACATAACTCTGCTGCAATATGCGACCTTATCCAAATACTGGTCCATATGAAACACCTCAAGCCACCCTGCTAAAATCAATAACCATGCACAATTCGACATCAAGTACCCAAAGTGCATTACCATAACCACGGAGAAGCAAACGACACCATGCCACATAAAACCCGAAAGAACATAACCAATACGTCATCAACCAAGCAATACAAAATACTATTCTCGCTCAAATTCCGCTATAAGGCCACAATAGAACCGCACCATATGTGCATGTAACCAACGAATCACAACTCCTCGTAGCATAGAAGAGTAACTTACAGATCATTTCAGAACACGAATAAGCTTCACATCAACCGAATGGCACATCCTTCAACAATAGCTGTATGGAGCCAATCAATCCGGCTCGGTGTAGAATACACATCCTAATTGGGCCTACCAATGGGCCCCAAATCAACTATGGTCAGCCACCAATAGATAAACAACCTCCGAAAGTCCACAATGACGGATTCATAACATATTCTATCATCTGGCTAGCTCCGGCCACAAATTCAGAGTCCACAACTATGAAACAATCTTCTCCCGAGAACTCCCAATCTACAATTCCATAGAACACATGAATCACCATTTTTGATTCCACCTCCACCGCCCGAATGCCTAACACCTCTCTCATACACAATCATCCCATGAGAAATACTTAAAAAAAATTCTTCCGTCCCACCTGGCAAAAATTTGAATATCAACAGTCGATCAAGAAGGAGAGTGCCGCAATACCAGCGAAGTACCCATAAATCAAAAGACACTGCCCCCTTTTGAAATGTACACTCTCATCAAGCTATACCAGATAGTAATATCATTTACCTAGTCATCGGAAACCATTCATGCTGCCTAAGAATTTATGTCCTTTTCTTCAAAACTGAATTGTGACCTTGTACATGTAAATCCTATTCCTGCACAACATACCACATCTATTATGACATCATGTGACAAGCATAAGAATTCAATTATCAACTCTGAGTCACTAGCAAATTACATACTTTATTAGTCAGAAACCTCTTTCTTGCTTCTTTCTAGGAGGACATCATAATGCACAACATGTTCTGTACATCGGTAGAAAATATCTGGTTCATACCATGGTAGAACCTATCATGAACACTTTGAAATCCATTCGCACATAACCAAGCTATCTGAACTGAATTCCTCTAACTCCACCAAGCCACACAGGTTGCCAAATTCGAGAGCATTGCCACGAAACACCTGTAGATACTAGACACATCATAAGTATCCAAAGAACTAATTATACCCATTACGGTGCTAACCCAACCTACTACCAAGATGTCCTATTTCTCCAAGTTCTTTCTAAATTGCCTTCAAATTGCTATTATTTCCTTGTTAGAACACTACTATCCTTAACTAAAACTTACCCCACGAACTCTAGCATAGAATCACGCCGCCCTAAGGCTTATAAGCAACCAGATTCCCTTTTTATGTATCCCAAAGGTTCCACAACAAAAAATGCTTACTCCGAAGAGACTTTATGTGAACCTAAATTTGTTTTCTTCACCTTCTTGATACTGAAATGCATAATTCATAATGATATAAGATGACACAAGTCTCAACACCGTTCAATGCAACTCCCAATTTTCTAGCCATATTTATAAATCTTGAATCCATTGGAACTATTCTCGAGAGTCATCCACTCTACTCAAATCTCGAATTAACCGACCAAACGGACCGAAACGGACCGAAACGACCTGTGCCCCATTAGCAAACCAACACCCAAGGGAATAAAGAGTAACCCACACTCCTATGCAACCAACCAAATTCCCGCTCCATGTGCACTACATTCTCTATGAATAACTATTCAATTATTTTATGGTGATCCTATAACCATAGAGTGTAATACAACTTGTGTCCAGAAATTCCTTTACCCGAGTCATCCTCGATCTTGACCTCTGCAAGTCATAACTGGTTCACCGGTATACCCCGAACCGAAACTAATACGACCATAACCGTGCAATTAACTCGTCAATAGCAGACTCCCCCGCTTAGCCTTAAGCTGCAATTATATAAAATTAGAACCCGTAAGGATTTCTCCTTCTCAATTTCCAAGGTCTCGCACCGTTAACCTGTCAGACTTCTCGAAGTCTTTTATTAAGCCTTTCATTAACATTTGGAATCTCCAGCCAAAATCATACACGCGACCTCCTACCGGGTAGCAGGTAATATTCCTCGCAAAAGCTTCATCAACATCACGCCACTGCTAGCTGCACACAGGAGATAACCCACATGTGGAATTCCTTACCGACATCTTCCAACGACACTGCACTGAGTGCGACAACCACTAAATCCGTAAATTCTCCTGAGTTCATGCTCGCCCACCATTTGTATAAGCCTGCACTTTCCCTATTAGCATCAATTGTACTTCAACAATACCTTTCGAACTCAAGTCATATTGCACCTGACACGATAATCAGATCTTCACGCTTCTATTCATTTCAAACACACTCCTTTCTACCATATTCAATCTTCCTTTGTACACTAACTATCACTCTGAATAGAGTCTGTAGGCCGATTCACATACTAACACGATTCCAAACCATTCTACACTTTCTCAAGGCGCACGACTACCCTACTAGTGAATTCATATGCTAATCTGCTACTTTTACTTCGGTTAAATCATCTCCTTTAAGAAACTCCTCAACCTCTACTTCTCCTACTTGACCTGCTAGTACTTCAACCACCGCGAAACACTTCCCATCATGTCTTCCCTCATACTTTACTACCCAACTGCTGCATCAAATCGAAATGTATCTCTGTCGCACCTGAACCAATAAAATGTTACCGACTCTAAGTCTCTTCGAAGATCATCTTTCTCGAGCCATCAACATCAAAAATACCCATTCGCAACCACAATTACTACATAATCACTTACTCTTCTTGAGTCCAAACTCATTGACAAGACATGAGAATTTAATTTGCCCCAAAATTTAACAACGTGAAAGATCCTTCAAAACATTCACACTCGAGATTGTTCGTCACATCAAACCAAAAATCAAGCACCCAATGGCCTTCCTTTACATTTCAAGGAAACACTCTCGTCACATTCAAATCATCTTAACACATCCCGCAGTTACATCATACTTATCACAAAGCCATACCACCGCTCATCGAGCCACGAATTCCACTCGTAGGGGCATTACCGGACATATGAGTCCAAATGTACAGGTTATAACTGAAGCTACTGAGCCAAAGCTACGGTTTAAACCTAGCCTCAAGTCCTCCAGACTAGCCCATCACCAAAACACATAATACACATCTCGAACCTCGTTCATAGAATCACAAGCCGATAATGTACAACTGATACCGAGCGCTCATGTGTGCATACGAATGCGTGGAAGGAATTCAAAGAGTTATGTTTCAAGCTGAATCAATTTTTCGCATGATAGAATACAAGAAAGTGAAATTTTCCTAAGGGTTCTGCAGCCTCTCGAAGATAAGAACAAACATTTCCGTACCGATCCGCATGACTCTACTAAACCCGCTCTTGACTCGTGAGACCTATTTAACATAGGCTTTGATATCAATCTGTCACGACCCAAACTAACCCCTGTCGTGATGGCGCCTATCGTGGAACTAGGCAAACCGACTCATTTCCAAAACCAACCGATATTTTTATTTCAAAGAAAATTTCAACGTTATTTATCATAAAAACCTTCGTAAAGGAGTTCAAATCAAAATAAAAGTGCGGAAGGAAAATCCCGACATCGGGGTGTCATTAGTCATGAGCATCTACTACAGTCTGTCTAACAATATCAAGGCTAACTCAGCCTGGAAAATAGCTAAATACAACTAGAGGAAGATAAGAGGGAGAAGAGCAGGGGCTGCGGTCGCCAAGCAGCTACCTTGCTATCCCCGAGAAAATCTGCAACCAAAATAATCAACAACTACTACCGTGTCCAGCTACACCTGGATCTGCACACAAGATGCAGGGAGTAACGTGAGTACGCCAACTCAGTAAGTAACAACAATAAATAAAGACTGAGCAGTAGTGACGAGCAATAAAGCATATAACGTTCATATCAGGAAATCTAAGTAAAATACCACATGCTTTAAAATCAGGATTTGAATCAAAATATCTCATTTAAACCCAGTTCCAGTAAAAATCATTTAAAGATATTTTTCAACAGTTTTCAAACAGAGGAAAAATGCAAAGGTGAGCAAAAATGATGAAATCATAAATAGCCCCTCGGGCAAAACATCACTCATATACAGCCCGTCAGGCAAACCTCACAGTCACTTGTGCCACTCGGGCATACCTCACAATCACTCTTGCCACTCGGGCATACCTCACAATCACTCATGCCTCCCAGTCACTCAGCACTCGGCACTTAGTAGGAAGCTGCGCTCACTGGGGGTGTGTACAGACTCCGGAGGGGCTCCTCCAACCCAAGTGCTATAATCTGTACGAACAACTCACGTGCCATAATAATAAAGTATTCTGCAGGCGGGCAGCCTCGATCCACACTCATCCTCACAAATCAGGCTCTCAGCCTCACTTAGTCATAAACCTCTCAAGCCACTCGGGCATTTCAGTAAAATAAGGTATTCGACCCAAAACATTTATATGCATCAAAATATAGTCATAAAATTGACTTATGTGGTAAACAAGTATAAACATGGCTGAGTATAGATTTTCAATCGAAAACAATGAGGGGATGGTAAGAAACAGCCCCTAAGGGTCCAAACAACATTGGCGCAAGGCCCAAACATGGCATTCAACCCAATTTACAGAAATTCTTTCTAAAACATATAAGTATAATATGGTTTCAACAAAGTATGCAACTTTACAGTTTCTACGGGATGGACCAAGTCACAAATCCCCAACAGTGCACGCCCACACGCCCGTCACCTAGCATGTGCGTCACTAAAACTAGTAGAATGATACAAAATTCGGGGTTTCGTGCCCTCAGGACAAGATTTACAATCATTACTTACCTCAAACCGGTCAAATCTCTACCCCGCAATGCTCTTGCCTCTGGACTTGGTCTCCAAATGCTCCAAATCTATTCATAATCAGTACAATACCATCTATATACGATAATGGAATAAATTCCATAAGAAAAACTATCAAATTATACCAAAATCCGAAAATGGCTCAAACCCGGCCCCCAGGCCCACTTCTCGAAATCCGGCAAAATTTACCAAACTATAAAGCTCATTCACTCATGAGTCTAACCATACCAAATTCATCAAAATCCGACATCGTTCGGTCCTTCAAATCCTTAAATTACTTCTCCAAAAATCCCAAGCCCTAACCCCTCATTTTCACTAATTACAATGACTAAACAACGGAAAATCACCATATATATAAGTATTAGGGCTCAAGCAACTTATCTCAGTGATAGCCCTTGAATCACCCTTCAAAAATCACTCCAAAAGCTCCACAAACCGACTTGAAAATGGTGGAAATGAACCAAATTCGCGAAGGGTTCTATTTATGGTTTCTGCCCAGGTTTTTCGCACCTGCGGGCTCTTTTTCTGCGCCTGCGGGACCGCACCTGTGATCAAGGCGCCGCATCCGCGAACTCCACTTAATTCCCCAGCTTCCGTACCTGCGCAGCAAATTCTCGCGCCTGCGAAAGCGCACCTGTGCGTTTCCTCCGCTTCTGCGAAGCCTGCCTAGCATCTCCCTTTACGCATCTACGCCCTAGGTTTCGCACCTGTGGGCTCGCATATGCGACCTCCAACTCGCACCTACGCCACCTAACTAGCCCAGCATTGCCCGCACCTGCGAACTCCCCATGCGTACCAGCGGCCTCACACCTGCGACTCTTTCTTCCGCAGGTGCGAAAATAGCAGTAGCAGCAGCTTCAGCTGCATTTTGCAACTCCGACAAATCCGTTAACCACCCGAAATCACCCCGAGGCCCTTGGGATATCAACTAAAAATACCAACAAGTCATATATCAACATTCCAACTTAGTCGAACTTTCGAATCACTCAAAACAACATTAAATCATCAAATTTCCTTCGGATTCAAGCCTAAGAACTTATAAATTTCCAAATTTGGCAACCGATGCCGAAACCAACCAAACCACGTCCGAATGACGTCAAATGTTTCACACACGTAACAAATGACCCTACAAACCCATTCCAACTTCTGGAATTCCATTCCGACCCTGATATCAAGTTTTCCACAGCCGACCAAAAATTGCCAAATTTCCAATTTTGCCAATTCAAGCCTAATTCTACCACGGACCTCCAAATCACATTCCGGACGCACTCCTAAGTCCAAAATCACTTAACGGAGCTAACGGAGCCATCATAATTCAAACTCGAGATCATTTACACATAGGTCAACATCATGTTGACTTTTCCAATTTAATGTTCTAAATAAGATTGTCATTCCACTCCGAAATCACTCTGGGCCCGAACCAACTAACCTGGAATATCATAATATAGCTTAAGAGCATAAAGGAAACAGAAATGGGGGATCAAAGCACCATCATGTCCAATAGTGACCTCCTTAGCGTCACCATGCTGAACCGCACCCTTAAGGACAAGCAAATGGGGTTCATCATACTGACGCTCCCTGATACCATCATAAAGAGAAGACTGAGAAACCACACAAGCCAAAACTCGACTCGGCTTAGAAATATCCAATCTAACAAACTGGTTGGCCAAAGCCTGAACATCCAGAGCCAATGACCGCTCTGCTACTGGTAGATATGCTAAGCTCCTCCCGACGACTCAAGGCATCGGCCACCACATTGACCTTCCGGGATGGTATAGAATAGTGATATCATAATCCTTAAGTAGCTCTAACCACCTCCGCTGACGCAAGTTAAGATCCTTGTGTTTGAACAAATGCTACAGACTTCGGTGATCGATGTAGATCTTACAAGGAACACCGTACAAATAGTGCCACCAAATCTTCAAGGCATGAACAAAGCTGCTAACTCAAGGTCGTGGACTAGATAGTTCTTTTCATGCACCTTCAACTATCTAGACGCGTAGGCAATCACCCTACCATCTTGAATCAACACCGCGCCGAGACTAATCCGCGATGCATCATAATATATAGTATAAGACCCTGAGCATGTAGGCAATACCAATACTGGGGCTGTAGTCAAAGCTGTCTTGAGCTTTTAAAAGCTCTCCTCTCACTCCTCTGTCCACCTGAAGGGAGAACCCTTCTGGGTTAGCCTGGTCATAGGTGCTGCAATTGATGAGAAACCCTCTACAAATCAACGGTAGTACCTCACCAAACCAAGAACATACGGATATCCATAGCTGAAGACGGTCCGGGCCAACTCTGCACTGCTTTAACCTTCTTCGGATCCACCTTGATCCCTTTACTCGACACTACGTGACCCAAAAATGCCACTGAATCTAGCCAAAACTCACATTTTGAGAATTTTGCATATAACTTATTTTCCCTCAAAGTCTGAAGCACAGTCCTAAGGTGCTGCTAATGATCCTCCCGACTCCGGGAGTACACCAAAATGTCATCAATAAACACAATGACGAATGAGTCAAGATAGGGCCGAAATACACTGTGCATCAAGTGCATGAATGATGCTGGGGCGTTGGTCAGCCAAAATGACATCACAAGAACTCGTAGTGACCATACCGAGTCCTGAAAGTAGTTTACGGGATATCTTGCTCCTGAATCTTCAACTGATGAATGCCTGAACGCAAGTCAATCTTGGAAAACACTCTAGCACCATGTAACTGATCAAATATGTCATCAATATGAGGCAATGGATACCTGTTCTTTACTGTAACTTTGTTCAACTGGCGATAATCAATGCACATACGCATGGAACCATCCTTCTTCTTCACAAACAAGACTAGGGCACCCCCAAGGTGACACGCTGGGCCGAATGAAGCCCTTAACAAGCAATTCTTGTAATTGTTCCTTCAACTCCTTCAACTCAGGTGGAGACATACGATATAGAGGAATAGAGATAGGCTGAGTGCCCGGCAACAAATCAATACCAAAGTCGATATCCTAGTCGGGCGGCATGCTCAGAAGATCAGCTGGAAATACATCGGGATAATCCCTTACTACTGGAACTGACTCAACTATATCAATACTGGCATCTCTCACATAAGCTAGATACGCATAACACCCTTTCTCAACCATTCGTTGAGCTTTGATAAATGAAATAAATCTGCTGGGAGTATAATCTAAGGTACCTCTCCACTCTAACCACGGTAATTCTGGCATAACCAACGTCACGGTCTTGGCGTGACAATCAAGAATAGCATAATGGGGCGACAACAAGTCCATGCCCAAAATAATATCAAAGTCTACTATACTGAGAAATAATAAATCGTCTCTGGTCTCAAAACCACTAAGAATAACCAAATAGGACCTATACACACAGTCAACAACAATGAAATCACCCACAGGTGTAGATACATAAAAAGGGAACTCAAAGAATCACGGGATACACCAAAATATGGAGGAAAATAAGATGACACATAGGAATAAGTGGAGCCTCGATCAAATAAAACTGACGCATCTCTATGACAGACTGGAACAATATCTGTAATGACAGAGTCAGATGCAATTGCCTCTATACAAGCAGGAAGGGCATAGTATCTAGCCTTGCCTCCCTTTCTAGGGCGACCTCTACCTGCCCGACCTCCACCTCGAACTGGCTGAGCATGTGGAGTGGTAGCTGGTGCTGTAATCATAGCCCGAGGACCCGGTGGAGTACGCGGTGCCTGAGTAGTCTGTGGAGGTGCACCCCTCCTAAGTCTGGGGAAATACCTTACCATATGGCGAGTGTCGCCACACTCAAAACAAGCTCTCGGAGGGCATGGCTGTTGTGGCTGGCTCAGGCCAAGTTTGCTGTACTGACTGCTAAAAGCACCCCATGCAGGAGGTATACCAGACACTGGCGGTGCATAATAAGGCTCCTGGAGCATAGGAGTAGCCGGGATACCACTGGCGGCTGGAAGTGCAGAATAAACAAGGTGACTCACATAGCCCCTACCATGACGAGCTGCAGCTGGGGCACGAGCACCACTATAAGGGCCAGACTCTCGAGATCTCTTGGCCTCCCTCTCCTCTCTCCCGAGCAAGCATACCCTCCAATCTCCTAGCAATCCCCATAACCTGCTGGTATGCAATATCCATCTCCAACTCCCGGGCCATGCTAATCTTGATACGGGGGTTGAGCCCCTCGATAAACCGATGGAACCTATCTCTAACTGTAGCAACCAAGGCTGGTGCATGCCTAGCCAAATCACTGAAGCGAACTGCATACGTTGACACAGTCATAGAACCCTAGCGCAACTACTCAAACTCTGTGCGCCATGCATCTCTGAGACTCTGGGAAACATACTCCCTCAAGAACATATCTGATAACTGAGTTCATGTGAGTGAAGCTGCCTCAGCCGGACTACCCAACTCATAAGCATGCCATCACTGATAGTCTGCTCCTCTAAGCTGGAACGTAGTGAAAGAAATCCCACTCAACTCTGCTACACCCATAGTACGGAGGATACAGTGACACTCCTTAAGGAAACCATAGGCATCCTCTGACACCAAGCCACTGAAAGTAGGAGGGTGGTACTTCTTGTACCTCTCAAGCCTGAGCTGCTCCGTCTCAGAAACTGCTGCCCTAACCTCGGGCTAAACTGGAGATACCGGTTGCATCGGTATGATTTCTGGAAACTGGTTGACCTGAACCCACTGCTCTGGGGTACGAGCGGTGGAAGTCTGTGCTCCTCCCCCAGCCTGAGATGTGGTAGGAGCAAGTGGAATCAACCCTGCCTGAGCTAAAATGTCGAACATGTTGAGAAACTATGCAAGGGTCTCCTAAAGAGCTGGTGTAGCAACAGGTGTCTCGAGCGCCTGCGCTCCAACTGGAGCTACTGGTGGCTCCTCTGTAGCAGCTCGTGCGGGTGCTTTGGCTGCACCACGTGGACGTCCTCGGCCTCTACCCCGGCCCTAGCCTCTCGTGGCTCTAGCAAGGGGTGCGGGTGCATGGTCATCTGATCTGCCTTTATGTGTCCTCACCATCCTTGAGAGAATAGAAGACAGAAGTTTAGAATTCCAAAGTCAACAAATTTCGCACGACAAGGAATCAAAGAAGTGAAATTTTTTCTAAGAATTTCATAGCCTCCCGAAGATAAGTGCAGACTTCTCCGTACCAATCCGCGAGACTCTACTAAACCTGCTTGTGACTCATAACACCTATGAACCTAGAGCTCTAGTACCAACTTGTCACGACCCATTTCTCCCTCTGTAAGACGTCGTGATGGCACCTAGTCTCTATGACTCGGCAAGCCTAATAATTACAAAAAAAATGAAAATAAAGTCAGAATCAACAACTAATTCTTCATTAGATAACTATATAATGGAAAAATGCTGCTCGGCATGTACAAGAAACCAACAACTCGAATATAACAATATTTCCAAAACCCGGTAATCACAAGTCACAAGCTCTAAGAATTTGTCTAATTGTTTCTATACATCAGTAACTAGAAGAAATAAAGCGGACCAACATGAAAAGGATAGATGGGGGCTCCGAGGTCTGCTGATATTGGCAGATATACCTTGAAATCTCCGGAGCAGCAGTAAGTACGCAACTAATATCGGGGCTGGTAGGAGGTACCTGGATCTGCACATAATACATGTGAAGAAGAGTAGCATAAGTACACCACAATAGTACCAAGTAAGTGCCAAGCCTAACCTCGGTAGAATAGTGACGAGGTCAGGCCAGGGCCCTACTGGTATATAATAATTTAAGGCAGAAAATAACAATGTAATAAGAGACTGAAAATTTAACGAGGAGAAACTACAGAAAGCTAACAGCACATCACATAGGGATAAACAGCGGGGTCACACCCGAGATACCGTCTCGTAGTTCTAAAAGTAAATGCTCAACAGGGGATCTCCTGAGGTACCGCCTCGTAGTCCTAAAAGTAAATATGCAGGAGGATCTCCCGAGGTACTGCCTCGTAGTCTCAAAAGTAAATATGCAGGGGAATCTCCCGAGGGTACCACCTCGTAGTCCCAAAAGTAAATATGCGACAGAGGATCTCCCGAGGTACCGCCTCGTAGTCCCAGCAAGTCACATAAGCGTAAAATAATACGGAAAAAGTAGTAAATAGAGGAGTGGGGCTAATACTCTCAAAACGACCGGCCGTGTCGTTACAATTACTCACATACAAATTTTCAAATAATATTTATGAAATTTTTTAAAAAGTCTTAGGCCTCATTATTTTAAGATTAAAACGTCTGAATTTGAATACATATCTGAATATCAAGATGTATATTAAGATTAAGACATCTGAATATGAAAACAGATTTGAATATTAAGATGTGTTTTAAGATCTGAATACTAAATGATTAAGATTATTATTTTTAAACATTTGAATATATAGAATTTATTTATATATATATATATATATATATATATATATATATATATATAAGTGGTGATGGCTAACAGAGGTACTTGTGAGTACCGGCTAGAGGTGGTGATTGGTGATGATTTTGGTTCTGGGTAGTAGCTAGTGGTGATTGGTAGCAATAGTGACTATGGCTGAGGATGGTGGTGGTGAGTGATGATAGTTAATAATGGTGGATGGTGGTGGTGGTTGTAGTTGTGATTAAGGAATGTGATGGTGGGAGGTGGTAATTTATAATGTTGGGCAGTGCCGACTATGGTTATTGATGGTGATGGTGTGGTTGGTGGTGGGTGAGTGTGTATTTATGGTTGAGAATGATGATGGTGGGGGTGGTGGGTAGTGGTAGTGGTGGAGGCTATGGTTGAGGATGGTGGTAGTGGTGGTAGTTGATAATGGTAGGCGGTGGCGGTAGTTAGTAATGAATGTGAGATGATAGCATCTTAATGAAATTAAATATTTGTTATACATCTTAATCATACAAACATATTTAGACCCATTAGGTGGTTTTGAAGTTAAAAAAATAAAGATACTTAATGACTAAGATCTAAATGATTAAGATTCAAACTTTAAAAACAAACACACTTAATAATTAAGATCTAAATGATTAAGATTCAAATCTCCATTAATTGAAAACAAACAAAGCTTTACTCATTCAAATATGACACACGAACAACATTCGTACCTATAGACCAGTAACATCCAACGAAATCTTTGCCGTATAGGATAATTGTACTTAGCACTTTAATAAAACGCTATTTCCGTCGCATGTTCTATATTTTACTCTCTCAAATCTGTATCACAATTATAACAAAGGGACCATCATATTTACGACGTTCTTTCGGACCGGAAAAAAGAAAGTAAAAGAAAACTGTTATTAAACAATAAAAGAAAAAGAAATCACATAGAAAAGCAGAAAGAGAGAATTTTTATTGATTTGGGATGAATTTACAATGGAATATGACCCCTCTATTTACAGAGAAAGAGTGACTTAGCCACCAAGTAAAATCCCTAAAATCTCTCTAAAATATAGACATTCACCATAAATAAAATACTATTTATAACACTCCCCCTTGAATGGCTATTCAATAGATAATGTGTCTCGTTAAAATCTTAATTAAAATAAAACCCAATAGGAAAAAAATTCTAGAAAAAGAAAAAGAGTACACATGTTTAGAAATACGCTTTTTCGTTGCCTCGTTAAAAATCTTGCAAGAAAAACCTAGTGGGACAAAAATCTTGTAAGAGAAAAAGAGTACAACGTGTATTAACTCCCCCTGATGAGAGCATCAATTTACATCCTTGAGCCTTCGCATTCCAATCTTGTGCACCATCTTCAAAATATCGTTGGTAGAGATTTGATACACAAATCAGTCATATTAACTTGAATGAACATCATTCTTGATAGATATATAATGTCTTCATAAACTGCCGTGGAATGGCCTTTTCAATATCTCCATAGAGGTAAAACATTCTCGCTATCACATTATCATGCTTATAGTTATAGAAACATACATTAGTGCATGAATTGCACTAAGGATATGGTACTTCAAGATCAAGAATTGTATATGGTTCAAGCAATTGAAATCCTTCAGGGATTATCATATAAGTTAAGTCATATGGACTTTAGATTTACATCAAGTTTTCATGTCATACTAGACATAAGATAGATAAAGGTGATTGCACACACCATTGACCTTATACTTTCAATTGTTTGAACTATATATTCAAAACTACATGTCTTTCATATGAAACCAAATTCTACTTGAATTGTTTCTTCAGACTTAAGATCCTCATATATATTTAGCGCTATTATAGATGTCGTCAACAAATATTTTATATCGGTTCTAACCTGATGAACTAATGAGCTTCCAACTTCTAAAAAAATGCCGAAACATATCAAACCAATTTGGAATGAGCTCAAATTTTGCATGCAGGTCCCAAATGACACAATGGAGCTATACCAACTCCCAGAATCACAATCTAAATTCGATATCAACAAAGTCAACTCCGGGTCAAACCTCTCAACCTTCCAAACCTTCAACTTTTCAACTTTTGCCAAACTGCATCTAGTTATCCTACGGACCTCCAAATCAAAATCTGGACACACACCTTAAGTCCAAAATCACCATATGAAGCTATTGGAATCATCAAAACACCATTTCGGAGTCATCTACACAAAAGTCAAACTCCGATCAACTCTTACCACTTAAGCTTCTAAAACAAGTTATTTTTCATAAAGACATAATATAGAGATCTCTTCATTCATATATTCAGGTACCTGTATCTCTCATGAGATTTTATAAAATTTATGTCATTTGGTCTTCTAGATCACTTGCCTCATTTATGATTATTTTGATCATTTGCTCATCTTCTTTATCAAGAAGTTTATTTGAAACTGATTTGTCTATATGCTTTAAGCGTACCATAGACTTTGTCCTTCTAAGACTTAATAGGAGTATTTTCAATGAGGATATAATTACTTTCTTTGAGTCAGTAAATGCGTCTTGCATGCTTTACAATATATTGCAGATGAATTATTTTTTTATAAACTTCAAGTTCATATTATCTTATTCGAGAATCCAAATATAGAAATGATAATTCATTCCACGTAACATTTTCTCAATTGTTTATCCTGTCTCCCCCTAATGTTAGAAAAACTAACTTGCTTTCTCAACTTTGGGAACTCATCTTTGTGCGTTATGATGTTAGTCAAAATATACACCGCACATCAATAATAATAAGATGAAATTATTTGGTTCCTGACCCTAAACCACTTGTGAGGGGAGAATGTAATATACTTTTGTGTATAACGTATGCCAAACTAATATAGATAACTTTTTTCTCATAAGTAATAGTTTAACTATTAAGTGAAGGCACCCAATAAATTATTTTTCTAAATCAACTGCGATGTAAACCAATTTATCAAGATGAACTATCTTGAATAGAAAATCTAAAAATTATACTCTAAATTAAATTATTAAGCATGTTACCTCACAAACACCAGGTTGCGGGTTAATAATAATCGCACATGTAACCATCTCATAGATGTATCTTTATAAGGTTTACATGGCAGGTGAATGGGCCCATATTCACCTTTGATAAATTTCATAATTCAAGGGATTCAATCCCAATTTTGGTTGGTACAATAATCGCGAGAACAAGCAAAACAAGAAAATTCATAAAGAATCTTCTTCAACACTTACCCATGTTAATTCTCATTTATTTTGCGCATCTAAATCAAGATTGCTCAATAGGCCATGCTTGATAAAATTGTCTGTATTAGTAAACTTCAGGTTTATATCATGACATGCGCAATTGTTAATTAAACTTCCAGTTTACTGCGACATGGGTTTTATATTAATAAACATCTAGTTTACTGTGTCATATAATTTCGCCATATTATTATTTGTGTAATACAAATCAGGCAATAAAGCGGGTAGTATTCATATATACATATTATCCCACTACAGTTGCAGTAATATAAAGATATTAAATCTTCATTATTTAAAGTCTCAATATAACCAACATCTTTCGCGAATACTTTAGAAACTCAATAAGTTTCTTTGAGACTTACTACGATACAAAATAGTATAACTGGCTCTTCCAGAGCTCTCAATTAATTTTGTACTACCACTTATTCATCAACATCTATATGGTGAATAAACTTTTAAAGAGAAAGTTATACCATTATTGTCATGGTCAAACTTATATGCAAGATCTGTTTCTTGCATTACTGTTGTCTTTTAATAATCATATTGCCAAAATATTTTGGCGTACAATAAGTATGTGACCAATGACCATTTATGCTATAATAATGACATTATTTTCTTATTTTCTCTCAAACCTCCTTCTAGAGATGAGTGTGGTATATTCCACTAGCACGCTCATATTCTTTCAAAAATGAATATGTATTCATAAATCAGATGTTGTCACATTTACATCATGAATGGACCATAATCATCTATATGTGCTTTATAAAATCTCATGTCAAATCGATGACAAATATTACTTTCACATAGTGAGGGATTATTTTAAGAATACTTATTATTCTCATTACCATAATGATGATGATTATAATTTCGTCTATTGTCACGTCCACATCCATTGATACATTCATGGTAATAATTGTCTTCTTTCAGACGTATCATTCACTCCTATCAAATTCTCTTAAGGGAATGAGAATGAAGAAAATTCAATGGCACATGTTTTCATTTCTTGTGCTCACAATCATACATGAATTTGATCATGGCAATAAATAAAAATTTTACCACTTTTGGTGGTTATAATTTCTTACAAACTCTATTAGAGTTATAATCAAAATTTATTGTCTTTGCTTGTATTTAAAGTCAAATTATATAATTTCAAGAATTTCAAAGAGAAAAAAAGTAAAATACTTACTTTAAATCCATAATTTAATCATGAAGGAAGTTCATAGAACAATTGGCAATCATTATGCTCAATCCCAAAGCTTCTACTCAATTGGTTATAGTATCGTGCTGATAACGTATTATAACATAATAAAAGAAGAAGAAGAGCATTGCCGAAAAAAGTAGAGAGAGAAAATTCTTATTGATTTGGGATGAATTACAATAGAATATGACCCCTCTATTTATAGGGAATGAGTGACTTAGCCACCAAGTAAAATCCCTAAAATCTCTATAAAATATAGAAATTCACCATAAATAAAATGTTATTTATAACAAAAAACAACGTTGTTCATGTTACGGTCCAGAGATTAATCATGTACTGTCAAAAAGGATATTAACATATCAGATTTTGTGGAACATGGATGGCACCATATAGTAATTGGTGAGAATCATTCTTCACTAAAGTTTGTATAAAAAATGAAATTTCTCCTCCAAGTCAAAAGTGTAAACTCTATACTTAGTCTTTGTATCTTAAAATCATCGACCCGTGATTTAGTACATGTAGTGTCCTTTTTGTACCATTTATTATTAACTTCCTCTATTTAGAAGATTTTTATTATCATGATGGATTTTTCTCTTTTTTCATTTGTTTTATCGTATTGGCCTATATAGCTTTATCGAATGCTATTTATGTCATATATAAGAAATAAATAATAATCAAGCACATTTATTAACAACATTGAAGATAAATAATTTTGATAGCAATATAAAAATTAAAGAAAGAGAAAATATCTCCTAATTTATTACTAGTTGTTTTTTAATGCCAACAAAAATTCGAAATTCTATCGACAAAATAGAAAATAAAAGAGAAGGGACACAAACATTCAATTGTGATGACCCGATAGGTCATTTTAAGATCTAGCCTCTATTTCCGTATTCTGAGACCTCGATTAGCTCTGTTTAATATTTCTCGATTTACGTTCACAGTCCGTGTCTTATTCCGGAAAGTCTTTATGTGAAAAATTGAAGAAAATGTGAAGTTTTTCCTTAAAAATGGCCTGAGTTGACTACGGTCTATATTTTGTGTAAACGGACCCGGATCGGTATTCTAACAATCCCAATTAGTCTGTATCGTGATTTGGGACTTGGGCGTATGCTCGAAATTGAATTCGAAAGTCCCTAATTTATTTTGACTCATTTTGCCGAAAACTAGCATTTTTGAAACTTAATTTACTAAGTTTGACCGTAAGTTGACTTCTTAGCTATCAGGTTCAGATTTTGATGTTGAAACTTGGAATAGGTCCGTATCGCTATTTGAAACTTGTCCGCAAAATCTGATTCAATTCGGAATTGATTTGACATGATTCACAGACGCTTAAATGTGATTATAGTATTCTTGAGTTTCACTATGAAATTCCATTCGTTTTTAGGATTGATTCGTATATTTAGATATTATTTTGGTGATTTGATGTCACGACCCAAAATCCAACTAGTCGTGATGGCACCTAACCCAACCCGCTAGGTGAGCCAATTAACAACTAACCGATTCCAATGAAATTAATAAGGCAATTAATTAAAAGAAAATATCTGAAACTGATACATTTTCCCAATAACTGGTAGTACAAATCATGAGCTTCTAAGAATAGGGTTTACAAAGCTAGTATGAAATAAATACATCATCTAATTGAAAAGTACATAAACAAAGTCTTATAAATCTAAGGCTACCATGAACAAGAGGCAGCTACCACCGGAACGCATGCACGTCTTCAATTCCGGCTCCCGTCGAGCACATCAACATCAGCATCCAATATCTGCATGCAAGGTGCAGAAGTGTAGTATGAGTACAACTGACCCCATGTATTCAATAAGTAACAAACCTAACCTTAGGTTGAAAGTAGTGACGAGCTTGTACCAAGGTCAGAGTCCAACTCCCATAAGCAACAACATTTCATAACAACATAAAGCAAGTAATAAAAGAAGTAACCCAGAGATAAAATGCTCAGCTTAATCATGATTTCTGAAAATAGTTCTGCCTCTCAAGTGTATCAGTGAAAACTCAAGTCTTTTACCGAAGTTGCCAAAAAACAAATATGAGTAAGTTTGAAAATAGTAATTTTCCCAAAAATCCTTTCCATAAAAAATAAGATGTTTCATTTTTTTCCCAGATAGCTAGTGGAAAATGCATCACTATGCCCATATGCCAATATGTGTGAGAAATCATGAATGACGTGATACCGTACAACATGAGAAAAATGCATCTCTATGCCTGTATGTCAAATGTGCATGTCAATGCGATGCACTCAGTGATAAAACCATATGCATACTCTCAGAGTATCATTTCACTCAGTCCTCCCAATCACTCAGTCCTCCCAGTCACTCAGTCCTCCCAATCACTCAGTCCTCCCAATCGCTCGGCACTCACACTTAGTAGGTACATGCGCTCACTGGGGGTGTGTACAGACTCCAGAGGGCCACCTTCAGCCCAAGCGCTATAACCAGCCAATCATGGCATAAATAAGTCAACCACCCGCTGCGGCGTGCAGCCTGATCCATATATATATATATATATATATATATATATATATATATATATATATATATATATAGCCAATATGGCCTGCTGTGGCGTGCAACCCGATCCCATAGTCATCCTCACGATCAAGCCCCTGACCTCACTCAGTCATCAATCTCTCCAGTCTCTCGGGCTCACAATGTCATGAAAATCAACCCAAAATAATGATATGATGAATAATTGATTAGCAACAGAGACTGAGAGATGAATGAACATGACTGAGTATGAAATTTCAATTTAAACAAATAATTCAACAACAATATGAACTCTGTGGGTCTCAATAATACTGGCACATAGCCTAAGCATGATTTTTAATATGATTCTCAGCTCAATTTCTTTAACACATAAGACTACATAGAAAATGCCAAGATTATTTGACTACAAAATTCCACGAAACCAATTACGTCACAATTTCTATAGTGCACACCTACACGCTCGTCACCTAGCATGTGAGTCACGTCCAAACAATTCACATAATGTGTATATTCGGGGTTCATACCCTCAGCTCCAAGATTAGAAGAGTCACTTACCTCAAACCCTGTAATTCTTTACTCCGCTATGCCTTTGCCTAGCAAATTTGCCTCCGAAAGCCTCGCATCTAGTCACAATTAATTCATTTCAGTCAATACAAATTACATAAATTAATTCCATAGTAAAATACTAATTTTCCGACAAAATTCAAAATCGCACTCAATAATGCTCGTGAGACCCACGTCTCAGAATCCGACGGACCACACAAAATCCAACAAACCGTTCAATTACTAGTCCAACCATACTAGTTTCACTCAAATCCGATTTCGAATCGACATTCAAATCCCAAAAATTCATTTTATGAAATTTCTACAATTTTTCCCAAATTTCCATCTCAAACTACTAATTGAATGATGAAAATAATGATATACTCATGTTAACCAAATTCGAGTTAGAATTACTTACCCCGATAAATTTCTTGAAAATCTCACGAAAACTCATCTCAAACCGAGCTCCCAAAGTCAAAAATTGAAATAATACCCTAAACGTCGATATATAATACCCAATCTGACCTCACAATGTGCGGTCGCACATCCTAGCTTCTGCGGTCGCACAAATATTGTGCGGCCGCACTTCACAACCTTTCCACAATCAGGTTTCAGTAAATTAGCCATAAATTTCTCTACAGATATTTAAATGATGATTTCTTCACCTTTATGGAAACTACACAAGAAGGTATACAACTTTCATTTTTGACTCATCTCCAAATTCCTTGTAGATCAAAAGATATAAACTTCCGAAGTCGGACCAGTGAACCTACAAAAATCCCCAGAAGTGCGGCCGCAGATAAAATTGTGCGATCCACACTTTTCCTCTCCGGTCCGCACTTTTCCGTATTCTGCAGAACTTTTTCATCTGCTACAACACTCAAAAATATGACTCATCACATGGAATTGTGCGATCCGCACTTCCAACATTCCAGAACAACATCAGAGTACCGAAATGCCCGGACTCGCTCAAACCTCACCCCGAAACACATCCGAGCCACTTGGGATCCCGTTCCAATATACCAACAAGTTTTATAACATAACACGGACCTACTCGAGGGCTCAAATCACATCCAACAACATCAAAACATTGAATCGCACCTAAAATCAAAATCTATGAACTTTGAACTTTCAAATTCTATATCTTGTGCTGAAACACATCAAATCAATCCGGAATGACTTAAAATTTTGCACACAAGTTATAAATGACATAACAGAGCTAGGAAAAGTTTCAAAACTGGATTCCGACCCCCATACCAGAAAGTCAACTCCCCAGTCAAACATCCCGAAAAATAAAAAATTTGCCATTTTAAGCCAAATTCCACTGCGGACTTTCAAATAATTTTCCGGACACACTCCTAAGTCCAAAATCTCCATACGTAGCTATTGGAATAATAAAAAATCTATTCCAGGGTCGTTTACACATAAGTCGATATCTTGTCATTATTTTAACTTAAGCTTTAAACCTTGGAGCTAAGTGTTCCAATTCATTCTGAAACCTCCCCGATAAGTCTCATAATTGTACTTGAACATATAATAAGAAGTAAATAGGGAAACAAGGTTGTAATACTCAAAATAACTGATCGGGTCGTTATATTTGATTGCGCAAGCAAGTTCGTATGATGTTATTACACTTGTGTGCATGTTTGGTTTGGAACCTGAGGCACTCGCATGAGTTTCAGACGAGTTTTAGATGAGTTTGACTAATGCTAGGATGGCTGATGCACTTTGTTGCTGGTGTTCTGTTGCAGATCTCGAATTTGAAAGGCCTGGCTTGCAATTGTGAGCCTCGCTTTTGCGAACAAGTGTTCGCATTTGCGAGCAGGGGCTGTGATTGGGTAACCTCGCAAATGCGAGGAAATGGTTCGCAATTGCGAACAACTCAGGATCGCATTTGCGATCACTTGATCGCATTTGCGATTCCTGGCAATAATAGAGTATCTTCACAATTGCGAAGTCTGTGGTCACATTTGCTAAGGTGGGAACTTTGTAGTTGCGAGCACTTTGTCGCATTTGCGACTTCTGTGGCTCTGAGGCAGGGTTCGCATTTGCGACCCTTGTCTCGCATTTGAGATATTCGCAATTGTGAACAAGACTTCGCAATTGCAACATCTGCAACTGGGTAAAAGAGAGAAAAGAAGGGACTTATCTCATTTCACACTATTTCTCAACCCTAAACACTCCAGAGGCGATTTTCCAAGAGATTTTTCTTCCCAAATTCATTGGTAAGTGACTCTAGCCCATTTCTTTTCAATTACCCATTACATTTCATGAGATTTCAATATCAAATTTAGGAGTTTTCACGGTAAGAATTAGAGATTTGGGTAGAATAGGTGATTTTTGTAAAATTGAGATTTAGACCTCGAATTAGGGTCGGATTTCAAAATAAATCACATAACCGGGCTCAGGGGTGAATGGGTAATCGGGTTTTGGTGTGAACTTTGGTTTTGACCAAGCGAACTCGAGGTTGGCTTTTGTTGACCATTTCAAAAATAATCTAAATTGAACCTCTTTCATTTGTGGGTAGTTTCGAAAGCTTATTTTGAATCATTTGGTTAATAATTTGCTAGATTCGGTTGATTTGGAGGATTGTTTAAAAGGCAAGGCCGTGGTTGATTGATTGCTTGAGTTGCAGAGTGAGGTAAGTGTTGGTTCTAATGATGTTTGGCTATTATTTCATATATTTATTGCATTACGTACCTTACATTTAGGTGCTTTCATGCTAAACTATATTATATTTGTGCTTAATTGAGCTTATTTTATGTGTAAGTATGTTGAATATAAAATTAGGTGCAAAGTAGAGATTTTATGTGTATTTTATACACTACAAGAATGGAGTTATGATTATTTAGTTAGTGGATATATTAAGGTTTAACTTTGGGTGGAAAGACAAAAGAGACAAATCAAAAAAGAAGACAAAAAGAACAATTGGAAAATAAAATAAAACAAAAACGTGACTTGAAGAATTGGAACAACTCAAAAGCAAAGGAAAGGAATTAGAAATGTTAGGCAACAGAATGTGGCAACGAAGAAGAAGTCGGGCGAAGCGAGCTATTTAGCTCGCGTTAGATCAAGTGACGCGAGGGAATGTTTGCGCGACATAGCTCGCGTCGCCAGGGCTGTAGCGAGATGGAGCTCGCGTTTGAGCTCGCTAGGCGCTGTATGTAGCGAGCGTGTCCCGGGTTTTAAAGCTTATTTTATCTCCTATTTGGTTTTGGACTTGGTTATTTCGTTTGGGTCTCTTCCCTACGTATATAAATAGTCATTAAACACCATTTTTAGAGAAGTTTTGCTGCCGGAGGCAAGCACATCACGTGGAAAACGTTTGGAGGAGAAAATCATAGAGTTCTTCATTCCTTTATCCTTTCTTTGTAATTTGTTTATGCAAAATACTTGAAAAATTGTTACTACGAACATGAGTGGCTAAGCGCTCAAGTTCTAGGGTTGTGGTTGACATGATTATTAACGATTATTAATTACATCTTCGTTAATTTGGATTATCATCTTGTGGTTGTTTCTTTAATTATATTTTTAACTTGTGAATTGTTGTAGCTACCAATTCACCCTACTATCTATGCTATGCTTGGGAAAGTCTTGTTTAGATTAGAATAGAATAAGAGAAAGCTTGTTTCTGAACCCGTGGCTCGGGAAAAGATTTCGCGGTTAGGATAGGAATATACCTAATAGTCTTGCTTAGTTGAATATCGTATTATATTCGTTCATTATACACTCAATACCATAGGAATATAGGATTGATATATTGTGGATAGGCAAGTAGTATTGTGGGAACATGCTATTCGTATAAACGATCTGGTTAATTAGTAAGCATAGATAATCTGAATTAACGAGTGTAATTATTGAACTTAATACGATTGATAAACCAACCACAACCCTGGAATTTTCATCTCCTCTGAAGTAAAATCTCATCATAAACATTTGCATTCTTGATAATTTTGTTGCAACTTGTTTAATTTCCACAATAGTAGATTAATAGAAACACGTCACTCTTAAATAGCTTGGGCAATTAATTGATTTTAGTTTGCTTAGTTAACGATCAGTCTAAGTCTCTGTGGGTTCGATATCCGACTTTCGAGTCACTTTATTACTTGACGGCCAGATACACTTGTGTGTACATGGGGAACTTAAACCCTTACCATCTCATCTTCATTATTCATATTTAGGAAATTCTAATACTTTACCTGTGATTGTTTCTTCTCATTTGTCTAAATTGGAGGAAGAGAAGCTTTTAAGGATGCTGAGGTACACAAGCATGCCATTGGTTGGACAATGTCTGACTTAAAAGGTATTAGCCCTGCATTCTGCATGGACAAAATACTTATGGAGGAGGGACACAAGCCTAGCGTGGAGCATCAATGCCACCTCAATCCAATCATAAAATAGGTGGTAAGAAATGAAGTAATTAAGTGTCTCGACGCAGGTATAGTATTCCTATTGTTTCCTTGACGGCTATTCGGGGTATAATCAAATTGCTATTGTCCGATAAGATCAAGAAAAGACCACTTTTACATGCCCTTATAGAACTTATGCATTTAAGAGAATGTCATTAGAGTTGTGTAAAGCACCTGTGACTTTTCAAAGATGTATGATGGCTATTTTCACCGATATGGTGGAACGGTTTGTGGAGGTTTTTATGGATGATTTTTCTGTGTTTGGTCCTTCTTTTGATGAATGCTTGACCAATCTTACTAAAGTGCTTGCCAAGTGTGAGGAGACTAATCTGGTACTGAATTGGGAAAAGTGCCATTTTATGGTACGTGAAGGTATAGTGCTGGGACACAAAGTGTCCAAATATAGACTGGAAGTTCACAAGGCTAAGGTGGAAGCAATTGAAAAGTTGCCACCTATCACGACCCGAAATTTCCACCTTCGGACCGTGATGGCGCCTACCATTTAACTTGCTAGGCAAGCCAATGTTAGAATAATATTAATCAATTTTTAAACAATCTTTAAATTATTAATAATCAAAGAAACAAATGCGGAAGCAAAGTTTGAAATATAGTGAAATAACCCATAAACACAACGGTGTCTAAATACCATCTCAGAATTGGTGTCACAAGTGCACGAGCTTATAGAATAAATACAAATAAAAGTCTGAAAAAAATAAAGCTGTCTGGAAATAAACATACAGCTAAAGTAAAATAGACGGGGACTTCAGAACTACAGATGCCATGCATGTTTATCCTTAAGTCTCTTCTGATAGCTGAAATCCGAGCAAGTCTATGGTACGCCGTTGGGACCAATTCCAAAATTTGCACAAGAAGTGTAAAGTGTAGTATCAGCACAACCGACCCCATGTACTGGGAAGTGCTGAGCCTAACCTCGACGAAGTAGTGACGAGGCTAAGGCGGTTCATTTACATTAAACTGTACGCAATATTAATGACAACAACAAATAATAGAAATGAAAGAAGTAAATCATTTATAATAATTGAAGCCAACTCAACAGTCATAATCCATTATCATTTTAACCAATTCTGTTACAGCGTGCAACCCACTCTTCCAATATATATAATCATTTTCATCAAGTCTGTCATATATTTATTTCAATCAAGTATATATATAGACTTTTAAATAAGTTTGTTGCGGCGTGCAATCCGATCCCCCAATATTGACGTTTAAATAAGTCTATTACGGCGTGCAATCCGATCCCCCAATATTGACTTTTAAATAAGTCTATTGCGGATTGCCATCCGATCTATCAATATTGACTTTTAAAAAAGTCTATTGCGGCGTGCAATCCGATCCCTCAATATTGACTTTTAAATAAGTCTATTGCGGCGTGCAATCCGATCCCCCAATATTGACTTTTAAATAAGTCTATTGCGGCGTCCAATCCAATCCCCCAATATTGACTTATAAATAAGTCTATTGTGGCGTGCAATCCGATCCCCCAATATTGATATATTTACTTTTATTTTTGTTGCGGTGTGCAACCCGTTTTCCCAATATATATAACTTTAAACAGCTCATAATGTAAATAAGAATTACTCCAATAAATACCACGTCTAATGAGAACTATTAAAAATCAAGGCACACAATAATTATAATTTATTTATGAACAAACAATGGCAATAACAATTTATTTTGAAAATCAGGGAGAAAATAGATAGTTTAATATTTAATATGCTAAATGTCAAGTAGCAATTAGTGCACATAATTCAAATAAGTATGTAGCAATTATTACAGGATTTTAAGAATTAATATTTTTCAAAGAATAGGAGAGAGACAATTATTATAACAATTAATTTATGGTTTAAAACAATTTATGGTTTTTCAAGTAAGCAGGCAAACAATAAATTTCACGACGCATAGACACTCATCACCTCGCCTATATATCGTTCACATGCATTTCACATAACAAATAATTTAAGGGTTCTATTCCCTCAAGTCAAGGTTAACCACGACACTTACCTCGCTTTGCAAATTCCAATCAATTATTCAATCACATATTTTCCTTTTAAATTTCTCTCTGAAATCTTCAAATCTATTCACAAACAATTCGATATATTCAATACTAATCATAGGAATTAATTCCATATGAATTTACTAATTTTTCGGATAAAAATCCGAAATTTATTTAAATATTCGATAGTGGGACCCACGTCTCAAATCCTAGAAAAACTCGCGAAATACGAACACCCGTTCCGATACGAGTTCAACCATACAAAAATTGTCCCATTCCGCTATCAAATGGACCTACAAATCTTAACTTTTAGTTTTTGAAAGATTTTATAAAAATCTAATTTCTTCCATCTAAATTCGAAATAAATGATGAATATAGACATGGATTTGTGAAATATAATCACTTTTGGTTAAAGAACACTTACCCAATTCAAAGTCGTGAAAATCCCCCTTGAAATCGCCCAAATCCGAGACTTGAAACTAAAAAATGAATAAAAATAGCGACTTCCGAATTTATGAGCTCTGCCCAGTCATTTTCGCATCTGCGGATAAAAGTTCCGCATTTGAGGACTCGCATTTGCGAGACAAAGCTCGCATTTGCGATGCCAGGCTGCCAGGTGAAGTTCCGCATCTGTGGACACTCCTGTCGCACCTGCGACATCTGCTTCTGTGCAAAATGGCCGCACCTGCGAAGACCCTAGGCCAGCCAAGTCCCGCATCTGCGTGATTTGGTGCGCATCTGCGGACACGCTTCTGCGAGAATTTGTCCACTTCTGTGATCAAAGCCTTGACATTCCTGGGCGCATCTACGATGGAAGGCTCGCATCTGCGAGCTCGCACCTGCGGGCAAATATCCGCAGGTGCGATTACAACAGAAGGAAAAAAATTCAGATTTTGCTTAAGTCCAATTCGTGATCCGATTTCAATCCGTATCACTCTCGGGGTACTCGGGACCCCGTACAAATATACCAAAAAGTCCAATATTATAATACGGACTTACTCGGGTTCTTGTATCACGTCAAAGAACCCTGAAATTACAATTCACACCCCGATTCAAACTTTGAGTTTTAAACTTTTCAATTTGCAAACCTTGTGCTAAAACATATTAAATGAATCCGGAATAACTTCAAATTTGGCACACAAGTCATAAATGACATAATGGAGCTGTTCAAATTTCCAGAATCAGATTCCGGCTCCGATATCAAAAAGTCAACCCCGTGGTCAAACTTAGAATCTTTAGCCTTTAAATTGCTAGTTCCGTTAAATTGTCGTAACTTGAGCTAGGGACCTTCAAATTAAATTTCGGGCATACGCCAAAGTCCCAAATCACGATACGGAGCTACTGGAACTGTCAAAACACTGATCCAGGTCCATTCGCTAAAAATGTTTACCAAAGTCAACTCAGTTGAGTTTTAAAGCTTTATTTCACATTTTAATCCATTTTTCACATGAAAACTTTTCGGAAAACTTTACAGACTACGCACACAAGTCGAGAAATGATAAATGGTGCTTTTTGAGGTCTTAGAACACATAATTACTTATTAAATTTAAAAATGACATTTTGGGTCATCACATTCTCCACCTCTAAAACAAACGTTCGTCCTCGAACGGAGTTAAAAAAATACCTGAGCTGGAGAAATGGTGTGGATATTTACTCCACATGTTCGACTCGGACTGCCAGGTAGATGCCTCTACCGACTGACCTCTCCATTGCAACCAAACTGAAGGATAACACTTAGACCTCAACGGTCGGACCTGCCGGGCTAGAATAGCCACCGGCTCCTCCTTATAAGTCAAATATTTGTCCAATTGGACTGAGCTGAAATCTAACACATGGGACGGATCACCATGATATTTCTGGAGCATAGACACATGGAACACCGGATGAACCACTGATAAACTAGGTGGTAATGCAAGCCTGTAGGCTACTTCACCCACCCTTTCAAGAATTTCAAAGGGTCCGATATACTTAGGGCTCAACTTGCCCTTCTTTCCGAACCTCATTACACCTTTCATAGGTGAAACCCGGAGCAATATTCTTTCTCTAACCATGAATGCAATATCACGAACTTTACGGCCGGCATAACTCTTTTGCCTAGACTGAGCTTTGCGAAGTTGATCCTGAATAATCTTGACCTTATCCAAGGCATCCTGTACCAAATCGGTACCCAACAACCGACCCTCTCCCGGTTCAAACCAACCAACTGGCGTCTGTATAATGCCTCATATAGAGCCATCTAAATTCTCGACTTGTAGCTATTATTATAAGTAAACTCCGCAAGTGGCAAGAAATGATCCCAAGAACCTCCAAAGTCTATAACACAAGCGCAGAGCATATCTTCCAATATCTGAATAGTGCGCTCTGACTGTCCGTCTGTCTGTGGATGAAATAATGTACTCAACTACACCCGCGTGCCTAACTCATGCTGTACAGCCCTCCAGAAATGTGAGGAAAATTGCGTACCTCGATATGAAATAATAGACACGGGCACACCGTAAAGGCGGACAATCTCACGAATATAAATTTTAGCTAACCTCTATGAAGAATAGGTAATTGCCACTGGAATGAAATGTGCTGACTTGTTCAACTTGTTCACAATGACCCAAACTGCGTCAAATGTTCTCTAAGTCCATGGAAGCCCAACAACAAAATCCATAGTGATACGCTCCCACTTCCACATAAGAATTTCTAACTTCTGAAGAAAACCACCAGGTCTCTGATGCTCGTACTTAACTTGCTGACAATTCCAACACCGAGCTACATATGCAACTATATACTTTTTCATTCTCCTCCACCAATAATGTTTCCACAAATCTTGATAGATTTTGGCGGTACCTGGATGAATAGAATACCTGGAACTGTGTGCTTCTTCAAGAATTAATTCACGAAGCCCATCCACATTAGGCACACAAATGCGACACTGTATTCACAAAACCCCATCTTCCCCCACATCAACATGTTTGGCATCATCATGCCGCACCGTGTCCTTAAGGACATGTAAATGAGGATCATCATACTGCCTCACTCTGATGCATTCATATAAAGAAGACCGAGCGACTGTGCAAGCTAGAACACGACTGGGTTCTGAAACATCTAACCTCACGAACTGATTAGCCAAAGTCTGAACATCTGCAGCTAATGGCCTCTCACCAATCGGAATATACGCAAGACTGCCCATACTCACAACCTTTCTACTCAAAGCATCGGCAACCATATTGGCCTTTCCGGGGTGATACAAAATGGTGATATCATAGTCTTTCAACAACTCCAACCATCTTCTCTGCCTCAAATTAAGATCTTTTTGTTTGAACAGATACATAAGCCTGCGATGATCAGTAAATACCTCACACGAGACACCGTAGAGGTAATGCCTCCAAATCTTCAGCGCATGAACAATGGCTACCAATTCTAAGTCATGAACATGATAATTCTTCTCGTGAACTTTCAACTGTCGCGACGCATATGCAATTACCTTTCCATATTGCATTAATACTGCACCAAGCCCAATGTGAGATGCATCACAATATACCATATACGATCCTGAACCTGTGGGTAATACCAACACTATCACCGTAGTCAAAGCGGTCTTGAGCATATGAAAGCTCAACTCACACTCGTCTGACCATCTGAATGGGACACCTTTCTAGGTCAATCAGGTCAATGTGCATGCTATAGATGAAAACCATTCCACAAACCGACGATAATAACCTGCTAAACCCAGGAAACTCCGGATCTCTGTAACTGAAGTAAGTCTAGGCCAATTCTGAACAGCCTCAATCTTCTAGGATCCACCTTTATGCCTTTTGCCGATACCACATGCCCCAAAAAGGCAACTGAGTCTAACCAAAACTCACATTTTGAAAACTTGGCATATAATTGATTATTCTTCAAAGTGTGAAGCACACTTCGAAGATGTTGCTCATGGTCCTCTCGACTCCTAGAGTAAATTAAGATATTATCAATGAATACAACCAAAAAAGAGTCCAAATAAGGCTTGAACACCCGATTAATCAAATCCATAAATGCTGTTGGGGCATTTGTCAACCCAAATGACATCACTAGGAATTCGTTATGCCCATACCGAGTTCGAAAAGCTGTTTTAGGGACATCAGCGGCCCTAATCTTCAACTGATGGTAACCAGACCTCAAATCAATCTTCAAAAATACCTTGGTCACCTTGAAGCTGATCAAATAAGTCATCAATTCTTGGCAGCGGATATTTGTTTTTGATAGTGTCCTTGTTCAACTGCCGATAGTCTATACACATCCGCATAGAGCCATTTTTTTCTTTACAAATAATACTGGTGCACCCCAGGGAGAGACACTGGGTCTAATGAATCCCTGTTCAAGCAAGTCTTGTAACTGCTCTTTCAATTCTTTCAAATCTAGCGGGGCCATACGTTATGGTGGAATAGAAATGGGCTGAGTGCCCGGAGCCAAATCAATACAGAAGTCAATATCTCTGTAGGGTGGCATCCCCGGGAGATCTGCAGGAAATACTTCTGGAAATTCATGAACAACTGGTACCGAGTCCATAGAAGGGACATCCTTTCTCTACCATACGTCGAGCTTTCATATAAGAAATAACCCTACTGGCAGAATGGCCAGGAGTTCCTTTCCACTCTAACTGAGGTAACCCCAGCATAGCTAGGGTCACTGTCTTGGAATGACAATCCAATATAGCATGATAAGGGGACAACCAATCCATACCCAAGATGACATTAAAATCTATCATATCAAGAAGTAGAAGATCCACACTAGTCTCAAGATTACCAATAGTAACCACACACGAATGATAGACATGATCTACTGCAACAGAGTCTCCCACCGGTGTAGGTACACACACAGAAGCACTCTGAGAATCACAAGACACAACCAAATATGAACCAAAATAGGAGGACAGATAGGAATAAGTAGATCCTAGATCAAATAGAATTGAAGCATCTCTATGGCAAAATGGAATAATACATGTCATCACAACATCAGATGACTCGGCCTCAGGCCTAGCTAGAAAAGCATAAAATCGGAGTTGGGCCACACCACTCTGAACTACGTCCCTGGGACGGCCTCTAACTGACTGGACTCCACCTCTTACGGTCTGACCTCTACCTCTAATGGCCTGACCTCCACCTCTAGCTGTCTGACCCCTACCTCTAGCTGGCTAAGTAGATGGTGAAGCAACCGGTGCTGGTATGATGGCACTAGAATCTTGCCGAGATCTATTACTCGCAAATCTAGGGCAATACCTCCTGATGTGACCAATATTTCTACACTCATAACACCCATCGTGATGCCGTGGCTGCTGAAGCTGAAGCTGACCCAAATGGGCTAGATTACCGCTGTAATAACTCTGGAGTGGTGAAGCACTGATAGGAGCTGAATGTGCAGTGAATGCCGGCTGTCCAGAGTAAGGCATAATAGGATCGTGACTCCCTGAAGCACCGGGAGATGCATGAAGTGATGAATGAAACGGTCTGGGAGGATGACCCCTACCAAAATTACCTCTGCCTCCAGATGAGGCACCACTGAAACCACTGAACTGACGAGGCCTCTTATCGGACCTCTGCCCTCTCTCTTGTGCAAGAACCAGCTCGATCCTCCTTGCGACATTAACAACCGCCTGAAAAGAAATCTTTTTCCGCCTGAAAAGAAATCTCACTTCCGGTCTCCTTAGCCATCTGAAGTATTTATAGGGTGAGTGAGTCCCTCAATAAATCTCCTCACTCTCTCTCCCTACGTAGGTAGTAAAAGGAGAGCATGATGGGCCAAATCAATACGAGACTCATACTTAGTAACAGTCATACTGGCATGCTGTAGACGCTCAAATTACTTGCGGAATTCCTCTCTCAGGATGATAGGGAGGAACGTCTCCAGAAATAGCTGAGAGAACTACTCCCAGGTAAGTGCAGGCAATCCGACTAGTCAGGTCAATGTATAATCTCTCCACTACCTCTTGGCGGAACCTGCCATCTGAAATACAACAAAATCAGCCTTATTGGTCTCAACTATACCCATGTTCCGTAGCACCTCATGTCAACGTTCAAGATAATCCTGTGGGTCCTCAGAAGGTGTATCACTAAATTGAACTGGAAAGATCTTGGTAAACCTATCCACTCTCAATAATGCCTCAAAAGATATGGCGGGCCTATCACCGATCTGTGCCGCAACAATTGACTGAACTACCCCAATTGGCGGGGCTGCTGGAGCCTGATTCTGGGGAGCCATCTGCTCCGGAGCGGGAGTAGTGGGAGTTTTTTCTCCTCCCCCAGCCTGTGAGACGGCTGGTGCCACTGGAAATGTATCATTCTGGGCCACGCCCTCTATAAGACTTAACAGACGGGATAGAGCATCCTGAAGTACTGGAGTGGCTATGAATCCTTCCAGGACCTGAACTGGTCCAGCTCGTACATTCTGAACTTGAACCTCCTCCTGAAGGTCCACCTGAGGTTCTACAACCGGTACAGCTGCTCGAGCTCTGGACTAAGCTCTACATCGGCCTCTGCCACAGCCTCTAGCACAACCTCGACCTCTACCCCTGGCCATCGTTGCCACCGGGGATTCTGGTCCCTGTCCATCGGTAGAGGTCTTACATGTTCTCACCATCTGTGAGAGAATTAGAGTAGAATGGTTCAATCATCGATGATAGAATAAAATCACAAAATAGAATAAGAAAGAAGTGATATTGTTCCTAAACTTCATAGCCTCTGAGAGATAAGTACAGACGTCTCCGTACCGATCCTTCAGACTCTACTAAGCTTGCTCGTGAGTCGTGAGACCTATGTAACCTAGTGCTCTGATACCAACTGCCACGACCCAAAATTCCCACCTTCGGACCGTGATAACGTCTAACATTTTACTTGCTAGGCAAGCCAACGTTAGAATAATATTAACCAATTTTTAAAAAATCTTTAAATTAATAATAATCAAAGAAACAAATGCAGAAGAAAAGTTTGAAATATAGTGATATAACTCATAAAAACAACGGTGTCTAAATACCATCCCAGAATTGGTGTCACAAGTGCACGTGCTTATAGAATAAATACAAATAAAGGTCTAAATAAAATAAAGTTGTCTGTAAATAAACACACAGCTAAAGTAAAATAGACGGGGACTTTAGAACTACGGACGCCATGCAGCTATACCTCAAGTATCCTCTGGTAGCTGAAATCCGAGTAAGTCTATGGTACACCACTGGGACCAACTCCAAAATCTGCACAAGAAGTGCAGAGTGTAGTATTAGTACAACCGACCCTATGTACTTGTAAGTGCTGAGCCTAACCTCGATGAAGTAGTGACGAGGCTAAGGCGGTTCACTTACATTAACCTGTACAAAATATTAATGACAACAACAAATAATAGAAATAAAACAGGTAACTCATTTATAATAATTGAAGCCAACTCAACAGTCATAATCCATTATCATTTCAACCAATTTTGTTGCAGCGTGCAACCCGCTCTCACAATATATTCACATTTAATTATGTTGCAGCGTGCAACCCACTCTCCCAATATATATAATCATTTTCATCAAGTCTGTCATATATTTATTTCAATCAAGTATATATATAGACTTTTAAATAAGTTTGTTGCGGCGTGCAATCCGATCCCCCAATATTTACGTTTAAAGAAGTCTATTGCGGCGTGCAATCTGATCCCCCAATATTGACTTTTAAATAAGTCTATTGCGGCGTGCAATCCGACCCCCCAATATTGACTTTTAAATAAGTCTATTGCAGCGTGCAATCCGATCCCCCAATATTGACTTATAAATAAGTCTATTGCGGCGTGCAATCCGATCCCCCAATATTGATATATTTACTTTCATTTTCGTTGTGGCGTGCAACCCGTTCCCCCAATATATATAACTTTAAACAGCTCATAATGTAAATAAAAATAACTCCAATAAATACCACGTCCAATGAGAACTATTAAACATCAAGACATACAATAATTATAATTTATTTATGAACAAACATTGGCAATAATAATTTATTTTGAAAATCAGGGAGAAAATAGACAGTTTAATATTTAATAAGCTAAATGTCAGGTAGCAATTAGTGCACATAATTCAAATAAGCATGTAGCAATTATTATAAGAATTTAAGAATTAATATTTGGCAAAGAATATGAGAGAAACAATTATTATAAAAATTAATTTATGGTTTAAAATAATTTATGTTTTTTCAAGTAAGCACGCAAACAATAAATTTCACGACGTATAGACACTCGTCACCTCGCCTATACGTCGTTCACATGCATTTCACATAACAAATAATTTAAGGTTTCTATTCTCTCAAGTCAAGGTTAACCACGAAACTTACCTCGCTTTGCAAATTCCAATAAATTATTCAACCATAGCTTTTCCTTTTAAATTTCTCCCAGAAAACTTCAAATCTATTCACAAACAATTCGATATATTCAATACTAATCATAAGAATTAATTCCATATGAATTTACTAATTTTTCGGATAAAAATCCTAAATTCATTTAAATATTCGATAGTGGGACCCACGTCTTAAATCTTAGAAAAACTTACGAAATACGAACACCCGTTCCGATACGAGTTCAACCATACAAAAATTGTCCCATTCCACTATCAAATGGACCTACAAATCTTAACTTTTAGTTTTTGAAAGATTTTATAAAAATCTAATTTCTTCCTTCTAAATACGAAATAAATTATGAATATAGACATGGATTTGTGAAATATAATCACTTTTGATTAAAGAACACTTACCTAATTCAAAGTCGTGAAAATCCCCCTTGAAATCGCCCAAATCCGAGACTTGAAACTATAAAATGAGTAAAAATGGCGACTTCCGAATTTATGGGCTCCGCCCAGTCATTTTCACATCAGCGGATAAAAGTTCCACATTTGCGGACTCGCATTTGCGAGACAAAGATAGAATTTTCCATGCCAGGTTGCCAGGTGAAGTTTTGCATCTGCGGACACTCCTGTAGCACCTGCGACATCCGCTTCTGCGCAAAATGGCTGCACCTGCGAAGACCCCAGGCCAGCCCAGTCCTGCATCTACGTGATTTGGTGCGCATCTGCGATCGAAGCCTTGACATGCCTGGGCGCATTTGCGATGGAAGGTTCGCATCTGCGAGCTCGCACCTGCGGGAAAAAATCCGCAGGTGCGATTACAACAGAAGGAAAACAATTCAGATTTTGCTTAAGTCCAATTCTTGATCCGATTTCAATCTGTATCACTCTTGGGGTACTCGAGACCCCGTACGAATATTCCAACAAGTCCAATAACATAATACGGACTTACTCGGGGTCTCGTACCACGTCAAACAATGCTGAAATTACAATTCACACCCCGTTTCAAACTTTGAGTTTTAAACTTTTCAATTTGCAAACCTCGTGCCAAAACATATTAAATGAATCCGGAATGACTTCAAATTTGGCACACAAGTTATAAATGACATAATGAAGATGTTCAAATTTCCAGAATCGGATTCCGGCTCCGATATCAAAAAGTCAACCCCCTGGTCAAACTTGGAATCTTTAGCCTTTAAATTGCTAGTTCCGTTAAATGGCCATAACTTGAGCTAGGGACCTCCAAATTAAATTCCGGGCATACGCCCAAGTCCCAAATTACGATACGGAGCTACCAAAACTATCAAAATATTTATCCAGGTCCGTTTGCTAAAATTGTTGACCAAAGTCAACTCAGTTGAGTTTTAAAGCTTTATTTCACATTTTAATCCATTTTTCACATGGAAATTTTCCAAAAAATTTTACGGACTGCGCACGCAAGTTGAAGAATGATAAATGATGCTTTTCAAGGTCTTAGAACAAAGAATTACTTATTAAATTTAAAGATGATATTTTGGGTCATCACACCACCACCGATTTCAGTGAAAGGAGTTAGGCATTTTCTGGGACATGCAGGTTTTTATCGCCGATTTATAAAGGATTTCTCAAAAATTTCCTCTCCTTTGTGCAGGTTGTTAGAGAAGGATATGTCATTCAAGTTTGACGATGCTTGTCTGAAAGCATTCGAGGAGCTGAAAAAGAAGTTAGTGAGTGCACTAATCATAGTGGCTCCTGAATGGAACGAGCCATTTGAGCTGATGTGTGACTCCAGTGATGGTACAATTGGAGCCATATTGGGCCTGAGGAGGAGCAAAATATTTCAATCCATTTACTACACAAGCAAGACTCTCACTCCCGCTCAAATAAATTATACTTTGACAGAAAAGGAGTTGCTTCTTGTAGTGTAGGCGTTCAATAAATTTTGGGCCTATTTGGTTGGCACCAAAGTCATCGTCTACATAGACCATGCAACTATCAGGTATTTGTTTGAAAAGAAAGATGCTAAACCAAGGCTAATCCGTTGGGTTTTACTCTAGCAGGAATTTGACTTAGAGATTTGAGATCGTAAAGGATCAGAGAATCAAGTGGTTGATTACTTGTCTAGGTTAGAAACTCGGAATCATGTAGTTGAGGGAGATATCATCAAGGAAACATTCCCAGATGATAAATTGTTGGCTATTACTGCTGGGGAGGTACCATGATATGCAGATTTTGTGAACTATTTGGCAAGTGGAGAGATGCCGCCTGATCTTGATACTTATGCTAAAAAGAAGTTCTTGCGAGATGTGAGGTCATATGTGTGGGATGAGCCATTCCTGTTCAAATCGTGTATTGATCAGCTAATGAGAAGATGTGTGCCCGAATCTGAAATAAATGCTATCTTACATGAATGCCATGCATCGCCTTATGGTGGTCATCATACGGGTGACAAAACAGCAGCTAAGGTATTGCAATCAGGTTTCTGTTGGCCTAGGGTGTTTAAAGACGCCCATGAGTTCGTGAGGAGATATGATAGGTGCCAGAGAACAGGAACAATTATGAAAAGGCATGAGATGCCATTGCACGATATTATGGAGGTTGAAATTTTTTATGTTTGGAGAATTGATTTTATGGGTCCATTTCCCTCGTCCAGTGGGGGTAAATACATTTTGGTGGCCGTTGACTATGTGTAAAAGTGGGTGGAGGCCATAGCTCTTCCTACCAATGATGCCCAGGTTGTGGTTAAGTTTGTGGAAAAGCATATGTTTACAAGATTCGGCACTCTAAGAGTGATGATAAGTGATGGGGGCATCCATTTCTATAACAAGTTCTTGGACAATGTCTTAGCGCAATATGGGGTCAAACATAAAGTTGCAACCGCTTACCACCCTCACACTAGTGGGCAAGTGGAAGTTTCAAATAGAGAGATAAAGTAGATCCTGGAGAAGACGGTTGGTGCAAGTAGGAATCATTGGGCTACAAAGCTTGATGATGCTCTATGGGTATACCGGACCGCCTACAAAACTCCCATCGGAACCTCCCCTTACAAGTTGGTTTATGGGAAAGCTTGCCATTTATTGGTGGAACTTGAGTACAAGGCTTATTGGGAAATAAAGAAGCTGAACGCTGATGTAGCCTTAGCGGGTAGAAAGTAGTTGATGCACCTGAATGAGTTTGATGAGTTTCGCTTGTATGCGTATGAGAATGCCAAGTTATATAAAGAAAAGACCAAGCGTTGGCATGATAAGCATATTCAGCATCGCGAGTTCGAACCGGGCCAATTGGTTCTCTTGTTCAATTCGCGGTTGAGACTCTTTCTGGGGAAGCTCAAATCGAGATGGTCGGGCCCATTTGAGGTAGTAAGAGTCACTCCACATGGTGCAATTGAGTTGTGCATCTTAGGTGGCAAGAGAATGCTTTTAGTGAACGGACAAAGAGTAAAGAATTATTATGGAGGTGACTTTGATTGTCAGAAGTCGAAGGTGTTACTTGCCAATGATTAGACCAGATTCTGTGTCATGCCGCGACGTTAAATTAGGCGTTTGTTGGGAGGCAACCCATCTTTACTGCTTTCTTTTATTTTTATTTTTATTATATTATTTTTGTAGTGTCTGTTTTTATTTTGTAAGATTATAAGAATAGGAATCAAAGCCACTGGAAGAGTGCAAAAGCGAGCTAGATGGTGAGAACTAAGTATGGAGTGCTCATACAAAGGACCATGCCTGGGGGAAGTCTGAGTACCCGTGAGCCGCTATGGCTTCGGCTTTTGGCCTTTCTGGGAGTTTCTTGTCCACCCTAGTTATTATTTTACATTATTTGTGGATTGGGGACACTGCACTCCTTTAAGTGTGAGGTGGGAGAATTTCTCTAGATAATTAGTAGTAGTATGTTATAAAATGTTAACTTCTTATTTTGATTTTAGCTTTTTTGTTTTTTGTAGTTGTGTAGTATTTTAGTAGCTATGAAACAAAATGGAAAAAGTAGAAATATTGGACTTTTCCCGATGATGGATCTCATAGACAGTTTTCTTGAGGTATTTTAGTCTAAGGAAAAAGGACAAAAAGATTTTTTTTGTATGTAGTGTAGTAATCCCCCCCTTAGTTTTTCTTTGTGTCGCGGTTGTTTTTCAAGGATTTTATTTGAACCGGGTGTAGTTAGTTTTATTTTTTTTAGGAGTAGGAGCCATTGTGAGATGAATTAAATTGAAGCAATATCTCTTGACTTTGTTATGCCTTGAGAATAGTGAGTACTTTGGTTGTGACGCTTATGCTAAGTTTTTGACTCTTGTATAAGTACCTTAAATCGTATAATTTTAAATTTGCTTCACTACTTTAACTAGAGTGTCTTGATGAGTCCAATCCCGAGTGAGTTATGTGCCATGTATGTGTGAGATTTGTGTGTTATTCTGTGCATTGCATTTGATGTCTAGGACTTGCCCCGTGTGTTTGCAAAGCGAAATAGTAGTGTTGTTCAGTCTTGGAAGTGATATAGGCATTTCTTTGTTGAGCCAGATATATATATATAGTTTACTCGCCTAATTGTTATGTATTGTAGTTAACCCCATTGAGCCTGTAATCTTGTTTCTTTGGCAACCACATTACAAGCCTTACCCATTTGTTTGAATTAACCATCTATTTGAACCTTTTAACTTCTCATGAATACTTATATTGTTATGAACTTTGTAAAAGTTAAAGTTTAGGGTGGTTGGTTTGGCTTTTGAGTGGAACTAATGAACTAAGGAGAAATGTGCACTGTTTTGAAAAAGTAAAAGCCACTTGAATTGAAAAAGAAAAGAAAAATATAGTTGTATTGCTGTGAAAAATATTCCTTAATAGTGGTGACTCTTGATGTAATTGTGCTTAAAGAAGTATGGAATTAATATACATTGATGTGAAGGTAGAGTTATGGTTTGATATAAGTATGGGGTTAAATGATAAAGTGTATGTATTAAGTGCTTAGGGAGGTGTAGTCACTCTTATATCCAAATGTATCCTACCGACCCGCAACCTACATTACAACCATTTATAGTCCTACTTGATCCTACACTGAATGAGCTCGATTAGTAGAGTAGTTTAATACGGGCAAGCCTATGGTGCATCTTTTGTGGCATATGAATGTTATTTCTGAGAGTTAGTGAATTCTTTCTATCTTGAGTTCCTAATTGTTCTTAAATTTTATTGTGTGTGTGGAACCACTCTTTTTTGTTATGTGAGGGCACTTGATTCATGAAGGAAAGGTAATGTCATTGACCTCTATGTTAGAGTAAGTGAGTGAGTTATGAATAATTCATGGTACTTGTGAGCCAAATTGTGAGGTGAAGATGTTACACCCATGTGCTTAGTCTATTTTAAAGATTCTTGGTGTGATACGTTAGGAGAATTGTTTAAAAGGGTCGTGTCTATAAAATGTAGTTTGATTGCTCGAGGACGAGCAACGTTTAAGTATGGGATAGTGATGTTTGGCTATAATTCTATATTTTTAGTGCATTATGTACCTTACATTTAGGTACTTTCAGGATAAACTATGCTATATTTGTGCTTAATTGAGCTTATTTTATGTGTAGGTATGTTGAAGATAAAATTTGGAGCAAAGCGGAGATTTTATGTATATTTTATACACTACAAGAATGGAGTTATGATTATTTAATTAGTGGATATTAAGGTTTAACTTTGTGTGGGAAGACAAAAGAGACAAATCAAAAAAGAAGACAAAAAGAACAATTGGAAAATAAAATAAAACAAAAACGTGAATTGAAGAATTGGAACAACTCAAAAGCAAAGGGAAGGAATTAGAAATGTTAGGCAACAGAATGAGGAAACGAAGAAGAAGTCGGGCGAAGCGAGCTATTTATCTCGTGTTAGATCAAGTGACGCGAGGGAATGTTTGCGCGACATAGCTCGCGTCGCTAGGGCTGCAGCGAGATGGAGCTCGCATTTGAACTCTAGGCGCGGTATGTAGCGAGCGTGTCCCGGGTTTAAAAGGCTATTTTATCTCCTATTTGGTTTTAGACTTGGTTATTTCGTTTGGGTCTCTTCCCTACGTATATAAATTGTCATTAAACATTATTTTTAGAGGAGTTTTGCGGCCGGAGGCAAGCACATCACGTGGAAAAAGTTTGGAGGAGAAAATCATAGAGTTCTTCATTCCTTTATCTTTTCTTTGTAATTTGTTTAAGCAAAATACTTGGAAAATTATTACTACGAACATGAGTGGCTAAGAACTCAAGTTCTAGGGTTGTGGTTGACATGATTATTAATGATTATTAATTACATCTTCGTTAATTTGGATTATCATCTTGTGGTTGTTTTTTTAATTATAGTTTTAACTTGTGAATTGTTGTAGCTCCCAATTCACCCTACTATCTATGCTATGTTTGGGAAAGCCGTGTTTAGATTAGAGTAGAATTAGAGAAAGCTTGTTTCTGCACCCGTGGCTCGGGGGAAGATTTCGCGGTTAGGATAGGAATATACCTAACAGTCTTGCTTAGTTGAATACCACATTATATTCGTTAATGATAGAGTCAATACCATAGGAATATAGGATTGATATACTGTGGGCAAGCGAGTAGTATTGTGGGAATATGCTATTCATATAAATGACCCGGTTAATTAGCCACCATAGATAATCTGGATTAACGAGTGTAATTATTGAACTTAATAGGACTGATAAACCAACCACAACCCTGGAATTTTCATCTCCTCTGAAGTAAAATCTCATCATACACTTTTTTATTCTTGATAATTTAGTTGTTACTTGTTTAATTTTCGCAATAGTAGATTAATAGAAAAACGTCAGTCTTAAATAGCTTGGGCAATTAATTAATTTTAGTTTTCTTAGTTAACGATCGATCTAAGTCTCTGTGGGTTCGACATTCAACTTTTGAGTCACTTTATTACTTGACGGCCACGTATACTTGCATGTACTTGGGGAACCAACAACTTTAATTTGAGGAAATTAAGAAACCTTGAGCTTCATGTTATGTGAATTAATTGGGAAACGACGTATATGCGAGGTGACGAGTGTATATACGCCATTATGATATTTGCTTCCATGTTTTCATTATTTCATATTATATCTTGTTTCATGCCTTAATTTCTACATGCTTCATTGAGTTCTGTGCCATAATTGTTACTTGTCATTTAGTTATTGTCATATTAAAATGTCCATCCCTTCCATGAATCCATGCTTATTTGCTACTTTCTTTACTTACATATCTGAATTGTCATATGTATTACTTGCCTTATAATTTTGTAATACTTTTTGTTGTCTATAATGTGGTTTCACTTGTACGAGTTGTCTATTTGATAGATACCGATGAATTGGTAAGTTGAGACATTTGGGTTGTTAGAGATTCGTTGATTATAATGTGATTCTTCATTGCTTCATACATTTACCATCTTGATGTAGAAATTCTTGTAAATTTTGGTTGTTGAGTTGCTATTGTTGATTGATATTGTTTGGGGATCAGGTTGCACGCTGCAACGGAAATTGAAATGTAATGAATTGAAATGGCGAAATAAGGACGGATTATGATATTGACAGGTGATGATATAGTGGAATCGGGTTGCGCACCGCAACAGATTGTAAATGTTGTATTTGTTTGTGGCTGTTGGATTTGCCCTGGTATTTTGAGATGAATTTATAAGACTTGTTATTCTAGGCTCTCCGGTAGTTGGATATCGAGTTCATTTTCATGAGTTAAGTGCTTTATTTCCATTTTTGGTCTTTCCTGTTATTATTATTGTTGCGTTTAGGTTATTGTAATCGACTCGCCTTACCCTCATCACTACTTCATCGAGGTTAGGCTCGGCACTTGAAGAGTACATGGGTTCGGTTGTACTCATACTACACTCTGTACTTCTTGTGCAGATACCGGGGTTGGTCCTAGCAGCGCTGAGTGAGATTTGCTCGGATCTAGCTATCAATGGAGACTTGAGGTATAGTTACACGACGTTTGCAGCCCTGAAGTCCCCTTTTATATCATCCTAGTTGTTTATCTTGATACAGACAATGTTGTTTTCATTCAAACAATTATTTTTAGTACTGTTGACACTCGTATATTCGTGACACCAATTCTGGGATTGTATTTGGATTTCAACGTTTATTAGTTTATCACCTTATTTTAGGCTATTCAGTTTTATTGTTGTCATTTGATTTAAATTGTTAAAACTGGTTAATAAATATAGTTAATATTGGCTTGCCTAGCAAGTGAAATTTTAGGCGCCATCACGGTCCCGAGGGTGGGAATTCTGAGTCATGACAAGTTGGTATCAGAGCACCAGGTTGCTTAGGTCTCACGAGTCATGAGCAAGGTTGGTAGAGTCTGGAGGATCTATACGAAGACGCTTGTACTTATCTTTCAGAGGCTATATGGATTTAGGAAAATTTCACTTCTTTCTTTCTCTATCGTGCGGTATATTTCCATTACTGAAGTTTTAACCATTCTACTCTTGTTCTCTCGCAGATGGTGAGAACTCACACAGCGTCTACAGTCGTGCATGAGCCAGAGCCCCATGTTGCAGCCACTACCAGGGGAAGGGGCAGAGGCAGAGTTCAGCCTAGAGCACGAGTAGTAGCAGCACCCATAGTGGAGGCTCAGAATGACCATGAGGAGGAGGTCCCAGTTCAGACCGCACCAGTCGGACCCGCTCATGTCCCAGAGGGATTCATAGCCACTCATATACTTTAGGATGCTCTAGTCCGCTTAGTTGGACTCATAGAGAGTGTGGCTCAGACCAGAGCATTTCCTATGGCACCAACCGTCTCTCAGGCCAGGGGAGGAGCACAGACTCCTGCCACTCACACTTCGGAGTAGATGACTCCCCTTTACCAAACTCTGGCGGCTCCAACAGTTGGGGTAATTTAGCCTGTAGTTTCTACACAGCCCGAGGAGAGGCCCGCTATGTCATTTGAGGGATTGATGAGGTTGAACAAGTTCACCAAGCTCTTTCATGTTCATTATAGTAGTGCACTCTCTGAGGACCCATATGATTACTTGGACTGATGCCACGAGGTGTTGTGCAACATGAGCATTGTTGAGACCAATGGGGTCGACTTTGCAGTGTTCTAGATGAACGGCTCTTCAAAGAGGTGGTGACATAATTTTAAGCGGAGCAAACCAGTCGGTTCACCTTCACTGACTCGGGATCAATTATCGCAGCCATTTCTGGAGAAGTTTATTCCTTTCACTTTGAGAGAGGAGTATCGTAGTAAGTTTAAGCGCCTTCAGCAGGGTGGTATGACCGTCACCCGGTACGAGACCATATTTGTGGACCTGTCCAGTCATGCATCTAAGTTGATTCCTACAGATAGATAGAGGGTGAGGAGGTTTTGTTGATGGTCTTACCTTCGGCATCAGGCTTCAGATGGCCAAGGAGACATGGGATGATATTTCATTCCAGAGGGCCGAAGAGATTGCTAGACGGATCGAGATGATTCGTGGTCAGGATAGGGGGTCGACATCTGAGAAGAGGCCCCATTATTTCGGTGGCTTTAATGGTGCCTCATCTGGAGGCAGAGGTTCTTTGGTAGAGGCCATCCCCCTAGGACGATTCAGTCAGCTCTTCAGGTAGCCCACAGTGTTTCGGATGATCGTGGTTCTTATGGGTCTCATCTTGAGCAGCCAGCATTCAGTGCATCTTCATCTCTTATCAGTGCACCACTGCTTCAGAGTTACTATAGTGTCTATCCGGGCCATCAGGGTTTGTCTCAGCTCCAGCAACCTCAGCAGCCGAGAGAGTACTTTGAGTATGGGGGCATAGGTCACATCAGTAGGTATTGCCCTAGATTAAAGAGAGGCAGACCTATGCAGGGTTCTCGTGCCATCATGACGGCACCGGTTGATCTACCGCCCGCATAGCCAGCTCGAGGCGGGGCTCATGTTGTTAGAGGTAAAGATTAGGCCATTAGAGGTGGACGCCAGCCAACTGGGGGTCACTCGAGGGGCAGAGGTCAGAGTGGTGGGGACCAACCCCATTTTTATGCATTCCCAGCTAGACTTGAGGCAGAGTCATCTGACGCCATCATCACATGTATTGTTCTAGTTTGCCATAGATATACTTCGGTTCTATTTGATCCGGGATCTACTTATTCCTACATGTCATCCTATTTTGCTTCAAATCTGATTGTGCCTCGTGATTCTTTGAGTGCTCCTGTATATATGTGTCCATGCCCCTGGGAGATTCTATTGTTGTAAATCGTGTTTATCGCTCGTGTGTGGTTTCTATCGGGAGCCTTGAGACTAGTGTAGATCTCCTACTTCTTGATATGGTGGATTTTGATATTATTTTGGGCATGGATTGACTGTCACCTTATCATGCTATATTGGACTGTCACGCTAAGATGGTGACCTTATCCATGCTGGGGTTACCCCGATTAGAGTGGAGGGGGACTCCTGGCCATTTTACTAGCAAGGTAATTTTTATGTGAAGGCTCGACAGATGATCGAGAAGGAATGTCTAGCATATATAGCCTATGTTCATGATTCTAGTACGGAGGTTCCTTCCATGGATTCAGTACCTATTGTGCGTGAATTTCCAGAGGTGTTTCCTCCAGTCCTGCCGCCCGACAGGAATATTGATTTTTGTATCGACTTGGCTCCGGGCACTCAGCCCATTTCTATTCCACCATACTGTATGGCGCCATCTGAGTTGAAAGAACTGAAGGAGTTGTTGCAGGATTTGCTTGATAAGGGATTCATCTGACCTAGTGTCTCACCCTGGGGTGCGCCAGTGTTGTTTGTGAAGAAGAAGGATGTTCGATGAGGATGTGTAGAGATTATAGGCAGTTGAACAAAGTTACTATCAAGAACAAGTATCCCTTTAAGAGGATTGATGACTTATTTGATCAGCTTTAGGGTGCCAAAGTATTTTCAAAGATTTATTTGCAATCCGGCTACCATCAGTTGAAGATTAGGGCATCAGATGTCCCTAAGACAACGTTTAAGACTCGGTACGAGCATTATGCATTTCTAGTGATGTCATTCGGCTTGACAAATGCCCAGTAGCATTTATGGATTTGATGAATCGGGTATTTAAGCCCCACCTGGATTCTTTGATGATCGTAGTCATTGATGATATCTTGATCTACTCCTGTGGTCGAGAAAAGAATGAGTAACATCTTCGGGTGGTACTTCAGACCACCCTGAGAGATAGTCAGTTGTATGCCAAGTTTTCAAAGTATGAATTTTGGTTGGACTCGCTTTCCTATACGGTGTATTGTGATGCCTCGTGTATTGGGATCGGTGTAGTATTGATGCAGGATGGTAGGGTCATTGCATACGCATCACGATAGTAGAAGGTTCACCCGAAGAATTACCTTATTCTTGACATGGAGTTGGCAGCCATTGTTCACGCATTGAAGATTTGGAGGCATTACCTCTACGACGTGACATATGAGGTATTCACGGATCATCGGAGTCTACAGTATTTGTTCAAGCAAAATGATCTCAATTTTAGGCAGTTGAGGTGGTTGGAGTTGTTAAAAGACTATGATATCACCATTTTGTATCATCCCGAGAAGGCCAAGGTGGTGGCCGATGCCTTGAGTACAAAGGCTATGAGTATGGGTAGCCTTTCATATATTCCAGTTGGTGAGAGACCGTTAGCATCAAATGTTCATGCCTTGGACAACCTGTTCGTGAGGTTAGATGTTTTGAAGCCTAGTCTGGTTCTTGCTTGCGTGGTTTCTCGGTCTTCTTTGTATGAGCGCATCAGAGAGCGTCAGTATGATGTCCCCCATTTTCTTGTCCTTAAGGACACAGTGCGGCACTATGATGCCAAATAGGTTACCATTGGAGATGATGGGGTTTTGCGGATACAGGGTCGGATTTGTGTGCCCAATGTGGATGGGATTAGCGAGTTGATTCTTGAGGAGGCCCAGAGTTTACGGTATTCCATCTATCTGGGGTGCCGCCAAGATATATCAGGATTCGAGGAAGCATTATTAGTGGAGAAGGATAAAGAAAGATATAGTGCGCATGTAGAAAGATATAGTGCGGATGTAGCTCAGTGTTTGAATTGCCATCAGGTAAAGTACGAGCACCAGAGGCCTGGTGGTTTGCTTCAGATGCTTGAAATTCCTGAGTGGAAGTGGGATCGCATTACCATGGATTTCGTCATTAGGCTCCCATGGACTCAGAAGAAATTTGACGTTGTATGGGTGATTGTGGATAGGTTGACCAAGTTGGCGCATTTCATTCCAGTAATAGTTACTTATTCTTTGGAGCGGTTGCTGAGATCTATATCCGCGAGATCGTTCGTCTTCATGGTGTGCTTGTGTCCATAATTTCTAATAAGGGTATGTAGTTCACATCGCACTTTTGGAGGACCGTATAGTGTGATTTAGGCACACGAGTTAAGTTGAGTACAACCAAGTCCTGGATGGACAAACAGTCCGAGCGCACCATTCAGATATTGGAGGATATACTTCGCGCCTGTGTTATGGATTTAGGGGTTTCTTGCGATTAGTTCTTGTCGCTTTCGGAGTTTGCCTACAACAACAGCTACCGATCGAGTATTCAGATGTCTCCTTATGAGGCACTAAATGGGAGGCGGTGTCGTTCTCCAGTTGGTTGGTTTGATCCTGGAGAGACTTGGTTGTTGGGTACCGATTTGGTTCAGGATTCCTTGGAAAAGGTCAAGATGATTCAGGATCGACTTCGCACAGCTCAGTCTAGGCAGAAGAGTTATGCCGATTGTGGAGTTCATGATGCTTCATTCATGGTTGGAGAGAGGGTTTTGCTCCGGGTTTCACCCATGAAGGGTGTGATAAGGTTCGGAAGAAGGGCAAGTTGAGCCCTAGGTATAACAGACCTTTTTCGATTCTTGAGAGAGTGGGTGAGGTGTCGTAAAAGCTTGTATTGCCACCTAACTTATCAACGGTCCATCGGGTGTTCCATGTTTCCATGCTCCGAAAGTATCACGGTCATCCGTCCTATGTGTTGGATTTCACTTCAGTCTAACTGGACAAAGATTTGACTTATGAGGACGAGCCGGTGGCCACTCAAGCCCGACAGGTCCGGAAGTTGAGGTCTAAGAGTTATCCTTCAGTTAGAGTGTATTGGAGAGGTCAGCCGATCAAGGCAGATAAGTGGGAGTCCGAGTCCGATATGCGGAGTAGATACCCACACCTTTTCACTAATCTAGATACTTTTCTATGTCCGTTCGAGGACGAACGCTTGTTTTAGAGGAGGAGAATGTGATGACCTGATAGGTCATTTTGAGATTTATCCTCTCTTTTCGTGTTCCGAGATCTCGATTAGCTCTGTTTAATATTTCTCGATTTGCGTGCACAGTCCGTGTTTTATTCCGGAAAGTTTTTATATGAAAAATTAAAGACTTAAAAATAATTTGAGTTGACTATGGTCTACATTTTAAGTAAACGGACCCAGATCGGTATTTTGACGATCCCGATTGTTCCGTATCGTGATTTGGGACTTAGGCGTATGCCCGAAATTGAATTCACAGGTCCCTAACTTGTTTTGACTCATTTTTCCGAAAACTAGCATTTTTGAAAGTTCGAATATTTACTACGTTTTGCCGTAAGTTGACTTCTTAGCTAATGGGTTCAGATTTTGATGTTGAAACTTGGAATTGGTCCGTATAACTATTTGAAAACTTGTCTGCAAAATTTGGTTCAATTCGCAATTAATTTGACATGATTCAGACGTTAAATGTGATTCTAGTGTTCTTGAGTTTCACTTGAAATTCCATTCGTTTTGATGATTGATTCGTAGATTTAGATGTTATTTTGGTGATTTAATTGCGTGAGCAAGTTCGTATGATATTATTACACTTGTTGGCATATTTGGTTTGGAACTCGAGGGGCTTGGGTGAGTTTCATACATGCTTCAGATGAGTTTGGCTAATGCTAGGATAGTTGGTGCACTTTGTTGCTGGTGTTCTGCTGCAGATCCCGCATTTGCGAGGTTTGGCTTGGAATTGTGAGCCTCTCTTTTTCGAACAAGTGTTCGCATTTGCGAGTAGGGCCTGGGATTGGGTAACCTCACAATTGCAAGGAAATGGTTCGCAAGTGCGAATAGCTCAGGGCGATCCTTGGTCGCATTTGTGGTGCTTGACAACAGTAGAGTAACTTCGCAATTGCGAAGTCTGTGCTCTCATTTGTGAAGGTGGGGGCTTTGCATTTGCAAGAATTTTGTCGCATTTGCGACTTCTGTGGATCTGAGGCAGGGCTCGCATTTGTGGCCCTTGTCTCGCATTTACGATGCTCGCAATTGCAACATCTGCAGCTCGGTAAAAGAAGGGGAAAACGGGACTTAACTCATTTCACACCATTTCTCAACCCTAAACACTCTAGAGGTGATTTTTCAAGAGATGTTTCTTCCCAAATTCATTGTTAAGTGACTCTAATCGATTTCTTTTCAATTATCCATTATATTTCATGAGATTTCAACATCAAATTTAGGATTTTTCATGGTAGAATTAGGGATTTGGGTAAAATTAGGAATTTTTGTAAAATTGAGATTTAGACCTCGAATTTGGGTCGGATTTTGTAACAAATCACATAACCGGGCTCGGGAGAAATGGGTAATCGAGTTTTGGTCCGAACCTCGATTTTGACAAAGCGGGCCCGGAGTTGACTTTTGTTGACTTTTTCAAAAAAGATCTAAATTGAACCTCTTTCATTTGTGGGTAGTTTCTAAAGCTTATTTTGAATTATTTGGTCAATAATTTCCTAGATTTGGAGGCTTGTTCAAAAGGCAATACTATGGTTGATTGCTTGCTTGAGTTGCGGAGTGAGGTAAGTGTTGAGTCTTACCTTAATGTGAGGGAATTAGAAAAATATTTTGTGAATTAAGTGGGAAACGACGTATATGCGAGGTGACAAGTATATATACGCCGTTATGTGCTTCCATGTTTTCGTTATTTCATAATATATCTTGTTTCACGCCTTAATATTCTACATGCTTCATTGACTTCTATGCCATAATTGTTACTTATCTTTTAGTTATTCTCGTATTAAAATGTCTATCACTTCCATGACTTCATGCTTATTTGCTACTTGCTTTACTTGCATATCTAAATTGTCATATGTCTTACTTGCCTTATAGTTTTGTAATAATTTATGCTTTCTATAATGTGGTTTCACTTGTATGGGTTGTCTATTTAATAGTTTTGTTTATTTTTGCTACTTGCTTTAGAGATTCTTTGATTATAATGTGATTCTTCATTGCTTCGTACATTTACCCTCTTGATGTAAAAACTCTTGTAAATTTTGGTTGTTGAGTTGTTATTGTTGATTGATATTGTTTGGGGAACGGGTTGCACACCGCAATAAAAAATGCAAGGTAATAAATTGAAATGGCGGAATAAGGACGGGTTATAATATTGACAGGTGATGATATGATGAGATCGTTTTGCGCACCGCAACCAATTGTACATGTTGTATTTTTTGTGGATGTTGGATTTGATTCAGTATTTTGAGATGAATTTATAAGACTTGTTATTCTAGTCTCTCTGGTAGTTGGATATCGAGTTCGTTTTCATGAGTTAACTGCTTTATTTCTATTTTTGGTCTTTCATGTTATTATTATTGTTGTGTATAGGTTATTGTAAGTGACCCGCCTTAGCCTCGTCACTACTTCGTCGAGGTTAGGCTCGGCACTTACAGAGTACATGGGATCGGTTGTACTCATACTATACTTTGTACATCTTGTGTAGATACCAGAGTTGGTCCCAGCAATGCTAAGTGAGATTTGTTCGGATCTAGCTATCAGTGGAGACTTGAGGTATAGCTGCACGACGTCTAGAACCCTGAAAATATAGATCAAACATTGAATAACTTTTACAACTTCTTTATACCATGATCAATTCGATCTATACATCAAACCAAATATTTATTTTTTAAAATTAACAGTCAACTTCCACCTTTTGTACTGAAAAAGAGAACAATTATACTGTATTGTGAAACCTATAAGTCCCGAAATCAATAAATGCATAGCTTATATATAGTAATTATATAAAATAAGCAGGGGCGTATTTAGGAGGTTCCTGGGTACATGAATCCATGATCTTCTCCCTAAACAATATATACTAATATTATTTATTTTTTAAAAATGGTGAAATATATATGTATGACTCAAACTCAAAGTATTATATGATACATTGGTAATCAAGTGCACCTCTCTATGTGAGGTTGGAAGTTCAAATCTTTTGTTTAACTTGTTATTTGTTTTAAATTATTTTTTAAAGATTTTGGGATGATCATGTTTGGTGTCTCTTCTTGCGTTTTAATTAAGTGTTTTTACTTTCTTTCTTTCTTTCTTTTTTTCTTTGGTTTATTCTTTCAAAATTTTCACTTCTGACAAATCCATATTCTTCTTTTGGCACCATAAAATTTTATATACTCAAATCAAATGTGTATATTAAAATTAATAGTAATGGATATTGTAGCATATAGCCAATGGCTTCCACCGATTCCAGCATGTTTGACACATGGAACATAGATATGTATGTACAAAATTACTATTTAAAAGAATTTAAACTTACAGTTTCAAAATATAATAGATGCAATAGTAAGAATCTAAAGATTAAACCTGTCAAATTTATATCTTAAATTTACCTCTTCATATTTGCATCAATACTTTCGAAATCTTGGATCCGCCTCTAAAATTTAGTAGCCATATGTAACATCAAAGTGGTCAGTTTTGAATTTTAGTTTTTAGAAATTTAACTTTTGCGTATACATGTTACACAATGGAAATTAAATATTTATTTTGAACAATATTGAAGTTTAGTCAAAGTATTATTTGAACAGCTAATGTAGGTTTACAAGTTAGTACTACAAATTATTCAAGAAAGTGGTGTTCCTAGGGCAATTTTGATCGCCGATACTGTCTTACGCCATCTCCAACTCTTGCCTCTATTTTCTCCTCCAAAATGGAGTAAGTTACTCCAACCATTATTCCATGTTTTACTCCAAAAAATAATATTCTATTTTATATTCTTCTCTCTCTTTAATATTATATTATTATCTTTTATTTAAATTTTATGTTCTTATTTCTATTAAAGAAATTCTATCTTTTTTTATATATATTCATCATATGTAATTTAATATAAAATTATTTTATACCATGAATTTTTACATAATATAACTTGTAAACAAATATTATAAATTTTATATATTAACGGATTATTCAAATAAAAGTGAAATCATTGAGATACAAGATAATTAAATACATATTACATTATGGTATTCAGATTAAATATTACATAAATATTCAACTTCCACCTCTAGTATGCTCCCATAAATGAAATTAATTTACATAAGAAAAACTTATAATAAAATTAACTTATAATTTTACATAAAAATAATAAATGCACGAAAATTAATTTATCAAAATTATACGCCAAAGTTAAGATGTAAAATTAATACTATAAAGATATTACATAAACATAATTAGGTATATGTAACGACCCGACCGGTCGTTTTGAGAGAATTAGCCCTGAACCCCTATTTATTGCTCCCTCTATTTATTTTTGGGTTTTGTGACTTGCTGGGAGGATTTGTCTTTGGTTTCGGAGTGAAATGGGTCACATAGTCCTTTAAAGGGGAGTTTAAGTCATAGGATTTGATCGTAGTTCGAACTGTATGAAGACGACTCCCGAATAGAGTTCTGATGGTTCCAATAGCTCCGTAGGGTGATTTTGGTCTTAGGAGCGTGTTTGGATGTCGAATTGGAGGTCCGTAGGTCATTTTAGTGTCAATTGGCGAAAATTGAAAAATTGGATGATTTTTGGGAAGTTTAACGAGGAGTGAACTTTTTGATATCGGAGTCGGATTCCGATTCTGGAAGTTGGGGAAGGTTCGTAATGTCAATTATGAGTTGTGTGCAAAATTTAAGATCAATCGGACTTGATATGATAGGTTTCGGCGTCAGATATAAAAGTTTAAAGTTTCAAAGTTCATTAGGCTTGAATCGATGCGCAATTCGTATTTTTAGCATTGTTTGATGTGATTATAGGCTCGACTAAGTCTGTATGATATTTTAGGATTTGTCGTTATATTTGATTGAGGTCCCGATGGCCTCACGTGAGTTTCGGATGGTTAACGGAGCATTTTTGGACTTAGAAGATTTCTGGTGCTGGGCTGGTTCTAGTGTACTCGCACCTGCGGTGGATTTGGCCGCAGGTGCAGTTTTGCATAAGCGAGCTTAGAGTCGCAGATGCCGGTATGGGAGAAATGTCCAATGGTCGCAGATGCAACATGAAGACCGCAGGAGCGGATTCGCTTCTGCGGAGGAATGAGCGCAGAAGCGGAAAGGCCTAGGAGGCTTGTTGGTCGCAGAAGTGGACTTGGTCCGCAAGAGCGAGTGCGCAGAAGCGCTCCTTGGCCGTAGAAGAGGAAGCGCAAATGCGCATTTGGGTCCGTAGAAGAGGACGTACCTGGACTAAGTTAGAACCGCACCTGCGATGGAAATTTTGCAGGTGCGGAGCCGCAAATGCGGGTGTGGACTCGCAGAAGAGATTTCGCTTGGCAGAAAAGGGGAAATTCCGAGGGTTTATTTCATTCTTCATTTTGGACATTTTGAACTCGGTCTAGGGTGATTTTTGAGAGCACTTTCGAGGAATTTCTTGAGGTAAGCTACTGGTGAATATTTTTATTCAATAATCTTGTTTCCCCATTGATTTTTCCACCTAGTTAGTGTGTATTTAGGGTACAATTTGGAAGTTTGAGGCTAGTTATTTGGAGAGTTTTATTTGAGGAATTGAGTGGCGATTTATTGTCGGATTTTGGTAATTTAGGTATGGGTGAACTCATAGTCGAGTGGGCATTCGTATTTTGTGACTTTTACCCGATTTCGAGACGTTGGCATGGGTCGACTTTTGGGATGAATTTTTGATTCTTTGCTAGATTCGTAGATGTATTATTTAAATTAGTTTCTCGTAGTTGTATTCATGATATGCAATTACTTTTGGATAGATTTGGGCCATTCAGAGTCAGAAAATCGAGGGAAAGTTATCCTTATCGATTGATTGAGCGAGATTTGAGGTAAGTGACTTGTCTAACTTTATGTGGGGAAAATCCTCTTAGGATTAGTGTTGTTGTAACACTTTGTGATATGTGAGCGCCGTGTATGCGAGGTGTTGAGTGCGTACACGGGATAATTGTGGAAATTTCGATTCTTGATGAGTTGTCTTATTTTAAATTCCTTAACTGAGTTGCCTTAGCTTATGTAGTGATCATGTTTAGTCTAGTATCGCATGTCTACATGCCTTAACTCCTACTTGCAAATTTTGCAACATGCTTAGTTGAATTACCTGTTTCCCTTGTTTTGAATTAAATCTTTAACTGTAAGATTTCTTGCTCTAAATTCGTTGTTCCTTCGGTTCAGTTATCTGCTGCATATTTACTTTGAGATTATAAGGAGTTTAATATGGAGATCCCTCTGTACTGTATATTTACTTTGGGACTACGGGGCGGTTCCTAGGAGATCCCCTTGTACTTGATATTTACTTTGGGACTACGAGGCGTTTACTCGGGAAATTCTCATGTACTGCATATTTACTTTGGGACTACAAGGCAGTTCCTCAAGAGATCCCCTTGTACTGCATATTTACTTTGGGACTACGAGGAGGTACTTCGGGAGTGCCCCTGTTGTTTACCTCTAATTGCTGAGTTGTTATCTTTCTAAAACTTCTTGTCATTTAATATCTCAGTTATTTCTAAATATTATTATATCTTCTGCCTTACTTTTAGTTTAGACCAGCAGGGGCCTGGCCTGACCTCGTCACTACTCTACCGAGGTTAGGCTTGGCACTTACTGGGTACCGTTGTGGAGTACTCATACTACAATCTGCATATTTGTTTGTGCAGATCCAGGTTCTTCCCACCAGACCAGATACCAGTGAGTTGGACCGCATGTGGAGACTTCAAGGTATACCTGCCAGTGTCCGCAGACCTTGGAGTCCGCCCTTTATCCTTTCTATGTTGTTTTTCCTTATATTACTCTGATGTATATAGACACTTAGTATTTGCTCTTACATGCTTGTGACCTTTTTGCACCGGGTTTTTGTAGTTGTAATTATCAGTTTATTATTCATTAGTTCTGCAAATAGTTAGTCTTACATAGTCTTAGAGACTAGGTACCATCACGACGTCCTACGGAGGGGAAAATGGGGTCGTGACAAGTTGGTATCAGAGCTCTAGGTTCATAGGTGTTATGAGTCACAAGTAGGTTTACTAGAGTCTCGCGGATTGGTACAGAGACGTCTGTACTTATCTTCAGGAGGCTATGAAACTGTTAGGAAAAGTTTCACTTTCTTTGATTCCTTATCGTGCAAGATTTTGACTTCGGACTTTAAACTTCTATCTTTCTATTCTCTCACAGATGGTGAGGACACGTACAGCTGGATCGGATGACCAGACACCCGCGCCTGCTGCTAGAGCTGCGAGAGGCCGGGGCTAGGGTAGAGGTCAAAGACATCCATATGGTGCACCCGTACGAGCTACCATAGAGGGGCCACCAGTTGCTCCAGTTGGAGGGAAGACACCTAAGACGCCTGTTACTACGCGAACCCTCCAGGAGACTCTAGCCCAGTTCCTGAGCATGTACAGTACCTTGGCTCATGCAGGACTGAAATAATACCTGCTCCTGCCACATCTCAGGCCGGGGAAGGAGCACAGACTCCTGTCCCCGGTACCCTAGAGCAGCGGGTTCAGGTCGACCAGGTTCTAAAGATCATACCGATGTAGTTGGTAGCTCCAGTTCAGCCCGAGGTTAGAGCAGCAGCATCTGAGGTAGAGCAGCTCAGGCTCGAGCGGTACACGAAGTACCACCCTCTTACTTTCAGTGGCTTGGTGCCAGAGTTTTCTTGAGGAGTACCATCGTATCCTCCGTACTATAGGTGTTGCGGAGACTAGTAGGGTTTCTTTCACTATATTCTAGCTTAGAGGAGCAACCTATCAGTGGTGGCGCACATACGAGTTGGATAGTCCGACTGAGGCAGCTTCATTCACTTGGACTCAGTTCTCAGATATGTTCTTGAAGGAGTATGTTCCCCAGAGTCTTAAAGACGCTTGGCGCACAGAGTTTGAGCAGTTACACCAGGGTTCTATGACCGTGTCAGAGTATGCGGTCCACTTCAATGATTTGGCTAGGCATGCACCATCCTTGGTCGCTACTATTCGAGAGCGGGTTCGTCGGTTTATTGAGGGGCTCAACCCTAGTATCAGATTGAGCATGGCCCGAGAGTTGGAGATGGATACTACGTACCGGCAGGTAGTAGGGATTTCTAGGAGGTTGGAGGGTATGCTGACTCGGTATAGAGAGCAGAGAGAGGCCAAGAGGTCTCGAGAGTCGGGCACTTACAGTGGTACTCGTGCTCCAACGGCAGCTCGTCATGGCAGGGGTTATATGGGACGCCATGTTCATTCAGCACTTCCAGCTGTTGGCGGTGCTCTGGCCACTACAAGGTTCCAGGATCCTTATTATACACCGCCAGTTCTAGTGTGCCTCCTGCACGGGATACTTCCAGTGGTCAGTCCAGTCGATAAGGCCCGAGCCAGTCACAACAGCCACGTCCTCTGAGAGCTTGTTTTGAGTATGGCGACACTCGTCATTTGGTGAGGGATTGCCCCAGATTCAGGAGGGATGCACCTCTACAGATTTCTCAGGCACTACCTGATCCACCGGATCCTCAAGTTATGATTACAACACCAACTACCACCCCACCTGCACAGGCAGCTAGAGGTGGAGGTCGGATAGGTAGAGGTCGCCCTAGAAGGAGAGGCCAGGCCAGATATTACACCCTTCCTGCTAGGACAAAGGCAGTTCCATCAGATTTTGTTATCACAGGTATTGTTCCGGTCTGTCATAGAGATGCATCAGTCTTATTTGATCCATGCTCCACTTATTCCTATGTGTCATCTTCTTTTGCTTCATATTTGTGTGTATCCCGTGATTCTCTGAGTTCAGTTGTTTATGTATCTACACCCGTGAGTGATTCTATTATTGTTGACCATGTGTATCAGCCGTGTTTGATTGTTCTTAGTGGTTTTGAGACTAGAGCCGATTTATTATTGCTCTGTATGGTGAATTTTGATGTTATTTTGGGTATGGACTGGTTGTCCCCTTATCACGCTATCCTTGATTGTCATTCCAAGATGGTTGGCTATGCTAGGTTTACCGTGACTAGAGTCGAGAGATACCTTGGATCATATTCCTAGCAGGGTTGTTTCATTTCTTAAAGCTCAGCGAATGGTTGAGAAGGGGGGTGTTGCGTATCTGGCATATGTGAGAGATGTTAGTGTTGATACTCCTACCATCGAGTCTGCTCCAGTAGTGAGGGACTATTCAGATGTGCTCCCAGCGGATCTTTCGGGCATGCCGCCCGACAGAGATATTAACTTTGGCATTGATATTTTACTGGGCACTCAGCCCATTTCTATTCCACCTTATCGGATGGACCCAGCAGAGTTGAAAGAGTTAAAGGAACAGTAGCAAGAGTTGCTCGATAAGGGCTTTATTCGGCCAAGTGTATCACCTTGGGGTGCTCCTGTCTTGTTTGTAAAGAAGAAGGATGGTTCCATGCGAATATGTATTGATTATCGCCAGTTGAATGAGGTTACAGTGAAGAACATGTATCCATTGCCACATATTGATAACTTATTTGATCAGCTTCACTGTGCCAGAGTATTCTCAAAGATCGACTTGCGTTCAAGCTATCATCAGTTGAAGATTCGGGAGTCGGATATCTCGAAGACTGCTTTCAGGACTCGGTATGGTCATTACGAGTTCCTTGTAATGTCTTTTGGGCTGACCAATGCCCCAACAACATTCATGCACTTGATGAACAGTGTATTTCAACCCTATCTTGACTGTTTCGTCATTGTGTTTATTGACGACATTCTGGTGTACTCCCAGAGTCGGGAGGATCATGAGCAGCACCTGAGGACTGTGCTTCAGACCTTGAGAGAGAAGAAGTTATATGTAAAAATTTTGAAGTGTGAATTCTGGCTAGACTCAGTGGCATTTTTGGGTCATGTAGTATCGAGTTAGGGGATCAAGGTAGATCCGAAGAAGATTGAAGTGAAGATTGAAGTAGTGCAGAGTTGACCTAGACCATCCTCAGCTACATTGATCCGGAGTTTTCTTGGCTTGGCGGGGTATCACTGTCGATTTGTAGAGGGTTTCTCATCTATTGCATCACATATGACCAAATTGACTTAGAAGGGTGCTCCCTTCAGGTAGACCAAGGATTGTGAGGAGAACTTTCAAAAGCTCAAGATTGCTTTGACTACATCCCCAGTGTTAGTGTTGCCTACTGGATCGGGGTCCTATACGGTGTATTGTGATGCGTCACGCATTGGTCTCGGTGCGGTTTTGATGCGGGACAGTAGGGTGATTGCCTACGCGTCTAGACTGTTGAAGGTGTACGAGAAGAACTATCATATCCACGACCTTGAGTTAGAAGTTATTGTTCATGCCTTGAAGATCTGGCGGCACTATTTATATGGTGTTTCTTGTAAGGTTTTCATTGATCACCGTAGTCTACAACACCTGTTTAAATAGAAGGATCTTAACTTGGGGCAGCAGAGATGGTTGGAGTTGCTTAAGGATTATGACATCACCATTCTCTATTATCCCGAAAGGCCAACATGGTGGCCGATGCCTAGAGTCGCAAGGCAGAGAGTTTGGGCTGTTTATGATATCTACCAGTAGCAGAGAGGCCCTTAGCCTTGGATGTTCAGGCATTGGCCAACCAGTTCGTCAGATTGGATGTTTCCGAGCCGAGCAGAATATTGGCGTGTGTGGTTTCTCAGTCTTCTCTCTATGATCGTATCAAGGAGCGTCAGTATGATGACCCCCATCTGCTAGTCCTTAAGGACACGGTTCAGCATGGTGATGCCAAGGAGGTCACTATTAGAGAGGACGGTGTATTACGGATGCATGGCAGGCTATGTGTGCCTAATGTAGATGGTTTGCATGCGTTGATTCTCCGGGAGGCTCACAGTTCGCGGTACTCCATTCACCTAGGTTCTACAAAGATGTATCAGGACTTGAGGCAGCACTATTGGTGGAGGCGGATGAAGAAATACGTAGTGGAGTGTGTTGCTTGGTGCCTAAATTATCAGCAGGTGAAGTATGAGCATCAGTGACCGGGTGGATAGCTTCAGAAGTTAGAGATTCAATAGTGTAAATGGGAGGGGATCATAATGGATTTCATTGTTGGGCTCCCACAGACTCAGAGGAAGTTCGATGCAGTTTGGGTGATTGTGGATAGATTGACCAAGTCAGCTCATAGCATTCCTGTGGTTACTACTTACTCTTCGGAGCAGCTGGCTCAGGTTTACATTCGCGAGATTGCCACGCTTCATGGCGTACCGGTATCTAGCATATCCGACCGGGGTACGCAGTTTACATCACGGTTCCGGAGAGTCGTACATCGTGAGTTGGGTACTCGTGTGGAGTTGACTACAACATTCCACCCTTAGACAGACGGATAGTCCGAACGCACTATTCAGATATTGGAGGATATGCTTCGCGGGTGCGTGAATGATTTTAGGGGTGCTTGGGATCAGTTCTTGCCACTTGCGGAGTTTACATACAACAACAGTTATAAGTCGAGCATTCAGATGGAGCCGTATGAGGCTTTGTATGGTAGACGGTGCCGGTCTCCAATAGGTTGGCTCGATCATGGCGGCCTAGGCTATTAGGTACAGACTTGGTTCAGGATGCCTTGGAGAAAGTTAAATTGATTCAGGATCGACTTCGTACAGCCTAGTCCAGGCAGAAGAGTTATGCGGATCGGAAGGTTCGCGATATTGCATTCATGGTTGGGGAGCGGGTCTTGCACCGGAATTTGCCCATGAAGGGTGTTATGAGGTTCGGGAAGAAGGGTAAGTTGAGCCCTAGGTATATTGGGCCTTTTGAGATTCTTGAGAGGGTTGGAGAGGTGGCTTATAGACTTGCACTGCCACCTAGTGTCTCTACAGTTCATCCAGTATTCCATGTTTCCATGCTCCGAAAGTATCACGGCGATACGTCTCATGTGTTAGACTTCAGCTCAGTCCAGTTGGACAAGGAGCTATCTTATGTTGAGAAGCGAGTGGCCATTTTGGACAGGCAGGTTCGAAAGTTGAGGTCAAAGAACATCGCATCAGTGAAGGTGCAGTGGAGCGGTCATCTGGTCGAGGAGGCGACTTGGGAGACCGAGCATGATATGCGCATCAGTTATCCTCATCTTTTCACCACTACACGTATATCTCTATACTCGTTCGAGGACGAACGTATGTTTTAAGAGGGGGAGGATGTAACGACCTGGTCGGTCATTTAGAGAGAATTAGCCCCGAACCCCTATTTATAGCTCCCTCAATTTTATTTTTGGGTTTTATGACTTGCCGGGAGGATTTGTCTTTGGTTTCAGAATGAAATAGGTCACATAGTCCTTAAAAGGGGAGTTTAAGTCGTAGGATTTGACCGTAGTTTGAACTGTATTAAGCCGACTCTGTAATAGAGTTCTGATGGTTCCAATAGCTCCGTAGGGTGATTTTGGTTTTAGGAGTGTGTTTGGATGTCGAATTTGAGGTCCGTGGTTCATTTTAGCGTTAATTGGCGAAACTTAGAAAATTGGATAATTTTTGGGAAGTTTGACCGGGAGTGGACCTTTTTATATAGGGGTCGGATTCCGATTCCGGAAGTTAGAGCAGATGTGTAATGTTAATTATGACTTGTGTGCAACTTTTGAGGTCAATCAGACTTGATTTGATAGGTTTCGGCGTCTGATGTAAAAATTTGAAATTTCAAAGTTCATTAGGCTTGAATCGATGCACAATTTCTGTTTTTAGCGTTGTTTGATGTGATTTAAAGGCTAGACTAAGTCCGTATGATGATTAGGACTTGTCGGTATATTTGGTTGAGGTCGCGGGGGCCTCGAGTGAGTTTCAGATAGTTAACAGATTATTTTTGGACTTAGAAGATTTCTGGTGCTGGGCTGGTTCTGGTGTACTCGCATCTGCGGTGGATTTGGCCGCAGGTGCGGTCTCGCATAAGCGATCTTGGAGTCGCAAATGCGGGAATGGGGGAAATTGCCAATGGTCGCAGATGCGACGTGAAGACCGTAGGAGCGGAGTCGCTTCTGGGAGGCATGTTGGTCGCACAAGCGGAAGCGCATATGCGCATTTGGGTCCGCAGAAGCGGACGTACCTGGACTAAGTTAGAACCGCACATGCGATGGAAATTTCGCAGGAGCGGAGCCGCAAATGCGGCTGTGGACTCGCAGAAGCGATTTCGCTGGGCAGAAAAGGGGCAATTCCGAGGGTTTATTTCATTCTTCATTTTGGACATTTTGAACTCGGTCTAGGGCGGTTTTTGAGAGCGCTTTCAAGGGATATCTTGAGGTAAGCTACTTGTGAACATTTTTATTTAATAATCTTGTTTCCCCATTGATTTTTTCACCTAGTTAGTATGTATTTAAGGTGGAATTTAGGAGTTTGAGGTTAGGAATTTGGAGAGTTTGATTTGAGAATTGAGTGGCGATTTGGTGTCGGATTTTGGTAATTTGGGTACGGGTGAACTCGTGGTCGGTGAGCGTTCATATTTTGTGACTTTACCCGATGGTCGACTTTTTGGGCCAAATTTTGAATTCTTTGCTAGATTCGTAGATTTATTATTTAAATTAGTTTCTTGGTGTTGTATTCATGATATGTAATTGCTTTTAGCTAGATTTGGGGCATTCAGAGTCGGAAAATCGAGGGAAAGGCATCCTTATCGATTGATTGAAAGAGATTTGAGGTAAGTGACTTGTCTTGCTTTGTGTAGTGGAAATCTCCTTAGGATTGATATTGTTGTAACACTTTGTGATATGTAAGCACCGTGTACGCTAGATGACGACTGCGTACACGGGCTAATTGTGAAAATTTTGGTTCTTGCTGAGTTGTCTTATTTTAAATTCCTTAACTGAGTTGCCTTAGCTTATGTAATGATCATGTTTAGGCTAGTATCGCATGTCTACGTTCCTTAACTCCTACTTGAAAATTGTGCAACATGCTTAGTTGAATTACTTGTTTTCCTTGTTTTGAATTAAATCTTTAACTGTAAGATTTCTTGATGTAAATTCGTTGTTTACCAGTAGGGCCCTATCCTGACCTCGTCACTGCTCTACCGAGGTTAGGCTTGGTACTTATTGGGTACCGTTATGGCGTACTCATACTACACTCTGCACATCTTTTTGTACAGATCCAGGTTCTTCCCACCATACCAGATACCAGTGAGCTGGACCGCACGTGGAGACTTCAAGGTATACTTGCCAGTGTCAGTTGACCTCGGAGTCCCCCCTCTATCCTTACTATATTGTTTTTCCTTATTTTCTTTAGACTCTGATGTATAGAGATACTTAGTATTTGCTCTTAGAAGCTTGTGACTTGTTTTCACCGAGTTTTGGGAGTTGTAATTATTGAATAACAGTTTTATATTTATATATCATGTGTTGAGATTGGAGTTCAGTTTATTACTCATTGATTCCGCAAATTATTAGGCTTACCTAATCTTAGAGACTAGGTGCTATCACGACGTCCTACGGAGGGGAAAATGGGATAGTGACAGTAAATATAAAGAAATAAATTAAAAGAGTTAAATAATAAAAATAATAATAAAGTAAGGATGATAGTAACAGAGGAGATTAATAGTGTCACTCCAAATTTGGAGTAACACTATTCATCCCCCATTTTGGGGCAAAAATGGAGGAGCATTGGGACCACATTTTGACAAAAAAAGACTGCATTTTAGAGAAATGTGGGAGGGTTGGAGATGACCTTATAATCTGATAATCGATACATCGAACCGTTAAACATAATTATTCGTCCGATCCGTCCTATAAACACCCCTGCGGTGTATTAGTATTTAGTTCTGCATTAATTTCAGCCACCTAACACTGTACCCGAAAAAACTCTCAGACTCTGCGGGGGGCTGTTGCTTATTCAATATCTGTCATTATTTCCACCTAACACTGGACCCCAAATATTAAGATTTCAATTGGTTGTGTTTTACCACGTGCTAGTGTAGTAGATTAGATTTCCACATGACTGATCCATTGCATGTGAACATCGGAACAATTTGGGCAAGACATTTATGAGACGTATATGCTTAAGCTCTATTATTTGTACTTTTCTTTACTTTGTTGAGCAATCAGTTCCTGAACACAAAAATACGAAAACGTGAGAAATATCTAGTACTCCTTCGTCCCATTTTAAGTGGAAAGATTCTGGGTAATTTGGTTAGTGGGATAAAGGATAATAATTATGGAATTAAATGCAAAATTATTTTATCTTTTGTTTTATTGTATTTTTGAATCCGGATTATTAATTCTGAGATTAATATATATCATAATTGTGATATTATTCTATTCCACGTTGAGGATGTGATAATAACTGAGATTACTTAATCCTAGGCTCTCCCCCAAGTTCTTTAAAAATTTCAAGGTTAAAACTGAAACCAAAAGTTTATCCTAATTTATCTAATATACACCAAATATATATTTTATATTATACCCTGTATATCTTATATTTAGTCCAATATACCAAACATATCCCAATAAAAATTTATCCACCAAATAATTCCATCATTATTTAATCCCCATATTATAATCTTGTCATTATAATTCTGGAATAACTCGTTCCCCAATCAAAAAACACCAAAGTATAACGATAAAAGTCTTATCCACTTCGTTCCAATTTATGATGTGGTATTTAATTGTGTACGGAGTTTAAGAAAAAAAACTTTTAAAACATGTTGCCTAAAATAAGCAATGGACATTTTTGTGACTATAAATCATAAAAGTATAATAAGAAGTTTATAGTTAAATTATTTCTAAGTAAGAAAATATGATATCTTTTTAGGGATAGAAGGAGTAACTTTTGTGTGTGAATTTGAATTCTTTCAATATTTAAAAATAAAATAATATATTAAAAATTACATAACAAATATTATAAATTGTAATAATTAATAATTTAAAATATTTAAAAAAATCCAAAATATTAAAGCGTGATCGAAGAACCTCAAAAATTGAAATAGGAGTATCTTGTCTAGATTATAAGAGGGTAAAATGATAATTTAATCCTTTTACTGTGCTTTTTCACATTTGTTAAAATAAAATTATTAGGGGCAACCGGCAAATATCGCATATAGTGCAATTTAGGCACCATCGAGCTAGCTTCAGATATATTTGCCACATGTTTTCTTTTTCTTTTCCTGTAGTAAGGGTTAATTATATTAAGCTAGAAAATAAGCAGTCACGACTAACTATAGTAGTAAGTCTCATAAATGACTCATGGATCCTTTTATTTCACTTCGTTTTACCAGTTTCTTCGTTATTTATCATTTTCAATATATCCTACAAAATTAGCTATTCGATATCCATTTTCCATAATTAGTTGGTTTCAGAGGTTTAGCGAGGATTTCAAGTTCAGGGGTTCGAGATTCTAATCGTTTGAAGTTACTGGGTTCTAGATTAATAATTTATACATATTCAATGAAATTTTTAAGACAAATATAGGGTTCGAACCAAAACTACTGGGTTCGGCCGAACCCGCTCTCATCACTCTAGCTCCGCCCCTGGTTGGTTTTACAATTTTTATTAGGACAATGTAAATAAACATATTTATTTAAATTAGTAGTACTTCATTTAGATCATGTGGTGTAGTTTAATTCGTCATGGAGTTTTAATTAAAGAAAATAAAATTTTAAAACTTGTGATATTAAAATCTTAAAGTGAAAATTTTTGTGCGGTCAAATCATTTATATAACTATAAAAGTTTCTCATTAAGGATAAAATAAATAACCAAAATTAGACTTTTCAAAGCCACTTTCCTAAATTATGTGGGGGAGGGGGAGGGGGGGGGGGGGGTTTCTAGTACTCCTTATAAAAACATTTTTGTAAGAACTTCTCATCTATATCTATCTTTATATACGTAAAAAAAAAAAAAAAATAGTTTACAATATGGTGAACCTAAGTGGCAAGCTAATAATAAGCCACTATTGAATATTGAAGTTTTGATGATTAACAAAGTATGACTACATATTCAAAGAACCACGTCCTCAACATAGCTGCTTAACTGTTCCGAAGAACCTGTTCTGAAGAACCTGCTCCTCAGGAGAAAGAATCAGCTCCTCTTGAGTGATACTTGTACGCCTGTACAAGACAGTAACCTTATCTCAAAGTTACCTAGGTGCGAGGTTAGTGGACGATGGCTACTATAAGTGATAAGAGTCGTTGCTCAAAAAGATATGGATAATTCAATCAGAGACTAAAGTCCCAAAGCGTGTGGAATCCTTGGAACAGTAGGAGTCCCATCAAAGAGGAAGTTGACTCTGAATATGACTCCTAGAAGATCTCAAGTCGTGTTTAAATAGGATTGACTTTAGACTTCTAAACTATCCTTTTGCACATCAACTAAAGAGTCATAAGTTGTTTACTTGTGTTGAGTAATTGCATTGTATTCTTCTCGAGTCAGTATAGTGAATGTGTTTTAGGTAATTGAGTTGTAATCAAGTGTCAAAATCAATCAGTGAGTTCGAGTGAGAATTTTTTCTTTACAAGTTAGAGTAACTTGTGAATCAAATAGGAGTTGTAGGAGTACTAGAGAGTATTTAATTATAGTAATTGACACATTTTGGTTTAGTGTTCTACTGGAGTTAGAGCTGAAAATCCTACGTGGTAGGTCGTGATTTTTGCACCTTTGGAGCCGGATAATTTTCTACGTAAATATTATTGTATTTATTTTATTGCTTGTTTACTTTACGCTTAAGGAATACGGTGAAGAAACAAGTTCTTTAGTAATTCATACGGGTACTCAAACTAACAATTAGTATCAGGGCAGGTTCTCTCATTTATACGGCTAATACCTAGAGAGATCTTGGGAGCAAGGTGAGTGCTCCACCCGGAATTAATGAAGGACAATCAACTACGAGGCCACCCATGTTCAATGGAAAGTATTACAACTTGTGGAAAGCAAGAATGGAAGATTTTCTAACAGCCGAAGACTATGAACTATGGACCCTAGTGAACCAAGGTCCTTTGATTCCTACTAAACAAAATACACAAACTGAAACAGTTCCTAATGACCCCTCCGAATTTGTGGCAACAGACTTCAGAATGATAGAGAAGAATGCGAAGGCTAAGAAAATCCTTATATATAGACTTGGTCCTGATGAGTATAATAGAATCTCTGTATGCTCTAATGCGAAGCAGATATGGGATGTACTCCAAACTGCTCATGAAGGAACAAACCAAGTAAAGAGATCAAGGATTGAACTACTCATAAGAAACTATGAGCTTTTCTCCATGAAGGAGTCTGAGCCCATCTAGGATATGATGACTAGGTTCACGATAATAACCAATGAACTGAAATCACTTGGAAAAGTGTTTACCTCAGAAGAGTTGGTTAGCAAAGTTCTAAGAATCCTTCCAGCTTCATGGGAATCAAAAGTCACTGCAATCCAGGAAGCCAAGGAATTGGATAAAATCTGACTTGATGAGTTGGTTGGAAACTTAAAAACTCATGAAATGAGAAAGATAGAACTGCGCAAGGAAGAACCAAAGAAGGTTAAGACCTTGGTTCTTAAAGTGTCTAAGGATGATGAATCTGACTATGATGATCCTGATCTAGCAATGTTTTCCATGTTCAAGAGGTTCATGAAGAATTTCAAAAGTGCATCCAAGAAAGAGGCTATTAGTAAGCACAAACAGATACAAAGCCAACTATGATGGGTGCTATAAGTGCGGCAAGCTAGATCACATGGTCAAGGACTTCCCAATGTGAAAAATTGAGCGGAGGAAAGAACGAGCTGAAAAAGAGAAACGAAAGAAAATGAGAGAAAATGGTTCCAACAAAGGAAAAATCCTAGGCAAAGGATTTACTAAAGCAATGAAACATGCATTCTTTGAAGCATATGAGGACAGTAGAAGTGATCAAGAGGAAGAAAAGGAGGATGATGCTATAAGTCTCTATGCTGTGATTAAGGAACACCAAGTTGTGAAGACAGAACCCCCAGTACAGCTTGGAATGTGCATTGGAAGACCTCCTTTGTTTGATGAACACCTCTATGATAAATGGAAGCTACGTATGGGAGCATTTCTTCAGGCTACTGGCTTTGACCTATGGGTAATTGTCAGTCATGGACCAATTCTCCCAACCAAATTAGATAGTGAAGGTAACAAGTGCAACAAAGGAGAAGAGGAATACGATGAGGAAGATTGTCAGCTAGTTCAGAAAAATGCTAAAGTAAAGGACTTGCTCTACATAAGCCTGTCTAGAAACACTCTTCTCAGAGTATCCTCTTGCATCTCTACTCATGATATAAGGAGGACCTTGGAAACTGGCTTTAGAAATAAAAACATTGAAGTGGATTTGGTGGCGATTGAAGAATCCAAAATAGAGGAAGAAGTGATAGGAATGATGGCCATGAGTGATTCAGAAACTGAAGATGAAGCAAGCAGGCTAAGGTGAGAGGAAATAATCAGGACTGGTATCTAGACAGTGGATGCTCAAGACATATGACTAGAGAAAAGAAAAACTTCCTCTCACTTACATCCTTCCAAGAAGGGAGTGTGTCATTTGGAAATGGGAAAAGGGCCAGATAATAGGTATTGGCAAGGTTGGCAAGTCACTCTCTCATGTTACAGAAGATGTGTATTATATGGTAGGTCTTAAACACAATCTTCTTAGTATCTCTCAAATGTGCGACAAAGGAAATAAGGTATACTTCAATTCCAAAATTTGCATTGTCACTAAGCTTGATACTGATGAAATTGTGTTAAAGGGTATAAGATGTAACAATGTCTACAAGATATCGATTATGTCACTTCCCCAAAGTGAGAACACATGCTTGAGTGTAGTGAAAGATGATCCACTGTTATGGCATAGAAGACTGGGACATGCCGGTCTCTCTCAACTCAACAAGTTGGCAATAAATGACTTGGTTCTTAGGCTACATAAAGTTGAGTTCACCTCTGACAAGGTATGTGATGCATGTGTTAGAGGGAAACATGTTAGGTCATCCTTTAAATCTAAGAAGTTTTTAACTACTTCTAAACCTCTAGAACTCCTTCACACGGACCTATGTGGACCAATGAGAATAAAGAGCAAAGGAGGTAAGAGTTATGGGTTTGTGATTGTTGATGACTTCTCCAGGTATACTTGGACTTTGTTTTTGGGATCCAAAGATTAAACCTTTTATGTCTTATATGTATTTGTAAGAATGATTCAACAAAATCTAGGATGTATTGTTTTAAGTATAAGAACTAACCATGGAATTGAATTTGAAAATTCAAAATTCCTTGAGTTTTGTGGCTCACATGGCTTTGACCGTAATTTCTCTACACCTAGAACTCCACAACAAAATAGAATTGTAGAACGAAAGAATAGATCCTTAGAAGAAACGGGGAGGACCATGTTGATTGCCAGTGGACTGCCTAAGAAATTTTGGGCTGAGGCATTCAATACTATTAGCTACCTGCTAAATAGATGCATGATCAGACCCATTCTTGAGAAATCTCCCTATGAGTTACTTTGAGGAAGAAAACCCAACATCACTCGCCTGAGAGCCTTTAGGTGCAACTTTTTTGTGCATAATAATGGGAAAGAAGCTCTAGGTAAATTTGATGACAGAAGTGACGGGGGAATTTTCTTGGGTTACTCTCCACATTGTAAGGCCTATAAAGTTTTTAATAAAAGAACTATGTGTGTGGAAGAAAATATTCATGTTATTTTTTATGAATCTTATAATTTAGCTGAGAAAGGTATGTAGGATGAAGATTATGACATTGAATTCACTGGTGATGGAGATACAAAGGAATCTGATAAAGATGGATCTAAAAACCACAAGGAAATTGACAGTTATCACGAGGAACAGGAAGAAGAAAGAACTACTCTAACTGTTGACCAGACTAATGAAGCCATACCTATTGAACTTGCTCTTTTGGGTCACTCCTTAGGTGAATATTCTCTAGGTATACAGATCAGACCATGGAAGCATTAAAGCTCACATCCTCTTGAGAATATCATCTCTGATCCAAATGCAAGGGTGCAAATCAGATCTTTTATAAGAAATCTATGTGCACTCACAACATTCCTCTCACAAGTTGAACCTAAGACCATCAAAGAAGCTCTAAAGGATCCATACGGGATCATAGCCATGCAAGAGGAGCTAAATCAGTTTGAGAGAAGCAAGGTCTGGCACCTGGTACAAAAACCCAAGAACAGAACTGTCATAAATACTAGATGGGTGTTCAGAAACAAGTTTGATAAACAAAGAAATATCACAAGGAACAAGGCCAGACTGGTAATTCAGGGATACTATCAAGGGGAGGGCATTGACTATGATGAGAAATTTACACGAGTAGATAGAATGGAGGCTATAAGAATGCTGATAACCTTTGCTGCCCACATGAAGTTCACTTTATACCATATGGATGTAAAGAGTGCCTTTTTGAATGGTTACCTAAAGGAGGAAGTGTTTATCAAACAACCTCTTGGATTTGAAAGTGAAGAATTTCCTGACTATGTGTTCAAACTAGATAAAGCTTTTTATGGACTAAAACAGGATCCAAGAGCTTGGTATGAAAGGCTCTCAAAATTCCTCTTAGCCAACAACTTTGTAAGAGGAAAGGTGGACAACACTCTATTTCTAAGGAGCAGTAGGAAGAGTATTCTGATTGTGCAAGTGTATGTGGATGACATTATCTTTGAGGCCACCAATAAAGCAATGTGCAAGGAATTTGCTGAGATGATGGGGAATGAGTTCGAAATGAGCATGACAGGTGAATTGAACTTCTTTCTGGGGCTGCAAATCAAGTAAACACATACTGGAACCATGATACATCAGCAGAAATATATCAAAGAATTACTAAAAAGGTTCAACATGGACTCTTCTAAGTCTATTGATACCCCCATTGCCATTGCAACAAAGCTGGACCTTGATGAAGAAGGTAAAAGTATGGAATATATGCTACATAGAGGAATGATTGGGTCACTATTGTACCTCACAACAAGCAAGCCTGATATAGTGTTTAGTGTGGGATTATGTGCAAGATTTCAGGCAAATCCCAAGGAATCCTACCCGAAGGCTGTCAAAAGGATACTAAGATATCTCAAGGGGACCCCTGACCTCTGTCTATGGTATCCTAGAGGGTACAACTTTGATCTAGTTGGTTACGTTGATGCTAACTATGTAGGTTTTCATATTGACAGGAAAAGTACTTTAGGAACAGCTCATTTTCTAGGTTCTTGTCTGATGTCTTGGGGAACCAAGAAGCAAAACTTAGTGGCCTTATCTACAACTGATCTAAATATGTGGCAGCAACATCCTCATGTGATCAGTTACTATGGTATATTTGTTGATTGTGTTCCCATTTTCTGTAATAACACCAGTACCATAAACATTGTTAAAAATCCATGTCAGCATAAGAGAACCAGGCACATTGACATTAGACATCACTTTTTCAAAGACAATGTTGAAAAAGGGAATATCCCAATTAACTTTTGTAAACCTGAAGATCAAATTGCTGATATTTTTACTAAAGCTCTGAGTAAGGATCACTTCGAAAGGAATAGACTAGAACTAGGTCTAATCAACTCCTCCCACTAAGCTGATGCCTAGTGATTGGTTAGAAAAAGCATAATAAGATGTAGATAATTAAGTATAATGTGTTTGATTCAGCTTTGTGCTTGTATTAAGCTCACACACTTGCTTAAAAAATCTGGCTGATAACTGTGTTACATGATACTAATATGAAGTGCTGAATCTTTATTGCAAAAAAAGAGTAAGGAGTTGGTTCTTTGACTCAGGTATGTGCCATACTGTCTTAAGTCACTAGGACTTTATATTCTAAAATTACTTCTATACTCAGACTTTTAATTTCGTTGACATCACTTCTAATCGTCTTCTAGTCAAAGAGTAAGGGGGAATCCTTGTGCAATTAGAGATCAATTACTCCTGAAAAACTTACAGTCAAAGTAATCGTTATAAAAGTCCCGTTAGAACTCAAATTCGGTCACCTTCTCTCTTCCCGTCAAATCAGGAGTAACGCCTTTAAAAGGATCTTATGATCAGCTTCTCTAACCTCACTGTTTCTCTCAAACCCTAAGCAAGAATCGAAAGCAATTATCAAGAACTAGTCCTCTCTTTCTCTTCTTCGAGTCTTTCAACTGATCACCATGCCTAAAGCCAGTCAAACACCCTCTAAAGCTAAATCATTAACCAAGGCTGAAGCAAAACCCAAAATCTTGAAGTCCAAATCGAAGAAAAATGCCAAGCCTTTAAGAGAACCCACACCCACACCTGCTCTTTCTCATTCGATATCCTCCACTATACCTACCTCATCCTCCCATGTTCCTACTATTCATGTTGTTCCTATCATTCCCACCTCCACTGTAACCCGTCCTTCAAAAACCACTACCCATGCACCTGAGCTTCCTGCGAAAAATAAATCTAAGTCAACAAAGGTCCAAACAACTCTAAGAAAATCTATCAAGAAAGTGCCTAAAGATACTACGCAGGGTGACACTGTAGCCAAGGGATCTGTGATTTAGGGGGAATCAGTATCAGTCACTACTGATCAGGCACCACATCCTACTTCTAAGTTAGATGTTTTGGTGTCTGCGATAGATGTTGCACCCCTAGATACTCTCCCACCCACGAGTGAGAAGCCACTAGTGGAGAAATTCCCTGTAGAAAAGGGTGCATGGGATCTGGGAAAGGAGATAGATCCAACGACTGTAGAGCATGTGGTTGAGGGGGAAGGACGTAAAGAACCGGTGCAAAAGGAGGCTTCTGATGGCCTTGATTTTAGTTGGACCGAGGAGGAGGAAGATGATGAAGGTGAAAAAAAGAAGAAGTCGTGAACAGTCATGAGGAACATAATACTCAAAACATAGCTAGTGAAGAAGAAAAGAGAGAGAATAAGGGAGTATCTGGAGATGAGAAGGAGAGTGATATAGAGGATAAGACAGGTGAACAGGCTAATGATTCTACCGAAGAAGAAAATCAGAGTGAAGAAGAGGAGGTTTCGGAAAGTGAGGGTGAGGATCAAGAAAAGGTAAGTGAGAGTGAAGGAGGTGATGAAGAGTGTGAGGAAGAAGATGTGAATGTGAGTGAGGAATTTGAAGGTTCCATGACAATTGGAAACACTATCATAGCTCTTTTAGAAGAAATTGGTGAAGAGATAAGGGCTCAAGAACCGGGGTCTCTATTAACTCCTTTCACTGGAGATGAAGAAGTTAGCAGTGATGAAGATGATATGCTACTATCTGAGGTAGGGAAGAAGTCCAGGAAGACCACTATGAAAGCTGCAAAGTCAGCAGTCTCAACAAGGAAAGGAGTGGATCCTCTTGCTAAAACTCCCCTCACAAGGAGTAAAATAAAGGCTGTTGATGCACAAATCATGAAGGATCCCAGAAGTGTAAAGAAGCCAAAGAAGAAGGTTTCAATTGTAAAACCTGTTGTTGAGGTGGATGGAGAAGATGAATTAGCCTCTACCTTGCCAGCAAAGTCTGCTACACCAAAGAAAAGGGGAGCCAAAGTCACCAAACCTGCTACCTCTTCTGCAAGGGCCAGTAGGGGTAAGACAAGAAAGAATGTGCCAGTTGCAGTCGATCGACTCATAGAGTTCAGGAACAGAAAAATGCTAAATGGGAAGATTTTTGCGAACACTGATGAGAAGGGGGTGGCTCAACTGGTTGAGAAACTTGAGCTACAGGGGTGAAAGCACATGTTTTTCAAAGGTTTCCCCCCAGTATGTGTTCCTATTGTGGTGTAATTCTATACAAATTTCTCATTTGATGGGAAGGTAGTCAAGAGTAAGGTAGGGGTCTTTGACATGGAGTTTGATGCTGATGAGCTGGGGCTGCTTCTGAATATCCCTTCTTTGGCATTTGACAATTACATGAAGAAGAAGTGGTCAGCCAAAGACAATTATGTTGACACTGGCATTGTGTCACAAGGAAGTTCTCCCAAAAGTTTGAACTAGATGCTCCCCAGAAAGTGTACAAGATTGATATGACTCCCTTTCACAAGCTAGAGTTTCAGTTTTTCAACTCCTGCATTCTTCAAGGGTCTGAGAGAAGGCATAAAGCTACTGTGATAGACATGGCTATGATGGAACTGCTTGACACTGGTCGACCTATCAATCTTCCTAGCTTGACGATCCAGCACATGGCAAGAGCTACAGATACTTCCAAACCAAAGTATACTATGCCATATGGTTTCATGTTGACTGAGTTATTTGACAAGCTCAACATTGCCTTACTTGAGCTTAAGTTTGTAAACCACAATGATGTTTTGGATGTTGTTACCCTCAAGCAATGTGGCTATGAGGAGATCAAGACAAGAGGACCCACAGGATCCGCCATTGTTCTTGGGAGCAGTAGGGTTGCAGAACTCAGCAAGAGGTTGGATCTGGCTGTTGAAGAGAATGCCATGCTTCGTGAAGACAATAATAAGTTGAGAAAGGAAACAAAGCAACTCAGAGAAGAGCTCAGAAGAGACAGGGAGGCCCATGCTCAACAGATTACTACCCTTGTGAAAGCTTTGACCCCTTCTGCTTCTCACCCTTTAACTTGTTCTTCCTAGTGTCCTTAGTTCTTTTGCTATTCTAGTGATACCTTATCTTTTGTTCCTTTTGTCTTAATCTGAGTAGTTTGCAGTATGCTTAGTTTATTTTGTTCTAATGATGAAGACAAGGCCATGGGCTTCTTTTGGCACTACTTAATGTCTCCTATTGCTCTGCTTTACTGCTTTGTACTCTATTGGATCATCAACCTAGTTTATTTTCCCTTTCTTATGCTTGTGTTGTCGCCTGTTTGGCCTTGAATCTTACATTATCTATGCTTAGTATCTAACATATTTTTTGTGTGTTTTCGATGATGCCAAAAAGGAGAAGATAAGGTTGGAAGTTGTTGTGAACACACATGTCTGTCAATAGTGCTTGTTGTAATTATCTGGTTCTTTGAGGTGATTATCTGGTTATGTTGTGGTTCTGTTGTGCACAGAGTTTGTCATCATCAAAAAGGAGGAATTTGTTGAATATAGAAGTTTTTATGATTAACAAAGTATGACTAAATGTTCAAAGAACTAGGTCCTCAACGTAGCTGCTTAACTGTTCTGAAGAACCTGTTCCTGAGGAGAAAGAATCAGTTCCACTTGAGTGATACTTGTACATTTGTACAAGACAATAGCTTTATCTCAAAGTTACCCATGTCCGAAGTTGGTGGACGATGACTACTATAAGTGATAAGGGTCGTTGCTAAAAAAGATATGGATAATTCAGTCGGAGACTAAAGTCCCAAAGCGTATGGAATCCTTGGAACAGTAGGAGTCCTATCAAAGAGGAAGCTGACTTTGAATAGGATTCCTAGAAGATCTCAAGTCGTGTTTAAATAGGATTGACTTTGGACTTCTAAACTATCCCTTTGCACATCAACTAAAGAGTCATAAGTTGTTTACTTGTGTTGAGTACTTGCATTGTATTCTTCTCGAATCAGTCTAGTGAATGTGTTTTAGGTAATTGAGTTGTAATCAAGTGTCATAACCAATCGGTGAGTTGGAGTAAGAATTTTTGCTTTACAAGTTAGAGTAACTTGTGAATCAAATAGGAGTTGTAGGAGTACTAGAGAGTATTTAATTACAGTCTTGTAATTGATACATTTTGGCTCAGTGTTCTAGTGGAGTTGGAGCTGAAAATCCTACGTGGTAGGTCGTGTTTTTTGCACCTTTTGAGCCGAGTGATTTTTCATGTAAAAATCACTGTGTTCATTTTATTGCTTGTTTACTTTAATCTTAAGGAACACGGGGACTCAAACTAACAACCACATTGCAAAATTAGGTCAATATCATCTAGGTTATGTAATAACATCAAATTTAAATTAAAAAATAAAGCTTTTCAATAAACAAGATAAACGATCTTACTATATTTATTCCTTGCAATTTTATCACCTTCCACGTGGAATTGTTTTTTAATTAGAAAAACAACAAATTATGGTGACATTTTCTTAAAAAACCTGGAAAGCAAAACTCAATAAAAAAAGTTTAAAACTAATAAGATTTTCAATAATAGAATTGGTTGAATGTTTTTATCTACATTTATGGAGAAGTGTTTTTTTCAATTTCTTGCAAACGCCATAGTGCATGATAGAATTTTCTATTTTACTATAATAAACTTTTACTAATAACATAATTTTTATTATATGTATAATCACTTCGAAAGATGAAGGTTTGCAAATAAATGTTGGTAGTTTTCTTATTTTAAATTGAAACATCTAAATTTTGTGAGATTTAAATCTCCAAGGCACGAATTTTAGATCTTATTAGAAAATATACAAAATAATGAGAAACGTTGAGATACAAGTAAAAGAAAAATTCTTGTGATACTAACTTTTATGTTATTTATAAAATTACGACATAAGAAGCCTTTTTTTTTTAATCTTCTTTTATGTTTTTATTTTCATTAAGCACTTTCTTTATTCATTTATGTTTATTCTTTTATTTCATTCTGCTGCCTTTGTTTTTCTTTTTCTATTTTTCAAATGAATATTTAGTTTTAGTCACCATCAAGTAAAAGTCTTTGATTGTAAAAATCTTACACTAAAAAAAAAAAGTAAAAGGCGATATCCAATCATGTACATAACAATCGAAAAGTTTGTTATCCAATGTTCAAAACAAAAATAAAACTTTTTTGATTGTAGAATTCTATAGCTGATAATTAATGACATGATGTTTCCTATAAAGACCCCTGCCAAGGGATGTAGTTTGGAGAACGGATCCTATGTGATAGATAATATATCTCCATGCACAATTTTCAAACTATGTTTAAAAGAAGAAAAAACCAAAGAAAAAATATTTCAAACTTTTTTCGAGGAAAGTAAGTAGTCTACTATACGAGTACGAAATATTTCATATCATTCAAATGTTATAGTGGTAAAGTTAATTGAGTATGTTTTTTAACTTAAGGAATCAATAAATATGAGAAACCATCAATTAAAGACAATGCAGGCAGGCAGGCGAATAGTTGAGCTTTAAAACTCAATAGTAATAGTTTTACATCTTTGCTATTTTGATAGATGAAATTTACTACAATTCATTTCTTTTGATATCACTGTGTATGACGCAAATACTAATACTAGTACTAGTTAAAGGAAAAAGCTTTGCGGATCGGAATTATTTTATTCCTGTCAAGATCTTAAACTATGTGGGGTTCTAGTACTCCTTGTATCCCTGAGTTCATTTGAGGTTTAGTAGGGATGGTGTGATGAGTGTGCTTTACGCTCGAGAAAAAGAACATTAAAAATTTATTTTATTATCATTTATTTATACAATATTATTTTCTACTTTACTCTACTTTTTTTATTCTTTTTCTTCATTTATTTTCTTCTTCCTTGCCCATATCATTTCCACCGGAAAATAAGTTTCGTCACTGGAAAATTTTTCCGACCACGGGGAATTTTTCTCACAACCACCGCCATTTTCTTTTTCTTCTACTCAAGTTTTCATACTTCATTAAACAACACCAAATTGTATTCTTTGTTCAAGATTACTTTTAGAATGATATTCGTGAAGATTACGAAGATGAATGCTCTTTGCAGAGATGAATCCGGGACTTGAAGGTTTCGAATGTCATTATAACTTAAGATTTGCTACTTACACTGTCCAAGTACGGTATACCACTGGTCACTTTGATTTATTTTGAGTTTTGTTTCGGATTATTCGTCTTTTTGACTTATATAAACAAATCAATGAAACAATTTTTTTTATGTACTTCAACAAAAGAAAGCAATATCTTTTTCCAAGAATCAGTAAAAAAAGAACATGAAGTAATAAAATTAAAACAAGTCAGCAAGAAAAAAGAAAAGGGAATAGGTGAACTAAAATACCCAAACCGTGGGGAAGAATAGATTGTAGCCAAAAAAAAAAAGAGATTTGCGCATTCAACTCGATTAGGTCTCCTCGGCGGAACAAGAAGCCTTTAACCACTGGCACCTCATGTTATTTTGTTAGTTCGGGTGCCAATTCAATGTTTTATACCATTCTGCCACATATGGACATACTGGGTCTCGGTCGAGGTCTGTGGGTGGCGTGCCACTCCCACGGGCTTCATAGATCTGCCCTTGGCTCTTTGTACATGGGTGCTTCAGCACTTGAGTGCCGAAGAACTCTAGTTAGAGGTGCGGGTAGAGGTAGAGCTAGGAATCGAAGTTTATGGGTTCGAAATTTTAATACTTTTTAAGTTACTCGATTCTAAATTAATGATTTGAACATCGGAAAAGGGCCAGAACTACCTCTGAACTATAGGTTTAGGGTCAAATATACCCTCTGTCCACCTATTGGGCTAAAAGTACCCCTGTCGTTTTCTTTCTGGCTCAAATATACTCTTATGACTAACGACCATCTCAAAATAATAACAAAAATATATTTAATAATGACCGGGCAGTTTTGCATTGGCCAAATTTAAACACCTGACCCATTTCAAAGACCCACTCATTTAGGACAAACCCGGGATTGACTTTTGGGAAATTGTATAAAGACCTTAAGTTTATTATTGATATTTGCACATGCGGTTAGACAGGACGGGCTATATATGTTGGGTTTGCGCATGTGGCAAGACAAGGTGGAATAATTACTGATGCCCGTATGGTGAGATAAGGTGGGCATTTTCTTTATTGTTGTGCATGCGGCGAGACAAGGGGCTATGTCGGAGATGATTTGTGATGGCTTGAGAGCATTGTTATTGATGATAATTGTGTAGTGATGTGACTTTCTTGTGTGTGTGTCACACATATTACGATTTTTTTGTGTTATTTTCAATGTGCTACTTGGTGTCTCTGATTTTACATGTTGACTTGAGTTGTGATAGTACACTTGCACAAGTATATACCGTAACATATTATTTATACCAGTCAAGGAGTATGAAGCTTGATGTTCATTGATCATGTACGTGTATTCTTGTATACCTGCCTTCTGTGTGTGGAATGGACTATGGCACGTGAGTTTCTCGTGCGGATATGAGATATTTTTTCTAGTGGCACATGAGTTGTCCGTGCAGATCTGAGTCATTAATGGTATTGGCTAGTGAGTTGTCCGTGCAACACGTGAGTTGTCCGTGCGGTTGTGATTGATAATGTGGGCACGAGATACCATGTGATTATGATTCTTTATTTTAGACTCGTGATTGTGATTGTGAGGTGTGGTACCTCGAGGTGATTCTTGTGTAAACCTTGTGATAGAACGGTTTATTATTTGGTTGTCACTTGTTTCCTTAATTCGTTTCGCTGGTAACATAACTATGTTATGATTACTTGCTGAATTATGACATGTTTATTCCTTTTTGCTATTTGTTGTCCCTAGTTTCCATTGATAGCGTTATATTGTTATTTTTCCATGTTTAGCTTTACATTGATATATGTTCCTCTATTTGCTGTATATTAACGTTTTGCACAGGTTACTATGTCTAGAAGGTGTCTTGACTTGAACCTCATCACTACTCCACCGAGATCAGTCTTGATACTTACTAGATACCGCTGTGGTATACTCATGTTACGCTTCTGCGTATTTTTGTGCAGATCCAGGTACTTTGGAGAGTGCCGGACGTTAGTTAGCTGCTTGTGATTTGCTACGGAGACTTCAAGGTATACATGTCATGGCTTTCGCACGCCTAAGAATCACATCCTATTGTCTTTCATTATTACTGTTTATTTTAATTCCAGAACAGTATTGTATATAGAGATTTCTCGTGAACTCTGTAGAGCTTATGACTCGGTACTAGCTATTTTGGGAAAGTTGTATAACTATTGATCGATTTTAGCTATGTATGTCATTTACTGTTTTATGTTTAATGACTAAATGGTTTAATTCAGTTAATAACTCAGCATGTGTTAGGCTTGCCTAGACTTAGGGACTAGGTGCCATCACGATCCTCAAGGTGAGATTGTGGGTCGTGACAAGTTGGTATCAGAGCTTTAGGTTCATAGGTGCTACGAGTCATAAACAAGTTTAGTAGAGTCTTGCGGATCGGTACAGAAATATATATACTTATCTTTGAGAGGCTGCAAAACTATTAGGAAACTTCGCTTCTTTCATTCCTCTCATGCAAATTTATTGATTTCGGAGTTTGAGCCTTTGTCATTCTATTCTCTTATAGATGGTGAGGACACGAGCTTCAGTCACTAATGATGCTACCCCTAGAGCCAATGTTTCTAGGGGTGGGGGCAGAGGCAGAGGCCGAGGAGGAGCACGTGTTACAGCTAGGGCACTTGCCAGAGCAACAGCTGAGGAGCCACCAGTAGCTCCGGTTGGGGAGCAGGCACCTGAGACGCCTGTCGCTACCCCTAGACTTCAGGAGACTCTGACTCATTTCCTGAGCATGTTTGGTACCATGGCTTAGGCGGGATCGATTTCGATTGCACCGGCTACTTCACAGGCTCAGGGAGGAGCTCAAACTCTCACGGCCTGCACTCTCGAGAAGCGGATCCATGTTGATCAGGTTTCGGGTATTATTCCAGCACCGCATGTTATAGCGGTTCAGCCTGAGGTCAGGCCAGAGGTATCAGAGGAGGAGCAGAAGAGGCTTGAGAGGTTCAAGAAGTATGACCCTCCTACTTCCAGTGGCGCAGTTACTGAGGATGCGCAGGATTTTCTGGACAAGTGCCACTGTATTCTCCGCTCTATGGGCAATATGCAGGTGAGCGGAGTAGCCTTTACTACATTTTAGCTATCAGGGGTGACATATAGTTGGTGACAGGCTTATATAGAGGGTAGGCCAGTTGATGCAGTGCCACTCACTTGGGCTTAGTTTTCATATATGTTTTTGAGTGAGTTTGTTCCCCAGACCCTCTAGGATGCATAGCGTACGGATTTTGAGCAGCTGCATCAGAGCACTATGACGGTGTTGGAGTATGCCATCACGTTTAGTGAGTTGTCCCGTCATGCACCTGTGTTGGTTTTTACAGTCAGAGAGCGAGACTGCAGATTCATCGAGGGGCTTAGTTATGGTCTTAGATTCAGTATGGCTCGGGAGTTGGAGATAGATACTCATTTTTCAGCAGGTTGTGGAGATCGCTAGAAGGATAGAGCACATCTATGGTTTAGAGAGGGAGGATAGGGAGGCTAAGAAGCCTCGTGGACTGGGAGGATCTACTAATCCCTATTTTAGGGGCAGAGCGCGTCATGGTAGAGGTTTTGTTGGTCATCCTGTTCATTCTGTACTTTAGGTTTTGTGTGGTACTTCAGTTAGCCACAGGTCCCAAAGTACTCGTTCTAGATAGTTTCCACAGCCACGTCAACAGAGAGGTTGCTTTGAGTGTGGGGATACTAGGCATTTTGTGAGAGATTGTCCCATACTCCGAGTGATTGTTCCTTAGAAAGGTGCTCAGGCTATAGGTTCTGCTCTAATTGCCGCTACACTTGCGCAACCAGCTAGAGATGGGGGATAGACATGTAGAGGGCATCCTAGAGGGAGAGACCATCCCCATTGCTATGATTTCCTAGTAGGCTGGAGGCCGCTGCACCAGATGATGTCGCTACATGTATGGTTTCGATTTGTTATAGAGGTGCATCAGTTTTATTTTGATCTGGTCTTATTTATTGGTATGAGTCCTTTTATCTTGCTTCATATATGGTTGTGTTTCATGGTTCTTGTACTCTATTTGGGTGTCTGTACTAGTTGGGTATTCTATTATGATTGCCCATGTATATCATTCTACTTTGATCGCTATTGAGGGTCATGAGGCTTTGGTGGAATTTCTATTAGTTGATACAATAGGTTTTGATGTGATTTCTGGATGATTTGGCCACGACTTGTGATTTAGGTGTCCTACAAGTATGGGAAGTCTGTTATGTGTTGTGGTTTTGGTTCTACGAGATTGAGTTGGTAGAGTGTTTTAGTTGTTGAGATTCTTATATGACTTGTGAATCCCAGTGGAGGATAGGAACCTTGTATTCTTTGTGGATAGGTGTGTTTGTATCGGGCTATGTACCGTGGTGGGGTCATATTAGGGTAAGATTCGTTGTGGTTGTTGTGTGTCTTTGCTTCTTTCTTGTAGGATGGATTCGTAGTATGGTATCGATGGGGAGTCATACCTGTTGGACTTGTTTGGTAGTTCTCTCATGTTTCTCTTTCCATATTCGTCAAATTTGAGTTGTGCTTGATGGATTTGGATTGTGATGTATGTGCCCAGGTGGCGTTCGGTGTGGCTTGTTAGTCAGATGAGTAGTTATGGTTTTTGCACGTTTCTTATATCATTATCAGTGTTGTGAAGGTTTGGAACAAGGTTCTAGTCAATATAAGGCTATTTACTGGTACCAAATTTGGTAATGGGCAGCGATTGGGGTCAGAGTTGTTGCTATGGGCATATGGGTGATATGTTACGTCATGAGGTTATACCTTTGTGGGTGTGCGCATGAACTATTGCAGCTTGTTGAGGATTATGCAGTGTGTTTATGTGAGAATAAGGCTCTTGGTAGATGTGAAAATTTTGTTCTAGAGCTCATCGACATGAGTGGAAGGAGTAATCTTCTGTTGAGATTGTGTTGTTGGGATTATATCGGTTGGGGTGATGTGGGATCACCCATGTGTATGTGTATGGTGAGTTTATACAATGATTTGATGACTTTGGAACGACTCTTGGCACGTTCGAGGATGATTATTTGTTTAAGAGGGGGAGAATGTAACGATTCGACTGGTCGTTTTTGAGCTTTAGCGTTCCGCTCAGTAGTTCGAGGTCTTGAGTAGCTTCTTATTGTGTATTATGACATGCGTGTATGGTCAGTTTCGATTTTCGAGTATTCCGGGATTGATTTGGAATAATGTTTTTCATTTTAGAAACTTAAGTTGAAAATGTTAACCGAGGTTTGGCTTTTGTGAAAAGGCCCACGGAATGGTATTTTGATGGCTCCGATAGGTTCTTATTGTGATTTTGGATTTGGACGTATGCCCGAAATTGAATTCTGAAGTCCTTAGGTTGATTTGACTTATTTTGCCGAAAGTTGGCAATTTGAGGTTTAGAATGTTTCCTTATGTTTGGCCGTAGGCTGACTTTTTGGCTATGTTGGTGGATTTTGGTTTTGGGACTTGAAATAGGTCCATTTTGCTAGTTGGAACTTGTCTGTAAAATTTGGTGTAATTTGGAGTTGGTTTGATAGGATTCAGATGTTTGGTTGCAATTCTAGAGGTTCTTGAGTTTTATTTTGAACTTCATGCGTTTTGATGTCCGATTCATGGTTCTAGGTATTATTTTGGTATTTTGCTCGCGCGAGCAAGTTTGTATGATAGTATTTACTTGTGCAGATGTTTGGTTTGGATCCCCGAGGGCTTGGTTGAGTTTCATACGTGTTTCAAATTGGATAGAACTCATTTTTTGGTTGCTGGTGTGCTGGTGCTCCAGTTATCGCAATTGCAAGCACCAACCTCGCAATTGCAAAGTGAAAAGTGGGGGCAGGTAGCGCAGTTGCAATGCCTCACTCGCAATTGCAAAGTAAGGCTGGGACTGGACAGGGTCACAATTGTTATCATGTGGTCGCATTTGCGAGAGGAGCAAACTTCGCAAATGCGAAGTCAACGTCGCATTTGCGACATTCCTCAAGTTTGTTAGGTGCTATAATTTTGAGCTATTCTTTGCAATTGTATGGTCGCAATTGCGACATATACACCTGAACAAAAGAGCTGGGCAGACGGGTTTTGGCTTCATTTTTCATAATTTGGAACCCTAAACTCAGTAGGAGGCGATTTGGAAAGGGTGTTTTCACCTATAATCACTGGGGTAATTGATTTTGATCAATTTTTAATTATATTATTATGATTATATATGAGATTTAATATCAAATTGATGAGAATCTAAGAGAGATTTTGGGGATTTTTTCCTTATTTTGAAAAATAAAAAATTGGGATTTGAGAGTCGAATTGGACTTGGATTTGAAAATAAATTACATATATGGACTCGTGCGATCATGGGTAGTCAAGATCTACCCTTGGACTCGGGTTTTGACCGGGCGAGCCCGAGGTTGACCTTTGGAGAAATGTGTAAAGACCTTAAATTTATTTATTGGAATTGGTTTCTCTTGCATTATTTGATGTTATTAAGTTATTTTTGGTTATAGTTGGGCCGTGCAGGGGCGAATTTTAAGGGAAAAGCTATTTTTGAGTGTTGATTTGGCCTAGTTGAGGTAAGTATCTTGACTAACTTTGTGTGGGGGAATTACCCCTTAGGATTGAGTTTGATTGTACTATTTGAACTATGTGAAAGATGTGTGCATGATGTGACGAGTGTGTACACGGGCTTATATGTGGTATTTGAGCAGTTTTGGACTCTTAGGTTACTTATAAACACTTGATTGAAGGTATTATTATTTGTTCTATCTTTCGTTGTCAAGTTTATTCTTACATGCCTTAATTGAAGTTGTGTTAACATACTCTAGTTCCCATTGTCAAGGTTACTCTTATATGCATTTAATTAAAGTTGTCATGCCATGTTATATCTTCCATTGTCGATTTCACTCTTACATGCTTTAATTGAAGTTCATGTTACCTCTCTTATTGTTGAGTTATTCTTAATTGATGCTTTCATTATATATTAACTCTTTCATTGTTGAGTTATTCTTATTTCAAGTCATCATTACATGTTATCTCTTTCATTGTTGAGTTTATTCTTCCGTTTTATTGATTTGTTATCATTCTTGTGTTGATTTACCAACCGTACTCTCGTGTTATTGTTATTGTTGTTGTACTCAGTGTTGTTGAGTCATGTGCTATGTATTGTTGTAGTACTGGTATTGTTGTTATGGCAATATTGTGGCATATGGGCACGTGTGATGCGAGTTGTTATGTTGTATTATTGTGTTTTTGGTACACATGGCATTGTTGAAAGGATTGTCGAGGTGTTTGCACGTGAGTTATCTGTGCTATTGTTATTATTGATATTTGCACATGCAGTGAGACAAAGAGGGCTATATATGTTTGGTTTGCGCATGTGGCGAGACAAGGTGGGATAATTATTGATCTGTGTGTGGTGAGACAAGGGGGCATTTACTTTATTATTGCGCACGGGGCGAGACAAGGGGGGTTATGTCAGGGATGATTTGTGATGGCCTGGGGGCATTGTTATTGATGACATTTGTGTAGTGGCGTGGCTTTCTTGTGTGTCATGCATATTACGAGTTTTGTTGTGTTGTTTCTAATGTGCTACTCGGTGTCCCTGATTTTACCTATTGATTTTAGTTATGATAGTACACTTGCACAAGCTTACTCATGTTATGCTTCTACGCATTTTTGTGCAGATCCAGGTACTTTGGAGCGTGCCGGACATTAGTTAGCTGCTTGTGATTTGCTACAGAGACTTCAAGGTATACATGTCATGGCTTTCGCACGCCTCAGAATCACCTTCTATTGTCTTTCATTATTATTGTTTATTTTAATTCCAGAACAGTATTGTATATAGAGATTTCTCGTGAACTCTGTAGAGCTTATGACTAAGTACTAGTTGTTTTGGGAAAGTTGTATAACTATTGATCGTTTTTAGCTATGTATGTCATTTACTAGTTTATGTTTAATGATTAAGTAATTTAATTCAGTTAATAACTCAGCATGTGTTAGGTTTACCTAGTCTTAGGGACTAGGAGCCATCACGATCCTCAAGGTGAGAATTTGGGTCATGACACATGTTTACAAAATTCACAAGCCGAGTGATAAATTACAACTTACCTTGTTGTAGTATTACTATTTATTTTATATGTATAATAATAATAATAACTCGTATATCTTTAATAGGGGTTACCAGCCAGATATGAATTTTACTAGTTATGAACCAACCAACTGTGGAAATATACCTGCTTTTGGAGGGATGGATTATGCTGGTCCATCGTCGAGCCATCAGTAATTTGATAATGTTCATCATGGGCTATCTAAAAATTATTAATAGTACGTTTAAACGTTAAAGTTAATATATTATGTTGAGATATACAAAATATTAATTATTCCATTGATTGTGCAGGAAGAATGAGCAACATGGCGGTCTTGTCCTAACTTAGTTGGGCGATGATGATATTTTGAATCGGGATATAGTAGATGCATAGAGTGAGGAAGATGATAGTGACTATGACAACAATGCTAATGAGTCCGGCGATGAAACAAACTTCTCATATAAGAGTGATAATGAGGAACCGCACATCACAGATAAGAGTGACAATGAGAAACTAGATTTAACGATGGAGTATGATGTCACCACTCAGCATGCTCGATATATGTAAACTCCACCTATCGTTAGACCAGCGGTGTACGAGTCGCATGTGCTATTTCATTCAAGGGAGATTCCCTACCTTGATCACTTGCTAGGTATGCCGGATATGGATGCCCTCACAAGGGATCTTGATAAAATTTGTACAGCAATGTGGGGTGAAAGTAGACCAACAGAGCTTTGTAATAATATGCTTTTTAATGACAAGGCTCACCTCAGTAGGGTGGAGCAAATTTACAGCATAAACAACTGCCATGAGATCGAGGTTGCTGAGTCATCTAAAAAAACATATAAGGTAGTTTTTCGTAGATGTGACCAAGGTTGTAAGTGGATGACGCATGGAAAAAAGTTGAAAACTAATATGTGGGTGGTGAAAAAATATATTGGCAAGCATACTTGTAATATGGACACATTCAATGGGAATTATTTTAACTTGAATGTTGATCCGATTTTCCTTATCTTGATTCCACACATTGAATCGCCCATAAAGTATAAGGTGAAGGAGTGCATAATATCAGTTGCGCAGGTATATGAGTATATCATTACAAAAAGGCATTTCTCTTGTGTAAATATGCGTTTGAGATTGTTTATGGCAATTTGGATAAGTCATTTGTGGCTCTACCAAGCTACATAGCTGCTTTGCAATACTTTAATCTAGGGACAGTTTTTGAATGGAAGCACGACTGGTATCCTGACATTGCAAAAAATATATTCAGATATGTGTTATGGATATTTAAACCATCCATTAATAGTTTGCTCATTGCCGGCCGATAATCTCCACAGATGACACACATGTGTACGGGAAGTATGATATAAAGATGTTAAGTGCGGTTGGGTAGATAGTAATGGACAAATATTTCCCCTCGCCTTTGCTATTTGTGCAAATGAGAGTCAAGAGAGTTGTATATGGTTTTTAAACCACTTGAAGAAGCACGTTGTGCGACAACATTCTGGTATTTGTCTAATATCTGATCGACATGTTGGGATTTTAAGTTTTGTGCGTGCTTTGGATGAATGAAATGAGTCGTACAGCTACCACCATTACTGTGTTAGGCACTTGAAGATCAACTTTCAGCAGGCTTATTCAAATAAGAGGTTGCATGATCTAATATATATGGCTGCAACATATCATCAAGAGAGGAAATTCTTGATGCGGATGGAATTGATTTGGCAGGAAGACGAAGAAGCTTATCTTTGGTTGAGAGATCTTGAGATTGATAAATGGACTCTGCATAAGGATGGTGACAAAAGAGGGGGAATTTAACTTCAAATTTCTCAGAGTCTTTCAATGGGTTGTTGAAGTCAGCCCGTGGACTGCCTGTCACCGACATAGTGTGAATGTCATTTAAGCAACTGGCGGAGAGGTTCGTTGATAGATTTCGTAGTGCATCCTCCTTGGTTGAAAAAGGTGTTCAAATTATGCCAAAATTGATGCATCGGTTTGAGCGTTATAGGTAGCGGTCACACTCGCATACATATTTACAATATTGCAGTGACCGAAATATGTTTACAGTTCGAACCAGTTTGCATCAAGGTCGTGGTAATAATACCCACACCATCAATGAGAGCATGTGATTATGTTCCTGCTATAAATGGATAATTTATCACATGCCATGATCTCATGCCATGAAGTGATTTAAACATACTGGGTTTGCGGCGATGAAATATATTGATAGAGAATATAGCATGGCTGCATAGGGGAACCCACAATAGGTTTTCATCCCAAATTCACACACCTTCAAGCTTTGCAGAATACGTCTTCCCCTCAACAATATGTCCAAGCAATTTTTAGATCTATATGTATATTATGGGTTTATTTTTTAAGGGACGTAAAACACATACCACTTATCATACACCAAATCAGTATAACAACCTATCATATTTTTTGTTAAGAAAGGGATTGATTGTATTCACTTTCTGACCCGTACCATGTGGATCTTTTGAGCTACCTTCACTCTTTTGCCTCTTCTTAAATTATTTATTAAAGGTAAGTGGAATTTTGAAAAGGCTCGGTTAAATAAATAACTTCAAAAATAATTTGGTTATACCTATCAAGAACAAAAAATAGATAGTTCAACATGACGCATATACAAGATGCGCTATTCAAATGCGCGCCTTGTCTTGTCCAACTGAAAAGGCGTATACGCACTTGTACCATAATAATTCATTTACTAGTTCAATATGGCGCATGTACAATATGCGCTATGTAATAGTACAAACGAATATTATTGTGCGTACTTCAGAAAAAATAGTACAAATCAAATGTGTGTCTTGTCTTGTCCAACTGAAAAGGCGTGTATGCACTTGTATCGTAATGATTCGTTTACTAGTTCAATATGGTACATGTACAATATGCGCTATGCAACAGTACGAACGAATATTATCATATGTACCTCAAAAAAATGGTACAAAATTAAATACACGCCTTGTCTTGTCCCACTGAAAAGGCGTGTACGCAGTTGCACCGTAATGATTCGTTTACTAGTTCAACATGGCGCATGTACAATATGCATTATGCAATAGTTCATAAAAAAGAAGTACAAATTAAATGCACACCTTGTCTTGTCCTACTAAAAAGGCGTGTACTCACTTGTATCGTAATATTTCGTTTACTAGTTCAACATGGCGCATGTCGAATATGCGTTATGCAACCTAAAATCACCCATTCTTACCTTTAAATACTCCAAACATGTTACTTCATTCTTTGCAAATTCTCACAGCTTAAACCACCAATTAATTTTTATTTTTAAATTTCAAGTTCCAGTAATACGATATGTCTGGCCGCGATGAGGTCCCTAGGTGTTACGGTGGGAAACGCACAATTTTGAAGTTATGCTGGGGCACTTGTAATCTAGGACGCAGACGTTGGATGTTTAAATACATTGTAAGTTATTAATATGCAAATTTATGTTGGTTATTCGAATAATTATTATATAAAATGATACAGTGATAGTCGTTTGTTATCATGACCATTTGTAGGAGAAAAATCAATGTAGTTTTCAAGAATGATGAACCCATTAACCATGAATACTACAAATCATGCTTACTAAACCTTTTAAAAGATATCGGGGGGAGTAAGAAATGAATATCTTGAAACTCGAAGAAAAATATTACAATGCTAAAAAAGAAGTAGAGGCATTGAAGGAGAAATTGCAAGAAGCCGATGAACAAAATAATCGACTACAAGAGAAATATTATTGGTTGAAGCAGAGAATAATAAGCGATAGTGACTAAATAAACACATGGCTACTTTAATTGTATTGTTTATCTTAAATTTTAGATTTCATGTATTATGTGGTTCTGATATTTAATTAATAAATAATATTAAAACTTAAAATATTAAGGTAATAATATTAAACATAAAATAATATTTACGCAAAACTATTGTTTAATATAATATATACAAAGCAAGCTGACTATCAATGTGTTCCACATCCTGTATGCTTTGGTGCATTGGCTGGCCTAAGGTGCATACCCTATCAACCGGCCTCGCTATCAGGATCATCCTCATCTCGTCACCTCTTTATCTGAGGATGCATTATAGCATGATCGTTTGGAAGGCTAGCTGGATCAGTAGAGGAGTCCACTGGGCCAGAAGTAAGCTACAAAAAATAAATTAATAATATATATATGATATATATATATATATATATATATATATATATATATATATATATATATATATATAGAGAGAGAGAGAGAGAGAGAGAGAACAATTATAGAAAAAAATAATTATTTTTATAGTCAAACCTGCATCTCAGCTGGCTCCTGAATGGAGTCCTGTGTCTCCGTGACACATGATGAAGAAATTTAAGAAAATATACCAAATATTTGTATACGGTTGAAATAGATTTCGGCCTCCGTACGTTTGATCGAGTCCAAATGGTAAGCGATCGAAGTAAGAGCTCGAGACGTGTTTCGAGGATAGTACATACAAGCCCCGAGCTCCAAGACCGATCAAGGAATCGGCTCGATATCATTAATAAATCCGTTACCAAATCGAACCGCAAGGCAAAGAGAAGGTTGTCGGAGATGCACAGACCGATTGACACTCACCCCGAATGTCGAACTCGAACTCAAGGACGAGGGCTCGATCCAATACTGGGCTCGAGCCAGTATCAAGCTCGCAGACAGGAGCCGTTGCAACCGCACTACGGAGAGAATCTTGATAGGAATCGAGGAAGAGACAATTCATCATGGTTTCTCCACTATATATTTTTTATTATAAATAAAGTAACATCCTCCTACTATAAAAGGGAGGAATCCTTGTAAGCAGAGGGACACTTTGGAAGAAAAGACTACTTCTATTTATTGAAGAAAATCTCTTAAGCTTATTTGACTCAACATACTCACTCTTCTAGTTCAATAATTTATATCTCGTTTCCATAGCCAAAAATCCTAACACTTCCACTTCTACGTATGATTTATGTCAGGCTATATCACATATTCTTAGAACTACTTATAAATTCAACTATATCCGATTTTTTGGGTAAACAGTTTGGTGCCCACCGTGGGGCTAAGGATAACGGTGGTTAATTGATACAAATCTGCAATACGCACCGGTTTACAACTACGAATCAGCAATGGCAAATCCTCGATTCATGGCTTTACCTATCGACCACGAAGCCGGCCTTCAGGATGAAACCAACAACTTGATACCTAGGGCTGGAAGGCCACTTAACAATGTCACTAAAGCTCGAGTCGAAGTACCTGAAATCTGAGTCGAAGTACCACTAGATGTCAATTCACAACTGGCTCTTAAGGCGAACCAACGTTCCGAACAGGAAAAAAGCATTCAGGGCGGTACTCGATCCGTAGCTCGAGATGCCCATAATGTGGAGGAGATTGGAGTCAGCTTACGGATGATCTTCGAGATGTTGCAAGCCCAACAAATAGCGATACCTCAGTTGCAGAGCCAAACTCAGGTACAAAGCAGGCCGGAGCCCGATCCGCTTCGGGAAACCACCCACAGAACGGAGCCAGCCATAGTGAAGTCAAACGAGCAAGAATCGGGGACTACTCTAGAAATTATCAAATTGCTCGAGAAACTCACAAAGCAAGTCGAAGCCAACGATAAAAAAGTAGAAACATATAATTCCAGGGTCGATCAGATCCCGGGAGCTCCACCAATGATAAAAGGGCTAGATTCGAAGAAATTCATCCAAAAGCCTTTTCCCTCGAGTGCAGACCCAAAACCAATCCCCAAAAAATTCGGTATGCCCGAAATTTCCAAATATAACGGTACGACCGATCCCAACGAACACGTCATCTTTTACATGTGTGCCTTCAAGGGTAAAGATTTGGAAGACGACGAGATTGAATCCGTGTTATTAAAGAAATTTGAAGAGACCCTCTCAAAGGGAGCGATGATTTGATATCATAATTTACCCCCAAATTCCATCGATTCTTTTGCCATGTTAGCAGTTTCGTTTGTAAAGGCACATGCCGGTGCCATAAAGGTTGCAACGAGGAAATCGGACCTCTTCAAAGTGAAGCAAAGTGGTAATGAAATGCTGAGGGAGTTCGTGTCCCGATTTCAAATGGAACGTATGGAAATTGCCACCGGTCACAGACGACTGGGCCTTCTAAGCTTTCACCCAAGGGTTGAACGAGCAAAGTTCAATAACATCACGTCGGCTGAAGCAAAATTTGATCGAGTATCCAGCAATGACTTGGGCGGATGTACACAACTGATATCGGTCAAAACTCAGGGTCAAAGACGACCAGTTGGGAGCTCCTTCCGGATCCATGCACCAGAACAGGGCAAATATTAAAAACTAGAGGGATATCAACAGAGAACGAAGGTCTAGCAGAGACCGATATCGACTGTACGTCGCAGATCGAATGAACAATGGCTCAGCACACAATTCCGCTCGGAAAAATTGAAGGAGTGAACGAGGACAAAATTCTCGGGGGCTTATGAGCAAGAGTGGCTTCGATAAATATGGCGATACTATAGAGGCACCTCGGCTATCGGAGTACAATTTCAGCGTCAACGCATTGGGCATTGTATCGACGATCGAAAGAATCAAAGATACTAGGTGGCCCAGACCCATGCAAACCAACCATTCCCAAAGAAACCCGAATTCGATATGCAAGTATCATGGCAGACAATTAAGAGAAGAGGTAGCCCGCCTATTCGATGAGGGCCACCTTCGAGAGTTCCTCAGCGACCGAGCCAGGAATCAATTCAGAGAAAGGGACGCCAGCAAAAAGGATAAACACGAGGAACCTCTGCATATCATTCATATGATCATCGGTGGAGTCGATACTCTGCAAGGGCCCGTGCTCAAGTACGGCAAGATACCGGCCATAGGGGAAAAATGAACTCGAGGTTATGTACTCGAGGGCACTTTATCATTCGGAATTGAAGAAGCCGAGGGCATCTCTTAACCTCACAATGACGCTCTGGTAATTTCTATCCTATTAAATAAAGCTCAAGTTAAGCGTGTTTTAGTGTATCCAGGTAGCTCTGCAAATATCATCCGATCTTGGGTAGTGGAGCAGCTCGGTTTGCAGAATCAAGTCATGCCTGCAGCTCGAGTCTTGAACTGCTTCAATATAGCCAGTGAAACGACTAAAGGGGAGATTACTCTACCAGTGAATGTAGCCGGAACCATCCAAAATACCAAATTCCACGTAATCGAAGGGGATATGAGGTACAATGCCCTACTCGAAAGACCTTGGACCCACAATATGAAGGCAGTGCCTTCGACCCTCCATCAAGTAATGAAATGTTTGCGGTCGATGAAGTAACACCGATGCCAATGCTATCGGTCTCGAAAAGATCGGGCACTAAAGATAGATGAGAAACCAAATAGCAATCACAACCACCAGTCTCGACCGAACCGGTGGAACAAGCAATTGAGGATGACGAGGAAAAGTTTCTGACACCTCGACCCTTCATCATCCCCGACGACTCCAAATCTACGATCGAAGAACTGGAGCAGGTTATATTAATCAAATCTACCCGAGAAAAAGGTATACCTAGGAACGGGATTGACCCCCGAACTCAGGGAAAAACTCATTCAGTTTCTTATTGATAAACATAGACTATTTTGCTTGATCCCATTTAGACATGGCAGGGATCCCACCATCAATAACAACGCACCAGCTGATCTTGGACCCTAGGTTCAAATCGGTGAAGCAAAAAAGAAGACCTCAGTCCGAGGTAAAACACGCATTTGTAAAGGATGATGTAACTAAACTTCTCAAAATAGGATCAATTCGGGAGGTAAAATATCCCGAGTGGTTAGCCAACGTAGTTATAGTCCCTAAAAAGGGGAACAAACTTAGAATGTGCATAGATTATAAAGATATAAACAAAGCATGCCCCAAAAATTATTTTCCACTACCTAGCATCGATCGCATGATCGATGCCATAGCCGGCCACGAGATCCTTACTTTTCTCGGCGCTTACTCTGGGTATTATCAAATTCGAATGGGCCTGGAGGACCAGGAAAAGACTTCATTTATCACCAAGTACGGAGCCTATTGCTATAATGTAATGCCATTCGGGATAAAAAATGCATGAGCTACTTACCAACGCCTAGTGAATAAAATATTCGAAGAACAAATAGGTAAGTCGATGGAAGTTTACATTGATGACATGTTGGTTAAGTCCCTGCATGCAGAGGACCATTTGACTCATTTGCAGGAAGCGTTCAAGATCTTAAGGAAATACAACATGAAGCTCAACCCCGAGAAATTTGCTTTCGGGGTTGGATCGGGCAAGTTCCTTGGTTTCATGGTATCGAATCGGGGAATTGAGATCAACCCCGACAAAATTAAGGCCATCGAAGACATCACCATTGTAGATAGCATGAAAGCAGTACAAAGGCTGACCGGGCGGATAGCTGCCTTAGGCCGATTAATTTCGAGGCCATCAGATCGAAGCCACAAGTTCTTCTCCCTACTCAAAAGGAAGAACTATTTCACCTGGACCCCGGAATGCCAACAGGCACTAGAACAATTGGAGTGGTACCTATCGAGCCCACCACTACTTCACACTCCGAGGACAGATGAGAACCTGTACTTATACTTGGCGGTGTCGGAAATCACGCTAAGTGGCATCCTAATTCGAGAAGATCAAGGTACACAATTTCCTATTTATTTTGTAAGTCGGACCTTAGGAGAAGCAGAGACTAGATACCCTCACTTAGAGAAATTAGCACTTGCACTAATAAGCGCCTCTAGAAAGTTAAGACCATACTTTCAATGTCACCCCATATGCGTTTTAACCATTTACCCACTTCGCAATATTTTTCACAACCCGAAACTATCGGGTCGATTGGCCAAATGGGCTGTCGAACTCAGTGGGTACGATATCGAATATCAACCCCGTACGACCATCAAGTCCCAAATTTTAGCGGACTTCGTGGCCGATTTTACGCCAACCCTCATACCCGAAGTTGAAAAAGAACTCTTGTTAAAATCGGGTATGTCGTTGGGGGTTTGGACCCTCTACACATATGGTGATTCAAATGTGAAGGGGTACGGGCTTGGCATCATACTGAAACCTTCCACAGTTGGCATTATTAGACAGTCCATCAAAACCACTAGATTAACTAACAATGAGGTCGAGTACGAGGCCATGATTGCAGGTCTCGAGCTAGCTAAAAGCCTGGGAGCATAAGTTATTGAAGCCAAATGTGACTCTTTACTATTGGTAAACCAAGTAAACAAAACTTTTGAGGTTCGAGAAGATAGGATGCAAAGGTATTTGGACAAATTACAGGTAACTCTACACCGTTTCAAAGAATGGACCCTACAACATGTGCCTCGAGAACAAAACTGTGAGGCCGATGCACTCACAAATTTGGGGTCGTCGGTCGAGGAAGATAAGATCGACTCGGGGACTGTCGTTCAACTCTCGAGATCTATAATCGAGGATGGACATGCCGAAATAAGTTCCACGAGCTTAACCTGGGATTGGAGGAATAAGTATATTGAATATTTAAAGAATAGAAAACTCTCATCGAACCCTAAAGAATCGAGGGTTCTACGAACCAAGGCTGCTCGATTCACGCTGGTTGAAGATGGAACATTATACAAAAGGACGTTCGACAGACCACTGGCGGTATGTTTGGGACCCGGAGACACCAAATATGTTTTATGAGAGGTTCATGAAGGCACTTGTGGAAACCATTCCGGCGCCGAACCATTAATTCGCAAAATCATCAGAGCAGGGTACTACTGGGATATCATGGAGAAGGACACTAAGGAGTTTGTTCGAAAATATGATAAATATCAAAGGTTTGCACTGATGATCCACCAACCCAGAGAGCAGCTTCATTCGGTCATTTCTCCATGGCCATTCATGAAATGGGGTATGGATATCATTAGCCCTTTACCATCGGCCCCAGGTAAAGCTAAATTCATTCTGTTTATGACTGACTATTTCTCTAATTGGGTTGAAACACAAGCGTTAGAAAAGGTGAGAGAAAATGAGGTCATAGATTTCATCTGGGACCACATCGTGTGTCGATTTGGGATACAGTAGAAATACGATGCGACAATGGTAGACAGTTTATTGGTGGTAAAGTGACGAAATTTCTCGAAGACCATAAAATAAAAAGAATACTTTCTACACCATATCATCCTAGCGGGAACGGACAGGCCGAATCAACGAACAAGATTATCGTCCAAAACATAAAGAAATGATTGAACGAAGCTAAAGGAAAGTGGATAGAAATTTTGCCCAAAGTACTTTGGGCATATCGGACAAGATCTAAATCTAGTACAAGAGCAACCCCATTTTCCCTAGTGTATGGATCTGAAGCTCTAATTCCGGTCGAAGTCGGGGAACCAAGCACAAGGTTCCGACATACATCGGAAGAATCGAACTACGAGGCAATGAATACTAGCCTTGAATTATTAGATGAAAAATGAGATGCGGCACTGGTTCGAATGGCTGCACAAAAATAACGAATCGAAAGGTACTACAACAGAAGAACCAACCTCCGCCATTTCAAGGCCGGGGACTTTGTCCTAAGGAAGGTCATCGTTAACACTCGAGATCCTAATGAAGGGAAGCTCGGACCAAATTGGGAAGGACCCTATCAAGTCCTCGATACAGTCAGGAAAGGGTCTTATAAACTTGGAGCAATGGATGGAAAACCGTTACCAAACAATTGGAACATTTTGCTTCTCAAACGATATTACTGTGAAGGTATGATTTTCTCCTCTATCGTCTATATACGTACATTCGACACTAACTCATTGTAGGAATTCAACGAAAAACATCAAGACCTCTGGTTTCAAAGCACACGCTGTACTCTTTTTCCCTCAAGTTTGGCTTTTATCCAAAATGGGTTTTTCCGACAAGGTTTTTAACAAGATAACAACTATGTGCTGCCCGGGGACAAATCAATAGTATCTGAGGATCCTTCATAATCCATCTCGAATACTAGGGGCCTACCAAGCGAATAAATCAAGTTTGGCACAAGAAAGTTGCTCCATATCAAATTCATGACAAACAGGGTCTCGATAGAGAAAGGTGTAAGGGCCAAATGGTCAAAACGAACCATGCCCACGTAGTTTCGCTCGGACTCTGGCACAAGATACAAACACATGTGTAATGACTTATAAAGGAGAACTTCTTTTTCAGATATCTCACACTTTGAAAAGATTTTCCTACTTCATGATTCAAACAGGCTTAAATGCCAACCACCATAAAAGGCATACGGGCTAAGATATTCTAAGTTCGAGCTCAAAACAATCACTCACTCAAGTTATAGCCCAAGGGGTATCTTACTTCGAGTTCGAGCAATCACTCACTCTGTCATAAAAAGCCTACGGGCTAAGATATTCTGAGTTCGAGTTCTAAACTATCACTCACTCAAATTAAAGCCTAAGGGCTATCTTACTTCGAGTTTGAGCAATCACTCGCTCGGTCATAAAAATCCTACGGGCTAAGATATTCTGAGTTCGAGTTTGAAACAATCACTCACTCAAATTAAAGCCTAAGGGCTATCTTCCTTCGAGTTCGAGCAATCACTCATTCGGTCATAAAGAGCCTACGGGCTAAGATATTCTGAGTTCGAGTTCGAAACAATCACTCACTCAAATTAAAGTCTAAGGGCTATCTTACTTCGAGTTAGAGAAATCACTCACTCAGTCATAAAAAGCCTACGGACTAAGATATTCTGAGTCCGAGTTCGAACCAATCACTCACTCAAATTAAAGCCTAAGGGCTATCTTACTTCGAGTTCGAGCAATCACTCACTCGGTCATAAAATGCCTACGAGCTAAGATATTGTAAGCTCGAGTTCGAAACAATCACTCACTCAATTATTAAAACCTAAGGGTTATCTTACTTCGAGTTCGAGCAATCACTCACTCAATTGTCAAAGCCTAAAGGCTATCTTGCTTCGAGTTCAAACATTTACTCGACTACTAAGCCTGTGAGCTACTTTTATTTCGAGCTTGAGCGAATACTCACTCGACCACTAAGCCTGTGAGCTACTTTTATTTCGAGCTCGAGCGAATACTCACTCGGCCATAAAGGCTACGAAGGCCAAATTCGATGAAGTCACCTAAATCCTCATAAAAACATCCGCAAGGCACGAATGAAATACTTGCGAAGCAAGGCAATAAAAGAAAAGGATATTTGCATAGATATACAAGGGTGGTTTACATAAATGAATGCAACATAGAAGAAGCTAAGGGCTAAGCTTCTAGATTATCATCGAGAGTGGTCTCTTCTCTACCGGGCTCCCCCTCATTTTCAGACCCGCTATTGCTACCTTCATCCTCATCATCATCATCGCCATTATAAGCCAAGGCTTCAGCTTCAGCTTCGAGCTCTTTAGTCCTTTTTATCTCTTCAGCAATGTCAAAACCTCGAGCGTGTATTTCCTCGAGGGTCTCCCTCCGAGACCGACACTTAGCAAGTTCGGCAACCCAATGTGCTTGAGTGTCGGCAGTATCCGCTGCCTCTCTTGCCTCCATTTGAGCAGCCTCGGCATCAACCCAATACACAGAAATAGACTTGTCCGCCATGACTTTCGATGACTCAACCTCTGCCTTGGCCTCAGCAAGCCGTGTTTCGAGGACCTCGATCCTCTTGGCCTGAGCCGAACCCTTTTGCTTGACTCTTCGAAGCTGAACATCGGCCGATAATAATTTGGCCAAGATGGTTTCTTTTTCTGTAGCTAGGCGGTCGATAGTCTCCTTCCACCGGTTACATTCGGCCTTGATTTGATCGACTTCTTCCCGAAGCAACCCGATCTTTTCCACCTTTTGCTGCAGCTGAGATAACGAAGGGTGAGCTTCCACAGTTGGGTCAAACCCATACTCTAACAGAACAAGGCTCACCTATTTATCTAGCTCGGCCTCTTCATCACGAGCCTTAGCCAAATCTGCTTTGAGGTCCTTTATAGTCTCGTCCTTTTGCTGCAAAGAAGCCGAAGAGCATCTCTCTCCTTGAGACCTTTTGAAGCTTGATCTCACACTGGCTGAGGTCGACTCGAAACCTGCTAATGGCCTGCACAGTAGGGAAAAAACACAAGTCAAGTTTAGAAAAGAACAAAGAAATAAAGCACAGTAAAATCATTACCCGAGAAATGAAACGTTGGGCCTCTTCTAGGAGAAGGGAAGCGTCACTAATGTCGGAGGCATCATCGACTCCAGTGAAGCAATCCTGAAAAGGGTCGCCTACACTACAGCCTCCGCCCATATCGGGGGTCTTCAATTCTCGAGCTTCCTTTAACGCCTCCTCAGAAAAGGTCGGAAGAGAAGGCAAATGATCCATTGTCAGCGTCCCGAGCGAATCGCTCGGGATGTTTTGATTGAGACTCGGGGTACCGGAACCGACCCCGACCGGTATAGCCATCATCGGCTTAGAAGGTTTGGTGACCTAGATAGCTTTCGCAGATCGGATCACCAAAGCCAAGGCATCTTCTTCTTCTTCTTCTCTCAGTCATTGGACCGAGTCCGTCGAAAGAGCGATTGCCTTCCTCCTCACCCTTTGAGTTTTGGGCTTAGGGTCCTCTGACCGAGAGACGGCCTTTCGCTTCTTATCTTTCCCCGGTTCCGGGACCAGGGACTTGGTTCCTTCCTCACCACTCGAAAGCCTCAAAATAGCATCCTTGGTTACACCTGCATTAAAGGAAATCGGTAATGAATGGAGCATAAAAACATTTTGAAGAACACGAGAAGTGACCCTTACCGTGATTCTTGGCCTCCCATCTACCTTTTGCCAAATAACGCCAAATGCTTTCGGCATAAGAGGAAGTCGAGGCTAACTTTCGAACCCAATCCTCGAGGTCGGGTACCGCTTGTTGCATCCAAGGGGCAGCTGTATATCAGAGAAAGATATCAGATAGAATCGGAGAAAGATACAAAAAACAACGCTTATGAAAACCACTTACGGTCGAAATTCCATTCCTCGGGGAACGGCATCTTCTCTTCCGGAATAAGGTCGCGGGTCCTCACCCGAATATGACGGCCCATCCAACCCCGATCCTTGTCTTCATCGATGCTCGACATCAAAGCTTTCGATGCCCGACGAAGAAGCATGATTAGTCCTCGAAAGATTTGAGGCCGATACAATCGTATGAGGTGATTTAGGGTAAAATACATCCCCCCGGCCTTGTTGGAGAAGAAGCGAAGTAAGGTTACTATACACCATAAAGAATGATGAATTTGACCAAGGGCGACCTGATATCTTTTGCAAAAATCAATGATCACTGGGTCGACGGGACCCAACGTAAAGGGGTAAGTATAAACACTTAAACACCCATCCACATGAGTGATGACGCTCTCCTCGGGAGAAGGAATTTTCAACATGACCTCGAAACCCCAGTTGCAGTCTTTCCTCACAGCCTTGAGATGGCCCTCTATTATCGAGCACATGTACATCGACACATGCTCGCATCGACCTGGAACAGATGAAGGATTTTCAACCTTAAAATCGATCTTCAGAGTACATGGGCCAGGAACGTACTCAAGGGGAGGCGGCTCCACCGGCGCCTTGTCACCGGACGGTCGTGAAGAGGAAGCTTTCTCCTTCTGAGGTACGGTTTTTGAAGTTTTTGCCATTAATGTAAGAGAAAGAAAAGCGAAGGAAGATGAAAGATTGATGGTGCCAAATGCTGATGAAGGTGGCTCTGCAAGCGGTGAAATAAAGGCTGAAAAAGTAAGAAAATTTGGGAGATTGAAAATGTAAAAGTGGTCAATGATAAATGGAAGGGCTATTTATAGGCTCATACCGTGGCGGTTCAGTATCAGCGGTGGCCGACCACCGTATGATGTGCATTAAATACCTTGAAAGACTAAATCGACGGGATAGCTACGACATACATCACGATCGAGCCTAGTGAAAATGTCAGCTTACAATACGATCGAGCCGTCGAAAATCATATCGCGTCTCACCACATTCTTCCTGAGAAACGACGGGACTATCTGTATACGGTCGAAATAAATTTCAGCCTCAGTACATTTGATCGAGTCCGAATGGTAAGCAATCAAAGTAAGAGCTCGAGGTGAGTTCCGAGGATAGTACATACAAGCTTCGAGCTCCAAGACCGATCAAGGAATCGACTCGATATCATTATCAAACCCGTGACAAAATCGAACCGCAAGGCAAAGAGAAGGTTATCGGAGATGCACATACCGATTGTCACTCTCCCCGAATATCGAACTCGAACTCAAGGCCGAGGGCTCGATCCAATACCGGGCTCGAGCCAGTATCGAGCTCGTAGATAGGAGCCGTTGCAACCGCACTAGGGAGAGAATCTTGGCAGGAATCGAGGAAGAGACAATTCATCATGGGTTCTCCACTATATATTTTTTATTATAAATAAAGTAACATCCCCCTACTATAAAAGGGGAGAATCCTTGTAAGCAGAGGGACACTTTGGAAGAAAATACTACTTCTATTTATTGAAGAAAATATATTAAGCATTTTTGACTCAACATACTCGCTCTTCTAGTTCAATAATTTATATCTCATTTCCATAGCAAAAAATCATAACACTTCCACTTCTACGTACGATTTATGTCAGGCTATATCACATATCCTTAGAACTACTTATCAATTCAACTATATCCGATTTTTCGAGTAAAAATATTAATTATTACTGACTAATATTTAAATTAAAATAAATTACTAATAATGTTAAGATAGACAAACTTGCGTCACAGTGGTTTACAATACGAGCTCATCGACAGGACGAGAAGAACTTCGAGGTGGACTGGACAAGAGAAAGGCCGTGAAGTCGCCACCGGAGGTGATATCTCCTTCATTAAATGATTAAAAAATATTATCTTTACACTAAACAATAATACTATAATAGTGATATTTTAAAGATCAATAGGAAAATCCACTAACATGATCAGAACCGTAGCTCAAACGTATTGTCGTTTAGCGCATCTCACACCAGACGATCCTTCGCAACTCGCGATGTACCTGGACACTGATTTGTATGTGTAATGACCCGACTGGTCATTTTACTTTCTAGATTCCTATTCCCCTATTTAAGACTTTATGTATGTACTTTTACTATTTTATGACTTGTGTAGATGATTGGTTTGGTTTTCGAAGGGTTTGGGTTGAATTTAGAACACTTAGTTCCTTAATAGTGGCCTAAGGTGGCCAAAATTGATTTGAGTCAATATTTTTAGTAAATAACCTCGAAACTAATATTTGATAGTTCTAATAGGTTCTACAATAATTTTGGACTTGGGTGTATATTCGGATAGAGTTCCGGGTTATCCGGGAGCGTTTCGGAGCTTAATGTTGAAAGTTGGCGCCTTGAAGGTTTTAGAATTGCTTAAATTTGGTTTGAAGTAGACTTTGGTGCTATCAATGTCCGTTTGGGATTCTGATCCTATGAATAGGTTCGTATGATGATTTGTGACTTGTGCACAAAGTTGGCGTCATTCTGAGTTGTCTAAGTATGATTCGTCGCATTCAGAGCTAGTTGAAGAAGTTTAAAGTTCATAAGTTTATTAATTTAATTTTAGTGTACGATTCTTGGTTTCAATGATGTTTTATGTGTTGTTGACGTTTCGAGCAAGTCCGTATTATGTTTATGGACTTATTGGTGTATTTGGACGGGGTCACGGGTGGCTCGGATATGTTTCGGACCACCCGGAGTTAAGTCCAAAATTGCAAATATTCTACTGCTGGTTTCCTTATTCGCGAAGGCGGTGAAAGCCTCGCATTTGCGATTAAGGAATTGGGGCTGGGCACTTTTGTTCTATGTATTCGCGAGATTTGGGTTGCTATAGCGATGCTCTAGGGCCACTGACTCTCGCGTTCAAGGAGGTGAGGTTGCGATCGCGTAGTGGAAGGCCAGCTGGGAAGGGGTCTGGCTGGTAGCCTTCACGTTCGCGAAGGGTAGGCCAGGTTAGCCTTTGCGATCGCGAGGCTCCTGTCGTATTCGTGAAGAACATTTTCGGGGCCTTGGCAATTTCTGCCTTCGTGATCGCATATGCGGATCACTGGGCAGTAGCATTTTTAGAACACGGGACTTAGGCTCATTGTCTTCATTTCTCTCAACTCTTGGCAGATTTTAGAGCTCTTTGAAGAGGAATTTTCACCTAGCATCTCAAGGTGAGTAATTTCTACATAATGTGAGTTTAATACGTAGATTACATGTAGATTTTAATATAGATATTGTAGAAATTATAAGATTTTTATAGAAAAACTTAGGGTTTGATAAAATTGGGATTAGACCACGAAAATGATTATGGAATTGAGTAGAATTTTTATATTTGAGTTCATAAGGTCATGGGTAACATTATTCAACGAAAATATCCGGAATTCGGGCACGTGGGTCATGGGTTGACTTTTAGGAAATTTTCAAATTTGGTTGGGTAATTACTCTAATTAATTAAATTATGAACTTTTGGGCATATATTGGTTAGTTTCACAACCTTTGGCTAGTTTTGGATTGCTCGGCATTGATTTGAGGCAATTAGTGTGGTTGAAGAGGCGAGTAGCGAAACTGAAAGCGTGGTAAGTCTATTGCCTAATCTCTTAAGAGGAAATTATCCAAGTAGGTGCTTTACTTGTTATGTGCTACTTGTTGTGGGAGCTATGTACGCACGACGTGACGAGAGTCCGTACGTAGCTAAAATCATGCTCATGTCCGGTTAGGCTTTGGACTTAACCCATGCAATATTTGTACTACTTAAAGTCAACTTGTTAGTTTAATTACTTAAATGTATACTTGAAAAGGGATTATGTTGGGCTGAGCTTTATTACTTAGAGTTTTGACGGAATACCTAATTGTTGGTGAAAATTATGCTTTCTTTGAGCGTCATCCTTGTGTTGTAGTTGTTTGACACGTAGTTCGTAGAGTTACTCTATTCTTGTGGATCGAGTCCAATTCCTCGGCAATATATTTGAGATGCATCGATGGTATTTGAGACAGTCGAATGCCTCGGCAATTATTCTGGATCAGACCGTACGCCCTCGGCGTAATTCGTGTGCAATATCATTAGGAGTCAAAATATACATGATATTTCTTTCATGACTTGAGATTTGATAGTTACTTAATAGTTCATATTTATTAAGATGGCATGTGATATTTGGGGATTTTAAATTGATATTATGTTAAAGTGTCACGTTATTTACTATTTCTTATTCCATTGTTACTATTATATTTTATGCCTATTTATAATTCTTGTACTTTATTTATTGACCACTAGTAAGTGGCGATGTCAACCCCTCTTCACTACTTCTTCGAGGTTAGACTAGATACTTATTGGGTATACGTTGATTATGTACTTATACTACACTTCTGCACAAATTGTGCAGATACTAAGGCAGGTACATCTGGTATCCATTCAGGCACGCATCAGCATTATCCGAAGATCTAATGGTGAGCTGCTTCTCATGCTCCGATCTGCAGCACCCGGAGTTTCCTCCTTGTTGTATTTACTATTTCTTTCTATTTTATTTCGGACAGTAGATGTAGGGATTTTGTATATTATACTAGATTGCTCGTGCACTTGTGATACCAGATTTTTGGAATTACTAGTAGATGTTTATGGTTTTGCCTAACATTATTACCAATTCATTTTTATTTCTTATTTATGCGTTATTTCACCATGATATATTATACTTAGTTTTTTTATTAAATAAGATTCAAGATTTTTAATACTAATAAAATGAATAATTAAATGATTAGTTCAACGGTGGCTTGACTTGCGGCAATGTTGGGTGCCATCACGGCCTATAATGGGAACTGGGTCTTGACAGCATGCCTCGATGTGCTTGGAACATCATCAGAAAAGTAGGAAGCCCAATCATACGACGGGATATAGGCGCCTGCCATTGAAAACGTAACCGACTTACTAAATTGAGAAGTCCCCGGTGATAGCAGTTTGAACGTAGGCATATAATCACCAGTAACCGACTAACTAAATTGTGAAGTCCTTAGTGACAATAATTAGTTTGAAGGTAGGCATATAATCACCAGCATCGTGTGCCTCGCCCTGGTCAGCCAGCATACCCTCTGCAATATCTTCCATGGGTGCCTCAATTCCCCCTTCCTGGCCACCTCATCTACTCCGACCACCCCGACCACGCGGGCTACCCCATCCTATATGGCCATGCCTGACATATCTGGGCCATGATGGTAATCCTCTAGAAGAATATTCGTAGGATCAAAACCTAATTTTGCATCTGCTTGTGCAGCTACCAATGTGGTAGTAGCATGCGTAGAAACCTGACGACCCCAATGGTGCAGTAGTGGCGATGCTCCATCGCCTAATTATTGTTGCATCTCCAAACCCATATGGTGAATACAATGTAAGTCAATAGCCTGTATAGGATGTAACATATTAATTAAAGAAATTCAGTAAATGTAATATTATATGTAAATATATCAAATAATGTACCAGTGCCTCATGCATCCCGACGTATGTAAGGTACGAACGACCCTCCCATTGATCAGGATTACCTATCAGAGTACGAGAAACACGATGATACCAAGCCATGTGCTCGTGCTCACCATCAACACCATTATGTGGAGGGTCTGGCGGAAACGTGAAAACCTCTTATCCTAGTCCTTTATTCAGGACTTGAGCTAGGCCAAGTACACCTGGTCAACTTGACTGCGATCATAACGTTGGTAATAAGTGGCATACCAACTAGGATGAGCAGGTATTTGTTGTGGTCCGCCAAACTGTCGCAAGACTCTCCCTGTTGGATGCTGCTAAACTATATCTGGACATATCTGTTGACCTGAGGAGTTTTGGTTTTGATGATTGACAAAGGAACACATGCATGAACTAGGTCTATGGACATTGTACACAGGTGACAGACAGAATCAAGCAAAAGGCTTGCATGTGAAAGGGATAAGTATATTTCTGATAATCCCTGAATGAAAAGGTTGCATATTTGATAAGGAGCATGACTCCTTAATTGAAGAGAATTCTATCCAAGATAAGGAAGGAGTTAGAAGTTGAAGCTGACTAGAACTCTTCCACCAAGGAAGAGTAAAGCATTAGAACTCTAGTTAATCTTTATTTACCAACTCTATAAATATCAGTGTTGTTCTCTCTTATAGGTGACACACAAATACAAAAGTGAAAGCACGAATTGAGAACAAAATAGCAAGGCACTTTGTGAGCAATTCTTGTGAGACTCAAGAGTGTGATCCTGAAGCTACACAAACTAGATTGAAGAACCAACTCCATAAAGAGTTTTATATGTCTTTCTTTATTTCTAGTTCAAAGTGTAGTAGGCGTTTTGAGTTGCACCTTTCGGCTTTCTTAGAAGTAAATTGTACTAGGTACCTGAGTTGTATCATTCAAGTTAAAGTTAACTTGAAGTAGTCACAACATCCTATGGCGTGTTGCTACAAGGGTTAGAGTTAATCCTTAGGTTTGCAAGAAGTTGTAAACTCGAGTTGTATTGTTCAAGTTAGAGTTAACTTGAAGCATTCGCAACAGCCTGTGGCTGGTTGCTACAAGAGTTAGAGGTAATACTTAGGTTTGCAAGAGTTTGTAAACTATGTTGTGGCTCAGAGTTGTAATGAAGTATTTGAGAAAAATCCTATCGGGTAGTAGGTCGTGGTTTTTCACCTTTTGAGCCGGGCGTTTTCCACATAAAAAATCTTATGTTCTTTACTTTCTGCATTATTTATTCTGCAACTGTAGTGTAAGGAACACATAGAAGAACCAGGTCTTTCTATAATCTGTGCATGCAAAAAATTGGACACTACACAAATCACTCCTCCTCTTGTGTGGTATTGAAGTATAAAACATCAATTGGTATTAGAGCGGGTTATCCTTGAAGAGGCTAACACCTTAGGAAAAAATCAATAGGAGTGCAGCACCTGAAAATTGGGAAGGGCAATCCACCACTATCCAAAGATCACTACTATTCCTTGTGGAAGGATAGGAGAAGAAATCATTTGCTGATGACTGAAGAATGCTTTGGATGTGGTAAAAAGAACCACATGATCAAGAACTGTCCTATGTGGGAAATCAAGTGGAAAAAGAAGAGATCTAAAAGAAGAAATAGAAAGAAGGAACATGTTCATGATAAGAAGAACTATAACAAAGGGCCATCCAAAGAAATGATTGCTTCTTGGAAAGACAGTTCAAATGAGAAAATTGATGATGATGATGATGTTGAACGAGCTCTTATAGCAATTTGAGAATCTGAAGATGAACCTGATGAAGAATCTGAGATAAGTTTTCTGGACCTTAAGGATAAAATTAAACTCCTTTCTAAAGATAGACTATCAGAATTGTGTATTAAACTGCCTATTTTTTCCCTGATTTCCATAATAATTTGCTATTTGTCATTATTTGTTTCATAATTAATGTATGCTTGTTGTCTTATAGTTTTATATTAATTGTTGCAATTATGGAGAAAATTTCTTCTATAAGAATTGGTAAATGAATATGTTGGAGGAGCGGGTTGCATGCCGCAACAGAATTGATTGAAATAGATATATATTGGAGGATCGGGTTGCACGCCGCAACGAACTTATTAAAAAGTCAATATTGGAGGATCGGGTTGCACGCCGCAACAGACTTATTAAAAAGTCCATATTGGAGGATCGGGTTGCACGCCGTAACAGACTTATTAAAAAGTTCATATTGGAGGATCGGGTTGCACGCCGCAACTGACTTATTAAAAAGTTAATATTGGGGGATCAGATTGCACGACGCAATAGACTTATTAAAAATTCTCTATATATATATATATATATATATATATATATATATATATATATATATATATATATATATACTTGATTGAAATAAATACATGACAGACTTGATTAAAAGGAATATATTGAGAGAGCGGGTTGCACGCTGTAACAGAATTGAATGTGAATATATTGTAAGAGCGGGTTACACGCTGCAACAGAATTGGTTGAAATAATAATGGATTATGACTGTTGAGTTGGCTTCAATTATTATAAATGAGTTACCTGATTTATTTCTATTATTTGTTGTTGTTATTAATATTGCGTACAGGTTAATGTAAGTGAACCGCCTTAGCCTCGTCACTACTTCGTCGAGGTTAGGCTCATCACTTACCAGTACATGGGGTCGGTTGTACTGATACTACACTCTGCACTTCTTGTGCAGATTTTGGAGTTGGTCCTAGCGGCGTACCATAGACTTGCTCGGATTTCAGCTATCAGAGGAGACTTGAGGTATAACTGCATGGCGTCCGCAGTTCTGAAGTCCCCATCTATTTTACTTTAGCTGTGTGTTTATTTCTAGACAACTATATTTTATTCAAACCTTTAATCGTATTTATTCTAGAAGCTCGTGCACTTATGACACCAATTCTGGGATGGTATTTAGACACCGTCGTTTTTTTATGGATTATTTCACCATATTTCAAACTTTGCTTCCGCATTTGTTTCTTAATTATTAATAATTTAAAGATTATTTAAAAATTAGTTAATATTATTCTAACGTTGGCTTACCTAGCAAGTGAAATATTAGATGCCATCACGGTCCGAAGGTGGGAATTCCGGATCGTGACAGCTGCCCTTTATATCATTTATAAATTTTATATTTTGTTTTAGGATATCATTGGTGCTTTTATTTTGTAATTGATCAATGATTTTCTTTACATAATAATAACAAGGCTAAATCGCAAACAAGTGCATGCTACTACACGTGGTAGGAACAAACTTCGCAAAAAATTGGCAGTCTTTTAGTGTTTATGGAAACCTACATATATAATCACCTCTTGTTCACTGTCCAGAAAATTTAATTTAGATTTTCCAAAAATGTTAGTTACCCGAATAATGCCCGAAATTAGCAAAATTCGTGTGGGCGAATTTCTTCCAGAAAAACCGTGTAGTAAAATATCTTCGCCTCCTTATGGAATAAGACCCCTTTATATAGCCACATTTTTTAGGGTTTAAAACCTTTTTCTAACCCTGTTGGGTCTTCCTTTTCCACCAAGAAATAGAATTTCATTTAATTTCTAATTATTCAGGCACAACATGGATCGCAGTTTTTAATTAACGAGGCTTCCTACTATGCACTTAATTCGAAATATTCGAATTAATACTACCATAATAAATTACGAATTATTCCACTAAAAATCGTAACTGCACTCCTCAGTTCAATTTTAAAATTCTTCCATTAAACCTTATTTAACTCCCCATGTTAAGATTCGGATACTAATCAAATAAATTAAATTACTGATAATTTAATTCATTAATTATTTCCTTTAAACTTTCACTTAACTTATTTCATGTGACAGATACAAAATTCACCTACATGGTTTACACATGAAAACTTATAAGCTTTCATAAAGGTGTATCATCAATCTCTAGACCGAGACATGAATTCTATAAACTAATTATTACTTCGCCAGTGTATATCATCATTATCCAATTTACCAGGCATATTGACCCACAAAAGAATCTCGCCTTTTAATAAATCAAAATAATAAATATTATACACGACTAATAATAATTATATCAATATTAAGAGTATAAGTACGTTTAATGGCTAGAAAAGTTATTTTATAAAGTTAGTATAAAATACTTATCTCTACTTGGTCCATTCAATACAAATAAAATGTACTAGCATAAGAAGTCAGAATTAAACCTTTCCCATAATCAAGATAAATTATATTTAATCTTGTGCTACAATCATTCCTGATAGTTTGTCCAATTTCATCATTAGATTGTGAACATAATCTTTATACTTATAAGAATCGATGGTTTAATCTTCCGTGTATAAGCTAAACTCTATACACTAAATCATCTACTATGTAAGTAAATGACACAGACAAACATATGGTCTGTTCAAAAATTTATTAAAATTGAATAAATAATTATTCTATAATAAATACTATATCCAAATAAAATCCATGGTTAATAGTATATATCCCAACAATTATACCCGTGAAATGCATTACACTTGAAAGATCTGACACACTGTTTAACCAAAAATAGGATTCTCGGTCAAAATCAATATCTAGAAGAAATCGGGTTACTGATAACCAAGATTTACTTCACTTTCCCAATAATTTTGGAAGAATGGATCAAAGAATAGAAATGATGGACAAACAAAATAAGAATTGAACTAATAATCACTCTCCAAAATTAAGGCTTAAAGCTTGGAGAATAAAGCGGAGAATAATAGTGTGGATTTCAATAATAATCGTTACTTGCCATTACAAATGAGATTTATGTCCTTATATAGGAGCATACAATTATAATGGTTCCCATACTTAATTTGGCCTCACTAATGATATTAATTGTATCGATTGCATGTTACCATATGTAACTGTAAATGATACATTTATTACTAAAGATTCCTTATAACTGTACCGATTTTTCTTCCTTATTTACTTCAGGTTCGTGTCTTTTTCCCTCTTTGCAGCCTTCATTCATTTCGCTCATGTTTCTCCTTTAACAGCTGTCAGGTCCGGTTCTTTCCTCAATGTAACCCCATGGGAGTTTCTTCCATGCTTTTTCTGCATTCTTAATTCGTGTAATTGAGAATGACATTTGTCCTTACATCAATGTTCCACGTGTCATGTCTCGTCAGCTTGTTGATAGTTTACGTGTCATGTCTTTTTTCTACCAATACAAATATTCCCCCCACTTTTCGAATATTCTCAACTGAATATTCGGGAAGTGGTAAGTTTTTATGGCGAGAATTCTTTGCCGCCGTTTTTCGAGTATCATTATGCCTCCTTCATAATCGATATGACGTATGTCACATTCATTTAATGCACATGCCACGTGGCTTCTTACGATTGTTTCTACAGTTTCTCAGTGCTTTTTAAGGGTTTTTTTCTGCGGCTGCGTCAGTCATGAAGTGATGGTTCCATAATGACCAATTTTAATGACGGTTGTATCTCTTTATAAATACTTCATTCTTTATTATTTCTTGAAACATTCTTCCCACTTTAATTGATGAATCTAAGAATATAAGTTCTGAAAAAGAACAGTTGTCAAAGGAGTCTGTCATTTTGAAAGCAAAGTGCAAAAACCTAAAACTTAGGGCTTGTGAAACTGAAATTAAAAATGATATTTTGAAGAACCAGGTTCATGAACTTGACACATCCGTTCTAGAATTTAAATCTGAAAATCTGAAATTAAAGTTAGGAGCAGGTAAAGAAATAGCTAGTGACACACAACTATCACTAGAAAAGGATCTAGGAAAGGTAAAAGATGAGCTATATAAAAGGGATGAACTGGTAAGAACCTTGAAAAAGGACTTGACTATGGTTAAGCATGAGTTACATAGAACATGTAAATAGAACAGGTCCTCTAATGCACTTTCCTGGCTACAAGAACACCATAGTAGCAACAGAAAGGGACTTGGATTTGGGAACTCTGCACCTAAATGGGATCCCAAAATCAAGTAGCTCACACTCCCTGAGAATAAAATTTGCACACACTGTAGTAACACTAGTCACTATAAGAGTGAATGCACTGCAAAAGAAAAGGCAAGTCAAAAGAACAAAAATTTTGTTCTAGGAAAAAATCGGCTTCCAAGTTGGGATAAAAAGAATTTGATTTATCCTTTTGCCTATAGAAAGGGACCCAAACTAGTTTGGGTTCCTAAGACTAACCCCTGATTTTTTTATGCAGGTCCAAGTGAAGGGGAGTAGCCAAATATGGTACAGGATAGTGGCTGCTCAAAGCATATGACAGGAAGCAAGAACCAGTTACTTTCACTTGAGGACCTTAAAAGAGGTAATGTATCCTTTGGAAATGGAAAGAAAGGTGAGATCATTGGGGTTAGAAAGGTAGGTAAGACTTATTCTCACTCTATTGAGAATGTCTACATGACAAATGGACTGAAGTATAGTCTAATAAGTGTATCACAACTGTGTGATAGAGGTAACATGATAGCTTTCACCTCTACAAAATGCTTTGTGATAAATCTTACCACTGACAAGATAGTTTTGCAGGAAAAAAGAGTGAATAACATATATGTGGTGGATCTGTCCACACTTTCAGATAATGAACTCACCTGCTTAAGTGTGTTGGATAATGATCCCCTCTTTTGGCACAAGAGACTTGGACATGCCAGTCTAAGCCAACTCAACAAACTAGTCTCCAAGGACTTGGTGATAGGGCTACCTAACATTAAGTTCAAGGAAGAAAAGGTTTGCGAGGCTTGTGCAAGGGGGACACAGGTAAGATCCTCTTTTAAAAGCAAGAAAATGGTAAGTACCACCAGGTCGATGGAACTGGTCCATATGGATTTGTGTGGACCAATGAGATCAATGAGTATAGGTGGTAAAAGATATGTTATGGTGCTTGTTGATGATTACTCTAGGTTTACTTGGACACTATTTTGAATATCTAAAGATGAAGCATTTGACATGTTCACTTCAATTGTTATAAAAACTCAGAAATAACTAGGTAATCAACTTGCATCAATTAGGTCTGATCATGGTACTGAATTTGAAAATGCTAAATTTGCTGAATTTTGTGATGCGCTTGGCATAAATCATAACTTTTATACTCCTAGGACTCCACAAAAAAATGGAGTAGTTGAAATAAAGAATAGGACATTGGAAGAAATGGCTATGACTATGCTTCTTTCTAGTAAACTGCCCCATAGCTTCTGGGCAGAAGCTGTGAACACTGCTTGCTAAATCATAAATAGGTGCATGACTAGACCTCTTGTTGAGAAGACTCCCTATGAGTTAATTAAAGGGAGAAATCCAAATATTTCCCATCTTAGGGCATTTGGATACAAGACCTTTATGCACATTAATGGTAAAGACTCCCTAGGTAAGCTTGATCCCAGAAGTGATGAGGGAATATTCTTGTGATATTCTTCACATCGTAAAACTTATAAGATTTATAACAAAAGAATTATGTGTGTAGAAGAAAGTAAACATGTGGTTTTTGATGAAATTAACATTATTTCTTAGAGGCAGGAACAGGAAGATGAAGCAATTAAGCTGGTAAGAAACTCAAATGAAACCATAGCCCAGACTGAAGCTGCACCAAAGGAAGTCCTTCCACCCAGGGCAACCTGACTGTGGGAACTGAACAAAGAGGAACTAATCCTCAAACCCCGAGGGAACCTGTTCATGAACCTGTTCCTTAGTAACAAAATATTGAAGGAACATCTAGGGGAAACCAGCTGGTTGTACCTTACAAGTATCAAAGTTCTTATCCCATTGAGAACATAATCACTGATCAAACCTCTGGAATCAAAACCAGATCTTCTTTGAAGAATCTTTGTGCTTTTGATGCTTTTTTATCTCTTATTGAACCTAAAAATATTGCTGAGGCTTTGTAGGATGTAGACTGGGTGAAGCAATGCAAGATGAACTCAACCAATTTGAGAGAAGTCAAGTTTGGCATTTGGTACCAAGACCCAAGGATAGATCACTAATTGGCACAAAATAGGTCTTCAGAAACAAACTTGAGAAAGATGGAACGGTTACAAGGAACAATGCAAGATTGGTGGTTCAAGGATATAGTCAAGAGGAGGGCATAGACTATGATGAGACTTTTTCTCCAGTTGCAAGATTGGAAGAAATTAGACTCCTTATAGTATTTGCTGCTTACACGAAATTCACTCTCCATCAGATGGATGTCAAGAGTGTCTTCCTCAATATCTATCTAAAGGAAAAAGTGTTTGTCAAGAAACCTCCGGGCTTTGAAAGCAAGGAATGTCCTAATCATGTGTACATGCTTGACAAGGCACTTTATGGGCTCAAACAGGCTCCAAGAGCATGGTATGAAAGATTGCCAAATTTCTTGCTTGAGCATGGCTACAATAAAGGTAAAATTGACAATACTTTGTTCTTGAAAGAAAAAGGTAAAGATCTCTTGGTAGTTTAGATATATGTTGGTGATATAATCTTTGGAGAAACTACTGATAAGTTTAGTAAAGAATTTGCTAAACTAATGGGGAGTGAATTTGACATGAGTATGATGGATGAGCTTAATTTCTTTTTAAGCTTACAAATTAAACAAAATTTAAATGGAACTATGATCCATCATCAAAAGTATTTTAAAGAGTTGCTTAAAAGGTTTAAAATGGAAGACTCCAATGAAATTGACACTCCTATAGAAACAGCCACAAAATTGGATATAGATGAACCTGGTTTATCTGTTGGTCAGAAGTTGTATAGGGGAATGATTGGCTCTTTGTTATATCTCACTGCTAGTAGACCTGACATTGTTTTCAGTGTAGGCCTTTGTGCTAGATTTCAGGTAAATCCAAAGGAGTCTCACTTGAATACCGTCAAGAGGATCTTGAGATACCTAAAAGGCACCACTGACCGTTGTCTATGATATCCAAAAGGTAGTAATTTCAACTTAGTGGGATATGCTGATGCTGATTATGCAGATTTTCTTGTGGATAGAAAGAGCACCTCAGGTATGGCACACTTTCTTGGCTCATGTCTTGTGTCTTGGGCCACCAAAAAGTAAAACTATGTGGCTCTGTCTACTATCGAAGCTAAGTATGTTGTTGTTGCCTCATGTTGTGCTCAATTATTGTGGATTAAACAGTAAGTAATGTATTTTGGAATTGATGTAGGTTGTATCCCTATCTTTTGTGATAATACTAGTGTAATTAGCATGACCAACAACCCGATTCAACACAATAGAACTAAGCACATAGATGTTGGGCATCATTTTCTGAAGGATAATTGTAACGATCCGACCGGTCGTTTTGAGTATTTACGCTCCTTTCAACTATTTGAAGTCTCGAATCGCTTCATATAATATGTTATGACTTGTGTGAATCGTCGATTTTAGTTTTTAGGTGTTTCGGAAAGAGTTCGGGAGGATGAGGTTCATGTTTGAAGCTTTAAGCTAGAAGAGTTGACCAAATTTGACTTTTTAGAATTCGACCACGGATCGGAGTTTTGATGATTCTGTTAGCTCCGTATGGTGATTTTGGACTTGGGACTATGTCCGGATATTTATTTAGAAGTCTGTAGTTAATTTTGGCTTAAAATGACGCAAGTTAGAAAATTAGAAGTTTTAGAAATTGAGAAGCTGGACCGAGAGTTGACTTTGTAGTTAACGGGCTCGGATTTTGGTTTTGGAAGTCGAAATAGGTTTGTACTGTCATTTATGACTTGTGTGTAAAATTTGAAGTCAATCGGAGTTGGTTTGGTATGAATCGACATTAGTTTTGACATTCGGAAGTTCATAAGTTTCTTAGGCTTGAATCGATTCGTGATTCTAGTGTTGTTATGTCAAGACCCAAAATTAACCGCCGTGATGGCACCTATCGTGGAACTAAACCAGCCTCAACTCAACAACCCAACACCAATAACAATAAGTTTGAAAACGTTAACGGAAGCATTTAACATTTAAGAAAAAACCGTTTAAAACATATAAAAATCCCAAAGTGATACAATCCAGCCCAAAACTAGGGAGTCACTGAGTACATGAGCATTTAGTAACCGAGACAAAGTCCACAAAAATATCTATAGAAATAGAAATAAACTCAAAAGTACAAATAAACTAAAGAAGAGAAATATCAAGGTCCGCGAACGTCGTGCAGCTACCTCAATAATCCCTGACTCCAAATGCAGAACAATCAGCAGCCGTTGCCGTGACCAGAAATGCCTGGATCTGCACACAAGGTGCAGGGAGTAATGTGAGTACACCAACTCAGTAATTAACAAGTCCAAACTTTGGACTGAAAGGTACTGACGAACTCAACCTCAACAGGTATGACAGAAATAAATGCGCAAAAATATAGGCATGCTTTCAAGTCAAATAGACAGCTCAAAACAGTAAAAACAAATAAGTACAAATTTGAACAGTGTAAGGTATGCAACTCATCTATCTCTACATGCGGATGCACAGACTGTATGAAATGCACCATGTGCTCCCACTCTCTAGTGTTCAACTACTCGGTACTGTATATGTCCATCCGGCCCAGGGTAATCCACCCCGGAACATAAACAACACCGACTATGAGTCACCCAGTACCGAGAAAAAAGGGCAATCCAACCCTGTGGATAAATCCATCTCCAAGTATCAAGTACTTCGGACAAATCCATATCCAGGGAAATCCATCCCTCAATAATATCATCTGCGTTCACTAGGGGTGTGTTACAGACTCCGGAGGGGCTCCTACAGCCCAAGCTCTATCATAATCATCAATATAACTACTGCGGCGTGCATCCCTATCCCATAACTGTCACTCATAACCAGGCACTTGGCCTCACTCAGTCACCAACCTCTCCAGTCTCACCACGGGCTCACAATGTCATGAAAACAAATTGGAACAATGATTTGATAAATTAGTAAATAACTGAGATCGAGATATGATATAAAAATGCATGATCATGACTGAGTATGGAATAGTAAATGAAACTAGTGAGATGACACCAAGAAACGACCGCTAATGGTCCAACCAATCCCGACACAAAGACTACACATGATATCTAGCACGATCTACAGCTCAACTAGTTTATCATGGATATCAACAGGATAGAGTCACTAAACGGTGCCATGGAATCACCTAGGTCACAATTCTCATGGTGCACGCCCGCACGCCCGTCACTTGGCATGTGCGTCACCTCAATACCAATCACATAGCATATAATTTGGGGTGTCGAACCCTTATAACCAAGTTTGAAAATGTTACTTACCTAAAACCAAGCAAAGTCCTACTCCGGAATGCCCTTGCCTCTCAATTCGGCCTCCGAACGTCCCGAATCTAGCCACAAGTAAAACAATACGATCAATATAGGCTAAAGGAATCAATTCCACAAGAAAAATACCAAATTATAGCCAAAATCCAAAATCGGCTCAAACCCAGTCCCCCGGGACCATGTCTCGGAATCCAACAAAAATCACAAAACCCGAAAGCCCATTCACTCACGAGTCTAGTCATACCAAATTTATCAGAATCCGACCTCAATTGTCCCTCCAAAACCCTAAAGTTGACTCTCCAATTCCCAAGCCCTAAATCCCCAAATTTCAAATTCCAATCCCTAACTAACTGATGAACAAAGCCATAGATTCACGGAAATTAGACCAATACGGGTTAGAATCACTTACCCCAACATCCTCCTTGAAAACCTTCGAAACATCGCCTCTCTCCCTAGCTCCCCAAGTCCAAAATTGAAAATGGAAGACAAAACCTCGAGCTGGGGTTTTCTGCCCAGTTAAAACCGCACATGCGGTCCTAGTTCCGCACCTGCGGAACCGCATCTGCGAACCGGGCTCCGCTTCTGCGGAAATTCATTAAAAGCCTAACTCCTCCCCTGCGATCACTTGACCGCATCTGCGGTCATCGTAGATGCGGGACCCAAGCCGCACCTACGATCCATCTGCGCATATGTGCCTCCCAAACTGCTTCTGCGACCACTGCAGATGCGGGATTTCCATCGCGCATGCCGTCTGAGCCCAGGTCTCCCTTAGCCGCACATGTGGCTCTTCCTTCGCTCCTGCGGCCTCGCACCTGCGGTTCCTACTCCGCAGGTGTGGAAGATACCAGAACCAGCAGCTTCAGCTGCATTTCATCAACTTCAATTCTTCCGTTAACCACCCGGAATCACCTCGAGGCCCTCAGGATCTCAACCAAACATACCAACAAGTCATATGACCCCCTACAAACTTAGTCGAACCTTGGAATCACCCAAAATATCATCAAAACACCAAATTACCCTCGGATTCAAGCCTAGGAACTTCTAAACTTCCAAATTCCGCAACCGACGACAAAACCTATCAAACCACGTCCGAATAACCTCAAATTTTACACATGTGAAAAATGACACCACGAACCTACTCCAACTTCCGAAAATCCATTCCTACCCCGATATCAAAATTTCCACTGCCGACCAAAATTGCCAAATTTTCAACTTTTGCCAATTCAAGCCTAATTCTCCTACGGACCTCCAAATCATATTCCGGATGCGATCTTAAGTCCACAATCACCTAACGAAGCTAACGAAACCATAAAAATTCAAATTCAAGATCATTTACACATAAGTCAACATCCGATTGATATTTCCAACTTAAGCTTCTAATAAAGAGACTAAGTGTCTCAATTCACTCCAAAACCACTCTGGACTCGAACCAACTAACCCGGTATATCACAATATAGCTGAAGAACACAAAAAGAAGTAGAAATGGGAGAAACGGGGCTATAACTCTCGAAACGACCGGCCGGGTCGTTACATCCTCCCCTTATTAAACCAACGTTCGTCCTCGAACGAGTCTAGAAACATACCTGGAGCCTCAAAATAGGTGTGGATATCTGCTCCGCATCTCCCGCTCGGTCTCCCAGGTGGCCTCCTCCACAGGCTGACCTCTCCACTGTACCTTCACTGAAGCTATATCCTTTGACCTCAACTTCCGAACTGCCTCTCCAAAATGGCCACCGGCTCCACATCATAAGTCGTATCACTATCTAATTGAACCGTGTTGTAGTCCAAAACATGGGACGGATCACCAATATACTTCTGGAGCATAAAAACATGAAAACTGGATGCACACTCAACAAGTTGGGTGGCAAGGCAAGCTTATAAGCCACCTCCCCTATCCTCTGAAGCACTTCAAAAGGTCCAATGAACCGGGGGCTCAACTTGCCCCTCTTCCCAAACCTCATAACACCCTTCATGGGTGATACCTTCAGTAAAACCTTCTCTCCGACAATGAAAGACACATCACGGACCTTCCTGTCCGCATAGATCTTCTGCCTAGACTGCGTCGTGTGAAGCCGCTCCTGAATTAATTTCACCTTGTCTAATGCATCCTGGACCAAGTCTGTACCCAAGCGCCTAGCCTCACCCGGCTCAAACCATCCTACTGGAGATCTACACCTCCTTCCATATAAAGCCTCATAGTGAGCCATCTGAATGCTCGACTGATAACTATTGTTATATGCAAACTCCGCGAGTAGTAGAAACTGGTCCGATGAACCCCCAAAGTCGATGACACAAGCGCGTAGCATGTCCTCCAATATCTGAATAGTGTGCTCGGACCGTCCGTCCTTCTGAGGTGAAAGGCTGTGCTCAACTCAACCTGAGTACCCAACTCTCGCTGCACGGCCCTCCAAAACTGCGATGTAAACTGAGTGCCCCTATCTGAAATGACGGAAATTGGGACACCATGCAGGCGAATAATCTCTCGCATGTAGAACTCATCCAACCGCTCTGAAGAATAAGTAGTACCAACTAGAACGAAGTGCGCGGACTTGGTCAGCCAATCCACAATAACCCAAATAGCATCAAACTTCCTCTAAGTTCGTGGGAGCCCAACTACGAAGTCCATGGTGATCCGCTCCCACTTCCACTCTGGGATCTCTAACCTCTGAAGCAAACCACCCGGTCTCTGATGTTCATATTTAACCTGCTGACAGTTGAGACACCGAGCCACAAGCCCAACTATATCCTTCTTCATCCGCCTCTACTAATAGTTGTGTCTCAAATCCTAGTACATCTTCGCGGCACCCGGATGGATGGAATACCGCGAGCGGTGGGCCTCCTCAAGAATCAACTCCCGAAACCCATCCATATTGGGTCCACATATTCGGCCTTGCATCCTCAACAAGCCATCATCACCAATCGTCATATCTCTTACATCACCTCGCTGAACCCTGTACTGAAGAACGAGCAGGTGGGGGTCATCATACTGATGCTCCCTGATATGGTCATAAAGAGAAGACCTGGAGACTACACAAGCCAATACCCGACTCGGCTCCGAAATATCCAATCTGACAAGCTGGCCAGCTAAGGCCTGAACATCCAACGGCAAAGGTCTCTCTGCTACTGGAAGATATGTTAAACTCCCCAAACTCTCTGCCTGACGACTCAAAGCATCGGCCACCATATTGGCCTTCCCCGGATGATACAAAATAGTGATATCATAGTCCTTAAGAAGCTCTAACTATCTCCGCTGGTGGAAATTAAGATCCTTCTGCTTGAACATGTGTTGCAAACTCTGGTGATCAGTATAGATCTCACAATGAACCCCGTACAAATAGTGTCGCCAAATCTTTAATGCATGCACAGTAGCTGCTAACTCAAGGTCATGGAAAGGATAGTTCTTCTCATGAGTCTTCAACTGGCACGAGGCATAGGCAATCACCCTACTCTCCTGCATTAGAACACATCCAATACCTATCCTCGAAGCATCACAATACACGGTGTAAGAACCTAAAGCTGACGGTAGAACTAGAACTGGAGTTGTGGTCAAAGCAGTCTTGAGCTTCTGGAAGCTCTCCTCACACTCATCCGACCACCTGAATGGAGCACCCTTTTGGGTCAATTTGGTCAAGGGCGATGCAACAGATGAAAATCCCTCCACAAAGCGATGGTAATAGCCCGCCAAACCAAGGAAGCTCCTAATCTCCGTGGCTAATGACGGTCTAGGCCAACTCTGCACCGCTTCTATCTTCTTCGGATCCACCTAAATACCCTCACTGGACACCACGTGCCCCAAGAATACCACTAGAAACGAGCCAAAACTCACACTTGGAGAACTTTGCATAAAGCTTCTCCTCCATCAATCTTTGTAATACAATCCTCAGATGTTGAGCACTCTTCCTGGCTACGAGAGTACACCAGGATGTCATCAATGAATACAATAATGAATGAGTCCAAATAGGGCTGGAATACACTATTCATCAAATGCATGAACGTTGTTGGGGCATTGGTCAGCCCAAAAGACATCACTAAGAACTCATAATGGCCATATCGGGTCCTGAAAGCTGTCTTAAAAATATCTGAATCCCGAATCATTAGCTGGTGATACCTAGACCTCAAATCGATCTTGGAGAACACCCTCGCTCCCTGAAACGTGTCAAATAGATCATCAATACGAGGCAAAGGATACTTGTTCTTGACTGTGACCTTGTTTAACTACCTGTAATCAATGCACATCCTCATGGAATCATCCTTCTTCTTGACAAATAGGACTGGTGCACCCCCAAGGTGACACACTAGGCCGAATAAACCCCTTATCAAGGAGTTCCTGAAGCTGACCTTTTAACTCCTTCAACTCCGCAGGTGCCATACGATATAGTGGGATAGAAATGGGCTGAGTGCCCGACACCAAATCAATACCAAAGTCAATATCCCTGTCAGACGGCATGCCCGGCAGGTCTGCAGGAAACACATCCAAAAATCACGTACCACCGAAATAGAATCAATGGTAGGGGTCTCTGCACTAACATCCCTCACAAAATCCAAATAGGATAGACAACCCTTCTCAACGATACACTGAGCCTTCAAATATGAAATTGCCCTACTAGGTACATAGTCTATAGAACCGCTCCACTCAACCCTTGGCAACCCCGGCATCGCCAACGTCACGGTCTTAGCGTGACAATCTAGAATAGTATGACATGGAGACACCCAATCCATACCCAATATCATATCAAAATCAACCATACTGAGCAGTAAAAGGTCCACCCGGATCTCCAGACCCCCAATAATCACCACACAAGACCGATATATGCGGTCCACAATAATAGTATCGCCCATAGGAGTAGATACATGAGTAAGGACTCACGAGGCATATCCAGAAAATGAGCAAAATACGAGAAAACATATGAATAATTTGACCCAGGGTCAAATAATACCGAGGCATCTCGGTGGCAAACCGAAAAAATACTTGTAATCATAGCATATAAAGCCATGGCATCTGGTATGGCTGGGAGTGCATAGAAATGGGACTGGCTGCCCCCTGATCGGCATCCCCCTCTCGGACAGCCCCTAGCTGACTAAGCTCCACTCCTAGCTGGCTGGGCGGGTAGTGGAGGAACTGGTGCTGAAGTCGAAGGCTGACTCCTATGCTGTGGTGAACCTCTCGTCAGGCGAGGACAAAACCTCTTGATATGACCCAAATCCCCACACTCAAAGAAACCTCTACCGGCCACTGGGGACTGAAGGGAACCTCGAGCACTGGAATAACCGCTAGAAGGTCCTGACATAGATTGTAACGACCCGACCGGTCGTTTTAAATATTTTCACTTCGTTCGGTTGTTTGAGGGCATGAGTAGCTCTGCATGATGTACTTTGACTTATGTGAATCATAGGTTTTGGGTTGCAGGTATTTCAGAATCGAATTGGAAGAAATAATTTCATTATTGAAGCTTTAAAGTGAGAGAGTTGACCAAAATTTGACTCTTTAGCATTTGACCTCGGATTGGAATTCTGATGGTTCCGTTAGCACCGTTAGGTGATTTTGGACTTAGGAGTGTGTTCGGAATGTGATTTTGAGGTCCGTGGTAGAATTAGGCTTGAATTGGCAAAATTGGAAATTTGGCGATTTTGGTCGGCAGTAGAAAATTTGATATCGGGGTCGGAATGGAATTCCGAAAGTTGGAGTAGGTCCATAGTATCATTTGTGAGTTGTGTACTAAATTTGAGGTCATTCGAATATGGTTTGGTTAGTTTCGGCATCGGTTGCCGAATTTGGAAATTTAGAAGTTCTTAGGCTTGAATTCGAGGGTAATTTGGTAATTTGATGTTATTTTGAGTGATTCGAAGGTTCGACTAAGTTTGTATGTTGATATATGACTTGTTGGTGTTTTTCGTTGAGGTCCCGAGGACCTTGGGGTGATTCCGGGTGGTTAACGGATTTGTCAAAGTTGGAAAATGCAGCTGAAGCTGCTACTGCTATTTTCGCACTTGCGGAAGAAAGAGTCGCAGGTGTGAGGCCGCTGGTGCGCATGGGGAGTTCGCAGGTGCGGGCAATGCTTGGCTAGGCAGAATGCGCAGGTGCGAGAAGGCTATCACATATGCGAGCCCGCAGGTGCGAAACTTGGGGCACAGATGCGGAAAAGAGGAATGCTGGGCAGGCTTCGCAGAAGCGGAGGAAACGCACAAGTGCGCTTTCGCAGGCGCGAGAATTTGCTGCGTAGATGCGGAAAAATGTGAGGCCAAGGATGGAGCACAAGCGCGAAGGATTTGGCCGCACCTGCAAGCCCGCATCTGCGAGGCTTGGAGCACAGGTGCGGAGCTGGGGAATTAAGTGGAGTTCGCAGATGCGGCGCCTTGACCGTAGGTGTGGTACTGCAGGCACGGAAAAAGAGCTCGTAGGTGTGAAAAAACCTGTGCAGAAACCATAAATATAACCCTCCGCAAATTTTGGTTCATTTCCACCGTTTTCAAGTCGGTTTTGGAGCTTTTGGAGTGATTTTCGAAAGGTGATTCAAGGGCTATCAGTGAGGTAAGTTGCGTGAGCCCAAATACTTGTATACATGGTGATTTTTCATTGTTTAATCATTATAATTAGTGAAAATGAGGGGTTAGGGCTTGGAATATTTGGAGAGTAATTTAAAGATTTGAAGGACCAAACGATTTCGGATTTTGATGAATTTGGTATGGTTAGATTTGTGAGTGAATGAGCTTTCTAGTTTTGTGAATTTTGTCGGATTTTGAGACGTGGGCCCGGGCCCGGGTTTGAGCCAATTTCGGATTTTGGTCTAATTTGATAGTTTTTCTTATGGAATTCATTCCATTAGCGTATATTGATGGTATTGTACTAATTGTAAATAGATTTGGAGCATTTGGAGGCCGAGTCCAGAGCATTTCGGGGTAGAGGTTTGACCGGTTTGAGGTAAGTAACGATTGTAAATCTAGTCCTGAGGGTACGAAACCCCGGATTTTGGATCATTCTACTATTTTTAGTGACGCACATGTTAGGTGACAGGTGTGTGGGCGTGCACTGTTGGGGATTGTGACTTGGTCCATCCCGTACCAACTATAAAGTTGCATACTTTGTTGAAACTATATGATACTTATATGTTTTAGAAAGAGTTTCTGTAAATTGGGTTGAATGCCATGTTTGGGCCTTGCACCAGTGCTGTTTGGACCCTTAGGGGCTGTTTCTTACTATCCTCTCATTGTTTTCGATTGAAAATCTATACTCAGTCATGGTTATACTTGTTTACAGCATATCTCAATTTTATGACTCTATTTTTATGCATATAAATGTTGTTTTGGGCCGAATGCCCTGTTTTTACTGAAATGCCCGAGTGGCTTGAGAGGTTTATGACTGAGTGAGGCCGAGGACCTGATTTGTGAGGATGAGTGGATCGGGGCTGCCAGCCTGCAGCATACTTTATTATTATAGCACGTGAGTTGTCTGTGCAACACGTGAGTTGTCCGTGCAGCACGTGAGTTATCCGTGCAGATTATAGCGCTTGGGCTGAAGGAGCCCCTCCCGAGTCTGTACACACCTCTAGTAAGCGCAGGTACCTATTGAGTGCGAGTACCGAGTGCTGAGTGCTGAGTGACTGGGAGGCATGAGTGATTGTTAGGTATGCCCAAGTGGCACGAGTGACTGTGAGGTTTTCCCAAGGGGCTGTATATGAGTGATGTTTTGCTTGAGGAGTTGTTTATGATTTCATCATTTTTGCTCACCTTTGCATTTTTCCTCTGTTTGAAAACTGTTGAAAAATATCTTTTAATGATTTTTACTAGAACTGGGTTTAAACGAGATATTTTGATTCAAATCCTGATTTTAAAAGCATGTGGTATTTTACTGATATTTCCTGATATGAACGTTATATGCTAAGAAGTATTGTGGGAACATGCTATTCATATAAACGATCCAGTTAATTAGTAACCATAGATAATCTGGATTAACGAGTGTGATTACTGAACTTAATAGGATTGATAAACAAACCACAACCCTGGAATTTCCATCTCCTCTGAAGTAAAACATCGTCATACAAAATCGCACTCTTGATAATTTAGTTGTTATTTGTTTAATTTCCGCAATAGTAGATTAATAGAAAAATATCATTCTTAAATATCTTGAACAATTAATTGATTTTAGTTTGCTTAGTTAACGATCAATCTAAGTCTCTGTGGGTTCGACATCCGACTTTCGAGTCACTTTTTTACTTGACGGCCACGTATACTTGCATGTACTTGGGGAACCAACAGTGACATGCTAGGCCGAATAAACCCCTTATTAAGGAGTTCCTAAAGCTTCTTCTTCAACTCCTTCAACTCAGATGGTGCCATACGGTACGGTGGAATAGAAATGGGATGAGTGCCCGACACCAAATCAATACCGAAATTAATATCCCTATCAGGCGGCATGCCCGACAGGTCTGCAGGAAACAAATCCAGGAAATATCGCACCACCGGAACAAAATCAATAGCAGAGGCCTCTGCACTAACATCCCTCACAAAGTCTAGATAAGATAGACAACCTTTCTCAACCATCCTCTGAGCTTTCAAGTATGAAATCACTCTACTGGGAACATAGTCTATAGAGCCGCTCCACTCAACCCTTGGCAACCCCGGCATTGCCAACGTCACGGTGTTAGCGTGACAATCTAGAACAACATGACATGGAGACAACCAATCCATACCCAAAATCACGTCAAAATCGACCATACGACAAGAGATCTACTCTAGTCTCCAGACTCCCGATAGCCACCACACATGACCGATATACACGGTCCACAATGATAGTATCACCCACTAGAGTGGATACATGAACATATGAAACTGGAGACTCACGGGGCATATCCAGATAATGAGCGAAATATGAGGACACATATAAATAAGTGGAACCAGGGTCAAATAATACAGAGGCATCTCTATGGCAAACTGAGACAATACCTATAATCACAACATCCGATGCAATGGCATCTGGTCTGGCATGGAGAGCATAAAAAGGGGCATGGCCACCCCCTGATCGGCCTCCCCCTCTCGGGAGACCCCTAGCTGACTAAGCCCTACCTCGAGCTGGCTGGACGAGTGGTGGAGCTGCTGGTGATGGTGCCATCGGTCGAGTACTTTGCTGTGGAGCCCCACTCAACAACCTAGGGCAATATCTCTTAATGTGACCAAAATCTCCACACTTGAAACAACCCCTCCTCTAACGGAACTGCTGCTTCTGATCCCCAGAGGAACTACCCGTGGAAACCTGAGCTGACGAGGCATGGTGAGAACTCTACGTTGGTAGTGCACTGAACGACGATTGGCCCTGCTGATGACTATGTGACCCGTGGCCAGATGATGCACCACGGTGGACTGGGCTAGCCGTCTGAGCATGTCTGAAAGGTTGACCCCTACCGTGGTGGAACTGCCCCCAGAAGGAACACCGCTAAATCCACCCTGTCCACGAGACCTCTTGCCTTCCTCCCAACCCGCTCTTGGCTGCGAACCATCTCAATCTAACGATCAACGTCAACAACCTCATCAAAAGTAGCACCAGACACTCTCTTTCTAGTCATAAGCAATCACAGCTGAAAAGTGAGGCCATCTATGAACCTCCTTACCCTCTCCCTGTCTGAGGGAACCAACCAGATAGCATGACGGGCAACCTTTGAAAATCTCATCTCATACTGCATCACAGACATATCACCTTGATGAAACTGCTCGATTTGCCTGCGCAGCTCTTCTCTATGGGACTAAGGCACAAACTTCTATAGGAATAGATCGGAGAACTACTGCCAGGTAAGGGGTGCTGAGACGATCGGCCTACGCCTCTCGTAAGCCTCCTACCAATTAAAGCCAACCCAGAGAACTTAAAAGTAGTGAACGAGACCCCACTGCTCTCTAGAATACCTACTGTATAGAGTATTCTCTGACACCTATCCAAGAAGCCTTGTGCATCCTCTCCCTCTGCACCACTGAAATATGGAAGCTAGATTCTCCCAAACCTTTCCAATCTACGCTGCTCATCCTCAAGCATAGCAGGAGCCACATAGGCCTGAGAAACTGCAACCGGCCGGGCTGGTGGTGCCCCCGGTGTCTGGAATCCCTGTACCACCTGCTCTAGTGTGCGGGCGGCGAGAGTCTGAGCACTTCCCCCGGCCTAGTTCCACGATAGGCACCATCACGACAAGGGTTAGTTTGGGTCGTGACAGATTGGTATCAGAGCCTAGGTTACATAGGTCTCACTAGTCATGAGCGGGTTTAGTAGAGTCTTGCGAATCGGTACAGAGACGTCTGTACTTATCTTCGAGAGGCTGCAGAACCCTTAGGAAAATTTCACTTTCTTGTATTCTATCGTGCGAAATTGATTCAGCTTGAAACATAACTCTTTGAATTTCTTCCACGCATTCGTATGCGCACATGAGCGCTCAGTATCAGTTGTGCATCACCGGCTTGTGATTCTATGAACGAGGTTCGAGGTATGTATTATGTGTTTTGGTGATGGGCTAGTCTGGAGGACCTGAGGCCAAGTTTAAACCATAGTTTTGGCTTGGTAGCTTCAGTTGTAACCTGTACATTTGGACTCATATGTCCGGTAATGCCCTTATGAGTGGAATTCGTGGCTCGATGAGCGGTGGAATGGCTTTGTGATGAGTATGATGTAACTGCGGGATGTGTTAAGACGATTTGAATGTGACGATAAGTGTTACAGACTCTGGAGGGGCTCCTACAGCCCAAGCTCAATCATAATCATCAATATAACTACTGCAGCGTGCATTCCGATCCCATAACTGTCACTCATAACCAAGCGCTTGGCCTCACTCAGTCACCAACCTCTCCAGTCTCACCACGGGCTCACAATGTCATGAAAACAAACTGGAACAATGATATGATGAATCAATAAATAACTGAGACCGAGATATGATATAAAAATGCATGATCATGACTGAGTATGGAATAGTAAATGAAACTAGTGAGATGACACCAAGAAACGACCGCTAAGGGTCTAACCAATCCTGACACAAAGCCTAAACATGATATCTAGCACGATCTACAGCTCAACTACTTTATCACGGATATCAACAGGATAGAGTCACTAAACGGTGCCATGGAATCACCCAGGTCACAATTCTCACGGTGCACGCCCGCACGCCCATCACTTGGCATGTGCATCACCTCAATACCAATCACATAGCATATAATTTGGGGTCTGAAACCCTCAGAACCAAGTTTAAAAATGTTACTTACCTCAAACCAAGCAAAGTCCTACTCCGGAATTCCCTTGCCTCTCAATTCGGCCTCAGAACATCCCGAATCTAGCCACAAGTAATACAATACGATCAATATAGGCTAAAGGAATCAATACCACAAGAAAACCTTCGAAAAATTGCCCCAACGTCCTCCTTGAAAACCTTCGAAAAATTACCTCTCTCCTGAGCTCCCCAAGTGCAAAATTAAAAATGGAAGACAAAACATCGAGATAGGGTTTTCTGCCCAGTTAAAACCGCACCTGCGGTCCTAGTTCCGCGCCTGCGGTCCTAGTTACGCGCCTGCGGAACTGCATCTGTGAACCGTGCTCCACTTCTGCAAAAATTCATTAAAATCCTGACTCTGCTCCTGCGATCACTTGACCGCATCTGCAGTCATCGCCGATACGGGACCCAAGTTGCACTTGTGATCCATCTGCGCCTCCCAAACCGCTTCTGCGACCACTGCAGATGCGGGATTTCCATCGCGCCTGAGGTCTGAGCCCAGGTCTCCCTTAGCCACACATGCGTCTCTTCCTTCGCTCCTGCGGCCTCGCACCTGCGGTTCCCACTCCGCAGGTGCGGAAGACACTAGAACTAGCAGCTTCAGCTGCATTTCATCAACTCAAATTCTTCTGTTGACCACCCGGAATCACCCCGAGGCCCTCGGGACCTCAACCAAACATACCAATAAGTCATATGACCCCCTACGAACTTATTCAAACCTTCGAATCACCCAAAATAACATCAAAACATCAAATTACCCTCGGATTCAATCCTAGGAACTTCTAAACTTTCAAATTTCGCAACCGACGCCAAAACCTATCAAACCACGTCCGAATGACCTCAAATTTTACACACACGTGAATAATGAGATCATGAACCTACTCCAACTTCCAGAAATCTATTCCGACCCCGATATCAATTTTTTCACTGCCGACCAAAATTGCCAAATTTTCAACTTTCACCAATTCAAGCCAAATTCTCCTACGAATCTCCAAATCACATTCCGGACACGGTCCTAAGTACAAAATCACCTAACGGAGCTAACGGAATTATCAAAATTCAAATCCGAGATCGTTTACATATAAGCCAACATCCGGTTGACTTTTCCAACTTAAGCTTCTAATAAAAAAACTAAGTGTCTCAATTCACTCTGGACCCGAACCAACTAACATGGTATATCACAATATAGCTGAAGAACACAAAAAGAAGCATAAATGGGGGAAATTGGGCTATAACTCTCGAAAATATCAGTCGGGTCGTTACATGTTAGAGGCAATTTGAGGCTTCGAGCAAGTTCGTATCATATTTTGGGACTTGTTAGCATACTTGGTTAGGGTCCCATGGGGCTCAGATGAGTTTTGTTTACATGTTTTGTGTTTTGACATTATTTTGAACATAAGCATGTAATGATCCAAGGTCCGTCTTTAGTTCTAGAGATCGAAATTTGATTTCGAGACTTCCGGGAGTTTGATAATGAATTATAGGAATGATCTGGAATGTTTGGTCTAATTTTATCAAGTCGCGATTGGGGTTTTACAGCGAAGTATGAGTTAATAATTTAACGTGCGAAGTTGGTATCATATTGAGCAAATGAGCTCTCAATTGAGTTTTAATTGAATGACTAGGTTCGTATTATTATTTGTGACTCATAGGAATAAGAATCGTCGAATTCTGAGTTCGTATGATGAAGTTAGAACTTTTTTAGTGAAAAATAAATTGCCGGTGCAATAGGTTCTGGTGCGCACCTTTAGCGACCAGATTTGGCACTTTTAGTGACGGGCATTGGGCTTTTAGCGACCATATTAGTGTTTTTATTAAGCAATTTGTTTATAAGCTCATTTCAAAAAAATTGGACGAAAGAACTCGGTTTGAGGCGATTTCTGAGCGAGAATTCACGGGACTTCTTAAGGCAAGTCACTTGTGATTATTTTTACTCCATAATATTGAATTATCTTTGAATATTCCGACTAGATTACATGATTTTGAGATGTAATTCTAGAATTTGGGCCTAGGGACTTAAAAAAAATATTTGGGGATTTGGAGGTCGAGTTGATGTCAAAATTTGGTAAATTTGGTAAGGCTGGACTCGTGATTGAATGAGCGTTTGGATTTTGTAACTTTCGTCAAGTTCCGAGACGTGGGCCCTACTATTGACTTTTGAGTTGACTTTATCGGATTTTATTCGGAAACTTAGCATTTTATATGAAATTTATTCCTATAATTTGTATTGAGTATATTGAATTGTTTGTTACTAGATTCGAGACGTTTGGAGGCTGAATCGTGAGGAAAAGGCTTATTGGAATAAAGAATTGCACGGTTTAAGGTAAGTAACACTTCTAAACTTGGTTTTGAGTGTATGTATCCCTGAATTACGGGTTATATTGTTGGTATGGAGGTGACGCACATACTAGGTGACGGGCGTGTTGGCGTGCACCATACAATTTGTGGCTTCATTGATTTCGTGGAGTTTCATAATCAAATAATCATTTCATTATCCACATATCCTCCATGTGTTAGAGAAATTGTGCTGAGACTCATATTAAAGATCATGTTAAGGCTATGTGCCGATATTTTTGGGACTCACAAAGGTTGTATTGCTGTTGAATTATTTTTTTAAATTATAAGTTTGTACTAAGTCACATCTATCATTTACATATCATATCTCAGTCTTTGATGCCATTCATTGATACATCATATCATCATGTCGGGCCAATTTTCATGTCATTGTGAGCCCGAGAGACTGGAGAGATTATTGACTAAGTGGGGCCGAGGGCCGGGTTGTGAGTGATATTTATGGGATTGGGCTGCATACCCCAGCATGTTTCTTTTATTTATTTATGCCTGGATCTGGCTAATTATAGCGCTTTGGTTGAAGGAGCCTCTTCAGAGACTGCAATCCCCAAGTGAGCGCAATTGCATTTGCATTTGGGATGGATCTTCCCTAAGCATTTACATTTGGAATGGATCTTCCCTGAGCATTTACATGTGGGATGGATCTTCCCTAAGAATTTATATTTGGGCATGGATCTTGCCTAAGCATTTACATTTGGGATGGATTTTCCCTAAGCATTTACATTTGGGCATGGATCTTACCTAAGCATTTATATTTGGGATGGATCTTCCCTAAGCATTTACACCTAAGCATGGATCTTGCCTAATTATTTATATTGAGGGATGGATTTTCCCTGGGCTGGATTGGCCCTATACAGTACTGAGTCACTGACTGTCAGTTGATCTTTATATTGAGGGATGGATCTTCCCTGGGTTGGATTGGCCATATACAGTACTGAGTGATTGAGTATTCTGAGAGTGTGATTTCACGAGACTTCTAATGTAGTGCATCACATACAACATGTACATTGGCATGTAGATATAGAGATGTCACATTCCTCATATCATTCTGAGTTGATCAATTTTACTTGTATTGAGTTTATCTATTGAACTTGAAAGCATGCCTACATTTCTGTACTATTATTTCGATACTAGACTATACCTGTTGAGCTCGTCACTACTTTCAGCTCAAAGGTTAGTCTTGTTACTTAGTGAGTACATTGGGTCGGTTGTACTCAAATTACACTCTGCACCTCGCGTGTAGATTTCTAATGCTGATGTTGTTGTATATGGTGAGAGCGGGCAATGAAGATGTACCTGCGATTCGGTCATAGCTGCCTCTTGTTTATAGTAGCTTTAGAATATTTAATCTGATCATGTATATTTCAAACAGATATTGTATTTTATTTCATACCAGCTTTGTAAATTCTAAATCTTAAAAGCTCATGATTTATACTACTAGTCCTTGGGAAATGTGTTAAAGTCAGTTATTTCGTCACTTATTTTATCAGTAAATTTTATTGAATTGGATTTTTGTAAATTGGCTTACCTAACGGGTTGGGTTAGGTACTATCACGACTAGCTAAATTTTGGTCGTGACAAGTTGGCATCAGAGCACTAGGTTCATAGGTTCTACAAGTCATGAGCAAGTGTCTAGTAGAGTCTTGCAGATCAATATGATGATATCCATACTTATCTTTGAGAGGCTACAGGGCATTTAGGATAAACATCTCATCCTTATTTCCTTATCGTGCGACACTGATTCAGCTTAAAGACTACCTCTTTGAATTAGTTCCACTCACTTGTATGCGTATGTGAGCGCTCGGTATCAGTTGTGCACTGACGGCTTGTGATTTTATGAACGAGGTACGAGATATGTTTTCTGTGTTTTGGTGATAGGCCAGTCTGGAGGACTTGAGGCCACGTTTAGACCGCAGCTTAGGCTCGGTAGTTTCAGTTGTGAGAAATTGTTCTTTTGGACTTATTTGTCTGGTAGTTTCCCTATGAGTGGAACTTGTGGCTCGATGAGCAGTTGAATGGCTATATGATGAGTATGATGTGATTGTGGGATGTGTTCAGATGGTTTGCATGTGATGAAAAGAGTTTGCTTGAGATGTAAAAAAGGTTATTGGGTGCTTAATGTCTGTCTCGATTTGACGTATAGTCACGAGTTATGGGTGTGATGAAGGATTTTTCATGTTGTTTAATTGTATAGCGAAGTAGATTTTCATGTCTTGATAATGAGTTCGAACTCAGGAAGATTAAGTGATTGCGTAGTAGTGGTGGCTGCGAAAGGGTATAGAAAGATGCCAGTTTGAGGCTAAACAGGCGGGTTATCACCTGCGGGGTAATTTACGGATGCGTGATCCTTATAGTATTGTTTGGAGAATTTCTTTTCTACCAGCGGGTTATATGTGTCGAGATTTGAATTTGAATTGGTTGAGAAAGTTGACTTGACTATCACAAGAATGAAGGTGAACTTAGCAGATGATTTAAAGTACTACATGGTTTGTGTTGCATGAGCTGGTGAAGAATTCGGTTGAATCTCACAGCGGTATTATAGCAGTAATCGAGTATGGGTATTGTGAGTTACTGAGTGTTTGATCTATGGCTTTGAGCCAAGTGGGGGAGTCTGCTATCTACGATTTGATTTCACGGTTATATGTTGCATTGATTTTGGTGTAAGGCATACTTGTGGATCGGTTATGACTTGCAGAGGATAAGATCAAGGATGACTCGAGTAAGGAAATTTCCGGACATGGGTTATATTTTAATTTATGACTATATGGAAATTCATGGAATGATCTGAGTTGTTATTTGTGAAGGATGCAGTGCGCATAGAGTTTGGATTTAATCGGTGGTGTTAAGGCAGGGTTACTTCTTTAAGTGTTGTTGTGCTAATGGGGAAAGTGTCTTTCGGCCCGTTTGAGCGGTGCAATTTAGATTTGAGCAGAGTGGATGATGCTTGAGGGAAAATAAATTCAGATTTGTATATAGCTAGAAACGGTTATTTATATTAGATGGTGTCGGGACTTGCGGTAATTCTGTATGACTATGGATTCTACACTTTAGCATAATAAAGGGAAAAAGGAACAATTTTTAAATTGACAGAAAGTCTCTTCAGAGTGGGTGTCGCGGTTGTGATACTTATAAGGGTGCTTAGGAAGAATACATCGGCTTATGGGCCTTTGGGCGGTGTAGTTTTATGTTTGGATCTCTGGTAGTGAGTTTTGGTAAGGATCATGGTGTATGGCAAGGAAGAGTGTCGACTTAAGGGTAATTCGGAAAGGAATCGAAGAAACATGATAGCTTGGTAGTAAGTTGGATCAATACGGTAATGGATATGATCGATATTTTGGGTACTTATGATGTGGTGATGCTCTACAGAGGTTTTGGTGGCAATATTCTTGGGTTTTGTGACCAGGAATTCAGTTCTGATAGCTTGGTTATGTGCAAATGGATTTCGAAGAGTTCCCGATGGTTTCTACCACGGTTTAAGATAGATATTTTCCACAGGCGTAAGGAACATGTTGTTTATAGTGATTTCCACCAAGATGAGAGCAAATGGAAGGTTTCTAAACAACTGGTATGTATTCTGCTAGTGACTCAGAGTGTTAATAAGGTTCTCGTATTTTCACAGGATGGCCTAATAGAGGCGGTGTGTGGTGTGAGATTTGGGATGTGCATGTGCAAGTACACGATTCCGTTTCAAAGGAAGGTCATGAGTTTATGGAGTAAGACGATTTCAAATAGTGGTATTACCTCAGAAAGGTGTACAATTAGAAGGCGCGATGTATTGTAACATATGGATGTTTCATTGGTATTACGGTACTCACCTGATTGATAGACGACTGATATTCAAATGTTTGCTATGTGGCACAGAAGAATTAAGGAAGTATCCCTCATGGAATGATCGTGCATGAGAGATGTGTTAGACATTCGAGTGCTGGAGTTGGGATCAGTCACGTTGGTTCATGTGTTCTATGAATTTGGAGACTGGGAGTTCCCAGAATCATATTGTATTGGGGTTGCGACGTGTTTGAAGTGAGTATTTTATTTAAACTCGATGGAGGCACTAGTTGCGTGAATTATTGTGATACCTACGTGTTATCAGTGCACATATGCATGGGGTTGAGCTCATGTGCGAGAACTGGGGCAATTATTCATGCTCGGGAAAATGCTTAGGGAATGATATGTCTAGAGTTTACTGTTAAGCATAAAGTTATAACGTTCTCGTATTCGTACCTTTGTTGAGAACTATCTGGGCTATACTTGAGGTTACAAAAAGGCTAATTTCCTAAATAAACTTGGTAGTTACTATTTCTGCGATAGCTTGCCAATTTGATTCGTGTTAGCACAATTTGCACACACCTACACTATAGCGTGTTATTTATACTAGACCAGGAGCATGAGAATCTTATTCCATTTAGCATATACATGTGTACTTGTTTGATTTCTCTTGTATGTTATGCTTGGACTGGAGGCATCTGACCATGTCAAGTGGATTATGTTATTGGCACGTGAGTTTCCCATGCGGTTGATGTTAATGTGAGCTCTAGGAGAGATGGTTACCGTTATTAGATTCGTATGTCTTGGTTCTACTATGAATGATGAGCTCATAGTATTGCGGTTGTGGTGATGCTTGTTGAACTTGCAAAATGATTCTCTTCTTTGAGACATTTTCCATTTTGGGGGGGCACGAATTGTGCAGTTTGTGGCTTGAGTTATATTGGTGTGGCATGTCTGTGGAATAGTTGTGTTCGATAATATAAGGTCATTGGACTTAGAATGGGTACTATCAGGTTTGATTATGGTGTGTGTGGAAAAATAATTTTAGAAGTCAGCTTAGATAATTGGCTATGGTATTTGTCGAACGAGGGAAAGCTCCACGACTTATTGATCTGGTAAGTGGTTATAAGATTCCACGTGTTTCTTTCATTATCGGTAGTGTACGAAGGTTTTGGAATGAGGTGTTATTTGAGATGGGGTTTAATACTGGTATCAGGTATGTTTTTAAGCAGCTACAGTGATTAGAAATTATTGCGAGTATGCGAGTCCTGTGGCATATCATGTGATTACATGTGGAGTTATGGTTAAGGCTTATTAAAGCTTATTAAGACTCATACAGTGGGTAGATGTGAGATTCGAGTCTTGAAAAGAAATATTTTGATGTTGGAAATTGGATTCCAAGGTTTAGGGCTAAAGCTAAATTAATCACTTTCAGTTATGTTGTGTGTCAAGCCTATAAGGTATAGAGTGACGTGGGATCACCCCCGGGTATGTGCGTGGTAAGGTGGAACAGTGATTTGAAGGCTTAGGAATAACTCTTGGCACGTTCGAGGACGAACGTATATTTAACTGGGGGGAAATGTAATGACCAGACCAATCGTTTTGAGCATTTATGCTCATTTCAACTATTTGAAGTCTCGAATAGCTTCATATAATGTATTATGACTTGTGTGAATCATCGGTTTGGTTTTTAGGTATTTCGGAATTAGTTCGGAAGGATGAGGTTCATGTTTGAAGCTTTAAGTTGGAAGAGTTGACCAAGTTTGATTTTTTAGTATTCGACCCCGAATCGGAGTTTTGATGATTCCGTTAGATCCGTGTGGTGATTTTGGACTTAGGAGTGTGTCCGCATATTTATTTGGAAGTTCGTAGTTGATTTTGGCTTGAAATGATGAAAGTTGGAAAATTAGAAGTTTTAGAAATTGAGAAGTTTGACTGAGAGTTGACTTTGAGCTTAACATGCTCAGATTTAGGTTCCAAAAGTTGGAATAGGTATGTACTATCATTTATGACTTGTGTGCAAAATTTGAAGTCAATGGGAGTTGGTTTGGTATGAATCGGCATTAGTTTTGAAATTCAGAAGTTCATAAGTTTCTTAGGCTTGAATCGATGCGCGATTCGTGATTCTAGTATTGTTAGAGGCAATTTGAGGCTTCGAGCAAGTTCGTATCATGTTTTGGGACTTGTTAGTATACTTGGTTGGGGTCCCGTGGGGCTGAATGAGTTTTGGATGAGTTTTTTTTTTTTTTACGTATTTTGTGTTTTGACATTGTTTTGAGCATAAGCATGTAATGATCCAAAGGTCCATCTTTAGTTCTAGAGATCGAAATTCGATTTCAAGACTTTCGGGAGTTTGATAATGAATTATAGGAATGATCTGGAATGTTTGGTCTAATTTCATCAAGTCGCGATTGGACTTTTACAGCAAAGTATGAGTTATTATTTAACGAGCGAAGTTGGTATCGTATTGAGAAAATGAGCTCTCAATTGAGTTTCAATTGAATGACTAGGTTCGTATTATTATTTGTGACTCATATGAACAAGAACCGTCGAATTCCGAGTTTGTATGATGAAGTTAGAGCCTTTTTAGTGAAAAATAAACTGTTGGTGCAACAAGCACCTTTAGTGACCAGATTTGGCACTTTTAGCAACGGGAATTGGGCTTTTAGAGACCATATTAGTGTTTTTATTGAGAAGTTTTTTTTTATAAGCTCATTTCAACATTTTTGGACGAAAGAACTCGGTTTGGGGCGATTTCTAAGCGAGAATTCACGGGACTTCTCGAGGTAAGTCACTTGTGATCATTTTTACTCCAAAATATTGAATTATCATTGAATATTCCAACTAGATTACGTGATTTTGAGGTGTAATTCGAGAATTTGGGCCTAGAAATTTGAAAATAAGATTTGGGATTTGGAGGTCGAGTTGATGTCGGAATTTGGTAATTTTGGTATGGTTGGACTCGTGGTTGAATGAGCGTTCAGATTTTGTAACTTTCGTCAGGTTCCGAGATTTGGGCCCCACTGTTGACTTTTGAGTTGACCTTTTCGAATTTTATTCGGAAACTTAGCATTTTGTATGAAATTTATTCCTATAATTTATATTGAGTATATTAAATTTTTTGTGACTAGATTCAATACGTTTGGAGGCCGAATGGCTTACTAGAATAAAGAGTTGCACGGTTTGAGTTAAGTAACACTTCTAAACTTGGTTCTGAGGGTATGTATCCCTGAATTACGTGTTATATGATTGGTATGGAGGTGACGCACATGCTAGGTGATGGGCGTGTGGGCATGCACCATAGAATTTGTGACTTAATTGATTCTGTGGAGTTTCATAATCAAATAATCATGTCATTATCGACATACCCTCCACGTGTTAGAGAAATTGAGCTGAGACTCATATTAAAGATCATGTTTAGGCTTCGTATCGATATTTTTAGGACCCACAGAGGTGGTGTTGTTGTTGAATTATTAGTGTAAATTATAATTTTGTACTAAGTCATATCTATCATTTGCATATCATATCTCAGTCTCTGTTGCCATTTATTGATACATCATATAATCATGTCGGGCCGATTTTTATGACATTGTGAGCCCGAGAGACTGGAGAGATTATTGACTGAGTGGGATCGAGGGCCGGGTTGTGAGTGATATTTATGGGATCGGGTTGCACGCCCAGCATGTTTCTTTTATTTATTTATGCCTGGATCTAGCTAATTATAGCGCTTGGGTTGAAGGAGCCCCTCCAGAGTCTGTACCCTCCACAGTGAGCTCAATTGCATTTACATTTGGGATGGATCTTCCCTAAGCATTTACATTTGGGATGGATCTTCCCTGAGCATTTATATTTGGGATGGATCTTTCCTAAGCATTTACATTTGGGCATGGATCTTGCCTAAGCATTTACATTTGGGATGGATTTTCCCTAAGCATTTACATTTGGGCATGGATCTTGCCTAAGCATTTACATTTGGGATGGATTTTCCCTGGGCTGAATTGGCCCTATACAGTACTGAGTGACTGACTGTCAGTTGATCTTTATATTGAGGGATGGATTGGCCATATACAGTACAATCAGTTACAAATGAACCAGTTTCACCCTTAAACCCACGCGCCATAATTGCTGAGTTTTTGGGGAAGAGTCCGACATATCTTCAAACTGAAACTCCCAAGATGAAAAAACTTCTAACCTCCAAAAGGTTGTTGTTACACACTCAAACTTTCACATCTTTAAATTTATCTGACCTTACCCTCTTATCTCAAATCTTTTCAAAAGATCAAAATCACCAAAACCTTAAAACCCTCTCCATTTCTCTCAAGTTTCTGAACTGATCAAATGGCAAACACCCATGAGAATTCCAAAAACTCTGAAAACACTTCCTCACAACCCAAAGAACCTTCACCCACACTTTCAATCACCCAACCCCCCCCCCTCCCCAGAAAAAGGCATATCAAAATGATTGCACGTAAAACAGTAGCAAGCAAATAACAAGCCAAGAAATTGAATGAGAAGCTACAAGTCAGTCAAGTAGAAGAACCAATAAATTTTGATGATTCTTTCCGTTCTGCGACTGAGGGAGAAGAACCAGTTTCGTCTGAAACTGAACAGGTAACTTCTAAGTTTCCCACCTCTGAGCTTGGTTATGAAATTGCAGAAAATCTTGAGAATCAATTTATTTTGGTTGGGCCTATGGCTGCTATTGAAAAAGAAAATATTGTTACTAAAGTCATTGGTGGTAAAAATAAAAAGGAGCAAGGAGGCTCAAATAGTATACACAGGTGATGGACAGAATCAAGCAAAAGGTATGCACGTGAAAGGGATAAGTATAAGTGGTTATTTCTGATAATCCCCTGAACAAAAAGGTTGGATATTTGATAAGGAGCAGGACTCCTTACTTGAAGAGAACTCTATCCAAGATAAGAGAAGAGTTAGAAGTTGAAGTTGACTAGAACTCTTCCACCAAGGAAGAGTAAAGCATTAGAATTTTAGTTAATCTTTATTTACTAACTCTATAAATATCAGTGTTGTTCTCTTTTACATATGACACACAAATACAGAAGTGAAAGCACGAATTGAGAGCAAAATAGCAAGGTATTTTGTGAGCAATTCCTGTGAGACTCAAGAGTGTGATCCTGAAGCTACACGAACAAGATTGAATAACCAACTCCATAAAGAGTTTTATGTATCTTTCTTTATTTCTAGTTCAAAGTGTAGTAGGCGTTTTGAGTTGTACCTTTCAGCTTCTTAGAAGCAAATTGTACTAGGCACCTGAGTGGCATCATTCAAGTTAGAGTTAACTTGAAGTAGTTGCAACAGCCTGTGGCGTGTTGCTACAAGGGTTAGAGTTAATCCTTAGGTTTGTAAGAGATTGCAAACTCGAGTTGTATTATTCAAGTTAGAGTTAACTTGAAGCTGTCGCAACAGCGCGTGGCTGGTTGATACAAGAGTTAAAGGTAATCCTTAGGTTTGTAAGAGTTTGTAAACTTTGTTCTTGGCTCAGAGTTGTAATGAAGTATTTGGGAAAAATCCTACTGGGTAGTAGGTCATGGTATTTTCACCTTTTGAGCCAAGTATTTTTCACGTAAAAATTCTTGTATTCTTTACTTTCTGCATTATTTATTTCGCAACTGTAGTGTGAGGAAATATCCTCTCTACCTCTTCGGGGTAGGCGTAAGGTTTGCGTACACACTACCCTCCCCAGACCCCACTAGTGGGATTTCACTAGGTTATTGTTGGAATTGTAGTGTAAGGAACACATAGAAGAACCAGGTCTTTCTATAATCTGTGCACGTGAATAATTGGACACCACACAAATCACCCTCCCTCTTGTGTGGTATTGAAGCATAAAACATCAATATCAATGGGACCTCAGAAAGTCACACGGCTCGACCAGGGGCGGCTCAACAAGATTGGAGGCCTAAAGCAAAAATTTAATTGGAGGCCTTTGTTGAAACAAAATCTTCGTATATATTTTTATTTGAAATCTTTTTTTTCTAGATTTTTGAGATGTAAAGTTATTAATAATCTCTTTTATAAACCATTTAATCTCTCTTAAGATATTTTTGATCTTAGAAAATAGAACCAGATTCAAGAAGTTGATAAATTAATATCAAAATAATTATTTGATTTTTCAATATACTTGTTGCGATGCTTGAAACCTGAGGGAAAAAAAATAAGAATATGCAATATAGCTTATTCAATAGTAGTCTTCAACTCTTGTTTTATTAAAAAGGTAGTCCTCATTTTTACGGAACAATACTGCTTACCGAAAACTTAAACTTTTGCAGAGGCCAAGAAACGGAATATAAGAGTATAATACACGTTTTCAGATGAGAAATATAAAAAATGAGATTTGATATTATATATTTTTTAGTGAGAAACATAAAAAAGAGAAGAATAATGTAGGTACTTTACTCATGTAAATAACGCAAAATTTTATATTCAGGATCAGGGTTTAGGGGAGTGATTTGCTTTCTTTAATTTTTGCTCAAATTGTTACATCAATAACAAACTAAAAGTTATCTTACATTTTATAAAACATTTCACTTTTCTATTTTGAAATGCTCAATTTATTTCTTATAAAATTAACTTATAAATTTATTACTGGTAAAAATTGGACTCCACCTCCAAGGATTATGGTGAGATGCATATGATTTAGCTTACATTAAACAGATATTTTGGGTTCGAGCCATATGGGTGATATCATGTTAGAGTGCGATTTCCTTTTTGTTAGGCCTTAAGCGATGCAAATTCAAATTAGTCGGGCCTCAATGCAAATATCGAACCCCGATAAAAAAAATAATAAAAAATTGGGGCCCCCAAAATTTTGGGAGATAAAGAAATTGCTTTAGTTGCATGCCCATCTGGGCGCCCCTGGGATCGACCTCCTAAGCAATAGTCTGGAAAACTGGCGATGAGTTCGTCACTAATGGCCTCCATACAAACTATTTATTAAATGCAAGAAGAAAAGTAAGTAAATGCAAGACAAATCATGTATTAACAAACGCGCTAAGTCGAATATTTATCTAATCACCATCCAGTAGATCCAACATATCCCTATAGAGCGGGAGATGATGTCGAGCCTCGATGTCATGGATGTGTCCTCTCCTATCTACCCAACTCCTAGCACGGGGTCGCACCGACACTAGTGGTGCATCTGGAGCTAGAGGTCGAGGAGGGGGTTGCATCTGTAAGAATCTTTCCCAAGCCCTAACCTAATATTAATTGTGAACATGAAACTGACTATTTTTAATACATATATGATATTCATGAGAAGAATTCGTAATGTTATCACTCGTAGAAGCAGAAGAAATTTAGCGATGTCTCTCATGTTACCCATCGACGCCCTGCATTGCTGCCTATACAGGTACGCTAGAACGACACTACCCAAATTGTACATAGGTAAATCATCTAACATCTTTAGATGAGCCAAGAAACATAGGCTCACAAGGTTCCCCGAGGTGTTCGGAAAAAGAATGTTGCCAAATATCATCAACAGCAATAACCCAGACTGTCGCTCAATTCCCTCTACTGGTGTCTGATCCGTGATCTACTGGCGTAGCGCCTCCAGGTGCTGCCTAACAGGCAATAGCTATAATAGTCTAACTCCATTAATCGCAGACTCCTCAGCCGGACGGAATTCAGTGAGCCTAACATCAAGACTGTTTATGGCCTCCAGCGCTCAATCAGAGCTATGATCAATGGCCAGTCGAACTGTAACCCGCCGACCTTGACGACTCGGTAAAAACCAGTCCGAGTAAGTCATATGAAAGTGGGATGATATAGTGGGTGATTCCTAATAAGCTCCCAAAAATCGTCACTGCGTCGGGGATGGAAGTTCTGGCTAAGAAACTCTCCATCCCATATATGCGATGACCTATGACCCTCCTGAAGCGTAAGTAGCTCAAGTTAAACGGGTCCAGAATGAATAGTCAGATGATCTATAATGATGTATGTACACTGAATAATGTTAATTAAACATATGTTATCTTATTTTTTTATAACGAAAGATTTATTTACTACTGTTGTTTGAGATTGTAAGGAGTATTATCTAACTGTATGAAGTATTTTTTTATTTATCGTTTAGTTAATTCACACCAATTTATACATTAGTGTTTTAGATTTCTAGTTTTAATTCACGAGATATAATAATTAATTTGATATGAATTATTAATTAGTATTTATTTAATTCGTAACAGTTTACACGTTATTTTTTTAGATTTAACGATAGAAATTCGGTAGAGTATCCTTTGTACTGACAACTAATCAAATTTTAATTCGTTTGTTATAGCACTCTACATTATTTTAATTGTTGAACTTATCAGGATATCTTAAAATAGTTAATTAATTAATTAGATACGAATTATTATTTATCATTTAATTAATTCATAAATATTTGTACGTTTTTTTGGATTTCACGATAAAATATCGACAGAGTATCCTCTATTCTGCCAACTATCCAATTTTTATTCAACAGTGAAAGAATCCTAAAGTATGTTATTGGTTTAACTTATATGGCGGGCAAAGTAGGAATTTAACAACCAAAGTAGGAATTAAAAGACTACATTTATGGCGAAAATTAAATAAAGTAGTCAGCATTTAACAAACAATTAATATTTACATTCAATTACACAAATACATTCAATACTATTAATCAACAACAAAATTCAAAAAATTCTCCAATTAAACAAATTCAACAAAATCAGTAAATAACAAAAAAAAAAAAACTAGCTAAATTTTAAATAATCGGCAAAATTGACAAACACCAACAAATATCACAAATTATAAAAAACAAATTAACTATTCCTAATTTTTTTCATTACGGAATTTTTTTTAAAAAAATCAAAAATTCATTTTATAATTTATACAACTTACAAAAAAAAAAAGTTGCACAAAAAATCCGAAATAAAGTGCACAATAGTTAATATACATGTAATACACATAATATAATAATTAATACGGAGAAAAGTATTAAGAAATACCTTTGAATTTTTTTGCAAAGTTTAAATGTGAATTTGGATCAACGTTCTTGAAATTCGACCACCTACTTTGTTCCACGCCACAGATAGACCTTCAATCTTAGAAAAATATAAAATACGCGCTTTTTGTGGGATCTTTGTTGGCTCCAATGGGGAAGAAAATTTTTAAATTGGGTGGGAGACCGATCGTTTCTGCCTAGGGAAGAAGGGGCTTGTTCATTTTATTAAGGTATATCAGAAGAAAATTTTTAAATTGGGTGGGAGACCGATCGTTTCTGCCTAGGGAAGAAGGGGCTTGTTCATTTTATTAAGGTATATCAGAAGAATTACATGCGCTATACATCAGCTATTTTGAATTAAGGTATAACACATGTATTACATGCGCTATTCATTAACGGGATAACTGGGTGTTAACGTATAACATGCGCTATATATAAAATGGTGCCCAGTATTTTATGCACCTTTTGGCCCCTTGAATCCAAATAATTGTTTCGGACTCTGGGTTGGAGAGGTTTTCTTTTACGTAGTACTACCTCCGTTCCAGTTTATGTGAACCTATTTCCTTTTTGGTCCGTTCCAAAAAGAATGACTCTTTTCTAAATTTAGAAACAATTATGCTTAAACTTATAATTCTACTATTAATGAGAAACTTTTATAACCACACAAATACTCTGAGCCTCTTTTTGAATTGTTTAGGACCACAAATTTCAAAAGTCTTTATTTGTTTTTGTTAAACTCCGTTCCCAGTCAAACAGGTTCACATAAATTGGAACGGAGGGAGTATTATTTATTATATGGTGCTACAATTAAAACAAATATATTAGTACTTTTTTTTAATATTTGACACGTTGCAAGCAAAGGATTAATGTGTGACTACCATATTCTTTCTTAAAACTAGGCCGAGAGAGGAGATATTAACACCACTTTAAACGAGTTTGAGTGTACTAGAACTCCTGCGTAGTTTAAGATCGTAAACAAAAAATGGACTAATTTGGAGGTATTTACGTATTATCCCTATGTTTTATTGACTTTGAAAAGCAATAAATATAGAAACAGGTCCAAAAGCTCTAAATCCAAAAGTACATTTGAATTATCAGACACCGAACACTTGAAAACTTCTTATAAATTTGAACTTCATCTCAAACTTAGGCATTTTATCTTCGTGTTTCGGTTTTGGTCTGATCAAAACTTCTTATAATAAGGCGGTTGAATTAGATATATGGTGTTAGTAAGGTTTAGGATAGACAAGGATAATAGGATATTAAGTTGGTTGTACAAGCTACGGACATACAGGGGCGGAGCTAGAGTGTCGAGAGCGGGTTCGGCCGAACCTAGTATGTAATGACCCGATCGGTCTTTTCAAGCATTTGCACTTCGCTCGACAGTTTGAGGGTATGAATAGCTCTGTATGATGTATTATGACTTATATGAATCGTCGGTTTTGATTTTCAGGTTATTCGGAATCGATTTGGAAGATTCAATTTCATGATTTAAGCTTTAAGTTGGAAGAGTTTACCAAGTTTGACTATTATGAATTTGACCCCGGAACGAAATTTTGATGGTTCCGTTAGGTCCGAATGGTGATTTTGGTCAAGGACATATGCCCGTATTTGCATTTGGATATTTCTAGAAGGATTCGATACTAATTGGCGAAAGTCGAAAATTTGAAGGTTTGAAAAGTTCCTAAGTTTGACCGAAAGTTGACTTTGTAGATATCGGGTTCGAATTGTGGTTTCATGAATTTGAATAGCTTCATTATTGTCACGACCCCAAATTCCCTCTGTATGATGTCGTGATGGCACCTAGTCTCTAAGACTAGGTAATCCTATCAATGCGGAATAACTGAATATAAATTAAAATTTAATCCTCAACAGTCGAATAAATAAGAACTGCAAATTTAATAATTTCAACTCCCAAAACCCGGTAGGAATAAGTCACAAGTTTTTAAGAATTTATTCTCAATGTCTCTATACATCAGAGTCCAAAGGAAATAAGGAAGACAACATAATAAGATAGAAGGAGACTCCGGAGTCTGCGGACGCTGGCAGATATACCTCAAAGTCTCCGCGTACGACTAATTCACTGATGCCTGGTCTGATAGGAAATACCTGAATCTGCACAAAAAGATGTGCAGAAGCGTAGTATGAGTACACCATAGCGGTACCCAGTAAGTGTCAAGCCTAACCTCGGTAGAGTAATGACGAGGTCAGGTCAGGCCCTACTGGAATAATAAAAGATATGGTGTAAAGTTTAACAATATAATAATGATAATGACAATGGAGATAAATCTAGTAAGTAGTATGTCACAATTTAACTACACAGGATAAAGGCAAATAACACATCGCGGAAGGACAACAGAAATTTACACTTTAAGGAAAATATCAAAATAACCAAAGGCAATGCAGCCATAAAACAATATCAACAATGGGCACTCCCGAGGTACCGCCTCGTAGTCCCAAATCATAAATAAATTCACAATATCTCATTTTCTTATATCACCGTGGGAGCTTTCACATTTAATTTTAAAGAAAATATTTTTCCTGAAATAGCATCCCACGTTTTAACCATTCTTATCACACCGCATGGCTTCTAGTAGTTCCCCTACTAGCCATGCGTATCAAGCCACCCTTATCTCATCGCATGCGTTTCAACACCCAGACCTTATAGCACCGCATGTGTATCAATATCACAATTTGCACATCAAGTGCCCAAATATTTCAACTTGCCAAAATAAATCAACAACAAGAATATTTTTCACAATAAGGAGCTCACGGCTCAATCACAGTGAGTACAAAGTCTAACAAAATATTCAAAAAAATAATATATCCATTATTTTCACAATACGGAGCTCACAGCTCAATCACAATGAATACAAAAATCTTCACAAAATATTCAGCAAAAATAATATTTCACAAATTTAACATCTTGACTTAACATCAAGTTTTTAAATGTAAAATAATTTATTTTTAATAATATTTAAATTAAGAAATCCAACCTTCAAATAATGCACGGAACAAAAGAAACAGAGTTTCAACTAAATAGGTAAAACACTTAGCAGGAACAGGTCAGGCAAATCTAAAATATAAAAAAAAAAATAGATCAATGATGATGAATATAATAGAATAAAATAATTTAATTAATATGCAACAATGCTCTACACAATTTAAAGACATAATATTCCACATTTAGCCAATGTACACACTCGTCACCTCGTGTACACGACTTTCAACACATCAACATTTTCATATCAATACCAATCCTAAGGAGAATTTTTCCCACACAAGGTTAGACAAGTCGCTTACCTCAAACAACGCTCAATCAGTCAACTAGTATGCATTTTCCTCGATTTTCCGACTCCGACCGGCTCGAATTTAATCATAATTAATTCGATTCAATCAATACAAATTATAGAAATAAATTTCATAAGAAAATATAATTTTTCTAACAAAATTCAAAATTTAACCCAAAAATTGCCCGTGGAGCCCATGTCTCAGAATCCGACAACTCATTCAATTACGAGTCCAACTATACTAGTTTCACTCAAATCCGACTCCGAATCAACATCGAAATCTCAAAAAATCATTTTTATGAAATTTCTACAATCTTTCCCAGGTTTCTATCTCAAAACACTGAAAACAATAATATATTCGTGTATATTGACCAAATCTGAATTAGAATCACTTACCCCGATTTTTTTCCTTGAAAATCTCTCACAAATCTCCTCTCCCCAAGCTCCAATTTATCAACAATAGAAAATGGGATGAAGTTCCCTTTTTATAACTTAAAGTTTTTGTCCATGCGCTGCCGCCCGATCGCTGCCCTCGATTTCCTGCCCCCGATTTCTGCCCCCGTTTTCCAGCAAAAAAATTTCAGCAGTTGTTTAAGTTCAAATTTTGATCCGTAAACCATTCAAAACTCACCCGAGACCCTCGGGACCTCAACCAAATACACCAAAAAAGTCCTAAAATATCATACGAACTTAGTCGAAACCTCAAATCACATAAAACAATACTTAAACCACAAATCATACCCCAATTCAAGCTTAAGGAACTTAAGAATTTCCAACTTCTACATTCCATGCCGAAACTTATCAAATCAAGTCCGATCGACCTCAAATTTTGCACACAAGTCATAAATGACATAACGAAGCTATGAAAATTTTTAGAACTGGATTTCGACCCCGATATCAAAAAGTCAATTCCCCGGTCAAACTTCCCAAAAATTCAACTTTCCTCATTTCAAGCCAAATTCTACTACGGACTTCCAAATAACTTTTCGGGCATGTTCCTAAGTCCAAAATTACCATACAGAGCTATTGGAATCATCAAAACTCTATTCCGGGTCATTTATACATAAGTCAACATCCGGTCACTATTTCAACTTAAACTTTAAACCTTGAAACTAAGTGTTCCAATTCATTCCTGAAACCTTACCGGACCCAAACTAATCACCCCGGCAAGTCACATAACAATTGTAAAGCATAAATTATATAGTAAATGGAGGAATTGGGCTATAACTCTCAAAACAACTGGTCGGGTCGTTACAATTATGTCATTTGGAACTTGTGTGTAAAATTTGAGTTCATTTCGAGTTTATTTGATATGTTTTTGGAAGTTCAAAGTTCAAAGTTCATTCAAGTTTGAATTGAGGTGCGATTCATCATTTCGATGTTGTTATGTTTGATTTGAGACCTCGAGTAAGTCCGTGTTATGTTACGAGACTTGTTGGTATATTCGGACAAGGTCCCGAATGGCTCGGGTGAATTTCGGACGAGGTTTGGATTGATTGAAGCCTTGTTGAAGCTGCTGAAATTTTTGGGTTGCTCTTGCACCCGCTTCTGCGGAAGCTTAGTCGTAGAAGCGACTCCGCAGAAGCGAGCAGCCCATCGTAGAAGCGGATTGGGCAGCTAGGCGTGAAGGCCGCAGAAGCAGGATTTGTTCCGCACCCGCGATATCGTAGAAGCGGATGGCTAGGTCACAGAAGCGCGAAGCGTCGCAGCAGCGGAAGCAGTGGTCGCACCTGCATGTGCACAGAAACGGGTATATTTACGCAAGTGCGATAGATGCATTTTAGTGGGTTTTCGCAGAAGCGCGTTTGTGGTCGCAAAAGTGACGCCGCAGATGCGGCCATTTGCTTCGCAGGTGCGAACATTGCTGGACAGAACCTATAATTTCGAGGGTTGGTCATTTTATCCTCATTTTTTAGACTTGGAGCTCAGTTTTGGGCGACTTTGAGGAGGACTTTTATCACAAGGATTAGGGTAAGTATTTTATACTCGGTTATGATTATATTTCGTGATACCATCTTCATTTTTGTTAATTGGATTAGGAATTTTAAAGAGAAAATTAGGGGTTTTAGCCTAAAGTTTCATAAAGTGAGTTTTGAGTTTTGAACATCGATTCGGAGTCGGATTTGGGTGAAAGTAGTATGGTTGGACTCGTAATTGAATGGGTTGTCGGATTTTATAAGTTTCGTCGAGTTTCGAGGTGCAGGCCCAGGTTGGACTTTTGGGTTGATTTTGGATTTTTGATTAAAGATTCGACCTTTATCGATTGGGTTTGTTTCCTTTGGCACTAATTGATATATTTGAGTTGCTTTTGGCTAGTTTCGAGCCATTGGGAGGTCGGTACGCACATGATGGAATTTTTGGGGCATCGATTGGCTTGCCCGGCATTGGATTTGGCTTATTCAAGGTAAGTAACACTCCTAAACTTGGTGCTGAGGGTATGAACCCCTGAATATACGTAATATGTGTTTGGTATTGAGGTGACGCATATGCTAGGTGACGGACGTGTGGGCGTGCACCGTGTGAATTATGACTCGGATATTTCTATGGTACTGTGTAGTTACCTAATCTTATTTGTATCTATGAAATCTCTACGTGCTAGAGTAATTGGGCTGTGATCCATGATAGAAACCATATCTAGGCTATATACTTATCCTGTTGGGACCCACTGAAATCATTTCTGTTGTTGAGTTATTTACTTACATTGCAATTACATACTCGGTCCTACGCATTCATTTGCATATCATATCTCAGTCTCTATTACCTTTTATTGATACATCATATCATCATGTTGGACTGATTTTTATGATATTGTGAGTCCGAGAGATTGGAGAAATTGATGACTGAGAGAGGCCGAGGGCCTGATGGTGAGGATATTGATGGGATCGGGCTGCACGTTACAGTAGGTATTATTGATTTATCATGAGATTGGGTTGCACGCCGCATTATGTTTTATTGATTTATGCCATGATTGGCTTGTTATAGCGCTTGGGATGAAGGAGCCACTCCGGAATCTGTACACCCCCACTGAGCGTAGGTACTTACTGAGTGCTAGTGCCAAGTGTGAGTGTGAATACCGAGAGTGAGTGTCGAGTGAATGGGAGGATTGAGTGACTATGAGGGCTGAGTGACTGGGAGGACTAAGTGAATTGATACTCTGAGAGTATGCATATGGTTTTATCACTGAGTTGCATTGCATTCGATATGCACACTTGATATATAGGCATATAGATGCATTTTTCTCATGCTGTACGATATTGCGTCACTCATGACTTCATATACTCATTGACATGTAGGCATAGAGATGCATTTTCCTTATGCCATTTGAAAATGAAACATTTACATGTTGAAAGTTATTTTGGAAAAAATCACAGTTTTACAAACGTACTCGTATTTTGGTGTTTTCGGTAAAAGATTGGGTTTTCACTGATATACTTCAAAAGTATGCCTACTTTTCGTAACTGTGAACGAGTTGAACATCATATCTCTGGATTATTTTTCATTCGTTATTTTATTATATTGTTATGAATTGTTGCTGGTAGTTGGAATTTGACTCGGACCCTTTTCCCAGCTCGTCACTATTTTCAACTTAAGGTTAGGTTTGTTACTTATTGAGTACATGGGGTCGGTTGTACTCATACTATACTTTTGCGCCTTGCGTGCAGATGTTGGATGCTAATGTTGCTGTGCACGGCGGGAGCTGGATTGAAGATGTACCTGCGTTCTGGTCATAGCTGCCTCTTGATCTTGGTAGCTTTAGAATCTTAATCTTTTTATGTATATTTCAAATAGATGATGTACTTTATTTCATACCAGCTTTGTAAATTCTAAATCTTAGAAGATCATGATTTGTACTACCAGTCATTGGGAAATTCTTGTATAAAGCAGTTGTATTTTCATTTCTTTTCTTAATAAATCTTATTTAAATTGGATAGTTGTTAATTGGCTTACCTGATGGGTTGGGTTAGGTGTCATCACGACTAGGTGGATTTTGGGTCGTGACACTGTAACTTTGGTTCGAACTCAATATTTGTCTTAAAAAATTTATTGAATATGTATAAATTATTAATTTAGAACCCAGTAATTTAAGACGATTAAATTCTGAACCCATAAACCTGAAATCTTGGCTCCGCCTCAGCGCAGATCAGATGAAAATGCACCTGCTTCTCGTTTGGTTCATTGGAGGCACTATGATGAGATTGACCATGTTCTTTTTCTTTATCCTTTATCCATATGTTTTTGTGATGTACGTATTGATTTTACACTAATTCACAAATTGATACTGTGCATGCATAAGGCAAACAAAGTAGAGCACTAAGCTGTATATGCACTTTATAAAATTTAACACAATTGTTTTTACATATAATTACCAAAAGAAGGCATCAAACTTTTCGATAGAGTAAAACAGTGGCCGACGTTCTTTACAATCAACTAGAGGCGTTCAAACAACATAAGCTTAATCATTCTTCTTGGATGCTCTAACTCATCAAAACAACACATTATTTCTTCAAGCTCTCTCTTGATTCCCTCCAATTATGGACCATGAACCATGTTTAAATTAAATGAAAGTTAAAACTAATTTCTTATACTGCTGGATGATAAGAATGAAACTTAAGACTGGTATTTGTAGACCAAAAAAAAAAAATAGAAATGAAGAGTCGCGTTTGTTTATTTAGCCGTCCTATTTGTATATTTATACAATTCATTTATGGACGTCAAATATGCTTCTTTATTTAATAATTAAAATTTTATTATACATTATGATAGAAAGAAGTGAATATGAAAAGTTATGATGAAGAATGTTGAAGTGTGTGAATATTATACCATTTCATCGAAAGAATTTAAGTTATACAACAACTATTACTACGTCTCAATCCCAAACAAGTTGAGGCCGGCGATATGAATCCTCATTCCTTTCATTAAACTCAACTCATATCATCACTATTATCAAAATAAATAAAAGTGCAAGTAAAAAAAAAATTAATAATAATAATAATGAAAGTTCTCTCAAGTCTAAAACATATTCCCGTGTACCACCTATATCGATCTTTTCATTACATTCTGCGTCGTTCTACTTTTCGTTATTTCTGTTAAAATCAGTTTGAGCCTAACTGTGTTTCTAGTTGTTATTTTACAATAAATGTTTGTCTTTCAAGGAACCTTTAATTTCATCGTTATTTTCATGCTTTCTTTTGGTAATTCCATTCAGCGATGACAGAAAGATTCAATAAAATAAGATGGTATGCTTGTGTATAATTAAACAAGATGTACTGCCGAATGGTAAAATCTAACATCCTAATTAGAAGCCAGTACTTCGTATATATCAAGTGCGGCAGAAGAAGGCAGTAGTACGGTGGCTACATGTTGCTCCCAAACGCACGCGTAAGTATACGTGGTCGATAAGTAATATAGGATTGTAAGTCCAGATATCGTACTCACAGGGACTTGTGATTAACTATCAACTAAATTAAACCAAAGAATTCATCTATTCAAGCAAATCCTAACGTATGAATATTTAATTAAAATTAAACTAGAGTAACAAATTAAGAGATTAAAGAAAATAACGACAAGCTTAAAGACGAATTCAATGTGAGTGAATATTCTAGAGTTATGGGTTAGCTAACAATCTCATTGAATTTTTCACTTAAATCGTCTAATTAATTTATCTAGTTTATTGGTTGATAGGGTTAATATTGCTCGTAACCTTCTCCCGAAGTACTACTCGCCTATTCAAGCTAATCTAACGTCTATATTCCTATGGAATTAGAATTAATAAGAACGCATTAATAATTTCTGTATAGTAACCAAGCAAGACGATTAGGTATATTCCTATCCTAACCGCAAATCCCCCCTCCCCCCCAGAGTTAAGATAGTGCTCTAATCAATCTTATATGCAATCTAGAATTTCCTCTCCCGAGTTCAATCCTAGATTCGTAGATAGTATTCAATTGGTGATCAAGTAATCAAATAATTAAGCGCAAGATTGAATAAATAAACCAATATGATAAAATAATAAGAACAATTCAAGCTTCAAATTACAACGTTCATGTAGCACCCAAAACTCTAGAACTAATCAACTATAAAATTAAAGGAAGAGAAGAAAAGAAAAACTAATTAGAAGCCTCCTCCAAGCGTGGTGTGTGTTCCCACACGTGAATTCTCCTTCAAAGTATGGTAGATCCCATCCAAATTAGATTTTGGACTCCTTATATATGAGTTGGAATCGTGTAGGGTCGAAATAATCTTGTCCCAAATAAAGTAGGGAAAATTCCGTCACGCAGGGTCCAGGCCGACGCCTAGCGCTGGCCGTGGCGCTGGAGGCAGTGACGGAATTTCCTTGTCTCAATTCTTTGAATTGTTTCACGGCTTTTTCATGTCTTCAAATTGGGGGTGTGGGGGTGTGGGGGGGGGACAAACACCAATAGGTGACCCCCTATGTCTCTTTATTTTATTTTTTTTGTTTAATTTCCTTTCTTTTTCTTCCGTGTTTTATTCAATATTTTCTCCAAATCTCGTTATATTCATGTCGCTTTATTCCTACACAGTTAAAATATAATATTAAGCACAAAGTAATATAATTAACACTCAAAAGACGATTAAAAATACTAGAACATGAGGCAACAATGGAAAAATATATGTATTTTTGGCCGAACATCAACACCCCACAATTAGACTCTTGCTCGTCCTCGAGTAAGCATTAAAATCACTCTAAATAAATCAAGCCTCGGAACACCACCACTTCGGTTGATACTAACAATTAGGATCTATAGCAACTCAAATCATTAGATAGACACTTCCTTATCATCGTGCAAGATATACAAGTCACAAACAAACAACAAACTTCTAACCTCCTAACCTGAGAGACGAACTCTAACTTACCAAATTTAAGCTCGCTCACCTATTCTGTCAAATAAAGTTAATAACATCACCTATCTATCATGAAACAAGTGCCCTCACAAGAATAAATAGCCCATACATTCAAATCAAAGAATGAATATAATTTAAGGACTTAGCAACAAAGAACAACTCTCGCACTCACAAACGAATTCACATGTATGCACACAGAACCATAGGATTGCCCATTATGTACATCTCTACTAATTAAGTATGCTCGAATAGAATCAAATAGGACTTTAACGGGTTATAATGTTGGCTAATTGACGGGTAGGAGAACTATATAATAGTGACTTACACTTCCCTAAGCACTTTGCGCTTTTAGACTTCATCGCCTATTATTTTCTACTCTTCACTTTATTTTTCAGCCCTCTCTTCATCAATTGTTTCACATGTATTTTTCTCATATCAAGAATGCTTCATTTTTTTTAAAGCAACTTTTTTCATTCTTTTTTTTTCATGTCACGTTCATTTCAAGAAGGCCTTTTCATCACCTTTCAGCCATCATTGGTCGTCATTTTTCACTTAACCATTCCATTCTTCAAATTTATCAATTAATATCACGGTCTAAGCAACAGTGCCCAAGGAAGCAAGGTGCAAAAACTAGGGATTCAACAAATGAATCAAGGCAAAAATACGACTTCCAAATAAAAGGCTACAGGCTCAAAGGGCTGACTAATGGTACAATATCTGAAAAGGCTAAAATTCACAAGACATATCAAAGAAAGCCTATTATCATCTTCTAAACATAGCAACACTTTTATTTCGCTTCAATAACATGCAGGACAAGTTTTAGACTAAGATTCAAAACATGAAATATATGTAAGAAATCCTCACCCCACATGGAACAAGTATCAATCAAGATGGATCAATTTTACTCTAAGATAGACAGGATCATAGCGAACAACAAAATAAGAATAAGCTATATATAGAGTCACAACCTTGAGCTTAGGTTCAGAAAGTCTGCTATTTTATTCATTACTCAAGCACTAAGAGGAAAGTATTACTCAAACTCAGGCCTAAATATGCTAGTATCAAACAAGTCACAAAAGTTTTTCTTCTCCCTCTTTTTCTAATCCTAAAAAAAATATTCAATCCTAAAAATAAAAAAACTTACCCGGTTCAAGTTACATCCCCTGGAAAAGAACCGATACACAAAGAAAAACTAAGAGGATTATTACCTAACTAAAACTAACTAGAACAAAAAGAATTTTTTTTATATTTTTTTTATTAGACCTTAATCTCTCAAGAAACTACTACACTAAGAACGAGTACTACAACTAAGCTAAGATAGCGCAGAAAATCACCTAGACAATCTCCTCACTCCACACTTAAAATTGTGCAATGTCCTCAATGCACACTGAAAATAACAAGAGGGTAAAAGAGACTCCCTGGTAGGCCAAAGGCCGAAGAATTAGCAACTCACGGGATACTCAGACTTCTCTCATGTATGATCCCTTGTGCGGGTACCTCACACACAGTTTCAACCACCTGCTCGCTTTTTTCCAGGCCTATTGGCTTTGACTCCATGCTCCTACTCCTACAAAATACAAAAACTGTACAAAAAGATAACACAAATTTAAAATTAAAAAAAAAAAAAATTAGTTGCCTCCCAACAAGCGCTTGATTTAACGTCGCAGTACGACTTACACCACTTCATCACTTTTCCTTCTACTTTGAGGATATAAATTGCACCCCCAATTTTGCATCAACTTTTCTGTCACATTCTTGGGGCGGTGGTGTGAAAATAAAGGAACCAAGAAATAGGCATCGCATCTTGCACTTCTTGGCCTTTAAGTGAGGGATGTCATTTTGTCTCCTTGACATTGTAAATTTTAGAATATATGCACTTTCTTCCCCATCCATTGACTTCTCCATATGCTCGAATGGATCAATTCTCGTGTCATCAACCAAGCATAATGTTGAAAAATGATTAGAATGAGGTCCAATGTGCTCCAACTCTAGAATAGCTTCACTTTTGACATCCTCACTTTTACACACTTCGTCAACCTTGGCATCATCAACAAAGTTTTGGTCGAATAGTTGGAATTTCTCTTTTTACTTCACAAGCTGGCCAGTATCCACAACAATTGGTTGTAGGGCATCAGACGCCTAAACCTTTTTATTCAATTTAGCCTGTAGGTCATGGATATCTGAGCCAAATTGGTCCATCTCTTGCTTGAGCTCAGTTCTTCCTTATATCAGTTGTTCTGTCATATTTGAAAGACCATCACAAAGAAACTCATGAGATTTTATCACTTGAGCTTGTTCTTCTAGCCAAGATTGGCTCACTATATCTGCTTCTTCAAAATTATCTTCTGGTGGGAACTCGCTCTCTTTAGCCACTTCGTTCGCCTCGACCTTCATTCTCATAATTGTTGAACTAATTCTTTGTATAGCCTTTTGAATTTCATCTTGTTGCTCGGCTGCTTGCCTCATCATGTCCAAAATACGGGCAGCACGTTCCTCATCCTCCACTTCATTGTTCCTATCAAACTCATAAATATTATTAGAAATATTATAATAAGAGCTCTAAGAAGGATAATAAGAATTAGGACAACCATCCCAATGACCACCTTGACAACCACACACATTACAAAAATTCCACTCATAAGATTGAGATTTATAATTTTGCCACAAGTGTGGTCCTCCACAATATGGACATGGATCACCAAAATAAGAATAACCAATATTCGACTAATTCTCGTTCCAAGATGTCATGTGAACAAAGATAATAAAATATTAAACTAAGATAAAATAAATAAATAAATAAATAAAAATTAAATAGATAAAAAGTAAAATTCTAATCTAGTAGAATAGTTAATTTCTAAGTCCCCGGCAACGGCGCAAAAAATTTGTTGCTCCCAAACGTACACGCAAGTATACGTGGTCAACAAGTAATATATCTATTGTAAGTCCAGATATCATACACACACGGACTTGTGATTAACTATCAATTAAATTAAACCAAAGAATTAATTTATTCAAACAAATCCTAACGTATGAATATTTAATTAAAATTAATCTAGAGTAATAAATTAAGAGATTAAAGAAAATAACGACAAACTTAAAGACGAATTCAATGCGAGTGAATATTCTAGAGTTATGGGTTAGCTAACAATCCCATTAATTTTTCCACTTAAATCGTCTAATTAATTTATCTGGTTTATTGGTTGACAAGGTTAATATTGCTCGTAGCCTTCTCTCGAAGTACTACTCGCCTATTCAAGCTAATCTAACGCCTGTATTCAGATGAAATTAGAATTAATAAGAACACATTAATAATTCATGTATAGTAACCAAGCAAGGCGATTAGGTATATTCCTATCCTAACTGCAAATTTGTCCCCCTCCTCCCCCCACCTCTCCCCCCCCCCCCCAGAGTTAAGATCTTGCTCTAATCAATCTTATACAATCTAGAATTCCCTCTCCCGAGTTCATGTAGCACCCAAAACTCTAAAACTAATAAACTATGAAATTAAAGGAAGAGAAGAGAAGAAAAACTAATTAGAAGCCTTCTCCAAGCGTGGTGTGTGTTCCCCCACGTGAATTCTCCTTCAAAGTATGTTAGATCCCGTCCAAATAAGATTTAGGACTCCTTATATACGAGTTGGAGTCGTGTAGGGCCGAAATAACTTTGTCCCAAACAAAGTAGGAAAAATCCCGTCACGCAGGTCCAGGCCAGCACCTAGTGGTGGAGGCAGTGACGGAATTTCCTTTTCTCAATTCTTTGAATTGTTTCACGGCTTTTTCTTGTCTTCAAATGGGGGGGGGACAAACAGGGACAAACACCAATAGGTGCCCCCTATGTCTCTTTATTATTTTTTTTGTTTAATTTCCTTTTTTTTCTTCCGTATTTTATTCATGTTTTGCTCCAAATCTCTTCATTTTCATACCGCTTTATTCCTACATAATTAAAATATAATATTAAGTACAAAATAATATAATTAACACTCAAAAGACGATTAAAAATACTAGAACATGAGGCAACAATGGAAAAATATATGTATTTTTGGCCGAACATCACTACACTTTAAATACCTCGTAAAATGTGGCTACGTCTTAAATAACATAATCAAAAGTGGCCATTTGGTGCCATTTCTACCCGTGAAGCCCAACTAAGAAACCCCAAACCCATCAGCCCTTTACAGCAAACAAAGCCCAAAACTTGAGCCTCCCCCCACCCCCACCCCAAATAAAAATTAAAAAAACCTGCTATTAATTTATTAAAATTATGTGTTTGGGTAAGTGGCGGAGTCACATACACCAAAGGGGGTAAGAAAAGACTACTCTCATCCCTCTCCCGAGGTAGCTTTTTCGTTTTTCGTCCAGCTACTATAGCTAATAAGCTATGCATGATGATATGTGATGCATGCTTTGACTTCTAAGGCTTGACAGGTCCTTTTGGTCGATTTCCAGTTGATTGACTCAACCTATCGATTGAGTGAGTTGGAGAAGAAAGTCTTAGAAGGTTATGACTCTATAAGTTTCGCGTCTTATTTTTTTTTCATGTCATACCCCTTCGTCGTAAAACTAAATTGTTTAGTTTGATAATTGTTTTTTTAAAAAAATATATATTATATAATGATATCCTTTAACTTCTTGGTAAATTTATTTCTTTATATTTTGATTCTCCCCGTTTCCACAATGGTTTTGGGTGTGTAGTTGAGTAAGGACGGTAGGTTTTCTTCTCTGTTGCTTGATTGTTGCTTGATTGTTGTAGGTTGGAAACATATTGAATTGGTTCAATTTGTGCTGTCTTGGCACATTTTGTGGCCCCATGCTGTAGTCCTTTTCCACTACAGTACTTTTCAGTAACTCAAAAGTCACTATAGCTAGGATCATACCTTCCCCTAAAGATCTCCCCATTATTTTGTTCCCTTGAATTACTATGCTAATGTATTAAAAGCTTTATAGATTCAAATATTTATATAAAAGAATCCCTGTTATACTTGCAGAACACTTAGAATGGAAGATATACTAGTTCTAAATAAGCATACAAAAGTTATTGATCAAATATAAGTAAGTTTGACTCTGCTAAGTGGAGGTGAATTCAGGATTTAAATATAAGTTCGATTTTTATATTTTTACCACTAAACTCATTATAATCTTAAGATTATTAGGTCAAAATATAAATTATAATAATTTTTCACATATAAAATTTAAATATCAAAGTTTCGTATAAAAAATATTGGATTCCGCATCTACCACGGCCACCGCCACTCCTTTTAAGAGGAACTCAATAAAGAGATCAAAGTTTTTGGAGGTAAGAAAGTTGATTGCTCTTTATCTTATATATATATATATATATATATATATATATATATATATATAGAGTTTATAGAAGTGTTTCGTCTTAGCTAGCTTATACCAGATCTAATCCTTCAATAATTCATTGATATGTATGGTCAGAAACGCGAAAACCTTTTGTTATTGTTTCCATGCACATTTATGTTTGGCTTTTCTCGCTTTTATTACTAGCAGTACAAGATAAGACTAAGAATCAACCACGTGCTTCACGTTTATACTTTTTACCTTACCAGGCTACTTACCGATTGTGTATAAATCAAGGTTGTAACCCTTCAAACCAAAAGCACTAATCCCAGCAATGGCTTCTTCTTCTTCTTCTACTCTACCTTTATGCGCCAATAAAACTCCCTCTTCTTCCTTCACCAACACCAACTCATCTTTCTTTGCAAAACCCTCTCAGCTTTTCCTTCATGGAAAACGTAACCAAAATTTCAAGTTCTCATGCAATGCCAACAGTGACAAAAACAACCTTGAAGCTGTTGACAGGAGGAATGTACTCTTGGGTTTAGGAGGGCTGTATGGCGCAGCTAATCTTGCGCCATTAGCTACTGCTGCTCCTATACCACCTCCTGATCTCAAATCTTGTAGCAAAGCCCATATAAATGACAAAACGGAGGTTTCATACAGTTGTTGTCCCCCTATCCCAAGTGATATGGACAGCGTTCCATATTACAAGTTTTCTTCTATGCCCAAACTCCGTATTCGGCCCGCTGCTCATGCTGCTGATGAGGAGTACATTGCTAAATACCAGTTAGCCACTAGTCGAATGAGGGAACTTGACAAAGACCCATTTGACCCTCTTGGCTTCAAGCAACAAGCCAATATCCATTGTGCTTATTGCAACGGTGCTTACAAAATTGGTGGCAAAGAGTTACAAGTCCATTTCTCGTGGCTTTTTTTCCCTTTTCATAGATGGTACTTGTACTTCTATGAAAGAATCTTGGGCTCTTTAATTAATGATCCTACTTTTGGTTTGCCATATTGGAACTGGGACCATCCAAAGGGCATGCGTATACCTCCCATGTTCGATCGTGAAGGGTCTTCCCTTTACGACGAAAAACGTAACCAAAGTCACCGTAATGGAACCATAATTGATCTTGGTCATTTCGGTCAAGAAGTCCAAACAACTCAACTGCAGCAGATGACTAATAACTTAACTATAATGTATCGTCAAATGATAACTAATGCTCCTTGCCCCTTGCTCTTCTTTGGTCAGCCTTACCCTCTAGGAACTGATCCCAGTCCAGGGATGGGCACTATTGAAAACATCCCTCATACTCCTGTCCACATTTGGGTTGGTAGTAGGCTTGATGAGAATAATACGAAACACGGTGAGGATATGGGTAATTTTTACTCGGCCGGTTTAGACCCGCTTTTCTATTCCCATCACGCCAATGTGGACCGGATGTGGTCCGAGTGGAAAGCCTTAGGAGGGAAAAGAAGGGATCTCACGCACAAAGATTGGTTGAACTCCGAGTTCTTTTTCTACGATGAAAACCGCAACCCGTTCCGTGTGAAAGTCCGTGACTGTTTGGACAGTAAGAAAATGGGCTTTGATTACGCACCGATGCCAACCCCATGGCGCAATTTTAAGCCAATAAGAAAGAGCAATGCAGGGAAGGTGAATCTAAGTTCAGTTCCGCCAGCAAGCAGGGTGTTCCCACTCTCAAAGCTGGACAGAGCCATTTCATTTTCCATCGATAGGCCGTCTTCGTCAAGGACTCAACAGGAGAAAAATGAACAAGAGGAGATGCTAACGTTCAACAACATTAAGTATGACGATAGTAAGTATATAAGGTTCGATGTGTTCCTCAACGTGGACAAGACAGTGAATGCGGACGAGCTTGACAAGGCAGAATATGCGGGGAGTTACACCAGCTTGCCACATGTTCATGGAGATAATGTGTCTCATGTTACGTCTGTTACTTTCCAGTTGGCCATCACTGAACTGTTGGAGGATATTGGGTTGGAAGATGAAGACACTATTGCGGTAACTGTGGTTCCAAAGAAAGGTGGCGAAGAGATCTCCATTGAAGCTGTTGAGATTAAGCTTGTCAATTGTTAAATTAATTAAACCTGGTGGCTATGGTTCCAAAATCTGAACGCAGTGTGTGCACTTTTGTTGTATTTCTGTTAGCTAGATTGCCTACTGTATTTCTAGCTGTTAATCTGGAATAAATAATGTTTGCCTTTCCTGGCAACTTTTTGTGTTATTCTCATCTTTCTTTTTTTTTCTGGTCGGCTTGATTTCATTTTGGCGATGTCAAAAATCTTCAGATTGATTGCACATAATTTATAATTACCTACCATCACTTGTTGCAATGTCGAGCCCTTTAAAGTCCCGTAAATATATTATCGAATAGAACATATGAAAAACAAAATGATGTCGACAAGAAATAGTTCAACAACGTACGGGTTGAAGAAATTAGTGACCAATTCCATTGATAAAATCTTCCAATATTTTTTAGTAATACACAAAACCAGATGAAAAAACCAAGAAGCACTATAGAAAATAGTTAGATTAATTAAGTGGTTTTAATATGATAAAGGTTATTAGCTATGAATTCAAGTGAACCTATTATTTTTCATACAAAATAATATACATAAATAAAATTTTGTAATATATATTATAAACCCATAATTTCATATGTACAATAAGTTCAATATAAAAAATTTAAAGATTAAACTCATCAAATTAGAATCGTAGATATGCTAATATATTATTATAGTTTATGAACCACCTATTGGACCAAGTGAAGTTTGTTTTGATGATTGACAAAGGAACTCAAGCATGAACTAGGTCCATACATAGTGTACACAGACACAGACAGAATTCGGGCACAAGGCATGCACATGAAGGAAATAAGCTTAAGTGGTTATATCTGATATCTCCTGAACGAAAATGTTGCATAATTGATAAGGAGAAGGACTCCTTACTCGAGAGAACTCTATCCTAGATAAAGGAGGAGTTAGAAGTTGAAAATAACTAGAACTCTTCTACCATGGAAGAGTATAGTACTAGAACTCTAGTTATTTCCTATTCTACTAACTCTATAAATTGCATGATGTTCTCGTTTTACAGTGTATGCACAAACGCTGAAGTTAAACTTGAGTTGAGAGCAAAATAGCAAGGCATTTTGCATGCAATTCTTGTGTGATTCAAGTGTGCGAATCTGAAGCTACATGGACCAGATAGAATAACTAGTTCCAAGTGTCTGTCTTTTATTCTAGTTCAATTGTAGTAGGGCTTTTTTTTAAATTGCACCTTTCAACTTTAACTATAGGTAATTGTATTAGGTACTCTAAGTATTCAAGTTACAGTTAACTTGAAGTTGTCGCAACAGTTAGAGGTTGGTTGCCACAATGGGATTAGAGGTAACCTTAGGTTTAGAAAGAGTTTTGTCAATGTTGTTTTGGCTTAATGATTTAGTGAAGTGTTGGAGAAAATCCTACTGAGTAGTAGATCGTAGTTTCTTTTACCCTTTGAGCCGGGTATTTTTCACGTAAAAATACTTGTATTCTTTACTTTCCGCATTTACTATTTTTGCAACAGTAGTATATGGAACACATAGAAGAACCATGTCCTTTTATAATCAGTGCACGTAAAAATTGGACACCACACAAATCAACCCCCCTCTTATGTGGCATTAAAGTATAAAATATCAATTGGTATCAGAGCGCGTTCTCCTTAAAGAAGCTTACACCTTAGGAGAAGATCAACATGAGTGCACCACCTAAAAACTGGGAAGGACAATCCACTGCTAGGCTACCACTCTTTAACGGCCAGTACTACTCTTGGTGGAAAAACAGGATGAGAGATTGATAAGTAGGGATTTTAACCTATTATTTGCTCTCTTTTACTTGTGTTTTAGGCCAAAAAAGCTTGAAGGTATTCCCGAAAACTAATGAAATATGCTTGCTTGGAGGAATTGTTCAAAATGAGCCAAAGGAATCAAAATCAACTCACAAAGGAGTCAAAAGTTGAACAAAAACCAAGGCTAGGCAAAGAGGTCTGAAGCGCGGACCGCACAAATAATGTGTGGCCGCAAAAGATATGTCGCAGCCGCAATTAAAATTATATGGTCCGCAAGAGGGAGATCCAGAGAGTGTGATTTTGGGCCAAGTGATGAGCACGGACCGCACCAGAAATGTGCGGCCATGAAAGTCCCTGTGCAGACCCAATTGAAATTATACGGCCCGTGATGACTGAGATTTAGAGAGCTGACAATTTGAGCAAAAGAGAGAAGTGCAGACCGCACCAGAATTGCGCGGCTGCGGAACTCCCTTGTGTGGCAGCGATCGAAATTATGCGGTCCGCAAGATGAAGAATCAGAGAGTTGATTTCACTCAAGAACGTGGACCGCATCATTTTTATGCGGCCGCATAATCTGGAGAGCGGCCGCTCTTAGAATTATGCGGTCCGCGAAAGTTCAGCTCAACCCATATCCAAAAGAGAAGAACGCGGCCCGCATCAGAATTATGCGGCCGCACTCAGAATTACGCGGCCGCACAACCTCCGAAGGGGCATTTTTGTAACGACTTGACTTGTCGTTTTAAGAATTAACGCCCCATTCAGTGACTTAAGGTCTCTAAAAACTTTGCAATATGTATTATGACCCGCGGGTGTGATCGAGTTTGATTTACTGAAAATTCGGAATTAAATTAAAAGAACAATCCTTAATTTGAAACTTAAATGGAAATAGTTGACCGGAGAGTTGACTTTTGAGCATACGACTCCAGAATGGAATTTTGATGATGTCAATAGCTCCGTATAGTAATTTCGGACTTAGGAACGTGTCCAAAAAATTATTTGGAGGTCCGTAGTGGAATTAAGCTTGAAATGCCGAAAGTTAAATTTTTGGAAAGTTTGACCGGAGAGTTGACTTTTGAGCAAACGACCCCGGAATAGAATTTCGAGGATGGCAATAGCTTAGTATGATGATTTCGGACTTAGGCGTATGTTCGGATTTGGATTTGGAAGTCCGTAGGATAATTCGACACATTTTAGCGAAAATTGGAAAATATAAGATTTTGGAAAAGTCCGAAAAAAGGGTGAATTTTTGATAACAAGATCGGATTTTGATTCCGGAAATGGGAATAGCTCCATCAAGTCAATTTTGACTTGTGTGATAAATTTGAAGTCATTCCGGATTGATTTGATACGTTTCGGCGCAAAATATAGAAGTTGGAAGATTTGAAAACTTATAATTCGATTCGATGCGCGATTCGTAATTTTGGCGTTGTTTGAAACCTCGACTAAGTTCATATTATATTTTGGGACATGTTGGTATATTTGGTTGAGATTCCGCGGACATCGGGTAAATTTCGGAAGGTTAACGAAGTTGGTTTTTGGATTAGATAGCTGCTGGAATTTGCTGTTGTTTCTGGGAAGCATGTGGGTTCATCGCTTCTGCGAAATCTTCATCGCAGAAGCGACCTGGGCAGAGCTGGAGGGATGTCGCAGATACGGACAGTCTTGCACACCTGCGCTATTGCAGGTGCGTGTCTTGAAGACACAGAAGCGGACTGAGGCAGAAGCTGGGCATGATTCTCGCAGAAGCGATACTTCGTCGCAGATGCGATGCTTCTGTCCGCAGGTGCAAAAATTGGACTGCCAGTAAGGATCGCAACTGATAATTTAGTTCATCCACTAAAGAAAAACCTTTACAGTATATAAGAACTGAGAAAGTCGACCCAACTGAAACTAAGGTATGTATAATTGAGTTTAAGATTAACTACCTTGACCTTGTCTTTCAATGCTTCGAGCATTTATTTTTCTCCATATAACCCACTATACAACTGCTGGAATACACTTATGTTCATGGACAAAATTGGATAAATCCAAAGCAAGGACGCAGATGAGGCATTTATGTTCGCAGAAGCGAACTGAGCAGAAACATTTAAGGACCAAAAATTGGTCATTTTATCATTTTCGATTGGGATTTTGGAGCTCGGTTTTGGGGCGATTTTGGAAGAATATTCACGACTTTGATTTGGGTAAGTGTCCTATATCCAAAAGTAATTATATTTCACAAATACATGGTTATATTCATCATTTAATTCGAATTTAAATGGAAGAAATCAAGATTTTTATAAAATCTTCCAAAAACGAAAATTTAAGATTTGAGGTCGATTTGTTATTGGAATTCGATAAAATTGGTATGGTTGAACTCGTATCGGAATGAATATTCGGATTTCGTAAAAATTATATCGGGTTCCGAGAAGCGAGTCCCGCGTTGACTTTTATTGACTTTTTAGAATAAATTTTTAAGACGACGTATTATTATCCAGAATTATTTCTGATAAATTTTAATGAAGTTATACAATTAATTTGGATAGATTTGAGCGGTCCGAAGGTCAATTCAAGCAAGAAGACGATTTTGAAATATCGGCATAACTTCAAAAAGGTAAGTGTCTTGCTTAACCTCGATTGGATGAATTACTTCTTAGGCATTGAGTCTTATGTTCCATTTGTAAAATGTGAAGAGCCGTGTACGCGAGGTGACGAGTACGTACTCGGGCCTATATGTGTAAATTTTATTGGATTAAAGTCTTAGGCATTATTGTGTAGTAAATTGGGTAATTGTGAACATTTATTAAATCATCTGTTTGCCATGCCTAAATCCTTATTGTTGAATTTATTTTTATATGATAATTTGATGTGATTGTTACTTGAAATATTTATGAAATTTCGTGAGTATTGTTGGTTTAATATTTCTTGAAAATCAATTCCAAAATGAATTTTCTTATGCAAATAATTAATTTAAGCGAGCTTAAGAATAAGTGTTAATATAATTATCTAAATTTACATTAATAAAGGTTTTGCTTTATGTTGAGTAATTTCTATCTCTATTGATTGTTTTTGGGTGTTATATACATTGTGTGGAGCCTTGGGCTATTTGTTGTGAAATTAATTGATTTTGTTATATCTTTAGAATTTGGTTGTGTCATTGGGCAAATTGTGATATGAATTGATTTTATTATGTTACCGTGTTAATTTTTCGTGTAAATTATTGTGTTGTGTGAGTCATTATTTTGGGAAGATAAGGGTGACATTTCACTGTTGATATTATGTGGGTATAAGGGTGGCATTTCATTGTTGTTGTGTTTGTTGGAATATTGTATGGGCGGAGCGTTAAGGGCGGCTATAGGAGCGATAAGGGTGGCAATAGGAGCGATAAGGGCGGCTATTGATATTGTCTGCGCGGAGCGATAAGGGTAGCTCTATGAGTGATAAGGGTGGCAATAGGAGCGATAAGGGTGGCTATTGTCAGGGACGATATGTGATGATGTGGGGTTGTAGTGTCGATGATTTTCATGTGATGTTGTGATTTTATTGTGTTTATTTTTATACCGTGGGCAATTTATCTTGTTGTTGGTAAATTGATAACAATCTTATTTATGTTGAAATTGAGAGCCTGTGGCTATTGTCAGGCGGATTATAAAATGAAATGTGGGCACAAGGTGCCGTGAGTAAATAATGAGGATATTTGGCACGTGAATTGTCCGTGCAGTTGTGATATGAAATATGGGCACGAGGTGCTGTGATGAAATGATAATGATATTTGGCACGTGAATTGTCCGTGCAGTTGTGATATGAAATCAGGGCACGAGGTGCTGGAAAAATATGATGATTTAATTATGGGCACGAGGTGCCGTGAAAATATGAAAAATAGGCTGAGACCCGTGTTTACAAAAAAATATAAAAATGGGTTGAGACCCGTATTTTTATGATTTTGAAATGAGGTGTCACATGGAGACTCTTTAATCGAAAGAATTATATTCAATATATTTATTTGAAAGGATTTTTATTCAAGAAGAATTATATGAAAGAATTAAATTTGAAAGATATTTATTCGACGAAATTATATTTAAAAAAGAGTTTTATTCGTAAGAATTATATGTGAAAGATATTTAATTGAAGAACTTGATTTAACTGTGTGTAACTGTATTTATTAATTGTTGAGCAATATTAAATGGTGATTTTATTGTCTTACTGTGCATATCATTAGTTGTTTTACATTGCCTTGATGTTATTTGTTTTCTATTATTTTGTATATTATATTGCACATGTTATTAGACTAGTGAGTGTCTTGACTGTACCTCGTCTCTACTCCATTGAGCTTAGTCTTGATACTTACTGGGTACCGACCGTGGTGTACTCATACTACACTTCTGCATATTTTTGTGCAGAGCCAGGTATTGGAGATATCGAACTTGAGCAGAGTTAAAGCGGGATCGTAAGGATTCAAAGTAGAGCTGCTTGGTCGTCGCAGTCCCTTGGGGTCTTTTCATTTCATTGTACTGTTAATTTGTAATAAAACAGTATTGCATATTCGGTCCTCGTGATCATCTCATGTATTCAGTTAGAGTTCGTAACCCAGTACTACCAGTCTTGGGAGATTATATATTCATATTTGTTCCGTTGTTAGTTTTGATTACTGATTTTAAAAAAATGGCTTCGAAATGTAACTGAAATCGGCTTACCTAGTCTTAGAGACTAGGTGTCATCACGACGCCTATGGTGGGATTTTGGGTCGTGACAATTTTTGTCCGATATTTTTAGTTTAGTATAAATAGAACTTTTTGTCATTTTTAGGGGGGAGCAGGTTATGCTATGTTTTGTATACGGCTGACTTTTCCGTTTTCGAAAATTTTGTACTAGATTCACTTCTTAACATTAGATTTTCATTCCATAAATTAATATTATGGATTTTACCTTCATTTCATCATTAATTTCTGTTATTTTCATGAGTAGTTAAACCCATAGCTAGGGTTGTGACCCAACCCTAATGTGGGTATTTAATGGGTATTTGATTTTAGGGCTTGAATATGAATGGGTTAGTGATATTTAGCCTAGTTCTTGCTATAACTCAAGAATTAATGGTTGTAAACATTGGTTCATGCCTTTATGACTTAGTCTCTACTTGAGAAAGAGGGACTAAGTCTTGGAAAACTAGGCTTAACAAGGAATTGGGGTGAACTCAAGAAATTGATAGCCCCAATTAAAGGGTTAAACCTAGAGATAGTAATACCCAACTTGAGCTAATATCACTTGATTTGCATGAATACCCATTTGGACTTGAAAAAGACAAATTGGGCAAAATCAATCAAACTACCGAGAGGTATAAAGTGAGTAACCGGGTGTGATATCTATATTACAATCCCAACTAATCAAGCTTGCCCTAGATTTTGCTACCCGTTAGATATCCACCTAGGTAGAAGTCACTACCCTAGTCTCTTTAAACATTTGAAAAACAACAACAAAAATATTGTCCTTAGTTTCAATTATTGCAATCTTTATAGTAAAGTGAGAAGTAGAAATCAAACCCAAACTTGTGGAAGTGTAATTAGATTCGAAACTTGCAATTAACTTAGATATACACCTAATCCCACATTCTAACTCCCTGTGGATTCAATCCCGAAAATTTGTTGGGTTTATTATTGCATCGATCGCTTCGCTACTTAATTATGGTGTAGGTTTGGCACATATCAGAGATCACATTATAGGAGAGGACTATGAGATATGGGACATTGTCACCGATGGTCCACTGGATACCTTGAAGATAAATGTTGAAGGAGTAGATGTGCCAAAGACAATAGCGGATTGCACTGCTGAGGACTTGAAGAGATGGGATAAGAATGCTAAAGCTAAGAAATGGCTTGTTTGTGGACTTGGTTCAGATGTGTACAACAGAATCCAAAGTTGTACTACTTCTAAGCAAATTTGGGACACATTGCAAGTGGCTCATGAAGGAACACCTCAGGTGAAGAGATCTAGAGGAACTCTACTGTATTCTCAATATGAAAACTTTGCTATGAAGTAAGGAGAAACCATTCAAGAGATATACACAAGGTTCATTACACTGACAAATAAGCTAAAGTCTCTTGGAAGGATTATTCCTGAAGAAGATAGAGTCGAGAAGATACTGATTAGGGTTTTACCTATCACTTGGGAGAGCAAAATCACTGCCATTCAGGAATCAAAGAATATTGCCACTTTCCCACTAGAACTTAGGAGACAAACCATGAAAATGGATACACCTAAGAAGGAAAAGAGCTTGGCACTCGGAATCATTGAAGGTTCTGATCTAGAAGATGATGAAATGGCTATGATCACCAAGGACTTCAAGAAGTACCTGAGAAGAGGAAAAGGTTCTTCAAGAAGTGAAAGCTAAAGCAAGTCAAAAGCTCCATAAAAGCAAACCAATGATGGCTGCTACAAGTTTGGAAAGACTGATCACCATATCAAGAAATGTCCTTTATGGGAAATCGAATGGAAGAAGGAAAGAACTGAATGAAGGAACAGTAAGAAGGAACAGGTTCAACCCAAGAAAAGCAACAACAAAGGATCAATCAAGGCTATGGTCGCTGCTTGGGGAGATAGCTCAGATGAAAGCTCATATGATGATGATGATTAGGATGAACAAGCACTTATGGTCATTGGATAATCTGATAAAGAAACTAAGGTCCAAGTGAAGGGGAGCAACCAAATATAGTACATGGATAGTGGCTATTCAAAGCACATGACAGGAAGCAAGAAGCAGTTCCTTTCACTTGAAGACCTTAAAGGGGGTAATGTCTCCTTTGAAAATGGGAAGAAAGGTGAGATCATTGGGGTAGGAAAAGTAGGTAAGACTGATTCTCACTCCATTGAGAACGTCTACTTGGTAGATGGACTGAAGTACAGTCTAATAAGTGTATCACAATTGTGTGATAGAGGGAAAAAGAGTAAACAATATATATATTGTGGATCTATCCACACTTTCTGATAATGAACTCACTTGCTTAAGTGTGTTGGATAATGATCCCCTCTTTTGGCACAATAGACTTGGACATGAAAGTCTAAGTCAACTCAACAAACTAGTCTCCAAGGACTTGTGATAGGACTGCCTAACATTAAGTTCAAGGAAGATAAAGTTTGTGAGGCTCATGTAAAGGTGAAGCATGTAAGATTCTCTTTCAAAATCAAGAAAATAGTAAGCACCATCGGGACGATGGAACTGGTCCATATGGATCTTTGTGGACCAATGAGAACATTGAGCAAAGATGGTAAGAGATATGTTATGGTGCTTGTTGATGATTACTCTAGGTTTACATGGACACTGTTTCTAACATCTAAAGATGAAGCATTTGATATGTTCAATTCTTTTGTTAGAAAAACTCATAAACAACTAACTTGCATCAATTCGGTCTAATCTTGTTACTGAATTTGAAAATGCTAAATTTGCTGAATTTTGTGATGAGCATGGCATAGATCATAATTTTTCTGTTCCTAGAACTCCACAACAAAATGGAGTGGTTGAAAGAAAGAATAGGACATTGGAGGAAATGGCTAGTACTATGGTTCTTTCTAGTAATTTCCCCATAGTTTCTGGGCAGAAGATGTGAACACTGCATGTTACATCATTAATAGGTGCATGACTTGACCTCTTGTTGAGAAGACTCCCTATGTATTACTTAAAGGGAGAAAGCCAAATATATCCCATCTTAGGGTATTTGGATGCAAGTGCTTTGTGCACAATAATGGTAAAGACTTCCTAGGTAAGTTTGATCCTAGAAGTGACGAGGGAGTATTCTTGAGATTTTCTTCACATAGTAAAGCTTATAAGATTTATAACAAAAGAATTATGTGTGTAGAAGAAAGTGTACATGTGGTTTTTCATGAAACTAACATTCTTTCTGAGAGGCAGGAACATAATGATGAAGTAATTGGGCTGGTAAGAAACTCAAATGAAACCACAGCCCAGACTAAAGTTGCACTAGAGGAAGGAACATGTGATGGAATAGGTCCTACCACCAAGGGCAACTTGACAAGGGGAACTGAACAAAGGGTAACTGATCCTCAAACCTCGAGGGAACCTGTCCATGAACATGTTCCTCAGCACCAAAACATTGAAGGAACATTTAAGGGAAACCAACTAGTTGTGAAACCTTACAAGTATCAAAGTTCTCATCCCATTAAGAATATAATTATTGATCCAACCTCTGGAATCAAAACCAAATCTTCTTTGAAGAATCTTTGATGTTTTTAATGCTTTTTTATCTCTTATTGAATCTAAAAATATTGTTGAGGCTTTGCAGGATGTAGATTGGGTGAATGTAATGCAAGATGAACTCAACCAATTTAAGAGAAGTCAAGTTTGGCATCTGGTATCAAGACCCAATAACAGATCAGTAATTGGCACGAAGTGGATCTTCAGTAACAAACTTGACGAAGATGGAACAGTTATAAGGAACAAGTCAAGATTGGTGGTTCAAGGATATAGTCAAGAGGAGGACATAGACTATGATGAGACATTTGCTCCAGTTCCAAGATTGAAAGCAATTAGACTCCTTATAGACTTTGTTGCTTACATGGAATGCACTCTCCATCAAATGGATGTCAAGAGTGTCTTCCTCAATGGCTATCTAAATGAAGAAGTGTTTGTCAAGCAACCTTCGGGCTTTGAAAGCAAGGAATGTACTTATCATGTGTACAAGCTTGACAAGGCATTTTATGAGCTCAAGCAGGCTCCAAGAGCATGGTAAGAAAGATTATCAAAATTCTTGCTTGAGCATGGCTACATGAGAGATAAAATTGATAATACTTTATTCTTTAAAGAGAAAGGTAAAGATCTCTTGGTAGTTCAGATATATGTTGATGATATAATCTTTGGAGCAACTACTGATAAGTTAAGTAAATAATTTGTTAAACTAATGGGGAGTGAATTTGAAATGAGTATGATGGGTGAGCTTAATTTCTTTTTAGGCTTACAAATTAAATAAAATTCAAATAGAACTATGATCCATCAGTAGAAGTATGTAAAAGAGTTGCTTAAAAGGTTTAAAATAGAAGATTCCAAAGAAATTGATATTCCTATAGCAACAGCCACAAAATTGGATGTAGATGAACCTGGTTCATCTGTTGATCAGAAGTTGTATAGGGAAATGATTGGCTCTTTGCTATATCTCACTGCTAGTAGACCTGACATTATTTTCAGTGTAGGCATTTGTGCTAGATTTCAGGAAAATCCAAATGAGTCTCACTTGGCTGCTGTCAAGAGGATCTTGAGATACCTAAAAGGCACCACTGATCTTGTTCTATGGTATCCAAAATGTAGTAATTTCAACTTAGTGGGATATGATGATGCTGATTATGCAGGTTTCTTATGGATAGAAAGAGCACCTCAGGTATGGCACACTTTCTTGGCTCATGTCTTTTGTCTTGGGTCACCAAATAGTAAACTTGTATGGTTTTATCTACTGCTGAGGTTGAGTATGTTACTGCTACCTCATGTTGTGCCCAATTGTTGTGGATCAAACAATAATTAATGGAATTTGGGATTGATGTAGGTTGTATCCCCATCTTTTATGATAACACTAGTGCAATTAGTATGACCAAGAACCCAGTTCATCACAAGAGAACTAAGCACATTGATGTTAGGCATCACTTTTTGAGGAACAACTATGAAAAGTGTTTGATCACTATGGAATTTTGTGCTACTGACAATTAAATAGCTGACATCTTCACAAAATCTCTAAGTAGAGATCACTTAAAAAGGAACATATTAGAATTAGGGATGATTAAGATCACCTAAAAGGAACCAGTTCTAACTCAAAAATTTGATTAGGAAATTTGTAAATTTTGTACATAATTAGACTAGATTTTGCTCAGTTTCATACTTTCTCTAGTATACTTTTATGCCATGTGCTAAAATGTCTCATTTATCTCTAATGATATTATCTTTATTTGCTTGAAAACTTCAGACTTACACAAGAGATTTCTCAATGAAGAACTTGGTTCATCAAGATTACATGATACATACTCTCCACCCAGCATATTTTGAAATATTTATATTTGGATTATGGTCAAAAGGAAAGTCTCATTTAATCCTAACCTTCTTGAGCTTACCCATTACGAAATGAACCAGTTTCAGCCAAATAGAGTCCCAAAACGCAATAGGTGCCTAGATTTTAGGGAGAGTCTTCAACGTCTTTTCAAACTGACTCCCAGTTTGATTAGACTTCTGAGCTTCTGAAAAAGTTATCGTTACACAATTAAACTCTTCCTATTTATAATGATTAGGCCTTAGTTGTTTCTTCACTTCTAAATTTTTAGCCGCCAAACAATTCTCTCTATCATATTCTAAACACACACATGCTCATCTTCTCTTATCCTCTAACCATCAATGTCTAACACCTCTGAATATCCCTCATCACCACCCAAAGAATCCACACCCACTATTTTAACTACACCATCAACCATCACTATCTCTAAGAAAGGAAGATTCAAGATGATTTCTCGCAAAGTAGTCATTGGAGGAGAACAAATCAATAAAATCAATGAGCAATCGAAGGCAAGTCAGGCACATGAACCCCAAAAATCTGAAGATTCTTTCAAGTCTACAATTGAGGGGGAAGAAACTGTTTCATCAGAAACGGAGAAGGTAACATCTGGTCCAAAAATTACATCTGAAATAATCTATGAGGTTGTTGCAAATCTGGAAAATAGACTTGTTCTGGTAGGAACAATGGCTGGGGTAGAGACCACTGAGTCTGGAAAAATTGGTGGTAAAAATAAAAGGAGAAAAGAAAAGGAGAATGGGGTATTCAAGGCAATGTGAGGGGAACATGACAAGGAATGGCTGAATCTTCACCCTCTCCTATTGGTTTGACTGAAGAAACAGGAGCTATGATAGTATGGAGTGAGGAATCTGCTGGAGAAGAAGAAAGTGTGAGAGAAAAATGGGGAAATGGGTCTGAAGAAGCTGTTGAGGGGTTGGTTAGGTTAAGGAAGAGGTTCCAAGAACCTGTTCCGTCTGTGCAGGAACCCCTCGAAGACCTATTGAGAAGAGTGTCTGAAGGTTACAATCCTAAAAGGAAAAAGAGTTCAGGAGTTAAAATTCCTGGCACTGTGAGGGCAAAGAAGAAAATCAAGGCTGCCTCTTCTATCCCTATAGTGAGTCCTCCTACAAGAGGAAGAGCTACAAGGAGTCAGAAGAAGCAGAGTGTGGTTGAACTGAAAAAGGCCCTAAAGTTGTTGCAAAGGGAAAGAAGAAGGTGGTTGAGCCTGTTGAGGCAGTTGAAATTGAGGAGATGGACTTGGTTCTTCGTGATGAAGATGAGGCAGAAGAAATGGAGGTTGTGTTTCCAAAGGCAAATAAAATCAAGACTTCCACAAAGAAGTCTATTTCAAAAACAAAGTCTGCAGATCCCTCTACCTTGGCTAAAAGAACCAGGTCTGCATTGCAGTCTAAAAAAGTGAAAATGATGGAAGAAGAAGAGAGTGAAGGAGAAGAAGAATCCGATGCAAAGAAGGACAAGATGGTTAAGTTTGGGAAAAGAACCATATTGAAAGGTAGACTCCTCAGAGACCTGGAGGAGGAAGGTATGATTCTGCTGTTGGAAAAGTTATAACTGCAGGGTTGGAAGGACATGGTCCTTCAGATGGATGGAAAGCTTGCCAGAACTGAGATTGTGGAGTTCATAGAAAATTGTGAGATAAAAAATGGCAGAGTCACCAGTGTGGTGAAGGGGGTGACAGTAAGTTTTTATGACAAGGAACTGGGAGAGATCTTAGGTATACCTGCTGAAGGGTACAATGATTACAAGAAACTCAAATGGCCAAGTCTAGATAATCTCCCTACCTCCCTTTCCATTACAAGGAAGTTTGGTGACAATGAAGAAGAGCTTCGGCCCAAGGCTATATACAAAAGTGAGATGAATCCACCCCACAAAGTGTTGTTCGAATTTGTTAACAAAGTTGTGCTGCCTAGGCAGAAAAGAAGGCACATTGCCATATTCATGGACATGGTCCTTATGGAATGTTTGGACAGTGGAAGGCAAATAAATTGGCCTGAATTTATCATCCAGCTTTTTGATAGGTTTCTGGATGTCACCAAAACTCATGTCATACCCTGTGGTTTCATTCTCATGGCTGTACTCGCACACTTCAAGGTACCCATCAAGAAATGGGAATTTGGTACAAGCAAGGATCACTTTGGGGCAAACACTTAGACTGCTTGTGACTATGAAGTTGAGAGGCTGAAGAAGAGGTTGGCTGAAGTACAAACTGAGAGGGATGCTCTTAGGGCTGAGCTTGCAAAGGAGAAGGAGAAGAATGATGGCATTCTTCATGATATGTTAAAAGTACTTCAGGTCAGAAACCAATAACCTGGTCCTTCCTAGCCTTGAAACCTTCCTAGCCTAGTTAGACAAACCAGTGACCCGGATGGGATTTCTTTTTGTTCTTTTTGCTCATGATCTAATATCTTTATTTTTCTTTAAGCTTTGTGGATGACTAGTATCAATGTTAATCAACTGTTTTTGTGCTCTTAACTGTTTGTTGATGCCTCTTAGATAGTTAATATCATTAGATTGATATATGATGCTTGACTTCATGATTGTATTTGAAGTAACCCTAGTGACCATGAGTAATATCAATTAAAATCTGGTTACCTAACATAGTTATGCAACTTTTTGATGATTCCAAAAGGGGAAAGATAGGTTGTGCTTTTTACTTTGGACTGTAATGTTTATAACCTAATGAACCTGGTCCTTGATAATTTGTGACTTTAAAATGGAAAGTGTTCTAATATTGTGTTGATTTTGAGTTGAGTTGAAACAGGGCTTATGCTTATGAAGAGCACAAAGTTTTCAATCATCAAAAGGAGAGAATTTGTTGTCCCGAGGGAAGTTTGTTTTGATGATTTACAAAGGAACTCAAGCATGAACCATGTTCATACATAGTGTACACAGACACATATAGAATTCGGGTACAAGACATGTACGTGAAAGAGATAAGCTTAAGTGGTTATATCTGATATCTCCTAAATGAAAAGGTTGCATAATTGATAAGGAGAAGGACTCCTTACTCGAGAGAACTCTATCCAAGATAAGGGAGAAGTTAGAAATTGAAGATAACTAAAACGGTTCCACCATGGAAGAGTATAGCATTAGAACTCTAGTTATTTCCTATTCTACTTCTACTAACTCTATAAATTGCAGGATATTCTTGTTTTACAGTCTATGCACAAAAGCTGAAGTTAAACTTGAGTTAAGAGCAAAATAGCAAGGCATTTTGCAAGCAATTCTTGTGTGATTCAAGTGTGTGAATCTGAAGCTACATGAACCAGATAGAAGAATCAGTTCTAACTGTCTATCTTTTATTCTAGTTCAATTGTAGTAGGGCTTTTCAAATTATATCTTTTAGCTTTATCTAGAACCAATTGTATTAACTACTCTAAGTATTCAAGGAAAAGTTAACTTGAAGTTGTCGCAACAGTTAAAAGCTGATTGCCACAACGGGATTAGAGGTAATCCTTAGGTTTACAAAGAGTTTTGTAAATGCTGTTTTGGCTCAATGATTTAGTGAAGTGTTGGAAAAAATCCTACTGAGTAGTAGGTCATGGATTTTTCACCTTTTGAGCGGGGTGTTTTCCACGTAAAAATATTTGTGTTCTTTTCTTTATGCATTTACTATTTCCGCAACAGTAGTATAAGGAACACATAGAAGAACCATGTCCTTCTATAATAAGTGCACGCGAAAATTGGATACCACACAAATCACCCCCTCTTGTGTGGCATTGAAGTATAAAACATCACACCCTATCCACGTACTTAACACAGCTGTTATTAATTTGCATGAACTGGCGGTTTTGAATAAATAAAAGAAATATTTATTTCTCAACATGCATAAATCACAACTGTGCTTAATATTCAATTATTGTAAATAACCTATTATTATTATTATTATTATTATTATTATTATTAGTCTCTTGGTACGTGCGGTGCACGTGTACCCAATCTTTATGATTATAAAATTTTAAAAGATCATATAATTATATATTAAAAATTATGTTTGAGTTAAGTATTAATAAAAGTTAAACAAAAAAGTGTAAGTTCTTAAAATTAATGATTGTTGATCACATTTAGCTAACTCGATAAACGAAAAAACTATGTAGAGGTTCCTAATAATCTCTATCAATACTCAGCTAAAAATTTAACCTAATTAATATAAATCACTATCACAAAAGTAGAATCTAGAAAGTACATTAAGATTAATTTACTCTTTTTTCATTTTGGAGTGAGATTTATTTTTCTGGCCAAACTTATAAGTGTGCATCCAGATTCTACGTCCCCATGCATCCGGAAGTTGCCTTCTTGTGTAAACAAGACTGTATGACTGAAATAGAATTACTTACAGTTGATGGATTCGAAAAGATATGTACGTACATATTATTTTAGAATGAGTCAAAATATGGATTACATGTTAAAAATCAGAATTACAATTTTGTTCTTTATCATCAGTTTTAAGTTGATGTTTAGTTTCGATATATGTCTATAGTCCGTTCTCATTTTATTAACAGTATGTTTGGTTTGATCCAAAATATTTTAATGGTTTATAATTTTAAAATACTTTTATAAGAAAACAAAATAATTTATTTAATAAAAAAACTGAGTATTTTAGTTTTTCATTTTTCTTGCGAATTTAAATATTTGAATTTAAAAAATTGAAAATGTTGAGAAAAGATTTTTATTATGTCACCAGGGTAACTTAGATAAAATAATTACACATCTACTATTTGCATCCAATATAATAACTCTAACGGTTTAATAAAGCACATGTACTTTTAAATTTCTAATTATACAATTAAAGTTATTTTTCACAATAAATTTACCAAAAATAATAAGTATAAATTTCTTACCTAACGTTTATGTTACAATTGAACAAAATATTTCAAAATATGTTATATAAGGAGTTTGCTACTTATTATCATATTACGGTTATATATAAGATGAATATTAATTGCTTATTACATAGGAACTCTGAGTTGTGATTGGAAGTTGTTTTTGGAGTTTGTAGGAGCTTTACTTTACCTGAGATGGGGGAATGTCCAACTCTCAGTCAATTTTATTTTTATTTTTTGTACATAATGTTTACTTGGTAATAAAATATATATAATTACCCAAAAATAAAATAAATATAAATAACAAATTTTCCGAGAATAATTACAATAATTTCAAAATAATTTTCAATTTTATTAGGAATATATAATAAATTATTCAATCCATTCCTATTCAAATTAAATTCGCCTATCAAAAAGTCTATAGTGTTGACACGGATAAAATCTTTTAGAAATATTTAAATACATTTCCGATATGTATGATTTTATTTTAGGAGGTTAAATTTCTAGAACAACAAATCCTCATTTATTTTCCTCATAAATACTTTTTGGCTTTGTAGATATTTTTGTGCAGAAGGATATAAAAGAAGAAGAATTAATATGCACATAACTATAGGCATAAATTGAGAGAGCACATTTTTAAAAAATCGTACCCATAGTGATTTGGAATTGTGCATCTTTGTTTTTGCCTAAAATTTGATTAGTACACATTATTTTGAATAGTAAAATCTTAATCGGTTTTGAAGTCCTAAATATTAGGACCTAATTACTACATAGTTTAAATAAGAAAAAAATTTAGTAACTAAAATTTTAGTTGATCTCAAAATATTAAATATTAAAAACAATTATTAAATAACTATTTTGTGTAGTGAGAATTAACAACATCTTATTAACTACAAAAAGGTCTCCTAAACTTAAAAAGAGAAAAGAGAAATTTTAATCGCCCAAAATATAAATAGAGTTGAACGACGAACTTTCCTAGTTTAGGCAAAATTTTATAACTACAAAAAAAAGTTTCCAAAACCTAAGAAAGAGAATGGAGAAATTTACTCCAAAGTATAAACGGATAGACAGACAAACTTTGTAGCGAAAGTTTAGGGAATATTTTATTAACAATAAATGACCATTCCTAAAATAGGGAAATTAATTAAATTACTATACATAAGTATTAATGAACTACTCAAATTACTATGTTGTCCAATGTGAAATATATGTTTTAAAGGGTAAATAAGGCGAACGACATTTCACTAAGGGCTTTCGTGCTTTTAATATAACTAGTCTTTACGGTACGCACGTTGCGCGTGTACTTTGTTTTAATGAGTATAAATTTTTTTAAAATTACATAAATTTTAAATAAAAAATTATGTTTGAGTTATTATAAAAGAAAGTTAAAGAAAAACGTATAAATTTTTAAAATAATGATTATTGTATCATATTTATCTAATTATTCAATAAGGCCAAAACTATGTCCTACGTATTTTCCTATAAGTAGACGGTATTATGAGTGTGCTTTTATTTTATGACTCATGTATTACATACAGCTATAATTTTATATATGTTTACCTATTTAATCATATAAGTATTAAGTGTCATTTAATGATCATATAAGTATTAAGTGTCATTAACTTGCGAAAAAGTTTCAATATTTATATTTGTGCTCAATTTTATGTGTTTATTCCAATTGAAGTGTTAGAATCTAAATAGAATTTAAATTCTTAAATATTAGGATTTCTTACATAATTTAAATAAGGAAGGGTTAAATAAATAAAATTTAGTTGATTTAAGAGTCCTAAGAATTAGGAAACTAATAAATGACTATTTTGTCTAGTGTGAAATTTATTATTAAAGAATAAAAAAGACGAACGACATTTCGCTAACGTGTTTCGTGCTTTTAATATAGTATATATATATATATATATATATATATATATATATATATATATTGTATACAGTCGAAATCGGGCATGTCAGATTTCATAGGCACGGGGAGCTGCCTCGAGAGTAAGCTCGTAATAGACCAGGCTCGAGCTCAATGGCAGAGTATGGAGCATAAAGATCGAAGTGCTCGTTAAAGATCGAGACCGAGCATGACCGACTTCGAGTAAGGCGTAATAACGGAATGGCAAAATATTAGCAACCGACCGAAGATCTCGGCGGAAATCCCGGAACAGATCGAATCAAGCGGTTATAGACGTCAATCATGTGATTTGTTTCCGTTATAAGAATTGTACCTTATTTAGGATTCTTCTACTATATAAAGAGGGACCCCCGTTCAATTTTAGGGGGGATTTTCACTGAGAAACATATACAAAAAACGTTGCTCTCTATTTCACTTACTATTACTATTCATCATTGTTTATTTTTCTGTTCTTTACTGTTCTCCTTATCCAACTCGAGACCATCTCGAATCGACGTCGAAAGCTCTGCTAGAACACTGGTTTGATTTATTTTATTATTCAGATTATCTATTCAATTCCTTGTTTATCAATTGGTATTGTATTAAATCACGTATCCTTAAAACCACTAAATAAGTTTAATTGTTACTCGAATTTAAGGGTAAACAGTTTGGCGCCCACCGTGGGGCTAAGGATAATAGTGATTTTTCAGTACCGATTCTGGTGAAACACACTATTTTACGCTCGTTCTTGTGAAGTATCTTTGCTTTCAGGTTAAAACATGTCAAACTCACAAAATGCATCCACACACGGTGACAATGGCCTCGAATTCCTTGGTGAAAACAAAAATGTGATTGCTCCTGGAATCAAAGTGCCACAGGCTAATCACGGAGGAGCACCGGTTTCCAACCCCATCAATATTAGTTCGCATGTTGCTCTAAATGCAGACCTAGGCGCAGATCTCGATGGGAGTATACGCAGAGAAGGCCGATCTAGTGGCCAAGGAACACAGGGCAGAGGAGACGAAGGAGTCAATTTTCAAGTAATATTTGAAATGTTTCAGGCTCAGCAAACCGCTATTGCTCAATTACAAAATCAACATAGAGCTCTGAATAGGGTCGAGTCGGAAGTTACTCGTCGTACCGAGCCAGTACTGGAGAGGCCGAATGGTAACGAATCGGGGACTGATCCTGCGATAATTAAAAAGCTGGAGGAGCTCACCAAAAGAATTGAATCAGGGGAGAAGAGAATTGAAGTCAACAATAAAAAAGTGGAGACATACAACTATCAAGTTGATCAGATACCGGGGGCACCACCAATCTTGAAAGGGATGGATTCAAAGAGGTTTGTACAAAAAGCCTTTCCTCAAAGTGCGGCTCTGAAGCCTATTCCAAAGAAGTTTTGTATGCCAGACATACCCAAATATAATTGTACCACAATCTCAACGAACATGTTACTTTATATACATGCACCATCAAGGGTAACGATTTAGAGGATGATGGAATCGAATCTATATTGTTGAAAATATTCGGAGAGACCCTTTCGAAGGGAACAATAATTTGGTATCACAACCTACCACCAAATTCCATCGACTCATTTGCCATGTTAGCAGATTCTTTCATAAAGGCACATGCCGGGGCCATAAAGGTCGCAACGAGGAAATCGGACCTTTTCAAGGTAAGACAAAGAGATAATGAAATACTGAGGGAGTTCGTGTCCCGATTTCAAATGGAACGCATGGAGTTGCCACCGGTCACAGATGATTGGGCCATTCAAGCTTTCACCCAAGGGTTGAACGAGCGAAGTTCGGTAGCATCACGTTAGTTGAAACAAAATTTGATCGAATATCCAACTGTAACTTGGGTAGATGTGCATAATCGATACCAATCGAAGATCAGGGTTGAGGACGATCAATTGGGAGCTCCTTCCGATTCAGCACATCCAAACAGGTCGGCAATTAAAAATTAGAGGGACATCGACTGGGAGTCAAGATCGAACAGAGACCGATATCAACCATATACCACAGATCGAAGGAACAATGGTTCAGGACGCAATTCCGCCCGAAACGATCAAAGAAGTGATCGAGGACAGAATTCTCGGGGACTTATGAGCAAGAGTGGTTTTTACAAGTACGCCGATCCCATAGAAGCACCTCGGTTATCGGAATATAACTTTAGCATTGATGCATCAGGCATTGTATCGGCAATCGGAAGGATCAAAGATACTAGGTGACCCAGACCCATACAAACTGATCCTTCTCAAAGAAACCCAAATTTGATATGCAAGTATCATGGCACGCATAGTCACAAAACCAAGGATTGCAGGCAATTAAGGGAGGAGGTAGCCCGTCTATTCAATGAGGGCCACCTTCGAGAGTTCCTCAGCGATCGAGCCAAGAATCATTTCATAGAAAGAGATGCCAACAGGAAAAATGAACAGAAGGAACCCCAACATGTCATTCATATGATCGTCGGTGGAGTCGATATTCCACAGGGACCCATATTCAAACGCACTAAGGTATCAATCACTAGGGAAAAACGAACTCGAGATTATGTGCCCGAAAGCACTTTATCATTCAACGACGAAGAAGCAGGAGGCATTTCTCAGCCCCACAACGAGGCTCTGGTAATTTCTATCTTATGAAATAAAGTTCAAGTTAAGCGTGTTTTAGTGGATCCAGGTAGCTCGGCGAATATCATCCGATCAAGGGTCGTGGAGCAGCCCGGCCTACAAAATCAAATTATGCCCGCAGCTCGGGTCCTAACCGACTTCAATATGGCCAGTGAAACAACTAAAGGGGAGATTATTCTACCAGTGAACGTGGCTGGAACGATTCAAGATACTAAGTTCCATGTGATCGAGGGCGACATGAGGTACAATGCCCTACTCGGAAGACCTTGGATCCACAATATGAGAGTAGTCCCTAACTCTCCACCAAATGATAAAATTTCTGACATCAGACGGTGTAAAAATAGTATACGGGGAGCAGCATGATGCAAAGGAATGTTTGTGGTCGATGAGGTAACACCGATATCGACACTATCAGCCTCGAAAGGTCGAACATCAAAGATAAACAGGAAGTCAAATAGCAATCACAGCCACCAGCCTCGACCGAATCGGGGAAGCGGGAGATAGAAGAAGAAGAAGAAGAAGAAGAGGAGGAGGATTTTCTGACCCCTCGAACTTTTTTGGTTCCCGAATATACTGACGCCACCAAATCAACGGTCGAAGAGCTGGAACAGGTTGTATTGATCGAGTACCTGCCCGAGCGAAAGGTATACCTGGGAACGGGATTAACCCCTAAACTCAGAAAAAACTTATTCAATATCTTATTGATAACATAGATTGTTTTGCATGGTCCCGTTTAGACATGACAGGGATTCCACCGGAGGTAACGACACATCGGCTAAGCCTGGACCCTAGATTCAAACCGGTGAAGCAAAATATAAGACCCCAGTCCGAAGTAAAGCACGAATTCATAAAGGACGAGGTAACTAAACTTCTCAAAATAGGATCCATTCGGGAGGTAAAATATCCCGAATGGTTAGCCAATATAGTTGTAGTCCATAAAAAAGGGGATAAACTTAGAATGTATGTAGATTATAAGGATTTAAACAAGGCGTGCCCCAAAGATTCTTTTTCACTGCCTAACATCGATTGCATGATCTATGCCATGGCCGGCCACAAGATCCTTATATTTCTCGATGCTTATTCCGGGTATAATCAAATCCAAATGAACCCGGAAGACCAAGAAAAGACTTCATTTATCACCAAATATGGAACATATTATTATAATGTAATGACCTTTGGGCTAAAAAATGCAGGAGCTACTTACCAACGCCTAGTGAATAAAATATTCGAAGAACAAATAGGTAAATCAATAGAGGTTAATATTGATGACATGTTAGTTAAGTCCCTGCGCGCAGAGGACCATTTGGCTCATTTGCAGGAAACGTTCGAGATTTTAAGAAAATACAACATGAAGCTCAACCCCGAGAAATGTGTTTTCAGGGTTGGGTCGGGCAAGTTCCTTGACTTCATAGTATCGAATCGGGGAATCGAGATCAACCCCGATAAAATCAAGGCCATCAAAGACATCGCCGTCGTGGATAGTGTAAAAGCCGTACATAGGCTAACTGGGCGGATAGCTGCCTTAGGCCGATTCATTTCAAGGTCATCGGTTCGAAGCCACAGATTTTTCTCTTTACTCAAAAAGAACGATTTCGCCTGGACCCCGGAATGCCAATAGTCATTGGAAGAGTTGAAGCGATACCTATCGAGCCCACCACTTCTTCACACCCCCAAAGGCAGATGAGAAGCTTTACTTGTGCTTGGCAGTATCGGAAACCGTGGTAAGTGGTATCCTAGTTCGAGAAGAGCAAGGTACGCAATTTCCCATTTATTATGTAAGTCGAACCTTAGGAGAAGCAGAAACTAGATATCCACACTTAGAAAAATTAGCACTTGCACTAATAAGCACCTCTAGAAAGTTAAGACCATACTTTCAATGTCACCCACTATGCGTATTAACCACTTACACCCTTCATAATATTTTGCACAAGCCCGAACTATCGGGCCGATTGGCCAAATGGGCCGTCGAACTCAGTGGGTACGACATCGAATATCAACCTCGGACGGTCATCAAGTCTCAAATTTTAGCGGACTTCATGGCCGATTTCACGCCAACCCTCGTACCAAAAGTTAAAAAGGAACTCTTGTTAAATCGGGTACATCATCGGGGGTATGGACCCTTTTCACAGATGGTGCTTCAAATGTTAAGGGGTCCGGGCTAGGTATTGTTTTGAAGACGCCCACGGGTAGCACTATTAAGCAATCTATCAAAACTTCTTGGTTGACTAACAATGAGGCCGAGTACGAGGCCATGATTGCAGGTCTCGAGCTAGCTAAAAGCTTGGGGGCAGAAGTCATTGAAGCCAAGTGTGACTCTTTACTGGTGGTGAACCAAGTAAACAAAACCTTCGAAGTTCGATAGGATAGAATTCAAAGGTATTTGGACAAGTTGCAGGTAACTTTGCACCGTTTCAAGGAATGGACTTTACAGCATGTACCTCGAGAACAAAACAGTGAGGCCGATGCACTTGCAAACTTGGGGTCATCGGTCGAGGAAGATGAGATCAGCTCGGGGACTGTCGTTCAACTCTTGAGATCTATGATCGAGGTAGGTCATGCCGAGATAAACTCTACAAGCTTAACCTGGGATTAGAGGAATAAATATATTGAATGCTTGAAGAACGGAAAGCTCCCATCGGACCCTAAAGAATCGAGAACCCTACGAACCAAAGCTGCTCGATTCACATTGGATGAAGATGGAACATTATACAAAAGAACATTTGATGGACTATTAGCAGTATGCTTAGGACCAGGAGGCACCGATTATGTTTTACGAGTGGTCCATGAAGGCAATTGTGGGAACCACTCCGGCGCCGAATCACTAATTCACAAAATTATTAGAGCAGGATACTACTGGGATAACATGGAAAAAGATACGAAGGAGTTTGTTCGAAAATGTGATAAATGTCAAAGGTTTGCACCAATGATCCATCAGCCCGGAGAACAACTTCATTCAGTCATATCCTCATGGCCATTCATGAAATAGGGGATGGATATCGTCGGCCTTCTTCCAGCGGCCCCAGGTAAATCTAAGTTCATTTTATTTATGACTGAATATTTCTCTAAATGGGTTGAAGCACATACGTTCGATAAAGTGAGAGAAAAATAGGTTATAGACTTCATCTGGGATCACATCGTGTGTCGATTTGAGATACCCGCAGAAATAGTATGCGATAATGGTAAATAATTTATCGACAGTAAAGTGACAAAATTTCTCGAAGACCATAAAATAAAAAGGATATTGTCAACTCTGTATCACCCTAGTGGGAACGGACAGGCCGAATCGACGAACAAGACTATCATCCAAAACCTAAAGAAAAGGTTGAATGAAGCTAAAGGGAAGTGGAGGGAAATTCTACCCGAGGTCCTTTGGGCATATCGAACAACATCGAAGTCCAGTACAGGGGCAACTCCATTTTTCTTAGTATATGGCTCTGAAACTTTGATTCCAGTCGGAGAACCTAGCGCCAGGTTTTGACATGCAACGGAGGAATCGAACCATGAGGCTATGAATACTAGACTCGAATTATTAGCTGAAAAATGAGAAGCGGCACTCATTCGAATGGCTGCACAAAAGCAACGAATCGAAAGGTATTATAATAGAAGAACCAACCTTCGCCACTTCAGGATCAGGGACTTAGTCCTAAGGAAGGTCACCATCAACACTCAAGATCCTAATGAAAGGAAGCTCAGCCCGAATTGGGAAGGACCCTATCAAGTCCTCGATATAGTCGGAAAAGGGTCTTATAAACTCGGAATGATGGACGGAGAACCACTGTCAAGCAACTGGAACATATCACTTCTCAAACGATATTATTGTTAAGGTATGACTTTCTCCCTTCTTTCGTTTATGTATATTCGACGCTAACTCATTGCAGGAGTTCGATCAAAGACATCGAGACCTCGGGTTTTAAAGTACGCGTTGCACTCTTTTTCCCTTAGATTGGTTTTTATCCCAAATGTGTTTTTCCGGCGAGGTTTTTAACGAGGCAACAATTATGTGCTACCTGAGGACAATTCAACAGTATTCAAGGCTTCTTTGCAATCAAGCTCGAATACTGGAGGGTATTACACTCGGATGTTGTATTCTCGAGAATAGTACTTCATGTCAAAGGGCCTCGATAGGGAAGCTTTGTAATGGGCCAAACAGTCAAGTGAATCGTGTCCATATAAATTAGTCGAGCCCCGATGGCAAAACATATGCGCATGTATAAACTATTCAAAGAAGCATTCTCTCTTCATTTAAACATTTTGTGTCTCGAAGAAAACCCTCTACTATAGAAACCTCATGCTTATGATACTGTGAGAAATGGCTCAAGAGCCAAAATGCAAATATACACTCGGGGACTACCATCGATGATAGGCATATTCGAGTTATCTAAACTCAAATTCATAAGACCTCAAAGAGGCACCCCTCGATCTATAGGTCAAGACCACCATTCTCGGGGACTAACATTTCAGACTAGTTCAAAATGTTATTGGAAAATAGGCCCAAAATACATACCCGAAGGTTACGGTCAAACTAAAGGCTACGGCCTAAATAACACGGCTCGGAGACGTCCGAATTCCGCAATAACGATAGACCTTCAAATTCTCTGAAAAACAGGGTTAAAAAAGGCTACCCTCGGCAAATAATCAAAAGGGCTTCGATAAAATCAGCCCTCGAAAAACCTTAAGAGGTATCAAACTATTTTTAACACAACAGTGCTAAGGCACAAAAATCAAAAGGGTTTCAACTGACATCGGACCCTTAAAAACCTCAATGGGTAAAATAGATGCTAAGGAATAAAGAAACTTTTATTAAGTCTTTTAAGCCGAAAAGAGGGAAATAATAGCCGTTTTTTAGAGGCCATATGGGCCCAACCTAAAATGGCCTAAGGGCCAATACATTTAGAGTTCGAGACTTTGTTCTCACTCAACTCGGACCTAAGGGTTCCACTGTTCTGAGTTCAAATAAAGTTGGCTTGAATTTAGCTCAAGGATCCGACATAAAACCTTAAGGGGTATGTTACTATAAGTTCAAATTACCCATTATTAGATAAAAACCTAAGGGTTTACTCTATGCTAAGTTCGAAACATACTCGAACGTAGTTATAAAAGCAGTGCAGTCATAGCATCGATCAAGCCATCCGATATCTCGAACATATTATTGAGCTTGGGGACTCGCCCTTGCGCGTCTAAAAAACCTACGGGTTTATTCTAAAGTTCGAATTAGTGTTCACTCGATTACAGAAGCTGCAACAACAAAATTTTCACAAAGCAAAAGCACAAAACACATTTGAACATAAAACTGAGAAGACATTCAAGTGAAGTTTTTCTATTATATATCGATAAAAAAGGTTATGTACAAAAGACCGATCAAGGTCTTACAAAAAAGATAAATTAAGCCCTAACTACGGCCGGTTTCGACCTCTTCTCTGGGAGCAACTTCCCCTTCAGGCCCCTCATCGGATCTGCCTCGACTTCCTTCTTTATCATCGTCTTCGTCATCGAAGGAGGCAAGCTGCTTGGCTTCAGCTTCAAGCACCTTGGCTCGGGCTATCTCCTCGGAGAGGTCAAAACCTCGAGTATGGATTTTCCTCGAAGGTTTCCCTACGAGATTGACACTTTGCCGAGTCAATGATCCATTGCTCTCGGTCAGAAGCCTCCCTTAGCTGCATTTGAGCAGCCTCAGTATCAGCCCGGTACATGACAATGGACTTGTCCGCCATGACCTTTGTCTTCTCGATCTCCGTCTTGTCCTTAGCAAGCATGGTTTCAAGCTCCTCGATCCTCTTGACTTGGGCCGAACTTTTCTCTTTGATGCCCCGAAGTTGAACCTCGGCCGATGACAGTTTGGCCAAGGTAGTTTCTTTTTCTACATCCAGGCGGTCTATATTCTCCTTCCACCGATCACAATCGGCCTTTACCTGATCGACATCTCCTCGAAGCAGCTCGATCCTTTCAACCTTTTGCTGCAGTTTAGATAATGAAGTATTAGCCTCCACAGTTGGGTCGAGTTCGTACTTTATCACAAGGATGCTCACCTGCTTATCTAGCTCGCCCTCTTCCTCATGAGCCTTGGCCAAATCCACTTGAAGGTCCTTTTATAGTTTTGTCTTTTTGGCCACAAAGAAGCTTCAGAGCGTTCCTCTCCTCGTCTTTTCACACTGGCTGAGGTCAGCTCGAAACTTGGCGAAGGCCTATACAAAAAAGGAAAACACAAGTCAGATTTAGAGAAAAAGAAAAAAAAGAGTAAAGAAAAGAAGTGCAGTAAACTGATTCTTACCCGAGATAAGAGACGTTGGGCCTCTTCTAAAAGAATAGAAGCGTCAACGATATCAGAGGCATCATCGACTCCAGTAAAGCAATCCCGAAAGGGATCCCCTACACTAGAGCCTCCGCCTATATCAGGAGTCTTCAACTCTCAAGCTTCCCTTAGTGCCTCCTCAGAAAAGGTCGAAAGAGAAGGCAAGTGACCTGCTGTCATGGTCCCGAGCAGTCGCTCGGGACACTCTGATCGATCTTCGGGGTCTCAGAACCGGCCCCATACGGTGTAGTTGCAGATGGCCGAGAAATGGTCTCGACCTCTAGTAATTTGGGATCCTCACTCGATTTCTTTTTAGAAGCCTCCTCGACACGAGGCTTGATTTTAGCAGTCGCCGTCGGCTCAGAAGGTTTGGTGACCTTGACAGCTTTCCATGGTCAGACCGTCAGTGTCGAGGCATTTTCCTCTTCTTCCTCTTCTTTGTCTCTCAGTTTTTGGACCGAGTCCATCGTGAGAGCGATTACTTTCCTCCTCACCCTTCGAGGTTTGGGCTTGGGGTCCTCGGACTGCGAGGCAATTTTCCTCTTCTTGTCTTCCCCCGGCTTCGGAACCGGGAACTTGGTTTCTTCCTCGCTACTTGAAGGCCTCAAAATGGCATTCTTGGTCAGGCCTGCATGAAAGAAAATTAGTGATGAATGGAGCATAAAAAGTGTTTCAGAACATGAAAAGGGAGATCCTTACCGTGGTTCTTGGCCTCCCATCTGCCCTTTGCCAAATCACGCCATGCGCGTTCGGCATATGTGAAAGTTGAGGCTAACTTCCGAACCCAATCTTCGAGGTTAGGTACCGCTTGAGACATCCAAGGAATAGCTACATGTCGAAAGGGGATATTAGGCCAAGTCGAAGAAAGTATAAAGAACAAAGTTTAAAGGTCACTTACGATCAAAGTTCCACTCCTCAGGGAACGACATCTTCTCTTCTAGGATAATGTCGCAGGTCCTCACCCATATAAAATGGCTCATCCAACCCTGATCCTTGTCCCCATCGATGCTCGAGATCAAGGCCTTCGTTGCCCAGTGTTGGAGCATGATTAGTCCTCGATAGATTTGAGGCCGGTACAACCGCATGAGGTGATTTAGAGTAAACTCTAGCCCCTCGGCCTTGCTAGAGAAGAAGCGCAACATGATTACTATGCGCTATAGAGAGGGGTGGATTTGGCCGAGGATGATCTGATATCTTTTACAGAGATCGATAATTATTGGGTCGAGGGGACCCAATGTGAAGGGGTAAGTGTAAACACTTAAGAACCCCTCCACATAAGCGGTGATGCTCTCTTCGGGAACAGGAATTTGCACCACGACCTCGGGACCCCAGTTGCAGTCCCTCTTCACGGCCTCGAGGTGGCTCTTCGATATTGAGCACATGTACATCGACACATGCTCACATCGGCCCGGGATCGATGAAGAGGGTTTTCGACCTTGAAGTCGGATTTTAGAGTACACGGGCCGGGAATATATTCATGGGGAAGCGGCTCCACCGGCGCCTTGCCGCCGGACGGCCGGGAAGAGGAGCAAAAAGCTTTCTCCTTCTGCAGTACAATCTTTGAGGTTTTCGCCATTTGTATAAGTAAAGAAGAGCGAATAAAGATGAAAAACTGGTGGTTTCGGTGCTAATGACGGTGGCTCTACAGACGGCGAAAATGAGGAGACGAAAAGAGTGAGAATACTTAAAGGTTTGATTAGAGCAAAAGTAAAGTTTGATTCAATAAAGGAGCGGGTATTTATAGATTCACGACGACGGTTCGGTGGCGTTAGTGGCCGACCGCTAACTGACAAGCATTAATGATTTGGGGAACTGAACTGACGGGACGTTTCGATCATATCCGTCACTTACGTCATAAGGACGATGTCATGATCGAGGTTTCGGAAAATCAAGGCTCAAACCGTTTCTTATCATTTTATTCCAAGAAACGCGGGGACTATCTGTATACGGTCAAAATCGGACATGTCAGATTTCATAGGCACGAGGAGGTACCTCGAGAATAAGCTCCTAATAGACCAGGCTCGAGCTCAATGACAGAGTATGGAGCATGAAGATCGAAGTGCTCGCTGAAGATCGAGACCGAGCATGACCGACTTCGAGTAAGGCGTAATAACAGAATGACGAAATATTAGCAACCGACCGAAGATCTCGATGGAAATCCCGAATTAAGCGGTTATAGACGCCAATCATGGGATTTGTTTCCATTAATTGTACCTTATTTAAGATTCTTTTATTATATAAAGATGGACCCCATTCATTTGTAGGGGAAATTTCATTGAGAAACATATACAAAAAACGCCGCTCTCTATTTCACTTACTATTATTGTTCATCATTGTTTATTTTTCTTTTCTTTACTGTTCTCCTTATCCAACCTCGAGACCATATCGAATCGAGGTCGAAAGCTCTGCTAGAACACTGGTTTAATTGTTTAAATCACATATCATTAAAATCACTAAATAAGTTTAATTGTTACTCAAATTTAAGGGTATATATATATATATATATATATATATATATATATATATATATAGATAGATAGATAGATAGATTATTAGAACCTACTTTTGTACTGTCTAAATGGATTTTTTCCATCGTCGTTTAAATGCTCTCTAGATCACCCCAAAAGACAACTGTAAAGAAGAATTAAACAACGCGTACGATGAACACGTGATAATTTCGAGGTGGATCATTTATTCATTCATCTTTTTAGTTTTACTTTTTGGCAGGATTTTCAAACTGATGTTAACGTTAGCTACAGTGTTTAGATGACAAGAGTCAACATATTCACATTAAGATTGTGCTAAACAATTGCCTATGATGTACTGATTTCCGGAAACTCCATTATACAAAAGGTAAAAACTTACCTAGTATTTATATCAAACTAATAGAAACATGACAAGTATTTACGTATAGAGTTCTATTACTTAATTATGGTTACTTAATTATTGCATATTTTCATTCTAGTAGATCACTTAACCATTGTAAGTTTAATTGGTTTTGAGGAAAATACCGAGTACAGATAAGTTATTTACTGTCATATAAATAGAAAATATGTTGTTTTTATGAATTTTGACATCCAATTAGCAGATAATTTACGAAAATTAGATTTAAAACTTTAAGTATCAAATTGTTAGATATGCTGCTTTACTGAGTTGCTGAAACATATATTTAGAGATATGCAACATCGAAAAATTCTACTTTAAGGCTCATACAAAACAATTACTCATAACAAATACTGAGGATTATATATAAGTGTATGCAACACGCAACGGAAGACAATAACAATCCTAGAAAGATCTTTTCGTGTTTAAAATTTATTTACATGTCAAAGATCGGATCTGAGACGTACTGGTGAAGAGAGTCTCGTTTCAAAAATTCTTCGATAGTGCGAAGACTCTATGCATATCCACACCGAGACCGATATTCCTTGCTATCAACTCTTTAATCAATGAAAGACGCGAAAAAATTGGATGAAAAACTTGGGCTGAAATTTTTCTCAAAAATCTCAACTCAACGGAAGAAGAACAAGAAACATTTTTCTTGTAATTGTAATTTCTCTCTTGGCTTTGTATTGTACTCTCACTTTCGCAAAGTGATTTTTCTTCTCAAGATTTAATGCGGCAAATTTTATTAGTCACCCTTTTATATAGCATCACCTATAAATCTTTTTTTTTCTATTTGGTTGAGGTAATGATTTATTTAGTGTAAAAGTTTATTCCAAAATAAACTTAAGGAATTTTTCATTGGAGAAACGCATATACCACTCCTAATGGGATACGTGCGCCGTCGTCCGCTTGTGCTTTATGGATGTTCCAATTCAATTCCAAATTGGATTGGATTATGAGAATTAACTAACATTTTATATTAAAAAATATCAATCCCATTCTTAATGGGTTTGAACTAATCTCACGTCCATTTTTGGACTTTGTTGTCCGTCCAATTCTAAATTAGATTTCCAAATAAGTTTTTTATATATATATATATATATATATATATATATATATATATATATATATATATATATATATATATATATATATCAACCAAGAGATAATTTAATTTTCGATTCCAAATAGAAAACTTCAATTTGTTCACAATATTAATTATATCCTTTGTGCTAGCAAAGAACATAATAATATTTCATTTGGACTAATAATTTAATTTATTTGACTAATTAAATTCTTTAATATAATTATCAAACAATAAAATAATTAATCCTTTAGCAAAGATCAAAACACTCGTTAGTGTGCGACCCATAGGTTCAATACTAAGCCGGTAGTAAATTGATCATATCAATATATTAATCAAGGGTGACATCTAGCAACACTCCTTAAACGATCGGATAGCATGAAGTATACAATTTACTCTCAAGAACCGGTAGAAAAATAATGTAGTATTTCCTTCTGTGCTAATAGCTTTGGGTCACCCTAGGATATGGTTCAACTGTCAAATCCTAATAGGCGACCAACTATGTGTTCATGTCAAATATAATCGACCATTGAATAACCTAAGAAACTTTTTTCTTCTTTCATTCAATTGTCATGGCTAAGGTCTTAATTTAGTCGTTTATACTTCATGACAACATGGAGCTTAAACTCATTACCAAGATTCGACATATTCTATCTTGATCAATCACTAATTCTACAAGTATTTAGTCATACCCAATATCGTTTCGACTATCGCCTTAGGGTCATAAGTGTCTAGTATCAAAGTACAATAAATAACTTGTTAATTACTATGACAATCTCAGGTCAAAGGAAACTCTTACATAACATTCTTCAAGAAGTTATCCTATATTGACAGTTTATGGTAATTCTAACCATTAAGAATTATCCAATGAGTCGGTTCAATGATCATATCTCTATATGCATCATCTATTTATGTGATTTAGTTAATGAGATCAACTAATCTTTATCCCCTAAAGACGATCACATAAATATTGATCTAACCGGATTACTAATGTCCAAATTAATAATCCTATGATCAAGAATAAAATTAGATTAAATTATAAGAAACTTCACTCTCATTATCCTGATCTCCATCACAATCTCAAGTCTCAAAATTTAATCAAGGACCTTATCAAGTTAATTAAATAATTAATAATAACAATGATAAAAGAATATCAAATGCCATATATATTTTATATCAAATAACGTTTCATAAAAATATGTTCAAATCATCAAATGTGAGATTGGATCTAGAGCATATCTACTATATCCCCAACAAATACTCCTAAGCTCTTTACACCAAGAAAAATCTTGGAAAAAAAGAAATTAATTCCTTTTTGATATTTGAAAAAATCAAATATTGTGGACTAAAAAAAAAGGCACATTGAACCGGATAGAGTAATTATTAAGATAATATAGAAGTTACTTATCTACAATCGACCAATTTAATTTATTCACTAAGGTTTACGTAATAAACCAAATTACTAGTTATTTATGTATATACTTAAATTTTTAATAATGTTCTTAAAAAAATTAAGTTGTCAATTCAAACATTTAGCCAGCGTTCCAGAAATAAAAGCTGTTCGTCATGTGTGGAACGAACCTTTTCCAACTTTTCTTATTCTCCTTTTCGGGTTGTGGTTTCACTTTTCTTATGCTAGTACAAAGCGACAAAATTCAATTGTAAAATCCAAAAGGGAATTAACCGCATGTAAAAGTGACACTTCCTTTTACGTGTAATTTTTTGTTTTTCAATATTCGAATTATGTAAATTTTGATCAATATTGACATATAGTAGTATTTTTCGTATAGTTTAAATATTTTAAATTTTAAAATATTAAATTAATTTAAATTTATGGATAAATCAAACTAAATTGACTCTGAAGAAGCATGCCACATGAGATGGAGGGAGTAAGAAAAAGTCACTACTAAGTATTACTTTAGCATAACTATTCACTCGTTCCACCAAATTTATGCTATAGAGAAAAACTACGAAAAATGTTATTGCGATAAATTAGATAACCTTGCAAAACGTGTGGGAAATTTGATGTGGATTGGGCACAATAATTATAGCTGGGTGAACCGTGAACCTAAGATAAATTTAGAAAGAAAAATCGTTTTCTGAAAGTGAATGTCACTTTAGATCCTTTTGCCCTTTTCAACTACACTTCTACAGTCGATGCACATGAACCTAACGCAGGCCTGAAAAGCCTAGTAATTCTTTGTTTTTTTTTAGATTATTGGAGCCAGAAAAGTACTATTCAAGCGCTTTTCAATTGTGATACAAATTAGTAGTCCAAAAGAATTTCATAAATATACAGGATCACGAGCTTTTCTTTTTGCCTTGTGTTGATTGCAAGTCCCACACAAGGGGTCGCATCATAGAGTGATTTAGAGAAAGATGTTAGCTTATATTTTACCTATAGTTTTCTAAGTATCATATATACTAAGGCCCGTTTGGACATAAAATTTGATGGAAATTTTTTTAAAAAAAGTTTATTTTTTTCGAAATCAGCGTTTGTTCATAAAATTTTCAATTTTCACTTGAAGATACATTTTGAAAATTTTCGAAAATTTGAAAAACTGCAAAAAGTTTTTTTTCAAAATTTTCACTCAAATCACTCACAAAACTTAAAAAACAACCCAAACTGAAATTTATGTCCAAACACAACTCTAAATTTCAAATACCATTTTCACTTCAAAAATAAATTCACTATTTTTTCGAATTTTACAATTCTTATGTCCAAACGCCTACTAAAGAAGGGAAGATGTATAAATCTGTTCATATATACTATTCGAAAATATTTAATTTGTCATCCGTTACACTTTTGGTCTATTTATATATTTATTATCAACAAATCGTCTTGTATTTTCCTTTGCCGTTAATCAGTGGCGGAGGCAGAGTGCGGGACGCGGGTTCGTATGTATTTGTCTTAAAAAATCTATTGAATATGTACAACTTATTAATTTAGAACCCAGTAACTTAAAAATATTACAATCCCGAACACATAAAATTCAAATCTTGGCTCCGCCTCTTCCGTTAACAGAGCTCAAGTGTGAAATAAGTAAACTTCACTTATTCAAATTCTTCAAAAATATTGATCCAAATTTACCCTTCACCTTTTGAGAATGGTATAAAATCATCTCGGATTGGAGTTTCATCAAGGGTCAACAAAAAATACGATTTTTTTTCAAAGACAAGGTAATATTATACCAAAAGTCTAACATAATAACAAAATTGATAGTACGAGAATTTTTTTTATGACCATTTCCCACTATAGAACAAAACATAGACACTTTGAGAGAATACTTTTGTAAAAGTTTTTAGAATTTATTCGAACACTTTTCAAAAAGGCTTTTTCTTTAATAGTATAATAGCATGTATGGCCAAACTTTTTCGAAGGTCAAAAGTGTTTTTTTCCACAAAAGTATTTTTTTTTTTAACTTAAGGTGTTTGACCAAGTTTTTTTTGGAGAAAAAAAATATTTTTGGGAAGAAGCAGAAGCAGGAGCAGTTTATGAGAAGCAGAAAAAAATAGCTTCTTTACAAAAGCAAAAGCAAAAGGAGTTTTGACTTTTCTTCTTACCAAAAATACCCTTAACAAAATATAGTATATACCAAAATAACCGTTAAATCTAATACTTAGTATATTAATGTATAAGTATTTCTTCTTATTTGTAGGATAGTTTTCTAATATATAGTGACTTTAGGAGTGAATGCTTTTGTATTTGTTGAATGGTTTTTAATATATTTGAATAATATTAAAAGAATTAAAATACTTTTTAGTTTAATTTTTATATTTTACTTAAATAAAATAAAAAGATTTAATTATTGCCTATAATAATAAATTATTGAGATTATTTATTTACTAATAATATTAACTATTAAGTAAATCTATTCATGTCCTTATTTATAAGTTGATACTTAAAAGTAATTTTTGAAAAGCTTGGTCAAACACAAATTATTGTTCAAAAGTGCTTTTTAGAGTGATTAGCAAACACAAACTGTTAATCTCCAAAAGTACTTTTTTCAAAAGCAATTTTGAAAAGAACATTTCTCAAAATAAGCTAATTTTTCCAGTTTGGCCAAACAGACTATAAATCTTGTTAAAAATGTTAATTTCCTAAATAGTTGTTTTTAAAACCTTTCCGAAAATTTATTCAAAATGTTTTCCTCGAGAAGATTTCAGGAAAAAACTGTAGAACGAGAAAATGATTATTACAAAGAACATGGGAAGACTGATTTGGCACTTCCTTCTTTAAATCTTTGATTTTACATTAGTCATTTAATTTCCCAAAAGGTAGAAAAAAGGTGGCACGCCAGTCGAATTTGTCGTTTATTTTTTACTCGAATGTGATGTGACGATTCGAGATGTGCATTTAGATATTGGTTGTGGAATAATAATATGCTTCGGCACCTACTTGCCCTGCAGAGGCAAGACAAGCATTGATTGTTCATGGTTGTACAATAATTTTCACCTAAAGTTTGAATTATTGATAAGGTACATCTTTCAACTAAATTTTGAATCTTTAGTTTTTACAAGAATTATAAAATAAAAAAAACACCGAAATATGCAGCTATTTTCTGCCACATAAACATCAAAATTTAACAATTGAGTATTATTTTCAAGGCGATCGTTTTTCATAAAAAGAGCAAAAATAATTTTATTCTCTTATGAGTTACGGATAGAAGTTTCTTTTTCACAATAATGTTAAGTAGCATTTATTTCATATTACTTGCTTTAATTAATATTATTACTAATTTTAAAAAATCAAAAAAGTTCATCAAAAAACTATTAGAAGAATCTCTCTAAATTAATATTGTCGGGACCATGAAATATTATTATTTTGTAGAGGTATTATTTAATCAATAAATTAATATTTATTAGTTTAAAAAGTGTTTTCGAGATGGATGTCAATAACCTGTTGGATTACCCGGGTGAAAATAATACATGCTCAGAAGTTCAGACCTTAGAAGAAATTGTGGATACCATCGGAGAAAATAATGTTGATGATGAAGTTGAAGATGATACAATACCTTTGAACCCAGTTACACGTAAGGAATCATTTATCGTGTCTAGAGCTCTTCACAATTTTTTGGTGCAGTTCGAGAAGACAACACCAAATTTTTGGATGCAATAAGAAAAGTTAGAGATGAGCTTCAACTAGATTTAAATTTTAAGAAAAAAATGAAAAACATTCGAATAAAATTTCACTAAATTGTCTTAATATTTTAAAATTTTAAAGAATTATTAATTTATAATACTAATGGGACCATATATTTATATAGGGGTCTTCCGAAAATATCTTATTAAAATCAGTGATTTTTTTCACTGGCCCAAGTCGGGACCGGAAAAAAATATTATCTTAGAGAGTTTATTAATTTAGAGAGGTTCTCTTTGTTAATATCATTATCAAAATTAAATATATACTTTTCCAAAAAACATTTCATTCCTTCCCAAGAAAACCAAAGAAAACTCCAAATACTTCAAATGGAGTAGTAATCAACCTTGGATTCCCAAGTAATCCTGAACAGTATTCTCGCATTATTGATGATTACATGCATGCGCTTATTGAAGGAGCTCCACTATGGTACTATCCAGCAAAAATGGATGTGTAATTATCTCTGTGTACCTATGTCATATACTATATCACTCGATCTCCAAGTCTCCACCACCTTTTGTTATCTACTTTTTGTAAGTGATTTATGTGGGGATCTCTATCCCTAAAAAATCAAGTTCTACTACAACAACTTACTTAGGAGTATATATTAACCACGAACGTGCATATGTTATGCGTTTTGATGGATGTGATTCCACTATTAGTAATAGGAATTTCGGGTTCAAGTTAAATCTTACTAAGAGGCGCTTTTCCCATTTAATCCGGCCAACAAATATCAAATACCATAAAATTTTGCCCAAAAGAAACTTAATTATTTAATAACATTATTGTTTAAGCAAAAAGAGGTGTCATCACATGAGATTTTATTCTCTTAATTAATCAAGCTCATATAGATTAAATTTTTTTTATACCTTCTTAATTAAATCGATTTAAGAATAAATTTATTATTTGTTTCCTTTGTTATTTATTAATAAAATTAAACGGAATACACATCTTTTTTTTATGATCATTTCTATAAAAAAGCCTTCTACACACCAAAATAACATACTATTACCAGTAAGCACTCTTATGTAATGTACATTGTTAGCTGGTCAGAATAAATTATGTACTCCCGTTGTTGCATATTCAGAATTTATCATATTTAAAGGTGAAATCAAAATTTGATTTACTTACTCTTAAGGATATGTATTCGAAACCAAGAGAACGATTAAAAAGGAAGTAATATCACTACTTATTTCCCGAATTTAAGGGCTCTTTACACAAATAACCAACCAGATTAAATTTTACTTTTCTTAGTCAGTATACATAAATTATATATTGATTGGACATAGTTATACACATATTATATATGAATTATATATCTGTCAGCTATTTTTAGTATTTAGGTTAATTCTTCAATGTAGGATATTTTTATGGTGGGTTCATGGGTGTTTGGGGCTTGGTAAGTTAGTTATGAAGTTTTTGTTTGAGAATGGGCCATGGACTGATGGATTTGGGGTTTCTTGGTGGGGCTTCATCGGTAGAAAAATTGGGCTAATGGAGTACCTAAGCAAAAATCTGAAGTTGAAGTGGGAGAAGCAATCTTGTAGGCTAACATTTAATTTGGGCCAACTATTGAAGAGGGGTTATTCATTTTTAGCCCGCGTCAGAAACTATTGACATTCGTTGCTGAAAAAGTGTATAATTTTTGTATATAACATACATAGTGTGTATATATTTTTTCGGCTATTATTTTAAGAGCGGCTATACAGTATCATTTTTCCAATTTTATATAAGTTATTAAGCCCAAGTTCAATATACTAATTATAGATATTGGAATTAGTGGCTTTTTAATAGTTAGTTTATCATGATTTAGATACTCTGCCAGACATGGCAAGTTGGAACAGAAATCTTGAAGCGAACTGTGCATTACCTAATGATAGAAGAAATTAGATACCTGGATAATTAAGAAGAAATTTATCATTCATCCATGAAACATCAGAACTGTTAATCCATTGCATCAGGTCATTTTATCAGGATTAGCATCAGTCGAGGCGGATCCAGCATAATAACTATGGGTTCCCGTGAACCCAATAACTTTTGTCTAGATACTGTATTTGTTTTATAAATGTAGAAAAATATTTAGCTTGGAACCCAATCCGTTAATCCAGTTATTAGTATATATGAACTTAAATTTTTTTTAGAAACCCGTAAACTTAAAATTCTGGATCCGCCTATGACCATCATTTCATTTTATCGCGTTCACATTCGCTGGTAAGTGTGTCAAAATCTATGATTTCTCTATTCTTTCTGCCTTGCCTCAAATTTCTACAAGAGAACTACTCCAACTTCTGCTTATGCAAATCATATAGTTTAATTTCTACTACTCTAATGTCAAAAGTTGATTGAGCTGTTGCATGAGTTTGTAGTTGATCCTTTATTTTTCTGCAAAATGGTCTTGTTGTTTCCTTCGTTTTTGCTTCCTGTTGTAGTTACTGTGCACATCCTCTTAAGTCAGAAATGCTTCTCTAGTTCATTATATTTGTAGCATCACTTCATCTGCTATGTATTGCTGACTTCATGATCTTCTATCCCTTTCCTTGTAATTTTGGTAGAAGTGTGCTATGCAATTCTGTTACTTTCGGAGGTTCTGCTTTTGATAGAGTTGAATTAGTACTATTTTTAGACTAAAATAGCTTAAAGATACTCTTAATATAATGTGATTTGTGTGCTTTGGGCAGGATTTTTTCCAAAAAGCCTCGCGCCATTAATAATCTCCAACACCTTATATACAAAATGATAGAAATAAGAGGTGGTCTTTAACTTTTGATCTTCGGGGCAACTCAGCTGACCTGTGGACAAACCTTAAAAGGTGTATTGCCCATGGACAAAACTTGTTAAACTTAAGTTTTTCTTGTTGGTTAGGCCGGGACCTGCCTCAAAGGTCAAAAGTACAAGACAAGCTCCTTTCAAGGTCATTTGTGTCATTGACCCGACTACCTTATTTTTCTTCTTTTAATTTTTATGTAATACTTTGTTCACGTACTTATCCGACACTAATCTAGTGTTGATGGTTTGTCTGATAGAAATATTATGCATTTGCTTCTTCAATGCTACTAAAGTTTTCTAACTGTTGGTTCCGATACTTGAATATTACTGCAAAAGAAGGCTTATAACAACAAAACTTTATGGAATGATTTGACTTCTAAAATAGATGCAATTTTTATATGTATGTAAATAAGTAGGTCTTTTCATGAAAGCGAGCTAAACAACATACCAAGGTAGCAAGCTGAAGAACGTACTATGTTACAATTACACATAATCTTTGAAATATCTTGTACAAATTCATTTCTCATTTAATTTGGACATACATAGTACGAAATGTTAATATATAGTTAATATTTAATTAGCTATTTGGGGTCGTTTGGCAGAATGACTTGAGAATCGAAGTACAATTCTGAAGACTTAAGAAGCCAATTTGGAAGTATGACTTCTGAACAATTCCACAGAGAGTGAAAAATAGAAGAGTAGAAGAACACAGAGAGACAAAAAGTCTTATTATCAATCTGAATTAATATCAATATAATGTAATGAAACCCTTAAATGTAGTGCACCGTTAATACCCTTTCTTAATCCCGTAACCTATAACCTATATTAAAAATCTAGTAATAGAATAACTTTCTAACCACCAACCTATAAAATAACTAATCTACCCCTTGTATATTCCTAAATGGACTAGAATATCCTCCTTTACTTATCCTGTATCTATGCATGATATGTAACAAATCTCCCCCTCTCAAAAGTCCTTGTCCTCAGGGAAACAAATTAGGAATTGTTGTTGAAAAGTATGAAGGTCCATCCAAGTGTTATCTTTTGGGAATAGTTGACCCATTTGATCAACACTTGAGTGACTTGCCTACTATGTTTAGAGATTGTCCTTCTGTCTATGATTGCCTCAGGCTCTAGTACAATGTTTCCATGGGAAGAAAGAACAACTGAGCAACTGGAGCATCTCCAAAACTTCAGCTGAGAAGCATAGAAAGTATTATGAATTTTGCCCTGAGGTGGTAAGTCGAGCTAATATGCAAAAGTTCCTATCTGCTTTAGGAATTACCCTTCAAGAAGATTTTTAGGCTGAAGCTTAACATAGACTTTATCTCCCACACTTAAACTCTTGGAACTCCTTTTTTTGTCTGCTTGAGCTTTCATTCGGGATTGTACTAGCTGCAGGTAATGCTTCAACAATCTACTGGTACTTTACCTAGCATGTAGGCTTGTGTCCACCTACTCAACCATGGAACTATAAGCAATATAAGGGGAGCTTCTATCCATATACAACACTTCAAAGGGAGTCATCTTGATAGCAGAATGAAACGTGGTGTTATACCACCACTCAGAAAGGGGAAAACAGTTCGCCCACTCTTTAGGCTTGTTATTTCAAATACATCTCAATAACCTTCCAAACATTTGTTCATGGCCTCAGTCTTGCCAGCTAACTGGATGTTAAGTGTCACGACCTGAAATTTCCCACCGTAGGATGTTATGATGACACATAGTCTCTAAAACTAAGTAAACCTAATATCCATGGAAAAATAGAGGATTTAATAGTAGAAGTTTAAATTTAAACCATCTAGCTATCATAATAGAACTCAACAATACCGCTGACAATAACTCCCAAAATATGGTGAGACTAAGTCATAAGCTCTACACGAATATACTGTAAAATCCCTAATACATCACTCTCTAAACAAAGAGTAAACAGTAGAAAAACAAGGACAAAGGGTGACTCCGAGGCCTGCGAGTGCCGGGTAGTTATACCTTGAAGTCTCCGAACTGAATGCTCTACTCACTGGTGTCTAGCCTAGGTCGAGGTACCTGAATTTGCACAAAAATGTACAGAATAGTAGTATGAGTACACCACAACGGTACCCTAAAAGTATCGAGTCTAACCTCAAGAGAGTAGTGACGAGGCCAAGTCAAGACACCTACTAGGATAAGAAAAAGAAACTGAACTAGTGTAGTCTAGTCTAATAATGAAAATGAGAAAATAGTGTCAATAAGACAATACAACAAGGTAAACTACAACTTAATTTTAAGCAATAAAGGCAACAAGGAAGGGACACATAATAAGAATACCAAAAAAATAATGCGGACAAATACAAGTAAGGTAAATTAGAGATAACAACAAGAGTCACAATCGAGGTACAACCTCGTAATTTTATTTCATAATCACGATCACAATCTTTTCTTATACCGCCGTGTGACGTTATATTTAGATAGTTTTAAAAATAATTATTCCCAAATAGCTACACGCACTTTAGCCCACCTTATATCGCCGTGTGGTTTCAAGTAATTCCCTTACTAGCAACACGCACATAAATCCTACATTATGCCGTCGCATGCACAATAATCCCTATCCTTATACCGCCACATGCGCATCAATATCACAACATAATCACAACTCGCACCACAAGTGCCTATATGCCACAACTTGCCAAAAGAATCAACAATACCGATGTTTCCACAACAAGTAGCCCATGACTCAACCACAATGTGTACAAGAGTCTCAACAATAACAAAATAATGGTGAATAACTCAACAAGAACGATATCTCATCAATTAACAACTTCGTCTCAAAGTGATAACTGCTTTTACAACTTCAACACCAATAGCTAAACAAGAGATATTCCATGAACACTACTACAAATTCGGCAAAAATCGACCAACTTTGGTTGGTCAAAAATCCGGCCAAAAAATCGACCAAAGTTAGTCGGTTTTTCAAAATATTTTTTTTAATTTACGAAACCGACCAACTTTGGTCGGTTTCCTTTGGCGCAGAAATGCGGAAAACTATTTTTGAGTCCCGCGAAATTTATTTTTTAAGAAACCAACCAACTTTGGTCGGTTTTTCAATTAAAATAAATAAAAATTAATATTAAAAAAACCGACCAAAATTGATCGGTTAATTTAGCCAGTCATTTTAAAAAACCGACCAACTTTGCTCGGTAATTTTATTTTTTAATAAAACCGACCAACTTTGGTCGGTTGTTTTCGTGCGAAAATATAATTAAAGAGTATAAATAAAATAAAAGAAAGTCTTAAAACAAAATGCATCAATGGTGTAGTGGTAGAATAGTATCCTGCCACAGTACAGACCCCGGTTCGATTCCCAAATGGTGAATCTTTTGATTACATAATTAAAATACCGACCAACTTTGGTCGATTTTTTTGCAATTTATTTTTTGAATTTAATTGACCGACCAACTTTGGTCGGTATTCCTTTCCGACCCCTAAAATACCGTTCACACATAAATGATCGCGTTTTGGACGGTTATTGGCCATTACCGACCAAAGTTGGTCGGTTTTTTTTGGTCGATTTTTACCGAATTTCTAGTAGTGGAATGAACAACTTCAAGTAAGTAATTCCACAATTAAAGAAGTAACAAGACAATAAGGAAGGCAATAATTTTAACTAAAGCATATAAGAGAAAAATAACAAGTAAAAGGTGGAACAAGTGTTATCAATGTCAAATAAAGCATATGAGGGTAGATTAACAATGAAAGATATAACATGCTATAACAATTCGATTAAAGACATGAAAAGAGTCTAAATAGCCTAAATCGGTCAAATACCACATGTAGCCCATATACCCACTTGTCACCTTGTATACACGACTTTCACATATCACAAATAACACAAAAAACTCCAATCTTAAGGGATATTTTTCCCACACAAAGTTAGACAAGATACTTACCTCAAACAAGCTAACTCAATCCACTAGTAAGCCTTTTCTATGAATATCCAACTCCGGACGGCTCGAATCTAGCCAAAATAACTTAATTCCGTAAATACAACTATAGGAAACTATCCCAGATAATAAAGTTGCGATCTTTAAAGAAAATTAAAAATCCAACTCAAATAGACAACCTCGGGCTCGCATCTCGAAATCCGAAAAAACTTACAAAATTCGAACACCCATTCAATAACAAGTCCAACCATACAAAAATCATCCTATTCCGACCTAAACTCGATCTTTAAATCCTCAATTTATAGATTATGAAGTTTTCACAAAGTTCTCCAAATCTTTCAACTCAAAACACTAATAAAATAAAAAAAATAATGATGGATTCATGAATAATAATCAAATCAGAGTAAAAAATACTTACCCTGAACAATTCCTTGAAAATCCCTTCCAAAATCATCCAAAACCGAGCTCTCTAACTCAAAAGATGGAAATGGAACAAAAACCTCGATCCATCTCTTTTCTGCCCAGTTATTCCACTTCCATGGACTAATAGCCGCTTCTGCGGCTCCGCACATGCGAAATATCCATCGTAGGTTCCGCTTTTCACTAAGCCAGGAAGATAGCTTCTGCGGACCGCTGTGCGCTTGCGCTTCTGCGGAGAAACGACCGCACCTGCGGACACAGCTTATCCAACCCCAAATCTCTCTTCTGCGACTCACAGGGCACTTCTGCGATGCCGCACTTACGGCCCAAAGTGCGCAGGTGCAATTGCACCAGAACCTCAGTTGGATAGAAATTCTTCTAAGTCCAAAATGATTCCGGATTCAATCTGAATTACACCCGGCCCCCTCGGGACCCCGTCTAAACATACCATCAAATCCCAAATCACATAACAGACCTATCGAGGCCTACAATCACATCCAACAACACCAAAACTATGAATCGCCACCTAATTCAAACCTATTGAATCCATGAACATTCAACTTCCAAAACTAACATCGATTCATACCAAACCAACTCTGATTGACTTCAATTTTTGCGCACAAGTCATAAATGAGACCACAGACCTATTCCAACTCCCGAAACCAAAATTTGGACTCGATATACCCAAAGACAACCCTCGGTTAAACTTCTCAACCTTCTAAACCTTCAACTTTCCAACTTTTTCCAATTCAAGTCAAAACGATATACGGACCTCCAAATCAATATATGGACACACTCCTAAGTCCAAAATCACCATACAGAGCTATCAAAATCATCAAAACTCTATTCCGGAGTCATCTACATAAAAGTGAAACTTTGGTCAACTATTTCAACTTAAGTTTCCAACCTTGCGACTAAGTGTCCCTATTCACTCCGAAACTCACCTGAAACTAAACCAACCACCTCGACAAGTCACATAACTACAATTTAATGTAGAGAAGGCAATAAATAGGGGAACAAGTCTAAAATACTCAAAATGATTGACCGGATCATTACATCCTCCCCCTCTTAAAACAAACATTCGTCCTCGAACGAGTATAGAGATATACCTGAAATGGTGAAAAGATAAGGATAACTGATACGCATATCATGCTCGATCTACCAAGTCGCCTCCTCGACTGGTTGACCCCTCCACTGAACCTTCACTGAAGCAATGTTCTTTGACTCAACTTTCGGACCTCCCTGTCCAAGATGGCCATCAGCTCCTCAACATAAGTCAAATCCTTGTCCAATTGGACTGAGCTGAAATTTAAAACATGGGACGGATCACCGTGATACTTCCGGAGCATGGAAAAATTGAACACCAGGTGAACTACAGATAAGCTAGGTGGTAATGCAAGCTTGTAGGCCACCTCCCCTACTCTCTCGAGGATTTGAAAAGGACCAATATACCTAGGGCTCAACTTGCCCTTCTTCTCTAACCTCATCACACTCTTCATGGGTGAAACTCGAGCAAAACCCGCTCCCACCATAAATGCTACATCATGAGCCTTCCGATCAGCATAACTCTTTTGCCTTGACTGTGCTGTACGAAGCTGATCATGGATCAACTTGACTTTCTCCAAGGCATCTCTAACCAAATTTGTGCCCAACAATCCAGCCTCACCCAGCTCAAACCAGCCAACTGGAGAACGGCACCGCCTCCCATATAGGGCCTCATAAAAATCCATCTAAATACTCTATTGGTAGCTGTTATTGTAGGCAAATTCTGCAAGCGGCAAGAACTGATCCCAAGAACCCCCGAAATCCATAACACATGCACGAAGCATATCCTCTAGTATCTGAATGGTGTGCTCGGACTGTACGTCCGTCTGGGAATGAAATATTGTACTAAACTCAACCCGTGTGCCTAAATCACGCTGTTCGGCCCTCCAGAAGTACGATGTAAATTGCATGCCCAGATCAGAGATAATGGATACCGGCATGCCATGAAGTCAAACAATCTCGCGGATATAGATCTGAGCCAACTGCTCTGAAGAATAGGTAGTCACTACCGGAATAAAATGAGCTGACTTAGTCAACCTATCCACAATCACCCATACAATGTCAAGTTTCTTCAAAATTTGTGGGAGGCCAACAACGAAGTCCATGGTAACACACTCCCATTTTCACTCTGGAATCTCAAGTCTCTGAAGCAAACCGCATGGCCTCTGATATTCATACTTCACCTACTGACAATTTACGCACCAAGCCAAATACTCCACTATATCTTTCTTCATTCTCCTCCACCAATAGTGCTGTCTCAAATCTCGATACATCTTAGCGGCACCCGGATGAATAGAGTACCACGAACTGTGGGCCTCCTTAAGGATCAACTCATGTAGCGCATCTACATTTGGCACACATAACTAGCCCTGCATCCGCAACACACTATCATCTCCAATAGAAATCTCCTTGGCATCGCCGTGCTGTACCATGTCCTTAAGGACAAACAAATGTGGGTCGTCATACTGACACTCTCTGATGCGATCATATAAAGAAGATCGAGAAACCATGCAAGCAAGAACCTGACTGGGCTCCGAAACATCCAGTCTAACAAACTGATTGGCCAAAGTCTGAACATCTAGGGCTAGTGGCCTCTCTGCTGCCGATAGATATGCTAAAATGTTGTCGCTCTCTGCCTTTCTACTCAAGGCATCGGCCACCACATTGGACTTCCCGAGATAATATAGAATAGTGATATCATAGTCCTTAAGCAACTCTAACCATCTCCGTTGCCGCAAGTTAAGATCTTTCTAATTGAACATATGCCGTAGACTGTGATGGTCGGTATAGACCTCACATGAGACACCGTACAAATAGTGCCACTAAATCTTCAAGGTATGAACAATAGCTGCCAATTCCAAGTCGTGGACACGATAATTCTTCTCATGAACCTTCAAATGCCGAGACGCATAGGTAATCACCCTACTATCTTGCATCAACATCGCACCAAGGGCAACACGTGACGCATCACAATACACAATGTAAGACATTGAACCCGCAGGCAACACCAACATTGGGGCTGTAGCCTCACATTCCTCGGACCATCTAAAAGGAGCACCCTTCTGGGTCAATGTGGTCATACGTGCAGCAATAGATGAGAAATCCTCTACAAAACAACGATAATACCCGGCTAAACCAAGGATACTCCGAATCTTAATAGATGAAAATGGTCTGGGCCAACTCCAAACTGCTTCAATCTTCTTCGGATCTACCTTGATCCCCTCACTCGACACCACATGACCCAAAAAAGCCACCAAATCAATCTAGAATTCACACTTTGAGAATTTTGTATACAACTTCTTCTCCCTCAAGGTCTGGAGCACAGTCCTCAGATGATGCTCATGATTTTCCTAATTGCGGGAGTACACCAAGATGTTGTCAATAAACACAATGACGAATGAATCAAGATATAGCTGAAATACACTATTCATCAGGTGCATAAATTCTGCTAGGGCGTTGGTCAACCCAAATAATATCACAAAGACCTCGTAGTGACCGTACCGAGTCATGAAAGGAGTCTTCGGGATATCTGGATCCCGAATCCTCAAATATATCTTTGAGAACACTCTTACACCCTGAAGCTGGTCAAATAAGTCATCAATGCGTGGTAATGGATACATGTTATTCACTGTAACCTAGTTCAATAGCCAATAGTCAATACACATGCGCATAAAACCATCCCTTTTCTTCACAAACAAATCGGAGCACCCCAAGGCAACACACTAGGCCGAATGAAGCCCTTATCAATTAACTCTTGCAAGTGCTTTTTCAATTCATTCAACTTCGCTGGTGCCATACGATATTATGGAATAGAATGGGCTAAGTGCCCAGCAACAAGTCAATATCAAAATCGATATCTCTATCGGACAGCATGCCCGGAAGAACTACCAAAAATATATTTGGGAAGTCTCTCACTACCGGAACTGACTCAACGGTAGGAGTATCAACACTGACATCTCTCACAACGGTTAGATATGCATCACACCCCTTCTCAACCATCCGTTGTGCCTTAAGGAAAAACACAACCCTGCTAGGAATATAATCCCATGTACCCATCCACTCTAACTGCGTGACAGTCTTGGCGTGACAATCCAGAATAGCATGATAGAGCGATAACCAGTCCATGCCTAAGATAACATCAAAGTCTACCATACTAAGTAACAATAGATCAACTCTGGTCTCAAAACCACCAATGCCAACTAAACACGGCCGATACACATGATCCATAATAATAGAATCTCCCACATGCGTGAATATGTATACAAGAGAACTTAAAGATTTATGAGATATATCCAAATACGGAGCAAAGTAAGATGACACATATGAGTAAGTGGAGCCTGGATCAAATAAGACTGGTGCATCTCTATGACAAACCAGAACAATACCTGTGATGACTATGTCTGATACGTCTGCCTCTGTCCTATCCGAAAAAGCATATAATCTGGCATGGCCTCCGCCTCTAGGGCGACCCCTACCCACCTGACCTCCACCCCTAGCTGGTTGTGCAGGTGGAGCAGCAACTGGAGCAGAAACCATGGCCTGAGAAGTCTGTGGACCCAGTGGAATACATGGAGCTTGTGTTGCCTGTGGAGGCGTACCTTTCCTGAGTTTGGGGTAGTCCCTCACCAAGTGTCGGGTATCATCACACTCAAAGCAAGCTATAGGTGGGCGTGGCTGTTAAAACTGGCCTTGGCCGTGTAGGCTAAACTGTCCGCTGAAAGGACCCCATGCAGGAGGTGCACTAGACAGTGGCGGTGCATAATGGGCAACCTAAGACTTGGAAGTAGCCGGAGTACCACTAGAAGTTGGAAGTAATGAATGAACTGGATGGATCACATAGCCTCTACCATGACGGGCTGTAGCTGAAGCATGGCCACCATTAAATCCTCCAGTACCTCGAGGCCTTTTGGCCTCCCTGTTCGCTCTCTCATGGCCCAGCATATCCTCCAATCTCCGCGCTATCTCTACCTCCTACTGATATGGTGTATCTGTCTCCAACTCTCGAGCCATGCTAAATATAATACCATAGTTGAGCTCCTCGATGAATCGAAGAGTAGTATGAGTACACCACAACGGTACCCAATAAGTATCAAGCCTAACCTCGGTAAAGTAGTGATGATTCCAGGTCAAGAGTCCTACTAGGAAAGAAAAAGAAACTAAACTAGTGTAGTCTGGTCTAATAAAGAAAATGAGGAAATAGTACCAATAAAGCAATACAAAAGGTAAACTACAACTTAATTTTAAGCAATAAAGGCAACAAGGAAAGGACACATAATAAGAACATCAAGAAAATAATGCTGACAAATACAAGTGAGGTAAATGAGAGATAATAATAAGAATCATAATTGAGGTACCGCCTCGTAATTTTATTTCACAATCACTATCACAATCTTTCCTTATACCGCCGCGTGAGCCTAACATTTAGATAGTTTTGAAAACAATTTTCCCGAAATAGCTACACACACTTTAGCCCACCTTATGTCGCCACGTGGCTTCAAGTAATTCCCTTACTAGCAACACACACATAAATCCCACCTTATGCCACCACATGCACATTAACCCCTATCTTTATACTACTGCATGCGCATCAATATCACAACCTAATCAGAACTCGCACCACAAGTGCCCATATGCCACAACTTGCCAAAAGAATCAACAGAACCGATATTTCCACAACAAGTAGCCTACGGCTCAATACAATGTGTACACGAGTCTCAACAATAACAAAATAATGGTGAATAACTTAACACGAACGATATCTCATCAGTTAACAACTTCGTCTCAAAGTGATAGCGACTTTTACAACTTCAACACCAATACCTAAACAAGAGATATTCCATGAATTAACAAATTCAAGTAAGTAATTTCACAATTAAAGAAGTAACAAGACAATAAGGAAGGCAATAATTTCTACTAAATAATATAAGAGCAAAATAACAAGTAAGAGGTGGAACACGTGTTATCAATGTTAAATAAAGCATATGAGGGTAGATTAACAATGAAAGATATAACATGCTATGACAATTCGATTAAAGGCGTGAAAATATTCTAAATATCCTAAACCAGTCAAATACCAAATGTAGCCCGTGTACCCACTCGTCGCCTTGCGTACACAACTTTTACATATCATAAAGAACACAAGCAACTCCAATCATAAGGGTTAGTTCCCCCACACAAAGTTAGGCAATATACTTATCTCAAACAAGTAAACTCAATCCACTAATAAGCCTTTTCCATGAATTTTCAACTCCGTCCGACTCGAATCTAGCCAAAATAACATAATACCATAAATAAAAACCATAGAAAACTATTTCGGATAATAAAGTTATGATCTTTAAAGAAAATTAAAAAGTCAACTCAAAAGGTCAACCCTGTGCCCGCGTCTTGAAACCCGACCAAACTAGTAAAATCCGAACACATATTCAATAAACGAGTCTAACCTTACTAAAATTATCCAATTCCGACCTCAAATTGACCTTCAAATCCTCAATTTATAGATTAGGAAGTTTTCACAAAGTTTCCTAATTTTTCCAACTAAAAATACTAATTAAATGAAAAATAATAATTATTGTTTCATGAATAATAATAAAAATCCGAGTAAAAAACACTTACTGAGATCAATTCCTTGAGAATCCCTTCCAAAATCGCCAAAAATCGATCTCTCTAACTCAAAAGATAGAGAATGGAACAAAACCGTCGATCTAGCCCTTTTCTGCCCAGTTATTCCACTTTTGTGGACCGACATCTGCTTGTACAGCTCCACACATGAGAAAAATCCATCACAGGTGTGTCTTTTCATTAAGCCAAGAAGATCGCTTTTGCGGACCGCTATGCGCATCTGCGGAACCAAGCCGCTTCTGCAGAGAAATGACCGTACCTGCGGACACAACTAGCCCAACCCCAAATCCCGCTTCTTCTACTCACAAGGCACTTCTGCGGTGCCGCACTTGCGACCCAAAGTGCGTAGGTGAGATTGCACCAGAACCTCAGCTGGACAGAAATTCTTCTAAGTCCAAAATGATTCCGGATTCAATCCGAATTTCACCCGGGGCCCCCTGGACCCCGTCCAAACATACCATCAAGTCCCAAATCACATAACGAGCCTACTCGAGGCCTAAAATCACATCCAACAACACCAAAATTGTGAATCACCACCCAATTCAAACCTATTGAATCCATGAACATTCAACTTCCAAAACTATCGATTTATACCAAAGCAACTCCGATTGACCTCAAATTTTGTGCACAAGTAATAAATGACACCTCGGACCTATTCCAACTCCCAGAATCAAAATCCAGACTCGATATCAATAGAGTCAATCCTCGCACAAACTTCTCAACCTTCCAAACTTTTAACTTTCCAACTTTCGCCAATTCAAGCCAAACGACCTATAGACTTTCAAATCAATACTCGGACACACTCCTAAGTCCATAATCACCATAAGGAGTTATAGGAATCATCAAAACTCCATTTCGGAGTCGTCTATACAAAAGTGAAACTCTGGCCAACTCTTTCAACTTAACCTTCCAATCTTGGAACTAAGTATCACAATTCACTCCGAAACTTACCCAAAACCAAACAGCCACCCCAATAAGTTATAGAACCACAATTTAATATAGAGGAGGAAATAAATAAGGTAACAGAGCTAAAATACTCAAAACGACCGACCGGGTCATTAAATTAAGCTTTTGAGTAATGCAACTGATCTCCTTGGACTGCAAATAAGGCTTGCAAAATTTTCTCAAAAAAGTAGAGTCCCTTCGCTTGCTTTGGTATATGAGAGACCATGTAAATTTAGCTGTTGTCCAGGAAAGCTTGAGCTATTGAAGAGGCAGTGTAAGGATGTGACAAGCTGATGAAATGAGCATACTTGCTCAGCCTGTCAATCACCACCAAAATCATAGATTCATTGTGAACCTTGGGCAGCCCTTCAATAAAATCTAAGCTGATATATCTCCATACTCTTCAGGTATAGGAAGGGGTTGTAATAGCCCCAAATACTTTACATTCTCCTATTTATACTTCTGGCATGTTTCACAACCTTAGCATGGGTATATACATCCTACTTCCTCTTTTATAGTGTACCTGACTAACTCTATATAGAGTGTCAACCATCCCTAAATGACCACACAACACTGTCATGCAATAAATATAAGATGTCCTCCTTGAGCTATCTATCAGGTTCAATAATTATCTTTCCCTTTCTATATAGAATGACATCATGCAGGAAGTAAATAGGATTGGAAAGTACATTAGTAGCCAGTTGAGTGTAACGATCCGACATGTTATTTTGAGAATTTGTACTCAGTTTGGTAGTTTGAGGTCATGAGTAGCTTCATATGGTGTATTATGACTTGAATGTATGGTCAATTTTGGTTTTTAAGTGGTTCGATATTGATTTGGAAGAATCCTTTGGAAGCTTTAAGTTAAAAAAGTTGACCAAATTTGACTTTTGTGGATTTGACCTTGGATCGTAAATTTGATGGCTCTGTTAGGTCTGGATAGTAATTTTGTACTTGGACTTGTGCCCGGATTTACAGTTAGATGTTTCTAGAAAATTTTGGCTCCATTTGGTAAAAATTGACAATTTGAAGGTTTGGGAAGTTCTTCGGTTTGACCGGGAGTTGACTTTGATATTATCGGATTTGTATTGTTGTTTGGAAATTGAAATAAGTTTGTTATGTCATATCGAACTTGTGTACAAAATTTTCGGTGATTTCAAGTTTCTTAAACCTGTTCGCCTTAAGTTTAGAATTGGAAAATATGAAATAGTTCATTAAGCTTGAATTGAGGTACGATTTATGGTTTTGATGTTATACTATGGGATTTGAGGCCTCGAGTAGGTCCGTGTTATATTCTAAAATATTTTTGTATGTTCGGACGGGGTCTCAAGGGGCTCGGGTGAGTTTCGACGTGGTTTCAGACTATTTCCTTTTATGTTAGTGTTGCTGGTTTTTTGTTGTTGCTGATATCCTTTGCGATCGCGAGGGACTAACTGCGATCGCATATTGATTCTTGGATCTGGGAGAGTTTGTGCTTCACGTTTGCAATAGTGGCGTCGCATATGTGATGGTAGGGCGATTCGGTGCTATGCGTTCGCATCTATATGTCGCGATTGCGATAGTGTGCAGGTATGTCATATGTTGTTCATCGCGTTCTTATGCCACAAACACGAAGGCTTATTCAGGGGTAGAGCTATTTTCTTCTACGCGATCGCGAGGGCTATGTCGCAATCGCAATGCATATAAATGGGCAGTGCTTTAAATTATCAATTTCAGATTTTGAACTCATTTTATCATATTTTTAGACTGGAGCTCGAATTTGGGCGATTTTTGAGAGGACTTTCATGATTTGGATTGGGGTAAGTATTTTTTTTACTCGGATTTAATTATTTTACATGATTCCATCTTTGATTTCGGCATTTGATTAATTAATCTAAAAGAGAAATTGAGGCTTTTTGTCAAAGCTTTATTAAAGTGAATAATTGGATTTTGAACATCGATTCATAGTCGGATTTGAGTAAAACTAGTATGATTGGACTTGTATTCGAATGGGTTGTAGGAATTTGTGAGTTTTTTCGGATTTCGAGATGTGTGTGGGTTGGTTTTTTTGATTAAATGTGAGTATTTGATTATAGATTCGACCTTTATGATTTGGGTTTATTTCCTATGGCATTATTTGTTGTTTTGAGTCACTTTTGACTAGTTTCGAGTCGTTCGGAGGATGATTCGTGCGGGATGACGCTTCTAGAAGTTTTGTTTTGGCTCGCTTGAGGTAAGTATCTTACCTAAACTTGGTTGAAACACTAGTTACCTGAGTTATTTATGATAGCTACGTGCTATGGGTAGTGCACATGTGTGGGGGTTGAGCCCATATACGAGCATCTCGGTATTTGTGATGCTCGAGGTAGTGTTTAGGCTATAATATGCCTTGGATTTATTGCTAAGCTTCATGGTGTGATGGTTCTTATATTTTTACCTCTGTTGTGAGCTATTTGAGCGATGTTTGAGGTTACATAAAGGTTAAATCTCCTAATTGAACCTGATAATTGCTACTTTCGTGATGTATTTGCCTGATTTGAGCTATGATATGCATATGCATACACTAGTCCAGGAGTATGAAATTTGATGTTCATTTATCATGTACATGTATCCTTGTATATCTTCTTTCTGTGTGATATATGGATTAGACTGGTAGCCTGTGACCATACTGGCGAATTATGATATTAAACCCGTAACTACGCCGGGCTGATTGTGATAATGAACATATGACCATACCGGGAAGATTGTGATGGCATGTGACCACATTGGGCTTATTGTGATATTGGCATGTGAGTTGTCTGTGTAATACGTGAGTTGTTTGTACGGATCAGAGATATCGATATTATTGACACGTAAATTGTCCGTGCGTTTGTTATTGTTAGCATGTGAGTTGTCCGTGAAATACGTGATTTGTCTGTGCAGTGTGTGGATGTGGATCCATCCCCCTAGGGTCACCCTCTCATGTTCCTTCTTGATGGTGTACACAGATTGTGAGAAACCAATAGGTTTTTGGTTGATGTGGACTTTGGAAAAAGCTGATAAGTAGTTTGGTTCGGTTATGGTATCTCTGAGGAAAGATTGGCCAATGTTTCATTTGGTTATTGCATTTCATCTTTACTTGCAATTTTCCTTGGTTTTTTACTTGATTTATTTGCATATCTTCTTTATATGCTGGATTGTTGACTGAGCATAGTACGTTAATGTCACGACCCAAAATCCAACTAGTCGTGATGGCACCTAACCCCAACCCGCTAGGTAAGCCAATTAACAATAAACTAATTCCAATGAGATTCATTAAGAGAAATAATTATAATACCACTGTGCTTTTATACAAAGAATTCCCAAGGACTGGTAGTACAAATCATGAGCTTCTAAGAATAATAATTCTAAAGCTACCAAGAACAAAAGGCAGCAATAACCAAAATGCAGGTACGTCTCCAATGCCAGCTCCCGCCACACACATCAACATCAACATCAAAAATCTGCACGCAAGGTGCAGAAGTGTAGTATGAGTACAACCAACCCCACGTACTCAATAAGTAACAAACCTAACCTTAGGTTGAAAGTAGTGACGAGTTGGGACAAAGGTCGGAGTCCAACACCAATAGCCAACAACAACCCATAACAATATAATAAAAGTGGTAAAGGAAATAAATCAGAGATATGATGCTAAGCTCGTTCATAGTTACGAAAATAGTCATGCTTCTCAGGTATAACAGTAAAACCCAAATCTTTCACCGAAAACACCAAAGTATTAGTAAGTTAGAAAAACTGTAATTTTTTCGCAAAACCTTTCAACAATAAATAAGATGTTTCATTATGAGATAGCATGCGGAAAGTACTTCTCTATGCCTACATGTCATTGTGAACGGGAAATCAAAAATGTCACCAAAATCGGGTAGCATGAGGAAATGCATCTCTATACCTGTATGTCAAGTATGCATGTCAAATGCAATGCATCAGAGTGATGAACTCATGTACACATACTCCCAGAGTACTAAATCTCACTGTCTCATACTCCCACTCGTCACGCTCAATCATTCAACACACTAAGTCATTCAGTACTGTACAGGGCAGATCCAGCCCAAACGGTAACAAATCTTGCTGCGGCGCGCAACCCGATCCCATCATGAATAAATAGCAACCACGCTCACTATGGGTGTGCAGACTCTGGAGGGGCATATACATCCCAAGCGCTATAATAATCCAATCATGGCATGAATCAATAAATACTGCTATGGCATGCAGCCCGATCCCATAAATATCACTCACAAACAGGCCCTCGGCCTCACTCAGTCATCAATCTCTCCAGTCTATCGGGCTCATAATATCATGAAAATCAACGCAAAAATGATGATGTGATGTATCAATAAATAGCAACAGAGACTGAGATATGATATGCAAATGAATGAGTATGACTGAGTATATAACTGCAATTTAAGCAAATAACTCAACAACAGATACCACCTCAGTGGGTCCCAACAGAATAAATATATAACCTAAACATGGTTTTTAACATGGATCACAACTCAATTTCTCTAACACGTAGAAATTTCATAGATAAAAACAAGATTAGGTAAAAAATAGTACCACAGAAACAATCGAGTCATAATTCACACGGTGCATGCCCACACGCTCGTCACCTAGCATGTGTGTCACCTCTACACCAAATACATATCACGTATATTCAGGGGTTCATACCCTCAACACCAAGTTTAGAAGTGTTACTTAACTCGAATAAGACAAATCCAATACCGAGCAAGCCAAACGATAATTCAAAAATGCCATCCCGCGCGACCTACGAACGGCTCGAAACTAGCCAAAAGCAACTAAAATACATCAAATAATACCTAAGGAAACAAACCCAATTGATAAAGGTCGAATCATTAATAAAAACCCCAAAGTCAACCAAAAAGTCAAACCTTGTCCCGCACCTTGGAACTCAACCAAACTTACAAAATCCGACAACCCATTCGATTATGAGTCTAACCATACTAGTTTCACTCAAATCCGACTCCGAATCGGTGTTTAAAATTCAAAACTTTACTCTATGTAACTATGGGCAACCCCCCCAACCCCCCCAATTTCTCTTTAAAATTCACAATCCAATTACTAAAAATGAAGATAGATTCACGAAATATAATCAAAATCGAGTAGAGAACATTTACCTCAATCCATAAGGTGAAAATCGCTTGAACAATCGCTCCAATCCGAGCTCCATAACTCCAAATATGTTAAAATGAACTCAAAATCTCGAAATTTGATGTATTATTGCACTGCCAAGGGTCCCTCTTATTGATCACGGTCCCAACATCACGATCGCGATTCAAAAAAAATTCCAGCTCAATTTTTACCCTCCACGATCGAGATGAACAAACTCCAACAAGCTTGCCCAACTCTTCTAGATAGCCTCTAGCATAATAGCCATAATATTTTGTACAAAATTCTAAATGACCAACGGTTTAATTTTTCGAAAACTAGACATCAATAGCTACAATTTTTATTTTTGGATCATCTCCAAATTCCTTATAGATTGCAAGATATAAGCATCCAAATTCGGCTCAGTGACAGCAGAAATTCTTCTTCGTGAACGCGAAGCTCTCTCTGCGAATGCAATTCACAGTCCCCTTTTTTTTCCATTTTTCTCTTCGCGAATGCCACCCAAAGTCCGAGATCGCGACCCAAAGTCCGCGATCACGATCCACACTGCTGTAGCCAAAAACCAGCAACTAAAATGGCCTACAAATGGCCTGGAACCACCCCGGAACTCACCCGAGCCCTTCGGGACCCCATCCGAACATGCCAACAAGTCTCATAAGATAACACAGACCTACTCAAGGCCTCAAATCACACATAACAATATCGAAATGACGAATCGCACCTCAAATCAAACTTAATAAACTATGAATTTTTAACTTCCAAAACTCGTGCCGAAACATATCAAATCAACTCGGAATGAGCTCAAATTTTGCGCACCAGTCCCAAATGACATAACGAAGCTATTCCAATTTCCGGAACCACAATCCGAATATGATATCCTCAAAGTTAACTATCGGTCAAACTTATGAACTTTCCAAACCTTCAAATTTCCAACTTTAGCCAATTTGTGCCGAAACCTTCTAGAAATATCCAAATGAAATTTCGGGCATACGCCCAAGTACAAAATTACCATCTGGACCTAACGGAACCATCAAAACTATGATCCGGGGTCACATACATAAAAGTTAAACTTGGTCAACTCTTCCAACTTAATGCTTCAAACATGAAATTCATTCTTCCAAACTAATTCTGAAATACTTGAAAACCAAAACTGACGATACACACAAGTCGTAATACATCATATAGAGCTACGCATACCCTCGAACCACCGAGCGAAGTGCAATTGCTCAAAACGACCAGTTGGATCGTTATAGTTAAGCTATCGTGTGAAGCAAGGTGGTTTTATTTGTGATTTATAACATGTTCATGTTATTGTTTTATACTTGTTGGAGTTATGAACTGTACAGGTGATAGCGATTATTATTTATAATTCTTACTTCTATTACCTCGTCGAGGTTAGTTATGATACTTGTTGAGTACATAGGGTCAATTATACTCATACTACACTTCTACACCTTGCGTGTATCTTGGAGCTGAGAGGCTGTGGATGACGGGAGCTAGATTTGAAGAAGTACCTGCCTTCCGGATATGACTACCACTTGTCCTTGGTAGTTTTAGATTCAAATTTTGTTTATATAAATTTCATACAGATGTTGTATTTATTTTTATACCAACTTTGTAAATCTAAGTCTTAGTGGCTCATGACTTGTGCTACCAATCTGTGGGTTATTGTATGAAAAATAGTTATTTCACCTATTGATTTTTTATTATTTTTATTAGAATTGTGTTGAATAATATTTGTCTTACCTAGCGGATTAGGTTAGGTCCTATCACGACTAGGTGGATTTTGAATCGTGACATTGAGTTAGTAGCTATTGTAGTTGTCATCTCTTGCATAGAAAGACTTGATTCTATCTAAAAAAAAAGAGCGGTAACAGTGGACAATATTTACATCTAGGCATCAACAAAAGAAAATTTGGACAGCTCAACTGCTATTATATTTTCCTCCCCCTTCTTATACATAATAGTGTAGTCAATATCCCATGAGTTTTGCAACCCACTTTTGCTAGCAAAGAGTGGAGATTCTATGCTCTAAAAGTTTCCACTCTTTGCTCTAAAAAGTATTTAAGACTATAGATGGTCAGTATTGAAGAGTTTGTTGGTAGGGAAGACGAATAGTGTTAGATTGACTTGAATGATATCTTTTTGAGTATCTAATGAATGGACTAAGTTCTATAACATGTTAAATGGGTAAATTGGAGTTAAAACTCAAGAATTGAGGTGAAATAATAATTTTTGTGAAAGGCGTGAAGTTGGACCTAATGCTAGATATTTATTTGGTTTAGTTTGGTATTGTTGTGATGCATTATTGATATATGTGAACTCGTAAAAATATCAACTTGTTGAAAATATTTGAGCATTTTAAACAAATTGGACCTGTCGTAGTATTGTTTCGAAGCTTGGGCCTAAGGTAAGTTCATTAAGACGTATTCTTTTTAAGAGATTTCCTCTAGAGTCATATTTTGAGTTAATACGTGAGATTGTTTATGAATATGCATCCGTATTTGTGGGGACAAGCGAGGAAGGATGTCACTGTATATTTTGAGTTGTGTTGCTTATAAAATATCTTATTATTTTATAAAAGAAAATTCTTTTGATAAGGGGATACCATTCGTTGTATCTCTTAAAGATTATTGTTAAACTCTTAAAGGCTTTGACATAAAAAAAACGTTATTCATTGATTTTGCTCAAATGATTTAGTTTGGTTATAAACATCATGATTTTGAAACAATAGATATTTTGAGGCTATTAGGCTATGAATCTATTTTTGAAATATCAAATATCTTTAGAGTTACTAGTATAGACCATCGAGATTGGTTCGAATATTATATTTGATACCATGAAACTGCATATACCGGTGTAGGAACATATCCCAAGTCTAAAATGAGGTTTGTAAGATAAGTCCCCTAAGAGAGGTAAATGTGCTATATTAGCAAATCTGAGTTAATTCGTGCGACACTATGATGAGACAAGCTGAGCAAGTAGGGTATATGATACTTGCCACTAGGTTGATCACCTAATTGACTTTATTTTGATGTCGGTATTGGTATTATGCTCCCGATGAAAGGTAAAAAATAACTTTTATTATATTTAGACCTTAGGAGCCGAAAATGATTGTAATAATTTAATTCCATCGAAAGGGTTTTGTATTGTTTTTATTAAAATCATGAATTGATATAAATATTTTAAAGGTTTATATCATGGTTTACATTTCGCTGGTCTTTTATTTAAAATGATAAAGAACATGAATTGATATAATTATTTATTATTTTATATCAAATGTTGGTTATATTATTTTCATAAAGACTTGTCCCAGGCACTTATTGAGTACTGTGATGATGTACTCAGCCCTCGCGGGCCCCTCTTCAAGGCTCTCCCTACTTTATATATTTCAGGTTAATGTGTGGTATATGATGTATGAAAAAGTCTAGGATAATTCTCTTTTTGAGGTATACGGTAAGATACCACTTTTATTTCGTGATAACTGTCCTGTAGTTCTTGGTTTATTCTAGTAGGGCATCGTCCCTGTAATGACCCGACCGACCGTTTTGAGCATTTGCATTCTGTTTAGCTGTTTGAAGTCTTGAGTAGCTTCATATGATGTATTATGACTAGAGTGAATCGTCGGTTGTGGTTTTCAGGTTATTCGAAATTGATTTGGAAGAATAATTCTTAACTAGGAAGCTTTAAGTTGGAAGAGTTGATCAAATTTAATTTTTTAGTATTTGACCTGAAATCGGGGTTTTGATGGTTCCGTTAGGTCCAGATGATGATTTTGGACTTGGGCGTATGCCTGGATTTGCCTTTGGATATTTCTAGAATGTTTCAACATTATTTGGTGAAAGTTGGAAAAAGGTTTGGAATATTCATAAGTTTAACCGGGAGTTGACTTTAATGATATCGGGTTCGAATTATAGTTCTGGCACTTAGAATAGCTTCTTTATGTCATTTGGGACTTTTGTGCGAAATTTGAGATCATCCCGAGTTGATTTGATAAGGTTCGGCACGAGTTTTGAAAGTTGAAAGATTCAAAGTTTATTAAGTTTGATTTGAGGTGCGATTCGTGATTTTGCTGTTATTATGTGTGATTTGAGGCCTCGAGTAAGTCCGTGTTATATTGTGGGACTTGTTGTTATATTCGGACAGTGTCCCGAGGGGCTTGGGTGAGTTTCAGATAGGTTTGGATTGTGTTGCGCTCGTTTTTGATGTTTCGACATCATTTCTTCAAGCATAAATGGTACCACATTAAGCCAATGAGCTTCACTTTATGTTTTGATTGATGAATAAGATCTGTATCGTAATTTTGGAACTATAGCAACTGGAATCATCAAGTTTCGACACTGTATGAAGAACTTATGATCATTTTATTAAAAATTGGGTTGCGAGATTTGTTTCAGATTAATTGCGGAATCACTACTGAATTCGTATTAAGAATCTGCACTATTTTCAAATATTGAAACCAACATATCTCCTTCATTAAAAGGTCAAATGGAGTGATGCAAAAGCCTAGCGTGACTAAATGTTCACAAGGAATATATTAGAGGCCTAAAAAGTGAGTTTTGCGATCGTTTGGCATGATAAACAAGGCCAAACAACTGGGTAGAAACATATAATATCGAGGGTTTGTTCATTTGGTTATATTTTGAGTTGGGAGCTCGGATTTGGACGATTTTGGAGGCGATATTTTACCACATGGATTGGGTTAAGTGTTATATACTCAATTTTTGTTATATTTCATGAATCCATCTTCGATTTTGACATTTGATTGATAATATCAAAGTGAAATTTGGGGTTTTTTTGACTAAAATTTCATAAAGCAATTTTTTGAGTTTTGAACATCGATTTAGAGTCGGATTTAAGTAAAACTAGTATGGTTGGACTCGTAATTGAATGGGATGTCGGATGTTATGAGTTTTATCGTGTTCTGAGGTGCATGCCGGGGTTTGACTTTTTAGTTGACTTTGTTTTCTTTGGCATTATTTGATGTTCTTGAGTTGCTTTTGGCTAGTTTTGAGCCGTTCAGTAGTTGATACGCGCTGGATGGAATTTCTATAGGGTTGTTCGGGTTACCCGATAATTATTTTGACTTGTTTGAGGTAAATATCTTATCTATACTTAGTTGAGGCACTAGTTGCCTGAATTATTTGTGATAACTACGTGCTATGGGTGCACATATATGATGGGTTTGAGCCCATGTGCGAGAACTATGGTATTTATCCATGCTCGGGGTAGTGCTTAGGCTATGAAATGCCTAGAGTTGACCGTTAAGCTTTAAGCTATAATGCTTCTCATATTTGTATCATTGTTGTGAACTATATGAGCCATGTTTGAGGTTACGAATAGGCTAATTCCCTGAATAAACTTGGTAATTGCTATTTCTGTGATAAATTGCGGATTTGAGCTATGATAGCATATATTGCACATGCCTACACTTTAGCATGTTATTATACCAATCTAGGAGCCTGTAATATGATATTTATCCATCATAAACATGCGTTCTTGTATACTTGCTTCTGTGTGATATGATTTGGACTGGATGCCTATGACCACGCCGGACGGATTGTGTTGATATGCCTGTGACCTCTCCAGGCAGATTATGTTCTTATGACTGTGATCATGCCGGGCGGATTATGATATTGTGTCTGTGACCACGTCGAGCGGATTGTGATATTAGCACATGAGTTATCTGCGCAGCATGTGAGTTGTCCGTGCGTATTGATATTATAGCACGTGATTTATCCGTGCGGATTCATATATGATATTATAGCACGTGAGTTTTATGTGCGGATTGATATTATAGCACTTGAGTTGTCCGTGCAGATTCAGATATGATATTATAGCACCTGATTTGTCTGTGCGGTTGATATTATTAGCATGTGAGTTGTCCGTACATCACATGAGTTGTCCATGCAGCACATGAGTTGTCCGTGTAGCGTGTGGATACGAATCCATCCCCTAGGGTCATCCTCTTATGTTTCTCTCTTGATTGTGTACACGCGGATTGTGAGAAACTGACGGGTTTTTAGTTGATGTGATCTTTGGGAGAGCTGGTTACTATGTTTGGATCGGATTGCGTGTCATAACAGACTGATATTTGGTTATTATATTTCATCTTTACTTGTATTTTCCTTGATTGTTTACCCGATTTACTTGCATAACTTCCTTATATGCTGGATTGTTGACTGAGAAAAAATAGTTTAAACAAAGAATTGTGAGCATCAAAGTGGGTTTACCTAAGAGTTTCCTGATTGATCATATAGCTATTCTATACTTGTTGAAATTATGAACTGCATAGGTGTTAGTGAGTATCATTTATAGTTCTTCCTTCTTGTACCTCGCCGATGTTCGTTAAGTTACTTATTGAGTATATCGGGTCGGTTGTACTCATACTACACTTCTGCACCTTGTGTGCAGATCCCTGTGTTGGTGCTGCTGTGTATGGCGAGGGTTGGCATTGAAGATGTACCTGCATTCCAGTTATGGCTAACACTTGTCCTTGGTAGCTTTAAATTCGAATTCTGTTCATATACATTTCAACCATATATTGTATTTATTTCATTTCAGTTTTGTATTTATTGAGTTGGGGAGCTCGGATTTAGGCGATTTTGGAGGCACTTTTTTACCACACAGATTCGAGTAAGTGTTCTATACTCGGTTTTTGTTATATTTCATGAATCCATATTCGTTTTTGGTATTTGATTGATGATTTCAAAGTGAAATTTGGGAGTTTTTGTTTAAAATTTCATAAAGTGAATTTTTGTGTTTTGAACATCGATTCGGAGTTGGATTTGAGTGAAACTAGTATGGTTAGACTCGTAATTGAATGAGTTGTCGGATTTTGTGAGTTTCATCGGGTTTTGAGGTACAAGCCCAAGTTTGGCATTTTGGTTGACTTTGGGCTTTTGATTAAAGATTCAACCTCTATCGATTGGGTTTGTTATCTTTGGCATTATTTGATATTCTTGAGTTGCTTCTGGCTAGTTTTGAGCTGTTCAGAGGTTGATACGCGCGCGATGACATTTCTAGAGGGTTGTTTGGCTTGCCCGATAATTGTTTTGGCTTGTTTGGGGTAAGTATATTATCTAAACTTGGTTGAGGTACTAGTTGCCTGAATTATTTGTGATAGCTACATGCTATAGGTGCGCATATTTGAGGTGTTTGAGCCCATCTCCGAGCACCAGAGTTATTATCCATGCTCAGGGTAGTGCTTAAGCTATGATATGCCTAGAGTTGGCCGTTAAGCTTTAAGCTACAATATTTGTCATATTTGTATCATTGTTGTGAACTATTTAAGTAATGTTTGAGGTTACGATGAGGCTAATTCCCTGAATAAACTTGGTAATTGCTATTTCTATGATAAATTGCCGATTTGAGCTACGATATCCTACATTGTACATGCCTAAACTTTTGCATGTTATTATACCAGTCCAGGAGCATGAAATCTAATATTTATCCATCATATACATGTGTTCTTGTATACTTGCTTCTGTGTGATATGATTTGGACTGGATTACTATGACCACGCCAGGCGGATTGTGTTAATATGCCTGTGACCATGCCGGGCGGATTGTGTTATTATGCATGTGACCACGTTGGGTGAATTATGATATTGTGCCTGTGACCACACCGGGCGGATTGTGATATTAGCATATGAGTTGTTCGTGAAGCATGTGAGTTGTCCGTATGGATTGATATTATAGCACGTGAGTTGTCAGTGCATATCCAGATATTGATATTATGGAATGTGAGTTGTCTGTGCAACACGTGAGTTGTCCGTGCAACACATGAGTTGTACATGCGGTTGATATTATTAGAACGTGAGTTGTCCATGCAGCGTGTAAATACGGATCCATCCCTCTAGGGACACCCTCTTATGTTTCTCTCTTGATGGTGTACACACGGATTGTGAGAAACTGACGGGTTCCTGGTTGATGTGAGCTCTTGGAGAGCTGATTACTATGTTTGGACCAGGTTGCGTGTCACAACATACCAATATTTGGTTATTGCATTTTATCTTTACTTGTAATTTCCTTGACTGTTTACCTGATTTACTTGCGTAACTTCCTTATATGCTGGATTGTTGACTGAGAAAAAATAGTTTAAACAAAGAATTATGAGCATCAAAGTGGTTTTACGTTAGATTTTCCTGATTGATTATATATTTATTCTATACTTGTTGAAATTATGAACTGTACAGGCATTAGTGAGTATCATTTATAGTTCTTGCTTTTTGTACCTCGCCGAGGTTAGTTAGGACACTTTTTGAGTATATGGGGTCAGTTATACTCATACTACACTTCTGTACCTTGCGTGCAGATCCTTGTGTTGGTGCTGTTGTATATGGCGAGGGCTGGTATTAAAGATGTACATGCGTTCCAGTTATGTTTATCACTTGTCCTTGGGTAGCTTTAGATTCGAATTCTGTTCATATACATTTCATTCATATATTGTATTTATTTCAATTCAGTTTTGTAAATCTAAGTCTTAGTGCCTCATGACTTATACTACTTGGAAAGTTGTATAAAAATTCAGCTATTTCATTTTTGACTCTTATCATTGTCACTATATTGTGTTTTAATGTTATTTGGCTTACCTAGCGGATCGGGTTAGGTGCCATCATGACAAGTTAGATTTTGGGTCGTGACAAGTTTGTATCAAAGATCTAGGTTCATAGGTTCTACGAGTCATGAGCAAGTGTCTAGTAGAGTCTTGCGGATCGGTATGATGACGTCCATACCTATCTTCTAGTGGCTACAGGGCATTTATGATAAACTTCCCATATTGCTTTCTTTATCGTGAGATATTGATTCAGCCTGAAGTGTATCTCTTTGTATCCCTTCCACTCACTCGTAGATGCATGTGAGCGCTCGGTATTAACTATACATCGACGACTTGCGATTCCATGGATGAGGTGCGAGATGCGTCTTTTGTGTTTTGGTGATGGATCAGTCTGGAGGACATGAGGCTAGGTTTAGACTGCAACTTATTCTCGATAGTTTCAGCTGTGTGAGCATATGCTTTTGGACTTTTATGTCAAGTGGTTGCTCGGTGAGTGGTTGGATGGCTATATGATGAGTAGGATATGACTGCAGGATGTGTTAAGATAGTTTGAACGTGATATGAAGAGTTTGCTTGAGACATGAAAATGACTATTGGATGCTTGAATTGCATCTCGATGTGTTGTACAGTCTCGAGTTATGATCGTGTTGAGGGATCTTTTATTTTGTTTATTGGTGGAATAAAGTAGATTTTCATGTCTTGTTGATGAGTTCAGACTCAGGAAGATTAAGTGATTGCATAGTAGTTATGGCTGTGAAAGGGTATAGAGAGATGTCAGTTTTGTGGCTAAGCAAGTGGGTTTTCACATGCGGGGTAATCTACAGATGTGAGATCCTTATGATGTTATGTGGAGTGTTTCTTTTCTACCAGTGGGTTATATGTGTTGCGATTTGAGTTTGAATTGGTTGAGAAAGTTGACCTGGCCGTCACAAGGATGAGTGCAAGCTTAGCAGATGATTTGAGGTATTATATGATTTGTGTTACATGATCTTATGAAGGATTTAGTTGAATTTCAGTGCGGGATTATGGCAGTAATAAATTATGGGTATTGTGAGTTATCAAATATTTTATTTTGTGGCGTTGAGCCAAGTGGGGGAGTCTACCATCGTCGATTTATGGATCGGTTGCGACTTGCAGAAGTTGGTTTTGAGGATGACTTGAGTAAGGAATTTCTGGATGCATGATACGTTACACCTTATGGTTATACGGAGGTCTTGGAATAATTTAGGTTTGCTGTTCATGATGAATGTAATATACCAAGAAAAAGTATTCACTCGGTTGCTTAAAGGTGTGGATTACCTTTTTAGGTGTTATTGTGCTAATGGGGCACAGGTTGTTCGGCCCGCTTGGTCAGTGCAATTGAGAATTGAGCAGAGTAGATGACTCTCGAGAAGGTTGTAATGGATTATATGTGGCAATTGAGAATTTTTTGGCTTTGTATATGGCTAGAATCTGAGATTTGCATTGGGTGGTGTTGAGACTCACGATATTTCTATATTATTATGGATTCTACATTTCAGTATCAGGAAGGTAAATAAAATAATTTTAGATTCACATAAGGTCTCTTTATAGTGGGTATCTCGAATGCGGTATTTTGAGTGTTTAAATGGGAATACAACGTCTTATGGGCTTGAGGGCGATGTGGTTTTATGATAGGATCTATCGTGGTGAGCGTTGGGTTAAGGGTCGTAGTGTGGTAGCAAATAGAAGTGTTAACTTGAAGGCAATTCAGAAGAAACTCATAGGAAATAGGCAGCTTAGTAGCAGGTGGGATCAGTATGGTAAATTGGTAATGGTATGCTCGGTTCTTTTGGTTCTTATGATGTGATGAAGCTTTACAGGTGTTTTATGATAATACTCTTGGGTTTGGCGACTTGCGTGACTTGGTTGAGTTAGAGGAATTTAGTTTTGATGGCTTGGTTATGTGCAAATGAGTTTCGTAAAGTTCTCGATACTTTCTACCACGGTTTGAGATGGATATTTCCTACTGGTGTGAGGAACATGTTGTGTATTGTGATTTTCTCTTGGATGGGATCAAATAGAAGGTTTTTGACCGGGTATGTATTCTACTGGTGACTCAGAGCTGATTAAGAGATTCTCGTACTTTTCATATGATGGCATAATAGATACGGTGTGTTGTTTGGGATTGAGATTTACATGTGCAAGGTCAGGCATGATGGGCTGTTTTTGATTTTTAGATGAATGCTATAACTACTTGGTATTGCCTGAAAAGGGTGCGCATTTCAGAAGGCACACTGTGTTTTGACTTACGGATGCCTCATGGGTATTGCGGTACTCGCCTAGTTGATCGACTATTGATGTTCAGATTTTTCTATGTGGCATGGAAGAATTATAGAAGTATTTAATGTGGGGATGATTATGTGTGAGGGATGTGATAGTCACTTGAGTGGTGGGGTTAGGATCAACTATGGTGATTCATGTGTTCTATGGATTTGGAGACTAGGAGTTCTCAGAAGCACATTGTTTCGGGGTTACAGACTGTGAAGATGTGGCCCAAGGTTAGCTATATGGTGGTACATGTTATGGTTAGATCATTGTGGACTTTTGGAGTGCTATTTATCCATTTGGGGATGAGCGGAGTTAACTTTGGGGCCCATTGGTAGGCCCAATGAGGATGTGTATTCTACACCGGGTCGGATTTATTGACTTGGAACTATTTGTGTTGAGGGTCTGGCATTCAATAAGAGTTGAGCTTGTTAGTGTTCGGATATGTTCTATGAGTTACTCTTCTATTCTATGATGGGTTGTGATTTATTGGTTATGTGCACACATGATGCGGTTCTGTTTGGGCCTTGCAGCGAAATTCGAGCGAGATGGTTATTGGGGTGTTGAATGGTTGATTGCGCCTTGGTTATGTTCTTTTCATGTTGTGGTATATTGTGTTATTTTCTTCTCCATGGTTGTGGTCATGCACTTGTGTACTTGATGTCGAATTGCCAGTGGTTGTTGATTTTGGGAATTGGGGCTTGAGGTATTTCATATGGATCAGTGTTTGGATGTGTCACGTATTTCAGCGGGGTTATGATGGCATATGAACTTTGTGATATATTCATGTGTTTTGGTTCTATTGTGTGTGATGGGTTCTTAGCATTGCGTTGTGGTGGTACTTGTTGAGCTTGCGGGACAATTCTCTTATTTAAGTCATTTTCCATGTTTGAGTACATTTGAATTATTGCTTATTGGTGCACAAATTGCACGGTTTGAGGCTTTAGGTTGTGTTGGATTGGCATATCAATAAAATGGTTGTGTTGGATGATATAAGGTAATTGGACGTAGACTAGGTACTACCGGATTTGATTACAGTATGTATGGAGAATTAATTTTAGAAGTTGGTTTAGAATTTGGCTTTGGGTTCTTATCGGGCAATAGAGCTCCACGACTCGTTAATATGATGGGTGGTTATGAGTTTCTGTATGTTTCTTTCATCATTAGCAGTGTACGAAGGTTCGGAACAAGATTTTAATTGATATGAGGTTTGTTACCGGTGTTGGGTTTGTTTTGAGCAGCTACTGTGATCAGGAATTATTCTTACGAGTATGCGAGTTGTGTGGTATATCATGTGATTACATCTTGGGTTATGGTTATGTCTTGATACAGTTTGGTCAAACTTATACAGTGTGTAAAAGCGAGATTTTGGTCTTGCAAGGAATTCCAGGTGTTGGGAATAGGATTCTAAGACTTACAGTCTAAGGTAAAAGTAATGATCTTCAGTTATGTTGTGTTTTCAGGCTTATATGAATTGGGATGGCGTGGGATCACCCCCAGGTATGTGTATGGTAAGGTAACACGACGATTTGATGGCTTTGGAACGACTCTGGGTACGTTCGAGGATGAACGTATGTTTAAGCGGGGGAGAATATAATGACCCGGCCGGTCGTTTTGAGCATTTGTATTTCGTTCAGCCGTTTGAAGTCTTGAGTAGCTTCATATGATGTATTATGACTTGTGTGAATCGTCGGTTTTGGTTTTCAGGTTATTCAAAATTAATTTGGAAGAATGATTCTTAACTAGGAAGCTTTAAGATGAAAGAGTTGGCCATATTTGACTTTTTAGTACTTGATCTCGGATAAGAGTTTTGATGGTTCTGTTAGGTCCGGATGGTGATTTTAGACTTGGGCGTATGCCTGGATTTGCATTTGGATATTTCTAGAAGGTTTCGGCACTATTTGGTGAAAGTTAAAAATTTGAAAGTTTGAAATATTCATAAGTTTGATTGGGAGTTGACTTTGATGATACCGGCTCCGAATTTTGGTTCCAGGAATTGTAATAGCTTCGTTATTTCATTTGGGACTTGTGTGAAAAATTTGAGTTCATTCCGAGTTAATTTGATAAGATTCGGCACGAGTTTTGGAAGTTAAAAGATTCAAAGTTTATTAAGTTCGATTTGAGATGCGATTCGTGATTTTTCTGTTGTTATGGATAATTTGAGGCCTCGAGTAAGTCTGTGTTATGTTATAGGACTTGTTTGTATGTTCGGACGGGGTCCCGAGGGGCTCGGGTGATTTTCAGATAGGTTTGGGTTGTGTTGCGCTCGTTTTTTATGTTTCGACGTCGTTTCTTCAAGCATAAATGGTACCACATTAAGCAAATGAATTCCAATTTTTGTTTTGATTGAAGCATTAGATATGTATCATAATTTTGGAACCATAGCAACTAGAATCATCAAGTTTCGACATCGTATGTGGAATGCATGGTCATTTTACTAAGAATTGGATTGCCAGATCTTTTTCAGATTAATTATGAAATTGCCACTTAATTCGTATTAAAAATCTGCACTATTTTTAAATATTGAAACCAGCATATCTCCTTCATTATAAAGTCAAATGGAGTGATTCAAAATCCTAACTTGACTGGAATTTCACAAGAAATCTATTGTAGGCTTCAAAAGCAAATTTTGGGATCATTTGGCATGATGAACGAGTTAAAATAGCTGGTCATATTTTGAGTTGGGGAGCTTGAGTTTGGGCGATTTTGGAGGCGCTTTTTTACCAAATGAATTGGAGTAAGTGTTCTATACTCGGTTTTTGTTATATTTCATGAATCCATGTTCGTTTTTGGTATTTGATTGATGATTTCAAAGTGAAATTTGGGAGTTTTTGTTTAAAATTTCATAAAGTGAATTTTTGCATTTTGAACATTGATTCAGAGTCGGATTTGAGTGAAACTAGTAAGGTTGGACTCGTAATTAAATGGGTTGTCAGATTTTATGAGTTTCATTGGGTATTGAGGTGCAGGACTGAATTTATCTTTTTGGTTGACTTTGAGCTTTTGATTAAAGATTCAACCTTTATCGATTGGGTTTGTTTTCTTTGGCATTATTTGATATTCTTGAGTTGCTTTTGGATAGTTTTGAGCTGTTCGGAGGTTGATACGTGCGGGATGACATTTCTAGAGGGTTATTTGGCTTGCCCGATAATTGTTTTGGCTTGTTTGGGGTAAGTATATTATCTAAACTTGATTGAGGCACTAGTTGCCTGAATTATTTGTGATAGCTACGTGCTATGGGTGCGCATATTTGAGGGGTTTGAGCCCATCTGCGAGCACCAGAGTAATTATCCATGCTCGGGGTAGTGTTTAGGCTATGATATGCCTAGAGTTGGCCGTTAAACTTTAAGCTACAATATTTCTCATATTTGTATCATTGTTACCAATTATTTAAGCCATGTTTGAGGTTACGTTGAGGCTAATTCCCTGAATAAACTTGATAATTTCTATTTCTATGATAAATTGCCGATTTGAGCTACGATATCCTACATTGTACATGCCTACACTTTAGCATTTTATTATACCAGTCCAGGAGCATGAAATCTGATATTTATCCATCATATACATGTGTTCTTGTATAAATGCTTCTGTGTGATATGATTTGGACTGGATTCCTATGGCCACGCCTGGCGGATTGTGTTAATATGCCTGTGACCATGCCGGGCGGATTGTGCTGTTATGCCTGTGACCATGCCGGGAGAATTATGATATTGTGCCTGTGATCATGCCGGGCGGATTTTGATATTAGCACATGAGTTATCCGTGTGGATTGATATTATAGCACATGAGTTGTCAGTGCGGATCCAGATATTGATATTATGGAATGTGAGTTATCTGTGCAACACGTGAGTTATCCGTGCAGCACGTGAGTTGTACATACGGTTGATATTATTATAATGTGAGTTGTCCGTGCAGCGTATAAATACAGATCCATCCCCCTAAGGACACCCTCTCTTATTTCTCTCTTGATGGTGTACACACGGATTGTGAGAAACCGACGGATTTCTGGTTGATGTGAGCTCTGGGAGAGCTGGTTACTATGTTTGGATCAGGTTGCGTGTCGCAACATACCGATATTTGGTTATTGCATTTTATCTTTACTTGCAATTTTCTTGACTGTTTACCTGATTTACTTGCATAACTTCATTATATGCTGGATTGTTGACTGAGAAAAAATAGTTTAAACAAAGAATTGTGAGCATCAAAGTGGTTTTACGTTAGATTTTCCTTATTGATCATATATTTATTCTATACTTGTTGAAATTATGAACTGTACAGGCATTAGTGAGTATCATTTATAGTTCTTGCTTCTTGTACCTCGCTGAGGTTAGTTAGGATACTTATTGAGTATATGGGGTCAGTTATACTCATACTACACTTCTGCACCTAACGTGCAGATCCTTGTGTTGGTGCTATTGTATATGGCGAGGGCTGGTATTGAAGATGTACATGCATTCCAGTTATGTCTATCACTTGTCTTGGTAGCTTTAGATTCGAATTCTATTCATATACATTTCAACCATATATTGTATTTATTTTATTTTAGTTTTGTAAATCTAAGTCTTAATGGCTCATGACTTATATTACTTGGGAAGTTGTATAAAAATTCAGCTATTTCATTTTTGACTCTTATCATTATCACTATATTGTGTTTTACTATTATTTGGCTTACCTAGCGGGTCGGGTTATGTGCCATCACGACAGGTTAGATTTTGGGTTGTGACAATCCCATGTGATTATTTTACTCTCGTGTGTTAGAGATTTCATAGGCATTTGTTATTCTTTTGGGGATATAATCTAAATACCACATGCATGATAGAAATATTACTATCTTTATGTACTTTTAATTATTAAAAAATATTGGTTCAAAGATTTTGTTTCTTGAGTGATTTTTATCATTTAATATGATTGTGTTTGGAAAAGCTTTCACATGCATCTATTAAGCATATAGATGAGTATTCTTATATGAGTTTGTCCACCTGTGTCGAGTTGTGTGCTCGAGTGTTGATCACGTGATTTTAGCTCGTGACAAACTTGGCATTAAAGCACTAGATTCTATTTCAAGTTCTCGGAAGTCTATAAAATTGTGTCTAATAGACTTTTTCTTATTGGTGTGTTGTGTAACACATCTATATCGAGCAGGATACATGAGCATCATAGGATTTAATTTTTCCTTTTTTTATCGTAGGATTGCCTCATTCCTTTCTTGTCACTCTAGATCGTGTATTAAAGCTTGAAGCAACAAGTAAAATTCCAATCATATCTAGTTTTTCATGAGATTAGCAAAGAAAAGTGATGAGCATGAGTCTTGAGATTTATGTAAGACACTAGCTACTGAAGGAGTAGCCAAGAAGGTGCTGATGGCTCTTTATGCGAATATAAAGGCTAAGGCCGATAATAATAAGAAATGGGTAAATCCCCAATAGGGAAGCACTATATTGAAATTGTTTGAGCTTATAACGTGTTCAGAGAAATATGAAATGAGATATTGTTGAATGTTGTCATAGTGGCACGGAGAAATGCGAGAAGGTTGTGGTATCAAAACAAATAAGGGAACCTTAAGACAACATGACCGTTTGATGTGTTTGAAATTTCTCGAGGTAAAGGATGATTGGCCATTGTGACTGCCACTAATTGTGAAAGTTAATAAAGTATGAACAAGTAAAGTTTAGATGAGGGAAAGGATAATCCCAAGTTGACTAAAGAAGTTTGTATCTCATGATTTTTAATAATATGATATCAAAGATGATACAGACCTAGTTGGTAAAGGAATAAGAGCCATCCAAGCCTATAACAAGCATTAGTATGACTCATAGGAATGGGGTATGGTTGGAACAATGAAGGTATAATTGTGAGCATGTTGTGATTATAACAATTTAAGGCCACTTGATATAAATGATTGTAGTCATTATCATATTACATGAGTTAGCAAACAACACTAGTGGAATTTTAAAGCACGTTACCAAATGAATAAGGCAACCTAAACGACATCCATTGTTTGTGATGAGTATGAATACATATGGAACAATGTAAAGATGCTCATATGGGTAAGTGAAAGACGTGCTAAGGCACGAGGTGTACAACAAGCATAACTGTGGAGGTTAACGGAGTAGCATGGATTGTATAGGAAGGCAAGTTGACATGAAAGGACAATATTAAACTTGTCTAGGCGAAGTATTTATTATTTTAACATTTCTAAATTTATGAAAGACAAAGTTTCCAAGAATATGCTATAAAATTTTATTAAGTGGTCCACTGGAGCAGTTGAGTGCGGATTGATTAAAAATGTTATAAGGGTTGCATGTTTTGAATGGCATAAGGGGCTAAGTTAATACATCTGATGAGTTGTATATTACATGAGCCATGAGGCAAAAAATGAGTATATGCACATACAGTCTGAGGATGAAGTTGATATTGGTGATGAAGCAGATGATGAACATAGTGAAAACTTGAAGGATGATGACACTTGCAGTCATCTTCTTACTGCATTTAACGGTCATTCTGATACTGCTACAATCATTGATGCACAGGGACTCTCTCCCAAAAATAAGCAACCACATTACCTCACTAGAAGCAAAGCAACCATCTCTACCCTTCTACCAAAGCACACCCTCCCCAAACACTTTAACGATTAGTACAATCACATGGAATATAAGAGGTATAAGAACCTCTAGAGCCATTGAAAGACTCAAAACTCTCAAACACCTTCACAAATTATCCTTCATTTCAATCCTAGAAACTTTCCTTGACATCACTCATATCAACTACTACAAAATCCAATTGTCCATGCATCAAGCAGTATCAAATATCAACAACAAAATCTGAATCTTTTGGGATCAAGATTTTATAGGCTCAGTCATTGACCAAGATGAGCAGCAAATGACTGTTGAACTAAAGCATGTAGAAGCAACTGAAGTTTTTCAGTTAACTGTTATTTATGCCAAGTGTAAATAAAATCTCAGAAGACCACTATGGGAGGTATTGAGGTAGAAATCTTTGACCTGTACAATCCCATGGTGTGTGCTTGGAGATTTTAATGTTATTGCATCCATTGAAGAAAAGATAGGGAGTCTACCATACCAAATGAGCAAGAGCTTGGTATTCCTTAGTATGATAGAGTATTGTGGACTTGTAGACCTGGGGTTCTATGGTCCTAGGTATACATGGTCCAATGGCAGAGGTCCAGGATCAATAATTTGGAAGAGGTTGGACAGAGGGATAGTAAATGATAACTGGTTGATTTCCTTTCCAGCTACCACCATTTCACACCTATCCTCCGCTAGGTCTGATCACAATCCTCTGCTAATGGAGATGAATATCAGGCAGGATACCAACAAAAAATATTTCAAGTTTCTCAATTATTGGGTGAAAAATGAATGTTTCATACCCCTGGTTCATGAAGTCTGGAATCAGGATGTGAGAGGAAATGCTATGAGGATCTTTCATCAAAAGCTTAAAGCAGTCTCTAATGACTTAAGTAAATGGTCAAGGCAGGAATATGGGGATATTTTTCACAAGATCAAGGAATATGAAGAAAAAGTGAAGCAGGCAGAAATGATTTGGGCTCAAACAAATGATGCAGATGACAGAATAAATTTTCAAGAGGTAACAACTCAATACAGAAAGTATATGAAGTTGGAAGAGTCTATTGTGAAGCAAAAAACACAGCTTAAGTGGTTCAAAGATAGTGATGCAAACTCAAGATACTTCCAGAGTTTAATGAGAGGAAGAAGAAAAAAGCTGTTTATCTATAAAATCAAAGACATTGAAGGTGAATGGGTGCAAGGTGATGAAGCTATAGGGGAAGCTGCTTATGATTACTATCAGGATCTATTTACAGAAACTAGTGGCACCATTAGAGAAGACTTGCTATCCTGTATTCCATCATTTATCACAGATGAAGAGAATGACCTCCTCATCAGAGATCTAACTATTGAAGAACTCAAAGTAGTGGTTTTCTCAATGAATCCTACAAGTGCAGCAAGTCCTGATGGCATGAATGGAAAGTGTTTTCAATCCTGCTATGACATCATCAAGGTGGATCTGCTACAGGTTGTTTAGCCTTCTTTGGTGGTTCAACAATGTCTAAGTACATGACTAGTGCCTGTCTGGTTTTGCTACCAAAGGTTGAATTTCCCAACTCCTTCACTGAATACACACATATCAGCCTCAGCAATTTTGTCAACAAAATCATCTCAAAGGTTATCTGTTCCAGACTTGGCTATTATCCTTCCCAGAATCATCTTACTTAACCAGTATGGTTTTGTTAAGGCAGGAGTATTTCTGAAAACATAATGATTGCACAGAAAATTGTGCAAGGCATTAAAAAGCCAAACAAAGGGTCAAATGTTGTTATCAAACTGCACATGACAAAAGCTTATGATATGGTATCCTAGAGCTTTGGATGTATTATGCTGAGAAGAATGCGATTTAATGAAAGAATAATTGACATGATATGGAGAATTATGTCAAACAACTGGTACTCAGTGATCATCAATGGTACTAGATGTGGGTTTTTTCACTCTACCAGAGGCTTGAAACAAGGAGATCTACTGGCCCATCTTTGTTCATCATAGGAGTCGAACTACTTTCTAGGATGCTCAACAACCTCACCCATGATCAATTCCTTAATGGCTTCTACATGGAGAGGAGGGGTCTATAGGTCATCCACCTAAGCTTTGCAGATGACATCATAATTTTCACATCAGGAGGTAGAGCATCACTGCAGAAGATTATGGAGGTTATCAGCAATTATGAACACACATCTGGGCAGCAAATCAACAGGCACAAAAGCCACTTCATGGTTTTTCCTTCTGCATTCCCAGCTGCCATCAGAAGAGTTCAGCAGGTCACAGGTTTTACCAAGAAAGAATCTCCCATTACCTACCTGGGGTGTCCATTATACACAGGAAGAATGAGAATAGTATATTTCAACTCCCTGGTAGCCAAGGTGGTAAACAAAAGTAAAGGGTGGCAAAACATAATCCTCTCTTATGGAGGCAGAGCCACTTTGATTAAGTATGTGCTCTAATCTATAGCTACACACCTATTGTCAGCCTTAAACCCCCCTAAAACTATACTGAGGCAGGTTGAGAAGTTAACAGCTAGCTTCTTTTGGGGAATGGAGAAAGATAAAAACAAATACCACTGGACCTCTTGGCAAAAAATGGCATTTCCAACTGAAGAAGAAGGTGTTGGCTTCATATCAATGGAGGGTATCTTCCAAACCATGGAATACAAAAAATGGTGGCTGTTCAGAACTAAAGAGTCACTATAGAGCAAGTTCCTCAGAGCTAAATACTGCCAGAGATCAAATACCATTTCCAAAAAATGGAATTCTGGGAAATCACAAATATGGTGGGACAACTGGTTGGGAGATGGTGCACTTGCTCAATACAGAAGTGGAGGAGGAAGGCCAGGAAATGTAACTATGGCCAAATTCTGGGACCAAGGCCAGTGGAATTTGCAGAAGCTGAATGAAGCAGTCCTAGAACTTTTAATACATGCCATCCTTCAAATCCAAATTTATCACAACCCTCAACTCCAAGACCAACCTATCTGGATCCAAAATGTGAAAGGAAACTTCACATGCTCCTCTTCATGGGACTTGATCAGAAAGAAGAGGCAGATATGTTTCTCCAATAAAATGACATGGCATAAGAGGATCCCTTTCAAATGGTTTTTCTGTATGCGGAGAGCTCCCAGAAACAAATTGCCTACAGATGATAGGGTACTCTTATTTAGCAACGCTACTGTATCTGGATATGTATATTGTTATACATATGGGGCAAAGTCTGTGGATTATATTTTCAGTAGGGGTCACTTTGCATTGGCAGTATGGAAAATGTTTGCAGGACCAACTGGTATCCACACTACTGAAATGCCTCTACGACTTCTGCTGATGAAATGGTGGCTTCACAAAAGAAAGAATGAACTGCAAAAGCTTTTACTTGACAGTGTACCAACCATCATCTGCTGGAACATTTAGAAGAACAAGTGTAATGCAAAATATGGCACCAAATCTTCCTCCCTCACTAGAGTCATCTACTCCATCAACTCAGATATTCACATACTCATGCAAACAACCTACCCCTCAATCTGCTGGCCATTACAATGGGAGGATTTATACCCCATTGCTGAGAGCATCAAGCACTATATCAATGTCAGGTAGGTTGTTTGGAGTAGACCTGAACATGGATTTGTAAAAGTCAACAGTGATGGGAGTGCACTGAACAATCTAGAAAGTATAGGGGCAGGTGCAATAAAAGAACTGCAGTGGTACATTCATTCATGCCTTAGCAGCTCCATTGGGAGAAGGTACCAATAATAAAGATAAAGTTTAAGTAGCAGCCTTAGGAGTTAAGTGGTGCATTGACAATGGCCACAACAAGTTACACTTAGAAGCAGACTCAACACTGATCATTCATTGGCTTACCACTAACACTGATCCACCATGGAGTTTAAAGATGCAATTGATGAATCTGAGACAACTATGTGACCAAAGTGAAGAAATCAAATTCTCACATGTGTACAAGGAAGCCAATTGCCCAGCAGATTCCCTCTCAAAACGCATCCACAACCTATCAACCATAAACTATTATTACTCTGCTCAATCTCTCCCCAACCACATTAGAGATCAGATTCAGCAAGACTATCTAGGAACCCCTGCCTTCAGGCAAAAAATAACTAGTAGGATCATCTGCCCATCACAACTTGCCTCCACCTCTAATTCCTCTCATAGATATGGTGATATTGTTGAAACAATGGGAGCTAACCTATCTGTCCAAAGCAACAGACTTTTCTCCACTCCAACCAGAAATGGAAACCCGACAGTTTTCTACCTAACTTTGATTTTCTTTTTTGAAGGAACCAAAAGTAAACTGAAAGAACTGGTATACATTTAAGGTGTGGTATCACCACTGTGTGTGCTCATTCTGTTTAATATATACCAATGTGGTGGGGAAATTCTAATTACCTAGAATCACCAGGATAACTCCTGCTTCCTCTCTTATGTCAACAAGTATTTTTGGTCACTGCATTATCCACCACTCGGTAGTGTCACAGATGATACAAGACAACAACCAAGAAGCATCAATTTTTCTGAATTTTTGGAGTTGATTGCAATTGAGCAATCAACAATATGCAACATAGTTTTTGGACAATTTTCTGCAAAATGTTTTGGCATCTACTTGGGTTACCTTCACAATGGCTTCCTTCATTGCTCAAGCCAACATGAAGATAACTTTGATGTATCCTTCACTACCTACCCTATGTTGTTGTATTATATTTTTGTCACCTTACTTAAGGAGAATATGTCTTCTGTTGTATTATAGGAGCAAATGTATATTGGAGGAGTCCTCCGATTCTAGTCTTATAGTTGACCTAACTATTTTTGTAAATCATTAGGCTACCTTTTTTGGTTAGAAAAAAATAATATTACAAGAGCGACGTAAAGCTAAAGAGATAGAGAACAGTAATGATATAATTTGGAAGTCGAAGGGTTTAAAGTGTTCTAATGACAGTGATTTCTTATACATCCTAAACATATAGTGGTAGGAATGAGGCTAAGAAAGTATTCAATGTGTACCCACATGTTATAATCCCATGGGTAGTGGGGATATACCCCAGAAATTTACATATGTGGACATGATTTGAAAACCTATGGTACATGAAGGTTTGATCATGAGTTACTTTCATTTATGTTGTGAAAATCAGGTTTACTGTGAAAAACTGCACGAAGACGATACACATATTTCTCATGAAAGGGTTGTACTTATTCAAAATTACTGAGCATCGACTCAATGACAGAAAGGAGTCGTAGTTGCTGATGATGTATTCAAGCTTGGATTCTGAGGCCTAATACAATCGTACTTGGGTAAATGCCACTCCAGCATTACCTGGACCACCTTTCTGAGTAATAATATGTCCCAAATAATCAACTTCTATTATACTAAATGTACACTTGCTAAGCATAACAAATAAAATGTAATGCCTTTACAATTTGAAAACATGCTCTAAATACATTAGGTTGTCCAAGAAGGGCTATATGCCAATATGTCATCAAAGGAAACTAGGGTAAACTTTCTAAAGTAAGGTTAAAATTTTTTATTTATCAAACTCTAAAATATGGAGGGTATATTAGTGAGCAAACTCATAATGGCTAGTATGAGATCTGAATACTGCCTTTTCAATGTCTCTCAGCTCCAATATAAAAGAAAATTGGAACCTCCCAACTCATCATAAGCTCCTCTCTAATAGGAATGAGAAATATATCTTCAATAATATAGCTATTAAGCTATCTATAACCAATACACAATCTCTAGGAGCCATCCTTTTTCTTAACTATAATTATGGAAGAAGAGTAAGGACTTACACTTGGTCTAATGGCCCCTGAATCCAACATCTCTTAAATCAACTTTCTAATCTCATCCTTTTGGCTGGCAGTGTACCTGCAGGGTCTAACATTTACTTATGGAACCCGCCCTTTAAGTTTCTGCATCTTCCGATTGCTGACCAGTTTGGAATCACTAGATGAACTTCCCATGAGTGAAATTTTCTTTGCATTATTCTGGAACTCCATATTCAATTGCTTGAGGTTCCTTTTGATGTCCCCTGATTCAACAACTCATTGAATTTATCGAATAACTCCTAAACATCCCCATTTTGCTTTAGTTCAATCAATTTTGCCATATGATCATTTTAACGACGCGACTGATTGTTTTGAATGTTGTAGCCCCATTTTCCTATTTACTGCTTATTCTATGTCCAATTGTTGTTATGTGACTTGCTGGGGTATTTGGTTTGGCTCCGGAAATGTTTTAAAATAAATCGGGACACTTAGTCCCAAGGTTGGATGCCTAAGTTGAAAGAGTTGATCGGATATTGTCTTAGATGTACATGGCTCTAGAATAGAATTCTGATGATTTTGATAGCTCCGTATGATGATTTTGGATTTAGGAGTGTGTCCGGATAGTGATTTGGAGGTCCATAGTTGATTTTGGCTTGAATTTTGGAAAATTAGAAGTTTGGAGAGTTGAGAAGTTTGACCAAGAGTTGGCTTTATGTTTAACGGAATCGCATTTTGATTTCGGAAGTTGGAATAGGTTCGTTGTATCATTCATGACTTGTGTGCAAAATTTGAGGTCAATCAAAGTTGATTTGATAGGTTTCGGCATCGATTGTAGAAGTTAGAATTCCTTAGTTGTCATTAGGCTTGAATTTGAGGCCTCGACTAAGTTCGTATCGTATTTTAGCACTTGTTGTAATGTTTGGTTGAGGTCCCGGGGACCTCGGGTGGATTCCGGATGGTTAACAGATCCATAGTTAGACTTGATGCATTGCTGAGATTTTTGTCTTCTGGTGTGATCGCGCCTGCGAGGGGATTAGCCGCAGGTGCGACGCCGCATGTGCGACTGAAGTGGTGCAGTGGGGCTGGCCTGGGGTGTGTCGCAGGTGCGAGAAATCTTTCGCATCTTTGAGCCTACATATGCAAACAAGGCTCCGCGGATACGGAGAATGGGTAAGTGAAGCCGTCTTCAAAAAGTGGACGGCTGGGCGCAAAAGCGCTTCCGCAGGTGCAGATCTTGGAGCCCAGGTGCGAACCTTGTGGAATTAAGTGAATTCCACATAAACATAGTTTTTATCACAAAAGGGACTCCGCAGGTGCGAAGTTTGGGGGCGCAGAAGCAAAAGGACTTGGGCAGTGTTTAAATTCTAGGGTTCCGAGATTTTAATCATTTTGGACTTTGAAAGCTCGGATTAAGGCGATTTCGAGTGATTTCATGAGATAAGCCACTTTTGATCATTTTTATTCAATAATATTGATTACCCATTGAATTTTCCCCCTAGTTTATGTATTTTTAAGGTAGAAGTTTTGGAGTTTTGGGCTAGGAATGTGAGAGTAAATTTTGGGGATTTGAGTGACGATTTGGTGTCGGAATTTGATAAATTTAGTATGGTTGGACTCATAGTTTAATGAGTGATTGTATTTTGTAACATTCAATTGATTCCGAGATGTGGGCCCGGAGTTGACTTTTGAGTTGAATTTAGATTAAGTACTTAGCATATTCATATGGAATTGATTCCTATAGCTTGTGTTAATTGTATAGAGTTGTTTGTGGCTAGATTCGAGACGTCTGGAGGCCGATTCGCGAGGCAAAGGCTTATTGGAGTAGAGATTTGTACGGTTTGAGGTAAGTAACACTTCTAAACTTAGTTCTAAGGGTTCGAATCCCTAAATTACGTGTTATGTAATTGGTGTTGAGGTGACGCACACGCTGGGTGACGGGTGTGTGGGCGTGCACCGTAGAAATTATGATCCAATTGATTTCGTGGTACTGTGTCATCATCAGACCTTGTAGTCATTCATGTGATCTCTATGTGTTAGAGTAATTGAGCTGCAAATTCATGTTAGAAAGCATGTTAGGCTATATGCTAATCTTGTTGAAACCTACTGTGGTCATTTCTGCTGTTAAATTATTTGCTTAGATGGCAATTTTGTACTCATTCACTTACATCATTTGCATATCGTACCTCAGTCTCTGTTACTATTATTGTTATGTTATATATCATTGTTTGGGATAATTGGCATGGGATTTATGAGCCCGAGAGACTGGATAGATAGATGATTGAGTTGGGGCCCGAGAGCCGCGTTGTGAGTGAGATTATTGATCGGGTTGCACGCCGCAACATGCCTTATGGCTATATGTGGATTGGGTTCCACACCGCAATAGGAATTATGGCTATATGTAGATTGGGTTGCATGCTACAATAGGCCTTATGTATATATGTGGATAGGGCTACATGCTACAACAGGCCTTATAGGCTTTATTATTATTGATGGGATCGGGCTGCACGCCGTAGCAGGCACCGTACAGTGCTGAGTGACTAAGTGTGACGAGCAAGACTTAAGACAGTTAGATTGAGTACTCTAAGAGTTTGAGTACATGAGGTTTTCATTGTGTTGCATCACATACAATATGCATATTGACATGTAGATATATAAATGTCATATTCCTCGTATCAGTCACACTTGGCATATTTTATCTGTGTTGAGCTTAACTGTTAAACTTGAAAGTATGTCTACTTTTTCTGTACTGTGCACGAACGGATAATGAGTTTTCTTGGAGATATTATTATCCTATTACTATCATTTCTGCACTGTTAAACTCTGTATTTGTATTGTATTGGTTGAGCTCGACACTCCTTTCAGCCCAAAGCTTAGTCTTGTTACTTATTGAGCTAATTGTACTCACGCTACACTCTGCACTTCGTGTGCAGATCCAGATATTTTCGGGCACGGTGGTTTCTCATCTTGGAGTTTTTACCCATTTGGAGATTATCTAGGTAGGTATTTGGCGTCCGCAAACCTTGACTCTCCTTCTCTATCTCTCAGTTTTACTTATATTATTCTACATTTTTAGATAGTGTTTCAGCCTATGTTATTGTATAGATGCTCATATACTCAGTGACACCCAAAATTTGGAAAAGTTGTATTCGAGTCGCAGATGTTCATATTGGCTATTTATGAGAGTTATTACTGGTAAACTTGCTTCATCTTATTTTTAATATAAAAATGCATAGTTTTACTATGATTGTCGGTTTGCCTAGTTCTGTGATAGGCGCCATCACGACATGTTGAGTTTTGGTTTATTACAAGTTGGTATTTGAGCCTATGTTACATAGGTCTCACGAGTCATGAGCATGTTCAGTATAGTCTTGCGGATCGGTACGGAGATGTCTGCACTTATCTTCGAGAAGCTGACAAACCCTTAAGAAAACTTCACATTCTTGTATTCATCTCATGCAAATTTGTTGATTCCGGGAACTAAACTTCTGTTATTCTATTCTCTCATAGATGGTGAGGACACGTGCTACCGGATATTGCAGACAGCCACTAGTACCATCAGCTAGGGCCACGAGAGGTCGAGTTCGCGATAGAGGCTGAGGTGCAGCTTGTATATCAACACCTGTAGACCCACAAGTTGCTCTAGCTCCTGGGTAGATTCCAGATATGGTTGAGCCGATGGAACGATCGCAAGCACCACCTGTGCCTATTGTGATTCCAGGCCTTCAGGAGGCTTTGGCCCAGATATCGACTATCGGCTGTTGAACAAAGTGACATTCAAGAACAAGTATCCTTTGCTACGCATTGATGATTTATTTGACTAGCTTCAGGGAGCGAGGATGTTATCTAATATTGAATTGAGGTTTGGGTATCACCAGTTAAAGATTCGGGACTCAGATATTCTGAAGACGACATTCAGGACCTGCTATGGTCACTATGAGTTCCTTGTGATGTCTTTTAAGCTGACCAATGCCCCAACAACATTCATGCATCTGATGAACAATGTATTCCAGCCATATATTGATTTGTTTGTCATAGTATTTATTGACGATATCCTGGTGTACTCACGTAGTCAGGAGGAGCATGCAAAACATTTGAGGATTGTACTACAGAGGTTGAGGGAGGAGAAGCTTAATGCCAAGTTCTCCAAGTGTGAGTTTTAGCTCAGTTCGGTGGTTTTCTTGGGGCACATGGTGTCTAGTGAGGGGATTAAGGTGGATCCAAAGAAGATAGAGGCAGTTCAGAGTTGGCCCAGACTGCCTTCAACTACTGAGATTCAGAGTTTTCTCATTTTGGCTGGATATTAGCATCAATTCGTAGAGGTTTCTCATCCATTGCAGCGCCTTTGATCAGGTTGACCCAGAAGGGTCCTCCATTCAGGTGGTCGGATGAGTGTGAGGAGAGCTTTCAAAAGCTCAAGACTTCCTTGACCACAACTCTAATTCTGGTTTTGCCTTTAGTGTCAGGCTCTTATACAATGTATTCTTGGATTGGTATTGGGTGTGTCTTGATGCAGGAAGGTAGAGTGATTTCTTATGCTTTACGCTAATAGAAGCCCCATGAGAAGAACTACCCTGTTCATGATTTGGAGTTGGCAATCATCGTTCATGCATTGAAGATTTGGAGGCATTATCTCTTCGGTGTGTCTTGTGAGGTATTTACGGATCATCGGAGTCTCCAACACTTTTTCAAATAAAAGAATCTATATTTGAGGCAATAGAGATGGTTGGAGCTGCTAAAGGACTATGATATTACCATTCTGTATCATCCCGAGAAGGCCGATGTGGTGGCTAATGCCTTGAGTAGGAAGGCGGTGAGTTTGTGTAGCCTTGCTTTTATTCCTGTTGGTGAGAGACCGCTTGCATCAGATATTCTGGCCCTGGCCAATCCGTTCGTGAGATTATATATTTCAGAGCCCAGTCAGGTTCTAGCTTGTGTGGTTTCTCGGTCTTCCTTATATGATCGCATCAGAGAGTACCAGTATGATGATCCTCATTTGCTTATCCTTAAGGACACAATTCAGCACGATGATGCCAAGGAGGTTGATATTGGGGATGGTGGGGTGTTGAGGATGTAGGGTCGGATCTTTGTACCCAATGTAGATGGGCTACGTGAGTTGATTCTTGAGGAGGCCCACAGTTCGCGGTATTCCATTTATTCGGATGCTCCAAAGATGTATCAGTACTTGAGACAACACTATTGGTGGAGAAGGATAAAGAAGGATATAGTAGGGTTTGTGGCTCGATGCCTAAATTGTCAGCACGTGAAGTATGAGCATCAGAGACCGGTTTGATTGCTTCAGAGGATTGTGATTCCAGAGTGGAAATTGGAGCGTATACCATGGATTTTGTAGTTGGGCTCCCACGTACTTCAAGGAAGTATGATTCTATTTGGGTAATTGTGGATCGGTTGACCAAGTCAGTGCACTTCTTTCTAGTTGGGACTACTTATTCTTCGGAGCGGTTGGCTAAGATCTACATCTGTGAGATTGTTCGCCTTCATGATGTGCCGGTGTCCATCATTTCAGATCGGGGCACGAAGTTTACATCGCAGTTTTGGAGAGCAATGCAGCAAGAGTTAGACACACTGTTTGAGTTGAGTACACCATTCAACCCTCAGACGGACGGACAATCTTAGCGCACTATTCAAATATTGGAGGATATTATATGCCATTGTGTCATGGATTTCGGGGGTTCTTGGGATCATTTTCTGCCGCTTGTAGAGTTTTCCTACAACAACAACTACCAATCGAGCATTCATATTGCTCCACATGAGGCTTTGTGTGGGAGACAGTGTCGGGCTCTGGTGGGATAGTTTGAGCTAGGTGAGGCTAGGCTATTGGGTACTGACTTGGTTCAGGATGCTCTGGACAAGGTTAAGTTGATTCAGGATCGGCTTCGCATGCCGTAGTCTAGATAGAAGAGCTATGCCGATCAAAAGGTTCTTGATGTTGCTTACATGGTTGGGGAGAAGGTACTACTCAGAGTTTCACCCATGAAGGGTGTTATGAGGTTCAGGAAGAAGGGAAAGTTGAACCCTCGGTATATTGGGCCTTTTGAGGTGCTTCAGAGGATCGAAAAGGTCGCTTATAGGCTTGCATTGCCGCCTAGTCTATCGAGTGTTCATCCAGTGTTTCATGTTTCTATGCCCCGGAAGTATGTCGGCAATCCGTCCCATGTTTTGGACTTCAGTACGGTTCAATTGAATGGTGATTTGACTTATGATGAGTAGCCGGTGGCAATTTTGGATCGGCATGTTCGAAAGTTGAGGTCATTGAACATAACTTCAGTGAAGGTGTAGTGGAGAGGTTAGCCAGTCGAGGAGGCTACTTGGGAGACCGAGCGGGAGATACAAAGCAAATATCCACGCCTATTTGAGACTCCAGGTATTATTCTAGACCCATTCGAGGATGAACGTTTGTTTAAGATGGGAGGATGTAATGACCCGGCCAGTCGTTTTGAGTGTTGTAGCCTCGTTCCCCCATTTACTATTTATTCTATGCCGAATTGTTGTTATGTAACTTGCCGGGGTAGTTGGTTTGGTTCCGGGGATGTTTCAGAAGGAATCGGGACACTTAGTCCTAGGGTTAGATGCCTAAATTGAAGGAGTTGTCCGGATGTTGATGATGGTAGGCTATAATTGCGTATTTTAGTCGCGTGTTGCACTGTAATTTACTGCACTTTATTCATGTTTGAGCTTTAATTGATAGTGTTTTAGACTTATTATGTGTTTTATTCCCCGTATGAGTGATTCCAAGCTATGTAGATGTTATGGAATGAATTCGAGCTATTTGGAGCTTTGAAGTCTGAGTAAAAGCCCAAGGGATTAAGCCGGGATCGTGTTCGGGGGTCGAGGACCAAATATGGATGTCAAAACACATAAAAAAGCTACACTCTAAGAAATCCTCACTGCCGCAGCACGTGGGGCGGCGCGGCTATACAAATCACCGTTGCCTGTCAGAATTAGCTCTCTGGATTTCCCCACTAATGCCCCGCATGGCGCGTCGCCCCATGCAGCGCGCTTGTGCAATCTTTATAGAGTGAAAATCCAATTTCGGCTAGGAGAAGGTGGTTTTGTCTAGGCCCGACCCTACTTGGTATAAATACAGGAAAAATGTTATTTTCTGGACTTTTGACCCATATTCGACCTAAGGTGGCTAATGAGGAGTTGGAAGAACACGAGCATGAGGATTTCATCATTCCTTCCTCACTCAAGATCCGTGTTTGGATTGAATTTATGTTTTCCTATACTTTAACTTTTTTTTGTGATGAATTACTCCATATCTATGGAGTAGTTCTCTTTAGGGTTTGATGGATTTGGCGTATTGATGATTGTTTGTGGATTATAACTCTAGTTTTATGTATTGAATCGTTTTGGATGATTTAATTATTGCATCTATATTCACTTGTTCATGTAATTGATAGAGGCATAACTTGCGATATCTTTGCATGATATTGTTGGTTGAGTTCATTAATTCTTCTTAGTAATCAAAAGAGGGTAGTTGAATCATTGATTAAACCTAGTTAGGAGGATAATCGATAGGGGTTCTCCTAAAGACCAATCCACTACGCATTCTTGCATATCTTCACGTGCTTAAATTGGTTCATCTTTTGAGGTTAAGACTTAATCGAGAGATGCGTTTTTGCCTAACGTTTGAAATAATTGAGTGAATTCGAGAGACTCACTTGAACATTAAAAGTGAATTATCTAGAGTTAGATCCCGAGCAATTTTCCTACACCTATCCTATCAACCCCTATCTTCTCCCATTGATAAATTCTTTGCTTCTCTTTGTTGCGATTGTCATTAGTCAATAGCTTTAGATTCTTAGTTAATTGTAGTTAGAAATAATAGAAATCTTAATTGTTGATCATCTTGGATAGCAATCAAGCTAGAAACTATAAGAACACTGTTTAAATCCAATCCCTGTGGATATGATATTATACAATACTATATTTGACTAGCGAGCATAATTTAAGTATGTGTTTTGAGCTCGTCAAATTTTGGTGCCGTTGCTGGGGATTGGCAATCGATAGTGTTTGAAATAGTTTTTGGTGCTAATTCAGGAATTAGGTTTTAGTATTTTTTTCTTTTCTTTTCTTTTTCCTTTTCTATTTTATTTTCTTTATTAGTTAACTTCTTTTCAAGATTTGTTTTGTAGTACCTAACAAGTTGGAGAAGATACTGTAGATTTTGATCTCTAAATGCTTTGAAGATTGAGTACAACCAGTCTAAGAAAACAGTTGAAGAGTTAGCAGCTGAACATTATCAGCGGTTTGATATGTGTTTTAAATGCGGTGGAAATCATCTATGGGTTGACTGTTAAGCAGGTATGTATTCTTCCTATGGTTTGTATTTTGAGCAGTCTCACTCTGTTTCTAGTTCGTACAGGTATGAGGATTCATATAGGCACTGACTCTGGTTGGGTTGAATACCCTTATTATGACTGGAATAAAAGCAAAGTGAGACAACCACCTCAAGAGGAGAATGGTAGTTTAGAAGCGCTTATGCATAGGTTCATGAATAGTGTTAAAAAAAGGTTTATACAAAATGATGAAGCTATTACGAACCTAACAATGCGAGTGAGTCAATTAGTATGTAAACTTTCAGAAATCTCATTATGTTGTGATGTAGAATATATGGAGGAGATATCTTGTGAGAACGAGCCTACTCAAGAGGATGGGCATCCATAAAGAGAGCTTTCCACTGTTCAAGAGGACTCTGATTCAACTAAGATGATTGAAAATAAGGTTGTGGTTGAGGGTGAAGCAACGGAAGAAGAGTTCAAACCCCCATCCACCTTTCCACATTTGCAACCTTTAGTAGAAGAGAATGAGAAACAAATGGTCTTGGACATACCAGAGGAATATTCACTTGACCTTTCTTCTTTGTATTTTTTTTCTAACCTTGATCATGTGGATTTTATTTTTGGAAATTTACAGGAATATGTATGGATTGATCCTATGAAAGAATGCTGAAACAAGTTACGGATCATCATGAACGAGCAATTCACTGCTCAAGATGAGGACGAGAAAGAAAGAAAATAGCGGGTCTTGCAGGTATCCTCAGAAGAACTGGGCTTAATGAGCTCCACAAAAAATCCCAAGGAGCGAAAACGAGAAATGAATTTACAATTAAGTGTAGAGTTCATAAGTTCTCTGAAAAGAAAATAATTCAAGGAAGTTTTCTTTACCTTATGCCTTTTAATTGTGTGTCATGGGGACATGCCACAACTTAAAGTGTGGGGTGGGAGATATGCATATATGCATGTATGTATGTATGTATGTATCTATGTATGTATCTATGTATGTATGTATGTATGTATGTATGTATGTATGTATGTATGTATGTATGTATGTATGTATGTATGTATGTATGTATGTATGTATGTATGTATGTATGTATGTATGTATGTATGTATGTATGTATGTATGTATGTATGTATGTATGTATGTATGTATGTATGTATGTATGTATGTATGTATGTATGTATGTATGTATGTATGTATGTATGTATGTATGTATGTATGTATGTATGTATGTATGTATGTATGTATGTATGTATGTATGTATGTATGTATGTATGTATGTATGTATGTATATTAGTTTTAGTTTTTTTTATTTTGTTAGTTTTAGTAGTTAGAGATAAAAAAAACAATTGAAAAAAACATAAAAATTGAATAACATTTACAATTTTCAATTTTTCCTAACGATGGATATCATCGACAGGTTTCTTGAGTGAACAAAGTCGAAAGAAAAAGACAAAAAGATTTTCTTTTTTTAGGTAGTGTAATAATTTCCTCCTTGGTTTTTTTTGTGATGCGATTCTTTTCCAAGGGTTTTGTTTGAACCGGGTATAGTTAGTTTTTATTTTTATTAGTGGTAGGAAAGCTTGTGTTGTGATTTGAATTAAAAGCAATATCTCTTAACTTTATTATACCTTGAGAATAGTAAGTACTTTAGTTGTGACGCTTAGGCTCAGTTTTTGACTCTTGTATAAGTACCTTAAATTGTATGATCTTAACTTTGCTTAACTGCTTTGACTAGAGTGTCTTGATAGTCCAATCCTGAGTGAGTTATGTGCCATGTGTGTGTGTGAGGTCTTGTGTTATTCTATGTATTGCATTTGATGTCGAGAGCTTGCTCCGTGTGTTTGCAAAGCAAAATAGTAGTTTTATTCAGGATTGGAAGTGATTTAGGCGTTTCTTTGTTGAGCCAGATATATGCTTTTACCCATCTAATTGTTATGTATCGTAGTTAACCCCTTTGAGCCTGTAATCTTGTTTCTTTGGCAACCACGTTACAAACATTACCCATTTATTTGAATTGACCATCTATTTGAACCTTTACCACTCGTGAGCACTTATATTTGTTATGAACTTTGTAAAAGTTAAAGTGTGGGGTTTTGGTTTGGATTTTGAGTGGTACTATTGAAATGAGGAGAAAGGTGAATTTTTTGAAAAAGTAAGAGCCACTTGAATATAAAAAAAAAGTAGTTGTATTGTTGTGAAGAAAATATATTCGTTGATAGTGGTAATTCTTGATGTAATTGTGCTTAAAAAAGTAGGAGTTGATATATATTGATGTGAAGGTTGAGTTATGTTTTGACATAACTGTGGGGTTTTGAACAATGAAATGTATGTATTAAAGTGCTCAGGGAGGTGTAGTCACTCTTATATCTAAATGTATCATGCCCATTCCGCAACATACATTACAACCAATTAAAGTCCTATTTGATCCTTGACTGAATGAGTTCAATTAGTAGAGTAGTACACTACGGGTGTCATGACCTGATCGGTCGTTTTGAGCCCTAGCGCATCTTTTGATAGTTTGAGGCCATGAGTAGCTTCACTTCAGGTATTATGACTTGCACGTATGGTCGGAATTGAATTTCGGGAAGTTCGGGGCTGACTTAGATGGAAATTTCTTATTTTGGAAGCTTTAAGTTGGAAGAATTGACTAAAAGCTAATTTTTGAGTAAACGAACTCGGAATCGGGATTTGAAGGTTCCAATAAGTTCGTATGATGATTTTGAACTTGGGCATATATCCGGATCGGGTTTTGGATGACCCAGAAGCATTTTAGCGCTGTGCAAAGTTGGCATTTTAGAAAAATTTTATAAATTTGGGTTGAAGTATATTTTAATATCATCGATGTCCATTTGGAATTCTGAGCTTGGGAATAGCTCCGTATGGTGATTCTAGTCTTAGGAGCGCGTCCGGATGTAGATTTGGAGGTCCGTAGGTCATTTTGGGGTCATTTGGCGGAAGTTGGAGGTTTTTGGAAGTTTGACCGGGGGTGGACTTTTTGATATCTAGGTCAGATCTCGATTCCGAAAGTTGGAATAAGTCCATAATGTCATTTAGGACTTGGGTGCAAAATTTGAGGTCAATCAGACGCGATTTGATAGGTTTCGGCATCAGATGTGGAAGTTAGAAGTTCAATAGATCATTAGGCTTGAATCGATGCGCAATTCATAGTTTCGATGTTGTTTTGCATGATTTGAGGCATCAACTAAGTTCGTATTATATTTTGGGATGTGTTGGTATATTTGGTTGAGGTCCCTAGGGCCTCGGGTGGATTCTGGATGATCAACGGATCGAGTTTGGACTTGGAAGAAGAACTGAAGCATCTGTCTTCTGGTGTAACCGCACCTGCGAGGTTTTGGCTGCAGGTGCAGAACCGCAGAAGTGGCCAAGAAGGGGCGCAAATGCGGATTTTCGTTGGTCAGTGCTGAGACCGCAGATGCGGTCATCTCGCCACAGAAGCGGGACCGCACTTGCAGAGTGGGCAGCGGAGAAGCGTGGGCGCAGATGCACATGAGGGCCGCAGAAGCGGCCAACGACTTGACTTGGTTTCTTGAAGGTGCAAGACTTAGAGCCACAGAAGCGGCTGTCGCATAAGCGACCTTCTCACCGCAGAAGCAGAATTCGTGCTGGGCAGTGAGGCTTCTTTAAAATGGGGGTTTTTCCCATTTTCGTCCATGGTTGCCGATTTTGGAGTTCCATCTTCATCAACTATAATGGGGTAAGTTATTTCTTCATATTGTGAGTTAAATACATGGTTTTTATATGGATTCAAGCATGAAAATTTAGAGAATTTGTGAGATTTTGAATGAAACTTAGAAATCGGTATTTTTGAATTTTGCCCACGAAATTGGACATGGAATTGAGAATAAATTATATATTTGAGTTCAAAATGTTATGGGTAATTGTTATCTTCGAATATTTTCAAAATTCGGGCACGTGGGCTCGAGGGTTGCTTTATCGACTTTTTTAGCGGAGTGAGAATTTGTTTAAATTGATTTGTTATGAGTATTAAAGTATATGTTTATGGGTTTTCACATTGTTTGACTAGTTTTGGAGCGACGAGCATCGGTTTAAGGTGTTAGAGAGGCTTTGGAGCCGGTTATGGAACTTCAGAGCGAGGTAAGTCTCTTGTCTAACTCTGTGAGGGGGAAACTACCCCTAGGTGATGTATTTGATATGTATTACTTGTTGCAGGGGCTACATACACACGAGGTGACGAGAGTACGTACGTAGTTAGATCCATGTTATTGTCCGGGTAGACTTAGAGTCACACCATGCTATAGTTGAACTATTTGAGCAGTCCCTTGTCTATTAAATTCCTTTAATTTATATTATGACTTGAGACTAGACTTGTGTAGAGCGATAGACTCACTATTGTAGAGATTCAATGGGATTCGTGATTTGCCGCGAAATAATTGTACTCTTATGAATATCTCCCACGTTATGCGTTCTCATCGAAAGGTTTTCCCCAAAGCTTCTTATAACTCACATGTCCCTTCATCAGTGGGTTCAAGGACCTATCAAAGCTTCTTATTCTAATGGGATCAGACCATTCTCCTTGGCAGGATAGATACATCTATGATTCGTGCCGTTCGACCCTCGGCAGTGCGCACACCTTATGGGATCGGGTCGTTCGCCTCGGAAGGATTATGTACTACACTCTCATGGGAGCGCGCCCTTCACCTCGACAATATATATAATAGATGTATCTATGGCTATATACCAGATTATGATGGGATCGAACCGTACGCCTCGACATTTCTATAAAATACTTCTATGGAACCGTGCATATTATTTTTCAAAAGGGCCTGTTTATCTAGGAGTTTTCCTAATTTGAATTATGACGACCCATATGGTGAGGTCCATTATATATATATATATATATATATATATATATATAGAGACACACACACACACATACACACACACACACACACACACACTACGGTGGAGGAGGTGATTGCTAATCGAGAGATGGGCTTATTGTTGAGAGAAGGATTTTACCACATATTTATACTTTTTTAACTCGTTTACTTACTCTGCCCCATATATGTTTACTTCTTATTGTATCTGTCTTATTGGACCACTAGTAAGTGTTGATGTTGACCCCTCATCACTACTTCCCTAGGGTTAGGCTAGATAGTTACCAGGTACGCATTGATTTACGTACTCATGCTACACCTGGTGCATATTTTTGTGAATGTACATATATGTCTGGTGATTTTTTGGGCGCAGAGTCGCGGATGATGCAGGGACTTATCGTGAGCTGAATTTTATGTTACGATTCGGAGCATGCATAGTCTCCATCTGAGTTATTTATATTCTCCTGTCTAAATTATACTCCAGACAAATGTTGTAATGTATTATATTTCCTAGTTGATGCTCATGTACTTGTGACACCAGGTTTTGGGGTGCTTATGGGTGGTTCATTAATGTAGTCGTGAAAATATTATTAGTTACCCGGTAAAAATTCTAATTCTTACTTCTTAATTAATGAAATTATGATTTCAAAAATACTAAAATGAGTAATTAAGTTAATCACCCACTGTTGGCTTGCCTGACAGCGGTGTTAAGAGCCATCACGACCTTTAGTGGATTTTGGGTCGTGACAACTTGGTATTAGAGCATTAGGTTCACGTGGGTCTCACGAGACATGAGCATGTCTAGGAGAGTCTTGCGGATCGGTACAGAGACGTCTGTAATTTTCTTCGAGAGGCTATAGTGTTAGAAGCACTTCCCTTCTTGATTCCTCATCGTGCAATTTGATTCCTTTGAGAATTATGCCTTTATTTTCTTTCTACTCATTCTTGTACGATGTTGAGTACTCGTGTCAATTGGGTACCGAGGATTTGCAGTGGTACTATAGACGTGGAGCAGGATGTTTCTCCCTGTGCATTTGAGCGAGTTATTATTGTCTTCTTGCAGAAGGATGTTCTATCATTTCAGGTCAGTAGCTATATTTCGGATGGTTTTGAGGCTATGCACAGGTTGCTATGATGTTCATGAGTTATTATCTCGCGGTATTGACATAATGGCGGGGTGCTCGTTTATGTGCCGATGTAGAGAATGACTTTAAATGAGGATTTCTCAGCGCATGATGTAGAGGTTTAACATTTAATTCCAGCAAAAGAAAGGTAATCATACTATGAATATTCAGGTTTGGGGTTGATGGAGTAACGAGAATTGATATTTTTTTAGCGTGGTAGAGTTCTCAATTGTGATGTGGTGTCATCGCCCTTGTTAAATGCGTTAAGGCTTGCCGGTGTTATGGTCTTCTTCAATTTGCCTTCAGGCCAGAGTATTGTGAAATTGTTCCTGAGAAGCGGTTGTCAGAGATAGCAGAGTGTAGCGATTTAGGAAGCGAATCGGTATTTTTAATGTTGATGGCTCGAGAAGGATGATCTTCTAGGAGGCTTAGAGTTGGTGGCAATTTATTAGATAAAGTTCTACAGAGATGGATTCGGATTTGAGGCAACAATTGGGTAGCAAAGGATAAGGAAGGACAATTGGGGAAGTGTCTTGTGGTGGTTGAATTGCTAGAGGGTCAATTATGAAAAACGGAAGTCGAGAAGTTTCTTAAAGGAGAGGGTTTGACCAAAGCGAGAGAGTGGCAGAGTAGCATATAGGTTCTGTGGTAGGATAGCCACATGTCTTGAGGAAAGTTTAGAGCAATTTGGGAATCATGTTGGGTAGTGACTAGGTCCACCGATTTTATTTGGATGCAATATGACTTCGAGTTTGGAATGTATTGTTGGACTTTCAGTTGATGTCAATGGGGAAGAAGGAATCTTGGTTGGTCCCAGGGTTATGTAATTTTAGCTTCAAGATAAGTGGGGGAGCCCCACCGTCTACGATTGGATTGCGTGGTTGTCTACTTGTGCAGTGTCTGGTTATCGGGCATTGGTGAGTTATTACGACTAAGGAAAGAAAATATCAGTGGTAATTTGAGCAAATGATTTGAGGAATGTGTGATATATTTGGCCTTATCGATTTATGTTCAGGCTTTGGGAAAACTCGGAGTTTATGCTTCGCGTAGATATGATGTACAAGGAAAGTAATTTAGCTGGATATTTCTTTGAGAGGGTGTTCATGTGCTAGCAGAGCCTTGGAGTTGATTATATTTAGGACCAAGTCAGAGTGGGTGACTCTCAACAACGGTCCTAGTGGGCTCAAAATTAAAGTGAGGTGCCTAAGGATTTCGAGTCCATAGCATGGTTAAGTATCGAGCTTTTGCAGTGGAATGTGAAAAGGGACTTGGAGTGTTCTATGTTATCATCAATCTGTGGTGTAGCATTGGAGGAATGGGAGAAAATAACTTCGGATTCGTAGAGGAATGATCAGAATGGGTGTACCAGTTGAAGATGTGAATGTGTGCACAAGGAGGGTATGAGATAGTTTGTGGATTTTGAGACAATATGGTCTCATGAAATAGGGTCACTCAGGATGAGTGCAGATTGGGTTCGTTATATTTTTGAATGGAGATATTATTATTTCTAAGGCAAGTCCAGAGTAAATTAGAAGAAGTAGGTTCGGTTAGCAATGGTTGAATCAACATGATGGTGGCAATGATCACTTCTTACAGTGTGTTAAGTTATGCAGGTGATTTGTGGCGGTACGTGTAAGGTTTGACGCCCGTCGTAATTTGAGTTAATTAGAGGCATTCGATTATTATGGCATGTTATTTGTAGATGGACCCTAGAAAAGTTATGGTGGTTTAGAACACAATTTGAGGTTTGTAGTTTCTGCGATTAAGGGAATTCATTCACGTGATGCAATGGTTCTCCTGAAATGAGTTAGGTGAAAAGTTTCTATATGATGAAGTGTTTATTCTATTAGTGGTTCAGGAGTTATGATGAAATTCTTGTACTCTCGCGTAGTGGCAGGTTAGGTGCAGGGAGCGGCATAGGAATTGGAAGTTGAAGATCAAAGAAGCGGTTCAGTGTTGACAAGAATGTCACGAGCTCGGATGAGCAGGAAAGAATTCAGATGTTTATTCTAAGATGTTATTTTCTTTAGCGCCATCTAAGAATGGTGTCATGTGTAGGAGGATTTGTGTACTGATTCGCGGGATCTCGATTTGATTTACAATAATAGTATGGCCGGTGGTATGGATATGTAGACTTTGCTACCTGATGCGGAAGGTCATGGGGGCTTATCCCACGGGAAGATTTTGTAAGTGTGACATGTAGTCACTTGATTGTTAAAGATTGAAACCAAATATCGAGGTTACGGTAATATCGCAAATGCGAGCGTTTATGCCTGAGAGGCATTCTATTCCCTGGGTTGTGGACTGTGTGAGTTGTTCCGGATTTGACGGATGTTCTTATATGTCATTGGTAGGGTTATTGTGGATCCTTGAAAGGTTATTAGCCTAGTATGACATGGTCAGAATAGGCTTAAGGTCCGTTGATGGGTCTAAATGTGGATGTGTGCTCTACACCAGGCCGGGTGTGTTCATCCAGCATAGCATTTCTTACGGAGGAGTCTTCGGGATTTGGATGTTATTTCCGTCACCAGCTATTCCATGTAGTCCTCTATTATGCCGTTAGGTTGTGAGACGGCTTGATTATTCGCACATGTGTTGTGGTCCCGTGTAGCTTGTGGTGTTATATGAGCAGTATGACTCTCGAGATTTAGGTCATTTATCGCACCTTAGTTGTACTTGGGTTTTGTAGCGTATGGCACTATCCGTCTCCCCAGGATTTGAATTATGCACTTGGCATGCTTGTGGTTGATATTTGGGCATTTTGTGAGTATAAGCATTGCGACTTGATGCGTGTTTTCTTCTTTATGGTTATGTGTGGATCGGGTGGCACGCCACCACGGGTATATTGTTTAGATCGGGTGGAACGCCGCCACGGGTATGCTATTTGGATTGGGTTGCACACCGCAACGGTATCATGTGTGGATCGGGTTGCATGCCGCAACAGTGAGATGATTAAGCACAATTCCTTATATTTATTTTGTGCGTCCTGTTTCTTACCTATGAGAAAAGCTCATAGTATTTGATGTCCGTTTTATTTGTTATGCTGCCTGGGTAGTTCTTCTTCAGAGTTCGTTTTTCCTTATGTATCACATTTGAGTTGTAGCTTGTTGGCGCATCGTGGGCGTCGTATGAGACTTTTGGCAGTGTCTGAGATGGCTTATTGCCAGAGAAGTTTGTACTAGGTTAGACGAGATAATTAGACCTTAAATTAGTGTGACCAGATTTATATAAGGTGCATTAAAGAGAAAATATTGTTATTCAGTTTAGAGTGAGGTAATGGTTCTTGTCAGGAGGAGAGACTCCACAAATCATTGATTCGGCAGGTGGTTATGATTTTTTACCCATCTTTTTCCCCGTGGCAGTATTGCGAGAGTTGGAATAGTACTTATAGGTGTCATGAGGTGTGGTGTGCGCACCAGATTCGTCAAATTGAAGCTATTGTGGTCAGGGGATGTTATTATGGTAATGTGAATTATGCGGTGCAGGGTGTGAATTCAGCAAGGGTATACTATCATGTTTGTGTTTGTTGATGATACAGTGTTCGTGTTTTAGAATCTGGTATCGTGGAGAATTCCGGATGTTGGAATTTGGTTGTAAAGCTTGTTAGCTAAGGTATCAGGAAGGATCTTCAGTCTGGCTCTAGCTTATGTTGTCACGCCCCGAACCTAGGAGCGAGACAAGCACCCCGTGCCTCACCTAACCTGGCGTACCAAATTGCGACTAAGGGACTCTGAACACATAATGTCATACTTTGGCCATGGGGCCACCTTGCAAGACAATTTGCGAAGCAAAATATAAAACTGAATGGAAACTAGCACTAACTAAATATCAATATAAAGCTAGGCCGACAAGGCCGTCATAGCTACTACAGCTGACAAACCACCAATTTATACAAACCCAACATACTGCACTAACCAACAGGATATGCCTACAAGCCTCTACTGATAGATGTACTGTGATCGGAACAGGGCCCCGACCTACCCATAACATATATACAGATATACATAAGATGTACACAAAACTCTAGTCCTGGCAACTCCGAAAGACGTGGAGCTTACCGATCAGGCGGAACTCGGGAAACACCTACTGAGGAGGTCTACCCGTCTGTCTGTCTGAACCTGCACGCATGAAATGCAGCGCCCCCAAAAAAGGGACGTCAGTACGAAATAATGTACCGAGTATGTAAGGCAATAAAATAACTGAAATCTGAAACTGAACTGATAATATGATAACTGAAATTAACTGGGAGTCAAAGATGATCTGGAGATATACTTACCTGCTGATACTGACTCAACTCCTTCAATATAGTAAGTAAAATAATTGTACGGCCTTATAAGGCTCGGTATATATAACTGCTCTGCCATAGTAGGCTCGCTTATAGGCGCTCGGCCATACTAGGCTATGTATCTCGACCATGCTGGGCTCGCTCATAGGCGCTCGGCCACAGTAGGCTCGGTATATAACTTTCCATCTGATCAGAGGTTGCCCAATAGGGGCCTGCCCATCGATTATAGCTCGATGGTAATGAAAATACTGTAATACTGTATATATAGGCTTGCTGCTCTCTTGACTGGAAGAAGACAATACTAAAATTGAATATAGAGTCTCGATAAGGAATAATATTGTAACTTATGAGACTAGAGTAGTGTGAATAAATTCATGAATATGAACTTCTCTTTTTGTCTCATTACTAACACATGTAGCTACGAGATCATGCCAAAATGAAGGCTTAGCCTTAACATACCTTATCACAATCTTTTCAATCACCAAGTTGAACTCACCTCTTCGCACCTTAATCTACAAGAATGATAATAATACTATCGTTAAGTTACGAAAGGTACAACTATCGCACAACGAACAACAAACCTATTTTGTATTAAAACGGGCAGCATCTCCCCTATAATATGCCCTTCCTCCAACTTCAAGATAACACCAACAATACAAGGACAGAACAATAACAACATATATACATCATTTTCCAGCCCTATATACACCATCAAATACTACAAAACAGCCCAACACACCCCAATCTCTTCGTACACAAAACGACCACCGTAGTAGTGTCAAACGACCCGAAAATGTTATGACGAACGACCAGCCAACCACCCTACATTTATATGGTGTTTATAAACCCCCTTCCTCCTCCAAAACTCCACAAAATAGTAATAAAACACGCAGCCCAACAGCAACACAAAACAGTCCACAAAACAGTCCGCTACAAGTGAATAACTCAAACTCACGGCTTTCGATCACCGTCCCGTGAGTTCTTACAAGTATAGAACGACTTACCATGAATTTACAGCAGAAAAAAATGGATGAAAGAGAGCAGTAAACTCACCTTATTTGTTGGATAACTCAGCTCCTATCTTGGTTCTTCAAACTCTAAGTTTTACCTCCAATTGGAACTTGAAAGGGAGAGAAAATCAATTAGGGTTTATGGGAAATTTTTGGGAGGATTCTTTGCAGAGATTATGTCTGGTTATTATGCTCTATTTTAAGTCTAATATATGAAGAAAATAGGCCCTTAAAAGGCCTCTTTGGACGACCCGAAATGGCCCATTTTTGGGCTTTCATTTAAGCAAGTAGGTGACACACCTACTTGTCACCTAGCAGCTTGCGCAGTATCGCAAAAATGCACATATCTCTCTACTCCGATGTCGTATTGACAAATGGTTTAATGCGTTGGAAAATAGACTCATAGATCTTTAATTTGATGGGTGGAACACACCATAACTCTAAGTATATTGGGAGAAAATTGCAGTTACATTTGACCCAAAGTTTCAGTAAAACTTATGAATGTAACTTGTGATGACTTTCATCGACTTTTGTTCCACAACTCGCTTGACTTAAAAACATAACACACGGATGTAATACGACTAATATAAATCATAACATAATCTCTTTATCATGTTAATCACCCTAGTCTCACCCCAAAGGTACATGTTATAACATTCCCAACTTGTCGACTTTCGATGAAACATTGTTTTATTTAATTGCTTTAGCTTCTGAACTGTCCAACCCTCTTTGTACTTGTTGTTCATGATCTTCAATATTTGTAACCTCAGAGGTAACATGATTGACTTACTTTATATACTTTTAAATATTATCTCATTTTTTTGTCCTACATTAGTTTGCTTACGACGCATTTTTACATACGAAAATATAGGGTGTAACATCACTCCCCCTTGGGAACATTCGTCCTCGAATGTTTACTCTTGGAGACTTTGGAAACTTTTTCCAGAGTATCCTTCATACACTAGGTTAAAACCAACCTGCACGTAGCCAGAAACATACTATGCATGCCACACATGGCCAATCTTTATAAATAGCAGCAATTTGCCTCACCGACCGTAAATCATAAATATTGAAAGTGAAAAATAAAAGCTTACCTGATGACTTGCTAGCCTACATAGAGCTATGTTGTAGCGTCCCATCTCGAACCATATCTTCATTTTGAAATAGGTGGGGGTATTTAGACTTCATTTCTTCCTCCGATTCCCACGTCATCTCTTCTACATTCTTGCTCCTCCATAAAACCTTTACGGAAGCTACCTCCTTATTTCGTAGATTGCGGATTTGTCGGTCTAGGATGGCAACTGGAATTTCCTCGTATGACAAGTCCTCTGTAATCTGTACATCATCCGTGGGCACCACTCGGGTAGGATCGCCAATGCACTTCCGTAGCATAGATACGTGAAAAACCGGATGGACAGACTCCAATTCTGAGGGCAACTCTAACTCATAAGCTAGTTGGCCCACTCTCCGAATGATCCTATAAGGCCCAATATACCGTGGGCTAAGCTTTCCTTTCTTGCCAAACCTCATCACGCCCTTCATAGGTGATACCTTTAAGAATACCCAGTCATTAATCCTGAACTCTAAGTCTCGTCGCCGCACGTCAGAATATGACTTCTGACGACTCTGAGCTGTCAACAGTCGCTCCCGGATAACCTTTACTTTCTCTATGGCCTGCTGAACCAGGTCTGGCCCATGTAACCCAGATTCTCCAACATCAAACCACCCTATAGGAGATCTGCACTTACGCCCATACAAAGCCTCGTACGGAGCCATCTGGATACTGGAGTGGTAACTGTTATTATATGCAAACTCGATAAGAGGTAGATGTTCATCCCAACTTCTTTTAAAATCCAACACACATACTCGTAACATATCCTCGAGCGTCTGAATTGTGCGCTCGGCTTGTCCATCAGTCTGTGGATGAAAAGCTGTGCTGAGATTCACCTGAGTCCCTAGACCTCTCTGAAATGACCTCCAAAAATGTGCTGTAAACTGAGCCCCACGGTCAGATATAATAGAAACTGGTACTCCGTGTAGCCGCACTATCTCCTTAATATATAACTTTGCATAATCTTCTGCTGTATATGTAGATCTGACCGGTAGGAAGTGAGCTGATTTCGTGAGCCTATCGACTATCACCCATATGGAATCGAACTTACGATTAGAACGAGGTAAACCCATGATAAAGTCCATGTTTATCGCCTCCCATTTCCATGTCGGGATCTCTATAGTCTGCATTAGCCCTCCGGGCTTCTGGTGTTCTACCTTCACTTGCTGGCAACTAGTACATTGGGCGACAAACTCAGCAATGTTCTTCTTAATATCATTCCACCAGTACATATCCTTAATGTCATGATACATCTTCGTCGATCCAGGGTGGATGAAATACCATGAATAATGTGCCTCTGACATAATCCTGTCTCGTAGCCCTGCTACATCTGGAACACACAAACGACCCTTGTATCTGAGAACCCCATCTCCCTTGAGCTCTAACAATGGCTTTTTCTGCTGCGGAACTCGCTCTCTCAACTCGACCAACTCTGGGTCCTCGTACTGCCTTTCCTTGACTTCAGCTATGAGGGATGATTTTGCAGTGTTTTGGATTACAACTCTACCATCCTCAGAATCTACTAACCGAACCCCCAAAGAAGCCAATTGATGAATCTCTCTAGCTAATTGTCTTTTCTCAGGCTCTACATGTGCTAAGCTACCCATAGATCGGCGACTTAAGGCATCTGCTACAACATTAGCTTTCCCTGGATGGTAGAGAATGTTAACATCATAATCTTTCAATAACTCAAGCCATCGCCTCTGTCGCAAATTCAACTCTTTCTGCTTGAAAATATATTGTAGGCTTTTATGATCAGTAAATATATCAACATGAACACCATATAAATAATGCCGCCATATCTTAAGTGCATGGACAACCGCAGCTAACTCGAGGTCGTGGGTCGGATAATTCCTCTCGTGCTTCCTCAACTACCTTGAAGCATATGCAATTACCTTCCCATGTTGCATCAGGACACATCCTAACCCGACACCTGATGCATCACAATACACGGCATAACCCTCTAGACCCTCTGGAAGTGTTAGAACTGGAGCTGAGGTCAACTTGTTCTTAAGCTCTTGGAAACTCCGCTCACAAGCCTCTGTCCATTGAAACTTAGTTTCTTTCTGTGTCAACTTCGTCAATGGTGCCGAAAGGGAAGAAAAACCCTCTACGAACCTCCGATAGTATCCTGCTAAGCCTAGAAAGCTACGAACCTCTGTCGGAGTGGTAGGTCTAGGCCAAGATTTCACGGCCTCAATCTTCTGAGTGTCCACCTTTATCCCTTCATCTGATACAATATGCCCCAAGAATGCTACAGACTTCAACCAGAACTCACATTTAGAAAACTTAGCATACAACTTACGATCACGGAGGGTTTGGAGTACCGCTCGCAGGTGGTCCGCATGCTCATCCTCTGAACGGGAATAAACCAGAATATCATCAATAAATACTATCACGAACAGATCTAAAAATGGCCGGAATAGGCTATTCATCAAGTCCATAAATACAGCGGGTGCATTAGTCAACCCGAAGGACATGACAAGGAACTCGAAGTGGCCATATCGGGTCCTGAAGGCTGTCTTCGGAATATCTTTTTCCCGAACTCTGACCTGGTGGTACCCCGACCTCAAATCAATCTTGGAAAAGCATCTAGCTCCCTGCAACTGATCAAACAAGTCATCGATCCTTGGAAGTGGATACTTATTCTTAATAGTTACCTTGTTCAACTGCCTATAATCGATACACATCCTCAGCGAGCCGTCTTTCTTCCGCACAAATAGTACCGGTGCACCCCAAGGTGAGGTACTGGGCCTAATGTAACCTTTCTCCAGCAAATCTTTTAACTGCTCCTTCAACTCCTTCAATTCGGCAGGTGCCATTCTATACGGAGGGACGGATATTGGTTGAGTTCCTGGAAGCAAATCGATGCTAAAATCAATCTCTCGCTCTGGAGGAATACCTGGAAGCTCATCTGGAAACACATCTGCATACTCTTTGACTATGGGAATAGACTGAAGTGTAGGTATCTCAGCATCTGCATCTCTAACTCGCACAATATGATAAATGCACCCTTTTGCGATCATTTTCCTCGCCTTCAGATAGGAAATAAACCTACCTCTGGGTGTTGGTGTATTACCTACCCATTCAAGGACTGGCTCACCCGGAAAATGAAATTTGGCTACCTTTGCTCGGCAATCAACTGTGGCATAGCAAGCTGCCAACCAGTCCATGCCCATGATAGCATCAAAGTCCATCATCTCTAGCTCAACTAGGTCAGCTGAGGTCTGACGACTACAAATTGTCACCGTACAACCTCGGTAAACCCGTCTAGCAATAATCGATTCTCCGACCGGTGTAGATACCGCAAAAGGATCACTTAGTATTTCAGGCACTATACCAAACTTCCTCGCGACAAATGGGGTAATATACGATAAAGTAGATCCTGGGTCTATCAAAGCATAAGCATCGTGAGAGCAAATGGTTAATATACCTGTCACAACGTCTGGTGAAGACTCCTGGTCCTGTCGACCCGCTAAAGCATAGATACGGTTCTGATTACCACTTGAACTGGAACCTCTACCTCTGCCTCGACCTCTACCAGCCGAAGACTGAGACTCACGCCTTGAAGGATGCACGGACATAGACGATCCTGTTGCTGAACTCGCTGGTTGTGCCATTCCCCCAGAATCTCTATTTGGGCAATCTCGCATCATATGCCCCGGACGCCCACATGTATAACAAGCATCAGAACCTGCTCGGCATTGACCCAAGTGTCCTCTACCACAGATGTCACACCGCGGAGGAAATGACCATGTCTGCGCAGAACCTCGTTGTCGCTGCAAACCCGATGCCCGTGAGCTCTCACCTGGTCCTGACTGAGTATAGCGGTCATACCCGTAACCCTGTAACTGAGGTGGCGGAGGCCTAGGTGGCCGTCCGAAGTACTGGGTCCTATAACTACCCTGAGATTGCTCCTGAGACCTGGGAAATCTCATCCTCTTACGTTGCCCTTGCTCAGCCCTCTCTGTACCCTGCTGCCGACGCCTACCCCTTTCTATATTCTGGGCGAATGCCTGAATCCGGGAGATATCCATACTATCCTGCAATGCAGCGGTGGCACATGCCTCGGTTAACTCTGGGGCTAACCCTGCTATAAACCTGTGAATCCTGTCCCGCATAGTAGAAACTATGGATGGTGCATATCTGGCCAATGAGTCAAAACGGAGACTATACTCTCGAACACTCATATTACCCTGCTTGAGGGCTAGAAACTGATCGACTCGAGCCTGTCGGATCTCCCGCGGTAAGTACTGGTCAAGGAAAGCATCTGAAAAATTCTCCCAAATAGCTGGAGGTGTATCACGTCCCCTGGACCTCTCCCATCCCTCATACCAAAGGATGGCTATATCTCGGAGTCGAAAAGCTGCTAGCTCAACTGCCTCTTTCTCCGTGGCATGCATAACATGAAAGATCCTGTGAAGCTGATCTATGAAATCCTGCGGGTCCTCCCTCTGATCTGTCCCCGTGAACTCTGGGGGACTCAAAGCAATAAACTCTCGGACCCTTGAACTCCCAGACCCCTCAGAAGTTCCTGCACTAGCTGATGCCCTAGCATGTTGCTGGGTAGCTACCAACTGTGTCAACAAATGCACCGCACTCCTTAAGTCCTGATCTGATGGAAGTGGAGGGGGAACTGGATGTGCGGTTTCCCTAGGAATCTCCGTAGTTGGTGGAGGAGCCGGTAATGGCTGAGTAGGGGTCTCCCCTTGAGCCTCAGACTGGGCCCCATCTACTGGGGGTACCCTGTTGGTCCCCTCACCTACTACTGTATCTCTCCTCTGGCTAGCCGTAGTCTTCCTAGTCACCGTCATCTGTGCATGCAAACACCAACACATAAGTTTAATTCAAATTTCCTATAACTCAGTTCTATAGCACGATTTAGATTTCAAAGAAGTGTAACCAACTCCTAAATGCCCTGTAGTTCCTTGCTTATATAATGTGGTGCACAACACATCTATAAACAAGACCCTACTAGACACGGCTTGTAGACTCCCTAGGACAGAACTGCTCTGATACCAAGTTTGTCACGCCCCGAACCTAGGAGCGAGACAAGCACCCCGTGCCTCACCTAACCTGGCGTACCAAATTGCGACTAAGGGACTCTGAACACATAATGTCATACTTTGGCCATGGGGCCACCTTGCAAGACAATTTGCGAAGCAAAATATAAAACTGAATGGAAACTAGCACTAACTAAATATCAATATAAAGCTAGGCCGACAAGGCCGTCATAGCTACTACAGCTGACAAACCACCAATTTATACAAACCCAACATACTGCACTAACCAACAGGATATGCCTACAAGCCTCTACTGATAGATGTACTGTGATCGGAACAGGGCCCCGACCTACCCATAACATATATACAGATATACATAAGATGTACACAAAACTCTAGTCCTGGCAACTCCGAAAGACGTGGAGCTTACCGATCAGGCGGAACTCGGGAAACACCTACTGAGGAGGTCTACCCGTCTGTCTGTCTGAACCTGCACGCATGAAATGCAGCGCCCCCAAAAAAGGGACGTCAGTACGAAATAATGTACCGAGTATGTAAGGCAATAAAATAACTGAAATCTGAAACTGAACTGATAATATGATAACTGAAATTAACTGGGAGTCAAAGATGATCTGGAGATATACTTACCTGCTGATACTGACTCAACTCCTTCAATATAGTAAGTAAAATAATTGTACGGCCTTATAAGGCTCGGTATATATAACTGCTCTGCCATAGTAGGCTCGCTTATAGGCGCTCGGCCATACTAGGCTATGTATCTCGACCATGCTGGGCTCGCTCATAGGCGCTCGGCCACAGTAGGCTCGGTATATAACTTTCCATCTGATCAGAGGTTGCCCAATAGGGGCCTGCCCATCGATTATAGCTCGATGGTAATGAAAATACTGTAATACTGTATATATAGGCTTGCTGCTCTCTTGACTGGAAGAAGACAATACTAAAATTGAATATAGAGTCTCGATAAGGAATAATATTGTAACTTATGAGACTAGAATAGTGTGAATAAATTCATGAATATGAACTTCTCTTTTGTCTCATTACTAACACATGTAGCTACGAGATCATGCCAAAATGAAGGCTTAGCCTTAACATACCTTATCACAATCTTTTCAATCACCAAGTTGAACTCACCTCTTCGCACCTTAATCTACAAGAATGATAATAATACTATCGTTAAGTTACGAAAGGTACAACTATCGCACAACGAACAACAAACCTATTTTGTATTAAAACGGGCAGCATCTCCCCTATAATATGCCCTTCCTCCAACTTCAAGATAACACCAAAAATACAAGGACAGAACAATAACAACATATATACATCATTTTCCAGCCCTATATACACCATCAAATACTACAAAACAGCCCAACACACCCCAATCTCTTCGTACACAAAACGACCACCGTAGTAGTGTCAAACGACCCGAAAATGTTATGACGAACGACCAGCCAACCACCCTACATTTATATGGTGTTTATAAACCCCCTTCCTCCTCCAAAACTCCACAAAATAGTAATAAAACACGCAGCCCAACAGCAACACAAAACAGTCCACAAAACAGTCCGCTACAAGTGAATAACTCGAACTCACGGCTTCCGATCACCGTCCCGTGAGTTCTTACAAGTATAGAACGACTTACCATGAATTTACAGCAGAAAAAAATGGATGAAAGAGAGCAGTAAACTCACCTTATTTGTTGGATAACTCAGCTCCTATCTTGGTTCTTCAAACTCTAAGTTTTACCTCCAATTGGAACTTGAAAGGGAGAGAAAATCAATTAGGGTTTATGGGAAATTTTTGGGAGGATTCTTTGCAGAGCTTATGTCTGGTTATTATGCTCTATTTTAAGTCTAATATATGAAGAAAATAGGCCCTTAAAAGGCCTCTTTGGACGACCCGAAATGGCCCATTTTTGGGCTTTCATTTAAGCAAGTAGGTGACACACCTACTTGTCACCTAGCAGCTTGCGCAGTATCGCAAAAATGTACATATCTCTCTACTCCAATGTCGTATTGACAAATGGTTTAATGCGTTGGAAAATAGACTCATAGATCTTTAATTTGATGGGTGGAACACACCATAACTCTAAGTATATTGGGAGAAAATTGCAGTTATATTTGACCCAAAGTTTCAGTAAAACTTATGAATGTAACTTGTGATGACTTTCATCGACTTTTGTTCCACAACTCGCTTGACTTAAAAACATAACACACGGATGTAATACGACTAATATAAATCATAACATAATCTCTTTATCATGTTAATCACCCTAGTCTCACCCCAAAGGTACATGTTATAACATTCCCAACTTGTCGACTTTCGATGAAACATTGTTTTATTTAATTGCTTTAGCTTCTGAACTGTCCAACCCTCTTTGTACTTGTTGTTCATGATCTTCAATATTTGTAACCTCAAAGGTAACATGATTAACTTACTTTATATACTTTTAAATATTATCTCATTTTTTTGTCCTACATTAGTTTGCTTACGACGCATTTTTACATACGAAAATATAGGGTGTAACATATGTGCTCAACTGGGTTGTGGTGGCACGGGTAGGTGCACGAGGTGTTAAACAGTGATTTTAGACAACTCTGGAGCAGTTCTTAGCACATTCGAGGACAAACGTATGTTTAAGTGGGAGAGAACGTAACGACCTGACCGGTCGTTTTGAGCCCTAGTGCGTCGTTCGGTGGTTTGAGGCTATGAGTAGCATTACTTCAGGTATTATGACTTGCACGTACGGTCGGAATTGAATTTCGGGAAGTTCGGAGCTGACTTAAAGGGAAAATTCTAATTTTAGAAGCTCTAAGTTGGAAGAATTGGCTAAGTCTATTTTTTGAGCAAACAAACTCGGAATCGGGATTTGAAGGGTCCAATAGGTTCGTATGATGATTTTGGACTTGGGCATATGTTCGGATCGAGTTTTGGATGAACCAAGAGCGTTTCGGCGCTCATTGTGGAAAGTTGGCATTTTAAAAGAATTTTATAAATTTGGGTTGAAGTGTATTTTAATGTCATCGATGTCCGTTTGGAATTCCTAGCCTGGGAATAAGTCTATAATGTCATTTAGGACTTGGATGTAAAATTTGAGGTAAATCGGACGTGATTTGATGGGTTTCGGCATCGGGTGTGGAAGTTAGAAGTTTAATAGTTCATTAGGCTTGAATCGATGCACAGTTCGTAGTTTCGATGTTGTTTGGCGTGATTTGAGACCTCGCCTAAGTTCGTAATGTGTTTTGGGACGTGTTGGAATATTTAGTTGAGGTCCCGAGGGCCTCAGGTGCATTCCGGATGATCAAGGGATCGAGTTTGGACTTCGAAGAAGAGCTAAAGTATCTGTCTTCTAATGTAACCGCACCTGCGATGTTTTGGCCGCAGGTGCGGAGCCGCAGAAGCGGCCAACAGGGGTCGCATATGCGGATTTTCATTGGGCAGTGCTGAGACCGCAAATGTGGTCATCTCACCGCAGAAGCGGGACCGCACCTGCGGAGTGGGCAGCACAGAAGCGTGGGCGCAGAAGCGCATGAGGGATACAGAAGCAGCCATCGACCTTGGCTTGGTTTCTCGCATGTGTGAGACTTAGAGACGCAGAAGCGGCTAACGCAGAAGCGACATTCTCACCGCAGAAGCAGAATTCGTACTGGGTAGTAAGGGTTCTTTAAAATGGGGGTTTGGCCCATTTTCATCTCAGTTTCGTCCATGGGAGCCGATTTTGGAGTGCCATCTTCATCAACTATAATGGGGTAAGTGATTTCTTCACATTGTGAGTTAAATGCATGGTTTTTATATGGATTCAAGCATGAAAATTTATAGAAATTGTGAGATTTTGAAAGAAACCTAGAAAACGGTATTTTTCGATTTTGATCACGAAATTGGACATGGAATTGAGAATAAATTATATATTTGAGTTTGTAATGTTATAGCTAATGGTTATCTTCGAACATTTTCAGAATCCGGGCACGTGGGCCCGAGGATTGCTTTATCGACTTTTCGAGCGAAGTGGGAATTTGTTTAAATTGATTTGTTATTAGTATTAGAGTATATTTTTATGGATTTGCACGTTGTTTGACTAGTTTTGGAGCGATGGGCATCAGTTTGAGGTGTTAGAGTGGCTTTGGAAATGGTTATGGAACTTCAGAGCGAGGTAAGTCTCCTGTCTAACTCTGTGAGGGGGAAACTACCCCTAGGTGATGTATTTGATATGTGTTACTTGTTGCGGGGGCTACGTACACACGAGGTGACAAGAGTACGCACGTAGTTAGATCCATGTTATTATCCCGGTAGACTTATTAAATTCCTTTATTTTACATTACGACTTGAGACTAGACTTGTGTAGAGCAATAGACTCACTATTGTAGAGATTCGACGGGCTTCGTGATTTGCCGCGAAATAATTGTACCCCTCTTACGAATTTCTCCCACGTTATGCATTCTCATCGAAAGGTTTCCCCCAAAGCTTCTTAAAACTCACATGTCCCTTCGAGAGTGGGGTCAAAGACCTGTCAAAGCTTCTTATTCTAATGGGATCGGGTTGTTCGGCTCGGCAGGATAGATACATCTATAGTTCATGCCGTTCGACCCTCGGCAGTGCGCACACCTTATAGGATCGGGTCGTTCGACTCGGCAGGATTTTGTACTACACTCTCATGGGAGCGGGTCGTTCGCCTCGAAAATATATATAATAGATGTATCTATGGCTATATACTAGATTATGACGGGATCGGTCTGTACGCCTCGGCATTTCTGTAAAATGCTTCTATGGAATCGCGTGTATTATTTGTCAAAAGGGCCAGTGAATCTGGGAGTTTTCCTGATATATATATATATTGTAATGACCCGGCCGGTCATTTTGAGAATTTAAGTCTCGTTCAACGGCATAAGGCCCTGATCAGCTTCGTATTATGTATATTGACTTGCGTGCATGGTTGAATTCGGTTACTGGGTGATTCGGAGTGATTTGGGACACTTAGTCCCTAAAACAGAAACTTAAGTCTAAGGATTTTGACCGTAGTTGGAACTGTATGAAGACGACTCCGGAATGGAGTTTCGTTAGCTATGTGGGTGATTTTGGACTTAGGGGCATGTCCGGATGGTGAATTTGAGGTCTGTAGCTGATTTAGGCTTGAAATGGTAAAAGTCAAATTTTTGGAGATTTAGACCGGAAGTTGACTTGTTGATATCGGGGTCGGAATGTGATTTCGAGAGTTGGAACAACTCCGTTATGTTATTTGTGAATTGCCTGCAAAATTTGACGTCATTCCGAGTTGGTTTGATTGGTTTCGGCACTAGTTTTCAAAGTTGGAAGTTTTGGAAGTTCATAAGTTTGATTTGTGGTGCGATTTGTATTTTTGGCATTGTTTGACATGATTTGAGACCCCGAGCGAGTCCGTGTTACGTTATGGAACTTGTCGGTATGTTTAGACGGGGTCCCATGGGCCTCGGGTGTGTTTCAGATGGGCTACGGGCCATTTTCTTCGATTTTTGAATTGCTGTTTATGTCTTCTGGTGTTCTTCTTCGCGATCGCGAAGTGCCTTTGTCGTTCGCGAAGTCTTATTTCTTACAACCTCATAATTATTTTTTGCGTTCGCACTCAACCTGTCGCGTTCGCGAAGGTTTGCCTTTCCCTTCTCCGCATTCGCATTTAGTCACTCGTTCCCACTTCCCACTTCTTCGCGTTCGCGTCCATTCCCACTTCGCGTTCGCGTCCATCCGTCCGCGTTCGTGTAGATCATCATTCCCTCTTCTTCACGTTCGCGTCGCTTCTTTCGCATTCGCGAAGGATTTTCTTGGCAGCCTAAATTTTCTTCTTCGCGAACGCGACCCTTTCTCCACGTTCGCGATACATAAAGACCTGGGCAGAATATAAGTTTTTCAAATCGAGGGTTAGGCCATTTTCATCATATTTTGACTTGTAGAGCTCGATTTTGACCGATTCTTTGTGGTTCTTTCAAGAAAATCGATTGGGTAAGTGTTCTTCACCTAGAATTTATTATATTTCATGATTTTATCTTTATTTTTATTATTTAATTTGTGTTTTGGGTTGAGGAAAATGGAGATTTTTGAAGAAAATTTTCAAAATGAAAAATCATGATTTGAGGGACGAAATGGTATTAGAATTTGATAATTTTAGTATGGTTGAACTCGTATTGGAATGGGTGTTTCGGGTTTTGTGAAATTTGTCGGGTTCCGAGTTGCGAGCCCGGGGGTCGACTTTTGGGTCGATTTTTAGATTTTGATAAAGAATGAGGCTTTATGATCCGGATTAATTTCTTATGAGTTTTATTTGTGCTTTGAAGTTATTTTGATTAGATTTGAGCCGTCCGGAGGCCATTTCATCTAGAAGATCATTTTAGAGTATCGGTCTGTCTTCTCTGAGGTAAGTATCTTGCCTAACTTCGTGCGGGGGAACTACCCCTTAGGATTTGAGTCTTCTATGCTATTTGCAGTCCGCGTACGCGAGGTGATGAGTACGTGCTCAGACTTATCTTCGGAAAATTGGCCTTTTTGGGATTCTTAGGTCTTTATATTTATTGAATATACAGTTGTTCTCATTATGATTACGTTTCTTAATTTTCAGTTTCACAACTAACTTCTCTAATTAGAACTAATTGCTTAATGATCCACTCTTGTTGTTCATTTAATTCATATGTGCCTTAACTAAAATTGTTATCTCTCTATTGTCGTGTTGTCTTTTCCCTAACTGCTTATCTTTATCTGAAATTATAATTATCTCTCCAGTAGTTGTTCATCCTTAATTGAGGCAAATGATTATCCTTATACTACTTATCCTTAATTGAAGTTGTTGTATCTCTCTCTTAATTTCCCAACCTTAAAAGAAGTTAGATATCCTATATTTTAGTTGATTTGTCCTTATTTGGAATTATTCGTCTTGTGTTAGCTACCTCGCTGTCGAACGGTACATTGTGGACTATTGTTACATAATATTTCCTTTCTTGATGAGTTGTTCGCATTATGACTAACATTCTCTATTGTTGCTACTCATTGTGAATTAGTTCCTCTGTTTCCTTGAGTTCTGGAATTTTCTAAGTTGACTAATTTGTCGTACCATTGTATTATTGTATTTATTGTGGTGATGCACGAGGTTTCTGCCATCCGGTTATTATTATTATTGTGATGCACGAGGTTTCTTCCGTGCGGTTGTTGTTATTTGTAATTCATGAGGTTTCTTCCGTGCGGTTGTGGTTATTGTGATGCACGAGGTTTCTGCTATGCAGTTGTTGTTATAAGATTGCAGGAGGTTTCTGCCGTGCTATTGTTACTATTAATATTTGCACTTGCGACGTGACAATGCGGGATATATATATATATATATATATATATATATATATATATATATATATATATATATATATATATATATATATATGGGTTGCGCATGTGGCAATACAATGTGGGAACATTGTTATGCACGTGTGGCGAGACAAGGCAGGCGCTTACATGTCAGGGATTGATTTGTGATGATTTGAGATGGCATAGGGGCATTCTTGTTGTTGATATTTGTGTAGTGGTACACTTACCTGTGTGAACTTTATCTTGCAAAAGCCGTGAGAAAATATTCTACGTGTTGTCCGTTCATTTTTCCTAATGCTTATTTGTTGGTATGGACTATGTTAGGACACTTGTACATAAGCATACACGTGGTTAAGCACTCTTATCGGATAAGAGGTGTTCTTGATATTGTTGGGCATAGATGCTCACCCTTGTTTACTTGTCTTCTACGTGAGAATGGCTCAATTAAGATTCAGGTATTGAGACCCGTGAGTGGTAATTTGTCTGAGGTTCGGTACCTCGTGGAGTTTGTTGACTAAAACCTGATATAAAAGCGATTGTAGTTGCTGAGTTATTACTTGTCCTTGCTGTATTTGTGATTCCGGATTTAGGTTGTGTCCCATTTAATTTTTTGAGTCATTTTTATGGTATTCCGCTGATACTTGTTGTTTCCTCTCTTATTGTAATCACTGTATTGTTAGCCATATTGCATAGTTTTTATGTAGATATCATATTTCTGTTGTTCCTATACTTATACTTGTTCATTTTATTAGACTAGTGGGTGTCTTGACTGTTCCTCGTCACTACTCCACTGAAGTTAGTGTTGATACTTACTGGGCACCGCTGTGGTCTGATCATTCTACACACATGCACATTTTTGTGCAGATCCAGGTATTTGTCGTTAGCAGTTGTGCGGGTCGTTGCTGTGAAGACACAAGGTAAACCTGATGCTGCGTTCGCAGGCTTCGGAGTCACCTTCCTATTTTGTATTCATACTGTTTTACCTATTTCCAAACAATTGTATTTAGAAGTTGTAGCAAACTCTGTAGAGCGTATGACTTGTACTACCGATTTTGGGAATCGTACATTTTAAGAGATTTCTATTTCAAATTGTTGGATGTTATTTAAATAATGCTATTATTTCAATTAATGTTAGGCTTACCTAGTCCCTAAGACTAGGTGCCATCACGATACCCAAATAGAGGGAAAATTTGGTACATATATATATATATACACACACACACACACTCTGGTGGAGGAGGTGACTGCTAATCGAGAGTAGAGCTTATTGTTGAGAGAAGGATTTTACCACATATTGATACTTGTTTAATTCGTATACTTACTCTGCATCATATGTGTTTACTTCTTATTGTATATGTCTTATTGGACCAATAGTAAGTGTCGATGTCGACCCCTCATCACTACTTCTCTAAAATTATAATTATCTCTCTTGTAGTTGTTCATCCTTAATTGAGGCAAATGATTATCCTTATATTGCTTATCCTTAATTGAAGTTGTTGTATCTCTCTCGTAATTTCCCAACCTTAAAAGAAGTTAGATATCCTATATTTTAGTTGACTTGTCCTTATTTGGAATTATTCATCTTGTGTTAGCTCCCTCGTTGTCGAATGGTACATTGTGGACCGTTGTTACATAATATTTCCTTTCTTGATGAGTTGTTCTTATTATGACTAGCATTCTCTATTGTTGCTATTCCTTGTGAATTAGTTCCTCTATTTCCTTGAGTTCTGGAATTTATGAGTTGACTTATTTGTCGTACCATTGTATTATTGTCACTGTTGTCGTTGTATCTATTATGGTGATGCATGAGGTTTCTACCATGTAGTTGTTGTTATTGTGATGCACAAGGTTTCTGTCGTGCGATTATTGTTATAGTGATGCACGAGGTTTCTTCCGTGCGGTTGTGGTTATTGTGATGCACGAGGTTTCTGCTGTGCGGTTGTTGTTATGGGATTGCACGAGGTTTCTGTCGTGCTATTGTTACTATTGATATTTGCACATGCGGCATGACAAGGCGGGATATATATATATATATATATATATATATATATATATATATATATATATATATATATATATATATATATATATATATATGGGTTGCGCATGTGGCGAGCCAAGGCAGGCACTTACTTTATTATTGAACACGTGGCAAGATAAAATGGGCTGTGTCAGGGATTGATTTGTGATGATTTGGGATGGCCAGGGGCATTCTTGTTGTTGATATTTGTGTAGTGGTACACTTACCTGTGTGAACTTTATCTTGCGAAAGATGTGAAAAAATATTCTACATGTTGTCCGTTCTTTTTTCCTTATGCTTATTTGCTGGTATGGACTATGTTAGGACACTTGCACAAGCATACACGTGGTTAAGCACTCTTATCGGATAAGAGGTGTTCTTGATATTGTTGGGCATAGATTCTCACCCTTGTTTACTTTCCTTCTATGTGAGAATGGCTCAATTAGGATTCAGGTATTGAGACCCGTGAGTGGTGATTTGTCCGAGGTTCGGTACCTCATAGAGTTTGTTGACTAAAACCTGATATAAAAGCGGTTGTAGTTGCTGAGTTATTACTTGTCCTTGCTGTACTTGTGATTCCGGATTTAGGTTGTGTCCTATTCACTTTTTCGAGTCATTTTTATGGTATTCCGCTGATACTTGTTGTTTCCTCTCTTATTGCAATCACTGTATTGTTAGCCGTATTGCATAGATTTTATGTAGATATCATATTTCTATTGTTCCTATACTTATACTTGTTCATTTTATTAGACCAGTGAGTGTCTTGACCGTTCCTCGTCACTACTCCACCGAAGTTAGTCTTGATACTTACTGGGCACCGCTGTAGTGTGCTCTTTCTACACTCCTGCACATATTTGTGCAGATCCAGGTATTTGTTGTTACCAGTTGTGCGGGTCGTTGCTGTGGAGACACAAGGTAAACCTCATGCTGCGTTCGCAGGCTTCGGAGTCACCTTCCTATTTTGTATTCATATTGTTTTACCTATTTCCAAACAGTTGTATTTAGAAGTTGTAGCAAACTCTATAGAGCTTATGACTTGTACTACTGGTTTTGGGAATCGTAAATTTTAATAGATTTCTATTTCAAATTGTTGGATGTTATTTAAATAATGCTATTGTTTCAATTAATGTTAGGCTTACCTAGTCCCTAAGACTAGGTGCCATCACGATGCCCAAATTGAGGGGAAATTGGGGATATATATATATATATATACCCAAATAGAGGGAAAATTTGGTACATATATATATATATACACACACACACACACTCTGGTGGAGGAGGTGACTGCTAATCGAGAGTAGAGCTTATTGTTGAGAGAAGGATTTTACCACATATTGATACTTGTTTAATTCGTATACTCTGCATCATGTGTGTTTACTTCTTATTGTATATGTCTTATTGGACCAATAGTAAGTGTCGATGTCGACCCCTCATCACTACTTCTCTGAAATTATAATTATCTCTCTTGTAGTTGTTCATCCTTAATTGAGGCAAATGATTATCCTTATATTGCTTATCCTTAATTGAAGTTGTTGTATCTCTCTCGTAATTTCCCAACCTTAAAAGAAGTTAGATATCCTATATTTTAGTTGACTTGTCCTTATTTGGAATTATTCATCTTGTGTTAGCTCCCTCATTGTCGAATGGTACATTGTGGACCGTTGTTACATAATATTTCCTTTCTTGATGAGTTGTTTTTATTATGACTAGCATTCTCTATTGTTGCTACTCCTTCTGAATTAGTTCCTCCGTTTCCTTGAGTTCTGGAATTTCTGAGTTGACTTATTTGTCGTACCATTGTATTATTGTCACTGTAGTTGTTGTATCTATTATGGTGATGCATGAGGTTTCTACCATGCAGTTGTTGTTATTGTGATGCACGAGGTTTCTATCGTGCGATTATTGTTATAGTGATGCACGAGGTTTCTGTCATGCGGTTATTGTTATAGTGATGCACGAGGTTTCTTCCGTGTGGTTGTGGTTATTGTGATGCACGAGGTTTCTGCTGTGCGATTTTTGTTATGGGATTGCACGAGGTTTCTGCCGTGCTATTGTTACTATTGATATTTGCACATGCGGCGTGACAAGGCGGGATATATATATGTGTGGGTTGTGCATGTGGCAAGACAAGGTGGGAACATTGTTATGCAAGTGTGGCGAGACAAGGCAAGCACTTACTTTATTATTGCACACGTGGCGAGACAAGATGGGCTGTGTCAGGTATTGATTTGGGATGGCCAGGGGCAATCTTGTTGTTGATATTTGTGTAGCAGTACACTTACTTGTGTGAACTTTATCTTGCGAAAGATGTGAAAAACTATTCTACGTGTTGTTCGTTCTTTTTTCTTTATGCTTATTTGCTGGTATGGACTATGTTAGGACACTTGCACAAGCATACACGTGGTTAAGCACTCTTATCGGATAAGAGGTGTTCTTGATATTGTTGGGCATAGATTCTCACCCTTGTTTACTTTCCTTCTACGTGAGAATGGCTCAATTAGGATTCAGGTATTGAGACCCGTGAGTGGTGATTTGTCCGAGGTTCGGTACCTCATAGAGTTTGTTGACTAAAACCTGATATAAAAGCGGTTGTAGTTGCTGAGTTATTACTTGTCCTTGCTGTACTTGTGATTCCGGATTTAGGTTGTGTCCTATTCACTTTTCCGAGTCATTTTTATGGTATTCCGCTGATACTTGTTGTTTCCTCTCTTATTGCAATCACTGTATTGTTAGCCGTATTGCATAGATTTTATGTAGATATCATATTTCTATTGTTCCTATACTTATACTTGTTCATTTTATTAGACCAGTGGGTGTCTTGACCATTCCTCGTCACTACTCCACCGAAGTTAGTCTTGATACTTACTGGGCACCACTGTGGTGTGCTCTTTCTACACTCCTGCACATTTTTGTGCAGATCCAGGTATTTGTTGTTACCAGTTGTGCGGGTCGTTGCTGTGGAGACACAAGGTAAACCTGATGTTGCGTTCGCAGGCTTCGGAGTCACCTTCCTATTTTGTTTTCATATTGTTTTACCTATTTCCAAACAGTTGTATTTAGAAGTTGTAGCAAACTTTATAGAACTTATGACTTGTACTACTGGTTTTGGGAATCGTAAATTTTAAGAGATTTCTATTTCAAATTGTTGGATGTTATTTAAATAATGCTATTGTTTCAATTAATGTTAGGCTTACCTAGTCCCTAAGACTAGGTGCCATCACGATGCCCAAATGGAGGGGAAATTGGGTGTGTGTGTGTGTGTATATATATATATATATATATATATATATACATACACACACACACACTCTGGTGGAGGAGGTGACTGCTAATCGAGAGTAGAGCTTATTGTTGAAAGAAGGATTTTACCACATATTGATACTTGTTTAATTTGTATACTTACTCTGCATCATATGTGTTTACTTCTTATTGTATATGTCTTATTGGACCAATAGTAAGTGTCGATGTCGACCCCTCATCACTACTTCTCTGAAATTATAATTATCTCTCCTGTAGTTGTTCATCCTTAATTGAGGCAAATGATTATCCTTATACTGCTTATCCTTAATTGAAGTTGTTGTATCTCTCTCTTAATTGCCCAACCTTAAAAGAAGTTAGATATCCTATATTTTAGGTGACTTGTCCTTATTTGGAATTATTTGTCTTATGTTAGATCCCTCGCTGTCGAATCGTACATTGTGGACCGTTGTTACATAATAATTCCTTTCTTGATGAGTTGTTCTTATTATGACTAGCATTCTCTATTGTTGCTATTCCTTGTGAATTAGTTCCTCCGTTTCCTTGAGTTCTGGAATTTCTAAGTTGACTTATTTGTCGTACCATTGTATTATTGTCACTGTTGTTGTTGTATCTATTGTGGTGATGCACGAGGTTTCTACCATGCAGTTGTTGTTATTGTGATGCACGGGGTTTCTGCCGTGCGGTTGTTGTTATTGTGATGCACGAGGTTTCTTCCGTGGGGTTGTGGTTATTGTGATGCACGAGGTTTTTGCTGTGCGGTTGTTGTTATGGGATTGCACGAGGTTTCTTCCATTCTATTTTTACTATTGATATTTGCACATTCGGCGTGACAAGGCGGGATACATATATGTATATATATGTGTGGGTTGCGCAGGTGGCGAGACAAGGTGGGAACCTAGTTATGCAGGTGTGGCGAGACAAGGCAGACACTTGCTTTATTATTGCACACGTGGCGAGACAAGATGGGATGTGTCAGGGATTGATTTGTGATGGCCAGCGGCATTCTTGTTGTTGATATTTGTGTAGTGGTACACTTACCTGTGTGAACTTTATCTTGCGAAAGCTGTGAGAAAATATTCTATGTGTTGTCCATTCTTTTTTCCTTATGCTTATTTGCTGGTATGGACTATGTTAGGATACTTGCACAAGCATACATGTGGTTAAGCACTCTTATCAAATAAGAAGTGTTCTTGATATTGTTGGGCATAGATGCTCACCCTTCTTTACTTGCCTTCTACGTGAGAATGGCTCAATTAGGGTTCAGGTATTGAGACCCGTGAGTGGTGATTTGTCCGAGGTTCGGTACCTCGTGGAGTTTGTTGACTAAACCCTAATGTAAAAGATGTTGTAGTTATTGAGTTATTACTTGTCCTTGCTGTATTTGTGATCCCGGATTTAGGTTGTGTCCCATTCTCTTTTCTAAGTCATTTTTATGGTATTCCGCTGATACTTGTTGTTTCTTCTCTTATTGCAATCACTATATTGTTAGCCATATTGTATAGTCTTTATGTAGATATCATATTTCTGATGTTCTTTTTCTTATACTTGTTCATTTTATTAGACTAGTGGTGTCTTGACTGTTCCTCATCACTACTCCATCGAGGTTAGTCTTGATACTTACTGGGCACCGTTGTGGTGTGCTCATTCTACATTTCTGCACATGTTTGTGCAGATCCAGGTATTTGTCGTTAGCAACTGTGCGGGTCATTGCTGTGGAGACTCAAGGTAAACCTGTTGATGCGTTCGCAGGCTTCTGAGTCACCTTCCTATTTTGTATTCATACTGTTTAACCTATTTCCAAACAATTGTATTTAGAAGTTGTAGCAAACTCTGTAGAGCTTATGACTTGTACTACTGGTTTTGGGAGTCGTAAATTTTAAGAGATTTCTATTTCAAATTGTTGGATGTTATTTAAATAATGTTGTTATTTCAATTAATGTTAGACTTACCTAGTTCCTAAGAGTAGGTGTCATCACGATACCCAAACGGAGGGGAAATTGGGTATATATATATATATACACTCTGGTTGTGGAGGTGACTGCTAATCGGGAGTAGAGCTTATTGTTGAGAGAAGGATTTCACCACATATTTATACTTGTTTAATTCGTTTACTTACTCTTCCCCATATCTGTTTACTTCTTATTGTATATGTCTTATTGAACCACTAGTAAGTGTCGATGTCGACCCTTCATCACTACTTCTCTAGGGTTAGGCTAGATACTTACCGGGTACACATTGATTTGTGTACTCATGCTACAGTTGCTACACATTTTTGTGCAGGTACATATATGTCTGTTGAGCTTTTGTGCGCAAAGGCGTGGATGATGCGGGGACTTACCGTGAGTTGCATTTTATGTTACGATTCGCAGCTTGCAGAGTCTGCATCTGAGTTATTTATATTCTCCTGTCTATATTGTACTCCATACAGATGTTGTAATGTATTATATTTCCTAGTTGACACTTATGTACTTGTGACACCAGGTTTTGGGGGTGCTTATGGGTAGTTCATTATTGTAGTCGTGAAAATATTATCAGTTACCCTATAAAAAATTTATGTCTTACTACTTAATTGATGAAATTATGATTTCCAAAATACTAAAAGGAGTAATTAAGTTAATCACCCACTATTGGCTTGCCCGACGGCGGTGTTAGGCGCCATCACGACCTCTAGTGAATTTTGGGTCGTGACAACAGGCAAGCCTATGGTACGTCTTTTGTGGCATATGAATATTTTTTCTGAGAGTGAGTGAATTCTTTCTATCTTGAGTTCCAAATTGTTCTTAAATTTTATTTTGTGTGGAACTACTCTCTATTGTGGTGTGAGGGCACTTGATTCATGAAGGAAAGGTAATGCTTGACCTCTGTGTTAGAGTAAGTTAGCGGGTTATAAATAATGCGTGGTGCTTTTGAGTCAATTTTTGAGGCTAGGATGTTACGGTATTGTGCTTAATCTGTTTTAAATATTCTTGGTGTGATGAGTTATTAGAGTTGTTGAAAAAAACGGTTGTGTCTATATGAAGTGTAGTTTGATTGCTCGAGGACGAACAATGGTTTTAGTGTGGGGTGTTGATGGTAGGCTATAATTGCATATTTTAGTCGCTTGTTGCACTCTAATTTACTACACTTTATTCATATTTGAGCTTTAATTGATAGTGTTTTGCACTTATTGTGTGTTTTATGCCTTGTAGGAGTGATTGTGAGCTGTATAGATATTATCGAATGCATTCAAGCTATTTGGAGCTTTGAAGTCTGAGTAAAAGCCCAAGGGATTAAGTCGGGATCGTGTTCGGGGGTCGAGGACCAAGTCTGGACGTCAAAATGCACGAAAAATCCGTACTTTGAAAAACCCTCACTGCCACGGTGCGTGGGGAGGCGCATGGGGCGGTGCGGCTGTAAAAATCTCTGCTGCTTGTCAGAATTAACTCTCTGGATTTCGCGCCTGTGCAATTTGTACAGAGTGAAAATCCAATTTCGGGCAGGAGAAGGTGGTTTCATTCGGGCCCGACCCTACTTGGTATAAATACATGGAAAACGTTATTTTATGGACTTTTTGACACATATTCGACCTAAAAAGACTAAGGAGGAGTTGGAAGAACACGAGCACGAGGATATCATCATTCCTTCCTCACTCAAGAGCCGAGTTTGGATTGAATTTATGTTTTCCTATACTTCAACTTTATTTTTGATTGCTCCATATCTATGGAGTAGTTCTCTTTAGGGTTTGATGGATTTGGTGTATTGATGATTGTTTGTGGATTATAACTCTATTTTTATGCATTGAATCGTTTTGGATGATTTAATTGTTGCATCTATATTCACTTGTTCATGTAATCGAGAGAGGCATAACTTGTGATATCTTTGCATGATATTATTGGTTGAGTTCATTAATTCTTCTTAGTAATCGAAAGAGGCTAGTTGAATCATTGATTAAACCTAGTTAGGAGGATAATCGAGAGAAGTTCTCCTACAGACTAATCCACTATGCATTCTTGCATATCTTCACGTGCTTAAATTGGTTCATCTTGTGAGGTTAAGACTTAATCGAGAGAGGAGTTTTTGCCTAATGTTTGAACTAATAATCGAGTGAATTCGAGAGAGGATTTTTTTTCCTAACGTTTGAACTAATAATTGAGTGAATTCGAGAGACTCACTTGAACATTAGAAGTGAATTATCTGGAGTTAGATCTCGAACAATTATCCTGCACCTATCATATCAACCCTATCTTCTCCAATTGATAACTTCCTTGCTTATTTGTGTTGCAATTGTCATTAGTCAATAGCTTTAGATTCTTAGTTAATTGTAGTTAAAAATCATAGAAATCTCAATTGTTGATCATCTTAGATAGCAATCATGCTAGAAACTACAAGAACACTATTTAAATCCAATCCATGTGGATACGATATTATACTATACTATATTGACTAGCGAGAATAATTTAAGTGTGTGTTTCGAGCTCATCAGTTGACTTATGTGTAAATGGCCCTGGAATAGAATTTTGATGGTGGTGATAGCTCTGTATGGTGATTTTGGACTTAGGAGTGTGTCCGGATAGTGATTTGGAGGTCCATAGTTGATTTTGGCTTGAATTGGCAAAGGTTGGGAAATTAGAAGTTTGAAGAGTTGAGAAGTTTGATAAAGTGTTGACTTTGTAATTAACATACTCAGATTTTGATTCTAGAAGCTGGAATAGGTCTGTTGTATCATTCATGACTTGTGTGCAAAATTTGATGTCAATAGAAGTTGATTTGATAGGTTTCAGCATCGATTGTAGAAGTTGGATTTCCTTAGTTTTCATTAGGCTTGAATTGGGGTGTGATTTTTTATGGTGTTTGATGTGATTTGAGGCCTCGAATAAGTTCGTATCGTATTTTAGGACTTGTTGTTATGTTTGGTTCAGGTCCAGAGGCCTCGGATGGATTCCAGATGGTTAACGGATAAAAAGTTGGACTTGAAACATTGCTGAGATTTTTGCCTTCTGGTGTGATCACACATGCGAGGGGATTTTCCGCAGGTGCGGCCGAAGTGGTGCAGAAGAGGAGTTGGGGCTGGCCTGGGGTGTGTCGCAGGCGCAAGGAATGTTCCGCATATGCAAGCCTTCAAATGCGAACAAGGCTTCGCAGATGCAGAGAATGGGTAACTGAAGTTGGCTTCGCAGAAGCGGACGGGTGGGTACAGAAGCGCTTCCGCAGGTGCGAACCTTGTGGACTTAAGTGAATTTCGCATAAGCGGAGTTTTTATCGCAAAATTGATTCCGCAAGTGCAGAGTTTGGGGTTGTAGAAGCGATTGGAACTGGGCAGTGTTTAAATTTAAGCGTTCTGAGATTGTAATCATTTTGGACTTTGCAAGCTCGGATTAAGGCAATTTTTGAGAGGGGTTTCTAGTGATTTCTTGAGGTAAGCCACCTTTGATCATTTTTATTCAATAATATTGATTACCTACTGAATTTCCTACCTAGTTTATGTGTTTTTAAGGTGGAATTTTGGGAGTTTTGGGCTAGGGATTGGAGAGTAAAATTTGGGAATTTGAGTGACGATTTGGTATCGAAATTTGGTAAATTTGGTATGGTTGGACCCATGGTTGAATGTGTGTTCGGATTTTGTAACTTTCATTAGTTCTGAGACGTGGGCCTGGGCTTGACTTTTGAGTTGACTTTTTGACTTTTGATTTAGAACTTAGCATTTTTATATGGAATGGATTCTTATAGCTTGTGTTGATTATATCGAGTTGTTTGTGGCTAGATTCGAGGCGTTCGGAGGCCGATTCGCGAGGCAAGGGCTTATTAGAGTAGAGGTTTGCACGGTTTAAGGTAAGTAACACTTCTAAACTTGGTTCTGAGGGTAAAAATCCCTGAATTATGTGTTATGTGATTGGTGTTCTGGTGACGCACATGCAGGGTGACGGGTGTGTGGGCGTGCACCGTAGAAATTTTGATCTGATTGATTTCGTGGTATTGTGTTGTCATCACACCTTGTAGCCATTCATGTGATCTCTATGTGTTAGAGTAATTAAGCTGCAGATTTATGTTAGAAATCATATTAGGCTATATGTTAATCCTGTTGAGACACACTATGGTAATTTCTGCTGTTAAATTACTTGCGTAAATGGCAATTTTGTACTCAGTCACATCCATCATTTGCATATCATACTTCCGTGTTTGTTACTGTCATTGTTATGTTATATATCATTGTTTGGGCCAATTGTCATGAGATTTGTAAGCTCGAGAGACTGGCAAGATTGATGACTGGGTTGGGGCCCGAGAGGCATGTTGTGAGTGAAATTGTGGATCGGGTTGCACGCCGCAACAGGCCTTATGGCTATATGTGGATCGGGTTGCACGCTGCAACAGGCCTTATGGCTATATAAGGATCGGGTTGCACCGCAATAGGCCTTATGGCTATATGTAGATCGGGTTGCACGCCGCAACAGGCCTTATGGCTATATGTGGATCGGGTTGCATACCGCAACATGCCTTATAGGCTTTATTATTATTAATGGGATTGGGCTGCGTGACTGAGTGTGACGAGCGAGAATTGAGACAGTCATATTGATTAGTATGAGAGTGTGAGTACGTGAGGTTTTCATTGTGTTGCATCATATACAATATGCATATTGGCATGTAGATATAGAGATGTGATATTCCTCATATCAGTCACACTTGGCATATTTATCTATATTGAGCTTAACTGTTAAACCTGAAAGCATGTCTACATTTCCTGTATTGTGTACGAACAGATAATGAGTTTTCTTGGAGATATTATTGCCCTATTTCCTGTCATTTCTGCACTGTTAAACTCTGTATTTGTATTGTATTGGTTGAGCTCATCACTGCTTTTAGCCCAAAGGTTAGTCTTGTTAGTTATTGAGTTGGTTGTACTCACACTACACTCTGCACTTCGTGTGTAGACCCATGTATTTTCGGGCACCGTGGTTGCTGATCTTGGAGTTTTTACCCATTCTGACATTATCGAGGTAGCTGTTTGGCGTCCACAGACCTTGACTTTCCTCCTCTATCTCTCAATTTTATTTATACTATTCTACCTTCTTATACACTATTTCAACCTATGTTATTGTATAGATGCTCATGTATTCAGTGCCACCCGAATTATGGGAAAATTGTATTTGAGTCGCAGTTGTTCATATCGACTATTTATGAGAGTTATTACAATTAAACTTGCTTCATCTTATTTTTAATATAAAAATGCATAGTTTTACTATGATTGTCGGGTTGCCTAAGTTCTGTGATAGGCGACATCACGACATGTTGAGTTTTGGGTCATGACAAGTTGGTATCATAGCCTAGGTTACATAGGTCTCACGAGTCATGAGCAGGTTCAATATAGTCTTGCGGATCGGTACGAAGACGTATGTACTTATCATCGAGAGGCTGACGAACCCTTAGGAAAACTTCACATTCTTGTATTCTTCTCGTGCGAATTTGTTGATTTCGGGAACTAAACTTCTGTTGTTCTATTCTCACATAAATGGTGAGGACACGTGCTACCGGATCAGGCGGATGGCCACCAGTACCACCAGCTAGGGCCATGAGAGGCCGAGGCCGAGGTGCAGCTCGTACAAAAGCTAGAGCAACATCTGTAGACTCACCAGTTGCTCGAGCTCAGAGGCAGATTCTAGATGTGGTTGAGCCAGTAGAACCAGCTCAAGCGCCAGCTGTTCCTATTCTGATTCCAGGCCTTCAGGAGGCTTTGGTCCAGTGATCACGCCCAACTATGCCTTATAAAAAGTATTAGGCAGTCGTTGCAAATATAATCCAGTTTACAAGTCCGGAGTCGAATCCCACATGGAAATAACGTGTTAATTACAATTAATAGTTTTGCACGAATTCAAGTAATGAACTTTCAGAAATATTATATAACAACTTGAGAGTTTACTAACTAACATCAAAGTAATTAAAAATATAGTAATTTATACCTAACAAGGTAAATATTATAGACAAAATTTGGAAAAGTCTAAGGTTATGATTTCCACTATTGCCGGAATCTTCCCCGCTATGCTTCCTATAAATTCGCCTAAATATTTTCTACCGATCGTGAGTACTTTAAGTGTCGTATCTCTCTCTCGAGTAACTACTACAATTTACTAGATGTATTCTCTCGAACTACACTAGCTGGTACTAATTTACCGCTCACGTTGATCGCACCAAGGCTTTGTTATCTCTAATCCTGCCTTTAAACCATCCGTATCGATCTCTCAACTACGTTAGGAGTGATGTTGTTCGATAACTATATAAATGTGCACTCTCTCTCGAGCAATATACACACTAAATAGGCAAAGTTAATTGAGAGCTAGCTCTTCAATTAACAACAATGAAAATATAGTTGAACAAGTAGAAAAAAATCAAAGGCAAATCTGTATTAAACGCAGTAAAGAATCATCTTCCAATAGGTTCCATCAAACCTTATATAAGAGAGTTTAGCTACTCATAAATACAACAACAATCAACATAATGTTTAAATACATTAAACTACAAAGTAAAGAGATAAAGGAAGGGAAAACTCGTTTGGTTCTTGCTCCATAGTGCTTGTCAACCTATTTCTTCTCCAAAATCATGTCCAACCCTAGAATAACTCTTTTGGGGAGAATTTATGTCAATCCCCTGGTTCAATTTTGGGTTTGGGTCTTTTAACCCGCGACTTTTAATTACTGTGCTATAGACTTCGTGAAGCCTGATCTATAGCGCGGTCTAAACTTTGCTGGGCGAGCTATGTAGCGCGGTATAAACCGTGCTGGGCGAGCTCTGTAGCGTGGTATAAACCATGCTAGGCGAGCTCTGTAGCATAGTCTAAACCGTGCTAGGCAAGCTCTGTAGCACAGTCTAACCCGTGTTAAGCCTGGTCTATAGCACGGTTTGGATACTTGATGCTTTTTTGGTCTTTTCTTGTATTTTTGTCCTCGGTTTGTGAAATTTTCATTTGATGATTCCTTCCGATGTTCCTACACATAAAACAACATAATTTAGCTCAAATAGCGCACAATAACCCATTACACCAACAAAATATAGGACGAGTAATGTCACGACCCAAACTAACCCATGTCGTGATGGATTCGTATCAGAGCCTAGGTTACATAGGTTTCACGAGTCATGAGCGGGTTTAGTAGAGTCTTGAGGATCGGTACGGATACATCTATACTTATCTTCGAGAGGCTGCAGTACCTTTAGAAAACTCCACATTCTTGAATTCTTGTCTTGCAAATCTGTTGACTCTAGTAACTAAACATATGTTGTTTCATTCTCTCACAGATGGTGAGGACTCGTGCTACCGATCAAGAGGGCCAGCCATGAGTACCACCAGCCAGGGCCGCGAGAGGCCGAGGCCATGGTAGGGGCATAGGTTTAGCTCGTACAGTAGCTAGGGCAGTACCTGCAGATACACCGGTTGTCCTAGATTAGGACCAGGTTCTAGTTGTTGATGCACCAGCTCAGACACCACTTGTGCCTATTGTGATTCCATGCCTTCAGGAGGCCCTAGCTCATATTTTGACAGCATGTACTATCATTGCTCAGGCGGTATCTATCTCGACGGCCGCAGCCACTTCTCAGGTCGGGGGAGGCACTCAGACTCTTGTCGCTCACACACCCGAGCAGGTTGTTTAAGGACTTCAGACATCGGAGGCACTACTAGCCCAGCCAGTTGCAGTTGCACAAGATTATGTGGTTCATGCTATGCCTGAGGATGACTAGCGTAGGTTGGAGAGGTTTGGGAGACTCCAGCCACCACCTTTCAGTGGCACAGAGAGAGGATGCTCAGGACGTTTTGGACAGGTGTCAGAAGATACACCATACTGCTGGTATTCTGGAGACTTATGGGGTATCCTTCAATACTTTTTAGTTTTTCAAGGCTACATTCAGATGGTGGGAGACTTACGAGAGGTGTAGGCCTGTTAGCGTAGCACTTCTTACTTGGCAGCAGTTCTCCGTGGTCTTTTTGGAGAAGTTTGTGCCTCGATCCTGCAGAGAGGAGCTGCGCAGACAGTTTGAGCGGCTTCGCCGGGGTGATATGTCTGTGATGCAGTATGAGATGCGGTTCTCTGAGTTGGCCCGTCATGCTATCTGGTTGGTTCCCACGGACTGGGAGAGGATCATGAGGTTTATTGATGGCCTCACTTATCAGCTACAGTTGCTCATGACCAAAGATAGGGTTTTGGGTGCTACTTTTGATGAGGTTGTCGACATTGCTCGGCAGATTGAGATTGTTCGCGGTCAGGAGAGGGTTGAGAGAGAGGCCAAGAGGCCTCATGGTCAGGGTGGATTAGGCGGTGCTTAATTTGGGGGCCAGTTCCAGCACGATAGAGGTCGTCATTTCAGACAGTCTCAGTTAGCTCGGCCATTTCACCGTGGTGCATCGTCTGGCCATGGTTCTCACAGTTCTCATCAGGGTCACTCATCACTTAGTGCCCTTCCAGCTCATAGTTCGTCCCGTGCTCCACCAGTTCAGGGCTCCTCTATGCCAGGTTCTTCTACCAGTTATCCTGGTGCCAGGGGTTCCCTTCAGTTCCCGCCACCAGCACCAGGGAGTTGTTTTGAGTGTGGGGGGTTTGGGCATATGTGGAGGCATTGTCCTCGTCGTCATGGAGGTCTATCTCAGCATAGGAATCAGACTCTGACTTCAGCACCAGTTACCTCACCACCCGCCTAGTCAGCTCGGGGTGGAGGTCAGTCAGTTAGGGGTTGCCCTAGAGGGGGAGACAGATCAGGGGGTGGCCAGGCCCATTTTTATGCCCTCCCAGCCAGACCAGAAGCTATTGCTTCAGATGCTGTGATTATAGGTATTGTCTTAGTTTGTCACAGAGATGCCTCAGTAGTATTCGACCCTAGTTCCATGTATTCATATGTTTCCTCGTATTTCTCCCATTTTCTAGATATGCCTCATGAGTCTTTAGTTTCATTTGTTCATGTATCTACTCCTGTGGACAATACTATTGTTGTGGACCGCGTATATAGGTCATGTGTGGTGACTATTGGGGGTCTGGAGACCCAAGTGGACCTTTTGCTGCTCAGTATGGTTGACTTTGATGTGATATTGGGTATGGACTGGTTATCTTCATGTCATGCTATTCTAGATTGTCACGCTAAGACGGTGACGTTGGCTATGCCGGGATTTCCGAGGGTTGAGTGGAGCGGTTTTGTAGATTATGTACCAAGTAGGGTGATTTCATATTTGAAGGCTCAGCGTATGGTAGAGAATGGTTGCCTATCTTATTTGGATTTTATGAGGGATGTTAGTACAGAGACTCCTGTCATTGATTTTGTTCCGGTGGTACGTGATTTTCCGGATGTGTTTCTTGCAGACCTACCGGGCATGCCACCTAACAGGGATATTGACTTCGGTATCGATTTGGTGCCGAGCACTCATCCCATTTCTATTCCACCGTATTGTATGGCACCAACGGAGTTGAAAGAATTGAAATAAAAACTTCAAGAACTCCTTTATAGGGGGTTTATTCGGCCTAGTGTGTCACCTTGGGGTGCACCGGTTCTATTTGTGAAGAAGAAGGATGGTTTCATGAGAATGTGTATTGATTACAGGTAGTTGAACAAGGTCACAGGCAAGAACAAGTATCCTTTACCTCGTATTGATGATTTATTTGACCAGCTTCAGGGAGCAAGGGTGTTCTCCAAGATTGATTTGAGGTCCGGTTATCACCAGCTGAAGATTCGGGATTTAGATATTCTTAAGACTGCTTTCAGGACCCGATATGGCCATTATGAGTTCTTAGTGATGTTTTTTGGGCTTACCAATGCCCCAGCAGCGTTCATGTATTTGATGAACAGTGTATTTCAGCCCTATCTAGACTCATTCATTATTGTATTCATTGATGACATCCTAGTGTACTCTCGTAGCCAAGAGGAGCACGCTCAACATTTGAAGATTGTATTACAAAGATTAAGGGAGGATAAGCTTTATGCAAAGTTCTCCAAATGTAAGTTTTGGCTCGGTTCAGTAGAATTCTTGTGGCACGTGGTGTCCAGTAAGGGTATTCAGGTGGATCCAAAGAAGATAGAGGCGGTGCATAGTTGGCCTAGACCATCCTCAGCCACGAAGATTAGAAGCTTTTTTGGTTTGGCGGGTTATTACCGTCGCTTTGTGGAGGGATTTTCATCTATTGCATGGCCCTTGACCAAATTGACCCAAAAGGGTGCTCCATTCAGGTGGTCGGACGAGTGTGAGGAGAGCTTTCAGAAGCTCAAGACTGCTTTGACCACAGCTCCAGTGTTAGTTTTGCCATTAGCTTTAGGTTCGTACACCGTGTATTGTGATGCCTCGAGGATAGGCATTGGTTGTGTTTTGATGCATGAGGGTAAGGTGATTTTCTATGCCTCGCGCCAGTTGAAGACCCATGAGAAGAACTATCTTGTCCATGATCTTGAGTTGGCAGCCATTGTTCTCGCCTTGAAGATTTGGCATCATTATTTGTATGGGGTTCATTGTGAGATCTAGCAGCATTTGTTTAAGTAGAAGGATCTTAATTTGCGTTCGCGGAGATGGTTGGAGCTTCTTAAGGACTATGATATCACTATTTTATACCATCCGGGGAAGGCCAATGTGGTAGCCGATGCTTTGAGTCATCGAGCGGAGAGTTTGGGGAGTTTAGTATATCTTCCAGCAACAGAGAGACCTTTGGCATTGGATGTTCAGGCCTTAGCGGGCCAGCTTATGAGATTGGACATTTCGAAGCCTAGTCGGGTATTGGCTTGCGTGGTCTCCAGGTCTTCTCTTTATGACCGTATCAGGGAGCGTCAGTATGATGACCCACACTTACTCATTCTTCAGGACAGGGTTCGGAGAGGTGATGCTAGGGATGTGACTATTGGTGATGACAGCGTGTTGAGGATGCAGGGCCAGATATGTGTGCCCATTATAGATGGGCTTCGAGAGTTGATTCTTGAGGAGGCCCACAGCTCGCGGTATTCCATCCATCGGGTGCCGCTAAAATGTACCAGGATTTGAGGCAGCACTATTGGTGGAGGCGGATGAAGAAGGATATAGTTGGGTTTGTGGCTCGGTGTCTCAACTGTCAGCAAGTTAAGTATGAACATCAGAGACCGCATGGCTTGCTTCAGAGATTAGAAATCCCAGAGTGAAAGTGGGAGCGGATCACCAGGGACTTCGTAGTTAGGCTCCCACGGACTTCGAGGAAGTTTGGTGTTATTTGGGTGATTGTTGATTGGCTGACCAAGTCCGCGCAGTTCATTCTAGTTGGTACTACTTACACTTTAGAGCGGTTGGATGAGATTAACATTCGAGAGATTGTTCGCCTGCATGGTGTCCCAGTTTCTATCATTTCAAATAGGGGCATTCAGTTTACACCGCAGTTTTGGAGGGCAGTTCAGCGAGAGTTGGGTACTCAGGTTGAATTGAGCACAGCTTTTCATCCTCAGACGGACGGTCAGTCCGAGCGTACTATTCAGATATTGGAGGACATGTTGCGCGCTTGTGTCATAGACTTTGGGGGTTCATGGGACCAGTTCTTGCTTCTCGTGGAGTTTGCATATAACAACAGTTATCAATCGAGTATTCAGATGGCTCCGTAGGAGGCTTTATATGGGAGGAGGTGTAGATCTCAGGTTGGATGGTTTAAGCCGGATGAGGCTAGGCTCTTGGTTATAGACTTGTTCCAGGATGCATTAGATAAGGTGAAATTGATTCAGGAGTGGCTTCACACGACGCAGTCTAGGCAGAAGAGCTATGCGGACAGGAAGGTCCATGATGTATCTTTCATAGCTGGGGAGAAGGTTTTGCTGAAGGTATCACCCATGAAGGGGCAAGTTGAACCCCCGGTTCATTAGGCCTTTTGAGGTGCTTCAGAGGATAGGGGAGGTGTCTTATAAGCTTGCCTTCCCACCCAGCTTGTCGAGCGTGCACCCAGTGTTTCATGTTTCCATGCTCCAGAAGTATATTGGAGATCCGTCCCATGTTTTGGACTTCAGCACGGTTCAGTTGGAGGGTGATATGACTTATGATGTGGAGCCGGTGGCTATTTTGGAGCGGCAGGTTCGAAGGTTGAGGTCAAAGGATATAGCTTCAGTGAAGGTGCAGTGGAAAGGACAGCCTGTGGAGGAGGCCACCTGGGAGACCGAGCGGGAGATGCAGAGAAGATATCCACGCCTATTCGAGACTCCAGGTATGTTTCTAGACCCGTTCGAGGACGAACGATTGTTTAAGAGGGGGAGGATGTAATGACCCGACTGGTCGTTTCGGGAGTTATAACCCCATTTCCCCCGTTTCTATTTCCTTCATGATCTTAAGCTATATTATGATATACCGGGTTAGTTGGTTCGGGTCCGGAGTGGTTTCGGACTGGAATGAGACACCTCGTCTCTTATTTAGAACCTTAAGTTGGAAAAGTCAACCGGATGTTGACCTATGTGTAAACAATCTCAGATTGGAATTCTGATGGTTCTGTTAGCTCTGTTAGATCCGTTAGGTGATTTTGGACTTAGGAGTGCGTCCAAAATGTAATTTGGAGGTCCGTGGTAGAATTAGGCTTGAATTGGCGAAATTGGAAATTTAGGTATTTTGGTCGGCAGTGGAAAATTTGATATCGGGGTTGGAATAGAATTCCAGAAGTTGGAGTAGGTTCGTAGTGTCATTTGTGATGTGTGTACAAAATTTGAGGTCATTCGGACGTGGTTTGATTGGTTTCGGCATCGGATGCCGAATTTGGAAATTTAGAAATTCTTAGGCTTGAATCAGAGGGTATTTTGGTGTTTGGATGTTGTTTTGAGTGATTCGAAGGTTCGACTAAGTTTGTATGTTGATATATGACTTGTTGGTATTTTTTGTTGAGGTTCTGAGGGCCTCGGGATGATTTCGGGTGGTTAACGGATTTGTCGAAGTTGGAAAAATACAGCCGAAGCTGCTTCTTCTGCTATTTCCGCACCTACGGAAGGAAGAGACGCAGGTGCGAGGCCGCTGGTGTGCATGGGAATTCCACAGGAGCAGGCAGTGCTGGGCTAGGCAGGATGCATAGGTGCGAGTTGGAGGTTGCATCTGCTAGCCCGCAGGTGCAAAACCTGGGACGCAGATGCGGAAAGGGGGACGTTGGTCAGGCTTCGCAGAAGCGGAGGAAATGCGCAGGTGCGCCATCGCAGGCGCAGGACTTTGGGCTGCAGATGCGGAACCTGGGCTACTAAGTGAGTTCTTCACCTGTGATGGATTTTCCGCAGGTGCGGTGGCGCAGAAGCATGAAAATACTCCGCAGGTGGGAAAACTTGGGCAGAAACCATAAATAGAACCCTTCGCGAATTTGGTTCATTTCCACCATTTTCAAGTCGGTGTTTGGAGCTTTTGGAGTGATTTTTGAAGGGTGATTCAAAGGCTATTAGTGAGGTAAGTTGCTTGAGCCCTAATATTCGTATATATATAGTGATTTTCCGTTGTTTAATCATGTAATTAGTGAAAATGAGGGGTAGGGCTTGGGATTTTTGGAGAAGTAATTTAAGGATTTGAAGGACCAAACGATGTCGGATGTTGATGAATTTGGTATGGTTAGACTCATGAGTGGATGGGATTTCTAGTTTTGTAAATTTTTTTGGATTTCGAGACGTGGGCCCGAGGGTCGGATTTAAGCCAATTTCGAGTTTTGGTCTAATTTTGTAGCTTTTCTTGTGGAATTCATTCCATTAGCGTATATTGATGGTATTGTACTGATTGTGAATAGATTCGGAGCATTTGGAGGCCGAGTCGAGAGACAAGAGAATCGCAGAGTAGGGATTTGATCGGTTTGAGGTAAGTAACGATTGTAAATCTAGTCTTGAGGGTATGAAACCCCGAATTTCGTATCATTCTACTATTGTGAGGTGATGCACATGCTAGGTGACGGGCGTGTGGGCGCGCACTGTTGGGGATTGTGACTTGGTCCGTCCCGTAGCAACTGTAAAGTTTCATATTTTTTTGAAACTATATGATACTTATATGTTTTAGAAAGAGTTTCTGTAAATTGGGCTGATTGCCATGTTTTGGGCCTTGTGCCAGTGCTGTGTGGACCCTTAGGGGCCTTTTCTTACTATCCTCTCACTGTTTTTGATTTAAAAATATATACTCAGTCATGGTTATACTTGTTTACTGCATAACTCAGTTTCCTTACTCTATTTTGATGCATATAATTTTTGTTTTGGGCTGAGTACCCTTTTTTTATTGAAATGCCCGAGTGGATTGAGAGGTTTATGACTGAGTTAGGCCGAGGGCCTGATTTGTGAGGATATTTATGTGATAGGGATGCACGCCGCAACATGTTTGATATAGGCCGAGGGCCTGCGTGATTTATGCCATGATTTGACTTGATATAGCGCTTGGGCTGAAGGAGCCCCTACAGAGTCTATACACACCCCTAGTGAGCGCAGGTACCTACTGAGTGCGAGTGTCGAGTGCCAAGTGCTGAGTGACTGGGAGGCATGAGTGACTGTGAGGTTTGCCCGAGGGGCTGTATACGAGTGATTGTGAGGTATGTCCGAGGGGCTGTTGTTTATGATTTCATCATTTTTTTCACCTTTTCATTTAGCCTCTGTTTGAAAACTGTTGAAAAATATCTTTAAATGATTTTACTGGAAATGGGTTTAAACGAGATGATTTGATTCAAACACTGATTTTTAAAGCATGTTGTACTTTACTAAATTTTTGTGATATGAACTTGATATGCTTTATTGCTCGTCACTACTGCTCAGTCTTTATTTATTGTTGTTATTTACTGAGTTGGTGTACTCACGTTACTCCCTACACCTTGTGTGCAGATCCAGGTGTAGTTGGGCACGGTAGCGGTTGTTGATTATTCTGATTGCAGATTTTCTCGGGGATAGCAAGGTAGTTGCTTGGCGATCGCAGCCCCTGCTCTTCTCCCTCTTATCTTCCTTTAGTTGTATTTAGCTATTTTTCAGACTATTTTAGTCTTGATATTGTCGGACAAATGGTAGTAGATGCTCATGACTAGTGACACCCCGATGTTGGGCTTTTCTTTTCCGCACTTTTGTTTTGATTTGAACTCTTTTACGAAGGTTTTTATGTTAAATAGACTTGATATCTTTAAAATAAAAATATCGGTTTGTTTTGAAAATGAGTCGGCTTGCCTAGTTCCATGATAGGCGCCATCACGACAGGGGTTAGTTTGGGTGGTGACAAGTAATGTGCTAAAAGTATGGCATTTTGGCGTCACATCACCACCCCATTCTTAACCGTTGCTCGTCCTCGAGTCAACCACCAATTCCTAGAGCACTTTTATTTTCTTTTAGCATATCTGAAGCACACCATACCTATGACTATGGTTGATAGCAATAATTAAACTTTTAGCATATGTCTTCGATACACATTTCCCTTAACTTTATGCCATACTTCAAATCTTGATTCAACAAAAGGACAACATGTTTCTAGCAATCCTAACCAATCCTAACCTCACAAACCGACTCAATATCACAATGAATTCATGGCTTGAACACTTAACATCATAGAGAAATCTAATAACATCACCTATCCCTTGCAAAATCATGTGCCCTCACAACAAGAATAATAGAGTAAGTTGAATCCACACATTCGAATCAAATGCTCAAATATATTATAAGGATTCTCATATATCAAAGAAATTCCTCACTCTCACAAAGAAGTCACATGCATGCACAAAGTGCCATGGGCTTTCCTATTATGTAAATCTTAACTAATGTAGGCTTGCTCGATCTAAAATCAATTAGGACTTTTTATGGTTGTAATGTTGGCTTAAGGACGGGTAGGATAAATTTAGGAATAGTGACTAACCCTCCCAAGAACTTTAACACATCACACAATAAACTTTAAGCGCAAATCCTTCAATCAACTTTAATTTCACAAATATTATCACCCTCAAAAATATTTTCTCTTTCTTTAAGCGCCACATTAATTCATACACACTAACAAGGACAAGATATGCTTATTTTCCTTTGCTATATATATTTTTTTTCTACACCTTCCTTCTAGTGGTGTATTCCTTACAATACAAGTGCACATTTAATTCTTTCATTGATTCCACTCAAAATCAACCCAGGTTTCATCCTTACTTCTTTTACCACTCATTTTATAATCAAAGTGCTTTAAGAGGTAAAAGGATTAAAACAATGATAATTAAGAACAGAGGGGTATAAGCTTATAATGTGATTGCCAAATAAAAGTTTATAGGCTCAAAAGGGTTGATTAGGGATAATTTTAATTGTGGTAAGTATTAATCTCAAACAAATCAAAGAAAGCCTAATATCATTTTTCAGATCGAGCAAAACATAAAATTTTGCTTCAACTCACATGTTGTGCAAGTTCTAGACTCTAATGCAATGATACAGACTAAATAATTTCTCACCACACTTGGTACATGACTCACTAAGGACGGTTCCATTCTAATTCTCAAACAATTATAAGTATTCACGGAGTCACAAAATATTAAACATTAAGCACAAAGTGACACAAGCCAAGAAAACGAGATATAGGCGTTAATAAACATGTTATCTAACTCAACAAGGCATCATAAGCAACTTCAAACCATAGGGAAGGTAATACACATGCTAGAGCTTAAATATGCTACTATCAAACAAGTCAAAAGGACGCCTAAAATTTTCATCTTTTTTCTTTTATTCCCTAAATCCTAATCTACTCTAAAAATATAAAAAATAAAAACTACTACCCGGTTCAATTACATCCCATGAAAAAGAAGCGAGGTACAAAGAAAAACCAATAGGGATTATTACTATCTAAAATAATAAGAATACATATATATATATATATATATATATATATATATATATATATATATATATATATATATATATATATATATATATATATATATTTATTTATTTATTTATTTATTTATTTATTATTATTATTTTTGTTAGACTTAAGTCCCTCAAGAAAACTGCCTAAGAGATCCATCGTCGGGAAAAGTACAGTCATTTTATTTTTTTATTATTATTAAATAAGGGAAAATACGAAAATAAAATAAACATTAAACAAACTAACTAATTAGTTTATCTAATATTTACAAATGACAGATAATACCTTCCACCCCACACTTAGATCATGCATTGTCCTCAATGCATATATAAATTCATAAACACAAAAATATGTAAGGAGGTCGGAAAAAGATTCCCTGATCAGACATCGTCCTCGCCCTCATCATTGAAGGCTCCATCTGCAGCTTAGGGCTGGCCTAATGGCCAAGCAAGTAAAGTCATTGCTTAGGGCCTCTTATTTGTAGGGGCCCCAAAATTTTCTGATATTTATTGTATTTGTCCATTTGTTTTAATAATATAAAGTATTTGAAAAGAAAAAAATGCAAGTTTCAAGGAAAGGGGACGTTGGAGAACAATTGGAAAAGGAATATATTTTGGGAATTCATGCCATATGCCTGAACATTCCACTATGTTGTCTCATTTATCTACCATTATTATTATAAATGAGCCCACATTCTTTATCTTTTTTTATCTTTCTCTACAAAGCCTTCTCTACATTCCAAATTTCCAATCTCATTCAGTTACTACCTCAAAATAAAAGAGAACACAAGTACCAACTGTTTGATTTGTTCTCAAATATTTTGGCCTTACATCAAGAATTTTGAAGTAGCGAAAGCTTATCAAATTATCTATTTGTTGTCTTGTTGAATCATGTTTGATCATTCTATATTTTATTATTTGCATCTAATTTTTAATTGTTTAGGATATATTTTATTTGTAAGTATATATTGTCTTTTTAGTTATTTATTAGAGTTGTAATATGTCAACTAGAAAATATGAATCCGGATGTTCAAAACGTCAAAAAAGAAAAAGTATTGAAACTCTAGTACAATCCCAAAAAGGAGCACTTGATAAATTTATAGCGAATAGTAAAAATTCTAAATCAAAAAATGTGGAAGATTTTATGATAGATGAACAAATCACTAATATAATTGAGATAGACAATAATAAAATTCAAGAAGAAGAGGAAGGAGGAGAAGTTGTCGAGAAACCTAACATATATCCTCAAGAAAAATAAGAAGTTCTAAATAAGTTGGATAATTATACTCTCAGGAACATATATGATCCTAGTCAATGGACTAGTATAGATACAAAGTTGAGAGATCTATTAGTAGAAAATGGGCCAATTAAAATTACTAACATAGATTTTCCAAAGGATAAATTCTTTAGATAATTTTCTACTACAAATTATATTCAAAAATTGGCTAATGGAGAAAGACATGAAAGAAGATGGTTAGTTTACTCTAAATATTTGGATAAGGTATTTTATTTTTGTTATAAGTTGTTTAATACGACTTCTAGCTTTTGTAGCAGTAAATTAGCTAGTGATGGTAGTAATGATTGGAAAAATATAAGTGTTAAGCTCAAAGCTCATGAAACATCAAAAGAGCATATTATTAATATGGGTGCATGTATTAATTTAGAAATGAGATTTCACAAAAGTAAAACAATTGATAAAGATGTTCAATAACAGATCAATAAAGATAGAGAGCACTGGAAAAATGTATTATCAAGAATTATTGCTGTGATAAAAACTCTTGGAAAAACTAATTTGGTATTTAGGGGGAAAAATGAAAAGATCTATCAAGAAAGTAACGGAATTTTTTGAATCTAATTGAAATGATTGCAGAATTTGATGAATCATGCAGGAACATGTTCGCCGAATTAAGCATGATAAAATTCATTATCATTACCTTGGACATAATATACAAAATGAATTGATAAATTTATTCTTAGTGAAATTAAGAATAAAATTATTGACAAAATTATAGAAACAAAGTACTTCTGAATCATACTTGATTGCAACCTAGATGCAAGTCATCAAGAACAATTGTCTTTTATATTACGGAGTATCGACATCACTGTAACTCCAGTAAGAATTACTGAATATTTTTTAGAATTTTTAAAAGTTGATGATACAAGTGAAAAAGGTCTTTTTGAAGTTATTGTAGATGAGATAAAAAATATTGGACTTGATATTGATAATTTAAGAGGACGAGGATATGATAATGGATCCAATATGAAGGAAAAATACTAAGGAGTGCAAAAAAGATTGCTCGACATAAATCATAGATCTTTTTATATACCATGTGGTTGTCATAATATAAATTTGGTACTTTGTGATATGGCTAATTCTTGTACCAAAGCTATATCATTTTTTGGAGTAGTACAACGATATATTCACTATTTTATTTTTCTACTAAGCGATGGAAAATTTTAAAAGATAATGTACCTAGCCTAACTCTTAAATCATTATCACAAACGCGTTGGAAAAGTCGTATTGAAAGTATTAAATCAATACGATTTCAAACTCCACAAATAAAAAATACTTTATTGAAATTAGTAGAAGTTAGTGAGGATCCAAAAACTAAAAGCGAAACTAGTTGTTTAGCAACTTATGAGTTTGAAAATTTTGAGTTTTTACTAGGTATGACTATTTGGTATGATATACTATTTGCAGTTAATTCAGTTAGCAAACATTTACAATCAAAAGATATGCATATTGATGTTTCCATAAGTCAACTTAGGGGCTTGATTTCTTTTTTCAAAAAATATAGAGAAGAAGGATTTGCAACTGCCATAAATTTTGCTAAGAAAATTGCATATGAGTTGAATATAGAATCTGAATTTCATAATAAATGTGTAATATATAGAAAGAAACAATTTGATGAGAATGTTGATAAGAAAATTACAAAATCTCTTGAAGAATCTTTTAGATTTGATTACTTCTTATACATAGTAGACCAAGCTATTTTTTCACTTCAAAGTGGATTTGAACAATTTGAAGCGTATGAAAGTGTTTTTGGATTCCTATTTAGTGGCAAAAAGTTGAGATCTCTAGATGATGAGAACTTAAAGAAAAATTGTCTTAACCTTGAATGTTCTTTGAAACATAATAGTAACCCTGATATTGATGGTTTAGACTTATTTTATGAATTAAAAGTTTTAAGGAAAATAATACATGTAGAAGATGATACTCTAATCGATATACTTAATCCTATAAGAAGACTTGATTCTTTTCCAAATGCTTATATTGCTTATAGAATAATGTTAACAATTCCTGTAACAATTGCCTCAGCGGAAAGAAGTTTTTCAAAATTAAAATTAATAAAATCTTACTTAAGATCAACAATGTCTCAAGATAGATTAAATGGATTAGCTATATTATCAATTGAAAAAGAATTATTAGAGAAAATCGATTATAAATAAATTATTAATAATTTCGCATCTCAAAAAGCTAGAAAAATAAATTTCAAATAAAATTATGAGTTTTCTTCCACAACAAAAATCTTAGGGGGCCCTTATTGAAGTTTGGCTTTAGGCCACAAATATCATTTAGTAGCCCCTGCTGTAGCTATCCACTCGTTATCCGCTGCTCCCTCCTCAACATCATCATTCGTACCTACATAAGTGAACGTTCCTCAATGATAAAGCATATGAATCAATTCAAAACATGGTCTTGCGATCCCACACTTAAGAGTTCACTATATGATGGTCAACCATTTTGAGGTTACTCAGACTTCACCTAATTATTTTAGCATGAGAATAAAACAATCGCAAAATGGTGTTTACCACAATTGCTATGCATATTGCTACTATTTATCCCGTCTAAACTTTCAATTTGGAGCGTTGCAATGCAACAAAGCATTAGTCATTACAATCTCGGAGAGAGGAACTCCATTTGGGCCAAGAATGTCTTTGAGGCATTTCAACAAACACTTAGCGTGCACTAGTGTTGTCAAAGTGGTTGTATAGATGTGAGATCGCCTCACCCTCCCCAAATATGCTTGGTAATTTCATGTTATCACCCTTGTACCCAACAACAATACCAATCCTATGGGGTTTATGGGATTAGGGCGAGCAAGCACATTGTTGCTATGACGATATACCCACAAGTTGTTGAATTCGCATTACTTAACTCTTGACAAAGAAAAGAGTTAGAAACAAACCTTAAATGATTAGGAGGATTAAAGTGTTCTTCAAATGAGGTCCAAAGTGATTTAAAGAGATGATGAGGAAGGTCTTCAATGAAATTTGTATGTGAGGGGAAGGGAAAAGGGACGAGTAGTGTATTGTGTAGAGTGAGGTGTGTGCGTTTGTGTAGTGTTTTAACAGAAAGAAGTTAGAAAACAAAGTGATATAAATAAGTTAGAAAACAAAGTGATATAAACAAGTTAGAAAACTAAGTGATGTTTTAATATAAACAAGTTAGAAAACTAAGTGATGTTTTAAAATAAACAAGTTAGAAAACTAAGTTTAAAAAAATATTAAAACACATTACCTGGCGAGGCGAAATACTAAGCAATCTTAGACACAGGCGACGCGAGCTTCTTATCGCACGGCAATGCTGGCGACGCTAGGGCTGCCGCGAGGTGGACCTCGCTACAACTCATGCGATGCGAGGTCCATAGCGAGCTGATTTTCTGGCTGGGCGAGGTCTGGTGCGAGGTAAGTTTGAAAAGCAATGAAAACTTACCTCGTGATAACCCGAGCGAAGCGAAGCAAACGCGAGCTGGACCTTGCGATTACCCGCGCGATGCGAGGCTACTCTTGCTGGGCAAGCTCCCAAGCAAGCACTGGAAAGTAGGATGTGAGGTTCATGTCGATCTATGAAGCTGAGCTTTTACAGCGAAAATGGGGAATGGCCAGTGAAACCAATAGCGAGCAAGAACCATTTCTGGCAACGCAAGAAAAGGAGCATGCGAGGCTATCTCTAATGCATGCGGAGAACCCGGCGATGCGAGATCACAATAAGAAACTTTCCTGGCGATGAGAGATCACAGCGAGAAACTTACCAGGCGACGCGACCTCATTAACGAGCTATGAAGAAGGAGACGTGAGGCGTAATGCCAGGATTTTTCTCGCTATTTCCCTTGCGACGTGAGGCTGCTCAAGATTGATCTCGCAATAACCCTCAATGGGCGAGCTCTATAGCACGCTAAAGACTAGGCGACACGAGCTTGAAATCACGCTGGACAGCAGGCGATGCAAGTTGTGCCACAAGATGAAAAGTTTGCTACGCGAGGTTTGCTTCCAGGTGCGTTGTGCATTGAACCGGGTGTCGCGAGGTATGCAGTGTTGTTTGGAGCATATGCATGTAATTTTTATTTCGTTTTGTAAACAACTCCAAGCGCCATAATTTCCATCATGCTCCATTACCTGTTCAGACACCAAGATTAAATTTAAAACTTGTTAGTGCATAAAACAAACGAAAATTTACAGTTAAGCTAAAATTAAGTACGAATTGGGTTGCCTCCCAATGAGCGCCTGATTTAACGTCGTGGCACGACGCATGCGATCAAACTTAAGGTTCACTCAACAATTGAGGCTCCTTCAAATGAATCACCGATACAACATTTTCCTCATTCATGCCAAGGTAATGTTTCAACCTTTGCCCATTAACTCTAAACTTGTTCGTTCCATCCTAGGATTCAATTTCTACGGCTCCACTTGAGAGTACTTGCACCACTCTAGATGGTCCCGACCATCTAGATTTTAGCTTTCCGGGAAATAGTTTCAATCTTGAATTATACAACAACACGACATCTCCGGGTTTGAAAATCCTCTCTTGAATATGCTTGTCGTGCATGATCTTCATCCTTTCCTTGTATAGCATGGTGCTTTCAAAAGCATGGTAACGGAACTCATCGAGTTCATGAAGTTTTGTGACTCTACTTGTACCAACGACCTCCATGTCAAGATTTAATTGCCATAATGCCCAAAAAACTCTATGTTCTAGCTCCACCGGTAAGTGACATGCCTTTCCGAACACCAATTTGTACGGTGATATACCAATCGGAGTTTTGAATGCAGTGCAGTAGGCCCATAGTGTATCATCCAATTCTTTTCCCAATCAGTCCTAGTAGCATTTACAGTTTTGGTCAAAACACTCTTGATTTCTCTGTTTGACACCTCAACTTGACCACTTATTTGTGGGTATACGGAGTGGCAACCTTATGGTGTACACCATATATTTCCAGCAACTTTGCGAAGGCTCGGTTGCAGAAGTGAGTTCCTCCATCACTAATAATCGCACTTGGACTTCCAAATCGGGTGAAGTTATTTTTTCTTAGAAAAGCCATAACTCCCTTCGCATCATTTGTTGGGAGTGCTACAGCTTCTACCCTTTTTGAAACATAGTCCACTGCTACTAGTATATACTTGTTGATGTATGAGCTAACAAATGGTCCCATAAAGTCGATTCCACATACATCAAATACTTTCACTTCTTGGATTGGGTTCATGGGCATCTCATGTCGACGGGAAATATTCCCCGTCCTTTGACACTCATCACAGCTCTTTACCCAAAAATGTACATCTTTAAACAACGTCGGCCAATAGAAACCCGACTCCAAAACTTTAGCAGTACTCCTCTAAAATGACCCCCATAAGGCAAAGCATGACATGCCTGCAAAACAGAAGCTTGGTCTATCTCGGGAATATATCTCCAGATCATGTTATCAATACAAATCCGAAATAAATATGGTTCATCCCAGAAATACATGCGACAATCACGAAAGAACTTTGTTTTCTACACAGAAGACAATTCATAGGAAATAATACCGCTTGCCAGGTAGTTTGCAATGTCTGCATACCATGGCGCTTCCTCAAGGCTCGTGGCTAACAGTTCATCCGGGAAAGTATCCGTGATATTTTTCACCTCAACCTTCGTTTCAGCTCCTTCAAGCGTGGACAAGTGATCGGCAACTTGGTTTTCTGTCCCTTTTCGGTCATGAATTTCTAAGTCAAACTCTTGTAGGAGTAGAACCCATCGAATCAGGCGTGACTTTGCTTCCTTTTTATCAATTAGGTACCTGAGAGCAGCATGGTCAGTATAAACAATTACCTTCGAACCTATCAAGTAGGACCAGAATTTGTCAAATGCGAACACCACTGCTAGCATCTCTTTTTTCTGTCACTATGTAATTTAGTTGAGCGCTATTCAATGTTCTACTTGCATAGTAGATTGGATGCATGATTTTATGTTTTCTTTGTCCAAGTACTGCTCCCACAGCATGGTCACTTACATCACACATCAGCTCAAATGGTTTCTCCCAGTCGGGTGCAACTATGATATGTGCAGACACTAGCCTCTTCTTCAATCCTTCGAAAGCTACCCCGCAGTCATCAGAAAATACAAAAAGGGTAATGTTTTTCAAGCAATTTACACAAAGGGTTAGCAATCTTGGAAAAATCTTTTATGAACCGCCTATAAAAACCGATGTGACCAAGGAAACTTCTTATTGTCTTGACGGAAGTGGGTGGTGGCAGCTTCTCTATTACATCAATCTTGGCGTGGTCCACCTCAATGCCCTTACTTGACACTAGGTATCCCAAGACTATACCTTCCGGTACCATAAAATGGCATTTTTCCCAGTTTAGCACTAGATTAGTCTCCATACATCTCCACAACACTCTTTTAAGATTTCTAAGTCAATCATCAAAAGAGTTTCTCACCACTGAGAAATCATCCATGAAAACCTCCATTATTCCTCTACCATATCTGTGAAGATGGCCATCATGCACCTTTGGAATGTGAAGGGTGCATTGTATAGGCCAAACGATATTCTCTGAAAAGCATAAATTCCATATGGACATGTGAATGACGTTTTCTCTCTATCCTCCGGGGCAATAGATATTTGATTGTACACCGAGCATCCATCCAAGAAGCAAAAGTGTGACTTCCCTGCCAATCTATCTAGCATCTGATCATTGAACGGCATTGGGAAATAATCTTTTCGGATGGCCTTGTTCAATCTTCTGTAGTCCATGCCAATCCGCAATCCCGTGACTATTCTTGTTAAGATTAACTCATTGTTCTCATTCTGCACAACAGTCATCTCGCCATTCTTTGGCACACACTGAACTGGGCTAACCCAATTGCTATCTAAGATGGGAAAAATAATTCCCGCATCTAACCATTTGATCACTTCTTTCTTTACAACTTCCTTCATGTTAGTGTTCAACCTTATTTGATGTTCTCTAGAGGAATTGTGCCCATTTTCCAATAGAATTTTATGCATACAGAAGGCCGGGCTGATACCCTTAATGTCTGCAATGGTCCAACCAATTGCATTCTTGCACTCCTTCAACACCTGCAAAAGTTGTTCTACCTGCACATCTAACAAACCAGATGAGATAATAACAGGTAAAGTCGAATTAGGTCCCAAGAAAGCATACCTGAGGTGAGATGGTAGTGGTTTCAGCTCCAATTGTAGTGGTGCTTCGATCTATGGCTTGGATGGAGGGGTCTTTATTTCTTCTGAGTGTAAAGGCTCGAATTTGAGCTCTCTTTTCCAATACCCTTGCCCTTGAAGAGCCAACACCCATTCCGCTAATTCCTCACCATTTACTTCTTTTAAGTTCATAAGGCAGGCTGTTAGAGGGCTTTTTCATTAAGTGCCTCATCATCTTCATCCATGATTACATCCACTGTGTCTAACAAAGAGCAATTTGCAAACTCACTGGGTTGCCGCATAGACTTCTACACATTAAATGTTATTTTTTTATTATTCAGCCTCATTTTCAGCTCCCCATTTCACAATCAATCAGAGCTCTCCCTGTGGCTAAAAATGGACTTCCCAAAATTATGGGGATCTCCTCATCAACCTTGCAGTCCAAAATGACAAAATCTACTGGAAACACGAATTTTCCAACTTGCACAAGTACAACGTCATGTATACATGAGGGCCTTTTTATCGTTCGGTCAGCTAGCTGCAGTAACATGGATGTGGGCCTTGCTCTTCCAATGCCTAGCCTTTTATAGATAGACAATGGCATAAGATTTATACTTGCTCCCAAATCACACAAAGCTTTGGCAAATGCATAGCTACCTATGGTGCATGGAATTGTGAAGCTTCAGGGGTCAGATAACTTCTCAGCAATAGGTCTTGACACAACAACACTATAAGTTTGTGTCAACATGACAGTTGCCAAGTCTTGGAAGTCTAACTTACGAGACATCAAGTCCTTCATCATTTTTGCATAACCGGGCATCTCCCTCAAAGCATCAATTAGAGGAATGTTTACCTGAATTTGCTTCAGCATTTCCATGAATTTTTCGTGTGCTGTTCATCCTTCTGATATTTGGCCAACCTCCGCGGTAAGGGTGCCGGAGGTCGCTTCTTTGTTGTAGCTTGAGTTAGATCCTGCTCAGGCACTTTTTCTAATGCCTTCTCCTGCACTTTATCAGTCTCCTCCACAACCCGTTTTTCTTTGTTTATTTCCTCATGGGCTGGTTACACTCTTACTTCTGTTAGCTCAGTTGACTCATCAAACTCGATTGGCACTGTCAAAAGTGTTTCAGATGACTGGCTCTCACGAGCAATTTCCTGCTCTAAATCAAGATCTCTACCATTTCTCAGGCTCACCGCCATAAGTTGATTCGGTCCCTGCTCCTTCGGATTGACATGTGTGTCTGCAGGTAAAGTCCCTTGGGGACGATTATTCAGAGCCATAGATATTTGCCTTAATTAAATCTCAATACCTTTTATCGCTAACTCATGTACTTCCACCTTCTCTTGCATTTTTCCATTAGACCCAATCAGTTGCTGCAACATTCCTTTAATTTTAGATAACCCATCATCTTCTCTCACTAGCTGTTGTTGTTAAGGTTGTTGATAACTAGCTGTTGATTATGCTGACTGTACCCATGTTGCCTTTAGTAATGTACTACTTGACCCTGTGGTTGCATAGCTCCAGGATTGTTGGTGTTATTGTATTGTTGATGTGCTGGTCTATATTGTTGATTTTGCTTCCCCCAATTCTGACCACCTTTCCTCTGGCCTCCATAGTTTCCCACATAGTTCATGTTCTCTTGATAGTTCTGGTTGTCACTTTCACCACTCCATGAACACACGTATGGTTGGTTAATGCATGGTGTACATAATCCCTTTTAGTCATGTCAACTATGTGTACCTGCTTCTGGCCTGATTCATCAATCTTCTTGCTTAGGATATTCATTTGTGTCATCAGAGTAGCCATATTCTCGATTATGGAATTGTTTGGGTCCAATGCTACTGAGTGAACTATAGGGGTGATTGTAGTGTCTCTTGTCATCCAACCTGAGTTTTGAGCCATTTTATCTAGCATGACTTTACATTCTCTAAATGACTTGCTCAAAAATGCTCCACCTGCTGAAGCATCAACATTGGCCATCAAATTATCTGCCAATCCCTAGTAAAATCGTTGTCCCAACATCTGATCTGGAACGCCATGATGTGGACACTTAACCAGCATACCTTTAAACCTCTCCCATATTTCTTGTAATGTTTCAGCTGGTTTCTTCCTGAAGCTCAATATTTCATCAACTTGCTTGGCGGTCTTATTTGGTGGGTAAAACTTGTTCAAAAACTGCTTGACTAATTCCTCCCAAGTAATAATGAAATTTATGGGGAGCGAATTAAGCCAAGTCTAGGCTTCTCCTGTCACTGAGAATGGAAACAATAGCAGTCTTATTGCTTGTGGTGTCATATTCGATTGTCTTTGCGTGACACAAATTGACAGAAAATTTTTCAGATGTTGTTGTGGATCTTCAATGTAAGACCCGGAAAACAGTCCCTTGTTTTGCAGCAAATGTAGCATGTTTTTTGTGATTTTAAATGACTCCGCTTGTATCTGAGGGGCTGCAATTGCAGTTGTCAAATTTTCAGCAGTAGGTTGTGCCCAATCATACAAAGCTACTTCTGGCACAAAAGGTGTCACACCCTCATTGTTCGGGTCATTCCAATTGTTTCTATTGTTTTGATTATCCAAAGTGTCACCCATGTTTGGTTCAATTTGTTCTCTTGGGTGATGATGTTGTTTGTCTTTCTTGTTTGAAATATTTAATGCCTTGAAAGTTTTCTCAGAATCCGGTAATGCTTCAAACAATTCACCTGTTCTTGAAGAGTTTATAGGCATACACCTATAACACATAAGACCACAAACGTTAAAATTTCAATATAACGAATAAAAATGGACAAAATTGACTAAACTAATAATCCTACAAATTCTTATAGTTGTAATTAGTAACACTGTCGCTTCCCCAGCAACAGCGCCAAAATTTGATCACGCCCAACTATGCCTTATAAAAAGGACTAAGAGGTCGTTGCAAATATAATTCGGTTTACAAGTCCAGAGTCGAATTCCACAGGAAAATAACGTGTTAATTACAACTAATAGTTTTGCACGAATTCAAGTAATCAACTTTCAAAAATATTATATAACAATTTGAGAGTTTACTAACTAAGATCAAAGTAATTAAAAATGTAGTAATTTATAACTAACAAGGTAAATATTATAGACAAGATTTGGAAAAGTCTAAGGTTATGATTTCCCCTATTGCCGGAATCTTCCCCGCTACGTTTTTTATAAATTCGCCTAAATATTTTCTACCTATCGTGAGTACTTTAAGTGTCGTAGATCTCTATCGAGTAACTACTATAATTTGCTAGACGTATGCTCTCGAACTACGCTAGCTGACACTAATATACCACTCACGACGATCGCACCAAGGCTTTGTTATATCAAATCCCGCCTTTAAACCATCCGTATCGATCTCTCAACTACGTTAGGAGTGATATTGTTCAACAACTACCTAAATGAGAACTCTCTCTCGAGTAATATATACACTAAATAGGCTCAGTTAATTGAGAGCTCTTCAATTAAGAACAATGAAAATGTAGTTGAACAAGTAGAGAAATATTAAAGGCAAATTTATATTAAATGCAGTAAAGAATCATCCTCCAATAGGTTCCATCAAACCTTAGATAAGAGAATTTAGCTACTCATAAATACAACAACAATCAACATAATGTTAAAAGATATAAAACTACAAAGTAAAGAGATAAAGGAGGGGAAAACTCGTTTGATTCTTGCTCCACAGTGCTTGACAACCTATTTCTTCTCCAAAGTTATGTCCAACCCTAGAATAACTCATTTGGGGAGTATTTATGTCAATCCCCAGGTTTAATTTTCTAGTTTGGGTCTTTTAACCCACGACTTTTAATTACCGTGCTATAAACCTCGCGAATCCTAGTCTATAGTGCGGTCTAAACCTTGCTGGGCGAGCTCTGTAGCGCGGTATAAACCGTGATGGGCGAGATCTGTAGTGCAGAATAAACCGTTCTAGATGAGCTATGTAGCATGGTCTAAACCGTGCTAGGCGAGCTCTGTGCTAAGCCTGGTCTATAGCACGGTTTGGATACTTGATGCTTTTGTGCTCTTTTCTTGTATTTTTGTCCTCTTTTTGTGCAATTTTCATTTGATGATTCCTTCCGATGTTCCTACACATAAAACAACACAATTTAGCTTAAATAGTGCACAATAAATCATTAGACCAACAAAATATAAGGAGAGTAATGTGCTAAAAGTATAGCATTTTGGCATCACATCACCCAGATATTGACTGTTTGCACTAGCCTTGCTCAGGCAATATATGTTCAGGGCGTACCATCCACTTCTTAGTCCAGTGGAGGAACTCAGTCTCCTGCCGCCCATACTTCAGAGCAGGTGGTGCAGGGACCTCAAACACCGGGGGTACTACCAGCCCAACCGGATGCGGTCGCTCAGGCCCAAGTGGGTCCTATTATGAGTGATGATAAGAAGAAAAGACTAGAGAGATTTGAGAGGCTCAATGTCATGGGCCCAAATCCTTACATTGGGTAGCGGCACCTGCTCGCCCGTGCGGTGCCTGAAGTTCCCCTCGCTGCAGGCCAGCCTGTTTCCTATCCCAGGATTCCCAAGCATAATCTTGTGCCTGTCGGTGAGGCTTGCCCATAGGCTCACTCCAACTTGTGCAGCCCGTAAGATGCCTAGGCCCTTGGCCCTACACATGTCGTGGCGCTTCATCTTAGGATCACAATCCATGTGCGCCCTGGGGGATTGGCTTAGGACATGTCCTGTCCCTCGCCCAAGACTCAGCATCGCTCCAGCGTGCACAGCCCAATCCTCAAGCTTGACACTCGCCTAGTGCATCCGCGACTTGCTCTTTCCTCGCCTGAGTAAGGCAACCTTTAGCCCTTGGCCATTGGCATGCGCGTCTTTCGTGCCATGCCCATACATTGCCCTCGCGACACGCTTTCATCCCGAATAGTGCAGTGTCGCCCCACAACTGCACCTTTAGGCCAATGGACCCTTGCTTGCATGGTTGAACCCAAGCCATGCTCACAAGTTGACACATGATGCCCCTATGATATGTGCGTTAAGTATCCAATCGGCACGGAGGTCTCGTTCTAACATTCGGCAGCCCGCGGGGCTGGCCATCCCACACATCGAGCCTCCAGCACCACTTTGATGCCCAATGCTAGCCCGAAGGCGTTGCCACGTTCATACGAGTTCCCAAACTCGTATGGATACCTTTGGCACTCCTTTGAGTCATCTAGGCAGGCCTTTGAGGTTTCCCCCAAGGTAGCTCGTTCGATATGGCTTGGTGGCAGCACGTATGTGGGAGGCAGGTCGGAGCTTTCATCACCTATACCCCCCTTATATATGCTTACAATTAAAAAGCCCAAGTTGCCCGAGTAGACAGTTCTACGTCACACCATCAGAAGCACCTTTTCTCACCAGTTCTTGGCCAAAATCAGAACTCCAAAGTGCGAGTTGTGACATCCTCCCATACTCATAATGTCATCTTCCCTGATGACACATCATGGCTTAAGACATCCCGGAGTCTGCCCTCTCAGGTATGCCCATTTCAGCTCCCTTTGTCTTGTGGGTTGGACTTCCTCGAAGTCCTTTCTCAAAAGGAGTTGTTCCCCATGCACTTCTCCCCCAAGTATCTTCCAAGCGTGCCTCTGCACTTCACCTCATTTCGGTGTTCACTTGGAAAGTGCCTCCGCACTTCCACCCTGTGGTGTCTCACTTTGTGATTGACTCACACTAGTCAATCACACCATGACCCTCACGGTCTTCATGTCCGTCTAAAGATTTCCTTCACAGGTTAGCACATCAATGTGCTCTTCTGATGCCGCTCCCGTAGCCTTAAGATGCCCTTGGCATGGCTCCCGTAGCCTTTTGCTCCCATAGCATTAAGACGCCCTCTTGGCATAGCTCCCGTAGCATTCCGCTCCCGTAGCTTTTAATTTCCCTCACTACCTTGAAGATGTGTTCGCTTCTAGACCCACGACTTCACCCATATGCCTCTTGCATAGGCGGGATCCTCCCACAATCAATGTGGAGGATACATCTTAGCTCTGTCGTCCCACTCGGCATTCGGCCAGCATTTGGGATGACCTTTGGTGAGTACTACATTCCCAAAGTCATAGCATCGCCGCATTTCCGAACAAAGCTCTTTGTTTTCTAGTTGTCACTTCCTCAGCAAGTAGCCAATGCTCCCGGTAGTACTTCAATACTCGCCCTATAGACATGCACCCTCTTGGTCCTGCTAGCACGGCTTCCCAGTTCGGTGTGCCTCGCACCTGGACACTCACGGTCCCTAATAATTTGACATACTCCTTTCCAGAATGATGACACCTTCTAACTTGGAAACTCGCCCAATTCCAAAGCTTCACTATACCCTCGAATTCGATTCCTCACCTTGGCAATGCCCTCAGGCAACCAGCCCCTCTGGAGTCTGCATACCCTAAGTGAGTGCATGTACCTATTGAAAGTGTGTATTGAGGGCTGAGAGCCGAGAGTATGAACTGTTGAGATGAGTTGAGTGACTGCTGTCTTGAGAGGATGTACGTGCTTTTATTTATTGTTGCACTTAGTTGTTATCTATTGTTGTTGTGAAATTTCTGGAAGATTCATATCTGTTTCACTTGAGCTCGAACTGATTTGACTTATACCACCGGATTTGAAAGCATGTTCATCCTTTACTAAAAACCTTTGAAATGATCTGTATTTTTTTATAGCTTGTCATTTCTTCTCAGTTCCTTATTTAATTATGTTACTTGCTGAGTTGGTTGTACTGATGCTACTCCATGCACTTCATGTGCAGATTCAGGTGTGTACGGTTATGACGGTCGTTGAGTTCGTGCGCGAGCTGATTATCGGAGACTTATGAGGTAGCTGCCGGCGTCTGTAATCCTTGTTTCTCCTTTCGTATTATCTTTTCTCTCTTGTATTGGCATTTGACACTAACTATAGTAGACTCTTGTCATGACTCAAAATCCAACTAGTCGTGATGGAACCTAACCCAACCCGCTAGGTAAGTCAACTTTCAACTACCCAATTCCAATAATAATTATTAAAGCAATTTAAGTAAATAAAGGTCTTAATCTTATACATTTTCCCATGAACTGGTAGTACAAATCATGAGCTTCTAAGAATAGAATTTACAAAACTGATATGAAATAATACATCATATGTCCGAAATGTACATGAATAGATTGTTATAAATCTAAGGCTACCATGAACAAGAGGCAGCTACAACCGGAACGCAGGTACATCTTCGAATCCGGCAACCATCGAGCACAGCAACAACAACAACCAACATCTGCACGTAATATGCAGAAGTGTAGTATCAGTACAACCGACCCCATATACTGAGTAAGTAACAAACCTAGCCTTAGGTTGAAAGTAGTGACGAGCTTATACCAAGGTCGTGTCCACCACCAAATATCAAGAATAGTTCATAACAACATAAAGCAAATAATACAAGAAGTAACTCAGAGATAAGATGCACAGCAAAATCATGATTTCCAAAAATAGTTCTGCCCTTTTCAAGTACATCATTGAAACCCAAATCATTTACCGAAGTTGCCAAAAATATGAATAAGTTTGAAAACAATAATTTTTCCCAAAAATCCTTTCAATAATAATAAATAAGATGTTTTATTTTCTTTCCAGATAACCAGTGTAAAACAAATGCATCACTATGCCCATCTGACAACATGTGTGAGAAACTCATGAATGATGTAATACCATACAACATGAGGAAAGTACATCTCGATGCATGTATGTCATGTGTGCATGTCAATGTAATGTATCTCAGAGATGAATTATGTACTCACACTCTAAGAGTACTCAATCTCACTGTCTCACACTTTCCACTCATCATGCTCAACCACTCGATACTGTATATGGCCTATACGGCCCAGGAAAATACATCCCAGAACATATACAACAGTGACTATAAGTCACCCAGTACCGAGGAAAAAAGGGCAATCCAACCGTGTGGAAAAATCCATCTCCAGGTAGTAAGTACTTCGGATAAATCCATGTCCAGGGAAATCCATCCCTCAATAATATTATCCGCGCTCACTGGGGGTGTGTTACAGACTCCCGAGGGGATCCTTCAGCCCAAGCGCTATCATAAATCAGTATCAATATCAGAATCAATCAGGCCCTCAGCCTCACTCAGTCATCAAGCTACATCAGAATCAATGACCATACTCTGATGACATGTAGGTGTTGTATACACACCTGTAACCTATACCCTGATACATACCAATACTCAAGTCAGTGTAACATAGGTCTTCAATGATATTCCCATTTCACTCAGTAACTCGCAGTTACATGTTTAATGAGTTCAGTCTTTCAATTTGGTGTTTGTTTAGCCTCACCACTATAATTTGGTGTATTCCTCTGAATGTAATCATGATCTTTTGTCTTGTGCTTAGGGGCGGATGTAGCATATACTCACCGGGTTCAATTGAACCCATAACTTTCGACGCTGAGTAAATTTTTATATGTAAAAATTCATTAAAATTTTAAAAATAGTAGAGATGAACCCATAACTTTAAAAGTATAATGTGTTCAATGCAAAAAATTTAAAAATTGAACCCATAGAGTTTAAATCCTGGATCCGCCTCTGCTTGTGCTTGATATAATTTCTCTATTGGTAGGAAGTATTTCATTATAATTGTAACTACTTTACCATTTTTTTATAATCTCATGCTTGAATTCCACTTTCATAAGGATGGGTGCAAAGATAACCACAGGTGTAAACATAAACGTCTATGTGTCTCCATTGTTGACTAATATGCTTGAGGCCAAAGAAAGGAACTTGTTTCTTCAGAGCACTGGTGTGGTGTGTAGGTTCCATGGAGCACAAATTAGTGTAATTTTGGTTTCTCATATTTGTTTCAGATTTTTGGGCTTCTTGGGGGGTAGTGACTCATTTGTGGAATGATGGGTAAAGTTAACCAGAGAAAAAATACAGTGGAAGCAAAGGATCCATATATGTGATATCAACTAGTTGGAATTAAGACTTAGTTGTTATTATTACACTTAGATTAGATCTGGCGCTAATCAGGCATCTTTTTCAATCTAGTTGGAATATGTCTAAGGTAAGTGAGAGATCTAGGGAACATATAGTATTAATGAACTGCTAATTCCTGTAAGAAACAAATTACTTAGTGTTGGAACGAAACAGGTCTGAATAAAGCGAGAATGAATATGAGATTTGTATGGCTGAGTCGAACTGATTAGTATTGAGGTATGATTTGTTTGGTTGATTGTGTTTTATGCATTTGCTTTTTAATTTGGAAAAGTGGCGCAGACTTTTAAATTCAGTGCGATTTACATTTTATGGGCAAGGAAGAAGTCTGCTCGATTTATCTTTTACTGCTTTTCTGCTTTGAAAATCTAAATGCGGGTATTGTTGACGCAGGTGCGAGATGTGCTTGGCGATGGACGCCTCATAAAATGCCGAATTCGTGATGGAAGAGGTACCGTTGAGACTTAAGTTCCACACGCGACTTTGAGCTTATATATTGTTACCTCTTCAGCACCCCTCATCTCTATGATCTTTCAAGTACTGTATAATATATCCGAGTGACATAAGACAATTGAGCTATTCTATTTTTGGGTTTTAATAGTATTTATATCAGAATCAAACAGCTTATCTGAGACCTACAGTACAGTCTATTTGTTATCCACATGGTGATTCATCTTATTCCCTTGTTTCACACGGCATTTACTTCCCTAAATTTATGTCCTTTTCATGAATTGGTTATCTTTCTCAACTGTTAAACTGCAGTATTTATGATTGACTATTTTGAGAAACTATAGCTCATTTATTTACTTACATCATTTGCTTAATTATTTCCCTTTTGGGTAAATGCAATTGAATCTGACGTAACCTCAAATTTGCCAATTCTTTTAAGACGACAATTATCTTAATGATTGGGAGGAATAGATGTCCAGTGAGGTGAAAACACTTGGATGTTGATTTACAAAACCCAGAAAGAGTTTTCCCACTCCTTCTGGTCCATCTTATTTTAAATTATATTGCATGATACTTATAACTTATCTACTATAGTGTCTGACTGCCGCTAATCTATCCTACGACTCCTTAATTAGTGGTCAACACTTACTGACAGACAAAAGGTCTATGACTAATCTAGGTGTAAACGTTCTTATTTAGGCACCAAGGTCGTTCTTTTATGGGACTTTGTTATAGGATATTAACTGTATTCATGGTAAGATATGATAATAGTTTTGCTTGGTTTCTGTATGGAGTCGACAGTTATTGTCTTCACTCTTGTATTTAAGATGTTCCTATTGATGGAGGTGTTAGATGTCCTTTTGATTCCAATGCCATGAACACCTGTTGCGTTTATACGGTAGGGTTAATATTAACTGAAAAAAGCATTCGCACTTTTATGAAATAATTAGGTGAATTTCCTATGGATTGCCCTCTGCAAGACAGTCTACTGCGTGTACACTACAAAGGCTTGCTTCTTAATGAAGAAAAGACGGTGTTCTTCGATACAAAATTCAATAACAATGGTCAGCCTTTGGAGTTCAGCTCTGGAGAAGGGCTTGTAAGTCATTTGACCTCATAACATGATCTATTCCTTGTTTTTGTTTGTCTTTTTATTTCACCATTGTCAGTATAGCTTGCTTACAAGGATACTGTATCTAGGAGTTAAACATTCTTTTGATTTTAATTCTTCCAGTTTGTATGACTAAGTTCTTTATTTTCAACATCTAGGTACCTCAAGGGTTTGAAATGTGTGTTCGTTTGATGTTGCCTGGAGAGATAGCTCTCGTAACATGGCCGCCTGATTATGCTTATGACAAATTTGAAAGGTTAGGAGGTAGAAAACTTGGGCTTGTACTTTTGCCTTTTCTTGGTGCTCTCAATTTGAATTCTGATCATCACGAACACGTCTTTTCTGATGAGAATTCCCCGCTAATCATAGCATTTTATAATTCATTTTTCATGTGCTCAGGCCAGCTAATGTTCCTGAAGGTGCTTACGTGCAGTGGGAAATTGAGCTTCTTGACTTTAACACACCGAAGGTAAAAGTACCAATAGAGGCTATGTATAAGATAGTAAAATGGTAAGGTGAGAGAAGGGGAAAGAATCTGCACGCACTGCTGATTCATAGGACTGAATGCTTGTGCTCCGTGCCAAATTGCAGGACTGGACTGGTTTCAGTTTCAGAGAAATTATGGAAGATGTAGAGAAGATCAAAGGCACGGTATGTATCAAGTGTATGTTTGCAGAAACTTTGATTAATACAGATATTCTGCTGCTTTTTAAATGATTATTGAGTTTCCACGATAGATACATGTCTATAGCTTTGAGTATGGTTGGTATATGCATTAAACGGGCGCTTTGTCCTAATATTAATCTGGATGCTTGGACTAGGTTTAGGGCCTCAACTGTTAACCTGTAATCTGGATATATTTGATCCTAGGGAAGTCATTTGCCATGAATTTTCCTAAGGTAGCATTTCCATGAATTTTTTTTGTGCTGTTCATCCTTCTGATATTTGGCCAACCTCTGCGGTAAGGGTGCCAGAGGTCGCTTCTTTGTTGTAGCTTGAGTTAGATCCTGCTCAGGCACTTTTTCTAATGCCTTCTCCTGCACTTTATCAGTCTCCTCCACAACCTTTTGTTCTTTGTTAATTTCCTCATAGGCTGGTTACACTCTTACTTCTGTTAGCTTAGTTGACTCATCAAACTCGATTGGCACTGTCAAAAGTGTTTCAGATGACTGGCTCTCACGAGCAATTTCCTGCTCTAAATCAAGATCTCTACCATTTCTCAGGCTCACCGCCATAAGTTGATTCGGTCCCTGCTCCTTCGGATTGACATGTGTGTCTGCAGGTAAAGTCCCATGGGGACGATTATTCAGAGCCATAGATATTTTCCTTAATTGAATCTCAATACCTTTTATCGCTAACTCATGTACTTCCACCTTCTCTTGCATTTTTCCATTAGACCCAATCAGTTGCTGCAACATTCCTTTAATTTCAGACAACCCATCATCTTGTCTCACTAGCTGTTGTTGTTAAGGTTGTTGATAACTAACTGTTGATTATGCTGACTGTACCCAGGTTGCCTTTAGTAATGTACTACTTGACCCTGTGGTTGCATAGCTCCAGGATTGTTGGTGTTATTGTATTGTTGATGTGCTAGTCTATATTGTTGATTTTGCTTCCCCCAATTCTGACCATCTTTCCTCTGGCCTCCATAGTTTCCCACATAGTTCATGTTCTCTTGATAGTTCTGGTTGTTACTTTCACCACTCCATGAACACACGTATGGTTGGTTAATGCATGGTGTACATAATTCCCCTTTAGTCATGTCAACTATGTGTACCTGCTTCTGGCCTGATTCATCAATATTCTTGGTGAGGATATTCATTTGTGTCATCAGAGTAAGTATGTTCTCGATTATGGAATTGTTTGGGTCCAATGCTACTGAGTGAACTATAAGGGTGATTGTAGTGTATCTTGTCATCCAGCCTGAGTTTTGAGCCATTTTATCTAGCATGACTTTACATTCTCTAAATGACTTACTCAAAAATGCTCCACTTGCTGAAGCATCAACATTGGCCTTCAAATTATCCGCCAATCCCTAGTAAAATCGTTGTCCCAACATCTGATCTGGAATGCCATGATGTGGACACTTAACCAGCATACCTTTGAACCTCTCTCATATTTCTTGTAATGTTTCAGCTGGTTTCTTCCTGAAGCTCAATATTTCATCAACTTGCTTGGCGGTCTTATTTGGTGGGTAAAACTTGTTCAAAAACTGCTTGACTAATTCCTCCCAAGTGGTAATGAAATTTATGGGGAGCGAATTAAGCCAAGTCTGGGCTTCTCCTGTCACTGGGAATGGAAACAATAGCAGTCTTATTGCTTCTGGTGTCATATTCGATTGTCTTTACGTGACACAAATTGACAGAAAATTTTTCAGATGTTGTTGTGGATCTTCAATGTAAGACCCGGAAAACAGTCCCTTGTTTTGCAGCAAATGTAGCATGTTTTTTGTGATTTTAAATGACTCCGCTTGTATCTGAGGGGCTGCAATTGCAGTTGTCAAATTTTCAGCAGTAGGTTATGCCCAATCATACAAAGCTACTTCTGGCACAAGAGGTGTCACACCCTCATTGTTCGGGTCATTCACATTGTTTCTATTGTTTTGATTATCCAAAGTGTCACCTATGTTTGGTTCAATTTGTTCTCTTAGGTGATGATGTTGTTTGTCTTTCTTGTTTGAAATATTTAATGCCTTGAAAGTTTTTTCAGGATCCGATAATGCTTCAAACAATTCACCAGTTCTTGAAGAGTTTATAGGCATACACCTATAACACATAAGACCACAAACGTTAAAATTTCAATATAACGAATAAAAATGGATAAAATTGACTAAACTAATAATCCTACAAATTCTTATAGTTGTAATTAGTAACACTGTCGCTTCCCCGGCAACAACGCCAAAATTTGATCACGCCCAACTATGCCTTATAAAAAGGACTAAGAGGTCGTTGCAAATATAATTCGGTTTACAAGTCTGAAGTCGAATTCCACAGGGAAATAACGTGTTAATTACAACTAATAGTTTTGCACGAATTCAAGTAATCAACTTTCAGAAATATTATATAACAATTTAAGAGTTTACTAACTAAGATCAAAGTAATTAAAAATGTAGTAATTTATAACTAACAAGGTAAATATTGTAGACAAGATTTGGAAAAGTCTAAGGTTATGATTTTCCCTATTGCCGGAATCTTCCCCGCTACGTTTTTTATAAATTCGCCTAAATATTTTCTACCGATCATGAGTACTTTAAGTGTCGTAGATTTCTATCGAGTAACTACTATAATTTATTAGACGTATTCTCTCGAACTACGCTAGCTGACACTAATGTACCATTCACGACGATCGCACCAAGGCTTTGTTATCTCTAATCCCGCCTTTAAACCATCCGTATCGATCTCTCAACTACGTTAGGAGTTATGTTGTTCAACAACTACCTAAATGAGAACTCTCTCTCGAGTAATATATACACTAAATAGGCTCAGTTAATTGAGAGCTCTTCAATTAAGAACAATGAAAATGTAGTTGAACAAGTAGAGAAAAATTAAAGGCAAATTTATATTAAATGCAGTAAAGAATCATCCTCCAATAGGTTCCATCAAACCTTAGATAAGAGAATTTAGCTACTCATAAATACAACAACAATCAACATAATGTTAAAAGACATAAAACTACAAAGTAAAGAGATAAAGGAGGGGAAAACTCGTTTGATTCTTGCTCCACAGTGCTTGACAACCTATTTCTTCTCCAAAGTTATGTCCAACCCTAGAATAACTCATTTGGGGAGTATTTATGTCAATCCCCAGGTTCAATTTTCTGGTTTGGGTCTTTTAACCCACGACGTTTAATTACCGTGCTATAGACCTCACGAATCCTAGTCTATAGTGCGGTCTAAACCTTGCTGGGCGAGCTCTGTAGCGCGGTATAAACTGTACTGGGCGAGATCTGTAGTGCAGAATAAACCGTTCTAGATGAGCTCTGTAGCATAGTCTAAACTGTGCTAGACGAGCTCTGTGCTAAGCCTGGTCTATAGCACGGTTTGGATACTTGATGCTTTTGTGCTCTTTTCTTGTATTTTTGTCCTCTTTATGTGCAATATTTATTTGATGATTCCTTCCGATGTTCCTACACATAAAATAACACAATTTAGCTTAAATAGCGCACAATAAATCATTAGACCAACAAAATATAAGGAGAGTAATGTGCTAAAAGTATAGCATTTTGGCATCACATCACCCAGATATTGACTGTTTGCACTAGCCTTTCTCAGGCGATATATGTTCAGGGCGCACCAGCCACTTCTTAGGCCGGTGGAGGAACTCAGTCTCCTGCCGCCCGTACTTCAGAGCAAGTTGTGCAGGGACCTCAAACACCGGGGGTACTACCAGCCCAGCCGGATGCAGTCGCTCAGGCCCAAGTGGGTCCTGTTATGAGTGATGAGGAGAAGAAGAGACTAGAGAGATTTGAGAGGCTCAATGTCATGGGCCCAAATCCTTACATTGGGTAGCGGCACCTGCTCGCTCGTGTGGCACCTGCAGTTCCTCTCGCTGCAGGCCAGCCTGTTTCCTATCCCGGGATTCCCAAGCACAATCTTGTGCCTGTTGGTGGCGCTTGCCCGTAGGCTTGCCCCAACTTATGCAGCCCGTAAGATGCCTAGGCCTTTGGCCCTACACATGCCGTGGCGCTTCATCATAGGATCTCAATCCATGCGCGCCCTGGGGGATTGTCTTAGGACATGTCTTGTCCCTCGCCCAAGACTGAGTATCGCTCCCGTGTGCACAGCCCAATCCTCAAGCTTGACACTCGCCTAGTGCATCCGCGACTAGCTCGTTCCTCGCCCGAGTAAGGAAACCTTTATCCCTTTGCCTTTGTCATGCGCGTCTTTCGTGCCCTGCCCATACATTTCCCTCGCAACACGCTTCCATCCCGAATAGTGCAGTGTCGCCCCACAACTGCACCTTTAGGCCAACAGACCCTTGCTTGCATGGTTGAACCCAAGCCATGCTCACAAGTCGACACATGATGCCCCTATGATAGGTCACATCATGGCTTAAGACATCCCGGAGTCTGCCCTCTCAGGTATGCCCATTTCAGCTCCCTTTGTCCTGTGGGTTGGACTTCCTCGAAGTCCTTTCTCAAAAAGAGTCGTTCCCCATGCACTTCTCCCCCAAGTATCTTCCAAGCGTGCCTCTGCACTTCACCTCCTTTCGGTGTTCACATGTAAAGTGCCTCCGCACTTGCACCCTCGGGTGTCTCACTTTGTGATTGACTCACACTAGTCAATCACAACATGACCCTCACGGCCTTCTTATCTGTCTGAAGCTTTCCTTCACAGGTTAGCACATCAATGTGCTCTTCTGACGTCGCTCCTGTAGCCTTAAGATGCCCTTGGCATGGCTCCCGTAGCCTTTTTCTCCCGTAGCATTAAGACGCCATCTTGGCATAGCTCCCGTAGCATTCCGCTCCCGTAGCTTTTAATTTCCCTCACTACCTTGAAGATGTGTTTGCTTCCAGACCCACGACTTCGTGCATATGTCTCTTGCATAGGCGGGATCCTCCCACAATCAATGTGGAGGATACATCTTAGCTCTGTCGTCCCACTCGGCATTCGGCCAGCATTTGGGATGACCTTTGGTGAGTACTACATTCCCAAAGTCATAGCATCGCCGCATTTCCGAACAAAGCTCTTTGTTTTCTAGTTGTCACTTCCTCAGCAAGTAGCCAATGCTCCCGGTAGTACTTCAATACTCGCCCTATAGACAGGCACCCTCTTGGTCCTGCTAGCATGGCTTCCCGGTTCGGTGTGCCTCACACCTGGACACTCACGGTCCCCGATAATTCGACATACTCCTTTCCAGAATGATGACACCTTCTAACTTGGAAACTCGCCCAATTCCGAAGCTTCGCTATACCCTCGAATTTGATTCCCCACCTTGGCAATGCCCTCAGGCAACCCAAAGGTCTTCTCCCGTAGGAAAGACACTCAACTTGATGCGTTGTACGCATCCTTGGCAAGATCTCCGCTATGATCATGCCCAAAGTTTATAGTCCAAGGCTCCCACTCTTCGTAATATTGTTGTACGACCTGGCAAACATGCCTTTCTCTTGGCCATCTGACTTATCGGCATATCACCTTATTCAGTAGCACCTTAGACTCTTGAAAGACAATGGAATCAACCATTTCTTTCTTCGACTATTAGTATCGGGTTCTCGATCTCTGGTGGCATATGAACATTAATATCTGCTTTGACGTGATCTGTGCACTGACATCCAAAATACGCTCGCCATATCCACCCTTTGCCTTGATGTTGTGCCATGGCATAGTATGGCCTTAATAAGCTCTAATACTAAGTGTCACAGGCCCAAATCCTTACATTAGGTAGAGGCACCTGCTCGACCGTGCGGCGCCTGCAGTTCCCCTCGCTGCAGGCCAGCCTATTTCCTATCCCAGGATTCCCAAGCACGATCCTGTGCCTGTCGGTTGGGCTCTCCTGTAGGATCGCCCCAACTTGTGCCGCCCGTAAGATGCCTAGGCCCTTGGCCCTACACATGTCGTGGTGCTTCATCTTAGGATCGTGATCGATGCGCGCCCTGGGGGATTGGCTTAGGACATGTCTCGTCCCTCGCCTAAGACTGAGCATCGCTCCTGCATGCACAGCCCAATCCTCAAGCTTGACACTCGCCTAGTGCATCCGCGACTAGCTCGTGCCTCGCCTGAGTAAGGCAACCTTTAGCCCTTGGCCATTGTCATGCACGTCTTTCGTGCCATGCCCATACATTGCCCTCGTGACACGCTTCCATCCCGAATAGTGCAGTGTCGCCCCACAATTGCACCTTTAGGCCAGCAGACCCTTGCTTGTATGGTTGAACCCAAGCCATGCTCACAAGTCGACACATGATGCCCCTATGACAGGTGCGTCAAGTATCCAATCGGCACAGAGGTCTCGTTCCAACATTCGGCAGCCCGCGGGGCTGGCCATCCCACACATCGAGCCTCCAACACCACTTTGATGCCCAACGCTAGCCCGAAAGCGTTGCGCCGTCCATACAAGTTCCCAAACTCGTATGGATACCTTTTACACTCCTTTGAGTCATCTAGGCAGGCCCTTGAGGTTTCCCCCAAGGTAGCTCGTCCGATACGGCTTGGTGGCAACACGTATGGGGGAGGCAGGTCAGAGATTTCATCACCTACACCCCCCTTATATATGCTTAAAATTAAAAAGCCCAAGTTGCCTGAGTAGACAGTTCTATGTCAGAGCATCAGAAGGACCTTTTCTCACTTGTTCTTGGCTGAAATCACAACTCCAAAGTGCAAGTATTGACATCAAGCCTCCATCATTCAGTAGGACTTAGTCAGAGGATGCTCAGGACTTCTTGGATAGGTTCCATTGGATTCTTCACACGGAGGGTATTCTGGAGACTAGTGAGGTCTCATTTACTACTTTTCAGCTGATGGGGGCAGTCTTTAGATGGTGGGAGGCCTATGAGCGGAGTAGGCCATCCAATGTTGTACCACTTACATGGCACGAGTTCTGCATTCTCTTCTTGGAGAAATTTGTGCCACTGACCCGCAGGGAGGAGTTGCGTAGGCAGTTCGAGTAGCTACGCAGGAGGGTATGTCTGTGACCCAACATGAGATGAGATTTTCAGAGTTGGCTCGTCATGCGGTCTGGTTGGCTCGAAGCAAAATTTTAGGGGATGCTCGGTTTGAAAAATTATTTTTGGCTTTCTTTGATCTCTTTTGAGCTTTATGGCTTATCACAAATAAAAATTATCTCTAGTAAACCCTTTTGAGCCTATAGACTTTTATTTGGCACCCACATTACAAGCCTATACCCCTTTTATTCTTAATTGATATTGTTTTAATCTTTTTTACCTCTTAAGGTATTTTAATTGTGAAATAAGCTCCAAAAGAAGTAGGAGGGACTAAGTGTGGGGTGGCTTTTGAGTGGAACTAATGAAAGCAAGAAAGGTGCACTTATTTTGTGAAAGAATACGCCTCTAGTGGAAATTGCAAAAGAGAAAAAACATAGTTGAAAAAAAGAGAAAAAAAAGAAAAAAAATGTAGACGAATAAATATCTTGTTTTTGCTATTGGAGTGTAAATGACGACAGTGCTTAAAGAAAAAGAAAATATTATTGGGGTGATATTGTTTGTGAAATTGAAATGGATTGAAGAATTTGCGCTTAAGTTATCCGGTGATGTGTTAAAGTTCTTAGTAGGGTTAGTTATTATTCCCGAATACATCCTACCCGTTCCTTAGCTCATATTACAATCATGAAAAAGTCCTAATTTATTTTACATTGAGTAAGCTTACATTAGTAGAGATTTACATTAATGGCAGGCCTATGGTACCAATTGCATGCATGTGACTTCTTTTGTAAGAGTGAGCAATTTTCCTTGATATATGTCAGTCCTTAAAATATATTTGAGCATTTGATTTGAATGTGTGGATTCAACTTACTCTCGTGTTCTTATTGTGAGGGAACATGATTTCACGAGGGATATTTAACATTATTAGACTTCTCTAGGATGTTGGGTGTTTAAGCCATGAGTGCATTGTGACGTTGAGTCGGTTTTTATGGCTAGGATTGTTGTGAGCATGTTGTTTTTGTTTAAATATTTTTGAAGAATGGCATAAGCAAAGGGAAATGTATGTGATTGCATATTCTAGAGTTTAATTGTTGCTATTAACCATGGTCATTGGTGTATAGTGCTCAAAGATAAAGTAATTTGTTGGTTGACTCGAGGACGAGCAACTTTTAAGTGTGGGGTATTGATATTCGGCTTAAAGTGTGTATATTTATATGCATGCCGCCTCGCATTTTACTCGTATTTTATGAAATTTAGATGTGGAATGTAATGATTTATTTTAATTCGTGGTATTTTTATGTGTAGGAGTCACCCAGAGGCAATGTAGGGCAAAAGTGCATGATTTGAAGCAAAAATAGAACAAAAGGAGAAAAGTGGACAGTGTAGCGCCCAGGCTACCTGTGGCCCAACTTCCAGAAGCATGTTTTTTCCAGCGCCAGGGGTAGCGCCCCACGCTACCCTGGGCGCTGGGTGACGGGAATTCTCCTATTTCACGCGGGACTATGTTATTTCGGTCCTACACACCCCTAACTCGTATAAAAAGGGTCCTAAACCTATTTTATTTTGGGGGGTGAGGACATTTTTTAAAGTAACTTTTGACGAGGACAGAGCACAGAGCCGCCGTGGAGGCCGAAATTCATCATATTCTATATTTCTTCCGCCAAACTTAGTATTTTTATGTTTATTTGTATGATTTATTATTTTGCTACCATGTCTATGTGGAGCTAAACTTCACGTTCTAGGGTTGTGGTTCTTTCATGACTATTATTATTCGGATATTAATTTTAATTTATTGATTTATCATATTGGTTTATTTATTCAATCTTGCGCTTAATTATTTTATTGCTTGATCACCAATTAATTACTATCCACGAACCTAGAATTGATCTAAAAAATGGGAATTCTAAATTGCACATAGGATTGAGTAGAGCAAGTTTTTTATCCCGAGCATCGGGGAATGGATTCGCGGTTACGATAGATATTTGTTAATTGCCTTGCTTGGTTATTAAACAGGTAATATAAATACATTCTTGTTGATTCTGTCTCTATAAACATATAGGTATTAGATTAACTTCAATAGACGAGTAATTACTCGATAGATTCTTATGAGCAATATTAACTCCGTCAACCAATAAATTAGATAAATTAATTAGTCAATTAAATTGAAGAATACATTAGGATTGCTAGATAGTCCATAACCCTAGATCATTTTCATCATATTGATAACATAAAAATCTGCATGTCCTTTGTTAAAAGTTCACTATTTGTTTTTTTATTTTATTTTAGTTATTTTAGATTCAAACACTTCTAGATTAATTCTTGTTTAGATAATTAGGATAGTCTAATTTAGTTAATAGTTGATAAAAAGTCCTCGTGGCTTCGACATCCGACTTCACTACAAGAAATCAGCCTTATTGCGGCGACCAAAGTCGCTACAAAATCCCTGAAAGTCGCTGCTACATGTTATCAGTGGCGACATTTGTGTTACTACAAGCAAAACCGAAACTGAAAGATATTTTGCGGCGACATAGTTGCCACAAAAGGTGAAAAAACTCGCTACAAAAATGGTTCCACAAGAATAAAAATTTAGTTGGGTCGCCACTGCTATTCACCTTTAGCGGCGACTACTATCGCTGCCAAAATATTTTTGCAGTGGCAAGTTAATGTCGCCACTATAAATGACTATTAGTGGCGACTCGTGTCGCTACAATATAATAAACCATGAAAGACACAATAACTTTCTATAGCGACTAAAATCGCTGCAAAAGAAATAAACCAATAGTGGTAAATTTAACATTGCAACAATTATTAATATTTTGTGATAAAATAATATTGCCACTAAAACCTATCTTCTCAAAAACTATAATGACCAAAATTATATATATTTCCGGTAGGAACCTAATTCTCTAAATTTAATGACTGGATATTCACATCAATTGACTACTATTATTCAAAGCAACCAATAATATTTAAAAAATACCAAAAGAATTTTTCAAACAATATTATAAATATTTTCATTACTAAAAAGTCAATTACATAATACTACACGACACTTCATTGTTCATTGTAATTGTACGCATATACATATCCCAAAAATGACAAAATATTAAGTACCTTGTAGTTGCTCCTTGGTCGACACCATCCTTGAACGATACCATTGTTTAAGTGTCTTGTCCCTGCTAAGAGAAGAAAATATATATATATATATATATATATATATATATATATATATATATATATATATATATATATGGAACATAATGAGATTTTTTATATCAAAAAACATGCATAGAAAAACTTCAAGGATAACAAAAGGTGATCTACTAAGTTTAAAGATGATGTGCTTCTTTTTATCTAAAAAGAGTTATTGGACTTTCATATTCAGGACAAACTTATGCTTCATTGGCATCTTGTCCACTGATCAACTAAACTGATCATTTCCCCCTTTCAATTTCTCCACTCATTATTCTAATAGTCAAAGAAATCACATTTTTTCATGACGAAAAAGTAAATAGTAATTGCTTTTCTTGGAATACTGTCTTTCTGCAAATACAGTGTATGGTGATGAACTGTGAACACATCAAGAAAAAGAGAATTTTCAATTGAATCCATGAGGATTATTAGCTCTCTAATTTTCATATATGGATTGGTATTATTCTTCTCGCTGAACTATCCTGCTAAAGTTACAGCAGGTGACAATATTACATTTACATCCTTCTCAATTTTTCTAGCAGATCATATGGATAGCTTATTTGCAGCTAGTTGCAAATAGCAATCTATTAATTGCTCCAAATAATAAACATGAAGAGGTAATAAAACATGGGATCTTTCTACTTAAGTTATATATAAGAGGAAATATTTGATCATCCAACATGGGATCAACAACAAGGCCACTCATTAACTAGTATAAATTGTCATGAATCAACACAGGAGAAACCACACAAGTACCAACTAAATAGCAGCAGCAGCCCACACAACTAAAGTTTGCAAAGAAACAGCTACGGTACAACTAAGGTTTGCAAAATCCAGATTTTAGCAGCAGCAGCCCCTGAAGCACGGTACAACTAATGTTTGCAAAAATCCAGATTTCAGCAGCAACAACCCTTGAAGCAGCCCACACAGCTAAGGTTTGCAAAAATCCAGATTTCACATAAACAAAAAATAGCTCAATAGTCTATTATCAACTAATTAAGCCCCTGAAGGCCACACAGCTAAGGTTTGCAAAAATTCAGATTTCACATAAATAAAAAACAGCCCAATAGTCTATTATCACGAGGATGAAAGTTAAAGAATGAGAAGTTGATAAGAAGATAGGGATTAAGGGACAGAAGAATTGTCCAAAATGAAGGAAGAAGAAATGCCGAGAAGTAAGAAGAATTGTTAAGAATCAGCAGAGCAAGTACCTATTGTTGTTGTTGTTATTGCATTCTGGTCATGAAACTAGCAAATTGTTCATGCATCCTCTTGTCCACTTCTAGATGGATCCTCTTGTCTTGTAACAACCCGGCCGGTCATTTTGAGAATTTAAGTCTCGTTGGGCGGCATAAGGCCCTGAGCAGCTTCATATTATGTGTATTGACTTACGTGCGTGGTTGAATTCAGTTACCGGTTATTTCGAAGTGATTTGGGACACTTAGTCCCTAAAACGGAAGCTTAAGTCTTAAGATTTTAACCGTAGTCAGAACTATGTGAAGACGACTCCGGAATAGAGTTCTGTCGGTTCAATTAGCTCCATCGGGTGATTTTGGACTTAGGAGTGTGTCCGGACTATCAATCCGAGGTCTGTAGCTGATTTAGACTTGAAATGGCAAAAGTCAAATTTTTGAAAATTTTGGACCGGAAGTGGACTTTTTGATATCGGGGTCGGAATGCAATTCCGAGAGTTGGAACAGCTCCATTATGTTATTTGGGACTTGCTTGCAAAATTTGACGTCATTCCAGATTGATTTGGTAGGTTTCGGCACGGGTTTTAGAAATTGAAAGATTTGAAAATTTATAAGTTCGATTCATGGTGCGATTCGTAAGTTCAACATTGTTTGATGTGATTTGAGACCTCGAGCGAGTCCGTATTAGGGTATGGAACTTGTTGGTATGCTTGGACGAGGTCCCTGGGGCCTCATGTGTGTTTCAGACGAGTTTCAGATGTTTTTCATGGTTTTGAACAGGTCTAGTTCTGGTGTTTTCGCACCTGCAACGGTTGGAACGCAGGCGCGGCTCCCCTTCTGCATGAGCCTGGTCGCTTCTGCGATCCTTGAGGCCTGGGAGCTTGCTCGTTTCTGCGAAAGTTTGCACGCAGGTGCGAAGGCCGCTTATGCGGTCCCTCGATCGCATCTGCGAAGAAGATCGCTTCTGCGTTTCCCCCTTTCGCTTATGCGGTGCCGCTGGTGCGGCTGTAAATCAGCAGATGCAGTTCCAGGCCTGGCCAGCTGAGTTCGCAGATGCGGACTCTTTCTCACAAATGCGAGTGCGCAGGTGCGTCTCCTAGTCCGCAGATGCGGAAGTCCTGGCAGAAACATTAAGTCGAGGGTTTAGCCATTTTCTTCATATTTTAAGTTTTAGACTTCGGTTTTGGGAGTTTCCTTGTAGGTTTTTCAAGAAAATAGATTGGGTAAGTGTTCTTCAACTAGAATTTATTTATTTCTATGATTCTATCTTTATTTTTGTCATTTAATTTGTGTTTTGAGTTGAGGAAAATGGTGGTTTTTAAAGAAAATTTTCAAAATGAAAAATCACGATTTGAGGGACGAAATGGTATCGGAATTTGATGATTTTAGTGTGGTTAGACTCGTGAGTGAATGGGTGTTCGTATTTTATGACTTTTACTCCATTTCGAGATGTGGACCCAGGTCAACTTTTTAGGGCGGATTTTGGAATATTTGTTAAAATATTGATTTCACTAATTAGATGAGTCTATTGTGGTTGTATTCATGATATGCAATTTTCGTTTGGCTAGATTTGGGCCATTCACAGTCTGATAATCGAGGAAAGGGCATTCTTGCGGACTGATTGAGCTTGGTTCGAGGTAAGTATCTTGCCTAACCTTGTGTGGGGGATTTCCCCCTTAGGATTTGAGTCTTCTGTGTTGATTGTAGCCCGTGTGCACGAGGTGACAAGTGCGTGCACAGACTTATTTGTAGAAAGTTGGCCTTTTAGGGTCCTTAGGTCCTTGTATTCATTGAATATGCAGTTGTTCTTGTTATGATTATATATCTTAATTACTAGATTCACATCTACCTGCTTAATTAGAATAAATTTCTTCATGATCCACTATTATCGTTACTTGATTCATATGTGCCTTAATTGAGATTGTTATCTCTTTTATAGCCACGCTATCTTTTCATAACTGCTTATCTTTACTTGGAATTTATATTATTTCATTCTATAATTTGTTCAGTCTTAATTGAGGTTATGATTATCGTTCCGCTGCTTATCCTTAATTAAATTGTTAAAAATTCTTAGTAATTTCTCAACCTTAAAAGAAGTTTTAGATATCATATATCTTCGTTGACTTGTTTTATTTGGAATTAATTGACTCGTGTTAGTTTCCATATTATTGAAATGTATATTGTGGGATCGTTGATACACATTAGTTTCCCTTTGTTGAGTTGTTCTCTTTACGCCTAGCATTATTTACTGTGGTTATTCCTTGTGATTTGGTCCCACATTTTCCTGTGATTTAAAAGTTCTTGAATTTATTTACTTGTCGTACTTTGTATTATTTCCATTGTTGTTGTTGTATTTGTTATGGTGATGCACGAGGTTTCTGTCGTGCGGTTGTTATTATTGTGATGCACGAGGTTTCTGTCGTGCGATTGTTGTTATGGGGTTGCACGAGGTTTCTATCGTACTATTGTTACTATTGATATTTGCACATGCGGCGTTACAAGGTGGGATATATATATGTGTGGATTGCGCATGTGGTGAGACAAGGTGGGAACATTATTATGCATATATGGCGAGACAAGGCGGGCATTTATGTTACTATTGCACACGTGGCAAGACAAGGTGGGCTGTGTCAGGGATTGATTTGTGATGATTTATGGCTTGGGGGCATTCTTGTTGCTGATATTTGTGTAGTGGTATACGTACCTGTGTGAGCTTTATCTTGTGAAAGCTGTGAGAAAATATTCTACGTGTTGTCCGTTCTTCTTCTTTCTTATGCTTATTTGCTGGTATGGACTATGTTAGGACACTTGTACAAGCATACACGTAGTTAAGCACTCTTATCGGATAAGAGGTGTTCTTGATATTGTTGAGCATAGATGCTCACCCTTGTTTAATTGTCTTCTATGTGAGAATGGCTCTATTGGCATGTGAGTCGTCAGTGTGGTTATGAGGTGTTATGAGGGCACAGGATGCCAAGTGTTAGGGTTCGGGTATTGAGACCCATGAGTTATGAATTGTCCGAGGTTCGGTACCTCATGGAGTTGTTGACTAAAACCTGATGTAAAAGCGGTTGTAATTACTGAGTTATTACTTGTCCTTGCTGTATTCGTGATTTCAGATTTTGGTTGTGTCCCATTCACTATGGCTGCGTCATTTTCATGATATTCCGCTGATACTTGATGTTTCTTGCTTTAATGCCATTAATGTATTGTGAGCCATATTGCATAGTCTTTATGTAGACATCATACTTCTGTTATTCATGTACTTATATCTGTTCGGTTTATTAGACCAGTGGGTGTCTTGACTGTTCCTCATCACTACTCCATCGAGGTTAGTCTTGATACTTACTGGGCACCGCTGTGGTGTGATCATTCTACTCTTCTGCACATTTTTGTGCAGATCCAGGTACTTGTTTGTTAGCTAGCTGTGTGGACTATTGCTATGGAGACTCGAGGTAAACCTGCTGCTGCGTTCGCAAGCTTCGGAGTCACCTTCCAGTTTTCGTTTTGCACTGTTTATTCTTATTTCTGGACAGTTGTATTTAGAGTTTTCTAGAAACACTCTGTAGAGCTTATGACTTGTACTACCGGTTTTGGGAATTTTAAGAGATTCTATTTAAATAATGTTGTTGTTTTAATTATTGTTATGCTTACCTAGTCCCTAAGAGTAGGTGCCATCACGATACCCAACAGAGGGAAAATTGGGTCGTGACATGTCTACTTATGCATTTGCGGGTTCACGCTCCTAATCCAACTTCCTTTGCAACTCAAGTTCCATATTTCTTTGCAACTGAGCAACCATTTGTTCACGTTCTTCTTGCAACTTCCTATCCATCTCGGCTTGCATCTCTTGATGCACAACTTCCATAGTGGAAGACACGCTGGACTCTATCTTTGTGTAATGACCTAACCGGTCATTTTAAATTTTAGAAACCCGTTACCTAAAATAAAACTCCCCAAATATGCTTTTATTAATTTATGACACGTCGGGATAGTTGGTTCGGGATTTGGAGGTGTTTGGATTGAAATCGAAACACTTGGTTCCTTAAGTTGACTTTAAATGGCCAATTTTGACTTTGGTCAACATTTTGAGAAAGCGGCCCCGGAATCGGGATTTAACGGTTCCAGTAGGTTCGTATGATAATTTTGGACTTGGGCGTATGTCTGAATCGGGTTTTGAATAACCCGAGAGCGTTTTGACGCTTAATAGTAAAAATAAACTATTTGAAGGTTTAAAATTCTTTAAATTTAGTTTGGAGCAGGTTTTTGAGTAATTGAAGTCCGTTTGGAATTCCGAGTTTGGGAATAGTTCCGTATAGTGATTTAAGACTTGCACGCAAAAATTCGTGTCATTCCGAGTAGTTTAAGTATATTTCGGCGCATTGGAAGTAAATTGAACAACTTGAAATTCTTAAGTTTGAATCAATTTGGTTTAGGGTATGATTCTTAGATTTGATGTTATTTTACGCGTTCCGAGAGTTTGAGCGAGTCCGTTTTATGATTTGAAAGTTGTTGGTATGTTCGGGCGGGGCCCCAGGGGTCCCGAGTGTTAACCGGACGAGACTTGGACCAATTTTGAAAAATTAAGCAAGGATTGAAGCTCCTAGCTACTGTCATAATCGCACATGCGCTTGGACAGCCGCAGGCGCGAGGCCACCAATCGCAAGTGTGAAGGAGAGGAGCATGCCCAGCCATCGCAGGTGCGAAGTATTTTGGCGCACCTGCGAACGTGCAGGTGCGAAGGCTTGATGCACAGGTGCAATGGAATGCGCGCACCTGCGCTTGCACAGAAGCGAGCACTTCTTCCACAGGTGCGGAACCATGAAAAGAGGGAAAATGCGCACCTGCAAGGAATTTTCGCAGGTGCGAAAGCCGCATGTGCGGTACTCCTTCTGCAGGTGCGAAAAACATGTCTGGGCAGAACCTTAAAACGGACGAAAACTCAGTCCATTTCTTTCTATTTTGGATCCATTGTTGGGTGATTTCAGAGCTTTTGAGAGGGGGGTTTCAACTAGCAATCGGAAGGTAAGTTAATTCTACACACCTTGAGTTAAATACATAGATTATATGTAGATTATAACTAGTAAATCTTAGAAATCAAGGGTTTAGGTGAAAAAACTAGATTTTTATAAAAGTGTGATTTTAACCACGAAAATAGTTATGGAATTGGGTAGAAATTATATATATGAGTTCTTGAGGTTATGGGCAACGTTTTCATCTAAAAATTTCAGAAATCCGGGCACGTGAGCCCGGGGTGAATTTTAAGAATTTTACCATTTTGGATAAGGTAATTTATTTAATAGATAAATTTCGAATCATTTAGCATATATTAATTATTTTGTATAATATTTGAATAGTTTCGGAGTTTTCGGCGTCGAATCGAGAATTCAACGCGACGTGGTAATCGGAAAGTGGACTTTGAGATGAGGTAAGTCTCTTGTATAATCTTGTGAGAGGGGAATTACCCCATAGGGATTAAATAAAATAATTGTTGCTAATTGCGGGGGCTACGTACGTACGAGATGATGAGTGTCCGTGCGTAGCTACTATTAATGCTAAAGTCCGGGTAGTTTAGGACTCAAAACATGAATTACTTGTGTAAATTATATTCTTTATTAATTAAATTATTTGATGTGTATATTGTGAATTGTTATGAAAGGTAGTAAAAGATCAAATCTTCTTATGCTTAATTTTTGTTTAGATTAAATAAAATTTTAAAACAAATTTTTCATCATCTCAAATTTATCTTATAATAAACATACTCTCATTCCCGGAGGTACATAGGAAAAATGTCCTCCTTTCTTGTGGAGCGGGCCGAACGCCTCGACAGGATAGATGCATCTATGGATAGTGTCGCACGTCCCTCGGCAGTGTATACGACACTCTGGATCGGACCGTACGTCCTCGGCAGAAATCGTGCTTAATAATAATAATTACACGATACCTTAATAGTTTATTTCAGCTTGCGAAGCTAATTGATAAATTGGAGAATCCTTGTAATTTAATGAATTATTATTCCTGCTTGTTAAGGAATTAATTGTTACTCCTGTAAATGAGATTAATTGATAAATTGGAAATTATTTGAATTGAAGGAATTTAATTAATATATTGAGAATTGTTGCATTTGAAGGAATTTGATTATTTCTGCTGGTTAAATGAATTATTGTAAATTATGTGAATCATATTGATTTAGAAATTCTAGTTGTATTTCAATTATTATTATTGACCCATAGTGAGTGTCAAAGTCGTCCAACTCGTCTCTACCACTTCAAGATTAGGCTTGATACTTACTAGGTACACATTGTTTACATACTCATACTACACTTGCTGCACTTTTTGTGCAGGACCTGAGGCAAGTACTAGTGGGGGGGCCTATCGTCTTACACCCACGTTATCCAGGGGCATAGTGGTGAGCTGCCTTTCTGAGTCATTCTGTAGCCACTAGTGTCTCTCCTTGTATTTTTATTGCTATTTTTTTTTATTTCAGACAGTATTAGAGGTTTTGTATAATCTACTAGATGCTCATACACTTGTGACATCAGGTCTTGGCATACACATTGGTAGGATTTGGTGTTTATATTTTTCTTGGATTTAAATTTTATCGATATATGTTTAATTTATTAGTTGGCTTACCTAGCTATAGTGTCGGGCGCCATCACGACCTATAGGTGAAATTTGGTCGTGACAACATGGTATCAGAGCCCTAGGTTCACGTAGGTCTCAAAAGTTATGAGCAGGCTTAATAGAGTCTTGCGGATTGGTACAGAGACGTCTGTACTTATCTTCAAGAGGCTATAGGGTGTTAGGAAACTACCTTTCTTCATATTCCATCGTGAAATTAATGTAGTACTAAATATCCTTCTTTTGTTCTCTCACAGATGGTGAGAACGAACTCTAATAAGGTTCCAGACCAGGGAAGAGCTACTCCCCAGTTGCTAGAGGCCGAGGGAGGGCTCCAGCTCATGGTAGAGGGCTAGGATGTCCCATGACTATTCCAGTTATGACGCCAGTGGGTCCAGCAGAGAACCCCATTGTTGAGGAACGGGATGAGGTTCCTGTGGTAGAGCCAACTCCGATGGATATCACATTTGCACCGGGATTTCAGGATGTCATGGGTCGTATATTGCGGTTCATGGACACTATGATTTAGGCCGGTTTATTTCCGGCAGACCCAGCCACATCTCAGGCGAGCGGGGGAGAATAGACTCCGACCGCACAGGCTCATGGACAGGCAGCTGCTGTATATCAGACCCAGAGTGCACTACCAGTGGGTAGAGCCCAGCCAATGGCAGCAGCTACACCTGAGCCCAGGCCAGCTGTAGCCGCTGATCTTCAGAAACTATTGGACAGATGAACTAGAATACATCCTCCTATTTTTGGGGGTGAGAGACATGAGGATCCACAGGACTTCATTGATCGTTGCAAGGGCAGACTGCACAACATGAGGATTTTAGAATCTCATGGGGTTGACTTCGCTACTTTTCAGCTAGAGGGCAGGGCCCGTAGATACTGTTCTTGGCAGACCAGTAGATTCTGCTCCCATGACTTGGGACAGGTTCACCTGTATCTTCCTGGACATGTATATTCCACCATCCTAGAGGGAAGAATTGCAGTTTTAGTTTGAGCAGCTCCAGTAGGGTCAGATGTTAGTGACCGATTATGTGGCGAGGTTCTCTGAATTATCTCTCCATGCACTTATGATACTCCCTACTGAGGCAGAGAGAGTCCGGAGGTTTGTAGCTGGTTTACATACTGGCAATCAGTCCACTATGGCTCGAGAGGTTGAGATGGGTACTTCTTATGAGCTAGTTGTGGAGATATCCCGGAGGATTGAGGGTGTGCGTCAGCGGAGCCGAGAGCAAAATATGAGAGATAAGCGGTTCAGGTATTCTGGAGAGTTCAGAGGTGCTCCGTCTCGGGGCATATGTTAGTTTGTGAGAGGGAAGTCGAGCAGGCCCCATATCCAGCACCACCGCCTCCTCGAGGTGCTTCAGTGCGACCTTATCTCATTGCTATACTAGAGAGTTCTTATCGCCCACCAGCTATTCAGGGTCCTTCCAGTGGGTATTTAGGTCCCCAGGGCCAAACACTTAGTCAGCAGCCCATCGCACCGAAGAGTTGTTACGAGTGCGGGGACCCTTGTCACATGTGAAGATTCTGCCCTACACTGCGAGGTAGACTAGTGCAGCAGGGTCAGCGGCCTATGATTACCGCACCAGTTGCTCCACTAGTAGTCCGACCACCAAGAGGTGGAGGAGAGGTGGGTAGGGGCCATCCTAGAGGTGGAGGTCAGCCAAGTGGAGGCCAGCCAGTTGGCGCTCCAGCTCGATTTTATGCTTTTTCGGCCACACCTGATGCAGAGGCCTCAAATGCCGTGATTACATGTATTATTTCTATTTCGGCAAAGATGCCTTAGTATTATTTGATTCAGGATCTATGTATTCATATATGTCATCTCTATTTGCTCCATTCCTGGGTGTTTTTCGTGAGTCCGTGAGTACTCATGTTTATGTGTCCACTCCTGTGGGCAATTCTGTTGTTGTGAAACAGATCTACCGATCCTATATTATTATATTTTGTGGTTATACAACTAGAAAAGATCTTCTATTGCTTAAGATGACCGATTTTGAAATTATTCTGGGTATGGACTGGTTATCTCCATATCATGCTATTCTAGATTGTCATGCCAAAACTGTTACCTTGGCTATACCATCTTTGCCTAGGTTGGAGTGGAAGGGTTCGTTGGTTGAGAAGGGTTGTTTAGCTTATCTAGCTTATGTTCGGGATACCACTGCAGAGACTACGACTATTGATTCAGTGCCTGTAGTTTGGGAGTTCTCCGATGTATTTCCTTCAGATCTTCCAGGTATGCCACCTGATCGTGATATTGATTTATGTATTGACTTGGCTCCAGATACTCAGCCTATATCTATTCCACCATATCGCATGGCTCTGAAAGAATTGAAAGAGTTGAAAGAACAGCTTGAGGAGTTACTAGCCAAAGGGTTCGTCAGACCGAGTGTATCGCCTTGGGGTGCACCGGTATTATTTTTGAAGAAGAAGGATGGGACACTGTGGATGTGCATTGATTATCGCCAATTGAACAAAGTTACTATTAAGAACAAGTACCCGTTGCCGTGTATTGATGACCTATTTGACCAGTTGCAGGGTGCTAGTGTGTTCTCTAAGATCGACTTGAGGTCGGGGTATCATCAGTTGAAGATTCGAGATTCGGATGTTTCGAAAATTGCTTTCCATACTAGATATGGTCATTATGAGTTTCTGGTAATGTCTTTTGGTTTAACTAATGCCCCGACAACGTTTATGGATTTGATGAACAGGGTATTCAGGCCATATATTGATTCATTTGTCATTATTTTCATAGATAACATTTTGATCTACTAGCGCAGTAAGGAGGAGTACGAGCAGCAAATGAGAGTAGTGCTTCAGACATTGCGGGAACAAAAGCTATATGCTAAGTTCTCCAAATGTGAGTTCTGGATAAAGTCTATAGCATTTTTGGGGCATATTGTATCGGGTGAGGGTGTTAAGGTTAATCCCAAAAAGATTGAGGCAGTTCAGAATTGGCATCGTCCCACTTTGGCGACTGAGATTAGGAGTTTTCTGGGTTTAGCAGGTTATTATCGTCGATTCGTGGAAGGTTTTTCATATATTGCAATGCCTTTGACCAAATTAACCTAGAAGGGTGCTCATTTCTAATGGTCCGATGATTGTGAGGTAAGCTTTCAGAAGCTCAAGACAGCATTGACTACAACACCAGAGTTAGTGTTGCCCTCCGGTTCGGGGATGTATACAGTGTATTGTGACGCTTCACGTGTTGGTTTGGGTTGTGTATTAATGCAAGAAAAGCGAGTTATTGCTTATGCTTCACGTCAGCTGAAGCCCCACGAGAAGAATTATCCAGTACATGATTTGGAGTTAGCTGCAATTGTTCATGCTCTTAAGATTTAGAGGCATTATCTTTATGGGATGTCTTGTGAAGTTTATACTGATTATCGCAGTTTGTAGCATTTGCTCAAGCAGAGGGACCTAAATTTGAGGCAGCGCAGATGGCTGGAATTACTGAAAGATTATAATATTACTATCCTATATCATCCGGGTAAAGCAAATGTGGTTACAGATGCCTTAAGTAGAAAGGCGGAGAGCATGGGTAGTTTGGCTTTCATTTTAGCAGAAAAGAGGCCATTAGCTTTGGATATCCAGTCCTTGGCCAACAGACTTGTGCGGCTAGATATTTCAGAGCTCAGCTGAGTTCTTGCATGTGTCGTAGCTCAGTCTTCACTATTTGAGTAGATCAACGCTCGTAGTATGATGATCCACACTTAATGATTCTTCGAGAAATGGTACTACAAGGTGGTGCCAAGGAAGTTACTATTGGTGCGGATGGTGTTCTGCGAATCTAGGATCGTCTGTGTGTTCCTAATGTGGATGAACTAAGGAAAAAGATCCTGGAGGAGGCACACAGTTCTCGGTATTCTATTCATCCAGGTGCTACGAAGATGTATCGTGACTTGAGGCACCATAATTTGTGGCGACGAATGAAAAAGGACATAGTTGAGTATGTAGCTAGGTGTCTAAATTATCTGCAGGTTAATTATGAGCACCAGAGGCCAGGTGGACTACTCCAGCAAATGACTATACCGGAGTGGAAATGGGAACGCATTACTATGGACTTTGTAGTCGGATTGCCACGGACCTTGAAGAAGTTTGATGCAGTTTGGGTCATTGTTGACAGGTTGACCAAGTCGGCACACTTTATTACTGTTGTGACTACGTATACTTCACAGAGGTTGGCCCAAATTTATATTCAGGAGATAGTTCGGTTGCACGGTGTGCCAATTTCTATCATATCAGATAGAGGCCCTCCGTTTACTTCACATTTCTAGAGAGCAGTACAGAGTGAATTAGGGACCCGTGTAGAGCTCAGCACAGTCTTTCATCCGCAGACCGACGGGCAGTCAGAGTGGACAGTTTAGATTTTGGAGGATATGCTCATGGCATGTGTGATTGACTTTGGAGGTCAGTGGGATCATTTCCTGCCTTTGGCTGAGTTTGCTTATAATAACAGTTACCAATCCATCATCGAGATGACTCTATTTGAGGCTTTATATGGCTGTCGATGTCGTTCACCTATAGGATGGTTTGAGCCCGGTGAGGCTAAGTTATATGGTACTGATTTGGTGAAGGATGCCTTGGAAAAAGTAAAGATGATTCAGGAGCGATTTCGTACAGCACGGTCTAGACAGAAGAGTTACGTGGATCAAAAAGTGCGTGATTTATCATTTATGGTAGGTGAAATAGTTATCTTGAAGGTTTCGCCGATGAAGGGAATTAAGAGATTCGGGAAGAAGAGTAAGTTGATCCCAAGGTTTATAGGCCCATTTGAGGTGTTGAGACGAGTTGGGGAGGTTGCTTATGAGCTTGCATTGCCTCCCAGTCTATCGGGAGTTCATCCGACTTTCCATGTATCTATGCTCCGGAAGTATCATGCTGACCTGTCACATGTGTTGGACTTCAGCATAGTTCAGCTAGATAAGAGTTTGGGTATTGATGAAGAGCCATTTGCCATTGTTGATAAATAGGTTCGCCAGTTGAGGTCCAAGGAATGTGCAGGTGTGAAGGAATGGGCGCACCTGCGCTTGCACAGAAGCTAGTACTTCTTTCGCAGGTGCGGAACTAGGAAAAGAGGGAAAATGTGCACCTGCGAGGAATTTCCGCAGGTGCGAAAGCCGCATGTGCGGTACTTCTTCCGCAGGTGCAAAAAACCTGTCTGGGCAGAACCTTAAAACGGACGAAAACTCAGTCCATTTCTTTCTATTTTTCATCCATTGTTGGGCAATTTTAGAGCTTTTGAGAGGGGGGTTTCAACTAGCAATCAGAAGATAAGTTAATTCTATGCACCTTGAGTTAAATACATAGATTATAGGTAGACTATAACTAGTAAATCTTAGAAATAAAGGGTTTAGGTGAAAAACCTAAATTTTTATAAAAGTGAGATTTTAACAACGAAAATAGTTATGGAATTGGGTAAAAATTATATATTTGAGTTCTTGAGGTTATGGGCAACGTTTGTATCTGAAAATGTCCGAAATCCGGGCACGTGGGCCCGGGGTGAATTTTAAGAATTTTACCATTTTGGATAAGGTAATTTATTTAATAGATAAATTTCGAATCATTTAGCATATATTAATTATTTTGTATAATATTTGGATAGTTTTAAATTTTTCGGCGTCGAATCGAGAATTCAACGCGAAGTGGTAATCGGAAAGTGGACTTTGAGACGAGGTAAGTCTCTTGTCTAATCATGTGAGGGGAAAATTACCCCATAGGGATTAAATTAAATAATTATTGCTAATTGCGGGGGCTACGTACGCACGAGGTGACGAGAGTCCGTGCGTAGCTACTATTAATGCTAAAGTCCGGGTAGTTTAGGACTCAAAGCATGAATTACTTGTGTAAATTGTATTCTTTATTAATTAAATTATTTGATGTGTATATTGTGAATTGTTATGAAAGGTAGTAAAAGATGAAATCTTCATATGCTTAATTTTTGTTTAGATTAAATAAATTGTTAAAAATAATTGTTCATCCTCTCGAATTTATCTTATAATAAACATACTCTCATTCCCGGAGGTACATAAGAAAACTTTCCTCCTTTCTTGTGGAGCGGGCCGAACGCCTCAGCAGGATAGATGCATCTATGGATCGTGCCGCACGTCCCTCGGCAGTGCACACGACACTCTGGATCGGGTCGTACGTCCTCGGTAGAAATCGTGCTTAATAATAATAACTACACGATACCTTAATAGTTTATTTCAGCTTGCGAAGCTAATTGATAAATTGGACAATCCTCGGAATTTAATGAATTATTATTTCTGATTGTTAAGGAATTAATTGTTATTCCTGTAAATGAGATTAATTGATAAATTAGAAATTATTTGAATTGAAGGAATTTAATTAATATATTGAGAATTGTTTCATTTGAAGGAATTTGATTATTTCTGCTGGTTAAATAAATTATTGGAAAATTATGTGAATTATATTGATTTAGATATTCTAGTTGTATTTCAATTATTATTATTGACCCATAGTGGGTGTCAAAGTCGGCCATCTCATCTCTACCACTTCGAGATTAGGCTTGATACTTATTGGGTACATATTATTTACATACTCATACTACACTTGATGCACTTTTTGTGCAGGACCTGAGGCAAGTACTAGTGGGGGACATATCGTCTTACACCTACGTTATCCAGGGGCATAGTGGTGAGCTGCCTTTCTGAGCCGTTCTGCAGCTACTAGTGTCTCTCCTTGTATTTTTCATTCTGTTTATTTTTATTTCAGACAGTATTAGAGGTTTTGTATAATCTACTAGATGCTCATACACTTTTGACACGAGGTCTTGGCACACACATTGGTAGAATTTGGTGTTTATATTTTTCTTGGATTTAAATTTTATCGATATATTTTTAATTTATTAGTTGTCTTGCCTAGCTATAGTGTTGGGCGCCATCACGACCTATAGGTGAAATTGAGTCGTGACAACATGGTATGAGAGTCCTAGGTTCACGTAGGTCTCACAAGTTATGAGCAGGCCTAATAGAGTCTTGCAGATCGGTACAGAGACGTCTGTACTTATCTTCGAGAGGCTATGTTGAATCCACCCACACCAGTTCTACTCTATCATCCTTGCGTATATGTTGGATCTCCCAAACTTCATCTCGTGTGTCTATTTATCCAATAATAGTATTTCTCTGCAATATAATTTTGGAGAAAAAATATATAAGCAAATATATAAATATGTAAATAACAAAGAAGAATATGTGATAGTAGGGGACTAAATATATTTTTACCGTAGATTCCTCTACTTCTGCAAAAGACCTTGTACCACAAGTATGCATAGTTATTTGCTTTTCTCTATTTCTTTTATTCCTCTCACTTACAACCTGTAAGTAAACAGATTAATAAACCACCTTTCAAAGATGTGAATGGTTCCCTTTGGTTAGCAGAATCTTCAGGTATTAAGTTAGTACCTTAAAATCCTGACTTCCAAAATATTGTATTAGGTATTTCCAGTCCTCAAGCTCAACATCTTCAGATCCATAAGACAGTCTTTCTTCATTAGTATTGTACTTAGAGTACAACCTGTTGAGTCGAGCTTTCCATGCTCTAAAAAGCCTTTGCATAGTGCTAATTACAAAGGCTTGAAACCTATGCTCTTGCAGCCCGTTGTGAACTTCAAATTTATCTTGACAATAAATGTAATATTATTTTCGATATCCTAACTACATAAATAAATAACAAAAAACCAAGAAATTTTGAAAACAAAGCAGCAGGTTCGTTCAAAGATGGAAGATGTCAAATTATATGTAGCTAGTACGACTGGCCAAATACTATGATTAGAACTCATGTTCCCATAAGGTCGGAACCCATCACCCGCTAAGCCTAGTCGAACATTTCTTAACTCAGCTGAAAAGGTAGGATGTTGTACATCAAAGGATTTTCATGCTATTGAGTCAGACGGATGTCACAAGACACCATCATCAATATTTTTCTCCTTGTGCCACCTCATCTTTTTAGCTGTCTCTCTTTCCATGTACAATCTTTGAAGCCTTGGTATGATTTGAAAATGCCGCAAGATTTTATGAGCTACTTTCTTGCCTTCGTGTTCTTCGGACTTCTATCTAGACTTACCGCACTTAGGACATGCTTGAATATCAGCATAATCATGCCAATATAAAATACAATCATTCCGACATGCATCTATTTTGGTGTACCCCAAGCCGAGGTCACAAAGAACTTTCTTTGTTTCATAGAAAGAATTTGTCACAAATGACCCCTCGGGAAGAACTTCTTTAAAGAATCTCAATAGTGCATCCATAGATTTGTTGCTCCAATGGTTAAGACACTTCAAGTGAAGTAGTTTAATGACAAAAGATAACTTCGAGACTTTTTTACAACCAGGATAAAGTTCTGTCTCAGCATCTATTAACAATTCGTAGAACTTTGTTGCATGTATATTTGGTTCTTCGTTGTCCTCTGAATTATTATTATTATCCTCCACATTCGTATATCCACAAGCATCGTGAATCATTTCACTAATATTGTCCTCTTTAATGTTATCATCTTCTGCTTCATCATCACTACCTACAACACAAGTTTTAACTCTAACTGACACTTCTCCATGCAAGTCCCAAACTTTATAAGAATCCCAAAAATCCTTCATCAATAAATCTCCTCTTACACCAACCCGTAGCTTGAACTCAATATTCATACACCCTTTACAAGGACACCGAATCATAGTGCTCACCCGTCACGACCTAAAATCCAACTAGTCATGATGGCACCTAACCCAACCCGCTAGGTAAGCCAACTTTCAACTATCCAATTTCAATAATAATTATTAAAGCAATTTAAGTGAATAATGATCTTAATCTAATACAATCCCCAAGAACTGGTAGTACAAATCATGAGCTTCTAAGAATAGAATTTACAAAGCTGATATGAAATAAATACATCTTCTATTTGAAAAGTACATAAACAGAGTTTTTATAATCTAAAGCTACCATGAACAAGAGGCAGCTACCATAAGAACGCAGCTACATCTCCAAATCCGGCGACCATCGAGCACAGCAACAACAATGGCCAACATCTGCACGCAATGTGCAGAAGTGTAGTATCAGTACAACCGACCCCATGTACTGAGTAAGTAACAAACCTAACCTTACGTTGAAAGTGGTGACGAGCTTCCACCAAGGTCGGGTCCAAAACCAATAGACCACAACAGTCCATAACAACATAAAGCAAATATACCAGAAGTAACTCAAAGATAAAATGCTCAGCCAAATCATGATTTCAAAAATAATAGTTCTTCCTTTCAAATCCATCAGTGAAAACTCAAATCTTTTGTCGGAGTTGCAAAAAATATGAATAATTTGGAAACAATAAATTCTCCCAAAAATCTTTTCAATAATAAATAAGATGTTTCATTTTCCTTCCGGATAACCCGTGTAAAAAAAAGCATCACTATGCTTATCTGTCAAAAATGTGTGAGAAATCATGAATGATGTGATGTTGTACAGCATGAAAAAAATACATCTCTATGCATGTATGTCATGTGTGCATGCCAATGCGATGCAGCTCAGTGATAATATCATAAACAGCCCCTCGGGTAGAACATCACCCATATATAGTCCCTCGGGCAAACCTCACAGTAACTCATGCCACTCTGGCATACCTCATAATCACTCTTGCCACTCGGGCAAACCTCCCAATCATTCTTCCCACTCGGGCATACCTCACAATCACTCATGCCTCACAGTCATTCAGAACTAGGCACTCACACTCAGTAGGTACCTGCGCTCACTAGGGGTGTGTACAGACTCCAGCGGGGCTCCTACGGCCCAAGCGCTATAATCTGCACGGACAACTCACATGCTGCATGGATAACTCACGTGCTATAATATCATATCAGAATCCGCACGGACAACTTACGTGCCATAATAAGCCAATAAGGCCTGCTACAGGCGGGCAGCTCCGATCCATATAATAGTAATAATATATATAAAGCCAACATGGCATGCTGCAGCGTGCAGCCCGATCCCAACATATCCTCACAATCAGGCCCTAGGCCTCCCTCAGTCATCAATCTCTCCAGTCTCTCTCTCATGGGCTCACAATGTCATGAGAATAGCCCAAAAATAATGATATGATGCATTAATAAATAACAATAGAGACTAAATATGATATGCAATGAAATGTATATGGCTGAGTATAAATATTCAATTTAAACAAATAATTCACAGCAATATGAACTCTGTGGATCCCAATAATACTGGCACATAGTCTCAACATGATTTTTAATGTGCCTCTCATCTCAATTTCTTTAACTCATAAAACGCATGGAAAATGCCAAGATCATTTAACTACAAAATTCCACAAAAATAATTATGTCACAATTTCTATAGTGCACGCCCGTCACCTAGCATGTGCTTCACCTCCCAACAATTCACGAAATACATATATTCAGGGTTCATACCCTCAACTCCAAGATTAGAAAAGTTACTTACCTCGAACAAGCCGAATCCAATATCGAGCAAGCTAAACAAATGCTGCACAAATCCCATTATGTGCGTATCAACTCCCGAATAGCTCGAATCTACCACAATTAATCTGATTCAATCCACACAATTTATAGAAATTAATTCCATATCAAAATGCTAATATTTTCCACAAAATCCGAAATTACTCCCCAAAAATTACCCATGGGGCCCACATCTCGAAATCTGACGAAACTCACAAAATATGACAACCCATCCAATTACAAGTTCAACCATACTAATTTTCACTCAAATCTGACTCCAAATCGGTATTCAAACTTGAAAAATTCGTTTTGTGACATTATAGAAATTTTCTTCTATTTCTCTTGAAGATTCAATAATCTTACACCAAAGATGAAGATGAATTCATGGAATATAATCACAAGGAAGTTAAGAACAATTACCCCAAGTTGTGTGAAAAATTTCCTCTCCAAAATCGCCCAACCAAGCTCCAAAATGTCCAAAATGAGAACAAATCTCGGAACCCTCGTTTTAAACACTGCCCAGGCATTTCCGCACCTGCAGTGCCCGGGCTCGCACTTGCGCATCCGCATTTGCGGAATAAATTGCGCGCCTGCGGACAATGCCAACCTTTCAAAATATCGTATCTGGGGCGCCCTTCTCACATCTGCGGGCTCGCAGATGCGCAAACCCTTCGCACCTGTGTTCGCCCCAGGCCAGCCCCAGTACGCATCTGCGCCAACACCTTCGCACCTGCGGTCTCGCAGATGCGGAAAATTCCTTGCACCTACGAGAACTTCCCATTCCCACTCTTGGCCGCTTCTGCGGCTTATTTCACGCACATGCGGCTTCGCACCTACGATAAAAAATTTTGCAAGTGCGATCACACCCGTAAGCAGCAGATCCAACATTTCCTTAAGTCCAAATTTAATCCGCTATCCGTCTGAAACTCACCCTGAGGCCCACGGGACCTCAACCAATTGTATCAACAAGTCCCATAACCTACTTGAGGTCTCAAATCACACCTAACAACATCGAAACGATTAATTACTCCTCAATTCAGAATCAACAAACTTTGAACTTTCAAATTCTACATCTTGTGCCAAAACATATCAAATCAATCCGGAAAGACTTCAAATTTTGCGCACAAGTCACATTTCACATTACGGACCTATTCCAATTTCCAGAATTGGATTCCGACCTAGATATCAAAAAGTCAACCCCCCCTCCCCCCACCAGGTCAAACTTCCCAAAAATATATCTTTCGGCATTTCAAGCCTAATTACACTACGTACCTCCAAATAATTTTTCGGACACGCTCCTAAGTCCAAAATCACCATATGGAGATATTGGAATCATCAAAACTCCATTACGGGATCGTTTACACATAAGTCAACATCCTGTCACTATTTTAACTTAAGCCTTAAACCTTGAAACTAAGTGTTCCAATTCATTCCAAAACCTCACCGGACCCGGACCATTTACCCTGGAAATTTACACAACAACTGTAAAGGAAAATTTGAGCAGTAAAGGGGGAAGGAGGGTTGTAATACTCAAAATGACCGGTCGGGTCGTTACATTTTCCCCTACTTAAACATACGTTCGTCCTCGAACGTGCCAAGAGTTGTTTCTAAGCCATCAAATAACTGTTCCATCTTACCACACATGTACCTGGGGGTGAACCCACATCACCCTATTCCATATGAGCTTGACGACATAATACAACTAAAATCATTGATTTAACTTTATCCCATAAGCCTTGGAATTTAATTTCCAACCTTTAGAATTTCTTTCAAGACACGAATCTTACATTTACACCCTGTATGAGTTTGAACAAGCTGTATCAAGCCATAACCATAACCATAACCATAACCACGGACATAATCACCTAACATATTACACAACTCGCATGCTCATAGCACTATTCCTGACCATAGTGACTACTCCAAAACCAACCAAATACTAGTGTTAAACCCATATCGAACCAAACCTCATCCCAAAACCTTCGTACATTGTTTATAGTAAAAGAAACACGCGAAATTTCATGACCACTTACCAAATCAACAAGTCACGGAGCTCTCTTGCCCCAACCAGAACCATAATCGCTTTTTGAACCGACTTTCAATATTATACTCCCGAATATATCGAAATCAAACCTGATAGTACCCATTCCTGGTCCAATGACCTTATATTACTAAACATAACTGATTCACAGACATACCGCACCCATATAACTCGGAGCCACAACTCGTGCCATCCATGCACCAATACGCAACATTCAAATGTACCCAGTCATGGAAAATGACTCAAATGAGAGAACTGCCCCGCCATATTAACAAGTACCGCCACAACGAAACACTGGAAATTCATCATACACCGTAGAACCATCACTCGATTCAAACATGAGGTTCATATTATATACCCCGAGCCACCCTGCTCCAAATTAATAACGACGGAGAGGCAAATAACAAAAATAGCACACAAAACCTGAAAGGACATAATTATTACGATATCGATCATGCAATACCCAAATACTCATCACACTGAAATTCGCCTATAAAGCTCAAATAGAACCGCACCATCTGTGCACATAACCAATGAATCACAACTCCTCGTAGCATAAAGGAGTAACTCACATATCATTTGAGAACTCGAATAAGTTCAACATTAACCGAATGACACATCCCTCAATAATAGCGGTATGGAGCCAACCATTCCGGCTCGGTATAGAATACACATCTTAATTGGGCCTACCTATGGACCCCCAAATCAACTCGGGTTACCCACAAATAGATACAAATCCCTCCAAAAATTCATAATGACTGAATCATAACACATTTAATCATTTGGCTAGCTCCGGCCACAACTTCACAGTCCACAACCATGAAACAATCTGCTCCTGGGAACTCCCATTCTCCAAATCCATAGAACACGGGAATCACCATATTTGATTTCATCTCCACCGCCCGAATGCCTAACACCTCTCTCATACACGATCATCCCATGAGAAATACTTTAAAAATTCTTTCGTGCCACTTGGCAAAATTTGAATATCAGCATTTCATCAACTGTGTGAGTACCTTAATACTAATTTATACATTCGTAAGTCAAAATACAATGCGCCTTCTGAAGTCCGCCCCCTTCTCATACAACACCAAGTAATAATAGTATTCATCTAGTTATTTTGAACCGTCCATGTCGTCCAACATTCGTTACCTTCTCTTCAAGATTGTACTGCCACCTTGTTCATGAAAATCTAGCTTTCGTACAACACATAACATCTATCTTGCGATCATGTGAAAAGAACAAGAATCTTATTATTAACTTTGAGTCACCAATAATTTACATACTATTTTAGTTAGAAACCTTTCTCTTGCTTCTTTCCAGGAGGAAATCACAATGCACAATATGTTCTCCACACCGGTAGAAACCATCAGGAATAATTTGGAATCCATTTGCACACAATCAAGCCCTTAAAACTAAATTCCTCTAACTCGACCAAGCCACGCAGGTCGCCAAGTCCAGGTGTATTGCCACAAAGCACCTGTAGAAAACCCCCACATTATAAGCACCCAAAGAACCGATCATATCTATTACCATACTGATCCAACCTACTACCCAGTTATCCTATTTCCTCTAAGTCCCATCCGAATTTGTCTTCAGATTGATACTTCTTCTTGCTAAAATACCATGATGTTTAACCACAACTTACCCTACAAACTTTAGCATAGAACCACAACTATAACACTCACTCTGAGAATACCTTATGTGAATTTGAAATTGTTCTTCTTACCTTCCATATACAAAAATGTAAAATCCATAGTCATATAGAATTTCCGCAAGTCCAGGAACGATCAAACGCAAATCTCGGATTTTATCCATACACAAGTCTGGAAACATTCTCAATTGCTATATATAATTCTCAAACCCACTGGAATTTTTTCGGGAGTCACCTACTTTGCTCAAATCTAATTGCACCGCCCAAATGGGCCAAAAGACACGTGCCCCATTAGCACCACAACACTCAAAGAAGTAACTCTACTTTAATACCACATATCAAATTCATACTCCGTGCGCACTAAATCATTCACCAATAACAACTAACTCATCCCGTGAATTTCATTTATTCATACGTGCAATATAATCCTTAACCAGGAATTTCCTTTTTCGAGTCATCCTCGATCTCAACTTCTGCAAGTCATAGATAACCCATAAGTATGCCTCAGACCAAAATTAAAATTTAACACCTAATCATGAAATCAAATTGTCAATAGCAAACTCCCCCACTTGGCTGAAAGCCATAGATTAAAACATTTCATAACTCACAATACCAATACTCTCTTACTGCCATAATGCCACAGTTAGTCCAACGAAACTTCTTCCCAAGTTCATACAACGCCAACCATAAAAATACCTCAATTATCCGCTAAGCTCGTATTCATCCTCTTAACACACAAGTCAACTTTCTCAACCAGATTCAGATTCAAATCTCCACCCATACACCCCGTCGGCAGAAAAAAAACTCTCTACTCACATCATAAGGAATACTCCTACGTAGATTACTCCGCAGGGGATAACCCACATGCTTATCCTCAATCTGGTATCTTATTAGACCCTTTCGCAATCATAATTACTATGCAATCACTTAGTCTATCTGAATCCAAACTCATTAACCAGACATGAGTGTTTGGTCTGTCCCAAAATTTAACAATGTGAAAGATCCTTCAAAACATTCCTTACTCGAGACTGTTCGTCACCTCAAATCGAAAATCAAGCACCCAATGGCCTTTTCCTTTATATTTCAAGTAAATACTTCTCGTTATATTCTAATCGTCTCAACACATCCCGCGGTTACATCATACCCATCACACTGCCATTCCACCGCTCATCGAGTCACAAATTCCACTGTAGGGTCATTATCGGACATATAAGTCCAATTGTACGAGTTACAACCGAAGCTACCGAGCTTAAGCTGCGGTCTAAACCTGGCCTCAAGTCCTCCATACTGACCCATCACCAAAACACATAATACACATCTCAAACCTCGTTCATAGAATCACAAGCTGGCGATGCACAACTGATACTGAGCACTCATGTGCGCGTACGAATACGTGGAAGGAATTCAAAGAGTTATGTCTCAAGCTAAATCAATATCGAACGATAAGGAAAGAAAGATGTGAAGTATATATCCTAAATGCCCCGTAGCCTCTCGAAGATAAGTATGGACGTCATCATACCGATCCGCAAGACTCTACTAGACACCTGCTCATGACTTGTAGAACCTATGAACCTAGATCTCTGATACCACCTTGTAACGACCCAAAATCCAACTAGTCGTGATGGAACCTAACCCAACCCGCTAGGTAAGCCAACTTTCAACTATCCAATTCCAATAATAATTATTAAAGCAATTTAAGTGAATAAAGATCTTAATCTTATACAATCCCCAAGAACTGGTAGTACAAATCATGAGCTTCTAAGAATAAAATTTACAAAGTTGATGTGAAGTAAATACATCTTCTGTTTGAAAAGTACATAAACTGAGTTTTTATAATCTAAAGCTACCATGAACAAGAGGCAGCTACCATAAAAACGCAGCTACATCTCCAAATCCGGCGACCATCGAGCACAGCAATAACAATGGCCAATATCTGCACGTAATGTGCAGAAGTGTAGTATCAGTACAACCGACCCCATGTACTGAGTAAGTAACAAACCTAACCTTACGTTGAAAGTGGTGACGAGCTTCCACCAAGGTCGGGTCCAAAACCAATAGTCCACAACAGTCCATAACAATATAAAGCAAATAATACCAGAAGTAACTCAAAGATAAAATGCTCAGCCAAATCATGATTTCAAAAATAATAGTTTTTCCTTTCAAATCCATCGGTGAAAACTCAAATCTTTTGTCGGAGTTGCCAAAAATATGAATAATTTGGAAACAATAAATTTCTCCCAAAAATCTTTTCAATAATAAATAAGATCTTTCATTTTCCTTCCGGATAACCCGTGTATAAAAAAAAATATCACTATGCTTATCTGTCACAAATGTGTGAGAAATCATGAATGATGTGATGTTGTACAGCATGAAAAAAATGCATCTCTATGCATGTATGTCATGTGTGCATGCCAATGCGATGCAGCTCAGTGATAATATCATAAACAGCCCCTCGAGTAGAACATCACCCATATACAGTCCCTCGGGCAAACCTCACAGTAACTCATGCCACTAGGGCATACCTCACAATCACTCTTGCGACTCGGGCATACCTCACAATTATTCTTCCCACTCGGGCATACCTCACAATCACTCATGCCTCACAGTCACTCAGAACTAGGCACTCACACTCAGTAGGTACCTGCGCTTACTAGGGGTGTGTACAGACTCCGGCGGGGCTCCTACGGCCCAAGCGCAATAATCTGCACGGACAACTCACGTGCTATAATATCATATCAGAATCCGCATGGACAACTCACGTGCCATAATAAGCCAATAAGGCCTGCTACAGGCGGGCAGCCCCGATCCATATAATAGTAATAATATATAAAGCCAACATGGCATGCTGCAGCGTGCAGCCCAATCCCAACATATCCTCACAATCAGGCCTTAGGCCTCCCTCAGTCATCAATCTCTCCAGTCTCTCTCTTATGGGCTCATAATGTCATGAGAATAACCCAAAAATGATGATATGATGCATCAATAAATAACAACAGAGACTGAGATATGATATGCAATGAAATGAATACTGGCACATAGTCTCAACATGATTTTGTAATATGCCTCTCATCTCAATTTCTTTAACTCATAAAACGCATGGAAAATGCCAAGATCATTTAACTACAAAATTCCACAAAAATAATTATGTCATAATTTCTATAGTACACGCCCATACGCCCGTCACCTAGCGTGTGCTTCACCTCCCAACAATTCACGAAATACATATATTCAGGGTTCATACCCTTAACTCCAAGATTAGAAGAGTTACTTACCTCGAACAAGCCGAATCCAATGTCGAGCAAGCTAAAAAATGATGCAAAAATCCCATTATGCGCGTATCAACTCCCGAACGGCTCGAATCTACCACAATTAATCTGATTCAATCCACACAATTTATAGAAATTAATTCCATATCAAAATGCTAATATTTTCCATAAAATCCGAAATTACTCCCCAAAAATTACCCGTGGGGCCCATATCTCGAAATCCGACGAAACTCACAAAATATGACAACCCATCCAATTATAAGTTTAACCATACTAATTTTACTCAAATCTGACTCCAAATCGGTATTCAAACTTGAAAATTTTATTTTGTGACATTATAGAAATTTTCTTCTATTTCTCTTGAAGATTCAATAATCTTACACCAAAGATGAAGATGAATTCATGGAATATAATCACAAGGAAGTTAAGAACAATTATCCCAAGTTGTATGAAAAATTTCCTCTCCAAAATCGCCCAACCAAGCTCCAAAATGTCCAAAATGAGAACAAATCTCGGAACCCTCGTTTTAAACACTGCCCAGGCATTTCCGCACCTGCAGTGCCTAGGCTCGCACCTGTGCATCCGCATTTGCGGAACAAATTGCGCGCCTGCGGACAATGTTAACCTTTCAAAACCTCGCATCTGCGGCGCCCTTCTCGCATCTGCGGGCTCGTAGATGCGCAAACCCTTCGCACCTGTGTTCGCCCCAGGCCAGCCCCAGTCCGCATCTGCGCCAATACCTTCACACCTGTGGACTCGCAGATGCGGAAAATTTCTTGCACCTACAAGCATTGCCCAGTCCCACTCTTGCCCGCTTCTGCGGCTTATTGCACGCACATGCGGCTTCGCACCTGCGATAAAAATCTTCGCAAGTGCGATCACACCCGTAAGCAGCAGATCCAACATTACCTTAAGTCCAAATTTAATCCGCTAACCGTCTGAAACTCACTCCGAGGCCCCCGGGACCTCAACCAATTATATCAACAAGTCCCATAACATAATACGGACCTACTCGAGGCCTCAAATCACACCTAACAATATCGAAATGATGAATTACTCCTCAATTCAGAATCAACGAACTTTGAACTTTCAAATTCTACATCTTGTGCCGAAATATAACAAATCAATCCGGAATGACTTTAAATTTTGCGCACAAGACACATTTCACATTACGGACTTATTTTAATTTCCAGAATCGTATTTCGACCTCGATATCAAAAAGTCAACCCCCGGTTAAACTTTCCAAAAATGCATCTTTTGGCATTTCAAGCCTAATTCCACTACGTACCTCCAAATAATTTTTCAGACACGCTCCTAAGTCTAAAATCACCATACGAAGCTATTGGGATTATCAAAATTCCATTCTGTGATCGTTTACACATAAGTCGATATCCGGTCACTATTTTAACTTAAGCTTTAAACCTTGGAAATAAGTGTTCCAATTTATTTCAAAACCTCACCGGACCCGAACCATTTACCCCGGTAATTCACACAATAACTGTAAAGTACAATTTGAGCAGTAAAAGGGAAAGCGTGGTTGTAATACTCAAAACGACCGGTTGGATCGTTAATCATCATTGGTTGACTGAATGCCCAATTAAGAGAGTTATCTACTCCATCTCTATACCTTTGGTCGACTCTATTCCAAATATTCAACCAACTTTTATCCATCTTTTCTATTTAAAAAAAGAAAGTTAATTAAATAAAAGTGTAGCGGTGATAATAACTAACATACAAGAGAAATGATCAAATCAAATCACCTCTAAATAAAATAATAAATATTGCAACAAGTTTCTACTCTTACATGCCTTTTGGTTACAAGAAAATTAACCAGATTCATAAAATAAATATACACTGCCACATCTATAAACACCTTATTGATAAATATATTTAACATCTCTTACCCAACTAGACTCAAAGAGTAATAATTGATAGGCTCTATATTTCTATTTTAGATGATCAAGAAATAATTTTACATTCAAATTATTGTTTAAGTGGCCAAATACATGTATTTAATTCTACTGTAAACAATGTATAGAATGTTTCAAAAGAATGTCACTTTTCCAAAGGTTATATTATATTTATATATACCTGACCCTTACCCCCCACCATTTTCCTTAAATACCCACCTTTTCTACTAAGTTTCTACATCACTTGCAAAAATCTTTAAAATCAGCTACTGATTTCTCTCTCTTTCTCTAGAAAGAGATGTCCATAAACCATATTTCTTCAGAAACAGTGTGGTGGACTAAACAACAACAATATATGATGATGGACTCCTCATCCAAGAAAACCTCATCCCCTTATCATAACATCACACTACCCCACCTGAAACTCAAACACCAACCATGTTTGGCTTCAACCTTAAAAACATGAGTAATAACGAATAGGACGAGGAACAAATCAATGAAGTATTATATTTTCTTATAACCTTACAGTAACATATATGTGCCTTATAAAATTTAAAAGTATCTATCTACTGATTTATACATATAGCCATAAAAGAAAAAAATTAGAATGAAATACTAACATACTATAGGTCTCTGAACAAGAAGCTTTTAACTTACCCAAACTAAGATAGTCGAATTCTGTCAAGACTGAAAATCAACAACAACAACAACAACAACAACAACAACAACAACAACAATAAAAAATAGGCCTCATATGAGTCTTTCTGTGCAGTTTATTTTTTGTATTCCTGTAGATTATCAAATGGTTCAGAAAAATTCGAGATGAAATCTAAGAATACAAATGTAAAATCACCGAAATAACAATAATTCCTAACTGCATATTGAAAATTTTGCCTTAAAGAATCCTTATAAAAAAACAAAACATAAATTTATATATAAACTAGTATGGGTATAAACAAAAAGGAAAGGATTAGGGTCACTAGCAGCTATATGAGAGAAATCAGTTGTGCAATTCTTCCACCACAAAATCGATATAGATTTGAACAATAACTATATGAGATTTTCGTTCCTAAAAGAAAAAGGAAAAGATTAGGGATTTGAACACATACCTGATAAATGAGATTCACATTTTGATTAGAGAGATTTAGAGTTGGGTGAAATTTTAGCAGAAAAGTAATTTTAGGGGGGGGGGGGGGAGGGGAGATTTCTAGAGAGAGGAGGGTTTGTGTGTCTGTGAAGGGTTCGGTTCTTTTAATTAGTGTGTCTGTGAGGCTTTTTTAATTTTGTTTTGTTATTTTAAATTAAAATTTCTAGGGTATATTAGCTACCCAGTCGCTCCAAATTATCTTTAGCGACGACAAGTTAAAAGTCGCCACAATTAATATGGAGCCAAAATTTTATTTTTAGCTGGACCGAAAATTTCAACCACATCAGAGGCGACCTCAAAAAAGTCGCTGCTAAATATTTACCTTCTGTAGTGACCTTTAATGTTGTTGATAATGCTATAAATATTGTAGCAACCTATATGATCGCCGCTATATGTTGTCACTAAAAATTCAAATTCTTGTAGTGCTTCTAGTCACTTTATTACTTGACGATCGCATATACGTGCGTGTGCGTTTGGCCACAACACTGATTATCAACCTAAATGAATATCAATACAATATAATAAACCCCTATTATGTTACGTACCATTAATCTCCTTCCTTAACTCCGTAACAACCTGTAACCCCTATTAACAATCTATTAACAGTCTTCTAATAACTTTCTAAGTGCTGCCTATACAATAACTATTATACCCTTTGTATCTTCCTAAATGAACTACAATAACCTCCTTTACTTATCCTATATACTATGGTATGTAATATTTGGTTCAACGAATTAGGTGAATTATCTCGGTATAAGTGTTAGAATTAAATTTTATTAGTTGGAGGTATTAGCTAAAATCGATATCTATTTATACTAAGATCTTGATATAACTTATTTCATATAGATGGTGGGATAAGTTATTCAGGTTTTAATCATGATTATAATGCTATAAATATAATACGTTTAGTTCAAGAGATTAGATGGGTTATCATGCGTTTGGTTGAAAGTATTAGCTAAAATTGATTATATTTGTATAGCAAAATCTTGACATAAGTTATCTCATATAAAAGGTGGAAAAATTATCCAAATTATAATCCTAATTATAATCAAGGATTGTAATCCTGCGATATCTAGGTTTTGAACCAACCAAACCCGTATTACCCAAGCAATTTCATTCTCATTCTTGTCATAAAAAAAGAAACATTATTTGGTAATAAATTAATTAACAAAAAAGGTAATTTGTGAGATCAGTTTGAAAATCCTTGAAGAGAATTGAAGGTTAATTAAATTCGTACTATATATATTATTCTCCTCTGTCTTTTTATTTTTGTTTGCACCCATCATATTTAACAATTCTATTAAATAACTAAGATATTTCATTTGTATTGGACAATTTGATTTTCTTTTGACTTTCTTTACCGCTTGAGCCGATATCAGCCCTAGAATTAGATGCCTCACGATTTTCACGATAACGATTTTTCGTATGCGAATGTATAATTATGTTAGCTTCGTTGTTCCCATGAAGTGGAGGTATGAAGATAATCTGTTATTCATATCTCAAACCATTAGTATATCTTTATGTGTTTACAATCCTTTAATTGCAAATATCCAAATTTTGTACTCAGATTTAAAATCTTTAATTAAGACGTAGTTCACAGTAAAAAAACTAAAGGTGACATTTTACAACATGTATCTTAGAATTTTCTTCTATTATATTAATATTTAGTAAAAATAAATTATGGTACACGTATAGATGTTGAACTAATAACCGATTTTTGTTATTTAGCATAATCTTTAAAATTTCTACGAGTATAAAAAATATTTGCACAATCAAATCAATTATGTAATTTTAGGTAAATCTCTTGATAAAATGTAAAGTGATAACTTGGTAAAAAGAATAACTAACATGCTATCACGGTAAAAGTAAAATTCACTGATAGCTTAAAAACTATTTATTAATTATATCAAAATGTATAACTAAATCCTTACGAAAAAGATAATCCCTCCGTTTCAATTTATGTGAACCCATTTGACTGAACACGAAATTTAAGAAAAGAGAGAAGACTTTTGAACTTGTGGTGTAAAATAAAATACATATATTTTGTGTGGCTATAAATCATTGCATAAATGTAAATTGTTTCCAAATAGGGAAATAGGTCATTCTTTTTGGCACGGACTAAAAAGAAAATAAGTTTAGATAAATTGAAACGGATGGAGTATAACGTTAGTAGTAACATTGTCCGGGGAGAAAATCATCAAAATTAAAAGATGAGGCTCCACTATAATTTTAACGGCACTAGACCTAGATTTATGCTTAATTTCTGTGACTTTGTTCACTGTTAAGACACTAGAGCTTGTTTCATTGTACACATGCATGATCGAGATTACGTGTTAAGACACTAATGTGTGTCTTTTGTGGCAACCACCGGTAGTCGTCACAAAAAATATTCAGTTACAGTTGTACATGCAGCAACTCAAGTGTCGCTGCTATACATTTTTAGTGCTAGATCATTTTTACCATATTGATAACATAAAAATGGTAGATCGTTAGATTTCTTGTAGTGCTAGATCGTTTTCACCATATTGATAACATAAAAATGTACATGTCCTTTGTTCAAAGTTCACTAAATATTTTTTCTTTTATTTTGGTTAGTTTAGATTCAAACACTTCTAGGTTAATTCTTGTTTAAATAATTAAGATAGTCTAATTTAGTTAATAGTTGATAACAAGTTCTTGTGGGTTTGACATTCGACTTCTAGTCACTTTAGTACTTGACAACCGCATATACGTGCGTGTGCATTTGGCCGCAACACTTATTATCAACCTAAATGAATATCAATACAATATAATAAACCCCTATTATGTTACGCACCATTAATCTCCTTCCTTAACTCCGTAACAACCTATAACCCCTATTAACAATCTGTTAACACTCGTCTAACAACTTTCTAAGTGCCGGCCTATACAATAACTAGTATACCCTTTGCATCTTCCTAAATGGACTAGAATACCCTCCTTTATTTATCCTTTATACTATGGCATGTAACATTTGGTTCAACGGATTAGGTGGATTATCTCCGTATAAGTTTTAGAATTAAATTGTATCTCATGTTTGGTTGGAGGTATTAGCTAAAATCGTTATTTATTTATATCAAAATCTTGATATAACTTATTTTATATAGAAGGTGAGATAAGTTATTCAGGTTTTAATCATGATTATAATCTTATAATTATAATATATTTAGTTCAAGAGATTAGGTGGGTTATTCCAGTATAAATTTTGAAATTAAATTTATCATGTGTTTGGTTGAAAGTATTAGCTAAAATTGATAATATTTGTATAGCAAAAATCTTGACATAAGTTATCTCATATAAAAAGTAGAATAAGTTATCCAAATTATAATCAAGGATTGTAATCATGCGATATCTAGGTTTTGAACCAACCAACCCCGTATTACCCAAACAATTTCATTCTCATTCTTGTCATAAAAAAAGAAACATTATTTTGGTAAGAAATTAATTACGCAAAAAGGTTATTTGTGAGATCAGTTTGAAAATCCTTGAAGAGATTTGAAGGTTAATTAAATTCGTACTATATATATTATATCTCCTCTGTCTTTTTTGTTTTTTGTTTGCACCCATCATATACAATTCTATTAAATAACTGAGATATTTCATTTTTATTGGACAATTTGATTTTCTTTTGACTTTCTTTATCGCTTGAGCCGATATCAGCCCTAGAACTAGATTTCTCATATTTTTCACGATAACGATTTTTCGTATGCGAATGTATAATTATGTTAGCTTCGTTGGTCACATGTAGTGAGGTATGAAGATAATCTGTTATTCATATCTCGAACCATTAGTATATCTTTATGTGTTTACAATCCTTTAATTGCAATTATCCAAATTTTGTACTCAGATTTAAAATCTTTAATTAAGACGTAGTTCACATAAAAAAAACTAATGGTGACATTTTACAACATGTATCTTAGAATTTCTTCTATTATATTAATATTTAGTAAAAATAAATTATAGTACACATATAGATGTTGAACTAATAAACAATTTTTGTTATTTAGCATTATCTTTAAAATTTCTACGCAGTAGTGGCATAAAAAATATTTGCACAATCAAATCAATTATGTAATTATAGGTAAATGTCTTGATAAAATATAAAGTGATAACTTGGTACATGCTATCACAGTAAAGGTAAAATTCGCTGATAGCTTAAAAACTTTTTATTAATTATATTAAAATGTATAACAAAATCCTTAAGAAAAAGATATAACCTTAGTAGTAAGGTTGTCCGGGGAGAAAATCATCAAAATTAAAAGATGAGGCTCCACTTTAATTTTGACGGCACTAGGCCTAGATTTATGCTTAATTTCTTGCGACTTTGTTCACTGTTGAGACACTAGAGCTTGTTTCATTGTACAGATGCATGATCGAGATTAGGTGTTATGAAATTAGAAAAAGAGAGAGGATGAAATGAAAAAATTGCCTTGAAATTAAAGACAAATGTTTTATTCCAAGACGATTAAAACATAGGATCGGATCGGAAGGGAAGACATTTATTTATATATTTGATATTTATAACATACATAAATTTGGACTTAATTAATTAAAAACAATCCTTCAGTTCAATCTCCACATTGTCGATGCTGACCACTTCGCCCCCCTTCTTTGGAACCACAGTTACCGCAATAATGTCTTCATCTTCCAAACCACAGTCCTCAAGCAGTTCAGTGATGGCTAGCTTGAATTCTTTTGGTTTAAACTCATGAGTGGCATTATTAGGTCCATGAACATGTGGCAAGCTGGTATAGCTCCCTGCATACTCTCTCTTGTTAATGTCATCTGCATTCACAGTCTTGTCTGCATTGAGGAACACATCAAACCTTATATACTTGCTATCATCATACTTTACACCCTTGAATGTTAGGATCTCCTCCAATTCATCTTTCTCCTGCTGACTCCTTGATGTAGCTGGCCTCTCTATACTAAAGCAAATCGCTCTGTCCAGATTTGAGAGTGGGAATACCTTGCTGGCTGGCTTAATTGAACTTAGATTCACCTTGCCCTCTGTGCTCTTTTTCCCTGGCTTAAAGTTACGCCATGGTGTGGATGTTGGTTCGTAATCATACCCCATCTTCTTACTGTCCAAACAGTCTCGGACTTTCACACGCCATGGGTCGCGGTTTTCATCGTAGAAAAAGAACTCCGAGTTTAACCAATCATTGTCTGTGAGATCCCTTCTTTTCCCTCCTAGTGCTTTCCATTCATTCCACATGCGGTCCACATTGGCGTGGTGGCAGTAAAAAACTGGATCTAAACCAGCTGAGTAGAAATTACCCATATCCTCACCGTATGATTTCACACCATTACCCAAATCCGTATCCCGCACAGTACCAGTCCAAATGTGGACTGGAGTATGAGGGATGTTTTCAATGGTTCCCTGCCCCGGATTGGGTTTAGATCCGAATCTGTAAGGCTCTCCGAAGAACAACAGCGGGCATGGAGCATTAGTTATCATTTGACGATACATTAGAAGTAAGTTGTTAGTTATCATCTGTATTTCATTAGTTTTGACTTCATCACCGAAAAAACCAAGATCGATTATGGTTCCATTACGGACTTGTGGATTACGTCTTGCATCGTACAGGGAAGAACCTTCGACATCGAACATAGGAGGCAAACGCATGCCGCTTGGATGGTCCCAGTTCCAATATGGCAAAGCAAAAGTTGGATCATCGATGAGGGAGCCCAAGATTCTCTCGTAGAAGTACAAGTACCATCTATGAAATGGGAAGAAAAGCCAAGATTCGTGAACTTGTAACTTTTGGTCACCCATTGTGTAAGCATCGTTGCAATAAGCACAATGGATATTAGCTTGTTGCTTGAAGCCAAGAGGATCAAATTGGTCTTTGTCTAATTCCTTCATTTTACTAGTGGCTAACTGGTACTTGGCTATATACTCCTCAGTCACGTTTTGGGCAGCGGGCCGCTTACGAAGCTTGGACATGCGAGGGATCTTGTAATATGGAACGCTGTCCATATCATCCGGTTTAGGGGGGCAACAACTATATGGTACAGCTGGACCATCCGTTATCGTGGCCGTGCCACATGATTTTTGATCGGGGGGTGGTACGGGAGCAGCAGAGGCTAATGGCGCAAGATTAGCTGCGCCATACAGCCCTCCTAAACCCAAAAGGACATTCCTTCTGTCAACAGCTCCTTCTTTAATGGCGTCAAGTTGGTTTCCGTCATGCTCGCCCGTGCATGAAACCTTGAAACATTGGTTACGTTTTCCATGGAGGAAATGCTGGGAGGGTTTTGCAAAGAAAGATGAGTTGGTGAAGGAAGAAAAGAGAATTTTGCTGGTGCATAAAGGTAGAGTAGAAGAAGAAGCCATTGCTGGGATGAGTGCTTTTGCAGTGAAAGGTTTCAAACTATTTATACAAAACAGGCAATGGTACGTAGTACACACGTGAAGCACGCGGCTGATTGTTCTTATTCTTTTCATGCATTAAAAAAGAGAGAAACAAACATGAAAGTATCAAGAAACAAAGGCTATCGCGTTTCTAACCTTACATGTCCATGAACGGCTAGATAAGGTATACGCTAAAGAACAAAATTACAACTAAGATATTTATAAAAATCTACCTCTTCTAGCCTTGCATGTCTGAATATTGTTTTCTCTTACAAGTGAAACTTTCAGAATTTGATGATTTGATCATAAGTTTTGTACGCTTGTAACCTACCACACCCAAAAAAAAAAACAAAAAAAAAACACTTTTATGTGCTTATGTAGAAATCTTTCCATGACATTTTATTGCGTACTCACTTAGTGTTTTTTAACTCAGTAAAAGATTTAACAAAATAAATCGCTTAAACTTAATTGGGCTAAGCGTGCTATATATTTGTTCGGCGATGCATGTGTGCTCTATATATTCTTTATGTTAGTAATAGTCACTATCCAAATTTTCCCCCGTAGTATATCGTGACGGCACCTAGTCTCTAAGACTAGGTAATCCTATCACTTACTAAATTAAAGATATAATTTAACCAGAACAACTACGAAGTATGAAACTGAAATTTTTATAGTAAAACCAATGATCCTTGGTGCAATGCAATACCCCAAAACCAGTAGTACAAGTCATAAGCTCTACTGAGTTTGCTAGAAAATCCCTAAATAAAACTATTCGGAATAGAATTAAACAATACAATTACAATATCAGAAGGTGACGCCGAGGCCTGTTGTAACGACCCGGCCGGCTGTTTTGAGTATTATAATCCCGTTTCCCCATTTACTGCTCAAATTATGAATTATAGTTGTTATTTGGCTTGCCGGGATAATTGGTTTGGGTCCGGTGAGGTTTTGAAATGATTTGGAGCACTTAGTTCCAAGGTTTAGAATTTAAGTTGAAAAGGTTAACCAGATGTTGACTTATGTGTAACGAACCCGGAGAAATTTTTGCTAAGGAAATTAAGGTTTGGTAGTGCCGAGGTGGATCAATTAGTACAAAGATTATAGATATTTCTCGCGGCGAGCTTGCTCGCCGCGGCTCAGACTTTTTGGGTTGAACAATGCACCGATGTGTAAAGGAAAATTTTATCGGAAAATGGTCATTTCTGTGACCACTATGCGGTTGTAGAATCACTCTGCGGACCGCATAATGGTCGCAAAGTGGATCAGTAGAGGGGCAAGATTTGAGGAAAATCTGCGGTGCACTATGCGACCGCAGACCTATTTTGCGGTGCATTATGCGACCGCAGAACAAGTATGCGGACCGCATAATGACCGCAGACCGGGTCAGTAACGCCCAGCTTTGGAGACCAAATTATGCATAACAGGTATGCGGACCGCATACCTGTTATGCGATCGCATAACTGCGCCGGAGCTTCCATTCTTTCTAATTTTTGACCCGACCCAATTTCGATTTATAGCCCTTGAAGCTCATTTTTAGCCAAAATATGATATTTTAGAGAGAGGTGAGAGCATTTTAGAGAGAGAGAGTAAAAACTTAGTCATTTATCCAACAATTCTTGTTCAAGGTTTGAAGATTTCACAAGGATCTTGCTAGGGCTTCAAAGAGGTAAGAATTTCTTTTCTCAATTCTTCAATTTCGGGTTTGGAGTAAAGATGGGTGATTAATAGTATGATTATTGGGTGTAAGAGTATTATGTATACATGCCAATAAGGTTGTGGAAAGATTATTAAGTTCAGATGGGTAAAGATTGGGTTGAAAATGGTTCAAATCTTTATAGACTTTAATTGAAGATTTGAGGTTCGAGTTGATGTCTAATTTTGATAAAATTTGTATGGTTGGACTCGTGGTTGGATGGGCGTTCATATTCTGTAACTTTTGTTGGGTTCCAAGACGTGGGCCCCATAGACGATTTTGAGTTAATTTCGGAATTTTTGTTAAAATGTTGATTTCGTTAATTAGATGAGTCTATTATTGTTGTATTTATGATATGTAATTGCTTTTGGCTAGATTTGGGCCATTCGGAGATGGATACTCGTGAAAAAGGCATTGTGACCGATTGATTGAGCTTGGTTCGAGGTAAGTGGCTTGCCTAACTTTGCGTGGGGGAAATCCCCTTAAGATTTGAAACTATTGTGCTATGTGAGCGCCGTGTACATCAGGTGACGAGTACGTACACGGGCTAGTTGTGGTAAAACCCTATTTTCTTGCCGAGCAACAACATGTTTTCCTGTTATTTTGAGTTATACTATTTTAATGAAAACTAATCTATTTTCATTCTTAATTGAGTTATTCCAATATATATAGCTATCATGTTTACTCTAATACAACATGTCTACGTGTCTTAATTGTTTATGTGAATTATGTGCAGCATGCTTAGTGAATTTTCCAGCTTCTTCCCTGACTGGTACTTAGTCTAAATTGTAAGAATTTCGTGATGTAGTTATATTTCTATCACTCGCGCTGCATATTTACTTTGGGACTACGGAACGGTATTCCGGAAGATTTTCCTGCATATTTACTTTGGGACTACGGAACGGTATTCCGGAAGATTCCTCTGCACATTTACGTTGGGACTACAGAATGGTATTCCGGGAGATTTCCCTACACATTTACTTTGGGACTATGGAACGGTATTTCGGGAGATCCCCCTGCTCATTTACATTTGGGACTACGAGACGGTATCTCGGGAGATCCCCTGTTGTGTTTCTATGTACTGAGCTGTTACCTTCTATGATTCCATTGTTGTTAAATTTCAGCTTTTATTTTATTGCGGTATTACACTCTATATTGTTTTATTATATAATTATCAGTAGGGCCTTGACCTGACCTCATCACTACTCGATCGAGGTTAGGTTTGGCACTTACTGGGTACTGATTGTGGTGTACTAATGCTACTCTCTGCACATGTTTTTCGTGTGCAGATCTAGGTGCACCTTATCAACCGCACAATCAGTGAGCCGGGACAGCTTTGGAGACTTCAAGGTATATCTGTCGCGTCCGTAGACCTCAGAGTCCCCTTCTACTCTTTCTCATGTCCATTATCTTCTGTATTTTCCTTGTTAGAATTCTGATATATAGAGACACTAGATTTTTTCTTCTGTAGGTTGTGATTCACTATGTTCCGGGTTTTGGGATTTGCTGTGTATTTTTGAACAGTTGGGTGTTAAAATTTTGTTTTCATTTTATTATTCTGCGAATGTTAGGCTTATCTAGTCGTAGAGACTAGGTGTCATCACGGTGTTATACGGAGGGGAAATTTGGGTCGTGACAAGTTGGTATCAATACTCTAGGTTCGTAGGTGTCATGAGTCACAAGCCGATTTAGTAGAGTCTTGCGGATCGGTACGTCTGTACTTATCTTTGGGAGGCTATGAAACTGTTAAGAAAATTTCACTACTTTGATTCCTTGTCATGCGAAAATTGTTGACTTCAAAGATTCTAAACTTCTGAATTCTATTCTCTCACAGATGGTGAGTACACGTACAAGCGGATCTGATGAACAGGTACCTGCGCCCCCTGCTAGATCCGCGAGAGGTCGGGGCAGGGGTAGTGGCCGAGGACGTCCATGTGGTGCAGCCAGAGCACCTGCACGAGCTGCTACAGAGGAGCCTCCAGTAGCTCAAACTGGAGGGCAGACACCTGAGATATCTGTTCCTACACCAGTCTTCTAGGAGACTCTAGCCCTGTTTCTGAGCATGTTCAGTACCTTAGCTTATGTTGGATTGATTCCACCTGCTCCTGCCACATCTCAGGCCGGATGAGGAGCACAGACTCCCATTGCCGGTACTCCAGAGCAGCGGGCTCAGGTCGACCAGGTTCCATAGATTGTACCAATGCAGCCGGTAGCTCCAGCTCAGCCCGAGGTTGGGGCAGCAGCTTCCGAAGCGGAACAACTCAGACTTGAGAGGTACAAGAAGTACCACCAACCTACCTTCAGCGGATTGGCTACAGATGATGCTTAGAGTTTCCTGGAGGAGTGTCATTGTATTCTCCGTACTATGGGCGTAGCGGAGATGAGCGGGGTTTCTTTTACCACATTCCAGCTTAGTGGAGCAGTCTATCAGTGGTGGCGTGCTTATGAGTTGAGTAGTCCAACTGAGGCAGCTTCACTTATATGGACTCAGTTCTCGGACATGTTTTTGAGAGAGTATGTCCCTCAGAGCCTCGGGGACTCATGGCGCGTGGAGTTTGAGCAGCTGTGCCAGGGTGCTATGACTGTGTCAGAGTATGTTGTTTGCTTCAGTGATTTGTCCTGACATCACCGGCCTTAGTTGCCACAGTTCGAGAGAGGGTTCAACGGTTTATTGAGGGTCTCCATCCTAGCATCCGGAGTAGTATGGCCAGGGAATTGGAGATGGATATTTCTTATTAGCATGTTGTGGGTATTGCCAGGAGATTCGAGGGAATGTTTGCCCGGGATAGAGAGGACAGGGAGGACAAGAGGTCTCGAGAGGTTGGTTATTATTCGGGAGCTCGTGCCCCAGCAGCTCGCCATGGTATGGGTTATGTGAGCCGCCTTGTTCATTCAGCTCTTCCAGCCTCCAGCGGTGTTCTAGCTCCTTCTAGATCCCAGGAGCATTATTATGCACCGCCACTATCTAGTGTGCCTCCTGCACGGGGTGTTCCTAGCGGCCAGTCCAACAGACTTGGCCCGAGCCAGTCACAACAGCCACGCCCTCCCAAAGCTTGTTTTGAATGTGGCGACACTCGCCACATGGTAAGGGATTTCCCCAAGATTAAGAGGGGTGCACCTCCACAGACTATTCAGCCACAACGTGATCCACCGGGTCCTCAGGCTATGATTACAACACCAGCTGCCACCCCACCTGCTCAACCAACTCGAGGTGGAGGTCGGGGAGGTAGAGGTCGCCCTAGAGGGGGAGGCCAGGCCAGATATTATGCACTTCCTGCTTGTACAGAGGCAGTTGCTTCTGATTTTGTCATTACAGGTATTGTTCTGGTCTGTCATAGAGATGCGTCGGTATTATTTGACCTAGGCTCTACATATTCTTATGTGTCCTCTTATTTTGACCTGTATTTGGGCGTATTTCGAGATTCTTTGAATTCCCGTATTTATGTATCTACTCCTGTGAGAGATTCTCTTGTTGTGGACCGCATGTATCGGTTGTGTTTGATTACTCTTAGTGGTTTTGAGACCAAAGCCGATTTATTATTACTCACCATGGTAGACTTTGATATTATTTTGGGCATGGACTGGTTGTCGCCCCATTATGCTATTCTTGATTGTCACGCTAAAACCGTGATGCTGGCTATGCCAAGTTTACCGCGATTAGAGTGGCGAGGTACCTTAGAGTATACTCCCAGCACAGTTATTTCTTTTCTTAAAGCTCAACGAATGGTTGAGAAGGGGCGTAATGCGTATCTAGCTTATGTGAGAGATGTCAGTATTGATACCCCTATAGTTGAGTCAGTCCCAGTAGCGAGGGACTTTCCAGATGTGTTTCCAGTTGATCTTCTGGGCATGCCGCCCGATAGAGATATTGATTTTGGCATTGATTTGTTGTCGGGCACTCGGCCCATCTCTATTCCTCCATATCGTATGGCTCCTCCTGAATTGAAGGAGTTGAAAGAGAAGTTACAAGAATTGCTTGATAAAGGCTTCATTCGGCCCAGTGTGTCACCTTGGGGTGCTCCTGTCTTATTTGTGAAGAAGAAGGATGGTTCTATGCAGATGTGTATTGATTACCGCCAATTGAACAAAGTCACAGTGAAGAACAGGTATCCATTGCCTCATATTGATGACTTATTTGATCAATTATAGGGTGCCAGAGTGTTTTCCAAGATTGACTTACGTTCAGGTTATCATCCGTTGAAGATTTGGGAGTCGGATATCCCGAAGACTGCTTTGAGGACCAGATATAGTCACTATGAGTTTCTTGTTATGTCTTTTGGGTTGACCAATGCCCTAGCAGCTTTTATGCACTTGATGCATAGTGTGTTCCGACCTTATGTTGACTCGTTCGTCATTGTGTATATTGACGACATTCTGGTATACTCCTGGAGTCGGGAGGATCATGAGCAGCACCTGAGGACTGCACTTCAGACCTTGAGAGAAAAGAAGTTATATGCAAAATTTTTAAAGTATGAGTTTTGGCTAGACTCAGTGGCATTCTTGGGTCATATAGTATCGAGTGAGGGGATAAAGGTGGATCCGAAGAAGATTGAAGCAGTGCAGAGCTGGCCTAGGCCGTCCTCAGCTACAGAGATCCGGAGTTTTCTTGGTTTGGCGGGGTAGTACTGTCGCTTTATAGAGGGATTCTCATCTATTGCAGCACCTATGACCAGGCTGACCCAGAAGGGTGCTCCGTTTAGGTGGACAGAGGAATGTGAGAGAGCTTTCAGAAGTTCAAGACAGCTTTGACTATAGCCCCAATATTGGTATTACCTACAGGTTCGGGGCCTTATACCGTATATTGTGATGCATCACGGATTGGTCTCGGCGCGGTGCTGATACAGGACGGTAGGGTGATTGCCTACGCGTCCAGACAGCTGAAGGTGCATGAAAAGAACCATCCTGTCCACAACCTTGAGTTAGCAGCTATTGTTTATGCCTTGAAGATATGGTAACATTATTTGTACGGTGTTCCTTGTGAGATTTACACCGATCATCGGAGTTTGCAACATTTGTTTAAGCAGAAAGATCTTAACTTACGTCAGCGGAGGTGGTTGGAGCTACTTAAGGATTATGTTATCACTATTTTGTACCACCCTGGGAAGGCCAATGTGGTGGCCGATGGTTTGAGTCGTCGGGCAGAGAGTTTGGGGAGTTTAGCATATATACCAGTAGCAGAGTGGCCATTAGCGTTGGATGTTCAGGCCTTAGCAAGCCAGTTTGTGAGATTGGATATTTCTGAGCTGAGTCGAGTATTGGCTTGTGTGATCCCTTGGTCTTCTCTTTATGATCGTATCAGGGAGCGTCAGTATGATGACCCCCATCTTCTTGTCTTTAAGGACACGGTCCAGCACGGTGATGCCAAGGAAGTCACTATTGGAGATGACGGTGTATTACGGATGCACGGCAGACTATGCGTACCTAATGTAGATGGTTTGCATGAGCTAATTCTCCAGGAAGCTCACATTTCGTGGTACTCTATTCATCCAGGCACCACGAAGATGTATAAGGATTTGAGACAACACTATTGGTAGAGGCGGATGAAGAAAGATATAGTTGGGTTTGTAACTCGGTGTTTAAATTGTCAATAGGTAAAGTACGAGCACCAGAGACCGGGCGGATTGCTACAGAGACTTGAAATTTCGGAGTGGAAGTGGGAGCGTATTACCATGGACTTCGTAGTTAGACTCCCACGAAATTTGAGAAAGTTTGATGCTGTTTGGGTGATAGTAGATCGGTTTACCAAATCTGCGCATTTTATTCTAGTTGGTACTAATTATTCTTCTGAGCGGTTGGCTGGGATTTATATTCACGAGATTTTTCTCCTACACGGTATGCCAGTGTTCGTTATTTCAGATCGGGGTACACAGTTTACCTCACAGTTTTGGAGGGCAGTGCAGCGAGAATTGGGCACACAGGTTCAGTTGAGTACAGGATTTCACCCTCAGACGGACGGACAGTCTGAGCGCACTATTCAGATATTTGAGGATATGCTACGCGCTTGTGTCATTGATTTTGGAGGTTCTTGGGATCAATTTCTGTCACTCGCAGAGTTTGCTTACAATAATAGCTACCAGTCAAACATTCAGATGGCTCCGTATGAAGCTTTATTTGGGAGACAGTGTCGGTCTCCGGTGGGTTGGTTTGAGCCTGGTGAGGTTAGGCTATTGGGTACTGACTTGGTTCAGGATGCTTTAGAGAAGGTTAAAGTAATTCAGGAACGGCTTCGCACGGCACAGTCTAGACAGAAGAGTTATGCCGACAGGAAGGTTCGTGATGTTGTTCACATTGTTGGGGAGAAGATTCTGCTCAAGATTTCACCCATGAAGGGTGTGTTGAGGTTCGGGAAAAAGGGTAAGTGAGCCCTCAATATATTGGGCATTTTGAGATACTTAAGAAAATTGGAGAGGTGGCTTATGAACTTGCTTTGCCACCTAGTCTATCAGGTGTTCATCCAGTGTTCCATATATCCATGCTCCGAAAATATGTCGGAGATCCGTCTCATATTTTGGATTTTAGTATAGTGCAGCTAGACGGTAATTTGACTTATGATGTGGAGCCGGTGGCTATTTTAGACCGGCAGATTCGAAAGCTGAGGTCCAAGAACATAGCATCAGTGAAGGTGCAGTGGAGAGGCCAACCAGTCGGAGAAGCTACTTGGGAGATTGAGCAGGAGATGCGGAGTAAATGTCCACACTTATTTGAGACTCCAGGTATTATTCTAAACCCATTCTAGGACGAACGTTTGTTTAAGAAGGGGAGAATGTAACGACCCGACCGGTCGTTTTGAGTATTATAATCCCGTTTTCCCATTTACTGCTCAAATTGTGAATTACAGTTGTTATTTGGCTTGCCATGGTAATTGGTTTGGGTCCGGTGAGGTTTTGAAATGATTTGGAGTACTTAGTTTCACGGTTTAGAATTTAAGTTGAAAAGGTTGACCGAATATTGACTTATGCGTAACGACCCCGGAAAAATTTTTGCTAAGGAAATTAAGGTTTGGTAATGCCGAGGTAGATCAATTAGTACAAAGATTATAGATATTCGCCGCGGCTCGTACTTTTTGGGTTGAACAATGTACCGATGTGTAAAGGAAAATTTTATCGGAAAATGGTCATTTCTGTGACCATTATGCGGTCGTAGAATCACTCTGCCGACCGCATAATTGTCGCAAAGTGGATCAGTAGAGGGGCAAGATTTGAGGAAAATCTGCGGTGCACTATGCGACCGCAAACCTGTTTTGCAGTGCATTATGCGACCGCAGAACAAGTATGCGGACCGTATAATGACCGCAGACCGGGTTAGTAACGCCAGCTTTGGAGGCCAAATTATGCGGCCGGTATGCGGACCGCATACCTGTTATGCGATCGCATATGCGACCGCATAACTGTGTCGGAGCTTCCATTCTTTCTAATTTTTGACCCGACCCAATTTCGATTTATAGCCCTTGAAGCTCATTTTTGAGCCAAAATATGATATTTTAGAGAGAGGTGAGAGCATTTTAGAGAGAGAGAGTGAAAACTTAGTCATTTATCCATCAATTCTTGTTCAAGGTTTGAAGATTTCACAAGGATCTTGCTAGGGCTTCAAAGAGGTAAGAATTTCTTTCCTCAATTTTTTAATTTCGGATTAAGAGTAAAGATGGGTGATTAATAGTATGATTCTTGGGTGTAAGAGTATTATGTATATATACCAATAAGGTTGTGGAAAGATTGTTAAGTTCAAATGGGTAAATATTGGGTTAAAAATGGCAGAAATCTTCATATACTTTAATTGAAGATTTGAGGTTCGAGTTGATGTCGGATTTTGGTGAAATTTGTATGGTTGGACTCGTGGTTAGATGGGCGTTCATATTCTGTAACTTTTGTTAGGTTTCGAGATGTGGGCCCCATGGACGATTTTGAGTTAATTTCGGAATTTTTGTTAAAATATTGATTTCGTTAATTAGATGAGTCTATTGTTGTATTTATGATATGTAATTGCTTTTGGCTAGATTTGGGCCATTTGGAGATGGATACTCGTGGAAAAGGCATTGTGACCGATTGATTGAGCTTGGTTCGAGGTAAGTGGCTTGCCTAACTTTGCGTGGGAGAAATCCCCTTAAGATTTGGAATTATTGTGCTATGTGAGCGCCGTGTACATGAGGTGACGAGTACATACACGGGCTAGTTGTGGTAAAACCCAATTTTCTTGCCGAGCAGGAACATGTTTTCCCGTTATTTTGAGTTATTCCATTTTAATGAATACTAATCTATTTTCATTCTTGATTGAGTTATTCCAATATGTGTAGCTATCATGTTTAGTCTAATACAACATGTCTACGTGTCTTAGTTGTTTATGTGAATTATGTGTAGCATGCTTAGTGAATTTTCCTGCTTCTTCCCTGACTGGTACTTAGTCTAAATTGTACGAATTTCGTGATGTAGTTGTATTTCTATCACTCGCGCTGCATATTTATTTTGGGATACAGAATGATATTCCGGGAGATTTCCCTGCACATTTACTTTGGGACTACGGAGCGGTATTCCGGGAGATTCCACTGCACATTTACTTTGGGACTGCTGAACGGTATTCCGGGAGATCCCCCTGCTCATTTACATTTGGGACTACAAGATGGTATCTCGGGAGATCCCCTATTATGTTTTTGTGTACTGAGCTGTTACGTTCTATGATTCCATTGTTGTTAAATTTCAGCTTTATTTTATTGCGGTATTACACTCTATATTTTTTTATTATATAATTACCAGTAGGGCCCTGACCTGACCTCGTCACTACTCGATCGAGGTTAGGCTTGGCACTTATTAGGTACCGATTGTGGTGTACTCATGCTACTCTCTGCACATATTTTTCGTGTGCAGATCCAGGTGCACCTTATCAGCCGCACTATCAGTAAGCCGGGACAACTTTGGAGACTTCAAGGTATATCTGCCGCGTCTGTAGATCTCGAAGTCCCCTTCTATTCTTTCTCATGTCCATTATCTTCTGTATCTTCCTTGTTAGAATTCTGATGTATAGAGACACTAGATTTTTCCTTCTGTAGGTTGTGATTCATGATGTTCCGGGTTTTGGGATTGGCTGTGTATTTTTGAACAGTTGGGTGTTAAAATTTTGTTTTTATTTTCTTATTCTGCGAATGTTAGGCTTACCTAGTCGTAGAAACTAGGTATCATCATGACGTTATATGGAGGGGAAAATATGTTTTTTAAAATTGTTTTTACGAAACCGACCAACTTTGGTCGGTTTTCTTTGGCGCAAAAATGCGGGAAACTATTTTAGAGTCCCGCAAAATTTATTTTTCAAAAAGCCGACCAAATTTGGTCGATATTTCAATTAAAATAAATTTGGTCGGTTTTTCAATTAAAATAAATAAAAATTAATATTAAAAAACCGACCAAAATTGGTCGATTAATTCGGCCGGTCATTTTAAAAAACCGACCAACTTTGGTCGGTTATTTTCGTGCGAAAATATAATTAAAAAGTATAAATCAAATAAAAGACAGTCTTAAAACAAAATGCACCAATGACCTGGTAGAATAGTATCCTGCCACAGTATATAACCCGGTTCGATTCCCAGATGGTGAATCTTTTAATTACATATTTAAAAAACCGATTAACTTTGATTGGTTTTTTTTTGCAATATTTTTTTTTTGTTGAATTTAATTGACCGACCAAAGTTGGTCGGTAATTACCGACTAACTTTGGTCGGTATGCCTTTCCGATCGTCAAAATACCGTCCACACATAAATGGTCGCGTTTTAGTCGGTAATTGGCCATAACCGACCAAATTTGGTCGATTTTTTTGGTCGGTGTTTAGCGAATTTCTAGTAGTGAAAATAAGTGACAACTCAATAGGAACAACCGTATTCACACCAGGTTTATCCAAGAATTTCTACGAGGTACCAAACCTCAAAATCACAAATCACAGGTCCCGATTCGTGAACCCTAATCACTTGGCATCTTATGCCACATTACAAGTCATAACAGCACTGCCCAACGAATGACAATATCTAATATCCGCACGGACCACTCACGTGCCAAAAATAATAATGACTCATGACTGCACAGACAATTCTCATGCCAACAGTATAACTCTCACACATAAGGCAAGTACACGGGGGTACATGTAAATGGTCAAAACATCAGGATTCATCTTCTTAGACCGATATGGGTGATTTATCTACGTGTATGCTTGTGCAAATATTTTACCAAAATTCAAGTCAGCAAGTAAGAGTAGAGACAATAAATGGCACATAAGAAACGATCACCACAAAATGTACAGTGTAATAAAGTCAGCAATGAAATTGAAACAACGAGTAGTACCACAGGATTAGCTACACAGAAGTAAGCAAATAGCGCAACACATAGAAAGACAATTAGTAGTATACTAAGGAAACAACAATCAAATCCTAGTACAAAAGAATGGGGGAAATATAAACAAGAGTCACTACCGAGGTACCGCCTCGTAGTCTCAAAGAAAATAGCGCAACACGCAGAAAGACAATTAGTAGAATACTAAGAAATTAACAATCAAAGACTAGTACAAAAGAATGGGGGAAATACCAACAAGAGTCACTACCGAGGTACCGCCTCGTAGTCTTAAATCATTTAAATGATTCACAATCTTTTCTTATATGACCGCGGGAGCCTTACATTTAGTTTTGAAAATTATTTTTCCCGAAATAGCATCCCGCGTTTTAGCCCACCTTATAACACTGCACGGCTTCTAGTAGTTTCTCTACTAACCACGCGTATCAAGCCCACCTTATCTCACCACATGCGTTTCAATACCCATACTTTATACCACCGCATGCGTATCAATAATAACAGCAACACGACAGAAACCTTGTGCAAACATCATAACAACAGCACGGTAGAAATCTCATGCAAACATCATAATAACAGTACGGAAGAAACCTCGTTCAAACATCATAATAATCATCTCAATAATAACATGTGTGCCAAAATATAATAACTCAACAAAATAACTTTCACAATTTGTGCCTATATACCACAACATTTTCGCAAAATAGTTTTAATATCACAATCACGCATAACCCTCGACTTAACAACACTGAATACAACAACAACAACAACAACAACAATACGGGAATATGACAAGTAAATCAACTCAGGAACTTCATAACACAAGGAAATGGTAGAACGAGCTCACAAAGGAAGACATAACAGGGAATAATAGTCTCAACAAGAATAACTCAACAAGGAAGAGATAATGTGTATCAAGGATTCCACAAAAGTATAATTCGACGATAAGAGAGATCACTACTAGAAATACAGACTTTTCCCACGAAAGAATCGGTGAAAAATCTGTGTGAAATTTTAATATTCCCACAACATTCCCAGAGGAGACGCTCAGTGGGAATATGGCTGGTAAAAAAATAGTTTCCCAGGATATTCGTGGATAATTCTCAGGAATTTACCCACTGAGGGCTTCACGAGACCTTGGTGGGGTCACATAGTATATTTTCCCACGAACGTCGTGGGAAAAGTAAGATGATATAGTAATTTAGTTTTCTTAAGTTTTCCACTGAATCTGTGGGATGTATTAAAAATAATTTAGATATTTTTTTATTTTACACATGGAATCATTGAGAAATATTCATAACCTAGAAATAAAAATATGAACATTCCCACGATGATCAGTGGAAAATATTAAAATTCTGGAAAAAATATGCACAAAATTCCCACGGAGTTCGTGGGAAATCTGAAAAATATTTTCATGGCCAAATTTGTTTTTAGAACTATACCACCCGTCAAATAGAAAGTATAACCAACAATACAAGACTAAATACAATTAAGCATTCAAATACCAAATTCAACATACAATCCAATTCATTTCATAAACAAATCCTAATTCAATCCATTTCATAAACAATATCCAACTAAACAGAAAGTAGAACAAGAACTCAAAAAATTCAGCATTCAATATTCAACATCCAGCTACCATCCAAGACAAACTAATAAAATAAATTAGTCCTTAGTTATCATCAGATGCTGGAGAATGGGACGTGGGAAATGCACCAGATACTAAGAGAGAGTTTATCTGAGATTGAGACTTTTAACATCACTAGTGATAAGTATTCCATAGTTATCATCAATCAACTGATTTTGAATGAACTCCCCCAAGATTCATTTGAAAGTATCCTGTAAAAAAAATACAATTATTGTAAAAGTAAACTTTATTAAAGAAAATTTATGCAAGTATCTTTATTTCTCAAACTTTAAAGTGAAACACACGGAAAGATAAAAAGCTAAGCAGTCTGGCTGGACTTAATTATTTTAATACTATGTTTCAAAAATATCCAATGTATGAAACTTACTCGCATATAGACAATGTATCAGTACTTCTAATAGGAAAAAATTACTACACCTTCTTTTATGTAAAAATCAATACTCATAAGCCCTCTAATAGGCACCACTGGCATTTGCTCTCAATTAGATTCTATCACCTTCAACTTCTAAAGAACCAAACACCTATAAACAAAGAAAATTAAATGGAAATGTTAAGCTAAGACTGTAGCACCTCCTTAGGGAGGTTGCCACTTATTAAAAAATAGCTAATCTAACCTACTAGCAATTATTATTTGAAAGTAATTTAAACACATTATTATCATAATCTATTAGCGGAAATAGACCCATGTGAACGAGGTTCAAAATACGACATTTCAACATAGTAAAATCTCATAAAATTCTTAAAAGTACGAGAATATTACTTTTAAAAATAGTGAGCAAAACCTATTGAATTAAATCAATACCTTAAGTTGTATCAAATAATTATCCGTAATTCAAGAAAAAAGAAACAAGCTCATTTATAATGTTTTCCTCAATAACTAATACATTTGTTTGCAAATTATATTTATCATTCAGTACCCTCAATTCAAGATAGAACTCGTAGCCAATAGGGTACACATTTTAGTGCCTTGCCTACATTGAAGCATATCTTAAGCGAGGTAAAGCTCCCTTCCGGAGCTGTTCTGAGCTTCGGATCTTGAGCGTGCCTTAAATGAGCCCTTGACAATATTGATAACTAGTAGAGGAATATTTTTTAATACTACAACATTCAAGACTCATTCTAAGCATAAAATTTAACTCTTAATCTCAAATACAAACAAGTTAAGTCTCCCAAGTTTAATGCAAGTACCAAATTAAATATATCACAAGATTTGGGCAAAGACTATGCCAATATAGTTGAATCATTCACAAATCAAGTTACCAATTCTAATATCTCTTTAACTCAACTACAAAACTTAACCCTCAGTGGTAGACAAATAATTAAAATATCCGAAAATATTTCTAAATTAGTCATAGCAAGTAGGGTACTAAAGTAGGAACAACCAATATAATAACTTAACGTAAAGAAAACTTTTACCAAGACTCAAGCTATTCAATTAACTCCAACAAAATAAAGCTAATGAATAATTCAAGTTTCTAAAGCTCAATCAAATATTAAGGAAATATAAATTCTCAAAGCAAGTCAAGCCATTATATGTCAATGGGTCTAAATGGGTCTCTACAATTCACAATTCTTAAAGAGAAAATTTGGGTAGCAGCTCTGCCCTATATTACAGCAGATATTTGAGGCAGTAAACTATAGAACTGGACATCTTGGTCTGTATAATAATTGTAGATATATCTCTTATCTTTTTACAGCCTTTTGAATCACCCCATTCCGATTTTTAGAGAAAAAGTTATGCCCAAAATAGTAACTGCTGTCCAATTAAAAAACGGGATTAAATTTTTGATTTTAAATGACTAAAATTTACCATGCAAAAGATATGCTAATTCACATATAGATAGAGTAAGAAACTTACTGCAAGTTTGAGAGAGTTTCTCCACAAAATTCAAAGCCTAGAGTTTCCAAAATAAGCTCAATCCATCTTGATTCTTAAAGGTAAAATCCAAATCTTCCTTCAATAGGTAAGTAAATAAGTTTTAATATTTTAAAACTTGAATTTTAATGATGGAAAAAGAATTGCATGTATATGTGTTGAGCTCTTCAATGGTGTTTGATAGATGAAGAAGGAGGACAAGACTTAAAATCCTTGGGGGGATGTAGAGATTTTTCTTTGGGGGCTGCCGAACGAATCCCCCAAAGAAAAATCCTTGAATGAGTAAAGAATAGTCATTACTCTCTTAAAATATATATACTAGACCCATAAGGTTCTTTTTTCTTTCTTTCTATTTGTCTTATCGGCCCTTAGAAAATCTCTACATCTCTTTAAAGGTCTGTCACTAGTATAAATTATTTTTTTATAAGTTAACTAAGCAATACATTCTAAAGAATCTAATGAACTAAATACAAATACATATTTGAATTAAATAAAAAAAATTAATTCTATTAACAAAATAACTTTTAAATAACATGGAAACTTAAATTTAAAGAAAGGGTGAAAATATTTTAAACAACATATTCATGATTAAAAAAAAAGTCAATTAATATATATAGTATTTTATAAAAATTAGGGCGTTACAAAGACAAGAACTGAAGTGATAAAATCATTCTCAAATAGACACATTCAAGCCCCTAATGAAATAAGGCATGAACCCATTAATTTCTTCTCTTTAATTTTGCAAAATATTAGTAACTACTCTTTTTTTTTTTTCTTTTTTTTTTAATTCAATTAAAACCTATATTTCACCCTCATTCATGTACTTTTAAGAGAATCTAAAAAATATTTCAAAAAGATATTCCAATATAAACTTAGACATTACTTTAGTAACTATGTCATAAAAAATGTGGTATAATTCAAGGAAACTCTAGCTTTAGATGGTGTTTGTCTGCGGTCCTAGCAGGATTATGCTTGTATTATTAAATTTAAAACTACTTTTAAATAAATACTACATTATTTTACAGTTCTCAAGGAAAAAAATATTTCTCATTTTGACATGGGTAACTTAAAAATCTTTCTAATTTCTCCATATTTGTGAAGAAAGCCTGTAAATATATAGCACCAATCCATATGTAAAAAAAAATAGATCTGAAAAATAGACCAAACTAATAAAGAATAAACCAACTCAATATTGTCTTTTAACAAATTCATTATTTCTAAGACAAAACAAATAAAGACTTAGGTTTAATTAGACCATACATGAACAAGAGAACAACAATAATTTTTTCAAACTTAGGGTTTGAAATAGCAGAAAATCCCTAAGTTTCAAAAAATCAAAATCGAAAAAGGAGTGGGAGAGAGAGAGAGAGAGACTTACCTGAAAATTGAGTGAGGTGAAGAATTTGTCGTTGGATTGGAGAGATAGAGAGAGAAAATATGAAATAGACTAAGAGAAAATCAAAAGTTATGCGAAAATCAAAAGGTTATGTGAATATTAATAAAACTTTCCCACTACTTCCGTGGAAAAACTTTTTCATAAAGTACAAAATTCAAAATTCAAAAATTTTCGTTCACACAGAATCTGTGGGAATATTTGAAAATATTTTTTTTATTCACTTTTTTCCCTGTGAATTTTTTTAGTTTTATATAATTATTATTTTTTTGACTTTTTCCACCGAATCAGAGGGAACTAAATTACGCGCATTTTTGCGCAAAAACGTTCCCACGGATAGTCAATGGAAAACATTATTGTTTATTCGTGGAAAATAAATTTTACTTTTCCCATTAAATTTCGGTGGGAATTGCCACTAACAATTTGTCCGTGAAAAATTTCTGTGGGAAAATATTATGTTTCTAGTAGTGGATAATATGAATCAATGATTCCAACTAAGGATAAGTCAACAATGAAAAGGGATAACAAAATTTCATTCAAGGTTGAGCAATTACGGAAGAGATTCAACAAGTTCAATTAAGGATAAGTAATTACGGAAAAGTTAATAATTACTTCAATTAAGGATAGACAATTACGAAAAAGATAGCATGGCAATAAAAAAGGCAGCAACTTCAGTTAAGGCACATAAGAGTTTAATCGGCAACAAGGGTAGAACATGAAGCAACTAATTCCAAATAAGACACGTAAGAGAGAATTTAGTAAATGGGGGAATTTAGCATGATAAAACAACTTCATATCTAATGAATTTAAGAACATAAGAGCCCTAAACGGTCAAATATTTACAAATAAACCCGACCACGTACTCGTCACCTCATGTACACGGCCTTTACATGACACAATTAGCACAAACGACTCAAATCCTAAGGGGTAATCCCCCCTCCCCCCCCCCACAAAGTTAGGTTAGACCGATACACTAAAATGACCTTCTCAAGTGAAACAACCTCCGGACGGCTCAAATCTAGCCAAAATAACTTCAAATTATAATTAAAACTCATAGAAAATAATTCTGGATAATAAAGCTTCAATCTTTAACAAAAATTAAAAAGTGAACCCCCGGACCCACACCTCGAAACCCGATAAAATAAACAAAACCCGAACACCCATTCCGATACGAGTTCAACCATACCAAAATTACCAATTTCCGACATCAATTCGTCCTTCAAATCATCATTTTACATTTGAAAGTTTTTCTAAAAATCCTCATTTTCCCCAACTCAAACCACTAATTAAATGATAAAAATAAAGATGGAATCATGAAATACGATAAATTTCGGACAAAGAACACTTACCCAATTGAACACGTGAAGAACCTCTCAAATATCGCCTAAATCTGAAGTTTATAACTCAAAATATGAAGAAAATGGCCAAACCCTCGAATTATATGATTCTGCCCAGGTATAATCGCACCTGCGACATGATTAGACACTTTTGCGGCATGGCTCTTGCGATAAAAGAACTGCGCCTGTGCAACCCACTGACCAGCGGCCCTCTCGCACATGCAAACATTCTTCCGCGCATGCCCAAATCGCTTATGCGCTCCAGCTCGCTTCTGTGTCCAATATTTTGATTCTAAGGAGCCGTAGATGCGCACCAATTTTCGCATCTGCGAAGACTGCCAAGCCCAGCCTTTCTCAATTTTACGCCTTCATCTTCGCACCTGTGACTATCGCACATGCGCCCAGTGGTCTGCAGGTGTGATCACACCAGAACTCAGCCCAAACTAGCCTCACCCAAAAATGCTCCAATTGATCGAAGCTCGTCCGAAACTCACTTGAGTCCCTCGGGACCCCGTCCGAAAATACCAACAATTCTTATAACATAACATAGACCTACTCGAGTCCTCAATTCACACCGAACAATGTTGAAACTATGAATCGCACCATGAATCGAACTTATAAATTTCCAAATCTTCCAGCTTACAAACCTCGTGCTGAAACATAACAAATCAACACAGAATGGCGTCAAATTTTGCATATAAGTACCAATTGACATAATGGATCTAATACAACTCTCGAAATTACGTTCCGACCCCGATATCACCAAAGTCAACTCTAGGTCAAACATCTCAACATTCCAAAACTTCAACTTTCCAATCTTCGCCGAAATGCTTCAATTTACTCTACAGACCTCCAAATCCAAATCCGGATGCACGCCTTAGTCCAAAATTGCCATACGAAGCTATTGGATTTATCAAAACACCATTCAGAGTTGTCTACACAAAATTCAAAACTCCGGTCAACTCTTACCGCTTAAGCTTCTAAAACAAGAATCCTTCTTCTAAAGTGACCCCGAATTATCTGAAAACAGAACTCGACCACACACGCAAGTCATAACACATAATATGAAGCTGATCGAGACCTTAAGCCGCCGAGCGGGATGGTAGTTTTCAAAACGAACGGTCGGGTCGTTACATTCTCCCTCTCTTAAACAAACGTTCGTCCTCAAACATGTCAAGAACCATTCTGAAGTCATCAAATCACTAAAATTTATTCCTTCCACCATTACTAATTAGCCTAAGAACCAACTTTCTCACCATCAGATCATTTCCAAAAGACCCGATTCCTATATCAACACACAATATCAGCCTCAACCAGTTGTAATACCTTATGCCTATACCCACAAGATACAAACACATGACGTAACACACTACACATATGTCCATAACAACATTTCTGATCACAATAGTTGTCCATAATCAAACCCAGCTCCGACAATTAGCCTCATATCAGCTAGGACCCCGTTCCAAACCTCCACAACACCGACAACGAGGCAAGAAACATGAAGATTTCTTGACTATTCACTCAAATCAACAAGTCAAATCTAACGCCACCTGGGCACACACCTCACAAGCTAAAAGCCAATAAGCACATCACGAATATGACTGAATATACAAGGAAATACAGGAATGAACTATCAAACAAGCCCGACAGGCACCACTCCCTATCAGTACCATACTACGAATCAATTTTACAAGGGAGAGTCAAAACACATGAACTAATCACATGGATCTTATCCTGCTTTAACTTCCACCATGGCACGTAGCCCGGTTCAATATATCAACCATATGAAAATGCGAGGACTCCATCCTCAACTCGAAATCACAAGTAGTATACACGTCATACCAACTGAAACCTTACACTAATTCAATTTTCGCTAACAAAGTCACAACACATACTGAACTCCCACACCGGTAGAGCATCTAAACCATGAATCGCAACCAACTGTCTTGATATCACATCCAAACTACCGAAATGAGTAACAAAAAGCCACTTATAGTCTCATAGCTCTCAATAATGAATAAAAACTAAATGATAGACACTGACTACCACTATAAAATCTCCCAACAGGGGTAAACACATAAGCAGAGTACCAAATCACTAAACTCACCCGTATGTGAAGTAACATAGGAGGACTCTCCCTGATAAGTAGAACCGAAACAAAATACGAATGATGATCCTCTATAAGTAACCGAAACCATACCTGTACAACATCATCTGGTGCAATGACCTCATCCGTATCATAGACAGCACATCAACGGGTCAGACCTCCCCCTCTTGGGCGCCCTCTACTCACCCGACCTGTACTCCAAGCTGGCAGTGCAGGAATATCACCAACTAGAGCAGAACTCATAGTCTGAATACCCCGCTGTGACACATCTATCCGGAGTCTAGGACAACCTCTTACCATGTGGTTGGTATCTCTACACTCAAAGCAACCTCTCTACTGACGTGTCAGTGGGAGTTGTCTGGCAGGGTACCCTGAGACCCATGGGTACCTGGAACACTGCATGAAGTCGGAAGTGCAAAATGAACTGGCTGACCCACAAAACCTCTAACATGTCGTACCTTGCCTCTAAAATAGGGACCAGTAGGTCCTCGCTTCTTACGAGGCTTTTTAGCCTTCCTTCCTTCTCTTTTCTGACCCTGCATGCGCTCTAATCTTCGGGTGATCTCTACTACCTGTTGAAATGGAACATCCGACTCTAACTCTCGAGCCATGCTGAACCAGATATCATGACTGAGCCCCTTGATGAGCCTGCAGAACCGCTCTCTGACTGTAGAAACCAAAGTAGGTGCATGTCTAGACAAATCACTGAATCAAACGGCATACTCCGACACCGATATATTTCCCTAGCACAGCTGTTCAAACTCCGCACACCACGTTTCCCGAAGGGTTTGGGGAACAAACTCTCTCAAGATCACCTCTAAAAGCGAAGTCCATGAAAGTGAAGCTGCATCGGCCGGACTACCTAACTCATACACTTGCCACCACTGGTATGCTGCTCCTTTAAGCTGGAACATAGTAAAAGCAACCCCACTCATCTCCACAATACCCATAGTGAGGAGAATAAGGTAGCACTCCCCTAGGAACCTATGCGCATCCTCTGAAGCCCAACCACCGAAAGTAGGAGGGTAATAGTTTTTGAACCTCACAAGTCTAAGCTATTCTTCCTCAGATGTTGTTGCCCTAACCACGGGCTGAATTAGGGTAATAGGCTGTGTCGACATGACACCTGGAACTTGACCGACGTGGACTCGCTGCTCTTGAGTACGGGCAGCGGGAGTCTGGGCTGCTCCCCTAGTCTGTGAAGTAACTGGTGTAACCGGAATCAACCCTGCCTTAGCCAATGTAACAAATATGCCCAGGAATTGTTCTAAAGTCTCCGGAAGTCCTGGGATAACATCAGGCGCTTCCGGTGCCTGTCCCCAACCGGAGCTACTGGAGGCTCTTCAACTGTCGCTCTAGCTATGGTACGTGCTTCTCCTCGACCTCTGCCTCTGCGCCAGCCCATAGCAATACTGGCTTTGGGGGCAGCGTCATCGGTAACTGCAGCTCGTGTCCTCACTATTTGTAAGAGAATAGAATGACAAATCTTTAAACTTCGAGGTCAACAAACTCTCACGATAGGAATGAAAAAAGTAAAACTGTCCTAATAATTTTGTAGCCTCCTGAATATAAGTACAGACGTCTCTGTACCGATACGTAAGACTCTACTAATCTCGCTTATGACTCGTAGCACCTATGAACCTAGAGATCTGATACCAACTTGTCACGACCCAAATTTCCCTTCGTATATTGACGACACCTAGTCTCTAAGACTAGGTAAGCCTAACACTTACTTAATTAAAGACATAATTTTATGTCACGACCTAAATCGTAGTGCCACGGCGGGCACACAGTGCCTTACTCAACCGAGTACTAACATAACGTATCTTTCTTATCACACCATCATGGGTAAAGGGTCGTCATGAGATAACCGGTATAAAACATAAGGGAATACTAGACATAGGACGACACAACATGATATAAAAACTTATACATGTGATATATGGGCCTATAAGGCCGACATGATCATTTGTAGACTCAAAGCATAGGCCGAAAAGTCCATACAAGTATCCATATACATGACATTTGTCTATAAGCCTTTAAGAATACATAAATGTCATAAAGGTCGGGACAGGGCCTTGCCATACCAATCAATACATGTCCAAATTATACTAACCAAATAGGCAACTCCGGATTAAATGGAGTGCACCAACACCTTCCGCTGAGCTGATAGCTTACTAGGAGGACTCTCAACCTGTCTATCGGGACTAGCGGGCATGAAACACAGCATCCCCAAGCAAAAAGGATGTCAGTACAAATAAAGTACCGAGTATGTAAGGCATGAAAGCAGTATATAAAAGACATGAAAGAAACATGGAGTAAAGAACTCAACCTGTAAGTTTGAATAGCTCTGTGAATCATGAAACATTTATAATGTCATGCATATGTATATAAATGTCACATCATGCATAGCTCTATGCATACATAACATCATCAAGCCTCTAAGGGCATCCCATCATATCATCTCGGCCTCTGTGGGCGAAATCATCAACATATATCACCTGACCAGGTGGTGGTGCATATATAACACCATAACCTTTCCTGAGACCCCTACATATAATATACGCGTATATAACGCCATCTGGTCATGGGTCAATATACATGTATAAATGAATGCAATACATAAGAAGTAATTCAATAAGATCTCTCGGAATATCATAAGATCAATATACCTTCGGTTAATATTACAAAATAATCTTTATCAACTTAAATATTTTTTGAGACCCATGAATAGATGATATGATAGTAGGACATATGGGGAATCAAGAACATAGGCAACCCTAGTACTTCTAAGAATAGAATCATTTGTGAAAGTTATGTGCTTGTTCGTTTCGTTGCATCATATGAATTATGCCAAAAGAAAAGAAGGGATAGCCTTAACATACCTCAAGTCAGCAATTAAACTCAACAACAAGCTGATGACAACTAGTGAGCCAACCCTATAATAAAGAAATACATGTACAACTTAGATGGCGCTAGTATACGATATATCTCAAGCGATAACTCGATTCTAAAATAAAACGGGCAGCATTTCCCTGATTTTACTGCTCCCTCAAGCATGCTATAGGAGAGACAACAACACAATACAACCAACAACACAAAAACAACCTAACTACAATTTGGGACCTTTACTACAACAAAAAATCCAAATATACCATAACACACCCAATCAACAAGTTATCAATTAGCCTGAAATTACAACGATGAGTGATCATCCCACTACCCTACCACATGTGGCATTTATCCATACCCTTTATCCTTCCAAGCTCAATAAATTATCAGCATAAGAGGCCAACACGAGTGGGCTACAAAATAGTCCGCTAAAGGTGGAATAAATCGAACTCACGGCTTCCGATCATCGTCCTATGGGCTCTAACTATTAGGAAACGAATTTATCAACCTTCTTTGATATTTAAAAGCTTAAATACATAAAGTATGTGTCTTATTAACTATGAATTACCTTCAAAAACTCAAGTTACAAAGAAAAGGAGAGGTGGTATAATGATACTTACGTGGTAGGGATCGTTCTAATGTTATCGCTTCTTGATTTCGTACCCGGGATGTTAATCTTCTTTGAAACCCTTGTAGAGAGTTTAAGGATAGGTTTATGGGGGTTATCTGTTCGTGTTCTGTGAAAAATGAAGAGAAAGACAACTTAAAACCTATATATATAAACTTTTGAAAAGTCAAAGAGGTGCTAGCATTAGCCCTTCTTCAGACACTCATATTGTTTTATTCGGACATCGTATGAATGAACAGTTAAGAGTGTTGGAAACTATATTCCAAGACCTTCAATTCGGTATATAATATGTCCCAAAAATACTTCTTATAACACACGAAATGTATTGCTCAAAAAGCTTCATTACAAGGCAAATCCTTAGTCGGTTTTTCCGCAACATAAATCTGATTTTTCCCAAACTTTATTTTATATAACCAAACATCATATATAGTCATATTATGACTTTACACTCATTTAAATAATGATTAAAAAGTATCATATTCATTATAATTCACCTTGGGATGCACAAGGTGTAACAAAATCCAAGTATATTGGGAGAAAATCATAGCTACATTTGACCTAATTTTCAGCTCATTTATGAATGTAACTTGTTATGACCTTTGCCAACTTTTGTTCCACAACTCGCTTGACTCCGAAATGTAATACACGACTATCACACGACTAAAATAACTCATAACATAATCTCCTTATCATGTTAAGCACCCTATTCTTATCCCAAGAGTACATGTTATAATATTCCCATCTTGTCAACTTTCAACGAAACTTATTTTCTTCAGTTTGTTTAGCTTCGAAGTCTTTCAACCCTCTTGGCACTTGTTATACATGATCTTAAAGATTTTTATCCTCCAAGGTAACATGATTAACTTACTTTATGTACTTTCAAAGACGATCTCATTTCTGAGCTTACATCAATTGACTTAGGACGTACTCTCACGTACGAAAATACGGGGTGTAATATTTAACTAGAACAACTACGTAGCATGAAACTAAAATTTCAATAGTAAAACCAATGATCCTAGGTTCAATACAATACCCCAAAACCGATAGTACAAGTCATAAGCTCTACTGAGTTTGCTAGAAAATTCCTAAATATAAATGTTCGGGATATAGTGAAACAGTACTATTACAATATCAGAAGATGACTCTCAGGCCTGCGAATGCGACGACAGGTTTACCTTGAGTCTCTCCAACAATGCTAGACTAGCTAGCTAAAAATCAACAATATCCGAGGCACCTGGATCTGCAGTAGAAGCGTAGTATGAGTACACCACAATGGTACCCAGTAAGTATCAAGACTAACCTCGGTGGAGTAGTGACGAGGAACAGTCAGGACACCCACTGGACTAAACAACCTAAACAAATATAAATATAGAACTAACATGACACAGTAACAATATAAAGCTAGGCATGATGACGATAATAACACGATGTGTGTAATAGGGACTAAAAGCAACAATTAACAACGAGACACAAAAGGTAATAACACTGTGGAGTAAGTTGAATATAGATCAAATCCGGTGAAATAAATAAAAAAGAAAACAAGTGACAACTAGATTGGAACAGTCGCTTTCACACCAGGTTTATCCAAGAATTTTCACGAGGTACCAAACCTCAAAATTACAAATCACAGGTCCCAATTCGTGAACCTTAATCACTTTGCATCTTATGCTCACATTACAATTCATAACAACACTGCCAAAGGAATGACAATATCCAATATCCGCACGGACCACTCACATGCCAAAAATAATAATGACTCATGACAACACAAACAACTCACGTGCCAACAATATAACTCTCACACATAAGGCAAGTACACGTGGGTACATGTAAATGGTCAAAACATCAGGATTCATCTTCTTAGACCGATATGGGTGATTTATCTACGTGTATTCTTGTCCAAGTGTTCTACCACAATTCAAGTCAGCAAGTAAGAGTAGAGATAATGAATGGCAAATAAGAAACGATCATCACAAAAGTATAGTGTAATAAAGTCAGCAATGAAATTGAAACAACGAGTAGTACCACAAGATTAGCTACACAGAAGTAAGCAATTAGCGCAACACGTAGAAAGACAATTAATAGTATACTAAGGAAACAACAATCAAAGACAAGTACAAAAGAATGGGGGAAATGTCAACAAGAGTCACTACCGAGATACCGCCTCGTAGTCTCAAATCATAAAATGATTCACAATCTTTCCTTATATCACCGCGGGAGCCTTTACATTTAGTTTTGAAAATTATTTTTACCGAAATAATATCCCGCGTTTTAGCCTACCTTATCACACCGCATGAATTCTAGTAGTTCCCCTACTAGCCACACGTATCAAGCCTACCTTATCTCACCGCATCCGTATCAATAATAACAACAACACGGAAGAAACCTCGTGCAAACGTCATAACAATGGCACGAAAGAAACCTCGTACAAATATCATAACAATAACACGGAAGAAACCTCGTGAAAACTTCATAACAATCCTCTCAACAATAATATGTGTGCCAAAACATAACAACTCAACAAAATGACTTTCACAATATGTGCCCATATACCACAACATTTCCTCCAAACAGTTTCAATATTACAATCACGCATAGATCTCGGATCAACCACACTGAATACAACAACAATAATAACAATAACACGAGGATACGGCAAGTAAATGAACTCAGGAACATCAGCACACAAGAAAATAGTAGAACGAGCACACAAAGGAAGACACAACAGGGAATAATAATCTCAACAAGAATAGCTCAACAAGGAAGAGATAATGTGTAGCAAAGATTCCACAAAAGTACAATTTGATGATAAGAGATATTACATGAATCAATGATTCCAACTAAGGATATGTCAGCAATGAAAAGGGAAAACAAAACTTCATTTAAGATTGAGCAATTACAGAAGAGATATAACAAGTTCAATTAAGGTATGCAAATATGAAAAAGATAATAATAACTTCAATTAAAGATAGACAATTACGGAAAAAGGTAGCATGGCAATAAAAGAGGCAACGACTTCAGTTAAGGCACATAAGAGTTTAATCGGCAATAAGAGTAGAACATAAAGCAATTAATTCCAAATAAGACACGTAAGGGTTAATTTAGTAAATGGGGAATTTAACATGACAAAATAACTTCATATCTAATGAACTTAAGAGCCTAAGATTCCTATACGATCAAATTTCCATAAATAAGCCCGAGCACGTACTCGTCACTTCGCGTACACGGCCTTCACATGACACAATTAGCACAAATGACTCAAATCCTAAGGGGTAGTTCCCCCAGACAAAGTTAGGCAAGATACTTACCTCAAAGAAGCTAGACCGGTACCCTAAAATGACCTTCTCGAGTGAAACAACCTCCGTATGGCTCAAATCTAGGCAGAATAACTTCAAATCATAAATAAAACTCATAGAAAATAATTTTGGTTAATAAAGCTTCAATATTTAACAAAAACTAAAAAGTCAACTCCCGGGACTGCACCTCGAAACCCGATAAAAGTCTTAAAACCCGAACACCCATTTCGGTAGAGTTCAACCATACAAAAATTACCAATTTCCGACATCCATTCATCCTTTAACTCATCAATTTACATTTTTGTAAGTTTTTCTCAAAGTTCTCATTTTCCCTAATTCAAACCACTAAGTAAATGATAAAAATTAAGACGAAATCATGAAATACGATATATTTCGGATAAAGAACACTTAATCCAATCGAACACGTAAAGAACCTATCAAAAATCGCCCATATCCGAAGTTTATAACTCAAAATATGAAGAAAATGACCAAACCCTCGACTTATATGATTCTGCCCATGTATAATCGCACATGCGACATGATTAGCCGCTTCTGCGGCGTCGCTCTTGCGACAAAAGAACCGCGCATGCGAAACCTACTGACCAGCTGGCTTCTTGCACCTGTAGACATTCTGCCGCTTCTGCGCAACCGCATATGCGCAAGCCCAAATCGTTTCTGCTCTCCAGCTCGCCTCTAATTCCAATATTTCACTTTTGCGGAGCCGCAGATGTGCACCAATGTCCGGATCTGCGAAGCCTGCCAAGCCCATCCTTTCTCTCTTCTATGCCTTCATCTTTGCACCTGCGACCATCGCACCTGCGCCCAGTGGCGCGCAGGTGTGATCACACCAGAAGTCAGCCCAAACCAGCTTTACCCAAAAATGCTTCAATTGATCCGAAGCTCGTCCGAAACTCACCCGAGTTCCTCGGCACCCAATCCGAATATACCACCAAGTCCTATAATATAACACGGAGCTACTCGAGGTCTCAATTCACATCAAATAACGTCGAAATGATGAATCACTCCACGAATCGAACTTATAAATTTTCAAATCTTCCAACTTCCAAAACGCATTCCGAAACATATCAAATCAACCTGGAATGGCATCAAATTTTGCATGCAAGTCCCAATTGACATAACGGGGATAATCCAACTGTTGGAATCATATTCCAACCCCGATACCACCAGTCAACTCTCGGTCAAACCTCTCAACCCTCCAAAACTTCAACATTCCATTCTTTGTCGAAATGCTTCAATTTACTCTACGGACCTCCAAATCCAAATCTGGACGCACGCCTAAGTCCAAAACTCTCATACGAAGTTATTGGAATCATCAAAACATCATTTAGGAGACTTCTACACAAATTTAAAACTTCGGTCAATTCTTACCGCTTAAGCTTCTAAAACAAGAATCCTTCTTCCAAATTGACCCTGAATCATCCGAAAACTGAACTCGACCGCACACGCGAGTCATAACATATAATACGAAGTTGCTCGAGATCTTAAGCCGCCGAACGGGATGCTAATTCTCAAAACGACCGGTCGGGTCGTTACAGTAATTTTAAGACTTTACTATATACAGATAATTACATCCGCAAAAGCTTTTAATACATTAACCTCGCAATACAAGGAACAAAGTAAGAAATTAAAGGGGATCCTTAAGGGAAGGACTGATCCTTTATATATTAACTATTCTGTTATTGGAAGGTATCGGGAAAGGAATGAGCATACAATATGTTGTACATATACTTATCTGGTTAATTTATATGTATATTTCACCTAAATGAAATTACGTAAACATATAAATTTGTATAGTTTTGTGTAGAAAAAACGAATAAGTAATTTTTACCTCGCCACAAACCGCCAAAGATAAATTGTGCAAAAATCAATGCACCAACCTTCAATGTCATAGACCATGAAAGCTACAGCACGAAACCCAGGGTTAAATCCGATGCTCTTTATTTTGATTCCTAACAAAACTTCAAATGGAGTTTTACGTCTACTTCTTTGTTTTATTTCGAAGTGTCACTTTCTAAACATTTATAGATATGCAAAAATTTTAATAACATATATGTATACGGGTGAAATCGAGCTCGTAGTATATTCTAGCCTCCGACATGGTAAGCCGGGCTCGAGACATGGCAATAGAGGACTGAAGATCGACTCTAAGTCCCACCGGGCTAGAACCCGGGGACAGAACTCCTGCCTTCAATAATGCCGAGGTCGCGACTCCGGAATCGGTCCTAGCCTCAAACGACCTTGAAGAAACATTGTCAGCGTAACCAACAGAAGACCGAAATATCCGTGACCGGCTGGATATTACAGCAGGAATCACGACACTTATCGATAAAGAACCGTCATTCAGTAAATCAAGAGATGTTTTATCTTTTATAGAATTGTACCTAAAGTATGACTCCTCTACTATATAAAGGGGGTCTAATAATTCACAAAGTACGTTGTAACACGTATTCTAAAGCAATATATCATTATTTTTTCTATTATTAGTTCGCCTGCTCTCGTTCATTGGTGCTTGTCATTACTAAGCTCAGATCAAGGGCAAATATTTTACTAAGGTTTAAATCGTCTTCTTCGTATGTTTTGAACTTACTTCATCCTTATTTATTTAATTTGTCTTTATTTACTGTTTTGTGTCAAATAAATCCGCATATTCTCAAAACCACTTACAAATTTAATTGTTATCCAATTTTGAGGGTAAATAGTTTGGCACCCACCGTGGGGCTGAGGATAATAGTGGCTATTTGATACAAATTTCTGTAACAACACTACTTTACTCTTGTTCTTTGGAGTGTCTCTAATTTTAGGTTAAAGCTCAAAATGTCAAACTCCCAGTCAGCACCTTTACATGTTGAGGAAGAGTCTGGTCATCACGGAGAAAATAACAACATAGTGCCCAGTGGCGAGATACCACCCGGTGATCCCATTGGAATTCCGATCACGGACCCGATTGACGCTAACTCGCATGTGGCCATCGACACAAATCTGCATACTGACCTCGAGAATAGCGTCCGTGGTGGAGCCCGATCGGCAGCAAAAATACACAAAACATTGGAGGAGACAAAATCAATTTACAGGTGATCTTCGAAATGTTGCAAGCTCAACAGGTGGCGATAGCCCAGTTACAGAACCAAAGTCGTGCGCCGAGCAGAATTGAACCCGATCCATCCCGGGAAGTCACCCGCAGGTAAGAACCGGTTGTAGAGAGGTCTAATGAAATCGAATAGGGGACTAAACCTGAGATCATAAAGATGCTCGAGGAACTGATGAAATATGTAGAATCAGGGGAGAAGAAAATCGAAGCTAATGGCAAAAAGGTGGAAACCTACAATTCCAGAGTCGACCAAATCCCAGGAGCACCATCGATATTGAAAGGCCTGGATTCCAAGAAGTTCATTCAAAAATCGTTTCCTCCAAGCGCGACTCCAAAGCCGATCCCTAATAAATTTCACATGCCCGAGATTCCTAAGTACAACGGAACGACCGACCCAAATGAGCACGTGAGCTCTTACACATGTGCCATCAAAGGGAACGACTTGGAGGATGATGAGATCGAGTCTGTCTTGTTGAAAATGTTCGGGGAGACCCTGTCACAAGGAGCTATGATATGGTATCACAATTTACCTCCTAATTCTATTGACTCGTTTGCTATGCTTGCAGATTCCTTTGTAAAAGTACACGCCGGGGCCATTAAATTCAAGACCAGGAAGCTAAACTTTTTCAAAGTAAAACAGAAGGACAATGAGATGCTCAGAGAGTTCGTGTTCCTGTTTCAAATGGAACGGATTGACCTGCCAATAGTCGCAAATGATTGGGCCGTTCAGGCTTTCACCCAAGGGATCACCATTCAGAGCTGGTTGGCTTCACAATAGTTGAAACAAACTTGGTAGAATATCCGACTATCACTTAAGCCGATGTCCATAACCAGTATCAATAGAAAATCAGGGTCGAATATATTCAGCTTGGGGCCCCTTCTGAGTTCGTGTATCCCGTCAGAACCATCGACAGAGTCAAGAGAGACATCGATCGTGAACAGAGATCAAATAGGGATCGGTATCAGCCGTACAATGAAGAGCGGAGAAGTAGTGGGTCCAGGCGGAACCCTATGAGAAATGAAAGGAGAAATGACCGAGGTCATAGTAACCGGGGACTCATGAGCAAAAACAGCTTCGATAGGCCCGTCGAGCCTAAGAATCGCCAAGATTATCAGAGTACAACTTCTATGTCGATGCCGTCGCTGTCAGAGACTCAAAGATACCAACTGGCCTAGACCTTTACACTCTGATCTAGCCCAAAGGGATCCCAACATAATGTGGAAATATCACGGCACTCATGGCCATAGAACAGAAGACTGCCGATAATTAAGAGAAGAGGTGGCCCGGTTGTTCAACAACGGACATCTCCAAGAGTTCCTGAGTGATCGGGCCAAGAACCACTTCAGGAATAAGGATTCTAATAAGCAGACTGAGCAGGAGGAACCTCAGTACGTCATTAACATAATCATAAGTGGGGATGAAGCACACCAAAGTATCCATCACAAAGGAAAAACGAACTCGGGATTACGTGCTGGAAGAAACCTTGTCTTTTAACGACAAAGACGCTGAGGGGATCGTGCAACCTCACAACGATGCACTGGTAATATCGGTACTCGTAAGTAAATCTCGAATTAAGCATGTGTTAATTGATCCAGGTAGCTCAGCCAACATCATTAGATCAAGGGTCGTGTAATAACTCAGCCTACAAGATCAGATCGTACCTGCGATCCGAGTCCTGAACGGGTTCAACATGGCATGCGAGACCACTAAAGGGGAGATAACAATACCAATGAACGTCGTCGGAACTGTACAGGAAGCCAAGTTCTATGTAATCGAAGGGGATATGAGATACAACGCTTTGTTTGGGAGGCCATGGATCCAGAACATGAGAGCAATACCCTCGACACTGCACCAGCTGCTGAAATTCCTAACACCCCAAGGAATCAAAATAGTTTATGAAGAATAACCGACTGCCAAGGAGATTTTCTTGGTCAATGAGGTGATCCCAGCATCCACACTCTTGACATCAGAGGATCCGAATCGGATAGTCAAAGACGGGGCCAAATAGCAATCACCGATACCAACCTCAACTAAATTGGAGGAATGAGGGGTAGAGGAGGATGACGACTACGAAGTCCCCAGATCTTTCATAGCCCCTCGACAATTCCGATGTTACAAAATCAACGGTCAAGGAACTGGAGGAAGTCGTACTAATTTGAACACTTGCCCGATCGAAAAGTATACCTAGTCACGGGGTTAAACCCAAGAGCTCAGGAAAAAACTCATTCAATTTCTTATATCTAATGAAGATTGTTTCACTTGGTCCCACCTTGATATGACAGGGATCCTATCGGAAATAACCACTCACAAGCTAAGCCTGGACCCAAAGTTCCACCCAGTCAAGTAGAAGAGGAGACCCCAGTCCGAGGTCAAACATGATTTCATCAAGGACGAGGTATCTAAACCCCTTAAAATAGGGTCCATTCGGGAGGTTAAATACCCGGAATGGTTAGCGAACGTAGTGGTAGTCCTTAAAAAGGGAATAAATTAAGAATGTGTGTAGACTATAAGGATTTGAATAAGGCATGTCCCAAAGACGCATTCCTTTGCCCAACATCGATCGCATGATCGTGCCATGGCCGGCCACGAAATCCTCAGTTTTCTCGACGCCTACTCCGGGTACAACCAAATACGGATGAATCCGGGTGATCAGGAAAAAACCTCTTTCCTCACAAAGTATGACACTTACTGCTATAACGTGATGCCATTTGGATTAAAAAATGCCGGTACGACTTACCAATGCTTAGTAAATCGGATGTTCAAGGAACAAATAGGAAAATCAATGGAGGTTTATATTGATGATATGTTGGTTATGTCCATGCGAGAAGAAGACCATTTGAAACATTTGTGGGAAACCTTCAACATATTGAAGAAGTACAATATGAAACTGAACCTGGAGAAATGTGTATTTGGAGTTGGATTCAGTAACTTCATCGGATTCATGGTACCCAATCGGGGAATCGAGATCAATCCCTACAAGATCAAAGCCATCAAAGATATCACGGTTGTGGATAACGTGAAGGCCGTGCAAAGATTAACCGGACACATAGTCGCCCTGGGGCGATTCATCTCGAGGTTCTCTGACAAGAGCCATCGATTCTTCTCACTATTGAAGAAAAAGAATAACTTCTCATTGACACCGGAGTGCCAACGGGCCTTTGAAGAACTCAAGAGGTATCTATCAAGCCCACATCTGATTCATACTCCAAAGACGGACAAGCAGCTATACCTGTACTTAGCGGTATCGGAAATAGCAGAAAGTGGAGTCCTAGTCCGGGAAGAGAAAGGTACGTAATTTCCAATCTACTATGTTAGCAGGACTTTAGGCGAGGCCAAAACTAGATACTCTCACCTAGAATAATTGGCGCTCTCTTTGCTAAGCACCTCTAAGAAGCTGAAACCATATTTATGTCACCCCATATATTTTGTGACTACTTACCCATTGAGGAATGTAATGCATAAACCCGAGCTCTCAGGATGGTTAGCCAAATGGGTCGTGGAGATCATCAGATACGATATTCAATATCGGCCCCGGACTGCCATTTTGGCAGACTTTGTAGCCGATTTTATGCTGGCCCTGATACCCGAGGGCGAAGAAGAATTATTGTTGAACTCGGGCACTTCTTCGGGGATCTGGACCCTATTTATGGACGGCACATCGAACGCAAAAGGGTTCAGACTTGGCATCGTATTGAAGCCACCAATAGGAAATGTAATTAGACAATCTATTAGGATTGTAAAATTACCTAACAACGGGGCCAAATACGAGGACATGATTGCAGGTCTCGAACTAGCCAAAATCTTGGGGGCGGAGATAATGGAAGCTAAGTGCGACTCCCTTCTTATGCTGAACCAAGTTAATGGGATGTTCGGGGTCAGAGTGGAATAAATGTAAAGGTGCCTAGATAAGTTACAGGTAACATTACATCGGTTCAAGGAGTGGACTTTACAATACGTACCTCGGGACCAGAACAGTGAGGCCGATGCCCTTGCTAACATAGGGTTGTCGGTCGAGGACGATGAGTTCAACTCGGGGGCAGTTGTACAACTACCGAGATTGGTAGTGGAAGCAGGCCACGCCAAGATAAACTCAATGAGCCTAACTTGGGACTGGAGAAATAAATACATAGAATATCTGAAGACCAGAAAACTGCCCTCGGATCCAAAATAATCGAGGGCCCTGCGTATGAAGGTAGCCCGATTTCGCTTATCTGAAGACGGATCCCTGTACAGAAGAACATTCGATGGCCCACTCATGATATGTCTACGTCCAGGAGATACCAAGTACATTCTGAGGGAAATTCACGAAGGTACCTACGAGAATCATTCAAGCGCCAAATCATTGGTTTGAAAAGTAATCAGAGCCGACTACCACTAGATCCACATGGAAAAGTACGCGAAGGAGTTCGTACGAAAATGTGATGAATGTCAAAGTCATGCTCTGATGATTCATCAACCCGAGGAGCTGCTGCATTTGATCTTGTCACCCTGGCTGTTCATAAAATGGGGGATGAACATCATTGGCCCCCTTCTATGGGCACCCGATAAGGCTCAGTTTATATTATTTATGACTGACTATTTTTCTAAGTGGGTAGAAGCCCAGGCATATGAGAAGGTCAGGGAGAAGGAAGTCATCGATTTCATTTGGGACCACGTCATATGCCGGTTCGGTATGCCGGCCGAGATCGTGTACGACAATGGGAAACAATTCATCGGCAGCAAAGTAAAAACGTTTCTCGAAGACCATAACATCAAAAGGATCCTATAAACACCCTACCACCCTAATGGGAACGGACAAGCAGATTCCACTAACAAAACCATACTCCAAAACCTCAAAAAGAGGATGATCGACGCAAGGGGAAAATGGAAAGAAATCTTGCCCGAAGTCTTGTGGGCATACTGCTCGACCTCGAAGTCCAGTATCGGGGCCACCCCATTCTCGTTGGTTTATGGAGCCGAAGCTCTAATACCGATCGAAATGGGAGAACCGAGTCTCAGGTTCCGATATGCAACCACAGTATCAAATGACTAAGCCATGAATACGAGCCTGGATCTGATAGATGAAAGGCATGAAGCCTCCCTCGTTCGGTGGGCTGCTCCAAAATAGTGGATCGAGAGGTATTACAATCAAAGAGCCAATCTTCAACATTTCAATATCGGGGACTTAGTGTTAAGGAAGGTCACGCTAAGCACCCGGAACCCAAATGAACGGAAGTTGGGGCTGAACTGGGAAGGTCCTTATCAAATTATCGAGATCACCGGAAAGGGATCGTACAAACTCAGAAAAATGAACGGTGAGCAACTATCGAGCAACTGGAACATAACTCACTTGAAACGATATTATTACTAAGGTATGACCCCATTCATTCTTTTTACTTATTTACATTTTGGATTAACACTTGCAGGCGACCGTCGACATAATTTTTAGATCTGAAAGCACGCGTTGCACTCTTTTTTTCTTGAACCGGTTTTGTCCGAAATGGATTTTCCGGCAAGGTTTTTAACGAGGCATTATTAATCGTGCTAATTTAGAATTGAAGGTCGGCTATGAACCGGTGTCAATTATCACGACAATAGTATTCAAGGCTTCTCTATGATCGGCCTTGAGCACTGGGGGGCATCACCCTCGAATAATGACTTTAGCAAGGAAAGAAAATTTGTGATCGAATGGTCTCGGCTCGATCGATAGTATTTACTGTAACAGCCAAACGGTCAAATCAACCTTGCCCGCGTAGACTGGTTCAGCCCTGAAACAAAACGTGTACACATGTGTAACAATATATATTACTCACAAAAATAAAAAGAAGTTTCTACCTTGCGGATAAATATCTTGTCCTTTAAAAATTTTCTTTTCGTTCCCTTCTCCTAAGAAATTTCCTACATTCGATCCCCTAAAGATATCGAGCCCAAGGTCCGCCTTTATTCGGGTTCAAAGGATCGCTCTCACTCAGGGACTGCCATCCAAAGACAAACTCGGACGGCCTAGGCTATCAGAGCCCGGGGGCATAAGACCTATTAGGGGTTGCCCGAACCTTAAAGGCTACGACCACCCCCATTCGGGGGCTATTATATTGGGAAAGTATGGATAACTCGGGGTAACAGCCCACTGGCCAACACCTGAACTAAAAAGGCTACAGCCATACTAAAACGGCTCGGAGATGTCTAAAACCCGTAATAAAAGACAAAGCCTTGAAAAATTTCTAAACCGGTTCAAAAGGCTATCCTTCGCAAACTATAATCTAAAATATTCTAAGTACTTTCGGGAAAAGTTTCCGGTCATACCAAACCCCCACGCTGCCTTAAATAAAATAATGTCGAAGGCAAGGCCTGTTCGAACCTCCGAACATGACCTAACTATTTCATCCTAAGACATTTTGACCTTTGCAAACATAAAGAATAAAGCAAACGAAAACAAACTTAGAAATTGTCGAAGGGAAAAAAGAAGCCTTATATTATATATATGGTCTTTAGAAAGGCCAAACGGCCTTGACAAAAAGTACCAAAATACAAATAACAAAGGAAAATGTACAAGGCACTTAAACGGCCTGGTCTTCACCGGAGCCCGCCTCGTTGCCAGTGTCTTCGGAATCTCCTTCACCCTTAGATCCGCTTGAATCCTCGGAGTCTTCTTCATCTTCGGGATACACCAACTTCTTGGCCTCGGCTTCGAACCTCTTAGCACTCTCAATTTCAGCCAATAAGTCAAAATGCCGAGCATGAATTTCCTCTAGGGCCTCCCTTCAGGATTGCTGCTTCGCGTGCTTAACGATATCCTTCAGTCGATCTTGGGCCGCCTTGGCATCGACCTTATATTGGGCCACCATCTCGTTGGCATCAGCTTTAATCACCACAACAACTGACTTTGACGTTTCAAGCTCTATGGCAAGAGTTTCCCGATCCGAGACGGCCAAGCTTAGCAGCGACTGGAGCTCCTCAACGTTTTGGTCCTGCACTTTGGCCTTCTCCTTTGCCGCTCGAAGCTTGACATCAGCCGAAGTCAGTTGCACCCGAGCATTCTCCTTTTCCGAGGCCAGGCGGTCTATCCTACTTCTCCATTCTTCAGCCTCGGCCTTGACTGCATCCATCTCAGCTCGGAGGTGGTCGATCCGATCGATCTTCTATTGGACCTGCGGATTCCGAGCATTAGTCACCTAGTCTAGCTCATCTTCACTAACTTCAAATATTTTTACCTATTCAACCAGGTCGACGTGCTCCTTTCGAGCCACCTCCAGCTCAGCTCCGAGGCTCTTAGCCTCCCCTTCACGCTGCTCGTTGAGAAGTTTGTAAGTATCTCTCTTCTCAGTGATCCCTCAGACCTCGGCTTCAATCTGGTTCAGATCATCCCGATAGAGAAGAAAAGTTTCACGATGAAGCACGGAGGCCTGCATACACAAAGAAAGATGTAAGGGTTACCTATGAATTAGTCTAAGTAAAAATTAAAGTCATTAAGAGATATCTGAAGTTACTTGGTTTAGTGCCTATTGTGCTTCGTTGAGCAGGCAAGGCACGTCTACCTCGTTCATCTTGGCTTGATCCTCCTCGGTCACCATACACCGAAGGTAACTGGCCACCCCTATAGGGACAGAGAGGACCCGGGTATCCTCCGGGATGGATATGATGATATATCGCTTCTGGGCAGGATCCACACTCGGAGTTGGGAAACAGTTGATCAGTTTTGGGCTTGAGGAAGGCCCACTTGCTCCTGAAGATGGACTCTTCTTCGGCACCTCTAATTCACCCAATCCGGTGATGTCCTCTGTGGCGGTAGAATCCACACCATCAAAAAAGTCGCCGAAGGGGTAGTCCGCCCCGTGGGCCCCCTCTTGGGACGTTCTTTCTCCATCTGAGCCTCATTATACATGGACTCAGTGAACAAGGGTGACTCGGTGATGTCTATTGATAAGTGGGGATTTTAACTACATATTAGCACCTTTTAGCTTTCGTTTTAGTCCAAAAGCATTTAATTGTGTTCCCGAAAACTAATGAAATATGCTTAATTGCAGGAATATTGGAAGATGAGCTCCCAAGATGAAATTCAAATCAAGAATGAGTAATATGAACTCAAGAACAAAAACAGGCACAAAAGCTCAGAAGTGTGCACCGCAGAATATCATCTGCGGCCGTAGGTCGTGAAGAAATTCCCATAAGAGAAATATGAATAGAGCGGTCTGCAAATAAATTGTGCGGCCACAGAATATGGGTTAGAGCAAAAGTTTAAAGAACCTGTATCTCAAACTGCGGACCGCAAAATTATTGTGCAGCCGCAGAAGAAGAGCCACGCGGCCATACTCACATTTGTGCGAACCGCAGAAGAGCAAGGTGCGACCACACTCATAATTGTGCGGACCGCAGAAAGAAAGCAGTGCGACCGCAGATTAGAATTATGCGGCTGCATATTTTCACTCCTGTCAAGCTGAAGAAAAGTGTGGACCGTACATGGAATTTTGTGGCTGCAGAACCTCCGAAAGGGCATTTTTGTCTGAAAATTCCAGCTTTGTATAAATATAAGAGTTTCACTTTTCTAGGTCAACTTTTGACATCAACTGCTACAGTAGACGATTTCTTTTACTCTTTTTAGTAGTTTTTGCTATTTTGAGCTTTTAGAATACTGATTTCATCATTTTAATTATCAATACGGGTTTAATTATCATTTCTTCTCCTATTTCTTCTAGTTTAAGCTTGAGTAGCTAAATGTTTACTAGGGTTGTGACTCAACCCTAGTGTGTAAACTTAATGGGTGTTTGATTTATTTCTTGTTTATGGTTGGATGTTTATTGTCTAGCCTTGTTCTTATTTTTATTTGAAGAATTAATGGTTGCAAACATTAATTTATGGCTATTTGACTTAGTCTCTACTTGAGACAGAGAGACTTAGTCTAGGAAAACTTGGCTAGCAAGAAATTGGGTCAATCGAGAGATTGATAAGCCCAATTAAAAGGTTGAACTTAGAGAAAGTAAAAACCAACTTGAGCTTCTTATCAACTATTTTGTTCAATACCCATTTGGACTTGAGAAAGCCAAATTGAGAAAAATCACTCTCTGATCGAGAGGTATTGAGTGGGTACTTAAGTGTTGATAGCTATAATACACCCCGACGAATAAAATAAGTTTTAAAGTTTATAACCCATTAGGCAACACCTAGGTGAAGGCTTCCTTCGGGGCATTGCCCACATCCCGGGAAGCCTCGACCCCGGCCTCTTCATTGGTCTCTCTAGCTTGAGGCAGATCGACCTCGTCTCTCTCTAGTTCAGAGGCCCCTTGCCATTCTAGCTGTGACGTCACACGGGCCATCAGATCGAAGGCTTCCCCTTCTTCTTCGTATTCGTCCCTCAGCCGATAGAGTGAATCCGAAGATGGTGCTCGAGCGCTGGTGCTTTCTTTAGACTTGCGCACCAGCCTTCTTCTTATTTTCTTTTTCTCCGAGCTCAAAGAAATTGTAGCCCTTTTCCTTTCCTTTTCTTCTCTTCATCTTGTCTCGGATCAGAGGATTCGACAGGGAAGTTCTCGACACTGGATGGAGGCCTTAGTTCAACATCCTTGGATAAAACTGCGAAAATAAGTAAAGGGAGTAAGAATTGATGACACAAGAAGAATCCGAACATTACTTACTCAGGAAAGGAGTCTCACCGTGGGAATGGGCCTCCCAACGACCCTTCGAAAGCTTGTGCCATGAGCGCTCGGAGTAGGGCATTTATGATACGATACCCTCGACCCACTCCTTGAGTCGAGGGACAACATTCGGGACCCGAGCGATAGCTGAACCATCACGAAGCAGTGATAAGAAAGAAGGGGAAAAGTATAAAATTGACTTTCGAAACGAAATTATACCTACAAGATGTGTTCCACTTCTCGGGGAACGTCATACGCTCAGCTGGGATCAAGTCTGAAGTCCTCACTCGGACAAAACGGCCTTGCCAACCTCGATCTCTATCTTCATCAATACTCGAGAATGAGGCTTCACTGGCCCGACACAGAAGCTTTATCAGCGCCCCCCCCCCCCGAAAAATTCAAGGACTGTATAAGCGCGTAAGGTGGTCGATGGTGAACGAGCAACCATTGATATTGCTCACAAAGAACCGAAGAAGGATAACGATCCTCCATAGTGAAGGATGAATTTGACCGAGGCATACCTCGTATCTCTTGCAGAAATTAATGTCGAACGGATCTACTGGGCCCAGTGTAAAGAGATAAGTATAAACATTTAAGTATCCCTCAATATGGGTGGTGATGTATTCCTCAGGTTCGGGAACCACTATATGCTTATCAACCCAATTGCAATCTTTTTTGACCATAGGGAGAACATCCTCAATGATCGAGCATATGTACCTCGAGACCTCCTCGCACCGGCCTTGTATGGTGGAAGGTTTTTCAATCTTAAAGTTAACATTGATTGGGCCCCCCCCTCCTCCCCAGGGATGAACATTTTGAAAGAGGGTTCCGGTACTGGTTCCTCTACATTAGTACGCGAAACGATCTCCTCAGCCTCGGTAGCCGGCCGCAAAGTAGAATGAGTTTCTTTTTGGGGAACGGTTTTTGAAGTCTTTTCCATTTCTTTGAAAAATGGAGGAAAAATGGGGGCAGATAGGAAGTTAAAGGAGTGCACTTGTTGGCTTGAGATGAAGACGAACAAGAGTTCTTACAAAAGATCTCAAATAATCGGGATATAAGTGCTAGGAAGTATTGAAATTTCTAAGGTACGATGGTAGAAGGCTTGGATGTAAGGTTTAAATAAACTAAGGAAGAGGTAATTATAATTTTTCAGCGGCGGTTCGCATCTAGGAAAGGCCGACCGGCAGCTGATAAGCATTTAATGCCATTAAGACTTGATTGACGAGACATTTAAGTTATTTTGTCGTTTCTGTCACGTTGTATCGAAGTAAGAATCGGAAGCTCATATCGTTTCTCGTCGTCTATTCTTCGAAAAACGATGGGACTATCTGTATACGGGTGAAATCGAGCTCGTAGTGTATCCTAGCCTCCGACATGATAGGCCGGGCTCGAGACATGGCAATAGAGGACTAAAGATTGACCCCAAGTCTCACCGGGCTAGAACCCAGGGACAGAACACCGAGGTCGCGATGCCGGCATCGATCCTAGCCTCAAACGACCTCGAAGAAATATTGTCAGCGTAACCAACAGAAGACTGAAATATCCGTAACCGGCTTGATATTACGGCAGGAATCATAGCACGTATCGATAAGGAACCGCCATTCAGTAAATCAAGAGATTTTTTACCTTTTATAGAATTGTAACTAAAGTAGGACTCCTCTACTATATGAAAGGGGTCTGATAATTCATAAAGTACGATGTAACACGCATTCCAAAGCAATATATCATTATTTTTTTTGTTATTAGCTCTTCTGCTCTCGTTCATCAGTGCTTATCTTTACTAAGCTCAGATCGAGGGCATATATTTCACTAAGGTTTAAATTGTCTTCTTCGTGTGGTTTGAACTTACTTCATCCTTATTTATATAATTTATCTTTATTTACTGTTTTGTGTCAAATAAATCTGCATATTCTCAAAACCACTTACAAATTTAATTGTTATCCAATTTTGAGGATAAACAATATCTATTTACCTTTATATATATAACAATTTATCGTACAATTTAAAGCTTAACAAACATTTGTTTAACCTATATAAAAAACTAAACTCTACTTGTCTAATAAATGCAACCAACGCTAAAATATTTATTGTAATAAAGTAATAAATTGCCAACATAAACAGCATAAGAGAGATATAACTAAAACAATAATTTCAACATAAGAGAGCTATAACCAAACTAAAATAATAATTTCAACACACGCAGATGGCCGCCGCCCCTACTAGCTTTTGGATGGGATTTTTACGTATATATACGAAATTATAAACTTATTTATCTGGTTTTAGTTAGGTTTTTGTGTTTTAGATATAGCTATACGTTTTTTGTAAGATATATATAATCCAGTCAAATTGAAGAAGTTCTTCTTCCTCCTTTGATCCAGGACTGAGTATCCTATTAAATCCGCTCGAAATCTTCACCAAATCGTCAGAAAATTTAGATATTAGCTCGGTAAAGTATTTTCAAGTGTTTACCACAACATCCAATTGAAAATCAAGTCCAATTTTATAAACACGATCTTTTAACTCGAAGCTTTGAAGCTTTGTTTAATGACGGACCAACTCTTTTTTAAGTTTTCAATACCACTTTCCAAGCATAGCTTTACCTGGCTAAACTCAGGTGGTAAAAAAGAGCAAAACACACTAAAGAATTAATAATGTCGAAGTATCGACAACTAGAACCGACTTTTGTTATCTAATCAGACTGATATCCACGTGGTTCCTTTAATAAAAGGACTCATTACTAGAAAACTGCCAAAAATCATCCACAAATATCGATCGAAATCAGTCAAAAATATAGGAAAATTGACCGATTTCTAACCAATTTTAATTTGTCGTAACAACAGTGATCGCTAAGGTGTGGCGATCGAAGACGGCCGCAATTTTCCGACCGAAGTCGGTCGGTTAATTCAACCTTTGGTTGACCACATTAACTGACAACTTTTGATGGAAAAATAAATACACTGACCGACCTCGATCGGTATTATTTAAATTAATTTTTATTTATTTTTTAAAATAGCGTCCGAGTTCGGTCGGAAATATAATTATTTGATAATTTTATATTTCTTTTTAAATCTTAACAGACCGACTGAAGTTGGTCGGAATAATTAAAAAAAAATTGAAAAATATGTTATTTTATTTATTTTTCAAAATAGCGTCCGATTTCGGTCGGTATTTTCAAATTTATGCAGATTTCACATTGAAAATACCGACCGAAGTCGGTCGATTTTGTGGGTAAAAACCTGGCAGAATATGCCTGCTTTTAAGCTACACCACCTGCCAATTACAACCAATAACCATCCTATAATGATGACATTCAACCATAATTAACCAACACTAACAACAATTAACAAGCAACAATTAACTAAGAACAACCACAACAACAACTCTAATAACAACAACCACAACAACAATGCTAATAACAATAACCACCATAACAACAACGCCAACCACAACCACAACAACAACAATACAAATGTTCAATAACAAGATAATATCAACAATACAATCATCATTCAAAACTATTCCAACTAAATATTCACAAGTTTAATACTTTGTTTAGGAATACACACCATTCAATGAGTGTTTTGTATTGCATTACCTCCATCTTCACTACTAGAAGCTTCATCGTTGGCATGGTTTGAAGGATCACAACGAGAAGGATTAGCATCTGGGAAAGCTCACGAGACCGGGGAATGGGGAAAGCACCACTAGCAAGAATATTGGTAAGCTGACCTTGAAGGAGATTAAATTGTTGATCTCTCTTCAAGCTCTGCTGCTAGCTTTGCGATCTTCTTCTCCATAGACGAGATACCCGACCTATGAATTGCCTCGCCTTGGGCGAAAGTCTCTATACCTTGCAATCCATTCCTGTAGCGCCGAAATGATCTCTCTGGACGGCCATATGCTATCCCCTTTTTAGGACCACCGACAACATTCAACCATATCTTCTGTGCATCTTCGTCTGAAACGGGTGATCACTCGCCTTGCTCATTCGGTGGCAAGCTCTGAGTGTACTCCTCCACATTAATCTTATAGTGACCCTTTATTTAGAAAATATAAAATTATTAACTATATAATATTATAAATATTAATTTCAAGTTATAGTAGTTATAAAAGTTACATATGTAGTCTCCGCCTGGTCCTCGACCTATCTAGTTGGATCGGTCGGTGCCTTCTTTTTTCGGATGTGAGTCTCCATGAAAAACTCATCATGAGTCATCTTCCTCCATATTTGTTTCCTACAAATATAATAAATCATGTTAACTAAATTAAAATATATAAATATAGTTTGATAAAAATAGAATTAAATATTTTAAGTAATTACCAATAGTCTCCTTGCAGTCCCCATGCTCCTTGCACCCACACAATGCAAGGATCTACCCTTCTCAGATGCTCGAGCCTTCTTTCCCTGTTCACTCTTCTTCTCGAACTTCTTAGTGCTCCACTGCCTCAGCAGATCCTCCCATATGTGTGGTAGAACCCATGAAATCTTCTTGCTCTTCTTCCGAGCAGAATATAAGGAATCAGATAGTCTCTTATAACATTTGAAATCAAAATTTGTAAGAATGGCACTGTTATGCCGGTCCTCCCAGGCTCACTTAGTTTTTAAATGAAGTGTGTAATGTTAGACAAAAATATTATTAATATAATTATTAAATAGATAAGAATTGTATTGAAATATTAAATTGGTTGAAAATTTGCTCGACGAGATCCGGTGGAAAGTCACTCCAAGTCACATAGGGTGCATCATACAACCGGCCAAGAGTTTCAGTGATTATCTTTGTAGTCTGATAATTAAGTATGAACCTGCAACATATCAATTACAATAAATAAATAAGACTAGCTATTATAATTCAGCAAAAATAAAGAAGTAATAAATAAATCTTATCCATTGCCCTCAGGCAAGATGATCATCCTATGACAACGATCATACCGCACTTCCCCTGGATCATCTTCCTCTGATGAATCTGAAGCGTGCGCAGAAGGGGAGAGATCTGGCTTAGTGCTACTATTTCGAAGGCGAAGTATAGAAATGGTAGGAGACGAACTCCGTGGAGAGGGATATGGAGTCACTGATGAAGATGGTTGTGATCCACACCCCTGCTGCAATCTAGACCACTACTGCGATCCAGACCCCTGCTGTTATCCGGCTGGCTGAAATCTAAATAGATGTGATCCAGCTGGTGATAAATCAAATGGAGCAGATGACAGGCGTATCACCACATGGCCATATGACTACTGACTCGATGGACCAATGTAACTATATACAGGATCATGTGGAGGAAGCGGGGTATAGCCATGTGGTGGAGAATGGTAAGAATATTGCTGGGAGGGCAAATGGTAGGTAGTCTGATGAGTAGATGGATATGGTGGAAAAGATGTGTGCCTAAAAGATTACTGTCGGCCATCAGCAACGGAGGGATGCAAGTGTGGAGTGGAAGGAAGCGATGGTGTAGCACCATCATCATGATCAATAGACCTCTTATCCTTCCTAGACCTACCTCGACCCCTACCGGTCATTTGCATAAATTAAAGCAAATATTAGAATTGAGAATATAAATATATATAAGTTGAGAGCGCTTGAAAAAACTAAAATGCTAGTCGTCTTCAAAGTATCCTTCCTCGTCCGAAACTTCTTCCTCTTAACTTTTTTCATTTTCATTAGGTGACTCTTCGTCCTCATTTTCTTTGATTGTTATTTCCTCCATATCAACTTCTTCTAATATGCGTTGAGGATGCTCCAAGTCATTTTCTAACTGATCATCCACCATTTGGTTAACACTTGAGGTATCGTTTTGATAAGCAACATCTAGCACATTCTCAACTTCCACCCTACCAACAGGCATAGTTTTGATTACAACCAACCAATCAGCCTTATTCCTTCGCAATAGATATGGAGCATAATACACTTGCCTAAGTTTTTCTGCAATTATTAAAGGATCATAGTGATCACACTCCCTCTTTTTATTAACCTAAATTATGTTGTACTGTGAGTGTACATTTGTACCTCTTATAGGTGTTGGGTCAAACTACTAGCATCGAAAAAGTATGATCTTCTTATTTGGCCAACCTGAATATGATAATTCTAGAATCTCTTTGATCACACCATAATAATCATTTTCCCATCCTAGTTGCCTTCACCACCTTTGACACACACCCCACTGTTATTACTTTTTTTTATACTTCGAGCATTCCTCGGTTTGAAGTATGTAACCATTCAAAAAATACTTAGACATAGTTGTAACCGAGATACAGGTCCCCAAGATATATCTTTCAAAAATTGATTAACATTGTTGTTTAGATTATTGACCTACATGTAGTGTTAAATAAATCACAAGTGAGCAAGTATATTCACAAGTGACCAAGTATGTATATTCACATCTGAGAAAGTATGTAAGATGCACTTACACACTCTTTAAACCATGCCTCAAATGTAGAATATACAGCATCATGGCCAAATTGACTCACGAAGTCACTGAGCGACACATTGAAAATTTTGTTAGTTGCATCAATTAAATTAAATAGTAGTCCATGTAAATTAATCTTAAGTCAACACTTACTTAAGAAAGGGTTGAACTTCTCGATAATTTAGCAACATATGATTTGAAGCTGATTTGTACTCCATACTACTTAGGCCCCTTTTTGTTCGATCTTTAGAACCTCGACCTAGTTGGTTTAATATGGACATTGGTGGATATAATGGATCAATCTCAATTATGACATTGTGCCAATTTGGCCTATTTCTAGCACATGGCACATGACTGTCGAAGTAGTAAGGACAAAAATGGGCAGTTTCCTTTGCAAGATAGGCTTCGCATATGGATCCTTCAATCCTATTCCCGTGTTTAACAAATTGTTTACACTTGCCGATAGTCCTGCACATTGTCATATGAGACGATAACGTTAAAGAAATTACAAAAATAAATCAAGGTTTGATCATTACCTCTCGAATGGATACATCCACCTGCATTGAATTGGCCCTCCAAGTCACACCTCGTGTATAAGGTGAATTGGAAGGTATTCCATCACATCAAAAAAACCACATGAAAATATCCTTTCCAGCTTATTACTGATTACAGGAATGTTCTGATTCATTTGAAATAGGTTTTCTTCCCTTAATGTGGTAGAACATAAGTCTTTGAAGAACAAACTTATCTCTCTGTTGGGTTTCTAGTTATTTTCAGGCAAACCACAAAATGCAATAGGGATTAAGGTTTCCATGAAGATATTAAAGTCATGACTTTTCATATGAGTTAGCTTTCCTTTAACCATATCAGCACGGTTTTCCCAGGTTCAAATCATAGCCCCAGGCATCTTTAGGTTTGCAACCCACTCATAAATCTGTCGTCTTTGTTCCAAAGTGAATGTGTAGTTGGCTTCGGGCTTGAACACCTTACCATTGTTCACAGATTGCAAATATAATTTAGGTCACTTGCAATATTCTTGTAAGTCCAGTCTAGCCTTCGGGTTATCTTTTTGTCTTATTCTTATCATCCATCACTGTGTTGAAATTTTTTTTAAAATAGTTCTTCTCAATATGCATGACATCAAGATTGTGTCGGAGAAGATTATCCTTCCAATTTGGCTGTTAGTTTATAGATATGTACATAATGTAGTCATGTCCACATTGGAATAGGAGTTATATGTCCTTGTAGAGTATAACTATAAATAAGGACCTCTTGTATTGTATTGAGTATTTAATATCAATAATATAATTTCTCCCGTACTTTCTCACATGGGTTCAGAGCAATCGTGAGAGATTTATCGCTGTGCATAAATTCCAACGACTCCGGGAAGAGAAATCAGTCAACCGGAAATATATTTTTCGGAAAACACAGGTCTGCCACAGTAAAAACAAAAAGTCATTTTTTTTGTCAGTGTTGTGCAAAAACCAACATCACCATGAAGTATATCGGCCTTCAGCGACCAACCCATAAAAATATCTCCATCAAAAGACCCTCCACGCGCTCCCACGCACTGTCGGAAGAAAGTTTTCCAACTAAGTTCCGACGTCATGCGCCGGTGCGTGGGGCTCTTTCCGGTCATTTTTGGTAAACTTTATTTGGGACATATTGTTCGCAAGTTAATTCCCATCCTACCCATCTAGGTTACACCAAATTCCGACCACTTTTATATTTTTCCGGCGTGAACAGTGTTTTTTCCCGATAGCTACAGTAAGATTCCGACAACTACAGTATTTTCTTACTCTGTTTCAGTGGATTATAGTTGATTCTTTCTCTTATTTGGTAATAATTTGCAATGATGTCTTTGGGATTTGATGTTTTTGGGTCTAGAAACATGAGTTCTGGAAGTTCTAGTGTTATGTTTACCTCGGAACCTTTAATGGGAAGTTCAAACTACTTAGCTTGGGTTTCATCTGTCGAGTTGCGGTGTAAAGGTCAAGGTGTTCAGGATCATCTAATCAAATAGTCTAGCGAAGTAGATGAAAAGGCGATACCACTTTGGGCAAAGATCGATGCTCAGTTATGTAGAATCTTGTGGCGATCTATTGATTCCAAGTTGATGCTCTTGTTTCGTCCATTCCAGACATGTTATTTGATTTGGGAAAAGGATCGTACCTTATACACTAATGAAATATCTCGCTTCTATGATGTGATATCATGGATGACAAACTTAAAGAAGCATGAATTAGATATGTCTAAGATATGTCTACTTACTTGGGTCAAGTACAGGCAGTCATGAAGGAATTTGAGAAGTTGATGTCAGTTTTTGCCAGTGTTGAAAAATAACAAGAGCAGCGATAGAAGATTTTTCTAGTTCTTATCCTCGCTGGACTTCCTAATGATCTTGATTCAGTACACGACCAGATTTTGGCTAGTCCGACTGTCCCCACAGTTGATGAATTATTATCTCGATTACTCCGCCTTGCTGCAGCACCAAGTCACCTAGTGATCTTATCGCATATACTTGATTCATCTGTTCTCGCATCCCAGACAGTGAATGTTCGGGCATCTCAAACTATGGAGAATAGACGAGGAGGAGGTCATTTTTGAAGATCTAGACCCAAGTGTTCTTATTATCACAAACATGGACACACTCGTGAAATGTGCTATTCCTTACATGGCCGTCTACCCAAAAATACTTACATTGCTCAGACCGAGACTACAGGAAACAAGGGATTTTCTTTATCTAAAGAAGAATATAATGAGCTACTTCAGTATCGAGCAAGTAAGCAGACATCTCCACAAGTAACCTCGGTTTCTCAGACTGATACATCTGTTGCTGGTAATATTTTGCTTGTGCTTCCCAGTCTAGTACTCTTCGACCATGGGTCATGGACTCAGGCGCTTCTGATCTCATCTCTGGTAATATATCACTTTTGTCGAATATTGTATATTCACAGTCTCTTCCCACTATTACTTTAGCCAATGGAAGTCAAACTAAGGCAAAAGGAGTTGGACAAGCTAATCCCTTGTCTTCTATCACCCTAGATTCCGTTCTTTATGTCCCTGGGTGTCCTTTTAGTCTTGTATTTATTAGTCATTTGACTCATGCCCTCCATTATGGTATATATTTTATTGACGATTATTTTATTATGCAGGACCGCAGTACGGGATAGACAATTGGTACAAGACGTGAATCAAAAGGCATTTACTACCTTAACTCACTCAGTCTTTCCACAACATGTCTAGTTACAGATCCTCCAGACCTAATCCACAAACGTTTAGGATATCCGAGTTTATCCAAACTTCATAAGATGGTGCCTAGTTTATCTAGTTTGTCTACATTAGATTATGAGTTGTGGCAGCTTAGGAAACATACCCGAGCCTCCTTTCCGCGTAGTGTTGAGAGTCATGTAGAGTCTGTTCTCTCCTTAGTTTATTCTGATATATGAGGTCCTAGTAGAGTCAATTCAACCTTGGGATTTTGTTATTTTATTAGTTTTATTGATGATTATTCAATATGTACTCGGCTTTTCTTAATGAAAGATCGTTCTTAGTTATTTTCTATATTCCAGAGTTTCTGTACTAAAATCAAAAATCAATTTGGTGTTTCAATTCGTATTTTTCACATTGATAATGCCTTAGAATATTTATCTTCTCAGTTTCAGTAGTTTATGACTTTTCAAGGAATTATTCATCAGGCATCTTGTCCTTATACCCCTCAGCAAAATAGGGTTGCAGAGAGAAAGAATCGACACCTTATTAAGACTGCTCACACACTTCTAATTGAATCTCATATTCCGTTGCATTTTTGGGGCGATGCAGTTCTTACAGCTTATTATTTGATTAATCGGATGCCTTCATCTCTCATCAAGGATCAGATTCCGCATTCAGTATTGTTTCCCCAGTCACCCTTATATCTCTTGCACCTCATATTTTTCGGAGCGCTTGTTTTGTTCATAACTTAGCCCCTGGGAAAGATAAGTTAGCTCCTTGTGCTCTCAAGTGTGTCTTCCTTGGTTATTCTTGTGTTCAGGAGGGATATCGTTATTATTCCCCTAATCTTCATAGGTACCTTATGTCAGCTGGCGTCATATTTTTTGAGTCTAAACTTTTCTTTACCTCTGCTGACCACCATGATATATCTGAGGTCTTACCTATACCGACCTGTGAGGAGTTTACTATAGCTCCTACTCCACCTTCGACTGTAGAAGTTTCACCCATACCAACCGTTGAGGAGTCTAGTGTTGTTCCTCCTAGATCCCTAGCCACAGGAACATCACTCTTGACATATCATCATCGTTTGCACCCTACATCAAGGCCAACTAGTTCTCGTCCTGCACCTGACCTTACTCCTACTGCGGACTTGTCTCTTCCTAGTAAACCGATTGCACTTCGGAAAGGTATACGGACCATACTTAATCCTAATCCCCATTATGTCTGTTTAAGTTATCATCATATGTCATCTCCCCATTATACTTTTATATCTTCTTTGTCCTCGGTTTCCATCCCTAAGTCTACAGGTGAAGCATTGTCTCATCCAAGATGGCGACAAACTATGAGTAACGAGATGTCTGCTTTACATAGAAGTGGTACTTGGGAGCTTGTTCCTCTTCCTTCAGGTAAATCTACTATTGGTTGTCGTTGGGTTTATGCAGTCAAAGTTGGTCCCGATGGCCAGGTTGATCGACTTAAGGACCGTCTTGTTGCCAAAGCATATACTCAGATATTTGGGCTCGATTACAGTGATACCTTCTCTCCCGTGGCTAAAGTAGCATCAGTTTACCTTTTTCTATCAATGGTTGTAGTTCGTCATTGGCCTCTCTATGAGCTAGACATTAAGAATGTCTTTCTTCACGGTGATCTTGAGGATGAAGTTTATATGGAGAAACCACCTGGTTTTGTTGCCCAGGGGGAGTCTCGTGACCTTGTATGTCACTTGTGTCGGTCACTTTATGGTCTAAAGCAGTCTCCTTGAGCCTGATTTGGTAAGTTCAGCACGGTTATCCAGAAGTTTGGCATGACTCATAGTGAATGTGATCACTCTCGTGACCTTGTATGTCGCTTGCGTCAGTCACTCTATGGTCTAAAGTAGTCTCCTCGAGCCTGGTTTGGTAAGTTCAGCACGGTTATCTAGGAGTTTGGCATGACTCGTAGTGAAGCTGATCACTTTGTGTTTTATTGTCACTCTGCTTCAAGTCTCGGTATTTATCTGGTAGTATATGTCGATGAAATTGTTATTACTGGCAATGATCAGGATGGTATTACCAATCTGAAGCAGCATCTCTTCTAGTACTTCCAAACTAAGGATCTAGGCAGATTGAAGTACTTTCTAGGTATTGAGGTTGCTCAGTCTAGCTCAGGTATTGTTATTTCTAAAAGAAAATATGCTTTAGACATTCTTGAGGAGACATGGATGATAAGTTGCAAACCTATTTGACACTCCGATGGATCTGCATTCTAAACTTCTACCAGGACACGGGAAGCCGCTTAGCGATCCTAGAAGCTATAGGTGGCTGGTTGGTAATTTAAATTATCTCACAATGACTAGACCCGACATTTCTTATCTTATGAGTGTTGTAAGTCAGTTTATTAATTCTCCCTGTGATAGTCATTGGGATGCAGTTGTCCGCATTATTCGGTAAATAAAATCGGCTCCAGGCAAATGGTTACTGTTTGAGGATTGAGGTCATGAGCAGATAGTTGGATATTCATATGCTGATTGGGCTGGATCACCCTCTGATAAAAGTTCTACGTCTGGATATTGTGTTTTAGTATGAGGAAATTTGGTGTCTTGGAAGAGCAAGAAACATAATGTAGTTGCTCGGTCTAGTGCAGAAGCATAATATCGAGCAATAGCTATGGCAACATGTGAGCTAGTCTGGACCAAACAATTTCTCAAAGAGTTGAAATTTGGTGAAATCAGTCGGATGGAACTTGTGTGTGATAATCAAGCTGCCCTTCATATTGCATCAAATCCGGTATTCCATGAGAGAACTAAACATATTGAGATTGATTGTCACTTCGTCAGAGAAAACATACTTTCAGGAGAGATTGCTACAAAGTTTGTGAGGTCGAATGATCAACTTGCAGATATTTTCACCAAGTCCCTCACTAGTCCTCGTATTGGTTATATATGTGACAAACTCGGTACATATGATTTATATGCATCGGCTTGAGGGGGAGTGTTAGTTTACATATATGTACATAATGTAGTCTTGTCCCACATTGGAATAGGAGTAATATGTCCTTGTAGAGTATAGCTATAAATAAGGACCTCTTGTATTGTATTGAGTATCTAATATCAATAATATATTTTCTCTCATGCTTTCTCACAATGGCAACTTCCAAAATATGCTCTGTTTTGTCCAGTTATGAGTAACATCATATCCAGGAAATCTAGAATGTGGGGCCTCGTAACTTTAGTGAAGTTCTGTACCCTCTCCCAAATTTCCTCACCGGACAAAATTAGAGGTGGAAAATCACGTTCAACTGTATTCTTTTTGAATGTGTTCTTCATCCTTCTGAACACATGATCAACTGGCAAGAACTGACGATAACAATCAAACCATGGCTTCTTTCAGCCATGTCTTAAAGTGAACGCTTTACCATTTTTCATGCAATAAGGACATGCTAACTTTCCAGCAGTCATCCACCTAGACAACATTCCATGCGCAGGAAAATCATCAATGGTCCACATTAAGTTGGCACGCAAGTTGAAATTTTGCTTAGTTGATATGTCATATGTCTCAACTCCATCATACCGCAACTATTTTAGCTCATCAATCAGAGGTTGCAAATATACATCAATCAAACTCTTTGGATTGCGGGGACCGGGAATAACACAATTTAAAAATATATTTGGACTAGTCATACACATTTCAGGCGGAAGATTATACCGTGTAATAAAGACTGGCCAGCATGAATATGGTGTTGCAGAAACAGAAAATGGCGTGATACCATCAGCACACAAACCCAACCGAACATTCCTCGGTTCACTAGAATAATTTGAATACGTCCTATCAAAATACTTCCAAGCTTCTCCATCTGAAGGACGACACATAACACCAGGCGGCCTTCTATTTTCATAGTGTCATCTCATATGAGGAGCGGAACTCATCGATGCGTACAGCCTCTTTAGTCTAGGAATAAGAGGTAAATAATGCATCGACATCACAACAGCCTTCTTCCCGCAAGAAACCCGCTTAAAACGAGGTTTTTCACAAAATTTACAACTTTCTAAATTGCATCACCCTTATAATATAATATGCAACCATCTTCACAACAATCGATTCTCATAGACGAGAGTCCTAACTTAGAAACTAAACTTTTAGCCTTATAGAAATCTTCATGTATGTTGAAAGTTAGGTCAACTAGTTTACTCATAAGGCCAATGAAAGAATATATTTCCGCTTGAGAAATATTGGTATCTGATTTGATACTTTATAATCTAACCGCAACAGACAATTGAGAGTGCATACTCCTTTCACTTAGTGGATGACTAGCGACCTCTAACTGTTCATAAAAATATTTTGCCTCTTCATTAGGAGCTTGTTCAACACTTTCATGGGGTTCAAACTCGAAGTGTATCCCAAAAGCATCTGCATCCATTTCATGGTATCTAGGATGTTGAACGTTATTCCCCACCGACCTACTACTTTCACCAACAACTATGTTATGAAATACACCATCACTACCATCAACCTCTTCATGAATAGTCCACACAAAATAATAATCCACAAACCCTTTTTTATAAAGATGAGTCTTAACATCCTCCGATCCAAAACAAATGCAAACACTTGCACTTCACACAAGGACACCTAATCATCCCTCCGATTTGAAATGGTTCAAGTGATATTGCATGCCTAATAAATTCATTAACCCCTTCTATAAATTCCTCCCTCAAAAATAGATGACTAGGACAATTCCTACTATACATCCAACACAATATTCCATCTACACAGAGAAAAAATAAATTACATGTTATATTAATATGAAAATTCACATATATCCCTAAATAAGTTCTTTTAAAATTCAATTATAAGAAGTAATTTGAAAGTTCATATATATCCCTAAATATGTTTTTTTAAAATTAAATTAAAAGAAGTAATTTCAAAGTTCACATATATCCCTACATAAGTTCTTTTAAAATTCAATTAAAAAAAGTAATTTGAAAATTCACATATATCCCTAAATAAGTTCTTTTAAAATTAAATTAAAAGAAGTAATTTGAAAGTTCACATATATCCCTAAATAAGTTCTTTTAAAATTCAATTAAAAGAAGTAATTTAAAAGTTCATATATATCCATAAATGAATTCAATTAGCTTAGATTGTATCGTTACACTTAGTATTAGATTGAGAACTAGCTTAATATATATGAGTTGCACTCCTTCTGCGGCTAATAACACCTAATGATTGTTGGATAATTTTGTATTTTAGATAAAAAAAATTCAATGACAAAGGGTTACACGCTAAAAAATTATAATAAGATTCTAAAGACCTCTAACATGAACTCTTCTAATATGAAAAATCCTAAAAGATAAATGATAACACATGAAATATTTCAAATGTTCAATTACAAGGCGACTATATTGGGAAACTTTGGAAGTACCATATAATAAGATTGATTTATCCTTGTAATTTATTTTAAGTTTTAATCATCAACTCACAATTATACAACTAAATTTAATTAAATATTAACTAAACCCTAATTTATACATTTAAAATAATTAAAATTACTTAAATTCAAAAATGTAGATAACTAACCTTGAAATGGTAGTAGCACCTAAGATAAGCGTCTAGGTCTTCCAAAATGTAAAAAATCAAAATTACCAATTCACAAAGAGGGGCTAGAGTACAAATATGAACAATCCTAAATGATAACACATGAAATATTTCAAAGGTTCAATGACAAGGCAATTCACAATTATACAACTAAATTTAATTAAACATTAACTAAATCCTAATTTGTACAATTAAAATAATTCAAATTACCTAAATTGAAAAATATAGATAACTAACCTTGAAATTCTAGGATAGGGGGTTTGATTTTGGGTGGCGGAGGAGGCAGAGGTGGCGGAGGACGTAGAGGGACTGACGGAACAGTGGGAGAGAGGGAAGGGAGACTTTTAGGTGCTTTGTTTTTGAGTGAGGAGGGAGATAGGAGTTGATTTTGGGTGGGGATTTGGAGGAATCGCGACAGTGGAGAGGAGAAGAAGAGAGATGGAAGAGAGATAAAGAAAAGAGAGAAATGGGGAAAAACCCGTATGATGCTAACCTAATTTATATTGGCAAGTTTAAGTGGCCTTTGACCCGTTTGACCACGACCATTCCGACCGAAGTCAGTCAGTTATTTAATGTTAAAATAAAAAATATTATTTAATTTAAATACCGACCGAAGTCGGTCGATTATTTAATTTTAGATTTAAAAAGAAGTTATTTAATTATAGATACTATATAATATATAATTAATCGTGTGTGTGTGTATATATATATATATATATATATATATATATATATATATATATAGAGAGAGAGAGAGAGAGAGAGAGAGAGAGATGCGACATCGCCGAATTGTATCAGCTCTATGTGATAATCTAGTTTTTCGGCGATGTGACATCCTTTATAGTTGACCAGTGGATCAATTGAGAATAATTAGATTATACAATCGATTTTCTATGTGATAATCTAGTTATTCTCAATCACCTGATTAGTAATTTTCTCGGATACTTGACCAGTGGATCAATCGAAAATTCCATTATATTCTATTAACCTAGGATATACTTTTTTATCACTTTAGTTAACCTATAATATGCATAATTCTTGATTTTAACTGACAAGATATTGTTGAGTTTTAATGTGTGAGCGATCGAGTCTAAGTATCGGCATCCAATACGCTAGAACACATTTCAAAGCAAAATGTATAGTGTTATAAGATGTAGTGCTATATTAAAAAAAAAATTGTAGCAACAATAACAATAACAACAACAACAACATATACTCGGTCAAATCTCACGATTTATATATATATATATATATATAATATTATAATTTAGGATGTTAAATATATGTAGATTGTAGATAACAATAATCTATAAATGTTTGACTACATTTGACCATTAATACCGACTGATATTAGTCGGAAACTTTATCAAATCTTTTTGAAAAATTATATTAGTTATGGAAAAATAAAAGAGAACCTAGGTGTGATGACCCAAAATATCATCTTTAAATTTAATAAGTAATTATGTGTACTAAAATCTCAAAAAGCACCATGTATCATTCCTCGACTTGCGTGCGCAGTCCGTACAATTTTTTGAAAAGTTGTTATGTGAAAATTGGATTAAAATGTTAAATAGATCTTTAAAAACTCAACTGAGTTGACTTTAGTCAACATTTTGAGCAAACGAACCCAGATCAGTATTTTGACATTTCCGATAGGTCCGTATCGTGATTTGGTACTTGGGCGTATGCCCGGAATCGAATTCCGAGGTCCCTAGCTCGAGATATGGAATTTTGATGAAAAATTAAAAATTTGAAAGTTTAATAATTTTTAAGAAATTACTGATGTTGGATTTATTGACCTCGGGTTCGTATTTTGGTTCTGGAGCGCGGTGTAGGTCCACTATAATATTTATGACTTGTCTGCCGAATTTGGTGAGAATCGGAGTTGATTTGATGTGATTCGGACGTCCGGTTGTAAAAATATAAGTTTTAAAGTTTTCTTAGAAATTTCCTTTGATTTGGTGTCCGATTCGTAGTTCTTGTCGGTTTGATCCCGCGAGCAAGTTCATATGATGTTTTGGCGACTTGGGTGCATGTTTGGTTTGGAGCCCCGAGGGCTCGGGTTGATTTCGGATGGTTAACGGATCATTTTCGGACTTAGGAAATCTGGTTTTCTGCAGACTTCAGGCTTCTAGTGTGTTCTTCTTCGCGTTCGCGAAGGTACTCTCGCGAACACGAAGAGCAATTTGGGGCTGGCACATTTTGTGCTTCACATTCGCGACAGAGTGACCGTGTTCGCGAAGGCTTGAGGTTCAAAGCTTCGCGTTCGCGACTGAAGCCTCGCGTTCGCGAAGGGAAAGAGGTTGGCCAGGATTATTGCGTTCGCGTTCGGAAAGGGCATCTCGCGTTCGCGAATGCCAAGTTAGGCAAGCTTCGCGCTCGCGAAGTAGCCCTTGTGTTAGCGAAGTGTAAAATGGGACATCACAAATTTGTGCTTCGCAAACGCGAGGCACTGATCGCATTTGCGAAGGGTAAAAGTCCCAGAAACAGAACTTAAGTTCTGGAAAATGGGATTCGTCCCATTTTCAACCCTTTTCCATTTTTGAGCTCGGGTAAGGCGACTTTTGGGCGATTTTCACTGGAAAATATTGGGGTAAGTATTCATTTTCCTATATTGATTATATTTTATGATTTCATACTCATTTATATCATGAATCCGTGAATATATGAAAAAAAAACAGATTTTTATAAAATCTTCCAAAACGAAAATTTAAGATTTGAAGGTCCATTTGTCATCGGAATTGGATAATTTTTATATGGTTGGACTCGTCTCGGAATGGGTGTTCGGATATCATAAGTTTTTTCGGGATTCGAGACATGGGTCCCACTGCTGAATATTTTAATAAATTTCGGATTTTTATCCGAAAAATTTGTAAATTCATATGGAATTAATTCCTATGATTCGTATTGAGTATATCGAATTGTTTATGAATAGATTTGAAGCTTTTGGAGATAAATTTAAAAGGAAAAGTTGTGGTCGAGTAATTGATGGGAATTTGAAAAGCGAGGTAAGTGTCGTGGTTAACCTTGACTTGAGGGAATAGAACCCTTAAATTATTTGTTATTTGAATTGCATGTGAACGACGTATAGACGAGGTGACGAGTGTCTATATGTCGTCAAATTAATTGTTTGCCTGTTTACTTGAAAAATCATAAATAATTTTAAATCATAAATTAATTATTATAATAATTATTTCTTTCCTATTCTTTGTCAAATATTAATTCTTGAATTCCTGCATTATTTGTTACAAGCTATTTGAATTATGTGTTATTATTGTTATTTGATATTTAGCATATTAAATATTAATCTGCCTATTTTCTCCCTAATTTACATAATAAGTTGCTATTTGTCATTGTTTGTTTCATGATTAAATCATAATTATTGTATGCTTGTTGTCTTATAATTTTATATCAATTGTTGCATTTATTGGGGAAAATTCTTCTATAAAAATTGATTGAAATGGATAAATTGGAGGATCCGGTTGCACGCCGCAACAGACTTATTAAAAAGTCCATATTGGAGGATCGGGTTGCACGCCGCAACAGACTTATTAAAAAGTCCATATTGGAGGATCGGGTTGCATGCCACAACAGACTTATTAAAAAGTCCATATTGGAGGATCGGGTTGCATGCCGCAGCAGACTTATTAAAAGTCAATATTGGGGGATCGGATTACACGCCGCAACAGACTTATTAAAAAGTCTATATATACTTGATTGAAATAAATATATAACAGACTTGATTAAAATGAATATATTGGAGGAGCGGGTTGCATGCTGCAATAGAACTGAATGTGAATATATTGTGAGAGCGGGTTGCACACTGCAACAGAACTAAATGTGAATATATTGTGAGAGTGGGTTACACGCTGCAACAGGATTGAATGTGAATATATTGTGAGAGCGGGTTGCACGCTGCAACAGAATTGATGGAAATGATAATTGGTTATGACTGCTGAGTTGGCTTCAATTATATAAATGAGTTACCTGATTTATTTCTATTATTGTTGTTGTTTCTAATATTGCGTACAGGTGATGTAAGTGACCCGCCTTAGCCTCGTCACTACTTCGTCGAGCTTAGGCTCAGCACTTACCAGTACATGGGGTCGGTTGCACTGATACTATACTTTGCACTTCTTGTGCAGATTTCGGAGTTGGTCCCAGCGGCGTGCCATAGACTTGCTTAAATTTTAGCTACTCGGAGGAGACTTGAGGTATAACTGCATGGCGTCCGCAGTTCTGAAGTCCCCATCTATTTTACTTTAGCTGTGTGTTTATTTCCAGACAGCTTTATTTTATTCAGAGCTTTATTTGTATTTATTCTAGAAGTTCATGCACTTGTAACACCAATTCTGGGATGGTATTTAGACACCATTGTTTTCATGAATTATTTCACTATATTTCAAACTTTGCTTCCGCTTTTGTTTCTTTGATTATTAATAATTTTAAAATTGTTTAAAAATTTGTTAATATTATTCTAACGTTGGCTTGCCTAGCAAGCCAAATGTTAGGCGCCATCACGGTCCGAAGGTGGGAATTTCGGGTCGTGACAGTTGGTATCAGAGCACTAGGTTACATAGGTCTCACGAGTCACGAGCAAGCTTAGTAGAGTCTGAAGGATCGGTACGGAGACGTCTGTACTTATCTCTCAGAGGCTATGAAGTTTAGGAACAATATCACTTCTTTCTTATTCTGTTGTGCGATTTTATTCTATCATCGATGATTGTACCATTCTACTCTTATTCTCTTGCAGATGATGAGAACACGTAATACCTCTACCGATGAACAGGGACCAGAACCCCCAAGTGGCAAGTATGGCCAGGGGTAGAGGTCGAGGCTGAGGTCGTGCTAGAGGCCGAGGTAGAGCTTATTCCAGAGCTCGAGCAGCTGCACCTATTGAAGAACCTCAGGTGGACCTTCAGGAGGAGGTTCCTGTTCAGAATGTACCAGTTGGACCAGTTCAGGTCCCGGAAGGATTCATAGCCACTCCAGTACTTCAGGACGCTCTATTCCGTTTGGTAAGTCTTATGGAGGGCGTGGCCTAGAATGGTACATTTTAAGTGGCACCAGACATCTCACAGGCTGGGGGAGGAGCACAAACTCCCACTACTCCCGCTCCGGAGTAGATGGCTCCCCAGAATCAGGCTCCAGCAGCCCCGCCAGTTGGGGTAGTTCAGCCATTTATTGCGGCACAGATCGGTGATAGGCCCGCCATGTCTTTTGAGGCCTTATTGAGACTGGATAAGTTTACCAAGATCTTTCCAGTTCATTTCAGTGGTACACCTTCCGAGGACCCACAAGATTATCTTGAACGCTGCCATGAGGTGCTGCGAAACATGGGTATAGTTGAGACCAATGGGGTTGATTTTGCTGTATTTCAGATGACAGATTCCGCCAAGAGGTGGTGGAGAGATTACACATTGACCCGACCAGTTGGATCACCTGCACTTACATGGGATCAGTTCTCTCAGCTATTTCTAGAAAAGTTCCTCCCTATCACACTGAGAGAGGAATTCCGCAAGCAATTTGAGCGTCTACAGCAGGGCAGTATGACTGTTACTAAGTATGAGCCCCGTTTTGTGGATTTGGCCCGTCATGCTCTCCTTTTACTACCTACAGAGGGAGAGAGAGTGAGGAGGTTTATTGAGGGACTCACTCACCCTATCAGACTTCAGATGGCGAAGGAGACCAGAAGTGAGATTTCTTTTCAAGTGGTTGCTAATGTCGCAAGGAGGATCGAGATGGTTATTACACAAGAGAGAGGGCAGAGGTCCGATAAGAGGCCTCGTCAGTTCGGTGGTTTTGGTGGTACCTCATCTGGAGGCAGGGGTAATTTTGGTAGGGGTCATCCTCCCAGACCATTTCATTCAGCACTTCATGCATCTCCCAGTGCTTCAGGGAGACACTGTCCTATTATGCCTTAATCCGGGCAGCCAACATTCAATGCACATTCAGCTCCTATCAGTGCACCACCACTCCAGGGTTACTACAGCGGTTATCTGTTCCATTTGGGTCAGCTTCATCTTCAGCAGCCACGGCATCAGGATGGGTGCTTTGAGTATGGGAACATCAGTCACATCAGGAAGTATTGCCCTAGATTGGTGAGTAACAGATCTCTGCAAGATTTTTGTGCCATCATATCGGCACCGGTTGCTTCATTGCCTGCTCAGCCAGCTAGAGGTAGGGGTCAGGCAGCTAGAGATGGAGGTCAGGCTATTAGAGATGGAGGTCAGGCCATTAGAGGTGGAGGTCAGGCCATTAGAGGTGGAGGTCAGACCGTTAGAGGTGCAGGCCAGCCAGTTAGAGGCCGTCCCAGGGACGCAATTCAGAGTGGTGGGGCCCAACCCCAATTTTATGCTTTTCCAGCTAGGCCTGAGGCCGAGTCATCTGATGCTGTGATCACAGGTATTATTCCAGTTTGCCATAGAGATGCTTCAGTTCTATTTGACCTAGGATCTACTTATTCCTATGTCTCCTCCTATTTTGCTTCATATTTAGTTGTGCCTTGTGATTCTTTGAGTGCTTCTGTGTGTGTATCTACACCGGTTGGAGACTCTGTTGTAGTAGATCATGTCTATCGTTCATGTGTGGTTACTATTTCTAATCTTGAGACTAGTATGGATCTTCTACTTCTTGATATGGTAGATTTTGATGTCATCTTGGGTATGGATTGGCTGTCCCCTTATCATGTTATATTGGATTGTCATTCCAAGACAGTGACCCTAGCTATGTCGGGGTTACCTCGGATAGAGTGAAAAGGAACTCTTGGCCATTCTGCCAGTAGGGTTATTTCTTATATGAAAGCTCGGCGTATGGTAGAGAAAAGGTGTCTAGCCTATTTGACTTATATTCGCGATCCCAGTGTGGATGTTCCTTCTATGGACTCAGTACCAGTTGTTCATGAATTTCCAGAAGTATTTTCTGTAGATTTGCCGGGGATGCCACCTGATAGAGGTATTGAATTCTGTATTGAGTTGGCTCCGGGCACTCAGCCCATATCTATTCCACCATACCGTATGGCCTCACCGGAGTTGAAAGAATTGAAAGAGCAGTTACAAGACTTGATTGAGCAGGGATTCATTATACCTAGTATCTCGCCCCGGGGTGCACCAGTATTATTTGTAAGGAAGTAGGATGGCTTTATGCGGATGTGTATAGACTATCGGCAGTTGAACAAAGCCACTATCAAAAACAAATATCTGCTGCCAAGAATTGATGACTTATTTGATCAGCTTCAGGGTGCCAAGGTATTTTCGAAGATTGATTTGAGATCTGGTTACCATCAGTTGAAGATTAAGGCATCTGATGTCCCTAAGACATCTTTTCGAACTCGGTATGGGCATTACGAGTACCTAGTGATGTCATTTGGGTTGACAAATGCCCCAGCAGCATTTATGGATTTGATGAATCGGGTGTTCAAGCCTTATTTGGATTCTTTTGTGGTTGTATTCATTGATGATATCTTGATTTACTCCAGCACTCCAGAGGAGCATGAGCAGCATCTTCGAAGTGTGCTTCACACCTTGAAGAATAATCAGTTATATGCCAAGTTTTTAAAATGTGAGTTTTGGTTAGACTCAGTTACTTTTTTGGGGCATGTTGTATCGGTAGAAGGCATAAAGGTGGATCCTAAGAAGATTGAGGCTGTTCAGAATTGGCCTAGACCTACTTCAGTTACAGAGATCCGGAGTTTCCTGGGTTTAGCAGGTTATTATTGTCGGTTCGTGGAAGGGTTTTCATATATAGCAAGCCCATTGACCAGATTGACCCAGAAAGGTGCCCCATTCAGATGGTCAGATGAGTGTGAGATGAGCTTTCAGAAGCTTAAGATCGCTTTGTCTACGGCGCCAGTGTTGGTATTACCCACAGGTTCAGGATCATATACGGTATATTGTGACGCCTCTCACATTGGGCTTGGTGCAGTATTAATGCAAGATTTCAAGGTAATTGCATATGCATCACGGCAATTGAAAATTCACGAGAAGAATTATCCTGTTCATGACTTAGAATTGGCAGCCATTATTCATGCACTGAAGATTTGGAGGCATTACCTCTACAGTGTCTCGTGTGAGGTATTTACTGATCATTGTAGCCTTCAGTATCTGTTCAAACAAAAGGATCTTAATTTGAGGTAGAGAAGATAGTTGGAGTTGTTGAAAGACTATGATATCACCATTTTGTATCACCCCGGAAAGGCCAATGTGGTGGCCGATGCTTTGAGTAGAAAGGCTGTGAATATGGGCAGTCTTGCGTATATTCCGGTTGGTGAGAGGCCATTAGCTGTAGATATTCAGACTTTGGCTAATCAGTTCGTGAGGTTAGATGTTTCAGAACCCAGTCGGGTTCTAGCTTGCACAGTCGCTCGGTCTTCTTTATATGAGCTCATCAGAGAGAGACAGTATGATGATCCTCATTTATTTGTCTATAAGGACACTGTGCGGCACGGTGATGCCAAACAGTCGAGCATTTAGATGGTTCCATATGAGGCATTATACGAAAGGCAATGCCGATCGCCAGTTGGTTGGTTTGAACCGGGAGAGGCTCGGTTGTTGGCACCGATTTGGTACAGGATGCCTTAGATAAGGTCAAGATTATTCAGGATCGACTTCGCACAGCTCAGTCTAGGCAAAAGAGTTATACCGACCGAAAAGTTCGTGATATTGCATTCATGGTTGGAGAAAGAATATTGCTCCAGATTTCACCTATGAAAGGTGTAATGAGGTTCGGAAAGAAGGGCAAGTTGAGCCCTTGGTATATAGGACCCTTTGAAATTCTTGAAAGGGTGGGTGAAGTAGCCTACAAACTTGCATTACCACCTAATTTATCAACGGTTCATCCGGTGTTCCATGTGTCTATGCTCCGAAAATATCATGGTGATCCGTCCCATGTGTTGGATTTCAGCTCAGTCCAATTGGACAAAGATTTGACTTACGAGGAGGAGCCGGTGGCTATTCTAGCCTGGCAGGTCCGACAGTTGAGGTCTAAGAGTTATCCTTTAGTTCAGGTGCAGTGGAGAGGTCAGCTGGTAGAGGCATCTACCTGGGAGTCCGAGTCGGACATGCGGAGTAAATATCCACACCTTTTCTCCAACTAAGTTACTTTTTCTAACTTCGTTCGAGGACGAACGTTTGTTTTAGAGGTGGAGAATGTGATGACCCAAAATGTCATCTTTAAATTTAATAAGTAATTTTGTGTTTGAAGACCTTGAAAAGCACCATGTATCATTCCTCGACTTGTGTGCGTAGTCCGTACCATTTTCCGAAAACTTTTATGTGAAAAATGGATTAAAATATGAAATAAATCTTTAAAAACTCAAATGAGTTGACGTTAGTCAACATTTTGAGCAAACGAACCCGGATCAATGTTTTGACAATTCCGGTAGGTCCGTATCGTGATTTGGGACTTGGGCGTATGCCCGGAATCGAATTCCGAGGTCCCTAGCTCGAGATATGGAATTTTGATGAAAAATTAATAACTTGAAAGCTTAATGATTTTTAAGAAATTTCTGATGTTGGATTTATTGACCTCGGATCCGTATTTTGGTTTCGGAGCCCAGTGTAGGTCCACTATAATATTTATGACTTGTCTGCCGAATTTGGTGAGAATCTGAGTTGATTTGACATGATTCAGACGTCCGGTTGTAAAAATATAAGTTTTAATGTTTTCTAGGAAATTTCCTTTGATTTGGTGTTCGATTAGTAGTTCTTGGTGTTATTTTGGCGATTTGATCACTAGAGCAAGTTCTTATGATGTTTTAGGACTTGGGTGCATGTTTGGTTTGGAGCCCCGAGGGCTCGGGTTGGTTTCGGGTGGTTAACAGATTATTTTCGGACTTAGAAAATCTGGTTTTCTGCAGACTTCAAGCTTCTGGGGTTTTCTTCTTCGCGTCGCGTTCGCGAAGGTACTCTCGCGAATGCGAAGAGAAATTTGGGGCTGGCACATTTTGTGCTTCGCGTTCGCGACAGAGTGACCGTGTTTGCGAAGGCTTAAGGTTCAAAGCTTCGCATTCGCGATCGAAGCCTCGCGTTTGCGAAGGGAAAGAGGCTGGCCAGGATTATTGCCTTCGCATTTGGGAAGGCATCTAACGTTCGCGAAGGCCAAGCTAGGCAAGCTTCGTGTTCGCGAAGTAGCCCTCGCGTTCGCGAAGTGTAAAATGGGACAGTACAAATTTGTGCTTCATGAACGCGAGGCTCTGATTGAGTTCGCGAAGGGTAAAAGTCCCAGAAACAGAACTTATATTCTGGAAAATGGGATTCGTCCCATTTTCAACCCTTTTCCATTTTTGAGCTCGGGTAAGGTGGCTTTTGGGCGATGTTCACGGGAAAACATTGGGGTAAGTGTTCCTTATCCTATATTGATTATATTTCATGATTTCATACTCATTTATATCATGAATCCGTGAATTTATGGAAGAAAAATTAAATTTTTATAAAATCTTCAAAAACGAAAATCTAAGATTTGAAGGTCCATTTGACATTGGAATTGGATAATTTTTGTATGGTTGGACTCGTCTCGGAATGAGGGTTCGGATTTTGTAAGTTTTTTCGGGATTTGAGACGTGGGTATCATTGTCGAATAGTTTAATAAATTTTGAATTTTTATCCAAAAAATTTGTAAATTCATATGGAACTAATCCTTATGATTCGTATTAAGTATATCGAATTGTTAGTGAATAGATTTGAAGCTTTTGGAGACAAATTTAAAAGGAAATGTTGTGATCGAGTAATTGATTGGAATTTGCAAAGCGAGGTAAGTGTCGTGGTTAACCTTGACTTGAGGGAATAGAACCCTTAAATTATTTGTTATGTGAATTGCATGTGAACGACTATCACGACCCAAAACTAACCCCTGTCGTGATGGTGCCTATCGTGGAACTAGGCAAGCCGACTCATTTCCAAAATAAAATGATATTTTCATTTCAAAGATAATTTCAAGGTTATTTAACATAAAACCTCCACTAAAAGAGTTCAAATCAAAGAAAAACAGAAGTGCGGAAAAGAAAAACAAAGCCCGACATCGGGGTGTCATTAGTCATGAGCACATACTACAATTTGTCTAACAATATCAAGGCTAACTCAGCCCGAAAAATAGCTAAATACAACTAGAGGAAGATAAGAGGGAGAAGAGCAGGGGCTGCGATCGCCAAACAGCTACCTTGCTATCTCCAAGAAAAATCTGCAACCAGAACACTCAATAACCGCTATCGTGTCCAGCTACACCAGGATCTGCATACAAGGTGCAGGGAGTAACGTGAGTACGCCAACTTAGTAAGTAATAATAATAAATAAAGACTGAGTAGTAGTGACGAGCAATAAAGCATATAACGTTCATATCAGGAAATCTCAGTAAAATAACACATGCTCTTAAAAATCAGTATTTGAATCAAACATCTCGTTTAAACCCAGTTCCAATAAAAATCATTTTAAAGACATTTTTCCAATAGTTTTTCAAACAAAGGCTCAATGCAAAGGTGAGCAAAAAAAAAGATGAAATCATAAACAGCCACTCGGGCAAACCTCGCAGTCACTCGTGCCACTCGGGCATACCTCACAATCACTCTTGCCAGTCGGGCATACCTCAAAATCACTCTTGCCACTCGGACATACTTCACAATCACTCATGCCTCCCAGTCACTCAGCACTCGACACTCGGCAATCGGCACTTGCACTCAGTAGGTACCTGCGCTCACTGGGGGTGTGTACAGACTCCGGAGGGGCTCCTTCAGCCCAAGCGCTATAATCTGCACGGACAACTCACGTGCGATAATAATAAAGTATGCTGCAGGCGGGCAGCCCCGATCCACACTCATCCTCACAAATCAGGCCCTCGGCCTCACTCAGTCATAAACCTCTCAAGCCACTCGGGCATTTCAGTAAAATAGGGCATTCGGCCCAAAACATTTATATGCATCAAAAGAGAGTCATAAAACAGAGTTATGCGGTAAACAAGTATAAACATGACTGAGTATAGATTTTCAATCGAAAACAATGAGAGGATGGTAAGAAACAGCCCCTAAGGGTCCAAACAGCACTGGCGCAAGGCCCAAACATGGCATTCAGGCCAATTTACAAAAATTCTTTCTAAAACATATAAGTATCATATGGTTTCAACAAGGTATGCAACTTTACAGTTGTTACGGGACGGACCAAGTCACAAATTTCCAACAGTGCACTCCCACACGCCAGTCACCTAGCATGTGTGTCACTAAAAATAGTAGAATGATACAAAATTCGGGGTTTCATACCCTCAGGACTAGATTTACAATCGTTACTTACCTCAAACCGGTCAAATCTCTACCCCACAATGCTCTTGCCTCTGGACTCGGCCTCCAAATGCTCCAAATCTATTCATAATCAGTATAATACCATCAATATACGCTAATAGAATGAATTCCACAAGAAAAGCTTCAAAATTAGACCAAAACCCGAAATTGGCTCAATAATTGCCTGTGGGGCCCACATCTTGGAACCCAACAAAAGTTACAAAATTCGAAAGCCCATTCAACCACGAGTCTACCCATATCAATTTTACCAAAATCCGACCTCAACTCGACCCTCAAATCTACAAATCTTATTTCCAAATTTCTAAGTTCCAATCTCCGATTCACACCTCAAAATCATGTAATCTAGTCGGATTATTCAATGGTAATTCAATATTATGGAGTAGAAATGATCACAAGGGACTTACCTCAAGTTTTCCTTGAAAATATATCAAACATCGCCTCTTCTCAAGCTCCAATTTGTCAAAAATGGCAAATGGGACGAAATCCCTGTTTTTATAATTTTGCCCAGACATCCTTGGTTTTTGGCCTCGATCTTGGCCTTTGATCGAGGTGCTCGATCCTGGTCCTCGGTCCTGCCCCTAGATCCTGGTTCTCGATCCTAGCTCTCGATTAAGCCTTCGATCGTGGCCCTCGACTCTGGGCTCGATCATGGCTTCGATCGTGGCCCTCGACTCTGGGCTTCGATCGTGTCCCTCGGCCCTGAGCTTGATCTGGGCTCACATTTGAGCTCGATTTCTAGGCAGAAGCAATTTCCAACAGAAGGAAATTGCAACAGCTGTTCTTGTTCCATTTTTGATCCGTTAACCATTCGAAACTCACACGAGACCCTCGGTACCTCAACCAAATATACCAATAAGTCCTAAAAAATCATACGAACTTAGTCGAATCCTCAAATCATCTCAAACAATGATAAAACCCATGAATTACACCCAAATTCAAGCCTAATGAACTTTGAAATTTCTAATTTCTACAAACAACTCTAGAACATATCAAATCACGTCCGATTGACCTCAAATTTTGCACACAAGTCCTAAATGACATAACAGAGGTATTTCAATTTTCAGAATCGGATTTTGACCCCGATATCAAAAAGTCAACCCCCAGGTCAAACTTCTCAAAAATAAAACTTTCGGCATTTCAAGCCTAATTCCTCTACGGATTTCCAAATAATATTCCGGACACGCTCCTAAGACCAAAATCACCATACGGAGCTATTGGAATCATCAAAATTCAAATCCGAGGTCGTTTACACATAGGTCCATATCCGGTCCACTTTTCTAACTCAATTGTTTTTTCAATTATGAGACTAAGTATCTCATTTCACTCCGAGTTCCTTCCGGATTCGAACCCACTAACCCGATATAACATAATATAGCTGAATAACACAAAAAGAAGTAGAAATGGGGATAACGGGGTTATAACTCTCAAAACGACCGACCGGGTCGTTACATCCTCCCCCTTTTAAATATCCGTTCATCCTCGAACGGTTCTAGAAACATACCTGGAGTCTCGAATAGGCGTGGATATCTTCTCCACATCTCCCGCTCGGTCTCCCAGGTGGCCTCCTCCACAGGCTGACCTCTCTATAGCACCTTTACTGAAGTTATATCCTTTGACCTCAACCTTCGAACCTGCCGATCTAAAATAGCCACCGGCTCCACATCATAAGTCATATCACCCTCCAACTGAACCGTGCTGAAATCCAAAACATGGGACGGATCTCCAATATACTTCCGGAGCATGGAAACATGAAACACTGGATGCACACTCGACAAGCTGGGTGGCAAGGCAAGCTTATAAGCCACCTCTCCTATCCTCTGAAGCACCTCAAAAGGCCCAATGAACCGGGGGCTCAACTTGCCCCTCTTCCCAAACCTCATAACACCCTTCATAGGTGATACCTTTAGAAAAACCTTCTCCCCAACCATAAAAGACACATCACAGACCTTCCTATCCGCGTAGCTCTTCTGCCTAGACTGCGCCGTGCGAAGCCGCTCCTGAATCAATTTCACCTTATCTAATGTGTCCTGGACCAAGTTTGTACCTAAGAACCTAGCCTCACCTGGCTCAAACTATCCAACCGGAGATCTACACCTCCTCCCATACAAAGCCTCGTACGGAGCCATCTGAATGCTCGACTGATATCTGTTGTTATATGCAAACTCCGCGAGTGGCAGAAAATGGTCCCATGAACCCCCAAAGTCAATGACACAAGCACGCAACATGTCCTCCAATATCTAAATAGTATGCTCGGATTGCCCATCTATATGAGGGTGAAAAGTTGTGCTTAACTCAACTTGAGTACCCAACCCTCGTTGCACAGCCCTCCAAAACTGCGATGTGAATTGAGTACCCCTATCTGAAATGATGGAAACTGGGACACCATGCAGGCGAACAATCTCTCGGATGTAAATTTCAGCCAACCGCTCTAAAGAGTAAGTAGTAACAAATGGAATGGAGTGCGCGGACTTGGTCAGCCGATCCACAATAACCCAAATAGCGTCGAACTTCCTCGAAGTCTGTGGGAGCCCAACTACAAAGTCCATAGTGATCCGCTCCCACTTCCACTCCGGGATCTCTAACCTCTGAAGCAAGCCACCCGGTCTCTGATGCTCATACTTAACCTGCTGACAGTTCAGACACCGAGCCACAAACCCAACTATATCCTTCTTCATCCGCCTCCACCAATAGTACTGCTTCAAATCCTGGTACATCTTCACGGTACCCGGATGGATGGAATACCGCGAGCTGTGGGCCTCCTCAAGAATCAGCTCTCGAACCCCATCTGCATTAGGACACATATCCGGCCCTGCATTCTCAGCACCCCGTCATCACTAATAGTCACATCCCTATAATCACCTCTCTGAACCCTGTCCTGAAGAACGAGCAAGTGAGGGTCATCGTACTGACGCTTCTTGATACGGTCATAAAGAGAATACTTGGATACCACACAAGCCAATACCCGACTAGGCTCCGAAATATCCAATCTAACAAACTGGCCTGCTAAGGTCTGAACATCTAATGCCAAAGGTCTCTCTGCTGCTGAAAGATATGATAAACTCACCAAACTCTCTGCCCGGCGACTCAAAGCATCGGCCACCACACTGGCCTTCCCCGGATGGTACAAAATAGTGATATCATAGTCCTTAAGAAGCTCCAACTATCTCCGCTGATGCAAATTGAGATCCTTCTGCTTTAACAGATACTGCAGACTCCGGTGATCAGTATAGATTTCACAATGAACCCCATACAAATAATGACGCCAAATTTTCAAGGCGTGAACAATGGCTGCTAACTCAAGATCATGGATAGGATAGTTCTTCTCATGGGTCTTCAACTGGCGCGAGGCATAGGCAATCACCCTACCATCCTGCATCAAAACACAACCAATGCCTACCCTCGAGGCATCACAATACACAGTGTAAGAACCTGAAGCTGATGGCAGAACTAACACTGGAGTTGTGGTCAAAGCAGTATTGAGCTTCTGAAAGCTCTCCTCACATTCATCCGACCACCTGAATGGAGCACCCTTTTGGGTCAATTTGGTCAAGGGCGATGCAATAGATGAAAATCCCTCCACAAAGCGACGGTAGTAACCTGCCAAACCAAGAAAGATCCTAATCTCCGTGGATGAGGACGGTCTGGGCCAACTCTGCACCGCCTTTATCTTCTTCGGATCCACCTGAATACCCTCATTGGACACCACGTGCCCCAAGAATGCTACTGAACTGAGCCAAAAATCACATTTAGAGAACTTTGCATAAAGTTTCTCCTCCCTCAATCTCTGCAGTACAACCCTCAAATGCTGAGCGTGCTCTTTCTAGCTACGAGAGTACACCAGGATGTCGTCAATGAATACAACGACGAATGAGTCCAAATAGGGCTGGAATACACTGTTCATCAGATGCATGAACGCTGTTAGGGCATTGGTCAGCCCAAAAGACATCACCAAGAACTCATAATGGCCATATCGGGTTCTGAAAGCTGTCTTGAGAATATCTGAATCCCGAATCTTCAGCTGGTGATAACCGGACCTCAAATCAATCTTGGAGAACACCCTCGCTCCCTGAAGCTAGTCGAATAAATCATTAATACGAGGCAAAGGATACTTGTTCTTGACTGTGACCTTGTTCAACTGCCTGTAATCAATACACATTCTCATGGAACCATCCTTCTTTTTCACAAATAGAACCGGTGCACCCCAAGGTGACACACTAGGCTGAATAAACCCCTTATCAAGGAGTTCCTGAAGCTGTTCTTTCAATTCCTTCAACTCCGTCAGTGCCATACGATACGGTGGAACAGAAATGGGCTGAGTGCTCGGCACCAAATCAATACCAAAGTCAATATCCCTGTCAGGCGGCATGCCCGGTAGGTCTGTAGAAAACACATTCGAAAAATCACGTACCACTGGAACATAATCAATGACAGGAGTCTCTGCACTAACATCCCTCACAAAAGCCAAATAAGATATGCAACCCTTCTCAACCATGCGCTGAGCCTTCAAATATGAAATCACCCTACTTGGTACATAATCTACAGAACCGCTCCACTCAACCCTCGAAATTCCTGGCATAGCCAATGCCAGCATCTTAGCGTGACAATCTAGAATAGCATGACACGGAGATAACCAATCCATACCCAATATCACATCACTGTCAACCATACTGAGCAACAATAGATCTACTCGGGTCTCCAAACCCCCAATAGTCACCACACATGACCGATATACGCGATCCACAATAATAGTATCGCCCACAGGAGTAGATATATATACAGATGAAACTAAGGACTCACGGGGCATATCCAGAAAATGGGCGAAATACGAGAAAACATATGAATACGTGGAACCGGGCTCAAATAATACTGAAGCATCTCTATGGCAAACTGAGACAATACCTGTAATCATAGCATCTGAAGCAATAGCATCTGGTCTGGTAGGGAGAGCATAAAAATGAGCCTGACCACACCCTGATCTGCCTCCCCCTCTAGGGCGACCCCTAGCAGACTGACCTCCACCCCGAGCTGACTGGGCGGGTGGTGAGGTAGTTGGTGCTGTAGTCGGAGGCTGACTCCTCTGCTGAGATAGACCTCCATGATGACGAGGACACTGCCTCCACATATGCCCAAGCTCCCTATACTCAAAACAACTCCCTGCTGCTAGCGGCGGAAACTGAAGGGAACCCCTAGCACCGGGATGACTGGTAGAAGAACCTGGCATGGAAGAGCCCTGAACAGGTGGAGCACGGGACGAACTCTGAACTGGAAGGGCACTAAGTAATGAGTGGCCCTGATGAGAACTGTGAGAACCATGGCCAGATGATGTACCCCAATGAAATGGCCGAGCTGTCTGGAATGACGATCTCTACAGTGTTGGAACTGACCCCGAAAAGGAGCACCGCTGAATCCACCCTGACCACGAGGCCTCTTGGCCTCCCGCTCAACCCTCTCCAGACCGCGAACCATCTCAATCTGCCGAGCAATGTCGACAACCTTATCAAAGGTAGCACCCGAAACCCACTCCCTGGTCATGAGCAACTGTAGCTGATAAGTGAGGCCATCAATAAACCTCATGATCCTCTCTCTATCCGTGGGGACCAACCAGATAGCATGACGGGCCAACTCGGAGAACCGCATCTCATACTGCATCACAGACATATCACCCTGGCGGAGCCGCTCAAACTATCTATGCAACTCCTCTCTGCGGGATCGAGGTACGAACTTCTCCAAAAAGACCACGGAGAATTGCTGCCAAGTAAGGGGTGATGCGCCAATAGGCCTACGCCTCTCGTAAGCCTCTCACCATCTGAGTGCAGCCCCAGAAAACTGAAAGATAGTGAATGAGACCCTACAAGTCTCCAAAATACCAGCAGTGCGGAGTATCCTCTGATACCTGTCCAAAATGTCCTGAGCATCCTCTCTCTCTGTGCCACTAAAAAGTGGTGGCTGAAGTCTCCCAAACCTCTCCAACCTATGCTGATCATCCTCAGGCATAGCAGGAACCACATAATCCTGAGCAACAGCAACCGGCTGGGCTGGTGGTGCCTCTGGTGTCTGAAGTCCCTGAATAACCTGCTCGGGTGTGCGAGCAACAGGAGTCTGAGTGCCTCACCTGGCTTGAGAAGTGGTTGTGGCCGTTGAAATAGAGACCGCCTGAGCAAGGCCAATACACGCTGTCAGAATCTGAGCTAGGGCCTCCTGAAGGCCTGGAATCACAATAGGCACATGTGGTGCCTGAGATGGTGCATCAACAACTGGATCTTGGTCCTGATCTGGGACAACCGGTGGATTTGTAGGTACTGCCCCAACTGCTGTACGGGATGCACCTCTACTCCTACCATGCCCTCTACCGCAGCCTCGACCTCTCACGGCTCTAGCTGGTGGTACTGGTGGCTGGCCCTCCTGACCGGTAGTACGAATCCTCACCATCTATGAGAGAATGAAACAACAGATGTTTAGTTACTACAATCAATAGATTCACACGACAAGAATTCAAGAATGTGGAGTTTTCTAAAGGTTCTGCAGCCTCCTAAAGATAAGTACAGACGTCTCCGTACCGATCTGCAAGACTCTACTAAACCTGCTCATGACTCGGGAGACCTATGTAACCTAGGCTCTGATACCAATCTGTCACGGCCCAAAACTAACCCCTGTCGTGATGGCGCCTATCGTGGAACTAGGCAAGCCGACTCATTTCCAAAATAAAATGATATTTTCATTTCAAAGATAATTTCAAGGTTATTTAACATAAAACCTCCACTAAAAGAGTTCAAATCAAAGAAAAACAGAAGTGCGGAAAAGAAAACAAAAAGCCCGACATCGGGGTGTCACTAGTCATGAGCACATACTATAATTTGTCTAACAATATCAAGGCTAACTCAGCCCAGAAAATAGCTAAATACAACTAGAGGAAGATAAGAGGGAGAAGCGCAGGGGTTGCGATCGCCAAACAGCTACCTTGCTATCTCCAAGAAAAATCTGCAACCGGAACACTCAATAACCGCTACCGTGTCCAGCTACACCTGGATCTGCACACAATGTGTAGGGAGTAACGTGAGTACGCCAACTCAGTAAGTAATAACAATAAATAAAGACTGAGTAGTTGTGACGAGCAATAAAGCATATAACGTTCATATCAGGAAATCTCAGTAAAATACCACATGCTCTTAAAAATCAGTATTTGAATCAAACATCTCGTTTAAACCCAGTTCCAATAAAAATCATTTTAAAGACATTTTTCCAATAGTTTTTCAAACAAAGGCTCAATGCAAAGGTGAGCAAAAAAAATGATGAAATCATAAACAGCCACTCGGGCAAACCTCACAGTCACTCGTGCCACTCGGGCATACCTCACAATCACTCTTGCCACTCGGGCATACCTCACAATCATTCTTACCACTTGGGCATACCTCACAATCACTCATGCCTCCCAGTAACTCAGCACTCGGCACTCGGTACTCGCACTCAATAGGTACCTGCGCTCACTGGGGGTGTGTACAGACTCCGGAGGGGCTCCTTCAGTCCAAGCGCTATAATCTGCACGGACAACTCACGTGCGATAATAATAAAGTATGTTGCAGGTGGGCAGCCCTGATCCACCCTCTTCCTCACAAATCAGGCCCTCGGCCTCACTCAGTCATAAACCTCTAAAGCCACTCGGGCATTTCAGTAAAATAGGGCATTCGGCCCAAAACAGTTATATGCATCAAAAGAGAGTCATAAAATAGAGTTATGCGGTAAACAAGTATAAACATGACTAAGTATAGATTTTCAATCGAAAACAATGAGAGGATGGTAAGAAACAGCCCCTAAGGGTCCAAACAGCATTGGCGCAAGGCCCAAACATGGCATTCAGCCCAATTTATAAAAATTCTTTCTATAACATATAAGTATCATATGGTTTCAACAAGGTATGCAACTTTACAATTATTACGGGACGGACCAAGTCACAAATTCCCAACAGTGCATGCCCACACGCCCGTCACCTAGAATGTGTGTCACTAAAAATAGTAGAATGATACAAAATTTGGGGTTTCATACCCTCATGACTAGACTTACAATCGTTACTTGCCTCAAACCGGTCAAACATCTACCCCGCAATGCTCTTGCCTCTGGACTCGGCCTCCAAATGCTCCAAATCTATTCACAATCAGTATAATATCATCAATATATGCTAATAGAATGAATTCCACAAGAAAAGCTTCAAAATTAGACCAAAACCCGAAATTGGCTCAAAAATCGCCTGTGGGGCTCACATCTCGAAACCCGACAAAAGTTATAAAATATGAAAGCCCATTCAACCATGAGTCTACCCATATCAATTTTACCAAAATCTGACCTCAACTCGACCCTCAAATCTACAAATCTTATTTCCAAATTTCTAAGTTCCAATCTCCGATTCACACCTCAAAATCATGTAATCTAGTCGGATTATTCGATGATAATTCAATATTATGGAGTAGAAATGATCACAAGGGACTTACCTCAAGTTTTCCTTGAAAATATATCAAAAATCGCCTCTCCTCAAGCTCCAATTTGTCAAAAATGGCAAATGGGACGAAATCCCTGTTTTTATAATTCTGCCCAGACATCCTCGGTTTTTGGCCTCGATCTTGGCCTTCGATCGAGGTCCTCGATCCTGGTCCTCGGTCCTGCCCCTCAATCCTGGTTCTCGATCCTAGCCCTCGATTATGCCTTCAATCGTGGCCCTCGACTCTGGGCTCGATCATGGCTTCGATCGTAGCCCTCGACTCTGGGCTCGATCATGGCTTCGATCATGGCTTCGATCGTGGCCCTCGACTCTGGGATCGATCTGGGCTTCGATCGTGTCCCTCGACCCTGAGCTCGATCTTGGCTTTGATCGTGTCCCTCGGCCCTGAGCTCGATCTGGGCTCACATTTGGGCTCGATTTCTGGGAAGAAGCAATTTCCAACAGAAGGAAATTGCAGCAACTATTCTAGTTCCATTTTTGATCCGTTAACCATCCGAAACTCACACGAGGCCCTCGGGACCTCAACCAAATATACCAAAAAGTCCTAAAACATCATACGAACTTAGTCGAATCCTCAAATCACCTCAAACAACGATAAAACCATGAATTACACCCCAATTCAAGCCTAATGAACTTTGAAATTTCTAATTTCTACAAACAACTCCGGAATATATCAAATCAAGTCCGATTGACCTCAAATTATGCACACAATTCCTAAATAACATAACAGAGGTATTTCAATTTTCAGAATCGGATTTTGATCCCGATATCAAAAAGTCAACCCCCCGGTCAAACTTCTCAAAAATAAAACTTTCGGCATTTCAAGCCTAATTCCTCTACGGATTTCCAAATAATATTCCGGACACGCTCCTGAGACCAAAATCACCATACAGAGCTATTGGAATTATCAAAATTCAAATCCGAGGTCGTTTACATATAGGTCCATATCCGTTCCACTTTTCTAACTCAATTATTTTTTTAATTATGAGACTAAGTATCTCATTTCACTCCGAGTTCCTTCCGGATTCGAACCCACTAACCCGATATAACATAATATAGCTGAATAACACAAAAAGATGTAGAAATGGGGAAAACGAGATTATAACTCTCGAAACGACCGACCGGGTCGTTACAACGACGTATAGGCGAGGTGACGAGTGTCTATACGTCGTCAAATTAATTGTTTGCCTGTTTACTTGAAAAATCATAAATTGTTTTAAATCATAAATTAATTATTATAATAATTATTTCTTTCTTATTCTTTGTTACAAGCTATTTGAATTATGTGTTATTATTGTTATTTGACATTTAGCAAATTAAATATTAAACCGCCTATTTTCTCCCTAATTTTTATAATAAGTTGCTATTTGTCATTGTTTGTTTCATGATCAAATCCTAATTATTGTATGCTTGTTGTCTTATAATTTTATATCAATTGTTGCATTTATTGGGGAAAATTCTTCTATAAAAATTGATTGAAATGGATATATTGGAGGATCGAGTTGCACGTCGCAACAGACTTATTAAAAAGTCCATATTGGAGGATCAGGTTGCACGCCGCAACAAACTTATTAAAAAATCTATATTGGAGGATCGGGTTGCACGCCGCAACAGACTTATTAAAAGTCAATATTGGGGGATCGGATTGCACGCCGCAACAGACTTATTAAAAAGTCTATATATACTTTATTGAAATAAATATATAACAGACTTGATTAAAATGAATATATTGGGGGAGCGGGTTGCACGCCGCAATAGAACTGAATGTGAATATATTGTGAGAGCGGGTTGCACGCTGCTACAGAACTGAATGTGAATATATTGTGAGAGCGAGTTGCACGCTGCAACAGGATTGAATGTGAATATATTATGAGCGCGGGTTGCACGCTGCAACAAAATTGATGGAAATAATAATTGGTTATGACTGCTAAGTTGGCTTCAATTATTATAAATGAGTTACCTGATTTATTTCTATTATTGTTGTTGTTTTTAATATTGTGTACAGGTAATGTAAGTGACCTGCCTTAGTCTCGTCGTTACTTCGTCGAGGTTAGGCTCAGCACTTACCAGTACATGGGGTCAGTTGTACTGATACTACACTCTGCACTTCTTGTACAGATTTTGGAGTTGGTCCCAGCGGCGTACCGTAGACTTGCTCGGATTTCAGCTATTCAAAGGAGACTTGAGGTATAACTGCATGGCATTCGCAGTTCTGAAGTCCCCGTCTACTTTACTTTAGCTGTGTGTTTATTTTCAGATAGCTTTATTTTATTCAGACCTTTATTTATATTTATTCTAGAAGCTCGTGCACTTGTGACACCAATTCCGAGATGGTATTTAGACATCGTTGTTTTTATGGATTATTTCACTATATTTCAAACTTTGCTTCCGCTTTTGTTTCTTTGATTATTAATAATTTAAAAATTGGTTAATATTATTCTAACATTGGCTTGCCTAGCAAGCGAAATATTAGGCGCCATCATGGTCCGAAGGTGGAAATTTCGGGTCGTGACACTAGGAGGGAACAATTTAATTCAATATTCAGATCGAAATCGGACGGAAATGAGGAGCTTATTTTATTTTAATATTTTTTGTACATAATAGCCATGTTTGACCAGCTTTTGGTCAAATGTTGACCATATTCTGACCGATTGCGGTCGGAAATGTGATTTGTGCCACATGCTACATTATTTCGATGTTATGGGACCACATTTACCGACCGATGGTGTTCAATATGTTTAATTGCAATTGGTTCTTTGACTTTTGCGACCAAATTACACTCTTTCCGACCAATTTCGGTCGGTTTTCCTTTCCGACCAATTTCGGTCGGTATGATTTAGATGGATTTTGATAGTTTTCTAGTAGTGACCCTGCATAGACAATAGCATTTAATTTCTGATCGTCTAATTTGGGGTTGGCATGAGTAGCAAAGGCAATCTACATAATAATACTAATAATAATAATAATAATAATAATAATAATACTAATAATAATAATAATAATAATAATAATAATAATAATAATAATAATAATAATAATAATAATAATAATAATAATAATAATAATAATAATAATAATAATAATAATAATAGAGCTTGGCAGCTAAAACGACACATATCCAGACGAAGTTCAGTAAATAAAGGTGAAATGTGGTTGATAGGTAGGATGAATCTCGAAAATAAAAGAACATTATTATTCAGTACGATGATATACCTCTTGTCACGAGATGAATCCCGAAAATAAAAGAACATTATTCAGTACGATGATATACCTCTTGTCACGACCCAATTTCCCCTCCGTTGGGTATCGTGATGGCACCTAGTCTTAGGGACTAGGTAAGCCTAACATTTACTGAATAACAACAATAATTAAATAACATCTAATAATTTTTGAAATGGAAATCTCTATAAAATTTACAATTCCCAAAACCGGTAGTACAAGTCTCTCACGACCCAAAATCTAACCATGGTCATGATGGCGCCTATCGTGTTACAAGGCAAGCATGTTTCCCAAAATAATATTACTAAATTAATTATAAGAATTTAATTAAACATTTCCAACATTTGAATTTTTCATAAACTAAATCAAATCTAAATATAATTATAGAAAATACGGAAGCGAGCCCCAAACATCGGGGTGTCACTAAGTCATGAGTGTCTAAATCTATGAACTAAGAAATAAAACTGTCTACCTGTCAATACAGTCCAAAAGAAGAAATGATAAAAGGAGTAACAAGGACCTGCGGACGGTAGCAGCTACCTTGCAGTCTCAAAAGATAGCCGGCCTGAACTCAATGATCGCCGTGCTCTAACTCACCTGGATCTGCACATAAAGTGCAGGGTGTAGTATGAGTACAACCGACTCAGTAGTAATAGAAATAACTAAGGAACTGAGTAGTAGTGACGAGCTAAGTAGAACAATTCAATTATTTCTTTATCACAATTTAAAATAAACAGGTAAATTTCATCAACTCAATAAATGCTACAAAGAAATTAACGGGTAAAATGCAGCAACAGCAAAAGCAATGAATCCTCACAGCAATGTCACTCCATCGCTCACTGGGGGTGTGTACAGACTCCGGAGGGGCTCCCAAAGCCCAAGCGCTAAGCACGGACAACTCATGTGTTGCACGAATAACTCACATTCCATAATATCAATCCCTGGATCCGCACGGTCAACTCACGTGCTACGCGGAAAACTCACGCGCTATGGTATCAATACCTGGATCTGCACGGACAACTCACGTGCTACGCGGACAACTCCCGCGCTATGGTATCAATACCTGGATCGGCACGAACAACTTACATGCTGCATGGACAACTCACATGCCTCAATCAAATACCTCACAACAAGCCATCGGCCTCACTCAGTCATGTACCTCTCTAGCCTCACCATCATCAATAAATGAGGGAAACACAACCCACGTCAAGTATCACAGCATATCAGGAAAATAACAGGGACTAAGGTAAACATGTACAATAATATCTATGACTGAGTGCAAATAATGTGAACATGAATAAAGCCTAAACATGATCTCTAACATGAAGGCAAACAAGTTCAACAACAAATAAACACATAACCACAGATAATAGCCATTAGGCCTCACAGCCTCACGGAATGGACCAAGTCTCAATCCCTCGCGGTGCACACCCATACACCCGTCACCTAGCATGGGTGTCACTTCCAAACTATCACGTGATGTCAAATCTCCGGGTTTATACCTTCAAAGCCAGAGTTAAAACTATTACTTACCTTAACAGCATAAAATTCTACTCCGGGATGCCCTCGTCTCTGGACTCGGTCTCCAAAAGTTCCAAATCTAACCAAAATCAGAATACTACTATCAACATAGGCTAAAGAATCGAACTCCACAATAAAAACTATATAAATAGGCCAAAAATCTGAAATCGGCCAAAACCCGTCCCCCAAGCCCACGTCTCGAAACCAGTCAAAAATGGAAGAATAATAATCCTCGTCCTTTCCCGAGTCTAAGCATATAAAATTCATCACAATTGGACTCCGTTTGGTCCCTCAAATCCTCACTTAAAACTCTCCAAAACTCAAACCCTAACTCCCTCAATTTCACCATAAACCCCTACTAATTTCATGGCTAATCAGTGGAAAACATCATAAATGCGTGTAAATAAACCCAAGTGACTTACCTTACTATTGTCTCATGATTCTCCCTTGAAAAGCACTGCCCCAATGCTCATAACCGTTCAACAATGGTGGAAAAAGAGCAAAAATTCACGAAGTGCAACTTATATAGGTTCTGCCCCAGGGATTCAGCACCTGCGGACCCTTTCTCGCACCTGCGGACTCGCATCTTTGGCCCCAGGTGCACATCTACGAAATTCATTTAAATGCCAAACTTTGCACCATCGGTTGCCCTTTCGCACTTGCAGGTTCGCATCTGCGGTCCTAGGTGCGCATCTGCAAAAGTCACTTAAATTCTAAGCTTCACACTTGCGGCTGCCCCTTCGCACCTGCGGGCTCGCATGTGAGATCCTCTCTTCCGCACCTGTGCTCAATGCCAGCCCTTAATTTTCTGCATCTGCGACATGCCATCCGCACCTGCGATCATCGCACCTGCGGCTCCCCATCCGCAGGTGCGGCCATGCCAGTAGCCTTACACCAGCGGCTGCAGCTGCATTTCCCAATTTCCAAACTTCTCGTTAACCATCCGAAATCATCCCGAGCCCCTCGGGACCTCAACCAATAATTCCCCCAAGCCATATATCACTACCCGAACTTAGTCAAACCTTCAGAACGCCCAAAAAAACACCAAAACACCAATTCAACCACGGATTCAAGCCTAAGAACTTCTAAACTTCCAAAATTTGCCAACGATGCCGAAACCTATCAAACCATGTCTGAATGACCTCAATTTTTTCACACACGTCACAAATGACACTACAAACCTACACCAACTTCCGGAATTCCATTTCGACCCCGATACCTAATTTTCCATTGCCGACCAAAATCGCCAAATTTCTAACTTTAGCCAATTCAAGTCTAATTCTACCACGGACCTCCAATTTACATTCCGGACACACTCCTAAGTCTAAATTCACTCAACGAAGCTAACCGAATCATAAAAATCCAAGTCCGAACTCGTTTACTCATAAGTCAACTTCTGGTTGACTTTTCTAACTTAGCTTTCTAACTAAGAGACTAAGTGTCTTATTTCACTCCAAAACTACTCCGAACCCAAACCTACCAACTCAATACAACTCAACACAGCTGAAAAACACATAAATAAGCAGAAATGGAGAAAACGGGCTATAACTCTCAGAACGACTGACCGGGTCATTACATCCTCCCCCTTTTAAACAAACGTTCATCCTCGAACGAGTCTAACAAAAGAACATACCTAAAATCACAGCATCTGAAGCAATAGCATCTGGTCTGGAAGGGAGGGCATACAAACGGGCCTAACCACCCCCTGATTTGCCTTCCCCTCTCGGGCGACCAATAGCTAACTAGGCTCCGCCCCTAGCTGGCTGGGCGGGTGGTAGAGGAACTGGTGCTGGTGCCATCGGCTGAGTACTCCGCTGTGGAGTCCCACCCAACAGCCTAGGGCAATATCTCACAATGTGACCAAAATCCCCGCACTCAAAACAACCCCTCCTCTGATGAAACTGCTGCTCTTGATGCCCAAAAGAATTACCCGATGACACCTGAGCGGGCGGGGCATAATGAGAACCATGCGCTGGCAATGCACTGAATGATGACTGACTTACCTGAAACTGACCTCCCTGAGGAGCACCACTGAAACCACCCTGACCACGAGGCCTCTTAGCCTCCCTCTCAGTCCTCTCCTGACCTCGAACCATCTCAATCTGTCGAGCAATGTCGACAACCTCATCAAATGCAGCCCCAGATACTCTCTCCCTGGTCATAAGCAATCGAAGCTGAAAACCGAGACCATCTATAAACCTCCTGATCCTATCTTGGTCTTTGGAAACCAACCAGACCGCATGACGAGCTAACTCGGAGAACCGCATCTCATACTATGTAACAGACATCTCCCACTGGCGAAGTTGCTCAAACTGCCTGCGCATCTCCTCTCTGCGTGACTCAGGTACAAATTTCTCCAGAAAGAGAACGGAAAACTGTTGCTAAGAAAGGGGCGCTACGCTAACCGGCCTACGCCTCTCGTAAGCCTCCAACCAATTAAGTGCAGCCCCAAAAAATTGGAAAGTAGTGAATGAGACCCCACTGGTCTCCAGAATACCCGCGGTCCGAAGCATCCTCTGACACTTGTCCAAGAAACCATGGGCATCCTCACCCTCAGCACCACTAAATGACGGAGGCTGGAGTCTCCCAAACCTCTCCAATCTGAGCTGCCCATCCTCTGGCATCACATGAGCTACATAGTCCTGAGAAACTGCAACCGGCTAGGCTGGAGGTACCCCTAGTGTCTGTAGTCCCTGAACAACCTGCTTGGGTGTGTGAGCGACGGGAGTCTGAGTGCCTCCCCCAGCCTGAGAAGTGCCTGCGGCCTTCGAGATAGAGACCGCCTGAGCAAGGCCGGTACATGCTGTCAAAATCTGAGCTAGGGCCTCCTGAAGGCTTGGAATCACAATATGCTTTGGTGGTGCCTGAGCTGGTGCATCAGCAACTGGAACCTAGTCCTGATCTGGGGCAACTGGTGGATCTGCAGGTACTGCCCTAGCTATTGTATGGGCTGCACCTCTGCCCCTACCTCGGCCTCGGCCTTAGCCTCTCACAGCCCTGGCTGGAGGTACTGTTGGCTAGCCCTCCTGACCGGTAGCACGAGTCCTCACCAACTGTGAGAGAATGAAACAACAAATGTTTAGTTACTAGATTCAACAGATTTGCACGACAAGAATTCAAGAAGGTGAAGTTTCCTAAATGTTCTACACCTCTTGAAGATAAGTACGGATGTCTCCGTACCGATCCGCAAGACTCTACTAAACCCGCTCATGACTCGTGATGCCTATATAACCTAGGCTCTGATACCAACTTGTCATGACCTAAAATCTCACCATGGTTGTGATGGCGCCTATCGTGTTACAAGGCAAGCCTATTTCCCAAAATATTACTACTAAATCGATTATAAGAATTTAATAAAACATTTCCAATATTTGAATTTTTCATAAACTAAATCAACTCTAAATATAATTATAGAAAATACAGAAACGAGCCTCAAACATCAGGGTGTCACTAAGTCATGAGCGTATAAATCTATGAACTAAGAAATAAAACTGTCTACCTGTCAATACAGTCTAAAAGAAAAAATGATAAAAGGAGTAACAGGGTCCTACGGACGCTAGCAGCTACCTTGCAGTCTCCAATGATAGCCAGCCTGAACTCAACGATCGTCGCGCTTTAACTCACCTGGATCTACACATAAAGTGCAGGGTACAGCATGAGTACAACCAACTCAGTAGTAACAGAAATAACTAAGGAACTGAGTAGTAGTGACGAGCTAAGTAGAACAATTCAATTATTTCTTTATCACAATTTAAAATAAACAGGTAAATTCCATCAACTCAATAAATGCTACAAAGAAATTAACGGGTAAAATGCAGCAACAGCAAAAGCAATGAATCCTCACAGCAATGTCACTCCATCACTCAGCACTCAATAGGTACCTGTGCTCACTGGGGGTGTGTACAGACTCCAGAGGAGCTCCCAAAGCCCAAGCGCTACGCGCAGACAACTCATGTGTTGCACGGACAACTCACGTGCCATAATATCAATCCCTAGATCCGCATGATCAACTCACGTGCTACGCGGACAAATCACGCGCTATGGTATCAATACCTGGATTCGCACGGACAACTCACGTGCTACGCAGACAACTCACGTGCTATGATATCAATACCTGGATCCGCACGGACAACTCACGTGATGCACGGACAACTCACGTGCCTCAATCAAATACCTCACAACTGGCCCTTGGCCTCACTCAGTCATGTACTTCTCTAGCCTCACCATCATCAACAAATAAGGGAAACACAACCCACATCAAGTATCACAGCATATCAGCAAAATATTAGGGACTCAGGTAAACATGTACAATAATATCTATGACTGAGTGCAAATAATGTGAGCATGAATAAAGCCTAAGCATGATCTCTAACATGAAGGCAAACAAGTTCAACAACAAATAAACGCATAACCATAGATAATAGCCATTAAGCCTCACAACCTCACAGGACGGGCCAAGTCTCAATCCCTCGCGGTGCACACCCACACACTCGTCACCTAGAGTGGGTGTCATTTCCAAACAATCACGTGATGTCAAATCTCCGGGGTTATCCCCTCAAAGCCAGAGTTAAAACTGTTACTTACCTTAACAGCGTAAAATCCTACTCTGGGATGCCCTCATCTCTGGACTCGGTCTCCAAAAGCTCTGAATCTAACCAAAATCAGAATACTACTATCAACATAGGCTAAAGAATCGAATTCCACAATAAAAACTACATAATAGGCCAAAAATCCGAAATCAGCCAAAACCCAGCCTCCGGGCCCACGTCTCGAAACCAGTCAAAAAGGGCAGAATAATAATCCTCGTCCTCTCCCGAGTCTAACCATATAAAATTCATCAAAATCGGACTCCGTTTGGTCCCTCAAATCCTCACTTACAATTCTCTAGAATTCAAACCCTAACTCCCTCAATTTCACCCTAAACCCCTACTAATTTCATGGCTAATCAGTGGAAAACATCATAAACGCATGTAAATAAACCCAAGCGACGTACCTCACTGATGTCTCGTAATTCTCCCTTGAAAAACACTGCCCCAAAGCTCAAAACCGTTCAACAATGGTGGAAAAAGGGCAAAAATTCACGAAGTGCAACTTATATAGGTTCTGCCCCAGGGATTCCGCACATGCGGACCCTTTCTCGCACCTGCGAACTCGCATCTGCGGTCCCAGGTGTGCATCTGCGAAAGTCACTTAAATGCCAAGCTTCGTACGTACGGCTGACCCTTCGCACCTACGGGCTTGCATCTGCGGTCCCAGGTGCGCATCTGCGAAAGTTGCTTAAATGCCAAGCTTCGCATCTGCGGCTACCCCTTAGCACCTGCGGGCTCGCAGATGCGATCCTCTCTTCCTTACCTGCGCTCAATGCCAGGCCTCCATTTTCCGCATCTGCGACATGCCATCCGCACATGCGGCTTCCCATCATCAGGTACGGCCACACTAGTAGCCTTACACCAGTAGCTTCAGCTGCATTTCCCAACTTCCAAACATCTTGTTAACCATCTGAAATCATCCCGAGCCCCTCGGGACCTCAACCAATAATTTCCACAAGTCATATATCACTACCTGAACTTAGTCGAACCTTCGGAACACCCAAAACAACACCAAAATACCAATTCAACCAAAATTCGTCAACGACACCGAAACCTATCAAACCACGTCCGAATGATATCAAATTTTGTACACACGTCACAAATGACACTACGAACCTTCTCCAACTTCCGGAATTCCATTCCGACACCAATTCCTAATTTTTCACTGCCGACTAAAATCGCCAAATTTCTAACTTTCGCCAATTCAAGCCTAATTCTACCACGGACCTCCAATTTATATTCCGGACACACTCCTAAGTCTAAAATCACTCAGCGAAGCTAACTGAATCATAAAAATCCAAGTCCGAACTCGTTTACTCATAAGTCAACTTCCGGTTGACTTTTCTAACTTAGCTTTCTAACTAAGAGACTAAGCGTCTCATTTCACTCCAAAACTACTCTGAACTTAAACCTACCAACTCGATACAACTCAACACAGCTGAACAACACATAAATAAGCAGAACTGGGGAAAATGGGGCTATAACTCTTAGAATGACTGACTGGGTTGTTACAAAGTCATAAGATCTATAAAGTTTGCTATAATCTTTTTAATTCAACTATTTGAAATAAAGTAAAAAGTGTGAATACAAATCAGAAGGTGACTCCGAAGCCTATGAAAGCAGCAGGTTTACCTTGAGTCTCCACAGCAACAGTCCGCACAGCTAGCTAATGATCAACTGACTTCGAAATATCTGGATCTGCACAAAAATGTGCAGAAGTATCGTATGGGTACACCACGGCGGTACCCAGCAAGTATCAAGACTAACCTCAGTGGAGTAGTGACGAGGAACAGTCAAGACACCTACTGGACTAAATAACCTGAACAAGTATAAGTATAGGAACAAAAGAGTATGATATCTACATAAAGACTACGCGAAGTGGCAATAATACGGTAATTGCAATAAGGAAGGAAACAACAACTATCAGCAGAACACCATAATAATAACATAGAAGAATGAACGAAAACATAGCCTAAATCCAATAAATCACAGATAAAGAAAGGAAGTGTAACAACTCAACAAAACGATAGCTTTCACCCAGGTTTTAGTCAATAAACTCCACGAGGTACTGAACCTCATACTATTCACAACTCACGGGTTTCAATACCTGAACCCTAACACTTGGCATCATATGCCCTCATTACACTTCATAACCGTACTGACGACTCACGTGCTAAATAGAGTCATTCTCACATAGAAGGCAAGTAAACAAGGGTGTGCATCTATAATCAACAATATCGAGAAAACCTCTTAACCGATAAGAGTACTTAACTACATGTATACTTGAGCAAGTGTCCTAACATAGTTCATGCCAGCTAGTAAGTACCGGAAAAGAAATGGACATCACGTAGAATGTTTTCACACAACTTTCCACAAGATAAAGCTCACACAGGTAAGTGTACCACTACCCAAACATCAACAACAAGAATGCCTCCAGGCCATCATAAGTCATCACAAATCAATCCCTTACAAAGACCACCTTGTCTCGCCATATGTGCAATAGTAAAATAAATGCCCGCCTTGTATCTCCACACATGCATAATAATATTCCCACCTTGTCTCGCCACATGCGCAACCCATATATATATATATATATATATATATATATATATATATATATATCCTGTCTTGTCACGCCGCATGTGCAAATATTAATAGTAACAATAGCACGGCAGAAACCTCGTGCAACCCCATAACAACAACCACACGGCAGAAACCTCGTGCATCACCACAATAAGTACAATAGCAACAATGACAATAATACAAGGGTACGACAAATAAGTCAACTCAGAAATTACAGAACTCAAAGAAATGGAGGAACTAATTCACAAGGAGTAGCCACAATAGAGAATGATAGTCATAATAAGAACCGCTTAACAGGGAAGGAAATAATAGGTAACAACGGTCCCACAATGTACAGTTCAACAACAAGGGAGCTAACACAAATCGAATAATTCCAAATAAGGATAAGTCATCTAAGATATAGGATATCTTAACTTCTTTTAAGGTTGGGCAATTACAAAAGAGACACAATAACTTCAATTAAGGATAAGCAGTATAAAGATAATCATAGCCTCAATTAAGGATGAACAATTACAGAAGAGATAATTATAACTTCAAATAAAGATAAGCAGTTAGGGAAAAGATAACATGGCAATAGAAGAGATACTTACCTCAAAGAAGACATACCGATACTCTAAAATGAACTTCTCGGGTGAAATGACCTATGGACGGCTCGAATCTAACCAAAATAACTTCAAAGCACAAATAAAACTCATAAGAAACTATTCCGGATCATAAAGCCTCAATCTTTATCAAAAATCTAAGAATCGACCCAAAAGTCGACCCCGGGGCCCGCACCTCGGAACCCGACATATTTTACAAAACCCGAATACCCATTCCGATACGAGTTCAACCATACTAAAATTATGAATTTTCGATACCATTTCGTCCCTCAAATCATGATGTTTCATTTTGAAATTTTTCATCAAAAACCTCTATTTTTCTCAACTCAAAATAAAACTTAAATGATAAATATAAGGATAAAATCATGGAATATAGTAAATTCTAGATGAAATAGACTTACCCAATCGATTTTCTTGAAAATTCCACAAAGAATCTCCCAAAACCGAGGTCTAAAACTCAAAATATTGAGAAATGGTCAAACCCTTGACTTATATGATTCTACCCAGGACTTCCGCATTTACGGACAAAGAAATGCATATGCGCTCTCGCATTCACGAGAAATCATTCGCATCTGCGAACTCAGCTAGCCAGGCCTGGATCTGCATCTGCGGAGTTACAGCTGCACCAGCGGCACTGCAGAAGCGCAAGAGGGGACACAAAATCGAGCTTCTTCGCAGAATCGATCGAGGAACCGCAGAAGCGGCCTTCGCCCCTGCGTGCAAGCTTCCGCAGAAGTGAACGAGCTCCCAGGCCTCAAGGATCGTAGAAGCGACCAGGCTCATGCAGAAGCGGAGCCGCACCTGCACTCCAAAGTGTCGCAGGTGCGGAAACACCAGAACCAGACCTGTTCAAAACTATAAAAATCATCTGAAACTCGTCCGCAACATACCCGGGGCCCCGTCCAAGCATACCAACAAGTTCCATACCCTAATACGGACTCGCTCGAGGTCTCAAATCACATCAAACAATGTCAAAACTATGAATCGAACCAAGAATCAAACTTATGAACTTTAAAATTTCCAACTTCTAAAACTCGCGCCGAAAACTATCAAACCAACCCGTAATGACGTAAAATTTTGCAAGCAAGTCCCAAATAACATAACGGAGTTGTTCCAACTCTCAGAATCGCATTACGGCCCCGATATCGCCGGTCAAAATCTCCAAAAATTTGACTTTCGCGATTTCAAGCCTAAATCAGCTACATACCTCACATTCATAGTCCGGAAACACTCCTAAGTCCAAAATCACCATACGAAACTGTTCTAATCATCCAAAACCCATTCTGGAGCCATTTACACAAAAGTCAAATTCCGGTCAATTCTTACCGCTTAAGCTTCCAAAACTTGAATCTTTCTTCCGATTTGACTCTGAATCATCTGATAACTGAATTTGACCATGCACACAAGTAAATACTCATAATACGAAGCTGCTCAGGCCCTTACGCTGCCGAACGGGACTTAAATTCTCAAAACGACCGGCCTAGTCGTTACATCCTTCCCCTCTTAAATAAACGTTCGTCCTCGAACGTGCCAAGAATCGTCTTGAAGTCTTCAAATCACTGAATGCACATATCCAACATACACCCGCAGGTGACCCCACGTCACCCCAATCTACATAAACCTGACGACACTATCTCAACTGTAATTTACCCTTTCTACCAACACCGATAAGCCTTAGAGTCAAAATTCTCACCTTTCATTTATCTCCAAAAGACCTGATTCTAAATCCATACCCAGTATCAGTCTCAACTAGCTGTAACAACTTATGCCTACATCCACAAGGTACGACAACCCAACATGACACTACACATAGGCCCAAAATAACATTTCTGATCACAATAGTTGTCCGTAATCAAAACCAGCATCGGCAATTAGCCTCATATCCGTTAGAGACCCGTTTCAAACCTCCACAATGCTGACAATTATGCAAGAAACACGAAGACCTCATAAATATACACCCGAATCAACAAGTCACATCTAACGCCACCGGGACACACCCCGTAAACTAAAACTCAAATAAGCATAAGACGAAAATGACTGAATATGTAAAGAGAAACACATAAGAGAAATATCAAACAAGCCCGACAGGCACAAATCTCTGTCAGTACCATCCTATGAATCAATTTAGAAGGAAAAATCAAAGTATATGAACAAATCACAAGGATCTCATCCCGATATAACTCTCTACCACGGAACGCAGCCCGACTCAAACATATCAAATCACATGGAATTGTGAGGGTCTCACCCTCAACTCTAAATCACAAGCTGAATATGCATCATACCAATTTAAATCTTCCACTAACTCAACTTTGCCAACAAAATCACAATATTTACTAAACTCTCACCCCGGAAGAATATCAAATCACAAATCGTAACCAAATTACTCACGAATCACATCAAACCTACATAGTGGACAACATGAATTCGCTTCTAGTCTCGTAACTCTCAATAATGGATAAAAAATGATAGACACGGGCTACCACGCATAGAATCTCCCAACAGGGGCAAACATATAAACAGAATACTAAGTAATGAACTCACCCATAGGTGGAGCAACAAATAAGGGGGCTCACCCCAATAAGCAAAATTGAATCAAAATATGAATGGTTCCCCTCTATAACAAATCAAAAGCATACCTGTATGACATCATCTAACGCAGTGGCCTCAAGCCTACTATAAGAAACACGTCAACGGGTCGGGCCTTCCTCTTTTGGGCGCCCTCAACCCGCCTGAATACCCCACTGTGATATATCTGTCTGGAACCTAGGATAATCTCTCACCTTGTGACTGGTATCTCCACACTCGAAGCAACCTCTATGCTGATGTGGCTGTGGGAATTGTACGGTACGGGTACTCTGAGACCCATGAGTACCCGAAACACCGTGCGAAGCCGGAAGTGCAAACTGAACTGGCTGACCCACAAAACCTATACCATGTCGTACTCTGCCTCCAAAATAAGGACCAGTAGATCTCTCCGGTTTACGAGGCCTCCTTGCCTCCCTGTCCTTGCTCTCCTGATATCGCTTGTCCTCTCTCTCATGGCCCTGCTTGTACTCTCTCTCTCTCTTGCAATCCCTACCACTGATGAAACGAAACATCGGACTTTAACTCCAGAGCCATGCTGAACTGAATATCATGCCTGAGCCCCTCAATGAATCTACGAACACGCTCTCTAACTGTAGCGACCAAAGCATGTGCATGTCTGGCCAAATCAGTGAACCTAACGGCATACTCTGATACTGACATAGTGCCCTGGTCAGCTGCTCAAACTCCACGCGCCATGCATCCGGAAGGGACTGAGGTACAAACTCTCTCAAGAACATCTCTGAAAACTGAACCCATGTAAGTGAAGCTGACTCGGTCGGGCTACCCAACTTATATGCCCGCCACCACTGATAAGCCACTCCCCTGAGCTAGAACGTAGTAAAAGAAACTTCGCTCGTCTCCACAATACCCACAGTATGAACAATGTGATAGCACTCCTCCAGAAAACCCTGGGCATCATATGTCGCCAATCTACTGAAGGTAGAAGGGTGGTACTTCTTATACCTCTCAAGTCTAAGTTGTTCTTCCTCAGATGCTGCTGCCCTAACCACAGGCTGAACTGGAACCATAGGCTGTGTCTCCATGACACCTGGAACCTAACCAACATGAACTCACTACTCTGGTGTGTGGGCGGCAGGAGTCTGAGCTCCTCCCCCGGTCTGTGATGTAGCTGGTGCAACAGGAATCAACTACGCCTGAGCCAATGTACCAAACATGCTTAGGAACTATGCTAAGGTCTCCTGAAGTCTGGAGGTAACAGTAGGTGCCTCCGGTACCTGTTCCCCAACCGAAGCTACTGGCGGCTCATCAACTGCTGCTCAGGTAGATGCTCTAACTGCGGCACGTGCTCCTCTTCGGCCTCTGCCTCTGCCCCTAGCGACACCTGCTCCGGGGGCAGCGTCATCAGTAACTGCAACTAGTGTCCTCATCATCTGTGAGAGAATGGAATGATGAAAGCTTCAAACTTCGAGATCAATAAACTCGCACAATAGGAATGTAGGAAGTGAAACTGTCCTAATAGTTCCGTAGCCTCTCAAAAATAAGTACAGACGTCTCCGTACCGATCCGCAAGACTCTACTAAACTCGCTTATGACTCGTAGCACCTATGAACCTAGATCTCTGATACCAACATGTCACGACCCAATTTCCCCTCTGTTGGGTATCGTGATGGTACCTAGTCTAAGGGACTAGGTAAGACTAATAATTACTGAATAACAACAATAATTAAATAACATCTAATAATATTTGAAATGGAAATCTCTATAAAATTTACAATTCCTAAAGACGGTAGTACAAGTCATAAGCTCTACAGAGTTTGCTACAATTTTCTAAATATAACTATTTGAAATAAAGTAAACAGCATGAATACAAATCAGAAGGTGACTCCGAAGCCTGTGAATGCAGCAACAGGTTTACCTTGAGTCTCCACAGCTATAGTCCGCAAAGCTAGCTAATGATCAACTGACTTCGAAATATCTGCATCTGCACAAAAATGTGCAAAAGTGTAGTATGAGTACACCACGGCGGTACCCAGCAAGTATCAAGACTAACCTCAGTGGAGTAGTGACGAGGAACAGTCAAGACCCCTACTAGACTAAATAACCTGAACAAGTATAAGTATAGGAACAATAGAGTATGATATCTACATAAAGACTACGCGAAATGGAAAACAATACGGTAATTGCAATAAGGAAGGAAAACAACAACTATCTGCGGAACACCATAATAATGACATAGAAGAATGAACGGAAACACAGCCTAAATCCGATAAATCATAGATAAAGAAAGGACGAGTAACAACTCAACAAAACGACAGCTTTCACACCAGGTTTTAGTCAATAAACTCCACGAGTTACCGAACCTCATACTATTTACAACTCACGGGTTCTAATACCTGAACCCTAACACTTGGCATCTTGTGCCCTAATTACACTTCATAGCCGCACTGACGACTCAAGTGCCAAATAGAGCCATTCTCACATAGAAGGCAAGTAAACAAGGGTGTGCATCTATACTCAACAATATCGAGAAAACCTCTTAACCAATAAGAGTACTTAACTACGTGTATGCTTGTGCAAGTGTCCTAACATAGTTCATGCTAGCTAGTAAGTACAGGAAATGAAATGGACAGCACGTAGAATGTTTGCACACAACTTTTCACAAGATAAAGCTCACACAGGCAAGTGTACCACTACACAAACATCAACAACAAGAATTCCCCAGGCCATCACAAGTCATCACAAATTAATCCTTGATATAGCCCACCTTGTCTCGCCACGTATGCAATAGTAAAATAAATGCCTGCCTTGTATCGCCACACATGCATAATAATATTCCCACCTTGTCTCGCCACATGCGCAACCCACACACACATACACACACATATTCCCACCTTGTCATGCCGCATGTGCAACTATCAATAGTAATACTAGCACTGCAGAAACCTCGTACAATCCCATAACAACAACCGCACGGCAGAAACCTCGTGCATCACCACAATAAGTACAACATCAACAATGACAATAATACAAGGGTACGACAAATAAGTCAACTTAGAAATTCCAGAACTCAAAGAAACGGAGGAACTAATTCACAAGGAGTGGCCACAATAGAGAATGCTAGTCATAATAAGAACAGCTCAATAGGGAAGGAAATAATAGGTAACAACGCTCCCATAATGTATAGTTCAACTACAAGGGAGCTAACACAAGTCGAATAATTCCAAATAAGGTAAGTCATCTAAGATATAGGATATCTAAACTTCTTTTAAGTTGGGCAATTACGAAAAAGACACAACAACATCAATTAAGGATAAAAAGTTTAAAGATAATCATAGCCTCAATTAAAGATGAACAATTACAGAAGAGATAATTATAACTTCAAATAAAGATATGCAGTTAGGGAAAAGACAACATGGAAATAGAAGAGAAAACAATTTCAGTTAAGGCGCATATGAATCAAATGAACAACAAGAGTGGATCGTGAAGCAATTAATTTAAATAATAGCATGTAGAAGTGAAACTAGTAATTAAGAAAAGTAATCATAAGGAGAACAACTGCATATTCAGTGAATACAAGGACCTAAGAACCCTAAAAGTTTAATTTTCCATAAATAAGTCGGGGCACGTACTCGTCACCTCACGTACACGGACTACAATTAGCATAGAAGACTCAAATCCTAAGGGATAATTCCCCCACACGAAGTTAGGCAAGATACTTACCTCAAAGAAGACAGACCGATAATCTAAAATGAACTTCTCGGGTGAAATGACCTCCGGACGACTCAAATCTAACCAAAATAACTTCAAAGCACAAATAAAACTCATAAGGAACTATTTCGGATCATAAAGCCTCAATCTTTATCAAAAATCTAAAAATCGACCCAAAAGTCGACTCCCGGGCCCGCACCTCGGAACCTGATAAATTTTACAAAACCCGAACACCCATTCCAATACGAGTTCAACCATACTAATATTATCAAATTCCGATACCATTTCGTCCCTCAAATCATGATTTTTTATTTTGAAAACTTTCTTCAAAAACCTCCATTTTTCTCAACTCAAAATACAAATTAAATGATAAAAATAAGGATACAATCACGGAATATAATAAATTCTAGGTGAAGAATACTTACCCAATCGATTTTCTTGAAATATTCACAAAGAAGCTCCCAAAATCGAGGTCTAAAACTCAAAATATGGAGAAAATGGCCAAACCCTCGACTTATATGATTCTACCCAGGACTTCGCATCTGCGGACAAGGAAACGCATCTGCGCTCTCGCATTTGCGAGAAATCATTCGCATCTGTGAACTCAGCTAGCCATGCCTGGATCCCCATCTGCGGAGTTACAGCCACACCAGCGGCACCGCAGAAGCACAAGAGGGGACGCAGAAGCGAGCTTCTTCGCAGAAGCAATCGAGGAATCGCAGAAGCGGCCTTTGCACATGTGTGCAAGCTTCCACAGAAGCGAGCGAGCTCCCAGGCCTCAAGGATCGCAGAAGCGACTAGGCTCACGCAGAAGCAGAGCTGTACCTGCGCTCCAAAGTGTCGCAGGTGGGTAAACACCAGAACCAGACCTGTTCAAAACTATAAAAGTCATTTGAAACTCGTCTGAAACACACCCGGGGCCCCCGGGACCTCATCCAAGCATACCAACAAGTTCCATACCCTAATACGGACTCGCTTGAGGTCTCAAATAACATCAAACAACGTCGAAACTACGAATCAAACCAAGAATCGTACTTATGAACTTTCAATTCTTCCAACTTCTAAAACTCGCGCCGAAACCTATCAAACCAATAAGTAATAACGTCAAATTTTGCAGGCAAGTCCCAAATAACATAATGGAGCTATTCCAACTCTTGGAATCACATTCCGACCTCGATATCAAAAAGTTCACTTCCGGTCAAAATCTCCAAAAATTTGACTTTCGCCATTTCAAGCCTAAATCTGCTACATACCTCAAATTCACAGTACGGACACGCTCCTAAGTCCAAAATCACCATACGAAATTGTTGCAATCATCCAAAACATATTCCGGAGCCGTTTACACAAATATCAAATTCCGATCAATTCTTACCGCTTAAGCTTCCAAAACTTGAATCCTTCTTCCGATTTGACTCTAAATCATCCGATAACTGAATTTGACCACGCACGCAAGGCAATACTCATAATACGAAGCTGCTCAGGTCCTTACGCCACCGAACGAGACTTAAATTCTCAAAATGACCGGCCGGGTCGTTACACCTCTGAAACTTCATCATGGGGACAGTTACCGATAGGGCTAATCTCATAATATGGATCTTTAGGCAATTGCCGTTTCACCCCAATTTTTTATTATAACTGCTACAGTAAAAAAGAACTTCAACCTTCTCATTTCAAACACATCAATTAGCATCTAAAATATACCACTTGCATACAATTTGGATACAAAGTTGTTGACGCATACAACTTATAGACAACTTGCATACAATTATATCATTGTATAACATTTGTATATCATTTATATATACTTTGTATATCGAGTGTATATCAATGCACGTACAATGATACATTGAACATACAAATAACAAACAATTTATCATTCATCCACCAAACATTAGCGACCACTAATCATCCCCATGGTAAGCACTATTAGTCTATTACAAGACCCTTGAGGCAACCTAAAAGAAGAACGGGGAGGGGGCGGAAGAAATTAATATTTATGTTAAGGGAAAGGAAACTACTTATACACCTAATTTATTTCTATTAAAATTAACATCAGAACTGTTAATCCTTTGCATAAGGTCATGACTAATGATATTAGGATTAGCATGAGGTCATTTTATCATTCTGACTTGCCTCAAATTTCTACAAGAAAATTACTCCAATTCCTGCTTATGCAAATCATAGTTTCTAGAATTCCATCATTGAAAGTTGATTGAGCTGATGTTGCATGAGTCTGTAGTTGATCCTTTATTTTTCTGCAAAAATGGTCTTTGTTGTTTCCTTATACTTAATATTTGATAGGTGAGAAGATAATATGTATCAAAAAACAGTAGCTGCTCGTGGGTCCATTCTCGTTGTAGTAGCTGCTATTCGAGCTCTTAAAAAGGTCCTTTGATGTAATGAAGAAAGTTTACTTGTTAATGTTTCTCCCCTTTCTTTATATTATCTTTGCATGTTTATAATGAAATCTAATATTTAAACTTTCCAAGGCCGTGTTCATTTTTCTGTTTGGTTCATACATTTGTCTATTTATTTTTCTTTTCTCTTCTTTCAACTTAGACTAGATTCCAATATAAATTATTTACATTCTAGTTTGGGTTTGAAGCATCTTGGCCCCTCGTTGATGATTTTCGTGTTAGCATATTTCTTTTCAATTTGTCTTGTGATAGTTTAGTTCTCTATTAGTTTGATTTTGACCCTTAGTTATAAATAGATTTAATTGTTTCTCTAATAATAGTAGATAGATGTTTAATTTAGTTAATCTTCTTATTTTGCATCTTTTGTATCACTATAATCAGGATACTTTATTGTTTGGATCTAGTACGTTTTTATTTGAACATGTCTTTAGGTTAATATTATTATTATTTTATTATTTAAATTGGTCTTGAGTAAGTAATAGATCATGTTAGCTAGCCCACCTTTCCTTAACTAATTTATTCCATGTCTTCCATAATAATATCTTGTCCATAATTCTTGGCCTCACAATAATCTTAAGTAATTCATGAATATTCGTAGAATGCTTTAGGTGCGCTCTTAAATCTATTATCGTGATTATGTATATGTTCGCGTGACAGTTACGATTTCCAAAAATAAAGGCAAGGTATGCGTCCGCACAACTTTGACGAATCAATCTCAATAATAATAAAATGTTCTTAATTGTGTACGTACGCGTGACACCAAACAAATGAATACACACACGTGGTTCGTTTTAAGATAATTCCTTAATTACGAATAATCAAGCAATAAAAGCGGATAGATAAAACATGAAACCCAATAAAATATAGTTTATCCAAAAATAATATAAGTCAAATATAGTCAATAAAGCGACCGTGCTAGAACCACGAGACTCGGGGAATGCCTTACACCTTCTCCCTGGTCAACAGAATTTCTTACCCGGACTTTATTTTCGAAGACTAATTAAAATAGAGTCAAACCTTCCTTTGACTAGGGATTCAAATAAAATGTGACTTGGAACACCCAAAAAATCAATTCCAAGCGGCGACTCTGTAAACGATATAATCCATACTCAAGTTTGTCACTTCAATTGGAAAAACTCTTTAACCCACAATAATTCATAAAACATACATATCTTTTAGGGGTAAAAAGGGGTGTGACAGGTGCTTTGACTCGGCACAGAGTTAAAAAAAAAAAACTTTTAAAATTTGTGGTCTTAATAGCTTAAGGAGTAAAAGCTTTGTGGGGCCATGATATTTGTGTGGCTATAAAAACTTCTCATTAAGGGCACGTTGGGTAAAATGAAGAGTTTAAAATTGAATTATTTCCAAAATTAGAAACGTGTTATTTATTTTGAAATAAACTAAAAATGAAAGTATCTCATCTAATTTGAAACGGAGGGAGTAATAAAAAGATTCTTATTTGGACGACATAAATTTTCTTTTTGCCTTCGCCCTTGAATAAATTACAGGAGACGAAAGGGTCACAATATCTTTTACCTACTATTTTTTGAAAAATGACCTTTCAAATTAACCAAAAAAATAAAACAAGAAGAACGTCCAATACTCGATTAGAGCAAGTTTTTGAAAGAACATTCTAGAACAGAATAAAGCAAGTTATAAATGATTATTATCCTAATAATATGTTTATCTTTTTAAAACCTTCTCAAAATTTAATTTCAGAAAATTTCACAAAAATTAATTGTAAACGCCAAAATGATTCCAGAAAAAAGATAGAATTGGACATTACATGCTTTGTTTATTTGAAGAATTAACCCAAACAGTCGTCCACTCAACCGATTAAACTAAAAGTAGCCGGTATTAAAAGTGTATAATTATGTATAATGAATTCATATGCCTAAAAAAAGTAAACAATGAATATGGGCGGTTATTGGTGTAAAGATATCTATTTATTTTGTGTAAAAACTTAGTTGGAGATGTGTCGTCTAAATTAGGGTTGTTCATTTGGATCGGATACTCAATTTCGGATTTCGGATTTCGAATTTCAGATTTCGAATATTTGGATCGGATTTCGGATTATGTTTATTAAAATTTTGAATATTCGGATCGGATTCGGATTGGTATAATTGTAACCCAACCCGATCCGAAATTCAAAATTATTAGGGCATGTATAAATATTAAACTTTAATTTCGGATAGTCACTATTTCCTTTACATCTTCCTCCAAGTTATTACCTTTACAATTGTTGGATTTAGCTATGTTGACACCATAGTACTCTCATAATTGTAGAAACATGAATTTTTCTTACTCTATTGCCTCTTTTACAAAGAAAATATACATATGAGTTTGCAACTTTGAGGCATAATAATCCGATCTGAAATTCGAAAATCCGATCCGATTCAAATTTTAAAATTAGATTCGAATTGCATTTTGTCGAATCCGAATCCGAAATGTGCTAAATCCGATCCGATCCGATCCGATCCATGCACAACCCTAATCTAAATTAGTTCCCATTTGAAATATTACTACTTAAACTCCCTTTCCCGCTTTCGATAAAAATCTACATCTTTATTCAGCTCCCCAAAAAAACACTATAATTGGCCTTTAGACATATTTTGGGCAATTAGGCTTTCCTTTATTGAGTGTTTGATTTCCCATTACTAATTTCCCAAAAGGTAGGGAAATGTGAGTTGTCGTTTTGTTTGCTTATATATGTGATGTGACGACTCTAGATGTGAACATAAGTATTGACGACAAGAGAATATTGATAGTACAACATCTTTCACCTCAATTTTGAATTATTGACGTGGTCTGGTCGTACCATGGAGTGGTAGGTGGCGTTTATTTGGAAAAAAAAAACATGCAAGAAAATTTTCAAAGACACATCAAATATTTTCGATGTTTGCGAAAAAGTTAGATAAAGCCTAGGGTGTTTGATTGATCTAAGGACCACATGTCCATAGATTATTTTTTCTTCTACCTTTTTTTTTTTTTTTTTTTACGTTTTTAAAAAAATGTGTCTATCCATGAAAATTTATACAGAGTAAGTTTTTGGAGATTTTTGAAAATTGAGTTTTTTAATTCAAAGTTTTCTTAATTTTTTTTTCATTCATGTTGTCAAGTGAATGCATGTTCAAACATAATTTTAAATATTATTTTTCAACTTAACTCCAAATATTACTTTTCAAAATCACATATTTTTATGTCCAAACGCCTAGTAAAAACTTGGAAAACTTCGAAAATGTTTTCTACTAGCACATTTTGAAGACAAATACCACCTGGATGTAGAAGAAGTTTTGCCACTTAAGCACTAAATCGTGATCTGCTGCTGGCAAAATTAAAGAATACCAAATGCTTTCATTAGTAACTAATCAACCTTGATTCTGAAGTAATCCTGAAAATGAAGGAAGATAAAAATTAAAGAACATTAATCTCTTATTATTAATGATTGCAGGTGTTTATTGAAAAAGTTCAACTACCCAGCAGTTCAACACTTCAATTGAGAGGGCAACCAAGTAGAAAAATGAACAATGGCAGACATACATTTACAGCACCCAAAAAAAAAAACATGAAGACATACTCGCGAGTCATATATTAGCTTTAAAAAAAGAATTTTTCTTAACAAAAAAACTAACTATAATTAGTTTAACTGGCTTAAGCTTAATTCAACCATGATAACCTCAGCTTGTTACTTCTAGCCACTGCTCAACACTAGCGAAAATGTTGCTTTAAGGTTTTAAAAGCTGAATGACAGAATGAGTGCTTGGAAATGATTAAGGGATGTTCGTGAACAAAGTAAATAACGGGCAAAAAGTTCATACAAGTGAAGTTGAATGAGTGCTTGGAACAAAGTCATTAAGGGGCAAAAAAAACTCATACAAGTGAAGTATGACAACTTTAAAAATATCTAACTCGAGATCTAAAAAGAATTTGAACATTCAGAAATTTTATAATTCTTGAAATCTTGTTTCCAACGGTTTACTATTATTTAAAGTTTTCTATAAAATGTTTTATAGTAGTAGTATTTTATCTAAGCGCGATAGCAGGATGAAGTGTACTAGTGGCCACTTTTAAACTTGCTCTTTAAAATAATTTTATAATTTATAATGTATTTAAAAATTAGTCAATTTACATAAATTTCAGGACTAGTATCCTAAATTTGAAAATCGGGACTTAGTGGCCTGAATTTTTGAGGTGCTAAATTGAAATTTAGGACTAAGTGTCCTGAATTTAAGAACTTCTAATTTAAAATTCAGGGCATAAGATTCGAACTTCTGGACATAATTTTTTAACTTTAGGACACGATATCCTGAAGTATGAATTTTGAGGTTTAAACTTTAGGACAATGTATCCTGAAGTTTGAATGAATTGGCGAATCTTTAAGTACATTGTAAACTGTGGATATATTTTAAATAACGAACTTAAAATTAGTTACCTAGTGTCATTTTCACGCGATAGCCGGTAAAAGCCCCACTGCACGGCCAACGCACCCTTGATCCATCAGTTACTTGATTGCTCTCTTGATAGATGAACTGTGAGTTTAAGCAATTGCACACATGTTGTGAAATGGAATTCAAGTTTATGAGCTATAACAATGAGGACAGTTAGACCTTTGATTAATTAACATCTCTTTTTTTTTTTTCCAATTGACCTCCTCCTTTCTTAAGCAAATGAGGAAACTAGCGGAGGCAACTGTAGATCAAGAACAAGGAGAAAAGAAATACTCCAATTCAACTACAAACCCAAAAACATCCAAAGAAGTGTACGAAGAATTACAAAATGAGTCTTTGCCCTTTTCTTTTTGATTTCTTCCACTTTATTTTCCGGTGTATCACTTATTAAAAAGTGAAGGCCCTAGTGACTTAGCTTAGGAGTCATATGAGTTGAGAACTAGCTTAATATATATATGAGTTGCACTCCTTCTGCGGCTAATAACACCTAATGATTGTTGGATAATTTTATATTTTAGATAAAGAAAATTCAATAACAAAGGGTCACACGCTAAACAATTATAATAAAATTCTAAAGACCTCTAATATGAACGATCCTAAAAGATAAATGATAACACATGAAATATTTTAAATATTCAATTACAAGGCGGCTACATTGGGCAACTTTGGAAGTGCCATATAATAAGATTGATTTATCCTTGTAACTTATTTTAAGTTTTAATCATCAACTCACAATTATACAACTAAATTTAATTAAATATTAACTAAGCCCCTAATTTATACAATTAAAATAATTAAAATTGCTTAAATTTAAAAATATAGATAACTAACCTTGAAATGCTAGCAGCACCTAAGAGAAGCACCTAGGTCTTCCAAAATATAAAAATCCAAAATTACACAAATATATCAATTCACAAAGAGGGGCTAGAGTACAAATATGAGCTCTTCTAATATGAACAATCATAAATAATAAATGATAACATATGAAATATTTCAAAGGTTCAATGACAAGGCAACTCACAATTATACAACTAAATTTAATTAAATATTAACTAAATCCTAATTTGTACGATTAAAATAATTCAAATTACTTAAATTAAAAAATGTAGATAACTAACCTTGAAATGCTAGGATAAGGGGTTTGATTTTGGGTGGTGGAGGAGGCAGTGGTGGCGGAGGACGTAGAGGGGCCGACGGAACAGTGGCGGGGGAGGGGGAGGGAGACTTCTAGGTGCTTTATTTTTGGGTGAGGAGGGAGATATGAGTTGATTTTGGGTGGGGATTTGGAGGAATCGCGACAGTGGAGAGGAAAAGAAAAGAGATGGAAGAGAGATAGAGAAAAGAGAGAAATGGGGGGAAACCCCATGTAGTGCTAACCTAATTTAAAAATTTCCAATCGAAATCGGTCGGAAATTTCAGTCGGTAAGTTTAAGTAGCCTTTGACCCGTTTGACCAAGACCATTCCGATTGAAGTCGGTCGGTAATTTAATATTAAATTAAAAAATATTATTGAATTTAAATACCGACCGAAGTCGGTCGATAATTTCATTCTAGATTTAAAAAAGAATTTATTTAATTATAGATACTATATAATGTATAATTAATTGTGTATGTATATATATATATATATATATATATATATATATATATATATATATATATATATATATATATATATATTAAGTGTATTAACCCTGATCCCCTATTTACTGCTTTTCTCGTATCTTTTTTTGCTTATGTGACTTGTCGGGAAGTTTTGTTGTGGTTTCGGCGTGATTTGGGACACTTAGTCCCTAAAACGGAAGCTTAAGTCTCGGGATTTTGACCATAGTCGGAACTGTATAAAGACGGCTCTGGAATGGAGTTCCGTCGGTTCTGTTAGCTCTGTTGGGTGATTTTGGACTTAAGAGCGTATCTGGACTGTGAATTTGAGGTCTGTAGCTGATTTACGCTTGAAATGGCGAAAGTCGAATTTTTGGAGATTTTGTCCGGAAGTAGATTTTTTAATATCGGGGTCGGATTCCAATTTTGAAAGTTGAGTAGGCCCATAATATTGAATATGACTTGTGTGCAAAATTTAAGGTCAATCGGACGTGGTTTGGTATGATTCGGCATCGGTTGTAGAAATTTAAAGTTTCAAGTTCATTAAGTTTGGATTGGAGGGTGATTTGTATTTTTGTTATTGTTTGACGTGTTTTGAGGGCTCGACTAAGTTTGTGTGGTGTTTTAGTACTTGTTGGTATATTTGGTTGAGGTCCCTAGGGCCTCGGGTGTGTTTCAGATGCTTAACGGGTTGAATTTGGACTTAGGCAAATGGCTGAAGTTTTCTGGTTTCGTTGTGGTTTCGCACCTGCGGTGGGGAGACCGCAGGTGCGTACTCGCACATACGAAAGGAGGAACGCAGGTGCGGTTTGGTCAAGCTTGGTCTGTAGGCGCATGTGCGAGATTGGCCCGCAGAAGTGGAGCCGCATCTGCAGAGCTGGAGCGTGTGGATCGCAAAAGCGGAAGATATCCGTAGGAGCGGGCGCCCAGGTACGGCCCCTTGCTCGCAGATACGGACCCAGCCCCGTAAGTCATTTCCGCACCTGCGAGGGAAATTCCACTGGTGCGGCGTCGCAGGTGCGAAAGTAGGTTCGCAGATGCGGAATAACTGGGCAGAAAATACGATTTCGAGGGTTTGATTCCCATTTTGATTTTAAGATTTTGAGAGCTCGGTGTGAGGCGATATTTTGAGGTTTCTTCAAGAAGATTATTGGGGTAAGTAATTCTAACTCAGATTGGGCTATATTTCATGAATCTATTGCTATTTTCATCATCTAGTTAGGGATTTGAGTTGAAAATTTGGGAAAAAATGGTAAAAATTTGATAGACTAAAATTTCCAGTTTTGGAAGGTGATTTGAGGTAGGATACGAGTAATGCTTATATTATTGGACTCGTGAGTGGATGAGTGTTCATATTTTGTGACTTTTGTTGGATTTCGAGACGTAGGCCCGGGGGCCGGTTTGAGCCTATTTCGGATTTTGGCTTATAATTTCATGTTTTCTTATGGAATTGATTCTTTTAGCCTAAATTAATTATATTGTACTGTTTGTGGCTAGATTCGGGGCGTTTGTAGACTGATTCGAGGGGCAAAGGCATTTCATAGTAGGAGTTTTCGCGGTTTGAGGTAAATAACAATTTTAAATCTGGTCCCGAGGGTATGAAATCCCAGATTTCGGTATGATGTGATTGTTTTGGAGGTGACGCACATGCTAGGTGATAGGCGTGTGGGCGTGCACCGTTGGGGATCGTGACTTGGTCCGTCCCATGAGACTGTAAAGTCGAATAGCTTACTGTTAATTATATCTTCCCTCTGTCTTCTAAAAATATGACTGCCAGTCATGTTAGAAACTATGCTTAGGCCATATGATATCATTATTGGGACCCGCAGCAGTTGGGTACCCGTTGAATTAACTGCTATTTGCTGTCTTGAACTCAGTCACAGTTTTACTTGCGTGTCATATCTCTGTTTCCACTTGTTTTCTTATTGATACTTGTTATTATCTCTTTTGGACTGATTTGTATGATTTCTGAGAGCCCGAGAGGCTGGAGAGGCTAGTGACTGAGATAGGGCCTGAGTGGCGAGCTGTGAGTGTATATGGATCGGGTTGCACGTTACAACAAGCCTTATGGCTATTTATGAAATGTGGATCGGGTTACACGCTGCAACGAGCCTTATGGCTACTTATATGATTGGGTCGGGCTGCACGCCGCATCGATATAACGTTTGGGCTGAAGGAGCCCTTCCGGAGTCTACACACCACTAGTGATCGCAGGTACCTATTAAGTGTGGGTACTGAAGGCTGAGAGCCGAGTGATTGAGCTGTTGTGATGAGTTGAGTGACTGTTTCCCCGAGACGATGTACTTGCTTTTCATTTGTTGTTGCACTTACTTGCTATGTGTCATTGCTGTGAAATTTCTGAAGGATCTTATATCCGGATTACCTGAACTTGAACTGTATTAAACTGATTTGACTTAAACTGTCGGATTTGAAAGTATGTCTATTCTTTGCTGGAATCATTGAAAATGAATTATAACTGTGTAGCTCGTCACTATCTTCAGTTCCTTATTTATTATTGTTACTTACTGAGTTGGATGTACTCACGTTACTCCATGCATCTCGTGTGCAGCTTCAGGTGTTTCCAGACATGGTGGACGTTGATCTCGTGCGTGGTTGAGTATCGGAGTCTTATAAGGTAGTTGCCGCCGTTCGCAGTCCTTGTCCCTCCTTTCTTGTTATCTTTTCTTTCCTCTATTGGAATTTTTGGCACAGACGGTTGTAGACTCTGTTTCTAGACTAGTGGATTAGATGCTCATGATTTAGTGACACCCCAATGTCGGGCTATTTTTACGCACTTATGCTTTGGGTTTTACTCCGTTATTATGAAAATCTCCGGTTATTTTAAATGTCTTAATTCATTTATGTTAAATGTTAAAAGTGTTTTGGAAATGTCGGCTTGCCTAGTATCGCGATAGGCGCCATCACGACGGGTTAGGTTTTGGGTCGTGACAATATATATATATATATATATATATATATATATATATATATATATATATATATGCGACATCGCCGAATTGTATCAGCTCTATGTGATAATCTAGTTTTTCGGCGATGTGTCATCCTTTATAGTTGACCAGTAGATCAATTGAGAATAATTAGATTATACAGTCGATTTTCTATGTGATAATTTAGTTATTCTCTATCACATGATTAGTAATTTGCTCGGATACTTGACCAGTGTAATAATAAAAAATTCAATTATATCCGATTAACCTAGGATATACTTTTTTATCAGTTTAGTTAACCTATAACATGCACAATTCTTGATTTTAACTGACATGATATTATTGAGTTTTAATGTGTGAGCGATCGAGTCTAAGTATCGGCATCCAACACGCTAGAACATATTTCAAAGCAAAATGTATAGTGCTATAAGATGTAGTGCTATATTAAAACTTAAGTTGTAGCAACAACAACATATACTTGGTCAAATCCCACGATTGATTGATATATATATATATAATATTACAATTTAGGATGTTAAATATATGTAGATTGTAGATAATAATCTATAAATATTTGACTACGTTTGACCATTAATATCGACCGATATAGGTCGGGAAATTTATCAAATCTTTTTGAAAAATTATATTAGTTATGAAAAAATAAAAGAGAACATAGGCGTGAAAAATTTAATTTAATATTCCGACCGAAATCGGTCGGAAATGAGGAGCGTATTTTATTTTAACATTTTTAGTGCATAATAGCCATGTTTGACCACCTTTTGGTCAAATGTTGACCATATTCCGACCGATTGCTGTCGGAAATGTGATTTGTGTCAGATGCTACAGTATTTCGATATTATGGGACCATATTTACCGACCGATGGTGGTCGGTATATTTAATTGTAATTGATTCTTTGACTTTTGCGACCAAATTACACTCTTTCCGACCTCTTTCGACCGATTTTCCTTTCCGACCAATTTCGGTTGGTATGATTTGGACGAATTTTGACTGTTTTCTAGTAGTAACCTAGCATAGACAATAGCATTTTATTTCTGATCCTCTAATTTGTGGTTGGTATGAGTAGCAAAGGCAATCTACATAATAATAATAATAATAATAATAGAGCTTGGCAGCTAAAACGACACATATCCAGACGAAGTTCAGTAAATAAAGGTGAAATTTGGTTGATAGGTAAGATGAATCCCGAAAATAAAAGAATATTATTCAGTACGATGGCATACCTCTGAAACTTCATCATGGGGACAGTGACCGGTAGGGCTAATCTCATAAAATGGATCTTTAGGCAATTGCGTTTCACCCCAATTTTTTTTATTATAACTGCTACAGTAAAAAGGAACTTCAACCTTCTCATTTCAAACACATCAATTAGCATCTAAAATATACCACTTGCATACAATTTGGATACAAAGTTGTTGACGCATAAAATTTATATACAACTTGCATACAATTATATCATTTTATGACTTTTATATGTCGTTTATATATGTTTTGTATGTCGAATGTATATCAATGTAAGTACAATGATACATTGAACATACAAATAACATACAATTTATCATTCATCCACCAAACATTTGCGACCACTAATCATCCCCATGGTAAACACTATTAGTCTAGTACAAGACCCTTGAGGCAACCTAAAAGAAGAACGGGGAGGCCGGCTGAAGAAAGTAATATTTATGTTAAGGGAAAGGAAACTACTTATACACCTAATTTTTTTATATTAAAATTAACATCAAAACTGTTAATCCTTTGCATAAGGTCACTCATGATATTAGGATTAGCATGAGGTCATTTTATCATTCTGATTTGCCTCAAATTTCTACAAGAATATTACTCCAATTCCCGCTTATGCAAATCATAGTTTCTAAAATTCCATCATTGAAAGTTGATTGAGCTGATAATGCATGAGTCCGTAGTTGATCCTCTATGTTTTTGCAAAAATGGTCTTGTTGTTTCTTTATAGTTTGAATACGGTCAAAACCAAGTTCTGCCCATCGTGTGACTAATCGAGTTTGGGGCATGATGGGACCGAGGTTCGTCATTATAATATCGAGCTATGATGTGAAGTCGGGCTGCCGAGGTCGAACCCTTGAAACCGACCAAGGATAGGATCAGCCAAAATCGATACTGAGCCCAGATAGAGGTCGAGCAAATAGAGATCAATCGAGACCAAGAACGAGCCCAGTTAGAGGTCGAGTGAATAGAGGTCGATAACGATCGAGAGCGGCAGAGTTCGGGCTCGAGCCAAGGGACAAAAGAGCCGTTATGGCCGTATTTGGGGAGAGAATCTCGGCGAAAATCAAAGAAAAGCCAATTAATTAATCTATCATGGAATCCCCACTATGTATTTTTAATTATATCCAAAGTAGGATTCCTCCACTATATTAAGAATGGGTTATCATTGATTAAGGGGATTCATTTTCATTTTTTACAGACTCATTCATACATTCATTATCACATTCGGAGATTATTGAGATTTATATAACATATAGCACATATTGTCCTTTTTGGGCTTTTAATATTGATTCATCTTGCTCGCTTAGCAGTCATTCTCTATTCAATTTGGGTTTGTACTTATTCCTTTTTATAGTCAATATTCGATATATTTCCACTTATTTCCCCGATTTGTACCGATATATACCATATATCCTTAGATCTGTGTATAAATTTAACTCTATCCGTTTTTCGAGTAAACAGTTTAGCGCCCACCATGGGACTAAGGATAACAGTGGTTATTTAGTATGAATCTCTGCAAAACACACCATTTTACACTTGCTCTTGGAAGTATCTTTGATTTCAGGTTAAAAATGACGAACTCTTAATTAATGGCCCTACCTATCGATAACGAAGCTGGCCTTCAAGATGAGAACAACAACCTGACGACCGGGGATGAAAGGCCACTCATCGATCTCGTTGGAAGTCAGGCCGCAGATCCAATTGACGTTAATTCACATGTGGCCATCGAGGCGAACCAATGTTCCGATCCCAAAAACAACATTCATGGTGAAACTCGATCTGCAGTTCGGAATACCCAAAATGTTGGAGAAGACGGGATCAAAATGCTGCAAGCTCAACAGGTAGAAATAGCTTAGTTACAGAGCCAAACCCAGGCACCAAGCAGGGCCGAGCCCGGTCCACCCCGAGAAGTCACCCATAAAACGGGGCCAGTAAGATAAAATGAACAAGAATTGACGACTAATCCCGAAATTATTAAGATGCTCGAGGAACTGACAAAACGAATTGAATCAGGAGAAAAGAGGATTGAAGCAAACGACAAAAAAGTAGAAACATATGACTCCAGGATTGATCAGATCCCGGGGGTACCACCGGTATTGAAGGGCTTGGATTCCAAAAAATATGTACAAAAGCCTTTCCCCCTGAGCGCGGCTCCCAAACCGATCCTCAAGAAGTTCCGCATGCCCGAAATTCCTAAATATAATAGAACAACCGACTCTAATGAACATGTTACCTCTTACACATATGCCATTAAAGAGAACGACCTAGAAGATGACGAGATCGAATCCATATTACTAAAGAAGTTCGGTGAAACCCTATCAAAGGGTGCAATGGTATGGTATCATAATTTACCACCTAACTCTATTAATTCTTTTGCTATGCTTGCAGATTCTTTCGTAAAAGCACATGTCGGAGCCATAAAGGTCGAGATCAGGTAGTCGGACCTTTTCAAGGTAAGGCAAAAAGATAACGAGATGCTAAGAGAGTTCGTATCTCGTTTCCAAATGGAACGAATGGATCTACCACCTGTCATGGATGATTGGGCTGTTCAAGCTTTCATTCAAGGACTGAACAAACGAAGCTTGATGGCTTCACGATAGTTGAAGTAGAACTTGAAAGAGTACCCGGCTGTTACCTGGGCTGATGTACACAATCGATATTAATCAAAGATTAGAGTGGAAGACGACCAGTTAGGTTCTGTGTCCGTTATTAAAAGGGACACCGACCGAGAACCAAGGTCGAACAAAGACCGATATCGGCCGTATAACGGAGATCGCAGGGGTAGTGAACCTGCACGTAACCCCGTATGAGGCGAAAGAAGAAGTGATCGAGGTCAGGGGTCTCGGGGGTTGATGAACAAGAATGGGTTCGACAGGCATACCGGACCTAAGGAAGCACCATGGTTATCAGAATATAACTTCAACATCGATGCATCTGCCATCATGTCGGCTATCAAACGCATCAAAGATACTAAGCGGCCTCGGCCTCTGCAGCCCGATACAGCCTAGAGAAATCCCAATCAAATATGCAAGTATCATGGCACCCATGGCCACGGAACTGAAGACTACAGGTAGTTGAGAGAGGAGGTAGCCCGATATTCAATGAAGGGCACCTTCGAGATTTTTTATGCGACCGGGCCAAAAACCATTTCAAAAATAGAGATTTCAATAGGCAAAACGAACAAGAAGAGCCACAACACATCATCCACATAATCATCGGAGGAATAGATGTCCCCCAGGGGCCGATGCTTAAACACACTAAGATGTTGATTGTAAGAGAGAAGCGGTCTCGGACTCAGGATTACACACCTAAAGGAACCTTATCCTTTAGTGACGAAGACGGGGAATGAATCATGCAACCCCATAACGATGCACTGGTAATATCTGTACTTATGAATAAAACTCAAGTTAAGCGTGTGTTAATTGATCCAGGTAGTTCAGCCAACATTATTCGATCAAGGGTCGTAGAGCAACTCGGTATGCAGGACTAGGTCGTGCCCGCAACACTGATACTAAACGGATTCAATATGGCATGTGAAACTACTAAGGGCGAGATAATATTTCCGGTAAATTTGGCTGGGACCATCCAAGAAACAAAGTTCCACGTGATCGAGGGCGATATGGGATATAACGCCCTGTTTGGGAGGCTATGTTCCCTTAACCCTTCACTAGGTTCTAAAATTCCCAACACCAGAGGGAATCAAAACAGTCTACGGGGAGCAACCGACCGCAAAGGAAATGTTTGTCGTCGATGAAGTGATTTTGATATCATCATTATCAACGACAAAGGGATCAGATTCGAAGGAGAAATGGGACACCAAATAGCAATTACAAACGTCAGCCTCGACCCAACTAGAGAAATAGGAGACTGACGAAGATGATGATTATGGGATCCCTCGATCCTTCATAGTCCCCGATGATTCCGACGCTATCAAATCAATGGTTGAAGAATTAGAGCAAATCACGCTAATCAAACATCTGCCCGAGCAAAAGGTATACCTGGGCACGGGGTTAGATCCCGAGCTCAGGAAAAAGCTTATTCAATTTCTTATAGCTAACATGAACTGTTTCGCTTGGTCCCATCTTTACATGACAGGGATCCCACTAGAAATAACCACTCATAAACTAAGCTTGGATTCGAAATTCCACCCGGTAAAGCAAAAAAGAAGACCCCGGTCCGTGGTCAAACATACCTTCATCAAGGACGAGGTAACAAAACTTCTTAAAATAGGATCCATTCGAGAAGTAAAATACCCCAAATGGCTAGAAAATGTGGTGGTAGTCCCTAAGAAGGGAAACAAACTTAGAATGTGTATAGATTACAAAGATTTGAACAAAACATGCCTTAAGGATTCTTTTCCTTTGCCTAATATCGATCGTATGATCGATGCCACGGCTGGCCACGAGACTCTCGATTTTCTCGATGCCTACTCCGGGTACAACCGGATACAGATGAACCTAGAGGATCAGGAAAAGACGTCATTTATCACTACGTACGGTACCTACTATTATAACGTAATGCCATTCAGTCTAAAAAAATGCTGGTGTAACTTATCAACGCCTAGTAAATCGAATGTTTGAAAATCAAATAGGAAAATTAATGGAAGTTTATATTGATGACATGTTAGTTAAGTCCCTGCGAGCAGAGGACCATTTAAAGCATCTGCAGAAAATTTTCGACATACTGAGGGAGTACAATATGAAGCTCAATCCCGAAAAATGTGCATTCGGGGTTGGATCAGTCAAGTTCCTTGGTTTCATGGTGTCTAATCGAGGAATTGAGATCAACCCCGATAAAATCAAAGCTATCGAGGACATCACGGTAGTAGATATAGTAAAGGCCGTGCAGAGGCTAACGGGACGGATAGCCGCCTTAGGACGATTCATTTCAAGATCCTTAGATAGGAGCCACCAATTTTTCTCACTGCTTAAGAATAAAAGCAACTTTGCATGGACTCTGGAATGTCAGCAAGCTTTGGAAGAACTAAAGAGGTATTTATCAAGCCTATCGCTGCTCCATACCCCGAAAGTGGACGAACAACTTTTCCTGTACTTAGCTGTCTCGGAGATAGCGGTAAGTGGAGTTCTGGTTCGTGAATAATGAGGTTCGCAATTCCCTATTTATTATGTGAGTCAAACTTTAGGCGAGGCCGAAACTAGATATCCACACTTAGAAAAATTAGCGCTTGCTTTAATAAGCGTCTCTAGGAAACTAAAACCATATTTCCAGTGTCATCCGATACATGTTGTAACAACTTATCCTCTTCAAAATATTTTACACAAACCCGAGCTTTCAGGTCGATTGGCCAAATGGGCCATAGAAATCGACTGGTACGATATTGAGTATCGACCCCGAACCGCTATCAAATCTCAAATCTTAGCGGCCTTCGTGGCTGACTTTATGCCGGCCTTCGTACCCGAGATTGAATAAGAACTATTGATTAAATCGGGTACCTCTTCGGGAGTCTGGACCCTCTTTACGGATGGTGCTTCAAACGCGAAGGGGTCCGGCCTGGGTATCGTACTAAAATCACCCACAGGTAATGTAGTTAGACAATCTATCAGAACTACAAAATTGACTAACAATGAGGCCGTGATTGCAGGTCTCGAACTAGATAGAAGCTTGGGAGCTGAGGTCGTAGAGGCTAAGTGTAATTCCCTCCTCGTGGTAAACCAAGTTAACGAGACTTTTGAAGTACGAGAAGATCGAATGTAGAGGTACTTGAATAAATTACATGTGACTTTACATCGATTTAAGGAATGGAAATTGCAACACGTACCTCTAGAACAGAACAACGAGGTCGACGCTCTTGCAAGCTTAGTTTCATCAGTCGAAGATGACGAATTCAACTCGGGGACTATTGTAAAACTCATAAGATCAGTGATCGAAGAAGGTCACACTGAGATAAACTCCACAAGTCTAACCTGGGATTGGAGAAACAAATATATAGAGTACTTCAAGAACGGGAAGCTTCCATCAGATCCAAAGGAATTGAGAGCTCTGCGTATAAAAGCAACACGGTTCACCATGTTTGAAGATGGGACGCTGTTTAGAAGGACGTTCGATGGACCATTGGCAATATGTTTAGGACCAGGTGATGCTGATTACATCCTACATGAAATTCACGAGGGAACTTTTGGAAACCATTCCGGTGCCGATTCACTCGTTCACAAAGTAATCAGAGCAGGGTATTATTGGACTGATATGGGCAAGGATGAGAGGGAGTTCGTTTGAAAATGCGACAAATGCCAAAGATATGCGCCCATGATTCATCAACCCAGGGAGCTGCTCCACTCGATCCTATCTCCATGGCCTTTCATGAAATGAGGAACGGCCCCAGGTAAAGCTCAGTTCATTTTATTAGTGACTGATTACTTCTCTAAATGGGTTGAAGCACATGCTTTCGAGAAAGTCAGAGAAAAAGAAGTGATAGATTTCATTTGGGAAAACATCATATGTCGATTCAGGATACTATCTGAAATTGTATGTGATAATAGAAAACAATTCATTGGCAGCAAAATAACTAAATTTTTCAAGGATCACAAGATCAAAAGGATCCTATCAACACCTTATCAGCTCTGCGGTAACGGACAAGCCGAATCGACCAACAAAATCATCATCCAAAATCTTAAGAAGAGATTAACCGTTGCCAAAGGAAAATGGAGAGAAATATTACCCGAGGTCCTATGGGCATACCGCATAACATCGTAATCCAGTACCGGAGCAACACCATTCTCGTTGGTTTATGGCGCCGAAGCCCTTATCCCTGTTGAGGTCGGAGAACCTAACATCAGGTTTCGATATGCAACAAATGAGTCAAGTAACGAGACCATGAATACGAGCCTAGAATTATTGGATGAAAGACGAGAAACCGCTCTTGCCTGATTGGCCGCCCAAAAACAGCGAATTGAATAATCGAAGAACCAATCTTCGACATTTTAAAATCGGGGACTTGGTGCTAAGAAAAGTCACCCTCAACATCCAAAATCCGAATGAAGGGAAACTGGGTCCGAACTAGTAAGGACCATATCAGGTTCTCAAAATCATTGGAAAAGGATCCTACAAGCTCGGTGTGATAAACGGCAAACAGCTACCGAGCAATTGGAACATATCGCACCTAAAACGATACTACTACTAAGGTACGACCCTCCCATGTTCATTTGTATTTCGAAATTAACCCTCACAAGTGTTCGACTAGAAACAGGGATGGATTCTTCAACTCGAAGCCTTTAGGTCTGAAAGCACGTGTTGCACTCTTTTTCCCTTAGACCGGTTTTTTCCCAAATGGGTTTTTTGGTGAGGTTTTTAATGAGGCAACCATTGATTGTGCTAACCTATGACAATTCAATAGTGTCTGAGGCCTCTTTACAATCAACCTCGAATTCTGGGGGGCATTACACTCGAATATATCAAGTTCGATGCAAGGAAATTACTTCATGGCAACAAGGTCTCGATAGAAAAAATTTGTAAGGGCCAAATGGTCAAACGAACCATGCCTGCGTAGTTTGCTTAAGCCCTGACACAAATCATGTATGCATGTATTATGACCTATAAAAAGAAATTTCTTCTTTACCGACATCTCATATCTCAGAAAGATTCTTCTGCTCCATATTCTCGATCTATTATGCAAACAGGCTTAATGGCCGTCCATGAATGGCGTTCGAACCATAACCCCAAATCGGAACTATGTGAATAATGCCTAAGGGTTGTTTTTTACTTCGAGTTCGAGAAAATACTCACTTGACCATAAAGCCTAAGGGCTACCTTAATTCGAGTTCGAGAAATATTCTCACTCGACTGTAAAGCCTAAGGGCTACATTAGTTCGAGTTCTAGAAAACACTCACTCGACCATAAAGCCTAAGGGCTACCTTAATTCGAGTTCAAGAAATCATTCTCACTCGGCTGTAAAGCCTAAGGGCTACATTAGTGCGAGTTCTAGAAAACACTCACTCGACCATAAAGCCTAAGGGCTACCTTAATTCGAGTTTGAGAAATCATACTCACTCGACTGTAAAGCCTAAGGGCTACATTAGTTCGAGTTCGAGAAAACACTCACTCGACCATAAAGCCTAAGGGCTACCTTAATTCGAGTTCGAGAAATCATACTCACTCGACTGTAAAGCCTAAAGGCTACATTAATTCGAGTTCGAGCAAACACTCACTCGACCATAAAGCCTAAGGGCTACCTTAATTCGAGTTCAAGAAATCATACTCTCTCGACTGTAAAGCCTAAGTTCTATGTTAATTCGAGTTCGAGCAAATACTCACTCGACCATAAATCCTAAAGGCCATTTTTTACATCGAGTTCGAGCAAACACTCACTCGATCATAAAGCCTAAAGGGCTGTTTTTTACTTTGAGTTCGAGAAAACACTCACTCGACCATAAAGCCTAAGGGCTATTTTTTACTTCGAGTTCGAGCAAACACTCACTCGACCATAAAGCCTAAGGGCTATTTTTTTACTTCGAGTTCGAGCAAACACTCACTCGATCAAAAGGCCTAAGGGCTACACTAGTTCCATTTTGATCAAATTATCTAAACCCCGACCTTAGAAAATAACTTCGCAATTTTATAAGGCAGAAAGGAAGAAAGTTTTTTATACATATCAAAAATCATTCACAAGGGCAGCATAGCCCGATCAAATCTCTTTACAAAAGACCAAAACAGTCTTATAAGAAACGAAAAAAATACAAAAGGACTTAGTCCTCTCTAGGAGGATCATCTTCGCCCTCGAGGTCCCCTTCGCTGTCAGATCCACTCGTACTCCCAGTATCATCATTAGGAAAATCCAACAATCTGGTTTCGGCTTCAAGCTCCTTAGATTTTTCGATCTCAACTGTAAGATCAAAGCCACGAGCATGGATCTATTCAAGAGTCTCCCTTCGACACTGGCATTTAGCATGCTCAGCAACCCAGTTTGCTCAAGCCTGAGCAGCCTCAGCAACCTCCTTTGCTCGAACCTGAGCAGCTTCGGCATCAAATCGATAAACAGATACCATTGCATCAACATTGGCCATGGTTTTCTCGACTTCCTATTTGGCCGCTGCAAGTTCCTTGGCCAGCTTCTCTCTATCAAAATTTGCTGAGCTCAACCGAGACTGGAACTCCTCTATTTTGTTGGCTTGCACCAAGGTTTTCACTTTCAAGCTTCAGAGTTGGGCCTCAGCCGAAGCCAGTTGAGTTCGGGCAGTCTCCTTTACTAAGGCGAGGCGGTCCATGTTCTCCTTCCATTCCCCGGCCTCCGATTTCACTGCGTCCATTTCAACACGAAGCTGCTTAATCACATCAAACCTTTGCTTGACCTGCGAGACCGAACTGTTAGCTATCACTCCCGAGTTAATATCATAAAATTCAAAGATTCTTCTTACCTGCTCGGCCAGCTCAGTTTGTTCTCTCCGGGATGCTTCCAGCTCGGCCCGAAGTCCTTTTACTTCTCCTTCTCTCTACTCACTGATAAGCTTTAAAGCATCTCTCTCCTCAGTAAGCCTTCGAACTTCGGCTTCGTACCGGCTCAGCTCCCCTCAGGATTGGAGAAAAGCCCCGTAATAAAGCACAGAAGCCTACAAAAATAAAAGGAAGGGATTATACAAGGAAAGAAAAACACAAGTATGAAAATTAACAAAGACAGTATGAACTTACCCGGTTCAGGGCCTGTTGGGCTTCATTGAAAGGGCAAGGCGCCCCCATCTCACTCGAGCCCTTCTTTGAAACGTCTAAGTCACCCGGACCGGTGGAATCTTCTACCCTGATAAAATAACTACAGAAAGGATCCTCCCCTCCATGGGCTCCTTCCCCGTGACAAATATTCACTGCTTGAGTGTCACGTATCATCGTTTGGGAGAAAGAAGGGAAAGAGGGAGAATCCCCGATCTCTATGCCCCGAGTAGGTCCTTTTGAGCGCCGCCTCCGTCTTGGGGAGCCTCAAGCTCAGTTTGCACACCGGCATCCGCAGCTTTTTCGATAGTCTCTTTGCCCTGAGGCAAAACATCTTCAGTCTCCCTCGGCTCGGGAACTTGGGTTGAAGTCCCCTCCTTGACCTCATCAAGCTTGGTCGGAGCAGTATCAACTCCTACCGACATCGAAGTATTCTAAGAATCGGTGCTAGCCCAAGCATGGGCCAACAACCCGGAATCACTTTGTTCTTCTTCAATCAAAGGGATTGTATTCAGGACCGACTCTATAGTCAAAGGTATTGTATTCACCTTAGGTTTACGAACCGCTCATTTTTTGGGTTTTTGACCCTTGGAGTCCGAGGCTCTTTTTCTCTTAATTACCTTCTTTGGTTTTGAGATAGGCGGTAAAACTTCTTCATAACCTGATGGGGGTCTCGTAACCATATCTTTTCCGGGACCTACAAAGAAAGAAAGGTAAGTAAAAGTTACGCTTGAAAAAAGACTTGAACAGACCGGTGAGCCAAGAGGAAGGTTTAGCATGAGTACGAGCCTCCCATCGGCCCTTTGACAAATCGTGCCATGTGCGCTCGACATATGTTGACATCGAAACCAGGCTCCTGACCCAGTTCTCGAGATGGGGAACTGCACCCAGCATCCAAGCAACGGATGTGTCAAGAAAACACTAATAAGAAAAAATGAAGAAAAAACAATAACAAAAAATAGAATCACACTTATGGTTCATATTCCATTTCTCGGGAAATGGCATACTCTCAGCCGGGATTAGGTCCGAGGTATTCACTCGAACAAACCGGCTCATCAAAACCCGATCTTTGTCTTCATTTATGCTCGAGGTGAATGCCTTGGTTGCCCCGTGTTGAAGCTTTATCAGCCCTCCTCGGTAAAGACGAGGGCTATACAATCTTACGAGGTGATCGAGGGTGAAGGGAAGCCCGTCGATTTTGCCCACAAAGAAATGGAGCAGTACTACAATTATCCAGAAAGAAGTATGTATTTGGCCGAGGGTCACTTGGGACTTCTTGCAGAAGTCGATGATGACCGGTAGTGATCACTCAAGTAACCACTCAAGTACCCTTCCACGCAGGTAGTGATCGCCTCTTCCGGTGCCGGTATCACGACCTCTTTGTTTTCCCAACCACCATCTTTCTTCACCAAATCGAGAAAGCTTTTAAGTATCGAGCATATATATCTCGATACCGGTTCACATCGACCAGCAAGATGAGGGTTTCACGACTTTAAAATTGATATCGATAATGCATCCCCCGGGAATGAGTTCTTCAAGGCGTGGCTCCACCACCGGTTTCTCACCGGCCGATCAAGATGAGGAAGCAACCTCTTTCTGAGGAACGATTTTAGATATCTTGGCCATCTATATTTTCAAGAACAAAAAGGATGAGAAATTTGAATATTTTGGTGTTTGGTGAAGAACAAGCAAAGAAACTTTTAAAATCTGGAAATAGAGAATTTTGGTGAAGGTGAAGAACTGTGAAGTTTGGAATGAGAAGTGTTAAAAGTAAAAGTTCAGAATAATGGAGAAGGGGGATTATTTATAGATTTCACAATGACGGTTCAAAATTTGTAGTGGCCGACCATCTACTGACGTGTATTTAATGACTTGGTAACTGAACCGACAGGACATTTATCACAGACGTCACAATCAGGCTCGACGCAGACGTCCGTGTGTATCTAATAAGAGGTTGAAAATTATATCGTTTCTCGCCACATTCTTTCCGAGAAACGAGGGGACTATCTGTCTACGGTCAAAACCAAGTTATGCTCTTCATGTGACTAATCAAGTTTGGGTCATGATGGACCGAGATTCGTCATTGTAATATCGAGCTATGATGTGAAGTCGGGTTGGTGAGGTCGAGCCCTTGAAACCGACCAAGGACGGGATCAGCCAAAATCAATATCGAGCCCAGATAGAGGTCGAGCAAATAGAGACCAATCGAGACCGAAATTGGCCGAGACCAAGAACAAGCCCAGATAGAGGTCGAGCGAATAGAGGCCAATCACGATCAAGAGCGGCCGAGTTCGGGCTCGAGCCAAGGGACAAAAGAGCTGTTACGGCCATATTTGGGGAGAGAATCTCGACGAAAATCAAGGAAAAGCCAATTAATTAATCTATCATGGGATCCGCACTATGTATTTTTAATTATATCCAAAGTAGGATTCCTCCACTATATTAAGAGTGAGTTATTATTGATAAAGGGGATTCATTTTCATTTTTTACAGACTCATTCATACATTAAATATCACATTCGGAGATTATTGAGATTTATATAACATATAGCACATATTGTCCTTTTTGGACTTTTGGTATTGATTCATCTTGCTCGCTTAGAAGTCATTCTCTACTCAATTTAGGTTTGTACTCATTCCTTTTTATAGTCAATATTCGATATATTTTCACTTATTTCCCCGATTTGTACTGATTTATACCACATATCCTTAGAACTGCGTATAAATTCAACTCTATCCATTTTTCGGGTAAACATAGTTAATATTTGATAGGTGAGAAGATAATATGTATCAAAAACAGTACGAATTATCTTCTCTCGATAATTTTGTAGTTGTACAAATAACGATGTGCGGTGGTGGCTAGCGATAGAGGTGGTTATTAGTGGTGGACCCTAACTACTTAATTAGAAATAAGAAAAGAAGTGGTTAATTATCTAATTTTCCCAAATTAATTACCCGACTATCCATTATTAGGGAGAAGACTAATACTTGCTTCATATTTCCTTGTAAACTTTTTTGTTGTATTCTCAAGTGTAATAAACCTTTTTCATCTATCTTTCTCACTTCATAATAAGATTTTATGTGTCCATTGAATATTTTTCTTCGATTTATTGTACTTTTTGGAATAGGAATAAGATCGAAATCATTACAAATCAAGGTCGAAACTCTTGATCGCAAGAAAAAAACAGTTAAGACTCCACGTATATAAGTTCAAAATTCCAATTCTGAATTTTTGTATGTGTTTGAATTTTTTGATTTTGGAATTTGTTAAATCTTATTCTTTTTATGCGTAAAATGTGTTGTTAACATTGATTTTCAAAGATTTGTGGTAAGAAAAGCATAATCCACCATTGAAGGACCTTAAAGCTTGAAACCCATAAACTGAGATTATTGAGATTGTAGTTATTTGAAAAGTTGTGTAACCACCGGATCAGTCATTTTTCTTTCTAGATTCCCGTTCCCCTATTTAAGACTTCTCATATATGATTTTACTATTTTATGACTTGCGGAGATGATTGGTTTGGTTTTGGAAGGGTTCGGACTGAATTCGAAACACTTAGTTCCATAAAAATGGTCTAAGGTGGCCAAGTTTGACTTGAGTCAACACTTTGAGTGAACGACCTCGGAACCAAAATTTGAATGTTTCTATATGTAATGACCCAACCTGTTATTTTAACTTTTAGAATCCCGTTCCCTAAAATAAAACTTTTCTTAGGTGCTTGTAATGATTTATGACTTGCGGGGATGGTTGGTTCGGGATTTGGAAGTGTTTGAGGTGAAACCGGAACACTTGGTTCCTTAAGTTGGCCTTAAAGTGCTAAGTTTGACTTCGGTCAACATTTTGGGAAAATGACCCCAGAATAGAATTTTGATGATTCCAACAGCTCCGTATGATGATTTTGGACTTAGAAGCGTGATCGGAATTTTATTTGGAAGTCCGTAGTGAAATTAGGCTTGAAATGGCTAAAATAAGAATTTAAAGTTTGAAAGTTTGACCGGGGAGTTGACTTTTTGATACCGGAGTCGGAATCCAGTTCCGAAAATTTTTATAGCTCCATTATGTAATTTATGACTTGTGTGTAAAATTTAAGGTCAATCAGAGTTGATTTGATAGGTTCCGACATTGAATATAGAAGTTGAAAACTCTTAGTTTCATTAAGCTTGAATTGGGGTATGATTCATGATTTTAGAGTTGTTTGATGTGATTTAGAGGTTCGACTAAGTTCGTATGATGTTTTAGGAGTTGTTGGTATATTTGGTTGAGGTCCCGAGGGCCTCGGGTGAGTTTCGGATGGTTAACGGATCAAAAATTTGAGTTAAAAAGCTGCTTCAATTTTTCCTCTTCTGTTGGACATTCTGGGCTGTGATCAAGCCCAGATATCGGGCCAGATATCGAGCCCAGATATCGAGCCCAGGTATCGAGCCCAGGGTTGACTAGGTACAGGCTCGAGCTAGTGTATCGAAGCCATGATCGAAGGTCCAACTCGAGGGCCATGATCGAAGGTCCAGCTCGAGGGCCATGATCGAAGGCAAGGTTCGAGGGCCAGGATCGAGACCCAATATCGAGGGTCACAATCGAAGGCTCAAGATCGATGCCATGATTGAGGCTATGATCGAAGGCCCAACCTCGATACCCTGATTGAGGCCATGACCGAGGTCCAGGCTCGAGCCTGTGATCGAAGCCGCGATCGAAGGCAAGGCTCGAGGGCATGATCGAAGGTATGGCTCGAGGGCTAGGATCGAGACCCAAGCTCGATGCCCTGATCAAAGGCACAACCTCGATACCCTAATCGAAGGTACATGTTCGATGCCGCAATCGAGGCCCAGTTCGAGGACCAGTTCCGAAGGCTGCTAGGCAATTTTATAAAAAGAGGGCATTCGTCCCATTTGCCATTTTTGACGAACTTGAGCTTGAGCAGAGACGTCTTTTGGCAGATTTTCAAGGGAAAAACATTGGGGTAAGTGATTCTAACTCGGATTTGGTCTACATATACAAGTGCATCATTGTTTTTCACAATTTAATTAGTGTTTTGAGATTTGAGATTTGAAAAAGTTTAGAAATCTCATAGAAACGAATTTTTGAGATTTCGGTATCGATTCGGAGTCGGAATTGAGTGAAACTGGTATGGTTGGACTCGTAATTGAATGAGTTGTCAGATTTCATAACTTTTGCTGGATTCCGAGATGTGGGCCCCGCGGGAGAATTTTTAATTAATTCGGAATTTTTATTAAAAATGTAGTATTTCTTTATAGAATTTATTTCCTATAATTTTAATAATTGCATCGAACTATTTTGGCTAGATTCGAGCCAGACAGAGTTGGATAATCGTGGAAAAGCCAAAATTGTGCATTTAATTGGAGCAAGACGAGGTAAGTCTCTTGTCTAATCTTGTGAGGGGAAAATTACCTCATAGGTGATTAAGATTGAATAATTATTGCTAATTGTGGGGGCTACGTACGTACAAGGTGACGAGAGTTCGTGCGTAGCTACTATTAATGCTAAAGCCCGGGTAGTTTAGGATACAAAGTATGTATTACTTGTGTAAATTGTATTCTTTGATTAATTAATATTAATTGATATATATAAATATATTGTGAATTGTTTGATAAAGATATTAATGGATGAAAATCTCATAGGCTTGATTTTCTATTTATATCAATTAATTGTCAAAAGAAATTGTTCTCCTCCCAAATTTATCTTATAATAAGCATATTGTCCTTCCGGAGGCACATAAGAAAATGTCCTCCTTTCTTGTGGAGCGGGCCGAATGCCTCGGCAGGATATATGCATCTATGGATCGCGCCGCACGTCCCTCGGCAGTGTAGACGACACTCTGGATCGGGCCGTACGTCCTCGGCATAAATCGTGCTTAATAATAATAATAATTATACTTTAATAATTTATTTCAGCTTGTAAAGCTAAGTAATAAATTGGAAAATTCTTGGAATTTAATGAATTATTATTCTTGCTTGTTTAGAAATTAATTGTTACTCCTGTAAATGAGATTTAATTGATAAATTGGAATTTATTTGAATTAAAGGAATTTAATTAATATATTGAGAATCGTTACCTTTGAAGGAATTTGATTATTTTCGCTGATTAAATAAATTATTTGTAAATTCTGTAAATCATGCTGATTTGAATATCTTAATTTTATTTCAATTATTATTGACCCATAGTGAGTGTCAAAGTCGGCCATCTCGTCTCTACCACTTCGAGATTAGGCTTGATACTTACTGGGTACACGTTGTTTACGTACTCATACTACACGTTGTAATGATCCAACCTGTCATTTTAACTTTTAGAACCCCGTTTCCTAAAATAAAACTTTTCGTAGGTGCTTGTAATGATTTATGACTTGTGGGGATGGTTGGTTCGGGATTTGGAAGTGTTTGAGGTGAAACTGGAACACTTGGTTCCTTAAGTTGGCCTTAAAGTACTAAGTTTGACTTCGGTCAACATTTTGAGAAAATGACCCCGGAATAGAATTTTGATGATTCCAACAGCTCCGTATGCTGATTTTGGATTTAGGAGCGTGATCGGAATTTTATTTGGAAGTCCGTAGTGAAATTAGGCTTGAAATGGCTAAAATAAAAATTTAAAGTTTGAAAGTTTGATCGGGGAGTTGACTTTTTGATACCGGAGTCGGAATTCAGTTCCAAAAGTTTTCATAGCTCCGTTATGTAATTTATGACTTGTGTGTAAAATTTGAGGTCAATCGGAGTTGATTTGATAGGTTCCGACATTGAATGTAGAAGTTGAAAACTCTTAGTTTCATTAAGCTTGAATTGGGGTATGATTCATCGTTTTAGCATTTTTTGATGTGATTTAGAGGTTCGACTAAGTTCGTATAATGTTCGACTAAGTTCGTATGATGTTTTAGGACTTGTTGGTATATTTGGTTGAGGTCCCGAGGGCCTCGGGTGAGTTTCGGATGGTTAACAGATCAAAAATTTGAGTTAAAAAGCTGCTGCAATTTTTCATCTTTTGTTGGACATTCTGGGCTGTGATCGAGCCCAGATATCGAGCCAGAATCGAGCCCAGATATCGAGCCAGATATCGAGTCCAGGTATCGAGCCCAGGGTTGACGAGGTACAGGCTCGAGCTAGTGTATCGAAGCCATGATCGAAGATCTAACTCGAGGGCCATGATCGAAGGTCCAACTCGAGGGCCATGATCGAAGGCAAGGCTCGAGGGCCAGGATCGAGACCCAATATCGAGGGTCACAATCGAAGGCTCAAGCTCGATGCCATGATTGAGGCTATGACCGAAGGCCCAACCTCGATACCCTGATCGAGGCCATGACCGAGGTCCAGGCTCGAGCCTGTGATCGAAGCCCCGATCGAAGGCAAGGCTCGAGGGCATGATCGAAGGTATGGCTCGAGGGCTAGGATCGAGACCCAAGATCGATGCCCTGATCAAAGGCACAAAGTCGATGCCCTGATCGAAGGCACATGTTCGATGCCGCGATCGAGGCCCAGTTCGAGGACCAGTTCCGAAGGCTGCTGGGCAGTTTTATAAAAAGAGGGCATTCGTCCCATTTGCCATTTTTGACGAACTTGAGCTTGAGCAGAGATGACTTTTGGCCGATTTTCAAGGGAAAAATATTGGGGTAAGTGATTCTAACTCGGATTTGGTTTACATATACAAGTGTATCATTGTTTTTCACAATTCAATTAGTGTTTTGAGATTTGAGATTTGGAAAAGTTTAGAAATCTCATAGAAACGAAATTTTGAGATTTCGGTATTGATTCGGAGTCGGAATTGAGTGAAACTGGTATGGTTGGACTCGTAATTGAATGGGTTGTCGGATTTCATAAATTTTGCCGGATTACGAGATGTGGGCCCCGCGGGCGAATGTTTAATTAATTTCGGGATTTTTATTAAAAATGTAGTATTTCATTATAGAATTTATTTCCTATAATATTTAGTGATTGCATTGAATTATTTTGGCTAGATTCGAGTCAGACAGAGTTGAATAATCGTGGAAAAGCCACAATTGTGGATTAAATTGGAGCAAGACGAGGTAAGTCTCTTGTCTAATCTTGTGAGGGAAAAATTACCTCATATGTGATTAAGATTAAAAAATTATTGCTATTTGTGGGGGCTACGTACGTATGAGGTGACGAGAGTCTGTGCGTAGCTACTATTAATGCTAAAGTCCGGGTAGTTTAGGACTCAAAGCATGTATTACTTGTGTAAATTGTATTCTTTGATTAATTAATATTAATTAATATATATGAATATATTATGAATTGCTTGATAAAGATATTAAAGGATGGAAATCTCATAGGCTTGATTTTCTATTTAAATCAATTAATTGTCAAAAAAAATTGTTCTCCTCCCAAATTTATCTTATAATAAACATACTGTCCTTCCGAAGGCACATAAGAAAATGTCCTCCTTTCTTGTGGAGCAGGCCGAACGCCTCGGCAGGATAAATGCATCTATGGATCGCGCCGCACGTCCCTCGGCAGTGTACACGACACTCCGGATCGGTCCGTACGTCCTCGGCAGAAATCGTGCTTAATAATAATAATAATTATACTTTAATAATTTATTTCAGCTTGTAAAGCTAAGTAATAAATTGGAAAATTCTTGGAATTTAATGAATTATTGTTCTTGCTTGTTTAGAAATTAATTGTTACTCCTGTAAATGAGATTTAATTGATAAATTGGAATTTATTTGAATTAAAAGAATTTAATTAATATATTGAGAATTGTTACCTTTGAAGGAATTTGATTATTTCCGCTGATTAAATAAATTATTTGTAAATTCTGTAAATCATGCTGATTTGAATATCCTAATTTTATTTCAATTATTATTGACCCATAGTGAGTGTCAAAGTCGGCCATCTCGTCTCTACCACTTCGAGATTAGGCTTGATACTTACTGGGTACACGTTGTTTACGTACTCATACTACACTTGCTGCACTTTTTGTGCAGGATCTGAGACAGGTACTAGTGGAGGACCTATCATCACATACCCACGTCATCCCTCGGCATAGTGGTGAGCTGCATTTCTGAGCTGTTCTGCAGCTACCAGTGTCTCTTCTTATATTTATATTCTATCTATTTTATTTCAGACAGTATTTGGAGTTTTGTATAATCTACTAGATGCTTATGCACTTGTGACACCGGGTCTTGGCACACACATTGGTAGAAGTTGGTATTTTTATTATTTTCTTGGAATAAAAGTTTAACCAATGTACGATTGACTCAATAGTTGGCTTGCCTAGCTGTAGTGTTGGGCGCCATCATGACCTATAGGTTAAATTTGGGTCGTGACACTATAGGTTCGTATAATGATTTTGGACTTGGGCGTATGTTCAGATTGAGTTTCGGGTGAATCGGGAGCGTTTTAGTGCTTATTGTTGAAAGTTGGCGTCTTGAAGGTTTTAAAGTTTATTAAATTTGGTTTGAAATAGGATTTGGTGTTATCGATATCCGTTTGGGTTTTCGAGCCTCGAAATAGGTTTATATTGTGAATTGTGCGTAAAATTTAGCATCATCTCGAGATGCTAAGTATAGTTCGTCATGTTCGGAGCTAGTTGAAATATTTTGAAGTTCAAAGATTGGTTAATTTTATTTTGAGATGCGATTATTAGTTTCAACATTGTTTTATGTATTCCGATACTTCAAGGAGGTCTGAATTATGTTTATGAACTTGTTGGTTTATTTGGACGGGGTCCCGGGTGGCTCGAGCGTGTTTCAGACCACTCGGAGTTAAGTTCAAAATGATAGATTTTCTGCTATTGGTTTCCTTCTTCGCGAATGCGGAGGGAGTCTTGCGTTTGCGATGAAGAATTTGGTCTGGAGCTTGGAGGCTTTTTGTGCTATGCGTTCGCGATAGTAGGGAGTCTGCGCATTCACGATAGCATGCTCGCGTTCGCGTAGAAGGGGCTGGGCTAGGGGGAGTGGGCTAGGCCGTTCGTCTTCGCATTCACGAAGGGCTGACCATGTTCGCGAAGTGTTGGTCAGGTTAACCTTCACGATCGCGGAGGCCTGGTCGTGTTCGGGAAGAACCTTGGTGCACATTGACATCAATTGCCTTCCCGATAGCGAGGTGACTTCCGCGATCGCGAAGAAGGGGTCACTAGGCAGAAACTTTTTAAAAGTCGGGATTAAGCTTATTTTCTCATTCTTACACCTTGCTTGGACGATGTGAGCTTAATACATAGTTTATGGGTAGATTTTAACATAAAAATTATGAAAATTATGGGATTATGTTGAAAAACCTAGTGTTTGGTAAAAATAGGGTTAGACCACGAAATTGATTAAAGAATGGAGTATAAATTATATATTTGAGTTCGTAAGGTCATGAGTAACATTTATATACGAAAGCTTTTGGAATCCAAGCACGTGGCCTCAGGGGTAATGTTTATGAACTTTCGGAATTTGGTTGAAAAATTACTCAAAAAGATAAATTATGAACTTTTGAGTATATATTGATCAGTTTGTACGACTTTTAACTAGTTTCAGGTTGCTCGACGTTATTTCGAGGCTACTAGTGTGGTTTGAGGGCCGAATAGAGGACTTGGGAGCAAAGGTAAGTCTGTTGCCTAATCTTGTAAGAGGAAATTATCCCCCAGGTTCTCTAGTTGTTATTTGCTACTTGTTGTGGGTGCTGTGTAAGCACGAGATGACGAAAATCCGTATGTAGCTAAAATCATGTTTATGTTCGGGTAGACATAGGACTTTGCCATGCAATATTTGTACTATTTGAACTCAACTTGTTAGTTTAATTACTTAACTTTATAATTAAAATTTGATTAGAGATTATGTTGGGTCGAGCTTCATTACCTTGAGTTTTGGTGGAATACATAATTGTTAGTAAAAATCATGTTTCCTTTATGTGCTCATCCTTGTGTTGTAATTGTTTGACCGTAGTTCAAAGAATTTCTCTATGCATGTGGATTTGACCGTACACCTCAGCAACTCTATGAATTAGCATTATGGATCGCGCCGTATGATCTCAGTAGTATATTTGAGATGCATCTATGGTTTCCGCCGGTCGACCCTCGGTAGTGTATATGAATATTATGGATCGGGCAGTACGACTTTAGCATAACTCGTACGTAATAATCGTTAGGAGTACGAAAATATATGATATTTCTCTTTGATTCGAGACTTGGTGTTTATTAGATATTTTTTATCTGTTTGTGATAGAATATGATATTTGAGGATTTCAAACTGTCATAATGTTTAAGGATCATGTTATTTACCCTTTTTTTCTATTATTACTATTGTATTTCATGCCTACTTATAGTACATGTACTTTATTTATTGGACCACTAGTAAGTGTCAATGTCGACCTCTCATAACTACTTCTTCGAGGTTAGATAAGATACTTACTAGGTAAGTGTTGATTTACGTACTCATACTATACTTCTGCACTAATTGTGCATGTATTGGGTCAAGTACATTTGGTGGCTACTCGGGCGCGCATCCCCATTATCCAGAAACATAGTGGTGAGTTGTTCTCCATGCTCCGATCTGTAACACCCGGAGTCTCCTTCCTGTTGCATTTACATTTCTGTGTATTTCATTTCAAATCGTAGCGATAATGGTTTGTATATTCTACTAGATTGCTCGTGCACTTGTGACACCGAATTTTGGGTAGTTCTCGTAGATGATTATGGTTGTAGCTGATATTATCATCATTTTAGTTCATGTTTCATTAATACTTTATACATTTATGGTATTTTGCACATAATTTTGTTGTTTATTAAAATCCACGATTTCAAAAGTAACAAAAGAATAATTAAGTTGGTAGTTCACCGTTGGCTTGCCAAATGGCGACTTTGGGCGCCATCACGATCTATAGTGAAAATTGGGTCGTGACTTATTGATTAGAGGTTGTGGCTAAAATTTAAGTCAGCTTGGTGGAGATTTTGAAGTATAGTTTTAAATTTTGGATTGAAATTGAATTGCACTAGTGAAAAAGATGATTTTGTACTATATACTAAAATGATATATTGTATACTCTTTTTATAAATAATAATTAATGCAATAGAATACATTCAATTGCAACAGCATACTATTACAATATACAATATAATGTAACAATATACTGTTGAACGAAGGATACAAGATATTATTTTAATACATTCTATGCTATTTTGGTATAAAATATATATTTCAACAATATACAGTTTAATAAAACAACAAACCATTATAATATACACTATAATGTAACAATATTATAATTGGATCCTTTTCAGTCTTTTGAAATTTTCAACTCCTTTTTAAATTTTCGACGAAATTCTCATGCTTTTTTCAAATGTTTTATTAAATTAGGTGTTTGATGCAGTTCAATGGAGATATTATTCACTGTATAAGAATTAGTTGTAGAAATAAATATAAAATAGTAATATACCTATGTGATATATTTATATACCGTTATACTACTATGTAAAATATTATACAATAATATTAAACACTAATATGTTACTTTATTATACTGATATGTCTTTTTTGTTACACTAATATTCTATTTTGATATACTATATGTCAAAAATATTTGTAGTAATATACTAATTAAAAAAATAGAAAAAAAAGAAGAGAAAAACCGTATATTGTATAAGTTATTTTGTGATAGCTAACAAATAAAATAAAACAAAGAAAATAAGGTATACTATGTCAGTTATATATATTAAAAAGAGTAAAAGAAGATTTACTATATAAGTTGTCTTCTTTATTGAAACGGGAGAAAAATTAAAAAAATATAAGAAAGCGAAAAAGTGAATAGAATCAGATTATGGAGAAAATAGGAAACAAAGAAAAGATTTGAATGAAATTAAAAAGAGAGAAAAAGAAAAAAAAAATTAAAGGAGAAAAAATATAAAAAGAAGATAAATCATACAACGGGAAAAAATGATGAAAAAGAAAAAGAAAAAGAAAAAGAAAAAGAAAAAGAAAGAAAAGAAGAGAAGAAAAAAGAGGATCATAGTAAATGAGATCATAGCGAGGATCATATGAGAATATGAAAGTTGGGGATACAGTAGGTATAAAGGGTAATAATTGAATGAGGATCATAGTAAATGGGAGAAAATAAATATTAATGGGTAAATAGTTTGAATTGTATAGGTATTTCTGAATTTTTTATTTAAATGACACTACCCCAAATCTCACCAAGTCGTGATGACACCTAACTCAAATTTTCTAGGTAAGCCAACTAAATCTCACATAAGTCAAACTGAAGATCATCAATAAATATAGAAATAAGAATATAATTTAGAAATAACTACCCTATCACGACCCAAAACCACCACCGGTTGTGATAACGCCTAAACCATTTACTAGGCAAGCCAATCATAAAACAACAACGAAATAAAATAACAATAACAGAAAAAACGAGTCTAAAATTCAATAACTATAGATAGAAATTGAGTCAATACATAAAATCCCAAAATCTGAAAATATTGAGTCATGAGCTCTAACATATGAATACAAGTCTAACAATACAATACAGTGTCTGAACCAAAGACAATAATAAAATAATAGAAGAAGACGCCAGGAACTACGATCATGATGTAGCTCTACCTTAGGTGTCCGCAATAACATCTACAACTCGAAAAGTTCAGCTAGGTCCAACTCCCAGATTTGTACAATTAAGTATATAGTATAATATAAGTACAACCGAACCCATATACTCAGCAAGTATCATAACTAATCTCAATGAGGTATTAGCGAAAGTGGCTAATGATACTCACTAATCAAACCTGCACAATTTATGAATACATATGTACACAACAAGAGAATCAAAATATATATAGAACAAGTCAAGATACACAGTTTAACATATAGAAAAGATATGTACCGTGTTTCAATCCACCAAGTGAAACATCATATAGAGAATATATACAAAAAATAAATCAGACACTCAATTTTTCATAATCTGCGGGTACGTATCAAGAGAGAAATATGAGAGGGTGTCCCTAGGGGATGGATCCTTATTCACACACTGCACGAACAACTCACGTACTAAAATCATAACAACTCATGTGCTGCACGAACAACTCACGTGTCACAAAACATCATAATCACTGCAAGGAGAACTCACGTGTTATCAAACCGGTCCATATTAAAGAAAGCATACGCAACATTACATGTATAAGAACAAGGATATAAAATCACATACTTATGGACTGTGGCAAATAAAATGCTAAAGTATATGCATCTGCGAAGTGTCACGACCCGTAATTTCCACTCTCGGGACCTTGATGGAGCCTAATATTTCACTTTCTAGGAAAGCCAACGTTAGCTATATTTAATAACCATTTTTAACAATTCAAATCAAATGATAATAATAAAACTGAATAGTTTGAAATAGAGTGATAAACTAATAAATGACGTAATCCAAATATAATCCCAGAAACCGGTGTTACGAATACATGAGCGTCTAGAATACTACAGATAATAGTCTGAATAAAACATAACGGTTTGAATCAAAATAAACAACTAAGATGACATAGAAGGGGACTTCAGGGCTGCGGACGTCGTACTACTATACCTCAAGTCTCCACTAATAGCTGAATCTGGCAATCTCACTCAGTGCGCTTGGACCCACTACGATATCTGCACAAGAAGTGTAGAGTATAGTATGAGTACAACTGGTACGACCCAAAATTTAACTAGTCGTGATGACACCTAACCCAATCCACTAGGTAAGCCAATCTAACAATAATCTAACTCAAAGGAGATCTACTGAGAAAATAATAATGAAAATATAAGTGAACTTTTATACAAAGAATCCCAAGGACTGGTAGTACAAATTATGAGCTTCTAAGATTTAGAGTTCACAAATCTAGTACGAAATAAATACATCATCTATTTGAAATGTATATAAACAAATATTTATAAATCTAAAACTACCATAAACAAGAGGTAGCTACAACCGGAACACAGGTTCATCTTCAAAGCTAGCTCCCGCCATACACAACAATATTAGCTCTAAATATTTGCACGCAAGGTGCAAAAGTGTTGTATGAGTACAACCGACTCCATGTACTCAATAAGTAACAAACCCAACCTTAGATTGAATGTAGTGACGAGCTTGGACAACGGTTAGAGTCCAACACCATCAGCCAAGAACAACTCCTAGCAATATAATAAAAACAGTACAAATAATACTCAAAGATATGATGCTCAACTCGTTCACATTTACGGAAAATAGGCATGCTTTTCATGTATAACAGTAAACCCAATTTTTTCATCGAAGTCAACAAAATGTGAGTATGTAAGAAAAACTGTGATTTCTTTCCCAAAAACTTTTAACAACATATAAGATGCTCCACTATCAGATAGCATGAGGAAAGTACATTTTTATGCCTACATGTCAATGTGTATGAGGAATCATATATGCCAAAATACCGTATATCATGAGGGAATGCATCTCTATGCCTACATGCCAAGTATCCAAGTCAAATGTAATGCACCAGGTTAAACTCATGTGCTCATGCTCTCAGAGAATTCAACCTCACTCAGTATGCTCAATCACTCAGCACCTCCCAATCACTCAACTCTCTCAATCACTCAGCACCTCCCAATCACTCAACACTCTCAATCACTCATCACCTCCCAATCACTCAACACTCTCAATCACTCAACACCTCCCAATCACTCGGCACTCGCGCTCGGCACTCGCACTTATCGGTACTTGCGCTCACTGTTGGTATGTCAGACTCCGGAGGGGCGGATCCTGCCCAAGCGCTAATATAAGCCAATCATGGCATGCATCAATAAAGCCAGTTGTGGCGTGCAGCCCGATCCCAAAAATATCACTCACAATCAGTCCCTTGGCCTCACTTAGTCATCAATCTCTCCAGTCTCTCTAGCTCACAAATCTCATGCTAATTAGCACAAACAATGATAACATGAGGTGAGAACAACTGATAATAGAGACTGAGATATGATATGCAAATGAATGAATATGACTGAGTATGTAATTGCAATTTAAGCAAATAACTCAACAACATAAATTACCTAAGTGGGTCCCAATAGAATTAGTATATAGCTTAAACATGATTTCTAACGTGGATCACAGTTCAATTACTCTTACATGTAGGAATTTCATGGATAAAAACAAGATTTGATAACTACACAGTATCACAGAATCGACCGTGTCATAATTCATGCGGTGCACGCACACACGCCCGTCACCTAGCATGTGCGTCACCTCAACACCGAACATATAACACGTGTATTTAGGGGTTCATACCCTCAACACCAAGTTTAGAAGAGTTACTTTCGCGAACAAGTAGAAATCCAATACCGAGAAATCCAAACAATACTCTAGAAACGTCATCCCGCGCGTACCGACCTCCGAACGACTCAAAACTAGCCAAAAGAAACTCAAGAATATCAAATAATGCCAAAGGAAACAAACCCAATCGATAAAGGTGGAATCTTTAATAAAAAATCCAAAGTCAATCAAAAAGTCGAACCCAAGCCTGCACCTCGGAACCTAACAAAACTCACAAAATTAGACAACTCATTCAACTACGAGTCCAACCATACTAATTTCATCCAATTTCGACTCCGAATCGTTGTTCAAAACTAAATTATTCACTTTAGAAAAGGTTTTGATAAACCCCCCACAATTCTCCAATCAAAATCTGAATTAATTCATAAATGAACTTCTGTAATCGTATTAAGATACCAAATTATAGTTATATACTGACCCCCCCCCCCCCCATGAAAAGAAGAGAAGAATGTCATGAAAATCACCTCAATCGGAGCTCTAGAACTCAAGATATGCTCAAAATACCAAAAGAACGCAGTCTAATTTTTTTATACACATGGATTTTCGCATTTCCAACTGTCATTTCTGCTTTTGCGGACCATTGTTTGCACCTACCGGGCCGCAGATGTGGAAAACTTTGCATCTGCGAAGCACCAACACTAGCTCTCTTCTTTGACACAAAAATGAGCATAACTCCCTCATACGATGTCCAAATTCGATAATTCTTTTTGCTGTGTCTCCGTAATAGAGATACAAATCTAATTCTTTAGTCAAACAGAAATTGGATCTCATTTGCTTAATATGGTGCCATTTATGCTTTAAGAAATGACGTCGAAACATAAAAAACGAGCGCAACACAACCCAAACATATCTGAAACTCACCCGAGCCATATCAAATCAACTCGAAATAACCTCAATTTTGCACACAAGTCCCGAATGACATAACGAAGCTTTTCCAATTCCCGTAACCACAATAAGAACCCGGTATAATCAAAGTCAACTCTCGATCAAACTTATGAACATTCCATACCTTCAAATTTAGAACTTTTGCCAAATAGTGCCGAAATCTTCTAGAAATATCCAAATGCAAATATGGGCATATGCTCAAGTCCAAAATCACCATTAGGACCTAACAGAACCATCAAAATTCTGATCCGAGGTCAAATACTCAAAAGTCAAAGTTGGTCAACTCTTCTAACTTAAAGCTTCAAATATGAAATTCATTCTTCCAAACTAATTCCGAATTACCCGAAAACCAAAACCGATGATACACACAAGTCATAATATTATATAGAGATATTCATGCCCTCAAATATCACGACCCAAATTCTCCCTCCATGAATCGTTGTGACGGCACCTAGTCTCTACGACTAGGTAAGCCTAACACTTGCAGAAATAAATCGAAAAACATGAAAATTAACAACTAATAGTAACAGATATTTTAATAAGCAATTGAGATGCCGCTCGGCATATACAATAATCAACTCTCGAAATATACATGACACTCCCAAGACCCGGAACATCGTAAGTCACAAGCTTCTACGAATTCTAAATGTTCTATATATCAGTGTCTATAGAAATACGAGAAGAATCAACATAGCGGAATAGAGGGGTACACCGAGGATCTGCGGGCGCGGGCAGATGTACCTTGAAGTTCTCCGAAACAGCAATGACTGCAACTAAGGACGAGGCTGGTAAAAGGAACCTAGATCTACACACAAAAAACATGTGCAGGAAAGGGCGTGAGTACACCACAGCGGTACCCAGTAAGTGCTGAGCCTAACCTCGGTCGAGTATTGACGAGGTCAGGTTAGGCCCACTGGTATATAATAATAAAAATAGGAGAATAAGCAGTATAATAAGAGACTAAAGTTAAAAAAAGGAAAGCACAATGAAATAACATAACAGTGCACAGAGTGAAGCGACAGGGGATCTCCCGAGATACCGTCTCGTAGTCCCAAAAGTAAATATGCAGGGAGAATTCCCGAGATACCGCCTCGTAGTCTCAAAGTACATGTGCAGGGGGATCTCCCAGGATACCGTACCATAGTCCCAAAAGTAAATATGTAGGAGGATCTCCCGGGATACCGTCCTGTAGTCCCGAAAGTAAATATGCAGGGGGGATCTCCTGGGGTACCGCCCCGTAGTCCCAAAGTAAATACACAGCGCAATCAATTACAAACGACAAGTATAACAAGAGAATCTACAGTCTAGACTAAGTACAAGTCGGGAAAAGAAGCAGGAATTCGATAGGCATGCTACAAAGAGTTTAATTAAGAAAATAAGGCACGTAGACATGTTATTCTAAGCTAACAGGGTAAGTACGCATGCTAGTATATTCAATTAAGGCGGAAACAGGGAATTTCTCAGTAAAAATCAGGTCTTTCAACAAATAGCCTGTGTATGCACTCGTCACCTCGCGTACACGACGCTCACATAGTAAAATCAGTACCAAATCCTAAGGGAATTTCCCCCACACAAGGTTAGGCAAGCCACTTACCTCGAACCAAGATAAATTAGTCGGTAGCAATGCTCTTCCCACGAATATCCAGCTCCGAATGGCCCAAAGCTAGCCGAAATCAATTACATACCATAAATATAGCTATAAGAATCTAATCTAGTCAATGAAATCTAAGCTAAAGCGAGAAATTAGGAAATCACCCCAAAAAGCCTCCCCGGGCCCACGTCTCGGAATTGGGTAACAGTCACAAAATATGAACACCCATTCACTCATGAGTCCAACCATATAAAAATTACTCAAATCCGACCACGAAACCTCTTTCAAAACTCGAAATCTTAATGGAGGAACTTCTTCCAATTCTTTCCCAAATTTCAACCCCAAAATCCGAAATTAAAGATGAAATTAATGATAGATTAGTGGGATATAACCAAAATAGAGTGTAGAATCATTACCCAATCGATTTCTCTGAAAATTCCCCAAATTCTCGTCCAAATTCGAGCTCCTAAACTCAAGTTTTGATAAAAATGGCCAAACCCTCATTTTTGAAATGTTTAATGCTGCCTAGTGATTCCTTAATCACGATCGCGAAAATAGCCTCACGATCGCGAAGCACAACTTTGCTGCCCCAGAATTTAACCCTACGCGAACGCGGAAAAATCAACGCAAATGCGATTCACTGGCTTTCATAATTACGCGATCGCGACAACCCCACGCGTTCGCGAAGAACAACACTTGAATTCCACTGCTGCTTTACTTCCTCTTCACGAACGCGGCCTAGCCCACACGTTCGCAATGCACATCCTGAACAACCTATGCGATCACATCCCCATATTCGCGAATGAGAAGAACAACTTCAGTTGGCATCTCAGATGCCTTATGCGATCGCGAGACCTCTCTCGCGAACCCGATGAAGAAAAAGTCTGCAACAAAACACTAGAAAATCTGCTATCTTCCACAAGACCAAAATGATCCGTTAATCATCCGAAATCAACTCGAGCCCCCCAGGACCTCAACCAAACATACCATTCAATCCTAAAATACCATACGAAGTTAGTCGAGCCCTCAAACCACATCAAACCATGCTGAAATCACGAATCGCCCTCCAATTCAAACTTAAAGAACTTGAAACTTTCAAATCCGACAACCGATGCCGAAACCAACCAAATCACGTCTGATTGACCTCAAATTTTGCACACAGGTCATATTCAACACTACCGACCTATTCGAACTTCCGAAATCAGAATCCGACCCAGGTATCAAAATTCCACTACCGGTCCAGATCTCCAAAATTTCGACTTTTGCCATTTCAAGCCTAAATGAGCTACAGACCTCCAAAACACTATCCGAACATGCTCCTAAGTCCAAATCACCTAACGGAGCTAACGAAACCAACGAAACTCCATTTCGGAGTCGTCTTCACATAGTTTAGACTACGGTCCAAATCCTAAGACTTAAGCCTCTATTTAGGGACTAAGCGTCCCAAAACACTCCAAAAACCAAAACGAAACCTCCCGGCAAGTCACAATAGCAGAAAAGGATGCGGGAAAAACAATTTATAAGGAATCGGGGCTATAATTCTCAAGACGACCGGCCGGGTTGTCACAACAACCCACCAAGCAAAGTGCATATGCTCAAAATGACCGGTCGGGTCGTTACATTCTTCCCCACTTAAACATACGTTTGTCCCCGAACGTGTCTAGAGTCGTTTCGAAGCCATCAAATCGCCGTGTAACCTTTCCATGTGCATACCAGGGGTGATCCCACGTCAACCCAATCCATGTAAGCCTGACAACACAACATAACTGAAGATCATTACTGTAACCTTAGTTAGTAAGCCTTAGAACCCAATTTCCAACATTTTACAAGACCCGAATCTCGCATGTACACACTATATAAGTCTGAACAAGTTGTATCAAGCCTTAACCATAACCCAAGATGTAATCACATGGCATATCACAAAACTTGCATACTCATAGCAAAATTTCCAATCACAGTAACTACTCAAAACAAATCCGATACCTGTAATAAACCTCATATCAAATAAAACCTCATTCCAAAACCTTCATACACTGCCGATGATGAATGCAACATGCAGAAACGCATAACTACTCATCAAATCAGCAATTCATGGAGCTCTCTTTCGTCTGACAAGAACTAAAGCCAAATCCTAAGCCGACTTTCGATATTATTCTTCCAAATATACCATAATCAAATCTGATAGTATCCATTCTAAGTCCAATGACCTTATCTCATCAAACACAACTATTATGTTGACATGCCACACCAATACGACCCTAAGCCACAAACTGTGTACTCAAACATGGAAAAATGACCCAATTAGAAAACCGTCCCGCAAGCTCAACAAGTACCACCACAACACAATGCTATGAACCCATCACACACAGTAGAACCAAGTCACACGAATCTATCACAAAGGATAATATCCCAACATAACCCAGTTGCAATGCATAACCCCATCCAAAGAGTGGTCCATATGAAATACCTCAAGACACAATGCTCAAAATCAACAACCACGCACGCAATTCGACATCAAGCACACGAAGTGCATGACCATAACCATGTAGAAGAAAATAACACAATATACCACAGTCCAAAAGGACCATAACCAAGGCGCAATCAACCATTCAACACACCAATAACCATCTCGCTCAAATTCTGCTACAAGGCCAAAACAGTACCACATCATGCGTGCATATAACCAACAAATCACAAATCCTCGTAGCATAGAAGAGTAACACATAGAACATACTAGGAGACGAACAAGCTCAAATATAACCAAATGCCACACCCCTCAACACTAACAGTTCTGAGTCAATAAATCCGGCCCAGTATAGAATACACATCCTCATTGGGCCTACTAATGGGCCCTCAAATGAACTCCGATCATTCCCAAATGGATAAATTGCCCTCCAAAAGTCCACAATGACCTAATCATAACACGTACCACCATCTGGCTAACTTTGGCCACATCTTTACAGTCCGCAACCCCGAAACAATTTACTTTTGAGAACTTCTAGTCTCCAAATCCATAGAACACATGAATCACCATAGTCAATCCCACTCCACCACTCGAATGAGTAGCAAATCTCTCATACACGATTATCTTACGAGAAATACTTCTATAATACTTCTGTGCCACATCGTAAAATTTGAACATCAACAGTTGATCAATAAGCGAGTACCGCAATACCAATGAAGCATCCATAAGTCAAAACACAGTGCGTCTTCTGAAATGCACACCCTCCTCAGGAAATACCAAGTAGTAATAGAATTCATATAATCACTTGAAACCATCCATGTTGTCTAAGAATTCATGTCCAGCCCTTCAAAAATAAACCGCCACCTTGTACATGCAAATCTCAATCCCACAGGACGCACTACATCCATCATGCCATCCTATGAAAAGTACGAGAATCTCATAATCAACTCCGAGTCACAAGCAGAATGCATACTCGATTTTCTAGAAAGCTTATGCTTGATCCTGTCTAGGAGAAAATCACAGCACGCAACATACACCTCATACCTGTAGATAATATCCATCTCAAATTGAGGTAAAAATCATCGAGAACACTTCGAAACCCATTTTCACATAACCAAACCATTGGAACTGAATCTCTCTAACTCAACCAAGTCACGCAGGTCGCCAAACCCAAGAGTATTTCCAAAAAACACCTGTAGAGACTCACCACATCATAAGTACCCCAAGAGCCCATTATATCCATTACCATGTTGATCAGACCTACTACTAAGTTGTCCTATTTCTCCGAGTTACTTCCGAATTACCCTCAAGTTGACACTTCTCCTTGCTAGAACACCACGATCCTTACCTAAAACTCACCACAAGAGATCCTATCATAAAACCAAACTGCCCTAACGCCCATAAGTCGTTGTATTCCCTCTTAATTACCCCAAAAGTACCACAACCAAGACACCCACTCTGAAGAGACTTTATGTGAATTTAAAATTATTCCTTTTACCTTTTTAATACTGAAATGTAGAATCCATAGTGATATAGAAATACCGCAAGTCCCGGCACCATACAATGCAAATCTCAGATCTTAGCCATATATAAATTTGAAAAATCCTCAAATGCCACATATGAATCTTAAACTCTTTAGAACCTCCTCGATAGTCATCCACTCTGCTCAAATCTCAATTGCACCGCCCAAACGGGCTGAATGACCTATTCCCCCATTTCACAACAACACCCAAAGAAGTAATCCACACATCTAAGCAACCGAGTGAATCCTTTTTCTTGGTACATTACATCTATCACCAACAATAACCCTAGACCATTTTCAAGACTCCCATATATCCATAAGGTGAAATACATCATTCATCCAAAAATTTCCTTGCTTAAGTCATCCTCAAAACCACCCTCTGCAAGTCATAACCGATCAACAAGTATGCCTCAGACCGAAACCAATACAACACATAACCATGCAATCAAATTGCCGATGGTACACTCCCTCACCTAGATTAAAGCCATATAATAAAACATATGATAACTCACAATACCCATACTTTATTACTACTATAATCCCACAGTGGGATTCAACTAAACCCTTCATAAGCTCATGTAATACAAACCATATAATACCTTAAATCATCTGCTAAGCTCGCATTCATCCTCGTGATGGTCAGGTCAACTTTCTCAACCAATGCAAACTCAAATCGCAATAGCTATACCCACTGTTAGAATGAATGCCTCCACATAACATCATAAAGATAACGCATCCGTATATTACTCCGGAGGTGAAGACCCACTTGCTTAGCCTCAAACTGATATCTCTCTATACCCTTTCACCGCCACAACTATTACGCAATGACTTAATATTCCTGAGTCTGAACTCATCAACATGACATGAAATCTACTTCGTTCCACAAATGAAATAACACGAAAGAATCTCTCAAAAACCTTCATAACTCTAGACTGTATGACACATCCACAGAAATCGAGCATCCAATAGCCCTTCTTACATCTTAAGAAAACTCTTCCCGTCACATTCAAACTATCTGAGCACATGCCGCAGTCGCATCATACTCATCATATAATCATCCAACCACTCATTGAGCCAATAATCCCACTCTGAGGGATAATACCAGACATATAAGTCCTAAAGCACATACTCACACAACTGAAACTACCGAGCCCAAGCTGCGATCTAATCCTGGCCTCAAGTCCTCTAGATTGGCCCTTCACCAAAACACAGAAAACAGATCTTGCACCTCGTCCATGGAATCACAAGTCATCGCTGCACAGCTGATGCCAAACGCTCACATACGCATACGAGTGAGAGGAAGGAATTCAAAGAGATATGCTTAAAGCTGAATCACTGCCGCACGATAAGGAAAGAAAGATGAGAAGTTTATCCTAAATGCCCTATACCCTCTCGAAGATAGGTATTGACTTCATCATACCAATCTACAAGACTCTACTAGATACTTGCTCGTGACTCGTAGAACCTATGAACCTAGAGCTCCGATACTAACTTGTCACAACCCAAAATCTAGCTAGTCGTGATGGCACCTAACCCAACCCGCTAGGTAAGCCAATCTAACAATAATCCAACTCAAAGGAGATCTACTGAGAAACAAATAATGACAATATAATTGAATGTTTATAAAAAGAATTCCCAAGGATAGGTAGTACAAATCATGAGATTCTAAGATTCAGAGTTTACAAAGTTAGTATGGAATAAACACATCATCTATTTGAAATGTACATAAATAGATTTTTACAAATCTAAAGCTACCATGAACAAGAGGAGCTACCAACGGAACACAGGTTCATCCTCAAAGCCAGCTCCTGCCATACACAATAACATCAGCTTCAAAATCTGCACGCAAGATGCATAAGTGTTGTATGAGTACAACTGACCCCATGTACTCAATAAGTAACAAATGTAACCTTAGGGTGAAAGTAGTGGCGAGCTTGGACAAAGGTTAGAGTCCAACACCAACAACCAAGAACAACTCCTACTAATATAATGAAAACAATACAAATAATACTCAAAGATATGATGCCCAGTCGTTCAGAATTACGAAAAATAGGAATGCTTTTTAGGTATAGCAGTAAAACCATTTTTTTCAACGAAGTCACCAAAGTGTGAGTATGTCAGAAAAACTGTGATTTCTTTCCCAAAAACATCCAACATCAAATAAGACGCTCCATTATCAGATAGCGTGAGGAAAGTAAATCTCTATGCCCACATGTCAATGTGTGTGAGAAGTCATAAATGTCACAATACCATATAGCATGAGGGAACACATATCTATTACTCCATGCCAAGTATGCATGTCAAATGTAATGCACCACAAGGTTAAATTCATAGGCTAATGCTTTCGGAGTATTCAACCTCAATCAGCACACTCAATCACTCATCACCTCCCAATTACTCAACACTCTCAATCACTCAGCACATCCCAATCACTTAACACTCTCAATCACTCAACAACTTCCAATCACTCAGCACTCGCACTCATCGATACTTGCACTCATTGCTGATATGTCAGACTCCGGAGGGGCGTATCTTGCACAAGCACTAATATAAGCCAATCATGGCATGAATCAACAAAGCTTGCTACAGTGTTCAGCCAGATCCCATAAATATCACTCACAATCAGGCCCTTGGCTTCACTTAGTCATCAATCTCTCCAGTCTCTCGGGCTCACAAATCTTATACCAATCAACCCAAACAATGTTAACATGATGTGACAACAACTGATAATAGAGACTAAAATATGATATGCAAATGTATGAATAAGACTGAGTATGTAATTGCAATTTAAGCAGATAACTCAATATCAAAAAGGACCTCAATGGGTCCCAACAAAATCAATATATAGCATAAACATAATTTTTAACATGGATCACAATTCAATTACTCTAACACGTAGGAATTTCATGGATAGAAACAATATTTGATAACTACATAATACTAAAAAATCGACCGACTCATTATTCACACAGTGCACGCCTACATGTCCATCACCTAGCATGTGCGTCACCTCAACATCGAAAGCATAACACGTGTATTCAGGGGTTCATACCCTCAGCACCAAGTTGTGAAGTGTCACTTACCTTGAACAAGCAAAATCCAATACCGAGTAAGCCAAACAATACTCTAGAAATGCCATCCCGCACGTACCGACCTTCGAATGGTTCAAAAATAACCGAAAGTAACTCAAGAACATCAAATAATGCCAAAAGAAACAAACCCAATCGATAAAGGTGGAATCTTTAATTAAAAATCCAAAGTCAACCAAAACGTCAAACCCGGGCTCGTACCGCATAACCTGCAAAAACTAACAAAACTCCACAACCAATTCTATTACAAGTCCAACCATACTAATTTCATCCAATTCTGACTCTAAATCGATGTTTAATACTCAATTATTCACTTTAGAAAAGTTTTCGATAAAACCCCTCAATTCTCCAATCAAAATATGGATTAATTTATAATTGAACTTCTGTGATCATATTAAAATATACAATTGTAGTTTTATATGGACCCCCATAAAAAGACAAGAACAACGCTGCAAAAACCACCTCAATCGGAGCTCTAGAACTCAAGATATGCTCAAAATACCAAAAGAACGCAGTCTGATTTTTTTATACCCAAAGATTTTTACTTTTGCGACAAAAACTCCGCACCTGCATTTTCAGCTGTCATTTCCTCTTTTGTGGACCATTTTTCGCACCAGCGTGGTCGCAGATGCGGACCCAACTTTGCATTTGCGAAGAACCTGTACCAACTCTCTTTTCCGAAACAAAAATGAGCATAACTCCCTCATACAATGTACAAATTCGACGATTCTTTTTTTCTATAGCTCCATAATTATGATACGGATCTAATTTTTTAATAAAAACAGAAATGGAAGCTCATTTGCGTGCTTGGTACCATTTATGCTTGAAGAAACGACATCGAAACATAAAAAAACGAGCGTAACACAACCCAAATTTATCCGAAACTCACCTGAGACCCTCGGGATCCCATACGAACATACCAACAAACCCCATATAATAATAAGGACTTACTCGAGGCCTCAAATCACGCATAAAAATATTAAAACCACTAATCGCACCTCAAATCAAACTTAATGAACTTTTGAACTTTCAACTTCCAAAACCCGTGTCGAACTATATCAAATCAACTCAAAATGACCTCAAATTTCGCACACTTGTCCCAAATGACATAACAAAGCTATTCTAATATAAGGAACCACAATCCGAGTCTGATATCATCAAAGTCAACTCCCGATCAAACTTATGAAATTCCAAACATTTAAATTTCCAATTTTCGCAGCTGAAATCTTCTAAAAATATCCAAATGCAATTTCGGATATGAAAAAGTCTAAAATCACCATCCGGACCTAACAAAATCATCAAAACTCTGATCCGAGGTCAAATACTCAAAAGTAAAACTTGGTCAACTCTTCCAACTTAAAGCTTCAAACATGAAATTCATTCTTCCAAACTAATTCCGAATCACCCGAAAACCGAAACCGACGATACACACAGGTCATAATACATTATACAAAGCTACTCATGCCCTCAAACCACCAAGCGAAGTGCATATGCTCAAAACGACCAGTCAGGTCGTTATAACAACCAACACCATATACTCTTTAAGTGCCGATCCAAACCTCGATGAAGTAGTGACGAGGTAAGACGGGTTAGTTACAATAACCTGTACGCAATAATAATAATAACAGGAAAAGCATGAATGGAAATAAATCAGTTTACTCATGAAAATGCACTCGAAATCCAACTGTTAGAGAGCCCAGAATAACAAGTCTGATAAACTCATCTCAAAATGCGGAGGCAAATCCAACAATCACAAACAAATACCACATATATAATCTGCTGCGGAGCGTAACCCGATCCAACCATATCTTCATCTGTCAATTCATAATCAATTCATTACCTTTCAATTTCCGCTACAGCGTGCAACCTACTCCCCAAACAATTTCAATCAACAATAGCAATTTAACAACCAAAATTTATAAGAATTTTTACATCAAGAGAGTAAATACGAGGCAATGAAGAATCACATAATAAATAAGCAAAGAATCTCTAACAACTCGAATATCTCAACCTTACCGAGTCATCGGTATCTATCAACTAAACAACTCATACAAGTGAAATCACATTATAGAAAGCAACAAATGTTACAAAACTATAAGGCAAGTAAGACATGGCAATTTAGATATACAAGTAAAGCATGTAGAGACAAGTAGCAAATAAGCATAGAGTCATGGAAGGGGTGGACAATATAATACAAGAATAATTAAATGACAAGTAACAATTATGACATAGAAGTCAATAAAGCATGTAGTAAGTAAGGCATGAAACAAGATATATCATGAAACAACGAAAACATGGAAGCAAGTATCATGAAGCGTATATACACTCATCACCTCGCTTACACGTTGTTCCCACATAATTCACATAAGACGCAGTTCAAGGTTCCCTAATTCCCTCAAATCAAGGTTAGACCTAACACTTACCTCACTCCACAACTCAAGTAATCAATCAACTACGGCCTTGCCTTTTGAACAAGCCTCCAAACCAACCAAATCTTTCAAATTATCGACCAAATGATTCAAAATAAGCTTCAGAAACTACCCACTAATAGATGATCAATTTTGATCATTTTTGAAAAAGTTAACAAAAGTCAACCCCGGGCATGCTTGGTCAAAATCCGATTAACCATTCATCTCTAAGCCCGGTTATGTGACTTGTTTCAAAATCTGGCCTCAATTTGAGGTCTAAATCTCAATTTTACAAAAAATTTCCAATTCGACTCAAATCCCTAATTTCTATCATGGAAATCCTAAATTTGATATTGAAATCTCATGAAATGTAATGGGTAATTGAAAAGGAATGGATTAAAGTCACTTAACAATGAATTTGGAAAGAAAAGTCTCTTGAAAAATCGCCTCTAGATGTTTAGGGTTGAGAAATGATGTAAAATAAGCTAAGTTCTATTTTTCCCTCTTTTACCCAACTGCAGTTATCGCAATTGCAAAGTCATGTTCGCAATTGCGAACATCGCAAAAGCGAGACAAGGGTCGCACATGCAAACCCTGCCTCATAGACACATCAGTCGCAAATGCAACAAAATGACCGAAAATCAATCTCGAATCATGTCACATCAACTCCGAATTGCACCAAATTTTGCAGACAAGTTTCAAATAGCGATACAGACCTATTCCAAGTTTCAATATTAAATTTTGAACCCGTTAGCTATGAAGTCAACTTACGGTCAAACTTAGTAAATTTTCATACATTCAAAATACTAGTTTTCGGCAAAATGAGTTAAATTAATTTAGGGACCTCCAATTTTAGTTTCGGGACTACGCCTAAATTCAAAATCATGATACAGACCTGTCGGAATTGTCAAAATACTAATCCGATGTCGTTTTCATAAAATATTAGCCGTGGTCAACTCAAGTTATTTTTAAAAATCATGTTTTCTTCAAATTTTCACATAAAAGCTTTTCAAAGAGTGATACGGACCACACACACAAACCAAAAAATATCAAACGAAGCTAAGAAAGGTCTCGGGATACAGAATTAATAGCTAATACTCAAAATGACCTATCGGGTCATCAAAAGAAGTGTACAACTACGGTTCAAATAAGGCAGACATGCTAAACAATAACAAGTATCATGATCAAGTAGTTAATCAAGGCCTACACATGTTTCTACCATGATTTGACAAGCTTACGTAGTCATACAAATAATTAAAACATGACTCATAGGAAATGTGTAGTGAAAACAAGGCATAATAGAAGCCTATGTCTAATCCGATCTAAATCATACATTACACCCGCATATATGGGTGTACATATGTTGGGTTGGTTTGATTTTTCCTTTATGAAATCAAACCAAAGGTGTTGTGCTTTATATTTATATACTAAAGTAAACCAATAAAAATAAGATTTTTCAACATCAGGTTTTTCGGATTTTTTTTGATTCGATGTGCCTCATCTTACAATAAACCTAGCAAATGAGATACATCAGTTACTTGCAATAAGGTCTTTGAGAGAATATTTCCAGAGGAAATATCATAATAATTCTTCAAACATCTTGTGTAAAAGACATTCATGTATTGTGGGAGTTTTTACCAACTTTAGACTGATAACACTTTCTCAAGGATGCGACATGTATAACCAACCCATGTTAAACTTAGCTGATTAACACATCACCATATGCATATCATTGGACATAAAGGAATCCATGAGATCAAGTTGGTATGCTTCTTCTTGTCACAAATTGCAACACTTAAATCCAAGGGTAATTGCTAAAAAATATGGCAAAGATAATTATTAAAAATTAACTTCAATATCCGGGTTTAATTAGTTTGGTTTGGGAATTTTTACCTTAATGACGTATATGGGTAGTGGCCATAAATTGTCAGCCTAAATCTGATGTTAAAAAATAAAATTATGACAAAATCAAAGAAAATCATAAATATATGTCTCAGGTTGACTTTTTTAGTTAATTCCAAACCAAACTATTTAAAGTAATTTTTTTTAAAAAAATACCAAACCAAATCAAACCAAACCACTAGCCATATTTGTTTCCAGTTTGTCTCGGTTTGGTGCAGTTTGCAGTTTGATTTTGTTCACCCCTACCCGTATATACATTTTGCTCATCGCATATACGTCGCTTTTAACACATTCCAATTAGCCAAATAAAGTCACATCTAAGGGTATTCCCTCGCGACAAGATTAGACAAGATACTTACCTCAAACGAGCAAAATCAGTACTCCAATTATTCCTTCCCTCTTAGGAATCACCTCCAACCGGCTCGAATCTAGCCAAAACCAACTCAATATATCAAACAAAGCCAGATGAATCAATTTCAAATAATAAAACTTCAATCTTTATATAATTTTCAAAAGTCAATAAAAGTCAATCCGACCACATGGTCAAAACCTGAGTCAAGGGGTAAAACCCAACTACCCATAGCCCCATGAGTCCAAATATGTGATTAGATTTTAAAACCAAGTCCACATCGACCCTCAAATCTCCAAAATTCATCCTCTTAAGTTGTAGGGCAAAACCTCATTTTTTCCTCCAAAATCTCATAATGAAAGTGTATAAATCCATGAGAATTCAGGATATATAGTCAAATCCAAGTGAGAATTCTCGCCTCTGCATGAGCTCCAAAACTCCAAATAATAAAAATAAGTTAACCCTCGAAATAGAACCTTCTGTCAGTGATACCGTATTTGCGGACAAAAATATCACCCTTGCGAACTCACATATGTGGATCATCCTCCGTATCTAAGACACCATAGGTGCGCAAAAATACTCATAGAAGAGCCTTCACATATGTGCCATGTGCTCGGCAAAAGCGGACTCCCATTTCTGGCCTCATCTTCGTATCCGCGAACAACAACACCAGAGGCATAGTATCACACATGCGCTTCCTCATGCGCAGAAGAAACAAGCCCTAGAATGCCTCCTCTTTGCAAAAGCAAACAAATCCTCATAGAAGCGAGTCCACACCTGCGATCACACCTGCGCAAGTGCGAAGCATCAGAAGCAGAACTGCTCAAAGTCACTATAATGCCCTGGAATCATTATGAAACACACCCGAGCCTCTCGAGACCCCCTCCAATCGAACTATTAAGTCCAAATACATTATCTAGACTTATCCAATAACTAAAAATACCACAACTAATATCAAAAACAATAATCGACAATCAATCTATCTCTTAACTTTCAAACTTTCCAACTTTGCCAAAAATGTCTGAATCATGCTTAAATATTACCGATTCCATCCAAACTTCACACACAAGTCCAAAACCACTAAATAAACCTATCCAAAGTCCCAGAATACTAACTGAAGCCCAATAATATAAAATTCAACTCCTGGTCAAACCTATGATGTAATGACCTGATCAGTCATTTTGAGCTATAACACATTGTTCGAATGTTTGAGTTCTTGAGTAGCATCACTTCAGATATTACGAATTCTACATGTTATAGTAATTGAATTTCGGGAAGTTCGAGATTGATTTGGAAAGAAAATTTTAATTTCGAGAGCTTTAAGTTGGAAGAATTGCCTAAGGTTTGACTTTTGAGTGAACGGTCTCATAATCGATATTTGAAGGTTCCAATAGATTCGTATGATGATTTTTGACTTGGCCATATATTCAGGTTGAGTATTGGATGAACCAGGAGCAATTCTGTGCTTATTATGGAAAGTTAACATTTTTGAAAGTTTTAGAATTTCATAAGTTTGGTTTGAAGTGGAATGTTTATGCTATCAATGTCCGTTTGGAGTTTTGAGCCTTGGAATAGGTTTGCATCATGATTTGTGACTTGCACGTAAATTTTGGCATCATTCCGGGATGTTTTAGTGTAATTCGGATGTGTTCGGCGAAATTTGAAGGTTGGAAGTTGAAAGAAAGGTTTTGGTCATCTATTTGTATTTTTGGTGTTGTTTGACATGATTCAAGGTTTCGACTAAGTCCGTATCGTATTGTGGGATGTGTTGGTATGTTTGGATGGGGGAGGGGACTCAGGTGAGTTTTGGATTGAATCAGATCGAAATTTGAAACTAAGGAATGTTGGTTTTGGCCAATTGCTGGTGCAACCGCACCTGCGGAAAAAGGGCCGCAAGTATGATGCTGCAAAGGTGGCAAGGCAAGCGTAGGACCGGGTTTCGTTGGGCAGTGTTGGGACCGCAGATGTGGTCATCTCTTTGCAGAAGTGGGATCGCACTTGCGGAGTGGGCACCACAGAAGCGGGGGCGCAGATGCACCTAAGGGCCACAGAAGAGGCCGACGACCTGTATTTGGGTTCTCGTAGGTGCGAGACTTGGAGCCGTAGAAGCGGTTGTCGCAGAAGCGACCTTCTGGAACGCAGAAGCAAAATATTTGCTAGGCAGTGGGGTTTTTATAAAAGAAACGGGATTTTGCCCATTTTCTTTCATTTTCACTTGGTTGGGGAGATTTTGGAGAGATTCAGGGGGGATTTTCATCAAGCAACACAAGGTAAGTGACTCCCATCTATTACACGTTAAATACATGGGTTGTATATAGATTTAAACATGGAAATTAGCAGGAATTTGAATTTTTTGGTAGAAAACCTATAAATTGGTATTTTTGGATTTTGACCATGTAATTGGACATGGAATTTGGAATAAGTTATATATTTTAGTTCACGGTGTTATGTGTAAATTTTATCTTCAAAATGTTTCGAAATCCGGGCACGTGGGACCAAAGGTTGTCTTTGTTGGCTTTTAGAGCGGAGTTGGGGATGGTTAGGAATTGATTAATTATGAGCATTTGGAGTATATTTTGATTGGTTTGCACGTTGTTGGACTAGTTTTGAAGAGATGGGCATCAGGTTGAAGTGTTTGAGTGGCGTTGGAGCCGATTATCGAACTTCAGAGCGAGGTAAGTCTCCCGTGTAACCTTATTTATTGTTATGTGCAATTAGTTGTGGTGCTACGTACGCATGAGGTCATGAGAGTCCGCACGTAGCTAAATCATGTTTATGTCCGGGTAGACTTAGGACTGTATCATGTAATAATTAAATTATTTGAACTCTTTCTGCTGGCTTAACTAATTAAAGTTATAACTGAATTTGATGTACAAAATAAATATATGTATAATAGGCCGAGACTTAACATTGAGTTGTGGGCGAGTTATTTGAGAAGCGTAAAGATTATATTCGTTATGCGCATGTACTGTACTGTAAACACGTGTCTCGTAATTCAATAACTTCTTTCCTTTCTTGTGGAGAGGGCCGAACGCCCCGGAAATATATAGATGTATCTATGGTTCGTGCCGCACGACTCTCGGCAGTGTACACATTATTCTGTAACGGGCCGAACGACCTTGGCGGAATCGTGCATTATAACGTTATTAGTCCGAATATTCACGAGATAAACCTTTCACTGATGCCCGACATTTTATATGGTATTCCTTATTTATTTGAGATTGATACTTGACATTTTCTGAGCTGTTAAGGTAGAATACAAGATCTAGAAATTCATGCTTTAAAAGAAGTAATTGGAAGATTATGTAATTTATAGATTTACCCCATCACTACCGTATGCTTCATACCTGCTTATGTTTTATTATATTTCTTTATTGGACCTTTAGTAAGTATCGATATCGACCCCTCGCCACTACTTCTCTGGGGTTAGGCTAGATACTTACTGGGTACGCGTTGATTTACGTACTTATGCTGCACTTCTGCACTAAATGTGCATGATCTTACACGTTCATTTGATGATAAACTTGGCACGTAGGCACATCAATTGAGGAAACTTCATGTGAGCTACATTCCAGGCTACGCATCGCAGTCCACCGAGTCTCCATTGTACTAGTTATTTTATTGTGTTCTTATTACATTCGGGACAAATATTGTATTATTATTGTACTCCCTATAAAATGGTCATGCACTTGTGACACCGGGTTCTGGGGGTTCCTACTGGTTGTTCGTTATTGTAGTTCACATAGTTATTATCATTTTACAATGTAAATTCCATTTTATACTATTTACATAATAGAGATTATGATTTCGAAAGTAGTAAAATAAGTAAATAAATTGATAAATCATCATTGGCTTTCTTGACGGCGACATTAGGCGCCATCACGACCTATAGTAGATTTTGGTTCGTGACAGCTTGATTTCCGAGCATTAGGTTCACTTGGATCTCATGAGTCATGAGCAAGTCTAGTAAAGTCTTGCGGATTGGTACAGAGAAGTTTGTACTTATATTCGAGAGGCTACAGTGTTGTTAGGAGCACTTCCCTTCTTGATTTCCTCATTGTGCGGTCTGATTCCATTGAGGCTTGTGCCTTTATTTCCTTCCTACTCAATCTTATGCGACATAAAGTGCTTGTTGTCTATTGGATGTCTAGGAGTTGTATTAGTACTGAACACGTGATGCAAGATATGTTTCCCTACGTGTTTGGGCACGTTATTATTGTCGCCTTGTGGAAGGGTGTTCTATCATTTCAGTTCAGTATTTGTACATCTTATGGTTTTGAGGCTATGCACGGATTGCTATGATATTCATGAGTTGTCATCGCCCCGCATTGGTGTAATGGTAGAGTGCTTATTTATGGATCATGGCAGTGAATGGATCGATAGAAGGATTTCTCAGTGCATGATTTAGAGCTTCAACATTTAATTCCGGCAAAGGAAAGGCAATCAGACTATGGATGTTCAGGTTTTGGTTGATGGAGTAACGAGACTTGGTATCTTCGAGTGTGGTGGAATTTTCGTTGTGATGTGGTGTCGTCGTCCATTCTTGAATGTATTAATGATTCGTCGATGTTATGGTCTTATTTGATTTTTGCCTTCGGGGTAGGGTGTTGTGAAATGGTGCCCAAGGCGCAGTTTTCAGAGATAGCGGTGTGTGTCAGTTCCGATTCGAATTGGTAATTTTAATGTTGATGGCTCGAGTAAGATGATCTTCCAGTAGGTTTAGAGTTGGTAGCAATATACTAGTTCAGGTGCTACAGAGATGGGTTTTAATTTGAGGTGGCATTTGAGCAGCGAAGGACGAGGAAGGACATGGTAGGAGGTGTCTCGCGATGGTTGAATTACTACCAGGTCGTGTATGAACAATAGAGGTCGAGAAGTTGCTTAAAGGATATGGTTTAACTGAAGTAAGAAGGGCAGAATAGCAAATGGATTCTGTGATAGGATAGCAAGTGTAGAACGGTTTGGGAATCATGGTGGAAGGTGATTTGGTCTACAGATTTTATTTGGAATGGTGGTTGTTGTACGAAGAAAGATTTAATATGGCAGAAAGGAGTTTGCTTGAAATGAAGAGGGGGTGAAGATTTGATTATCGTTTCAGATGCAATATGGCTTGCGTTTGGAAGGTATTGTTGAACTTTCAGTTGCAACCAGAGCAACTCCGTTGGAATATGTCGGCATAGAATTCCACAGGTGGGTTATCTCCTATGAGAAGGTTAGCGGTTGCATGATGTTGATGAAGCTTCTGCGAAGAATATTACTTGCTACTTGGTGAGAGGTAGAATATGTGATTATGATGGATGATTCAAAATGTTCATGAAAGGCTTAACAAAAGACTTCAAAAACTTTGGCGGGTTACTGGTACGAGATCATGGTAATTGAGAAGGAGGAATCGTTGTGGACTCTATATTATGTGATGGTAGCTTAAATCTAAGTGGGGGAGCCCCACCGTCTACAATTGGATCGCGTGGTTGTCTGCTTGTGCTATTTTTGGTTATCGATGTGTTGGTGGATTATTTATGACTAAGAAAAGAAGATATCAGGAGTAGTTCGAGCAAGGAACTTGATGAATGTGTGCTATACTTCGCTTTATCGATTGAGGTGCAGGTCTGGGAGGACTCATAGTTTATTCTTCTTGTGGATGTAATGTACAAGGAAAATAATGCAGTCGGTTGCTTCTTTGAGAGGGTGTTCATGTGCAAGTAGATCATTGAAGTTTGATTATATTCGGGGTCAGGTCAGAGTGGGTGAATCTCAACAACGATCCTAGTGGGTTCAAGAATTAAAGTGTAGTGCCTAAGTATTACGAGTCCGTTGTGTGGTTAAGGATCGAGTTTTCGTAGTGGATTGCGAACGGAACTTGGAATGTTCTATGTCATCGTGAGGTATGCGGTGTAGTATTAGAGTAAATGAGGAAATAACTTTGGATTTGTGGAAGGTCTTGCAAAAATGGGTGTACCTGTTGGAGTTGTTATTGTACACTTGAGAAGGGTGTGAGATGGTTCATGGGCCTCGAGAAGACATGGTCTCGCGATTCGGGTCACAGGGGATGAGTGCAGATTGTGTTCGTATGCTTTGAATGTAGGTATTATTATTTTTGAGGCAAGTCCAGAGTAAATAAAAAGATGTTGGGTCGGTTAATAATGGTTGAATCAACATGATTGTTGCAATGATAAGTTCCTTCGGCGTGTGAAGTTATACATGTGGTTTTTGGTTGTACGTGTGGGCTTGACATCCACCACAACTTGGTTGATTTGGGAGGTATTTGATTCAAATGGTCTTGTTGTGTAAATGGATTCCGGAGGAGTCATGTCGGTTTAGATCATGACTTGAGGTTTGTATTTTCTACGATTTGGGAATTCAGTTGCGTGTTGCATTAGCTCTATTGAAATGAGCTAAGTGAAAGGTTTCTAGTAATGAAGTGTTTATTCTGCTGGTAGTTTAGGGGTTATGATGAATTCATGTATTCTCGTATAACAGCATAATAGGTGAAGTGAGCGTTATGGGAATATGAAGGTAGAGGATCGAGGTTGCGGTTCGATGTGATAGGAATGTCATGAGCTCGGATGAGCATGGGAGAATCTGGATGTTTAGAGTGAGCTGGCTTTATCTTAGTATCGCCTGAGAATGGTGTTCTGTGAAAGGAGCATAGTGTATTGATTTGCGGGTTCTTGAATTGCTCTACAGATTAGTCGTATGGATGTGCAGACTTTGCTACATGGTGTGGAAGGTTGTAGGAGTATACCCCAAGGGGAAATTTGTATAAGTGTGACATGTTAGTCACTTGATGGTTAAGGATTATGACCAAGTATGAAGATTCTGATACTATCGCTAATGTGAGAGTTTATGCCTAAAAGGCGTTCTATTCCTTGGGTTGTGGACCATGTGATTTTGTTTTGGATTTGATGGTTGTTCTTATGTGTCATGAATAGGGCCATTGTAGATCTTTGGAAAGTTATTGGCCCACTGTGGTATGATTAGAATTGGTTTGAGGTCAGTTGGTGGGTCTAATGTGAATGCGTGCTCTACATTAGGTCGGATGTGTCCATTCGACATAGCATTGCTACGAAGGATTCATCGGGCAATGGATGTTATTCCCATCGTCAGCTATTCCATGTAAATCTCTATTGTGCCATGTGGGTTGTGACACAATTTAGTTATTCGCACATGTGTTGAGGTCCCATGTAGCTTGCGGTGTTATATGAGCAGGGTGGCTCTCGATATGCATATCATATATCGCACCTTAGTGTGCTTGGGTTTCGTAGCATATGCTGCTATCCATCTCCCCAGGATTTGTATTGTGCACTTGAAGTTCTTGTGGTTGATATTCGGTTATTTCGTAAGTACAAGCGTTACGGCTTGATGTGTGGTTTCTTCTTGATTGTTATGTGCGGATCAGGTGGCACGCCGCCACGAGTATATTGTTGGATCGGGTTGCACGCCGCAACAGTGAGATGTTGAGCCTAGTTCCTTACACTTAGTTTTGTGTGCCTTATTTTCATCCCTGAGGTAGGTTCATGGCATCTCTTTAGCCGTTGTATTCGTTAGGCGGCCCGAGTGATTCTTTTTCCAGGGTTCATTTTTTCATGTGTATCGCATTCGAGTTTGTAGCTTGTTGTTGCTTTGATGGCGTCATATGAGATTCTGGATGGTGTTTGAGGTGGCTTATTGCCCGAGCAACTTGTACTGGGTGGGACGAGGTTATTGGACCTGAGATCAGTGCAATCAGACTTATATAAGATACATTAAAAAGAAAATATCGTTATACAGTTAGAATGAGGTAATGGTCCTGATAGGAGGAGAGACTCCGTGACTTGTTGATTCGACAGGCGGTTATTAGTTTCTACACATCTCTGCCATCGTGGTAGTATTTCGAAGGTTGGAACAGAACTCATATGCATCATGAGATGTATTGCGGGCATCATATTCGTGATATTCTAGCTAGTGTGGTCGGAGGATGTTATTACGGGCAACCCACTTATGAGGTGGAGGGTGTGATTTCAACATAGGTGCATGATCATATTTTGGTATAGTGTGTGTTGATTGACACGGTGTACATTTGTTAGAATCTGGTCTTGTAAAGAAACTCGAAAGTTGGAATTTGGTTCTAAAGCTTGTTAGCTAAGGTTATAGGGAGGATCTTTGGTATGGCTCAAGCTAATGTGCTCCACTGGGTTGTGGTGGCACGGGTAGGTGCCCAAGGTGTTAAACAGTGATTTTGGACAACTCTGCAACATTTCTTAGCACGTTCGAGGACGAATGTATTTTTAAATTGGGGAGAATGTAACGACCCGTTCTGTCGTTTTGAGCTCTAGCATGTCGTTCGATGGTTTGATACCTTGAGTAGCTTCACATCAGGTATTATGACTTGTACGTGGGGTCAGAATTGAATTTCGAAAAGTTCGGGATTGATTTGGAAAGAACATTTTAATTTCAAAATCTTTAAGTTGGAGGAATTGACTAAGGTTTGACTATTGACTAAATGACCTTGGAATCAGGATTTGAAGGTTCCAATAGGTTCGTAAGATGATTTAGGACTTGGGCGTATGTTCGAGTTGAGTATTGGATCATCCAGGAGCAATTTAGCGCTTATTATGGAAAGTTGGCATTTTTTAAAGTTTTAGAATTTCATAAGTTTGGTTTGAAGTGGAATTTTTATGCTATCAATATCCGTTTGGGGTTCCAAGCCTTTTATGTTCATATCGTGATTTGTGACTTGCACGTACAGTTTGGCATCATTCCGGGACGTTTAAGTGTCATTCGGACGCGCTCGACGAAATTTGGAAGTTGGAAGTTGAAAGAAAGGTTTTGGCCATCGATTTGTATTTTTAATGTTGTTTGACGTGATTCGAGGTTTCAACTAAGTCTGTATCGTGTTGTGGGATGTGTTGGTATGTTTGGACGGGGTCCTGGTGGGGATTTTTTAAAAAACAATGTGATTTGGCCCATTTTCTTTCTTTTTCACTTGGTTGGGGTAATTTTGGAGAGCTTCAAGGGGATACTTTTATCAAGCAACACAATGTAAATGACTCCCACCTATTATAAGTTAAATACATGGTTTGTATATGGATTTTAACATGGAAATTAGTAGGAATTTGGAATTTTTGGTAGAAAACCTAGAAATTGGTGTTATGGGTAAACTTTATCTTTAAACATATTCGGAATGCCCGAGGGTTGTCTTTGTTGGGTTTTAGAGCGGAGTTGGGGATTGATTATTTATGATCATTTGGAGTATATTTTGATTGGTTTGCACATTGTTTGACTACTTTTGAAGAGACGGGCATCTGGCTGAGGTGTTTGAGTGGCGTTGGAGCCGGTTATGGAGCTTCGGAGCGAGGTAAGTCTCCTGTCTAACCTTGTGAGGGGAAACAACCCCTAGGTGATATTTATTTTTATGTGCAACTAGTTTTGGGTGCTACGTACGCACGCGGTGACGAGAGTCTGTACGTAGCTAAAGCATGTTTATGTCCAGGTAGACTTAGGACTATATCATGTAATAACTAAATTATTTGAACTCGTTCTGCCGGCTTAATTAATTAAAGTTATAACTGAATTTGATTTTGAAATAAATATATGTATAATAGGCCGAGCCTTAACACTTTGAGTTGTGGGCGAGTTATTTGAGAAGCGTAAAGATTATATTCGTTATGTGCATGTACTAAACTGTAAACACGTATCTCGTAATTCAATTGTCATTCCCTAACCTCAGGGAGCGCGACCGACGCTCAACAGAGTTACCCTAGTCGAGCAAGCCCACACATTGTCGTCTACCCAACTCACCCAATAATAAAGAGAAGAATACATTTCATTAATTACCAACAAGAGGGTTCATGAACAACACTAATTCCATCACCATTAGTTACTTTATTTATATGTCTCAAACATACGCACATACAACATTACTATCTTGACTTTCCCAACACTAATACATAACCCACACCATGTCTACATAGCCTCTAACAGATATAAAAGAGTACGATGATAGTGTCGGCAACAAGGCTGCTATACCTCAAAACATAATACACACGGAACAAAAGATGCATAATCCCGGAATGAAGTGGGGCTCACCAAGTCAGCTAGGAAAAGAGTGTACCGCTATCACTGATTAATGCCTCCTGCTGTGGAACCACCTGCATCCATTAAAGATGCAACGCCTCCGGCAAAAGGGACGTTAGTACATGTCGAATAGTACTAGTATGAAAACCAAAACATCTATTCAATGACTTGGAAATACAACATGAATTATGATGAGTTATAGTTACAATAAAAGGCTTAATTAGCCATTAAAGCCACAACAAATTATTAAGAGCTTTCTATAACATTTCTAAATTTACAATCGGGGATCCTCTACAATTATATTTACACAGAGCGGCCCTGTCGCCTCACCCCAATGTATATGGGTGGAGGTGCAATCACAATACTAGAAACTCTACACAAAGCGTCCCCGCCGCCTCACCCTAATGTATATGGGTGGAGGTGTACTCACAATACTGCAACACTACACAAAGAGTCCCCGCCACCTCACCCCAATATATGCGGGTGGAGGTGTATTCATAATACCATATTTTAGGGTCCCAAAACTATAATCGTTTGTACAAAAGAGTTCCCTTTCAAATCAACCATTTGGAACCTTTGGCCTTAGCAATGTAAGTTCATAAGGTTCCATCATATGAGAAATAAGTGCTTAATCACATCGATTTTATACAATACCTTCCTCCCACAAAGGGTATAACATAATTAAGTCACCATAGACATTCTTTAACACATGAGAGTTCGGATACGTTATGCAATTTGAGAATCAATTTACTAGCTTGAACATCCTAGATCAATAGCGTTTCAATTTTGACTACACATGATAGAATTTTACAAGGATTCGGGAATTCCGATATTAGGAGAAAAGTTTAGCCTTCATACATCGCCTTGAGCTTCCCTTAATTCACTACACCGTTCCGAAAATCCTAGCAACTTCGATCTATTTAGATTCATAGCAAAATTGAACATAAATGAGAAAGATATTCATTGTATCATCTCATTGGAGAGTTTTATCAAACACTAGGTGTGCGAATTTGATTATAAAGTTCTTCCACAAGGTTTCCTTAATTCCACAACTAATTCAACACCAAGAGTTTAATCATACTAGTTAAATTTCCTCCCCACCATCGTCGTAGCTACATGCATGCACAAATTACAACTCCTACACCCAGAAATCATTCTCCCAATACCCATCTTATACCCAAACTCAAAATTGCAAACTAGGGTTTGAACCTTACCTCTTGGGTGAAGACCTTGTGAGTTTTCCTTGTGAATTCTCCAAGTCTTGAGCAAGGATTGATGAACAATCAGCCTAGGGTTCCTCTCTCTTTAAAACACACTCACTTCTCTCTAAAACATCAGATATTTGCTTCAAAAGAGTCCCTATGCCTCAATATATCAAAATAGGGTCGGGTCAAAAATTAGAAAAATGAAGCTCTGAAACACAATCTGCGGTCGCATAATGACCGTAGAATGGTTATGCGGTCCGCAAATCGGCCATACAATTGGTGCCCCAGACCTATTCTGCGGCCCACAGACCTATTCCGCGGTCTCATAATGCGCCACAGAACTTCCCTCCAGAAAAATCATTTGATGGTTCTGTGGTCGATATGCAGCCTACGAAATTGTTTTGCATTCGCATAGTAGACCGCAAAATATTATCCAAACTTGCCTAGTTTTCTGCTTCACTCTGCGGCCATTATGCAATCTGCAGAGTGATTCTGCGGCCGCATAGTGGGCCGCATAAATGTCTTCTTCTGCCAAATATTTTTCTTTCCTCAAACACATAAGCCTTATTCAGGCAGTAGAAATGTTGTCTCACGGCTATAGTTCAGAATTGTGCGGCCGCAGAACCTCAACTCATGCAAGATGAATAATTCTGCGGACCGCACATGGAATTATGCGGCCGTAGAACCCCCTGTAGGGCATTTTTGTCCCAAATTTCTAGCCTTGTATAAGTAGATGAGTTTCATAAAATTAGGTCAACTTCTGACATCAGCAAGTCCTATAGCCATTTTTCTTTGCTTCTTTTGGAAGTTTCTATATTTTAGAGTATTTTACTATAGATTTTATTGTTGTAACTTTACAATATGAGTTTAATTAGTATTTCTTCGTCTATTTTTTTAATTTCAAGCATGAGTAGCTAGATCTTTACTAGGGCTGTGATCCAATCCTAGTGTGTAAACTATATGGGTATCTAATTTAGTGCTTGTTTATGATTGGGTGTTTATTATATAGCGTTGTTTATGCTTTAATTTATGGAATTAATGGTTGAAAATATTAGTCATGCCTATTTGACTTAATTCTACTTGAGAAAGAGAGACCTAGTCTAGGAAAACTTGGCTAAAAAGAAATTGGGTCAATCAAGAGATTGATTAACCCAATTAAAGGGTTCAACTTAGATATAGTAATAACCCGACTTGATCTTTTATCAACTGTTTTGTGTGATACCCATTTGGACTTGAGAAATCCAAATTGGGCAAAAATACTCTCTGACCGAGAGGTATTGAGTGGGTATTTGAGAGTTGCTAGCTGTATATACCCCGATCAGCAAAACAAGTATTAAGGTTTTTATCCCATTAGGCGAATACCTAAGTGATGGTCATAGCCCTAGGCTTTTTATAAAGTTGAAAAACAACAAAACAATTATCCTAGTTTTATTTCTTTACTTTGCAATCTTTTGTTTTAAAATAGAATTAGCAACAAAATAATTTTCTGGAAGTGCAAATTAAGATAGTTCAAATTCACGTATTTGAATATATACTCCTAACTCCCATATAGCTCACTGTGGATTCGATCCCGACTCTTTGTTGGGTTACTACAACTGCAATATCATACTCTGTTTTGAGGTGTGCATTGTGTGCAATAGTCAATTTTTGGCACCGTTGCCGGGGAGTTAAAAATGGCGTTAGCTATATATTTGGGTGTGTTTTTGGAATATCTACTTTTCATCCGCATTACTAATGTGTATGTAATTATAGTTGCAACCATGGCAAACAATGAGCTCGGAAATATTACTTTGGGGGATGTGGACATTGAGGATGATCAAATGGATGAGGTTCCTCTTGAACCTCAAGCCAATAGATGAGGCCGAGTGCCTCATGACATTGTTCCCGCTCCACCCAAACCTCCACTATGAGCGGCTCCACACCGGGTGTTTCCGAATGAAGGATATGCGAGTGCAATAGTCCCTCCCCGTATTAGGGCAGGAAACTTTCAAATAACCAACGTGATGCTCACCTTGCTTGAGCAATGAGGGTTCTTCACCGGTTCTCCAGGTCAAAATGCATACAAACATTTAAAGGGGTTCATGGATACATGTTGGGGGAGTAAACAAACAAATGTCTCTGAGGATGCTTTGAGGCTAAGGCTTTTTCCTTTATCTCTTCGGGGGAATGTTTTAGATTGGTTGGAATGTTTGACAAACCATTCCATTCATACTTGGGATGAATTGGCGGAGAAATTTATTTCTAAGTACTTCTCTCTCGGGCACATGGCTATACTTCAGGATGAAATTCTAGCATTCAAGCAAGTGTCCAATGAACCACTACACGAGATATGGGAACGATATTGAACAATGGTTAATGAGTGTCCCAACAATGATATGACAGAGAACACGATTCAACAAACTTTATATCGGGGGATCAACACAACCAACCAATGTGTAGTGAATCAGCTTGCCGGTGGGAACTTCATGACTACGCCTTATGCGGAGGCATGTGATACTTTGGATGAAATGGCGGATACTTCATCGGCGTGGCAATACCGGGCTAATATTCCACAAGGTGATCCCAATGTGATTCACCTTCACAAAGAGTTACATGACAACGGGCAAGCCATAGCCGAATTGACTACCACCATGAACCAATTGGCAAAGGCTCAACTTCAACAAGTTCAAAACCCGAGGCAAGTCAATGCAATGGAGGGAGCAAGCATGATGGTGAACAAATGAAGAATAAATGGTCCACAAGTGCATCAAAGAGTGGACAATTTTGTGCAAGAAGATAGTGGGTTTGATCAAGATGACTCTTATAATGACCAAGAAGAAGAGGTACAATATGCGAACAACGTTCAAGGGCAAAGAAACAACTTTCAAGGCCCAAGCCAACAACAATGGAGACCTCTAAACAATCAAGAAAATTGAAATTTTCACAACCAAGGTAATTGGAGTGGTGGAAACAATCAAAGAAATTGGAATAACAACAACAATCAAGGAAATTGGAGTGGTGGCAATAATCAAGGGAATTGGCACAACAACAATAACCAAGGCAATTGGGGAGGTAACAATCAAGGTGGATGGAGTAACAATCAAGGCAATCGGGGGTCAAGTTTTCAAAGGCCCACGATGTATCAACAATCGAGCAACCCGCCTACTTATCCTTCCCATGGTCCTAGTTCTTCTAACAATGAAATGGGGCATATTGAGAACATGTTCAAGCAAATAATGGACAAGAATGCCGATTCCTATGCTCAACTTGCCTCACACAACACATCGATCCACAACTTAGACGTGCAAATCGGGCAAATCTCTAAAGCTCTAAATTTTCATACGGAGGTGAACCCAAAGAGTGGGAACAATACGGAGCATGCAATGGGTATTACAGCAAGATGTGGAAGAGGTGGGAATGCACCCACCTCAAGTCAAAGGAAACTTGTGGATGATGATCAAGTAGTACACGAAGAAGAGATCCTGAACAATGTGGTGCAAACATATGATTAAGTGCAGATTGATATTGATGACAATGTGGAAAAGACTCAAGAGGAATTGAACCCGTCTAGGGATCACGTTATTGACATAGTGCAAAAGGCTAAGGCACCATTACCTAAGCCTCCCCCTCTATATCCTCAAAGGGTTACCAAGCAAAATGGTTAGAATCAATTCAAAAAGTTCATTAACATGATGAAGAGTCTCTTGATCAATGCCATGCCATTAGTTGAAGCTTTGGAACAAATGCCCGGTTATGCAAAGTTTATGAAAGATTCGGTGACAAAGAGCGGTCGATGAATTTTGAAAATATCAAAGTCACTTATCAAGTGAGTGCAATTGTGCATTTAATGGCTCCTAAATTGGAAGATACTGGCACTTTCACAATCCCTTGTACCATTGGAAGTGCTGGTTTGCTAAAGCTCTTTGTGATCTTGGGGCAAGTATCAATTTGATGCCCTATTCAATTTTCAAGACTTTGAGAATTGGGCAACCAAGACCCACATCTATGAGATTATAAATGGCCAATCGTACCATGATGAGACCGTTGGGAGTGATTGAAGATGTATTGGTTCGTGTTAATAAATTCATTCTTCCGACGGATTTTGTCATTCTTGATTGTGAAGTGGACTATGAGGTGCCGATTATTCTTGGAAGACCTTTCCTTGCTATGGGGAAGGCTCTTATTGATGTGGAAGCTGGAGAACTCACTTTCCGGTTGGGTGATGAAAAAGTAGTATTCCACGTGTGCAAATCTATACGGCAACGTAATAGCAATGAAGTGTGTTCTTTTGTGGACTTGGTGACCGATATGAATGTTGATGATACAAGTGCCACGATAAATGTGGGTGATATGTTGGGGGCCTCTTGCTCAACTTTGATGATGGCGAGATGGATGGCTTCATGGAATGTATGAATTCTTTGCAAGGAATGGGTTCGTACAACTTTGCACCTCGGTAACTCTCCTTGGATCTAGAAAATAGGAAAACTCCTCCTACAAAGCCTTCAATTGAAGAGCCTCCGACCTTGGAGTTGATGCCATTGCCTCCACATCTTCGGTATGAATTTCTTGGCCCTTGTTCTACTTTACCAGTTATGCTTTCCTCTTGTTTAAATAATGTACAGGTCGACTCCACATTGGCAGTGCTACATAAGAGGAGGCAGGCTATTGGATAGACATTGGCGAATATTCGGGGAATAAACCCCGCATTTTGCATGCACAAGATCAACTTGGAGGAAGACGCCAAACCATCTATTGAACATCAAAGGAGACTCAATGAGGTTATGCAAGAAGTGGTCAAAAAGGAGATTATTAAGTGGTTGGATGTCGGGGTTGTCTACCCCATCTCCGATAGTTCGTGGACTTCTCCGGTGCAATGTGTCCCAAAGAAGGGTGGTCACAAATGATAAGAATGAGTTGATTCCCACAAGAATGATGACCGGGTGGATAGTGTGTATGGACTATCACAAGCTCAACAAAGTCACAAGGAAGGATCATTTTCCACTTCCCTTCCTTGACCAAATGCTTGATAGGTTGGCCGACCGTGCTTTCTATTTATTTCTAGATGGATATTCGGGCTAGAACCAAATCCTTATTGCTCCAGATGATCAAGAGAAAACAACTTTTACATGTCCCTATGGTACTTTCGCATTCAAGCGGATGTCATTCGGTTTATGTAATGCGCCGATGACTTTTCAAAGGTGTACGATGGCTATCTTCAGGGAAATGGTGGAGGACTACCTTAAAGTTTTCATGGATGACTTCTCGGTGGTTTAGAATTCCTTTGATGATTGCTTGGCAAATTTGGATAAAGTATTAGCAAAATGTGAAGAAACGAATTTGGTGCAAAATTGGGAGAAGTGTCATTTCATGGTCGAGGAAGGCATTGTCATTGGCCACAAGATCTCTAAGAATGGCATTGAAGTCGACAAGGAAATGATTGAGGTGATTTCTACACTTCCACCTCTAACTTCGGTGAAAGGCGTGCAATGTTTCTTAGGCCACGCGGGGCTTTACCGACGATTCATCAAGGATTTCTCTAAAGTGTTGACCCCATTATGCAAACTTTTAGAGAAAGATGCTAATTTTCACTTCAATTATAATTGCATAAGAGCCTTTGAATTATTAAAGTTCAAGTTGACAACCACTCCCATTATCACCGCTCCTAATTGGAGTATCCCTTATGAGCTCACGTGCGATGCTAGTGACGTAGCGGTTGGAGCTTTTTTGGGGAAACACATCAACTAAATTTTTCATCAAGTCTACTATGCTAGTAAGACCATGAATGGTTCCCAAGTCAACTACACTATTGCAGAGAAAGAGCTCATTTCCATTGTGTTCGCAATTGAAAAGTTCCGCCTGTACTTGATGGGTGCAAAAGTTATTGTCCACACGAATCATGCAACACTTCGCTATCTTATGAGCAAGAATGATTCCAAAGCTCGGTTGACGAGATGGGTGGTTTTTTTTCAAGAGTTTGATATCGACATCCAAGATCGAAGAGGGAGTGAAAATCAAGTGGCGGACCACTTGTCTCGTTTGAAAGAGGAGGGGAGGCCACAGGATGGCCTTGAAATCAATGACTCCTTCACCGATGAGCAACTCTTGGCTATTTCAATGAAGGAGGTTCCATGGTTCACGGGTCTAGCAAATTTCCTTCTGTGTGAAATTATCACGGATGCGTTTTTTTCAAACCAAAGGAAGAAGCTTAAACGGTATTGTCAAGATTATTATTGGGATGAGCCATATCTTTTTCGGATTTTTACAGATTGGGTAATTAGAAGATGTGTACTGGAAGAAGAGAAAAGTGATATTCTTGGGGCTTGTCATTCTTTGTCATATGGTGGTCACCATGGTTAAGCAAGAACGGCGGCAAAAGTGTTAAGTTGCGGTTTCTATTGTCCTACTCTTTACAAAGATGCAAGTGATTTAGTGAAAAGATGTGATGAATTTCAAAGGGATGGTAGAATCTCGAAGAATAATGAAATACCTCTCACTACTATTTTAGAGATTGATATCGTTGATATGTGGGGTATTGATTTCATGGATCCTTTTGTGAGTTCTTGTGGAAATACCTACATCTTGGTCGTGGTTGATTATGTGTCTAAATGGGTTGAGGCCATTATTCTACCCAATAATGAGGCGGGAGGTTTGGTGGCATTCTTGAAGAAGAATATTTTCACAAGGTTTGGTACACCGTGGGCTATCATAAGCGATGAGGGGTCGCATTTTTGCAACAAGGATTTTGAAACTTTACTTAGCAAGTATGGTGTTACTCATAAAGTTATGACTCCCTATCATCCACAAGCTAACGGTTAAGTGGAAGTCTCCAATCGGGAGATAAAGAGTATCTTGTCCAAAACAATGAATGCTAACCAGATGGATTGGTCAAAGAAGCTTAATGATGCATTATGAGCTTATCGGACAGCTTTCAAAATTCCTATCGGAATGTCTCCATACCGGTTGGTGTTCAGCAAAGTATGTCATCTTTCGGTGGAACTTGAGCACAAAGCCATATAGGCTCTAAAGAAGTTAAATCTTGATTGGGATGTTGCACATTTGAGTGAATTGGATGAGTTCCGGTACCATGCTTATGCAAGTTCATCCTTGTTCTAAGAAAAGATGAAATATCTCCATGACAAATACATTTGGAACAAAGAGTTCAAAGTGGGTGATCTTGTTATGATGTTCAACTCGCAGCTGAGGATGTTTCCTAGAAAGCTAACGCCTAAATGGAGTGGTCCCTTTGAAATTGTGGGTGTGACGTCTTTTGGTACATTGGAGTTGAAGAACAAAAACAATGAGGGATTCCGAGTCAATGGTCACCGAGTGAAGCACTATTTGGAAAACATTGGTGATGGCCACATTGTGGCAATGATTCCTTTCAAATAATGGTAATATGCATCGTGCCATGACGTTAAATTAAGCGCTTCTCGAGAGGCAACCCATGTTTCTTTTTCTTTTCTTTTCTTCTTTTATAGTTAGGTGTTATATTTCGCGCTAACTGGATTTGAAGTGTGTTGCAGGAGTGAGTGTACTTTACAGGAAGTGTGAAAAGAATTGCGGACCACAATTGTATTGTGCGGACCGCACAATTATGGTTGCTACAACAAAAGGTGCTATGCGGCCATACAATTACATTACAGACCACACAAATTGAAGGTGGAAAATGACTACTTTGTGAAGTTGATCTGTCAGAAAAATGGCCAATCTTCAACCCGAAAACAAATTATACGTTCCGCAATAAAATCTACGGTCGCACACTAAATTCTGCGGACTGCAAAATGCAAGGGCAACTAGGCCCTCAGGTAACAGAATGCAGACCGCAATTGGAATTTTGCGGCCGTACTCACGTCTCTTTCCCTTGGCAGAAACCATTGAGTATAAATAGAGGGCTTAGGGCTACTGTTACTCTTTTCCATCTCTGAGCTTACAAATTGCACAAATTTGAAGTATCTTCTTGAATCATCTGTCCACATGCCTAGCAACTGTTATCACTCATTTTTTGCACTCATTCACATATGGTATGCTTCATAATCTTGTTAATTTCTATTAATTTTTAGATTTTTAGTAGAAATTTAGACTATTTGTATGTTTAATCTATTTGAACAACCACTTGAGGTAAATATGTAGTGGGTAGAGTTGTGAAATTGGTGCCTCTGATGTGCGGCCACAAGAAAATTTGTGCGGACCGCAAAAAACTGGTTGCGGCTGCAAAACAACCAATTCTCTGTCATCAGAGAGTTTGGCACATTGGTGCTATTTGAGTTGCGATCGCAATAAGAAATATGCAGACCGCAATCCATTTACACGGCCGCAATGGAAAATTGTGCGGTCCGCAATGAGCATTCTGCATCCGCAATGAAAATTATGCGGACCGCAACTCCCTACCCTATAAGCATGTTTCTATTGTTCTTTTCATTGTATCTTCTACTGTGTCTGAACTTGCACTGCAACTAACAATCGCCTTTGCTTGGTACAAAAAATGGTTCAATCTAGAGGCCAAGGCAACACTTCGAAAGGAAGGGGTGACCCTTCTCGGGGACGAGGGAAGAGACCCTTGCCTAGTGCCTAACAACATGAAACCAGAAAGAAGACAGCAGCCGACAGAGGGAGAGGTGCAGATCTAGTTCTTATATCCCATCTATGGATGTATCAGAGGGAAAATCAGCCTCTGTACATGAGCAGTCAGCCGTCCAATCAAGTTTGCCATGGAGATATCAGCTCAGGGATGAGCTCCCATCATCACATAGCACCTCCGAGGGTTTGGAGAGTGTCAGTCAGGCTTCTGAGTCTTCCACTACACCTGTCCCCCAAGCACCAGAGACATCAGTTCAAGACATCCCCAATGATGGCAGAGGGAGAGATGCTACTGGTACCGGCCTCGAGTGGTCGAAGAAGAAAGAGGTGTGGGAGGACCGGTTTGTCAGTTTGTCTACCTTCACTAGTTTCAATCAATGGTGGCATGTGAGGTCGCTCACTCTTGAGCGACTGTTTGAGTTGAAAGATCTCGAGAGGTATAACCATGCAGTATTGAAACAGTTTCAAGAGCGCAAAGGGTGGATGTGGTTTCCCCAGAGCATGTTGGATGCGAAGCAATACCTTGTATGGTAATTCTACGCCAATGTGGCGCACATCAAGAAAGGGACAAAGGTGACTAAAGTGAGGAACCTCAGGGTGCGATTTGATCAACACACATTGAACACTTACTTGGGTTTCGATGATGTCGAGCCCACAGAGTACTTAGAGAAATGTATACTTGGGGATGTAGCTCGGCCTTGGCTAGCTGAGATTTTAGCAGCTCCTAGGCCATCACCACCATGGATCACAATAGGGGTTTCTATTCACAGTAGTACACTGAGCTTTGAGGCAAAGGGGTAGCAGACCTTTGTATGCATCCAGAATGAGACATATCTTCCTATCCCACGGGCAGTTCTAGTGGATTCCATGATGGCCGGGTACCCCATCAATGTGGGAGACATGATGTCGGCCAATATCTCTGTGGTCGCTCGGCAAGCTGACACATCCTATCCGTATCCCAACATCATTACAGAGTATCTTACGGATGCAAGGGTAGAGATGAGGGACTTTGATACGAAGGTGTGGGAGAAGAAGCCCTTCTCATGGTACTTATTTATGGATGCACACAACCCTAGGAAAAAGGGTCAGCCCTCTACCACAACAGGCCAGTCTGATAAGCCATCGGTGGTAGCTACAGAGGCAGTTGACATTCCATCCACTTCAGCCGTGCCTTCAGCTAGTGTCGCAGCTATGCCTCCACCATCATCCTCAGTGCCTACAACAGTCCCTTTCATACGTTCTACCTCAGCTTGGAAGCCAGTGTCGATGCCTACTACTCCACTCTCTACGCTGCGCGTCACCCAGACATTGGCGAGCCTTAACAACTAGATGCAGACAATTTCTGCAAAGTTGTTTGATTTATCCTGTACTATTGCAGCACAGTCTTCTCTGGCGGCACCTCAGATGCCCCCAATAGTGTAAGAGACTCTAAAGAAGCTCCTAGACAACTAGAACACTATCATGGCTACATTGGTACAACATGGGTCAGTGATCGAAGAGCTAGGAAAAGAAGTTAAGAAAAGGAGAAAGTCCCAGGCCTCCAAGAGGTTAGTGGACAAGCTCCGGAGATAGGTTACCAAGCTTGTGGCAACCGAAGATATTCCATTTGGCTATGCTAGGTTTTCCGCGGTTGTAGTGGAGAAGTACTTTACATTATGTTCCTAGTAGGGTGGTATCTCTCCTTAAGGCACATCGGATGGTTGAAAAGGGGTGTGATGCGTATCTAGCATATGTGAGAGATGTGAGTGTTGATACTTTTACCATAAAGTCAGTTCCGATTGTGAGGGATTATCCAGGGGTATTTCTTCTGGATCTTCCGGGCATTCCACCCGACAAGGATATCGATTTTAATATTGATCTGGTGTCGGGAACTCAACCCATTTCTATTCTACCATATCGTATGGTCTTAGAAGAGTTGAAGGAGTTAAAGGAGCAGTTTCAAGAGTTTCTTGATAAGGGTTTCCTTTGACCCAGTGTATCTCCTTGAGGTGCTCCGGTCTTGTTTGTAAAGAAGAAATATGGTTCTATGTGCATGTGTATTGATTATCGACCGTTGAACAAGGTTACAGTGAAGAACATGTATCCATTACCACGTATTGATGACCTATTTGATCATCTACATGGTGCTAGAGTGTTCTCAAAGATTGATTTGCGGTCAAGCTATCATCAATTGAAGATTTGGGAGGCAGATATCCTGAAAACATGGTTTCGTCATTACGAGTTCCTTGTGATGTCATTTGGGTTGACCAAAGCCCCAACAACATTAATGCACTTGATAAACAATGTGTTTATTGACGACATTCTGGTGTACTCCCGGAGCTGGGAGGATTATGAGAAGCACCTGAGGACCGTGTTCCAGACCATGATAGAAAAGAAGTTGTATGCAAACTTTTCAAAGTGTAAATTCTGGCTTGATTCGGTGGTATTTTTGAGTCATGTAGTGTCGAGCGAGAGGATTAAGGAAGATCCGAAGAAAACTGAAGCATTGCAGAGTTGGCCCAGACCGTCTTCACATATAGAGATCTAGAGATTTCTTGATCTGGCAAGGTATTACCGTCAATACGTAGAGGGTTTCTCATCTATTACTGCACCTATAACTAGATTGACCTAGAAGGGTGCTCCGTTCATGTAGATCAAGGAGTGTGAGGAGAGCTTTCAAAAGCTCAAGACAACTTTGACTACAACCATATTGTTGGTGTTGCCTACGGGTTCACGGTCTTATAATGTGTACTGCAATACGTCACGTATTGTCCTCGGCACGGTGTTGATGCAAGACGGTAGGGTGATTACCTGCACGTCTAGACAACTATAGGTGCATGAGAAGAACTATTATGTCCATGACCTTGAGTTAGCAACTATTGTTCATGCCTTGAACATTTGGTGGGACTATTTGTATGGTGTCCCTTGTGAGGTCTATACCGACCACCGGAGTTTGTAGCATCTGTTCAAACAGAAGGATCTTAACTTGCGGTAGCGGAGATGGCTAGAGTTGCTTAAGGAATATGATATCACCATTCTATATTTTCCTCGAGTCACAAGGCAGAGAACTTGGGCAGTTTAGCATATCTACCGGCAGCAGAGAGGCCATTAGCATTGGATTTTCAGGCCTCGGCCAACGAGTTTGTTAGATTCGATGTTTCAGAGCCGAGTCAAGTTTTGGCTTGTGTGGTTTCTCAGTCTTTTCTTTATGATTGTATCATAGAGCATCAATATGAAGACCCCCATCTTGTTGTCCTCAAGGACACGGTTCAATACGGCGATGCGAAGGAGGTCACCATTGGGTATGATGGTGTGTTACAGATGCATGGCAGGCTATGTGTGCCCAATGTAGATTGTTTGCATGAGCTAATTCTTCAAGAGGCTCACAGTTCACAGTACTCCATTCATTTGGGTGTCGCCAAGATGTATCAGGACTTGAGGCAGCAGTATTGGTGGAAGAGGATGAAGAAGGACATAGTAGAGTATGTAGCTCGGTGCTTAAATTGTTAGCATGTTAAGTATGAACATCAGCAGGAAAGTGGATTACTTTAGAGGCTAGAGATTCCAAAGTGGAAATGGGTGCGGGTTACGATGGATTTTTTTGTTGGGCTCCCACGGACTCAGAGGAAGTTCGATGAAGTATGGGTGATTGTGGAGAGTATGACCAAGTCGGCTCATTTCATTCCAGCGGCGACTACTTATTTTTTAGAAAAGATAGCACAGGTCTATATTGGCGAGATTGTCAGACTTCATGGCATGCCAATATCCATCATCTCTGACTGGGGTACGCAGTTTACATCACTATTTTGGAAGGTTGTACAATATGAGTTAGGAACACGGGTTCAGTTGAGTACAACATTTCACCCTCAGACGGACGGACAGTCCGAGCACACTATTCAGATATTGGAGGATATGCTTCGTGTGTGGGTAATGGAGCTTGTGGATTCTTGGGATCAGTTCTTCCCGCTTGTGGAGTTTTCCTACAACAACAGCTACTAGTCGATCATTCAGATGGCTGCGTATAAGGCTTTGTATGGGAGGTAGTGTCGGCCTCTGGTGGGTTGATTTACGCCCGGTGAGGCTGGGCTATTGGGTATAGACTTGGTTTAGGATGCTTTGGAAAAGGTTAAATTGATTCAAGATCGACTTTGTACAGCCCAATCTAGACAGATGAGTTATACGGATCAGAAGGTTCGCTACATTGCATTCATGGTTGGGGAGCGGGTCTTGCTCTGAGTTTCTCTCATGGAGGGTATTATGACTTTCGGGAAGAAGGGCAAGTTGAGCCCTAGGTATATCAAACCTTTTGAGATTCTTGAGAGTATTGGAGATATGACATACAAGCTTGCACTACCACCTAGTCTAGCTGTAGTTCATCCAGTATTCCATGTTTCTATGCTCTGGAAGTATCATGGAGATTCATCTCATGTGTTGGATTTAAGCTCAGTACACTTGGACAAGGATTTGTCTTATGTTGAGGAGTCGGTGGCCATTTTTGATAGGCAAGTTCGAATTTGAGGTCAAAGAACATTGCTTCAGTGAAGGTTCAGTGGAGGGGTCAACCAGTCAAGGAGGTGACTTGGGAGACTGAGCATGATATGCGCACCTGTTATCCTCATCTTTTCACCACTTCAGTTATATCTCTATACTCGTTCGAGGATGAACGTTAATTTAAGAGGGGAGGGATGTAATGACCCGGCCAGTCATTTTGAGTATTTTAGCCTCGATCCCCTATTTATTGCCTCTTCTATGTTGTATTATGGTTATGTAACTTGCTGGAGTGTTTGGTTTTGGTTTCGCGTAAGTTTCGGAGTGAAATGAGACATAAAGTCCCTAAGTTGAAGGTTTAAGTTGAAAGAGTTTACTATAGTTTGACTTTTGTGTAGAAGACTCTATAATGGAGTTTTAATGATTTCAATAGATCCGTAGGGTGATTTTAGACTTAGGAGCGTGTCCGGATGTTGATTTGGAGGTCCGTAGGTCGTTTCGGCGTGTATTGGTGAAAGTTGGAAAGTTAAAGGTTTGGAAGGTTGGAAAGTTTGACCGGGACTTGACAGTGTTGATATCGGGGTCATATCCCGATTTTGGTAGCTGGAATAGGCCCGTAATATAATTTATGACACGTGTGCAAAAATTGAAACCAATCGGAGTTGTTTTGGAATGAATCAACATTGGTTTCGGAATTCGGTAGTTCATAGTTCATAGGCTTGAATTTGGTTTCCAAATTGTAGAATCGATGTTGTTTGATGTGATTTTTGGTCTCGAGTAGGTCTGTTACATATATTTGAACTTGCTGGTATATTCAGACGGGGTTCCGGGGGCCTCGGTGTGAAATAGATTGAATCCAGATCAATTTTTGGCCTTATGAAGTTTCTAACATCTGGTGTCATCGCACCTGCGGAGGGACTGACCGTAGGTGCGGACTCGCAAAAGCGAGCAGTGGATCATAGAAGCGAAGCTGGCTTGACCCAGTTGTGGTCACAGAAGCGGGATTGTGTCCGCAGAAGCAAAGTCGCTTTTGCGATGGAAGGAAGTGCATGCGCGTGCTAGATTGTAGGTACGACTTATTCGCCTCAGGTGCGCATGTATAGACGCGGCTAGTTCTCGCAAAAGTTAAGATTGCTGGGCTTAGTCATGACTAGTTCCGTAGGTGCGGAGCCGCAAATGCGGCATATGGTTTGCTGGGCAGCAAGGTCTTGTTGGAGGGTTCAATTTTCATAATCCGTTTTTGGACTTACAGAGCTAGGTGTGAGACGATATTTTGAGAGATTTTCAAGGAAAACATTAGGGTAAGAATTCCTAACTCAATTTTGGTTAAATTACACAAATCTATTGTTAATTTCATCATCTAATTAGTGTTTTGACATGAAATTTTAGAGAAACATTTTTGAAACTTCTTAGGTTAAAATTTGGGAATTTGAAAGGCGAGTTATGGTCGGATATCAGTAATTCTCGTATGGTTGGACTTGTTATCGAATCAGAGTTCAGATATAGTAATTTTGATCGGGTTTCAAGATGCGGACATGGGTTGACTTTTTGAGTTGGCTTTTTATTTCATTGCAAAGATCATAATTTTATTATTTGAATTAGTTTTCTATAGTTTATATTTATGGTATGAAGTTGATTTTGCTAGATTCGAGCCGTTCAGAGTTGGATAAATTGAGGGAAAGACCTTCTAGTGGATTGAGTTGGCGTGATTTGAGGTAACTGACTTGCCTAACCTTGTGTGGAGGAATTACCTCTTAGGACTTGTGTTGGTTGTGATAATTTTAATATGTGAAACCCATATACGCTAGGTGACGAGTGTGTATAAGGGATAAATTTATACCGGTTTAGCTATGTAGATTCATTTCATGCCTTAATTGAGTAACCTTAATATGTTATATTCATCATTTCTAGTCTATTTTCACATGTCTACTTGTCTTGTCTCTTACATGATAATTCCATTATCCTTTTTATACCTAGATTCCTCAGAGTCCCCTTCTACCTAGATTCCTTTATCCATTATCCTTTTTTGTAGACATTGATGCATAGGATTATTTAGTAATACTACTTAGAGCTTGTGACTTGTATCTCGCCGGATTTTTGGAGTTGTACATGTTGAGTTGCAGATTTTATTTTATACAGTAGTTGAAGTTTTGAGACTTTAAATTTTTTCTTCAGTCATTTATGTATGAATGTTAGCTTACCCAGTCTTAGAGGCTAGGTACCATCACAATATTATACGGAGGAAAATTGGGGTCGTGACACGTACAATATTGGCAAGAAGAAATACATTATCTGTTTGAAAGTTACATAAATAGAAATACAAGTGATATAGTAGCATGAATAAGAAGATAGCCGATGGTTGGAATGTTTTGGTTTTAAATACTCAACCTTAAACTCCACAACTGTTTTGCTCCAAAAATCTGCATGCATGGTGCCGTACTATCTTATGTGTACAATCAATCACACGCACTCAGCAAGTATTTTGGCTAACCTTGGTAAAGTAGTTTGAAGGTTTTAAGTCAAAATAAACTCACTTAATATACATGTGCAGTTTATAAGCATAAAAATAATAGAAAAGAAATAACCATAAATAAGTCATGAAACAACGGACATCAATGATAAGGTACACTTTAAGGGAAAAAGATAACAACATGCTTTCCTAACATTTTAGGTCAAAGACTTATACCAATGCACCAAATCCATATAGAGAAGTTAAACTATACACCCAATAGCACTAACTCAACTCCCTCTACATGAATGTGGAGAGTCTTTACATAAATAAGGTCAAGTTCTATAAATTACCAATCACCATATACGAACGCCCATGCATGAGTCCAGTGTCAGAGTATGAAGGAGACTCTTACTTAATATTATTTTGATGCCTTACAAGTGTCTAACAGTTCATTAACAAGTACCATATGTACATAAAAAGATATTTGAAAGCATAGGGAGAAATGTGCATGTAGGTTACATGTGTGAATGCATAACTATATGTATCATATATCAACAACTCAATTCAACAAATCATGTCATTGTTGCAGCGAGCAACCTAATTCGGTCATTATATTTTATGCACCGTATAACCTGATAAATATGACCATATTTTTTGGAATACACACGGTCCAATTATAATACTATGCAGCCTGAACCCAAGCACATTATATCAATCAGCACAAAAATAGTAAAAACCAAACCAACAACCCCTCAAGGTAATCGTAACAAACAAGGTTAAAGGCATAACTGTAACAACAATCAAGAAGGTAGAAGGCATATATGTATCTATAATAAAAAAGGTAGAAGGCATATATGTATCATTAGTAAAAAAGGTAGAAGGCATATATTTAATTGTAGAAAACAAGGTAGAAGGCATATATGTAGCAGTAGCAAATAAGGTAGAAAGCATATATGTAACAGTAGCAAACAAGGTAGCAAGCACAGTGTAACAAAAACAATCAAAAGAGAAGACAAATATGTAACATTAATTAACCAAGTAGAAAGAATATATTTAACGGTGACAAATAAAATACAAAACATAGATGTGATAGTGATAAAACAAGTAAAAAATATAGATATAACGGTAACGAATCAAGTAGGAATCATAAATGTGATAGTAACAAACAAGATAGGAAAGCATGTAGGAGCAACCAAGGTAGAATGCATGTATGTATCTATGAAATAAATAACCATCACATAGATTCCAATTCATATCCTCTCCGAAGGGAGCCAACCAACGTACCAATCTCATATCAAACCGCACAAAAAATCCATCATGCCAAAATTTAATATCAATCGCACGAAAATTCCCATCATGCCACGTCTTTCACTAAGGCCCCCAATCATGATCTTTAATATGAATATATATGCTCAAGTAGTATAATAATAACATGTATAGATATGTGTTCATGATATAAGGCATGACTATCAATAATTTCAAGAATGGCCCTTCATGCTCATTTAAGATATTATACACCTAAACATGATTTATTGTAAGTCCCCATATAATTTTTACAAAAATAAAAATAATATTTTGTGGTGACGAATTGGCCTTACATGTTGAGGACTATAGACCTTGTTCCGGAGCTTCATTTTTGGGTTTTGATAACCCGGCCCTACTTCATTAAATAGACGCAATGGACCATTTTTTACTAATACTCTGATATTCTAGAGTGAGAAGGTGTTCCTCAACAATTATTCTTCAACTCTTGCTCAAATCTTAGAAGGTTAAGAAGGAAAACTCACTAGGTCTTCATCCTAGAGGTAAGATTCTACATCCTAACCCTCAATTTCGAATTTGTCTAGAATTGGGTAATTAGTGAGAAAATATTTGGGCATGCGAGTTGTTCATCTTGCATGCATGTGTTATCAAATGGTGTAAGAAGATTGTTGAGCTAAGAATGGTAAAGAATGGGTTGTGGGATGATGGAATCCTCCATAAAAGGACCTTGAAACCTTATGCACACCTAGTGTTTGATCAAATGCTCAAATGAGTTAGAACCATGATCATCTTCCTAATTTTGATTTAATTTGTTATATTTCTAAAATAGATTGAAGTTGCTAAGAATTTCGGAGCATTTTAGAGTTTAAAAAAACTCCATTGAGGTATGTTGGCTAAACTCTTCTCTTAGAATTGAATCCCATGATATTCATATAATTTATGTGAGACCCAAGTGGTTCATTATAAAATTGGCTATTCCGAGTAAGTTTGTGTTGAAAGATATATGTTGAATAAGTATCTTAAATGCTTTGTTCATGTAATATTATCAATTGAGGATGTATTAAAATATGGTATGTGCATTAATAATGTTTCGACTTCAAGTCAAGTTCAAACGGAGGCTATTATGCCAACGTTTGTGAAATATCCCTATGTGCCTAAGACTCTTAATTGCTCACATGTGTAATACAAATCTTGAATTGAATTGTATTTGTTGTTGTTGATGATGATGATGTTTGAAATTGAAAACATGAGCATGATATACTAAATACGGCCAACGTGCCAATAATAATTTTATAATTGTGCCACTAGTGCCAATAAAATGAAAAGATGTGAAAGAAGTATGAAATGCGGTGATTGATATAAAAAGGTTGATGTCTAGAATAAGACAACCTAGCTGACCGGGTCGTAATCGGACACCATGCCACGCACATGGTCGTGATTATGCTTGAAATTTTAATTGAATTTGTGATTGTGGTTAATATCTCTAATGAGATAGCCTAGCCGATCGGATCGTGATCGCACTCCGCGTTAAAGGTATGGGCATATTGACATTGAAAGTGATTGTGGTTGATGTCTCTAATGAGATAGCATAGCTGATCGGGTTGTGATCGGGCTCCGTGTTAAAGGTACGGGGGTATTGATATTGGGAGCGATTGTGATTGATGTCTCTAATGAGATAGCCTTGCTGATTGGGTCGTGATCGGATTTGGTGCTAAGAGTACGGTGGTATTGGCATTGTGAATAATTGGTATTGTAAATAATGATATTGTGAAAAATGGTATTGTCAATAATGGTATATCGGTGCTAAGAATCTCCAATCTAAAAATATGGGAATTTATGTGAAACTTGATTTTTCGGTATTGTTCGAGACTTTCATTGATTTTTGATTATTCATCCTTGTAATATTATTTGTTCTATTGAGAGGGTGTTTAGTTATACATACTAGTGATGTTCGACAGTACTAATGTCTCTTTTGTCGGGGGCACTGCATTTTTAAATGGATGCATGTGGTTCCACAGCAGGAGATATTCTTTAGTGATAGCAGTACACCTTCTTCCCAGCTGACTTGGTGAGCCCCGCTTCATCCCGGGGTCATGTATCTTTTGTTCTTTGTGTACTCTGTTTGAGGTATAGCCAGAGCCTTGTTGCCGGCATTATCATAGTACTCTTTTTTAATCTATAGAGGCTCCATATACATAGTGTGGGTTGTGTATGGGTGCTGGAAAACTCAAACTATGTTATGTTTTGGTTGTATTACTTGTTCCATTTGAGACTTTAAAAATGAGTCTCAAAAATGATGAAACTATTGGTTATGAATTGGTATAGTAGATATGATCAGCTTTTTGTCTAATTTATGAAAATATGTATTATCTCTATTCATTGATGAGTTTAGGTAGAAGAAAACCTAATAGGCTTGCTCGGTCAGGTTCACTCGGTTGAGCGCCGGTCACGCTCCTTGGTTTTAGGGCGTGGCAAACTTGGTATCAGAGCCTAAGGTTTTAAAGTATCCCAGGATGTCTCAGAGCTATGTCTAGTAGAGTCCTTCTTATCGATGTGTTTTCGACAACATCTTTAAGTTGGAGGCTACATGGACATTTTAGAAATTTTACCCTTCTTTAACACTCCAGATCGTGCGATAGAGCTTGACTATGAGATTGTCTTCTAACTCGTGCGTTGAGGTTCAAGGTAAGTTCAAACGCTCTTTTGTTCATTCCAAGTAATGTTGTCTTATGACATGACAAATGAATAAAGACCTGAATATTAAATAGATGACACATGTATCATGTTGAATGAATGGTATGGCCATATACGAAAAGTATATAGTACCATGAGCATACTTTATATGAGAAGAGTGCTAGAAGTGATTACCCACCTCCAAAGAGGCATTGGCGTTATAAATGAGACCTAAGCTTAATTTGTACATGTGGATAGTTTGGGAACCATGTATATGATTCTAAGATGTAAACATTTGTTACATAGGCATGTGAAATATGAAAGGCATGGCCTGGAGAGTAATGATAAGTGTGTAGGTCTCGCACGGGAGACAAGAAGTTATGAAAGGAAAATCAGTTGAACCCATAATGAGAAGACCCTAGCACTGGGAATGTTACAAAAATCCCAGGAATGTGTGAATTTGTGTTACACTCCGAAAAGGATATTGACACGAGGGATCTGGATCCCAGAGCTGTGTGGCTGAATAAGAGTAGAGAACTTATGAGGTTAATTCCATGGGGACTTAAATCTCCCTAATAGTCAATCATATACAAAAGGACTAGATATGTGAAACATGTGTCCCTCGAATTGCTAAATGCAACATTTGTGTCGAAATGTGAAACATTCACCCCAAGTGGAGAGGGAAGGACCATCGTGAGGCTACTTAAGTGCAATAAAATGAGAGTAGGGCCATGTAGCTATGATGTTTGGATATTTTTTTGAAGACATGTGTATTCTAAAAAAGTGGTAAGGTATAACGTGATTCTCAGAAAGGAACTGCAAAAGATAAACCACTAGTACAAACATAATGTGGAAGGTTAAGAAATGTAAATTCTTCGTACGTGGCAATATACATGACAAGGTCAATGATATTAGAAACTAAGAGTAAGGTTTGCAAAAGGGTTTTATACTTGTTAGAGAGTCAGGGACAATGGAACCCAAGGAAGTACTACAGATCAAATGTGAAAGGCTTGCGAGTTCTTAGAATGAGTTAATCATGGATTTGCGATTTAGCTAAAGTTCCAAGGCTTTAAGAAAGACATAATAAGTTGGAGAGATAAATGTGATGTTATAATAACCCAAGAGTGCATCTAGACTTTATGGAGCGTGTCTTAAGATTCTTACAAGCAAGGAAGTGTTAAGTGATACATGGATGAACACACTTTCCCACAGATATCCCAACAAGTGTCGAGAAGCGAGCAGGATGAATTCCCAACTAAGGGAAAATATCACGTAACGTATGGAAGAGCGCATAGCTATTCACTAAATAGGAGGAATGAGGCGAGAAGAATTGGATGAAAATCAAACAAAATAGTTTGTATCAGAATAGTGTACTCGCCTAGAGAACAAGTGTTAATAGAATATATAAAGGATCAACTGTAATGCAGCCGACTTGAGTGACGCCGAATATCAACTAAAAGATTTAGAGCGAGTTCATGTCTACATATTACTTTGGAAAGTGAGACTACTGGTGATGAAGTGGTGGTGTGATAAACTCAACAAACTAGGCAAAATGATACTACGAGTTCATGGGAGGCAGACAAGGGTGTGGCACAATAAGGCTGTCAACTATGAATTAAGGACAAAATGGGATGGGAATGAATGCTCTATTTACAAAAGGAAATATAGTACCAGCATATTGTCTAGACCAAAGGAAGGAAAAAGGGGAAATGCTCGAAACAGATTGAGAGAGGATGAACACTTGTTACGAACCAAACATGTTTTACATGATAGCTCTTAGGCATGAAATACCATGAAACACTATTGGTGACTACAATACTTGGAATAAGGTGAGTTAATCATCTAGGATGGAATCAGGTGGACTAATTCCTACACTTATAAGGGAAACAAGAAGTCGTCGTTGAAGAATATAGGAGGATCTCAAGTTTCAGAAAAGGCCATGCTCGAGCCAATGACTTTGGTCGAATTGAATACATATGAAGGGTATTGATATGTGCTTTGGGAAGTGTTTAGCAGTAAAGAGGGATTGTGAGAATGTTCACAAGGGAAGTAGAGTGGTTCCTTAAATATTATAAAACTTAAAATGAGAAAAGAGGGTGGCTAAGAAAGGTATGAGCATGGTGTTACTTCACATTTGAGGCAATGCCATGCAAGTTGATGTTATCAGGGTGTGCGTGCAAGCTAGTAGATGTTATTCATTTGAAACAGATGGTCCTATAAGAAAAACTAACCTAGTAATGTCTTTTGTTGAGAAATTTGGAAAAACAAGTTGCAAGTACTAATAAGATTATAACCGTATCAAGAAACTTTTTGTAGAAATCAATTCCTATGAGGTCATATGAAAGAGAAATCTGATATAGATGTTCCACTAATGATGCAATATGGCAAGATGATCATTTATGCCTCTAGCCAATCAAGTACCATGAGAAGAACAACCCAACACATGACTTAGAACTTGTGGCTATGATTTTTACATTAATGATTTGGCGTCATTATTTGTATGGGGTCCAGGTGGACATATTCACTGACCAAAATATCCTTCAATATATCTAAAAAATGAATAAATTAAATCTAAGGTAGAGAAGATGGCTTGAGTTACGTAAGGATTACGATATTGATATTCTATATCATCCGGGAAGCCAATGTTGTGGTGGATTCTCTTAGCAGGAAATCTATGGGTAGTTTGGCTCACTTGGAGGCATGTCAAAGGCCATTGGCCAAGGAAGTTCATCGTTGGCTAGTTTGGGAGTTCATCTTGCAGACTCTAATAAAGGAGGGGATTCATAAATATAAGATCATGGCTTTTTCTTTTGGCATGAATGATGGTACACTAAGGTACCAAGGATAGCTAAGTGTTCCAAACGCGAATGGTCTCTGGGAAAGAATTATGACTTAAGCTCACACTTTTAGGTATTCTGTGCACCTAGTTTCTAAAAAAATGTACCATGATCTTAAGGAAGTCTATTGGTGGAATGACATGGAGGGGAATGTGGCGAACTTTGTGGCAAGATGTCCGAATTGTCAGCAGGTGAAGGCAGAACACAAAAGGCCCGGTGAGTTGGCACAAAACCTAGAAATTCTAATGCGGAAGTGGGAAATGATTAATATGTGCTTTGTGGTAGGCTTTCCACGTACTCCTCGTAAGTTTGACTCGATTTGGGTGATTGTGGATCGACTCACAAAATCAGCACACTTCTTGTCGGATTAGGGATACCGATAGAGCGAAACAATATACTCAGTTGTATATCAAAGAAATAGTGAGGTTGCATGGCACTCCGGTTTCCATCATTTCTAATTGGAGAGCTCAATTCACTGCCAATTTATGGAAGAAATGTCTGCAAGGTCTGGGTACTTAGGTGAATCTTAGTACGGCCTTACACCTGCAGACTGACAGGCAGGCAGAGCGGACTATTTAGACGCTTGAGGATATATTGCGCGCTTGTGTTCTATACTTTAAAGGTAGTTGGGATGATCATTTACCACTCATAAAATTTTCCTACAACAATAGTTATCATGCAAGCATTCAGTTGGCACCATTCAAGGCTTTATATGGTAGGAGATGTGGATCTCCCATTGGGTGGTTCGAAATTGGGGAAGCAGAGTTGATAGGGCCAAACCTTGTACATCAGGCTAGGGAAAAAGTTAAAATCATTAAGGAGCAGTTGAAGACTTCTCAGAGTCGTCAGAAGTCCTATACGGATGTTCGTCGTAGGGATTTGGAGTTCAAACAAGATGATTGGGTATTCTTGAATATTTCCCCTATAGAATGTGTAACGCGATTTGGTAAGAAAAGAAAATGGAGTCCGAGGTATGTCGGACCATACAAAATCATTCAAAGGATCGGTGAGGTGGCATACAAGCTTGAGCTACCACCTGAAATGTCATTAGTGCATTCGGTATTTCATGTGTCCATGTTGAAAAAAGTAGTTGGAGACCCAACAGTCATTGTTCCGGTTGATACTATTGAGATTAATGAGAAATTGACTTATGAAGAGATTCCAGTTTCTATTATTGATCGGTAAGTCCGAAAGTTGAGAAATAAAGAAATCGCCTCCGTTAAAGTGTTATGGAGAAACCAGCAGATTGAAGAGGCTGCTTGGGAGGCCGAGCAATAAATGAAGAAGAAGTATCATTATTTGTTTGAGTAACCATGTACATATAAGTTGTACTCTAAGAAAATACTAAGAGTTACTTTCTATGAATTATGTATCATTTTACCATTGATGATAATCGTGTTCCTTTTTATGGTAATATAATTGCTTGTGAGGCCACGATTGGTATCGTTATGAGTTGTGTTACGTCATTAGTTTATGTATATGTTTTAAGGATGTGTTTCTGGGGCTCTCTGACAGGTGGATAGGTCTAGTTACAGGGGTAACTCATGCGAAACTTTTGGTAATTTAGGAAGTTAGTCAAATTTGGGGCTGATGGTGTGTGGTATGAAAACTGAATTGCATAAGATGCTAATAGTGAACCTTGACCCTCATTCGACGATGAATGATCCTAAGTGGGGGAGAATACAAGGCCCCGTAAAATTTTTGCAAAAAGAAAAAAAATGTTTCGTGGTACCGAATTGGCTTTACGTGTTGCGAATTAAAGAAATTCTTCGCAGCGAGCATGCTCGTCGAGGATCGAACGTTTTGTTGAACAATGCGCTGAAGAGTTATAGAAAATTTTTTGGAAGAGAAATGCGTTTCTGCGGTCCATTATGCGACTGCAGAATCACTCTCCGGATTACATAATGGCCGCAGAGTGAGGCAGGTACGAGCCAATTTTGGACGCCATTCTGCGGTCGACTATGCGATCGCTGAACTATTATGCGGTTCATTATGCGACCGAAGAATAGGTATGCAGGCCGCATAGTGACCGCAGACCCAGGCATATTTTTTCCAGTTTTGGACACCAATTATGCAGCCGATATGCGGACCGCATATCAATTACGCGATCGCATATGCGATTGTAGACCTTGTTCCGGACCTTCATTTTTGGATTTTTACAACCCGACCCTACTTCGTTAAATAGATGCAATGGACCATTTTTGACTAAAGAATTGACATTTTAGAGTGAGAGAGTGCCACAGAGAGAGAAGGTGTTCCTCAACAATTGTTCTTCATTTCTTGCTCAAATCATGGAAGATTAAGAAGAGAAACTCATGAGGACTTCATCCTAGAGGTAAGATTCTACACCCTAACCCACAATTTCGAATTTGTCTAGAATTGGGTAATTAGTAAGATAATTTTTGGGCGTAGGTGTTAATGATCTTGCATGCATGTGTTATCAAAGGGTGTAAGAAGATTGTTGAGCTAATAATGGTAAAGAATGGATTGTAGGATGATGAAATCCTCCATAAAAGGACCTTGTAACCTTATGCACACCTAGTATTTGATAAAATGCTCAAATGAGCTAGAACCATGATCATCTTCCTAATTTTGGTTCAATTTGTTATATTTCCAAAATAAATTGCAGTTGCTAAGAATTCCGAAAATTTTTAGAGTTTAAGGAAACTCCATTGAGGTATGTTGGCTAGACTCTTATCTTAGAATTGAATCCCACGATATTCATGTAATTTATGTGAGACCCGAGTGGTTTATTATAAAATTGGATATTCAGAGTATGTTTGTGTTGAAGGATATATGTTCAATAAGTATCCTAAATGCTTTGTTCATGTTATATTATCAATCGAGGATGTGCTGAAATATGGGATGTGCATTAATAATGTTTCGACTTCAAGTCAAGTTCAAACGAAGGCTATTATGCCAAATTTTATGAAATATCCTTGTGTGCCTAAGACTCTTAATTGCTCACATGTGTAATACAAACCTTGAATTGAATTGTATTTGTTGTTGATGATGATGATGATGTTTGAAATTGAAAAGGTGAGCCTTAAATACTAACTACAGCCAACATGCAAAAAATAATTTTATAATTATGGCCACTAGTGCAAATGAAATGAAAATATGTGAAAGAAGTATGAAATGCGTTGATTGATATAAAAAAGTTGAAATCTTGAATAAGACAGCCTAGCCGATCGGGTCGTGATCGGATACCATGCTGCACAAATGGTGGTGATTGTGCTGGAAATTGTAATTGAATTTGTGACTGTAGTTGATATCTCTAATGAGATAGCCTAACTGATCGGGTCGTGATCAGACTTCGTATTAAAGGTACGGGGGTATTGACATTGAGCGTAATTATGGTTGATGTCTCTAATAAGATAGCCTAGCCGATCGGGTCATGATCAGACTCCATGTTAAAGGTACGGGGGTATTGATATTGGGAGTGATTGTGGTTGATGTCTTTAATGAGATAGGCTAGCCGATCGGGTCGTGATCAGACTCCGTGCTAAGAGTACGGTGGTATTGCATTGTGAATAATTGGTATTGTAAATAATGATATTGTGAATAATGGTATTGTGAACAATGGTATATCGGTGCTAAGAAACTCCAATCTAAAAATATGGGAATTTACGTGAAACTTGATGTTTTGGTATTGTTCGAGACTTTCATTGATTTTATGATTATTCCTCCTTGTAATATTATTTGTTCTATTGAGAGTTTGTTTAGTTATACATACTAGTGCTATTCGACAGTACTAACGTCCCTTTTGCCAAGGGTGCTGCATCTTTAAATGGATGCAGGTGGTTCCACAACAGGAGATATTGATCAGTGATAGTAGTACACCTTCTTCCCAGCTGACTTGGTGAGCCCCACTTCATCCTGGGGTCATGTATCTTTTGTTCTTTGTGTACTCTGTTTGAGGTATAGCCGCGTCCTTGTTGCCAGCATTATCATAGTACTCTACTTTATCTATAGAGGCTCCGTAGACATAGTGTGGGTTGTGCATGGGTGCTGGAAAAGTCATACTATGTTATGTTGTGGTTGTATTACTTGTTCCATTTGAGACTTTAAAAATGATGAAACTCTTGGTAATGAATTGATATTGTAGACATGATCACCTTTTTATCTAACTAATAAAAATATGTATTATCTCCATTCATGGATGAGTTTGGGTAAAAATAAATCTAATAGGCTTGCTCGGTCGTGTTCACTCGGTTGAGCGCCAGTTGCGCTCCTCGGTTTTGGGGCGTGACATTTATAGTATGGGTAATTTCACTCATATAGTTTTAGAAGCAAATAAAACATGAGTCATGAAGATCACAAAGTTCAATAATGCACAAAGAAGTTTTTAATTATTGCTCCAAAATACACATGCAAGTATATTTAATCAACAAGTAATATAATAATAAGCAGAGTGTCGAACCCATAGGTATATGAGTTAACTACCTACTCATTTCAACACATATTGTTACTAAGTCAAGTCAAGCAATGGTTGAGTGTTGTTACAATAAACTAAAGAAGCAAATTAAACAATTAACTAATTCAGCACAACATAAAGTTGGTTGTTTTGTGTATTCAATAGAGATAAATATTTCAGGATTGTGATCGATTCACCAATCTTATTTTGTTTTAGCTAACTACCTTTTTTATGCAATTCACTTTATGGTTGTTAGTTAATCGAGTAATGTCTGCTTGTAGTACTCTCTCGAATTACTAAGAGCCTGCCTGAAATAGATAAACGCCTGTATTCCTATGAAATTAATCTATCAAGAACGCATAAAAATCACAATATTTAATTAAGCATAGTAATTTGGTATAATCTTATCTCAACCACAAATGTGCCCACTACTTTAGAGTTAAGATCACGTCCTCTTCAATTCTTCTCTAATCTAAATGTAGCTTTATGAAGCATAATCCAAATAGTTGATAGAACTTAATCGTTAGCCAGACAAATAAGCAATTAAGCATAGAATTGAAGAAACAACCATATGATAGCGAATTATATTCAAGGAGAAGTTAACGATAAACAACAACATTCATGGGTATATCTGATGGATCTTAGCCACTCATGATATTACTAAACAATTTAGCAAGTGTTTAAATGATTAAAAATACTAAGAAGAATGATGGAAAGATGAGTTGGGAGCATCTCCCCCTCTAAATTAGGTTTAGAACTTATTTTATACGAGTTAGGAGCGTATGGGGCCGTCAAAACCAAGTCCCAAGATAAGTAGGAAACATCCCGACTCAGCGTCCAAAGGCAGCGCGTTGTGCTGAGCTGAGATCAATAAAAATTTGGGACTGTCTTTTGCGCCCTAGGCAGCGAATCGCGCTGCCCTAACGCTAGCCTAGAAATCTTCTCCTTTTCTCTCTTTTTGCTTCAACCCTTGCCATTTCGTTCCACATCGCTTTCGGGTGACTCCTATCTGTAACAACACCAAAATTTAGCTCAATGCATTACAATACACATGCAAATACATATAATTCGTGTAACATATTAGGCGACATGCATATAATGCACATACTTTAAGCCGAATATCAACACCCTTTACTTAGACGCTTGCTCGCCCTCAAGCAATGTAACTCGTTACTGCATCCCAACAACTTCACACATCATATTATGGAGGATCAAATCGCCTTTAATCAAACACTATAACCTTGACTATGGTTGATACCGTCAATTAAGCATAGGCATATGAAATTCACATCCTTTCCATTCTTAGTATTCCAAAGTAAAAACATTCAAATTCAAATAATTCAAACAACCTACCTATAACCACCTCACCTCAAAAGCCGACTCGTAGCCTCTAAGCATCCTTAACTCGCGCACTCACCCAACAAGAGAAGTTTAATAACATTACCTATATGTCATGAGACCGTGTGCCCTCATCATAGAACAAGAGAATGAATATAACGATAGTCCACACATTCAAGTTTGACATTGAACATAAATTAAGGACATCATACAATTGAACTAAAAATTACTCACTCTTGAAAAGGAATTCAGGTGCACCTCATGGGCGTACCATAGGCTTTCATGTAGTGTATATCTCTACTAATTTAAGCTAGCCAAGTCTAGTAAGAATTAGGTCTCTCCGGATTGTAATGCATGCTGAGGGGCAGGTATGATAGAATTGGATATTAGTTACTAACCCCCTAATGAACTTTAATACACTACACTCAACTTTCAAACACATATTCTTCTTAACCAATTCAAAACCTTGCCACAAAACCATACACAACTTAGACCTTTTTCTTTAAGTACATCTATGTCTTCACTAGCACGAATTAAGAAGATTAGGAGGTGTGTTTTCCCCTCAATTAAGAACAAAGAAAAGGGGATATAACTTGTGATGCATGTAATAAAGAAAAGGTCTAAAGGTTCAAATGGGCTAATAATGAAAAAAATTATTTTTAATTGGCAAATAAATCAATGATCAAGCAAAGAAATGCATAAGTCATCTCCTAGACTAGAACAACTTAATTATTTCTCTTTGATTAACAAACGTGATGTATTCTAGACTACACATGATAGCATAGAATATCAACTAAGCCTCATATCACATATTTCACATTACTCAATAAAGATGGCTTTGTTCAACCCTCAAGTCAAAGCAAGTAAACACATAGTTGAGAAATTTAAGCAACAACACTCTAGATGACATATGAGCCAAGAAACTGAGGAAGGGCGTCACAAAGAAAGTTATTCATTTTTAATTAAGGCATCAAGTTCCAAACAAAATACAACATGAAGATAAACCGTAATCCATGTCTTAAGTATACCGGCATCAAACACATTAAAAGGCATCTAGAGCAACTCCGGTTTCCCTTCCTATCCTACTCTTACAAAGATAAAAAAAACCGGACTCAAATTGCATCCCTTGAAAAATAACCGGTTCCCGAAGAAAACAAAGGGGATTACTACCTAACTATCACTAGTAAAAACAAACGAAAACTTTATGGCATTTTTTAATTAGACACGAATCCTTCAAGAAAGTTGTCCAAGAGATCCATCATGGAGAAAAGTCCAAACTTTTCTGATTTTTTCCTTTTTCCAAATTTTCCATTTTTGACTTTTTCATATTTTTTCTACTAACTTTAAATACTGTACAAATACTAAATTACAAATTATGAGTACTAACAAAAGCTATCGATTATTCACAAGTATTGTACACAGAAAGTCATTCCTCCACCCTACACATATTACATGCATAATCCCTGATGCATAACAAAATAGCAAAACAAAGGTAGGGTGGAAAGAAAAAATCCCTGCTAATTTGACCCATCGGGGTCATACTCAGGCTGGTCATCCTCAGAATGCACACTGGCTAAAGCTTCAGACTCATCCTCATCCTCACCATGCAACACCAATGCCATCGGCCCAACAACTTCATTATCACCATCACCCTCGACATTCGAGCCATCATCAGAGCTTTCACATTTAGCCGGGTAATTGGGACTGCTAGGCGTTATCCCCAAAATCTCCTTTGTGGCCCCAGAAAGCGGGGACTCATTTTTCAGATGCATTCTCTCATCATCAGTCTCTCCAAGCTGACACATCATCAAGTTCAACGACCCATAGTTTTACCTGCTAAAGTTTTTCTCATGCTAATTCCTAGCTACAGTGCTCAGCTTAGTAGTGGTGTCCAACTGTGTCGTGATATCCATTAAACTTTTATGAGCTACCTTCACCTTATTGTACCCTGGGAACTCAGGCACTTCAAGAGACAACATATATTTCTTTAGAAGATTGCCAAAGAATTCCTCCTTATCTTACACCCAAACCGAGTACGGGACATATCCCCAATCATAATATCATTAATATTGACCGTCTTTCCAATCATAAAAAATTAGGTCAAGCACACCCGAGCCTAAGTGCAGTCGTATTGTTTTCCACCGGCATGAGCCTTACTTGCAAAAAATTCTACCACACTTTGGTAGTGTTGTATAAGTCCACCCTTAGAAGCTCATTATGGGTGTGATCCTTTGTCCTTGTCTACTTAGTATTGGAATCCACACCACAAAGTGTGTGACGAATGATAGTATAGTTTGGGCTTTTCACAAATTTTGACCGAATCTTCGGGTTCGAACTGTCTATCCCCACAAATTTGCAAAAACCATCCATGTCAAGTGGTATTCCTTTACCTTAATCCAAGAAATGTGCCTTTTTGTGATTCCAATTTGCGTACAATTCCTTGACCATGCTCAATTTCGCTTGCCCAGGACACTCCAGCAACTTGTCCATCTTCAAGCTTTTCAGCCGTTCCAGCACCTGCGGGAAGTTCTTTTCCCAAACAACTACATTAATCCCAATCTCTGAGACATATCTCCCGTTGGGCATGAACGAGTGGTACCACTTGATAGCATCCTTGTGAACGAACATCAACTAAGGACGTTGTCCCGAAGGTGTGTTCCCATACCCCTTGGCGACTTGCTTTCCTTTTTCCTTCTTAGAAATGGCCTCGCCTTGCCTACGTTTCTTGGGAGGGGGATCGGTGGTGGATGACTTCCCCGCACCCTTTTTTTTTATTGAACCAGCACGAGCCATTGAAACAAGCAAAAGAATTAATTTGCATGTGAGAAACGATCAAGAAATTCGCCGAATGTCAAAGTGAAAGTCTGCGATGACCCCACACGTAGAACGAAGGCCCTATGAAAAATACTCACATTGGTTGCATAACATACCAAAAAATATTGTACAACAACGACCGTGGGTACTCAAGACTTCCCCATGACAATCAAGCATATGTTACATATCACACAATGTACATATTAAATCCTTCAAATACAACATAACAGGGCTGGTAGGATTCAATCATGAGAAGTTTGGGCCCCTAATACTTAGAACTAATATGATACACTAAACTATACTAAAATATATTATATAATTAAGCAAACAAGCTACACATAAATTGCGGGTAGGCGGGCTATGGTATTCAAGTTATAGATCCTCGCATATTGTCAAACCACCCCAAAATACTCCACACTTAGCCCAAAATATCGTACATAAATGCTTGGCTACTCAGACTTCACCGGCATAAAAACTTTTCTCTCAAGCAATTTACAAAAATACGTGGTGGGTATCAAGTGTATTCATCATAGTCCAACAATGGGGTATCAAGATTACCCTCTCAAATTTGAACGAGGTAGTGAGGAATATAGTTTACTACCTTATGTAAATCAATAACAACAATCATACCATCCAATTTCCCCACATTGAATACTACCTACCATAGTATTTCAAGTTATAAACTAGGGGTATTTGGGGTAGGGACTCGGCGGGGATGAGGGGACGAAATAGTGGGGGAATAGAAAAGAAAAGAAGAAAAAAGAAAAGCAAAGCAAAATAAAGGAGAAAGAAAGAAATACCTAGAGAGAAGGAGGAGAATGTGAGAGAGGGAAAGGGAGAGCGCTGGTAGAGAGTGAGAGATTAGGGAGAGAGAGGGAGGGAATATGGGTTTAGTTTATTTTATTTTACGTTTGAAAGAGGAATAGGTATTAGGGATGGGTTAGTATGCGAGTAAAAATGGGTCGGGGTCAAGGGGTCAATAGATTTAAAATAAATATGAAAAAAAAGAAAAATTACAACTTACCTCGGCACCAGGGTAGGCGCGCTGCTTGTGTGCTGGGTGGATATTTGCGTCTAGACCTAGCGCCAGTGTAGCGCGAGGCGCTGGCCTGGACACTGGGTCTCCTGATTTTATTTTTTTAAACTAATCCTCGTTCAAACAAATCATTTTATTATGTCACTTGTACATTCCAATACCACTCCTACCTACAACTTATATGACTACAAAAAAAATCAAAACACTATTCTACGTTCTAATTATAAATAGAAAATAATTCTACGATAGCAATGAAATTTTGTTGCCTCCGAACAAGCGCTTAATTTAACATTGCTGTATGATGTAGGGCCTTGCCTACTCATTGGCGAGTATCACTTTAGTCCGTTGATGATCAATCACATCTCCCTAATAATGCTTGACTCTTTGTCGACTAACGAAAAAGGGTTCTTTCTCTATTTTAAATGCGTAGCTCAATTGCACTTCCACCACCTCAAATGGACCCGACCACCTCAATTTTATGTTCACAGAAAATAACTTGATCGTGGAATTAAATAATAATACCTTTTGTCCTAGTTCAAAATACTGTGTTGGATACGCCCTGTCATACAATCTCTTGATTTACTCCTTGTAAAGCTTGGTGTTTATAAGCGTCCATCCTGAACTCATCTAACTCATTCAATTGTAAGAGACTCCATCTCGCCCGAATCTTCTAAGTCCATATTCAACTTTTTGATTGCCAAATATGCCTTATGCTCAAGGTCATTGGCAAGTAATATTCCTTCCCATACACAAGCTTATACGGAGATTTTTCAATTGGTGTTATATATGCATTTCTATATGCCCATAAGGAATCATCCAACTTTTATGTCGAATCCTTCCTATTCACGCTAACTATTTTCTCTAATATTTGTTTGATTTCTCTATTTGATACTTCAGCTTGTCCACTTGTTTGTAGGTGATACATGGTGGCGACTCTATGGCGGACCGCATCTTTGGATAGAAGGTTATTAAACAATCGACTAAAATAGTGTTCCTTCATCATTAATCATTTTACGCGGAGTCCTAAACCTAGAATATATGTTCTTTTTCACAAAAGTGGCCACCACCTTGGCATCATTGGTCATCATAGCAATGGCCTTCACTCATTTGGACACATAATCTACCGCTAGCAAGATGTTCTGGTTCCTCTTGATAATGGGAACAGTCCCATGAAATCTATGCCCCACACACAAAAAATCTCCACCTCTAGGATATTAGTCAAAGGCATCTCATTACTCCTTATGATTATTCCTATTCTTTGACACTAGGTACTCTTCTTTACAAATGCATAGGCATGTTTGAATAATCTTAGCTAATAGAACCCCAACTGCAATACCTTTGCAAATGTTCTATCACCCCCATGATGATCCAGATAAGGTGAGCAATGGAAATCATATAACACATATTCCACCTACTTTTTAGGAATGCACCTCCTCATTAGTTGATCAGCGAAGTGTCTGTACAAGAATGGCTCATCCCAGTACTAAAAGTTCATATCATGCAGGAACCTCTTCTTGGCTTCAAACTGAATTTCTGGAGGGAAAACTCCACTTATAAGGTAGTTAACATAATCCGTGTACCATGGGGAGTGATTATGCGTGATAACGAAAAGTTGTTCACCAAGAAATGTCTCCTTAATTTTTCCACATTTTTTCACGTACTCATGGTACACCAGCCGAGACAGGTGGTCTACCACTTGGTCTTTTGTGCCTTTCCGGTCACATTTTCTAGGTCTTGCAATAATAAAACTCAGCGCATCAATCTAGCTTTGGATTCTTTTTTAGTAAACAGGTACCTAATTGCTGCATGATCGGTGTGGACTGTGTCTTATGGTCCTACCAAGTAGGCTTGAAATTTCTCAAATACCCACACAACCTCCAAGAATTCCTTCTCAGTGGTGGTGTAATTTAACTGTGTAACATCAAGAGTCTTACTCGAATAGTATATGGAGTGAAATATCTTACCTTTACTTTGGCCCAACACCGCTCTAATGACATGGTCACTTGTATTACATATGAGTTCAAATGACAAGGATCAATCCACCGCCACAATAATTGGTGCATATGACTCATTAAATTTGAATGCCAAATCCTTTTCTAGCAACCTGCACAAGGGAATAGAAAAATTAGAAAAATCTTTAATAAAGCATCTGCGTGTCCCAATAAATTTCGGACACACTTCACAGAAACGGGTGGTGGCAATTTTTCAAATTCCCCCACCTTCGCCTTATCAACTTCAATGACGCTCCTTGAAACTGTATGTCCTAGAAAAATGCCATCTTGCACCTGAAATGACACTTTTCCCAATTCAACACCAAAATCATTTCTTCACATCGTGCTAGCACCTTCGCCAAAATTTTCAAATAATCATCATAAGAAGACCCAATGACTGAAAAGTTATTCATGAAGACTATCTATAAAGTTTTCACCATATCGGTGAAAATGACCATCATGCACCTATGGAAAGTTGGTGGTGCATTGCAAAGACTGGATGGCATTGACTTGAAAGCAAAAGTACCATAAGGGCATGTGACCGTCATTTGCTTTTGATATTCTAGGGCTATAACAATATATTTGTACCCCAAATATCCATCAAGGAAGCAGTAGTGCTTATGTCCAGCCAACCTATCCAACATTTAGTTAATGAATGGGGGGGAGGGGGGGAAGTAATCCTTGCGGGTTTCCTTATTGATCTTTCTATAGTCAATGCAGACTCTACACCTCGTCATGGTGTGAGTAGAAATTAGCTCATTTTTATAATTCTTCACTACAGTCATCCCGCCTTTTTAGGCACACTTTGCACTAGACTTGCTCAATTACTATCAGAAATAGGGACGATGATGCCAACATCAAGCCACTTGATTATTTCTTTCTTCATGATGTCTTCCATGATGAGATTAAACCTCCTTTGTTGTTCGATACTTGCATGGTGCCCATATTCTATAAAAATTTTATGCATGCAAAATGATGGACTCAATCCGTTGATATCAGCAATTATCTACCCAATAGACCTCTTGTGCTCACGAAGCATTCGTAGTTGCTTTTCTTCTTGCAAAGTATTCAAGCTAGATGAGATAATCAATAGCAGCGTTTCAGCACTTCCCAAGTAGGCATTGCATAAGTGTGCCGATAGAGGCTTGAGCTCCAATTTCGGGGCTTCTTCAATAGATTGTTTAGTAGGAGCCAATGTCATTGGTCAATCTGACTCCTCGAATCGTCCAAGATCATGAACGTACATGCAAGCAATGTTAAGAACTTGCTCAATCTCTTCTACCAACTCATCTTTACTTTATTTTTTATCCCCTAATAAAGCTCATTCAAAGGGGTTTGTGTGTCCGTGATCACATTATTCTCAATAGCAAAGATCATGGCTAGCTCTTCATAGTAGACTTGCAACTTGAGTGCTTTGTAAATATTGAAAACCTCTACTCGATCACCCAATATCATTGTCATTTGTCTGTCAAAAACATCACTAATAGCTCAGTGCGTGGCTATGAATTGACGCCCCAAAATCAATGGGACTTCCTGATCAGGCTCATAGTCCAAGATAATGAAACCAGTAGGAAATATGAAAGGCCCCACTTGGAATAAAATATCACGACCCAAAACCAATCGTCGTGGTGGGGCCAATCCAGCCCAAAACCAGGGTGTCACTGAGTACATGAGCATCTAGATCAAAAATATAGTCTACTACAGTGTATAGAGATATAAACTGAAAGTACGACAAAGATAAAGAAGGAGAGTCAAGGCCCGCGAATGCCGTGCAACTACCTTAATAGTATTCAAAACTCTAGGATCCTCAATCAGCAACCGCCGCTACGACCAGTATCGCCTAGATCTGTACACGAGGTGCAGGGAGTAACGTGATTACACCAACTCTGTAAGTAACAAGCCCAAACTTTTGACTGAAAGGTAGTGATGAACTTAACCTCAACATGTATAACAAAAATAAATGTGCAGAAACGTAGGCATGCTTTCAAGTCAAATAGATAGCTCAACACAGTAAAGGAAATGCATATCCGAACAGAGTAAGGTATACAACTCAGCTATCTCTACATGCCAATGCACAGACTATAAGAAATTCACCATGTGCTCCACTCTCAATTATTCAACCACTCGGTACTGTATATGGCTATCCAGACCAGGGAAATCCATCCCGGAACATATACAACACAGACTATAAGTCACCAGTACTGAGGAAAAGGGCAATCCAACCCTGTGGATAAATCCATCTCCAGGTATCACGTACTTCGGACAAATCCATGTCTAGGGAAATCTGTCCCGCAATAATATGATACGCGCTCATGGGGTGTGTTACAGACTACGGAAGGGCTCCTACAGCCCAAGCACCATCATAATCATCAATATAACCACTGCGACGTGCAGCCCGATCCCATAACTGTCACTCATAACCAGGCACTCGGCCTCACTCAGTCATCAACCTCTCCAGTCTCACCACGGGCTCACAATGTCATGAAAACAACCCGGAATAATGATATGATGAATCAATAAATAACTGAGACCGAGATATGATACAAAATGCATGATCATGACTGAGTATGAAATAGAGAATGAAAACTAGTGAGATGACATCAAGAAGCCACCGCTAAGGGTCCAAACAATACCGGCACAAGGCCTAAACATGATATCTAGCATGATTTACAGCTCAACTACTTTATCACATGATGAAAACATGGATATCAACACGATAGAGTCACTAAACGGTGTTATGGAATCACCCAGGTCACAATCCTCACGGTGCACGCCCGTCACTTGGCATGTGCGTCACCTCAATACCAATCATATAGAGTATAATTTGGGGTCTCGAACCCTCAGAACCAAGTTTGAAAATGTTACTTATCTCAAACCAAGTAAAGTCCTACACCTCCTCCCTTGCCTCTCAATTCGGCCTCCGAACATCCAGAATCTAGCCACAAGTAATAAAATACGATCAATATAGGCTAAAGGAATCACTTCCACAAGAAAAATGCCAAATTATAGCCAAAATCCAAAATCGACTCAAACCCGGCGGCTCGAAATTCGACAAAAGTCACAAAATCGGAAAGCCTATTCACTCACGAGTCTAACCATACTAACTTCATGAAAATCCGACATCATTTGGTCTCTCAAATCCCCAAAATCCACTCTCCAAAATCCTAAGCCCTAATCCCCAATTTTCACATCAAAACCTTACTAATTAGGTGAGAAATCAACGGGAAAACACCATAGCTAAGGATAATTCGGCTAAAGGAACTTACCTTAGTGATAACCCTCGAATTTCCTTCCAAAAATCACTTTAAAAGCTCCAAAGTCTGTGTTCCAAATTGTGAAAATGAGGAAAAATCTAGAAGTCCTCTATTTATTATTTCTCCCCAGCAAAACTGCACCTGCGGAGCCGCTTATGTGGTTGGGAACTATGCTTCTGTGGAACTCACTTAACGCACTGGCCCCGCACCTGCGCATTTCCCTCCGCTTCTGCGGAAGCAGCCAAACTCCTCTCTTCCGCATCTGCATCTCAGCCTCGCATCTGCGGGCCTCCCACCGCAGGTGCGAAAGCACTAGAACACCAGAAATATCTGCCAAGCCCAAGTCCAAAATTTCCTTCCGTTGAGCATCCGAAACACCTCCGAGGCTCTCCGGACCTCAACCAAATGTACCGACCAGTCATATTTCCCCATACGAACTTAGTCGAACCTTCGAATCACTCAAAACAACATTAAAACACCAAATTACCCAGGGATTCAAACCTAAGAACTTCTAAACTTTTGAATTCCACAAACGATGCCGAAACCTACCAAACAACATCCGAATGACCTCAAATTTTACACACACGTCACAAATGACACCACAAACCTACTCCAATTTTCGGAAATCCATTCCAACCCCGACCACGATATCAAATTTTTCTCTGCCGACCAAAATCGTCAAATTACCAACGTTCGCCAATTCAAGCCTAATTCCAGTACGGACCTCTAAATCACATTCCAGACGCACTCCGAAGTCCAAAATCACCTAACGGAGCTAACGCAACAATCAAAATTTAAATCCAAGATTGTTTATACATAAGTCAACATCCGGTTGACTTTTCCAACTTAAGCTTCTAATAAAAAGACTAAGTGTCTCAATTCACTCCGAAACCACTCTGGAACCGACCCAACTAACCCGGTACATCACAATATAGCTGAAGAACACAAAAGGAAGCAGAAATGGGGGAAACGGGGTTATAACTCTCGAAACGACCGGCCGGGTCGTTACATCCTTCCCTTGTTAAATAAACGTTCATCCTCGAACGAGTCTAGAAACATACATGGAGTCTCAAATAGGTGTGGATATCTGCTCCACATCTCCCGTTCGATCTCTCAGGTGGCCTCTTCCACAGGCTGACCTCTCCACTGCACTTTCACTGAAGTTATATCCTTTGACCTTAACTTCCAAATCTGCCGGTCCAAAATGGCCAACGGCTCCACATCATAAGTCATATCACCCTCCAACTGAACCGTGCTGAAGTCCAAAACATGGGACAAATCGCCAACATACTTCCGGAGCATGGAAACATGAAACAATGGATGAACACTCGACAAGCTGGGTGGCAAGGCAAGCTTATAAGCCACCTCCCCTAACCTCTGAAGCACCTCAAAAGGCCCAATAAAACCGGGGGCTCAACTTTCCCCTCTTCCCAAACCTCATAACATACTTCATGGGTGATACCTTCAGCAAAACCTTCTCCCCAACCATAAAAGACACATCACGGACCTTCATGTCCACGTAGCTCTTCTGCCTAGACTACGCCGTGTGAAGCCGCTCCTGAATCAATTTCACCTATCTAATGCATCCTGGACCAAGTCTGTACCCAAGAGTCTAGCCTTACCCAGCTCAAACCATCCTACTGGAGATCTACACCTTCTCACATATAAAGCCTCGTACGGAGCCGTGTGAATGCTCGATTTATCCCATGAACTCCCTAAGTCAATGACACAAGCGCACAACATGACCTCTAATATCTGAATAGTGTGCTCGGATGGCCTGTCCGTGTGAGGGCGAAAAGTTATGCTCAACTCAACCCGAATACCTAACTCTCGCTGCGCGGCCCTCCAAAACTGTGATGTAAAGTGAGTGCCCCTATCTGAAATGATGGAAACTGGGACACCATGCAGGCGAACAATCTCTCGGATGTAAATCTCAGCTAACCGCTCTGAAGAGCAAGTAGTGCCAGCTGGAATGAAGTGCGCGGACTTGGTCAACCGATCCACAATAACCCAAATAGCATCGAAATTCCTCGAAGTTCGTGGGAGCCCAACTATGAAGTCCATACTGATCCGCTCCCACTTCCACTCTGGGATCTCTAACCTCTGAAGCAAGCCACCCGGTCTCTGATGTTCATACTTAACCTGCTGACAATTGAGACACCGAGCCACAAACCCAACTATATCCTTCTTCATTCGCCTCCACCAATAGTGCTGTCTCAAATACTGGTACATCTTCGTGGCACTCAGATGGATGGAATACCGCGAGTTGTGGGCCTCTTCAAGAATCAACTCCCTAAGACCTTCTACATTGGGTACACATATACGGCCATGCATCCTCAACACGCCATCATCACCAATAGTCTCCTCCCTAGCATCACCTCACTGAACCCTGGCCTAAAGAACAAGTAGGTGGGGGGTCATCATGCTGACGCTCCCTGATACGGTCATAAAGAGAAGACGTGGAGACCACACAATCCAATACCCGACTTGGCTCCGAAATATCCAATCTGACAAGCTGGCCAGATAAGGCATGAACATCCAATACAAAAAGTCTCTCTGCTACTAAAAAATATGCTAAACTCCCCAAACTCTCCGCCCGACGACTCAAAGCATCGGCCACCATATTGGCCTTCCCCGGATGGTACAAAATAGTGATATCATAGTCCTTGAGAAGCTCCAACCATCTTCGCTGACGCAAATTAAGATCCTCCTGCTTAAACAAATGCTGCAAACTTAGGTGATCAGTATACATCTCACATTGAACCCCATACAAATAATTATGCAAAATCTTCAAGGCGTGAACAATGGCCGCTAAGTCAAGATCATGGACATGATAGTTCTTCTCATGGGTCTTCAACTGGCATGAGGCATAGGCAATCACCTTACCCTCTAGCATCAGAACATATCCAATACCTACCCTTGAGGCTTCACAATACACGGTGTAAGAACCTGAAGCTGATGGTAGAACTAACACTAGAGCTGTGGTCAAAGCAGTCTTGAGCTTCTGAAATCTCTCCTCACATTCATCCGACCACCTGAATGGAGCACCCTTTTGGGTCAATTTGGTAAAGGGCGATGCAATAGATGAAAATCCATACATAAAGCAACGGTAATAGCCCGCGAAACCAAGGAAGCTCTTCATCTTTGTGGCTGAGGACAGTCTAGGCCAACTCTGCACTACCTCTATCTTCTTCGGACACCACGTGCCCTAAGAATGCTACTGAACCGAGCCAAAACTCACACTTAGAGAACTTTCCATAAAGCTTCTACTCCCTTAATCTCTCTAATACAATCCTCAGATGCTGAACATGCTCTTCCTGGCTATGAGAGTACACCAGGGATAAAAGGGAACCCCGAGAACTGGAATAATCGCTAGAAGGTCCTGACACAGATGAACCCTAAGCTGATGGTGGATGAGACGAACTCTGCGCTGGTAGCGCACCGAATGATGTCTGACCATGCTAATAACTATGAGGCCTATAGCCGGATGATGCACCTTGGTGCACTAGGCAAGCCGTCTGACCATTCCTGAAAGGAAGACCTCTACCGTGTTGTAAATGGCCCCCAAAAAGAGCACTATATCCACCCTATCCACGAGGCCTTTTGGCCTCCCTCTCAACTCGCTCCTGACTGTGAACCATCTTAATTTGCTGAGCAATGTCGACCAACTCATCAAAAGTAGCACCAGATACTCTCTCTCTGCTCATAAGCAATCACAGATGATAAGTGAAACCATCTATAAACCTCATGATCCTCTCCCTGTCTATGGGAACCAACCAGATAGCATGACGAGCCAACTCCGAGAATCGCATCTCATACTATGTCAAGGACATATCACCCTAGCAAAGATGCTCAAACTATCTACGTAGCTCCTTTATGCGGGACTAAGGCACGCATTTCTCCAAAAAGACCACGGAGAGCTGCTGCCAAGTAAGGGATGCTGCGCCAACAGGCCTACACCACTCATAAGTCTCCCATCATCTGAGTGCAGCCCAAGAAAACTGAAAAGTAGTGAATGAGACCCCATAAGTCTCCAGAATACCAATTGTACGGAGTATCCTCTGACATATGTCCAAGAAGTCTTGAGAATCCTCTCTCTCTGTGCCACTAAAATGTGGAGGCTGGAGTCTCCCAAACCTCTCTAACCTACGTTGATCATCCTCAGGCATAGAAGGAACAACATAGTCCTGAGCAGCTGCAACCGGCTGAGGTGGTGGTGCCCCCGGCGTCTGGAGCACCTGAACAACCTGCTCGGGTATGCACGCGGTGGGAGTCTTAGTGCTTCCCCTTGTCTGAGAAGTGGATGCGACGGTCGATATAGAGATCGCTTGAGGAAGGCCGTTACACATTGTCAAAATCTGAGTCAGGACCTCCTGAAGGCCTGGAATCACAATAGGCACAGGTGGTGCCTGAGCAGGTGCATCAACAACTGGGATCTGATCATGATCTGTGGCAACTGGTGGATGTGCAGGTACTGCCCTAGCTGTTGTGCGGGATGCACCTCTGCCCCTACCAAAGCCTTTACCGCGACCTCGGCCTCTTATGGCCCTAACTGGTGGTACTGGTGGCTTCCCATCCTGATCGATAGCACGAGTCCTCACAATCTGTGAGAGAATGAAATAACATGTGTTTAGTTACCAGAATAAGCAGATTCGCACGACAAGAATCCAAGAATGTGAAATTTTCCTAAGGGTTCTGCAGCCTCTCGAATATAAATACAGACGTCTCCATACCGATCCGCAAGACTCTACAAACCCGCTCATGACTCGTGAGACCTATGTAACCTAGGTGCCGATACCAAACTGTCACGATCCAAAATCAACCGTCGTGATGGCGCCTATCGTGGAACTAGGCCAGCCTCAACTCAATAACCTAACACCAACAACAATAAGTTTGAAAACATTAAGGGAAGTATATAACATTTAAGAAAAAGTGTTTAAAACATATAAAATTCCCAAAGTGATACAATCCAGCCCAAAACCAGGTTGTCACTGAGTACATGAGCGTCTAGATTAGAAATACAGTCTACTATAGTGTCTAGAGATATAAACTGAAAGTAAATACAACAAAGATAAAGAAGGAGAGTCAAGGCCCGCGAACGTTGTGCAACTACCTTGATAGTCTCAAAAACTCTAGGATCTTAATTCATCAACCGCCGCTACGACCGTTATAGCTTGGATCTACATACGAGGGGCAGGGAGTAGCGTGAGTACACCAACTCAGTAAGTAACAAGCCCAAACTTTGTACTGAATGGTAGTGACGAACTCAACATCAACAGGTATAACATAAATAAATGTGAAGAAATGTAGGCATGCTTTCAAGTCAAATATACAGCTCAAACAGTAAAGGAAATGCATATACGAACAGAGTAAGGTATACAACTCAGCTATCTCTACATGCTAATGCACAGACTGTATGAAATGCACCATGTGATCCACTCTCAAGTATTCAACCACTCAGTACTGTATATGGCCATCCAGCCCAAGGAAATCCATCCCGGAACATATACAATACTGACTATAAGTCTCCAGTACCGAGGTAAAGGGAAATCCAACCCTGTGGAGAAATCCATCTCCAGCTATCAAGTACTTCGGACAAATCTATGTCCAGAGAAATTCATCCCTCAATAATATCAAAAGCACTCACTGGGGGGTATGTTACAGACTACGGAGGGGCTCTTACAACCCAAGTGCCATCATAATCCTCAATATAACCGCTGCGGCGTGCACCCCGATCCCATAACTATCACTCATAACCAGGCACTCAGCCTCACTCCGCCATCAACCTCTCCAGTCTCACCACGGGCTCTTAATGTCATGAAAACAACCTGGAACAATGATATGATGAATCAATAAATAACTGCGACCAAGATATAATATAAAATGCATGATCATGATTGAGTATGAAATAGTGAATGAAAACTAGTGAGATGACAACAAGAAACGACCGCTAAGGGTCCAAACAATACCAGCACTAGGCCTAAACATGATATCTAGCATGATTTATAGCTTAACTACTTTATCACACGATGAAAACATGGATATCAACAGGATAGAGTCACTAAACGGTGCCATGGAATCACCCAGGTCACAATCCTCATGGTGCACGCCCGCACGCCCGTCACTTGGCATGTGCGTCACCTCAATACCAATCACATAGCATATACTTTGGGGTCTCGAACCCTCAGAACCAAGTTTGAAAATGTTACCTCAAACTAAGCAAAGTAGTACTCTGGAAAGCCCTTGCCCCTTAATTCGGTCTGCGAACGTCCCCAATCTAGCCACAAATAATACAATACGATCAATATAGGCTAAAGGAATCAATTCCACAAGAAAAATACCAAATTATAGCCAAAATCCTAAATCGACTCAAACCCGGCCCTCGAGCCCACGTCTCGAAATCCGACAAAAGTCACAAAACCTGAGAGCCCATTCACTCACGAGTCTAACAATACTAACATCAACAAAATCCGACATCATTTGGTCTCTCAAATCCCCCAAGTCCACTCTCCAAAATCCCAAGCCCTAACCCCCAATTTTCACTTCAAAACCCTACTAATTAGGTGAGCAATCAAAGGGAAAACACCATAGCTAAGGGTAATTGGGCTCAAGGAACTTACCTCAGTGATAACCCTCGAATTTCCTTCCAAAAATCACTGCAAAAGCTCCAAAGTCCGTGTTCCAAATTGTGAAAATGAGGAAAAATCTCGAAGTCTTCTATTTATACTTTCTGCCCAGCAAAACCGCACCTGCGGTCCAATATACGCACATGCGGAGCCGTTTCTACAGTTAGGCACTTCGCTTCTGCGGAACTCACGTAACGCACTGGCCCCGCATCTGCGTCCCGGGTCACGAAACTGCGGACGCGCACCTGCGCATTTCACTGTGCTTCTGCGGAAACAACCAAAATCCTCTCTTCCGCAGTTGTATCTCAGCCTCGCATCTGCGGGCTCGCAGATGAGTCCCCCTTATCACACTTGCGATCCCAATCCAACCTAAGCTTGCCCGCATATGCGACATCCTAAGCGTTTTTGCGGGGCCGCACCTACGCCCCAAGTGCCCCAAGAATGCTACTGAACCGAGCCAAAACTCACACTTAGAGAACTTTCCATAAAGTTTCTCCTCCCTCAATCTTTATAATACAATTCTCAAATGCTGAGCATGCTCTTCCTACCTACGAGAGTACACCAGGATGTCATCAATGAATACAATAATGAATGAGTCCAAATAGGGCTGGAATACACTGTTCATCAAATGCATGAACACTGCTGGGGCATCGGTCAGCCCAAACAACATCACTAAGAACTCATAATGGCCATATCGGGTCCTGAAAGTTGTCTTAAAAATATCCGAATCCCGAATCTTCATATGGTGATACCCAAACCTCAAATCAATCTTGGAGAACACCCTTGCCCCCTGAAGTTTGTCAAATAGATCATCGGTACGTGGCAAAGGATACTTGTTCTTGACCGTGACCTTTTTCAACTTCCTGTAGTCAATGCACATCCTCATATAACCATCCTTTTTATTTACAAATAGGACCGGTGCACCCCAATGTGACACACTAGGCCGAATAAACCCCTTATCGAGGAGTTCCTAAATTTGTCCCTTGAACTCCTTCAATTCCGCCGGTGCCATACGATACGGTGGGATAGAAATGGGCTGAGTGCCCGACACCAAATCAATACCAAAGTCAACATCCTTGTCAGGCGGCATGCCCGGCAGGTCTGCAGGAAACACATTCAAAAAATCACGTACCATAGGAACAGAATCATTAGCAGGGACCTCTGCACTAACATCCCTCACAAAAGCCAAATAAGATAGGAAACCCTTTTCAACCATCCACCTAGCCTTCAAGTATGAAATCACTCTAATGGGAACATAGTCTATAGAACTGCTCCACTCAACCCTCGACAACCCTGGCATTGCCAACATCACAGTCTTAGCGTGACAATCTAGAACAGCATGACATGGAGACAACCAATCCATACCCAATATCACATCAAAATCGACCATACTGAGCAGCAGAAGATCCATTCTGGTCTCCAGACCCCCAATGGTCACCATACATGACCGATATATGTGGTCCATAATAATAGTATTACCCACAGGAGTAGATACATGAGAAGATGAAACTAAAGACTCACAGGTATATCCAAAAAATGAGCGAAATACGAGAAAACATATAAATAAGTGGACCCAAGGCCAAATAATACAGAGGCATCTCTGTGGAAAACTAAGACAAAACCTGTAATCGCAGCATCTGAAGCAATGGCATATGGTCTGGCAAGGAGGGCATAGAAACGGGCCTGGCCACCCCTTGATCTGCCTCTCCCTCTCGGATGGCCTATAGTTGACTGGGCTCCACCCCTAGCTGGCCGGGGAGGTAGTGGAGGAACTGGTGCTGAAGTCGAGGGCTGACTCCTCTGCTCAGTTGAACCTCCCGTCAGGCAGGGACAATACCTCTTGATATGAACCGAATCCCCACACTCAAAGCAACCTTTTCCGGCCACTGGGGACTTAAGGGAACCCCAAGCACTGGAATAATCGCTAGAAGGTCCTGACACAGATGAACCCTAAACTGATGGTGCATGAGAAGAAATCTACACTGGTAGCGCACTGAATGATGTCTGACCCTACTAATAACCATTAGGCCCATAGCTGGATGATGCACCCCGGTGCACTGGGCGAGTCGTCTGAGTATTCCTGAAAGGACGACCTCTACCGTGCTGTAAATAGCCCCCAAAAAGAGCACTACTAAATCCACCCTATCCACGAGGCCTTTTGGCCTCCCTCTCGACTCGTTTCTGACTGTGAACCATCTCAATCGGCCGAGAAATGTCGACAACCTCATCAAAAGTAGCACCAGATACTCTTTCTCTGGTCACAAGCAATCACAGCTAATAAGTGAGACCATCTATAAACCTCTTGATCCTCTCCCTGTCTGTGGGAACCAACTAGATAGCATGACGAGCCAATTCCGAGAATCGCATCTCAAACTGCGTCACATACATAGCACCCTGGCGAAGATGCTCAAACTGTCTGCGTAGCTTCTCTATACGGGACTGAGGTACGAACTTCTCCAAAAAGTCCATGGAGAACTGCTGCCAAGTAAGGGTTACTGCGCCAACAGGCCTACGCCTCTCATAGGTCTCCCACCATCCGAGTGCAGTCCAAGAAAACTATAAAGTAGTGAATGAGACCCCATAAGTCTCCAGAATACCAGCTGTACGGAGTATTCTCTGACACATGTCCAAGAAGTCCTGGGCATCTTCTCTCTTTGTGCCACTAAAAGGTGGAGGCTGGAGTTTCCCAAACCTCTCCAACCTACGTTGATCATCCTCAGGCATAGAAGGAACCACATAGTCCTGAGCAGTTGCAACCGGATGAGCTGGTGGTGCCCCCAGTGTCTGGAGCACCTGAACAACCTGCTCGAGTGTGCGAGCGGTGGGAGTCTGAGTGCCTCCCCCAGTGTGAGAAATGGTTGCGGTCATCGAGATAGAGACCGCCTGAGCTGGTGTATCTACAACTGAGATCTGATCATGATCTAGGGCAACTGGTAGGTCTGCAAGTACTGCCCTAGCTGTTGTGCGGGCTGCACCTCTATCGCTACCGCCGCCTCTACCGTTACCTCAATCTCTTGCGGCCCTAACTGGTGGTACTGGTGGCTGTCCATCCTGACCGGTAGCACGAGTCCTCACCATCTGTGAAAGAATGAAATAATGGGTGTTTAGTTAGCAGGATAAGCAGATTCGCATGACAAGAATCCAAGAATGTGAAATTTTTCGAAGGGTTCTGCAGCCTCTCGAATATAAATACAAACGTCTCCGTACCAATTCGCAAGACTCTACTAAACCCGCTCATAACTCGTGAGACCTATGTAACCTAGGCTCTGATACCAAACTGTCACGACCCAAATTCAACCGTCGTGATGACGCCTATTGTGGAACTAGGCCAGCCATAACTCAACAACAAAACATCAACAATAATAAGTTTGAAAACGGTAAGGGAAGCATATAACATTTAAGAAAAACTGTTTAAAACTTATAAAAAGCCCAAAGTGATAAAATCCAGCCCAAAACCAGGGTGTCACTGGGTACAAGAGCGTCTAGATCAGAAATACAGTCTACTACAGTGTCTATAGATATAAACTGAAAGTACGACAAAGATAAAGAAGGAGAGTCAAGGCCCACGAACATCGTGCAGCTACCTTGATAGTCTCCAAAACTCTAGGATCCTCAATCAGCAATAGCCGCTACGACCGGTATCGCTTGTATATGCACACGAGGTGCAGGGAGTAGTGTGAGTACACCAACTCAGTAAGTAACAAGCCCAAATTTTGTACTGAAAGACAGTGACGAACTCAACATGAATAGGTATAACAGAAATAAATGTGAAGAAACGTAGGCATGCTTTCAAGTCAAATATACAGCTCAAACAGTAAAGGAAATGCAGATACGAACAGAGTAAGGTATATAACTCTGCTATCTCTACATGCCAATGCACAGACTATATGAAATGCACCATGTGATCCACTCTCAAGTATTCAACCACTCGGTACTATATATGGCCATCCAGCCCAGGGAAATCCACCCCGGAATATATACAACACTGACTATAAGTCTCCAGTACCGAGGTAAAGGGAAATCCAACCCTGTGGAGAAATCCATCTCCAGCTATCAAGTACTTCGGACAAATCTATGTCCAGGGAAATCCATCCCTCAATAATATCAAAAGTGCTCACTAGGGGTGTGTTACAGACTCCGGAGGGGCTCCTATAGCCCAAGTGCCATCATAATCATCAATATAACTGTTGCGGCGTGCAGCCCGATCCCATAACTATCACTCATAACCAGGCACTCAGCCTCACTCAGTCATCAACCTCTCCAGTCTCACCAAGGGCTCCCAATGTCATGAAAACAACCCGAAACAATGATATGATGAATCAATAAAAAACTGAGGCCGAGATATGATACAAAATGCATGATCATGACTGAGTATGAAATAGTGAATGAAAACTAGTGAGATGACAATAAGAAACGACCGCTACGGGTACAAACAATACCAGAACTAGGCCTAAACATGATATCTAGCATGATTTGCAGCTCAACCACTTTATCACATGATGAAAACATGGATATCAACAGGATAGAGTCACTAAACGATGCCATGGAATCACCCAGGTCACAATCCTCATGGTGCACGCCCACACGCCCGTCACTTGGCATGTGCGTCACCTCAATACCAATCACATAACATATACTTTAGGGTCTCGAACCCTCAGAACCAAGTTTGAAAATGTTACTTACCTCAAACCAAGCAAAGTCCTACTCTGGAATGCCCTTGCCTCTCAATTCGGCCTTTGAACGTCCCCAATCTAGACACAAATAATACAATACGATCAATATAGACTAAAGGAATCAATTCCACCAGAAAAATACCAAATTATAGCCAAAATCCTAAATCGACTCAAACCCGCCCCTGGGCTCACTTCTCGAAATCCGACAAAAGTCACAAAACATGAAAGCCCATTCACTCACGAGCCTTACCATACTAACTTCAACATAATCTGACATCATTTGGTCTCTCAAATCCACTCTCAAAAATCCCAAGCCCTAACCCCCAATTTTCACTTCAAAACCCTACTAATTAGGTGAGAAATCAACGGAAAAACACCGTAGCTAAGGATAATTAGGCTCGAGGAACTTACCTCAATTATAACCCCCGAATTTTCTTCCAAAAACCACTCCAAAAGCTCCAAGGTCTGTGTTCCAAATTGTGAAAATGAGGAACAATCTCGAAGTCCTCTATTTATATTTTCTGCCAAGCAAAACCGCACCTGCGGTCCAATATCCGCACATGCGGAGCCGCTTCTGCATTTGGAAACTTTGCTTTTGTGGAACTCACTTAACGCACCGGCCCGACACCTGCGTCCCGGGTCTCGCACCTGCGGACGCGCACCTGCGCATTTCCCTCCGCTTCTGCGAAAATAACCAAACTCCTCTCTTCTGCAGCTGCGTCTCAGCCTCGCATCTGCGTCTCAACCTCGCATTTGCGTCTCAGCCTCACACCTGCGATTCCAATCCAACCTAGCCTTGCCCACATTTGTGACTTCCTAAGCGCTTCTGCGGGGCCGCACCTGCGGGGCTCCCACAGCATGTGCGAAAATACCAAAACACCTGAAACATCTGCCAAGCCTAAGTCCAAAACTTCCTTCCGTTGAGCATCCAAAATACCTCCCAAGGCTCTCGGGACCTCAAACAAATGTACCAACTAGTCATATCACCCCATACGAACTTAGTTGAATCTTCGAATCACTCAAAACAACATCAAAATACCAAATTACCCCCGGATTCAAGCCTAAGATTCTAAACTTCCGAATTCCACAAACGATGCCGAAACCTACCAAACCACGTCCGAATGACCTCAAATTTTACACACAAGTCACAAATGAAAGCACAAACCTACTCCAATTTTTGTAAATCCATTCCGACCCCGATATCAAATTTTCCTCTACCGACCAAAATCACCAAATTACCAACTTTCGCCAATTCAAGTCTAGTTCTACTACGGACTTCCAAATCACATTCCGGACGCACGCCTAGGTCCAAAATCACCTAAGGAGCTAACTGAATCATCAAAATTCAAATCCAAGATCGTTTACACATAAGTCAACATCCGGTTGACTTTTACAACTTACGCTTCTAATAAAGAGACTAAATGTCTCAATTCACTCCGAAACCACTCCGGACCCGACCCAACTTACCTGGTAAATATCACAATATAGCTGAAGAAGACAAAAAGAAGCAGAAATGGGGGAAATATGGCTATAACTCTCGAAACGACCGGCCGGGTCGTTACATAAAATATCTTCTATCGCCCCTTCTTGGCTATCAAAGGATCGATCTACCAATAGCAATATCACTGTGGTAGGTCGAGGTTCGCCTAATCCCGATTGTTTGAACACAGACACCGACATCAAATTTATAGTTGCTAAGAGATCACCCAAGGCTCACTTGGTTGTGTGCTTAGCAGTTGAGATATGAATAGTGGAACACCTTGGATCCTTCAACTTCTGAGGTGGCTTTCTTTGGATTTGTGAACTACATTCTTCTAGGAGTGCCACAGTTTTGAATTTGGATAATCTTCTTTTATTTTCCACGATGTCTGTGATAGATTTTGCATACTTGGGAACTTCGTGCAAAATGTCTACCAATGATTTTTGCTTGCTTCATAATGTCCAAAAATTTCTTGTAAGCAACATCGTCCTTAACGTTTTACAAGTTATGCGAGAAAGGGGGTGGTGGCTTAGCTACTATAGGTGATGGTGGCTTTGCCACCCCTTCTTTTGTCGGCCTCTCTTCAACATTTTGTTTTGGTACGTTATCTTCCACATTGATTAGATTTTCAGCAAACGTGACTTATTTTCTCTTTCTGGATAACACTTCCACCTAATCTCTTCCATTTTGCAGTGTCACAACATTAATATGCGCCTTGGGATTTTCCTCAGTGTCACTTGGAAGGGCCTGAGCTGGCCGAGTATTTTGGGCACTAGCAAGCTTCCCCATTTGTCGTTCTAGATTCCGAATAGTTGTTGCTTCGTTCTGATTGTCAGCCATTATCTTCTTTAAAATCGTTTCAATATTGCCCATTTGTTTAGTGGGTTGTTCCACCTATGGTGGTCGAAGTTACTATTGAGGAGCTTGTGACGTGTATTAATTATGAGTACCTTGATTTCTATCCCATGAAATGCTTGGGTGGTTCGTCCAGTTTAAATTGTAGTTGTTCCCTTATAGATTTGTCGAGCCTCGATTTGCATTACCCACAAAGCATACATCCTCTAGATTTTCTGGGCATAGATTACTCATGTAACCCTCTCCACAAACATCACAAAATGCCTGCACATGCTGCACCGGTTGGGCTTGCTGTTTGTTGAGAACAATGGCCATTTTATTGAACTGGTTGGCTAATGTAGAAACCTTTGTCGATAATGCAGTAAAAACATATAGCTCAAGGACCCCCACAATTTTATGGATAATACGTCTGCTCGTTTATCCTTGACAATCAGGATTACTCTTGGAGAATTTGTTCAACAATGCATAAATTTCATCAACACCTCATTAGTCTGGCTATGATGGACAATCTCAAAGAAATCCCTTGAACCTCTCCTAAGAAGAATATAAGGACTCGCCCTCCTTATGTTTAATGGTGATTATCTCGAAGTAATAGAGTGTGCCGGTTCCTCCTTCAACTATCTCTTCATTTCACCCAATAGAGAGAAAGGAAATAGTGTGAGTATCACAGAGTCCGGTATGACTCCATTTATGATATAAGTATCACTAATCTCGAAGAAATTTAAAATATGTTTTTGTTGGTCCTTATATGGTAGACCCATGAATTTCCCGTTTGCATATAACAGCTGGATCATGCTCTATTTAAGCTCAAAGTTCCCGATGATTCTAGACCTCAAGATGCTAGAGGTGACATTAGCAATGCTAGGCATCGCCACCTCCTACACAACAAATCGTTGCCCGTCTTCCATCTTCACAAGAAGTTGATCAAGTGCCTGAAGATTATTTGAGTCTCTTGCTTCACTCAACCTTTTGTGGAATGTTCTCTCAGGTTCTGGGTCAAAGCCTTGAACTCTATCTTGGATCCTGACCTGTCACATACAAGATAAGTTCCTGAGATTAGAGCAGCATATAAGAAAATTTAGACTTAATGAAATAAACAGCAAAAGCTAAAGTTAGTAAAGTAGTCAACATTCAAGTCCGCAACAACGATGCCTAAAAATTATTGCTCCAAAATGTACACGCAAGTACACGTGGTCAATAAGTAATATAATGATGAGTAGAGTGTCTAACCCATAGGGAGTTGTGTTAACTACCTACTAATTTCAATTCAAAATTGTTTTTAAGTCATCTCGAGTAATGGCTGAGTTTTGTTCTTTTAACTAAAGAAGCAAATCTAACAATTAACTAATTTAGCACAATATAATGATGGTTGTGTAGTGAGTTCAATAGAGATTAACTTTCTATAGTTGTGATCTATTTATCAATTCTATTGTGTTCTTGCTAATCCCCTTTTTTATGCGGTACACTTTTATTTCTCCCTAACGTACAACCAAGTATACGTGGTCATACAAGTAATATAGGATTGTAAGTCAAAGTATCGTACCCATAAGGACTTTTGATTAACTGTTTACTAAATTTAACTAAGACAATTAATCTATTCAAGTGATTTTATAAAGTGTGATTATTTAACTAAAGCTAATCTAGAGTGATAAACTAAGAAATTAAAAGAAACAAATCGGCAATCTTAGATATGAATTCAATGAGAGAAAATATTCCAGAGTTATGGTTAAGGTAAAAATCCCGTAGAAGTTTCTACTTAAATCGTATAATTAATTTATCTGGCTTATTGATTGACAGGGTTAATATTACTCATAGTATTTTTCCAAAGTACTACTCACATATTCAAGCTAACTTAACTCCTATATTCCTACGGAATTAGGATTAACAAGAATACATTAATAATTTTCTTACAGTAACCACGCAAGGAGATTAGGTATATTCCTTTCCTAACCGCAAATTTGTTCTCGATACTCAAGTTCAAGATCCTGCTCTACTCAATCCTATATGCAATTTAAAATTCTCTCTCTCGAGTTCAATCCAAGATTCTAGATAGTATTCAATTGGTGGTCAGGAAATTAAATAATTAAGCGTAAGATTGAATAAATAAACCAATATAATAAAATAATAAGAATAATTTAGGCTTTAAACTACAACATTCATGTAGCACCCACAACTCTAGAACTAATAAACTATAAAGTCAAAGGAAGAGAAGTGAAGAAAAACTGAGAATCATTGCTCCCGAGTGTTCCATGCTTGTGTTTTCCTCTCAAAGTGGCGTCTCTCTCAAAACATTTGTTTAGACTTGCTTTTATACGAGTTGGGGGCATCTTGGGTCGAAATAACCTTGTCACGAGCGAAGTAGGACACTTTCCCGTCACCCTGCGCCTAGGGTAGCATGGTGAGCTAGCCCTGGCACTGAAAACAATTTTCATCTGGAAACTTGGCCACATGTAGTGTCCCACGCTACCTAGGGCGCTACATTGTCCAAATTTGTTACATTGTTCCCTTCTTGCTTCAATTTATGCACCTTCTTCCCACATTGGCTCCGGATGACTCCTACAAATACAAATATCATGAATTAGCACAAATTATTACATTACACATCCAAAATCTACAAAAATGTACATATCAACAAGGGGGAGCAATTAAATTTTGTTTTTCAACATACACTCTACCAATGACCATGGTTGATAGCAGCAATTAAACTGTAGCATATTCAATCACTTACACTTCCCATTACTTATGCTATTATTAAAAAATATTCACAACAAGACTACATGCTCATAACAATCCTAGCCTAAAAAACAGACTCAATATCACAATATACTCATGGCTGGAACACCAAACATCACAGAGAAATCTAATGTTCCCTCATAACAAGAACAAGAGAGTAAGTTGAATCCACACATTTGAATCTTATGATTAAATATAATTTAAGGACTCACATCTATCAAAGAAAATTTCTCACACCCACAAATAAGTCACATGCATGCAAAATAAGCTTTGGCGATTGGCGAAAAGAGTTGATTGCGCATGAAGCTATCGCGAAGCCATTAATGGCTGCTCCGGCCACTGGCCAGCCTCCTCTTGAGGCTTGTGGGAACCTACAACATTAAATACTCCCATGCAGTCGTCGACACACAGAGCCCTAAACCCAATCAAGTATCTTATTAGAGAGCCCATTATATGTTGGAAGAAGAAGGAAGTGAAGCAATCCATTGCCCAACAAGGATTACAGTTGGCTGTTCTTGGCAAGTTTTCTTATGGCAAACCAGATATTCAAGAATTACGCAAGGCAATACTAATTCAATATGAACTGAAGGGTCCTTGTTCTACTGGTTTGAACGAGGATAGTCATGTTCTTATTAAGCTTTCCTTAATGGAGGATTTAATTCACTTATTGTCGAAGCCAATCTTTTATTTAAAAGTTCACGGAGATATGTGACAGATGAGATGCACTAAGTGGAATCCATGGTGGAACCTGAAGAAGAAACTCTTGTAGCCATAGCTTGGATATTTTTTCAAGACTTGCCTCCCAACTTCTTTGGTAAGGATTTCGAATTTTCTTTGGCTAAGGCATTTGGAACACCTTTACCTGTTTATTTGGCTATACAAAATGGCACACGACCTAGTTGTGCTAAGGTTAAGGTGGAGGTAAATGTATTATCAAATTTTCCTCAAAGAATAAAAAATGTAGAGGAGGAGGATGAGACTGGATCTGAAGAAACAAAGTGGATTAAAATTAGGTATGACTACATGCCTAAATATTGTAGAACTTGTAAAAAGCAAGGGCATAAGGAGAGTGAGTGATGGGTTGTTAATCTTGATCTCAGGCAATTTGAAGAAGCTGTAGTTGATGAGGGCAAGGGAAAGGAGCAGGTTGGTACTACAGTAGCTACTACAAATGTTCTAACTAGTGGTAAAGTCCTGGGGAAACCGCTTCCTAATAATTCTAGGCAAGAATGGATGGAAAGGAGGAAAATAAATATCAACGAGACAAAAGAGGGCACATAATTGAAGAAACAGTTGGTAAAAAGGTGATCAATGTGGAGGATAAGGGCAAGGAGCAAGGAGTTTTGACAAAGAATAAATTTGTTGCTTTAGAAGTTGAAGAAATTGACCAACCAACATTGAGAATCACTGATGGAAAAGGAGATGATAAAGGCAAGGAAAAGGAATAGAAGCAACTGGAAAATGAATCCAACAAAGCAAAGGAGAAGAATCAATGGAAACATACTAGAGATTCCAACTATAATCCTAAGGAAAATGGGATTAGTTTAGCGGCTAAGGATGGTACTTCAGATCCTTGTGGAGAAGGGATTCGTAAGGAGGAAGTTGTTTCAAGCTCTAATACTAAGGGTACTGGGAATGAGGTGGATATAAGAAGGGAAAGAACAGTTGACTGATTTGCTAGAAGGTTTGTTGCTCATGAAGACATCAATGTTACCACAAATTCATGCCAAGAGATACCTTCACAAATAATAAATGATCATTGAAGAGGATTGGGAGCAACTGAAGCCACAAGTGATAGAAGAACATTATGGGGGGAAGAAGTAGAGGAGATGGAGATCAACAATGAAACAGAAAAGAGTGCAAAAAATAATGCCCTAACTGGCAGTCAATATGAAAAGAAATAAGGTGGTTTTGAAGACCTTGCTGCAGGAAACCCTAATGTACAGGAAACTAGGGTTTATGTTTTAAAAACAACCACGATGCAACACACAACATGTATTGGAGTAGGTAATGGGTCACCTAAAGAAGCTAGAATCAATAAGGGTGCAGGTGGAAAAGCTACAGTGATGAATAAAAACAATGGAATAGTAAACCCTAACATAACTGGGCAGGTTTATTCTACAAGTGCAGCTTTAGCGATTGATGAATTAGGGGTAGGAACTGTTGACAGTACTCATACAAGGGTCTTAGATCATTCAGTGGGGTCAATGGCACAGTAAATTTTGCAATTGGTGTCTGTTTTTGAGCTTCAATTCAGGGCTATTCAGGAGGTGTTGGAGATAAATAGTAGATTCAGACATTCTACCTAAAGTTGTAAGTGCAATTGAGGCATTTCCAATAGATTGTGCTTGAGGAGCTGGGAAACCAATGAAAATTCAGATGAATGTGCGATTAAAGTCACCTAATTAGATTCTACATGACATCATTACTTACAATGTGGTTCTTATGGATATTCAGAATGTAGTGTTAGAGCTAGGGCAACTTGAGGATGAAGGTGAAGATGAGTCTATTGCTGGAAACTTTAAGGCAGTAGCTAGGGAGGCAGATATTTCTCCTAGAGTTGGAGACAAGAGTGGCAAGAAAGGAAAGAACCAAGGGACAACATAAAGAAGTGCAATAACCTAAAAGAATATTTCCTAAATGGAATAGTTCTAGTATGAAAAGATAAATATCATCTTTGAAATAGAATGCCAATATAAGAAGGGGAAAACTATGGAAGCAGCAGGTAACAATCAACAATATCCAAATGCCAAGTTAAAATATAATAATTTTTCAAAATATCAAAATAATATTATATTTGGTTGGGAGATGAATAGCACCGATATACCAACGTATTTTAGCAAGGATTCCAATCATTCCCGATAGGCTAGGCCATCTCTCCACGAATAATGTGGATTGATAAGTGGTAAGAAAAGAAAGGTGTTACTAAGAGTAGGGACCACCATGTGTGCAACATGGCATCCGATCACCACTCGACCGGCTGGGTCATCTTCCCATATATGTCGTGTGAGTCGACATCAAATCCAGGGCTATCAACAATCTCATCCCAATCAAGGGGAATAATCTCAACACATCAATCTCATCACAAATAAGGGGAATAATCACAATCAACTCCTACGCTAGCACGTGTAGTTTCGAGTGTGAGCCTGTCACGACCCAAACTCCTTCCGTATAACGTCGTGACGATACCTAGTCTCTACGACTAGGTAAGCGTAACAAATTGCGAAAAATAACAAAACGAAAGTATAACTTGGCAACTAATAGCAGTGGATAACTGAATAACTAGTAACAATGCCGCTTGGCACGTACAATAACCAATACTATATAAATACGCAACCTTCCCAAAACCCGGAACATCATAAGTCACAAGCTACAGAAGGAAAACTAATATCTCTATACACTGTAGTCTAATTAGAGAAATACGGAAGGTAAATGACATAGGAGATAATAGAGGGGGACTCTGAGGTCCGCGGACGCAGCAAATGCACCTTAAAGTCTACATACAACAACAAGCCCTCTTAGCTTATAAAGGGGCTGATAAGAAGTACCTGGATCTGCACACAAAACATGTGCAGAAGAGTAGAATGAGTACACCACAACGGTACCCAGTAAGTGCCAAGTCTAACCTCGGTAGAGTAGTGATGAGGTCAGGTTAGGCCCACTGGTATATATTAAATAAAGCTGGAGAATATAACAGTATAATAAGAGACTGGAATTTAACAAGAGGAAAATATAGCGAGATAACAGTGCAACACACAGGGATAAACAACAAGGTATCTCCCGAGATACTGTCTCGTAGTCCCAAAATAAATATGCAGGGAGAAATCCCGAGGTACCGCCTTGTAGTCTCAAAAGTAAATATACAGGGAGAACTCCCGAGGTACCGCCTCGTAGTCTCAAAAGTAAATGTGCAAAGGGAACTCCCGAGGTACCGTCTCCTAGTCTTAAAAGTAAATGTGCGTGGAGAACTCTCGAGGAACCGCCTCGTAGTCTCAAAAGTAAATGTGCAGGGAGAACTCCCGAGGAACCGCCTCGTAGTCTCAAAAGTAAATATGAAGGGAGAACTCCCGAGGAACCCACTCATAGTCTCAAAATTAAATGTGTTGGGAGAACTATCGAGGAACTGCCTAGTAGACTCAAAAGTAAACACACAGCTCAACAATTGTAGATGTTAGGTACAACAAGAGATTCTAAAGTTTAGACTAAGTACAAGTCAAGAAAAAGAAGCAGGAATTCACTAGGCATGCTGCAAGGAGTTCAAATAAGCATCTAAGCACATAGATATGCGATATTAGACTAAACAGGATAGCTACACATATTGGAATAGCTCAATTAAGAATGAAAACAGACTAATACTCATTTAAACAGTATAAATCAAATTAAAGGAAAAGCAGATTACTACTCAGTAAAATAAATCGGGTTTTACAACAAATAGCCAATGTACGTACTCTTCACCACACGTACACGGCGCGCACATATCACAACAGTACCAAATCCTAAGGGGATTTCCTACACACAAGGTTAGGCAAGCCATTTACCTCGAACCAAGCTCAATCAATCGATAACAATGCCTTTTCCCTGAATATCCGACTCCGAATGGCCCAAATCTAGCCAAAACTAATTACATATCATAAATACAACTATAATAGACTATTCTAATTAATGAAATCAAGACTTTAACAAAAATTTTGAAATCCGTCCTAAAAATTCGAGTCGGGCCCACATCTCGGAATCGGGCAAAAATCATAAAAAGCCAAAATCCCATTCACTCACGAGTCCAACCATACCAAATTTATCAAAGTTCGACCTCAGATGACCACTCAAAACCCAAAATTAAACTTTTCAAATCCCTAGCCTCAAACTTCGAAATTCCACCTTAAATACACACTAAGTAGGTGGAAAAATAAATGGGGAAGCAAGATTATTGATCAAAAATAAGCACAAGGGGATTACCTCATGAAATCCCTCAAAAATGCTCTCAAGAAATCACCAAACCCGAGCTCAAAATGATGAAAATGTCCAAAATCTCAACATCTCTCTTAAGTAGGTTCTGCCCAGGCATTTCCGCAACTGCGGAGCCTAGGCTCACACTTGTGCGTCCAGTTGTGAGGAAAAATGAGCGCTTCTACACAAATCACTTACTCCTCTCTGCCTCCGCACCTGTGATGAAGGGCCGCGGAATCTTGTCTGCTTCTGCAGTCCCTCTTCGCACTTGCGGTTCCTCTAGCGCATCTGCGGACATCGCAGATGCGGCATTTTCCACGCACCTGCGACTCCTGACCAAACCTCCCAACTCCGCTTCTGCGATAAACCTTGCGCATGTGCGATCCTGCAACTGTAGTGTCCCCACCGCAAGTGCAAAAATACCAGAAACCAAAAGTTTCAGCCATTTGCCTAAGTCCAAATCCAATCGGTTAAGCATCCGAAACGCACCCTAGGCCCCGAGGACCTCAACCAAATATACCAACAAGTCCTAAAACACCATACGAACTTAGTCGAGGGCTCAAAACACATCAAGCAACAACAAAAACATGAATCACCCTCCAATCCAAACTTAATGAACTTGAAACTTCAAATTCCTACCACCGATGACGAAACCTACCAAACCACGTCCGATTGACCTCAAAATTTTCACACAAGTTGTATTCAACATTATGGACTTACTCCAACTTCCAGAATTGAAATCTGGCCCTGATATCAAAAAGTCCACTACCGTTCAAAATCCCCATAAATTCGACTTTCTCCAATTCAATCCTAAATCAGCTACATACCTTAAATATACAGCCCGGGCATGTTCCTAAGTCCAAAATCACCCAACTGAGCTAACGGAACCGACGAAACTCCATTCCGGAGTCATCTTCACAAAGTTCCGACTACGGTCAAAATCCTAAGACTTAAGCTTCCGTTTTATGGACTACGTGTCCTAAGACATTCCGAAACCAAAAACAATACCTCCCAGCAAGTAACATAAGCAGAAACAGATACGGGGATAGTAGAAATTAGGGGATCAGGTCTATTACTCTCAAAACGACCGGCCGGGTCGTTACATCCTCCCACTCTTCAAATAAGCATTCGTCCTCAAACGAACATAAAGACATACCTTAAGTGGTGGAAAGATAAGGATAACGGCCGCTCATATCCCGCTCGGTCTCCCAAGTCGCCTCGTCGACCGGCTGACCCTTCCACTAAACGTTCACGAAAGCAATGTTCTTTGACCTCAACTTTCAAACTTTCCTGTCCAAAATATCCCGTGGCCCCTCAACATAAGATAGATCTTTGTCCAACTAGACTGAGCTGAAATCCAACACATGATCCGGATCGCCGTGATACCTCTGGAGCATAGAAACATGGAATATTGGATGGATCGCTGCAAGACTGGGTGGCAAGGCAAGCTCATAAGCAATCTCTCCAACATGTCGCAACAACTCAAATGGGCGTATAAACCTTGGGCTCAGCTTGCCCTTCTTCCCGAACCTCATAACGCCCTTCATAGGAGAAACCCGGAGCAAGATCTGCTCTCCAACCATAAATGCAATATCGCAAATCTTCCGGTCTGCATAACTCTTCTGTCTGGACTAGCTGTGCAAAGTCGATCCTGAATCACCTTCACCTTATCCAGGGTATCCTGATCCAAGTCCGTACCGAATTATCTAGCTTCGTCTGGCTCGAACAAACCCACTGGAGACCGACACTGCATACCATACATAGCCTCACATGGTTCCATCTGAATGCTCGACTGATAACCGTTATTGTTGAAAAACTCCGCAAGTGGCAATAACTGATCGCAAGCACCGCCAAAATCTATCACACAAGTGCAGAGCATATCCTCTAGTATCTGAATAGTCCGCTCGGACCGCCCTTCCTTCTGAGGTTGAAATGTTGTGCCCAGCTCAACCCGAGTACCCAACTCCTGCTGTACAGCCCTCCAGAACTGTGATGTAAACTGTGTACCCCGGTCAGAAATAATAGATACCTGTACACCATGAAGCCTGACAATCGCGTGGATATAAATTCGAGCCAACTGCTCGGAAGAATATATAGTCATCACACGAATAAAATGAGCTGATTTGGTCAGCCTATCCACAATCAACCAAACTACATCAAACTCTCGCTGAGTACGTGGGAGTCGAACAATGGAATCCATAGTGATCCGCTCCCATTTCCACTCTGGAATATCTAAATTCTGAAGAAACCCACCAGGCCGCTGATGCTCGTACTTCACCTGCTTGTAATTTAGACAGCGAGCCACATACTCCACTATGTCTTTCTTCATCTTCCTCCACCAGTAATGTTGTCTCAAGTCCTGATACATCATCGCGGCGCCTGGATGAATGAAGTACTGCAAACTGTGAGCCTCCTGAAGAATCAACTCTCGCAAACCATCTACATTGGGCACACATAACCTACCCTGCATCCTCAATGCACCATCATCCCCAATAGTGACCTCCTTAGCATCACCGTGCTGGATCGTGTTTATAACAACAAGCAGATGGGGGTCATCATACAGACGCTCCCTGATACGATCATAAAGAGAAGACCGAGAGACCACACAAGCCAATACTCGACTCAGCTCAGAAATATCCAATCTAACAAACTGGCTGGCTAAGGCTTGAACATCCAACACAGTGGCCTCTCTGCTGCTGTGAGATATGCTAAGCTCCCCAAACTCTCCGCCTGACAACTTAAAGAATCGGCCACCACATTGGCCTTCACGGGATGGTATAAAATGGTGATATCATAATACTCAAGTAACTCCAACCACCTCCGCTGACGCAAGTTAAGATCCTTCTATTTGAACAGATGCTGCAAACTCCGGTGATCGGTGTAGATCTCACAAGGTACACTGTACAAATAGTGCCGCCAAATCTTCAAGGCATGAATAATAGTTGCTAACTCAAGGTTGTGGATCAGATAGTTCTTTTCATGCACCTTCAGCTGTCTGGGCGCATAGGCAATCACCCTACCGTCCTCCATCAACACCGCATTGAGACCAATCTGCGATGCATCACAATATATAGTATAAGACCCCGAACCTGTAGGCAATACCAATATTGGGGCTGTAGTCAAAGCTATCTTAAGCTTTTGAAAGATCCCCTCACATTCCTCTGTCCACCTAAACGGAGCACCCTTCTGGGTCAGCCTGGTCATAGGTGATGCAATGGATGGGAATCCCTCTACAAAACGGTGGTAATACCTCGCCAAACCAAGAAAACTCCGGATCTCCGTAGCTGATAATGGTCTAGGCTAACTCTGCACTGCTTCTACCTTCTTAAGATCCACCTGGATCCCATCACTCGATACTACATGATCTCAAGTACTGCTCATGATCCTACGTCCGGGAGTACACCAGAATGTCGTCAATAAATACAATGATGAAGGAGTCAAGATAAGGTCGAAACACACTATGCATCAAATGCGTAAAAGCTACTAGGGCATTGGTCAGCCTAAAATATATCACAAGAAACTCGTAGTGACCATACCGAGTCCTGAAAGTAGTCTTCGGGATATCTGACTCCCGAATCTTTAACTGATGATAGCCTGAACGTAAGTCAATCTTGGAAAACACCCTGGCACCCTGTAATTGATCAAATAAGTCATCAACACGAGGCAATAGATACCTATTCTTCACTGTAGCTTTGTTCCGCTAGCAAAACTCAATGCTCATACGCATAGAACCATCATATTTCTTCACAAACAAGTCAGGAGCACCCCAAGGTGACACACTGGGCAGAATGAAGCCCTTATCAAGAAACTCATGTAACTTGTCCTTCAACTCCTTCAACTTCGGAGGAGCCATACGATATGGAGGAATAGAGATGGGCTGAGTGCCCGGCAGCAAATCAATGTCAAAATCAATATCTCAGTCGGGTGGCATGCCAGGAAGATCAGCTGGAAACACATCTGGAAACTCCCTCACTACTGGAACTGACTCAACTGTAGGGGTATCAATACTGACATCTCTCACATAAGCTAGATATGCATCCCACCCCTTCTCAACCATTCGTTAAGATTTAAGAAATGAAATAACTCTGCTGGGAGTATACTCTAAGGTACCTCTCCACTCTAATTGTTGTAAACCTGGTATAGCCAGCGTCACAGTCTTAGCGTGACAATAATGAATAGCATAATGGGGGGACAACCAGTCTATGACCAAGATAACATCAAAGTCTACCATGCTGAGTAATAATAAATCAGCTCTGGTCTCAAAACCACTAAGAGCAATCAAACAAGACTGATACACGTGGTCCACAATAAGAAAATCTCCCATAGGAATAGACACATAAATAGGGGAACTCAAAGAATCCCAAGATACGCCCAAATACGGGGCACAATAAGAGCAAACATTAGTATATGTAGGGCCTGGGTCAAATAATACCGACGCATCTCTATGACAGACCGAAACAATACCTATAATGATAGAGTCGGGAGCAACTACCTCGGTACGAGCCGGAATAGAATAATATCTGGCCTGGCCTCCCCCTCTAGGGCGACCTCGAGCTGGCGCAGTAGGTGGGGCGGTACCTGGTGCTGGAATCATAGCCTGAGGACCCGGTGGAGGACGTGGTGGCTGAGAAGTCTGCTGAGGTGCACCACTCCTAAGTCTGGGCAATACCTCACCACATGGTGAGTGTCGACACGCTCAAAACAACCCCTCAAAGAGTGTGGCTGCTATGACTGACTCGGGCCAGGTCTGCTGGACTGGCCGCTAAAAGCACCCCGAGCAGAAGGCATACAAGATACTGGCGGTGCATAATAATGCACCTGGGGCCTAGTAGGGGCTGGAACACCACTTGTGGCTGGAAGAGCTAAATGAACGGACGGACTCACATAACCCATACCATTTTGAACTGCAGCTGGGGCACGAGTACTGTTGTCTCGAGACCTCTTTTCCTCCATCTCTTTTCTATCCCGGGCAAGCATGCCCTCCAATCTCCTAGCAATACTCATAACCTACTGATAAGAAATATCCATCTCCAACTCCCTGGCCATACTAATCCGGATACTGGGGTGGGGTCCCTCAATAAATTGTCAAACCCTCTCTCGAATTGTGGCAACCAAGACCGGTGCATGTCGGGCCAAATCACTAAAGTGGATTACGTACTCTGACACAATCATAGCACCCTGGTGCAGCTGCTCAAACTCCTCGTGACATGAGTCCCTGAGGCTCTGAGGGACATACTCTCTCAAAAACATGTCAACTAAGTCCATGTAAGTTGAGCTGCCCCATCCAGACTACTCAACTCATAAGCATGCCACCATTGATATGCTGCTCCTCTAAGCTAGAAGGTGGTAAAAGAAACCCCACTCGTCTCCGCTACGCCCATAGTATGAAGAATATGATGACACTCCTCCAGTAAACCCTGAGCATCATCTATAGCCAATCCGTTCAAGGTAGGTGGGTGGTACTTCTTGTACTTCTCAAATCTGAGTTGCTCCGCCTCAGAAGCGGCTGTCCTAGTCTCGTGCTGAACCGGAGCTACCGGATGCATAGGGATGAACTTTAGGGCCTGGTCAACCTGGACCCTCTCCTCAGGAGTATGGGCTTCGGGAGTCTGTGCCCCTCCCCCGACCTGAGATGTGGCAGGAGCAAGTAGAATCAATCTAGCCTTAGCTAAGGTGATGAACATGCTCAGAAACTGGTCTAGGGTCTCCTGGAGAGCTGGTGCAGCAATAAGTGTCTCAGGTGTTTGCCCTCTAGTTGGAGCTACTGGGGTCTCCTCTGTAGCAGCTCGTGCGGGTGCTCTGGCTGCACCGCATGGACGTCCTTGGCCTCTACCCTGGCCCCGGCCTGTACGTGTCCTCACTACTTGTGAGAGAATAGAATACAAAAGTTTCGAATTTTGAAGTCAACAATTTTGCACGACAAGGAATCAAAGAAGTATAATTTTTCCTAACAGTTCCATAGCCTCCCGGAGATAAGTACAGACGTTTCTGTACCGATCCGCGAGACTATAATGAATCGACTTGTGACTCACGACACCTATGAACCTAGAGCTCTAATACCAACTTGTCACGACCCAAACTCCCTCCGTATAACGTTGTGACAACACCTAGTCTCTTCGACTAGGTAAGCATAACAAATTACGAAAAATAACAAAACAAAGTAAAACATGCAACTAACAGCAGTGGATAACTGAATTACTTGTAACAATGCCTCTCGATACATACAATAACCAATACTCTATAAATACACAGCCTTCCCAAAACTCGAAACATCATAAGTCTTAAGCTACATAAGGAAAACTAGTATCTCTATACACAAGAGTCTAATAAGAGAAGTACGGAAGGTAAATGGCATATGAGAGAATATAGGGGGTCTCTGAGGTCTGCGGACACGGCAGATGTACCTTAAAGTCTCTGTACAACATCAAGCCCTCTCAGCTAATAACGAGGCTGATAAGAAGTACCTGGATCTGCACACAACACATATGCAGAAGAGTAGAATGAGTACACCACAACGGTACCTAGTAAGTGCCAAGCCTAACCTCGGTAGAGTAGTGTCGAGGTCAGGTCAGTCCCACTGTTATATATTAAATAAAGCATGCGAATATAATAGTATAATAAGAGGCTGGAATTTAACAAAAGGAAAATACAGCGAGATAACAGTGCAACACACAGGGATAAACAGTAGGGGATTTCCCGAGACACCGTCTCGTAGTCCCAAAATAAATATGCAGGGAGAACTCCCGATGTACCACCTCGTAGTCTTAAAAGTAAATATACAGGGAGAACTCCCGAGGTACCGCCTCGTAGTCTCAAAAGTAAATGTGCGGGGAGAACTCCTGAGGAACTGCCTCGTAGTCTCAAAAGTAAATATGCAGGGAGAACTCCCGAGGAACCGCCTCGTAGTCTCAAAAGTAAATATGAAGGGAGAACACCCGAGGAACCGCCTCGTAGTCTCAAAAATAAATATGCTGGGAGACTTCTCGAGGAACCGCCTCGTAGTTTCAAAAGTAAACACACATCTCAGCAATTGCAAATGATAGGTACAACAAGAGAATCTATAGTTTAGACTAAGGACAAGTCAAGAAAAAGAAGCAGGAATTCACTAGGCATGCTGCAAAGAGTTCAAATAAGGATTTTAAGCACATAGACATGCGATATTAGACTAAACAGCATAGCTACACATATTGGAATAACTCAATTAAGAATGAAAACAGACTAATACTCATTTAAACGGTATAACTCAAATTAAAAAAAATAGATTATTACTTAGTAAAATAAATCGGGTTTTACAACAAATAGCCCATGCACGTACTCGTCACCTCATGTACACGGCGCTCACATATCACAACAGTACCAAATCCTAAGGGGATTTCCTACACACAAGGTTAGGCAAGCCATTTACCTCGAACCAAGCTCAATCAATCGGTAACAATGCCTTTTCCACGAATATCCGACTCCGAATGGCCCAAAGCTAGCCCAAAACAATTACATATCATAAATCAAACTATAATAGACTAATCTAATTAATGAAATCAAGACTTTAAAAAAAATTCCGAAATCTGTCCTAAAAAGTTGACCCGGGACCACATCTCGGAATTGGATAAAAATCACAGAAATACGTAAGCCCATTCACTCATGAGTCCAACCATACCAAATTTATCAAAATCTGACCTCAAATGCCCACTCAAAACCCAAAATCAAATTCTTCAAATCCATAGCCTCAAACTCCCAAATTCCACCTTAAATACACACTAACTAGGTTGAAAAATAAATGGGGAAGCAAGATTATTGATTAAAAATAAGCACAAGGGGATTACCTCACGAAATCCCTCGAAAATGCTCTCAAGAAATCGCCAAACCCGAGCTCAAAATGATGAAAATGGCCAAAATCTCCAAGTCTCGCTTAAGTAGGTTAGGCCCAGGCATTTCCGCACCTGCGAAGCCTGCGCTCGCACCTGCGCGTCTGCTTGTGCGGAAAAATGAGCGCTTCTGTGTAAACCAATTACTTCCCTCTGCCTTCGCACCTGCGATGAAGGGGTCGCACCTGCGAGTGCACTCTTGTGGAATCTTGTCCGCTTCTGCGGTCCCTCTTCGCACCTGCGGTTCCTCTAGTGTATCTGCAGACATCGCAGATGCAGCATTTCCCATGCACGTGCGCCCTCTAACCAAACCTCCCAACTCTGCTTCTACGATAAACCTTGCGCACGTGCGATCTCCCCACCGCAGGTGCGAAAATACCATAAACCAGAAGCTTCAACCATTTGCCTAAGTCCAAATCCAAAGCGTTAAGCATCCGAAACACACCCGAAGCCCCCGGGACCTCAACCAAATATACCAACAAGTCCTAAAACACGTCAAACAATAACAAAAACACGAATCACCCTCCAATCCAAACTTAATGAACTTGAAACTTCAAATTTCTACAACAGATGCCGAAACCTATCAAACCATGTCCGATTGACCTCGAATTTTACACAAAAGTTTTATTAAACATTATGGACCTACTCCAACTTCCGGAATCAGAATCCCGAGCCCGATATCAAAACGTCCACTACAGGTCAAAATTTCCAAAAATTCGACTTTCTCCAATTCAAGCCTAAATCAGCTATATACCTCAAATTTACAGTCCGGACATGCTCTTAGGTCTAAAATCACCCAACGGAGCTAATGGAACTCAAGGAAGTCCATTCCGGAGTCGTCTTCACACAGTTTCGACTATGGTCAAAATCCCAAGACTTAAGCTTTCGTTATAGGGACTACGTGTCCCAAGACACTCTGAAACCAAAACCAAGACCTCCCGGCAAGTAACATAAGCAGAACCAGATACGGGAAAAGTAGAAAATAGGGGATCAAGGATATTACTCTCAAAACGACCGGCCGGGTCGTTACATAGCCTTACGACCCACCCTTCCTCGGTTCGCTAATGATACTCCGAAGAACATTTTTGTTCTGGACAAAAAGGAAGCAGGAGTAGAAATACATTCACATCATAAATTTTCACACCATATATAGTTTCATTAGTACCTTCAACCACTTACCACATCATTATTTCATTGGCTCTGTTGGCCATACATATGATTCTTCATTCATGACGCGGTGGTCATATCTCCCATTCAACATTTCATTTCATTACATTCAAGGACCATTATCATAGACATCAACATATAGAATATTTCATAAATCACAACTTTAGGTTCATTAGTAATGAATATTTTAAACACAATAGATTCCTTTCCAAAGAATTAAGCAAAATCACTAGCAATTGAAATACGAGTTAAAATCATAAACGAGTGACACCCCACTTATTCTTGAAATACTTTTTCCCAAAAGGACAATACACAATTTCAACTCAGGAGTATGTAAGAACTCAAATCACATTAGAAATATTTATAAAGGAAAGCATGGTGATTTACTATTGAAACATGAATATGAGTCAAATGCACTAGTTACAACAATCATGGCCATGTTTTACATCTCACTCTCACTTCTTTCACTTCCAAACATCATCATAGGTTACCAACAATTAAAGGTGTTTGGAATCAAGATCTCAAATATGTACATGAGAAATATGATTCTTAAGAACATTGGGTTTTCTCTCTAAGTTAGGCATAATAGACTTTCATTTGAAACACTAGTTAAAGTCATAACGTTTTAATACATCACCCTACTTGAACTCATTCTCGAATGAGATCATAATAATATAGGAGCAATTGGAGCATGTTTTGAGTACATATATCTTTCAACACAATGCTTTTCTAGAATATTCAAATTTATTAGGAATAATCGGTAACATGGGAATTGGGAACCTTGGCCAACCATACTTGAAACATATGGGAACATCATAAAATTCGATTATAAGAGAGAAGTTTAGCCAACATACCTTGCTTGAGCTTTCCTTAAGTTACTACAACATCCTAACACTTCTAGAAATATCAATCTATAGGAAGATAGAAATCGGATAATAATTAGAAGGATTTTTATGGTGTAACTCTCTCAAGACCTTTGTCAAACACCTATAACGCAAAATTGACTGCAAAGATCTAAAATGGTAATCCATTCCTCCCTCAACAAATTTCATCAACAAACAGTTCAACACTCCCAAATACTACCACCTAATGTCACATGCATGGCCTATCTCCAACTCCACAATCTACATGGACCCTAAACAAACTTGCATGAATGATGTTGGAAAAGATGATGGTCTAGTGAGTGTCTTCCATGATTCTTGATGATTGGGGCAAGAATGAATGATTAGAATGGCTAGGTATTCTCCCTCCCTCACTCTAAAATACTTATTTTTCTCTATAAAATCGTCAGGTATATGCTCCAAAATGAGCCCCAAAGGTTTTTAATCAAAATGGGGTCGGGTTATAAAAATAAAAAATGGAACTTCCCAACTGAACTATGTGGTCGCATAATGGACCGCAGAACAGATATGCGACCCCTAAAATGGATCGCAAATGTGATGCCAAAAACTAGGATGGTCTGGACAGGTCTGCAGCAGGTCTGCGGTCTGCAGACCAGTTATGAGGCTGCAACATGGACCGTAAACTGACCCTTCGAAATTCTTCATACTAAATCTGCGATAGAAGTGCAGACCGCGAAATGGATATGCGATCTCATAATGGACCACAAAATGACCCTAAAAATTCAACAAATGTTTTGCTCAACTCCGTGATGGATATGTGGCGTGCGGGGCCTTAGTCTACCTCAGGAAAACAAAACCTTAAATTCCTTGGTGAAAATTTACGGGGCCTTACACAACAGGACTTCCAGAGGGTAATCAACATGCAAAGGGATTTTGGAATCTTTGTGGTTGCTTTGATGGAGCAATTTTAGAATTTTAGACACGTTCAAAGGTATAGAAGAAGACTTGATATGGAGGCTACTTTTGCTAACATAAATGGTATGATCTGGTTGTTTTTTGATGTTGCAGTAGTATGGGAGCTAGTGATGGAGACTCATCAGCAGGTTAGTATCAAATTGTATCATTATGTGTACTTTTGTATATGCTAAATGTTCTTCATTGGAGAGATTGGAGTTGTGGGATAATCCTTTTTATCTTGCAAGTGATATGGAGTTTCCTTGGATGGTAGGTGGAGATTTTAATATGGTGCTTCATGAAGATGAGAGAAGATAGGTGGGCTTCCAAAACATTCCCCCGAGTATAAAGACTTTGCATTTTGTGTGAATTCAAGTGTGTTGTTTGATCTAGGCTACAAGGGCAGTCCATTCACTTGGTAGAATGGAAGGCCAAATGCAGAATTTATTTTCAAGAGGTTGGATAGAATCCTTGTGAACTTGCCTTTCCAGAATTTGTTTCCTACTATTGAAGTTAAACACCTCATCAGAACTGGCTCAGATCCTTGGTGATCCTTTCCTCATGTTCAAACAGAAGTAGAAGAGGGTGAAGGCTGCATGGTCTAAATGGAGCAAGGATACCTATAGAGATATTTTCAAGCAACTTGCAATCGGGGAAGATATTGTAAGGGTGAAGGAGATGCTATTTGAAGATGAGCCAACTATGGAGAATTGAATTGTCTTAAAAAATGCTCAAGCTGAATTGAAGATGTACCTAAGTTTAGAAGAGCATTATTGGAAGCAGAAGGCTGGTATGACATGGTTCACCAAAGAGGATAGGAACACTAGATTTTATCATAATCATGTGAATGAGAAGAGGCAGAAGCTACAACCGAAGAGGATTCAAGACAATAATGGATCATGGTTTGAAGATCAAGAGGCTTTGGCTAAGGCTGTTGTGGAGTTGTATGAGAGGCATTTTACACATGAGAAAGATCCTGCAGATTTTTCTTTATTAACTAATGTTCCAGCCATGGTGACAAGGGAGAAGGATCTTGAACTTTGTAGATATCTTACTACGGAAGAAGTGAAACAAGTTGTGTTGGAACTTATTGGAGAAAATGCTAGTTGTCCAGATGTATTCACTGGTACTTTTTATCAAAGGTGTTAGGGGATTATACGCAAGGACATTCATGATATGGTGCTACACTTCTATGGGGAGCTGTATTTCCTAAATATATTACTCACACTAACCTAATGTTTTTGCCGAAGAAGCATATGGTTCAAACTTTCTCAGATTTGAGGCCTATAAGCTTGAGCAATTTCATTAACAAAGTGTTGTCAAGAGTGATGCGTGATAGACTATAGAGTTTTTTGCCTTCTTTAATATCAAACAACCAATCTGGATTTGTGAAAGGTAGAATTATCATTGAGAACATCCTACTATCTTAACAGATTATTAATGATATTAGATTGAGGGACAAGCCTGCTAATGTAGTCATAAAACTTGATATGACTAAGGCATATGATAGGGTTTCCAGAAAGCTTTTGTTATATATGTTGAGGAAAATGGGATTTGTTGAACACTTCATCAACATGATAGGCAGTTTACTGTCCAATAATTGGTATTCTATATTGGTGAATGCCAAAGTAGAATGACCCCTTGAATTATATTGCATATGCTGATGACACCATCAAATTTGCATCAGCTCATACAAAATCTTTGAAGAAGATCATGGCAGTGTTGAATGACTATGAGAAGCTTTCAGGGCAGTTTATCAATAAGGCAAAGAGCTCATATTATATGCACTCTAAGGCAACCAATGCTTCGTTACAAATAGTTGGGGATCTCACATACTTCACTAGATGTTCATTTCCTTTTACTTATCCAAGATGCCCTATATTCTATATCGGGAGGATGGAGGACTATTATGATGATCTTATTAACAATGTGAAGGTTATGTTACACTCATGGAAAGGGAAGCTGTCATCATTTGGAGACAAGGCTAGTTTCATAAGTAGTGTTCTTCAAAGTATTCCTATACACATGCTCTCATTACTGGATCCACCTAAGAATACTATAGAACATTTGCATAAACTGTTTGCATGGTGTTTTTGGGGTACAAAAGAGGTTATGGAGATTCAAACTGGCTACAGATGACATTTGGAGAAGGCAGGGTTATATTTATATGTCCATGTGTTGGTGTTGTACAACACCACAAGAGGAGTCTTATAATCATATCTTCTTGATTGGAGTTACTGTAACTAAGGTGTGGAGAACCTTTCTAAATGTTGTTGGGATCACTGTTCCATTGGTGCAGGTACATCAAGAGTTATTAGGGCATGGTGGAATGCTGCTTGTTATCCAAAGCGGAAGCCTCTATATCAAACAGCACCTGCAATCATCACCTATGAACTTTAAAAGATGATAAACACAAATAGGAATGAGGGTTTAATGTCAGTTCAAATAGTCATTCATGAGATTAATAAGACATTGCACTTCTTGGAAAAAACTAGGTATAAATGGTTGTCTAGCATACCCTATCTTTGGCCAGATATGATCAAATTCTTTGAGGAGTATAAACCTATTATTGTGACCAAAAGAGTAGCATGGAAAATCCCATACTCTAGATGGTATAAGGGCAACACAGATGGAGCATCAAGAGGTAACCCATGCCCTAATTCTACAGTTTTTTGTGTGAGATATAGTGCAGGAGATTTGATTTAAGCTAAGGCACAATTACTGGAGGATACAAAAAACATTGTAATTAAGGCTAGGGCAATCAAAGATGGCCTAGCTTTCTGTGTGGATCATTAGCTTCACCCTCTTATTTTGGAGACTGATTCACTTGTGATGAAGAGGATCATTTATGGAGAATGGGATCCCCATCGGTGCATTGTGGCTGAGGTTAACAGAATCAAGGATATGAAGGAGAACTTCAATGTGATATACTAGCATGTATTAAGGGAGGGCAACACTGTGACAGATGTTTTAGCTAACCTTGTGTTTTCTTTTGAAGGTACAATCCTGTTGCACACCTTCTATGAACTACCAAGTGCAGGGAGGAGACTAATAAATCTTCATGAGTCTTAGATTCCTAATCTTAGGGTTAGGATTGGTAAATGGAAAGCTCCAGATTGATAAGTATGTTTTCTTTTTTACTGCCCATTCTTGCTTGTGGTTGCATCCGTTAGTTTCTCAATATACTTACAGGGCATTTTCCAGTGGTATTAGCATGCTATCATGCTCATTCTGGTGGTGCTCTTATGGTATATGGAAACATTAACACAAGGAGACATTGTATTTTTCATTAAAAAAAAAGCTCATCAAGGTTTAAGGTCTACCTCTAGGTCATTATATGTCCTAAGTATGTTATACTGGAAGTGTGTGTACATAAGCTGGAATCCAATGATTCTTCATATGCTGTGGTCTGCTATTGTCTATAGGTGCATTGTAATGACATTTTCCAGTTGTATTGGTGTGTTAATATGCCCAGTATAGAGGTGTTGTTCCAGTGCATATTGGTTGTTCTCAGTGCAGGAATGCTGTCTATATACAGGCTCTTACAGGAAGCTCTTAGATCACCCCTTGATCTAGAAGATAGGAGAAATCTTCATGTGTGTTTCTGGATCAAATATGCAGCCTGTCATTGACATAGGGAAGCGAGGCATATCATGTTCCATATTGTTAATTAGAGGTTGGATGATTATACTCATACGCATTGCAATTGCATACTATTTGGTTACTTGGTCATTCCCAGAAGTTGGTGGTGTTGCATGGAGATTCACATTTTCCTTGTCCTTTGGAATGCAAAACTTGGTACCCGATGAGAGCACTGAAGGTGTTACATTAGGGTTTTGCGCTTGGCTTGTTGATACCCTCAACACCTTATGCTGGGATTTGCCTATTCTATCTATTGTAATAATTAGATTACACAGTGTAGCTAGTTGTAGCTTTACATACTTTAGATTTGGGTTTTGATAAATTGTTAACATTGGATTCCTGTTTTTGGATTATTATATATATATTAGCAACTAGGTATCCAGCTTAGTAGTATATTAGCTAAAACAAAAGTCACATGCATGCAAAAGGTACCATAGACTTGCCCATAATGGAAATATCTACTAATGTTGGCTCACTCAGTCTGAATCAATTAGGACTTCATATGGTTGTAATATGGGCTAAAGGATGGGTAGGATATATTTAAGAAATAGTGGTTCACACTCGTAAGTACTTCAACACATCACATAATAAACTTTAAGCATAAATTCTTTAATCCAATTCAATTTCATAAACAAGATTATTCCCCAAAATTAATCCCCTTTTTATTCAATCACTACTTTACTTTATACCACACTAGAAAGTTCAAGACACCAATTTATTTATCTACATATTTCATTTCTTTTCTTTTTTTTTTCTAATTTTTCGCTTTTTTCAACTATTATTTTTCTTTCTTTTGCAATTTCCGCTAGTGGTGTATTCTTACCACATAAGTGCACCTTTCTTTCTTCAATTGGTTAAACTCAAAATCCACCCCACACTTAGTCCTTACTTTTTCTAGCACTCATTTCACAGTTAAAGTGCTTTTCCGAGGTAACAAGATCAAAATAATGTTAATTAAGAACAAAAAGGATATCAACTCGTAATGTGGGTGCCAACTAAAATTCTATAGGCTCAAAAAAGTTAACTAGGGATAGATTTTATTTTGTGATAACCATTAAAAATATCAATTAAGGCCTAAAATTATTTTTCAAACCGAGCATCACTTAAAATTTGCTTCAGCTCACATACCGGACAGTTCTATACTTAATCACCCTAACATGGACTACACAAAATCTCACCCCATATGGCACATGATTCACTAAGGACCGTCTCATTCCGACTCTCAAACAATGCAAGTATTCACAAAGCCGCATGATATTAAGTATTAAGCACAAAGTGAACAATAGTCAAGCAAAAGAGACATAGGCGTCACAAAACATGTTATCCAATTTCATCAAGGCATCATGAACAATTTCAAAATATGGGGAAGATACTCCACATGCCAAAGCTTAAATATGCTACTGTCAAACAAGTCAAGGGCTCCTAGGTTTATCAATCTGCCTCCTTTTATTTCCTAAATTCCTAATCTACTCTAAAAAATAAAACATCTACTATCCGATCCAAACTACAAGACATGAAAAATAACCGTTGCACAAAGAAAAACCAAGAGGTGTTATTATATAACTAAAACTAACTGGAAACAAAAAGAAAATATTTAAAAAAACTTTACTGGACCTTAATCCCTCAAGAAAGCTGTTCACAAAATCCGTCGTCGGGAAAAGTCCAAATTTTCTGCTTTTTATTCTTTTTTCATTTGTATTATATATATATGTATATGTATATGTACAAGAAAGCTGTTCACAAAATCTACCGTCGGAAAAAGTCCAAATTTTCCGCTTTTTATTCTTTTTTCATTTATATTATATATATATATATATATATATATATATATATATTCTTTCTTACTGTAGTAGTTTTTATTTACATACACACACACATACATATACATATATATATAAATATTTATAAATAAAAACTACTACAGTAAGAAAGAATATTACAACTACTAGGAAACCGAAAATCATACAGACAACCTGCTCACCCCACACTTAAAATTATGAAATGTCCTCAATGTACACTATAAATATCAAGAGGTCGAAAGAGACTCCATGGCAGGGGGCGTTGCATCTTCAATGGGTACAGGTGATTCATCAGCAGTGCAGCTTTGGTCCTCATTAGCAGTTACTCCCTATTCAGCAGGTTTTGGTGAGCCCTACTGTATTCTGGGCCCGATGTCACTTGATGTTACACTTTGTGTCTTGAGGTATAGCCGGGGCGTTGTTGCCGGCACTTTCATACTATTCTTCTGCTATATTTAGAGGCTCCGTAGATAGGTTATGGGTGGTATATGTTATTGAGAATTAATCTAGAAATGTTGCTATTTGGAAAACATATTTGTCATTATACCTATAAACTTGTAATACTTTGGAAATTATGAACGAAGTTGCTAATGTAATGAATGGGAGTTGTTAATAAAATATTTCAGTGTTAGATTAATTGAGTGCATCTCCTCTTTATTTATGGATGAGTTTGGATAGAAGAAAATCAAATAGGGTTGCTCAGTCGGGTTCACTCAGTTGAGCGCCGGTCGCGCTCCCCGAGTTTGGGGCGTGAAACCAACCCGCCAGGTGAGCCAATTAACAACTAACATATTTAAATGAGATGTATTAAGAAAATAAATGATAATGCCATGCCCCAACCTCGGGAAGCGTGACTGGCGCTCAACCGAGTAAACCGGTTGAGCAAGCCTGTTAGATAATTTCTACCCAACTCACCCACGATCAAGAAAAGACATGATTACATTAGTTAGACAGTAGGAAGATCATACACACAATAGTTAATCGTTTCATTAGTTACTTCACTTATAAGTTCTCAAAATACACATATTCTTATAGTTTGAATGGAACAAGTGATCAAAATATACCATAACTTGTTTGACTTTTCTAGCACTCATGTACAACCCTCATAGTGTCTACGGAGCCTCTAAAAGATACAAAAGAGTGTTATGATAATGCCAGCAACAAGGCCCCGGCTATACCTTGAGACGTGATAATAATATGAACAAAAGATACAATACGTGACCCCGGGGATGAAGTGGGGCTCATCTAGCTTGCTGTGAAGAGGATGTACCACTATCGCTATCAACACTGCCTGTTAGGGAACCACCTGCATCCATTTAAAGATACAATGCCCCAGGAAAAAAAGGGAAGTTAGTACCGTCGAATAGTACTAGTATGTAAAACTAAACACCATCTCAATAGAATTAATAATAATACAAGGGTAACAACCAAGAATTCAATAAAAACTTCAAATATTACTAAAACATCAAGTTAAGGATCACATAAGTTTTCAAGTCAATTTCCATATTATTAGATTGGGTTCTCTTTAGTGTCGATATTCAATAATTCACAATACCACTGTATTCTTACACAGAGTCCGATCATGGCCCAATCGGTTAGGTTGTCTCATTTGAGACATCAACCATAACCATAATTTCAATTATCATTTCCAGCACACTCACCACCATGTGTGCGGCATGGCGTCCGTGAGCCCAATCGGCTACGCCGTCTTACCCAAGACGTTACCATTTTCAGACAATCATCTCACATCATACTTCTTTCATATCCTTTTGATTCATTGGCACTAATGGCCACAATTATAAAGTCATTCTTGCAACTTGGCCATATTTCATAATTCCAGTTCCCGTTTTCCACATTCAAATATCACTATCATTACCAACAAGAATAAGGCTTCCCATTCAAGAAATTATATTCACATATGAACAATTTGGGAATCTTAGGCACACAGAGGCTTTTCATACAATTTGGCATAACAACCTTTATTTCGATCTTGACTTGAAGTCTTAACATTTCTAACATATATTCCGCATTTTGAACACATCCTCAAATGGAAAGATGACATGATGAATCATTTAGAATAAATATTGAACATACATCCTTCAACACACACATTAGGAATAGCCAATTCAATAATGATAAGGACTTACACCGATTACATGAAACACCGTGGGATTCGATTCTAAGAAGAAGGGGGTTTAGCTAACATACCTCAATTGAGCTTCCTTTATACTCTAAAACATTCTGTAATACTTAGAAACTTAAATCTATTTCAAAAATATAACAAATTGAACCAAAAATTAGGAGGATGATCAAGGTTCTAGATCATTTGAGCATTTTATCAAACACTAGGTGTGCATTAATGTTCTTAAGGCCCTTTTGTGAAAGATTCCATCATTACCCAACCTATTCTCTACCAGTTTTCACTTACAACCTCCCCACATACTTCAAGAATACATGCATGCAAGACAACAACCCCCACACCCAATAATTGTCTTTCTAATTACCACATTTTTGTAAATTTTCGAAATTGAGAGCAAGGACATAGATTCTTACCTTTAGGATGAAGACTTTCTTTGTTAATCCTCAATGAATGAGCAAGAATTGTTGGACACTAGGTTGAAGGTTACTCCCCCACTCTAAGAACTCTCTCTCACTATAAAAATATCAGAATTTGCTAAAAATATGGTCCTTTGCGTAGATATATCGAAGTAGGGTCAGGTTATAAAAACCCAAAAATGAAGAACCGGAATAGGGTATGCGGTCGCATATGCGACCGCATAATTGTTATGCGGTCCGCATATCGGCCGCATAACCAAAATCTGTAAAGAAACTGCCTGGGTCTGCGGTCACTATGAAGCCCGCAGACTTGTTCTGCGATCGTATAATGCGCCACAGAACCTCTCTCCGCAAAACTCCAAGGCTGATTGTGCGACAAAAGTGCGGTCGCATAGCTTGCCGCAAAATTAACATAAAAAATGGCCCAAACATCTGCCTCACTCTGCGGCCATTCTGCGACCCGCAGAGTGATTATGATGTCGTATAAAAGGCCGCAGAAATTCCTATTTATGCCAAATATTTTCCTTCAACTCCCTAGCGCACTGTTCAATCCAAAATGTCCGAACCGCGGCAAGAAAGATCGCCGTGAAGAATTTCTACTATTATTAACCTCTACGCCTACCCCGGCATCACGGAACCCTAGTTTTTAGGAAAACTTTCACTAGGCCTTACAGATAATAAAACTGCTTTTATACAAGAATTTCCAAGGAATGGTAGTACAAATCATGAGCTTCTAAGATTAGAATTTGCAATGCCAGTATGAAATAAATACATTATCTGTCGGAAATATACATAAGCAAATTTTTATAATCTAAGGGTACCATTAACAAAAGGTAACTACAACCGGAATATAGGTGCATCTTCAAATCCAGCTCCCGTCGATCACAACAACAACAACATCCAATATATGCACGCAAGGTGCAGAAGTGTAGTATGAGTACAACCGACCGCATTTACATAATAAGTAACAAACCTAACCTTAGGTTGAAAGTAGTGATGAGCTGGGACATAGGTCGGGGTTTAACACAAATAGCGAACAATAGTTCATAACAACATAATGGAAGTAATAAAAGAAGTAGCTATGAGATTAAATGCTCATCTCGTTCACAGTTCCAGAAAATAGGTCTATTTTCAAGTATATCATTGAAAACCCAAATCTTTTACCGAAATCGCCAAAATATGAGTACGTTTTGTAAAACTGTTATTTTTCCCAAAAAAACTTTTCAACAACAGATAAGATGTTTCATTATCAAATGGTATGAGGAAAATACATCTTTATGCCTACATGTCAATGAGTATGTGAAGTCATAAATGACGCAGTATCGCACAGCATGAGGAAAATGCATCCCTATGACTCTCAATCACTCAGTCCTCCCAGTCACTCAATACTCCTAATCACCCAGCACTCGCACTCAGCACTCGGCACTCGCACTCAGCACTCACATTCAGTAGGTCCCTGCGCTCAGTGGGGGTGTGTACAGACTCCGCAGGGCTCCTTCAGTCCAAGTGCTATAACAAGCCAATCATGGCATAAATCAATAAAACATGGTGCGACGTGCAGCTCGATCTCATAAACATCCTCACCATCAGGCCCTCGGCCTCACTCAGTCATCAATCTCTTCAGTCTCTCGGGCTCAAAATGTCATGAAATCGGCCCAAAAATGATGATGTGCTGTATCAATAAATGGTGACAGAGATTGATATATGATATGCAAATGAATGCGTATGACTGAGTATGTAATTGCAGTGTAAGAAAATAATTCAACAACAGCAATGACCTCGGTGGGTCCCAACATAATAAGCATATATCCTAGACATGATTTCTAACATGGATCACAGCTCAATAGATCTAGTTCGTAGAGATTTCCTGGTCACAAATAAGATCAGGTAACTACATAGTACCACAAAAATTACAGTCATATTTCACATGGTGCATGCCCAAACGCCTGTCACCTATCATGTGCGTCACCTCAAGACAAAACACATAACACGTAAAATCAGGATTCATACCCTAAGCTCCAAGTTTAGAAGTGTTACTTACTTCTAACAAGCCAAATCCAATACCGAACAAGCCAAGTGATGCACCAATAATGCCATTCCGCACGTACCGACCCCGGATGGCTTGAAACTAGCCAAAAGCAACTCAAAAACATCAATTAATGCCTAAGGAAACAATTTCAAATGATAAAGGCCGAATCTTGATTCAAAAGCCCAAAATCAACCCAAAAACCCAACCCAGGCCCGCACCTCGTAACCCAATGAAGTTCACAAAATTCGACAACCCATTCAATTATGAGTCCAACCATACTAGTTTCACTCAAATCCGACTCCGAATCAACATTCAAAACACAACAATAGTCTTTATGAAGTTTTAGACAAAACCCTCATTTTCTCTTTAAAATTCATCAACCAATTGCCAAATATGAAGATGGATTCATGAAATAAAATCAAAACCAAGTGTAGAACACCTACCCATATCCTTGTGATGCAAATAGCTTCAAAGGTTGCCTCAATCCGAGTCCCAAATCTCAAAATATGATAAAAGAACTAAACCTCAATGTTTTATAGCTTTTGCCCAATAGTTTTCGCATCTACGGTCCCAATGTCGCATCGGCGACCACCGCTTCTGCGGTAAATACCTCGCACCTGCGAGAATTCACTGAAGACCAGCCCGTCGCACCTACAGAATTTCTTCACATCTGCGCACACGCAGGTGCGATGACCACACATGCTTCTGTGCCCCACGACACCTCTGCGGCTGAAACCTCGCATTTGCGCACATGCAGGTGCAATACGAAACTCCGCTTTTGCGGTCTTCCTCACCAAGATCTCCCTCGCTTCTGCGACCAATTGTCCGCATCTTCGTCCATTCTTCCGTAGATGCGAAAGCACCAGAACCAACATACTTTCAACAAAGCAGCATGAAACAAAAATGATCTGAACCCCATCCGAAACTCACTCGGGCCACTCAGGACCCCGTCCAAATATTCCAACAAGTCCCATGACACAACACGAAGCTACTCGATGCCACAAATCACACATAACAATATCAAAACAATGAATCGCACCTCCAATCGACTTAAATAAACTTTGAACTATCAACTTCTGAAACATGCATCGAAACACATCAAATCAACTCGGAATGGACTCAAATTTTGCACACAAGTACCAAATGACATAACAAAGCTATTCCAATTCCTGGAACCACAATCCAAATATGATATCATCAAAGTCTCCTCCCGGTCAATCTTATGAATTTTCCAAACCTTCAAATTTTCCACTTTCGCCAATTAGTGCCGAATCCTTCTGGAAATATCCAAATGCAAATCCGGGCATACGCCCGAGTCAAAAATCACCATCCGGACCTAACTAAACAATCAAAACTTTGTTTCGGGGTTAAATTCACAGAAGTCAAACTAGGTCAACTCTTCCAACTTACAACTTAAACATCATACGGAGCTACTCATGCCCCAAACCTTAGAGTGAAGTGAAAATGCTCGAAATGACTGGTCGGGTCATTACAATTACATTCTCCCCCTCTAAAACAAATGTTCTTCCTCGAACGGGTCTAGAGTCATACCTGAAATGCCAAAAAGATGAGGATCTCTGCTCCACATATCATGCTCAGTCTCCCAAGTCACGCCATAAATTGTTCGACCTCTCCATTGAACATTTAATGATGCGATATCTTCCGACCTCAGCTTCTGAATGTGCCTATCCAAAATGACCATCGACTCTTCTTTTCAAGACAAATTCTCATCCAACTAAACAAAGCAGTATTTCAACACCAGTGGCTGATTACACGGGCCTTAGTTCCTACAGAACTCATCAAGCCCAAATCATTGTACATTTCCTATAATACTTCGAGGGCATGAAGACATGAATCACCGGTTGAACTCCCAACAAGCCGAGTGGTAAAGCAAGTCTTTAAGACACCCCACCAACCCTCTTTAATACCTCAAATGGAATGATATACCGAGGACTCAACCTGCCCTTTCTCCCGGACCTCTTCACGCCCTTCATAGGCGAAACTCTTAGAAGATCCTTCTCACCCTCCATGAAAGCCGCATCACGAACCTTCATATCAACATAATATTTTGCATGGACTGTGTTGTACGAAGTAGCTCCTGAATCAATTTAACTTTTACCACAGCGTCATGGAACGAACTAGTGCCTGAGAACCTAGCCTCCCCAGACTTAAATTAGTATACTAGAGAATGATATCGCCTCCCATATATGGCCTTATACAGAGCCATCTAGATACTAGACTGGTAGCTGTTGTTGTATGCAAAATCTGCTAAGGGTAGAAACTGATCCTACTGGCTGCCGAGATCAATAATGCATGCACTAAACATATCCTCCAAGATTTCAATGGTCTGCTTAGGCTATATATCCAAGGGTGAAATGCAGTACTCAACTCCACCTATGTGCCCAACTCACACTATACGGCTCCAAATGTGAAACGCTCTTTGATGCTCATACTTGACATGTTGATAGTTCAAACACTGCGGCGACATATCCAACAGTGTCCTTCTTCATCCTCCACCAATAATGCTGCTTCAAGTCACGATACATCTTGGTAGCATCTAGGTGAATAGAATACCATGAGCTAAGAGCCTCCCCAAGAATCAACTCCCTCAAACTATCCATATTAAGAACACAAATCTTACCCTTAAGCCATAATACACCATCATCACTTATAACTACCTCCTTTGCACCACACCACAACATCGTGTCCTTGAGTACAATCAAATGAGTATTATCATACTACCGAGCCTTAAGGTGCTCAAACAAGGACACCAACGCACCAACACAAGAAAGAATTCTGCGAGGCTTAGATATATCCAACCTCGTGAATCGGTTGGCCAAAGACTGAACATCCATAGCCAAAGGCCTCCCTACAGCCGAAATAAATGCCAAACTCCCCATACTCTATGCCTTCCTACTCAAGGCATCCGCTGCTACATTAACCTTCTCGAGATGACACAAGATAGTGATATCATAGTCCTTCACCAACTCTAGCCATCTCCGCTGCCTCAAATTTAAGTTCTTTTTCTTGAACAAATGCTGAAGACTCTAATGATCCATGCAAACCTCACAAGACATGCCATACAAATAATGCCTAAAAATCTTGAGCGCGTGCACAATACCTGCTAACTCTAAATCATGCATTAGATAGTCCTTCTCACGGTTCTTCAATTTGCGTGATGTCATAGGCGAATCACTCTAATGTCCTGCATTAACACACAACCAAGACTAACACGTAAAGCATCACAATAAATAGTATAGACCCCCAATACTAAAGGCAATACCAAAACTAGAGCCGTATTCAAAGTAGTCTTGAGCTTTTTAAAGCTCACATCACACTCATAAAACTAATTGAAAGGAGAGCCCTTGTGAGTCAACTTAGTCAATTGGGCTACTATAGGTGTAAATGCATCTATGAAGCGACAATAGTAACCAGTCAAACCTAAGAAACTCGTGAACTTTGTAGCGGTAGAAGGTCTGGTCCAATATCAACTGCCTCGATCTTCTTTTTGTCCTCCTAGATCCCATAAATATACACCTTATGAACAAAGACTGCCACCAAGTCCAACCAAAACTCACTCTTGGAGAACATACGATACAACTGCTTCTTCCTCAATATCTGAAGCATAATCCTCAAATGCAGCTCGTGCTCCTCAGCACTACGAGAATATAAAAAGATTATCATCAATGAAGATAATGACAAAAGAATCCAAACAAGGTCGAAACACACTGTTCATCGGATGCAAGAAAGTTGTTGGGGTATTAATCAAACCAAAACACATAACCAAAAACTCATAATGCCCATCCAGTCTTGCAAGCTTTATTAGGGATGTCAAAATCCCTAATCTTCAACTGGTGATACCTCGATCTCAAGTCAATCTTCGAGAAAACCTTGGCGACCTTAAGTTGATAAAATAAACCATCAATGCATGACAACAAATACTTATTCTTGATGATAAACTATGTTCAACTATCGATAATCAATACACATCCTCATGGACCTATCCTTATTCTTTACAAACAATACTGGTGCAACCCATGGTGATACACTAGGCCTCATGAACCCCTTGTCCAACAACTCTTGCAATTGTTCTTTCAATTCTTTCAACTCAGTTGAATCCATATGATACGGAGGATTAGACATGGGTTGCGTGACCATCAAAAAAACAATATCCCAATCTGGTGGCATACCCGGTAGATCTGCAGGGAACACATCTGAAAACTCACTCACTGATGGAACTGAATCAATAGTAGGAGTATCTATACTAACATCTGAAACAAAATCCAGATACGCCAAACATCCATTCTCAACCATCCATTGAGCCTTTAGAAATGAAATCACTCTACTAGGAGTGTGACTAGGAGAACCTTTCCATTCCAGCCTCAACAACTTCGGCATAGCCAACGTCATGATCTTAGTGTGAAAATCAAGGATAACATGGTACGGAGATAATGAATCCATACCCAAAATTACACCCTACTAAGAAATATAAGGTCAACACTAGTCTTATAACCCCCAATAATGAGAAACACAAGACCGATACACACGATCCACCACAATTAAATCATAAATAAGGGTAGACACATGCACGGTAATATCATGAGAACAATGAGGAATATCCAAATAAGGAGCAAGGTATTCTTGCACCTTATTTTTCGCTAGTTAAAACAAGATTCAACTTATGGTTTATCCGTTTTTGATGAAAGTTAATCGCCGCCTAATATTTAAAGGTATACTAGGGTACCTATTTAATTACTACATGTCATATTCTTTCTTAGTCTACTAACCAGTGAGATTATGGGTAAGGGTTCTTATTCTTCCAACTGGAAGGTGTTAGGTACCTCTTAGAATCTACCTGAGGTAGCTCATAGGACTTAGACTAGATTTTGGACTAATTGCTTGTACTACGCCTTGACTAGTGTTCAACGAATGTAGCATACCATATATTAGGGGATAATATCTATAAGGGAAAAGCATGGTTTAAAGAGAAGAATTTTGACTAAAGAGTTTTAGGAAAATAGCGTTAGCATATGCAAGCTTAAAATGGACTTTGAAAGTGTTCAAAAGAAGCTAAGTGAATGCACTTCTTTCCTAAAGCATAGAAGTTCATATCACCTTAATGTAGTTAAAGTGTTAGGACAATTATCCTAAGATGTACATTGGTTTGCAACACCACTTTAATCTTCTCGAAATAGTTGACCCCTTTTAGAAAATTTATACTCACGACGAATCAGATTTTCCTTTTTGAAAGAGGGACTGTTGCCTTTATTAAGCCTTTAGGCTTCAAAAATCTTTAAGGAAAAAGTTAGTAAGACATAATGAATTGATAACAAACTTGCGATTAGTGATTATAGAATTAATTGCTAACTAATGCTTCTTTTAATCCTAGATTATTTAAGGCTTGCCTAAGTTATTTTAGGTGAGTTAAAAGATAAAACAAAGCATTCAACATATAATTGTCATATACATATGAGATAAACCAAAGAATAATGACATAGTGCAACTGGAGAATAACGACAAGAGTAAACAAAGAAGTGAAGGGAAAGAAGTGACTCTGGGATGTTTGGGCCTCAAAAGGCAGGCCCAGCAGTAACGAGGACAGGAGATTGCAGATTCTTGGACTATAGCAGGGCTGGACATGGGCCTTAGTTCCTACAGAACTCGTGAAGCCCAAATTATTGTACATTTCCAAAAAAGAGAGGTCATTGGAATGACAATACTATATACATAATCATATATGAAATTCGTAAGCAGATAATAAAAGTAAACTTCACTGGCAGTATTTAAATACTAAGAAAAGCCATACTAATGTGGAGGTTATGCCTAGGAATTGCAATCATAACCTTTTAATTTTTTAACCCCTTTCAAAATTAATTGAAATAAATTTAATTATTTTAAATATAATGTATTAGAAATTATAATCATCAAATATACTAGTAATAATTATAATTAATTATTTATAAAATACTTTATCTTTCCGAATGATACTTTATCTTTCCGAATGATAACACTAATTTTCGAACTATTAATAATCTAATTAACCTGAATTTGAGAAGTAATTCATGAAATTAATTATAAAGCCTAGATGGTGTTTCCTAGAAATTATTTTAATGACGTTTAAAGTAGTATGTATATTTATAATTACATAATGTTAATATTTGGTTATTAATTTCAAAACCAATACTTAATCAATTTTTGTGAAATAGCTATTTTTTGATAGAAAATACTTTCATAACATTCATTGTAAATAGTTAAGTATAAAATAATTATTTTTAAAGGGAGGGTAAAAGTTGGCCGTCAACAGCTACCCCTCTTTGAACGAAGACGGTGAAAGAGTTTTCGGGCAAAGAAATTAAACCAAAGCCAATTTTATCCCGACTTTAGGCATGCATTGTAGGAATGGTAGGATGATTATGAATTTCAAGATTTAGAGAATTCCTAGGATGAAATTTAGGTAATCGGGCTGAATTCTAGCTTTGAATTGCTTAGATACCTCGGGCTTAATGAGGATCAGGCCTCATGTAGTTCTGGAGTGAGGATTTTAAGGAAGCGGTGCTCGCAGGAACTGCCCCAGTATCGTATTATATCAATACGGCGAGACGGAGGATTTGACACTTATTATAGCTTGAATTTTGCAGCTTCATTTGAAGGATTTGAAGATATACACACATATCCATATATTGCAATGTAGAATATACAATGATATGATGTAAATGATGCAGGAATGATATTACATGGCTAGGTTATTTACTGATCCGCAGCTGTCGGAGCATTGAATAGTGTCTCCGCTTGTTGGTAGAGCTTGACTTGTAGAGTACGTCTTTTCATATTGGGAGATCTTTGCACTGAGAAACTTTCCGCGCTTGTTGAGGGATCTTGTTTTGTAGTACGTCTCCGCTTGTTAGGAGAGCTTTGCACAGAGAAAATGTAAAATAATCTCCGATTGGGAGTGATTGACTTAAATCGTAGGAATGCCTGAAGCTGCATGAGCAAAACATCAAAACATTCAAGGTAATAGCAAATTAATGAAAAACATGCCCAAGAAATACTCTTAACTGTGAAGCTAATTTGCGGCCATCGATTGGTAAAATGTCAGTGGTGAGGTTTGCGACTATCTATTTTAGCTTCCGTTGCGACGGAGTAGTGGTGTCGATTGTTCCGTTGGTGAATTGAACAATTTGCTATATACAAGGCTTAGATTGGCAAATCCGGCGTTTGATCTGTCAAGTGCGCTCCGATTGATTGAGCTGACGTTTTGCTATATACATGAGTTCAATTGGTTTACAAGGTGCTCCGATAGTCTAAGCAGACAGTTTTCTATATACAAGGCTTTAGTTTGTGAAGCCAGCAGTTCATTTTGTAGATGGTGCTCCAATTGGTTGAGCAGAAAGTTTACTATATACAGTGTGCCCTTTCCGTATCAGCGGTCTGACTCTGAGGGAACCTACAAAAGAATTCACGGAGTAGCTTTAGTTATACTGGAAAACTGGCGGATCCATCATTTTCTCCAGTGTGGTCTCAATATTGCTTGCTCCCGGTTGATCCTGCACTCAAAGAAAAATTCTTAGTGGGAGCGGGGAAGTGGGTTTGTGTCGACCACAGTGTTGGTCCTGCCCTGACTCTTGATACGGTTGTGTTGTGAAGTTCGGTAGGTGGAACAATTTATTGTATTTTAGAAAAGCAATTTTGAAAAGCTTTGTTTTAAGACAAATGTCGTTGTTTCGGATTATGACATGCTACAAAAAGTTCTCCACACGCAAGCATTTTCTTTTGAAAACTTTGTCCCGTTGATGACGATCCTTTGCGGTGCTTGTCGACGAGGCTGCTTGCTGTTGTGACTGCATCCTAACTTGAACTAATGCATAAAAAAGGTTTTTTCCTAAGGTTATGACCGAACCCTTTCAGTTTGCCTACGTATCCAAAATGAAATCAGTTCTAAACGTAGTTCATGGATGATAACAAAATACGATAAAAATGGCTGAGCCTGACTCAGGCAGCCTACGTATCCAAATGGAATTAGGTTAAGACATAGTTCATTACAGTAGATGCGAAATGATGGGATTAAAAAATGAAATGAAGTGAAATGGCCGAGTCTGACTCAAACTGTCTACATATCTAAATGGAATCAAGCCACAACATGTTCAATTAAAAAAGATGGCTGAATCCGATGAGGAATGCCTACGTATTCCTTCCAGAGGAAATAAAGTTGGCATAGTTCCTCAGGAAATTGAACCCTACGTGGGTTACCTACATATACCTCCGTGGGAAGTTAGGTTGAACATTGTTCTGTTATAGCAAAAACCTAGCTCTATTTGTCTTCAAACATAGTATCTCTTGATTGCATCTAAGTTGATGGCCTTCATGTTGATTCTTCCATCCATTTCTATCAAGATTAGAGCTCCACCTGACAATACTCGGTGAACCACGTAAGGACCTTGCCAGTTTGGTGCGAACTTTCCTTTGGCTTACTCTTGGTGGGGAAACATCTTCTTCAGGACCAACTGCCCCGGTGTGAACTGGCGAGGCTTCACCCTCTTGTTAAATCCACTGGCCACCCTGTTCTCATATAGTTGGCCATGGCATACTGCATCCATTATCTTCTCGTCGACGATCATGAGTTACTCTTTTCTGACTCGTATCCACTCTACATCGACTATCTTGGCCTCTTGAATGACCCTTGAAGATGGTATCTCGACCTCTACGGGTATCACAACTTCAGTGACGTATACTAACATGTACGACGTTTCCCTAATGGATGTTCTTATGGTTTTATGATAATAAGGAGAAGGATAGTTTCTCGTGCCATTACGTGTGATTGTCCACTATCTTTCGCAGAATTCTCTTGATATTCTTGTTGGCTGCCTCGACTGTCTCGTTCATTTGCGGTCTATAGGTTGTGGAGTTGTAGTTGACGATTCTAAACTTCTCGTAGATTTCTCTCATGAGGTTAGTGACATTCTCAGTGACGATAGACTCCGGTATTCCAAATCGGCAGACGGTGTTGTTTACGATGAAATCTGTTACTACCTTCTTCATGAAGGCCTTGTAGGTAGATTCTTCAACCCATTTAGTGAAGTGGTTGATGGCTACCAAGTGAAGCGATGCTTATTTGATGCAATGGGATCTATAAGTCCGATCACGTCCATGCCCAAGGGGGGAACGACCAGGGTGAACCCATCACATTCAACTCACTCGGCGGAACCCTGATGAAATATCTATTCATGTGAGGTCCACACGTTCCTGCATGTATTTCATCCAACAAACCTAAGTCTGGGGTCCTCCTGTACAGGACTTCCTCGTTGAGGAAAAACTGATTCCCCCACTTCTCAAATACACAAAATGACCGACTTGGTCTTTACATTTACTCCATCTTAAACAACCGTTCATCCTCGAATGGGTTTAGAGTCATATCTGCAATGCAAAAAAGATGACAATATTTACTCCGCATATCATACTCGATCTCTCAAGTCGAGTCATAAACTTGTCGACCTTTCCATTGAATCTTCACTGATGCGATATCTTTCGACCTCAACCTCAAAATCCGCCCGTCCAAAATGGCCATCGGTCTTTCTTTATAAGCCAAATGCTCATCCAACTACACCGAGCTGAAACCCAACACATGAGACTGATCCTCATTATACTTCTGGAGCATGAAGACATAAAACACCAGATGAACTCATGACAAGCCGGATGGCAAGGAAAGTTTGTAAGCCAACTCACCAACCATCTTTAATACCTCAAATGTACTGATATACCGAGGACTCAACTTGTTCTTTATCCCAGCCCTCATCACGCCCTTCATAGGCGAAACTCTCATAAAAACCTTCTTGACCTACATGAAAGTCACATCACGAACCTTCCTATCAGCATTACTCTTTTGGCTGGATTACGCAATATGAAGTGGCCCCTGAATGAATTTCACCTTTTACAAAGCGTCAAGAACCAAACCGATAGCTTAGAACCTAGCCTCCATATGCTTAAACCAACTAACCGGATAATGATATTGCCTCCCATTTAAGACCTTATACGGAGTCATATGGATACTAGACTAGTATTTGTTGTTGTATGCAAACTATGCTAACGGTAGAATTTGATCTAACCGACTGTGAAAATAAATAATTCATGCTCTCAACATATCCTCCAAGATCTGAATGGTCTACTCAGGCTATCCATCTGTCTGAGGGTGAAATGCAGTACTCAACTCCACCTACGTGCCCAATACACATTGCGTGGCTCTCTAAATGTGCAATGTAAACTATGTGCCACAATACGAGACGATAGAATCAGGTACACCATGCAAGAGGACAATCTCTCTAATGTAGATCTTAGCTAAGTGCTGTGATGTGTAGGAAGTCATGACTAGAATGAAATGCCTAGACTTGGTCAGTCTGTCTACAGTGACCAAACAACATGAAATCTCCTCCAGATATGTGGCAATCCTACAACAAAGTCCATAGTGACATGTTGATCATACTTGACCTGTTGATAGTTCAAATACCGTGGCGACATGTCCAACAATGTCCTTCTTCATCATCCACCAATAATGCTACTTCAAATCGCGATACATCTTAGTAGTATCTGGTTGAATAGAATACCATAAGCTATGAGCCTCCCCAAGAATCAGTTCATCCATACCAACCTAAACAATCGTGAGTTGAGCTTGCATCGGAGACTTCAAGGTATACGTGCTGGCGTTCACAGGCCTCAGAGTCACCCTTTATCTAGTTTCTATTTCATTCTCCTCTTATCGATACTATGGTATAGGGATGTTTTAGTATACTTGTGTACAGCTTGTGACTCAGTCTCACAAGATTTTGGGGGTTATATTTAGTTGTATTGTGGACTCCTTTTTATCATAGCTATTGGTTTAAAGTGGAAGTTTTATTACTATTTTCGTTAATTCATCATGTATGTTAGGCTTACCTAATCTTAGAGACTAGGTGCCATCATGACATTCTACAGAGGGAGGTTAAGGTCGTGACAACATCAATCAAGGAAGTCAACCAATGCCATAGGAAGTAGTCCCTATCAATATAGTTTTGATTTTTGATGATTTTTCAAAAAGGTCAACAAAAGTCAACTTGGGCTCGCTGCCCAAATTTCGAAACCAACACCAATTCTCGTTGACCCATAATCTGTCAAGTCCAAACATATGATTACTTTCCATATCTGCGTCCAAATCGGTGTTCAAAACCACAAAATACACTCTCCTAAAGTGTAGACAAAAACCCCAAATTTTCTTTCAAAATTCCAAGTATTAGGTGTAGAAATCCATAGGTAATTAATATATAAAACAAAATCCAAGTGAAAATCACTTACCTCCAAAGTTGTAGCAAACTTTCTCTTCAAAATCTCATTTTCTATAAGTCTAGGGTTCAAATATGAAACATATGGAAAAATCTCGAAATAACCTCTTAAATAAGTCTGCCCAGGGTTACCTATCGCAAATGTGGAACAATCCTCGCTTTTGCAAAGCTAGAAGCTGACTCTGACTAAAATCCGCCTTCGTGAACGTGAAACCCAGCTTGCTAACACGGTGGCCAGTGCACCCAACACATCACGAATGCGTACGTGCCCCACAAAAGTAGTGCACACAGCTCCCAGTTCACAATCGCCCTATGCAAATATGGTCCAACACACAGGAACACGAGGAACTTCATGCATAGACCCTTCACGAATGCGATCATTCGTTGTGAACACGATTCATAACGCCTTCTAACTCACCTACCTCTTAGCGAACGCGATACATGGCTCATGATGCATTCATTACTTGACACCAGTAAACCACCAATACAAACATCTTTCTAAATGGTCTGAAATTACCCTGAAAAGACATCCAAACACCTCGGGATTCCAACCAATCATACCAATAAGTCCATATACATTATTCAAACTTATCCAATAGCTCGAAGCATCGTAAATGACATCATAGTAGTGAATCAAAGTCAAATTGTTTCTTAATTATTTTTCAAACCTTCAAACTTTCCCGACCACGTCTAAATCACACTTATACATTCTGAATGACAATCAAATTTTGCACACAAGTACCAGTCATCATAATGAACCTCTACATGGTCTCAAACCCACAATTGAAGTCTGATAACACCAATGTTAACTCCAGGTAAAAACTATGAGCTCTCTAATTCCTCAAATTTCCAATTTTGACAAATAGAGTTGAAAACTTCTAGCATATCCAAATTAAAATCCGAACATATGACCAAGCCCAAAATCACCATATAGACCAATTAAAGCCATCAAATCTTGATTTTGAGGTCCTTTACTCAAAAGTCAAACCTTGGTCAAGTCATAAAACTTTTAAAGTAACTCAAAAATCAAAACCAACCCTACATGCAAGTAATAATACATTATATGAAGCTGCTCGAAGTCTCAAATCACAGAATGTAAGGGTAAAACTCAAAACGACCGGTCAAGTTATTATATTCTCCCCACTTAAACATACATTCGTCCTCGAACGTGCTAAGAGTCACTATAAAGTCATCCAATCACAGTATGGATTCATGATACCCATACCCATGGGTGATCCCACATCATCACAATCCATATAAGTCCATTAGCATAATACCGACTGAAGCTCCTTTCTTCGACCTTAGCCCATAGACGTTGGAACCAACTTCTAACACCCGAAATTCTTTGTAATATTCGATTCATGCATATGAACACCATACAGGTCTTAACAAGCTGCATCAAGCCGTAACTATATTTCCAAGATATAACCACACGAAGTACCACATAACTCATGTACCCATAATGACATATTCAGATTGCGATAGCTGCTCATTAAAATATTTATGCCGGCAGCATACCTTATATCAAATAAAACTTTGTTCCAGCTCTCGCAACACTACCAATGATGGAAGAAACAGGTAGAAACTCGTAAACACCCATCAATTTAACAAGTAATGGGGACCTCGCCCGACAAGAGCCATAATAATATTCAAAGCCGGCTAATGACATTATCCTTCCAACCATACCTTATCCTAATCTAATTTGCACTAATTCTCGGTCCAATAACTCATTTCACCGAGTACAAGTTGCTCGCCTGATAGGCCATGCCAAATGCGAAGTAGAACCACATATGCAATCCGTGCATCCAACGAGCAACAACTCGGATATAACCAAAGATGGAAGAAGAACCAAATATACAACCCCAATTCACAATGCTATGATTCCATCCCGCAAGGGAGAAACAAAACACACAAATTAAGCTAAAAGGATTATATCCTAACATAACTCTATTGAGGCGTGTAAACCAATCCAATACACCAATCCACGTAGAACCCATCGAGCCATGATGCTCATAATCAACAACCACATGTGTAGCAACAACAAGAACAAGAAGTGCATGACTATAACCATGGAGGAACAAATAGCACAATATACAATAGACAAGTAAAGCACGTTAAGGTGAGACAAGCAACCCAAAACCATAGGAGCCATCCTGCGTGTGAATAGTCAAACAATCTCACAACCCATCGTAGCATAAGAGAGAAACTCATGAAACAAATCAGGACACGAATAACATCCATTTCACCCGATGACACATCCATAGTATATAATGCACAAGTGTGAGAAAACCCGATCCGAAATAGAATATACATTCTCATCGGGCCTACCAATGGCCCAACAAATCAATTCCAATCATCCCAAAATAGGTAAATAACGTTCCAAAATTAAATAGTAACATATCCATAAAATATACCATTAACTGTCTAACTCTTAACATATCTTCATAGTCCATTGTCGGTGTACCCACTCATCATCTTGCGGACACGGCCTTCACATACCATAATTAACAAAAAAAACAACACCAATCCTAAGGGGTAATTCTCCTATGCAAAGTTAGGCAACACACTTACCGCAAAACACGCTAACTCAATCCGCTAGTAAGACTTTTCTGCGAATATCGAACTTTGAGTGACTCGAATCTAGCCATAAAAACTTTATACCATAAATACAAACCATAACAAACTATTCCGGACAATAAAGCTGCAATCCTTAAAGAAATCCAAAACGTCAACTCTGAGCTCGGGTCTCGGAACCTGAACAAACTTACATTATCCGACAACCTATTCCATAACGAGTCCAACCATACTAAAATTATTCAAATCTGACCTAAATTGCCTTTCAAATCCTCAAAATATGGTCAAAAATACTAATTAAATATTAAAAATAATGATGGGTTCATCTAAAACAATGAAAATCGAGTTAGAATCAATTACCCCACTCAACTCCTTGAAAATCTCTTCAAATATCGCCCAAAACCTACGTCTCTAGCTCAAAAGATGAAAAATGGAACAAAACCCTCGATTTTGAAATAATATAATGCTGCCCAGTTATTGCCTTTCGCGATCGCAGAAACACACTCGCGATCATAAAGAACAAATTCTCCCTGCTCACAAAACCTGCTTCGCGATCGCTTGAACTCAGTCGCAAATGCAGAGAACAACCTTCCTACGCTACGCCGATTGTGTTCCATGCCATGTGAAGGCGAAGAACATCACGTGCCTCAGCTTTTTTCTCCTTCCTTATACGCGAACACGTTCCCATGAATGTGTCTATATTGCACAAGCTCTTCAAACTGCGCAATCACATCCCTCACTTCGCTAACGTGAAGAGTAAAACTCTATCAGTGTCATGCCCAACCTCGGGGAGCGTGATCGGCGCTCAACCGAGTGAACCCGGTCGAGCATGCCTATTAAACCTTTCCTACCCGACTCATTCATAACCCAAAAAGGGATCGCATCGCCATTTGTAAAATCAGGGAGAGATCAGTTATATAAATATATAAATGTTGCTAGTTTATTTTTTATTATATACATTATGTCATAATTAAGTTCCCAAAATACAACTCGATCCAACGACACCCCAACATACGTACATGACCCACATAAATGTCTACGGAGCCTCTAACGGTACAAAAGAGCAACATGACAATACCGACAACAAGGCCCCGGCTATACCTCAAAATATGAAAACTTATACAAAGAAGGACTACATGACCCCAGGAAGAAATGGGGATCACCAAGGTTGCTGTGATGAGTGTGAGGGAGAACACCACTATCTGCGATCAGCGCTATCTGCGATAGAACCACCTATATCCATTAAAAGATGTAGCGTCCCCGGCAAAAGGGACGTTAGTACTGTCGAATAGTAATAGTATGTAAGGCAAAAACCAATCTCAGTAGAATGAACAGTGAAACAAAGAGAAGGCAGTCACAATAATCAATAAGTAGTTCATGAAAATACAAGAAAACACCAAATAAGGGTTACACAATTCCCAATTCAATCTTTTCATATTTTGAGGTTAATAATCTTTAGTGACAAAGCCACAACTCATAATGCCATCGTGTTTTTACACGGAGTCCGGTCTCGGCCCGACCGACTAAGCCATCCCAAGTGAGACATATCCATATCCACAATGTAATTCAATAATTCCAATACAAATGCCACCATGTATACGGCATGGCGTCCGATCTCGGCCCGATCGGCTAAGCCATCTCACTTGAGACATAATCTCTTTAAATTATCCACTCAATTCACATTTCTTTCCCATCTCCATTACATGGCACAAACAACCTCATTTATTAAGTAGTTCTTGGCACTTGGGCACATTTTACAATTCAAATCTTTCCCCTTTTTATTTGTTCGAATAACATCATCATTCATGTTGATAAGTACCATCACATAAGGCATTTCACACATAAGGGAAGGAGCTTGGAAAATCATAATTACGTTCTCAAATAGCATGATGACATGGTAACCATCTAAAATAATGAGGGAACATGAATCTTTCAATCAAACATACTAAGGCAAACAATTCTAGTACAATCAGGTTGGAACTTACACCAATTATTTGTACACCAGGAGTTCGATTCTAAGAAGAAGACAGTTAGCCATACATACCTCAATTGCGCTTCTTTAGACTCTACAATTATCCGGAACCCTTAGCAACCTCAATCTATTTTAGCAATATACAAATTGAACCTAAAATTAGGAAAACATTCATGGTTCTAGTTCCCTTTTCCACACTCTTTTTACCACACATGCATGAAAGATAAACAACCCTCATACCCATGGACCATTCTATTAATACCCCATTATAGCTATGTTTGAAATTAAGAGCTGGGCTGATGAAGTCTTACCTTTTTGGATGAAGAAATTGAGTGCTCTACTTGAGTATTTCCAAGCTTTGAGTGATGGATAAAGATTGATTGATGAAAATTAGTTCCTCCCTCTAGAACCCTCTCTCTCTCACACTAGAAATATCAAAAATGAACTCAAAATAGACTAAATAGGGTGTTTTAACGGAATGGGGGTCGGGTTTTAAATTAAGAAAAATGGTGCCCCGACACAGGTCTGCGGTCGCATATGCGACCGCATAATGTTTTTGCGGTCCGCAAAGTGACTGCATAAATGGCCCTCAGGGGCCTGAACTTACGGCCTAGGTATGTGACCAGTATGCGGTCCGCATACTCGTTCTGCTGTCGCATAATGCACCGCAGAACACCCTCCGCAAAAACTTAAGAGGGATTATGCGATCGATATGCGGTCCACATATCAATTATGCAGTCGCATAATCTTACTGCTTCACTCTGCAGCCATTATGCGGTCCGCAGAGTAATTCTGTGGCCGTATAATGGGCTGCAGAAATGCGTTCTTCTGCGAAATATTTTCCTCTCAGTCCGTAGGGTACTGTTCAATCCAAAAAGTCCGAAGAATTTTCTACTATAGTAACGCAGGAATCTAACTTGGCACCACGAAACCCCAATTTTTTGGTTTAAATTTTTACGGGTCCTTACAATCAGTCTCTAAGGACTCTACTTGATCGTGGGAAAACCTTTGCGAACGCATAGAAGGAAACCAAAACAAAAAAACAAGTAGTCCTATTTAAAGAACAAATGGTCTGAACTCAATTAGAAATATGCCCGGAGCCTCCGGGACCCTGTCCGAACATACCAACAATTTGTAAAATATAATATGAACTCACTGGAAGACTCAAATCACATAAAACATCACTAAACCCATGAATCGCACATTGATTAAAGACTAATAAACTTATGAACTTCTAACTTCTAAAACTAACGCTGAAACCTACCAAACCAACCCTAATAGACCTCAAATATTTCACATAATGGCACACACAGACCTATTCCAACTTTCGGGACAGAAATCCGAACCCGATATCAATAAGGTAAACTCCCGGTCAAAGTTCTCAACCTTCCAAACCTTCAACTTTCTAACGTTCTGTTACACCCCATATTTTTCGTACGTGAAAGTAGGCCATAAATAAATTGATGAAAGCTCGGAAATGAGATATTACATCCCGCATTTTCGTACGTTACAGTTTCGTCGTAAGTTAATCGACATAAGTCCGAGAATGAGATTATTTTGAGATTTTAAGCATTATGCTATTTCGAACAAGTGATAAGTAAATTCGTGAAGGAGAAAGGGTAAGTAAATCGAAGAAAATGAGTTTCGTCGATGTATGGCAATTTGGGATAAAATACGGTCCAAGCCATAATACCCCATATTTATGGACTAGTGTCATACAAGGTACCACATGACCATTATAGTAAGGTGTATAAAGTGTGTTAAAAGTGCGTAGTATTTTAAGTAATTTGAGATAATTTTTAATTATGTGGGTAATTGGTTAATTATTGATTAGTGGAAGATTAGCAAGTTAACAAATCAAGTGGACAATTTGGTGGATAAGGTTGTAACGTGGCAGCCCACTATTCAACTTAATGACTCTTAAATTGAATTGCAAGGTGTCACATTTTAAGAGATTCGGTGGCTAAAGTAAGCTTATTAGGTGGGGCCCACATCAATTCTAACAAAAAGTTATCTCTAACTTAAAAGAGATACATATTAACGTGAGATTTTCAGTAGTATCTTCAACAATATTAGAAATTCAACAAGATTCTCAACAATTTCATATGAAGCTTAGTAACGTGACATTTTTTTATTCAACAAGAATTCAATCAAGAATTACAGAATTCAAGCTCATAGCAACGTGACATTGTTTTGGCAATTCTAAAGAAGTCCGGTATAATCTTTCTCAAGAATATCATACGGATTTTTCCCTACTCCGATCTTGCTATCACGAATTTTGTCACAATTGTCGTGTGCTTGAAGGTTGTCCAGAGAACTGGTTCTGATAAGTTAAGGCTAAGCCCTTCCTTCATTTTTCCATGATCTTGTAATTACATCTGTTTGATAACGAGGCATAAAGATAAGTACATACTCCCGAATTTATATACATTATCCTAGTCTCATAAATTACAGTATTCTTCTTATCGGGACTTCATATTTAATTGAGTATTGTCTTCTTCCAGTCAAGAGAGTAGAGAGCCTATATATACAGTATTACAGTATTTTCATTACCATCGAGCTATAATCGATGGGCAGGCCCCTATTGGGCAACCTCTGATCAGATGGTAAGCTATATACCGAGCCTACTGTGGTTGAGCGCCTATGAGTGAGCACAGTTGGCCAAGATATAGAGCCTAGTATGGCCGAGCGCCTATGAGCGAGCCTACTACGGTAGAACAGCTATATATATACCGAGCCTTATAAGGCCGGACAACTATTTTACTTACTATATTGAGAGAGTTGAGTAAGTATCAGCACGTAAGCATATCTTCAGATTATCTTTGACTCCCAGTTACTTTCAGTTATTATATAATCGGTTCAATTTCACCTTTCAGTATGACAAATTGAACCAAAAATTAGGAGGATGATCATGGTTCTAGATCAGTTGAGCATTTTATCAAACACTGGGTGTGCATTAAGGTTCTTAAGGCCCTTTTGTGAAAGATTCCATCATTACCCAACCCGCATATTTCAAGAATACATGCATGCAAGACAACAACAACCACACCCAATAATTGTCTTTCTAATTACTACATTTTTGTAAATTTTCGAAATTAAGAGCTAGGACATAGATTCTTACCTTTAGGATGAAGACTTTCTTTGTTAATCCTCAATGATTGAGCAAGAATTGATGGACACTAGGTTGAAGGTTACTTCCCCACTCTAAGAACTCTCTCTCACTATAAAAATATCAGAATTTGCTAAAAATATGGTCCTTTGCGTGGATATATCGAAGTAGGGTCAGGTTATAAAAACACAAAAATGAAGCACGGGAATAGGGTATGCGGTCGCATAAGCGACCGCATAATGGTTATGCAGTCCACTTATCGGTCGCATAACCAAACTCTGTAAAAAACTGCCTGGATCTACGGTCACTATGCGGCCCGCAGATATTCTGCGATCGCATAATGCGCCACAGAACCTCTCTCCGCAAAACTCCAATGCTGATTGTGCGATAAAAGTGTGGCCCGCAAAATGGTTGTGCGGTCGCATAGCTGGCCGCGAAATTAACATAAAAAATGGCCCAAACATCTACCTCACTCTGCGGCCATTCTGCAACCCGCAGAGTGATTATGCTGTCGTATTAAGGGCCGCAGAAATGCCTATTTCTGCCAAATATTTTCCTTCAACTCCCTAGCGTACTATTCAATTCAAAATGTCCGAATCGCGGCAAGCAAGATCGCCGCGAAGAATTTCTACTATTATTAACCTCTATGCCTATCCTGGCATCACGGAACCCCAGTTTTTAGGAAAACTTTCACTAGGCCTTACAGATAATAAAATTGCTTTTATACAATAATTCCCAAGGAATGGTAGTAAAAATCATGAGCTTCTAATAGTAGAATTTATAATGCCGGTATGAAATAAATACATCATCTGTCGGAAATGTACATAAGAAAATTTTTATAATCTAAGGCTACCATTAACAAGAGGTAACTACAACCGGAACACAAGTGCATCTTCAAATCTAGCTCCCGTCGATCACAACAACATCCAATATCTGCACGCAAGGTGCATAAGTGTCGTATGAGTACAACCGACCGCATTTACTCAATAAGTAACAAACCTAACCTTATGTTGAAAATAGTGATGAGCTGGGACATAGGTCGGGTTCTAACACCAATAGCGAACAATAGTTCATAACAACTTAATGGAAGAAATAAAAGAAGTAGCTATGAGATTAAATGCTCATCTCGTTCACAGTTCTAGAAAATAGGTCTATTTTCAAGTATATCATTGAAAACCCAAATCTTTTACCGAAATTGCCAAAATATGAGTACGTTTTGTAAAACTATTCTTTTTCCCAAAAAAACTTTTTCAACGACAGATAAGATGTTTCATTATCAAATGGCATAAGAAAAATACATCTTTATGCCTACATGTTAATGAGTATGTGAAGTCAGGAATGACGCAGTATCGCACAGCATGAGGAAACTGGATCTATATGACTCTCAGTCACTCAGTCCTCCCAGTCACTCAATACTCCCAACCACCCGGCACTCGCACTCAGCACTCGGCACTCGCACTCAGCACTCACATTCAGTAGGTCCCTGCGCTCACTAGGGGTGTGTACAGACTCCGGAGGGGCTCTTTCAGCCCAAGTGCTATAACAAGCCAATCATGTCATAAATCAATAAAACATGGTGCGGTGTGTAGCTCGATCTCATAAATATCCTCACCATCAGGCCCTTGGCCTCACTCAGTCATCAATCTCTCCAGTCTCTCGGGCTCATAATGTCATGAAATCAGCCCAAAAATGATGATAATCTGTATCAATAAATGGTGACAGAGGTTAATATATGATATACAAATGAATGCGTATGACTAAGTATGTAATTGTAATGTAAGAAAATAATTTAACAACAGCAATGACCTCGGTGGGTTCCAACATAATAAGCATATATCCTAGACATGGTTTCTAACATGGATCACAGCTCAATAGATCTAGTTCGTAGAGATTTCATGGTCACAAATAAGATCAGGTAACTACACAGTACCACGAAAATTACAGTCACATTTCACATGGTGCACGCCCAAACGCCCGTCACCTAGCATGTGCGTCACCTCAACAAAAAACACAAAACACGTAAAATCAGGGTTTATACCCTCAGCTCCAAGTTTAAAAGTGTTACTTCGAACAAACCAAATCCAATACCGAGCAAGCCAAGTGATGCTCCAAAAATTCCATCCTGCACGTACCGACCCCGGATGGCTCGAAACTAGCCAAAAGCAACTCAAATACATCAATTAATGCATAAGGAAACAATTTTTAATGATAAAGGCCGAGTCTTTAATCAAAAGCCCAAAATCGACCCAAAAGCCCAACCCAGGACCGCACCTCGTAACCCAATGAAGTTCACAAAATTCGACAACCCATTCAATTAGGAGTCCAACCATACTAGTTTCACTCAAATCCGACTCCGAATCGACATTCAAAACACAAAAATTCTCTTTATGAAGTTTTAGACAAAACCCCCACTTTCTCTTTAAAATTCATCAACCAATTGCCAAAAATGAAGATGGATTCATGAAATAAAATCAAAACCAAGTGTAGAACGCCTACCCACATCCTTGTGATGAAAATAGCTTCAAAAGTTGCCTCAATCCGAGTCCCAAATCTCAAAATATGATAAAAGAAACAAACCTCAATTTCTTTTATAGCTTCTGCTCAATAGTTTTCGCATACGGTAAATACCTCGCACCTGCGAGAATTCACTGAAGACCAGCCCATCGCACGTGCAAAATTTCTTCACATCTGCGCGCACACAGGTGCGATGACCACGTGCGCTTCTGTGCCCCACGACACCTCTACGGCTGAAACCTCGCATTTGCGCGCACGCAGGTGTAATACCAAACTCCGCTTTTGCGGTCTTCCTTACCAAGATCTCCCTCGCTTCTGCGACCAATTGTCCGCATCTTTGTCCATTCTTCCGTAGATGCGGAAGCACCAGAACAAACATACTTTCAGCAATTTGCGTGATGTCATAGGCGAATCACTCTAATGTCCTGCATTAACACATAGCCAAGACCAACGCGTAAAGCATCACAATAAATAGTATAGACCCCCCTATACTAAAGGCAATACCAAAACTGGAGCCGTATTCAAAGTAGTCTTGAGCTTTTAAAAGCTCACCTCACACTCATCAAACTAATTGAAAGGAGAGTCCTTGTGAGTCAACTTAGTCAATTGGGCTACAATAGATGAAAATCCATCTATGAAGCGACAATAGTAACCAGTCAAACCTAAGAAACTCGTGAACTTTGTAGCGGTAGAAGGTCTGGTCCAATATTAACTGCCTCGATCTTCTTTCTGTCCTCATAGATCCCATAACTATACACCTTATGAACAAAGACTGCCACCAAGTCCAACCAAAACTCACTCTTGGAGAACATACCATACATCTGCTTCTTCCTCAATATGTGAAGCATAATCCTCAAATGTAGCTAGTGCTCCTCAGCACTACTATTATCATCAATAAATATAATGACAAAAGAATCCAAACAAGGTCGGAACACACTATTCATCGGATGCAAGAAAGTTATTGGGGTATTAATCAAACCAAAAGACATAACCAAAAACTCATAATGCCCATCTAGTCTTGGAAGCCTTATTAGGGATGTCAAAATCCCTAATCTTCAACTGGTGATACCTCGATCTCAAGTCAATCTTCGAGAAAACCTTGGCGACCTTAAGTTGATAAAATAAACCACCAATGCATGGCAACAAATACTTATTCTTGATGATAAACTTGTTCAACTATCGATAATCAATACACATCCTCATGGACCTATCCTTATTCTTTACAAACAACACTGGTGCAACCCATGGTGATACACTAGGCCTCATGAACCCCTTATCCAACAACTCTTGCTATTGTTCTTTCAATTCATTCAACTCAGTTGAAACCATATGATACGGAGGATTAGACATGGGTTGCGTGACCATCAAAAAATTAATACCAAAATCAATATCACTATCTGGTGGCATACTCGGTAGATCTATAGGGAACACATCTGAAAACTCACTCAGTGATGGAACTGAATCAATAGTAGGAGTATCTACACTAACATCTCGAACAAAATCCAGATACGCCAAACATCCCTTCTCCACCATCCATTGAGCCTTTAGAAATGAAATTACTCTACTAGGAGTGTGACTAGGAGAACCTTTCCATTCCAACCTCTACATAGCCAACGTCATGATCTTAGTGTGAAAATGAAGGATAGCATGGTACGGAGATAATGAATACATACCCAAAATCACATCAAAATACACCCTACAAAGAAATATAAGGTCAACACTAGTCTTATAACCCCCAATAATGAGAAACACAAGACCGATACACACGATCCACCATAATTAAATCATAAATAGGGGTAGACACATGCACGGTAATATCATGAGAACAATGAGGCATATCCAAATAAGTAGCAAGGTATCGTTGCACCTTATTTTTCGCTAGTTAAAACAAGATTCAACTTGTGGTTTATCCGTTGTTGATGAAAGTGAATTGCCGCCTAATATTTAAAGGTATACTAGGGTACCTATTTAATTACTATAAGTCATATTCTTTATTAGTATGCTAACCCATGAGACTATGGGTAAGGGTTCTTATTCTTCCAAGGGGAAGATGTTAGGCACCTCTTTGAATCTACCTGAGGTAGCTCATATGACTTAGATTAGATTTTGGACTAATTGCTTGTACTATGCCTTGACTAGTGTTCAAAGAATGTAGCTTACCATATATTAGAGGATAATATATATAAGGGAAAAGCATGGTTTAAATAGGATGAATTTCGAATAAAGAGTTTTAGTAAAATAGCGTTAGCATACATAAGCTTAAAATGGACTTTGAAAGTGTTCAAAAGAAGCTAAGTGAATGCACTTCTTTCCTAAAGCATAGAAGTTCATATTACCTTAATGTGGTTAAAGTGTTAGGACAATTATCCTAAGATGTACATTGGTTTGCAACAACACTTTAATCTTCTCGAAATAGTTGATCCCTTTTAGAAAGTTTAAACTCACGACGATTCTGATTTTCCTTTTTGAAAGAGGGACTGTTGCCTTTATTAATCCTTTAGGCTTCAAAAATCTTTAAGAAAAAAGTTAGTAAGACATAATGAATTGATAACAAACTTGCGATTATTGGTTATAGAATTAAGTGCTAAGTAATGCTTCTTTTAATCCCAGATTATTTCAGGCTTGCCTAAGTTATTTTAGGTGAGTTAAAAGATAAAACAAAGCATTCAACATATAATTGTCATATACATATGAGATAAACCAAAGAATAATGACATAATGCAATTGGAGAATAACGACAAGAGTAAACAAAGAAGCGAAGGGAAAGAAGTGACTTTGGGATGTTAGGGCCTCAAAAGGCAGGCCCAGCAGTAACGAGGACAGGAGATTACAGACTCTTGGACCATAGCAGGGCTGGACATGGGCCTTAGTTCCTACAGAACTCATGAAGCCCAAATCATTGTACATTTCCAAAAAAGAGAGGTCATTGGAATGACAACACTATATACATAATCATATATGAAATTCGTAAGCAGATAATAAAAATAAAGATCACTGGCAGTATTTAAATACTAAGAAAAGTCATACTAATGTGGAGGTTATGCCTAGGAATTGCAATCGTAACCATTTAGTTTTTTAACCCCTTTCAAAATTAATTGAAATAAACTTAATTATTTTAAATAAAATGTATTAGAAATTATAATCATCAAGTATACTAGTAATTATTATAATTAATTATTTATAAAATACTTTATCTTTCCGAATGATAACACTAATTTTGAATGGTTAACAATCTAATTAACCAGAATTTGAGAAGTAATTCATGAAATTAATTATAAAGCCTAGATGGTGTTTTTTAGAAATTATTTTAATGACGTTTAAAGTAGTATGTATATTTATAATTATATAATGTTAATACTAGGTTATTAATTTCAAAACTAATACTTAATCAAATTTTGTAAAATAGGTATTTATTGATAGAAAATACTTTCAAAACATTCATTGTAAATAGTTAAGTATTAAACAATTATTTTTAAAGGGAGGGTAAAAATTGGCCGTAAACAGCTACCCCTCTTTGAACGAAGACGATGAAAGAGTTTTCGGGCAAAGAAATTAAACCAAAGCCAATTTTGTCCCGACTTTAGGCATGCATTGTAGGAGTGGTAGGATGATTACGAATTTCAAGATTTAGAGAATTCCTAGGATGAAATTTAGGTAATCGGGCTGAATTCTGGCTTTGAATTGCTTACATACCTCGGGCTTAATGAGGATCAGACCTCATATAGTTCTGGAGTGAGGATTTTGAGGAAGCGGTGCTCGCAGGAACTGCCCTAGTATCGTATTATATCAATACGGCGAGACAGAGGATTTGACACTTATTATAGCTTGAATTTTGCGGCTTGATTTGAAGGATTTTAAGATATACACACATACCCATATATTGCAATGTAGAATATACAATGACATGATGTAAATGATGCAGGAATGATGTTGCATGGCTGCCGGCAAGCCGTTATTTGGGATCGAGATGATGGGATATTTGAACTTGACTCGATCTATTAGCCAGGTTGTTTACTGTTCCGCAGCTGTCGGAGAATTGAATAGTGTCTCCGCTTGTAGGTAGAGCTTGACTTGTAGAGTACGTCTCTTCTTATTTGGAGAGCTTTGCACTGAGAAACTTTCCCTGCTTGTTGAGGGAGCTTGTTTTGTAGTGAGTCTCCGCTTGTTAGGAGAGCTTTGCACTGAGAAAATATAAAATAATCTCCGGTTGGGAGTGATTGAGTTAAACCATAAGAATGCCTGAAGCTGCATGAGAAAAATGTCAAAACATTGAAGGTAATAGAAAATTAAAGAAAAACATGCCCAAGAAATACTCTTAACTGTGAAGCTAATTTGCGTCCATCGATTGGTAGAACGTCAGTGGCGAGGTTTGCAACTATCTAATTTGGCCTCCATTGCGACGGAGCAGTGGTGTGGATTGTTCCGTTGGTGGAATGAACAATTTGCTATATACAAGGCTTAGATTGGCAAATCCGACGTTTGATATGTAGAGGGCGCTCCGATTGATTGAGCTGACGATTTGCTATATACATGACTTCAATTGGTGAAGCCGATGAATGATTTTTTACAAGCTGCTCCGATTGTCTAAGCAGTCAGTTTTTTATATACAGGGCTTCACTCAGCATGATACTTTCGGAGCATAGAAACATGGAATACTAGATGAATTGCAGATAGACTAGGTAGAAATGTAAGATTGTAGGCCACTTCACCAATCCTCTTATGAATCTTAAAAGATCTGATATACCTAGAGCTCAACTTGCCCTACTTCCTAAACCTCATAACACCCTTCATGGGCGAAACTCGCAGCAAAACCCGCTCTCCAACAATGAATACGGCATCACGAACCTTCCGATCCACATAACCCTTCAGTCTAGATTGGGATGTATGAAGCCGATCCTGGATAAACTTTACCTTCTCCAAGGCATCTCGAACCAAATCCGTGCCTAATAACCTCGTCTCTCCCGGCTCAAACCAACCAACTGGGGAATGAAACCGTCTCCCATGTAGGGCCTTATAAGAAGCTATCCGAATACTCCATTGGTAGTTGTTGTTGTGGGCACGCTGTGCAAGCAACAAGAACTGATTCCAAGAACACACAAACTCCATAACACAGGCGCAAAGCATATCCTCCAATATCTGAATGGTGTGCTCGGACTGTTCATCCGTCTGTGGGTGGAATATTGTACTCAACTCAACCTCTGTGCCTAACTCACATTGTACAGCTCTCCAAAAGCTTGGTGTAAGTTACATACCTCAGTCAGATATGATGGATAACAACACGCCATGAAGCCGGACAATCTCACAAATATAGACCTTAGCCAGCTACTCTGAAGAATAGATAGTCGCCGCGGGAATGAAATGAGACAACTTGGTGAAACTATCAACAGTCACCCATAAAGCGTCAAATTTCATTTCTTAGGAGCCCAACAACGAAGTACATGTAAACTTTCTCCTGTTTCCATTTGGGAATCTCAAATCTCTGAAGTAATCTACCTGGCCTCTAGGGCTCACCTACTGAAAATTTAGTCACCGAGCTAAATACTCCTCTATGCCCTTTCTCATTCTTCTCCACCAATAGTGCTGCCTCAAATCCTATATATCTTAGCGGCACCCGAATGAATAGAGTATCGTAAACTATGGGCCTCCTGAAGAATCAACTAACGTAACCCACCCATATTAGGCACACATAATTGGACCTGCATCTGCAACATACCGTCATCTCTGATAAAAACCTCCTTGGCATTTCCGTGATGTACCGTGTCCTTAAGGACAAGAAAATGGGGGTCATCATATGCACTCCCTCTAATGCGATCATATAAAGAAGACCAAGAAACCCCGCAAGCTAGTACCCAACTGGGCTCTTAAACATCTAATCTAACAAACTGATTGGACAAGGCCTGAACATTTAATGTTAATGCCTCTCCGTTGCTTGTAGATGTGCTAATCTACCCAAACTCTCCGCCTTTTGACTCAAGGCATCGGCCACCACATTGGCCTTACCAGGATGATATATACTAGTGATATCATAATCCCTAAGCAATTCTAATTATCTCTGATGCTGCAAGTTGTAATCCTTCTGTTTGAGCAAATGATGTAGGCTCCAGTAGTTTATATAGAACTCACAAGAGACACGGCACAAATAGTGCCGCTAAATCTTCAAGGCATGAACAATAGCTTCTAATTCCAAGTGGTGAATAGGATAATTCTCCTCATGACCCCTCAACTGTCTAGATGCATAGGCGATCACCCTACCATCTTGCATCAATACAATACACAGTGTATAACCCCAAACCCCTAGGCAACACCAATACTGGGGTTGTAGTCAAAGTAGTCTTGAGCTTTTGAAAGCTCTCCTCACACCCATCGGCCCATCTAAAAGGAGCACCCATATGGATCAATCTGGTCATGGCTGCAGCAATAGATGAGAAACCCTCTACGCAACGATGGTAACACCCGGCCAAACCAAGAAAATTTTGGATCTTAGTAGCTGAGGATAGTCATGGCTAACTCTGCACTACTTCAATCTTCTTCGGATCTACCTTTATCCCCTCACTCAACACCACATGACCCCAAAATGCCACCAAATCAAGCCAGAATTCACACTTTGAGAATATTGCAAATAACTTCTTTTCTCTCAAGGTCTAAAGCACAGTCCTCAAATGTTGCTCATAATCTCCCAGACTGCGGGAGTACACTAAGATGTCGTCAATAAACATAATAAAAATTGAATCATGATAGGTTTGGAATACAATGTTAATCAGGTGCATGAATGCTGCTGGAGCGTTGGTCAGCCCAAATGATATTACAAGGAACTAGTAGTGACCATACCAAGTCCTAAAAGCAGTCTTCAGAATATTCGAAACCCGAATCTTTAGCTGATGATAGCTTTACCACAAATCAATATTTAAGAACATTATGGCACCTTGTAGTTGATCAAACAAGTGATCAATGCATGGCAATGGATGTCTGTTCTTCACTGTAACATTGTTCAACTACCGATAGTCAATACACATGCGCATAGAACCATCATTTGTGTTCACAAATAGAACTAGAGTACCCCAAGGCGACACACTAGGCCGGATGAAATGCTTATCAATTAACTATTGCAACTTCTCTTTTAACGCCTTCAACTCAACCAGGGCCAAACGATATGGTAGAATAAAATTGGGTTGAGTGCCCAGCAACAAGTCAATACCAAAATCAATATCCTTATCGGGTAGCATGCATTGAAGATCTGTCGGAAATGCATCTGGATAGTCTCTCACTACCATAACTGACTCAGCGGTAAGAGTATCAACACTGACAACTCGAACAAAGGCTAGATATGCATCACACCCCTTCTCAACAATCAGTTGTGCCTTGAGGAAGGACAACCCTGGTAGGAACATAATCCAAAGTATCCCTCCACTCCAACCATGATAAAGCTAGCATAATCAATGTCACCACCTTAGAGTGACAATCAAGAATGGCCTGATAGGGTGACAACCAGTACATGCCCGAGATAACATCAAAGTCTACCATATTGAGCAACAATAGATCAACTCTTGTCTCAAAACAACCAATAACAACTAAACACGACCAATACACACGGTCAACAACAATAGAATCTCCCATAGGCATGGACACATAAATAGGAGAACTCAATGAATAACGATATATACCCAAATACAAAGCAAAGAAAGCTGATAAATATGAATAAGTGGAACCTGGATGAAATAAGGTTGATGCAACTCTGTGACAAACCAGAACAATACCTCTGATAACTACGTCTGATGCAACCGCCTCTGTCCTACTCGAAAAAGCATAATATCTGGCCTGGCATCCCCCTTTAAGGCGCCCCTACCCACCTGACCTCCACCCCCAACTGACTGTACAGGTAGAATGGCAACTAGAGCGGTATCCACGGCCTGAGAAGTATAGGGACCCTGTGGAATACGTGGAGCCTGAGTAGTCGGCAGAGGTGCATCTCTCCTGAGTCTGGGGCAGTCCCTCACCATATGACGAGTATCACCACACTCAAAATAAGATCTCAAAGGATGCAATTGCTGAAACTGACTCGGGCCTGGTAGGCTGGACTGACTGTTGAAAGCACCCTGTGCAGTAGGTGAGCTTGAGTACCTGCTAAAGAACTATGCAAGGGTCTCCTGATGTGCATGGGTGGCAATAGGTGCCTCAAGTTCTTTCCCCCCAACTAGAGTTCCCGGTGGATCCTCTGTTGTAGGTCGCGTAGGTGCTCTAGCTGCACCACCTACCCCTCCTCGGCCTCTGCCCCAGCCCCCGCCTCTTGCGGCTCTAGCAGAGGGCGCTGGTGTCTGATCGTCGGACCCAGCAGTGCGTGTCCTCACCATTTGTGAGGGTATAGAAAGACAGAGATTCAGAATTTCAATGTCACCAAATTCGCACAATAAGGAATCATAAAAGTTATGTTTCTTAATAGTTCCATAGCGTCTCGAAGAAAGTGCAAACGTCTCCGTACCATTGCGCAAAACTCTACTAAACCTACTTATGAGTCGTAACACCTATAAACCTACCGCTTTGAGAAAAACTCATCACGACCCCAGTCTCCCTCTATACGATATAGTGATGGCACCTAGTCTCAGCCTAACATACATGAAGAATTAATAGAACTAATAATAAAATTCCCTATTAAACCAGCATCTATCCTAAAAAGGACTCCACTATATAACTGAATATAACACCCAAAATCTGGTGAGACCGAGTCATAAGCTCTACATGAGTATACTGAAACATCCCTATACAATAGTATCTATAAAAGGAAAATAAAGTAGAAACTAGATAGAGGGTGACTGCGAGGCATGCGAATGCCAGCAGGTATACCTTGAAGTCTCTGATCCAATTGTAACTCACGAATGCCTAGGCTGGTATGAAGTACCTGGATCTGTACAAAAGAATGTACAAAAGAGTAGTATACCCAGTAAGTATCAAGCCTAACCTCAGTAGAGTAGTGACAAGGTCAGGTCAAGACACCTACTTGAATAAACAAAGAAAATTGAATAGGTATGGTACAGTATAATAATGGAAACAATGGAAATGATACAATGAAGAAATACAACAAGAATAGATACACTGAAATTAAGGCAATAAAGACATCATAGAAGAAGCACAAAATAAGAATGTCAAGGAAACGATGCAGATCAAACACAAGTGATTTAATGAAAATGAGTAATAAGAATCAATACCGAGGTACCGCCTCGTAGTCTTATTTGTCAATCAAAATCACAAGCTTTCCTTATACCACCGCGGGAGTCTTACATGTAGTGTTTTGAAAATAATTTCCCTAAATAGCTACCCTCATTTTAGCCCACCTTATCACACCACATTGCTTCAAGGATTTCCCCTACTAGCAACATGCGTATCAAGCCTACCTTATCTCACCGTATATGTATCAACCCATATCTTTATGCCACCGCCTGCGTATCAATAACACAACATATCACAAATGGCACCTCAAGTGCCCAATATCACAACTTGCCAAAGAAGTCAACAATAATAGTGTTTGTATAATAAATAGCCCATGGCTCAATAACAATATGTACAAGAGTCTCAACAATAGCAACTGAAAGTGAATAGCTCAACAAGAATGGTATTTCTACATTTTATAACTTTGCCTCAATGTAATCACAACTTTCACGACTTCAACACCAAACTCAACAATAAGATATTTCAAGAAATAACAACTTTAGGTAAGGTAACTAATAGTTAAGTATTTAATAAAGAAATGAGAAAATAGTAACTTCAACTAAGCATATAAGGGAAAATAACATGTAAGAGATGAGACAAGTATTTAAAATGTCAAGTAAATCATGTAAGGATAGATTGACGATGATGAAGATAACATGTTATGACAATTGAATTAAACACATGAAAAGAAGCTACATAACTTTAACCGGTCCATTACCACATTTAGCCTATGTACCGACTTGTCACCTTGCGTACACGGCCTTCACATTGCACAATTAGCAAAAAAACAACACCAATCCCAAGGGGTAATTCCCCTATGAAATGTTAGACAAGACACTTACCCCAAAACACGCTAACTCAACCAACTAGTAAGCCTTTTCTGCGAATATCCAACTTCGAATGGCTCGAATCCAGCACAAATAACTTTATACCATAAATACAAACCATAGGAAACTATTCCGAACAATAAAGTTGAAATTTTTAAAGAAAAACAAAAAGTCAACCCCAGGCTCGCAACTCGGAACAAGACAAAACTTACAAAATACGAACATCCATTCCCTAAGGGGTCTAACCATACTAAAATTATTCAAATCCGAACTCAAATTGCCTTTCAAACCCTCAAAATATACCTTATGAAGTTGTCACAATTTTCCCCAATATGTTTAACCCAAAACACTAATTAAATGGTAAAAACAATTATGGGTTCGTGTGAAATAATCAAATTCGAGTTAGAATCACTTACCATAATCAAATCATTGAAAATCTCTTCAAACATCTCCCAAAACTGAGGTCTTTAGCTCAAAAGATGAAAAAGGAAACAAAACCCTCGATTTTTGAAATTATTTACTGCTGCCCAGTTATTGCCTTTTGCGATAACAAAAGCACACTCGCAATCGCGGAGAGGAAATTCTTCCTGCTCACAAAAACCTCCTTCACGATCGCGTGAATATAGCTGCGAACGCGGAGAATTACCTTCCTAAGCTACGCGATCGCGTGCCTCAGCTCAGTCTCACCTTCCTTATACGCGAACGCAGTCCCACACACGTGTTCGCGATGAAAAAGCTCTTCAACTTTCGCGATCGCATCCCTAACTTTGTGAACACAAATAAGTAAACTCCATCAGTCCCTAAGGACTCTAAGCGATCACGGGAGAACCTTCGCGAACGCATAGGAGGAAACCAAAAAAGAAAAACCAGTAGTCATATTTCAAGAACAAATGGTCCGAACACAATCTGAAACACGCCTGGAGCCCCCGGGACCCTGTCCGAACATACTAACAAGTCCTAAAACATGATACGAACTCGCTCGAAGCCTCAAATCACATTAAACAACAATAATCCACGAATCGCACATCGATTCAAGCCTAATAAACTTATGAACTTCTAACTTCTAAAATTAATGATGAAACGTACCAAACCAACTCCAATTGACCTCAAATTTTTAACACAATGACACAACGGACCTATTCCAACTTCCAGGACCAAAATATGGACCCGATATTAATAAGGTCAACTCCCGGGTAAACTTCTCAACCTTATAAACATTTAACTTTTTAACTTTCGCCAATTCAAGCCGAAACAACCTACGGACCTGCAAATCAATATTTGGACAAGATCCTATGTCAAAAATCACCATACGGAGCTATCGGAACAGTCAAAACTCTATTCCGAAGTCTTCTACATAAAATTCAAACTCCGGTCAACTCTTTCAACTTAAACTTCTAACTTTGGGACTAAGTGTCCCATTTTACTCTGAAACTTACCCGAAACAAAAACAAAACACCTCGGCTAGTTACATAACCATAATATAACATAGAGGAGACAATAAGTAGCGGAACACAACTAAAATACTCAAAACGTCTAGCTGGGTCGTTACAACCTCAAAAGGACCAATATAAATAAGGCTCAACTTGCTCTTCTTCTCAAACCTCGTCATACCCTTCATGCGGGAAACGTTGAGTAGAACTTTCTCACCCACCATATATGCCACATCACGAGCCTTCATATCAGCATAACTTTTCTACCTGGATTGTGTTGTACGAAGCCGCTCCTGAATAAATTTCACCTTCTCCAAAGCATCACGAACTAGGAGGTAAGTATCTTACCTAAACTTGGTTGAGATACTAGTTGCCTGAGTTATTTGTGATAGCTATGCGGTATGGGTAGCGCACGTGTGTGGGGTTGAGCCCGTATACGAGCATCATGGTATTTGTGATGCTCGGGATAGTGTTTAGGCTATGATATGCCTTAGATTTATTGCTAAGCTTCATGGTGTGATAGTTCTTATCCATGTTGTGAGCTATTTGAGCCATGTTTGAGGTTACATAAAGGTTAAATCTCCTAATTTAACCTGATAATTGGTACTTTCGTGATGTATTTGCCAAATTTGAGCTATGATATGCACATGCATACACCTTAGCATGTCACTTATACTAGTCCAGGAGTATGAAATTTGATGTTTATTTATCATGTACATGTATTCTTGTATATCTGCTTTCTATGTGATATATGGATTAGACAGGTAGCCTATGACCACACTGGGCGAATTATGATATTAAACGCGTAACTACGCCAGACTGATTGTGATAATGAGCCTCTGACCATACCAGGCGGATTGTGATGGCCTATGACCACGTTGGGCGGATTGTGATATTGGCATGTGAGTTGTCTATGCAATATGTGAGTTTTCTGTATGGATCAGACATATTGATATTATTGACTCGTGAGTTATCCGTGCAGTTGATATTGTTAGCATGTGAGTTGTCCGTGCAGCGTGTGGATATGGATCCATCCCCCTAGGGTCACCCTCTCATGTTCCTTCTTGATGGTGTACACATATTGTGAGAAACTAGCGGGTTTTCGGTTGATGTGGACTTTGGAAAAAGCTAATAAGTAGTTTGGTTCGGTTATGGTATCTTTGAGGAAAGACTAGCCAATGTTTCATTTGGTTATTGCATTTTATTTTTACTTGCAATTTTCCTTGGTTTTTGCCTGATTTGTTTACATATCTTCTTTATATGCTGGATTGTTGACTGGGCATAGTACGTTAATGTCACGACCCAAAATCCAACTAGTCGTGATGGCACCTAACACCAACCCGCTAGGTAAGCCAGTTAACAATAAACCAATTCCAATGACATTCATTAAGAGAAGTAATGATAATACCACTGTACTTTTATACAAAGAATTCCCAATGACTGGTAGTACAAATCATGAGCTTCTAAGATTAATAATTCTAAAGCTACCAAGAACAAAAGATAGCAATAACTAGAACACAGGTATGTCTCCAATGCCAGCTCCCACCACACGCAGCAACATCAGCATAAAAAATCTGCACGCAAGATGTAGAAGTGTAGTATGAGTACAACCGACCACATGTACTCAATGAGTAACAAACCTAACCTTAGGTTTAAAGTAGTGACGAGTTGGGACAAAGGTCAGAGTCCAACACCAATAGCCAATAACAATCCATAACAATATAATAAAAATGGTAAAGAAAATAACTCAAAGATATGATGCTCAGCTTGTTCACAGTTACGAAAATAGTCATGATTCTCAGGTATAACAGTAAAACCTAAATCTTTCATCGAAAACATCAAAGTGAGAGTAAGTTAAAAAGACTGTGATTTTTCTGCAAAACCTTTCAACAATAAATAAGGCGTTTCACATAGCATAAGAAAAGTACTTCTTTATGCCTACATGTCATTGTGCACGGGAAATCGTGAATGTCACAAAAACCGGAAAGCATGAGGAAATGCATCTTTATACCTGTATGTCAAGTATGCATGTCAAATGCAATGCATCACGGTAATGAACTCATGTACTCACACTCTCAGAGTACTAAATCTCACAGTCTCGCACTCCCACTCATCGCGCTCAATCATTCAACACACTGAGTCATTCAGCATAGTACATGGCAGATCTACCCCAAACACTAACAAATTATGCTGCGACACACAACCCGATCCTATCATTAATAAATAGCAACCACACTAACTATGGGTGTGCACACTCCGAAGGGGCAGATGTAGCCCAATCACTATAATAAGCAAGCCAATCATGGCATGAATCAATAAAGCCTGGTGTGGTGTGCAGCCTGATCCCATAAATATCACTCCCAAGCAAGCCCTCGGCCTCACTCAGTCATCAATATCTCCAGTCTCTCGGGCTCACAATGTCATGAAAATTAGTCCAAAAATGATGATATAATGTATCAATAGATAGAAACAGAGACTGAGATATGATATGAAAATGATTGTGTATCACTGAGTATGTAACTGCAATTTAAGTAAATAACTCAATAGTAGATATGACCTCAGTGGGTCCCAACAGAATAAGCATATAGCCTAAACATGGTTTTTAAAATGGATCACAACTTAATTACTCTAACATATAGAAATCTCATAGATAAAAATAACATTAGGTAACAACACAGAACCATAAAAACAATCGAGTCATAATTCACACGGTGCACGCCCACATGGCCGTCACCTAGCATGTGCATCACCTCAACACCAAACACATATCACGTATATTCAAGGGTTCATACCCTCAATACCAAATTAGAAGTGTTACTTACCTCGAACAAGCCAAATCCAATACCGATCAAGCCAAACGATACTCCAAAAATGCCATCCCGTGCGAACTACAAACGACTCGAAACTAGCCAAGAGCAATAGAAATACATCAAATAATGCCTAAGGAAACAACCCGTATTGATAAAGGTCAAACCTTTAATCAAAAGCTCCAAAGTCAACAAAAACGTCAAACCTAGGCCCGCACCTCGAAACTCGACAAACATACCAAATCCTATAACTCATTCGATTCTGAGTCCAACCATACTAGTTTCACTCAAATCCGACTCCGAATCGATGTTCAAAACTCAAATATTTACTCTATGTAGCTTTGGACATAACCCTCCCCCCCCAAAACCCTCAATTTTCTCTATAAAATTCACAATCCAATTACTAAAAATGAAGCTAAATTCATGAAATATAACCAAAACCAAGTAGATAACACTTACCAGAATCCATAAGGTGGAAATCGCTTAAAACACCGCTCCAATCCGAGCTCCAAATCTCCAAATATGTTAAAATGAATACTCAAATTCTCAGAATTTGATGTTTTAGTGCACTTCCAAGGGTCCCTCTTCACGATCGCAGTCCCAACATCACGATCGCGATTCAAAAAAAATTCCAGCTCAATTTTTACGCTCAGCGATCGCGAACATTCCCCCGTAATCGCGATGAACAAACTCCAACAAGCTTGCCCAACTCTTCGAGATAGCCTCTAGTATAATAGCCATAACATTTTCGAAAAATCTCCAAATGATAAATGGTTTGATATTTTGTAAGCTAGACATCAGGAGCTACAACTTTAATTCTTTGATCATCTCCAAATTCCTTATAGATTGCAAGACATAAGCTTCCAAATTTGGCTCAGTGACAGCAGAAATTCTTCTTCGCGAACGCGATTCACGGCCCCCTTTTTCCATTTTGCTCTTCTAGAACGCGACCCAAAGTCCACGATCACGACCCAAAGTCTGCGATCATGATGCACACTATGGTATCAAAAACCCAGCAGCTAAAAATGGCCTACAAATGATCCGAAACCACCGCGAAACTCACCCGAGCCCTTCGGGACCCCATCCAAACATGCCAACAAGTTCCATAACATAACACATACCTACTCGAGGCCTCAAATCACACATAACAACATCGAAACGACGAATCGCACCTCAAATCAAATTTAATGAACTTTGATTTTTTAATTTTCAAATCTCGTGCTGAAACATATCAAATCAACTCGGAATGAACTCAAAATTTGCGCACAAGTCCCAAATGACATAATGAAGCTATTCAAATTTCCGGAACCACAATCTGAATTCGATATTCTCAAAGTCAACTCTCGGTCAAACTTATGAACTTTCAAAACCTTCAAATTTTCAAATTTCGCCAATTTGCGCTGAAACCTTCTAGAAATATCCAAATGAAATTTCGGGCATACGCTCAATCCAAAATCGCCATCCGTACTTAACGAAACCATCAAAACTTTGGTCCGGGATCAAATACATAAAAGTCAAACTTATCGACTCTTACAACTTAAAACATCAAACATGAAATTCATTCTTCCAAACTAATTCTGAAATACCTGAAAACCGAAACCGACGGTACACACATGTCGTAATACATCATACGGAGCTACTCATACACTCAAACTACCAAGAGAATTGCAATTTCTCAAAAAAGGCTGGTCGGGTTACATTCTCCCCCACTTAAACATACGTTCGTCCTCGAACGTGCCAAGAACTATTCCTAAGCCATCAAATCAATGTGCAATCTTATCATGCATATTCACGGGGGTGATCCCACGTCACCCTATACCATGTAAGCCTGATAACACAACATAACTGGAGATCATTGCTTCAACCTTAGTCTGTAAATATTAGAATCAAATGTCCAACATCCGGAATTTCCTATAAGACCCGAATCTTGCATCTACACACTTTATCAGTCTGAACAAGCTGTATCGAGCCATAACCATAACCCAAGATGTAATCACATAATATACCGCATAACTTGCATACTCGTAGCAATAATTTACAACCACAATAACTGCTCAAAACAAACCCAATACTGGTAATAAACCTCAGATCAAGCAAATTCCTATTCTAAAACCTTCGTACACTCCTGATGATGAAAGAAACACATAGAAACTCATAACCACTCATTATATCAACAAGTCATGGAGCTCTCTCGCCTAAGTAGAATCATAGCCCAAATTCTAAGCTAATTTCCGATATTATGCTTCCAAACAAACTGTAATTGTTGATACCCAATTTTTCGCTCATATTTTTCAAATATATATATATTTTTTCAAAAAAAGTGCATATGCATCATCATTTGATGTACAAGCATATACAAGTATTTTCATAGTTTTCCATAATTTTTGAAGGCTTTAAATCAGTTTATTTTCGCATTTTTATTATATAAATACCCATTAATTACCTTACAAATAATTTTTATGATGATTTTATCATCTAAACTCATCATTTACACCCATATTAGGTTTTAAACATTTTTAGTACATTTGTTATAATTACATTTGCATTTAAAGGCTACAAGTGCACATTTTTCAATAATAGCCTATGTGTACTTATAATTACTTTATTTATTCAAAAATAACCTTTTTATATTATTATAATGTTGAATATTTTTTCAATCATTTTTATTCACAAAAGATAATTTTATTATTTTTATTATTAGTTTTACAAATTATTTTATTGGTTAAATTTGGGATTTTAAAATCTGCCCCCATTTTGTTTTAATTAATTTCGGACCTAAGACTACCCAAGACTACCCAAACCAGCCCAAGTCCAATACTCCTAACCCAATTACCCTTACCCATTCATTAAAACCCGACCCTAGTCCGTTTAAATCTCGGCCATTGATCAAAGATGATCGACGACCCACAAATAAACACCCCTTTCATTATATCTCCCTCCTCTCTACCCTAACACTCATTTCCCTAAACCTTCCGCCCTTATTTCCCCTCTACTGATGAAACCTAATTTCGCCGCCTCCCCAAAATCCCGTTCCTAATGGAATTCTTTCCCTATTCCCTTGCCATTTATGTGTTTTTCCCTTATTTGGTGATATGTTATGGAGTAACTTAGGTACTTGCCTAAACATGGATAGTACCCCGCTTTGATTCTGTCCAAATCTATGTTTGTCTCTTGAATCTGGCAACCTTGAGTCCAAGTATGTTATTTTGTAACGATTCTCTCATATCTCATTGATTCGCACTATACCTTAAAGGTTAGAGTTCTAGATTTTTCTTTGATTTTAACCTAAACTGGTTCAAACTCTGATTTCTTGCATTTTTCCGTCTATATTCATTCTATTACTTATGAATCTGCTTATTTTTGTCGATTCCCTTCACTTACCTAATTTAGGGTTTTAGACCCTTTTACTTGAACCAAATCTGGTTCGATTCTAGGTTTCCTTTTGAATAATTTCTTACCTATGTATAGTTTTATGTTAATATGTGATTCTCGCCTTTATTTTCTGCCAATTTTGTGGTTTACCTAACTTAGGTTTTTAGACCCTTTTACTTGAACCAAATCTAATTCGATTCAGTATTTCTTTTTTATAATAATCTCTTGTCTGTTCATTATATGCCTATGTGATTCTTTATCTTATTTCCTACTAATTTTGTGTATCTTCACCTAAAATTTGGGGTTTCAATCCCACTGATTTGAGAACTTGCCTTTTAATATATAAATTAGCTATTTCTATGCTCTAATCTCTGCACTATTTAAACCCCCTCCCCACTCCCCATTGAAAAAAAGAGGTTCTAAGTTTGAAAGATCCTTTCACTACTATAAACAAAAGTTGTATACTCCTATTTTCTTGAGTAATTTTACTCTGTGCTTTGATTCTTGGCCGGCTGAAAGCTAAGGCCAGAAATCTCCACGTTCTGCTTCTATTTGGTGATATTTGCTACACTGTTGGATTCGTTTCTTCCTTGTTTCATCTTAACCGGTGAGTTATTGAATCCTCTGCCATTTCATTATGAGTACTTGCTCAATGTGTTACTGCAATTAGACCATGTTGTCCTAAATGCTATTACTTGTAGTTGAGACATGTTTTAACTTAGTTTAAGTTGATTAACGAATCTGCATAATTCTGTGTTATTGAGGACTATCTTTTAGAGTTAAACATGCTTTCACACCTCTTTAGCCATGTATAGATGTGTGCCTTAACAGATTTATAATGTTTGTTTGTTGAACTTGTTACGACCAGCTTAGTTCTGTTCTCATTATGTTATGATACCTCTACTAGATTGTCTTAATCAGTTCCTATTGCTAATCAATATATTTTCTTTCTATGACTTAGCCTGATCTGAAGTCTCTGTTATCACTGTGAACATGTTTATGAACTCGTCTTATTAGCATGTGACTTTGTTAATTCTTAAAAACTTGATTAAGTATGCTTAGGTTCAAATATGTTTGCTATTTGTTTGTACATGCTCTATATGTGATTCTGTCCTTAAGTGTATCCCCTAATCCCATCCCACTCTCTTGAATGCTCATTCTTTGCTGGCTGAAAGACAAAGCTATTTAGGTTCTATCCTCTGGCCTCCCTAGTGTGAGCACTGCTCAGGGTTCATGTGAGACCCTTGTGAACTCTGACACACTAGGATTTGGTCCCTAGTCTTCCTTGAACCGTTTCTGATCATTTTCTCTAGTGTGAGCTCTGCCCTGGGTTCCTGAAGCCCTTGGGAACTCTGACACGCTAGAGATTTGGGTTCTGTAATCTTATCCTTGAAATATGGGTGAATCATTAACTACTGGTTATTGTGTATCTATGAATATGGGCTTTTGGAAGTGCTTGGAGTTGAAAGCTTGTCCTGTCCAGGTGTATTTGGGCCTGCTGTAGGCTCCTTACAGTTTTACTTACCTTGTAATTCATTCATTAAATTATGGTCTGTAATAATTATTTGTAATGACAATTCTGGGGTATTAGTAAAAATGGGAAAGGGTTCTTATTTTATACTTGCTATAAAGTGGGGGTAGAAATCCTGCCTATAGGGTTAATGCTATGATGTTGGATGTTATATGTTAGAAATCATGCTTCTAAGTGTCTTATTGTGTTCAGTCATTATGTGTTAGCAACCATGTCCATAGGCTCAATGTTTGGCTCAATTATGTTCCGTTACAAACCATGCCTATAGAAATGGTATGGTCCGATGTGTGTAAGAATTCCTGCTTGCATTCTATTTCGTTCAGATTATAGAAATCATGTCTATAGGATTCAAAAACAGTTCAGATTGTAGAAATCATGCCTATAGATTTCAAACTGGATCAAGTTATAGAATGCACGCCTGAATCTGTTTAATTGTTATTTAGGCCTGTTTACTGTGCTGCTATCCTCACTAGAAAACATGCGTGTAGGATTAAAACGATTAATTTTAGGTATATTTTTGTGACTGGCTACTATTTACTATCGCACAAAATACCTAAATACCATGCTGGTACGCTTAATTGTATCATGCTAAAATTAGTAGGCAAACTTTGTAGGTTCTAATAATCGCACTAAGAAACTGGTTTTATCACATAGATATCTTACCTATAGGATTTTGTAATTAATTAAACTTGCTAATGTTGATCAGTTTGTATTCATTTTCTATTTAAATGCGGAGGCTAATTTGAGCCCATACTTGTTCCTATATGAAAGTCCTAACTGTTTTTTATGTCGCCTAGTTTTCTCTTTTTGAGCAACCTAAGTTAAAGTCTAGAACCACCCTTAAATAGAGGTCCAAATGCCTCCTGGACCATAGGCATGGGACGTGTAGTACACACATAGGGTACGACTTAGAAATGATTAGAGCGCTTTAGGTAAATAACTTAAAGATAGTAATTGGGTAGCAGGAGATGATAGTCTGTGTCCGCTGAATAATATGAGTAACACCCCGTCTTGAGGGAGTTACGAAGTATTATTTATATTGCACGGGGTGATCCTTTAGGCTAAAAAACTTAGGACCCACATCTGTTTTAAAATAAATCATTTATTTGATTTGTCAATTGTTTCTTTTCTCTTAGACTAATTCACATGATTTGAGTTCGGCCGGGACCCACCGTTGTGGACCTCGAGGAGTGCCTAACACCTTCTCCTTGAGGTAATTTGAGCCCTTACCCGATCTTTGTTGACGCAAACTAGTAACACCGTGTCATTTGTAAATAGGTGCCCTAACGCACCTTAATCCATTAGGTGGCGACTCTCTCGTTTAGTAACCCTTCCTTTTAAAAGAATTGTCAACGTCGAAGCCCGATTTCTCGAGCAAAAGGGGCGAGACAGCATGGCGACTCCGCTGGCGAAATATTTAGGCTTTTACCATTGCGAACATGGTATATATGAATTAGTCTCTCTCGATAAGCGTGCCTTTATTATTTTGCTAATACTTGAATATCCCGCTCCCATTCTCCCTTTTATTGCTACATGCACACGCCTTCCCTATTTCTCCCTTTATATGAACTTACATGCAACTCTTCGCTTAATATGGTTACAATATGCATTCCACTGGCTTCAACTTTTAAAATTTTGTTATATCATGACTTTCCCAATCCTTACTCCTTTATTGCTTTATTACAATTTTTTATATACGAACTAACTTCTTCCCTATTTTTCTTTCTTTTCTATCTTTACATTTATTAAATACTGTATCTATCACTTTTATCATGCAAAATACTTGACAACGCGTTATTTTATCTTTGCATAAAGCATGCTCTACATCATATTCCACTCGTGCGCAATTATACCATAGAGGCACTTGTTGAGTGTCCGCGCTCTTCCTATATTACCCTTTTTAAATTTGGAAAGGCTTATTTGCGGTAAAACTAGTCGATCAGCGATGCAGTCGATGGTTCTGTGCCTTTCCCTCTCAAGTTGTCCGCTTGAGGGTACCGGTCTAAACTTCTATAGAAAACCCTACTCTGATGTTAACTGGGTATGCATCATTTCCAAATCTAGCATGACTTAGAATGTTGTCTGCATAATAACTCTCTAAAGAAAGCCTTGTCCAAAGTCCATAGGGATTTCCATAATCCCAATGGGCACGATCATGATATGTCCATTATCTGGAGAAAAAGTGCCGATATGCTAATCATTAATGTGTAAGTAGTCAAACGTAGAGGGGGAAAGGGCTAACTTTATTTGTTTTGTAGAAATGAGGCACGAAGTCCCCAGGTTCGGCATGGTCCGAAGTATCTCACCTCTATTGCTCGACTGGTGGGAAAATATCTCGCTAAGCGACAAGAACCATGTGAAAAACATTCTTGGAAATTTACCTTCTTTGCTGGAAATTCAGCCAAACAATGTACTGATCGAGGCCGCTACTATGTTCTGGGATGAAAAGAGGGTTGGTTTCCATTTTGGTAACATAGAGATGACTCCCCTTCTTGAGGAAATAGGAGGTTTTGCCGGACTACCCTAGGATAGCCCTAGTCTGCTGGTACCGGAAAATCGTACTTCCAGGTGATTTTTGAAAATGATGGGTCTTAGAAAGAATGACGAGTTAGTCTATCTGAAGAAGTCCTACATACCTTTTGACTTCTTCTACAAGCGTTATGGGCACAACACATCCTGCCGTATCTATCATGATAAGTTTGCTATCACTTCCCTGGGCTGGACTCATCATCGGGTTTTTGTGTTGATCGTCTGTTTTCTGGGTATGATAGTATTTCCAATTCAAGGAGATAAGATTCACACTCGTTTGGCTATGATTACCAAGATCTTAATGGAAGGGATGGAGGGACACACTTACACTATTGTCCCAATAATCATGGCAGAGATATACCGAGCTTTGGACCGCTATAAGAATGGATTCAAACATTTTGAGGGTTGTAATTTGTTACTGCAAATATGGTTGTTGGAGCATCTTCATAGAGGACAATACCATCAAAAATTTCCACGGCGACCACGGAATGACCACACAACCTTTCACCATCCAAAAAGAATGACTTTCATTCCAGACAGGTTTGCACAACCGGAAAATGCCGTGGATTGGGTACACTTCTTTAGCATTAGCAATTTGACTGATGACAAGGTCCATTGGATGTTCGAGTGGTTCCTTAATGGAAATTTCATCATCAGGTCCAGGGATGTTCTTCACTTAGTGTTGATCGGGTTGAGGTGTATCTATCCTTATGATCCTATCAGGGTCATGAGACAGGCTGGGAGAAAACAAGTCATACCGCGAGTTTCTAAGATGGTTCACTACAAAGCATACTTTCAGGGTGGTGCCATTCCATTCAAGTGTGAGGCCCAACACATGTGGCATCTGAAGATTATTGTGGAAAAGGATACCATCGAACCAGATCGATACCATGCCAGTCATGTGTATTTCTACCTATCATGGTTGGATGATGACATAGTAGGAGAAGTCGATCCAGGGATAGATCGAGGAAACATGGTCATTGATGATGATGCTGAAGCACAAGTAAAATACAAGAGGTTACGCAAGAGAATCCTTGAGTCTGAAGCCAGACATTTGGAACAACACAAGATAGACATGGAATCAATCAATGAATGGAGGGAAGTTGCTACAAAATCAACAGAGAGGTTGGAGTACTTATAGCAAGGTCTGATGGAACTTGAAGGGAAGATGAGGAAAAGGATCGTGGATTGTCAGAATCCAGAGGGAAATGAAGGAGGACACCTAGCAAGGGCGTATCTCCTGTTGGACATGCACGACCTGGGGAATCTGATCGATGGGGCCAAGAAGGCCGAGCTTGGAGAGGATCCCTCCGGGACCAAATAGAATAGAATTGTTGTTTATTTGCTTTTCTAGAGTCGTTTTTAGAAATTGATTGTAATAAGGCAAATGCCTCTGGCAACTCTTTTAATTATTGTCACTTTAGAGGTTTGATCTATTTATTACATTAATGAAATGAGGCAGTTATTGACATCAAGTTTCTCCAAATCTATGTGTCGCTAGGCCTACCTCAGGCATAATGAGGTCCCCAATATTAGGACTCGAATTTATAATTTCGCAATACATGTTTAAACATTGCAAATATCTTTCCAAAATCCCCTACTGACTTGATTACCTTTTTGCTTTTATTTGTTTTGATTATTCCCACCCCTAAGGTTGGTTCTTACATATTGGCATCATCAATGTGTCGTACGAGATCCAGAGGCCCTCTATCTCCACCTCATCTAAGTGATCCTAAAAGTAAGGGAAAAGCTAAGATGGATGACATGAGTGGTACCAGGAAAGATCACACTGTGCATGCGGAAAATATTGAAACTTTAGATGGTCGGAGTACTCCGGCATAGAATGATTTGGTTCTACGGATGAAGCAGAAAATACTGGAATTGCAAGGGGAACTTGAGCAGGTCCACAACTTGGCAAACCTCTCCCTCACCTTTAGTGTCTCAGATATTAACCAACAGAATGCCCAAAACCCAGCACCTCCTCAAAACACACCAAACCAACATCCACAAAATCCTCCCGCACCTCATCAATATGCCGCACCTCATCAATACGCCCCACCTCCTCAAAATCCTAACCCTCCACCAGTGCCAACTCCTCCTCAACACAAACATCTTCTGACTCAGAATCCACAAACTACCACCTACCGTACTCCTCAGAATACACCGCAACCTTCCCCGATCCGCAGAACTCAACCAATGATCATCACTACACCCAAAACCCCGGTATCCACCAAAGTAACCCCATATACGTAGAAACTCTAGCTCACCCCACTCAACAAACCCCATACACACCAGAATCCGCGGAGAATGACCTGCTCATCAAGAATATAGCAGAGGAACTTAAGAAGCTCATAAGATGAGTCCATCGTGTCAAAAGGGGTAAAGGCATTGATGGTTTGAACTATGAAGATCTGTGTATTCAGTCAGATGTAGAACTATCGGAGGGTTACAAACCTCCCAAGTTCGAGATGTTTGACGGAACAAGTGACCCAAAGGTTCATCTAAGGACATACTGTGACAAGCTCGTAGGAGTTGGAAAAGATGAAAGGATTCACATGAAACTGTTCATGAGAAGTCTCACTGGACACGCCCTATCGTGGTACATCAGCCAAAATCAAAAGAAGTGGGTTAGTAGGGTAAGCATGGCATTGGATTCATGGATCGGTTCAGGTTTCATAAGGAGAATGCGCCAGATATCTTTTATATCCAGAATCTCAAGAAGAAGCCAACAAAGACTTTCAGCGAGTATGCTACTCGATGGAGATCGAAAGCTGCGGAAGTAAGGCCGGCATAGGAAGAAGAGCAAATGAACAAGTTCTTCGTTTGGACCCAGGATTCACAATACTATGAAAGGTTAATGGCTATCGAGAATCACAAATTATCCAACATCATGAAATTGGGGGAAGGATTGAAGAAGGGATCAAGAGCGGAATGGTAACTAATTTTGAGGCATTACAGGCTACGAATAAAACTTTGCAGTCAAGGGGTATATCGAAGAAGAAAGAAGTAGGGGCCATGATGGTAGCCCAAGGTCTGAAGTCTCCTCTCACATACCAAACACCTTCACCCACATATCAGCCTTCACCTCCCAGATACCAACAACCTGCCACCACTTACCAATACCTATAACACCCAACCCGCATACCACCACTCACCACCAGCCCGCCAAAACTACCAAAAACCTAGACAAAATTTTGACTCCAAACGGCCCAGACAATACACCCCAATTGTTGAACCTATAGACCAACTGTACTAGAGACTGAAGGTTGCCAGTTATATCACTCTCATTCCTGCTGTCGCCATGGAAAATTTCTCTCAATGGGTCAATCCAAATAAGGCATGTGCCTATCACTCAGGCATGAAAGGTCATATTATTGATGAGTGTCGTACTTTGAAGGATAAGATTCAGACATTAATTGACACCAAAGTCATACATGCAAATGAGACTGCACCCAATGTCCGTAACAATCCTCTCCTGGGTCATAGGGGTGGAGGGGTAAACATGATAGAGACCGATGAAGAATGGGACTCAGAGGGGTCAATTGGACTCATTCGAGAAGGGGATAATCCTGAAACATCTCCAGTCACTCTCACACCTATCATGGTACAAACTCAGGCACCAATCGAAGTTGAGGTAGCTGCACCAACTCCGTTTGAGGTTGAAGTAATAACACCCTTAACCGTGATGGTAGCACCTACACCGTCTTATAAGTCTAATGCTATACCATGGGATTATGTTGCAGAAGCAAGAAGGAAAGGAAAGGGGAAGATGGAAGAAACTGATGCAGCACAAGGTATGATCAGAACTGGTAGGGTTTACATGCCCGAGCATTTGGGGGAAACAAGTAAAGAAGCCGCTTCCAAGCAACCCATCATTGAAACCGGCCCGGAAGATCTTTGGAGAAAAGTGCAAGCAAGGGAGTATTCTGTGGTTGTTCATTTGAACAAAACGCCTGCTCAGATATCCATTCTATCGCTACTGCAGAATTCTGAGGCACACAGGAACGCGTTGATGAAAGTGTTGAATGAGGCTTGTGTACCCAACAACATTACCAGTGGAGAGATGGCCAATATGGTAGGAAAAGTGTTGGAAAGCCACAAGATCACTTTTCATGAAGATGAGCTACCACCAGAAGGACTAAGTCACAATAGGGCACTGCATATCACAATGCAATTTGAGGATAAGTTCATTGTCAGAGTCATGATAGATGGGGATTCGAGTCTTAACATATGTCCACTAACTACTCTGAAAAGATTGGGTAAAGGCAGGCACGAGGTACGAGCAGGAAGTATGAATGTGAAAGCATTTTATGGGTCTCAAAAGTCCACAATTGGGGAAACCAACCTCAGCCTACAGATGGGCCCAACCTGGTTTGATGTTGAGTTTCAAGCGTTGGACATATCTGCTACCTACAACCTATTGCTGGGACGACCTTGGATATATGTCGCTGGGGCCGTAGCTTCTACTCTACATCAGGTCGTGAAGTTTGAATGGAACCATCAGTAAGTGATCATCCATGGGGACGGAAGTAATCCCATTTACACCAGTCAAACTGTTCCGGTCATTGACAATAGAAGGAAGTTGGGTAGAGATACATACCATCGCATCGAGCGCGTCAATGCAGTTGAAAAGGACAAATGGTGGTGCAGTAAGATAGAAGGAATATTGGCATGGATAGGGTATGATCCTGGCAAAGGTCTCGGCAAGAATCTCCAGGGGATCACCAAACCAATATAGCTAAAGCGTCACGGTACAACTTATGGGCTTGGGTATGAATACACCTGGCACGAGTATCAGAATTGGTAGCCACCATGGCGTGGTCCTTATTACCCTCTAGAGCAACAAGTACCACATTTGAGCCAGTCATTTCACCAAGCTAACATGATGTAGGAGTTCGAAGAAGATGATGTTCTAGCTGGTATAAGGAATCTATTTCTGGATGATGGAGACATGGATTGCAGTCCGATAGTTGAGGAGGAAGGCCTCATTATTCAGACCTTGGAGAATGGAGCTGTTCTCAATAACTGGACTACTGCACCATGAAGGGCCTATCGAGTTCCTGGGTAGCCTGGCAATTAGCATCATTTATTTTTAAAAGCAATTTTTATGAGCATTTAAGACATTTTCAGCATTTTTTTTAGCTTGTTTTGTTTTGAAATAATAGCTCGGGTCATCGAGCCACACCAGTTTGATATTTTCAAGATTTATCTAAATGCATTGAGGTTTATAGTATTTATTATTATTCTTTACGTTGTTTTTTCTACAACATTATTATTACCTACCCCGGTGAACTTAAGACTGTGAAATGTAATGAGACAACGCAACATAGGATAATGACTCAGAGATCTGGAAGAGGATATAACGCCCGAAGAAATTGTCAGAGAAGGGGAAAACTTTGAAAACAAGCCTAAGTCCAATTTGGATGAGACTGAAATAGTTAATCTAGGAACTCCGAAACAGTCAAGGAAACACGTGCAAGCATTCACCTGTCACCATTAGAGAAAGAAGAATACACTCATTTCCTGAAGGAATATGAAGATGTATTTGCATGGTCCTATGATGATATGACCGGTTTGAGCACGTCCATAGTGTCTCATAAACTACCTACCCACCCAATGTGTCTGCCAGTAAAGCAAAAGCTAAAACAGTTCAAGCCAAATATGAGTTTGAAAATCAAAGAAGAAGTCACCAAACAGATCAAAGCTAAAGTTCTCAGAGTGGTTGAATATCCAACTTGGTTGGCTAACATCGTGCCAGTTCCGAAGAAGGATGGGAAAGTCAGAGTATGCGTCAATTATCGGGACATAAACAGAGCAAGTCCTAAAGATGATTTCCCATTACCCAACTTACATATACTAATCGACAATTGCGCCAAGCATGAACTCCAATCCTTTGTGGATTTCTTCGCGGGATATCATCAGATCTGGATGGATGAAGTGGATGCCGAAAATACAGCTTTTATCACACCATAGGGGGTGTACTGCTATAAAATGATGTCGTTCGGTCTAAAGAATGCTAAGGCCACTTATATGAGAGCCATGATAATTATTTTCCACGACATGATACACAAGGAGATAGAGGTATATGTGGATGACGTCATCATCAAATCCAAGAAGAGTACAGATCAGAAAGCAGACTTGAGGAAACTTTTTGATCGGCTTCGGAGGTACAATTTGAAATTGAATCCCACAAAATGTGCCTTTGGAGTTCCTGCCTGGAAATTGTTAGGGTTCATTGTCAGCCACTGAGGAGTTGAGTTAGACCCGTAAAAGGTCAAGGCTATCCAGGATTTACCTCTGCTAAAGGCAAGAAGGACGTGATGAGTTTCTTGGGATGTCTCAACTACATCAGCCGCTTCATAGCACAATCAATTGTAATATGTGAGCCGATTTTCAAAATGCTGAAGAAGGATGCCGCCACTAGTTGGATAGAAGATTGCCAAAAAGATTTTGACAAAATCAAGGAATACTTGTCCACACCGCCAGTCCTAGTACCACCAGAACTTGGTAGACCACTGCTACTCTACTTTTCCGTACTAGATGGGGCTTTCGGTTGTGTCTTGGGACAACATGACGAGACAGGGAGAAAAGAGCAGGCCATATATTACCTGAGCAAGAAGTTCACACCCTACGAAGCACGGTACTCTCTGCTGGAATGCACTTGCTGTGCTCTGACATGGATAGCCTAGAAACTGAGGCACTACTTATGTGCTTATGCCACATATCTCATATTGAGGATGGATCCTCTGAAGTACGTCTTTCAGAAGCCTATGCCTACAAGAAATCTAGCCAAATGGCAAATATTGTTGAGCGAATTTGACATCATCTATGTAACTCAGAAGGCAGTTAAAGGACAGGCATTAGTAGATCATCTTGCGGAAAATTTTGTAGGAGGAGAATACGAACCACTGAAAATGTATTTTCCTGATGAAGAAGTGTCGTTCATAGGAGAAGATATCGCGGAAGCCTACGACAGATGGAGAATGTTTTTCGATGGAGCCGCAAACTTCAAATGAGTGGGTATTAGAGCCGTTTTGGTGTCATAAATAGGTCAACATTATCCGGTATCCGCAAAACTCAGATTTCCATGCACCAATAATATGGCAGAATATGAGGATTGCATATTGGGGCTCAATTTGTCCATTAACATGAATATCCAGGAATTACTAGTAATTGGCGATTCAGATCTACTGGTACATCAGGTGCAGGGAGAATGGGCTACAAAGAATACCAAGATATTACCATATCTATATCATGTGCAAGAGATGATGAAGAGGCTCACGAAGATAGAGTATAGACATGTCCCGAGAATCCAGAATGAGTCCGCAGACGCATTGGCCACTTTGTCCTCCATGATACAGAATCTGGACAAGAATTTCATCGACCCCATTCTGGTAATGATTCATAATCAGCAGTATTAATGTGCTCATGTTGAAGAAGAAACAGACTTTAATCCATGGTTTTATGATATCAAGGAGTACTTGGCAAAAGGAGAGTACCCGGAGCATGCAAATCATACTAAAAAACGCATGCTCCGAAGATTGTCCAACCATTTCTTCCAAAGTGGAGGGATTATATACAGAAGGACTCCAGACTTAGGATTATTACTGTGTGTTGACGCCAAGGAAGCTTCTAAACTGCTCCAAGAGATACACTCTGGAATTTGCGGACCACACGTGAATGGTTTCGTTTTAGCCAAGAAGATACTTAGGGCAAGTTATTTTTGGATGACTCTGGAAACAGACTACATCAGATATGTACAAAAATGTCATCAGTGCCAAATACACGCAGATATGATACGGGTGCCGCCAAATGAACTCAATTCAACGAGTGCACCGTCGCCTTTTGCCGCTTGGGGAATGGACGTCATTGGACCAATCGAGCCTGCCACTTCAAACATGCACAGGTTCATTTTAGTGGCCATAGACTACTACAAAAAGTGGGTTGAAGCTGCATCCTACAAAGTTGTAACCAAGAAAGTTGTCGCAGATTTTGTCAGAGATCGTATTATTTGCCGATTTGGGGTTCCAGAGTCCATCGTCACCGACAACGCCGCCAATCTCAATGGTGACCTAATGAAAGCTATGTGCGAGACCTTCGAAATCAAGAACAAGAATTCCACAACATACAGGCTTCAAATGAATGGAGCCGTGGAGGCCGCAAACAAGAATATCAAGAAAATACTGAGGAAGATGGTAGACAATCACAAGCAATGGCACGAGAGGTTACCATTTGCCTTATTGGTGTACCGGACCATAGTCCGCACGTCAACCGGGACAACTCCTTCCCGCCGAGGTAGAAATTCCCTCCTTAAGAATTATACAGGAAGCGCAACTCAGTGATGTAGAGTGGGTAAGAACTCGCTATGAACAATTAACTCTCATTGACGGGAGAAGCCAAAGGAAAATTCTCACCTAACTGGCAAGGACCCTATATGGTTCACACAGTACTAACAGGAGGAGCGTTCATACTCACAGAAATAGATGGAGAGATTTGGCCAAAGCCTATCCACTCAGATGTAATCAAAAGATACTATGTTTAAAGCTGTATACATTTATGCAATTGATGTAACTGAACTACGCTTGACCTGATTCCCATTTAAGAGGGGATACGTAGGCAGCCCTGTGGGGTCGGTCACAATTCAATAAAATTTCCATTTTCCCCATAATCAGAAATAGGGGCAAAAGTTTGAGGAGGACCCTCAAAATTCTGAAGCAAGTTCAGCCAACGACACTGTATGCGGAATAGCCAGAGATTCGTCTAGGTAACTAGGGCAGAATTTTGAGGAGGACCCTCAAAATGCTATGCCAAAAAGGTTACAATGTCTCTAACAATGTCGCAGTTATTGGTTCATCTAATCATTTTTTAAATTGCACATTACTGTGTTTTGAATAACTATGCATGCATATTTTAAAACGCAGAAAATTTGGACTTTTCCCGACGATAGATTTTGTGAATAACTTTGTTGTACATATACATATACATATATATAATATAAATGAAAGAAGAATAAAAAGCGGAAAATTTGGACTTTTCCCGACGATGGATTTTGTGAACAACTCTTTTGAGGGATTAAGATCCAATAATTTTTTTTTAAATATTTTCTTTTTGTTTCCAGTTAGTTTTAGATATATAATAACACCTCTTGGTTTTTCTTTGTGCAACGTTTATTTTTCATGGCTTGTGTTTGGACCGGGTAGTAGATTTTTTATTTTTAGAGTAGATTAAAAATTTAGGAAATAAAAGCAGGCAGATTGATGAACCTAGGAGCCCTTGACTTATTTGATAGTAGCAAATTTAAGCTTTAGCATGTGGAGTATCTTCCTCATAGTTTGAAAGTGTTCATGATGCCTTGATGAAATTGGATAACATATTTTGTGACGCCTATGTCTCTTTTGCTTGACTATTGTTCACTTTGTGCTTAATACTTAATATCATGCGGCTTTGTGAATACTTGCATTGTTTGAGAGTCGGAATGAGACCGTCCTTAGTGAATCATGTGCCATATGGGGTGAGATTTTGTGTAGTCCATGTTAGTGTGATTGAGTATAGAACTGCCCGGTATGTGAGCCGAAGCAAAAGTTTAGGTGATGCTCCGTTTGAAAAATAATTTTAGGCCTTAATTGATATTTTTAGTGATTATCACAAAATAAAAACTATCCCTAGTTAACGTTTTTGAGCCTATAGAATTTTAGTTGGCACCCACATTACGATTTGATACGCTTTTTGTTCTTAATTAACATTAATTTGATCCTATTATCTCTGCAAAGCACTTTAACTGTGAAATGAGTGCTAGAAAAAGTAAGGACTAAGTGTGGAGTGGATTTTGAGTTTAACCAATTGAAGGAAGAAAGGGGCACTTATGTTGTAAGAATACACCACTAGCTAAAATTGCAAAAGAAAGAAAAATAATAGTTGAAAAAAAAGCAAAAAATCTAGACAAAAAAGGAAAGAAATGAAATATGTAGACAAATAAATTGGTGCCTTGTTCTTGCTAGTGGGGTATAAAGTAATGTAGTTATTGAATAAAAAGGGGATTAATTTTGGGGAATAATCTTGTTTATGAAATTGAATTGGATTAAAGAATTTGCGCTTAAAGTTTATTATGTGATGTGTTAAAGTACTTACGAGTGTGAACCACTATTTCTTAAATATATCCTACCCATCCCTTAGCCCATATTACAACCATATGAAGTCCTAATTGATTCAGACTGAGTGAGCCTACATTAGTAGATATTTATATTATGGGCAAGTCTATGGTACCTTTTGCATGTATGTGACTTTTTATTTAGCTAATATACCACTAGGCTGGATGCCTAGTGGCTAATATATATATAATAATCCAATAAAAGGAATCCAATGTTAACAATTTATCAAAAACCAAATCTAAAGTATGTAAAGCTACAACTAGCTACACTGTGTAATCTAATTATTACAATAGATAGAATAGCCAAATCCTAGCATAACGTGTTGAGGGTATCAACAAGCCAAGCGCAAAACCCTAATGTAACTCCTTCAGTGCTCTCATCGGATAAAAAGTTTTGCATTCCAAAGGACAAGGAAAATGTGAATCTCCATGCAACACCACCAACTTCTGGGAATGACCAAGTAACCAAATAGTATGCAATTGCAATACGTATAAGTATAATCATCCAACCTCTGATTAACAATATGGAACATGATATGCCTCGCTTCCCTATATAAATGACAAGCTGCATATTTGACCCAGAAACCCACATGAAGATTTCTCCTATCTTCTAGATCAATGGGTGATCTAAGAGCTTCCTGTAAGAGGCTGTATATAGGCAGCATTCCTGCACTGAGAACAACCAATATGCACTGGAACAACACCTCTATATTGGGCATGTTAACACACCAATACAACTGGAAAATGTCATTACAATGCACCTATAGACAGTAGCAGACCACGGCATATGAAGAATCATTGGATTCCAGCTTAAGTACACACACTTCCAGTATAATATACTTAGGACATATAATGACCTAGAGGTAGACCTCAAATACATATAATGACCTAGAGGTAGACCTCAAACCTTGATGAGCTTTTTTTTTATGAAAAATACACTGTCTTCTTGTGTTAATGTTTCCATATACCATAAGAGCACCACCAAAATGAGCATGATAGCATGCTAATACCATTGGAAAATGCCCTGTCAGTATATTGAGAAACTAACGGATGCAACCACAAGCAAGAACGGGCAGTAAAAAAGAAAACATACGCATCAATCTGGAGCTTTCATTTTAGCAATCCTAACCTTAAGATTAGGAATCTAAGACTTATCAAGATTTATTAGTCCCCTCCCTACACTTGGCAGTTCAAAGAAGGTGTGCAACAGGATTGTACCTTCAAAAGAAAACACAAGGTTAGCTAAAACATCTGTCACAGTGTTGTCCTCCCTTAATACATGCTAGTATATCACATTGAAGTTCTGCTTCCTATCCTTGATTCTGTTAACCTCAGCCACAATGCACCAATGGGGATCCTATTCTCCATCAATGATCCTCTTCATCACAAGTGAATCATTCTCCAAAATAAGAGGGTGAAGTTAATGATCCACATAGAAAGCTAGGCCATCTTTGATTGCCTTAGCCTTAACTACAATGTTTTTTGTATCATCCAGTAATTGTGCCTTAGCTTAACTCAAATCTCCTACACTATATCTCACACAAAAAACTCTAGAACTAGGGCATGGGTTACCTCTTGATGCTCCATCTGTGTTGTATTTATACCATCTAGAGTATGGGAATTTCCATGCTGCTCTTTTGGTCACAATAATAGGGTTATACTCCTCAAAGAATTTGATCATATCCGGCCAAAGATAGGGTATGCTAGACAACCATCTATACCTAGTTTTTTCTAAGAAGTGTAATATCTTATTAATCTCATGAATGACTCTTTGAACTGACATTGAACCGTCATTCCTATTTGTGTTTATCATCTTTTAAAGTTCATAGGTGATGATTGCAGGTGCTGTTGGATATAGAGGCTTCCGCTTTGGACAACAAGCAGCATTCCACCATGCCCTAATAACTCTTGATGTACCTGCACCAATGGAACAGTGATCCCAACAACATTTAGAAAGGTTCTCCATGCCTTAGTTGCAGTAACTCCAATCAAGAAGATATGATTATAAGACTCCTCTTGTGGTGTTGTACAACACCAACACATGGACATATAAATATAACCTTGCCTTCTCCAAATGTCATCTGTAGCTAGTTTGAATCTCCATAACCTCCTTTGTACCCCAAAAACACATTGCAAACAGTTTATGCAAATGTTCTATGGTATTCTTAGGTGGATCCAGTAATGAGAGCATGTGTATAGGAATACTTTGAAGAACACTACTTATGAAAGTATCCTTGCCTCCAAAATATGACAGCTTCCCTTTCCATGGGTGTAACTTAACCTTCACATTGTTAATAAGATTATCATAATAGTCTTTCCTCCTCCTGATATAGAATATAGGGCTTCTTGGATAAGTAAAAGGAAATGAACATCTAGTGAAGTATGTGAGATCCCCAACTATTTGTAACAAAGCATTGGTTGCCTTAGAGTGCATATAATATGAACTCTTTGCCTTATTGATCAACTGCCCTGAAATCTTCTCATAGTCATTCAACACTGCCATGATCTTCTTCAAAGATTTTATGTGAGCTGATGCAAATTTGATGGTGTCATCAGCATATGCAATATAATTCAAGGGGTCATTCCACTTTGGCATCCCAAAACCTACAAATGATTTTTCATCAAATAACTTGTTCAATGACTAAGATAGAACCTCGGCTGATAGGATGGACAAGGCAAAAGACAATGGATCTCCTTGCTTTACAACTCTAGAAGATTTGAAGTACCCTGAAGACTGGCCATTCACAAATATAGAATACCAATTATTGGACAGTAAACTCCATATCAGGTTGATGAAGTGTTCAACAAATCCCATTTTCCTCAACATATATAACAAAAACTTTCTGGAAACCCTATCATATGCCTTAGTCATATCAAGTTTTATGACTACATTAGCAGGCTTGTCCCTCAATCTAATATCAGTTATAATCTGTTAAGTTAGTAGGGTGTTCTCAATGATAATTCTACCTTTCACAAATCCAGATTGGTTGTTTGATATTAAAGAAGGCAGAAAACTCTATAGTCTATCATGCATCACTCTTGACAACACTTTGTTAATGAAATTGCTCGAGCTTATAGGCCTCAAATCTGAGATCATTTGAACCATATGCTTCTTCGGCAGAAGCATTAGGTTAGTGTGAGTAATAGATTTAGGCAATACATCTCCCCCATAGAAGTGTAGCACCATATCATGAATGTCTTTGCGTATAATCCCCCAACATCTTTGATAAAAAGTACCAGGGAATACATCTGGACAACTAGCATTTTCTCCAATAAGTTCAAACACAATTTTTTTCACTTCTTCCATAGTAAGATATCTACAAAGTTCAAGATCCTTCTCCCTTGTCACCATGGCTGGAACATTAGTTAATAAAGAAAAATCTGCAGGATCTTCCTCATGTGTAAAATGCCTCTCATAGAACTCCACAACAGCCTTAGCCAAAGCCTCTTGATCTTCAAACCATGATCCATTATTGTCTTGAATCCTCTTCGGTTGTAGCTTCTGCCTCTTCTCATTCACATGATTATGAAAAAATCTAGTGTTCCTATCTTCTTCGGTGAACCATGTCATACCAGCCTTTTGCTTCCAATAATGCTCTTCTAAACTTAGGTACATCTTCAATTCAGCTTGAGCATTTTGTAAGACAATTCTATTCTCCATGGTTGACTCATCTTCAAATAGCATCTCCTTCACCCTTACAATATCTTCCCTGATTGCAAGTTGCTTAAAAATATCTCCATAGGTATCCTTGCTCCATTTAGACCATGCAGCCTTCACCCTCTTCTACTTCTATTTGAACATGAGGAACGGATCACCAAGGAAGTCTGCAAACCAATTTTGCCTCACAACCTCTTTAAAATTCTCCAAGTTTGTTTAGAAGTTTAAGAAATTAAAAGGCCTAATATTGTTAGACCTTAGTTCACCACAACTTATCAACAAAGGTGCATGATCTGAGCCAGTTCTGACGAGGTGATTAACTTCAATAGTAGGAAACAAATTCTGGAAAGGCAAGTTCACAAGGATTCTATCAAACCTCTTGAAAATACATTCTGCATTTGGCCTTCCATTCTACCAAGTGAATAGACTGCCCTTGTAGCCTAGATCAAACAGCACACTTGAATTCACACAAAATGCAAAGTCTTTATGCTCGGGAGAATAAACTGGAAGCCCACCTATCTTCTATCATCTTCATGAAGCACCACATTAAAATCTCCACCTACCATCCAAGGCAACTCCATATCACTTACAAGATAAAAAAGATTATCCCACAACTCCAATCTCTCCAATGAAGAACATTTAGCATATACAAAAGTACACATAATGATACAATTTGATACTAACCTGCTGATGAGTCTCCATCACTAGCTCCCATACTACTGCAACATCAAAAAACAACCAGATCATACCATTTATGTTAGCAAAAGCAGCCTCCATATCAAGTCTTCTTCTATATCTTAAAATGTGTCTAAAATTCTGAAATTGCTCCATCAAAGCAGCCACAAAGATTCCAAAATCCCTTTGCATATTGATTACCCTCTGGAAGTCCTGTTGTGTAAGGCCCCATAAATTTTTGCCAAGAAATTTAAGGTTTTGTATTGCCGAGGTAGACTAAGACCCCGCACGCCAATATCCATCACGGAGTTGAGCAAAACATTTGTTGAATTTTTAGGGTCATTTTGTAGTCCATTATGCGATCGGATATCCATTTCGCGGTCCGCATTTCTATCGCAGATTTAGTATGAAGTATTTCGAAGTGTTAGTTTGCGGTCTATTTTGCAGCCGCATAATTGGTCTGCGGACCGCAGACCTGCTACAGACCTGTCCAGACCATCCTAGTTTTTGGCATCACTTTTGCGATCCATTTTAGGGGTCGCATATCTGTTCTGCGGTTCATTATGCGACCACATAGTTCAGTTGGGAAGTTCCATTTTTTAATTTTATAACCCGACCCCATTTTGATTAAAAACCTTTGGGGCTCATTTTGGAGCATATACCTGACAATTTTATAGAGAAAAATAAGTATGTTAGAGTGAGGGAGGGAGAATACCTAGCCATTCTAATCATTCATTATTGCCGCAATCATCAAGAATCATGAAAGACACTAACTAGACCATCATCTATCTAGGTAAGTTCTTTTCCAACATCATCCATGCAAGTTTGTTTAGGGTCCATGTAGATTGTGGAGTTGGAGATAGGCCATGCATGTGACATTAGGTGGTAGTATTTGGGAGTGTTGAACTGTTTGGGGTAGTTTCTTGTTGAAATTTGTTGAGGGAGGAATGGATTACCATATTAGATCTTTGTAGTCAATTTTGCATTATAGGTGTTTGACAAAGGTCTTGAGAGAGTTACACCATAAAAATCCTTCTAATTACTATCAGATTTTCGCTATCTTCCTATAGATTGATATTTCTAGAAGTGTTAGGACGTTGTAGTAACTTAAGGAAAGCTCAAGCAAGGTATGTTGGCTAAACTTCTCTCTTATAATCGAATTTTATGATGTTCCCGTATGTTTCAAGTATGGTTGGCCAAGGTTCCCAATTCCCATCTTATCGGTTATTCCTAATAAATTTGAATATTCTAGAATAGCATTGTGTTGAAAGATATATGTACTCAAAACATGCTCCAATTGCTCCTATATTATTATGATCTCTTTCGAGAATGATTTCAAGTAAGGGTGATGTATTAAAACGTTATGACTTCAACTAGTGTTTCAAATGAAAGTCTATTATGCTTAACTTAGAGAGAAAACCCAACATGCTTAAGAATCATATTTCTCATGTACATATTTGAGATCTTGATTCCAAACACCCTTAATTGTTGGTAACCTATGATAATGTTTGGAAGTGAAAGAAGTGAGAGAGATGTAAAACATGGCCATGGTTGTTGTAACTAGTGCATTTGACTCATATTCATGTTTCAATAGTAAATCACCATGCTTTCCTTTATAAATATTTCTAATGTGATTTTAGTTCTTACATACTCCTGAGTTGAAATTCTGTATTGTCCTTTTGGGAAAAAGTATTTCAAGAATAAGTGGGGTGTAACTCGTTTATGATTTTAACTCGTATTTCAATTGCTAGTCATTTTACTCCATTCTTTGGAAAGGAATCTATTGTGTTTAAAACATTCATTACTAATGAACCTAAAGTTGTGATTTTCGGAATATTCTATATGTTGATGTCTATGATAATGGTCCTTGAATGTAAAGAAATGAAAGTGTTGAATGGGAGATACATCCACCGCGTCATGAATGAAGAATCATATGTATGGCCAATAGAGCAAATGAAATAATGATGTGGTAAGTGGTTGAAGGTAATAACGAAACTATATATGGTCTGAAAATTTATGATGTGAATGTATTTCTACTCCTGTTTCCTTTTTGTAGTGAGTTCAATAGCGATTAACTTTCTACGGTTGTGATCGATTTATCAATTCTATTGTGTTCTAGCTAATCCCCCTTTTTATGCAGTACACTTTTATTGCTCCCTAACGCACAACCAAGTATACGTGGTCATACAAGTAATATAGGATTGTAAGTTAAAATATCGTACCCATAGGGACATGTGATTAACTGTTTACTAAATTAAACTAAGACAATTAATCTATTCAAGTGATTTTCTAAAGTGAGATTATTTAACTGAAGCTAATCTAGAGTGATAAACTAAGAAATTAAAAGAAATAAATCGGCAATCTTAGATATGAATTCAATGAGAGAAAATATTCCAGAGTTATGGGTTAGCTAACAATCCCGTAGAAGTTTCTACGTAAATTGTCTAATTAATTTATCTGGCTTATTGATTGACAGGGTTAATATTACTCATAGTATTCTCCCGAAGTACTACTCACATATTCAAGCTAACCTAATGCCTATATTCCTATGGAATTAGGATTAACAAGAATACATTAATAATTTTCTTACAGTAACCACGCAAGGAGATTAGGTATATTCCTTTCCTAACCGCAAATTTGTTCACGATACTCAGGTTCAATATCCTTCTCTACTCAATCCTATATGCAATTTAAAATTCTCTCTCCCGAGTTCAATCCTAGATTCTAGATAGTATTCAATTGGTGGTCAAGCAATCAAATAATTAAGCGCAAGATTGAATAAATAAACTAATATAATAAAATAATAAGAACAATTCAAGATTTAAACTACAACACTCATGTAGCACCCAAAACTCTAGAACTAACAAACTATAAAGTTAAAGGAAGAGAAGTGAAGAAAAACTGAGAATCATTGCTCCCGAGTGTTCCATGCTTGTGTTTTCCTCTCAAAGTGGCGTCTCTCTCAAAACATTTGTTTAGACTTGCTTTTATACGAGTTGGGGGCGTCTTGGGTCGAAATAAACTTGTCCCGAGCGAAGTAGGACACTTTCCCGTCACCCAGCGCCCAGGGTAGCATGGTGAGCTAGCCCTGGCACTGAAAACAATTTTCATCTGGAATCTTGGCCACGTGTAGAGCCACACGCTACCTAGGGCACTACATTGTCCAATTGTTTTTACTTTGTTCCCTTCTTGCTTCAATTTATGCACGTTCTTCCCACATTGGCTCTGGATGACTCCTACAAATACAAATATCATGAATTAGCACAAAATATTACATTACACATCCAAAATCTACAAAACATGAGTGAAATACGAGGCAATATGCATAAATACTTTAAGCCAAATATGAATACCCCATACTTAAACTCTTGCTCGTCCTCGAGCAATGGAACTATAACTACACCCCAACAATGTACATATCAACAAGGGGGAGCAATTAAATTTTGTTTTTCAACATACACTCTACCAATGGCCATGGTTGATAGCAGCAATTAAACTGTAGCATATGCAATCACTTACACTTCCCATTGCTTATGCTATTCTTAAAAAATATTCACAACAAAGACTATATGCTTATAACAGACTCAATATCACAATGCACTTAGGCTGGAACACCCAACATCACAGAGAAATCTAATGTTCCCTCATAACAAGAACAAGAGAGTAAGTTGAATCCACACATTTGAATCTCATGATTAAATATAATTTAAAGACTCACAGCTATCAAAAAAAATCTCTCACACTCACAAATAAGTCACATGCATGCAAGCTTTGGCGATTGGCAAAAAGAGTTGATTGCGCATGAAGCTATCGCGAAGCCATTAATGGCTGCTCCGGCCACTGGCCAGCCTCCTCTTGAGGTTGGTCAGTTGTCTCTACCATCTCCACAACCCCTCTAACCATCTACGAGCCCAAAAACAATCCAAAATTATGCGCAATTAGTAAAGCCTACAACATTAAATACTCCCATGCAGTCGTCGACACACAGAGCCCTAAAACCAATTGAGTATCTTATTAGAGAGCCCATTATACGGTGGAAGAAAAAGGAAGTGAAGCAATCCATTGCCCAACAAGGGTTTCAGATGGCTGTTCTTGGCAAGTTTTCTTATGGCAAACCAGATATTCAAGAATTACGCAAGGCAATACTAATTCAATATGAACTAAAGGGTCCTTGTTCTACTGGTCTGATCGAGGATATTCATGTTCTTATTAAGCTTTCCTTAATGGAGGATTAAATTCACTTATTGTTGAAGCCAATCTTTTATTTAAAAGTTCAAGGAGATATGTGACAGATGAGATGCACTAAGTGGAATCCATGGTGGAACCTGAAGAAGAAACTCCTGTAGCCATAGCATGTATATTCTTTCAAGACTTGCCTCCCAACTTCTTTGGTAAGGATTTCGTATTTTCTTTGGCTAAGGCATTTGGAACACCTTTACCTATTTATTTGGCTACACAAAATGGCACACGACCTAGTTATGCTAAGGTTAAGGTGGAGGTAAATGTATTATCAAATTTTCCTCAAAGAATAAAAAATGTAGAGGAGGAGGATGAGACTGGATCTGAAGAAACAAAGTGGATTAAAATTAGGTATGACTACATGCCTAAATATTGTAGAACTTATAAAAATCAAGGGCATAAGGAGAGTGAGTGATGGGTTGTTAATCTTGATCTCAGGCAATTTGAAGAAGTTGTAGTTGATGAGGGCAAGGGAAAGGAGCAGGTTGGTACTGCAGTAGCTACTACAAATGTTCTAACTAGTGGTAAAGTCCTGGGAAAACCGCTTCCTAATAATTCTAGGCAAGAATGGATTGAAAGAAGGAAGAATAAATATCAACCAGACAAAAGAGGGCACATAATTAAGGAAACAGTTGGTAAAGAGGTGATCAATGTGGAGGATAAGGACAAGGAGCAAGGAGTTTTGACAAAGAATAAATTTGCTACTTTAGAAGTTGAAGAAATTGACCAACCAACGTTGAGAATCACTGATAGAAAAGGAGATGAAAAGGGCAAGGAAAAGGAATAGAAGCAACTGGAAAATGAATCCAACAAATCAAAGGAAAAGAATCAATGGAAACATGCTGGAGATTCCTACTCTAATCCTAAGGAAAATGGGATTAGTTTAGCGGCTAAGGATGGTACTTCAGATCCTTCTGGAGAAGGGATTCGTAAGGAGGAGGTTGTTTCAAGCTCTAATACTAAGGGTACTGGGAATGAGGTGGATATAAGAAGAGAAAGAACAGTTGACTGAGTTGCTAGAAGGTTTTTTGCTCATGAAGACATCAATGTTACCACAAATTCATGCCAAAAGATACCTTCACAAACAATAAATGATCATTGAAGAAGATTGGGAGCAACTGAAGCCACAAGTGATAGAAGAACATTATGGGGGGAAGAAGTAGAGAAGATGGAGATCAACAATGAAACAAAAAAGAGTGCAAAAAATAATGCCCTAACTGGCAGTCAACATGAAAAGAAATAAGGTGGTTTTGAAGACCTTACTACAGGAAACCCTAATGTACAGGAAACTAGGGTTGATGTTTTAAAAACAACCACGATGCAGCACACACCATGTATTGGAGTAGGTAATGGGTCAACTAAAGAAGCTAGAATCAATGAGGGTGCAGGTGGAGAAGCTACAGTGATGAATAAAAGCAATGGAACAGTAAACCCTAACATAACTAGGCAGGTTTATTCTACAACTGCAGCTTTAGCGATTGATGAATTAGGGGTAGGAACTGTTGATAGTACTCATACAAGGGTCTTAGATGATTCAGTGGAGTCAAGGCATCAAACAGTTGCTGGTAAGATGGTTGATCTCAATGGAACAGTAAATTTTGCAATTGGTGTCTGTTTATGAGCTTCAATTCAGGGCTATTCAGGAGGTGTTGGAGATAAAGAGTAGATTCAGGACATTCTAACTAAAGTTGTAGGTGCAATTGAGGTAGTTCCAATAGATTGTGCTTGAGGAGCTGGGTAACCAATGCGAATTCAGATGAATGTGCCATTAAAGTCACCTAATCAGATTCTACATGACATCATTACTCACAATGTGGTTCTTATGGATATTCAGAATATAGTGTTAGAGCTAGGGAAACTTGAGGATGAAGGTGAAGATGAGTCTATTACTGTCAACTTTAAGGCAGTAGCTAGGGAGGCAGATATTTTTCCTAGAGTTGGAGACAAGAGTGGCAAGAAAGGAAAGAAGCAAGGGACAACATAAACAAGTGCAATAACCTAAAAGAATATTGCCCAAATGGAATAGATCTAGTATGAAAAGCTAAATATAATCTTTGAAATAGAATGCCAATATAAGAAGGGGAAAACTATGGAAGCAGCAAGTAACAATCAACAATATCCAAATACCAAGTTAAAACATAACAATTTTTCAAAATATCAAAATAATATTATTTTTGGTTGGGAGATTAATAGCACCGATATACCAATGTATTTTAGCAAGGAGTCCAATCACGCCCGATAGGCTAGGCCATCTCTCCACGAATAATGTGGATTAATAAGTGGTAAGAAAAGAAAGGTGTTACCAAGAGTAGGGACCACCATGCGCGCAACATAGCGTCCGATCACGACTCGACCGGCTGGGTCATCTTCCCACATATGTCGTGTGAGTCGACATCAAATCCAGGGATATCAACAATCTCATCCCAATCAAGGGGAATAATCTCAACACATCAATCTCATCACAAATAAGGAAAATAATCACAATCAACTCCTACGCTAGCACGTGTAGTTTCGAGTGTGAGCCTGTCACGACCCAAACTCCTTCCGTATAACGTCGTGACGATACATAGCCTCTACGACTATGTAAGCCTAACAAATTGCGGAAAATAACAAAACGAATGTATAACTTGGCAACAAATAGCAGTGGATAACTGAATAACTAGTAACAATGTCGCTCGGCACGTACATTGACCAATACTATATAAATACACAGCCTTCCCAAAACCCGGAATATCATAAGTCACAAGCTATAGAAGGAAAACTAATATCTCTATACACCAGAGTCTAATAAGAGAAGTACGGAAGGTAAATGACATAGGAGAGAATAGAGGGGGACTCCGAGGTCCGCAGATGCGGCAGATGCACCTTAATATCTCCATACAACAACAAGCCCTCTTAGCTAATAACGGGGCTGATAAGAAGTACCTGGATCTGCACACAAAACATGTGCAGAAGAGTAGAATGAGTACACCACAACGGTACCCAGTAAGTGCCAAGCCTAACCTCGGTAGAATAGGGATGAGGTCAGGTCAGGCCCACTGGTATATATTAAATAAAGCTGGAGAATATAATAGTATAATAAGAGACTGGAATTTAACAAAAGGAAAATACAGCGAGTTAACAGTGCAACACACAGGGATAAACAACGAAGTATCTCCCGAGATACCGTCTTGTAATCCCAAAATAAATATGCAGGGAGAAATCCCGAGGCACCGCCTCGTAGTCTCAAAAGTAAATATACAGGGAGAACTCCCGAGGTACCGCCTCGTAGTCTCAAAAGTATATGTGCAAAGAGAACTCCGGGGGTACCGTCTCCTAGTCTCAAAAGTAAATGTGCGGGGAGAACTCCCGAGGAACCGCTTCGTAGTCTCAAAAGTAAATGTGCAGGGAGAACTCCCGAGGAACCGCCTCGTAGTCTCAAAAGTAAATATGAAGGGAGAACTCCCGAGGAACCCACTCATAGTCTCAAAAGTAAATGTGTTGGGAGAACTCTCAAGGAACCGCCTAGTAGTCTCAAAAGTAAACACGCAGCTCAGCAATTGCAGATGATAGGTACAACAAGAGATTCTACAGTTTAGACTAAGTACATGTCAAGAAAAAGAAGCAGGAATTCACTAGGCATGCTGCAAAGAGTTCAAATAAACATTTTAAGCACATAGACATGCGATATTAGACTAAACCGGATAGCTACACATATTGGAATAGCTCAATTAAGAATGAAAACAGACTAATACTCATTTAAACAGTATAACTCAAATTAAAGGAAAAATAGATTATTACTTAGTAAAATAAATCGGGTTTTACAACAAATAGCCAATGTACGTACTCTTCACCACACGTACACGGCGCGCACATATCACAACAGTACCAACTCCTAAGGGGATTCCCCCCCCCCCACAAGGCTAGGCAAGCCATTTACCTCGAACCAAGCTCAATCAATCGATAACAATGCCTTTTCCATGAATATCCGACTCCTAATGGCCCAAATCTACCCAAAAATAATTACATATCATAAATAGAACTATAATAGACTATTCTAATTAATGAAATCAAGACTTTAACAAAAATTCTGAAATCCGTCCTAAAAAATCATGTCGGGTCCACGTCTCGAAATCGGGCAAAAATCATAAAAAGCCGAATCAAACTCACGAGTCCAATCATACCAAATTTATCAAAGTTCGACCTCAAATGGCCACTCAAAACCCAAAATCAAACTTTTCAAATCCCTAGCCTCAAACTTCGAAATTCCACCTTAAATACACACTAAGTAGGTGGAAAAATAAATGGAGAAGCAAGATTATTGATCAAAAATAAGCACAAGGGGATTACCTCATGAAATCCCTCGAAAATGCTCTCAAGAAATCGCCAAAACCGAGCTCAAAATGATGAAAATGGCCAAAATCTCAACATCTCTCTTAAGTAGGTTCTGCCCAGGCATTTCCGCACCTACGGAGCCTAGGCTCACACCTGCGCGTCCGGTTGTGTGGAAAAATGAGCGCTTTTGCACAAACCACTTACTCCTCTCTGCCTCCGCACCTATAATGAAGAGGTCGCACCTGCGAGTGCACGCCAGCGGAATCTTGTCTGCTTCTGCGGTCCCTCTTCGCACCTGCGGTTCCTCTAGCGCATCTGCGGACATCGCAGATGCGGCATTTTCCACGCACCTGCGACCCCTGACTAAACCTCCCAACTCCGCTTCTGCGATAAACATTGCGCACTGTGATCCCACACCTGCAGTGTCCCCACCGCAGGTGCGAAAATACCAGAAACGAAAAGCTTCAGCCATTTGCCTAAGTCCAAATCCAATCGGTTAAGCATCTGAAATGCACCCTAGGCCCCGAGGATCTCAACCAAATATACCAACAAGTCCTAAAACACCATACGAACTTAGTCGAGGTCTCAAAACATGTCAAGCAACAATAAAACATAAATCACCCTCCAATCCAAACTTAATGAACTTGACACTTCAAATTTCTACCACCGACGAAGAAACCTATCAAACCACATCCGATTGACCTCAAATTTTGCACAGAAGTCGTATTCAACATTATGGACTTACTCCAACTTCCAAAATCAGAATCTGGCCCTGATATAAAAAATTCCACTACCGGTCAAAATCCCCATAAATTCGACTTTCTCCAATTCTAGCCTAAATCAGCTACATACCTCAAATATACATCCCGGGCATACTCCCAAGTCCAAAATCACCCAAAGGAGCAAACGGAACCGACGAAACTCCATTCCAAAGTCATCTTCACACAGTTCTGACTACGATCAAAATCCTAAGACTTAATCTTCCATTTTATGGACTACGTGTCGTAAGACACTTCGAAACCAAAAACAAGACCTCCCAGCAAGTAACATAAGAAGAAACAGATACGGGAAAAGTAGAAAATAGGGGATCAGGTCTATTACTCTCAAAATGACTGGCCAGGTCGTTACATCCTGCCCCTCTTAAGATAAGCATTCGTACTCAAACGAACATAAAGACATACCTAAAATGGTGGAAAGATGAGGATAACGGCCGCTCATATCCCGCTTGATCTCCAAAGTCGCCTCCTCGACCAACTGACCCTTCCACAAAACCTTCACGAAAGCAATGTTCTTTGACCTCAGCTTTCGAACTTTCCTATCCAAAATAGTCCATGGCCCCTCAGCATAAGATAGATCTTAGTCCAACTAGACTGAGCTAAAATCCAACATATGATCCAGATTGCCATGATACCTCTGGAGCATAGAAACATGGAATATTGTTGGATCGCTGCAAGACTGGGTGGCAAGGCAAGCTCATAAGCAATCTCTCCAACATGTTGCAATACCTCAAATGGGCCTATAAACCTTGGGCTCAACTTGCCCTTCTTCCCGAACCTCATAACGCCCTTCATAGGAGAAACCCGGAGCCAGACCCGCTCTCCAACCATAAATGCAACATCGCGAATCTTCACATCTGCATAACTCTTCTGTCTGGAGTGGCTGTGTGAAGTCGATCCTGAATCACCTTCACCTTATCCAGGGCATTCTTAACCAAGTCCGTACCCAATTATCTAGCCTCATCTGGCTCGAACCAACCTACTGGCGACCGACACCGCTTACCATACAAAGCCTCATACGGTTCCATCTGAATGCTCAATTGATAACTGTTATTGTTGGAAAACTCTGCAAGTGGAAATAACTGATCCCAAGCACCCCCAAAATCTATCACAGAAGCGCGGAGCATATCTTCCAGTATCTGTATAATCCGCTCGGACCGTCCTTCCGTCTGATGGTGAAATGATGTGCCCAGCTCAACCCGAGTACCCAACTCCTGCTGTACAGTCCTCCAGAACTATGATGTAAATTGCGTACCCCGATCAGAAATAATAGATACCGGTACAATATGAAGCTTGATAATCTCGCGGATATAAATTCGAGCCAACTGCTCGGAAGAATATATAGTCATCACAAGAATGAAATGAGCTGATTTGGTCAGCCTATTCACAATCAACCAAACTACATCAAACTTTCACTGAGTCTGTGGGAGTCCAACAATGAAATCCGTAGTGATCCGCTCCCATTTCCACTCTGGAATATCTAACTTTTGAAGAAACCCACCAGGCCGCTGATGCTCGCACTTCACCTGCTTGCAATTTAGACAGCGAGCCACATACTCCACTATGTCTTTCTTCATCTTCCTCCACCAGCAATGCTGCCTCAAGTCCTGATACATCATCGCGACACCTGGATGAATGGAGTACTGCGAACTATGAGCCTTCTAAAGAATCAACTCTCGCAAACCATCTACATTGGGCACACATAACCTACCCTGCATCCTCAATGCACCATCATCCCCAATAGTGACCTCCTTAGCATCATCGTGCTGGATCGTGTCCATAAGGACAAGCAGATGGGGGTCATTATACTGACGCTCCCTGATACGATCAAATAGAGAAGACCGAGAAACCACAGAATACTCGACTCGGCTCAGAAATATCCAATCTAACAAACTGGCTAGATAAGGCTTGAAATCCAATGCAGTGGCCTCTCTGTTGCTTTGAGATATGCTAAGCTCCCCAAACTCTCCGCCCGACAACTTAAAGCATCGGCCACCACATTGGCATTCCCAGGATGGTATAAAATGGTGATATCATAATCCTTAAGTAACTCCAACCACCTCCGTTGACGCAAGTTAAGATCTTTCTGTTTGAACAGATGCTGCAAACTCCGGTGATCAGTGTAGATCTCACAAGGTACACTGTACAAATAGTGCCGCCAAATCTTCAAGGCATGAATAATATCTGCTAACTCAAGGTCGTGGATCAGATAGTTCTTTTCATGCACCTTCAGCTATCTAGACACGTAGGCAATCACCCTAGCGTCCTGCATCAACACCGCATTGAGACCAATCCGCGATACATCACAATATATAGTATAAGACCCCGAACCTGTAGGCAATACCAATATTGGGGTTGTAGTCAAAGTTGTCTTGAGCTTCTGAAAGATCTCCTCACATTCCTTCGTCCACCTGAACGGAGCACCCTTCTAGGTCATCCTGGTCATAGGTGATGCAATAGATGGGAATCCCTCTACAAAACGGTGGTAATACCTCGCCAGACCAAGAAAACTCCGGATCTCCGTAGCTGATAATGGTCTAGGCTAACTCTACACTGTTTCTACCTTCTTAAGATCCACCTGGATCCCATCACTCGATACTACATGACCTAAGAATGCCACTGAGTCTAGCCAAAACTCACACTTTGAAATTTTTGCATATAACTTCGTTTCTCTCAAGGTCTGAAGCACAGTCCTCAGGTACTGCTCATGATCCTCCCAAGTCCGGGAGTACACCAGAATGTCATCAATAAATACAATGATGAAGGAGTTAAGATAAGGCTGAAACACACTATGCATCAAATGAATAAAAGCTGCTGGGGCATTGCTCAACCTAATATATATCACAAGAAACTCGTAGTGACCATACCGAGTCTTGAATGCAGTCTTCGGGATATCTGACTCCCGAATCTTCAACTGATGATAGCCTGAAAGTAAGTCAATCTTGGAAAACATCCTGGCACCCTGTAATTGATCAAAAAAGTCATCAATACGAGGCAATAGATACCTATTCTTCACTGTAACTTTGTTCCGCTAGCAAAAATCAATGCACATACACATAGAACCATCATTTTTCTTCACAAACAAGTCAGGAGCACCCCAAGGTGACACACTGGGCCGAATGAAGCCCTTATCAAGCAACTCATGTAAGTTGTCCTTCAGCTCCTTCAACTTAGGAGGAGCCATACGATATGGAGGAATAGAGATGGGCTGAGTGCCCGACAACAAATCAATGTCAAAATCAATATCTCAGTCGGGCGGCATGCCAGGAAGATCAGCTGGAAACACATCTGGAAAGTCCCCCACTATTGGAACTGACTCAACTGTAGGGGTATCAATACTGACATCTCTCACATAAGATAGATATGCATCCCACCCCTTCTCAACCATTCGTTAAGCTTTAAGAAATGAAATAACTCTGTTGGGAGGTAAACCTGGCATAGCCAGCGTCACTGTCTTAGCGTGAAAATCATGAATAGTATAATGGGGTGATAACCAGTCCATGCCCGAGATAACATCAAAGTCTACCATGCTGAGTAATAATAAATTGGCTCTGGTCTCAAAACCACTAAGAGCAATCAAACAAGACCGATACACACGGTCCACAATAAGAGAATCTCCCATAGGAATAGACACATAAATAAGGGAACTCAAAGAATCCCGAGATACGGCCAAATACGGGACACAATAAGAGCACACATAGGAATATGTAGGGCATGGGTCAAATAATACCGACACATCTCTATGATAGACCGAAACAATACTTGTAATGATAAAGTCGGGAGCAACTGCCTCGGTACAAGCCGGAAGAGCATAATATCTAGCCTGGCCTCCCCCTCTAGGGCGACCTCGAGCTGGCGGAGTAGGTGGGGAGGTAGCTGGTGCTGGAATCATAGCCTGAGGACCCGGTGGAGCACGTGGTTGCTGAGAAGTCTATTGAGGTGAACCCCTCCTAAGTCTAGGCAATCCCTCACCATATGGCGAGTGTCGCCACACTCAAAATAACCCCTCAAAGAGCGTGGCTGCTGTTACTGACTCGGGCCAGGTCTGTTGGACTGATCGCTAAAAACACCCTGAGAAGAAGGCACACAAGATACTGGCGGTACATAATAATGCACATGTGGCCTAGTAGGGGCTGGAACACCACTTGCGGCTGGAAGAGCTAAATGAACGGGGCGACTCACATAACCCATACCATGTCGAACTGCAGGTAGGGCACGAGTACCGCTGTCTCGAGACGTCTTTTCCTCCATCTCTTCTCTATCCCGGGTAAGCATGCCCTCCAATCTCCTGGCAATACTCATATACTACTGATAAGAAATATCCATCTCCAACTCCCTGGCCATACTAATACGGATAGTGGGGTGGAGTCCCTCTCTCGAATTGTGGCAACCAAGACCGGTGCATGTCGGGCCAAATCACTGAAGTGGATTGCGTACTAGAACTCCGCGTGCCATGAGTCCCTGAGGCTCTAAGGGACATACACTCTCAAAAACATGTCAACTGAGCCCATGTAAGTGGAGCTGCCTCATCCAGACTACTCAACTCATAAGCACGCCACCATTGATATGCTGCTCCTCTAAGCTAGAAAGTGGTAAAAGAAACCCCACTCGTCTCCGCTACGCCCATAGTATGAAGAATATGATCACACTCCTCCAGTAAACCCTGAGCATCATCTGTAGCCAATCCGTTCAAGGTAGGTGGGTGGTACTTCTTTTACTTCTCAAGTCTGAGTTGCTCCGCCTCAGAAGCGGTTGTCCTAGTCTCGTGCTGAACAGGAGCTACCAGATGCATAGGGATGAACTCTAGGGCCTGGTCAACCTGGACCCTCTGCTCAGGAGTACGGGCTGCGGGAGTTTGTGCCCCTCCCCTGACCTGAGATGTGGCAGGAGCAAGTGGAATCAATCTAGCCTTAGCTAAGGTGATGAACATGCTCAGAAACTGGTCTAGGGTCTCCTGTAGAGCTGGTGCAGCAATAAGTGTCTCAGGTGTTTTCCCTCTAGTTGGAGCTACTGGGGTCTCCTCTATAGCAGCTCGTGCAGGCGCTCTGGCTGCACCGTGTGGATGTCCTCGGCCTCTACCCCGGCCCCGACCTATACGTGTCCTCACCATCTGTGAGAGAATAGAATACAAAAGTTTAGAATTTTGAAGTCAATAATTTTACACGACAAGGAAAGAAAGAAGTATAATTTTTCCTAACAGTTCCATAGCCTCCCAAAGATAGGTAAAGACGTCTCCGTACCGATCCGTGAGACTCTAATGAACCGACTTGTGACTCACGACACCTATGAACCTAGAGCTCTAATACCAACTTGTCGCGCCCCAAACTCTCTCTGTATAACGTCGTGACAAAACCTAGTCTCTACGACTAGGTAAGCATAACAAATTGCGTAAAATAACAAAACTAAAGTAAAACATGTAACTAACAACAGTGGATAACTGAATAACTTGTAACAATGCCACTCGATAAGTACAATAACCAATACTCTATAAATACACAGGCTTCCCAAAACCCGGAATATCATAAGTCTTAAGCTACAGAAGGAAAACTAGTATCTCTATACACCAGAGTCTAATAAGAAAAGTACGGAAGGTAAATGGCATAGGAGAGAATATAGGGTGTCTCTAAGGTCTGCGGACACGACAGATGTACCTTAAAGTCTCCGTACAACATCAAGCCCTCTCAGCTAATAACGGGGCTTATAAGAAGTACCTGGATCTGCACACAACACATGTGCAGAAGAGTAGAATGAGTACACCACAACGGTACCCAGTAAGTGCCAAGCCTAAACTCGATAGAGTAGTGACGAGGTCAGGTCAGGCCTACTGTTATATATTAAATAAAGCATGAGAATATAATAGTATAATAAGAGACTGGAATTTAACAAAAGGGAAATACAGCGAGATAACAGTGCAACACACAGGGATAAACAACAGGGGATCTCCCGGACACCGTCTCGTAGTCCCAAAATAAATATGTAGGGAGAACTCCCGAAGTACCGCCTCGTAGTCTTAAAAGTAAATATACAGGGAGAACTCCCGAGGTACCGCCTCGTAGTCTCAAAAGTAAATGTGCAAAGAGAACTCCCGAGGTACCGCCTCGTAGTCTCAAAAGTAAATATGCGGGGAGAACTCCCTAGGAACCGCTTCGTAGTATCAAAAGTAAATGTGCAGGGAGAACTCCCGAGGAACCGCCTCGTAGTCTCAAAAGTAATTATGAAGGGAGAATACCCAAGGAACCGCCTCGTAGTCTCAGAAATAAATATGCTGGGAGAACTCTCAAGGAACCTCCTCGTAGTCTCAAACATAAACACGCAGCTCAACAATTGCAAATGATAGGTACAACAAGAGAATCTATAGTTTAGACTAAGTACAAGTCAAGAAAAAGAAGCAGGAATTCACTAGGCATGATGCAAAGAGTTCAAATAAAGATTTTAAGCATATAGAAATGCGATATTAGACTAAACAGGATAGCTACACATATTGGAATAGCTCAATTAAGAATGAAAATAGACTAATACTCATTTAAACGGTATAAATCAAATTAAAGAAAAAGAAGATTACTACTTAATAAAATAAATCGGGTTTTACAACAAATAGCCCGTGCACGTACTTGTCACCTCACGTACACGGCGCTCACATATCACAACAATACCAAATCCTAAGGGGATTCCCCCCCCCCCCCCCACAAGGTTAGGCCAGCCACTTACCTCGAACCAAGCTCAATCAATCGGTAACAATGCCTTTTCCATGAATATCCTACTCCGAATAGCCCAAAGCTAGCCAAAAATAATTACATATCACAAATCAAACTATAATAGACTAATCTAATTAATGAAATCAAGACTTTAAAAAAAATTCCGAAATCTGTCCTAAAAAGTCGACCCGGGACCCCATCTCGGAATTGGAAAAAAATCACAAAAATCCGAAAGCCCATTCACGCACAAGTCCAACCATACCAAATTTATCAAAATCCGACCTCAAATGACCACTCAAAACGCAAAATCAAATTCTTCAAATCCCTAGCCTCAAACTCCCAAATTCCACCTTAAATACACACTAACTAGGTTGAAAAATAAATGGGGAAGCAATATTATTGATCAAAAATAAGCACAAGGGAATTACCTCACGAAATACCTCGAAAATGCACTCAATAAATCGCCAAACCCGAGCTAGAAATGATGAAAATGGCCAAAATCTCCAAGTCTCGCTTAAATTGGTTAGGCCCAGGCATTTCCGCACCTGCGGAGCCTGGTCACGCACCTGCGCGTCTGCTTGTGCGCAAAAATGAGCACTTCTGTGCAAACCAATTACTTCCCTCTGCCTCCGCACCTGCGAGTGCACACCTGTGGAATCTTGTCCGCTTTTACGGTCCCTCTTCGCACCTGCGGTTCCTCTAGTGTATCTGTGGACATCGCAGATGCAGCATTTTCCATGCACCTGCACCCTCTAACCAAACCTCCCAACTCTGTTTTTGCGATAAACCTTGCGCTCGTGCGATCCCGCACATGCGGTCTCCCCACCGTAGGTGCAAAAATACCAGAAACCAGAAGCTTCAACCATTTGCCTAAGTCCAAATCCAATGCGTTAAGAATCCGAAACACACCCGAGCCCCCCTTGACCTCAACCAAATATACCAACATGTCCTAAAACACATCAAACAATAACAAAAACACGAATCACCCTCCAATCCAAACTTAATGAACTTGAAACTTCAAATTTCTACAACAGATGCCGAAACCTATCAAACCACATTTGATTGACCTCAAATTTCGCACAAAGGTCGTATTCAACATTAAGGACCTACTCCAACTTCCTGAATCAGAATACGAGCCCGATATCAAAACGTCCACTACCGGTCAAAATTTCCAAAAATTCGACTTTCTCCAATTCAAGCCTAAATCAGCTACATATCTCAAATTTAGCATCCGGACACGCTCTTAGGTCTAAAATTACCCAACGGAGCGAACGGAACTCAAGGAAGTCCATTTTGGAGTCGTCTTCACACAGTTTCGACTACGGTCAAAATCCTAAGACTTAAGCTTATGTTATAGGGACTACGTGTCCCAAGACACTCTGAAACCAAGACCAAGACCTCCCGGCAAGTAACATAAGTAGAAACAGATACAGGGAAAGTAGAAAATAGGGGATCGGGGCTATTACTCTCAAAATGACCGGCCAGGTCGTTACATAGCCTTACGACCCACCCTTCCTCAGTTCGCTAATGATACTCCCAAAAACATTTTGTTTATCATTATGTTGTGCTAAATTAGTTAATTGTTAGATTTTCTTCTTTCGTTAAAAGAACAAAACTCAACCATTACTCGAGATGACTTACAAACAATTGTTAATTTAAATTAGTAGGTAGTTAACACAACTCCCTATGGGTTCGACACTCTACTCATCATTATATTACTTGTTGACCGCGTGTACTTGCGTGTACATTTTGGAGCAATAATTTTTAGGCGTCGTTGTTGCAGACTTGAATGTTGACTACTTTACTAACTTTAGCTTTTGTTGTTTATTTCATTAAGTCTAAATTTTCTTATATGCTGCTCTAATCTCAGGAACTTATCTTGTATGTGACAGGTCAGGATCCAAGATAGAGTTCAAGGCTTTGACCCAGAACCTGAGAGAACATTCCACAAAAGGTTGAGAGAAGCAAGGGACTCAAATAATCTTCAGGCACTTGATCAACTACCTGTGGAGATGGAAGACGGGCAACCATTGGTTGTGTAGGAGGTGGCGATGCCTAGCATTGCTAATGTCACCTCTAGCATCTTGAGGTCCAGAATCATCGGGAACTTTGAGCTTAAATAGAGCATGATCCAGCTGTTATATGCAAATAGGAAATTCATGGGTCTACCATATGAGGATCAATAACAACATATTTTAAATTTCTTCGAGATTAGTGATACTTATATCATAAATGGAGTCATACCGGACTATGTGATACTCACACTATTTCCTTTCTCTCTATTGGGTGAAATGAAGAGATAGTTGAAGGAGGAAACGACACACTCTATTACTTCAAGATAATCACCATTAAACATAAGGAGGGCGAGTCCTTATATTTTTCTTAGGAGAGGTTCAAGGGATTTCTTTGAGATTGTCCATCATAACCAGACTAATGAGGTGTTGATGAAATTTATGTATTGTTAAACAAATTCTCCAAGAGTAATCCTGATTGTCAAGGAAAAACGAGCAGACATATTATCCATAAAATTGTGGGGGTCCTTGAGCTACATGTTGTTACTGCATTATCGACAAAGGTTTCTACATTAGCCAACCGGTTCAATAAAATGGCCATTATTCTCAACAAACAGCAAGCCCAACCGGTGCAGCATGTGCAAGCATTTTGTGATGTTTGTGGAGAGGGTTACACGAGTAATCTATGCCCAAAAAATCTACAGGATGTATGCTTTGTGGGTAATACAAATCGAGGCCCGACAAATCTATAAGGGAACAGCTACAATTTAAACTAGAGGAACCACCCAAGCATTTCATAGGATAGAAATCAAGGTACTCATAATCAATACACATCACAAGCTCCTCAATAGTAATTTCGACCACCATAGGCGGAACAACCCACTAAACCAATGGACAATATTGAAGCGATTTTAAAGAAGATAATGGCTGACAATCAGAACGAAGCAACAACTATTCGGAATCTAGAACGACAAATGGGGCAGCTTGCTAGTGCCCAAAATACTCGGCCAGCTAGGGCCCTTCCAAGTGACATTGAGGAAAATCCCAAGGCGCATATTAATGTTGTGACACTGCGAAATGGAAGAGAACTGGTGGAAGTGTCATCCAGAAAGAGAAAATAAGTCACGTTTGCTGAAAATCTAATTAATGTGGAAGATAAGGTACCAGAACAAATATTGAAGAGAGGCCGACAAAAGAGGGGGTGGCAAAGCCACCATCACCTATAGTAGCTAAGCCACCACCCCCTTTCTCGTATAACTTGTAAAACATTAAGGACGATGCTGCTTAAAAGAAATTCTTGGACATTATGAGGCAAGCAAAAATCATTGGTAGACATTTTGCACGAAGTGCCCAAGTATGCAAAATCTATCACAGACATCGTGGCAAATAAAAGAAGATTAGCCAAATTCAAAACCGTGGCACTCCTAGAAGAATGTAGTTCACAAATCCAAAGAAAGCCACCTCAGAAGTTGAAGGATCCAAGGTGTTCCACTATTCATATCTCGACTGGTAAGCACACAGCCATGTGAGCCTTGCGTGATCTCTGAGCAAGTATAAATTTGATGTCGGTGTCTGTGTTCAAACTATCAGGATTAGGTGAGCCTCGACCTACCATAGTGATATTGCTATTGGTAGATCGATCCTTTGATAGCCAAGAAGGGGCGATAGAAGATGTTTTATGTAACGACCCGGCCGGTCGTTTCGAGAGTTATAGCCCTGTTTCCCCCATTTATGCTTCTTTTTATTTTCTTCAGCTATATTGTGATATACCAGGTTAGTTGGGTCGGGTCCAAAGTGGTTTTAGAGTGAATTAAGATACTTAGTCTCTTTATTAGAAGCGTAAGTTGGAAAAGTCAACCGGATGTTGACTTATGTGTAAACGATATCGGATTTGAATTTTAATTGTTCAGGTAGCTCCGTTAGGTGATTTTGGACTTAGGCATCCATCCAGAATATGATTTGGAAGTCCGTAGTGGAATTAGACTTGAATTGGCAAAAGTTGGTAATTTGGCGATTTTGGTCGGTAGAGGAAAATTTGTTATCGGGGTCGGAATGGATTTCCGAAAATTGGAGTAGGTTCGTGGTGTCATTTTTGACTACTGTGTAAAATTTGAGGTCATTAGGACGTTGTTTGGTAGGCTTCGACATCGTTTGTGGAATTCGGAAGTTTAGAATCTTAAGCTTGAATTCGGGGATAATTTGGTATTTTGATGTTGTTTTGAGTGATTCGAAGATTCAACTAAGTTTTTATGGGGAGATATGACTGGTTGGTACATTTGGTTGAGGTTTCGAGAGTCTCGGGAGGTATTTTGGATGCTCAACTGAAGGACTTAGGCTTGGCAGATGTTTCTAGTGTTCTTGTCTTTTCGCACGAGATGCGAGGCTGAGACACAGCTACAGATGCGAGGCTGAGACGCAGATACGAGGTTGAGATGCAGCTGCAGAAGAGAGGAGTTTGGTTGTTTCTGCAGAATCGGAGGGAAATGCGCAGGTGCGCGTCCGCAGGTGCGAGACCCGGGACATAGGTGTGGGGCCAGTGCGTTAAGTGAGTTCCACAGAAGCGAAGTTCCCAAATGCAGAAGCGGCTCTGCATGTGCAGATATTGGACCGCAGGTGCAGTTTTTGTTGGGCAGAAAATATAAATAGAGGACTTCGAGATTGTTCCTCATTTTCACAATTTGGAACATGGACCTTGGAGCTTTTGGAGTGATTTTTGGAAGGTAATTCAGGGGTTATCATTGAGGTAAGTTCCTTGAGCCTAATTATCCTTAGCTATGGTGTTTTTCCGTTGATTTCTCACCTAATTAGTAGGGTTTTGAAGTGAAAATTGGGGGTTAGGGCTTGGGATTTCCGAGAGTGGATTTGGGGGATTTGAGAGACCAAATGATGTCGGATTATGTTGATGTTAGTATTGTTAGACTCGTGAGTGAATGGGCTCTCAGGTTTTGTGACTTTTGTCGGATTTCGAGATGTGGGCTCGAGGGCCGGGTTTGAGTCGATTTAGGATTTTGGCTATAAGTTTGTATTTTAAAGGTGGAATTGATTCCTTTAGCCTATATTGATCGTATTGTATTATTTGTTGCTAGATTGGGGGATGTTCAGAGGCCGAATTGAGAGGCAAGGGCATTCTAGAGTAAGACTTTGCTTGGTGTGAGGTAAGTAACATTTTCAAACTTGGTTCTAAGGGTTCGAGACCCTAAAGTATATGCTATATGATTGTTATTGAGGTGACGCACATGCCAAGTGACGGGCGTGTGGGTGTGCACCATGAGGATTGTGACCTGGGTGATTCGATTGCACCGTTTAGTGACTCTATCCTGTTGATATCCATGGTTTCATCATGTGATAAAGTAGTTGAGCTGTAAATCATGCTAGATATCATGTTTAGGCCTAGTGCCGGTAATGTTTGTTCCCATAGCGGTTGTTTCTTATTGTCATCTCACTAGTTTTCATTCACTATTTCATACTCAATCATGATCATGCATTTTTTATCATATCTCGGTCTCGGTTATTTATTGATTCTTCATATCATTGTTCCGGGTTGTTTGCATGACATTGGTAGCCCGTGGTGAGACTAGAGAGGTTGATGACTGAGTGAGGCCGAGTGCCTGGTTATAAGTGTCAGTTATGGGATCAGGCTGCACGCCGCAGCAGTTATATTGATGATTATGATGGCGCTTGGGATGTAGGAGCCCCTCCGGAGTCTGTAACACACCCCCAATGAGCGCGTATGATATTATTGAGGGATGGATTTCCCTGGACATTGATTTGTTCGAAGTACTTGATAGCTGGAGATGGATTTAACCACAGGGTTGGATTTCCCTTTACCTCGGTACTGGAGACTTATAGTCAGTGTTGTATATGTTCCGGGATGGATTTCCCTGGACTGGATGGCTATATACAGTACCGAGTGGTTGAATACTTGAGAGTGAATCACATGGTGCATTTCATATAGTCTGTGCATTGGCATGTAGAGATAGCTGAGTTATGTACCTTACTATGTTCTTATCTGCATTTCCTTTACTGTTTGAGCTGTATATTTTACTTGAAAGCATGCCTACGTTTCTTCACATTTATTTATGTTATACCTATTGATGTTGAGTTCGTCACTACCTTTCAGTGCAAAGTTTGGGCTTGTTACTTACTGAGTTGGTGTACTCACAGTACTCCCTACACCTCGTGTGCAAGTCCAGGCGATACCGGTCGTAGCGGCGGTTGCTGATTGAGGATCCTAGAGTTTTAGAGACTATTAAGGTAGCTGCACGACGTTCACGGGCCTTGACTCTCCTTCTTTATCTTTGTCGTACTTTCAGTTTATATCTATAGACACTATAGTAGACTGTATTTCTGATCTAGACGCTCTTGTACCCAGTGACACCCTGGTTTTGGGCTGGATTTTATCACTTTGGGATTTTTATATATTTTAAATAGTTTTTCTTAAATATTATATTCTTCCCTTAACGTTTTCAAACTTATTGTTGTTGGTTTGTTGTTGAGTTGTGGTTGGCCTAGTTCCACGATAGGTGCCATCACGACGATTGATTTTGGGTCATGACAGTTTGGTATCAGAGCCTAGGTTACATAGGTCTCACGAGTCATAAGCGGGTTTAGTAGAGTCTTGCGGATCGGTAAGGAGACGTTTGTATTTATATTCAAGAGGCTGCAGAACCCTTAGGAAAATTTCACATTGTTGGATTTTTGTCATGCGAATCTGCTTATTCTGGTAACTAAACACTTGTTATTTCATTCTCTCATAGATGGTGAGGACTCGTGCTACCGGTCAGGATGGACAGCCACCAGTACCACCAGTTAGGGCTGCAAGAGGCCGAGGTCATGGTAAAGGCCGCGGTAGGGGCAAAGGTGCAGCCAGCACAACAGCTAGGGCAGTACCTGCAGACCTACTAGTTTCCCTAGATCATGATCAGATCCCAGTTATTGATGCACCAGCTCTGGCACCACCTGTGCCTATTGTGATTCCAGGCCTTTAGGAGGCCCTAGTTCAGATTCTGACAATGTGTAACGGCCTTGCTCAGGCGGTCTCTATATCGATGACTGCATCTATTTCTCAGACTGGGGGAGGCACTCAAACTCCCGCTGCTCGCACACCCGAGCAGGTTATTCAGGTGCTCCAGACACCGGGGGCACCACCAGCTCAGTCGGTTGTAGCTTCTCAGGACTTTGTGGTTCTTTTTATGCCTGAGGATGACCAACGTAGGTTGGAGAGGTTTGGGAGACTACAGCCTCCACCTTTTAGTGGCACAAAGAGAGAGGATGCTCAGGACTTCTTGGACATGTGCCAGAGGATACTCCGTACAGCTGGTATTCTGGAGACTTATGGGGTCTCATTCACTACTTTTTATTTTTCTTGGACTGCACTCAGATGGTGGGGGACTTATGAGAGGCGTAGGCTTGTTGGCACAGCAACCCTTACTTGGCAGCAGTTGTCCGTTGACTTTTTGGGGAAGTTCGTGACTCAGTCCCACATAGAGGAGCTACGCAGACAGTTTGAGCATCTTCGCCAGGGTGATATGTCTGTGACGCAGTATGAGATGCGATTCTCGGAGTTGGCTCGTCATGCTATCTGGTTGGTTCCCACAGAAAAGGAGAGGATCATGAGGTTTATAGATGGTCTCACTTATTAGCTGTGATTGCTTATGACTAGAGAGAGAGTATCTGGTGCTACTTTTGATGAGGTTGTCGACATTGCTCGGCAGATTGAGATGGTTCACAGTCAGGAGCAAGTCGAGAGGGAGGCCAAAAGGCCTCGTGGATAGGGTAGATTTAGTAGTGCTCCTGTTGGGGGCCATTTACAGCACAGTAGAGGTCGTCCTTTCAGGAATGCTCAGACGACTTGCCCAGTGCACCGGGGTGCATCATCCGGCTATGGGCCGAATGGTTATTAGCAGGGTCAGACATCATTCGGTGCGCTACCAGCACAGAGTTTGTCTCATGCACCATCAACTTAGGGTTCATCTGTGTCAAGACCTTCTAGCAATTATTCCAGTGCACGATGTTCCCTTAAGTCCCCAGTGGCCGATAGAGGTTGCTTTGAGTGTGGGGATTTGGTTCATATCTAGAGGTATTGTCCCCGCTTGATGGGAGGTTCATCTCAGCAAAGGAGTCAGCCCTCGACTTCAGCACCAGTTGCTCCACCACCTGCCCAGCCAGCTAGGGGTGGAGCCCAGTCAGCTATAAGCCATCCGAGAGGGGGAGGTAGATCAGGGGGTGGCCAGGCCCGTTTTTATGCCCTCCCTGCTAGACCCGATGCCATTTCTTCAGATGCTGCGATTACAGGTATTGTCTCCATTTTCCACAGAGATGCCTCTATATTATTTGACCCTAGGTCCACTTATTCATATGTTTCCTCGTATTTCGCTCATTTTCTGGATATGCCTGTGAGACTTTAGTTTCATCTGCTCATGTATCTACTCCTGTGGGTGATACTATTATTATGGACCGCGTATATCGGTAATGTATGGTGACCATTGGGGGAATGGAGACTAGAGTGGATCTTTTGCTGCTTAGTAAGGTCAATTTATATGTGGTATTGGGTCTGGATTGGTTGTCTCCATGTCATGTTGTTCTAGATTGTCACGCTAAGACTGTGATGTTGGCAATGCCGGGGTTGCCGAGGGTTGAGTGGAGCAGTTCTATAGACTATGTTCCCATTAGAGTGATTTCATACTTGAAGGCTGAGCGGATGGTTGAAAAGGGTTTCCTATCTTATTTGGCTTTTGTGAGGGATGTTAGTGCAGAGGTCCCTACTAATGATTCTGTTCCTGTGGTATGTGATTTTCTAGATGTGTTTCCTGCAGACCTGTCGGGCATGCCGCCTGACAGGGATATTGACTTTGGTATTGATTTGGTGCCGGGCACTCAGCCCATATCTATCCCACCGTATCGTATGGCACCGGCGGAGTTGAAGGAGTTCAAGGTACAACTTTAGGAACTCCTTAATAAGGGGTTTATTCGGCCTAGTGTGTCACCTTGGGGTGCACTGTCCTATTTGTGAATAAGAAGGATGGTTATATGAGGATGTGCATTGACTACAGGCAGTTGAACAAGGTCACGGTCAAGAACAAGTATCCTTTGCCACGTACCGATGATCTATTTGACCAGCTTCAGGATGCAAGGGTGTTCTCTAAGATTGATTTGAGGTCTGGGTATCACCAGATGAAGATTCGGGATTCGGATATTCTTAAGATAGCTTTCAGGACCCGATATGGCTATTATGAGTTCTTAGTGATGTTTTTTGGGCTGACCAATGCCCCAGCAGCGTTCATGCATTTGATGAACAGTGTATTCCAGCCCTATTTGGATTCATTCATTATTTTATTCATTGATGACGTCCTGTTTTACTCTCGTAGCTAGGAAGAGCATGATCAACATCTGAGGATTGTATTATAGGGATTGAGGGAGGAGAAGCTTTATGGAAAGTTCTCCAAGTGTGAGTTTTGGCTCGGTTCAGTAGCATTCTTGGGGCACTTGGGGCACTTGGGGCACAGGTGCGGCCCCGCAGAAGCGCTTAGGATGTCGCATATGCGGGAAAGCCTAGGTTGGATTGGAATCGCAAGTGCGACAAGGGGGACGCATCTATGAGCCTGCAGATGCGAGGCTGAGATACAGCTGCGGCAGAGATGATTTTGGCAGTTTCCGCAGAAGCAGAGGGAAATGCGCAGGTGCGCGTCCGCAGTTACGCGACCCGAGACGCAGATGCGAGGCCAGTGCGTTAAGTGAGTTCCGCAAAAGAGAAGTTCCCAACTGCAGAAGCGGCTCCGCATGTGCGGATATTGGACCGCAGGTGCGGTTTTGCTGGGTATAAAGTATAAATAGAGGACTTCGAGATTTTTCCTCATTTTCATAATTTGGAACACGGACTTTGGAGCTTTTGGAGCGATTTTTGGAAGGAAATTAGAGGGTTATAACTGAGGTAAGTTCCTTTAGCCTAATTATCCTTAGCTATGGTGTTTTCCCTTTGATTTCTCACCTAATTAGTAGGGTTTTGAAGTGAAAATTAGGGGTTAGGGCTTGGGATTTTGGAGAGTGGACTTGGGGATTTGAGAGACCAAATGATGTCGGATTTTGTTGATGTTAGTATGGTTAGACTCGTGAGTGAATGGGCTTTCAGGTTTTGTGATTTTTGTCAGATTTTGAGACGTGGGCTCGGTGATCGGGTTAGAGTCGATTTAGGATTTTGGCTATAATTGGGTATTTTTCTTGTGGAATTGATTCCTTTAGCCTATATTGATTGTATTGTATTATTTGTGGCTAGATTGGGGATTTTCGCAGACCGAATTGAGCGGCAAGGGCTTTCCAGAGTAGAACTTTGCTTGGTTTGAGGTAAGTAACATTTTCAAACTTGGTTCTGAGGGTTCGAGACCCCAAAGTATATGCTATGTGATTGGTATTGATGTGACGCACATGCCAAGTGACGGGCGTGCGGGCGTGCACCATGAGGATTGTGACCTAGGTGATTCCATGGCACCGTTTAGTGACTCTATACTGTTGATATCCATGTATTCATCATGTGATAAAGTAGTTGAGCTGTAAATCATGCTAGATATCATGTTTAGGCCTAGTGTCGTTATTGTTTGGACCCTTAGCGGTCATTTCTTGTTGTCATCTCACGAGTTTTCATTCACTATTTCATACTCAATCATGATCATGCATTTTATATCATATCTCGGTCTCAGTTATTTATTGATTCATCATATCATTGTTCCGGGTTGTTTTCATGACATTAAGAGCCTGTGATGAGACTGGAAAGGTTGATGACGGAGTGAGGCTGAGTGTCTGGTTATGAGTGATAGTTATAGGATAGGGCTGCACGCCGCAACGGTTATATTGATGATTATGATAGCGCTTGGGCTGTAGGAGCCCCTCCGGAGTCTGTAACACACCATAGTGAGCACAGATGATATTATTGAGGGATGGATTTCCCTGGACATGATTTGTCCGAAGTACTTGATAGCTGGAGATGGATTTCTCCACAGGGTTGGATTGCTCTTTACCTCAGTACTGAAGACTTATAGTTAGTGTTGTATATAATCCGTGATGGATTTCCCTGGGCCGGATGGCCATATACAGTACCGACTGGTTGAATACTTGAGAGTGGATCACATGGTGCATTTCATACAGTCTGTGCATTGGCATGTAGTAATAGCTGAGTTGTATACCTTACTCTGTTTGTATCTGCATTTCCTTTACTGTTTGAGATATATATTTGACTTGAAAGCATGCCTACGTTTCTTCACATTTATTTCTGTTATACCTGTTGATGTTGAGTTCATCACTAACTTTCAGTACAAAGTTTGGGCTTGTTACTTATTGAGTTGGTGTACTCACGGTACTCCCTGTACCTCGTGTGCAGATCTCGGCAATATCGGTCGTAGCGGCGGTTGATGATTGAGGATCCTAGAGTTTTGGAGACTATCAAGGTAGTTGCACGATGTTCGCGGGCCTTGACTCTCCTTCTTTATCTTTGTCGTACTTTCAATTTATATCTCTAGACACTGTAGTGGACTGTATTTCTAATCTAGACGCTCATGTACTCAGTGACACACTGGTTTTGGGCTGGATTGTATTACTTTGGGATTTTTATATGTTTTAAACAGTTTTTCTTAAATTTTATATGCTTCCCTTAACGTTTTCAAACTTATTCTTGTTGGTCTTGGGTTGTTGAGTTGAGGCTGGCCTAGTTCCACGATAGGCGCCATCACGACGGTTGATTTTGGGGCGTGACAGTTTGGTATCAACGCCTAGGTTACATAGGTCTCACAAGTCATGAGCGGGTTTAGTAGAGTCTTGCGGATCGATATGGAGACGTTTGTATTTATATTCAAGAGGCTGCAGAACCCTTAGGAAAATTTCACATTCTTGGATTCTTGTCGTGTGAATCTGCTTATTCTGGTAACTAAACACCTATTATTTCATTCTCTCACATATGGTGAGGACTCGTGCTACCGGTCAGGATGGATAGCCACCAGTACTACCAGTTAGGGCCGCAAGAGGCCGAGGTCACGGTATAGGCCGCGATAGAGGCAGAGGTGCAACCCGCACAATAGCTAGGGCAGTACCTGCAGACCCACCAGTTGCCACAGATCATGATCAGATCCCAGTTGTTGATGCACCAGCTCAGGCACCACCTGTGCCTATTGTGATTCCAGGCCTTCAGGAGGCCCTGACTCAGATTCTGACAATGTGTAACGACCTTGCTCAAGCGGTCTCTATATCGACAGCCGCAGCCACTTCCCAGACTGGAGGAGGCACTCAGACTCTCGCCGAGTGCACACCCGAGCAGGTTTTTCAGGTGCTCCAGACACCGAAGGCACCACCAGCTCAGCCGGTTGTAGCTGCTCAGGACTATGTTGTTCCTTCTATGCCTGAGGATGATCAACGTAGGTTGGAGAGGTTTGGGAGACTCCAGCATCCACCTTTTAGTGGAACAAAGAGAGAGGATGCTCAGGACCTCTTGGACATGTGTCAGAGGATACTCCGTACAACTGGTATTCTGGAGACTTATGGGGTCTCATTCACTACTTTTCAGTTTTCTTGGGCTGCACTAAGATGATGGGAGACTTATGAGTGGCGTAGGCCTGTTGGCGCAGCACCCCTTACTTGGCAGCAGTTCTCCACGGTCTTTTTGGAGAAATTTGTGCCTCAGTCCCGCATAGAGGAGCTACGTAGACAGTTTGAGTATCTTCGCCAGGGTGATATGTCCTTGACAGAATATGAGATGTGATTCTCGGAGTTGGCTCGTCATGCTATCTGGTTGGTTCCCATAGACAGGGAGAGGATCGTGAGGTTTATATATGGTCTCACTTATCAGCTGTGATTGCTTATGACCAGAGAGAGAGTATCTGGTGCTACTTTTGATGAGGTTGTCGACATTGCTTAGCAAATTGAGATGGTTCACAGTCAGGTACGAGTCGAGAGGGAGGCCAAAAGGCCTCGTGGATAGGGTGGATATAGTAGTGCTCCTTTTGGGGGCCATTTACAGCACGGTAGAGGTCGTCCTTTCAGGAATGCTCAGACGGCTCGCCCAGTGCACTAGGGCGGATCATCCGGCTATGGGCCTCATGGTAATTAGCAGGGTCAGACATCATTCGGTACGCTACTAGCGCATAGTTCGTCTCATACACCATGAGCTTAGGGTTCATCTGTGTCAGGACCTTCTAGCAATTATTCCACTTCTCGGGGTTCCCTTTAGTCCCTAGTGGCCGGTAGAGGTTTCTTTGAGTGTGGGGATTTGGGCCATATGAAGAGGTATTATCCTCGCCTGACGGGAGGTTCATCTCAGTAGAAGAGTCAGCCTTCGACTTCAGCACCAGTTCCTTCACCACCTGCCCAGCCAGCTAGGGGTGGAGCCCAATCAACTATAGGCAGTCCGAGAGGGGAAGGTAGATCAGGGGGTGGCCAGGCCCGTTTCTATGCCCTCTCTGCTAGACCAGATGCCCTTGCTTCAGATGCTGTGATTACAGGTATTTTCTCAGTTTTCCACAGAGATGCCTCGATATTATTTGACCCTGGGTCCACTTATTCATATGTTTCCTCGTACTTCTCTCATTTTCTTGATATGCCCGTGAGTCTTTAGTTTCATCTGCTCATGTATCTACTCTTGTAGGTGATACTATTATTGTGGACCGCGTATATCGGTCATGTGTGGTGACCATTGGGGGTCTGGAAACCAGAGTGGATCTTTTGCTACTTAGTATGGTCGATTTTGATATGATATTGGGTATGGATTGGTTTTCTCCATGTCATGATGTTCTAGATTGTCACGCTAGGACTATGACGTTGGCAATGCCGGGGTTGCTGAGGGATGAATGGAGCAGTTCTATAGACTATGTTCCCAGTGGAGTGATTTCATACTTGAAGGCTCAGCGGATGGTTGAAAAGGGTTGCCTATATTATTTGGATTTTGTGAGGGATGTTAGTGCAGAGGTCCCTGCTAATGATTCTGTTCTTGTGGTATGTGATTTTCTGGATGTGTTTCCAATAGACCTGTCGGGCATGCCGCCTGACAGGGATATTGACTTTGGTATTGATTTGGTGTCGGGCACTCAGCCTATTTCAATCCCACCGTATCGTATGGCACCGGCAGAGTTGAAGGAATTGAAGGGACAACTTCAGGAACTCCTTGATAAGGGGTTTATTCGGCCTAATGTGTCACCTTGGGGTGCACCGGTCCTATTTGTGAATAAGAAGGATGGTTATATGAGGATGTGCATTGAGTATAGGTAGTTGAACAAGGTCACGATCAAGAACAATTATCCTTTGCCACGTACTGATGATCTATTTGACCAGCTTCATAGGGCAAGGGTGTTCTCCAAGATTGATTTTAGGTCTGGGTATCACCAGATGAAGATTCGGGATTCAAATATTCTTATGACAGCTTTCAAGACGGATATGGCCATTATGAGTTCTTAGTGATGTCTTTTGGGCTAACCAATGCCCCAGTAGCATTCATGCATTTGATGAACAGTGTATTCCAGCCATATTGGACTCATTCGTTATTGTATTCATTGATGACATCCTGGTGTACTCTCGTAGCTAGGAAGAGCATGCTCAACATCTGAGGATTGTATTATAGAGATTGAGGGAGGAGAAGCTTTATGGAAAGTTCTCCAAGTGTGAGTTTTGGCTCGGTTCAGTAGCATTCTTGGGGCACGTGGTGTCCGAAGAAGATAGAGGCGGTGCAGAGTTGGCCTAGACTGTCCTCAGCCACGGAGATTAAGAGCTTCCTTGGTTTCGCGGGCTATTACCGTCGCTTTGTGGAGGGATTTTCATCTATTGCATCGCCCTTTACCAAATTTACCCAAAAGGATGCTCCATTCAGGTGGTCGGATGAATGTGAGGAGAGCTTTCAGAAGCTCAAGACTGCTTTGACCACAGCTCTAGTGTTTGTTCTTCCATCAGCTTCAGGTTCTTACACCGTGTATTGTGATGCCTCGAGGGTAGGTATTGGATATGTTCTGATGCAGGAGGGTAAGGTGATCGCCTATGCCTCACACCAGTTGAAGACCCATGAGAAGAACTATCCTGTCCATGATCTTGACTTAGCGGCCATTGTTCACGCCTTGAAGATTTTGCGTCATTATTTGTATGGGGTTCAATGTGAGATCTATACTGATCACCGGAGTTTGCAGCATCTATTTAAGCAGAAGGATCTTAATCTGCGCCAGCGGAGATGGTTCGAGCTACTCAAGGACAATGATATCACTATTTTGTACCATTCGGGGAAGGCCAATATGGTGGCCGATGCTTTTAGTCATCGGGCGGAGAGTTTGGGGAGTTTAGCATATCTTCCAGTAGCAGAGAGACCTTTGGCATTGGATGTTCATGCTTTAGCTGTCCAGCTTGTCAGATTGGATATTTCGGAGCCGAGTTGGGTATTAGATTGTGTGGTCTCTAGGTCTTCTCTTTATGACCGTATCAGGGAGCGTCAATATGATGACCCCCACCTACTTGTTCTTCAGGCCAGGGTTCAGTGAGGTGATGGTAGGGAGGCGACTATTAGTGATGATGGCATGTTGAGGATGCAGGGACGGATATGTCTACCCAATGTAAAAGGTCTTAGAGAGTTGATTCTTGAGGAGGCCCACAGCTCGCGGTATTCCATCTATCTGGGTGCTGCGAAGATATACCAGTGTTTGAGACAACACTATTGGTGGAGGCGAATGAAGAAGGATGTAGTTGGGTTTGTGGCTCGGTGTCTCAATTGTCAGCAGGTTAAGTATGAACATCAGAGACCGGGTGGCTTGCTTCAGAGGTTAGAGATCCCAGAGCGGATGTGGGAGCGGATCACCATGAACATCGTAGTTGGGCTCCCACGGACTTCGAGGAAGTTCGATGCTATTTGGGTTATTGTGGATCGGTTGACTAAGTCCGCGCACTTCATTCCAGTTAGCACTACTTGCTCTTCAGAGCGGTTAGCTGAGATTTACATCCGAGAGATCTTTCGCCTGCATGGTGTCCCAGTTTCCATCATTTCAGATAGGGGCAATCAGTTTACATCGCAGTTTTGGAGGGCTTTGTAGCGAGAGTTGGGTAATCAGGTTGAGTTGAGCACAGCTTTACACCCTCAGACGGACGGGCAGTCCGAGCACACTATTCAGATATTGGAGGTCATGTTGCGTACTTGTGTCATAGACTTTGGGGGTTCATGGGATCAATCGAACATTTAGATGGCTCTGTACGAGGCTTTATATGGGAGAAGGTGTAGATCTCTAGTAGGATGGTTTGAGCCGGGTAAGGCTAGACTCTTGAGTACAGACTTGGTCCAAGATGCATTAGATAAGTGAAATTGATTCAGGAGCGGCTTCGCACGGCATAGTCTAGGCAGAAGAGCTACGTGGACATGAAGGTCTGTTATGTGTCTTTTATTGTTGGGGAGAAGGTTTTGCTGAAGGTATCACCCATGAAGGGTGTTAAGAGGTTTGGGAAGAGGGGAAAGTTGAGCCCCCGATTTTATTGGGTGTTTTGAGGTGCTTCAGAGGTTAGGGGAGGTGGCTTATAAGCTTGCCTTGCCACCCAGCTTGTTGAGTGTGCATCCATTGTTTCATGTTTCCATTCTCCGGATGTATGTTGGCGATTCGCCCCATGTTTTGGACTTCAGCACGGTTCAGTTGGAGGGTGATATGACTTATGATGTGGAGCCGTTGGCCATTTTGGATCGCCAGATTCGGAAGTTAAGGTCAAAGGATAAAGCTTCAGTTAAAGTGCAGTGGAGAGGTCAGCCTATGGAGGAGGCCAGTTGGGAGACCGAACGGGATATGCGGAGCAGATATCCACACCTATTTGAGACTCTATGTATGTTGCTAGACACGTTCGAGGACGAACGTTTGTTTTAGAGGGGAAGGATGTAACGACTCGGCCGGTCGTTTCGAGAGTTATAGCCCTATTTCCCCCATTTCTGCTTCTTTTTGTGTTCTTCAGCTATATTGTGATATACCGGGTTAGTTGGGTCGGGTCCAGAGTGGTTTCGGAGTTAATTGAGACACTTAGTCTCTTTATTAGAAGCTTAAGTTAGAAAAGTCAACCGGATGTTGACTTATGTATAAACGATCTTGGATTTGAATTTTGATGGTTCTGTTAGCTCCATTAGGTGATTTTGGACTTCAGAGTGCGTCTGGAATGTGATTTGGAGGTTCGTAGTGGAATTAGGCTTGAATTGGCGAGCGTTGGTAATTTGGCAATTTTGGTCGATAGAGGAAATTTTGATATCGGGGTCAGAATGGATTTCCGAAAATTGGAGTAGGTTTGTGGTGTCATTTGTGACGTGTGTGTAAAATTTGAGGTCATTCGAACGTGGTTTGCTATGTTTCGGCATCGTTTGTGGAATTCAAAAGTTTAGAAGTTCTTAGGTTTGAATCCGGGGGTAATTTGGTGTTTTGATGTTGTTTTGAGTTATTCGAAGGTTCGACTAAGTTTGTATGGGGGGATATGATTGGTTTGTGCATTTAGTTGAGGTCCCGAGAGCCTCGGAGGTATTTCGGATGCTCAAAAGAAGGAAATTTTGGACTTGGGCTTGGCAGATGTTTCTGGTGTTCTGGTGATTTCGCACCTGCATTGGGAGGCCCGCAGATGCGAGGCTGAGACGCAGATGTGGAAGAAAGGAGTTTTGCTGTTTCCGCAGAAGCGGAGGGAAATGCGCAGGTGCGCGTCCCCAGGTGCAGGCCAGTGCATTAAGTGAGTTCCGCATAAGCGTAGTTCCCAACCACAGAAGCGGCTCCGCAGGTGCGGATATTGGACCGCAGGTGCAGTTTTGCTGGGTAGAAAGAATAAATAGAGGACTTCTAGATTTTTCCTCATTTTCAAAATTTGGAACATGGACTTTTGAGCTTTTAGAGTGATTTTTGGAAGGAAATTCGAGGGTTATCACTGAGGTAAGTTCCTTGAGCCGAATTATCCTTCGCTATGGTGTTTTCCCGTTGATTTCTCACCTAGTAGGGTTTTGAAGTGAAAATTGGGGATTAGGGCTTGGGATTTTGGAGAGTGGATTTGGGGGATTTGAGAGACCAAATGATGTCGGATATTGATGAAGTTAGTATGGAAAAACTCGTGAGTGAATGGGCTTTCGGATTTTGTGACTTTTGTCTGATTTCGAGCCGCCGGGTTTGAGTCGATTTTGGATTTTGCCACGTGAGGAGGTGTAGGACTTTACTTGGTTTGAGGTAAGTAACATTTTCAAACTTGGTTATGAGGGTTCGAGACCCCAAATTATACGCTATATGATTGGTATTGAGGTAACGCACATGCCAAGTGATGGGCGTGTGGGCGTGCACCGTGAGGATTGTGACCTGGGTGATTCCATGGCACCATTTAGTGACTCTATCGTGTTGATACCCATGTTTTCATCATGTGATAAAGTAGTTGAGCTGTAAATCATGCTAGATATCATGTTTAGGCCTTGTACAGGTATTGTTTGGACCCTTAGCGGTCATTTCTTGATGTCATCTCACTAGTTTTCATTCACTATTTCATACTCAGTCACGATCATGCATTTTGTATCATATCTCGGTCTCAGTTATTTATTGATTCATCATATCATTGTTCCGGGTTATTTTCATGACATTGTGAGCCCGTGGTGAGACTAGAGAGGTTGATGATTGAGTGAGGCCGAGTGCCTGGTTATGAGTGACAGTTATGGGATCGGGCTGCACGTCGTAGCGGTTATATTGATGATTATGATGGCGCTTGGGCTGTAGGAGCCCTTCCGGAGTCTGTAACACACCCCCAGTAAGCGCGTATGATATTATTGCGGGACAAATTTCCCTGGACATGGATTTGTCCGAAGTACGTGATACCTGGAGATGGATTTATCCACAGGGTTGGATTGCCCTTTTCCTCAGTACTGGTGACTTATAGTCAGTGTTGTATATGTTCCGGGATGGATTTCCCTGGGCCGTATGGCCATATACTGTACCGAGTGGTTGAATAATTGAGAGTAGAGCACATAGTGCATTTCATATAGTCTGTGCATTGGCATGCATAGATAGCTGAGTTGTATACCTTACTCTGTTTGAATATGCATTTCCTTTACTTTTTGAGCTATCTATTTGACTTGAAAGCATACCTACGTTTCTTCACATTTCCTTTAAGGAGACATTTCTCGGTGAACAACTTTTCGCTATCACGCATAATCATTCACCATGGTACACGGATTATGTTAACTACCTTGTAAGTGGAGTTTTCCCTCCAGAAATTCAGTTTTAAGCCAAAAAGAGGTTCCTGCACGATATGAACTTTTACTACTGGGATGAGCCATTCTTGTACAGACACTTCGCTGATCAACTAATGAGGAGGTGCATTCTTAAAAAGTAGGTGGAACATGTGTTATGTGATTTCCATTCCTCACCTTTTTTGGATCATCATGGGGGTGATAGAACATTTGCAAAGGTGTTGCAGTTGGAGTTCTATTAGCTAAGTTTATTCAAACATGCCTATGCATTTGTAAAGAAGTGCACCTAGTATCAAAGAATAGGAATAATCACAAGGAGTAATGAGATGCCTTTGACTAAGATCCTAGAGGTGGAGATTTTTTATGTGTGGGGCATAGATTTCATGGGACCGTTCCCATTGTCAAGAAGAACCAAAACATCTTACTAGCGGTAGATTATGTGTCCAAATGGGTAGAGGCCATTGCTATGATGACCAATGATGCCAAGGTGGTGGCCACGTTTGTGAAAAAGAACATATATTCTAGGTTTAGGACTCCGCGTAAAATGATTAATGATGAAGGAACACTATTTCAGTCGACTGTTGAATAACCTTCTATCCAAAGATGGGGTCCGCCATAGAGTCGCCATCATGTATCACCTGTAAACAAGTGGACAAGCTGAAGTGTCAAATAGAGAAATCAAAAAAATATTAGAGAAAATAGTTAGCGTGAATAGGAAGGATTCGACATAAAAGTTGGATGATTCCTTATGGGCATATAGAACTGCATACATAACACCAACTGGAAAATCTCCGTATAAGCTTGTGTATGGGAAGGAATATTACTTGCCAATAAACTTGAGCATAAGGCATATTTGGTAATCAAAAGGTTGAATATGGACTTAGAAGATTCGGGCGAGAGGAGTCTCTTACAATTGAATGAGTTAGATGAGTTCAGGCTGGACGATTATAAACACCAATCTTTTACAAGGAGTGAACAAAGAGATTGCATGACAGGGCGTATCCAACACAGTATTTTGAACTATGACAAAAGGTATTATTATTCAATTCCACGATCAAGTTGTTTTATGTGAACATAAAATTGAGGTGGTCGGGTCCATTTGAGGTGGTGGAAGTGCAATTGAGCTACGCATTTAAAATAGAGAAAGAACCCTTTTTCGTTAGTCGACAAAGAGTCAAGCATTATTAGGGAGATGTGATTGATCATCAAAGGACTAAAGTGATACTCGTCAATGAGTAGGCAAGGCCCTGCATCATACCGCAATGTTAAATCAAGCGCTTGTTAGGAGGCAACCAAATTTCATTGCTTTCGTAGAATTATTTTCTCTTTGTAATTAGAATGTAGAATAGTGTTTTGATTTTTTTTGTAGTCATATAAGTTGTAGGGAGGAGTGGTATTGGAATGTACAGGTGATATAATAAAATAATTGGTTCGAACGAGGATTAGTTTAAAAAAATAGAATCAGGAGACCCAGTGTCCAGGCCAGCGCCTCGCGCTACACTGGCGCTAGGTTTAGACGCAAATATTCACCCAGCACATAAGCAGCGCGCCTACCGTGGTGCCGAGGTAAGTTGTAATTTTTCTTTTTTTTCATATTTATTTTAAACCTCTTGACCCCGACCCATTTTTACTCGCATACTAACCCATCCCTAATATACATTTCTCTTTCAAACGTAAAATAAAATAAACCAAACCCCTATTCCCTCCCTCTCTCTCCCTGATCTCTCACTCTCTACCAGTGCTCTCCCTTTCCCTCTCTCACATTCTCCTCCTTGTCTCTAGGTATTTCTTTCTTTCTCCTTTATTTTGCTTTGTTTTTCTTTTTTTCTGTTTTTCTTTTCTATTCCCCCATTCCCCCAGTATTTCGTCCCCTCATCCCCTCCCGCCCCCGAGTCTCTACCCCAAATACCCCTAGTTTAGAACTTGAAATACTATGGTGGGTAGTATTCCATATGGGGAAATTGGATGGTGTGATTGTTGTTATTGATTTACATAAGGTAGTAAACTATATTCTCCACTATCTCGTTCAAATTTGAGAGGGTAATCTTGATACCCCATTGTTGGACTATGATGAACACACTTGATGCCCACCACATATTTTTGTAAATTGCTTGAGAGACAATTTCTTATGCCGGTGAAGTCCGAGTAGCCAAGCATTTATGTACGATATTTTGGGCTAAGTGTGAAGTATTTTGGGGTGGTTTGACAATGTGTGAAGATCGATAGCTTGAATACCATAGCCCGCCTACCCGCAATTTATGTGTAGCTTGTTTACTTAATTATATGATATATTTTAGTATAGTTTAGTGTATCATATTAGTTCTAAGTATTAGGGGCCCAAACTTCTCACGATTGAATCCTACCAGCCCTGTTATGCTCTATTTGAAGGATTTAATATGTACATTGTGTGATATGTAACATATGCTTGATTGGCATGGGGAAGTCTTGAGTACTCACTGCCATTGTTGTACAACATTTTTTGGTATGCTATGCAACCAATGTGAGTATTTTTCATAGGGCCTTCGTTCTACGTGTGGGGTCATCTACGGCTGAAAAGCTTGAAGATGGACAAGTTGCTGGAGTGTCCTGGGCATGCAAAATTGAGCATGGTCAAGGAATTATACGCAAATTGGAATCACAAAAAGGCACATTTCTTCGATTAGGGTAAAGGAATACCACTTGACATGGATGGTTTTTGCAAATTTGTGGGGGTAGACAGTTCGAACTCGAAGATTCTGTCGAAATTTGTGAAAAGCCCAAACTATACTATCATTCGTCACACACTTTGTGGTATAGATTCCAATACTAAGTAGACAAGGACAAAGGATGACACCCATAATGAGCTTCTAAGGGTGGACTTAAATAACACTGCCAAAGTGTGGTAGAATTTTGTGCAAGTAAGGCTCATGCCGGTGGAAAACAATACGACTGCACTTAAGCTCGGGTGTGCTTGACCTAATCTTTTATGATTGGAAGGACGGTCAATGTTGATGATATTATGCTTGGGGATATGTCCCGTACTCGGTTTGGGCGTAAGATAAGGAGGAATTTCTTTGGCAATCTTCTAAATAAATATATGTTGTCTCTTGAAGTGCCTGAGTTCCCAGGGTACAATGAGGTGAAGGGAGCTCATAAAAGTCTAATGGATATCACGACACAGTTGGACACTACTACCAAGCTGAGCACTGTAGCTAGGAATTAGCATGAGAAACACTTTAGCAGGTAAAACTATGGGTCATTGAACTTGATGATGCGTCAGCTTGGAGAGACTGATGATGAGAGAATGCATCGGAAAAATGAGTGCCCGCTTTCTGGGGCCTCAAAGGAGATGTTGGGGATTACGCCTAGCAGTCCCAATTACCCGTCTAAATGTGAAAGCTCCGATGATGGCTCGGATGTCGAGGGTGATGGTGATAATGAAGTTGTTGAGCCGATGGCATTGGTGTTGCTTGGTGAGGATGAGGATGAGTTTGAAGCTTGGGCCAGTGTGCATTTTGAGGATGACCAGCCTGAGTATGACCCCGATGGGTCAAATTAGCAGGGACTTTTTCTTTCCACCCTACCTTTGTTTTGCTATTTTATTATGCATCAGGGATTATGCATGTAATATGTGTAGGGTGGATGAATGACTTTCTGTGTACAATACTTGTGAATAATCGATAGCTTTTGTTAGTACTCATAATTTGTAATTTAGTATTTGTACAGTATTTAAAGTTAGTAGAAAAAATATGAAAAAGGAAAAAAATCAGAAAAGTTTGGACTTTTCTCCATAATGGATCTCTCGAACAACTTTCTTGAGGGATTCGAGTCTGATTAAAAAATGCCATAAAGTTTTCGTTTGTTTTACTAGTGGTAGTTAGGTAGTAATCCCCTTTGTTTTCTTTGGGCACCGGTTATTTTTCAAGGGATGCAATTTGAATCCGATTTTTTAATCTTTGTAGGAGTGGGATAGGAAGGGAAACCAGAGTTGCTCTATATACCTTTTGATGTGTTTGATGCTGGTATACTTCGGACATGGATTACGGTTTATCTTCTTGTTGTATTTTGTTTGGAACTTGATGCTTTAATTAAAAATGAATAACTTTCTTTGTGACGCCCTTCCTTGGTTTCTTGGCTCATATGTCATCTAGAGTGTTGTTGCTTAAATTTCTCAACTATGTGTTTACTTGCTTTGGCTTGAGGGTTGAACAGAGCCATCTTGATTGAGTAATGTAAAATATGTGATGTGAGGCTTAGTTGATATTCTATGCTATCATATGTAGTCTAGAACACGTCACGTTTGTTAATCAAAGGAAAATCATTAAGTTGTTCTAGTCTAGGAGATGACTTATGCATTTCTTTGCTTGATCATTGATTTACTTGCCAATTACAAATGAAATGTCTCATTATTAGCCCATTTGAACCTTTAGACCTTTTCTTTATTACATGCATCACAAGTTATCTCCTAATCTTCTTAATTCGTGCTAGTGAAGACATAGATGTACTCAAAGAAAAAGGTCTAAGTTGTGTATGGTTTGTGGCAAGGTTTTGAATTGGTTAAGAAGAATATGTGTTTGAAAGTTGAGTGTAGTGTATTAAAGTTCATAAGGGGGTTGGTCACTAATATCCAATTCTATCATACATGTCCCTCAGCATACATTACAATCCGGAGAGACCTAATCCTTGCTAGACTTGTCTAGCTTAAATTAGTAGAGATATACACTACATGAAAGCCTATAGTTCGACCATGAGGTGCACCTAAATTCCTTTACGAGAGTGAGTAATTTTTTGTTCAATTGTATGATGTCCTTAATTTATGTTCAATGTCAAACTTGAATGTGTGGACTATCTTTATATTCACTCTCTTGTTCTATGGCGAGGGCACATGGTCTCATGAAATATAGGTAATGTTATTAAAATTCTCTTGTTGGGTGAGTGCGCGAGTTAAGGATGCTTAGAGGCTACGAGTCTGCTTTTGAGGTGAGGTGGTTATAGGTAGGTTGTTTGAATTTTTTGAATTTGAATATTTTTACTTTGGAATATTGAGGATGGAAAGGATGTGAATTTCATATGCCTATGCTTAATTGACGGTATCAACCATAGTCAGAGTTATAGTGTATAATTAAAGGTGATTTGCTCCTCCATAATATGATGTGTAAAGTTGTTGGGGTGCAGTAATGAGTTACATTGCTTGAGGCCGAGTAAGCGTCTAAGTAAAGGGTGTTGATATCCGGCTTAAAGTATGTGTATTATATGTATGTCATCTAATATGTTACACGAATTATATGTATTTGCATGTGTATTCTAATGCATTGAGCTAAATTTTGGTGTTGTTATATATAAGAGTCACCCGAAAGCGATGTAGAACGAAAGGGCAAGAATTGAAGCAAAATGAGAGAAAATGAGAAGATTTCCAGGCTAGCGTTAGGGCAGCTTGATTTGCTGCCTAGGGCGCAAAAGACAGACCCAAATGTTTATTGATCTCAGCTCAGCACAACGCGCTACCTTTGGACGCTGAGTCTGGATGTTTCCTACTTATCTTGGGACTTGGTTTTGACGGCCCCACACGCTCCTAACTCGTATAAAATAAGTTCCAAACCTAATTTAGAGGGGGAGATGCTCCCAACTCATGTTTCCTTCATTCTTCTTAGTATTTTTAATCATTTAAACACTTGTTAAATTGTTTAGTAATATCATGAGTGGCTAAGATCCATCAGATATACCCATGAATATTTTTGTTTATCGTTAACTTCTCCTTGATTATAATTCGCTATCATATGGTTATTTCTTCAATTCTATTCTTAATTGCTTGTTTGTCAGGCCAATGATTAAGTTCTATCAACTATTTGGATTATGCTTGATAAAGCTATATTTAGATTAGAGAAGAGTTGAAGAGAACGTGATCTTAACTCTAAAGTAGCGGGCACATTGTGGTTGAGATAGGATTATACCTAATTACTATGCTTAATTAAATATTGTGATTTTTATGCATTCTTGAGAGATTAATTTCATAGGAATACAGGCGTTTATCTATTTCAGGCAGGCTCTTAGTAATTCGAGAGAGTACTACAAGTAGACATTACTCGATTAACTAACAACCATAAAGTGAATTGCATAAAAAGGGTAGTTAGCTAAAACAAAATAGGACTGGTGAATCGATCACAATCCTGGAATATTTATCACTATTGAATACACAAAACAACCAACTTTATGTTGTGCTGAATTAGTTAATTGTTAAATTTGCTTCTTTAGTTAATTGTAACAATACTCAACCATTGCTCGACTTGACTTAGTAACAATATGTGTTGAAATGAGTAGGTAGTTAACTCATGTACCTATGGGTTTGACACTCTGCTTATTATTATATTACTTGTTGATTACATATACTTGCATGTGCGTTTTGGAGAAATAATTAAAAACTTCTTTGTGTATTATTGAACTTTTTGATCTTCATGACTCATGTTTCATTTGCTTCTAAAACTATATGAGTGAAATTACCCATACTATAAATGTCACGCCCCAAAACCAAGGAGCGCGACCGGCGCTCAACCGAGTGAACACGACCGAGCAATCCTATTAGATTTTTTTTTACCCAAACTCATCCATGAATGGTGATAATATATATTTTCATTAATTAGACAAAAAGGTGATCATGTCTACAATACCAATTCATTACCAATAGTTTCATCATTTTTAAAGTCTCAAATGGAACAAGTAATACAACCACAACATAACATAGTTTGACTTTCCCAGCACCCATACACAACCCACACTATGTCTACGGAGCCTCTATAGATAAAGAAGAGTACTATGATAATACCGGCAACAAGGCCACGGCTATACCTCAAACAGAGTACACAAAGAACAAAAGATACATGACCCCAGGATGAAGTGGGGCTCATCAAGTCAGCTGGGAAGAAGGTGTACTACTATCACTGATCAATATCTCCTATTGCGGAACCACCTTCATCCATTTAAAGATGCAACACCCATGGCAAAAGGGACGTTAGTACTGTCGAATAGCACTAGTATGTATAACTAAACAAACTCTCAATAGAACAAATAATATTACAAGGAGGAATAATCATAAAATCAATGAAAGTCTCGAACAATACCAAAACATCAAGTTTCACGTAAATTCCCATATTTTTAGATTGGAGTTTCTTAGCACTAATATACTATTGTTCACAATACTATTATTCACAATATTATTATTTACAATACCAATTATTTATAATTCCAATACCACCGTACTCTTAGCATGGAGTCTGATAACGACCCGATCGGCTAGGCTATCTCATTAAAGACATCAACAACAATCACTCCCAATATCAATACTCCCGTACCTTTAACACGGAGTCCGATCACGACCCGATCGGCTAGGCTATCTTATTAGAGACATCAACCACGATCACTCTCAATGTCAATACCCCTGTACCTTTAACACGGAGTCCGATCATGACCTGATCGGCTAGGCTATCTCATTAGAGATATCAACTAGAGTCACAAATTCAATTACAATTTCTAGCACAATCACCACCATTTGTGCGGCATGATGTCCGATCACGACCCGATCGGCTAGGCTGTCTTATTCAAGACATCAACTATTTTATATCAATCAACGCATTTCATACTTCTTTCACATCTTTTCATTTCATTCGCACTAGTGGCCACAATTATAAAATTATTTTTTGCATGTTGGCTGTATTTAGTATTTAATGCTCACCTTTTCAATTTCAAACATCATCATCATCATCAACAACAAATAAAATTCAATTCAAGGTTTGTATTACACATGTGAGCAATTAAGAGTCTTAGGCACATAAGGATATTTCACAAAATTTGGCATAATAGCCTTCGTTTGAACTTGACTTGAAGTCGAAATATTATTAATGCACATCCCATATTTGAACACATCCTCAATTGATAATATAACATGAACAAAGAATTTAGGATACTTATTGAACATATATCTTTCAACACAAACTTACTCTGAATATCCAATTTTATAATGAATCACTCTGGTCTCACATAAATTACATGAATATTGTGGGATTCAATTCTAAGAGAAGAGTTTAGCCAACATACCTCAATGAACCTTTCTTAAACTCTAAAAATTTTTGGAATTCTTAGCAACTGCAATCTATTTTGGAAATATAATAAATTGAACCAAAATTAGGAAGATGATCATGGTTCTAGCTCATTTGAGCCTTTTACCAAACACTAGGTGTGCATAAGGTTACAAGGTCTTTTTATGGAGGATTCCATCATCCCACAACCCATTCTTTACCATTATTAGCTTAACAATCTTCTTACACCCTTTGATAACACATACATGCAAGATCATTAACTCTCATGCCCAAAAATTATCTTACTAATTACCCAATTCTAGACAAATTCGAAATTGTGGGTTAGGGTGTAGAATCTTACCTCTAGGATGAAGACCTCATGAGGATTCCATCATCCCACAACCCATTATTTACCATTATTAGCAAGAAATGAAGAACAATTGTTGAGGAACACCTTCTCACTCTATGGCACTATCTCTCACTCTAAAATGTCAATTCTTTAGTCAAAAATGGTCCATTGCATCTATTTAACGAAGTAGGGTCGGGTTGTAAAAATCCAAAAATGAAGGTCCGGAACAAGGTCTGCAATCGCATAATTGATATGCGGTCCGCATATCGGCCGCATAATTGGTGTCCAAAACTGGAAAAAATATTCCTGGGTCTGCGGTGACTATGCGGCCTGCATACCTGTTCTGCGGTCGCATAATGAACCGCAGAACCGTTCTGCAATCGCATAGTCGACCGCAGAATAGCATCCAAAATTGGCTCGTACCTGCCTTACTCTGCGGCCATTATGCGATTCGGAGAGTGATTCTACAGTCGCATAATGGACCGCAGAAATGCATTTTTTCGCCAAATATTTTTCTTTAACTCTTCAGTGCATTGTTCAACCCAAAAAGTCTGATCTTAACGAGCAAGCTCGCCGTGAAGAATTTCTTTAGTTCTCAACACGTAAAGCCAATTCAGCACCACGAAACATTATATTTCTTTTTGCAAAATTTTACGAGGCCTTACATTCTCCCCCACTTAGGATCATTCGTCCTCGAATGAGGGTCAAGGTTCACTATTAGCATCTTATGCAACTCAGTTTTCATACCACACACCATCAGCCCCAAATTTGACTAACTCCCTAAATTACCAAACATTTCGCCTGAGTTTCCCCTGTAACTAGACCTATCCACCTGTCAGAGCACCCCAAAAACACATCCTTAAAATATATATATATATAAACTAATGATGTAACATAACTCATAACAATACCAATTGTGGCCTCACAAGCAATTATATTACCATAAAAGGAACACGCTTATCATCAATGGTAAAATGATACATAATTCATAGAAAGTAACTCTTAGCATTTTCATAGATTACAACTTATATGTACATGGTTACTCAAACAAATAATTATACTTCTTCTTCATTTATTGCTCGGCCTCCCAAGTAGCCTCTTCAATTAGCTGGTTTCTCCATAACACTTTCACGGAGGCGATTTCTTTATTTTTTAATTTTCGGACTTACCGATCAATAATAGAAACTGGAATCTCTTCATAAGTTAATTTCTCATTAATCTCAATAGTATCAACTGGAACAATGACTATCGAGTCTCCAACTACTTTCTTCAACATGGACACATGAAATACCGGATGCACTAATGACATTTCAGGCGGTAGCTCAAGCTTGTACGTCTTTGAATTGATTCTCACCATTTTGCTTGGCAAACCTTTGAGGATATAGAGGGGAAGGATTAGGTGATTGTGTCTTTTCCTTTTGCACGACCAGTTCCGGTATGTCAATAACATGATTCGTAGATGGGTTCAATTCCTCTTGAGTCTTTTCCACATTGTCATTAATATCAATCCGCACTTAATCATGTGTTTGCACCACGTTGTTCAGGATATCTTCTTTGTGTACTACTTGATCATCATCCACAAGTTTCCTTTGACTTGAGGTGGGTGCATTCCCACCTCTTCCACATCTTGCCGTAACGACCATTGCATGCTCTGTATTTTTCCCAGTCTTTGGGTTCACCTCCGTATGAGAATTTAGAGCTTTAGAGATTTGCCCCATTTGCACTTCTAAGTTGCAGATCGATGTGTTGTGTGAGGCAAGTTAAGCATAGGAATCGGCATTCTTGTCCATCATTTGCTTGAACATGTTCTCAACATACCCCATTTCATTGTTTGAAGAACTAGGACCATGGGAAGGATAAGTAGGGGGGTTGCTCGGTTGTTGATACATCGGGGGCCTTTGAAAACCAGACCCCCCGATTGCCTTGATTGTTACTCCATCCACCTTGAGTGTTACCTCCCCAATTGCCTTGGTTATTGTTGTTGTGCCAATTCCCTTGATTATTGCCACCACTCCAATTTCCTTGATTGTTGTTGTTATTCCAATTTCTTTGATTGTTTCCACCACTCCAATTACCTTGGTTGTGAGAATTCCAATTTTCTTGATTGTTTTGAGGTCACCATTATTGTTGGCTTGGGCCTTGAAAGTTGTTTCTTTGCCCTAGAAAGTTGTTCACATATTGTAACTCTTCTTCTTGGTCATTATAAGAGTCATCTTGATCAAACCCACTATCTTCTTGCACAAAATTGTCCACTCTTTGATGCACTTGTGGACCATTTATTCTTCATTTGTTCACCATCATGCTTGCTCCCTCCATTGCATTGACTTGCCTCGGGTTTTGCACTTGTTGAAGTTGAGCCTTTGCCAATTGGTTCATGGTGGTAGTCAATTCGGCTATGGCTTGCCTGTGGTCATGCAACTCTTTATGAAGGTGAATCGCATTGGGATCACATTGTGGAATATTATCCCGGTATTTCCACGCCGATAAATTATCCGCCATTTTATCCAAAGTATCACATGCCTCCGCATAAGGAGTAGTCATGAAGTTCCCACCGGCAAGTTGATTCACTACACATTGGTTGGTTGTGTTGATCCCCCGATATAAAGCTTGTTGAATCGTGTTCTCCGTCATATTATTGTTGGGACACTCTTTAACCATTGTTCTATATCGTTCCTATATCTCGTGTAGTGGTTCATTGGACACTTGCTTGAATGCTAGAATTTCATCCCGAAGTATAGCCATGTGCCTGGGAGAGAAGTACTTAGAAATAAATTTCTCCGCCAATTCATCCCAAGTATGAATGGAATGATTTGTCAAACATTCCAACCAATCTAAAGCATTCCCCCAAAGAGATAAAGAAAAAAGCCTTAGCCTTAAAGCATCCTCAGAGACATTTGTTTGTTTACTCCCCCAACACGTATCCACGAACCCCTTTAAATGTTTGTATGCATTTTGACCCGAAGCACCGGTGAAGAACCCTTATTGCTCAAGCAAGGTGAGCATCAAGTTGGTTATTTGAAAGTTTTCTGTCCTAATACGGGGAGGGACTATTGCACTCGCATATCCTTCATTCGGAAACACCCGGTGTGGAGCCGCTCTTGGTGAAGGTTTGGGTGGAGCGGGAACATTGTCATGAGGCACTCGGCCTCGTCTATTGGCTTGAGGTTCAAGAGGAACCTCATACATTTGATCATCCTCAACGTCCACATCCCCCAAAGCAATGTTTTCGAGCTCATTGTTTGCCATGGTTGCACCTATAATTTACCAACACATTATTAACGCGGATGAAAAGTAGATATTCCAAAAACACACCCAAATATATAGCTAACACCGTTTTTAACTCCCCGACAACGGTGCCAAAAATTGACTATTGCACTCAATGCACACCTCAAAACAAAGTATGATACGGTCGATTCCAGTTGTAGTAACCCAACAAAGAGTCGGGATCGAATCCACAGGGAGCTATATGGGAGTTAGGAGTATATATTCAAATGCGTGAATTTGAACTATCTTAATTTGCACTTCCAGAAAATTGTTTTGTTGCTATTTCTATTTTAAAACTAAAGATTGCAAAGTAAAGAAATAAAACTAGGATAATTGTTTTTTTGTTTTTCAAATATATAAAAAGCCTAGGGCTATGACCATCACTTAGGTGTTCACCTAATGGGATAAAAACCTTAATACTTATTTTGCTGATCGGGGTGTATTACAGCTAGCAACTCTCAAATACCTACTCAATATCTCTCGGTCAGAGAGTATTTTTGCCCAATTTGGATTTCTCAAGTCCAAATGGGTATCACACAAAACGGTTGATAAAAGTTCAAGTCGGGTTATTACTATATCTAAGTTGAACCCTTTAATTGGGTTAATCAATCTCTCGATTGACCCAATTTCTTTTTAGCCAAGTTTTCCTAGACTAGGTCTCCCTTCCTCAAGTAGAATTAAGTCAAATAGGCATGAACTAATATTTTCAACCATTAATTCCATAAATTAAAGCATAAACAACACTAAATAATAAACACCCAATCATAAACAAGCACTAAATTAGATACCCATAAGGTTTACACACTTGGATTGGATCACAGCCCTAGTAAATATCTAGCTACTCATGCATGAAATTGAAGAAATAGACGAAGAAATACTAATTAAACTCATATTGTAAAGTTACAACGATAAAATCTATAGTTAAATACTCTAAAATATAGAAACTTCCAAAAGAGGCAAAGAAAAATGGCTACAGGACTTGCTGATGTCAGAAGTTGACCTAATTTTATGAAACTCGTCTACTTATACAAGGCTAGAAATTTGGGACAAAAATGCCCTACAGGGGGTTCTACGGCCGCATAATTCCATGTGCGGTCCGCAGAATTATTCATATTGCATGAGTTGGGGTTCTGCGGCCGCACAATTCTGAACTGCAGCCGCGACACAACATTTCTACGGCCTGAATAAGGCTTATGTGTTTGAGGAAAGGAAAATATTTAGCAGAAGAAGACATTTATGCGGCCCACTATGCGGCCGCAGAATCACTCTGCGGACCGCATAATGGCCGCAGAGTGAAGCAAAAAACTAGGCAAGTTTAGATGATATTTTGCGGTCTACTATGCGACTGCAAAACAATTTCGCGGGCTGCACATCGACTACAGAACATCATATGATTTTTCTGGAAGGAAGTTCTGCGGTGCATTATGCGACCGCAGAACAGGTCTGCGGGCCGTAGAACCACCGCAGACCCAACCCGTATTTTTTTAGTTTTGGGGCACCAATTGTACGGCCGATTTGCGGACCGCATAACCATTCTACGTTCATTATGCGACCGCAGATTGTGTTTCAGAGCTTTATTTTTCTAATTTTTGACCCGACCGTATTTTGATATATTGAGGTAGAGGGACTCTTTTGAAGCAAATATCTGATGTTTTAGAGAGAAGTGAGTGTATTTTAGAGAGAGAGAGAGAGAGAGAGAGAGAGAGAGGAAACCCTAGGTTGATTGTTCATCAATCCTTGCTCAAGACTTGGAGAATTTACAAGAAAAACTCACAAGATCTTCACCCAAGAGGTAAGGTTCAAACCCTAGTTTTCAATTTCGAGTTTGGGTATAAGATGGGTATTGGGAGTATGATTTCTGGGTGTGGGAGTTGTAATTTGTGCATGCATGTAGCTACGACGATGGTGGGGAGGAAATTTAACTAGTATGAGTAAACTCTTGGTGTTGAATTAGTTGTGGAGTAAAGGAAACCTTGTGGAAGAATTTTATAATCAAATTCGCACACCTAGTATTTGATAAAATTCTCCAATGAGATGATACCATGAATATCTTCCTAATTTATGTTCAATTTTGCTATGAATCTAAATAGATCGAAGTTGCTAGGATTTTCAAAACTGTGCAGTGAATTAAAGGAAGCTCAAGGCGATTTATGAAGGCTAAACTTTTCTCCTAGTATCAGAATTCCCGAATCCTTATAAAATTCTATCGTGTGTAGTCAAACTTGAAACGCTATTGATCTATGATGTTCAAGCTAGTAAATTGATTCTCAAATTGCATAACGTATCCGAACTCTCATGTGTTAAAGAATGTCTATGGTGACTTAATTATGTTATACCCTTTGTGGGAGGAAGGTATTATATGAAATCGATATGATTAAGCACTTATTTCTCATATGATGGAACCTTATGAACTTACATTGCTAAGGCCAAAGGTTCCAAATGGTTGATTTGAAAGGGAACTCTTTTGTACAAACGATTATAGTTTTGGGACACTAAAATATGGTATTGTGAATACACCTCCAACCGCATATATTGGGGTGAGGCGGCGGGGACTCTTTGTGTAGTGTTGCAGTATTGTGAGTACACCTCCACCCATATACATTAGGGTGAGGTGGCGGGGCCGCTTTGTGTAGAGTTCCTGGTATTGTGATTGCACCTCCACCCGTATGTATTGGGGTGAGGCGGCAGGGCCGCTCTGTGTAAATATAGTTGTAGAGGATCCCCGATTGGAAATTTAGAAATGTTATAGAAAGCTCTTAATAATTTGTTGTGGCTTTAACGGCTAATTAAGCCTTTTATTGTTACTATAATTAATCATAATTCATGTTGTATTTCCAATTCCTTGAATAGATGTTTTGGTTTTCATACTAGTACTATTTGACATGTACTAACGTCCCTTTTGCCGGGGGCGTTGCATCTTTAATGGATGCATGTGGTTCCACAGCAGGAGGCATTAATCAGTGATAGCGGTACACTCTTTTCCCAGCTGACTTGGTGAGCCCCACTTCATTCCGGGATTGTGCATCTTTTGTTCCGTGTGTATTATATTTTGAGGTATAGCCGGAGCCTTGTTACCGACACGATCATCGTACTCTTTTATATCTATTAGAGGCTATGTAGACATGGTGTGGGTTGTGTATTGGTGTTGGGAAAGTCAAGATAGTAACGTTGTATGTGCGCATGTTTGAGACATTATAAATAAAGTAACTAATGGTGATGGAATTAGTGTTGTTCATGAACCCTCTTGTTGGTAATTAATGAAATGTATTCTTCTATTTATTATTGGGTGAGTTGGGTAGACGACAATGTGCGGGCTTGCTCGACTAGAGTTACTCTATTGAGCATCGGTCGCGCTACCCGAGGTTGGGGAATGACAATTGAATTACGAGATACGTGTTTACAGTTTAGTACATGCACATAATGAATATAATCTTTATGATTCTCAAATAACTCGCCCACAGCTCAAAGTGTTAAGGCTCGGCCTATTATACATATATTTATTTCAAAATCAAATTCAGTTATTACTTTAATTAATTAAGTCGGCAGAACGAGTTCAAATAATTTAGTTATTACATGATATAGTCCTAAGTCTACCTGGACATAAACATGCTTTAGCTATGTACGAACTCTCGTCACCGCGTGCGTATGTAGCACCCAAAACTAGCTGCACATAAAAATAAATATCAGGTAGGGGTTGTTTCTCCCTCACAAGGTTAGACAGGAGACTTACCTCGCTCTGAAGTTCCATAACCGGCTCCAACGCCACTCAAACACCTCAACCAGATGCCCGTCTCTTCAAAACTAGTCAAACAACGTGCAAACCAATCAAAATATACTCCAAATGCTCATAAATAATCAATCCCCAACTCCGCTCTAAAAGCCAACAAAGACAACCCTCGAGCCCGGATTTCGAAAATATTTAAAGATAAACTTTATCCATAACACCATGAACTAAAATATATAGCTTATTCCAAATTCCATGTCCAATTTCGTGGTCAACACCCAAAAATACCAATTTCTAGGTTTTCTACCAAAAATTCCAAATTCCTACTAATTTCCATGTTAAAATCCATATACAAACCATGTATTTAACTTATGATAGGTGGGAGTCATTTACCTTGTGTTGCTTGATAAAAGTATTCCCTTGAAGCTCTCCAAAATTACCCCAACCAAGTGAAAAAGAAAGAAAATGGGCCAAATCCCATTGTTTTTTTAAAAATCCCCACCACGACCCCGTCCAAAGATACCAACACATCCCACAACACGATACAGACTTAGTTGAAACCTCGAATCACGTCAAACAACATCAAAAATACAAATCGATGGCCAAAACCTTTCTTTCAACTTCCAACCTTCAAATTTCGCCGAGCGCGTCCGAATGACACTTAAACATCCCGGAATGACGCCAAACTTTACGTGTAAGTCACAAATCACGATACGAACATATTCCAAGGCTCGGAACTCCAAACGGATATTGATAGCATAAAAATTCAACTTCAAACCAAACTTATGAAATTCTAAAACTTTCAAAAATGCCAACTTTCCATAATAAGCGCTAAATTGCTCCCGGATGATCCAATACACAACTCGAACATTCACCCAAGTCCTAAATCATCATATGAACCTATTGGAACCTTTAAATCCTGATTCTGAGGTCATTTAGTCAATAGTCAAACCTTAGTCAATTCTTCCAACTTAAAGCTTTTGAAATTAAAATGTTCTTTCCAAATCAATCCCGAACTTCCCAAAAGTCAATTCTGACCCCACATACAAGTCATAATACCTGAAGTGAAGCTACTCAAGGTCTCAAACTTTCGAACGACGCGCTAGAGCTCAAAACGATAGAACGGGTCATTACATTCTCCCCAATTTAAAAATACATTCATCCTCGAACGTGCTAAGAAATGTTGCGGAGTTGTCCAAAATCACTATTTAACACCTCGGGCACCTACCCATGCCACCACAACCCAGTGGAGCACATTAGCTTGAGCCAGACCTAAGATCCTCCCTATAACCTTAGCTAACAAGCTGTAGAACCAAATTCCAACTTCTGAGTATCTTTACAAGACCAGATTCTAACAAACGTGCACCGTGTCAATCAACACACACTATACCAAAACACGATCATGCACCTATGTTGAAATCACACCCTGCACCTCATAAGTGGGTTGCCCATAATAACATCCTCCGACCACACTAGCTAGAATATCACTAATATGATGCCCCCAATACATCTCATGATGCATATCAGTTCTGTTCCAACCTTCAAAATACTGCCACGACGGCACAGATGTGTAGAAACTAATAACCGCCTGCCGAATCAACAAATCACGGAGAATCTCCTCCTATCAGGACCATTACCTCATTCTAACTGTATAATGATATTTTCTTTTTAATGTATCTTATATAAGTCTGATTGCACTGATCTCAGGTCCAATAACCTCATCCCACCCAGTACAAGTTGCTCGGGAAATAAGCCACCTCAAATACCATCCAAAATCTCATATGATGCCATCAAAGCAACAACAAGCTACAACTCGAATGCGATACATAGGGAAAAATGAACTCTGGAAAAAGAATCACTAGGCCCGCCTAACGAATACAACGGCTGAAGAGATTCCATGAACCTACCTCAAGGATGAAAATAAGGCACACAAAACTAAGTGTAAGGAACTAGGCTCAACATCTCACTGGTGCAGCATGCAACATGATCCAACAATATACTCGTGGCGGCGTGCCACCTGATCCGCACATAACAATCAAGAAAAAAACACACGTCAAGCCGTAACACTTGTACTTACGAAATAATCGAATATCGACCACAAGAACTTCAAGTGCACCATACAAATCCTGGGGAGACGGATAGCACCATATGCTACGAAACCCAAGCACACTAAGGTGCGATATATGATATGCATCTTGAGAGCCACCCTGCTCATATAACACCGCAAGCTACATGGGACCTCAACACATGTGCGAATAACCAAATTGTGTCACAACCCACATGGCACAATAGAGATTTACATGGAATAGCTGACGATGGGAATAATATCCATTGCCCGATGAATCCTTCATAGCAATGCTATGTCGAATGGACACATCCGACCTAATGTAGAGCACACATTCACATTAGACCCACCAACTGACCTCAAACCAATTCTTATCATACCACAGTGGGCCAATAACTTTCCAAAGATCTACAATGGCCCTATTCATGACACATAAGAACAACCATCAAATCCCAAACAAACTCACACGGTCCACAGCCCAAGGAATAGAACGCCTTTCAAGCATAAACTCTCACATTAGCGATAGTACCAGAATCTCCATACTTGATCTCAATCCATAACCATCAAGTGACTAAAATGTCACACTTATACAAATTTCCCCTTAGGGTATACACCCACAACCTTCCACACCATGTAGCGAAGTCTGCACATCCATACGACTAATCTGTAGAGCAATTCAAGAACCCGCAAATCAATACACAATGCTCCTTTCACAGAACACCATTCTCAAGCGACACTAAGATAAAGCCAGCTCACTCTAAACATCTAGATTCTCCCCTGCTCATCCGAGCTCATGACATTCCCATCACATCGAACTACAACCTCGATCCTCTACCTTCAAATTCCTATAACGCACACTTCACCTATCATGTTGTTATGCGAGAATACATGAATTCATCATAACCCCTAAACTACCAGTAGAATAAACACTTCATTCCTAGAAACCTTTCACTTAGCTCATTTCAATAGAGCTAATGCAACACGCAACTGAATTCCCAAATCGCAAAAAATACAAACCTCAAGTCATGATCTAAACCGACATGACTCCTCTGAAATCCATTTACACAACAAGACCATTTAAATCAAATACCTCCCAAATCAACCAAGTTGTGGTGGATGTCAAGCCCACACGTACAACTAAACACCACATGTATAACTTTACACGCCGAAGGATCTTATCATTGCAACAATCATGTTGATTCAACCATTATTAACTGACCCAACATCTTTTTATTTACTCTAGACTTGCCTCAGAAATAATAATACCTCCATTCAAAGCATACGAACACAATCTGCACTCATCCCCTGTGACCCAAATCACGAGACCATGTCGTCTCGAGGCCCATGAACCATCTCACACCCTTCTCAAGCGTACAATAACAACTCCAACAGGTACACCCATTTTTGCAAGACCTTCCACGAATCCAAAGCTATTTCCTCATTTACTCCAATACTGCACTGCATACCTGATGATGACATAGAACATTCCAAGTTCCGTTCGCAATCCACTACGAAAACTCTATCCTTAACCACACAACGGACTCGTAATTCTTGAACCCACTAGGATCGTTGTTGAGAGTCACCCACTCTGACCTGGCCCCGAATATAATCAAACTTCAATGATCTGCTTGCACATGAACACCCTCTCAAAGAAGCAATCGGCTGTATTCTTTTCCTTGTACATTACATCCACAAGAAGAATAAACTCTGAGTCCTCCCAGACCTGCACCTCAATCGATAAAGTGAAGTATAGCACACATTCATCAAGTTCCTTGCTCGAACTACTCCTGATAACTTCTTTTCTCAGTCATAAATAATCCACCAACACATCGATAACCAAAAACCACACAAGAAGACAACCACGCGATCCAATTGTAGACGGTGGGGCTCCCCCACTTAGATTTAAGCTACCATCAAATAACATAGAGCCCACAACGATTCCTCCTTCTCAATTACCATGATCTCGTACCAGTAACCCGCCAAATTTCTCGAAGTCTTTTGTTAAGCCTTTCATGAACATTTTGAATCATCCGTCACAATCACATATTCTACCTTTCATGCAACCGCTAATCTTCTCATAGGAGATAACCCACCTGTGGAATTCTATGCCGACATCTTCCAACGGAGCTGCTCTGGTTGCAACTGAAAGTTCAACAATACCTTCCAAACTCAAGTCATGTTGCATCTGAAACGATAATCAAATCTTCACCCCCTCTTCATTTCAAGCAAACTCCTTTCTGCCATATTAAATCTTTCTCCGTACAGTAATCACCATTCCAAATACAATCCGTAGACCAAATCACCTTCCACCATGATTCCCAAACCGTTCTACACTTGCTATCCTATCACAGAATCCATTTGTTATTCTGCCCCTGTTACTTCAGTTAAACCATGTCCTTTAAGCAACTTCTCGACTACTGTTGTTCATACATGACCTGGTAGTAATTCAACCACCGCGAGACACCTCCCACCATGTCCTTCCTCATCATTCGCTGCCCAAATGCCACCTCAAATTAAAACCCATCTCTGTAGCACCTGAACTAGTAAATTGCTACCAACTCTAAACCTACTGGAAGATCATCTTTCTCGAGCCATCAACATTAAAACTACCAATTCAATTCAAAACCGACACACACCGCTATCTCTGAAAACTGCGCCTTGGGCACCATTTCACAACACCCTACCCCGAAGGCAAAAATCAAATAAGACCATAACACCGACGAATCATTAATGCGTTCAAGAAAGGACGACGACACCGCATCACAATGAAAATAACCACACTCGAAGATACCAAGTCTCATTACTCCATCAACCAAAACCTGAACATCCATAGTCTGATTGCCTTTCCTTTGCTGGAATTAAATGTTGAAGCTCTAAATCATGCACTGAGAAATCCTTCTATAGATCCATTCACTGTCGTGATCCATAAATAAGCACTCTACCATTACACAAACTCGGGGCGATGACAACTCATGAATATCATAGCAATCCGTGCGTAGCCTCAAAACCATAAGATGTACAGATATTGAACTGAAACGATAGAACACCCTTTAACAAGGAGACAATAATAATGTGCCCGGACACGTAGGGAAACATATCCTGCATCACGTGTGCAGTACTAATACAACTCCTAGGCGTCCAATTGACAACAAGCGCTTTATGTCGCATAAGATTGAGTAGGAAGGATATAGCACAAGCCTCAATGGAATCAGACCGCACAATGAGGAAATCAAGAAGGGAAGTGCTCTTAACAACACTGTAGCCTCTCGAATATAAGTACAGACGTCTCTGTACCAATCCGCAAGACTCTACTAGCCTTGCTCATGACTCATGAGACCAATGTGAACCTAATGCTCGAAAAATCAAGTTGTCACGGCCCAAAATCCACTATAGGTCATGATGCCGCCTAACATCGCCGTCAAGAAAGCCAACGATGATTTATCAATTTATTTACTTATTTTACTACTTTCGAAATCATAATCTCTATTGCGTAAATAGTATAAAATGGAATTTACATTGTAAAATGATAATAACTATGTGAACTACAATAACGAACAACCAGTAGGAACCCCCATGACCTAGTGTCACAAGTGCATGACCATTTTATAGGGAGTACAATAATAATACAATATCTGTCCCGAATGTAATAAGACACAATAAAATAACTAGTACAATGGAGACTCGGTGGACTGCGATGCGTAGCCTGGAATGTAGCTTGCATGAAGTCTCCTCAATTGATGTGCCTACATTCCAAGTTTATCATCAAATGAACCTGTCAGATCATGCACATTTAGTGCAGAAGTGCAGCATGAGTACGTAAATCAATGCGTACCCAGTAAGTATCTAGCCTAACCCCAAAGAAGTAGTGGCGAGGGGTCGACATCGACACTTACTAAAGGTCCAATAAATAAATATAATAAAACATAAGCAGGTATGAAGCATACGGCAATAATGTGGTAAATCTATAAATTACATAATCTTCCAATTACTTCTTTAAAGCATGAATTTCTAGATCTTGTATTCTACCTTAACAGCTCAGAAAATGTCAAGTATCAATCTCAAATAATGAAATACCATATAAAATGATGGGCATCAGTAGAAGGTTTATCTCGTGAATATTCGGACTAATAACGTTATAACGCACGATTCCGCTGAGGCCGTTCGGCCCGTTCCAGAATAATGTGTACACTGCCGAGGGTTGTGCGGCACGAACCATAGATACATCTATATATTGCCAGGGCGTTCGGCCCTCTCCACAAGAAAGGAAAGAAGTTATTGAATTACGAAACACGTGTTTACAGTACATTACATGCGCATAACAAATATAATCTTTACGCTTCTCAAGTAACTCGCCCACAACTCAGTGTTAAGTCTCGGCATATTATACATATATTTAATTTGTACATCAAATTCAGTTATAACTTTAATTAGTTAAGCAAGCAGAAAGAGTTCAAATAATTAAATTATTACATGATACAGTCCTAATTCTACCCGGACAAAAACATGATTTAGCTACGTACAGACTCTCGTCACCTCGTGCGTACGTAGCACCACAACTAGTTGCACATAACAATAAATATGACCTAGGGGTAGTTTCCCCTTACAAGGTTAGACGAGAAACTTACCTTGCTCTGAAGTTTGATAATCGGCTCCAACGCCACTCAAACACTTCAACCCGATGCCCGTCTCTTCAAAACTAGTCCAACAACGTGCAAACCAATCAAAATATACTCCAAATGCTCATAATTAATCAATTCCTAACCATCACCAACTCCGCTCTAAAAGCCAACAAAGACAACCTTCGGTCTCACGTGCTCGAATTTCGAAACATTTTGAAGATAAAATTTACACATAACACCGTGAACTAAAATATATAACTTATTCCAAATTCCATGTCCAATTTCATAGTCAAAATCCAAAAATACCAATTTATAGGTTTTCTACCAAAAAATTCAAATTTCTGCTAATTTCCATGTTTAAATCCATATACAATCCATGTATTTAACTTGTAATAGATGAGAGTCACTTACCTTGTGTTGCTTGATGAAAATCTCCCCTTGAATCTCTCCAAAATCTCCCCAACCAAGTGAAAATGAAAGAAAATAGGCCAAATCCTGTTTCTTTTATAAAAATCCCACTGCCTATCAAATATTCCGCTTTTGCATTCCAGAAGGTTGCTTCTGCGACAACCGCTTCTACGGCTCCAAGTCTCACACCTGCGAGAACCCAAATCTAGGTCGTCGACCTCTTCTATGGCCCTTAGGCGCATCTGTGCCCCCGCTTCTGCGGTGCCCACTCCGCAAGTGCGATCCCACTTCTGCGAAGAGATGACCGCATCTGCGGTCCCAACACTGTCCAACGAAACCCGGTCCTGCGCTTGCCTTGCCACTTTTGCAGCATCACACCTGCGGCCCTTTTTCCGCAGGTGCGGTTGCACCAACAATTGGCCAAAACCAACATTCCTTAGTTTCAAATTTCAATCTGATTCAATCCAAAACTCACCTTAGCCCCCTCCCCCCTTCCAAACATACCAACACATCCCACAACACGATACGGACTTAGTCGAAATCTAGAATCACGTCAAACAACATCAAAAATACAAATCGATGGCCAAAACCTTTCTTTCAACTTCCAACCTTCAAATTTTGCCGAACACATCCGAATTACACTCAAACATCCCGGAATGATGCCAAACTTTACGTGCAAGACACAAATCATGATACGAACCTATTCCAAGGCTCAAAACTCGAAACGGACATTGATAGCATAAATATTCCACTTCAAACCAACCTTATGAAATTCAAAAACGTTCAAAAATGTCAACTTTCCATAATAAGCACAGAATTGCTCCTGGTTCATCCAATACTCAACCCGAATATATGCCCAAGTCAAAAATCATCATACGAACCATTCAATTCTTCCAACTTAATTCTTCGATTCGGAGGCCGTTCACTCAAAAGTCAAACCTTAGGCAATTCTTCCAACTTAAAGCTTTCAAAATTAAATTTTTCTTTCCAAATCAATCCAGAAATTCAATTACGATAACATGTAGAAGTCATAATACCTGAAGTGATGCTACTCAAGAACTCAAATAGCCGAACGATGTGTTTTAGCTCAAAATGACTGATCAGGTCATTACATCATAGGTTTGACCAAGAGTTGAATTTTATATTATTTGACTTCAGTTAGTATTCTGGGAGTTTGGATAGGTTTATTTAGTGGTTTTGGACTTGTGTGTGAAGGTTGGATGGAATCGGTAATATTTGAGCATGATTTAGACATTTTTGGCAAAGTTGGAATGTTTGAAAGTTAAGAGATAGATTGATTGTTGATTATTGGTTTTGATATTAGTTGAGGTATTTTTAGTTGTTGGATAAGTTTAGATAATGTATTTGCACTTACTAGTTCAATTGGACGGGGTCCCGGGAGGCTCGGGTGTGTTTCAGAATGATTTCAGGGCATTATAGTAAATTTGAGCAGTTCTGCTTCTGATGCTTCGCACCTGCGCATGTGTGATCGCAGGTGTGGACTCGCTTCTTTGAGGATTTGTTTGATGTTGCGAAGAGGAGGCATTCTAGGGCTTGTTTCTTCTGCGCATGAGGAAGCGCAGGTGTGATACTACGCCTCTGGTGTTGTTGTTCGCGGATACGAAGATGAGGCTAGAGTTGGGAGTCCGCTTTTGCAGAGCACGTGGCACATATGTGAAGGGTCTTCTATGAGTATTTTTGCGCACCTATGGTGTCTTAGATGTGGAGGATGATCCACATATGCGAGGTCGCAAGTGTGATATTTATGTCCGCAAATGCGATATCACTGACAAAAGGTTCTATTTCGAGGGTTTAGCTTATTTTTATTATTTGGAGTTTTGGAGCTGATCGAGAGGCGAGTTTTAGGGAGATTTTCATCACCACCCTGGGGTTGTACACTTCTTTTGATGACCCGATAGGTCATTTTGAGTATTAGCTCTTAATTCTGTATCCCAAGACTTTTCTTAACTTCGTTTGATATTTCTTGGTTTGTGTGCGTAGTCCGTATCGCTTTTTGAAAAGCTTTTATGTGGAAATTTAAAGAAAATATGATTTTTGGCTTTAAAAATAACATGAGTTGACCACGGATAATATTTTATGAAAATGATATCGGATTGGTATTTTGACAATTTCGGTTGGTCTGTATCATGATTTTGAATTTAGGCGTAGTCCCGGAACTAAAATTGGAGGTCCCTAAATTAATTTAACTCATTTTTCCGAAAACTAGTATTTTGAATGTATGAAAATTTACTAAGTCTGACCGTAAGTTGACTTCATAGATAACGGGTTCAAAATGTAATATTGAAACTTGGAATAGGTCTGTATCGCTATTTGAAACTTGTCTGCAAAATTTGGTGCAATTCGGGATTGATTTGACATGATTCGGACAATTAGATGTGATTCTAGTGTTCTTGAGTTTTACTTTAAAATATCTTTCGTTTTGAGGATTGATTTGTAGATTTAGATGTTATTTTGTTTATTTGATTACGTGACCAAGTTTGTGTAATGTTATTACACTTATGTGCATGTTTGGTTCGGAGCCCGAGGGGCTCGAGTAAGTTTCAGATGTGTTTTGGATGAGTTTTGCTAGTGTGAAGATTGCTGGTACAATACAAGCTTTGGTGTCTGCTGCAGATCTTGCATTTGCAAGGTCTAGTTAGCAATTGTGAGCCTCACTTTTGCAAACAAGAGTTTGCATTTGCGAGCACGGCTTGGGATTGGGTAACCTTGCATTTGCGAAGGAATGGTTTGCAATTGCGGAAAGCTGAGGATCGCATTTGCGATCACTTGGTCGCATTTGCGATATCTGGCAAAATAGTACTTCTTCACAATTGCGAATATTCTGGTCGCATTTGCAAAGGTGATAACTTCGCATTTGCAAAGGTGATAACTTCACATTTTCGGTTATTTTGTCGCATTTGCGATTGATGTGTCTATGAGGCAGGGTTTGCATGTGCGACCCTTGTCTCGCTTTTGCAATGTTCGCAGTTGCGAACATGACTTCGCAATTGCGATAACTGCAGTTGGGTAAAAGAGGAAAAAAATTAGAACTTAGCTTATTTTACACCATTTCTCAACCCTAAACACTCTAGAGGCAATTTTCCAAGAGACTTTTCTTTCCAAATTCATTAGTAAGTGACTTTAATCCATTCCTTTTCAATTACCCATTACATTTTATGAGATTTCAATATCAAATTTAGGATTTCCATGGTAGAAATTAGGGATTTGAGTGGAATTGGGAATTGCTTGTAAAATTGAGATTTAGACCTCAAATTTAGGGCAGATTTTGAAACAAATCACATTACCGGGCTTAGAGATGAATGGTTAATCGGGTTTTGACCAAGCATGCCCGGGGTTGACTTTTGTTAACTTTTTCAAAAATGATCAAAATTGATCCTCTTTCATTAGTAGGTAGTTTCTGAAGCTTATTTTGAATCATTTGGTCGATAATTTGAAAGATTTGGTTGGTTTGGAGACTTGTTCAAAAGGCAAGGCCATAGTTGATTGATTACTTGAGTTGTAGAGTGAGGTAAGTGTTGGGTATAACCTTGATTTGAGGAAATTAGGGAACCTTGAACTACGTCTTATGTGAATTATGCGGGAACGACGTGTAAGCGAGGTGATGAGTGTATATACGCTTCATGATACCTTCTTCCATGTTTGCGTTGTTTCATGATATATCTTGTTTCATGCCTTAATTACTACATGCTTTATTGACTTCTATGTCATAATTGTTACTTGTCATTTAATTATTCTTGTATTAAATTGTCCATCCCTTCCATGACTCCATGCTTATTTGCTACTTGTCTCTACATGCTTTACTTGCATATCTAAATTGCCATGTCTTACTTGCCTTATAGTTTTGTAACATTTGTTCCTTTCTATAATGTGGTTTCACTTGTATGAATTGTTTAGTTGATAGATACCGATGACTCGGTAAGGTTGAGATATTCGAGTTGTTAGAGATTCTTTGCTTATTTATTATGTGATTCTTCATTGCCTCGTATTTACTCTCTTGATGTAGAAATTCTTATAAATTTTGGTTGTTAAATTGCTATTGTTGATTGAAATTGTTTGGGGAGTGGGTTGCACACCGCAGCGGAAATTGAAAGGTAATGAATTGATTATGAATTGATTGATGAAGATATGGTTGGATCGGGTTGCGCTCCGCAACAGATTATATATGTGGTATTTGTTTGTGATTGTTGGATTTGCCTCCGCATTTTGAGATGAGTTTATCAGACTTGTTATTCTGGGCTCTCTAGTATTTGGATTTCGAGTGCATTTTCTTGAGTAAACTGCTGTATTTCCATTCATGCTTTTCCTATTATTATTATTATTGCGTACAGGTTATTGTAACTAACACGTCTTACCTCGTCACTACTTCGTCGAGGTTTGGATCGGCACTTAAAGAGTATATGGTGTTAGTTGTTATAACGACATGACTGGTCATTTTGAGCATATCCACTTCGCTTGGTGGTTTGAGGGCATGAGTAGCTTCATATAATATATTATGACATGTGTGTATCATCGGTTTCGGTTTTCGGATGATTCGGAATTAGTTTGGAAGAATGAATTTCGTGTTTGAAGCTTTAAGTTGGAAGAGTTGACCAAGTTTGACTTTTGAGCGTTTGACCTCGGATCAGAGTTTTGATGATTCTGTTAGGTTTGGATGGTGATTTTGGACTTTTTCATATCCGAAATTGCATTTGGATATTTTTAGAAGATTTCAGCTGCGAAAGTTGGAAATTTGAATATTTGGAATTTCATAAGTTTGATCAGGAGTTGACTTTGATGATATTGGGCTCGGATTGTGGTTCCTTATATTGGAATAGCTTCGTTATGTCATTTGGGACAAGTGTGCGAAATTTGAGGTCATTTTGAGTTGATTTGATATGGTTCGGCACGAGTTTTGAAAGTTCAAAAGTTCATTAAATTTGATTTGAGGTGCGATTCATGGTTTTAATATTTTTATGCTTGATTTGAGGCCTCGAGTAAGTCCTTATTATTATATGGGGTGTGTTGGTATGTTCGTACGGGATCCCGAGGGTTCGGGTGAGTTTCGGATAAGTTTGGGTTGTGTTACGCTCATTTTTTTATGTTTCGACGTCGTTTCTTCAAGCATAAATGGTACCAAACATGCAAATGAGCTTTCATTTCTGTTTTTATTGAATAATTAGATCCGTATCACAATTATGGAGCCATAGAAAAAAGAATCGTCGAATTTGTACATTGTATGAGGGAGTTATGCTCATTTTAGTGTCGGAGAACAGAGCTGGTGCAGGTTCTTCGCAAATACGAAGTTGGGTCCGCATCTGCGACCACGCTGGTGCAAATATTGGTCCGCAAAAGCGGAAATGACAGCTGAAAATGCGCTGGTGCGGAGTTTTTGTCACAAAAGCGAAAATCTCTGGGTATAAAAAAACAGACTGCGTTCTTTTGGTATTTTGAGCATATCTTGAGTTCTAGAGCTCCAATTGAGGTGATTTTTACGGCGTTCTTCTCATATATTTATGGAGGCCCATATAAAACTAAAATTGTTATTTTAATATGATCACAAAATTTCAATTTTAAATTAATCCATATTTTGATTGGAGAATTGGGGGGTTTTATCGAAAACTTTTCTAAAGTGAATAATTGAGTTTTAAACACCGATTTAGAGTCAGAATTGGATGAAATTAGTATGGTTGGACTTGTAATAGAATTTGTTGTGGGGTTTTGTTAGTTTTTGTAGGTTCTGAGATACGAGCCCGGGTTTGACGTTTTGGTTGACTTTGGGTTTTTGATTAAAGATTCCACCTTTATCGATTGGGTTTGTTTCTTTTGGTATTATTTGATGTTCTTGAGTTACTTTCGGCTATTTTTGAACCGTTCGAAGGTCGGTAAGTGCGGGATGGCATTTCTAGAGTATTGTCTGATGGTATGAACCCCTGAATACGCGTGTTGTGCGTTCGATGTTGAGGTGACGCACATGCTAGGTGACGGACATGTGGGCGTACACCGTGAGAATAATGAGTCGGTCGATTTTGTAGTATTACATAGTTATCAAATATTGTTTCTATCCATGAAATTCCTACGTGTTAGAGTAATTGAACCGTGATCCATGTTAAAAATTATGTCTATGCTATATATTGATTTTGTTGGGGACCCATTGAGGTCCTTTTTGCTGTTGAGTTATCTTCTTAAATTGTAATTACATACTCAGTCATATTCATTTGTTTGCATACCATATTTCAGTGTCTATTATCAGTTGTTGTCACATCATGTTAACATTGTTTGGGTTGATTGGTATAAGATTTGTGAGCCCGAGAGACTGGAGAGATTGATGACTAAGTGAAGCCAAGGGCTTGATTGTGACTGATATTTATGGGATCGGGCTGAACACTGTAGCAAGCTTTGTTGATTCATGTCATGATTGGCTTATATTAGTGCTTGGGCAAGATACGCCCCTCTGGAGTCTGACATACCAGCAATGAGTGCAGGTATCGATGAGTGCGAGTGCCGAATGATTGGAAGTTGTTGAGTGATTGAGAGAGTTAAGTGATTGAGAGTGTTTAGTAATTGGGAGGTGATGAGTGATTGAGCGTGCTGATTGAGGTTGAATACTCCGAAAGCATGAGCCTATGAATTTAACCTTGTGGTGCATTACATTTGACATGCATACTTGGCATGTAGTAATAGATATGTGTTCCCTCATGCTATATGGTATTGTGACATTTACGACTTCTCATACACATTGACATGTGGGCATAGAGATGTACTTTCCTCACGCTATCTGATAATGGAGAATCTTATTTGATGTTGGATGTTTTTGGGAAAGAAATCACAGTTTTTCTGACATACTCACACTTTGGTGACTTCGGTGAAAAAAATGGTTTTACCGCTATACCTAAAAAGCATTCCTATTTTCCGTAATTCTGAACGACTGGGCATCATATCTTTGAGTATTATTTGTATTGTTTTTATTATATTGGTAGAAGTTGTTCTTGGTTGTTGGTGTTGGACTCTAACCGTTGTCCAAGCTCGCCACTACTTTCAACCTAAGGTTACATTTGGTACTTATTGAGTACATTTGGTCGGATGTACTCATACAACAGTTATGCACCTTGCGTGCAGATTTTGAAGCTGATATTGTTGTGTATGGCGGCAGCTGGCTTTGAGGATGAACCTGTGTTCCGTTGATAGCTTCTCTTGTTCATGGTAGCTTTAGATTTGTAAAAATCTGTTTATGTACATTTCAAATAGATGATGTGTTTATTCCATACTAACTTTGTAAACTCTGAATCTTAGAATCTCATGATTTGTACTACCAGTCCTTGGGGATTCTTTTTACAAACATTCAATTATATTGTCATTATTTTTTTCTCAGTAGATGTTACAACCCATGTTTTCGTACGTATGAGTCGTCATAAGTCAATTGATGTAAGCTCAGAAGTGAAATCATATTTGAAAAGTTTGCAAAGTAAGTTAATCATATTACCTCGGAGGTTACAAATATTAAAGATCATTAACAACAAGTACAAAGATGGTTGGAAGTTTCACAAGCTAAAGGAATTGAAAACAAATAATGTTTCGTCGAAAGTCGACAAATTGAGAATGTTATAACATGTACTTTTGGAGTGAGACCAGGGTGTTTAAATTGATAAGTAGGTTATGTTATGAGTTATGTTAGTCGTATGATAGTCGTGTGTTATGTTTTGAAGTCAAGCGAGTGGTGGAACAAAAGTCGATGAAAGTCATCACAAGTTACGTTCATAAGTTTTACAGAAACTTTGGGTCAAATGTAACTGCAATTTTCTCCCAATATACTTAGATTTATGGGGTGTTCCACACATCAAATTAAAGATCTATGAGTCTATTTTCCAACGCATTAAACCGTTTGTCAATACGACATCGGAGTAGAGAGATATGGGCATGTTTGCGATACTGCGCAAGCTGCTAGGTGACAAGTAGGTGTGTCACCTACTTGCTTAAATGAAAGCCCAAAAATGGGCCATTTCGGGTCGTCCAAAGAGGCCTTTTAAAGGCCTATTTTCTTCATATATTAGACTTAAAATAGAGCATAATAATCAGACATAAGCTCTGCAAACAAATCCTCCCAAAAATTTCCCACAAACCCTAATTGATTTTCTCTCCCTTTCAAGTTCTAATTGGAGGTAAAACCTAGAGTTTGAAGAACCAAGATAGGAGCTGAGTTATCCAACAAATAAGGTGAGCTTACTGCTCTCTTTCATCCATTTTGTCTGCTGTAAATTCATGGTAAGTCGTTCTATACTTGTAAGAACTCACGGGACGGTGATCGGAAGCCGTGAGTTCGAGTTATTCACTTGTAGCGGACTGTTTTGTGGACTGTTTTGTTGTGCTGTTGGGCAGCATCTTTTACTACTGTTTTGTGAGAGTTTTGGAGGAGGAAGGGTGTGGAGAAACACCACATAAATGCAGGATGTTGGGCTGGTCGTTCATCGTAACAATTTCGGGTTGTTGACACTACTACGGTGGTCGTTTTGTGTATGAAGCGATTGGGGTGTGTTGGGCTGTTTTGTAGTATTGTATGGTATGCATAAGGTTGGAAACTAATGTATATATGTTCTTATTGTTGTTTTTGGTGTTGTGGTGTTATCTTGAATTTGGAAGAAGTAAGGATTATAGGGGAGATGCTGTCCGTTTTAATACAAAATAAGCTTGTCGTTCGTTGTGCGTTAGTTGTACCTTTCGTAACTTAATGATAGTATTATTATCGTTGTTGTAGATTAAGGTGAGAAGAGGTGAGTTCAAGTTGGTGATTGGAAATATTGTGATAAGGTATGTTAAGGCTAAACCTTTCTTCATTTTGGCATGATCCCGTAACTACATGAGTTTGATAACGAGGCATAAAGAGAAGTTCGTATTCCTGAATTTATTCACATTATCCTAATCTCCGAAGTTACAGTATTCTCCCTTATCGAGACTTCATATTCAGTTTAGTATTGTCTTATTTCATCTAAGAGAGCAGAGAGTATATATATATATATATATATATATATATATATACAATGTTACAGTATGTTTACCACCATCGAGCTATAATCGATGGGCAGGCCCCTATTGGGCAACCACTGATCAGATGGTAAGTATATACCGAGCCTACTGTGGCCGAGCGCCTATGAGCGAGCCCAGAATGGCCGAGATACAGAGCCTAGTATGGCCGAGCGCCTATGAGCGAGCCTACTACGGCAGGGCAGTTACACATACCGAGCCTTATAGGGCCGGACAACTTTTTTACATACTATATGGAGAGAGTTGAGTCAGTATCAGCAGGTAAGCATATATTCAGATTATTTTTGACTCCCAGTTACATTTCGTTATTATATCATCAATTCAGTTTCAGCTTTCAGTTATTTTGTTGCCTTACATACTCAGTACATTATTTGTACTGACGTCCCTTTGTTGGGGACGCTGCATTTCATGCCTGCAGGTCCTGATAGACAGCTGGATAGACCTTCCCAGTAGACAGAGCCAAATATCAGCTTGGTTGGTAAGCTCCACTTCCCCGGAGTTACCAGGTCTAGACCTTGGAGTCTGTTATATATATACAGGTTTGATGGGTAGGTCGAGGCCCTGTCCCGACCATGATACAGTTCAACTATCTCTAGAGGCTTGTAGACAAGTCCTGTATAGTTTGTATAACAGTAGATGTTCACGGCGGCCTCCTCAGTCTGTACATTTATATATATATATGAGTTTTTGGGTATGTTTACCCCTTAGATGAGACAGACGATATTTTTAGATGATTCAGAATATGGTCTCATCGGCGTAGGTTGAGGGTTATTCCTCTAGAGTTCACAGTTACAGAGTGGTACGCTCGGGCCGAGTATGGTACCGGGTGCCGGCCACGTCCCTTCAGGTTTGGGGCGTGACAAACTTGGTATCAGAGCAGTTCTATCCTAGGGAGTCTACAAGCCGTGTCTAGTAGAGTCTTGTTTATGGGTGTGTTGTGCACCACACTTATAAGCAGGAGGCTACAAGGCATTTAGGAGTCTGCTACCCTTCATTCAAATCCAAATCGTGCTATAGAGCTGAGTCATAAGAGTTCGAGCCAAAGCTTATGTTTGCTAATGATATAGCGATGCTTTCAATTAGAAAAATTATAACTAGTTAAAGGGCTAATACAACAGCATATAAAAGCATTAGTAGAGAGAGAATTTTTGACTACGTGGCCCTGTTTGAGACCCTATTAGATCGTGCTTACCATATGTGCAAATTTCCCATTTACCCTAAGACGGGAATATCCAACATACCCCGTGAATAACAGGCCATGGGAGTATCAAAAGGTAAAAGTATAAGATTCAACAGGTAACAGAAGCAAGGTGAAGAAGGGTACGAGGTACCTAGTTAATGAAGATTGTCCGAATTTCCACGTCAGGCAGAGAATTAAAAGGATTCTAAGTTACCTTCAACAGAAATAGAGGTATGTACAATTAGTCACACCCATCTCAGTTATGCCCTATGGGAGCTAACATATATATTTAAAAGAAAGAATTGAGTCCACCTCACAGACAAAGGCTTGAATTGTTAGAAGATTATATTATGGATGTTCTATGGCGTCCACAAAAGGTTAAAGTAATAATACCCCGAGCAACAGATCGGAAGATAGCTTAAGCCTACTTAAAGGCTGGGAGAGAAGAGGAAACTAACGAGTTACATCAGGTAAGTGAATTAGGAGTCTGAACATTGCAAAATCACTCTTAACATTAGAGGTACAAGAAAGATAGTACAACAGCCATATTCTATAATGGCTCTACAATAAAGCTAGAAAAAAAAAAGTACCAGTCTCATAAGGAGTAAGTATGAAGCTCCCACCGGATTGTGTACGCACTAGAGGTGCAAGTTTATAGTAGAGCTTCAAGAAGTGGAAGTGAATTCTACCTATGTGGAAGGGAGGTTATTAAAGAGACAGAAGATATAATGCGAGATTAAAAGCTAAGTAAGGTAAAGGTTAAGAAGGTACGAAATGCTCAAATGTAGAAGGTTGTGAATAGTCCATACATCAGATAGCGGGCTGGAAGCGCCATGATTCAGTACCCACAAATGATAGTGGTGTTGTCAGGGACATATCTTCTAGCCTATAGTTTCCAAGTACCGAGAGGTCTAGTTAAGAGAGTAAAGAAGAGTTAGAGACAATTTGATGTCCCGCTTGAAGTTCCTGAATAACATAAGGAAATGTATGGTGCTAGAAAGTTAAAGGAAGGTTGTGAGTACTATAAATAAATATGTGTAGGTCACAAGATAAAGTATGGTAGAGAAACATGGTTTTAGGCGGACATGAGTAAGGATAAGCAGAGGTGATTGAGAAGCTGACGAGAATAGGTAAGGCCTCAGAATTAAGCCCATCAAAACAAGAGAACTGATGGTTTCCGTAAGTTATAAAAAAAAAATAACTCAGTATAGCCTGAACGAACTCAGAGGAGTCTAAGACTATGAGAAATTTGAAGAGATAAAATGTTGCCCTGGTAGTAGAATAATGGTGTAATTGTGATATATAAGAGGATAACGTTAAGGCTATTGATTGGTTAATGATTCAAAGAGGAGGGAAACTCATGAATTGCATGAGATTAGAATACCCCTTATAAGATGAATCACGTTGGGATGCGATGAAATACACTTATTGAAGTATAGTATCATCCCTAGATGGATCAAGAAAATAACTTCAGATGTTTCCTAATGAGACGTGATCCCTAAGGACAATGTATTATGTAAGAGGTTTCAAGTTATCAATGGTAGATTATAGATCCACATTAAGGTGAATCAACAATAGGCAGATACAAGTTCCAAAGTATGAGATGATATCAGGCCTTCATTTTTAAGATGAACAGTAATGAGGAAGAACTAAAGGACTTAGATTTATACATATAGGATAAGAAGCGAGAGGTAACATGGAGTTGGGTAGCAAACCTCGGCAATAATAAACGGAAGCAAGTGTGATAGTGTAGTATGACCTACCTAGATGTAGTAAATCAATAAGGATATATTTACAAGGCTACGAAACAAGATATCGCAACAGTCGTAAGTTTGACAAATTACCGAGCGAAGAACTTTACTACACCTATATACACTGGGAGGAACAACTTGTCATAGTTCTATATATGTTCCCAAAGTGAGGCCTAAAGATTGGCTAAAAGCTGGAGGAAAAGGAACAGAAGAGTCGCATAGGCACACATATAAGGATAAAGTCGTACAAGATGAATGACAGAAGGTCGCAATAATTACGAGGTTGGAAGGATTCAGACCAAAAGTCATGGTGTCAGAAGAGGCCTAAAGGGGGGAATGCCCTGGCCTATGGATTTATTCATAGAACAATTGCCTAGATGGAAAGGCCAGAAATAAAGTATTTATGAGAGCAATAGGTTATGAGACTGATAAGTGCACCAGTCAACATTCGAGGACGAATGTTCCAAAGGGGGGAATGATGTTACAACCCATGTTTTCGTACGTATGAGTCGTCATAAGTCAATTGATGTAAGCTCAGAAGTGAAATCATATTTGAAAAGTTTGCAAAGTAAGTTAATCATATTACCTCGGAGGTTACAAATATTAAAGATCATTAACAACAAGTACAAAGATGGTTGGAAGTTTCACAAGCTAAAGGAATTGAAAACAAATAATGTTTCGTCGAAAGTCGACAAATTGGGAATGTTATAACATGTACTTTTGGAGTGAGACCAGGGTGTTTAAATTGATAAGTAGGTTATGTTATGAGTTATGTTAGTCGTATGATAGTCGTGTGTTATGTTTTGAAGTCAAGCGAGTGGTGGAACAAAAGTCGATGAAAGTCATCACAAGTTACGTTCATAAGTTTTACAGAAACTTTGGGTCAAATGTAACTGCAATTTTCTCCCAATATACTTAGATTTATGGGGTGTTCCACACATCAAATTAAAGATCTATGAGTCTATTTTCCAACGCATTAAACCGTTTGTCAATACGACATCGGAGTAGAGAGATATGGGCATGTTTGCGATACTGCGCAAGCTGCTAGGTGACAAGTAGGTGTGTCACCTACTTGCTTAAATGAAAGCCCAAAAATGGGCCATTTCGGGTCGTCCAAAGAGGCCTTTTAAAGGCCTATTTTCTTCATATATTAGACTTAAAATAGAGCATAATAATCAGACATAAGCTCTGCAAACAAATCCTCCCAAAAATTTCCCACAAACCCTAATTGATTTTCTCTCCCTTTCAAGTTCTAATTGGAGGTAAAACCTAGAGTTTGAAGAACCAAGATAGGAGCTGAGTTATCCAACAAATAAGGTGAGCTTACTGCTCTCTTTCATCCATTTTGTCTGCTGTAAATTCATGGTAAGTCGTTCTATACTTGTAAGAACTCACGGGACGGTGATCGGAAGCCGTGAGTTCGAGTTATTCACTTGTAGCGGACTGTTTTGTGGACTGTTTTGTTGTGCTGTTGGGCAGCATCTTTTACTACTGTTTTGTGAGAGTTTTGGAGGAGGAAGGGTGTGGAGAAACACCACATAAATGCAGGATGTTGGGCTGGTCGTTCATCGTAACAATTTCGGGTTGTTGACACTACTACGGTGGTCGTTTTGTGTATGAAGCGATTGGGGTGTGTTGGGCTGTTTTGTAGTATTGTATGGTATGCATAAGGTTGGAAACTAATGTATATATGTTCTTATTGTTGTTTTTGGTGTTGTGGTGTTATCTTGAATTTGGAAGAAGTAAGGATTATAGGGGAGATGCTGTCCGTTTTAATACAAAATAAGCTTGTCGTTCGTTGTGCGTTAGTTGTACCTTTCGTAACTTAATGATAGTATTATTATCGTTGTTGTAGATTAAGGTGAGAAGAGGTGAGTTCAAGTTGGTGATTGGAAATATTGTGATAAGGTATGTTAAGGCTAAACCTTTCTTCATTTTGGCATGATCCCGTAACTACATGAGTTTGATAACGAGGCATAAAGAGAAGTTTGTATTCCTGAATTTATTCACATTATCCTAATCTCCGAAGTTACAGTATTCTCCCTTATCGAGACTTCATATTCAGTTTAGTATTGTCTTATTTCATCTAAGAGAGCAGAGAGTATATATATATATATATATATATATATACAATGTTACAGTATGTTTACCACCATCGAGCTATAATCGATGGGCAGGCCCCTATTGGGCAACCACTGATCAGATGGTAAGTATATACCGAGCCTACTGTGGCCGAGCGCCTATGAGCGAGCCCAGAATGGCCGAGATACAGAGCCTAGTATGGCCGAGCGCCTATGAGCGAGCCTACTACGGCAGGGCAGTTACACATACCGAGCCTTATAGGGCCGGACAACTTTTTTACATACTATATGGAGAGAGTTGAGTCAGTATCAGCAGGTAAGCATATATCTCCAGACCATTTTTGACTCCCAGTTACATTTCGTTATTATATCATCAATTCAGTTTCAGCTTTCAGTTATTTTGTTGCCTTACATACTCAGTACATTATTTGTACTGACGTCCCTTTGTTGGGGACGCTGCATTTCATGCCTGCAGGTCCTGATAGACAGCTGGATAGACCTTCCCAGTAGACAGAGCCAAATATCAGCTTGGTTGGTAAGCTCCACTTCCCCGGAGTTACCAGGTCTAGACCTTGGAGTCTGTTATATATATACAGGTTTGATGGGTAGGTCGAGGCCCTGTCCCGACCATGATACAGTTCAACTATCTCTAGAGGCTTGTAGACAAGTCCTGTATAGTTTGTATAACAGTAGATGTTCACGGCGGCCTCCTCAGTCTGTACATTTATATATATATATATGAGTTTTTGGGTATGTTTACCCCTTAGATGAGACAGACGATATTTTTAGATGATTCAGAATATGGTCTCATCGGCGTAGGTTGAGGGTTATTCCTCTAGAGTTCACAGTTACAGAGTGGTACGCTCGGGCCGAGTATGGTACCGGGTGCCGGCCACGTCCCTTCAGGTTTGGGGCGTGACAGTAGATCTCCTTTGAGTTGGATTATTGTTAGATTGGCTTACATAACGGGTTGGGTTAGGTGCCATCATGACTAGCTAGATTTTGGGTTGTGACAAGTTAGTAACGGAGCTCTAGATTCATAGGTTCTACGAGTCACGAGCAAGTATCTAGTAGAGTCTTGTAGATTGGTATGATGAAGTCAATACCTATCTTCGAAAGGCTATAGAGCATTTAGGATAAACTTCTCATCTTTCTTTCCTTATCGTGCGACAGTGATTCAGCTTCAAGCGTTTCTCTTTGAATTCCTTCCACTCACTCGTATGCGTATGTGAGCGCTTGGCATTAGCTGTGAAGCGACGACTTGTGATTCCTTGGACGAGGTGTAAGATCATTTTTCTGTGTTTTGTTGAAGGGCCAGTCTAGAAGACTTGAGGCTGGGATTAGATCGCAGCTTGGGCTCGGTAGTTTCAGTTGTGTGAGTATGTGGTTTAGGACTTATATGTCTGGTATTATCTCTCGAAGTGGGATTATTGGCTCAGTGAGTGGTTGGATGATTATATGATGAGTATGATGCGACTGCGGCATGTGTTCAGATGGTTTGAATGTGACGAGAAGAGTTTTCTTAAGATGTAAGAAGGGCTATTGGATGCTCGATTTCTGTGGATGTGTCATACAGTCTAGAGTTATGAAGGTTTTTGAGAGATTCTTTCTTGTTATTTCATTTGTGGAATGAAGTATATTTCATGTCATGTTGATGAGTTCAGACTCAGGAATATTAAGTCATTGTGTAGTATTTGTGGCGGTGAAAGGGTATAGAGAGATGTCAGTTTGAGGCTAAGCAAGTGGGTCTTCACCTCCGGAGTAATCTATGGATGCGTGATCCTTATGATGTTGTGTGGAGTCTTTCATTCTATCAGTGGGTATAGCTGTTGCGATTTGAGTTTGCATTGGTTGAGAAAGTTGACCTGACCATCATGAGGATGAATGCGAGCTTAGCAGATGATTTAAGGTATTATATGGTTTGTGTTACATGAGCTTATGAAGGGTTTAGTTGAATCCCACTGTGGGATTATGCAGTAATAAAGTATGGGTATTGTGAGTTATCATATATTTTATTATATGGCTTTGAGCTATGTGGGGGAGTGTACTATCGGCAATTGGATTGCATGGTTATGTGTTGTATTGGTTTCGGTCTGAGGCATACTTGTGGATCGGTTATGACTTGCAGAGGGTGGTTTTGAGGATGACTTAAGCAAGGAAATTTTTGGATGAATGATGTATTTCACCTTATGGATATATGGGAGTCTTGAAAATGGTCTAGGGTTGCTGTTGGTGATAGATGTAATGTACCAAGAAAAAAGATTCACTCGGTTGCTTAGAGGTGTGGATTACTTCTTTGGGTGTTGTTGTGCAATTGGGGCACAGGTCATTCGGCCCGTTTGGGCGGTGCAATTGAGATTTGAGCAGAGTGGATGACTCTCGAGGAGGTTCTAAAGAGTTTAAGATTTATATGTGGCATTTGAGGATTTTTCGAATTTTTATATGGCTAAGATCTAAGATTTGCATTGTATGGTGCCGGGACTTGCGGTATTTCTATATCACTATGGATTCTACATTTCAGTATTAAAAAGGTAAAAGGAATAATTTTAAATTCACATAAGGTCTCTTCAGAGTGGGTGTCTTGGTTGTGGTACTTTTGGGGTAATTAAGAGGGAATACAACGACTTATGGGCCTTAGGGCAGTGTGGTTTTATGATAGGATCTCTTGTGGTGAGTTTTAGGTAAGGATCGTGGTGTTCTAGCAAGGAGAAGTGTCAACTTGAGGGTAATTCGGAAGTAACTCGGAGAAATAGGACAGCTTGGTAGTAGGTTTGATCAACATGGTAATGGATATAATGGGCTCTTGGGGTACTTATGATGTGGTGAGTCTCTACAGGTGTTTTGTGGAAATACTCTTGAGTTTGGCGACCTGCGTGACTTGGTTGAGTTAGAGAGATTCAGGTCCAATGGTTTGGTGGGTTTCGAAGTGTTCTCGGTGATTTTTACCACAATTTGAGATGGATATTATCTACAGGTATGAGGGGTATGTTGCGTGCTGTGATTTTCTCCTAGACGGGATCAAGCAGAAGCTTTCTAGCTAATCGAGTATGCATTCTGCTTGTGACCCGGAGTTGATTATGAGATTCTCGTACTTTTCATATGATAGCGTAATGGATGTGGTGCGTCCTGTGGGATTGAGATTTGCATGTACAAGGCGGCGGTTTAGTTTTGAAGGGTTGGACATGAATTCTTAGACAACATGGATGGTTTCAAGTGATTATATAAATTCTATTACTACTTGGTATTTCCTGAGGAGGGTGTGCATTTCAGAAGACGCACTGTGTTTTGACTTATGGATGCTTCATTGGTATTGCGGTACTCGCTTGGTTGATCAACTATTGATGTTCAAATTTTACGATGTGGCACAGAAGTATTATAGAAGTATTTCTCGTACGATAATCGTGTATGAGAGATTTGCTAGTCATTCAAGTGGTGGAGTGGGATTGACTATTGTGATTCATGTGTCTATGGAATTGGAGACTAGAAGTTCTCAAAAGCAAATTGTTTCGGGGTTGCGGACTGTGAAGATGTGGCCAAAGTTAGCCAGATGGTGGTACGTGTTATGGTTAGGTCATTGTGGACTTTTGGAGGGCAATATATCCATTTGGGAATTATCGGAGTTCATTTGGGGGCCCATTGGTAGGCCCAATGAGGATGTGTATTCTACACTGGGCCGGATTTATTGACTCAGAACTGTTGGTGTTGAGGGGTATGGCATTTGGTTATATTTGAGCTTGTTCGTCTCCTGGTATGTTCTATGTGCTACTCTTCTATGCTGCGAGGATTTGTGATTTGTTGGTTATATGGACGCATGATGTGGTTCTGTTTTGGCCTTGTAGCGGAATTTGAACGAGATGGTTATTGGTGTGTTGAATGGTTGATTGCGCCTTGGTTATGGTCCTTTCGGACTGTGGAATATTGTGTTATTTTCTTCTCCATGGTTATGGTCATGCACTTCGTGTGCTTGATGTTGAATTACACGCGTGGTTGTTGATTTTGAGCATTGTGGCTTGAGGTATTTCATATGGACCACTCTTTGGATGGGGTCATGCATTGCAACTGGGTTATGTTGGGATATGATCCTTTGTGATAGATTCGTGTGACTTGGTTCTACTGTGTATGATGGGATCATAGCATTGTGTTGTGGTGGTACTTGTTGAGCTTGCGGGACGGTTCTCTCATTGGGTCATTTTTTCATGTTTGAGTACACATGAATTGTTACTTATTGGTGCACAGATTGCACAGTTTGTGGCTTAGGGTCATATTGGTGTGGCATGTCAACATAATAGTTATGGTTGATGATATAAGGTCATTGGACCTAGAATGGATACTATCGTATTTGATTACGGTATATTTGGAAGAATAATATCGAAAGTCGGCTTAGGATTTAGCTTTAGTTCTTGTCAGACGAAAGAGAGCTCCATGTATTGTTGATTTGATGAGTGGTTATGCATTTCTGCATGTTGCATTCATCATCGGAAGTGTATGAAGGTTTTGGAACGAGGTTTTATTTGATATGAGGTTTATTACCGGTATCGGATTTGTTTTGAGCAGTTACTGTGATTGGAAATTTTGCTATGAGTATGCAAGTTTTGTGATATGCCATGTGATTACATCTTGGGTTATGGTAAAGGCTTGATACAGCTTGTTCAGACTTATATAGTGTGTACATGCGAGATTCGGGTCTTGTAAGGAATTCCGGATGTTGGAAATTGGGTTCTAAGGCTTACTGACTAAGGTTACAGTAATGATCTTCAGTTATGGTGTGTTGTCATGCTTACATGGATTGGGTTGACGTGGGATCACCCCTGGTATGCACATGGAAAGGTTACACGGCGATTTGATGGCTTCAGAACGACTCTAGACACGTTCGAGGACGAACGAATGTTTAAGTGGGAAGAATGTAACGTCCCGACCGGTCATTTTGAGCATATGCACTGTGCTTGGTGGTTTGCTGTGACGACCTGGCCGGTAGTCTTGAGAGTTATAGCCCTGATTCCTTATAAATTGTTTTCCCCATATCCTATTCTGCTATTGTGACTTGCCGGGAGGTTTCGTTTTGGTTTTTTGAGTATTTTGGGACTCTTAGTCCCTAAATAGAGGCTTAAGTCTTAGGATTTGGACCGTAGTCGGAACTATGTGAACACGACTCCGAAATGGAGTTTTGTCGGTTTCGTTATCTCAATTAGGTGATTTGGACTTAGGGGCGTGTTCGGATAGTGTTTTGGAGGTCTGTAGCTCATTTAGGCTTGAAATGGCAAAAGTCGAAGTTTTGGAGATCTGGACCGGTAGTCGAATTTTGATACTGGGGTCGGATTCTGATTCCGGAAGTTCGAATAGGTCGGTAGTGTTGAATATGACCTGTGTGCAAAATTTGGGGTCAATCGGACGTGGTTTGGTTGGTTTCGGCATCGGTTGTCGGATTTGGAAGTTTCAAGTTCTTTAAATTTGAATTGGAGGGCGATTCGTGATTTCAGCGTGGTTTGATGTGGTTTGAGGGTTCGATTAACTTTGTATGGTATTTTAGGATTGGATGGTATGTTTGGTTGAGGTCCTGGGGGCCTCGAGTTGATTTCGGATGATTAACGGATCATTTTAGACTTGTGGAAGATAGCAGATTTTTTGGTATTTTGTTGCAGACTTTTTCTTCATCGCGTTCGCGAGAGAGGTCTCGCGATCGCGTAAGGCTTCTGAGATACCAGCTGAAGTTGTTCTTCTCATTCGCAAATATGGGGATGTGATCGCGTAGGTTTTTAAGGATGTGCATCGCGAACGCGTGGGCTAGGCCGCGTTCGTGAAGAGGAAGTAAAGCAGCAGTGGAATTCAAGTGTTGTTCTTCGCGAACGCGTGGGGTTCTTCGAGATCGCATAAGTATAAGAGCCAGTGAATCGCATTCGCGTTGAGTTTTCCGCGTTCGCGTAGGGTTAAATTCTAGGGCAGCGAAGTTGTGCTTCACGATCGTGAGGCTATTTTCGCGATCGTGATTAAGGAATCACTGGGCAGTATTAAACATTTCAAAAATGAGGGTTTGGCCATTTTTATCAAAACTTGAGTTTAGGAGCTCGAATTTGGACGAGGTTTTGGGGGATTTTCAGAGACATCGATTGGGTAATGATTCTACACTCTATTTTGGTTATATCCCACTAATCTATCATTATTTTCATCTTTAATTTCGGATTTTGGGGTTGAAATTTGGGGAAAAAATTGGAAGAAGTTCCGCAATTAAGATTTCGAGTTTTGAAAGGGGTTTCGTAGTTGGATTTGAGTAATATTTATATGGTTGGACTCGTGAGAGAATGGGTGTTCATATTTTGTGACTTTTACCCGATTTTGAGACGTGGGCTCGGGGAGGCTTTTTGGGGCGATTTCCTAATTTCTCGCTTTAGCTTAGATTTCATTGACTAGATTGGATTCTTATAGCTACATTTTATGGTATGTAATTGATTTCGGCTAGCTTTGGGCCATTCGGAGCCGGATTTTCATGGGAAGAGCATTGCTACTGACTAATTTAGCTTGGTTCAAGGTAAGTGGCTTGCCTAGCCTTGTGTGGGGGAAATTCCCTTAGGATTTGGTACTGATTTTACTATGTGAGCGCCGTGTAAGCGAGGTGACGAGTGCGTACACGGGCTATTTGTTCAAAAACCTGATTTTTACTGAGAAATTTACTATTTCCGCCTTAATTGAATATACTAGCATGCGTAGTTACCCTGTTAGCTTATAATAACATGTCTGCGTGCCTTATTTGCTTAATTAAACTCTTTGCAGCATGCCTATTGAATTCCTGCTTCTTTTCCCGACTTGTACTTAGTCTAGACTGCAGATTCTCTTGTTATACTTGTCGTTTGTAATTGATTGCGCTGCGTATTTACTTTGGGACTATGGGACGGTACCCTAGGAGATCCCCCCTGCATATTTACTTTTGGGACTACAGGACGGTATTCCAGGAGATCCCCCTACATATTTACTTTTGGGACTACGGTACGGTATCCTAGGAGATCTCCCTGCACATTTACTTTGAGACTACGAGGCGGTACCTCGAAAGTTCTCCCTGCATATTTACTTTTGGGACTACGAGACGGTATCTCGGGAGATCCCCTGTCGCTTAATTCCGTGCACTGTTATGTTATTGCATTGTGCTTTCCTTTGTTGAACTTTAGTCTCTTATTATACTGCTTATTCTCTTATTTTTATTATTATATACCAGTGAGCCTGACCTGACCTCGTCACTACTCGACCGAGGTTAGGCTCGGCACTTACTGGGTACCGTTGTGGTGTACTCACGCCCTTTCTTGCACATATTTTTCGTGTGTAGATCCTGGTTCCTTTTACCAGCCTCGTCCTTAGTTGCAATCGTTGCTGTTTCGGAGAACTTCAAGGTAAATCTGCCCGCTCCCGCAGATCCTCGGAGTCCCCCTCTATTCCACTATGTTGATTCTTCTCTTATTTCTATAGACACTAATATATAGAACAGTTAGAATTCGTAGAAGCTTGTGACTTACGGTGTTCCGGGTCTTGGGAGTGTCATGTATATTTCGAGAGTTGATTATTGTATATGCCGAGCGGCATCTCAATTGCTTATTAAAATATCTGTTACTATTAGCTGTTAATTTTCATGTTTTTTGATTTATTTCCGCAAGTGTTAGGCTTACCTAGTCGTAGTGACTAGGTGCCGTCATGACGATTCATGGAGGGAGAATTTGGGTCGTGATATTTGAGGGCATGAATATCTCTATATAATATTATGACTTGTGTGTATCATCGATTTTGGTTTTCGGATGATTCGGAATTAGTTTGGAAGAATAAATTTCATGTTTGAAGCTTTAAGTTGGAAGAGTTGACCAACTTTGACTTTTCAGTATTTGATCTCGGATCGGAGTTTTGATGGTTCTGTTAGGTCCGGATGGTGATTTTGGACTTGGGCATATGCCTGGATTTGCATTTGGATATTTCTAGAGGATTTCGGACTATTTGGCAAAAGTTCTAAATTTGAAGGTATGAAATGTTCATAAGTTTGATCGAGAGTTGACTTTGATTATACTCGGTTCGTATTGTGGTTCCGGGAATTGGAAAAGCTTCGTTATGTCCTTCGGGACTTGTGTGCAAAATTGAGGTTATTTCGAGTTGATTTGATATGGCTCGGGTGAGTTTCAGATATGTTTGGGTTGTCTTGCGCTCGTTTTTGATGTTTCGACGTCGTTTCTTAAAGCATAAATGGTACCACATTAAGCAAATGAGATCCAATTTCTGTTTTGACTAAAGAATTATATATGTATCTCTATTACGGAGCCATAGCAAAAAGAATTATCGAATTTGGACATCGTATGAGGGAGTTATGCTTATTTTTGTGTCAAAGAAGAGAGCTAGTGCTGGTACTTCGCAGATGCAAAGTTTGTCCACATCTGCGGCCCGGTAAGTGCAAACAATGGTCTGCAAAAACAGAAATGACAGTTGGAAATGCGAAAATCCATGGGTATAAAAAAATTAGACTGCGTTCTTTTGGTATTTTGAGCATATCTTGAGTTCTAGAGCTCCGATTGAGGTGATTTTCACGACATTCTTCTCGTCTTTTCATGGGGGGTCAGCATATAACTACAATTTGGTATCTTAATATGATCACAGAAGTTCATTTATGAATTAATCCATATTTTGATTGGAGAATTAAGGGGGGTTTATCAAAACCTTTTCTAAAGTGAATAATTTAGTTTTGAACAACGATTCAGAGTCGAAATTGGATGAAATTAGTATGGTTGGACTCGTAATTGAATGAGTTGTCTAATTTTGTGAGTTTTGTTAGGTTCCGAGGTGCAGGCTCGGGTTCGAATTTTTGTTTGACTTTGGATTTTTTATTAAATATTCCACCTTTATCTATTGGGTTTGTTTCCTTTGGCATTATTTGATATTCTTGAGTTTCTTTTGGCTAGTTTTGAGTCGTTCAAAGGTCGGTACGCGCGGGATGACGTTTCTAGAGTATTGTTTGGCTTTCTCGGTATTAGATTTCTACTTGTTCGATAAATTAACTCTTCTAAACTTGGTGTTGAGGGTATGAACCCCTGAATACACGTGTTATATGTTCGATGTTGAGGTGACGCACATGCTAGGTGATGGGCGTGTGGGCGTGCACCGCGTGAATTATGACACGGTAGATTCTGTGGTACTGTGTAGTTATCAAATCTTGTTTTTATCCATGAAATTCCTACATGTAAGAGTAATTGAACTGTGATCCATGTTAGAAATCATGTTTAAGCTATATACTAATTCTATTGGGACTCACTTAGGTAATTTATGTTGTTGAGTTATTTGCTTAAATTGCAATTACATACTCAGCCATATTCATTCATTTGTATATCATATCTCAGTCTCTATTATCAGTAGTTCTCACCTCATGTTATCATTGTTTGGGCTAATTAGCATGAGATTTGTGAGCCAGAGAGACTGGAGAGATTGATAACTAAGTGAGGCCAAGGGACTGATTGTGAGTGATATTTTTGGGATCGGGTTGCACGCCACAACTGACTTTATTGATGCATGCCATGATTAGCTTATATTAGCGCTTGGGCAGGATCCACCCCTCCAGAGTCTGACATACCAGCAGTGAGCGCAAGTACCGATGAGTGCGAGTGCCAAGCGCGAGTGCCAAGTGATTGGGATGTGTTGAGTGATTGAGAGTGTTGAGTGATTGGGAGGTGCTGAGTGATTGAGAGTGTTGAGTGATTGGGAGGTGCTGAGTGATTGAGCATACTGAGTGAGGTTGAATTCTCTGAGAGCATGAGCATATGAGTTTAACCTGGTGCATTACATTTGACTTGGATACTTGGCATGTAGGCATAGAGATGCATTTCCTCATGATATAAGGTATTTTGACATTTATGATTCCTTATACACATTGACATGTAGGCATAAAAATGTACCTTCCTCATGTTATCTGATAGTGGAGCATCTTATATGTTGTTAAAAGGTTTTGGGAAAGAAATCATAGTTTTTCTTACATACTCACATTTTGTTGACTTCGGTGAAAAAATTGGGTTTACTGTTATACATGAAAAGCATGCCTATTTTCCGTAATTGTGAACGAGTTGAGCATCATATCTTTGAGTATTATTTGTACTGTTTTTATTATATTGCTAGGAGTTGTTCTTGACTGTTGGTGTTGGACTTTAACCGTTGTCCAAGCTCGTCAATGCATTCAATCTAAGGATGGGTTTGTTACTTATTGAGTACATGGGGCCAGTTGTACTCATACAACACGTTTGCACCTTGGGGGCAAATATTTGTAACTGATATTGTTGTTTATGGCGGGAGCTAGCTTTGAAGATGAACCTGCGTTCCGGTTGTAGCTGCCTCTTGTTTATGGTAGTTTTAGATTTATAAATATTTGTTTATATATATTTCAAATAGATGATGTATTTATTTCGTACTAGCTTTATAAACTCTAAATCTTAGAAGCTTATAATTTATACTACCAGTCCTTGGGATTCTTTGTATAAAAGTTCACTTATATTTTCATTATTATTTTCTCAGTAGATCTCCTTTGAGTTAGATTATTATAAGATTGGCTTACCTAGCGGATTGGGTTAGGTGTCATTACGACTAGTTGAATTTTGGATCGTGGCAGTTGTACTCATACTACACTCTATACTTCTTGTGCAGATACCATAGTGGGTCCAAGCGCGCTGAGTGAGATAGCCAGATTCAGCTATTAGTGGAGACTTGAGGTATAGCAGCACGACGTCCGCAGCCCTGAAGTCCCCTTCTATGTCATCTTAGTTGTTTATTTTGATTCAGACAGTTATGTTTTATTCAGACTATTATCTGTAGTATTCTAGACGCTCATGTATTCGTGACACCGATTTCTGGGATTATATTTGGATTACATCATTTATTAGTTTATCACTCTATTTCAGACTATTCAGTTTTATTATTATCATTTGATTTGAATTGTTAAAAATAGTTATTAAATATAGCTAACGTTGGCTTTCCTAGCAAGTGAAATGTTAGGCGCCATCAAGGTCCCGAAAGTGGAAATTCCGGGTCGTGACACTTCGCAGATGCATATACTTTAGCATGTTATTTGCCACAGTCCATAAGTATGTGATTTGATATCCTTGTTCTTATACATGTAATCTTGTGTATGCTTTCTGTAATATAGACTGGTTTGACAACACGTGAGTTCTCCTTGCAGTGATTATGATGTTTATGGCACGTGAGTTGTTCGTGCAGCACATGAGTTGTTATGATTTTAGTACGTGAGTTGTCCGTGCAGTGTGTGAATAAGGATCCATCCCATAGGGACACCCTCTCATGTTTCTCTCTTGATGCGTACCCGCAGATTATGAAATATTGAGTGTCTGGTTTTTTTTTTTATATCTTCTCTATATGATGTTTCACTTGGTTGATTGAAACACGATACATATCTTTTCTATGTGTTAAATTGTGTATCTTGACTTGTATCTTGACTTGTTCTATATAGATTTTGATGCTCTTGTTGTGTACATATGTATTCATAAATTGTGCAGGTTTGATTAGTGAGTATCATTAGCCACTCTCGCTAATACCTCATCGAGATTAGTTATGATACTTGCTGAGTATATGAGTTCGGTTGTACTTATATTATACTATGTACTTAATTGTACAAATCTGGGAGTTGGACCTAGCTGACCTTTTCGAGTTGTAGATGTTATTGTGGATACCCAAGGTAGAGCTACATCATGATCGTAGTCCCTGGCGTCTTCTTCTATTATTTTATTATTATCTTTGGTTCAGGCACTGTATTGTATTGTTAGACTTGTATTCATATATTAGAGCTCATGACTCAATGATTCCAGATTTTGGGGTTTTATGTATTAACTCGATTTCTATCTATAGTTATTGAATTTTAGACTCGTTTTTTTTTGCTATTGTTATTTTATTTCGTTGTTGTTTTATGATTGGCTTGCCTAGTAAATGATTTAGGCGTTATCACAACCGGTGGTGGTTTTGGGTCGTGACAGGGTAGTTATTTCTAAATTATATTCTTATTTCTATATTTATTGATGATCTTCAGTTTGACTTATGTGAGATTTAGTTGGCTTACCTAGAAAATTTGAGTTAGGTGTCATCACGACTTGGTGAGATTTGGAGTAGTGTCATTTAAATAAAAAATTCAGAAATACATATACAATTCAAACTATTTACCCTTTAATATTTATTTAATCCTCATTCAATTATTACCCTTTATACCTACTTTATCCCCAACTTTCATATTCTCATATGATCCTCTCTATGATCCCATTTACTATGATCCTCTTTTTTCTTCTTTTCTTTTCTTTCTTTTTATTTTTTCTTTCTTTTTCTTTTTCCTTTTCTTTTTCTTTTTCTTTTTCTTTTTCATCATTTTTTCCCGTTGTATGATTTATCTTCTTTTTATATTTTTTCTCCTTTAATTTTTTTCTTTCTTCTTCTCCCTTTTTAATTTCATTCAAATCTTTTCTTTGTTTCATATTTTCTCCATAATCTGATTCTATTCACTTTTTCGCTTTCTTATATTTTTTAAATTTTTCTCCCGTTACAATAAAGAAGACAACTTGTATAGTAAATCTTCTTTTACTCTTTTTAATATATATAACTGACATAGTATACCTTATTTTCTTTGTTTTATTTTATTTGTTAGCTATCACAAAATAACTTATACAATATACGGTTTTTCTCTTATTCTTTTCTCTTTTGTTTTCTCTTTTTTTAATTTAGTATATTACTACAAATATTTTTGACATATAGTATATCAAAATAGAATATTAGTGTAACAAAAAAGACATATCAGTATAATAAAGTAACATATTAGTGTTTAATATTATTGTATAATATTTTACACAGTAGTATAACGGTATATAAATATATCACATAGGTATATTACTTTTTTATATTTATTTCTACAACTAATTCTTATACAGTGACTAATATCTCCATTGAACTACATCAAACACCTAATTTAATAAAACATTTGAAAAAAGCATGAGAATTTCGTCGAAAATTTAAAAAGGAGCTGAAAATTTCAAAAGACTGAAAAGGATCCAATTATAATAGTCTATTGTTACATTATAGTGTATATTATAATGGTATGTTGTTTTAATAAACTGTATATTGTTGAAATATATATTTTATACCAAAATAGCATAGAATATATTAAAATAATATCTTGTATCCTTCGTTCAACAGTATATTATTACATTATATTGTATATTGTAATAGTATGTTGTTGCAATTGAATGTATTCTATTGCATTAATTATTATTTATAAAAAGAGTATACAATATATCATTTTGATATATAGTACAAAATCATCTTTTTCACTAGTGCAATTCAATTTCAACCCAAAATTTAAAACTATACTTCAAAATCTCCACCAAACTGACTTAAATTTTAGCCACAACCTCTAATCAATATGTCACGACCCAATTTTCACTATAGATCATGATGGCACCCAAAGTCGCCGTTTGGCAAGCCAACGGTGAACTACCAACTTAATTATTCTTTTATTACTTTTGAAATCGTGGATTTTAATAAACAACGAAATTATGTGCAAAAGACCATAAATGTATAAAGTGTTAATGAAACATGAAATAAAATGATGATAATATTAGGTACAACCATAATCATCTACGAGAACTACCCAAAATTCGGTGTCACAAGTGCACGAGCAATCAAGTAGAATATACAAACCATTATCGCTACGATTTGAAATGAAATACACAGAAATGTAAATACAACAGGAAGGAGACTCCGGGTGTTACAGATCGGAGCATGGAGAATAACTCACCCACTAAGTTTTTGGATAATGGGGATGCGCGCCCGAGTAGCCACCAAATGTACTTGCCCCAATACATGCACAATTAGTGCAGAAGTGTAGCATGAGTACGTACATCAACACTTACCTAGTAAGTATCTTATCTAACCTCGAAGAAGTAGTGATGAGAGGTCGACATTGACACTTACTAGTGGTCCAATAAATAAAGTATATGTATTATAAATAGGCATGAAATACAATAGTAATAATGGAAAAAAATGGTAAATAACATGATCCTTCAACATAATGACAGTTTGAAATCTTCAAATATCATATTCTATCACAAATAGATAAGAAATATCTAATAAACACCAAGTCTTGAATCAAAGAGAAATCTCATGTATTTTTGTACTCCTAACGATTATTACGCATGAGTTATGCTGAAGGCGTACGGCCCGATCCATAATAATCGTATACACTACCGAGGGTCGACCGGCGCGAACCATAGATGCATCTCAAATGTACTACCGAAGTCATACGGCCCGATCCATAATGCTAATTCATAGCGTTGCTGATGTGTACGGTCCAATCCACATGCATAGAGAAATTCTTTGAACTACAGTCAAACAATTACAACACAAGGATGAGCACATAAAGGAAACATGATTTTTACTAACAATTAAGTATTCCACCAAAATTTAAGGTAATGAAGCTCGGCACCAACATAATCTCTAATCAAATTTTAATTATAAAGTTAAGTAATTAAACTAACAAGTTGAGTTCAAATAGTACAAATATTGCATGGCAAAGTCCTATGTCTACCCGGACATAAACATGATTTTAGCTACGTACGAATTTTCGTCACCTCGTACTTACACAGCACCCACAACAAGTAGCAAATAACAACTAGAGAACCTGGGGGATAATTTTCTCTTATAAGATTATGCAAGAGACTTACCTTTGCTCCCAAGTCCTCTATTCGGCCCTCAAACCACACTAGTAGCCACGAAATAACGCCGGGCAACCTGAAACTAGTCAAAAATCGTACAAACTGATCAATATATACTCAAAAGTTCATAATTTATCTTTTTGAGTAATTTTTCAACCAAATTCCGAAAGTTCATAAACGTTACCCCTGAGGCCACGTGCTTGGATTCCAAAAGCTTTCGTACATAAATGTTACTCATGACCTTACGAACTCAAATATATAATTTATACTCAATTCCATAATTAATTTCGTGGTCTAACCCTATTTTTATAAAACCCTAGGTTTTTCAACATAATCCCATAATTTTCACAATTTCTATGTTAAAATCTACCCATAAACTATGTATTAAACTCACATCGTCCAAGCAAGGTGTAAGAATGAGAAAATAAGCTTAATCCCGACTTTTAAAAAGTTTTTGCCCCGTGACCCCTTCTTCGCGATCACGGAAGTCACCTCGCGATCGCGAAGGCAATTGACGTCAACGTGCACCAAGGTTCTTCCCGAACACGACCAGGCCTCCGCGATAGCGAAGGTTAACCTGACCAACACTTCGCGAACATGGTCAGCCCTTCGTGAATTTGAAGACGAACGGCCTAGCCCACTCCCCCTGGCCCAGCCCCTTTTACGCGAACGCGAGCATGCTGTCACGAACGCGCAGACTACTGACCCCTAATCTCCACGATCACGATCCTACTATCGCAAACGCGTAGCACAAAAAGTCTCCAGGCTCCAGCCCAAATTCTTTATCGCAAACGCGAGACTCCCTCCGTATTCGCGAAGAAGGAAACCAATAGCAGAAAATATGTCATTTTGGACTTAACTCCGGATGGTCCGAAACACGCTCGAGCCACTCGGGACCCCGTCCAAATAAACCAACAAGTTCATAAACATAATTCAGACCTCCTTGAAGTATCGAAAAACATAAAACAATGTCGAAGACAATAATCGCATCTCAAAATAAAATTAACCAATCTTTGAACTTCAAACTCTTTCAACTAGCTCCGAACACGACGAACTATACTTAGCATCTCGAAATGATGCTAAATTTTACGCACAATTCATAATCTAAACCTAGTTCGAGGCTCGAAAACCCAAACGGATATCGATAACACCAAATCCCATTTAAAATCAAATTTAAGAAACTTTAAAACCTTCAAAACGCCAACTTTCAATAATAAGCATTAAAACACTCCCGATTCAACCGAAACTCAATCTGAACATACGCCCAAGTCTAAAATCATCATACGAACCTATAGAAACATTCAAATGTCGGTTCCGAGGTCGTTCACTTAAAGTGTTGACTCAAGTCAAACTTGCCCACCTTAGACCATTTTTATGGAACTAAGTGTTTCGAATTCAGCCCGAACCCTTCCAAAACCAAACCAATCATCTCCGCAAGTCATAAAATAGTAAAATCATAAACGAGATGTCTTAAATAGAGGAACGAAAATCTAGAAAGAAAAATGACCGATCGGGTGGTTACACAACTTTTCAATAACTACAATCTCAATAATCTCAGTTTATGGGTTTCAAGCTTTAAGGTCCTTCAACGGTGGATTATGCTTTTCTTACAACAAATCTTTGGAAATTAGTGTTAACAACACATTTACGCATAAAAAGAATAAGATTTAACAAATTCCAAAATCAAAAAATTCAAACACATACAAAAATTCAGATTTGGAATTTTGAACATATATACGTGGAGTCTTAACTATTTTTTTTCTTGCGATCAAGAGTTTCAACCTTGATTTGTAATGATTTCGATCTTATTCCTATTCCAAAATGTACAATAAATCGAAGAAAAATATTCAATGGACACATAAATCTTATTATGAAGTGAGAAAGATAGATGAAAAAGGTTTATTACACTTTGAGAATACAACGAAAAAGTTTACAAGGAAATCTGAAGCAAGTATTAGTCTTCTCCCTAATAATGGATAGTCGGGTAATTAATTTGGGAAAAATTAGATAATTAACCATTTCTTTTCTTATTTCTAATTAAGTGGTTAGGGTCACCACTAATAATCACCTCTATCGCTAGCCACCAGCGCACATCGTTATTTGTACAACGACAAAATTGTCGAGAGAAGATAATTCGTACTGTTTTTGATACATAATATCTTCTCACCTATCAAATATTAACTATGTTTACCCGAAAAATGGATAGAGTTGAATTTATACGCAATTCTAAGGATATGTGGTATAAATCCGTACAAATCGGGGAAATAAATAAAAATATATCGAATATTGACTATAAAAAGGAATGAGTACAAACTCAAATTGAGTAGAGAATGACTGCTAAGCGAGCAAGATGAATCAATACCAAAAGTCCAAAAAGGACAATATGTGCTATATGTTATATAAATCTCAATAATCTCCGAATGTGATAATGAATGTATGAATGAGTCTGTAAAAAATGAAAATGAATCCCCTTAATCAATGATAACTCACTCTTAATATAGTGGAGGAATCCTACTTTGGATATAATTAAAAATACATAGTGAGGATCCCATGATAGATTTATTAATTGGCTTTTTCTTGATTTTCGTCGAGATTCTCTCCCCAAATGCGGCCATAACGGCTCTTTTGTCCCTTGGCTCGAGCCCGAACTTGGCCGCTCTTGATCGTGATCGGCCTCTATTCGCTCGACCTCTATCTGGGCTCGTTCTTGGTCTCGGCCGATTTCGGTCTCGATTGGTCTCTATTTGCTCGACCTCTATCTGGGCTCGATATTGATTTTGGCTGATCCCGTCGTTGGTCAGATTCAAGGGCTCGACCTCAGCAGCCGGACTTCGCATCATAGCTCGATATTACAATGACGAACCTCGGTCCATCATGCCACAAACTTGATTAGTCACACGAAGAGCATAACTTGGTTTTGACCGTATACAGATAGTCCCCTCGTTTCTCGGAAAGAATGTGGCGAAAAACGATATAATTTTCAACCTCTTACTAGATACACACTGACGTCTGTGTTGAGCCTGATTGTGACGTATGTGACAAATGTCTTGTCGGTTCAGTTATCAAGTCATTAAATATGCGTCAGTCGATGGTCGACCACTACAAATTTTGAACTGTCATTGTGAAATGTATAAATAATACCCCTTCTCCATTATTCTGAACTTTTACTTTAACTCTTCTCATTCCAAACTTCAGAGTTCATCACCTTCTCAAAAATTCTCTATTTCCAGGTTTTAAAAGTTTCTTTGCTTGTTCTTCACCAAACACCAAAATATTTAAATTTCCCATCCTTTTTGTTCTTGAAAATATAGATGGCCAAGATATCTAAAATCTTTCCTCAGAAAGAGGCTGCTTCCTCATCTCGATCGGCCGGTGAGACACCGGTGGTGGAGCCACGCCTTGAAGAACTCATTCATGTGGGATACGTTATCGATTTCAATTTTAAAGTCGTGAAACCCTTATCTTGCTGGTCGATGTGAACCGGTATCGAGATATATATGCTCGATACCCAAAAGCTTTCTCGATTTGGTGAAGTAAGATTGTGGTTGGGAAAATAAAGAAGTCGTGATACCGGCACTGGAAGAGGCGATCACTACCCGCGTGGAAGGGTACTTGAGTGTTTACCCTTATCCATTCACACTGGGTCCTCTCGATCCGGTCATCATCGACTTCTGCAAGAAGTACAAAGTGACCCTCGGCCAAATACATCCTTCTTTCTGGATGATTGTAGTACTGCTCTGTTTCTTTGTGAGAAAAATCGACGGGCTTCCCTTCGATCACCTCGTAAGATTGTATAGCCCTCGTCTTTACTGAGGAGGGCTGATAAAGCTTCAACACCGGGCAACCAAGGTATTCACCTCGAACATAAATAAAGACAAAGATCGGGGTTAGATGAGCCGGTTTGTTCGAGTGAAGACCTCGGACCTAATCCCGACTGAGAGTATGCCATTTCCCGAGAAATGAAATATGAACCGTAAGTGTGATTCCGTTTTTTGTTGTTTTTTTTTTTCATTTTTGCTTATCAGTGTTTTCTTGACACAGCCGTTGCTTGGCTACCGGGTGCAGTTCCCCATCTCGAGAACTGGGTCAAGAGCCTGGTTTCGATGTCAACATATGTCGAGCGCACATGGCGTGATTTGTCAAAGGGCCGGTGGGAGGCTCGTACTCATGGTAAACCTTCCTCTTGGCTCACCGGTCTGTTCAAGCCTTTTTTCAGGCGTAACTTTTACTTACCTTTATTTCTTTGTAGGTCTCGAAAAAGATGCAGTTACGAGACCCCCATCAAGTTATGAAGAAGTTTTGCCGCCTATCTCAAAACCAAAGAAGGTAATTAAGAGAAAAAGATCATCGGACTCCGAGGGTCAAAAACCCAAAAAACGAGTGGTTCGTAAACCCAAGGTGAATACAATCCCTTTGACTATAGAGTCGGTCCTGAGTCTAAGGGATGATGAAGAAGAAGAACAAAGTGATTTCGGGCAGTTGGCTCGTGCTCGGGCTAGCACCGATACTTAGAATTCTTCGGTATCGGTAGGAGTTGATACTGCTCCGACCAGGCTTGATGAGGTCAAGGAGGGGACTTCAACCCAAGTTCCCGAGCCAAGGGAGATTGAGGATGTTTTGCCTCAGGGCAAAGAGACCATCGAAGAAGCTGCGGATGCCGGTGTGCAAACTGAGCTTGAGGCTCCCCAAGACGGAGGCGGCGCTCAAAAGGACCTACTCGGGGCATTAGAGATCGGGGATTCTCCCTCTTTTCCTTCTTTCTCCCAATCGATGATACATGATGCTCAAGCTGTGAAGATTTGTCACGGGGAAGGAGCCCATGGAGGGGAGGATCCTTTCTGTGGTTATTTTATCGGGGTAGAAGAATCCACCGGTCCGGGTGACTTAGACGTTTCAAAGAAGGGCTCGAGTGAGATGGGGGAGCCTTGCCCTTTCAATGAAGCCCAACAGGCCCTGAACTGGGTAAGTTCATACTGTCTTTGATAATTTTCATACATGTGTTTTTCTTTCCGTGTATAATCCCTTCCTTTTATTTTTGTAGGCTCCTGTGCTTTATCACAGGGATTTTCTCCAATCCCAAGAGGAGCTGAGCCGGTACGAAGCCGAAGTTCAAAGGCTTACTGAGGAGAGAGATGCTTTAAAGCTTATCAGTGAGCAGAGAGAAGGAGAAGTAAAAGGACTTCGGGCAGAGCTGGAAGCATCCAGAAGAGAACAAACTGAGCTGGTTGAGCTGGTAAAAAGTATCTTTGAATTTAATGATATTAACTCAGGAGTGATGACTAACAGTTTGGTCCCGCAGGTCAAGCAAAAGTTTGATGTGATTAAGAAGCTTCGTGTTGAAGTGGACGCTGTGAAATCGGAGGCCGAGGAATGGAAGGAGAACATGGACCGCCTCACCTCAGAAAAGGAGACTGCCCGAACTCAACTGGCTTCGGTTGAGGCCCAACTCCGAAGATTGAAAGAGAAAACCTTGGTGCAAGCCAAGAAAATAGAGGAGTTCCAGTCTCGGTTGAGCTCAGCAAATTCTGATAGAGAGAAGTTGGCCAAGGAACTTGCAGCGACCAAATAGAAAGACGAGAAAACCATGGCCAATGCTGATGCAATGGTGTCTGTTTATCGATTTGATGCCGAAGCAGCTCAGGTTCGAGCAAAGGAGGTTGCTGAGGATGCTCAAGCTTGAGCAAACTGGGTTGCTGAGCATGCTAATGCCAGTCTCGAAGGGAGACTCTTGAATAGATCCATGCTCGTGGCTTTGATCTTACAAATGAGATCGATAAAGCTAAGAAGCTTGAAGCCGAAACCAGATTGTTGGCTTTTCTTGATGATGATACCGGGAGTACGAGCGGATATGACAGCGAAGGGGACCTCGAGGGCGAAGATGATCCTCCCGTAGAGGACTAAGTCCTTTAGTATTTTTTTCATTTCTTATAAGACTGTTTTGGTCTTTTGTAAAGAGATTTGATCGGGCTATGCTGTCCTTGTAAATGATTTTTGATATGTATAAAAAACTTTCTTCCTTTTTGCCTTATAAAATTGTGAAGTTATTTTCTAAGGCCGGGATTTAGATAATTTGATCAAAACGGAACTAGTGTAGCCCTTAGGCCTTTTGATCGAGTGAGTGTTTGCTCGAACTCGAAGTAAAAAATAGCCCTTAGGCTTTATGGTCGAGTGAGTGTTTGCTCGAACTCGAAGTAAAAAATAGCCCTTAGGCTTTATGGTCGAGTGAGTGTTTTCTCGAACTCGAAGTAAAAAACAACCCTTTAGGCTTTATGATCGAGTGAGTGTTTGCTCGAACTCGATGTAAAAAATGGCCCTTAGGATTTATTGTCGAGTGATTGTTTGCTCGAACTCGAATTAATGTAGCCCTTAGGATTTACAGTCGAGTGAGTATGATTTCTCGAACTCGAATTAAGGTATCCCTTAGGCTTTATGATCGAGTGAGTGTTTGCTCGAACTCGAATTAATGTAGCCCTTAGGCTTTACAGTCGAGTGAGTATGATTTCTCGAACTCGAATTAAGGTAGCCCTTAGGCTTTATGGACGAGTGAGTGTTTGCTCGAACTCGAACTAATGTAGCCCTTAGGCTTTACAGTCGAGTGAGTATGATTTCTCAAACTCGAAATAAGGTAGCCCTTGGGCTTTATGGTCGAGTGAGTGTTTTCTAGAACTCGCACTAATGTAGCCCTTAGGCTTTGCAGTTGAGTGAGGATGATTTATCAAACTCGAATTAAGGTAGCCCTTAGGCTTTATGGTCGAGTGAGTGTTTTCTAGAACTCGAACTAATGTAGCCCTTAGGCTTTACAGTCGAGTGAGAATGATTTCTTGAACTCGAATTAAGGTAGACCTTAGGCTTTATGGTCAAGTAAGTATTTTCTCGAACTCAAAGTAAAAAATAGCCCTTAGGCATTATTCGTAGTTCTGATTTGGGGTTATGGTTTGAACTCCAGTCATGTCGTCCATTAAGCCTGTTTGCATAATAGATCGAGAATATGGAGCAGAAGAATCTTTCTGAGATATGAGATGTCGGTAAAGAAGAAATTTCTCTTTATAAGTCATTATACATGAGTACATGATTTGTGTCAGGGCTCGAGCAAACTACGCTGGCATGATTCGTTTGACCATTTGGCCCTTATAAATGTTTTCTATCGAGATCTTGTTGCCATGAAGTAATTTTCTTGCATCGAACTTGATATATTCGAGTGTAATGTCCCCCCAGAATTCGAGGTTGATTGCAAAGAGTCCTTGGATACTGTTGAATTGTTCTAGGTTAGCACAATCAATAGTTGTCTCATTAAAAACCTCGCCGAAAAACCCATTTGGGAAAAACCGGTCTAAGGGAAAAAGAGTGCAACGCGTGCTTTCAGACCTAAAGGCTTCGAGTTGAAGAATCCATCCATGTTTCTGGTCGAACACCTGCAAGGGTTAATTTCGAAATACAAATGAACATGGGAGGTTCATACCTTAGTAGTAGTATCATTTTAGGTGCGATACGTTCCAATTGCTCGGTAGTTGTTTGCCGTTACACCGAGCTTGTAAGATCCTTTTCTGACGATTTTGAGAACCTGATATGGCCCTTACTAGTTCGGACCCAGTTTCCCTTCATTCGGATTTCGGGTGTTGAGGGTGACTTTTCTTAGCACCAAGTCCCCGATTTTAAAATGTCAAAGATTGGTTCTTCGATTATTCGGTTCGCTGTTTTTGGGCGGCCAATCGGGCAAGAGCGGCTTCTCGTCTTTCATCCAATAATTCTAGGCTCGTATTCATGGTCTCGTTACTCGACTCATTTCTTGCATATCGAAACCTAATGCTAGGTTCTCCGACCTCAACCGGGATAAGGGCTTCGGCGCCATAAACCAATGAGAATGGTGTTGCTCCGGTACTGGATTTCGATGTTGTGCGGTATGCCCATAGGACCTCGGGTAATATTTCTCTCTATTTTTCTTTAGCGTCGGTTAATCTCTTCTTAAGATGTTGGATGATGATTTTGTTGGTCGATTCGGCTTGTCCGTTACCGCTAAGCTGATAAGGTGTTGATAGGATCCTTTTGATCTTATGATCCTCGAGAAATTTAGTTATTTTGCTGCCGATGAATTGTTTTCCATTATCGCATACAATCTCGGATAGTATTCTGAATCGACATATGATGTTGTCCCAAATGAAATGTATCACTTCTTTTTCTCTGACTTTCTCGAAAGCCTGTGCTTCAACCCATTTAGAGAAGTAATCAGTCATAAATAAAATGAACTGAGCTTTACCTGGGGCCGATGGGAGGGGGCCGATGATGTCCATTCCCTATTTCATGAAAGGCCACGGAGATAGGATCGAGTGGAGCAGCTCCTCGAGTTGATGAATCACGGGCGCATATCTTTGGCATTTGTCGCATTTTCGAACGAACTCCCTCTCATCCTTTCCCATATCAGTCCAATAATACCCTGCTCTGATTACTTTGTGAACGAGCAAATCGGCACCGGAATGGTTTCCAAAAGTGCACTCGTGAATTTCCTGTAGGATGTAATCGGCATCACCTGGTCCTAAACATATTGCCAATGGTCCATCGAACGTCCTTCTAAACAGTGTCCCATCTTCAAACATGGTGAATCGTGCTGCTTTTATGCGCAGAGCTCTCAATTCCTTTGGATCTGACGGAAGCTTCCCGTTCTTGAAGTACTCTATATATTTGTTTCTCCAATCCCAGGTTAGACTTGTGGAGTTTATCTCAGCGTGACCTTCTTCGATCACCGATCTTATGAGTTGTACAACAGTCCCCGAGTTGAATTTGTCATCTTCGACCGATGAAACTAAGTTTGCAAGAGCGTCGACCTCGCTGATCTGTTCTCGAGGTACGTGTTGCAATTTCCATTCCTTAAATCGATGTAGAGTCACCTGTAATTTATCCAAGTACCTCTACATTCGATCTTCTCGTACTTCAAAAGTCTCGTTAACTTGGTTTACCACGAGGAGGAAATTACACTTAGCCTCTACGACCTCAGCTCCCAAGCTTCTATCTAGTTCGAGACCTACAATCACGGCCTCATACTCGGCCTCATTGTTAATCAATTTTGTAGTTCTGATAGATTGTCTAACTACATTACCTGTGGGTGATTTTAGTACGATTCCCAGGCCGGACCCCTTCGCGTTTGAAGCACTATCCGTAAAGAGGGTCCAGACTCCCGAAGAGGTACCCCATTTTATCAATAGTTCTTTTTCAATCTCGGGTACGAAGGCCGGCGTAAAGTCAGCCACGAAGTCCGCTAAGATTTGAGGTTTGATAGTGGTTCGGGGTCGATACTCAATATCGTACCAGCCGATTTCTATGGCCCATTTGGCCAATTGACCTGAAAGCTCGGGTTTGTGCAAAATATTTCGAAGAGGATAAGTTGTTACAACATGTATCGGATGACACTGGAAATATGGTTTTAGTTTCCTAGAGGCGCTTATTAAAGCAAGCGCTAATTTTTCTAAGTGTGGATATCTAGTTTCGGCCTCGCCTAAAGTTCGACTCACATAATAAATAGGGAATTGCAAACCTCGTTCTTCACGAACCAGAACTCCACTTAACGCTATCTCCGATACAGCTAAGTACAGGAAAAGTTGTTCGTCCACTTTCGGGGTATGAAGCAGCGGTAGGCTCGATAAATACCGCTTTAGTTCTTCCAAGGCCTGCTGACATTCCAGAGTCCATGCAAAGTTGCTTTTCTTCTTAAGCAGTGAGAAAAATCGGTGGCTCTTATCTGAGGATCTTGAAATGAATCATCCTAAGGCGGCTAGCCGTCCCGTTAGCCTCTGCACGGCCTTTACTATATCTACTATCATGATGTCCTTGATAGCTTTGATTTTATCGGGGTTGATCTCAATTCCTCGATTAGACACCATGAAACCAAGGAACTTGACTGATCCAACCCCGAATGCACATTTTTCGGGATTGAGCTTCAAATTGTACTCCCTCAGTATGTCGAAAGTTTTCTGCAAATACTTTAAATGGTCCTCTGCTCGCAAGGACTTAACTAACATGTCATCAATATAAACTTCCATTAATTTTCCTATTTGATTTTCGAACATTCGATTTACTAGGCGTTGATAAGTTGAACCAGCATTTTTTAGACTGAATGGCATTACGTTATAATAGTAGGTACCGTACGTAGTGATAAATGAAGTCTTTTCTTGATCCTCCGGGTTCATCTGTATCTGGTTGTACCCGTAGTAGGCATTGAGAAAATCGAGAGTCTCGTGGCCAGCCGTGGTATCGATCATACGATCGATATTAGGCAAAGAAAAAGAATCCTAATATGTTTTGTTCAGGTCTTTGTAATCTATACACATTCTAAGTTTCTTTCCCTTCTTAGGGACTACCACCACATTTTCTAGCCATTTGGGGTATTTTACATCTCGAATGGATCCTATTTTAAGAAGTTTGGTTACCTCGTTCTTAATGAAGGTATGTTTGACCACGGACTGGGGTCTTCTTTTTTGCTTTACCGGGTGGAATTTTGAATCCAAGCTTAGTCTATGAGTGGTTATTTCTAGTGGGATCCCTATCATGTAAAGATGGGACCAAGCGAAATAGTTCATGTCAGCTATAAAAAATTGAATAAGCTTTTTTCTGAGTTCGGGATATAACCTCGTGCCCAGGTATACCTTTTGCTCGGGTAGATGTTTGATTAGCATGATATGCTCTAGTTCTTTAACCATTGATTTGATAGCGTCGGAATCATCGGGGACTATGAAGGATCGAGGGATCCCATAATCATCATCTTCGTCAGTCTCCTATTTCTCTAGTTAGGTCGAGGCTGACGTTTATAATTGCTATTTGGTGTCCCATTTCTCCTTCGAATCTGATCCCTTTGTCATTGATAATGATGATATCAGAATCCCTTCATCGACGACAAACATTTCTTTTGCGGTCAGTTGCTCCCCGTAGACCGTTTTGATTCCCTCTGGTGTTGGGAATTTTAGAACTTGGTGAAGGGTTAAGGGTACTGCTCTCATGTTGTGGATCCATGGCCTCCCGAATGGGGCGTTATATCCCATATCGCCCTCGATCACGTGGAACTTTTTTTCTTGGATGGTCCCAGCCACATTTACCGAAAATATTATCTCGCCCTTAGTAGTTTCACACGCCATATTGAATCCGTTTGGTACCAGGGTTATGGGCACGACCTAGTCCTGCATACCGAGTTGCTCTACGACCCTCAACCGAATAATGTTGGCTGAACTAGCTGGATCAATTAACACACGCTTAACTTGAGTTTTATTCATAAGTATAGATATTACCAGTGCATCATTATGGGGTTGCATGATTCATTCCCCATCTTCGTCACTAAAGGATAAGGTTCCTTTAGGTGTGTAATCCTGAGTCCGAGACCGCTTCTCTCTTACAATCGACATCTTAGTGTGTTTAAGCATCGGCCCCTAGGGGACATCGATTCCTCCAATGATTATGTGGATGATGTGTTGTGGCTCTTCTTGTTTGTTTTGCCTATTGAAATCTCTGTTTTTGAAATGGTTTTTGGCCCGGTCATATAAAAAATCTCGAAGGTGCCCTTCATTGAATAATCGGGCTACCTCCGCTCTCAACTACCTGCAGTCTTCGATTCTGTTGCCATGGGTGCCATGATACTTGCATATTTGATTGGGATTTCTCTAGGCTGGATCGGGCTGCAGAGGTTGAGGACTCTTAGTATCTTTGATGCATCTGATAGCCGACATGATGGCGGATGCATCGATGTTGAAATTATATTCTGATAATTGTGGTGCTTCCTTAGGTCCGGTATGCCTGTCGAACCCATTCTTGTTCATCAACCCCCGTGACCCCTGGCCTTAATCACTTCTTCTTTCGCCTCATACGGGGTTACGTGCAGGTTCACTACCCCTACGATCTCCGTTATACGGCCAATATCGGTCATTGTTCGACCTTGGTTCTCGGTCAGTGTCCCTTTTAATAACGGACACATAACCTAACTGGTCGTCTTCGACTCTAATCTTTGATTGATATCGATTGTGTACATCGGCCCAGGTAACAGCCGGGTACTCTTTCAAGTTCTGCTTCAACTGTCATGAAGCCATCGAGCTTCATTCGTTCAGTCCTTGAATGAAAGCTTGAACAGCCCAATCGTCCATGACAGGTGGTAGATCCATTTGTTCTATTTGGAAACGAGATAAGAACTCTCTTAGCATCTCGTTATCTTTTTGCCTTACCTTGAAAAGGTCCGACTTTCTGATCCCGACCTTCATGGCTCCGACATGTGCTTTTACGAAAGAATCTGCAAGCATAGCAAAAGAATCGATAGAGTTAGGTGGTAAATTATGATAGCATACCATTGCGCCCTTTGATAGGGTTTCACCGAACTTCTTTAGTAATACGGATTCGATCTCGTCATCTTCTAGGTCGTTCCCTTTAATGGCACATGTGTAAGAGGTGACATGTTCATTGGAATCCATCGTTCCATTATATTTTGGAATTTCGGGCATGCGGAACTTCTTGGGGATCGGTTTGGGAGCCGCGCTCAGGGGGAAAGGCTTTTCTACAAAATTTTTGGAATCCAAGCCCTTCAATACCGGTGGTACCCCCGGGATCTGATCAATCCTGGAGTCATATGTTTCTACTTTTTTGTCGTTTGCTTCAATCCTCTTTTCTCCTGATTCAATTCGTTTTGTCAGTTCCTCGAGCATCTTAATAATTTCGGGATTAGTCGTCGATTCTTGTTCATTTGATCTTACTATAGTTGGCCCCAATTTATGGGTGACTTCTCGGGGTGGACCGGGCTCGGCCCTGCTTGGTGCCTGGGTTTGGCTCTGCAATTGAGCTATTGCTACCTGTCGAGCTTGCAGCATTTCAAAAATCATACGCATGTTGATCCCGTCTTCTCCAACATTTTGGGTATTCTGAACTGCAGATCGAGTTCCACCATGAATGTTGTTTTTGGGGTCGGAACGTTGGTTCGCCTCGATGGCCACATGTGAATTAACGTCAATTGGATCTGCGGCCTGAGTTCCAACGGGATCGATGAGTGGCCTTTCATCCCCGGTCGTCAGGTTGTTGTTCTCATCTTGAAGGCCAGCTTCGTTATCGATTGGTCTGGCCATTAATTAAGAGTTCATCGTTTTTAACCTGAAATCAAAGACACTTCCAAGAGCAAGTGTAAAATAGTGTGTTTTGCAGAGATTCGTACCAAATAACCACTGTTATCCTTAGTCCCACGGTGGGTGCCAAACTGTTTGCCTGAAAAACGGATAGAGTAGAATTTATACGCAGTTCCAAGGATATATGGTATATATCTGTACAAATCGGGGAAATAAGTGGAAATATATCGAATATTGACTATAAAAAGGAATGAGTACAAACCCAAATTGAGTAGAGAATGACTGCTAAGCGAGCAAGATGAATCAATATTAAAAGCCCAAAAAGGATAATATGTGTTATATGTTATATAAATCTCAATAATCTCCGAATGTGATAATGAATGTATGAATGAGTCTGTAAAAAATGAAAATGAATCCCCTTAATCAATGATAACCCATTCTTAATATAGTGGAGGAATCCTACTTTGGATATAATTAAAAATACATAGTGGGGATCCCATGATAGATTAATTAATTGGCTTTTCCTTGATTTCCGCCGAGATTCTCTCCCCAAATGCGGCCATTACGGCTTTTTTGTCCCTTGGCTCGAGCCCGAACTCGGTCGCCCTCGATCGTGATCGACCTCTATTCACTCGACCTCTATCTGGGCTGGTTCTTGGTCTCGGCTGATTTCGGTCTCTATTGATTTCTATTTGCTCGACCTCTATCTGGGCTCAGTATCGATTTTGGCTGATCCCGTCCTTGGTCGGTTTCAAGGGCTCGATCTCAGCAGCCCAACTTCACATCATAGCTCGATATTACAATGATGAGCCTCGGTCCCATCATGCCCCAAACTCGATTAGTCACATGATGGGAAGAACTTGATTTTGATCGTATTCAAACTATAAAGAAACAACAAGACCATTTTTACAAAAACATAGAGGATCAACTACGGACTCATGCAACATCAGCTCAATCAACTTTCAATGATGGAATTTTAGAAACTATGATTTGCATAAGCGGGAATTGGAGTAATATTCTTGTAGAAATTTGAAGCAAGTCATAATGATAAAATGACCTCATGCTAATCCTAATATCATGAGTGACCTTATGCAAAGGATTAACAGTTTTGATTTAATTTTAATATAAAAAAATTAGGTGTATAGGTAGTTTCTTTCCCATAACATAAATATTACTTTCTTCAGCCGGCCTCCCCGTTCTACTTTTAGGTTGCCTCAAGGGTCTTGTACTAAACTAATAGTGTTTACCATGGGGATGATTAGTGGTCGCAAATGTTTGGTTGATGAATGATAAATTGTATGTTATTTGTATGTTCAATGTATCATTGTACGTACATTGATATACACTCGACATATAAAACATATATAAACGACATATAAAAGTCATAAAATGATATAATTGTATGCAAGTTGTATATAAGTTTCATGCGTCAACAACTTTGTATCCAAATTGTATGCAAGTGGTATATTTTAGATGCTAATTGATGTGTTTGAAATGAGAAGGTTAAAGTTCTTTTTTACTGTAGCAGTTATAATAAAAAAAATTGGGGTGAAACGGCAATTGCCTGAAGATCCATATTATGAGATTAGCCCTACCAGTCACTGTACCCATGATGAAGTTTCAGAGGTATGCCATCGTACTGTATAATGTTCTTTTATTTTCGGGATTCATCTTACCTATCAACCACATTTCACCTTTATTTACTGAACTTCGTCTCGATATGTATAGTTTTAGCTGCCAAACTCTATTATTATTATGTAGATTGCCTTTGCTACTCATGCCAACCCCAAATTAGACGATCAGAAATAAAATTTTATTGTCTATGCTGGGTCACTACTAGAAAACTGTCAAAATTCGTCCAAATCATACCAACCGAAATTGGTCGGAAAGGAAAATCGGCCGAAAGAGGTCGGAAAGAGTGTAATTTGGTCGCAAAAGTCAAAGAATCAATTGCAATTAAATATACCGACCACCATCGTTCGGTAAATGTTGTCCTATAATATCGAAATACTTTAGCATCTGACACAAATCACATTTCCGACAGCAATCGGTCGGAATATGGCCAACATTTGACCAAAAGGTGGTCAAACATGGCTATTATGCACTAAAAATGTTGAAATAAAATACGCTCCCATTTCCGACCGATTTCGGTCGGAATATTGAATTAAATTTTTCCCGCCTATGTTCTCTTTTATTTTTCCATAATTAATATAATTTTTCAAAAAGATTTGATAAAGTTTCTGACTGATATCGGTCGATATTAATGGTCAAACGTAGTCAAACTTTTATAGATTATTATTATCTACAATCTACATATATTTAACATCCTAAATTATAATATTTTTTTATATATATATATATATATATATATATATATCAATCAATCGTGGGATTTGACCGAGTATATGTTGTTGTTGCTACAACTTAAGTTTTAATATAGCACTACATCTTATAGCACTGTATATTTTGCTTTGAAATGTGTTCTAGCGTGTTGGATGCCGATACATAGGCTCGATCGCTCACACATTAAAACTCAATAATATCTTGTTAGTTAAAATCAAGAATTATGCATGTTATAGGTTAACTAAACTGATAAAAAAGTATATCCTAGGTTAATCGGATATAATTGAATTTTTGATTAATATACTGGTCAAGTATCCGAGCAAATTACTAATCATGTGATCGAGAATAACTAAATTATCACATAGAAAATCGACTATATAATCTAATTATTCTCAATTGATCCATTGGCCAACTATAAAGGATGGCACATCGCCGAAAAACTAGATTATCACATAGAGCTGATACAATTCGGCGATGTCGCATCTATATATATATATATATATATATATATATATATATATATATTATCACGACCCAAAACATAACCCGTTGTGATGGCGCCTATCGCGATACTAGGCAAGCCGACATTTCCAAAATACTTTCAATATTTAACAGAAATGAATTAAGACATTTAAAATAACTGGAGTTTTTCATAATAACGGGGTAAAACCCAAAGCATAAGTGCGTAAAAATAGCCCGACATCGGGGTGTCACTAAATCATGAGCATCTAATCCACCAGTCTAGAAACAGAGTCTACAATAGTCTGTGCCAAACATTCCAATACAGGAAAGAAAAGATAACAAGAAAGGAGGGACAAGGACTGCGAACGGCGGCAGCTACCTCGTAAGACTCCGATACTCAACCACGCACGAGATCAACGTCCACCGTGTCTGGAAACACCTGAAGCTGCACACGAGGTGCAGGGAGTAACGTGAGTACATCCAACTCAGTAAGTAACAATAATAAATAAGGAACTGAAGATAGTGATGAGCTACACAGTTATAGTTCATTTTCAATGATTCCAGCAAAGAATAGACATGCTTTCAAATCCGTCAGTTTAAGTCAAATCAGTTTTATACAGTTCAAGTTCAGGTAATCCGGATATAAGTTCCTTCAGAAATTTCACAACAATGACATATAGCAAGTAAGTGCAACAACAAATGAAAAGCAAGTACAGCGTCTCAGGGAAACAGTCACTCAACTCATCACAACAGCACAATCACTCGGCTCTCAGCCCTCAGTACCCACACTCAATAAGTACCTGCGATCACTAGGGGTGTGCAGACTCCGGAGGGGCTCCTTCAGCCCAAACGTTATATCGATGCGGCGTGCATCCGGACCCAATCATATAAGTAGCCATAAGGCTTGTTGCAGCGTGTAACCCGATCCATATTTCATAAATAGCCATAAGACTTGTTGCGGCGTGCAACCCAATCCATATACACTCACATAGCTCATAGCTCGCCACTCAGGCCCTATCTCAGTCACTAACCTCTCCAGCCTCTCGGGCTCTCAAAAATCATACAAATCAGTCCAAAAGAGATAATAACAAGTATCAATAAGAAAACAAGAGGAAACGGAGATATGACACGCAAGTAAAACTGTGACTGAGTTCAAGACAGCAAATAGCAGTTAATTCAATGGGTACCCAACCGCTGCAAGTCCCAACAATGATATCATATGGCCTGAACATAGTTTCTAACATGAATGGCAGTCAAAGTTTTAGAAGACAGAGGGAACATGTAATTAACAGTAAGCTATTCGACTTTACAGTCTCATGGGACGGACCAAGTCACAATCCTCCACGGTGCACGCCCACACGCCCATCACCTAGCATGTGCGTCACCTCCAAAATAATCACATCATACCAAAATTCGGGGTTTCATACTCTTATGACCAGATTTAAAACTGCTATTTACCTCAAACCGCGTAAACTCCTACTCTGAAATGCCTTTTCCCCTCGAATCACTCTACAAACGTCCCGAATCTAGCCACAAGCAGTACAATATAATTAATTTAGGTTAAATGAATCAATTCAGTAAGAAAAACATAAAATTATAAGCCAAAATCCGAAATAGGCTCAAACCGGCCCCCAGGCCTACGTCTAGAAATCTGACAAAAGTCACAAAATATGAACACTCATCCACTCACGAGTCCAACCATATAAGAATTACTCGTATCCAACCTCAAATCACCTTCCAAAACTCGAAATTTTAGTCTGTCAAATTTCTACCATTTTCCCCCGAATTTCCAACTCAAATCCCTAACTAGATCATGAAAATAGCAATAGATTCATGAAATATAGCCCAATATGGGTTAGAACTACTTACCCCAATAATCTTCTTGAAGAACCCTCAAAATATCGCCTTACACCGAGCTCTCAAAATTTTAAAATCGAAATGGGAATCAAACACTCGAAATCGTATTTTTTGCCCAGTTATTCCGCATCTGCGGACCTACTGTCGCAACTACGGAATTTCCCTCGTAGGTGCGGAAATGACTTAAGGGGCTGGGTCCGTATCTGCGAGCAAGGGGCCGCACCTGCGCGCCCTCTCCTACGAATATCTTCCGCTTTTGCGATCCACACGCTCCAGGGCACGTCCACTTCTACGCTCCATCCTCCACAGATGCGGCTCCACTTCTGCGGGCCAATCTCGCACATGCGCCTACAGACCAAGCTTGACCAAACTGCACCTGCGCTCCTCCTTCCGCATGTGCGAGTACGTACCTGCGGTCTCCCCACCGCAGGTGCGAAACCATAATGAAACCAGAAAACTTCAGCCATTTGCCTAAGTCCAAATTCAACCCGTTAAGCATCCGAAACACACCCGAGGCCCTCGGGACCTCAACCAAATATACCAACAAGTACTAAAACACCATACGAACTTAGTCGAGCCCTCAAAACATGTCAAACAACAACAAAAATACAAATCACCCTCCAATCCAAACTTAATGAACTTGAAACTTCAAATTTCTACAACCGATGCCGAATCATACCAAATCACGTCCGATTGACCTCAAATTTTGAAAACAAGTCATATTCAACATTATGGACCTACTCCAACTTCTGGAATCAGAATCCGACCCCGATATGAAAAAATCCACTTCCGATCAAAATCTCCAAAAATTCGACCTCAAATTCACAATCCGGACATGCTCTTAAGTCCACAATCACCCAATGGAGCTAACAGAACCGACGGAACTCCATTCCGGAGTCCTCTTCACACAGTTCTGACTATGGTCAAAATCCCGAGACTTAAGCTTCCGTTTTAGGGACTAAGTATCCCAAATCACTCCGAAATCACAACAAAACTTTCCGGCAAGTCACATAAGCAGAAAAAGATACGGAAAAAGCAGTAAATAGGGGATCAGGGCTAATACACTCAATATATATATACATACACGATTAATTATATATTATATAGTATCTATAATTAAATAAATTCTTTTTTAAATCTAGAATGAAATTATCGACCGACTTCGATCGATATTTAAATTCAATAATTTTTTTTAATTTAACATTAAATTACCGACCGACTTCGATCGGAATGGTCGTGGTCAAACGGGTCAAAGGCCACTTAAACTTACCGACCGAAATTTCCGACCGATTTCGGTTGGAAATTTTTAAATTAGGTTAGCACTAGATGGGTTTTCCCCCATTTCTCTCTTTTCTCTATCTCTCTTCCAAATCTTTTCTTTTCCTCTCCACTGTTGCGATTCCTCCAAATCCCCACCCAAAATCAACTCCTACCTCCCTCCTCACCCAAAAACAAAGCACCTAGAAGTCTCCCTCCCCCTCCTCCGCCACTGTTCCATCGGCCCCTCTACGTCTTCCGCCACCACTGCCTCCTCCACCACCCAAAATCAAACCCCTTATCCTAGCATTTCAAGGTTAGTTATCTACATTTTTTAATTTAAGTAATTTGAATTATTTTAATTGTACAAATTAGGATTTAGTTAATATTTAATTAAATTTAGTTGTATAATTCTGAGTTGCCTTGTCATTGAACCTTTGAAATATTTCATGTGTTATCATTTATTATTTAAGATTTTTCATATTAGAAGAGCTCATATTTATACTCTAGCCCCTCTTTGTGAATTGGTATTTTGTGTAATTTTGAATTTTTACATTTTGGAAGACCTAGGTGCTTCTCTTAGGTGCTGCTAGCATTTCAAGGTTAGTTATCTACATTTTTGAATTTAAGCAATTTTAATTATTTTAATTGTATAAATTAGGGGCTTAGTTAATGTTTAATTAAATTTAGTTGTATAATTGTGAGTTGATGATTAAAACTTAAAATAAGTTACAAGGATAAATCAATCTTATTATATGGCACTTCCAAAGTTGCCCAATGTAGCCGCCTTGTAATTGAATATTTGAAATATTTCATGTGTTATCATTTATCTTTTAGGATCATTCATATTAGAGATCTTTAGAATTTTATTATAATTTTTTAGCGTATGACGCTTTGTCATTGAATTTTCTTTATCTAAAATACAAAATTATCCAACAATCATTAGGTGTTATTAGCCGCAGAAGGAGTGCAACTCATATATATATATTAAGCTAGTTCTCAACTCATATGACTCCTAAGCTAAGTCACTAGGGCCTTTACTTTTTAATAAGTGAAACACCCACTAATAAAAATTTGCTAAAAACCGACCAAATATTTCCGACCAACATTGGTCGGTCAAAAAAAGCGATCAAAAATCGTCCAGGTTGGACGGAAACTGGGAAAAAAAATTTACATTTTTTTAAATTAAATACCGACCAACGTTGGTCGGTAAATTGGTCAACGAATTGACCCAGCTGGTCAGACAAGAAAATTTTGGATTACCGACTTGGTCGGTAATCTGGATCCAATTTTTTAAATTTTAATTATTATTTTATTATTTAAAATATTTTATAATATTTAAGAATTTATATTTAAAATTACCGACCAACGTTGGTCGGTTAATGTAGGGGAAGCATTTACCGACCAACTTTGGTCGGTAATTGTAATTTTCTGCAAAATAACCGACCAAACTTTCGAATTACTTTTATATTTACTATCTTGGTTGGTTATTACGTCAACATTGTTCAAACTTTCGAATTACTTTTATATTTACTATCTAAATAATATAAATATAATTCGTTAACACTTTTGTAATACAAATAATGAATACACTAACATATACTAAATATAACATGCTATTTGTAAATTGATTCATCGACTTATAACTTACTTAGATGCATCGATGAATATTAAAAATAAAACGTTTGACCTACATCGACTAATAGTAAAAATAAAACGTCTCGACCTATATCGATTATTATAGCTATGCCATGCATTATTAGTGATGAATGAATAAAAAATAAAAGAATTACTACTAAACATCTTTGACATACATATATATATATATGGATCACAAATTAAATAAACAAAAGAAGCTATTAGTATTAAGTAAACGACTTAAATTAATAGGACAAACATGGTCAAACTTTAACAAGCTATATATATACACACTAACATATACTATAACAAGCTATATATGTAGTTAAAGTATTACAGTGAAGTGTGTTTGTGTGTGTGTTATATATATATATATATATATATATATATATATATATATATATATATATATATATATAAGAACACGAAGCGCTAGGACCACAGGGTCGGGTTCTTTTAGGGATAGACTTGGGAAGATACTAATTAGTATATATACTTTATCATCAAATATATCTATTTGTAAATTGATTCATCGACTTATAACTTACTTAGATGTATCGATGAATATTAATCGATGATTCATCAAAACGTCTTGACCTATATATCGATTAATCTATGTCATGCATTATTAGTGATGAAAGAATGAAAAAAGAAGTTATTAGCATCAATTACAATATAGTGTATGTGTGTGTATGAGAAATTACTCACATACTTAATTATAACTTAGAAAATTTACTTAGATAGATGCTATTATAATTTATTAAAATTAAATAGTTAATATAATTATTTATAAATATTATGCTTATAGTTTATAATTATTTATAATAATTGCATAGTTAAATAAAATAAATGCTTGTAGTTTATAATATTTTTTTTATAGTTTATAATATTTTAAGAAAAAAAACACACAAAAAAAGAATTTAATTTTTTTTTTAAAAAAACCGACCAATGGTCAACACTTAATGTACCGACCAAAATTACCGACCAACTTTGGTCAGTAATTCTGAAATCAGAGAATTGAAAAACGGGGGAAACCCCCATTTCTCTCTTATTTTCCCCTCTCTTCTCTATTTCCCTCACTCAAAATCTTCCCCTCTCCTTCTCTATTTCCCTCACATAAATCCCATTCCCCACCCCGCGTCGCCACCGCCCAGCCGTCGCCGTCGCCGTCGCCGCTGCCACTGCCGCCCCTCTCCTTCTCCATCTCCTAAAAATTCAAGGTTTGAATTACAACCCATTTATTTATTATTTTTAGGTTTTGTTAATTAGTTATGAATTAGTTTCAATTGATTAGTGTTTCAATTATTTGAACATTACATTTTATTGAGGATTAGGGTTTAGGTCTTGTTTTAATTAGTTTTGTTAATTAATTTTATTAACTAATTAGTTTTGTTAATTAGTCAATTAGTTATGAATTAGTTTTAATTGATGAGTGTTTCAATTTTGAGTTTGTATTGTCTTGAATAGTTTAGTTAGAATTGAATTATTAACTTTGTATTGTCATGAATAGTTTAGTTAGAATCTAGGGTTTACGATTTGTTCTTGTGAATCGAACTCTTAGGGTATGGGTTGAATTTCTTTAGTTTAGTTAGTTTATGTTTAAACTCGTAGGATATGAATTGAAATTTTAGTTTTTAGGATTTGTTCTTGTGAATCGAACTTTTAGGGTATGGGTTGAATTTCTTTAGTTTAGTTAGTTTATGTTTAAACTCGTAGGATATGAATTGAAATTTTAATTTTTAGGATTTGTTCTTGTGAATTGAACTTTTCGGATATGAATTGAACTTTTAAGATATGAATTGGACCTTTTGGATATGAATTGAACTTTTAGGATATAAATTGGTATAATTAGGAAAAAATAATTTATTTGTATAGATGGAACATCGTACTTGGATGTACAATAGGAATTATCCTAATCGGCGGGGATTGCGAGAGAATTTTGTAGAAGGGGTTGATTACTTTATTAGACATGCAATTTCACTTCCACCATACCAAAGTGAAGGAGTAATTAGGTGCTCTTGTGTCAGGTGCGATTGTATGAAGTTTAAAAAATCGGAGGAAGTTAAGCTTCATCTTTATAGGAAGGGGTTTATAGAGAATTACTTTGTGTGGACTAATCATGGAGATATCGATGGTAGCCGTGGGATATTTTATAACATGGTTGTTGGTGAAAGTAGTAGGTCGGTGGAGAATACAAATCTTGATTTTAGAATTCTGGATATGGTTGCGGATGCTTTTGGGATGCACTTCGGGGGTGAGCCCAATAAAAATATTGAACAAACTCCTAATGATGACACAAAACGTTCTAATGAACAGTTATAGGAAGTTAGTCGTCCACTACGTGAAGGAAGTCCGCACTCTGAGCTATCTGTTGCAGTTAGATTACTAAGTATCAAATCTGATTGAAATATTTCTCAAGCAGCCATGGACTCTTTCATTGACCTTATGAGTGAACTAGTTGACCCTAATATCAACTTACCTGGTGATTTCTATAAGGCAAAGAGATTGGTTTCTAAGTTAGGACTTTCGTCAATGAGAGTTGATTGATGTGAAGATGGTTGCATATTATATTATAAAGATGATGCAACTTTAGACAGTTGTAAATTTTGCAAAAAGCCTCATTTCAAGAGGCTTTCCAGCGGGAATATGGTCGCTGTCAAGGCGATGCATTATTTACCTCTTATACCTAGGTTAAAGAGGTTATATGCGTCGATGAGTTCTGCTCCTCATATGAGATGGCACTTTGAAAATAGAAGACCACCTGGTGTTATGTGTCATCCTTCAGATAGAGAAGCTTGGAAGCACTTTGATAGGACATATCCAGATTTTGCTAGTGAACCAAGGAACATGCGGTTAGGTCTGTGTGCGGATGGCTTCACGCCTTTTTCTATATCTACGATACCATATTCATGTTGGCCTGTCTTTCTTACACCTTATAATCTACCACCTGAGTTGTGTATGACTAGTCCATATATATTCTTAAATTGTATTATCCCCAGTCCACGTAATCTGAAAAGTTTGATTGATGTATATTTGCAACCTTTGATTGATGAGCTAAAACAATTGTGGTATGATGGTGTTGAAACATATGACATATCAACCAAGCAGAATTTCAATTTGCGTGCTAATTTAATGTGGACTATTAATGATTTTCCTGCGTATGGAATGTTGTCTGGGTGGATGACTGCTGGGAAGCTAGCTTGTCCTTACTACATGGAAAATAGTAAAGCGTTCACTTTGAAACATGGCCGAAAGCAATCATGGTTTGATTGTCACCGTCAATTCTTGCCTGACGATCATGAGTTTAGAAGGATGAAAAATGCATTCAAAAAGAATAAAGTGGAATATGATTCTCCACCTCCGATACTTTCAGGTGAGGAAATTTGGGAGAGGGTCCATAACTTCAGTAATTTTACTGAGGCTCCACCTTATAGATACCCCGGATATGGTGTTAATCATAATTGGACGAAACAGAGTATATTTTGGGAGTTGCCTTATTGGAAGGGTAATCTTCTCCGACACAACCTTGATGTCATGCATATTGAGAAGAATTATTTTGATAATTTGTTCAACACAGTGATGGATGTTAAAGGTAAGACAAAAGATAACCCGAAGGCTAGAATGGACTTACAAGCATATTGCAGGCGGCCTGAATTATACTTGCAGACAGCAAACAATGGTAAGGCGTTCAAGCCCAAAGCAAGTTACACATTCACTTTAGAGGAAAGACGATAAATTTGTGATTGGGTTACGAAATTGAAGATGCCTGAGGGTTATGCGTCGAATCTTGGAAAAAAAGTAGATTTGGAGGTAGGGAAGTTGAGCCATTTGAAAAGTCATGACTGCCATGTTTTCATGGAGACCCTAGTGCCTATTGCATTTTGTGGTTTACCTGAAAGAATCTGGAAACTCATCACAGAGATTAGTTTGTTTTTCAAAGACTTGTGTTCTACCACATTAAGGGAAGAAAACCTACTTCGGATGGACCAGAACATCCGTGTAATTTCTAGTAAGATGGAAAAAATATTCCCATATGGTTTCTTTGATGTGATGGAACACCTTCCAATACACCTTGTACACGAGGCACGACTTGGAGGGCCTGTTCAATGCAGATGGATGTATCCCTTTGAGAGGTAATATTATAAGTTTGATGTAATATTCTATTTTATTTGAATGTTCTTGGCTAACATGAGATTATGTAGGACAATTGGCAAATGCAAACAATTTGTTAAGCAGAGGAATAAGATTGAAGGATCTATATGCGAAGCCTATCTTGCAAAGGAAACTGCACATTTTTGTTCTTATTATTTTGAGAGTAACGTGCCATGTTCTAGGAATAGGCCCAATAGGCACACGGTCGAATGTGTGAATGATCCATTATATCCACCAATGTCCATATTCAATCAACCAGGCCGATGTTCTAAGGATGTTAGAAAGAGAAGTTTGAGTGATATGGAGTACAAGTCAGCTACACTTCATGTGTTGCTAAATTGTCCCGAAGTTGTACCATTTCTCAAGTAAGTATTGATTTATTAGTTATCAAAATATAAAATTTACTGTGACTACATATTGATGCAACTACTAAAAATATTTGATATGTCATAGTCACTTCGTGGGTCAATTTTGCGATGATGCTGTATATACGAGATTTGATACATGGTTCAAACAGTTTGTAAGTGTGTGTGTGTGTATATATATATATATATATATATATATATATATATATATATACACATATATATATATATATAGCGAATGTATAAAAATTGATTTATAAGTTGTGCTAACTTATGAATTTGTTTAACTCTATGTAGGTAAATAATTCAAATAATGGTGTAAATTAATTTTTAAAAGATATATCTTGGGGACCTGGGCTTCAGGTCACAACAATGTCTAAGTACGTAGTGAATGGTTATAAGTTTCATACAGAGGATTGCTCTAAAAATAAAAATAGCAACAACAGCGGGGTGTGGGTTCAAGGTGGTGATGGCAACCAAGTTGGAGATATTGATTATTATGGTGTGGTCAAAGAAATATTACAACTAGAATATACAGGTTGGCCATATAAGAAATTGATACTCTTTAGATGCAAGTGGTTTGACCCAAATCCAACAAGAGGTACAAGAGTACACAACCAATACAACATAATTGAGGTTAATCATACGAGGGAGTATGATCGCTATGATCCTTTCATAATTGCACATAACGTTAGGCAAGTGTATTATGCTCCTTATCCATTGCGGCGGAATAAGTCCGATTGGTGGGTTGTAATAAAACCTAAGCCTGTAGGTAGGGTGGAAGTCGATAATGTGTTAGATGTTGCATATCAAAACGATATCTCCAATGTTCACCAAATAGTGGACGATCAGTTAGAAAATGATTTGGAACATCCTGAACGCATATTGGAGGAAGTTGATATAAATGAAGTAACAAGTTGATATAAATGAAGTAACAATTATAGAAAATGAGGACGAAGAATCAACTGATGAAGCTCAAACAAGTGAGGACGAAGAATTCTCGGACGAGGAACAATACGTCGATGAGGATTAAAAAGTTGGTTTTTTAAAGCACTCTCGTTTTATAGCTAGTTTCTTATATGTTTCAATCTAAATGTGTATTATATTATGCAGATGGCAGGCAAGGGTCAAGGTAACAATGACCCTACTAGTTCTCGGGGTCGAGAAAAGGGTAGGAAGGGAAAGAGGAGGGTAGAAAATAATACTCCCTCTTGTCCACCCTTTTCAGTGATGCCTATGTCTTATCCTCCACCACACGGCTATACTGAGCTACCACAGCATCACGAGCCATACACCTTCATTCAGACACCAAGTCTTCCATCACAGGGCCATAGGACTATACGTCCGACATACAGTCCAGCTGTCTCACAGCCATTTGCATCACATCAACATAGATCACACCCCTACATATCACAGCCACATGGATCACATCCATCCATGTCATAGCCACTTGGGTCACAGCCACTCGGGTCACAGCCATCGGTATCACATCCACTTGGGTCGCATCCAACTATGTCGCAGTCACAAGGATCACAACCATCTTCATCATCGACTCCATCTATTGCAGGCCTTTGCCTGCGAGGCAGTAGCTCTAACCCGCCTACACCGTCTTCACATGCCTCTGATACACATGCTTCGGATGGTGATGACGAGGTAGTGCATTATGATCGATATGGCAGGATCATCATAGTCCCTGAGGGTGATGGGTAAGTGTTATTCATTATTTTTGCGTCTATTGATTTGTAACATTTTTACTAAGATATTAATGTGTTTTTATTGTTAAATTGCAGGTTCAGGCCGGGTAATAAGACTACGAGGATAATCATCAATGCCATCAGAAAGCTTTATGATGGCCCTTATGCGACTTGGACTGATTGCCCATTCTCACTGAAGGAGAAATTTTTTAATCAATTTAAGGTATAAATGTTCTTTTAAACAGTTTAATAATTTATATTTATGATATTTCCATCTAATATTTAACTTTTGAAATACAGAGCAAGTGTGTATGGGAAGACCGCTATAGCGCGGAAGTGGCTACAAATTTTCATCATAAAGCTCGCAAGAAATTGGCAGATGCTTTTTCGGATGCTAGAAAGAAGAACAAGAGGCCTGGCTGGTTACTTGAGAATTTGTGGAATGATTTGCAAAGGCAATGGCTTGCCGCAGAGTTCTTAGAGAGGAGCGAAAAAGGAAAGAAAGATCGCGCATCCGAGAAGGGAGGCTCCTTGCACACTAGATGTGCGATCAGCCTAAGGATAATAAAAAGAAGATTGGTACATAATTGCTTAAAGTATTTTACTTTTCTAAGTATATCTATTCTGTTTATTAACTAAATTAATTTATTTTCAGGAAAAGAAGTATGGGCGTCCAATGAGTCATGATGAGCTATTCAAGGAGACACATATTGTGAAGAAGAAGAAAGAGGGGGATCAAGATTGGTGGGTCGAGGACGGGGCCTCGACTGCATATGTAAGCTTTCAATTTTCTTTAAGTATTATAATTTACTTTTATAAAAATTTTGAAATACTGATTTAATTTAAAATAATATAGGGTCGCTACCAAAGTAACGTGGAGGAATTCATCGGTAGTCATCCAGCTGGTGAATCGGGTGAGCCAACCCAACCTTCAAACGAGGATGTTGAAAGAATATGGTTGGAGTCTGTTGGCGGTCCAAAATGGGGGAAGGTATACGGGCTTCCTACTAAAAACTTCCATCGCTATAAGTGTGGAATGCGAGGAATAGGGACTTCCTCGCAAGGCGAGCAACTTAATAGGGAGAGCCTCTCCGCTATGCGGGAGACAGTGATAAAGCTCACATCAGAGCTAGAAGCAGCCAAGGAAAGAGAAAGGCTTAGAGATGCTCAATTCCTTGGCATGCAAGCTCAGATCAGAACTCTCCTATCTAGTGGAGCTTTTTCGTTGCCCCGATCTCGTGAGTCATCTCCAGAGGGTCGACCTCCACGTGATCGTTCCTCCCGTCCTGCTCGTGATCGTTCCTCCCGTCCTGCTCGTGATCGTTCCTCCCGTCCTCCCCGTGATCGTGCTTCCCGTCCTCCACAAGACCGTTCTCTATATTGTCTTGTAAATGAAAGTTCATCAGATGGTGATGATGATGTTGTAGAAAATACCCCTTGACTTTTATATACTTTGAACTAGACAAATAGAACCAGTTTTGAACTAGTTGTAATTAGTTTTAACTTGGTTTTGGATTTCTATGTTCAATTGAACTTTAGTTTGTTAGTTTTAAAGTATTTATTGAATGTTTTGGTTGTTGTTGTTGTTGTTGTTGTTGTGTTATTGTTGTTGTTGTGTTGTTGTTGTTGTTGTTGTTGTGTTGTTGTTGTTGTGTTGTTGTTGTTATTAGGTGTATTGGTGTGCTGGCAGGTGGTGTAGCTGCCAAAACAGGTATTTTATGCCAAAATTAAACCCAGAAAAACCGACCAAAGTTAGTCGATTTTTAATAAATAAAATAAATTATTCCAAAATACCGACCAAAGTTGGTCGGTTAATGAACATTGAATTCCCAAAATTCAACATTACCGACCAACTTTGGTCGGTATTTTGCCTGCACTGTTGAGATTACCAACCATAGTTGGTCGGTAATGTTTAATTTTAATTATTTTAAAAAAATATATATTTTCAATTACCGACCAAAGTTGGTCCGTTTTTATTAATTTTAATAATTAATAAAAAAAATATAATTTATTTAAACCGACCAACTTTGGTCGATAAAATTAAATTAATAAAATACATTTCCGACCAAAGTTGGTCGGTAAGTAATTAAACTTGTCAGATGGTCGTTTTAAGCTACCGACCAAAGTTGGTCGGTAATTTCTGACCAACTTTGGTCGGTAAGCCATTCCGACCATCAAAATACCGTCCACACTGTAATGGTCACGTTTTGGTCGGTAATTGGCCATAACCGACCAACTTTGATCGGTTTTTAGCGAATTTCTAGTAGTGACCGAAAAATAACGTGGAAGAAACCAAAAAGAAAAGGGCAAAGACTCATTTTGTAATTCTTGGTGCACTTCTTTGGGTGTTTTGGGGTTTGTAGTTGAATTGGAGTATTTCTTTTCTCCTTGTTCTTGATCTACAGTTGCCTCGGGTAGTTTCCTCATTTCTTAAGAAAGGAGGAGGTCAATCGGAAAAAAAAAAGATGCTAATTAATCAAAGGTCCAATTGTCCTCATTGTTATAGCTCATAAACTTGAATTCCAGTTCACAACATGTGTGCAATTGCTTAAACTCACAGTTCATCTATCAAGAGAGCAATCAAGTAACTGATGGACCAAGGGTGCGTTGGCCGTACAGTGGGGCTTTTATCGGCTATCGCGTGGAAATGACACTAGGTAACCAATTTTAAGTCCGTTGTTTAAAATTTATCCACAATTTATATTGTACTTAAAGATTCGCCAATTCATTCAAACTTCAGGACACACTGTCCTAAAGTTTAAACCTCAAAATTCATACTTCAGGATATCGTGTCCTACAGGTATGCTTTTGATTTGTTATAGAGGGGAACCATTCATATTTTGATTCAGTTTTGCTTATTAGGGTGAGCCCCCTTTAGTTTGTTGCTCCACCTATGGGTGAGTTCATGACTTAGTATTCTGTTTATGTGTTTGCCCCTGTTGGGAGATTCTATGTGTGGTAGCCCGTGTCTATCATTTGTTTTTATCCATTATTTAGAGTTACAAGACTAAAAGTGAATTCATGTTGTCCATTACAGTAGGTTTGATGTGATTCCTGAGTAATTTGGTTACGATTTGTGATTTGATACTCTATCGGGGTGAGAGTTCAGTAAGTGTTATGATTTTATTGGCAGAGTTGAGTTAGTGGAAGATTTAAATTGGTATGATGCGTATTCGGCTTGTGATTTAGAGTTGAGGGTGAGACCCTCTCAATTCCATGTGATTTGATATCTTTGAGTCGGGCTGTGTTCCCCGGTAGAGAGTTATATCGGGATGAGATCCTTGTGATTTGTTCATATACTTTGATTTTTCCTTCTAAATTGATTCGTAGGATGGTACTGATAGAGAGTTGTGCTTGTCGGGCTTGTTTGATATTTCTCTTATGTGTTTTTCTTTACATATTCAATCATTTTCGTCTTGTGCTTATTTGAGTTTTAGTTTACGGGGTGTGTCCCGGTGGTGTTAGATATGTCTTGTTGATCGGGTGTATAGTTATGAGGTCTTCGTGTTTCTTGCATCATTGTCAGCATTGTGGAGGTTTGAAACGGGTCTCTAACGGATATGAGGCTAATTGCCGATGCTAATTTTGATTACGGGCAGCTATTGTGATCAGAAATGTTATTTTAGGCCTATGTGTGGTGTGTCATGTTGGGTGATCGTACCTTGTGGACGTAGGCATGAGTTGTTACAGCTGGTTGAGACTAATACCGGGTATGGATTTAGAATCAGGTCTTTTGGAGATGAATGGAAGGTGAGAATTTTGACTCTAAGGCTTATTGATGTTGGTAGAAAGGGTAAATTATAGTTGAGATGGTGTCGTCAGGTTTATGTGGATTGGGGTGACGTGGGGTCACCTATGGATGTATATTGGATATGTGCATTATGTGATTTGAAGACTTCAAGACGATTCTTGGAACGTTCGAGGACGAACGTTTGTTTAAGAGGGGAAGGATGTAACGACCCGGCCAGTCATTTTAAGAATTTAAGTCTCGTTGGGCGGCGTAAGGACCAGAGAAACTTCGTATTATGAGTATTGACTTGTGTGCATGGTCAAATTCAGTTATCAGATGATTCGGAGTCAAATCGAAAGAAGGAATCAAGTTTTGGAAGCTTAAGCGGTAAGAGTCAACAACTGCACTGCACTGCGCATATCGTGGTCTGTAGTGCCAGACGGAGGAACTGGATGTACTGGGTGCCTCCTAATATCCTCTGGAGGAGACAGAGAGGTATGAGACGGCATCTCACTCTGAGGCTCACTTTGGCCTGCTATGGCTGGAGGCACCTGAATGTTACCCTCTCCTACAGCTGTATCAAGCCGTTTACTAATCGCTTGCTTCCTAGTCGAAGGCATCGCTAAAAGAAAACAAGGTGAATATTAGATATGAACACTTACGACTCAACTCTACGCACGATCTAGATTCAGGAAGAAGGTAACAACCCTAGATGTCACGTAGCCTCCTGATTATAAATGTGGCGCGCTACACATCCATAATCAAAACTCTACTAGACACGGCTCATAGACAACCCCTAGGACAGACTTGCTCTGATACCAAGTTTGTCACGACCCAACTGGAGGGTCATGACTAGCACCCGGGCCATACTTGCCGAGCACCAACGTACATTTTATCTAACCTTCCTTATTATCTTTAAGGGCCGACAAGATCAATATAAATGGTAGACATGGATCATGAACATCCAACAATGAAAGATAATGTCATAAACATACATAACATGGGACGACAAGACTGTCAAGAAACTATATATAAGGTACGAGCTACCATGAGTCGACACCTGTCTATGAGCCTCTAAAAGAACATAAGTGCTACAACATTGCCGGAACAGGGCCCCGACATACCCATAAGGTCTATAACAAAAATGCATACCAAGACCACGGCAAGTCCGGAGAAAGGATCTTGCCAATAACGCTGAACCGGATAGCCTACTGTGATGGGGGAGCTGCGTCTACCCGTCTATCAGGACCTGCAGCACGACATGCAGCGTCCACAAATAAAAAGGACGTCAGTACGAATAAAGTACTGAGTATGTAAGGCAGAATAGCATAAGTAAGAACAATAATGTAAACAGTGATAGGGAATATACAACCTGTGACATCTGGGTACCTCTGAGGGCTACTGACATGAAATACATGATACATACATATATATATACATAAACGTTTAAAACATATGCCTTTGTGGGCATCATCATCATCATATCGTACCCGGCCATAATAGGCTCGGTAAAACGTACCCGGCCATCATAGGGCTCGGTAGAATCGTACCCGGCCACGTGGAGCTCGGTAAAACCCAACTGATCAGTGGTTGCACAATAGGTGCCATACCCGGCCGACTATAGCGCGGCTCGGTAGAGTAAAATAGATACATATATATGATGCATGCTGGACTCGTTGGAATCATATTTTGAACCTTTCGGAGTGATGTAAGGTCGGTATCCTTCGTACACGTTATTAGGATTAACTCTTCATCAAGAATCTTATAAGAATCAGGAACTACCAACAACATTGATAATATAAGAATAAGAGAAGTAACATCAATATCAATCGTTTCATAAGAAGGGCAGCAATGTAAGTACTGCTAGCTTCTAAGAGTAGAGTATCTTTGGGAGCTCGTTCATTACATTATGTACAATTAGAGTCGTGCAAAATAATGAAGGGGATAGACTCACATACCTTGTATATACTGCCCAACCTCAAGCTATGCAAATATCACGACTCCTTAGTCTACAATAAGATAAATGACACTATTATTATCGTTTAAGCGTCGTAACTATTATGTATCGACCACAACCTATTTTACGATGAAACGGACAGCACCTCCCCTATTTATATGACTTCCCACAAGTCAATACAATCACCAAACAGCCCAAACAACATCATTAATAATCATATTGAGCCTCCAAAACAGTCCACCAACCAACAACATTACTACCAAGCTTTTCGATATATATTTCACAAGTTCTAGCTTCAACGACTTAGCTGCAACTTGGATAATCTTAAATATATATAGAGTAAGAGGTTACTTACCTTTAAACAGAAAGAACAACTCCAATTTGACCTTAATTTTCTACGAAATATCCCTTCAATTCTGCCACAAGAACAAGGAAGCGAAACTAGCAATTAATTCGGGTTTTTCGGCACTAGAATTACTTTAGAAGACTTGAAATCACCTAGGGTTGATATTAAAAACTTGAAGGTGTATTTACAGAACATAAAGCACTTAAAACAACCTCCCACACGAGCTGGAACAACACAAAAATCAGCAACAACAAGAAAAACAAGAAACTTACTAGCACCACGGGATTCCCGACATTTGATTTGTGTTGTTTGCCCTTTGTTTGGGTCTTGGATCATGAGAGAACCTTGAGAGAATGTTTTTAGGGTTATAAGGTCTGAATATACTGAAAAATAATGACTTAAAACGGGGTTGAGTTATCTTATATATGTCCAAATGTCTTAAACCGCCTTTGTGGGCCCCATAGAGAGCAGCTTGGCGCACTCTCGCGAAAACGCGAATATCTCTCTATTCCGAGATCGTATCGACGAACGGTTTAATGAGTTGGAAACTAGACTCATAGATCTTCAATTTTATAGGTAGATCACCCCATAATTCCAAGCACATTGGGAGTAAAATGCAGTAATATTTGACCTAAAGTTTAAGTAAAATTATAAACCTAAGTTGCGACAACTTTTATCGACTTTTATTTCATAACTCGCTTGACTTCAAGACTTATGATGCGGATATTATATGATTCAAATACATTAAAACAAGACCTCTTGGGACAGTTAATCACCTCTAGTGTTATCCGAAAATACGGGTTACAACATCCTTGATTAGCTTAACTTCAAATACTTGTTAACCACTCTTATACATCCTTGTATCGTTTAAGACCAATAGGATTAACTTATTATCATCTCAAAGATAATCTCTTCTTGGATTTACGTCGACTACCTTACGGCGTGATCTATGATATGCGAATTTGGGTTGTAACATCCTCTCCCCCGTAGGAACATTCGTCCTCGAATGTAAGGGTTTATGGGGTGTCTAACTCATCGTGGATTCCGACGGAGATTTCCGGCTGAGTTTCCCTTATAAAATGGACACTAGCCAAACTTGCAAGCAGTTAAACCCAACCTATGGCCATACAAGACTATACAAAGCATTATGGATATGTACATTATCTGCATATCACCATTTTGTATTAAAAAAAGAGTATTCACAAGCTATTGCTTATCTCATAGAGCCGTTTCACCTTATAATGCATCCTTCTTTCCCCCGGCATCCTCGTTATCTTCACTCTGGAATAGGTAAGGGTATTTAGACTTCATCTCCTCTTCTGCTTCCCATGTCATTTCTTCTATATTCTTGTTCCTCCATAATACTTTCACGGAAGCTACATCCTTTGTTCTCAGCTTGCGGACTTGTCGATCTAATATAGCCACTGGCACTTCATCATATGATAGATCCTTTGTAACTTGTACATCTTTGATAGGGATGACCCGAGAAGGGTCTCCAATACATTTCCTCAACATAGATACATGGAATACCGGGTGGACAAATTCCAATTCAGATGGCAATTCTAACTCGTAAGCAACCTGTCCAATTCGTCGAAGAATTTTGTACGGCCCAATATACCGCGAACTCAACTTACCCTTCTTCCCAAAACGCATAACACCCTTCATCGGCGAGATCTTCAGGAAAACCCAATCACCAACCTTAAATTCCAGATCACGACGTCGGACGTCGGAATAAGACTTTTGCCTGCTTTGTGCCGTCCTCAGTCGCTCTTGTATCACTTTCACCTTCTCAATGGCTTGGTGAATCAAATCTGGCCCATATAATTCTGTCTCACCGACTTCGAACCATCCAACTGGTGATCTACATCTCCTCCCGTACAGTGCCTCATACGGGGCCATTTTAATACTGGAATGATAGCTATTATTGTAGGCAAATTCTATAAGTGCCAGATGGTCATCCCAATTCCCCTTGAAATCTAGAACACATGCTCGTAGCATATCTTCAAGCATCTGGATGGTACGTTCAGCCTGTCCGTCAGTCTGCGGATGGAATGCAGTGCTGAGATTTACTTGTGTGCCTAAACCCTTCTGAAAAGACCTCCAAAAGTTAGCCGTAAATTGAGCTCCTCGGTCTGATATAATAGATACCGGCACACCATGAAGCCTAACAATCTCCTTGATATACAACTTCGCATAATCTTCAGCCGTGTAAGTTGTCTTAACTGGTAGAAAATGGGCAGATTTTGTAAGTCGATCAACTATCACCCAGATGGAGTCAAACTTATGATAAGAGCGAGGTAATCCAATAATGAAGTCCATATTAATCACCTCCCATTTGTAGGTCGGAATCTCTATATTCTGAATCAATCCACTGGGTTTCTGATGCTCGATCTTTACTTGTTGATAATTAGGACACTGGGCTACAAATTCTGCAATAGACTTCTTCATGTTATCCCACCAATACTGCTCCTTAACGTCATGATACATCTTTGTCGAGCCAGGATGGATAGAATATCGGGACTGGTGAATCTCAATCATAATCTTCTCTCGCAACCCTGCCACACTAGGTACACATAATCGGCCCTGGTATCTTAGTGTCCCATCTCCTCCGATCTTGAAAGCTGTAATCTTACACTGCTGAATTCCCTCTCTCAATCTTACTAAGGTAGGATCTTCATATTGCCGTGCTTTTACCTCGGCTACCAAAGATGATTCTGCTGTATTCTGTACAGTAACACCTCTGTCATCAGAGTCCAACAATCTGATTCTCATATTGGCCAAGCAGGTGAAGCTCTTTGGTCAACCCTTGTCTACCTGCCTCAATATGTATTAAGCTTCCCATTCACTTACGGCTGAGAGCGTCTGCCACAACATTGGCTTTACCAGGATGGTGCAATATCTCGATGTCGTAGTCTTTCAGTAATTCAAGACACCTACGCTGCCTCAAATTCAACTCCTTCTGCTTGAAGATGTATTGTAAACTCTTGTGATCTGTGTAGATGTCAACATGGACGCCGTATAAGTAGTGCCGCCATATCTTCAAAGCATATATTACTGCAGCCAATTCCAAATCATGAGTCGGGTAATTCTTTTCATGCTTCTTCAATTGTCTTGATGCATAAGCAATCACCTTCCCACGTTGCATCAATACGCACCCCAAACCTATACCTGAGGCATCACAATATACCACATAACCTTCTGTTCCTTCTGGGAGAGTGAGCACTGGCGCAGATGTCAATCGATTCTTTAGCTCCTGAAAACTATGTTCACAAGCATCAGACCACTGGAACTTAGTTTTCTGTGTTAACTTAGTCAATGGTGCTGATATAGAGGAAAACCCTTCTACAAACCGCCTATAATATCCTGCTAGCCCCAGGAAGCTGCGGACTTCTGACGGTGTTGTAGGTCTCGGCCAATTCTTCACTGCATCGATCTTCTGAGTGTCGACACTAATACCCGCATCAGATATCACATGGCCAAGGAATGCTACTGAGTTCAGCAAGAATTCACATTTAGAGAGCTTAGCATATAACTTATGATCCTGAAGGGTCTGGGCATAAGCCTGAATACGGGAAATATCCATGCCCTCTACCAAGGAGGCTGTTGTGCACTCATTTATCAGATGTGGTCACCCTATCACTCATCTCGGCCACCATATGGGGAGTATACCTTGATAAAGAATCAAACTATATACTATACTCTCATGCACTCATATTACCCTGTCGAAGGTTCAAGAACTTATCAGCTCTAGCTCATCGTATCTCAGCTGGTAAGTAGTGATGAAGAAAGGCCTCAGAAAATTCCTTCCACACGGTTGGAGGAGCGTTCGGACCCCTAGATCTCTCCCAACTATCATACCATAAAATCGCTAAATCCCATAACCGATAAGAAGCCAACTCTACTGCCTCTGTATCACTAGCATGCATAACACGCAATGTACAATGAACCTGATCAATAAATGTTTGCGGGTCCTCCTTGGGGCTTGATCCGGTAAACACTGGAGGGTCTAGATTAATAAAATCACGAACTCCTGCACTAACCGGTTTATCAGCAGCACCGGTATTCTGCCTCTGAGCCTGAGCAGCTACTAAGCTACTCAACAACTGCACTGCACTGCGCATATCGTGGTCTGTAGTGCCAGACGGAGGAACTGGATGTACTGGGTGCCTCCTAATATCCTCTGGAGGAGACAGAGAGGTATGAGATGGCATCTCACTCTGAGGCTCACTTTGGCCTGCTATGGCTGGAGGCACCTGAATGTTACCCTCTCCTACAGCTGTATCAAGCCGTTTACTAATCGCTTGCTTCCTAGTCGAAGGCATCGCTAAAAGAAAACAAGGTGAATATTAGATATGAACACTTACGACTCAACTCTACGCACGATCTAGATTAAGGAAGAAGGTAACAACCCTAGATGTCACGTAGCCTCCTGATTATAAATGTGGCGCGCTACACATCCATAATCAAAACTCTACTAGACACGGCTCATAGACAACCCCTAGGACAGACTTGCTCTGATACCAAGTTTGTCACGACCCAACTGGAGGGTCATGACTAGCACCCGGGCCATACTTGCCGAGCACCAACGTACATTTTATCTAACCTTCCTTATTATCTTTAAGGGCCAACAAGATCAATATAAATGGTAGACATGGATCATGAACATCCAACAATGAAAGATAATGTCATGAACATACATAACATGGGACGACAAGACTGTCAAGAAACTATATATAAGGTACGAGCTACCATGAGTCGACACCTGTCTATGAGCCTCTAAAAGAACATAAGTGCTACAACATTGCCGGAACAGGGCCCCGACATACCCATAAGGTCTATAACAAAAATGCATACCAAGACCACGGCAAGTCCGGAGAAAGGATCTTGCCAATAACGCTGAACCGGATAGCCTACTGTGATGGGGGAGCTACGTCTACCCATCTATCAGGACCTGCAGCACGACATGCAGCGTCCACAAATAAAAAGGACGTCAGTACGAATAAAGTACTGAGTATGTAAGGCAGAATAGCATAAGTAAGAACAATAATGTAAACAGTGATAGGGAATATACAACCTGTGACATCTGGGTACCTCTGAGGGCTACTGACATGAAATACATGATACATACATATATATATACATAAACGTTTAAAACATATGCCTTTGTGGGCATCATCATCATCATATCGTACCCGGCCATAATAGGCTCGGTAAAACGTACCCGGCCATCATAGGGCTCGGTAGAATCGTACCCGGCCACGTGGAGCTCGGTAAAACCCAACTGATCAGTGGTTGCACAATAGGTGCCATACCCGGCCGACTATAGCGCGGCTCGGTAGAGTAAAATAGATACATATATATGATGCATGCTGGACTCGTTGGAATCATATTTTGAACCTTTCGGAGTGACGTAAGGTCGGTATCCTTCGTACACGTTATTAGGATTAACTCTTCATCAAGAATCTTATAAGAATCAGGAACTACCAACAACATTGATAATATAAGAATAAGAGAAGTAACATCAATATCAATCGTTTCATAAGAAGGGCAGCAATGTAAGTACTGCTAGCTTCTAAGAGTAGAGTATCTTTGGGAGCTCGTTCATTACATTATGTACAATTAGAGTCGTGCAAAAGAATGAAGGGGATAGACTCACATACCTTGTATATACTGCCCAACCTCAAGCTATGCAAATATCACGACTCCTTAGTCTACAATAAGATAAATGACACTATCATTATCGTTTAAGCGTCGTAACTATTATGTATCGACCACAACCTATTTTACGATGAAACGGACAGCACCTCCCCTATTTATATGACTTCCCACAAGTCAATACAATCACCAAACAGCCCAAACAACATCATTAATAATCATATTGAGCCTCCAAAACAGTCCACCAACCAACAACATTACTACCAAGCTTTTCGATATATATTTCACAAGTTCTAGCTTCAACGACTTAGCTGCAACTTGGATAATCTTAAATATATATAGAGTAAGAGGTTACTTACCTTTAAACAGAAAGAACAACTCCAATTTGACCTTAATTTTCTACGAAATATCCCTTCAATTCTGCCACAAGAACAAGGAAGCGAAACTAGCAATTAATTCGGGTTTTTCGGCACTAGAATTACTTTAGAAGACTTGAAATCACCTAGGGTTGATATTAAAAACTTGAAGGTGTATTTACAGAACATAAAGCACTTAAAACAACCTCCCACACGAGCTGGAACAACACAAAAATCAGCAACAACAAGAAAAACAAGAAACTTACTAGCACCACGGGATTCCCGACATTTGATTTGTGTTGTTTGCCCTTTGTTTGGGTCTTGGATCATGAGAGAACCTTGAGAGAATGTTTTTAGGGTTATAAGGTCTGAATATACTGAAAAATAATGACTTAAAACGGGGTTGAGTTATCTTATATATGTCCAAATGTCTTAAACCGCCTTTGTGGGCCCCATAGAGAGCAGCTTGGCGCACTCTCGCAAAAACGCGAATATCTCTCTATTCCGAGATCGTATCGACGAACGGTTTAATGCGTTGGAAACTAGACTCATAGATCTTCAATTTGATAGGTAGATCACCCCATAATTCCAAGCACATTGGGAGTAAAATGCAGTAACATTTGACCTAAAGTTTAAGTAAAATTATAAACCTAAGTTGCGACAACTTTTATCGACTTTTATTTCATAACTCGCTTGACTTCAAGACTTATGATGCGGATATTATATGATTCAAATACATTAAAACAAGACCTCTTGGGACAGTTAATCACCTCTAGTGTTATCCGAAAATACGGGTTACAACATCCTTGATTAGCTTAACTTCAAATACTTGTTAACCACTCTTATACACCCTTGTATCGTTTAAGACCAATAGGATTAACTTATTATCATCTCAAAGATAATCTCTTCTTGGATTTACGTCGACTACCTTACGGCGTGATCTATGATATGCGAATTTGGGTTGTAACATCCTCTCCCCCGTAGGAACATTCGTCCTCGAATGTAAGGGTTTATGGGGTGTCTAACTCATCGTGGATTCCGACGGAGATTTCCGGCTGAGTTTCCCTTATAAAATGGACACTAGCCAAACTTGCAAGCAGTTAAACCCAACCTATGGCCATACAAGACTATACAAAGCATTATGGATATGTACATTATCTGCATATCACCATTTTGTATTAAAAAAAGAGTATTCACAAGCTATTGCTTATCTCATAGAGCCGTTTCACCTTATAATGCGTCCTTCTTTCCCCCGGCATCCTCGTTATCTTCACTCTGGAATAGGTAAGGGTATTTAGACTTCATCTCCTCTTCTGCTTCCCATGTCATTTCTTCTATATTCTTGTTCCTCCATAATACTTTCACGGAAGCTACATCCTTTGTTCTCAGCTTGCGGACTTGTCGATCTAATATAGCCACTGGCACTTCATCATATGATAGATCCTTTGTAACTTGTACATCTTTGATAGGGATGACCCGAGAAGGGTCTCCAATACATTTCCTCAACATAGATACATGGAATACCGGGTGGACAAATTCCAATTCAGATGGCAATTCTAACTCGTAAGCAACCTGTCCAATTCGTCGAAGAATTTTGTACGGCCCAATATACCGCGAACTCAACTTACCCTTCTTCCCAAAACGCATAACACCCTTCATCGGCGAGATCTTCAGGAAAACCCAATCACCAACCTTAAATTCCAGATCACGACGTCGGACGTCGGAATAAGACTTTTGCCTGCTTTGTGCCGTCCTCAGTCGCTCTTGTATCACTTTCACCTTCTCAATGGCTTGGTGAATCAAATCTGGCCCATATAATTCTGTCTCACCGACTTCGAACCATCCAACTGGTGATCTACATCTCCTCCCGTACAGTGCCTCATACGGGGCCATTTTAATACTGGAATGATAGCTATTATTGTAGGCAAATTCTATAAGTGCCAGATGGTCATCCCAATTCCCCTTGAAATCTAGAACACATGCTCGTAGCATATCTTCAAGCATCTGGATGGTACGTTCAGCCTGTCCGTCAGTCTGCGGATGGAATGCAGTGCTGAGATTTACTTGTGTGCCTAAACCCTTCTGAAAAGACCTCCAAAAGTTAGCCGTAAATTGAGCTCCTCGGTCTGATATAATAGATACCGGCACACCATGAAGCCTAACAATCTCCTTGATATACAACTTCGCATAATCTTCAGCCGTGTAAGTTGTCTTAACTGGTAGAAAATGGGCAGATTTTGTAAGTCGATCAACTATCACCCAGATGGAGTCAAACTTATGATAAGAGCGAGGTAATCCAATAATGAAGTCCATATTAATCACCTCCCATTTGTAGGTCGGAATCTCTATATTCTGAATCAATCCACTGGGTTTCTGATGCTCGATCTTTACTTGTTGATAATTAGGACACTGGGCTACAAATTCTGCAATAGACTTCTTCATGTTATCCCACCAATACTGCTCCTTAACGTCATGATACATCTTTGTCGAGCCAGGATGGATAGAATATCGGGACTGGTGAATCTCAATCATAATCTTCTCTCGCAACCCTGCCACACTAGGTACACATAATCGGCCCTGGTATCTTAGTGTCCCATCTCCTCCGATCTTGAAAGCTGTAATCTTACACTGCTGAATTCCCTCTCTCAATCTTACTAAGGTAGGATCTTCATATTGCCGTGCTTTTACCTCGGCTACCAAAGATGATTCTGCTGTATTCTGTACAGTAACACCTCTGTCATCAGAGTCCAACAATCTGATTCTCATATTGGCCAGCAGGTGAAGCTCTTTGGTCAACCCTTGTCTACCTGCCTCAATATGTATTAAGCTTCCCATTCACTTACGGCTGAGAGCGTCTGCCACAACATTGGCTTTACCAGGATGGTGCAATATCTCGATGTCGTAGTCTTTCAGTAATTCAAGACACCTACGCTGCCTCAAATTCAACTCCTTCTGCTTGAAGATGTATTGTAAACTCTTGTGATCTGTGTAGATGTCAACATGGACGCCGTATAAGTAGTGCCGCCATATCTTCAAAGCATATATTACTGCAGCCAATTCCAAATCATGAGTCGGGTAATTCTTTTCATGCTTCTTCAATTGTCTTGATGCATAAGCAATCACCTTCCCACGTTGCATCAATACGCACCCCAAACCTATACCTGAGGCATCACAATATACCACATAACCTTCTGTTCCTTCTGGGAGAGTGAGCACTGGCGCGGATGTCAATCGATTCTTTAGCTCCTGAAAACTATGTTCACAAGCATCAGACCACTGGAACTTAGTTTTCTGTGTTAACTTAGTCAATGGTGCTGATATAGAGGAAAACCCTTCTACAAACCGCCTATAATATCCTGCTAGCCCCAGGAAGCTGCGGACTTCTGACGGTGTTGTAGGTCTCGGCCAATTCTTCACTGCATCGATCTTCTGAGTGTCGACACTAATACCCGCATCAGATATCACATGGCCAAGGAATGCTACTGAGTTCAGCAAGAATTCACATTTAGAGAGCTTAGCATATAACTTATGATCCTGAAGGGTCTGGGCATAAGCCTGAATACGGGAAATATCCATGCCCTCTACCAAGGAGGCTGTTGTGCACTCATTTATCAGATGTGGTCACCCTATCACTCATCTCGGCCACCATATGGGGAGTATACCTTGATAAAGAATCAAACTATATACTATACTCTCATGCACTCATATTACCCTGTCGAAGGTTCAAGAACTTATCAGCTCTAGCTCATCGTATCTCAGCTGGTAAGTAGTGATGAAGAAAGGCCTCAGAAAATTCCTTCCACACGGTTGGAGGAGCGTTCGGACCCCTAGATCTCTCCCAACTATCATACCATAAAATCGCTAAATCCCATAACCGATAAGAAGCCAACTCTACTGCCTCTGTATCACTAGCATGCATAACACGCAATGTACAATGAACCTGATCAATAAATGTTTGCGGGTCCTCCTTGGGGCTTGATCCGGTAAACACTGGAGGGTCTAGATTAATAAAATCACGAACTCCTGCACTAACCGGTTTATCAGCAGCACCGGTATTCTGCCTCTGAGCCTGAGCAGCTACTAAGCTACTCAACAACTGCACTGCACTGCGCATATCGTGGTCTGTAGTGCCAGACGGAGGAACTGGATGTACTGGGTGCCTCCTAATATCCTCTGGAGGAGACAGAGAGGTATGAGACGGCATCTCACTCTGAGGCTCACTTTGGCCTGCTATGGCTGGAGGCACCTGAATGTTACCCTCTCCTACAGCTGTATCAAGCCGTTTACTAATCGCTTGCTTCCTAGTCGAAGGCATCGCTAAAAGAAAACAAGGTGAATATTAGATATGAACACTTACGACTCAACTCTACGCACGATCTAGATTAAGGAAGAAGGTAACAACCCTAGATGTCACGTAGCCTCCTGATTATAAATGTGGCGCGCTACACATCCATAATCAAAACTCTACTAGACACGGCTCATAGACAACCCCTAGGACAGACTTGCTCTGATACCAAGTTTGTCACGACCCAACTGGAGGGTCATGACTAGCACCCGGGCCATACTTGCCGAGCACCAACGTACATTTTATCTAACCTTCCTTATTATCTTTAAGGGCCGACAAGATCAATATAAATGGTAGACATGGATCATGAACATCCAACAATGAAAGATAATGTCATGAACATACATAACATGGGACGACAAGACTGTCAAGAAACTATATATAAGGTACGAGCTACCATGAGTCGACACCTGTCTATGAGCCTCTAAAAGAACATAAGTGCTACAACATTGCCGGAACAGGGCCCCGACATACCCATAAGGTCTATAACAAAAATGCATACCAAGACCACGGCAAGTCCGGAGAAAGGATCTTGCCAATAACGCTGAACCGGATAGCCTACTGTGATGGGGGAGCTACGTCTACCCATCTATCAGGACCTGCAGCACGACATGCAGCGTCCACAAATAAAAAGGACGTCAGTACGAATAAAGTACTGAGTATGTAAGGCAGAATAGCATAAGTAAGAACAATAATGTAAACAGTGATAGGGAATATACAACCTGTGACATCTGGGTACCTCTGAGGGCTACTGACATGAAATACATGATACATACATATATATATACATAAACGTTTAAAACATATGCCTTTGTGGGCATCATCATCATCATATCGTACCCGGCCATAATAGGCTCGGTAAAACGTACCCGGCCATCATAGGGCTCGGTAGAATCGTACCCGGCCACGTGGAGCTCGGTAAAACCCAACTGATCAGTGGTTGCACAATAGGTGCCATACCCGGCCGACTATAGCGCGGCTCGGTAGAGTAAAATAGATACATATATATGATGCATGCTGGACTCGTTGGAATCATATTTTGAACCTTTCGGAGTGACGTAAGGTCGGTATCCTTCGTACACGTTATTAGGATTAACTCTTCATCAAGAATCTTATAAGAATCAGGAACTACCAACAACATTGATAATATAAGAATAAGAGAAGTAACATCAATATCAATCGTTTCATAAGAAGGGCAGCAATGTAAGTACTGCTAGCTTCTAAGAGTAGAGTATCTTTGGGAGCTCGTTCATTACATTATGTACAATTAGAGTCGTGCAAAAGAATGAAGGGGATAGACTCACATACCTTGTATATACTGCCCAACCTCAAGCTATGCAAATATCACGACTCCTTAGTCTACAATAAGATAAATGACACTATCATTATCGTTTAAGCGTCGTAACTATTATGTATCGACCACAACCTATTTTACGATGAAACGGACAGCACCTCCCCTATTTATATGACTTCCCACAAGTCAATACAATCACCAAACAGCCCAAACAGCATCATTAATAATCATATTGAGCCTCCAAAACAGTCCACCAAACCAACAACATTACTACCAAGCTTTTCGATATATATTTCACAAGTTCTAGCTTCAACGACTTAGCTGCAACTTGGATAATCTTAAATATATATAGAGTAAGAGGTTACTTACCTTTAAACAGAAAGAACAACTCCAATTTGACCTTAATTTTCTACGAAATATCCCTTCAATTCTGCCACAAGAACAAGGAAGCGAAACTAGCAATTAATTCGGGTTTTTCGGCACTAGAATTACTTTAGAAGACTTGAAATCACCTAGGGTTGATATTAAAAACTTGAAGGTGTATTTACAGAACATAAAGCACTTAAAACAACCTCCCACACGAGCTGGAACAACACAAAAATCAGCAACAACAAGAAAAACAAGAAACTTACTAGCACCACGGGATTCCCGACATTTGATTTGTGTTGTTTGCCCTTTGTTTGGGTCTTGGATCATGAGAGAACCTTGAGAGAATGTTTTTAGGGTTATAAGGTCTGAATATACTGAAAAATAATGACTTAAAACGGGGTTGAGTTATCTTATATATGTCCAAATGTCTTAAACCGCCTTTGTGGGCCCCATAGAGAGCAGCTTGGCGCACTCTCGCGAAAACGCAAATATCTCTCTATTCCGAGATCGTATCGACGAAACGGTTTAATGCGTTGGAAACTAGACTCATAGATCTTCAATTTGATATGTAGATCACCCCATAATTCCAAGCACATTGGGAGTAAAATGCAGTAACATTTGACCTAAAGTTTAAGTAAAATTATAAACCTAAGTTGCGACAACTTTTATCGACTTTTATTTCATAACTCGCTTGACTTCAAGACTTATGATGCGGATATTATATGATTCAAATACATTAAAACAAGACCTCTTGGGACAGTTAATCACCTCTAGTGTTATCCGAAAATACGGGTTACAACATCCTTGATTAGCTTAACTTCAAATACTTGTTAACCACTCTTATACACCCTTGTATCGTTTAAGACCAATAGGATTAACTTATTATCATCTCAAAGATAATCTCTTCTTGGATTTACGTCGACTACCTTACGGCGTGATCTATGATATGCGAATTTGGGTTGTAACAAATGTAGTCATAAAACATGATATGACTAAGCCATATGATATGGATTCCTGGAAGTTTTTGTTACATATGTAGAGGAAAATGGGATTTGTTGAACACTTCATCAACATGATATGGATTTTAGTGTCCAATAATTGGTATTCTGTATTTGTGAATGGCCAGTCTTCAGGGTACTTCAAATCTTCTAGAGGTGTGAAGCAAGGAGATCCATTGTCTGCTACCTTGTTCATCCTATCAGCTAAGGTTCTATCTAGGTCATTGAACAAGTTATTTGATGACAAATCATTTGTAGGTTTTGGGATGCCAAAGTGGAATGACCCCTTGAATTATCTTGCATATGCTGATGACACCATCAAATTTGCATCAACTCATACAGAATCTTTGAAGAAGATCATGGCAGTGTTGAATGACTATGAGAAGATTTCAGGGCAGTTGATCAATAAGGCAAAGAGCTCATATTATATGCACTCTAAAGCAACCAATGCTTTGTTACAAATAGTTGGGGATCTCATAGGCTTCCCTAGATATTAATTTCCTTTTACTTATCCAAGATGCCCTCTATTCTATACCAGGAGGAGGAAGGACTATTATGATGATCTTATTAACAATGTGAAGGCTAAGTTACACTCATGGAAAGGGAAGTTGTCATCTTTTGGAGGCAAGGCTACTTTCATAAGTAGTGTTCTTCAAAGTATGCATATACACATGCTCTTAGTACTGGATACACCTAAGAATATCATAGAACATTTGCATAAACTATTTGTAAGGTTTATTTGGGGTACAAAGGAGGAAGGGAGAAACAAACATTGGGCATCCTAGCCGAATTTTTATCTTCCAAAGGAGGAAGGAGGGTTGGGTTACAAATCATTGTGTAATGTCTCCAAAGCATTTTTTGCAAAGCTGTGGTGGAGGTTTAAGACCACAAGGTCCTTGTGGTCAATTTCATGTGGAATAAATACTACAAAAAGGAGTTGCCTATAGTAGTACGGTTTAGGAAAAAATTGCATATTTGGAAGCAAATGTTGAATGCTAGACAGGAAGTGGAGCATGTGATTTGGTGGGAGATGAAGGCTGGAACCACTAATGTTTGTCATGAAAACTGTACAGGTCTAGGAGCTTTGTATCACCTAGTGCCTCCAGATTTTTACATTAATGTGGACTTATTAGAGATGGTTGAACTGAGGCAAGAAGATATTTGGAATGTGGAGTTGATTGACCAATCATTTCCAGAAGACATTGCAGAGCCCATCAAGCTACAAGTACAGTTTGAAGGAAGTGATGGATTATGGGATAGGCCTTGGTGGAAACCTACTAGTTCTGGCAGGTTTACTATGAGAAGTGCTTGATTTCTTGTAAGCTATATGGAAAATCCTAATCCTGAATTCAAAAATATATGGATAAAGAGACTGCCATTCATGTTTTCTTTCTTTCTCTGGAGGTTTTGGAGATTCAAACTGGCTACAGATGACATTTGTAGAAGGCAAGGTTACATTTATATGTCCGAGTGTTGTTTCTGTACAACATCATAAGAGGAGTCATATAATCATATCTTCTTGACTAGAGTTACTGCAACTAAGGTGTGGAGAACCTTTCTGAATGTTGTTGGGATCACTATTCCATTCGTGCAGGTACATCAATAGTTATTAGGGAATGGTGGAATGTTGCTTGTTGTCCAAAGCAGAAGCCTATATATCAAGTAGCACGTGTAATCATCAGTTCAAAGAGTCATTCATTAGATTAATAAGACATTGCAATGTTTGGCAAAAACTAGGTATAGATAGTTGTCTAACATACTCTATCTTTGGTCGGATATGATCAAATTCTTTGAGGAGTATAAGCCTATTATTGTGACCAAAAGAGTAGCATGGAAATTCCCATACGCTGGATGGTACAAGTACAATACAGATGGAGCATCAAGAGGTAACTAAAGCCCTAGTTCTACAGTTTTTTATGTGAGATATAGTGCAGAAGATTTGGTGTAAGCTAAGGCACAATTACTAAAGGATACAAAAAACATTGTAGTTAAGGCTAGGGCAATCAAAGATGGCCTAGATTTTTGTGTGGATCATTAGCTTCACCCTCTTATTTTGGAGACTGTTTCACTACTAATGAAGAGGATCGTTGATGGAGAATGGGATCCCCCTTGGTCCATTGTGGTTGCGGTTAAGAGAATCAAGGATATGAAGGGGAAATTCAATGTGATATTCTAACATGTATTAAGGGAGTGAAATACTGTGATAGATGTTTTAGCTAACCTTGTGTTTTCTTTTAAAGGTACAATCCCGTTTCACACATTCTCTGAACTGCCAAGTGCAGGGAGGAAACTAAACAATCTTGACATGTCTCAGATTCCTAATCTTAGGGTTAGGATTGCTAAAAGGAAAGCTCCATATTTATGAGTATGTTTTCTTTGTTACTGCCCGATCTTGCTTGTGGTAGCATATGTTTGTTTCTCAATATACTGATAGGGCATTTTCCAGTGGTATTAGTGTAAGGCCCCGTAAAATTTTGCAAAGAAAAAAAAAATAATGTTTCATGGCGCCGGACTAGAAAATAATTTTGGCAGCGAGATGCGTTTCTGTGGTCCATTATGCGACGGTAGAATCACTATGCGGGTTGCATAATGACCGCAGAAGTAAGGCAGGACAGGGTCAGTTTGGTTGCTATGCGACCGCATAACTGTTCTACAGTTCATTATACGACCGCAGAACAGGTCTACAGGCCGCATAGTGACCGCACACACAGACAGATCTTTGCCGATTTTGGACACCAATTATTCGATCGATATGCGGTCCGCATATCGATTATGCGATTGTATATGCCTGTTGTGAATGAATTTTTGGGAGTCTTTCCGGATGAACTCCCTGGGATCCCACCAGACATGGATATTGATTTTGGGATTGATGTGATGCCAGACACGCATCCTATATCTATTCCACCCTACAGAATGGCACCGGCAGAATTGAAGGAGCTAAAGGAACAATTGAGAGATTTGTTAGAAAAAGGTTCCATTCGACCGAGTGTGTCGCCTTGGGGTGCACCTGCACTCTTTGAACGAAATAATGATGGGCCACTACATATGTGTATTGACTACCGGCAACTCAACAAGGTCACAATCAAAATTAAATACCCATTACCAAGGATAGATGACTTGTTTGACCAATTGCAGTGTGCTAAGTACTTATCCAAAATTGATTTACGATCCGGGTATCACCAATTTAAGATCAGGGAGCAGGATGTTTTGAAAACAACTTTTAGAACCGGATATGGGTACTTTGAATTTTTCGTGATGTCTTTTGGGCTAACAAATGCCCTAACATCCTTCATGGATCTTATGAATAGAGTTTTTAAGCCATTCTTCAACTCTTTTATGATAGTGTTTATTGACGATATTCTCATATATTCACGAAGTCGAGAAGACTATGCCGATCATCTCAGGGTAGTTCTGCAAACCCTACATCAGCAACAGTTATATGCAAAATTTTCAAAGTGTGAATTTTGGCTTGAATTGGTCATATTCTTGGGTCATGTAGTCTCTAGTGAGGGAATTAAGGTTGATCCTTAGAAAATTTCAGCTGTGAAGAATTGGCCAAGGCCTACAACTCCAATAGAGATTTGCAGTTTCTTAGGCTTAGCTGGATATTACAGAAAGTTTGTGGAGGGGTTTTCTACTCTTGCCTCTCCATTGACTAAATTGACGCAGAAGGCAATTAAGTTCCAATGGTCTGATAGTTGTGAAAAGAGTTTCCAAGAATTGAAAGCAAGATTGACTACGGCACCGATGTTGACTCTACTAGAGGGTATAGATGGATTCGCAGTATATTGCGATGCTTCAAGAATCGGGCTTGGATGTGTATTAATGCAACATGGAAAGGTTATAGCTTATGCTTCTAGGCAACTCAAGAATCATAAAAAGAACTATCCAACACATGATTTAGAGCTTGCGGCAGTGGTATTTGAATTGAAAATTTGGAGTCACTATTTATATGGGGATCGATGAGGATATATTCACGGACCATAAGAGCCTTCAATATATTTTCAAGCAGAAGAAATTGAATCTGAGGCAGAGAAGATGGCTTGAGTTACTCAAAAACTACGACATTGATATTCTATATCATACAGGAAAGGTCAATGTTGTGGCAGATGCTCTTAGCCAAAAATCCATGGGTAGTTTGGTTCACTTGGAGGAATATCAAAGGCCATTAGCCAAGGAAGTTCACTTATTGGCTAGTTTGGGAGTTCGTCTTGCGGACTCTAGTGAAGGAGTAGTAATTGTACAAAATAGGGCTGAATCATTGCTGGTTGTGGAAGTCAAAAAGTAGCAATACAACGGTCCATTGTTGGTGCAATTGAAATAGGGGATTCATAAACATAAGACCATGGCCTTTTCTCTGGCATGGATGATGGTACACTAAGGTACCAAGGGCGACTATATGTTCCAAATGTGGATGGTCTCCGGGAAAGAATTATGACTGAAGCTCACACTTCTAGGTATTCTGTGCACCAGGTTCTAAAAAAATGTATCATGATCTTAAGGAAGTCTATTGGTAGAATGATATGAATAGGAATGTTGCGGACTTTGTGGCAAGATGTCCGAATTGTCAGCAAGTGAAGGACGAACACCAAAGGCTTGGTGGATTGGCACAGAACATAGAAATTCCAATATGGAAGTAGGAAATGATTAATATGGACTTTGTGGTAGGATTACCGTGCACTCTTTGCAAGTTTGACTCAATTTGGGTGATTGTGGATCGACTCACGAAGTCAGCACACTTTTTGCCGATTAAGTCTACCGACATAGCGAAGCAGCATGCTCAGTTGTATATCAAAGAAATAGTCAGGTTTTATGGAACCCCGATTCCATCATTTTTGATCAGGGAGAACAATTCACTGCTAAATTTTGGAAGCAATTTCAGCAAGGTTTGGGTATTCAGGTGAATCTTAGTACAGCCTTTCACCCACAGACTGACGGGCAGGTAGAGCAGACTATTCAGACGCATGAGGATATGTTGCGCGCTTGTGTTCTAGACTTTAAAGGTAGATGCGATGATCATTTACCACTCATAGAATTTACATACAACAATAACTATCATGCTAGCATTCAAATGGCACTGTTTGAGGCTTTATATGGTAGGAGATGTAGATCTCCCATTGGGTGGTTCAAAATTGGGGAAGCAGAGTTGATAAGGCTAGACCTTGTGCATCAGGTTATGGAAAAAGTTAATATCATTAAGGAGCAGTTGAAGATTGCTCAGAATCATCAAAAATCCTATTCGGATATTCGTCGTAGGGATTTGGAGTTCAAAGAAGATGATTGGGTATTCTTGAAAGTTTCCCCTATGAAGGGTGTAATGTGATTTGGTAAGAAAGGAAAATTGAGTCTGAGGTATGTCGGACCGTACAAAATTATTCAGAGGATTGGTGAGGTGGTGTACAAGCTTGAGCTACCACCTGAGATGTCATTAGTACACCCGGTGTTTCATGTATCCATGTTGAAGAAGGTAGTTGGAGATCTGACACTCATTGTTCCGATTGAGGCTTTTGAGGTAAACGAGAAATTGACTTACGAAGAGATTCTGGTTTCTATTATTGATTGGCTGGTCCGAAAATTAAGAAATAAGGAAATTGCATCAGTGAAAGTGCTATGGAGAAACCAACAGGTTGAAGAGGCTACTTGGGAGGCCGAGGAAGAAATGAAGAACAAGTATCCTTATTAATTTGAATAACCATGCATTTATGAGTTGTTCCTTTTAAAAATGCTAAGAGATACTTTCTATGAATTATGTATGATTTGTATATTTGATGTTAAGGGTGTTCCGTTCTAGTAATATATTGCTTGTGAGGCCACAATTGGTATTGTTTTGTATTATGTTACGTCGTTGGATTATGTATATGTTGTTAGGATGTGTTTTTAGGGCTCTCTGACAGGTGGATAGGCCCAGTGGCAGGGGAAACTCTGGAGAAAGTTTTGGAAATTTAGAGAGTTAGTCAAAATTGTGGTTGCTGGTGTGTGGTATGAAACCTGAGTTACATAAGATGCTAATAACAAATTTTGACCCTCATTCGAGGACGAATGATCCTAAGTGGGGGAGAATGTAAGGCCCCATAAAATTTTGCAAAGAAAAAAAAACATAATGTTTCATGGTGCCGGACTAGGCTTACGCGTTTGAGGATTGTAGAAATTCATCAATAAAGTGCCGGAAAGGAACGGAAAAAACTTTGTCAGCAAAATACGTTTCTGCGGTCCAATATGCGACCGGGCCGCATAATAGCCGCAGAAGTGAGGTAGGAGAGGGTCAGTTTGGATGCAATTATGCGGCCGACTATGCGACCGCATAACTGTTATGCGGTTCATTATGCGACCGCAGAATAGGTCTGTTGGCCACATATTGACCGCAGACACAAACAGATCTTTGCCGGTTTTGGACACCAATTATGAAACCGATATGCGGTTCATATATCGATTATGCAATCACAGCTCCATTTTTGGGTTTTTAAATCCCGACCCTACTTCGTTAAATACACGTTTTGGGTCATTGTTTGAGCTAAAATTTGACATTTTAGAGTGAGAGACAGTGCCATAGAGTAAGAAGGTGTTCCTCGCTAATTTTCCTTTAATTCTTGCTCGAATTTTGGAAGATTAAGAAGGGAAACTCACATGGTCTTCATATTAGAGGTAAGATTTTACACCCTAACCCCTAATTTCGAAATTTTCTGAAAATGGGTAATTAGCAAGATAATGTGTGGGCATGAGAGTTGTTTATTTTACATGCATGTGATATCAAGGGGTGTAGGAAGATTGTTGAACTAAGTATGGTCAAGATTGGGTTGTGGGATGATGGAATCCCCCATAAAAGGACCTTGAAACCTTTATGCACACCTAGTGTTTGATAAAATGCTCAAATAAGCTAGAACCATGAGCATCTTCCTAATTCCGGTTCAATTTCTTATATTTCTACAATAGATTGAAGTTGCTAAAAATTCTGGAATATTTTAGAGTTTAAGGAAGCTCGATTGAGGTATGTTGGCTAAACTCTTCTCTTAGAATTGAATGCCACGGTATTCATGAAAATTGTGTAAGTCCCGAGTGGTTCATTATAATAAATTGATATTCCGAGTAAGATTGGGTTGAAAGACATATGTTCATAATTATTCCAAATGATTTATCTATGTTATGTTATCAATTGAGGATGTTTCAAAATATAGGTTGTGCATAAAAAAATATTCGACTTCAAGTCAAGTTCAAACGAAGGCTATTAGGCGAAATTTTGTGTAGAATCTGTATGTGCCATAGATCCTTAAATTGCTCACATATGTACTACATGCCTTGATTTGAAATGTTATTGTTGATATTGATGACGTTGATGTTAGAAAGTGAAAATGTGAGCTTGATACACTAAATACGGCCAACGTGCCAAGAATGATTATATAATTATGGCCATTAGTGCCAATGAAATGTAAAGATGTGAAAGAAGTATGAAATGCGATGACTTATATAAAAAGGTTGATGTCTCGAATAAGACAGCCTAACCGATCGGGCCGTGATTGGACACCATGTCGCACACATGGTGGTGATTGTGCTGGAAATTGTAATTTAAATGGTGATTTTAGTCGATGCCCTTAATGGATAGCCTAGCCGATCGGGTCATGATCGGACTTCGTGTTAAAGATGATGGTATTGATATTGAGATTAATTGCGGTTGATGTCTCTAATGAGATAGCCTAGCCGATCGGGTCGTGATCGGACTCCGTGCTAAGAGTACGGTGATATTGGTATTGTGAATAATGGTATATCAGTGCTAAAAATCACTAATCTGAATTTATGGGAATTTATGTGATACTTGATGTTTTGGTAATGTTCGAGACTTCCATTGATTTTATGATTATTCATCCTTGTAATATTATTTGTTCTATTGAGAGAGTGTTTATTATACATACTAGTACTATTCGACAGTACTAATGCCCCTTTTTTGTTGGGGGCGCTTCATCTTTAAATAGATGCAGGTTGTTCCACAGCAAGAGATATTGATCAGTGATAGCAGTACACCTTCTTCCCAGCTGACTTGGTGAGCCCTACTTTATCCCCGGGTCATGTATCTTTTGTACTTTGTGTATTCTGTTTGAGGTATAGTCGGGGCCTTGTTGCCGGCACTATCATTGTACTCTTCTTTATCTATAGAGGCTCCGTAGACATAGTGTGGGTTGTATATTGGTGTTGGGAAATTCAAACTATGTTGTGTTGTGGTTGTATTACTTGTTCTATTTAAGACATTAAAATAGTGGAGCTATTGGTAATGAAATGGTATTGTGGACATGAATAACTTTTGGACTAATTAATGGAAATATGTACTCTCTCCATTCACGGATGAGTTGGGTAGAAGGAAATCTAACAGGTTTGCTCGGTCGGGTTCACTCGGTTGAGCGCCGGTCATGCTCCCTGATTTTGGGGCGTGACAATTAGCTTGCTATCATGCTCATTCTGGTTGTGCTCTTAAGGTATATGGAAACATTAACGCAAAGAGATAGTGTATTTTTAATTTAAAAAAACCTCATCAAGGTTTAAGGTCTACCTCTAGGTCATTATATGTCCTAAGTATGTTATATTGGAAGCATGTGTACTTAAGCTGGAATCCAATGGTTCTTCATATGCTGTGGTCTACTATTGTCTATAGATGCATTATAATGACATTTTCCAGTTGTATTGGTGTGTTAACATGCCCAGTATAGAGGTGTTGTTCCAGTGTATATTGGTTGTTCTCAGTGCAGGAATGCTGCCTATATACAGGCTCCTACAGGAAGCTCTTGGATCATCCCTTGATCCAGAAGATAGGAGCAATCATCATGTGTGTTTCTGGGTCAAATATGCAATCTATCATTGATATAGGGAAGCGAGGCATATCATGTTCCATATTTTTAATCAGAGGTTAGATGATTATACTCATACGCATTGCAATTGCATATTATTTGATTACTTGGTCATTTCCTGAAGTAAGTGGTGTTGCATAGAGATTCACTATCACGACCCAACTGGAGGGTCATGACTAGCACCTGGGCCATACTTGCCGAGCACCAACGTACATTTTATCTAACCTTCCTTATTATCTTTAAGGGCCGACAAGATCAATATAAATGGTAGACATGGATCATGAACATCCAACAATGAAAGATAATGTCATGAACATACATAACCTGGGACGACAAGACTGTCAAGACACTATGTATAAGGTACGAGCTACCATGTTGCCATGAAAGACTATACAACAAAAATCAGGCAACAAGGCATTCCAAACCATACATGAGTCGACATCTGTCTATGAGCCTCTAAAGAAACATAAGTGCTGCAACATTACCGGAACAGGGCCCTGACATACCCATAATGTCTATAACAAAAATGCATACCAACACCACGGCAAGTCCGGAGAAGGGATCTCGCCAATAACCGCTGAACTGGACAGCCTACTGTGGTGCGGGAGCTATGTCTACCCGTCTATCAGGACCTGCAGCACGACATACAGCGTCCACAAATAAAAAGGACATCAATACGAATAAAGTACTGAGTATGTAAGCCAGGAAAGTATAAGTAAAAATAGTAATATAAACATGGATAGAGAATATACAACTTGTGACATCTGGGTACCTCTGAGGGCTACTGACATGAGATACATGATACATACATATATATACATAAACTTTTAAAACATACGCCTCTGTGGGCATCACCATCATCATATCGTACCCGGCCGTAATAGGCTCGGTAAAACGTACCCGACCATCATAGGGCTTGGTAGAATCATACCCGGCCATGTGGAGCTCGGTAAAACCCAACTGATCAGTGGTTGCATAGTAGGTGCCGTTCCCGGCCGATTATAGCGCGGCTTGGTAGAGTAAAATAGATACATATATATGATGCATGCTGGACTCATTGAAATCACATTTTGAACCTTTCGGAGTGACGTAAGGTCGGTATCCTTCGTACACGTTATTAGGATTAACTATTCATCAAGAATCTTATAAGAATCAGGATGTACCAACAACATTGATAACATAAGAATAAGAGAAGCAACATCAACATCAATCGTTCCATAAGAAAGGCAGCAATGTAAGTACTGCTAGCTTCTAAGAATAGAGTATCTTTGGAAGCTCGTTCATTACATTATGTACAATCGGTGTCGTGCAAAAGAATGAAGGGGATAGCCTCACATACCTTGTATTATACTTCCCAACCTCAAGCTATGCAAATATCACAAATCCTTAGTCTACAATAAGAGAAATGACACTATCATTATCGTTTAAGCGTCGTAACTATTATGTATCGACCGCAATCTATTTTACGATGAAATGGACAGCACCTACCCTATTTATATGACTTCCCACAAGTCAATACAATCACCAAACATCCCAAACAACATCATTAATAATCATATTGAGCCTCCCAAAACAGTCCACCAACCAACAACATTACTACCAAGCCTTTCGATATTTATTTCACAAGTTCTAGCTTCAACGACTTTGCCGCAACTTGGATAATCTTAAATACATGTAGTGTAAGATATTCCTTACCTTTAAACATAAATAAAAACTCCAATTTGAACTTAAATTTCCACGAAATATCCCTCCAATGCTGCCACAAGAACAAGGAAGCGAAACTAGCAATCAATTCGGGTTTTTTGGAACTAGAATTACTTTAGAAGATTTGATATCACCTAGGGTTGATATTAAAAACTTGAGGGAGTATTTACAGAACATAAAACACTTAAAAAAACCTCCCACACGAGCTGGAACAACACAAAACAATCAGCAACAACAAGAAGAACAAGAAACTTACTAGCGCCACGGGATTCCCGACACTTGATTTGTGTTGTTTGCCCTTTGTTTGGGTCTTGGATCATGAGAGAACCTTGAGAGAGTGTTTTTAGGGTTCTAAGGTCTGAATATACTGAAAAATAATGACTTAAAACGGGGTTGAGGTATCTTATATATATCCATATGTCTTAAACCGCCTATGTGGGCCCCATAGAGAGCTGCTTGGCGCAGTCTCGCAAAAATGCGAATATCTCTCTATTCCGAGATCGTATCGATGAACGGTTTAATGCATTGGAAATGAGACTCATAGATCACCCCGTAATTCCAAGTACATTGGGAGAAAAACGTAGTAACATTTGACCTAAAGTTTAAGTAAAATTATAAACGTAAGTTGCGATAACCTTTGTCGACTTTTGTTTTACAACTCGCTTGACTTCAAAACTTATGATACGGATATTATATGATTCAAATACATTAAAACATGACCTCTTGGGACAATTAAGCACCTCTAGTTTTACCCGAAAATACAGGTTACAACATCCTTGATTCGTTTAGCTTCTAATACTTGTTAACCACTATTATACACCCTTGTATCATTTAAGACCAATAGGATTAACTTCTTATCATCTCAAAGATAATATCTTCTTGGATTTACGTCGACTAACTTACGGCATGATCTAAGGTATGCGAATTTGGGTTGTAACACCCTCCCCCCTTAGGAACATTCGTCCTCGGATGTAAGGGTTTATGGGGAGTCTAACTCATCGTGGATTCCGATAGAAATTTCCGGCTGAGTTTCCCCTATAAAATGGACACTAGCAAAACATGCAAGCAGTTAAACCGAACCTATGGCCTTACAAGACTATACAAAGCATTATGGATATGTGCATTATCTGCATATCACCATTTTGTATTAAAAAGAGTATTCACAAGCTATTGCTTACCTCATAGAGCCATTTCACCATATAATGCGTCCTTCTTTCCCCCGGCATCCTCGTTATCTTCACTCTGGAATAGATAAGGGTATTTTGAATTCATCTCCTCTTCTTCTTCCCATGTGATTTCTTCTATATTCTTGTTCCTCCACAATACTTTGACGGAAGCTACATCCTTTGTTCTCAGCTTGCGGACTTGTCGGTCTAATATAGCCACTGGCACTTTATCATATGATAGATCCTCTGTAACTTGTACATCTTTGATAGGGATGACTCGAGAAGGGTCTCCAATACATTTCCTCAACATAGATACATGGAATACCGAGTGGACAAATTCCAATTCGGATGGCAATTCTAACTCATAAGCAACCTGTCCAATTCGTCGAAGAATTGTGTACGGCCCAATATACCGCGGACTAAACTTACCCTTCTTGCCAAAACGCATAACACCCTTCATCGGTGAGATATTCAGGAAAACCCAATCACCAACCTCAAATTCCATATCACGACGTCGAAAATCAAAATAAGACTTTTGCCTGCTTTGTGCCGTCCTCAGTCGCTCTTGTATCACTTTCACCTTCTCAATGGCTTGGTGAATCAAATCTGGCCCATATAATTTTGTCTCACCGACTTCGAACCATCCAGCTGGTGATCTACATCTCCTCCCGTACAGTGCCTCATACGGGGACATTTTAATACTGGAATGGTAGCTATTATTATAGGCGAATTCTATGAGTGCCAGATGGTCATCCCAATTCCCTTGAAATCTAGAACACATGCTCGTAGCATATCTTCAAGCGTCTGAATGGTACGTTCAGCCTGTCCGTCAATCTGCAGATGGAATGCAGTGCTGATATTTACTTGTGTGCCTAAACCCATCTGAAAAGACCTCCAAAGGTTAGCCGTAAATTGAGCTCCTCGGTCTGATATAATAGATACCGGCACACCATGAAGCCTAACAATCTCCTTGATATACAACTTCGCATAATCTTCAGCCGTGTAAGTTGTCAGAACTGGTAGAAAATGGGCAGATTTTGTAAGTCGATCAACTATCACCCAGATGGAGTCAAACTTATGATAAGAACTAGGTAATCCAATAATGAAGTCCATATTAATCACCTCCCATTTCCAGGTAGGAATCTCTATATTTTGAATCAATCCACTTGGTTTCTGATGTTCGATCTTTACTTGTTGACAATTAGGACACTGGGCTACAAATTCTGCAATAGACTTTTTCATGTTATCCCACCAATACTGCTCCTTAACGTCATGATACATCTATGTTAAGCCGACATGGATAGAATATCGGGACTGATGAATCCCAATCATAATCTTCTCTCGCAACCCTGCCACACTAGGCACACATAATCGGCCCTGGTATCTCAGTGTCCCATCTCCTCCAATCTTGAAAGCTGTAATCTTACACTGCTGAATTCCCTCTCTCAATCTTACTAAGGTAGGATCTTCATATTGCCGTGCTTTTACCTCGGCTACCAAAGATGATTCTGTGGTATTCTGTACAGTAACACATCCGTTATTAGAGTCCAACAATCTGATTCTCATATTGGCCAGCTGGTGATGCTCTTTGGTCAACCCTTGTCTACCTGCCTCAATATGTATTAAGCTTCCCATTGACTTACGGCTGAGAGCGTCTGCTACAACATTGGCTTTACCGGGATGGTAAAATATCTCGACGTCGTAGTCTTTCAGTATCTCAAGCCACCTATGCTGCCTCAAATAGGCAATTCCAAGTCATGAGTCGGGTAATTCTTATCATGCTTCTTCAATTATCATGATGCATAAGCAATCACCTTCCCATGTTGCATCAATACGCACCCCAAACCTATACCTGAGGCATCATAATATACCACATAACCTTCTGTTCCTTCTGGGAGACTGAGCACTGGCACGGATGTCAATCGATTCTTTTGCTCCTGAAATCTACGTTCACAAGCGTCATACCACTAGAACTTAGTAGCTTTATGTGTTAACTTAGTCAGTGGTGCTGATATAGAGGAAAACCCTTCCACAAACCGCATATAATATCCTGCTAGCCCCAGGAAGCTGCGGACTTTTGACGGTGTTGTAGGTCTCGGCCAATTCTTCACTGCATCGATCTTCTGAGTGTCGACATTAATACCCTCATCAGATATCACATGGCCAAAGAATGCTACTGAGTTGAGCCAGAATTCACATTTGGAGAGCTTAGCATATAACTTATGATGCTGAAGGGTCTGTAATACTATCCGCAAGTGGTCCGCATGTTCCACCTTCGAACGAGAATGTCAACAATGAATACGATCATGAATACATCAAGATAGGGCCTGAATACACTATTCATGAGATCCATAAAAGCTATTGGGGCATTTGTTAGCCCGAACGACATCACCAAGAACTCAAAGTTCCCATATCTTGTCTGGAAAGCCGTCTTTGGAATATCCTTCTCCTTAACCCTCACCTGATGAAACCCTGAAGGCAAGTCAATCTTAGAGAAATACTTGGCACCCTGGAGTTGGTCAAACAGGTCATCAATCCTTGGAAGTGGATACTTGTTCTTTATAATAAACTTAACGACCCATCTTTCTTTCGCACGAACAAGACTGGCGCACCCCAAGGTGAAGTGCTAGGCCTAATGAAACCCTTATCCAGCAAGTCCTTCAACTGCGCCTTCAACTCTTGCAACTCTACCAGGGCCATCCTGTATGGAGGGATAGAGATCGGTTGAGTGTCAGGCAACGCATCAATGCTAAACTCAATCTCCCTTTCAGGAGGAAGGCCTGGGAGTTCATCTGGGAAAACATCTGGAAATTCATTGACCACGGGAATTGATTGTAGAGTAGGCGGCTTCGCCTCCGCATCCCTAACGCGAACAAGATGATAAATGTAACCTTTTGAGATCATCTTTCTTGCCTTAAGATAGGAAATAAACCTACCTTTCGGCATAGCAATGTTCCCTTTCCATTCAATGGCGGCTTCACCAGGAAACTGAAACCTAACCATCTTCGTACGACAGTCAACATTTGCATAGCATGAGGCCAACCAGTCCATTCCCATTATCACATCGAAATCAAACATTTCTAACTCAAATAAATTTGTTGAGGTTTGACGACTACAAATCATCACAGTGCAACCTCTATATACCCTTCTAGCAATCACAGAATCTCCTATCGGAGTGGATACCGCAAGTGGTTTACTTATCAATTCAGGTTCAACGCCAAACGTATTAGCCACAATGGGTGTGACATATAATAATGTAGATCCTGGATCAATTAGCGCATATAAATCATAAGAAAACACAGACAATATACCTGTAACAACATCCGGAGACGACTCGAGATCTTGTCGACCTACTAGAGCATAGATTCGATTTTGAGCACCACTCGAACTCGGCACTGCACCTCTACCTCTACCACGACCTGTCGACTATTGAAATCCTTGTGTTGGAGGTCGAATTGATGAGGAAGAACCAGACACAGATCCAATCAGCTGAGCCATACCACCACCACCTCTGTTAGGACAATCCAGCATCATATGGCCAAGCTGTCTGCAAGAATAGCACGCATCGGAACCTCGACGACACAGTCCAAAGTGGGCCTTGCCGCACTGATCACAATGAGGTGTTGGGGGTCTTGTCTGACTAGTATCCCTATGATATTGTGAGTCTGATGCCCTCAAACTCTGACCTAAACTAGAATAGGTAAATCGATCATACCGAGGCCTCTGAAACTGTGGAGGAGCACTAGCTACAGGTGACGTCGAACTCCTTGAAGATTAGGGCCTGATAGTGCCTCTGAACTCATCAGAATACCCTGAAAATCTCGCCCTCTTATATTGGCCCCTATCCTGCTCCCTATCTGCCTTTTGCTGGCGTTTACGATCCTCTAGGGTCTGGACATAAGCCTGAATATGGGAAATATCCATGCCCTCTACCAAGGAGGCTATTGTGCACTCATTTATCAGATGTGGTCCCAACCCATTCACAAACAGGTGCACCCTATCACTCATCTCAGCCACCATATGGGGAGCATACCTTGCTAAAGAATCAAACTATACACTATACTCTCGTACACTCATATTACCTTGTCGAAGGTTCAAGAACTTATCAACTCTAGCTCGTCGTATCTCAACTGGCAAGTAATGACGAAGAAAGGCCTCAGAAAATTCCTTCCACATGGCTGGAGGAGCGTTCGGACCCCTAGATCTCTCCCAACTATCATACCAGAAAACCTCTAAATCCCGTAACCGATAAGAAGCCAACTCTACTGCCTCTGTATCACTAGAATGCATAACTCGCAATGTACGATGAACCTGGTCAATAAAAGTCTGCGGGTCCTCTTTGGGGTCTAATCCGGTAAACATTGGAGGGTCTAGATTAATAAAATCACGAACTCTCGCACTAACCGATTTATCAGCAGCACCAGTATTCTGCCTTTGAGCCTGAGGAGCTACCAAGCTAGTCAAAAAATGCACCGCACTACGCATATCGGTGTCTATAGTGCCAGACGGAGGAACTAGATGTACTAGGTGCCTCCTAATATCCTCTAGAGGAGACGGAGAGGTGTGAGATGGCATCTCACTATAAGCCTCACTTTCGCCTGCTTTGGCTGGAGGCACCTAACTGGTACCCTCTCCCACAGTTGTATCAAGCCATTTACTAATTACTTGCTTCCTAGTCAAAGGCATCACTAAAAGAAAACAAGGTGAATATTAGATATGAACACTTATGACTCAACCCTACGCACGATCTAGATTCAGGAAGAAGGTAACAATCCTAGATGTCATGTAGCCTCCTGATTATAAATGTGGCACGCTACACATCCATAATCAAGACTCTACTAGACACGGCTCATATACAACCCCTAGGATAGACCTTGCTCTGATACCAAGTTTGTCACGACCCAATTGGAGGGTCATGACTAGCACCCGTACCATACTTGCTGAGCACCAATGTACATTTTATCTAACCTTCCTTATTATCTTTAAGGGCCGACAAGATCAATATAAATGGTAGACATGGATCATGAACATCCAACAATGAAAGATAATGGCATGAACATACATAACATGTGACGATAAGACTGTCAAGAAATTATATATAAGGTACGGGCTACCATGCTGCCATGAAAGACTATACAACAAAAATGAGCCGACAAGGCATTCCAAACCATACATGAGTCGACACCTATCTATGAGCCTCTAAAAGAACATAAGTGCTGCAACATTACCGGAATAGGGCCTCGGCATACCCATAATGTCTATAACAAAAGTTCATACCAACACCATGACATGTCCGGAGAAGGGATCTCGCTAATAACCACTGAGCTGGATAGCCTACTGTGGTGGGGGAGCTGCGTCAACCCGTCTATCAGGACCTGCAGCATGACATGCAGCATCCATAAATAAAAAGGACGTCACTATGAATAAAGTACTAAGTATGTAAGGCAGGAAAGCATAAGTAAGAATAGTAATGTAAACAGGGATAGAGAATATACAACCTGTGACATCTGGGTACCTCTGAGGGCTACTGACATGGAATACATGATACATACATATATATACATAAACTTTTAAAACATACGCCTCTGTGGGCATCACCATCATCATATCGTACCCGACTTTGGTATACTCATACTACACTTCTGTACATTTTTTGTGTAGGGCCAAGTATTGGAGATATCATACTCGGACAGAGTTAAAGTGTGATCACGAGGATTCAAGATATAGCTGCTTCGTCGTCACAGTCTGTCACGACCCAAAATCCAACTAGTCGTGATGGCACCTAACCCAACCCATTAGGTAAGCCAATTACCAACTATCCAATTTCAATAATAATTATTAAAGCAATTTAAGTGAATAAAGGTCTAAGAATATAGTATACAAGGCGGAAATGAAATAAATACATAGTCTGTTTGAATAATACATAAACAGAGCTTTTATAAATCTAAGGCTACCCTGAACAAAATGCAGCTACAACAGGAACGCATGTACATCTTCAAGTCCCGCAACCATCCAGCGCAGCAACAACAACAGCCAACATTGCACGCAATGTGCAGGAGTGTAGTATCAGTACAACCGGCCCCATGTACTGAGTTAGTAACAAACCTAGTCGTAGGTTGAAAGTAGTGATGGGCTTCCACCAAGGTCGGGTCCAAAACCAATAGTCCACAACAATCCATAACAACAATAAGCAAATAATACCAGAAGTAACTCAGATATAAAATGCTCAGCCAAATCATGTTTCAAAATAATAGTTCTTCCTTTCAAATCCATCAATGAAAACTCAAATCTTTTGCCGGAGTTGCCAAAAATGTGAATAGTTTGAAAACATTAAATTCCTCCCAAAATATTTTCAAAATTAAACAAGATGTTTCATTTTCCTTCCAGATAACCCGTGTAAAAACAAATGCATCACTATGCCCATCTATCAAAAATGTGTGAAAAAATCATGAATGATGTGATGTTGTACAACATGAGGAAAAATACATCTCTATGCTTGTATGTCATGTGTGCATGCTAATGCAATGCAACTCAATGATAAAATCATAAACAGAACCTCGTGCAAACCTCACAGTCACTCGTGCCACTCGGGCATACCTCATAATCACTCTTGCCACTCGAGCATACCTCACAATCACTCTTGGCACTCGGGCATACCTCACAATCACTCATGCCTCCCAGTCACTCAGCACTCGGCACTCGGCACTCGCACTCAGTAGGTACTTGCGCTCACTGGGCGTTTGTACAGACTTCGGAGGGGCTCCTACAGCCCAAGCGCTATAATCTGCACTGAAAACTCACGTGTTGCACGGACAACTCACGTGCTATAATAATAAAGTATGCTGCAGGCGGGCAGCCCCGATCCACACTCATCCTCACAATCAGGCCCTCGGCCGATATCAACATGCTGTGGCGTGCAGCCCGATCCCATAAATATCCTCACAAATCATGCCCTCGACCTCACTCAGTCATAAACCCCTCAAGCCACTCGGGCATTTCAGTAAAACACGACATTCGGCCCAAAACATTTATATGCATCAAAATAGAGTCATAAAACTGAGTTATGATATGCAATGAAATGAATATAACTGAGTATGAGTGTTCAATTTAACACAATAATTCACAGCAATATGACCTTTGTGTGTCCCAATAATACTGGCACATAGCCTCAACATGATTTTTAATATGCTTTTCAGCTCAATTTCTTTAACACATAAAACCACATGGAAAATGCCAAGGTTATTTAATTATAAAATTCCACAGAAGCAATTCTGTCACAATTTCAATAGTGGATGCCCACACGCTCGTCACCTAGCATGTGCGTTACCTCCCAACAATTCACAAAATACATATATTCAGGGTTCATACCCTCAACTCCAAGATTAGAAGAGTTACTTACCTCGAACAAGCCGAATCCAATGTCGAGCAAGCTAAACAATGCTCCCGAATGGATCGAATCTACCACAATTAATTTGATTCAGCCCACACAATTCATAGGAATTAGTTACATATCAAAATGCTAATATTTTCCACAAAATCCGAAATTACGCCCCAAAAATAACCCGTGGGGCCCACATCTCGAAATCTGACAAAACTCACAAAATACGACAGCCCATCCAATTACAAGTTCAACCATACTAATTTCGCTCAAATTCGACCTCAAATCGGTATTCAAACTTGAAAATTTTGTTTTGTGACATTATTGAAATTTCCTTCTATTTCTCTTGAAGATTCAGTAATCTTATACCAAAAATGAAGATGAATTCATGAAATATAATCACAAGAGAGTGAAGAACACTTACCCCAAGTTGTGTGGAAAATTTACTCTGCAAAATTGCCCAACCCGAGCTCCAAAATCTGAAAATGGGTGAAAATGTTGAACCCTCGAATTTTAAGGTTCTGCCCCGGCGATTTCCGCATCTACGGACAAAATTTGCGCACCTGCGCATCCACTTGTGCGAGCAAAACGCCACATTTACGGACTCCACTCGCCTGCCCAGTTTCCTCTCCTGCGTGCATTTGTCCACATCTGCGCTCACGCAGGTGCGGAATTTTCCATCGCACCTGCAACCAATGCCTCACAGCCCTCTGCCCGCATCTGCGCTCCTTCTCGCGCAGGTGTGATTCCGCACCTGCGAAGCATCTTCCGCACATGCGCACCTCGCTTTAGCGCACCCCTTCTTGCACTTGTGAGCTCGCACCTGCGACTACTTTTTCACAGGTGCGATTACACCAGAAGGCTTCAGTTCCAGCAGTCTTCCAAATTCATAAATCAGTCCATTAACCATTCAAAACTCACCCTGAGGCCCTCGGGTCCCCGTCCGAACATACCAACAAGTTCTATAACATAACACGGACCTACTTGAGGCCTCAAATCATACCTAGCAACTTCAAAAATACGAACTACACACGTAATTAAGCCTAATAAATTTCCAAATTTCCAAATTCTACAAACGACGCCGAAACCTATCAAATCACATCCGATTAACCTCAATTTTGCACAGAAGTCACATTTCACATTACATACTTATTCAAATTTCCGGAATCAGATTCTAACCCCGATATCAAAAAGTCAAACCCCCGGTCAAACTTTCCAAAAATTCAACTTTCGGCAATTCAAGCCAAATTCCACTACGGACCTCCAAATAATTTTCCGGACACGATCCTAAGTCCAAAATCACAATACAGAGCTAATTAAATCATCAAAATTTGAATCCGAGGTCGTTTACACATAAGTCTGCATCCGGTCACTATTTTAACTTAAGCTTTAAACCTTAGAACTAAGTGTTCCAATTCCTTCCAAAACCTCACTGGACCCGAACCAATTACCCCGGTAATTCACACAACAACTGTAAAGTACAATTTGAGCAGTAAAAGAGGAAGCAAGGTTGTAATATTCAAAACGATCGGTCGGGTCGTTACACATTCCCTTGGAGTCTTTTTATTTTATTGTACTGTTAAATATTAATCAAACAGTATTGATTATTTGATCCTTGAGATCATTTCATGTATTCAGTTAGAGTTCGTGACTCGGTATTACCAGTCTTGGGAGGTTGTTTGTAATTATTTTCGCTGTTAGTTTCTACTAAACAAATGGCTTGGATTGTACTTATAATCGGCTTACTTAGTCTTAGAGACTAAATGCCATCATGACACCTATGGTGGAATTTTGGGTCGTGACAAGTTGGTATCAGAGCTCTAGGTTCATAGGTTCTACGAGTAATGAACAAGCTTAGTAGAGTCTTTCGGATCGGTACGATGACATTTGTACTTATCGTTCGAGAGGCAACCGAACAATTAGGAAAATTTCCACTTCTTTCATTCTTATCGTGGGATTTGATGATTTTGGAATTTGAGCCTTTGTATCTCTATTCTCTCACAAATGGTGAGGACACGCGTTGCCATGTTAGCTGAGAAAACTCCACGCATACTGCTAGGGTCGCAAGAGGTCGGGGTCGAGGTAGAAGCCGAGGTAGAGGCCGAGAAAGGGCACGTGTCGCAGGTAGAGCACCTGTCAGAGTAACAATTGAGGATCCGCCAGTAGCTCCGGTTGGGGAACAGGTACCATAGACACATGTTGTTACCCCACGGACTTCAGGAGACTTTAGCATAGTTCCTAAACATGTTTGGTACATTAACTCAATCAGGATTGATCTCCATTTCACCAAATATTTCATCAGGATTAACTCAATCAGGATTGATCTCTTACCGCCCTACTCCAGAGCAACATATTCACATTGGTCAGGTTCCGGGTGTGGTGCTGGTACAGCCTGTTATTCCGGTTGAGCCTGAGGTCAGGCCAGAGGCATCAGAAGAAGAACAAAAAAGACTTAAGAGATTTAAGAGGTATATTCCACCTACCTTCAATAGCACAACTACCGAGGATGCCCAGGGATTTCTAGAAAAGTGTTACCGTATTCTCCGCACCATGGGTAGTGTGGAATTGAGTGGAGTTGCCCTTACTATATTTCAGCTGTCAGGAGCAGCATATCAATGGTGGCAAGTTTATGAATAAGGTAGACCAGTCGGTGAAATTCCACTAACTTGGGCTCAAGTTTCAGAGATATGTTTGAAAGTGTTTGTTCCCCAAACTCTCCGAGATGCATGGGCACAGAGTTTGAACGGTTGCGTTAGGGAACTGTGATAGTGTCAGAATATGCTATCAGGTTCAGTGAGTTGGCCTGTCATGCACCTATCTTGATACCTACAGTTAGAGAGAGGGTTCGCATATTCATTGAGGGGCTCGATTATGATCTTAAAATATGCATGGCTCGAGAACTGCAAACTTATACTCTATTTCAACAAGTAGTGGAGCTTCCGAGGAGGATTGAGGGAATTCTAGGTGAGGAACGGGAGTCTAAGGAGGCCAAAAGGTCTCGAAGCTCTGGAGGGTTCAGTGGATTCTACTCTGGAGCTATGATTCATCATGGCCAATGCTCGGGCAGTCGGTCAGCCCAGTCCACAATTCAGAGTACTCGTAGTGCTCCAATAATACTTTTAGTGCACCACCAGCACGAGGTTCTTATAGTGGTTATTTTAATTATCCGGTACAAACTCAGTATGAGGAGTCGCGACCTCAGAGGGATTGTTATGAGTGTGGTGATACTAGGAACATCATGAGAGATTGTCCCATACTTGGGAGAGGCAAATTTTATCAGAACACTCAAGCTATGGGCCCCAATGCAGTTACTACCCCACGTGCATAGCGAGTTAGGGGTGGAGGATAGGCATGCAGAGGGCGCCATAGAGTGGGAGACCCAGCTCGTTGATATATTTGCTATGGTATGGCTGAGGCCACTACACCAGATGGTGTCGTTATAGGTACGATCCCGATTTGTTATAAAAGAATGTTTTTTTTTCTTAATTTGATTCGGTTCTGAGTATTGAGGCGAGTCCTCCTATTATGCTCTGCTTATGAGTGAGCTTCATAATTTTGTGACCCACTTATATGTTTATCACTGTTGGGATATTCGATGATGTTAACCTGTGTCTATCATTTTTATGTTTGTATATTATTGAGGACTATAAGTCTAAAAGTGACTTTCTATTACTCTCTACAGTGGGTTTTGATGTGATTTCGGAATAATTGATTTGAATTTTACGAATTATATGCCTTATTGGTATGGGGGTTCATTATTTATTTTGAAACTTATTTACGAAATTTATTGAAAAGAAGAAAGAAAGGAAATTTAAAATTTCAGTTGGCACAATGTGCAAACTAGTTATGATTCAGAGTTGAGGACGAGATCCTCACAATTTTTATATGATGTCAAGTATTTAAATTGTGCTACAAGACACGGTAGACGTTATATAAGGATGAGCTCCTTGTGGTGAAAATTTATGTGTTTAAATTCTCCCTTTGTAAAATTTAAATTTGTACTATAGTGTTAATTGGAAGTCATGTCGGTTAGGCTTATTTGATAATTCTTTTATATGTTTCTGTACATATTTAGCCATATTCGTGCTGCAAACATTGAGTTTTAGCCTATAAGGTGAGTGCCCAGGTGACGTTAAATGCGACTCGTTAATTCGGATAAATAATTATGAGGTCTTCACGCCTCGCGTGTTGCTGTCAGTATTGCAAAATATTTGATTTTAGATTTTGGTTAATATGAGATTAATTGAGGATGATGAAATTAATTATAAACAACTATTATGACCAGAGATATGATTATGGACATATATATGATGTGTGCGTAGGCACGAGTTGCTACAGGTGGTTGAGAATAATACCGTATGTTAATGTGAAAAATCAGGCATTTAAAATTGATTGGAGTGTAAGAAATTTGCTTTAAAACTTATAAGTGTGGATAAAAGAAATAACCTCCATTGAGATGGTGTTGTCGGACCCCTATTAAATTTACGGTGACGTAGAACCACCCGTGAGTATGTGTGTAAGAATACACTCAGTAATTTAATATCCTACGAATAATTCTTGGCACGTTCGAGGACGAACGTATGATTAAGAGGGGGAGAATGTAACGACCCGACTTGTCGTTTTAAGAATTTACTCCTTGTTCAGGGACTTAATATCACGAGAAACTTCATAATACGTACTATGACTTGAATGTGTGATAGAGTTTGGTTTTTGGAAGGTTAAAAATTAAATTGGAAGAACAATCCTTATTTTTGAGTCTTAAATTAAAAGAGTTGACCGGAGTTGGACTTTTGAGTAAACGACCATGGAATAGAGTTTTGATTATTTCAATAGATTCATATGGTGATTTTGGACTTAGGAGTGTGTCCGAAAAATTATTTGGATGCCCGTAGTTAAATTAGGCTTGAAATGGCGAAAATAGGAAGTTTAAGTTGCAAGTTTGATCGGGGAGTTGACTTTTTGATATCGGGGTCGGAATCTAGTACTGAAAATTTTCATAGGTCTGTTATGTCATTTATGACTTGTGTGCAATATTTGAGGTCAATCTGATTGATTTGATATGTTTCGGCATGAGTTTTGGAAGTTGGAGGTTTTGACAATTCTCACTTTCCAGAGCGACAGTCTAGGAGATGACAATGAATACAAGGAGGAAAGTCACAGTAACACCGAATACACTAGATAATCCCCAATTCTTCATTTCAATATTCTAATACCATTTCCAGTAACCCCACGTTTCTCCCCAAATCCCTTTTCCCTTCCTTTCTGCAATTCAAGTTTCTTTTACTGAATTCTGCTGGTATATCTTATTCTCGAGATTATTTTTTTTTGCTTTTTCCCATTTTCTCGAGAAAGATTACGATGAAAGAAATTTTGTTAAGATTGTGGATTATCTCCTTAATAATGTTTTTGTCATGTAATTATTGGGTCATCGGAGCTTCCAAATCTCAATCAACTGAAGAAGCTTACGTTACTCTTCTATACGGAGATGAGTTCTTGTTGGGTGTTAGAGTGCTTGGAAAGTCAATAAGGGAAAGTGAGTCCACTAAAGATAGGGTTGTTTTGGTCTCTGATGGGGTTTTTCTACGCCAACGACCTCCTTCGAGTTGATGGGTGGATTGTGAAAAAGATTAGTTTATTGTCAAACCTGAATCAAGTGAGGCCGACTAGGTTTTGGGGCGTCTACACAAAGCTAAAACTATTTAACATGACCAAGTACAAGAAAGTAATATATCTTGATGCTGATACTATTGTAGTAAAGAGCATTGAAGATCTATTTAAATGTGGGAAGTTTTGTGCAAACTTAAAACATTCTGAGAGACTAAATTCTAGAGTAATGGTGATTGAGCCTTCAAAAGAGGTTTTTATGGATATGATGAGCAAGGTGACCACTCTGCCTTCTTACACCGGAGATTTGAGCTGTCCGGAGATCAATTCAAGCAAGAAGTCTATTTTAGAATATCGGCATAATTTTAAAAAAAGTAAGTATCTTGCCTAACCTTGAGTGGGAGAATTTCCCCTTAGGCATTGAGTCTTATGTGGAAATTGTGTGATTGGAAGCCGTGTACGCGGGGTGACGAAATTTGTCGAAATTATATTTTATATAATAATTTGGTGTGATTATCACTCAAAATTTTATGTGAATTCCGTGTGTTTGTTAATTGATATTTCCTGAGATTAATTATATTATAAATTTTTCATCTGCAAATATGTAATTAAATAAGTTTAAATTGGGGTATTAATATGTTTATCAAAAGCTTGGACTAAAGAAGGTGTTGTTTTATGTTGATTTAATTTTCTTCCGTGTTGTAGTTTTCGAGGTGTCATATACGTTGTGTGGAGCTTTGGGTTATTTGCTGTGAAATTAATTGATTTTGTTGTATTTTTTGAATTGGTTGTGGCCTATGGGAAATTTTTAATTTGAAATGTGGTTTTGTGTTATCATGGTAATATCCGCGTTAATTGTTGTGTGATTCGGGTTACTGTTATGCGGCGGACAAGGGTGGCATTCCACTGTGATTATGTTTGTTGGGATATTGTCTGGGCGGAGAGATAAGGGTGGCTATAGGAGCGATAAGGGTGGCTATTGATATTGTCAGGGCGGAGGTATGAGGGAGGCTATTGTAGGAGTGATAAGGGTGTCTATAAGAGAGATAAGGGTGACTATTGTCAGGGACGATATGTGATGATGTGGAGTTATTATATTGGTAATTGTTATGTGATGATATGAGATTATTGCGTTGGTAATTTTCATGTGATGTTGTGATTTTCCTTGTGTTTAGTTTTATATCGTGTACAACTTGTCTTGTTGTTTCGGTAAATTTGATAATAGTCAGATATATGTTAAAATTATGGGCCTGTGGATATTGCCGGGTGGATTATGATATGGGCACGAGGTACCGGGGAAATATGATGAATTTATTATTGGCATATGAATTGTTCGTGCAGTTATGATATGTAATATGGGCACGAGGTGCCGTGGTTTTATAATGAAAATGATATTGGCACGCTGTGTAGTTGTGATATGAAATGTGGGCACGAGGTGCCGTGAGTAAATGATGATGATATTGGCACGTGAGTTTTCCATGCGGCTGTGATAGAGATATTGGCACGAGGTGCCTTGGAAATATGAAAGTGGGTTGAGACCCATATTTTTTTATTATGAAATGAGGTGTCACAGGGTGACTTTTATTTGATAGAATTATATTCGAAAGATATTTATTTGAAAGAATTATATTCGAAAGATATTTATTTGAAAGATATTTATTCGAAAGAATTATATTGGAAAGATATTTATTTGAAGGAAGTACATTCGAAATATATTTATTGGAAAGGATTATATTCTAAAGATTTTGATTTGAAAAACTTATAGGTGAAAAATTTATATTTGAAGGACTTAATTAATTGGTTGTACTTGTATTCATTATTTGTTGGGCAATATTTATGTTGTTCTTGTTGCCCTACTGTGTATATCACTGATTGATTATTGTTGCCATCATTGTTATTTATTTACTATTATTTTTGTATACTATATTGCAAAGGTTATTAGACTAGTGAGTGTATTGACTGTACCTCATCATTACTCATACTACACTTCTGCACATTTTTGTGCAGAGCCAGGAATTGGAGATATCGGACTCAGACCGAGTTAAAGTGTCATCGCAAGGATTCAAGGTAGAGTTGCTTCGCCGTCGCAGTCCCTTGGAGTCTTTCCATTTTATTGTACTGTTAATTATTAATCAAACAGTATTGAGTATTCGATCCTTGAAATCATTTTATGTATTCAGTTAGAGTTCCTGACTCAGTATTACCAGTCTTGGAAGGTTGTTTTTAACTATTTCCGCTGTTAGTTTCTATTAAACAAATGTCTTGGATTATAATTATAATCGGCTTACTGAGTCTTAGAGACTAAGTGCCATCACAACGCCTATGGTGGGATTTTTGGTCGTGACATCTGCGGCCGCATAATGCATCGCAGAACCTCTCTCACCAAAATTCCAAGGTTGATTGTGCGACAAAAGTGCGGCCGGCGAAATAGTTGTGCGGTCGCATAGCTGGCCGCAAAATTGACATAAACAATGGCCCAAACAGCTGCCTCACTCTGAGGCCATTCTGTGGTTCGCAAAGTGATTATGCGGTCGTATAATGGGCCGTAGAAATGCCTATTTCTGTCAAATAATTTCCTTCAACTCCCCAGCGCACTCTTCAATCCAAAAAGTCCGAACCGCGGCGAGCATGCTTTCCGCGATGAATTTCTACTATTATTAACTCTACACCTACCCCGGCATCACGGAACCTCGATTTTTAGGAAATATTTCACGGGACCTTACTGATAATAAAACTGCTTTTATATAGGAATTCCCAAGGAATGGTAGTACAAATCATGAGCTTCTAAGATTAGAATTTACAATGGTGGTATAAAATAAATACATCATCTGTCTGAAATGTACATAAACAAATTTTTATAATCTAAGGCTACCATGAATAAGAGGTAACTACAACCGGAATGCGGGTGCGTCTTCAAATCCAGCTCCCATCAATCACAACAACACCAGCATCCAATATCTGCACGCAAAGTGCAGAAGTATAGTATGAGTACAACCGGACGCATTTACTCAATAAGCAACAAACCTAACCTTAGGTTGAAAGTAGTGATGAGCTGGGACAGAGGTCGGGGTCCAACACCAATAGCCAACAATAGTTCATAACACTTTAATAGAATTAATAAAAGAAGTAGCTCTAAGATAAAATGCTCAACTCATTCACAGTTCTAGAAAATAGGTCTGTTTTCAAGTATATTAGTGAAAACCCAAATCTTTTACCAAAATCGCCAAAATATGAGTACATTTATAAAACTATGGTTTTTCCCAAAAAAATATTTCAACAACATATAAGATGTTTCATTATCAAATAGCATGAGGAAAATACATCTTTATGCCTACATGTCAATGAGTATGTGAAGTCATGAATGACGCAGTATCGCACAACATGAGGAAATGCATCTCTATGTCTCCCAGTAACTCAGTCCTCCCAGTCACTCAATACTCCCAATCACTCAGCACTTGCACTCAATAGGTACCTGCACTCACTGGGGGTGTGTACAGACTCCGGAGGGGCTCCTTCAGCCCAAGCGCTATAATAAGCCAATCATGGCATAAATCAATAAAATATGTTGTGGCGTGCAGCTCGATCCCATAAACATTCTCACCATCATGCCATCGGCCTTACTCAATCATTAATCTCTCCAGTCTCTCGGGCTCATAATGTCATGAAATCAGCCCCAAAATGATGATGTGATGAATCAATAAATGGTGACAGAGATTGAGATATGATATGCAAATGAATGCGTATGACTGGGTATGTAATTGCAATATAAGCAAATAAATCAACAACAACAATGACCTCAGTGGGTCCCAACAGAATAAGCATATATCCTAGACATAGTTTCTAACATGGATCACAACTCAATAGATCTAGTACGTAGAGATTTCATGGTCACAGATAAGATCAGGTAACTAAACAGTACCACGAAAATTACATAGTCACATTTCAAATGGTGCACGCCCAAACGCCTGTCACCTAGCATGTGCGTCACCTCAACATAAAACACATAACACGTAAAATCAGGGTTCATACCCTCAGCTCAAAGTTTAGATGTGTTACTTACCTCGAACAAGCCAAATCCAATACCGAGCAGGCCTAGAAATGCTCGAAAAATGCCATCCCGTACGTACCGACCCCCGACGGCTCGAAACTAGCCAAAAGAAACTCAAATACATCAATTAATGCCTAAGGAAACAATTTCAAGTTATAAAGGCCGAATCTTTAATCAGAAGCCCAAAATCGATCCAAACTCCCAACCCGGTCCCACACCTCGTAACCCAATGAAGCTCACACAATTCGACAACCCATTCAATTACGAGTCCAACCATACTAATGTAACTCAAATCCAACCCCGAATCGACATCAGAAACACAAAAATTCTCTTTATAAAGTTTTAAATAAAAATCCTCATTTTCTCTTTAAAATTCATCAACCAATTGCCAAAAATAAAGATGGATTCATGAAATAAAATCAAAACCATGTGTAGAACACCTACCCCAATCCTTATGATGAAACTAGCTTCAAACATCGCCTCAATCCGAGTCCCAAATCTCAAATTATGATAAAAGAACCAAACCTCGATTATTTATAGCTTCTGCCCAGCAGTTTTCACATATGCATTCCCAATGTCGCATCTACGACCACCGCTTCTGCGGTAAATACCTCGAACCTGCGAGAATTCACTGAACACAAGCCCATTGCACATGCGGAATTTCTTCACTTCTGCGCACACACAGGTGCAATGACCACGTGCGCTTTTGCGCCCCATGACACTTCTGCGGCTGAAACCTTGCATTTGCGCGTACGCATGTGCACTACCAAACTCCGCTTTTGCGATCTTCCTCACCATTATCTCCCTCGCTTCTGCGACCAATTTTGCGCATCTTCGTCCATTCTTCCGCAGATGCGGAAGCACCAGAACCAACATAACTTCAACAATACAACATGAAACGAAAATGATCTGAACCTCGTCAGAAACTTACTCGTGCCACTCGGGACCCTGTCCAAATAAGCCAACAAGTCCCATGACGCAACACGAAGCTACTCGATGTCTCAAATCACACATAACAATATAGAAACGATTAATCGCACCTCCAATCGACTTGAATGAACTTTGAATTTTCAACTTCTGAAACATGCGTCGAAACATATCAAATGAACTCTGAATAGACTCGAATTTTGCACACAGGTCCTAAATGACGTAACAAAACTATTCCAATTCCCGGAACCACAATCTAAATCTAATATCATCAAAGTCATCTCCCGGTCAATCTTATGCACTTTCCAAACCTTCAATTTTTCCACTTTCGCCAATTAGTATCGAATCCTTCTAGAAATATCCAAATGCAAATCCGGGCATACGCCCGAGTCCAAAATCACCATCCGTACCTAACGGAACAATCAAAACTCCATTTCGGGATTAAATTCACAGAAGTCAAACTTGGTCAACTCTTCCAACTTAAAGCTTAAACCATGAAATTTATTCTTCCTAATCGATTCCAAATAACCTGAAAACCAAAACCGACGATTAGCATAAGTCATAATACATCATACTAATCTACTCATGCTCCCAAACCTTAGAGCGAAGTGCAAATGTTCGAAATGACTGGTCGGGTCATTACAGTTACATTCTCCCCCTCTTAAACAAATGTTCTTCCTCGAACGGGTCTAGAGTCATACCTGAAATGCCAAAAAGATGAGGATATCTGCTCCACATATTATGCTCCTTCTCCTAAGTCACGTCCTAAATCGTTTGACCTCTCCATTGAACTTTCACTAATGCGATATCTTTCGACCCCAGCTTCCGAATCTGCATGTCCAAAATGACCATCGACTCTTCTTTACAAGCCAAATTATCATCCAACTAAACCAAGCTGTATTTCAACACAAGTGGTTGATGACATAGGCCTTAGTTCCTACAGAACTCATCATGCCCAAATAATTATACATTTCCTATAATACTTCCAGAGCATGAAGACATGAATCACCGGTAGAACTCCCGACAAGCCGGGTGGTAAAGCAAGTCTGTAAGACACCTCACCAACACTCTTTAATAACTCAAATGGACTGATATACCGAAGACTCAACTTGCCCTTTCTCCTGAACCTCATCATGCCCTTCATAGGCTAAACTCTGAGAAGATTCTTCTCACACTCCACGAAAACCGCATCACGAACCTTCCTATCAACATAATATTTTGCATAGAATGTGCTGTACGAAGTAGCTCCTGAATCAATTTCACTTTTACCACGGTGTCGCGGACCGAACTAGTACCTTAGAACTTAGCCTCCCCACACTTAAATCAACTAACCAAAGAATGATATCGTCTCCCATATACGGCCTTATACGGATCTATCTGGATACTAGACTAGTAGTTGTTGTTGTATGCAATCTCTGCTAAGGGTAGAAACTGATCCTACTAGCTTCCGAGATCAATAATGCATGCCCTAAACATACATCTTGGTAGCATCTAGGTGAATAGAATTCCACGAGTTATGAGCTTCCCCGAGAATCAACTCCCCCAAATCATCCATATTAAGAACACAAATCTGACCCTGAAGCCATAATACACTGTCATCACTAATAACTACCTCCTTAGCACCACACCATAATATCGTGTCCTTGAGGACAATCAAATGAGTATTATCATACTAGAGAGCCTTAAGGTGCTCAAACAAGGACAACAATGCACCAACACAAGAAAGAACTCTATGAGGCTTAGATATATCCAACCTCATGAATCGGTTGGCCAAAGACTGAACATCCATAGCCAAAGGCCTCCCTACAGCCGAAATAAATACCAAACTCCCCATACGCTCTGCCTTCCTACTCAAGGCATCCGCTGCTACATTACCCATCTCGGGATGACATAAGATAGTGATATCATAGTCCTTCAACAACTCTACCCATCTCCGCTGCCTCAAATTTAAGTTCTTTTGCTTGAACAAATGCTGAAGACTCAGTTGATCCATGTAAACCTAACAAGACAAGCCATACAAATAATGCCTCAAAATCTTGAGCGCCGGCATAATAGATGCTAACTCCAAATCATGCATTGGATAGTCCTTCTCGTGGGTCTTTATTTTGTGTGATGGCGTAGGTGAATCACCCTACCATCCTGCATTAACACATAACCAAGACCAACACGCAAAGCATCACAATAAATAGTATAGACCCCCCAATACTGAAGGCAATACCAAAACTGGAGCCGTATTCAAAATAGTCTTGAGCTTTTGAAAGCTCACCTCACACTCATCAAACTAATTGAAAGGAGAGCCCTTGTGAGTCAACTTAGTCAATGGGGCTACAATAGATGAAAATCTATCTATGAAGCGACAATAGTAACCAGTCAAACCTAAGAAACTCGTGATCTGTGTAGCAGTAGAAGTTCTAGTCCAATATTAACTGCCTCAATCTTATTTTTGTCCACCTAGATCCCATAATTATACACCTCATGAACAAGGACTGGCACCAAGTCCAACCAAAACTCACTCTTGGAGAACTTACCATACAACTGCTTCCCCCTCAATAACTGAAGCATAATCCTCAAATGCAGCTCGTGCTCCTCAGCACTACGAGAATATAAAAAGAAATCATCAATGAAGATAATGACAAAAGAATCCAAACAAGGTCGAAACACACTGTTCATCGGATGGAAGAAAGTTGTTGGGGTATTAATCAAACCAAAAGACATCACCAAAAAATCATAATGGCCATCTAGTCCTGGAAGCCTTATTAGGGATGTCAGAATCCCTAATCTTCAACTGGTGATACCTCGATCTCAAGTCAATCTTCGAGAAAACATTGGCGCCCTTAAGTTGATAAAATAAACCATAAATACACGGCAACAGATATTTATTCTTGATGATAACCTTGTTCAACTATCGATAATCAATACACATCCTCATGGACCCATCCTTCTTCTTTACAAACAACACTGGTGCAACCCATGGTGATACACTAGGCCTCATGAACCCCTTATCCAACAACTCTTGCAATTGTTCTTTGAATTCCTTTAACTCAGTTGAAGCCATTTGATACAGAGGATTAGACATAGGTTGCGTGACCATCAACAAATCAATACCAAAATCAATATCCCTATCCGGTGGCATACCCGGTAGATCTGCAGGGAACACATCTGAAAACTAACTCACTGATGGAGCTGAATCAATAGTAGGAGTATCTACACTAATATCTCGAACAAAATCTAGATACGCCAAACATCCCTTCTCAACCATCTATTAAGCCTTTAGAAATGAAATCACTCTACTAGGAGTGTGACCAGGAGAACCTTTCCATTCCAACCTCGGCATAGCCAACGTCATGATCTTAGTGTGAAAATCAAGCATAGCATGGTACAGAGATAATGAATCCATACCCAAAATCAAATCAAAATACACCCTACTAAGAAATATAAGGTCAACACTACTCTTATAACCCCCACGATCCACCACAATTAAATCATAAATAGGGGTAGACACATGCACAGGAATATCATGAGAAAATTGAGGCATATCAAAATAAGGAGCAAGGTATTGTTGCACCCTATTTTCCACTAGTCAAAACAAGATTCAACTTGTTGTTTCTCTGTTGTTGGTGAAAGTGAATCACCACCTAATATTTAAAGGTATACTAGGCTACCTATTTAATTACTATAAGTCATATTCTTTATTAGTTTGCTAACCAGTGAGATTATGGGTAAGGGTTCTTATTCTTATAAGGGGAAGGTGTTAGGCACCTCTTAGAATCTACCCGAGGTAGCTCATAGGACTTAGACTAGATTTTGGACTAATTATTTGTACTATGCCTTGACTAGTGTTCAAAGAGTGTAGCTTAACATATATTAGGGGATAATATCTATAAGGGAAAAGCATGGTTTAAAGAGGATGAATTTTGAAGAAAGAGTTTTAAGAAAATAATGTTAGCATATATATGCTTAAAATGGACTTTGAAAGTGTTTAAAAGAAGCTAAGTGAATGCACTTGTTTCCTAAAGCATAGAAGTTCATATTACCTTAATATGGTTAAAGTGTTAGGAAAATAATCCTAAGATGTACATTGGTTTGCAACAACAATTTATTCTTCTCGAAATGGTTGGTCCCTTCTAGAAAATTTAAACTCGCGACGATTCTGATTTTCCTTTTTGAAAGAGGGACTGTTGCCTTTATGAAGCTTTTAGGCTTCAAACATCTTTAAGGAAAAAGTTAGTAAGACACAATGAATTGATAACAAGCTTGCGATTAGTGGTTATAGAATTAATTGCTAACTAATACTTCTTTTAATCCTACATTTTTAAAGGCATGCCTAAGTTATTTTAGGTGAGTTAAAAGATAAACAAAGCATTCAACATATAATTGTCATATACATATGAGATAAACCAACATGAAATATATGAAAGAATAACGACATAGAGCAACTAGAGAATAACGACAAAAGTAAACAAAGAAGCGAAGGGAAAGAAGTGACTCTGGGATATTTGGGCCTCAAAAGGCAGGCCCATTAGTAACGAGGATGGGAGATTGCAGACTCTTGGGCCATAGCAGGGCTGGACATGGGCCTTAGTTCCTACTGAACTGATCAAGCCCAAATCATTGTACATTTCCAAAAAAGAGAGATCATTGGAATGACAACACTATATACATAATCATATATGAAATTCGTAAGCAGATAATAAAATTAAAGATCACTAACAGTATTTAAATACAAAGAAAAGTCATACTAATGTGGAGGTTATGCAGAGGAATTGCAATCGTGGCCTTTTAATTTTTTAACCCCTTTCAAAAATAATTTAAATAAACGTAATTATTTTAAATAAAATGTATTAGAAATTACTATCATCAAATATACTAGTAATTATTATAATTAATTATTTATAAAATACTTTATCTTTCTGAATGATACTTTATCTTTCCGAATGATAACACTAATTTTGAGCTGTTAACAATCTAATTAACCAGAATTTCAGAAGTAATTTATGAAATTAATTATAAAGTTTAGATGGTGTTTTTTAGAAATTATTTTAATGATATTTAAAGTAGTATGTATATTTATAATTACATAATATTAATACTAGGTTATTAATTTCAAAACTAATACTTAATCAATTTTTGTAAAATAGGTATTTATTGATAGAAAATACTTTCAAAATATTCATTATAAATAGTTAAGTATAAAATAATTATTTTTAAAGCAAGGTAAAAATTAGCCGTCAACAGCTGCCCCTCTTTGACCGAAGACGATGAAAGAGTTTTCGGGCAAAGAAATTGAACCAAAGCCAATTTTGTCCCGACTTTAGGCATGCATTGTAGGAGTGGTAGGATGCTTATGAATTGCAAGATTTAGAGAATTCCTAGGAGGAAATTTAGGTAATCGGGACGAACTCTGGCTTTGAATTGCTTACATACCTCGGGCTTAATGAGGATCAGGCCTCATGTACTTCTGGAGTGAGGATTTCGAAGGAAGTGGTGCTCGCAGGAACTGCCCCAATATTGTATTATATCGATACGATGAGACGGGGGATTTGGCACTTATTATAGCTTGAATTTTACGGCTTGATTTGAAGGATTTGAAGATTTAGAGTTTCACTGGTCATTTTGTGCCTGAACTTGGTTCCTTCAAAAACCAAATACACACATACCCATATATTCCAATGTAGAATATACAATGATATGATGTAAATGATGCAGGACTGATGTTGCATGGTTGTCGGAAAGCCGTTATTTGGGATCTAGATGATGGGATACTTGAACTTGACTCGATCTGTTATCCAGGTTGTTTACTTTTCTGCAACTGTTGGAGCATTGAATAGTGTCTCCGCTTGTTGGGAGAGCTTGACTTATAGGGTGCGTCTCTTCTTATTGGGAGAGCATGTTTTGTAGAGCGTCTCTGCTTGTTGGGAGAGCTTTGCACTAAGAAAATGTAAAATAACCTCCGCTTTGGAGTGATTGACTTAAACCGTAATCATGCCTGAAGCTATATGAGCAAAATGTCAAAACATTAAAGGTAATAGCAAATGAAAGAAAAACATGCCCAAGAAATACTCTTAAATGCGAAACTAATTTGCGGCCATCGATTGGTAGAACGTCAGTGGCGAGGTTTGCGACTATATATTTTGGCCTTCGTTGCGACGGAGCGGTGGTGTGGAATGTTCCGTTGGTGGAATGAACAATTTGATATATACAAGGCTTTGATTGGCAAAGTCGGCGTTTGATTTGTATAGGGCACTCCGATTGATTGAGCTGACGGTTTGCTATATACATAACTTTAATTGGTGAAGCCAATGAATCATTTTGTACAAGGTGCTACGATTGTCTAAGCAATCGATTTTCTATATACAGGGCTTCAGTTGGTAAAGCCAGTAGTTCATTTTGTACATGGTGCTCCGATTAGTTGAGCAGACGGTTTGCTATATACAGTGTGCCCTTTCCGTATCAGCGGTCTGACTCCGATGAACATGCAAAAGAATTCACGGATTAGCTTTAGTTGTACTGGAAAAATTTAAGTAATGGAGTAAAAGGAGATAATCATGGGAAAGTGGAGGATCCATCATTTTCCCCAGTATGGTCTCAACATTGCTTGCTCCCGGTTGATCCTGCACTCAAAGAAAACTTCTTAGTGGGAAGGGTAAGTTGGTTTATGTCGACCACAGTGTTGGTTTTCCCCCGTCTTTTGATACGGTTGTGTTGTGAAGTTCGGTAGGTGGAACAAATTATTGTTTTTTAGAAAAGAAATTTTTAAAAGCTTTGTTTTAAGACAAGTGTCGTTGTTTCATATTATGAAATGCTACAAAACGTTCTCCACACGAGAGCATTTTCTTTAGAAAACTTTATCCCATTGATGTCGATCCTTCGCGGTGCTTGTCGACGTGTCTTCTTGCCGTTGTGACTGTGTCCTAACTTGAACTAATACATAACAAAGGTTTTTTCCTAAGGTTATGACCGAACCCTTTCAGTTTGCCTACGTATCCAAAATGAAATCAGGTCTAAACGTAGTTCATGGATGATGATAAAATATGATGAAGATGATTGAGCCTGACTCAGGCAGCCTACGTATCCAAATGAAAATAGGTCAAGACATAGTTCATTATAGTAGATGAAAAATGATGGGATTAAAAAATTAAATGAAATGAAATGGCCGAGTCTGACTCAGACTGTCTACGTATCTAAATGGAATTAGTCCAGAACATAGTTCAATTATAAAAGATGGCAGAATCCGTTGAGGAATGCCTACGTATTCCTTCCTAAGGAAATAAAGTTGGCGTAGTTCCAGAGCAACATAAAAAAATGATATTTGGTTTTTCCATTACAAATAAGGGAGGGAGAGAAATCGAACCCTATGTGGGTTGCCAACGTATCCCTCCGTGGGAAGTTAGGTTGAACGTAGTTTTGTTATATAAAAAACCTAGCTCTATTTGTCTTCAAACATAGTATCTCTTGATTGCGTCTAAGTTGATGGACTTCATGTTGATTCTTCCATCCATTTCTACCAATATTAGAGCTCCACCTGACAATACTCGGTGAACCACGTAAGGACCTTGCCAGTCTGGTGCGAACTTTCCTTTGGCTTCCTCCTGGTGGGGAAAGATCTTCTTCAGGACCAACTACCCCGGTGTGAACTGGTGAGGCTTCACCCTCTTGTTAAATCCACCGGCCACCCTGTTCTCATATAGTTGATCGTGGCATACCGCATCCATTCTCTTCTCGTCGATGAGCATGAGTTACTCTTGTCTGACCCATATCCACTCTACATCGATCAACTTGGCCTCTTGAATGACCCTTAAAAATGGTATCTCGACCTCTGCGGGTATCATAGCTTCAGTGACATATACGAACATGTACGACGTTTCCCCAATGGATGTTCTCATGGTTTTACAATAACCCGGTAAGGCGAAGGATAGTTTCTCGTGCTATTACCTGTGATTGTCCACTATCTTTCACAGAATCCTCTTGATATTCTTGATGGCTGCCTCGACTGCCCCATTCATTTGTGCTCTATAGGCTGTGGAGTTGTAGTGGACGATTCTAAACTTCTCGTAGATTTCTCTCATGAGGTTAGTGACATTGTCAGTGATGATAGACTCCAGTACTCCAAATCGGCAGACGATGTTGTTTCCGACGAAATCTGCTACTACCTTCTTCATGAAGGCCTTGCAGGAAGATACTTCAACCCATTTAGTGAAGTAGTCGATGGCTACCAAGATGAAGCGATGCTCATTTGATGCAACGGGCTCTATAAGTCCAATCACATCCATGCCCAAGGGGCGAACTACCAGGGTGAACCCATCATATTCAACTCACTCGGCGGAACCCTAATGAAATCTCTATTCATGTGGGATCCACACGTTCCTGCATGTATTTCTTCCAGTAACCTGGTTGCCTCGGCGGAATCTACACATCTCAACAAACCTAAGTCTGGGGTCCTCCTGTACAGGACTTCCCCGTTGAGGAAAAAGTGATTCCCCAACCTCCTAAGGGCTCGTTTCTAACTAAGTGTCTCAAATCCTTCATAAACTTTCCCAAAACCAAACCAACTATCTCCGCAAGTCAAACAACAACAAACAAAGATACAAGAATTATCAAATGGGGGAATGGGTCTCAAATACACAAAATGACCGACTTAGGCCTTACATTCTCTCCATCTTAAACAATTGTCCATCCTCGAACGGGTATAGAGTCATATCTGAAATGCCAAAAAGATGACAGTATCTACTCTGCATATCATGCTCGATCTCCTAAGTTGCGTCATAAACTTGTTGACCTCAACCTCAAAATCCGCCTGTCCAAAATGGACATCGGCTCTTCTTTATAAGCCAAATGCCCATCCAACTACACCGAGGTGAAACCCAACACATGGGACTGATCCTCATTGTACTTCTGGAGCATGAATACATAAAACACTAGATAAACTCACGACAAGATGGATGGCAAAGCAAGTTTGTAAGCCATCTCACCAACCATCTTTAATACCTCAAATGGACTGATATACCGAGGACTCAACTTGTTCTTTATCCCAACTCTCATCAGGCCCTTCATAGGCGAAACACTCAGAAAAACCTTCTTGACCTCCATGAAAGTCACATCACGAACCTTCCTATCAGAATAACTCTTTTGCCTGGATTGCGTAATATGAAGTGGCTCCTGAGTCAATTTAACCTTTTAAAAAGCGTCATGAACCAAACCGATAGCTTAGAACCTAGCCTCCCTATGCTTAAACCAACTAACCGGAGAACGATAGTGCCTCCCATTTAAGACCTTATACGGAGCCATATGGATACTAGACTGGTATTTGTTGTTGTATGCAAACTATGCTAACGGTAGAATTTGATCCTACTGACTGTGAAAATAAATAATTCATGCTCTCAACATATCCACCAAGATCTAAATGGTCTTCTCAGGCTATCCATCTGTCTGAGGGTGAAATGCATTACTCAACTCCACCTAAGTTCCCTACACACACTGCATGGCTCTCTAAATGTGCAATTTAAACTAAGTGAAATGATCCGAGATGATAGAATCAAGTACACCATGCAAGAGGAAAATCTCTCTAATGTAGATCTTAGCCAATTGCTCTGATATGTAGGAAGTCATGACCGGAATGAAATGCTTAGACTTGGTCAGTCTGTCCAAAGTGACCAAGCAACATCAAATCTCTTCCAGATCTGTGGCAATCCTACAACAAATTCCATAGTGATGTGATCCTACTTCCACTCTGGTATCTCTAGCTCTGAAGTAAACCACACGGTCTCAGATGATCATACTTGACCTGTTGATAGTTCAAACACCGTGGCGACATGTCCAACAATGTCCTTCTTCATCCTCCACCAATAATGCTGCTTCAAATCGCGATACATCTTCGTAGCATCTAGGTGAATAGAATATCATAAGCTATGAGCCTCCCCAAGAATCAATTCCTTCATACCAGCCTAGACAATCGTGAGTTGAGCTTGCATCGGAGACTTCAAGGTATACGTGTTGGCGTTCACAGGCCTTGGAGTCACCCTTTATCTATTTTCTATTTCATTCTCCTTTTATCGATACTATGGTATAGGGATGTTTTAGTATACTTGTGTAGAGCTTGTGACTCAGTCTCACTAGATTTGGGAGTTATATTTGGTTGTATTGTGGAGTCTTTTTTATGATAGCTATTGGTTTAAATTGGAAGTTTTATTACTATTTCCGTTAATTCATCATGTATGTTAGGCTTACCTAGTATTAGAGACTAGCTGCCATCATGACATCCTACAAAGGGAGGTTAAGGTCATGACAAAATCAATCAAGGAAGTCAACCAATGCCATAGGAAGTAGTCCCTATCAATAAAGCTTTGATCTTTGATGATTTTTCAAAAAGGTCAACAAACGTCAACTTGGGCTCGCTGCCCGAATTTCGAAACCAACACCAATTCTCGATGACCCGTAATCTGTCGAGTCCAAACATGTTATTACTTTCCATATCTGCGTCCAAATTAGTGTTCAAAACAATAAAATACTCTCTCTTAAAGTGTAGACAAAAACCCCAAATTTTCTTTCAAAATTCCAAGTTTTAGGTGTATAAATCCATAGATATAGAAGCTGCCTCTAACCAAAATCCACCTTCGTAAACTTGAAACCCAGCTCGCTAACATGATGACCAACTGCCCAACATATCACGAATGCGTACGTGCCCCATGAATGTAGTGCACACAGCTCTCAGTTCCCAATCGCCCTATGTAAACATGGTCCAATACACGCGAACGCGAGGAACTTCATGCACAGACCCTTCGCGAATGCAATCATTCGTTGTGAACACGATTCATAAAGCCTTCTAACTCACCTACCTCTTAGCGAACGCGATACATGGCTCGCGATGCATTCATTACTTGACACCGGTAAACCACCAATACAAACATCTTTCGAAATGGTCTGAAGTCACCTGAAAGCCATCCAAACACCTCGGGATTCCAACCAATCATACCAATAAGTCCATATACATTATTCAATCTTATCCAATAGCTCGAAGCATTGTAAATGACATCATAGTAGTGAATCAAAGTCAAATTGTTTCTTAACTATTTTTCAAACCTTTAAACTTTGCCAACCATGTCTAAATCACACTTATATATTCCGAATCACAATCAAATTTTACACACAAGTAACAGTCATCATAATGAACCTCTACATGGTCTCGAAACCATAATTGAAGTCCAATAACACCAATGTTAACTCCTGGTCAAAACTATGAGCTCTCTAATTGTTCAAATTTCCAACTTTTGACAAATAGAGTTGAAACCTTCTACCATATCCAAATTTAAATCCGAACATATGCCCAAGCTCAAAATCACCATACAGACCAATTAAAGCCATCAAATCTTGATTTCGAGGTCGTTTACTCAAAAGTCAAACCTTGGTCAAGTCATTAAAGCTTTCAAAGTGACTCGGAAATCAAAACCAACCCTACATGCAAGTAATAATACATTATATGAAGCTTCTCGAAGTCTCAAATCATAGAATGTAAGGGTAAAAGTCAAAACGACTGGTCAAGTTGTTACATTCTCCCCACTTAAATATATATTCGTCCTCGAACGTGCTAAGAGTCACTATAAAGTTATCCATTTACAGTATAAATTCATAATGCCCATACTCATGGGTGATCCCACATCATCACAATCCATATAAGTCCATTATCATAATATCGACTAAAGCTCCTTTCTTAAACCTTAGCCCATAGACGTTGGAACAAACTTCTAACACCCGAAATGCTTTGTAAGATGCGATTCATGCATACGAACACCATACAGGTCTCAACAAGCTACATCAAGCCGTAACCATATTTCCAAGATATAACCACACGATGTGCCACATAACTCATGTACCCATAATAACATATTAATATCGCGATAGCTGCTCATTAAAATATTTGTGTCGGCACCTTACCTTATATCAAATAAAACTTTGTTCCAGCTCTCGAAACACTACCATGATGGAAGAAATAGGTAGAAACTGGTAACCACCCATCAATTCAACAAGTAATGGGGCACTCGCCCGACAAGAGCCATAACAATATTCAAAGCCGACTAATGACATTATCCTTCCAACCATACCTTATCCTTATCTGATTTGCACTAATTCCCAGTCCAATAACTTCATCTCACCGAGTACAAGCTGCTCGCCTGATAAGCCATGCCAAATGCGAAGTAAAACCACATACGCAATCCGTGCATCCAACGAGCATTAACTCGAATATAACGAAATATGGAAGAATAACAAAATATACAACCCCAAGGCACAATGCTATGATTCCATCCCACAAGGGAGAAACAAAACACACAAATTAAGCGAAAAGGATTACATCCTAACATAACTCTGTTGCGGCGCGTAAGCTGATCCAATACACCAATCCACGTGGAACCCATCGAGCCATGATGCCCATAATCAACAACCACATGTGTAACAACAGCAAGAACAAGAAGTGCATGACTATAACCATAGACAGGTAAAGCACATTAAGGTGAGACAAGCAACCTAACACCATAGGAGCCATCTCACTCAAATCACGCTATAATTCCTAAATAGAAACACATCTTGTGTGTGAATAGTCAAACAATCTCTCAACCCATCGTATCATAAGAGAGAAGCTCATGAAACAAATCAGGACACGAATAACATCCATTTCACCCGATGACACATCCATAGTATATAATGAGCAAGTATGAGCAAACCCAATCCGAAGTAGAATATACATTCTCATCAGGCCTACAATGGCCCACCAAATTATTTCCAATCATCCCGAAATAGGTAAATAACCTTCCAAAATTAAATAGTAACCTATCCATAAAACATACCATCAACAGTCTAACTCTTAACATATCTTCATAGTCCACTGTCGTTGTACCCACTCATCATCTTGCGGACACGACCTTCACATACCATAATTAACAAAAAAACAACACCAGTCCTAAGGGGTAATTCCCCTACGCAAAGTGAGGCAATACACTTACCACAAAACATGCTAACTCAATCTGTTAGTAAGACGTTTCTGTGAATATCCAACTCCGAACGACTTGAATCTAGCCATAAAGACTTTATACCATAAATACAAACCATAGCTAAATATTCCGGACAATAAATTTACAATCTTTAAAAAAAACCAAACGTCACCTCTGAGTTCACATCTCTGAACCTGACCAAACTTACATTATCTGAACACCCATTCCATAACGAGTCCAACCATACTAAAATTATTTAAATCTGACCTCAAATCTCCTTTCAAATCCTCAAAATATGGTAAAAATATTAATTAAATATTAAAACTAATGATGGGTTCATCTAAAGCAATAAAAACCGAGTTAGAATCACTTACCCCACTCAACTCCTTGAAACTCTCTTCAAATATCACCCAAAATCGAGGTCTCTAGCTCAAAAGATGAAAAGTGGAACAAAACCCTCGATTTTGAAATAATATAATGCTACCCAGTTATTGCCTTTCACGATCGCGAAAACACACTCGCGATCACAGAGAACAAATTCTCACTGCTCATAAAACCTACTTCGCGATCGCTTGAACTCAGTCACAAACGCAGAGAACAACCTTCCTAAGCTACGTCAATCATGTTCCATGCCATGCGAAGGCGAAGAACAACGCGTTCCTCGGCTCTTTTCTCCTTTCTTATACGTGAACGCATTCCCATGTATGCGTCCGCGTTGCACAAGCTCTTCAAACATCGCAATCGCATCCCTGACTCGTTAACGTGAAGAGTAAAACTCCATCAGTCTCTAAGGATTCTACTCGATCGCAGGAAAACCTTTGCGAACGCATAAAAGGAAACCAAAACAGAAAAACCTATTTCAAGAACAAATTGTCCGAACTCAATTCGAAACACACCCGGAGCCTCCGAGACCCTATCCGAACATACCAACAAGTTGTAAAACATGATATGAACTCGCTTGAAGACTAAAATCACATAGAACATCACTAAAACCATGAATCGCGCATTGATTAAATCCAAATAAACTTATGAACTTCTAACTTCTAAAACTAATGCCGAAACCTACCAAACCAACCCCAATTGACTCAAAGTTTGCACACAATGACACAACAGACCTGTTTCAACTTCCAGGACCAAAATCCGGACCCGATATCAATAAGGTCAACTCCCGGTCAAAGTTCACAGCCTTCCAACCCTTCAACTTTCTAACTTTCACCAATTCAAGCTGAAACATTCATACGGGCCTCCAAATCAATATCTGGACACACTCCTAAGTCCAAAATCCCCATACGGAGCCATCAAAATTGCCAAGACTCCATTTCGGAGTCGTGCACACAAAAGTCAAACTCCGATAAACTCTTTCATATTAAGCTTCCAACTTTGGGACTAAGTGTCCCATATCACTCTGGAACTCACCCGAAACCAAAACCAACCGCCCCAGCAAGTCACATAGCCATAATATAACATAGAGAAGATAATAAATAGGGGAAGGTGCTAAAATTCTCAAAATGACCAACCGAGTCATTACATCCTCCCCCTCTTAAAACAAATGTTCTTCCTCGAACGAGTATAGAGACTTATTGAAATGGTGAAAATATAAGGATAACGTCTACGCATATCATACTTGGTCCCCCAAGTTGCCTCCTCGACTGGTTGACCTCTCCGTTGAACCTTTACTGAAGCAATGCTCTTTGACCTCAACTTTCGAACCTGCCTGTCCAAGATAGACACCGGTTCCTCAACATAAGACAAATCCTTGTCCAATTGGACTAAGATAAAATCTAACACCTGGGACGGATCAACGTTATACTTTCGGAGCATAGAAACATGGAATACTGAATGAACTGTAGATAGACTAAGTGCCAATGTATGATTGTAAGACACCTCACCAATCCTCTTATGAATCTTAAAAGGTCCAATATACCTAGAGCTCAACTTTCCTTACTTCCTAAACCTCATAACACCCTTCATGGGTGAAACCCGCAGCAAGACCTGCTCTCCAACCATGAATGCGACATCACGAACCTTCCGATCCACATAACCCTTCAGTCTATATTGGGTTGTACGAAGCCGGTCCTATATCAACTTAACTTTCTCCAAGGCATCTCGAACCAAATTTGTGCATAATAACATCGCCTCTCCTGGCTTAAACCAACCAACTGGGAAATGACATTGTCTCCCATGTAGGGCCTTATAAGGAGTTGTCTGAATAGTCCATTATTAGTTGTTGTTGTGGGCAAACTCTGCAAGCAACAGGAACGGATCCCAAGAATCCCTAAACTCCATAACACAGGTACGAAGCATATCCTCCGATATTTGAATGGTGTGCTCGGACTGTTCATCCGTCTGTGGGTGGAATGTTGCACTCAACTCAACCCGTGTTCCTAACTCACGTTGTACGGCTCTCCAGAAGCTTGGTGTAAACTGTATACCTCAGTCAGATATGATGGATACCAGCATGCCATGAAGTCGGACAATCTCGCAAATATAGACCTTTGCCAGCTACTCTAAATAATAGCTAGTCACCACCGGAATGAAATTAGACAACTTGGTCAACCTATGAACAATCAACCATAAAGCGTTAAATTTCATTTTGTGGGAGCCTAACAACAAAGTCCATGGAAACTTGCTCCCGTTTCCATTCAGGAATGTCAAATCTATGAAGTATTCCACATGGCCTCTGGTGCTCATACTTCACCTACTAAAAATTTAGTCGCCGAGCTAAATACTTCTTTATAGCCTTCTTCATTCTTCTCCACCAATAGTGCTACCTCAAATCCTATATATCTTAGCGGCACCCAAATGAATGGAGTATCTAAAACTATGGGCCTTCTGAAGAATCAACTCACGTAACCCATCCACATTGGGCACACATAATTGGACCTGCATCTGCAACATACCATCATCTCTGATAGAAACCTCCTTGGCATCGTTGTGATGTACCGTGTCCTTAAGGACAAGAAAATAGGGGTCATCATACTCACGCCCTCTAATGCGATCATATAAAGAAGACCAAGCAACTCGATTTGACAAGGCCTAAACAAACCGATTTGACATCTAATCTAACAAATCGATTTGACAAGGCCTGAACATTCAATGTTAATGCCTCTCCATTTCTTGTAGATATGCTAAACTACCCAAACTCTCCGCCTTTTGACTCAAGGCATAGGCCACCACTTTGGCCTTTCCGGAATGATATATACAAGTGATATCATATTCCTTAAGCAACTCTAACTATCTCTGTTGCCGCAAGTTTTGATCTTTCTGTTTGAGCAGATGATGTAGGCTCCAGTAGTCTATATAGAACTTACAAGGGACACTGCACAAGTAGTTCCGCTAAATCTTCAAGGCATGAATAATAGCTTCTAATTCCAAGTGGTGGACAGGATAATTATCCTCATGAACCTTCAGCTGTCTAGACGCATAGGCAATTACCCTACCGTCTTTCATCAATACAATACACAGTGTAAGACCCCAAACCCGTAGGCAACAACAATACTGGGGTTGTAGTCAAAGTAGTCTTGAGATTTTGAAAGCTCTCCTCACACCCATTGGTCCATCTAAAAGGAGCACCCAACTGTGTCAATCTGGTCATTAGTGTAGTAATAGATGCGAAACCCTCTACGCAATGATGGTAACAGCCGGCCAAACCAAGAAATTTTGGATCTCAGTAGCTGATGATAGTCTTGGCCAACTCTGCACTGCTTCAATCTTCTTCGGATCTACCTTTATCCCCTCACTAGACACCACATGACCCAAAAATGCCACCAAATCAAGACAGAATTCACACTTTGAGAATTTCGCAAACAACTTCTTTTCTCTCAAGTTCTAGAGCACAATCCTCAAATGTTGCTCATGATCTTCCAGACTGCGGGAGTACACTAAGATGTCGTCAATAAACATAATGAAAAATGAATCAAGATAGGGTTGGAATACAATGTTAATCAGGTGCATGAATGTTGCTGGAGTGTTGGTCATCCCAAATGACATCACAAGGAACTAGTAGTGACTATACCAAGTCATAAAAGCAGTCATCAGAATATCTAGAACCCGAATCTTTAGATGATGATAGCTTGACCATAAATCAATCTTTGAGAACACTCTGGCACCCTGTAGTTGATCAAATAAGTGATCAATGCATGGCAATGGATTTCTGTTCTTCACTATAACCTTGTTCAACTACCGATAGTCAATAAACATGGTCATAGAACCATCATTTTTGTTCACAAACAAAACCAGGGTAACCTAAGGCGACCCACTAGGCCGAATGAAATGCTTATCAATTAACTATTGCAACTTCTCCTTTAACTCCTTCAACTCCACCAGGGCCATATGATATGGTGGAATAGAAATGGGTTGAGTGACCAGTAACAAGTCAATACCAAAATCAATATCTTTATCGGGCGACATGCCTTGAAGATCTGCCGGAAATGCATCTGGATAGTCTCTCACTACCGAAATTGACTCAATGGTAAGAGTATCATCACTGACAACTCGCACAAAGGATATATATGCATCACACTCCTTCTCAACAATCAGTTGTGCCTTGAGGAGGGACAACCCTGGTACGAACATAATCCAAAGTATCCCTCCACTCCAACCACGGTAAACCTGTCATAACCAATGTCACCATCTTAGAGTGAAAATAAAGAATGGTCTGATAGGGCAACAACCAGTCCATGCCCGAGATAACATAAAAGTCTACCATACTGAGCAACAATAGATCAACTCTTGTCTCAAAACAACCAATAACAACTAAACACGACCAATACACCCGGTCAACAACAATAGAATCTCCTATAGGCATGTACACATAAATAGGAGAACTTAATGAAGCATGATATTTACCCAAATACAAAAGCAAAGTAAGCTGATACATATGAATAAGTGGAACCTGATGAAATAAGACTGATGCATCTCTTTGACAAATCGGAACAATACCTGTGATAACTATGTCTGATGCAACTGCCTCCGTCCTACTCGAAAAATCATAACATCTGGCATGGCCTCCCCCTCCAAGGCGACCTCTACCTGCCTGACCTCTGCCCTCAACTGACGGTGCAGGTGGAATGGCAACTAGAGCGGTAACCACGATTTGAGAAGTATGGGGACCTTGTGGAGCACGTGGAGCCTGAGTAATAGGCAGAGGTGCATCCCTCCTGAGTCTGGGGCATCCCCTCACCATATGACGAGGATCACCACACTCAAAATAATCTCTCAGAGGATCCAATTGCTGAAACTAGTTCAGGCCTGGTCGGCTGGACTGACTGCTGAAAGCACCCTGTGCAGGAGGTGAGCTAGATAGTAGCAGTGCATAATGGGAAACCTAAGACGTGGGAGTAGTCGGAGTAGCACTAGAATCTGGCAGTTCTAAATGAACTTGACGGATCACATAGCCTCTACCATGATGGGCTACAACTGGGGCACGAGCACCATTATATCCGCTAGGATCTCGAGGTCTCTTGGCCTCCTTGTCATCTCTCTCTTGGCCCCACATACCTTCTAATTTCCGTGCAATCTATATCACCTACTAATATGGGATATCTATCTCTAACTCTCGAGCCATGCTGAATCTAATACCATAGTTCAGCCCCTCGATAAATCGACAGACTCGCTCTCTAGCAGTGGAAACCAAGGTAGGTGCATATCTGGAAACCTTACTGAATCTAACAGTGTACTTTGACACGGTCATAGTACTCTGGTGTAGCTGCTTAAACTCCACGCGCAATGCATCCCAAAGGCTCTGGGAACAAACTCTCTCAAGAACATCTCTGAAAACTAAGCCCATGTGAGTGAAGCTGCACCGGCTGGGCTACCCTCCTCATAAGCCCGCCACCACTGGTTCACTGGTCCTGATAGCTGGAATATAGTAAAAGTAACCTCACTTGTCTCCACAATACCTATGGTACAGAGAATACTATGGCACTTCTCAAGAAAACAATGTGCATCATCTATAGCTAGGCTGCTAAAAGTACGAGGATGGTACTTCTTGTACCTCTCAAGTCTATGCTACTCCTCCTCAGATGCTGCTAGCCCAACATCCGGATGAACTAGGACAATTGGTTGCATTGGTATAAGCTCTATGACCTGGTCAACATGGACCCACTAGGGTACGGGCCGCGGGAGTCTAAGCTCCTCCCCCAGCCTGAGATGTGGCTGGTGTAAGTGGAGTTAACCCCGCCTAAGCTAGAGTACCTGCTCAAGAACTGTTCAAAGGTCTCTTGATATGCAGGGGTGGCAATAGGTGCCTCAAGTGCTTTCCCCTCAACTAGAGTTACCGGTGGATCCCTTGTCGTAGGTCGCGCAGGTGCTCTGGCTGCACTACCTACCCCTCATCGGCCTCTGCCTCAACCGCTGCCTCTTGCGGCTCTAGCAGAGGGTGTTGGTGTCTGATCGTCGGACCCAGCAGTGCGTGTCCTCACCATTTGTGAGTGAATAGAAAGATAATGATTCAGAATTTGAAAGTCAACAAATTCGCAAAATAAGGAATCAAAGAAGTTAAGTTTCCTAACAGTTCCATAGCGTCTCGAAGAAAGTACAGACGTCTTTGTACCGTTGCGCGAGACTCTACTAAACCTACTTATGACTCGTAACACCTATGAACCTAGAGCTCTGAGACCAACTCATCACGAGCCCAATCTCCCTCTATAGGATGTCGTGATGGCATCTAGTGTCAGACTAACATACATGAAGAATTAAGGGAACTAATAATAAAATTCCCTTTTAAACCAGCATCTATCCTAAAAAGTACTCCACTATATAACTAAATATAACACCCAAAATGTGGTGAGACCGAGTCATAAGATCTACATGAGTATACTAAAACATCCCTATACAACAGTAGCTATAAGAAGAAAATAAAATAGAAACTAGATATAGGGTGACTCTGTGGCCTGCGAATGTCGGCAGGTATACCTTGAAGTCTCTGATCCAAGCGTAACTCACGAATGCCTAGGCTGGTATGAAGTACTTGAATCTTTACAAAAGGATGTGCCAAAGAGTAGTATAAGTACACTACAACGGTACCCAGTAAGTATCAAGCCTAACCTCGGTAAAGTAGTGACGAGGTTCGGTCAAGACACCTACTAAAATAAACAAAGAAAACTGAACAAGTATGGTATAGTATAATAATGGAAACAATGGAAATGATACAATGAAGAAATACAACAAGAATAGCTACACTGAAATTAAGGCAATAAAGACATCATGGAAGAAGCACAAAATAAGAATGTCAAGGAAACGATGCAGACCAAACACAAGTGATTTAATGAAAGTGAGAAATATGAATCAATACCTAGGTACCGCCTCGTAGTCTCATTTCACAATTAAAATCACAATCTTTCCTTATACCACCGTGGGAGTCTTACATGTAGTTTTTTGAAAATAATTTTCCTAAATAGCTACCCGCATTTTAGCCCACCTTATCACACCATGAGGCTTCAAGGATTTCCCCTCTAGCAACACGCGTATCAAGCCCATCTTATCTCACCATATATGTATCAACCCATATCCTTATACCATCGCATGTGTATCAATATCACAACATATCACAAATGGCACCTCAAGTGCCTAATATCAGAACTTGCCAAAGAAGTCAACAATAATAGTGTTTCTACAATAAATAGCCCATGGATCAACAACAATATGTAGAAGAGTCTCAACTATAGCAACTGAATGTGAATAACTCAACAAGAATGGTATTTCTACAATTTACAACTTTGCCTAAATGTAATCACAACTTTCACAACTTCAACACCAAACTCAACAATAAGATATTTATAGAAATAACAACTTTAGGTAAGGTAACTAACAGTTAAATATTTAATAAGGCAATGAGAAAACAGTAACTTCAACTAAGCATATAAGGGAAAATAACATGTAATAGATGAGACAAGTATTTAAAATGTCAAGTACATCATGTAAGGATAGATTAACGATGATGAAGATAACATGTTATGACAATTCAATTAAACACATGAAAAGAAGCTACATAACTTTAACCGGTCAATTACCACATTTAGACCGTGTACCGACTCGTCATCTTGCGTACACAGCCTTCACATTGCACAATTAGCAAAAAGAAAACACCAATCATAAGGGGTAATTCCCCTATGAAATGTTAGGCAAGACACTTACCTCAAAGAAAGCTAACTAAACCAGCTAGTAAGCCCTTTCAGCGAATATCCAACTTCGAACGGCTCGAATCCAGCACAAATAACTTTATACCATAAATACAAACCATAGGAAACTATTCTGAACCATAAGGTTGTAATTTTTAAAGAAAAACAAAAGGTGAACCCCGGGCTCCCATCTCGGAGCAAGACAAAAATTACAAAATCCAAACATCCATTCCATAAGGAGTCCAACCATACTAAAATTATTTAAATCCGAACTCAAATCGCCTTTCAAATCCTCAAAATATAGCTTATGAAGTTTTCACAAATTTCCCCAATTTGTTTAACCCAAAACACTAATTAAATGGTAAAAACAATGATGGGTTCGTGCAAAATAATCAAATCAGAGTTAGAATCACTTACCCTAATCAAATCTTTGAAAATCTCTTCAAATATCTCCCAAAACTGAGATCTTTACCTCAAAAGATGAAAAAGGAAACAAAACCCTTGATTTTGAAATAACTTACTGCTGCCCAGTTATTTCGTTTCGCGATCACAAAAGCACACGCGCAATCGCGGAGAGCAAATTCTCCCTGCTCACAAAATCTCCTTCACGATCGCGTGAACATAGTTGCGAACGCGGATAACAGCTTTCCTAATCTACGCGATTGCGTGCCTCACCTTAGTCTCTCCTTCCTTATACGCGAACACAGTCCCACGCACGTGTTCACGATGAAACATCTCGTCAACCTTCGCGATCGCATCCCTAACTTTGTGAACGCAAAAAGTAAAACTCCATCAATCCCTAAGGACTCTAAGCGATCGTGTGAGAACCTTCGCGAACGCATAGAAGGAAACCAGAATAGAAAAACCAGCAGCCATATTTCAAGAACAAATGGTTCGAACACAATCTGAAACACGCATGGAGCCCCAGGGCCCTGTCTGAACATACCAACAAGTTCTAAAACACGATACGAACTCGCTCGAAGCCTCAAATCACATTAAACAATAATAAACCACGAATTGCATATCGATTAAAGCCTAATACACTTATGAACTTCTAACTTCTAAAATTAATGTCGAAACGTACCAAACCAACTCCAATTGACCTCAAATTTTTAACATAATGACACAACGGTCCTATTCCAACTTTTGCGACAAAAATCTGGACCCGATATTAATAAGGTCAACTCCCGGGTAAACTTCTCAACCTTATAAAATTTTAACTTTCTAACTTTCGCCAATTCAAGCCAAAATAACCTACGGACCTGCAAATCAATATCTGGACAAGCTCTTAAGTCAAAAATCACCATATATTGCTATTGGAACAGTCAAAACTCTATTTAAAAGTCGTCTACATAAAAGTCAAACTCCGGTCAACTCTTTCAACTTAAGCTTCCAAATTTGGGACTAAGTGTCTCATTTCACTCTGAAACTTATCCAAAACCAAAACCAATCACCCCGGCAAGTTACATAACCATAATATAATATAGAGAAGACAATAAATAGGGGAACATAACTAAAATACTCAAAACATTTGGCCAAGTCGTTACAACCTCAAAAGGACCAATATAAATAGGGCTCAACTTGCTCTTCTTCTCAAACCTCGTCACACCCTTCATGCGAGAAACTTTGAAAAGACCTTTCTCACCCACTATATATGCCACATCACGAGCCTTCCTATCAGCATAACTCTTCTACTTGGAGTGTGTTGTACGAAGCTGCTCCTGAATAAATTCACCTTCTCCAAAGCATCACGAGCCAGGAGGTAAGTATCATACCTAAACTTGGTTGAGATACTAGTTGCCTGAGTTATTTGTGATAGCTATGCGTTCTGGGTAGCGCACATGTGTGGGGTTGAGCCCATATACGAGCATCATGGTATTTGTGATGCTCGGGGTAGTGTTTTGGCTAGGATATGCCATGGATTTATTGCTAAGCTTCATGGTGTGATAGTTCTTATATTGTTACCCTTGTTGTGAGATATTTGAGCCATGTTTGAGGTTACATAAAGGTTAAATCTCATAATTGCACCTTAAAATTGCTACTTTCGTGATGTATTTGCCTGATTTGAGCTATGATATGCACCTACATACACCTTAGCATGTCACTTATACTAGTTCAGGAGTATGAAATTTGATGTTCATTTATCATGTTCATGTATTCTTGTATATCTGATTTATCTGTGATATATGGATTAGACTGGTAGCATGTGACCACACTGGGTGAATTATGATATTAAACTCGTAACTACACTGGACTGATTGTGATAATGAGCCTCTGACCATACCCGGCGGATTGTGATGGCCTGTGACCACGTTGGGCGGATTGTGATATTGGCATGTGAGTTGTCTATGCAATATGTGAGTTGTCTGTATGGATCAGAGATATTGATATTATTAGCTTGTGAGTTGTCGGTGAAGTTGATATTGTTAGCATGTGAGTTATCTGTGCAGCGTGTGGATATGGATCCATTCCCCTAGGGTCACCATCTCATGTTCCTTCTTGATGGTGTACACATATTGTGAGAAACCGGCGGGTTTTTGGTTGATGTGGACTTTCAAAAAAAATGATAAGTAGTTTGGTTCGGTTATGGTATCTCCGAGGAAAGACAAGTCAATGTTTCATTTGGTTATTGCATTTAATCTTTACTTGAAATTTTCCTTGGTTTTTACCTGATTTATTTCCATATCTTCTTTATATGTTGGATTGTTGATTGGGCATAGTACGTTAATGTCACGACCCAAAATCCAACTGGTCGTGATGGCACCTAACCCCAACCCGCTAGGTAAGCCAATTAACAATAAACCAATTCCAATGAGATTCATTAAGAGAAGTAATGATAATACCACTGTACATTTATACAAAGAATTCCCAAGGACTGGTAGTACAAATCATAAACTTCTAAGATTAATAATTCTAAAGCTACCAAGAACAAAAGGCAACAATAACTGGAACACAAGTACGTCTCTAATGCCAGACCCCACCACACACAGCAACATCAACATAAAAAATCTGCACGCAAGATGCAGAAGTGTAGTATGAGTACAACCGACTACATGTACTCAATAAGTAACAAACCTAACCTTAGGTTGAAAGTAGTGACGAGTTGGGATAAAGGTCGGAGTCCAACACCAATAGCCAATAATAGTCCATAACAATATAATAAAAGTGGTAAAGGAAATAACTCAAAGATATGATGCTCAGCTCATTCACAGTTATGAAAATAGTCATGATTCTGAGGTATAACAGTAAAACCCAAATCTTTCATCGAAAACACCAAAGTATGATTAAGTTAGAAAAACTGTGATTTTTCTGCAAAACCTTTCAACAATAAATAAGGTTTTTCATTATCAGATAGCATAAGGAAAGTACTTCTCTATACCTACATGTCATTGTGCACGGGAAACCATGAATGTCACAAAAATAGGGTAGCATGAGGAAATGCATCTCTATTCTTGTATGTCAGGTATTCATGTCAAATACAATGCATCACATTGATGAACTCATGTACTCACACTCTTAGAGTACTAAATCTCACAGTCTCACACTCCCACTCATCACACTCAATCATTCAACACACTAAGTCATTCAGCACAATACATGGCAGATCTAGCCCAAACGCTTACAAATTATGTTGCGGCGTGCAGCCCAATCCTATCATGAATCAATAGCAACTGCACTTATTGTGGGTGTGCAGACTCCGGAGGGGCAGATGTAGCCCAGTCGTTATAATAAGCCAGCGAATCATGGCATGAATCAATTAAGCCTGCTAAGGCGTGCAGCCTGATCCCATAAATATCACTCACAAACAGGCCCTCGACCTCACTCAGTCATCAATATCTCCAGACTCTTGGGCTCACAGTGTCATGAAAATCAGCCCAAAAATGATGATATGATGTATCAATAAATAGAAACAGAGACTGAGATATGATATGAAAATGAATGAGTATGACTGAGTATGTAACTTCAATTTAAGCAAATTACTCAATAGTAGATTTTACCTCAGTGGGTCCCAACATAATAAGCATATAGCCTAAACATGGTTTTTAACATGGATCATAGCTCAATTACTCTAACATATAGAAATCTCATAGATAAAAACAACATTAGGTACCAACACAGTACCACAAAAACAATCGAGCCATAATTCACACGGTGCAAGCCCGCGCGCCCGTCACCTAGCATGTGCATCACCTCAACACCAAGCACATATCACGTATATTCTGGGGTTCATACCCTCAACACCAAATTAGAAGTGTTACTTACCTCGAACAAGCAAAATTCATTATCGATCAAGACAAACGATACTCCATAAATTCCATCCCGTGCAACCTACGAACGACTCGAAACTAGCCAAAGCCAACTCAAATACATCAAATAATGCCTAAGAAAATAAACATTATTGATAAAGATCGAATTTTTAATCAAAAGCCCCAAAGTCAACCAAAACGTCAAACCTATGCCCGCACCTCAGAACTCAACCAAACTTACCAAATCCTATAACCCATTCGATTATGAGTCCAACCACACTAATTTCACTCAAATCCGACTCCGAAACGATGTTCAAAACTCAAATTTTTACTCTATGTAACTTTGGACCCCCCCCCCCCAATTTTCTCTTTCAAATTCACTATCCAATTACTACAAATGAATATAGATTCATGAAATATAACCAAAATCAAGTATATAACGTTTACCCCAAAGCATCACGAGCCAGGAGGTAAGTATCATACCTAAACTTGGTTGAGATACTAGTTGCCTGAGTTATTTGTGATAGCTATGCATTCTGGGTAGCGCACATGTGTGGGGTTGAGCCCATATACGAGCATCATGGTATTTGTGATGGTCGGGGTAGTGTTTTGGCTAGGATATGCCATGGATTTATTGCTAAGCTTCATGGTATGATAGTTCTTATATTGTTACCCTTGTTGTGAGATATTTGAGCCATGTTTGAGGTTACATAAAGGTTAAATCTCATAATTGCACCTTAAAATTGCTACTTTCGTGATGTATTTGCCTGATTTGAGCTATGATATGTACCTACATACACCTTAGCATGTCACTTATACTAGTTCAGGAGTATGAAATTTGATGTTCATTTATCATGTTCATGTATTCTTGTATATCTGATTTATCTGTGATATATGGATTAGACTGGTAGCCTGTGACCACACTGGGTGAATTATGATATTAAACTCGTAACTACACTGGACTGATTGTGATAATGAGCCTCTGACCATACCCGGCGGATTGTGATGGCCTGTGACCACGTTGGGCGGATTGTGATATTGGCATGTGAGTTGTCTATGCAATATGTGAGTTGTCTGTATGGATCAGAGATATTGATATTATTAGCTTGTGAGTTGTCGGTGAAGTTGATATTGTTAGCATGTGAGTTATCTGTGCAGCGTGTGGATATGGATCCATCCCCCTAGGGTCACCATCTCATGTTCCTTCTTGATGGTGTACACATATTGTGAGAAACCGGCGGGTTTTTGGTTGATGTGGACTTTCAAAAAAGATGATAAGTAGTTTGGTTCGGTTATGGTATCTCCGAGGAAAGACAAGCCAATGTTTCATTTGGTTATTGCATTTAATCTTTACTTGCAATTTTCCTTGGTTTTTACCTGATTTATTTCCATATCTTCTTTATATGTTGGATTGTTGACTGGGCATAGTACGTTAATGTCACGACCCAAAATCCAACTGGTCGTAATGGCACCTAACCCCAACCCGCTAGGTAAGCCAATTAACAATAAACCAATTCCAATGAGATTCATTAAGAGAAGTAATGATAATACCACTGTACTTTTATACAAAGAATTCCCAAGGACTGGTAGTACAAATCATGAGCTTCTAAGATTAATAATTCTAAAGCTACCAAGAACAAAAGGCAACAATAACTGGAACACAAGTACGTCTCTAATGCCAGATCCCACCACACACAGCAACATCAACATAAAAAATCTGCACGCAAGATGCAGAAGTGTAGTATGAGTACAACCGACTACATGTACTCAATAAGTAACAAACCTAACCTTAGGTTGAAAGTAGTGACGAGTTGGGACAAAGGTTAGAGTCCAACACCAATAGCCAATAATAGTCCATAACAATATAATAAAAGTGGTAAAGGAAATAACTCAAAGATATGATGCTCAGCTCATTCACAGTTATGAAAATAGTCATGATTCTGAGGTATAACAGTAAAACCCAAATCTTTCATCGAAAACACCAAAGTATGATTAAGTTAGAAAAACTGTGATTTTTCGCAAAACCTTTCAACAATAAATAAGGTTTTTCATTATCAGATAGCATAAGGAAAGTACTTCTCTATACCTACATGTCATTGTGCACGGGAAACCATGAATGTCACAAAAATAGGGTAGCATGAGGAAATGCATCTCTATTCTTGTATGTCAGGTATTCATGTCAAATGCAATGCATCACATTGATGAACTCATGTACTCACACTCTTAGAGTACTAAATCTCACAGTCTCACACTCCCACTCATCACACTCAATCATTCAACACACTAAGTCATTCAGCACAATACATGGCAGATCTAGCCCAAACGCTTACAAATTATGTTGCGGCGTGCAGCCCAATCCTATCATGAATCAATAGCAACTGCACTTATTATGGGTGTGCAGACTCCGGAGGGGCAGATGTAGCCCAGTCGTTATAATAAGCCAGCGAATCATGGCATGAATCAATAAAGCCTGCTAAGGCGTGCAGCCTGATCCCATAAATATCACTCACAAACAGGCCCTCGACCTCACTCAGTCATCAATATCTCCAGACTCTTGGGCTCACAGTGTCATGAAAATCAGCCCAAAAATGATGATATGATGTATCAATAAATAGAAACAGAGACTGAGATACGATATGAAAATGAATGAGTATGACTGAGTATGTAACTGTAATTTAAGCAAATTACTCAATAGTAGATTTTACCTCAGTGGGTCCCAACATAATAAGCATATAGCCTAAACATGATTTTTAACATGGATCATAGCTCAATTACTCTAACATATAGAAATCTCATAGATAAAAACAACATTAGGTAGCAACACAGTACCACAAAAACAATCGAGCCATAATTCACACGGTGCAAGCCCACGCGCCCATCACCTAGCATGTGCATCACCTCAACACCAAGCACATATCACGTATATTCTGGGGTTCATACCCTCAACACCAGATTAGAAGTGTTACTTACCTCGAACAAGCAAAATTCATTATCGATCAAGATAAACGATACTCCATAAATTCCATCCCGTGCGACCTACGAACGACTCGAAACTAGCCAAAGCCAACTCAAATACATCAAATAATGCCTAAGGAAATAAACATTATTGATAAAGATCGAATTTTTAATCAAAAGCCCCAAAGTCAACCAAAACTTCAAACCTATGCCCGCACCTCAGAACTCAACCAAACTTACCAAATCCTATAACCCATTCGATTATGAGTCCAACCACACTAGTTTCACTCAAATCCGACTCCGAAACGATGTTCAAAACTCAAATTTTTACTCTATGTAACTTTAGACCCCCCCCCCCCCCCAATTTTCTCTTTCAAATTCACTATCCAATTACTACAAATGAATATAGATTCATGAAATATAACCAAAATCAAGTATATAACGTTTACCCCAAAGCATCACGTGCCAGGAGGTAAGTATCATACCTAAACTTGGTTGAGATACTAGTTGCCTGAGTTATTTGTGATAGCTATGCGTTCTGGGTAGCGCACATGTGTGGGGTTGAGCCCATATATGAGCATCATGGTATTTGTGATGCTCGGGGTAGTGTTTTGGCTAGGATATGCCATGGATTTATTGCTAAGCTTCATGGTATGATAGTTCTTATATTGTTACCCTTGTTGTGAGATATTTGAGCCATGTTTGAGGTTACATAAAGGTTAAATCTCATAATTGCACCTTAAAATTGCTACTTTCGTGATGTATTTGCCTGATTTGAGCTATGATATGTACCTACATACACCTTAGCATGTCACTTATACTAGTTCAGGAGTATGAAATTTGATGTTCATTTATCATGTTCATGTATTCTTGTATATCTGATTTATCTGTGATATATGGATTAGACTGGTAGCCTGTGACCACACTGGGTGAATTATGATATTAAACTCGTAACTACACTGGACTGATTGTGATAATGAGCCTCTGACCATACCCGGCGGATTGTGATGGCCTGTGACCACGTTGGGCGGATTGTGATATTGGCATGTGAGTTGTCTATGCAATATGTGAGTTGTCTGTATGGATCAGAGATATTGATATTATTAGCTTGTGAGTTGTCGGTGAAGTTGATATTGTTAGCATGTGAGTTATCTGTGCAGCGTGTGGATATGGATCCATCCCCCTAGGGTCACCATCTCATGTTCCTTCTTGATGGTGTACACATATTGTGAGAAACCGGCGGGTTTTTGGTTGATGTGGACTTTCAAAAAAGATGATAAGTAGTTTGGTTCGGTTATGGTATCTCCGAGGAAAGACAAGCCAATGTTTCATTTGGTTATTGCATTTAATCTTTACTTGCAATTTTCCTTGGTTTTTACCTGATTTATTTCCATATCTTCTTTATATGTTGGATTGTTGACTGGGCATAGTACGTTAATGTCACTACCCAAAATCCAACTGATCGTGATGGCACCTAACCCCAACCCGCTAGGTAAGCCAATTAACAATAAACCAATTCCAATGAGATTCATTAAGAGAAGTAATGATAATACCACTGTACTTTTATACAAAGAATTCCCAAGGACTGGTAGTACAAATCATGAGCTTCTAAGATTAATAATTCTAAAGCTACCAAGAACAAAAGGCAACAATAACTGGAACACAAGTACGTCTCTAATGCCAGATCCCACCACACACAGCAACATCAACATAAAAAATCTGCACGCAAGATGCAGAAGTGTAGTATGAGTACAACCGACTACATGTACTCAATAAGTAACAAACCTAACCTTAGGTTGAAAGTAGTGACGAGTTGGGACAAAGGTTGGAGTCCAACACCAATAGCCAATAATAGTCCATAACAATATAATAAAAGTGGTAAAGGAAATAACTCAAAGATATGATGCTCAGCTCATTCACAGTTATGAAAATAGTCATGATTCTGAGGTATAACAGTAAAACCCAAATCTTTCATCGAAAACACCAAAGTATGATTAAGTTAGAAAAACTATGATTTTTCTGCAAAACCTTTCAACAATAAATAAGGTTTTTCATTATCAGATAGCATAAGGAAAGTACTTCTCTATACCTACATGTCATTGTGCACGGGAAACCATGAATGTCACAAAAATAGGGTAGCATGAGGAAATGCATCTCTATTCTTGTATGTCAGGTATTCATGTCAAATGCAATGCATCACATTGATGAACTCATGTACTCACACTCTTAGAGTACTAAATCTCACAGTCTCACACTCCCACTCATCACACTCAATCATTCAACACACTAAGTCATTCAGCACAATACATGGCAGATCTAGCCCAAACGCTTACAAATTATGTTGCGGCGTGCAGCCCAATCCTATCATGAATCAATAGCAACTGCACTTATTGTGGGTGTGCAAACTCCGGAGGGGCAGATGTAGCCCAGTCGCTATAATAAGCCAGCGAATCATGGCATGAATCAATAAAGCCTGCTAAGGCGTGCAGCCTGATCCCATAAATATCACTCACAAACAGGCCCTCGACCTCACTCAGTCATCAATATCTCCAGACTCTTGGGCTCACAGTGTCATGAAAATCAGCCCAAAAATGATGATATGATGTATCAATAAATAGAAACAGAGACTGAGATATGATATGAAAATGAATGAGTATGACTGAGTATGTAACTGCAATTTAAGCAAATTACTCAATAGTAGATTTTACCTCAGTGGGTCCCAACATAATAAGCATATATCCTAAACATGGTTTTTAACATGGATCATAGCTCAATTACTCTAACATATAGAAATCTCATAGATAAAAACAACATTAGGTAGCAACACAGTACCACAAAAACAATCGAGCCATAATTCACACGGTGCAAGCCCACGCGCCCGTCACCTAGCATGTGCATCACCTCAACACCAAGCACATGTCACGTATATTCTGGGGTTCATACCCTCAACACCAAATTAGAAGTGTTACTTACCTCGAACAAGAAAAATTCATTATCGATCAAGACAAACAATACTCCATAAATTCCATCCCGTGCGACCTACGAACGACTCGAAACTAGCCAAAGCCAACTCAAATACATCAAATAATGCCTAAGGAAATAAACATTATTGATAAAGATCGAATTTTTAATCAAAAGCCCCAAAGTCAACCAAAACGTCAAACCTATGCCCGCACCTCAGAACTCAACCAAACTTACCAAATCCTATAACCCATTCGATTATGGGTCCAACCACACTAGTTTCACTCAAATCCGACTCCGAAACAATGTTCAAAACTCAAATTTTTACTCTATGTAACTTTGGACCCCCCCCCCCCCCCCCCCAATTTTCTCTTTCAAATTCACTATCCAATTACTACAAATGAATATAGATTCATGAAATATAACCAAAATCAAGTATATAACATTTACCCCAATCCATAAGGTGGAAATCGCTTAAAATATCGCTTCAATCCGAGTTCCATAGCTCCAAATATGTTAAAATGAACTCAAAATCTCAAAATTTGATGTTTTATAGCACTGCCAAGGGCCCCTCTTCGCGATCGCGGTCCCAACATCATGATCACGATTGAAAACAAATTCCAGCTCAATTTTTACCCTCCGCGATCGCGAACATTCCCCCGCAATCGCGATGAACAAACTCCAACAAGCTTGCCCAACCCTTCGAGATAGCCTCTAGTATAATAGCCATAACATTTCCGAAACATCTCCAAATTACAAATAGTTTGAAGTTCCAAAAACTAGACATCAAGAGCTACAACTTCCGTTTTTTGATCATCTCCAAATTCCTTATAAATTGCAAGATATAAGCTTCCAAATTCGGCTCAGTGACAACAGAAATTCTACTTGGCGAATACGATTCACATGCCCCTTTTTCCATTTTTATCTTCTCGAACGCGACCCAAAGTCCGCGATCACGAACCAAAGTCTGCGATCGCGATGCACACTACGGTAGCAAAAAACCAACAGCTAAAATGGCCTACAAATGGTCTGAAACCACCCTGTAACTCACCCGAGCCCTTCGGGACCCCATCCGAACATGCCAACAAGTCCCATAACATAACACATACTTACTCGAGGCCTCAAATCACACATAACAACATCGAAACGACGAATCGAACCTCAAATCAGACTTAATGAACTTTGAATTTTTAACTTCCAAAACTCGTGTCGAAATATATCAAATCAACTCGGAATGAACTCAAATTTTGCGCACAAGTCCCAAATGACATAACGAAGCTATTCATATTTCCGAAACCACAATCTGGATCCGATATCCTCAAAGTCAACTCTCGGTCAAACTTATGAACTTTCCAAACCTTCAAATTTTCAACTTTCGCCAATTTGCGCCGAAACCTTCTAGAAATATCCAAATAAAATTTTGGGCATACGCCCAATCCAAAATCACCATCCGAACCTAACGGATCCATCAAAACTTCGGTCCGGGGTCAAATACATAAAGGTTAAACTTGTCAGCTATTACAACTTAAAACTTCAAACATGAAATTCATTCTTTCAAACTAATTCTGAAATACCTGAAAACTGAAACTGACGGTACATCAAGTCGTAATACATTATACGGAGCTACTCATGCCCTCAAACTACCGAGTGAAGTGCAATTGCTCAAAACGACCGATCGGGTTACATTCTCCCCCACTTAAACATATGTTCGTCCTCGAACGTGTCAAGAGTTATTCCTAAGCCATCAAATCAATGTGCAATCTTATCATGCATATTCCCGGGAGTGATCCTACGTTACCCTATACCATGTAAGCCTGATAACACAACATAACTGTAGATCATTGCTTCAACCTTGGAATCAAAGGTCCAACATCCGGAATTTCCTATAAGACCCGAATCTTGCATCTACACATTTTATAAGTCTGAACAAGCTGTATCGAGCCATAACCATAACCCAGGATGTAATCACATGCTATACCGCATAACTTGCATACTCGTAGCAATATTTTACGACCACAATAACTGCTCAAAACAAACCCAATACTGGTAATAAACCTCATATCAAGCAAAATCCCATTCTAAAACCCTCGTACACTACCGATGATGAAAGAAACATATAGAAACTCATAACCACTCATTAGATCAATAAGTCACGGAGCTCTCTCGCCTAAGCAGAATCATAGCCAAATTTCTAAGCTAACTTCCGATATTATCCTCCCAAACATACTGTAATCAAATTTGATAGCAATCACTTTAGGCCCAAAGACTCCATCTCATTAAATACAAGCTACCCTACTGACACGTCACACCAACACTACCTAGAATCACAAATTGTGCAATCCGTGCACCCATAAGCAAAAATTCAAATGCATCCAAAAATGGAAAATGACTCAAATAAGAGAACCGTCCCGCAAGCTCAACAAGTACCACCACAATGCAATGCTAAGAACCCATAACATCGTGGAACCAAAACACACGAATCTATCACAAAGGATCATATCCTATCATAACCTAGCTGCAATATGTGACCCATCCAAATACCGATCCATATGAAATACCTCGAGCCCCCAGTGCTTGAAATCAACAACCATAAGCAATTCGATACCAAGTATATCAGTGCATGACCATAACCATGGAGAAGTAAATAACACAATATACCACAGCTCAGAAAGACCATAATCAAGGCGCAATCAACCATTCAACACCCCAGTAACCATTTCGCTCGAATTTCGCTTCAAGGCCCAAATAGAACTGCATCACGTGTGCATATAACTAACAAATCACGACTCCTCGTACCATAGAAGAGTTACACATAGAACATATCAGAACACGCTCAAGTTCAAATCTAACCAAATGACACACCTTCCAACAATAACGATAACGATGCCAAGTCAACAAATCTAACCCGATATAAAATACACATCCTCCTCGGGCCTACCAATGGGCCCCCAAATCAACCCTGGTCATCCCGAAATTGGTAAATGGCCCTCCAAAATTCCATAATGACCTAACCATAGCACGTACCACCATCTAGATAACTTTGGCCACATCTTCACAGTCCGCAACCCAAAAATAATCTTCTTCTGAGACCTCTCAGTCTCCAAATCCATAGAACACATGAATCACCATAGCAGATCCAACTCCGCCACTCGAATGAATAATACATCCATCATATATAATCATCCCCACAAGAAATACTTCTATAATTCTTCCATGCCATATAGCAAAATCTGAAAATCAATAGTCGATCAACCAGGCGAGTATCACAATACCAACGAAGCATCCGTAAGTCAAAACACATTGCACCTTCTGAAATGCGCACCCTCACATGCATTACCAAGTAGTTATAGCATTTATCGAGTCATCTAAAACTGTCCATGTTGCCTAAGAATTCATTACCTTCCTTTCAAATTGAGTCGTGACCTTGCACATACAAATCTCAATCTCACACAACACACCGCATCTATCATGCCATCATATGAAAAGTATGAGAATCTCATAATAAACTTTGAGTCATCAACATAATATATACCCGGTCTGTTCGAAACCTTCTATTTGATCCCATCTAGGAGAAAATCACAATACGCAACATGGTCCTCACGCCAGTAGGAAATATCCATCTTAAACAGTGATAGAAACCATTGAAAACTCTTCGAAATCCATTTGTACATAACCAAACCATCAGAACTGAATTTCTCTAACTTAACCAAGCCATGCAGGTCGCCAAACCTAAGAGTATTGCCACAAAACACCTGTAGAGACTCACCACATCATAAGTACCCCAAAGAACCGATCATATCCATTACCGTGCAGATCCAACCTACTATCAAGTTGTCCTATTCCTCCGAGTTCCTTATTTATTACCCTCAAGGAGACACTTCTCCTTGCCAGAACACCACGATCGTTACCCAAAGTTCACCCCAGGAGATCTTAGCATAAAACCACATCGCCCTAAGGCCTATAAGCCGTTGTATTCCCTCTTAAGCACCCCAAAAAGACCACACCCGAGACACCCCTCTGAAGAGAGCTTAAGTGAATTTAAAAGCATTTCCTTCACCTTCCTAATACTGAAATGTAGAATCCATAATGATATAGAAATACCACAAGTCTCGACACCATCTAATGTAAATCGCAAATTCTAGCCATATACAAATCCAAAGAATTCTCAATTGCACCCGACCCAACGGGCCGAACGACATGTGCCTCATTAGTGCACCAACACCCTAAGAAGTAATCCACACCTCTAAGCAACCGAGTAAATCCCTACTCCATGCACACTACATCCGTCACGAATAACAAACTCAAATCATCCCGTGATTTCCATGTACCCATAAAGTGTAATATACTCCGTATCTAGAAATTCCATTACTCGAGTCATCCTCGATCACAACCTCCGCAAGTCATATCTAATTCACAAGTATGCCTCAAACCGAAACCAATACATCATGTTACCATGCAATCCAATCGTCGATAGCAGACTCTTTCACTTGGCTCAAAGCCATAGATCAAAACACTTGATAACTCACAATGCCCGTACTCTATTACTGTCATAATACCGCAGTGAGATTCAACTAAATCATTCACAAGCTCTTATAACACAAGCCATATAGTACCTTAAATTATCTGTTAAGCTCGCATTCATCCTCGTAATGGTCAAGTCAACTTTCTCAACCAATCCAAACTCAAATCACAACACCTATAACCTACTAGTAGAAAAATAAACCCTCCACACAACATCATAAGGATCACACATCTGTAAATTACCCTGTAGGTGATACCCACCTGCTTATCCTCAAACTAACATCTCTCTATACCATTTCATAGCCATAACTGCTACGCAATTACTTAATCTCCATCGGTCTAAACTCATCAACAAGACATGAGAATATACTTCGTTTTCACAAATGAAATAACATGAAAGAATCCCTCAAAATCCTCATAACTCCAGACCGTATAACACATCCACAGAAATCGAGCACCCAATAGTCTTTTCCACATCCCAAGCAAAGTCTTCCCGTCATACCAAAAACCATCTAAGCGCTTATCATCATCACATCATACATATCACATAGCCATCCATCCACTCATCGAGCCATAAATTTCACTTATAGGGACACTACCAGACATATAAGTCCAAAAACATACAGCTGCAACTATTGAGCCTAAGCTACAGTCTAAACCTTGCCTCAAGTCCTCCAGACTGGCCCATCACCAAAACACAAAAGACACATCCCGCACCTCATCCATGAAATTCTACAAGTCATCGATGTACAACTGATACCGAGATCTCACATGTGCATATGAGTAAGTGAAAGTAAGTCAAAGAGATACGCTTCAAGTTGAATCATTGTCGCACGATAAGGAAATAAAGATGGAAAATTTATCCTAAATGCCTTGTAGCCTCTCGAAGATAGGTATGGACGTTATCATATCGATCCGCAAGACTCTACTAGACACTTGCTCATGACTCGTAGAACCTATGAACCTAGAGCTCTGATACCAACTTATCACTACCCAAAAGCCAACTAGTCGTAATGGCACCTAACCTAACCCGCTAGGTAAGCCAATTAATAATAAATCAATTCCAATAAGATTCATTAAGAGAAGTAATGATAATACCACTATGCTGTTATAAAAGAATTTCCAAGGACATATAGTACAAATTATGAGCTTCTAAGATTTAGAGTTTACAAAACTGGTATGAAATAAATACATCATCTGTCTAAAATATACATGAATAGATTAATAATTCTAAAGCTACCGAGAACAAAAGGCAGCAATGATCGGAATGCAGGTACATCTCTAATGCCAACTCCCGCCATACACAGCAACATCAATATCAAATAGCTGCACGCAAGGTGCAGAAGTGTAGTATGAGTACAACCGACCCCATGTGCTCAATAAGTAACAAACCTAACCTTAGGTTGAAAGTAGTGACGAGTTGGGAAAAAGGTCGGAGTCCAACGCCAATAGCCAACAACAGTCCATAACAATATAATAAAAGTGGTAAAGGAAATAACTCAGAGATATGATGCTCAGCTCGTTCACAGTTACAGAAAATAGTCATACTTCTCAGGTATAACAGTAAAACCCAAATCTTTCACCGAAAACACCAAAGTACGAGTAAGTTAGAAAAACTGTGATTTTTCCCAAAACATTTCAACAATAAATAAGATGTTTATATATCAAGTATGCATGTCAAATGTGCACGAGAACACATGAATGTCACCAAAACCTGGTAGCATGAGGAAATACATCTATATGTTTATATATCAAGTATGCATGCCAAATGCAATGCATCACAGTGATGAATGCATGTACTCACACTCTCAGAGTACTCAATCTCACTGTCTCACACTCCACTCATCTTGCTCAATCATTCAACACACTCAGTCACTTAGTAGTGTACAGGGAAGATCCAGCCCAAGGAAGATACAACGTAAATGCTAACAAATCCTGTTGGGCGCGGAGCACGATCCCATCGTGAATCAATAGCAATCGATCTCATTGTGGGTGTGCAGACTCCGGAGGGGCAGATCTAGCTCAAGCGCTATAATAAGCCAATCATGGCATGAATAAATAATGCATGATGCGGCGTGCAGCACGATCCCATATATATCACTCACAAACAGGCCCTTGACCTCGCTTAGTCATCAATCTCTCCATTCTCATGGGCTCAAAATGTCATGAAAATCAGGCCAAAAATGAAAATATGATGTATTAATAAATAGAAACAGAGATTGAGATGTGATATGCAAATGAATGAGTATGACTGAGTATGTAACTGCAATTTAAGCAAATAACTCAAAAACAGATATGACCTCAGTTTGTCCCAACAGAATAAGCATATAGCCTAAACATGGTTTCTAACATGGATCACAACTCAATTACTCTAACACGTAGAAATCTAATGGATAAAAACAAGATTAGATAACCATGTAGTACCACAGAAACAACCGAGTCATAATTCACACGGTGCATGCCCACACACTAGTCACTTAGCTTGTGTGTCACCTCAACACCAAACACATATCACGTATATTCAGGGGTACATACCCTTAACGTCAAGTTTAGAAGTGATACTTACCTCGAATAAGCCAAATCCAATACGGAGCAAGCCAAACGATACTCCAAAAATGTCATCTCGCGCGTACCGACCTTCGAACGGCTCGAAACTAGCCAAAAGAAACTCAAATACATCAAATAATGCCTAAGGAAACAGACCCAATTGATAAAGGTCGAATCTTTAATCAAAAATCCCAAAGTTAACAAAAAAGGCAAACCCACGCCCGCACCTTGAAACTCGACCAAACTTACAAAATCTGCCAACCTATTCGATGACGAGTCCAACCATACTAGTTTCACTCAAATCCGACTCTGAATTGATGTTCAAATCTAAAAAATTCACTCAATGAAACTTTGGACAAAACCCCCCAATTTCCTCTTTAAAATTCACAATCAAATTACCAAAAATAAAGATAGATTCATGAAATATAACCAAAGCCGAGTAGAGAATACTTTCCTCAATCCATAACGTGAAAATAACTTCAGAAATTGCTCCAATCCAAGCTCCATAGCTCCAAATATGTTAAAATAAACTCAAAATCCAGAAATTTGATGTTTTATTGCACTGCCAGGGGTCCCTCTTTGCGATCGCGATTCAAAAAACATTCTTGTTCAATTTTTACACTCCGCGATCGCGAATATTCCCCTCGATCGCGATGAACATACTCTGACAAGCTTTCCCAACTCTTCCATATATCATATAGTATAATAGCCGTAAAGTTTTATACAAAATTCCAAATGACAAGTGGTTTTATTTTCGGAAAACTAGACATCAAGGACTACAACTTTCATTTTTGGATCATCTCCAAATTCCTTATCAATTTCAAGGTATAAGCTTCCAAATTCGGCTAAGTGACAACGGAAATTCTTCTTTGCGAACGCGAAGCTCTCTCCACAAACGCGATTCACATGCCCCTTTTTTCCATTTTGCTTTCGAGAACACGACCCAAAGTCAGCGATTGTGATGCACACTGTTGTAGCAAAAAAATAGCAACTAAATGATCCGAAACCACCCCGGAACTCACCTGAGTGCCTCAGGACCCCATAATATAACACAGACCTACTCGAGACCTCAAATCATACCTAACAAAATCGAAACGATGAATTGCACCTCAAATCGAACTTAATGAATTTTGAACTTTCAACTTCCAAAACTCATGCCGAAACATATCAAATCAACTCGGAATGAACTCAAATTTTGTGCACAAGTTCCAAATGACATAATGAAGCTATTCCAATTCTCGAAACCACAATCTGATTCTGATATCCTCAAAGTCAACTCTCGGTCAAACTTATGAACTTTTCAAACCTTCAAATTTCTTACTTTCGCCAATTAGTGCCGAAACCTTCTAGAAATATCCAAATGAAATTTCGGGCATACGCCCAAGTCCGAAATCACTGTACGGACCTAACGGAACCATCAAAACTCTGATCAGAGGTCAAATACATAAAAGTCAAACTTGGTCAACTCTTCCAACTTAAAGCTTCAAACATGAAATTCATTCTTCCAAACTAATTCCGAAATACCTGAAATCATAACCGATAATACACGCAAGTCGTAATACACCATACTGAGCTACTCATGCCCTCGAACTACTAAGCGAAGTACAATTGCTCAAAACGACCGGTCGGGTCGTTACAGTTAAGTTATCATGTGCACCAAGGTGGTTTTATCTGTGATTCATAACATGTTCATATTATTGTTCTATACTTGTTGGAGTTATGAACTATGCAGGTGATAGCGAGTATCATTCATTATTCTTTCTTCTATTACCTCATCGTGGTTAGTTATGATACTTGTTGAGTACATAGGGTCAATTATACTCATACTAGACTTCTTCACCTTGTGTGCATCTTGGAGCTGTGAGGCTGTGGATGACGGGAGATAGCATTGAAGAAGTACCTACCTTCCGGATATATCTACCACTTGTCCTTGATAGTTTTAGATTCGAATTTTGTTTATGTACATTTCAAACAGATGTTGCATTTATTTGTATACCAACTTTGTAAATCTAAGTTTTAGTGGCTCATGACTTGTACTACTAATGTCACGATCCACTTTCACCTATAAGTCGTGATGGAGCCCAACACTACAGTTACGCAAGCCAACTTAATAAATTAAGCATATATTGATAAAATTTAAAATCAAGAAAAATAATAAAATACCAAATTCTACCAATGTGTGTGCCAAGACATGGTGTCACAAGTGTATGAGCATCTAGTAGATTATACAAAACCTCAAATACTGTCTGAAATAAAAATAGACATAATGAAAAAGACAAGGAGAGACACTAGTAGCTGTAGAATGGCTCAGAAAGGCAGCTCACCACTATGCCCCTGGATAGCGTGGGTGTAAGACGATAGGTCCCCCACTAGTACTTGCCTCAGGTCCTGCACAAAAAGTGCAGCAAGTGTAGTATGAGTACGTAAACAACGTGTACCTAGTAAGTATCAAGCCTAATCTCGAAGTGGTAGAGACAAGATGGCCGACTTTGACACTCACTATGGGTCAATAATAATAATTGAAATACAACTAGGATATTTAAATCAACATGATTTACAGAATTTACAATAATTTATTTAATCAGCGAAAATAATCAAATTCTTTCAAATGCAACAATTTTCAATATATTAATTAAATTCTTTAAATTCAAATAATTTCTAATTTATCAATTAAATCTCATTTACAGGAATAACAATTAATTCCATAACAAGCAGGCATAATAATTCATCAAATTCCAAGGATTATCAAATTTATCAATTGGCTTCGCAACTTGAAATAAGCTATTAAGGTATCGTGTGATTATTATTATTAAGCACAATTTCTTCTGAGGACGTGCGGCCCGATCCAGAGTGTCGTGTACACTGCCGAGGGACATGCGGCACGATCCATAGATGCATATATCCTGCTGAGGCGTTCGGCCTGCTCCACAAGAAAGGATGACATTTTCTTATGTACCTCCGGAAGGAGAGTATTTATTATAAGATAAATTCGGGAGAAGGAATAATTTTTTTTTAACAATTAATTAATTTAAACAAAAAATCAAGCATATGAGATTTCCACCCTTTAATATTTTTATCTAACAATTCACAATATATTCATGTATATCAATTAAATACTAATTAAATAAAGAATACAATTTACACCAGTAATTCATGCTTTGAGTCCTAAACTACCTGGACTTTATCATTAATAGTAGCTACGCACAGATTCTCGTCACCCCGTGCGTACGTAGCCCCCGCAATTAGCAACAATTATTCAATTTAATCCCTATACGGTAATTTTTCCCTCACAAGATTAGACAAGAGGCTTACCTCGTCTCAAAGTCCACTTTTCGATTACCACGTCGCGTTGAATTCTCGATTCGATGCCGAAAAATCCGAAACTATCCAAATATTTTACAAAATAATTAATATATGCTAAATGATTCGAAATTTATCTATTAAATAAATTACCTTATCTAAAATGGTAAAATTCCTAAAATTCACCCCGGACTCACGTGCCCGGATTCTGGAAATTTTCGGATGGAAATGTTACCCATAATCTCAAGAACTTAAATATATAATTTCTACCCAATTCCATAACTATTTTCATGGTTAAAATCTCACTTTTATAAAAATCTAGATTTTTCATCTAAATCTTTGATTTCTAAGATTTACTTGTTATAATCTACCTATAATCTATGTATTTAACTCAAAGTGTATAGAATTAACTTACCTCCAAGTTGATAGTTGAAAACTCCTCACAAAGAGCTCTGAAATCGCCTAACAATGGATGAAAAATAGAAAGAAATGGACGGAATTTTCGTCCGTTTTAAGGATCTGCCTAGACAGGTTTTTCGCACCTGCGGAGGTTGGAACGCACCTGCGGAAAATCCTCGCAGGTGCGAGTTCCACTCGCCTGGACAATTCTCGCATCTGAGCGTCTAGCCTCGCACCTGCGCGTTCGCAGGTGCATCCATTATTCTGCACCTGCGATGGCAGGTCTCCCATTCTTTTTCCGCTCCTACGAAGAAATCTCACATCTGCGAGTGTCACGCCTGCGAACTTCTGTCGCACCTGCGATTCCAACTTCACGACTTTCACAAAAATTATTATTTCACCTCAATTCTTGAGTTTTAACTCCAATTCACCCATTTAGCGTATTATAGAACTTAGTCCATTCATTAGATACTCAAAAAAATATCATTCAAGCCAATCTAACACTATTCGTCTTCCCTACCAACAAACTCTTCAATCTTCAAAACTAACTTTCTACGATTTTATGAATAGATATTTAAATATAATTCTTTTTTCGTAAATGTACTCTACTATGTCCATGGAATATAATACAAGATTGAAGTGAAAGAAATATAATCTTTGTTAAACATTAGAATTTCAAGACTTGTGTTCTTGAAATATTGTTAAAGATTTAGAGATTCTTCAAAAATCTATGAATTTCATGTAGCTAGAGTACTAGTAGATGACATTGATGAATCAAATCTACTAAACAAAGCATCAAATATTCACCTCAAGGTAGCATCTATTGTGGAGAGCTCTCCCTTGTTTCTAAACCTTCAAGACCTTACCCATAGCAAATAGCATCTCTATCTCCAAGAACTCGACTTTATAAGGCTTCAACTGTAGGCTCGCAACAGGGGGATGTGTAGCATAATCCATCATGTGCAACCATGCGTTCTAGAGTACTGAACGTCATGGGGTTGCCTTGGGCATGCTTCACTACCTCACTTCCGAGAAACTGAGGTTTCGGAGGCATTGGGAGACACGATGTCTTAACCTAAAACGTCCATATCTTGAAGCTTAATTCTTGTTCCTTTGTTTATCAATCCCATTTCTTGAGATCCATATAATTTTCAGCACTTATTTTATTTCTTAAAATTAAATTCAAGTGTTCCTATGAATTATTTATACTTGAATTAGTCTTGTATAGCACGGGTTAATTGAATTGCATTCTTAAACTCGCAAATTAGCCTGAATTAATTATAAAAATTAATAGAGCTTTACAAATGGTCATTGTAGTTGTTGTTGATAAGCGGTTGCTATATTTGATTGAGAGAAATTTTATTATTAAGACTGACCATCAGAGTCTTAAATACATTTTAGAGCAAAGAGTGGAAACTTTTAGAGCAAAGAATCTCCACTCTTTGCTAGCAAAAGTGAGTTGCAAAACTCATGGGATATTGACTATACTATTATATATAAGAAGGGGAGGAAAATATAATAGCAGATGAGCTGTCCAGATTTTCATTTGTTGATGCCTAGATGCAAATATTGTCCACTATTACAGCTCTTTGTTTTATATAGAATCAAGTCTTTCTATGCAAGAAATGACAACTACAATAGCTGCTAACTCAATGTCACGATCTAAAATTCACCTAGTCGTGATGGCATCTAACGCAATCCTCTAGGTAAGACAAATGTTATTCAACACAATTACAATGAAAATAATAAAAAATCAATAGGTGAAATAACTATTTTTCATACAATAACCCAAGGATTAGTTGTAATGACCAAACCGGTCATTTTAACTTTTAGAAACCCGTTTCCTAAAACAAAACTTTCCAAATATGCTTTTATTAATTTATGACTCGCTAGGATGGTTGGTTCGGGATTTGGAAGTGTGTGGGTTGAAATCGGAACACTTGGTTCCTTAAGTTAGCTTTAAATGGACAAGTTTGACTTCGGTCAACATTTTGAGAAAACGACCCCAGAATCGGGATTTAACGGTTCCAATAAGTTCGTATTATGATTTTGGACTTGGGCGTATGTCCGAATCGGGTTTTGGATAACTCGGGAGCATTTTGACGCTTTATAGTAAAAATCAACTATTTGAAGGTTTAAAATTCTTTAAATTTGTTTTGGAGTAGGTTTTTGAGTAATTGAAGTCCGTTTGGAATTTTGAGTTTGGGAATAGTTCCGTATAGTGATTTAAGACTTGCACGCAAAATTTCGTGTCATTCCGAGTAGTATAAATATATTTTGGCACATTGGAAGTAAATTAAAAAACTTGAAATTCTTAAGTTTGAATCAATTTAGTTTAGGGTATGATTCTTAGATTTGATATTATTTTACGCGTTCCGATAGTTCGAGCGAGTCCGTTTTATGATTTTAAACTTTTTGGTATGTCCGGACGGGGTCCTGGGGGCCCCGAGTGTCAATCGGACGAGGCACAGACCAAGTTGGAAGTTGGGAGCCAAAACTGAAGCTCCCTGCTACTGTCATAATTGCACCTGCGCTTGGCCAGTCCTAATGCCAGATATTTATTTGGTTTAGTTTGGTATTATTGTGATGCATTATTGATATTTGTGAACTCGTAAAAATATCAACTTGTTGGAAAGATTTGAGCATTTTAAACAAATTGGACCTGTCGTAGTATTGTTTCGGAGCTTGGACCTAAGATAAGTTGATTAAAACGTATTCTTTTTAAGAGATTTCCTCTAGAGTCATATTTTGAGTTAATACGTGAGATTTTTTATTAATGTGCATCTGTACTTGTGGGGACAAGCCAGGAAGGATGTCACCATATATTTTGAGTTGTGTTGCTTATAAAATGTCTTGTTATTTTATAAAAGAAAATTCTTTTGAAACTTGATAAGGAGATAACATTCTTTGTATCTCTTAAAGATTATTGTTAAACTCTTAAAGGCTTTGACATAAAAAAAAAGTTATTCATTGATTTTGTTCAAATGATTTAATTTGTTTAAAAACATCATGATTGATAAAATAGATCTTTTGAGGCTATTAGGCTATGAATCTATTTTTGAAATATCAAATATCTTTAGAGTTACTAGTAGAGACCATTGAGATTGGTTCGAATATTATATTTCATACCATGAAACTGCATATACCGGTGTAGGAACATATTCCAAATCTAAAATGAGGTTTGTAAGATAAGTCCCCCAAGAGAGGTAAATGTGCTATATCAGCAAAGCTGAGTCAATTCGTGCGACACTATAATGAGACAAGCTGAGAAAGTGGGGTATATGATACTTGCCACTAGATTGATCACCTAATTGACTTTGTTTTGATATCGGTATTGGTATTATGCTCCTGCTGAAAGGTAAAAAATAATTTTTATTATATTTAGACCTTAGGAGCCGAAAATGATTTTAATAATTTAATTCCATCGAAAGGGTTTTGTATGTTTTTTATTAAAATCATGAATCGATATAAATGTTTTAAAGGTTAATATCATGGTTTACATTTCACAGGTCTTTTTATTTAAAGTGATGAAGAGTATGAATTGATGTAATTATTTACTATTTTATATCAAATATTGGTTGTATTGTTTTCATAAAGCCTTGTCCCAGGAACTTATTGAGTAATGTGACGATGTACTCAGCCCTCGCGGGCCCCTCTTCAAGGCTCTGCCTACTTTATATATTTTAGGATAAGGTGTGGTATATGATGTATGAAAAAGTGTAGGATGATTCTCTTTTTGAGGTGTACGATAAGATACCACTTTTATTTCATGATAACTGTCATGTAGTTCTTGGTTTCTTTTAGTCGGGCATCGTCCCTGTAATGACCCGACCGGTCAATTTGAGTATTTGCATTCCGTTCAGTCGTTTGAAATCTTGATAAGCTTCATATGATGTATTATGACTTGTGTGAATCGTCGGTTTTAGTTTGTAGGTTATTCAGAATTGATTTGGAAGAATGATTCTCAACTATGAAGCTTTAAGTTGGAAGAGTTGACCAAATTTGACTTTTTAGTACTTGACCTCGGATCGGAATTTTGATGGTTTCGCTAAGTCCGGATGGTGATTTTGGACTTGGGCGTATACCTGGATTTGTATTTGGATATTTCTAGAAGATTTCGGCACTATTTGGTGAAAGTTGGAAATTTGAAGGTTTGGAATATTCATAAGTTTGACCGGGAGTTGACTTTGATGATAACGGGTTTGAATTATGGTTCTGGGAATTATAATAGCTTCTTTATATCATTTGGGACTTTTGTAAAAAATTTGAGATCATCCCGGGTTGATTTGATAAGGTTCGGCACGAGTTTTGGAAGTTGAAAGATTCAAAGTTCATTAAGTTTGATTTGAGGTGCGATTCGTAGTTTTGATATTGTTATGTGTGATTTGAGGCCTTGAGTAAGTCTGTGTTATATTATGGGACTTTTTAGTATATTCGGACGGGGTCCCGAGTGGCTCAGGTGACTTTCAGATAGGTTTGGATTGTGTTGCGCTCGTTTTTTATGTTTCAACGTCGTTTTTTCAAGCATAAATGGTACCACGTTAATCCAATGAGCTCCAATTTCTATTTTGATTGATGAATAAGATCCATATCATAATTGTGAAATCATATCATCTGGAATCATCAAGTTTCGACACCGTATGAAGAATTTATGGTCATTTTACTAAGATTTGGGTTGCAAGATGTTTTTCAGATTAATTGCGAAATTGCCACTGAATTCGTATTAAAAATCTGCACTATTTCCAAATATTAAAACCAACATATCTCCTTCATTACAAGATCAAATGTAGTGATTCAAAAGCCTAACTTGACTGAAATTTCACAAAAAATCTATTGGAGACTTCAAAAATGAGTTTTGGGATCGTTTTTCGTGATAAAAGTGGCAAAACCGCTGGGGAGAAACATATAATATCGAGGGTTTGTTCATTTGGTCATATTTTGAGTTGGGAGCTAGGATCTGGACGATTTTGGATGCGATGCTTTACCACATGGATTGGGGTAAGTATTCTATACTTGGTTTTTGTTATATTTTATGAATACATCTTTGTTTTTTGATATTTGATTGATGATTTCAAAGTGAAATTTGGAGGTTTTGTCTAAAAAGTTTTAAAGTGAATTTTTGAGTTTTGAACATCGATTCGGAATCGGATTTGAGTGAAATTAGTATGGTTGGACTCTTAATTGAATGGGTTGTCGCATTTTGTGAGTTTTGTCGAGTTCTGAGGTGCGAGCCCGGATTTGACTTTTTAGTTGACTTTATTTTCTTTGACATTATTTGGTGTTCTAGAGTTGCTTTTGGCTGGTTTTGAGCCGTTCGGAGGTTGATACGCGCGGGATGGCATTTCTATAGTGTATCATTGTTATGAACTATTTAAGCTATGTTTGAGGTTATGAAGAGGCTAATTCCATGAATAAACTTGGTAATTGCTATTTCTATGATAAATTGTCGATTTATGCTACGATATTATACATGCCTACACTTTAGCATGTTATTATACCAGTCCAAGAGCATAAAATCTGATTTTTATCTTTCATGTATATGTGTTCTTGTATACTTGGTTATGTGTGATATGATTTGGACTGGAAGCCTATGACCACGTCGAGCAGATTGCGTTAATATGTACGTGACCACGCCGGTCGAATTGTGATATTAGCACATGAGTTGTCTGTGCAGCACGTGAGTTGTCCATGCGAATTAATATTATAGCACGTAAGTTATCCGTGCGGATCCAGATATTGATATTATGAAATGTGAGTTATCCGTGCAACACGTGAGTTGTTCATGCAATACGTGAGTTGCCCATGTGGTTGATATTATTAGCACGTGAGTTTTTCGTGCAGCACATGAGTTATTCGTGCAGTGTGTAAATACGGATCCATCCCCTAGGGTCACCCCCTCGTGCTTCTCTCTTGATGGTGTACACGTGGATTGTGAGAAACCGACAGGTTTCTAATTGATGTGAGATCTGGGATAGCTGGTTACTATGTTTGGATCAGGTTGCGTGTCGCAACAGACTGATATTTGATTATTATATTTTATCTTTACTTGCAATTTCCTTGACTGTTTACCTGATTTATTTGCATAACTTCCTTATATGCTGGATTGTTGACCGAGAAAAAATAGTTTAAACAAAGAATTGTGAGCCTCAAAGTGGTTTTACTTGCGATTTTCCTGATTAATCATATATTTATTCTATACTTGTTGAAATTATGAACTATACAAGTGTTAGTGAGTATCATTTATAGTTCTTACTTCTTGTACCTCGCCGAGGTTAGTTAGGATAATTATTGAGTGCATGTGATCGGTTATACTCATACTACACTTCTGCACCTTGCGTGCAGATCTTTGTGTCGGTGCTGCTATATATGGCGAGGGCTGGCATTGAACATGTACATGCGCTCCAGTTATGGCTATCACTTGTCCTTGGTAGCTTTAGATTCGAATTCTGTTCATATACATTTCAACCATATATTGTATTTATTTCATTTCAGTTTTGTAAATCTAAGTCTTAGTGGCTCATGACTTGTACTACCAGTCCTTGGGAAGTTGTATAAATATTCAGCTATTTCATTTTCTACTCTTATCATTATCACTATATTGTGTTTTACTATTATTTGACGTACCTAGTGGGTCGGGTTAGGTTCCATCACGATGGGTTAAATTTTGGGTCGTGACAGTCCCATGTAATTATTTTACTCTCGTGTCTTAAAGATTTCATAGATGTTTGTTATTATTTTGGGGCTATAATCTAAATACCACATGCATGAGAGAAATATTAGTATTTTTAATTATTAAAAAATATTGGTTCAAAGATTTTGTTTCATGCGTGATTTTTATTATTTAATATGATTGTATTTGGAAAAGGCTTTCGCATGCATCTATTAGGCATATAGATGAGTATTCTTATATGAGTTTGTTCACCTGTGTCGAGTAGTGTGCTCGAGTGTTGATCACATGATTTTAGCTCGTGGCAAACTTGGTATCAAAGCAGTAGATTCTAATTCAAGTTCTTGGAAGTCTATAAAATTGTATCTAGTAGACTTTTCCTTACTGGTGTGTTGTGTAACACATCTACATCGATAAGGATAAATGAGCATCATAGGATTTAATTTTTCCTTTTTTTATCGTAGGATTGTCTCATTCCTTTCTTCTCACTCTACATCGTGCATTAAAGCTTGAATCAACAAGTAAAATTCCAATCATATCTAGTTTTTGATGAGATTAGCAAAGAAAAGTGATGAACATAAGTCTTGAGATTTATGTAAGACACTAGATACTGAAGGAGTAGCCAAGAAGGTGTTGATGGCTCATTATGCGAATATAAAGGCTAAGGACGATAATAATAAGAAATGGGTAAATCCCAAATAGGGAAACACTAGATTGAAATTGTTTGAGCTTATAACATGTACAAAGAAAGATGAAATGAGATATTGTTGAATGTTGTCATAGTGGCATCGAGAAATACGAAAAGGTTGTGGTATCAAAACAAATAAGGGAACCTTAAGACTACATGACCGTTTGATGTGTTTGAAATTGCTCGAGGTAAAGGATGATTAGCCATTGTGACTGCCACTAATTGTGAAAGTGAATAAAGTATGAACAGATAAAGTTTAGATGAGGGAAAAGATAATCCCAAGCTGAATAAAGAAGTTTGTATCTCATGATTTTTATAATAAGATATCAAAGATCATACAGACCTAGTTGGTAAAGGAATAAGAGTCATCCAAGCCCATAACAAGCATTAGCATGACTCATAGGAATGAGGCATGGTTGGAATAATGAACGTATAATTGTGAGCATGTTGTGATTATAACAATTTAAGGCCACTTGATATAAAGATTGTAGTCATTATCATATTACATGAGTTAGCAAACGACACTTGTGGAATTTTAAAGCACGTTACCAAATGAATAAGGCAACCTAAACGACATCCATTATCAGTGATGAGTATGAATACATATGGAACAATGTAAAGATACTCAAATGGGTAAGTGAAAGACGTGCTAAGGCACGAGGTGTACAACAGGCATAACCGTGGAGGTTAACGGAGTAGCATGGATTGTATAGGAAGGCAAGTCGACATGAAAGGACAACATTAAACTTGTCTAGGCGCAGTATTTATTATTTTAACATTTCTAAATTTATGGAAGACAAAGTTTCCAAGAATATGCTATAAAATTCTATTAAGTGGTCCACTATAGAAGTTGAGTGCGGATTGATTAAAAATGTTATAAGGGTTGAATGTTTTGAATGGCATATGGGGCTAAGTTAATACATCTAATGAGTTGTAAATATTAAATGAGCGACTTAAAGCTAAAGAGATGGAGAACAGTAAAGATACAATTTGGAAGTCGAAGGGTGTCAAGTGTTCTAATGACAGTGATTTCTTGTACATCCTAAACATATTGTGGTGGGAATGAGGCTAAGTTGTACCATATGGGATACGAAAGTATTTAATGTGTACCCACATGTTATAATCCCATGGGTAGTGGGGATATACCCCAGAAATTTACATATGTGGACATGATTTGAAAAGCTATGGCATATGAAGGTTAGATCGTGAGTTACTTTCATTTATTATTGTGAAAATAGGGTTTACTGTAAAAAACTGCACGAAAAAGATACACAAATTTCTCATAAAAGAGTTGTACTTATTCAAAATTATTGAGCATCGATTCAATGACAGAAAGGAGTCGTAGTTGCCGATGATGTATTCAAGCTTGGATTTTGAGGCCAAATACAATCGTACGTGGGTAAATGCCACTCCAGCATTACTTGGACCTTGAAGTATGCTGATACACCTTTCTGAGTAATAATATGTCCCAAATAACTAACTTCTATTATAATAAATGTACCCTTGTTGAGTTTAACAAATAAAATGTAATGCCTTTACAATTTGAAAGCATGTTTTAATCGCATTAAGTAGTCCAAGAAAGGCTATATGCCAATATGTCATCAAAGGAAACTAGGGTAAACTTTCTGAAATAAGGTTAGAAAATTTTATTTATCAAACTCTAAAATGTGGAGGGTACATTAGTGAGCAAACTCATAATGGCTATTATGAGACTTGAATACTACCTTTTCAGCGTCTCTCATCCATCCTAATCTGGTGATATCCAGATCTAAGGTCCAATCTATATAAATATATAAAGCAGGGCAATACAAATCTGACGTGGCATCTCTCAAATACCAGGGTTTCTATTTATCTCTTTTCTTAGAGCATTGCCTTTTAAAATGAAGAAAAAATAGTTTTCTACTGAGAAATAAACAGTCCCGTATTTTTGTAAATTCCATCGGTTACAGTCATGTGTCAAAAGGCAGAAACCCCCAACAGTCCCTTCTCCTTAAATGCCTTGCGCAACAGTCGCTCACTCTCCCTCTCTTAATTACCATACTTGCTTTCTCTTCAATCCTTTGTGTTTTATTACTCATTCTGTTTTTCCAATCGCCACTGAGGAGTTGTTTCTCTCGATTCTCAAGGTAAATCTCTTCTTTATGATTTTGGAACATAGTTATTTTCTTTCATGTTTAGTTTGTTTTCTCCGCGTTCTACCTGCAAGATGAAGGTATCTCTATTATTATCTATTCTCAATTTTAATATTTTAATATTTTGTTTTTTATTATTCAATAAATATTCTTGGATTGTTGTTAACTCTTGGAATATTTCACAAAATTTTTAACGGTTGCTTATTGCAAGTGCTTACTAAGTTTATTCTGTGAAAAAATCAAATTAACAGGGCATGTTACGGTGATGCCCATGAAGTGTTCGACAAAAAACCCTATAGAGGTATATTTTCCATGGCTGCAGGACAAACCACTCAACAGATGCAGGTCAGTAATTCTTTTACACTCTTGTATAGTGTGAAAAAAAGAAACAAACGGCCTTGAATAATTGTGATCGTTCAATTATACGGTGTCTCTAAATGTTCATTATAGTTTAAAACTTATTAAAATGAAGGTGACAATTAAAGTTGCAAAACCAGTAGTTTCTATTCACACCCCATTTTAACCTTAGCTTTCAATCAACCCACTATAATTGCCCACCACAATGCGGTAATATCAATCTAACGGGGACAAAATTGATTTGTGATGCTCTTAAAATTGAGAGAATGAAGCTTGTGAAGAGAACACTCAATGGCGCGATGATATAAGCTACATGCACTTACTCTTGCAAAAGATGCAGTATCAATATTTGGCAAATTTGAAGCAACAACTTGCTTTTCCTACAAATTTGGAGATGCCTTCTTATCTTTTATCATACAAGATTTGACCATACTTGTCTTTCTCTTCATCCTCTGTTTTTTAGTACTCTTCTTTTATTCAGATCGCCACAGAGAAGTTGTTTCTCTCATTCTCAAGGTAAATCTCTTCTTTGTGATTTTGGAACATAGTTATTCTCTTTCATGTTTAGTTTGTTTACCCTACCTGCAAGATGAAGGTATCTCTATTGTTATCTATTCCCAATTTTAATATTTAAGATTTTGTTTTTTGTTATTCAGCTTCTGAAAAATTTCAAAAAATCTATAACTGTTGCTTTTGATTCTTTTTGAGTATTGGACTTTTTAGTTTCCATTGTCTCCGACATTCTTTTTCTACATAAACTTTGTGGTGGTTGATAACTTTTTCATTTGATTAGTGTTAATAGATATATAAATCTGTTATATCAGTCGCCATGCTATGTTTGATTGTTCCTACTGTTTTTTACCTTCTATTTCGCGAAAATTTGATTTTTTGGGGGTTTTCCCACTTTGTTCTATTGAAAATAAAAATTTATCTTGACTTGGAGTCCTAAGATGTCAGCGACAAGCGTAAGGCCTTGAAGACAATCTCTGCTATTCTAGATATTGAAATAGTTAAAATTTCCTTTGTTTTCCATCAATCAATATTTCATAATTACAAAATGTTAATGCTTCAGCTCCAATTTTCTTGCTTTTCTTTTTCCATATGAGTATGTGAATAACCTTGCAGTATAGTCAATCTAGAGCATGATTGACTCAATAGTATATTTTACTCCTTCCATAGTTTGCTAATCATTCATTTATAGAATATTCTGTGAAATTGAATTCACTATTTGTTAGTATTATGTGAAATTGAAGTCATAGTTATTTTTCTACCTCCAGGCAACAGACTTTTGCATAATTGCGTCGCCCAAAGAGAAGTAGAGAATCAAACATCTATTCTTTTTCTCTGAGTTTTCATTCTCAAGTTTATTCTTCCTCTGGTCTATAGCCGCTCAATCTAGAGTAGTTGTCATTCTTCTCAACTTGACATTTTAGCTTTCATCACTTTAAATGACCACATTTAGAGGCTAAAATACTAGAACAAATGAAGTTGGCAACAATTGTGTGGGAACCCCTTTGCTAAAGGGGTTGAGTCTGAGAATAGCTAGAAATCACATAATCTCTAAGGATCAACTATAGTTAGTTGGCTTGTGGTTAGTTTTCTACATGTTACGTTTATTCATTGAGGTATATCACAGTCTAATAATTTGTGTTTGTGATGTACCAAAATCTTTCAACAATGACATCTTTGGAAGAATTCAGTTTGCTAATTATTGAAAGAAGCCAGCATTCGTCTATTCCTTATGGAAAGAGGATAGAAGCTCATATTTTTTATACATAAAAGAACTAGGTAAGCCTGGCAATGAGGGAGCAAGAGTCGTGCTTACCCTTTGAGATGGAAACAGAGATGGAGGTTCAATGCAAATGGAGCTTTGCAAGGTCATAAATGTCTTCTACGTAGTTGAATGTATCTTAGCAGTAGGATTTACACAAAACTAAGTTTGGTTCTTCTCTTCTTTAAAGTCTATTTGTAACCTGATAGGACTATCTTATAAGAATTAGTGCAGTTCACGATTATCTATCACACGATTATCACATTTTTACTAAATTAATTTAACAGACTCAATTACTGTAGTTTTGATGCCGTTATTTATTTTGGGTCTATTTTTAACTGGTTATTTTATTTTGAATGTGATGTGGATACTTGATGATTTTTATTCCTTAATTAACTTGTGTGTAAATACCTTTAATGCTGAAGTTACTCAATAATGTGTGAATCATCAAAGAATATTTTAAATGGCAGTATAATACATTAAATAACATTCCAACTGCAAAAGGGTGTTATAAACAAAGGGTAAATGGCAGGAACTTGAGTTTTTAATCAAACCAATAGGTGCAACACCGCGTGTTGGGTAAATTCTTACCAGGGAGGTAATTAAATTGTTGATGCTTAGGAATTAGATAACATAATAGAGCTACTCCTTCATATCCATGGTTTTGTTTTATAGAGCTACTCCTTCATATCCATGGTTTTGTTATATATATATATATATATGAACTTTTTTGCTCTACATATATCTACCTTCCTAGAACAAGACTTCAATACCAAATTTTTTATATTGTTGACGTTAGTCTTTTCGAACGATTCTTTGATGCTAATTGGAAAGTTTGTACGTCATTTATATAAATCTGATCTTCTAATGTACGATCAATAATACTTCATTTATTTGTTTCATTAATAGTCTTAAGATGAATTTTCCGTAACTTCAAGGAGTATTAAATTGAATTTTTTAATTTTGTTTTAATACGTTTTAAAAAATTTCATATATAGATAAATCTTAAAATACTTCAGAGGTATAAATTATATAGAAGTATATGCTCAAACTTCAAACTAAACCAAAGTTATGGACTAACGCATAAGTTAACCCAAATATGTATTGTTTCTAAAAAAGATTCACTAATGTCTTTTATAACCGCGCGAAGCACGATAAATCCACTAGTATAAAATAAAAATGGAACCTCCCAACTCATCATAAGCTCTTCTATAATAGGAATGAGAAATGTATCTTCAATAATATAGCTATTAAGCTATTTATAACCAATACACAATCTCTAGGAGCCATCATTTTTCTTAACTATAATTATGAAAGAAGAGTAAGGAGTTACACTTGGTCTAATGGCCCCTGAATCTAACATCTCTTGAATCATCTTTCTAATCCCATCCTATTAGCTGGCAGCGTACCTGTAGGGTCTAACATTTACCTATGGAACCCCCACTTTAAGTTTCGCATCTTCTGATTGCAATTTGGAATCACTAGATGGACTTCCCAATTGTGAAATTTTCTTTGCATTATTCTGGAACTCCATCTTCAATTGCTTGAGGTTTCATTTGATTTCCCCCGATTCAACAACTCATCGAATTTATTCAAGAACTCCTGAACATTCCCATTTTGCTTTAGTTCCATCAATTTTGCCATATGATCATTGTAACGACCAGACCGATTATTTTATGTGTTGTAGCTCCGTTTCCCCATTTACTACTTATTCTATATCCAATTAATATTATGTGACTTGTCGGGGTAGTTGGTTTGGTTATGAAAATGTTTCTGAATAAATCGGGACACTTAGTCCCAAGGTTGGATGTCTAAGTTGAAAGAGTTGACCGGATATTGACTTATATGTAAATGGCTCCATAATAGAATATTGATTTTTTTGATAGCTCTGTATGATGATTTTGGACTTAGGAGTATGTCCGGATAGTGATTTGGAGGTCTGTAGTTGATTTTGGCTTGAATTGGCGAAAGTTGGGAAATTAGAAGTTTGGAGAGTTGAGAAGTTTGACCAAGAGTTGACTTTGTAGTTAACGGACTCGGATTTTGATTTCAGAAGCTGGGCCATTCATGAATTGTGTGCACAATTTGAGGTCAATCGAAGTTGATTTGATAGGTTTCGGCATCGATTATAGAAGTTAGAATTCCTTAGTTTTTATTAGGCTTGAATTGGGGTACGATTCATATTTTTGATGTTGTTAGATGTGATTTAAGGCCTCGACTAAGTTTGTATTATATTTTAGAACTTGTTGTTATGTTTGGTTGAGGTCCCGGGGGCCTCGGGTGGATTCCAGATGGGTAACGGATCAAAAGTTGGACTTGATGTATTGCTGAGATTTTTGTCTTCTGGTGTGATCGTACCTGCGAGGAGATTAGCCGCAAGTGCGAAGCCGTAGGTGCGGCTGAAGTAGTGCAGTGGGGCTGGCCTGGGGTGTGTTTCAGGTGCGAGGAATATTCTGCATCTGCGAGCCCGCAGATGCAAACAATGCTCAGCAGATACGGAGAATGGGTAAGTGAAGCTAGCTTCGCAAAAGCGGACGGTTGGGCGCAAAGGCGCTTCCTTAGGTGCTGATCTTGGATCGCAGGTGCGAACCTTGTGGACTTAAGTGAATTCCACAGAATTGGAGTTTTTATTGCAAAAGCGACTTCGCAGGTGCGGAGTTTGGGGCCACATAAGCGAAAGGACTTGGACAGTGTATAAATTCAAGGGTTCCGAGATTTTAATCATTTTGGACTTTGCAAGTTCGGATTAAGGCGATTTTTGAGAGGGGTTTCGAGTGATTTCTTGAGGTAAGCCACTTTTGATCATTTTTATTCAATAATATTAATTACCCATTGAATTTCCCACCTAGTTTATGTATTTTTAAGGTGGAATTTTGGGAGTTTTGGGCTAAGAATTTGAGAGTACATTTTTGGGATTTGAGTGATGATTTGGTATCAGAATTTGGTAAATTTGGTATGGATGGACTTGTGGTTGAATGTGTGCTCATATTTACTAACTTTCAATCGATTCCGAGACGTGGGCCCAAGGTTGACTTTTGACTTTTGATTATGTAATTAGCATTTTCATATGGAATTGATTCCTATAGCTTGTGTTGATTGTATCGAGTTGTTTGTGGCTAGATTCTAGGCGTTCGGTGGCCGATTCGCGAGGCAAGGGCTTATTAGAGTAGAGATTTGTAGGGTTTGAGGTAAGTAACACTTCTAAACTTAGTTTTCATGATATGAATCCCAGAATTATGTGTTATGTGATTGGTGTTGAGGTGATGCACATGCTGGGTGACGGGCGTGCACCGTAGAAATTATGATCCAGTTGATTTCATGGTACTGTGTCATCATCAGAACTTGTAGCCATTTATGTGATCTCTATGTGTTAGAGTAATTGAGTTGTAGATTCATATTAGAAATCATATAAGGCTATATGCTAATCATGTTGAGACCCACTGTGGTCATTTATGCTTTTAATTTATTTGCTTAGATGGAAATTTTGTACTGAGTCACATCCATCATTTGCATATCATATCTCAGTCTCTGTTACTATTATTGTTATGTTATATATCATTGTTTGGGATAATTTTCATGAGATTTGTGATCCTGAGAGACTGGATAGATTGATGACTGAGTTGGGGCCGTAGAGTCGTGTTGTGAGTGAGATTTTGGATCCGGTTGCATGCCGTAACAAGCTTTATGGCTATATGTGGATCGGGTTGCAGGCCGCAATAGGTGTTATGGCTATATGTGGATCGGGTTTCACACCGCAGTAGGCGTTATGGCTATATGTGGATCGCGTTACACGTCACAACAGGCCTTATGGCTATATATGGATAGGGCTGCACACCGCAACAAGCCTTATAGGCTTTATTATTATTGATGGGATTGGGCTGTACGTCGCAGCAGACATCGTACAGGGCTGAGTGACTGAGTGTGACGAATGAGAATTGAGACAGTCAGATTGAGTACTCTGAGAGTATGAGTACGTGAGTTTTTCATTATGTTGCATCACATACAGTATACATATTGGCTTGTAGATATAGAAATGGCATATTCCTCATATCAGTCACACTTGGCATATTTTATCTGTGTTGAGCTTAACTGTTAAACGGATAATGAGTTTTCTTGGAGATATTATTGCCATATCCTTGTCATTTCTGCACTATTAAACTCTGTATTTGTATTGTATTGGCTGAGCTCGTCATTCCTTTTAGCCCAAAGGTTAGTCTTGTTAGTTATTGAGCTAGTTGTACTCACGCTACACTCTGCACTTCGTGTGCAGATCCAGGTATTTTCGGGCCCGGTGGTTACTCATCTTGGAGTTTTTATCCGTTCGGAGATTATCGAGGTAGCTGTTTGGCGTCCGCAGACCTTGACTCTCATCTTCTATCTCTCAGTTTTACTTATATTGTTCTACCTTCTTAGACAATATTTCAGCCAATGTTATTATATAAATTCTCATGTACTCAGTGACATCCTGACTTTGGGAAAGTTGTATTCGAGTTGTAGTTGTTCATATCGGCTATTATGAGAGTTATTTCTGTTAAAATTACTTCATCTTATTTTTAATATAAAAATGCATAGTTTTACTGTGATTGTCGACTTGCTTAGTTATGTGATAGGCGCCATGAAGAAATGTTACGTTTTGGTTCGTGACGAGTTGATATCATAGCCTAGGTTACATAGGTCTCACAGGTTCAGTATAGTCTTGCAGATCTATATAGAGACGTCTGTGCTTATCTTCGAGAGGCTGTCGAACCCTTAAGAAAACTTCACATTCTTGTATTTGTCTCGTGCGGATGACCATCAGTACTATCATCTAGGGCCAGGAGAGGCTGAGGTCGCAATAGAGGGTGAGGTGCACCTCGTATAACAACTAGAGTAGCACATGTAGACCCACCAGTTGCTCCAGCTCAAGGGAAAATTCCAGATGTGGTTAAGCCGGTGGGACCAGCTCAAGCACCAGCTGGTGGTTGATATTGCTCAGTGGCTAAATTTGGTCCGTAGTCAGGAGCATGAGGAGGGGGAGGCCAAGAAGCCTCGTGGTTCGGGTGGTTTCAGCGGTGTTCCTTCTTGGAGACGGTCCTACCACAGCAGGGGTCGTCCTTATAGGCCCGCTCAGATGGCTAATCTAGTTCATTATGGTGCATCAGCTAGCCATGGTTCATACAGTGCTCGTCCGGGTCAGTCATCTCTTAGTGCTCTCCCAGCTTAGAGTTTATCTCGTGCTCTTTTAGTTTAGGGTTCATCTGCACCAGGTTCTTCTAGAGGTTATTTTGATTCTCGGGGTCAGATTCAGTACACACCACCATTGACAGATCGGGGTTGCTACGAGTGTGGGGAGCTTGGATATGTGAGGAGGTGTTGTCCTCGTCTCTAAGGAGGTCCAGTTCAGCAGAGAGATCAAGCTATGACTTCTGCACCAGTCACTACACCACCCGTGCAGCCAGCTCGGGGTGGGGCTCAGGTAGCTAGAGGCCATCTTAAAGGGGGAAGCCGATCAGGTGGCGGTCAGGCTCGATTCTATGTTATTCCTGCCAGGTTAGAGGCCGTTGTTTCAGACACAATGATCATATGTATTGTATCAGTATTTCACAAGGATGCTTCTATATTATTTGACCCTGGTTCCACTTATTCGTATGTATCATCATATTTTGCTCGTTATTTGGATATGCCCCGTGAGTCCTTAGTCTCACCTATTCATGTATCTACGTCGGTAGGCGATACTATTGTTGTGGACCGTGTGTACTGGTCATGTGTTATGACCATTAGAGGATTGAAGACTAGATTTGATCTCTTAATACTTAGTATGGTTGATTTCGACATGATTTTGGGTATGAACTGGTTGTCTTCGTGTCATGCTATTCTATATCGTCATGCTAAGACCGTGACATTGGCGATGTAGGGGTTGCCAAGGATCAAGTGGAGAGGTTCTCTAGATAATGTTCCTAGCAGGATGATTTCATATTTGAAGGCCCAACGAATGGCTGGGAATGGGTGTTTGTCATATTTGTCCTTTGTGAGAGATGTTGGTGCAGCTACTCCTACTATTAGTTTTGTCCCGATACTGCGAGACCTTTTGGATGTGTTTTCTACAAACCTGCCGAGCATGCCACCTGACGGGGATATTGATTTTGGTATTAACTTCGTGTCGGGCACTCAGCCAATCTCTATTCCTCCGTATTGTATGGAACCGACAAAGTTGAAAAAATTGAAGGAACAGTTTCAGGAGCTTCTTGATAAGAGGTTTATTAGGCCTAGTGTGTTGCCTTGGGGTGCACCGGTTTTGCTTGTGAAGAAGAAGGATAGTACTATGTAGATGTGCATCGACTATTGGTAGTTGAACAAAGTTACATTCATGAACAAGCATCATTTGCCACGCATTGATGATTTATTTGACTAGCTTCAGGGAGCGAGGGTGTTCTCTAAAAGTTAATTGAGGTCTGGGTATCACCAGTTGAAGATTCGGGACTCGGATATTCTGAAAACAGCATTCAGGACATGTTATGGTCACTATACGTTCCTTGTGATGTCTTTTGGGTTGACTATCGCCCCAGAAGCATTCATGTATCTAATGAACAATGTATTTTAGCCATATCTTGGATCGTTTGTCATAGTGTTTCTTGACGATATCCTAGTGCACTCATCTGGCTAGGAGGAGCATGCACAATATTTGAGGATTGTACTACACAGGTTGAGGGAGGAGAAACTTTATGCTAAGTTCTTCAAGTGTGAGTTTTGGCTCCGTTCGGTAGCGTTCTTGGGGAACATGGTGTCTAGTGAGGGGATTAAGGTGGATCCAAAGAAGATAGATGCAGTTCAGAGTTGGCCCAGACCGTCTTAAGTTACTAGGACTTAGAGTTTTCTCAGCTTGACCGGATATTATCGTTGCTTTGTGGAGGGTTTCTCGTCCATTGCATTGCCTTTGACCAGGTTGACCCAGAAGGGTACTCTATTCAGGTGGTCGAATGAGTGTGAGGAGAGATTTCAGAAGCTCAAGGTTGCCTTAACCACAACTCTAGTTCTAGTTTTGCCTTCAGCTTCAGGCTCTTATATAGTATATTGTGATGCTTCTCAGATTGGTATTGGGTGTGTCTTGATGTAGGAGGGCAGAGTGATTGCTTATGATCCGCGCCAATTGAAGCCCCATGAGAAGAACTACCCTGTTCATGATTTGGAGTTGACAGCCATCGTTCATGCATTGAAGATTTTGAGGCATTATCTTTACGTTTTGTCTTGTGAGGTATTTACGGGTCATCAGAGTATCCAACGCTTGTTCAAATAAAAGGATCTAAATTTGAGGCATCGAAGATGGTTGGAGCTGCTAAAGGACTATGATATTACCATTCTGTATCATTCCGGGAAGGCCAATGTGGCAGCCGATGCCTTGAGTAGGAAGGCAATGAGTATGGGTTGCCTTGCTTTTATTCATGTTGCTGAGAGACCACTTGCATCAGATATTCAAGCCCTGGCCAATCAGTTCATGAGATTATATGATTCGGAGCCTAGTCGGGTTCCAGCTTGTGTGGTTTCTCGTTCTTCCTTATATGATCTCATCAGAGAGCGTCAGTATGATGATCCCCATTTGCTTATTCTTAAGGACACGGTTAAGCACGGTGATTCCAAGGAGGCTGATATTGGGGATGATGGGGTGTTGAGGATGCAGGGTCGGATCTGTGTACCCAATGTAGATAGGCTACATGAGTTGTTTCTTGAGTAGGCCCACAATTCGCGGTATTGCATTCATCCGGGTGCCGCAAAGATGTATCAGGACTTGAGGCAGCACTATTAGTGGAGGAGGATGAAGAAGGATATAGTGGGGTTTGTAGCTCGGTGCCTAAATTGTCAGCATGTGAAGTACGAGCATCAGAGACCGATTGGATTGCATCAGAGGCTTGAGATTCCGAAGTGGAAATAAGAGCATATCACCATGGATTTTGTAGTTGGGCTCCCATGGTCTTCGAGGAAGTTTGATTTTATTTGGGTGATTGTGGATCGGTTGACCAAGTCAGCGCACTTCATTCGAGTTGGGACTACTTATTCTTCGGAGCGGATGGTTGAGATCTTCATCCGCGAGATTGTTTGCCTTCATGATGTGTCGCTGTCCATAATTTCATCTCTGGGCACGAAAATTACATCGTAGTTTTGGAGAGCAGTGCAGCGAGAGTTAGGTACACGGGTTGAGTTGAGTACACTATTCCACCCTTAGACGTACGGATAGTCTAAGCACACTATTCAGATATTGGAGGATATTCTACGTGCTTGTGTCATGGATTTCGGGGGTTCTTGGGATCAGTTTTTGCCACTTGCAGAGTTTTCCAACAAAAATAGCTACCAATCGAGCATTCAGATGGCTCCGTATGAGGCTTTGTATGGTAGACGGTCTCGGTATCTGGTAGGTTGGTTTGAGTCGGGTGAGGCTATGCTATTGGGTATTGACTTGGTTCAAGATGCTTTGGACAAGGTTGAGTTGATTCAGGATCGGCTTCGCACAACGCATTCTAGACAGAAGAGCTACACCGATTGTAAGGTTCGTAATGTTGCTTACATGGTTGGGGAGAAGGTACTACTCAGAGTTTTACCCATAAAGGGTGTTATGAGGTTCAGGAAAAAGGGCAAGTTGAGCCCTCGGTATATTGGGCCTTTTGAGGTTCTTGAGAGGATGGAAGAGGTGGCTTATAGGCTTGCATTTCCACCTAGTCTATCGAGTTTTCATCCAGTGTTTCATGTTTCCATGCTTCGGAAGTATGTCGGCGATCATGCCCATGTTTTGGACTTCAACAAGGTTCAGTTGAATGGTGATTTGACTTATGATGTGGAGTCGGTGGCCATTTTGGATCTGCAGGTTCGAAAGTTGAAGTCAAAGAACATAGCTTCGGTGAAGGTATAATGGAGAGGTCAACCTGTCGAGGAGGCTACTTGGGAGACCGAGCGGGAGATGCGGAGCAGATATCCACACCTATTTAAAACTCCAGGTATGATTCTAGACCCGTTCGAGGATGAACGTTTGTTTAAGAAGGGGAGGATGTAAGGAGCCGGCCAGTCGTTTTGAGTGTTGTAGCCTCGTTCCCCCATTTACTGCTTATTCTATGCCAAATTGTGTGTTATGTAACTTTCCGGGGTAATTAGTTTGGTTGCGGGGATGTTTCGGAATGAATCGGGACACTTAGTCCCAAGGTTAGATGCCTAAGTTGAAGGAGTTGACCGGATATTGATGATAGTAGGCTATAATTGCGTATTTTAGTTGCTTGTTGCACTCTAATTTACTAGACTTTATTCATGTTTGAGCTTTAATTGATAGTGGTTTGCACTTATTGCATGTTTTATGCCTTGAAGGAGTGATTCCGAGCCATATAGATGTTATAGAATGAATCGAGCTATTTGGAGCTTTGAAGTCTGAGTAAAGGCCCAAAGGATTAAGTCGGGATCGTGTTCGAGGGTCGAGGACTAAGTCTGGATGTCAAAACTCACGCAAAATCTATACTCTGAGAAATCCTCACTGCCATGGTGCGCGGGGTGGCGCGGCTGTACAAATCACTGCTGACTGTCAAAATTAGCTCTCTGGATTTCCCCACTAATGCCCCACATGGCGCGTCACACCATACGACACGCCTGTGCAATATTTACATAGTCAAAATCGAATTTCAGCTAGGAGAAGGTGGTTTCTTCTAGGCCCGACCCTACTTGGTATTAATATATGGAAAACCGTCATCTTCTGGACTTTTGACACATATTCGACCTAAGGAGGCTAATGAGGAGTTGGAAGAACACGAGCATGAGGATTTCATTATTCCTTCCTCACTCAAGATCCGAGTTTGGATTGAACTTATGTTCCTATACTTTAACTTTATTTGTGATGAATTTTTCCATATCTATATAGTAGTTCTCTTTAGGGTTTCATGGATTTGGTCTATTGATGATTGCTTATGGACTATAACTCTAGTTTTATGCATTGAATCATTTTGAATGATTTAATTGTTGCATCTATATTCACTTGTTCATGTAATCGAGAAGGGCATAACTTGTGATATCTTTGCATGATATTGTTGGTTGAGTTCATTAATTCTTCTTAGTAATTAAAAGAGGCTAGTTGAATCATTGATTAAACCAAGTTAGGAGGATAATCGAGAGAGGTTCTCCTAAAGACCAATCCACTACGCATTCTTTCATATCTTCACATGCTTAAATTGGTTCATCTTGTGAGGTTAAGACTTAATCGAGAGAGAAGTTTTTGCCTAACGTTTGAAGTAATAATTGAGTGAATTCGAGAGACTCACTTGAGCATTAGAAGTGAATTTTCTAGAGTTAGATCACGAACAATTATCCTACACCTATCCTATCAATCCCTAATATTCTCCCATTGATAACTTCCTTGATAATCTTTGTTGCGATTGTCATTAGTCAATAGCTTTAGATTCTTAGTTAATTGTAGTTAGAAATAATAGAAATCTCAATTGTTGATCATCTTGGATAGCGATCAAGATAAAAACTACAAGAACATTGTTGAAATCTAATCCATATGGATACGATATTATACTATACTATATTTGACAAGCGAGCATAATTTAAGTGTATGTTTCGAGCTTGTCAAATTTGGGACCGTTGCTGGGGATTGGCAATCAATAGTGTTTGAAATAGTTTTTGGTGCTAATTTTATTTTTTTAGGTTTTAGTTTTTCTTTCTTTTCTTTTCTTTTTTCTTTTCTATTTTATTTTCGTTATTAGTTAACTTCTTTTCAAGATATGTTTTGTAGTACCAAACAAGTTGGCGAAGATACTAGAGATTTTGAACTCTAAATGTTGTGAAGATTGAGTACAACCAGCCTAAGAAAATGGTTGAAGAGTTACCAGCAGAACATTATTAGCGGTCTTCTATGTATTTTAAATGCGGTGGAAATCATTTATGGGTTGACTGTCAAGGAGGTATGTATTCTTCCTATGGTTCGTTTGAGCAGTCTCACTCTATTTCTAGTTCGTACATGTATGACGATTCATATGGGCATAAATCTGACTCTGGTTGGGATGAATACCCTTATTATGACTGGAATAAGAGCAAAGTGAGACAACCACCTCAAGAGGAGAATGGTAGTATAGAAATGCTTATGCATAGGTTCATGAATAGTGTTGAAGAAAGTTTTATGCAAAATGATGAAGCTATTACGAACCTAACAACGCGAGTGAGTCAATTAGTAAGTATACATTTAGAAATCTCATTGTGTTGTGATGGTGAATATATGGAGGAGATACCTTGTGAGAACGAGCCTACTCAAGAGGATGAGCATCCATATGGAGAGCTTTCCACTTTTCAAGAGGACTTTGATTCAAATAAGATGATTGAAAATAAGGCTGTGGTTGAGTGTGAAGTAACGGAGGAAGAGTTCAAATCCCCATCCACCTTTCCACATTTGCAACCTTTAGTAGAAGAGAATGAGAAACAAATGATCTTGGACATACCAGAGGAATATTCACTTGACCTTTCTTCTTTGTTTTCTTATTCTAACCTTGATCACGTGGATTTTATTTTTCTGGACTTACAGGAATATGTATAGATTGATCCTATGAAAGATTGCATAAACAAATTAAGGATCATCATGAACGAGTAATTCACTGCTCAAGATGAGGACAAGAAAGAAAGTAAAAAGTGGGTCTTGCAGGTATCCTCAGAAGAATTGGGCTTAATGAGCTCCACAAAAATCCCAAGGAGCGAAAATGAGAAATGAGTTTACAATTACGGGTGGAGTTCATAAATTCTCGGAAAGGAAGAAACTTCAGGGAAGTTTTCTTTACCTTATGCTTTTTAATTGTGTGTCATGGGGACATGCCACGACTTAAAGTGTGGGGTGGGGGATATGTTGTATGTATGCATGTATATTAGTTTTAGTTTTTTTATTTTTGTTAGTTTTATTAGTTAGAGATAGAAAAATAATTTAAAAAAAACATAATAATTGAAAAACATTTACAATTTTCGATTTTTCCTAACGATGGATATCATCGACGGGTTTCTTGAGGGAAAAATGTCGAAAGACAAAAACAAAAAGATTTTCTTTTTTTAGTTAGTGTAATAATTTCCCCCTTAGATTTTTTTCTGTCACTATTCTTTTCCAACGGTTTTGTTTGAACCGGGTGTAGTTAGTTTTTATTTTTATTATTGGTGGAAAAGCTTATGCTTTGATTTGAATTGAAAATAATATATCTTAACTTTATTATACCTTAATAATAGTGAGTACTTTAGTTGTGATGCTTAGGCTCAGTTTTTGACTCTTGTATAAGTACCTTAAATTGTATGATCTTAACTTTGCTTAACTGGTTTGACTAGAGTGTCTTGATAATCCAATCCTAAGTGAGTTATGTGCCATATGTGTGTCTGAGGTCTTGTGTTATTTTGTGCATTGCATTTGATGTCTATAACTTGCCTCGTGTGTTTACAAAGCGAAATAGTAGTTTTATTCAGTTTTGGAAGTGATTTAGGTGTTTCTTTGTTGAGCCAGATATATGCTTTTACCCACCTAATTGTTATGTATCATAGTTAACCCCTTTGAGCATGTAATCTTGTTTCTTTAGCAACCACGTTATAGGCATTACCCATTTGTTTGAATTAACCATCTATTTGAACCATTTACCTTTCGTGAGCACTTGAATTTGTTATGAACTTTGTAAAAGATAAAGTGTGGGGTTTTGGTTTGACTTTTGAGTGGAACTACTGAAATGATGAGAAAGGTGCACTGTTTGAAAAAGTAAGAGCCACTTGAATTGAAAAAAAAAAGTAGTTGTATTGTTGTGAAGAAAATATAGTAGTTGATATTAGTAATTCTTGATGTAATTGTGCTTAAAAAGAAGAGAGTTGATATATATTGATGTGAAGGTGGAGTTATGGTTTGACATAAGTGTGGGATTTTGAGCAATGAAATGTATGTATTAAAGTGCTCAGGGAGGTGTATTCACTCTTATATCTAAATATATCCTGCCCATTCCGCAACCTACATTATAACCAATTAAAGTCCCATTTGAGCATTGACTCAATGAGCTCAATTACTAGAGTAGTACGCTACGGGCAAGCCTATGGTACGTCTTTTGTGGCATATGAATGTTGTTTCTGAGAGTGAGAGAATTCTTTCTATCTTGAGTTCCAAATTGTTCTTAAATTTTATTGTGTGTGAAACTACTCTCTAATGTAGTGTGAGGGCACTTGATTCATGAAGGAAAGGTAATGCTTGACCTCTGTGTTAGAGTAAGTGAGCGAGTTATAAATAATGCGTGGTGCTTTTGAGTCAATGTTTGAGGCTAGGATGTTACGGTATTGTGCTTAATCTTTTTTAAATATTCTTGGTGTGATGAATTATTAGAGTTGTTGAAAAAAAAGGTCGTGTCTATATGAAGTGTAGTTTGATTGCTCGAGGACGAGCAACGGTTTAAGTGTGGGGTGTTGATGGTAGGCTATAATTGCGTATTTTAATCGCTTGTTGCACTCTAATTAACTGAACTTTATTCATGTTTGAGCCTTAATTGATAGTGTTTTGCACTTATTGTGTGTTTTATGCCTTGTAGGAGTGATTCCTAGCTTTGTAGATGTTAAGTAATAAATTCGAGCTATTTGGAGCTTTGAAGTTTAAGTAAAAGCTAGTATTCGGGGGTCGAGGACCAAGTCTGGAAGTCAAAACGCACAAAAAATCCGTACTCTGAGAAATCCTCACTGCCGCAGTGCGTCAGGCACCGCGGCTATACAAATCTCTGCTGCCTGTCAGAATTAGCTCTCTGGATTTCCCCACTAATGCCCCACATGGCATGTCTCCCCATGCGGCACGCCAGTGCAATGTTTAGAGAGTGAAAATCCAATTTTGGCTAGGAGAAGGTGGTTTCGTCTAGGCCCGAACCTACTTGGTATAAATACATAGAAAACATTATTTTATCAACTTTTTGACACATATTCGACCTAAAGAGACTAAGGAGGAGTTGGAAGAACACGAGCATGAGGATTTAATCATTCCTTCCTCACTCAAGATCCGAGTTTGGATTGAATTTATGTTTAGGGTTTGATGGATTTGGTATATTGATGATTGTTTATGGATTATAACTCTAGTTTTTTTGCATTGAATCATTTTGGATGATTTAATTATTGCATGTATATTCACTTGTTCATGTAATCGAGAGAGGCTTAACTTGTGATATCTTTTCATGATATTGTTGGTTGAGTTCATTAATTCTTCTTAGTAATCGAAAGAGGCTAGTTGAATAGCTGATTAAACCTAGATAGGAGGATAATCGAGAGAGGTTCTCCTAAAGACCAATCCATTACGCATTCTTGCATATCTTCACGTGCTTAAATTGGTTCATCTTGTGAGGTTAAGACTTAATTGAGAGAGAAGTTTTTGCCTAACATTTGAAGTAATAATTGAGTGAGTTTGAGAGACTCACTTGAACATTAGAAGTGAATTTTCTAGAGTTAGATCACGAACAATTATCCTACACCAATCCTATCAACCCCTATATTCTCTCATTGATAACTTCATTGCTTATCTTTGTTGCCATTGTCATTAGTCAATAGCTTTAGATTCTTAGTTAATTGTAGTTAAAAATCATAGAAATCTCAATTATTGATCATTTTGGATAGCAATCAAGCTAGAAACTACAAGAACAATGTTTAAATCCAATCCTTGTGGATATGGTATTATACGATGTAATATTTGACTAGCGAGCATAATTTAAGTGTGTGTTTCGAGCTCGTCAATTGACTTATGTGTAAATGGCCCTGGAATGAAATTTTGATTGTTCTTATAGCTCAGTATGGTGTATGGTGATTTTGGACTTAGGAGTGTGTCCGGATAGTGATTTGGAGGTTCGTAGTTGATTTTGGCTTGAATGGGCGAAAGTTGGGAAATTAGAAGTTTGGAGAGTTGAGAAGTTTGATAGAGAGTTGACTTAGTAAATAACGAACTTAGATTTTGATTTCGGAAGTTGGAATAGGTCTGTTGTATAATTCATGACTTGTGTTCAAAAGTTGAGGTCAATCGAAGTTGATTTGATAGGTTTCGGCATCGATTGTAGAAGTTGGAATTCCTTCATTTTCATTAGGCTTGAATTGGGGTGCGATTTGTGTTTTTGATGTTGTTTGATGTGATTTGAGGCCTCGACTATGTTCGTATCGTGTTTTAGTACTTGTTGTTATGTTTGGTTCATGTCCCGACAGTCTCGGGTGGATTCCAGATAGTTAATGGATAAAACGTTGGACTTGAAGCATTGCTGAGATTTTTGGCTTCTGATGTGATCGCACATGTGAGGGGATTAGCCGCAGGTGCGTCTCTGCATGTGTGGCCGAAGTGGCACAGAAGTGGAGCTGGGGCTAGCCTGGGCTGTGATGCAGGTGCGAGGAATCTTCCGTATCTGCGAGCCCGCAGATGGGAACAAGGCTTCGCAGATGCGGAGAATGGGTAAGTGAAGCTGGCTTCATAGAAGCGGATGGCTAGGTGCAGAAGCATTTCTGCAGGTGCGGATCTTGGAGCTCAGGTGCGAACCTTGTAGACTTAAGTGAATTCCGCAGAAGCGGAGCTTTTATCGCAAAATTGATTCCACAAGTATGGAGTTTGGGGCCGTAGAAGTGATAGGACCTGGGCAATGTTTAAATTCAAGGGTTCTGAGATTTTAATTTGGGGATTTTGGGCTAGGGATTGAAGAGTAAAATTTAGGGATTTGAGCGACGATTTGGTGTCGTAATTTGGTATGGTTGGACTCGTGGTTGAATGGGTGTTCGGATTTTGTAACTTCTATTGGATTCCGAGACGCGCGCCTGGGGTTGACTTTTGAATTAACCTTTTTACTTTTGATTAAGAACTTAGCATTTTCATATGGAATTGATTCTTATAGCTTGTGTTGATTGGATCGAGTTGTTTGTGGCTAGATTCGAGGCGTTCGGAGGCCGATTCGCGAGGCAAGGGCTTATTAAAGTAGATATTTTCATGGTTTGAGGTAAGTAACACTTCTAAACTTGGTTCTGAGGGTACAAATCCATGAATTATGTGTTATGTGATTGGTGTTGAGGTGACGCACATGCTGGGTGACGAGCGTGTGGGCGTGCACAGTAGAAATTATGATCCAGTTGATTTCGTGGTATTGTGTCATCATCAGACCTTGTAGCCATTCATGTAATCTCTATGTGTTAGAGTAATTGAGTTGTAGATTCATGTTAGAAATCATGTTAGGCTATATGCTAATGCTGTTGAGATCCACTGTGGTCATTTCTGCTATAAAATTACTCAGTCACATTCATTATTTGCATATCATACCTTAGTCTGTGTTATTATTATTGTTATGTTATATATCATTGTTTAGGACAATTGGCAAGAGATTTGTGAGCTCGAGAGACTGGAGAGATTGATGACTGAATTGGAGCCCGTGAGGCGTGCTCTGTGTGAGATTGTGGATCGGGTTGCACGTCGCAACAGGCCTTATGGCTATATGTGGATCGGGTTGCATGCCACAACATGCCTTATGACTACATAAGGGTCGGGTTGCATGCCGCAATAGGCCTTATGGCTATATGTGTATCGGGTTGCACGCCGCAACAGGCCTTCTAGCTATATATGTATCGAGTTGCACGCTGCAACAGGCCTTATAGACTTTATTACTATTGATGGGATAGGTCTCCACGCCACAGCAGGCATCGTACAGTGCTGAGTAACTAAGTGTGACGAGCGAGAATTGAGACAGTCGTATTGATTACTATGAGAGTGTGAGTACGTGAGGTTTTCATTGTATTGCATCACATACAGTATGCATATTGCCATATAGATATAGAGATGTCATATTCCTCATATCAGTCACACTTGGCATATTTATCTATGTTGAGCTTAACTATTAAACCTGAAAGAATGTCTACATTACTGTACTGTGTACGAACAGATAATGAGTTTTCATGGAGATATTATTGCCCTATTGTAAGGCCCCATAAAAGTTTGCCAAGGAATTTAAGGTCTCGTCATGGTTAAAACTTTTTGGGTTAAAGAATGCACTAAGGAGTTGATGACAATTTTGGTAGAAGAAAGCAATTATGCGGTATGTTTCGCGACCGCAGAATCGGTTCGCGGGCCGCACTTATGTCACAAAAATAAACCTTAGAAAAGATTCTTTGGACGATTTTGCGACCGCATAAGTGGTCTGCGGACCGCATACCTGTCGCAAACTGGTCTAGAGCAACCTAGTTTTTGGCATCACTTTCGCGGTCCATTATGCGGATCGCATACTTGTTCAGCGGTCAATTCTGCTATCGCAGACCTGAGATCGGAGGGTCTATTTTTTGACTTTTATAACCCGACCCCATTTTGTTAAATAACTTTTGGGGTTTATTTTTGGGTGATTATCTGATATTTTAAGAGAGAAGTGAGAGTTTTCTAGGGAGAGTAAGAAGCTCAAGTTCTTTGTTTATTAAGATCTTGTCCAAGCTTTGAAATCCAAGAAGGAAATCTCACAAGATCTTCACTCAAGAGGTAAGGTTCCATACCCTAGTTTTCAATTTCGAATTTGGGTAAAAGATGGTTGATTGAGAGTATGATTCTTGGGTGTAAGAGTATTATTTATACATACATGTAACAATAAGCTTGCAGACCCGCTCTCTGACTCCAACTACCGAGCCATGCTGAACCAGATATCATGACAGCCCCTCAATGAGCTTGCAGACCCGCTCTCTGACTGTAGAAACCAAAGCAGTGCATGTCAGGACAAATCGCTGAATTAAATAGCATACTCTAACACCAACATAGTGCCCCGACGCAACTGTTAAAACTCCACGCGCCACGTTTCCCGAAGGGTTTGGGGAACAAACTCTCTCAAGATCACCTCTGAAAACTGAGTCCATGAAAGTGAAGCTGCATCGGCCGGACTACCCAACTCATACACTTACCACTACTGCTATGCCACTCCCTTAAGCTGGAACATAGTAAATGCAACCCCACTCGTCTCCACAACACCCATAGTACGGGGAATACGGTAGCAGTCCCCTAGGAACCTATGCGTATCCTCTAAATCCAGACAACTGAAAGTAGGAGGGTAGTACTTCTTGAACCTTGCAACTCTGAGCTATTCTTCCTCAGATGTTCTTGCCCTAACCACGGGCTGAACTAGGGTAACAAGCTGTATCGGCATGACACCTGTAAGCTGACCGATGTGAACTTGCTGCTCTTGAGTACGGGCGGCGGGAGTCTGTGCTCCTCCACCAGCCTGTGAAGTAGCTGGTGTAACCAGAATCAACCCTGCCTGAGCCAATGTACCAAACATGCCCAGGAACTATGCTAAAGTCTCCTAAAGTCCTGGGGTAGCATCAGGCGCCTTCGGTGCCTGTCCCCAATTGGAGCTACTAGCGGCTCCTCAATTGTCGCTCTGATAGTTTCTCTAGCTGCGATATGTGCTCCTCCTCGACACCTGCCTCTGCCTCTACTCCAGCCCCAAGTAATACCGGATATGGAGGCAGCGTCGCCGGTAACTACAGCTTGTTTCCTCACCATTTGTGAGAGAATAGAATGACAAAGGTTCAAACTCTAAGGTCAACAAACTCTCACGATAGGAATGAAAGAAGTGAAACTGTCTTAATAATTTTGTAGCCTCCTGATGATAAGTACAGATATCTCTGTACTGATCCGAAAATGTCTAATCTATTCTTCCTCAGATGTTTTTGCCCTAACCACGGGCTGAACTGGGGTAACAAGCTGTGTCGGCATGACACATGTATGCTGACTGACGTGAACTCGCTGCTCTTGAGTATGGGCGGCGGGAGTCTAGGCTCCTTCCCCTTGTCTGTGAAGTAACTGGTGTAACCAGAATCAACCTTGCCTGAGCCAATGTACCAAACAAGCCCAAGAACTATGCTAACGTCTTCTGAAGTCCTAGGGTAGCATTAGGCGCCTTCGGTGCCTGTCCCCAATCGGAGCTACTGGAGGCTCCTTAATTGTCGCTCTAATAGTTTCTCTAGCTGTGGTATGTGCTCCTCCTCGACACATACCTCTGCCTCTACCCCATCCCCTAGCAATACCGGCTATGGGGGTAGTGTCGTCGGTAAATGTATCTTGTTTCCTCACCATTTTTGAGAGAATAGAATGACAAAGGTTCAAACTCGGAGGACAACAAACTCTTACGTTAGGAATGAAAGAATTGAAAATGTCCTAATAATTTTGTAGCCTCCCGATGATAAGTACAGACATCTTCGTACTGATATGGAAGACTATACTAAACTCGCTTATGACTCGTAGCACCTATAATCCTAAAGATCCGGTACCAATTTATCACGCCTCAAATTTTCCTCCATAGGATATCATGACGGCACCTAGTCTCCAAGACTAGGTAAGCCTAACACTTACTAAATTAAAGACATAACTTAATGTCACGACCCAAATCGGAGGGCCAAGATGGACACCCGGTGCCTTATTCAACCGAGTACTAATATAACGTATCTTTCTTATCACACCATCATGGGTAAATGGGCAAGAAGAGCCGCCATGAGATAACCAGAATAAAACATAAGGGAATACTAGACATATGACGACCCAACATGATATAGAAACTTATACATGTGACATACGGACCTATAAGGCCTACATGATCATTTGTACACTCAAAACATAGCTGACAAGGCCATACAAGTATCCATATACATGATATCTATCTATAAGCCTCTAAGAGTACATAAATGTCATAAAGGAGGGGATAGGTCCTCACCATACCAATCAATACATGTCCAAATCACACTAACCAAATAGGCAACTGCGGATCAAGTGGAGTGAACCAAAACCTTTCGCTGAGCTGATAGCTTACTAGGAGGACTCTCAACCTGTCTATCGGGACCTGCGGGTATGAAACACAGCATCCCCAGGCAAAAGGGATGTCAGTACAACATACAAATAAAGTACCGAGTTTGTAAGGCATGAAGCAGTATATAAAATACATGAAAGAAACATAGAGTAAAGAACTCAACCTGTAAGTCTGAATAGCTCTGTGAATCATGAAATATTTATAATGTCATGCATATGCATATAAATGTCACATCATGCATAGGTATATGCATACATAACATCATCAAGCCTCTGAGGGTATCCCATCATATCATCTCGGCCTCTTTGGGCAAAATCATCAACGTATACCAGCTAATCAGGTGGTGGTGCTATATAACACCATAATCTTTCCTAAGACCCCATATACATATAATATACATGTATATAATGCCATCTTATCATGGGTCAATGTACATGTATAAATGAATGCAATACATAAGAAGTAATTCAATAAGATCTCTCGGAATGTCATAAGATCAATATGCCCTCGGTTGATATAACGAAATAATATTTATCAACTTAAATATTTTTTGAGACCCATGAACAAATTATATGATAGTAGTACATATGGGGAATCAAGAACATAGGCTACTCTAGTATTTCTAAGAATAGAATTATTTATGAAAGTTGCGTGCTTGCTCGTTTTGTTGTATCATATGGATCATGCCAAAAGAAAACAAGGGATGGCCTTAACATACCTCAAGTCGGCAATTCAACTCAACAACAAGCTTATGACAACTAGCATGCCAAACCTATAACAAAGAAATACGTGTACAACTTAGATGGCACTAGTATACCATGTATCTCAAACGATAACTCGATTCTAAAATAAAACGGGCAATATTTCCCCTGATTTTACTGCTCCCTCAAGCCTATTATAGGCAAGACAACAACACAATACAACCAGTAACTCAAAAGCAACCTAACTACCATTCGGGACCTTTAATACAACCGAAAAAATAAATATACCATAACACACCAAATCAACAAGTTATCAATTAGCCTGAAATTGCAACGATGAGCGACCAACCCACTAGTTGTCTAATGTTATACACACCCTTTATCCTTCCAAACTCCATAAATCATCAGCATAAGAGGCCAACACGAGTGGGCTACAAAACAGTCCGCTAAAAGTGGAATAAATCGAATTCACGGCTCCCGATCACCGTCCCGTGAGTTTTAACTATTGGGAAATGAATTTATCAACCTTCCTTGATATTTAAAAGCTTAAATACATAAAGTAGGCATTTTTTAAACTATGAAGTACCTTCTAAAACTCAAGTTACAAAGAAAAAGAGAGGTGGTATAATGATACTTACGTCGTAGGGATTGTTCTAATCTTATCGCTTCTTGATTTCGTACCCGGGATGTTAATCTTCTTTGAAACCCTTGTAGAGAGCTTAAGGATAGGTTTATGGGGGTTCTCTGTTCGTGTTCTATGAAAAATGAAGAGAAAGACAACTTAAAACCTATATATATCAACTTTTGCAAAGATATAGAGGTGCTAGCTTTGCACCCTAGCAGTAGCCCTTCTTCAGACGCTCATATCTTTTTATTCGGATGCCGTATGAATGAACAATTATGAGTGTTGGAAACTACATTCCAAGACCTTCAATGTGGTATATGAACAGTTATGAGTGCTGAAAACTACATTCCAAGACCGTCAATGTGGTACATAATATGTCCCAAAAAGACCTCTTATAACACACGAAATGTATTGCTCATAAAGCTTCGTTACAAGGCAAATCCTTAGTCGGATTTTTTGCAACTTAAATCCGATTTTTCCCAAACATTATTTTATATAACCAAAAATCATATATAGTCATATTATGACTTTACACTCATTTAAATTATGATTAACAAGTCTTATATTCATTATACGTCTCCTTGGGACACACAAGGTGTAACAAATTCCAAGTATATTGGGAGAAAATCCTAGCTACATTTGACCTAATTTTCAGCTCATTTATAAATGTAACTTGTGATGACCTTCGACAACTTTTGTTCCACAACTCGCTTGACTTCGAAATGTAATACACGACTATCATACGATTAAAATAACTCATAACATAACCTCCTTTTCATGTTAAGCTCCCTATTCTTATCCCAAGAGTACATGTTATAATATCCCCATCTTGTTGACTTTCGACGAAACTTATTTTCTTCAGTTTTCTTAGCTTCTAAGTCTTTCAACCCTCTTGGCACTTGTTATTCATGATCTTAAAGATTTGTATCCTCCAAGGTAACATGATTAACTTACTTTATGTACTTTCAAAGACAATCTCATTTCTAAGCTTACATCAATTGACTTAGGACGTACTCTCACGTACGAAAATATTGGGTGTAACATTTAACCAGGACAACTACTAAGCATGAAACTGAAATTTCAATAGTAAAACCAATGATCCTAGGTGCAATACAGTGGCCCAAAACCAGTAGTACAAGTCATAAACTCTACTGAGTTTGCTAGAAAATCGCTAAATATAAATGTTCGAAATATAATAAAATAGTACAATTACAATTAGAAGTTGACTCTGAGGCCTGCGAACGCGACAACAGGTTTACCTTAAGTGTCCCCAACAATGCTCGACCAGCTAGCTAATACTCAACAATATACGAGACACCTGGATCTGCACAAAAATGTGCAAAAGCGTAGTATGAGTATACCACAGCGGAACCCAGTAAGTATCAAGACTTACTCGGTGAAGTAGTAACGAGGTATAGCCAAGATACCCACTGGATTAAACAACCTGAACAAGTATAAATGTAGAACTAAAAGGACAAAATATCAATATAAATCAAGGCATGATGAAGATAATAATATGATGTTTGTAATAGGGACTAAAAGCAACAATTAACAACGAGACACCACAGGTAATAACACTGTGGAGTAAGATGAACGTAGATCAAATCCGGTGAAACCAAATAAAGTAAAACAAGTACAAAAGAATGGGGGAAATGTCAACAAGAATCACTACCGAGGTACCGCCTGGTAGTCTCAAATCATAAAATGGTTCACAATCTTTCCTTATATCACCACGGGAGACTTTACATTTAGTTTTAAAAATTATTTTTTCTGAAATACCATACCGCATTTTAGTCCACCTTATCACACTACATGGCTTCTAGTAGTTTCCCTACTAGGCATGTGTATCAAGCCCACCTTATTTCACCACATGCGTTTTAACACCCATACTTTATACCACCATATGCGTATCAATAAAAATAATAGCAAGACAGAAACCTCGTCCATACATCATAACAACAACACGATAGAAATCTCGAGCAAACATCATAACAGCAACACGACAGAAACCTCGTGCAAACGTCATAACAATCATCTCAACAATAACATGCGTGCTAAAACATAATAACTCAACAAAATGACTTTCATAATGTGTGCCCATATACCATAATATTTCCGCAAAATAATTTCAATATCAGAACCACGCACAACCCTCCGCTCAACAACACTGAATACAATAACAACAATAATAATATGAGGATACGACAAGTAAATCAACTCAGGAACATCAGAACACGCGAAAACGGTAGAACGAACTCACAAAGGAAGACACAACAGGGAATAATGGTCTTAACAAGAATATCTCAACAAAGAAGAGATAATGTGTAGCAAAGATTCCACAAAAGTATAATTCGACGATAAGAGAGATAACAAGAATCAATGATTCCAACTAAGGATAAGTCAATAATGAAAAGGGATAACAAAACTTCATTTAAGATTGAGCAATTACGGAAGAGATATAGCAAGTTCAACTAAGGATAAGCAATTACGGAAAAGATAATAATAACTCCAATTAAGGATAGACAATTACGGAAAAGATTGCATAGCAATAAAAGAGGCAACAACTTCAGTTAAGGCACATAAGAGTTTAATCGACAATAAGAGTAGAACATAAAGCAATTAGTTACAAATAAGACACATAAGGTTGAATTTAGTAAATGGGAAATTTAACATGACAAAATAACTTCATATCTAATGAACTTATGAATCTAAGAGCCCTAAATGGTCAATTTTTCACAAATAAGCCTAAGCATGTACTCGTCACCTCGTGTACACGGCCTAAGCATGACACAATTAGCCCAAATGACTCAAATCCTAAGGGGTAGTTCCTCCACACAAAGTTAGGCAAGCTACTTAACTCAAAAAATCTAGATCGATACTCTAAAATAACCTTCTCGAGTGAAACAACCTCCGGACGACTCATAAATAAAACTAATAGAAAATAATTTCGGATAATAAAGCTTTAATCTTTAACAAAAACTAAAACGTCAATCCCCGGGCCCGCACCTCGAACCAGATAAAATTCACAAAACCCGAACACCCATTCCGGTACAAGTTTAACCATACCAAAATTATCAATTTCCGACATCAATTCGTCCTTCAAATTATCATTTTACATTTTTGAATGTTTTTCGCAAAATCCTCATTTTTCCCAACTCAAACCACTAATTAAATGATAAAAATAAAGATGAAATCATGAAATACGATAAATTTCATATAAAGAACACTTACCCAAATCTAACACGTGAAGAACCTCTCAAATATCGTCCAAATCCTAAGTCTATAACTCAAAATATGAAGAAAATGGCCAAACCCTCGACTTATATGATTCTGCCCAGGTATAATCGCACCTGCGACATGATTAGCCGCTTTTGCGGTATCGTTCTTGCGACAAAATAACCGCGCCTGCGAAACCCACTGACCAGCTGCCCTCTCGCACCTACAAACATTCTTCCACTTCTGTGCAACCGCATGTGGGCATGCCCAAATTGCTTTTGCGCTCAAGCTCGGCTCGGCGTCCAATATTTTGCTTTTGCAGAGCCATAGATGCACACCAAAGTCCGCATCTGCGAAGGTTGCCAAGCACAACCTTTCATGCTTCTGCTCTTTCATCTTTGCACCTGCACCTAGTTGCCCGCAAGTGCGATCACACCAGAACTCAGCCCAAACCAGCTTCACCCAAAAATGCTCCAATTGATCCGAAGCTCGTCCGAAACTCACCCGAGTCCCTCGGCACCCCGCTCTTATATACCAACAAGTCTTATAACATATCACGGACCTACTCGAGGCCTCAATTCACATCAAACAATGTCAAAACTACGAATCATACCATGAATCGAACTTATAAATTTTCAAATCTTCCAACTTCCAAAACTTGTGCCGAAACATATCAAATCAACCCGGAATGACGTCAAATTTTGCATGCAAGTCCCAATTGACATAATGGAGTTAATCCAACTCTCGGAATCGCATTACGACCCTGATACCACCAAAGTCAACTCTCGGTCAAACCTCTAAACCTTCCAAAACTTTAACTTTTCAATCTTTGCCGAAATGCTTCAATTTACTCTAGGGACCTCCAAATCGAAATCCGGACGCACGCCTAAGTCCAAAATCTCCATACGAAACTATTGGAATCATCAAAATGTCATTTCGGAGTCGTCTACAAAAAATCAAAACTCCTGTCAATTCCTACCACTTAAGCTTCTAAAACAAGAATCCTTCTTCCAAATTGACCCCGAATCATCCGAAAACCGAACTCGACCACACACGCAAGTCATAACACATAATACGAAGCTGCTCGAGACCTTAAGCTGCCAAACGTGACGCTAATTCTCAAAATGACCGGTCGGGTCATTACAGTAATTTTAAGACTTTACTATATATAGATATTTACATCCGCAAAATCTTTTAATACATTAACCTGGCAATTCCAGTAACAAAGTAAGAAATTAAAAGGGATCCTTAAGGGAAGGACTGATCCTTTATATATTAACTATTCTGTTATTGGAAGGTATTGGGAAAGGAATGATCATACAGTATGTTGTACATATATTTAACTCATTTAATAATGGTTAATTGATATGTATATTTCACCTAAAAGAAATTACTTAAACATATAAGTTTGTATAGTTTTGTGTAAAAAAACGATTAAGAAATTTTTACCTATTGTGCAAAAATCAATGCACCAACCTTCAATGTCATACACCATGAAAGCTACAGCACAAAACCCAGGATTAAATCCTACGCTCTTTATTTTGATTCCTAACATAACTTCAAATGGAGTATTACGTCTACTTATTTGTTTTATTTAGAAGTCGCACTTTCAAAACATTTATAGATATGCCAAAATTTAAATAACACACTGTATACGGGTGAAATCGAGCTCGTAGTACATCCTAACCTCCGACATGGTAGGCCGGGCTCGAGACATAGCAATAGAGGACTGAAGATCGACTCCAAGTCCCACCGGACTAGAACCCAGGGACAGAACACCTACCTTCGAGAACATAGAGGTTGCGACTCCGGAATCGATCCTAGCCTCAAACGACCTCGAAGAAACATTGTCAGCATAACCAACAGAAGACCGAAATATCTGTGACCGGATGGATATTACGGCAGAAATCACGGCACGTATCGATAAGGAACCATTATTTAGTAAATCAAGGTATTTTTTTACCTTTTATAGAATTGTACTTAAAGTAGGACTCCTCTACTATATAAAAGGGATATCATAGTTCATAAAGTATGTTGTAACACACATTCCAAAGCAATATATCATTATTGTTTCTGTTATTAGTTCTTCTGCTTTCGTCATCAGTGCTTGTCATTACTAAGCTCATATTAAGGGAAAATATTTCACTAAGGTTTAAATCGTCTTCTTCGTGTGGTTTGAATTTACTTCATCCTTATTTATTTAATTTATCTTTATTTACTGCTTTCTGTCAAATGAATTCACATATCCTCAAAACCACTTATAAATTTAATTGTTATCCAATTTTAAGGGTAAATTGTTTGGCGCCCAGCGTGGATTTGAGGATAATTGTGGCTATTTGATACAAATTTCTATAACACACATTGATTTACACTTGTTCTTTGGAGTGTCTCTAATTTTAGGTTAAAGCTCAAAATGTCAAACTCCCAGTCAGCACCACTACATGTTGACGAAGAGTCCGGTCATCATGGCGAACATAAGTACATATTTACCAGTGGCGAGATACCACCCATTGATCCCATCAGAATTTCGGTCGCGGACCCGATTGACGCTAACTCACATCTGGCCATCAATACAAATCTGCCTACCGACCTCGAGAATATTATCCGTGGTGGAGCCCATTCGGCAGCCCAAAATACAAAAAATATTGGAGGAGACAAGATCAATTTATGGGTGATCTTCAAAATGTTGCAAGCTCAACAAGTGGTGATAGCCCAGTTATAGAACCAAAGCCACGCGCCGAACATAATTGAACCTGATCTGTCCCTAGAAGTCATCCACAGGGACGAACCAGTCGCAGAGAGGTCGAATGAAAATGAATCGGGGACTAACCCCGAGATCATAAAGATGCTCGAGGAACTGACAAAACAAGTAGAATCAAGGGAGAAGAAAATTGAAGCTAATGACAAAAAGGTGAAAACCTACAATTCTACGGTCGACCAAATCCCAGGAGAATTGCCGATATTGAAAGGCCTGGATTCCAAGAAGTTCGTTCAAAAACCTTTTCCTCCGAGTGAGGCTCCAAAGCCAATCCCTAATAAGTTCTGCATTCCTGAGATTCCTATGTACAACGGAATGACCGATCCAAATGAGCATGTGACCTTCTACACATGTGACATCAAAGGGAACGACTTGGAGGATTATGAGATCGTGTCTGTCTTGTTGAAAGAGTCCGGGGAGACACTGTCAAAAGGAGCAATGATATGGTATCACAATTTACCTCCTAATTCTATTGACTCGTTTGCTACGCTTGTAGATTCCTTCGTAAAAGAACACGTCGGGGCCATTAAGGCCGAGACTAGGAAGTCAGACCTTTCAAAGTAAAATAGAAGGACAATGAGATGCTCAGAGAGTTCGTGTCCCGATTTCAGATAGAACGGATGGACCTGCCACCAGTCGCGGATGATTGTGGCATTTAGGCTTTCACCCAAGGACTCAACATTCAGAGCTCGTTGTCTTCACAGCAGTTGAAACAAAACTTAGTAGAATATCTAGCTATCACTTGGGCCGATGTCCATAACTAGTATCAATCAAAAATCTGGGTCGAAGATGATCAACTTGGGGCTCCTTCCGGGTCCGTGTATCATGTCAGAACCATTGACAGAGTCAAGAGAGACATCGATCATGAACCGAGATCAAATAGGGATCGGTATCAGCCATACAATAGAGATAGAAAAAGCAGTGGGTCCGGGAGGAACCCTATGAGAAATGAAATATGAAATGACCCAGGTCAGAGCAACCGGGGACTCATGAGCAAAACCATCTTCGATAGGCCCGTCGGTTTTAAAGAAGCGCCACGATTATCAGAGTACAACTTCAACGTCAATCCGCTATCGTATCTGCCACTGGATGCATCAAAGATACCAAATGGCCTAGACATTTACAGTTTGATCCATCCCAAAGGTATCCTAACCTAATGTACAAATATCACGGAACTCATGGCCACAAAATAGAAAACTGCCGATAATTAAGAGAAGTGGTGGCTCGATTGTTCAACAACGGACATCTCCGAGAGTTACTGAGTGATCGGGCCAAGAACCACTTTAGGAACATGGATTCTAATAAGCAGACCGAGCAGGAGGAACCTCAACACGTCATTAACACGATCAAAGGTGGGGTTGACGTTCCCTAGGGGCCGATGCTGAAGCGCACCAAAGAATCCATTACAAAGGAGAAACAGACTCTGGATTACGTACCGAAAGAAACCTTGTCTTTCAATGATGAAGACGCTAAGGGGATCGTGAAACCCCACAACGATGCACTGGTAATATCGGTACTCGTAAGTAAATCTTGAATTAAGTGTGTGTTAATTGATTTAGGTAGCTCAGCCAACAACATCAGATCAAGGGTCGTGGAATAACTAGGCCTACAAGATCAGATCGTACGTGCAGTCCGAGTCCTGAACGGGTTCAACATGACATGCGATACCACTAAAGGGGAGATAATATTACCGGTGAATGTCGCCAGAACCATACAGAAAGCAAAGTTCTATGTAATCGAAGGGGATATGAGATACAATGCTTTGTTTAGGAGGCTATGGATCCACAATACGAGAGCAATACCCTTGACACTGCACCAGGTGTTGAAATTCCCAACACCCGAAGGAATCAAAACAGTTTATGGGGAACAACCAGCCGCCAAGGATATGTTCGCAGTCGATGAGGTGATCCCGTCATCCATACTCTCGACATTGGAAGATCCAAATCGGATGGTCAAGGACGGGGCCAAATAGCAATCACTGATACCAGCCTCGACAGAATCGAGGAACGAGGGGTAGACGAGGACGACGACTACGGAGTCCCCAGATCTTTTATAGCCCACCGACGATTTTGACGCTACAATATCAACGGTCGAGGAACTGGAGCAAATTATACTAATAGAACACTTGCCCAACCGAAAGGTATACCTAGGCATGGGGTTAAACCTCGAGCTCAAGGAAAAACTCATTCAATTTCTTATAAATAACAAATATTGTTTCACTTGGCCCCACCTTGAAATGACAGTGATCTTGCCGAAATAACCACTCACAAGCTAAGCCCGCTCAAGGAGAAGAGGAGACCCCAGTCCGAGGTCAAACATGCTTTCATCAAGGACGAGGTATCTAAAATCCTTAAAATAGGGTCCATTCGAGAGGTTAAATACCTGGATTGGTTAGCGAACTTATTAATAGTCCCTAAAAAAGGGAATAAATTAAGAATATGTGTAGACTATAAGGATTTGAATAAGGCATGTCCCAAAGACTCCTTCCTTTTGCCCAACATCAATCGCATGATCGATGCGATGGCCGGCCACGAAATCCTCAGTTTTCTCGATGCCTACTCCGGGTACAACCAAATACGGATGAACCTGGGCGATTAAGAAAAACCCTCATTCATCACTAAGTAAGGTACTTACTGCTATAACGTGATTACATTTGGATTAAAAATGTCGGTGCCACTTACCAAGGCCTAGTAAATCGGATGTTCGAGGAACAAATAGGAATATCAATAGAGGTTTACATTGACAATATGTTGGTTAAGTCCCTGTGAGCAGAAGACCATTTGAAACATTTGCAGGAAACCTTCAGCATATTGAAGAAGTACAATATGAAGATGAACCCAAAGAAATGTGCATTTGGAGTTGGATCTGGTAAATTCCTAGGATTCATGGTATCCAACCGGGGAATTAAGATCAATCCCGACAAGATCAAATCCATCAAAGATATCACGATTGTGAACAACGTAAAGGCCATGCAAAGATTAACCGGACGCATAGCCGCCCTGGGGCGATTCATCTCGAGGTCCTCTGACAAGAGCCAACAATTTTTCTCACTATTGAAGAATAAGAATAACTTCTCATGGACACTGGAGTGCCAACGGGCCTTCGAGGAACTCAAGCAGAATTTATCGATCCCGTCTTTGCTTCATTCTCCAAAGACGGACTAGCAGTTATACTTGTACTTAGTGGTATAAGAAGTAGCGGTAAGTGGAGTCCTAGTCCAAGAAGAGAAAGGTATGCAATTTTCAATCTACTATGTTATTAGGCGAGGACGAAATTCGATACCCCCACCTAGAAAAATCGGCGCTCTCTTTGCTAAGCGCCTCCAGGAAGCTGAAACCATATTTTCAATGTCACCCTTATGTGTTGTGACTACTTACCCATTGAAGAATGTAATGCATAAACCCGAGATCTCGGGACGGTTGGCCAAATGGGCCATGGAGATCAGCGGATACGATATTTAATATCGTCCCCGGAGCGGCATTACGTCTCAAATTTTGGCAGACTTTGTAGCCAACTTTACGCCGGCTCTAATACCCGAGGTCGAAAGAGAATTATTGTTGAACTCGAGGACTTCTTTGGTGATTTGGACCCTCTTTACGGAAGGCACCTCGAAGGCAAAAAGGTCCGGACTTGGCATCATATTGAAGCCACCAATAGGCAATGTAGTTAGACAATCTATTATGACTGTAAAATTAACTAACAACGAGGCGGAATATGAGGTCATGATTGGAGGTCTCGAACTAAGCCAAAAGCTTAAGGGCGGAGATAATCGAAGCTAACTGTTACTCCCTTCTGGGGAACCAAGTTAATTGGACGTTCGAGGTCAGAGAGGAACGAATGCAAAGGTACCTGGATAATTTGCAGTTAACATTATATCGGTTCAAGGAGTGGACTCTACAACACACACCTTGGGACCAGAACAGTGAGGCTGATGCCCTTGCTAACTTGGGGTCGTCGGTCGAGGATGATGAATTCAACTTGGGGGTAGTCATACGACTCATGAAATCGGTAGTAGAAGAAGGCCACGCTGAGATAAAATCAACGAGCCTAACTTGAGACTGGAGAAACGAATACATAGAATATCTGAAGACCGAAAAATTGCCCTCGGATACAAAAGAATCGAGGGCCCTGCCTACGAAGGCAGCTCAGTTTAGCTTGTCCAAAGACGAAACCCTGTTCAGAAGAACATTCGATGGCCATCTCACAATATGTCTAGGACCAGGAGATACCAAGTATGTTCTGAGTGAAATTCAAGAAGGTACCTGCGAGAATCATTTAGGCGCCGAATCATTGGTTCGAAGAGTAATCAGACCGGCTACCACTGGATCAACATGGAAAAGGACGTGAAGGAGTTAGTATGAAAATGTGATGAATATAAAGGGCATGCTCTAATGATTCATCAACCTGGAGAGCTGTTGCATACAGTCTTGTCACACTGGTCGTTCATGAAATAGGGGATGGACATCGTTGTCCCCCTTTAATGGGCACCCGGTAAGGCTCAATTTATATTAGTTATGACTGACTATTTTCATAAGTGGGTAGAAGACCTGGCATATGAGAAGGTCAGGGAGAAGGAAGCCATCGATTTCATTTGGGACCACATCATATGTCGATTCGGTATGCCGGCCGAGATCGTGTGCGACAATGAGAAACAGTTCATCGACAGCAAAGTAAGCAAGTTTCTCAAAGACTATAAGATCAAAAGGATCCTATCAACACCCTACCACCCTAGTGAGAACAGACAAACAAAGTCCACTAACAAAACCATACTCCAAAACCTCAAAAAGAGGTTGACTGACTCAAAGGGAAAATGGAAAGAAATCTTACCCGAAGTCTTGTGGGCATACCGTACAACCTCTAAGTCCAGTATCGGGGCTACCTCGTTCTCACTGGTTTACGGTGCTGAAGCTCTCGAAATGGGAGAACCAAGTCTTAGGTTCTGATATGCAACTAAAGAATCAGTTGACGAAGCCATGAATATGAGCCTGGATCTAATAGATGAAAGGCGCGAAGCCACCCTTGTTTAGTTGGCCACCAAATAATAGCGGATCGAGGGGGTATTACAATCGAAGAGCCAATCTTCGACATTTCAATGTCGGGGACTTAGTGTTAAGGAAAGTCACGCTAAGCACCTGGAACCCAAACGAAAGGAAGTTGGGGATGAACTAGGAAGGTCCTTATCAAATTATCGAGATCACCGAAAGGGATAGTACAAACTCGGAACAATGAACGGTGAGCAACTACCGAACAACTGGAACATAGCTCACTTGAAGCGATATTATTGTTAAGGTACGACTCCATTCATTCTTTTTAGTTATATACATTTTGGACTAACACTTGTAGGCGACCGTCGACACAATGTTTAGGCCTAAAAGCATGCGTTGAATTCTTTTTCCCTTGAACCGGTTTTGTCCCAAATGGGTTTGACGGCAAGGTTTTTAACGAGACAATAGTAAATTGTCCTAACTTAGAATTGAAGACCGACTACGAACCGATGTCAAAGATCACGATAATAGTATTCGAGGCTTCTCTATGATCGGCCTCGAGCACCGGGGGGCATCACCCTCAGATAATGACTTTAGCAAGGAAAGCAATTTTATGATCGAATGGTCTCAGCTCGATTGATAGGATTCAATATAAGGTCCAAACGGTCAAATGAACTGTACCCACATAGACTGCTCGAGCCTTGACACAAAGCTTGTACACATGTGTAAACATATATATTATTCACAGAAATAAAAAGAAATTTCTACCTTGCGGATAAATATCTTGTTCCTTAAAAATTTTCTTTTCTTTCCTTTGTACTAAAGAATTTCCTACATTCGATCCCCTAAAGATATCGAGCTCAAGGGCCACCTTTATCCAGGTTCAAAGGATCACTCTCACTCGGGGACTGCCGTCCAAAGACCAACTCAGACGGCTCGGGCTATCAGAGCCCGGGGGCACAAGACCTATAAGGCGGTGCCCGAACCTTAAAGGCTACGACCACCCCCATTAGGGGATTGTTATCTTGGGGAAGCCCGAATAACTTGGGGTAACATGCCCACTGGGCAACACCCGAATTAAAAGGCTACATCCATACTAAAACGGCTTGGAAATGTCCGAACCCCGTAACAAACTATGGGCTATCCTCGACAAACTATAATCTAAAAAATTCTAAGTACTTTGGGGAAAAGTTTCCAGTCATATCGAACCCCCATGCTTCCTTAAACAAAATAATGTCGAAGGCAAGGATTGTTCAAAACTCCGAACATGGCCTGACTATTTCATGCTAAGGCATTCCGACCTTTACAAACATAAAGAATAAAGCAAAGGAAAACAAACTTAGAAATTATCGAAGGGAAAACAAAAGCCTTATATTATATAAATAGTCTTTACAAAGGCCAAACGGCCTTGACAAAAAGTACCAAAATACAAAAAACAAAGGAAAATGTACAAGCTACTTAAACGGCCTGATCTTCACCGGAGCCCGCCTCGTCACCAGGGTCTTCATAATCTTCTCCACCCTCAGATCTGCTCAAACCCTCAGAGTCTTCTTCATCTTCGGGATACGCCAACTTCTTGGCCTCGGCTTCGAACCCCTTACCACTCTCAATTTTAGCCAATAAGTCGAAACCTCGATCATGGATTTCCTCGAGGGCCTCCCTTAGGGATTGCCTCTTCGCATGCTCGACGATATCCTTCAGTCGATCTGGGCCACCTCGGCATCGGCCTTATATTAGGCCACCATATCATCAGCATCGGCTTTGACCACCACAACCACCGACTTTGCCATTTCGAGCTCCTTGGCAAGAGTTTCCCAATCAGAGACGACCGAGATTAGCTGAGACTCAAGCTCCTCAACGTTTTGGGGCCGCACCTTGGCCTTCTCCTTTGCCGCTCGAAGTTGGACTTTAGCCGAATTCAGCTACGCCCGAGCAGTCTCCTTTTTGGAGGCCAGACGATCCATCTTGCTTCTCCATTCTTCGACCTTGACCTTGACTACATCCATCTCAGCTCAGAGTTGATCGATCTGATCGATCTTCTGTTGGACCTGCGGATTTCGACCATTAGTCACCGAGTCTAGCTCATCGTCACTAACTTCAAATATTTTTACCTGTTCAACTAGGTCGGCGTGCTCCTTCCGATCCATCTCCAGCTTAGCTCGGAGGCTCTTAGCCTCCCCTTCATGCTGCTCGCTGAGAAGTTTGTAAGTATATATTTTCTCAGTGAGCCCTCGGACCTCAGCTTCAAGTTGGTTCAGCTCGTCCCGATATCGAATAAATGTTTCATGATGAAGCACGGAGGCCTGCAAACACAAAGAAAAATGTTAGGGTTACCTATTAATTAGTCTATGTACAAATTAAAGTCATCAAGAGATATCTGAAGTTACCTGGTTTAGCGCCTGTTATGCTTCCTTGAACAGGAAGGGCATGTCTACCTCGTTCATCTTGGCTTGATCCTTCTTGGTCACCAGACACCAAAGGTAACTGGCCACCTCATTGGGACGTTCTTTCGCCGTCTGAGCCTCGTTATAGACGGACTCAGTGAACGAGGGTGACTCAGTGATGTCTATCACACCGTGTACTTCCTTCAGGGCATTGCCCACATCCTAGGAAGCCTCGACCCCGGCCTCTTTGTCGGTCTCTCTATCTTGAGGTAGATCGACCTCGCCTCTATCTAGTTTGGAGGCCCCTTGCCTTTCGAGCTACGACGGCACACGGGCCATTAGATCGAAGGCTTCTCGTTCTTCTTCGGTTTTGTCCCTCAACCAATAGATTGAATCTGAATATGGTGCCCGAGCGTTGGTGCTTTCTTTAGACTTGTGCACCAGCCTTCTTCTCGTTTTCTTTTTCTCTGACTCGGAGAACTCAGAGCCCTTGTACTTTTCTTCTCTTCATCTTGTCTCGGAGCAGGGGGGTCGGCAGGGAAGTTCTCTACACCGGATGGAGGCCTCAGTTCAACATCCTTGGATAAACCTGCAAAAAGAAGTAAAGGAAGTGAGAAATTAATGACACAAGAGGAATTTGAACATTACTTAATCAGGAAAGGAGTCTCACCGTGGGAACGGGACTCCCAACAACCCTTCGAAAGTTTGCGGGATGAGCGCTCGGAGTAGAGAATTTGTGATACGATACCCTCGACCCACTCCTTGAGTCGAGCGACAGCATTCGGGACCCGAGCGACAACTGCACCATCATAAAGCACTGATAAGAAAGAAGGGACAATGTATAAAATTGACTTTCGAAAATGAAATTATACTTACGAGATGTGTTCCACTTCTTGGGGAATGGCATACGCTCACCTGGGATCAAGTCCGAAGTCCTCACTCGGACAAAATGGCCTTGCCATCCCCGATCCCTGTCTTCATCAATACTCGAGAACGTGGCTTTACTGGCCCGATGCACAAGCTTTATCAGTCCCCCTCCCCCCCCCCCCCCCAAAAAAAACATTTTGGGGACTGTATAAGCGCATAAGGTGGTCTATGGTGAACGAGAATCCATCTATCTTGCTCACAAAAAATCGGAGAAGGATAATGATCATCCAGAGTGAAGGATGAATTTGACCGAGGCATACCTCGTATCTCTTGCAAAAATCGATGATGATCGGATCCACCGGGCCTAGTGTAAAGGGATAAGTGTAAACACTTAAGTATCCCTCGACATGGGTGGTGATGGCTTCCTCGGGTTTGGGAACCACTATGTGCTTGTCAACCCAATTGCAATCCTTTTTTACCATAGGGAGAACATCCTTAGTGATCGAGCAGACGTACCTCGAGACCTCCTCACACTATCCTTAGACAGAGGAAGGTTTTTCAACCTTAAAGTTAACATTGGCCGGGAACCCCCGGGGACGAACATTTTCAAAGGGGGTTCCGGTACTGGTTCCTCGACGGCATTACACGAAACGGTCTCCTCGACCTCGGCAGCCGGCCGTGAAGTAGAGGGAGTTTCTTTTTGGGGTACGGTTTTTGAAGTCTTCACCATTTCTTTGAAAAATGGAGGAGAATTGGGGACAGAGAGGAAGATAAAGGAGCGCACTTGTTGGCTTGAGATGAAGACGAATAAGATTTCTTACAAAATATCTCAAATAACCGGGATATAAGTGCTAGGAAGTACTGAAACTTCTAAGGTATGAGGGTAGAGGGCTTGGATGTAAAGTTTAAATAAACTAAGGAAGATGTATTTATAGTTTTTCAGCGGCGGTTCGCACCCAAGAATGGACGACCGGCAGCTGATAAGAATTTAATGCCATTAAGACTTGATTGACGAGACGTTTCAGTTATTTCGTCATTTATGTCATGTTGTATCGAAGTAAGAATCGGAAGCTCATATCGTTTCTCGTCGTCTATTCTACGAAAAATAAGGGGACTATATGTATACCGGTGAAATCGAGCTCGTAATGCATCCTAGCCTCCGACATGGTAGGCCGGGCTCGAGACATAGTAATAGAGGATTGAAGATCGACTCCAAGTCCCATCGGGTTAGAACCCGGGGACAGAACACCTGGCTTCTAGAACACCGACGTCGCGACTCCGAAATCGGTCCTAGCCTCAAACGACCTCAAAGAAATATTGTCAGCGTAACCAACAGAAGACCGAAATATCCGTGACCGGCTGGATATTACGGCAGGAATCACGGTATGTATCGATAAGAAACCGTCATTCAGTAAATCAAGAGATCTTTTTTTATAGAAGTGTATCTAAAGTAGGACTCCTCTACTATATAAAGGGGGGCTGATAATTCATAAAGTACGTTGTAACATGCATTCCAAAACAATATATCATTATTTTTCTATTACTAGTTCTTCTGCTCTCGTTCATCAGTGCTTGTCATTACTAAGCTCAGATCGAGGGCAAATATGTCACTAATGTTTAAATCGTCTTCTTCGTGTAGTTTGAACTTACTTCATCCTTGTTTATTTAATTTGTCTTTATTTACAAATTTGTGTCAAATAAATCCGCATATCCTCAAAATCGCTTACAAATTTAATTGTTATCCAATTTTGAGGGTAAACAATATCTATTTACCTTGATAAATATAACAATTTATTGTACAATTTTAAGCTTAACAAACATCTGTTTAACCTATATCAAAAACAAAACTCTACTTGTCTAATAAATTAAACCAACGCTAAAATATTTATTGTAATAAAGTAATAATTGCCAACAAAAACAACATCAGAGAGCTATAACGAACTTAACTAAAACAATAATTTCAAATTGATAAAGTTAGATTTTTTTGTTTTAGATATAGCTATACTTTATTTTGTAAGATATAAATAATCTAGACAAATTGAAGAAGTTCTTCTTCCTCCTTTGATCCAGGACTGAGTATCCTATTAAATCTGCTCGAAATCTTCACCAAATCGTCAGAAAATTTGGATATTAGCTCCTTAAAGTATTTTCAAGTGTTTGCCACAACATCCAATTGAAAATCAAGTCCAATTTTATAAACACGATATTTTAACACGAAGCTTTGAAGCTTTGTTTAATGACGGACCAACTCTTTTTTAAGTTTTCAATAACACTTTCCAGGCGTATCTCTACCTGTCTAAACTCCCATTTGCAGAGGTGGTAAAAAAGGACAAAACACACTAAAGAATTAATAATGTCGAAGTATCAACAACTAGAACCGACTTTGTTTTATCTAATCAGACTGATATCCACGTGGTTCTTGAATAAAAGGACTCACTACTAGAAAACTCTCAAAAATCGTCCACAAAAATCGACCGAAATCGATCAAAAATATAAGAAAATCGATCGATTTCCGATCGACTTTAATTCGTCGTAACAACAGTGGTCGCTAAGGTGTGGCGACCGAAAACGGTCGCAATTTTCCGACCGAAGTCGGTCGGTTAATTCAACCTTTGGTTGACAACATTAACTGACAGCTTTTGTTGGAAAAATAAATACACCGACCGACCTCGGTCGGTATTATTTAAATTAATTTTTATTTATTTTTCAAAATAGCGACCGAGTTCGGTCGAAAATATAATTATTTGATAATTTGGCATTTCTTTTTAAATCTTAACAGACCGACCAAAGTCGATCGAAAAAGATGAATTTCTGTGTTTTAATATGAAAATTTCGACCGCAGTCGGTCGAGTTTTTGGGTAAAAATCTGGCAGAATATGCCTGCTTTTAAGCTACACCACCTACCAATTACAACTAATAACCATCCTATAATGGCAGCATTAGATTGCTGTCATTCAACCACAATTAACTAACAGTAATAATAATTAACCAACAACAATGCTAATAACAACAATCACAACAACAATGCTAATAACAACAACCACCACAACAACAACGCCAACCACAACAACAACAATACAAATGTTCAATAACAAGATAATATCAATAATACAATCATCATTCAAAACTATTCCAACTAAATATTCACAAGTTCAATACTTTATTTAGCAATACACACCATTCAATGAGTATTTTGTATTGCATCACCTCTATCTTCACTACTAGAAGCTTCATCATCGGCATGGATCGAAGGATCACAACGAGAAGGATTAGCATCTGGGGAAGGTGATAAGTTGGTATTTCACCCACTTATCTCTTCTTGATACTTAGGCTTTTGTATGATTTTGTTGAGAAACTAAGGCATTTATTGAGGTTTATTGGCATATTTCAGGTATCAAGTAATTTAGAAGTGATGGTGAAGAAACCAAGTGAAAACAAGTCAAAAAGAAGCTAAAATGGACAAAGGAGATCTGCCCAGTGATTTACCCTTCGCGAACGCGAAGGGTTAGACGAACGCGAAGCATCAGGACAAGAAGCCTTCGCGAATGCGAGATGCTGTACGTGAACGCGAAGAAGGAGGAAGCCAACTTTCGCGAACACGAAGGTATAATCGCGAACGTGATGAAGCAGGAGACAAACCTTCGCGAACACGAAGGAGATATCGCGAACGCGAAAGAAGCAGAAATTTAACCTTCGCGAACGCGAAGAAGAAACTGGGCAGAAAAATTGGGCAGTTTTGGAATTTCACGATTTTGATTTATCAGAAATATATCATATCTTGGAGAATCTTTACTAGAGAGAACAAGTCTTAGAAGCTAGGGTTCTTGCACACACACTTGGGTCTTGAAGATTTGAAACTTTTGGTTGGCAATTTCTTACTCCTTTATGCTCATTTCTTCACTTTCTTGCTTTGTATTGTATATCTAAGTGTGTAGTATTTATTTACAATACTTGAATCTTATTAATGAAAATACTCATATTTAAAGTGTGGATTAAATACCTTGTTGTGCTTATGTATTGAATGATTTTTATTTATTATGAAGCGAGTTGTTATTTCTTTAATTATTCTTGTTCTTAAATGTTTCCAAAGGGATTAGCTAACCATAGGACTCGCCCATTTACTTCGTATTAATTTTGAAAAAAATAGTTCGGGGTTGGGAAAGATTAATTAACAAGAACTTGAGGTGTTAACCCTCACTTTATAGATTCTACTTAGGGATAGGAATGAACTACTTGTATCCATATTCAGGTGTGCTTAATCTCTTAATTATTTTAGGGATAATTCAATTAGGAAGTCTTGTTAGTCTTTGAAAGAAGCTAATTTAGAATTATTATCCGAGGCTAATAAATAATAAACTCATTCATATTTATAAAATTATGAAATATATTGGATCGTTACTTGAGTGTAAATCCCGATGCACCCATTCTTGTAGCCATTGATCATTTTACTTACTTTCTAGGTTAGTTTATATTTTCGCATTTAGCTATAATATTTTCTCCACAACCATTCTAAGTATTTGGCATTGCATAATAAGTGATAATTCTCTTACATTCCTAATCGCCTATATATTCTTCTCCGTTGGATTCGACCCCGACTCATAGTTGGGTAAATTATATTGCATGCGACCGTGTCCATGTACTTTTTAGTAGTGGATTTGGACGTCATCAAAATTGGCGCCGTTGCAGGGGAACAATTTGGCGTAATTTAGGTTGTTTGAGAAATAAGCGTAAGTGCTTTGTTAAAAACTTGTGAATATTTGTGTAATTATCTTTCTTACCTTGGTCTATTTCTTTTTTCTTGTTTGTTTCTTATTTATTTTCTCAGTTTAAAAAACAAATGGCACCATATAATGCAAATTGGTCGGATGGTAGTTGTTCATACTTTGATGACCCTTGTCCTTATTATGAAGGACCGCACTCATGGCAAAATTGTTTAAATTCTCCCGGGGGTGGACTGTGCACACAATCCCAAACCCACAAGTGGAGTATTTGTGATAAGTGTGGTCGTCAAAATGGTCATTGGGATGATTGTGCTTATTTGTCCTTCCCTTCCCCTAGCCCCCGCTATGATGATTCTACTTTTTGTGATGAAAATTATAGGGATATGAAAGTGAAAGAAATTGAGCATGGTCAAAATGGAGAGTTTAAGCTCATGTTAGATTGCCTACTTGAAGGGGGAAACAAAGAGCAAAATGCCTTGGAAGAGCTTTTGGAAAATAGTTTCCAAAATGATTTGGTGCTTGAAAGGTTAAACTTACAAATGGGAGAAATTCTTGAAGCTTTAGAGGTCCAAAAAGCCTCGGAAGTGGATGATAGCCAAGAACCTTCCTTAGATATGGAAGATGAAAATCCTTCCTTGGCACTTGATCAAAACCAAGAAGAACTCTCAAATGCTCAAAATGAACAGCTCTGCCCGGGACCTTTTTCGCCCATTTCTTCTGCCTAAATACTTCCTAATACATTGTTTTAAGTGTCTATATGAGCTTTTAACATTGTTGGTCTATTTTGTAGGTACTTTGGACATAAAATGGATCCGGTATACAATGAAATTGAGCAAGAACATGTCCTTGAAGTTGGACAAGAGGAACCCTTTGATCATGACCGGTTTCTATCTGCAGCATGTGAGCAGAAATATGATGAACTCTTGTCAAAGACCATCGTCCGGGAAAGAGGCATAAATATGGAAAAGGTTGAAGCTAAAATGCCGGGCTTCTATACAAGATTGGTAGAAAGTAGGTGAATTTGTTTTGCCGAGCAACCAAATAATGCCAATCATACAGTAGTTTTGGAATTTTATGCAAACACCTCGAGAACCGACTTCCAAGGTACCTTAGTTACTACTGTGCGAGGTGTGCAAGTCCATTTCATCCCTGAGATAATCAATGTAATTTATGGCCTTCCTAATGCCGATAATGAGGTCTACAGAGACAGAGCTAAAGCAGGAGGAAACTAGTGGTTAGTGGACAAACTACATCATGGGGTGACCCCAAAGTGGATGACATTGCACAAGGGAGTTGATTCTCATGATTTCACGGCCGAGGCAAAGACATGGCTCTCTATTATATGTGCAAGAGTATTTCCTTCTACAAATGACACTGATGTAACATCAGAGAGGGTGCGGATAATTGCTGCTATCATGGATGGGCTACCTGTGAACGTGGGGGGAGCACATTATTAGATAAATCGAGGAAGCCATCCATGGGAGGTCGAAGATCATATTCTTCCCATCCTCGATCACTCGATTATGCTATGATGCTGGGGTGTTAAAACACCCGGATGATATTGAGAAAGGTCCGGAAAAGCCAATGATCCATCCTTTACTGAAAAGGGGACCAGTGACAAGCAGAAAAAGAGGAGAATTTATGTGGCATCCTCTTCGTTTGGGAAGTTCTCTGAGGACACCACCGATCCTGTTGGATCCTTTGCACCTGCACCCCGATCATTTGACCCCATGGGACCACTCCAGTCCGGCCCTCACACTATGCGTCACTTATCCAGTCAGATACATGGAGTAGATGTGCACATTAGGCAGCTCATAGCTGGCCTTCCTACGGGCCCACCCGGGGCTAGCACATCTATTGGTACTGCTATCCCACTATCCCTGGATGGCATGGTCAAAGAGGAAAAAATAATAACTGGTAAGATGGAGGCCATGAACAACAGGTTGGAAAATATGAGCCGCCGACAAGGGAAGATTGAGAAGCGGCAGAGAAAGTTCAAAGAGCATGAGAAAAAGAAAAGCAAATTCTTGTCCAAAATGATGCACAAGCTGAGTTCATTTTGGGCTCACATGAGTCCGAGGACGACGATGATGAGGATTTGGAGCTCAAATTTCCCACTACCTCTAGCTCCGAGTGATGCAGTTTCAGGGAGCACCTCCTTCATTTTATCTTCTTTTGTTTTGTTGCATTGAGGACAGTGCAACACTTTAGGTTGGGGGTGACTCATTTACATGTGATGATGTAGTTGGAGCATGAATATATATATATTTTTTTTGGTGATAATATATATATATATTGTGATCACTTGTGTAGATTGGTTGACTTAGTAGTTTATCAGTGATAGTTTGAAGTTTAATTCTAACATGTTAGCATTAATTTTTAAACTATTAGTTTTAATTTTTCATAGTACTATTAATGAAATTCCTTGGTTTTTCTTTATACCGCGGTTCTTTTCCATGGAATTTATTTGTGTTGAACTGGGTGACTTTTCCCTGTGATAGATGGCGTGACAACTTTCTTAAGGGATTAGTCTTGTTTAGTTTTTATTTTATTTTATTTTTATTATTTTTTTTTTTAGTTAGTTTAGTAGTGAATAAATTGGTTTTTGGGGGGTGATCTTGTGTCCATAAACCAACATGTGGCTTGCCTGGTGCCAATATGATTTAAACCTCGGCATACGAATTCTTGATTTTTTAAAAAGAAAATGATCAGTAAAGATTATTGTCATGACTTTTAAACTCAATTTTTGGCTCTTTGATTCACTAAATAGTTTCTTAAGCTATATGAGACTTCCTTGAGATTCATTGGTTTCAATTGGATTTTGAATTTGTATTCCACTTGAGTTTTAATGTGCCATGTTTGGTGAGATTTATTGTGAAATTCGTTTGCATCATTTGTAGTCTAGAACTTGCCCGGAATGTGCTTCAAGACGAAATCCTAGACTAACTTGGTTGGAAAAATGATGTTGGGCCTTCCTTGGATCGCTATTGTGCCTAAACTTCCTACCCTTGCATATTTTACCTAGTCAACCCCTTTTGAGACTTTAAACCTTTTCTTTGGCAATCATGCTACAAACTATCGTTCTTTATTGATTTTCTTTTGGCACCCTACCTCTTTAAGTACTTTGAAGTATGAACATAGGCTAAAAGCCTAAGTGTAGGGGTGAAGGTTGGAAAATTTGTGATGTGGAAGTTGCTTAAAAGGTGAAAGGTGATATAAAAAAAAAGTGAATAAATGGAAGACTAGGTGATATAAAATATAAAAAAAATAAAAAAAATAAAATTTTTTGAAGAAAGGGTGGAAAAGTTCTTGAAGGAAGTGTACTTTGATTGTTAAAAAATTGTAGTGCTTAGGGAGGTTTTGAGTCACTCTTACAAAATTGTGCCTTACCTTAACCAAAAGCCTAAACTACAACCCTTTTAAGTCTTAATTGATTTTGAACCAAGTTTATCTACATTAGTGGAGAAATACATGAAGGGCAAGCCTATGGTACTATTTGTGTGCATTTGAATATCTTTGTGTGAGAGAGAGAGAGTTAATTCTTTCCTTTTGATATCCCATGTAGGTGTTGAATTGTAATTTATGAGTTGGGGATTCTCTCTTAAAGTGTGAGGGCACATGAGATTTGAGTTGTGAATTTAATTCCATTTTCAATTGGGGAGAATGGGTGAGGGAAGATAATTGTGATAGAGAGGCAAATTTTGAAGCTTTAGTGTCATGACTTGGTTGCTACTTTGATTAATATAGTGTATGAGCACTTGAATTGAAATAACATTTATGAGTAGTTGGTGATTCATATACTTTGGATTAATTGTTGGTACCAACCGAAGCCATTAGATTGTGCTTAAGTGAACCCTTTTGACTTGCAATGATGTTTGGTATGCCATTGAGCTTGATTGGTAATTTTATTGAAGGATGTTCTTAGTTGTTGAATTGCTTGAGGACAAGCAATAGTTTAAGTTAGGGGATTTGATAAGTTGGTATTCTACCCACTTATCTCTTCTTGATACTTAGGATTTTGTATGATTTTATCGAAAAACTAAGGCATTTATTGAAGTTTATTGGCATATTTCAGGTATCAAGTGATTTAGAAGTGATGGTGAAGAAACCAAGTGAAACCAAGTCAAAAAGAAGCTAAAATGGACAAAGGAGATCTGCCCAGTGATTTACCCTTTGCGAACGCGAAGGTTTAGATACGAACGCGAAGCATCAGGACAAGAAGCCTTCGCGAACGCGAGATGCTGTACGCGAACGCGAAGGAGGAAGACAACTTTCGCGAACACGAAGATATAATCGCGAACGCGATAAAGCAGGAGACAAACCTTCGTGAACAAGAAGGAGATATCACGAATGCGAAAGAAGCAGGAATCAAACCTTCGCGAACGCCAAGGATTGTTCGCGAACGCCAAGGATTGTTCGCGAACGCGAAGAAGAAACTGGGCAGTTCTGGAATTTCACGATTTTGACCCCAAACCATTTATTACATGACCTAGCTCATTTATCAGAGATATGTAATATCTTGGAGAATCTTTTGGCTTATTTTCAGTCCATATACTAGAGAGAACAAGTCTTGGAAGTTAGGGTTCTTGCACACACACACTTGGGTCTTGAAGATATGACGATTTTGGTTGAGAATTTCTTACTCCTTTTTGCTCATTTCTTCATTTCCTTGCTCTGTATTGTATATCTAAGTGTGTAGTATTTATTTCCAACACTTGAATCTTGTTTATGGAAATACTCATATTTAAAGTGTGGATTAAATACCTTGTTGTGCTTATGTATTGAGCGATTTTTATTTATTATGAAGCGAGTTGTTATTTCTTTAATTATTCTTATTTTTGAATATTTTCAAAGGGATTAGATAACAATAAGACTCGCCCATTTACTTCGGATTAATTTTGGGAAAAATAGTTCGGGGTTGGGAAAGATTAATTAACAAGAACTTGAGACGTTAACCCTCACATTATAGATTCTACCTAGGGATAGGAATGAACTACTTGTAGTCATATTCGGGTTTGTTTAATCTCTTAATTATTTTAGGGATAATTCAACTAGGAAGTCTTGTTAGTCTTCGATATAAGCTAATTTAGAATTATTATCCGAGGCTAATAAATAATAAACACATTCATATTTATAAAATTGTGAAATATATTGGATCGTTACTTGAGTATAAATCCCGATGCACCCATGCTTGTAGCCATTTATCATTTTACTTGCTTTCTAGGTTAGTTTATGTTTTCGCATTTAGCTATAATATTTTCTCAACAACCATTTTAAGTGTTTGGCATTGCACAATAAGTGATAATTCTCTTACATTCCTAATTGCCTATACATTGTTCTCCGTGGGATTCGACCCCGACTCATAGTTGGGTAAATTATATTGCATGCGACTGTGTCCATGTACTTTTTAGTAGTTAATTTGGACGTCATCAAAATTGGCCCCGTTGCCGGGGAATAATTTGGCGTAATTTAGGTTGTTTGAGAAATAAGCGTAAGTGCTTCGGTCGAAACTTGTGAATATTTGTGTAATTATCTTTCTTACCTTGGTCTATTTCTTTTTTCTTGTTTGTTTCTTGTTTATTTTCTTAGTTTTAAAAAAAACATATGGCATCATATAATAAAAATTGGTCGGATGGTAGTTGTTCATACTTTGATGACCCTTGTCCTTATTGTGGAGGACCACACTCGTGGCAAAATTGTTTAAATTCTCCCGGGGGTGGATTGTGCGCACAATCCCAAATCCACAAGTGGAGTATTTGTGATAAGTGTGGTCGTCAAAATGGTCATTGGGATGATTGTGCTTATTTGTCCTTCCCTTCCCCAAGACCTCTCTATGATGATTCTACTTTTTGTGATGAAAATTATAGGGATATGGAAGTGGAAGAAATTGAGCATGGTCAAAATGGAGAGTTTAAGCTTATGTTAGAATGCCTACTTGAAGGAGGAAACAAAGAGGAAAATCCCTTGGAAGAGCTATTGGAAAATAGTTTCCAAAATGATTTGGTGCTTGAAAGGTTAAACTTACAAATGGGAGAAATACTTGAAGCTTTAGAGGTCCAAAAAGCCTCGAAAGTGGATGATAGCCAAGAACCTTCCTTAGATGTGGAAGCCGAAAATCCTTCCTTGGCACTTGATCAAAACCAAGAAGAACTCTCAAATACTCAAAATGAAAGGATGATGCTCATGTTGGAGGCCATTCTTGAAAATGAGGAGAAGTAAAGCTTGGCACTCGAGGACTTAAAACAAGCACTAACTCAAAATGATGATAATATTCGCACCTTGGAAAATCAAGTGAAAATATTGGTTAAGGCTCACTATGCCCACCAACTTGAGAGTGTGGAAAGAGATCAAGAAGAGTCCGACTTCGAGGAAGAAAGCGAGCTTTATTTTGAGGAATCAAGAATTGAACATCCGCCAACCGACACCATGAGTGTTAATGATGCCAAGAAAAATATGGAATTAGAGTCAACCGGTGTAAGTAAAAATATGGTTGAAGTCGACTCTAGTCCGGGGGAAAAAGAGAATGTCAAAATTTGCAATTTGAAGGCTTGAGGTTGCATTCCAAGCATTTTTCAACCTTGGAATTGCATGGTGATATGGGAATTGACGCCGTGCGAATCTATATGGAAGTGCAAAGAAGAAAAACAAGAGCCATACATTTTGCAATTTGCATATTCAAAAAGGCAAAATGACATTCCTCACATGAAAGCCAAGAAACGCAAAATGAAGAAATTAAAGTTTGTCTTGATCATTTACTTACCACCACCTCCCGTTGCTCGTGGTCACAAGCTTGATTCCAAGCTAGGTGCCCAGTTCATATCGTCCAAGTGGTGAGATAAGTGGTAAAGTTGATCCGCGTCGTGCCACGACGTTAAATGCCGAGCTTGGTGGGAGGTAACCCATCGTTTTCAAAATGTTTGGTCATTTTTGAAATTTTCTTTTTTTAGAATAGCTTAGTATATTGTTTTTGACTAATCTGCCAAGTTTCACATTTTTTGGAGTTGTTTTGAGCAGGTGGCATGGTACGGGCAGTCCAAACCAGTAGCTGCTGGGAAATTGCAGAAACAGGTCTCTGCGTTCGCGATATCTCCTACGCGTTCGCGAAGGTTTGTCTCCCAAGTCTTCGCATTCGCAACAGAACCTCGCGTTCGCGCCCAGTGCCTTTTCTAAAGCTTCGCGTTCGCGTGGTTCCACTAGCGTTTGCGACCGTTGGCCAGATTTACCCTTCGCATAGGCGACCATGCCCTCGCGAACGCGTAGGGTCAGGTAAGTTTAAAAATTCTTAAAACACTGGAAACGAACAGTTTATCCCTTTTGTTCTTTTTTTGGCTCAAGAACAACTCTCACTACTCCTTCACCATAATCTTCAAGTCCATAATCTTCAAGCTCATTTGCAAGGTATGTAATTTCCTCTCTTGTCTCTTAACTCTTTATTCTCTTTCTTGGTGTAAAACAATAGAAGAACAACCATGGTTGTTTGGTCCTTAGGGTTCAAATTTTGAGTATAAAAATGTCAAATTCGTGTGTGAAATTGGTGGTGCTTGCTAGGTGAGGTTGGTTGAGTGTGTGTGTGTATGATTGTTAGTGTAAAATTTGGGCAAGATGTGTGCTGAAGTTGACTGAAAAACGAGAAGGAAAAGAGGGCACCCACATTGTTTGACGAAATGCCTGAGTGAAAAATAGGCCAAAGATTACCTTCGCGAACGCGAAGGCCAAATTCTAGGCAAAGGTTTTTTTGACCTTCGCGAACGTGATTGTTCTCTCACGAATGAGAAGGTCTAAATCTGGGCAAAAATTTTTGCTCTTCGCAAACGCGATTGTTCTCTCGCGAACGCGAAGAGCAATCACTGGCAGTCCTTAAATTGGCCAAAAATAGTAACTTTGCACAGCTCTGCCCGAGACCTTTTTCGCCCATTTCTTCAACCTAAATACTTCCTAATACATTGTTTTAAGTGTCTATATGAGCTTTTAACATTGTTGGACTATTTTGTAGGTACTTTGGGCATAAAATGGATCCAGTACACAATGAAATTGAGCAAGAAAATGTCCTTGAAGCTGAACAAAAGGAACCCTTTGATCATGACCGGTTTCTATCTGCAACATGTGAGCGGAAATATGATGAACTCTTGTCAAAGACCATCGTCCGGGAAAGAGGCATAAATATGGAAAAGGTTGAAGCTAAAATGCCGGGCTTCTATACAAGATTGATGGAAAGCAGGTGGATTTGTTTTGCCGAGCAACCAAATAATACCAATCATACAGTAGTTTTGGAATTTTATGCAAACACCTCGAGAACCGACTTCCAAGGTGCCTTAGTTACTACTATGCGGGGTGTGCAAGTCTATTTCAGCTCGGAGGTAATCAACGAAATTTATGGCCTTCCCAATGCCGATAATGAGGTCTACAGAGACAGAGTTAAAGCAGGAGGAAACCGGTGGTTAGTGGACAAACTACATGATGGGGTGACCCCAAAGTGGATGACATTGCACAAGGGAGTTGATTCTCATGATTTCACGGCCGAGGCAAAGACATGGCTCTCTATTATCTGTGCAAGAGTCTTGCCTTCTACAAATGACACTGATGTGACACCAGAGAGGGCACTGATAATTGATGCTATCATAGATGGGCTACCTGTGAACGTGGGGGAGCACATTGTTAGAGAAATCGAGGAAGCCACCCATGGGATGTCCAAGAGCCTCTTTTTTCCATCCTTGATCACTCAATTATGCTATGATGTTGGGGTGTTAAAACGCCCAAATTATGTTGAGAAAGGGTCGGGAAAGCCGATGATCCATCCTTTACTGAAAAGGGGACCCAATGACAAGCAGAAAAAGAGAAGAATTGATGTGGCATCCTCTTCATTTGGGAAGTTCTCTGAGGCCACCACCGATCCCGTTGGATCCTTTACACCTGCACCCGAATCATTTGACCCCATGGGACCACTCCAGTCCGGCCCTCACACTATGCATCACTTATCCAGTCAGATACATGGAGTAGATGCACACATTAGGAAGCTCATAGCTGGCCTTACTACTGGCCAACCTGGGGCTAGCACATCTATTGGCAATTCTATCCCATTATCCCTGGATGGCGTGGTCAAAGAGGAAAAAGCAATAACTGGTAAGATGGAGGCCATGAACAACAGGTTGGAAAATATGAGCCACCGACAAGGGAAGATTGAGAAGCGGCAGAAAAAGTTCAAAGAGCATGAGAAAAAGAAAAGCAAATTCTTGTCCAAAATGATGCACAAGCTGAGTTCATTTTATGGCTCACATGAGTCCGAGGACGACGATGATGAGGATTTGGAGCTCAAATTTCCCACCACCTCTAGCTCCGAGTGATGCAGTTTCAGGGAGCACCTCCTTCATTTTATCTTATTTTGTTTTGTTGCATTGAGGACAGTGCAACACTTTAGGTTGGGGGTGACTCATTTACATGTGATGATGTAGTTGGAGCATGAATAGTTGGAGCATGAATATATATATATATATATATATATATATATATATATATATATATATATATTGTGATAACTTGTGTAGATTGGTTGACTTAGTAGTTTATCAGTAATAGTTTGAAGTTTAATTCTAACATGTTAGCATTAATTTTTAAACAATTAGTTTTAATTTTTCATAGTACTATTTATGTAATTCCTTGGTTTTTCTTTATATCGCGGTTCTTTTCCATGGAATTTATTTGTGTTGAACCGGGTGACTTTTCCCTATGATAGATGGCGTGACAACTTTCTTAAGGGATTAGTCTTGTTTTTTTTTTTTTTTTTTTTATAGTTAGTTTAGTAGTGAATAAATTGGTTTTTGGGGGGGTGATCTTGTGTCCATAAACGAACATGTGGCTTGCTTGGTGCCAACATGATTTAAACCTCGGCATATGAATTCTTGATTTTTTAAAAAGAAAATGATTGAAGTAAAGATTATTGTCATGACTTTTAGACTCAATTTTTGGCTCTTTGATTCACTAAATAGTTTCTTAAGCTATATGTGACTTCCTTGAGATTTATTGGTTTCAATTAGATTTTGGATTTGTATTCCACTTGAGTTTTAATGTGCCATGTTTGGTGAGATTTATTGTGAAATTCGTTTGCATCATTTATAGTCTAGAACTTCTCCGAAATGTGCTTCAAGACGAAATCCTATACTAACTTGGTTGGAAAAATGATGTTGGGCCTTCCTTGGATCGCTATTGTGCCTAAACTTCCTACCCTTGCATATTTTACCTAGTCAACCCCTTTTGAGACTTTAAACCTTTTCTTTGGCAAGCATGTTACAAATTATCGTTCTTTATTGATTTTCTTTTGGCACCCTACCTCTTTAAGTACTTTGAAGTATGAACATAGGCTAAAAGCCTTAGTTTAGGGGTGAAGGTTGGAAAAGTTGTGATGTGAAAGTTGCTTAAAAGGTGAAAGGTGATATAAAACAAAGTGAATAAATGGAAGACTAGGTGATATAAAATATATATAAAAAAAAATATTTTGAAGAAAGGGTGGAAAAGTTCTTGAAGGAAGTGTACTTTGATTGTTAAAAAATTATAGTGCTTTGGGAGGTTTTGAGTCACTCTTACCAAATTGTGCCTTACCTTAACCAAAAGCCTAAACTACAATCCTTTTAAGTCCTAATTGATTTTGAACCAAATTTGTCTACATTAGTGGAGAAATACATGAAGGGCAAGCCTATGGTACTACTTGTGTGCATTTGAATATCTTTGTGAGAGAGAGAGTTAATTCTTTCCATTTGATATCCCAAGTAGGTGTTGAATTGCAATTTATGAGTTGGGGATTCTCTCTTAAAGTGTGAGGGCACATGAGATTTGAGTTGTGAATTTAATTCCATTTTCAATTAGGGGGAATGAGTGCGGGAAGATAATTGTGATAGAGAGGCAAATTTTGAAGCTTTAGTGTCATGACTTGGTTGCTACTTTGATTAATATAGTGTATGGGCATTTGAATTGAAATAAAATTTGTGAGTAGTTGGTGATTCATATGCTTTGGATTAATTTTTGGTACCAACCGAAGCCATTAGATTGTGCTTAAGTGAACCCTTTTGACTTGCAATGATGTTTGGTATGCCATTGAGCTTGATTGGTAAATTTATTGAAGGATGTTCTTAGTCGTTGAATTTCTTGAGGACAAGCAATAGTTTACGTTTGGGGGTTTGATAAGTTGGTATTTTACCCACTTATCTCTTCTTGATACTTAGGCTTTTGTATTATTTTGTTGAGAAACTAAGGCATTTATTGAGGTTTATTGGCATATTTCAGGTATCAAGTGATTTAGAAGTGATGGTGAAGAAACCAAGTGAAAACGAGTCAAAAAGAAGCTAAAATGGACAAAGGAGATCTGCCCAGTGATTTACCCTTCGCGAACGCGAAGGGTTAGATGCGAATGTGAAGCATCAGGACAAGAAGCCTTCGCGAATGCGAGATGTTGTACGCGAACATGAAGAAGGAGGAAGCCAACCTTCGTGAACGCGAAGGTATAATCGCGAACGCGATGAAGCTGGAGACAAACCTTCATGAACGCGAAGGAGATATCGCGAACGCGAAAGAAGCAGAAATCAAACCTTCGCGAATGTGAAGGATTGTTTACGAACACGAAGAAGAAACTGGGCAGTTCTGGAATTTTTTGATTTTGACCCCAAACCATTTATTACACGACCTAGCTGTTTTATCAGAGATATATCAGATCTTGGAGAATCATTTGGCTTATTTTCAGTCCATATACTAGAGAGAACAAGTCTTGGAAGCTAGGGTTTTTGCAGACACACTTGGGTCTTGAAGATTTGAAGCTTTTGGTTGAAAATTTCTTACTCCTTTATGCTCATTTCTTCATTTTCTTGCTTTGTATTGTATATCTAAGTGTGTAGTATTTATTTCCAACACTTGAATCTTTTTTATGGAAATACTCATATTTAAAGTGTGGATTAAATACCTTGTTGTGCTTATGTATTGAACGATTTTTATTTGTTATGAAGCGAGTTGTAGTTTCTTTAATTATTCTTGTTCTTGAATGTTTCCAAAGGGATTAGCTAACCCTAGGACTCGCCCATTTAGTTCGGATTAATTTTTGGGAAAAATAGTTCGGGGTTGGCAAAGATTAATTAACAAGAACTTGAGGCGTTAACCCTCACTTTATAGATTCTACCTAGGGATAGGAATGAATTACTTGTAGCCATATTCGGGTGTGCTTAATCTCTTAATTGTTTTAGGGATAATTCAATTAGGAAGTCTTGTTAGTCTTCGATAGAAGCTAATTTAGAATTATTATCCGACGCTAATAAATAATAAACTCATTCATATTTATAAAATTATGAAATATATTGGATCGTTACTTGAGTGTAAATCCCGAGGCACCCATGCTTGTAGCCATTGATCATTTTACTTGCTTTCTAGGTTAGTTTATGTTTTCGCATTTAGCTATAATATTTTCTCAACTACCATTCTAAGTGTTAGGCATTGCATAATAAGTGATAATTCTCTTACATTCCTAATCGCCTATATATTGTTCTCTGTGGAATTCGACCCCGACTCATAGTTGGGTAAATTATATTGCATGCGACCAAAAGAAGTAATTTGAAAAGCCACATATATCTATCACGACCCAAAATTCCAACCTATCGTGATGGTGCCTATATCGATACTAGGCAAGCTGATAATCTCAATAAACCCAAACTTCTCCTTAAGGTTGAAAATACAATACAGACACTCCCCAAAACCTGGTGTCACTGAGTACATGAGTATCTAATATGAATACAAGTCTCGAAAATATAGTCTATAATAGTCTGAGACCAAATACAGTGAACAAAGAGTTAGATAAGGAGAGACAAGGTTTGCAGAACACTACAGGTACCTCAAAATCTCTGCTAAGTCCGGGAACACCTAGATCTACACACGAAGTGCAGGGTGTAATATGAGTACAACCAACTCAGTAAGTAACAATAATAAATAAGGAACTGAAGATAGTAACGAGCTACATAGTTATGGTTCATTTCCAGTAATCCCAGCAAGAAATAGACATGCTATCAAATATGGCAGTTTAATGTCAAATCAATTTTTATACAGCTCCTGTTCATGTAATCTGTATATCAACAATCTTTTAGAGATTTCACGACAATGACAGATAGCAACTAAATGCAACAACAAATAGAAAACAAGTACAACTTCTCAGGACAACAATCACTCACTGGGCTCCCAGCCCTTATTACTCCCTAGGATCCCATCCCTTATCACTCACTCTCAATAGGTACCCGCGCTCACTGGGGTGTACAGACTCCGGAGGGGCTCTTACAGCCCAAGCGCTATAATCTGCACAGACAACTCACGTGCTGCACGGACAATCACGTGCCATAATATAAATATCTGGATCCACACGACCAACTCACGTGCTATAGTATAATATAAGGATCCGTACGGTCAACTCACGTGCTATAGTATAATATAAGGATCTGCACGGCCAACTCACATGCTGAACGGACAACTCACGTGCTATAGTATCAATATCTCACAATCAGGCCCTCGGCCTCACTCAGTCATAAATCTCTCCAGTCTCTAGGGCTCTCAATAATCATGAAATCAGTCCAAACAACAATGATATGATGTATCAATATTAATAACAGAGACTGAGATAAAATGTGCAAGTAAAAACTGAGACTGAGTACATATAGCATTAGCAGGCAATTCAACAAGTACGCGACCTCTATGGGTCCCAACAGTACTATCGCATAGCCTAAGCATGATTTCTAACATGATTTACAGTCAAATTTTATCAACACATCGAGAGAATATAGCTAACAACAAATTATTCAACTTTACAGTTTCCAAGGACGGACCAAGTCACAATCCCCCCGATGCACGCCCACACGCTCGTCACCTAACATGTGCGTCACCTCCAAAATAATCGCATGATACAAAAATCCGGGGTTTCATACCCTCAGGACCAAATTTAAAACTGTTACTTACTTCAAGCCGTGAAATTCTTATTGTGCAATGCCCTTTCCTCGTGAATTGGTCTCCAAACGCCTCGAATCTGGTCATAAATAATTCGTTTCAGTTAATAAAATCTATTGGAGTTAATTCCATAAGAAAATAATGATTTTCCATAAAAATCTAAAAATTAGCTCAAAAATTGCCCGTTCAGCCCACGTCTCGGAACTCGACAAATGTTACAAAATCCGAAAACCCATTCAACCACGAGTCTAACCATACCGATTTTACTAAAATCCGACCCCAACTCAACCCTCAAATCTTCAATTTAAACCAAGAGAGTTTTCAAATTTTCCCAACTCAATTCACCAATTATATGATAAAAACAACCATGGATTCAGGTAATTTAACCAATATTGAGTTAAGAACACTTACCTCGTTGTTTCAACTGAAAATCACCCATCTTTCTGCCCAGACATTTTATCTATGCGATCGCGAACATTCCCACGCGATCGCGAAGAATAATTTTCCATCGCCTAGATTTTACTCTACGCGATCACGGACTTTCCCACGCGATCGCGATGAACAACATCACATACATACGCGATCGCGAAGCACAAAACGTGTGACTTCTACTCGGCTCCACTTGCTCCACGTGAACGCGACCTTCATCACGCGTTAGCGAGACACAAAATTCCAGAGCTACGCGATCGCATCCTGCTTCACGAGATCGCGAAGCACAAAATGCCACTGCCTCACATTAACCCTACGTGATCGCAGATATCCCCATGCGATCGCATAGAAAAAAACCTCCACAGACCAAATAAGCCTACACGATGGCAAACGCATTCACGCGATCGCGTAGAAGGAACACATTAACCAAGTCCAAATTTTTTGATTCGTTAACCATCTAAAACTCACCCGAGCCCCTCGAGACCTCGACCAAATATACCAGCAAGTCCTAAAATATCATACGGACTTAGTCGAACCCTCAAATCACCTCAAACAACGCTAAAATCATGAATTACACCCCAATTCAAGCCTAATGAACTTTGAAATTTCTAATTTCTTCAAATGACTCCGGAACCTATCAAATCATGCCCGATTGACCTCAAATTTTGCACACAAGTCATAAATGACATAACAGAGGTATTTCAATTTTTAGAATCGGATTCTGACCCCGATATCAAAAAGTCAACCCCCGGTCAAACTTCTCAAAAATTAAACTTTCGGCATTTCAAACCTAATTCCTCTACGGACTTCCAAATAATATTCTGGACACGCTCCTAAGCCCAAAATCACCATACGGAGCTATTGGAATCATCAAAATTCAAATCTAAGGTTGTTTACACATAGGTCCATATTCGGTCCACTTTTCTAACTTTAAATTTCAATTATGAGGCTAAGTGTCTCATTTCACTCCGCGTTCCTTCCGGACCCGAACCAACTAACCCGATAAGTCATAAATCAATTGCGAGACATAAATTGAGCAGTAAATGGGGGAACGGGGTTATAATATTCAAAACAACCGGCCGGGTCATTACATTCTCCCCCTCTTAAACAAACATTCATCCTCGAATGGGTTTAGAATAATACCCGGAGTCTCAAATAAGTGGGTATATTTGTTCCACATCTCCTGCTCAGTCTCCCAAATAGCTTCTCCGACTGGCTGGCCTCTCCACTGCATCTTCACTGATGCTATATTCTTTGACCTCAACTTTCGAACTTGCCGGTCTAATATAGCCACCGGCTCCACATCATAAGTCAAATTACCATCCAGTTGTACTGTACTGAAATCCAGAATGTGAGACGGATCCCCGACATACTTTCGGAGCATGGATACGTGGAACACTGGATGAACACCTGATAGACTAGGTGGCAAAGCAAGTTCATAAGCCACCTCCCCAATTATCTTAAGTATCTCAAAAGGCCCAATATATCGAGGGCTCAACTTGCCCTTTTTTCCGAACCTCAACACACCCTTTATGGGTGAAATCTTGAGCAGAACCTTGTCCCCAACCATGTGGACAACATCACGAACCTTCCTGTCAGCATAACTCTTCTATCTAGACTGTGTCGTGCGAAGCCGTTCCTGAATCACTTTGACCTTATCTAAAACATCCTGGACCAAGTCAGTAACTAATAGCCTAAACTCACCCGGCTCGAACCAACCCACCGGAGACCGACATCGTCTCCCATATAAAGCTTTATACGGAGGCATCTGAATGCTTGACTGGTAGCTATTATTGTAAGCAAACTCTACAAGTGGCAAAAATTGATCCCATCAATGACACAAGCGCGTAGCATATCCTCCAATATCTGAATAGTGCGCTCGGACTGTCCGTCCGTATGAGGGTGAAATATTATACTAAACTGAACCTGTGTGCCCAATTCTCACTGCACTGCCCTCCAAAACTGTGAGGTAAAATGCGTACCCCGATCTAAAATAATGGACACCGGCACACCGTGTAGGCGAACAATGTCGCGAATATAAATACTAGCCAACCGCTTCGAAGAATAATTAGTACCGACTGGAATAAAATGCGCAGATTTGGTCAACTGATCTACTATCGCCCAAACAACATCAAACTTTCTCAAAGTCCGTGGGAGTCCAACTACGAAGTCCATGGTAATACGCTCCCACTTCCACTCTGGAATTTCAAGTCTCTGTAGCAATCTGCCCGGTCTCTGGTGCACGTACTTTAGCAATACACCCAATTATATCTTTCTTCATCCGCCTCCACTAGTAGTTCTATCTCAAATCCTTATACATCTTCGCGGCACCTGGATGAATAGAGTACCGCGAACTATGAGCTTCCTGTAGAATCAGCTCGTGCAAACCTTCTACATTAGGTACACATAGCCTCCCCTGCATCCGTAATACACTGTCATCTCCAATAGTGACTTCCTTGGCATCACCATGCTGAACCGTGTCCTTAAGGACAAGCAGGTGTGGATCATTATACTGGCGCTCTCTGATGCGATCATAAAAAGAAGACCGAGAAACCACACAGGCCAAAATGCGATTCGGCTCGGAAACATCCAATCTAACAAACTGATTAGCCAAGGCATGAACATCCAAGGCTAAAGGCCTCTCTGCTACCGGTAAGTACGCTAAGCTGCCCAAACTCTCCGTCTTATGACTCAAGGCATCGACCACTACATTGGCCTTTCCGGGATGATAGAGAATGGTGATATCATAATCCTTAAGCAACTCCAACCACCTTCGCTGCCGCAAGTTAAGATCCTTCTATTTAAACAAATGTTGTAGACTCCGATGATCTGTATACACCTCACACTGGACACCGTACAAGTAATGTAGCTAAATTTTCAAGGCATGAACAATAGCTGCTAACTCAAGATCATGGACTGGATAATTCTTCTCATGTACCTTTAACTGTCTGGACGCATAGGCAATCACCCTACCATCTTGCATAAGTACTGTGCCGAGACCAATCCGCGAAGCGTCACAATATACAGTATAAGACTCTAAACCTGTAGGCAACACCAATATTGGAGCTGTAGTCAAAGCTGCCTTGAGCTTTTGAAAGCTTTCTTCACATTCATCCGACCACCTGAACGGAGCACCTTTCTGGGTCAATTTAGTCATAGGCGATGCAATAGACGAGAAACCCTCCACAAAACGACGATAATAACCGGCCAAGCCGAGAAAACTCAGAATCTCAGTAACTGAGGATGGTCTGGGCCAATTCTGAACTGCCTCTATTTTCTTTGGATCCACCTTAATACGTTCATTGGATACTATATGTCCTAAGAATGCCACTAAACTAAGCCAGAACTCACACTTAGAGAATTTGGCATAAAGTTTCTCCTCTCTCAACCTCTGTAATACAATACCCAATTGTTGTGCATGCTCCTCCTAGCTACGTAAGTACACCAGAATATCATCAATGAATACCACAACAAATAAATCAAGATATGGCCAAAATACACTATTCATCAAATGCATAAATGCTGCTGGGGCATTGGTTAGACCATAAGACATCACAAGAAATACATAGTGGCCATAACGAGTCCTGAATACCGTCTTTAGAATGTCCGAATCCCGAATTTTTAATTGGTGATACCCAGACCTCAAATCAATTTTGGAGAATACCCTCGCTCCCTGAAGCTGGTCAAATAATTCATCAATACGCGGCAATGGATATTTATTCTTGATTGTAACTTTGTTCAACTGCCTGTAATCAATGCACATCCACATAGTACCATCTTTCTTTTTCACAAACAGAACCGGTGCACCCCAAGGTGACACACTAGGCCTAATAAACCCCTTTTCACGGAGTTCCTGAAGTTTCTCTTTCAATTCTTTTAACTCAGCTGGTGCCATACGATACGGAGGAATAGAAATGGGTTGAGTGCCCTGCACCAAGTCAATACCGAAATTAATATCCCTGTCGGGTGGCATACCCGGTAGGCCTGCAGGAAATACATCAGAAAAGTCTCGCATGACCGATACTGAATCAATAATAGGAGCATCTGCATCAACATCTCTCACAAAGGCCAAATATGACAAGCATCCCTTTCCAAGTTGGGCCTTCAAATAAGAAATTACCCTGCTAGGAACAAGATCTAGAGAACCCCTCCATTCAACGTTTAGCAACCCCGGCATCGTCAACGTCACGATTTTTGCGTGACAGTCTAGAATAGCATGACATGGAGACAACCAATCCATACCCAGGATTACATTGAAATCAACCATACCGAGTAATAAGAGATCAACTCTACTCTCCCGTTCCCCAATCGTTACTACACACGATAGATACATACGATCCACAGTAGTAATATCGCCCACCGGTGTAGATACACAAACAGGTGAAACTAAGGACTCACAGGGCATACCCATATAATGAGCAAAATACGATGATACATATGAGTAAGTGGAACCAGGGTCAAATAATATATAAGCCTCCCAATGGTACACTAAAACAATACCTGTGATTACTGCGTCTGAGGTAACAACATCTGGCCTAGCAGGAAAAGCATAGAATCGAGCCTGCCCGCCTCCTGATCGGCCTCCCCCTCTTGGGCGACCCCTAGCTGCCTGACCCCCACCCTGAGATGGCAGGGTGAGTGGTGTAACTACTGGTGCTGGTGTCGTCGGTCGAGAACTCTGCTGTGAAACCCCACTCAACAGCCTAGGACACTCTCTCTTGAAATGACCAAATTCTTCGCACTCGAAACAACCCTTCCTCTGATGGAACTGCTGCTCCTGATAATCCGAGGAATGACCTGCAGAAGCCTGTGCAAATGAGGCATGGTGAGAACTCTACGCTGGTAGAAGACTGGCCTGAGTGAGCACTGTAAGAACCATGGCTAGCTGATGCACCACGATGAGCTGGACGACCCGTCTGAGCGTGTCTGTAAGAACGACCCCTACCACGGTAAAACTGACCCCCTGAAGGAACACCATTGTAATCACCCGGACCACGAGGCCTCTTAGCCTCTCTCTCTCTCTCCACGTTCCTGGCTACGAACCATCTCTATCTGCCGAGCAATGTCCACTACCTCATCAAAAGTAGCACTAGATACTCTCTCCCTAGTCATAAATAACCGCATCTGATATGTGAGGCCATCAATGAATCTCCTAATCCTCTCCCTACCAGTGGGAACCAACCAAATTGCGTGATGAGCCAACTCAGAAAATTTCATCTTGTACCGTATCATGGACATATCACCCTGGCAAAGCTGCTCAAACTATCTGCGCAGCTCTTCTCTGCGGGACTGAGGTATGAACTTCTCCAAAAAGACCACGGAGAACTGATGCCAAGTAAGGGGTGTTGCGCCAATAGGCCTACGCCTCTCGGAAGTCTCCCACCATCTGAGTGCAGCCCCAGAAAAATGAAAAGTAGTGAATGAGACCCCACTGGTCTCCAGAATACCTGCTGTCTGAAGCATCCGTTGGCACCTATCCAGAAAATCTTGAGCATCCTCTGACTCAGTACCGCTAAATGGTGGAGGTCAAAGCCTCTCAAATCTCTCAAATCTCCTCTGCTCATTGTCTGCCATAACAGGAACTACCGGGGCCTGAGCAGCTACAACCGGCTGGGCTGGTAGTGCCCCCGGTATCTGAAGTCCTTGTACTACCTGGTCTGGAGTACGGGCAACATGGGTATGAGTACCTCCCCCAGCTTGAGAAGTGGCAGGTGCGGCCTGAGCCAAAACCATCTGAGCAAGACCAGTGCAGGCTGCCAATATCTCGGCCAAAGTCTCCTGAATGCCTGCAATATCAATGGGCACAGCTGGTGCCTAAGCTGATCCTGTCGGCTCAACTATATCTGGAATCTACTCTTGAGTTGGAACAACTGATGGTACTACAGGTGCTGTTCCAACTGTGGTACGAGCTACACCTCGACCTTTAACTCGGCCCAGGCCTCTACCATGGCCCCGGCCTCTCGGGGCCCTAACTGGTGGCTGACCGTCCGATCCGGTAGTACGTGTCCTCACCATCTGTGAGAGAATAGAATAGCAGGAATTTAGTTTCCAAAATCAACAATTTCGTACGACAAAATACAAGAAAGTGAAATTTTCCTAAGGGTTCTGCAGCCTCTCGAAATAAGTACAGACGACTCCGTACCGATCCGCAAGACTCTACTAAACCTGCTCATGACTCGTACCTATGTAACCTAGGCCCTGATATCAACTTGTCACGACCCAAAATCCCAACCTGTCGTGATGGCGCCCATCTCGATACTAGGCAAGCCGATAATCTCAATAAACCCAAAATTCTCTTTAAGGTTGAAAATATAATATTTAAATACAATACAGACACTCCCCAAAACCTGGTGTCACTGAGTACATGAGCATCTAATGTGAATACAAGTATGGAAAATATAGTCTACATTAGTCTGAGACCAAATGTAGTGAACAAAGAGTTAGAGAAGGAGAGACATGGTCAGTGGAACACGGCAGCTACCTCAAAATCTCATGAAATTCAACCGCGCGAAAGGATCAACACCCGCTATGTCTGGGAACACCTAGATCTGCACACGAAGTGCAGGGCATAGTATGAGTACAACCAACTCAGCAAGTAACAATATTAAATAAGGAACTGAAGGTAGTAAGGAGCTACACAGTTATGGTTCATTTCCAATAATCCCATAAAGGAATAGCCATGCTATCAAATATGGCAGTTTAATGTCAAATCAATTTTTATACAGTTCCTATTCATGTAATCCGTATATCAACATTCTTTTAGAGATTTCACGACAATGACAGATAGCAACTAAATGCAACAACAAATGAAAAACAAGTACAACCTCTCAGGACAACAATCACTCATTGGGCTCCCAGTCCTCATCACTCCATGGGCTCCCAGCCCTCATCACTCACTCTCAATGGGTACCCGCGCTCACTAGGGGTGTATAGACTCCGGAGGGGCTCCTACAACCCAAGCGCTATAATCTGCACGGACAACTCACATGCTGCATGGACAACTCATGTGCTATAATATAAATATCTGGATCCGCACGGCCAACTCACGTGTTATAATATAATATAAGGATTCGCACGGCCAACTCACGTGCTATAGTATAATATAAGGATCTGCACGGCCAACTCACGTGCTATAGTATCAATAACTCACAATTAGGCCCTCGGCCTCACTCAGTCATAAATCTCTCCAGTCTCTCGGGCTCTCAATAATCATGAAATCAGCCCAAACAACAATGATATAATGTATCAATAATAATAACAGAGACTGAGATAAAATGTGCAAGTAAAAACTGAGACTGAGTACATATAGCATTTAGCAGGCAATTCAACAAGTACGCGACCTCTATGGGTCCCAACAGTACTATCGCATAGCCTAAGCATGATTTCTAACATGATTTACAGTCAAATTGTATCAACACATAGAGAGCATATAGCTAACAACAAATTATTCAACTTTACAGTTTTCCGGGACGGACCAAGTCACAATCCCCTTGGTGCACGCCCACACGCCCGTCACCTAGCATGTGCGTCACCTCCAAAATAATCGCATGATACCAAAATCCGGGGTTTCATACCCTCAGGACCAGATTTAAAATTGTTACTTACTTCAAGCCGTGAAATTCTTATTCTGCAATGCCCTTTCCTCATAAATTGGTCTCAAAACGCCTCGAATCTGGTCATAAATAATTCGTTTCAGTCAATAAAATTCATTGGAATTAATTCCATAAGAAAATAATAATTATCCATAAAATTCCAAAAATTAGCTCAAAATCGTCTGTGGGGCCCACGTCTCGGAACTCGACAAAAGTTACAAAATCTGAAAACTCATTCAACCACGAGTCTAACCATACCACTTTTACCAAAATCCGACCCCAACTCAACCCTCAAATCTTCAATTTAAACCAAGAGGGTTTTCAAATTTTCCCAACTCAATTCACCAATTAAATGATAAAAACAACAATGGATTCGGGTAATTTAACCAATAGTGAGTTAAGAACACTTACCCCATTGTTTTCTCTGAAAATCACCCAATAATCGCCTCAATCCGAGCTCCAAATCGTCAAAAATTAAACTTAAACTCTCTGCCCAGACATTTTCTCTACGCGATCGCGAACATTCCCACACGATCGCGAAGAACAATTTTCCATCGCCCATATTTTACTCTACGCGATCGTAGACTTTCCCACGCGATCGCGATGCACAACATCATAGACATACGCGATCACGGACTAGTCCACGCAATCGCAAAGAACAAAACGCGTGACTTCTACTCCGCTCCACTTACTCTACGCTAACGCGACCTTCGTCACGCGTTTGCGAGTCACAAAATTCCAGAGCTACGTGATCGTATCCCGTTTCACGCGATCGCGAAGCACAAAATGCCACTTCCTCACATTAACCCTACGCGATCGCAAATATCCCCACGCGATTGCGTAGAACAAAAACCCCACTGACCAAATAAGCCTACGCGATTGCAAACGCATTCACGCGATCGCGTAGAAGGAAAACATTAACAGATATCAGAAAATTCCAGCAGCTATTCAAGTCCAAATTTTTGATCCGTTAACCATCCAAAACTCACCCGAGCCCCTCGGGACCTCGACCAAATATACCATCAAGTCCTAAAACATCATACGGACTTAGTCGAACCCTCAAATGACATCAAACAACGTTAAAATCATGAATTACACCCCAATTCAAGCCTAATGAACTTTGAAATTTATAATTTCTACAAACGACTCCGGAACCTATCAAATCACGTCCGACTGACCTCAAATTTTGCACACAAATCATAAATGACATAACAAAGGTATTCCAATTTTCAAAATCGGATTCCGACCCCGATATCAAAAAGTTAACCCCTCAGTCAAACTTCTCAAAAATTAAACTTTCGGCATTTCAAGCCTAATTCCTCTACGGACTTCCAAATAATATTCCGGTCACGCTCCTATGCCCAAAATTACCATACGGAGCTATTGAAATCATCAAAATTCAAATCCGAGGTCGTTTACACATAGTTTCATATCCGGTCCACTTTTCTAACTTAAATTCTCAATTATGAGAGTAAGTGTATCATTTCACTCCGAGTTCCTTCCGGACACGAACCAACTAACTCGATAAGTCATAAATCAATTGCAAGACATAAATTGAGCAGTAAATGGAGGAACGGGATTATAATATTCAAAACGATCGACCGGGTCGTTACAATATCCCTAAATAAGTTCTTCTAAAATTCAATTAAAAGAAGTATTTTGAAAGTTCACATATATCCCTAAATAAGTTCTTTTAAAATTCATTTAAAAGAAGTAATTTGAAAGTTCACATATATCCCTAAATAAGTTCTTTTAAAATTCAATAAAAAGAAGTAATTTGAAAGTTCACATATATCCCTAAACAAGTTCTTTTAAAATTAAATTAAAAAAAATAATTTAAAAGTTCATTTATATCCCTGAATGAATTCAATTAGCTTAGATTGTATCGTTACACATAGTATTAGATTGAGAACTAGCTTAATATATATTAGCTACATTGCTTCTGTGACTAATAACACCTAATGATTGTTGGATAATTTTGTATTTTAGATAAAGAAAATTCAATGACAAAGGGTCACACGCTAAAAAATTATAATAAGATTCTAAAGACCTCTAATATGAACTCTTCTAATATGAACAATCCTAAATGATAAATGATAACACATGAAATATTTCAAAGGTTCAATGACAAGGCGACTACATTGGGCAACTTTGGAAGTGCCATATAATATGATTGATTTATCCTTGTAATTTATTTTAAGTTTTAATCATCAACTCACAATTATACAACTAAATTTAATTAAACATTAACTAAACCCTAATTTATACAATTAAAATAATTAAAATTACTTAAATTCAAAAATATAGATAACTAACCTTGAAATGCTATCAGCACCTAAGACAAGCATCTAGGTCTTCCAAAATGTAAAAATCCAAAATTACACAAAATACCAATTCACAAAGAGGGGCTAGAGTACAAATATGAACTCTTCTAATATGAACAATCCTAAATGATAAATGATAACACATGAAATTGTCACGACCCAAAAATCACACCTGTCATGATGACACCTATCTTAATACTAGGAAAGCCGACAACCTCAATAAATCATGATTTTCTTTAAGTTTGAAAACATAATATTGAAATACAACACAAAAATCTCGCAAATACCGACACAAACACTCCCAAAACCCGGTGTCAATTACTACATGAACATCTAAATGATAACAATGTCTGACTGATAAAACACTCTCTAAAAATATAAAATAGTATAAAAACCAATAGGAAAGAGAGTCAAGGTCTGCGGACGTCAACAAGCTACCTCGATAGTCTCCAAAGGATAAAGCTTCAAAAAACTAGCAACCGCCGTGTCCGGAAGTACCTAGATCTGCACGCGAGGTGCAGGGTGTAGTATGAGTACAACTAACTCAGCAAGTAACAATACTAAATAAAGAGATGAAGATAGTGACGAGCTTCAAAGCTAAGTCTAATTACAGTAATTTCCAACATAAGAAGGTAGGCATGCTTTCAAGTTCATCATCTAAAACTCAAACAGTAATTTCATGTCAAGTTCAACTGAAACATAAGATAATGTCTTTCAGAAATTTCCAAAATAGTGATATATGACAGCTGAAGTACAACAATAATGAAATCAATGCATTCTCTCAGAGCAACATTCACTCAGTCCTTCCATTCACTCCGACCTCATAATCACTCTTCCCTCACATTCACTCATTCCTCTTAATCACTTAGCACTCAGAACTTGGCACTCGGCACTCGCACTCAGTAGGTACCTTCGCTCCTACAGCCCAAGCGCTATAATCCGCACAGAAAACTTACATGCTATAGTATAATATTTGGATCCGCACGGACAACTCACGTACTGCACGGACAACTCACGTGCTATAGTGCAATATCTGGATCCGCAGGAACAACTCACGTGCTAAATGAACAACTCACGTGCTATAATATAATTCTCATAATCGGGCCCTCGGCCTCACTCAGTCATAAATCTCTCCAGTCTCTCGGGCTCTCAATGATCATAAAATCAGCACAAACAACAATAATATGATGCATCAATAATGAACAATAGAGACTGAGATAAAATAAACAAGTAAACTGTGACTGAGTACAAAATAATAATTTAAGCAAATAGTTCAACATGTACACGACCTATGTGGGTCCCTACAGTGCCAACACATAATCTAAACATGATTTGTGGTTCAATTTCTCTACTACACAAAGAATGTACAGATAACAACAGATTATTCAACTACACAGTTCCATGGAATTTGACTAAGTCACAATTCCTATGGTGCACGCCCACACGCCCGTCACCTAGCATGTGCGTCACCTCAAAACCAATCATATAGCACATAATCGAGGGTTTCATACCCCCAGGACCAAATTTAGAACTGTTACTTACCTCAATCCGAGCAATTCTTTATTCCAATAAGCCTTTGCCTCACGAATCGGCCTCCGAACGCCTCGAATCTTGTCACAATTAATTCCATATGAAAATACAAATTTTCCAACAAAATCCGAAATTTAACTCAAAATCGCATGTGGGTCCCACGTCTCGGAACTTGACAAAAGTTACAAAATATGAACGTCCATTCAACCACGAGTCAAATGATACAAGTTTCACCAAATTCCGACATCAACTCGACCCCCAAATCTTCAGTTAAAGTCTTTGAAGATTGCAACCATTTTCAGCTCAATCATTATCCATTTGAACTCAACAATCTTTCCACAAACCATATTGGTATGTGTATGTATAAATAATACTCTCACACCCAAGAATCATATCCCTAATCTTCCATCTTTACCTAAACTCAAAATTGAAGACTAGGGTTAGAAATTCTTACCCCTTTGAAGCCCTAGCAAGATCCTTGTGAAATCTTCAAACCTTGAACAAGAATTGATGTACAAATGACTAGGTCTTCACTTTCTCTCTCTAAGATGCTCTCACCTCTCTCTAAAATATCAGATGAAACCCTTCAAAATGACCCCCAATAGTGTTTTATAAGAATCGAGTCGGGTTTATAAATCAGAAAAATGAAGCTCTGAAACACACTCTATGGTCGCATATGCGACCGCATAATGGTTCTGCAACCTACAAAATGGGTCGCAAAACAGCTCTCAAGAACTGTGCATCACTGCTTTAGTCTGAGGTCATTATGCAGCCCGCATACATGTTCTGCGGTCACATAATGTACCGCAGAACTGGTATGCGGTCGCATAATGCGCTGCAAACTTGATCTCCAAACTTGCCCCACTTCTGATTCACACTGCAGCCATTATGCAGTCCGCGGAGTGATTATGCAACTGCATAGTAGGCCGCATAAATGACCTTTTTATCCGGCAAAAAATTTCCTTTGCTCCCTAGTGCATTGTTCAACACAAAAAGTATGAGCCGCGGTGTAATGACCTGACTTATCATTTTGAACATCTACGCTCCTTTCGACAATTTCAAGTCTTGAGCAGCTTCGTAATGTGTACTATGACTTGTGTGAATTGTCGTCTTTGATTTTCGGATGATTTGGGATTTAATTGAAAGAACAATCCTTGTTTAGAAGCTTAAATGAAAAGAGTGGACCAATTTGACTTTTTATGCAAACGACTCCGGAATGGTGTTTTAATTATTCCAATAGCTCCGTATGGTGATTTTGGACTTAGGAGCGTGTCCGAAAAATTATTTGGAAGCTCGTAGCTAAATTAGGCTTGAAATGGCTAAAATAGAAATATAAGTTTGGAAGTTTGATCGGGGAGTTGACTTTATTGATATCGGACTCGAATTGAGATTTCCAAAAATTAGAATAGCTCTGTTATATCATTTATGACTTGTGTGCCAAATTTGAAGTCATTCCGGATTCATTTAATATGTATCGGCACGAGTTTTGTAAATTGAAAAGTTTGAATCTCATAAGTTCGAATCGAGGTGTGAATTGTAATTTCGATATTGTTTGACGTGATTTGAAGCCTGGAGTACGTTTGTATTATGTTACAGGACTTTTTGGTATATTTGAACGGGATCTCGAGTGGCTCGGGTGAGTTTCGGGGTGAGTATTGAACGAATCCAGGCATTTCGGCACTCTGATTTTCTTCTGGAAAGTTGCAAGTGCGGACCACATAATTTCATTTGCTGAGGCACATTTTTTAGTACTGTAGCAGATGAAAAAGTGCTGCAGCAGATGAAAATGTGCGGACCGCACAATTTTGTCTATGGTCGCACTTCAGGGTGTTCTGCAGGTTCGATGGTCCGACATAGGATTCAAAAACAAAAGTTGTAGCCCTTCGTGTCTAATTTCTAGAAAGGTGGAGAAATCATCATTTGGACACAGTTAGAGAAAGATATGGCCAATTTACTAAAGCCTGGTAGTGGAGAGGCTGTGAAGTGTGGCGACACAAGTTTTTATGCGACCGCAAAACTTGGAAATGTGCGACCGCACTTGGAAATATGCGACCGCACAATGGGAGGTCAGAGGGTGTACTATATAACCGAGGCCTAGGGTATTATTTCATTTTTGGGACTTAGAGAGCTCGGTTTGTGACGATGTTTTGTGGGTTTTTCAAACAATTCATCGGGGTAAGTGATTCTAACTCGGATTTGGTTAACATACATAAATATCTCATTGTTTTCGTCATTTAATCAGTATTTTGAGATGGAAATTTGGGGAAAATTGTAGAAATTTCATAAAATGAATTTTTGGGATTTGAATATAGATTCGGAGTCAGATTTGAGTGAAATTAGTATGGTTGAACTCGTAATTTATTGGGTTGTCGAATTTTGTAACTTTTGTCGGGTTCCGAGATGTAGGCCCCACGGCGATTGTTGAGTGTAATTTTAATTTTTGTGGGAAAATATTAGTATTTTGATATGTAATTAATTCCTATAATTGTGTGCACTGAATCAAAATAATTGTGACTAGATACGAGGCTTTCGAAGACCAATTCTCAAGGCAAGGGCATAGAAGAGTGAGAAATTACACGTTTTGAGGTAAGTAACACTTCTAAACATGGTTCTGAGGGTATGAATCCCCGAATTAGTGTTATATGAATTGTTTGGAGGTGACACACACGATAGTTGACGAGCGTGTGGACATGCACCATTGAAACTATGACTTGAATAAATTCTATGAAGTTGTAAAAATTAAAGAATCATGTTATTATTTGAACATTTCCCACGTGTTAGAGAAATTGAGCTGAGGCTCTTATTAAAGATCATGTTTAGGCTACGTGCCGATATTTTGGGACCCATAGGGTCGTGTTGCTGTTAAATTAATTATTTTAAAATATACATTTCATACTTAGTCATGCTCATCCATTGTGAGGATATTTATGGGATCGGGCTGCACGCCGCAGTAGGCTTTTTAGGCTTTAATATTATATGGATCGAGGATGCCCGCCTGCAGCAGGCCTTATTGGCTTTATTATTATATGGATCGGCACTTTCTGCCTGCAACATGCCGTATTGACTTTATTATTATATGGATCGAGGCTGCCAGAATGCAGTAGGCCTTATTGGCTTTATTAATATATGGATCGGGGTTGCCCGCCTGCAGCGGGCCTTATAGGATTTACTATTTTATGGATCGGGATTGCCCGCCTGCAGCAGGCCTTGTAGATTTTATTATTATATGGATCGGGACTGCCCGCATGTAGTAGGCTATATCGGCTTTATATCACGCTTGGGCTGAAAGAGCCCCTCCGAAGTCTGTACACACCCCCCAGTGAGCATAGATGATTATATATATATTTATTCGGGATGGACTTCCTAGGGCATGGACTTGCCTTATTTATTTATATTGTGATGAATTTTCCCTAGATATGGATCTTATCCGTATCATTTACATGTGGGGGTAAATTACCCAGGGCTGGATTGGCCTTATACGGTACTGAGGGACTGACTGTCAGTCGATGTGAATATATATACGGGATGGAATATCCCTGGGTTGGATTGGCCATAGACAGTATCGAGTGACCGAATGATTTTGACTAGTAGTACAAGAATTCTTTCCACTGAGATGCCACATTCCTCGTATCATGCAGTATTGATCTATTTTGCTTGTACTGAGTTTAACTGTTTAACTTGAAGGAATGCCTATATTTCTGTACCATTATTTATTTATTGGATTGTACCTACGGATCGCATCACTACTTTCACCCCAAAGGTTAGTCTTGTTACTTATTGAGTAGGTTATACTCATACTACACTCTGCACCTCGTGTGCAGATCCAGATGCTCCCGGATACGACGACTGCTAGATTTTGGAGTTATTTATATTGGAGACTATCAAGGTAGCTGCTTGACGTCCGAAGACTTAATTCCCTTCCTGTTTAATATTGTATTGTTCTATATTTCAGACAATGATTTTTATCAGTCAGCCTTTGTATTCATTTAGATGCTCATGTATTCAGTGACACCGAGTTTTGGGAGTGTTTATGTTTGTATTTGTGAGATTTCTTCCCCTGAATTTAATTATTATGTTTTCAAATTTAAAAGATACGGCGGTTCATTGGGATTGTCGGCTTACCTAGTATTGAGTTAGGCGCCATCACGACAGGTGAGATTTTGGGTCATGACAAGTTGGTATTAGAGCCTAGATTACATAGGTTTCACGAGTCATGAGCAGGTTTAGTAGAGTCTTGTGAATCGGTACGGAGACGTCTATATTTATCTTTGATAGGCTGACGAACCTTTCGAAAAATTTTACTTTCTTGTTTTCTATTGTGCGGAATTGATTCAGTTTGAAACATAACTCTTTGAATTCCTTCCATGCATTCGTATGCGTATGTGAGCGCACAGTATCAGTTGTGCATCGCTGGCTTGTGATTCCATGAATGAGGTTCGAGATGTGTATTCTTTGTTTTGGTGATGGGCCAGTATGGAGGACTTGAGTCCAGGGTTAGACCACAACTTAAGCTCGGTAGCTTCAGTTGTAATGTATACATTTGGACTCATATGTCCGGTAATGTCCTTACGAGAAGAATTCGTGGCTCGGTGAGCGGTTAAATGGCTATATGATAAGTATGATGTGATTGCGGGATGTGTTAAGATGGTTTGAATCTTTATTTGACGCATAGTCTCGAGTATGAATGTGTTGAGGGATCTTTCACGTTGTTAAATTGTGGGGCAAATTAAATCTCATGTCGTGTTGATGAGTTCAAACTCAAAAATATTAAGTGATTGCGTAGTAATTGTGGTTGCGAAAGGGTATAGCAAGATGCCAATTTGAGGCTAAGTAGGTGAGTAATCTCCTGCGGAGTAATCAACGTATGTGTGTTCCTTATAATGTTGAGTGGAGGGTTTCTTTTCTCTCAACGGGGTATATGTGTTGAGATTTGAATTTGAATCTGGTCGAGAAAGTTGACTTGACTGTCACGAGAATAAATGCAAACTTAGCGGATGATTAAGGTATTTTATGGTAGGTGTTGCATAAGCTTGTGAAACGTTTTCGTTGAACTGGCTCCAGTATCATGGCAATAATACGGTATGGGTATTGTGAGTTATCGTGTGTTTTAACCTTTGGCTTTGAGCGAAGTGGGGGAGCCTGCTATTGACGGTCTAATTTCATGGTGACATATAAATTTTAGCTTTGGTTTGAGACGTACTTGTGGATTAGTTATGACTTGCAGAGGTTGAGATTGAGGATGGCTCAAGTAAGGAAATTCCTGAATATGGGTTACATTGCACTTTATGAAAATTTAAAAATCATGGAATGATTAATTGGTTATTTTAAGGAATGTAGTGTGCACGAAGTATGGATTGTTTAGGTGATGTTAAGGCAAGGTTACTTCTTTGAGTGTTGATTGTGCTAAAGGAGCACGTGTCTTTCGGCCCGTTTAGGGCTGAGAAAATTAGATTTGAGCAGAGTGGATGACTCTCGAGAGGGTTCTAATGGATTCAAAATGTATATGTGGCAATTGAAATTTTTTTTCGAATTTGTATATCACTAGAGTCGATTACTTACATTGGATGGTATCGGGACGTGCAGTAATTCTGTTTGACTATGGATTCTACATTTCAGTATAAGAAAAGAAAGAGGAACAATTTTAAATTCACATTAGGTATTTTCAGAGTGAGTGTTACGGTTGTGGTATTTATAGAGGTGCTTAAGAAGAATACAATGGCTTATGGTCCTTAGGGAGGTGTAGTTTATGTTAGGATGTCTTGTAGTGAGATTTGGGTAAGGATAGTAGTGTTCTGACAACAAGAAATGTCAACTTGTGGGTAATTCGAAAGAAACTCGGAGAAAATAGGACAAATGGGTAACATGCTGGATCAGTATGGTAATGGTATGCTCGGTTCTTTTGGGTTTTATGATGAGGTGGGGGCTATACGGGTGGGGCAATACTCTCAGACTTGGCAACCTGTGTGGCTTGGTCGAGTTAGAGGAATTCAGTTCTGATAGCTTGGTTATGTGCAAAGGAATTTCAAAGTGTTGTTGATAGTTTCTACCATGGTTTGAGCTGGATATTTTCTACCGGTGTGGGGAACGTGTTGTGTATTGTGATTTCCTCCTAGAAAGAAGTAAGAGAAAGGTTTCTAACTAATAATGTATGTAATTTGCTGGTGACTCAGATGTGGCCTATTGTGCGGGATTTAGATTTACATGCATAAGGTGGCAGTTCATTCTTGAAAGGAAGATCACAAATTTTGGACAGAATGGTTAGTTTCAAATATTCAGATGAATGTTATAACTACTCGGTAATCCCTGAGGAGAGTGTGCATTTCAAAAGGCGCATTGTGTTTAAACTTACAGATGTTCATTGGTATTGCAGTACTCACCTGCTTGATAGACTGCTGATATTCAAATTATTGCTATGTGGCACGGAATAATTATGAAAGTTTTCCTCGTAGGATGATCAAGCATGAAAGATGTGTTAGTCATTTGACTGCTGGAGTTGGGATCAGTTACGGTGGTTCATGTATTCTATGAATTTGGAGACTGAGAGTTCTTTGAAGCATATTGTTTCAAGGTTGCAGCCTGTTTGAGGTGAGTGTTTTATTTAAACTCAGTGAAGGCACTAGTTGAGCTAATTATTTGCGATAGCTACGCGCTATGAGTGCGCATATATGCGAGGTTTGAGCCCATATGCGGGCATCAGAGCAAGTTTTCATACTCGAAAGAATGCTTAGGCTATGATATGCCTAGAGTTGACTGTTAAGCGTAAAGTTATAATGTTTCTCATATTCGTACCTTTGTTGAGAACTATCTGGGCTATACTTGAGGTTACAAAGAGGCTGATTCCCTAAATAAACTGGGTAGTTACTAATTCTACGTTAACCTGCCGATCTGAGTTGTAATAGCGCACTTTGCACATGCCTACTCTATGGCGTGTTTATTTATACCTGTCCAGGAGAATGTGAATTCTACTTCATTTATCATATACATGTGTACTTATTTGATTGCTCATATATGATATGTTTGTAAGGGTGGCATGTGAGTCGGGCCCGGTCCTAAGTGGGCTTTGCGGGCCCGGTTCTAAGTGGGCCGATCCTAGGTGGGTCCTTCCTAGGCGGGCCAGTCCTAAGCGGTCCCGGGCTTCGCGGGCTTCTTGTTGGAACCGGCCCGGGACCGGGACCACGAACTAACGGTCCTAAGTGGGCCCAAGCAGGCCTAAGTTGGCCCAACGGATACTTTCTATTTTTTAATTTTTTTATAGAAGTTACAGAAAAATAATGGTAATAAAAATATCGAAGGTAATTCCTAGTAAATTATATTATAGAATTGTCACCTAAATTTTTTAATTCAAATTTAAAGACAAAAATATTGTAAGGAGATATTCAAAGCAATGCGTTAAAATATTATAATATATACATATAGTATATATATATATATATATATATATATATATATATATATATATATATATATATATATATATCTTAAGATGTATATATAGTATATAAATCGAATATAGCTTATATATCTTAAGATGTATATATAGTATAGTATAATATAACTTATATATCTTCAGATGTATATATAATATAATATATTATATATATATATATATATATAAGCTTATATATATATATCAAATATAGCTTATATATCTTAAGATGTATATATAGTATAGTATATACTATACTATACTATACTATATATAAATACTATACTATACTATATATACATCTTTATATACTATATATACATCTTAATATATATAGCCCCGTTTCTCCCATTTCTGCTTCTTTATGTGTTGTTCTGTTGTATTATGTTATAACGGGTTAGTTGGTTCAGGTCCGCAGTGGTTTCGGGGTGGATTGAGACACTTAGTCTCCTATTTAGAAATTTAAGTTGGAAAAGTCAACCGGGTGTTGACCTATGTGCAAAGTATCTCGGATTTGAATTTTTATGGTTCTGTTAGCTCCGTTAAGTGATTTTAGACTTAGGAGTGCATCTAAAATGTGTTTCGGAGGTCCTTAGTGAAATTAGGATTGAATTGGTAATATTAAAAATTTGGCGATTTTCGGTCGGCAGTGGAAAATTTGATATCGGGGTCGGAATGGAATTTCGAAAGTTGGAGTAGGTTTGTAGTGTCATTTGTGACGTGTGTGCAAAATTTGAGGTCATTCGGACGTGGTTTGGTTGTTTTTGGTATCGGTTGTCTAATTTGGAACTTTAAAAATTCTTAGGCTTGAATCCGAGGGTAATTTGATGTTGTTTTGAGTAATTCGAAGGTTTGACTAAGTTTGTATGTTGATATATGACATGTTGGTATTTTTGGTTGAGGTCCCGAGGACCTCGGGGTGATTCCGGGTGGTTAACGGATTGTTTGAAGTTGGAAAATGCACCTGAAGCTGCTGCTACTGATATTTCCGCACCTGCGGAGGGGAGAACCGCAGGTGCGAAGTCGCTGGTATGCGTGGGGAGTTTGCAGGTGTGGGAAGTGCTGGGCTAGGAAGGATGCGCAGGTGCGAGATAGTGGTCGCATCTGCGAGCCCACAGGTGCGAGACCTGGGGCGCTGATGCGGAGAAGGGGATTTTGGCTGGCTTCGCATATGCAGAGTCTTACACGCAGGTGCGCAAGCGCAGGTGCGAAAGGTTGGCCGAAGATGTGAAACCTGGGATCCTAAGTGATTGTCGCACCTGCGATGAATTTTCCGTAGGTGTGGTGGCGCAGAAGCGAGAATTTATCCGCAGGTGCGAAAGGCCTGGGCAGAAGCCATAGATAGCATACTTCGCAAATTTTGGCTCATTTCCAGCATTTTCAAGTCAGGTTTTATAGCTTTTGGAGTGATTTTTGGAAGGGTGATTCAAGGTCTATCAGTGAGGTAAGTTTCTTGAGCCCTAATACTCGTATATATGGTGATTTCTCGTTGTTTAATCATGTAATTAGTGAAAAGAAAGGGTTAGGGCTTGGGATTTTGGAGAGTTTAATTTAAGGATTTGAAGGACCAAACGATATCGGATTTTGATAAATTTCATATGTATGGACTCATGAGTGATTGGGCTTTCTAGTTTTGTAAATTTTGTCGGATTTCGAGACGTGGGCCCAGGGGCCGGGTTTGAGTCAATTTTGGGTTTTTGGTCTAAATTGGTAATTTTCTTGTGGAATTCATTCCTTTACAATAAATTGATGATATTGTACTGATTGTGAATAGATTCAGAGGTTACGCACATGCTAAGTGACGGGCGTGTGGGCGTGCACCGTTGGGGATTGTGACTTGGTCCGTCCCGTAGCAACTGTAAAGTTGCATATTTTGTTGAAACTATATGATACTTATGAGTCTTAGAAATGAGTTTCTGTAAATTGGGTGGAATGCCATATTTGGGCCTTGTGCCAGTGTTGTTTGGACCCTGAGGGTCCTTTTTCTTACTATCCTCTCACTGTTTTCGATTGAAAATCTATACTCAGTCATTGTTAAACCTGTTTACTGCATAACTCAGTTTTATTACTCCATTTTAATGCATATAAATGTTGTTTTGGACTGAGTACCCTGTTTTTACTGAGAGCCTGAGTGTCTTGAGAGGTTTATGACTGAGTGAGGCCGAGGGCCTAATTTGTGAGGATATTTATAGGATCGGGTTACACACCGCTACATGTTTAATATAGGCCGAGGGCCTGAGTGATTTATGCCATGATTTGGCTTGATATAGCACTTGGGCTGAAGGAGACCCTACGGAGCCTGTACACACCCCCAGTGAGCGCAGGTACCTACTGAGTGCGAGTGCCGAGTGACTGCATGGCATAAGTGATTATGAGGTATGCCCGAGTGGCATGAGTGACTGTGAGGTATGCCCGAGAGGCATGAGTGACTGTGAGGTTTGTCCGAGGGGATGTATATGAGTGATGTTTTGCCTGAGGGATTGTTTATGATGTCATCATTCTTGCTCTCCTTTGCATTGAGCCTCTGTTTGAAAACTGTTGAAAAATATCTTTAAATGATTTTACTGGAACTGGGTTTAAACGAGATGTTTTGATTCAAACCCCGATTTTTAAAGCATGTTGTATTTTATTGAGATTTCATGATATGAACTTTATATGCTGTATTGCTAGTCACTACTGCTCAGTCTTTATTTATTGTTGTTATTTATTGAGTTGGCGTACTCACGTTATTCCCTGCACCTTGTGTGCAGATCCAGCTATAGATGGACACGGTAGCTGCTGCTGACTATTCCGGTTGCAGATTTTCTCGGGGATAGCAAAGTAGCTGCCTGGTGATCGCAGCCCTACTCTTCTCCCTCTTATCTTCCTTTAGTTATATTTAGCTATTTTCCAAACTATGTTAGTCTCGATATTGTCAGACAAGTTGTAGTAGATGCTCATGACTAGTGACACCCCGATGTCGGGCCTTTTCTTTTCTGCACTTTTATTTTGATATGAACTCCTTTACGAAGGCTTTTATGTTAAAGAGCATTGATATTATCCTTGAAATGAAAATATTGGTTTGTTTTGGAAAATGAGTCGTCTTGCCTAGTTTCACGATAGACGCCATCACGACAGGGTTAGTTTGGGTCGTGACAGCACCTCAACTGAATTATTGGAGCAACACCCAAGATACACAGTGAAAGCCATGACCATATGTCCAAGGTGATCTCTTAAAATCCCATCACCCCTTGCGCTCCCAGGATTTCCTTTGTTGCACCCATCTACATTTAATTTGAACTCACCGAAAGCAGGATTATTTATATCACTGGAATGATGCTCAGCTTGGGCTTAATCCTATCAACCATATGGGTAATTCTTGGAAAGGGAAAGGTGAAGGATAAAGAAGGGAATTGAGCCGAAAGAAGCAGTTGCGTCTGGTATGTAATTTTGCAATGATACTGCTAGTAGTATTTTTAACTACCTCATATTTAAAAGTACATCGATACTTCCAAATTTCCCAACATATAATAGATGGAATACATTGCAATATCAACTCATGAACTTTATTTTGAGGTTGAACAATCCACCATCTAATAAATTTGGCTCTTATGCCACCTGTAGATTGCATTCTCAAACCACATGCATCTTGAAAATATTTTCAAACATTCCCAGCAACCACACTTTCACAAAATAGATACTTAATAGACTCAGAGGTACCAATAGGACAACAATAGAATTTTGAAGGGCCATGCACACCAAATTTAACCAAAGAATCATTTGTGGCTAATTTACTATTCAATAACCGCAATGCATGGAAAGAGACTTTGAATGGTAACTTACTATGCCAAATCTTAGAGAGGGTGAGTGAGGAACCTTTAGATTTCCTAAGAGCCTTCCAGGCTGATTTTCTTGAAAAGGATCCATTGTGATTCGCAAGCCAAATAGGTTGATCCTTCTCTCCCTAAGTAATACTGATAGACTTGATATGAGATACCAAATTAGGAGGAAGAGCATCATTGAGCTTATCCGGATTCCATCGATTGCTTGAAATAAAATCGGACACTCTAATCTTCTTAGATTTGTTGCCTTGTCCAATTACTTTGGCTAATGCACCTTTGTTTGTCCAGTTGTCCCACCAAAAAGAGATGTTGCCCTTCCCCACTTTCCATAAGATATACTTTTCACAATCTTTTCTGATATCCGTTAGCCTTCTCCAAGAGGGAGATTGAGAATAGTTCTTCTTTTTAGAAACTGGATGATTTCTTTTACAGTACTTGGCTTCCAAAAAGAGAGTGAGAAGGGACTTATGAGTTCTGAAATTCCACCAAACTTTAGCAGCAAATAAAATGCACATGTCATGCAATGACCTAAATACCCCTCTCTCTACCTTAGGGTAACATAAATTCTTCCATGAAAACTAGTGATAAGTTCTCTTGCTTTCTAAAGATGCTCAAAAAATATTAGCAAGAGATTTTTCAATATGTCCAAGGGTAGTTTTTGGTAGATGCACAACAGATATAATATGCAATGATAGTGAATGCAGTACAAACCTGATAAGGACCGCTCTAACCCCAACAGAAAGAAGTTTTCATTTTCACCCCTGAGTTCTATTTGCTATTTTGACCATCATATTTTCAAAATATAAAAAAAAATTATTCCAAAGTAAATAGGGCACCCCAGATAAGTAAAAGGTAAAGGTGAATGAGAAAATCCAGTAATATTTTTGATATCATCTATGATAGAAATAGGAGTATAGGGAGATAGCAGAAAAAAAGATTTCCTTTTATTCACCATTTGGCCTGAGACTTGCTCATAATTTTCTAGCTTCCTTATCATCATGGAAATGGATAGGAGATCCCCAGAGGAAAAGAGTATAGTGTCATCGGCATATGTAAGATGAGTGATCAAAGGACTGCCATGGTCCATGAAAAAGGGGATGAAATTATCATTCTTCAATTGATCCATCATATTAGATAATAGCTCAGCTCCAATAATAAATAGTGAGGGAGATAGTGAGTCACCTTGTTTGAGATCTCTTGAGGATTTGAAAAATCCATGCCTAACTCCATTGATATTAAATGAATACCAGCTGTTAGAGACCAACCTGGCAACCATGTCAATCCAAAATTCAGAGAATCCCAATTGTCTTAAAGTCTGGCAAAGGTAGTCCCAAGCAACCCTATCAAAAGCTTTGGCCATGTCCAGTTTGAACAGTACATTCCCATTGATATTTGGCCTTTTTAAATTGTGAACCAATTCCTGTGTGAGCATTGCATTGTCAGAGATCAATCTCCCTTTTATGAAGCCCGTTTGGTTAGGGGAGATGATCTTATTCATCAAAGGGGATAGTCTAGTGCTCAGCAACTTGGATATTATTTTGGAAGTGAAATTGCTTAAGCTAATGGGCCTAAAATCAGTGTATTGTTGGGGGTTGTCAATTTTAGGGATAAGGACTAGGCATGTTTGAGTGAAAGATCTTGGGAGTTCACTACCAGAAAAGAAATCCAACATAACATCATAAAGATCCTCAACAATAATATCCCAGCAGTGATGAAAACATTTCCTAGATAAGCCATCCGGACCAGGTGAGCTACTACTACTCATAGAGAATACCACTTGTTTTACTTCATTTATAGTTGGAATGGCCTCCAATGCCAGGTTGTCATCTTCACCTATCACTCTGGGAAGCCTCCTGAGCATAGAAAAATCTCTACATATAGTCTCTTGTGCAAATTGTTGTTCAAAAAAGGCAACAGCTTCAGTAACTATGTCATCCTTATTTTCAATCCATGTGCCATCCTGTTTTTTAATTCTTGTTAACTGTAGCTTTTTCCTTCTGGAGTTGATAACATAATGAAAGAACCTTGTGTTATTATCCCCCTCTGAATACCACTTCAATCCAGCTTTTTTCCTCCAAAAGGATTCTTCTTTTTTAAAGTGCCTAATAAGCTGAGCATTTACATTGTTGTACTCCATCCTATTACACTCTGAGTTATCATTCAAACATCTATCCTCAAGCTCTGCAAGTCTATTTTGTATTTCCTTGGTTTTGTCAAAAATATTCACAATAGTATTTCTAGACCAGGAGGAGAGACACTTACAAACATTCATAAGCTTGAGATGAAATTTTCACATAGGACCTCCTTCGACCTGTATCTGCCAAGCTTGTTCAACGACTTTTAAGAAGTCCTCTTGTTCAGTCCAAAAATCTAAGAATCTGAAATATTTCTTAGGCTCCTATTGAGTGTTGGCCGTAGAAATAAGCAGTGGGGCACGATCAGAGCCAGTTCTGACCAAAAGAACAACTGAAGTATCATAAAATTTTTGCAACCATTTAGAGTTTACTAATGCCCTATCCAATCTTGCCCATATCCTCTTACTAGGTGCCCACCCATTACACCAGGTGAAGGGGTTACCATAGTAGCCAAGGTCCATCAAACCACTGCCTACTATACAATTAATGAAAGGAAGGCTTTTACACATACTATAAATTCTACTCCCCTTCTTCTCCTCAGGCTCCACGATAGAATTAAAGTCGCCAGCGACCATCCACGGTGAAGTCATATCATCAGAAAAAGATAGGATATCATCCCACAGTGATTCCCTGATATGAGCCTTATAGTTGACATATACCAAAGTGATGAATAATGTTACCCCATTGCTGTTGATTGAACAATCAATATATTGAGGCATGTCATCAATAACTGTACAATTAACAATATTATCACCAAAAACCCAAATTTTATTACTACAGTTAGCAAATGCAAAGTCAAATCCCAGTCCTCTCCTAAACTTCTCCAGTTTGGAACTGTTGCAGAAAGGTTCCATGATGGCGATAAACAATAGATTGTGTGATCTTTTGAGTTGCTTGAGTCCGTCTAAGGCGCCTTGTGACGTGATGCCCCTAATATTCCAAATAAGAGACTTAATCATTAAAATGATAATGATTGATCATCTTTGTTCTGTGAGTATCTCACAACAGGAATACCTTTGCCTCTCTTGTTTCCTCTATCGCCCCTATATGATAAACCACCCCTTTTTGATTCAAAACCTCTAGGCGAGAGATGGTGCTTATCAGATATTTCCCCAAATGCTTGAGCAATTTCATCTGATAGAGGTAGTTGAGTAGAGAAATCTTCAATCAATACATCATCCACATCATCATTGTTGGTGGATTTTGCATCCGTATTTTCATCACTGGACTCCGATTGATCTACAACACTTTCATAGTCATCTTCAGTGTCATTTATGATTGGATTATTTTCAGTTGTTTCTGATTCTTCCCCATCGGCTTCAAAATATGAATCTACATCATATTTATTTTCGAGCTCTACATCATTATTGCCTTCAGTATAAGCAATATCTATTGGTAGGGGATCATCCGGTGGAGGGTCATGTGGTACATAAAGGGTATGATGAGATTGTGATTTTACTGATTGCACTGAAGTAAGGTTTATTTGCTGGGTTGGACTATTTTGGATTGGTCTTGGGATGGTCTCGATTAGGGATGTTGGAGTTTGTTGCTTAGAAAGGGTGGAAATGGATATAGTAGGAGGGGTTTGGTGAGTTTCTGCTGAATAGCTAGGCTTGGGTGTAGTAGGTTGTTATTGGGAGCTTGTGGTTGGAAGAGTGTTTTGTTTTAAGCTTGGAACGGGTTGGTTAGTTGTGTTGATTTGTGACAATGATTGCTTGGAGGTTTGAGGAAGATAGGTTGTATGGTTACTCGGTTGTGCTTGCCAATGAACTCTTTTCTTTGATCTATTATGCTGCTTTGGTACTTGTTGGTTTTGTAAAATATAGTCAGAATGTTTTGCTTTATTCATCACCTATTTCTGAGTGTTCCCCTGATCCCTTAACTTGTTGGATTGGATGCTCTTCCTTCTGCAATTGCAAGTTGTGCTCTGTGAAGTTGCCTTCACATTGAGTTTGTTGCGATGATCCACTAACAATATTCTTCCCCTTTGATTGTTTATTCTTCTTCTTATTGTTTCTCTGTACTGTCCATTTATTATTGCTTACTTCTATAGTGGATGTACCCAAGACCCGAACCTCCTCATCTCTTTTCATAACTTGATCCTGAGCATCTTCATCCCTTTTCTTATTTCTGCAGGAAGATATATCATGACCTTGCATAGAAAAATATTGGTAGTATGAAGGATCACCTTCATATTCTATGTCTAACCAATATCCATCCTCCTCGTTAGTGCCTAATCTCTTGAACCCATCCAAATTTGATCTTGTTTGGGTTTTAAGAGATCAATTTCAACTTTAAGCTTGGCCATATTTCCTCTAGACTTAGAATAAGTGGCCATGTCTGGTGCCATAGCAGTGCCAACATAACTAACCATTCTTAAAAGAATATCCCATCTTAAAAGATGCCATGAAAGTTGATGAATTAGGATCCAGACCGGAGCAATTGAGGTTTTACATTCAGGGACAAAGTCAGGAGTCCATTTAATAATTTTCATAATATATGGACCGAGGGTAATGAAGGGTTTAAAGTAGACATGGTAGAAATCAGATTCATTGGTAAAGTCAATGTATACATGGCTAGGATCATAATAGGCTATTTTGACAGCACCTTTAAGGTGAATATGATTGATAAATAATTTTCTAACTTCTTCCGTGCTGGGTTTTCCTCTGATAAACTTTCCTACTATTGTGAACTTGCAATCCTCAGCTAGATTAGTAAAATAATCTTCAACAGAGAAGTAAACAGCAGGCTTACCCATATGAGTGCCATGATTAATTTCAACTAGTTGTTTACCGTTCGAATTATTGGAGAGGGAAGTTGAGACAGAGGCTGCGAAGGATGGTTTTCAGACTACATTAGGAGGCCTGACCTGAAACAGCAGGCTTTAGATTGTTGATTGTGCTGGATAATGGATTATTGATTCCCATGTTTTGTTCTGCATTTGGTTGGGCATTAGATTGAAGGTTTTGCAAGCCATTGGAGGCTCTATAGTGGCGAGAAGAGGGGGGGGAGGGGGGTCAAAATTCGAAGACACTTTCAGTGGTGGTGGTACAACCAAATTCTTTTGAACCTTGGGTGCTTCTTGCTCGTACTGTGAATTGTTGGCTAAATTTTGCGAATTTTGAATTGAGCTTTCAAGATGAAGCACATCTTGGGGTTGGAGAGTAGGGACCGTATTTTTGCTAGGATAAGAGGGGGATGATTGATATGTGGGGTTTGTTTGGATTGCAATCGGAAGGGTTGCAGTTTGGGGATTGAAAGTCGTTGGTGATGGAGCTATTGTGATTGAAGGGTTCAGAGGGTTAGATGTTGAATTTTGATTGGCTATTTGGGGCGGCGGGTCAGGTGGGGCTGGCAGTGGAACTGGCTTAGGAAGATCTGTTGATTGCATAGACAGGTTCTGTTTCAAGCTCTGATGTTGGGGCGGCATATAATTGGGGTTACAATTAAATTTGTAAATATTAATGAGTTTTTTATTACATACAGTGTTTTAATTTTAAAAAACATTATTAGGTTCCCATGAATCCTTAGGTTACACTTAAAATCCACCACTGCTAATATAGGCTTGTACTTTCAGATTTATTCAATGCCAGACTGATGCAAACTTGCAAAGTTGTAGTAGTAAAAAGATTCTTATTTGGACGACATAATTTTTCTTTTTGCCTTCGCCCTTCAGTAAATTACAGGAGACGAAAGGGTCGCAATATCTTTTACCTACTATCTTTTGAAAAATGACCTTTCAAATTAACCAAAAAAATAAAACAACAAGAACGTCCAATACTCGATTAGAGCAAGTTTTTGAAAGAACATTCTAGAACAGAATAAAACTATTTATAAATGATTATCATCCTAATAATATGTTTATCTTTTAAATACCTTCTCAAAAATTTAATTTCAGAAAATTTCACAAAATAAACTGTAAACGCCAAAATGAATCCAGAAAAAAGATAGAATTGGACATTACATGCTTTATTTATTTGAAGAATTAACCCAAATAGCCGTCCACTTAACTGCTTAAACTAAAAATAGCTGGTATTAAATGTGTATAATTATGTATAATAAATGTATATGACTAAAAAAAATAAACAATGAATATGACCGGTTATTTGTGTAAAGATATCTATTTATTTCATGTAAAAACTTAGTTGGAGTTGTGTCTTCTAATTAGTTGGAGCTGTGTCGTCTAAATTAGTTCCCATTTGTAATATTACTACTTAAACTCCCTTTCCTGCCTTCAATAAAAATCTACATCTTTATTCAGTCCAAAAAAAAAAAAAAATAGAATTGGCCTTTAGACATATTTTTGGCAATTAGGCTATCCTTTGTTGAATGTTTGATTTCCCTATTACTAATTTCCCAAAAGGTGGGGAAATGTGACTTGTCGTTTATTTTGCTTATAAATATTGACGATTAGAAAAATATTAATAGTACAGTCACACCACTCTATAACAACATTCCTATATAACAGTCATTCACTATAAAAACATAATTTTTCTCAGAACCGATTTTTTATGTTATAATTTACCTCTCTATAACAGCTTTCTGCCTATAACAGCAACAACCATCTTTATGATAGTACGCTCTTTGTAAAATTACCCCTCTATACAACCATGTAGATTTTTTAAGATTATTATTAATAATAATTTTAAATATTTTAATCAAATATTTTATAACTTTAATATAAAACTTATAATAGAAATATATATCTTGAAAATAATAGTACGTTCCATGAAAATATGCACACTATTATTATTATTATATTTTTTTGAAGATCTTCAAGTGATATTTTTCATTAGAAAAATGCCAAAAGATACTTAGAGTTTAAATGTTTGTACGTTTAGTTATGAATTTTTTAAATAATGTATTAGATTTCTTTAGCATTTAATTAGTGAAATATTCATATATTTTGAGATTTTGAATTTAAATATTTTTTTACCTTTATATGTAATATTAAAAAAGAAAGAAAAAATTTAATTTTCTGATATTTTTTGTCTATAACAGTCAAAATATATTCAAACACCAAAGAGTGTTATATGTGTATAACATTCATTTATGGAACAAACAGACAAGTTTGAATGTATAACATCTTCACCTCAATTTTGAAGTATTGACGTGGTCTGGTCGTACCATGGAGCGGTAGGTGGCGTTTATTTGAAAAACAAAACATGCAAGAAAATTTTCAAAGAAACGTCAAATATTTTCGATGTTTACGAAAAAGTTAGAAAAAGCCAGTGGTGTTTGATTGATCTAAGGACCATTTGCCCATAGATTTTTCTTTACAAATTTATTAAAAAATATATATCTGTCCATGAAAATTTATAAGTTTTTAGAGATTTTTGAAAAATAAGTTTTTCAATTCAAAGTTTTTTGAATTTTTTTTCACTCATAAAATTGCAATATTTTGTTAAGTGAAATGCATGTCCAAAAATATATAACTCGAGATCTAAAATGAATTTGAACATTTAGAAATATTATAATTCTTGAAATCTTGTTTCCAACGGTTTACTATTATTTAATGTTTTCTCTAAAAAGTTTTATAGTAGTAGTATTTTATCTAAGCGCAATAGCAGGGTGAAGTGCATTAGTATAAGAACAGCGCAACAGACTCCAAGAAAGCATATTAAATCATAGATACGAAAGATTTCCTACAAATAGGTTGGCTTCAACAACTCATAACGGACGACTTGCCAACCCTACAAAAGGGCTGGCTTAACCACTTTTAAGCCCGCTCTTTAAAATATATTCATAATTTACATTGTATTTAATGATTAGCCAATTTATCACATTTCAGGACTAAGTATCCCGAATTTAAAAATCGGGACTTAGTGGCCTGAATTTTGAGGTGCTAATTTAAAATTCAGGACTAAGCGTCATGAATTTAAGAGCCGCTAATTTAAAATTCAGAACATAAGATTCAAACTTTTAGATATAATTTTTGAACTTTAGGGCACGATATCCTGAAACAGCCTCTCTGCCTTTTTAAACGCAGGGGTAAGGTCTGCATACACTCTACCCTCCCCAGACCCCACTTGTGAGACTACACTGGGTATGTTGTTATTGTAGGACACGATGTCCTGAAATTTGAACTTTGAGGTTTAAACTTCAGAATATCGTGTCCTAAAATTTGAACGAATTGGCTAATCTTTAAATACATCATAAATTATGGATATATTTTAAACATCGGGCTTAAAAGTAATTACTTAGTGTCATTTCCACGCGATAGCACGGTAAAAGCTCCACTGCACGGCCACCGCGCCCTTGGTCCATTAGTTACTTGATTGCTCTCTTGATAGATGAACTGTGAGTTTAAGCAATTGCACACATATTGTGAAATGGAATTCAAGATTATGGATTATAGCAATGAGGACACTACCGGAGGCAACTGTAGATCAAGAACAAGGAGAAAAATATATACCAATTCAACTACCAAATCAAAATCGTGAAAATAGTACGGGCTAGTCAGTTTTCGGACTGCTAATTGAAAAATAGTCAGCGTTTGCAAAGTCATTGAAAAATAACTACTATTTTGATACAACGCAGGAAGTTCCAGCATAATATACTGGAGATTGGTGCACTTGTGTATGAACTTCCAGTATATTACGCTGGAACTCCAACATACGGAAAGTTGCAGCATAATATATTATTGATTGGAACACTTGTATATGAACTTCCAGCATATTATGCTGGAACTCCAATATATTATGTTGGAATATTTTTCGGATTTTGAGCAGTGTTTTCGTTCAGATTTATCTTTACATGAAAAATGGCTAAATTTCGATTCCTTTAGAAACTGTGGCTATTTTTCAATTAACACTTATAAATCTGACTATTTTTGAATTTCATCCCAAAAAGACCCAAAGAAGTGCAACAAGAATTACAAACATGAGTCTTGGCCCTTTTCTTTTTGGTTTCTTCCACTTTATTTTCCGGTGTTTCAGTTCTTAAAAAGTAAAGGCCCTAACCACTTAATTAGAAATAAGGAAAGAAATGCTTAATTAACTAATTTCTCGCACATGTATAAATATCAGAGCAGAGAACTCATCTCTAGAAAATAATTGGGTTTAATTGGGGTCTTTTCCTTCCTACGTGGATTAGAAGTGAGAAAATAATGCAAACAACCTATGCAGCCAAAACTTATTATCTGTTTTTACCCATCTTAAATGTTTGTTTCAATATATACCTATTTTTCCCAAATTAATTATCCGACTACCCATTACAACCACTACTATTACTAAATCCAGCACTCTAAGGAGAAGACTAATACTTGCTTCAGATTTCATTGTAAACTTTTTCGTTGTATTCTCAAGTGTAATAAACCTTTGTCATCTAACTTTCTCACTTCATAATAGGATTTATGTGTCCATTGAATAATTTTCTTCGATTTATTTTTCATTTTTGAATAGGAATAAGATCGAAATCATTACAAATCGAGGTCGAAACTCTTGATCTCAAGAAAAACAAAAGTTAAAACTCCACGTATATATGTTCAAAATTCCAAATCTGAATTTTTGTATGTGTTTGAATTTTTTGCTTTTGGAATTTGTTAAATCTTGTTCTTTGATGCGTAAATTGTGTTGTTAACACAAATTTTCAAAGATTCGTTGTAAGAAAAGTCCACCATTGAAGGACCTTAAAGCTTGAAACTCATAGATTGAGATTATTGAGATTGTAGTTATTTCAATTTGGTCCTGACAAGAATGAGTTTGAAATGTTATGTAACCGCCCCATCGGTCGTTTTGCTTTCTAGATTCTCGTTACCCTATTTAAGATTTTTCGCATGTGATTTTACTATTTTACGGCTTGCGAGGATCGTTGGTTTGATTTTGGTAGGGTTCAGGCTGAATTCGGAACACTAAGGTGACCAAGTTTGACTTGAGTCAACACTTTGAGTGAACGACATCAGAATCGAAATTTGAAGGTTTCAATAGGTTAGTATGATGATTTTGGACTTGAGCATATGTATGGATTGAGTTTCGGATGAACCGGGAGCGCTTCAGTGCTTATTGTTGAAAGTTGGCACCTTGAAGGTTTGAGAGTTTCTGAAATTTGGTTTGAAGTGGACTTTTATGTTATCGATGTCCGTTTGGGATTCCGAGCCTCGGAATAGGTTTGTATTATGAATTGTGACTTGTGCGTAAAATTTAGCGTCATTTCGAGATGCCTAAGTATGGTTCGTCGCGTTCGGAGCTAGTTGAAAGAGTTTGAAGTTCAAAGGTTGGTTAATTGATTTTGAGATGCGATTCTTAGTTTCGACGTTGTTTTATGTGTTCCGAAATTTCGAGGAGGTCCGAATTAGGGGTCCGAATTATGTTTATGAACTTGTTGATATATTTGGACGGGGTCCCAGGTGGCACGGGTATGTTTCGGACCACCCGGAGTTAAGTCCAAAATGACTGCTTTTCTGCTACTGGTTTCCTTCTTCGCGAACGTGGAGGGAGTCTCGCGTTTGCGATGAAGGATTTGGGCTGGAGGCATTTTGTGTTACGCGTTCGTGATAGTAGGATCGCGATCACAGATCTTAGGGGTCAGTGGTCTATGCATTCGTGACAGCATGCTCGCATTCGAGTAGAAGGGGCTAGGCCTGGGGGAGAGGGAGTCCAAGGCCGTTCGTCTTCGCGTTCACAAAGGGCTGACCATGTTCGCAAAGTGTTGGTTAGGTTAACCTTTGCGATCGCGCCTTTGCGATCGCGAAGGCCTGGTCGCATTCGCTAAAAAGCTTTGCTGTGCGTTGACATCTTTTGCCTTCGCGATCGCGAAGAAGGGGTCACTGGGCAGAAACTTTTTAAAAGTCAGGATTAAGCTTATTTTCTTAGGAGAGGGATGTTTTGTCTAGCATTTTAAAGTAAGTGATTTCAACCTAATATGAGTTTAATACATAGTTTATGGGTAGATTTTAACATAGAAATTGTGAAAATTATAGGATTATATTAAAAAATCTAGGGTTTGGTGAGAATGTGATTAGACCACGAAATTGATTATGGAATTGAGTATAAATTATATATTTTAGTTCGTAAGGTCATGGGTAACATTTATCTACGAAAAATTCTGGAATCCGGGCACATGGGCTCAGGGGTGACTTTTATGAACTTTCCAAATTGGGTTGGAAAATTACTCTAATAGATAAATTATGAACTTTTGAGTATATATTGATTAGTTTGTATGACTTTTGACTAGTTTCAGGTTGCTTGTCGTTATTTCGAGGCTACTAGTGTGGTTTGAGGGTCGAATAGAGGACTTAGGAGCAAAGGTAAGTCTCTTGCCTAATCTTGTAAGAGGAAATTAGCCCCCTAGGTTCTTTCGTTGCTATTTTCTACTTATTGTGGGTGCTATGTAAGCATGAGGTGACGAGAATCCATAAGTAACTAAAATCATGTTTATGCCCGGGTAGACTTAGAACTATTCCATGCAATATTTATACTATATGAACTCAACTTGTTAGTTTAATTACTTAACTTTATAATTGACATTTGACTAGAGATTATATTGGGCCGATGTTCATTACCTTGAGTTTTGGTGGAATACTTAATTGTTAGTAAAAACCATATTTCCTTTATGTGCCCATCCTTGTGTTGTAATTGTTTGACCCGCAGGAGTCCGAAAATACATGAGATTTCTCTTTTGATTCTAGACTTGGTGTTTACTTGATATTTCTTATCTGTTTGAGATAGCATATGATATTTGAGGATTTCAAACTTTCATTATGTTGAAGGATCATGTTATTTACTGTTTCTTTCCATTATTACTATTGTATTTCATGCCTACCTATAATATATGTACTTTATTTATTGGACCACTAGTAAGTGTCGATGTCGACCTCTCTTCACTACTTCTTCGAGGTTAGACTAGATACTTACTAGGTACGTGTTGATTTATGTACTCATACTACACTTCTATACTAATTGTGCATGTACTGGAGCAGGTACATCTAGTGGCTACTCGGGCGCGTATCCCCATTATTTAGAGAGTTAGTGGTGACCTGTTCTCCATGCTCCGATCTGCAACACCCGGAGTCTCCTTCCTGTTGTATTTATATTTTTGTTTATTTCATTTAAAACAATAGCTATAACGGTTTGTATATTTTACTACATTGCTCGTGCACTTGCGACAACAGATTTTGGGTAGTTCTCGTAGATGATTATGGTTGTATCTGATATTATCATCATTTTGTTTCATATTTAATTAATACTTTATACCTTTATGGTCTTCTGGGCTTAATTTCATTGTTTATTAAATCCATTATTTCAAAAGTAACAACAAGAATAATTAAGTTGGTAGTTCACCGTTTGCTTGTCTAACAATAATTTTTGGCGTCATCACGACCTATAGTGGAAATTGAGTCGTGACATATTGATTAGAGGTTGTGGCTAAAATTTAAGTCAATTTGGTGGAGATTTTGAAGTATAGTTTTAAATTTTGGGTTGTAATTGAGTTGCACTAGCAAAGAAGATGATTTTGTACTATATACCAAAATGATATACTGTATACAATTTTAATAAATAATAATTAATTCAATAGCATACAATCAATTGCAACAGTATACTATTACAATATACAATATAATGTAAGAGTATACTGTTGAACGAAGGATACAAGATATCATTTAAAACATTCTATTCTATTTTGGTATAAAATATATAATTCAATAATATACAGTTTATTACAACAACATACCATTATAATATACAATATAATGTAACAATATACTGTTATAATTGGATCCTTTTCAGTTTTTGAAATTTTTAGCTCCTTGTTAAATTTAGACGAAATTCTCACACTTTTGTCAAATGTTTTATTAAATTAGGTGTTTGATGTAGTTCAATGGAGATATTATTCAATACGTAAGAATTAGTTGTAGAAATAAATATATAATTGTAATGACCCGACTTGTCATTCTGATAATTTATGTCCCGTTCAACGACTTAAGGTCTCGAGCAGTTTTGTAATATGTGCTATGACTTGCGTACAAGGACGAGTTTGGTTTTCGGAAGGTTCGGAATTAAATCGAAAGAACAATTCTTATTTTTTGAGGCTTAAATGAAAATAGCTGACCAAAGTTTGACTTTTGAGCAAACGACTTCGGGGTGGAATTGTGGTTCCGAAAATTGGATTAGTCATGTGGTGTCATTTATGACTTTTGTGCAAAATTTAAAGTCAATCGGAGTCGATTTGGTATGAATCGGTATTAGTTTTGGATTTCAGAAGTTCATAAGTTTCTTAGACTTGAATCGATGCGCGATTCGTGATTCTAGTGTTGTTGGAGGATGTGAGGCCCCTCGAATGTCCTATTAGTCTGAGGCCATAAGCACGCTCATAAGTCGCTTAAGTTTCGTCTTGCCTTTCCACGAGAGGTTAAGGACTGGAACAACTTAGATGATCATGATATAAAGTGTAGGAGTTGTATTGGATGTTGTTAGGTTCTAAGGAGATCCCTAGAACAAAGACAAGTTGAAAGCTATGCAATGGGCTAAAGTTTCAAATATATTTGCATAAGATACTACTTCAAACACATGCAATTACCAAAATATAAAGACTTAGGTGGTGATCTACCTATCAAATTAAAGCCATTCGCGTCTAGTTTCCAATGCATAAAACCGTTTGTCATTTGAATATGCATACAGAATGTTATGGCCATTTTACCAGACCTCTGTAATATGCGTGGCCAGATGCGCAGCCGCGCATATAAGGGGGTATTCTGCCTCGTGTGCGCGGCCAGATGCACGGTCACTTGACCAGGTGCGCGACCGCGCATGTAGGAGCCCTATAAATACCCCCAAGGCTGGGGGGAGAGAGGGTCTAAGTCATTTCTTCAAGATTAGGGCATTCTCTCCATCACCCATCCGGACAAGGCTTCCAATACACAACTAAGGTGTGTTTTTATGATGATTTCACTTCTCAATCACTAGTTACAACAAGGTTTTGATTGGTTTCCATAGTAGTTTTTCACGACCCCAAAACCAACCGTCGTGATTGCGCCTATCATGGAACTAGGCAAGCCAACTACTCAACCAGATTACCAAGTAAAAACTTTGAAAAAATAAAACGGAAGTCGTTAATATATAATAAACCTTTTAAAAACCGAAATAAACCACATCGCAATACAAATCTCTCCTAAAACTTGGGGTGTCACCAAGTACATGAGCATCTATACAAGGATACCGTCTACTACAATGTCTGAGGAATAAGAACTGTAAACAGATAAGGAAAATGAAGGAGAGTCAAGGCTTGTGAACTCCATGCGGCTACCTCGATAATCTTCGAGATCTCGACTCCTCACTCAACAACTGCATAACCAGAAGTGCCTGGATCTGCACACGAGGTACAGGGGGTAGCGTGTGTACAATCAACTCAGTAAGTAACAAGCCCAAACCGTGGCCTGAAAGTAGTGACGAACCTAACCTGCACAGTTCAATACAGAAAATGACAGTGCAGAAATGTAGACATACTTTCAAGTTCGATAGATACCTTAAAGACAACAAAATGGATCAAATATGAATGATATGAAAAATATAACTCATCTACTTCTACCATGCCAATGCACATGCTGTATGTGATGCACCATGATAACAACCTCATGTGCTCACACTCTCAATGTTCAATCACTCGGTACTGTATATGGCCCAAACGGCCCAGGGAAGATCCATTCCGAAATATATACATCACTGACCATCAATCACCCAGTACCGAGTAGGGCAAATCCAGCCCGTGGAGAAGATCTATCTCGAGGTATAAAATGCTTCGGATAAGATTTATGTCCAGGGAAGATCCATCCCTCAATAATGTCAACCGCGCTCACTAGGGGTGTGTGCAGACTCCGTAGGGGCTCCTTCAGCCCAAACGCTATCATAAATCAGTATAACCGCTGCGGCGTGCAACCCGATCCAATAACTATCACTCATAATTAGGCTCTCTGCCTCACTCAGTCATCAACCTCTCCAGTCTCACTCACGGGCTCACAATGTCATGAAAACTAGCCCGAAATAATGATATGATGTATCAATAAATAACAACTGAGACTGGGATATGATATGAAATGAATGAATATGACTGAGTACGTAATATCAATGAAATCAGTAAGGTGACAGCAAGAAACGACCATTATGGGTCCCAACAGTACCGACACACAGCCTAAACATGATATCAAGCATGGTTGACAACTCAATTACTTTATCACATGATGAAAACATGTATAGCATCAATATATAATCGCTATACGGTGCCATGTAATCATCCAGGTCACAATTCTCACGGTGCACGCTCGCATGCCCGTCACTAGGCATGTGCGTCACCTCCATAAGAATCATATAAGACATAATTCAGGGTTTCAAACCCTTAGAACCAAGTTTGAAAGTGTTACTTACCTCAATGCGGACTAAACTCTACTCTAAAATTCCCTTGCCCCTCAAATCGGTCTCCAAATATCCCGAATCTAGCCACAAGTAGTATAATACAATCAATATATGCTAAATGAATCAATTCCAAAAGACAAATACGAAATTATAGCCAAAATCTGACAAAATTCATAAAATCCAAAAGCCCATTCACTCACGAGTCTAACCATATCAAATTTACCAAAATCTGACACCAAATGGTCATTCAAATCCCCAAAGTTCATTCTCTTACTCCCTAGCCTCAAACCCCCAAATTACACCTCAAAAACACACCATCTAGGTGGAAAATCAGTAGGAAAATATAATGATTGAACAAAAATGGACACAAGGATCTTACTTCAAGAATTCCACTTGAAACTCCCTCTCAAATCTCCAAAATCCGAGCTCCAAATGATGAAATGAAACCAAAATCACGAAGTCTCGCATTTATAGACTCTGCCCAGGTCTTCCGCACCTGCGACAACTTGGCCGCTTCTGCGGTCTCGTAGGTGCACCCCGATAGACTGCTTCTGCATTAAACTCCTCACTTGCGCCCCATTTTTCTGCACCCGCGCACTCGGTTCTGCGAGACAAATCTCCCTTTCTGCGGAGTCAAGCCTCATGGCCAAATCCGCTTCTGCGACCCTTCTGCCGCATCTGCGGTCGCGTAGGTGCGAGAACACCATCGCACCTACGAACTTCTGTTGCTTCACCCCTTTGGCCACTTCTGCGGATTACCTCCCGCTTCTGCGGGCATGCACCTGCGGTTCCCACTCCGCAGGTGCGATTACACCAGCAGTGGGAAACCTTCAGCAAGCCTACAACTTCAAAACTTGATCTGTTAGCCACCCGAAATCAACCCGAGCCCCCCCGGGACCTCAACCAAACATACCAATAAGTCTTATATCCCAATACAAACTTAGTCGAATTCTCAAACCACCTCAAACAACATCAAAAATATGAATTACACACGGATTCAAGCCTAATGAACTTCGCAATTTCCAAATTCTACAAACGATGCCGAAACCTATCAAATCACGTCCGATTGGCCTCAAATTTTGCACACAAGACAAAAATGACACCACGAACCGACTACAACTTCCGAAATCTGAATCCAGCCCCGATATCAAAAAGTCCACTACCGGTCAAACTTTCCAAAATTCCAACTTTCGCCATTTCAAGCCTTATTCTACTCCCGACCTCCAAATCACAATCCGGACATGCTCCTAAGTTCAAAATTACCCAACGGAGTTAACGGACCAATCCGAGATCATTTACACATAAGTCGACATCCGGTCGATTTTTCCAACTTAAGCTTTCAATTAAGAGACTAGGTGTTTCAATTCACTCTGAATTCTCTCCGAACCTGAACCAACTAACCCAACAAGTCGTAAAGAAATAGTGAAGTACAAAAATGAACAAAAAAGGGGGAACAGGGCTACAATACTCAAAACGACCAACCGGGTCATTACAGATATCTTCAAAAATCTCAATAACACCCCAAAAGTTGTCTTTCAAGATTTGGTCTACAAGAGGTATTTCTACCATTTCTAACTAATTCATGGTGATTATTTATGTACGAAATATGTGTTAGGACTTATGGGATGGTTATTTGAATTAATGAGTGCCCAACCTAGGTGTGTTGGTATTGTAGAGATTGTAAAATAAATTAATTGATAAGATTTGTGGGTTGGGAGTGACCTAGAGATGATTGCGAGGTCAATCATTTGTGTGGAAGGTTATTGTTAGGTGAAGAAATTCCATTGAAGGAGGTTGTAGAAAAATATGCAAATTAGATATTTGATAAAATGTCTAAATGACTTAAAGTATTGAAATCTTGCTAATATTGGTGCAATTGTGTTGCATTATTGTAGATTGAAATTTGTTTAGTGTGGTGGACCATCTTAGTTTTATTATGTTGTGAATTTCATATTTGAGCCGTCCGGAGGTGGTTTCACTCGCGAAGATCATTTGAAGTATCGATTTAGTTTCGTCGAGGTAAGTATCTTGCCTAACCTTGAGTCGGGGAACTACCCCTTAGGCATTGAGTCTTATGTGAAAATTGTGTAATTGAAAATCACGTACGCGAGGTGACGAGTACGTACTTAGTTTATATGTGCAAATTATATCGATTGAAATTCGTAGACGCCTTTATGTATTAAATTGGAAAATTGTTGGAACTTAGTAAATCCTTGATTTGTCATGCCTCATTCCTTGTTTGTCGAGTTTGTATTTTATATGATAATTTGGTGTGATTGCCACTTAGATTTTTATGTGAATTCCGTGTGTTTGTTGATTTGATATTTCTTGAAAATAATCACATTATGGATTTTTCATCTGCAAATAATTAATTAAATATGTTTGAATTGAGGCATTTATATATTTATGTAAAATTTGGATTAATTTTCCCATCCTTGGGGTTATTTTTGAGATTTTATATACATTTTGTTAAGCCGTGGACTATCTGTTGTGAAATTAATTGACTTTGTTGTACCTTTTGAATGGTTGTGGCCTACAGGAAATTTCCAAATACAAGTTGATGATGCTGTGCTGTTGTGATAATATTCTGTGTGAATTGTTGTGTGATTTGGGTTACTGTTATGCGGCATATAAGTGTGGCATTCCATTATTGATATTATGAGGGTATAAGGGTGGCATTTCACTGTTGTTATATGTGATGGGATATTGTCTGGGCAGAGTGATAAGGGAGGCTATTAAATGGAGCGATAATGGAGGCTATTATAGAACCGATAAGGGTGGCTATAGGAGCGATGCAGGTGGCTATATGAGCGATAAGAGTGTCTATTGATATTGTCAGGGTGGAGGAATACAAGAGGCTATTATAGGAGTTATAAGTGTGGCTATAGGAAAGATAAGGGTGGCTATTCTCAAGGATTATATGTGATGATGTAGGGTTATTGTGTTTGTAATTTTTATGTGATGATGATGGGTTATTGTGTTGGTAAGTTTTATTTGATGATGTGGGGTTATTGCATTGGTAAATTTTATGTGATGTTGTGATTTTTCTTGTGTTTATTTTTATATCTTGTGCAACTTGTGTTGTCGTTTCAGTAAATTTAATAATAGTCTGATTTATGTTGAAATTGTGAGCCTATGGCTAGTGTCGAGCGAATTATGTTATATGGGATCGGGTTGCACGCCGCAATAAGTATGATTAATGTTATATGGGATCGGATTTCATGCCGCAACAGATATGAAATGTGGGAACGAGGTGCTGGGGAAAATATGATGATTTTTATTATTGGCACGTGAGTTGTCCATGCGGTTTTGATAGAAATATGGGCATGAGGTGCCGTGGAAATATGAAAGTGGGCTGAGACCCGTGTTTAATGATTATGAAATCAGGTGTCATAGAGTGACTTTTATATATTCGAAAGATATTTATTTGAAAGAAGTATATTCGAAAGATATTTATTTGAAAGAATTTTATATTCGAAAGATATTTATTTGAAAGAAGTATATTCGGAAGGTATTTATTCGAAAGAATTATATGTGAAATATTTATATATGAAGGACATGATTAATTGGTTGTACTTGTGTTCCTTATTCGTTTGAGCAATAATTATGGTATTCTTGTTGCCTTGCTGTTTCTATCACTGGTTGATTTTTGTTGTTATTACTGCTAGTTATTTTTCAGTACTATTGTATACTGCTATATTGGATATGTTATTTGATCAGTGAGTGTCTTGACTGTACCTCGTCACTACTCCACCAAGGTTAGTCTTGATACTTACTGGGTACTGACTGTGGTGTACTCATACTACACTTCTACACATTTTTGTGCAGAGTCAGTATCAGAGATATCGGACTTAGGCAGAGTTAGTGTGTTGATCGCAAGGATTCAAGGTAGAGCTGCTGGGTCGTCGTAGTTCCTGGGAGTCTTTCCATTTTATTGTACTGTCAAATATTATCCGAACAATATTGTATATTCAATCCTTGAGATCATTTCATGTATTCAAATAGAGTTCGGGACTCAGTATTACCAGTCTTGGGAGGTTGTTTGAATATTTTCGCTGTTAGTTTTGATTATCTATATATAAAAAATAATGGCTTGAATTGTTATTATGACCGGCTTACTTAGTCTTAGAGACTAAGTGCTATCACGATGCCTGTGATGGAATTTTGGGTCGTGACAATAATAGTAATATATCTATGTGATATCTTTATATACCATTCTAGTATACTACTGTGTGAAATATTATACAATAATATTAAACACTAATATGTTACTTTATTATACTGATATGTCATTTTTGTTATATTAATATTCTATTGTGATATACTATATGTCAAAAATATTTGTAGTAATATACTAATTAAAAAAGTGAAAAAATAAAAGAGAAAAGAATAAGAGAAAAAACATATACTGTATAAATTATTTTTTCATAACTAATAAACAAAAAAAAAAACAAAAAAAATAAGGTATACTCTGTCAGTTATATAAAATAAAACGTAAAAGAAGATTTATTATATAAGTTATCTTCTTTATTGTAAAAAGGGAGAAAAATTTAAAAAAAAAAAAAAGAAAGCAAAAAAGTGAATAGAATCAGATTATGAAGAAAATAGGAAGCAAAGAAAAGAAGGATGGTTCCATGCGCATGTGTATTGATTATCGGCAGTTGAACAAGGTTACAATGAAGAACATGTATCCATTGACGCACATAGATGACTTATCTGATTAGCTACAGGGTGCTAGAGTATTCTCAAGTATTGATTTGCGTTTAGTGTATCATCAGCTGAATATTCGGGATCCGGATATCCTAAAGACCGCTTTTAGGAATCGGTATGGTCACTACGAGTTCCTTGTGATGTCATTTGGGATGAACAATGTCCCAACATCATTCATGCACCTGATGAACAGTGTATTTCAGCCCTATCTTGATTCATTCGTCATTGTGTTCATACATGACATCTTCGTCTTCTCCCGCAGCTGGGAGGATCATGAGCAGCATTTAAGGATTGTGCTCCAGACCTTGAGGGAAAAGAACTTGTATGCAAAGCTTTCAAAGTGTGAATACTGGCTTGATTCAGTGGAATTTTTGGGTCACGTGATGTCGAGTGAGGGCATCAAGGTAGATCCGAAGAAGATTGAAGAAGTGCAGAGTTGGCCCTAACCGACTTCAGCTATTGAGATTCGGAGTTTTCTTGGTTTGGCAGGGTATTAGCGTCGTTTCGTAGAGGTTTTCTCATCTATTGCTGCACCTATGACCAGATTGACCCAGAAGGTTTCTCTTTTCAGATGGATCAAAGAGTATGAGGAGAGTTTTCAAAAGCTGAAGACTACTTTGACTATAGCCCAGTGTTAGTATTGCCTACGGGTTTGGGGTCTTACACTGTGTACTGCGATGCATCACGTGTTAGCCTTGGTGAAGTGTTAATGCCAGATGGTAGGGTGATTGCCTACGCGCCTAGACAACTGATGGTTCATGAGAAGAATTTTACGATGTCCCTTGTAAGGTCTATATCAACGACTAAAGCCTACAACATATGTTCAAACAGAAGGATCTTAACTTGCAGCAATGGAGATGGTTAGAGTTGCTTAAGGACTATGATATCACCATTCTATATCATCCCGGGAAGGCAATATGGTGGCTGATGTCTTCAATCGAAAGACGGAGAGCTTGGGCAGTTTAGCATATCTACCGACAGTAGAGAGGCCATCAGGATTGGATGTTCAGGACTTAGCCAACTAACTTATTAGATTGGATGTTTTGGAGCCGAGTCGAGTTCTGGATTTTGTGGTTTCCCGGTCTTATTTATATGATCGCATCAGAGAGCGTCAGTATGATGATCCTCATTTGCTTGTCTTTAAGGACAAGGTACAGCACGGCGATGCCAATGAGGTGTCTATCGGAGATGACAGTGTGTGCGGATGCAGGGCCGATTATGTGTGCCCAATATGGATGGGTTACAAGAGTTGATTCTTCAGGAGGCTAAGATGTAGCAGTATTTGAGGCAGCACTATTTGCAGAGAAGAATGAAGAATGAAATAGTGGAGTATGTAGCTCGGTGCGTAAATTGTCAGTAGGTGAAGTATGAAGACCAGAGGCTAGGCGATTTTCTTAAGAGACTTGAGATTCCTGAATGGAAATGGGAGCGAGTTACCATGGACTTCGTTGTTGGGATCCCACGGAGTCAGAAGAAATTTAACGCAGTTTGGGTGATTGTGGATAGGTTGACCAAGTCGGCTAATTTCATTCCGGTAGTAACTACCTATTCTATAGAGCAGCTAGCTCAGGTCTATATTCACGAGATTGTCTGACTTCATGGCGTGTCGGTATCCATCATCTCTGACCGGGGTATGCAGTTTACATCGTGATTCTGGAGGGTCGTACAGAGTGATTTAGGCACACGGGTTGAGTTGAGTACATCATTCAACCCTCAAACGGACGGACAGTCCATGTGCACCATTAAGATATTGGAGGATATGCTTCATGCCTGTGATATGGAGTTCGGTGGTTCTTGGGGATCAGTTCTTTCCACTTGCAATATTTGCCTACAACAATAGCTACCAATGGAGTATTCAGATAGCTCCTTATGAGGACCTATATGGGAGGCACTGTCATTCCCCAGTTGGTTGGTTTGAGCCGGGAGAGGCTAAGTTATTAGGCACGAATTTTGTTCGAGATGCCTTGGAGAAGGTCAAGTTGATCCAGGATCGGCTTTGCACAACCCAATCTATATAGAAGATATATGTGGATCGGAAGGTTTGTCATGTTGCATTCATGGTTAGAGAGCGGGTCTTGCTCCGGGTTTCGCCCATGAAGGGTGTTATGAGGTTCGGGAAGAAGGAAAAGTTGAGCCCTATGTATATCGGGCCTTTTGTGATTCTTGAGAGGATCGGTGAGGTGACCTCCAAACTTGCATTTCCACCTAGTCTATCTGCAGTTCATCCGGTGTTTCATGTTTCTAATCTATGAAAGAATAGAGGTGATCCGTCCCATGTGTTAGATTTCAGCTCAGTCCAATTGGATAAAAAATTGTCTTATGTTGAGGAGCCGATTGCAATCTTGGACAGGTAGGTCCAAAAGTTGAGGTCAAAGAGCATTGCTTGAGTGATGGTTCAGTGGAAGGGTCAACCAATTGAGGAGGCGACTTGGGAGACCGAGCATGATATGCGTAGCCATTATCCTCATATTTTTATCACTTCAGGTATGTCTCTATACTCCTTCGAGGACGAATGTTTATTTTAAGAGGGGGAGGATGTAACGACCCGGATGATCATTTTGCATATTTTAGCCTCGTTCCCCTATTTATTGCCTCCTCTATATTATATTGTGGTTATGTGACTTGCCGGGGTAGTTGGTTTTGGTTTCGGGTGAATTTCAGAGTGAAATGGGACACTTAGTTCTAAAGTGGGAAGCTTAAGTTGTAAGAGTTGAGTAGAGTTTGACTTTTATGTAGACGATTGCGGAATGGAGTTTTGATGTTTCTGATAGCTTCGTATGATGATTTAGGACTTAGGAGCTTGTTCGGATATTAATTTGGAGGTTTGTAGGGCGTTTCAACTTGAATTAGCGAAAGCTAGAAAGTTGAAGGTTTGGAAGGTTGAAAAGTTTGATCTGGAGTTGACTTTATTGATATCAGGGTCAGATTCTGATTCTGGAAGTTGGAATAGGCCCGTTGTGTCATTTATGACTTGTGTGTAAAATTTGAGGTCAATCGGAGTTGGTTTGGTACAAATCAGCGTTAGTTTTGGAAGCTGGATGTTCATGGTATCAATAAGTTTGAATCGGGTTGCGATTTGTATAATCGATGTTGTTTTATGAGATTTTATGCCTCGAGTAGGTCCTGTATGTGTTTTGGAACTTGTTGGTATATTCAGAAGGGGTCCCGGGGGCCCCGGATGCAAATTCGATTGAAATCGAATCATTTTTGGATTTTGGAAGATGGTTGAAACAACTGAAGTCTGGTGTCATCGCACATGCGGTAGGTCTGGCCAAAGGTGTGGACGCACAAGTGCGGAGAGAGCATCACAAAAGTGGGCTGAGGGAGGACCGCAGGGGAGGTCAATTCTCCGCAGAATCGTGATATTCGGCTTAATATATGCATATTTTGATGTATATTGCCTTGCATTGTGCTCATGTATCGTAAATTTCGGATGTATAATATAATGATTTGCGCTAATTTGTGGTAGTTCTATGTGTAGGAATTGTTCGGATGTGATTTGGGACAAAAGTGCGCGTATTGGAGCGAAAATGGGAAGAAAAGGCAAATATGCCCAATTGATTGCCACATGCAGCGTGGGGCGCTACCTGTGGCGCACAAAATAGTGTGCTAAAGAAGCCCAGCCCAGGGCCAGCGCATCACACTGCCCTGGGCGCAGGTGATGCGTATCTATCCTATTTTGATCAGGACTCGGTTATTTCGACCCCAAGAAGCCCCCAAATCATATAAAAGCCAACCTAAACCTATTTTTGGGAGGAGGACGTGACTTTGAGAGAAACAAAAGTACGGAACACTCGGGAGCACGGATTTGATCAATTCTTCCATTTTTCGTCTAGTGTTCATTGATTTTATGTTTGAAAACATTATTTTTGATGACTGTATGAACATGAGTGGCTAAGAACCATATTATTCTGGGGTCATGGCTGCTACATGAATGTTGACGTTTGAAGTTTATATTGTCGAGTTTGATTTTATTATATTGGGTTGTTTATTTAATTGTGTTCTTAATTATTTTACTGAGTAGCTAATACTGAAATACTATCTACAAATCTAGAGTTGAACTCGAAAGTAGGAATTCTAGATTTCATATAGGATTAAATATTGCAAGTTCTTGAACCCGAGAATCAGGGATGGATTCGCAATTAGGATAGAAATATACCTAATTGCCTTACTTGGTATAAATATAGGAAGTGTAAATGCATTATTGTTAGTCTTAATTCTATAGACATATAGGCATTAAGTTAGCTTGAATAGGCGAGTAAGAACTCGACAGATTCTTATGAGTAATATCAACCCTGGCAATCAACAATCTAGATAAATCAATTAGTCATTTTAAACCAATAACGTTACAAGTTTGTTAGCTAGCCTATGACCCTGTAATATCCTCTCTGACTGATTTTTATCCAAAACTGCTTAAGTGTTGTGGTTGATCTCTAGTTATTTGATTGCTTGATAGTTTCTTAGGTAGTAAATTAGTCACTTACACATTTTGTGAGAAATCTGTTGAATCGATAAGTTTTTTGAGTTTGAATCAGTCAAAAGTTAATCATAAGTCTCTGTGGGAATGATACTCTACTCGCTACTTTATTACTTGACGACCACGTATACTTGCGTGAATGTGTTTGGTCGCAACAAGTGTTTGGCGCCGTTGCCGGGGACTTAGAAATTAGCTACTTGTCCGAGTTAAGCTTTTATTAGTTATTTGTTCAAGTTTTAATTTTCAGATGCTTTGTTTGTGTTAACGCATTCTCTTCTCTTGAATGCGGAGGAGTGGAAGTACAAACAACCTCCTTCCTCTTGATCTTTAAATTGAACGAACACTTCAAATGGTGAGTAGGGAAGTCGAAGCTAGAACTAGAATAGAAAGAGAGTTGGACATCATAGTTAAACCACAACCACTAGAGATGATAGCTAATGAAGAGCGTCCGATGATTGAAGCCGCAAGGCCCAATCTTGCTAATATGACTCAGGCTATGGTGAAGCCTGAAATCAAGGGTCACTTTTAACTCACACAGTAAATGGTGCAGCTGATTCAGTCCATAGGGCAATATATGGGTCTGTCTCATGAAGACCCACAATGGCACATTTAGAACTTCTTGGAAATTACAGATACTTACAATTATAGATTTCCAAGGACTATGTCATGCTGACACTATTCCCCTTTTCACTGCTGGGGGAAGCCAATGAATGGTTGCAAAAGGAGCCCGCAAATTCAATCCACACTTGGGATGATCTAGCAAGAACATTCTTAATCATGTTTTTCCCACTAAGAAGACAAAGTCGCTGACGAGCCAGATTGTTGGGGTCCAACAACGGGATGGCGATACTCTTCATCAATCTTGGGAAAGATAAAAGAAGCTACTCAGAAACTGCCCGCATCATTGTCAGACTGATGAGGTGTTGGGTCATACTTTCGTTGATGGGTTAGAAGAGACATCAAAGATGAATCTTGACTCAGCTTGTGGTGGTAGTTGCATGGCGAGGTCGTATAGTTAAATCCAACTCATGCTAAACAACTTCACTGCTAATGATCATAATTGGAAAGGAGATAGGGAATCATGAAAAGCACTTAAATAGAAGGCAACCAGTATAATTGAGCTTGATGACTTCTCAACCATGAGAGCAGATATAGAAAAATTGGCAAATCAGATGAATAGAATGAGAATGCACCAAATACAACAGATGCAACATGTACAACATATGTCTACTTGCTGCGAATTATGTGGTGACAGTCACACGAGTGACATATGGCCCAGGAATCCTGAATCTATCTACTATGTGGGGGCAACAGAGCAAAGGTCCTATAAATCAGCATGCACAATATGGGAACACTTACAATCCAAATTAGAAGAATCATCCTAACTTCTCCTGGGTGGAAATCAGACGACTCAGAATCATTATAGGCCCCAAGGAAATTTTAATCAACCTCAGAAGCCACCCCAGCAAATAGAAGAGAGTACAAATGACTTGTTGAAGAAGTTGTTGCTTGATAATCAGCAATTCAGGACCGATTTCAGAAATCTTGAGAGACAAATGAGGTAGTTAGCGTCAAATAAAAATACTAGACCTACAGGCGCTCTTCCCAGTGATGCAGAGAAGAACCCTCAAGTTAATGCAGTTACACTCAAAAATGGGAGGGAATTAGAAGAAGTGCCAAAGAAGAGAAAGGATAAGCCTATACCCAAGGCCACCACCACCTTTCTTCCAAAGATTGCAGAGCAAGAATGATGATCACATGTTCAACAAATTTCTCTCTATGTTGATCCAGGTTCAATTGAATATTCCATTGGTAGATATACTTCACAATATTCCAAAGTATGCTAAGTACATCAAAGATGTAGTGGCTCACAAGAGAAAATTGACTAAATTAAAGACAGTCGCACTTAATGAGGAGTGCACCTCGAGGGTCCAAAACAAGCTTCCTCAAAAGCTTAAAGATCCTGGAAGCTTCACCATCCCTTTGCGGATTGGTAATATCAATGTGTTTCATGCTCTTTGTGATTTAGGGGCAAGCATAAATCCGATGCCCTTGTCCTTGTTCAATAAATTAGGTCTGGGAGCTCCAAGACCAACAACTGTGATGTTTTAACTAGTAGATAGATCCATATCCTACCATGAAGGAGTGCTTGAAGATGTGTTGCTGCAAATTGGGAAATCCATCTTCCCAACGGATTTCATTATCCTAGATTATGAGGCTGATGAACAAGTTCCAATCAAATTGGGATGATCTCTATTGGCTACAAATGATGCAATTATTAAAGTAAGTGAGGGAAAAATGATTATGAGGGTGGACAATGAGGAAGAAATTTTTAATGTCTACAAGGCGATACAACTTCCCCGCCAGTATGAGGAGCTCTATATGATATCTGTTGTGGAGGTTGATGTGCAACTTATCGACATGAGTGTATATCTAGATGATTCTTTAGAGAAAGCACTAATGTTGTTCGATAGCTTGGAGATTGATGACGAGGTTGAGGAGATAATGCATATACTAGATGCATCATGTGCTTACATGCACGGATTAAACCCTTTTGAGCCCCTAAAGTTTCCAAATGGGCCTCCTCCAAAGCCGTTTATTGAAGAAGCTCCAAAATTGGAACTGAAGCCCTTGCCTCCTCACCTTCAATATGCTTATTTGGGTAGTTCTGACACTCTACATGTTATTGTTTCTTTTGACTTGTCTAAATTCCAGGAAGAAAAGCTATTAAGAGTGCTGCGTGAGCACAATCGAGCAATTGGGTGGACGATGTCTGACATTAGAGGCATTAGTCCAGCCTTCTGCATGCATAAAATCCTCATGGAAGAAGGGCACAAGCCAAGTGTATAGAAACAACGCCGCCTAAATCCAATCATGAAAGAGGTGGTAAGAAAAGGAGTGATTAAGTGGCTTGATGTAGGTATTGTATTTTCAATCTATGATAGCAAATGGGTAAGCCCCTTCCAATGTGTGCCTAATAAAGGGTGGATGACTGTAGTGGTTAATAAAAATAATGGCCTGATTCTCACAAGAACTGTGATATGGTGGAGAATTTGCATATATTATAGAAAATTAAACAATGCCACCCGAAAGGACCACTTTCCCCTCCCCTTTATTGATCAAATGCTTGATAGATTAGCTGGACAGGAATACTACGGTTTCCTAGATGGCTATTCGGGGTATAATCAGATTGCTATAGTCCTAAAGGACCAAAAGAAAACTACATTTACGTGTCCCTATGGCACGTATGCGTTTAAGAGAATGCCCTTCGGTATCTATAAGGCACCTGCGACTTTTCAAAGGTGTATGGTGGCTATTTTTACTGACATGATTAAAAGATCTGTAAAAGTGTTCATGGATGATTTTTCTGTGTTTGGGTGTTCTTTTGATAATTGTTTAATGAACCTTGATAAATTGCTTGCTAGGTGCAAAGAGACAAACTTTGTGCTAAACTGGGAAAAGTGCTATTTCATGGTACGTGAAAGTATAGTCTTGGGGCACAAGATGTCCAAAAGTGGGTTGCAAGTTGACAAAGAAAAGGTGGAGGCGATTGAAAAATTGCCCCCACCGACATCCGTCAAGGACCATGCAGGGTTTTATCGTTATTTCATTAAAGATTTTTAAAATTTTTCTTCTCCTCAATGCAGGCTTCTTGAGAAAGATATCCCCTTCATGTTTGATAATGCCCGTCTGAAAGCATTTGAGGAGCTGAAGGGAATATTGGTGACTGCGCCAATAATCATTGCCCTGGATTGGGCGCATCCATTTGAGTTCATGTGCGATGCGAGTGACATAGCAATCAGAGCTGTTTTGGGGCAAAATGAGGGATAAAAGTTTTTACTCCATTTATTATGCGAGCAAAACTATGAATCCAGCGTAGATGAACTACACTATCTATGAAAAAAGAGTTGCTTGCAGTGGTGTTGGTGTTTGACAAGTTCGGATCCTATCTAGTGGGAAACAAAGTCATTGTCTAGACATATCACTCATCTATAAGGTACTTGTTTGAAAAGAGACGCCAAGTCGAGGCTAATTCGATAGGTCATCCTCTTGCAAGAATTTAACTTGGAGATTCATGATCGAAAAGGGACAGAGAATCAAGTGGCTGACCACTTGTCCAGATTAGAAAATCGGAACCATGTGGCTGAGGGAGGTTCGATTAAGGAAACATTTTCGAATGAGCAGTTATTGTCAATCACCTCGAGTGAATCCCCATGGTATGCAAATTATGTGAAGTTTATTGCAAGTGGGGTGATGCCACCATAATTGACACCGACAATATAAGAAGATTTCTACATGATGCGAGGCTCTACATGTGGGATGAGCCATTCCTCTATAAGCAGAGCGTAGATCAGTTGGTACGAAGGTGTGTTCCTAATCAGGGGATGAATGCAATATTGCATGACTGCCATGCTTCTCCATATGAAGGTCATCATGGTCGGGATAGAACTATCCAAAAAGTGTTGCAATCAGGGTTCTATTGGCCTAAATTGTTTAAGGATGCACAAGCCTTTGTTAAAAAGTGTGACAGGTGCCAAAGAACCGGGACTATCACGAAGAAGCACGAGATGCCTTTGCAAAATATTCTGACAGTAGAGCTCGTTGATGTTTGGGGGATTAATTTCATGGGACTATTCCCATACTCTAATGGTCACATGTACATCTTGTTAGCGGTCGACTACGCATCGAAGTGGGAGGAGTTCATTGCTCTTCCAACTAATGATGCAAAGGTAGTGGTAAACTTTGTAAGAAAGCACATCTTCACACTCTTTAGGACTCCATGGGTGCTGATAAGTGACGGGGGAACTCATTTCTGTAACAAATTGTTGAATAACATTCTAGAAAAGTATGGAGTTAAATACAAGGTTGCCATCGCCTATCACCCCCAAACGAGTGGTCAAATGGAAGTGTCAAACCGAGAGGTAAATAAGATTCTGGAGAAAACGGTAAGTGGAAATAGGAAGGACTGGGTCAGAAAACTGGACGACGCATTATGGGCATATCGAACTGCTTACAAAACACCCATAGGTACTTTTTCGTATAAGTTGGTTTATGGGAAGGTGTGCCACTTGTCCGTCGAGCTTGAACACAAAGCCTATTGGGCTATTAAAAAGTTAAATATTGATATGGACTTAGCCGGCGAGAAGAGGTTGTTACAACTCAACTAGCTTGATGAGTTTTGATTGCATGCGTACAAAAATGCCAAATTGTATAAAGAAAAAACCAAGAGGTGGCATGACAAGCACATCCATCATCGCAAGTTTGAGCCGGGTCAAGATGTTCTCTTGTTAAATTCGAGGTTGAAGCTTTTCTTCGGAAAGCTTAAGTATCGATGAGCGGTGGAATTATGTGATACGAGCTCAAGTGGTACCTTCTTGGTAAATGGACAGAGAGTAAAACATTATTGAGGTTGTGGCATTGCACGTCAGAAGACCTCAGTGGACTTGGCCGATGCTTGAAAAACATGTTGAGTCGTGCCACGATATTAAATCAGGCACTTGTTGAGAGGCAACCCAATTTGTAATGCTTTCGTAGCTTAGCTTTTTGTTTTCTTTTAGTAAGAGTAGACTAGTTTGTTTTGTTTACTTTATAGTTATAGAAATCATAGGCGTGAATTGTGTGGGGTGTATAATATATGTATTGAGTGCTAGGGTAGGAAGGAATTTATATGTATAAATAAAATGGAAAGTTTTGGTGAACCAACGCCAAGGCCAGCGCCCCACGCTGCCTGGGGCGCATATTCTATTATAGTCATAACCCACAACGCCAAGCGCAACGTGGAGCGTTGGGCTGGGGGGCCAGGTAAGTTAATTATTTTTTATTTTTATTTTCATTTTGTTTCTTTGTGATTTCTTTAGGACCTAACCCATTACCCGACCCGATTACCCATATACACTAACATAATAAGCCAACCCATTCCCCCAATTTAATTAACTTAACTCTAAACCCAAACTCCCACTCTCTCTCCATATCACTCTCCAAACCCCTCTGCCCGTTCATTCATCTCTATCTCTCTATCATAGTCTCTACTATTGCTTGTATGTTCTCTTCTCAAGACGCAAAGGTATGTTCCTCATCTTCTTCTCTTATGTATTGTGAATTTTATTTTTGTGTGTTGTCAGGACCTCCATTCTCAAACGACCCCAATCCCCTAGGTCTCTTTAACATACTTTGTTCTTATGGTGGGTGGCCCTAGTGTGCAAAATATTGGTTACAAATATTGGTTGTGAAGTTGTATTTGAATTAGTAAACAAAAATTCCCTCTACTTCATTTAAATTTGGGAGGACCACCTTGCTCCACCATTGTTGAAATAAGAGAAGCAAAATTGATGCCCACAAGGTGTTTGCTAAAATGTCTAAAAGAGTGAATTGAACACCGGTGAATTATGAGTAGCCGCGTGTCGTTGTATATGATGTTGGGTAAAGTGTAGGGTATTTGGGGGCAATGTATCTTGTAGTAAACTCTTGTAAGAAGTAGTTAGTTTTCTAGACTAATTGTAGTAAATTGGAATCTAGCATTGCTTGCTTGCACTACGGTTTAGTTATGGCCATGTTTGACTAATTGAAGTGTGGCATGGGGAAGTCTTGAGTACCTATCTCCTTGTGATGAAACATTGGTGAACTTTGAACCCCTCTTGTGAGTAGATTATACATAGTCTTCGGTTTTAAGTGTGGGGTCATCTTGGCTTCTCACAATGACCTTGATCGAATTTCTTGATTCATTCTCACATTTTTGTCTGTTGTGTATAGGTTGCTATGGCTCGTGACAGTGCCGCCAAAGGAAAAGGGACGGTAAAATCCTCCACTACCGCTCCCCCTCCCACAAAATGCAAGCAAGGTGAAGGATCATCTAGGCAAGCTGAAGGGAAACAAGTTGCCGAAAGATCAATGCAGGCACCATTGCAACCAAGGCCTCATTTGAAACTAGTCAGTGATGCTGCTATCGCATGGCATAAGGACTTCACGCCATATGGGCGGTACGTCTCCGAGATTGGAATTAATGTGAATGCCTTAGAAAAGAATTTTCCGGACATGCTTGGCCGGTTGCGAGCATTGAACATGGACAAATTCCTTGAATGCCCTGGCCATCCAAATTTGAGCATGGTGCAAGAACTGTATGCTAATTGGAATGTGGACTTGTTCAGGTCACATGCCCGTGGAAAGGACGTGCCATTGAATAGGCGGGCCTTATGTGAATTTTTAGGGGCTGAGAACTGATAAGTAGGGATTTTGACTGCTTATTTGCACTCTTTTATTTGTGTTTTAGCTCAAAATTGCATAAAGGTATTCCCGAAATCTAAAGAAATATGCTTGCTTGCAGGACTGTTAGAATATGAGCTAAAGAAATGAAAATCAACTCAAGAAGGAGTAAAATATTGGAGAAGGACAAAAACAAGGCTAAAAGGGCACTGTGCGGACCGCACAATATTGAGTGCGGCCGCAGATAATGAAGAAAACCTCTGACAAGAAATGACATGTAAAGTGCAGACCACACAATTCTGGCCGCAGAAGACAAAGATCAGAGAGATAGGATTTCAAGTTCAAGAAGAAATGCGGACCGCACCATTTTTGTGCGGCCGCATAATCAAGAGCGCGGTCTCACTCATTTTGATGCGGTCCACAAAAGTATCACACAGCCAAAGCCTAAGATCAAGGAGTGCATACCGCACTATAATTGTGCGGCCGCAGAAGTAAGTGTGCGACCGCACTCACCAAAGTGCGGTCCGCCGTAGTTGAAGGAGTACGGCCACAATCCAGAATTGTGCGGCCGCAAAATTGGAAACTATCAAGCCAAGTCTCGTTGTGCTGACCGCACACATAATTATGCTGTCAAATATTTTTAGCTTAGTATAAATAGAACGTTTTGTCATTTTTAGGGTAAGTTTTGTTTTGGGAGAGCACCCGAGCCAGTTTTCTTTACTGTTTTGAGTAATATTGTACTAGATTAGCTTCTAAACATTAGAGTTTCTTTCCCTAATCAATTATTATGCATTCTATCTTAATTGTTTCTTGTATTTCTTCACTTTTCATGAGTAGCTAAATTTCTAGCTAAGGTTGTGGCCCAACCCTAATGTGGGTACTTAATAGGTGTTTGATTTAGGCCTTGTTTGTGATTGGGTTAGTGATATTTAGCTTAGTTCTTGCTTGAATTCAAGAATTAATAGTTGCAAACATTGATTTATACCTAATTGACTTAGTCTCTACTTGAGAAAGAGAGACTAAGTCTAGGAAAACGTGGCTAACAAAAAATTGTTGTGAACTCAAGAAATTGATAGCCCCGATTAAAGGGTTGAATATAGAGATAGTAAGACCTGACTTGAGTAGTTATCATTTATTTTGTGCAATACCCATGTGTACTTGAGAAAGCCAAATTCGGCAAAACCACTCAAACTACCAAGAGGTATAGAGTGGGTAGTTGCGTGTGATTTCTATATTACAACCCCAACCAATCAGGCTTGTCCTAGAATGTTCAACCCATTAGGTAACCACCTAGGTGGAAATCACGACCCTAGATCATATATCATTTGGAAAACAACCAAAACCAAAAATATTATCTTCTAGTTTTATAATTGCAATCAATTATTTAAGTAGAAGTAGAAACAACAAACAAGAATGTGGAAGTGTAATATAAGGCATATTGTACAATTATACTAAATATATACCTAATCCCAATTCTAACTCCCTGAGGATTCGACCCCGACTTGCGTTGGGTTTTATTATTGCTTCGACCGCCTCACTACCTATAAAAAAGGTTCTTCTTTGGAAACCTCATGATGCAGTATATGCTATCCCGTGAGGTACCGGAGTACCCTGACTATTATGAGGTGGTGGAGGCACCAAAGGAATTGCTAGACATTACATCCTTGCTGAAGTCCATATCAAAGCTACGCCATGTTGTGAGGAATGAGAGGGATGAAAACTTCAACCGGTATCTTTATAGTTCCCTCAATGTGATATTGCGCAGGCTAGGGGTGTTGGATGAGGAGCGTATGCATCTGCGAAATGATCTCTCCCGTTCTTCCAAGGAGATACTGGGCAATGCACCGGACAGTCCTATTCACCCGTTTGAGGATGAGAACACTCACAAAAGTTTTGATGATGAGGATGAGATTGGTGATGAAGTCATGGAGCCCATGGCTTTGGTACCCCTAGGAGCGGATGATGACGATGAGCCCCGAACTGCGGCTGGTGGGAATTCTGAGGAGGCGGACTACGACTAGAGAAATGTTCTTTCTTTCCACCTTACTTTATTTTGAATTTGTTATGCATCGGGGACTATGCATTGTTTAAGTGTGAGGTGGGGAAAATATTTCCTGACTTGTAATTGTATAAAACTTTTGTTTATTGTTATTTTTTTTAGCTTAGTCTAGAACTCACATAGTCTAATTAGCTAGTAAAATAAATATATAAGAAAAAACTCGGACTTTTCCCTACGATGGATCTGTTGGATAATTTTCTTGAGGGATTAAAGTCTGATTGAAAATACCAAAAAGATTTTCTTTTGTTCTTGTTAGGATAGTTAGGTAGTGTCCGTTGGTTTTTATTTGGACGCCGGTTCTTTTCCAAGGGTGTAGCTCGAACCGGGTATTTTGTTTCTTAGTTTTTTAAGAGTAGGATAGGGAGAAAACTGAGGTGCTCTAAGGTACTTGTTGACATGTTTGATGTTGGCACATTAAGCTATGTCATGCACTCTGTCTTCCAGAATATTTGGTTTAAATTGTAATGTCCAAGTGAACTAAGAAGTAACCTACTATGTGATGCCTTTTTATCAGTTGGTTGACTTGTATGCCACTTAGTGCATTATTGCTTAAAAATTCTCAACTCGCTATGCTTGCTTGACTTGAGAGTCCAACAGAACCGTATTGATTGGGTCAAGTGCAATGTGTGTAAGGATTGGTGATATTTTGTGCTATCTTGTATAATCTAGAACTTGTCCTGTGTGTTAATCAAAGCGAAATCGTTAAGTTGTGCTTGTCTAGGAAATGACGTAGGCATTTCTTGCTTGACCATAGAGGTGCTTGTCACTCACAAATAAATTTTTTTCGTTGCTAGACCTTTGAGCCTATAGACCTTTTCTTTGGCACCCACACTACAAACCGTATCCCTATTTTGTTCTTAATTTGAGCTTGTTAAACCTTTACCTCCTAAGGCACTTAGTCACTAAAACAAGTAAGGTGAGAGATTGGGGAGTAGCTTTCGAGTGGGACCATGGAAGGTCCCTTAAGGTGCACTAAAATTGTGAAAACAAAGGTCACTAGCGGATGAACCTTAATGTATGGAGTGTGTGAAAAAAAAAAGGAAAAAAATATTTGCAAGAAGGAAGAGGAAAAAAAACAATAGTTCAAATAATGTAGAAAAACACACACCTCCTAATCCTTCTAATTTGTGCTAGTGGAAATGTAGAGGTACTTAATTGAAAAGAGGGCTATGTTATATATGGTGTATGACAAATAAATTGGTTGAAAAAAAGATATGCTCAATTTGTGAGTGTAGTGTATGAAAGTGCTTAGGAGGGTTAGTTACTATTCCTAAATGTATCCTACCCATCCCTTAGCCTATATTACAACCTTAAATTCCTAATTGATCCTAGATCTAGCTACCTTAGATTAGTAGAGATGTACACTACGGGCAAGCTTATGGTACGACCACGAGATGCATATGAATTCTTTGTGAGAGAGCAAATTTTGTTCAATTGTGTGATGCCCTTAATTTATGTTCAATGGCATATTTGAATAAATGGGCTACTTCTATATTCACTCTTTTTCTTGTGGCGAGGGCACTTGGTCTCATGACTAATTGGTGATGTTGCACACTTCTTTTGTTGGGTGAGTGCGTGAGTGCGTGAGTTAAGGATGCTTAGTGATAGCAATTTGTCTCTTGAGCTAGGGTGGTTGTGGAGAGGTTGCTTGAGTTGGTTGAATCGCATTGTGTATACTTGGGCTAGTCTAAAAATGGGAAAAATGTGAAATTCGTGTATTCATGCTTGATTGCCGGTATCGACCATAGTCAAAAGGTAGAGTATGTGAATTTCTTTTTTATAGTAAGAGGTACGTTTTGGGGTGTTAGTATAGTTCCATTGCTCGAGGAACAACAAGAGTCTAGGTGTGGGGTGTTGATATTCGGCTTAATGTATGCATATGTTGATGTATATTTCCTTGCACTGTGCTCATGTCTCGTAGATTTCAGATCTATAATATAATGATTTGCTCTAATGATGGTATTTCTCCATATAGGAATCATTTGGATGCGATTTCGGACGAAGTGCGTGAACTGGAACGAAAATGGGAAGAAAAGGAAAAAGTGCCCAGTTGAGCGCCAGAGGCAGCTTGGGGCGCTACCTATGGCGCAAAAAATAATATACTGAAGAAGCCCAGTGCCAGGGCTAGTGCCCCACGCTGCCCTGGGTGCTAGTGATGCGGATCTGTCCTATTTCGACCAGGAGTCAGTTATTCGACCCGAAGACGCCTCCAACTCATATAAAATCCAACCTAAACCTATTTTGGGGAGGAGGACGTGACTTTGAGAGAGAAACAAAAGTGCGAAACACTCGGGAGCATGGATTTGATCAATTCTTCCATTCTTCTTCTAGTGTTCATTGATTTTATGTTTGAAAATATTATTTTTGATGATTGTATGAACATGAGTGGCTAAGAACCGTATTATTATGGGGTCATTGGTGGTACATGAATGTTGACGTTTGCAATTTAAATTGATGAGTTTGATTTTATCATATTGGGTTGTTTATTCAATTCAGTTCTTAATTATTTTGCTAAGTAGCTAACATTGAAATACTATCTACGAATCTAGAGTTGAACTCGAAAGTGGGAATTCTAGATTGCATATAGGATTAAATAGAGCAAGTTCTTAAACCCGGGCATCGGGGAACGAATTCGCAATTAGGATAGAAATATACCTAATTGCCTTGCTTGGATGAAATACAGGAAGTGTAAATGCATTCTTGTTAGTATTAATTCCATATACGTATAGGCATTATGTTAGCTTAAATATGCGAGTAAGAACTCGACGAGTTATATCAACCCTGCCAATCAACCATCCAGATAAATTAATTAGTTATTTTAAGCCAAGAACGCGACAAGATTGTTAGCTAGCCTATGACCCCGGAGTATCCTCTCATACTGATTTTTATCCGAAACTGCTTAAGTGTTGTGGTTGATCTCTAGTTATTTCATTGCTTGATAATTTCTTAGATAGTAAATTAGTCACTTACACATTTTGTGAGAAATATCTTGAATCGATAAGTTGTTTGAGTTTGAATCAGTCAAACGTTAATCATAAGTCTCCGTGGGGACGATACTCTACTCACTACTTTATTACATGACGACCATTTATACTTGCGTGAATGTGTTTGGTCGCAACAAAGTGGGCTCACAAAAGCGAGCCACTGGCCACAGAAGTGGCTTTATGTCCGTTGAAGAGGAGGGGGCTGGCCTAATTGAAAGTTGCACATACGGTGGCATTTCTGTAGGTGCGGAGCCGCATATGCTACTAAGGGCTCGCTAAAGCGATATCGCTAGGCAGAAAAGGGTGAGTTCGAGGGTTTTATTTCATTCTTCTTCTTTTCACTTAGAGAGCTCGATTTGAGGTGATTGTGAGAGGGATTTTCAAGGAATTGATCGGGGCAAGTGATTCTTACACAGATTTGGCTATTTTACATGAATCCATCATTGTTTTTATCATTTAATTAGTGTTTTGAGTTGGAAAAATTGGAAAAAATTGTGAAAACTTCATAGACTATATTTTGCGGATTGGAAGGTCGATTTGAGATCGGAATTGAGTAATTTTAGTATTGTTGTTCTCGTAATCTAATGTGTGTTCAAATAGTTTCCTATGGTTTGTATTTATGGTATAAAGTTATTTTTGCTAGATTCGAGCCGTTCGGAGTTGGATAATGGCAAAAAAGGCTTACCAGTGGATTAAGTTAGTGTGTTTTGAGGTAAGTGTTTAGCCTAACCTTGTGTGGGGGAATTACCTTTTAGGATTGGTGTTGTTTTGTGTTTATTGTGGTATGTGAAAGTTTTGTAAGCAAGGTGACGAGTGGGTACGCGGGCTAAATAGGTAATTGACCGGTTTAAGCTATGTAGACTCCTTTTATGACGTTAATTGAGTTCTCATCACATGTGATATCCATCATCGTTGGTCTATCTTCACATGCTTCATTTGATATTGTTAATACTTGTCTCATCTCTACTTGTTGTTTGCCTTTACATGCTTAGTTGAAGTTATTGTTCTCCCAGTTCCTTGTTAAATATTTAACTGTCGAGTTACCTCACTTGAAGTTGTTATTTCTTGGGACATCTTATTGTTGAATTTTGGTGTTGAAGTAATGAAGGTTGTGATTTACGTTGAGGCAAAGTTGTAAATGTTTGAAATACCATTATTGTTGAGATAATAACTTTTTGTTGCTATTGTTGAGGCTCTTATACATATAGTGGTAGAGCTATGGGCTATGTATTGTGAAAATATTATTGTTATTGACTTCTTTGGCAAGTTGTGTTATTGGGCACTTGAGGTGCGATTTTTAATATGTTGTGATATTGGTATGGATGTGGTGGTATAAGGAAAGACTATGAATTTGGTTTGTGAAAAGATACTATGAGGCGGTACTTCGGTAGTGATTCTTGTTGCTATCTTTCATTTACATCAATTGTATTACTCTGCGGCGTTTTCTTGGCATTCTTTTAATGTGTTTCTTTCGTGATGCCTTAATTACCTTAATTTCAATGTAGCTATTCTTGTCATATTTCTTCATTGTATCATTTCAATTATTTCCATTATTATACTGTGCTATACCTGTTCAGTTTATTTATTTATTCCAGTAAGTGTCTTGACCTGACCTCGTCACTACTCAACCGAGGTTAGGCTTGATACTTACTGATTATCGTTGTGGTGTATTCATATTACGCTTCCGCATACCTTTTTGTGCAGATCCAAGTATTTTATACCAGCCCAGGCATCTGTGAGTTAAGCTTGGATCAGAGACTTCAAGGTGTACCTATCGGCGTTCGGAGGCCTGGAAGTCACCCTCTATCTAGTTTCTATCTCATTCTTCTCTTATAGATACTGCTGTATAAGGATGTTTCAGTATACTTGTTTAGCGCTTCTGACTCAGTCTTACCAGATTTTGGGAGTTATATTTGGTTGTATTGTGGAGTCCTTTTTATGATAACTATAGGTTTAAATTGTAAGTTTTATTACTATTTCCATTAATTCTTCTTGTATGTTAGGCTTACCTAGTCTTAGAGACTAGGTGACATCACGACATCCTACATAAGAAGATTGGGGTCGTGGAAAGTTAGTATTAGAGCTCTAGGTTCATAGGTGTTACGAGTCATAAGCAAGTTTAGTAGAGTCCAGTGGATCGGTATGGTTTTGAAATTGTTAGGAAACTTCACTTCTTTAATTCCTTATCGTTCAAATTTGTTGACTTCGAAATTTCAAATATTTGTATTTCTATTCTCTCACGGATGGTGAGGACACGTACCACTGGATCATATGATCAGACACCCGCACCCCCGACTAGAGCCGCGAGAGGCGGGGGCAGAGGCCGAGGAGGGGCACGTGGTGCAGATAGAGCACATGCTCGAGCTACGATAGAGGAGAAACCAGTAGCTCCAGTTGGCGGGGAGGCACCTAAGGCGCCTGTTGCTACTCTTGCACTTTAGGAGACCCTCGCATAGTTCTTGAGCATGTTTAGTACTCTAGCTTAGGCAAGGCTGATTGAACTTGTACCAGCCACATCTTAGGCTAGGGAGGAGCTCAGACTCCCACTGCCAGTATCCTAGAGCAGCGGGTTAATGTTGACTAGGTAGTAGAAGTTATACTAGTGTAGCTGGTTATTCCAGTTCAGCCTGAGATTAGGGAAGCATCATCTGAGAAGGAGGAGCTTAGACTTGAGACGTATAAGAAGTGCCACCCTCGTACTTTCAGCGTCCTAGCTACAGAGGATGCACAAGGTTTTATGGGGAAGTTCCACCGTATTCTCTGTACCATGGGTATTATGGAGAGAAGCGGGGTAATTTTCACTACTTTCCACCTTTCGGTACCAGCGTACAAGTGGTGACGGGCTTACGGGGAAGGTAACCCAACCGATGCAGCTTCACTCATATGGGCTCGGTTTTCATAAATGTTCTTGAGAAAGTTTGTTCTCCAGAGCCGTCGGGATGCATGGTGCACGAATTTTTAGCGGCTACTCCAGGGTACTATGACCGTGCTAGAGTATGATGTCAGATGCATTGAGTAGTCCATACATGCACTTGTCTTGGTTGCCATAGTCAAAAAGCAAGTCCCTCGATTTATCAAGGGGCTCAACTATGGTATTAGGTTCAGCATGGCTCAAGAGTTGGAGACATATGCCCCCTATCACCAGGTGGTAGAGATCACACAGAGATTGAAGGGTTTGCGGGGCCAGGAGAGAGATGATAGGGAGGACAAGAGCCCTCAAGATTCTGGAAGATATAGTGGTGCCCGTGCCCCAGTTGCAGCCCGTAATGGTAGAGGATCTATGAGCCGTCTAGTTCATTCAGCACTTCCAGCCTCCAGTTCTACTCCGGCTACTCCCAGGTCTCAGGTTTCCTATTATACACCACCATTATCTAGTGCAGCTCATGCACGGGGTGCTTTCAGCGGTCAGTCTATCTGACCAGGTCCAAGACAGTTTCAGTAGCCATGCCAGCTGAGAGCTTGTTTTGAGTGTGGTGATACTCGTCATATGGTGAGGGACTACCCCGATTCATGAGGAGTGCAGCTCCACCGACTACTCAGGCTCCACGTATTCCACAAGGTCCTTATACTTCTCAGGCCGTGGCTACTACTCTAGTTGCCGCTCCACCTACACAACCAGCTAGGGGTGAAGGTCAGGTGGGTAGGGGCCGCCTTAAAGGGGGAGGCAAGGACAAATGTTATGCTTTATCGGGTAGGACGGAGGCGGTTGCATCAGACGCAGTTATCATAAGTATTGTTCCGATTTATCATAGAGATGCATCAGTCACATTTTATCCGGGTTCCACTTATTCATATGTATCATCTTACTTTGCTCTGTATTTGGGTATATCTCATGATTCTTTGAGTTCTCCTGTATAAGTGTCCATGCCTGTGGGAGATTCTATTGTTGTTGACCGTGTGTATTGGTCATGTTTAGTTATAATTGGTAGTTTTGAGACTAGAGTTGATCTATTGCTTCTTAGTATGGTAAACTTTGATGTTATTTTGGGCATGGACTGCTTGTCGCCCTATCATGCTATTCTTGATTGTCACACCAAGATTGTGATGTTGGCTATGCCAGGGTTACCGTGGTTGGAGTGGATAGGAAATTTGGATTATGTTCCTAGTAGGGTTGTGCCCTTCCTTATGGAACAACAGATGGTTGGGAAGGGGTGTCATGCATATCTAGCCTTTATCAGAGATGTAAGTGTTGGTATTCCTACTGTTGAGTCAGTTCCAGTAGTGAGAGACTATCCAGATGTGTTTCCAACGGATCTTCCAAGCATGTTGCCCGATAGGGATATCGATTTTGGTATTGACTTGTAGCTGGGCACTCAGCTTATTTTTATTCCACCATATGGTATGGCCCCACCTGAGTTGAATGCGTTAAAGGAGCAGTTGCAAGAGTTGCTTGATAAGGGTTTCATCCAGTCTAATGTGTCACCTTTGGGTGCTCCGGTCTTGTTTGTGAAAAAGAATGATGGTTCCATGTGCCTGTGTGTTGGTTATCGGCAGTTGAACAAGGTTACAGTGAAGAACATGTATCCATTGACGCGCATCAATGGCTTATTTGATCAGCTACATGGTGCTAGAGTGTTCTCAAAGATTGATTTGCGGTCAAGTTATCATCAGCTGAAGATTTAGGATCCGGATATACCGAAGAACACTTTTTCGACTCGATATGGTCTCTACGAGTTTCTTGTGATATTAATTGGGCTGAACAATGCCTCATCAGCATACAAGTACCTGATGAACATTGTTTTCCACACCTATCTCGATTTATTCGTCATTGTGTTTATTGACGCCATCTTAATGTACTCCCGCAGCCGGGAGGGTCATAAGCAACATTTGAGGAATGTGCTCCACACCTTGAGAGAAAAGAAGTTGTATGCAAAAACTTCAAAAGGTAAATTCTGGCTTGATTCAGTGGAAATTTTGGGTCATGTGGTGTCGAGTGAGGGGATCAAGGTAGATACGAAGATGATCGAAGCAGTGTAGAGTTGGCTTAGACCGTCTTTAGCTATTGAGATATGGAGTTTTCTTGGCTTGGCCGGGTATTAGCGTCGTTCCGTAGAGGATTTCTCATCTATTGCTTCACCTATGACCATATTTACCCGCAAGGGTGCTCCTTTCTGATGGACCGAGGAGTGTGAGGAGAGCTTTCAAAAGCTCAAGAATACTTTGACTTCAATTCCAGTGTTAGTATTGCCTATGGGTTCAGGGTCTTACACTATGCACTATGATGCGTTACGCAGTGGCCTTTGCGCAGTTTTTATGCCAGACGGTTTGGTAATTGCCTACGCGTCTAGATAGCTGAAGGTTCATGAGAAGAATTATCTTGTCCATGACATGGAATTAGCAGCAATTGTTCATGCCTCGAAGATTTGGCGGTACTATTTGTACGGTGTCCCTTGGGTGGTTTCTCAGTCTTCTTTATATGATCGCATTAGAGAGCGTCAGTTTGACGACCCCCATTTTCCTATCCTTAAGGACACGGTACATTATGGGAATTCCAATGAGGTGTCTATCAGATATGATGGTGTGTTGCGGACAAGGCCGATTATGCGTGCCCAATGTGGATGGGTTGGAGGTGTTGATTCTTTAGGAGGCCCATAGTTCGTAGTACTCCATTCAACCGAGTGACGCTCAGATGTTTTAGGACTTGAGGCAGAACTATTGGTGAAGAAGAATGAAGAAAGACATAGTGGAGTATGTGGCTCGGTGCCTAAATTGTTAGCAAGTGAAGTATGAGCACCAGAGGCTAGGAGGGTTTTTTTAGAGAGTTGACATTCCTGAGTGGAAATGGGATCTAGTTACCACAGACTTCGTTGTTGGGCTCCCAGGGACTCAAAAGTAATTTGATGCAGTATGGGTAATTGTGGATAGGTTGACCAAATCGGCTCATTTCATTCCGGTGGTGACTACCTATTCATTAGAGCATTCGGCTCAGGTCTATATTCGCGAGATTGTCCGACTTCAATATCCATCATCTCTAACTGGGGTACGCAGTTTACATCATAATTTTGGAGGGCCATGCAATGTGAGTTAGGCACACGAGTTGAGTTGAGTATAACATTCCACTCTCAGAGGGGCAGACAGCCCGAGCGCACCATTCAGGTATTGGAGGATATGCTTCGTGCATGTGTTATGGAGTTCGGGGTTTCTTCGGGATTAGTTCTTGTCGCTTGCTGAGTTTGCCTACAACAACAACTAACAATTGAGTATTCAGATTGCTCCTTGTGAGACCATATATGGTAGGCACTGTCGTACCCCAGTTCATCTGGCATTCCATGTTTTTATGCTCCGAAAGTCTCACGGTGATCCGTCCCATGTGTTAGATATCAGCTCAGTCCAATTTGACAAGGATTTGTCTTATATTGAGGAGTCGATAGCCATCTTGGATAGGTAGGTCTGAATGTTGAGGTCAAAGAGAATTGCTTTAGTGAAGGTTTAGTGGAGGGGTCAACTAGTTGAGGAAAGCGACTTGGGAGACTGAGCATGATATGCGTAGCCATTATCCTCATTTTGTTATCACTTCAGGTATGTGCCTATACTCCTTTGAGGACGAATAATTTGTTTTAACAGGGGGAGAATGAAATGACCCGACCGGTCATTTTGAGTTTTTTAGCCCCGTTCCCCTTTTTATTGCCTCCTCTATGTTATAATATGGTTATGTGACTTGCTGGGGTAGTTGATTTTGGTTGCGACTGAATTTCGGAGTAAAATGGGACACTTAATTTTGTAGTGGGAAGCCTAAGTTGAAAGATTTGACCGAAGTTTGACTTTTTTGTAGAAGACTCCAGAATGGAGTTTTGATGGTTTTGATAGCTCCGTATGGTGATTTCGGACTTAGGAGCGTGTCCGGATATTGATTTGGAGGTTCGTAGGTCATTGCGGCTTGAATTGGCGAAAGTTAGAAAGTTAAAGGTTTTGAAGGTTGAGAAGTTTGACCGGGAGCTAACTTTATTGATATCATGGTTGGATTCAGATTTCAGAAGTATAAATAGGTTCATTTTCTCATTTATGACTTGTGTGTAAAATTTGAGGTCAGTCGGAGTTGGTTTGGTATAAATCAGCGTTAGTTTTGGAAGTTGGATGTTCATGATTTCAATAGGCTTGAATCGGGTTGCGATTTGTAGAATCGATGTTGTTTGATGAGATTTTAGGCCTCGAGTAGGTCCGCTATGTGTTTTGAAACTTATTTGGTATATTCAGATGGGGTCCCGGGGGGGCCCGGTTGTGAATCAGAATGAAATCAGATCATTTTTGGATTTTGGAAGCTAGCTGAAACTACTGAAGTCTGGTGTCATCACACTTGCGGTGGGTTTGGCCGCATGTGCGGACACGCATGTGTGGAAGGAGCATCACAGAAGCATGCCGGGGGAGGACTGCAAGTGCAGTTAACTCTCTACAGAAGCGGGATTGCAGAAGCGAATCACTGCCCGTAGAAGCGGAGGGGGCTGGACTATGTGAAAGTTGCACTTGCTGTGGTATGTCCGCAGATGCGAAGATGTTGATGCGGCTAATGGATCGCAGAAGCGAGATCGCTGGGCAGAAAAAGGTGTTCTTCATATTTGAGATGGATTTTCAGGGAATTGATTGGGGTAAGTGATTCTAACTCGGATTTCGCTATTATACATGAATCCGTCATTATTTTTATCATTTATTTAGTGTTTTTAGTTGGAAAGATTGGGGAAAATTGTGAAAACTTCATAGACTATATTTTGAGGATTTGAAGGTCGATTTGAGATCGGAATTGAGTAATTTTAGTATGGCTGGACTCGTTATCAAATGGGTGTTCAGATTTTGTATGTTTGGCTGGGTTCCGAGACGCAAGCCCGGGGTTGACTTTTTGATTTTCTTTAAAGATTGCAACTTTATTATTCGAAATAGTTTCCTATGATTTGTATTTGTGGTATAAAGTTATTTTGGCTAGATTCTAGCCGTTTGGAGTTGGATAATAAAGGAAAAGGCTTATTAGTGGATTGAGTTAGCGTATTTTGAGATAAGTGTCTTGCCTAACATTATGTGGGAGAATTACCCCTCAGTAATGGTGTTGTTTTATGTTAGTTGTGGTATGTGAAATCCGTGTACGCAATGTGACGAGTGGGTACACGGGCTAAATGTGGTAATTGACCGATTAAGCTATGTAGACTCTTTTCATGACTTTAATTGAGTTGTCATCACATGTGATATCCATTATCGTTGGTCTATATTCACATGGTTCATTTGACATTGTTAATACTTGTCTCATCTCTTACATGTTATTTGCCTTTACATGCTTAGTTGAAGTTATTGTTCTCTGAGTTCCTTGTTAAATATTGAACTGTTGAGTTACCTCACTTGAAGGTTTTATTTCTTGGAACATGTTATTGTTGAATTTTAGTGTTGAAGTAACAAAGGCCGTGATTCACATAGAGGAAAAGTTATAAATTGTTGAAATACCATTCTTGTTGAGATTTTAACTATTAGTTGCTATTGTTGAGACTCTTGTACATATTGGGGTTGAGCCATGGGCTATTTATTGTGAAAATATTATTGTTGTTGATTTCTTTGTCAAGTTATGTTATTGGGCACTTGAGGTGTGATTTATGATATATTGTGATATTGGTACTCATGCAGTGGTATAAGGATAGGGGTTGATACACATGCGGTGAGAAAAGGTGGGTTTGATACATGTGTTGCTAGTAAAGGAACTACTTGAAGCCACGTGGTGTGATAAGGTGGGCTAAAACGCGGGTAGCTATTTTGGGAAAAATGATTTTCAAAACTATATGCAAGGCTCCCGTGGTGGTATAAGGAAAGACTATGAATTTGATTTGTGAAAAGAGACTATGAGGCGGTACCTCGGCCGTGACTCTTGTTGCTATCTTTCATTTACATCAATTGTATTTGTCTGCAACGTTTTCTTGGCATTCTTATATTATGTGTTTCTTCTGTGATGTCTTAATTGCCTTAATTTCAGTGTAGCTATTCTTGTTATATTTGTTCATTATATCATTTCCATTGTTTCCATTGTTATACTGTACTATACCTGTTCAGTTTCCTTATTTATTCGAGTAGGTGTCTTGACCTGACCTCGTCACTACTCCATTGAGGTTAGACTTAATACTTATTGGTTATCGTTGTGGTGTACTCATACTACGCTTCTGCACAACCTTTTGAGCAGATCTAGGTACTTCATACCAACTTAGGCATCCGTGACTTGAGCTTGGATCAGAGGCTTCAAGGTATACCTACTGACATTCGCAGGCCTCAGAGTCACCATTTATCTAGTTTTTATTTCATTCTCCTCTTATAGATACTGTTGTATATGGATGTTTTGGTATACTCGTGAACAACTTGTGACCCGGTCTCACCAGATTTTGGGAGTTGTATTCGATTGTATTGTGGAGTCCTTTTTATGCTAGCTATTGGTTTAAATTGGAAGTTTTATTACTATTTCCGTTAATTCTTCATGCATGTTAGGCTTACCTAGTATTAGAGACTAGGTGCCATCACGACATCGGATATAAGGAGATTGGGGTAGTGACAAATATGTATCAGTGCTCTAGGTTCATGGGTGTTACGAATCAGAAGCAAGTTAAGTAGAGTCCCACGGATCAGTAGAATAATACCTGGAGTCTTAAATAAGTGTGGGTATTTACTCCGCATCTCCTGCTCAATCTCCCAAGTAGCTTCTCCGACTGGCTGGCCTCTCCATTGCACCTTCACTGATGCTATGTTCTTGGACCTCAGTTTTCGAACCTGCTGGTCTAAAATAGTTACCGGTTCCACATCATATGTCAAATTACCGTCCAGCTGCACTGTACTAAAATCGAGAATATGAGACGGATCCCCGACATACTTTCAGAGCATGGATACATGGAACACTTGATATACTAGGTGGCAAAGCAAGTTCATAAGCCACATCTCCAATTTTCTTAAGTATCTCAAAAGACCCAATATACCGAGGGCTCAACTTGCCCTTCCTCCCGACCCTCAACACACCCTTCATGGGTGAAATCTTGAGCAGAACCTTCTCACAACCATGTGAACAACATCACGAACCTTCATGTCGGCATAACTCTTCTGTCTAGACTGTGCCATGTAAAGCCGTTCCTGAATTACTTTAACCTTCTCTAAAGCATCCTGAACCAAGTCAGTACCCAAGAGTCTAACCTCACCCAGCTCAAACCAACCCAGTACAAGTATTAAACCTTATATTAAGCCAAACCTCACTCCAAAATCTTCGTACATTGCTGATAATAAAAGAAACATGCAGAAATCTCATGACCCCTTATCACAGAAGTCATGGAGCTCTCTCCCCCCAACCAGAACCATAATTACTTTCTAAGTCGACTTTCAATATTATCCTCTCAAATCTACCGTAATCAAACCTGATAGTACCCACTCTAGATCCAATGACCTTATATTATTAATCACAACTATCCAACAGACACGCCACATCAATATAACCCAAGCCACAACTGTGCAATCTGTGTACCCGCAATGTTACAACTAACACCTCAAATTTCGTAAAGAGGATAACCGTAGGCGCATGTGCACGATTGTAGAGGAAGGAAATTAATGAATCACATAAATTATCATAGAAATAAAATTCCCACACACAGCACGGACGACTCACGTGCCAATAATATGAATCGCTCGGCATGGTCACCAGGCCTCCAGTCCCAACATATCATACATGAGCAATTAAACAATTACACTTGTATATGATAATGAAATAAGATTCTCATGCTCCTGGACTGGTATAAATAACATGCCATAGTGTAAGCAGGTGCAAAGTCTGCTATCACACTTCAAATCGACAATTTAACGCAGAAATTGTAACTACCCCATTTATTCAGGGGAATTAACCTCTTCGCAACCTCAAATGTAGCCCAGATAGTTTTCAACAAAGGTACGAACATGAGAAACGTTATAGCTTTACGCTTAACAGTCAACTCTAGGCATATCATTGCCTAAGCATTCTTTCGAGTATGAATACTTGCCCTGATGCTTGCACATTGTCTCAAACCCCACATATATGCACACATATAGCACGCAGCTATCACAAATAATTAACGCAACTAGTGCCTCCACTAGGTTAAAATAAAATACTCACCTCAAACAGGCCGCAACCCGAAACAATATACTTCTGAGAACTCCCAGTATCAAAATTTCTCAAACACATGAATCACCGTAACTGGTCCCAACTCTAGCACTAGAATGACTAACACACCGTTCATTCACGATCTTCCTATAAGGAATACTTTCATAATTCTTCCGTGGCTCCTAGCAACAATTTTAATATCAGCAGTCTTTCAACCAGGTGAGTACTGCAATACCAATGAACATCCGTAAGTCAAAACACAATGCGTCTTTTGAAATGCGCACCCTTCTCATGGATTACCGACCAGTTATTACATTCATCTAATTATCTGTAATTGACCATTCTGTCCAAAATTCGTGATCTTCCTTTCAAGAATAAACTTTCACCTTGTACATGTAAATCCTAATCCCGCACAACACACCACATCTATTATGCCATCATGTGACAAGCACAAGAACCCCATTATCAACTCTGAGTCACCAACAAATTACATACTCGGTTAGTTAGAAACATTCCTCTTGCTTTCTTCTAGGAGGGAATCATAATACACAACACATTTCCCATACCAGTAGAAAATATCCGGTTCAAACCATGGTAGAAACAATCAAGAACACTTTGAAATCTGTTTGCACATAACCAATCTATCAAAACTGAATTCCTCTAACTCGACCAAGCCACGTAGGTTACCAAACCCAAGAATATTGCCACCAAAACATCTGTAGAGTCTCACCACATCATAATTACCCCAAAAGAACCGAACATGCCATTACCATACTGGTCTAGCCTACTACCCAATGGTACTGTTTACTTGAGTTTCTTCTAAATTATCCTCAAGTTGATACTTCTCCTTATCAGAACTCCACGATCCTTACCCAAAGCTCACTACCAGACGTCCTAGCATAAAATCGCTTTGCCTTAATGCCCATAAGTTCCTATATTCTTCTTAAGCACCCCCAATAGTGACACAACTGAAACGTCTACTCTAAAAATAGCTTATGTGAATTTAAAATTGTTCTTTTTACCCTTCTTACACTGAAATGTAGAATCCATAGTCATACAGAATTACCGTACGTCCCGATGCCATCCAATGTAAGTAACCGATTCTAGTGATATACAAATTCAAAACATTTTCAATTGCCACATATATATTTTAAATCCATTAGAGCCCTCTTGAGAGTCATCCACTCTGCTCAAATCTAATTTGCTCCGCCCAAACGGGCCGAAAGGTACAAGTCCCATTAGCACAACAACTCCCAAAGAAGTAACCATACCTTAACACCACCAATCAATTTCATACTTTGTGCACACTACGTACTTCAAAATAACAATTTAATCATTCCATGATTTTTGCATTTCCTTAAAGTGCCATATAACCCGCATTCAGGAATTTCCTTACTCGAGTCATCCTCGATCTCCATTTTTGCAAGTCATAACTGATCCACAAGTATGACTCCGACCAAAACTAAAATTTAACACATAACCCTGAAATCAAAGTGTCAATAGCAGGCTCCCTCACTTAGCTTTAATCTGCAATTATATAAACTTAGAACCCGCAAGGATTTCTCCTTCTCAATTACCATGATCTCGCACCGTTAACCCGCCAGACTTCTCAAAGTCTTTTGTTAAGCTTTTCATGAATGTTCTGAATCACCAGCTACAGTAACACACTCAACCCCTTACTGGGTAGCAAGTAATATTCCTCGCAGAAGCTTCATCAACATCATGCCACCGCTAAAAACTCACGAGAGATAACCCTCATATGGAATTCCTTACCGACATCTTCCAACGACGTTGCACTGGGTGCAACGACCACGAAATCAGTAAATTCTCCTGAACTCATGCTCGTCCACCATTTGTATAAGTTTGCACTTTCCCTATTGACATCAACTGAAAGTTTAACAATACCTTCCGAACTAAAGTCATATTGCGCTTGAAACGATAATCAGATCTTCACATCTGTTACACCCTATATTTTCGTACGTAAAAATGCATCGTAATCAAACTAATGTAGGACCAAAAAATGAGATAATATTTAAAAGTATATAAAGTAAGTTAATCATGTTACCTCTGAGGTTACAAATATTAAAGATCATGAACAACAAGTACAAAGAGGGTTGGACAGTTCCGAAGCTAAAGCAATTGAATAAAACAATGTTTCGTCGAAAGTCGACAAGTTGGGAATGTGATAACATGGACCTTTGGAGTGAGACTAGGGTGATTAGCATGATAAGGAGATTATGTTATAATTTATATTAGTCGTATGACATCCGTGTGTTATGTTTTAATGTCAAGCAAGTTGTGGAACAAAAGTCGATGAAAGTCATCACAAGTTACACTCATAAGTTTTACTGAAACTTTGGGTCAAATGTAACTGCATTTTTCTCCCAATATACTTAGAGTTATGGGGTGTTCCACCCATAAAATTAAAGATCTATGAGTATATTTTCCAATTCATTAAACCGTTTGTCAATACAACATTGGAGTAGAGAGATATGGGCATTTTTGCAATACTGCGCAAGCTGCTAGGTGACAAGTAGGTGTGTCACCTACTTGCTTAAATAAGAGCCCAAAAAGGGGCCATTTCGGGTCGTCCAAAGAGGCCTTTTAAAGGCCTATTTTCTTCATATATTAGACTTAAAATAGAGCATAATAACCATACATAAGATCTGCAAAGAATCCTCCCAAAAATTTTCCACAAACCCTAATTGATTTTCTCTCCCTTTCAAGTTCTAATTGGAGGTAAAACCTAGAGTTTGAAGAACCAAGATAGGAGCTGAGTTATCCAACAAATAAGGTGAGTTTACTGCTCTCTTTCATCCAGTTTTTCTTCTATAAATTCATGGTAATTCGTTCTATACTTGTAAGAACTCACGGGACGATGATCGGAAGCCGTGAGTTCGAGTTATTCACTTGTAGCGGACTATTTTGTGGACTGTTTTGTGTTGCTGTTGGGCTGCATGTTTTACTACCGTTTTGTGGATTTTTGGAGGAGGAAGGGGGTGTAGAAACACCATATAAATATAGGGTGGATGGCTGGTCGTTCGTCATAACATTTCCGGGTCGTTTGACACTACTACGGTGGTCGTTTTGTGTATGAAGAGATTGGGGTGTGTTGGGCTGTTTTGTAGTATTTGATGGCGTATATAGGGCTGGAAAATGATGTATATATGTTTTTATTGTTCTGTTCTTGTATTTTTGGTGTTATCTTGAATTTGGAGGAAGTAAGGATTATAGGGGAGATGCTGCCCGTTTTAATACAAAATAAGTTTGTCGTTCGTTGTGCGATAGTTCTACCTTTCGTAACTTAACGATAGTATTATTATCATTCTTGTAGATTAAGGTGCGAAGAGGTGTGTTCAACTTGGTGATTAGAAATATTGTGATAAGGTATGTTAAGGCTAAGCCCTTCCTTCATTCTGGCATGATCTCGTAGCTAAATGTGTTAATAATGAGACATAAAGAGATGTTCGTATTCATGAATTTATTCACATTATTCTAGTCTCATAAGTTACAATATTATTCCTTACCGAGACTTCATATTCAGTTTAGTTTTGTCTTTATTCAGTCAAGAGAGCAGAGGGTCTATATATGTATATATATACAGTATTAAACTATTTTCACCACCATCGACCTATAATCGGTGGGCAGGCCCCTATTGGGCAATCTTTGATCAGATGGTAAGTTATATACCAAGCCTACTGTGGCCGAGCGCCTATGAGCGAGCCGAGAATGGCCAAGATACAGAGCCTAGTATGGCCGAGTGCCTATGAGCGAGAATACTACGGCGGAGCAGTTACACGTTCTATGCCCTATAGGGCCGGACATTTATTTTACTTAATATATTGAGAGAGTTGAGTCAGTATCAGCAGGTAATTATATATCCAAACCATCTTTGACTCCCAGTTAATTTCAGTTATCATATTATCAGTTTAGTTATTTTATTGCCTTACATACTCAGTACATTTTTTCGTACTGACGTCCCTTTTCTGGGGGCGCTGCATTTCATGCGTGCAGGTTCAGATAGACAGACAGGTAGACCTCCTCAGTAGGTGTTTCCCGAGTTCAACCTGATCGGTAAGCTCCACGTTTTTCGGAGTTGCCAGGTCTAGAGTTTTGTGTACATCTTATGTATATCTGTATATATGTTATAGGTTGGTCGGGGCCCTGTTCCGATCATAGTACATCTATCAGTAGAGGCTTGTAGACATATCCTGTTGGTTAGTGTAGTATGTTGGATTTGTAGGCCTGGTATGTATAATTTGGTGGTTTGTCAGCTGTAGTAGCTATGACGGCATTGTCGGCCTAGCTTTATATTGATGTTTAGTTAGCGCTAGTTTCCATTTAGATTTATATTTTGCTTCACAAATTGTCTTGCAAGGTGGCCCCATGGCCAAAGTATGACATTATATATTCAAAGTCCCTTAGTCGCAATTTGGTACGCTAGGTTAGGTGAGGCACCGGGTGCTGGTCTCGCTCTTAGGTTCGGGGCGTGACAAACTTGGTATCAGAGCAGTTCTATCCTTGGAAGTCTACAAGCCGTGCCTAGTAGGGTCTTGTTTATAGATGTGTTGTACACCACATTATATAAGCAGGGAACTACAGGGCATTTAGGAGTTGGTTACCCTTCTTTGAAATCTAAATCGTGCTATAGAACTGAGTTATAGGAAATTTGAATTAAACTTATGTGTTGGTGTTTGCATGCACAGATGACGGTGACTAGGAAGACTACGGCTAGCCAGAGGAGAGATACAGCAGCAGGTGAGGGGACCAGCAGGGTACCCCCAGTAGATGGGGCCCAGTCTGAGGCTCAAGGCGAGACCCCTACTCAGCCATTACCGGCTCCTCCACCAACTACGGAGATTCCTAGGGAAACCGCACATCCAGTTCCCCCTCCACTTCCATCAAATCAGGACTTGAGAAGTGCGGTGCATTTATTGACACAATTGGTAGCTACCCAGCAACAGGCTAGGGCATCAGCTAGTGTAGAATCTTCTGAGGTGTCTGGGAGTTCAAGGGTCCGTGAGTTTATTGCTTTGAGTCCCCCAGAGTTCACGGGGACAGATCAGAGGGAGGACCCGCAAGATTTCATAGATCAGCTTCACAGGATCTTTCGTGTTATGCATGCCACAGAGAAAGAGGCAGTTGAGCTAGCAGCTTTTCAACTCCGAGATATAGCCATCCTTTGGTACGAGGGATGGGAGAGGTCCAGGGGGCGTGATGCACCTCCAGCTATTTGGGAGAATTTTTTAGATGCCTTCCTTGACCAGTACTTACCGCGGGAGATCCGACAGGCTCGAGTCGATCAGTTTCTAGCCCTCAAGCAGGGTAATATGAGTGTTCGAGAGTATAGTCTCCGTTTTGACTCATTGGCCAGATATGCACCATCCATAGTTGCTACTATGCAGGACAAGATTCATAGGTTTATAACAGGGTTAGCCCCTGAGCTAACCGAGGCATGTGCCACCGCTGCATTGCAGGATAGTATAGATATCTCCCGGATTCAGGCATTCGCCCAGAATATAGAAAGGGGTAGGCGTCTGCAGCAGGGTACAGAGAGGGCTGAGCAAGGGCAACGTAAGAGGATGAGATTTCCCAGGTCTCAGGAGCAATCTCAGGGTAGTTATAGGACCCAATACTTCGGAAGGCCACCTAGGCCTCCGCCACCATAGTTACAGGGTTACAGGTATGACCGCTATACTCACTCAGGACCAGGTGAGAGCTCACAGGCGTCGGGTTTGCAGCGACAGCGAGGTTCTGCACAGACATGGTCATTTCCTCCGTGGTGTGCCATCTGTGGTAGAGGACACTTGGGCCAATGCCGAGCAGGTTCTGATGCTTGTTATACATGTGGGCGTCCGGGGCATATGATGCGAGATTGCCCAAATAGATATTCTGGGGGAATGGCACAACCAGCGAGTTCAGCAACAGGATCATCTATGTCCGCGCATCCTTTAGTGCGCGAGTCTCAGTCTTCGGCTGGTAGAGGTCGAGGAAGAGGTAGAAGTTCCAGTTCAGGTGGTAATCAGAATCGTATCTATGCTTTAGCGGGTCGACAGGACCAGAAGTCTTCACCAGACGTTTTGACAGGTATATTAACCATTTGCTCTCATGATGCTTATGCTTTGATAGACCCAGGATCTACTTTATCGTATATTACCCCATTTGTCGCGAGGAAGTTTGGTATAGTGCCTAAAATGCTAAGTGATCCTTTTGCGGTATCTACACCGGTCGGAGAATCGATTATTGCTAGACGGGTTTACCGAGGTTGTACGGTGAAAATTTGTAGTCGTCAGACCTCAGCTGACCTAGTTGAGCTAGAGATGATGGATTTTGATGCTATCATGGGCATGGACTGGTTGGCAGCTTGCTATTCCACAGTTTATTGCCGAGCAAAGGCAGCCAGATTTTATTTTCCGGGTGAGCCAGTCCTTGAATGGGTAGGTAATACAGCAACACCCAGAGGTAGGTTTATTTCCTATCTGAAGGCGAGGAAAATGATCGCAAAAGGGTGCATTTATCATATTGTGAGAGTTAGAGATGCAGATGCTGAGATACCTACACTTCAGTCTATTCCCGTAGTCAAAGAGTATGCAGATGTGTTTCCAGATGAGCTTCCAGGTATTCCTCCAGAGCGAGAGATTGATTTTAGCATCGATTTGCTTCCAAGAACTCAACCAATATCCGTCCCTCCATATAGAATGGCACCTGCCGAATTGAAGGAGTTGAAGGAGTAGTTAAAAGATTTGCTGGAGAAAGGTTACATCAGGCCCAGTACCTCACCTTGGGGTGCACCGGTACTATTTGTGCGGAAGAAAGACGGCTCGCTGAGGATGTGTATTGATTATAGGCAGCTGAACAAGGTAACTATTAAGAATAAGTATCCACTTCCAATGATCGATGACTTGTTTGATCAATTGGAGGGGGCTAGATGCTTTTCAAAGATAGATTTGAGGTCGGGGTACCACCAGGTCAGAGTTCGGGAAAACAATATTCCGAAGATAGCCTTCAGGACCCGATATGGCCACTTCGAGTTCCTTGTCATGTCCTTCGGGTTGACTAATGCACCCGCCATATTTATGGATTTAATGAATAGCCTATTCCGGCCATTTTTAGATCTGTTCGTGATAGTATTTATTGATGATATTCTAGTTTATTCCCGTTTAGAGGATGAGCATGCGGACCATCTACGAGTGGTACTCCAAACCCTTCGTGATCGTAAGTTGTATGCTAAGTTTTCTAAATATGAGTTCTGGTTGAAGTCTGTAGCATTCTTGGGGCATATTGTATCAGATGACGGTATAAAGGTGGACACTCAGAAGATTGAGGCCGTGAAATCTTGGCCAAGACCTACCACTCCGACAGAGGTTCATAGCTTTCTAGGCTTAGCAGTATACTATCGGAGGTTCGTAGATGGTTTTTCTTCCCTTTCGGCACCATTGACGAAGTAGACACAGAAAGAAACTAAGTTTCAATGGACAGAGGATTGTGAGCGGAGTTTCTAAGAGCTTAAGAACAGGTTGACCTCAGCTCCAGTTCTAACACTTCCAGAGGGTCTAGAGGGTTATGCCGTGTATTGTGATGCATCAGGTGTCGGGTTAGGATGTGTCCTGATGCAACATGGGAAGGTAATTGCGTATGCTTCAAGGCAGTTGAGGAAGCACGAGAGGAATTATCCGACCCACGACCTCGAGTTAGCTGCGGTTGTCCATGCACTTAAGATATGGCGGCATTATTTATATGGTGTTCATGTTGATGTATTTACTGATCATAAAAGCCTACAATATATCTTCAAGCAGAAAGAGTTGAATTTGCGACAGAGGCGATGGCTTGAGTTATTGAAAGATTACGATGTTAACATTCTCTACCATCCAGGGAAAGCTAATGTTGTAGCAGATGCCTTAAGTCGCCGATCTATGGGTAGCTTAGCACATGTAGAGCCCAAGAAAAGACAATTAGCTAGAGAGATTCATCAATTGTCTTCGTTGGGGGTTCGGTTAGTAGATTCTGAGGATGGTGGAGTTGTACTCCAAAACACTACAAAATCATCCCTCATAGCGGAAGTCAAGGAAAGGCAGTACGAGGACCCAGAGTTGGTCGAGCTGAGAGAGCGAGTTCCGCAGCAGAAGAAGCCACTGTTAGAGCTAAAGGGAGATGGGGTTCTCAGATATAGGGGTCGTTTGTGTGTTCCAGATGTAGCAGGGCTACGAGACAGGATTATGTCAGAGGCACATTATTCATGGTATTCCATCCATCCTGGGTCGACGAAGATGTATCATGACATTAAGGATGTGTACTGGTGGAATGATATGAAGAAGAACATTGCTGAGTTTGTCGCCCAATGTACTAGTTGCCAGCAAGTGAAGGTAGAGCACCAGAAGCCTGGAGGGCTAATGCAGACTATAGAGATCCCGACATGGAAATGGGAGGCGATAAACATGGACTTTATCACGGGTTTACCTCGTTCTAATCGTAAGTTCGATTCCATATGGGTGATAGTCGATAGGCTCACGAAATCAGCTCACTTCCTACCGGTCAGATCTACATATACAGCAGAAGATTATGCAAAGTTATATATTAAGGAGATAGTGCGGCTACACGGAGTACCAGTTTCTATTATATCTGACCGTGGGGCTCAGTTTACAGCACATTTTTGGAGGTCATTTCAGAGAGGTCTAGGGACTCAGGTGAATCTCAGCACAGCTTTTCATCCACAGACTGATGGACAAGCCGAGCGCACAATTCAGACGCTCGAGGATATGTTACGAGTATGTGTGTTGGATTTTAAAAGAAGTTGGGATGAACATCTACCTCTTATCGAGTTTGCATATAATAACAGTTACCACTCCAGTATCCAGATGGCTCCGTACGAGGCTTTGTATGGGCGTAAGTGCAGATCTCCTATAGGGTGGTTTGATGTTGGAGAATCTGGGTTACATGGGCCAGACCTGGTTCAGCAGGCCATAGAGAAAGTAAAGCTTATCCGGGAGCGACTGTTGACCGCTCAGAGTCGTCAGAAGTCATATTCTGATGTGCGGCGACGAGACTTAGAGTTCAGGATTAATGACTGGGTATTCTTAAAGGTATCACCTATGAAGGGCGTGATGAGGTTTGGCAAGAAAGGAAAGCTTAGCCCACAGTATATTGGGCCTTATAGGATCATTCGTAGAGTGGGCCAAGTAGCTTATGAGTTAGAGTTGCCCTCAGAATTGGAGTCTGTCCATTCGGTTTTTCAGGTATCTATGCTATGGAAGTGCATTGGCGATCCTACCCGAGTGGTGCCCATGGATGATGTACATATTACAGAGGACTTGTCATACGAGGAAATTCCAGTTGCCATCCTAGACCAACAAATCCGCAAGCTACGAAATAAGGAGGTAGCTTCCGTGAAGGTTTTATGGAGGAGCAAGAATGTAGAAGAGATGACGTGGGAATCGGAGGGAGAAATGAAGTCTAAATACCCCCACCTATTTCAAACTGAAGATATGGTTCGAGATGGGACGCTACAACATAGCTCTATTTAGGCTAGCAGGTCATCAGGTAAGCTTTTATTTTTCACTTTCAATATTTATGATTTACGGTCGGTGAGGCAAATTGTTGGTATTTATAAAGATTGGCCATGTGTGGCATGCATAGTATGTTTTCTGGCTGCGTGTAGGTTGGTTTTAACCTAGTGTACAAAGGATACTATGGCAAAATTTTCCAAAGTCTCTAAGAGTAAACATTCAAGGACGAATGTTCCCAAGGGGGGAGTGATGTTACACCCTATAGTTTCGTACGTAAAAATGCGTCGTAAGCAAACAAATGTAGGACCAAAAAATGAGATAATATTTAAAAGTATATAAAGTAAGTTAATCATGTTACCTCTGAGGTTACAAATATTGAAGATCATGAACAACAAGTACAAAGAGGGTTGGACAGTTCAGAAGCTAAAGCAATTGAATAAAACAATGTTTCGTCAAAAGTCGACAAGTTGGGAATGTTATAACATATACCTTTGGGGTGAGACTAGGGTGATTAACATGATAAGGAGATTATGTTATAATTTATATTAGTCGTATGACATCCGTGTGTTATGTTTTAATGTCAATCGAGTTGTGGAATTAAAGTCGATGAAAGTCATCAAGAGTTACACTCATAAGTTTTGCTGAAACATTGGGTCAAATGTAACTGCATTTTTCTCCCAATATACTTAGAGTTATGGGGTGTTCCACCCATAAAATTAAATATCTATGAGTCTATTTTCCAATACATTAAAACGTTTGTCAATACGACATTGAAGTAGAGAGATATGGGCATTTTTGCGGTACTGCGTAAGCTGCTAGGTGACATGTAGGTGTGTCACCTACTGGCTTAAATGAAAGCCCAAAAATGGGCCATTTCGGGTCGTCCAAAGAGGCCTTTTAAAGGTCTATTTTCTTCATATATTAGACTTAAAATAGTGCATAATAACCAGACATAAGCTCTGCAAAGAATCCTCCCAAAAATTTTCCACAAACCCTAATTGATTTTCTCTCCCTTTCAAGTTCTAATTGGAGGTAAAACCTAGAGTTTGAAGAACCAAGATAGGAGCTGAGTTATCCAACAAATAAGGTGAGTTTACTGCTCTCTTTCATCCAGTTTTTCTTCTATAAATTCATGGTAAGTCGTTCTATACTTGTAAGAACTCACGGGACGGTGATCGAAAGCCGTGAGTTCGAGTTATTCACTTGTAGTGGACTGTTTTCTGGACCATTTTGTGTTGCTATTGGGCTGCATGTTTTACTACTGTTTTGTGGAGTTTTGGAGGAGTAAGGGGGTGTAGAAACACCATATAAATATAGGGTGGTTGGCTGGTCGTTCGTCATAACATTTCCAGGTCGTTTGACACTACTACGGTGGTCGTTTTGTGTATGAAGAGATTGGGGTGTGTTGGGCTGTTTTGTAGTATTTGATGGCGTATATAGGGCTGTAAAATGATGTATATATGTTGTTATTGTTCTGTTCTTGTATTGTTGGTGTTATCTTGAATTTGGAGGAAGTAAGGATTATAGGGGAGATGCTGCCCGTTTTAATACAAAATAAGTTTGTCGTTCGTTGTGCGATAGTTGTACCTTTCGTAACTTAACGATAGTATTATTATCATTCTTGTAGATTAAGGTGCGAAGAGGTGAGTTCAACTTGGTGATTGGAAAGATTGTGATAAGGTATGTTAAGGCTAAGCCCTTCCTTCATTTTGGCATGATCTCGTAGCTACATGTGTTAATAATGAGACATAAAGAGAAGTTCGTATTCATGAATTTATTCACATTATTCTAGTCTCATAAGTTACAATATTATTCCTTATCGAGACTTCATATTCAGTTTAGTTTTGTCTTTATTCAGTCAAGAGAGCAGAGGGTCTATATATATATACAGTATTACACTATTTTCACCACCATCGAGCTATAATCGGTGGGCAGGCCCCTATTGGGCAACCTCTGATCAGATGGTAAGTTATATACCAAGCCTACTGTGGCCGAGCGCCTATGAGCGAGCCCAGAATGGCCAAGATACAGAGCTAGTATGGCCGAGCGCCTATGAGCGAGCATACTACGGTGGAACAGTTACACGTTCTATGCCCTATAGGGCCGGACATTTATTTTACTTAATATATTGAGAGAGTTGAGTTAGTATCAGCAGGTAAGTATATCTCCAGACCATCTTTGACTCCCAGTTAATTTCAGTTATCATATTACCAGTTCAGTTTCAGATTTTAGTTATTTTATTGCCTTACATACTCAGTACATTATTTCGTACTGACGTCCCTTTTCTGGGGGTGCTGCATTTCATGCGTGAAGGTTCAGACAGACAGGCTGGTAGACCTCCTCAGTAGGTGTTTCCCGAGTTCAACCTGATCGGTAAGCTCCACGTTTTTCGGAGTTGCCAGGTCTGGAGTTTTGTGTACATCTGATGTATATCTGTATATATGTTATGGGTAGGTCGGGGCCCTGTTCCGATCACAGTACATCTATCAGTAGAGGCTTGTAGACATATCCTGTTGGTTAGTGCAGTATGTTAGATTTGTAGGCCTGGTATGTATAATTTGGTGGTTTGTCAGCTGTAGTAGCTATGACGGCATTGTCGGCCTAGCTTTATATTGATCTTTAGTTAGCGCTAGTTTCTATTCAGTTTTATTTTTTGCTTCACAAATTTTCTTGCAAGGTGGCCCCATGGCCAAAGTATGACATTATATGTTCAAAGTCCCTTAGTCCCAATTTGGTACGCTAGGTTAGGTGAGGCACCTGGTGCTGGTCTTGCTCCTAGGTTCGGGGCGTGACAACATCCCTCTTCATTTCAAACAAAATCTTTCTGTTATATTCAATCTTTCTCCGTACAGTAACCATCACTTCAAATAAAGACTGTAGGCCAAATCACATTCTATCACGATTCCAATAAGTTCTACACTTTCTCAAGACACGCGACTACCCTATCACAGAATCCATAAGCTAATCTGCCACTCTTACTTCGGTTAAGCCATCTCCTTTAAGCATCTTCTCAACCTCTACTTATACTACTTGACCTGCTAGTACGTCAGCTACCGCGAAACACTTCCCATCATGTCTTCCCTCACACTTTGTTTCCCAACTGTTGCATCAAATCAAAATGCATCTCTGCCGCACCTGAACCAATAAAATGTTACCGACTCTAAGCCTCTTCCAGGATCATCTTTCTCGAGCCATCAACATTAAAAATACCCATTCGCAACCATAATTACTAATAATCATTTACTCTTCTTTAGTCCAAACTCATTGACAAGATATGAGAATTTAATTTGTCCCAAAATTTAACAACGTGAAAGATCCTTCAAAACATTCACACTCGAGATCGTACATCGCATCAAAATGAAAATCAAGCACTCAATCGCCTTCCTTTACATTTTAAGGAAATACTTCTCGTCGCATTCAAATCGTCTTAACACATCCCGCAGTTACATCATACTCCTCACAAAGCCATTCCACCGTTCATCGAGCCACAAATTCCACTCGTAGGGACATTACCGGACATATGAGTCCAAATATACAGGTTACAACTGAAGCTATCGAGCCTAAGCTGCGGTCTAAACCTGGCCTCAAGTCCTCCAGACTGGCCTATCACCAAATCACGGAATACACATCTCAAACATCGTTCATAGAATCACAAGCCGGGGATGCACAACCGATATCGAGCACTCATGTGCACATACGAATGCATGGAAGGAATTCAAAGAGTTATGTTTCAAGCTGAATCAATTTCGCACGATAGAATACAAGAAAGTGAAATTTTCCTAAGGGTTCGGCAGCCTCTCAAAGATAAGTACAAACGTCTCTGTACCGATCCGCAAAACTCTACTAAACCTGCTCATGACTCGTGAGACCTATGTAACCTAGAGCTCTGATACCAACTTGTCACGACCCAAAATCCTAACCTGTCGTGATGGAGCCTATCTCAGTACTAGGCAAGCCGACAATATCAATAACCCATGATTTCCTTTAAATTTTAAAAAAATGTAACGTTTAATACAATACCAAAAATTTAGCAATTTTCGATACAACACTCCCAAAACTTGGTGTCACTGAGTACATGCGCATCAAATATGAGTACAAGTCTTGAAAATACGGTCTATAATAGTCTGAGACCAAATACAGTAAACAAGGAGATAGAGAAGGAGAGACAAGGTCTGCGAAACACGGCAGCTACCTTAAAATCTCTTGAAAATTAACTGCGCAAAATGATCAACACCCGCTATGTTCAGTATTACACTATTTTCACCACCATCGAGCTATAATCGGTGGGCAGGCCCCTATTGGGCAACCTCTGATCAGATGGTAAGTTATATACCAAGCCTACTGTGGCCGAGCGCCTATGAGCGAGCCTAGAATGGCCAAGATATAGAGCCTAGTATGGCCGAGCGCCTATGAGCGAGCATACTACGGCGGAGCAGTTACACGTTCTATGCCCTATAGGGCCGGACATTTATTTTACTTAATATATTGAGAGAGTTGAGTCAGTATCAGCTGGTAAGTATATCTCCAGACCATCTTTGACTCCCAGTTAATTTCAGTTATCATATTATCAGTTCAGTTTCAGCTTTCAGTTATTTTATTGCCTTACATACTCAGCACATTATTTCGTACTGACATCCCTTTTCTGGGGGCGCTGCATTTCATGCGTGCAGGTTCAGATAGACAGACGGGTAGACCTCCTCAGTAGGTGTTTTCCGAGTTCAACCTGATCGGTAAGCTCCACATTTTTCGGAGTTGCCAGGTCTAGAGTTTTGTGTACATCTTATGTATATCTGTATATATGTTATGGGTAGGTCGGGGCCCTATTCCGATCACAGTACATCTATCAGTTGAGGCTTGTAGACATATCCTGTTGGTTAGTGCAGTATGTTGGATTTGTAGGCATGGTATGTATAATTTGGTGGTTTGTCAGCTGTAGTAGCTATGACGGTATTGTCGGCCTAGGTTTATATTGATGTTTAGTTAGCACTAGTTTCCATTCAGTTTTATATTTTGCTTCGCAAATTGTCTTGCAAGGTGGCCCCATGGCCAAAGTAGTACATTATATGTTCAAAGTCCCTTAGTCGCAATTTGGTACGCTAGGTTAGGTGAGGCACCGGGTGCTGGTCTCGCTCCTAGGTTCGGGGCGTGACAAACTTGGTATAAGAGCAGTTCTGTCCTAGGAAGTCTACAAGCCGTGTCTAGTAGGGTCTTGTTTATAGATGTGTTGTGCACCACATTATATAAGCAGGGAACTACAGGGCATTTAGGAGTTGGTTACCCTTCTTTGAAATCTAAATCGTGCTATAAAACTGAGTTATAGGAAATTTGAATTAAACTTATGTGTTGGTGTTTGCATGCACAGATGACAATGACTAGGAAGACTACGGCTAGCCAGAGGAGAGATACAACAGCAGGTGAGGGGACCAGCAGGGTACCCCCAGTAGATGGGACCCAGTCTGAGGCTCAAGGCGAGACCCCTACTCAGCCATTACCGGCTCCTCCACCAACTACGGAGATTCCTAGGGAAACCGCACATCCAGTTCCCCCTCCACTTCCATCAAATCAGGACTTGAGAAGTGCGGTGCATTTATTGAAACAGTTGGTAGCTACCCAGCAACAGGCTAGGGCATCAGCTAGTGCAGAAACTTCTGAGGGGTCTGGGAGTTCAAGGGTCCGAGAGTTTATTGCTTTGAGTCCCCCAGAGTTCACGGGGACAGATCAGAGGGAGGACCCGCAAGATTTCATAGATCAACTTCACAGGATCTTTCGTGTTATGCATGCCACAGAGAAAGAGGCAGTTGAGCTAGCAGCTTTTCAACTTCGAGATATAGCCATCCTTTGGTACGAGGGATGGGAGAGGTCCAGGGGGCGTGATGCACCTCCAGCTATTTGGGAGAATTGTTTAGATGCCTTACTTGACCAGTACTTACCGCGGGAGATCCGACAAGCTCGAGTTGATTAGTTTCTAGCCCTCAAGCAGGGTAATATGAGTGTTCGAGAGTATAGTCTCCGTTTGACTCATTGACCAGATATGCACCATCCATAGTTGCTACTATGCGGGACAGGATTCACAGGTTTATAGCAGGGTTAGCCCTAGAGTTAACCGAGGCATGTGCCACCGCTGCATTGCAGGATAGTATGGATATCTCCCAAATTCAGGCATTCGCCCAGAATATAGAAAGGGGTAGGCGTCGGCAGCAGGGTACAGAGAGGGCTAAGCAAGGTCAATGTAAGACGATGAGATTTCCCAGGTCTCAAGAGCAATCTCAGGGTAGTTATAGGACCCAATACTTTGGACGGCCACCTAGGCCTCCGCCACCTCAGTTACAGGGTTACAGGTATGACCACTATACTCAGTGAGGACCAGGTGAGAGCTCACAGGCGTCGGGTTTGCAGCGACAGCGAGGTTCTGCGCAGACATGGTCATTTCCTCCGCGGTGTGCCATCTGTGGTAGAGGACACTTGGGCCAATGTCGAGCAGGTTCTGATGCTTGTTATACATGTGGGCGTCCGGGGCATATGATGCGATATTGCCCAAATAGAGATTCTGGGGGAATGGCACAACCAGCGAGTTCAGCAACAGGATCATCTATGTCCGCGCATCCTTTAGGGCGCGAGTCTCAGTCTTCGGCTGTTAGAGGTCGAGGAAGAGGTAGAGGTTCCAGTTCAGGTGGTAATCAGAACTGTATCTATGCTTTAGCGGGTCGACAGGGCCAGGAGTCTTCACCAGACATTGTGACAGGTATATTAACCATTTGCTCTCATGATGCTTATGCTTTGATAGACCCAGGATCTACTTTATCATATATTACTCCATTTGTCGCGAGGAAGTTTGGTATAGTGCCTAAAATGCTAAGTGATCCTTTTGCGGTATCTACACCGGTCGGAGAATCGATTATTGCTAGACGGGTTTACTGAGGTTGTACGGTGACAATTTGTAGTCGTCAGACCTCAGTTGACCTAGTTGAGCTAGAGATGATGGATTTTGATGCTATCATGGGCATGGACTGGTTGGCAGCTTGCTATGCCACAGTTGATTGCCGAGCAAAGGCAGCCACATTTCATTTTCCGGGTGAGCCAGTCCTTGAATGGGTAGGTAATACAGCAACACCCAGAGGTAGGTTTATTTCCTATCTGAAGGCGAGGAAAATGATCGCAAAAAGGTGCATTTATCATATTGTGAGAGTTAGAGATGCAGATGCTGAGATACCTACACTTCAGTCTATTCCCGTAGTCAAAGAGTATGCAGATGTGTTTCCAGATGAGCTTCCAGGTATTCCTCCAGAACGAGAGATTGATTTTAGCATCGATTTGCTTCCAAGAACTCAACCAATATCCGTCCCTCCGTATAGAATGGCACCTGCCGAATTGAAGGAGTTGAAGGAGTAGTTAAAAGATTTGCTGGAGAAAGGTTACATCAGGCCCAGTACCTCACCTTGGGGTGCACCGATACTATTTGTGCGGAAGCAAGACGGCTCGCTGAGGATGTGTATCGATTATAGGCAGCTGAACAAGGTAACTATTAAGAATAAGTATCCAATTCCAAGGATCGATGACTTATTTGATCAGTTGCAGGGGGCTAGATGCTTTTCAAAGATAGATTTGAGGTCGGGGTACCACTAGGTCAGAGTTCGGGAAAACGATATTCCGAAGACAGCCTTCAGGACCCGATATGGCCACTTCTAGTTCCTTGTCATGTCCTTTGGGTTGATTAATGCACCCGCCATATTTATGGATTTAATGAATAGCCTATTCCGGCCATTTTAGATCTGTTCGTGATAGTATTTATTGATGATATTCTGGTTTATTCCCATTTAGAGGATGAGCATGCAGCCCACCTGCGAGCGGTACTCCAAACCCTTCGTGATCGTAAGTTGTATGCTAAGTTTTCTAAATGTGAGTTCTGGTTGAAGTTTGTAGCATTCTTGGGGCATATTGTATCAGATGAAGGTATAAAGGTGGACACTCAGAAGATTGTGACCGTGAAATCTTGGCCTAGACCTACCACTCTGACAGAGGTTCGTAGCTTTCTAGGCTTAGGAGGATACTATCGGAGGTTCGTAGAGGGTTTTTCTTCCCTTTCGACACCATTGACGAAGTTGACACAGAAAGAAACTAAGTTTTAATGGACTGAGGCTTGTGAGCGGAGTTTCCAAGAGCTTAAGAACAGGTTGACCTCAGCTCCAGTTCTAACACTTCCAGAGGGTCTAGAGGGTTATGCCATGTATTGTGATGCATCAGGTGTCGGGTTAGGATGTGTCCTGATGCAACATGGGAAGGTAATTGCGTATGCTTCAAGGCAGTTGAGGAAGCATGAGAGGAATTATCCGACCCACGACCTCGAGTTAGCTGCGGTTGTCCATGCACTTAAGATATGGTGGCATTATTTATATGGTGTTCATGTTGATGTATTTACTGATCATAAAAGCCTACAATATATCTTCAAGTAGAAAGAGTTGAATTTGCGACAGAGGCGATGGCTTGAGTTATTGAAAGATTATGATGTTAACATTCTCTACCATCCAGGGAAAGCTAATGTTGTAGCAGATGCCTTACGTTGCTGATCTATGGGTAGCTTAGCACATGTAGAGCCCGAGAAAAGACAATTAGCTAGAGAGATTCATCAATTGGATTCGTTGGGGGTTCGGTTAGTAGATTCTGAGGATGGTGGAGTTGTACTCCAAAACACTGCACAATCATCCCTCATAGCTGAAGTCAAGGAAAGGCAGTACGAGTACCCAGAGTTGGTCGAGTTGAGAAAGCGAGTTCCGCAGTAGAAAAAGCCATTGTTAGAGCTCAAGGGAGATGGGGTTCTCAGATACAGGGGTCGTTTGTGTGTTCCAGATGTAGCAGGGCTACGAGACAAGATTATGTTAGAGGCACATTATTCATGGTATTCCATCCATCCTGGATCGACGAAGATGTATCATGACATTAAGGATATGTACTGGTGGAAAGATATGAAGAAGAACATTGCTGAGTTTGTCGCCCAATGTACTAGTTGCCAGCAAGTGAAGGTAGAGCACCAGAAGCCCGGAGGGCTAATGCAGACTATAGAGATCCCGACATGGAAATGGGAGGCGATAAACATGGACTTTATCATGGGTTTACCTCGTTCTAATCGTAAGTTCGATTCCATATGGGTGATAGTCGATAGGCTCACGAAATCAGCTCACTTCCTACCGGTCAGATCTACATATACAGCAGAAGATTATGCAAAGTTATATATTAAGGAGATAGTGCGGCTACACGGAGTACCGGTTTCTATTATATCTGACCGTGGGGCTCAGTTTACAGCACATTTTTGGAGGTCATTTCAGAGAGGTCTAGGGACTCAGGTGAATCTCAGCACAGCTTTTCATCCACAGACTGATGGACAAGCCGAGCGCACAATTCAGACGCTCGAGGATATGTTACGAGTATGTGTGTTGGATTTTAAAAGAAGTTGGGATGAACATCTACCTCTTGTCGAGTTTGCATATAATAACAGTTACCACTCCAGTATTCAGATGGCTCCGTACGAGGCTTTGTATGGGCGTAAGTGCAGATCTCCTATAGGGTGGTTTGATGTTGGGGAATCTGGGTTATATGGGCCAGACCTGGTTCAACAGGCCATAGAGAAAGTAAAGCTTATCCGGGAGCGACTGTTGACAGCTCAGAGTCGTCAGAAGTCATATTCTGACGTGCGGCGACGAGACTTAGAGTTCAGGATTAATGACTGGGTATTCTTAAAGGTATCACCTATGAAGGGCGTGATGAGGTTTGGCAAGAAAGGAAAGCTTAGCCCACGGTATATTGGGCCTTATAGGATTATTCAGAGAGTGGGCCAAGTAGCTTATGAGTTAGAGTTGCCCTCAGAATGTGAGTCTGTCCATCCGGTTTTTCACTTATCTATGCTACGGAAGTGCATTGGCGATCCTACCCGAGTGGTGCCCACGGATGATGTACAGATTACAGAGGACTTGTCATACGAGGAAATTCCAGTTGCCATCCTAGACCGACAAATCCGCAAGCTACGAAATAAGGAGGTAGCTTCCGTGAAGGTTTTATGGAGGAGCAAGAATGTAGAAGAGATGACGTGGGAATCGGAGGGAGAAATGAAGTCTAAATACCCCCACCTATTTCAAACTGAAGATATGGTTCGAGATGGGACGCTACCATATAGCTCTATTTAGGCTAGCAGGTCATCAGGTAAGCTTTTATTTTTCACTTTCAACATTTATGATTTACGGTCGGTGAGGCAAATTGTTGCTATTTATAAAGATTGGCCATATGTGGCATGCATAGTATGTTTTCTGGCTGCATGTAGGTTGGTTTTAACCTAGTGTACGAAGGATAATCTGGCAAAATTTTCCAAAGTCTCTAAGAGTAAACATTCGAGGACGAATGTTACCAAGGGGGGAGTGATGTTACACCCTATAGTTTCGTACGTAAAAATGCGTCGTAAGCAAACTAATGTAGGACCAAAAAATGAGATAATATTTAAAAGTATATAAAGTAAGTTAATCATGTTACCTCTGAGGTTACAAATATTGAAGATCATGAACAACAAGTACAAAGAGGGTTGGACAGTTCAGAAGCTAAAGCAATTGAATAAAACAATGTTTCGTCGAAAGTCGACAAGTTGGGAATGTTATAACATGTACCTTTGGGGTGAGACTAGGGTGATTAACATGATAAGGAGATTATGTTATGATTTATATTAGTCGTATGACATCCGTTTGTTATGTTTTGAAGTCAAGAGAGTTGTGGAACAAAAGTCGATGAAAGTCATCACAAGTTACATTCATAAGTTTTACTGAAACTTTGGGTCAAATGTAACTGCGATTTTCTCCTAATATACTTAGAGTTATGGGGTGTTCCACCTATCAAATTAAAGATATATGAGTCTATTTTCCAACTCATTAAACCGTTTGTCAATACGACATTGGAGTAGAAAGATATGGGCATTTGTGCGATACTGCGCAAGCTGCTAGGTGACAAGTAGGTGTGTCACCTACTTGCTTAAATGAGAGCCCAAAAAAATGGGCCATTTCGGGTCGTCCAAAGAGGCCTTTTAAGGGCCTATTTTCTTCATATATTAGACTTAAAATAGAGCATAATAACCAGACATAAGCTCTGCAAAGAATCCTCCCAAAAATTTCCCACAAACCCTAATTGATTTTCTCTCCCTTTCAAGTTCTAATTGGAGGTAAAACCTAGAGTTTGAAGAACCAAGATAGGAGCTGAGTTATCCAACAAATAAGGTGAGTTTACTTCTCTCTTTCATCCAGTTTTTCTTCTGAAAATTCATGGTAAGTCGTTCTATACTTGTAAGAACTCACGGGACGGTGATCGGAAGCCGTGAGTTCGAGTTATTCACTTGTAGCGGACTGTTTTGTGGACTGTTTTGTGTTCCTGTTGGGCTGCCTATTTTACTACTGTTTTGTGGAGTTTTGGAGGAGGAAGGGGGTTTATAAACACCATATAAATGTAGGGTGGTTGGCTGGTCGTTCGTCATAACATTTCCGGGTCGTTTGACACTACTACGGTGGTCGTTTTGTGTATGAAGAGATTGGGGTGTGTTGGGCTGTTTTGTAGTATTTGATGGCGTATATAGGGCTGGAAAATGATGTATATATGTTTTTATTGTTCTGTTCTTGTATTGTTGGTGTTATCTTGAATTTGGAGGAAGTAAGGATTATAGGGGAGATGCTGCCCGTTTTAATACAAAATAAGTTTGTCGTTCGTTGTGCGGTAGTTCTACCTTTCGTAACTTAACGATAGTATTATTATCATTCTTGTAGACTAAGGTGAGAAGAGGTGTGTTCAACTTGGTGATTAGAAATATTGTGATAAGGTATGTTAAGGCTAAGCCCTTCCTTCATTTTGGCATGATCTCGTAGCTACATGTGTTAATAATTAGACATAAAGAGAAGTTCGTATTCATCAATTTATTCACATTATTCTAGTCTCATAAGTTACAATATTATTCCTTATCGAGACTTCATATTCAGTTTAGTTTTGTCTTTATTCAGTCAAGAGAGCAGAGGGTCTATATATATATATATATATATATATATATATATATATATATATATACAGTATTACACTATTTTCACCACCATCGAGCTATAATCGGTGGGCAGGCCCCTATTGGGCAACCTCTGATCAGATGGTAAGTTATATACCAAGCCTACTGTGGCCGAGCGCCTATGAGCGAGCCCAGATTGGCCAAGATACAGAGCCTAGTGTGGCCGAGCGCCTATGAGCGAGCATACTACGGCGGAGCAGTTACACGTTCTATGCCCTATAGGGCCGGACATTTATTTTACTTAATATATTGAGAGAGTTGAGTCTGTATCAGCAGGTAAGTATATCTCCAGACCATCTTTGACTCCCAGTTAATTTCAGTTATCATATTACCAATTCAGTTTCAGCTTTCGTTATTTTATTGCCTTACATACTCAGTACATTATTTCGTACTGACGTCCCTTTTCTGGGGGCGCTGCATTTCATGCGTGCAGGTTCAGACAGACAGGCGGGTAGACCTCCTCAGTAGGTGTTTCCCGAGTTCAACCTGATCGGTAAGCTCCACATTTTTCGGAGTTGCCAGGTCTAGAGTTTTGTGTACATCTTATGTATATCTGTATATATGTTATGGGTAGGTCGGGGCCTGTTCCGATCACAGTACATCTATTAGTAGAGGCTTATAGACATATCCTGTTGGTTAGTGCAGTATGTTAGATTTGTAGGCGTGGTATGTATAATTTCGTGGTTTGTCAGCTGTAGTAGCTATGACGGCATTGTCGGCCTAGCTTTATATTGATCTTTAGTTAGCGCTAGTTTCCATTCAGTTTTATATTTTGCTTCGCAAATTGTCTTGCAAGGTGGCCCCATGGCCAAAGTATGACATTATATGTTTAAAGTCCCTTAGTCGCAATTTGGTACGCTAGGTTAGGTGAGGCACCGGGTGCTGGTCTCGCTCCTAGGTTCGGGGCGTGACAACATCCCTCTTCATTTGAAACAAAATCTTTCTGTTATATTCAATCTTTCTCCGTACAGTAACCATCACTCCAAATAAAGACTGTAGGCCAAATCACATTCTATCACGATTCCAATAAGTTCTACACTTTCTCAAGACACGCGACTACCCTATCACTGAATCCATAAGCTAATCTGCCACTCTTACTTCGGTTAAGCCATCTCCTTTAAGCATCTTCTCAACCTCTACTTCTACTACTTGACCTGCTAGTACTTCAGCTACCGCGAAACACTTCCCATCATGTCTTCCCTCACAATTTGTTTCCCAACTGTTGCATCAAATCAAAATGCATCTCTGCCGCATCTGAACCAATAAAATGTTACCGACTCTAAGCCTCTTCCAAGATCATCTTTCTCGAGCCAGCAACATTAAAAATACCCATTTGCAACCATAATTACTACAAAATCATTTACTCTTCTTTAGTCCAAACTCATTGACAAGATATGAGAATTTAATTTGTCCCAAAATTTAACAACGTGAAAGATCCTTCAAAACATTCACACTCGAGATCGTACATCGCATCAAAATGAAAATCAAGCACTCAATGGCCTTCCTTTACATTTTAAGGAAATACTTCTCGTCGCATTCAAATCGTCTTAACACATCCCGCAGTTACATCATACTCCTCACAAAGCCATTCCACCGTTCATCGAGCCATAAATTCCACTCGTAGGGACATTACCAGACATATGAGTCCAAATGTACAGGTTACAACTGAAGCTACTGAGCCTAAGCTACGGTCTAAACCTGGCCTCAAGTCCTCCAGACTGGCCCATCACCAAATCGCGGAATACACATCTCAAACATCGTTCATAGAATCACAAGCCGGGGATGCAGAACCGATACCGAGCACTCATGTGCGCATACGAATGCGTGGAAGGAATTCAAAGAGTTATGTTTCCAGCTGAATCAATTCTGCACGATAGAATACAAGAAAGTGAAATTTTCCTAAGGGTTCGGTAGCCTCTCAAAGATAAGTACAGATGTCTCCGTACCGATACGCAAGACTCTACTAAACATGCTCATGACTCGGGAGACCTATGTAACCTAGAGCTCTGATACCAACTTGGCACAACCCAAAATCCTAACCTGTTGTGATGGTGCCTATATCAGTACTAGGCAAGCCGACAATATCAATAACCCATGATTTCCTTTAAATTTAAAAAAAAACGTAACGTTTAATACAATACAAAAAATCTAGCAATTTTCGATACAACACTCCCAAAACCTGGTGTCACTGAGTACATGAGCATCAAATATGAGTACAAGTCTGGAAAATACGGTCTATAATAGTCTGAGACCAAATACAGTAAACAAGGAGATAGAGAAGGAGAGACAAGGTCTGCGAAACACGGCAGCTACCTTAAAATCTCTTGAAAATTAACTGCGCAAAATGATCAACACCCGCTATGTTCGGGAACACCTGGATCTGCACACGAAGTGCATGGTGTAGTATGAGTACAACCAACTCAACAAGTAACAATAATAACTAAGGAACTGAAGATAATGACGAGCTACGCATTCATAGTTCACTTTCAGTAGTTCCAGCAAAGAATAGACATTCTTTCAAATCCGACAGTTTAAGTCAAATCAATTTTATACAATTCAATTTCAAGTAAACCAAATGTAAATTCTTTTAGAGATTTCACAACAATGAAAGATAGCAACCAAGTGCAACAATAAATGCAAAGCAAGTACAGCCTATCAGGCAACAGTCACTCAACTCATCACAACAGCTCAACCACTCGGCTCTCAGCCCTCAGCACTCACACTGAATGGGTACCCGCACTCACTGGGGGTGTGTGCAGACTCCGGAGGGGCTCCTACAGCCCAAGTGCCATAATCTGCACGGACAACTCACGTGCTGCATGGACAACTCACGTGCTATAATATCCTGCACGGACAACTCACGTGCAATAATATCCTTACCTCACCGACAGGCACTCGGCCTTACTCCGTCCTCAACCTCTCAAGTCTCTCGGGCTCTCAGAAATCACAAAGATCAGCCCAAACAAAGATAACATAGTATATCAACAAATATCCAGAAAGACTGAGGTATAATACGCAAGAAAAATCATGACTGAGTACAAGACAACAATTAGCAAATAATTCAATAAGTACGCGACCTCTACGAGTCTCAACAGTACTATAACATAGCCTAAGCATGATTTATAGTCAAATTTCTTCAACACATAGAGATCATATAGTTAACAATAAATTATTCAACATTACAGTTTTCCGGGACTGACCAAGTCACAATTCCCTCGGTGCACGACCAGACGCCCGTCACCTAGCATGTGCGCCACCTCCAAAATAATCACATGATACCAAAATCCGGGTTTCATACCCTCGAGACCATATTTATAATTGTTACTTACCTCCAATCGTGTAATTCTTTATTCCGCTATGCCCTTTCCATGAGAATTGGTCTCCGAAAGCCTCGTATCTAGACACAATTAATTTGATTCAGTCAATACCAATTATTGTAATTAATTCCACAAGGAGATACTAATTTTTCCAATAAAATCCGAAATTAACTCAAAATTGCTCGTGGGGTCCACGTAACGAAACCCGACAAAAGTTATAGAATATGAACGCCCATCCAACCACGAGTTCAACCATACAAATTTCACCAAACTCTGATACTAACTCGACCCTAAAATCTTCAATTAAAGCCTATGAAGATTTCTATCATTTTCAACCCAATCCTTATCCATTTGAACTTAACAATCTTTCCACAACCTTATTGGCATATATACATAATACTCTTACACCCAAGAATCAAACTATAAGTCACCCATTTTTACTCCAAACCTGAAATTGAAGAATTAAGGAAAGAAATTCTTACCTCTTTGAAGCCCTAGCAAGATCCTTGTGAAATCTTCAAACCTTGAACACGAATTGATGGATAAATGACTAAGTCTTCACTTTCTCTCTCTAAAATGCTCTCACCTCTCTCTAAAATATCAGATGAAAACCCTTCCAAATGAACCCCAATAGTGTTTTACAAGAATGGGGTCGGGTTTATAAAACTAGAAAAATAAAGCTCCAGAACAGGTTCTGCGGTCGAATATGCGACCGCATTATGGTTATGTGGACCGCATATCAGTCGCATAATCGGTGTCCAATACGGGCAAACATCTGTCTGTGTATGCGGTCCTTATGCGACCCACATACCTGTTCTGCGGTCGCATAGTCGACCGCAAATTTCATCCAAACTGACCATCTTCTGCCTCACTTCTGCGGCCATTATGCGGCCCGCAGAGTGATTATGCGGTTGCATAATGGACCGCTGAAACGTGTTTTTTTTTCTGCCAAAAATGTTCCTTTAATTTCTGGTGCATTGTTCAACCCAAAAAGTCTGAGCCAACCTTTGTACTAATTGATTTACCTCGACACCACAAAACCTAGATTTCCTTAGCAAAGATTATCCAGGTCACTACACATACGTCAACATCTGGTCAACCTTTTCAACTAAATTTCGAAACCTTGGAACTAGGTATTCCAAATCATTCAAAAACCTCACCGGACCCAAACCAATTACCCCTGGCAAGTCACATAACAAATGTAGAGCATAAATTGAGCAGTAAATGGTGAAACGGGGTTATAATATTCAAAACAAATGGTCGGGTCGTTACAAATGTTGAAACCTATCAAACCAACTCTGATTGACCTCAAATTTTATATACAAGTCACATATGACACAACGGATCTATTCCAACTGCCGGTACCAAAATCTGAGCCCAGTATCAACAAAGTCAACTCTAGGTAAAACTTCTCAATCTTCTAAACCTTCAACTTTCTGACTTTCGCCAATTCAAGACAAAACGAACTACGGGCCTCCAAATCCAAGTCCGGATATACGCCTAAATTCAAAATTATTATACGAAGCTATCAGAACAATCAAAAATCCATTCCGAAGTCGTTTTTACAGAAGTCAACATCTGATCAACTCTTTCAACTTAAGCTTTCAACCTTGGGACTAAGTGTCTAATTCACTCTAAACCATCCCCGGAACCAAACCAACCACCCCGAAAAGCCACGTAACCATAAGTAAACGTAGAATATGCAATAAATATGGGGGAATAGGGCTAAAATATGCAAGATGATCGGTTGGGTCGTCACATTATCCAAGCACTCAAAACACTACAAATAACGTTAAAACCAAGAATCGATGATTTAAAATCTATTCCTTAACATTTTCCAACTTTGCTAGACCCGTCTTAATCACACTTAGACATTCTGTATCACAATCAAACTTCGCACAGAAGTTTTATTCAATCAAAATGAATCTATCAAAAATTCCAAAATACCAATCGGAGCATCATAACATCAAAGTCAACTACCGCTCAAACCTATGAACTCTCCAATTCTTCAAATTGCTAACTTTCGGCAAATAGAGCTAAAACCTTTTGGGAACCTCCAAATCTAAATTTGAACATATGCCCAAGTCCAAAATCATTACTGGAACCATCAAATCACCAATCTGTGCCTATCTACTCAAAAGTCTGTAATGACCCGGCTTGTCATTTTGATTAATTACTCTCCTTTCTACTATTTGAATTCTCGAATAGCTTCATATAATATATTACGACTAGTATGCAAAATTTGAGGTCAATCAGAGTTGATTTGCCATATTTCGACATCGATTCTTCGGGAATATGTGGTATCACATTAAGAAAATGTGCTCCAAATTCAGTTTTGATTGAATAATTAGATCAGTATTGAAATTTTGGAGCCATAGAAAAAAGAATTGTCGAATTCGGACATCATATGAGAGACTTATGCCCATTTTCGTGTGGGAAAAGATTTCACATCGCCGCGAGCGCTCTGGGCAGCATGGGGCGCTAGCCATGGCACGGGGATGTTTAAGGGTACTAGAAATAGCACCACAGGCAGCGCCCACACTACATGTGACGCCCGAAGCATTTAAGACCCTATAAACGGGGGTTTTCTACCATTTTTGACAAAAATAGAGTTGGGGAGCTCGGTTTGGGCGATATTTGGGCGATTTTCACGGGTAAACATTGGGGTAAGTATTCCTTATCCTATATTAATTATATTTCATGATTTCAAACTCATTTACATCATGAGTCCTTGAATTTATGGAAGAAAAATCAGATTTTTGTAAAATCTTCCAAAAAAGTAAAATGAAGATTTGAAGGTCAATCCGATATCGAAATTTGATAAAATTAGTATGGGTGGATTCGTAATTGAATGGGTTGTCCAATTTTATGAGTTTAGTCGGATTCCGAGACGTGGGCCCCATGGGCAATTGTTTGAGTTAAATTTCGGATTTTATCGAAAAATTAGTATTTTTATATGGAATTAATTCCTATAATTAGTATTGGCTGAAGTGAATTAATTTGGATAGATTTGAGCTATCCGGAGGTCAATTCAATCAAGAAAGCAATTTTAGAATATCTGCCTAACTTCAAAAATGTAAGTGTCTTGCTTAACCTCGAGTGGGGGAATTACCCCTTAGGCATCGAGTCTTATGTGCCATTTGTGAAATGTGAAAAGCCGTGTACGCGAGGTGACGAGTACGTACTCGGGCTTATATGTGCAAATTTTATTGGTTTAAAGTCTTAGGCATTTTTATGTATTAAAGTGGATAATTGTTGGCATTTAGTAAATCATCGAATTGTCACGCCTCATTCCCTATTTGTCGAATTTGTTTTTATATGATAATTTGGTATTATTGTCACATGAATTTTATGTGAAATCCGTATATTTTTGGATTTGATATTTTTATTGGAATTAAATTCATAATGGGATCCTTATCTGAAAATATTTATTAAATAAGTTTAAATTGAGGCGTTTATATATTTATCAAAAGTTGGATTAAAGAAGGCGTTGTCCTGTGACGAGTTATTTTTCCATCCTTGTGGTTGTTTTTGAGATTTTATATACGCTGTGTGGAGCCTTGGGCTATTTATTGAGAAATTTATTGATTCTGCTACATATTTGGAATTTGGTTGTGGTCAGTGGCAAATTGTGATATGAATTGTTGTATTGTGTTATGGATTAAACACTCTCCTTAATGTTATTTATGCTTCCTACCTTGTTTGTCAATGATATACATGTGCTTGGTAAGGAAGAATATAAAGAACGAAGGGTGATGCCGTGCCATTTGAATTATATTATCATATGAGGGAGAGTGTAAAGCACGAAGGGTGATGTCGTACCATATTGTGAGTGTAAAGCACGAAGGGTGATGCCGTGCCATTGTGAGTGTAAAGCATGAAGGGTAACACCGCGTCATATTGTGAGTGTAAAGCACGAAGGGTGATGTCGTGCCATTGTGAGTGTAAAAGCACGAAGGGTGATGCCATGCCATTTTATTTATATTATCAGGTGAGGATGAGGTAAAAGCACGAAGGGTGATGTCGTGCCATTATTTTTATAGTATTATATGTTCATGGTATAAAGGGTATTTTCGTGCAGGTGAGGATAAGAGACATATATTATATTGTGATATCTTTTCGTTGTGTATTTATTCAGGCCTTTATTTTGAGATGTTATTGCATGCCGCAACAGATATGAAATGCGGGCACGAGATGTCGGGGAAGATATATTGATAATATTGGCACGTGAGTTATCCATGCAGTTGTGATAGAAAAATTGACAAGAGGTGCCGTAAAAATATAAAAGTGGGCTGAGACCCGTATTTTACGATTTTGAAATGTTGTGTCACGAGTGACTTTTATTCGAAAGAGATTTAGTTGAAAGAATTTTATTTGAAAAATATTTATTTAAAAGAGTTATATTCGAAAGACATTTATTTGAAAGACTTTTATTCGAAAGATATTATTTGAAAGAAATATATTCAAAATATTTATTTGGAAGGATTTTTATTCAAAAGGTATTATATAAAAGAATTATATTTGAAAGAGATTTAGTGAAAGAATTATATTTGAAAGATATTTATTTGAGGAAATTATATTTGAAAGAGAGTTATTCGGAAGAATTATGTGTGAAAGACATTTATTTGGAGGACTTTATTTAATTGGGTGCACTTGTATTTATTATTTGTTGAGCAATATTAATGGTGTTCTTGTTGTCCTGCTGTGCATATCACTGGTTGATTTATGCTGCCCTTATTGTTATTGGTTTCCTCTTATTTCGTATATCATATTGCACAGGTAATTAGACTAGTGAGTGTCTTGACTGTACCTCGTTTCTACTCCACTAAGGTTAGTCTTGATACTTACTGGATACCGACCGTGGTGTACTCATACTACACTTCTCCATATTTTTGTACAGAGTCAGGTATTGGAGCTATCGGACTCAGACAGAGTTAAAGTGAGATCGCAAGGATTCAAGGTAGAGCTTCTCGATCGTCGCAGTCCCTTGGAGTCCTTCCATTTTATTGTACTGTCAACTTTTATTCGAACAGTATTGTATATTCGACCCTTGAGATCATTTCATATATTCAGTAGAGTTCGTGACTCAGTATTACCAGTCTTGGGAGGTCGTTTGTGAATATTTTCGCTGTTAGTTTTGATTACCTATTTAATTAAAAAAATATTGACTTGAATTGTAATTATAATCGGCTTACTTAGTCTTAGAGACTAAGTACCATCACGACACCCATAGTGGGATTTTGGGTCATGACAAAGTCGAACCTTGGTCAACTCTTATAACTTAAGTTTCCAAAATAAAACTATGTGTTTCAATTCACTCCCAATTTTTTCCGAAACCAAACCAACTATCGCCGCAAGTCATAAAACATCAAAAGAAACTACGAGAAGCATCAAAACGGTAACGAGGCTCTAATAATCAAAACAACTAGACGGATTATTATATCGTTCCAAAATATTTTATAAACCGTTGTAATAGATAATTCAAACGGATGAAATAACTTTTTATTGATGATCTCAATCTATATGAAATCGTAGCAATAGAAATAAAATCGTTACAATACGTGAAGAAACTGTTATTATATCCGTAAATAGTCATCGCAATAACTTACATAACAACTTCATTGAATAATATGGTAACAATTTTCAACCACTACAATTGAAAAGAATACTAGTTACAACAGAGAGGAAAAAACATCAAGATGGCTAGCACTATAGCAATGGTCACATCAATCATTGCAAGAGCTGTTGCTTTAGAATTATTGGCCCGCATGCTGGTGGAACGAACACTAAATCGTTGCAATAGCTCAATTGCAATGGTATACTTATCTATTGCAACGATTTCCCGCGTTGTAGTATGCCCATTTTTAGTAGTGACATGCATATCCCCGTGTTCACATGTATTGGACTATTACACTCGTAATGGACAACACCTACGACATGTATATATCATATATATTAGTGTGTATAACACACAAATTATCATGAATATACAAAGATATACATGATATACATCATAGACATAAATATACACGGGGATATACAGTGATATGCATGTGGATACATATGCTGAGATATATTCATAAATGAAACCACTATAACCACCACAATTCGACCCAAACTATACTAAATCTTCTCTAAACGAGATCAAGTTTCAGATGTAGCTTCCCATAGATGGTTTCTAGCTATTGCGACAATACCATTCAATTTAACAACACTTTTCTAATTTCAAATTTCAAACCTTCAACCTTCAAACTTCAATAATGGAATTTTCAAAACATTTTTTACTCTTTTATTTTTTTCGGAAACATCCCAAGAGAAGAAGAAATTGGGAAAGGATAGATAATGATGATAACTTCATGAAGAATGATAAATAGAAAAGGAAGAAGATGCCATTGCGTAAAATATTAAAATTAATTGACCTAGAAAGAAAAGAAAAGCAAAAAGACATATTCTGTGCCAATGGGTAGAAAAGAAATTCTATGTCAATCCCCATTTCATTCTCTTATTTCTCACTCAAGCAAGTAGCATGAGTATCACAGAATCAAATTAAGTATATACTTGTCGCAGATGCATTATAATTAATCATTCGAAAAAAGATAAAAGAGTACAATTTTCTGTAAGAACTGGACTTATATAGATATGAACGAATTAATTTTTTTTGCAATTGCACTATCTAAATTAGGAAGTTTGCATGAAGATGATGGGGAGTTGTTAGTGGTTACAGGCTGCCAATTATTTCAACTTAAAAGAAGATACGAGCTATTTAGGTTCCAATAATAAGAAGTTGGGCTATTTTGTGCTATTTACTGAGCATAATTGATATACAGTGCTTATATTCCTTTGAAAATAAGTGATGTTTCCAGCTAAAATATTTTTGTTTACATTTATATTATTCTTATAAAGTTATCTTTTACCTTTTGAATTTAGCTATTTTTACGTGCTTACAGGTGAGAAATCCAAATGTGCCACTTTCGTGCTGATCAATAATTACGAGTAACTTTGGCTTATTTATTATGAATGAGATTGTTACTTCCTAATTAGTCCCATGGTGTATTTTGCGTCCCAATATTTATTGGGATAAAATAAGCACTAAATAATCCACGACAAGATAGCATCGAAAAATACTCTAAGACAAACTTCTCCAATCAATTTGAACCAATAAAAGACAGACAAATTCAATCACAAACATATGCGATCAGCAAGTATATCAACCAAAAAATAAATATGACAAGGCAAAAATAAATCAAACACACGAGACAACAAGATTTAAGTAAAAAAAACCTCTTTATTACAAAGAGTAAAAACCACGCGACCTTCGACAACAAAGCTCCACTAAATTAATTCACTTGAGTAACACAAATTTTCTTAATCGGCCACACAATAAGTTACAAACCTAGAGCAACAACAGAAATAAGATTTTGCACCAAAATATATTAAATACAAATAAAAAAATTCACCGAAAAACGAGCTATTGTTCATACCTCGAAAACTAAAGTTGCGTGCCTCTATATCCAATATCCACTATTGAAATCTAAAAACCAGATGTTTAGGACTCTTGATTCAAATTTGAGAACGATCCAACAGTTAATGAGTCAAAAATACTATTTGAAGCAGAGTGTTTGAGCAATTATTTTCTGGAGTAAAAGAATATAATTTCTTCTCTACAACAACAATTACAATGCTTCAGTCCTAAACGTGGTAGGATAGACTATATGAATCTTTATTTCTTTCATTTAACTCAACTCATATCATCATCTTTACTAAAATAAACTAGTAGTACAAGTAAAATTATAAATATAAATATAAATAATATTAATAATAATTTCAGTTCTCTACCAAGTCTAAAATCTATTCCTAACTAGTAGGTATTACCTTTACGATTTTTCTCTTCTATTATGCCCGATTTTTAGCTAAGTATATATTGGTTCCAAGGATTTGTAGGTCTTTTGAAATAAATTTCGTCATGTGATTTTAGGTCTACTTCATCCCCTTTTAACACCTTCTCCCATCGTAGTTTCACACTTAAGGACCTGTGCATTTGTAGGTCGACGCAGGACATGACCAAACTATCTTAAATGATATTCTTTTATTTTATCCTCAATGTGTGTGACTTTCACCTTCTAGAGAATGTGGTTACTTTTAATCTTCTCTAATATTGTGTGATAGTTAATTCATCTTAGTATTCGCATTTTGTCATGACCAAAACTTCCACCAAAGGTCATGATGGCACCTAATCCCCAATGCTAGGTAAGTCCATATGCAAACATAGATCAAACTAAACTCAACGTGATATAGTAAAAATGAGATACTACAAATACGTGGAATAAGTCTTCCAACAATAGTAAATACCGAAATACTATAGCAATAAATTACCCAAAACTTGGTATTATGGGTCATGAGCTCTAAGATACGATACAACTGAATTTCTTAATAATATAGATATTGTCTGAAATATAAAATAATAGTATTTGAAAGAAAGGAAGGAGACTCTAGGGGTTTTCGGACGATCATGCAGTACTACCTCAAGTACCTGTGTCAGCTACCAACCATTATCCTGATGTCCACAACTAATGCCCGAATATGTACAAAATATGCAGAAGTGTAGTATGAGTAGGTGATAACGTGTACTTGGTAAGTATCAAGATTAACCTCGATGAAGTAGTGACAATGTTCATGTCACGACCAAAAATCTAACTAGTTGTGAAGGCACTTAACCCAAATCGCTAGGTAAGCTAAATAACAGTAAACACGATTTAATGATAATGATAAGAGATAAAAAGTAAAATAACTGAATCTTTATACAACTCCCCAAGGACTAGTGGTACAAGTCATGAGCCACTAAGAATTAGATTTATAAAACTGATAAGGAAATAATACAATATTTGTTTGAAATGTGCATAAACAGAATCCAAATCTAAAACTTTCAAGAATAAGTGGTAGTTATGTCCGGAAGCAGGTTGTCTTCAAGGCCAGCTTCTGCCATGCACAACAACAACTCCAAGATCTGCACGCAAGGTGTAAAAGTGTAATATGAGTACAGCCGACCTCATGTACTCAATAAGTATTGTGACTAACCTCGGCGAGGTATTAGAAGCAAGAATTATAAATGACACTTGTTGTCCCTGTACAATTCATAACTTCAACAAGTATAGAGTGGATATATGATTAAATCAAGATATCACATGTAAAAACCACATTGGTGCTTACTATTATTTATTTTAATGTGTTCTTCTCTGTCAACAATCCAGCAAATAAAGAAGGTTTGCAGTAATTCAGGTAAACAGTCAAGGAAATTGCAAGTAAAGATGAAATGCAATAACCAAATATCAGTCTAGAAAACTAGAAAACCCGTCGGTTTATCACAATCCACGTATACACAATCAAGAGAGAAATATGAGAGGGTGACCCTAGCGGGATGGATCCATATCCACACGCTGCATGGAGAACTCACGTGCTAATAATATCAACCGCACAGATAACTCACCTGCTGCATGGACAACTCACGAACCAATAATATCAACAACTGGATCTTCACGGACAACTCACATGCTGTACGGACAACTCACATACTAATAATATAATAACTGCACGGACAACTCACATGCTACACGGACAACTCACGTGTTAATAATCAAAATCCGCGCGGTGTGGTCATAGGCACAATATCACAATCTGCCTGGTGTGGTCACATGCTCAATATCACAATCCACCCGACATGGTCACGGGCTCAACATCATAATCTGCCCGGCGTGATCACAAGCTACCTATCCAAACCATATCACACATGATGAAAATATGCATGAATACATGTACATGATCAAAGAATATCAAATTTCATAATTCTGGATTGGTATAGGTGAGATGCTAAGGTGTATACATGTGCAAGTGAGATATCATAGGTCAAAATAAGTGAATACATCACAAAATAGCAGCTATCAGGCTAAATCAGGAAATTAACCTCTATACAACCTCAAATAGCTCACAACAGGGGGTATAAATAAGAGATACATCACAATATGAGGCTTATCTGTCACGCCCCGACCTGGAAGCGAGACTGGCACCCGGTGCCTCAACTAACCTAGTGTACCAAATTGAGACTAAGGGACTCTGAACACATAATGTCATACTTTGGCTCTGGGGCCACCTTGCAAGACAATTTGTGAAGTAAAATATAAAATTGAATGGAAACTAGCGCTAACTAAACATCAATATAAAGCTAGGCTGAAAAGGCCGTCATAGCTACTATAGCTGACAAACCACCAAATTATACATACCAGGCCTACAAACCCAACATACTGCACTAACCAACAGGATATGTCTACAAGCCTCTACTGATAGATGTACTATGATCGGAACAGGGCCCCGACCTACCCATAACATATATACAGATATACATAAGATGTACACAAAAACTCTAGACCTGGCAACTCCGAAAGACGTGGAGCTTACCGATCAGGCCAAACTCTGGAAACACCTACTGAGGAGGTATACCCGTCTGTCTATCTGAACCTGCATGCATGAAATGCAGCGTCCCTAGAAAAGGGACGTCAGTACAAAATAATATCCCGAGTATATAAGGCGATAACATAACTGAAAGTTGAAACTGAACTGATAATATAATAACTGAAAGTAATTGGGAGTCAAAGATGATCTGGAGATATACTTACCTGTTGATACTGACTCAACTGCTTCAATATAGTAAGTAAAATAATTATCCGGCCTTATAAGGCTCGGTATATATAACTGCTCTGCCGTAGTAGGCTCGCTCATAGGCGCTCGGCCATACTAGGCTATGTATCTCGACCATGCTGGGCTCGCTCATAGGCGCTCGGCCACAGTAGGCTCGGTATATAACTTTCCATCTGATCAGAGGTTGCCCAATAGGGGCCTGCCCATCGATTATAGCTCGATGGTAATGAAAATACTGTAATACTGTATATATAGGCTTGCTGCTCTCTTGACTGGAAGAAGACAATACTATATTGAATATAGAATCTCGATAAGGAATAATATTGTAACTTATGAGACTAGAATAGTGTGAATAAATTCATGAATATGAACTTCTCTTTTTGTCTCATTACTAACACATTTAGCTACGAGATCATGCCAAAATGAAGGAAAGCTTAGCCTTAACATACCTTATCACAATCTTTGTAATAACCAAGTTGAACTCACCTCTTCGCACCTTAATCTACAAGAATGATAATAATACTATCGTTAAGTTACGAAAGGTACAACTATCACACAACGAACGACAAACTTATTTTGTATTAAAACGGGCAGCATCTCCCCTATAATCCTTACTTCCTCCAAATTCAAGATAACACCAACAATACAAGAACAGAACAATAACAACATATATACATCATTTTCCAGCCCTATATACACCATCAAATACTACAAAACAGCCCAACACACCCCAATCTCTTCATACACAAAACGACCACCGTAGTAGTGTCAAACGACCCGAAAATGTTATGACGAATGACCAGCCAATCACCCTACATTTATATGGTGTTTATAAACCCCCTTTCTTCCTCCAAAACTCCACAAAACAGTAGTAAAATACGCAGCCCAACAGTAACACAAAACAGTCCACAAAACAGTCCGCTACAAGTGAATAACTCGAACTCACGGCTTCCGATCACCGTCCCGTGAGTTCTTACAAGTATAGAACGACTTACCATGAATTTACAGAAGAAAAAATGGATGAAAGAGAGCAGTAAACTCACCTTATTTGTTGGATAACTCAGCTCCTATCTTGGTTCTTCAAACTCTAAGTTTTACCTCCAATTGGAACTTGAAAGGGAGAGAAAATCAATTAGGGTTTGTGGGAAATTTTTTGGGAGGATTCTTTGCAGAGCTTATGTCTGGTTATTATGCTCTATTTTAAGTCTAATATATGAAGAAAATAGGCCCTTAAAAGGCCTCTTTGGACGACCCGAAATGGCCCATTTTTTTGGGCTCTCATTTAAGCAAGTAGGTGACACACCTACTTGTCACCTAGCAGCTTGCGCAGTATCGCACAAATGCCCATATCTTTCTACTCCAATGTCGTATTGACAAACGGTTTAATGAGTTGGAAAATAGACTCATATATCTTTAATTTGATAGGTGGAACACCCCATAACTCTAAGTATATTGGGAGAAAATCACAGTTACATTTGACCCAATGTTTCAGTAAAACTTATGAATGTAACTTGTGATGACTTTCATCGACTTTTGTTCCACAACTCTCTTGACTTCAAAACATAACACACGGATGTCATACGACTAATATAAATCATAACATAATCTCCTTATCATGTTAAGCACCCTAGTCTTACCCCAAAGGTATATGTTATAACATTCCCAACTTGTCGACTTTCGACGAAACATTATTTTCTTCAATTGCTTTATCTTCTGAACCGTCCAACCCTCTTTGTACTTGTTGTTCATGATCTTCAATATTTGTAACCTCAGAGGTAACATGATTAAATTAATTTATATACTTTTAAATATTATCTCATTTTTGGTCCTACATTAGTTTGCTTACGATGCATTTTTATGTACGAAAATATAGGGTGTAACATCATTCCCCCCTTGGAAACATTCGTCCTCGAATGTTTACTCTTAGAGACTTTGGAAACTTTTGCCAGAGTATCCTTCGTACACTAGGTTAAAACCAACATGTACGTAGACAGAAAACATACTATGCATGCCACACATGGCCAATGTTTATAAATAGCAACACTTTGCCTCACCAACCGTAAATCATAAATACTAAAAGTGAAAAATAAAAGCTTACCTGCTCACCTGCTAGCCTGAATAGAGCTGTGTTGTAGCATCCCATCTCGAGCCATATCTTCAGTTTGAAATAGGTGGGGGTATTTAGACTTCATTTCTTCCTCCGATTCCCACGTCATCTCTTCTACATTCTTACTCCTCTATAAAACCTTTACGGAAGCTACCTCCTTATTTCGTAGATTGCGGATTTGTCGGTCTAGGATGGCAACTGGAATTTCCTCGTATGACAAGTCCTCTGTAATCTGTACATCATCCGTGGGCACCACTCGGGTAGGATCGCCAATGCACTTCCGTAGCATAGATACGTGAAAAACCGGATGGACAGACTCCAATTCTGAGGGCAACTCTAACTCATAAGCTACTTGGCCCACTCTCCGAATGATCCTATAAGGCCCAATATACCGTGGGCTAAGCTTGCCTTTCTTGCCAAACCTCATCACGCCCTTCATAGGTGATACCTTTAAGAATACCCAGTCATTAATCCTGAACTCTAAGTCTCGTCGCCGCACGTCAGAATATGACTTCTGACGACTCTGAGCTGTCAACAGTCGCTCCCGGATAAGCTTTACTTTCTCTATGGCCTGTTGAACCAGGTCTGGCCCATATAACCCAGATTCCCCAACATCAAACCACCCTATAGGAGATCTGCACTTACGCCCATACAAAGCCTCGTACGGAGCCATCTGAATACTGGAGTGGTAACTGTTATTATATGCAAACTCGACAAGAGGTAGATGTTCATCCCAACTTCTTTTAAAATCCAACACACATACTCGTAACATATCCTCGAGCGTCTGAATTGTGCGCTCGGCTTGTCCATCAGTCTGTGGATGAAAAGCTGTGCTGAGATTCACCTGAGTCCCTAGACCTCTCTGAAATGACCTCCAAAAATGTGCTGTAAACTGAGCCCCACGGTCAGATATAATAGAAACTGGTACTCCGTGTAGCCGCACTATCTCCTTAATATATAACTTTGCATAATCTTCTGCTGTATATGTAGATCTGACCGGTAGGAAGTGAGCTGATTTCGTGAGCCTATCGACTATCACCCATATGGAATCGAACTTACGATTAGAACGAGGTAAACCCATGATAAAGTCCATGTTTATCGCCTCCCATTTCCATGTCGGGATCTCTATAGTCTGCATTAGCCCTCCAGGCTTCTGGTGCTCTATCTTCACTTGCTGGCAACTAGTACATTGGGCGACAAACTCAGCAATGTTCTTCTTCATATCATTCCACCAGTACACATCCTTAATGTCATGATACATCTTCATCGACCCAGGATGGATGGAATACCATGAATAATGTGCCTCTGACATAATCCTGTCTCGTAGCCCTGCTACATCTGGAACACACAAACAACCCCTATATCTGAGAACCCCATCTCCCTTTAGCTCTAACAGTCGCTTCTTCTACTGCGGAACTCGCTCTCTCAGCTCGACCAACTCTGGGTCCTCGTACTGCCTTTCCTTGACTTCCGCTATGAGGGATGATTTTGTAGTGTTTTGGAGTACAACTCCACCATCCTCAGAATCTACTAACCGAACCCCCAACGAAGATAATTGATGAATCTCTCTAGCTAATTGTCTTTTCTTGGGCTCTACATGTGCTAAGCTACCCATAGATCGGCGACTTAAGGCATCTGCTACAACATTAGCTTTCCCTGGATGGTAGAGAATGTTAACATCGTAATCTTTCAATAACTCAATCTATCGCCTCTGTCGCAAATTCAACTCTTTCTGCTTGAAGATATATTGTAGGCTTTTATGATCAGTAAATATATCAACATGAACACCATATAAATAATGCCGCCATATCTTAAGTGCATGGACAACCGCAGCTAACTCGAGGTCGTGGGTCGGATAATTCCTCTCGTGCTTCCTCAACTGCCTTGAAGCATATGCAATTACCTTCCCATGTTGCATCAGGACACATCCTAACCCGACACCTGATGCATCACAATACACGGCATAACCCTCTAGACCCTCTGGAAGTGTTAGAACTGGAGCTGAGGTCAACTTGTTCTTAAGCTCTTGGAAACTCCGCTCACAAGCCTCTGTCCATTGAAACTTAGTTTCTTTCTGTGTCAACTTCGTCAATGGTGCCGAAAGGGAAGAAAAACCCTCTACGAACCTCCGATAGTATCCTGCTAAGCCTAGAAAGCTACGAACCTCTGTCGGAGTGGTAGGTCTAGGCCAAGATTTCACGGCCTCAATCTTCTGAGTGTCCACCTTTATCCCTTCATCTGATACAATATGCCCCAAGAATGCTACAGACTTCAACCAGAACTCACATTTAGAAAACTTAGCATACAACTTACGATCACGGAGGGTTTGGAGTACCGCTCGCAGGTGGTCCGCATGCTCATCCTCTGAACGGGAATAAACCAGAATATCATCAATAAATACTATCACGAACAGATCTAAAAATGGTCGGAATAGGCTATTCATCAAGTCCATAAATACAGCGGGTGCATTAGTCAACCCGAAGGACATGACAAGGAACTCGAAGTGGCCATATCGGGTCCTGAAGGCTGTCTTCGGAATATCTTTTTCCCGAACTCTGACTTGGTGGTACCCCGACCTCAAATCTATCTTTGAAAAGCATCTAGCCCCCTGCAACTGATCAAACAAGTCATCGATCCTTGGAAGTGGATACTTATTCTTAATAGTTACCTTGTTCAGCTGCCTATAATCGATACACATCCTCAGCGAGCCGTCTTTCTTCCGCACAAATAGTACTGGTGCACCCCAAGGTGAGGTACTGGGCCTGATGTAACCTTTCTCCAACAAATCTTTTAACTGCTCCTTCAACTCCTTCAATTCGCCAGGTGCCATTCTATACGGAGGGACGGATATTGGTTGAGTTCCTGGAAGCAAATCGATGCTAAAATCAATCTCTCGCTCTGGAGGAATACCTGGAAGCTCATCTGGAAACACATCTGCATACTGTTTGACTACGGGAACAACAGATTGTTGGGAAGGGGTGTGCTGCATACTCCTACCGTTGGGTCAGTTCCGTTAGTGAGAGACTATCTAAATGTGTTTCCAGCGGATCTTTCGGGCATGCCACCGGATAGGGATATCGATTTTGGTATTGATTTGTTGTCGGGCACTCAGCCCATTCAGATTCCACCATAGCATATGGCTCTAGGGGAGTTGAAGGAGTTAAATGAGCAGTTGCACGAGTTGCATAATAAGGTTTTCATTCGGCCTAGTATGTCACCTTGGGGTGTTCTGGTCTTGTTTGTGAAGAAAAAGGATGGTTATATGTGCATGTGTATTGATCATCTGTAGCTGACAAGGTTATAGTGAAGAACACATATCCATTGTCATGCATTGATGATTTATCTGATCAGCTACAGGGAGCCAGAGTGTTCTCAAATTTTGATTTGTGGTGAGGGTATATCTCGAAGACCGCTTTTAGGACTCGGTATGGTCACTTAGAGTTCCTTGTGATGTCATTTGGCTGGCCAATGCCCTAGCAGTATTCATGCACCCAATGAACAGTGTATTCCAGCCTTATCTTGATTCATTCGTCATCATGTTTATTGATGACATCTTGGTTTACTCCTGCAATCGGGAGGATCATTAGCAACATTTGAGGATTGTGCTCCAGACTTCGAGAGAAAAGAAGTTGTATGCAAAATTTTCAAAATGTGAATTTCGACTTTATTTGGTGGCATTTTTGGGTCATGTGGTGTCAAGTGAGGGGCTCAAGGAAGATCGAAATAAGATTGAAGTAGAGTAGATTTAGCCTAGATCGTCTTCAACTATTGAGATCCGAAGTTTTCTTGGTTTGGTCGGGTATTAGCATCGTTTCATAGGGGGTTTCTCATCTATTGTTGCACCTATGATCAGATTGTCCCTGAAGGGTGCTCCTTTCAGATGGACTGAGGAGTGTGAAGAGAGCTTTCAAAAGCTCAAGACTACTTTGACTATAATACTAATGTTAGTATTGCCTACAGAGTCGGGGTCTTAAATTGTGTATTGTAATGCATTGCGTGTTGGCCTTGGTGCAATGTTGATGCAAAATGATAGGTTGTTTGCCTATGTGTCTAGATAGTTGAAGGTTCATGAGAAGAATTATCCTTTCTACGACTTGCAAATAGCAGCGATTGTTCATGCCTTGAAGATTTGGCGGCACTATTTTAACGGTGTCCCTTGTGAGGTCTATAATGACCATAGGAGCCTACAATATCTGTTCAAATTGAAGGATTTTAACTTGCGGCAGTGGAGATGGTTAGAGTTACTTAAGCACTATGATATCACCATTCTATATAATCCTGAGAAGGCCAATGTGGTGGCTGATGCCTTAAGTCGAAAGACAAAGAGCTTGGGGAGTTACATATCTACCAGCAACAGAGATACCATTAGCATTGGATGTTCAGGCCTTGGTCAACTAGTTTGTTAGATTGGACTTTTTGGATCCGATTCGAGTTCTGGCTTGTATGGATTCTCGGTTTTTTTATATGATCGCATCAGAGAGCGTCATTATGCTGACCCCCATTAGCTCGTCCTTAAGGACACAGTAGAGCACGGCAATGCCAAGTAGGTGTCTATCAGAGATGACAATGTGTTGCAGATATAGGGCCGATTATGTGTGACTAATGTGGATGGGTTATTGGAGTTGATTCTTTAGGAGGCCCACAGTTTGCGGTACTCCATTCATAGGGGTGTCACTAAGATGTATCGAGATTTGAGGCAATACTATTTGAGGAGAAGAAGGAAGAAAGATATAGTGGAGTATGTAGCTCGGTGCCTAAGTTGACTGCATGTGAAGTATGAGCACCAGAGGCCATGAGGGATGCTTCAAAGACTTGAGATTCCTGAGTGGAAATAAGAGAGAGTTACCATGGACATTGTTGTTGGACTCCAACGGACTTAGAAGAAATTTCAGGCAATATGGGTAATTCTGGATAGGTTGACCAAGTCGACTCATTTCATTCCGGTAGTGACTACCTATTCTTCAGAGCAGTTGGCTCGGCTCTATATTCACGAGATTGTCCGACTTCATGACATGCCCGTATATATCATCTCTGACAGGGGTACGCAGTTTACATCACGATTCTGGAGGGGCGTACATCATGAGTTAGGCACCCAGTTTGAGTTGAGTACAACATTCCACCATCAGACGGACGGACAGTCCGAGTGCACTATTAAGATATTGGAAGATATGCTTCATATATGTGTTATGGAGTTCGTGGGTTCTTGGGGATCAGTTCTTGCCACTTGTGGAGTTTGCCTACTACAACAACTACCAATCGTGTATTCAGATGGACCCTTATGAGGCCCTATATGGGAGGCGGTGTCGTTCCACAGTTGGTTAGTTTTAGCCAGGAGAGGCTAAGTTATTAGTCACAGATTTGGTTCGAGATGCCCTAAAGAAGGTCAAGTTGATCCAGGATCGGCTTCGTACAGCCCAATATAGACATAAGAGTTATGCAGATCGGAAAGTTTGTGATGTTGGATTCATGGTTGGAGAGCGGGTGTTGCTCGGGATTTCGCCCATGAAGGTGTTATGAGGTCGGGAAGAAGGGCAAGTTGAGCCTTAGGTATATTGGGCCTTTTGAGATTCTTGAGAGGATCAGTGAGGTTTCTCCCACCTAGTATATAAGCAGTTCATCAGGCGTTCCATGTTTCTAAGCTCCGAAAGTATCAAAGTCATCTGTCCCATGTCTTAGATTTCAGCTCATTCCTTTTGGACAAGGATTTGTCCTATGTTGAGGAGTCGGTGGCCATCTTGGATAGGCAGGTCCGAAAGTCGAGGTCAAACAACATTGCTTTAATGAAGGTTTGGTGGAGGGCTCAACCAGTCGAGGAGGTGACTTGGGAGACCGAGCATGATATGCGTAGCCATTATCCTCATCTTTTCATCACTTCGGGTATGTATCTATACTCGTTCGAGGACGGGCATTTGTTTTAAGAGGGGGAGGATGAACAACCTGGCCAGTCGTTTTGAGTATTTTAGACTCGTTCCCCAATTTATTTGCTCCTCTATGTTATAGTGTGGTTATGTGACTTACTGCGCTAGTTGGTTTTGGTTTTGTATAGAGCTTGTGACTCGGTCTCACCATATTTTTAGAGTTATATGTAGTTGTATTGTGGAGTTCTTTTATGATAGCTAATGCTTTAAATTGGAAGTTTTATTACTATTTCTGCTAATTCCTCATGTATGTTAGGCTTAACTAGTCTTAGATACTAGGTATCATCACGACATCCTACGGAGGGAGATTGGCGTCATGACAACATCAATCAAGGAATTCAACCAATTCCATAGGAAGTAGTCCCAATCAATAAAGCTTTGGTCTTTGATAAATTTTCAAAAAGGTCAACAAAAGTCAACTTGGGCTCGCTGCCTGAAATTCGAAACCAATACCAATTCTTGATGACCCATAATATGCCAAGTCCAAACATGTGATTACTTTCCAAATCCACATTAAAATCGGTGTTGAAAACCCCAAAATACACTCTTTTAAAGTGTAGACAAAAACCCCAATTTTTCTTTCAAAAGTAAAGTTTTAGGTGTAGAAATCCATGGGTAATCAATATATAAAACAAAATCCAAGTGAAAATCACTTACCTTCAAGGTAGTAGAAAAATTTCTCTTCCAAATCTCCTTTTCTAGAAGTCTAGGGTTCAAATATGAAACAATAGGAAAAATCTCGAAATAACATCTTAAATAAGTCTTCCCAGGGGTACCCTTCGCAAATGCGGAAAAATCCTCGCGTTCGTGAATCTAGAAGCTGCCTCTGACCAAAATCCTCTTTCACAAACATGAGGCCCAGTTCGCGAACGCGATGACCAATGCCCAACAAATCACGAACGCGTACATGCCCTGCGTACGCAATGCACACAACTCCCAATTCCCAATCGCCCGACGCAAACATTGTCCAAAACATGCGAATGCGAAGACCTTCATGCACAGACCCTTCGCGAATGCGATCATTCATTGCAGACACGATTCACAAAGCCTTCTAGCTCACCTACCTTTTAGCGAACGCGATACATGGCTCGCGATCATGATGCATTCATTACCTGACACCAGTAAACCACCAATACAAACATCTTTTGAAATATTCTGAAATCGCCCTTAAAGTCACCCGAACACCTCGGGACCCCAACCACTTATACCAATAAGTCCATATACATTATCCAAACTTATTCAAAAGCTCGAAGCATCATAAATAACATCAAAGTTTCGAATCAAAGTCAAATCTTTTCTTAAATTTTGTTTCCAACTTTCAAACTTTGTCGACCAGGTCTGAATCACACTTAGACATTTCCGATCATAATAAAATTTTGTACACAAGTACCAATCATCACAATGAACACATACATGGTCTCAAAACCACAATAAAAGTATGATTACACTGAAGTCAACTCTCATTCAAAACTATGAGCTCTCTTATTCTCGAAATTTCCATCTTTTGACAAATAGACATGAAACCATCTAGGGACATCCAAATTCAAATCCTAACATACGCCCAAGCTCAAAACCAACCCCGAACAACTCAAAAATCAAAATCAACCCTACACGCAAGTAATAATAGATTATATTAAGCTACTCGAAGTCTCAAATAACAGAATGTAATGCCAAAACTCAAAATGACCGATCGAGTCATTACATTCTCCCCCACTTAAAGATACATTCATCCTCGAACATGCTAAGAGTCATTCTAAAGTCATCCAATCACTATATCAATTAATCATACCCATACCCATGGGTGATCCCACATTATCATAGTCCATATAAGTCCGTTAGCATAATATCGACTGGAGCTTCTTTCTTCAACCTTATCCCGTAAACTTTGGAACCAACTTCTAACACCCGAAATTCTTTGTAAGAATTGGTTCTTGCATATAAATACCATATAGGTCTCAACAAGATACATCAAGTTGTAACCATATTTCCAAGATATAACCACATGATGTACCACATAACTCATGTACCCATAATGACATACTCAGATTGTGATAGTTGCTCATCATAAAATACGATACTGGTAACATACCTTATATCAAATAAAACATTGTTCCAGCTCTAGCAACACTGCCAATGATAGAAAAAACACGTAGAAACTCATAACAACCCATCAATTCAACAAGGCATGCGACCCTCACCCCACAAGAGCCATAACAATATTCAAAGCCGACTAATGACTTTATCTTTCCAACCATACCTTATCCTAATCGGATTTGCACTAATTCCTGGTCCAATAACCTCATCTCACCGAGTACAAGCTACTTGACTGATAGGATATGCCAAATTCCAACTAGAACCACATACACAATATGTGCATCCAATAAGCAACAACACTAATAGAACCAAAGATAAAAAGGAGAACCAAATATACAACCCCCAAGGCACAATGCTATGATTCCATATCACAAGGGAGAAACAAAGCACACTAATTAAGCGAAAAGGATCATATCCTAACATAACTCTGTTGCGGCGGGTAACCCTATCAAATACGCCAATCCAAGTAGAACCTATCGAGCCATGATGCTCGCAATCAACAAGGACATGTGTAATAACAACAAGCATGAGAAGTGCAATACAATAATAATAGAGGAAAGTATAGCATAATATATTATAGACAGGTAAAGCACGACTAAGGTTCGAAAATCAACTCAACACCCCAGGAGCAATCTCGCTCAAATCAAGCTACAATGGCTGAACAGAACCACTTCCTGCGTGTGAATAGTCAAACTATCTCTCAATGCATCGTAGCATAAGAGAGAAACTCATGAAAAAAATTAGGGCACGAATAACATCCATTCCGTCCGATGACATATCCACAGTTAATAATGCACAAGTGTGAGCAAAACTGATTCGATGTAGAATATACATTCTCATCAGGCCTACCAATGGGCGTCCAAATAAATTACAATCATCCCAAAATAGGTAAATAGCCTTCCAGAATTCATTAGTAACCTATCCATAAAATATACCATCAACTATCTAAATCTTAACATATCTTCACAGTCCACAACCAAGGATTAGTCTACATCTCAAAACATCTTGTCTCTAACCTCAAGAATATAGGAATCTCCATATCTAATCCCAACCCCAACACCCAAATGGTTGACACATCACTCATACACAATCATCTAACGTAAAATACTCCCATAAATCTCATGCACCACGTAGCAAATGTCAATTCCACAGAGCACACAACATCTATCATATAAAAATAGGAGAATCCCATTATTTTGAATCGCTAGTGAGAGATGTGTTTTATATGTTTTGGTGATGTGCTGCTCTGGAGGACAGAAGGCCAGGGTTCGACTGAAACTTGGGTTCTGTAGTTTCAGTTGTGTCAGCATGTGCTTTTGGACTTATATGTCCGGTAGTGTCCTAAGGAGTGGGTTTATTGCTCGTTGAGTGGTTGAATGGTTATATGACGAGTATGATATGACTGCGAGATGCGTTCAGATGGCTTGTATGTGACAAGAAGAGTTTTATTAGGATGTGAAAAAGGACTAGTGAGATGTTTGATTTCTATCTTGATGTATTGTACAGTCTTGAGTTCTGTGCATATAGAGGGATATTTCATGTTGGTCATGTGTGGGATGAGGCATACTCTTATGTCTTGTAGATAAGTTCAGACTTGGGAGGCTTTTGAGATTGCATGGTGGTTGCGACCAGGATAGGTCATAGAGAGATGTCGGTTTGAGGCAAAGTAGGTGGGTTATCTTCTGTAGGATGTTCTGAGGTTGCGTGGTTCTTATGTGGGGCCTAGTTGTAGGGTTTTGGGTGATTGAGTATGTATCCTGCTTGTGACTCAAAGTGTACAATGGGATTTTTGTGCTTTCATATGATGGTGAGGTAGAGGCAGTACGTCGTGTGGGATTGAAAATTGCATATACAAGGTTGCAATTCCTTTTTGAAAGGAAGGCCATGAGTTATAGACAACATGGACAGTTTCAGATGTTTGGAAGAACGCTAGTACCATTTGATATTACCCGAGGAGAGTATACATTTCAGGAAGGTGCATTGTGTTTGACTTGTGTATGCATGACTGGTAGTATGGTAATCGCCTAGTTGATCGACTGCTGTTGTTCAGATTTTGGTATGCCGAATTAAAGAATTATGAAAGTATTTCTAGTGGAATAAATGTGTATGAAGGATGCGTTAGTCAGTTGAGTGGTCGAGTTGGGATTGAATATTATGATTCTAGTATTCTAGATATTTGGAGACTGGGAGTTCTCAGAGGTAGATTGTTTCTTGGTTGCTGACTGTGAAGGTATGGCCAAAGTTAGACAGCTAATAACATGTGTTATGGTTAGGTTATGTGGACATTTGGATGATTATGAATCTATTTGTTGATGACAGAAGTTTATCCGGGGGCCCATTGGTACACCGAATGAAGATGTGTATTCTACACAGTGGGTTAGATTTGTTGACTCAACAATGATATTGTTGAGGGATGTGTCATTCTATTATAGTTGATCTTGTTGGTGTTCTTTGTGTTACTCTTCTATGCAATGATGGTCTGTGAGACTATTGACTATTTGCACACAAGATATGTTCCTGTTTCGGCCTTGTGGAAAAATTCGAGCGAAATGGTTCTTAGGGGTGTTGAATGGTCATTTACGCCTTGGTTATGGTCTTTTTGGTTTGTGGTATATTCTTCTATAGATGGTATTTGGTGTGGCATGTCAGAAGAGAAGCTTGTATTTGATAAGACCAGGTCGTAGGACCTAGAACGAATATTATCATATTTGATTACGGTACATTGGAAGAATAATATAGAAAATTAGCTTATTTTTGCAATGGTTCTTATCGGGCGAGAGATCTCCATGACTAGTTGATCTGATAAGTGGTTATGAGTATCTATGAGTATCTTTCATCATTGACCGCGTACGAAGGTTGATAATGAGGTTTATTTGATATGAGGTTTGTTACTGGTACCGAATTTGCTATTGAGTTGTTGTTGTGGCCGGGAGCTATTGCTATGAGTATCTTGGTTATGTCGCATACCATGTTGTTAAATCTTGGGTTATTTTTATTACATGATTCGGCTTTTTCAGACTTATACAATCCATAGATGTGAGGATCGGGTCTTAAAAAACATTTTACATGTTGGTATTTTATTCTATGTTTTATGGATCAAGGTTGAAATAAGGATTTTTCAGTTATGATGTGTTGACGGACTTATTTGTATTAGAGTGATGCGGGATCACTCATGGGTATGTGAACGGTGAGAGTGTACAGTGATTGATGGCTTTGCAATAACTCTTGGCACATTCGAAGACAAACGCATGTTTAAGTGGGGGAGAATGTAACGAGCCGACCAGATGGTTTGAGCATTTGCGTTCAGTTTGGTCGTTTGAGATCAAGAGTATCTTCATATAATGTATTATGACTTGCATGAGTCGTCGGTTTCGGTTTTCAAGTGGTTCGGGATTGATTTGAAAGAATAGTTCTCAATCTGGAAGCTTTAAGTTGGAAGAATTGACCAAGTTTGACTTATTGTATTTGACCTAGGATTGGAGTTTTGATGGATCCATTAGGTCCCGATGATTATTTTGGATTTGGGAGTATGTTCGGATATGCATTTGGAGGCTTTTAGATGGTTCTGGCCATAATTGCCGAAAGTTGGCAATATGAAGGTTTGAAAGTTCATAGATTTGACCGGGAGTTGACTTTTGAAATATTTGAAATTTCATAGGTTTGAAAGTTCATAGGTTGGAAGTTAAAAGTTCTAAAGTTCATTAAGTTTGATTTGAGGTGCGATCCATGGTTTTGATTTTGTTATCGGTAATGTGGGGTCTCGAGTAGGTTCGTGTTATGTTTTGAGACTTGTTGGCATGTTTGGATGGGGTCCCATGGGGCTCGAGTGAGTTAGAGTTTCGGATGAGTTTGAGATTATTTCCATGTTCTTAGGCACTGCTGGTTTTTGCTGGTTCTGGTCTTCTTCGCGATCACATAGTGCATTGGGAGTTGCTTAATGTTAATCTTTCGCATTCGCACTATAGAAATCGTGTATGCGGTGGTTGAGGCTTCAAGCCTTCGCGTTCGCGACCATGTCTTCGCCTTCACGTTGTGTTGATATGGGCTGGGCAGTCTTGATGTGTTCTTCATTGCGTTCGCGATTCTTTGTCCTTGTATTCTGTGGTCTAGCAGTGTATTCATCGTGTTCACAAGGTTGTTGCCGAGAATGCATAGTGTCAATTGTGGCAGTATGAGTTTGTGCTTCGCGAAAGTGAGGCATCTTATGCATTCGCTGTAACGCCCCGTAAAAGTTTCATCAAGGAATTTTATGTTTTGTGGTGCCGAGGAGTTGGTGGAAATTTTTGAAGAAGGAGGCCATTATGCGGTCAATTGCGCGGCCACAGATCCATTCCACGGGCCGCATACCCATCGCAGAGTGGAACAGAAAATAGTTGAATTTTAAAAGTCGTTTAGCGGTCCATTATGCGATCGCATATCCTTTTCGCGGTTCGTACTTCCGTCGCAGATTTAGCATGATGTATTTGAGAGAATGGGAGTTTTGCGGTCCATTTCGTGGCCACATAACTGGTCTGCGGATCGTAGACTTGACCAGGCCAGCCCAGTTTTTGGGATCATTTTTGTGGTCCATTTTACAAGCCGCATATCTGTTCTGCGGTTGACTCTACGACCGTAGAGTTGAGTACGGGAGGGTTTATTTTCTATTTTTATAACCCGACCCCATTTTGATTAAAAGCCTTTGGGGCTCGTTTTGAATGCAAAAATCAGATGTTTTAGAGGAAGCCACTCACTATACCATCATCTATCTAGGTAAGTGCTTCTCCTAAGCTTTCATGCAAGAGGTTATGGGTATAAGTATGTTGTGTGATTGGAGATAGGCCATGCATGTGCCAATAGGAAGTAGTATGTGGGGTTGTTAAACTATTTCAGGTAGTTTCTTGTTGAAATTGGTTTATGGAGGAAGGTATTACCATTGTAGAGCTTTGTAGTCGATTTTTTATAGTAGGTGTTTGACAAAATTCCGAAGAGAGTTATATGATATGAATCCTTCCAATTAATATTCAATTTTCCCTATCTTCCTGTAGATTGAATTTGCTAAGAGTACTGGGACGTTGTAGTAACCTAAAGAAATCTCAAGAAAGGTATGTTGGCTAAACTTCTCTCTTAGAATCGAATTCCATTATAGTCTCATAAATTTCAACTATAGTTGGCCCAGTTTCCTAATTTTCATGTTCCGAGTTATTTCTAATAGATTCGATTATCCCACGTAAGCATTGTATTGAAAGATATATATACTCAAATGTGTTTCAACTGCTCCTATCATATTATGTTCTCCTTCGGGAATGTGTTCATGTAAGGTTTGTGTATTAAAATGTTATGACTTTAATTGGTGCTTCAAATGAAAGTTCTTATGCCAAATTGTGGAAGAAAACCCAATGTGCTTAAGACTCCTGTTGCTCATATACATACTTAAGGTCTTAATTTCAAATGCTTGTTGATAATCTATAAAGATGCTTGAAAGCGAAAGAAGTGAGTACGAGATATAAAGTGTGGCCACCGTGCCAAGAATGAAAATTGTACTTGTAGCCAATAGTGCCAATGAAATGAAATGTTGTGCGAAAGATTATGAAATGAGTCTTAATTCAACTGTTCCAAATTGATTCCTAAAATAGTATTGCTTAAAGCTTATGCACTTAAGTTATGTTTAATCTTTACTTATCATATTATGCTCACCTTAGTGGGAAACTGTTCAAATATGGTTGTTGTAATTGATGCATATGATTTGAACCCATGTTTCAATCATAAATCACTATGCCATACTTTGTAAGTATTCCTAATCTGTTTTGAGTCTTACATACTCATGAGTTGAATCTGTGTATTGCCCTTTTCGGGAAGAGTATTTCAAGAATAAGTGGTGTATAACTCGTTTTATGGTTTTAACTTGTGCTTCAATTACTAGTCATTTTGCCCCATTCGTTTTAAAGAAACTCATAGTGTTTAAAGCCTTCATTACTAATGAACTTAAAGTTATGATTTTTGGAATACTCTATATGTTGATGTTTATGATGATGATCATCGAAAGTAAAGAAATGAAAGTGTGGAGTATGAGATACGACCGTCGTGCCTTAAAAGAAGAATCATATGTGTGGCCAAGAGAGCCAATAAAATAATGATGTTGTGAGTGGTTGAAAGTAATAATGAAGCTATGTATGGTGTGAAAGGTTATGAGGAGAATATATTTGTATTTCTATTTCCTTTGTGTGTAAAACAAAATGTTTTTGGGAGCATCATTAGCGAGCCGAGGAAGGGTGGGTTGTAACGGCCCACACCTTAAACTACATGTGTCTGTGTAGGGATGGATTGAGATTATTCCTCTTAATTGGGATGAGATTGATGTAATGAGATTATTCCCCTTAACTGGGATGAGACTGATGTGATGAGATTATTCCCCTTAATTGGGGTGAGATTGCTGTTAGCCTTGTATTGGAAATCGACCCACACGGCATATGTGGAAAGACAGTCTTGTCGATCGGGTGGAGATCAGATGCCATGTCGCACGCATGGTGGTTCCTCATTCTTGGTATACCTTTTATTCGCATCACCATGTCAATCCACATTGATTCATGGAGAGATGGCTCAGCCGACCGAGTTTGTGATCGGACTCCATGCCTCTTGTATGGTGTGATAATTGGATATTACTGATCTCCCAACCAAAAATGTTAATTTCTTATTTTGAGAATTATTATGTTTTAACTTGGAATTTGGATATCATTGTTTGTTTCTTGCTTCTTTCATGATTATTCTCTTTTTATATTGGCATTCAATTTCATGATAGGATATTTTGTTTATACTAGTTCTACATACTAGTACTATTCCAAAATCTTCCAACGTCCCTTTGGCCGAAGCCGCTGCATCTTTAGTGGATGCACGTGGTTCGTGAACATGCAACTGTGATTCTCGTTAGCAACTACCTTCTACTCAACAGATTTTGGCGAACCCTATTTTGTTCAGGGCCTTACGTCACTTGGCATTGTACATTGTGTTTTGAGGTATAGTCCGGTCCTTGTCACCTGTACTTCCATATTACTCTTCTGTTGTACATAGAGGCTCGGTAGACATGTTGTGGGTGGTGTTCGATGTTGGGTAATGAATTAGAAGTGTTGTTATTTGGCAAACATGTTTTTCCCTCATAACTATGAACATATAATATTTTGGAAATTATAAATGAAGCTCATTTGAGTAATGGAAAATGAATGTGGAAGACTTTACGCTTCTCATGTCTATCTCTTGTTACTGATTCTTATATTGTTCATAAGTGACATTGGGTAGAAGGCATCAAGTAGGCTTACTTGACCAGGGTATCTCAGTTGAGCGCCAGTCACGTTCCCCGAGATCGGGATGTGACGTTCGCGAAAGGTACTCCTAGAGAGGATCATCCCCACATTGATTGGGGTAAGTATTTTTGACTCGGTTTTAATTGTATTCCATGATTCCCTTTTCGATTTTAGCATTTGATTGATGATTTTAGAAGAGAAATTGCGGGTTTTTTCTAAATGTTTATAAAGTGAATATTTGAGATTTGAATATCGATTCTGTGTCATATTTGAGTAAAATTAGTCTAGTCGGACTCATATCTAAATGGGTTGTCGTTATTTGTGAGTTTTGTTGGGTTTCGAGGAGCGGGACCCGGTTGACATTGAGTTTTCATTAAAAGATTAGATATTGTTTGGATTGATTTCCTTTGGCATTATTTGATATATTTGAGTTGCTTTTGGCTAGTTTCTAGCCGTTTGGAGGTGGATTCGCATGGGACGGGTTTTCTAGAGTATTGTTTGGCTTGGTCGGTATTTGATTGAGCTTATTCGAGGTAAATAACATATCTAAACTTGGATTTGATAGTATTTAAACATGGGAACTATGTTATATAAGATGTATTGGGGTGGCACACATAAGAGGCGACGAGCGTGCAACAGAGAAATCATGTTTCGAGTTGACTTTTAGTCTATTACCTGAACTGTGGTTCATGGTAAATCATATTTAGTCCATGTGATTATTCGCTTGAAACTTAGTATGACGTTTTCTATTGTTTTAGGTTATCTGACTTAACTGTAATTATACACTCAACCATGATTCTTTATTTGCATACCATATCTGAGTCTTAATTTATTATTCATTGTCACATTGCATGATGTTGTTGTTTCCATATGTGTTACGATTGGTTTTAATAACATGACATTTGAGAGCCCCTGAGACTTGAGTGGTTGATGACTGAGGTGGGCCTTAGAGTCGTGTTGAGAGTGTTATTGTGGATTGGGCCGCACGCCACAACAGCCCATAATGGCTTTGTTAATATTGTGGATCAGGATGCATGCCGCATCAAGCCTTATTGTCTTATTATTATTTGGATCGGGTTGCACCCCGCAACAAGACATATTAGCCTTTGATTAGCGCTTGGGCGGGATCTGCCCCTCCGGAGTCTGACATACCAGTAATGAGTGCATACACAGTGATATACATACACATGCTTTGGTGAGGGGCATTGATGCCAGGCACCCATACAATGCTAAGTGATTGTGTGTATTATATAGTGGGCATTTGAGACAAACAACTTGAGTATGTGGAGATTGAGAGTACTTGGGGATATCACTGTGAGATCAATCATTTGACATGCATACTTGACATGTATGCATAGAGATGTATTTTCCTCATGCTATATGGTAATGTGACATTCATGATTTGACATGTAAGCATAGAGATGTATATTCTACATGCTAGATGGTATATAATAATTGATAACTTGAAATGTATTTTAACATGTAGGTATATAGATGTACTTTCCTCATGCTAATTAGTAAACGAAAATTCTTATCTGGTGCGGCGAATATGGAATATAGTTCTTTTGATAAACTCATGGTTAGATGTATTTCAGTGGCGAGATTTGGAATTGACTTTTATACTTGAAAAGCATGCATACTTTCCTGTAACTATGAACTAGTTGAGCCTATATCTCTTGACTTATTTACCTTTACTATTCTCATTATACTATTATGAATTGTTATTGGCCATTAGAATTGGAGACTAACCTTTTTCCGAGCTCGTCACCGGTTCCAACCCGAGGTTATTGTTACTTATTGAGTTCATGGGGTCGCTTGTACTCATATACACTTTTGCACCTTGCGTGCAGATCTTGGAGATTATATTGCTGTACATGGCGAGAGTTGGCAGTAAAGATGTACCTGTTGTCCGGATATGACTACCACTTCTTCTTGGTAGTTTTATATTTGAGTTATTTTACTCATTTCATTTTATTATATTCATTTGAGCTGTGTTGACTATTACTTGGCTTAGCTAGCGGATCCGGTTAGGTGCCATCACGACTAGATAGATTTTGGGTTGTGACATCAAGATGGTATCACGACCTAAAATCCCACAATAAGGATCGTGATGGCACCTAGCTCCTATGACTAGGTAAGCCTAACACATGATGAGATTAACATGATAAAATAACCTAGATATTAAATAAACACTAATAAATGACATAACATAGTCGAAAAATGATCAGTGGTCACATCCCCAAAACTGGTAGTACGGATTCATAAGCTCTACTGAGAGTACACTGGAAATCTCAAATACTACATTGTTTTGGAATACATTAAACAGTAGAAAAGAAAGCAACAGAAGGTAACTCCGAGGTGTGCGAGTGAAATAACAAACATTCCTTGAAGTCTCCACAGCAACTCGGTATCAGCTTACTAATGACCCGCACGCTCTAAGGTATCTCGATCTTCACAAAAAAATTTCAGAAGCATAATATGAGTACACCACAATCGGTACTCAGTAAGTATCAAGACTAACCTCGGTGGAGTAGTGACAAGGTTCAAGTCGAGATACTCACTAGACAAACATCCTCATCCGAATATCAATATAAAACTAGCAATGGAAAGCATAATCAAATAAATAGCAATAAGGAAAGGCATGTGATAACACGGAAAATCAAACAAAACTTGTAAAAATACAAAATGAGAACATTTAAGGAAACCATTGATATATTCAAATCACCAACTCGTTCCAACACAAGAATAACAACAAGAATCACCCTGAAGCTCCACATAACATAATCACAAATCACCCTTTATGACGTCGCGCGAGCTTCACATTTAAAATATTTGTTCGCATATTGCTTCACGTACATAAGCCCGCTTATCTTGCTGCGTGTGCATCACAATGAAGAATTCCCCTTACTTGCAACACACGCATAAGCCGCCTTATCTCGTCGCTTGCACATCAATATACAAACCACCCTTATTTCACCGCATGCACATCTCATTCAAAACACAACAATCTATCGCACCGCACATGGACATACTCTGCCAAAACGCCCACACAACAATACCAAAACCATGTCAATGTGTAGTCCATGACGCAACAATAATACATACTAGAATCACAACAATGACACAAGGGTACGAAGAGTGAACAATAATAAAAGTGCTTCATATAGTAACAACTCCAATTTAAGGCATATTAATCGCCTAAGATCTAATCCGGTAAATCACCACACATACGCCCGTGTATGTGTTACAACCCAAATTTGCGTACCTTAGATCACGCCATAAGTTAGTCGACATAAATCCAAGAAGATATTATCTTTGAGATGATAAGAAGTTAATCCTATTGGTCTTAAACGATACAAAGGTGTATAAGAGTGGTTAACAAGTATTAGAAGTTAAACGAATCAAGGATGTTGTAACCCATATTTTTGGGTAACACTAGAGGTGATTAATTGTCCCAAGAGGTCATGTTTTAATGTATTTGAATCATATAATATCCGTATCATAAGTCTTGAAGTCAAGCGAGTTATGAAACAAAGTCGATAAAAGTTGTCGCAACTTACGTTTATAATTTTACTTAAACTTTAGGTCAAATGTTACTACATTCGTCTCCCAATATACTTGGAATTATGGGGTGATATACCTATCAAATTGAAGATCTATGAGTCTAGTTTCTAACTCATTAAACCGTTCGTTGATACGATCTTGGAATAGAGAGATATTCGCATTTTTGTGAGAGTGTGCCAAGCAGCTCTCTATGGGGCCCACATAGGCGGTTTAAGGCATATGGATATATAAGATACCTCAACCCCGTTTTAAGTCATTATTTTTCAGTATATTCAGACCTTAGAACCCTAAAAACACTCTTTCAAGGTTCTCTCATGATCCAAGACCCAAACAAAGGGCAAACAACACAAATCAAGTGTCGGGAATCCCGTGGCGCTAGTAAGTTTCTTGTTCTTCTTGTTGTTGCTGATTTTTGTGTTGTTCTAGCTCGTGTGGGAGGTTTTTTTAAGTGTTTTATGTTCTGTAAATACTCCTTCAAGTTTTTAATATCAACCCTAGGTGATTTCAAGTCTTCTAAAGTAATTCTAGTGCCGAAAAAACCCGAATTGATTGCTAGTTTCGCTTCCTTGTTCTTGTGACAGAATTAGAGAGATATTTCGTGGAAAATTAAGGTCAAATTGGAGTTGTTATTTCTGTTTAAAGGTAAGGAACCTCTTACTCTATATATATATTTAAGATTATCCAAGTTGCGGCTAAGTCGTTGAAGCTAGAACTTGTGAAATATATATCGAAAGGCTTGGTAGTAATGTTGTTGGTTGGTGGACTGTTTTGGGAGGCTCAATATGATTATTAATGATGTTGTTTGGGCTGTTTGGTGATTGTATTGACTTGTGTGAAGTCATATAAATAGGGGAGGTGCTGTCCGTTTCATCGTAAAATAGGTTGCGGTCGATACATAATAGTTACGACGCTTAAACGATAATGATAGTGTCATTTCTCTTATTGTAGACTAAGGAGTCGTGACATTTGCATAGCTTGAGGTTGGGCAGTATATACAAGGTATGTGAGGCTATCCCCTTCATTCTTTTGCACGACTCCGATTGTACATAATGTAATGAACGAGCTCCCAAAGATACTCTACTCTTAGAAGCTAGCAGTACTTACATTGCTGCCCTTCTTATGAAACGATTGATATTGATGTTACTTCTCTTATTCTTATATTATCAATGTTGTTGGTAGTTCCTGATTCTTATAAGATTCTTGATGAAGATTTAATCCTAATAACGTGTACGAAGGATACCGACCTTACGTCACTCCGAAAGGTTCAAAATGCGATTCCAATGAGTCCAGCATGCATCATATATATGTATCTATTTTACTCTACCGAGCCGCGCTATAGTTGGCCGGGTACGGCACCTATTGTGCAACCACTGATCAGTTGGGTTTTACCGAACTCCACGTGGCCGGGTTTGATTCTACCGAGCCCTATGATGGCCGGGTACGTTTTACCGAGCCTATTACGGCCGGGTACGATATGATGATGGTGATGCCCACAAAGGCGTATGTTTTAAAAGTTTATGTATATATATGTATGTATCATGTGTTTCATGTCAGTAGCCCTCAGAGGTACCCAGATGTCACAGGTTGTATATTCCCTATCCCTGTTTACATTACTGTTCTTACTTATGCTTTCCTGCCTTACATACTCAGTACTTTATTCGTACTGACGTCCCTTTTATTTGTGGACGCTGCATGTCGTGCTGCAGGTCCTGATAGACAGGTAGACGCAGCTCCCCCACCACAGTAGGCTGTCCAGTTCAGCGGTTATTGGCGAGATCCCTTCTCCGGACTTGCCGTGGTCTTGGTATGCATTTTTGTTATAGACATTATGGGTATGTCGGGGCCCTGTTCCGGCAATGTTGTAGAACTTATGTTCCTTTAGAGGCTCATAGACAGGTGTCGACTCATGGTAGCTCGTACCTTATATATAGTTTCTTGACAATCTTGTCGTCCCATGTTATGTATGTTCATGACATTATCTTTCATTGTTGGATGTTCATGATCCATGTCTACCATTTATATTGATCTTGTTGGCCCTTAAATATAATAAGGAAGGTTAGATAAAATGTACATTGGTGCTCGGCAAGTATGGCCCGGGTGCTAGTCATGACCCTCCAGTTGGGTCGTGACAGTATGTCACGACCCAAACCTACGGGTCACAACTGGCACCCGGTACCTTACTTAACCGAGTACTAATATAATGTATCTTTCTTATTACATCATCATATACACGTGACATACGAGCCTAATAGACCAACATCATCATTTATAAACTCAAAACATAGGCCGACAAGGTCGTACAATCTTTCACGTATAGGACATATGTCTACAAGGCTCTAAAAGTACATAATTGTCATAAAGGTTGGGACAGGACCCCGCCATTCTAATCAGTATATGTTCTAATCATACTGACCACATAAGCAACTCCGGAATAAATGGAGTGCACCAACATCTTCCGCAGAGCTGATCGCCTATTTGGAGGACTCTCGAACTGTCTATCGAGACCTGCGGGCATGAAATACAGCGTCCCCAGGCAAAAGGGACGTCAGTACAAATAATATACCGAGTATGTAAGGAATAAAATTTACTAAATATTAGACATGAGAGAAGCACAGAGTAAAAGACTCGACATGTATGTCTGCATAGCACTGGGAATCATTTCATTTTTATAATGTCATGCATATGCGAATAAATGTCATACCATGCATTAGTATATGCGTTCAAAACATCATCAAGCCTCTAAGGGCATCCTATCATATCATTTCGGCCACTGTGGAAAAATCATCAACGTATACCAGCTGATCAGGTGGTGGTGCGTATATAACGTCGTAACCTTTTTCCATATCCCATATATATATATATATATACATATATACGCATCTATAACGCCATATATATATATATATACGCGTATATAACGCCATCTGGTAGTGGGTCAATGTACATGTATAAATGAATGCAATCTATGGGAAGTATGTCATTAAAATATTTCAGAGTGTCATAAGACCATTATGCCTTTAATTAATATCATCAAATAAACTTTATCAACTTACATATTTTCTGAGATCCATGAACAGATGATAGAATAATATGACACATGGGGAATCAAGAACATAAGCATTTCTAGTATTTCTATGAATAGAGTCATTTATGGAAATTGTGCATTTGCTCGTTTCGTTTGTATCGTAAAGATCATGCCAAAAGGAAAAGAGGAATATCCTTAACATACCTGGAGTAGGAAAAAATCCGTATGATATTCTTGGAAAAGGTTGCACCGTACTCCTTTAGAATCGCAAAATATCACGTTGCTACGGTGCTAAGAAATCTCGTTGAAATTGTTTTGTTTCGACAGTAATGTCCGTTGAAGCCAACATAATTATGGGAATTGTTCTTGCTGGATTTGAGAGTAACTTGGAATTTTGGAAGAAAGCTATATGATCCCATTGATTATCTCAAGGCCAAACATTAAATATGCTTATGGAAGTGTCATGTGTATGACACTTAAATGGCCACCTTCCATGCCAAGTTATAAGTCAGTTAATGTATTTCAAAGGGGCTACCACGTTTTTGCTTTAGTCTTTATCCAAAGACATCAATTAATCCACCACTAATCAATTACCCACATAATTAACCAATTACCCACATAATTAAGAATTATTTTCACATACTTAAAATACTACCTACTCTTCACATACCTTATACACCTTACTATCATGGTCCCGTGGTACCTTGTATGGCATTAGGCCTTATATACTGAGTATTTTAGCTCGGACGGAATTTTACCTTAAAATGTCAAACTTGGCGTAACTCATTTTCTTCCACTCAATCACCCTTTCACCTTCAAGGATTTACTTATCACTGGTTTGAAGTAGCATAATACTTATAATCCAAAAATAATTTCATTCCCGAACTTACGTCAATTATCTTACGATGAAACTTTAACGTACAAAAATGCGGGATATAACATCTCATTCCCGAGCTTTTATCAATTTACTTATAGTGTACTTTCATGTACGAAAATATGGGGTGTAACAACATTCCCCCCTTGGAACATTCGTCCTAGAATGTTGATTGATGCCCTTATCATTTTCATAACCTATAGCTCTTGCGAACACTTTAGTACTCTCCTTGTCATCAAGGCAACTATTAGGAGAATAACTCCAATGGCATGGGCATTCCCCTCTTTAGGCCTCTTTCCCTCACCATCACTTTTGGTCAGAATCTTTCCAATCTTGTTACTGTTGCTACCTTTTATCACGCAGCCTATAAGACTCTGACTTTGTAAGTGCGTCTATATGACTCTTTTTTGCTTTTTCCTCCAGCTTCCAGCCAATCTCTAGGCCTCACATTGTAAATATATACAAATCTTGATAAAATGTCCCTCTGGGCATCTATAGGTATACTGAAGTTCTTTGCTCCATACTTTGTTGAACTTATGAATATTGCTATATATCAATTCATAGACCCGGTTATTCATTCGTATGACTTTACTGCATATAAGTAGGTCATAATATACCATAATTCTTACTTCGATTTGTCGTTATTGAGGTTTGCTACCAAACTCTAGATTACTCTCGTTTGCTTATCCTATAGGTATAAATCTCAGTCCTTTAACGCTTATAATATCATGTCATACTTTGTAAATATTATCCATCCATTGTTGATTCACCTCAATATTTATCTACAATTTACCACTGATAACTTAAAACTTCTTATGTAATCACTAGGGCTCACGTCTCATCGGGAAAAATCTGAAATGATTAGACTGATCCATCTGTTTTCATAACCGTATTTCATATGTAATTCATCGTGCGTGGGTATTTTAATCTTGTACAATTCATGGAATCCCTTTCTTTTCTACTTCAAATCATAACAAAGGCCCAAACATCATTCTTTATCTATCACAATTACACCCTTATTCTACTACCAGGGCAGTATTCTATCTCTTCTAAATGCTACTAGTTTTAGACTCTTTGAGTTCATTCAGGCTATACAGAACTTTCTATAACTTAGATAAACAAATAGCTCTCATGTTTTCATTGTCTTAATCCTGAGGACTTATTCATTCTCATCACCTTCTCACTTGCCCTTTCTTATCCTTGCTCCTATCTTCTAGAACCTTTTCGCTTCGCCATACAATAGCTTGCGATCTGCACATATCTATTTATACAACTCGCAACCTTCGTTCAACTTGCTTGTACTATATATTCCCTTGCGTTATTCTGGAACATCAAGCGAGACATCACATCATTTTTATATCTTCTTTACTCTCGTAGCTGGACCTCTAGATACCTAGAAATCATCGACTATAAGATATGTCACTAACGATGCCGCTATTGTTCCTGGATACTGAATCCCCACGCTTCTAGATTTCTATCCACAATACAGACTATTCCCAACCTTCCGCATTTAAGTATCTCGTACGTTGTTCACTTTTACCTTACTTACCTTAAAATCTCACATCACATATTCTATCTCTTTCATGACCTCCCTTTCACATAGGTATAATTCATATCCACAACTTGAAGCTCTATTATAATACTTGCACCTCTGGTGCACACACAATCCGGTGGGAGCTTCATACTGACTTCTTATAAGGCTGGTACTTTTCTGACCGGCATTAACATAGAGCCGTTATAGAATATGGCTAACGTACTCTCTCTTGTATTTAAGAGTGATCCTGGAATGTTCTCAATCACGAGGTCTAAAATTTTCTTGGTCTAATAATCAAACTCCTTATCTATGAATTGATGTAACTCTTAAGTTTCCTCTTCCTTCTGATCAGCCTTCATGTAGGCTTAAACTATCTTGCGATATGCGGATCCTGGGATTAGTTATTACTTTAGCCTTTCATGGGCGCTATGGACTATCCATGACACAATCTTCTAACAATTCAATCCTTTGTCTATGCCCTGGGCTCAATTCTTTCTTTTACTTATACCGGAGTCTTCTATGACTGTATGATTGTCACATATATGCTGCATGGATAATACTCCGAAATCTTTCATGCATTCATAACGTAACTCACTCTGGATCACTGATCTAATAATTCCTTTCGTTGCTTCTCCAATTTTTTTAAATGTAAGCAATTACTTTTCCTAGTCATTTTCCCACTTATTGCATGTATACTTGGCTTATCTTATTTCCCACGCATGTCAAAAATTTCGTGCAACTCATATAATCTCGAATATTACTTTTGATTTTTCTTCCCGTTTCTTAGCCACGGTAGGTACCACTTCCTTATGGAGAGCATACAATGTTAATGTGAGACTGTTGTTACAAGACCATTTCCTCCTTAGGTTACCGATCTTAGGTTGAAGCATTATTCTTTATTTCCTTAGCTAGTCTTTCATTGTAGTATTTAGGGAGGATCTTTTGATTCTTGTAAAGCTGTGAGCTTATCACATCGTATACCCGATAAAATTGTTGATGTCCTTCCTCGCCTATAATTACCCGTAGTTACCTACCTCCATGCCCTTGTACTTGTAGGGTTGCTTGTGAACTGATATTTTGACTGTCTTCCCAGTGGGACACTCTTTTATTTCCGTAACACTCATACGGTACCTTTAGTACCCAACACCTATCTGAATATTTCTTAAGGATCAGGATGTCGTATCTGCGAGACTGAATTCCCATGTTGGGGTTCACTATGTTCATCTTGCGCAATCTGTTGATTAAACTGTGTCCTCTTGTTTAGCCATAACTAGTCTCTTCCTGGATTAACTACTAATTACTCGTTGGCCCATCCTCATACCAATATTTCGCGTAATCTCTTTTGGGTTATTTCCTTTGCATTAACTTACGTCTCGCACTGGCTCCTTATTTATCAATAACATCTCGGTCAGGGACCCTTACTTCCTTTCCTTGACGCCATGTTTGCATAATATTCTAGAATCGTAGCATATCTGTAGGCTTTGAATAAGTGCAATATCATCGCTCTTCGCATTCTTCCCTTACCATTCCATAATTACTAAAACCGCTTAATTCCGACTTAATACCACATCATTCCATATTCCCCCCTTTAGGGGAGCACTAAGATTTAGTGTTAAGATGATCTACGTATAGATGTTTTATCTTCTCATATATGGCATAGTTTCACATCATCGATGATCCTTACTCACCTTGCAGTAATCCTTCTGTACCAAGGATAACAAAATTCCTCGCTCGCGAGGGTGACACTTAGTGTAACTGGCACATACATTCCCTTAAGCTTAACTTTACTCATCTTGCTTACTTTGGGGAAGCGTCTTTCTGAATGACCTTTAAAGGGTATTCTTCTGTCATCTATTCTATTACCGTCGGGACGCAATCTCTGAAATTCTCATGATGTCGACTATTACTTAATCCCTAGTTCGTGCTTAGTTTATCTTGTTCATCAGTCCATGCTGATTTCTTATTGATCTGGGTCTAACATTTTCTTTTGGTAGTCGCGTTGGAGTCACGAACTTATTTCTTGAAATAATGATATGACTTTATGGCCTATACTCTTTTGTTGTCTCAAGGCATGTTACCTCTCGTATTTTCCTTAACTTGAGTATAGACTCAGTAATACTGTCATCTTTTTGATCTACCATGTATCACATATTACTCATAATGCTTCATTAACTCTCTTCTTATTTCCCGCTAACATTTATGTTTTTTACTTTATTCAAAAAACTTCAACAAGACATTATTTGCTTATCTGACTCTTCGGGTTGCCTAACATTCCCATTCCACTAGGGACGGGAGCCACACTAAGGTAATGTACATCCCTTCAAGGCTTCCAATGCCTATCTTTGTAGTACTTATATCTAGTTGTACTATTTTAGAGTGCATCATCTGGGTGTCTCATAAGGAGATCTATTACCATATTTGCAATACCCTTTGAAAATGTCAACTAACACAAACAATCCATTCACCATTTTGGGTCACTCTAACCCCAGCCGGATCCTGATATCACATCCTTCTCTTAAACTACACTTGTCAGCCCCTAGAGGGCATATCTGAAATGGGTGTGATCAATTGTATATACCTATATTATTGTTGAAGGTGAATCAAAAGGCTTATATTTCTCTGCCTGAATTGTGAATACTGATAATCTTCATTAATTGGGAACCTCGTACACTTCTTCATTTTTCTTCTTCTACTTGTTGAAACTTGTATCTATCTTCTGGATCTCTCATCGCCTTTCACCATAGGGGTGGATAGATATTCTTGCCTTAAGGCTCCTTATCAAGAGGCTTTCATATCTTAGTACACCCACGATCTACTGAATACCTTATATTTATCCATCATAAGCATGATGCAAAAATTGAGTTCCCCTGACTAAACTCTTCCACATCTATATCTCTTACCAACCATCTTTCTAGATGTAGGCATCGTCGTATTATGAATAAGATAGAGTTTAGAAAATTGAGTTCTTACAACTGAGCTCTACCACACGATCTAGAGTAAGAAGAAACAGTGACAGTCCTAAATGCCCTGTAGCCTCATGCTTATAAGTGTGCTGTACAACACACCCATAAATAAGACTCTACTAGACACGGCTTGTAGACTCCCTAAGATAGAACTGCTCTGATACCACTTTTGTCACGACCCAAACCGATGGTCCGTGACTGGAACCCGGTACCTCACTTAACCGAGTACAATTATAATGTATCTTTCTTATTACATCATCATATACACATGACATACGGTCCTAATAGGCCGACAAGGCGGTACAATCTTTCACGTATACGACATATGTCTACAAGGCTCTAAAAGTATATAAATGTCATAAAGGTCGGGATAGGGCCCCGTCATTCTAATCAGTACATGTTCTAATCATACTGACCACATAAGAAACTCCGCAATAAATGGAGTGCACCAACATCTTCTGCTGAGATGATCGCCTACTTGGAGGACTCTCGACCTGTCTATCGAGACCTACGGACATGAAATGCAGCATCCCCAGGCAAACGGTACATCAGTACAAATAATGTACCCAGTATGTAAGGAATGAAATTCACTAAATATTAGACATGAGAGAGGCACGGAGTAAAAGACTCGACATGTACGTCTGCATAGCTCTGGGAATCATTTTATTTTTATAATGTCATGCATATGCGTATAAATGTCATACCAGGTATTGGTATATGCATTCATAACATCATCAAGCCTCTGAGGAAATCCTATCATATCATTTCGGTCACTGTGGGCAAATCATCAACGCATACCAGTTGATCAGGTGGTGGTGCGTATATAACCTTGTAACCGTTTGCCATATCTCATATATATATATATTATACATATATATGCGTATATAATGCCATCTGGTTGTGGGTCAATGTACATGTATAAATAAATGCAATGCATGAGAAGTACGTCATTAAAATCTTTTGGAGTGTCATAAGACCATTATGACTTTCATTAATATCATGGAATAAACTTTATCCACTTACGTATTTTCTAAGACCCATGAACAGATGATAGAATAATATGACACATGGGTAATCAAGAACATAAGCATCTCTAGTATTTCCATGAATAGAGTCATTTATGGAAACTGTGCATTTGCTCGTTTCGTTTGAATCGTATAGATAATACCAAAAGAAAAGAAGGGATAGCCTTAACATACCTAGAGTAGGGGAAAATACGGATGATATTCTTGGAAAAGGTTGCTCCTTACTCCTTTAGAATCGCAAAATTTCACGTTGCTACGGTGCTAAGAAATCTCATTGAAATTGTTTTGTATCGAGAGTATTGTTCGTTGAAGCCAACATAATTATGGGAATTGTTCTTGCTGGATTTGAGATTAACTTGGAATTTTGGAAGAAAGCTATATTATCCCTTTGATTATCTCAAGGCCAAACTTTAAATATGCTTACGGAAGTGTCATGTGTATGACATTTAAATGGACACCTTTCATGCCAAGTTATGAGTCACTTAATGTATTTCTAAGGGGCTGCCACTTTTTTGCTTTAATCTTTATCCAAAGACTTCAATTAATTCACCACTAATTATTAATTATTTAGGTAATGTCTCATTACCCAATAATTAATCAATTACCCACGTGATTAAGAATTATTTTTACTTACTTAAAATACTACTCACTCTTCACATACCTTATACACCTTACTATCATGGTGTTGTGGTACCTTGTATGGCATTAGTCCATAAAAAATGAGTATTTTAGCTTGGGCCGAATTTTACCTTAAAATGTCAAACTTGACGAAACAACCAAAACTTGGAATAGAAATAAGGAATGGCATGTAATAACACGGAAAATCAACCAAAACTTGTAAAAATACAAAATGAGAATATTTAAGGAAAGCAATGATATGTTCAAATCACCAACCCATTCCAACACAAGAATAACAACAAGAATCACCCTGAAGCCCCACATACCAAAATCACAAATGACCCGTATGGCGCAACGTGAGCTTAACATTTCAAACAATTTTCCCTGTGTAGCTTCACGCGCATAAGCCCCCTTGTCTCGTATGTGTGCATCACAATAAATAATAAACCTTACTTGCAACACGTGCCTATGCCCCTTAGGTGTGTATATTGATGTGCATACAATGAGATGTGCATGTGGCTATACAACACGCGCCTATGCCCCATAAAAGTTCACCACGGATTTAATTTTTAATGGTGCCAAGGTAAGCTAATATGCCACGAACCAGATTTTTGGATTGTGCAATGCATCACAAAGTTGGTAGAAGAATTTGTAGAAAAAGACAATTTTGTGGTCTATTATGCTATAGCGGATCTGTTCCACTGACCACAGAATCACCATGGAATAAATCAGAAGAAACTATTATTTGAAAACCATTTTGTGGCCATTCTGCTGGCCGCATAGCCATTATGCTGTCGTAAAATTTCATTACGGAATTCACGAGAAAAAATCATAATTTGAAAATCATTTTGTGGCAATTCTGCTAGCCGCCTAACCATTCTGCTACAATGAAATGGCATCGCATAATTGACATACCTTTTTGTGGTCATTCTACTAGCAACATATTTGTTCTGCAACCGTAGAATTGCAACACATAATTGACATCGAGGGGTTAATTTTGGAAATTTTCTTATCCGACCCTATTTTGATATAAGGCATTCGGGGATCATTTTATAAGATATAACTTGTTGTTTTAGAGTAAGTGTATCAATTTAGAGAGAGAGGGATAATCTCTATCAAATTATACTCTCCAATTCTTGCACAAACCTTGGGAATTCAAGAGGGAAACTCACAAGAACTTCTACTTACAATGTAAGACTTCTTCCCTATATTTTATGCAAAGTTTAATAATGGGTTTAAGTAGGATGTTATCATGGTAGGTATTGTGGGATGGTGACCGAAATCCATACGCCCTCAAAATGTGAATTTGGTGGGTTTGAAGAAAATGATTGGGCATGCATGTGAATAATGATGGTTGATGGGTGTTGTAGGGATATTATATATTGGTTAGCTTCTTGAAAATTCATGGTGAGGGTAGAGGAATTTCTATTATGGGACCTTGTAATCGATTTCGCATATTAGGTGTTTGATGAAATATCAAAATGGGCTAAATCTAAGAACACATTCCTAAGTATGGTTAAATTTGGTTATGTTTCTATAGATTGAGATTGCTATGAGTATTGGGACGTTATGGTAATCTAAGAAAAGCTCAAGAAAGTTATGTTGGCTTAACTCCTCTCTTAGAAATCGAATTCCATGTTGTTCCCCTAAGTTTCAAGTATGGTTGGCCTAGGTTCCGAATTCCCATGTTCCAAGTTGTTCCTAATAAATTCGATTATCATAAGTAAGCAAAGTGTTGAAAGATGTATGTACTTAAAGCGTGTTCCAAATTACTGCTATCTCATCATAATCTCCTTCGTAAATCTATTCAAGTATGGTTTAGGTATTAAAGTGTTATAACTTCAATTCATGTTTGAAAAGAAATTTCTTTATGCTTAACTTGGAAAGAAAACCCAATGTGCTTAAGATTCTTATAGTGAATATACGTATCAAATCTCTATTTCCAAATGCCCTTATTGTTGATAAACAGTGACGATGTTTGGAAGTGAAAGAAGTGAGAGTGAGATATAAAATGTGGCCATGGTTGTTGTAACTAGAGCGTGTGATTTGAATTTATGTTTATATTGTAAATCACCATGATCTCCTTTGTAAATGTTTTCAATGTGTTTTGAGTTCTTCTTTACCCATGAGATGATACTGTGAATTGCCTTTTTAGAGAAGTATTTCAAAAATAAATGGTGTATTACTCGTTTATGATTTTAACTTGTACTTCGATTGCCAGTCATTGTGCTCCATGTTTTGAAAAGAAATCCATTGTGTTTAAATCCTTCGTTACTAATGAACTTAAAGTTATGACCTCCGTAATATTCCACATGTTTATGTTTATAATGATGATCCTTGAAAGTAAAGAAATGAAAGTGTGAAATATCAGATACGGTCATCATGCCATGAATGAAGAATCATATGTATGGCCAAAAGAGCCAATGAGAAAATGATGTTGTGGGTGATTGAAAGTACTAATGAAGTGATATATGGTGTGAAAGGTTATATGGTGAATGTATTTGTATTTTGTTTTCTTTTGTGTGCAAAACAAAATACTTTTGGGAGTATCATAAGCGAGCTGAGGATGGGTGGGTTATAAGGCCCACACCCGAAACTACACATGCTGGTGTAGGAGTGGATTGTGATTATTCCCCTTAATTGGGATGAGATTGATGTGTTGAGATCATTCCCCTTGATTGGGATGATAATGTTAATATCCTTAGATTGGAAGACGACATGCACAGTATATGTGGGAAGGCGGCCAAGCCGATCGGGTGGAGATCGGATGCCATATCACGCGTATGGTGGTACCCACTCTTGGTAACGTTTTTTTTTTGCATCACTTGTTAATTCACATTGTTCGGGGAGAGATGGTCTAGCCTATCGACCGTGATCATAATCCGTGCAAAAATCACGATGGTATATTGGTGCTAATGATCTCCCAACGAAAAATAATATTATTTTCGTATTTTGAAAATTATTATATTTTAACTTGGCATTTGGATAATATTGATTTTCACTTGTTGCTTCCATGATTTCCCCTTTCTTATATTGGCATTCTATTTCAAAAGAGTACATTTAGCTTCACATACAAGTACTTTTCCACATGTACTAACGTCCCTTTTGTCGGGGGTGCTGCATCTTTAATGGATGCAGGTAGTTCATCAAATAGCCATCTTTGATCCTCATTAGCAGTTACCCTCTACTCAACAGGTTTTGGTGAGACCTATTCTGTTCCAGGCCTTAGGTCACTTGACATTGTAGATTGTGTTTTGAGGTATCGCTTCAGCCTTGTCGCAGGAACTTCTATACTACTCTTCAGTTATACTTAGAGCTTCGTAGACATGTTTTGGGTGGTGTTCTATGTTAGGTAATGAATTAGAAGTGTTGGTATTTGTCAAACATGCTTTTCCTTCATAACTTTGAACTTGTAATATTTTGGAAACTGTAAATGAAGCTCCTTTGAGTAATGGAAAAAGAATGTGAAACACTTTCCTCTTCTCATGTCTATCTCTTGTTATCAATTCTCATATTGTGGTATCACTTTTCATATGTAAGGTTGGGTAGACAGAATATAGTAGGCTTGCTTGAATATGGTATATCAGTTTAGCGTCGGTCGCGCTCCCCGAGGTAGGGGTGTGACAAGCTTGGTATAAGAGTCTAAGATTTTAAAGTGTCCTAGGATGTATCGTATCCATCTCGTGTAGAGTCCTTTTTATCGGTGTGTTGTCGACCACATCTATAATTAGGAGGCTACTCGGACATTTAGGAATGTCACCCTTCATTGATACTCTAATATCATGTTATAGATCTCCAGATAGGAAGTTAATTTCCTCGTCATTTTTCCTTTTTCATATGGTTAATCCACAAGTTTGAAGCAACATTGAAGGGGTGACCCCGCCATTGAATCTGGGGGAGATTGAACAAGAGATTGTTTGGAGAATGGGTCGATCTGTTGAGGGATTGGAAGCACTAGTTGGTAGGGGAAGTTCCCTTGTTCCTATCAATGTTACCGCGCTAAAAGAGGGTTGTTGGTACCAATAAGCCGGAATGTTCGATTTGTAAGAAGCGCCACTTGGGGACATATTGGATGTCTCTTGAAATATGTTATGGTTGTGGGTAGAGGGGCACACCTAGAACAAATGCCCTTGGTTGGGTACACCTAGCCATGTCTGCCCGATATGCGGGAGGCAATATTTGGCGTTATATTGTGTGTATGATTAGGAGCGTGTTAGGGGTGGCAGGCTTGGGCAATTCTAAAGGCCCACACAACAAACTAGTATAGAGATGGGTTATCCCGCCATGGGGGCCTGGAGGAAGGCTAGAGGGAATGCTTATGATGTATGCAGGAAGGGTGAAAATCAGGTGATGGGGCGAGTCAGTTTAGCGGACCTCATCCCCATTGCGAGAAGTGTAGGAGATGTCATTCGGGGGTATATAGCTATGGTACCAATGTATGTTTGTGGAGTCGAGGGGCATCAGTTAAGGCACTGCCCCGTCAACCTAAAGTCACCAAGTAAGTCACTCCTTGCTAAATCATTCTGAACACCACATACTTTTCCTGGATATATATGTGCATGTGTATTGAAGATCCTACATAAATATGGTCTTAACAAGACACAAAATCACAAAACACCGCATGTACCTACTAACACACCCCGACCTCGGGGAACATGACTGGCGCTCAACCAAGATAACCCGATCAAGCAAGCATATACAATACCATCTATCCAAACTCACCCATGAATAAAGAGATGACATGTGTAACGACCCGAATAGTCATTTCGAGAGTTGTAATCACGTTCCCCCATTTACTGCTCCATTTATGCTTTATAGTTGTTATAGACTTATCTGGTTAGTTGGTTTGGGTCCGGAGTGAATTTAGTGTAAATTAGACACTTAGTCTCTTAAATGGAAAGCTTGAGTTGGAAAAGTCGACCGGATGTTGATCTATGTGTAAATGACCCTGGATTCGAATTCTGATGATTACAGTAGCTCCGTATGGTGATTTTGGACTTAGGAGCATGTCCGAATAATTATTTGGAGGTTCGTAGTGGGATTAGGCTTGAAATGGTGAAAGTCAAATTTTTGTAAAGTTTGACCGATGGTTGACTTTTTTATATCGAGACCAGATTCCGATTCCGGAAGTTGCACTAGGTTTGTGGGTGCATTTATGACTTGTGTGCAAAATCTGAGGTCAATCGGACATGATTTGATAGGTTTCAGCTTCGTTTGTAGAATTTGGAAATTTTGAAGTTTCTTAAGCCTGAATCCATGTGTAATTCGTGTTTTCGATGTTATAAAACTTTTTGGTATGTTTAGTTGAGGTTCTGGGGGGCCTCGGGTTGATTTCAGGTGGTTAACGGACTTGGAATGTGATTTGAGAAGCTGCTGAAGTCTGAGATCTGCTGGTGTGACCGCACCTGCGGAGAGGGGACCGTAGATGCGATGCTGCAGGTGCGACAGGTTGAGCGCAGGTGCGGAAGGTTGAGCGTAGGTGCGGAAAGGGTGGAGACTAGCAGGGGTCGTAGGTGCGATCATTTCTCCACACCTGCGATAGCGCAGATGCGGATCATGGGTCGCAGGAGCAGAGGTAGCCAGAGTTAGTCATTTTCGCAGGTGCGCCCAGATTTTTCACACCAGCGGGTGCATGTGCGAGCCCAGGCTCTACAGGTGTGGAAGTGCCTGGGCAGAATCTATATTAGCGGGGTCCGATATTTTCGGCTTCATTTCATCATTTTGAGCTTGGATTTTATAGAGTTTAAGAGGGATTTTCAAGTGGAATTCTTGAGGTAAGTTCCTTGTCTTCATTTTTCTTCAATAATTATGTTTGCCCACTGATTCTCCACCTATATGGTGTGTTTTTGAGGTGTAAATTGGGGATTTGAGGCTAGAGATTTGGAGAGTTGGTTTTGAGGATTTGAATGACCCATTTGTGTAGGATTTTGATGAATTTGGTATGGTTGGGCTCGTGAGCGAATGATCTTTTGGCCGATTTTGGATTTTGGCTATAATTTCATATTTTTCTTGTGGAATTAATTCCTTTAGAGTATATTAATTGTATTGAACTGCTTGTGTCTAGATTCGGAACGTTTGGAAACAGATTTGAGAGGCAAGGGCATTTCGGAGTAGAATTTAGCACGGATTGAGGTGAGTAACACTTTCAAACTTGGTTCTGAGGGTTCGAAACCCCGAATTATGTGTTATGTGACTGGTATTAAGGTGCCGCACATGCTAAGTGACGGGCGTGCACCGTGAGAATTGTGACTTGGTTGACTCCATGGCACCGTATAATGGTTTTATCTTGTTGATATCCGTGTTTTCATCTCGTGACAAAGTAATTGAACTGTCACTCATGCTAGATATCATGTCCAGGCTTTATGTCGGTACTGTTGGGACCTATAGTGGTCATTTCTTGTTGTTTTCTTGCTAATTTCATTGATATTTGATACTCAGTCATGTTTGTTCATTTCATATTTCATCGCAGTCTTTGATGTTATTTATTGATGCATCATATTATTGTTTTCGGGCTAGTATCATGACATTGTGAGCCTGTGAGAGAGAGGCTGGAGAGATTGATGATTGATTGAGGCCGAGTGCCTGATTATGAGTTGCATTTATGGGATCGGGATGCATGCCGTAGTGGTTATACTAATTTATTATAGCGCTTGTGCAGAAGAAGCCCCTCCGGAGTCTGCACACACCCCCAGTGAGCGCGGTTGATACTAAATGGAGATGGATATTCTCCACAGGGCTAGATTGGCCTTCTTCGGTACTGGGTGACTTAGTCAGTGATGTATATGTTATAGGATAGATCTTCCCTGGGCCATACTGCCATTTACAGTATCGAGTGGTTGATTATTTAAGAGTGTGAACTTGGAGATGGATCTTCTCCACAGGGCTGAATTGGCCTTCCTCGGTACTGGGTGACTTATATTTAGTGATGTATATGTTCTGAGATGGAACTTTCCTGTGCCGTATGGTCCATATACAGTACCGAGTGGTTGAGTATTCGAGAGTGTGAGCACATGAGGCTGTCAGTATGGTGCATTGCATACAACATTGCATTGGCATGGTAGAGGTTTAGGAGTTATATTTCTTTTTTCATATCATTCAAATTGATCCATTTTACTATTTTTAGATATCTACCGAACTGTGCACAGTTATTTTTTGTATTGAACTGTGCCAGTTGAGTTCGTCACTACTTTCAGCCCATAGTTTGGGTTTGTTACTCACTGAGTTGGTTGTACTCACGCTACACCCTTCACCATGTGTGTAGATGTAAGTACTTCTGGTTACGGCGGCTGTTGATTGAGGAGACAGGATCTCGGAGACTATCGAGGTAATTGCATGTCATTCACAGGCCTTGACTCTCCTTCATTATATTTATCTGTACTTCCATTTTTACTTCTTAGACATTGTAGTAGACTGTATTCTGACATGGATACTCATGTACTCGGTGACACCTTCGTTTTGGTATAGATTGTGTTGTGTTGCTGGTTTATTTTGGTTTATAAAAGGGTTTTCGTAAATATTAAATTGCTTCTGCCTACATTTTAAAGCTTTTACTGTGTTGTGATAGTTGGGTAGCGGCTTACCTAGTTTCAAAATAAGCGCTATCACGACGATTGGTTTTTGGGTCGTGACAAGTTGGTATTAGAGCCTTGGTTACATAGGTCTCACGAGTCATGAGCAGGTTTAGTAAAGTCTTGCGGATCATTACGGAGACGTCTGTACTTATCTTCTAGAGGCTACCGAACCCTTAGGAAAAATTTCACTTTCTTGTACTCTAGTGCAAATTTGTTGATTCCAGAAACTGAATTTTTGTTAGTCTATTCTCTCACAGATTGTGAGGATACGTACTACTGGGCAGGATGGACAGCCACCAGTACCACCAGCTAGGGCCGCGAGAAGCCGAGGTTGCGGTAGGGGCATATGTATAGCTAGGGAAGCATTTATAGACCTACCAGTCTCTCCAGCTCAGCCACCAGTTGTGCCCATTGTGATTCCAGGCCTTCAAAAGACTTTAGCCCAGATATTGACAATGGACCGCTGTAAGAAAGGGATTCAGACATTTTGAGGGTTGTAATTTGTTACTACAAATATGGTTGCTGGAGCATTTTCAAAGAGGACAGTACCATCAGGAATTTCTGTGGCGACTATGGAATGACCACATAGCCTTTCACCATCCAAAAAGAATGACTTTCATCCCAGACAGGTTTGCACAACCGGAAAACGCCGTGGATTGGGTACACTTCTTTAGCAATTTGACTGATGACAAGGTCCATTGGATGTTCGAGTGGTTCCCTACTAGCAAGTTCATCATCAAGTCCAGGGATGTTCCTCACTTAGTGCTGATCGGGTTGAGGGGTATCTATCCTTATGCTCCTATCAGGGTCATAAGACAGGCTAGGAGAAGACAAGTCGTACCGCGAGTTTCTAAGATGGTTCACTACAAAGCAGACTTTCAGGGTGGTTCCATTCCATTCAAGTGTGAGGCCTAACACATGTGGCATCTGAAGATTATTGTGAAAAAGGATACCATCGAACCAGATCAGTACCACGCCGGTCATGTGTATTTCTACCTATCATAGTTGGATGATGACATAGCAGGAGAAGTCGAGCCAGGGATCGATCGAGGAAATAGGGTCATAGACGATGCTGCTGAAGCACAAGTAAAATACAAGAGGTTGCACAAGAGAATACTTGAGTCTGAAGCCAGACATTTGGAACAACACAAGATAGACATGGAATCAATCAATGAATGGAGGGAAGTTGCTACAAAATCAACAGAGAGGTTGGAGTACTTAGAGCAGGGTTTGATGGAAGTTGAAGGGAAGATAAGGAAAAGGATCGTGGATTGTCAGAATGTAGAGGGCAACGAAGGAGGACACCTAGCTGCTGGACATGTATCTGCTGCTGGACATGCGCGACCTGGGGAATCTGATCAATGGTGACAAGAAGGCCAAGCTTGGAGAGGGTCCCTCCGGGACCAAATAGAATAGAATTGTTGTTTATTTACTTTTCTAGAGTCGTTTTAGAAATTGATTGTAATAAGGCAAATACAACTAGCAACTCTTTTAATTATTTTCATTTTAGGGGGGTTTGATCTATTTATTACATTAATGAAATGAGGCAGTTATCGGCATCAAGTTTCTCCAAATCTATGTGTCGCTAGGTCTACCTCAGGCACAATGAGGTCCTCAAAATTAGGACGCGAATTTATAATTCCGCAATACATGTTTAAATACTACAAATATCCTTCCAAAATCCCCTACTGACTTGTTTACCTTTTTGCTTTTCTTTATTTTGATTATTCCCATCCCCTAAGGTTGGTTCTTGCATACTGGCATCATCAGCGTATCATACCAGATCCAGAGGCCCTCCACCTCCTCCTCCTCCGAGTGATCCTAAAATTAAGGTAAAGGCTAAGATGGATGACATGAGTGGTATTAGGAAAGATAACGCTGCGCATACGGAAAATGTTGAAACTTCAGATGGTCGGAGTACTTCGGCACAGAATGATTTGGTTCTACGGTTGGAGCAGAAAATACTAGAATTGTAAGGGGAACTTGAGCAGGTCCGCAACTTGGCAAACCTCTCCCTCGCCTTAAACGTCCCGAATATTGACCAACAGAATGCCCAAAACCCAACACCTCCTCAAAACACACCAAACAAACATCCACAAAATCCTCCTGCAACTCATCAATACGCCACACCTCCTCAAAATCCTAACCCTCCACCAGTGCTAACTCCTCCACAATACCAACATCTTCCGACTCAGTATCCACAAGCTACTACCTACCATACTCCTAAAAATACACCGCAATCTACCCCCGATCCGCAGAACTCAACCAATGATCATCATTACACCCAAATCCCCGGTATCCACCAAAGTAACCCCATATATGTAGAAACCCTACCTCACCCCACTCAACAAACCCCATACATATCAGAATCCGCCGAGAAGGACCTGCTCATCAAGAATATGGCAGAGGAACTTAAGAAGCTCACAAGCTGAGTCCAGGGTGTCGAAGGGGGTAAAGGCATTGAGGGTTTGAATTATGGAGATATGTGTATTCAACAAGACGTAGAACTGCCGGAGGGTTACAAACCTCCTAAGTTCAAGATGTTTGATGGAACAGGTGACCCAAAGGTATATCTAAGGACATACTATGACAATCTCATAGGAGTTGGAAAAGATGAAAGGATTCGCATGAAACTATTCATGAGAAGCCTCACTAGAGACGCCCTATCGTTGTATATCAGCCAAAATCCAAAGAAGTGGGTTAGCTGGGTAAGCATGGTATCGGATTTCATGGATGGGTTCAGGTTTAATACGGAGAATGCGCCAGATGTCTTCTATATCCAGAATCTCAAGAAGAAGCCAACAGAGACTTTCTGCGGGTATGCTACTCGATGAAGATCGGAAGCTGTGAAAGTAAGGCTGGCATTGGAAGAAGATCAGATGAACAAGTTCTTCGTTCAGGCCCAGGATCCACAATACTACAAAAGGTTAATGGTTATCGAGAATTACAAATTCTCCGACATCATCAAATTGGGGGAAAGGATTGAAGAAGGGATCAAGAGCGGAATGGTAACTAATTTTGAGGCATTACAGTCACGGGATATATCCAAGAAGAAAGAAGTAGGGGCCGTGATGGTAGCCCAAGGTCCAAAACCTCCTCTTACATACCAAACACCTCCACCCACATATCAGCCTTCACCTCCCAGATATCCACAACCTGCCACTACCTACCACACTTATTACACCTAGCCAGCATATTATCACTCACCGCCAGCCCGCCAAAACTATCAGAAACCCAAACCAAATTTCGACCGCAGGCCACCTAGACAATACACCCCTATTGCTGAACCCATCGATCAATTATATGAGAGACTGAAAGTTTCTGGATATTTCACCCCTATTCCCGTTGTTGCCATGGAAAACTCCTCTTAATGGGTCAATCCAAACAAAACATGTGCCTACCACTCCGGCATGAAAAGTCATACCATTGATGAATGTCGCACCCCAAAAGACAAGATCCAGACACTAATCGATACCAAGGTTATACAAGCAAAGGAGGATGCACCTAACATCCGCAACAATCCCCTCCCGGATCATAGGGGTGAGGGAGTAAATGTGATAGATACTGATGAAGAATGGGACCCAAAAGGGTCGATTGGGCTTATTCGAGAAGGGGATGACCCAAAGAAACATGCGGTCACTCTTACTCCTATTTTGGTACAGATACAGCCACCAGTTGAAGTTGAAGTAGCCGCACCAACCCTGTTCGAGGTGGAAAAAACACCTGCAGCTGTACCTTCTCCATTTGAAGTAGAAGTAACCACACCCTTCATTGTGACGGTAGCATCCACACATCCCTTTAAATCCAATGTTGTACCTTGGGACTATGTTGCAGAAGCCAGGAGGAAAGGAAACGCAAAAATGGAAGAATTTGGTGCAGCACAAGGGATGACCAGGACTGGTAGAATTTATACACCTGAGAATTTGGGAGGAACGAGTAGAGAATCTGCTTCCAAGCAACCCATCATCAAAACTGACCCAGATGATCTTTGGAGAAAGGTGCAAGCGAGAGAATATTTTATGGTAGACCATCTGAACAAAACTCCTGCTCAGATATCCATCCTATCATTACTGCAGAATTCTGAGGCACATAGGAATGCCTTGATGAAGGTATTGAATGAAGCTTACGTACCTAACAATATCACCAGTGGGGAGATGGCTAACATGGTAGGGCAAGTACTGGAGAGCCACAAGATCACCTTTCATGAAGACGAACTGCCACCAGAGGGATTAAGCCACAACAGGGCGATGCACATCGCGGTACAATGCGAGGATAAATTCATTGCCAGGGTTTTGATAGATGGAGGGTCCAGTCTCAACATCTATCTGCTGACTACTCTGAAAAGGTTGGGTAAAGGTTTGCATGAAATACGAGCAGGGACTATGAATGTGAAGGAGTTCGATGGTCTCAAAGGGCCACAATTGGGGAAACCAATCTATGCTTGCAGATAGGCCCAGCTTGGTTTGATGTTGAATTCCAAGTGCTAGACATATCTGCCTCATACAATCTGCTGTTGGGACGACCTTGGATACATGCCGTCGGGGCCGTGGCTTCTACTTTGCACCACGCTGTAAAGTTCGAATGGAATCATCAAGAGGTGATCATTCATGGAGACGGGAGTAATCCCATTTATACCAACCAAATTGTTCCGGTCGTGGAAAATAGAAGGAAGTTAGGTGGGGAGACTTATCATCGTATTGAGCGCGTCAATGCAATTAAGAAAGACAAGTGGTGGAGCATCAAAATAGAAAGCATACTAGTGTGGGCAGGGTATGAACCCGGTAAAGGGCTCGAGAAGAACCTCCAAGGTATTACCAAACCGATACAGCTAAAACGTCACGACAAGACCTTTGGACTTAGATATCAGTACATCTGGCAGGAGTATGACGATTGGTCGCCACCATGGCATGGTCCTTATTACACTCTTGAGCAGCCGGTACCACATTTGAGCCAATCCTTTTATCAGGCCGACATAATGTGGGGATCTGAAGAAGATGAAGTTCTAGCTGGCTTAAGGAATCTGTTCTGGGAAGATGAAGACATGGATTGCAGTGTGATAGTTGAGGAGGAGGAGGAAAAAGGCCTCATCATCCAGATAGTGGAGAAGGGAGTTGTTCTTAGGAACTGGAATGCCACACCATCTAGGGCCCGACGAGTCCTGGGGTAGCATGGCTGCTATTGTCATTCATTTTGAAAACAATTCCTTTTGAGCATTTTTGTTTGAAACATTTTTTCTTTCCTTTTAGTATTTTGCTTTAGAAAACATTGTTTGAAGTCATTAAAATTTTCTTTGTTTGACGTTTCAATACATATCAACGGCTTGATATTTTATTATTATTATCTTTCATATCTTCTCTCTACAGCATTACTATTTCTTACCTTGATGAACCAACGACTGTGACATGTAATGAGACAACGTAACATAAGGATAGTGACTCGGAAGAGATAGAAGAAGAAGATGTGATACCTGAGGAAATCGTCAGAGATGTTGAGAATTTTGAGAACAAACCTAAGTCCAATCTGGACGAGACTGAGGTAGTCAACTTGGGAGATTCTAAAACCGTCAAAGAAACTCGCATAAGCATTCTCTTGTCACCATCAGAGAAGGAAGAGTACACACGTTTCTTAAGAGAGTATGAAGAAATTTTTACATGGTCATATGATGATATGACCAGACTGAGCATGTCCATAGTGGCTCACAAGCTACTTACCAATCCAATGTGTCCATCAGTAAAGCAGAAACTCAGAAAGTTCAAACCAGACATGAGTCTAAAAATCAAGGAAGAAGTGACCAAGCAGATCAAAGCTAAGGTCCTCAGGGTAGTTGAATATCCAACTTGGTTAGCCAATATTGTGCTGGTTCCGAAGAAAGATGGGAAAGTCAGGGTGTGTGTCGACTATCGGGATTTAAACAGAGCAAATCCCAAGGATGATTTCTCACTACCAAACATACACATGCTGATCGATAATTGCGCCAAGTATGAACTCCAATCCTTTGTTGATTGCTTTGCGGGTTATCATCAGATTTGGATGGATGAAGAAGACACGGAGAAAACAGCTTTCATCATGCCGTGGGGAGTGTACTGTTACAAAATGATGCCGTTTGGTTTAAAGAATGCTGGGGCCACCTACATGAGGGCCATGACAACCATTTTCCATGACATGATACACAAGGAGATAGAAGTATATATGGATGATGTCATCATCAAATCAAAGAGGGTCGCAGATCACATAGCAGATCCGAGAAAGTTCTTTGACTAGCTGCAGAAGTACAATCTGAAATTGAACCTCGCAAAATGTGCCTTTAGAGTTCCTGCCAAAAAATTGTTAGGGTTCATTGTCAGCCACCGAAGAATTGAGTTATACCCGTCAAAGGTCAAAGCTATCTAGGATTTACAACCACCAAAGAACAAGAAGGATGTGATGAGTTTCTTGGGACGTCTCAACTACATCAGTCACTTCATAGCACAATCAACTGTAATATGTGAACCAATTTTCAAAATGCTGAAGAAAGATGTCGCCACTAGCTGGAGTGAAGACTGTCAGAAGGCTTTTGACAAAATCAAGGAATACCTATCCATACCACCAGTCCTAGCCCCGCTAGAACCTGGTAGACCACTAGTACTCTACCTTTCCGTACTAGATGGGGCTTTCGGTTGTGTCTTGGGACAATATGATGAGACAGGGAGAAAAGAGCAGACCATATATTACCTGAGCAAGAAGTTCACACCCTATGAAGCACGGTACTCTCTACTAGAACACACTTGTTGTGCTCTAACATGGATAGCCCAGAAGTTGAGGCACTACTTTTGTTCTTATACCACATATCTCATATCGAGAATGGATCAACTGAAGTATATCTTTCAGAAGCCTATGCCTACAGGAAAGCTGGCTAAATGGAAAATATTGTTGAGTGAGTTTGACATCATTTATGTAACACAAAAGGCAGTCAAGGGACAGGCATTAGCAGATCATCTTGCAGAAAATCCTATAGGAGGAGAATACGAACCACTGAAAACGTATTTTCCTGATGAAGAAGTGTCTTTCGTAGGAGAAGATATTGGTGAATCCTATGACGGTTGGAGAATGTTTTTCGACGGAGATGCAAATTTCAAAGGAGTCGGTATCGAAGCCGTTTTGGTGTCAGAAACTGGTCAACATTATCCGGTGTCCGTAACACTCAGGTTTCCATGCACCAATAATATGGCGGAATATGAAGCCTGCATATTAGGACTCAATTTGGCTGTCGACATGAATATCCAGGAACTGCTGGTGATTGGTGATTCAGACCTGCTGGTGCACCAGGTACAAGGAGAATGGGCTACAAAGAACACCAAGATACTACCATATCTGCATCAAATACAAGAGATAATGAATAGGTTCACGAAGATAAAATTCCGACATGTCCCCAGAATCCATTCGCAGATGCACTGGCCACTTTGTCCTCTATGATACAACACCCAGACAAGAACTTCATCGATCCCATTCCAGTAAGAATCCATAATCGGCCAGTTTATTGTGCTCATGTTGAAGAAGAAACATATGGGAATCCATGGTTCCAGGATATCAGGGAATATTTGGCAAAAAGGAGAATGTCCAGAGCATGCAAACCACACTCAGAAACGCACACTTCGGAGGTTTTCTAACTATTTCTTCCAAAGCGAAGGAATTATGTATAGAAGAACTCCTGATCTGGGGCTATTATGGTATGTTGACGCCAAAGAAGCCTCCAAACTGCTTGAAGAGATACACGCCGGAACCTGCGGCCCACATATGAATTGTTTTGTCCTAGCCAAAAAGATACTCAGAGTCAGATACTTTTGGATGACTATGGAAACAGACTGCATCTGATATGTCCAGAAATGTCATCAGTGCCAGATACACGCAGATATGATACGGGTACCTCTAAATGAACTTAATGCAACAAGCGCACCTTGGACTTTTGCTGCCTGGGGAATGGATGTAATTGGACCGATCGAGCCCATCGCTTCAAATGGGCACAGGTTCATTCTAGTGGCCATCGACTATTTCACAAAGTGGGTTGAAGCTGCATCTTACAAAGCGGTAAACCAACAAAGTCGTCGCAGATTTTGTCAAGGACCATATTGTTTGTCGATTTGGGGTCCCAGAATCCATCATCACTGACAATGCCGCCAATCTCAACAGTGATCTAATGAAAGCCATGTGTGAAACCTTCAAAATCAAGCACAAAAACTCCACAGCATACCGACCCCAAATGAATGGAGCCGTGGAGGCCACCAACAAGAACATTAAGAAAATATTAAGGAAGATGGTAGAGAATCACAAGCAATGGCACGAGAAGTTACCATTTGCCTTACTGGGACACCGCACCACAGTCCGCACGTCAACCGGGGCAACTCCTTATCTATTGGTCTACGGTACTGAAGCCGTCATCCCCGCCGAGGTAGAAATTCCTTTTTTGAGAATCATACAAGAAGCCGAACTCAGTGATGCAGAATGGATAAGGAGCCGCTATGAGAAATTAGCCCTCATAGATGGGAAAAGAATGAATGCAGTGTGTCATGGTCAGCTTTATCATAACAGAATATATAGAGCTTTTAACAAAAGGGTCAAACCTCGACAGTTCACACCGGGGCGGCTGGTGCTGAAACGTATCTTTCCACATCAGGATGAAGCCAAAGGAAAATTCTCACCCAACTGGAAAGGGCCTTATATGGTTCACAGGGTACTAACAGGAGGAGCACTCATACTCGTAGAAATGGATGGAGAAATTTGGCCAAAGCCTATCAACTCAGATGCAGTCAAAAGATACTATGTTTAAAGCTGTTTACATTTATGCAATTGATGTAACTGAACTACGCTTGACCTGATTCCCATTTAAGAGGGGATACGTAGGCAGCCCTGTGGGTTCGGTCACAATATAATAAAATTTATATTTTCCCCATAATCGAAAACTGAGGCAGAATTTTGAGGAGGACCCTCAAAATTCCGAAGCAAGTTCAGCCAACGGCACTGTATGCGGAACAGCCATAGATTCGTCTAGGTAACTGGGGCAGAATTTTGAGGAGGACCCTCAAAATTCTATGGCAAGAAGGTCGCAATGTCTTTAACAATTTCGCAGTTATTGGTTCATCTAATCAATTTTTAAATTGCACATTACTGTGTTTTGAACAACTATGCATGCATATATTTCGAAAACTTTATTTTTTAGCTAGATGCTACCCATGGTAACTCGAACAGGATTCCAATGCAGAGCAGAGCAGACAAAGGCACGAACCAACCTCCCCAGCAAAACTCACGATTTTTCTTTGAATACAGGAACAAGAGATAGTCGCTAGTACGTGCGCACCTTAGAATCACTGTCTTCACAACAACAAGGCTACCGAACTCATCCACATCTAAGAAATACTCTGCTATCACTTATTATCTATTCATTGCATGAGACTAAGCATTGTCTCCATTTTGCATGAGGCTAAGCTCTGCCTCCTTAATGACACAAGGCTAAGCTCTGCCTTTCCTATTGCATGAGACTAAGCATTGTCTCCATTTTGCATGAGGCTAAGCTCTGCCTCCTTAATTGCACAAGGCTAAGCTATGACTTTCCATTTGCATGAGACTAAGCATTTTCTCAAATCTTGCATGAGGCTAAGCCCTGCCTCCTCAACTGCATAAGGCTAAGCATTGCCTTCCATTTGCATGAGACTTAGCATTGTCTCAAATCCTGCATGAGGCTAAGCCTTGCCTCCTCAACTGCATAAGGCTAAGCATTGCCTTCCATTTGCATGAGACTAAGCATTGTCTCTATCCTGCATGAGGCTAAGCCATGCCTCCTCAACTGCATGAGGCTAAGCATTGCCTTCCATTTGCATGAGACTAAGCACTGTCTCCATCCTGCATGAGGCTAAGACCTGCCTTCTCAACTGCATAAGGCTAAGCATTGCCTTCCATTTGAATGAGACTAAGCATTGTCCCCATCCTACATTAGGCTAAGACCTGCCTCCTTAACTGCATAAGGCTAAGCATTGCCTTCCATTTGTGTGAGACTAAGCATTGTCTCAAATCTTGCATGAGGCTAAGCTCTGCCTCCTCAACTGCATAAGGCTAAGCATCGCCTTCCCCTTGCATGAGACCAAGCACTGTCTCCAATCTTGCATGAGGCTAAGCCCTGCCTCCTCAACTGCACAAGGCCTTCTCATTGCATGAGACTAAGCATTGTCTCTCCTTGCATAACCACAAATGTTGCTCTGCTCCAAAACTTGCATTATTCTTTTTTGTCGGGACTAAGCTCTGCTCCCGACTCTACACAGGACTAAGATCTGTCTTGTTTTATCTCAAGCATCATATCTCTGCATCTCATGGGCTGATACATAGCCAATTTGTCTGAAGGCATCATAGTCCGAAGGCATCATCCTCATAGCCGGGAGACACCATGCCATAGCCTGAGGATCTCTTAATCTTGCACATCATTATTCAAAGGCATCATGGTTCAGAGGCACCATCTTCATAGCCCGAGAACATCATTTCATAGGCAGTGAATCCTTTACCGTACAATTCATGGCCCGGGACATCATGGTCTAAGGACGTCATCCTCACCGTTCAAGGACGATCTCCATGGTACAAAGGGAATTTGCATCAAGTTTAAATTTATGCGATAATCTATATGCATTGTATTTTGAGTTTGCAGGTAATCCGGTAAGTAACCGTTATCCTAACGGGAGCAATCTTCGCTCCAGTTTCCATTCAACATCCATATCCTTCAATTATTTCAAACATAACCGATCATCGTCTGTTACCCATTCTCATCTAATACTTACTCAAGTATCCATAACCATTCTCAATCCCGATTTGTCCTATCCAGAATATTTTGTCCGTTCTTACAACAACTCCATCGGTTCGTTCCACCGTTGGATCTAGAACTACACATGGCCTGATTCCTGTAAAGCCAGGGATATTTAGGCAGCTCAGAGACCAGAGTGTGGCCTACATTTTTTCAAATCACCCCATTCGGTCAAAATCGGTCATCACTTCTTTACCCGACAACTCTTTCATCCTTCCCGGGTAAAGAGGGGCAGTTGTTGATACCCAATTTTTCCCTCATATTTTTCAAATATATATATATATATATATATATATATATATATATATATATATATATATATATATATATATATATACTTTCAAAATAGTGCATATGCACCATAATTTCATCTACAAGCATATACAAGTATTTTTCGTAATTTGCTATGATTTTTAAAGGCTTTAAATCAATTTATTCCTACATCTTATTATATAAATATGTATTAATTACCTTATAAATTATTTTTATGATGATTTTATCATCTACACTTCTCATTTACATCCATAATAGGTTTTAAATATTTTATTTACATTTTTGTATAATTACATTTGCATTTCTAGGCTAAATTGTATATTTTGCAATAATAGCCCATATGTACTTATAATTACTTTATTTATGCAAAAAAATAACTTTTATATTTTTATAATGTTAAACAATTGTGTTTAATCATTTGCATGCACAAATAATATATTTTGTTATTTATCTATTATTTTTATAAATTATTATTTATTAAAATCAGGTATTTAAAATCTAGCCCTAATTCTATAACTAATTCGGACCTAAAACTACCCAAACCAGCCCAAGCCCAATACCTCTAACCTAATTATCCTTACCCATTCATTAAACCCAACCCCAATCCGCGTAAATCCTGGCCGTTGATCAAAAATGATCAACGGCCCACAACTAACGACCCCCTTTCCTTATATCACTCCTCTCTACCCTAATCCTCATTTTTCTAAAACTGTCGTCCTCATTTCCCCTCCCCTGTTGAACCCTAACGCCATCGCCTCACCCAAATCCCCCCGAATCCAGGTCCTAATGGAATTCTTTCCCTAGTCCCTTACCATTTTAGTATTTTACTTTTATTGGGTGCTAAATTTCGGAATAACTTAGGTACTTGCCTAAACATGGCAAGTACCCCGCTGTGATTCCGTCCAAATCTATGTTTACCTCTTGAATCTGGACAACATCGAGTCCAAGTACGTTATTTATAATGATTCTCTCATATCTCGCTTGGTTCGCACCAAGCCCTAAAGGTTAGGGTTCCAGATCTTCTTTGATTTGAACCAGATCTGGTTCAAACTCTATTTTTTTAACATTTTCTTCGTCTATATTTGAACCAAATCTGGTTTGATTATAAGTTTCCTTTTTTTAAGTTCCTATATATGTTTATTTTGTGCTAATATGTGTTCTTTTCCTTTATTCTTGCTGATTTTGTGTTTTACCAAAAATTAGGGTTTCAGTCCCTTTTTACTCGAACTAATCTGGTTCAATTTCATGTCTCTTTTGAATAATCCCCGTCTACGTTCATTTGTATGTGTTAATACATGATTCTTTGCCATTATTCTCTTCTAATTTCGGGGTTTACCTAATTTAGGGCTTCCAACCCTTTTTACTTAAACCAAATCTGGTTCGATTCAGTATTCCTTTTTTTATAATAATCTCTTATTTGCCTTATGTGATTCTTTTTCTTATTTCCTACTGATTTTGTGTATTTCCACCTAAAAGTTAGGGTTCAACCCTACTGATTTAAACACTGACCTCAGTATTTAAATGAGCAATTCTTTTAAGGCTAAGGGAGGCAGTACTATTCGAACCCCTCCCACTTCCCTCTGGAAAAAAAGAGATTTTAGAGTTCGAAATTTCTCACTACTATAAACAAAATCTTTCACTCCTATTATCTCTAGCAATATTATTCAATGCTTTTGATTCCTGGCCGGCTGAAAGCCAAGGCCAGAAAACCTCAACTATTCTGCTTCTGTTGATGACAATTGCTACACTGTTGGATTCCTTTTTCTCTGTTTCACCTTAACTGGTGAGTTATTGAATCCTTTGTTATTCCATTATGTTTACTTGTTTAATGTGTTGCTGCCATTAAACCATGTTACCCTAAATGCTATTACTTATAGTTAAGACGTGTTGAACTTAGTTGAATCGATTAGTGAAATCTGCCTAATTCTGTGTTATTTAGGATTGTCTTTTAGAGTAAAAAATATTTTCATACCTCTTCTTAAGGACTGGTTAATTATGTGTGTCTAAAAACAGATTCATCAGTTTGTTTGTTGAACCTGTTACCATGTGATTTGTTTGGTTCTGTGCTCACTATGTTATGATACCTCTGCTAAATTATTTAATCAATTCCTCATACTAATTAGTGTATTCCTGACCTACTGTTAATTAATGAGCTTTCTTTCTATGACTTAGTCTGATTTGCAGTCTTTATTATCACTGTGAACATGTTTATGAACTGGTCTTATTAGCATGTGACTGTGTTAACTTCTAAAAATGGGATTAAGTCTAACTAGGTTCAAATGTGTTGCTATTTATTTGTGTTCTATGTGTGATTATGTACCCCTAACCCCATCCTACTCTCCTGAATTCTCACTCTTTGCTGGCTGAAAGCCAAAGCAATTTAGGTTCTGTCCCTTGGCCTCCCTAGTGTGAGCACTGCTCAGGGTTTATATGAGACCCTCATGAACTCTGACACACTAGGATTTGGTCCCTAGTCTTCTTTGAACTGTTCTGATCATTCTTCTCTAGTATGAGCATTGCCTTGTGTTCTTCAGCCCTTGGGAATTCTGACACACTAGAGATTTGGGTTATGTATGCTTATCCTTGAGATATGGGTGAATCATTCACCACTGGTTATGGTGTATCCATGAACATGGGCTTTTGGAGCCACTATGAGTTGAAGGAATGGCATGTCCATGTGCAATCGGGCCTGCTACAGGCTTCCTATAGTTTTATATACTTTATAAACATTGTCTCGATGAACACCAGTAGAAAGCATGTCTATAGGAACAAATGAGTAATTCTGAATATCTCTCGTGTTTAATACTGCCAAATACTGAGTAAATCACCTAGATAGCATGTTTATAGGTTTCAACTGCTTATACTTATAATCAATAGACAACTGTGCAATCACTTAGAAATTACTTTGCATAACTGCTTGCATGATTAAATTTCAGAATCATATAGAAATCATGTCTATAGGGCCTAACGACTTCAATCGTTGAAACTATCAAAACGCCTAATTTGTTAGCGTGCATTTGCTGCCTAAGTGTGGAGGCTAACCTGAACCCTTATTTGCTTTTACACGAAAGTCCAATTTATTTTGTATGTCGCCTAGTTTTTATCATTTTTTAGCAACCTAAGTTAATTCTAGAACCATCCAAAAATAGAGGTCCAAACTCCTCCTGGGCCATAGGCAAGGGACGGGTAGTGCACGCATAGCGTACGATTTAGAATTGATTAGAGCGCTTTAGGTAAATAACTTAAAGATAGTAATCGGGTAGCAGGAGATGATAGTTTGTGCCCGCTGAATAATATAACACCCCCATCTTAGGGGAGTTACGAAGTATTATTTATGTTGCACGGGGTGATCCTTTAGGCTAAAAAACTTAGGACCCCCCACTCCTATTAAAATAATTCTTTCTTTATGTTTCTTCTCTCTCTTAGACTAATTCACATGATTTAAGTTCCGCCGGGACCCACCGTTGTGGACCTCGAGGAGTGTCTAACACCTTCTCCTCGAGGTAATTTGAGCCCTTACCCGATCTTTGGTGACGCAAACTAGTAACCCCGAGTCATTTGCAATAGGTGCCCTAACGCACCTTAATCCGTTAGGTGGCGACTCTCTTTTAATAACCCTTCCTCCATTTCTAAAAGAGTTGTCAATGTCGAAACCCGATTTCGCGAGAAAAAGGGGGCGCGACAACCTCCCACGAATCTAAAGTGTTTCCTTAACCACTATGATACTGAAATGTAGAATCCATAATGATACAGAAATACTGTAAGTCCTTCGCAAATCTCAGATCTTAGCCTTTTATAAATTCGGAAATTCCTCAAATACCACATATGAATCTCGAACCCATTAAAACCTTCTTGAGATTCATCCACCCTATTCTAGTCCTGAATGCACTGCCCAAACGAGCCAAACGACTTGTGCTCTATTAGCACACCAACACCCAAAGAATTACTCCACATTTCTAAGAAACCGAGTGAATCCCTACTCCATGCACACTACCTCCACTATGAATAACAACCCGAACCGTTACAAGATTTCCAGTAACACCATAAAGTATAGCATATCATGCATCCACCAATTCCCTTGCTCAAGTCATCCTCAAACCCAACCTCTTCAGGTCGCAACCGACCCTCAAATATGCCTCGGACCGAAACCAATATAACACATAGCCATGCAATCTGATCGTCGATAGCCGACTCCTCCACTTGGCTCAAAGCCATAGAACACAACATTTAATAACACACAATACTCTTACTCCATTACTGACATAATCTCGCACTGTAATTCAACTAAATCTTCCATAAGCTCATGTAGCACTAATCATAAAAATACCTCAAATCATTTGCTAAACTCACATTCATCCTCGTGGTCAAGCCAACTTCCTCAGGCGATCTAAACTAAAATTGCCACACATATTACCTACTGGTAGAAAGAAACTTTCCACAAAATATCATAAAAATCACACATCAGTAGACTACCCCACGGGTGATAACTCACTTGCTTAGCCTCAAACTGGCATCTCTCTACGGATTACCATGGTCACAACCACTATGCAATTGCTAAATATTCCTGAGTCTAAACTCGCCCAACAAGGAATAAGAATCTACTTCATCCCATAAATGAACAACATAAAAGATCCCTCAACACGCTCATAGCTCGAGACTGTACAACACATCAAGACAGAAATCAAGCACCCAATAGGCCTTTTCACATCCCAAGCAAACTCTTCTCATCACATCCAAGCCATCTGAACATATCCCGTAGTCATATCATACTCATCATATAGCCATCCAACCACTCACCGAGCCATAAATCTCACTCTTAGGGACACTACTGGACATATAAGCCTAGAAGCACATACTTACACAATTGAAACTACCGAGCCTAAGTTGGGGTCTAAACCTGGCCTCAAGTTCTCTAGACTGGCCCACAACCACAACACCGAGAACACATCTGGCACCTCATCCAGGACATCACAAGCCGTCAATTCACAACGGATATTGAATGCTCAAGATCACGTACGAATTAGTGGAAGGAATTCAAAACGATACACTTCAAGTTGAATCAATACCGCACAATAAAGAAGGAAAGATGGGAAATTTTCCTACGTTCCCTATAGCCTTTCGAAGATAGGTATGGACGCCATCATACCGATCTGCAAGACCCTACTAGACACTTGCTCATGACTCGTAGAACATACGAACCTAGAGCTCTGATACCAACTTGTCACGACCCAAACTTCACTGGTCGTGATGGAACCTAACCCAACCCGCTAGGTAAGACAACTAACAGTCAACACAATTCAAATGGGAATAATCGATAAACGAAATAAGTGAAACTCTGTTCAAAAACCCAAGGACTGGTAATACAAGTCATAGGCCACTAAGTCTTAGATTTACAAAACTGATATGAAATAAATATAAGATCCATTTGGAATGTACATAAACATAATTCAAACCTAAATCTACAAAGGGTAAGTGATAGTTATATCCGGAACGCATGTACGTCTTCAGTGCCAGCTCTTGTCATCCAAAATATCTCAGCTCAAAGATCTGCACGGAAGGTGCATAGTGTAGTATGAGTACAACCCACCCCATGTATACAATAAGTACCATAACTAACCTTGGCGAGGTAATAGAAGAAAGAATTATAAATAATACTAGCTATTACCTGTACAGTTCATAATTCCAGCACGTACAAAATAGAAAATATAGTCAAATCATGAAATCATAAATAAAACCACATTGGTGCTCTCAGTTTTCCCAACAATTCTGCTCACTCAACAATCCAGCATATAAGGAAGATATGCAAATAAATCAAGTAACAACCAAGGAAATTGCAAGTAAAGCTAAATTGCAATAACCAAATTTCAATCTGTTATGGCGCGCAACCCGATCAAAAAAGAATTCACATCAGGCTCTCAGGCCCACATCATAATCTCAGTAACCAAACCAAACTATTAACTAGCTCTCCCATAGCTCACATCAACTAGAAACCCTTCGGTTTCTCATAATCTGCATGTACACCATCAAGAGAGAAACATAATAGAGACCCTAGGGGGATGGATCCATATCCACAGGTTGCGCGAATAACTCATGTACTAAAAATATTAACCGCACAGATAACTCACGTGTTGCACAAACAAATCACGTGCCAATAATATCAATATCTGGATCTGTACGGACAATTCATGTGTTGCACAGACAACTCACATGCCACTAATATCAACCGCATGGATAATTCACGTGCCGATAATCACAATTTTCCTAGCGTGGTCACAGACTCAATATCACAATCTGCCCGGCATGGTCACAGGCATAACAACATAATCCGTCTGGCATGGTCACAGGCATAACAACACAATCCGCCCAGTGTGGTCACATGCATAACAACATAATCTGCATGTGTTGTCATATGCATAATAATATAATTCTCCCTGCGTGGTCACAGGCATCGAGTTCAAATCATATCACATAGAAGCAAATATACAAGAATATATGTACATGATAATGAATAGTAGATTTCATACTCCTAGACTGGTATAAATGACATGCTAAGGTGTATGCATATGCAAAGTGTGTTATCATATCTCAAATCAATAATTTCATCATTGAAATAGCAATTATCAAGTTCATTAAGGGGATTAGCCTCTATGTAACCTCAAACATTGATCAAATAGTTCACATCATGTTTACAAATAATATGAGAAACATCACAACATAAAGCTTAATAATTAATTTAAGGCATGTCACAGCCTAAGTACTGCCCCGAGCATGGATAAATACCCTGATGCATTGCTCGCACATAGGCTTTAACCCCACATATATGCGCACCTACAGTACATAGCTATCACAAATAACTCAGGAAACTAGTGCCTCAACAAAATTTAGGCAAGATTCTTACCTCAAACAAGACAAATAAAATACTAAGCAAGCCAAACACTACTCTAAAATGCCACCTCGTGCGAATTAACTTCCAAACGGCTCGAAACTAGCCAAAAACAACTCAAAAACATCAAATAATGCCTTAGGAAATAAACCCAAGCGATAAAGGTCAAATCTTTAATCAAAAACCCAAAGTCAACAAAAATGTCAACCTAGGCCCGCCCTTCAAAACCTGACAAAACTCACAAATTCTGATGACCCATCGAATACGAGTTCAACCATACTAATTTCACTCAAAATCCGACTCCAGATCGATGTTCAAAACTCAATTCTTCACTTTAGGAAGGTTTAGACAAAAGCCTCCAATTTCTCTTATAAAATCATCAATCAAATGCCAAAATCCAAGATAGAATCATGTAATATAATCAAATCCGAGTAGAGAATACTTACCCCTATCCATGTGGCAAAAATCCTCTCCAAAATTGCCCAAAACCGAGCTCCAAATCTCAAGGTTTGATAAAATGAACAAACCCTCGAATATATAATGTTCTGTCCAGGTAAATTGCATATGCGACTAAATGCTCGCTTCTGCGGAACCACATATGCAGCCTCAATCTTGCTTCTATTGAAACACCTCAACTCAGCACCTACCGCTTCTGTGATCAAGACTCCACTTCTGCAATCACGCTTTTGCGCTTAGGGGGCTACACCTGAGGTCGTGCAGATGCGCTCATGGCCCCGTACCTAGGGCTTTCACACCCACAAGACCATATTCACTTCTGCGATAACATGTTTGCATCTGTGGACTCACATTTGCGTCCAAACTTCCACAGATTCAGAAACACCAGCACCAAAATTTCTTCAGTAATGCAACATGAGACAAAATGATCTGAACCATGTATGAAACTCACCCGAGCCCCTCGGGACCCAGTCTAAAACACATTAACAAGTCCCAAAACATAACACGGAAATACTCGATGCTTCAAATCACACATAACAACATCAAAACTATCAATCGCACCTCAAATCAAACTTGATGAACTTTTGAACTTTCAACTTCCAAAACTCATGTCGAACCATATCAAAACAATTTAGAATGACCTCAAATTTGGCACACAAGTTCCAAATGAAATAACCAATCTATTCCAACTACCGTAACAACAATTCGAACCCAATAACATTTAAGTTAATTCCCCATCAATCCTATAAACTTTCCAAACCTTCAAATTTTCAAATTTCACCAATTAGCGCCAAAACCTTTTAGAAACATCCAAATGAAAATACGGGCATACAACCGAGTCCAAAATCTCCATCCGGACCTAACGGTATAATCTAAACTCCACTCTAAGTTCAAATATATAAAATTCAAACTTAGTCAACTCTTCCAACTTAAACCTCCATATTTAGGAATCCATCTTCCAAATCAATTCCAAACAACTCGAAGACCAAAACCGATGATACACGCAAGTCATAATATATCATATGAAGCTATTCACTACCTCGAGTGACAAACTGAATGCAAATGCTCAAAACGACTGATCGGGTTATTACAGAGTGTCCGCGCGTAAGCTAGATTATCCATCATATCCGGTTAGACTTAGACTCGCATCATATTTTAATTGTATTACTTGAGTTATCCTTGCCTGTTTAGATGCTTTGATTTACATTTTAGCCTCAGACTAGACTTGCATAGAGTATCGGACTTGTTATTTTAGATACTTGATGAAAAACTTAATTAGCCATGGAAATTATACTTCCCTTACGAATTTCTCTCGCATTGAGCGTCTTTGTCCGAAAGTTTATTTGAATCTCATAAATCACATGTATATTCATGAGTGTAGCTAGTGACCCATTAAAGTTTCATATTCTTATGGGATAGGGTTGAATGCCTCGGTGGTATTATAATATAGGATCCGGCTGAATACCTCAGCAGTATTTATATGGGATCGGGCTGAACGCCTTAACAGTATTCTTATAGGATCGGGTTGAATGCCTCAGTGGTATTCATATGGGATTAGGTTGAATGCCTCAATAGTATTCTTATGGGATCGAGTTGAACGCCTCAGTAGTATTCGTATGGGATCAGGCTGAATGCCTTAGTAGTACTCTTATGGGATTGGTTTGTTTGCCTCGGTAGGTATGTAACACAATTTTATAGGATCGAGTCGTTCGTGTTGGAAGTACTATAAAACACTCTTATGGGATCGGGTTGTTCGCCTCGATAGAATTGTGTGTAATAATTGATAAAGAGCCACTGTACCTGAAATGATCCGACCGGTCATTTTAAGAATTAGCATCCCGTTTAGTATCTTAAGGTCTCAAGTAGCTTTGTATTGTGTATTATGACTTGCGTGTGTGGCCGGATTCGGTTTTCAGGTGATTTAGGATTGATTTGGAATAATGATTCTTGTTTTAGAAGCTTAAGTGGTAAGAGTTGATGGGAGTTTGACTTTTATGTAGACGACTTAGGAATAATGCTCTGATGATTCCAATAGTTTTGTATGGTGATTTTGAGCTTAGGCATATATCTGGATTTGGATTTGGAGGTCCATAGGTTGATTTGATGCATTTTGGAGAATGTTGAAAAGTTAAAGGTTGAGAGGTTTGACCATGAATTAACTTTGTTGATATCGGGTTCGGATTGTGATTTCAAAGTTGGTATAGCTCTGTTATGTCATTTGGGACTTGCATGCAGAATTTGAGGTCACTCCGAGTTGATTTGATATGTTTCGGCATTCGTTTTAGAAATTGGAAGTTCATTAGTTCATTAGGGTTGAATTGAGATGTGATTCATAGTTTTGATATTGTTTGATGTGATTTGAGGCCTTGATCAGGTCCGCATTATGTTATGTAACTTGTTGATATGTTCGGATGGGGTCTTGGGGGCCCTATGGTGTGTTTCATACGGGATTCGGATCATTTGGATCATGTTGGTTGAGGATGGCTTAGGCAGGGATCTGGTGTGGTCGCACCTGCGGACCACTGGGCCCAGGTGCAAATGAGAAGGCGCAAAAGCGAGATGATTGGGAGCTGAGGAGTTGCGCATATGCGATGTCATACCTACAGATGCGGCTTTGCAAGTGCAAGCAGGGATGCGCAGGTGCGGTTGTGAGCTGGTTTGGAAGTTTCTGCAGATGCGGAGTGTTTGTCGCAAAAGCCGCCACGCAGGTGCGCTTTGTTGTTAAAAGAAGTGACATCGCAGATGCGGTGTCTTGGACGTAGGAGCAGACATTTGGGATTTAAGTTGTTTTCGCATCAGCGGTGATGTTTTCGTATATGTGACTGAGGGGCCGCAAAAGCGGAAGTGCTGGGCAAAACGTGTTATATATCGAGGGTTTGATATTTTTATCACCTTTTGAATTAGAGAGCTTGGATTTGGGGGATTTTGGAGGGGATTTTTACTATTTGGATTGGGGTTAGTGTTCTTGACTCAGATTTGGTTATATTTTATGATTTCATCTTTATTTTTATCATTAAATTAGTTATTTGAATTTGAGAAATTGGGGATGTTTGTAAAAACTTTCTAAAATGTGAAATGACAATTTGAAGGCCGATTTGATGTTGGAATTGGATAATTTTGGTATGGTTGCACTTGTATCAGAATGAGTGTTTGGATTTTGTAAGTTTCGTCGGGTTCCGAGGTGCGGGCTTGGGGTTGACTTTTTGGGTTGACATTTTAGTTTTCATTAAAGATCGAAGCTTTATTATCCAGAATTATTTCCTATAATTTTTATTTATGATATTTGAGTTATTTTTGGCTAGATTTGAGTCGTCCGGAAGTTGTTTCATACTAAAAGGTCATTTTAGAGTATTGATTTGGTTTTTTGAGGTAAGTATCTTGAGTAACTTTGTGTGGGGGGACTACCCCTTAGGATTTGGGATTTATTGTATTATTTGAATTATGTGAAATACGTGTACGCGAGATGACGAGTGCGTACTCAGACCTATATGTGAAAATTGATTGCTTAGACTCTTAGGCTTCTTTAATGTAGTTATTTGAAGTTGTTACATGCTATATCTTCTATTTGTCAAGTTTGTTCTTTCATGTATTTATTTGAAGTTGTTGGCACATGTTATATTTTTTATTTGTGAAGTTTCCTCTCACGTACTTTATTTGGAATTGTTAGCACATGTTATATCTTTTACTTGTCGAGTTTACTCTTATATGCTTTATTTGAAGTTGTTACCTTTCTTATTATTATGTGACTTCCTTTATTGTTGAGTTATTCTTGATTAAAATTGTTGTTACATGATGTTCTTTCGTTTTCGAGTTATTCTCGTGCATTTAGACGTAGTTGCTAGTTCACGCCACCTCTTTCGGTGTTAGCTCATGTCATACACTAAAATTCGAAGTTTGCCATTTCATGGAAATACCTTCATTATTGAGTTTATTCTTAAGCAATTACTTGAAGTTGAAGTTATTGAAAGTCATTAATCAATTTTAGTTGAAGTTATGTTCCATGGGGTGTTGTTCATTGTTGAGTTACTTTGCCGTACATTTTGTTGTTATTGAGATTGTGTACACATCGTGTTGAGCCGTAGGCTATGAGATGTGGTGATATTTGCATTGTTGTTTGGAAAGGTGGTGGCCTCTTGGCACTTGTGGTACGATTTGATATGTCGTGATGTTGTTATCTTAGCACATGTGAATTTGTTGAGTGGATTGATTGTTGTTATGAAGAGCATAAGAGTGGCATTTCACTGTTGTTGTTATGTTGAGCATAAGGATGGTATCTCACTGTTGTTAATTATGCAGAGTGATACGGATGGCTATTGTCTTATTGTCTGGGCAGAGCGATAAGGATGGCTATTATTGGAGTGATACGGGTGATTATTGGAGTGATACGGGTGGCTAATGATATTGTCAGGACAGAGTGATATGGGTGGCTATCGGAGTAATAAGGGTGGCTATTGTGTTAATGTCTGGGCGGGTGATAAGGGAGGCTATTATGACGTTATCAATACGGAGAGATAAGGGTGGCTATGTCAGGGATGGTATGTGATGGCCTGGGGGCATTATGTTGACGATATTCGTGTGATGGTGTGATTTTCCTTGTGTATGCCATGTGCCTTACGTGACTTGTTGTGTTGCTTTCAATGAGCTACTTGATGTCTTTGATATTACTTGTTGACTTAGACTATATTAGTACACTCCCACAAACATAAACCGTAGCATGTCGTTTACACCAGTTCGGAAGTATGAAACTTAACATCTATTGATCATGTCCATGTATTCTTGTATTATCTTCTTTCATTGTGATGTTGATCTTGTGACCATGCTGGGAGGGTTGTGATATTGAGCTTGTGACCACGCCGGGCGAATTGTGATATTGAGCTTGTGACCATGTCGGGCGGATTTAGATATTGGCACGTGAGTTGTCCGTGCGGTTGTGATTATTAATGTAGGCACAATGTGTCGTGAGCATATGATTTGTGGTTTGAGACTCGTAACTTGTGCTTATGAGATAAGGCATCTCAGAGTAATTCTGTTATGAAATTTGTGTAAGAACGGTTTGAGTATTCAGTTGTCAATGTTTTTCTGTAATTGGTTACATTGGTATTTAACGGTGTTCTGATTACATTACGGTTTTTATCACATGCTTATTCCTTGTTGCAACTTATTGAATCTTGTTTTCTTTATAAGATTTATACCTATAGCTATATAGGTTTTAAAACTAGTAAGTGTCTTGACTTGTATCTCGTCACTACTCCATCGAGGTTAGTCTTGATACTTACTGGGTACCGACTGTGGTGCACTCATATTACACTTATGCGCATTTTTTTGCAGATTCGGGTATTGGAGGAATTGGACTCAGGAAGAAATAGCTTCTTGGTCGCGAGGATTCAAGGTAGAGCTGCTTGGTCGTCACAGTCCCTTGGAGTCCTTTTCCCTTTTTATTATACTGTTAAATCGTTATCCGAACAGTATTGTATTTTGAGTTATTCCTATGTATTCATTTAGAGTTCGTGACTCTGTATTACCTAGTCTTGGGAGGTTGTTATGATTATTGTCATGTAGGCTTGTTTCACCTTTATTTTGGTATTTATATTAAACTATGGTTTTAGAATATCATTGTTAAACTAGCTTAACTATTGTTAGTAATCGGCTTACCTAGTCTTAGAGACTAGGTGTCATCATGACGCCTATGGTGGGATTTTGGGTCGTGAAAAGTTGGTATCAGAGCTCTAGGTTTATAGGTTCTACGAGTCACGAGCAAGTTTAGTAGAGTCCTGCAGGTCGGTATGGAGACATCTATACTTATCTTCGAGAGACTACAGAACTATTAGGAAGGTTCCACTTATTTCATTCATGTCGTGCGGATTTGTTGATTTTAATTTTTTTTGCCTTTATATCTCTATTCTTTCACAAATGGTGAGGACACGCGCTATTGGATCAATCAAGCAGACACCCGCACCTCCTGCTAGAGCCGCGAGAGGCTAGGGTTAGGGTAGAGGATGAGGAGGGGCATATGCTGTAGCTAGAGCACCTGCCAGAGCAATAGTTAAGGAGCCACCAGTAGCTCTGATTGGGGGACCAATACCGGAGGCGCCTGTTGTTACCCTCGAACTTCAGGAGACTTTAGCGTAGTTCTTGAGCATGTTTGGTACATTGGCTCAAGCAGGATTGATCCCAGTTGCACCGGCTACTTCACAAATTGTGGGAGGAGCTCAGACTCCCACTGCCCGTACTCTAGAGCAGCAAGCTCATGTTGGTCATACTCTGGGTGTGGCACCGGTACAGCCCGTTATTACGGTTTAGCCTGAGGTCAGGCCAGGGGCATCAGGGGAGGAGCAAAAGAGGCTTGAGAGGTTCAAGAAGTATGGTCCACTTACTTTTAATGGCACAACTACCGAGGATGCAAAGGGTTTCCTAGAGAAGTGTCACTGTATTTTCTGTACCATGGGTATTGTGGAGGTGAGCGGAGTTGTTTTTACAACATTTCAGTTGTCAGGAGCAGCGTATCAATGGTGGCAAGCTTATGAGGAGGCTAGGCCGGCTGATGCAGCACCACTTACTTGCACTCAGTTTTCAGAGATGTTTTTGAGGGAGTTTGTTCCCCAGACCCTCAGGGATGCGTGGCGCACGGAGTTCGAGCAGCTGCATCAGGGCACCATGACGGTGTTGGAGTATGCCATCAGGTTCAGTGAGTTATCCCTTCATGCACCTACTTTGGTTCCTACGATCAGAGAGCAAGTCCGCAGATTTATCGAGGGGATCAGTTATGGTCTTAGATTTAGCATGGCTTGGGAGTTGGAGACTGATACTCCATTTCAGCAGGTTGTGGAGAATTCCAGGAGGTTACAGCGTATTCGGGGTGAGGAGAGTGAGGATAAAGAGGCCAAGAAGTCTCGAGGTTCTGGAGGATTCAGTTGACTCTATTCTTCAGCTATGACCCATCACGGTAGAGGATAGGGTAGTTAGCCAGTCTAGTCCACATTTAAGTTTACTCGTGGTTCTCTAGTTAGTCAGGGACCTCGAGGTACTCATATGGAGCACTCATATTTTAGTACACCGCCTGCATGAGGTTCCTACAATGGTTATTCTGTTTATCCGGCATAGACTCAGTACCAGCAGTCGCACCCGTAGAGGAGTTGTTATGAGTGTGGCGATACTAGGCACAGCAATGAGAAATTGTCCCAAACTCGGTAGAGACGGATTTCATTAGAACCCTCAGGCTATGGGCTCCATTCCGATTACTACTCCACATGCACAGCCAGCTAGGGGTGGATGACAGGCGAGTAGATGGCGCCCTAGAGGGGGAGACCCAGCCCACTGATATGCTTTCCATGGTAGGGCTGAGGACGCTGCACCAGATGGTATCATTACAGGTATGGTTTTGAATTGTCATAGAGGAGCATCAGTCTTATTTTGGTCCGCTCATATTTATCGGTGTGAGTCCTCCTATCTTGCTTCATATATGGGTGTGTTTTGCGATTCTTGTACTTTGCTTATGTGTTTACCTTTGTTGAGAGACTCTATAGTGGTAGCCCATATCTATCATTTCGGTTTGTTCCCTATTGAGATCTATGAGACTAGAATGAACTTTATGTTACTCATTACGGTATGTTTTGATATGATTTCCGGATGGTTTAGTTACGATTTGTAATTTAGGTATTCTACCGGTATGGAAAGTCCGTTACGTGTTGTAATTTTGTTTCGAAAAATTCAGTTAGTGGAAGGTTTTAGTTGGTGTGATGTGTATTCTACTTGTGATTCAAAGCTGATGATGGGATCCTCGTGTTTTCATGTGGTTTGATATGTTTGAATCATGCTACATGCCACAGTGGAGTTATATTAGGATGAGATCCTTGTGATTAGTTCATATGTTTTGAGTCTCCCTTGTGGAATGGATTCGTAGTATGATACTAATAGGAGTTATGCATGTTGGACTTGTTTGATAGTTCTCTGATGTGTTTCTCTTTTCATATTCAACCATATTCGTATTGCGCTTAATGAGTTTAGCTTGCGAGGTATGTGCCCAGGTAGTGTTGGGTGTGACTTGTTGATTTGGGTGACTGGTTATGAGATATTCATGTTTATTACAACATTGTCAATGTTGTGAAGGTTTGGGACAAGGTTTTAGCCGATGTGAGGTTATTGGTGATGCTGGATTTGATTATGGGCAGCTATTATGGTCAGAGATATTGTTACAGGCATATGGGCGATGCATTACACCGGGTGGTCATACCTTGTGGGCGTATGCATGAGATGTAGCAGCTGGTTGAGCTTGATACAGTATGTCCATGTGGGAATCGGTTCTTTGGGAAATGATCGAATGGTGAAAAAATTGGTTCTAAGGCTTATCGGTATGGGTGGAAGGAATAATCTTCAGTTGAGATGGTGTTGTCGGGCATATGTGGATTGGGGTGACGTGGGATCTATATGTATGGTGAGTTCATTTAGTGATTTCGTGACTTCAGAACGGTTCTTGGCATGTTCGAGGATGAATGTTTGTTTAAGAGGGGGAGAATGTAACGACCCGACCGGTTATTTTGAGAATAAGCATCTTGTTCGGTGGCTTAAGGTCTCGAGTAGCTTAGTATTGTATATTTTGACTTGTGTGTGTGGCTGGGTTAGGTTTTTGGATTCAGGATTGATTTGGAAGAATGATCATTCCTTTAGAAGCTAAAGTGGCAAGAGTTGATCGGAGTTTGACTTTGGTGTAGTCAACTTTGGAATGGTGTTTTGATGATTCTAATAGTTTCGTATGGTGATTTTGGGCTTAGCCATATGTCCGGACTTGGATTTGGAGGTTCGTAGGTTGATTTGATGCATTTTTGCGAAAGTTGGAAATATAAAGGTTTGGAAGGTTGAGAGGATTGACCGGGAGTTGACGTTATTGATATCGGGTTCGGATTGTGATTTCGGGAGTTGGTATAGCTCTGTTGTGTCATTTGGTACTTGCATGCAAAATTCGAGGTCATTTCGAGTTGATTTAATATGTTTGGGCATTAGTTTTAGAAATTGGAAGTTTATTAGTTCTTTAGGCTTGAATTGATGTGTAATTCATAGTTTTGATGTTGTTTGATGTGATTTGAGGCCTCGAGCAGGTCCGCGTTATATTATGGAACTTGTTGGTATATTCGAACGGGGTCACGGGGGCCTTGGGTGTGTTTCAGTCGGCTTTCGGATCATTTGGATCATGTTGGTTGAAGTTGGTTTGGAAGTTTCCACAGATGCGCAGTGTTTGCAGCAAACGCGGCCAAGCAGGTGCACTCTATTAATCACTGATTTGAATTGGAGAAATTGAGGATTTTTGTAAAAACTTTCTAAAATGTAAAATGACGATTTGAAGGCCGATTTGATGTTGGAATCGGATAATTTTGATATGGTTGGACGCATATCGGAATGAGTGTTCGAATTTTGAGAGTTTTGTCGGATTTCGAGGTGCGAGCCTGGGGTTTGACTTTTTAGTTTTTATTAAAGATCGAAGCTTTAATATCCGGAATTGTTTCCTATTGTTTTTATTTATGATATTGAGTTGTTTTGGCTAGATTTGAGCCGTCTGGAGGTTGTTTCACACGAGAAGGTCATTTAGAGTACTGATTTGGCTTTTTAAGTAAGTATCTTGCCTAACTTTGTGTGGGGGAACTACCCGTTATGATTTGGGATTTATTGTATTATTTGAATTATGTGAAAGACGTGTACACGAGGTGACGAGTGCGTACTCGAACTTATATATGGAAATTGATCGGTTAGACTCTTAGGCGTCTTTCATGTAGTTATTTGAAGTTGTTACATGTTATATCTTTTATTTGTCAAGTTTTTTCTTTCATGTATTTATTTGAAGTTGTTGGCACATGTTATATCTTTTATTTGTCAAATTTTGTCACACGTGCTTAATTTGGAATTGTTAGCACATGTTATATCTTTTACTTTTCGAGTTTACTCTTATATGCTTTATTTGAAGTTGTTACCTCTCTTATTATTATGTGACTTCCTTTATTATTGATTTATTCTTGATTAAAATTGTTGTTACATGATGTTCTTTCGTTACCGAGTTATTCTCGTGCATTTAGACGTAGTTGCTAGTTCATTCCATCTCGTTCACTGTTAGCTCATGTCATACACTAGAATTCGAAGGTTGCCATTTCATGAAAATACCTTGATTATTGAGTTTAATCTTAAGTAATTAATTAAAGTTAAAGTTATTGAAAGCCATTAATCTATTTTAGTTGAAGTTGTGTTCAATGGGGTGTTGTTCATTGTTGAGTTGGGCGGAGTGATAAAGGTGTCTATTATGATGTTATCAATATGGAGAGATAAGGGTGGCTATGTCAGGGATGATATGTGATGGCTTGGGGGAATTATGTTGATGATATTCGTGTGATGGTGTGATTTTTCTTGTGTATGTGATGCACCTTACGTGACTTGTTGTGTTGCTTTTAATGAGCTACTCGATGTCATTGATATTACTTGTTGACTTAGACTGTGTTGTTACACTCCCACAAGCATACACTGTAGCATGTCATTTACACCGGTTCGGGGGTACGAAACTGACATCTATTGATCATGTCCATGTATTCTTGTATTATCTGCTTTCATTGTGATGCTGAGCCTGTGACCACGCCGGGCGAGTTGTGATATTGAGTTTGTGACCACGCCGGGCGAATTGTGATATTAAGCATATGACCATGCCGGGCGTATTGAGATATTGGAACGTGAGTTATCCATGCGGTTGTGATTAATAATGAAGGCACAAGGTGCCGTGAGCATATGATTGTAGTTTGAGACTCGTGACTTGTGTTTATGAGATAAGGCATCTCAGGGTAATTCTGTTGTGAAATTTGTGTTAGAACAGTTTGAGTATTCGGTTATCATTGTTTTTCCTTAATGGGTTTCATTGGTATTTAACATTGTTCTGATTACTTTACGTTTTTTATCACATGCTTATCCCTTGTTGCCATTTATTGAATCTTGCTTCCTTTATTAGCAATAAGCTTATAACTGCATAGGTTTTAAAACTAGTAGGTGTCTTGACTTGTACCTTGTCACTACTCCACCGAGGTTAGTCTTGATACTTGCTGGGTACCGAATGTGGTGTACTCATACTACAATTCTGCACTTTTTTGTGCAGATCCAGGTATTGGGGGAATTGGACTTAGGTAGAGTTAGCTTATTGATCGCGAGGATTCAAGGTAGAGTTGCTTGATAGCCACAGTCCTTTGGAGTCCTTTTCCCTTTTTATTGTACTGTTAAAATCATTATCCGAACAGTATTGTATTTTTAGTTATTCCTATGTATTCATTTAGAGTTCATGACTCTGTATTACCTAGTCTTGGGAGGTTGTCGTGATTATTTTCGCGTGGGCTTGTTTCACCTTTATTTCTGTATTTATATTAAACTCTACTTTTAGAATATCACTGTTAAACTGGCTTAACTGTTGTTAGTAATCAGCTTACGTAGTGTTAGAGACTAGATGCCATTACGATGCCTATGGTGGGATTTTGGGTCATGACAGTACCTATGAATTTTCCTGACTTGAGGTGTGACATTTTATCTGGTGTTGACCATTATGAATTTCATTCGAGGTAGTATCCGGTTATTGAGGAATTCGTATTTATTCTCCTATTAAGGATCATGTTATGTATATATATTTGCTCTCACTGTCTCATTTGTCACCCTTCGGACCTGTCTACTTTTATTATACTTGATTTATTAGATCACTAGTAAGTGTCGATGTCGACCCCTCGCACTACTTCTTAGAGGTTATGCTAGATACTTACTAGTTATGCGTTGATTTACGTACTCATACTATACTTCTACATTGATTGTGCAGGTACTAAGACAGGTACATTTGGTGATCATCATGGCGCAAAGGCGCAGCTACTGAGGAGACTTTGCTACAAGGTGCATTCCATATTACGATCCACAGCACATGGAGTCCCATCTTATTCATTTACTAAATCCTATCTATGATATATTCCAGACAAATGATGTATTAGTATTGTACTTCCTAATAGATATTCATGCACCTGTGACACTAGGTTTTGGGAGTTTCTAATGGATGGCCACAGTTGTACCAATTAGTATTATCACTTTGTTTTATGTATTATTCATACTCGATATTTTGGTAAATAAGAATTTATGTTTCCATGAGTTTTAGATTTAACTCGATTTATTTAATGAAATTTTTAGTTTTTAAAAGTTAAAATGGATAATTAATTTGGAGGTTCACGCGTTGTCTTGTCTAACAGCATCGTTGGGCGCCATCACAACCTATTATGAGATTTGGGTCATGACATCTTGGTATCAGAGCTCTAGGTTCACTTAGGTCTCACGAGTCATGAACAAGTCTAGTAGATACCAGCAGATTGGTACGGAGACGCGTGTACTTATCTTCGAGAGGCTACAGGGGTGTTAGGAGTACTTATCGTACGAATTTGATTTCGGTCGAATCTTATATCTTCAGTTCCATCCTACTCATTGAACATGTTAGGGAGCACTTGATAGCAGTTGGCCATCGAGGCATTGTGGTGGTGCTACATATGTGGTGCAAGATATGTTTCCCTGTATTATGAGGGCGGATCACTATCATTGCCTTGTGGAAGGGTGTTCGATCATTTCAGTCGGTGCTAGTGTTGCCCATGGTTTTGGGTCTATACATAGTGCATTATGATGTTTCTCGCATTGTTATCACGTAGTATCGGTGTGAACGGTAGGGTGTTTACTCATGTGTTACGGCAGTGAATGCTTCAGGAAAAGGATTATTCGGTTTGTGATTGGAAGATTCAGTATTTAATTCCAGCGCAAATGCAATTGAGTTATGGATGTTCGTGCTTTTATTGACAGAGTAGCGAGACTAGATATCTCCGAACTTGGTGGAATTCTTGTTTGTGTTATGATGTCGTCGCCCTTGCTTGAACACATTAAGGCTCATCAGTATGATGGCCTCTATTTGTTGCCTTTGGAGGATGGTGCTGTGAAGTGGTACATAAGATGTGGTTATCGGAGATGATTGTGTGTTGTGACTTCGGGGTCTTATCGTTGTTTCCAGTGTTGATGGTTCGAGGGAGATGGTGTGGCTTCTATACTTAGGAAGTTCGAATGTGACAAAAAGAGTTTGTTTGGAATATAGAGGAATGTGAATACTCAATTTTTGTTTTGGGATGCAATATAGCTTCGAGTTTTAAATGTATCATTGGACCTTCGATCGATATTGATGGAACGAACGGATTCTTACAGGCGGTGGGCGAGTGTGGACTTAGGAAGATTAACTAATTTCATAGTGGTTATAACCCTGGCAATGTCGATGGAAGATGTCTATATGAGGTTACACATGTAGGGTTATACCCTGTGAGAAGGTTAGAGGTTGCATGATTTCTGATGAGGTTTCTATGAAAAGTTTTACCTTCTATCCAATGGTAAGCATATACTACAATGTGGGCTTGTATCGATTGAAAAGATGGTGCGGCCGTCATGAAGTTGAGTGTTCATTGGGGCTGATAATTCGGGTTGTGCTATGATTTGTGCAACATAAACTTATGAGAAATTCATCTGGGTAATAGTGCGGGATCATGGTTGTCACGACCCAACTGGAGGGTCATGACTAGCACCCGGGCCATACTTGCCGAGCACCAACGTACATTTTATCTAACCTTCCTTATTATCTTTAAGGGCCGACAAGATCAATATAAATAGTAGACATGGATCATGAACATCCAACAATGAAAGATAATGTCATGAACATACATAACATGGGACGACAAGACTGTCAAGAAACTATATATAAGGTACGAGCTACCATGAGTCGACACCTGTCTATGAGCCTCTAAAAGAACATAAGTGCTACAACATTGCCGGAACAGGGCCCCGACATACCCATAAGGTCTATAACAAAAATGCATACCAAGACCACGGCAAGTCCGGAGAAAGGATCTTGCCAATAACGCTGAACCGGATAGCCTACTGTGATGGGGGAGCTGCGTCTACCCGTCTATCAGGACCTGCAGCACGACATGCAGCGTCCACAAATAAAAAGGACGTCAGTACGAATAAAGTACTGAGTATGTAAGGCAGAATAGCATAAGTAAGAACAATAATGTAAACAGTGATAGAGAATATACAACCTGTGACATCTGGGTACCTCTGAGGGCTACTGACATGAAATACATGATACATACATATATATATACATAAACGTTTAAAACATATGCCTTTGTGGGCATCATCATCATCATATCGTACCCGGCCATAATAGGCTCGGTAAAACGTACCCGGCCATCATAGGGCTCGGTAGAATCGTACCCGGCCACGTGGAGCTCGGTAAAACCCAACTGATCAGTGGTTGCACAATAGGTGCCATACCCGGCCAACTATAGCGTGGCTCGGTAGAGTAAAATAGATACATATATATGATGCATGCTGGACTCATTGGAATCACATTTTGAACCTTTCGGAGTGACGTAAGGTCGGTATCCTTCGTACACGTTATTAGGATTAACTCTTCATCAAGAAACTTATAAGAATCAGGAACTACCAACAACATTGATAATATAAGAATAAGAGAAGTAACATCAATACCAATCGTTTCATAAGAAGGGCAGCAATGTAAGTACTGCTAGCTTCTAAGAGTAGAGTATCTTTGGGAGCTCGTTCATTACATTATGTACAATTGGAGTCGTGCAAAAGAATGAAGGGGATAGACTCACATACCTTGTATATACTGCCCAACCTCAAGCTATGCAAATATCACGACTCCTTAGTCTACAATAAGACAAATGACACTATCATTATCATTTAAGCGTCGTAACTATTATGTATCGACCACAACCTATTTTACGATGAAACGGACAGCACCTCCCCTATTTATATGACTTCCCACAAGTCAATACAATCACCAAACAGCCCAAACAACATCATTAATAATCATATTGAGCCTCCAAAACAGTCCACCAACCAACAACATTACTACCAAGCTTTTCGATATATATTTCACAAGTTCTAGCTTCAACGACTTAGCTGCAACTTGGATAATCTTAAATATATATAGAGTAAGAGGTTCCTTACCTTTAAACAGAAAGAACAACTCCAATTTGACCTTAATTTTCCACGAAATATCCCTTCAATTCTGCCACAAGAACAAGGAAGCGAAACTAGCAATTAATTCGGATTTTTCGGCACTAGAATTACTTTAGAAGACTTGAAATCACCTAGGGTTGATATTAAAAACTTGAAGGTGTATTTACAGGACATAAAACACTTAAAACAACCTCCCACACGAGCTGGAACAACACAAAAATCAGCAACAACAAGAAGAACAAGAAACTTACTAGCGCCACGGGATTCCCGACATTTGATTTGTGTTGTTTGCCCTTTGTTTGGGTCTTGGATCATGAGAGAACCTTGAGAGACTGTTTTTAGGGTTATAAGGTCTGAATATACTGAAAAATAATGACTTAAAACGGGGTTGAGGTATCTTATATATGTCCATATATCTTAAACCGCCTTTGTGGGCCCCATAGAGAGCAGCTTGGCGCACTCTCGCGAAAATGCGAATATCTCTCTATTCCAAGATCGTATCAACGAACGGTTTAATGCATTGGAAACTAGACTCATAGATCTTCAATTTGATAGGTAGATCACCCCATAATTCCAAGCACATTGGGAGAAAAATGCAGTAACATTTGACCTAAAGTTTAAGTAAAATTATAAACCTAAGTTGCGACAACTTTTATCAACTTTTGTTTCATAACTCGCTTGACTTCAAGACTTATGATGCAGATATTATATGATTCAAATACATTAAAACAAGACCTCTTGGGACAGTTAATCACCTCTAGTGTTACCCGAAAATACGGGTTACAACATCCTTGATTCGTTTAACTTCTAATATTTGTTAACCACTCTTATACACCCTTGTATCGTTTAAGACCAATAGGATTAACTTCTTATCATCTCAAAGATAATCTCTTCTTGGATTTACATCGACTAACTTACGACGTGATCTATGGTATGCGAATTTGGGTTGTAACACCCTCTCCCCCTTAGGAACATTCGTCCTCGAATGTAAGGGTTTATGGGGTGTCTAACTCATCGTGGATTCCGACGGAGATTTCCGGCTGAGTTTCCCCCATAAAATGGACACTAGCCAAACTTGCAAGCAGTTAAACCCAACCTATGGCCTTACAAGACTATACAAAGCATTATGGATATGTACATTATCTGCATATCACCATTTTGTATTAAAAAAGAGTATTCACAAGCTATTGCTTATCTCATAGAGCCGTTTCACCTTATAATGCATCCTTCTTTCCCCCGACATCCTCGTTATCTTCACTCTGGAATAGGTAAGGGTATTTAGACTTCATCTCCTCTTCTGCTTCCCATGTCATTTCTTCTATATTCTTGTTCCTCCATAATACTTTCACGGAAGCTACATCCTTTGTTCTCAGCTTGCGGACTTGTCGATCTAATATAGCCACTGGCACTTCATCATATGATAGATCCTTTGTAACTTGTACATCTTTGATAGGGACGACCCGAGAAGGGTCTCCAATACATTTCCTCAACATAGATACATGGAATACCGGGTGGACAAATTCCAATTCAGATGGCAATTCTAACTCGTAAGCAACCTGTCCAATTCGTCGAAGAATTTTGTACGGCCCAATATACCGCGGACTCAACTTACCCTTCTTCCCAAAACGCATAACACCCTTCATCGGCGAGATCTTCAGGAAAACCCAATCACCAACCTCAAATTCCAGATCACGACGTCGGACGTCGGAATAAGACTTTTGCCTGCTTTGTGCCGTCCTCAGTCGCTCTTGTATCGCTTTCACCTTCTCAATGGCTTGGTGAATCAAATCTGGCCCATATAATTCTGTCTCACCGACTTCGAACCATCCAACTAGTGATCTACATCTCCTCCCGTACAGTGCCTCATACGGGGCCATTTTAATACTGGAATGGTAGCTATTATTGTAGGCAAATTCTATAAGTGCCAGATGGTCATCCCAATTCCCTTGAAATCTAGAACACATGCTCGTAGCATATCTTCAAGCGTCTGGATGGTACGTTCAGCCTGTCCGTCAGTCTGCGGATGGAATGCAGTGCTGAGATTTACTTGTGTGCCTAAACCCTTCTGAAAAGACCTCCAAAAGTTAGCCGTAAATTGAGCTCCTCGGTCTGATATAATAGATACCGGCACACCATGAAGCCTAACAATCTCCTTGATATACAACTTCGCATAATCTTCAGCCGTGTAAGTTGTCTTAACTGGCAGAAAATGGGCAGATTTTGTAAGTCGATCAACTATCACCCAGATGGAGTCAAACTTATGATAAGAGCGAGGTAATCCAATAATGAAGTCCATATTAATCACCTCCCATTTCCAGGTCGGAATCTCTATATTCTGAATCAATCCACTAGGTTTCTGATGCTCGATCTTTACTTGTTGACAATTAGGACACTGGGCTACAAATTCTGCAATAGACTTCTTCATGTTATCCCACCAATATTGCTCCTTAACGTCATGATACATCTTTGTCGAGCCAGGATGGATAGAATATCGGGACTGGTGAATCTCAATCATAATCTTCTCTCGCAACCCTGCCACACTAGGTACACATAATCGGCCCTGGTATCTCAGTGTCCCATCTCCTCCGATCTTGAAAGCTGTAATCTTACACTGCTGAATTCCCTCTCTCAATCTTACTAAGGTAGGATCTTCATATTGCCGTGCTTTTACCTCGGCTACCAAAGATGATTCTGCTGTATTCTGTACAGTAACACCTCCGTCATCAGAGTCCAACAATCTGATTCTCATATTGGCCAGCTGGTGAAGCTCTTTGGTCAACCCTTGTCTACCTGCCTCAATATGTATTAAGCTTCCCATTGACTTACGGCTGAGAGCATCTGCCACAACATTAGCTTTACCGGGATGGTACAATATCTCGACATCGTAGTCTTTCAGTAATTCAAGCCACCTACGCTGCCTCAAATTCAACTCCTTCTGCTTGAAGATGTATTGTAAACTTTTGTGATCTGTGTAGATGTCAACATGGACGCCGTATAAGTAGTGCCGCCATATCTTCAAAGCATATATTACTGCAGCCAATTCCAAATCATGAGTCGGGTAATTCTTTTCATGCTTCTTCAATTGTCTTGATGCATAAGCAATCACCTTCCCACGTTGCATCAATACGCACCCCAAACCTATACCTGAGGCATCACAATATACCACATAACCTTCTGTTCCTTCTGGGAGAGTGAGCACTGGCGCGGATGTCAATTGATTCTTTAGCTCCTGAAAACTATGTTCACAAGCATCAGACCACTGGAACTTAGTTTTCTGTGTTAACTTAGTCAATGGTGCTGATATAGAGGAAAACCCTTCTACAAATCGCCTATAATATCCTGCTAGCCCCAGGAAGCTGCGGACTTCTGACGGTGTTGTAGGTCTCGGCCAATTCTTCACTGCATCGATCTTCTGAGTGTCGACACTAATACCCGCATCAGATATCACATGGCCAAGGAATGCTACTGAGTTCAGCAAGAATTCACATTTAGAGAGCTTAGCATATAACTTATGATCCTGAAGGGTCTGGGCATAAGCCTGAATACGGGAAATATCCATGCCCTCTACCAAGGAGGCTGTTGTGCACTCATTTATCAGATGTGGTCACCCTATCACTCATCTCGGCCACCATATGGGGAGTATACCTTGATAAAGAATCAAACTATATACTATACTCTCATGCACTCATATTACCCTGTCGAAGGTTCAAGAACTTATCAGCTCTAGCTCATCGTATCTCAGCTGGTAAGTAGTGATGAAGAAAGGCCTCAGAAAATTCCTTCCACACGGCTGGAGGAGCGTTCGGACCCCTAGATCTCTCCCAACTATCATACCATAAAATTGCTAAATCCCATAACCGATAAGAAGCCAACTCTACTGCCTCTGTATCACTAGCATGCATAACACGCAATGTACAATGAACCTGATCAATAAATGTTTGCGGGTCCTCCTTGGGGCTTGATCCGGTAAACACTGGAGGGTCTAGATTAATAAAATCACGAACTCCTGCACTAACCGGTTTATCAGCAGCACCGGTATTCTGCCTCTGAGCCTGAGCAGCTACTAAGCTACTCAACAACTGCACTGCACTGCGCATATCGTGGTCTGTAGTGCCAGACGGAGGAACTGGATGTACTGGGTGCCTCCTAATATCCTCTGGAGGAGACAGAGAGGTATGAGACGGCATCTCACTCTGAGGCTCACTTTGGCCTGCTATGGCTGGAGGCACCTGAATGTTACCCTCTCCTACAGCTGTATCAAGCCGTTTACTAATCGCTTGCTTCCTAGTCGAAGGCATCGCTAAAAGAAAACAAGGTGAATATTAGATATGAACACTTACGACTCAACTCTACGCACGATCTAGATTCAGGAAGAAGGTAACAACCCTAGATGTCACGTAGCCTCCTGATTATAAATGTGGCGCGCTACACATCCATAATCAAAACTCTACTAGACACGGCTCATAGACAACCCCTAGGACAGACTTGCTCTGATACCAAGTTTGTCACGACCCAACTGGAGGGTCATGACTAGCACCCGGGCCATACTTGCCGAGCACCAACGTACATTTTATCTAACCTTCCTTATTATCTTTAAGGGCCGACAAGATCAATATAAATAGTAGACATGGATCATGAACATCCAACAATGAAAGATAATGTCATGAACATACATAACATGGGACGACAAGACTGTCAAGAAACTATATATAAGGTACGAGCTACCATGAGTCGACACCTGTCTATGAGCCTCTAAAAGAACATAAGTGCTACAACATTGCCGGAACAGGGCCCCGACATACCCATAAGGTCTATAACAAAAATGCATACCAAGACCACGGCAAGTCCGGAGAAAGGATCTTGCCAATAACGCTGAACCGGATAGCCTACTGTGATGGGGGAGCTGCGTCTACCCGTCTATCAGGACCTGCAGCACGACATGCAGCGTCCACAAATAAAAAGGACGTCAGTACGAATAAAGTACTGAGTATGTAAGGCAGAATAGCATAAGTAAGAACAATAATGTAAACAGTGATAGAGAATATACAACCTGTGACATCTGGGTACCTCTGAGGGCTACTGACATGAAATACATGATACATACATATATATATACATAAACGTTTAAAACATATGCCTTTGTGGGCATCATCATCATCATATCGTACCCGGCCATAATAGGCTCGGTAAAACGTACCCGGCCATCATAGGGCTCGGTAGAATCGTACCCGGCCACGTGGAGCTCGGTAAAACCCAACTGATCAGTGGTTGCACAATAGGTGCCATACCCGGCCAACTATAGCGCGGCTCGGTAGAGTAAAATAGATACATATATATGATGCATGCTGGACTCATTGGAATCACATTTTGAACCTTTCGGAGTGACGTAAGGTCGGTATCCTTCGTACACGTTATTAGGATTAACTCTTCATCAAGAAACTTATAAGAATCAGGAACTACCAACAACATTGATAATATAAGAATAAGAGAAGTAACATCAATACCAATCGTTTCATAAGAAGGGCAGCAATGTAAGTACTGCTAGCTTCTAAGAGTAGAGTATCTTTGGGAGCTCGTTCATTACATTATGTACAATTGGAGTCGTGCAAAAGAATGAAGGGGATAGACTCACATACCTTGTATATACTGCCCAACCTCAAGCTATGCAAATATCACGACTCCTTAGTCTACAATAAGACAAATGACACTATCATTATCATTTAAGCGTCGTAACTATTATGTATCGACCACAACCTATTTTACGATGAAACGGACAGCACCTCCCCTATTTATATGACTTCCCACAAGTCAATACAATCACCAAACAGCCCAAACAACATCATTAATAATCATATTGAGCCTCCAAAACAGTCCACCAACCAACAACATTACTACCAAGCTTTTCGATATATATTTCACAAGTTCTAGCTTCAACGACTTAGCTGCAACTTGGATAATCTTAAATATATATAGAGTAAGAGGTTCCTTACCTTTAAACAGAAATAACAACTCCAATTTGACCTTAATTTTCCACGAAATATCCCTTCAATTCTGCCACAAGAACAAGGAAGCGAAACTAGCAATTAATTCGGGTTTTTCGGCACTAGAATTACTTTAGAAGACTTGAAATCACCTAGGGTTGATATTAAAAACTTGAAGGTGTATTTACAGGACATAAAACACTTAAAACAACCTCCCACACGAGCTGGAACAACACAAAAATCAGCAACAACAAGAAGAACAAGAAACTTACTAGCGCCACGGGATTCCCGACATTTGATTTGTGTTGTTTGCCCTTTGTTTGGGTCTTGGATCATGAGAGAACCTTGAGAGACTGTTTTTAGGGTTATAAGGTCTGAATATACTGAAAAATAATGACTTAAAACGGGGTTGAGGTATCTTATATATGTCCATATGTCTTAAACCGCCTTTGTGGGCCCCATAGAGAGCAGCTTGGCGCACTCTCGCGAAAATGCGAATATCTCTCTATTCCGAGATCGTATCAACGAACGGTTTAATGCATTGGAAACTAGACTCATAGATCTTCAATTTGATAGGTAGATCACCCCATAATTCCAAGCACATTGGGAGAAAAATGCAGTAACATTTGACCTAAAGTTTAAGTAAAATTATAAACCTAAGTTGCGACAACTTTTATCAACTTTTGTTTCATAACTCGCTTGACTTCAAGACTTATGATGCAGATATTATATGATTCAAATACATTAAAACAAGACCTCTTGGGACAGTTAATCACCTCTAGTGTTACCCGAAAATACGGGTTACAACATCCTTGATTCGTTTAACTTCTAATATTTGTTAACCACTCTTATACACCCTTGTATCGTTTAAGACCAATAGGATTAACTTCTTATCATCTCAAAGATAATCTCTTCTTGGATTTACATCGACTAACTTACGACGTGATCTATGGTATGCGAATTTGGGTTGTAACAATGGTAACTGAGAAGGAGAAGTCATTGTTGGTACTTGATTATGTGATTGTGGCTTAAAGTCAAGTGGGGGAGCCTACCTTCAATGATTGGGTCACGTGGTCCTATGTCTTTGCCGTTTTTGGATTTCGTTACATCGGCGGGTTAGTTATAACTGAGGAAGAGAATATCAGGGGTAATCGAGCAAGAAATCTAATGGATGTGTGCTACATTTCGCCTTATCGATATGTGAAGGTTGTGGAATGATTCAAATTTGATATTTCTTTGTGAACATGATGTGCAAGGAAAAAATTCATTCAGCTGCCTCTTTAGAGTATTCGAGTGCTAACGGATCACTAGTTATTTGGTTATATAATCAGGACTGGTTTAGAGTGGACGATTCTCAACAATGGTTCTAGTTGATTCAGGAATTAAAGTATGGTGCCTAAATATTTTTGGGTTCGTCGTGTGGCTAAGGATTTAGTTTTGCAGCGGAGTGTGAAAGAGACTTGGAGTATTTAATTCTGATAGTTTTGTTATGTGTAAATAGGTCCTAAAAGAGTTATGGCGGTTTAGACCGCGACATGAGGTTTGTGTTTTATGCAGTTATGGGAAGTTGGTTACGTGTTGCGATTTTCCTCCGAAAATGATTTAAGTGAAAGGTTTCTAGCCGATGAAGTATTTATTCTACTGGTGGTTCGAGAGTTATGATGAAATTCTTGTACTCTCGCGTAACAACATGATAGGTGCAGTGAGCGGTATGAAATTGTAATTGAAGGATCAAGGTTACGGTTCAGTTTTGACAAAAATTTCACAAGCTCAAAGGAGCGGGGGAGATGTTAGATGTTCATAGTATACTGGCACAATTTTTGGGTAGCCTGTGGATGGTCTATTTTGTGGAAGAAGTATTGTGTATTGGTTTGCGGATGCTTGACTAGCACTATAGAAATAGAATGGTCGATGGCCATTGATGTTCAGATTTTGTTATTTGGTGCGGGAGGTTGTGGGAGTACCTCCCATGGGATTATTATATAGGTGTGACGCATAGATATTGAGGTCTGATACGGAGATTCTGGTACTATCACAGATTGGAGAGTTTATGTCTGAGAAACGCACTATTCCTGTGGTTGCAAACTATGGAAGTTTGTTCAAGATTTGACGGTTGTTTGTTTGTATCATGAATACGGTAATTGTGGATCTTGAAATGATGCTTACCTATTTTGAGATGTCGGAATCAGTTTAGAGGGTCATTGGCAGGTCTAATATGAATGTATATTCTACACCAGATCAAATATGCTCATTTAGCATAGCATTGCTTATGGATGAGTATTATATAATACTGCAGTAGATTATGAAGGTGACTGTATTTCTTTTTAAATTTTCAGCTCAAAATCTAATTTCAAGCACCTCAAATCAGCTCCAAATAATATTTAAATAAAAAATTTATTATAACACCCACTTCGAATTAAATAATAAATTTTCAAGTTAAAATTTTAAATTCAAGAGTTTCAACTTCAACAAATGGTGGATCTTCAAAAATTGTGTCCCAAACGCCTCAAATAAGCTCCAAATGAGTCCCAAATTTAGCATTAACTTCTCAACGATAATATAACACATTGTATACAATTTAGGTATAGATTATATTATTTTAGTATACAGTATATTATTTTGGTGTATAATATATAATTTGCCTTCTTTCCTAGTTCAACTCAATTTTGACCTAAATGCCAAAAATCTTCTCCAAATCTCCAAATTCTAGCCACAACTTTAAATAAATATTTCAAACATAACTATTCAGAATCGAATCAAAACAACTACAAACTTAACAAACTCAATATATGACTTCGTAGCCTCTATAACCGAGCAAGCGCTTACTCAATATTAAAATAAGGTAGCTCGTATGCTTAGTGATCGAGTTGAGTGATTGTCTGAACATAGGCTTACTCAAACTTGAAGTGATGTAGCCCGTAGGATTAGTAGTCGATTGAATGATTCGAACTCGAAGTAATGTAGCCCATAGGCGTAATTTTCGAGTGAGTACTTGCTCGAACTCGAAATAAAAATAGCTCGCAGGCTTAGTAGTCGAGTGAATGATTCGAACTCAAAGTAATGTAGCCCGTAGGCATAATGGTCGAGTGAATGCTTGCTCGAACTCGAAATAAAAATAGCTCGTAGGCTTAGTGATCGAGTGAATGCTTGCTCGAACTCGAAATAAAAGTAGCCCGTAGGCTTAGTGGTCGAGTGAGTGTTTGCTCGAACTCGAAATAAAAGTAGCCCATAGTCTTAGTAGTCGAGTGAATGATTCGAACTCGAAGTAATGTAGTCCGTAGGCGTAGTAGTCGAGTGAATGATTTGAACTCGAAGTAATGTAGCCCGTAGGCGTAATGGTCGAGTGAGTGCTTACTCGAACTCGAAATAAAAATGGCCCGTAGGCTTAGTAGTCGAGTGAATGATTCGAACTCTAAGTAATGTAGCCCGTAGGCGTAATGGTCGAGTGAGTGCTTGCTCGAACTCGAAATAAAAATAGCCCGTAGGCTTAGTGGTCGAGCGAGTGCTTGCTCGAACTCGAAATAATGTAGCCCGTAAGCGTAATGGTCGAGTGAGTGCTTGCTCGAACTCGAAATAAAAATAGCCCGTAGGCTTAGTGGGCGAGTGAGTGATTGCTCGAACTCAAAATAAAAGTAGCCCGTAGGCTTAGTGGTCGAGCAAATGTTTCGAACTCGGAGATTTATCTTAATTCTATTTGCATAATAAATCTCAAAATAAAGGAATTTTTCTTGGATGTAAGATATCGGTAAAGAGGAGAACTTTCTTTGCAAGTCATTATACATGCGTTCATGTTTTGCGTCAGGGCTAGGTCCAACTACATGAGCATGGTTCGTTTTGACCATTTGGCTCTTACAACTTTTCCTATTGGAACCCCGTTATTGCGAAATAACTTCTTTGCATCATCACAATAAAATCTTCAAAAATCAGCATTAATACCACAATGTACATATCAAAAAAGGAGACTCAATGAATTCCAATCGCAAAATACTTTAACCACAAATGAAAATTCAGATATTATTTGGAGAGTACATATTATTTAAAGAGTACATATTATTTCTTATTTTATTTTATTTTTGGAAGATAAAAGGGATTCTGGAGTATAAATAGCAAAGCCGGTGATGGCACTAGAAAAAGGTGCAAGACAAACAATATAAATGTATCCCTTTGTGATTGAAATTCAGATTTGAATGTTGAGGTTTTTGATGAAGTAAAAAGAGAAAAATCAGTTTGTTGGACGATGAAATCTTCTTTAAAGTATTTTCTGGTATGTTTCTGCTTCTCCGTAAGAAATGGATGGTGGCAGAAAGAATAGGTATTTTATGGGACTATTTTTAAATTGACTAAATACGGGTACTTATTTAAGATTGTGTCGGTATATTGGGTATTTTTCTCATTAATTTTATAGTCTAAGCTAAAAAGAATACAGCTTCTTGTGTCCTTTAATTTTTATACTAAATACTTAAAATATGTTCTATCCTATATGGAGTACACACGTGTTCGGAGACTAGAAATACATATAATACACATTAGCTTGTTTAGTAATAGTATTCTTTGAAATTCATATGCAGAGCCACTATATTACATATTATTAGAATGTACTGTCCCAAAAATGTATGAGACGTTTTCTTATTTTAAAATTTCTTATCTAAATAAATTAAACAATTATAAAATATAAGAAAAAAGAGACTAGCTTAAGGGGGGAAAAAGAAAAAAATATCCGTCATAATAAAATTACACCCAGTTAAGAGCTAGACTTTAGCTTATGACAAAAACGAAGAAACAAAAAAGAAATAACCGAAGAGAAAAGAAAAAAAGAAAAACAAAAAAATAGAAGCTTGCCTTTTGCTTTTAATCTTTAGTCTCGGAGGTACCGAAAATACCAAATTTGCAAAGTATCAATTACAGAAAATCCGCTAAGGCCTCATTTATTTTTTTTAAGATTAAGACGTCTGAATCTGAATACACATCTGAATATCAAGCTGTGTATTAAGATTAATATATCTGAATCTGAATATATATCTGAATATATTAAGATGTGTATTAAGATCTGAATACTAAATAATTAAGACTGTTTGATTTTTAACATCTGAATGTATAAAATTTATCTTTATTTAAAAATTAATAAACATAAAATTCAAATGAAATACTAACTAATCTAATATTCTATCAATAAAATATATAATTTTTTAAAATATGATAGTTGTTGGTGGTAATGGCTAACGGGTGAATGACGACTAGAGGTGTTGGTTGGTGGTAGTTTTGGTTGAATGGTGGTTCATGCTAGTAGCTAGTAGTGATTGGTAGTGGTGGCGATTATGATTGAGGATGATGGTGGTGGGTGGTGATAGTTAATAATGACGGGTGGTGGTAGTAATTGTTATTGAGGAATGTGGTGCCGACTGTGGTTGTAGATGGTGATGGGGTGGTTAGTTGTGGTAGTTGAGGCAGATGAGTGTTGATTGTGGGTGAGAATGATGGTGGTCGGAGTGGTGGGGATGGTGGGTGGTGATGGTCGATAATAGTGGCGGCTATGATTGAGGATGATGGTGGCGTGGCGATGGTGGTGGTGGCATAGTGGTAGTTGATAATGGTAGGCGGTGGCGATAGTTAATAATAAATATGTGATAGCATCTTAATGAAATTAAGTCTCTGTTATAGATCTTAATCATACAGATCTATTCAGATCCATTAAGTGGCTGTAAAGTAAAAAAAATAAACACACTTAATGATTAAGATCTGAATAATTAAGATTCAGACTTTAAAAACAAACACACTTAATGTCTGGGATCTGAATGATTAAGATTCAGACATTCATTAAGTGCAAACAAACAAGGCCTAAGTTTGTACCAACTGGGTCATGAATGGGTTAACTCCATTTTCGACTCTCGTGTTATACTTGATTTAAACAGAAAATCAAGTATATGAGATTTCCATCCTTTAATATTTTTATCTAACAGTTCACAATATATATATATATATATATAAATAATATTAATTAAAAAAAGAATACAATTTACACAAGTAATTCATGCTTTGAGTCCTAAACTACCCGGACTTTAACATTAATAGTAGATACGCACGGACTCTCGTCACCTCGTGCGTACGTAGCCCCCACAATTAGCAATAATTATTACTTTAATTACCTATGGGGAAATTTCCCCCTCACAATATTAGACAAAAGACTTACCTCGTCTTGCTCCGATTTAATCCACTAGTAGGCCTTTTCCTCGATTATCCAACTTTGATTGGCTCGAATCTAACCAAAAATAATTCGATACAAACACTAAAATTTATAGGAATCAATTCTATAAGAAAATGCTACATTTTCAATAAAATCCCGAAATTAATTAAAAATTCATCTAAGGGGCCCACATCTCGGAATCCGGCGAAAGTTACAAAATTCGACAACTCATTCAATTACGAGTCCAACCATATCAGTTTTACTCAAATCCGACTCTGAATCGATATCGAAATCTCAAAAATTCGTTTCTATGAGATTTCTAAAATATTTTCAAATTTCAATCTCAAAACACTAATTAAATGGTGAAAATAATGATATATTTGTGTATATAGACAAAATCCGAGTTAGAATCACTTACCCCAATGTATTTCCTTGAAAATCTGTCAAAAGTCGTCTCTGCTCAAGCTCAAGTTCGTCAAAAATGGCAAATGGGACGAATGCCCTCTTTTATAAATCTGCCCAGGCAGCCTTCGGAACTGAGTCTCGATCGTGGCCCTCGAGCCTAGGCCCCGATCGTGGCTTCGATCATGGCCCTCGAGCCTGGACCTCGTTCATGGCCTCGATCATGGCATCGATCCTGGGCCTCGGTCATAGCCTCGGTCATGACCGAACCCTTAATGTCTGGGATCTGAATGATTAAAATTCAGACCTTCATTAAGTGCAAACAAACAAGGCCTAAGTTTGTACCAACTGGGTCATGAATGGGTGAACTCCATTTTCGACTCTCGTGTTATCCATTTTTTAGCAGATAATATGGGTTGACCCATATTTAACTTGCTTTTAGTGTATCGGGTAATCAATCCATTCTTGAGCGGATAATGTGACCGAACCCTTGTAAATTTTATTCAATTTTCCACCTCTACATGTGGGTTATCAATATTAATTGAGCTACCTCTAAATCATATAAACCTTCTTAACAGAATAGCTATGTCGAGCAATTTGGAGTAAAAAATGCTTAAGTGTTGGAAGACATTAAGTTGGTAGAATAGAAATCGAGGTCATAATACATGAGCATCTAGTAGATTATACAAAACTCCAAATACTGTCTGAAATAAAAATAGACATAATTAAAAATACAAGAAGAGGCACTAGTAGCTACAGGACGGCTCAGAAAGGCAGCTCACCACTACGCCCCTGGATAACGAGGGTGTGCGATGATAGGTCCTCCACTAGTATCTGTCTCAGATCCTGCATAAAAACGTACAGCAAGTGTAGCATGAGTACGTAAACAACGTGTACCCAGCAAGTATCAAGCCTAATCTCAAAGTGGTAGAGACGAGATGGCCGACTTTGACATTCACTAAGAGTCAACAATAATAAATGAAATAAATTATAATTATTCAAATCAGCATGATTCACAGAGTTAACAATAATTTTATTCAATTAGCAGAAATAATAAAAATCCTTCAAATGCAATAATTTTCAATCTATTAATTAAATCCTTCAATTTCAATAAAATTTCCAATTTATCAAATAGCTTTACAAGCTGCAATTCAATTTTAATAAATTTTTAATTTATCAAATAGCTTTACAAGCTACAATAAACTGTCCAAATATCGTGTAATTATTATTATTATTAAGCATGATTTCTGTCGAGGTCGTACGGCCCGATCCAGAGTGTCGTGTACACTGTCGAGGGATGTGCGGCACGATCCATAGATGCATCTATCCTGTCGAGGCGCTTGGCCCGCTTCACAAGAAAGGATGACATTTTGTTATGTACCTTCGGAAGGAGAGTATATTTATTATAAGATAAATTCGGGACAAAGAACGATTTCTCTAAACAATTAATTAATTTAGACAGAAAATCAAGTATATGAGATTTCCATCCTTTAATATTTTTATCTAACAGTTCACAATATATATATATATATATATATATATATATATATATATATATCAAATAATATTAATTAAACAAAGAATATAATTTACACAAGTAATTCATGCTTTGAGTCCTAAACTACCCGGACTTTAACATTAATAGTAGCTACGCACGGATTCTCGTCACCTCGTGCGTACGTAGCCCCCACAATTAGCAACAATTATTACTTTAATTACCTATGGGGAAATTTCCCCCTCACAAGATTAGACAAAAGACTTACCTCGTCTTGCTCCGATTTAATCCACTACTAGGCCTTTTCCTCGATTATCCAACTTCGATTGGCTCGAATCTAACCAAAAATAATTCGATACAAACACTAAAATTTATAGGAATCAATTCTATAAGAAAATACTACATTTTTAATAAAATCTCGAAATTAATTAAAAATTCGTTTATGGGGCTCACCTATCGAAATCCGGCGAAAGTTACGAAATTCGATAACCCATTCAATTACGAGTTCAACCATATCAGTTTCACTCAAATCCGACTCCGAATCGATACCGAAATCTCAAAAATTCGTTTCTATGAGATTTCTAAAAAATTCCCAAATTTCAATCTCAAAACACTAATTAAATGGTGAAAACAATGATATATTTGTGTATATAGACAAAATCCGAGTTAGAATCACTTACCCCAATGTATTTCCTTGAAAATCTGTCAAAAGTCACATCTGCTCAAGCTCAAGTTCGTCAAAAATAGCAAATGGGACGAATGCCCTCTTTTATAAATCTGCCCAGGCAGCCTTCGGAACTGGGCCTCGATCGTGGCCCTCGAGCCTACGCCCCGATCGTGGCTTCAATCATGTCCCTCGAGCCTGGACCTCGGTCATTGTCTCGATTATGGCATCGATCCTGGGCCTCGGTCATGGCCTCGATCATGGCCCTCGAGCCTGGGACTTCGATCATGGCTCATGGCCTCGATCATGGCATCGAACCTAGGCCTTCGATCGTGGTCCTCGAGCTGGGCTCGATATCTGGGCTTGATTCTAAGCCTCAACCCTGGCTTCGACCCTGGGCTCGATATCTGGGCTCGATCTTGGGCTCGATCTCAGTCCAGAATATCCGGCAGGAGAGAAAAATATTGCAGCAGCTTTTTAAGTCCAACTTTTGATCTGTTAACCATCCGAAATTCACCCGGGGCCCTCGGGACCTCAACCAAATGTACCAACAAGTCCTAAAACATCATACGAACTTATTTGAAACCTCAAATCGCATAAAACGACTCTAAAACCACGAATTATGCTCAAATTCAAGCTTAATGAAACTTAAAATTTCCAACATCTACATTTGATGTCGAAACCTATCAAATCAAGTCCGATTGACCTCAAATTTTGTACACAAGTCATAAATGACATAACGGAGCTATGAAAATTTTCAAAACTGGATTCCGACCCCGATATCAAAAAGTCAACTCCCCGGTCAAACTTTTAAACTTAAATTCTTATTTTAGTCATTTCAAGCCTAATTTAACTACGGACTTCCAAATAAAATTTCGAACACGCTCCTAAGTCCAAAATCACCATATGGAGCTATTGGAATCGTCAAAATTCTATTCCGGGGTCATTTTCTCAAAATGTTGACCGAAGTCAAACTTGGCCTTTTTAAAGCCAACTTACGGAACCAAGTGTTTCGATTTCAACCAAAACACTTCCAAATCCCGAACCAACCATCCCCGCAAGTCATAAATTATTAAAAGCACATACGGGAAGTTTTATTTTAGAGAATGGGGTTCTAAAATTTAAAATGACTGGTTGGGTCATTACATTCTCCACCTCTTAAACAAACGTTCGTCCTCGAACGAGTTTAGAATTGTACCTGGAGTGCCGAATAAGTGTGGATATCTGCTCCGCATTTTTTTCTCGACTGATTGGCCCCTCCACTGGACTTTTACTGCAGAAATCCTCTTCGACCTCAACTAGTGAACATGTTTATTAACAATGGCAATTGGCTCATCTTCATAACCCAAGCTATTATCTAGCTGAACTGTGTTGAAGTCTAACACATGTGATAGGCCGGCATGATACTTCCGGAGCATAGATACATGGAAAATCGGATGAACTCCCGATAGGCTGAGAGGCAATGCAAGCTCATAAGCAACCTCCCCAACTCGTCTCAACACCTCAAATGGGCCTATAAACCTTGGGCTCAATTTCCCCCTTTTCCCAAATCTCATGATTCCCTTCATCGGCGAAACCTTCAAAAGAACTTTTTCACCTACCATAAATGATAAATCACGCGCTTTCTGATCCGCGTAACTCTTCTGTCTGGACTGCGTTGTACAAAGTCTCTCCTGAATCAACTTTATCTTTTTCAAGGCATCCTTCACCAAATCAGTACCATATAACTTAGCCTCACCGGGCTCAAACCACTCGATGGGCGAACGATATCGCCGACCATATAAAGCCTCAAACGGAGCCATCTCGATGCTGGATTGGTAATTGTTATTATAAGCAAACTTGCCCAAAGGCAAGAAACGATCCCAATGACCTCCAAAGTCAATCACACGTGCCCTAAGAATATCCTCCAAAATCTGAATTGTCCGCTCTGACTGCCCTTCGGTCTGCGGATGAAAGGCTGTGTTGAGCTCTACACGGGTCCCCAGTTCACTCTGTACTGCTCTCCAGAATGTGAAGTAAACTGAGGGCCTCAATCTGATATTATAAAAATTGGCACACCGTGCAACCGAACTATCTACTATCGAATATATATATATATATATATATATATATATATATATATATATATATATATATATATATATATATATATATATATATATATATATATCTGGGCCAACCTATCTGAAGTATACATAGTCACAACAGGAATAAAGTGTGCCGACTTGGTCAACCTGTCAACAATGACCCAAACTGCATCAAACTTCCACAAGGTCTGCGGCAACCCAACTACAAAGTCCATAGTGATATGTTCCCATTTCCACTCTGGTATAGTCATCTGCTGAAGTAGGCCACCTGGCCTCTGGTGCTCATATTTAACTTGCTGACAATTTAGACACCTAGCCACATACTCAACTATGTCCTTTTTCATTCGTCTCCACCAATAATGCTGCCTCAAATCACGATACATCTTCGTAGCACCTGGATGAATAGAATACCGAGAACTGTGTGCTTCCTCTAGGATCTTTTTCCTCAGTCCATCCACATTAGGAACACATAGACGATCCTGGAGTCACAAAACACCATCTGCTCTAATAGTAACTTCCTTGGCACTACCCCATAGTACCGTTTCTTGATGAACCATTAAGTGTGGATCATCATACTGGTGAGACTTGATCTGCTCAAATAGTGAAGATTGAGCTACAACACATGCAAGAACTCGGCTAGGCTCTAAAATATCCAGTCGCACAAGTCTATTGGCTAAGGACTGAATATCTGAAGCCAATGGCCTCTCCTCTGCTGAAATGAAAGCTAAACTGCCCATACTCTCCACCTTTCTACTCAAGGCGTCTGCAACCATATTTGCTTTGCCCGGATGATACATGATAGTAATATCATAATCTTTTAGTAACTCAAGCCATCTGCGTTGTCTCAGATTTAGGTCCCTCTATTTGAACAAATGCTTCAAACTGCGATGATCAGTGTAAACCTCACAAGACACACCATAAAGATAATGCCTCTAAATCTTAAGAGCATGAACAATCGCAGCTAACTCCAAATCATGTACTGGATAATTCTTCTCGTGGGACTTCAGCTGGCATGAAGCATATGCAATAACTCGCCCTTCCTGCATCAGTACACAACCCAAGCCAATGCGTGAACCGTCACAATACACTGTATGCATCCCCGAACCAGAAGGCAACACTAACACTGGTGTTGTAGTCAATGCTGTCTTGAGCTTCTGAAAGCTTACCCCACAATCATCGGACCATCGGAATGGAGCACCCTTCTGGGTTAATTTGGTCAAAGGTGCTGCAATAGATGAAAAACCTTCCACGAACCGACGATAATAACCTGCTAAACCCAGAAAACTCCTGATCTCAGTCGTCGAAGTGGGATGATGCCAATTCTGAACTGCCTCAATCTTTTTGGGATACACCTTAATTCCCTCGCCCGAAACAATATGCCCCAAAAATGCTACAGACTCTAGACAAAACTCTCATTTAGAGAACTTAGCAAATAGCTTTTGTTTCTGCAACGTCTGAAGCACTACTCTCATATGCTTCTCATGCTCCTCCTTACTGCGTGAGTAGATAAAGATGTCATCAATGAAGACAATGACAAATGAATAAATATATGGCCTGAATATCTTATTCATCAAATCCATAAACGTTGTCAGGGCGTTAGTTAAACCGAAGGACATCACCAGAAACTCATAATGATCATATCTAGTCCGGAAAGCAGTCTTCGAAACATCCGAATCCTGAATCTTCAACTGATGGTGCCCCGACCTCAAGTCGATCTTAGAGAACATCCTAGTACCCTGCAACAGGTCAAATAGATCATCAATATGCGGCAACGGGTACTTGTTCTTAATAGTGACTTTGTTCAATTGGCGGTAATCAATACACATCCGCATTGTTCCATCCTTCTTCTTCACAAATAATACCGGTGCACCCCAAGGCGATACACTCGGTCTAACGAACCCTTTGGCTAGTAAATCCTCAAGTTGTTCTTTCAATTCTTTTGGAGCCATGCGATACGATGGGATAGATATAGGCTGGGTATCGGAAGCCAAGTCAATACAGAAATCAATATCACGATTAGGTGGCATACCTGGAAGATCTTAAGGAAATACATCGAAGAACTCCCGAACTACAGGCACTGAATCAATAACCGGAGTCTCTGCATTAGTATCTCTAACATAGGCTAGATAAGCCAAGCAACCCTTCTCAACCATGTGTTGAGCCTTTATAAAAGAAATAACTCAATTAAATGAACTAACAGACAAACCATTCCACTCCAGCTATGGCAATGCTGGAATAGCCAAGGTAACAGTCTTGGCATGACAATCTAGAATAGCATGATATGGAGATAACCAGTCCATGCCCAGAATAATTTCAAAATTGGTCATTTCAAGCAATAGGAGATCTGCTCTAGTTTTATAACCACATAATATAATAATACAGGACCGGTAGATACGATTCACAATAATAATCGCCCGCATGAGTGGATATATAAATAGGAGTACTCAAGGACTCACGAGAAACACCCAGGAATGGAGCAAATAAAGATGACACATATGAATACGTAGATCCTGGATCAAATAATACAGAGGCATCTTTGCCGCAAATAGAAATAATACATGTAATCACGGCATCTGAGGCCTCTGCATTTGGTCTGGCCGAAAAAGCATAAAACCGAGCTGGAGCGCCAACTGGATGGCCTCTGCCTGGATGACCTCCACCTCTAGGACAACCCCTACCCACCTTTCCTCCACCTCTTGGTGGTCGGACTACTGGTGGAGCAACTGGTTCGGTAAGCATAGGTTACTGACCCTACTATACTGGTCTACCCCACAGCCTGGGGCAGAATAAAGTAACAATTTCCTTAACTTGATTCGGTTCTGAGTATCAAGACGAGTCCTCCTATTGTGCTCCACTTATGAGTGGGCTTCGTAATTCTATAATCTACTTATGTGTCTGCTTCTGTTGGGAGGTTTTATGGAGATAACTACGCCTATCATTCCATGATGGACTCTAATAAGATCTGTGAGGCTAAAGGTGCCTTTCTGGTGCTTATTTCGGTATGTTTTGATGTATTTCCGGATAATTGATTGCAAATTGTGAATTATATGCCCTACCGGTGTGGGGTTCATTATGTCTTGTGATTTTGTTTAACGAAAGTTATTTAAAAGGAGAAAATGGAAAGTTTCGATCGGCAAGATGTGCATATTACGTGTGATTCAGAACTGAGGCCGAGGTCCTCGTATTTTAAAATAAATTGATATGTTTAGACCGGGCTATGAGCTGCGGTGGAAGTTATATAAGGACGAGATCCTTGTGATAAAAATTCTTTTATTTAAATTTTCCCTTGTGAAAAGTAAATTTGTACTATAGTACTAATAGGGAGTCATGCCTGCTAGGCTTATTTGAAAAATCTTTGTATGAAATTCTCTGTGCATACTTGAAAAATTCGTGTTGTAATATTGAGTTGTAACCTACGAGGTATGTGCCCACCCAGGTGGTGTTAAATGTGACTCGTTAATTCGGCTAAATAATTATGAGGTCTTCATGCCTCGCATCTCGTTATTAGTATTGTGAAGGTTTGAAACGAGATTTTTGTTAACATAAAGTTAATTGACAATTCTGTAATTGATAATGAACAACTATTAAGACCAGATTGACCCGGGAGGGTGCCCCATTTAGATGGTTAGACGAGTGTGAGTTGAACTTTCAGAAGCTCAAGACCGCTTTGACTACAACGCTAGTGTTGGTATTACCCACAGGTTCAGGATCGTATACGGTATATTGTGACGCATCTCACATTGGGCTTGGTGCAGTATTAATTCAAGATGGCAAAGTAATTGCATATGCGTCGCGGCAGTTAAAAGTTCACGAGAAGAATTATCATGTTCATGACTTAGAATTGGCAGCCATTGTTCATGCACTGAAGATTTGGAGGCATTACCTCTACGGTGTCTCGTGTGAGGTATTTACTGATCATCGTAGCCTCCAGTATCTGTTCAAACAAAAGGATCTTAATTTGATGCAGAGAAGATGGATGGAGTTGTTGAAAGACTATGATATCACAATTTTGTATCACCCCGGAAAGGCCAATGTGGTGGCCGATGCCTTGAGTAGAAAGGATGTGAGTATGGGCAGTCTTGCGTATATTCCGATTGGTGAGAGGCCATTAGCTGCAGATGTTCAAACTTTGGATAATCAGTTCGTGAGGTTAGATGTTTCAGAACCCAGTCGGGTTCTAGCTTGCACAGTCGCTCGGTCTTCTTTATATGAGCGCATCAGAGAGAGGCAGTATGATGATCCTTACTTACTTGTCCTTAAGGACACGGTATGGCACGGTGATGCCAAACATGTTGTTGTGGGGGAAGATGGGGTTCTGCGAATGCAGGGTCGTATTTGTGTGCCTAATGTGGATGGACTTCATGAATTAATTCTTGAAGAAGCACACAGTTCCATGTATTCTATTCATCCAGGTATCGCCAAAATGTATCAAGATTTGCGGCAACATTATTGGTGGAGGAGAATAAAAAAGGATATAGTTGCATATGTAGCTCGGTGTCTGAATTGTTAGCAAGTTAAGTACGAGCTTCAGAGACCTGGTGGTTTGCTTCAGAAGTTAGAAATTCCTGAGTGAAAGTGGGAGCGTATCACTATGAATTTTGTTGTTGGGCTCCCACGGACTCAGAGAACATTTGATGCCGTTTGGGTCATTGTGGACAGGTTGACCAAGTTAGCACATTTCATTCCAGTGGCAGTTACCTATTCTTCAAAAAGGTTAGCTGAAATTTACATTCATGAGATTGTCCGCCTTCACGGTGTGCCAGTGTCTATTATTTCAGATCAATGTACGCAGTTTACCTCACATTTCTGGAGGTCTGTACAGTGTGAGTTAGGATAAATTGTTCTTCCTCCAACTCGTGCGTTGAGGTTCAAGGTAAGTTTAAATGCTCTTTTGGTTTATTCCAAGTAATGTTGTCATATGACATGACGAAAGGGTAAAGGCTTGAATATTAAACAGATGGCACATGTATCATGTTGAATGAATTGTATGACATATGAGACAAGTATATCGTACCATGAGCATACTTTATAGGAGAAGAGTGCTAGAAGTGATTACCCACCTCTAAAGAGGCAGTGTCGTGATAAATGAGACATAATTTTAACTAGTACATGTGGATAGTGTGGGAACCATGTATATGATTCTAAGATGTAAACATGTTACATAGGCACGTGATATATGAAAGGCATGGCCTGGAGAGTAATGATAAATGTGTAGGTCTCTCACGGGAGACAAGAAGTTATGAAAGGAGAGTTGATTGAACCCACAATGAGAAGACCCTAGCACTATGAACGTTATAAGAATCCTAGGAATGTGCGAAGTGTTGTTACACTCCAAAAAGGATATTGACATGAGGGAGTTGGATCCCAAGCCTATGTGGCTGAATAAGAGTAGAGAACGTATGAGGTTAATACCATGGTGACTTAAATCTCCCTAATAGTCGAACATATATATGAGGGATAGAGACATGAAACATATGTCCCTGAAGTTGCTAAATTCAAAACTTGTTCAAAATGTGAATCAGTCACCCCAAGTGGGGGAGGAAGGGCCATAGAGAGGCCACATAAATACAATGAAACGAGAGAAAGACCATGTAGCTATGATGTTTGAATATTTTTTTGAAGATAGGTGTAGTCTAGAAAAGATATAATGGGTAGCATGATTCTCTGAAAGGATATGCTAATGATAGACCACTAGTACCCCAAAAAGGTGGAAGGTTAAGGAAGGTAAATTCTTCATACATGGCAATGTGAATGACAGGGTCAACGATCCTAGAAACTAAGAGTATGTTTACAAAGGAATTTTATACTTGTTAGGGGGTCAGGAACAATGGAACCCAAGGAAGTAATATAGGTCAAATGTGAAAGGTTGCGAGTTTTTAGAATGAGTTAATCACGGATTTGCGATTTAGCTAAACCTCTAAGGCTTTAAGAAAGACAGAACGAGTGGGAAAGATAAATGTGATATTATAATAACCCAAGAGTGCATCGGTACTTGATGGAGAGTCTCTTAAGAATCTTACAAGCAAGGAAGTGTTAAGTGATACACGGATGAACACACTTTCCCACGGATATCCCAACAAGTATCGAGAGGCGAGCAGGATGAATTCCCAACTAAGGGAAAAGACCACGTAACGTATGGAAGGGTGCATAGCTATTCAATAACTAAGGAGAATGAGGCGAGAAAAATTGGAAGAAAATCTATAAATTGAGATGGTCATAGTTATCGCAAAATAGTTTGTATCAGAATGGTGGACTCGCCTAGAGCACAAGTGTTAATAGAAGATATAAAGGATCAACTGTAATGCAGCCGACTTGAGTCACGCCAAATATCAACTAAAAGATATAGAGGGAGTTCATGTCTACATATTACATTGAAAAGTGAGACTACTGGTGATGAAGTGGTGGTGTGATAAACTCAACAAAACAGACACAATGATACTACGAGTTCATGGGAGGCAAACAAGTGTGTGGCACAATAAGGTTGTCAACTATGAATTAAGGGCAAAATGGGATGGGAGTGAATGCTCTAGTCACAAAGGAATATAGTGTCAACATATTGTCTAGACCAAAGGGGAAATGTTTGAAACAGATTAAGAGAGGATGAACACTTGTTACGAACCAAACATGTTTAACATGATAGCTCTTAGGCTGCAATACCAGGAAATACTATTGGTAACTATAATACTTGACTTCTAGATTAATATGAATATGAAGTTAAATGCAAGAAACCATGATTTAGCTAAATAAAACTTGAATAATATTTGGCAGTTTTTTGTGAAACTATTAATATGCTAAATTCGGTCATCACTATACTTACTCACAAATACATCGCTACGACCATTATTCTTGAGATTTTGGATTCTATACTTGAGTTGAAGATCATTTTTTTTAGATTGGTTGAGATACTTGAACAATGAGGTTCTCGAGGTTTGTTGAATTGTTATTGGCTTGAAAGTTGTGATTTATGTTCATTTGGAATATTCACTTAATCACTCTCTTTGATATTATTCATGCTTCATACCTTGCTTGTTATTGATATACATGTTATTCATGCTTCATACCTTGCTTGTTATTGATATACATGTGCTTAGTGAGGAGGAGTGTAAAGAACGAAGGGTGATGCCGTGGAATTTCATATACATTACCATGAGAGGAAGAGTGTAAAGCACGAAGGGTATTGTCGTGCCATTTCATTTACATTATCATGTGAGGATGAGTGTAAAAACTCGAAGGGTGATGTTATACCATTGCTTTTATATTATCATACGTTCATGGCACGAAGGGTATTTTCATGCAGGCGAGGATGAGAGACATGCATTATATTGTGATATCTTTCCCTTGTGTATGCATTCATGCCTTTATCTTGAGCTATTAATGTTGCACATATATTTTCTATGTGACTTGTCGTTGGTGTTTTGTCTTTGTCCTCTACCTCAATTTTTGTTGTATTATCCGTACCTTCTATCAGTTTAACTTAAAAATATCATGCTTTCCTTCTTTTTTGTCATATCTACATCTATGTCGTTTCTTATTTGTTGCACTTTCGTATAATTCTTCTACCATGTTAGTTATCCATGCCTTCTGTCTGTTTAGCTTATAAAGATCATGTTTTCCCTCTTGTTTGTGATATCTACATTTAAGCCTTCTACCATGTTAGTTAGTGAAATTTATGTTTTTCTATCTTAATTGATGTCATTACTTCTATGCCTTCTACCTAGTTTGTTATTGTTGTCCATATGCATTGCCTTGTTCGTTCTTACTACATGTGTATCTCCCACTTTGTCGTTACTGTTATTGGCATTTCTTTCACCTAGTTGGTACTGTTATTCGTATGCTCGGCAAGGATGAGATAAATGCACAAAGGGTGTTGCCGTGCCATTTAATTTGATATCTCATTTCTCACACTATGAAAGCTCTATTTACTACAGTGGTTTGATGGTCATCGCTTTAAGGAAAGGATTGGGTTGTGATATTGAGAAATATTGACCGTAATTTCTTTTAGTAATCATTTACTGCTTCGCATAATTGTCCTTGTACTCTTCAATGTTATATTTAAGTATCGTTTCTATTGCTATTCTACGGTACAGGTTATATTAGTGAGTATCTTTTAACTAAAAAGCCTTGTCACTACTTCACCGAGGTTATTCAAAATACTTATTGAGCACATGGTGTCGGTTGTACTCATACTATACTTCTGCATCTTGTGTGCAGATCTTGATATTGATGTTGATGTGTATGGCGGGAGCTGGCATTGAAGAGGTACTTGCGTTCTTGTTACAGCTGCCACTTGTCCTTGGTAGCTTTAAATTTGCAAATCTGTTTGTGTATTTCGAACAGATGATGTATTTACTTCGTACCAGTTTGTAAACTCTAAGTCTTAGAAGCTCATGATTTGTACTATCCGTCTTTGGGATTTGTATAGAAAGTTCAATTATTTTATCCATTGTCTCGTATTACTTGATTTGAGTTGTGTTGATGGTTATTTGGCTTACCTAGTGGCTAGTGGGTCAGGTTAGGTGTCATCACGACTAGACGAATTTTGGGTCGTGACAATTTTTCAATGAACCTTTGACCAATACAATTAAACAGGAAAATCAAAGGAAATTTAAGCGATTCGGCAATGTTTGTAGTCATCACTTTGTACCTGTTTCCTGAAAAATGATACCTGGTCCATCTGTGAAATCCAACCTCAAGCGCAAGACATCTAGTTGCAGTGGGGCATCATTCTTGAGCTGCTGAAAATGGTCAAAGAACTTATTTTTACTATACGCTTGTGTTACCGTATAATAATGGTGAAGATAATCTCCAGATATGAACCTTTGGCACAGGTTTTCACCAAGATGTCTCATACAAAATCCATGATGAGCATGTTGACAAACCCAAAAAATTTCATTGGCTATGCTAAGATGCATATCAGAGATTATGCACGGTTCTAGAATATCATCAACTACAGTCTTCAACTGCTCGAAAAAAATTCATGTGTCATCGCACTCCGTGTCCACTGCATAAAATACCGCTGGATAGATATGGTTCTTAGTATCCTGTGCCATCATATTTAACAGAGCACCACCATACTTTCTTGCTAAAAAGTTTCATTAACAGTTAAATCCTTCGTCGTGTTCAAAAATCCTTTGATGCAAGCTTCAAATGCTACGAAAAATATAAGAACCTCCCTGCCGCATCAAGTTTTAATGCAGTCTTACTGCCTCGATTTTCACTTTCAAGACGATATGCATTTAAAATTGTATACCCGTGTCAGTGGCGAAGCAACATGATCATAAGCTTAGTCTAAAAATTGTACTATGTACATAGGTAAAATATTATGTTTTAAAAATATATAATACATATTGAACACCCTTTATCGGAAATTTTTTTTATTTCTTTTAAATTTGAACACCCTTAAGAAATTTCTAGTTTCGCCGCTGCGTGTCAGGCAGAGGTGGACCTATATATTATATTGAGGGGTCACCGGACCCCGTAAAATTTCGGCATAAGTCTTGTTTATGTATATGTATATACCTTGAAAATGGTTAAATTAAATCACTTGGTACCTGAACGCTAAAAGCCTTTAGGGGCAATGATTGAACAAAAATATGTGCTTCCGTCGTGTTAAAATCCTGGGTTCGCCGCCTCTGGTGTCAGGTATCTTCCTTATGAGGTTCTTATCAAGAACACACCCCTTTTAGCACTTCCAGGAGCTTGCCTCGCAATTCAAAATGATTACGAACTACACTTTCAATTTGTGTAATTGATGTCCCTTCGCCATCAGCAAAGTCATTCATCAAGAAACTAGCAATGACAAACGCCGATGCATATCGATGTTGGCTCATGAGATTTTGAATACTGCAAGTTTGCTTATTATTATACTTGCTAATATAATACATATCCCCTTTGATGTACTTCACTACGTGCAACTTACACTCACAATTCTGAACCTTATATGCCATCATATACAATGATTTACTACTCTTCTTTACATAGAAGTTAAAGGCCTTCTTCACGACAGCTAGCTTCAACGCCCCAACTAATTCCTTCTTGTTCTTGATGTTTTCCCAAGGAAAAAACTAGTTTCATCTTTTAAACTGTCGCACCCTTGTGTTGTAGGAGCAACACTGTTCGCAACGATGTTATGATTCTCTAGCACATCGTCATCTGCTCTATATTCATTGGATATTTTATCAAGAATAATCCTAGCACCCTCACTAGCAATATCAAGAAGATAGAGTTCGACATGTTGATCATTCAGGATGAAAGGAGGAGCTATTTTCACCTTACTAGGCACAAAATTAATCATATACTAGCTAACAGAAACATCACTAGTTTACATTTTAACTGACCACATCTAATTATGCTCTCAACCAATTTGTTAAAGGAATCACTACGAGGAACAATAATAGCAAATGTCGATACTGTCCCCCATATTTGGCAAATAAAATCAACTTAATAAATTAAAAATGGTCGATGACCAGTTATAACAGAATTAAATGTTCGAAAATGTCTAAGCAACAATTGAAAGCTTTTTACCACATACCAGCGGAACAAATCGAAAAATATGTCTCTTACAATGAATGGCCAAAATAATGTACACACAAAACGATCGCCTAAATTGACAATCTTCCTCTCCGGATGCGAAAATTAAAAAATGCAAGTGAGCTAAGACTGCAATGGAGATGGAGAAAGCCTGGAGAAGTGAGATTTGCTAGCTATGGAACAAAATCTGAGCTCAATCAAGCAAGAAATTTGACCGGAAGCAGGGGATTTATGGAGGGAACTGACTTGATTTCTTTTCATTCTTTGGCAAAATAAAATGTATTATTCAACACTTTGGGGGTGAGTAAATAAAATGGGTCACTTTGCAAAGTATAAAAACTTACGGGTTAGTGCATAAAATTATATACTAACCGACTCTTAATAGCTGATAATAACTAACCTATGAATAATGAATTACTTTTACTGCCCAGGTGATTCATTTCAATTTTCAACTGCTACATTCCTGCCTAGCGTCGAGCTCAATCCAAATCTTTTTGTATACAGATTGACCAAACTTTCCAACTCTGGTTAGCTTCACCTAAACGAAAGGAGAGTAATGGATGGGGAGTGGGAAGTGTCACATACATTACATGACCTACGGAATGTAATATGGCCATTAATTTGGCTTCTACTCAACTGGGGACTAAATTTTGATGATATTTGCTATGACGTAATATCCACTATAACAAATTTGTGGATCATGACATTTGCCATGACATAATATCCACTATTAGGCCAAGGATTTCTTGCTATAAATAGAGGAACTTCTCATCATTTGTAAACATACCAATTCAAGAGCTTTTCACTCGTCTTTCTTTCTCCTCTTTTATTTCATTATAGAGTATTTTGTAAGAGAATGAGTGTTGGGAAACACTTGTGTGAACCCTTTCTTTGGAGCAATCTTGTGAGGTTATTCTCTTAAGGTATTTGGGACTAATTAGAGTATTTACTCTAATTTTGTACTCTTGTTGGTATAGTAAAATTGCACCTCCGCTTGTGGACATAGGTCACCTTGACCGAACCACGTTAAATTTGTGTCTTCTTTATCTTCTTTAATTGCCGTTATTATCAACTTGCATTGTCTTTGTTATTATCATTATAACGTTGTTTAGCTAAATTCCGCACTACCCAGTAACCCGATCCTAACATGGAACTTGCTTGAAAATTTTCTACTTGAATAAAACTTTAACGTTAAAATATTTGAAAATAATCAACCATGCGAGAAACAGAAATCGCAAAATGTTGGAGAAAGGAGCAAGCATTCGAAAATGAGATTAACAGAAAAATAGAAGAAAGCACGGGTCATAACTTCATAATGAAACTGATATTCATCTTGACTGCATTACTTTAGAAAAGCTGAATGTATGTACATCCAAATATACAATATCTCAGCTATCCTAACGGGGGCATCATCAGCGCCATCCCACAACTGTGCTCCGCTATCAACTATTCTCTATGTTAATGGAGTCCAAGAATATAATTGCATGTCTAGAATTATCACGAGAAGAAAATGAAACAAAATAAACAAGGAAAAGGGAACTACCACTAATCGACAAAATTTTGGGCTGACTCAGAATGTACACTTTGTACATGGAATGCAGAGTTGCATCTCATCCCCTCCCTGCTCTGCATACTCCAATCCAATGTATGCAGAAGCATGCAAGGAGCTCAGATAATTAACCATTAAGCTTTGCTAAGAACTGGCTCACGTTATACTCTTCCGTGTATTGTGATTGATCCCACAGCTCCTCCAATCCTCCAAGAATGGCTTTTAATCCCTTCCCGCTACGTGGCAAGATTGAGTCCACATCAGATTTTTCATCGGTTCTTCTGGATCTGCTGGCCCCCTGAGAATAACCAGCATTTGTAAGTTGTTGAGTCCCACATTGGTGGAGGATCCATTTCTTAACACAATTTAAACAGCATACATGCATCTCAAATTCTAAAGATATCAAGAGAGACACTACAGATCCAAAGCTGAAAGTTAAATCACCTTTTTGCTTTCAGCCGAAGTAAATAGATCAAGTAACTGGTCTGTATTCATCGTTTTCAGACTTGCATTCTCTGCATTGATTACCGCATTAGCAACTGACACTTTAAACCTTTGGAGACTCATTACTTTTTCTTCCAATGTTCCTCGCATAATGAGACGATGAACATTTACAACTTTTCGCTGGCCCAACCTGTGAGCTCTATCCATAGCCTACAAAAGGATATAAAGAAGTTACTCTGCCTTTCAATATCATCTTGAGCAAGCAGGACATGAGAAGATTCAACAAGAATGGTTGACTAAAATCAAATCAGCAGAACACCAACTACTGCAATATCAATACAACACATCTAACGACCCAACACAGATAGGTATTATCTGCACGAAGTAAATCAAAATACCCAAAATTATCCGTGCTGTCTCAAAATTTAGAATCAATAAGTACTAAATCCTCTAAAGTAACACCAAAAAGTTATCAGCACCACTGTTTTAAAAGGCGTTTTCGGGGCGAGCCCCGGGGCGTTTTTGGTACGCCCCAATTCGGTGTGGGGAGAAAGTCTCAAGAGGCGTACCCCAGCAATTCGGGGCGTTCGAGGCGCGTTTTTTTTTAGTGAGAAGTAAGCCCCAGAGACTTTTTCAAATTAAAACAAAATTTGTTGAATAAATCCTTCATATAATACCCAAATTCTCAAAAGTCAGTTTGGTAATTACTCAAAAGTATTAAATTTAAAAGTCAAAACCTTTTTTATTGATTTAAGCCCTAATTCATGGTCTTTCCCAATTTTTTTTCTTGTCCGCTAGTCTGCTAATATCTCCCAAAAACAACAAATATTTAATTTTTTTTACAAATACAAAAAGAACTACATTCTCCTTCATAGCAGCAAATTCAAAGTTCAAATTGGGGGTTAATCATCCTTTTTGTTTCTCCATATAGAAAACTTTACTGCTGCTATAATCATCATTTTTGTTTTAATCATCCTTTTTGTTTTTCCGCTGAGGTATATGTAAAACGCCTCGCCTTACGCCCACGCCTTTTAAAACACTGATCAGCACCATATAAAACTAATTTTACAGTAACTACAAAAGAAACATCTTATAGTGCCTGCTAGTTCATTATTTTAACAGGTGTTCTTTTAGTTTATCACTTTATTCAATTAATCTTGTTCTCAATAGTGTGATTAAAATTGGATGGTCAAGCAACAATATGCCCAGGATTTGGTAAATTTTTAAGCTTTTAAGTATACTACCTAAGGCATTCTTCTGGATTTGAAGAAGTAGGGATATAGATGCATAGTCAAATAAACATGCCTCTTCATACTTTATCAGACTTAGTCCTGCTTACTAAGAAGCAGAACACCTAAATAAGTATAAGTTAAACAAACTCTGCCTCCCATCAATCATCCAGGGATATTGATGACAAATAAAGCGCTAAAAATCAAAGCAAGAGGCAAGAAACATATAACCTCTATAAAAGATTCAAAAGAACTTGTAGAGAGAGACTTCCCCCACCCCTACCCATGCAAAGTCCCCTCCACCCCCTGCCCCCCAAAAACACACAGAGGACAACTAATACCCAAAGATTATCAGTGCATTTTTACTTTAACAGGGCCAAAAATAAGCCAAAAAAATTATGAGAATGGTTCTGGACCATATTCAAAAAGAAAATCTGCAAGGAAAGACTAATTCTCTATACCTGGTGATCTCGCATTGGATTCCAGTCATGCTCCATAAACACAAGGGTATCAGCTGATGTCAGGTTCAAACCAAGCCCACCAACTGCAAGAAGTATTTGTACATGAGCACAGGCTCTAGAGAAACCATGCAAAAATGTAGAATCATACCATGTGTTGTAAGCAGCAAAACATCTATGGTAGGATCTGAATTGAAGGCTTTCACAATGTCAAAGCGTTTTTCCGGCTCAACTGATCCATCCAGCCTCAAGTAAGTAACACTGCTCAAAAAAGGAGTAAAATCTCTTTAGCTACTGAATATCAAACCAAAGGAACGGGCTCAAGTACTTCAAGACAGCCTTTGATTAACATAGGTGCATTACTGGTCCTCTAACATCTGTTTTTTCCGGTTCTAAGGCTTTTGCATGTGCACAAGCAAAACTTTTTTTTGTTGTTGAGAAGGTAACATTTGTTGCATATATATTAACTTTATCAAAACAGGTACAGCTATCCATAATTACAGGAGAAACTATTAATAAGTTAAGATTTAGCATACGAAGTCTATTTATATCCCGAGACAATCTCAACCGTCCAAAATGATTGCAAATTAACAAGAAAATTTCCAGGTGCGACACAAAGAAGTGGAGAAAAAATTGTGTATCCTAAAATTCTGGGGCTAGAAAACAGTTGAGAACATATACAACTGTCTTTATCCATAGTTGTAGATGCAACATATTATGTAACCTACAATTTGATATTTTGTGTTCAGAAATTTAGAGAATCGGTAGATTACAAGTTCCAAAAAATAATGTCAAACAAAGAGCTCAATGTACTAAAATCAAAACCAGTTCTAAAAGGTGAAATGTGAAAAAACTAAAGAATGAAAACCACAGCCTTCCCTCCCTTTTATGCCCCTTCCAAGATCATGCCTGCAGCTAAACAGGTCAAAATACTGTGCCATACAAACATGGAGACTCCAAAAGGTATTTCCTATGTCTTGCTTTCTCAACATACTTTAGTCAAATCAAGACCGCCACTATAAACTGCTGCAGAATTAATGGTTAACAACACACTAGCCCCTAATATCAAAAAACCTAATTATGACAACCAAGAGCTGACCCACACGATAAACCAAGAAGTACATTAAAAGATGCCTCAACCTCCATATAAAAGTCACAGATATGTCAATGGCAATGGAAATATAGGCAGGCTATATAGTTTACTTCAAAAGGAAGTTTGAAAATTAAAAACAAGAAAGAACTATCCTTACCTCTTCATATGAGTGTGAAACAGGTCTCTCTCAATGATATCCAAAAGGGCCTGCACAACTCAAGTTGAATTCCAGGCTAAGACAGGAACAGAATCAATCAAAATATAACTTGAGAAGCTAGAGGCATTACCTTATGCTGTGCAAATATCAGGACTCTGTGCTGTCCCACACAAATAGTGCCTTCAGGACCTGAGTCAACACCAATCCCACACTCCGAAAGGATCTCCTGCAAGGCGACTAATTTGGGAGAATGGTGAAGTTGATGGAGTTCTGAAACAATGTCAGAACCAGGAGGGAAGAGCTCTGACACAACAGATGAGAGTGATTCTGCAACTCTCTCCCCAAACACGAGCAAAGGATGACTACAAAGTTTAAGCAAGTACTGAAGTGCCTGAAACAAGAGAGATATTAGACCACAACCACAAAAGAGATAATCATGACTATTCTCAACTTACCTGGAATACATGAGAAGATGCTTTTGGCAAATCATTCTTTTGGCTTGCATCTGATTCATTGTGCCTCACAATGCTTGAAATTTCTTGTCTCACATGTGAACCAGAAAATTGTTCGTAGAGTTTTAGCTGAACAGGACTCAGGTCACAGTACCTATCCTGAATAATTTTCTCTGGCAGATCAGATAAGACTTCATCTTTAGTCCGGCGAAGGAGAAAAGGCATCACCTGTCAAGGAAAACCTTTCAGTTTGAGTCTAGATCAGCAGTGACAAGAACAAAGGAGGCCAGATGCAAGTAGAAATGAACCCACCTGCTTGTGCAATGCTTCCATAGCAAGCACACCTGCTTCAGCATCTTTCGCTGAACATTTGGGATCTCTGGCAGCTAGTAGTGGTTTACCATAGGAGGCATGAAACTGTCAAATTAACATATAAGTTAAAGTGTCATATAACAACTTTTGATCAAAAGAAGTTTGTAACTAGCCAGCTCAGTTTCACTAAGCATCCACATTAGATGCTGAAAGAAATTCATGATACCCACAATCAACATGAAAAGAAATTCTCACTTACAGTATCAAAACGAAAAGATTACGATGCTTCATATGATAACCATGTAAAACAGTTCTCCGGGAATAGCCTACTTGCAATGTAACTCCTTTTCATTGGTTTACCCAAATTAAAACTGGTTATCCAAGTCAGAAACATCACATATTTCAATAATTGTTGTCTGCACTCTGCTCCCTTACATATCATTTGCACTCCTAGGATAGTATGTTGCTATCAATAAATTAACTCTTCAAAGAGACATAAATCAAGCTTCTAGAAGTGTCTGAAGAGGTTGACGTGAAACGAGCGGTTAACATGAATGGAGCTTTCTCCCTGCCTAATTCAGACCCTTGTGAACAAAGGGTCCTAAAAGACTAAAGAAATCGAAGCCATTTAATATCAATTCAATGTCTTCTTCTGAAAGTAAAATCAATAATTTGAAGGGAAGAAGAGGGCAGGTTAGCTCGTGACCTGAAGGGGTGGAAAGAAGTATGACAGCTTCCCTGTGCATACCTCTCAACCCAAACACAACTTTTAGGAAACAACAAATCGGAACAAAATCACTCAATTATTAGGCACATTGAACAACGTAAGAATTACAAAAAGTGCAATTTTAACTTAGCAAATGGTGTAACTCACTTGTCTTTCAGTTCCAAGAAACCCTGGCATAAGGAAGTCAAAAAGTGACCACAGATCCAACACATTATTCTGCAATTTGAGATGGATTAACTATTAAGCACTCATTGAACTGTTATAAATATTCAGTTCTGGCTGAATTGCTAACAATATTAACACACCTGTATCGGTGTTCCACTCAGGATGAGTCGGTGTTGTGCCTTCAATTGTTTAACAGCAACTGTTATTTTCGACTTAGAATTCTTTATGATATGTCCCTCATCTAGAATGCAATAGTTCCAAAACAGCTGTCTAAGATAATCAACATCTTTGCGGATAACATCATATGATGTCACGATAACATTATGCTCACTAAACTGAGACCGTAGCGAAATGCGCTCTTGCGCAGAACCAACATACTGGAGGGTAGTAAGCAAAGAACCATCAATAAACTTCTCTATTTCATAAACCCAGTGGCCGACAAGGGTTGAGGGGCATATTATCAAGGATGGAGGTAGATCCTTGGAACTATTTAGAGCAATGTGCTCTGCTACATCAGAAGCCACAATTGCTGATGCTTGAAGGGTTTTACCAAGGCCCATGTCATCACATAAAATCCCGTGAAGATTAAAGCGCTTCAAAAATGCCAACCAGTTTATACCTTCTTGTTGGTACCTGAAAGCATAAGAGAAAAAATCTTAGACCAAAATACAAACTAGCAAAAGGCTCTTCATGTATAAACTGAAATCCCCTTTCTTTTTTCCCCCTCTTTTTTCAGTCTGGGGGAAGGGGGAATAGCTTAAAGAATAGTAAATGCATTTCTAATAAGGCACCAAGGTTAAATGACTGCCCCACAAGAAGACTAATAAAAATAAAGAGAAATCAAGCTGAAATAAGAAATCTCTTCTCCTCGGCTTGAGTTTGAGAGAAAAAGGAGGAAGTCATCATTTTTATATCCACTTTCACCAACAGGAGTCCAAGAAAAGCAATTTTCTTCCTCTTTATTTTCTTTTCAGAGGCAAACCAAACAAGAAAGATCAACAATGTTAAACCTTGTATTTATCGCATTTCTTCCCTAGTTTCCATGCAGATGTAGGAGCAGCAGTAACTAGAAACTAGCTGACATCACGTTTCTCAAAAGAATACATCTCGCATGACATAGTTATGCTTTTCTGCAACTATGCAATTAAGCAGTTGTCTGGCTGTTTAGAAACATGGACAGTGGACAATATGAATTAGAAGAAACCGTATAAGCACATATTTAAGAGTAATATGCTGTCCTTTATATTTCGTCAATTTTCCTCTTTATCTTTTAGCCTAGACTTTGTATGCTGGGCTGAAAACTTAGCAGATGGTCACTTACAATAGCATGTCTTAAGTGTACAAAAGAACTCCGAGCATGGTAAGCTTGCCACACAAAATGTCCAATTAGTTCTTTCCAGAGGGTAATTCAGGTAGAATGAATTATCTTGTCTTGGGCTCAATAGCTTAGTGAATATAAAAGCAGGTACAGAGAGACCATCTAGATGTGCTTGTGTTTCCAATAGTGTGGTTCATGTATACTTTCATGTGATTGCATCAATTCAACTACAGAAAGGATACCTCATTGTTAGATCCTAAGACCCCCCACCCCCCACCCCCCAAAAAAAAAAAAAATCCTCATATTGTATGTTACTAATATTCATGCTCATGATATACTTTTACACTAATTCTGTTGGCACATCCAAATGTCTAATCATCTCACAACAAGAAAATGCACCTTACAGCATGACGATAGATGGTCATTTTGGTCCCACCATCCCTTGTTATATGGACAGAGAGAAACTGAAACAAGGAAAAAAAGGGTAGGAGAAAGAGGAACATAGGATAGGCCTATGTGATGGGAACACTGTGATTAAGGCAGCGAGAGACCGAGATATTAGTTTTAAAGAAAAAGTCAGCTCAGCACAGGGATGTAGGCATCACATGCAGACACTTGAGAGATAATCAGTGGATCTGGAGGAGTTACCTTCTCAATGTCACCTTTAGTTCAGTTGAGAGCTTGTAATCGTCAATGTGAGAGTTGTCAACTAGCTGCTCCAAAAATTTAACATCTTCTTGACTTCGTGATAGGTGTTCACTAAGACCAACAGGAGGAGAAACACCACGCGCTAATGGAAGTAGAGGCACAAGGGTCGCAAAACTATGTGTCACACTCTGTCTGACAGAATGATCTGAATCGCTCATACACCTCAGGAGGGGAACTACTAAAAGGGGAGCATAAGGAACTAGCTCGATACCGAGTCCTTGGACAAGCAAACTGACAAGCATGCCAGCTCCTTGTTTAGAATGTACAGATGTAATGTCACCTAACATAGGCACAACATTCTGAATTACAGAACCCATCACATCCAATGTCATTGACTTGGCCATGGTTGTAATACATCTAGATGCAGCTAATCTCACGGCAATATGTGAATGACGAACACATCTGAAGATGCATGGAAGAAGAGTGAGGAGTTTTGGTCTTAACGTATCGTCCAGCATCGGTGCAATGGAACGGACCACCTGCCACTCAAAGGAAAAAAGAGTAAGAAGACATAGACAATGCTGAAGTCAAGGAGTCATGGAAGCAAGAGAACATCCAACTGAATTAGAGCACTGAAACTAATCACGTCTTTCTGAATAATTTATGAAACAATAACAAGCAAAGTGGTGGAAAATGCTACCTGTCATATACACTTCTGATGAATTTGTTTCTTGCTAAAACTTGCAGTTGCTGCTTCCGAGAGGAAACAAATATATAATGTCTTAGGTGCAGAATTCATTTGCAACTACACCCCTAGCCAATATCAGTTAAGCAACAACACTTGTAAATTTGTTTTTGTAAGCATGTGATCAAACTGCCTCACCTTAAGGGATAGACTAGTTACAGCTCTGTTACTGTTCTCTGTACGAGCAACTTGCACTCGCTCCATCGCAAAAGTAAGGACATGATTCAATCTTAGCAAATGAAATAAGCAATTTTTCTGTAGATTCAAACATCTATCAATTTAAGTTTTTTAAAAACGGATAAAACTCAGGAGATATGTGAAAGGTACTAGCAAACATATAGAGGAACTTTGATCAGAGAAGAATTTTGGTTGTTGTTCAGATAGTAAGCAGGACAAACAAAAGGAGGAAACACAGGCCTTCAAGGAACAGAGAATGTGTGAGAGGTTATTTTTAAGATAAGAACTCCATTTCCTTCTTCACTTCTAACATTGAGCTTGACTGTTGGTCCCCCTCCTTTCTATTCCTAATGGGTTTTTTTTTTGGGCTTATTAAAATAGATATCCTTCAGGAGTTGATGAAGTGGAAATGAATAATAAGATCAGAATCAACGCAGAGAAACTAAAAACCTCCTAGAAATCCCAACCCAACGAATTTTTCTTACTTCGATTATTGAAGCTCAACATTCGTAACAAATTCGTACCACCCAAGAAGATAATTGTGAGGCATACCCATAATAATCTACTAAAAAGAGAAACTCCCAGAAGGAATTAGGGATTCAACTTTGTTTATGATAACCTAAAAAAACAATATCTGCTTTCTATAGGTATTAACATCAACAAAGGGTTGTTAATCTTTTCTTCACAAAGAGGAGGACTCATCATGGCATCATTACCTAACAGAAGGCGCAGAGCACTGAGACCAGAATAAAGGGTAGCTTCACAAAGAGAGTCATAACCTACTACAAAAGCAACAAAACATTACAGGTATCCCCTCTTGACCTCGTGAAAGATCTCCCAATGTAGCAAATAAAAGAAAAAAAAATAGAGCATGGTAGGTGGCTTCATTGGCACTTGTGCACCATTCAAGAGTAAGAACGAAACTTATGTATTTTGTCCATAGCACCCAGAACGTCATATCAGCCACCCATCCACCAAGTGATTGACAACAACTTTCATGGAAAGCAATATTTTACTTCTTGTGTACCAGAATTTAGTCCCTTCTTGGTTGCATTTGCAATAAACATGTAATAATCAAAAGGTGCAAGAAACGAAGAATTACGACCATTGAGACTGACCTGGATATTGTTAATCAAGTTCTGATAATCCTTAACCAACTCAATAGCTCGAGTAATAAGTTTTTCATCTTCTTCAGTCATGCCTTCAAGACTACAAGGCTTAAGAACTTCAACTAAGCAGTCCCACAGCTTAGGAAGCTTTTCAAACAAACATCCACCCAATTTTTCACATAAGTACTTCAAGGCAAGTTCAGATCCACGTCTACTGATGAAGCCCTCAACCTTTAAACGATCTTCACCAGGGGAGAGCATATGAACTTTCGATTTGTGTCTATTACTGCTACTAACTGAGGATAGAAGATCTTCCTCTTCAATTATTTCGATAGAATTCAAGACTCCGGCTTGAGGTGTCTCGCAAGGATCCATGCATGTCAAACTACAGAGGTTCTTAATTAACTTGTCATTTGGTCCAGGCTTCCGTCCCATACAACGATAGATAAGTTCTGCAAGAGCCTCAGCCGCCTTACTTTGTAATATCTCCTCCTTCAAAAATGAACAATTATGACATGCAAATTGCAAGTGCTCTCTTTTCAGGAAATATCACATTGAACACTTACCTGTTCTCTCTTAATAGAAGCCATCAAAGGTAAAATAATTGGATTCAGTTTCACTGGAAGTTCATTCATCCAGACAACAGCAGCGGCCAGTAAAGAAGAGACGGTAATATGCAAATTATTCTGCGAGTTGTCAAAGGAAAAACTGGAAGTTAGAAAATGATGTAATAAACTTATCCAGTTAAGGTTTAGAGATTCTCCCCCAAAAGTTACCTGGATGCATTTCAAATACCCAGAAGTGGTCAAAAGCCTCTGTTTGAATGTTTCTAATTCGTCCAAGCTGTTCAGCTCGGCAGATTCCTCCCCCATGGAATTAATACTTAAGAATTGAAGTTTAGATGCAAAATTTATTGCATCATCGGCGCTAAGATTTTCTAGGTCAACCTGAATGGATGACAACAAATCTTTAAACATGCCAGCTGCCTCGGTCTCATGGTAGAGCTGACGAGCTTCATTGCGCATTTTATCATACGTTCTTGAGAGTTCAATGTAAGGAAAAAGAGAATCTTTCGTAGGAAAAGCAGGGTTAATGCAGGCTAACAAATCCATCAATTGGCTCCTAAAATTACTTGAGATGCCAGCAATAACCCCGTCCATATCCATGATGTTCCTGGTTTTCAGTTCTTTAAACCAAGAAATAAGCACCATTGAAGCTACCTGATTTACCATCAAAACTCCAGTTTAAATATGGCATATAGAAGGTATTCTCAAAAAAAAAAGTCATTCTCAAAAGATTGGCATATAGAAGGGGAAATATAAAGGAAATGAAGATCAATGCTAAACACTTGTTTAAGATTATGTACCTGGCGTTGAACTCCAGATAGAGAGGTAAGCGCCTTCCATAAGGGGTCAATAAAAAACTGCAAAGAACCTTCACGTAACCTAGCAGCTAAAATGCCCAAGACTGTGGCAGTAACGACACGTGTATATGTAACCGACATGTCGACATCAGCACCAACCACAATCTTTCCACTGCTGGTGGAAGCCTCTGTACTTTTCTCCAGCACAGTAGAGCCTTCACCTGAATCTGAGCATATGCTTTGAAGGGAATCGTTTTCTGGTTTCACAGCTCTCATCTTTGCAGCTGCTTTGAAGTGGCTTTTGCGGGGAAGAGCTACAGGCCAAAACATTTTTGCAGTATCCAATGATGAACCATATGGAGTAGTTGCTAGCTCCAACCAAGAAGGAAAATATGCCTTTGAAGCATCTTCCAAGTCTTCTACTGGGCACTAACAGCAATTGAAATAGATATCTCAAACATAAGAAGATCAAATAACTAAGAAACAATTCTCAGCTAACTACAAAAAAATTTGCTCAAGGTTAATGATTAAGAAACGGCAATCCTGTTTTCTGATGCCTATTTGGTCTCCATTCAAATTGGAAAGTAGTTTCAAGTTGGAGTTTTCAAATTATTTTAAAATAAAAAAGGAAAGTTACAAAAACTGCCAATTTAAAATTTCTTTATTTTTTTAATAATTTTTGTTTTTCTTTTTAAAAATAAAATGTTTATTTAATCAGAAAATATTATTGAGAATAATAGAATTAAAAAAAAAATAAAAATAAATGTATCTTCTATTATATTATAAAAAGAAAGAAGCATAAAAAAATTTAAATAAAGTAATATGCTAATAAAAGTTTCTATTAACAATGCAATAATACTAAATATTGGATAATATAATAAAGAAAAATATAGAACAAAAAAGTTATTCGATGCCTATATAAATCTCATTAATTTAATAGAGATTTTATTCATTAAATTTCAGATAATATTATTGAGAACAATAGGATAAAATTTATTTATATATTATTAAAAGGAGAGGAAAAAGCTCTCTCCTTAAGCCAAGTGGCAGCCTAGAAAGAAGCCACATGGCATAAGTAGTTAATAATTAGTTATTGGTTATTATTTTTGAATTTAAATATCTATAAAATAATAAAATAAAATCTATATCTATCTATATATTATTAAAATGAGAGGAAGAAACCCTCTCCTCAAACCAAGTAGCAGCCTTAAAATTAGCCACATGTGATGTATTACCTAATTAACTAATAACTAATTCAACCATGTAACATAATAAGAAAAAGCCACATATTACTTATTTCTTAATTAATTAATAATAAATAACTAAAACAAAATATTAGAAATTTTACTATATAATACTAATAAATATTATTAATAAATTTAATCAATTTAATAATTTCGAGTATTAATTTAAAATAATATAAATATTTATATCAAGATTAAAAAATCACACATTGATCTATATTATATTAAAGGATATAAATGGATAATGATATTAAATAAAGAAGAAAGTTAATGAAGGCCACATGAAAATATGAAATATTATATATTAGGTAACGTAATAGCAATAATTAAAAATTCAAAAATATTTAATATTTGAACTTGAGATTAGATTAAAATTATGATAAAAACGCTCAAACTATGGATAGGACCACAAAATTAAATTTTTACTAGATAAATAAACATAAAAATTGGATAACAAATTAAAATTTTAATAATACAAAATAAATGTCGCATGTAGGTAATTTAGTAACAAAAAAAAAAGTTAAATTTGTATCCTGAAACTAAAATAGAAAGAAAATTTAATTGCACGTGATATTATAAGAAACTACAATAGATTTAAAACATAATAATTAAAAAATTTATGTATGAATATTTTACACTAATTCAAAGTTATAACTTAATATAAAATGTGATACTACATAGTTTTATTATATTATCAAATATTAATATAAAAAACTAATTAAAATTTCATAATCGGGGTAAAAATATATAAAGAGGAAAATAGAGATAGTGTGAGAATATTTAAATGACGAAAGAGCTCTGAGTAAGAGGATAAAAGTATAAAAATAGATTAAATTTTAGGAATAAAAAATTTATATTTTTATATAATTATAAAAAGAGTAATAAACATGATATTAAGTCAAATTGGTAAACTAATAAAAGATCACATGAACATATAACATTAAGTAATGAATAATGCAGCAACTATTAGCCACATGTAACGTATTAACTAATTAACTATTAACTAATAACTAATTCAGCCATATGGCATAACTAGAAAATGCCACATATAACTTATTTCTTAATTAATTAATTAATAATAACTAACTAAATCAAAATATTGGAAATTTTACTATATAATACTTAAAAATATTATTAATAAATTTAAACAATTTAATAATTTCAACTATTAATTTAAAATAATATAAATATTTATATCAAGATTAAAAAATCACACATTAATCTATTTTATATTAAAGGATATAAATGGATAATGATATTAAATAAAGAAGAAAGTTAATGAAGGCCACAAGAAAACATGAAATACTATATATTATGTAACGTAATAGCAATAATTAAAATTTAAAAGCATTTAATATTAGAAATAGAAGGGAAAGATGATTTGAACTTGAGATTAGATTAAAAATACGGTAAAAACGCTCAAAATATGGATAGGACCACAAAATTAAAGTTTTACTAGATAAATAAAAAAAATTGGATGATAAATTAAATTTTAAGAATACAAAATAAATGTCTCATGTAGGTAATTTAGTCACGAAATTAAAAGTTAAATTTGTATACTGAAACAAAAGAAAAAGAAAATTTAATAGCACATGATATAAAAATAATTATAAAAAAATACAATAAATTTAAAATATAATAATTAAAAAACTTATGTATTAATATTTTAGACTAATTTAAAGTTATAACTTAAAATAAAATGTGATACTAACAGATTTTTATTATATTATCAAATATTAATATAAAAAACTAATTAAAATTTCATAATAGGGGTAAAAATATATAAAGAGGAAAATAGAGATAGTGTGAGAATATTTATACTTTGAATTAATTTAAGGATGAATATATTAATTAATTAAATAATACACAAAAATATTATTTATAGATTTAAATGATGAAAAAGCTCTGAGTAAGAGGATAAAAGTATAAAAATACATTACATTTTAGGGATAAAGAATTTATATTTATATATGATTATCAAAAGGGTAATAAGCAAGATATTAAGTCAATTGGCAAGCTAACAAAAGATCATATGAAAATATAACAATATTAAGTAATGAATAATGCATCAACTATAAGCAAAGATTAATAGAGATTTTGTTTTTGGTGAAAATATAGAAGGTTAAGACTTATTTGACTTTGAGGTCAAACATAAAGTAGTAGTAAGAATTTTATTAAAACAATATGCTCAAATAAGATATATTACAACATGATATGTTTAGTATTTTTAATTTGACCGTAGAATAAAATGCAAGTACTAAGATCAAGGGGGTTGGATTGTTACAGATAAAAAAAAAAAAACATGTTATGCAGTACGAAATATGAGAAATAGTTTCATGTTCTGATATCTAATAATTATATGTAATTTTTATCTGGAAGGTTTAAATTTTAATGTAATTTGCATATAATCCAAATAACCTAAATCATAATTTGATATTTGTTCGTGCATCATGCGGATACTAATACTAGTAATTTATTAATGATGGGAAAAAAACCCGTATACAAGAAGTATACCAAAAAACACAGAACCTTCACTCCATTAAATAACAACATTGTTGTTCGAATTTATCTTATAGCCAATTATTTGAAGCTAGCATAATTTATTTCCTAGATAAGCTGGCATAAAGTTCGCGCAAGCTTCAAAACTCGGGGATAATAAGCCCACCACTCTACCTATCTCCACTTACATAACAGGCATAGTTCGCATGGCGCATGGCTTGAACCTGTGACCTAAATCACAAGTCCATCAACTTTGCTACTTGAACTAAGCCCTGGGCACAATGCTGCTACCATAATATTATCATCGTCCTTTACCAAAGTGTACACTCCCACTTCACCCAACTAAAGCAACTCACTTGTGGTAGTCTAGTTCAGGGTTATATCAATTTGTTACTGGGTTAAAAATCCACTGTCAGAGCCTTCCCCCACACTACAAAACCCTCCTAGTAAGAGGACCCAAGAACAATGGATCAATGACATGGACAAAAAAAGTCAAAAGATGACCACAACTAAGCATTTGCTTTGTTCTTTTGCTTACGTTCAGGACAATTGGAGAAAAAGCAAATAGATAACACATTGCCACGCAGGACCTAAATCACTTGAAGAGACTTCCACCTCTCCCCATGTCTCCCTCTCCCTCGGACACAAAGAAACAAAAACCAAAGACACCTTTGGGACATATGCATATCACGTTTCCAATCTTATTCCCCAAAAGGCCCAAACCCTCCTTCTCGAAGAACAATAAAGAAAATCCACAGGTAGTTAGTCTCCGGTCATCACTTTGGAAGGTTCACTTGAACGAGAAAAGAAGAAGATTCAAATTAGATGAAGAGGTTCAGGAATTTTTTCAGAGACAGGAGTTCATTCTCAGATGAAATCCGATTAAAACCATCATACGAATCCAAACCTTTCCCCAAAAACCATCAAATGAATGACTCCACTATCTAAGGGAAGAAATAAAATATCCATCCACTTAATTCTTCTATCCAACTAAATACAACCTACCAGTATCTCTAGAAAATAACTAAATAGCTGAATACCAGACTTTTTTATTTTTTTTATAGTAGTAGTGTTATAAATGGCATCAAGAAGATGCATGAAAGAAGTTACAATGATCCTATGCTAAGGTTAAAGAGCTAACAAAGTCCAAGCTGAATACCAGACTTATAATCACCTCCAGATATGTAATCTTAGAAAAGTCTCTTCAACTAACATAGGATAGCATCCCTCTCTATCCCAATCACCAAATAGGATATCCAAATAATATTTTTTAGAGAATGCTCCTATTCTGCTAGAACACTCTGATTCAAATATCAGATATCAATTAAGACGATAAGGCATTATCATAGCCATTCACAGGATGTTTGTGTTGATCCAATTAAATATAGCACTATGAAATTGGAATGCTGATCTGGGGGTTTACTTGGGATGAACAGGTAAGGGCAGCCTGGTGCACGCACGGTCCAGGGAAAACCGCACCCCAAGAGGGTGTAATGTAGGGGTTTACTTGGGAAGGACAGGTATAAACAACAAACCTGGAGAAGGATCCTCCAAACCCTGCCTGAACACTGCACGATCTCCTCATTTGATTCAAGCAGCAAATTCTGGAAAACAATCCTGAGAGAATCACCCAAAATAAATGAAGGCCAGAAAGAGCTAGATGATTCAGCAATGCTCCTCTTATATTCGGCTTCAAGCAATCGTTCCTGCATAAGAAAATTTAAGAATCAGCTTTTTATCTTCTATACTTATGTGCACTTGCATTGTGTAAAACCAATTCATGCGAAGACAAATCAACCAAAACACAAGCGATAAGACATTGCAACTGTGATGCACACAACTAACAGCAGTCCATTACGTTAACAGCAAATAAAAAGAGGATCAGATAAGGTAGGCTACCAAAGTCCGAATAGCTGAATAACGGACTGAAGTGATACTATGTCTCATGAAAGGCCATAATCTTGGCGCCAATGTTGATAGCATGTAAGGATTGTCTGAAGACCATGTCCCTTCCCCAGGGTCATCTTGTCGATCAATTTCATTGAGATCAAATTTCATTTTCCTCCCAAACGTTTTTGGAATCATTTCTTGAGAGTAGATCTCTGCCAACAGATTCATCACACTGCAGTACCAAAGACATGGAGAATATCAAGATACATATTTGGGGGCAATCTGGAAATTCAAATTTATGCAAAATGAGATAATGGAAAAAGCAGAGAAACTCTGCTGCCTGAAAATCCTGCCACATAAGGCAGCTTATCAATGACCACCATATGTTGTTGTGTGTGTTTGTGGGGGGGGTGGAAATTCAAATTTATGCAAAATGAGATAGTTGAAAAAGCAGAGAAACTCTGCTGCCTGAAAATCCTGCCACATAAGGCAGCTTGTCAATGACCACCATATGTTGTGTGTGTGTGTGGGGGGGGGGGGGTGGGGGGGGGGTTGTATATAAGCTAAAAGATTCACAACTCCTTGAACGGGGTAAATGTTTGGTGCTTTCAGCTCAATAATCCTGAAAGCTGACAGGAAATGTACTGCAATTCCAGCAGCCAAAAACATCTGGTGGTAAAAGATGATTAGAGATATTTATCAACACCCCAAAATGAGATATTTCTATGGCTAAAGGTGCTTCAAAGATGAAAAAAGGAATGAATTTAAAGTGAATGGCTTTCAAACATTCTAAATCTTACTTAACTATGCAAAACATCGTAGCACAATCAACAAGAATTACACTCAGATTTGCTTTCAAACATTCTAAATCTTGACTCTATATAGGTATACGCAGTTACAGTAAAGAGAATTGACTTTGACCTACAACAAATTCTAGAGATCCTCAATAATTAGTTTGCCAATTGTCTTCTGCACTAACAAATTCACCAAGAGCTATAATTGGGGACAAGATAGCAACATAAAATAAATCCGCAAAATGCTTGTAATAGTAGACACCAGTGTATGACTTTCAGCTAATTTTCATTTTTTATCTAATAATAACTTTATTAATAATTAATATTCTAATTAATAAACTGAGAAATAAACTGCTATAATTCAGAGTGGAAAACGGAGAGGTGATTAATACAGAAGATAATGGGCTAAAGAGTGAGAGGATGGAATTTTGGTGAGAGACCTAGACAATCATCCTTTTTTCAAAAAAGGATAATAGAATAAAGATTGAGAAAGCCTAAATCTTGAAAGAGAGACAGTTTTCTTGAGCTTTATTAGAACTACAGATTATCAAGCCACTGCCCATCTTTCACCCACACCCCAGAAACCCCGACTTTTTCTTTATTTTAGAAAGGAGGAAGGGAAATATAAATTTCAACCTAGATATCGTCGACGTCGAAAGTCAAGAAAATAGAAGTACACATCCAGGTCAATAGTATAAAAATCTCCTTTCATTTTCGATAAAGAGGTAATTTTAATAATATGAAAAAAAACTATGTATACAATTATATGAGATAGTAGAAAACCTACATAAAAAAGGAAAATGGTTCTCCGCAAAACACACTCAAACTTCTATATATAGAGGAACCTCAGGGTTTTTTTTATAATGGAGAAAACATTTTTGGTCTAGTGGCGCAAAGCTCGAAGCTCAACGGATAATGGATGTGCCCTTCTACTCGTCTCCGTTTAAATACCAAGCTTTTATCTAAGGCAAGGTTCAAACTCATGACGTGTGCCTAACCCACACATTACGTGTTGCACTCCCACCACTAGACCAAAGCCTTAGAGTTGACAGGAATCTCAAGAGTTCACCCGAATAAAAACTAGAAACTCAAATGTAAAGATCATTCTCAACATCACGAGAGCTCACATATTCCACTCTAATAATCGTGCCCACATTACAGCAAGTGAAGCGAGTTCCATGCCTTGTGCCTTCTCATCCCTTTTCCGTAGGCTCGGCATTGTCCCTAGCACTGTCTAATGTACTTTAACCAAATCATCACCACCGATAATAAAGATGTTGACACCTCACAATGTAATAGAAGGCAGTCCACATCTTCACTCAAACCCTCATGAAGTTGGCAAGATATATGGTTTGGCCGCTCTCCTTTGAAGGACACCTTTCCTGTACTTTCAAATGTACATCGTGCCCTGACTCATAAGCAAGAGTCAAGGCTGTTTATTCATCGTAGGAGACATCACAATGAATAGGAACTTGAAGATTATAGTCAGTTCACTCTATTCTACAACGGTGTACCACATATCCCTCTCTCGATAATATCTTTTGGAATCCTCCTTTTTCTAGGAAGAGTTGTTACTCATTTTTTTATAAGATCTCCACACCCTCTTACACTATGACCATTGGAAATCTATTTGGAAGAACAAGGCTCTAAACAAACTCAATCAGCTGTAAAAGGAAAATGTCCCTCTCTTAATAACCTTCAATAAAGAGGCTATGCAATAGATGCTCTCTTTGCGAAGAAAATGTTGAAGATGTCAACCATATATTCCTTCACAGTAAACTTTCAAGTCAAATACTGTACTTCTTAAATGTCCAAGGCATCAAGTGTTGTTCCCCCAGATACACTGAACTATTTACTTGCTAGGCAAAGGAGGGGAATATCCAAATATTCTTCCTTTATTTGGAATACCATCTCTGCAGTCGTTTAGGGGTCATTTGGATGGATAAATACTAGAATCTTTAAAGACAACAAGAACAATATTGATAGACCGTAAATATATATATATATATATATATATATATATATATATATATCTTCGCTTAACTTTTTGTGTAAGTTGGCCGAGGACAATGTTTTCGAACTTGAGGTCGTGATAGATTTTTTGAGCTCTTTATACATTGTAAAGTTCTGCTCTTTTGGATGTAATCTCCCCAGCTCTTTGCTGGCATACCTCAATAATACATCACCATTACTTACCAAAACGTCTTCCGAACCTTTCATTATAACTCTTCAATGGCCACAACTGAAAGGTAGTTCAGTTCCTAGTCCTTATCCTTCATCACCGATCCACGGTTCCGTTCTTATCTGCATTGCCTCCCCCTCTATAATGAATGTCTCTCAATCTCAAACCTTTGCATCTTTCAGTGTGGATCCTAAGGGCAACCTAGAAAGGTGTGCTCCTTCGCAGGGTCGACAAAAACAGGAGCTATGGTAACAGATAAATATTTGAAGAGGAAAGTCAACATGTAAGCTGGTGCAATATGTGTAATTGCTGAGAAGATGATCCAATCCTGATGCACTGTTACCAGCAGGTTTGTAATGGTTGGTCTTGAATTGGTTCAAAGTACAATGGGTAATGTCCAGCACAGTAATGGAGACATCGCTTAGATGGGGTTTAGGATGAAGAAAGAGAAGACCCACGCCTTCAGATGTTTCACCCTAGCTCATAAGTGGGTTATATGAAAGAAGAGAAATAGGACAGCTTTTGATGGAGTTGAGAATGACTTTACACATTTGAGGGGTAGTTGTGTCTCTAGTTTCTTTTTGGTGCACCAGTGAGGTCCCTATTTGTAAAGACGATTGCATGAGTTTTGTATAAAACATGTTTTATTGTAGGTTCTCAACTTTTTGGTATATTGCATGTACACGAGGATTTTCTTGCAAATATAAAATTAATTTACCTATCGAAAAATGACCTTACAAATGTTCCATCTCGATTAATAGACCTGTAATCCTTAAGGTTCGTTGCCGCCTTCTCTTTTTGGCGTGATGGCAATAAAAGATACATTGATTGGGTGAGTACTATAAAGAATCATATTTTATTGTAGGTTCTAGACTTTCTGGTATATTGCATGTATACGAGGATTTCGCAAGAAATATACAATTATTTAACTTATCACAAAACGATCTTATAAATGTTCCAACTAGACTATAAGGCTTGTAATCCTTAAGGTTCATCGTCCCTTCTCTTTCCGGCATGATGGCAGTAAATGATACATTGAGTCATTGAGTCTTTTCTGGATTTTTGGATTTCTAAAATGCTGCAACAGTCTTCATCAACTCTCCCTTCACCATGTTCCAACTTACCTTTTTCCTAGTGTTTGAACTCCCATACAAGGAGCACTTGTACAAGTCTCTCGGCTTTTCTTCTTATTTTCACATAGTAGCAAAGCCTCTGCGATCTTGGATCTAAATAGCTTACATTCACCGGTGAACAGACTTATGCTGCCCGCTTAATCAAAGGCTTACATTCTTTAATAATTATACCAGTCTTGTTTTATAAGCTTATACAACAACAACAATGCTTCAATCCCAAAGAAAGGGTCGGCTATATGAATCCACTGATCAAGTTACTCCATTTAATCTAAATCTTAGGCCAATATTATATAAAATAATAATAATAAATATAAATAATACTAGAAGTTCTTTATATTTTATACTCCCTCCGTTTCAATTTATGTAAATCCATTTGACTGGGCACGGAGTTTAAGAAAAGAGAGAAGACTTTTGAACTTGTGGTGTAAATGAGGCACATATATTTAGTGTGGCTATAAATCATTGCATAAAGGTAAATTATTTCCAAATAGGGAAATGGGTCATTCTTTATGGCACGGACTAAAAAGGAAATAGGTTCACATAAATTAAAACGGAGGGAGTAATTTTTTTGAAAAGTTACGCTTACAATTTTACTAATCTTGCTTTTAAGCTCAAAAAGCTTACTAATGATATTAATCTTTGTCTCTTCAGGTGACTAGACCGGCGGTACTAATCTTTCTGGTCTCTTCCTATCATTGTTCCATTGTTTCGGCGTCATGAGCCTACAAACAGTCCACATCAACCCAAGCAAATATCACCAATCCACATATGTCCACCTATCAAGTCAACAAGTCATATCTATCCCATCATTGTCCAGTTAGCATCTCATTAGATTGTCACCGTCAAGCGACACATCAAAGTCGCCAACTAGCAAATATCATCTAAAGTCAGTGCCACAACATAGTCCACTAGCAGGTCTCTAGGCAGCGCAAATGAGTGCTATATCACCATCCAGCGACATGTTTATAGACAGCATGTCACCGTCAGCACCGCAGTTTGTCAATAATCTGGTCAAGGTGGCAGCGTGCTTGCTTTAGTTCAGTTATATAATCAAATATCCTCATAACTAGTCTTACTGATTCATGATAACATCACCTCCAAATCAATTTTGTTTCATGATACTGCAAATTAATTGTTTTTATATCCAACTTGTCTTTTCAGTTATGATTTGCAAATTTAACCTGATACATTTTGTTGAGTTTGAGTTAACCTGTAGAAACGTCAAGAGAATTAACAGTAACGTGTTGGAATATATCAATGTTAATGCTCCTCTGGCATAATTAGAAATCTTGGTATTTAAATATTTGTTTAATTTTAAGTACCAAAGTTGCCTTGTAAAGACTTACCTGCTCGTAGATGGACTGAGGTCATCCAAGTCAAGCAAAATATCCCAGAGCAGCATGATTATTGAATGCAACAGCTGGCCGTTTAAAGAAACAACAGACGCTGCAGTAGGTATTAAAGCATCTGCCGCAACAGCTCTCACATCATCATCAGGATCTTCAAGCCCAGCTTTACATGCCGGGAGGACACAGCCAAGCAACTCTGGAAGCATCTCCTGTTATCATTGGAGAATCAAATTAGCAACAAAAACATCATAGTCTGTAGAATGTACATAGCAAGAGGAATACTAAGATGAGTAAACAAAAGGAGTTGAGCTTGGAAACTTCAGCAGGTAACATATGAAACCATACTGCCAACTCTGCAGGACTAAAACAATTTATCAAGTAACAGTTCTTCAACCCCTGATTGTATTTAACATATCCACCACCCTCAAAGAAAACGAAGGAGACAAAAGATCAAACTGCAACGTTCTAAAAAGGTAGTGTGTAATCAATCTAGGAAAATACCATACAAACCGCATCACCAAAGCAACTTTAGATCCAACTAATAGAAAGCAAAAGTAAATGCTGGAGACTGAGTTAGTTTATTTTCTGACTCTTTTAAAAGGACATAGAAAACAGCATCGATACATCTTCTCTATACAAACCATAATACCTACAAAAAAAGATAAAAGAAACTAATAGAAAGAAATAACTTTCTTTGACCATCCTAGGTATTTCATTGGCCAAGATAAGCTTAACTACAGCAAAAATAGCAACGAACAATCCAACTTCAACCTTTCATTCCTCTATACACTCATACATATGATTTTCCAAGTAGCATTATTTTTCTGTTCGTAAGCTCCCTTTAACCTTGTTTCTAGGTGACCATAATCCAATAATGAAAATTCTAAGGACTCAAAAACTTGAGCACGAACAACTTCACTACACAAAGTTCGAAGTCAAATTGCATACAGCACTTGGATTTATTAAGGCAAGAAGCCAGCAGAAAGATTCAGCAAGCACACCATCCAATAGATTAAGATTTACCTGCCGCACGGCAACTAGATACTTGATCCCCAAAAGACTCCCGTGACGAATCTCCCATTCCGGTCTACGCTGAAAACCCCAGAACAGCTAATTAAAACAGATGTCAAAAACTGTTCTGAGAGGGACACAAATCAACCATGTGTCGGTCCCAAATTGAAAACCATTGTTGGAACTTGAAATACAAAACTTCAGATGATATTAAACTGTTTAATAGAGGAGAGACTTAATAGTTTTTGATACAGTAGAGGAGAGACTTATAGGAGAGGAGAGACTTAATAGTTTTTGATACGGTAGAGGAGAGACTTATATTAACACAGATCTTTTAGCACACCCTCAAGCAAGCCAGATTCCTTCCTCAGCCAGGCACATTGAAAAATACTTTGACTGTGGGTGGCAACAAAGACTCAAAATCCCTCTTTATGCCATTGAACTATTGAGTCCACAACACCTGTTTAGGCAAACCTCAAGGGAGGTACGTATGATTAACCTCAAATAGCTAGTCTGTAGCAATTAGCATGATCGACGAAGATCAATCGTGTGTTGTCTAATACTAGATGGGCCCACATGTTGGAGCGTAAAAGTATTTTGCTTCAGGATTAAAAAAGAGAAAAAGAAGTCACTTAGCAAACGCAAGACCGATATTTTTTCTTACATCCCCTCTCTTCATGCAACTGTCTTTACACTATATGACAGAAGAGATCATGACATTAAGCTGCTGATGCTATTGCTTTATCTCATGTGGCAAAAGGAATGATTGACATTTTTGGTTAAAAGTTAGTACAATAGGAAATGTGTATAAAACTCTGTATCTCTTCACCTAATGGCATTCCTACACAGTGGATTGGATAAATGGAGCTAAGGGAGTAATATAAGATATGGTAACGCTTTAAAATTCTCAGTAATTGGTTCAAATGAAAGTGAATTGTAAGAAGAACAACACCCATATTAGTCCATCTCGATAGGAGATTACTAGCTAGAGTGAAAGAGTATCAACTTACTATGCAAGTTAACAATCTTAAAAGCCATACTCAGTGTGCAACGAAAGGCTGAGCTTGGTTCATATTTACCTGCATCTGCAGCAAGATATTTAGTGTCTCATGAACTAGAGTAGGATGCATGTACTTCAGCACAGCGCCTAAAGCTTGTGCACAAGTCTCACGAACAGGAGCCACAACTTGATCCGACACATAGTCTCCAAAACTGTCAATGGAAAAAAAAGCAAAGAATTGGGGGGTGAGGTGTATGTCGGTAACCTAGAGAAAAATAACCATTCTTATCAGTAATTATGAAATCAAGGGGGAAGCCCAGCAGTAGTACAGCAAAGTTGCATTCCAAAACTGTCAACAGCAAAAGAGCAGATTTTTTTTGGGGCGGGGTTAGAAAAAAATAATCTTTTATGCAGCTTTTGTTCCTGTTTGGTATTCAAAAACATTTCTCAATGTTTTATAGACTAATAAATTGCTTTCTTCCTTTTCTTTTCTTCTGGACTTCTTTTCTTTCATTTTTTTTGTGGTGGGTTTGGGGGAGCTGTTTGAGAACAAAACTAAGCTCAAAGATACCAAATCAAGGGAGGAAAGACCATACCGATCCAATGATAAGACACACAAGAAACGAATAGCACAATCTTGAAGAAATTCACAATTCTTAAGCCAAGAATGCCTAGCCAATTTAACCAAGTTCATCAGCTCACAATTCTCAGGAAGGTTTTCTAGAATATCCATTTTTTCCAACGAAGCCTTATCCACGCCACCTTCCTTCTCCGCTGACATATCATTACCCAGGCTTCCACCACCACTGAGATGAGATTGAGTCTCCAACTTAACAGAACCAATGCTAAATTCACCATTAGCCTGTTCAACAGCCAAACTCAATCCAGCATCTTCCACTTTCACATTAACACCACTAGGATCACCATCCCTGCTGGTACAGACCATTGTATCCATCGCCAAATAAGATGCACCTTCAGGTTCAACCTTCAGTTTCTTTGAAACTGACTCTAACTCATCAGGTGGAACTTGCATATTCAGATCAATTGGTCTCTCCCTTTTGATAGTATTCTCGTCTACCCTATCTTCCATTTTAATATTTAATGCACTATCACATCTCAAGTCTGGAATGATAACTCCTGCATTAGCACCTTGATGGGTTAAGATCTCTCTCATAGCCATGACACTGCCATGACGAACCTCCCATACTGGAGAAGAAATCAGAAACAATTATCTCACAAGAAACCCATGAAAAGAATTAAGTGCAACTGCATAATGGAAGTTGCTTACAAGGATCAAACATATCAAGGATGAGTTGCTCAACAAAACTCTGAAATGGCCAAATCTTATCTCCATCACTCTCTAATCCATCTTCATCAGAGATGTTTTCACCAAATAGCTGCAGAAACAATATTTCATGATTTTGATATTTACAGTTTATAATATAGAGAAAGTATGATAATTACTTAAGCACATGCTTTTGAATGCAGAAGGATGTGAAATGATATACACAAATTTATCAAGAATACTAAACCAGAAATTTAACAGTGGATGATTGGCCATTGCCATGAAAAAAAAATAGAAAGAAAAAAAATTAGTTTGAAACTGAGGCATGGTTGATTAAATGATTGAAACAAAACATCTTATCTGATCCACAAGATGATTTCGATTGATCTTTAAGGGTATACTAGAGCCGTAACTCTATTGATCATTAAAACTGCTTCTTCCTTGCTTTGAAATAATACAGATTGTTAAAATGGAAAAGTTCCTCTTTCTTCATCATACCATCAATTCTATACAACACCTGAACTCTCTGTAGGTTATATTGTTAATGAAGAAAACTCTGTTAGTTGTACATCCATACCTTCAATTCTAAACGACTTGAACGGCTAAAATTTATCTGCTAATACAGCTTCAAAACTACATTAAACCTCCCAACAAACCACTAACAGTTAAAATTTTAGACAATGGTGCCACAACTTGCATACATGACCTCAACTTAAATTAACCAATAAACAACTAATTCACCCCGCTAGCTTTAATGTCAAATTTTCAAGGCAGTTATAAAGTTTAATGTCAATTGACCATACCTTCAATTCTATACAACTAGAACAGTTTAAAGTACCCATTTTTACTGTTTCAAAACTCTCCTAAAACTACCGAAATAAGCAATAGCTCAAATTCAACAGTGGTGCCAACTTTTGCATATATGATCTCAACTGTAATTAATAGCTAACCAACTTACTCCACCCACGACCTTTAATTACATTTTCACAGGACAAAATAACTCCCAGATTCACTGCACCATACTAGCTTTAGGTGGCTCTCAAACTTATCAGCTCCACATCAACATCCTCTACTTTTGATGTCACTCCAACTCCAAACAAGTTTATGTCCAGTTTGTCTCGAGTTTACATTGCAGGCAGGAATCATGAAGCCTAAACAGGCTTCCAGATATCAAGAACTATGAGCTCCTTTTGCAGCAGCACTGCAAAGCCTGAATGGGACATCAGGGCAAAGGAAAGAGCAGCATAGGTTCCTAGCAAAGGCAGCACCTTAAGTCTGCCAAAAATCACAGGGAAAATTATCTAAGAACAGCCTGCATACCTAAACTTAATCCTGAAGCAACCGCTCACAGGAAAAGATTGCAAGTTGCACTTCGATATTAATTCACTAGCAATGTATATCAATTTGCAAAAGAAACGATGCACCAAACAGATGAACTTAATAGAAGCAAGGCAAAGCAGCTAAGGATAACTAATCGAAGGAAAGATCCAGCTAAAAGTAGATACAGTTATGCTGCCAAAGTATAATCCTGGACAGAGACCTCGAGACCTAGACTTTTCTCAGACTAATGAACTAACTTAGGTTCGACAGCAATTGTACAAAGAAGACCCAGGAATTTAAAAGTTCCCAGACTAACAAATTTATTTAGAATCCAAAAGCAAGATAACATCACGAAAACACCACAACATAGCATTCATTGACAGTGAAAAGATAAAACCAAAAAAAAAAAAAAAAGATAAAAAAAATCCCCGAGTACGATGCGCATATAAGATTCACCCTTCAAGACTGTACTGAAATCAATCCACAAATGAAATAAGAAAAAAGAAAACAAAAATATATCAATAGAAAACAATACAATCATCTACTAGTTAGGAATCCGATATCCTGTAAACACTAAAAGTTCATGAACAAAAAATTAACAGGACTCTTTTAATATGAAGAAATTTGCCCTCCATTACACGCATAGATATCTTTCTCCAACATACAATGTATGATAGGAGAGCGAGCAAATACGAATTTTGAATCTCAAACGACAAAGAAAAACAAGAAAAAGAGATCATAAGAGAACCCAAAAAGATGAAGATACTAGAAGAAAATATAATTTCAGTATGTGAGTGAAAATACACATGCATATTGATGTTAGTAGCACCTTGTATCTGAATTATTTAAGCGTACAGCAAAATTAGGATATCTTGTAACCTTATTAGAGCTCGATATATCGGGACACATGCCCCTAGGAGATATTATATCTTGTGATTGTGGAGCTTCTGTATCTCCATCCTTATTCCATCCTTTTGTTTGGTCCTTTGAACTTATTTTTGCTTTCCGCTTCAGCAAATTTAGTTCCCTTGCACTGGGCCTCCGAGATCTGACACTTGGTACCATTTTTGCAACAAAATGCCGGATATTGCCGACAGGCCTTGATGAATAATATTGAGTAGCAACACCATTTCCTGGAGAATTAGCTCTCTGCACGATCAGGTCCTCATCCCTTATCATTTCATTGACATCCATGAACTGCTCACACACATCTAATCCTGATTACGAGAATGACTACCTGTTAGTTTGCAAATAATTTATTCATTTAGCCACATGGGAGAGAGAATAAGAATCACGCCGCTACATTAACTAACATAGAAGAGAGAGAGCCAAGGTCTAGATTTCTCATGTGAGAAGAAAATAGTTATCATCTAAAAATTGGTTATAATAAAGTCAATCAAGAAAAATGAAAGAGACGAAATTGAAGTAGCAGGCATGTTCCCTATGAGAACTTATTTCCACTAGCGAATTCTAGTTAGTTGGACTAAGTAGAACCATGGAGCAGTTCTTCTAACTTAGATGCAGCATTTACAATTTAGTATGCTAACATGCACTTAGACAGCGCAGGCTCCAGAGCCCAGCAGTACCAATAACTGAACCAGTAAATGTTGAGGCTACTACACGCTGCTATATCTACCATTTACTGATGTATAGAAACAAGAGTTCGGATTGGTGCGAACAATTTGACCTAAATGATCCAAAGAACTATCCTCATCGGCATACTCGCACATGCACTTATGGGTGGTTAAGTATGTAACTGAAAATCAGGAAATTAGTTATTAAACTCACACAGCTTTGCTTCTTTCTCCCACATGCAGGTGGTCAGGTGCGTAACTGAAATTCATTCTATGAAGTACTTCGTAATAAACTCAGATAGATGCATAACTTCCTCCTCCCACTGTTGCCCAAATCTAATCACACAAGAGAAATAATAACTATCATCAACCACCCATAAAGATATATTCTCTAGCGGTTTCTACGAAATTTACATGGTAATCGCGGTTACAAATACAGAAAACTGCAACAAGTTCTAAAAATTGGCATTCGATTGGTTGAAAAAAAATAAATGACAGCATCAATTTCATTTGTTTCTTCTCCAACATGCGTGTAAATCCAAGGATAACGGTAAGGAAAGCTACCTAAGGAATTTCCAATTTACTCCCTCCCGCAAATACCCCCCCCCCCCCAAGAAAAAAGAAAACAAAAGAACATAATCAGCACAAGGTGATTCTAGATACGCAAATGTTGAAGTGGAAACCAGCATTAGGTTAAGATTACTCTCAGTGAATCCAGAGAGTTTTGAAGACAAAAGGTGAAGCAACAGAAAAGGAGGCAAACAATGGAAAAGATTACTTGCTTGCATCGCTACCATCTTCAACAATGTCAACAAGATAATCCTTGGGTAGTGTCTCAAAAACCTCAGGTTTATTAACTGCCAAACGCTCATTTCAGGTTTATCTCAAAATTGCGTCCAATTTTCTAAAAGAGAAACCAATTCTCCAAAAAATTCAATATTCTTTTACTTTTTAAGTTATAATTGTCAACAAGGTAATTTTTTAAATCGACTTTTGTACCAACTTTCATCCAAACACAGTAAAACTCGAATTCTTATCTTAGTAACGCTATGCAAACAATGGAGCCGCAAACTTAAGAGAAGAGAGTGGGTGAACACATTACTGCACAAATGAAATCCACAACTTAACTTCGGAAACTACGTAATCAGTCTTGAGTAGAAATCCGTTTGTGATCAACTGTGACTACGCACCCAGATCAGTCTGCCAATGTGCCAGACCTACTTATCCAAGGAGAATTGCTAAACCATACTCAATAGATTTGTCATTCTCCCTGACTGACTATAGAAATCCGTGTCACCTTCATATCACAAATCCTAAATCTTCTGAATCTTCTCCAATCAACCCATGGCATGCATTCACCTACTCCCAATACTTGCTTTTTTCCACATACTGTAGGCTTATCTCAATAAAACCAGGACAATGATAAGGTAAAATAAACCAAGACAGATTTTTTAATGGCAGGTCTAATTAGAGTGTCTCTTCGAACATAGTTTGTACCATTTGACAACACTCCCCTACCCAGCCTGCAAAGTTTTCAGGCCCGTTTTACTTTAGTAATTTCAATACCACAAACACACAAGCAGCACTTCAATCTGAAATCTTTTTATTTTATTATAAAGTGGTTTTAATGGCATAAAAACAATTAGCTATCAACAGCCTTGGTCAGCTAACCAGTTAATGATGTGAACTCACCCAATCGACGTCGCAGGTTTTGTTTCTGGCGGGCCAATCGCTCCCTTGAATTCTTGCTATTGTCCATGGGAATATCATACTCCTGAATGAAGACAATATAAAGCATCTGAGTAATGCACTTGCATACAATTCCAATATCCTACAAAACAACAAAATTCAAAAAAGAAAAAAACACAAAGAATTCACTAGAACAAGTAGGGCACACATTCCGGAATCCAGGACATTGGCTTTCAATTTGTGCATTTGCCTTTGGATAAATGCAAACATTATGTAGGATCAATTCTACCTCCATCATAAATGAAGGATCAACTGTCTCCTAATCCTCCCATAAGGATTTCAATCAATCAATTACTGCTACCAAGACATGATAGAATCGGCATCACCACCTTGTACCTCATTTTCTTCCACAGATGTAGTCCTAAATGAAATAATAATTTTGACTAAGAATGGATTGATACGGTGAAGAGAATATATAAGTATACCAACTAAGAGTCTACTCTTTGATGAGATTTTTCTGAGCTGAAACATCATTCTCAAAGACAACATCACCGCAAAGTCTTAACTTACAAAGCTTGCAGTTCTTCCTCATCTTTTAAAATAGCTAAATTCCTCCCACTAGATTATTGGTGGAAGCTCAAGTATTAATTCTGGTTCAGTAACAAAATTACCATATAATTCAAATTAGAAGGATATTCTTAAAAAGGAAATAAAGCAGAAGCAAAAAAGAAAACCAATAATTAGTGTCAATTTCAGTAATTTCTCAGTAAAGGAGACATTTCCTGTTATGTCAAAGAAGAAACTCTGGCATTAAGTAGAGCTCCTGAACTCAATTCCAAGACATAAGAAATATGTACACCTTTTACATATTATTATCCCCTTTCGATATTAGTGACTTGAACTCCCCTCTGTGCAATAAGGAAATAGATTAACCACCCTCCTACAGTCTAAAATTTCTTGTGAATTACCCCCACACTGACACTCCTATGTTGTGCTTAACCCAATTAGCTTAGGAATAGGCTAACCATCCGTTAGCCGTCTAAAAACTACTCCTCAACATTAACTTGTGCTTAACTCATTATATTCTTTCATCTTTCTCAAAAAACACTATTAGTCTTTCTTTTAAAAATATTGGAATACTTCCACATTTGCATGTTAAGATATTATCTTTTTTTATTTTTGATAAATAAATAAATATATATATATATATATATATATATATATATATATATATATATATATATATATTATAAATGGTATTACAGCACTAAGACAGTGTGTTAAAAATTACAAAATGTGCAATGCCTCGATCATATCTAACATGGAATCTACCAGTGTAAAGGCGAAAAGCTCTAAAAGGCGTTCTAGGTCTATTAGCGCTTTAAGCGCAAAGCACACTTAAAAGTGTGGGCTTTAGTTTAAAAAAAAGGCGCAACTACGGGAAAAGATAAAATATATATGTAATTCAAGAACCAAGTAACAAATTCATTTATAATATTTTCCATTACAGCTACTACACATTTATTTTCTGATTATATTTGTTGTTTAGTGCCACTTGATTCACGATAAAACTCATGGCAATGAGGCGCATGTCTTAGTGCCTTGTCTTACACTGAAGCGCAGCTTAAGCGACGTGAAGCAACCTCCCTGAGCTTTTCTAAGCTTCGGGGTTTAAACGCGCGTTAATTGAGCCTTTGACAACACTGGAATCTACATCATTTACAAGGGCCATGTTGCACCAAAAGCTACCAAAGAAATATATTTGTGTTTGAGGCTATGTATGTTGCTAACTTTGGCCTTCAAAAATTCTATTGTTTCTCGGTCCAAATTGTCCACTAAACCATGGGAATAGTGTTCGAAAGCTTGTGTGTCTTCCTATTGAAACCATCTCTTCTCCAGCTATGTAAGAAATCCAGAGTGGAGTGACACGCATTGTCTAGGATATGCCCAAAATAGCAAAAACAAGCTCCAAATATGATAAGTTATCTTGCAATGTAGGAAAAGACGACAGAGTATTGAACTCTTAAATTTATCCCTTTGTCCCAAAGAATATAGCATTCAAGTACAAAGGTCAACACACATCAGCTTCAATGTGAATATGGATATTGAACTCTTAAATTTTTAAGCAAAATTCACATATTTAATATTACATAAAAGCAACACAAATCACCATTTTTTATAGTGAGAAGGATTTAACAAATGTTTCCCAAACCATAATTGTCCCCGAATAATATCAGCACCATTCTCTTTTGATCATTTGATAAAGCCTATTCTTTTGCCTTAATCAAAGAATTCATACAATGAAAATGATATTAACTCCATTCTCTTTAAGGAGGGGAGTAAAAAGCTTAATGATAAATCCTATAAATTATTCTATAACCCGTTTTTAAATAATAGTAATTTATTGCTCTGACGGAAAAATCCTACTATACAAGTGGTATACATTAAAGTAGAAAACCTATACAAAAACAGGTTTCTCTACAATAATTAACCCAAAACAAAAGGCATGACATGCCCTCAAATGGGCAGATTTGTTTTTAACCCCCCAAAAGCTCTTATATTTCTCTCCTTCCAAAGCACTTGCAAAGGAGCCAGCACATCATTCTCCTTCTCTTGAATGTCCAAACATGTAATTGGAATCAATTCAATGTAGTCCAAACAAATTCGTCACGACCACCACATCAGGTAACAAGAACCTTGTAGCAAACAACAACATACCAGGGTATTCTCACAAGTGGGAGTCTAGGGAGGGTAGTATGTACGCTACCCTTACCCCTACCTTGTGTTGTTTCCGATAGACCTCGGCTCAATGAAAGCAAAATCACAGTAATTATGACAAAGAACTACGGAAGAAACGCAATAGCAACAACCAAAAAAAAATAATACAATCGAAGCAAAAGAAATATAAGGTAATAATAGAGATCTAAAAATAAGGATCACAGGGATAACACTAGTACTACAACCATGGAAAATAAGTACAGGTTTAAAAAGAAATACGCTAGACTATTTACTAACTTACTACCTTAGTCCTCGACTTCCACAGCCTCCTATCAAGGGTCATGTCCTCGATAAGCTAAAGATGTGTCATGCCATGCCTAATCATCTCTCCCCAATACTTTTTCAACCTACCTCTACCTCTCCTTGGACCCGCAATAGTCAACCTCTCACATCTCTTTACTGGGCATCTATGTCTCTCCTCTTCACATGCCCGAACCATCTCAGCTTCGCTTCCCGCATTTTGTCCACCACACAGGTCACTCCCACCTTGTCCCGAATATCTTTATTCCTAATCTTATCTCTCATATTATGCCCACACATCCATCTCATCATCCTCATTTCTGCTACTTTCATCTTCTGACTGACCAACACTCCACCTCATACAACATAGTTGGTCTAACAACTACTTTATAAACTTACTTTTAAGTCTTGGTGGCACATTCTTGCCGCACAAGACACCGGATGCGAGCCTTTACTTCATCCACCCCGCTCCAATACAATGTATGACATCCTCATCAATCTCCTCATTACCTTAGATTATAGACCCTAAATACTTAAAACTTGCTCTCTTGGAAATGGCGTGTGTATCCATCTTCAACCTCAGCCTCCCAAGTCACGTCACGAAAATTGCACTCCAAGTGTTTTGTATTACCCCTACTCAACTTGAAACCTTTAGACTCTAAGATTTACCTCCAAACCTCAAGTCTAGCGTTAATACCACCTTGTCTCGTCAAACAAGAACCTTGTAGGTGTATCAAAAATTAACTCAAAAGAAATAAAAGTCCTCAACTAGACATTCAGTTTCCACCCCGGTACACACTACAACAATCATGCCCCACCAAAAGTTAACCCAACACAAAAGACACAAAATGTCCTCAACTAACAAATTCGTTTTTCCACCCTAATATAAAGCTCGCATGTTGCAAGGTAGTCAAGCGATTTCTCTTTTTTGTGGGAGAGCATAGTTCTAGTTTAGAGCACTGTATCTGCTCCCTCTTCTACTTATCATTATTTTATTATTATTTTATTATCTTATTCTTTAATTTTATTACTTCTGTTGTTTCTTTTGCTTTGGTTATCTTTCTATTTCTGATGTCAATATTTTTTTCCTTCAGTGTTTTCATCATAGCTTTTTTACTCCTGTATTTTTCAAAATATATTTTTTTGAGCCGAGGGTCTATCGGAAGTAGTCTCTCTACCTCACACAAGGTAGGAGTAATGTCTGCGTACACTTTACCCTCCCCAGACCCCACTTGTGGGATCACATTGGTTATGTTTTTATTGTATATAACGCTAGCATGTCCCTCTCTCCAAAATGCATGTGTAAGAGCCAAAGGTACAATCAATGCTTTGTACCTCCTCCTACTCCTTAGGCCTAGGTAAGCCCCAAGGGCTCAATTGTTGCAAGCATTCACTAGTACATTTCGAAGAGATTTAGCACGTCCAACACAGTGGGTAGTGGGTAACTGCAACCAGGAACCTTCTGCATGCACCAAAAGTTAACCTAAAACAAAACACATGCCTCAATATACAAATTCATTTTCCAACCCTCACAACTCTCATGTTCCTTTTTCTCCTAAGTATTCACATACATGCCAAAAGAGCTCCATTCCCGCGTTTTGGATTCCTTCTCCTAAAAGCACAGATAAACATCATGTCCTTAAGCTGGTATTTTCTGAACATATTCAACACTTCCAGATTGACTTGTTATCCGTCAATGTAGTAAGAAATTACCTCCATCCAACTATTTTCATATGAATCACCATCTGACATACATTAACTTTCTTTTGTGAATTTTCAATTGTTAGGACGGCTCCATGTGCTGCCAGCAACGTAAACAAACATACATTCCAAGGAATTCAAACTAATACCCCTCTCTTTAGTAACCTATTGTAGCACTTCACCAAGAATATTACGCTCCCCTACCTTTCCTCTTCCAAGTATCTTGATCTAATTGCATGATATCTTGTTCATAAAGTAATTCCATCGGATTTTGGAACCCATCTCAATCGATCTTGTAGACTTCCCTTGAACCTTCATTCGCAAAGAGGCCCTTTTGCACCACATGAACCTAATAATTGCCACATGCTTTAGGTCTGATATGCCGCAGATAGTGAGAAAGAAACATTCTAGAATATTGTTGTCACATGCTTCACACTTGATATCTTGTAGATAGTTGGAAAGGTAACACTCGAGGATATGTGAACACCTTCCACTCCACCAGGTGAAAATTTTGTAAACCATCAATTCTTTTCCACAAATCTCCGTTGTATGTCATTCGTTTTAGCTCTTCTTTTTTTTTTGAAAAAGAGATATCACTCGTATTTTTTGGGTTAAATACTTACCCATTGCATTACTATGTCTTCACCACCCTTTTGCTTAGTGAATACCTTTGCGAATTTGGCATTCTAGAATATCATAAGGTCCCTATGAAAAGCATCTAGGAAGAAAGGAGAAGCGGTTATTGATTCTACACAAATCAAATAGAGATCCACTCTATGAAAGGCTTTGAGTGGTAGATTGAGTCTAAGCCATCTTCTATACTCGTACTAATGGCTTATCTAGCCAGATTAACATTACTATGATGCTTATAAGTGCTTGCAAATGACAATAAAGCTCATCATTCAACAATAAAAGCATTGGATAGACACAAACCAATCAATTGTACGAATCCAACAATTGTTAATCTCTACTTCCTGCATATCTTTGCATCATAGTTGTTAAATGCAATTGCTTTACAAAACAAGGTGCATTCATCTGTGAATCCATACGCTTCAGATAAGTGTGCTTCAAACAATGATGCACAAAAGCCCTCAGGTCCATGGTCTCCGGGTTTGAACCCTGTTGTAGAGTGTAGACTTGACAAAAGTCTGGTTTTTAAGCGGAGATAGTAAACGGGCAGGCTCATTATCCGAGTTTCAAAACATGCACCAATGACCCACGAGGATTTCTTAGTTTAAAAAAAAGAGTTAGAGTTACCCCAAAAAGAAATAATCGATTCTTTGAATCTCAACTTCGAGGGGTTGAACAGCATTATTGGATATTAGATGTCAAAATTAGTAATACTATTGAAATTTGATTATTATCGGATACTTCTAATTTTTCGTAAATTGTGCATTTCACTTTAAAGAAGCATGCACTTTACTTCTGCCTTTTCACTTCAAGCCCCATGGACCTAGTCATTTCATTGCGCTTTGCTTGTAAAAATACTGCTTTGCATAAAATGCAAGCATAAAAAACTAATTAAAACCTTATATTTAGATAAGGTATGCATCCTCGTGATTACTTATAACAAGATATAAGACTATAAACAGGCCTTGAAAAGAGCTCAAAAAAAATTTATAAGATCATTAAGATGCACCTCTAAGATGATGTACTGTCAGTACCTAGTAATTGCAGAAATGAGCTTTCAATTGAATCATGGGTTAAATTTTAAACCTGGCTAACTTCTGTATTTTCATTCTATCAATATTGGTCAGGTAAAATAGCATGATGAGGTAGTCCTCATTACTGAGTTTAATAAGATGCATTCATGAATGCCATCTTTTATAAGAATTAGGTGGCGAGCTACAAGCTTCACGCAATCAGAAGACGACAACCAAAATAAATTGAGAAAATACCTGTTTTTTAGTGTCTCATTGACAAACTCCATTAATAAACAACCATAGAATCCAACAAAGAATCTCAATAACTATAAGCAACATTTTATCAAAAAATTCCTAATGCATTCCCACTGAGGAAGCATGACAGCTGCCAAGGTCAAAAGGAACAATAGAGTACCTGTCCTGCAGACGCCAATAGAGCCCCAAACTCTAGTACTTTGTTCAAGTCAAAACTGCAGGCATAAAAAACAAAACTCAATGATCTAACAATGCAAGAATACCATACCTTTCTCGGCCTTTTAGCTAAGATCAAGTGTAGTAACAATGCAAGAATACCAATGAACTACATAAAAAAAAAGCAATCAAATACTACATCTCTGCAGCCAAATAGCTTCAAAAGAAAATATGGAATATACGATATTGTATCAAGAAAGATAAATACAGAATGTGCAACCTTCTAAATGAGGTCCCTCCTATTTTAGGATAACATTTAGGCCAAGCTACCAATTCTGCAACATTGCCTGAGATCCCTGCTTCAGACATTTTCACCTCTACAGATGAACAGACTTCAGCCAGAGATGTATGTTTAACATTTTCAGCAATTGATCCAATGGCATGAGCAGCAGCAACTCTGGTGTCCCACTTTTTACTCCTAAGATATTGCGAAACCTACACTCAAAAGGGAATTATGGTGACCACTCAATGTTATACACGAAGAATCTTCCATTCAACATCAAGAGCATATTTTTCTCAACAAATAGAATAACCTAAGAATACAAGAGAAAGTACATGTCCAAGTTGAATCAATAAACAGCGGTTCACCATCCAGGTAAAAGGAAAGTTTTGCAACGAAAATAGCTCGTAATTTACAGGCCAAAGCTTGGGCAGAAGACACTTAACAAGCAAAGAAGCTACAAATGTCATTGTTTATTGAAATCCCTAACTGATGAGCGGCTCAGGCTACAAGAGTAAAACAAGAGTAGAAGCCGGTCTCTGTGTGTTTTTTCCTTGGCCTTTAAATATAGTGTCCCACAAACATCAATGGACCTAGCCGTATAAGGTGGTTCATAAAGGAATCAAAATGTTGAGAGTTGATTATGTGGTGGATCCCTCGCCAACAGGTAATTCCTCCTCTCTTCCAATCTTTGTTGCCCTCTCTCTCTTAATATTTTATTCATCATTTTGTCTACACTTCTTTGACTCCACTACACTCTTGTCACCCGATCTTCTTCCTGCTATTCTATTGTCAAAAATATTTTGTTTTTACTGCTGTTCTACTGAAGAATGAGCAACCTGATGACCCACTGTTAAGCAATAACCATCTCGCAAGTCCTACACTATTTTATTTTATCGGAAAATTTCTTCTTGGATATTTCTAAATTTTGTTCCACCAGAAGTTGATCAACAATTCCTCTGTGCTTTCATCCTTTTGAAGAAAAAAATGAGTGACAATCTCAATCCGAACAGCATTTGATAAGGAAGGCAAAAGGAGAAAAGAAGAGAAAATCATTTCTGTTATATGAGCCAGCCATTAAAGCATCTATAAATGGTTTTAGGTTTAATCTTGTGTTTTATTTTCAGTTTGTGGATTGCTTTCAAGTCAAGTTTAATTCGGTATAATTTGCGTTTAGCATTAATTATACGGAGAATATTGTTAAGGTACTTTCTTAATGTTCCCTATTATTTTTAGGTTATAACTGTTTTCGGTAGGAAAACAGGCTATTTATGTAATCTGGATAATTTTCTTAACAGGTTTAGCAGAGCTCTTTAAGTCCAAAAACACTCCCGTAATTTTCAGGATTCAATAGTTATAAATAATACGAGAATCTATTCTTTCTGGGTTGCTTCTTTAGAACTTGTGCAACCTCACATTAGGAGGTACCTAATGCATTCTAGGTGGAATTCTAATATCATTTCTTCATTCTTAGTTACTACTCACCTGACTACAGTACACGGCTCTATTTATTTCTTCTTTGCTTTTTTGTAATATAAATCATCACCATCCTCTGGTTACCCTACAGGCCTTAACCACCAAGTTTTTTTCTAAATGTTTCACTTCAGCCACAAAACCCTGCAAATCTAGCCTAGGTTGGTTATTGTTCCACTACTCGTATTGTTGGGTCTCATATTTTGGATCTAGTGATCTCCTTTCTTATTCTACATCACCCTTTCGCTTCTTTTATTTAGTAGGTTCAACTACCTATCATGTCAAGTTGACGCATAAACAGTTCAACATCCAAGACCTGCTACAAGACCAAAGACCCAAAAGGCTAGAACATCCATTTATGTGCAATATGCATGACGACTAACATTCTAGTCAGAACCACACAAACCTTCTCTTACATCACCGAGAGGCTATACAACAGGAACTACTACAGAAGCTTGTTCTGCCTCTAGCTGGGGTTTTATGCCCAACTGTTCATAAAAAGGTAACATTACAGAATCTTCTCTAATTGTGTAAGGGTAATCTTATTGGTAGAACAAATGAGTATATCGATTTCTTGGATTTGCTAAGGGGCAGACAATAGATGCAGTTTTGATGTTCTTTATGTTCTGATCTGCATTCCCTTTGTTATTGTACTACTGGTGCCATCTTGGTACCTTAAATCAATAAAACTTTTCCCATTTCAAAAAATAAAAGGTAACATTTTGAAAATCAAGCTGCAATTCGACCAGTAAAGTACTCGTTTAATTAAACACCACCTATCATTACGTAAAGTTCTGTAGAATTACTTCCTGTCAGAAATAAATATGTTGCTGAGCCAAGAGCACTCACTATCTAACATTTATGGACTACTCTAAAAACGTACATATCTCATAGATTTACTGCAGATGAACTCGGGGAGAGGAAGATTTTTAATTAGAAGGCTTCTATCTCCCAACAGATAAATGTTACCACTTCTGACTCAAAGACACATTACCAGTGTTTGGTCGCAACAACAGAGAGGCAAGAATGGAAATTTTGATATAATTAGATAACAAACTGCAGATAAAGACGTACCTTACTCAACAAAGAGTTCAGGTCCTGAGGATGTGATTTGGCTATTTCACCAATCTGCCTAGCAGCTGTCAATCTTGTTGCTTGGGTCGAGCCAGCTTAATTTTGGTTAAAGCTAACACATGCATACAATTTAAAAGTTTTATAGCTAAAAATATAAGCTAGCAAACAAAAAACCTAAATTTTCCATTCTTTCCGTGTTAAGAGATCAATGCATGTGTATATCATTAAGCATGCAACAAAATGCAAAAGGATACTGTCTAATAAAGTGAGCAGGCGATTAAGCCGTGATGATTGCTGCTGAGCCATACTGCCCCTGCTATGCCCGACTCTTATGCCACGCCAGTTCTCAATTCAACAATCAGCCACCATCATCACATATCGTTCCCTGTCAATTCTCTCAAGTTCCCTTCACACCCTTGCATGTGTCACTCATACAACGATCATACTCTCCTACAAGCAACATTAACATCATTAATTCACATTTCAATTCTCATGTACTCGCTACAACATCAAATTACCACCATAGAAAGTTCAATTTTTTCACAAAAATTCGTAAGATTAACATGCAAAATTGAATTACGAGATTTATTTAACAGGAACTTTAGAGTAAAACGAAGAAATTATAATTACATATAAGAAATGGAAGAATGCTACTGATCCAATTTTCATATAGAAAAATTAATAGATAGAGAAATGTAGATATATAGAGAATGAGGAGTGTACCTGGGAAAGGATCTTCTAGACTGACCTATTATTCTTCCTTATTCTTCTTGTTGTTGTGGATTAGGTTGTGGCAAAGTGAGAAGAACGAGGGTTTCGATTTATGATAACAGAGGAGAGGAAGGCAAAGGCATCGCATCTTTTTATAAAAGAAAAACAAAACTAAAATTCTGCGATTCTGGTGTATTGACCCGACCCGCATATTGATTAATAATCTACCAAATTACCGAATCCTAACTCGGCGGGGCGCTTACTCGGTGCATTTGGGCTGTAGCCCAATGGACTTAGATGACTAGCCCGAATGATGATGTTCGATTTATGCCCCAATTTTTCACATTGAATATGTTGATAAAATTAGCTAGGATTGCTACTTTTTAGGCCGGTTATTAGAATTAAGCCAGTTTTTAAATTGTATTGGTAATCACTCTTTAATGGAAAAATAAAATCTAAACATAAATATCCCTCTCTTAAACATAGAAAAACTCCAAGAACGATTACTGGAGTTTGAACAATTAGTAGTCTAAACTTCATGAATTGTAATGGGTTTGAAAACCTCCTGTAAATGGAAATTCGGTATATTATGCTGGAGTTTCAGAATTTTTCAAGTAAAACTCCAACGCACGATACTAGATTGTGCTTACAACCTACTCGTACGAATACTCCATTGAAATAACATCAATATCAGTAATTTCATCAAACTCGTTGCCCACAACATCCAAATTTTTCTTGTTGAGGATGGATTAAAGAGTTTAGATCTTTATGTTTTAAAGTACTTTGTGTTGAATCATCATGTTTCTGCATTTTGTTAATGGGGTTTGTAGTTTTTCTCCTTTCTGTTTGTTACGCGATTGCAGGAGCTCAATGAGCTCGAGGATCGCAAAGTTAATTCAGGAAGAACTTCGAGAAGTCAACTGTGTATGAGAAATTCAGAGAGATGAAGGGAGAAGAAGAGAGGAATAGTAGAATAGAAGATTGTATTATTCATGATTGTAATTGTGTAATGCACTATATTTACATCAATTACATTGTGAATGAAGAATCACACTTTCTGACAGATTTCTTTATTAACGGAAGTTAGTTATTTTTAACTAACTCCAACTAACCCTAACTACTTTTTGAATTGTCAACTAACTGTTTGCTTCTTTCTCTAATAACTCGACTCCTCTCTTTAATAATCGTGTATCAGTACTCCCCTCCAATAGAAGATCCTTGTCCACGAGGATCAAATGAGGGAAACCTTGTCTGCAAAACAGTAACCAGATCCCATGTAGCAGCATCAACAGGCAAGCCATGCCATTTAACCAAAACCTGTGCCACAACTTTGTTGCCTCTTTTGATCATTCCTCTTTGTAAAACGAGGTCAGGGTCAGGGCAATAAGGACTTGCTAAATCAATGGCAGGAGGATAAGAAATTTGGGAAGGGACTTCATGACATTTTCTTAACAAGGACACATGAACTGTTAGGATGAATCCTTACACCAATAGGTAATAAGAGAGTATAAGCAGCTGGACATATCCTCTTGATGATCTAAAATGGTCCATAATACTTGGCAGTCAGCTTATGAGATGAATGATTCGAAATTGTTACTTGTTTGTAAGACTGAACCTTTAAATAAACCCAGTTTCTCACTGCAAAATGTCTGTCAGTTCTATGAGAATCTGTTTGTTGCTTATGAGTTGTGCCTTTCTCAAATGGTACTTGAGCAACTGGATTTTTAGTTCCCTATTTATTAATGTGTTGTCAACTTTAGCAGAAGTTGATTCACCTAGAAGATAGGGCAAATGTAATGGTAGAGGCCGACCATACATTGCCTCAAATGGAATAGTTTGTATAGCTGAGTGGAAGGAAGTGTTGCACCAGTACTCAGCCATAGGCAAATATGAGTACCGGTTAGTAGCATCTTCATTGCAGTAACATCTTAAGTATGTTTCAAGGCTCATGTTCAGCACCTTAGTTTGGCCATCAAACTAAAGGTGGTATGCTGATGAAGTGTGCACTTGCACTCATTGTAATGTGAAGAGTTCTTGCCAAAAAGAACTCAAGAAAACAACATCTTTGTCACTAGTGATAGCATCAAACATCCCATGTAGCTTTACCATTATGTCTAGGAAGACCTTAGCAACTGATTGGGCAGTGTATGGATGTTTTAATGGGATAAAATGGTCATACTTACTCAGCCTATCAACTACTACCAAAATTACTTCACACCCTTTTGACTTAGGCAAACCATAAATAAAGTCCATGCTAATTTGTGACCGTACCACATCTAGATTAGGCAATGGCTGTAGTAGACCTTTGTAGACAGCCAGATTTGACTTATTCCTTTGGCAAATATCACATTTTTGGACAAACTCCTTCACCTCTATTCTCATATTCTACCAATAGAATAGTGTCACCAGCCTTTTCAATGTAGCTTCCACTCCTGAATGACCACATCGAGGACCAACATGCCATGTTATCATGATTGCTTTCCTTAATTCTGGTACTTTGCTAACCACCAGTTTTCCTTTCCTCCTCAGTTGGCCATGCATCCAAGGGAATTATTTATGCTTGGTAGGATCAACTTGAAGTTCCTAAATAAGTTATTGAAGCTCTTAATCTGAGTTCCAACTATCAGTAATGTAGGAGACCTTTGTAGGCAGCCAGATCTGACTTATTCCTTTGACAAATATCATATTTCTGGACAAACTCCTTTACCCTCTATTCTCATATTCTTCCTATAAAATAGTGTCACCAGCCTTTTCAATGTAGCTTCCACTCCTGAATGACCATCTTGAGGACCAACATGCCATGTTGTCATGATTGCTTTCCTTAATTCTGGTACTTTGCCAACCACCAGTTTTCCTTTCCTCCTAAGTTGGCCATGCATCCAAGAGAATTGTTTATGCTTGGCAGGATCAACTTGAAGTTCCTCAATAAGTTGTTGAAGCTCTTGATCTGAGTTCCAACTATCAGCAATGTAGCAGACCTTTGTAGGCAGCCAGATCTGACTTATTCCTTTAGCAAATATTATATTCTTTTGACAAACTCCTTCACCTCTATTCTCATATTCTTCCAATAGAATAGTGTCACCAGCCTTTTCAATGTAGCTTCCACTCCTGAATGACCACCTTGAGGACCATCATGCCATGTTGTCATGATTGCTTTCCTTAATTCTGGTACTTTTCCAACCACCAGTTTTCCTTTCTTGCTCATTTGACCATGCATCCAAGAGAATTGTTTATGCTTGCTAGGATCAACTTGAAGTTCCTCAATAAGTTATTGAACTCTTGATCTGAGTTCCAACTATCAGTAATGGACTGAAGGAGATCATTGTTGTAAGGTGACAATGTCAGTGCTAATAATTCTGCTCCAGTGACCCTTGAGAGTGCATCAGCCACTTTGTTTTCTACCACTTTTTTGTACTTTATAGTGTAGTCATCAACTTAGTTTAAGGGTGGGCATCGGTCGGTTCGGTTCGGTTTGATTATGAATATTATCGGTTTAACATATCGGTTATTGATTTATAAATATGCAAAACCGATAACTGAACCGATAAGAAATCAGTTATCGGTTAATCGGTTATCAATTGTTATCGGTTCGGTAATCGGTTTACCCGATAAAATAACTCAATCCAGATCAAAACTTCTTCAGAAGCTCGCAAGTCGCAACTGAAGATTTTCTTACTGTTTTAGTCCTTTAGACATAAGATGTCAAAATGTAGCTAATTAGATCAAAACTTCTTCAGAAACTCGCAACTAAAGATTTTCTTATTGTTTTTGTCCTTTAGACATAAGATGTCAAAATGTAGCTAGCTAATTAGGAGTGGAACAACAAACAACCGCAACCATAGGATAAGCTCACGACAATAACTTGAATTAGCCAAAAACATATGATAATGATATATTGATAACAATTAGTAGCAGTAGAATTCCATTCATTACCTCCACATATTGCAATGGAATGTCAGCAACAAGTTCAGTACATTTTTAATACAAAATCATTTACTGGACATATACAATAATGAGAACTAGCAAGAAGAACAAGAGTATTCAACAGTGTTTCAAACTCCAAACACTGTAGAAAACAGTACAAATACTTCAACAATAGTTATTCAAACACATCACACAAAAATACAAAATAGTAGCAACTACACTTTGATTAACAAGTCCAAATATAGTACTAATAGTTTTTATTCAAGTTAACAAGAAAATAACTACTCAATCCTTATATGTTCCATCGAATTGTGCTCCAAACAACGCTCAACATGTTTCATTAAGCACTTAGTTCCAGTACGTCGCACATTGTAATAAGAACAAGACGACAATGACTGCATCTTATTTTTCACCATCCATCATCATCTTCTTCAATCCTTTCATAGTAACTCCAAACATGTGAGGTAGATTTGCGACCACGAAGTCAAGGCATGATTACACTTATTAAACATAAAAAGAAAAAAATAGTAAGTCAAATAAATTCTTAGCAATTCATACTATAGAAGTTGAATAATGAACTTACCAAAGTTTCAACTCATAACTATATAAAATTCTACACATCATCATCGGAAGGTTCTTTTCCAAGTTTGGCAAATTCTAAAGAGATTTTTTATATATATATATATATATATATTAACAAGTCAAACAACAAAAATATTAAACAAACTATTTATAAAAATAATATACAACCAAATAAATTAAAATATTATCACATTATTCTAGTTGCTCGAGAACATCTAAATCTTCTTCAATACTTACTGGTAGTGGCTCACTCTGAAGCCAATCTTGAAGGCACACTAGAACTTCCACCAATTTAGGAGTCAATGAACTCCTAAACGAATCAAGAATACGCCCTCCGGTGTTAAATGCACATTCGGACGCCGCACTTGAAATAGGAATAGCTAACACATCTCGAGCCATCTCAGCAAGAATGAGAAATCTAGGTGAGTTTACTTTCCACCAAAGCAATATATTAGAGTCTGTTGTTTCATTTTCAACTTCTTCTGTAAGATACTTTTCCAATTCCGATTTAGAATCTGCACCTCCAATCCCAGCTTTATGTCTTTTTAATTCTTCAAAGAAAGATACAAAAGCTCCTTCAGTTTGGACAGTAATAGTACTCGCTAAAAGCGATGAACTTGAAGTTCCCATTATGTCCAATGAAGAGTTAGATAAACCTGAAGAAGTTCGACTACCTTTATCTTTTGAATGGGACTTTACATACTCATCAAACAATGAAGTCATGTATGTTTGCACTTCTTTTGCTATAATTGGCCCTTTTTCTTCAAACATCTTGGCAAGTGCAAAACTAACAGAATCAAATTTGTACCGAGGATCCAAAATACATGAAATAAAAATCATCTTATTCATTTTTTCTGGATCACCCCAATATTTATCAGATTTCTCCTTTATTTTTTTTGCCATTGAACCCAAAAGAACATCTTCATTTGATATTAATTATTTTAAATAAACTGCAACTTCATAAATTTCAAAAAAATGATGATTTGTTGTGACATAAAGTGACCCAGATATCTTTAAAGTAAGCTTATAAAAGATTTCAAGAAATTTTGTCAATTTCTTTACATCCTCCCAATCACTACTCAAAAGTGTACCTGCAGGACTTTCATCCATAATATCAACAAACTCAAGATGATGTGACAAGCCAATATCATGATCAACATAATCTAAAATTGCACTATCGTATTCAATTGCCCTGTTCAACATCAAGTAGGTGGAATTCCACCTTGTAGGAACATCCAAATATAAAGATTTCTTAACAAGATTTTCTTCTTCACAATATTCCTAAAACTCTTTCCACCTAGTGGGAGATTGTCTGATATATCTCACTGCTTGCCTAATACGTTCAATAGACACAATTGATTCTTTTATACCATCCCGAACAACAAGATTCATAATATGAGCCATACACCTCACGTGAAGGTGCTTACCATTCATGGAATTGGTTCCCCATTTAGTTAACTTTTTAGAAAGCTCCTTCACTATCACATCATTTGAACTAGGATTATCAACTGTGACAGTGAAGATCTTTGTAACCCTCACTCATTCAAATAGTTAACAATACTCTTTGCTATATCTTCATTGACTAGAAATTGGACAAAAGTTGATAATTCTTTTATGTATTTTCCATTCATCATCAATCCAATGGACAATAATACACATATAATTTATTCTTTGTATAAGAAAGTCCAAGTATCAGTGGTAAGGTAAAGTCTTCATTCTTTAAAAAGCTTCACCAACTTATGTTTTTCTTCATTGAAAAGATCAAAGCAGTCCCGAGTCACAGTTCTACGGGAAGGAATTCGAAAAAAGGTTGTGTAACTTTCATAAAATTCATAAAACCTTCTTTTTCAACAAAGTTGAAAGGAAGTTCATCAACGATCACCATACGACATAAAGCCTTCTTACATTTTTCTTTGATCAAATTTCCAAGAAACGACAGCTATATCACCCTTATTACCCCCGGAACAGGTTGAAAGGCTAATTTTGATCGACTTGTTTCAACATTTGAAGGCATTTTTTTTACAATTGGCCATATGAGTAAGTAGTGCTTTCGTACCATTATCTTTTGTGTCAGCAAAATATTCTCTTTTGCAATGTTTACATACACCCTTTTTATTTCCTTCAGAATCAATAATTTGGTCAAAATGATCCCATGCACGAGACCTCTTTTTTCTTTCCTTCATTACCGCCGACTGAACTGATTGAGATTGTGTCGTCGCATTTGAATTAGAAGCTCTACTTTCACCAATCACCTTATCAATTATGATATTTTCAGCCATGCGTTTGTGTCACTGTGAGTTTGAATATAAAAGAAATCAAGCAGTGAGCCAACAAAATCTTAAAAAATGAAATAGAAGAATCAACAGTAAAAGAATACATGTCCAAATTCTAAAAGATATCAATAAACACCCAAATGCTCATATATAAAAAGAATTAAATTCACAACTTCGAACACCCATAAACAAGGATTTTCTCAATTTTTTTGTACTTATCTCGAATTAAATCCAAATAGCCTAAAAATTGAGTTACGAAACCCAAAAACAGTGACCTAAAAAATAATGAGAAAAAATAAAAAATTTAAAGCGATGAAGATTGAAGAGAATAAAAAAAATACGCGAAACTGATGAAGATTGTCGATTGAGAACTGATAAGTGCGAAGAGAAACTGGTAGTAGGTATATGTTGCACAACGTGAGCTCACAAAATTAAGAAACGAAAATAAAAATCATAAAATATGAGCAAAAAATAAAGAATCTTTAACAATCAAAAATCCCTAGATGAAGATGAATTTTGTTATAGAAACCTATTGTATAAAACTTACGCTAGGAGTAAGGTCTTTGAAGATGAAGACTTTAAGACAATCAACTGAAAGTGCGGCTGAGAGGGAATACGAGAGAATGAAGCCCTATATGTATGTATATACTTAAGGGTAAAGTCATAATTTTATTAATTCTTATTGGGTTATCAGTTAACCCATTAACAAAATTGGCAAATCGAGGCCCGAACCGATAACCCAATAGTGAAAATTTTCTAAACCATTACCAAACTATTAACTCAATAACCCGATACCGATAGCCCAATAAGCTTTTTTCGGTTCGGGCTATCGGTTTTACACGATATATTCCCAGCCCTAGCTTAGTTAACCACAAAGGCTGACAATTGGTGTGTAGTTTCTGTTCCATAAGAAACTTTAGGGCCTTTTGATCAGTCTTTATGATGAACCTTTGTCCCAGCAAATACTGTGACCATTTAGAGACAGCATGCACAATAGTCAATAATTCTATCATAGACAGATAATGCAGCATGTCTAGGTGATAGAGCCTTACTGATTAAGGCTATTGGATGCACTTCTTGCATAAGCACTGCTCCTATTCTATATCTACTTGTATCAGTCTCGACAGTGAATGTTTTGTTGGCATCAGGTAAGGCTAGAACAGGTGCATGAGTAAAGGCTTCCTTTAGTTCTGCAAAAGTTGCATCAGTTGTAGGTGACCACTTGAAGTTATTCTCCTTAGTTAGTTTAGTTAAAGTCTTACAGATGACCCCAAATCCTTTAATAAATATCCTATAATAGCCTGCCAAACCTAGGAATCCTCTTAGCTATTTGAATGTAGTCGGGGTAGGCCAGTTTCTCACAGCTTCTATCTTGTGAGGGTCAGTAGACACACCTTCTGCGGTAATGAAGTGTCCTAGGTATTCAATCCTATGGACTCCAAAGAAGCATTTGCTCTTCTTAACAATAACTGATGCTTTTTTATCTCCACAAATACATATCTTAAGTGAATCAAATGATCCTCCATGGTACTTTTATAGATAAGTATATCATCAAAGAAAACCAATATCTGCTTTTTAAGGAACTTCTGAAAGATAGAATTCATCAGTCCTTGAAAGGCAGCATGAGCATTTGAAAGGTCAAATGACATCACTAAATACTCAAAATGTCTAGAGTGAGTCCTAAAAGAGTTTTAGGTACATCCTCTTTTGCTATCCTAAGTTGATGATAGCCAGATCTTAGGTCTATCTTAGAAAAGATGTTTGATCCTCCTAATTCATCAAGCATGTCTTCCACAATAGGAATTGGAAACTTGTTCTCGACTATGTGTTTATTTAGATCCATATAATCCACGCAAAGTCTCCATGTTCTGTCCTTTTTCCCTACTAAAACCACTGGAGATACAAAAGGACTACAGCTGGGTTGGATGATCCCTTGATTTTGCATCTGTTATACCTACCCTTCAATGATATCCTTTTTAACTCAAGGATATCTATAGGGTCATTTATTCACAGGTTCAGTACTAGCTTGCAACACAATCCTGTGATCAAACACACCTCTAGAAGGTGGTAACTCAGTAGGCTCTTCAAACAAGTTGGAGTACTCAAACAACAATTTCACTAATCTAGCATATGTTTCTGATTCTTCCTTACACATTAATGCATGCCATTGTTCTTCAGTATTTCCCATTGGTACTACTTGAATCATACATAGTTGGGAAATGTTACATGTGTGCTTGGCCAATTTGTCAGCTTCTTAAACCTTGATCTGGCTGCCAGGCCTCGGGTTGATTTCGGATGGTTAACGGATCAAAAAACGAGACTTAGTGCATTGCTGAAGGAAGGAGTTTGCTGGTGCAATCGTACCTGCGGATTTTTGATCGCAGGTACGAGCTCGCAGAAGCGAGCATGGAAACGCAGAAGCATAAAAAGGGAGAGTGAGGTAGTGGCCGCAGGTGCGAGGGAAATTCCGCACCTGCTTGATCGCAGATGCGGACGGGGGTCTCAGATGCACTGGTGTCCGCAGAAGCGGAAGGGAGATCATAGAAGCGGTGGATTTTCCACAAAAGTAGAACCGCAGATGCGGTTTAGTGTCCGCAGGAGCAAAAAGGCTGGACAGAACATTTAAATTCAAGGGTTCGCGATATTTCTTCATTTTGGACATTTCAAACTCGATCTAAGGCGATTTTTGAGAGGATTTTCGAGGGTTTTCTTGAGGTAAGTCACCTGTGTTTATTTTTAATCAATAATCTTGTTTCCCAATTGAATTTCCCAACTAGTTTGTTTGTATTTAAAGTGGAATTTGGTAATTTGAAGTTAGGGATTTGGAGAGTTTGATTTGGGGTTTTGGGTGGCGATTTGGTGTCGGATTTTGGTAAATTTGGTATGGTTGGACTCGTAGTTGGATGGGCTTTTGAGTTTTATGACTTTTATCGGATTTTGAGATGTGGGCCGGGGAGGGGGAGGGGGGCTTTTGAGTCGACTTTTGATTTATAACTTAGTATTTTTCTTATGGATTTAAATCCTTTAGTTCATGTTGATTGTATCGAACTGTTTGTGGCTATATTCGAGGCATTTGGAGGCCGATTCACGAGGCAAGAGCGTGTTGGAGTAGGGATTTGCACAGGTTGAGGTAAGTAACACTTCTAAATTTGGTTCTGAGGGTGTGAAACCCCAAATTTTGTATCAGGTGATTGGTGTTTAGGTGACGCATGTGCTATGTGACGGGCCTGTAGGCGTGTACCATAAGAATTGTGACTTGGTCGATTCCATGGAACTGAATAGTTGTTAAATCTTATTGTTACACATATTTTCACCATGTGCTAGATCTATTGAGTTGTCAGTCATGTTAGAAACCCTGCTTAGGCTATATGATGGTACTACTGGGACCCACAATGATCGTGCTTTACTGTAAAACTAATTGCTTAATCTGTCAATTTATACTTAGTCACAGTTATAACTTGCATATTATATCTCAACCTCTGTTGTCCTTACATGTTATATCAAATCATCATTGTGGGCTGATTATCATGGTTCTGGTGAGCCCGAGAGACTGGAGAGGTTATTGACTGAGTAGGGCTAAGGGCCTATTATGAGTGATATTTGTGGGATCGGGTTGCATGCCACAACAAACTTTATTGATTGATGCTAGAATTTGGCTTATTATAATGCTTGGGCTGGATCGACCCCTTCAGAGTCTGCACACCCACAGTGGGCTCAATGCTAGCAGTAATGACAATAGGGCTGGTTCTACCCTATTTACTTGCATTTGGGCTGGATTTGCACTGTTAACTTGCATTTGGGTTGGATCTACCTTGTTTTATTTGCATGTGGCTTGGATCTACCTTGTTATGTGTTAAGTTTTGTTGTGAAATCTGAAAGCATGTCTAAGTTCTTGTTGAAAGCATGTCTAAATTTCTTGTACCTTCACTTGTAGAATATAAATATCTGAGATACCATTGTTATATTTCCTGTAACTTTCCGTACTATTAAATGTTGAAAGTGGACCGTAATAATTGGACTTGTCACTATTTTCACTCCAAAGGTTAGATTTGTTACTTATTGAGTTGGTTGTACTCACGCTATACCCTGCACCTCGTGTGTAGATCCAAGTGCTTCAATTTTCGGCTGTTGTTGATTTGCAGAGGCCAGACCTTCGGAGATCATCGAGGTAGCTGCTTGGAGTTCGCAGACCTTGACTCTCCCCCCTTATCTTTCAATTTATTTATTCTGTTTTAACATCCAGGCAGTGTGCTAGACCTTGTTAATTCGTAGATGCTCATGTACTCAGTGATACCCCGATTTTGTGAAGAATTATGTATTGAATTGTGATTTCCTATCCTGTTTTAAGAGATTTTCCTTTATTTAAACTATTTTAGTATCTTTCAAAGATTTAAAGTGTTGGAAATATCTGAATAGTCGGCTTGTCTAGTACCATGATATACGCCATCATGACGGGTTGGTTTAGGGTCGTGACAAGTTGGTATCAGAGCCTAGGTTACATAGGTCTCACGAGTTATGAGCAGGTTTAGTAGAGTCTTGCGGATCGATACATAGACGTCTGTACTTATCTTCGAGAGGCTGCCAAACCCTAAGGAAACTTCACATTCATTTATTCTTGTCGTGCTGACTTGTTGATTCCGGTAACTAAACTTCTGTATTCTATTCTCTCACAGATGGCGAGGACACGTGCTAACAAATAGTATGGACATCCACCATTATCACCAGTTAGGGCCATGAGAGGCCGAGGTCGCAGTAGGGGTCGCAGTAGGGGTCACGGTAGGGGCAGAGGTGCAGCTCATACAATAGCTAGTGCAGCACCTGTAGATCCACCAGTTGCTCTAGCTCAGAAGCATGTTCCAGATGTGGTTGAGCCAATAGGGTCATCTCAGGCACCTGCTATGCACATTGTTATTCCAGGCCTTCAGGAGGCTTTGGCTCAGATTTTGATGGTGTGCACTAGCCTTGCTCAGGCAGTTTCTATTTAGACCGCACCAACCACTTCTCAGGCCAGGAGAGGTACTCAAACTCCCGCCGCCCGTACTCTAGAGTAGGTGATGCAGGGACTTCAGACGCCGGGGGTATTGCCAGCTCAACCGGTTGTAGTTGCTTAGACCCAGGTGGGTCCCGTTATGATTGATGATGAGGAGATGAGACTCGAGAGGTTTGGGAGGCTCTAGCATCCATCATTATGTGGGGCTGAGTCTGAGGATGCCCAGGACTTCTTGGACAGGTGCTAGCAGATTCTTCGCACGGTGGGTATTTTGGAGATAAGTGGGGTCTCATTCACTACTTTCCAGTTTACTGTGGTTGTCTTCAGATAGTGGGAGGCCTATGAGAGGAGTAGGCCAGTTGGTGCTACACCACTATCATGGCGTGAGTTCTCCATTCTCTTCTTGGAGAAGTTTGTGCCACCGGCCCGTAGGGAGGAGCTGTGCAGGCAGTTCGAGCAGCTATGCTATGACGGCATGTCTGTGACCCAGTATGAGATGAGATTTTCAGAGTTGGCTCGTCACGCATTTTGGTTGATTCCCACCGAGAGGGAGAGGATTAGGAGGTTCATTGATGGCCTCACCTATCAATTGCATTTTGCTATGACTCGGGAGAGTGTATATGGTGTTCAGTTCAACGAGGTGGTTGATATTGCTCTGCGATTAGAGATGGTCCATAGTCAGGAGCGTAAGGAAAGGGAGGCCAAGAAGCCTTGTGGATCGGGTGGCTTCGACGGTGTTCCTTCTGGGGGACAGTGCTACCACAAAAGGGGTCGTCCCTATAGGCCCACTTAGATGGCTCGTCCAGTTCATCGTGGTGCATCATCCAGTCATGGTTCATACAGTGCTCATCAGAGTCAGTCATCTTTCAGTGCCCTTCTAGCTCAGAGTTCATCCCATGCTCCTTCAGTTCAGGGTTCATCTGCACTGGGTGCTTCTAGCAGGTATTCTGGTTCTCGGGGTCCGCCTCAGTACTTGTTGCCATTTTCAGAGAGGGGTTGTTTTGAGTGGGAGATTTGGGTCACATAAAGAGATATTTCCCTTGCCTTTTGGGAGGTTCAGCTTAGCAGAGGAGTCAGACTATGACTTCAGCACCAGATACTTCACCACCCGCCCAGCCAGCTCGGGTTGGGGCTCAGTTAGCTAGGGGTCATCCAAGAGAGGGAGGCCGATCAAGAGGCGCTCATGCCCGATTCTATGCTATTCCTTTCAGGACATATGTTGTTGCTATTGTCTTAGTATGCCACATGGATGCTTTTGTATTATTTAACCACGGTTCCACTTATTGGTATGTATCATCGTATTTTGCTCATTATCTGGATATGCCCCGTGAGTCCTTAGTTTCATCTGTTCATATATCTACGCCAGTGGGTAATACTATTGTTATGGACCGTGTATATCGGTCATGTGTGGTGACTATTGGGGATTGGAGACTAGAGTTGATCTCTTATTGCTTAGTATGATTGATTTCGATGTGATCTTGGGTATGGATTGGTTGTCTCCATGTCATGCCGTTCTGGATTGTCATGCTAAGACCATGACATTGGCAATGTCGGGGTTGCTAAGGATTGAGTGGAGAGGTTCTCTAGACTATGTTCCCAGTAGAGTGATTTCATATTTGAAGGCCCAACGGATGGTTGGGAAGGGTTGTTTATCTTATTTGGCCTTTGTGAGGGATGTCGGTGTTGATATTCCTACTATCGATACTATTTCGGTGGTGTGAGATTTTTCAGTTGTGTTTCCTTCAGATCTGTCGGGCAAGCCGCCCGATAGGGATATTGACTTTGGTATTGACTTAGTGCCGGGAACTCAACCCATTTCTATTCATCCGTATCGTATGACACCAACTGAGTTGAAGGAATTGAAAGAACAACTTCAGGAACTTCTTGATAAGGGGTTTATTAGGCCTAGTGTGTCGCCTTGGGGTGCACTGGTTCTGTTTATGAAGAAGAATGATGGTACTATGTGGATGTGCATCGACTATAGGCAGTTGAAAAAAGTTACAATCAAGAACAAGTATCCTTTGTCGCGTATTGATGATCTATTTGACCAGATTGACTTGAGGTCTAGGTATCACCAGTTGAAGATTCAAGACTTGGATATTCTAAAGACAACATTCAGGACCCGTTATGATCATTATGAGTTCCTTGTGATGTCTTTTTGGCTGACCAATACCCCTAGCAATATTCATGCATATGATGAACAGTGTATTTCAGCCTTATCTCGACTCGTTTGTCATGGTATTCATTGATGATATCCTGGTGTACTCTCGTAGCCAGGAGCAGCATGCCCAATATTTGAAGATTGTGTTGCAGCGGCTGAGGGAGAAGAAGCTTTATGCCAAGTTCTCCAAATATGAGTTTTGGCTTAGTTCAATGGCGTTCTTGGGGCACGTGGTGTCTAGTGAGGGGATTCAGGTGGATCCAAATAAGATAGAGGTGGTTCAGAGTTGGCGTAGACCGTCCTCAGCTACTGAGATTCAGAGCTTTCTCGGCTTGGCCGATTATTATCGTCGTTTCCTGGAGGGTTTCTCGTCTATTGCATCGCCTTTGACCAAATTGACCTAGAAGGGTGCTCCTTTCAGGTGGCCGGAGGAGTGTGAAGAGAGCTTTCAGAAGCTCAAGACTGCCTTGACCACAACTCCAGCAGCTTCAGGTTCTTATACAATATATTATGATGCTTCTCGGATCGGTATTTAGTGTGTCTTGATGCAGGAGGGTAGAGTGATTGCTTATGCTTCGCGTCAGTTGAAGCCTCATGAGAAGAACTACCCCATTCATGATTTGGAGTTAGCTGCCATCGTTCATGCACTAAATATTTGGAGGCACTATCTCTATGGTCTGTCTTGTGAGGTATTTATAGATCCTCAGAGTCTCCAACACTTGTTCAAATAAAAGGATCTAAATTTGAGGCAGCAGAGATGGTTGGAGCTGCTAAAGGATTATGATATCACTGTTCTATATCATCCCAGGAAGGCCAATATGGTGGCTGATGCCTTGATTAGAAAGGTAGTGAGTATGGGTAGCCTTGCATTCATTCCTATTGGCGAGATACCTCTTGTAGTTGATGTGTAGGCCTTGGCTAACCAGTTCGTGAGATTAAATATTTTGGAGCCTAGCTTGGTTCTAGCTTGTGTGGTTTCTCGGTCTTTCTTATATGATCGCATCAGAGAGCGCCAGTATGTTGATCCCCATTTGCTTGTCCTTAAAGACACGGTTCAACACGGTGATGCCAGAGATGTTTCTATTGGGGATGACGGGGTATTGAGGATGCAGGGTCGGATTTGTATGCCTAATGTGGATGGGCTACATGAGTTGATTCTTAAGGAGGCCAATAGTTAGCAATATTCCATTCATTTTGGTGCGGCGAAGATGTACCAAGACTTCAAGCAACACTATTGGTGGAGAAGAATGAAGAAGGATATAGTGGGATTTGTAGCTCGGTGCTTTAACTGTCAACAGGTGAAGTATGAGCACTAGAGACCAGGTGGGTTGCTTTAGAGGCTAGATATTCTAGAGTTTAAATGGGAGTAGATCACCATGGATTTTGTAGTTGGGACCGATCGTTTCGAGAGTTGTCACCCCATTCCCCCATTTACTACTCATTTTATGCTTTACAGTTATTATGTGACTTGCCGGGGTAGTTGGTTCGGGTCCGGAGGGATTTTGGAATGAATTGAGACACTTAGTCTCAAGGATGGAAGCTTAAGTTGAAAAGGTTGACCAGATATTGACTTATGTATAAATGACTATGGAATGGAGTTTTGATGGTTCCGTTAGCTTCGTTGGGTGATTTTGGACTTAGGAGTGTGAGTGGATTGTGATTTGAAGGTCTATAGTTGAATTAGGCTTGAAATGGCGAAAGTTGGAAATTTGAAAGTTTGACCGAGAGTGGACTTTGTGGTTACTGGGCTTGGATTGGAGTTCCGGGAGTCGGAATAGGTCCATGGTGTCATTTGTAACTTGTGTGCAAAATTTAGGGTGAATCAGACGTGATTTGATAGGTTTCGGCGTCGTTTGTAGAAATTGGAATTTTTTTCAATAGGCTTGAATTGTGGTGCGATTTATGTTTTTGATATTGTTTAAGGTGATTTGAGGGCTCGACTATGTCCGTATAATGTTTTAGGACTTGTAGGTGTGTTTGGTTGATGTCCCGGGGGCCTCAGGTTGATTTCGGATGGTTAACGGATAAAAAATGAGACTTAGTGCATTGCTGAAGGAAGGAGTCTGCTGGTGCAATCGCACCTGCGGATTTTTGATCACAGGTGTGAGCTCGCAGAAGAAAGCATAGCAGCGCAGAAGCGGAAAAAAAGAGGGTGGGGCAATGGCCGCAGGTGCGAGGAAAATTCCGCACTTGCATGATCGCAGATGCGGAATGGGGTCGCAAATGCGCTGGTGTCAGCAGAAGCAGATAGCTTCTCACAGAAGCGAGTCTTCATAAGTAGAAGGGCGACCGCAAAACCGGAGGTAGTGAAGCCCTGGCAAAAACGCAGAAGCATTTTTTTTTGATAAGTGGTGATTTTACCACTTATTCTAGTCTCTTTTCTTTAGTTTTTGTATCCTTTGATTATGAAATGAGGTGATTTATGGTGTGCATTGCTAGATTTTCAGGTGAATGAAGTCTCGAAGAGAATTGAAATTTAATGAAGTAGAATCGTGCAAAAAGTATGAAAAAAGTGCAAAACCTTCCAGTGAAATCGCATTTACGAAGAACAGTCAAAATCTGCGAGAAATGGTCCGCAGATGTGGAATAAGGCAGAACTCGCATCTGTGAGTGAAGAACCGCTTCTGCGGTTACGCTTATGCATAAGGAGGTTTGCATCTGCGTGGGCGCTTCTGCGCTTGGATACCGCTTCTGCGGTTGCGCTTTTGTGCTCTTCTTGTCGCTTCTGCGGTGCATCCATTTTCACTAGTCTTCGCTTCTGCTAGCAGAATTCCGCATCTGCGGAATCGCACCTGCGAGGATCCTTCCGCAGGTGCGGTCAACGGGCTTCAGACCTGGACACTTATGTCATTTCACATTTTCTTCCGCAGTGTGTGTGTTAGGTTCTTGCACACACACTTGGGTCTTGAAGATTTGGAGCTTTTGGTTGAGAATTCTTTACCCATTTATGTTCCATTATTCATTTCTTTGCTCTGTATTGAATATCTAAGTGTGTACTATTTTTTCAAGCATTTAAATCTTGTTTATGGGAATATTCATATTTAAAGTGTGGATTAAATACCTTGTTGTGCTTATGTATTGAACGATTTTTATTTATTGTGAAGTGAGTTATTATTTCTTTAATTAATCTTGTTATTAAATGTTTCCAAAGGGATTAGCTAACCCTAGGACTCGCCCATTCACTTCGAATTAATTTTGGGAAAAATAATTTGGGGTTGGGAAAGATTAATTAACAAGAACTTTAGGCGTTAACCCTCATTTTATAGATTCTACCTAGGAATATGATTGAACTACTTGTAGCCATATTCGGGTGTGCTTAATCTCTTAATTATTTTAGGGATAATTCAATTAGGAAGTCTTGTTAGTTTTCGGAAGAAGCTAATATAGAATTATTACCCGAGGCTAATTAATAATAAACTCGCTCATATTTGTAAAGTCGTGAAATAGATTGGATCGTTACTTGAGTGTAATTCCCAATGCATCCATGCTTGAAGCCATTGATCATTTTACTTGCTTTCTAGGTTAGTTTACATTTTCGCAATTAGTTATAAATATTTTCTCAAAACCTTTCTAAGTGTTTGGCTTAGCATAATACGTGATAATTTTGTTACACGCCTAATCGCCTACATATTGTTCTCTGTGAGATTTGCCCCCGACTCATAGTTGGGTAAATTATATTGCATGCGACCATGTCCATTTACGTTTTAGTAGTGGATTTGGACGTCATCAAAATTGGCATCATTGCCGGGGAATAAATTTGGCGTATTTAGGTTGTTTGAGAAATAAGCGTAAGTACTTTGGTCCAAACTTGTGAATATTTGTGTAATTAATTTCATATCTTTGTTTATTTTTCTAGTTTGTTTCTTTTTTATTTTCTTAATTTTTGAAAAATGGCATCATATAATGAAAATTGGTCGGATGGTAGCTGTTCATACTTTGATGACCCTTGTCCTTATTGTGGAGGATCACACTCATGGCAAAATTGTTTAAATTCTCCTGGAGGTGGATTGTGCACACAATCTCAAACCCATGAGTGGAGTATTTGTGATAAGTGAGAAAATCAAAATGGTCATTGGGATAATTGTGTTTATTTGTCCTTCCCTTCCCCGAACCCCCACTATGATGATTCTACTTTTTGTGATGACAAGTATAGGGATATAGAAGTGGAAGAAGTTCAACATGGTCAAAATGGAGAGTTCAAGCTCATGGTGGAATGCCTACTTGAAGGAGGAAACAAAGAGCAAAGTGCCTTGGAGGAGCTTTTGAAAAATAGTCTCCAAAATGATTTGGCACTTGAAAGGTTGAACTTACAAATGGGAGAAACGCTTGAAGTTTTAGAGGTCCAAAAAGCCTCGGAAGTGAATGAAAGCCAAAAACCTTCCTTAGAGGTTGAAGCCAAAAATCCTTCCTTGGAACTTAATCAAAACCAAGAAGAACTCTCAAATGCTCAAAATGAGAGGATGATGCTCATGTTGGAGGCCATTCTTGAAAATGAGGAAAAGCACAACTTAGCACTCGAGGAATTAAAACAAGCACTAACTCAAAATGATGATAATATCCGCACCTTGGAAAATCAAATGAACATATTGGTTGAGGCTCACTATGCCCACCAACTTGAGAGTGTTGAAAGAGGTCAAGAAGAGTCCAACTTCGAGAAAGAAAGTGAGCCTTATTTTGAGGAATCAAGAATTGAACATCCGCCAACCGACTCCAAGCTTGTTAGTGGTGCCACGAAAAATATGGAATTAGAGTCAACCGGTGTAATTGAAAATATGGTTGAATTTGACTCTAGTTCGGGGGACCAAGAGGATGTCAAAATCCGGAAAGAACTGAAATTTGGAGGCTTGATGTCACATTCCAAGCATTTCTCAACATTGGAGTTGTGTGGTGATATGGGAATTGAACTACACGAATCAGTGAGGGATTGCGAAGAGGAAAGGCAAAGGTTATACATTTTATAATTTGAAAGTTTAAAAGGCAAAATGACATTCCTCACATGATAGCCAAGAAATGCAAAATGAAGAAATTAAAGTTTGGCTTAATCATCTACTTACCACCCCCCGTCGCTCGTGGTCACTAGCTTGATTCCAAGTTAGGTGCCTAATTCATATTGTCCAAGTGGCGAGAAAAGTAGTTAAGTTGATTCATGTCGTGCCACGACGATAAATGCGACGCTTGGTGGGAGGCAACCCATCGTTTTCAAAATTTTTAGTCGTTTTTGAAAATTTCTTTTTTAGAATAGCTTAGTATATTATTTTTGACTAATCAGCCAAGTTTCAGATTTTTTGGAGTTTAATTGAGGAGGATGAAGTGTTGGAACGAGCCAAAGCAGTGGCTGCCCAGTTGTGGCAATATGAAATCTTGTAAAACCGCTTTTGCGCAAACATTCTCGCAGAAGTGGCCACGCAGAAGCGTGTTATGAGCCGCCGATGCGGTCTCTTCGCAGAAGCGATTACTTAACTGCAAAAGCGGGTACGCAGAAGCGGTAACATACCCGCATAAGCGACGCATCGGGTGAGTTTAAAGCAAAAAGCCCTATTGTGTATCTCCTACAGGTAATACTCTATGTTTTCCCCAAAACTCAAAACTCATCTCTCATCTCTCACATTCATCTCCACTGCTCATGCATTCTATTGCCCTCACATATCTCACAAGTATCATTTTCAGTTCTCTCTGCTACTCCTCTCTTCTACTGTTATTTTCTTCTTCTTCTTCATGGCCGTATCCCCTAAGTTCCCCATTTCCGTTTTGATTAATGTTAATATTAGGGGTGAGGAAATTGGTTGAGTGTAGTTGTGTGTGCTGTTATTGTTGAAAAGAATTTGGGAAGTCTGAGTACCAAATTGTTTAAAATAATCAAAAACCACTTAGTGATTGTTATGTGTTCGATAAATTGTCCAAGAGAAATACTCTAGCCATTGACCATAAAATCAGGTTTAATCAAGTCGTATAATCATATAGTGCACTAATTTAGAAGTCTTGAGTATAAATTATGTCCCAAAATGTTTGGAATTAAAAGATTAGGCAGTTTCTGGGTTTTTTGGAAACCCCTGATGAACACCGCAGAAGCGGACATGTCACCGCAGAAGCGGGCTCGCACCTGTGATGACTTGTCCGTAGGTGCGAGATTTGGCCAACGGTCCCTTTTTGCAGATGCGATAGAATCTCCGCAGAAGTACATGCGAGGCCTTTTCCGCAGGTGCGACGACAGTGCACTTTGTGCAAAAATAGTAGCTTTGCAACTGGAGCTTCCGTAGCCCATTTAGCTTGATTCTTTGGCCTAACTGCATTGTTTTGAATTGCTTAACATGATTATAATTCTCGACTAACTTGGTTTTTATTTTTTAGGTACTTTAAACTTAAAATGGACCCGAACATGAACGAAAATATAGTTTTCATCATGAAATTGAGGAAGAAGCCGAGGCGGAACAATTCGACTCTGAACGATTCATGTCTGTTGATTATCATCGCCGATATTAAGACAACCTTCTTACAAAGAAGGTCGTGCTTGAAAAGGGAATCTCCGAGGATATATTGGTCGAGTTGTTTCCAAATTTTTCTGGCCGTTTATAGACTACCGGCTGGTCTTGTTTCATGCCTACCCCGTGTAAGGCCAATGAGGAGTGGGTTCGTGAGTTTTATGCAAACCTAAAACATATAAATTTCAATGACCCACAACTCACCATCAGAGGAAAAATAGTGAGGTTTGGTACTGAACAAATCAATGACATTCTAGGGCTGTCTGACCATTCACTTGAGCCGGAGTGAGAAAAAGATCTTTGCTCAAACGGAGATTGGCTAGTTTCCAAACTTTATCCAGCAGACAAGAGAGCAAAATGGGCAAACAAGAGAAAGGGTTTGAAGTCTATCAACTTCACAACTGAAGCCAAAATGTGGCTCTACATCATCTACAACAGAGTATCACCCTGTGGAAATATTTCGGATGTCTCATATACCAGAGCCTTGATCATTGCATGAATACTAGACGACATTCATGTGAATGTCGGCCATTATATCCTGTAGAAGCTGAAAGAATATTTGCTAGACGACAACCCAGGCTTGATGTTTCCTTCACTGATTACAGAGTTGTGCATGCGGGCAGATGTTGAGGTGCGTAGCACCGATCTTTGGCTACCAGCCGACAAACTCTTTCATCCGTTGAGAGTAATGGGAGAGGGTAGTGCAGTAAAGAGTAAGAAGAGGAAAGTCACCACTTCTGCCGGGCTAGAGTCTTCTTCAGAGACAGCCCTGCCTGAGGGACCATTTGGGATGCTGAACTTACAACTTATCTCTATCTGTGACTTAGTGTCACAGCTCCCTAGTGGCCCCTCACATTCCCAGCCCACACCAGAGTATTTTACCAGGGAGGAAATGAAGACCTACCTGGAGAACCAGAAGAAGCAAGCAGAGTCGCAGGAGAAGTTGGCCGCTTCTATTAGCAGGTTCGAGAAAGCCTATGGCAACATGGCCAAGGCACATGTAGATCTTCAGGCTGATTTCCACATAGAGAAAGAGAAAAATAAGAAGAAGAGAAAGTTCATGATCAAGATGTGGAGAGGCATCAAGGCTGTCTTCAAATGGGGGCAGCCGAACAGGAAGATACCAGTCGAGGACAAAGATGATAGTGAAGAGTATTCCTTCCTGTCAAGTGCTGCTGATACTGATGCTACCAATGATTATGAGGCCAAGAGCTCCACACGACAGTGATTAGCTTTTTCCCGCAGTCTGCTAGTCTGATGCAGACCTCAGGGAGACCCTCAAACTACTCGTGTTTTATCTTAATATTGTGCAGCGAGGACACTGCAGTATTTTTAGTTGGGTGTGGCTTTAGGGAATATACTCTATTTGTACATTGAAGCTCAACTTGTGCCCTTGCCTGGCTTATGCTTTTGTAAGGATATTGTGTTCCCTTGCCGGGCTTTTATATTGACATTGTGTGCCCTTGCCGGGCTTGTTCTACTATTGTTTATCAGGTGCCTTTGCAGGACATAGTTTGTGATTGATGATATAATTGCAGATTAGTCGGTTTCTTTATTCTAGTTTATTTTTTTATTATTCTTTTTACTTATTTATTTTCTTTAGTAGTTTTTAGTTTTTAGTTATTTTATTTTTATTCCTTTAGTTTTTATTCTATTTTATTTTGTAGTTTTTAGTATTTTATTTTTATTAAATTTAGTTTTTATTCGATTTTCTTTAGTAATTTTTAGTTTATATTATTTTTATCTCTTTAATTGTAATATACTTTGAAATAAATTTTCTCGAATTTTCTTTATGCTACGGTTCTTTCCCGAAGAATATTTTTGTGTTGAGCCGGATGATTTTTTCCTATGATGGATGGAGTAAAAACTTTCTTAAGGGAATAGTCTTGTTTTGTTATGTGGAGACTTTTGGATTGTTTGGTACTAATAAAATTAGTCTCTTGTATGTGATGTATGAATTAAGAATACCCCTCCAGTAAAATTTGGTTATAAATTAAAAGAATAAGTTGCATGGGAAAGAATAATTTTTGTGATAATAGCTCATTTTGTGACTCTTTGTGCACTAGTTGGCATGATATTGCTCTAATTGTTCTTAATAAGAAGTGAAATTGATCCGTCTTGATTAGTTCATGTTCCATGTGTGTTAGTTTTTGTCAAAAATAATTCTTGTATTTACTTTTATCATCTAGAACTTGCCCGGTTGGTCTTTCAATGCCAATGTTAATTATGTTTGGTTGGAGATATGACCTTAGGCATTCTTCGTGATCTTAAAAAAATAACTCTCTTTAGCTTTTCGAGCCTACCATTGCATAAATATTATCACTAGTTAACCCTATTTGAGCCTTTTCAAGCCTACCTCCTTGAATGTTGAGAATGAGGCTAAAAGCCTAAGTTGGGGGTGTTGGTATTAATTGGGAAATGGTGAAGATGTCCATTGTGTGTAGAAGCAAATACCTCAAAGTTGTGTTAGATGAAGATGCTCAAGCTCCAATAGAAAAGCAAAAGGAAAAAATAAAAATAAAAATAAAAATAAATAAATAAATAATATATATATATATATATATATATATATATATATATATATATATATATATATATATATATATATATTGGAGTCTTGAAAAAAGTAGAGAGGTACTTTAAGGTGGTTCTATGTTGGTAACTAGATGTCAATAAGGACTATGTGGTTTAAAAAGAAACAAAGTGCAAAAAGAAAATAAATGTGAGTAGCGTTCAAGGAGGGTGTAGTCACTTGCATCCCAAATGTTTATCCTACCCTTCCCTAAGCCTACATTACAAGCTTAAAAAGTCCTTATGGGATCTCCAACCGAATGTTCTTGAATAGGCGGCGAATTAAAATAAGGGCAAGCTTATAGTATGATATTTTGTAACACTTGAAATTCTTTGTTGAGAGTGAGTGTCTTTGTGCATTTGTCCCTTGTGTTGTTATTATAAATATGGTGATTTTGGAACTTTCCTTCCTGTGAGGGCACATGGATTATGATAGATTGGTGACATTTTTAGATTCCGAATTATATAAATTGAGCATATGTAGCAGACTAGTACTTTTGAGTCACTTCTTGAGGCTTAGTTGTTGTCACTTGATTATTTTGAAACTCCATTGCACTTTTGAAGTTATTTTTAGATGAGGGAGTTATTGGTTGAAATTCAAATACTTGAGCCTAATTACTAGCATCAACCAAAACCATAAGCGTTGTGCTTAATTGAAGAATGTGATTTGAAGATTATAGCGATGCTAATTGAGCTTTAAATGTTAGAGCCTCATTGTGTATTTGGTTTTGGTTTGCTTGAGGACAAGCAAAAGCTTTAAGTTGGGGGTGTTGATAAGTGGTGATTTTACCACTTATTCTAGTCTATTTCCTTTATTTTTTGTATCCTTTAATTATGAAATGAGGTGATTTATGATGTGCATTGCTAGTTTTTCAGGTGAATGAAGTCTCGAAGAGAATTGAAATTTAATGAAGTGGAATCGTGCAAAAAGAATGAAAGAAGTGCAAAACCTTCCAGTGAAATCGCATCTGCGAAGAACAGTCCGCATCTGCGAAGAACAATCCGCATCTGCGAGAAATGGTCCGCAAATGCAGAATAAGGCAGAACTTGCATCTGCGAGTGAAGAACCGCTTTTGCGGTTACGCTTCTATGTAAGGAGGTTCGCATCTGCGTGAGCGCTTCTGCGCTTGGATACCGCTTCTGCGGTTGCGCTTTTTCTCTCTTTTAGCCGCTTCTGCGGTGCATCCATTTTCCCTAGTCTTTGCTTCTGCGAGCAGAATTCCGCATCTGCGGAACCACACCTGCGAGGATCCTTCCGCAGGTGTGGTCAACGGGCTTCAGACCTGGACACTTATGTCATTTCACATTTTCTTCCGCAGTGTGTGTGTTAGGTTCTTGCACACACACTTGGGTCTTGAAGATTTGGAGCTTTTGGTTGAGAATTTATTACCCATTTATGTTTCATTATTCATTTCCTTGCTCTGTATTGAATATCTAAGTGTGTAGTATTTTTTCCAGCATTTAAATCTTGTTTATGGGAATATTAATATTTAAAGTGTGGATTAAATATCTTGTTGTGCTTATGTATTGAATAATTTTTATTTATTGTGAAGTGAGTTGTTGTTTCTTTAAGGTGGTTCTATGTTGGTAACTAGATGTCAATAAGGACTATGTGGTTTAAAAAGAAACAAAGTACAAAAAGAAAACAAATGTGAGTAGTGTTCAAGGAGGGTGTAGTCACTTGCATCCCAAATGTTTATCCTACCCTTCCCTAAGCCTACATTACAAACTTAAAAAGTCCTTATGGGATCTCCAACTGAATGTTCTTGAATAGGCGGCGAATTAAAATAAGGGCAAGCTTATAGTATGATATTTTGTAACACTTGAAATTCTTTGTTGAGAGTGAGTGTCTTTGTCCATTTCATACTTCTTTCATACAAAAAGTATGAAAGAAGTGCAAAACCTTCCAGTGAAATCGCATCTACGAAGAACAGTCAACATCTGTGAGAAATGGTCCGCAGATGCGGAATAAGGCAGAACTCGCATCTGCGAGTGAAGAACCGCTTCTGCGGTTACGCTTATGCGTAAGGAGGTTTGCATCTGCGTGGGCGCTTCTGCGCTTGGATACCGCTTCTGCGGTTGCGCTTTTGTGCTCTTCTTGTCGCTTCTGTGGTGCATCCATTTTCACTAGTCTTCGCTTCTGCGAGCAGAATTCCGCATCTGCGGAACCGCTTCTACGCGGATCCTTCCGCAGTTGCGGTCAACGGGCTTTAGACTTGGTCACTTATGTCATTTTACATTTTCTTCAGTCCAAACCCACAAATACACAACCTAGCTGATGGAAAATAGTTTTTTGGCTTATCTTTGGCTTCTGGGAGCAACCTTTGTAGCTTTTGTCAGTTTTGGGAGCTAGGTTCTTGCACACACACTTGGGTCTTGAAGATTTGGAGCTTTTGGTTGAGAATTGTTTACCCATTTATGTTCAAGTCTTCATTTCCTTGCTCTGTATTGAATATCTAAGTGTGTAGTATTTTTTCCAGCATTTAAATCTTGTTTATGAGAATATTCATATTTAAAGTGTGGATTAAATACTTGTTGTGCTTATGTATTAAACGATTTTTATGTATTGTGAAGTGAGTTATTGTTTCTTTAATTAATCTTGTTATTAAACGTTTCCAAAGGGATTAGCTAACCCTAGGACTCGCCCATTCACTTCGAATTAATTTTGAAAAAAATAATTCGGGGTTGGGAAAGATTAATTAACAAGAACTTGAGGCGTTAACCCTCATTTTATAAATTCTACCTAGGAATAGGATTGAACTACTTGTATCCATATTCGGGTGTGCTTAATCTCTTAATTATTTTAGGTATAATTCAATTAGGAAGCCTTGTTAGTTTTCTGAAGAATCTAATATAGAATTATTACCCGAGGCTAATTAATAATAAACTCGCTCATATTTGTAAAGTCGTGAAATACATTGGATCGTTACTTGAGTGTAATTCCCAATGCATCCATGCTTGAAGCCATTGATTTACTTGCTTTCTAGGTTAGTTTACATTTTTGCAATTAGTTATAAATATTTTCTCAAAACCTTTCTAAGTGTTTGACTTAGCATAATAAGTGATAATTCTATTACACGCCTAATCGCCTACATATTGTTCTCCGTGGGATTCGCCCCCGATTCATAGTTGGGTAAATTATATTGCATGCGACCGTGCCCATTTACGTTTTAGTAGTGGATTTGGACGTCATCCGTTTTCGGTAATAGCGGAACCGCAGATGCGGTTAAGTGTCCGCATGAGCGAAAAGGCTGGACAAAACATTTAAATTCAAGGGTTCGTAATTTTTCTTCATTTTGGACATTTCAAACTCGGTCTAAAGCGATATTTGAGAGGCTTTTCGAGGGGTTTCTTGAGGTAAGTAACTTGTGTTCATTTTTAATCAATAATCTTGTTTCACCATTATATTTCCCACATAGTTTATGTGTATTTAAGGTGAAATTTGGGAATTTGAGGCTAGGGATTTGGAGAGTTTGATTTGGGATTTTGGGTGGCAATTTGGTGTCGGATTTTGGTAAATTTGGTATGGTTGGACTCGTGGTTGGATGTGCTTTCGGGTTTTGTGACTTTTATCAGATTTCGAGACGTCTGCCCTGGGGGCCAGCTTTTGAGTCGACTTTTGACTTTTGATTTATAACATAGTGTTTTTCTTACTATTTGTGGCTATATTCGAGGCATTTGGAGGCCGATTCACGAGGCAATAGCATGTTGGAGTAGGAATTTGCATGGTTTGAGGTAAGTAACACTTCTAAGCTTGGTTCTGAGGGTGTGAAACCTCGAATTTTGTATTAGGTGATTGGTGTTTAGATGACGCATGTGCTAAGTGACAGGCATGTAGTCGTGTACCGTAAGAATTGTGACTTGGTCAATTCCATGGAATTGAATAGTTGTTAAATTTTTCTATTACCCGTATTTTCAGCATGTGCGAGATCTATTGAGATGTCCGTCATGTTAGAAACCCTGCTTAGGCTATATGATGGTACTATTGGGACCTACAATGGTCGTTTTTTGATGTAGAACTAATTTCTTAATATTTCAATTTGTACTCAGTCATAGTTATAACTTGCATATTATGTCTCAGCCTCTGTTGTCTTTACATGTTATATCATATCATCATTGTGGGCTGATTATCATGGTTCTGGTAAGCCCGAGAGACTAGAGAGGTTATTGACTGAGTGGGGTTGAGGGCCTATTATGAGTGATATTTATGGGATCGGGCTGCACGCCACAAGGCTTTATTGATTGATGCCAGGATTTGGCTTATTATAGCGCTTGGGCTGGATCAGCCCCTCCAGAGTCTGCATGCCCACAAAGGGCGCAATGCTAGTAGTCATGACAATTGGGCTAGATCTGCCTTGTATACTTGCATTTGGGTTGGATCTGCCCTGTTTACTTGCATTTGGGCTGGATCTGCCCTGTTTTATTTGCATGTGGGCTGGATCTGCCCTGTTATGTGTTAAGTTTTGTTGTGTAATCTGAAAGCATGTCTAAGTTTTTGTTGAAAGCATGTCTAAATTTCTTGTACCTTAACTTGTAGAATATAAATATATGAGATATCATTGTTATATTTTCTGTAACTTTCCGTACTGTTAAATGTTGAAAGTGGACCGTAATAATTGGACTTGTCACTACTTTCAGTCCAAAGGTTAGATTTGTTACTTATTGAGTTGGTTGTACTCACGCTACACCCTGCACCTCGTGTGCAGATCCAGGTGCTTCTGTTTTCGGCGGTTGTTGATTTGTAGAGGCTAGACCTTCGTAGATCATCGAGGTAGCTGCTTCACGTTCGCAGACCTTGACTCTCCTCCCTTATCTTTCTGTTTATTCATTCCATTTTTACTTCTATGCAGTGTACTAGACCTTGTTAATTCGTAGATGCTCATGTACTGAGTGGCACCTCGGTTTTGGGAAGAATTATGTATTAAATTGTGATTTCCTATCCTGTTTTAAGAGATTTTCCTTTATTTAAACTGTTTTAGTATCTTTCAAAGATTTAAAGTATTGGAAATGTCTGAATAGTTGGCTCACCTAGTACCATGATAGGCGCCATTACGATGGGTTAGTTTAGGGTCGTGATAATTTCCCTCATTTCCCACTTGGTCTTAGGCGATTTTGAGAGCATTTTGTGGAGGGTTTTCATCAACATCAAGAGGTAAGTAATCCTTATCAATTCTTTAGCTAAATGCATGAATCATAGGTAGATTTAACATGAAAAACTTGTGAAATTAAAGGGGATTGGTGAAAAACCTAGGGTTTTGGTAAAAAAATGAGATTTGACCACAAAATTGGTTATGGAATTAAGTAAAAATTATATATTTGAGTTCGTGAGGCTATGGGTAATATTTATCTTCAAAATTTCTGGAATCCAGGCACGTGGGCCCGGGGGTGAATTTTAGAAATCTTTCAATTTGGGTTGGGTAATTACTCTAATATCTAAATTATGAACTTGTGAGCGTATATTGATTAATTTATATAATATTTGGCTAGCTTTAGATTGTTCGGCATTAAGTTGATTCTTTAGAGCGAATTTGTGGGCTGGAAAGTGAGCTTAGATACGAGGTAAGTCTCTTGCCTAACCTTGTAAGAGGGAATTTACCCCATGGATGTTTTAAATTACTATTTGCTTCTAATTGTGGGTGCTGCGTATGCACGAGGTGACGAGAGTCCGTGCGTAGCTGCTAAACATGCTTAAGTCCTGGTAGTTTTAGGATCCAAATCATGAAATACTTGTATTGTTTGCACTCTACTTATTTATGTAAGTGCCTAACTTAAATTGAAACTTGATAAAGGATTCGTAAAGGCCGCATTTCACTTACTTTTAGTTTTGGAGGGTTATTTGACCGTTAATAGAAATTGTGCTTCCTTGTATATTAGTCTTGTGATAACTTTTAAATCGGATGTTCATAGAGTATTCTCTCTTCTTGTGGAGCGGGCCGAACGCCTCGACAGTTTAATAGATGCATCTATGGTTCGTGCCACACGACCCTCGACAGTGTACACATTATTCTGGATCGGGCCGAACGACCTCGGCATAAATCATGCGTGTTAATGCTTGGAGCCCAAATACACTTGATATTATTCTCATGACTTGAGAGGTTATAATTTATTTATTGGCCCGAAATTGATTTGGAGCTAGTATGTGTTAGTTGGAGATTTTTTTTGGAAATTACTATCAGTTAAAGAATTATTTATTCACTGCTTGCTATTATTTTATTATTATTATTCACATATTCCATGCCTATTTAGAATTTCTGTAATTTTATTGTTGGCCCATAGTAAGTGTCGATATCGACCCCTCGTCACTACTTCTTCGAGGTTAGACTTGATACTTACTGGGTACATGTTCTTTATGAACTCACGCTACACTTCTGCACTAATCGTGTATGATATGAGGCAGGTGCATCTGGTGTTCATTCAGGCGCACACCCCCATTATCCTGATGCATAGTGGTGAGCTGCTCTCTAAGTCCGTTCTGCAGCACCCGTTGTCTCTCTCTTTTGTATTTACTTTCTGTCTATCTCATTTCAGGCAATAGTTTAGGTGTTTTGTATATTCTACTGGTTGCTCATATACTTGTAACACCAGGTCTTGTAAATATGCTAGTAGACACTTGATGGCTTTTGAGTATTTATTTCACCATACTTGTTCTTTTATTTGTTTACGCTTTACTTTATCAAATTTTCCACTTCTCATTTACTTAATAAATAAAAATCAACTAGTTTGAAATTATTAAAAGAATAAATACATGGCTAGTTCACCGTTGGCTTGCCTATCGGCAACGTCAGGCGCCATCACGACCTATAAGAGAAATTGGGTCGTGACTGTATGATTGAGATTATGTTTTTCAGAGGTTTATATGAGTTTATCAGACTGGTTTTTAGTATTTTGTTAATTACATCTGTTCAATTGTTATCAAATGTTAGTCTTACCTAGTCGTAGAGACTAGGTGCCATCACGACATCCTATAGAGGGAAATTAGGATCGTGACAATTTGGTATCAGAGCTCTAGATTCATATGTGTTACGAGTCATAAGCAGGTTTAGCAGAGTCTTGCTAATCGGTACGGAGACGTCTGTACTTATGTTCAAGAGGCTACGGAACTGTTAGGAAAACTTCACTTCTTTGATTCCTTATCGTGCGAAATGGTTGATTTCGAAAACTGAATATTTGACTTTCTATTCTCTCACAGGTAGTGAGGACACACACTGCTAGATCCAACGATCAGACACCCGCGCGCCCTACTAGAGCCGTGAGAGGTCGGGGCTGGGGCTGAGGTCGAGGATGGGCACGTGGTCCAGCCAGAGCACCTCCCCGAGCTGCGACAGATGAGCCACCAATAACTCTAGTTGGGGGGATAGGCACCTGAGGCGCCTGTTGCCACCCTAGCACTTTATGAGACCCCCGCATAGTTCTTGAGCATGTTCAATACCTTAGCTCAGCAGGGATTGATTCTACTTGCACCAGACACATCTTAGGCTGGGGGAGAAGCACAGACTCCTACGGCCCGTATCCCAGAGCAGCGAGTCGAGGTCGATCAGGTCCCAGTGATTATACTGGTACAAATTGTTACTCCGGTTTAGCCCGCGATTAGGGCAGCAACATCTAAGGAGGAGCAACATAGGATCGAAAGGTTTAAGAAGTATCACCCTCCTACTTTTAGTGGTTTAGCTTCAGCGGATGCACATAGTTTTCTTGAGGAGTGCCACCATATTCTCCACATGATGGGTATTGTGGAGATGAGCGGGGTTGATTTCACTACTTTCCAGCTTTCCAGAGCGGCATATCAGTGGTGGCGAGTGTACGAGGAGGGTAGCCCAGCTGAGACAACTTTACTTACATGGGCTCTGTTTTCATAGTTATTCTTGAGAGAGTTTGTTCCTCTAGACCCTTCGGGATGCATGGCGCGCAGAGTTTGAGCAGCTGCACCAGGGTACTATGATAATGTCGGAGTATGTTGTCCGATTCAATGACTTGTCCAAACATGCACCTGCCTTGGTTTCTACAGTCAAAGAGCGAGTCCGTCGATTTATCGAGGGGCTCAACAATGGTATTAGGTTTAGCATGGATCGAGAGTTGAAGACAGATAACCCATATCAGCTGGTGGTAGGGATTGCACAGAAATTACAAAGTTCTCAATGTAAAAAATGAAAGACAAATACATTCATTTGTGATTTTTCAATTATTTTAACTGCAACTAAATGCAATGAAATTGCAACCAATATAAACAAAATTTCTATCAAATCAAAAATAACTAATTACTAATAAAATGACTTTAGGAGCAATTGTGGATCAAAAATCACATGCTCACAATGATTGGGTATATTGGCCATAGATATGGCATCTTCTCAGTGCTATTGAAGTAGTTAAAATGAGTGCATGAGAAGTCTTTCGAGGAGCTCAAAAACTTTATCAAAGCTGTGCGAAAAACAAACTAGGACTAACTACCGTTCGTAACTGAGGAAGTTGGAGATGAACTCTATTCTCCAATCAAAGGTCTGTCGTCATACCCAGGTAGAGTGTGTCAATCCTCATCTTACACAACACTAAGCTCAAAATTATCAAATATTTATAATATCCCCACCCCTAAATTATCCAAGCCTAGTTCCTAACCAAGTTCCCATATCATAAAAATCCTTTTTCCTCCAAACCCAGTTCACTCACAATCCATTTTGCTCTCGATATTCTCAGAATCTATAACCAAATACCCTATCAGACATTTTTTTTGATACCCTGCCAGTCCTTTTACAAGGTTATCAAAAATTAAATTTTTCCAAATTCGATATGAGAGATTTTCAAGCTTGGTGGTATAAGCGGAGCAGTTCTTTAAGATGAAGTCCAGTCATACTAGAAGGTTACAGTTGTTGCCTTATACTTCCAAATATTGATGACGTCTAATCCTACACCTCTTAATGCAGCATAGCACGATCGTTAGCAATAATAAACCCAGCATAGATTGAGGTCGAATCCCACAAGGAGTAGGTGTGTGTTAGAGTGTCCAAATGTGTGCAAACTCGATGATTCTTAATATAATCTCAAACAAAGAGTGATTGTTCAATTACTTCTAAAGTTCTTCTAAATTTACTATGAAAACTAGTCTAGGAATTTTACATAACACTTGGTGTAATGACCCAATCGGTTATTTTGACTTTTAGAACCCCGTTCCCTAAAATAAAACTTCCCGTATGTGCTTTTAATAATTTATGACTTGGGGGGATGGTTGGTTCGGGTATTGGAAGTGTTTGGGTTGAAATCGAAACACTTGGTTCCTTAAGTTAGTTTTAAAAAGGCCAAGTTTGACTTCGGTCAACACTTTGAGCAAACGACCCCGGAATAGAATTTTGATGATTCAAACAACTCCGTATGCTGATTTTGGACTTAGGAGCGTGTTCGGAATTTTATTTGAAAGTCCGTAGTTAAATTAGGCTTGAAATGGCTAAAATAAGAATTTAAGTTTGGAAGTTTGACCGGGGAGTTGACTTTTTGATATCGGGGTTGGAATCCAGTTTCGAAAATTTTCATAGCTCCATTATGTCATTTATGACTTGTGTGCACAATTTGAGGTCAATCGGACTTGATATGATAGGTTTCGACATCGAATGTAGAAGTTGGAAATTTTAAGTTTCATTAAGCTTGAATCGGAGCATAATTCGTGATTTTAGCATCGTTTTATGCAATTTGAGGTTTCAAATAAGTTCGTATGATGTTTTAGGACTTCTTGGTATATTTGGTTGAGGTCCCGAGGGCCTCGGGTGAGTTTCAGATGGTTAACAGATCAAAAGTTGGACTTAAAAAGCTGCTGCAATGTTTTTCTCTCCTGATGGATATTCTGGACTGAGATCGAGCCCAAGATCGAGCCCAGATATCGAGCCCAGGGACGAGGCTTAGAATTGAGCCCAGATATCGAGCCCAGCTCGAGGGCTACGATCGAAGGCCCAAGTTCGATGCCATGGTCGAGGCCATGAACCATGATCGAAGGCCCAGGCTCGAGGGCCATGATTGAGGCCATGACCGAGGTCTTGGCTCGAGGGCCATGATCGAATCCACGATCGGGGCCTAGGCTCGAGGGCCACGATCGAGGCCCAGTTCCGAAGGCTGCCTGGGCAGATTTATAAAAGAGGGCATTCGTCCCATTTGCCATTTTTGACGAACTTGAGCTTGAGCAGAGATGACTTTTGACAGATTTTCAAGGAAATACATTAGGGTAAGTGATTTTAACTCGGATTTGGTCTATATACACAAATATATCATTCCTTTCACCATTTAATTAGTGTTTTGAGATTGAAATTTGGGAAATTTTTAGAAATCTCATAGAAACGAATTTTTGAGATTTTGGTATTGATTCGGAGTCGGATTTGAGTGAAACTGGTATGGTTGGACTCATAATTGAATGGGTTATCGGATTTCATAACTTTTGCCGGGTTCTGAGATGTGGCCCCCACAGACAAATTTTTAATTAATTTCGGAATTTTATTTAAAATGTAGTATTTTCTTATAGAATTGATTCCTATAAATTTTAGTGTTTGTATCGAATTATTTTTTGTTAGATTCGAGCCAATCGAAGTTGGATAATCGAGGAAAAGGCCTACTAGTGGATTAAATCGGAGCAAGACGAGGTAAGTCTCTTGTCTAATCTTGTGAGGGGGAAATTTCTCGATAGGTAATTAAAGTAATAATTGTTGCTAATTGTGGGGACTACGTACGCACGAGGTGATGAGAGTCCGTGCGTAGCTATTATTAATGTTAAAGTCCAGGTAGTTTAGGACTCAAAGCATGAATTACTTGTGTAAATTGTATTCTTTGTTTAATTAGTATATATATATATATATATATATATATATATATATATATATATTATGAACTGTTAGATAAATATATTAAAGGATGAAAATCTCATATACTTGGTTTTCTGTTTAAATTAATTAATTGTTAAGAGAAATCGTTCTTTCTCCCGAATTTATCTTATAATAAATATACTCTCCTTCCAGAGGTACATAAGAAAATGTCCTCCTTTCTTGTGGAGCGGGCCGAATGCCTCGGCAGGATAGATGCATCTATGGATCGTGCCGCACGTCCCTCGGCAGTGTACACTACACTCTGGATCGGGCCGTACGACCGTGACAGAAATCGTGCTTAATAATAATAATAATTACACGATACTTGGACAGTTTATTACAACTTGTTAAGCTATTTGATAAATTGGAAATTTATTGAAATTGAATTGCAGCTTGTAAAGCTATTTGATAAATTGGAAATTTTATTGAAATTGAAGGATTTAATTAATAGATTAGAAATTGTTGCATTTGAAGGATTTTTATTATTTTTGCTAATTGAATAAAATTATTGTTAACTTTGTGAATCATGCTGATTTGAATAATTATGATTTGTTCCATTTATTAATTTTGACCCTTAGTGAGTGTCAAAGTCGGCCATCTCGTCTCTACCATTTCGAGATTAGGCTTGATATTTACTGGGTACACGTTGTTTACGTACTCATGCTACACCTGCTGCACTTTTTTGTGCAGGATCTGAGACAGATACTAGTGGAGGACCTATCATCACACATCCTCGTTATCCAGGGGCGTAGTGGTGAGCTGCCTTTCTGAGCCGTCCTGTAGCTACCAATGCCTCTTCTTGTATTTTTAATTTTGTCTATTTTTATTTCAGACATTATTTGGAGTTTTGTATAATCTACTAGATGCTCATACACTTGTGACACCAGGTCTTGGCACACACATTGGTAGAATTTGGTGTCTTATTATTTTTCTTGGATTTAGATTTTATCGATATATGTTTAATTTATTAGTTGGCTTGCCTAGCTGTAGTGTTGGGAACCATCACGACCTATAGGTAAAATTGGGTCGTGATAACATGGTATCAGAGCGCTAGGTTTACGTAGGTCTCACAAGTTATGAGCAGACCTAATAGAGTCTTGCGGATCGGTACATAGACGTCTGTACTTAACTTCGAGAGGCTATAGGGTGTTAGGAAAGTACCTTTCTTCATATTCCATCGTGCAATTGATGTAGTTCTAAATATCCTTCTCTTATTCTCTCACAGATAGTGAGAACGCGCTCTAATGAGGTTCCAGACCAGGGAAGAGCTACTCCCCTAGTTGCTAGAGGCCGAGGCCGTGGGAGGGCTCCAGCCCATGGTAGAGGGCGAGGACATCCCAGGACTGTTCCAGTTATGTCGCCAGTGGGTCCAGCAGAGAACCCCATTGTTGAGGAACAGGGCGAGGTGCCTGTGGTAGAGCCAGCTCCGGTGGATTTTACATCTGCATCGGGATTTCAGGATGTCATGGGTCGTATGCTGCGATTCATGGACAATATGACTCAGGCCAGTTTATTTCCAGTAGACCCAGCCACATCTCAGGCAGGCGGGGGAGCACAGACCCCTATCGCGCAGGCTCATGGGCAGGCAACTGCTGTATATCAGACCCAGGGTGTACTACCCATGGGTGGAGCCCAGCCAGTGGCAGCAGCTACACTTGAGCCTAGGTCAGCTGCAGTCGCTGATCCGCAGAAACTATTGGATAGATGAACTAGACTACATCCTCCTGTCTTTGGGGGTGAGCGGTATGAGTATCCCCAGGATTTTATTGATCGGTGCAAGGAAAGACTGTACAACATGTGGATATTGGTGTCTCATGGGGTAGACTTTGCAACTTTTCAGCTAGAGGGTATAGCCCGTAGATGGTGGCAGTCTTATGTTCTTGGCAGACCAGCAGATTCTCCTCCCATGACTTGGGACAGATTCACCCGTATTTTCCTGGACATGTATATTCCACCCTCTCAGAGGGAAGAGTTGAGGTTTCAGTTTGAGCAGCTCCAGCAGGGTCAGATGTCAGTGACCGATTATGAGGCGAGATTTTCTGAGTTATCTCGCCATGCACTTATGATACTCCCTACTGAGGCAGAGAGAGTGAGGAGGCTTGTTGTAGGTTTATATACTGGCATTCAAGCCACTATGGCTCGAGAGGTTGAGATGGGTACTTCTTATGAGCTGGTCATAGAGATAGCCCACATGATTGAGGGTGTACGTTAGCGGTGCCGAGAGCAGGTTACGAGAGATAAGCAGTTTAGGTATTCTAGAGAGTTCAGAGGTGCTCGATCTGGAGGCAGAGGTCAGTTCGTGAGAGGGCAGTCCAGCATCCCCCCATATCCAGCATCACCGCCTCCTCGAGGTGCTCCAGTGCAACCCTATCTCAGTGCTATACCAGAGAGTTCTTATTGCCCACCAGCTATTTAGGGTCCTTTCAGTGGGTATTCAGTTTCCCAGGGCCATACTTTTAGTCAGCAGCCCATCACACCGAAGAGTTGTTATGAGTGTGGGGACCCCAGTCATTTAAATCGAGGTATACCTATAATGACACCATCTGAAGTAACGACCTCCACCATACCATACAAACAAATATAACAACGGCTGGGTCTCCACCTCTAGGACGCCTTCTACCCGCCTGTCCTCCACCCTTAACTGGTCGTGTGAGTGGTGTAGTAACTGCAATGGGGCACGTAGCCTGAGTGCTTTGGTGAAATATGCCTCTCCCAAGTTTGGGACAATTTTCTCATGATGTGCCTAGTATCGCCGTATTCATAACAACCCCTTTGCGGGTTTGGCTGCTAATATTGAGTCTGTGCCAGATGACTGGAATAACCATTATAGGAAACTCATGTCGGTGATGTATTAAAAGAACTTACTGGAGCACCCCGGGTAATCCGATGTGCGGACTGGGCTGGCTGACTGCCCGAGCCCCTGCCATAATGATTTTTACCTGCAGAGTAGAATCCACTGAATCCCCCAGAACTTTAAAGCGTCTTGGTCTCCTTATCTTGGAAATTTCTACCACTAGCGGAAATGAAGTATTAGTTTGTAGCTCCTAAGTCATACAAAATTTTACGATCATAATTAAGTCCTTTAATGAGTCTGTGGACTCACTCTCTGGCTGTAGGAAGCAAAGTAGGAATATGACGGGCTAACTTATTGAACTCGATGGCATATTATGACAACGTCATGGTGACCTGACGCAATAGTTCAAACCCTATGCGCCATGCATTGCGGAGAGTCCGGGAAATAAACTCTTTCAAAAGCATTTCTAAGAACCGAGCCAAGTGGGCGGTGTTGTATTGACTGGTCTGCCCTCTTCATATGCTTGCCACGGACACCTCTGGAGAATTATCTCTCCCAAGGCCAATTTCTTCTTTTGTTATGCTGACTCAACACTGTTGAGCTGACCCATTTCTTAACATACTCTTCGATTCTCCTCAGAGGTAACCCTTACCCCTATTTATACACAACGATCACAGAAGTAGAGCTCCATACAGACAAATCTTGGCACAAACCACATAGTCCAGAATCTCGCCGACCACTGTACTTCCTCCAAAGCACCCCAAAATCCGCAACCGTGACGTCCACGCTGAGTAGACTTTCTATAAATTTAATGTTGTTTCTCTAACTCCTTTGGTACTGAAGTATAAGATTATTACGGAGGCGGACATACCGCAAGTCCCAACCTTATTTTCTACAAGATCTTAGGCCTTAAACACATATAAATTTTGGGAGAACCTTTCAGTACCACATGTATACATTTTAGGACCAAAACTGATATAACACATGACTCGCAATCGATTCATTGATAGTGGACTCCCCCACTCGGCGCGAAGTCATAGTTCACCACGTCCGATGGTCCACAATATTAACCTTCACAACTCGTATAAATCAACCAGATGCCAAGGTACGTTGCACCCCCCACATTATTCACTGGGTGATCTCTTTATACGCCCGCATCTTCAATCGAAATCACACGTTGAGGCAATGTTTAAGCATCTCTGGCTCCCTCGTAGTTCATCTGCGGCATCACGAACCGTCAACGCACAACTGATACCGAGTGCGCAGTGTCATACACGAGTAGATACAAAGGAATGTGAGATATAGGTTTCAAGCAAAATCAATGTCGCACGATAAGGAATGAAAGAGGTGATAGTATTCCTAAACTTCATAGCCTCTAAGAGATAAGTACAGACGTCTCCGTACCGATCCTTCAGAATCTACTAAGCTTGCTCGTGACTCGTGAGACCTATGTAACCTAGTGCTCTGATACCAACTGTCACGACCCAAAATTCCCACCTTCGGACTGTGATGACGCCTAATATTTCACTTGCTAGGCAAGCCAACGTTAGAATAATATTAACTATTTTTAAAATAATTTTAAATTTATTACTAACAAGGAAACAAATGTAGAAGAAAAGTTTGAAATATAGTGAAATAATCTATCAAAACAACAGTGTCTAACTACCATCCCAGAATTGGTGTCACAAGTGCACGAGCTTCTAGAATAAATACAAATAAAGGTCTGAATAAAATAAAGCTGTCTGAAAATAAACACAGAGCTAAAATAAAGTAGACGGGGACTTCAGAACTACGAACGCTGTGCAGTTATACCTCAAGTCTCCTCTGAATAGCTGAAATCCGAGCAAGTCTATAGTATGCCGCTGGGACCAACTCCAAAATCTGCACAAGAAGTGCAGAGTGTAGTATCAATACAACCGACCCCATGTACTGGTAAGTGCTGAGCCTAACCTCGACGAAGTAGTGACGAGGCTAAGGCGGTTCACTTACTTTAGCCTGTACGCAATATTGATAACAATAACAAATAATAGAAATAAATCAGGTAACACATTTATAATAATTGCAGCCAACTCAGCAGTCATAATCCATTATTATTTCAACCAATTCTGTTGCAGCGTGCAACCCGCTCTCACAATATATTCACATTCAATTCTGTTAGAGCGTGCAACTCCCTATCACAATATATTCACATTCAGTTCTGTTGCAGCGTGCAACCCGCTCTCACAATATATTCACATTCGGTTCTGTTGTGGTATGCAACCCGCTCCTCCAATATATTCATTTTAATCAAGTCTGTTGCGGCATACAACCCGATCCTCCAATATGGACTTTTAATAAGTCTGTTGCGGCGTGCAACCCGATCCTCTAATATTGACTTTTTAATAAGTCTGTTGCGGCGTGCAACCCGATCCACAATATTGACTTTTAATAAGTCTGTTGCGGCGTGCAACCCGATCCACAATATTGACTTTTAATAAGTCTGCTGCGGCGTGCAACCCGATCCTCCAATATTGACTTTTTAATAAGTCTGTTGCGGCGTGCAACCTGCTCCTCCAACATATTCATTTACCAATTCTTATAGAAGAAAATTTTTCAATAAATGTAACAATTAATATAAAATTATAAGACAACAAACATACAATAATTATGATTTAATTATGAAGCAAACAATGACAAATAGCGAATTATTATGGAAATCAGGGAGCAAATAGGCAGTTTAATATTTAATATGCTAAATGTCAAATAACAATTAAGGCACATAATTCAAATAGCATGTAACAATTAATGCAAGAATTCAAGAATTAATATTTGACAAAGAATAAGAGAGAAATAATTATTTTAATAATTAATTTATGATTAAAAATAATTTATGATTTCTTTTTTAAGTAAGCAGGCAACAATTAATTTGACGACGTATAGACACTCGTCACCTCGCTTATACGTTGTTCTCATGCAATTCATATAACAAATAATTTAAGGGTTCTATTCCCCCAAGTCAAGGTTAATCACGATACTTACCTCGCTTTGCAAATTTCAATCAATTACTCAACCACAACTTTTCTTTTTAAATTTGCCTCTGAAAGCTTCAAATCCATTCACAAACAATTCAATATATTCAATACTAATCATAAGAATTAATTCCATATGAATTTACAAATTTTCCGGATACAAATCCGAAATTTATTAAAATATTCGGCAGTGGGACTCACATCTCAAATCTTGGAAAAACTCACGAAATCCGAACACCCATTCCGAGACGAGTCCAACCATATAAAAATTAACCAATTCTGATGTCAAATGGACCTTCAAATCTAAATTTCTCGTTTTTGAAAGATTTTAAAAAAATCTGATTTTTCTTCCATAAATTCACGGATTCATGATATAAACGAGTATGGAATCATGAAATATAATCAATATAGGATAAGGAACACTTATCCCAACGTTTTTTCGTGAAAATCGCCCAAACATTCGCTTTAACCTGAGCTCGCACATGCGATCTCGCATCTCCGAGAAAACTCTCGCATCTACGAAAGGGGCTGCCAGGCGAGGCCTCGCACCTGCGGAGGAAAAATGCGCACCTGCGCAAGGAGGCCACACCTACGAAGACCGCATCTGCGATGGAAGTCTCGCTTCTGCGAGCTCGCACCCGCGGTCAAAAATTCCGCAGGTGCGATTACACTAGAACCCAAAATTTTAGATTTTGCTTAAGTCTAATTCTTGTTCCGATTTCGATTCGAATCACACTCAGGGTACTCGAAACCCAGTCCGAATATACCAACAAGTCCCGTAACATAATACAGACTGACTCGGGGTCTAAAATCACGTCAAACAACACTGGATTTACAATTCATACCCCGATTCGAACTTTGAGTCTTAAACTTTTAAATTTGCAAATCTCGTACCAAAACATATTAAATGAATCCGGAATGACTTCAAATTTGGCACACAAGTCATAAATGACATAACAGAGCTGTTTAAATTTCCAGAATCGGATTCCGACTCTGATATCAAAAAGTCAACCCCGTGGTCAAACTTGAAATCTTTAGCCTTTAAATTGCTAGTTCCGTTAAATGGTCATAACTTGAGCTAGGGATCTCCAAATTAAATTCTGGGCATACGCCAAAGTCCCAAATTACAATATGGAGCTACCGAAACTGTAAAAACACTAATCCGGGTCCGTTTGCTAAAAATGTTGACCAAAGTCAACTCACTTGAATTTTAAAGCTCTATTTCACATTTTAATTCATTTTTCACATGAAAACTTTCCGAAAAAGTTTACGGACTGCGCACGCAAGTCGAGGAATGATAAATGGTGCTTTTCGAGGTCTTAGAACACAGAATTACTTATTAAATTTAAAGATGACATTTCGGGTCATCACACATTACTTCAAGTTCGAAATCACTCACTCGACTATTAAGCCTACGGGCTACTTTTATTTTGAGTTCGAGCAAGCGCTCACTCGACTACTAAGCCTACGGGCTACATTACTTCGAGTCAGTCACTCGACTACTAAAACCACCGGGCTATATTACTTCGAGTTCGAAATCACTCACTCGACTACTAAGCCTACATGCTACTTTATTTTGATTTTGAGCAAGCACTCACTCGTTATAAAGGCTAAAAGGTCCGAATTCAATAAAATTGCCTAAAGCCTTATGAAAACCTTCATAAGACATGAATGAAACAAACCTTCACAAGGCAGAAAATAAAACAGAGGCAAGATGGGAAAAGAAAAGATATTTGTATATATGTATAAGATTGTTTACATGATTGTTCACAAACATCCGAAATAGAAACTAAGGGCTAAGTTTCTTGGTTATCCCCGGGGGCGGTCTCTTCTCCATCGGGCTCCTCCCCACTCTCGGACTCGCTCTTGCTCCCATCATCATCATCATCATCATCATCATCATCGGAAGCCAAGGCTTCAACATCGGCTTCGAATTCTTTAAACCATTTTATCTCTTCAGTGAGGTCGAAACTTCGATCATGGATCTCCTCGAGGGTCTCCCTCCGAGATCGGCACTTAGCAAGTTCAACAACCTAATGTGCTCGAGTGTTGGCGGTCTCAACTACCTCTCTTGCTTTTGCCTGAGCAGCTTTAACATCGACCTGATAGACGGCCACGAATGCATCCACATCGACCTTTGCCTTTTTGACGTCATATTCGGCCTTGGCAAGTTCGGAGGCCAACCGAGCCTCGAGCTCCTCTATTCTTCTTGCTTGAACCGAGCCTTTCTCCTTCATACTTTGAAGTTGGTTCTCAGCCGATGATAATTGGGCTCGAGCAACCTCTTTTTCTGCAGCAAAGTGGTCCATACCTTCTTTCCACTTCAAAGACTCCGCTTTTATCACATCGACCTCCTCACGGAGTTTCCCGATCATCTCAATTTTCTACTGCAGCTGTGAGACTGAAAAATTAGCCATCGTTCCGGTATCGAGCCCATAGGCTTCTAAAAGTATCATTACCTGCTTGGACAGATCAGTCTGATCTTGGTGAGCCTTGGCCAACGCAGCTCGGAGGTCTTTGATTTCCTCTCCCCTTGCCCTAAAAGGAGTTTAAGGGAGTTCCTCTCTTCCGTAACCCATTGAAGGTCGGCCTCGTATCGACACAGCTTGGTTCGAGATCGAGAACATGCTTCTCTATGAGCTGCTACGGCCTGCAAAGAAAGAAGAAACAAAGTTAGTAAAGAAAAACAAACATAAAGGCATTACCAACGAAGTAAGTTAAGGCTTACCCGATTCAAAGCCTGCTGCACTCCGAGAAAAGATCCGATGCATCACTAGTGCCGGAAACATCCTCGACACTGGCAAACAAATCACGAAAAGGATCATCTCCCTCATGATATCCATCTACCTCAAGGGCCCCTAAAGCTTGGGCTTCCCGAATCGCCCCTTCAGAAAAAGCAGGGAAAGTGGGCGAGTCTTCGATTACTACTGCCCCAAGTGAGTCGCTTGGGGTGTTCTCTTCGGTTCGAAGAGAGTCAGGGACGGCCCATTCAGACATATCCACCATCCGTTGACTTCGATGGGAGATATCCTCGATTCCCAATGGCTCGGGGACTTTGCCCAAATCTTTCTCCGATATATCCTCAGTTTGAGGTGGAGCCTTGTAAACCACCATCAATCCAGCTGCCTGTGGGGCATCGATGGTTTTCTTCATTCAGGCCACAAGTACAGGCCCATCATCTTTTTCTTTTTCCTCGTCTTCATCCCTCAAACGCCGAACTGATTCCAAGGTTAAAGATATAGTATTCTTCTTCGACTTACGAGCCTTCGGTTTTGGATTTTCGGAAGTAAAGGCCCTTTTTCTCTTGCTGTCCTTCGCCGGTTTAGAAACCGGGGCCGAAGTTTCCTCCTCGCCGGACATGGGTCTCAAAACTGCATCCTTAATGAAACCTACACACAAGAAAATTGATTTGAGCATACGGAAAATAGTTCGAACTATCAATGATGCGAGAAAGGAGATTACCATGATTTTTGGCCTCCCATCGACCCTTTGACAAATCGTGCCATGAACGCTCGGCATACGTAGAAGTCGAAGCCAGGTCCCGTACCCAGTCTTTGAGGTTGGGAATCGCACCGAGCATCCAAGGAACCACTGCACCACAAAAGGGGATATCAGTAATAAAGGAAACTAAGGGGCAAAACAATGGGAGATAACAATCGAGTTACACTTACGCTTCATGTTCCATTCTTCGGGAAATGGAATCTTCTCGGCCGGTATTAGGTCCGACGTCTTCACTCGAATGAACCTTCCCATCCAGCCTTGATCCTTGTCCTCATTATGCTCGAGAACAGAACCTTGGTAGCCCGACGCTATAGTTTTATTAACCCGCCTCGAAAAAGGTGGGGGTAGTACAATCTAATGAGATGGTCGAGGGTGAAAGACATCCCCTCGATTTTGCTCCCAAAGAAATGAATCAGAATAATGATACGCCAAAACGAAGGATGGATTTGGCCTAAGATTATTTGATATTTATGGAAAAAATCAATGATAACAGGGTTAAGGGGGCCTAACGTGAAAGGGTAAGTGTGCACACTTAAAAACCCTTCCATATGAGTAGCAATATCCTCTTCGGGAGAAGGGGACTACCACTTCTTTGTTCCCCCCAGTTACAATCTTGTTTTACTTGTTCGAGATATCCCTCGACTATCGAACACATATACCTCGATATCGGCTCACATCGGCCCGGAATCGAAGAGCCTTTGTCGACCTTAAAATCGAAGGTAAGAACACACGCCGCCGGAACGCACTCCTTAGGCCGTGGATCCACGGGTGTTTTGTCGGTGGCAGATTGGGAAGAAGAAGCTTTTTCTTTTTGGGGGACGATTTTTGATGTTTTCACCATTTTTGGATTTAAAGAAGGTGACAAAGATTTGGTGATTTTGAAGAAGGATTTTGCAGAAAAGAATCATAGATTCGCGAATGAACTCAGAAGATACGAAAAGGAACTTGGAAAATTTGGAAGATTAAAGATGTAAAAGTGATAATTGGTAAAAGGAAGGGCTATTTATAGATTGAAGAAATGGCGTTTCAATATCAGCGGTGGCCGACCACCGTCTGACACGCATTAAATGCCTTGATAAGCTAAATCGACGGGACAGCTATCACGTACGTCATGGTCGGTCGCGATGCAAACGTCAGCGCATATCCAATCAAGCCATTGAGAAATCATATCGTTTCTCACCGCATCCTTCCCGACAAACGAGGGGACTATCTGTATACAGTCAAAATTGATTTCGGCCTTCGTACGATTGATCGAGATGAGATCATAATGGACCAAAGAAAGACTTCGTAATATCTAGATGGGTTCCGAAGATGGTACGAACGAGCTTTAGATTTCAGGTATAGGTCAAACACCGAGTTCGAAGTCACTATCGAGCTCGGGTCCAAATCGAACTATGATGAGATGTTATAGAATCGAGCTTAAGGGGCAAAGGACAACCGATACCGAGACCGAGCCATTATCAGATCCCGAGTCGGCATCGAGCTCAAGTCCGCATCGAGCTCTAAAAATAATACTGACCATCACCGAGTCTGATCAAGCTCGAGCTCACAGACAAGAGCCGTTGCAACCGCACTAAGGGAGAGAATCTCGGCGGAAATTAGGGAAAAACTGATTTATCATGGGTTTCCCACTATGTATCTTTAATTATATCTAAAGTAGGATCCTCCACTATAAAGAGGATAGCTACATTTCTGTAAAAGGCAGTGTTTTGCTTACATTGTAACTAAAATACCATACAATCCTATATTGAAGAGTTATCCTTTTTTAGCTTGATATCTTCTTCCCAACTTTGCTTATCTTTCATTCTCTACGGTCAACATTCGATATTTCTATTCATTCTTACGATTTGTGTGAAGTTATACCACACACCCTTAGAACTATGTACAAATTTAACTCTATCCGTTTTTCGGGTAAACAATATGGTTATATAATAATTTCCTAATGTGATAATTTGGTTAAGCATAGTATTATGCTATCTGTTTATTTGTGTATGCTTAACTTAGTTATGTTGCTAGTGTACCGATATCAGCTTATGTATCGGTTTATAATCGATTCTCTTTGGTTGATAATTCATAGTTCTTGGTCTTTGAATATCATGTCTACAAGACGTCAGTTATTTGGTCTATTTTAACTATAAAAATGGTCTAGCATCCACTTCATATTGGTTAATAAAATAATTAGTGTAAACGCCAAACAACTTTATTAATTTAAGCATGCATCGCCTCATTGAACACTATCGCAATTGTGCAAATCAGATGAATTTGCAAAAAAAAAAAAGAAAGAAAGAAAAAAAAGAAAGATCACTACCATAAATACGTTCTGAAAAATGCCTAAGCCATCAGAAGAAACAACAAAGGCCATTGCCTTTTAAGTTTTAATTTATTATTTGCCTATAAAAAACAGCTTGAACTGCAAATAAAAAATTCACTCCTTACAAGCTAATATGCAAAAATTAATATAACATAAGTGGCACAAAGGAATTGCCAAAGGGATGCATGATGCCCATTTCCGGATGCTCTCTTGATCGGCTTATTCGAGCTCTTGGGAAAGATAGGATCTGACACCTGCATTAGCAACGTCTCCCCAAAGGCACCATAGAATTAAATCTCTAAGATCACGTGCAATTAACTACAATTGTTTATAGTCGACATTAGTTTTTAACCAGAAATAAATCAACAAGAGAACCAGCTGCAATATAATTACAAATCCATTCAACTACAAATAGTCAATTATCAACTATGTCGATTAAATATAATTGAAAGTATTAAACAAAAACTAATGACACATATATGTTCTTTAATAAACCCTGCAAATAATGGGCGATAGAGACGAAGGTGATTGATATTCATTCAGAGAAAGCATTTAACAGGTCGGAATGGCATTTACCTTCGATCCCGATGATCTTTTTTCGGATTTGAATCTTTTATATTTAATACGACTTGCATTATCGACTAATCCAGCTATTGCTCAGTACACTACTAGAAAAAGCCAATTTTCGACCGTCAAATTAGTCGAAAATCATATTTTTCCGACGGATTTTCGACCGAAAAAGGTCGGTCGGAAAACACATGATAGCAAAATATTTGTGACTGTATCAGTCAAAAATTTCCGACGGATTCGGTCGCAAACCGAAAAATAAAGGACGCATTTGAATTTAAGTCATTGCGACCGAATTGATTGGTAAATTTACGACTGATTCGATCGCTAATCAAAATAAAATAATAAAATAAAAATTAAATGTTCCGGCCGATTATGTCAAAAATTAAATAATAAAATTAATTTTTAATTAAATATTCCGATCGAAACAATCGTACATATTGAGTATTAATTAATTAAAAAATTTCAAAAAATTTCAATTTGCGACCGAATCAGTCGCAAATCTGGAAAAGTTTTAGCAGAATTCTGCTGTATTTTTATATACACCACCAGCCAAATAAAACATCCAACGAAACACCTAATAACCAACCAAACACCTAGTATAATAATCCAAATCCAATATTTACTACAAAATGAACAGTAATATTTATAACAATCTAACCAATTAATCAAACAACATTAATTTTGATCAACCAATTATCAAAATACTAACTCAAATTCATAAATTAAACATGTCTCTAACTTCAACTCTAAAACATTCAAGTAGCTAATCCTAGTCAGATTCGGTCTCCTCCTCAGACTCAGATTCCATTGCTGCTTGACTGCTTTTCTTATTTTTCTTTTTAACAATTTTTGGATCAAATCCTGAGTTGCTTCAATTTCTTGCGATATTTGATCCACTCTTTGACGCATAACTTCCATGTCTTCTTGAAAAACTGATGCACCAGTGAATAATGATGCTGCTAGACGACTGGAGGATGGTTGTACTCCAATCCCATAGACTTGACCTTTCTTTATTTTCAAGAAAAATAAAGAAAAGAAAGTAAAAGGAGTAATAAAACAAACACGCAACTTTCAAACCAATACAAAAATAGATAATTACATAATATCTATACCTTTATTCACGCCACCTGTCGTCTGTGTCCAAATTGTAGTCATATCCTCCGGGCCTGACTGAGTTTCTTCAGGCTGAGTTTGTCGCCATGCATCAAGATCAATATGGTACTTGTCCTGAAATAAAATAATACACCTTACATAAATAAAATAAACCAAGAGGAAAAATTAATATAGTGCTAGAGTTGAGATCATAAAAATGTCTATGAAGCACGCGGTTTGACCTCAGCATAAGTCACATCCCCCACGTTCCTTTTCCTAAAACTGATTCCAACACTCCACCCTTAGTAGAAGCTCTGTTTAACTTTGCATGTTCACTCTTCTTCTTTCACTCAGGGTTTTTCCACTTCTCCAAGAACTGATTGCATACTTCTACACATATCCAATCAAGCATGGTGCCACCTCTCCTAGCAAAATAATGTGAATCTATTATCCGCTTCTGTGCTCCCTTCCCGAAGTTAGCATTCACAAGATTTTAAAGTGCAAGCTGCCATACACCTAACCTGCAAAAAGGAATAAATAATATTAGATTAATAAGGATAAGTATTAATAATAATTAATTTATTCTTACCTTAAATTGTTGCCACATATTCATTCTGATATGGTACAATATCTATCTCCAGGAATTCCACGGCTAATGAAAAAATGGCTTCATAGCTTCCATCACCATATGTGTGGCCTAATTGGATGGCAAAAACCTGCACTAAATTTTAACATATAAAATAAACATTCATTAAATTCATTATATGCAAAATTTTATTGAAAGCTTTTAAAAGAAAATTGAAGGAAAACTCACCCGTCGCCATAGGGAATGATAATCAGCCGATGAAGAGAATAGAACTGTACAATTCCTCCAGTACATTGTCTCATGATACCAGCAACTGTAGAAGTACTGGTAAATGAGGATGCAGTTGCGTGAGAGATTCCAATATCCAAGTTAGATATACATGGAGTGGATGATGATGGAGATGATAATTAAGTGGGCGATGTATGAGGCACAAAAGATGAACCACCATGCTGGCTACTATGATGGCTCGGGGATGCAATCGGTGGTGAGCCATCGAACTGACTAGCAGAATCACGCGGGGAAGAAGCTGGGAAATAAGGCGTGTGTTCCTTCAATGCGAAAATCATCAAGTGTCCTTGCCTTAGCAATAAATCCAACAACCCCTTCTTTAAATTTATCCCTTAACCTCACACGATTAGAATGATTTCTATTATACATCCATCTACGATATGCAAATGCCATCTACACAAACAAGAAAAACTAGAAGTTGACATGTTTATTTTATTTATACTAGTTACTAAGTTATATTCTCCCAAAGGTTATCTAAATAGTTTAATTACTATAATACCTGGGTGGTTCCACTATTAATAGGTAAATTAAACTATTGTAAGACAAAAAAGTCCTAAAACATATAAATTAATCTAATTTATTTTAAATTAGCATATGATAGCACTCTAATACTTAATTGACTGCATTTTCTTCATTTCGTTCCAATAATAAATAATATAATTAACACATAGATAGGGCATGGAGAATTTTCAATGAAAAGACGAAACAGAGAAGTATTAGCACTTAAGTTATTTTTTAACTAACCTAACTTGAATGTATAAAAATTCTAACTCTTTAGAATATTGTTCAACTCTAACAGAGAATTATTAGCACTTAAGTTATTTTTTTATATAAACAAGAATTCCATACTTGTAGAAAATACCCAAATTATTCTAATTTTTTTCTTGATTTAGTATTGGATACATACAAGTATACTAGCCATTTTCACAAGAATATCTAACTAAAGAGAAAAAATAGCTAATTAATCTACACGAGCAAATTTTTAACATGTCACTATATACATACTATATTAAAAATATTATTGCAAATTTATCCATACTATATTGTAAATTATATAGCTAATTTATACATACTATATTGCTAAATTAATGAAAAAAATAATTACCTGGAAAAGTACTACCGGATCTGCTGCCGGACCACCACCGGGGGGGAGAAGAGCCTCCGGATTCCTGCACCGAAAATGAGTTAAATAAATTGGGGAAAATATATTAGGGGGAGGGTGGTCGGCTGGACGGGGGAAAGAGAGCGGGTGAGTGAGAGAGAGAGAATCTTTTCAAGGTGCCTTATATGCTTAGATTAGAGAAGAAAATCAAGAAATAGAGCGGGTGGGGGCAGAAGATGAGAGGGAAGGAGAAGAAAAAAAACTAGAGAAGAAAGAAGAAAAAACGGGTGGGGGCTATATTAAAAATAGATTTGACCGAATCAGTCGCAATTTGAAATTCAAAATTTTCAAATAGTGACTGATTCGGTTGTAAATCCGTTGACCAGTCAGACAACGTTTTTATTGTATATTCCGACCAAATCGGTCGAAAGATTTATATATTTTTTTTAAATTTCTGCGACTGATTCAGTCGAAAATCCTAAAAAATATTTTCACGGTATTTTTTGGGTAATTAGCGACTGAAAGAGTCGCAATTTGGAGCCAAAAATTTAAAAAAATTAACATGTATTTTTAATAAAATTTCCAACCGAATCAGTCGGAAATTGTGACTGTATTAAATTGGTCGGAATTATTCAGTAGGTAAATAGCTGTTTTTAGTAGTGGTATAAATCAGTCCCAATCTATTGTCAAACTCCGTGTTCGATTCTTAACTATCTTTTTAATTGATACTTGCTATTGTGTTATGCCCAAATGGGCATATATGAAAAAAAGGTTTAAAAAAAAAAGAATAATGATATAAAAAGAGGAGACTAAAGTATATTTAAGCATGATATTATATCCTAATTATGATATCAAGCAATACAACGCAATCACAATTTATTCTAATATGATACCAACAAGTGATGGTTTTTTTTAATTTTATTTTTAATTTTTATTTTTTACGCCTTCAGGTGGCGCCTTCCTTTTATATAATCCCAGCAAAAAGAGCACATAACAGAGGGGGACATTCCACCCGACCTCTATTCATTATATCAAGACTATCCTTATAACCGTTAATAGAACAAATACAAAGATAGAGTAGCTTTCTTACCAATATACCAAAAGCACATATCAATAGTATGTAAGAAAGTCTACCTATATATGAAAGGAGCTCTCAGAAAGTGCTATACATAAAATGACATAGGTTCAGTAACAAATTTTCTTCTTTCCTTGTGTCTAAATGTAGACATTTGTATCTTATCCATCAGATATGGGCCTGTAGCTTGATTGGGAAGACCATTCCAGTTATAAAAGATAGAATTCCCATGAATGATGCTCCATTTAGCCAATGCATCTGCTACTTGATTAGCTTCACGATAGCAATGCTGGATGGAAAACTCGCAAGATTGCAAGAGTTGTAGAATATCCTTAATTGTGTCCTGCATTTGCCAATATGGATCGTACATGCCTTTTAACATGTTAACCAAGATCAAAGAGTCACATTCTAAAATCAAATTGCGATATCCCTGGTCGATGCACCATTTAACTCCAATCAATGCTGCTTTAGCCTCAACTAAGTTACTACTACCCTTCCTAGTGGTTGTGCAAATGCCATAATTAAAACACCATTAGAGTTTCTAATGATACCCCCTGATCCCATATTCCCTTCTCCATGCCTACTACCATCTGTATTAAGCTTAAACCAGTTTGCAACTGGTTTAATCCATCTAATAATAGTAGTTTCAACAGTAGGAACACGTGCACAAATTTGATGGCAAATGACATCCCATTGGTTTCAGTCCTTCTTCAGAGTCTTTGCAATAAACCATCTAAGGTGTGAGAGTATTTGATGGAGTATTCTAGCCACATAAACTCTAGAAGATCCATATCTGACTATACATCTCGCCTTCCATATCTCCCAGCAAATAACTATAGGAGTAATACTCAGAATCTCTCGATGAATATAATTCTTGGGCTTCATTGACCACCATCTTAAAATCATCAATTTGATGGGAATGTCTTCCCATTTAATGTCCAAGGGGTTGCCAAAGGTTTTTCATAGTCTGATTGCTACTTCTCCGTTCATGAATGTGTGATGAATTATTTCTCCTTTAGGTATTCTCCAGCAAAAACATTTGGAAGCAAAATGTATACCAAACTTGAGAAAAACTTCATCGAAGGGAAATTTTTTTTTTAAAAGTCTCCACATGAGAAGAGACATTTTGAAAGGCAAATGTTTATGCCAAATATTCTGAAAAAGGGGAATGTGTCCCCTAACTTGTCTAGCTATCCTCCAAGCAGATGTTGCCGTAAATTTGCCATTATAAGTTGGCATCCAAATAGGAGCATCATGTTTCCTGTGATCTCCAATGGTAATGGATAAAATCTGTTCAGTCATGTATTCAGGTAGTTGTAGATGATCAATGCTCCATCTTTCATCTACGATGATATCATTAACACGTTGATTAGCCGGTGAATAATCATAATGAATGACCTGAGCAATGACCCCAAAACCTGTCTAGTTGTCCCACCACAAGCTAGAATTGCCTGAATTTATCTTCCATAGCATATTGTCTTCCACTTTGTCCTTGACTTGTATGAGCTTTTTCCATCCATGTGACTTCCCTGTCCTCCATTTCTTCTTTACTAGATGAACAATCCTACAATATTTGCATTTCAGGAAAGTAGACCATAAGGACTCACATGGCCTGAACCTCCACCATCTTTTCATAGCCAAAGCTTCATTGATATCCATCACACTCCTAAAACCTACACCCCCTTCTTCCACTGGATAACATAAATTGGCCCAAGAACTCCAGTGATATCTTTGTTTTTCTTCAGAAGAACTCCAAAAATATTTAGCCATATATCTCTCAATCTGCTTCAAAACAGTGATTGGAGACTCCATAGCTGCTAGCATATGGATTTGTTGCGACTGCAGTGCATGTTTGATTAAAATAGCCTTGCCTCCTATTGATAGTAATTTTTCTTGCCAGGCATATGTTTTTCTCACAATCTTTGTGATCATATCATTAAAGAAAGAAATCCTCTTCCTTCCCACATACAATGGACATCCCAAGTAAGTTATAGAAAATTTTTTATACTTGTATCCTGTGATATCCTTTATTCTCTGAATATCTTCATTGGAGGTAGCTGAATGCACCATAAAGCAACTTTTATCTATATTAATAAGTTGGCCTGAACATACTTCATACTTTTGGAGTTGTTGATTGATCAAATTTAAAGATGAATCATTTCCGGCTGAGAAGATAATCACATCATCAGCATAAGCTAGGTGATTCATTTGTGGTCCTTGTCTTGGCATAGAGAAACCCCTAAAATCTTGATAACTGGATAGTTGATTGAGTAATTTAGACAATACTTCTGTCCCAATAATGAACAAAGCAAGTGATAAAGGATCACCTTATTTCAAGCCCCTAGTAGAATGAAAAAATCCCTTCCTTGAATCATTTATTACTATAGAATACCAAACATTTGAAATTGATCTCCATATCAAGTCTACCCACTCTTCTGAAAAACCAAATTTTCTAAGAGTGGCCATGAGGAAAGTCCAATCCATTCTGTCATATGCTTTTGACATATCAAGTTTAATGACTGCATTACCCCCTTCCTTATTGCATTTCATCCCATGGATAATTTCCTGAGCAAGAAGCATATTTTCTGTAATTAACCTCCCATGGATAAATCCACTTTGGTTCTCAGAGATCAATTTGGGAAGAAGTGGTGCCAATCTATTGTTAATGATTTTTGACAAGATCTTGTTGGAGAAGTTACTGAGACTAAGTGGTCGCAAATCTAAAAATATTGTTGGATTCTCTACCTTTGGAATTAAGACTAAACATGCATTAGTGTAGAACTTAGTTAGCTCAGCTCCACTGAAGAATAACTGTACAACACTGACTAAATCAGATTTGATAATTTCCCAGCAAGTTTGGTAGAAAGAACCACCATACCCATCAGGCCCAGGTGCGCTGTTTGGGTCCATATAAAAAATAGACATCCTAATCTCTTCTTCATCTGGAATGACCATTAAAGCTTCATTGTCATCTTGTGTAATCACTTGCTCAATACAGTCTAAATGTTGTAGATTGGTAACTCCTTCAGCAATAAAAAGGTTTGAAAAATGATTCACGGCCTCTTCTGAAATGAGATTATCCCCGGTAATCCACTCTCCATGTTGGTTCATTATTCTGTTCAAAGTCGATCTTCTCCTCCTGTCATTAATAATAGCATGAAAATACTTGCTATTAGTGTCACCCTCATCAAGCCATCTAACATTAGCTTTTTGTCTTAATATTGATTCTTAATATTTGACCCATCTAGTATGCTCAGCTTGAGCCTTATGCATTTCAGTTCTTCCATCTTCAACATCATTATCAATATATCCTTCCTCTAAATGTTGTATTTTAGCTTCCCATTCCTTGACTTTGCTGAAAACATTGCCAATTTCCTCCCTTGACCGCACACTGAGAACTTTGCTGAGATTTTTTAGCTTCATTTGAAATCTCCTCATTGTATTGACTTCCACTTCCATTTACCAGACTGACTAAATAACTGATATGAAGTTAGGTTGTTCAGTCCAGAACTTGAAAAATTTGAAATACTTGATACCCTCATTTTTGGTTGTAGAATATTTAACTAACATATGTGTATGATCTGAACCTGTACTAGCCATGTGTTCTACATTGAACCTTGAAGTCTTTGATGTCCACTCATGGTTCACAAATACTCTATCTAACCTCTTCCATATTCTGTTCCATTTATCTCTAGCATTACACCATGTGAATCTAGGTGCGGTATAACCAACATCTGCCATTCCACACTCCTCCATGCATTCAATGAAGTCCCAGCTTTTCTCCATTATATGTGGGTTTTCTCCCTTCTTTTCATCAGAACTCATAATCACATTGAAATCTCCAGTGATGCACCAAGGCCCATTTATGTAATTGTTGCATATCTTTAAACTTTTCCATAAAGTTGCTCTGAGATGTCCTTTATTCTTAGCATAAACAATAGTTACCTAGAAAAATTCATTGCATCCCTTTTTATTAATCTTCATAGTAACCTGTTGTTCTTCATCTGCTATAATACTCACTTCTACTTCTGATGACCATATAAACCAAATCTTGCCATTTACATTTGCATAGCATCCATCATAAGCTATCCTTCTTGTATAAGATTCAATTGTTCCATCATCCACAAAAGGCTCTTGCAGTAAAATAAGGCGTACTTTGTGTAATTCGACTAAGAACTTCAACCTCTCGAAAGCCCCTCGGGACTTTACCCCCCTAATATTCCACATAATTGTATCAATCATTAAAATTAATAATGGGGAAGCTTTTAGCTCCTTGATTTGCTTTTACTTTAGCTCTTGTAACAGGGCAGTAACATTTTTTTTTATTTTTTATTTTTATTTTATATAAATCCGTCTTTAGGTGACGGGGGGTTTGGCATGGACCCCTACCTTGTAAATTAAAATTCAGGTAACCACATTAAGGAGGGGGACATAAAACCTAACCTCCGCTAAAACAAAAGAAAATGAAGGCATATTCTTGAACTTATGAAGAAAGATATGTAATGAAAATCCTATCGTTTGGAAAGGACCATGTCCCTTGTTCACAACTGCAGTGACTAACCAAAGCACAAAAATTAGCAACACTGTTATCATGTGGATCATAAACAAAATAGCTTTTTGGAGTATCTTATTCTAAAATTAGGGAGTTGATCCTTGTCCATGTATAAGTGTCCCCTGGCCTGAGATGAAAGTTCTTGAGTAGAGTAAAACCATTTAACACCATTTATCTCACTTCATTAGCTAATGTATCCGCCACTTTGTTTGCTTCCCTGAAGCAATGCATGAATTGTATTTCATTAAAGAAATTAGTCTTCCTCTTAGCTTCTTCAATAGTAGTAAGCAAACTCCAAGGAGGATTAAACTTTCCACGCATCCAGTTAATAACTAAGAGTGAATCCAATTCCACAATAATATTTTTGTGTCCCTGATCTATGCACCATTGCAACCCCATATCTAGAGCCATAGATTCAGCTGCATTATTACTCTGGGTACCAAAAGATGCTGCAAATGCACCCACCATTTCTCCATTGTGCCTTATAATGACCCCTCCTCCACCACTAATACCAGGATTACCTCTAGAACATTCATCGGTGTTTAATTTAATGGTCCTTTCTAGAGGAAATTTTCATGAGACTTTGATAATATTCAACTGTGGTCTAGCTTCCACAATCATCTGAGTCAATTGCGCCCATGGAATTACTAAGTCAACCTGCCTGAACTGCTTATGGATAATCAGAGTAATATCATGGCAAATTTTGTGTACAATTTTAGGAACAAAGAACTTTTGTTGATCATATTTACTCTTATTTCTCGCTTTCCAGATGTTCCAACTGATGACCAAAGGGGCTGCTTGAAGAAGGAGTTCATGGATGGGGTTCTGGTATTCAGAGAACCACCAAACCATCATATGTTGCCAAATATCACCATCATAGTCCCTAATCCCAAATTGGTCTCTGAAGTATTTCCAGACTGCTTTGCTAATGTTGCTATCAATGAAAATATGATGCCCATCTTCATTCATTGGTTTCGTACAACAGGCACATTTTGATGGAAAAGGAATTCCCATTTTCTTGATATTATCATTTGTCGGTAGTTTGTCTCTCAAAAGTTTCCAACCGAAAAATATATTTTAAAAGGAATAGCGTTATGCCATAAGAACAAATTCACAAAAGAAATTCCTTGTATTTGTCTCAGGCTATTCCAGGTGGAGGAACAACTGAACTGACCATTAGATGAGCCAGTCCATATTGCTTGGTCTTGTACATTTGAGTTACCTATTTTGATACCTCTAATGTGTTCAATCAAGTAGCCTGGAATAGCTTGAGACAATTTAGGACTATTCCAGAAATTATTAACAATAAAGTTACATATCTTATCCTTGTTATAAATGGAGCAATTGCAAAAGTTGGATAAAGGGCCCAAACCTGTCTAGTTGTCCCAGTAGAAAGAAGAATTTCCTCCTTGGATCCTCCATGTTATATGCAGTTCTACTTCTTTTTTATCTCCACTAAGCTTCTCCATGAGTCAGACTGCTTTGAGCTTCATTTCCTAGGGACAAGATGAATTATACTGCAATACTTAGTCAATAAGAATGAAACCCATAAAGATTTATTAGTTCTGAAAAGCCACCAGATTTTGGCTGTGAAGGCCTTGGTGGTGTCACTCAAATTTCTAAAACCCATTCCTCCTTCTTCGGTAGGGTAGCATAACTTTCTCCAAGAGGCCCAATGATATTTCTTGCTTCCATCTGCTTGACCCCAGAAGAAATTAGCGAAGAATCTCTCCAACATCTTAAGCATAGTTTTAGGAGGTTGACAAATGGATAACAAGTGCATAGAAATGGAAGACAATACATGCTTGATAAGAATAGCTTTGCCTCCTGGAGACAAAAGTTGCCCCTGCCAGCTAGTAATTCTATGAACAATCTTCATGTCATTCCAGAGAAGTATTGCACCTTCTTTCTACCTGTATATATTGGACATCCTAAATATTCAAAAGGAAAAAATTCCCTTCTGAACTTTAGATGCCTTTCAATAATTCTGATGCTATTTTGATGACAAGTATGGTTTACCAAGTAGCAACTCTTTTGGTTATTCACCTGTTGGCCTGAAGCTTTCTCATACTCTGCTAGCATGTGCTTGATGAGTCTAAGAGATTTTGTATTACCTGAGATGAAAATAATCAAATCATCTGTATAGGCGAGATGATTTATTTGAGGTCCCTTCTTATTCATGGTAAATCCTGAAAAATCAGAATTTTCATGTAGATTGTTTAATACTTTAGAAAGAGCCTCAACTGTTATAATAAACAGAGAAGGGGATAAAGAGTCTCCTTGCTTCAAACCCCTAGCTGATTTGAAGAAACCTTCCCTTTTATCATTAATAAGGATAGAGTACCATACATTGGATATAAGGTTCCACACAGTGTGTATCCATTGTTCTGCGAATCCCATTTTCCTCAGAACCCCACAAAGAAACATCCATGATATTCTATCATAAGCCTTGTTCATATCTAGTTTGATGAGGACATTATTCCCTGTATTCTTTTGATTAATACTACTAATAATATCTTGTGCCAGAAGAACATTCTCTCTAATTGCTCTACCCTTGATGAATTCACTTTGATTAGGAAAAATAATCTTAGGCAATAGCCTAGAAAATTTGTTATTCAGCAATTTGGTGATAATCGTTTGGGTTACATTGCTAAGGCTGATGGGTCTGAGTTCAAAGAATGATTGAGGATTTTCTACTTTAGGAATCAAAACAAGGCATGTATGAGTGATAAATTTGCTAAGTTCCCTTCCATTCATCACTTCCAATACCATATTGTAAATATCTTCCTCTATGATGTCCCAGGTTTGTTGGAAAAACCTACCATTGAAACCATCGGGACCTCCTGTGCTTCCTCGATCAATATCAAAATTAACTTGTTTGACTTCTTCTTTTGATGGCATATTTATCAGACTATTATTGTCCTCTTCAGTTATCATTTTTGGAATAAGATCAATAAACTGAAGGTCAATCCTTTGAGCTTCTTGAGAAAAACACTTCTCATAGTATTCTATGGCAGCTTCTGAAATGTCTTCTTCTCCTTCTATCCATTGATTATCTTCTCCCTTAATTCTGTGGAGGAAAAGTCTCTTTCTTCTTCCCTTGATGAGCTTATGGAAGTATCTAGAGTTGGTGTCTCCATCCAGATTCCACTTGAGGTGCGCTTTTTGTTTTCAATATGAGTTAACCTTCTTTATATGTAGTATATATTCAGCCTTCAGCTTGTTCAAATGCATTCTAGTGTTCTCATTGTCATCCTGTTGAAGTTTATTATCTTCTTCTTCAATCTTCTTTTCCAGTACTTTAGCAATATCAAATATATCTCTAAGAACATTCTTAGACCATTGGCTCAATGATTTGTTGACAGTTTTTAGCTTTTGTTGCACTTTCCATAAAGCATTGCCTTCAAAGTGTGTACTCCATGCTTCTTTGACATTGTTGAAACCAATTTGTTCAATCCAGAAGTCCAGGAACCTAAAATATTTAGGGTGCTCTTCATCATTTTTCTTACATTGTATTAGTAAAGGGCAATGATCTGAGCTCACTATTGCTAGATGTTAGACTGTAGATGTAGGAAACATATCCTCCCATTTACTATTAACTAATAGTCTGTCCAATCTTTTCCAAATCTTCTTCTTTTGTTTTTTTGTTATTATTGCAGCAGGTAAAATTGTTACCATTGAAACCTACATCCATTAGAATACAATCATCTATGCAAGAAATAAAAGGAAGGTTCATCCTTAGGTTAAAAGGTTTTCCTCCCTTTTCTTCTTCCTTCATAGTGATAGAATTAAAATCTCTACAAACAGCCCAAGGGTAGGTCCCTCCAGTAGCAAAATATCTCATATCATTCCAAAGTTCTTCTCTTTTGACGCTAGTGCATTTAGCATAAACAATGGAGATGTACACTGGTGTATCAATGGTAATATGGGATAGTCTACAGTTGACTATTTCCCTATTGTCCAAAATATCACAGTTGATATCATGACTCCAGAACAATCAAATTTTGTTATTACTATTAGAGAAGTAGTTAGCTATCCCAAAGGTCCTGATGTAGTTACTAATATTTGATTCACCAACAAATGGTTCTTGAAAAGCCAAGAAAGAAATTCTATATCTTTGAATGAGTGAGATAACTCTTTGTGTTGCTGCTTGGGATTTCATCCCTCTAATATTCCAACTGAGGATATTAATCATTAAAATTTCTTTTTAGGAACTTATTGGGATCCCTTTATGAGATCTTTTCCTTTGGCGTTGGTTTTGTTATTGAAATATCTAGGAGAAAGATGTCCCTGCCAGTAATAGTCTTGACATTCCACTTATTGGCACCTTTCTTTCTAGGTGATAAGTTGCCTCTCATAATTAAAGTATTTGTATGATGAGTGACTTCATCATCTGGATCTGGTTGGTGCCATGAAGTCCTAGGAGCAAATGTTCTAAGCAATTCTTCTTCATCAGTAGAGTTACATTCTGCATATTCTTCATTTTCCTCATCTTCACTCACTTGCCTCTGCTCAAAGCTGTCTCCAACCATGTTTGGACTATTGCCCCTAATACTGCTCAAGCTTGAGTTATCAACAACCTGTAGTGGGTTGATTTCCTCCTGGACTTTCAATTGTAATCCCTTGTTGTGATATGTCTCCTTTACTGGTGTGCGTGTATGCTTAGGACCCCATAAATGGACTTCAAGTTGAATTCCTTGTATCTTCTCTACCAGAATTTCATTATTGTTACTCTGAGGGATAGTAAGAGCTTTCTCATTTGTATCAACATTAGAAGTAACAATAGGATGTCATTTTCCGATTGGTTGGTTCTAGCCTGGTGAGGCTAGGTTGTTGGGCACTAATTCACTAGGCATGCTGCAAAGAGTTCAAATAAGCATTTTAAGCACATAAACATGCGATATTAGACTAAACATGATAGCTACACATATTGGAATAGCTCAATTAAGAATAAAAATAGACTAATACTCATTTAAACGGTATAACTCAAATTAAAGAAAAAGCAGATTACTACTCAGTAAAATAAATCGGGTTTTACAACAAATGGCCCGTGTACGTACTTGTCACCTCACGTACACGGCGCTCACATATCACAATAGTACCAAATCCTAAGGAAATTTCCCCCACACAAGATTAGGCAAGCCACTTACCTCGAACCAAGCTCAATCAATCGGTAACAATGCCTTTTTCACGAATATCCGACTCCGAATGGCCCAAAGCTAGCCAAAAATAATTACATATCATAAATATAACTATAATAGACTAATCTAATTAATGAAATCAAGACTTTAACAAAAATTCTGAAATCCGTCCTAAAAGGTCGACCTGGGACCACATCTCAAAATCAGATAAAAATCACAAAAATCCGAAAGCCCATTCACTCACAAGTCCAACCATACTAAATTTATCAAAATCCAACCTCAAATGATCACTCAAAATTCAAAATCAAATTCTTCAAATCCCTAGCCTTAAACTCCTAAATTTCACCTTAAATACACACTAATTAGGTTGAAAAATAAATGGGGAAGCAAGATTATTGATAAATGCTCTCAAGAAATCGCCAAACCCGAGCTCAAAATGATGAAAATGGCCAAAATCTCGAAGTCTCGCTTAAGTAGGTTAGGCCCAGGCATTTTCGCACCTGCGGAGCCTGGGCTCGCACCTGCACGTCTGCTTGTGCGGAAAAAAGAGCGCTTATGTGCAAACCAATTACTCCCCTATGCCTCCGCACCTGCGAGTGCGCGCCTGCAGAATCTTGTCCGCCTCTGCGGTCCCTTTTTGCACCTGTGGTTCCTCTAGTGTATCTGCGAACATCGCAGATGCAGCATTTTCACGCCCCTGCTGTAAGGACCCGTAAAAATTTTAACCAAAAACTCGGGGTTTCGTGGTGCCAAGATAGATTCCTGTGTTACTATAGTAGAAGTTCTTCTTGGATTGAACAGTACCCAACGGACTGAGAGGAAAATGTTTTGCAGAAGAGCGCGTTTCTGCGGCCCATTATGCGGCCGCATAATCGCTCTGCAGACCGCATAATGGCCGCAGAGTGAAGCAGTAAGTTTGGCCAACTGGAGGTCAGTTTTGCGGTCGATTATGCGACCACATAATCAATATGTAGACCGTATATCAGTCGTATAATTTTCTCCTGGGTTTCTGCGGAGGGAGTTCTGCGGTGCATTATGCGACTGCAGAACAAGTATGCGGACCGCATACTGATTGCATACCTAAACCGAAAGTTTAGGCCCCTGAGGGCCATTTCTCCGGTCACTTTGCGGACCACATAACCATTATGCGATCGCAGACCTGTGTCGGGACACCATTTTTCTTAATTTAAAACCCGACCCCATTCCTCTAAAATACCCCTTAGGTGTATTTTGAGCTTATTTTATGATATTTCTAGAGTGAAAGAGAGAGGGTTCAAGAGGGAGGGCCTAAGTTTTTATCAAATTGATCTTCAATCATCACACAAAGCCTTGGAAATATTCAAGTAGAGCACCGGAATTCTTCACCCTAAAAGGGAAGGCTTTATCACCCCAGCTCTAAATTTCAAACATAGCTATAATGGAGTACTAGGGTGATACTTCATGAGTATGAGGGTGGTTTATCTTGCATGCACGTGTGATAAAGAGTGTGGAGAAATAAAGTGAGTTAGAACCATGAACGTTTTCCTAATTCTGGGTTCAATTTGTATATTGCTAAAATTGATTGAGGTTGCTAAGGGTTCCGGATAATTGTAGAGTCTAAAGAAGAGAAATTGAGGTATGTATGGCTAACACTCTTCTTCCTAGAATCAAACTCTTGGTGTCCGAATAATGGGTGTAAGTTCTAACTTGATCATACTAGAAAAGACTTGAATTGTAAAATGTTCCCAAGTGCCAAGAACTACTTAATAAATGAGGTTGTTTGTGAGGTGGCTTAGCCGATCGGGCCGATATCGGATGCCATCCTGTACACATGGTGGCATTTGTGTTGGAATTATTGATTTACATTGTGGATATGGATATGTCTCACTTGAGATGGCTTAGCCGGTCGGGCCGAGACCGGACTCCTTGTAAAAACACGGTGGCATTGTGAGTTGTGGCTTTGGCACTAAAAATTATTAATCTAAAAATATGGAAAGATTGAATTGGAAACTATGTGACCCTTACTTGGTGATTTCTTTGTATTTATATGAAACTCTTATTGATTATTATGACTGCCTTTGCTTTGTTTCACTGTTCATTCTACGAAGATTGGTGTTTGCCTTACATACTAGTACTATTCGACAGTACTAACGTCCCTTTTGCCAGGGGCGCTACTTTTTTGAATGGATGTAGGTGGTTCCATCGCAGATAGTGCCAATCGCAGATAGTGGTGCTCTCTTTCTCTCCCCACAGCAGTCTTGGCGAGCCCCATTCCTCCCAGGGGTCATGTAGTCCTTCTTTTGTATAAGTTTTCATATTTTGAGGTATAGCCGGGGCCTTGTTTCCGACATTGTCATGTTGCTCTTTTGTACTCTTAGAGGCTCCGTAAACGTTTATCTGGGTAATGTATGTATGTTGGGGTGGTCGTTGTATCAAGTTGTATTTTGGGAACTCAACTATGGTATAATGTATTTAAGAAAAAATAAACTAGCAACGTTTATATATTTATATAAGTGATCTCCCCCCTGGATTATGAATGAGTCGGGTTGGAAAGGTTTAATAGGCCTTCTTGACCGGGTTCACTCGATTTAGCGCCGGTCGCGCTCCTCGAGGTTGGCGCGTGACAAACTTGGTATCAGAGCCTAAGATTTTAAAGTGCCCTAGGATGTCTCGGAGCCGTGTCTAGTAGAGCCCTTCTTTGGGGGCTACTTGGACATTTAAGAATGATACCCTTCATTGGTGTTCAATATTGTGCGATAGAGCAGAACGTGAGGTTGTTTTCCCCTAACTCGTGCATTGTTCTAACTTTCAGTAAATGGCACCTAAGAAGAGAGCGAGAATTGGCCAAGAAGCCAATGCCACACCAGGAGTGGTTGTTGATCCCCTACTTGATAATGCGGGTGAGGATAATCCCCCTACTATCACACTGCCTGATTCGTCTACTCCAAAACAGACTACCCCAGTTCCTACATCCGCGGAGGGTGCCACAATCCCTCCCGTCGATATACCTGTTCCACTTTCAGCCCTAGCTCTAGGTCCCGGTATTTCTGATGGGGATCTTAAGGGAGCTATTCAGATGCTGACTCAGTTAGTAGCTTCTCAGGCCCAGAAGTCAAATGTTGCACCCACCTTATTTAGCTCGCAAAGGGATTCTTCTTGTTCCAGGGTAAACAAGTTCCTTCAGTTAGACCCTCCAGTTTCACAGGTACTGATCCCGAGGCAAACCCTCAGGATTTCATTGATGAGATGCATAAGACTCTCCGAGTTATGCGTTCTACGGAAGTAGAGGGAGTAGAGTTGGCCTCTTATCGTCTGAAAGGGGTGGCATATTCCTAGTTTGAGATGTGGGAAGATTCCCATGAGGAGGGGAGCCATCCGGCGAGATGGAGTGAGTTCGCGGATGCCTTCATAGACCATTTCTTGCATGCCGAGACTAAGGCGGACCGTGCTGTGGAGTTTGAGACCCTTAAACAGGGTAGTAGGAATGTGTAGGAGTATCACATGGAATTCGTGTGCCTGTCGAAGTATGCAGTTCATATGATGCCGACTATGGAGGCAAGAGTGCGTCGATTTATGCAGGGCCTTAGCCCTTTGGTTATTAATGAGGCAGCCACAACTGCTCTAACTTCTGACATGAACTATGGAAGGATGGTGGCATTTGCCCAAGCGACGGAGGCTCAAAAGTTAAAGCTCAGGATGGAACGGGAAAGTAGTAGTAGGTCCCGATCAGTGGGCAACCTTGGGGATTCATTCGGAGGTGGGAAATCAGCCTTTCGGGGAGGATCATCAGGGCTGTCCTAGCCTTATGCTCAGTCTTCAGCTAGTGCCCTGCCATCAGGGCACGGTCAGTAGCAAGATAGTCACTTTATGCCCGGTCAGGGCAGCTGGGGGTCCCACCACCAGGGCCGATCAGGAGGGAGATTCCAGCAGCAACAGAGGGCTCCATGCCCTAAGTGTGGGAGGATACATTCGGGAGTCTGCTACCTGGACATGCCAGTATGTTACGGATGCGGAATGAGAGGCCATATTCAGAGGGAGTGTCATGCATCCCGTTAGGGTGCAGGCAAGGGCACAACTCAGTCATCAAGTCCTACAGCTGCTACATCTTTAGCACCCCCTCCAGCTCGAGGCTCTCCAGCACCACAAGGCGTGGTGCAGCTAGGGGTGGTGCACAGAGTTAGGGAGGACCAAGCTGATTCTATGCTATGAGTGGTTGACAGAGTGTAGAGGCTTCGCCAGATGTCGTCACAGGTATATTGACTATTCAATCTCATGATGTGTATACCCTTATTGATCCCGGATCTTCCTTGTCCTATGTTACTCCTTATGTTGCTACGAGCTTCGGGATAGAACCGAAATAGCTTCATGAGCTGTTCTCTGTATCTACTCCGGTTGGCGAGTCTATTATGGCCGCACAGGTTTATAGGGATTGTGTTGTCACAGTGCGTGGTCGGGATACTATGGCCGATCTTATTGAACTAGGGATGATTGATTTTGATGTAATAATAGGAATAGATTGGCTTTATTCATGTTTTGCCAAACTCAATTGCCGAGCCAGAATCATGAGTCTTGAGTTTCCTAATGAGCCAGCTGTTGAGTGGGAGGGGAATAATGTTATGCCAAAAGGTAGGTTTATTTCTTACCTTAAGGCCACAAAGATGATCAGGAAGGGGTGTATTTATCATTTGGTCCAAGTTACGGACACCACTGCTGAGGTGCCTACTCTTTAATTTGTACCAATTGTGAATGAATTTCCCGATGTATTTCGGGATGAGCTCCCTAGAATTCCTCCAGACAAGGAGATTGATTTTGGGATTGATGTGATGTCGGGAACGCAACCTATATCCATTCCACCTTATAGAATGGTGCCGGCAGAATTAAAAGAGCTAAAGGAACAACTAAGGGATTTGCTAGAGAAAGGTTTTATCCGACTGAGTATGTCGCCTTGGGGCGCACCAGTTCTCTTTGTCAGAAAGAAAGATGGATCGCTGTGGATGTGTATTGATTACCGGCAACTCAACAAAGTCACAATCAAAAACAAATACACATTGCCTAGAATAGATGATTTGTTTGACCAATTACAAGGTGCTAAGTTCTTCTCCAAAATTGATTTGCGGTCCGGGTACTATCAATTGAAGGTAAGGGAGCAGGATATTCCAAAAACAGCTTTCAGAACCCGGTATGGGCACTTTGAATTTATGGTAATGTCTTTTGGGCTAACAAATGCCCTGACAGCTTTCATGGATCTTATGAATCGAGTCTTCAGGCCGTTTCTTGACTCTTTTGTGATAGTATTTATTGATGACATCCTTGTATATTCATGAAGTCGAGAGGATCATGCCGACCACCTCAGAGCAGTTCTGCAGACTCTCCATCACCACCACATGTATGAAAAGTTCTCGAAATGTGAATTTTGGCTTGAATCTGTTACATTCCTGGGTCATGTCTTCTTCGGAGAAGGAATTAAGGTTGATCCTCAAAAGATTGCAGCGGTGAAGGATTGGCCTAAACCTACTACTCCAATAGAGCTTCGCAGTTTCTTGGTTTGTCCAGGTATTATAGAAGGTTCGTGGAGGGGTTCTCCACTCTTGCCTCTCCATTGACTAAATTGACGTAGAAAGCGGTTAAGTTCTAGTGGTCCGATGCTTGTGAAAAGAGCCTCCAGGAGTTGAAATCAAGATTGACTTCGGCACCGGTATTGACCCTGCCAGAGGGTACCGAAGGGTTTATGGTGTATTGCAATACTTCAAGGTTTGGTCTGGGGTGTGTATTAATGCAACATGGTAAGGTTATAGCATATGCTTCAAGGCAACTTAAGAATCATGAAAAGAACTATCCAACTCATGACATAGAGCTTACGACGGTGGTTTTTGCATTAAAAATTTGGCGTCATTATTTGTATGGAGTCCATGTAGATGTATTCACAGACCACAAAAGTCTTCAATACATTTTCAAGTAGAAGGAATTGAACTTAAGGCCGAGAAGGTGGCTTGAGTTGCTCAAAGATTATGACATCGACATTTTTATCATCCGGGGAAGGCTATTATGGTGGCAGATGCTCTTAGTCAGAAATCTATGGGTAGTTTGGCTCACTTAGAGGCATGTCAAAGGCCCTTGGCCCGAGAAGTTCACTAGTCGGCCAGTTTGGGAGTTCGTCTTACGGACTCTAATGAGGGGGGGAGGGGGTGATTGTGTGGAATAGGGCGGAATCATCGCTTGTGACGGAGGTCAAGGAGAAGCAATATAGTGATCCAGTGTTGGTGCAGCTGAAGGAATAGATTCATAAACATAATATTACGACTTTTTCTCTTGGCATGGATGACAGTACATTACGGTACCAAGGACGACTATGTGTTCCAAATGTAGATGGTCTTCGGGAAAGAATCATGGCAGAAGCTCATACTTCTAGATATTCTGTGCACCCAAGCTCTACAAAGATGTATCATGATCTCAAGGAAGTTTACTGGTGGAATGGCATGAAGTGGGGTGCGGCGAACTTTGTGGCAAAATGTTCAAACTGTCAACAAGTGAAAGCCGAACATCAAAGGCCCGGTAGGTTAGCACAGAGTATAGAAATTCCTACGTAGAAATGGAAAATGATCAATATGGATTTTGTGGTAGGGTTGCCGTGCACTTTGCGTAAGTTTGACTCAATTTGGGTGATCGTGGATGGACTCACGAAATCAGCACACTTCTTACCAGTTAAATCCACCGACACTACGGAACAATATGCTCAATTGTATATCAAGGAAATAGTCAGGCTTCATGGCACTCCAGTTTCTATCATTTTCGATCGAGGGGCCCAATTCACAGCTAATGTCTGGAAGGAATTTCAGTAAGGTTTGGGTACGTAGGTAAATCTTAGCACGACTTTTCATCCACAGACTAACGGGAAAATAGAGCGGACTATTCAGATGCTTGAGGACATGTTGCGTGCATGTGTGCTGTACTTCAAGGGTAGCTGGGATGATCATTTGCCGCTCATAGAATTTGCTTATAACAACAGCTTCCATGATAGTATTCAGATGGAACCGTTTGAGGCCTTGTATGGTAGAAGATGTAGATCGCCGATTGGGTGGTTCGAGGTTGGAGAAGCTGAACTAATACGACCAGATCTTGTGCATCAGGCTATGGAAAAAGTTAATACCATAAAAGAGCGGTTGAAAACTACTCAGAGTCGTCAAAAATCCTACTTAGATGTTTGTCGCAGAGACTTAGAGTTTAAAGAAGATGATTGGATGTTCTTGAAAGTATCTCCCATGAAGGGGATCATGCGGTTTGGAAATAAAGGGAAATTAAGTCCGAGGTATGTCGGGCCGTATAAAATCATTCAGAGGATAGGTCAGGTGGCGTACAAGCTTGAACTACCACCTGGGATGTCATTAGTACACCCGATATTCCATGTGTCCATGTTGAAGAAGGTAGTTGGAGATCCATCCGCTATTGTGCTGGTTAAGACCATCGAGGTTAGTGAAGAATTGTCATATGAAGAAATTCCGGTTGCTATTCTTGATAGGCAGGTTTGAAAGTTTAGAAACAAAGAAATTGCATCCGTGAAGGTGTTACGGCAAAGCCAACAAGTCGAAGAAGCTACTTGGGAAGCCGAGAATGAAATGAAAGAAAAGTACCCTCATTTGTTTGAATAGCCATGTAATAGTTCTATGAAGTTGTTTCCCCTAAAGTTTGTATCGCTTGTTCGGCTAAGATAAAGACACTCCTTCCTAGATATATGTCCCCCATGAGCCTTCGGTTGGTGTTATTTTGCATTGTGTTGTGTCATTTAATTCTATATATGTTGCTAAGGTGTGTTTCGAGGGCTCTCTAATAGGTGGATAGGCCTAAATACAAAGGAAACTCTGGCGAAATTTTCAGGAAGTTAGGAAGTTAGGCAAATTTGGGGCTGATGGTATGTGGCATAACTGAAACTGTGTTAAGTAAACCTTGATCCTCATTCAAGGACGAATGATCTTAAGTGGGGGTGGATGTAAGGTCCCGTAAAAATTTTAACCAATAGCTCGGGGTTTCGTGGTGCCAAGATAGATTCCTGCGTTACTATAGTAGAAGTTCTTCGCGGCTAGCAAGCTCCCCGTGGTTCACACTTTTTCGATTGAACAGTACCCAACGGACTGATAGGAAAATGTTTCGCATAAGAACGCATTTCTGCGGCCCATTATGCGGCCGCATAATCACTCTGCGGACCTCATAATGGCCACATAGTGAATCAGTAAATTTGGGCAACTTGAGGTCAGTTTTATGGTCGATTATGCGACCTCATAATCGACATGCGGACCGCATATCGGTCGCAAAATTTCCTCTTAGGTTTCTGCGAAGGGAGTTCTGCGGTGCATTATGCGACCGAAGAACAAGTATGCGGATCGCATACTGGTCGCATACCTGAGCTGAAAGTTTAGGCCCCTGAGGGCCATTTCTATGGTCACTTTGCGGACCGCATAACCATTATGCGGTCGCATATGCGACCATAGACCTGTATCGGGGCACCATTTTTCTTAATTTAAAACCCGACCCCCATTCCGTTAAAATACCCCTTAGGTCTATTTTGAGCTCATTTTCTGATATTTCTAGAGTGAGAGAGAGAGGGTTCAAGAGGGAGGGCCTAAGTTTTTATCAAATTGATCTTCAATCATCACTCAAAGCCTTGGAAATATTCAAGTGGAGCACCAAAATTCTTCACCCTAAAAGGGAAGGCTTCATCACCCCAGCTCTAAATTTCAAACATAGCTATAATGGGGTACTAGGGTGATACGTCATGAGTGTGAGGGTGGTTTATCTTGCATGCATGTGTGATAAAGAGTGTTGGGAAATAAAGTGAGTTAGAACCATGAACGTTTTCCTAATTCTGGGTTCAATTTGTATATTGCTAAAATAGATTGAGGTTGCTAAGGGTTCCGAATAATTGTAGAGTCCAAATAAGCGAAATTGAGGTATATATGGCTAACTCTCTTCTTCCTAGAATCGAACTCCTGGTGTCCGAATAATGGGTGTAAGTTCTAACTTGATCATACTAGAATTATTTGCCTTAGTGTGTTGGATCGAAAGATTCATGCTCCCAAATTGTTTTAGATGGTTACCATGTCATCATGCTATTTGAGAATGTAATTATGTTGTTTCCAAGCTCCTTCCCTTATGTGTGCAATGCCTTATGTGATGGTACTTATCGACATGAATGATGATGTTATTTGAACGGATAAAACGAGAAAAGACTTGAATTGTAAAATGTTCCCAAGTGCCAAGAACTACTTAATAAATGAGGCTGTTTGTGCCATGTAACGAAAGATGGGAAAGAAATATGAATTTAGTGAACAATTGAAAGAGGTTATGTCTCAAGTGAGATGGCTTAGCCGATCGGGCCGAGATCGGATGCCATGCTCTACACATGGTGGCATTTGTGTTGGAATTATTGATTTACATTATGGATATGGATATGTCTCACTTGAGATATCTTAGACGGTCGGGCCGAGATCGGACTCCGTGTAAAAACACGGTGGCATTGTGAGTTGTGGCTTTGGCACTAAAGATTATTAATCTAAAAAGATGGAAAGATTGAATTGGAAACTATGTGACCCTTACTTGGTGTTTTCTTTGTATTTATATGAAACTCTTATTGATTATTATGACTGCCTTCTCTTGTTTCATTGTTCATTCTACTAAGATTGGTGTTTGCCTTACATACTAGTACTATTCGACAGTATTAACGTTCCTTTTGCCGGGGGCGCTACATCTTTGAATGGATGTAGGTGGTTCCTTCGCAGATAGTGTCGATCGCAGCTAGTGGTGCTCTCTTTCTCTCCTCACAGCAGTCTTGGTGAGCTCCATTCCTCCCAGGGGTCATGTAGTCCTTCTTTTGTATAAGTTTTCATATTTTGAGGTATATCTGGGGCCTTGTTGCCGGCATTGTCATGTTGCTCTTTTGTACTCTTAGAGGCTCCGTAGACGTTTATGTGGGTCATGTATGTATGTTGGGGTGGTCATTGGATCGAGTTATATTTTGGGAACTCAAGTATGGTATAATGTATATAAGGAAAAATGAACTAGCAATGTTTATATATTTATATAATTGATCTCCCCCCCCATTTTACAAATGGTGATGCGATCCCTTTTTGGATTATGAATGAGTCAGGTAGGAAAGGTTTAATAGGCTTTCTCGACCGAGTTCACTCGGTTGAGCGCCGGTCGCGCTCCCCGAGGTTGGGGTGTGACACCTGCGCCCTCTGACCAAACCTCCCAACTCCGCTTTTACGATAAACCTTGCGCACGTGCAATCCCGCACATGTGGTCTCCCCACCGCAGGTGCGAAAATACCAGAAACTAGAAGTTTCAGCCATTTGCTTAAGTCCAAATCCAATGTGTTAAGCATCCTAAACACATCCGAGGCCCCCGGGACCCCAACCAAATATACCAACAAGTCCTAAAACATGTCAAACAATAACAAAAACACGAATCACCCTCCAATCCAGACTTAATGAACTTTAAACTTCAAATTTCTACAACAGATGCCGGAACCTATCAAACTACGTCCGATTGACCGCATATTTTGCACACAAGTGGTATTCAATATTACAGACCTACTCCAACTTCCGAAATCAGAATCCGAGCCCGATATCAAAAAGTCCACTACCGGTCAAAATCTCCAAAAATTCGACCTTCTCCAATTCAAGCCTAAATCAGCTACATACCTCAAATTTACAGTCCGGACACGCTCCTAGGTCTAAAGTCACCCAACGGAGCTAACAGAACCGAAGAAAGTCCATTCCGAAGTCGTCTTCACACAGTTCTGACTACAGTCAAAATCCTAAGACTTAAGCTTTCGTTATAGGGACTATGTGTCCCAAGACACTCCAAAATCAAAACCAAGACCTCCCGACAAGTAACATAAGAAGAAATAGATACGGGGAAAGTGGAAAATAGGGGATCGCGGCTGTTACTCTCAAAACGACCGTCCAGGTTGTTACATTTCCTTACGACCCACCCTTCCTCGGTTCGCTAATGATACTCCCAAAAACATTTTGTTTTGGACAAAAAATAAACAGAAGAAGAAATACATTCAGATCATAAATTTTCACACCATATATAGTTTCATTATTACCTTCAACCACTTACCACATTATTATTTCATTGCCTTTTTTGGCCATACATATGATTCTTTATTCATGACGCGGTGTTCGTATCTCCCATTCAACACTTTTATTTCTTTACATTCAAGGACCACTATCATAGACATCAACATATAGAATATTCCGAAAATCACAACTTTAGGTTCATTAGTAGGAAGGAGGTCTAGGTTACAAATCATTGTGTAATGTCTAAAAAGCACTATTTTCAAAGATGTGGTGGAGGTTTAATACCACAAAGTCTTTGTAGTCAATTTCATGTGCAATAAATACTACAAAGAGGAGTTGACTACAGTAGTACGGGTTAGGAAAAAATCGCATATTTGGAAGAAAATGTTGAATGCTAGACAGGAAGTGGAGCATGTGATTTGGTGGGAGATGAAGGCTGGAACCACTAATGTTTGTCATGAAAACTGGACAGGTCTAGGATCTTTATATCACATAGTGCTTCCAGATTTTTACATTAATGTGGAGTTACAAAAGGTGGTTGAACCGAGGCAAGAACATATTTGGAATGTGGAGTTGATCGTCCAATCATTTCCAGAAGACATTGTTGAGCCCATCAAGCTATAAGTACAATTTAAAGGAAGTGATAGATTATGGGATAGGCCTTGGTGGAAACCTACTGCTTCTAGCGGGTTTACTATGAGTAGTTTCTGACTTCTTGTAAGATAAATGGGCTGCCATTCAAGTTTTCTTTCTTTATCAGGAGGTTATGTAGATTCAAACTGGCTACAGATGACATTTGGAGAAGGCAAGGTTATATTTATATGTCCAGGTGTTGGTGTTGTACAACACCACAAGAGGAGTCTTATAATCATAGCTTCTTGATTGGAGTTACTGCAACTAAGGTGTGGATAACCTTTCTAAATGTTGTTGGGATCACTGTTCCATTGGTGCAGGTACATCAAGAGTTATTAGGGCATGGTGGAATGCTGCTTGTTGTCCAAAGCAGAAGCCTCTATATCCAGCAGCACTTGCAATCATCACCTATGAACTTTAAAAGATGATAAACACAAATAGGAATGAGGGTTCAATGTCAGTTCAAAGAGTCATTCATGAGATTAATAAGACATTGCACTTCTTGGAAAAAACTAGGTATAGATGGTTGTCTAGCATACCCTATCTTTGGTCGGATATGATCAAATTCTTTGAGGATTATAAGCATATTATTGTGACCAAAAGAGTAGCATGGAAATTCTCATACACTAGATGGTATAAGTGCAACACAGATAGAGCATCAAGAGGTAACCCATGCTCTAATTCTACAATTTTTTTGCGTGAGATATAGTGCAGGAGATTTGATGTAAGCTAAGGCACAATTACTGGAGGATACAAAAAACATTGTAGTTAAGTCTAGGGCAATCAAAGATGGCCTAGCTTTCTGTGTGGATAATTAGCTTCACCCTCTTATTTTGGAGACAAATTCACTTGTAATGAAGAGGATCATTGATGGAGAATGGGATCCCCATTGGTGCATTGTGGCTGAGGTTAAGAGAATGAAGGATATGAAGGAGAACTTCAATGTGATATTCCAGCATGTATTAAGGGAGGGTAACATCGTGACAAATATTTTAGCTAACCTTGTGTTTACTTTTGAAGGTACAATCTAGTTGCATACCTTCTCTGAACTGCCATGTGCAGGGAGGAGACTAATAAATCATGATAAGTCTTAGATTCCTAATCTTAGGGTTAGGATTGCAAAAAGGAAAGCTCCATATTAATGAGTATGTTTTCTTTGTTACTGTCTGTTCTTGCCTGTGGTTGCATCAGTTAGTTTCTCAATATACAGACATGGCACTTTCCTGTGGTATTAGCATGCTATCATACTCATTCTGGTGGTGCTCTTATGGTATATGGAAACATTAACACAAGGAGACAATGTATTTTTCATAAAAAAAGCTCATCAAGGTTTAAGGTCTACCTCTAGGTCATTATATGTCCTAAGTATGTTATACTGGAAGTGTGTATACTTAAGCTGGAATCCAATGGTTCTTCATATGCTGTGGTCTGCTATTGTCTATAGGTGCATTGTAATGATATTTTCCAGTGGTATTGGTGTGTTAACATGCCCAGTATAGAGGTGTTGTTCCAGTGCATATTAGTTGTTCTCAGTGCAGGAATGCTGCCTATATACGGGCTCCTACAGGAAGCTCTTAGATCACCCCTTGATCTAGAAGATAGGAGAAATCTTCATGTGTGTTTCTAGGTCAAATATGCAGCCTGTCATTGATATAGGGAAGCGAGGCATATCATGATTCATATTGTTAATCAGAGGTTGGATGATTATACTCATACGCATTGCAATTGCATACTATTTGGTTACTTGGTCATTCCCAGAAGTTGGTGGTGTTACATGGAGATTTACATTTGCCTTGTCCTTTGGAAAGCAAAACTTGGCGCCCGATGAGAGCACTGAAGGAGTTACATTAGGGTTTTGCACTTGGCTTGTGGATACCTTCAACACCTTATGTTGGTATTTGGCTATTCTATCTATTGTAATAATTAGATTACACAGTGTAGCTAGTTGTAGCTTTACATACTTTAGATTTGGTTTTGGATAAATTGTTAATATTGGATTCCTGTTTTTGGATTATTATATATATATTAGCCACTAGGTATCCAGCCTAGTGGTATATTAGTTAAAAACAAAGTCACATGCATGCAAAAGGTACCATAGACTTGCCCATAATGTAAATATCTACTAATGTAGGCTCACTCAATCTGAATCAATTAGGACTTCATATGGTTGTAATGTGGGCTAAGGGATGGGTAGGATATATTTAAGAAATAGTGGTTCACACTCGTAATTACTTTAACACATCACATAATAAACTTTAAGCGTAAATTCTTTAATCCAATTCAATTTTACAAACAAGACTATTCCCCAAAATTAATCCCCTTTTTATTCAATCACTGCTTTACTTTATACCCCACTAGCAAGAACAAGACACCAATTTATTTGTCTACATATTTCATTTCTTTCCTTTTTTTCTCGATTTTTTGCTTTTTTCAACTATTATTTTTCTTTCTTTTGCAATTTCCGCTAGTGGTGTATTCTTATAACATAAGTGCACCTTTATTCCTTCAATTGGTTAAACTCAAAATCCACCCCACACTTACTCCTTACTTCTTCTAGCACTCATTTCAAAGTTAAAGTGCATTTCAGAGGTAACAAGATCAAAATAATATTAATTAAGAACAAAAAGGGTAGCAACTCGTAATGTGGGTGCCAACTAAAATTCTATAGGCTCAAAAAGGTTAACTAGGGATAGTTTTTATTTTGTGATAATCACTAAAAATATCAATTAAGGTCTATAATTATTTTTCAAACCGAGCATCACCTAAAATTTTGCTTCGGCTCACATACCGGGCAAGTTCTATACCCAATTACACTAACATGGACTACACAAAATCTCACTCCATATGGCACATGATTCACTAAGGACGGTCTCATTCCGACTCTCAAACAATGCAAGTATTCACAACGCCGCATGATATTAAGTATTAAGCACAAAGTGAACAATAGTCAAGCAAACGAGACATAGGCGTCACAAAATATGTTATCCAATTTCATCAAGGCATCATGAACAATTTCAAAATATGGGGAAGATACTCCACATGCCAAAGCTTAAATATGCTACTATCAAACAAGTCAAGAGCTCCTAGGTTCATCAATCTGCCTCCTTTTATTTTCTAAAGTCCTAATCTAATCAAAAAATAAAAAATCTACTACCCGGTCCAAACTACAAGCCATGAAAAAGAACCGTTGCACAAAGAAAAACCAAGAGGTATTATTATATAACTAAAACTAACTGGAAACAAAAAGAAAATATTTCAAAAAACTTTATTGGACCTTAATCCCTCAAGAAAGTTGTTCACAAAATCCATCGTCGGGAAAAGTCCAAATTTTCTGCTTTTTATTCTTTTTCATTTATATTATATATATGTATATGTATATGTACAAGAAAGTTGTTCTCATAATCTATCGTCGAGAAAAGTCTAAATTTTCATTAACATGAAATAAATTCTTGTAATTAGCAAAAGAAAACTACCAATCAAATTAGAAGGCAAAAAATTAGATTATTATAATAGCAAAGAATTATACTAAAAATACAAATGGTTGTACCATAGAATTTTAGAAATTTTATATAAAAATATACATACATACATATACATATACATATATATATATATATATATATATATATAAGTGTTTAATAAATATATATATATATATATATTTAAATAAAAACTACTACAATAAGAAAGAATATTACAACTACTAGGAAATCGAAAATCATACAGACAATCTGCTCACCCCACACTTAAAATTGTGAAATGTCCTCAATGTACACTATAAATATCAAGAGGTTGAAAGAGACTCCATGGCAGGGGGTGCTGCATCTTCAATGGATACGGGTGATTCATCAGCGGTGCAGCTTTGGTCCTCGTTAGCAGTTACTCCCTATTCAACAGGTTTTGGTGAGCCCTACTCTATTCCGGGCCCGATGTCACTTGATGTTACACTTTGTGTCTTGAGGTATAGCCGGGGCCTTGTTGCCGACACTTTCATACTATTCTTCTGTTATATTTAGTGGCTCCGTAGACAGGTTGTGGGTGGTATATGATATTGGGAATTCAACTAGAAATGTTGATATTTAGCAAACATGTTTTTCATTATACCTATAAACTTGTAATACTTTGGAAATTATGAACGAAGTTGCTAATGGAATGAATGGGAGTTGTTAATAAAATATTTTAGTGTTTGATTAATGTAGTGCATCTCCTCTTTATTCATGGATAAGTTTGGGTAAAAGTAAATCTAATAGGGTTGCCCAGCTAGGTTCACTCGGTTGAGCGCCGGTCGCACTCCCCGAGTTTGGGGCGTGACACCAACCCGCCAGGTGAGCCAATTAACAAATAACCTATTTCAATGATATTTATTAAGAAAATAAATGATAATGTCATGCCCCAACCTCGGGAAGCACGACTGGCGATCAACAGAGTAAATCGGTCGAGCAAGCCTGTTAGATACTTTCTACCCAACTCACCTAAGATCAAGAAAAGACATGATTACATTAATTAGACAGTAGAAAGTTCATACATATAATACTTAATCGTTTCATTAGTTACTTCACTTATAAGTTCTCAAAATACACATATTCTTATAGTTTGAATAGAACAAGTGATCAAAACATAACATAACTTGTTTGACTTTTATAGCACCCATGTACAACCCTCATAGTGTCTACGGAGCCTCTAAAAGATACAAAAGAGTGTTATGATAGTGTCGACAACAAGGCCCCGGCTATACCTTGAGACGTGATAATAATATAACAAAAGATACAATATGTGACCCCGGGATGAAGTGGGGCTCACCGAGTCTGTTGGGAAGAGGATGTACCACTATCGCTGATCAACATTGCCTGTTAGGGAACCACCTGCATCCATTTAAAGATGCAATGCCCCCGAAAAAAAGGGACGTTAGTACCGTCGAATAATACTAGTATGTAAAACTAAACACCATCTCATTAGAATGAATAATAATACAAGGGGAACATCCAAGAATTTAATAAGAGCTTCAAATAATACTAAAATATCAAGTTAAGGATCACATAAGTTTTCAAGTCAATTTCCATGTTATTAGATTGGGTTCTTTTTAGTGTCGATATTCCATAATTCACAATACCACTGTATTCTTACACAGAATCCGATCACGACCCGATCGACTAGATCGTCTCATTTGAGACATCAACCATAACCATAATTTCAATTATCATTTCCAGCACAGTCACTACCATGTGTGCGGCATGACGTCCGATCACGGCCCGATCGGCTACGCCGTCTCACCCAAGACGTTACCTTTTTCAGTCAATCATCTCACATCATACTTATTTCATATCCTTTCGATTCATTGGCACTAATGGCCATAATTATAAAGTCATTCTTGGCACTTGGCCATATTTCATAATTCCAGTTCCCTTTTTCCATATTCAAATATCATTATCATTATCAACAACAATAAGGCTTCCCATTCAAGACATTATATTCACATATGAGCAATTCGGGAATCTTAGGCACATAGAGGCTTTTCATACAATTTGGCATAACAACCTTTATTTCGATCTTGACTTGAAGTCTTAACATTTCTAACACATATTCCATATTTTGAACACATCCTCAAATGGCAAGATGAAATGATGAATCATTTAGAATAAATATTGAACATACATCCTTCAACACACACATTAGGAATAGCCAATTCAACAATGATAAGGACTTACACCGATTACATGAACATCGTGGGATTCGATTCTAAGAAGAAGAGGGTTTAGCTAACATACCTCAATTGAGCTTCCTTTAAACTCTAAAACATTCCGGAATACTTAGCAACTTCAATCTATTTTAAAAATATAACAAATTGAACCAAAGATTAGGAGGATGATCATGGTTCTAGATCATTTGAGCATTTTATCAAACACTAGGTGTGCATTAAGGTTCTTAAAGCCATTTTGTGAAAGATTCCATCATTCCCCAACCCATTCTCTACCATTTTTCACTCACAACCTCCCCACATACTTCAAGAATACATGCATGCAAGACAACAACCCCTACACCCAATAATTGCCTTTCTAATTACCACATTTTTGTAAATTTTTGAAATTGAGACCTAGGACATAGATTCTTACCTTTAGGATGAAGACTTTCTTTGTTAATCCTCAATGATTGATCAAGCATTGATGGATACTAGGTTGAAGTTTACTCCCCCACGCTAAGAACTCTCTCTCACTATAAAAATATCAGATTTTCTAAAAATATGGTCCTTTACGTAGATATATCGAAGTAGGGTCAGGTTATAAAAAAACCCAAAAATGGGGCACCGGAATAGGGTATGCAGTCGCATATGCAACCGCATAATGGTTATGCGGTCCGCATATCGGCCGCATAACCAAAAACTGTAAAGAAACTGCCTGGGTCTGCGGTCACTATGCGTCCCGCAGACCTGTTCCGCGGTCGCATAATGCGCCACAGAATCTCTCTCCGCAAAACTCCAAGGGTGATTGTGCGACAAAAGTGCGGCCCGCAAAATGGTTGTGAGGTCACATAGCTGGGCGCGAAATTAACATAAAAATAGCCCAAACATCTGCCTCACTCTACGGCTATTCTGCGACCCACAGAGTAATTATGCGGTCATATAAAGGGTCGCATAAATGCCTATTTCTGCCAAATATTTTCCTTCAACTCCCCAACACACAGTTCAATCCAAAATGTCCGAACCGCGGCGAGCAAGATCGCCGCGAAGAATTTCTACTATTATTAACCTCTAGGCCTACCTTGGCATCACAGAACCCTAGTTTTTAGGAAAACTTTCAGTGGGCCTTACAGATAATAAAACTGTTTTTATACAAGAATTACCAAGGAATGGTAGCACAAATCATGAGCTTCTAAGATTAGAATTTACAATGCCGGTATGAAATAAATACATCATCTGTCGCAAATGTACATAAGGAAATTTTTATAATCTAAGGCTACCATTAACAAAAGGTAACTACAATCGGAATGCGGGTGCATCTTCAAATCCAACTCCCATCGATCACAACAACATCAACATCCAATATATGCACGCAAGGTGCAGAAGTGTAGTATGAGTACAACCGACCATATTTACTCAATAAGTAACAAACATAACCTTAGGTTGAAAATAGTGATGAGTTGGGACATAGGTCGGGGTCTAACACCAATAGCGAACAATAGTTCATAACAACTTAATGGAAGTAATAAAAGAAGTAGCTATGAGATTAAATGCTCATCTCGTTCACAGTTCCAGAAAATAGGTCTATTTTCTAGTATATCAGTGAAAACCCAAATCTTTTATCGAAATCGCCAAAATATAAGTATGTTTTGTAAAATTGTTGTTTTTCCCAAAAGAACTTTTCAACAACAGATAAGATGTTTCATTATCAAATGGCATGAGAAAAATACATCTTTATGCCTACATGTCAATGAGTATGTGAAGTCATGAATGACGCAGTATCGCACATCATGAGGAAAATGCATCTCTATGATTCTCAGTCACTCAGTCCTCCCAGTCACTCAATACTCCCAATCACCCGGCACTCGCACTCAGCACTCACATTCAGTAGGTCCCTGCACTCACTGGGGGTGTGTACAGACTCCGGAGGGGCTCCTTCAGCCCAAGTGCTATAACAAGCCAATCAGGGCATAAATCAATAAAATATGGTGCGGCGTGCAGCTCGATACCATAAAAATCGCCACCATCAGGCCCTCGGCCTCACTCAGTCATCAATCTCTCCCGTCTCTTGGGCTCATAATGTCATGAAATCAGCCCAAAAATGATGATGTGATGTATCAATAAATGGTGACAGAGGTTAAGATATGATATGCAAATGAATGCGTATGACTGAGTATGTAATTGTAGTGTAAGTAAATAATTCAACAACAGCAATGACCTCGGTGGGTCCCAACATCATAAGAATATATCCTAGACATGGTTTCTAACATGGATCACAGTTCAATAGATCTAGTTCATAGAGATTTCATGGTTACAAATAAGATCAGGTAACTGCAAAGTACCACAAATATTACAGTCACATCTCACATGGTGCATGCCCAAACGCCAGTCACCTAGCATGTGCGTCACCTCAACACAAAATACATAACATGTAAAATCAGGGTTCATACCCTTAGCTCCAAGTTTAGAAGTGTTACTTACCTCGAACAAGCCAGATCTAATACTGAGCAGGCCAAGCGATGCTCCAAAAATGCCATCCAGTATGTACCAACCCCGGATGGCTCGAAACTAGCCAAAATCAACTCAAATACATCAATGAATGCCTAAGGAAACAATTTCGAATGATAAAGGCCGAATCTTTAATCAGAAGCCCAAAATCGACCCAAAAGCCCAACCCATGCCCGTACCTCGTAACCCAATAAAGTTTAAAATATTCGACAACCCATTCAATTATGGGTCCAACCATACTAGTTTCACTCAAATCCGACTCCGAATCGACATTCAAAACACAATATTCTCTTTATGAAGTTTTAGACAAAACCCCATTTTCTCTTTAAATTTCATCAAACAATTGCCAAAAATGAAGATGGATTCATGAAATAAAATCAAAACCAAGTGTAGAATACCTACCCCAATCCTTGTGATGAAAATAGCTTCAAACGTTGCCTCAATCCGAGTCCCAAATCTCAAAATATGATAAAAGAACCAAACCTCAATTGTTTTATAGCTTCTGCCCAACAGTTTTCGCATATGCGGTCCCAAAGTCGCATCTGCGACCACCGCTTCTACAGTAAATACATCGCACCTGCGAGAATTCACTGAAGACCAGCCCATCGCACCTGCAGAATTTCTTCACATCTGCGCACACGCAGGTGCGATGACCACGTGCGCTTCTGCGCCCCACGACACTTCTGCGGCTGAAACCTCGCATTTGCGCGCACGCAGGTGCAATACCAAACTCCGCTTTTGCGGTCTTCCTCACCAAGATCTCCCTCGCTTCTGCGATCAATTGTCCGCATCTTCATCTATTTTTCCGTAGATGCGGAAGCACCAAAACCAACATACCTTCAGCAATGTAGCATGAAACAAAAATGATCCGAACCTCGTCCGAAACTCACTCGGGCCACTCAGGACCCCGTCCAAATATGCCAACAAGTCCCATGACACAACACGAAGCTACTCGAGGCTTCAAATCACACATAGCAATATCGAAACAATGAATTGCACCTCCTATCGACTTGAATGAACTTTGAACTATCAACTTCTGAAACATGCGTCGAAACACATCAAATCAACTCGGAATGGACTCAAATTTTGCACACAAGTCCCAAATGACATAACAAAGCTATTCCAATTCCTAGAACCATAATCCAAATCTGATATCATCAAAGTCATCTCCCGGTCAATCTTATGAACTTTTCAAACCTTCAAATTTCCCACTTTCGCCAATTAGTGCAGAATCGTTCTAGAAATATCCAAATGCAAATCTGGGCATACGCCTGAGTCAAAAATCACCATTCGAACCTAAAGAAGCAATCAAAACTCCATTTCAGGGTTAAATTCACAGAAGTCAAACTTGGTCAACTCTTCCAACTTACAGCTTAAACATCATACGGAGCTACTCATGCCCCAAACATTAGAGTGAAGTGCAAATGCTCGAAACGACTAGTCGGGTCATTACATTTACATTTTCCCCCACTTAAACAAATGTTCTTCCTCGAACGGGTCTAGAGTCATACCTAAAATGCCTAAAAGATGAGGATATCTGCTCCACATATCATGCTCAGTCTCCCAAGTCACGTCCTAAATCGTTCGACCTCTCCATTGAACATTCAATGATGCGATATCTTTCGACCTTAGCTTCTGAATCTGCCTGTCCAAAATGACCATCGACTCTTCTTTACAAGCCAAATTCTCATCCAACTAATCATTGTACATTTCCTATAATACTTCCAGAGCATGAAGACATGAATCACCGGTTGAACTCCCAACAAGCCGGGTGGTAAAGCAAGTCTGTAAGATACCCCACCAACCCTCTTTAATACCTCAGATGGACTGATATACCGAGGACTCAACTTTCCCTTTCTCCCAAACTTCTTCACGCCCTTTATAGGAGAAACTCTTAGAAGATCCTTCTCACCCTCCATGAAAGCCGCATCACGAACCTTCCTATCAACATAATATTTTGCATGGACTGTGTTGTACGAAGTAGCTATTGAATCAATTTAACTTTTACCATAGCGTCATGGAACGAACTAGTGCCTTAGAACCCAGTCGCAAACGCAGAGAAAAACCTTCCTAATCTATGCCGATCGTGTTCCATGCCATGCGAAGGCGAAGAACATCGCGTGTCTCGGCTTTTTTCTCCTTCCTTATACGCGAACATGTTCCCACGAATGTGTCCGCGTTGCACAAGCTCTTCAAACTGTACAATCGCATCCCTGACTTTGCTAACGTGAAGAGTAAAACTCCATCAGTCTCTAAGGACTCTACTTGATCGCGGGAAAACCTTTGCGAACGCATAGAAGGAAACAAAAATAGAAAAACTAGTAGTCCTATTTGAAGAACAAATGGTCCGAACTCAATTTGAAAAATGCCTAGAGCCTCCGAGATCCTGTCCAAACATACCAACAAGTTGTAAAATATGATATGAACTCACTCGAAGACTCAAATCACATAAAATATCACTAAGCCCATGAATCGCACGTTGATTAAAGCCAAATAAACTTATGAACTTCTAAAACTAATGCTGAAACCTACCAAACCAACCCCAATTGACCTTAATTATTGCACACAATGACACAACAGACCTATTCCAACTTTCGGGACAGAAATCCGGACCCGATATCAATAAGGTCAATTCCTGGTCAAAGTTCTCAACCTTCCAAACCTTCAACTTTCTAACTTTTTGTTACACCCCATATTTTTCGTACGTGAAAGTACGCCATAAATAAATTGATGAAAGCTCGAAAATGAGATGTTACATCCCATATTTTTGTACGTTAAGGTTTCGCCGTAAGTTAATCTACATAAGTCCGGGAATGAGATTATTTTGAGATTTTAAGCATTATGCTATTTCGAACAAGTGATGAGTAAATTCGTGAAGGAGAAAGGGTAAGCAAACCAAAGAAAATGAGTTTCGTCGAAGATTGGCGATTTGGGATAAAATACGGTCCAAGCCATAATACCTCGTATTTATGGATTAGTGTCATACAAGGTACCACATGATCATTATAGTAAGGTGTATAAAGTATGTTAAAAATGTATAATATTTTAAGTAATTTGAGATAATTTTAAATTATGTGAGAATTGGTTAATTATTGATTAGTGGGAGACTAACAAGTTAACAAATCAAGTGGACAATTTGGTGGATAGGGTTGTAACGTGGCAGCCCACTATTCAACTTAATGAATCTTAAATTGAATTACAAAGTGTCACATTTTAAGAGATTCAGTGGCTAAAGTAAGCTTATTAGGTGGGCCCCACGTCATTTCTAACCAAAAGTTATCTCTAACTTAAAATAGATATATATTAACGTGAGATTTTCATTACTATGTTCAACAATATTAGAAATTCAACAAGATTCTCAACAATTTCATATAAAGCTTAGTAACGTGACATTTTTTTATTCAACAAGAATTCCATCAAGAATTAAAGAATTCAAGCTCATAGCAACGTGATATTTTTTTGGCAATTCTAAAGAAGCCCGGTATAATGCTTCTCAAAAATATCATACGGATATTTTCGTACTCCGATCTTGCCGTCACGCATTTTGTCACAATTGCTGTGTGCTAGAAAGGTTGTCCAGAGAACCGATTCAGGTAAGTTAAGGCTAAGCCCTTCCTTCATTTTGGCATGATCTTGTAATTACATGTATTTGATAACGAGGCATAAAGAGAAGTTCATACTCCCGAATTTATATACATTATCCTAGTCTCATAAATTACAGTATTCTCCTTATCGGGAGTATACTCCTTACTCATATTTAATTACAGTATTCTCCTTACTCATATTTAATTGAGTATTGGCTTCTTCCAGTCAAGAGAGCAGAGATCCTATATATACATTATTATAGTATTTTCATAACCATCGAGATATAATCGATGGGAAGGCCCCTATTGGGCATCCTCTGATAAGATGGTAAGCTATATACATAGCCTACTATGGACGAGCGCCTATGAGCGAGCCCAGTTGGCCGAGATATAGAGCCTAGTATGGCCGAGCACCTATGAACGAGCCTACTACGGTAGAGAAGTTATATATATACCGAGCCTTATAAGGCCGGACAACTATTGTACTTGTCACACCTCCTTTTTCCCGGGAGGATAGGGTATAGGGGAGTTTTTTCAATTTAAGTGACATTAATCGAAATGAGATTATTTTATTTATTCAGAGTCTCCACTTGGAATAATTTATGGTGTCCCAAGTCATCAATTTATTTTAGAATCCCAAATCGAGGAAAATTAACTCTTATTTATGGTCTGCGAACACAGAAGACCGGGTAAGGAATTCTGTTAACCCGAGAGAAGGTGTGAGGCACTCCTGAGTTCCGTGGTTTTAGCACGGTCGCTCAACTATTAATAATTGGCCTAGTTATCTGATTTAATACATGTTTTAAACCTATATGTGCATTTTTATTCCTTTTACCGCTTTTATTACATTACTGCATTTTAAACTTTTATGGAATTAATATGAGACGAGTTACGTTGTCGTACACTCGTTGTTTATACACATCGCAAATCGTGTCACGTGAAACGCACCCGCAATCTACAACGTGTTTAATTTTATTTATTATTGTTTGAAGTTGTGGTCGAGTCACGTGAAACGCACACTCGAATTGGGGATTACGTATCATGACTATGCCACGGGAACCGTACCCATAGTCACGATAATTTTTTATTAATCGCGCCTAAATCAAGCTATGATGTTCGAATATTATTCAATTACTAATTTTGACATTATTGTAAGGTCATGAGGCAAGTATATTGTTATGGAGGAAATGAAGTAAATTAATTATGGAAAAAGTTGGCTAGCTTGTGAATGTTTATTTGTTTTTGGTCATGTGCAACAATTAGCCTATAAATACGCTAGGGAAGTCCAATTAAAGTCTTACACCAATCATGGCCCAACCTAATCTCTTATAATTTTACTGCTAACTAAAATTTGAAACTAGACTAAATTTATGGTAGGAATAGATAGATACGGGCAGAACCAATTTAGTCACTAAGATAGGAGATCAAAATGAAATTAAAGCATGCTAAAATGGAAAGCCATTACTTCATTGAATAAACAAGAAAAGTAACGAATTAATACATATTTATCAATAAAATTAACTATATGAACTACCAAAAAGGACAATAAATTAATCTTAACAAATACTCAACATGAGAACAAATTAATCTTAGCACACTCAGATGCGAACTCGACCATATCATACTCAAAGTTGAATTAAAACAGAGTGACCCAGAACATTAATGAAAAAACAAAATAGAAAGAGAAGTGAACCTTTGTATTGATAATTGTGGATTTAAATTACAACCACTCAATGATCGGATAGCTCTCAACTGGACCCTTTGGACCACGAAAAACTCGAGCGGAAAATCTCAACTTGCAACCTCAATCGACCTTGCAAAACTCACGATTTAGTGGCTATTTTTGGGGTTTTTTTTTTGGGTTAATGATGGTTCAAAAGTGGTCAAGAGATGGTGGCTTTGGGGTGGTGAAGCTACTGCTTTTCTTTTTTTTTTTGGAAAGAAAGACGAAGAAAGAATGACGAGAATAGAATTTTCCTTAGCGTTGAACAAGCAAAAATATTTGTCTCCAAATCCCTCCTCCCTATTTTTTTCACCTTCTCCCCTTTTTTCCCTCACATTTCTCTTCTATTTATAGAAATAATTTCGAAATTTTCAGATTAATTTTTAATTTTTATTTTTTCTCTTCCCATTTTCTTATTTTTTTAAAAAATAATTCCCCACTTTCCTTTACTTTTATTTTTTAATTTTTTATTTTACTTTTATTATATTTAAATTCCCACTTTTATACTTTTATTTTTTTTATTTTCCACTTATTTTACTTTTTTTTTTTAAAAACAATTTCCACTTACTTTACTTTTATTAAAAACAAAAAATCAGATACTCTTACTTTTATTTTTTAATTCCAACTTTATTTTACTTTTCATTTTTTTAAATTTCCACATTCTTTTACTTTTATTTTTTTAAATTTTCCACTTTCTTTTAGTTTTTCTATTAAACAATTTCTACCTACTTTTACTTTACTTTTTAATTTTATATTTCTACTTTTCCTATTTTATTAATTCCCATCCGAATTTTTTTTTAAAAAAATTAATTTTTATTTATTTTCGGTTTTTAATTTATTTTATTTAAAAATAAAGATAAAAATAAAAATAAAAATAAAAATAATACTAATAGTAATAATTGAACTTATAAATTATTATTAATTTTTTTCCTATATATATAAAAGTGTAACAAAGCTAAAAAAGATATATTAAATTTCTGAAAATATTTACATAGTAGAAGGTGATAAAAATTCAAATATAGTCAAAAATTAGGTGCTCACAGTACTTACTATATTAAGAGAGTTGAGTCAGTATCAGCAGGTAGGCATATCTTCAGATTATCTTTGACTCCCAGTTACTTTCAGTTGTTATATTATCAGTTCAGTTTCAGCTTTCAGTATATTGCCTTACATACTCGGTATATTATTTTGTACTGACGTCCCTTTTTTGGGGGCGCTGCATTTCATACGTGCAGGTTCACACAGACAGACGGGTAGACCTCCTCATTAGGTGTTGCCCGAGTTTAGCTTGATTGTTAAGCTCCATGCCCTTCGGAGTTGCTGGGTCTAAAGCTTTATGTACAACTTGTGTATATATGTATATATGTTATGAGTAGGTCGGGGACCTGTTCCAATCACAATACATCCATCAGTAGAGGCTTTTAGATATATTCTGTCAGTTAATGCAGTATATTTGGCTTGTAATCCTTTTATGTATATTTTGTTGGTTTGCCAGTAGTAGTAGTTATGGCGGCCTTGTCGGCCCAGTTTTATATTGATGTTTAGTCAGCATTCGCAATTGTCTTGCAATGTGGCCATGGCCAAAGTATGACATTATATGTTCAGAATCCCTTAGTCGCAAGTTGGTACACAAGGATAGGTGAGGCACCGGGTAACGATCTCTCCCCCCAGGTTCGGGGCGTGACAAAAGTGGTATCAGAGCAGTTCTGTCCTAGGGAGTCTATAAGCCGCGTCTAGTAGAGTCTTGTTTATGGGTGTATTGTGCACCACACTTATAAGCAGAAGATTACAGGGCATTTAGGACTGTCACTCTTTCTTCTTACTCTAGATCGTGTGGTAGAGCTCAGTTGTAAGAACTCAATTTGCTAAACTCTATCTTATCCATAATATGATGATGCCTACATCTAGAATGACAACTGGTAAGAGATTGAATGTGGCTATAGAAGAGTTGAGTTAGAGGAACTCGATTTTTCATGATGCTTATGGTGAGTAAATGTAAGGTCTTCAGTAGATCATGTGTGTACTAAGATGTGTAAGCTTCTTGATAAGGATCCCTAAGGCAAGAATGCTTATCCACTCTTATGGTAAAAGGAATAAGAGAATCAGAAGGTAGACACAAGTTCCAGCAAGTAAAACAAGCAAGGTGAAGAAGGGTACGAGGTACCAAGTTAATAAATATTAATAGTATTTACAATTCAAGCAGAGAAATATAAGCATTTTGAGTTACCTTCAACAGTAACAGAGGTATGTACAATTGACCACACCCATCTTATTTATGCTGTATGGGGCTAACGGAAGTAGTATAAGAGAAGGACGTATATCAGGATTCAGCTGGGGTTGGAGTAACCCAGAATGGTGAATGGATTGTTTGTGTTAATTGACATTTCCGAAGGATATTGCAAATGTGGTAATAGATCTCCTTGTGAGACACCCAGATGGTGCATTCTAAAATAGTACAGCTAGATATGAGTATTACAAAGATAGGCACTGAAAGCCTTGAAGGGATAAATATTACCTTATTATGGCTCCCGTCCCTAGTAGGGAGAGAATGTTAGGCAATTTCAAGAACTAGTGGATGGAGCAAGGGGAGCTAAAAACAAAAGAATGTCTTGTTGAAATTTTCAGAATAAAGTGATAGAAAGAAATGTTAGCAGGGAACAAAAGAAGAGAGTTAATGAAGCATTATGAGTAAGATGGGATACATGGATGACAACGGAAGATTAAAAAAAAAGAAATGAATGACAGTATTACAGAGTCTATAGTCAAGTGAAGGAAAAGGCGAGAGATGACTGGCCTTGAGACAACAAATGAGTATAGGCCATAAAGTCATATCCTCATTTTGAGAAATAAGCTCGTGACTCCAACACGACTACCAGAAGGAAAAGTTAGACTCCAAAGTAATAGAAATTAGTATGGGCCGGTGAACAAGATAAACTAAACATGAATTAGGGACTAAGTAATTTGATAATAGTCGGTATCGTGAGAATTTCAGATTTCGTTCCGGCGATAATAGAATGGACAATAGAATAAGATTCATGAGAAATTCAGAGAATGGTTTTTCAGGAAGACGCTTCCCTAAAGCAAGCAATGTGAGCAACGTTAAGCTTAATGGAATGTATATGCCAGTTATACTAAGTGTCACCATCGCGAGTAAGGAATTTTGTTATCATTGGTACAAAAGGATTACCACAAGGCGAGTAAGGGTTATCAATGATGTGAAAAGACGCCAAAGATGAAAAGGTAAAAAATCTATAGGTAGATCATCATGGCTCCAACTATTAGTACTCCCCTAAAAAGGGGGAATATGGAGTAATATGGCATTAAGTCAGAATTAAGTTGTTCTAGTAATTATGGAATAGTAAAGGAAGAATGCGATAAAAATGAGAAAGGAATGAGATTGCACTTATCCAAATCCTACATATATGCTACGATTCCAGAATATTATGCAAGCACGACGTCAAGGAAAGGAAGTAAAAGTTCCTGCCCGGAATGTTATTGATAAATAAGGAGCCAGTGCGAAAGGTAAGTTAGATAAAGAAAATAACCTAAAAAAGATTATGCAGAATATTGATATGAGAATGGGCCAACGAGTAGTTGATAGTTGATTCAGGAAGAACCTAGTTATGGCTAGATAGGAGGTTGTAGGCGAATCAGCAGATCGTGCAAGATAAATATAGTAAAACGTAATATACTGAATTCAGCCTCGCAGTAATGTCATTGTAGTATTTGAGATATATTCAGATAGGAGTCGGGATAGTTAAAGGTACCGTATGAATGTTACGGTAATAAAAGATAGTGCCACTCGGAAGACAGTCAAAATATCAGTTCAGGAGCAATCCTACAAGCACAGGGGCATGAAGGTAAGTAATTAAGGATAATTATAGGCAAGGAAGGACATCAAAAGGTCCGTAATAAGCACACAAATTTACAAGAGTTAGAAGGTCCTCCCTAAAGTACTACAATGAAAGACTAGCTGAGGGAGTAAGGAAGAAGGCTTCAACCTAAGCTCAGTGACCCAAAGAGGGAATGGTTTTATAATAACAAGTCTCACAACAACGTTGTATGCGCTCCCTAAGAAAGTGGCACCTACCATGGCTAATGGACGGGAAGTAAAAAAAAAACATCAGAAGTGATATTCAAGATCATATGAGTTGTATGGAAATCCAATATGTATGGTCACTAAGATAAGTTAAGTATGCACGCAACAAGTCGCAGAACGACTAGGAAAAGTAATTTCTTGCGTTTAAAGAAAGCAGAGAAGGAACAAAAGGAATTATTCGATCAATGATCCAGAGTTGGTTACGTTATGAACGCACTTAAGAGTTTGTAGTATTGTCCATGCAGCATATATGTTTACAATCATACAGTCATAGAAGGTCCCGGTATAAGTTAGAAGGAAGAATTGAATTGTTAAAGGATTGTATCATGGATATTCCATAGCGCCCATGAAAGGCTAAAAGTAATAACTAACACCATGAGCCATAGATAGGAAGATAGCATAAGCCTACATAAAGGTTGATCAGAGGGAAGAGGAAACTAAAGAGTTACATCGACTAAGTAAATCAGGAGTTTGATTATTGAACCCAGAAAATTATGGATATAGTGATTGAGAACATTGCAGGATCACTCTTAATATCAGAGTTATAAGAGAGAGAGAGAGACAGAGAGAGTACAATAGCCATATTATTTAATGTCTCTATGATAAAGCCAGTTAGAAGAGTACCAACCTCATAAGAAATCAGTATGAAGCTCCCACCGAATTGTGTATGGACCAGAGATGCAAGTATTATAATAAAGCTTCAAGTTGTGGATGTGAATCATACCTATGTGAAAGGGAGATTTTGAAAGAAATAAAAGATGTGATGCGAGGTTTTAAGGTAAGTAAGGTAAAGGGAATAACATACGAGATACTCAAATTCAGAAGGTTGTGAACAGTCCATACTTCGGATAGAAGGCTGGAAGCGCTAAGATTCAGTATTGATAGAGGCGTCGTCAATGGCATATCTTCCAACCTATGGTTTCTAGGTACTGAGAGGTATAGTTAAGAGAGTAAAGAAGAGTTAGAGACAATGTGATATCTCGCTTGATGTTCTAGAACAACATAAGGAAATCTATGGTGAAAGCAAGTTGAAGGGAGGTTATAAGTAATATAAATAGATATATGTAGGTCACAAGCTAATGTATGGTTGAGCGACAAGGTTTTATAAAGACAGGAGTAAGGATAAGAAAAGGCAAGTAAGAAGGTGACGAAAATGGATAAGTCCTCGGGGTTAAGCCCATGAAAACAAGAGAGCTGATGGTTTGTCTAAGTTATAGAAAGTTCTGTATAGCCGGAATGAACTCAAAGGAGTCTAAGACTAGTAGCATTTAGAAGAGATGGAATGTTGCCCTGGTAGTAGAATGAAGGTGTAATTGTCATAGATGAAGGATGACGTTTGGACCTTCGATTGAGTAATAATTTCATGAATTGTACATGATTAAAATGCCCACATAAATCACGTCGGGATGCTATGAAATACGATTATGGATTGTAGATTAATATTGAGGTGAATCAACAATGGATGGACAAAAGTCACAAACTATGAGATGAGATTAGGCCATCATTCTTAAGATGAACAGTAATGAGGAAGCATTAAAGGACTTAGAGTAGACCTCAGCAATGATAAATCGAAGTAAGAGTTATGGTATAGTATACCCTATCTAGATGCAGCAAAGTCATACGAATAGATAACTGGGTCTATGAAATAAGATATTGCAACATTCGTAGGACGGATGTTCCAAAGGGGGGAATGATGTTACACCCGATATTCTTCGTACGTGAATGGACGCCATAAATAAATTGATGAAAGATCGAAAATGAGATGTTACATCCCGTATTTTGTACGTTAAAGTTTCGTCGAAGTTTGGCGATTTGGGATAAAATACGGTCCAATCCATAATACCCCGTATTTATGGACTAGCGCAATACAAGGTACCACATGACCATTATAGTAAGGTGTATAAAGTGTGTTAAAAGTGAGTAGTATTTTTAGTAATTTGAGATAATTTTTAATTATGTGGACAATTAGTTAATTATTGATTAGTGGGAGATTAACAACTTAATAAATCCGATGGACAATTTGGTGGATAAGGTTGTAACGTGGCAGCCCACTATTCAACTTAATGACTCTTAAATTGAATTGTAAGGTGTCACATTTTAAGAAATTTGGTGGCTAAAGTCAGCTTATTAGGTGGGGCCCACATCAATTCTAATAAAAAGTTATCTCTAACTTAAAAGAGATACATATTAACGTGAGATTTTCATTAGTATCTTCAACAATATTAGACATTCAACAAGATTCTCAACAATTTCATATGAAGCTTAGTAACGTGACATTTTTTGATTCAACACGAATTCAATAAAGATTCAAGAATTCAAGCTCATAGCAACATGACATTTTTTGGCAATTCTAAAGAAGCCCGGTATAATCTTTCTCAAGAATATCATACGGATTTTTCCCTACTCCGATCATGCCGTCACTAATTTTGTCACAATTGTCGTGTGCTAGAAGAGTTGTCCAGAGAACCGGTTCAAGTGTATTAAGGCTAATCCCTTCCTTCATTTTGGCATGATCTCGTAATTACACGTGTTTGATAACGAGGCATAAAGAGAAGTTCATACTACCGAATTTATATACATTATCCTAGTCTCATAAATTACAGTATTCTCCTTATCGGGACTTCATATTTAATTGAGTATTGTCTACTTCCAGTCAAGAGAGCAGAGAGCCTATATATACATTATTATAGTATTTTCATTACCATCGAGCTATAATTGATGGGCAGGCCCCTATTGGGAAACCTCTGATCACATGGTATGCTATATACCGAGCCTACTGTGGTCGAGCGCCTATGAGCGAGCCTAGTTGACCGAGATACAGAGCCTAGTATGGCCGGGCGTGTAATGACCCAACCAGTCATTTTAACTTTTAGAACCCCGTTCCCTAAAATAAAACTTTCCGTAGGTGCTTGTAATGATTTATGACTTGCGAGAATGGTTGGTTCGTGATTTGGAAGTGTTTGAGGTGAAACCGGAACACTTGGTTCCTTAAGTTGGCCTTAATGTGCTAAGTTTGACTTTGGTCAACATTTTTAGACTTAGGAGCATGATCGGAATTTTATTTGAAAGTCCGTAGTGAAATTAGGCTTGAAATGGCTAAAATAGGAATTTAAAGTTTGAAAGTTTGACCGGGGAGTTGACTTTTTGATACCGGAGTCGGAATCCGACATTAAATGTAGAAGCTGAAAACTCTTAGTTTTATTAAGCTTGAATTGGGGTATGATTCATGGTTTTAGCATTGTTTGATGTGATTTAGAGGTTCGACTAAGTTCGTATGATATTTTAGGACTTGTTGGTATATTTAGTTGAGGTCTCGAGGGCCTCGGGTGAGTTTCAGATGGTTAATGGATCAAAAGTTGGACTTAAAAAGCTGCTGCAATTTTCTCTTCTGCTGCATATTCTGGGCTGTGATCGAGCCTCAGATCGAGCCCCAGATATCGAGCCTCAGATCGAGCCCCAGATATTGAGCCCACGATCGAGGCCTGAGTCGAAGCCAGGGACGAGGCTCAGTATCGAATCCTCGATCGAAGACAAGGCTCGAGGGCATGATCGAAGGTAAGGCTCGAGGGCTAGGATCGAGACCCATGCTCGATGCCCTGATCGAAGGCTCAAGCTCGATGCCATGATTGAGGCTATGATCGAAGGCCCAACCTCGATGCCCTGATCGAGGCCGTGACCGAGGTCCAGGCTCGATCCTATGATCGAAGCCCCGATCGAGGCCCAGTTCGAGGACCAGTTCCGAAGGCTGCTGGGCAGTTTTATAAAAAGAGGGCATTCGTCCCATTTTCCATTTTTGACGAACTTAAGCTTTAGCAGAGATGACGTTTGGCAGATTTTCAAGGGAAAAACATTGGGGTAAGTGATTCTAACTCAGATTTGGTCTACATATACAAGTATATCATTGTTTTCACCATAAATTAGTTTTTTGAGATTGAAATTTGGAAAAAGTTTAGAAATCTCATAGAAATGAAAATTTGAGATTTCGGTATCGATTCGGAGTCGGGTTTGAATGAAACTGGTATGGTTGGACTCGTAATTGAATGGGTTGTCGGATTTCATAACTTTCGCTGGATTCCGAGATGTGGGCCCCGCGGGCGAATGTTTAATTAATTTCAGGATTTTAATTAAAAATGTAGTATTTCCTTATAGAATTTATTTCCTATAATTTTTAGTGATTGTATCGAATTATTTTGGCTAGATTCGAGCCAGACAGAGTTGGATAATCGTGGAAAAGGCAAAATTATGGATTAAATTGGAGCAAGACGAGGTAAGTCTCTTGTCTAATCTTGTGAGGGGGAAATTACCTCATAAGTGATTAAAATTAAATAATTGTTGCTAATTGTGGGGGGCCCATGTACGCACGAGGTGACGAGAGTCCCTGCGTAGCTACTATTAATGCTAAAGTCCGGGTAGTTTAGGACTCAAAGCATGCCTTACTTGTGTAAATTGTATTCTTTGATTTATTTATATTAATTGATATCTATATGAATATATTGTGAATTATTAGATAAAGATATTAAAGGATGGAAATCTCATAGGCTTTATTGTCTATTTAAATCAATAAATTGTTAAAAGAAATTGTTCTCCTCCCAAATTCATCTCATAATTAATATACTCTCCTTCCGGAGGCACATAAGAAAATGTCCTCCTTTCTTGTGGAGCGGGCCGAATGCCTTGGCAGGATAGATGCATCTATGGATCGCGCCGCACGTCCCTCGGCAGTGTAAACGACACTCTGGATCGGGCCGTACATCCTCGGCAGAAATCATGCTTAATAATAATAATTACACGATACTTTAATAAATTATTTCAGCTCGTGAAGCTAGTTAATAAATTGGAAAATCCTTGGAATTTAATAAATTATTATTCTTGCTTGTGAAGGAATTAATTGTTACTCCTGTAAATGAGATTTAATTGATAAATTGGAAATTATTTGAGTTGAAGGACTTTAATTAATATATTGAGAATTGTTACATTTGAATGAATTTGATTATTTCCGCTGATTAAATAAATTATTTGTAAATTCTGTAAATCATGCTGATTTAAATATCTTAGTTTTATTTTAATTATTATTGACCTATAGTGAGTGTCAAAGTCGGCCATCTCGTCTCTACCACTTTGAGACTAGGCTTGATACTTACTGGGTACACGTTGTTTACGTACTCATACTACACTTGCTGCACTTTTTGTGCAGGATATGAGACAGGTACTAGTGGAGGACCTATCATCACATACCCACGTCATCCCGAGGCATAGTGGTGAGCTGCCTTTCTGAGCCGTTCTGCAGCTACCAGTGTCTCTTCTGATATTTATATTCTGTCTATTTTATTTCAGACAGTATTTGGAGTTTTGTATAATCTACTAGATGCTTATGCACATGTGACACCGGGTCTTGGCACACACATTAGTAGAAATTGGTATTTTATTATCTTCTTGGAATAAAAGTTTAACCAATGTATATTTGACTTATTAGTTGGCTTGCCTAGCTGTAGTGTTGGGCGCCATCACGACCTATAGGTGAAAGTGGGTCGTGACAACATGGTATCAGAGCACTAGGTTCACGTAGGTCTCACAAGTTATGAGCTGACCTAATAGAGTCTTGCGGATCGGTACGGAGACGTCTGTACTTATCTTCGAGAGGCTATATGGTGTTAGGAAACTACCTTTCTTCATATTCCATCGTGCAATTGATGTAGTACTAAATATCCTTCTCTTATTCTCTCACATATGGTGAGAACACGCTCTAATGAGATTTCAGACCAGGAAAGAGCTACTCCCCCAGTTGCTAGAGGCCGAGGCCGAGGGAGGGCTCCAGCTCGTGGTAGAGGGCGAGGACGTCCCAGGACTATTCCGGTTATGCCGCCAGTGAATCCAGCAGAAAATCCCATTATTGAGGAGCAGGTTGAGGTGCCTGTGGCAGAGCCAGCTCCGGTGGACTTCACATCTGCACCGGGATTTCAGGATGTCATGGGTAGTATGCTGCGATTCATGGACAATATGACTCAGGCCGGTTTATTTCCGGTAGACCCAGCCACATCTCAGGCGGGCGGGGGAGCACAGACCTTTACTGCGCAGGCTCATAGACAAGCAGCTGCTGTATATCAGACCCAGGGTGCACTACCCATGGGTGGAGTCCAGCCAGTGGCAGCAACTACACCTGAGCCCAGGCCAGCTGTAGCCTCCGATCCTCAGAAACTATTGGACAGATGGACTAGGCTACATCCTCCTGTCTTCGGCGGTGAGCGACATGAGGATCCACAGGATTTCATTGATCGTTGCAAGGATAGACTGTACAACATGAGGATATTGGAGTCCCATGGGGTTGATTTCGCTACTTTTCAACTAGAGGGTAGAGCCCGTAGATGGTGGCAGCCTTATGCTCTTGGCAGACCAACAGATTCTCCTCCCATGACTTGGGACAGGTTCACCCATATCTTCTTGGACAGGTATATTCCACCCTCCCAGAGGGAAGAGTTGTGGTTTCAGTTTGAGCAGCTCCAGCAGGGTCAGATATCAGTGACTGATTATGAGGCAAGGTTTTCTGAATTATCTCGCCATGCACTAATGATACTCCCTACCGAGGTGGAGAGAGTGCGAAGGTTTGTAGCCGGTTTACATATTGGTATTAAGGCTACTATGGCTCGAGAGGTTGAGATGGGTACTTCTTATGAGTGAATTGTGGAGATAGCCCAGAGGATTGAGGGTGTACGTCAGCGGAGCCGAGAGCAGATTATGAGAGATAAGCGGTTCAGGTACTCTGGAGAGTTCAGAGGTGCTCCGTCCGGGGGCAGAGGTCAGTTCGTGAGGGGACAGTCCAGCAGACCCCCATATCCAGCACCACCACCTCCTCGAGGTGCTCCAGTGCGATCTTATCTTAATGCTATCCCAGAGAGTTCTTACCACCCACTAGCTATTTAGGGTCCTCCCAGTGGGTCTTCAGGTCCCCAGATCTAGACACTTAGTCAGCAACCCATCGCACCAAAAAGTTGTTACGAGTGCGGGGATCCCAGTCACATGCGGAGGTTTTGCCCCAGGATTCAGGGTAGACCAGTACAGCAGGGTCAGCAGCCTATGCTTACCGGACCAGTTGCTCCACCAGTAGTCCGACCACCCAGAGGTGGATGACAGGTGGGTAGGGGCCGTCCTAGAGGTGGAGGTCAGCCAGCGGAGGCTAGCCAGTTGGCGCTCCAGCTCAGTTCTATTATTTTCTGGCTAGACCAGATGCAGAGGCCTCAGATGCCATGATTACATGTATTATTTCTGTTTGTGGCAAAGATGCCTCAGTATTATTTGATCCAGGATCTACGTATTCATATGTGTCATCTCTATTTGCTCCATTCCTGGGTGTTTCTCATGAGTCCTTGAGTACTCATATTTATGTGTCCACTCCTGTGGGAGATTCTGTTGTTGTGAACCGGATCTACCGGTCTTGTATTATTATATTCTGTGGTTATAAAACTAGAGCAGATCTCCTATTGCTTGAGATGACCGATTTTGAAATTATTCTGGGTATGGACTGGTTATCTCCATATCATGCTATTCTAGATTTCTCATGCCAAGACTGTTACCTTGGCTATTCTAGCATTGTCTAAGCTGGAGTGGAAGGGTTCGCCTGTTAGTTTATTTAATCGAGTTATTTCTTTTATAAAGGCTCAACACATGGCTGAGAAGGGTTGTTTGGCTTATCTAGCCTATGTTCGGGATACTACTGCAGAGACTCCAGCTATTGATTCAGTGCCTGTAGTTTGGGAGTTTCCCGATGTATTTCCGTCAGATCTTCTAGGTATGCCACCTGATCGTGATATTGATTTCGGTATTGACTTGGCTTCAGATACCCAGCCTATATCTATCCCACCGTATTGCATGGCTCCGAAAGAATTGAAAGAACAGCTTGAAGAGTTACTAGCCAAAGGGTTTGTCAGACCGAGTGTATCGCCTTGGGGTGCACCGGTATTATTTATGAAAAATAAGGATGGAACAATGCGGATGTGTATTGATTATCACCAATTTAATAAAGTCACTATTAAGAACAAGTACCCGTTACCGCGTATTGATGATCTATTTGACCAGTTGCAGGGTGTTAGGGTATTCTCTAAGATCGACTTGAGGTCGGGGTACCATCAGTTGAAGATTCGGGATTCGGATGTTCCGAAGACTGTTTTCCGTACTAGATATGGTCATTATGAGTTTCTGGTAATGTCTTTTGGTTTAACTAATGCACCAGCATCATTTATGGATCTGATGAACAGGGTATTCAGGCCATATATTGACTCATTTGTCATTGTCTTCATTGATGACATTTTGATCTACTCACGTAGTAAGGAGGAGCATGAGAAGAGAGAGTAGTGCTTCAGACATTGCGGGAACAAAAGTTATATGCCAAGTTCTCTAAATGTGAGTTTTGGCTAGAGTCTGTAGCATTTTTGGGACATATCGTATCGGGCGAAGGTATTAAAGTTGATCCCAAAAAGATTGAGGTAGTTCAATATTGGCATCGTCCCACTTCGGCGACGAAGATCAGGAGTTTTCTGGGTTTGGCAGGTTATTATCATCGGTTCGTGGAAGATTTTTCATCTATTGCAGCACCTTTGACCAAATTAACCCATAAGGGTGCTCCATTCCGATGGTCCGATGATTGTGAGGTAAGCTTTCAGAAGCTCAAGACATCATTGACTACAACACCAGTGTTAGTGTTGCCTTCTGGTTCGGGGATGTATACAGTATATTGCGACGCTTTGCGTGTTGGCTTGGGTTGTGTATTGATGCAGGAAGGGCAAGTTATTGCATATGCTTCACGTCAGCTGAAGCCCCACGAAAAGAATTATCCAGTACATGATTTGGAGTTAGCTGCGATTGTTCACACTCTTAAGATTTGGTGGCATTATCTTTATGGGGTGTCTTGTGAAGTTTACACTGATCATCGCAGTTTGCAGCATTTGTTCAAGCAGAGGGATCTAAATTTGAGGCAGCGCAGATGGCTGGAGTTACTAAAAGATTATGCTATTACTATCTTGTATCATCCGGGCAAAGCAAATGTGGTTGCAGATGCTTTGAGCAGAAAGGCGGAGAGTATCGGTAGTTTGGCTTTCATTTCAGCAGAGGAAAGGCCATTAGCCTCAGATATTCAATCCTTGGCTAACAGACTTGTGAGGCTGGATATTTCAGAGCCCAGCCGAGTTCTTGCATGTGTTGTGGCCCAATCTTCACTATTTGAGCAGATCAAGGCTCGCCAGTATGATGACCCACACCTGGTGGTTCTTCATGAAACTGTACTATGAGGTGATGCCAAGGAAGTTACTATTAGAGCGGATGGTGTTCTGCGACTCCAGGATCGTCTATGTGTTCCTAATGTGGATGGACTGAGGAAAAAGATCCTGGAAGAGGCACACAGTTCTCGATATTCTATTCATCCAGGTGCTACTAAGATGTATCGTGACTTGAGGCAACATTATTGGTGGCGACGAATGAAAAAGGACATAGTTGAGTATGTAGCTCGGTATCTAAATTGTCAGTAAGTTAAATATGAGCACCAGAGGCCAGGTGGCCTACTTCAGCAGATGACCATACCAGAGTGGAAATGGGAACGAATTACTATGGATTTAGTAGTTGGGTTGCCGCGGACCTTGAGGAAATTTGATGCAGTTTGGGTGATTGTTGACAGGTTGACTAAGTCGGCACATTTTAGTCCTGTTGTGACTACGTATACTTCAAAGAGGTTGGCCCAGATTTATATTCAGGAGATAGTTCGGTTGCACGGTGTGCCAATTTCCATCATATCAGATAGAGGTCCTCAGTTTACTTCACATTTCTGGAGAGCAGTACAGAGTAAGTTGGGGACCCGTGTAGAGCTCAGCACAACCTTCATCCGCAGACCAATGGGCAGTTAGAGAGGACAATTCAGATTTTGGAGGATATGCTCAGGGCATGTGTGATTGACTTTGGAGGTCAATGTGATAGTTTCCTGCCTTTGGTCGAGTTTTCTTATAATAAGAGTTACCAATCCAGTATCGAGATGGCTCCATTTGAGGCTTTATATGGTCGGCGATGTCGTTCACCTATCGGATGGTTTGAGCCAGGTGAGGCTAAGTTATATGGTACTGATTTGGTAAGGGATGCCTTGGAAAAGGTAAAGTTGATTCAGGAGCGACTTCGTACAACACAGTCCAAACAAAAGAGTTACGCGGATCAGAAAGCGCGTGATATATCATTTATGGTAGGTGAAAAAGTTCTCTTGAAGGTTTCGCCGATGAAGGGAATTATGAGATTCGGGAAGAAGGGCAAATTGAGCCCAAGGTTTATAGGCCCATTTGAGGTATTGAAACGAGTTGGGGAGGTCGCTTATGAGCTTGCCTTGCCTCCCAGCCTATCGGGAGTTCATCCGGTGTTTCAAGTATCTATGCTCCGGAAGTATCATGCCGACCTATCACATGTGTTAGGCTACAACACAGTTCAGTTAGATAATAGCTTGGGTTATGAAGAGGAACCAATTGCCATTGTTGATAAACAGGTTCGCCAGTTGAGGTCCAAGAGGATTTCTGCAGTAAAAGTCCAGTGGAGGGGCCAACCAGTCGAGGAAGCGACTTGGGAGACCGAGGAAAAAATGCGGAGCAGATATCCAGACTTATTCAGCACTTTAGGTATAATTCTAAACCCGTTCGAGGACGAAAGTTTGTTTAAGAGGTAGAGAATGTATGACCCAACCAGTCATTTTAACTTTTAGAACCCCGTTCCCTAAAATAAAACTTTCTGTAGGTGCTTGTAATGATTTATGACTTGCGGGGATGGTTGGTTCGGGATTTGGATGTGTTTGAGGTGAAACCGGAACACTTGGTTCCTTAAGTTGGCCTTAATGTGCTAAGTTTGACTTCGGTCAATATTTTTAGAAAACGACCCCCGGAATAGAATTTTGATGATTCCAACAGCTCCGTATGGTGATTTTTGGACTTAGGAGCATGATCGTAATTTTATTTGGAAGTCCGTAGTGAAATTAGGCTTGAAATGGCTAAAGTAGGAATTTAAAGTTTGAAAGTTTGACCGGGGAGTTGACTTTTGATACCGGAGTCGGAATCCAGTTCTGAAAATTTTCATAGCTCCGTTATGTAATTTATAACTTGTGTGTAAAATTTGAGGTCAATCGGAGTTGATTTGATAAGTTCCGACATTGAATGTAGAAGTTGAAAACTCTTAGTTTCATTAAGCTTGAATTGGGGTATGATTCATGGTTTTAGCGTTGTTTGATGTGATTTAGAGGTTCGACTAAGTTCGTATGATGTTTTAGGACTTGTTGGTATATTTGGTTGAGGTCCCGAGGACCTCGGGTGAGTTTCGGATGGTTAACGAATCAAAAGTTGGACTTAAAAAGCTGCTGCAATTTTCTCTTCTGCTGCATATTCTGGGCTGTGATCGAGCCTCAGATCGAGCCCCAGATATCGAGCCTCAGATCGAGCCCTAGATATCGAGCCCACGATCGAGGCCTGAGTCGAAGCCAGGGATGAGGCTCAGTATCGAACCCTCGATCGAAGGCAGGGCTCGAGGGCATGATCGAAGGTAAGGCTCGAGGGCTAGGATCGAGACCCATGCTCGATGCCCTAATCAAAGACTCAAGCTCGATGCCATGATTGAGGCTATGATCGAAGGCCCAACCTCGATGCCCTGATCGAGGCCATGACCGAGGTCCAACCTCGAGCCTGTGAATGAAGCCCCGATCGAGGCCCAGTTCGAGGACCAGTTCCGAAGGCTGCTGGGCAGTTTTATAAAAAGAGGGCATTCGTCCCATTTTCCATTTTTGACGAACATAAGCTTTAGCAGAGACGACTTTTGGCAGAATTTCAAGGGAAAAACATTAGGGTAAGTGATTCTAACTCGGATTTGGTCTACATATACAAGTATATCATTATTTTCACCATAAATTAGTGTTTTGAGATTGAAATTTGGAAAAAGTTTAGATATCTCATAGAAACGAAATTTTGAGATTTCGGTATCGATTCGGAGTCGGGTTTGAGTGAAACTGGTATGGTTGGACTCGTAATTGAATGGGTTGTCGGATTTTATAACTTTCGCCGGATTCCGAGATGTGGGCCCTGCGGGCGAATTTTTAATTAATTTCGGGATTTTTATTAAAAATGTAGTATTTCCTTATAGAATTTATTTTCTATAATTTTTAGTGATTGTATCGAATTATTTTGGCTAGATTCGAGCCAGACAGAGTTGGATAATCGTGGAAAAGGCAAAATTGTGGATTAAATTGGAGCAAGACGAGGTAAGTCTCTTGTCTAATCTTGTGAGGGAGAAATTACCTCATAAGTGATTAAAATTAAATAATTGTTGCTAATTGTGGGGGGGCTACATACGCACGAGGTGACGAGAGTCCTTGCGTAGCTACTATTAATACTAAAGTCCGGGTAGTTTAGGACTCAAAGCATGCCTTACTTGTGTAAATTGTATTCTTTGATTTATTTATATTAATTGATATTTATATGAATATATTGTGAATTGTTAGATAAAGATATTAAAGGATGGAAATCTCATAAGCTTTATTGTCTGTTTAAATTAATTAATTGTTAAACGAAAATGTCCTCCTTTCTTGTGGAGCGGGCCGAACGCCTCGGCAGGATAGATGCATCTATGGATCGTGCGGCACGTCCCTCAGCAGTGTAAACAACACTCTGGATCGGGCCGTACGTCCTCGGCAGAAATCGTGCTTAATAATAATAATAACACGATACTTTAATAAATTATTTCAGCTCGTGAAGCTAATTAATAAATTGAAAAATCCTTGGAATTTAATAAATTATTATTCTTGCTTGTAAAGGAATTAATTGTTACTCCTGTAAATGAGATTTAATTGATAAATTGGAAATTATTTGAGTTGAAGGAATTTAATTAATATATTGAGAATTGTTACATTTGAAGGAATTTGATTATTTCCGCTGATTAAATAAATTATTTGTAAATTCTGTAAATCATGCTGATTTAAATATCTTAGTTTTATTTCAATTATTATTGACCTATAGTGAGTGTCAAAGTCGGCCATCTCGTCTCTACCACTTTGAGATTAGGCTTGATACTTACTGAGTACACATTGTTTACGTACTCATACTACACTTGCTGCACTTTTTGTGCAGGATTTGAGACAGGTACTAGTGGAGGACCTATCATCACATACCCACGTCATCCCGAGGCATAGTGGTGAGCTGCCTTTCTGAGCCGTTCTGCAGCTACCAGTGTCTCTTCTGATATTTATATTCAGTCTATTTTATTTCAGACAGTATTTGGAGTTTTGTATAATCTACTAGATGCTCATGCACATGTGACACCGGGTCTTGGCACACACATTAGTAGAAATTGGTATTTTATTATCTTCTTGGAATAAAAGTTTAACCAATGTATATTTGACTTATTAGTTGGCTTGCCTAGCTGTAGTGTTGGGCGCCATCACGACCTATAGGTGAAATTGGGTCGTGACAGAGCGCCTATGAGTGAGCCTACTATGGCAGAGCAGTTATATATATATATACCGAGCCTTATAAGGCCGGACAACTATTTTACTTACTATATTGAGAGAGTTGAGAAAGTATCAACAGGTAAGCATATCTTCAGATTATCTTTGACTCCCAGTTACTTTCAGTTATTATATTATCAGTTTAGTTTTAGCTTTCAGTATATTTCCTTACATACTCGGTACATTATTTTGTACTGATGTCCCTTTTCTAGGGGCGCTGCATTTCATGTGTGCAGGTTCACACAGATAGACGGGTAGACCTCCTCATTAGGTGTTGCCCGAGTTCAGCTTGATCGGCAAGCTCCATGACCTTCGGAGTTTCCGGGTCTAGAGCTTTATGTACATCTTGTGTATATATTTATATATGTTATGAGTAGGTTGGAGCCCTGTTCCAATCACAGTACATCCATCAGTAGAGGCTTATAGACATATCTTGCAAGTTAGTGCAATATGTTGGGCTTGTAAGCCTTTTATGTATATTTTGTTGGTTTGCCATCAACAATAGTTATGGAGGCCTTGTCGGCCTAGCTTTATATTGATTTTTAGTCATCATTCGCAATTGTCTTGCAATGTGGCCAATGGCCAAAGTATGACATTATATGTTCAGAGTCCCTTAGTCGCAAGTTGGTACGCAAGGATAGGTGAGGCACTGGGTGCCGATCTCTCCCCCTAGGTTCGGGGCGTGACACTTTCACCAATTCAAGCTGAAACATACATGCTGGCCTCCAAATAAATATCCGGACATGCTCCTAAGTCCAAAATCACCATACAGAGCCATCAAAATCGTCAAAACTCCATTTCGGAGTCGTGTACACAAAAGTCAAACTCCAGTAAACTCTTTCATATTAAGCTTCCAACTTTGGGACTAAGTGTCCCATTTCACCCTGAAAATCACCCGAAACCAAAACCAACCACCCCAGTGAGTCACATAACCACAATATAATATAGAGGAGACAATAAATAGGGGAAGGGGCTAAAATTCTCAAAATGACCGGCCGAGTCGTTACATCCTCCCCCTCTTAAAATAAATGTTCTTCCTCGAACGAGTATAGAGACTTACTTGAAGTGGTGAAAATATAAGGATAATGGCTACGCATATCATACTTGGTCTCCCAAGTCGCCTCCTCGACTGGTTGACCTATTCGTTGAACCTTTACTGAAGCAATGCTCTTTGACCTCAATTTTTGGACCTGCCTGTCCAAGATGGTCACCGACTCCTCAACATAAGACAAATCCTTGTCCAATTGGACTGAGATAAAATCTAACACGTGGGGCGGATCAACATGATACCTTCAGATCATAGAAACATGGAATACTAGATGAACTACAGATAGACTAGGTGGCAATGTAAGATTGTAGGCCACCTCATCAATCCTCTTATGAATCTTAAAAGGTCCGATATACCTAGAGCTCAACTTGCCCTACTTCCTAAACCTCATAGCACCCTTCATGGACGAAACCCGCAGCAAGACCCGCTCTCCAACCATGAATGCTACATCACGAACCTTCCGATCCACATAACCCTTCAGTCTAGATTGGGTTGTATGAAGCCGATACTGGATAAACTTGACCTTCTCCAAGGCATCTCGAACCAAATTCGTGCCTAAGAGCCTTGCCTCTCCCGCTTCAAACCAACCAACTGGGGAATGAAACCGTCTCCCATGTAGGGCCTTATAAGGAGCTATCCGAATACTCCATTGGTAGTTGTTGTTGTGGGCACACTCTGCAAGCAACAAGAACTGATTCCAAGAACACACAAACTCCATAACATAGGCACAAAGCATATCCTCCAATATCTGAATGGTGTGCTCGGACTGTTCGTCCGTCTGTGGGTGGAATATTGTACTCAACTCAACCTATGTGCCTAACTCACATTGTACAGCTCTCCAGAAGCTCGGTGTAAACTACATACCTCAGTCAGATATGATGGATACCAGCACACCATGAAGTCAGACAATCTCACAAATATAGACCTTAGCCAGCTACTCTGAAGAATAGGTAATCGCCATCGGAATGAAATGAGACAAATTGGTCAACCTATCAACAATCACCCATAAAGAGTTAAATTTCATTTCGTGGGAGCCCAACAACGAAGTCCATGTAAACTTGCTCCCGTTTCCATTCGGGAATCTCAAATCTTTGAAGTAATCCACCTGGCCTCTGGTGCTCATACTTCACCTACTAAAAATTTAGTCACCGAGCTAAATACTCCTCTATGTCCTTCTTCATTCTTCTCCACCAAAAGGGCTGCCTCAAATCCTATATATCTTAGCGGCACCCGAATGAATGGAGTATTGCAAACTATGGGCCTCCTGAAGAATCAACTCACGTAACCAACCCACATTGGGCTCACATAATTGGACCTGCATCTGCAACATACCGTCATCTCTGATAAAAACCTTCTTGGCATTGTCGTTATGTACCGTGTCCTTAAGGACAAGCAAATGGGGGTCGTCATATGCACACCCTCTAATGCGATCATATAAAGAAGACCAAGAAACCCCGCAAGCTAGTACCCGACTGGGCTCTGAAATATCTAATCTAACAAACTGATTAGATAAGGCCTGAACATTCAATGTTAATGCCTCTCCGTTGCTTGTAGATATGCTAAACTACCCAAACTCTCCGCCTTTTGACTCAAGGCATCGACCACCACACTGGCCTTACCGGGATGATATATACTAGTGATATCGTATTCCTCAAGCAATTCTAACTATCTCTGCTGCCGCAAGTTGTGATCCTTCTGTTTGAGCAAATGATGTAGGCTCCAGTAGTTTATATAGAACTCACAAGGGATACTACACAAATAGTGCCGCTAAATCTTCAAGGCATGAACAATAGCTTCTAATTCCAAGTGGTGGATAGGATAATTCTCCTCATGAACCTTCAGTTGTCTAGACGTATAGGCAATCACCCTACCCTCTTGCATCAATACAATACACAATGTAAAACCCCAAACCCGTAGGCAATACCAATACTGGGGTTGTAGTCAAAGTAGTCTTGAGCTTTTAAAAGCTCTCCTCACACCCATCGGTCCATCTAAAAGGAGCACCCATCTGGATCAATCTGGTTATGGGTTTAACAATAGATGAGAAACCCTCTACGCAACGATGGTAACACCCGGCCAAACCAAGAAAATTCTGGATCTTAGTAGCTAAGGATAGTCTTGGCTAACTCTGCACTTCTTCAATCTTCTTCGAATCTACCTTTATCCCCTCACTCAACACCACATGACCCAAAAATGCCACCAAATCAAGTCAGAATTCACACTTTGAGAATATTGCAAACAATTTCTTTTCTCTCAAGGTCTAAAGCACAATCCTCAAATGTTGCTCATGATCTTCCAGACTGCGGGAGTATACTAAGATGTCGTCAATAAACATAATGAAAATTGAATCAAGATATGGTTGGAATACAATGTTAATCAGGTGCATGAATGCTGATGGAGCATTGGTCAGCCCAAATGATATCACAAAGAACTAGTAGTGACCATACCAAGTCCTAAAAGCAATCTTTGGAATATCCGGAACCCGAATCTTAGGATGATGATAGCTTGACCACAAATCAATATTTGAGAACATTATGGCACCCTGTAGTTGATGAAATAAGTGATCAATGCATGGCAATGGATGTCTGTTCTTCACTGTAACCTTGTTCAACTACCGATAGTCAATACACATGCGTATAGAACCATCATTTTTGTTCACAAATAGAACTAGGGTACCCCAAGGCGACACACTAGGCCAAATGAAACGCTTTTAATGCCTTCAACTCAAGCAGGGCCATACGATATGGTGGAATAGAAATGGGTTGAGTGCCCAGCAACAAGTCAATAACAAAATCAATATCCTTATCAGGCGGCATGCATTGAAGATCTGTCGGAAATACATCTGGATAGTCTCTCACCACCGAAACTAACTCAGTGGTAGGAGTATCAACACTGACAACTCACACAAATGCTGGATATGCATCACACCCCTTCTTAACAATCAGTTGTGCCTTGAGGAAGGACAACCCTAGTAGGAACATAATCCAAAGCATCCCTCCACTCCAACCACGATAAACCTGGCATAACCAATGTCACCATCTTAGAGTGACAACCAAGAATGTCCTGATAGGGCGACAACCAGTCCATGCCCGAGATAATATCAAAGTATACCATACTGAGCAACAATAGATCAACTCTTGTCTCAAAACAACCAATAACAACTAAACACGACCAATACACATGGTCAACAATAATAGAATCTCCCATAGGCGTGGACAAATAAATAGGAGACCTCAATGAATCACGATATATACCCAAATACGAAGCAAAGAAAGCTGATACATATGAATAAGTGGAACCTGGATGAAATAAGACTGATGCATTTCTATGAAAAACCAGAACAATACCTGTGATAACTACGTCTGATGCAACCGTCTCTGTCCTAATTGAAAAAGCATAATAACTGGCCCGGCCTCCCCCTTTAAGGCGACCCCTACCCGCCTGACCTCTACCCCCAACTGACTATGCAGGTAGAATGGAAACTAGAGCAGTAACCACAGTCTGCGATGTATAGGGACCATGTGGAATACGTGGATCCTACGTAGTCAGCAGAGGTGCATCCCTCCTAAGTCTGAGGAAATCCCTCACCATATGACGAGTATCACCACGCTCAAAATACGATCTCAAAGGATGCAATTGCTGAAACTGGCTCGGGCCTGGTCGGCTGGACTAACTGCTGAAATCACCCTGTGCAGTAGGTGAGCTAGATAATGGCAGTGCATAATGAACAATCTGAGACGTGGGAGTAGCCAGAGTAACACTAGAAGCTGGCAGTTCTAAATGAACTTGATGTATCACATAGCCTCTACCATGACGGGCTGCAACTGGGGCACGAACACCACTATATCCGCTAGAATCTCGAGGCCTCTTTGCCTATCTGTCCTCTCTCTCCTGGCCCACATACTGTTTAATTTTCGTGCAATCTCTACCACCTGCTGATATGGGGTATCTATCTCTAACTCTCAAGCCATGCTGAATCTAATACCATAGTTCAGCCCCTCTATAAATCGATAGACTCGCTCTCTGGCGGTGGAAACCAAGGTATGTGCATATCTGGAAACCTTATTGAATTTGATAGCATACTCTGACACGGTCATAGTACCCTAGCGTAGTTGCTTAAACTCCCTGCACCATGCATCCCAAAGGCACTGGGAACAAACTCTCTCAAGAACATCTCTAAACACTGAGCACATATGAGTGAAGCTGCATCGTCTGGGATACCCTCCTCATAAGCTCACCACCACTGGTTCGCTGGTCCCGACAACTGGAATATAGTAAAAGCAACCTCGCTTATCTCCACAATACCTATGGTACAGAGAATACTGTGGCACTTCTCAAGAAAACCATGTACATCCTCTATGGCTAGGCAACTGAAAGTACGAGGATGGTCCTTCTCATACCTCTCAAGTCTGAGCTACTCCTCCTCAGATATTGCGACCCCAACATCGGGATGAACTAGGATAATTAGTTGCACTGGTATAACCTCTGTGACCTGGTCAACATGGGCCTACTGGGGTACGGGCCACGGGAGTCTAAGCTCCTCCCCCAGCCTGAGATGTGGCTGGTGTAAGTGGCCTGAGCTAGAGTACCTAGTAAAGAACTGTGCAAGGGTCTCCTGATGTGCAGGGGTGGCAATAGGTGCCTCAAGTGCTTTCACCCCAACTGGAATTCCCAGTGGATCCTCTGTCGTAGGTCGCGTAGGTGCTCTGGCTGCTCCACCTACCCCTCCTTGGCCGGAGTTCCCAGTGGATCCTCTGTCGCAGGTCGCAGAGGGCGCTAGTGTCTGATCGTAGAACCCAGCAGTGCGTGTCCTCACCATTTGTGAGTTTATAGAAAGACAAAGGTTCAGAATTTCAATGTCAACAAATTCGCACAATAAGGAATCAAAGAAGTTAAGTTTCCTAACAGTTCCATAGCGTCTCGAAGAAAGTGAAGACGTCTCTGTACCGTTGCGCGAGACTCTACTAAACCTACTTATGACTCGTAACACCTATGAATGTAGAGCTTTGTGACAGACTCATCACGACCCCAACCTCCCTCTGTAGGATGTCGTAATGGCACCTAGTCTCAGCCTAACATACATGAAAAATTAACAAAACTAATAATAAAATTCCCTATTAAACCAGCATCTATCCTAAAAAGGACTCCACCATATAACTGAATATAACACCCAAAATCTGGTGAGACCGAGTCATAAGCTCTACATGAGTATACTGAAACATCCCTATACAACAGTATCTATAAAAGGAAAATAAAATAGAAACTAGATAGAGGGTGACTCTGATGCCTGCGAATGCCTATAGGTATACCTTGAAGTCTCTAATCCAATCGTAACTCACGAATGCCTAGGCTGGTATGAAGTACCTGGATCTGTGCAAAAGGATGTGCAAAAGAGTAGTATACCCAGTAAGTATCAAGCCTAATCTCGGTAGAGAACTGACGAGGTCAGGTCAAGACATCTACTGGAATAAATAAAGAAAACTGAACAGGTATGGTACAGTATAATAATGGAAAGAATGGAAATGATACAATGATGAAATACAACAAGAATAGATACACTGAAATTAAGGTAATAAAGATATCATGGAAGAAGAACAAAATAAGAATGTCAAGGAAACGATGCAGACCAAACACAAGTGATTTAATGAAAATGAGCAATAAGAATCAATACCGAGGTACCGCCTCATAGTCTCATTTCACAATCAAAATCACAAGCATTCCTTATACCCCCGCGAGAGTCTTACATGTAGTTTTTTGAAAATAAATTCCCTAAATAGCTACCCGTATTTTATCCCACCTTATCACACCGCATTGCTTCAAGGATTTCCCCTACTAACAACATGCGTATCAAGCCTATCTTATCTCACTGTATATTTATCAACCCATATCCTTATACCACCGCCTGCGTATCAATATCACAACATATCACAAATGGCACCTTAAGTGCCCAATATCACAACTTGCCAAAGAAGTCAACAGTAATAGTGTTTGTATAATATATAGCCCATGTCTCAACAACAATATGTACAAGAGTCTCAACAATAGCAACTGAAAGTGAAGAACTCAACAAGAATGGTATTTCTACATTTTACAACTTTGCCTCAATGTGATCATAACTTTCACAACTTCAACACCAAACTCAACAATAAGATATTTCAAGAAATAACAACTTTAGGTAAGGTTACTAACTGTTAAATATTTAACAAAGCAATGAGAAAACAGTAACTTCAACTAAGCATATAAGGGCAAATAACATGTAAGAGATGAGACAAGTATTTAAAATGTCAAGTAAATCATTTAAGGATAGATGAACGATGATGAAGATAACATGTTATGACAATTCAATTAAACACATGAAAAGAAGCTACATAACTTTAACCGGTCCATTACCACATTTAGCCTGTGTACCGACTTGTCACCTTGCGTACACGGCCTTCACGTTGCACAATTAGCAAAAAGACAACACCAATCCTAAGGGGTAATTCCCCTATGAAATATTAGACAAGACACTTACCTCAAAACACGCTAACTCAACCAACTAGTAAGCCCTTTATGCGAATATCCAACTTCGAATGGCTCGAATCCAGCACAAATAACTTTATACCATAAATACAAACCATAGGAACTATTCCGAACAATAACGTTGTAATTTTTAAAGAAAAGCAAAAAGTCAACCCCGGGCTTGCATCTCGGAATAAGACAAAACTTACAAAATACGAACATCCATTCCCTAAGGATTCCAACCATACTAAAATTATTCAAATCCGAACTCAAATTGCCTTTTAAATCCTCAAAATATAGCTTATGAAGTTCTCACAATTTTCCCCAATGTGTTTAACCCAAAACACTAATCAAATGGTAAAAACAATGATGGGTTTGTCTAAAATAATCAAATCCGAGTTAGAATCACTTACCATAATCAAATCATTGAAAATCACTTCAAACATCTCGCAAAACTGAGGTATTTAGCTCAAAAGATGAAAAAGGAAACAAAATCCTTGATTTTGAAATAATTTACTGCTGCCCAGTTATTGCCTTTCGCGATCGCGAAAGCACACTCGCAATCGTGAAGAGCAAATTCTCCCTGCTCACAAGACCTCCTTCACGATCGCCTGAACATAGCTACGAATGCGGAGAATTACCTTCCTAAGCTACGCGATCGCATGCCTCAGCTCAGTCTCTCCTTCTTTATACGCGAATGCAGTCCCTCACACGTGTTTGCGATGAAAAAGCTCTTCAACCTTCGCGATCGCATCCCTAACTTTGTGAATGCAAATAAGTAAAACCTCATCAGTCCCTAAGGACTCTAAGCGATTGCGGGAGAACCTTCGCGAAAGCATAGAAGGAAACCAGAACAGAAAACCAGCAGTCATATTTTAAGAACAAATGGTCCGAACACAATCTGAAACACACCCGGAGCCCCCAGGACCCTGTCCGAACATACTAACAAGTCCTAAAACATGATACGAACTCGCTTGAAGCCTCAAATCACATTAAACAACAATAATCCACGAATCGCACATCAATTCAAGCCTAATAAACTTATGAACTTCTAAATTCTAAAATTAATGTCGAAACGAACCAAACCAACTCCAATTGACCTCAAACTTTTAACACAATGACACAACGGACCTATTCTAACTTTCGGGACCAAAATTTGGACCCGATATTAATAAGGTCAACTCCCGGGTAAACTTCTCAACCTTATAAACTTTTAACTTTATAACGTTTGCCAATTCAAGCCGAAACGACCTACAGACCTGCAAATCAATATCTGGACAAGATCCTAAGTCAAAAATTACCATACAGAGCTATTGGATTAGTCAAAACTCCATTTTGAAGTCTTCTACATAAAAGTCAAACTCCGGTCAACTCTTTCAACTTAAGCTTTTAACTTTGGGACTAAGTATCCCATTTCACTCTGAAACTTACGCGAAAACAAAACAAATCACCCCGGCTAGTTACATAGCCATAATATAACATAGAGTAGACAATAAATAGTGGAACACAACTAAAATACTCAAAATATCTGGCCAGGTCATTACAACCTCAAAAGGACCAATATAAATAAGGCTCAACTTGCACTTCTTCTCAAACCTCGTCACACCCTTCATGCGGGAAACTTTGAGTAGAACTTTCTCACCCACCATATATACCACATCACGAGCCTTCCTATCAGCATAAATCTTCTACCTGGATTGTGATGTACGAAGTCGCTCCTAAATAAATTTCACCTTCTCCAAAGTATCACGAACTAGGAGGTAAGTATCTTACCTAAGCTTGGTTGAGATACTAGTTGCCTGAGTTATTTGTGATAGATATGCATTATGGGTAGCATACATGTGTGGGGTTGATCCCATATACGAGCATCATGGTATTTGTGATGCCCGGGGTACTGTTTAGGCTATGATATGCCTTGGATTTATTGCTAAGCTTCATGGTGTGATAGTTCTTATATTTTTACCCCAGTTGTGAGCAATTTGAGCCATGTTTGAGGTTACATAAAGGTTAAATCTCCTAATTGAACCTCATAATTACTACTTTCGTGATGTATTTGCCAGATTTGAGCTATGATATGCACATGCATACACCTTAGCATATCACTTATACTAGTTCAGGAGTATGAAATTTGATGTTCATTTATCATGTACATGTATTCTTGTATATCTGTTTTCTGTGTGATATATGGATTAGACAGGTAGCCTGTGACCACACTGGGCGAATTATGATATTAAACCCGTAACTACACCGGACTGATTGTGATGATGAGCCTCTGACCATACCGAGCGGATTGTGATGGTCTGTGACCACGTTGGGCGGATTGTGATATTGGCATGTGAGTTGTCTATGCAATATGTGAGTTGTTTGTATGGATCAGTGATATTGATATTATTGACTCGTGAGTTGTCCGTGCAATTGATATTGTTAGCATGTGAGTTGTCCGTGTAACGTGTGGGTATGGATCCATCCCCCTAGGGTCACCCTCTCATGTTCCTTCTTGATGGTGTACACAGATTGTGAGAAACCGGCGGGTTTTTGGTTGATGTGGACTTTGGAAAAAACTAATAAGTAGTTTGGTTCGGTTATGGTATCTATGAGGAAAGACTAGCCAATGTTTCATTTGGTTATTTCATTTCATCTTTACTTGCAATTTTCCTTGGTTTTTACCTAATTTATTTGCATATCTTCTTTATATACTGGATGGCTGACTGGGCATAGTATGTTAATGTCACGACCCAAAATCCAACTAGTTGTGATGGCACCTAACCCCAACCCGCTAGGTAAGCCAGTTAACAATAAATTAATTCCAATGACATTCATTAAGAGAAGTAATGATAATATCACTGTACTTTTATACAAATAATTCCTAATGACTGGTAGTACAAATCATGAGCTTCTAAGATTAATAATTCTAAAGCTACCAAGAACAAAAGACAGCAATAACCGGAATGCCGGTACGTCTCCAATGCCAGCTCCCGCCACACATAGCAACATCATCATAAAAAATCTGCACGCAAGATGTAGAAGTGTAGTATGAGTACAACCGACCACATGTACTCAATGAGTAAGAAACCTAACCTTAGGTTTAAAGTAGTGACGAGTTGGGACAAAGGTCGGAGTCCAACACCAATAGCCAATAACAGTCCATAACAATATAATAAAAATGGTAAAGGAAATAACTCAAAGATATGATGCTCAGCTCATTCACAGTTACGAAAAAAGTCATGATTCTCAGGTATAACACTAAAATCCAAATCTTTCATCGAAAACACCAAAGTGAGAGTAAGTTAAAAAAACAGTGATTTTTCTGCAAAACCTTTCATTAATAAATAAGGTGTTTCATTATTAGATAGCATAAGTAAAGTACTTCTCTATGCCTACATGTCATTATGCACGGGAAATCGTGAATGTCACAAAAACCGGGTAGCATGAGGAAATGCATCTTTATGCCTGTATGTCAAGTATGCATGTCAAATGCAATGCATCACGGTGATGAACTCGTGCACTCACACTCTCAGAATACTAAATCTCACAGTCTCGCACTCCTACTCATCATGCTCAATCATTCAACACACTAAGTCATTCAACATAGTACACGACAGATCTAGCCCAAATGCTAACAAATTATGCTGCGGCACGCAGCCCGATCCTATCATTAATCAATAGCAACCACACTAACTATGGGTGTGCAGACTCCGAAGGGGAAGATGTAGCCCAATCACTATAATAAGCCAACCAATCATGGCATGAATCAATAAAGCCTGCTGCGGCGTGCAGCCTGATCCCATAAATATCACTCGCAAACAAGCCATTAGCCTCAGTCAGTCGTCAATATCTCCAGTCTCTCGGGCTCACAATGTCATGAAAATCAACCAAAAATAATGATATGATGTATCAATAAATACAAATAGAGACTGAGATATGATATAAAAATGAATGTGTATCACTAAGTATGTAACAACAATTTAAGAAAATAACTCAACAATAGATATGACCTCAGTGGGTCCTAATAGAATAAGCATATAGCCTAAACATGGTTTTTAACATGGGTCACAGCTCAATTACTCTAAAACATAGAAATCTCATAGATAAAAACAACATTAGGTAACAACACAGAACCACAAAAACAATCGAGTCATAATTCACACGGTGCACGCCCACATGCCAGTCACCTAGCATGCGCATCACCTCAACACCAAACACATATCACGTATATTTAGGGGTTCATACCCTCAACACCAAATTGGAAGTGTTACTTACCTCGAACAAGCCAAATCCAATACCGATCAAGCCAAACGATACTCCAAAAATGCCATCCTGCGCGACCTACGAACGACTCGAAACTAGCCAAAAGCAACACAAATACATCAAATAATGCCTAAGGAAACAAACCCTATTGATAAAGGCCGAATATTTAATCAAATGCTCCAAAGTCAACCAAAATGTCAAACCTAGGCCCGCACCTCGAAACTCGACAAACATACCAAATCCTATAACCCATTCTATTATGAGTCCAACTATACTAGTTTCACTTAAATCCGACCGAATCGATGTTCAAAACTCAAACATTTACTCTATGTAACTTTAGACAACCCCCCCCCCCCCCCCAATTTTCTCTTTACAATTCACAATCCAATTACTAAAAATGAAGATAGATTTATGAAATATAATCAAAACCAAGTAGATAGCATTTACCCCAATCCATAAGGTGGAAATCGCTTAAAACATCGCTCCAGTCCGAGCTCCATAGCTCCAAATATGTTAAAATGAAATCAAATTCTCAAAATTGGATGTTTTATTGCACTTCCAAGGGCCCCTCTTCCCTGATCGCAGTCCTAACATTGCGATCGCGATTCAAAAAAACTTCCAGCTTAAATTTTACCCTCAGCGATCGCGAACATTCCCCCGCAATCGCGATGAACTAACTCCAACAAGCTTGCCCAACTCTTCGAGATAGCCTATAGTATAATAGCCATAACATTTTCGAAAGATCTCCAAGTGACAAATGGGTTTTACAAAAACTAGACATCAAGAGCTACAACTTTTATTCTTTGATCATATCCAAATTCCTTATAGATTGCAAGATATAAGCTTCCAAATTCGGCTAAGTGACAGCATAAATTCTTCTTCGCGAACGCGATTCACGGGCCCCTTTTTTCCATTTTGCTCTTCTTGAACGTGACCCAAAGTCCGCAATCACGACCCAAAGTCTGCGATCAGGATGCACACTACGGTATCGAAAACCCAGCAGCTAAAAATGGCCTACAAATGGTCTGAAACCACCCCGGAACTCACTCGAGCCCTTCGGGACCCCATCCGAACATGCCAACAAGTCCCATAACATAACACATACCCACTCAAGGCCTAAAATCACACATAACAACATCGAAACGACAAATCGCACCTCAAATCAAACTTAATGAACTTTAATTTTTTAACTTTTAAATCTCGTGCCGAAACATATCAAATCAACTCGCAATGAACTCAAATTTTGCGCACAAGTCCCAAATGACATAACGAAGCTATTCAAATTTCCTGAACCACAATCCGAATCCGATATTTTCAAAGTCAACTCTCAGTCAAACTTATGAACTTTCAAAACCTTCAAATTTTCAACTTTCGCCAATTTGCGCTGAAACCTTCAGGAAATATCCAAATGAAATTTCGGGCATACGCCCAATCCAAAATCATCATCCGTACCTAACGAAACCATCAAAACTTTGGTCCGGGATCAAAAACAAAAAAGTCAAACTTATCAATTTTTACAACTTAAAACATCAAACATGAAATTCATTCTTCCAAACTAATTTCGAAATACCTGAAAACCGAAACCGACGGTACACACAAGTCGTAATACATCATACAGAGCTACTCATGCCCTCAAACTACCAAGCGAATTACAATTTCTCAAAAAGACCGGTCGGGTTACATTCTCCCCTACTTACACATACGTTCGTCCTCGAACATGCCAATAGCTATTCCTAAGCCATCAAATCAATGTGCAATCTTATCATGCATATCCCGGGGGTGATAGCATGTCACCCTATACCATGTAAGCCTGATAACACAATATAACTGGAGATCATTACTTTAACCTTAGTCTGTAAACCTTAGAATCAAATGTCCAACATCCGGAATTTCCTATAAGACCCGAATCTTGCATCTACACACTTTATAAGTATGAACAAGCTGTATCGAGCCATAACCATAACCCAAGATGTAATCACATGATATACCTCATAACTTGCATACTCGTAGAAATAATTTACAACCACAATAACTGGTCAAAACAAACCAAATACTGGTAATAAACCTCATATCAAGCAAAATCCCATTCTAAAACCTTCGTACACTGCTGATGATGAAAGAAACACGTAGAAACTCATAACCACTCATTAGATCAACAAGTCATGGAGCTCTCTCGCCTAACAAGAATCATAGCCCAAATTCTAAGCTAACTTCCGATATTATCCTTCCAAACATACTGTAATTGTTGATACCCAAATTTTCCCTCATATTTTTCAAATATATATATATATATATATATATAATGTTTTCCTCATATTTTTCAAATATATATATATATATATACTTTCAAAATAGTGCATATGCATCATCATTTGATTTACAAGCATATACAAGTATTTTCATAATTTTCTATAATTTTTAAAGGCTTTAAATCAATTTATTTCCGCATTTTTATTATATAAATACCCATTAATTACCTTACAAATAATATTTATGATGATTTTATCATCTAAACTCATCATTTACACCCATATTAGGTTTTAAATATTTTTAGTACATTTATTATAATTAGGTTTTAAATATTTTTAGTACATTTGTTATAATTACATTTGCATTTTAAAGGCTAAAGTTTCATATTTTTGCAATAATAGCCTATATGTACTTATAATTACTTTATTTATTCAAAAATAACCTTTTTATATTATTATAGTGTTGAATATTTGTTTTCAATCATTTTTATGCATAAAAGATATTTTTATTATTTTTATTATTATTTTTACAAATTATTTTATTGGTTAAATTTGGGTATTTAAAATCTGGCCCTACTTTGTTTTAATTAATTTCGGACATAAGACTACTCAAAACTACCCAAACCAGCCCAATCCCAATACTCCTAACCCAATTACCCTTACCCATTCATTAAAACCCGACCCTAGTCCGTTTAAATCCCGGTCGCTGATCAAAGATGATCAACGGCCCACAAATAACAACCCTGTTCCTTATACCTCCCTCCTCTCTACTATAAACAAAAGAGGTATACTCCTATTCTCTTGAGTAATTTTACTCTGTGCTTTGATTCTTGGCCGACTGAAAGCCAAGGCCAGAAATCACCATGTTTTGCTTATGTTTGGTGATATTTGCTACACTGTTGGATTCGTTTCTTCCCTGTTTCATCTTAACCGATGAGTTATTGAATCCTCTTCCATTTCATTATGATTACGTACTCAATGTGTTACTGGAATTAGACCATGTTGTCCTAAATGCTATTACTTGTAGTTGAGACATGCTTGAACTTAGTTTAAGATGATTAACAAATCTGCATAATTCTATGTTATTGAGGACTATCTTTTCGAGTTAAACATGCTTTCGTACCTCTTTAGCCATGTATAGATATGTGCCTTAACAGATTTATAATATTTGTTTGTTGAACTTGTTACGGCATGCTTAGTTCTGTTCTCACTATGTTATGATACCTCTAATAGATTGTCGTAATCAGTTCTTACTGCTAATCAATGTGTTTTATTTCTATGACTTAGCATGATCTGAAGTCTCTCTTATCACTGTGAACATGTTTATGAACTCACCTTATTAGCATGTCACTTTGTTAATTCTTAAAAACTTGATTAAGTATGCTTAGGTTCAAATATATTTGTTATTTGTTTGTACATGCTCTATATGTGATTCTGTCCTTAATTGCATCCCCTAATCCCATCCTACTCTCTTGAATCCTCATTCTTTGCTGGCTGAAAGCCAAAGCTATTTAGGTTCTGTCCTCTGGCCTCCCTAGTGTGAGCACTGCTTAAGGTTCATGTGAGACCCTTGTTAACTCTAACACACTAAGATTTGGTCCCTAGTCTTCCTTGAACTGTTTCTGATCATTTTCTCTAGTGTGAGCACTGCCCTGGGTTCCTGAAGCCCTTGGGAATTCTGACACACTAGAGATTTGGGTTATGTATGCTTATCCTTGAAATGTGGGTGAATCATTCACCACTGGTTATTGTGTATCTATGAACATGGGCTTTTGGAACATCTGTGAGTTGAAGGCTTGGCCTGTCCAGGTGTATTTGGGCCTGCTATAGGCTCCCTATAGTTTTAATTACCTTGTAATTCATTCATTAAATTCTGCTCTTTAATAATGATTTATAATAACAATTCTGGGTATTAGTAGAAATGGGAAAGGGTTCTTATTTTATACTTGCTATAAAGTGGGGGTAGAAATCCTGTCTATAGAGTTAATGTTGTGATGTTGGATGTTATATGTTAGAAATCATGCTTCTAAGTGTATTATTGTGTTCAGTCATTATGTGTTAGCAACCATGTCCATAGGCTCAATGTTTGGCTGAATTATGTTCCGTTACAAACCATGCCTATAGAAATGGTATGGTCTGATGTATGTGTGAATTCCTGCTTGCTTACTGTTTCTTTCAGATTATAGAAATCATGTCTATAGGATTCAAAAACTGTTTAGTTTGTAGAAATCATGCCTATAGGATTCAAACTGGATCAAGTTATAGAATGCACGCCTGAATCTGTTTAATTATTATTTATACCTGTTTAGTATGCTGCTATCCTCTCTAGAAAACATGCCTGTAGGATTAAAACGAATAATTTTAGGTCTGTTTCTGTGACTGGCTACTATTTACTATCTCACAAAACACCTTGATACCATGCTGGTAGGCTTAATTGTATCATGCTAAAATCAGTAGGCAAACTTTGTAGGTTCTAATAATCGCACTATGAAACTGATTTTATCACATAGATATCTTGCCTATAGGATTTTGTAATTAACAAAACTTCCTAATGTTGATCAGTTTGCGTGCATTTTCTGTTTAAATGCGGAGGCTAATTTGAGCTCATACTTGTTCCTATTTGAAAGTCCTAACTGTTTTGTATGTCGCCTAGTTTTCTCTTTTTGAGAAACCTAAGTTAAAGTCTAGAACCACCCTGAAATAGAGGTCCAAGTGCCTCCTGGACCATAGGCATGGGACATGTAGTGCACACATTGGGTACGACTTAGAATTGATTAGAGCGCTTTAGGTAAATAACTTAAAGATAGTAATTGGGTAGCAGGAGATGATAGTTTGTGCCCGCTGAATAATGAGTAACACCCCGTCTTGAGGGAGTTACGAAGTATTATTTATGTTGCACGGGGTGATCCTTTAGGCTAAAAAAAACTTAGGATCCCCATTTCTATTTTAAAATAAATTGTTTATTTCATTTGTCAATTGTTTATTTTCTCTTAAACTAATTCACATGATTTGAGTTCGGTCGGGACCCACCGTTGTGGACCTCGAGGAGTGCCTAACACCTTCTCCTCGAGGTAATTTGAGCACTTACCCGATCTTTGGTTACACAAACTAGTAACCCCGAGTCATTTGAAAATAGGTGCCCTAACGCACCTTAATCCGTTAGGTGGCGACTCTCTCTTTTAGTAACCCTTCCTTTTAAAAGTGTTGTTAATGTCGAAGCCCGATTTTGCGAGAAAAAGGGGCGAGACAGCATGGCGACTCTACTGGAAAAATATTTAGGCTCTTACCATTGCGAACTTGGTCTATATGAATTAGTCTCTCTCGATAAACGTGTCTTTATTATTTTGTTGATACTTGAATATCCCGCTCTCATTCTCCTTTTTATTGCTACATGCACACCCCCTTCCCTATTTCCCCTTTTATATGAACTTATATGCAACTCTTCGCTTAATTTGGTTACAATATGCATTCCACTGGCTTCAACTTTTAAAATTTTGTTATATCATGACTTCCCCAATCCTTACCCCTTTATTGCTTTATTACAATTTTTTATATACGAACTAACTTCTTCCCTATTTCTCTTACTTTTCTGTATTTACATTTATTAAATACTGTATTTATCCCTTTTATCATGCAAAATACTTGACAACGTGTTATTTTATCTTTGCATAAAGCATGCTCTACATCATATTCCACTCGTGCGCAATTATACCATAGTGGCACTTGTTGAGTGTTCGCGCTCTTCCTATACTACCCTTTTTTAAATTTGGAAAGGCTTATTTGTGGTAAAACTAGTCGATCAGCGGTGCAGTCGACGGTTCCGTGCCTTTCCCTCTCAAGTTGTCCGCTTGAGGGTACCGGTCTAGACTTTTATAGAAAACCCTACTCTGATGTTATCTCGGCATGCATCATGTCCAAACCTAGCATGAGTTAAACTGTTGTCCGCATAATAACTCTTTAAGGAAAGCCTTGTCCAAAGTCCATCAGGATTTCCATAATCCCAACGGGCACGATCATGATATGTGCATTATTTGGAGAAAACGTGTCGATATGCTAATCATTAATGTGTAAGTAGTCAAACCTGGAGGGGGAAAGGGCTAACTTTATTTGTTTTGCAAAAATGAGGCACGAAGTCCCCAGGTTCGGCATGGTCCGAAATATCTCACCTCTATTGCTAGACTGGCGGGAAAATCTCTCGCCAAGCGACAAGAACCATGTGAAAAACATTCTTGAAAATTTACCTTCTTTGTTAAACATTCAGCCAAACAATGTACTGATCGAGGCTGCTACTATGTTGTGGGATGAAAAGAGGGTTGTTTTCCGTTTTGGTAACATAGAGATGACTACTCTTCTTGAGGAAATAAGAGGTTTTGCCGGGCTACCCTAGGATAGCCTTGATTTGATGGTACCAAAAAATCGTACTTCTAGGTGATTTCTGAAAATGATGTGTCTTAGAAAGAATGACGAGTTAGTCTGCTTGAAGAAGTCCTACATACATTTCTACTTTTTCTACAAGCGTTATGTGCACAACACATCCTACCGTATCTATCATGATGAGTTTTCCATCACTTCCCTGGGCTGTACTCATCGTCAGGTTTTTGTGTTCATCGTCTGTTTTTTGGGTATGATAGTATTTCCAATTCAAGGAGACAAGATTCACACTCGTTTAGCTATGGTTACAAAGACCTTAATGGAAGGGATTGAGGGACATACTTACACTATTGTCCCAATGATCGTGGCAGAGATACACTGAGCTTTGGACCGCTGTAAGAAGGGATTCAGACATTTTGAGGGTTGTAATTTGTTACTGCAATATGGTTGTTGGAGCATCTTCAAAGAGGACAGTACAATCAGAAATTTCCGCAGCGACCATGGAATGACCACATAGCCTTTCACCATCCAAAAAGAATGACCTTCATTCCAGATAGGTTTGCACAACCGGAAAATGCCGTGGATTGGGTACACTTCTTTAGCAATTTGACTTATGACAAGGTCCATTGGATGTCCAAGTAGTTCCCTACTAGCGAGTTCATCATCAGGTCCAGGGATGTTCCTCACTTAGTGTTGATCAGGTTGAGGGGTATCTATTCTTATGCTCTTATCATGGTCATGAGACATGCTGGGAGAAAACAAGTCATACCACGAGTTTCTAAGATGGTTCACTACAAAGCAGACTTTCAGGGTGGTGCCATTCTATTCAAGTGTGAGGCCCAACACATGTTGCATTTGAAGATTATTGTAGAAAGGGATACCATCGAACCGGATCAGTACCACGCCAGTCATGCATATTTCTACCTATCATGGTTGGATGATGACATAGCAGGAGAAGTCTAGCTAAGGATCGATCGGGGAAACAAGGTCATAGACGATGCTGGTGAAGCACAAGTAAAATACATGAGGTTGCGCAAGAGAATCGTTGAGTCTGAAGCCAGACATTTGGAACAATACAAGATAGACATGGAATCAACCAATGAATGGAGGGAAGTTGCTACAAAATCAACATAGAGGTTGGATTACTTAGAGCAGGGTTTGATGGAACTTGAAGGGAAGATGAGGAAAAGGATCGTGGATTGTCAGAATGCAGAGGGAAACGAAGGAGGACACCTAGCAAGGGTGTATCTTCTGCTGGACATGCACGACCTGGGGAATCTGATCGATGGGGCCAAGAAGGCCAAGCTTGTAGAGGGTCCCTCCAGGACCAAATAAAATAGAATTGTTATTTATTTGCTTTTCTAGAGTCGTTTTAGAAATTGATTGTAATAAGGCAAATGCCACTGGCAACTCTTTTAATTATTGTCACTTTAGAGGTTTGATCTATTTATTACATTAATAAAATGATGCAGTTATCGACATCAAATTTCTCCAAATCGATGTGTCGGTAGGCCTACCTCAGGCACAATGAGGTCCCCAATTTTAGGACACGAATTTATAATTTTGCAATACATGTTTAACTACTGCAAATATCCTTCCAAAATCCTCTACTGACTTGTTTACCTTTTTGCTTTTCTTTGTTTTTATTATTCCCACCCCCTAAGGTTGGTTCTTGCATACTGGCATCATCAACGTATCATACCAGATCCAGAGGCCCTCCACCTCCACCTCCTCCAAGTGATCCTAAAAGTAAGGGAAAGGCTAAGATGAATGACATGAGTGGTATCAGGAAATATAACACTACGCATGCAAAAAATGTTGAAACTTTAGATGGTCGGAGTACTCCGGCACAAAATGATTTAGTTCTATGGTTGGAGCAGAAAATACTAGAATTGCAAGGGGAACTTGAGCACGTCTGCAACTTGGCAAACCTCTCCCTCACCTTAAGAGTCCCAGATATTAACCAACAGAATGCCCAAAACCCAGCACCTCCTCAAAACACACCAAACCAGCATCCACAAAATCCTCCCGCACCTCATCAATATGCCACACCTCCTCAAATTCCTAACCCTCCACCAGTGCCAAACTCCTCCTCAACACCAACATCTTCTGACTCAGTATCCACAAACTACTACCTACCATACTCCTCAGAATACACCGCAACCTACCCCCGATTCGCAGAACTCAACCAATGATCATCACTACACCCAAATCCCCATTATACACCAAAGTAACTCCATATACGTAGAAACTCTACCTCACCCCAATCAACAAACCCCATACACACCAGAATCCTCGGAGAACGACCTGCTCATCAAGAATATGGCAGTGGATCTTAAGAAGCTCATAAAATGAGTCCAGGGTGTCGAAGGGGGTAAAGGCATTGAGGGTTTGAACTATGAAGATCTGTGTATTCAGCCTGATGTAGAACTGCCGGAGGGTTACAAACCTCCCAAGTTCGAGATATTTGATGGAACATATGACCCAAAGGTTCATCTAAGGACATACTGTGACATGCTCGTGGGAGTTGGAAAAGATGAAAGGATTCGCATGAAACTGTTTATGAGAAGCCTCACTAGAGATGCCCTATCGTGGTATATCAGCCAAAATCCAAAGAAGTGGGTTAGCTGGGTAAACATGGCATCAAATTTCATGGATCGGTTTAGGTTTAATACGGAGAATGTGCCAGATGTCTTCTATATCCAGAATCTCAAGAAGAAGCCAACAAAGACTTTTCGTGAGTATGCTACTCGATGGAGATCGGAAGCTGCGAAAGTAAGGCCGACATTGGAAGAAGAGCAGATGAACAAGTTCTTCATTCGGGCCAGGATCCAAATACTACGAAAGGTTAATGGTTATCAAGAATCACAATTCTCCGACATCATCAAATTTGGGGAAAGGATTGAAGAAGGGATCAAGAGCAGAATGGTAATTAATTTTGAGGCATTACAGGCTACGAATAAAGCTTTGCAGTCAGGGGGTATATCCAAGAAGAAAGAAGTAGGGGCCGTGATGGTAGCGCAAGGTCTGAAGTCTCCTCTCACATACCAAACACCTTCACCCACATATCTGCCTTCACTTCCCAGATACCAACAACCTGCCACCACTTACCATACCTATAACACCCAACCCATATACTACCACTCACCACCAACCCGCCAAAACTACCAAAACCCTAGACCAAATTTTGACCCCAGACCACCCAGACAATACACCCCAATTGCTGAACCTATAGACCAGTTGTACGAGAGACTGAAGGTTGCCATATATATCACTCCCACTCCTGTTGTCGCCATGGAAAATTCCTCTCAATGGGTCAATCCAAATAAGACATGCGCCTATCACTCAGGAATGAAAGGTCATACTATTGATGAGTGTCGTACTTTGAAGGATAAGATTCAGACATTAATTGACACCAAAGTCATCCAGGCAAATGAGGCTGCACCTAATGTCCGTAACAATCCTCTCCTGGATCACAGGGGTGGAGGGGAAAACATGATAGAGACCGATGAAGAATGGGACTCAGAGGGGTCAATTGGACTCATTCAAGAAGGGGATAATCCCGAAACATTTCTAGTCACTCTCACACCTATCATCGTACAAACTCAGGCACCAATCGAAGTTGAGGTAGCTGCACCAACTCCATTTGAGGTTGAAGTAACAACACCCTTCACCGTGATGGTAGCACCTACACCGTCTTATAAGTATAATGCTATACCATGGGATTATGTTGCAGAAGCAAGAAGGAAAGGAAAGGGAAAGATGGAAGAAACTGGTGCAGCACAAGGTATGACCAGAACTGGTAGGGTTTACACGCCCGAGCATTTGGGGGGAACAAGTAAAGAAGCCGCTTCCAAGCAGTCCATCATTGAAATCGGCCCGGATGCTCTTTGGAGAAAGGTGCAAGCACGAGAGTATTCTGTGGTTGATTATTTGAACAAAACCCCGGCTCAAATATCCATTCTATCACTACTGCAAAATTCTGAGGCACACAGGAACGCGTTGATAAAAGTGTTGAATGAGGCTTGTGTACCCAACAACATTACCAGTGGAAAGATGGCCAATATGGTAGGACAAGTGTTGGAAAGCCACAAGATCAATTTTTATGAAGACGAGCTACCACCCGAAGGACTAAGTCACAACAGGGCACTGCATATCACAATGCAATTTGAGGATAAGTTCATTTCTAGAGTCCTGATAGATGGGGGTTCGAGTCTTAACATATGTCCACTAACTACTCTGAAAAGATTAGGTAAAGGCCTGCACGAGATACGAGCAGGAAGTATGAATGTGAAAGCATTTGATGGGTCTCAAAGGGCCACAATTGGGGAAACCAACCTCAGCCTACAGATGGGCCCAACTTGGTTTGATGTTGAGTTTCAAGTGTTGGACATATCTGCTACCTACAACCTATTGTTGGGACGACCTTGGATACATGTCGTTGGGGCCGTAGCTTCTACTCTACATCAGGTCGTGAAGTTTGAATGGAACCATCAGGAAATGATCATCCATGGGGACAAAAGTAATCCCATTTACACTAGTCAAACTGTTCCGGTCATCGAGAATAGAAGGAAGTTGGGTGGAGAAACATACCATCTCATCGAGCGTGTCAACGCAATTGAAAAGGACAAATGGTGGACCAGTAAGATAGAAGGCATATTGGCATGGACAAGGTATAATCCTGGCAAAGGTCTCGGCAAGAATATCCTGGGGATCACCAAACCAATACAGCTAAAGCGTCACGGCACAACTTTTGGGCTTGGGTATGAATACACCTGGCACGAGTATCAGAATTGGTAGCCACCATGGCGTGGTCCTTATTACCCTCTAGAGCAACCAGTACCATATTTGAGCCAGTCATTTCACCAAGCTAACATGATATGGGAGTTCGAAGAAGATGAAGTTCTAGCCGGTATAAGGAATCTGTTTCTGGATGATGGAGACATGGATTGCAGTGCGATAGTCGAGGAGGAAGAGGAGGAACGCCTCATTATTCATACCATAGAGAAGGGAGGGCTCTCAAGAACTGGTCTGCTGCACCATCAAGGGCCCATCACGTTCCTGGGTAGCCTGGCAATTAGCATCATTTATTTTTAAAAGAATTTTTTATGAGCATTTAAGACGTTTTCAGCATTTTGTTTTAAGCATGTTTTGTTTTGAAATAATTGCTCGGGTCATCGAGCCGCACCAGTTTGACGTTTTCAAGATTTATCTAAATGCATTGATATTTTTAGTATTTATTATTATTCTTTACGTTTTCTTTTCTACATCATTATTATTACCTACCCCGATGAACTTACGACTTTGATATGTAATGAGACAATGCAACATACGGATAATGACTCAGAGGATCTGGAAGAGGATATAATGACCGAGGAAATTGTCAGAGAAGTGGAAACATTGAAAACAAGCCTAAGTCCAATTTGGATGAGACTGAAACATTTAATCTAGGAGACTCTGAAACAATCAAGGAAACACGTGTAAGCAATCACCTGTCACCATCAAAGAATGAAGAATACACTCATTTCCTAAAGGAATATGAAGATATATTTGCATGGTCCTATGACGATATGACCGGTTTGAGCACGTCCATAGTGGCTCATAAACTACCTACCAACCCAATGTGTCCTCCAGTAAAGCAAAAGCTCAGAAAGTTCAAGCTAGATATGAGTTTAAAAATCAAAGAAGAAGTCACCAAACAGATCAAAGCTAAGGTTCTCAGAGTGGTTAAATATCCAACTTGGTTGGCTAACATCGTGCCAGTTCCGAAGAAGGATGGGAAAGTCAGAGTATGCGTCGATTATCGGGACCTAAGTAGAGGAAGTTCCAAAAATGATTTCCCGTTACCCAACATACATATATTAATCGACAATTGTGCCAAGCATTAACTCCAATTCTTTGTGGATTGCTTCGTAGGATATCATCAGATCTGGATGGATGAAGTGGATGCTGAAAAGACAGATTTTATCACACCATAGGGGGTGTACTGCTATAAAATGATGTCGTTCGGTCTGAAGAATGCTGAGGACACTTATTTGAGGGCCATGATAACTGTTTTCCATGACATGATACACAAGGAGATAGAGGTATATGTGGATGACGTCATTATAAAATCCAAGAAGAATACAAATCACATAGCAAACTTGAGAAAATGTTTTTGATCGGCTTCGGAGGTATAATTTGAAATTGAATACCGCAAAATGTGCCTTTGGAGTTCCTGCCGGGAAATTGTTAGGGTTCATTGTCAGTCGTTGAGGAATTGAGTTAGACCCATCAAAGGTCAAGGCTATCCAGGATTTACCTCCCCCAAAGAGCAAGAAGGACGTGATGAGTTTCTTGGGATGTCTCAACTACATCAGCCGCTTCATAGCACAATCAACTGTAATATATGACCCGATTTTCAAAATGCTGAAGAAGGATGCCACCACTAGTTGGACAAAAGATTGCCAAAATGATTTTGACAAAATCAAGGAATACTTGTCCACACCACCAGTCCTAGTCCCGCCAGAGCTTGGTAGACCACTGGTACTCTACCTTTTCGTACTAGATGGGGCTTTCGGTTGTGTCTAGGGACAGCACGACAAGACATGGAGAAAAGAGCAGGCCATATATTATCTGAGCAAGAAGTTCACACCCTACGAAGCACGATACTCTTTGTTCGAACGCATTTGCTGTGCTTTGACATGGATAGCCCAGAAACTGAGGCACTACTTCTGTGCTTATACAACATATCTCATATCGAGGATGGATCCTCTGAAGTACGTCTTTTCGAAGCCTATGCCTATAGGAAAGCTGGCCAAATGGCAAATATTGTTGAGCGAATTTGACATCATCTATGTAACTCAGAAGGCAGTTAAAGGACATGCATTAGCAGATCATTTTGCTGAACATTTTGTAGGAGGAGAATACAAACCACTGAAAATGTATTTTCTTGATGAAGAAGTGTCGTTCGTCAGAGAAGATATCGCCAAAGCCTACGACGGGTGGAGAATGTTTTTCGATAGAGCCACAAGCTTCAAAAGAGTGGGTATTGGAGCCGTTTTGGTGTCAGAAATAGGTCAACATTATCCGGGATCCACGAAACTCAGATTTTCGTGCACCAATAATATGGAAGAATATAAGGATTGCATATTGGGGCTCAATTTGGCCGTTGACATAAATATCAAGGAATTACTGGTAATTGGCGATTTAGATTTGCTGGTACATCAGGTGCAAGGAGAATGGGCTACAAAGAATACCAAGATATTACCATATCTAGATCATGTGCAAGATATGATGAAGAGGCTCACGAAGATAGAGTTTAGACATGTCCCGAGAATCTAGAATGAGTCCGCACATGCATTGGCCACTTTGTCATCCATGATACAGCATCCAGACAAGAATTTCATCGACCCCATTCCGGTAAGGATTCAAATGCGCTCATGTTGAAGAAGAAACAGAAGGGAATCCATGGTTCCATGATATCAAGGAGTACATGGAAAAAAGAGAGTACCCGGAGCATGCAAATCATACTAAAAATGCATGCTGCAAAGATTGTCCAACCATTTCTTCCAAAGTGGAGGGATTATGTACAGAGGGACTCCAGACTTAGTGTCACACCCCAAAACCAAGGAGCGCGACCGGCGCTCAACCGAGTGAACCCGACCAAGAGAATATATGTTTTCCTTCAACCCAAACTCATTCATGAATAAAGAGAATATATGTTTTCCTTAATTAAATAATAAAGTGGTCATGTCTGCAATTACCAATTCGTTTCCAATTATTTCATCATTTTTAAAGTCTCAAATGGACAAGTAATACATCCACAAAATAACATAGTTTGTCTTTCCCCAGCACCAATACACAACCCACACTATGTCTATGGAGCCTCTATAGATAAAGAACAGTACAATTATAATGCCGGCAACAAGGCCCCGGCTATACCCCAACCATAATACATAAAGATCAAAAGACACATGACCCCGAGATGAAGTGGGGCTCACCAAGTCAGCTGGGAAGAAGGTGTACTGCTATCACTGATCAATGTCTCCTGCTGTGGAACCACCTGCATCCATTTATATATGCAGCGCCCCCGGTAAAAGGGACGTTAGTACCGTCGAATAGCACTAGTATGAAAACTAAACACCAATTTAAGAATTTAGAAATACAAGATAATTATGATGAATTAGTGCAGTAATATAATAATATAGAAAACTGTCTCAACCATAGCAACCTTATTAAAAGCTATCAACAACATTTATAGGATTTAAGATGAGATCCTATGTAACCATCTTCACACAAAGCGGCCTCGCCGCCTCACCCGATGTATGCAGTTGGAGGTGTACGTACAATACCACAACTCTAATCAAGCGGCCCTGCCACCTCACCCCAATGTATGCGGGTGGATATATAACCACAGTACTAAGGACTTACACAAAGCGGCTATGCCGCCTCACCCCAAGGTATGCGGGTGGTGGTGCCACAACAATACCAAAACTATACACAAAGCGGTCGTATCGCCTCACCCCAATGTAAGCGGGTGGAGGTGCAGTCCCACAATATCATAATCGCTACACAAAGCGGTTATGCCGCCTCACCCCAATATATATGCGGGTGGAAGTGTATCACAATCACAATCTCTATACCATAATTCCCACACAAAGTGGTCATGCCGTCTCACCCCAATGTATGCGGGTGGAGGTGTATCACAATCAAAATCTCTACACAACTTGGCATAATACCTTTCATATAAATCACAACTAGAAATTATAATATGTGGATACACAATCCATAGTTTGGGACACATCCTCAATTTATAATGCAATATGATAAGAGCATTTGAAATACGAATTGAACATATATCTTCATCACAAAACTTATCGGAATACTCAATTTATAATCAACATCTCGGAACTCACAAGGATAATGAGAATTCCAACTCTTAAAGAAGAATTTAGCCAACATACCTCACTTGAGCTTCCTTACACTCTAAATATTTCGGAATTCTTAGCAACTTCAATCTATTTTAAAAATATAACAAATTAAACCAAAATTAGGAAGATGATCATGGTTCTAGCTCATTTGAGAATTTTATCAAACACTAGGTGTGCATTAAGGTGTCAAGATCCTTTTATGGAGGATTCCATCATCCTACAACCCAACCTTTACCATTTTTAGCTCAACAGTCTTTCTACACCCCTTGATAACACATGCATGTAAAATAACCAACCCTCTTGCCCAGAAAGTATCTTTCTTAATATCCATTTCTACATAAAATTCGAAATTGAGGGTTAGGGTGTAGAATCTTACCTCTAAGATGAAGACCTAGTGAGTTTCCCTTCTCAATCTTCCAAAACTTGGGCAAGAATTGAAGAACAATTATTGGAAAACACCTTCTCACTCTAGGGCACCCTCTCTCACTCTAAAATGTCAAATAATAGCTCCAACATGACCCAAAGAGTGTATTTAACGAAATATGGTCGGGTTTTAAAAACCCAAAAATGAAGCCCCGGAACAGGTTCTGCTTTCGCATATGCGACCGCATAATGGTTATGCGGACCGCATATCGGTCGCATAATTGGTTACAAAATACCCAAAAGAACTGCCTGTGTATGCGGTCACTATGCGGTCCGTATAACTGTAATGTGGTCGCATAATGCACCGCATAACAGTTATGCGGTCGCATAGTCGACTGCATAGTTGCTACCCAATTAACTGCCTTACTCTACGGCCATTATGCGATCCGCAGAGTGGTTCTGCGGTTGCATAACGGACCGCATAAATGAAATTTTCCACCAAAAATTTCCTTCTCATTCCCGTGCATTGTTCAACCTAAAAAGTACTTTCACTTAAGTACCATGAAACATTAAACATTATTGTTTAGTCCGGCACCATGAAACATTATTTTCTTTGCAAAGTTTACCAAGCCTTACACTTAAGTACTTTAAAATTTTTCGGGGTGTTACACTTAGGATTATTACGGTGTGTTGACACCAAGGAAGCTTCCAAACTGCTCAAAAAGATACACTCTGGAATTTTCGAACCACACATGAATGGTTTCATTTTAGCCAAGAAGATACTGAGGGCAGGTTATTTTTGGATGACTATAGAAACAGACTACATCAGATATGTCCAGAAATGTCATCAGCGCCAAATACACGCATATATGATACGGGTGCCGCCAAATAAACGCAATGCAACGAGTGCACCTTGGCCTTTTCCTACTTGGGGAATGGACGTCATTGGACCAATCGAGCCCGCCGTTTTAAATAGGCACATACCATCGAGTGAGGGTCAAATTCTATTATTAGCATCTTATGCAACTCAATCTTTCATACTACACACCAGCAACCCCAAATTTGACTAACTCCCTAAATTTCCAAAAATTTCGCTAGAGTTTCCTTTGTAATTAGTCCTATCCACCTGTCAGAGAGCCCCAGAAACACATCCTAACAGCATATACATAATCCAACAACGTAACATAATACAAAACAACAACAATTGTGGACTCACAAGCAATTATATTACCAGAACGGAACCCCTTTAACACTATATGTACAAGTCATACATATTTCATAGGAATATCCCTTAGCATTTTCATAAGGCACAACTCATAATTACATGGTTATTCAAATAAATAAAGATACTTTTTCTTCATTTCTTCTTCGGCCTCCCAAGTAGCCTCTTCAACCTGTTGGTTTCGCCATAGCACTTTCACGGATGCAATTTCTTTATTTCTAAACTTTCGGACTTGCCTATCAAGAATGGCAACTGGAATTTCTTCATAAGTCAATTTCTCATGTACCTCAATAGTCTCAACCGGAACAATGAGTGTCGGATCTCCAACTACTTTCTTTAACATAGACACATGAAACACCGGGTGTACTAATGACATCTCAGGTGGTAGCTCAAGCTTGTACGCCATCTCACCGATCCTCTAAATGATTTTCTATAGTCCGACATACCTCGAACCCAATTTTCCTTTCTTACCAAATCACATTACACCCTTAATGGGGGAAACTTTCAAGAGTACCCAATCATCTTCTTTGAACTCCAAATCCCTACGACAAACATCTAAATATGATTTCTGATGACTCTGAGCAGTCTTCAATTGCTCCTTAATGATTTTAACTTTTTCCATAGCCTGATGCACAAGGTTTGGCCCTATCAAATCTGCTTACCCAATTTCAAACCACCCAATGGGAGATCTACATCTCCTACCATATAAAGCCTCGAACGGTGCCATATGAATGCTAGCATGATAACTATTGTTATATGCAAATTCTATGAGTGGTAAATGATCATCACATCTACCTTTGAAGTCTATAACATAAGAGTGCAACATATCCTCAAGCATTTGAATAGTTCGCTCTGCCTGCCCGTCAGTCTGCGGGTGAAAGGCTGTACTGAGATTCACCTGAGTACCCAAACCTTGCTGAAATTTCTTCCAAAAATTAGCAGTGAATTGTGCTCCCCGATCAGAAATGATGGAAACTGGGGTGCCATGCAACCTGACTATTTTTTTGATATACAACTGAGCATACTGCTCCACTGTGTTGGTAGACTTAACCGGCAAAAAGTGTGTTGACTTCATGAGTCGATCCACAATCACCCAAATTGAGTCAAACTTGCGCGGAATGCGTGGTAATCCTACCACAAAGTCCATATTAATCATTTCCCATTTCCACATTGGAATTTCTATGCTTTGTGCCCAACCGGGCCTTTGGTGTTCGGCCTTCACTTCCTGACAGTTCGGACATCTTGCTACAAAGTCCTCCACATTACTCTTCATATCATTCCACAAATAGAATTTCTTAAGATCATGATACATTTTTGTAGAACCTGGGTGCACAGAATACCTAGAAGTGTGAGCTTCAGTCAAAATTCTTTCACGGAGACCATCCACATTTGGAACACATAGTCGCCCTTGGTACCTTAGTGTACCATCATCCATGCCAAGAGAAAAGGCAATGTCTTATGTTTATGAATCCCCTCTTTCAATTGTACCAACAATAGGTCGTTGTATTGTTTTTCTTTGACTTCCACTACAAGTGATGATTCATCCCTATTTTGCACAATTACTCCTCCTTCACTAGAGTCTGCAAGACAAACTCCCAAACTAGAAAATGGATGAACTTCTTTGGCCAATGTCCTTTTATATACCTCCAAGTGTGCTAAGCTACCCATAGATTTTCGGCTGAGAGCATCCGCCACAACATTAGCCTTCCCTGGATGGTATAAAATATCAATGTCATAATCTTTGAGTAATTCAAGCCATCTTCTCTGCCTTAGATTCAGTTCCTTCCGTTTGAAAATATATTGAAGGCTCTTATGGTCCGTGAATATATCCATATGGATCCCATATAAATAATGACGCCAAATTTTCAATGCAAATACCACTACCGCAAGTTCTAAATCATGTGTTGGATAGTTCTTTTCATGATTCTTTAGTTGCCTAGAAGCATAAGCTATCACCTTCCCATGTTGCATTAATACACACCCAAGCCCGATTCTTGAAGCATCACAATATACCACGAATCCATCTATACCTTCTGGTAGAGTCAACACCGGCGCCGTAGTCAATCTTGCTTTCAATTCCTGGAAACTCCTTTCACAAGCATCTGACCATTGGAACTTAATTGCCTTCTGCGTCAATTTAGTCAATGGAGAGGCAAGAGTAGAAAACCCCTCCACAAACTTTCTGTAATACCGAGCTAAGCCTAAGAAACTGTGAATCTCTGTTGGAGTTGTAGGCCTCGGCCAATTCTTCACAGCTAAAATTTTATGAGGATCAACCTTAATTCCCTCACTAGAAACTACATGACCCAAGAATATGACTGATTCAAGCCAAAATTCACACTTTGAAAACTTTGCATATAACTGGTGCTGATGCAGGGTTTGCATAACTACCCTGAGATACTCGACATGGTCTTCTCGACTTCGTGAATATACAAGAATATCGTCAATAAACACAATCACAAAAGCGTTGAGGAATGGCTTAAAAACTAGAATCATAAGATCCACAAAGTCTGTTGGGGCATTTGTTAGGCCAAAAGACATCACCAGAAATTCAAAATGCCCATACCGGGTTCTAAAAGCTATTTTCGGAATATCCCGCTCCCTGATCTTCAATTGGTGATACCCGGATCTTAAATCAATTTTAGAGAACTACCTGGCATCGTGCAATTGATCAAACAAGTCATCTATCCTTGGCAGTGGGTACTTATTCTTGATTGTGACCTTATTAAGCTGCCGATAGTCAATACACATTCTCAGCGACTCATCTTTCTTTCTTACAAAAAGGACTAGTGCGCCCAAGGTGACACACTTGGCCGGATAAAACCCTTTTCTAACAAATCTCTCAATTGCTCCTTTAGCTCTTTCAATTATGCCGGTGCCATTCTGTAGGGTGGAATACATATAGGATGCGTGCCTGACATCACATCAATCCCAAAATCAATCTCCCTGTCTGGTGGGATTCCAGGGAGTTCATCCAGAAATACTCTCGGAAATTCATTCATAACAGGCACAGACTCAAGTGTAGGTGCCTCAGCATCGGTGTCCGTAACCCGGACCAAATGGTAAATACATCACTTATTGATCATTTTTGTGGCCTTAAGGTAAGAAATAAACCTACCCTTCAGCACTACATCATTACCCTTCCACTCAATAACTAGATAATTTGGAAATTCGAACCTAGCAGTTCTGGTTCGACAATCAAGCTTGGCAAAACATGAATAAAGCCAATCCATCCCCATTATCACATCAAAATCGACCATTCTCAATTCAGTAAGATCAGCCACGGTGTCTCGACCACACAATGTGACAACACAATCCCTATAAACCCGCGCGGCCAAGATAGACTCACCAACCGGAGTAGATACTGAGAATGGCTCATAAAGCTGTTCTGGTTCTATCCCAAATTCCATAGCAACATAAGGTGTGGCATCTGACAAAGTGGAACCGGGATCAATAAGAGCATATACATCATGAGATTGGACAATCAATATACATGTGACAATATCTGGAGAAGCCTCTAATTACCGACGTCTCTGCATAGCATAAAATTTGCTGGGTCCTCCCAAATTTTGTGCACCACCTCTAGCTACAAAACCCCCTGCGGGTGCTGGGGTGCCTCGAGCTGGCGGTGTTGTAGATGTAGTAGCTACAGAATTAGCTGGTTGTGCCGCGCCTCTGCCCATATTTTGGCGGGATGAGTGACAATATCTCTGAATGTGACCCCTCACACCACACCCATAGCATACTAGTAGGTCCATGAAGCAAGACCCAAAGTGCATCCTTCCACAGTTAGGGTATGGAAGTTTCCGCTGATGAAACTTTCTGTCGGGCCAACCTTGTTGGTGGGGTCCCCTGTTGCCCTGACTGGGTCCAGATGACTGTGCACCCATCGAAGACTTGGCGAATGATTGGGATGGTCCTGATGACGCTCCCCTAAATGCTGACTTACCACCACCACCACCGGAAGAACCACCAAAGTTGCCCGCGGACCGGGCCTTGTTGTTACTCTAACGCTCCATTCTATTCTTCAATTTGCGGGTCTCCGTGGCTTGAGAAAATTTCACCATCTTACCATAGTTCATATCGGAATTTAAGGCAGCTGAAGAGGCCTCATTAATAACCAAGGGGCTAAGGCCCTGTACAAACTGGCGTACTCTAGCCTCCATAGTGGGCAACATGTGAATAGCTTACTTGGACAGGCGCGCAAACTCCATATGGTACTCCCACACATTCATACTACCCTGCTTCAGGATTTCAAACTCAACGGCACGATCTGCCTTAGTTTTGGCAGGCAAGAAATGATCCATAAAGGCATCTGTGAACTTACCCCACCTTGCTGGAGGGCTTCCCTCCTCACGGGATTCCTCCCACAAATCAAACCAAGAGTAAGCCACCCCTTTCAGGCGGTAGGAGGCCAATTCTACTCCTTCCGTCTCTGTAGCATGCATAACCTGGAGAGTTTTATGCATCTCATCAATGAAGTATTGGGGGTCCTCCTCGTGGTCAGCACCCATAAACACTGGAGGATCTAATTGAAGAAACTTGTTCACCCTGGAACTAGCAGATTCCCCTGGATGGCTGGAAGAAGTAGGCCCAACACTCGTTATCTGGGCCTGAGAAGCCACTATCCGTGTCAACATTTGTATGGCTCCCCTAATATCAATATCAGATACACCAGAAGCGGAAGTTCGAGCTGGAGGTGGAATTGGAATATCAGTTGGAGGGACCGTTGCACCCTCAGTAGGTGTAGGGACAGATATGGTATGATCAGTTGTAGTAGAGTCAGACAGTGTAGTAACTGGAGGAATATCCTCACTCATCGGGTGCTCACCCGCATTATCAATTATAGGGTCAATTGTCACTCCTGGGATGACATTGGCTCTTTGGCCAGTTCTTGCCTTCTTCTTAGGTGCCATGTACTGAAAATTAGAGCAATGCAGGAGTTAAAGGAGGAACAATCTTACAACCAGCTTTATCGCACGATCAAGAACATGAAAGAAGGGTATTATTCCTAAATGCCCACGTAGCATCCTAATTATATATGTGGTCGACAACACACCGATAATAAGGACTCTACTAGACACGTCTCCGAGACATCCTAGGACACTATAAAATCTTAGGCTCTGATACCAAGTTTGTCATGCCCCAAAATCAAGGAGCACGACCGGCGCTCAACCGAGTGAACCTAACCAAGAAAGCCTGTTAGATTCCTTCTACCCAAACTCATCCATGAATAAAGAGACATCATTTTTAAAGTCTCAAATGGACAAGTAATACATCCATAACATAACATAGTTTGTGTTTCCCCAGCACCAATACACAACCTACACTATGTCTACGGAGCCTCTATAGATAAAGAAGAGTACAATGATAATGCCGGCAACAAGGCCCCGGCTATACCTCAACCATAGTACATAAAGATCAAAAGATACATGACCCCGGGATGAAGTGGGGCTCACCAAGTCAGCTGGGAAGAAGGTGTATTGCTATCACTGATCAATGTCTCCTGCTGTGGAACCACCTACATCCATTTAAAGATGCAGCGCCCCCGGCAAAAGGGACGTTAGTACCGTCGAATAGTACTAGTATGAAAACTAAACACCAATTTAAAAATTTAGAAATACAAGATAATTATGATGAACCAGCGCGACAATAGAATAATATAGATAACTGCCTCAACCATAGCAAGCTTATTAAAAGCTATCAACAACATTTATAGGATTTAAGATGAGATCCTATGTAACCATCTTCACACAAAGTGGCCTCGCCACCTCACCCGATATATGCAGGAGGAGGTGTACGTACAATACCACAACTCTAATCAAGCGGCCCTGCCGCATCACCCTAATGTATGCAGGTGGATATATAACCACAGTACTAAGGACTTACACAAAGCGGCTATGCCTCTTCACCCTAATGTATGCGGGTGGTGGTGCCACAACAATACCAAAACTATACACAAAGTAGTCGTACCACCTCACCCCAATGTAAGCGGGTGGAGGTGCAGTCCCACAATATCATAATCCCTACACAAAGTGGTCATGCTGCCTCACCCCAATATATATGTGGGTGGAAATGTATCACAATCACAATCTCTATACCATAATTCCCAAATAAAGTGGTCATGCCGCCTCACCCCAATGTATACGGGTGGAGGTGTATCACAATCACAATCTCTACATAATTTGGCATAATACCTTTCATATAAATCACGACTAGAAATTATAACATGTGGATACGCAATCCATAGTTTGGGACACATCCTCAATTTATAATGCAATATGATAAGAGCATTTCAAATACGAATTGAACATATATCTTCATCACAAAACTTATCGGAATACTCGATTTATAATCAACATCTCGAAACTCACAAGGATAATGAGAATTCCAACTCTTAAAGAAGAGTTTAGCCAACATACCTCACTTGAGCTTCGTTACACTCTAAATGTTCCGTAATTCTTAGTAACTTCAATCTATATTAGAAATATAATAAATTAAACCAAAATTAGGAAGTTGATCATGGTTCTAGCTCATTTGAGCATTTTATCAAACACTAGGTGTGCATTGTGTGCATTAAGGTTTCAAGATCCTTTTATGGAGGATTCCATCATCCCACAACCCAACCTTTATCATTTTTAGCTCAACAATCTTTCTACACCCCTTGATAACACATGCATTTAAAATACCAACCCTCTTGCCCAGAAATATCTTGCCTATTATCCATTTCTACACAAATTTCGAAATTGAGGGTTAGGGTGTAGAATCTTACCTCTAGGATGAAGACCTAGTGAGTTTCCTTTCTCAATCTTCCAAAACTTGGGCAAGAATTCAAGAACAATTATTGGAAGACACCTTCTCACTATAGGGCACCCTCTCTTACTCTAAAATGTCAGATAATAGCTCAAAAATGACCCAAAGAGTGTATTTAACGAAATAGGGTCGGGTTTTAAAAACCCAAAAATGAAGCCCCGGAAAAGGTTCTGCTTTCGCATATGCGACTGCATAATGGTTATGCAGACCGCATATCGGTCGCATAGTTGGTTACAAAATAGCCAAAAGAACTGCCTGTGTATGTGGTCACTATGCGGTCTGAATAACTGTTATGCGGTCGCATAATGCACCGCATAATAGTTATGCGGTCGCATAGTCGACTGCATAGTTGCTTCCAACTGACCCAATTAATTGCCTCACTCTGCGGTCCGCAGAGTGGTTCTGCGGTCGCATAATGGACCGCATAAATGAACTTTTCCGCCAAAAATTTGCTTCTCATTCCCGTGCATTGTTCTACCTAAAACGTCTGAGCATTATTTTCTTTGCAAAGAATTTCTATAATCCTCACACACGTAAGCCTGGTCCGGCACCATGAAATATTATTTTCTTTGCAAAGTTTATGAGGCCTTACACTTAAGTACTTTGAAATTTTTCGGGGTGTTATACTTAGGATTATTACGGTGTGTTGACGCTAAGGAAGCTTCCAAACTGCTCGAAGAGATACACTCTGGAATTTGCGAACCACACATGAATGGTTTCGTTTTAGCCAAGAAGATACTGAGGGCAGGTTATTTTTGGATGACTATGTAAACAGACCGCATCAGATATGTTCAGAAATGTCATCAGCATCAAATACACGCAGATGTGATATGGGTGCTGCCAAATAAACTCAATGCAACGAGTGCACCTTGGCCTTTTGCCGCTTGGGGAATGGACGTCATTGGACCAATCGATCCCACCGCTTTAAATAGGCACATTATCATTTTAGTGGCCATAGACTACTTCACAAAGTGGGTCGAAGCTGCATCCTACAAAGTTGTAACCAAGAAAGTTGTCGCGGATTTTGTCAGAGAACGTATTGTTTGCCGATTTGTGGTTCCAGAGTCCATCGTCACCGACAATGCCGCCAATCTCAATAGTGACCTAATGAAAGGTATATGCGAGACATTCAAAATCAAGCACAGGAATTCCACAACATACAGGCCTCAAATGAATGGAGTCGTGGAGGCCGCAAACAAGAATATCAAGAAACTACTGAGGAAGATGGTAGACAACCACAAGTAATGGCACGAAAGGTTACCATTTGCCTTATTGGGGTACCGGACCACAGTCCGCACGTCAACCGGGGCAACTCCTTACCTATTGGTCTACGGTACCGAAGCCGTCATTCTCGCCGAGGTAGAAATTCCCTCCCTAAGAATTATACAGGAAGCTGAACTCAGAGATGCAGAGTGGGTAAGAAGTCGCTATGAACAATTAACTCTCATTGGCGGGAGAAAAATGAATGTAGTGTGTCATGGTCAACTTTATCAAAACAGAATATCCAGAGCTTTCAACAAAAGGGTCAAACCTAGACAGTTCGCACCGGGGCAGCTAGTGTTGAAACGAATCTTTCCACATTAGGATGAAGCCAAAGGAAAATTCTCACAAAACTGGCAAGGACCCTATATGGTTCATATAGTACTAACAGGAGGAGCGCTCATACTCGCAGAAATGGCTGGAGAGATTTGGCCAAAGCCTATCAACTCAGAGGCAGTCAAAAGATACAATGTTTAAAGTTGTTTACATTTATGCAATTGATGTAACTAAACTACGCTTGATCTGATTCCCGTTTAAGAGGGGATACGTAGGTAGCCCTGTGGGTTCTGTCACAATTCAATAAAATTTTCATTTTTCCCATAATCGGAAATTGGAGCAGAATTTTGAGGAGGACCCTCAAAATTCCGTAGCAAGTTCAGCTAACGGCACTGTATGCGGACCAGCCAGAGATTCGTCTAGGAAACTGGGGCAGAATTTTGAGGAGGACCCTCAAAATTCTATGGCAAGAAGGTCGCAATGTCGCAGTTATTGGTTCATCTAATCAATTTTTAAATTGCACATTACTGTGTTTTGAATAACTATGTATGCATATTTTTCAAAAAAATTATTTTTAGCCAGATGCTACCCATGGTAACCCGAACAAGATTCCAACGTGGAGCGGAGAAGACAAAGGCACGAACCAACCTCCCCCGCAAAACTCAGAATTATTCTTTGAATGCAGGAACAAGAGATAGTCGCCAGTACGTTCGCACCTTATAATCACTGTCTTCACAACAACAAGGCTACCGAACTCATCCACAGCTAAAATATACTCCGCTATCACTTATTATTTATTCTCTGTATGAGACTAAGCATTGTCTCAAATCTTGCATAAGGGTAAGCCCTGCCTCCTCAACTGCATAAGGCTAAGTATTCCCTTCCATTTGCATGAGACTAAGCATTGTCTCAAATCTTGCATGAGGCTAAGCCCTGCCTCCTCAACTGCATAAGGATAAGCATTGCCTTTCATTTGCATGAGACTAAGCACTGTCTCCATCCTGCATGAGGCTAAGCCCTGCCTCCTCAACTGCATAAGGCTAAGCATTTCCTTCCATTTGCATGAGACTAAGCATTATCTCCATCCTGCATGAGGCTAAGACTTGCCTCCTCAACTGTATAAGGCTAAGCATTACCTTCCACTTGCATGAGACTAAGCACTGTCTCCATCCTGCATGAGGCTAAGCCCTGCCTCCTCAACTGCATAAGGCTAAGCATTGCCTTCCATTTGCATGAGACTAAGCATTGTCTCCATCCTTCATGAGGCTAAGTCATACCTCCTCAACTGCATAAGACTAAGCATTGCCTTCCATTTGCATGAGACTAAGCATTGTCTAAAATCTTGCATGAAGCTAAGGCCTGCCTCCTCAATTGCATAAGGCTATGAATTGCCTTCCCCTTGTATGAGACCAAGCATTGTCTCCATATTGCACGAGGCTAAGCCTTGCCTCCTCAACTGCACAAGGCTAAGCATTACCTTCTCATTGCATGAGACTACGCATTGTCTCTCCTTGCATAACCACAAATGTTGCTATGCTCCAAACCTTGCATTATTCTCTTCTCTCGGGACTAAGCTCTGCTCCCGACTCTACACAGGACTAAGCTATGTCTTGTTTTATCTCAAGTATCATATCTCTGCATCTCATGGGCTGATACATAGCCAATTTGTCCGAAGGCATCATAGACTGAAGGCATCATCCTCATAGCCGGGAGACACCATGCCATGGCCTGAGGATCTCTTAATATTGCACATTATTATTCAAAGGCATCATATCTCTGCATCTCATGGGCTGATACATAGCCAATTTGTCCGAAGGCGTCATAGACTGAGGCATCATCCTTATAGCCGGGAGACACCATGCCATGGCCTGAGGATCTCTTAATATTGCACATCATTATTCAAAGGCATCATGGTTCAGAGGCACCATCTTCACAGCCTGAGAACATCATTTCATAGCTTGCGAACCCTTTACCGCACAATTCATGGCTCGGGACATCATGGTCTAAGGACGTCATCCTCACCGTCCAAGGACGATCTCCATGGTCCAAAGGGAATTTGCATCATATTTAAAGTTATGCGATAATCTGTATGCATGCATTGTATTCTGAGATTGCAGGTAATCCGGGAAGTAACCGTTCTCATAACGGGAGCAATCTTCGCTCCAGTTTCCATTCAACGTTCATATCCTTCAATTATTTCAAATGCAATCGATCACCGTCTGTTACTTATTCTCACCTGATGCTCACTCAAATATCCGTAACCATTCTCAACCTATCATATTTAGAATATTCAGTCCGTTCTTACAACAATTCCATCGGTTTATTCCACCGGCGGATCCAGAACTACACATGGCCTGATTCCTGTATAACTAGGTATATGTAGGCAGCTCAGAGACTAGGGTGCGGCCTATATTTTTCAAAACATCCCATTCGGTCAAAATTGGTCATCATTTCTTTACCCGATAATTCTTTCATCCTTCCCGGGTAAAGAGAGGCAGCTGTTGATACCCAATATTTCACTCATATTTTTCTAATATATATATATATATACTTTCAAAATAGTGTATATGCATCATCATTTGATTTACAAGCATATACAAGTATTTTCATAATTTTTCATAATTTTTAAAGTCCTTAAATCAATTTATTTCCGCATTTTTATTATATAAATACCCATTAATTACCTTACAAATAATTTTTATGATGATTTTATCCTCTAAACTCATCATTTACACCCATACTAGGTTTTAAATATTTTTACTATATTTCTTATAATTACATTTGCATTTTAAAGGCTAAAATTGCACATTTTTGCAATAATAGTCTATATGTACTTATAATTACTTTATTTATGCAAAAATAACCTTTTTATATTTTTATAATGTTTAATATTTGTTTTCAATCATTTTTATGCACAAATGATATTTTTATTATTTTTACAAATTATTTTATTGGTTAAATTGGGTATTTAAAATATGGCCCCATTTGTTTTTAATCAATTTCGCACTTAAGACTACCCAAAACTACTCAAACCAGCCCAAGACCAATACTCCTAACCCAATTACCCTTACCCATTCATTAAAACCCGACCCGAGTCCGTTTAAATCTTGGTCGTTGATCAAAGATGATCAACGACATACAAATAACCACCCCCTTTCCTTATATCTCCCTCCTCTCTACCCTAACCCTCATTTCCCTAAACACGCTGCCCTTATTTCCCCTCTGCTGATGAAACCTAATTCTGCCGCCTCACCCCAATCCCCCAAAATCCCGTTCCTAATGGGATTCTTTCCTTATTCCCTTGCCATTTAGGTATTTTTCCCTTATTTGGTGCTATGTTACAGAGTGACTTAGGTACTTTCCTAAACATGAAAAGTACCCCTCTTTGATTCTGTTAAAATTTATGCTTGTCTCTTGAATCTGGACAACCTTGAGTCCAAGCACGTTATTTTGTAATGATTCTCTCATATCTCGTTGCTTCGCACTAAACCCTAAAGGTTAGGGTTACAAATTTTTCTTTGATTCGAACCTAAACTAGTTCAAACTCTGATTTCTAGCATTTTTCTGTCTATATTCGTTCTATTACTGTGAATCTGCTTATTTTTGTCGATTCCTTTCACTTACCTAATTTAGGGTTGCGGACCCTTTTACTTGAATCAAATTTGGTTCGATTCTAGATTTCCTTTTGAATAATTTCTTATCTATGTTTATTTTTATGTTAATATGTGATTCTCGCCTTTATTTTCTGCCAATTTTGTGGTTTACCTAACTTAGAGTTTCAGACCCTTTTACTTGAACCAAATCTGGTTCGGTTCAGTATTCCTTTTTTGTAATAATCTCTTGTCTATTCATTATATGCCTATGTGATTCTTTACCTAATTTCCTACTAATTTTGTGTATCTTCACCTAAAATTTGGGGTTTCAATTCCATTGATTTGAGCACTTGCCTTTTAATATTTAAAGTAGCTATTTCTCTGCTCTAATCTCTGAACTATTTAAACCCCTCCCCACTCCCCTTTGAAAAAAAAGAGGTTCTAAGTTCGAAAGATCCTTTCACTACTATAAACAAAAGTTGTATACTCATATTCTCTTGAGTAATTTTACTCTGTGCTTTGATTCCTGGCCTGCTGAAAGCCAAGGCTAGAAATTTCCAAATTCTGCTTTTGTTTGGTGATATTTTGTAACGACCCAAACAAACCCCTGTCGTGATGGCGCCTATCGTGGAACTATGCAAGCCGACTCATTTCCAAAACAAACCGATATTTGCATTTCAAAGATAATTTTAATGCTATTTAACATAAAAACTTTCGCAAAGGAGTTCAAATCAAAACAAAAGTGCGGAAAAGAAAAGCCTGATATCAGGGTGCCACTAGTCATGAGCATCAACTACAATCTGTCTAACAATATCAAGGCTAACTCAGCCTAGAAAATAGCTAAATACAACTAGAGGAAGATAAGAGGGAGAAGAGAAGGGGCGGCGGTCGCCAAGCAGCTACCTTGCTATCCCCGAGAAAATCTGCAACCAAAATAATCAACAACCGCTACCGTGTCCAGTTACACGTAGATATGTACACAAGGTGCAGGGAGTAACGTGAGTACGCCAACTCAGTAAGTAACAAAAATAAATAAAGACTGAGCAGTAGTGACGAGCAATAAAGCATATAACGTTCAAATCAGGAAATCTCAGTAAAATACCACATGCTTTTAAAATCAGGATTTGAATCAAAATATCTCGTTTAAACCCAGTTCCAGTAAAAATCATTGAAAGATATTTTTCAACAGTTTTCAAACAGAGGAGAAATGCAAAGGTGAGCAAAAATGATGAAATCATAAACAACCTCTCGGGCAAACCTCACAGTCACTCGTACCACTCGATCATACCTCACAATCACTCTTGCCACTCAGGCATACCTCACAATCACTCTTGCCACTCGGGCAAACCTCACAATAACTCATGCCTCCCAGTCACTCGGCACTCGGCACTCGGCACTCACACTCAGTAGGTACCTGCGCTCACTAGGGGTGTGTACAAACTCCGGAGGGGCTCCTTCAGCCCAAGCGCTATAATCTGCACGGACAACTCACGTGCTATAATAATAGAGTATGTTGCAGGCGGGCAGTCCCGATCCACACTCCTACTCACAATCAAGCCCTCGGCCGATATCATACATGCTGCGGCGTGCAGCCCGATCCCATAAATACCGTCACAAATCAGGCCCTCGGCCTCACTCATTCATAAACCTCTCAAGTCACTTGGGGATTTCAGTAAAATAGGGCATTCAGCCCAAAACATTTATATTCATCAAAATAGAGTCATAAAACTGAGTTATACGGTAAACAAGTATAAATATGATTGAGTATAGATTTCAATGGAAAACGGTGAGAGGATAGTAAGAAAGGGCCCTTAAGGGTCCAAACAACACTGGCACAAGGCCCAAACATGGCATTCAACCCAATTTTACAGAAACTCTTTCTAAAACATATAAGTATCATATAGTTTCAACAAAGTTTGCAACTTTACAGTTGCTACGGGACGGACCAAGTCACAATCCCCAACAGTGCATGCTCACACGCCCGTCACCTAGCTTGTGCGTCACTAAAAATAGTAGAATGATACAAATTCGGGATTTCATACCCTCAGGACTAGATTTACAATCGTTACTTATCTCAAACTGGTCAAATCTATACCCCGCAATGCTCTTGCCTCTGGACTCGGCCTCCAAATGCTCCAAATCTATACCAAATCAATATACGCTAATGGAATGAATTTCAATGGAAAAGCTACGAAATTAGACCAAAACCCGAAATTGGCCCAAACCCGGCCCCCGGGCCCACGTCTCAAAATCCGAAAAAATTTCAAAAACTAAATAGCCCATTCACTCACGAGTCTAACCATACCAAATTTATCCAAATCCGACATCGTTTGTTCCTTCAAATCCTTAAATTACTTCTCCAAAAATCCCAAGCCCTAACCCCTCATTTTCACTAATTACAATGACTAAACAACAGAAAATCACCATATATACAAGTATTAGGGCTCAAACAACTTACCTCATTGATATCCCTTGAATCACCCTTGTAAAATCACTCCAAAAGCTCCACAAGTCGACTTAAAAATGGTGGAAATGAACCAAATTCGCGAAGGGTTCTATTTATGGTTTCTGCCCAGGTTTTCGCACCTACGGGCTCTTTTTCCGTGCCTGCGGGACAGCACCTGCGGTCAAGGAGCCGCATCCGCGAACTCCACTTAATTCCCTAGCTTTCGCACCTGTGCTCTAGGCCTCGTACATGCGGGCTCACAGGTGTGGCCAAATCCTTCGCGCCTGCGCTCCAGCCTTGGCCTCACATTTTCCGCATCTGCGCAGCAAATTCTCGCGCCTACGCAAGCGCATCTGCGCTCTCATACTCCGCTTCTACGAAGCCTGCCCAGCATCCCCTTTCGGCATCTGCGCCCCAGGTTTCGCACCTGCGGGCTCTCATATGCGACCTCCAACTCGCACCTGCGCAACCTGCCTAGCCCAGCATTTCCCGCACCTGCGAACTCCCCACGCGCACCAGCGGCCTCGCACCTGCGACTCTTTCTTCCACAGGTGCGAAAATAGCAGTAGCAGCAACTTCAGCTGCATTTTCCAAATTCGACAAATCTGTTAACCACCCGGAATCACCCCGAGGCCCTCGGGACCTCAACAAAAAATACCAACAAGTCATATATCAACATACAAACATAGTCGAACCTTCGAATCACTTAAAACAACATCAAATTACCCTCAGATTCAAGCCTAAGAACTTCTAAATTTTCAAATTCGGCAACCGATGCCGAAACCAACCAAACCACGTCCGAATGATCTCAAATTTTGAACACACATCACAAATGACACTACAAACCTACTCCAACTTCCGGAATTCCATTCCGACCACGATATTAAGTTTTTCACTGCCGACCGAAATCACCAAATTTCCAAATTTTGCCAATTCAAGCCTAATTCTACCATGGACCTCCAAATCACAATCCGGACGCACTCCTAAGTCCAAAATCACCTAACGGAGCTAACAGAATCACCTGAATTCAAATCCGAGATCGTTTACACATAGGTCAACATCCTGTTGACCTTTCAAACTTAAGGTTCTAAATAAGAGACTAAGTGTCTCATTCCACTCCGAAACCACTCGGTGCCTGAACCAGCTACCCTGGTATACCATAATATAGCTTAAGAGCATAAAGGAACATAAATGGGGGAAACAAAGCTATAACTCTGTAAACGACTGGCTGGGTCATTACATCCTCCCCCTTTTAAACATACGTTCGTCCTCGAACGTGCCTAGAGTTGTTCCAAAAGCCAAGAAATGGTTGTGTAACCTTCCCATGAACATACCCGGGGTGATCCTACGTCACCACCCTATCCCATACAGGTCCGATAGCACAGCCTAACTGAAATTCCTCAATTCAACCTAGCCCATAAGCCTTCGAATCAAATTTCCGACATCCAAAATTTCTTATAAGATTAGAAGTTCGCATCTACATACCGTATAAGTCTGAACAAGATATACCAAAAGCCGTAACCATACCTCAAATACTCAAATTCAAATACCGCATAGCTCGAATGCTCGAAGCAATGATTTCAAATCACAGTATCGACTCAAATCAACCCAGTGCTGGTAATAAACCTCATATCAGACAAAACCTTGTTCTAAAAACTTCGTACACTGTCGAGGATGAAAGAAACATACCGAATTCATAACCATTCATTAGACCAACAGGTCATGGAGCTCCCGTTCCTTCTACAAGAACTATAGCCAATTTCAAAGCCGACTTTCGATATTATCCTCCCAATTAAACCACAATCAAATCCGATAGCATCTATTCTAGGCCCAATGACCTCGTCTCATCCAACACGACCACTCTAGTGACATGACACATGAATAGAATCTAAAGCCACAGCCCGTGCAATCCGTGCACCAGATAGCAACATTCCAAATGTACCCAATCGTAACAATCACCCCAATAGGAGAACCGTTTCGAAAGCTCTAAGAGTACCACCCCGACGCAATGCTAAGAACCCATCACACACCGCAGAACCATAACACACGAATCTTCCATGAGGGATCATATTTCCACATAACTCTGCTGTAATACGCGACCCTATCCAAATATTGGTCCATACGAAACACCTCAAGTACCCAAAGTGCGTTACCATAACCACGGAGAAGCAAACGACACCATGCCACATAAAACCCGAAAGAACATAACCAATACGTCATCAACCAAGCAATATCCAATAATATTCTTGCTCAAATTCCGCTATAAGGCCACAATAGAACCGCACCATATGTGCATATAACCAACGAATCACAACTCCTCGTAGCATAGAAGAGTAACTCACAGATCATTTCAGAATATGAATAAGCTTCACATCAACCAAATGGCACATCATTCAACAATAGCAGTATGTAGCCAATCAATCCGGCTCGGTGTAGAATACACATCCTAATTGGGCCTACCAATGGGCCCCAAATCAACTATGGTCAGCCACCAATAGATAAACAACCTTCGAAAGTCCACAATGACGAAATCATAATACCTTCAATAATCTGGCTAGCTCCGGCCACAACTTCACAGTCCACAACCATAAAACAATCTGCTCCTGAGAACTCCCAATCTCCAATTCCATAGAACACATGAATCACCATATTTGATTCCACCTCCACCGCCCGAATTCCTAACACCTCTCTCATACACAATCACCCCACGAGAAATACTTAAAGTGCCACCTCGCAAAAATTTGAATATCAACAGTCGATCAACCAGGAGAGTGCCGCAATACCAGCGAAGTACCCATAAATGAAAACACACTACCCCTTCTGAAATATACACTCACATCAAGATATACTAGATAGCAATATTATTTACCTAGTGCTCGAAAATCGTTCATGCTGCCTAAGAATTTATGTCCTTCCCTTCAAAACTGAACTGTGACCTTGTACATGTAAATCCTATTCCCGCACAACACACCACATCTATTATGCCATCATGTGACAAGCATAAGAATTCCATTATCAACTCTGAGTCACTAGCAAATTACATACCTTATTAGTCAGAAATTTCTTTCTTGCTTCTTTCTAGGAGGAAATTATAACACACAACACGTTCCGTATATCGGTAAAATAAATCCGGTTCAAACCATGGTAGAACCCATCATGAACACTTTGAAATCCATTCGCACATAACCAAGCTATCTAAACTGAATTCCTCTAACTCCACCATGCCACACAGGTTGCCAAATTTGAGAAAATTGCCACGAAACACCTGTAGATACTAGCCACATCATAAGTACCCAAAAAATCGATCATACCCATTACTGTGCTAACCCAACTTACTACCAAGCTGTCCTTATTTCTCCAAGTTCTTTCTAAATTGCCTTCAAATTGCTACTTTTTCCTTGTTAGAACACTACTATCCTTAACTAAAACTTACCCCACGAACTCTAGCATAGAATCACAACGCCCTAAGGCTTATAAGCCGCCGAATTTCCTTTTTATGTATCCCAAAGGTTCCACAACCAAAAATGTTTACTCCGAAGAGACCCTATGTGAACCTAAAACTCTTTCCTTCACCTTCTTGATACTGAAATGCATAATTCACAATGATATAAGATGCCACGAGTCTCAATATCGTTCAATGCAACACCTAGTTTTCTAGCCATAATTATAAATCTTGAATCTATTGGAACCATTCTCGAGAGTCATCCACTCTACTCAAATCTCGAATTAACTGACCAAACGGACCGAAACGACCTGTACCCTATTAGCACACCAACACCCAAGGGAATAAAGAGTAACCCACACTCCAACGTAACCGAGCAAATTCCCGCTCCATGTACACTACATTCTCTGTGAACAACCACTCAATTATTGTATGGTCCTTCTATAACCATAGAGTATAATACAACTTGTGTCCAGAAATTCCTTTACCCGCGTCATCCTCGATCTCGACCTCTGCAAGTCATAACTAATTCACCGGTATACCCCAAACCGAAAATAATACGACCTATAACCGTGCAATCAACTAGTCGATAGCAGACTCCCCCACTTAGCCTTAAGCAGCAATTATATAAAATTAGAACCCATAAGGATTTCTCCTTCTCAATTACCAAGGTCTAGCACTATTAACCTGCCAGACTTCTCAAAGTCTTTTATTAAGCCTTTCATGAACATTCTGAATCTCCAGCCAAAATCACACACGAGACCTCCTACCGGGTAGCAAGTAATATTCCTCGCAAAAGATTCATCAACATCACGCCACCGCTAGTTGCACACAGGAGATAACCCAAATGTGGAATTCCTTACCGATATCTTCCAATGACATTCCACTGAGTGCAATGGCCACTAAATCCGTAAATTCTCCTGAGTTCATGCTCGCCCGCCATTTGTATAAGTCTGCACTTTCTCCATTGACATCAACTATACGTCAACAACACCTTCCGAACTCAAGTCATATTGCACCTGACACGATAATCAGATCTTATCGCCTCTATTCATTTCAAACACACCCCTTTCTGCCATATTCAATTTTCCTTTGTACACTAACCATCACTCCAAATAGAGTCTGCAGGCCGATTCACATACTAACACAATTCCAAACCATTCTACACTTTCTCAAGATGCATGACTACCCTACTAGTGAATTCATATGCTAATCTGCTACTCTTACTTCAGTTAAATCATCTTCTTTATGAAACTTCTCAACCTCTACTTCTCCTACTTGACCTGCTAGTACTTCAACCACCGCGAAACACTTCCTGTCATGTCTTCCCTCATACTTTGCTACCCAACTATTGCATCAAATCGAAATGTATCTCTGTCGCACCTGAACCAATAAAATGTTACCGACTCTAAGTCTCTTCGAAGATCATGCTTCTCGAGCCATCAACATCAAAAATACCCATTCGCAACCACAATTACTACACAATCACTTAATCTTCTTGGGTCCAAACTCATTGACAAGACATGAGAATTTAATTCGCCTCAAAATTTAACAACGTGAAAGATCCTACAAAACATTCACACTCAAGACTGTACGTCACATCAAAATGAAAATCAAGCGCCCAATGGCCTTCCTTTACATTTCAAGGAAATACTTCTCATCACATTCAAATCGTTTTAACACATCCCACAGTTACATCATACTTATCACAAAGCCATTCTACCGCTCATCGAGCCAAAACTACGGTTTAAATATGGCCTCAAGTCCTCCAAACTAGACCATCACCAAAACCCATAATACACATCTTGAATCTCGTTCATATAATCACAAGCCGGAGATGCAAAACTAATACCGAGCACTTATGTGCGCATACAAATGCGTGGAAGGAGTTCAAAGAGTTATGTTTCAAGCTGAACCAATTTCGCACGATAGAATACAAGAAAGTGAAATTTTCCTAAGGGTTCTGCAGCCTCTCGAAGATAAGTACAAACGTCTTCGTACCGATTTGCAAGACTCTACTAAACCGCTCATGACTCGTGAGACCTATGTAACCTAGGCTCTGATACCAATCTATCACGACCCAAACAAACCCTTGTCGTGATGGAGCCTATCGTGGAACTAGGAAAGCCGACTCATTTCCAAAACAAATGGATATTTTCATTTCAAAGATAATTTCAATGCTATTTAACATAAAAACCTTCGTAAAGGAGTTCAAATCAAAACAAAAGTGCGGAAAAGAAAAGCCCGGTATCAGGGTGTCACTAGTCATGAGCATCTACTACAATCTGTCTAACAATATCAAGGCTAACTCAGCGTGGAAAATAGCAAACTTTGTAGGTTCTAATAATCTCACTAAGAAACTGGTTTTATCACATAGATATCCTGCCTATAGTATTTTGTAATTAATAAAACTTGCTAATGGTGATCAGTTTGCGTGCATTTACTGTTTAAATGCGGAGGCTAATTTGAGCCAATACTTTTTCCTATTTGAAAGTCCTAACTGTTTTGTATGTTGCCTAATTTTCTCTTTTTGAGCAACCTAAGTTAAAGTCTAGAACCACCCTAAAATAGAGGTCCAAATACCTCCTGGACGATATGCATGGGACGTGTAGTGCACGTATATGGTATGACTTAGAATTGATTAGAGTGCTTTAGGTAAATAATTTAAAGATAGTAATTGGGTAGTAGGAGATGATAGTTTGTGCCCGCTGAATAATATGAGTAACACCCCATATTGAGGGAATTACGAAGTATTATTTATGTTGTACGGGGTGATCCTTTAGGCTAAAAAATTTAGGACCCCCCATTTTTGTTTTAAATTAAATTGTTTATTTCATTTGTCAATTGTTTCTTTTCTCTTAGACTAATTCACATTATTCCCAGTAACCATCTAGCTCAAATTCCCCCACAAGGCCCAAATAGAACCGCATCACGTGTGCATATAATCAACAAATCACGACTCCTCATACCATAGAAGAGTTACACATAAAACATATCAAAACACGCTCAATCTCAACTCTACCCGAATGACACACCTTCCAACAATAACGATGCCAAGTCAACAAATCCGACCCGATGTAGAATACACACCCTCCTTGGGCCTACCAATGGGCCCCCAAATCAACTCTGGTCATCCCAAAATTGGTAAATGGACCTCCAAAAGTCCATAATGACCTAACCATAGCACGTACCACCATCTACATAACTTTGGCCACATCTTCACATTACACAACCCAAAATCAATCTGCTTCTAAGACCTCCCAGTTTCCAAATCCATAGAACACATGAATCACCATAGCCGATCCAACTCCGCCACTCGAATGACTAATACATCCATCATACATAATCATCCCCACAAGAAATACTTCTATAATTCTTCCATGCCACAGAGCAAAATCTGAAAATCAACAGTCGATCAACCAGGCGAGTATCACAATACCAATGAAGCATCAATAAGTCAAAACACAGTGCACCTTCTTAAATGTGCTACCTCACAGGCATTACCAAGTAGTTATAACATTCATGTAGTCATCTGAAACCGTTCATGTTGCCTAAGAATTCATGACCTTCCCTTAAAAACTGAGTCATGACCTTGCACATGCAAATCTCAATTCCACTCAATGCACCGCATCTATCATGCCATCATATGAAAAGTACTAGAATCTCATAATTAACTTTGAGTCACAAGTATAATATATACCCGGTCTGTTCAAAACCTTCTATTTGATCCCATCTAGGAGAAAATCAGAATACACAACATGGTCCCCACGCTGGTAGGAAATATCCATCTCAAACCGTGGTAGAAACCATCAAAAACTCTCCGAAACCCATTTGCACATAACCAAACCATCAGAATTGAATCTCTCTAACCCAACTAAGCCACGCAGGTCACCAAACCTAAGAGTATTGCTACAAAATACCTGTAGAGACTCACCACATCATAAATACCCCAAAGAACTGATCATATCCATTATCGTACAGATCCAACCTACTACCAAGTTGTCCTATTCCTCCGAGTTCCTTCCGAATTACCCTCAAGGAGACACTTCTCCTTGCCAGAACACCACGATCGTTGCCCAAAGCTCACCGCAAGAGATCTTAGCATAAAATCATACCGCCCTAAGGCCTATAGGTTGTTGTACTCCCTCTTAAGCACCCCAAAAGTACCACACCCGAGACACCCCCTCTGAAAAGACCTTATGTGAATTTAAAATTGTTTCCTTCACCTTCCTGATATTGAAATATAGAATCCATAATGATATAGAAATACCGCGAGTCTCGACACCATCCAATGTAAATCGCAGATTCTAGCCATTTACATATCCAAAGAATTCTCAATTGCACCGACCCAACGGGCCAAATGACTTGTGCCCCATTAATTCACCAACACCCTAAGAAGTAATCCACACCTCTAAGCAACCGAGTGAATCCCTACTCCATGCACACTACATCAGTCACGAATAACAAACTCAAATCATCCTGTGATTTCCATATACCCATAAAGTGCAATATACTTCGTATTTAGAAATTCCTTTACTCGAGTCATCATTGATCTCAACCTCCGCAAGTCATATCTAATTCACAAGTATGCCTCATACCGAAACAAATACAACACGTTATCATACAATCAAATCGTCGATAGCAAACACTTCATACCGTATAATGCATCCACAGAAATCGAGCACCCAATAGTCTTTTACACATCCCAAGCAAAGTCGTCCTGTCATACTAAGAACCATCTAAGTGTTTATCGCCATCACATCATACTCATCACATAGCCATCCATCCACTCATCGAGCCATAAATTCCACTTATAGGGACACTACTAGACATATAACTCCAAAAACATACAGCTGAAAATATAGAGCCTAAGCTGCAGTCTAAACTTGGCCTCAAGTCCTCCAGACTGGCCCATCACCAAAACACAAAAGACACATCTCGCACTTCATCCATGAAATTCTACAAGCCGTCGATGTACAACTGATACCAGAGCTCACATGTGCATACGAGTAAGTGAAAGTAATTCAAAGAGATACGCTTCAAGTTGAATCATTGCCGCACGATAAGGAAATAAAGATGGAAAGTTTATCCTAAATGCCTTGTAGCCTCTCGAAGATAGGTATGGGCGTCATCATATCGATCAACAAGACTCTACTAGACACTTGTTCATGACTCGTAGAACCTATGAACCTAGAGCTATGATACCAACTTATCACAACCAAAAATCCAACTAGTCGTGATGACACCTAACTCTAACCAGCTAGGTAAGCCAATTAATAATAAACCAATTCCAATGAGATTCACTAAGAGAAGTAATGATAATATCACTATGCATTTATAAAATAATTTCCAAGGCAATGTAGTACAAATTATGAGCTTCTAAGATTTAGTGTTTACAAAACTGGTATGAAATAAATACATCATATGTCTGAAATATACATGAATAGATTAATAATTCTAAAGCTACCAAGAACAAAAGGCAGCAATGATCGGAATGCAGGTACATCTCTAATGCCATCTCCCGCCATACACAGCAACATCAATATCAAATATCTGCTTGCAAGGTGTAGAAGTGTAGTATGAGTACAACCGACCCCATGTAGTCAATAAGTAACAAACAATAACCTCAGGTTGAAAGTACTGACAGCTGGGACAAAGGTCGGTGTCCAACACCAATAGCCAACAACAGTCCATAACAATATAATAAAAGTTGTAAAGGAAATAACTCAGAGATATGATGCTCAGCTTGTTCATAGTTACGAAAAATAGCCATACTTCTCATGTATAACAGTAAAACCCAAATCTTTCACCGAAAACACCAAAGTACGAGTAAGTTAGAAAAACTATGATTTTTTCCCCAAAACCTTTCAACAACAAATAAGATGTTTCATTATCAGATATCATGAGGAAAATACTTCTCTATGCCTACATGTCTATATGCACAGGAAATCATGAATTTCACCAAAAGCTGGTAGCATGAGGAAATGCATCTCTATGCTTGTATATCTAGTATTCATGTCAAATACAATGCATCACAGTGATGAATTCATGTACTCACACTCTCAGAGTACTCAATCTCACTATCTCACACTCCACTCATCACACTCAGTCACTCAACACTGTACAGGGCAGATCCAGCCAAGGGAAGATCCAACCTAAACGCTAACAAATCCTGCTGTGACGCGTAACCCGATCCCATCGTGAATTAGTAGCAATCGCGCTCACTGTGTTTGTGCAGACTCCGGAGGGGTAGATCCAGCTCAAGCGCTATAATATGCCAATCATGTCATGAATAAATAAAGCCTGATGCGACGTGCAGCCCGATCCCATATATATCACTCACAAACAGGCCCTCGACCTCACTTAGTCATCAATCTCTCCATTCTCTTGGGCTCAAAATTTAATGAAAATCAGCCCAAAAATGATAATATGATGTATTAATAAATAGAAACATCGACTGAGATATGATATGCAAATGAATGAGTATGACTGAGTATGTAACTGCAATTTAAGCAAATAACTCAACACCAGATATGACCTCAGTGTGTCCCAAAAGAATAAGCATATAGCCTAAACATGGTTTCTAATATGGATCACAAATCAATTACTCTAACACGAAGAAATCTCATGGATAAACTCAAGATTAGGTAACCATGTAGTACCACAGAAACAACCGAGTCATAATTCACACAATGCACGCCCACACACCAGTCACCTAGCATGTGTGTCACCTCAACACCAAACACATATCACATATATTCAGAGGTTCATACCCTCAACATCAAGTTTAGAAGTGTTTCTTACCTCGAACAAGCCATATCCAATATGGAGCAAGCCAAACGAAACTCCAAAAATGCCATCCCGCGCGTACCGACCTCTGAATGGCTTGAAACTATCCAAAAGCAACTCAAATACATCAAATAATGCCTAAGAAAACAAACCTAATTGATAAAGGTCGAATCTTTAATCAAAAACCCCAAAGTTAACCAAAAAGGCAAACCCAAGCCCACACCTCGGAACCCGACCAAACTTACAAAATCCGATAACCTATTCGATTACGAGTCCAACCATACTAGTTTCACTCAAATCCAACTCCGAATCGATGTGCAAAACTAAAATATTCTCTCTATGAAACTTTGGACAAAACCCCCCAATTTTCTCTTTAAAATTCACAATCCATTTACCAAAAATGAAGATAGATTCATGAAATATAACCAAAACCGAGTAGAGAACACTTACCCCAATCCATAAGGTGGAAATCACTTCAAAAATTGCTCTAATCCGAGCTCCATAACTCCAAATATGCTAAAATGAACTCAAAATCCCGAAATTTGATATCTTATTGCATTGCCCGGGGTCCCTCTTCGCGATTGCGATTCAAAAAACATTCCAGCTCAATTTTTACCCTACACGATCGCGAACATTCCCCCGCGATTGTGATGAACAAACTTCAACAAGCTTGCCCAACTCTTCCAGATAGCATCTAGTATAATTGCCGTAATATTTTGTACAAAATTTCAAATGACAAACTATTTTTTTTTCGAAAAACTAGACATCAAGTGCTACAACTTTCATTTTTGGATCATCTCCAAATTCCTTATAGTTTTCAAGAAATAAGCTTCCAAATTCGGCTTAGTAACAACAGAAATTCTTCTTCGTTAACGCGAAGCCCTCTCCACAAACGCGATTCACAGGCCCCTTTTTTCCATTTTTCTATTCGCGAATGCGACCCAAAGTCAGCGATTGTGATGCACACTGCTGTAGGCAAAAACTAGCAACTAAATGGTCCGAAACCACCCCGGAACTCACCCGAGCTCCTCGGGACCCCATCCGAACATGCCAACAAGTTCCATAGTATAATACATACCTACTCTAGGCCTCAAATCACACCTAACAATATCGAAACGGTGAATCGCAACTCAAATCAAACTTAATGAACTTTGAACTTTCAAATTTCAAAACTCGTGCCGAAACATATCAAATCAACTCGGAATGAACTCAAATTTTGTGCACAAGTACCAAATGACATAACAAAGCTATTCCAATTCCCGAAATCATAATCCGAATCCGATATCCTCAAAGTCAACTCTCGGTCAAACTTATGAACTTTCCAAACCTTCAAATTTCTAACTTTTGCCAATTAGCGCCGAAACCTTCTAGAAATATCCAAATGAAATTTCGGGCATACTCCCAAGTATGAAATCACCATCTGGACCTAACAGAACCATCAAAACTCTGATCAGAGGTCAAATATATAAAAGTCAAACTTGGTCAACTCTTCCAACTTAAAGCTTCAAACATGAAATTCATTCTTCCAAATTAATTTCAAAATACCTGAAAAAATCAAAACCGACAATACACGCAAGTCGTAATACATCATACAGAGCTACTTATGCCCTCGAACCACCGAGCGAAGTGCAATTGCTCAAAACGACCGGTCGGGTTGTTACAGTTAAGTTATCGTGTGCACCAAGGTGGTTTTATCTGTGATTCATAACATATTCATGTTATTGTTCTATACTTGTTGGAGTTATGAACTGTATAGGTGATAGTGAGTATCATTTATAATTCTTGCTTTTATTACCTCGTCGGGGTTAGTTATGATACTTGTTGAGTACATAGGGTCGATTATACTCATACTACACGTTTTCACCTTGCGTGCATCTTGGAGCTGAGAGGCTGTGGATGAAGGGAGCTAGCATTGAAGAAGTACCTAACTTTTGGATATAGCTACCACTTGTCATTGGTAGTTTTAGATTCGAATTCTGTTTATATACATTTCAAACAGATGTTGCATTTATTTTTATACCAACTTTGTAAATTTAAGTTTTAGTGGCTCGTGACTTGTACTACTAATCCTTGGGTTATTATATGAAAAATAGTTATTTCACCTATTGATTTTTTATTATTTTCATTATAATTGTGTTGAATAACATTTGTCTTACCTAGCGGATTACATTAGGTGCTATCATGACTAGGTGAATTTTGGATTGTGACATTGAGTTAGCAGCTATTGTAGTTGTCATCTCTTGCATACAAAGACTTGATTCTATCTAAGAAAATAAAGAGCGGTAATAATGGACAATATTTGCATCTAGGCATCAACAAATGAAAATCTGGACAGCTCATCTGCTATTATATTTTCCTCCCCTTCTTATACATAATAGTGTAGTCAATATCCCATGAGTTTTGCAACTCACTTTTGCTAGCAAAGAGTGGAGATTCTTTGCTCTAAAAGTTTCCACTCTTTGCTCTAAAACGTATTTAAGACTCTGATGGTCAGTCTTAATAATGAAATTTCTCTCAATCAAATATAGTAACCACTTATCAAAAACAAATACAATGACCATTTGTAAAGCTCTATTAATATTTATAATTAATTCAGGCTAATTTGAAAGTTTAAGAATGCAATTCAATTAACCCGTGATACACAAGACTGATTCAAGTATAAATATTTTGTAGGAACACTTGGATTTAATGTTAAGAAATAAAATAAGTGCTCAAAATTATATGGAACTCAAGAAACGGGATTGAGAAACAATGGAACAAGAATTAAGCTTCAGCAGACGGACGTTTGGGGTTAACACATCGTGTCTCCCAATGCCTCTGAAGCCTCAGTTTCCCGGAAGCGAGGCATTGAAGCATGCCCAATGAGACCTTTTCATGTTTAGTATTCTAGAATGCATGGGTGCACATGATGGTGTATGCTATGTGTTCCCCTGCTGCGAGCCTACAGCTGAAGCCTTTTAAAGGCTAGTTCATGGAGATATAGATGTTATTTTTTATGGGTAAGGTCTTGAAGGTTTAGAAATAAAGGAGAGCTCTCGGAAATAGATGCTACCTTTAGGTGCATATTTGATGCTTTCTTTAGTAGATCTGATCCATTAATGTCATCTACTAATAATCTAGCTACATGAAATTCATAGATTCTTGAAGAATCACTCAATCTTCAAGAACATTTCAAGAACACAAGTCTTGAAATTCTAATATTTAACAAAGATGCATTTATTTCACTTCAATCTTGTATTATAATCCATGGACGTAGTAGAGTATATTTACGAAGAAAGAATTATATTTAAATATCTATTCATAAAATCGTAGAAAGTTAGTCTTGAAGATTGAAGAGTTTGTTGGTAGGGAAGACAAATAGTGTTAGATTGGCTTGAATGATATATTTTTGACTATCTAATTAATGGACTAAGTTCTATAACACGTTAAATGGGCAAATTGGAGTTAAAACTTAAGAATTGAGGTGAAATAATAATTTTTGTGAAAGTCGTGAAGTTGGACCTAATGCTTGATATTTATTTGATTTAGTTTGATATTGTTGTGATGTATTATTGATATATGCGAACTCGTAAAAATATCAACTTGTTGAAAATATTTGAGCATTTTAAACAAATTGGACTTGTCGTAGTATTGTTTCGAAGCTTGGACCTGAGGTAAGTTCATTATGACGTATTCTTTTAAGAGATTTTCTCTAGAGTCATATTTTGAGTTAATACGTGAGATTGTTTATGAATGTGCATCCATATTAGTGGGGACAAGCGAGGAAGGATTTCACCATATATTTTGAGTTATGTTGCTTATAAAATGCCTTGTTATTTTATAAAAGAAAATTCTTTTGATAAGGGGATACCATTCGTTGTATCTCTTAAAGATTATTGTTAAACTCTTAAAGGCTTTGACATAAAGAAAAGTTATTCATTGATTTAGCTCAAATGATTTAATTTGGTTATAAACATCATGATTTTGAAAAAATAAATCTTTTGAGGCTATTAGGCTATGAATCTATTTTTAAAATATCAAATATCTTTAGAGTTACTAGTATAGACCATCGAGATTGGTTCGAATATTATATTTAATATCATAAAACTGCTTATACTGGTGTAGGAACATATTCCAAGTCTAAAATAAGGTTCGTAAGATACGTCCCCTAAGAGAGGTAAGTAATAGATAGAGATATTGAGCAAGTAGGGTATATGATGAGACAATCTGAGTTAATTCGTACGACACTATGATGAGACAAGTTGAGCAAGTAGGGTATATGATACTTGTCACTAGGTTGATCACCTAATTGACTTTGTTTTGATGTTGGTATTGGGATTATGCTCCCGGTGAAAGGTAAAAAATAACTTTTATTATATTTAGACCGTAGGAGCCGAAAATGATTTTAATAATTTAATTCTATCGAAAGGGTTTTGTATGGTTTTTATTAAAATCATGAATTGATATAAATATTATAAAGGTTTATATCATGGTTTACATTTCGCTGGTCTTTTATTTAAAATGATAAAGAGCATGAATTGAAATAATTATTTACTATTTTATATCAAATATTGGTTGTATTATTTTGATAAATCCTTGTCCCAGGAACTTATTGAGTATTGTGACGATGTACTCAGCCATCACGGGCCACTCTTCAAGGCTCTGCCTACTTTATATATTTCAGGATAAGGTGTGGTATATGATGTATGAAAACATCTAGGATGATTCTCTTTTTGAGGTATACAGTAAGATACCACTTTTATTTCGTGATAGTTGTCCTGTAGTTCTTGATTTCTTTTAGTAGGGCATCGTCCCTATTATGACATGACCGGTTATTTTGAGTATTTACATTCTGTTTAGCTGTTTGAAGCCTTGAGTAGCTTCATATGACGTATTATGACTTGTGTGAATCGTCAGTTTTGGTTTTCAGGTTATTCAGAATTGATTTGGAAGAATGATTCTCAACTAGGAAGCTTTAAGTTGGAAGAGTTGATCAAATTTGACTTTTTAGTAGTTGACCTTGGATCGAGGTTTTGATGGTTCCGTTAGGTACGGATGGTGATTTTGAACTTGGGCGTATGTCTGGATTTGCATTTGGATATTTCTAGAAGGTTTCGGTACTATTTGGTGAAAGTTGGAAATTTAAAGTTTTGGAATATTCATAAGTTTAACTGGGAGTTGACTTTGATGATATCAGGTTCGAATTATGGTTCTGGGAATTAGAATAGCTTTTTTATATCATTTGGGACTTTTGTGAAAAATTTGAGATCATCCCGAGTTGATTTGATAAGGTTCGGAACGCGTTTTGGAAGTTGAAAGATTCAAAGTTCATTAAGATTTATTTGAAGTGCGATTCTTGGTTTTGATACTATTATGTATGATATTAGGCCTCGAATAAGTTTTTGTTATGTTATGGGACTTGTTATATTCAGACGGGGTCCAGAGGGGCTCGGGTGAGTTTTAGATAGGTTTGGGTTGTGTTGCGCTCGTTTTTTATGTTTCGACATCGTTTCTTCAAGCATAAATGGTAACAGATTAAGCCAATGAGCTCCATTTTATGGTTTGATTGACGCATCAGATCCGTATCGTAATTTTGGAACCATAGCAACTGGAATCATCAACCGTATCATAATTTTGGGTTGCGAGATGTTTTTCAGATTAATTGTGGAATTGCGACTGAATTCGTATTAAGAATCTTCACTATTTTCAAATATTGAAACCAACATATCTTCTTCATTATGTGGTCAAATGGAGTTATTCAAAAGGCTAACGTGACTAACGTTTTACAAGGAATCTATTGGAGGCCTCAAAAGTGAGTTTTGCGATCATTTGACATGATAAATGAGGCAAAACAACTGGGCAAAAACATATAATATCGAGGTTTTGTTCATTTGGTCATATTTTGAGTTGGGAGCTCGAATTTGGACAATTTTGGTGGAGATAGTTTACCACATGGATTGGGGTAAGTGTTATATACTCGATTTTTGTTATATTTCATGAATCCATCTTCGTTTTTTATATTTGATTGATGATTTCAAAGTGAAATTTGGGATTTTTTGTCTAAAATTTCATAAAGGAAATTTTTGAGTTTTGAACATCGATTCAGAGTCGGATTTGAGTGAAACTTCTATGGTTGGACTCGTAATAAAATGGGGTTTCTGATGTTCTGAGTTTCGTCGGGTTCTGAGGTGCGTGCCCGGGTTTGACTTTTTAGTTGACTTTGTTTTCTTTGGCATTATTTGGTGTTCTTGAGTTGCTTTTGTCTAGTTTTGAGCCGTTCAAAGGTTGATATGCACAAGATGATATTTCTATAGGGTTGTTTGGCTTACTCGATAATTGTTTTGGCTTGTTTGAGGTAAGTATCTTATCTATACTTGGTTGAGGCACTAGTTTCCTGAATTATTTGTGATAGCTACATGCTATGGGTGCACATATGTGAGGGGTTTGAGCCCATGTGCGAGAACCAGGGTATTTATCCATTCTCGAGGTAGTGCTTAGGCTATGAAATGCCTAGAGTTGACTGTTAAGCTTTAAGCTATAATGTTTCTCATATTTTTATCATTATTGTGAACTATTTGAGCCATGTTTGATGTTACGAAGAGGCTAATTCCCTGAATAAACTTGGTACTTGCTATTTCTGTGATAAATTGCTGAATTAAGCTATGATAACATACATTGCACATGCCTACACTTTAGCATGTTATTATACCAGTCCAGGAGCCTGAAATATGATATTTATCCATCATATACATGCATTCTTGTATACTTGCTTCTGTGTGATATGATTTGGAGTGGATGCCTATGACCACGCCAAGCGGATTGTGTGTATATGCCTGTGACCACACCAGGCGTATTGTGTTGTTATGACTATGATCATGCCGAGCTGATTATCATATTATGTATATGACCACATCGAGTGGATTGTGATATTAGCATATGAGTTATCCGCGGGGATTGATATTATAGCACGTGAATTATCCGTGCAGATTTAGATATGATATTATAGCACGTGAGTTATCTGTGCGGTTGATATTATTAGCATATGAGTTTTCCATGTAGCGTGTAGATATGGAACCATCCCCTGGGGTCACCCTCTCGTGTTTCTCTCTTGATAGTGTACACGCGGATTGTGAGAAACCGACGGGTTTCTGGTTAATGTGAGCTCTGGGAGAGTTAGTTACGATGTTTGGATCGGTTGGGTATTGCAACGGACTGATATTTGGTTATTGCATTTCATCTTTACTTGTAATTTCCTTGGTTGTTTACCTGATTTACTTGCATAACTTCTTTATATGTTGGATTGTTGACTGGCATTGAAGATATACCTGCATTCCAGCTATGGCTATAACTTGTCCTTGGTAGCTTTAGATTTGAATTCTGTTCATATACATTTCAACCATATATTTTATTTATTTCATTTCAGTTTTGTAAATCCAAGTCTTAGTGGATCATGACTTGTGTTATCATTGACACTATATTGTGTTTTACTGTTATTTGGCTTACCTAGCGGGTCAGGTTAGGTGCCATCACAATGGATTGGATTTTGGATTGTGACAAGTTGGTATCAGATATATAGGTTCATAGGTTCTACGAGTCATGAGCAAGTGTCTAGTAGAGTCTTGTGGATCGGTATGATGACGTACATGCCTATCTTCGAGTGGTTACAAGGCATTTATGATAAACATCCCATATTTCTTTCCTTATCATGCGACATTGATAGAGCTTGAAGTGTATCTCTTTGTATTCCTTGCACTCACTCGTATGTGTATGTGAGCGCTCGGTATCAACTATACATCGACGACTCGCGATTCCATGGATGAGGTGCAAGATGTGTCTTCTATATTTTGGTAATGGACCAGTCTGGAGGACATGAGGCTAGGTTTAGACTGCAAATTAGGCTCGGTAGTTTCAGCTGCGTGAGCATATGCTTTTGGACTTTTATGTCATATGGTGTCCCTATGAGCGGAACTTGTTGCTTGGTGAGTGGTTGGATGGCTATATGATGAGTAGGATGTGATTGTAGGATGTGTTAAGATGGTTTGAATATGACAGAAAGAGTTTGCTTGAGATATGAAAAGGACTATTGGATGCTTGAATTCTATCTCGATGTGTTGTACAATCTCGAGTTATGATCATGTTGAGGGATCTTTCATGTTGTTTATTGGTGGAATAAAGTATATTTTCATGTCTTGTTGACGAGTTCAGACTCAAGAAGAATAAGTGATTGCGTAGTAGTTATGGCTATGAAAGGGTATACAGAGATGTCAGTTTGAGGCTAAACATGTGGGTTATCACCTACGGGGTAATCTACAGATGTGGGATCCTTATGATATTATGTAGAGGGTTTCGTTTCTACCAGTGGGTTATAGGTGTTGCGATTTGAGTATGAGTTTGTTGAGAAAGGTGACCTGGCCTTCACAAGGATGAGTGCGAGCTTAGCAGATGATTTGAGGTATTATATGGTTTGTGTTACATGAGCTTATGAAGGATTTAGTTGAATTTCAGTGCGGGATTATGGCAGTAATAAAGTATGGGTATTGTGAGTTATCAAATGTTTTGTTCTGTGGCATTGAGCTAAGTGTGGGAGTCTACCATCGTCGATTTGTGGATCGGTTGTGACTTGTAGAAGTTGGTTTTGAGGATGACTTGAGTAAGGAATTTATGGATGCATGATGCATTACACTTTATGGTTATATGGAGGTCTTGGAATGGTTTGGGTTTGTTGTTCATGATGTATGTAATGTACCAAGAAAAAGGATTCACTCGGTTGCTTAAAGGTGTGGATTAACTTTTTAGGTGTTATTGTGCTATTAGGGAATAAGTTGTTCGGCCCGCTTGGGAGGTGCAATTGAGAATTAAGCAGAGTAGATGACTCTCAAGAAGGTTCTAGTGGATTCAAGATTTATATGTGACAATTGAGAATTGTTTGGCTTTATATATGGCTAGAATCTAAGATTTGCATTGGGTGGTGTCGAGACTTGCGATATTTCTATGTTATTATGGATTCTACATTTCAGTATCAGGAAGGTAAATGAAACCTTTTTAGATTCATATAAGGTCTCTTCATAGTGGGTATCTCGAATGCAGTATTTTGAGTGTTTAAATGGGAATACAACGTCTTATGGGCTTGAGGGCGATCTGGTTTTATGATAGGATCTCTCGTGGTGAGCGTTGGGTTAAGGGTCGTAGTGTGCTAGTAAAGAGAAGTGTTAACTTGAAGGCAATTCAGAAGAAACTCATAGGAAATAGGCAGCTTGGTAGCAGGTTTGATAAGTATGATAAATTGGTAATGGTATGCTCGGTTCTTTTGGTTCTTATGATGTGATGAGGCTTTACAGGTGTTTTGTGGTAATACTCTTGGGTTTGGCGACTTGCGTGACTTGGTTGAGTTAGAGTAATTCAGTTATGATGTCTTGGTTATGTGAAAATGGGTTTCATAGAGTTCTCGATACTTTCTACCACGGTTTGAGATGGATATTTCCTACCAGTGTGAGGAACATGTTGCGTATTGTGGTTTTCTCCTGCATGGGATCAAATAGAAGGTTTTTGACTGATCGGGTATGTATTATTCTGGTGACTCAGAGTTGATTATGAGATTCTCGTACTTTTCATACGATGGCATGATAGATACGGTGTGTTGTATGGGATTGAGATTTGCATGTGCAAGGTCAGGCATGATGGGCGATTTTTGATGTTTAGATGAATGCTATAACTACTTGGTATTGCCTGGGAAGGGTGCGCATTTCAGAAGGCGCACTGTGTTTTGACTTACGGATGCCTTATGGGTATTGTAATACTTGCCTTATTGATCGACTACTGATGTTCTGATTTTGCTATGTGGTATGGAAGAATTATAAAAGTATTTTGTGTGGGGATGATTATGTATGAGAGATGTGACAGTAACATAAGTGGTGGGGTTGGGATCGACTATGGTGATTCATGTGTTCTATAGATTTGGAGACTGGGAGTTCTCAGAAGCACATTATTTCGGGGTTACATACTGTGAGAATGTGGCCCAAGGTTGGCTATATGGTGGTATGTGTTATGGTTAGATCATTGTGGACTTTTGGAGGGATATTTATACATTTGGGGATGGCCGGAGTTAAATTGGGGGCCCATTGGTAGGCCCAATAAGGATGTGTATTCTACATCGGGTCAGACTTGTTGACTCGAAACTATTTGTGTTGAGGGTCTGGCATTCAATAAGAGTTGAGCTTGTTGGTGTTCGGATATGTTCTATGAGTTACTCTTCTATCCTATGATGGGTTGTGATTTATTGGTTATGTGCACACATGATGCGGTTCTGTTTGGGCCTTGCAGCGAAATTCGAGCGAGATGATTATTGGGGTGTTGAATGGTTGATTGCGCATTGGTTATGTTCTTTCCGGGTTGTGGTATATTGTGTTATTTGCTTCTCCTTGGTTGTGGACATGCACTTGTGTACTTTATGTCGAATTGCCAGTGGTTGTTAATTTTGAGCATTGGGCTTGAGGTATTTCATATGGATCGATGTTTGGATGGGTCACGTATTGCAGCGGGGTTATGACGACATATGATCCTTTGTGATAGATTCATGTGTTTTGGTTCTACTGTGTATGATGGGTTCTTAGAAATGTGTTGTGGTGGTACTTGTTGAGCTTGCGGGATAGTTCTCTCATTTGAGTCATTTTCCATGTTTGAGTACATTTGAATTACTGCTTATCGATGCACAGATTGCACGGTTTGAGGCTTTAGGTTGTGTTGGATTAGTATATCAATAAAATGGTTATGTTGGATGAGATGAGGTAATTGGACCTAGTCTGGGTACTACCGGATTTGATTACAGTATATATGGAGAATTAATTTTAGAATTTGGCTTTTGGTTCTTAACAGGCAATAGAGCTCCACGACTCATTAATATGATGGATGGTTATGAGTTTCTGTATGTTTCTTTTATCATTTGCTGTGTACGAAGGTTCAGAAAAAGATTTTAATTGATATGATGCTTGTTACCGGTGTCGGGTTTGTTTTTAGCAGCTACTGTGGTGAAATTTGAAGGTTTGGAATATTTATAAGTTTGATCGGGAGTTGACTTTGATGATATCGGGTTCGAATTGTGGTTTCGAGAATTGGAATAATTTCGTTATTTCATTTGGGACTTGTGTGCTAAATTTGAGTTCATTCCGAGTTGATTTGATAAGATCTGTCACGAGCTTTGGAAGTTAAAAGATTCAAAGTTAATTAAGTTTGATTTGAGATGCGATTCGTGGTTTTACTGTTGTTATGAGTGATTTGAGGCCTAAAGTAAATGTTATATTATGTGACTTGTTTGTATGTACGGACGGGGTCCCGATGGGCTCAAGTGATATTCGGATAGGTTTGGGTTGTGTTCCGCTCATTTGTTATGCTTCGACGTCGTTTCTTCAAGCATAAATGGACACATTAAGAAAATGAGTTCCAATTTCTATTTTGATTGAAGCTTTAGATCTGTATCGTAATTTTGAAACCATAGCAACTGGAATCATCGAGTTTCGACATCGTATGTGGAATTTATGGTCATTTTACTAAGAATTGGGTTGCCAGATATTTTACAAATTAATTATGAATTGCCACTGAATTCGTATTAAAAATATGCACTATTTCCAAATATTGAAACAAACATATCTCCTTCATTATAAGGTCAAATAGAGTGAATTAAAATTTTAACTTGACTGGAATTTCACAAGAAATCTATTGTAGGCTTCAAAAGTGACTTTTGGGATCGTTTGGCATGATAAACTAGTTAAAATAGCTCGGCAGAAACATATAATATCGAGGGTTTGTTCATTTGGTCATATGTCGAGTTGGGGAGCTCGGATTTAGGCAATTTTGGAGGCGATGTTTCACCACACGGATTGGGGTAAGTGTTCTACATTCGGTTATTGTTATATTTCATGAATGCATCTTCATTTTTGGCATTTGATTGATGATTTCAAAGTGAAATTTGGGGGCTTTTGTCTAAAATTTCGTAAAGTGGATTTTTGAGTTTTGAATATCGATTCAGAGTCGGATTTGAGTAAAACTAGTATGGTTGGACTGGTAATTGAATGGGTTATTGGATTTTGTGAGTTTTATCGGGTTCTGAGGTGCGGGCCTGAGTTTATTATTTTGGTTGACTTTGGGCTTTTGATTAAAGATTCAACCTTTATCGATTGGGTTTGTTTTTTTGGCATTATTTTATATTCTTGAGTTGCTTCTGGCTAGTTTTGAGTCGTTCGGAGGTTGATACGCGTGAGATGACATCTTTAGAGTGTTGTTTGGCTTGCCCAGTAATTGTTTTTGCTTGTTTGTGGTAAGTATCCTATCTAAACTTGGTTGAGGCACTAGTTGCCTGAATTCATTGTGATTGCTACGTGCTATAGGTGCGCATATGCGAGGGGTTTGAGCCCATCTGCGAGCACCAGGGTATTTAGCCATGCTCGGGGCAGTGCTAGGCTATGATATGCCTAGAGTTTGCCATTAAGCTTTAAGCTACAATATTTCTCATATTTGTATCATTGTTATGAACTATCTGAACCATGTTTGAGGTTACGAAGAGGCTAATTTCCTGAATAAACTTGGTAATTGTTATTTCTGTGTTAAATTATCGATTTGAGCTACGATATCTTACATTGTTCATGCCTACACTTTACCATGTTATTATACCAGTCCAGAAGCATGAAATCTGATATTTATCCACCATATACATATGTTCTTGTATACTTACTTCTGTGTGATATGATTTGGACTGGATGCCTATGACCACACCGGGCGGATTGTGTTGATATGCATGTGACCACGCCGGGCGGATTGTTTTGTTATGCATGTGACCATGCCGGGCAGATTATGATATTGTACATGTGACCACACTGGGCGGATTATGATATTAGCATGTGAGTTGCCCTTGAAGCACGTGAGTTATCCATGTGGATTGGTATACTCATACTACACTTCTGCACCTTGCATGCAGATCCTTGTGTTGGTGCTGCTGTATTGCGTTCCAGTTATGACTATCAGGTGTCCTTGGTAGCTTTAGATTTGAATTCTATTCATATACATTTCAACCATATATTGTATTTATTTTATTTCAGTTTTGTAAATCTAACTCTTAGTGACTCATGACTTGTACTACTTGGGAAGTTGTATAAAAATTCAGCTATTTTATTTTTGACTCTTATCATTGTCACTATATTGTGTTTTACTGTTATTTGGCCTACCTAGCGGGTCGGATTAGATAACATCATGACGGGTTATATTTTGGGTCGTGACAGTCCCATGTGATTATTTTACTCTCGTGTCTTAGAGATTTCATAGACATTAGTTATTCTTTTGGGGTATAATCTAAATATCACATGAATGAGAGAAATATTTCTATGTTTATGTATTTTTAATTATTAAAAAATATTGGTTCAAAGATTTTGTTTCATGCGTGATTTTTATCATTTAATATGATTGTGTTTGGAAAAGGATTTCACGTGCATATATTAGGTATATAGATGAGTATTCTTATATGCGTTTGTCCACTTGTGTCGAGTTGTGTGCATGAGTGTTGATCACATGATTTTAGCTTGTGACAAACTTGTTATCAAAGCACTGGATTCTAATTCAAGTTCTCGGAAGTCTATAAAATTGTGTCTAGTAGACTTTTCCTTATTGGTGCGTTGTATAACACATCTACATCGAGAAGGTTACATGAGCATCATAGGATTTGATTTTTCCTTTTTTTATCGTAGGATTGTCTCATTCCTTTCTTCTCACAGTAGATCGTGCATTAAAACTTGAAGCAAAGCAATAAGTAAAATTCCAATCATATCTAGTTTTTATTGAGATTAGCAAAGAAAAGTGATGAGCATAAGTCTTGAGATTTATGTAAGACACTAGCTACTGAAGGAGTATCCAAGAAGATGTTGATGGCTATTTATGCGAATATAAAGGCTAAGGCCGATAATAATAAGAAATGGGTAAATCCAAAATAGGGAAACACTAGATTGAAATTATTTGAGCTTATAACGTGTTCAGAGAAAGATGAAATGAGATATTGGTAAATGTTGTTATAGTGGCACCGAGAAATGCGAGAGGGTTGTGGTATCAAAACAAATAAGGGAACCTTAAGACTACATGACCGTTAGATTGCTCGAGGTAACGGATGATTGGCCATTGTGACTGCCGCTAATTGTGAAAGTGAATAAAGTATGAACAAGTAATGTTTAGATGAGAGAAAAGATAATCCCAAGTTGTCTAAAGAAGTTTGTATCTCATGATATTTTATAATAAGATATCAAAGATCATACATACCTAGTTGGTAAAGGAATAAGAGTCATCCAAGCCCATAACAAGCATTAGTATGACTCATAGGAATGAGGCATGGTTGGAATAATAAAGGTATAATTGCGAGCATGTTGTGATTATAACAATTTAAGGCCACTTGATATAAAAGATTGTAATCATTATCATATTACATGAGTTAGCAAACAACACTTGTGGAATTTTAAAGCACGTTACCAATTGAATAAGGCAACCTAAATGACATCCATTGTCAGTGATGAGTATGAATACATATGGGACAATGTAAAGATGATCAAATGGGTAAGTGAAAGACGTGCTAAGGACGACATAGACGTGTACAGCAGGCATAACCGTGGAGGTTAACGGAGTAGCATGGACTGTATAGGAAGGCAAGTCGACATGAAAGGACGACATAAAACTTGTCTAGGTGAAGTATTTATTATTTTAACATTTCTAAATTTATGGAAGACAAAGTTTCCAAGAATATGCTATAAAATTCTATTAAGTGGTCCACTGGAGTAGTTGAGTCCGGATTGATTAAAAATATTGTAACTGTTGAATGTTTTGAATGGTATATGGGGCTAAGTTAATATATCTGATGAGTTGTAAATATTACACGAGCGACTTAAAGCTAGAGAGATGGAGAACAATAATGATATAATTTCGAAGTCGAAGAGTTTCAAGTGTTCTAATGACAGTTAATATACCTGAACATATTGTGGTGGGAATGAGGCTAAGATGTACCGTATGAGATACGAAAGTATTCAATGTGTACCCACATATTATAATCTCATGGGTAGAGGGGATATACCCCAGAAATTTACATATGTGGACATAATTTGAAAAGCTATGGTATATGAAGGTTAGATCGTGAGTTACTTTCATTTACTGTTGTGAACATAAGGTTTACTGTGAAAAACTGCATGAAGACGATACACATATTTCTCAAGAAATAGTTGTACCTATTCAAAATTATTGAGCATCGACTCAATGACTGAAAAGAGTCGTAGTTGCCAATGATGTATTCAATCTTGGATTCTGAGGCCTAATACAATCGTACTTGGGAAAATGCCACTCCAGCATTACCTGGACCTTGAAGTATGCTGATACACCTTTCTAAGTAATAATATGTCCCACATAATCAACTTCTATTATAATAAATGTACACTTGGTGAGAATAACAAATAAAATGTAATGCCTTTACAATTTGAAAGCATGTTCTAAATTCATTAAGTAGTCCAAGAAGGGCTATATGCCAATATGTCATCAAAGAAAACTAGGGTAAACTTTCTAAAGTAAGGTTAAAAAAATTATTTATCAAACTCTAAAATGTAGAGGGTACATTAATGAGCAAACTCATAATGGCTATTATGAGACTTGAATGTTGCCTTCTCAATGTCTTTCAGCTATCCTAATATGGTGATATCTAGATCTAATCTCTAATATAAAAGAAAATTGGAACCTCCTAACTCATCATAAGCTCTTCTATAATAGGAATGAGAAATTTATCTTCAATAATATAGCTATTAAGCTATCTATAACAAATACACAATCTCTAGGAGCCATCCTTTTTCTTAACTATAATTATGGAAGAAGAGTAAGGACTTACACTTGGTCTAATGGCCCCTGAATCCAACATCTCTTGAATCAACTTTCTAATCTCATCCTTTTGGCTGGCAGTGTTCCTGTAGGGTCTAACATTTACATATGAAATCCCCCTTTAAGTTTCTGCATCTTCTGATTGTTGACCAGTTTGGAATCACTAGATGGACTTCCCATGAGTGAAATTTTCTTTGCATTATTCTGGAACTCCATCTTCAATTGCTTGAGGTTCCATTTGATGTCCCTTGATTCAACAACTCATAGAATTTATCCAAGAACTCCTTAACATCCCCATTTTGCTCTAGTTCAATCAATTTTGTCATATGATCATTGTAACGACCCAATCGATTGTTTTGAGTGTTGTAGCTCTGTACCCACATTTACTGCTTATTCTATGCCCAATTATTGTTATGTGACTTGCCGGGGTAGTTGGTTTGGTTTCAGGAATATTTCAGAATAAATCAGAACACTTAGTCCCAAGGTTGATGCCTAAGTTGAAAGAGTTGACCGGATATTGACTTATGTATAAATGGCTCTAGAATGGATTTGATGGTTTCTATAGCTCCGTATGATGATTTTGGACTTAGGAGTGTGTCCGGATAGTGATTTGGCTTGAATTGGCGAAAGTTAGGAAATTAGAAGTTTGAAGAGTTGAGAAGTTTTACCAAGAGTTGACTTTATGTTTAACGGACTCGAAATTTGATTTCGGAAGTGGAATTGGTTTGGTGTGTCATTCATGACTTGTGTGCAAAATTTGAGGTCAATCGAAGTTGATTTGAGAGGTTTCGGCATCGATTGTAGAAGTTAGAATTCTTTAGTTTTCATTAGCACTTGTTGTTATATTTAGTTGAGGTCCTGGGGACCTCGGGTAGATTCCGAATGGTTAACGGATCAAAAGTTAAACTTGATGCATTGCTGAGATTTTTGCCTTCTGGTGTGATCGCACCAGCAAGGGGATTAGCCGCATGTGCGGCTGAAGTGGTGCAGTGGGGCTGGCCTGGGGTGTGTCTCAGGTGCGATGAATCTTCAGTATCTTCGATCCTGCAGATGCGAACAAGGCTCCGCATATACAGAGAATGGGTAAGTGAAGCTAGCTTCGCAGAAGCTAATGGCTAGACGCAAAAGCGCTTCCGCAGGTGCAGATCTTGGAGTGCAGGTACGAACCTTGTGGACTTAAGTGAATTCCACATAAGCGGATTTTGTTATCGCAAAAGCGACTTCGCAGGTGTGGAGTTTGGGGCCGCAGAAGCGAAATAACTTGGGCAGTGTTTAAATTCAAGGGTTCCGAGATTTTAATCATTTTGGACTTTGCATGCTCGGATTAAGGCGACTTTTGAGAGGGGTTTTGAGTGATTTCTTGAGGTAACCCACTTTTGATCATTTTTATTCAATAATATTGACTACCCATTGAATTTCCCACCTAGTTTATGTATTTTTAAGGTTTAATTTTGGAAGTTTTGGGCTAGGAATTTGAGAGTAAATTTTGGGGATTTGAGTGACGATTTAGTATCGAAATTTGATAAATTTGGTATGGTTGGACTCATGGTTGAATGTGTGCTCGTATTTTATAATTTTTAATCTATTCCGAGACGTGGGCCCGAGGTTGACTTTTGAGTTGACTTTTGACTTTTGATTAAGTACTTAGCATTTTCATCTGGAATTGATTCTTATAGCTTGTGTTGATTGTATCGAGTTTTGTGTGGCTAGATTCGAGGTATTCGGAGGCCGATTCGCAAGGCAGGGGCTTATTAGAGTAGAGATTTGTATGGTTTAAGGTAAGTAACACTTTTAAACTTAGTTCTAAGGGCACGAATCCCTGAATTACGTATTATGTGATTGGTATTGAGGTGACGCATATGCTGAGTGACAGACGTGCACCGTAGAAAGTGTCATACGATTGATTTCATGGTACTGTGTCGTCGTCAGACCTTGTAGCCATTCATATGATCTCTATGTGTTAGACTAATTGAGCTGCAGATTCATGTTAGGATATATGTTAATCTTGTTGAGACCTACTCTGGTCATTTCTATTGTTAAATTATTTGTTTAGATGGCAATTTTGTACTCAGTCATATCCATCATTTGCATATCATACCTCAGTCTCTGTTACTATTATTGTTATGTTATATATCAATGTTTGGGCTCATTGGCATGAGATTTGTGAGCCCGAGAGACTGGATAGATTGATGACTAAGTTGGGGTCGAGAGCCGTGTTGTGAATGAGATTTTGGATCGGGTTGCACGTCACAACATGCCTTATGACTATATATGGATCATGTTTCACACTGCAACAGGCGTTATTGCTATATGTGGATTGGGTTGCACGTCGTAATAAGCGTTATGGCTATATATAGATCGGGTTGCACACTACAATAGGCCTTATGGAAATATGTGGATAGGGTTTCACGCTACAACAAGACTTATAGGCTTAATTATTTTTGATGGGATCGGGTTGCATGCCGTAGTAGGCACCGTACAATGCTGAGTGACTGAGTGTGACGAGCGAGAATTGAGACATTCATATTAATTACTATGAGAGTGTGAGTACGTGAGGTTTTCATTGTGTTGAATCATATACAGTATGCATATTGGCATGTAGATATAAAAATGTCATATTCCTCATATCAGTCACACTTGGCATATTTTATCTGTGTTGAGCTTAACTATTAAACCTGAAAGTATGTCTACATTTCCTGTACTGTCCACAAATGGATAATGGGTTTTCTTGGTGATATTATTGCCATATTACTATCATTTATGCACTGTTAAACTCTGTATTTGTACTGTATTGGTTGAGCTTGTCACTCTTTTCAGCCCAAATCTTAGTCTTGTTACTTATTAAGCTGATTGTACTCACGCTACACTCTGCACTTTGTGTGCAGATCCAGTTATTTTCGGGCACAGTGATTTCTCATCTTGGAGTTTTTACCCATTCAGAGATTATCGAGGTAGCTATTTGGCATCCGCAGACCTTGACTCTCCTCCTTTATCTCTTAGTTTGACATATTTTGTTCTACCTTCTTAAATAGTGTTTCAGCCTATTTTATTGTATAGATGCTCATGTACTCAGTGACACCCGGATTTTGGGAAAGCTGTATTTGAGTCGCAGTTGTTCATATTGTCTATTTATAAGAGATATGACTGTTAAACTTGCTTCATCTTATTTTTAATATATAAATTCATAGTTTTACTATGATTGTCGGCCTGCGTAGTTCTGTGATAGGCGCCATCACGACATGTTGAGTTTTGGGTAGTGACAAGTTGGTATCAGAGCCTAGGTTACATAGGTCTCACGAGTCATGAGCAGGTTCAGTATAGTCTTGCGAATCGGTACGGAGACATCTCTACTTATCTTCGAGAGGCTGCCGAACTCTTAAGCAATCTTCACATTCTTGTATTCGTCTTATGCGAATTTGTTGATTCTGGGAACTAAACTTCTGTTATTCTATTCTCTCACAGATGGTGAGGACATATGTAACCGGATCTGGCGGACGGCCCCCTGTACCATCAGCTAGGGGCACGAGAGGCCTCGGCCTCGATAGAGGCCGAGGTGCAGCTCATATAGCAGCTAGAGCAAGACATGTAGACCCACCAGTTGCTCCAGCTCATGGGCATATTCCAGATGTGGTTGAGCCAGTGGGACCAGCTCAAGCACCAGCTATGCCTATTGTGATTCTAGGCCTTCAGGAGGCTTTGGCCCAGATATTGACTTTTTGCACTAGCCTTGCTCAGGCAATCTTTGTTCAGGCTGCACCAGCCACTTCTCAGGCCGGGGGAGGTACTCAGACTCCCGCCGCTCGTGCTCCAGAGCAGGTGTTGCTGGGAATTCAGACGCTGGGGGTACTACCAGCCCAACTAGTTGTAGTTGCTCAGGCCAAGGTGGGTCCCATTATGAGTGATGAGGAGTAGAAGAGACTAGAGAGATTTGAGAAGCTCAAGCCTCCATCATTCGCTAGGGCTGAGTCAGAGGATATTCAGGACTTCTTGGATAGGTGCCAGTAGATTTTTCGTATGACGGGTATTCTGGAGACTAGTGGGGTCTCATTTACTAATTTTTAGCTGACGGGGGTAGCCCTTAGATGGTGGGAGCCATATGAGTGGAGCAGGCCAGCCGATGCTACACCACTTACATGGCACGAGTTCTCCGTTCTCTTCTTGGAGACGTTTATGCCACCGACCCACAGGGAAGAGTTGCGTAGGCAGTTCGAGCAGCTACGCTAGGAGGGTATGTCTTTGACCTAGTATGAGATGAGATTTTCAGAGTTGGCTCATCATGCGATCTGGTTGGTTCCCACTGAGAGTATTAGGAGGTTCATTGATGGCCTCAGCTATCAGTTATGTTTTGATATGACTCGGGAGAATGCATCAGGTGCTAGGTTCGATGGGGTGGTTGATATTTCTTGGTGGCTAGAGTTGGTCCATAGTCAGGAATATAAGGTATGGGAGGCCAAGAAGCCTCATGGTTTGGGTGGTTTCAGCGGTGTTCCTTCTGGGGGATGGTCCTACCACAGCAGGGGTCGTCCTTATAGGACCGCTCAAATGGCTCATCTATTTCATCGTGGTGCATCAGCTAGCCATAGTTCATACAGTGCTCGTCTGGGTCAGTCATCTCTCAGTACTCTCCCAGATTAGATTTCATCTCGTGCTCCTATAGTTCAGGGTTCATATGCACCAGGTTCTTCTAGAGGTTATTATGGTTCTCGGGGTCAGATTCAGTCCCCACCACTATTGACGGATGGGGGTTGCTACTAGTGTAGGGAGCTTGGACATGTGAGGATGTGTTGTCCCCATCTCATGGGAGGTCAAGTTCAGCAGATATATTAGGCTATGACTTCTGCACTAGTCACTTCACCAGCCGTGCAGCTAGCTTGGGGTGGGGCTCAGGCAGCTAGAGGCCGCCCAAGAGGGGGAGGCCGATCAGGTGGCGGTCATGCTTGATTCTATGATATTCTTGTTAGGTCAGAGGGCGTTGCTTCAGACACAGTGATCACATGTATTGTCACGGTATGTAACAGGGATGCTTCTATATTATTTGACCCTGGTTCCACTTATTCGTATGTATCATCATATTTTGCTCGTTATTTAGATATACCTCGTGAGTCCTTAGTCTCACATGTTCATGTATCTACGCCGGTGGGCGATACTATTATTGTGGACCGTGTGTACTAGTCGTGTGTGGTGACCATTTGAGGATTGGAGACTAGAGTTTTTCTCTTGTTACTTAGTATGGTTAATTTCGATATGATTTTCGGTATGAACTAGTTGTCTCCATGTCATGCTATACTTAATTGTCATGCTAAGCCCGTGACGTTGTCGATGTCGGGGTTGCCAAGGATCGAGTGGGGAGGTTCTCTAGATAATGTTCCCAGCAGGTTGATTTCATATTTGAAGGCCCAACGGATGGTTGGGAAGGGGTGTTTGTAATATTTGGCCTTTGTGAGATGTCGGTGCAGCTACTCCTACTATTGATTTTGTCCCGGTAGTGCGAGACATTCCAGATGTGTTTTCTGTAGACCTGCCGAGCATGCCACCGGACGGGGATATTGATTTTGGTATTGACTTGGTGTCGGGCACTCAGCCCTTCTCTATTCCTCCATATCATATGGCACCGTCAGAGTTGAAGGAATTGAAGGAGAAGTTTCAGGAGCTTCTTGATAAGGGGTTTATTAGTCCTAGTATGTCCCCTTGGGGTGCACCGGTTCTGCTTGTGAAGAAGAAGGATGGTACTATGAAGATGTGCATCGACTATCGGCAGTTAAACAAAGTTACATTCAAGAACAAGTATCCTTTGCTACGCATTGATGATTTATTTGACTAGCTTCAAGGAGCGAGGGTGTTCTCTAAGATTTAATTGAGGTCTGGGTATCACCAGTTGAAGATTCGAGACTCAGATATTCGGAAGACGACATTCAGGACCTGCTATGGTCACTATGAGTTCCTTGTGATGTCTTTTGGGCTGACCAACGCCCCAACATCATTTATGCATCTGATGAATAGTGTATTCTGGCCATATCTTGATTCGTTTGTCATATTATTTATTGACGATATCATAGTGTACTCACGTAGCTAAGAGTAGTATGCATAACATTTGAGGATTGTACTATAGAGGTTGAGGGAGAAGAAGCTTTATGCCAAGTTCTCCAAGTGTGAGTTTTGGCTCAGTTCGGTGGCGTTCTTGAGGCACATGGTGTCCAGTGAGGGGATTAAGGTGGATCAAAAGAGGATAGAGGCAATTCAGAGTTGGCCCAGACCGTCTTCAGCTACTGAGATTCAAAGTTTTCTCGGTTTCGCCAGAGATTATCGTCACTTTGTGGAGGGTTTCTCGTCCATTGCAGCGCCTTTGACCTAGAAGGGTGTTCTATTCAGGTGGTCGAGTGAGTGTGAGGAGAGCTTTCAGAAGCTCAAGACTGTCTTGACCACAACTCAAATTCTATTTTTTCCTTCAGCGTCAGGCTCTTATATAGTGTATTGTGATTCTTCGTGGATTGGTATTGGGTGTTTCTTGATGTAGGAGGGCGGAGTGATCGCTTATACTTCATGCTAGTTGAATCCCCATGAGAAAAACTTCATTATTCCTGATTTGGAGTTGGCAATCATCATTCATGCATTGAAGATTCGGAGGAATTATCTCTACGGTGTGTCTTGTGAGGTATTTACGGATCAGCGAAGTCTCCAGCACTTGTTCAAACAAAAGGATCTAAATTTGAGGTATCGGAGATGGTTGGAACTGCTAAAGGACTATGATATTACCATTCTATATCATCCCGGGAAGGCCAATGGAGTAGCTGATGCGTTGAGTAAGAAGGCGGTGAGTATGGGTAGCCTTGCTTTTATTCCTGTTGGTGAGAGACCACTTGCATCAAATATTCAGGCCATGGCCAATCAGTTCGTGAGATTATATATTTCAGAGTCTAGTCGGGTTCTAGCATGTGTGGTTTCTTGATCTTCCTTATATGATCGCATCAGAGAGCGCCCATATGATGATCTGCATTTGCTTATCCTTAAGGACACGGTTCAGCATGGTTATGCCAAGAAGGTTGATATTGGGGATGATGGGGTGTTGAGAATGCAGGGTCGGATCTGTGTACCCAATGTAGATGGGCTACGTGAGTTGATTCTTAAGGAGGCCCACAATTGTCGCAAAGATGTATCAGGACTTGAGGCAGCACTATTGGTGGAGGAGGATGAAGAAGGATATAGTGGGCTTTGTAGCTCAGTTCGTAAATTGTCAGCAGGTGAAGTATGAGCATCAAAGACCGGTTTGATTGCTTTAGAGGCTTGAGATTCAGGAATGAAAATGGGAGCGTATCACCATGGATTTTGTAGTTGGGCTCCCACGGACTTCGAGAAAGTTTGATGCTATTTGGGTGATTGTGGATCGATTGACCAAGTCATCGCACTTCATTCCAGTTGGAACTACTTATTCTTCGGAGCGGTTAGCTGAGATCTACATCTGCGAGATTGTTCACCTTCACGATATGCCTGTGTCCATCATTTCAGATCAGGGCACAAAGTTTACATCGTAGTTTTGGAGAGCAATGCAGTGAGAGTTAGACACACGGGTTGAGTTGAGTACACCATTCAACCCTCAGACGGACGGACAGTCTGAGCGCACTATTCAAATATTGGAGGATATGATACGCCATTATATCATGGATTTCGGGAGTTCTTGGGATCAGTTTTTGCCGCTTGTAGAGTTTTCCTACAGAAACAACTACCAATCGAGCATTCAGATGGCTCTGTATGAGGCTTTGTATGGGAGACGGTTTCGGTCTCTGGTGGGATGGTTTGAGCTAGGTGAGGTTAGGCTATTAGGTACTGACTTGGTTCAGGATGCTTTGGACAAGGTTAAGTTGATTAAGCATCGGCTTTGCATGGCGTAGTCTAGACAGAAGAGCTACGCCGATTGGAAGGTTTGTGATGTTGATTGAGGAGAAGATACTACTCAGAGTTTCACCCATGAAGGGTGTTATGAGGTTCAAGAAGAAGGCAAAGTTGAACCCTTGGTATATTGGGCCTTTTGAGGTGCTTGAGAGAATCGAAGAAGTGGCTTATAAGCTTGCATTGCTGCCTAGTCTATTGACTGTTCACCACGTGTTTCATGTTTCCATGATCTAGAAGTATGTCGGCGATTCGTCCCATGTTTTAGACTTCAGCACGGTTTAGTTGAATGGTGATTTGACTTATGATGTGTAGTCGGTAGCCATTTAGGATGGGCAGGTTCGAAAGTTGAGGTCAAAGAACATAGCTTCGGTGAAGGTGTAGTGGAGAGGTCAGCTAGCCAAGGAGGCTACTTGGAAGATCGAGCGGGAGACACGGAGCAGATATCCACGCCTATTTGAGACTCCATGTATGATTTTAGACCCGTTCGAGGATGAATGTTTGTTTAATAGGGGGAGGATGTAACAACCCAGCCAATCGTTTTGAGTGTTGTAGCCTCGTTCCCCCAATTACTGTTTATTCTATGTCGAATTGTTGTTATGTAACATGCCAGGGTAGTTGGTTTGGTTTCGGGGATGTTTCGGAATGAATCAGGACACTTAGTCCCAGGGTTAGATGCCTAAGGTGAAGCAGTTGACTGGATTTTGATGATGGTAGGCTATAATTGCGTATTTTAGTCGCTTGTTGCACTCTAATTTACTACACTTTATTCATGTTTGAGCTTTAATTGATAGTGTTTTGCACTTATTGTGTATTTTATGCCTTATAGGAGTGATTCCGAGCTATGTAGATGTTATGGAATAAATTCGAGCTATTTGGAGCTTTGCAATCTGAGTAAAATCCCAAGGGATTAAGCCAGGATTGTGTTGAGGGGTCGAGGACCAAATTTGAACATCAAAACGCACAAAAAATTTGTACTCTAAGAAATCCTCACTGTCGCTGTGTGTGGGGCGGCACAGCTGTACAAATCACTGCTGCCTGTTAGAATTAGCTCTCTGGATCTCCGCACTAATGCCCCGCATGGCGCGTCGCCCCATGCGGCGCGCCTGTGCAATGTTTACTGACTGAAAATCCAATTTCGGCTAGGAGAAGGAGGTTTCGTCTAAGCCTGGCCCTACTTGGTATAAATACATGGAAAAATATTATTTTCTAGACTTTTGACACATATTCGACCTAAGGAGGCTAATGAGGAGTTGGACGAACACGAGCACGAGGATTTCATCATTCCTTCCTCACTCAAGATCCAAGTTTGGATTGAATTTATGTTTTCCTATTATTTAACTTTATTTGTGATCAATTGCTCTATATCTATGGAGTAGTTCTATTTAGGGTTTGATTATTTTGGTGTATTGATGATTGTTTATGGATTATAACTCTCGTTTTATGCATTGAATCATTTTGGATGACTTAACTGTTGCATCTATATTTACTTGTTCATGTAATCGAGAGAGGCATAACTTGTGATATCTTGCATGATATTGTTGGTTGAGTTTATTAATTCTTCTTAGTAATCAAAAGAGGCTAGTTGAATAATTGATTAAACCTAGTTAGGAGGATAATCGATAGAGGTTCTCCTAAAGACCAATCCACTATGAATTCTTGTATATCTTCACGTGCTTAAATTGGTTCATCTCGTGAGGTTAAGACTTAATCGAGAGATGCGTTTTTGCCTAACATTTGAACTAATAATTGAGTGAATTCGAGAGACTCACTTGAATATTACAAGTGAATTATCTAGAGTTAGATCCCGAACAATTATCCTGCACCTATCCTATCAACCCCTATCTTCTCCCTTTGATAACTTCTTTGCTTATCTTTATTGCGATTGTCATTAGTCAATAGCTTTAGATTCTTAGTTAATTGTAGTTAGAAATCATAGAAATCTCAATTGTTGATCATCTTGGATAGAAATCAAGTTAGAAACTATAAGAACACTGTTTAAATCCAATCCCCATGGATACGGTATTATACTATACTATATTTGACTAGCGAGCATAATTTAAGTGTGTGTTTCGAGCTCGTCAAAGTTTGGTACCGTTGCCGGGGATTGGTAATAAGTAGTGTTTGAAATAATTTTTGGTGCTACTTCAGGATTTAGGTTTTAGTATTTTTTTTTTCTTTTCTTTTCTTTTTCCTTTTCTTTTTTATTTTCTTTACTAGTTAACTTCTTTTCATGATTTGTTTTGTAGTACCTAACAAATTGGAGAAGATACTGTAGATTTTGAACTCTAAATGCTTTGAAGACTGAGTAAAACCAGCCTAAGAAAATGGTTGAAGAGTTAGCAGTTAAACGTTATCGGCGGGCTACTATGTATTTTAAATACGGTAGAAATCATCTATGGGTTGACTGTCAAGCAGGTATGTATTCTTCCTTTGGTTTGTATTTTGAGCAGTCTCACTCTGTTTCAAGTTCGTACATGTATGATGATTCATATGGGCACAATTCTGACTCTGATTGGGATGAATACCCATATTATGACTGGAATGAAAGCAAAGTGAGCCAACCACCTCAAGAGCAGAATGGTAGTTTAGAAGCGCTTATGCATAGGTTCATGAATAGTGTTAAAAAAGGTTTATGCGAAATGATGAAGCTATTATGATCCTAACAACGCGAGCGAGTCAATTAGTATGTATGCTTTCAGAAATCTCATTGTGCTGTGATGGTGAATATATGGAGGAGATACCTTGTGAGAACGAGCCTACTCAAGAGGATGAGCATCCACAGAGAGAGCTTTCCACTATTCAAGAGGACTTTGATTTAACTAAGATAATTGAAAATAAGGTCGTGGTTGAGTGTGAAGCAACGGAAGAAAAGTTCAAACCCCCATCCACCTTTTTCACATTTGCAACATTTAGTAGAAGATAATGAGAAACAAATGGTCTGGGACATACCACATGAATATTCACTTGACCTTTCTTCTTTGTTTTCTTATTTTAACATTGGTCATGTGGATTTTATTTTTGGTAATTTACAGGAATATGTATGGATTGATCCTGTGAAAGAATGCAAAAACAAGTTAAGGATCGTCATGAACGAGCAATTCACTGCTCAAGATGAGGACAAGAAAGAAAGAAAAGAGCAGGTCTTGCAGGTATCCTCAGAAGAATTGGGCTTAATGAGCTCCACAATTCATAAGTTCATAAGTTCACGGAAAAGAAAACAATTCAGGAAAGTTTTCTTTACCTTATGCCTTTTAATTATGTGTCATGGGGACATGCCACAACTTAAAGTGTGGGGTGGGGGATATGTATGTATGTATGTATGCATGTATGTATGTATGTATGTATGTATGTATGTATGTATGCATATATGCTTTAGTTTTTTTATTTTGTTAGTTTTAGTAGTTAGAGATAGAAAAAAAAAATGAAAAACATTTACAATTTTCAATTTTTCCTAACGATGGATATCATCGACAGGTTTCTTGAGGGAAAAAAGTCAAAAGAAAAAGACAAAAAGATTATCTGTTTTTAGGTAGTGTAACGATTTCCCCCTTGGTTTTTTTTATGCTGCGATTCTTTTCCAAGGGTTTTGTTTGAACTGGGTGTATTTAGTTTTTATTTTTATTAGTGGTAGGAAAGCGTGTGTTGTGATTTGAATTGAAAGCAATATCTCTTAACTTTACTATACCTTGAGAATAGTGAGTACTTTAGTTGTGACGCTTAGACTCAGTTTTTGACTCTTGTATAAGTACCTTAAATTGTATGATCTTAACTTTGCTTAACTACTTTGACTAGAGTGTCTTGATAGTCCAATCCTGAGTGAGTTATGTGCCACATGTGTGTGTGAGGCCTTGTGTTATTCTGTGCATTACATTTAATGTCTAGATCTTGCTCCGTGTGTTTGCAAAGCGAAATAGTAGTTTTATTCAGTCTTGGAAGTGATTTAGGCGTTTCTTTGTTGAGCCAGATATATGCTTTTACCCATCTAATTGTTATGTATCATAGTTAACCCCTTTGAGCATGTAATCTTGTTTCTTTGGCAACCACGTTACAAGCATTACCCATTTGTTTGAATTGACCATCTATTTGAACTATTTACCTCTCGTGAGCACTTGAATTTGTTATGAACTTTGTAAAAGTTAAAGTGTGTGGTTTTGGTTTGGCTTTTTAGTGGAACTATTAAAATAAGGAGAAAGGTGCACTGTTTGAAAAAGTATGAGCCACTTGAATTGAAAAAAAGTAGTTGTATTGTTGTGAAGAAACTATATGCGTTGATAGTGGTAATTCTTGATGTAATTGTGCTTAAAAGTAGGGAGTTGATATATATTGATGTGAAGGTGGAGTTATGGTTTGACATAAGTGTGGGGTTTTGAACAATGAATGTATGCATTAAAGTTCTCAGAGAGGTGTAGTCACTCTTATATCTAAATATATCCTGCCCATTTCGCAACCTATATTACAACCAATTAAAGTTCTATTTGATCCTTGACTGAATGAGCTCAATTAGTAGAGTAGTACACTACGGGCAAGCCTATGGAACGTCTTTTGTGGCATATGAATGTTTTTTCTGAGAGTGAGTGAATTGTTTCTATCTTGAGTTCCACATTGTTCTTAAATTTTATTGTGGGTGAAATTACTCTCTATTGTGGTGTGAGGGCACTTGATTCATGAAGGAAAGGTAATGCTTGACCTCTATGTTAGAGTAAATAAGCGAGTTATAAATAATGCATGGTGCTTTTGAGTCAATTTTTTAGGCTAGGATGTTACGGTATTGTGCTTAATCTGTTTTAAATATTCTTGGTGTGATAAGTTATTAGAGTTGTTGGAAAAAAAAAGATCGTGTCTATATGAAGTGTAGTTTCATTGCTCGAGTATGAACAATGGTTTAAGTGTGAGGTGTTGATGGTAGGCTATAATTGTGTATTTTAGTCGCTTGTTGAACTCTAATTTACTATACTTTATTCATGTTTGAGCTTTAATTGATAGTGTTTTTCACTTATTGTGTGTTTTATGCCTTGTAGGAGTGATTCCGAGCTATGTAGATGTTATGGAATGAACTCGAGCTATTTGGATCTTTGAAATCTGAGTAAAAGCCTAAGGGATTAAGCTGGGATCGTGTTTGAGGGTCGAGGAAGAAGTCTAGAAAACAAAATACACGAAAAACCTGTACTCTGAGAAACCCTCACTGCCGCGGTGCATAGGGCAGAGCATGGGACGGTGCGGCTGTACAAATCTCTGCTGCCTGTCAGAATTAGCTCTCTGAATTTTGCGACTGTGCAATTTTTACAGAGTGCAAATCCAATTTCGGCTAGGAGAAGGTTGTTTTGTTTGGGCCCGATCCTACTTGGTATAAATACTTGGGAAATGTTATTTTATGGACTTATTAACACATATTCGACCTAAATAGGCTAAGGAGGAGTTGGAAGAACACGAGCACGAGGATTTTATCGTTCCTTCCTCACTCAAGACCCGAGTTTGGATTGAATTTATGTTTTCCTATACTTTAACTTTATTTGTGATTGCTCCATATCTATAGAGTAGTTCTTTTTAGGGTTTGATGAATTTGGTGTATTGATGATTGTTTGTGGATTATAACTCTATTTTTATGCATTGAATCATTTTAGATAATTTAATTGTTGCATCTATATTCACTTGTTCATGTAATCGAGAGAGGCATAACTTGTGATATCTTTGCATGATATTGTTCGTTGAGTTAATTAATTCTTCTTAGTAATCGAAAGAGGCTAGTTGAATAATTGATTAAACCTAGTTAGGAGGATAATCGAGAGAAGTTCTCCTAAAGACTAATCCACTACGCATTCTTGCATATCTTCACGTGCTTAAATTGGTTCATCTTGTGAGGTTAAGACTTAATCGAGAGAGGATTTTTTGCCTAACGTGTGAACTAATAATTGAGTGAATTCGAGAGAGGAGTTTTTGCCTAACGTTTTGAACTAATAATTAAGTGAAGTCGAGATACTCACTTGAACATTAAAAGTGAATTATTTAGAGTTAGATCTTGAACAATTATCCTGCACCTATCCTATCAACCCTATCTTCTCCCATTGATAACTTCCTTGCTTATCTTTATTGCGATTTGCATTAGTCAATACCTTTAGATTCTTAGTTAATTGTAGTTAAAAATCATAGAAATCTCATTTGTATATCATCTTGGATAGCAATCAATCTAGAAACTACAAGAACACTTTTAAATCTAATCCTTGTGGATACGATATTATACTATACTATATTTGACTAGCGTGCATAATTTAAGTGTGTGTTTCAAGCTCATCAGTTGACTTATGGTGATTTTGGATTTAGGAGTGTGTCTGGATAGTGATTTGGAGGTCTGTAGTTGATTTTGGCTTGAATTGGCGAAAGTTGGGAAATTAGAAGTTTGGAGAGTTGAGAAGTTTGACAGAGAGTTGACTTTGTCATTAACAGACTCAGATTTAGTTGTGTCATTCATGAGTTGTGTGCAAAATTTGAGGTCAATTGGAATTGATTTGATAGGTTTCGACATCGATTGTAGAAGTTGGAATTCCTTAGTTTTCATTAGGCTTGAATTGGGGTGCGATTTTTGATGTTGTTTGATGTGATTTGAGGCCTAGACTTAGTTCGTATCGTGTTTTTGGACTTGTTGTTATGTTTGGTTTAAGTCCATTGGGCCTAGGGTGGATTCCGGATGGTTAACGGATAAAAATTTGGACTTGAAGCATTGCTGAGATTTGTGCCTTATGGTGTGATCGCACATGCGAGGGGATTAGCCGCAGGTGCGGCCAAAGTGGCGTAGAAGCGGAACTGGGGCTGGACTGAGTGTGTTGCAGGTGTAAGGTATCTTCAGCATCTGCGGGCATCATAGATGCGGAGAATAGGTAAGTGAAGCTGGCTTCGTAGAAGCGGACGGCTGGGCACAGAAGTGCTTCTGCATGTGCGAACCTTGAGGACTTAAGTGAATTTCGCAGAAGCGGAGTGTTTGTCGCAAAACCGATTCCGCAGGTGTGGAGTTTAGGGCCATTAGAGTGATAGGACCTGGGCAATGTTCAAATTTAAGCGTTATGAGATTTTAATCATTTTGGACTTTCCAAGCTCGGATTAAGGCGATTTTTGAGAGGGGTTCGAGTGATTTCTTGAGGTAAGCCATCTTTGATCATTTTTATTCAATAATTTTTATTTCCCACTGAATTTCCCACCTAGTTTATGTGCTTTTAAGGTTGAATTTTGGCAGTTTTGGGCTAGGAATTGAAGAGTAAAATATAGAGATTTGAGTGACGATTTGGTGTCAAAATTTGGTAAATTTGGTATGGTTGGACTCGTGGTTAAATGGGTGTTCGGATTTTTTAACTTTTATTATATTCCGAGACGTGGGCATGGGGTTGACTTTTGAGTTGACTTTTTGACTTTTGATTAAGAACTTAGCATTTTCATATGGAATTGATTCCTATAGCTTGTGTTGATTGTATCGAGTTGTTTGTGGCTAGATTCGAGGCGTTCAGAGGCTGATTCGCTAGGCAAGGGCTTATTGGAGTAGAGGTTTTCACGGTTTGAGGTAAGTAACACTTCTACACTTGGTTCCGAGGGTACGAATCCCTGAATTATGTGTTATGTGATTGATGTTGAGGTGACGCGCATGCAGGGTGACGGGTGTGTGGGCGTGCACCGTAGAAATTATGATCCGATTGATTCTGTGGTACTGTGTCGTCATCAGGTTTTGTAGCCATTCATGTGATCTTTATATGTTAGGGTAATTGAGCTGCAGATTCATGTTAGAAATCATGTTAGGCTATATGCTAATCTTGTTGAGACCCACTGTGGTCATTTTTGTTGTTACATTACTTGCTCAAATGGCAATTTTGTACTCAGTCACATCCATCATTTGCATATCATACTTCAGTCTCTGTTACTATTATTGTTATGTTATATATCATTGTTTGGGCCAATTATCATTAGATATGTGACCTCAAGAGACTGGCGAGATTGATGACTGAGTTGGGGCCTGAGAGACGTGTTGTGAGTGAGATTGTGGATCGGGTTGCATGCCGCAACAGGCCTTATGGCTATATATGAATTGGATTGCACACTGCAACAGGCCTTATGGATATCTAAGGATCGGGTTGCATGTCATAACAGGACTTTTGTCTATATGTGGATCGGGTTTCACGCCGTAACAGGCCTTATGGCTATATGTGGATCGGGTTGCACGCCGCAACATGCCTTATAGGCTTTATTATTATTGATGGGATTGGGTTGCACACTGCAGCATGCACCGTACAATGCTGAGTGACTGAGTGTGATGAGCGAGAATTGAGACAGTCATATTGATTACTATGAGAGTGTGAGCACGTGAAGTTTTCATTGTGTTGCATCACATACAGTATGCACACTGGCATGTAGATATAGAGATGTCATATTGCTCATATCAGTCACACTTGGCATATGTATCTATATTGAGCTTAACTGTTATACTTGAAAGCATGTCTACGTTTCCTATATTGTGTATGAACAGATAATGAGTTTTCTTGGAGATATTATTGCGCTATTTCCTATCCATTTTGCACTGTTGAACTCTGTATTTGTACGATATTGGTTGAGCTCATCACTGCTTGAAGCCCAAAGGTTAGTCTTGTTACTTATTGAGTTTATTGTACTCACGCTACACTCTACGCTTCGTGTGCAGAACTATGTATTTCCGGGCAAGGTGGTTGCTGATCTTGGAATTCTTACCCGTTCCGACATTATCGAGGTAGCTGCTTGGCGTCCGCAGACCTTGACTCTCTTCCTCTATCTCTCAATTTTACTTACACTATTCTACCTTCTTACACAGTATTTCAACCTATCTTATTGTATAGATGTTCATGTACCCAGTGACACCCAGAATTTATGAAAGTTGTATTTGAGTCGTAGTTGTTTTTCATATCGGCTATTTATGAGAGTCAATTCAGTTAAACTTGCTTCATCTTATTTTTAATATTAAAATGCATAGTTTTACTATGATTGTAGGCTTGCCTAGTTCTGGGATAGGTGCCATCATGTCATGTTGAGTTTTAGGTCGTGACAAGTTGGTATCAGAGCCTAGGTTACATAGGTCTCACGAGTAGAATATCCTCCTTTACTTATCCTGCATACTATGGTATGTAACATTTGGTTCAGCGGATTAGGTGGATTATCTCGGTATAAGTTTTAGAATTAAATTTTATCTCATGTTTGGTTGGAGGTATTAGCTAAAATCGATATTTATTTATACCAAAATCTTGATATAACTTATTTCATATAGAACGTGGGATAAGTTATTCAGGTTTTAATCATGATTATAATCCTATAATTATAATACGTTTAGTTCAAGAGATTAGGTGGGTAATCCCAATATAAATTTTGAAATTAAATCTATCATGCGTTTGGTTGAAAGTATTAGCTAAAATTGATGATATTTGTATAGCAAAATCTATCTCCTGGCCTTTAGGAGGCTTTTGCCCAGATATTGACTGTTTGCACTAGCCTTGCTCAGGCGGTATCTGTTCAGGCCGCACCACCCACTTCTCAGGTCGGGGGAGGTACTTAGACTGAGTGATGAGGAGAAGAAGAGACTAGAGATATTTGACAAGCTCAAGCCTCCATCATTTAGTGTGGCTGAGTCAGAGGATGCTGAGGACTTCTTGGATAGGTGCCAGCGGATTCTTCACACGGAGGGTATTCTGGAGACTAGTGAGGTCTCATTTACTACTTTTTAGCTGACGAGGGCAGCCTTTAGATGGTGGGAGACCTATGAGCGGAGCAGTCCAGCCGATGTTGCACCATTTATATGGCACGAGCTCTCCGTTCTCTTCTCTGATAAGTTTGTGCCAATGACCCGCAGGGAGGAGTTGCGTAGGCAGTTCGAGCATCTATGCCATGGGGGTATATCTATGACCCAGTGTGAGATGAGATTTTCAGAGTTGGCTCGCCATGCAATCTGGTTGGCTCGAAGAAAAATTTTAGGGGATGCTCGTTTTGAAAAATGATTTTAGGCTTCTTTTTTTTTTTAAATCTTTTTTGAGCTTTATGTCTTATCACAAATAAAAATTATCTCTAGTAAATCCTTTTGAGCCTATAAACCTGCACCCACATTACAAGCATATACCCCTTTTTTTCTTAATTGATATTGGTTTGATCCTTTTACCTCTCAAGGAACTTTAATTGTAAAATGAGCTCCAAAAGAAGTAGGAGGGACTAAGTGTGGAGTGATTTTTGAGTGTAAACAATGAAAGGAATAAATGTGCACTTGTTTTGTGAAAGAATACACCTCTAGTTGAAATTGCAAAAGAGAAAACAAATGTTGAAAAAAAGAGAAAAAAAGAAAAAAAATGTAGACGAATAAATATCTTGTTTTGCGATTGGAGTGTAAATGACGATAGTGCTTAAAGAAAAAGAAAATATTTTTGGGGGTGATATTGTTTGTGAAATTGAAATGGATTGAAGAATTTGCGCTTAATTTATCCGGTGATGTGTTAAAGTGCTTAGGAGGGTTAGTCACTATTCCCAAATATATCCTACCTGTTCCTCAGCCCATATTACAACCATGAAAAATTCCTAATAGATTTTACATCAAGCGAGCTTACATTAGTATAGATTTATATTAAGGGCAAGCCTATGCTACCAATTGCATGCATGTGACTTCTTTTGTGAGAGTGAGCGATTTTCTTTGATATATGTGAGTCCTTAAAATATATTTGAGCATTTGATTTGAATGTGTGGATTCAACTTACTCTCTTGTTCTTGCTATGAGGGAATATGATTTCACGAGAGATAGGTAACATTATTAGAATTCTATAGGATATTGGGTGTTTAAGCCCTGAGTGCATTGTGACGTTGAGTCGGTTTTGGAGGCTAGGATTGTTGTGAGCATGTTGTCTTTGTTTGAATATTTTTGAAGAATGGCATAAGCAAAGGGAAGTGAATGTGATTGCATATGCTAGAGTTTAATTGTTGCTATCAACCATGGTCATTGGTGTAGAGTGCTCAAAGATAGAGTAATTTGTTGGTTGACTCGAGGACGAGCAACGTTTAAGTGTGGGGTGTTGATATTCGGCTTAAAGTGTGTATATTTATATGCACATCGCCTCGCATTTTACTCGTATTTTATGAAATTTGGATGTGGAATGTAATAGTTTATTTTAATTCGTGGTATTTTTATGTGTAGGAGTCACCTAGAGGCAATGTGGGACGAAAGTACACGATTTGAAGCAAAAAGAGAACAAAAAGAGAAAAGTGGACAGTGTAGCGCCCATGCTAGCTAGCATGGGGCGCTTCCTGGGCGCTGGGTGATGGAAAGTCTCCTATTTCACGTGGGACAAGGTTATTTCGGTCCTACACACCCCTAACTCGTATAAAAGGGGTCCTAAACCTATTTGTGTTTTTTTTGGGGGGGGGGGGGTGGGGGGAGAAGGGAGGACGTTTTTGAGAGTAACTTTTGACGAGGAGAGAGCACAGAGCCGCCGTGGAGGCCAAAATTTATCATATTCTAAATCTCTTCTACCAAACTTAGTAATTTTTATATTTCTTTGTATGATTTATTATTTTGCTACCATGTCTATGTGGAGCTAAACTTCACGTTCTAGGATTTTGGTTCTTTAATGACTATGCTATTCAGATATTGATTTTAATTTTTTGATTTATCATATTGATTTATTTATTCAATTTTGCGCTTAATTATTTGATTGCTTGCTTACCAATTAAATACTATCCACGAATCTAGAACTGATCTCGAAAATGGGAATTCTAAATTGCACATAGGATTCAGTAGAGCAAGTTCTTGATCCCGGGCATCGGGGAATGGATTTAGGGTTAGGATAGACATATGTTAATTGCCTTGCTTGGTTGCTAAACTGGAAATATAATTGCATTCTTGTTGATTCTGTCTTTATAAACATATAGGTATTAGATTAACTTCAATAGACGAGTAATTACTCGATAGATTCTCATGAGCAATATTAACCCCGTCAACCAATAAATCAGATAAATTAATTAGTCAATTCAATTGAAGAATACATTAGGATTGTTAGATAGTCTATAACTCTAGATCGTTTTCATCATGTTGATAATATAAAAATCTGCTCGTCCTTTGTTCAAAGTTCACTATTTGTTTTTTCTTTTATTTTAGTTAGTTTAGATTCAAACACTTATAGACTAATTCTTGTTTAGATAATTAGGATAGTCTAATTTAGTTATTAGTTGATAACAAGTCCTCGTGTACGTGCGTGTGCATTTGATCGCAACACTTATTATCAACCTAAATGAATAACGATACAATATAATAAACCTCTATTATGTAACACACCATTAATATCTTTCCTTAACTCCGTAACAACATATAACCCCTATTAATCTATTAACAGTCTTCTAACAACTTTCTTAGTGCTGGCCTATACAATAACTAGTATACCCTTTGCATCTTCCTAAATAGACTAGAATACCCTCCTTTACTTATCCTACATACTATGGTATGTAACATTTGGTTCAACCGATTAGGTGGATTATCTCAGTATAAGTTTTAGAATTAAATTTTATCTCATGTTTGATCGGAGGTGTTAGCTAAAATCGATATTTATTTATACCAAAATCTTGATATAACTTATTTCATATAGAACGTGGGATAAGTTATTCAGGTTTTAATCATGATTATAATTCTATAATTATAATAAGTTTAGTTCAAGGGATTAGGTGGGTTATCACAATATAAATTTTGAAATTAAATCTATCATGCGTTTGGTTGAAAGTATTAGCTAAAATTGATAATATTTCTATAGCAAAATCTTGACATAAGTTATATCATATAAAAGGTGGAATAAGTTATCCAAATTATAATACTAATTATAATCAAGGATTGTAATCCTGCGATATCTAGGTTTTGAACCAACCAACCCCGTATTACCCAAACAATCTCATTCTCATTCTTGTCATAAAAAAAGAAACATTATTTGGTAAGAAATTAATTACGCAAAAAAGGTTATTTTTGAAATCAGTTTGAAAATCCTTGAAGAGATTTGAAGGTTAATTAAATTCGTACTATATATATTATTCTCCTCTGTCTTTTTGTTTTCTGTTTGCACCCATCATATTTAACAATTCTATTAAATAACTGAGATATTTTATTCTTATTGGACAATTTGATTTTCTTTTGGGTTTCTTTACCGCTTGAGCCGATATCAGCCCTAGAATTAGATTTCTCACGATTTTCACGATTACGATTTTTCGGATGCTAATGTATAATTATGTTAGCTTCGTTGTTCACATGTAGTGGAGGTATGAAGATAATCTGTTATTCATATCTCAAACCATTAGTATATCTTTATGTGTTTACAATCCCATAATTGCAATTATCCAAATTTTGTACTGAGATTTAAAATCTTTAATTAAGACGTAGTTCACATAAAAAAACTAAAGGTGACATTTTACAACATGTATCTTAGATTTTTCTTCTATTATATTAATATTTAGTAAAAATAAATTATAGTACATATATAGATGTTGAACTAATAAACGACTTTTGTTATTTAGCATTATCTTTAAAATTTCTACGCAGTAGTGATATAAAAAAATATTTGCACAATCAAATCAATTATGTAACTATAGGTAAATCTCTTGATAAAATGTAAAGTGATAACTTGGTAAAAAGAATACTCCATCTGTTTCAAATTAGATGATGTACTTTTCTTTTTAGTCTGTTCCAAAATAAATGACACATTTCTAAATTTGCAAATAATTCAACTTTAAACTCTTCATTTTACCTAATTTATCCCTAATGAGAAGCTTTTATAATCACGCAAATGCCATGACTTCACAAAGCTTTTACCCCTTAAGTTTTTAAGACCATCAAAAGTTTTTTTTTTCTTAAACTCCGTGACGAGTCAAACTACCTCATCTAAATTAAAACGGATGAAGTAACTAACATACTATCACGGTAAAGGTAAAATTCACTCATAGCTTAAAAACGTTTTATTAATTATATCAAAATGTATAACTAAATCCTTACGAAAAAGATATAACCTTAGTAGTAACGTTGTCCGGGGAGAAAATCATCAAAATTAAAAGATGAGGCTCCACTTTAATTTTGACGGCACTAGGCCAAGATTTGTGCTTAATTTCTTGTTTCATTGTACACATGCATGATCGATATTACGAGTTATGAAATTAGAAAAACAGAAAGGATGAAATGAAAAAATTGCCTTGAAACACAAATGTTTTATTCCAAGACGATTAAAACCTAAGATCGGATCGGAAGGGAAGACGTTTATTTATATATTTGATATTTATAACATACATAAATTTGGACTTAATTAATTAGTAACAATCCTTAAGTACAATCTCCACACTGTGGATGCTGACTACTTCGCCCCCCTTCTTTGGAACCACAGTTACCGCAATAATGTCTTCATCTTCCAAACCACAGTCCTCAAGCAGTTCAGTGATGGCTAGCTTGAATTCTTTTGGTTTAAACTCATGAGTGGCATTATTAGGTCCATGAACATGTGGCAAGCTGGTATAGCTCCCTGCATACTCTCTCTTGTTAATGTCATCTGCATTCACAGTCTTGTCTGCATTGAGGAACACATCAAACCTTATATACTTGCTATCATCATACTTTACACCCTTGAATGTTAGGATCTCCTCGAATTCATCTTTCTCCTGCTGACTCCTTGATGTAGCTGGCCTCTCTATACTAAAGCAAATGGCTCTGTCCAGATTTAAGAGTGGGAATACCTTGCTGGCTGGCTTAACTGAACTTAGATTCACCTTGCCCGCTGTGCTCTTTTTCCCTGGCTTAAAATTACGCCATGGTGTGGCTGTCGGTTCGTAATCATACCCCATCTTCTTACTGTCCAAACAGTCTCGGACTTTCACACGCCATGGGTCGCGGTTTTCATCGTAGAAAAAGAACTCCGAGTTTAACCAATCTTTGTCTCTTAGATCCCTTCTTTTCCCTCCTAGTGCTTTCCATTCATTCCACAAGCGGTCCACATTGGCGTGGTGGCAGAAAAAAACTGGGTCTAAAGCAGTTGAGTAGAAATTACCCATATCCTCACCGTATGATTTCGCACCATTACCCAAATCCGTCCCCCGCACAGTACCAGTCCAAATGTGGACCGGATTGTGAGGGATGTTTTCAATGGTTCCCATCCCAGGTTCGGGATTAGATCCGAATCTATAAGGCTCTCCGAAGAACAACAGCGGGCATGGAGCGTTAGTTATCATTTGACGATACATTAGAATTAAGTTGTTAGTTATCATCTGTAGTTCATTAGTTTTGACTTCATCACCGAAAAAACCAAGATCGATTATGGTTCCATTACGGACATGTGGATTACGTCTTGCATCGTACAAGGAAGAACCTTCGACATCGAACATATAAGGCAAACGCATGCCGCTTGGATTGTCCCAGTTCCAATATGGCAGAGCAAAAGTTGGATCATCGATGAGGGAGCCTAAGATTCTCTCGTAAAAATACAAGTACCATCTATGAAATGGGAAGAAAAGCCACGATTCGTGAACTTGCAACTTTTTGTCACCCATTGTGTAAGCATCGTTGCAATAAGCACAATGGATATTAGCTTGTTGCTTGAAGCCAAGAGGATCAAGTTGGTCTTTGTCTAATTCCTTCATTTTACTAGTGGCTAACTGGTACTTGGCTATATACTCCTCAGTCACGTTTTGGGCAGCGGGCCGCTTACGAAGCTTGGACATGCGAGGGATCTTGTAATATGGAACGCTGTCCATATCATCCGGTTTAGGGGGGCAACAACTATATGGTACAGCTGGACCATCCGTTATCGTGGCCGTTCCACATGAGTTTAGATTGGGGGGTGGTACGGGAGCAGCAGAGGCTAATGGCACAAGATTAGCTGCGCCATACAGCCCTCCTAAACCCAAAAGGACATTCCTTCGGTCAACAACTCCTTCTTTAATTGCGTCAAGGTTTCCATCATGCTCGCCCGTGCATGAAACCTTGAAACTTTGGTTACGTTTTCCATTGAGGAAAAGCTGAGAGGGTTTTGCAAATAAATATTTGGCGGCGGAGGAAGAAAAGGGAGTTTTGCTGGTGCATAAAGGTAGAGTAGAAGAAGAAGCCATTGCTGGGATGAGTGCTTTTGCAGTGAAAGGTTTCAAACTATTTATGCACAACAGGCAATGGTACACGTGAAGCACGCGGCTGATTATTCTTATGCTTTTCATGCAATAAAAAGAGAAAAACAAACATGAAAGTATCAAGAAACAAAGGCTATCGCGTTTCTAACCTTACATGTCCATGAAGGGCTAGCTAAGGTATACGCTAAAGAACAAAATAACAACTAAGATATTTATAAAAATCTACCTATTCTAACCTTGCATGTCTGGATATTGTTTATCATGTTCTCTCTTACAAGTCAAACTTTCCGAATTTGATGATTTGATCATACGTTTTGTACGCTAGTAACCTACCACACACACACACACAAAACAAAAACAAAAAAAATCTATGCTTACGTAGAAATCTTTCCATGCCATTTTTTGCGTACTCACTTAGTGTTTTCCAACTCAGTATATTTATTTATTTATTAAGTAAAGATTTAAGAAAATAAATCACTTAAATTCATTGTATATTGTATACGGTTAAAATCGGGCCCAACCGATTTTACTGTTTGACCGAGACCGGGAGTTTGCATCGAAGGGCGACTCCGAAGTGGATCGGATCGAGGCACAAAGACAAGGTACCGAGATCGGGATTTGAGGCACCAGACCGACAACAATCGAGACCAAACGAGACAGGCATCGAGCAATACGGAAGATAGCGTAATAACGGAAAAGCGAGATATCCGCGACTGGTCGAAGATCATGGCGAAAATCTCGGAACGGATCGAATCAAGAACTGTTGTTTAGTTAATCATGAGATTCCCCTAGAGGTTAGAATTATACCATATATAGAACTCCACTTGTATATAAAGGGGAGTTCTAACCATTTGTAGGGACAACTGATACATAAGATATATAATTTTCTTTCTCGCTCACACTCTTATTCTTCAGCTTATCGTATTTTTAATGTCCTTGCATCAACCAGTTCGAGGGTACTCCAACTCAAGGCCTGAGTTCTATTCAAATACTGGTTTGATTTGCCTTATAGTTTAATTCTGTCTTTAATCTTCATATTTATCAATTGGTATTAAGTGAAATCATGTATCCTTAAATCCACATGATAAATTTAATTGTTATCCAATTTTGAGAGTAAACAGTTTGGCGCCCACCGTAGGGCTAAGGATAATAGTGATTGCTTAATACTGATTCTGATAACACACACTACTTTACGCTTATTTTTGTAAGTGTTTTTGTTTTCAGGAAAAAACATGTCAAACTCACAAACAACACCCGTATATGGTGACAACTGTTTCGCATTTCACGGGGAGAACGACAATATAGCCTCCCCAGGAATCGAGGTGCCTCGGGCTGATATTGAGGGAGTACCAATTGCAAATCCAATCGACGTCACTTCACATATCGCCCTAAATACAAATTTGAGCGCTGATCCCGAAGGTAGCGTACGCAGGGAAGGTCGATCTGGTGGTCGAGGTACACAAGGGGGAGGAGATGGTGGAGTTAGACTCCAATTGGTATTTGAAATGTTATAGGCTCAACAAACCGCTATAGGGCAACTACAAAATCAACATCGAGCGCCGAGTGGGGTAGAACCAGAAGTCCTCCACAGGACCGAGCCACTGCCGGAAAGATCAAATGCCAATGAATCGGGGACTGATCCCGTCATTATGAAAATTCTCAAGGAGCTCACTAAACGAATTAAAACGGAAGAAAAGAGAATCGAGGCAAATGACAAGAAAGTAGAGACATATAACTCCCAGGTTGACCAAATACCGGGGCACCACCAATTTTAAAAGGTATGGACTCGAAGAAGTTCATGCAGAAGCCGTTCCCCCTAGTGCGGCTCCTAAGCCCATTCCGAAGAAATTTTGCATGCCGAAAATCCCCAAGTACAATGGGACTGCCGATCCAAATGAGAATGTCACCTCCTATACATGTGCGATAAAAGGAAATGATTTAGAAGATGATGAGATCGAATCGGTTCTACTAAAAAAATTTGGAGAAACTCTATCGAAGGGGGAAATGATATGGTATCACAATTTGCCACCTAATTCCATCGTTTCCTCCGCCATGCTTGCAGACTCTTTAATAAAGGCATACGCCGGAGCAATAAAGGTTGTGACTAGAAAGTCGGACCTCTTTAAGGTAAAACAGAAAGACAACAAAATATTGAGGGAGTTCATATCTCGGTTCCAAATGGAACGCATGGAACTACCACCAGTCACAGACGATTGGGATGTTCAAGCTTTTACTCAAGGTTTGAACGATCAGAATACATTGGGACGCATAGACGATTATCAGAATACAACTTCAGCATCGACGCATCAGGTATTGTGTCAGCCATTGGGAGAATCAAAGATACTAGATGGCCCAGGCCCCTACAAATTGATCCATCCCAAAGGAACCCCAATCAAATATGTAAATACAATGGTACACATGGTCACAGAACCGAAGACTGCAGACAACTAAGAGAGGAGGTGGCCAGTCTATTCAATGAGGGTCACCTTTGAGAGTTCTTGAGCGATCAAGCTAAAAATCATTTTAGAGAAAAGGATGCAAATAGGAAAAATGAGAAGGAAGAACCACAACACGTGATTCATATGATCATTGGTGGGATTGATATTCCATAAGGGCCCATTTTCAAACACACTAAGGTATCGATCACCAGGAAAAAATGAACTCGAAACTTTGTACCATAAGGCACTTTATCATTCAACGACGAGGAATAAAAAGGGATCTCACAACCCCAGAATGATGCATTGGTAATCTCTATCCTTGTGAATAAAATTCAAGTTAAATGTATCCAGGAAGCTCTACCAATATTATTCTATTGAGGGGTGTAGAGAAGCTCGGCCTACAAGATCAGATCGTGCCCGCAGCTCGAGTTCTCAATGGTTTCAACATGGCAAGCAAAACAACTAAAGGAAAAATCATTTTACCAGTAAATATAGCTGGGACTATTCAAGAAACAAAGTTCCATATGATCGAAGGCGATATGAGATACAACGCCCAGTTCGGACGACCATGGATTCACAATATGAGGGCCGTCCCTTTAACACTTCACCATATGATGAAGTTCCCAACACCGGATGGAGTAAAAACAGTGTACGGGGAACAACATGCTGCCAAAGAGATGTTCGCGGTCGACGAAGTGATACCGATATCGGCCCTTTCATCAATAAAAGGATCGGAGTCCAAAGGAAAACAGGAAGCTAAATAGCAACCACAACTACTAGCCTCGACTCAATCGGAGAAGCAGGGATCGGACGAGGACGATGACTATTGGATTCCTCGATCCTTCATAATCCCCAGGGATTTTGACGCCACCAAATCAACGGTCGAGGAGTTGGAGCAAGTCATACTGATCGAGCATCTACCCGATCGAAAGGTATACCTGGGAATGGGGTTAACCCCCGAGCTCAGGGAAAAACTCATTAAGTTTCTTATCAATAATATGGATTATTTTGCTTGGTCCTATTTAGATATGACAGAGATCCCGCCGGAAATCGCTACACATCGATTGAGCTTGGACCCAAACTTTTGCCCGGTAAAATAAAAGAGAAGACCCCAGTATGAGGTAAAACATGCATTCATAAAGGACAAGGTAACAAAACTTCTCAAAATAGGATCCATTCGGGAGGTAAAATATCCCGAATGGTTAGCAAACGTAGTCGTAGTCCCTAAAAAGGGAAATAAACTTAGGATGTGCCTAGATTGTAAAGATGTAAACAAAGCATGTCCTAAAGACTATTCCTCTGCCGAATATCAATCGCATGATCAATGCCACGGTCGGCCACGAGATCCTTAGTTTTCTCGATGCCTATTCCGGATACAATCAAATACAAATGAACCAGGAGGATCAGGAAAAGACTTCGTTCATCACTAAGTACGACATATATTGTTATAATGTAATGCCGTTTGGACTAAAACATGTTGGTGCCACTTATCAACGCTTAGTAAATCGAATGTTCGAAGAACAAAAAGGTAAGCCAATGGAAGTTTATATTGATGATATGCTAGTTAAGTCCCTGCGAGAAGAGGACCATTTGACACATTTGCAGGAGACCTTCGATATACTAAGGAAATACAACATGAAACTCAACCCGGAGAAATGTGCATTCGGGGTTGGCTCAGGCATGTTCCTCGGCTTTATGGTATCAAATCGGGGTATCGAAATCAACCCCGATAAGATCAAGGCGTTAGAAGACATCACAGTCATGGATAATGTTAAGGCCATACAAAGATTAACAGGGCGTATAGCCGCCCTAGGCCGATTCATCTCGAGGTCTTCAGATAGAAGTCACAGGTTTTTCTCACTCCTCAAAAAGAACAATAATTTTGCATGGACCCAGGAATACCAACAGGAATTGGAAGAACTAAAGCAGTACCTCTCGAGCCCGCCACTGCTTCACACTCCGAAAGCGGGCGAGCAACTCTACTTATACTTAGCAGTCTAGGAAATCGATGTAAGTTGGGTCTTAGTTCGAGAAGAGCAAAGTATGAAATCTCATGTTTACTATGTTAGTCGAACTCTAGGCAAGGCCGTGACCCGGTACCCACACTTAGACAAATTGGCGCTTGCCCTAATAAGCGCCTCTAGGAAATTAAAGTCGTATTTTCAATGTCACCCAATTTGTGTGGTGACCACTTATCATCTTCGCAATATTTTGCATAAGCCCGAACTCTCGGGCCGATTGGCCAAATGGGCCGTCGAAATCAGTGGGTACGATATCGAGTATCAACCCCGAATGACCATCAACTCTAAAAGCTTAGCAGACTTCGTGGCCAACTTTATGCCAGCCCTCGTACCTGAGGTCGAAAAAGAACTATTATGAAAATCAGGTACAACACTGGGGGTGTGGACCCTATTCATGCACGGCGCTTTGAACGCGAAGGGGTCTGGGCTAGGCATCGTTTTGAAGCCGTCCACAGGTAATAAAATTAGACAATCTCTCAAAACTCCCAAGATAACTAACAACGAGGCCGAGTATGAGACCATGATTGCAGGTCTCGAGCTAGTTAAAAGTTTGGGAGCAGAGGTCATCAAAGCCAAATGTGACTCCTTACTTGTGGTAAACCAAGTCAACAGAACCTTCGAGGTTCGAGATGATCGAATTCAGAGATATTTAAATAAATTATAGGTTACACTACATCGGTTTCAGGAATGGAGCCTACGACATGTACCTCGAGAGCAAAACAGCGAAGCTGATGCCCTTGCAAATTTAGGGTCATCGGTCGAAGATAACGAAATTAGCGCGGGAACTGTTGTGCAACTTTCGAAGTCAGTGATCAAAGAAGGCCACGTGGAAATAAACTCCACAACTCTGACCTTGGATTGGAGGAATAAATATATCGAGTACCTAAAGAATGGAAAGCTTCCATCGGATCCTAAGGAATCGAGGACTCTATGTACGAAGGCCGCACGATTCACATTGGCCGAAGATGGAACACTATATAGAAGGATGTTAGATGGACCGTTGGCAATATGTTTGGGTCCTGGAGACACCGACTACGTCTACGGGAAATTCACAAGGGAACTTGTGGAAATCATTCTGGTGCCGAATTATTGGTTCACAAAGTCATCAGAGCAGGATACTACTGGGCTAATATGGAAAAAGATACGAAGGAATTCATTCGAAAATGCGACAAGTGTCAAAGATATGCGCCGATGATACACCAACTCGGGGATAAACTCCAATCGGTCCTATCCCCATGGCCGTTCATGAAATGGGAAATGGATATCGTCGGCCCTCTATCATCGGCCCCAGGTAAAGCTAAATGCATTTTATTTATGACCGACTATTTCTCTAAATGGGTTGAAGAACAGGCCTTCGAAAAATTCAAGGAAAAAGAAGTTATTGATTTCATCTAGGACCACATTATATGTCGATTTAGAATGCATGTCGAGATCGTATGCGATAATGGAAAGTAATTATGTAGCAGCAAAGTAACAAAGTTTCTTGAAGACCACAAAATCAAAAGGATCTTGTCAACGCCATATCACCCTAGTGGGATTGGACATGCAGAATGAACGAACAAAAACATCATTCAAAAATGTAAAGAAAAGGTTGAACGACACTAAGGGAAAATGGAGTGAAATGTTTCCCGAGGTCCTTTGGGCGTATCAGACAACGTCAAAATCCAGTACTGGGTCAACACCGTTCTCTTTAGTATATGGCACCAAAGCTTTGATCCCGGTCGAAGTCGGGGAACCTAGCATCAGGTTTCGATATGCAACGGAAAAGTCAAATCACGAGGCTATGAATACAAGTCTCGAATTGCTAGATGAAAAACAGGAAACCACGCTCGTTCGAATGGCCGCACAGAAGCAACGGATCGAAAGGTACTATAACCGAAGAGCCAATTTTCGACATTTTAGAATCGTGGACTTAGTACTGAGAAAGGTCACCCTCAATACTTGAGACCCAAATGAAGGAAAACTCGGTCTAAATTGGAAGGGACTATATCAGATCCTCGATATCGTCGGAAAAGGATCTTAAAAACTCGGCACGATGAACGACGAACAATTGTCAAATAATTGGAATGTGTTACTCCTAAAACGATATTATTGCTAAGGTATGACCTTCTCCATTTTCATTAAAATTTTATGCTAACCAATTACAAGTGTTCTATCGGAGACATCGAAGAATACTTCAATATGAAGCCCTTAGGTCTGAAAGCACGCGTTGCACTCTTTATCCCTTCGACCAATTTTTATCCCAATTGGGTTTTTCCGGCAAGGTTATTAACGAGAAAACCATTATTCGTGCTAACTTAGAGAAATTCAACAGTATCCGAGGCTCCTTTACAATCAACCTTGAATACTGGGGTACATCACCCTCAGATAGTTACAAGGAAAATACTTTGTGTCGGCATGGTTTCGATAGGTAAATTTTGTGGAGGACCAAACGGTCAAATGAATCGTGTCTATGTAGATTACTCGAGCCCTAAATGGCAAAACATATATGCATGTATAATCAATTGGAAGAAGTGTTTTCTCCTTACCAGATGCTCCATGCTTTAGAAAATTTTATACTTTACAATTTCATACATGATCTATGGTGGAAACTGGATCAAGGGCCGATCACAACTGAAGTTCAAACAATTTACCCGATACTCAGGGACTGTCATCCAAACAATCGACACGATCAACTCACTAAACCTCGATATCGTAAGACCTTAAAAAGGCAAGCCTCAATTTTATAAGCCACGGCCACCCCACTCGGGGACTGATACTTCAAACATATTTGAAATATAATAGTGGAACAAGCCCAAAAGGTGAAACCCAAGTTAAAGGCTACGACCAAATCAACACGGTTCGGAGACGTCCGATTTCCGTTATTAAACAGGCCTTCGAATATTTTTATAAACCGGTTAAAAAGGCTACCCTCGGCTAAATTTCTTAGTGTCTCGATAATATTAACCCTCAAAAACCCTAATGGATACAAAGGCGTTCAAACTCTCGAACAAATCCTTTATTTTATGCTAAGGCATTATGAACCAAAGGGTCTTAATAATATCGATCCTTGAAAATCCTAATGGGTACGGAACCGTTCGAACTCTCGAGAAAATCCTTTACTTCGTGTTAAGGCACAACATAATTTATATGATTAAAGGATAAACGTTTCAAGCCGAAAAAGGGAGAAAGCCATTCTTTTTGCCATGGCCGTATTGCCCTAACCAAGAGCCTAAAGGGCCAATTTATTTTTGAGTTCTAAGAAATCATCCTCACTTAATTAAAACCTAAGGGTCACCATACTTCGAGTTCGATCAAGTACTCACTCGATTATAAAAACTACACTAGTTCGGTTTCGATTAAAATGCCTAAGCCTCGAACTTATGAACAAAACTTTCACAAGGCATAAATGAAATAAAGATAAGTTGTAAAGGAAAGAGATCTTTTTATATATATGAATATTTACAAGGTCCGATCAGGATCCTATACAAAAGATCAAAAGTGAAAAATCCTAAGGTTCCTGATCTCCTCCGGGGGCAGCTTCTTCTACATCGAGGTCCTCCCCATTCTCGGACCCGCTCTTACTGCCATAATCATCATCATCATCAGAAGTGGCCAGCTCCCCAGCTTCGGCTTCATGCGCTCTAGCCTTTGCTATCTTGTTGGTAAGATTGAAACCTCGAGCGTGAATCTCATCGAGGGTTTTCCTCCGAGATTGGCATTTGGGGAGTTCAGCAATCCAATATGCTCAAGTTTGAGCGGTCTCGGATGCCTCTCTCGCTTAGACTTGAGCAGCTTCAGCATCGGCCCGATAGATGGCCACGATCGCATCAGCCTCGGCCTTTGCCTCTTCGGCTTGAGATTTGGCCTTGGCAAGTTCGGAAGCCAACCGAGCCTCGAGATCCTTTATTTTCCTTTCTTGAGTCAAGCTCTTATTCTTCATGCCTTGAAGTTGACTTTCGACTGATGATAATTGGGCTCGAGCAGTCTCCGAATCGAGTCGTGTCGACCTCCTCATAGAACTGCTCGATCCTCTCAATCTTCTACTGTAGCTGTGAGATTGAAATATTAGCCATCATCCCCGAATCGAGCCCATGAGCTTTTAAGATTTTCATTACCTGCTCGATCAGGTCTGTCTGATCTTTTTGAGCCTTGGACAACTTGGCTCGAAGATCTTTGATCTCTTCCTCTTTCTACCCACTAAGAAGTTTGAGGGCATTTCTCTACTTCAAAAGCCCTTGGAAGTCAGCCTCACATCGGCTCAGCTATGCCCGAGACTTGGAAAATGCCTCCTGATGAAGAGCTAAAGCCTATATGAAAAAGAGAAAAGGTTCGGCAGAAAATGGAAGAATATGTCATCAACAAAGGGAATCGATACTCACCTGATTCAAGACTCGTTGAGCCTCGAAGAAAATACACGATGCATCACTCGAGCCAGCAACATCCACGATACCTGTAAACAAATCACGGAAGGGTTCCTCTTCCTCATAAGCTACATATACCTCGAGGGTCCCTAAAGCTCGGGCTTCCCGAATCGCCCCTTCAGAAAAAGCAGGGAGAGTAGGCGAGTCTCCGATTACTATTTGCCAAAGTGAGACACTTGGGGCGTTCTCCTCAGTTTGAAGAGCTTCAGGGCCGGTCCCTTCAGATATACCCACCGTTTGTTCACTTCGGTGGGAGGCATCCTCAATCTCCAATGACTCGGGGACTTTGCCTGAGTCCTTCTCCAATATCCCCTCATTTTGAGGTAGAGCCTCATCAATCACCATTGATCCAACTGTCTTTGGGGAATCGATGATTTTCTTCACTCGGGCCTCCAGTATGGACCCGTTGTTTTCTTCTTCTTCGTCTTCATCCCTTAGATGCCGAACATATTCTTCGGTCATAGGGATGGTGTTCTTCCTTGGCTTATGAGCCGTCCTTGTCTTACGTTCTGGAACATTGGAAGTCGAGGCCATTTTTCTCTTGTTGTCCTTCGCCGGTTTCGAAACCGGGGCCGAAGTCTCTTCCTCACCAGACGGGGGCCTCATAACCACATCTTTGCCCAGTCCTACATGCAAGAAAATTGGTCAAGTATAAGAAATACATTTTGATCGAATTATCAAAGACATGGGAAATGGTCTTACCATGAGTTTTGGCCTCCCATCGGCCCTTTGGTTTATGAGCACTCAGCCTACGTAGAGGTCAAGGCCAGGTCCCGAACCCATCTCTTGAGGTTACTAATTGCACCGGGCATCTAAGCGACTGCTACATCATGGAAAAGGATATTGATGAGAAGAAAAAAAGGGGCAAAACAATAAATAAGAACTAACAGTGGGATTATACTTACGGTTCATATTCCATTTCTCAGGAAATGGAATCTTCTCGGTCGGGATTAGGTCGGAAGTCCTAACTCGAATGAACCGGCCCATCCAGCCTCGGTCCTTGTCCTCGTCTATGCTCGAGAACAACACTTTGCTGGCCCGATGTTGGAGTTTTATTAACCCGCCTCTAACGAGGCGGGAGCTGTATAACCTGATGAGGTAGTCGAGGGTGAAAGGCATCCCCTCGACTTTGCTCACGAATAATTGGAGCAGAATAACAATTTGCCAAAAGAAGGATGGATTTGGCCTAGGGTTATTTGGTACTGACGACAAAAATCAACCACGACGGGGTCGAGGGGGCCCAGTGTGAAAGGGTAAGTGTAAATACTAAAAATCCCTTCCACATAGGTGGTAATGTCTTCTTCCAGTGTCGGGATCACCGCTTCCTTGCCTTTCCAGTTACAGTCTTTCCTTACTTGCTTAAGGTACCCTTCAGTTATCGAGCATGTGTACCTCGACACTGGTTCGCATCTACCAGGAATCGGCGAGGCTTTATCGGTTTTGAAGTAAAAAGTGATAACAGACCCCCGGGAACACACTCTTCAGGTCGTGTCTCCACCAGTGTTTTGTCACCGGCCGACCGCGATGAAGAATCATTTTCCTTTTGAGGAACAACCTTTGATGTTTTTGCCATTTTTGTATGGATTTGAAGTTAAAAATAGATGAAGATGATAATATAATGATGTTTTGAGAAGATGGTAGAAGTGACAATCGTAGATTTGTAGATGAAGAGGTTAGAAGATATAAAAAGCTTTGGAGATGAGGAATAAGAAAGTAAAAGTTCGAAATGGTAGAGAGAGGGGATATTTATAAATTTCACAACGACAGTTCAATATTGGAGGTGGCCGACCATCGACTGACGCGCATTTAATGTCTAGGAAACTGTATAGACGGGACGTTTCAGTCACTTTTGTCGCTTATATCACAAGGATGACGTCATGAAAGGTCGAGGTAGAAAATTAAAGGCTCAATTTGTTTCTTGTCATTACACTCCAAAAAGACGAGGGGACTATCTGTATACGATTAAAATCAGGCCCACCCGATTTTACTATTTGACCGAAATCGAGAGTTTGCATCGAAGGGAGACTCCGAAGTGGATCGGATCGAGGCACGAAGACAAGGTACCAAGATTGGGATTCAAAGGCACCTACCAAGATCGAGGCTGACAGCAATCGAGACCAAACAAGATAGGCATCGAACAATACCGAAGATAGCATAATAACGAAAAAGAGAGATATCCGTGACTGGTCGAAGATCATGGCGTAAATCTAGAAATGGATCGAATCAAGAATGGTTGTTTAGGTAATCATGAGATTTCCTTCTATAATTAGAATTATACCATATATAGAACTCCTCTACTATATAAAGGGGAGTTCTAACTATTTGTAGGGACAACTGATACAAAAGATATATAATTTTCTTTCTTGCTCACACTCTTGTTCTTGAGCTTATCGTATTTTTATTATCCTTGCATCAACCAGTTCGAGGTTACTCCAACTCAAGGGCTGAGTTCTATTCAAACACTGGTTTGATTTGCCTTATAGTTTAATTATGTCTTTAATCTTCATATTTATCAATTTGTATTAAGCGAAATCACGTATCCTTAATTCCACATTATAAGTTTAATTGTTATCCAATTTTTAGGGTAAACATATATTTATTTATACAAACAAATACTTATAATCTCTCGGTGAATATTTGATTACAAAACCACCTTCAGTATCTACTAGTTCTAAGCCAGCAGAAACTTCCACTTCTTCAATTCTTCAATCCCCATATTTGGTGAGTATTTGATTACAAAACCACCTTCAGTATTTAATAGTTCTAAGCCAGCAGAAACTTCCACTTCTTCAATTCTTCAATCCCCATATTTGGTGAATATTTGATTACAAAACCACCTTCAGTACCTACTAGTTCTAAGCTAGCAGAAACTTCTACTTCTTCAATTCTTCGATCCCCATACATATATATATATATATATATATATATATATATATATATATATATATATATTGTCTAAATCTGTTACTGATATTTAAGATGTTTTGTTTTCTAAATATTTGAATATTCATAATTTTTAAATACTGTAACAAAAATATTAGAGAAAACTACATACTATTCTAGAAAATGTATGTTTTATGAGTTAGTGTCTAAAAACCAACAATTGTGATAGCTAGCTCTTGTGTTGCACATTGGTGATTTCTGGTGGCAAAATAGTTAAAAGAAAATAGTTAATCACTCATATTATATTCACTAAAAAATAAACTGGATAATGAACTTTTTAAAAATGGGTCAAATATGGATAATAACCATATTATCATTTAGAAAATGGATAACCACTGAGTAACTAATGAGTTTAACTTTTACATTTGTAAAGCCTCAAATTGGGGGTTCCTGAAATTTGGGAGACTAAGAATTGTCTCAAAAGTGATCTTATTCAAGAAGCCATGGATAATATGGTTACCTATATTATTTGCTGGTTAACCCATTTTTTATCCGTATTAAATATGGATCAGATCGAATAATTTATCCATTTTTTTATTAACCATTTTTGACTCGTCCCATATCCGACCCGCCCTGACCCGCCCATTTGCCACCCCTTGCTGTGATGGTTATAAGTTGATAAGCAATAATATGGTTGTTGTTAGTAGAGGTGTGTCACAACTCGAAATTCCCAGATTCGGGATCGTGATGGCACCTAACATTTCACTCGCTAGGCAAGCAAACGTTAGAGTAATTGTATGTCTGTTTCAACAATTCAAGTAATTAAACCTCATTTAATACTGGAATGAAACTAAAATGAAGTACGAAGTAATATAATAACCCAAAATATCTAAGTACAACCTGGACCTGGATTCACAAGTGCACGAGCTACTAGGAATTCTACAAACAGAGTCTGAAATAAATATAACTATCTTGACTAAAACGAACAGTAACTAAGGAAAGAGGAAGGGGACTTCAAGATCAGCGGACGCCAGCAGATCTACATCGAGTCTCCAACTATGCCAATCTGAGTTGATGCACCTCACGTACAACTAAGACCAGTACCAAAATCTGTACAAGAAGTGCAGCGTGTAGTATGAGTACAACCGAGCCAATGTACTCCATAAGTGTCGAGCCTAACCTCGATGAGGTAGTGACGAGGCTATGACAGGACACTCACGTAATTAAACCTATACGATCGAAGATATATGTGCAACATAGTAAAAAATAAGAATTAATATGTAAAATTGGGATGGGACATGCAAATGGGAAGATACGATAATTACAATAGGAATGAATACATAAGACAGTCAAATAAATCCTCAACCAAAAAAATCGGATAAACATAATGAATAAAGATGGCACGGCATCACCCATCGTGCTTTTACTCTCAACCTCACCATGAAATGATAAAATAGCACGGCATCACCCTTTGTGCTATAACTCTCTTTCTCACCATATATTAATTAGTAAATGAAACAAATAACGACACAATATCATCCTTCGTGCTTTAACACTCTCACTTACCATGTAGCAATGAATATAAAAATAAACAAAAATAAACCTTACGTTAATAACGGTCCGAGACACCAATCCTCAATTTCAAAGATATACTCAACCATCACAATTTAATTCATAAATGTGTAAAGGACGATCAAATAAGAAATCAACTAACTAAGCATGGAAGTCATAAGTAAAGAAGGCAATAAATTAGAGGCAACAAGGCCCACTCGCATGCTTTAACCGAACAATAACGCATAAGTACTCGTCACCTCACATATACGTTGTACCCACACATTTTAACACGTAGAAAATATGCAAACAAATACTAATCCCTCAAGTCAAGATTAACCACGACACTTACCTCACTCCGCAGCCAACTCAGAGCTCTACCAGGGCCTTTCCTCTAGAATCCGCCTCCAAACCGCTTGTATCTAACCACAATCGACTCGATAGCGTCAAATAATGCTAAGGGAATCAATTCCAATACATAAATATAGAATTTTTACACTTTTCTCAAAAAGTCAAAAATAGTCAACCCCAGGCTCGCTTGGTCAAAATCCGAGGTTCGGACCAAAACTCATTTACCCATTCAACCCGAGCCCGATTATATAATTAGTTTTAAAATCTGATCCCAAATTGAGATCTAAATCCTGAATCTGCAAAAACCCAAATTCTTTCTAAATCCCTAGTTATATACCATGGAAGAACAAAGATTAAGGCTAGAAATAAATTGATGATTTTTGAAATGGAAGAAAATTAATTAAAGTGTACAACACTATGAATTGGTGATGAGTTTTCCCTTTAAAATCGCCTCTAGGACGAGCTCTAATTGAAACTTTATGAAAAATGGGTGAAATCCCGTTTTTGAAATACTTAAATCACTAGGTATCAAGCCTTCTTCGCATTCGCAAATGGCCTGACGCGATCACAAAGCACAGCCGCCAGAATGGCCTTCACGTTTGCTAGTCGCGATGGTTCTCCCCCCTGACCATCATATTCGCAACCCATGGAATGCGTTCGCATAGCACTCCAACCTAGCCCCCCCCCCCCCAGGCCCACAATATATCGCGTTCGCGGATGAATAGTTGTGTTTGCGAAGGATAGGCCTCCCTCCACTTCGCGTTCGTGACAAGGACCCCGCATTCGTGAAGAACAATTTCCTCCCCTGTCCCAAACTACCCTTCGCGATTGCGGGACATTCTTCGCGATCACGAAGAAGAAGACACTAGAAACCAATAGGAATCAAACCAATAATATTTCCTAAGTTCAAAATACACGTAGCCTATATGAAACTCATCCGAGCCCTCGGGGATCCAATCTAAATATGCACATAAGTCTAAAAATATTATACGAACTCACTCATGTGATCAAAACATTAAAATAACACCTAGAACTATGAATCGGACACCAAAACGAATAAAATTTTTAATAAATCTTAAGAACTTTCATTTTAACAACCGGACGTCCGAATCACATCAAATCAACTCCGTTTTGCACCACATTTTACAGACAAGTCATAAATATAGTAATGAACCTATACCAAGCACCGGAATCAAAATCTGGACATGATAGCAACAAAGTCAAACATCGGTCCAATTTATAAATTAATTAAACCTTTAAACTTCAAATTTTTAATAAATTGCTATAACTCGAGCTAGGGACCTTCGAATTTGATTCCGAGCATACGCCCAAGTCCCAAATCACGATATGGATCCACAGGGATCGTCAAAACACATATCTGGATCTGTTTGCTCAAAATATTTGCCGAAGTCAACTTAAATAAATTTTAAGGCACAAATTCACATTTTAAATAATTTTTCACATAAAAGCTTTCCGAAAAAAGGCACAGACTACTCACGCAAATCAAGGAAGGCTAAAAGGAGCTATTTGAGGCTTCGAAATATATAATTAAGGGTTGAAACCCTAGATGACCTAGCGGGTCATCACAAGGTGGTTGGCGATGTTGCTGTGTATTGGTATCTTATGCTGGCTAGCGATAGAGGTAGTTATTAGTGGTGGTATGAGATGGTAGCAGGGGTGTATACATTTTGTGCTATGCGGTGTCACGGGACACCGCATAGCCAAAAGTTTTTACTAGTTATGTATAAGAAAAATAAAAATATTATGGATAAATATAAAAAATGACACCGCTTACAACTACAATAAGTTATTTATTTGTTCATTTCTTTAAATTGTGACACTGCTAATGAAACATCTTGCGTACGCCATTGGATGGTAGTTATAATGGGGATGCAAGTAGTGAAGGTATTGGTAGTTGGTGTTTAGTGGCAGAGGTGATTGACAACAGTGGTTGATTGTGGAGATAATTAGTGGTTGAGGTCGGAAATCATAGTTATGCACTGAAAGTTAGTAATCAACCAAAGTGATAATTATATAGTGATAGTTGGCAATGAAAGGCGCTAGTGGTGGAAATTAGCATTGGTGTATATATATGTCTGTGATTTTGCTGTGGTAGTAGATAGAGTGATAAAATTATTATACGAAAAGATTGTTAGGTTTAGAACTTTAATAATGATCAATAATCAAAAGCGCCTTGACTAATATCATCCCATTTTGTATGCAGATTCGCAAAAGTACCGATGAATGCAAGAAAGGAAAGAAAATCATACGAGCATATCAGAGGAAGTCAACGACTATGTTATTCAAACTCCATATCAAATGAATACAAGGTGGAAAAATAATCAATCAAATATGAAACAAGGAAGGAAAGACAATCAATCAAACAAGCTAAAGATTCTCATGCGGGCAAGGAATGAAATAGAGTCAATCAAGAAAAATCTGCAGAAGCTCTAACCAAGGTTAATTGGAGGAGCAAAAACATCAAAGTGAGATTGAATGTGGCCACACCTCTCAAGCTAGATTCAAGAGTCTACCCTTGGGTCCTACTCTTATAAGAAAATGCCTCACAAGGTAAGACCTCCAATCAATGATATTTTGCAATCCCAGAAAAGTGAAATCAGAAGCCTCATCGAGCACTATTAAAGAAGAAGTAAAAGGACAAGGAGTTAGAAAACAAAACAAGAGTTGTGTCAACAAAGGATAAACATTGTTGCTGAATATCGTTGGTGGTGAATGTATTAAAACCATTACTCTTGTAAAGACTTATTAAAAATCTAAGAGAACCCTTGTGACCCAAGGAAACTGGACGTAGGTACCACACCGGTACTCAACCAATATAAAATTGTTGTGCCTCATTTACTTTTCATTCTGCATAATTTATTTCTGCTGCAATTGATCATATTGTTAAGTTTAGTCGACTAATTCCTTTATTAGTCAACTAAGCATTAAAATCGGTTATAATTCACCCATCCCCCTCTTGTACTTTCAATTAGTATCAGAGCGAGGACTCACATATATTGCCTAACAACAAGTGAGGAAAAGATCATGGCATCAAACACAGTCGTTGGAGCACTATTCCAAGAAGGAACTTCTCAGGTATGACCTTCTTAATTAAATGGTCAGCACTTCTCACATTGGAAAGTGTGTATGGAAACCTACACTATGTCATATGACATTAAGGTGTGACGTATGATCAAGAAGGAAAATGTTCCAATTCCACTAAAGAAAGACAAAGACAGTGAGATCATAGTATCATCTGATCCTCTTATTTTAGATGAGTACACTAAAGAACAAGTAGCTATTATCCAAGTGAATGCCAAGGCAAACAATCTCTTGTATAATGCCATAAGCGGAGAAGAGTATGAAAAGATATCAAGCTTTGAAATTGCAAAAGAAATGTGGTACATGTTAGAAGTCACATATGAAGGAACAAACAAAGTGAAAGAAATAAGGATCAATCTCCTAGTTCCTGACTATGAATTATTTCAAATGAAAGATGGAGAATCAGTGGAAGAAATGTTCTCCCAGTTTATCAAAATCCTTGGAGACTTAAAATCCTTTCGTAGATCAATCAGAAGTGGATAACAAATCAGGAAAATTCTAAGAAGTCTTCTCACTATTTGGCAACCCAAAGTCATTTCTCTAGAATGTCAGAATCTTGACAAGATGTCTTATGATGAACTCAGAGATGATCTAATTGTATTTGAAAAAATACATCTAGACAGGCAAGTTAAGCAAGAAAAAAAAAAGACAGTTGCATTTAAAGTCATCGTAGCTGAAGTAGAAAATGAGGATCAAGAAGAAGAATAAGAAGGAGGAGGAGGAGGAGGAGGATGGGGAGGAGGAGAACAAGATGAGAATATAACCATGCTCTCTAAATTTATAACATGCATTATGAGGAAAAATAGAAACAGTAGAAGTGGTAAACCAAATTTCAGAAAGGGGAAGATGAATAATGAGAATGACAAAAATGATGGAAGATGTTATGAATGTGGAAAACATGGACACATTCAACCTGAATACCCTAAGCTGAAAAAGTAACTAAGCAGAAAATTTCAGAAGAAGAAAGCTTTTGGAGCATGGAGTGATGAAGAAGAATCTAATCATGAGGAAATTGCCAGCATGTGCTTTATGGCCATCAAAGAAGAAAGTTATGAAGATTCAGGCAAGTTTGGTGTCATGGTAGACGAAGGAACAAGTGAGGTACGTCTTCTTACATGCCCTAAATTAAATGAACTTCAATAGTTTATTGATATTGCTCTTGCAGACATTGAGAAAGTTCTAAATGAACTTTGAAAGATCCAAAGAGAAAAGAAAGACTGGGCACTAAAATTAGAACTATGTGAAATTGAAAGAGACATGCTTCAAGATGAAGTTAATGAACTTCAACTTAAATTGAATGCATTGCAAAAATTAACAAGTCATAGTTCCATCACATCAAATCAGTCACCTCATCGTAATTTCACATCTAGAACAAAATATCGCTCTGCATGCACTCATTATGACAAAAATGGTCACAACTCTAACCATTCCAGATTTAGAAATAGTAAAGAAAAGGTCTCTAAATGTTCCAATAACCCCTCTTGCTTTTATTGTGGAAAACTTGGTCTTACATCTAACCATTGCAGGTTTAAGAACAACAAGAGATAGGTCTAGTCAAGATAATACTCAGAGTACTAACCATCCAGGACCCAAGATGGCTTGGGTACCTAGAAATAAGTAACTTGTATTTGCAGGAACACCGCAAAAAGAATCGAAAAGAGAAATGGTATCTTGATAGCGCGTGTTACATACACATGACAGGTGACAAATAATTATTCAAAATTGTAACTAAGCTAGATGGTGGATCAGCCACTTTTGGAGACAAATCAAAAGGAAACGTAATTGAAGCAGAGTTGGAAGAGTCCCTCACAGCTCATCATGTGATATAGACGAAGTATACCTGATAGATGAACTTGGTTACAATCTACTCCGTATCATTCAACTATGTGACAATAACTATGAGGTACATTTTGAAAAGCATGGTTGGTTTATTGAAGACAAATCAGGTAAAATCATTCTATCTGAAAATAGAGATAGGAATGCATACTCTCTCAGTAATATATATAGTTTAGGAAATCAGATTTTTCTAGCTTCTATGATTTATGATCCTTGGGTTTGGCATAGAAAACTTTGTCATGCTAGCATGCATACTATTCAAATACTTTCCAAACGTGATCTTGTCATTGGTCTTCCAAAACTAGATTTTTTTCAAAAGATCAAATTTTTTATGCTTGTCAGTTAGGAAAACAAACCAGATCATCTTTTAAAGTTAAATACATAGTCTCTACTATAAAACCTCTTCAATTTCTGCATTTGGACCTTTTTGGTCCAACTAAAACTTCTAGTTTAGGTGGTAGAAAATATACTTTTGTTATAGTAGATGATATTTCTTGATTTACCTGGGTTATCTTTTTGAGTCATAAAGATGAAGCACTGAGAAATTTTGAAGTCTTCTGCAAGAAGGTACATCGAAAAAAAAAGAAACTACATATCTACCATAAGAAGTGATCATGGAGGAGAATTTAAAAGCAAATCATTTGAAAATTTCTGTAATGATCAAGGGATTTCTCACAATATCTCGTCTCCCAGATCACCTCAGCAAAATGAGTGATAGAACATAAAAATAGAACCTTACAAAATATGGCAAGAACTATGATTGTGGAAAACTCCCTCCCACACCACTTCTCGGCAGAAGCTGTAAGCACTGCATATCACATCATTAATGGATGCCTGATTCGACCTATTCTCAAAAAGACTCCATATGAACTGTGGAAAGGTACAAGAACCAACATCGGTTATTTCCATTCTTTTGGCTGCAAATGTTTTATCCACAGCAAAGTTTGATCCAAAAAGTGATGAAGGTATTTATCTGGGATACTCTCCCTCAAGTAGAGCATATAGAGTTTTTAATAAATGCACTTTATCTATTGAAGAATCTTTACATATTGTATCTGTGGACACTAACCCTCGCTTAAGGAATGAAAAATTTCCTGAAGATGAGGAAATCTCCATAGTTCTAAAGTTTTTCAATACAGGTGAGAACACTCGTGATGAGGTGACTGATCAGCAGGTTCAGTCGACTGACAGTCACATAGAAAACTAGCAGCCTCCTACAGCTGAACAATCGAGTCCCATCGAAAAGGAGCCAGCATCACTGGTTCCAAATGAATAGAAAAATGAGCTTGGATATTCATATAAGTACATAATTGGAAATCCTCGGGAAGGCATGAAAACAAGAAGATCGCTAAAGCAGACATCAAATATTTCCCTCATATCTCAGTTCGAACCAAAAAGGGTAGATGATGCCCTTGGGGATGAAAGCTAGACAACTACAATGCAGGAGGAGCTTGACCAATTTGAGAAGAACAAAGTATGGGAACTCATTCCTAAACCTCAAAATGCATCCATTGTTGGAACAAGATGGGTTTACAGAAATAAGTTGAACGAGTCTGGACAAATGGTACGAAATAAAGCTAAACTGGTTGCTCAGGGTTATTCACAATAAGAAGGAATTGACTACGAGGAAACCTTCGCTCCTGTTTTTAGTTTAGAATCTATTCGTATTTTATTAGCTTATGATGCTCACAAATGTTTTAGAGTATTCCAGTTGGAAGTAAAAAGTGTGTACTTAAACGATTTCATTTCTGAGGAAATGTTCGTTAAACAACCCCCATGATTTGTAGATGAACCCTTTTTAAATCATAACTACAAGTAATCCAAAGCCTTGTATATGCTAAAGCAAGCTCCTAGAGCTTGGTATGAAAGGCTAAGTTCATTCCTCGTCAAGCATGGATTTGATAGAGGTAATACTGATACTACTCTCTTTATCAACCGATCAGCTGAAGGTAACTTAATTGTGCAAATCTATATGGATGATATTATTTTTAGAAGTACTAACCTAGTGTTATGCCAGGATTTTTCAAATATCATGAAAGGGGAATTTGAAATGAGAATGATGGATACAAATCAAGCAATAACATAAAGGAACTTTCATTAGTCAGACAAAATATACAAAAGAGCTTATCAAGAAGTTTGGAATGTCTAATGTCAAGGCCATAGGGACTCCTATGAGTCCATTAACCACCCTGGATAAAGATAATGATGGTAAGAGTGTTGATGTTGGGCATATTTTTATATGCTATAATGTTACTTTACTCATTTTAACCGCTTTTTGGTGCTATTTGATCTTTGAAATGCCTAACATGGGTTAATTATTGGTTTTATGACTATTTGAGTTATGTGTGGTGACATAGGGTGTTTGGAGTGCAAACATATGAAGAAAAGGTGATCTAGCTATAGGAGAAGTCCAACCTAGGAAAAATCGTATTTTGTAAACCCTTAGTAGTGAAGTCGGGCCAAGGTATCCGCCTTAGCATATTCACCTGGGCACAACAAAGATGAAGGAGCAAAGGGTGGATGTGAAACATCCACCCTAGCATGCGAAGCTGAAGAATTTGAAGCTGAGTCGGATTAGGAGAAGGAAAACTTTGGCCCACGACTTTTGTATACAATATATAAGACATAAACGCCTCTTTTAGGTCATCTAACACTCAAGGAAGAGGAGAAAAGCCATCACAAAGTTTGGAAACCACAAAATTCGTCTTGAGTTCTTACTTTTTCCTTCTTTTATTGATTTTAATATATTTTTAGGAATACTTGATATTGCTACCATGGGCATGCGTGGCTAAACTCATTTTTTCTGGGGTCATGCATGCTACATGAACGTTGACGTTTGAAGTTTAAATTGACGAGTTTGAGTTTATCATATTGGCTTGTTTATTTAATTCTGTTATTAATTATTTTGCTGAGTAGCTAACAGTGAAGTACTATCTACGAATCTAGAGTTGAACTTGAAAGTGAGAATTCTAGATTGCATATTGAATTAAATAGAGAAATTTCTTGAACCCGGGCATCAGGGAACGAATTCGCAATTATGATAGAAATATACCTAATGGCCTTTCTTGGTTGAAATATAGGATGTGTAAATGCATTCTCACTAGTCTTAATTCCATAGAGATATAGGCATTAAGTTAGGTTGAATAGGCCAGTAAGAACTCGACAGATTCTTATGAGTAATATAAACCCTGTCAATCAACAATCCAGATAAATCAATTAGTCAATTTAACATTGTTAGCTAGCCTATGACCCTGGAATACTCTCTACTACTGATTTTTATCCGAAATTGCTTAAGTGTTGTGGTTTAATTCTAGTTATTTTATTGCTTGATACTTTCTTAGATAGTAAATTATTTACTTACATATTTTGTGAGAAATCTCTTGAATCGATAACTTATTTGAGTTTGAATCAGTCAAAAGTTAATCATAAGTCTTTGTAGGAACGATACTCTGCTCATTACTCTATTACTTGACGACCACGTATACTTGCGTGAGTGTATTTGGTCGCAACAAGTTTTTGGCGCCATTGCCAAGGACTTAGAAATTAGCTACTTGACTAAGTTAAGCTTTTATTAGTTATTTGTTCAAGTTTTAATTTTCAGTTTGCCTTGTTTATGTTAACGAAGGCTCTTCTCTTGAATGCGGAGGAGTAGAAGCGCAAAGAATCTCCTTCTTATTGATGCTGAAATTGAACGAACACTTCACAGAGTGAGGAGGGAAGCCGAAGCTAGAACTAGAATATAAAGAGAGTTGGACATCGTATTTCAACCACAGCTAATAGAGATGGCAGGTAATGAAGAGTGTCCGATGATAGAAGCTGCAAGGCCCAATCTTGCTAATATGACTCAGGCTATTGTGAAGCCTGATATCACAATCACTTTGAACTTAAACAATACATAGTACAGCTGATTCAGTCCACAAGGCAATATATGGATCTATCTCATGAACACCCGCAGAGGCACATTCAGAACTTCCTGGAAATTATGGACACTTACAATTATCCGAACGTTTCTAAGGACTACGTCAGGCTGACACTGTTTTCCTTTTCACTGTTGGGGTAAGCTAAGAAATAGTTGCAAAAGGAGCCTGCGAACCCAATCCACACTGGGGATGATCTAGCAAGGAAATTATTAATCAATTGTTTCATTACTAAGAAGACAAAGTCGCTGAATAGCCAAATACTTGGGTTCCAACAACGGGATATCGAGACTATTTGTCAAGCTTGGGAATGATATAAGAAGCTACTAGAGACTGCCTGCATCATTTCTAGACTGATGAAGTATTGGGCCATACTTTCGTTAATGGGCTAGACGAGACATCAAAGATGAATCATGATTCAGCTTGTGGGGGTAGTTGCATGGCGAGTCCGTATAGTGAAATCCAGCTCCTGCTAAACAATTTCACTGCTAATGATCATAATTGGCAAGGAGATGGGGAATCACGAAGAGAAATTAAACAGAATGCAGCTGGTGTAATTGAGCTTGATGACTTCTCAGTCATAAGAGAAAATATAGCAAAATTGGCAAATCATATGAATAGGGTGACAATGCACCAAACACAATAGATGCAACATGTACAACATATGTCTTCTTCCTGCGAATTATGTGGTGACAGTCACACGAGTGACATGTGCCCTATGAATCCTGAATCCAATGAACCAACATGCACAATATGGGAACATTTACAATCCAAATTAGAAGTATTATTCTAACTTCTCTTGGGGTGGAAATCAGCTGACTCGGAATCATTATAGGCCTTAAGGAAATTTTAATCAACCTCAGAAGCCATACCAGCAAACAGAAGAGATTACTAATGATTTGTTGAAGAAGTTGTTGCCTGACAATCAACAACTCAGGATCGATTTTAGAAATCTTGAGAGACAAATGGGGAAGCTAGCATCAAATCAGAATACTAGGCATGCAGGTGCTCTTCCCAGTGATACAGAGAAGAACCCTCAAGTTAATGCAGTTATACTTAGAAATGGGAGGGAATCAAAAAAAAGTGCCAAAGAAGAGAAATAATAAGCCTACACCTGGGGGGGGGGGTTGATTCCTAAGGCAACATATGAGTCAAAGAAAGATGATCCATGTTTAGAACCAGTGTATGCTGCAAGGACACCACCACCTTTCCCCCAAAGATTGCAGACAAAGAATGATGATCGTATGTTCAAAATATTTCTCTCTAAGTTAATCCAGGTTCAATTGAATATTCTATTTGTAGATGCACTTCGCAAAATTCCAAAATATGCTAAGTACATAAAAGATATAGTGGCTCACAAGAGGAGATTGACCGAATTCGAGATAGTCGCACTTACTAAGGAGTGCATTTCAAGGCTTCAAAACAAGCTTCCTCAAAAGCTTAAGGATACTAGCAGCTTCACCATCCCTGTGCGGATTGATAATATAGATATGGGTCGTGCTCTTTGTGATTTGGGGGCGAGCATAAATCTGATGCCCTTGTCCTTATTCAAACAATTGGGTCTGGGAGCTCTAAGACCAACCATTGTGATGTTGCAAAGAGCTGATAGATCTATAGCCTACCTTGAAAGAGTGATTGAAGATGCGTTGCTGCAAATTAGGAAATGCATATTCCCAGCGGACTTCATTATCCTAGATTATGAGGTTGATGAACAAGTTCCACCTATATTGGGACGACCTCTCTTGGACACATTTGATGTAATTATTAAAGTGAGAGGAAATATTTATGAGGGTGGACAACGAGGAAGCAGTTTTTAATGTCTACAAGGCGATCCAACTTCCCCGCCATTTTGAGGAGCTCTCTATGATATCTGTTGTAGAGGTGGATGAGTGACTTATTGACACGAGTGTATATCTAGATGATTCTCTAGAGAAAGCACTCATGTTGTTCGGTAGCTTGGAGATTGATGATGAGGTTGAGGATATGATGCATATCATACATGCATCATGTGCTTACATGCAGGGATTAAACCCCCTTGAGCCCCTAAAAAGACCAAGTGGGCCTCTTCCAAAACCGTCCATTGAAGAAGCTCTAAAATTGGAACTTAAACCTTTTCCCCCTCACCTTCAACATGCTTATTTGGGTGGTTCTGACAGTTTACCTGTTATTGTTTTCTCTGACTTATTTAAATTGCTGGAAGAGAAGTTGTTAAGAGTGTGAGCACAAGCGAGCCATTGGGTGGACGATGTCTGACATTAGAGGCATTAGTCCAGCTTTCTACATGCATAAAATCCTAGTGGAGGACGGACACAAGCCATGTGTAGAGCAATAACGCCGCCTAAATCCAATCATAAAACAGGTGGTAAGAAAAGAAGTGATTAAGTGGCTTGATGCAAGTATTGTATTTCTAATCACTGATAGCAAGTGGGTAAGCCTTGTTCAATGTGTGCCTAAGAAAGGGGGAATTACTATGGTGGTTAACGAAAATAATGGTTTGCTTCCCACAAGAACTGTCACTGTATGGAGAATTTGTATAGATTATAGAAAATTGAACAATACCACCCGAAAGGATCACTTTCCCCTCCCCTTTATTGATCAAATGCTTGATAGATTAGCTGGAAATGAATACTATTGTTTCCTAGCTGGCTATTCAGGGTATAATCAGATTTCTATAGCCCTAGAGGAACAAGAGAAGACCACATTTACTTGTCTCTATGGCACATATGCATTCAAGAGAATTCCATTTGGTCTCTGTAATGCACATGCGACCTTTCAAAGGTGTATGATACCTATTTTTACTGACATGGTTGAAAGATTTGTAGAAGTGTTCATGGATGATTTTTCTGTGTTTGGGTGTTCTTTTGATAATTATTTAATGAACCTAGATAAAGTGCTTGCGAGGTGTGAAAAGACAAACTTGGTGCTAAACTGGGAAAGTGCCATTTTATGGTACATGAAGGTATAGTCTTGGGGCACAAGGTGTCCAAAGTTGGTTTGCATGTGGACAAAGCAAAGGTGGAGACAATTGAAAAATTGCCCCCACTAACATCTGTCAAAGGCATTCACAATTTCTTGGGCCATACAGGTTTTTATTGTCGTTTCATTAAAGATTTTTCAAACATTTCTTCTCCTTTGTGCAGGCTTCTTGAGAAAGATATCCCCTTCAAGTTTGATGATGCCTGTCTGAAAGCATTTGAGGAGCTGAAGGGAAGATTAGTGACTGCACCTATTATTTTTTCCCCGGATTTGGCTCAGTCATTTGGGTTGATGTGCGATGTGAGTGACTTCGCAATCAGAGCTATTTTGGGGCAGAGAAGGGATAAAAATTTTCACTCTATTTACTAGACGAGCAAAACTCCGAATCCAGCCCAGATGAACTACACTGCTACTGAAAAAGAGTTTCTTGTAGTGGTGTGGGCGTGTGACAAGTTCAGATCTTATCTAGTGGGAACAAAAGTCATTGTCTACACTGATAATTCAGCTATCAGGTATTTGTTTGAAAATAAAGACGCCAAGCTAAGGCTGATACATTGAGTCCTCCTTTTGCAAGAATTTGACTTGGATATCCGAGATCGAAAAAAATAAAGAATCAAGTGACTGATCACGTGTCCAAATTAGAAAATCGGAATTATGTGGTTGAGGGAAGTTCGATCAAAGAAACATTTCCAGATGAGCAATTATTAGCAATCACCTCGAGTGAAGCCCCGTGGTATGCAAACTATGTGAATTTTATTGCAAGTGGGGTGATGGCACCTAAATTATCACCTGATAATAGAAGAAGATTTCTATATGATGTGAGGCTCTACTTGTGGGATGAGCCATTCCTATAAAAGCAGTACACAAATCATTTGGTACGAAGGTGTGTCCCTGAGGAGGAGATGAATACAATACTGCATGAAGGTCATGTTTCTCCATATGGAAGTCATCACGGTGGGGATAGAACCTCCCCAAAAGTGCTGCAATCGGGTTTCTATTGGCCAAAATAGGATGCAAATGCCTTTGTTAAAAAGTGTGACATGTTCCACAGAATCGAAACAATCATGAAGAAGCACGAGATGCCTTTGCAAAATATTCTAGCAGTAGAGCTCTTTAATGTTTGGGGGATTGATTTCATGGGATTGTTCCCATACTCAAATGGTCACAGGTACATCTTGGTGGCAGTCGACTATGTGTGTAAATGGGTAGATGCCATTTCTCTTCCTACTAATGATGTAAAGGTAGTAGTAAACTTTGTAAAGAAGCACATCTTCACATACTTTGGGACTCCAAGGGTGTTGATAAGTGACAGAGGAACTCACTTATGTAAAACAATTGTTGAATAATATGCTAACAAAGTATAGAGTTAAGCACAAGGTTGCCTCCGCCTATCACCCCCAAACGAGTGATCAAGTGGAAGTGTCAAACAGAGAGGTGAAGCAGATTCTAGAGAAAACAGTAAGTGGAAATAGGAAGGACTGGGCCGGAAAGCTGGACAACGCACTATGGGCATATTGAACTGCATACAAGACCCTCATAGGTACTTCTCCCTACGGGTTGGTTTATGGGAAGGCGTGCCACTTGCCCATTGAGCTTGAACATAAAGCCTATTGGGTGATTAAAAAGTTAAATATGGATATGGACTTAGCCGGCGAGAAGAGGTTGCTACAACTCAACAGGCTTGATGAGTTTCGATTGCACGCATATGAAAATGCCAAATTGTATAATGAAAAGACCAAGAGGTGGCATGACAATTACATCCAACTTCACGAGTTGAGCCAGGTCAAGAAGTTCTCTTATTTAATTTGAGGTTCAGGCTTTTCCCCGAAAAGCTTAAGTCTCGATGAGAAGGTCCTTTCGTTGTGGTAAGTGTGAGGCCTCATGGAGATATGGAATTGCGTGATACGAGCTCAAGTGCTACCTTCTTGGTAAATGGGCAGAGAGTAAAACATCATTGGGGTGGTGACATTGTATGTCACAAGACCTTGGAGGACTTGTGCGATGCTTGAAAACGTGTTGAGTCGTGCCGCAACGTTAAATCAGGCGCTTCTTGGGAGGCAACCCAAGCATTTTCTTTTGTTTCTTCCTCGTAGCTTACAAAATTTTCTCGTTCATTTTGTATTTTTGATTTTTTAGGAGTTCCTTAATTTTTTATTTTTAGGAGTAAATTATTGTATGTATTTTTAAAAAAAACAAAAAAAAACCCAGGTATGGGAAAACACGGTAGATGCATCGCATCCCCCTTGGCGTGAAAAATTGACAGGCCAACTGCTCAAGGCAGTGAAGTCTGCCCATAGCACCCACATCGGCGTCCATAAAATTTCAAAGAAATCATTTGGGATGCGTCGCGTCTAAGCTAGCAAGCAACATGTAAATGTTATATTTGTATTACACTTCACAAGTCCTAAAAGCCCAATTCCCCCTCCTACATGTTTCCTCTCAACCCCAAACACACCTCCTCGCATTGTTGCTGCTCGAATTGATCAGACGCGCAGGTAAGTCATTCATCTTTATCTTATTCTCTCTCCAAATTCTCCTCTCTTCTCTCTCTCACTAGTAGCAGCAAAATCCCCACCCCAAAATCTCCTAGGTTAGGTCTTACTAATTTCAATACTACACATGTGACTAAGAGGGGAACTGAAAAAGTCTGAGGCATGTGGGTGTCATTTCTGTTGGTTGTGATGTTTGCGAGATAATATACTAGAATTTCCTTCATCTTGTTCATTTTGGGAGGGTATTCGAATGCCCAACTGATAGAAAACACTAGGCAAAATTGTTGCATACCACATGTTTGACTAAATGCATGTGAGGTAAATTTAGGCGATGACGAAGTCTGAGTAACCGAGCGACACTAGTATATGCTAATGTGTAAGTGTGGTGTTGTTTGAGTAATTGTGTATAGCCGTCTTAGAGTGTAGAAGCTACAGGTGATAGCCACTCTTCCACCTTTTGTTTTGAAGCATCTAATGGTTGTTAGGCTTCCGAGCGACCAAGTTTCAGGATGAATTAAATGCGAGTAAAGTGCTCAACTGCTTGTAATGTAATGTACATGGCTCCTGCAGTTGAGTTATGTGTACTCTATGTATATTGGTATATGTTGAGACTAAGTGTGGGGTGGAAAGTCATATAGCTGAGTAAGTTGATGCGGTTCGTGCGAGCCCCACTCGAATCAATCGTTTGTTGTGCATAATGATATTTATAAGTGCACTGCTCACTTGTGTATTTGAAAGAAGTACTGAATGGCATAATCGTGTGGACGATTGGAAGTGTCCATTCTTGCATAGTTGTTTCATATTTGAAACTTCAATGTTCTGCCAACTAATTATTGAAATCTTTGTTTTGTAGGTACATAGGTTCACAATGGCAACAACGAGCAAAATGTCCAAACAACAAGAAAGAGATAATGACAAGCAACAACCTAAAAAGCCTACTGGAAAGGCAATTGGTGCTCCAAATTCACAGAACAAAAGAAAGCGGACTGAGAGAGCAAAGGCTCTTCCGACTAGGCAGTTAATTGATGAATCGGAGAATTAAAAAGAGGAACCATTAGTGGGGAGGATTGTGAAGAGGGGTACCACAAAGACATCAGAAAATCTGCCAAGCAAAGGGATAGAGTTCAGAGAACCTGTTCCGCACCAGACCAAATCCACCAAGCAGAGTGAACCGAACGATAAAGGGAAGCAGAAGGCCACCTCAGAATTTGAGTCCGAGTCTGATTCAGACTATGAGTTTACATGCGTCAATATGAGTGATGAAGATGAGGTTGAACCCATTGAATGAGCTACTTGAGAGAAGAATTTTGTCAGTGAAAAGGCATTCCGAGTTTATGAGAAGATTCTAGATTCAAAGAAACATATTCTAGAAAATCCAATAAACATTGGAGCACTGAAGAAAAATTATCCAGATTTTATTAAATCAATTTAAGAGGTGCAACAATGGGGAACTATCATGAAGGGTCACGAAAAGTCCAACCTTACTATTTTTAGAGAAATTTACGCCAATTGGCATCACTCACAGGGCAACATTGTGAGAGTACGAGGAGTGGATGTCAATGTCTCAGCTGAAGCTCTGAACGAGTTCTTAGGGGTGCCACACACATCAACAGACATGTATGCCTCTATATGCAAAGTGCCTGATTACTCACATATTCAGTCTGTCCAATGCCCTACCAGGAAAGACGCAAATTGGAAGCATGGGAGTATAGAGTACCTTTCTCTGGCCAAAGAATTCATGAGCGCATTAACAGGTGTGGTTCTGAATTTCATATGCAACCGCCTGATGCCGTGCCAACACAAAACTAATGTCCCTCGATACCAAGCACTAGTGTTGTATGCTTTATTGAAAGGGATCCTGCTCAACTTGGGAGCCATCATGCACGACCAGATGCAACACACTAGGATGAACTATAAGTGGAGGTTGTTCTTTGCGAATACCTTGTCGGCTTACTTGATGGAGATGGGAGTGCTATGGGACAATGAGAATGATGACATCGAGGCTAAAGCTCTAGGACCATATGATGTTACTCATGAACTAAAGCCGAACAGGGTAAGGGCTTCTAAGTTCACAATTCAATAGTTTTTTGAGCAATTCAAGTTGATATGCAAGAGAAGATGGCTGAGTTGATCTTGACTCATACTGAGTTGAGTGGCACTAGAGGTGAGTTGATTCAGACTCATGAGGATCTAAGTCGAGTCCAGGCTGAGCAGGCTAGGATGATGAGGGAGGTATCACTACTACTTTGTGCTTTGGTTCAACGTACAGATATATATATCTCACAACTGCTTGCATCATCCACTGCTGGATCATCCCCCTCTACTCCTCCTATAGTCCCTGAGTCTCCAACTTCCATGCCTACTGAGACCACCGTGCCGCATGCTACAGACTCAACTCCACTTGGGGATGATAGGACTGTGACCGAGCCCCCTATTTTTGAGGATACAATAGCACTCATTCAGTTATTGCCACTACTTCCACCCTAACTTTCTAGACCATTGCTGATGATGCCCTTCCGTAGACCACGGAGGAGCCCTCCACCTTAACTTGAGGGAGTTTTTTGTCACCCTACTCTACTTTATTTGTGTGCATTGGAGACAACAGACGGTTCTATGTGTGGGGTGGGAGTTATTCATTTTGTGTGGATGAATGTACTTAACTATTACAATGTTTGTTGGTTTTGATACCATTGGGGCTGTAGCATTCACTGAATTGATGGCCTGTAATAGTTAGTAAATTCATCTATAAGTAGTAACTCTCAGTCTCTCAGTCTCTTATTGTGTCTATTTGTAGTAAGTAGCCTTATAATAGTTGGTAGAAACAAAATCAGAAAGTAGAGGACTTTTCCCCACGACGGACTACCTGGACAGTTCTCTCGAGGGATTAAGGTCCTTGGGAAAATACAAAAAGATTTTCTTTTAATTCTTGAAATTAGTGTTAGTATTAGGAAATTGACTGAAAAATAAAGAAAAGCACAAAAATATTATATTTGCCTTGAGTAGTTAGAAAATTTAATCTATTAGGCAATAATTCCCCTTGGTGTTTCTTTGGCCATCAGTTATTTTCCAAGGGATGAATCTTTGAACCTAGTATTAGTTTTTATTTTTAGAGTAGTGTATGATATAAAGACTCACACTAAATTCAGCACATTCTGTGACTTGTTTGATACCAACAGAGCTAGACCTGAGCATGCGGATTATAACTTTCTCCATGAGTTTTTGAGAACTATTTTTGCCTTAAAAAGTTGAACAGTTTTTTTGTGATGCTTAGGCTCATTTTCTTGAATCATGTGCTAACTGCCATGATGTGTGCATTAAAATTGTGGCTTAACTTTGTGCTTGCTTTTAATTGAAAGTTGGAATGTAGCCATCTTAATTGAATCATGTGCCATTGTGTGGTGATATTTGTGTGTAGTCCCATGTGGTACATTTCTGTCCAGAACTTGCCCTGCATGTGAATTAAAGCGAAATCCTAGGTTTTTCTTGGTTTGAAATATGATTTTCGGCCTTATTTGATCCTTTTTGAATTGTAATGCTACCCGAAATAAAATCATCCCTAGTTAGCCATTTTGATCTTGTAGATATTTTATTTGGCACCCACAGTATGAGCCTATACCATTTCATTCTTAATTGAAATTTTTGATCCTTTTACCTCTTAAAATACTTTAATTATGAAATGAGCGCTAAATGAAGTACATAGGGTTTTTTGGGTTACTTTTGAGTGGAACCAATGAACGGGAGAAATGTGTACTTATTTTGTAAAATAATACACCACTGGCGGAAATTGAAAAAGAAAAGAGAGAAGAAAGAAACAAATCTGGAAAAAAAAAGGATTAAAGAGATAAATAAATTGTTGTCTAGTTCTTGCTAGTGGGGTATAAATTGAAACAGTGCTTAACGAAAGAGGGAATAATTTTGGGGAGTGATCTTGTTTGTTAAATTGAAGTGGATTGAAGAAGAGCACTTAAAATGTATTATGTGATATGTTAAAGTTCTTAGGAGGATGAACCACTATTCCTTAATATATCCTACCCGTCCCTTAGCTCACATTACAACCATGAAAAGTCCTAATTGATTTTAGACTGAGCAGGCCTACATTAGTAGAGATTTACATATTGGGCAAGCCTATGGTACCTTTTGTGCGCATGTGAACTTCTTTGAGCGAGTGAGTGGGTTCTTCTATTGTTTGAAGTCCTTAAATTACGATCAAATTTTATTTGAGTGTGTGGACTATATTTCTCTGTTTTGTGGTGAGGGAACATGTTTCATGATGGATAGGTGACTTTATTAAGCTCTTTAGTCAGAGTGAATAAGTTGGCCAGAAAGTAGTATGCTAGGGAGTCAATTTCTGAGGTTGAGATGTCCCGAAGTTACTATTTGATTATTTTGAACTATTCACTACTGTGCTTGGCATGTTTTAACATGCAGAAGAAAGTCCGAGAATGCATATGCAAGGGGATAATTGTTGGTATCAACCAAATTCATGGGTGCTTGAGTGTAAGTGAAATGTATGGCTTTATAGCGATAAGCTTAATTTTGTTCGATCTGTTGTAGGTTAATTCCACTTTGCTCGAGGACGAACCAAAGTTTAAGTATGGGGTGGTGATGTTGGGCATATTTCTATATGTTATAATGTTACTTTACTCTTGTTTTAACCGCCTTTTGGTACTATTTGATCTTTAAAATGCAAAACATTGGGTCAATTATTAGTTTTATGACTAATTGAGTTGTGCGTGATGATTTAAGGTATTTGGAATGAAAATATATGAAGAAACGGTGCTCTAGCTATGGGAGAAGAGGTTGGATGCATCACATCCCACATAAGAAAAATCATTTTTTGTGCAACCTTAGCAGTGAAGTCGGGCCAAGGCATCCGCCTTAGCATCCGCACCTGGGCACAACAGAGATGAAGGAACACATGGTGTATGCGAAGCATCCACCCTAGCATGCGAATCTGAAGAAGTGGAATCCGAGATGGATGCGAAGCATCCACGCTAGCATCAATCCCTAAAGCTGAGTCAGATTAGGAGAAGAAAATATTTGGCCCACGACCTTTGTACGCAATATATATAAGCCAAAAATGCCTCTTTTAGGTCATCTAACACACGGGGAAGAGGAGGAAATCCATCACAAAGTTTGGAAACCACGGAATTCATCTTGAGTTCTTAGTTTTTTCTTCTATTATTGTTTTTTACGTATTTTTGGGAAATACTTGATATTGCTACCATGAGAGTGCGTGGCTAAACTCGTTAGTTCTTGGGTCATACGTGCTACATGAATGTTGACGTTTGAAGTTTAAATTGACGAGTTTGATTTTATTATATTGGGTTGTTTATTTAATTTTGTTCTTAATTATTTTGCTGAGTAGCTAATAGTGAAATACTATCTACGAATCTTAAGTTGAACTCGAAAGTGGGAATTCTAGATTGCATATAGAATTAAATAGAGCAAGATTGTTTGTGTTACCTGAGCTTGGGAAGAATTTTCGTTGAACTGACTGCAGTATTATGGCAGTAATGGAGTGTGGATATTGTGAGTTATGGAATGTTTTGTTCTATGGCTTTTAGCCAAGTGGGGGAGCCTACTATTGACGATTTGATTCCATGGTTATGTGTTGTACTGGTTTCGGTTTGAGGCATACATGTGAATCGGTTATGACTTGCAGAGATTGAGATGGAGGATGACTCGAGTAAAGAAATTCTTGAGTACAGGTTATATTGCACTTTATGAGTATAAAAAAATCATGGAATGATTAAGTTGTTATTTAAAGGATGTAGTGCGCACGAAGTATGAACTTGATTGGTAGTATTAAGGCAGGGTTACTTCTTTGGGTGTTGTTGTGATAATGGGGCACATGTCTTTTGGCCCGTTTGGGCGGTGCAATTTGGATTTGAGCAAAGTGGGTGACTCTCGAGAGAGCTCTATGACTTGTTTCTATGATAAGGGGTCATGAGATTTTTTTCATGTTTCTTTTATTATTAGCAGTGTACAAAGGTTTTGGAACGAGGTTTGGCTTGATATGAGGTTAACTACCTGTACTTGGTTGGTTTGGAGTAAGTACTGTGATCGGGAATGGTACTGCTAGCATATGAGTTGTGTAGTATGTAATGTAATTATATCTGGGGTTATGGCTATGGCTTGATACAGCGTGTTCAGACTTATACAGTGTGTGAGATATAGATCTTGGAAAGAATTTTGGGTGTTAGAAATTGGGCTCCAAGCTTTGGGCTAAGGGTAAATTAATGATTTTCAGTTGTGTTATGTTGTCAGGCCTATATAGAAAATGTTGACGTGGTAACACCCAGGTATGTGCATGGTAAGGAGGAACAGTGATTGAAAGGCTTAGGAACAACCCTTGGCACATTCGAGGACGAACATATGTTTAAGTGGGGGAGATTGTAATGACTCGGCCGGTCGTTTTGAGCATTTACACTCCTTTCAACTATTTGAAGTCTTGAGTAACTTTATATGAGGTATTATGACTTGTGTGAATTGTCAGTTTTGGTTTTAAGGTATTTCAGAGTTAGCTTGGAAGAATAAATTTCATATTGGAAGCTTAAGTTGAAATAGTTGACCGAATATTGACATATAGGTAAGCGACCCCGGAATAGAGTTTTGATGATTCCAATAGCTCCGTATGGTGATTTTGGACTTAGGAGCGTGTCCGAAAAATTATTTGGAGGTCCGTAGTGGAATTAGGCTTTAAATGGCGAAAGTCTAATTTTTGAGAAATTTGACCGGAGGGTTGACTTTTTGATATCGGGGTCAGAATTTGATTTTGAAAATTGGAATACATCTGCTGTGTCAATTGTGACTTGTGTGCCAAATGTGAAGTCAATCGGACGTGATTTGATAGGTTCCGGCATCGTTTGTAGAAATTAGAAGTTTCAAAGTTCATTAAGCTTGAATCTATGTGTGATTCATGTTTTTAATTTTGTTGGATGTGATTTAAAGGCTCGACTAAGTTCGTATAATATTTTAGGACTTGTTGGTATATTTGGTTGAGGTCCCGGGGGGGCTCTGGTGAGTTCGGATGCTTAACGGATCTAATTTGGATTTGGAGGAGCTAAAGCAACTGGGCATCTGGCATGATCGCACCTGCACGAAAAAGGGCCACCGGTGCGAGCTCGCGGATGCGAGGCATTAGTCACAGAAGTGGAAATGCATGGACTTGCCAGGCACCGCGGGTGCGAAAAATATTTCCGCGGGTGCGAAGACCGCAGGTGCGAAGAAATCACCGCGGGTGCGAAAACCCCTAGGTAATACAAAAACAATTGGGTTCTGAGCTTTTTCCATTTTTGGGCATTTCAAGCTCGGGCAGAGCGATTTTTGATAGATTTTCAAGAAAAAATTGAGGTAAGTCCGTTGTGATCATTTCTACTCCATAATATTGAATTACCATCAAATAATTAGATTAGATTACATGTTATTGAGGTGTAAATCAGGGGTTTGAACTTTGGGATTTGAAAATACGATTTGAACATTTGGGGGTCGAGTTGAGGTCGGATTTTGTTAAAATTAGTATGGTTAGACTCGTGGTTTAATGGAATTCCGGATTTTATAACTTTTGTCAGGTTCCGAGACGTGGGCCCCACGGGCGATTTTTGAGCTAAATCTAAGATTTTTATAGAAAATTAGCATTTTCGTATGGAATTAATTTCAATAAATTTTATTAACTGAATTGAATTAATTGTGGCTAGATTCGAGGTGTTTGGAGGCCAATTCACAAGGCAAAGGCATAGCGGAGTAAATAATTACACTGTTTGAGGTAAGTAACACTTCTAAACTTGGTTCTGAGGGTATGAATCCCCGAATTTGTGTTTTACAAACTGTTTGGAGGTGACGCACACGATAGTTGACGAGCATGTGGATGTGCACCATATAACGGCTTTATACATCATTATTATATCGATCGAGGTTGCCCGCCTGCAGCCGGCCTTATAGGCTTTATTATTATACGGATCGGGACTGCCCGCATGCAGTAGCCCATATTGGCTTTGCATTACGCTTGGGCTGAAGGAGCCCCTCCAGAGTCTGTACACACCCCGAGTGAGCGTAGATACTTATATATATTCGGGATGGACTTCCCAGGACATGGACTTGCCTTACTTACTGATTATATATATATTTGGGATGGATTTTCCAAGAGCATGGACTTGCCTTACTTATTTGTATTGTAATGAATTTACGTGGACATGGATCTTGTCCGTATTATTTACATTTGGAGATAAATCACCCCAGGGCTGGATTGACCTTATACGGTACTGAATGACCGATTATCAGTCGTTATGTATATATATATATATATACGAGTTGGAACACCACTGGGCTGGATTGGCCATAAACTGTACCGATTGACCGAATAATTTATGACCAGTATTTACATGAGGTCTTTCTATCGGGATGTCATATTCCTCAAATCATGCAACATTGATCTATTTTACTTGTTCTGAGTTTAACTGTTGATCTTGAAAGCATGCCTACATTTTGTACCATTATTTATACTGGATTGTACCTGCGGAGCTCGTCACTACTTTCAGCCCAGAGGTTAGTCGTGTTACTTATTGAGTTGGTTGTACTCAAACTACACTTTGCATCTTGTGTGCAGATCCAGGTGCTTCCGGACACAGTGACTGTTAGACCTCAGTGTGTTACCAGTTGGAGACTATCTGGGTAACTGCCTGGCATCCGTTGACCTTGTCTCTCTTTCCTTCAGTTATTGTACTGTTCTATAGTTTCAGACAATATTTTTATATCAGTCAGACATTATATTCATATTAGATACTCATGTACTCAGTGACACCGGATTTTGGGAGTGTCATATTTGTATTTGTGAGATTTCTTCTGCTGAATTTAATTATTTGGTTTTCAAACTTAAAAGATATAGTGGTTTATTGAGATTGTCGGCTTGCCTAGTATTGAGATAGGTACCATCACGACAGGTGAAATTTTGGGTCGTGACACTAATCCTGATTCTACCATAAAAAGATTAAGACAACTCTTAATACAGTTACCCGTCTTTTTATTGGCTTTGCCAATTAAGGTTAAATCATCCGCGAAAAAAAGATGAGAAAAACTAGGACCTCTAGGACTAATTTTGCTTGTCCAAATCTTAATACAGTTTTGGGCTACTTTTGCTGGTCCTAAATCAAAGCATACCTGCTAGTCTTGTGTTCTATTCAATCCTAAATGACATAGTAGGTACAAATTTAGGAAAATGACAGCCCGGTGCACTAAGCTCTCCTTAAGTGCGAGGTATGAGAGGGGCCAAGCTGACATTTTCAGATATTTCTACTTCTGATTTCTTTCCGAAAGTTCACGTGTGGAGTATTGCTAGCCCATTTTTTTAACCTTAGTCATAAATAAAAAATTACTTAAGGAACTATTCCAGCTATTATGTAGGATTTGTATTTGGATATTTGAAAGGTAGTCAGAGTTCTTTTTTATCTCGCAGTTTGATATCGTATGAACTTACATGTGATTCCTTTTGCTATGAGCTGAATTCTTTCTCGGGTAGTATCTAAAACCTAAGATAGGGTGGCAATGTAACCAATTACTATAAATATTTAAGTGTTTCTTACTTAAACGAGCTTGAGTATGACATCGAAAGATACATAAGGAATAAAGATAAAAATAAACACTAGTACAAGTACTACCAACACTTACTTTTTTCATTTATTTATAACCGAGACCATGATGCAAACTAGGGTAGGTTAAGTGGAAATCATTTTCTAATACTAGGCTTAACTAGAAAAACATAGTACATTGTCATTAATTTATTTGTTAGAATCAGGTCCCCCAAAAAAGACTGTATGCCCAAAATCCTTATTGGTAATTGGTTCATCAAGAACCCGGTAGAGTGCGTGAGCATCTTCAAACTCAGATACTAGAGTCTCGGGATCCTGAGTTTTACCAACAAAATCTAGAATTGAAATTTTAATACAATATGCATCTTTATCAATATTTACATGTCCAGGAAAATGACCAGAACCCATAGGAGGGAGAGTAGGGACTGAACTAAATGCCTCTCCACCCCATGCCGCTTGTGATGCAAAACCCTTTAATCCCGTGAAAAGCTTTGGAGGCCAAAAAGCTATTTGTTTGAAATCACGACCAACATGCATCCACCATCTTCCATTCTTCATATCCACGTTGGATATATATATACACACATATATATATATATATACAGACACACACACACACATGTATATATATATATACATTTATGTATATGTATATATACACACATATATATACATATATATATATATATATATATATATATATATATATATATATATATATATATGTATACCGTATGCCCAAAAGCCTTATTTGGTAATTGGTTCATCAAGAACCCGGTAGAGTGCGTAAGCATCTTCAAACTCGGATACTAGAGCCCCGGAATCCTGAGTTTTGCCAGCAAAATCCAGAATTGAAATTTTGCTACAATATGCATCTTTATCAGTATTTACACGTCCAGAAAAATAACCGGAACCCATTGGAGGGAAAGTAGGGACTGAACTAAATGCCCCTCCACCCCATGCCGCCTGTGATACAAAACTCTTTAATCCCATGAAAAGCTCTGGAGGCCATAAACATATTTGTTTGAAATCACGACCAACACGCAGTCGCCATCTTCCATTCATCAGATCCTGCGTTGGATATATGTATATATATATATATATATATATATATATATATATATATATATATATATATATATATAAGAGAGAGAGAGAGAGAGAGAGAGAGAGAGAGAGAGACACACACCCAAAAGATTATGTATGTTCATACATTGTACGTTGTAGTGAAAAATGATTATATATGCTTTTAATTACTTTTCAAATGAGATAAAATTTCAGTATTGTATTTATCTAACCCTTTGTATGAAGAACGCCTGATCGAATATTTGTCCAGGTGTGAAAGTCAGAAATACCGTGTTGAAGCATTGAGTTGTGCCTGCCTGTGCCATGATGTAGCAAATTTAACTAATCGTGAGTAATTAAAGATATTTTGTTAAAGCATGACTCACTAATATTTAATAAACCAAAAAAAAGTCTTACTTTAAATAATGAAATAAATCGAGTACGAGTATCACCGTAAAGAATTGGATCCACCTAGATCAATACACCATTCATTGTCAACTTTTGATACTCCTATCTATAGAATTAAAGCAAGAAAAGGGGATTGAATTTTACTTAGCAAAGTTAATTAACAAAAATACTTACACGCCACCCAACTTGTATTTGGTCACGGCCATTTTGTACCTTCACGACGGATGCACTCCACTGGTAAGTGATGACAATAGTGAAGTTACCACTTGGAAGGTGTTTAATTTGTTGTTGTAGTATATAATTATTTCAATTCCCATCTTAGTAGACTAAGATAAACAAAAACAATTTATAGAGCAGCTTACGCGAAAGATGCCACCAGCATAACTAGCATTAAATCTTCTTTCTCTATTGAGATCTTCTTTGGTAGTTCTTCTAATAGGAACTATTCCCATTGGACAACCTCCATCTCTCGGCCCGAGTTTGGAGGATCTATTGGATGTTGCGGATTCTTTGTCTCTCTTTAACAGGGAGAAAGACGGTTTCATCTGCATGCATCATGTACAAAATTTCATGAATGAAAGTCATTCTTACTTTCACAATACAAGTACTAAAGTAATAGTGAATAAGGATCTATTTACCAAATAGATATACCTGAGGATGATAAGTATGACTCTTCAATAAAGGATAATCAAATGCAGGTTGTAGATAGAAATTCACCGAGTCATAAATATCTCCATATTCGGTCTATAAAACAATAGAGCTTGTTACTGATTTTAAGTATAAATATTTATGTGTAACATCTTTTTTAGCTCTATGAAAAGTGACATATATAATTGAAAATAAAACAGATGGATCAATTATTTCGAGAATGGAACCAAAACAAAGAATAAGAATCTACTAAGATGTACAACGCTTAGATGGATTCTTGTAATCTTCATCCTATAATAATTTTTAAATATATTATTAGATACAAATAATAGCATAAAATTAAACATAAAAGCTAATAAGAGGAATGGAAAATTATGACTTCTGTGCAAATAGCACATGATAATCCATCATTTCAAGGATGAAATTGTTGAGGTTTTATTTTTTAAGATGTAATATTCTTAAAATGAGGGTGAATGGGAAATGGAGGGAAAATGAAATTTTGAGTAAAATTTTAAGTTTCCCCCTCTTAACAATGAGACATTGTCCCATATTGGAAGTAGAAGATATTTTTGGTGGGTATATATATAATTGCTCTTCTTGTAGCTCTTAAAGAGTTAAGAAGAAAGCAAGCCTCGCGCCGTCGTCGTCGCTCGCTCGGCTTCAGCTTCGGCTACGGCTACGGCTCGGCTACGGCTACGGCTACGGCTACGGCTACGGATTAATAGTAAATATTAACGTAAGATTATCCGTATTTGTAAACGGATATTTTCCATTACCTTGGGTACTAGGAGGGGATTAAATTCACTGTGAATTCAGTGGGCTCGATATTGACCGGGAATAACAATCTTAAGGAATTTAATATTTATTTCTGTACTTGTGTTATTCTTATTATTCTGCAAACTAAAACCTTTGTGGTCTGTGTACTCCCGTTTTGGAGAGTTAAGCCTTCGTGGCGTTTTGTTGGATATTAAAATCTACGTGATTTTTACTCCAGTTTGAAAACGTGTATTAAACGTTTGTTTGTGTCATTCTTTTACATAAAAGATGATGACTGAAAACGAAAACCAAGCTGTTCCGATGGCGACTGCCAACGCAACGACAAGCCGAACACCGGCGTTGGCACCGGCAGAAAAACCCGGAAAATTTTCCGGGATTGATTTCAAACTCCAGATAATGAACGCTTTCTCGTGATTGAAGCGTGGAAGCATTCTGATTTTTTATGCAAGAATTATATTCTTAGCGGACTGGATGATAATCTGTATAATGTATACAGTAGCATGGAGACATCCAAAGAATTGTGGAATGCGCTTGAAAAGAAATATAAGACTGAAGATGTCGGGATGAAGAAATTCGTTGCCGCAAAATTTCTGGACTACAAAATGATAGATAGCAAGTCTGTTATTACTCAAGTCCAGGAATTGCAAGTGATTATTCATGATCTACTTGTTGAAGGTCTTGTAATCAACGAAGCATTCCAAGTAGCAGCAATGATTGAGAAGTTGCCTCCGTTGTGGAAGGACTTCAAAAATTATTTGAAACACAAACGAAAGGAAATGTCCCTTGAAGATCTCATTGTTCGGTTGAGAATCGAAGAGGACAATAAAGCTGCTGAAAGGAGAGGCCGTGGAAATTCAACAATAATGGGAGAAAATATTGTTGAAGCTAACAAAAAGAGGAAGAAGGCTTCTGGTCCGAAATACAACCCAAGCAAGAAGCGGTTCAGTGGAAACTGCTACAACTGTGGGAAAACTGGACACAAATCTATGGAGTGTCGTGCTCCGAAGAAAGACAAGAAAAGGGGTCAAGCAAACATGGTAGTAAACCATGATGATGTTGATAACTTGTGTGCCATGCTCTCTGAATGTAACTTGGTGGGAAATCCTAAACTGTGGTGGTTTGATTCAGGAGCCACTCGCCATGTTTGTGCAGTTAGAGAGGCTTTTGCTACCTATGCTCTTGCTGAACCCGGAGAGACAGTTTATATGGGAAATGCTTCAACAGCAAAAGTTGAAGGATATGGGAAGGTATTTCTAAAAATGACTTCTGGCAAGGTCATGACTTTGAACAATGTCCTTCATGTTCCCGAAATGAGAAAGAATTTAGTCTCTACTGGACTTCTTGTTAAGCACGGTTTTAAGTGCGTTTTTATATCCAACAAGGTTGTAATTAGTAAGAATGAAATATTTGTGGGAAAAGGTTACCTCACCGAGGGCCTTTTCAACCTAAATGTAATGGTTGTTGAAAATAATAATAATATTTCAGCTTCTTCTTACTTACTTGAGTCAAATGATTTATGGCATGTACGTTTGGGTCATGTCAATTATAAAACCTTACGGAAAATGATTAACTTGGAAGTACTGCCCAAGTTTGAATGCGAAAAATCAAAATATCAAACATGTGTGGAATCTAAGTATGTTAAACATCCTTATAAGTCAGTTGAAAGGAATTCAAATCCTTTAGACTTAATTCACACAGATATTTGTGACATGAAGTCAATACCATCTCGCGGTGGAAAGAAGTATTTCATAACTTTTATTGACGATGGTACTCGATATTGCTATGCTTACTTACTGAATAGTAAAGATGAAGCAATAGACGCATTCAGGCAATACAAAAATAAAGTTGAAACGCAACTTAACAAGAAAGTAAAAATGATAAGAAGTGATAGGGGTGGTGAATATGAATCTCCTTTTGAAGAAATATGTTTAGAATATGGAATTATTCATCAAACAACAGCCCCTTACACGCCCCAATCTAATGGGATTGCGGAAAGAAAGAATCGCACATTAAAGGAGATGATGAATGCGTTGTTGATAAGTTCTGGTTTGCCACAGAACTTGTGGGGGAAGCCATTCTTACGGCTAATCGAATATTAAATCGAGTGCCCCATAGCAAAACACAATCCATTCCTTATGAACAATGGAAAGGAAGGAAGCCCAACTTGAATTATTTTAAAGTGTGGGGGTGTTTGGCAAAAGTGCAAGTTCCTAAACCCAAAAGGGTAAAGATAGGACCGAAAACCGTTGATTGTGTTTTCATAGGATATGCGACAAATAGTAAAGCATATCGATTTCTGGTTCATAAATCAGAAAATCCCGACATTCATAATAATACGGTTATAGAATCAGATAATGCTGAGTTTTTTGAAAATATATATCCGTATAAAAAGGAATGTGAGTCGTTTGGTGAAGGATCTAAACGACCTCGGGAAGAAACAAAAGAAAGTACATGTAATCAGGAGAATCCAAGACATAGTAAACGTCAAAGAACGTCTACTTCATTTGGACCAGATTTTGTGACTTTCTTATTGGAGAATGAGCCTCAAACATTTAAAGAAGCTATGACTTCTTCGGAATCATTGTTTTGGAAAGAGGCAGTCAATAGTGAAATAGAATCCATATTGAACAACCATACATGGGAATTGGTTGATCTTCCTCCTGGAAATAAACCTTTGGGTTCTAAATGGATTTTTAAGAGAAAAATCAAAGATGATGGCACTATTGATAAATTCAAGGCAAGGCTCGTAGTCAAAGGGTATAGACAACGAGAAGGTCTAGACTACTTTGATACATACTCTCCAGTTACAAGAATTACGTCCATACGGATGTTAGTAGCATTAGCTGCAGTGTATGGTCTTGAAATTCATCAAATGGATGTTAAGACGGCCTTCTTAAATGGAGAGTTGGAGGAAGAAATTTACATGGAACAACCTGAAGGGTTTGTGGTTCCAGGTAAAGAAAAGAAGGTATGTAGACTTGTTAAGTCTCTTTACGGACTAAAACAAGCACCCAAACAATGGCATGCGAAATTTGACCAAACAATGTTGTCAAATGGTTTTAAGATAAATGAATGTGATAAATGCGTGTACATTAAAAATGTTCCAAATCACATAGTCATTGTTTGCCTATATGTGGATGATATGTTGATAACGAGTAATGACATTGCCAACATAAATGCTACTAAGCGTATGCTCAATAGCAAGTTTGATATGAAAGACTTGGGAGTTGCTGATTTAATTCTGGGAATTAAGATCAATAAGACTCCTCAAGGTCTGGCATTGTCACAATCTCATTATATTAAGACAGTACTTGAAAAATTCAAGCACTTGGGCTTTAAAGTTGCAAAGACTCCAATTGACGTGAATCTTGCATTAGCAAAGAACAAAGGCCAAAGCATATCACAATTGGATTATGCTCGTGTATTGGGATGCTTAATGTATATCATGAATTGTACACGACCAGACATAGCTTGTGCTATAAGTAAACTGAGTCGATATACGAGCAATCCAGGCCAATCTCATTGGATGGCAATGAAACGAGTTTTGGGATATTTAGAACATACCCAGAACTTTGAATTGCACTACAGTAATTTTCCTGCGGTGATTGAGGGATACTGTGATGCAAATTGGATCACCGGTTCAACTGATTCTAAGTCCACGAGTGGATATGTATTCACTATTGGTGGAGGAGCGGTATCTTGGAAGTCGTCCAAACAAACATGTATTGCCCGCTCTACAATGGAGGCTGAATTCATAGCCTTAGATAAAGCCGGTGAAGAAGCTGAATGGCTCCGGAATTTCTTGGAAGACATTCCATTTTGGCCCAAACCGTTGGCACCAATATGCATACATTGTGATAGTCAAGCGGCAATTGGAAGGGCTGGGAGCGTCATGTATAACGGTAAATCTCGTCATATACGACGAAGACATAAAACCGTTAGGCAATTACTCTCTAGAGGAATTATCACAATTGACTATGTAAAGTCAAGTGATAATGTGTCGGATCCACTTACAAAAGGCCTAACTAGAGAGGTAGTTGAGAAATCATCAAGGGGAATGGGGCTATGGCCGAGAACAAGTCATTGTGGCGGTAACTCTACCTAGAAGACTGGAGATCCCAGATCTAGGTTCAAAGAGATCAAACAAAGTCATTAATGACGGTTCAACATTGTCAAATAAAATTTTAGTCAATTCTCGTGATGAGACAATGTTCAGTACCAAGGATAAAACATTAAGGCTTTTTAATGATTTCTAAATTTGATACGGGGTATATCAAATAGTGTATCTACAGGATGACACGTTTAGGAATCACCTATTTAAGTGTGAAGTGTGAGCCGCTTCAAGGAGAACTTTGTAAGGCCAGTTCTCTACGCACTTATGAAACCAGGCGGTGTTCATGGCTGAAACGAACACAACAATGAGAACCAAAGACGGTTAAGGGTTGATTGTGTGACTTATGGTTGTCTAGGTATACACCAAAGATCGACGGTTCAAAGATATCAAATCTACCGATTGACCGAGTATATCCGACATAAGTTTACTACGGAAAGTTCAAAGGGAAACCTACTTATCCAGATGCAATTAATCCTTGCTTGTAAATCACACAGTTTTTCATGCATACTTCCGTGATATAGCCATTCCCCATTCATGTGGGGGATTGTTGAGGTTTTATTTTTAAGATGTAATATTCTTAAAATGAGGGTGAATGGGAAATGGAGGGAAAATGAAATTTTGAGTAAAATTTTAAGTTTCCCCCTCTTAACAATGAGACATTGTCCCATATTGGAAGTGGAAGATATTTTTGGTGGGTATATATATAATTGCTCTTCTTGTAGCTCTTAAAGAGTTAAGAAGAAAGCAAGCCTCGCACCGTCGTCGTCGCTCGCTCGCTCGGCTCGGCTTCGGCTACGGCTACGGCTTCGGCTTCGGCTTCAGATTTGGATTTGGATTTGGATTTGGATTTGGATTTGGTCAAATGATCGATTGATTGATTAATTTTTTGGACCAAATTTATTTGTTAATAGTAAATATTAACGTAAGATTATCCGTATTTGTAAACGGATATTTTCCAATCCGTGTATTGATAATTTGGCAGCCGGATAATGGTCTTCCCACCATGAAGTGCTTGCTCCACAAATATGAAGTGCTTGCTCCACAAATATGTAATGCTTGATCCACCATGAAGGGTGGACGTTTGGTCTTGCACTCCTTCTTGGCTGCTATATATATATGAGCAGCAAATGTTGAAGAAATACAAAACTCAACATACAATTCGCTCAACAAATTGGCTATACATTGCACTCCTTCCTCTCAGAACTTCCATACGTTTTTCTGAGTATATACTCCTTCGTTCTGCATTGTTTTTTAACTTCAAACAAAGCAACTGTAAGTGTGATTTGCTACCGAACTTTGTGTTCGCCGAAACACTGGGGTTTGAAGTACCGCTACACCAGTGTGTTATTCGTTCTATCCTGGGAGGAAATAATCCATTACCTTGGGTACTAGGAGGGGATTAAATTCCTTAAGGAAACACTGTGAATTCAGTGGGCTCGAATTTATTATTATTATTGTTTCATTACGTTAACTTATATTTTGCAGAATTAATATTTACAAATACAGCAATATTGACCGGGAATAACAGAAATTTAAGAAAGAAGAGATAATCCATCATACTCCCCTAATTTTATGTTTGCATTGATTGGCTTTTATTCGATTGATTCTTAGAATCATTCTATCCATAAATTAACAGATATGTGATTTTCTCCCTAATTTCTTACATATTTATGACAAATATGGCTAACAAAAATCACCGATTAAATATTTGATATCGAACATTTAAATTGAATCTGCAAAATCTTACTCTTTTAAATGCCAATTATAGATACCTTCCTTGAGTTAACTATAGTCTATAACGCTGATGGTTCTAACTCTATAATAAAATTATACTCCGTAGTACTATGTAATTAACGTTGACACTTGATGCTGATTAAGTTTATATTACATCATTGGCTAATATCAATTTTTAATAACTTATAAGATCATGATGTTGATACTATCGTATAATATTATATTCTGCAACTGCAAAGATAAGAGGAAGAAAATCATAACGTATAAAAGGACAACAAAATAAACCAGGAAACAAAAGATGGATGGGAATGAATGTAATATTTAGCTTGTCTTTTATTGTTTATTTTGGTACTCCTTTTATTTCAGATACTATTAATCTTTATGAGTGCACGCGAGAATCAAAAGAAATTAAATTGGAATTGTAGAATTAATTCGTCACCTAGTAATACCGAAAAATATGGTACACCACGCTTATTCATTTTTTAATTTTGTAGTATTTATTTTTTTGTAAAACTTTTACTCATTGTCAACGTACATAATTAACGGGGATTGGAGAAGTTGAATGATAATTTAAGATTGAATTCATAATCATGTAGAAAAGAATAAAAAAGATGGTAGCAAGGTCAATTTAGTTCTGCCAAATTGTTGTGTTCTTGTTACTTCGTGCCAAAGAATCAGAATGATTCCAAAATATTCATTATTTAATTTTTTTTTTTGCGTTGATTTCCTTTCACTTTATCAGATTGACTCTACTTACCATTCCATCCTTAAATTAATAAATATTATTTTTATATTTTGGAAAAATTAAATCTTTCATACTATATTTATTTTAGATATCTGATTTCTTAATTATTCTTCCTCTTTTAGAGGAGTTAAAATCTTATTCTTATGAGTAACTTATGTTAATATATTTTCTGGATATTTTCGAGTAGTTGATGTATGCTATATCATTTAATAAAATAAAAGATTAGAGATCTAAAACGTAACCTTCTCATCCAGAAAACATGGTAATTCAGATACGTTGACAAAGAAAAAAGAACAAAAATTATATCAGCATTTATAGATACATATATCAAGTGTTATCTCCTTATGATTCGAGATATCACGCACCCTTCTTAGTTTAGTTTTCCTTTTTATGTCAAATATTATAACCTACTCCTCAACCAATCAATAAATCGGCAATCATATATCAACTTGGTTTTTTTTTTTCTTTTTTCTTAGATCTATAGGACCTTTACTAATTCAGTAATTCTCCAGCCTTTATTGTACTCCTTTCACAAGTACACTAGTGAATTTTAAAGCTGTCAGTAAACTTATACGAAACAATTTGTCACGACCCGAAATTTCCACCTTCGGTACCGTGATGACGCCAAATATTTCACTTGCTAGGCAAGCCAACGTTAGAATAATCTTAACCGTTTTTAAATAATTCAAATTAAACGGAAGTCAATTACTGTAACGACCCGACTTGTCGTTTTAAGAATTTACGCCCCGTTCAATGACTTAAGGTCTCGAGCAGCTTCACAATATGTATTATGAACTGCGGGTGTCGTCGAGTTTGATTTACTAAAGATTCGGAATTAAATTAAACGAACAATCCTTAATTTGAAGCCTAAATGGAAAGAGTTGACCGGAGACTTGACTTTTGAGAAAACGACTCCGGAATGGATATTTGATGATGTCAATAGCTCTGTATGGTAATTTTGGACTTAGCAGCGTGTCACGAAAATTATTTGGAGGTCTGTAGTGGAATTAAGCTTGAAATGCCGAAAGTTAAATTTTTGGGAAGTTTGACCGGGTTAACTTATTGATATCGAGGTCGGAATCGGATTCTGGAAATTTGAATAGGTCCGTTATGACATTTATGTTATCTGATGTGATTTAAGAATTCGACTAAGTTCGTATGATGTTTTAGGACTTTATGGTATGTTTGGTTGGAGTCCAGGGGGATCTCGGGTGAGTTTGGATTCCTAACGGATCGAATTTGGATTTGGAGGAGGAGTTGAAGCAGCTGGGCATCTGGTATGATCGCACTTGCACGAAAAGGGCCGCAGGTGCGAGCTCGCAGATGCGAAAAATTCATGGGCTGGCCAGGCACCGTGGGTGCGAAAAATTTGCCGCAGATGCGAAGGCCACGGGTGTGAAAAATTTGCCGCGGATGCGAAGGCCGCGAGTGCAAAAAATTTACCCCGGATGCGAAGGCCGTGGGTGTGAAAAATTTGCCGCGGATGCGAAAACCCCTGGGCAATAAAAAAACAGAGGGGTTCCGAGCTTTTGCCATTTTTGGGCATTTCAAGCTCTGGTTGGACGATTTTTGAGCAAGGTTTTCATGGGTAAACTTGAGGTAAGTCCCTTGTGATCATTTCTACTCCATAATATTGAATTATCAGTGAATAATCTGATTAGATTACATGTTTTTGAGGTGTAAATCGGGTGTTTGAACTTAGGGATTTGAATACGAAAAATTAAGATTTGGAGGTCGAGTTGTTATTCGAATTCGATAAAATTGGTATGGTTGAACTCGTATCGGAATGGGTGTTCGTATTTCATAAAATTTTTGTCGGGTTCCGAGGGGCAGGCCCCGTGTTGACTTTTTAGAATAAAATTTTAAGTCGATGCATTATTATCCGAAATTGTTTCATATGAGTTTTAATGAAGTTATACAATTAATTTGGATAGATTTGAGCTGTTCCGAGGTCAATTCAAGCAAGAAGGCTATTTTGGAATATCGGCGTAACTTCAAAAAGGTAAGTGTCTTGCTTAACCTCGAATGGGGGAATTACCTCTTGGGCATTGAGTCTTATGTGCCATTTGTGAATTGTGAAAAGTCGTGTATGCGATATGACAAGTACGTACTCGGGATTATACGTACAAAAATTAATTGAATTAAAGTCTTAGGCATTTTTGTGTAGTAAATTGAAAAATTATGGAAAATTATTTAATCATCTGTTTTCGATGCCTAAATCCTTATTGTTGAATTTGTTTTTATATGATAATTTGATGTGATTGTTACTTGAAATATTTATGAAATTTCGTGAGTATTGTTGGTTTAATATTTCTTGGAAATTAATTCCAATATGAATTTTCCCCTGCAAATAATTAATTAAATGAGCTTAAGAAGTGGTATTTATATAATTATTGAAAAATTGAATTTAATGAAGACTTTGCTTTATGTTGAGTAATTTCGATCTCTATTGATTGTTTTTGGGTGTTATATACATTGTGTGGAGCCTTGGGTTATTTGTTGTGAAATTAATTGATTTTGTCATATCTTTGGAATTTGGTTGTGGCCATTAGGAAAATTGCGATATGAATTAATTTTATTATGTTGTTGTGATAATTTCCCGTGTAAATTATTTTGTTGTGTAAATTGTTATTTTGGGGAGATAAGGGTGGCATTTCACCGTTTATATTATGTGGTTATAAGGGTGGCATTTCACTGTTGTGTTTGTTGGAATATTCTCTGGGCGGAGCGATAAGGGTGGCTATAGGAGAGATAAGGGTGGCAATAGGAGCGATAAGGGTGGCTATTGGTATTGTCTAGGCAGAACGATAAGGATGGCTATTGTCAGGGACAATATGTGATGATGTGAGGTTGTGGTGTTGACAATTTTCATGTGATGTTGTGATTTTCTGTGGGAGCCTGTGGCTATTGCCAGGCGGTTTATAATCTGATTTATGTTGAAATTGGGAGCCTGTGGCTATTGCCAGGCGGTTTATAAAATGAAATGTGGGCACGAGGTGTCGTGAATTGTGATATGAAATGGCAATAGTGGCACATGAATTGTCCGTGCAGTTGTGATATAAAATGTCGGCACGAGGTGCTGTGATGAAATGATAATGATATTTGGCACGTGAATTGTCTGTGCAGTTGCGATATGAAATGAGGACACGAGGTGCCGGGCAGATATGAAGATTTAATTATGGGTACGAGGTGCCGTTGAATTATGAAAATAGGATGAGACCCGTATATACGAATAATATGAAAATGGACTAAGACCCGTATTTTGATGATTTTGAAATGTGGTGTCACATGGTGACTTTTTAACTGAAAGAATTATATTCAAAATATTTATTTGGAAGGATTTTTACTTAGAAAGTATTATATAAAAGAATTGTATTTTGAAAGATATTTATTTGAGGAAATTGTATTTGAAAAGATTTATTCAAAGAATTATATTAGAAAAATAATTATTTGAGAAAATTATATTTGAAAGAGAGTTATCTGGAAGAACTATGTGAAAGACATTTATTTGAAGGGCTTGATTTAATTTGGTATAATTATATTTATTAATTATTGAGTGATATTAATGGTATTCTTGTTGTCTGTTGTGCATATCACTGGTTGTTTTATCCTTTCTTTATGATTATTTGTTTCCTATTATTTTGTATATTATATTGCACAGGTTACTAGACTAGTGAGTGTCTTGACTGTACCTCGTCTCTACTCCATTGAGGTTAGTCTTGATAATTACTGGGAACCGATGTGGTGTGCTCACTCTACACTTCTGCACATTTTTGTGCAGAGCCAGGTATTGAAGATAATGGACTTGAGCAGAGTTAAAGCGGGATCGTAAGGATTCAAGGTAGAGCTACTTGGTTGTCGCAGTCCCTTGGAGTCGATTCATTTCATTGTACTGTTAATTTGTAATCAAATAGTATTGTATATTCGGTCCTCGTGATCATTCTATGTATTCAGTCAGAGTTCGTGACTCAGTACTACCAGTCTTGGGAGATCTATATTGTAATTATTTCCACTGTTAGTTTTGATTATTTATTTAATTTAAAAAATGGCTTCAAAAATGCAATGGAAATCGGCTTACCTAGTCTTAGAGACTAGGTGCCATCACGACTCCTGTGGTGGGATTTTGGGTCGTGACAAGTTGATATTAGAGCTCTAGGTTTATAGGTTCTACGAGTCACGAACGAGTCTAGTAGAGTCTTGCGTATCGGTACGCAGACGTCTGTACTTATCTTTGAGAGGCTACAGAACTATTAGGAAATTTTCATTTCTTTCATTCCTGTCGTGCGGAATTTGTTGAATTTGAAATTTGAACCTTTGTATCTCCATTCTCTCACAGATGGTGAGGATACGTGCTACTGGGTTAGCTGAGCAGGCATCCGCACATACTGCTAGGGCTGGAAGAAGCCGGGGTCGAGGTAGTGGCCGAGGTAGAGGTCGAGGAAGGGCACGTGCTGCGACTAAAGCACTTGTCAGAATAACAGTTGTGGAGCCACTAGTAGCTCCAGTTGGGGGACAGGTACCAGAAGCACCTGTTGTTACCCCAGGACTTCAGGAGACTTTGGCACAGTTCCTGAGTATGTTTGGTACATTAACTCATGCGGGATTGATATCTGTTGCACCAAACATTTCGCAGATTGGGGGAGTAGCTCAGACTCCTACCACAACTCCAGAGCAGCAGGTTCACGTTGGTCAGATTCCGGGTATAGCACCGGTACAACCAGTTATTCCGATTCGGCCTGAGGTCAGGCCCGACGCATCAGAAGAAGAAAAAAAGAGACTTGAAAGGTTTAAGAAATTCGATACACCAACTTTCAGTGGCACAGCTACAGAGGATGCCCAAGAATTTCTAGAAAATTTTCATCGTATTCTCCGCACCATGGGTATTGTGGAGGTGAGCGGAGTTGCCTTTACTACATTTCAACTGTCAGGCGCAGCGTATCGGTGGTGGCAAATATATGAAGAAGGCAAACCAGCCGATGCCACACCACCAACTTGGGCTTAATTTTCGGAAATATTCTTGAAAGAATTTGTTCCCCAGACTCTCCAAGATGTGTGGCGCACAGAGTTTGAACGTTTACATTAGGGCACTATGACAATGTCAGAATATGCTATCAGGTTCAGTGAGTTAGCCCGTCATGCACTTATCTTAGTTCCTACAATTAGAGAACGGGTCCGCAGATTCATTGAGGGAATCGATTATGATATTAAAATATGCATGGCTCGAGAGCTTCAAACTGATACTCCATTTCAACAAGTAGTGGAGATTGCAAGAAAGATTGCGGGTGTTTTAGGCGAGGTAAAAGAGTCTAAGGAGGACAAAAGGTCTCGAAGATCTGGAGGGTTTAGTGTATTTTACTCTTCAGCTAGGACCCATTATAGCGGAGGCTCGAGCAGTCGGCCAGCTTAGTCTACACATCAGATTACTCGGAGTGCTCCAGTAAGATTTTACAATGCACTACCGACACGAGATTCTTACAGTAGTTATCCCAGTTATCCGGCACAGACTCAGTACGAGCAGTCGTGACCTCAAAGGGGTTGTTGTGAGTGTAGTGATACTACTCATATCATGAGAGATTGTCCCAGACTTGGGAGGGGTGGATTTCATCAGAACACTCCACCTACAAGCTTTATTCCAGTTGATACTCCACGTGCACAGTCAGCTAGAGGTGGAGGACATGCGGGTAGTGGGCACTTAAGAGGTGGAGGCCCGACCCGTTGATTTAATCACTATGATTTGGCTGAGGCCAATACACTAGATGGTGTCATTACAGGTATGATTCTGATTTTATTATAAAGGATATTTTCCTTAATTTGATTCGGTTCTGAATATTGAGGTGAGTCCTCCTATTTTGCTCCACTTATGGTGAGCTTCGTAAATTTGTGACCCGCTTATATGTGTATCCTTGTTGGGAGATTTAAAGATGTGAACCTGTGTCTGTCACTTTATTTTTGTGCACCATTGAGGGCTATAAGTCCAAAAGAAAAAAATTATTATTTAATACAGTGGGTTTAATGTGTTTCAGAATAATTGATTCCAATTTTTATGAATTATACGCCCTACCGGTATGAGGGTTCATTATATGTTGTGAAAATTGTTTATGAAATATATTGAAAAGAAGAAAGAAAGGAAATTGAAAATTTCATATTGGCACAATGTGCAACATAATTGTGATTCGGATTTGAGGACGAGATCCTCGCATTTTTACATGATGTGAAATATTCAAACTGGGCTGCAAGCCGCGATGGATAGGGAGTCATGTCTGTTAGGCTTATTTGATAATTCTTGTATATTTTTCTATGCATATTCAGTCATTTTGGTGCTGTAAACATTGAGTTTTAATCTATGAGATGAGTACCTAGGTGGCGTTAAATGTGACTCATTAATCCGAGTAAGTAATCATGAGGTCTTCATGCCTCACATTCCGTTGTCAGTGTTGTGAAAATTCAAAATAAGGTGGTGGTTAATATGAGATTAATTCATGATGCTGGAATTAATTATGAACAACTTTTAAGACCATAGATGTGGTGATGAGCATACATATGATGTGCTTCATGTCCTAATATCATTATGGTAATGCAGTACTTGTGATGCCGAGATTAATGTTATTGATATATACCCTGTGGTATTTTATTAGGTTGTGGATATGTTGTTAGGAGTTGTTTGGGTGTTACTCTGGCAGGTGGATATGCCCAATTACAAGGGAGACTCTACAGAATTTTTCGGAAAAAAAAATTGGGAGTTAGAAAATTTTGGGGGATTGAGATGTGCGAAAGAAGAGATAAGTTATGTTGTGTGTTTGAAGGAGAATGATCCTAAGCGGGGAAGAATGAAATACCACAGAAAAGTTGATGTGTGCATAGGCATGAGTTGCTATAGCCAGTTGAGACTAATACGTGCGTCAAAGTGAAAATAAGGTATTTTCGAAATGAATGAAGAGTAAGGGATTTTTGCTCTAATGCTTATAAGAATAGAGAAAAGAAATAATCTCAATTGAGATAGTGTTGTCGGACCCGTGTTAAATTGCGGGAATGTAAAATCACTCACAAGTATGTGTGCAAGAATATACTCAGTAATTTAAAGTCCTCAGAAAGATTCTTATCACGTTCGAGGACGAACGTTTCTTTAAGAGGTAGAGAATGTAACGACACAACTTGTCATTTTAAGAATTTATGCCCCGTTAAATGACTTAAGGTCTCGAGCAGCTTCGCAATATGTATTATGAACTGCGGGTGTGGTCGAGTTTGATTTACTAAAGATTCGGAATTAAATTAAACGAACAATCCTTAATTTGAAGCCTAAATGGAAAGAGTTAACCGGAGAGTTAACTTTTGAGAAAATGACTACGGAATAGATATTTGATGATGTCAATAACTCTGTATGGTGATTTTGGATTTAGCAGCGTGTCGGGAAAATTATTTGGAGGCCTGTAGTGGAATTAAGCTTGAAATGCCGAAAGTTGAATTTTTGGGAAGTTTAACCGGGGGGTTGATATTTTGATATCGAGGTCGGAATCAAATTCTGGAAATTTGAATAGGTCCGTTATGTCATTTATGACTTGTGTGTAAAATTTGAAGTCATTCCGAATTGATTTGATGTGTTTCGGCACAAGATAAAGAATTTAAAAGTTCAAAGTTCATAGAATTTGATTTGAGGTGCGATTCGTCGTTTTGATGTTGTCTGATGTGATTTAAAAATTTGAGTAAGTTCATATGATGTTTTAGGACTTTATGTTATGTTTGGTTGGGGTCCCGGGGGGCCTCGGGTGAGTTTGGATTCCTAACGGATCGAATTTGGATTTGGAGGAGGAGTTGAATCAGCTGGGCATCTGGTATGATCGCACCTGCGCGAAAAAGGGCTGCAGGTGAGAGTTCGCGAATGCGAGAAATCAGTCGCGAAAGCGAAAAATGAATGGGCTGGCCAGGCACCGCGGGTGCAAAAAATTTGCCGCGGATGCGAAAACCGCAGGTGAGAAGAAATCACCACGGATGCGAAAACCCCTGGGCAATACAAAAACAAAGGGGTTCCGAGCTTTTGCTATTTTTGGGAATTTCAAGCTCGGTATGGGCGATTTTTGAGCAAGGTTTTCACGGGAAAACTTGAGGTAAGTCACTTGTGATCATTTCTACTCCATAATATTGAATTATCATCGAATAATCTGATTAGATTACATGTTTTTGAGGTGTAAATCGGAGGTTTGAACTTAGGGATTTGAAAACGAAAAATTAAGATTTGGAGGTCGAGTTGTTATTATTATTCGATAAAATTGGTATGGTTGAACTCGTATCGGAATGGGTGTTCGGATTTCATGAAAATTTTGTCGGGTTCCGAGGGGCGATCCCCGCGTTGACTTTTATTGACTTTTTGGAATAAAATTTTAAGTCAACGCATCCGATGAATTTTAATGAAGTTATACAATTAATTTGGATAGGTTTGAGATGTCTGGAGGTCAATTCACGCAAGAAGGCTATTTTGGAATATCGGCGTAACTTCAAAAAGGTAAGTGTCTTGCTTAACCTCGAGTGGGGGAATTGCCCCTTGGGCATTGACTCTTATGTGCCATTTGTGAATTGTGAAAAGTCGTGTACGCGATGTGACAAGTACGTACTCGGGATTGTACATGCAAAAATTAATTGAATTAAAGTCTTAGACATTTTTGTGTAGTAAATTGGAAAATTATTTAATCATCTGTTTTCCATGCCTAAATCCTTATTGTTGAATTTGTTTTTATATGATAATTTGATGTGATTGTTACTTAAAATATTTATGAAATTTCGTGAGTATTGTTGGTTTAATATTTCTTGGAAATTAATTCCAATATGAATTTTCCCCTGCAAATAATTAATTAAATGAGCTTAAGAAGTGATATTTATATAATTATTGAAAAATTAAATTTAATGAAGACTTTGCTTTATGTTGAGTAATTTCTATCTCTATTGATTATATTTGGGTGTTATATACATTGTGTGGAGCCTTGGGCTATTTGTTGTGAAATTAATTGATTTTGTCATATCTTTGGAATTTGGTTGTGGCCATTGGGCAAATTGTGATATGAATTAATTTTATTATGTTGCTGTGATAATTTCCCGTGTAAATTGTTGTGTTGTGTGAGTTGTTATTTTGGGGAGATAAGGGTGACATTTCACCGTTGATATTATGTGGTTATAAGGGTGGCATTTCACTGTTATGTTTGTTGGAATATTGTCTGGGCGGAGCGATAAGGGTGGCTATAGGAGCGATAAGGGTAGAAATGGGAGCGATAAGGGTGGTTATTGGTATTGTCTTGGTTGAGCGATAAGGGTGGCTATAGGAGCGATAAGGGTGGCAATAGGAGCGATAAGGGTGGCTATTGTCATGGACGATATGTGATGATGTGGGGTTGTGGTGTTGACAGTTTTCATGTGATGTTGTGATTTTCTTATGTTTATTTTTATACCTTGTGCAACTTGTCTTGTTGTTGGTAAAATGATAATAATCTGATTTATGTTGAAATTGGGAGCCTGTGGCTATTGTCAGGCGGTTTATAAAATGAAATGTGGGCACGAGGTGCCGTGAATTGTGATATGAAATGGGAATATTGGCACGTGAATTGTCCGTGCAGTTATAATATAAAATGTCGACACGAGGTGCTGTGATGAAATGATAATGATATTTGGCACGTGAATTGTCCGTGCAGTTGCGGTATGAAATGAGGACACGAGGTGCCGGGAAGATATGATGATTTAATTATGGGCACGAGGTTCCGTTGAAATATGAAAATGGGCTGAGTCTCATATTTACGAAAAATATGAAAATGGGCTGAGACCCGTATTTTGATGATTTTGAAATGAGGTGTCACATGGTGACTTTTTAACTGAAAGAATTATATTCAAAATATTTATTTGGAAGGATTTTTACTTAGAAACTATTATATAAAATAATTGTATTTTGAAAAATATTTATTTGAGGAAATTGTATTTGAAAAGATTTATTGAAAGAATTATATTTGAAAAATAATTATTTGAGAAAATTATATTTGAAAGAGAGTTATATGGAAGAACTATGTGAAAGATATTTATTTGAAGGGTTTGATTTAATTGGGCGTAATTGTGTTTATTAATTGTTGAGTGATATTAATGATATTCTTGTTGTCTGTTATGCATATCACTGGTTGTTTTATCCTTCCTTTATGATTATTTGTTTCCAATTATTTTGTATATTATATTGCACAAGTTATTAGACTAGTGAGTGTCTTGACCGTACCTCGTCTCTACTCCATTGAGGTTAGTCTTGATACTTACTGGGCGCCGCTGTGGTGTGCTCACTTTACACTTTTGCACATTTTTGTGCAGAGCCAGGTATTGAAGATAACGGACTTGAGCAGAGTTAAAGCGGGGTCGTAAGGATTCAAGGTAGAGTTGCTTGGTTGTCACAGACCCTTGGAATCGTTTCATTTCATTGTACTGTTAATTTGTAATCAAACAATATTGTATATTCGGTCCTCGTGATCATTCTATGTATTCAGTTAGATTTCGTGACTAAGTACTACCAGTCTTGGGAGGTTCTATATTATAATTATTTTCGCTGTTAGTTTTTATTATTTATTTAATTCAAAAAAAATAGCTTCAAAAATGCAATGGAAATCGGCTTACCTAGTCTTAGAGACTAGGTGCCATCACGACTCCTGTGGTGGGATTTTGGGTCGTGACAATTACTGAAATAAATTGCGAAAGACCAGAACAATCGAATCATCCAAATAGATCCCTGAATCTGGTGTCACAAGTGCACGAGCTACTAGAATAATACAAATAAAGGTATGAATAAAATTCAAGATGTTTGAAAGATAAAACACAGCTAAGATAAAGTAGAAGGGGACTTTAGAATTGCGGACGCTGTGCAGTTATACCTCAAGTCTCCTCTAGGTAGCTGAATCCGAGCAAGTCTACGGTACACCGATGGGACCAACTCCAAAATCTGCACAAGAATTGCAGAGTGTAGTATGAGTATAACCGACCCCGTATACTCTGTAAGTGTCGATCCTAACCTCGACGAAGTAGTGACGAGACTATGACAAGACACGTACGTAAACAACGTGTGCAAGTATATACATATACGAAGCAATAATGAACACATTAATTAACAAATGTTACAAATTTGGGAGGGAACCTATGAAGGGAATAGTATAAAAATGTTCAGCCAGGGAAGTGTCATGTAGCAACCAAATAATTCACCAATAACAAATTAGGTAGCTGAAATAATAAAATGGCACGGCACCATCCTTCGTGCTTTTACTCTCATTCTTTCCATGAAATGATAAATATATAATATGAATGGCACGATATCACCCTTCGTGATTTAACTCTCTTTCTTTCCACAGTATGATGAATAAATAATTTAAATGGCACCGCATCACCCTTCGTGCTTTAACTCTATTCCTCACTTTATAAATCAATAAATAATTGTGAAAGAATGGTACAGGATCACCCTTCGTGCTTTTACACTCTTTCTTACTATGAAAATGATAATATAAATTCAGAAGAGTATTTAGATGCGGGGATCTATACTTATCAATTAATTCAATACCAGAATATCGACCCCACCTTCCAAAATATTCAACAATAATTAAATTAGAAATAATTGCATGAAAAGTGGTCAAATAACCAAAATTAATTAAGCATGAATATCTTAATTAAATAGGCAATTATTTATAATGAACAAATTTCACATGCATGCTTTCACTCAACTATAACGCATAAGTACTCCTCACCTCACATATACATTGTACCCCCACATTAAATCACGTAGCAAATAAACAAACAAAGCTTACTCCCTCAGGTCAAGATTAACCACGACACTTACCTCGTTTTGTAACCAACTCAATATTTCAATAAACCTTTGCCTCGCGAATTGGTGTTTGAATGCTACAAACAATTCAATATACTCAACACGTATTATAGAAACCAATTCTATATCAAAATACTAAATTTTCTAATAAAAATTTGAAACTCAATTCAAAACTCAACAGTGGGTCCCATGTCTCGAAACTAGACAAAAGTTACAAAATGTGAACGTCCATTTAACCACGAGTCCAACCATACAAATTTTATCAAATTCCGATATCAACTCGACCTTCAAATATCCCAAATCTTATTTTCAAAATCCCTAGGTCCAAATCCTCGAATTTCACCTTAAAAACACGTAATCTAGTTGAAATACTCGTTGATAATTCAATATTATTGACTAACAATGATCACAAGTGACTTACCTCAAGTTTTCCCGTGAATCCTTGCCCAAATTTCGCCCCAACCCGTACTTGAAATGTTCAAAAATGAGAAAAATCTCGGACCCCTTTGTTTTTAACACTGCAAGTATTTCCGCATCTGCGATACACTTGGCTGCATTTGCGGTCTCGCAGGTGCGAGGATGGTGCTCGCTTATGCGGACTGGCTCGCTTTTGCGGACACGCTTCTACGGTCTATTGCCCCCTTAGCACAGGCCAAATCTGCGACCATTTTGTTGCTTCTGCGGACTATCCGCTTCTGCGATGGCAGGCTCGCTTCTGCGAGTTCGCACCTACGGTAAAAAATCTGCAGCTGCGATTGCACCAGAAGGCCAAAATTTTAGATTTTCCTTAAGTCCAAATTTTGATCTGTTAACCATCCAGAATCCACCCGAGGACCCCGGAACCTCAACCAAATACACCAACAAGTCCTAAAATATCATACGAACTTAGTCGAGTCCTCAAATCACATCAAACAACGTCAAAACTACAATTCACGCCTAGATTCGCACTTAATGAATTTATAATAAGTTTAATTATAAAACTCGCGCCGGAATACGTCAAAACAGTACGGAATGACCTAAAATTTTGCATGTAAGTCCCAAACGACATAACGGAGCTATCCCAATTATCGGAATCGAAATCCGAGCCCAATATCAATAAAAGTCAATTTGTGGTCAAACTTTGAAATCTTTTAGCTTTCAAACTTCTAATTTTCAATAATTGACGATAACTCAAGCTATGGACCTCCAAATTAAATTCCGTGCATACGCTCAAGTCCCAAATTATGATACGGACCCACCGGAACTATCAAAATACCGAACCGGGTTTGTTTGCTAAAAATGTTGATCGAAGTCAACTCAGTTGAGTTTTAAAGCATTATTTCTCATTTTTATTAATTATTCACATAAAAACTTTCCGGAAAAATATACGGAATGCGCATGCAAGTCGAGAAATGGTGAATGGTGCAATTTGATGTCTCAGAACATAGAAATAAATATTAAATTTAAAGATGACTTCTCGAGTCATCACGCTATTATACTCAATCAAATATCACACCCCCTTTTTCCCGAGGGATAGGGAGTTTTTACAATTTAAGTGACATTAATGAAATGGGATTTTATTTTTATTTTTATGAGTCGCCGTTCGAAATTATTGAATTACGGTGTTCCGAGTCACCATTTATTTTAAATTCCAAATCAAGGAAATTTTACTCTGAATTATGGTCCGCGAACAAAGAAGACCGAGTAAGGAATTTTGTTAACCCCGGAGAAGGTGTTAGGCATTTTCGAATTCCGTGGTTCTAGCACGATCACTTTAATTATTATACATGGCTTAACTAATTATGGATATTTTATGTTCTAGGAAAATTTATGCAATTTTGCCTTAAATCGCTTTTAATTGCTTGATTACTCGTAATTATGAAATTATCTTGAAACGAGTTATGCGTACGTGTACTCATTTTTTTTGGTGCATTAAAAATCATGTCACGCATGCGTATACACAATTGATAATACTTTTATTAAGATTATTCAGTTAAAGTCGCACGAACGCGTACCTTGAATTATTTTAGAAATCATAATTGTGTAGCGCGAACGTGTACATAACTACGTTGATTTGATTAATTTAGAGTGCACTTGAAATATGCTATCGTGTTCATGAATTATGTTTCCTAGACTAATTTGAAAATCGTTGTAAAGTCAAGAGTTATGAAATGTATTTGTGTAGAACTAGAAGTATGGAATATAATTACTAGAACTATTTACAAAAATAAATTACTTTACTAAGTTATGAAAAGTATTTGCAATTATTCATTGTGAAAGAAATATGAGTTAGCTTATGAATTTTTTACCATGGGCCATAGTACTTATACCATCCAACCCAAAATTTCTAAAGGCCCGATCTTTGTAATTTTAAAGTCGAAAATTCCATGGTCCATTCTTCCTTAACATTAAAATTATTTCATCAACATTAGTATGGCCCAATTCCATTTATACATTACTGCCTTTTGCACCTTGATTTACTTTAACATGGATTTTTACTTCTCTAAAATTATATTAAACAAATAATGATAGTGAATGTTTCATGCCTTACTAATTGATGGAACTAAATATTCTATAAAACTAATTTACCAAAAATAGCTAGAAAATTTAAGAAAAACTAACCAAGAACAGGAAAACTATTATTGTTTATGGATTAAAAGGAAATTAACATGTTCTTGCTAAAGTTTTAAACCAACAAAAGATGACAAAGTAATTTATGCTAACTATGAACAGAAAAAGAAACATGCTCAAATAATTAGTAAGTATGAACCATAAACTTTTACTCAAATACCCATCATAATAAAAAAATCCAAACTTATATATTAATCAAGGATAAAGTAAGAAATGAAGAAAAGAAATCTAACCGGAGTCTGGCTCGCCGGAGACCTCAACGAAGATGGAGAGACAAAGTCGTGACCTTGTTACGTTTATTAGAATACTTCAACGGTGTTTTTAGGCTTGCATTTGGGGCATTTTTTAGTCTTAAATGGGGTGATGAATTGCTCGATTTTTTGAAAGAAAGAGGAAGAAAGAATGACACGAGTAGAAATTTTCTTAGCGTAGAAGAAGTAAAATAATTCTCTCAATTCCCTCCTCTCTTTTTTCTTCTCTTTATTTCTCTCCCCTTTCTCTAATTTTTCACTTCTATTTATAGGAAAAAAAATTAGGAATTTTTAAAATATTTTATAAAAATTATTTTATTATTTTATTATTTTTTAATTAAAAACAACTCCCACTTCCCATTTTTCTTTTTATTTAAAAATAAAGTACCCACTTTCCTTTACTTTTATTTTTTTAATTTCCCACTATATTTACTTTTTTATTTTAAAATTATTTTAATTTTCTTTTTTAATTTCCACTTATTTTACTTTTCTTTTTTAAATTTTCACTTTCTTTTACTGTTTTCAAAAACAAATTCAGCTACCTTTACTTTTATTTTGTAATTCCAACTTTCTTTTACTTTGTATTTTTTAAATTTTCCACATTCTTTTATTTTTATTTTTTAAATTTTCCACTTTCTTTAACTTTTAAAATAATAATAATTTCCACCTACTTTTACTTTTACTTTTTTATTCCATACTTTTAATTTTTCTATTATTTTATTCCCATCAAAAAATTAAAAACAAATTATTTTTTTTGTTTTTTTTAAATTTATTTTATTTTAAAATAAAGAGAAAAGAAAATACTAATAGAAATAATTTGACCTTTTAAATTATTTGTAATTCTTACCCTATATAAAAAAATGTAATAAAGCTAAGAAAATGTATATTAAATTTTTTAAAATATTTACATAGTAGAAGGTGGTAAAAATTCAAATATAGTAAAAAATTAGGTGCTCACAACTACTCCTCTTTTCTTGAAAACATGAAGAGTTTTCAGGAAAAGACTAGGTGAGCCGTGTGACTAATTTTTGACCAAACCGTTATTCAAAAGGAAAAGAAATAAAAGACAGGGCGCAATCGAGTCTTGGTTTTGGACAGCCTACATATCCCGAGTTATAAGGGAATCAGGTTGCGCGTAGTTCAAGAAAAATGATGGAGTGATGAGTTGAAGAGTCGAGTGAGGTTCCGTCAAGGCTCCGGTACACGGTCCTACTATTATATCAAAATAAAAAAGAAACTAAACAAGCCTATCAGTTATGAGTTACAAGATTTCTATCTATGAGTCTTCTAAAACTTGATCTTGAGTCTTGACTGATTCTTCATGCAGACTCTGATCTATATCTTGATGCTCGCTAGCTGTAGGTGCTGGTTCATTGTTCTATAGCTTCTTCTAATAAGAACGGGACTCCAATATTCGTGGCTTCAGTCATGTCTTGAGCACTCCACATCTTTCAACTGATTTTGCATTTTGGATTCACCTATTTTTCCTTTTCTTTTATTCTGAATTGAGACTTGTTCTTTTGGTCATCTCAAACCTTGTGGCTCGAGGTAAAACCTACTCAGACACCAAAACAAACAAACAAACAAACGAAATTCTTCTGCCCCAATTTGCACTATGAAAATTTCGTGAGTTATTGTAACAAAATTCTAAACTACTCCTTTATTGAAAGCAATAAAAGGTCGAGAATGGTGTACCCTGAAAAAACCAAAGACTAGGGAATGGAAACCCTGTGTATAAAATAAAATAAACTAGGGAGTGGAGATCCTATGTTGGAAAAGAGACTATGGAATAGAGACCATATGTCTTAAATAAAAATCAACTGGGGAGTGGAGACTATGTTGGAAAAGTGAATAGGGAGTGTGCCACGACCCAAAATCCAACTAGTCGTGATGGCACCTAACCCAACCCGCTAGGTAAGCCAACTTTCAATTATCAAAATCCAATAACAATTATTAAAGAAATTTAAGTGAATAAAGATCTTAATCTTATACATCCCCCAAGAACTGGTAGTACAAATCATGAGCTTCTAAGAATAGAGTATACAAAGCGGAAATGAAATAAATACATAGTCTGCTTGAATAATACATAAACAGAGCTTTTATAAATCTAAGGCTACCCTGAACAAGAGGCAGCTACAACAGAAAAGTAGGTACATCTTCAAATACGGCAACCATCGAACACAACAACAACGATAGCCAATATCTGCACGCAATGTTCAGAAGTATAATATCAGTACAACCAACCCCATGTACTGAGTAAGTAACAAACCTAGCCTTAGCTTGAAAGTAGTGATGAGCTTGTTCCAAGGTCAGAGTCCAACTTCCATAACCAACAATAATTCATAACAATATTAAACAAGTAATACCAGAAGTAACTCAAGGACTAAATGCTCAGCTAAATCATGACTTCTGAAAATAGTTCTGCCATTCAAGTACATCAATAAAAACCCAAATCGTTTACCGAAGTTACCAAAAATATGAATAAGTTTGAAAACAATAATTTTTCCAAAATCCTTTCAATACTAAATAAAATATGTCATTTTATTTCCAGATAACCAGTGTAAAACAAATGCATCACTATGCCCATATGTCAACATGTGTAAGAAATCATGAATAATGTGATACCGTACAGCATGAGAAAAACACATCTCTATGCATATATGTCACGTGTGCATGTCAATGCAATGTATCTCAAAGATTGTACTCATGTACTCACACTCTCAGAGTACTCAATCTCACTATCTCGCATTCTCTCTTACTGTGCTCAGCACACTCAATCACTCAGCGCTATACAATACATGCTGCAGCGTGCAACCCGATCCCTGTTTATAGTCGATTGAGCTCACTGGGGGTGTGTACAGACTCATGAGGGGCTCCTACAATCCAAGCTCTATAAGCACGGACAACTCACGTGCTATAATATGATATCTGGATCCGCACGGACAATTCATGTGCTGCACAGATAACTCACGTGCTATAATAATATCTGGATCGGCACGAACAACTCACGTGCTGCACGGCCAACTTACATGCAATAATAATATAAGGATCCGCACGACCAACTCACGTGTTGTACGACCAACTCACGTGCAATAATAAGCCAATAAGGCCTGCTGCAAGCGGGCAACCCCGATCCACATAATAATCCTCACAATCAGGCCCTTGGCCTCACTCAACCATCAATCTCTCCAGTCTCTCTCTCTCATGGGCTCACAATGCCATAAAAATAGTCCAAAATGATGATATGATGTATCAATAAATAACAATAGAGACTGAGATATGATGTGTAATGACATGCATATGAGTGCATATAAATTTCAATTTAAAACAAATAATTCACAGAAATATGATATATGTGGGTCCCAATAATACTGGCACATAACCTCAACGTTACTTTTATAATTCTTTTCAGCTCAATTTCTTTAACACATAAAACTGCATGGAAAATGCCAAGATTATTTAACTAGAAAATTCCACAGAAATAATTATGTTACAATTTCTATAGTGCACGCCCACACGGCCGTCACCTAGCATGTGCGTCACTTCCCAACAATTCACATAATACATATATTCAAGGTTCATACCCTCAGCTCCAAGATTAGAAGAGTTACTTACCTCGAACAAGCCGAATCCAATGTCTAGCAGGCTAAACAAGGCTCCAGAAATCCCATTATGCGCGTATCAACTCCCGAACGGCTCGAATCCTAATCCATATGGTGAAAATCGCCTCAAAAATCGCTTCAATCCGTGCTCCATAGCTCCAAATGTGTAAAAATGGCCGAAACCTCAAAATATATCTTCTTTCCAGGAATTTACTCTTCGCGATCGTGAAACACAAAATTTTTCAGCCCCAAAATTACTCTTTACGATCGCGGAAAATGTTTCGCGATCGCAAAAAACAAACTCCCCAATTCTTCCAGACAACTTCTAGTATAATGGTCATAACTTTCTGTACAAAACTCCAAATTGCAAATGGTTTAACTTTATGAAACCTAGAAACCATGAGCTATAACTTTAATTCGTTTCTCATCTCCCAATTCCGTATATATTGCTATATATAAGCTTCCAAAGTCATCCCTGTGCAACAGAGAATTCCAAACTCTTTCCAGATAGCTTATAGTATATCCACCACATATTTTTGTACACAACTCCAAATGCTAAATGGTTTACATCTATGAAACCTAGACATCAAGGTCTACAACTTTCATTTTTGGATCATCTCTAAATTCCTTATAGATTGGGAGATATAAGCTTCCAAAGTCGGGTCAGTGCAGCAGAGTTTTCCTGAACGCGATCGCGAAAAGGCTTCCGCGATCGCGATTCACAGTGCCCAAACAGCAAAATTGCTCTTCGCGATCGCGACCATTTGTCCACGGTCGCAATGCATACCTCTATGGCCAAAAGCCAGCAACTAAGAATGGCCTAGAAATGGTTCGAAACCACCCCGAAACTCACCCGAGCCCCTCGGGACCTCAACCAAATATATAAACAAGTCCTAAAACATCATACGAACTTAGTCAAAGCCTCGAATCACATCAAACAATGCTAAAACTATGAATCACACCTCAATTCAAGCCTAATGAACTTTGAACTTTCAAATTCTATATCATGCGCCGAAATACATCAAATCAATCCGGAATGACTTTAAATTTTGCACACATATCATAAATGACATAATGAAGCTATTCCAATTTCTAGAATCGGATTCCGACCTCAATATCAAAAAGCCAACCCTCCGTACCTCCAAATGTCAACTTTCGGCATTTCAAGACTAATTCCACTACGGACCTCCAAATAATTTTTCGGACACGCTCCTAAGTCCAAAATCACCATACGAAGCTATTGGAATCATCATAATTAAATTCCGAGGTCGTTTACCCATAAGTCGACATCCGATCACTATTTTAACTTAAGCTTTAAACCTTGGAACTAAGTATTCCAATTCATTCCAAAACATCACCGGACCCGAAACAATTGCCCCGGCAAGTCACACAACAACTGTAAAGTCCAATTTGAGCAGTAAATGGGGAAACAAGGTTGTGATACTCAAAACGACCGGTCGGGTCGTTACATTCTCCCCCACCTAAACATATGTTCGTCCTCGAACGTGCCAAGAGTTGTTTCCAAGCCATCAAATCACTGTTCCATCTTACCACACACGTACCCGGGGGTGATCTCACGTCACTCTATTCTATATAGGCTTGACTACACAATACCACTGAAATCATTGATTTAACTTTAGCCCATAAACCTTGGAAATTAATTTCCAACCTTTAGAAGTTCTTTCAAAACACGAATCTTACATTTACACATTGTATGAGTTTGAACAAGCTGTATCAAGCCATAACCATCACTATAACCATGGACATAATCACCTAACATATTACACAAGTCGCATGCAAGTAGCACCATTCCTGATCACAGTGACTACTCCAAAACCAACCACATACTACTATTAAACCCATATCGAACCAAACCTCATCCCAAACAATTTGTACCCTGTTGATAATAAAAGAAACACGCGAAATTTCATGAACACTTACCAGATCAACAAGTCACGGAGCTCTCTCGCCCCAACCAGAACCATAATCACTTTCTGAGCCGACTTTCAATATTATACTCCCGAATATACCGAAATCAAATTTGATACTACCCATTCCAGGTCCAATGACCTTATATTACTAAACACAACTGTTTCACAGACATACCACACCAATATAACTCAGAGCCACATCATGTGCCATCTGTGCACTAATACGCAACAATTCAAATGTACCCAATCATGGAAAATCACTCAAATGAGAGAACTGCCCCGCCAGATTAACAAGTACTGCCACAACGAAATACTGAAAATTCATCGTACATTGTAGAACCATTACACTATTCCAACAAAAGGTTCATACCTTAATATAACCCCGCTGCAATGCGTGACCCCATCTAAACGCTGGTCCATAATATATACCTCGAGCTACCTTGCTCAAAATCACTAACCACAGAGAGGCAAATGACAAACAAATGCCACACAAAACCTAAAAGAACATAACCATTACGAAATCGATCATCCAATACCCAGATACTCATCACGCCCAAATTTCGCTATAAAGCTTAAATAGAACCGCACCATCTGTGCACATAACCAATGAATTACAACTCCTCGTAGCATAAAGGAGTAACTCACAGATTATTTCAGACCACGAATAAGTTCAACATCAACCGAATGACACATCCCTCAACAATAGTCGTATGGAGCCAACCATTCCGGCTTGGTGTAGAATACACATCTTAATTGGGCCTACCAATGGACCCCCAAATCAATTCGGGTTACCCACAAATAGATAAAAATCCCTCCGAAAATCCATAATGACTGAATCACAACACATTCTTTCATTTGGCTAGCTCCGGCCACAACTTCACAGTCCACAACCATGAAACAATTTGCTCCTGAGGACTCCCAAATCTTCAAATCCATAGAACACACGAATCACCATATTTGATTCCATCTCCACCGCCCGAATGCCTAGAATCTCTCTCATACACGATCATCCCACGAGGAATACTTTAAAAGTTCTTCCATGCCACTGGACAAAATTTGAATATCAGCAGTCTATCCACCATGTGAGTACCGCAATACTAATTAAACATCTGTAAGTCAAAGTACAATGCACCTTCTGAAATACGCACCCTTCTCATACACCAAGTAGTAATCGTATTCATCTAGTCATTTGGATCTGCCCAAATGGGCGAAAAGACACGTGCCCCATTAGCACAATAACATTCAAAGAAGTAACTCTACTTTAATACCACCTATCGAATTCATACACCATGCGCACTACATCATTCACAAATAACAACTCACTCATCCCACAATTTTTATATACTCATAAGTGCAATATAACCCGTATCCAGGAATTTCCTTATACAAGTCATCATCGATCTCAACTTTTGCAAGTCATAACTAACCCACAAGTATGCCTCAGCTCAAAACTAAACCTTTACATATAATCATGAAATTGAATTATTAATAGCAGGCTCCCCCACTTGGCTCAAAGCCGTAGATTAAAACATTCCCTAATTCACAATACCAATACTCTATTACTGTCATAATGACATGGTCAGTTCAGCGAAACTTCTTCTCAAACTCATGAAATGCTAATCATAAAAATACCCCAAATCATCCGCTAAGTTCGCAATCATTCTCTTGTCACTCAAGTCAATTTTCTCAGCCAGATTCAAATTCAAATCTCCACACATATGCCCCACTGGCAGAAAAGAAACTCTCCACTCACATCATAAGGAATACACCTACATAGATTACTCCGTAGGGAATAACCCACATGCTTAACCTCAAATTGGTTTCTTGATATACCCTTTCGCACTCACAATTACTATGCAATCACTTAGTCTATCTGAGTCCAAACTCACTAACCAGACACGAGAATTTAATTTGTCCCAAAATTTAACAATCGTGAAAGATGCTTCAAAACATTCACACTCGAGACTGTACGTCACATCAAAACAAAAATCAAGCACCCAATGGACTTCATTTACATTTCAAGAAAACACTTCTTGTCACATTCAAATCATCTTATCACATCCCGTTGTTATATCATACTTATCACAAAGCTATTCCACCGCTCATCGAGCCACAAATTCCACTGTAGGGTCATTATCGGACATATGAGTCCAATTGTATAGGTTATAACTGAAGCTACCGAGCTCAAGCTACGGTCTAACCATGGCCTCAAGTCTTCCAGACTGGCCCATCACCAAAACACAGAATACTCACCTCGAACCTCATTCATAGAATCACAAGTCGGCGATGCACAGTTGATACCGAACGCTCATGTGTACATACGAATACGTGAAAGAAATTCAAAGAGTAATGTCCCAAGATGAATCAATCTCGCACGATAAGGAAAGAAATATGGGAAGTATATATACTAAATGCCCTGTAGCCTCTCGAAGATAAGTACGGACGTCATCATACCGATCCGCAAGACTCTACTAGACACTTGATCATGACTTGTAGAACCTATGAACCTAGAGCTCTGATACCACCTTGTCACGACCCAAAATCCAACTAGTCTTGATGGCACCTAACCCAACCCGCTAGATAAGCCAACTTTCAATTATCCAATTTTAATAACAATTATTAAAGCAATTTAAGTAAATAAAGATCTTAATCTTATACATCCCCCAAGAATTGGTAGTATAAATCATGAGCTTCTAAGAATAAAGGGTTCATGAACAACACTAATTCCATCACCATTACTTACATCATTTATAAAGTCTCAAAATACACACACTTTCATAGTTTGAAGTAGAAGATGTAACACACATACAACATTACTATCTTCACTTTCCTAATATCAATACACAACCCACACCATGTCTACGGAACCTCTAATAGATATAAAAGAGTACAATGATAGTGACGGCAACAAGGCTCCGGCTATACCTCAAAACATAATACAAACGAAACAAAAGATGCACAATCCCGGAATGAAGTGGGGCTCACCAAGTCAGCTGGGAAAAGGGTGTACTGCTATCACTGGTCAATGCTTTCCGGTGTGGAACCACCTGCATCCATTAAAGATACAGTGCCCCGGCAAAAAGGACGTTAATACATGTCAAATAATACAAGTATGAAAACCAAAACATCTATTCAAGGAATTGGAAATACAACATGAATATGATGAATCATGGTAACGATCATAGGACTTATATAGCCATAAAAGTCAAAACAGATTTATTAAGAACTTCCAACATACAAAGCAGAAATGAAATAAATACATAGTCTGTTTGACTAATACATAAATAGAGCGTTAATAAATCTAAGGCTACCTTGAACAAGAGGCAGCTACAACAGGAACGCAGGTACATCTTCAAATCCGGCAACCATCAAACACAGCAACAACGACATCCAATATCTGCACGCAATGTGCAGAAGTGTAGTATCAGTACAACCAATCCCATGTACTGAGTAAGTAACAAACCTAGCCTTAGCTTGAAAGTAGTGACGAGCTTGTACCAAGGTCAGAGTCCAACTTCCATAACCAATAATAGTTCATAACAATATTAAACACGTAATACCAGAAGTAACTCAAAGAATAAATGCTCAGCTAAATCATGACTTCTGAAAATAGTTCTGCCTTTCAAGTACATCAATGAAAACCCAAATTGTTTACCGAAGTTACCAAAAATATGAATAAGTTTGAAAACAGTTATTTTTCCAAATTCCTTTCAATAATAAATAAAATATCTCATTTTCTTTCCATATAATCAGTGTAAAACAAATGCATCACTACGCCCATCTGTCAACATGTATCAGAAACCATGAATAATGTGATACCTTACAACATGAAAAAAATACATATCTATGCATATATGTCATTTGTGCATGTCAGTGCAATGTATCTCATAGATTTTTCTCATGTACTCACACTCTCAGAGTACTCAATCTCACTGTCTCGCATTCTCTCTCAATGTGCTAAGCACAGTCAATCACTCAACGCTATACAATACTTGTTGCAGCGTGTAGCCCAATCCCTGTTTATAGTCAACTGCGCTCACTAGGGGTGTGTACAAGCTCATGAGGGGCTCCTACAGACCAAGCCCTATAAGCACGGACAACTCACGTGCAATAATATCATATCTGTATCTGCACGAACAACTCACGTGCTGCACGGACAACTCACGTGCTATAATAATATCTGGATCCACATGGACAACTCACGTGTTCCACGACCAACTCACGCGCAATAATGATATAAGGATCCTCACGGCCAACTCACATGCAATAATAAGCCAATAAGGCCTGCTGCAGGTGGGCAGCCCCGATCCATATAATAATCCTCACAATCAGGCCCTCAGCCTCACTCAGCCATCAATCTCTCCAGTCTCTCTCTCATGGGCTCACAATGCCATAAAAATAGCCCAAAAATGATGATATGATGTATCAATAAATAACAACAGAGACTGAGATATGATGTGTAATGACATGAATATGACTGAGTATAAATTTTCAATTTGAAACAAATAATTCACAGAAATATGAGTCCCAATAATACTGGCACATAGCCTCAACATGTTTTTTATTATGCTTTCAGCTCAATTTCTTTAACACATAAAACTGCATGGAAAATACCAAGATTATTTAACTACAAAATTCCATAGAAACAATTATGTTACAATTTCTATAGTGCATGCCCACACGCCTGTCACCTAGCATGTGCGTCACCTCTTAACATTTCAAAAAATACATATATTTAGGGTTCATACCCTCAGGTCCAAGATTAGAAGAGTTACTTACCTCGAACAAACCGAATCCAATATAGAACAGGCTAAACAATGCTCCAGAAATACCATTATGCGCGTATCAACTCCCGAATGACTCGAATCCTAATCCATATGGTGAAAATCGCCTAAAGATTCGCTTCAATCCGAGCTCCATACCTCCAAATGTGTTAAAATGGATGAAACCTCAAAATATATCTTCTGTCTAGGCATTTACTCTTCGTGATCGTGGAAAATGCTTCGCGGTCATGAAGCACAAAATTTTTCAGCCCCAAAATTGCTCTTCGCGATCGCGAAGAACAAACTCCCTAACTCTTCCAGACAGACTCTAGTATAATTATCATAAGGTTTTGTACAAAACTCTAAATTGCAAATGGTTTAACTTTCTGAAAACTAGACACCAAGAGATATAACTTTTATTTGTGTCTCATTTCCCAATTCCTTATAGATTGCTAAATATAAGCTTACAAAGTCAGCCATGTGCAACAGAGATTTACAAACTCTTCCCAGATAGCCTATAGTGTATCCACCATAACATTTTGTACAGAACTCCAAATGACAAATGGTTTACATTTCTTAAAACTAGACATCAAGGGATACAACTTTCATTTTTGGATAATCTCAAATTCCTTATAGATTGCGAGATATAAGCTTCCAAAGTCGGGTCAGTGTAGCAGGATTTTCCTCTACGCGATCGCGAAAAGGCTTTTGCGATCGCAAATCACAGTGCCCAAATAGCAAAATTGCTCTTCGCGATCGCGACCATTTGTCGGCGATCGCGATGCATAACTCTGTGGTCAAAAACCAACAACTAAGAATGTCACGACCCAATTTCACCTATAGGTCGTGATAGCACCCAACACTACAGCTAGGCAAGCCAACTAATAAATTAAACGTATATTGATTAAACTTTTAATCCAAGAAAATAATAAAATACCAAATTCTACCAATATGTGTGCCAAGACCTGGTGTCACAAGTGTATGAGCATCTAGTAGATTATACAAAACCTCAAATACTGTCTGAAATAAAAATAGACAGAATGAAAAAAAAATACAAGGAGAGACACTGGTAGCTGCAGAACGGCTCAGAAAGGTAGCTCACCACTATGCTCCTGGATAACGTGGGTGTAATATGGTAGGTCCCCCACTAGTAATTGCCTCGGGTCCTGCACATAAAGTGCAGCAAGTGTAGTATGAGTACGTAAACAACGTGTACCCAGTAAGTATCAAGCCTAATCTCGAAGTGATAGAGACGAGATGGCCGACTTTGACACTCACTACGGGTCAATAATAATAATTGAAATAAAACTAGAATATATAATTCAGCATGATTCACATAATATAACAATAATTTATTTAACAAGCAGAAATAATTAAATTCCTTCAATTCCAATAAATTTCCAGTTTATCAATTAATCTCATTTATAGGAATAACAATAATTCCTTAGCTAATAGGGATAATGATCCTTAAATTCCAAATATTTCCAAATTTATCAATTAGCTTCACAAGATTTAGGGTTCATACCCTCAGGTCCAAGATTAGAAGAGTTACTTACCTCGAACAAGCCGAATCCAATATCTAACAGGCTAAACAATTCTCCAGAAATCTCATTATGCGCATATCAACTCCCGAATGACTCGAATCCTAATCCATATGGTGAAAATCGCCTAAATATTCGCTTCAATCCGGGCTCCATACCTCCAAATGTGTTAAAATGGACGAAACCTCAAAATATATCATCTGTCTAGGCATTTACTCTTCGCGATCGCAGAAAATGCATCACGGTCATGAAGCACAAAAATTTTTAGCCCCAAAATTGCTCTTCGCGATCGCGAAGAACAAACTCCCCAACTCTTCCAGACAGACTCTAGTATAATGGTCATAACGTTTGGTACAAAACTCCAAATTGCAAATGGTATAACTTTCTGAAAACTAAACACCAAGATCTATAACTTTTATTTGTGGATCATTTCCCAATTCCTTATAGATTGCTAAATATAAGCTTCCAACGTCAGCCCTGTGCAACCGAGATTTCAAAACTCTTCCCAGACAGCCTATAGTGTATCCACCATATATTTTGGACACAACTCCAAATGACAAATGGTTTACATTTCTCAAAACTAGGAATCAAGGGATACAACTTTCATTTTTGGATGATCTCCAAATTCCTTATAGATTGCGAGATATAAGCTTCCAAAGTCGGGTTAGTGCAGCCGAATTTTCCTCTACGCGATCGCGAATCACAGTGCCCAAACAGAAAAATTGCTCTTCGCGATCGCGATGCATAACTCTGTGGTCAAAAACCAACAACTAAGAATGTCACGACCCAATTTCACCTATAGGCCATGATAGCACCCAACACTACAGCTACGCAAGCCAACTAATAAATTAAACGTATATTGATTAAACTTTTAATCCAAGAAAATAATAAAATACCAAATTCTACCAATGTGTGTGCCAAGACCTGGTGTCACAAGTGTATGAGCATCTAGTAGATTATACAAAACCTCAAATACTGTCTGAAATAAAAATAGATAGAATGAAAACAAAATACAAGGAGAGACACTGGTAGCTGCAGAACGGCTCAGAAAGGTAGCTCACCACTATGCTCCTGGATAACGTGGGTGTAGTATGGTAGGTCCCCCACTAGTAATTGCCTCGAGTCCTGCACATAAAGTGCAGCAAGTGTAGTATGAGTACGTAAACAACGTGTACCCAGTAAGTATCAAGCCTAATCTCGAAGTGGTAGAGACGAGATGGCCGACTTTGACACTCACTACCGGTCAATAATAATAATTGAAATAAAACTAGAATATATAATTCAGCATGATTCACATAATATAACAATAATTTATTTAACAAGCAGAAATAATTAAATTCTTTCAATTCCAATAAATTTCCAGTTTATCAATTAATCTCATTTATAGGAATAACAATAATTCCTTAGCTAACATGGATAATGATCCTTAAATTCCAAAGATTTCCAAATTTGTCAATTAGCTTCACAAGATACAATAAACTATCAAAGTATCGTGTAATTATTATTGTTAAGCACGATTTCTGCAGAGGACGTTCGGCCCGATCTATAATATTGTGTACACTGACGAGGGACGTGCGGCACGATCCATAGATGCATCTATCCTGCCGAGGCGTTCGGCCCGATCCACAAGAAAGGAGGACAATTTCTTATGTACCTCCGGAATAAGAGTATTTATTGTAAAATTTATTCGAGAGGATAACAATTTATTTCAACAATTAATTAATCTAAACAAAAATTAAGCATATGAAAATTTCATATTTTTCTACCTTTCATAATAATTCACAATATATACATCAAATATTTTAATAAATAAAGAATACAATTTACACAAGTAATTCATGCTTTGAGTCCTAAACTACCCGAACTTTAGCATTAATAGTAGCTAGGTACGGGCTCTCGTCACTTCGTGCGTACGTAGCCCCCGCAATTAGCAACAATTATTTAATTTAATTACCTATGGGGTAAATTTCCCTCTCATAAGATTAGACAAGAGACTTACCTTAATTTGCTCCAATTTAATCCACTAGAAGGCCCTTTCCTCGATTATCCAACTTTGATTGGCTCGAATCTAACCATAAATAATTTGATACAATCACTAAAATTTATAGGAATCATTTCTACAAGAAATACTACATTTTCAATAAAAATCCCGAAATTTATTAAATCTTCGTATGTGGGGATCACATCTCGGAATCCGACGAAAGTTATGAAATTCGATAACCCATTCAATTACGAGTCCAACCATACCAGTTTCTCTTGGAGTTGATTATATTCAGGACTAGGTAAGAATGGGTGTCTCTCGACAATGATCCTAGTGGATTCAAAACAATAAAGTGCGGTGCCTGAGGATTTCGAGCCTATAGTATGGTTAAGTATCGAGCTTTTGCAACAGATTATGAAAAGGGTTTGGGGTGTTCTATGTTGAAAATGCGAATTTGCGCTCAAGGAGGGTATGAGATGGTTTGTGGGTTTTAAGATAATGTGGTCTCGTGAAATGGGGTCACTCGGGATGAGTGCGGATTTGGTTCGTTACGTTGGAATGGAGCTATTGTTATTATTTCTAAGGCAAGTACAGAATAAATTGGAAGAAGCAAGGTCGGTTAGTAATGGTTGAATCAGCATGGTTGTGGCGGTGATCAGTTTCTTTAGCGTAAAGTTATACATGTAGTTTGTGGTTATACACTTAGGCTTGAGAGCCACCACTACTTGGTTGATTTGGGAGGTATCTGATTCGAATGGCTTTATTGTGTAAATGGATCCCGGAAGAGTTATGGCGGCTTAGATCATGACTTGAGGTTTGTATTTTCGGCGGTTTGAGAATTCAGTTACGTGTTGCAATAGTTCTCCTGAAACGAGTAAATTGAAAGGTTTCTATATGATGAAGTTGTGTATCCTATTAGTGGTTCAGGAGTTATGATGAAATTCTTGGGTTTTCATGTGTTGGTAAGGTGGGTGCAGTGAGCGGCACAAAATTTGAAAATTGAGGATCAAGGTTGCAGTTCGGTGTTGACAGGGATGTCACGAGCCCAGACGAGCAGGGAAGGATTCAAATGTTTAGAGTAAGCTGGTATTGTTTTTAGCGTCACCTGAGATCGATGTCCTGTGTGAGAGGCTTTGTGTATTGATTTGCGGATTTCTGATTTTGCTCTACAGCATTTGTGTGGCCGATGGTATGGATGTGCAGACTTGTTGCCTGGTAAAGAAGGTCGTGGGAGCATATCCCACGGGAAGATTGTATAAGTGTGACATGTAGTCACCTGATTGAATAAAGATTTAAAACCAAGTATGGATACTGTGATACTATCGTTCATGTCAGAATTTATGCATGAAGGGCGCTCGGTTCATTTGGTTATGAGTTGTGGAAGTTTATTCTGGATTCGACGGTTGTTCTTACGTGTCATGGAAAAAGGGTCATTGTGGATCCTTGAGAGATTATTTACCCAAGCATGGTATGATCAGAATCGGTTTGAGGTCCGTTGATGGGTCCAAATATGGATGTGTACTATATACCAGCTCGGGTGTGTTCATTCGGCATAGCATTCCTTATGGAAGAATATTCGGGCGTGGGATGTTAACTTCGTCGCCAGCTATTTCGTGTGATACTTTATAGTGTTGTGTGGGCTGTGAGATGGCTTGATTATTTGTACAATGTGTTGAGGTCCCGTACAACAGTGGTGTTATGTGAAAAGGATGGCTCTCTAGATGCAGATCACATATCGCACCTTAGTTGTGCTCGGGTTTTATAGCGCATGATGCTACCCGTCTCCCCAGGATTTGCATTATGCACTTGGCGTGCTTATGGTTGATATTCGGATGTTAGTGAGTATAAGCATTATGGTTCGATGTGTGTTTTTCTTAGATTATTAAGCATCGATCGGGTTGCACGCCGCAATGGTATCATATGTGAATTGGGTTGCAGTTCCCTATATCTATTCCTGTGTGTTTTTCACGTATTTTCTGAGAAAGATTCATGACATCTTTTCAGTTGTTAAATTAGTTGTGCGAGTTGAGTAATTCTTTCCAGAGTTCATTTTTCCTTATGTATCATATTTGAGTTTGTAGCCTGTTGCCACATTGTTGGCGTCATATGAGATCTTGGTCAGTGTTTGAGGTGGCTTATTGCCTGTGTAGCTTATACTGGGTGAGACAAGACTACTGGACCTGAAATCAATGCCATCAGATTTATATAAGGTATATTAAAGAACAAATATCGCTATTCAGTTTAGAATGAGGTGATGGTCCTTGTCAGGAGAAGAGACTCCATGATTTGTTAATTCGGCAGTTGGTTATGAATTTCTATACATCTCTTCCATCGTGGCAACATTTCAAGAGTTGGAGCATGACTTATATATGTCATGAGGTGTGTTGTGGGCATTGGATTTGTGGTATTTCGGCTATTGTAATCAGAGGATGTTATTATGGTTATGTGAATTATATGGTGCATGGTGTGGATTTAGCAAAGGTATGCAACCATCTGCATCGTGTAGTGATTGATACAGTGTTCGGATGATCGAAACAGGCATGGCGGAGAATTCCAGATGTTGGAATTGGGCTATAAGGCTTATTTGACTAAGAAAAAAAAAAGAGAAGAATCTTCAGACTTGCTCGAGCTAGTGAGCTCAACTAAGTTATGGTAGCATGGGTAGGTGCACCATGTGTTAAACAATGATTTCAGACAACTCCAGAGCAGTTCTTAGCAAGTTTGAGGATGAACGTATGTTTAAGTGGGAGACAATGTAATGACCCGATGAGTCTTTTTAGCCCTAGCGTGTCGATCGGCGGTTTGAGGCCCTGAGCAGCTGCACTTTAGGTATTATGACTTATACGCATGGTCGGAATTTAATTTGGGGAAGCTCGGAGTTGATTTGGAAAGAAAATTCTCATTTCAAAAGCTTTAAGTTGGACAAATTGACTAATGTTGGATGTTTAAGTAAACGACCTCGGAATTGGGATTTGAAAGTTCCAGCAGGTTCGTATGTAAATAAGTGTACGAGTTATATTATAAGTGATGTGGGGTCTAAGGAGAGCCCTAAGTCTAAGTCAAGTTGGAAATTACATGATAGACTAATGTTCCAAATGAGTACAGACAAAACCTAACTTTGGACGAGCATGCCTATATATATATATATATATATATATATATATAGAAGGATTTATATGGTGGACAACCTATCAAATGAAAGATCTTCGAGTCTAGTTTCTAACGCTTTAAATCGTTCGTCATTTGGATATTTCTACAAGGAGTTATGGACGTTTTAGTAAAAGGTGACCAGCAGGGGAAAACTTGTAATACGAGGTACAACCTCCACCAAATTGAATCATTTTCTAGTTTAGTTGGTGTCACAACCCAAAATCCTAACCTGTCGTGATGGCGCCTATCTCAGTACTAGGCAAGCCGAAAACATCAATAACCCACGATTTCCTTTAAATTTTAAAAAAAACAAACATAAAGTTTAATACAATACAAAAAATCTATCAATTTCCGATACAACACTCCCAAAACCTGGTGTCACTGAGTACATGAGCATATAATATGAGTACAAGTCTGGAAAATACGGTCTATAATAGTCTGAGACCAAATACATTAAACAAGGAGATAGAGAAGGAGAGACAATGTCTGCGGAACATGATAGCTACCTCAAAATCTCCTAAAAATCAACTACACGAAATGATCAACACCCGCTATGTTCAGGAACACCTGGATCTGCACACGAAGTGCAGGGTGTAGTATGAGTACAACTAACTCAGCAAGTAACAATAATAACTAAGGAATTGAAGATAATGACGAGCTACATAGTCATAGTTCACTTTCAGTAGTTCCAGCAAAGAATAGACATGCTTTCAAATCCGGCAATTTAAGTCAAATCAATTTTATACAGTTGAATTTCAAGAAATCCTGATATAAATTCTTTCAGAGATTACACAACAATGATAGATAGCAACCAAGTGCAACAGCAAATGCAAAGCAAGTACAGCCTCTCAAGCAACAGTCACTCAACTTATCACAACAGCCCAACCACTCAGCTCTCAGCCCTCAGCACTCACACTCAATGGGTACCCGCGCTCACTGGGGTGTGTACAGACTCCGGAGGGGCTCCTACAGCCCAAGCGCCATAATCTGCACGGACAACTCATGTGTTGCATGGACAACTCGTGTGCTATAATATCCTGCACAGACAACTCACGTGCCATAATATCCTTACCTCACCGACAGGCCCTCGGCCTTACACAATCCTCAACCTCTCAAGTCTCTCGGGCTCTCAGAAATCACAAAGATCATCCCAAACAAAGATAACATAGTATATCAGCAAATATCTAGAAAGACTGAGGTATAATACGCAAGAAAAATCATGACTGAGTACAAGACAGTAATTAGAAAATAATTCAACAAGTATGCGACCTCTACGGGTCTCAACACTACTATAACATATCTTAAGAATGATTTCTAACATGATTTATAGTCAAAATTTCTTCAACACATAGAGATCATATAGCTAACAATAAATTATCCAACTTTACAGTTTCTCGGGACAGACCAAGTCACAATCGCCTTGGTGCACGCCCATACGCCCGTCACCTAGCATGTGCGCCACCTCCAAAATAATCACATGATACCAAAATCCGGGGTTTCATACCCTCAGGACCAGATTTATAATTGTTACATACCTCAACCCGTGTAATTATTTATTCCGCTATCCCCTTTCCACGAGAATTGATCTCCAAAAGCCTCGTATCTAGCCACAATTAATTTGATTCAGTCAATACAAATTATTATAATTAATTCCATAAAGAAATACTAATTATTTTTCAATAAAATCCGAAATTAACTCAAATATTGCCCGTAGGGCCCACGTCTCGGAACCCGACAAAATATACAGAATATGAACGCCCATCCAACCACGAGTCCAGCCATATAAATTTCACCAAAACCCGACATCAACTCGACCCTCAAATCTTCAATTAAAGTCTATGAAGATTTCTTCCATTTTCAACCCAATCCTTACCCATTTGAACTTAACAATCCTTCCACAACCTTATTGGTATGTATACATAATACTCTTACACCTAAGAATCATACTATTAATCACCCATCTTTACTCCAAACCCGAAATTGAATAATTGAGGAAAGAGATTCTTACCTCTCTGAAGCCCTTGCAAGATCATTATGAAATCTTCAAACCTTGAACAAGAATTGATGGATAAATGACTAAGTCTTCACTTTCTCTCTCTAAAATGCTCTCACCTCTCTCTAAAATATCATATGAAAACCCTTCAAAATGACCCCCAATAGTGTTTTATAAGAATGGGGTCGGGTTTATAAAACCAAAAAAATGAAGCTCCGGAACAGGTTCTGTGGTTGCATATGCGACCGCACAATGGTTATGCGGAACGCATATCGGTCGCATAATCAGTGTCCAATACTGGCAAACATCTGTCTGTGTATATGGTCACTATGCGGTTGCATAGTCGACCGCAAATTACATCCAAACTGGCCATCTTCTGCCTCACTTCTGCGGCCATTATGCGGCCCGCAGAGTGATTATGCAGTCGCATGATGGACCGCATAAATATGTTTTTCCGCCAAAAATTTTCCTTTACATCCCGGTGCATTGTTCAATCCAAAAAGTCCGAGCCCCGGCTCCCAAGCTCGCCGCGAGAAATTTTTACAACCTTTGTACTAATTGATTTACCTCGACACCACAAAAAAACCTTGATTTCCTTAGCAAAAATTCTCTGGGTCACTACACATACATCAACATCCGGTCAACCTTTTCAACTAAATTTCGAAACCTTGGAACTAGTTGTTCCAAATCATTCAAAAATCTCACCGGCCCCGAACCAATTACCCCTGGAAAGTCACATAACAAATGTCGAGCATAAATTGAGCAAATATAATGGGGAAACGGGGTTATAATACTCAAAACGACCAGTCGGATCGTTACATTCTCCCCCTCTTAAACAAACGTTCGTCCTCGAACGGGTTTAGAATAATACCTAGAGTCTTAAATAAGTGTGGGTATTTACTCCGCATCTCCTGCTCAATCTACCAACTAGCTTCTCCGACTAGCTGGCCTCTCCACTGCACCTTTACTGATGTTATATTCTTGGACCTCAGTTTTCGAACCTGCCGGTCTAAAATAGTTACCGACTCCACATCATAAGTCAAATTACCGTTCAGCTACACTATACTAAAATCCAGAATATGAGACGGATCCCCGACATATTTTCAGAGAATGGATACATGGAACACTGGATGAACACTTGATATACTAGGTGGCAAAGCAAGTTCATAAGCCACATCTCCAATTTTCTTAAGTATCTCAAATGGCCCAATATACCGAGGGCTCAACTTGCCCTTCTTCCTGAACCTCAACACACCCTTCATGGGTGAAATCTTGAGCAGAACCTTCTCCCCAACCATGTGAACAACATCACGAACCTTCCTGTCAGCATAACTCTTCTGTCTAGAGTGTGCCGTGCGAAGCCGTTCCTGAATTACTTTAACCTTCTCTAAAACATCCTGAACTAATTCAGTACCCAATAGTCTAACCTCACCCGGCTGAAACCAACCCAGTACAAGTATTAAGCCAAACCTCATTCCAAAATTTTCGTACATTGCTGATAATAAAAGAAACATGAAGAAATCTCATGACCCCTTATCAGACAAGTCATGGAGCTCTCTCGCCCCAACCAGAACCATAATCACTTTCTAAGTCGACTTTCAATATTATCCTCCCAAATCTACCGCAATCAAACCTGATAGTACCCACTCTAGGTCCAATGACCTTATATTATTAATCACAACTATCCAATAGACACGCCACATCAATATAACCCAAGCCACAATTGCGAAATATTTGTACCCGAATATGTGAGATGTCTCAAGGAAGAGAACTGTATTGCAAGTTCAACAAGCACCACCACAACCGCACTGTTACAACTAACACCTCAAATTTCGTAAAGAGGATAACCGTAGGCGCATGTGCACAATTATAGAGGAAGGAAATTAATGAATCAGATAAATTATCATAGAAATAAAATTCCCACACACGGCACGGACGACTCACGTGCCAATAATATGAATCGCCCGGCATGGTCACAGGCCTCCAGTCCCAGCATAGCATACAGGAGCAATTAAACAATTACACTTGTATATGATAATGAAATAAGATTCTCATGCTCCTAGACTGGTATAAATAACACTCCATAGTGTAAGCATGTGCAAAGTCTGCTATCACACTTCAAATCGGCAATTTAACGCAGAAATAGTAACTACCCCATTTATTCAGGGGAATTAGCCTCTTTGTAACCTCAAATGTAGCCCAGAAAGTTTTCAACAAAGGTACGAACATGAGAAACGTTATAGATTTACCCTTAACAGTCAACTCTAGGCATATCATAGCCTAAGCATTCTTTCGAGTATGAATACTTGCCCTGATGCTTGCACATTGTCTCAAACCTCACATATATGCACACTTATAGCGCGCAACTAGCACAAATAATTAACGCAACTAGTGCCTCCACTGAGTTAAAATAAAATGCTCACTTCAAACAGGCTGCAACCCGAAACAATATACTTCTGAGAACTCCCAGTATCCAAATTTCTCAAACACATGAATCACCGTAACTGATCCCAACTCCAGCACTAGAATGACTAACACACCTTTCATTCACGATCTTCCCATAAGGAATACTTTCATAATTCTTCCGTGCCTCCTAGCAACAATTTGAATATCAACAGTCCTTCAACTAGGTGAGCACCACAATACCAATGAACATCCGTAAGTCAAAACATAATGCGCCTTTTAAAATGTGCACCCTTCTCAGGGATTACCGACCAGTTATAACATTCATCTAATTATCTGTAATTGACCATTCTGTCCAAAATTCGTGATCTTCCTTTCAAGAATGAACTTTCACCTTGTACATGTAAATCCTAATCCCGCACAACAAACCACATCTATTATGCCATCATGTGACAAGCACAAGAACCCCATTATCAACTCTGAGTCACCAGCAAATTACATACCCGGTTAGTTAGAAACATTTCTCTTGCTTCCTTCTAGGAGGGAATCATAATACACAACACATTTTCTACACCAGTAGAAAATATCCGGTTCAAACCATGGTAGAAACAATCAATAACACTTTGAAATCTGTTTGCACATAACCAATCTATCAAAACTGATTTCCTCTAACTCGACCAAGCCACGTAGGTTACCAAACCCAAAAATATTTCCACCAAAACATCTGTAGAGTCTCACCACACCATAATTACCCCAAAAGAGCCAATTATGCCATTACCATACTGGCCTAGCCTACTACCCAGTGGTCCTGTTTACTTGAGTTTCTTCTGAATTATCCTCAAGTTTATACTTCTCCTTATTAGAACTCCACGATCTTTACCCAAAGCTCACTACCAGACGTCCTAACATAAAATCGCTTCGCCCTAATGCCCATAAGTTCTTACATTCTTCTTAAGCACCCCTAATAGTGACACAACTGAAACGTCCACTCTGAAAATAGCTTATGTGAATTTGTAATTGTTCTTCTTACCCATCTTATACTAAAATGTAGAATCCACAGTCATACATAATTATCGTACGTCCCGATAGCATCCAATGTAAGTAACTGATTCTAGTGATATACAAATTCAAAACATTTTCAATTGCCGCATATACATTTTGAATCAATTAGAGCCCTCTCAAGAGTCATCCACTCTGCTCAAATCTAATTTGCTCTACCCAAACGGGCCGAAAGGCACAAGTCCCATTAGCACAATAACCCCCAAAGAAGTAACCAATCCTTAACACCATCAATCAAATTCATACTTCGTGCGCACTACGTACTTTAAAATAACAATTTAATCATTCCATGATTTTCGTATTTCTATAAAGTGCCATATAACCCGTATTCAGGGATTTCCTTACTCGAGTCATCCTCGATCTCCATTTATGCAAGTTATAACTGATCCACAAGTATGAGTCTGACCAAAACTAAAATTTAACACATAAACCTGAAATCAAAGTGTCAACAGCAAGTTCCCCCACTTAGCTTTAAGCTGCAATTATATAAACTTAGAACCCGCAAGGATTTCTCCTTCTCAATTACCATGATCTCACATCGTTAACCCGCCAGACTTCTTGAAGTCTTTTGTTAAGCTTTTCATGAACGTTCTGAATCACCAGCCACAGTCACACACTCGACCCCTTACCGGGTAGCAAGTAATATTCCTCGCAGAAGCTTCATCAATATCATGCAACCGCTAACTGCTCATGAGAGATAACCCTCCTATGGAATTCCTTACCGACATCTTCCAATGACGCTGCACTGGGTGCAACGACCACGTAATCAGTAAATTCTCCTGAGTTCATGCTCGTCCACCATTTGTATAAGTCTACACTTTCCCTATTGACATCAACTGAAAGTTCAACAATACCTTCCGAACTAATGTCATATTGCGCCTGAAACGATAATCAGATATTCACATCCCTTTTCATTTCAAACAAACCCCTTTCTGCAATATTCAATCTTTCTCTGTATAGTAACCATCAGTCAAAATAAAGTCTGTAGGCCAAATCACATTCTACTATGATTCCAGACCGTTCTACACTTTCTCAAGACACGCGACTACCCTACCACAGAATCCATAAGCTAACCTGCCACTCTTACTTCGGTTAAACCACCTCCTTTAAGCAACTTCTCAACCTCTACTTCTCTTACTTGACCTGCTAGTACTTCAGCCACCGCGAAACACTTCCCATCATGTCTTCCCTCACACTTTGTTGCCCAACTGTTGCATTAATTCAAAATGCATCTCTGCTGCACCTGAACCAATAAAATGTTACCGACTCTACGCCTCTTCGAAGATCATCTTTCTCGAGCCATCAACATTAAAAATACCCATTTGCAACCACAATTACTACAAACTCATTTACTCTCCTTGAGTCCAAACTCATTGACAAGACATGAGAATTTAATTTGTCCCAAAATTTAACAACGTGAAAGATCCTTCAAAACATTCACACCCGAGATCGTACGTCGCATCAAAACGAAAATCAAGCACTCAATGGCCTTCCTTTACATTTCAAGGAAACACTTATCGTCGTATTCAAATCGTCTTAACACATCCCGTAGTTACATCATACTCCTCACAAAGCCATTCCACCGTTCATCGAGCCACAAATTCCACTCATAGGGACATTACCGGACATATGAGTCCAAATGTACAAGTTACAACTGAAGCTACCGAGCCTAAGCTGCAGTCTAAACCTGGCATCAAGTCCTTTAGACTGGTCTATCACCAAAACACAGAACACATATCTCAAACATCGTTCATGGAATCACAAGCCGGCGATGCACAACTGATACCGAGCGCTCATGTACGCATACGAATGCGTGGAACGAAATCAAAGATTTATGTTTCAAGCTAAATAAATTATGCACGATAGAATACAGGAAAGTGAAATTCTCCTAAGGGTTTGACAGCCTCTCAAAGATAAGTACAGACGTCTCCATACCGATCCTCAACACTCTATTATAGCTGCTCATGACTCGTGAGACCTATGTAACCTAGAGCTCTGATACCAACTTGTCACGACCCAAAATCCTAACCTATCGTTATGGCGCCTATCTCAGTACTAGGCAAGCCAAGAACGTCAATAACCCACGATTTCCTTTAAATTTTAAAAAAAACAAACATAAAGTTTAATACAATACCAAAAATCTATCAATTTCCGATACAACACTCCCAAAACCTGGTGTCACTGAGTACATGAGCATATAATATGAGTACAAGTCTGGAAAATATGGTCTATAATAGTCTGAGACCAAATACAATAAACAAGGAGATAGAGAAGGAGAGACAAGGTCTGCGGAACACGGCAGCTACCTCAAAATCTCCTGAAAATCAACTGCGCGAAATGATCAACACCAGCTATGTTCAGGAACACCTGGATTTGCACATGAAGTGCAGGGTGTAGTATGAGTACAACCAATTCAGCAAGTAACAATAATAATTAAGGAATTTAAGATAATGATGAGCTACACAGTCATAGTTCACTTTCAGTAGTTCCAGCAAAGAATAGATATGCTTTCAAATCCGGCAATTTAAGTCAAATCAATTTTATACAGTTCAATTTCAAGTAATCCGGATATAAATTCTTTCAGAGATTTCACAACAATGATAGATAGCAACCAAGTGCAACAACAAATGCAAAGCAAGTACAGCCTCTCAAGCAACAGTTAACTCAACTTATCACAACAGCTCAACCACTCGGCTCTCAGCCCTCAGCACTCACACTCAATGGGTACCCGCGTTCACTGGGGGTGTGTACAGACTCCGGAGGGGTTCCTACAGCCCAAGCGCCATAATTTGCACGGACAACTCGCGTGCTATAATATCCTGCACAGACAACTCACGTGCCATAATATCCTTACCTCACCGATAGGCCCTCGGCCTTACACATTCATCAACCTCTCAAGTCTCTCGGGCTCTCATAAATCACAAAGATTAGCCCAAACAAAGATAACATAGTATATCAGCAAATATCCAGAAAGACTGAGGTATAATACGCAAGAAAAATCATGATTGAGTACAAGATAGTAATTAGCAAATAATTCAACAAGTATGCGACCTCTACGGGTCTCAACACTACTATAACATAGCTTAAGAATGATTTGTAACATGATTTATAGTCAAAATTTCTTCAACACATAGAGATCATATAGCTAACAATAAATTATCCAACTTTACAGTTTCTCGGGATGGACCAAGTCACAATCCCCTTGGTGCACGCCCATACGCCCGTCACCTAGCATGTGTGCCACCTCCAAAATAATCACATGATACCAAAATCCGGGGTTTCATACCCTCAGGACCAGATTTATAATTGTTACATACCTCAACCCGTGTAATTATTTATTCCGCCATCCCCTTTCCACGAGAATTGGTCTCCAAAAGCCTCGTATCTAGCCACAATTAATTTGATTCAGTCAATACAAATTATTATAATTAATTCCATAAAGAAATACTAATTATTTTTCAATAAAATCCGAAATTAACTCAAATATTGTCCGTAGGGCCCACGTCTCGGAACCCGACAAAATATACAGAATATGAACGCCCATCCAACCACGAGTCCAGCCATATAAATTTCACCAAAACCCGACATCAACTCGACCCTCAAATCTTCAATTAAAGTCTATGAAGATTTCTTCCATTTTCAACCCAATCCTTACACATTTGAACTTAACAATCCTTCCACAACCTTATTGGTATGTATACATAATACTCTTACACCCAAGAATCATACTATTAATCACCCATCTTTACTCCAAACCCGAAATTGAATAATTGAGGAAAGAGATTCTTACCTCTCTGAAGCCCTAGCAAGATCATTATGAAATCTTCAAACCTTGAACAAGAATTGATGGATAAATGACTAAGTCTTCACTTTCTCTCTCTAAAATACTCTCACCTCTCTCTAAAATATCAGAAGAAAACCCTTCAAAATGACCCCAATAGTGTTTAATAAGAAAGGGGTCGGGTTTATAAAATCAGAAAAATGAAGCTTCGGAACAGGTTCTGCGGTCACATATGCGACCGCATAATGGTTATGTGGACCGCATATCGGTCGCATAATCGGTGTCCAATACTGGCAAACATCTGTCTGTGTATGTGGTCATTATACGGCCCGCATACCTGTTCTGCGGTCGCATAGTGACCGCAGAACAGTTATGCAGTCGCATAGTCAACCTCAAATTTCACCCAAACTGGCCCTCTTCTGCCTCACTTCTATGGCCATTATGCGGCCCGCAGAGTGATTATGCGGTAGCATAATGGATCGCATAAACGTATTTTTTTGTCAAAAATTTTCCTTTACTTTCCGGTGCATTGTTCAACCCAACATCCGGTTGGCAACCTTTGTACTAATTGATTTACCTCGACACCACAAAAAAAAACTTGATTTCCTTAGCAAAAGTTCTCTGGATCACTACACATACATCAACATCCGGTCAACCTTTTCAACTAAATTTCGAAACCTTGGAACTAGGTGTTCTAAATCATTCAAAAACCTCACCGGACCCGAACCAATTACCCCTGGCAAGTCACATAACAAATGTAGCGCATCAATTGAGAAAAAATAATAGGGAAACAGGGCTATAATACTCAAAACGACCGGTCGGGTCGTTACAGTTGGAAGTGTTCAACTAAGTAATCACCAAATTGAATGCTTTGGAAATGTTGGTTAAGGAAGACGATGAATAGTAATTTGGCGATGTTGGAGAATTAATATAGTATCATTGATGACTTCAAATGGGTATTAAATGATAAGAGTGGAGTTGAATGTGCTACTAAGTGGACCTAATAGACAATTTGAGCTGGAGGCTTGTAGCCAACTTGTGAGCCATAAATTGATATTGATAAATACTTTTGAGTCATATTTTGATTGTAATTGTAGATATCAATTTGTTGGTGGCGTATAAGCATTTTACTAAATGTTACGATGTCGGAGGAGGATTAAAAGCTTGTGTATGTTAATAAAGCGAAAGCGAGTTTTGTAGCGTTGGGCATCGGTCAAGTTGTTTGAAAGGCTTGGGAGCCGGCTATGGCGGAGCGAGGTAAGTCTCTTGTCTAACCTTGTAAGAGAAAATTTACCCCTAGGTGATTTAAATTAACAATTATTGCTAATTGTGGGGGTTACGTACGCATGAGGTGACGAGAATCCGTGCGTGGCTACTAATATTGCTAAGCCCAGGTAGTTTAGGACTCAAATCATGAATTACTTGTGATAATTGCATCTTTCAGTTAATTGAAATATTGGAATTTTTGTTGTAAATTGTTAGAGGAAATAATAAGAGACTGAAATTTTACATACTTGAATTTTTGCTCAAATTATTTAACTGTTGCTATAAAATATATATCCTGGTGTGTAAATCTTAAAAAATATAAACATATTCTTATTTCGGAGGTACATAAGAAAATGTCCTCCTTTCTTGTGGAGGAGGACGAACACCTTGGCAGTATAGATGCATCTATGGATTGCGTCGCACGTCCCTCGGCAGTGTACACGACACTCTAGATCGGGCCGAACGACCTCGGCAGACATCATGCCTAATAATAATAATTACACGATACTTTGCTATTTATTGCAGCTTGTGAAATTAATTAATAAATTAGAAACGGTCGCATTTGAAGGAATTTAATTATTTCTGCTGGTTGAAGAAAATTATTGTTAATCCTATAAATTATGTTGATTTAATATTTCTATTTTTAATACTATTGACCCTTAGTGAGTGTCAAAGTCGACTTCTCGTCACTACTTCTTCGAGATTAGGCTTGATACTTACTGGGTACACGTTGTTTATGTACTCATACTACACTTGCTGCATATTTTTGTGCAGGTATGTATATGTCTAGCGGCCTTGTGGGCACAGAGGTGTGGTTATTGCGGAGACTTAGGTGAGCTACATTTTATATTATGATCCGCAGCCAGTAGAGTCTCCTTCAGAGTTATTTATATTTTTCCTGTCTAATTTGTATTCCGGACAGTTGCTGTATTTTATTTTATATTCCTAGTAAATGCTCATGCACTTGTGATACTGGATTTTGGGAGGATTATGGGTTATTCTGTATTGAATTTGTTAAAAGTATTATTATTTACTCTGTAAATCCACATTCTTTACTATGTATATTAAAGGAAAATATGATTTCAAAAGTAATAAAAATGAGAACCCAATTTAGTATTTATTGTTGGCTTGCCTGACAGTGGTGTTCGGCGCCATCACGACCTTAATGGATTTTGGGTCGTGACAACCCAAGTCCAAAATTATCATATGAACCTGTTGGAACCTTCCAATCCCGATTTCGAGGTCGTTCACTCAAAAATCAAACCTTAGTCAATTCTTCCAACTTAAAGCTTTTGAAATGAGATTTTTCTTTCCAAATCAACTCTGAACTTCCCAAAATTCAATTCCGACCGCGGGCACAAGTCATAATATCTGAAGTGAAACTACTCAAGGTCTCAAACCGTCAAACGATACGCTAGGGCTCAAAACGACTGATCGGGTCGTTACAAAATCCATCTGTAGGTCTCTACTACTTTGAATTAGTTTCTTTTATGTTTGGTCATATTAACTAATCTAAGATGCCTTTACCAAGAATAGAATTTTGTGACTTTTTAATTTAATATAACAATGAAATGCATGCGATTTCATTTAGTTACATAGTTTTTGTAAATTAACAAATTGCTTAGCTTATCTCATTGCATAGAGCAAGACTGAACTATTTTCAAATTTTCTTAACCTAAATAGATTAAAAAAAAATATGTGATATATTTTTCTCTCACTTCAGGAATATACTAGATGAAATTCACTTCGCCTAATATGCAATGAGATGTATCCATTTTACCAAATCATTTTAGGTAGATCTTTAGGATGGGAGCATTTATGCAATATGCCATATTAGATACATCGGAAGAAAGAAATATTATTTGGAAAAGCCATACAATATATTAACTACCTGTAACAAATGAAAAAATGAAAATTAGGTTAAAATGTGGGTCAGTTTTTATTAGTTTAAATGTAAAAAGTGGGTTAAAATGTGAAATAAAAAATTATCAGTGCATCAAAAGGTTGGTTTCCCAGCATTGTGATTTCTGTGTTAGTATGATGGATGTCGTCTTATAATATTTCTGTTATAAAATAAAAATATGTGACTTTGGTGAAGAAAATATAGTTATATGACCTTCTATAAAATTTACCCGATAAAAATTCTAAATTTTATTTAAATGCCCAATTTGTTGAATGTTTGGCGGGTTACAAAGTTTTGGGCTACTTTTGCTAGTCCTAAATCAAAGCATACCTGCTAGTCTTGTTTTCTATTCAATCCTAAATGACATAGTAGGTACAAACTTAGGAAAATGACTGGTGCACTAAGTTCTCGTTATGTACGAGGTCTGAGAAGGGCCAAACTTACATTTTCATATATTTCTACTTTTGATTTCTTTCCGAAAGCTCACGTATGGAGTATTGCTACCCCATTTTTTTTAACCTTTGTAATAAATAAAAAATTACCTAAGGTACTGTTCCAGCTATTATGTCGGATTTGTATTTGGATATTTGAAAGGCAGTCAGAGTTCTTTTTTATCTCGCAGTTTGATATGGTATGAACTTACATGTGATTCCTTTTGCTATGAGCTGAATTCTTTCTCGGGTAGTATCTAAAACCTAAGATAGGGTGGCAATGTAACCAATTGCTATAAATATTTAAGTGTTTCTTACTTAAACGAGCTTGAGTATGACATCGAAAGATACATAAGGAATAAAGATAAAAATAAACACTAGTACAAGTACGACCAACACTTACTTTTTTCATTTATTTATAAACGAGACCATGATACAAACAAGGGTAGGTTAAATGGAAATCATTTTCTAATACTAGGCTTAACTAGAAAAACATAGTACATTGTCATTAATTTATTTGTTAGAACCAGGTCCCCCAAAAAAGACCGTATGCCCGAAAGCCTTATTGGTAATTGGTTCATCAAGAACCCGGTAGAGTGTGTGAGCATCTTCAAACACGGATATCAGAGCCCCGGGATTCTGAGTTTTGCCAGCAAAATCCAAAATTGAAATTTTGCTACAATATGCATCTTTATCAGTATTTACACGTCCAGGAAAATGACCAGAACCCATTGGAGGGAAAGTAGGGACTGAACTAAATGCCTCTCCACCCCATGTAGCATGTGACGCAAAACCCTTTAATCCCGTGAAAAGCTCTGGAGGCCAGAAACCTATTTGTTTGAAATCACGACCAACACGCAGTCACCATCTTTCATTCTTCAGATCTTACGTTGGATATACACACATACACACACACACACACACACACATATATATATATATATATATATATATATATATATATATATATATATATATATATATATAAACACACACCGTATGCCCAAAAGCCTTATTGGTAATTGGCTCATCAATAACCCGGTAGAGTGTGTAAGCATCTTCAAACTCGGATACTAGAGCCCCGGGATCCTGAGTTTTGCCAGCAAAATCCAGAACTGAAATTTTGCTACAATATGCATCTTTATCAGTATTTACACGTCTAGGAAAATGACCAGAATCCATTGGAGGGAAAGTAGGGACTAAACTAAATACCTCTCCACCCCATGCCGCATGTGATGCAAACTAAATGTTCACAGCAGAATAAGTAACAAGATATGCTCACATTGGTTGATAATAAAAATATTCCTTTTTTGAAAATAATTGCAAGTTCTTAACGAGGTATTGAAACAAATATATAGGCAAGCCGCATTGAGATTAACGTACATATGTACCACAAATCCAAAATCATAGAAAGAGCTCCAGTAAAGATGATAAGTGATGACAATAGTGAAGTTACCACTTGAAACATGTTTAATTTGTTGTTCTTGTATATAATTATTTCAATTCCCATCTTAGTAAACTAGGATAAACAAAAACAATTTACAAAGGAGCAGCTTACGTGAAAGATGCCACCAGCATAACTAGCATTAAATCTTCTTTCTCTACTGAGATCTTCTTTGTTAGTTCTTCTAATAGGAACTGTTCCCATTGGACAACCTCCATCTCTCAGCACGATTTTGGAGGATCTATTGGATGTTTCGGATTCTTTGTCTCTCTTTAGTAGGGAGAAAGACGGTTTCATCTGCATGCATCATGTACAAAATTTCAAGAATGAGAGTCATTCTTACTTTCACAATACAAGGTAAATTTCTCTATTCTAATGGGATCGGGTCGTTCGCCTCGGCAGTATGATAACACCACTCTTATGGGATCGGGTCGTTCGCCTCGACAGTATGGTGGTAACACTATTCTTTTGGAATCGGGTCGTTCGCCTCGGCAGTAGTGAGTACTACTATTCTTATGAGATCGGGTTGTTCGCCTCGGCAAATTCGTGCTTAATAATCGAAACGAGTTCCAATTTGGGTAATTGAGTTAGTGCCTTTACGACCAGCTATGAGATGTTGGTGATGTGATACGAACTCCTGTTGTATTTATTTCAGTTTCTTTTATTTGTTTCATTGATACATGTTGTATGCTCACCATGTCTACTTTATGCACTTATATTATTATTATTATCATTGACCTCTACTAAGTGTCAAGTCGACCCCTCGTCACTACTTCTTCGAGGTTAGACTAGGTACTTACTGGGTACGCATTATTTTTCATACTTACACTATACTTCTGCATTGATGTGCAGGTACTGAGACAGGTTCCACCAATGGTCACGCGGGCACATAGTCGATCATCTACAGAGACTTAGTGGTGAGCTGCTTGCCTTGCTACGATCCGCATCACCGGAGTCTCCTTCTATCTTGTTTACTATTCCTGTATATCACTTTCAGATAGTAGTTTAAGTAGTTTTGTATAATCTCTAGATTGCTCATATACCTGTGAAGCCGGGTTTTGGAAATTTTTAGCACTTATGTACTGTTGTATTTGTCATTTCTATCACCGCAGAGTATGTGCTTATTATGTTGATATCTTGTTTAAAAAGACTTATCACAGTTGCATGAAATTTAGTTTAATTAAAAATATGTTAAAAAGGATAAATAAATAATAGTTTCGCTTGTGGGCTTGCCTAACGGCGACGTTAGGTGCAGTCTCGACCTAGTACGGAATTGGGTCGTGACAGCAACTGCCTAAGCCCCACGGTGAGCACCAAACTGTTTATCTATAAAATGGTACAGTTGAATTTGTAACGTGGTTTATACAAAAGTGAACTAACTTAGTCCAAAAATGATAAGTAAACAAGATTAAGAATAAGACTTAGCGATTAAAATTGACGGAAATGACAAGCTTGGCTTCAAGAGCAATACCTCCGAGGACAGAAACAAGAACAATGTAAAAGAGCAAATAAAGTTACTTGATTGAGTTTGAGAATAGAATATAGCATCAGTTTTGCCAAGAATTTCGTGTGTTACAATGGTTGTTGAGCCTACTATTTATAGCTACACTTAGAAAAATAAGATACTAGAATGAAGCCCCTCTTAAATGACAATAAAGGAGCCATTGATGAATATGTAACGACAGGCCATGGATGCAAATATTCTCTACAACGGCTGCCCATTTAATGTTAGGGAATATTTTTCATTGAATTCTATCCAATAGGAAACGTTTGGATCTGCTCACATTGACCATGCTCCCTTCGGGGTCTATCCGATGCCAATTACAGTTATTGCTCCCGGTACTGGTTGTTACTTGATTTCCTTTGTACCTGTCTTGGCTCGACGTGTCATGCTATCATTCGATCATTTATTATGAAATAATTTTACATTATACAATTGTTTAAAAAAATATTTATTTATATGTTAAAGTTTTTTATTTATTAGTATGGGTACATGCAAAATAATACGTATTTTAAGGGGAAAATGACACTGTATAGCCGCTCTCAAAATAATAGCCGAAAAAATATATTTTTTTTTTGTATATATATATATATATAAAATTATACAAATTTTATATACTTTTTTGATTACAAAATATAAATAAATTCTTGCGCGGGCTAAAAATGAAAAATCCCTATTATAAGACTAGTTTCTTTAAAAAGACACCGGCATATTATGGATCTGTCCCTATGTTTTGATTTTGATTTTGTTTTGCTGATGAGTTCCTTTTTCTTATGATTCAAACACTATTTAAGTAAAGATGTTTCAAACTGAGTGGGTGAGACCCTTTGTTTTATTAGAAAACGGTGGGGGATAGGGACTTATGTAGCAGCTGTAATAAGATTCTTTTTTGGCCAATTACGTGGCTCTTTTTTAACTTAATTACAAAAAAATATCCTCATTAATACCAAGCATTCATGTTGACCCCTTACTGATAGTAGAAAAAAAAGTAGTAAAGTAATTACACTGTTTTCTTTATCATCTAGACTAGATAACTATCAAGGACACCAAAAATTAAGAACCAACTCAATATCTACAACGTTGGGACCATGAGAACGGGCCAAACCCATCAGTACTTAAAATAGGATCTTTGTCGTTTTCTTCTCCACTTGAAACAACCTCGGTGCATTAATGCAAAATTGATAGTGATTAATGTAAAATTAGTTGTGATTTCGTAACCAATATTGTTTATATTGATATAATTTTTCTCGCACATTAAATATGGGCTTCAAAGTCAGAGCCTTCCCTTCTTCACCCATTCAATTCGTTGCCATCAACGGTCGTTCAAGCTCATCAAATTGCGTAAAAATTGCATGGGCGACCTATTTGGTCGACTTTTTTTTTAACTTGTACGGTTGTATCCGTTTTATTTTTTTATTTGTATCCGTGTAGACATATATAATTTATTAAGTTTAATCCATACAAAATTTGGATTGAATCTTAATTTTATTTGGGTTAAATAATTAATTTGGACTTTACAAATCAAATCAGTCCATTTTATTATTTTTAAGCCCAAGGTCCATTCATTTTAAGGCCCAAACTCATACCATGTGTCAAGTGACATGGCATGTCCAGTCAAACTCCAAGCCAACAAGATGAGGCCACGTGTTAAAAAATGTGGCAATTCTAGACCAAAACAGTGACCAATCAAGAGTTGCATAGTGTCTAAAATGGCATATCTTGGCCATCATAAGCAAGTTTATGACATAACTTATGTGATAAGTTTGATGACTCACATGGGTCAATCAGAATCAAACAAGAGAGTTCATATGTAGTTGGATTGTCCATCCTCAACAACTATAAATAGAGGGGTTACATAACTCTCAGAGGACATCCAGGGTTGGAGAAAAACATTCCGCAATTGGTGAAGGCATCCACAAACAGGGAGATCAATCATCAAGTGCATAGTTCTTCAACAAAGGAGTGTTCAACGGAGTTCTTCCCGGAGATCCGGATTTCGAAAATTTTTGAATATAATTTTTTCTTAATTCCATAATTATTTTCGTAGTCAAATCCCTTTTTTACCAAAACCCTAGGTTCTTTACAAATCCCACAAGTTTTCACAATTTTTTCATGTTAAATCTACCTAAAATCCGTATAATTAACTTGAAAATGGGTGGGAGTTACTTACCTTAGGATATTGATGAGAATCCCCCTCAAATGTGCTCACAAAATCGCCAAAGACCAAATGAATGTGAGGAAAATGGCCTAAGTCTCGGATTAAAAGTCTCACTGCCCCAGCGATTTCCGCTTCTGCGGAGGTTGCATCGCAGATGCGGTCCTCCCTGACTAGCCTCCTTCCGCTTCCGCTTCCGCTTCCGCTTCCGCTTCCGCTTCCGCTACCCCTTCTTCGCATCTGTGGGCTCGCAGATGCGGTCGAGCCCTCGCACCTACGCCACTGCCCCTTCAGCTCCAGGCCGCTTCTGCGGGCCACTGGCCGTTTCTGCGGTCGCGAACCTGCGCCCCCACATCCGCACCTGCGGACTCAGCCCATAAAACTTAGCTTCGCACCTACGGCCAATTCTTCGCAGGTGCGAACGCACCAGAATCCCTGCTACTTCAGCAATTCTTTCAAGTCCAAACATGTTTTGCACATCGTTCGAATAGCACCCGAGTCCCCCAAGGCCTCGCCCAAATATACCAACAAGTTCGTAAGCATAAAACGGACTCACTCGAACCCTCAGAACGCGTAAAACAACATCAAAACTATGATTCATACCCCAAAATCAAATTTAATCAACTTATGAACTTCAAGTCTTTCCAACTTACTACAAACGCGCCGAATCGTACTTAAACTTCTCGAAATGACACTAAATTTTGCGTGTAAGTCACAAATCACCATACGGAACTAGTCCCAGGCTTGGAATCCCAAACGGGCCTCGATAATACCAAAACCTACTCTAAACCAAACTTAAAGAACTTGAAAGCCTTCAATGCGCCAACTTTCAACATTAAGCACTGAAACGCTCTCGGGTCATCCGAAACCCGATTACGAACACACGCCCAAGTCCAAAATCAATGATGATCTATTTGACCAGCTTCAGGGAGCGAGGGTGTTCTCTAATATTGATTTGTGGTCTGGGTATCACTAGTTGAAGATTCGGGACTCAGATATTCTAAATACGACATTCAGGACCCGCTATGGTCATTATGAGTTCCTCATGATGTCTTTAGGGCTGACCAATGCCCCAGCAAAATTCATGCATCTGATGAACAATGTATTTTAGCCATATCTTGATTCGTTTGTCATAGTATTCATTGATGATATACTGGTGTACTCACGTAGCTGGGAGGAGCATGCCCAGCATTTGAGGATTATACTACAGCGTTTGAGAGAGGAGAAGCTTTATGCCAAGTTCTTCAAGTGTGAGTTTTGGCTTAGTTCGGTGGTGTTCTTGGGGAACGTGGTGTCGAGTGAGGGGATTAAGGTGGATCCAAAGAAGATACAGGCGGTTCATAATTGGCCCAGACCGTCTTCAGCTACTGAGATTTGGAGATTTCTCGGTTTGGCTGGATTTTACTATCGCTTTGTAGCGGGTTTATCGTCCATTGCAGCGCCTTTGACCAGATTGACCCAAAACGGTGCTCCATTCAGGTGGTCAGATGAGTGTGAGGAGAGCTTTCAGAAGCTCAAGACCACCTTGACCACATCTCTAATTCTAGTTTTGCCTTCAGCATCAGGCTCTTATACAATGTATTGTGATGCTTCTCGGATTGGTATTAGGTGTGTCTTGATGCAGGAGTATAGAGTGATTGCTTATGCTTCGCGCCAATTGAATCCCCATTAGAAGAACTACCATGTTCATGATTTGGAGTTAGCAGTCATCGTTCATGCATTGAAGATTTGGAGGCACTATCTCTATGGTATGTCTTGTGAGGTATTTAAGGATCATCGGTGTCTCCAGCACTTGTTCAAACAAAAGGATCTAAATTTGAGACAGCAGAGATGGTTGGAGCTGCAAAAGGACTATGATATTACCATTCTGGATCATCCAGGGAAGGCCAATGTGATGGCCGATGCCTTGAGTAGAAAGGCATGAGTATGGGTAGCCTTGTATTTATTCCTGTTGGTGAGAGACCTCTTGTAGCTGATGTTCAGGACTTGGCCAACCTGTTCGTGAGATTAGATGTTTCGGAGCCGAGTCGGGTTCTATCTTGTATGGTTTCTCAATCTTTCTTATATGATCACATCAGAGAGTGCCAGTATGATGATTCCCATTTACTTGTCCTTAAGGATACGGTTCAGGACGGTGATTCCAAGGAGGTTACTATTGGGGATGATGGGGTGTTGCGGATGCAGTGTCAGATTTGTGTGTCCGATGTGGATGGGCTATGTGATTTAATTCTTGAGGAGACACACAGGTCGTGGTATTTCATTCATCCGTGTGCCGCAAAGATGTAACAGGACTTAAGACAACACTATTGGTGGAGGAGAATGAAGAAAGACATAGTAAGGTTTGTAGCTCGGTGCCTAAATTGTCAGCAGGTGAAGTACGAGCATCAGAGACCGGGCGGATTGCTTCAGAGGCTTGAGATTCCGGAATGGAAATGAAAGTGTATCACCATGGATTTTGTAGTTGGGCTCCCACAGACTTCGAGGAAGTTTGATGCTATTTGGGTGATTGTGGATCGGTTGACCAACTTTGCGCATTACATTCCAGTTGGGACTACTTATTCTTCAGAGCGGTTGGCTGAGATTTACATCCGCGAGATTGTTCGCCTTCACGGTGTGCCAGTGTCCATAATTTTAGATCGGGGCATGTAGTTTACATCGCAATTTTGGAGAGCAGTGTAATGAGAGTTGGGCACACAAGATGAGTTGAGTACAACATTCCACCCTCAGACGGATAGACAGTCCGAGCACACTATTCAAATATTGGAGGATATGTTACACGCTTGTGTCATAGATTTTGTGGGTTCTGGGGATCAGTTTCTGCCGCTTGCAGAGTTTACCTACAACAATAGCTACTAATCAAGCATTCAGATGGCTCCATATGAGGCTTTGTATGGGAGGCGGTGTCGGTCTACGGTGGGTTAGTTTGAGCCGGGTAGGTTAGGCTATTGGGTACTGACTTAGTTCAGGATTCTTTGGAAAATGTTAAGTTGATTCAGGATCGGCTTCGCACGGCATAGTCTAGACAGAAGAGCTACGCCAATCGGAAGGTTCGTGATGTTGCATACATGGTTGGGGAGAAGGTACTGCTTTGCGGTACATTGGTCTGTTTGAGGTGTTTAAGAGGATTGGAGAGGTGGCTTACAAGCTTGCCTTGCAGCCTAGTATGTCGAGTGTTCATCCAGTGTTTCATATTTCCATGCTCCGGAAGTATGTCGGCAATACGTCTCATGTTTTGGATTTCAGCACGGTTCAGTTGGATGGTGATTTGACTTATAATTTCATTTTGGAACAGCAGGTTCGAAAGTTAAGGTCAAAGAACATAGCTTCAGTAAATGTGTTGTGGAGAGTTTAGCTAGTCGAGGAGGCTACTTGGGAGACCGAGCGGGAGATGCGGAGCAGATATCCATACCTATTTAAACTCCAAGTATGATTCTAGACCCGTTCGAGGACGAATGTTTATTTAAGAGGGGGATGATGTAACGATCTGGCCGGTCATTTTGTGTGATGTAGCCTCGTTCCCTCATTTACTGCTTATTCTATGCTCAAGTTTTGATATGTGACTTGCCAAGGTAGTTGGTTTGGTTCCGAGGATGCTTCGGAATGAGTTGGGACACTTAGTCCCAAGGTTAGAAGCTTAAGTGGAAAAGGTTAACCGGATGTTGACTTCCATGTAAATGACTTCGGAATAGAGTTTTGATAGTTCTGATAGCTCTGTAGGGTAATTTTGGACTTAGGAGTGTGTCTGTATAGTGATTTGGAGGTCCGTAGTAGATTTTGTTTTGAATTAGCTTGAATTGGCGAAAGTTGGAAAAATGGAAGTTTAGAGAGTTGAGAGGTTTAATCGAGAACTGACTTTGTGGTTAACATGCTCAGATTTTGGTTTCGGAAGTTGGAATAGGTCTGTTGTGTCATTTATGACTTGTGTACAAAATTTGAGGTCAATCGGAGTTGAATTGATGGGTTTCAGCATCGATTGTAGAAGTTGGAATTTCTTAGTTTTCGTTAGGCTTGAATTGGGGTGCGATTCATGTTTTGGATGTTGTTTGATGTGATTTGAGGCCTCAACTAAGTTCATATCGTGTTTTAGGACTTGTTGGTATATTTGGTTGAGGTCCCGGGGGCCTCGGGTAGATTTCAGATAGTTAACGGATCAAATTTTAAACTTAAGCCAAGGCTGAGTAGTCCTGGACTGGTGTGATCGCACCTGCAAAGGTCTAGTCGCAGGTATGAGGCCGCAGGTGTGTGGATGGAATCGCAGAAGCGAGTTTGGCAGGGCTGCTGATGGGTCGTGGGTGCGAGGGAAATGCCGCATCTACGAGCCCGCAGATGCGTGTTTGGTTCCGCAGAAGCGGAGGGTGAGCTGGAAATGGTAGTTCGCATAAGCGAACCTTGTTGCGCAGGAACGAGCCCGCAGATGCATGATTTGGGCCGCATAATCGATGTAGCTGAGTTTTACATGAGTTCTACAGATGCGGAGATTTGACCGCAGAAGCGGTATCGCAGAAGCGAAGAAAGAGCCGCATGTGCAAAATGCATTGGGCAAAATATAGGTCGAAGGGTTCCGAGGTTTTTATCATTTTCAGACTTTGCAAACTCCGATTAAGGCGCTTTTTGAGAGGGGTTTCAAGTGATTTATTGAGGTAAGCCACTTTTGATCACTTTTATGCAATAATATTGTTTACCCATGGAATTTTCCACCTAGTTTGTGTGTTTTTGAGGTGGAGTTTTGGGAGTTTTGGATTAGGGATTGGAGAGTAAAATTTGTGGAATTGAGTGACGATTTGGTGTCGAAATTTGGTAAATTTGGTATGATTAGACTCGTGATTGGATGGGCTTTCAGATTTTTTAACTTTTATTGGATTCTGAGATGTGGGCCAGGGGGTTGACTTTTGAGTTGACATTTTGACTTTTGATTAAGAACTTAGCATTTTCATATGGAATTGATTCCTATAGCTTGAGTTGATTGTAGCAAATTATTTATGGCTATATTCGAGGCGTTCCGAGGCCGATTCACGAGGCAAAGGCTTGTTGGAGTAGAGATTTGCACTATTTGAGGTAAGTAACACTTCTAAACTTGGTTCTGAGGGTATAAATGCCTGAAATTTCGTTCTATGTGATTGGTGTTGACGTGACGTGCATGCTAGGTGACAGACGTGTGGGAATGCACCGTAGTTATTGTGATTCAGTCGATCCCGTGGAATTGTGTAATTATCTTATCTGAATATTATTACTGTACTCTATTTGTTAGAGCACTTGAGCTGTGATTTATGCTAGAAAGCATGTTTAGGCTATGTAATGGTGCTAATTGAACCCACAGTGGTCGTTCTTTGTTGTTGAGTTATTTGTTAAACTTCAGTTATATACTCAGTCGCATTCATTATTTCATATCATATCTCAGTCTCTGTTAACATACATTGTCACATCATGTATCATCGATTTGGGCTGCTTGGCGTGAGTATTGTAAGCCCCAGAGACTGAAGAGATTGATGACTGAGTGAGGCCAAAGGCCTGTTTGTGAGTGATATTGATGGGATCGGGCTGTACGCCGCAGTGGTTTCTATTGACTCATGATGGGATTGGGTTGCACGACACAACAGGTAATATTGATTCACGATGGGATCAGGTTGCACGCCGCATCAGGTTTTATTAGCGCTTGGGCAGGATCCGCCCCTCCGGAGTCTGCACACCAATAGTGAGCGCAGTTTCTATTGATTCATGATGGGATCAGGCTGCACGCCGCAGCGAGTATCGTACAGTGCTGAGAGATTGAGTGTGATGAGTGAGAATTGAGACAGTATGGTTAAGTACTCTAAGAGTGTGAGTACGCGAGGCTTTCATTGTGTTGCATCACATACGATATGCATATTGGCATGTATATATAGAGATGTCATATTTCTCATATCATTCAGACTTGACATATTTTTATATGTGTTGAGCTTAACTGTTAAACCTGGAAACATGTCTACATTCCTGTACTGGTACCTGCAGATTATGAGTTCTCTTTGAGATATTATTGTTATATTTTCTGTCATTTTCGTACTGCTTAATTCTGTATATGGAGTGTATTGTTCGAGCTCGTCACTGCTGTCAGCCCAAAGGTTAGACTTGTTACTTATTGAGTTGGTTGTACTCACGCTACACTTTGCACTTCGTGTGCAGATCCAGGTATTTTCGGACACGGTGGTTGCTGATTTCTGGAGCTTCTTCAGTCGGAGATTATCGAGGTATCTACCATGACGTCCGCAGACCTTGAACCTCCTCATTTATCTTTTAGTTTTGTTTATATTGTTCTACTTTCCTAGATAGTGTTTTATTTGTCAGACCGTGTTATTTTATAGATGCTCATGTACTCCGTGATACCCGAATTTTTTGGGGAATTATGTATTGAGTTGTGACGTTTTCATTCAATTTTTATGAGATTTTTACTTACCTAAACCTGTTTCAGTATATTTTGAATTTAAGATGTTGGTATCTGTGAGTTGTCGACTTACCTAGTATCATGATAGGTGCCATCACAACACTTGTGATTTGGGGGTCGTGACACAAATCTCATACCAATCAGCCAAAATAATGATAACATGATATGACAACAAATGATAACAGAGACTGGGATATGATGTGCAAATGAATGAATTTGACTGAGTATGTAATTACAATTTAAGCAAATAACTCAACAGCAGAAATGACCTCGATGGGTCCCAAAAGAATAAGTATATAGCCTGAACATGATTTCTAACATGGATCACCGCCCAATTACTCTAACATATAGGAATTTCATGGATAGAAACAAGATAAATAACTACACAGTACAATAGAATCAACCGAGTCATAATTCACACGGTGCACGCACACACGCCCATCACCTAGCATGTGCGTCACCTCAACACCAACACATAACACGTATATTCAGGGATTCATACCCTCAGCACCAAGTTTAGAAGTGTTTCTTACCTCGAACAAGCCGAATCCAATACCGAGCAAACCAAACAGTACACTAAATCCCGTGCGTACCGACCTCTGAACGGTTCAAAACTAGCCAAAAGCAACTCAAGAACATCATAATGCCAAAGAAAATAAACCCAATCGATAAAGGTCGAATCTTTAAACAAAATCCCAAAGTCAACCAAAAAGTCAAACCTGAGCCCGCACTCCGGGACCAGACAAAACTCACAAAATCCGAAAACTCATTCAGTTACGAGTCCAACCATACTAGTTTCACTCAAATCCGATTTTGTATCGATGTTCAAAACTCAAAAATTCACTTTATGAAATTTTAGACAAAACCCCCCAAATTTCTGTTTGAAATTCATAATCTAAATGCCAAAAACGAAGATAGATTCATCAAATATAATCAAAACCGAGTAGAGAACACTTACCCCAATCCATGTGGTGAAAATCGCCTAGAAATTCGTCTTAATCTGAGCTGTATAGCTCCAAATATGTAAAAATGGCCAAAACCCCCGAAAATAGAGTACTTAAAATCACTGGACGAATCAATGAATCACGATCGCGGAAATAACACTGCGATCGCGAAGAAGAAAATGCACTCCCCCCTGAAATACTTTACGCGATCGCATCAAAATCCTCGTGAACGCGATACACAAGGCTGACAGAACTATGCGATCATGGGAACAATGTCGCGAACGCGAAGAAGAAACCAGCATCCTACCCAGCTCAGTCCAATCACTACGAACGCGTAAAAGCAGATGCAAACGCTATGAAGACCAGCCCCCAACTCTTCGCGAACGCGTTGATACTCATGTGAATGCGAATAACAAATAGACAGCAAACCGAAACACCTTTCACGATCGAGGCTTGACCTTCGCGATCGGGAAGAACACCAGAAGCAACAAATAACAGCAGAAAACCAGCAATGCGAAACCATTCGAAATGTTCTAAACTACGTCTGAAACTAACCCGATCCCCTCGGGACCCCATCCGAACATACCAACAAGTCTCATAACATAACACAGACCTATTCAAGGCCTTAAATCATGCATAACAACATCAAAACCACAAATCACACCTCAAATCAAACTTAATGAACTTTTAAACTTTCAACTTTCAAAACTCGCGTCGAACCATATCAAATCAACTCGGAATGAACTCAAATTTTGCACACAAGTCCCAAATGACATAATGAAGCTCTTCCAATTCCCAGAACTACATTCTGAACCCGATATTACCAAAGTCAACTCCCAGTCAAACTTATGAACATTTCAAACCTTCAAATTTTTAACTTTCGCCAATGAATGCCAAAACCTTCTAGAAATATCCAAATACAAATCCGGACATACTCCCAAGTCCAAAATAACCATTCAAACCTAATGAACCCATCAAAACTCTGATCTGAGGTCAAATACTCAAAAGTCAAACTTGGTCAACTCTTCCAACTTAAACCTTCCTAGTTGAGAATCACTCTTCCAAATCAATTCGAATCACCTGAAAACTAAAACCGACAATTCACACAAGTCATAATACATCATAGGAAGTTACTCAAGACTTTAATGGTTAAACGGAACGCAAATGCTCAAAATGACCGGTCGGGTCGTTATAATACCGAGTTCAAAAAGTTATCTTAAGGACATCTAATGCCCTATTCTTGAACTCATGGTAGCCAGATCTCAAGTCAATCTTGGAAAACACCTTGGCACCCAGAAACTGGTAAAATAAGTCATCAATCCTCGGCAAAGGATACTTGTTCTTGATAGTAACTTTGTTCAACTGCTGATAATCTATACACATCCTCATTGTCACATCCTACTTCATCACAAATAACACTGATGCACCCCAAGGAGGGATACTGACAAGCATAAAACACACACTTAAATTCTGCTCGCTAATCAAATATAGTATAGTATATCGTATCCACAGGGGTTGGATTTAAATGGTATTCTCGTAATTTCTAGCTTGATTGATATCCCAGATGATCAACAATTGAGATTTATAATATTTCTAACTATAATTAACTAAGAATCTAAAGCTATTGACTAATGACAAGCGAAGCAAGGAATAAGCAAAGAAGGTTATCAGTGGGAGAAAATAAGGTTTTCATAGGATAGGTGCAAGATAATTATTTGGGATCTAACTCTAGATAATTCACTTCTAATGTTCAAGTGAGTCTCTCGAATTAACTTTGTTATTAGTTCAAACGTTCAGCAAAACTCCTCTCTCGATTAAGTCTTAATCTCACGAGATGAACTAAGTTAAGAACTGTGAAGATATGAAAGAATACGTAGTGGATTGGTCTTTAGGAAAACCTCTTTCGATTATTCTCCTAGCTAGGTTTAATCCATGATTCAACTAGCCTCCTTCGATTACTTAGAAGAATCTATAAACTCAACAAATAATACAATGCAAAGATATCACAAGTTAGGCCTCTCTCGATTACATGAACAAGTGAATATCGATGCAACAATTAAATCATCCAAAACTGCTTCAATACATAAAACTAGAGTTATAATCCACAAACAATCATCAATACACCAAATCCATCAAACCCTAAAGGGAACTACTCCATAAACATGGAGAAATTCATCACAAATATAAGTAAAGTATAGGAAAGCATAAATTTGATCCAAACTTGGGTCTTGGGTGAGGAAGGAATGATAAAAGCCTTGTGCTTGTGTTCTTCCAACTCCTCCTTAGCGTCCTTAGGTCTAAAGTATGTCAAAAGTTCATAAAATAACATTTTTCCATGTATTTATACCAAGTAGGGTCGGACCCAGACGAAATCACCCTTTCCTAGCCGAAATAGGAAAATCACTCTAGGAAAAATTCACAGGCGCGACGCATGGGGCGACGTGCCATGCCACGCGCTAATGGGACTTATCAAGGAGCTCACACTTTTCATCAGGCTGCCAAAACACAATGCTATGATGCACCACGTGCTTCCCCGCATGTCACAATAGTGCAAATTCCTCAGAGTATTGCTTTTTGCTTGATTTTTGATGTCCAGACGTAATACTCGACCCCCGAACACAATTCTGGCTTAATCCCTTGGGCATTTACTCAGACTTTAGAGCTCCAAATAGCTCGAATTAGTTCCACAACATCTACATAGCTCAAAATTATTCCTACAAGGCATAAAACACAAAATAAGGGCAAAACACTACTAATTAAAGCTCAACACAAGTAAAGTGCAGTGAATTAGAGTGCAATAAGCGACTAAAACACACAATTATAGCCTACCATCAACACCCCACACTTAAACCATTGCTCGCCCTCGAGAAATCAAACTACACATCACATAGACACCACCTTTTTAAATAACTCTCCTAACTCATCACACCAAGAATATTTAAAACAACTTAAGCACAATAACGTAATATCCTCGCCTCAAGATTTGACTCAAAGCACCATGCATTTTTCACCACCTGCTCACTTACTCTAACACAGAGGTCAACGACATTACCTTTCCTTCATGAATAAAGTGCCCTCACACAACAATAGAGAGTAGTTTCACACATAATAAAATTTAAGCACAATTAGGAACTCAAAATAGAAATAATTTGCTCACTCTCAAAAACAATATTCATGTGCCACAAAAGACGTACCATAGGCTTGCCCGTAGTGTACTCCTCTACTAACTGAGCTCATTCAGTCAATGATCAAGTATGACTTTATTTGGTTGTAATGTAGGCTGCATGATGGTTAGGATACATTTAGATATAAGAGTGACTACACCTCCCTAAACACTTTAATACATACAATTTACCGTTCAAAACCCCACACTTATGTCAAACCATAACTCCACCTTCACAACAATATACATAAACTCCCTGCTTCTTTAAGCACAAATACATCAAGAATTACCACTACAAGGGGGTGGTTTTTAACAACAATACAACTACTTTTTCTTTTCTTTTCTTTTTTACTTCACGTGGCTCTTACTTTTTCAAAACAATGCACCTTTCTCTTTATTTCATTAGTTCCACTCAAAAGCCAAACCAACACCCCACACTTCAACTTTTACAAAGTTCATAACAACTTCAAGTGCTCGCTGGAGGTAAAAGGCTCAAATAGAAGGTCAATTCAAACAAATGGGTAAGGCTTGTAATATGGTTGCCAAAGAAACAGGATTACCTGCTTAAAGGGGTTAACTAAGATACATAATAATTAGGTGGGTAAAAGCATATAACTGGCTCAACAAAGAAACGCCTATATCACTTCCAAGACAGAATAAACTATTATTCTGCTTCGCAAACACACGGGGAAAGTTCTATACATCAAATACAATGCACATAATAACACAAAACCTCACACACACATGGCACATAACTCACTCAGGATCAGACTATCAAGACACTCTAGTAAAAGCAGTTAAGCCAAGTTAAAATCATACAATTTAAGGTACTTATACAAGAGTCAAAAACTGAGCCTAAGCGTCACAACTAAAGCACTTACTATTCTCAAGGTATAATAAAGTTAAGAGATATTGCCTTCAATTCAAATCACAGCACAAGGTTTCCTACTCCTGAAGAAAAATAAAAACTACTACTAACTACACCTAGTTCAAATAAAACCCTTGGAAAATAACCGCAGCACGAAGAAAAACCAAGGGAGACTTGTTACACTACCTAACAAAATAAATTTGTTTTGTCTTTTTCCTTCGACATTAATCCCTCAAGAAACCTGTCGATGATATCCATCGTCGGGAAAAATCGAAAACTTTACAAATTTTATGTTTTTTCAAATTTTTTGTAACTACTAAAACTAACAAAAAAGAAAACTAATAAACATACATACATACATACAAATATCCCCCACCCCACACTTTAAGTTGTGGCATGTCCCCATGACACACAATTAAAAAGCATAAGGTAAAGGAAACTTCCCTGAACATCTAGTCAGGTTCTGAGTCGAAGTCGGGCTCCATTCCTTGCGCCAGAACTAATGCACACATCCATACAGACAAAGTCTTATCCTCCTTCTTTGGGTACACCCCACACTTATCATTCTCTCTCCCCGTAGCCTTCTCTTTCGAGCCCTTTACTTTCCACTCAACACTTGTAGCTGGTTTGTCTTTTTGTGCCTCCTTTTCTAGGATGAGGGGGACCTCTTTATTTTCCTTCATATTCACCACTATAAAATACATAGGAAATACTAACTTATCCACCCAAACTAACACATCTTCCACTATCCCCTCGGGTATTATAGTCGTTTGGTCTGTCAGCTGCAAAGATATGGGTGCAGACCTTATCTCTCCAATCTCCTTCTCCATTTTCCTGTAGATAGATAAAGGCATTAAATTAATTGAGGCGCCAGAATCACATAAAGACTTATCAAAATTAATAGTTCCTAACGATCAAATTATAGTAAAATTCTCTGGATCTCCACACTTTTGTGGAAACATATTTTGCAATATCGCACTGCAATGCTCTGTGAGCTTCACCACTGAAGTCTCCTCTCTTTTTCTCTTCTTTGTAAGGATATATTTCAAAAATTTGGCATAAGCAGGCATCTATGAGAGCACTTCTGTGAATGGTAAGTTTACATGAACCTATTTTAGCACATCCAAAAATCTCCCAAACTGCTTGTCCATCTTTTCTCTACTTTGCTTTTGGGGGAAAGGTAGAGCAGGCATATGCTTGCTCTCGTCAGATTCCTCCCTTCTCAATTTTTCTTCCTTCTTCTTTTTCTCAGCTACCTTCTCACTTTTGTTCTTCTTATTATCATCATTTTTTAGTTGCTCCACACTTTCTTTTTCAAGTTTCACATCTTTATGGATCGGGGTGGAGTCTTTCAACACTTGCCCACTTCTCAATGTTACAGCATTCTCTATTTCTTTGGGATTTCTTTCTGTATCAGCAGGGAGAATTCCTGGAATCCTCTTAGATAATAGAGTCGTCAGCTGCCCAACCTGTCTTTCCAGGTTTCAAAAACCAGTGCCCAGTTCTTTGATAGCTGCTCCATGTTCCCGTATAGTTGAGCTATGAGTTTCAAGCCTCTCATCAGTTTTTAGAATGAAAGCCTTCATGAGATCATCTATAGCATACTGAATGGGCTGTTGAGGCTGATATTGCTGCCTCTGTTGATTCATAAAGCCAGGAGCTCCTTGTCCCTGGGGTATGGGGTTGTTTTATTGCCATGCATTCATAGTACCCCCAGGTGAACTCAATGAAAGACCCGAGTACCTCTGACTCATTGCATTAAAATTATAATTTCCCACAACATTTACTTCCTCAGTTGAGGCTTGACACTCATGAGTAGGGTGTCTTCTTACACATATATCACATGTTGCGTGAGGATCATTTTGTATTGAGACCAAGGTCAGCTTTCATATTTCATTAGCCATAGCATCAAGTTGTACCTGCACAGATGTATTTGTATCAACTTGGTGAACACCAGTTGATCTTCATCTTTCAGCACTCTCAAAGGGCCACTGATTAGCATCTTCAGATAATTCATCAAGAATTATAACTATCTCCTCTGGAGTCTTCTCATCAAAGTGCCTCCAACTGCATTGCTCAATGTTCTAAATGAGGTCGATGTCAATCCTTCCCAAAAGTCCTGGAGTTGCATCCAGAGTTCAATTCCGCTATGTTGATACTTTCTAACTATCTCCTTAAACCTCTCCCATGCTTCACAAACAGTTTCAGTCTCTTTCTGATAGAAGTTATGGATTTCTCTTCTAATATTTCCCGTCTTAGCTGAGAAGAAATATTTATCAAGGAATTTTCTGGTCATCTCCTCCCAAGTTCTAATCGATCCACTAGGAAAACTTTGAAGCCACTCATTCACATCATCTTTAAGTGAAAAGGGGAATGCCCTTAAGTACACTGCATCTTGTAACACCCCATTGTAATCAAAGGTGTTCATAATCTCCTTGAAATCCATTAGATGTGTGTTTGGATTTTCGTTGGCTTCCCTCTGAAGACACAACAATTCTGAAGGGTTTGAAGCAACCCTTACTTCAATGCAGTTGGAGGTGGTCTAACACTTGATAGTCCTTGATTGTAGACCGGTCTAGCATAATATCCAAGTGTTCTCCCAGGACCGAGAGCTATATTTCCGAACTGGTCTGCAACCAAGGGTTGATTTTGAGAAATTCTTCAACCCATCTCTTCTTCATAGATAATTTGTGCATCTCTAATAGATGCTTCATCAGCATCCCATGCAGCTTTTTCTCATCGTTAGGCAGCCTCTCTTGCAGCCAAATCTACATTATCATCACTGTTTCCAGCCATAGTTTCTTTGGTTGAGGACTGCCCAACATTTCCTAATTTCTCAGTGAAATCTTTTTCCTTCCTCAATTGTCGCAATTTTGTTTCTAACTCTGGCTCGTATGGTAGCACTTCTTTCACAGAAACTCGAGTAATGCACCTGTAACATGCGCAAAGTCAAAGAACACCAAACGTAAAAAGGGAAAAATAAAAAGAAAAAGAAAAAATTCCTAAATTAGCACTACAAACTATTTCAAACATTATTGATTGCCAATCCCCGTTAACGACCCCAAAATTTGACAAGCGCAAAACACATACTTAAATTCTGCTCGTTAATCAAATATAGTATAGTATAATATCGTATCCTGTGTGACAAGAGAGTGCCATCGATACTCAAAGGTAAGTTTTATAAAACGGTGGTACCGGCCATGATGTATGGGGCTGAGTGTTGGTCCGTTAAGAACTCACATATCCAAAAGATGAAAGTAGCAGAAATAAGGATATTGCGGTGGATGTGCGGGCACACTAGGATAGATAAGATTAGGAATGATTATATCCGGGAAAAGGTGCATATGGCTCCCATTAATGACAAGATGCGGGAAGCGAGGCTTAGATGGTTCGGACATGTTCAGAGGAGAAGCCCAGATGCTCCGGTACGGATGTGTGAGCAGCTGGTTATGGATGGCACAAGAAGAGGTAGAGGGCGACCTAAAAAGTATTGGGGAGAGGTGATCAGGCAGGATATGGCGAGGCTCCAGATTTCCGAGGACATGACACTTGATAGGAAGATGTGGAGGTCGAGTATTAGGGTTGTAGGTTAGGAGGTAGTTGAGTCGTGCCTTACTTCATACCATTGTGGGACTAGCCATGTAGGGTTTTTGTCTAATATAGCTATTGGCAATGTTGTGGCTTACTATTTAGCTTTTCAGTGCATGTCCTATTTACTAGCTATCGCTTTTGCTTTGCATCTTTCAACTAGATTTTATGGTGTTCCTATCTTTCTTATGATTGTTGTGGTGATACTAATATTTACTAATATTGTCTCCCTTTGTTTTGCATCTTTCTTCTGGATTTCATGGCGTTCCTATTTATCCTATGATTGTTGTTGTGATACTAATATTGTTTCCTTTTTGTCATTTTGTCTTTTTATTTTTTTTGAGCCGAGGGTCTTTCGAAAACAGCCTCTCTACTCCTTCGGGTAGGGGTAAGGTCTGTGTACACACTACCCTCCCCAGACCACATTAGTGGGATTTTACTGGGTTGTTGTTGTTGTTGTTGTATAATATCATATCCACAGGGATTAGATTTAAACAGTATTCGCGTAGTTTCTAGCTTGATTGTTATCCAAGATGATCAACAGTTGAGATTTATAATATTTCTAACTAAAATTAACTAAGAATCTAAAGCTATTGACTAATGACAATCAAAACAAGGAATAAGTAAAGAAGGTTATCAGTGAGAGAAAATAGGGTTTTGATAGGATAGGTGCAAGATAATTGTTTGGGATCTAACTCTAGATAATTCACTTCTAATGTTCAAGTTAGTCTCTCAAATTCACTTGGTTATTAGTTCAGACGTTCAGCAACAACTCCTCTCTCTATTAAGTCTCAACCTCACGAGATGAACTAAGTTAAGAACTGTGAAGATATGCAAGAATACGTAGTGGATTGTTCTTTAGGAAAAACTCTTTCGATTATTCTCTTAGCTAGGTTTAATCCATGATTCAACTAGTCTCCTTAGATTACTTAGAAGAATCTATGAACTCAACAAATAATACAATGCAAAGATATCACAAGTTAGGCCTCTCTCGATTACATGAACAAGTGAATATAGATGCAACAATTAAATCATCCAAAATTGCTTCAATACGTAAAACTAGATTTATAATCCACAAACAATCATCATTACACCAAATCCATCAAACTCTAAAGGGAACTACTCCATAGACATGGAGAAAATCATCACAAATATAATTAAAGTATAGGAAAGCATAAATTCGATTCCAAATTTGGGTCTTGAGTGAGGAAGGAATGATGAAATCCTGGTCTTTGTGTTCTTCCAACTCCTCCTTAGCGTACTTAGGTCTAAAGTATGTCAAAAGTCAATAAAATAATATTTTTTCATGTATTTATACCAAGCAGGGTCAGGCCCAGACAAAATCACCCTTTTCTAGCCGAAATAGGAAAATCACTCTAGGAAAAATACACAGGCGCGCCGCATGGGGCAACGCGCCATGCCACGCGCTAGTGGGACTTATCAGGTAGCTCACATTTTTCATCAGGCTGCCAAAACACACTGTTGCGGTGCGCCACGTACCGCAACAGTGCAAATTCCTCAGAGTATTTCTTTTTGCTTGATTTTTGATGTCCAGACGTAATCCTCGATCCCCGAACACGATTCTGGCTTAATACCTTGGGCTTTTACTCAGACTTCAAATCTCCAAATAGATCAAATTAGCTCCACAACATCTACATAGATCGAAATCATTCCTACAAGGCATAAAACATACAATAAGTTCAAAACACTACCAACTAAAGCTCAACACAAGTAAAGTGTAGTGAATTAGAGTGCAATAAGCGACTAAAACACGCAATTATAGCCTATCATCAGACACGCAATCTAATGAATCCCTTATCAAGCAAACACTTCAACTGCTCCTTCAATTCTTTCAACTCAACTGGGACCATACAGTTTGTTACGATAGAAATGGGCTGAGTGCCCGGAACCAAGTCAATGCAAAAATCAATATCTTTGTCGTGTGGCATCCTCGATAAATCTGTAGGAAACACCTCTGGGAAGTTGTGCACAACTGATACTGAATTCATGGAAGGAACCTCCACACTAGGATCACAGATATAGGCCAAATATGCCAGATACCCCTTCTCGAACATACACTGAGCCTTCACATATGAAATGACCCTACTAGTAGAATGGCCAGGAGTCCCTCTCCACTCTAATCGAGGCAACCCCGGCATGGCCAATGTCACAGTCTTGGAGTGACAGTCCAAAATGGCATGATAAGGTGACAATCAATCCATGCCTAAGATCACGTCAAAATCCACCATGTCAAGAAGTAGAAGGTCTACCCTAGTATCATAGCTCCTGATAGTGACCTAACAAGCACGATATACCCGGTCTATCATAATAGAATCTCCCACAGGCATAGACACATAAATATGAAAAGGAATAAACTTCTCAAAAAATAGCTGTGAGAACTGATCCCAAGTGAGTGGAGGTGCTACATTTAACTGAGTTGCTGCTACAAATACTAATGGAGTTGGTCAAAGATCAGATGTTATTAAGGCCCAACATGTACCAACTGTTTCTGGTGTTGCAACAGTTCCAGTGACTATTGCACTTGCTAGAGTTTCTAAGGAGTTGAAGGCTGATTCAAATACTGTGTTTGATAGTGATTTACCTGGGGTTAAAAAGGGACCAGGTACATCACAAAAACATGATGAATATGGGCAGCAAGAAGGTAATGAATAGGGGAAAACTGATGTCCTGCTGATAACTGATGGGAAGGAGAATAGAGCTGGGCAGGTACCTCATTCTTCAGGCAAAGTTGGTATAGATCCAGCAAAAAAAACTAAAATTTCTGAGGGGAAAAAGGAGACTGCTAATGAGCGAGGATTTTCATGTAATACTGAGATTGCAGTAGCTATGAATAAGGTTTCGCAAGTGTTGGAGGGGGAAAAACAAACTGCTATAGCTGCTAAAGATAATACTGCATTATTTGATCTAGTTCAAAAGAAAGCAGCATTGGTATCTACTGTTGTGCAAGTTGGGCAGTTTAATTCACCAGGCACAACTGGACATTTTTTTTATACCAAGTCAGTTACACTGGACACGGGAGATACTCAAAAGCCTGATTTCCAAACAATGCAAAAATCAAATGCTCTTCTGAGAGATGAAAGAACTGTTGTTCATATAGATGTTATGGAATGGGAGTATGCAGTTTCTACAGGTCCTAAGGAAGTGATTACTAAGGATTTTCTTTCAAAACTGGAGACTACTTTCTCACAGAAAACAGCAGGTGTGCATGCAACCACTGGGGTTGTGAATCCTACTGTAAATTTGAGTGTTGAGGCATCGAGGTATGCAGCTTCAACAGGCACTAAGTTGGGGAATGCAGAGACTAAACAACTTCAAGGTTCAGCTGGAATTGTCCAGGCAGCAAATGGGGAATTTAAACATACTGTTTCTGTGAAACAAAGTGTGAATCAACATACTCCTACGCAAGCTCATTCATTGGGTACAAGTGCAGGGCAGGTTCTTGATAATATAGTGCATTCAACTAATGCTCCAAGAAAATCAGATACAAAGGGTAACAACTGCACAGGGGTGACTAGATCACCTAGCAAGAAGCAATCTCCAGTCATTCAAAATAAGATTGTACCGTAAACAACAATTGGGATTTCGAATTTTTTCGACACTTTAACAAACGAGCATTCTATAAATGGGTCACACAATGAGGAGCAACAGATTGATGATGAGATAAAATAAATCATGGATACAGAAGGCACTACAGCGAGTGAAAATAAGAAGAAAATTTTAAAGGGCATAGGTTCACGACTTGAGATCGTATCTGTTAACAATCGCACGTGTGAGGCAAGTCAAGAACATGCTGCAGTTACTCCTACAATGCAAATTTCCAATCAGGATCTGGCTAAAATGGTAATGGATGCACATGCAGCTATGATAATGAACACAACTACAAAGATTAATGCACCTCTGGTCACACTGAATACTTCAGTCTTTGAGATACCATCCCAATAGATGGAATCTTTTGGTAAACATGCTGATGATTCTGGACTGCAGCTAATCTCAACGGGTAATAACCAACAGTCAAATGCAGGTATGATCTCACTCTCTCAAGCATCAACAAATGATATAATAGGCTATAAGGAGCAACAAGGAGAGACGAGTGCACTGACAGCTAATAAAAAGATTTGGGATAACCAAGTTGAGGAGGAGGAACACGATTCTGCAGAAATATATTTAGGTACTAACGAATATGCAGCATCATTATTACCTGCCACCCCACGATCAAAGGAAGCATCAGAAAAGGTACAAAAAGAGCAGGTTTCTAACTCAATATCAACTGCACCAAAGAGTAGAGGTTTGAGTCCAAACGCTATTGTATTTGTACCTTCGGGATAGCAACATAAGACAAATAATTCAGCAGATTCAAAGGAGATCTAAATTTCATCCTCGAACATGGCAGCAGCTACTGGAATCAGCACTTCAATAACTGCAACATACAATTTGACACCAACAAATATCATCCACGCTCTTGTTTCACTTGACATGGAAACATTGAGAGGTCTTGATAATCAGAGGAAAGATCAAATAGCATTGTCGAATGAGTACAGACATATTGACGATTTTGGGATGCATATGGGTCAAGATGTTTATGAAGAAGGAGAAGAGGATGCACTACTGGATGCCACCTTCAACATTATAGCTAGGGAGGGAGATCTTTCACCAAGACATGTGCAAAGCGGATCCAACAAATACAAGAAGAAGGCACCAGATAGGCAACATAGTTGGGACGGCAAAGCAACACAAGAGGTTATCATTAGGAAACCTCCAATGAGAAATGCAAAGCAAAAGGCAGTTGTACCTACAACCTCTACAAGGTCAAATAGGTCAAAGAGAAAATGATAAAGTTTGAAGAATTTTTGAAGACGGTGGAAGAGGGAGCCAATGAGCTACAAATTGAATAGTTCACAAGGTTGAAGAAAGAGGGGCAAGACTCAATTTTTAACATTGTTTTACTTTATAACTTTTTAAGTATCATCAATTGTAATATCATCACAGAGTATGTTATAAACTTTGTGATGATCATAGAGTACCTAGTTCTTTCCAGTTCGTTTTTTCTTCATGCTTGTTAGTAGATGAGGTTTATTATGCCTCAATAGGATTTGTAAGGTAAGGTCTAGCACAGTATGTGTGAGCTATATTGCTATGCCTTTGGGAAGATCCAAGCGGCTGTGAGGTCATATGCCCTCGTGAGAATTTTGCCAGCAGCTACACCATGATCCTCTACATGAGGCTGTCATCTTAAGGCAAAAAAAGGCACAGATGAGTGATTATATAGCCAAGGCATAGAGGCAACACTACTATATCTTTTGCCCCCCTTACTTGTACTCTTACGTTGTGGTTTTTCTTTTCTTTTGTTATTAATAAAATAGCTACTAGGCAACCCGCCTAGTAGTATATTTTCCAAAACAAAAAGTGAGTGGAGGTGAACCTACTGGTCTGCCTCAAACATAGCAGTGCCACCATCTCTTGGCGGAACCGTGCATCTGAAACACTGTGAAGTCAACTCCATTGGGCTCCACAATACCCATGTTGCGCAATACCTCATGGCAACGATCTATGAAATCTTGTGGGTCGTCAAAAGGTATGCCACCAAAGCGAACATGAAATAACTTAGTGAACTCGTCCAACCTCTTCAGGCCCTTAGACGACATATCGGTCCTTTCCATGGACTGAGTAGCAATGACAGGCTGAACTACTCCAACTACTGGGGAGGTCTAATATATGGGAGCCATCTACACCCGAGTGTGAGTAGTGGGAGTTTGGGCTCCTCCCCTAGCCTGAGAGACAATGGGGGTCATAGAAAATACTTCGGCCTGTGCCACACTCTCCATAAGTCCGACCAGGTGGACTAAAGTGTACAGAAATATGGGAGACATTATGAACCCCTCGGGAACCTGAGCTGATCTAACTGGTGCAATGTGAACAGGGACCTCCTCCTCCTGCTCAATCTGAGGCTCTTTAATAGGAGTTGCGGTGCGCGCTCTAGGCTGAACTCTACCTCTACCTCGGCCTCGGCCCCGACCCCTACCCCTGGTAGTGGTTGCAACTTGGGGCTCCGGCTCCTGATCCATTATGGATGTTGTAATTGTCCTTGCCATTTGTGTAAGAAAGAGTAGAATAATTCAAATCAATGATAGAATAAAATTGCACTATAGAGAAGGAAAGAAGTGAAATTTTCCTAAATCCCTATAGCCTCTAGAAGATAAGTACAGATGTGTCTGTACCGATCCTCCAGACTCTACTAAGCTTGCTCATGAATCGTGAAACCTAGGTAACTTAGTACTCTGATAGCAGCTTGTCACGATTCCACGGTGGAGATTTCGGGTCATGACAAATAATTATGGTAAAAGTTTGAGGATTGAATATCCGAAAACTTATAAATGTTTCTCAAGTATTGAAGCAAAGAGTGTCTGGTATAAGGTTTTAATTATTTTCAAGGTTATCTTACATTTTATGATGCACAAAACAAATCAGTATAAGCTTGTTCTAGAGAATATTAGACTTTTTGAAATTGCAAAATACGCAAATAATTGTTTTTTGAAAGAAACATAATTGTCAATGAAGAAGACTTACTCTTAGGAAAGAGAACAAATGCTAATTAAACGTTAATACAATAATCTATATTTATATCTATATCTATCTATAACTATCTATATTATACTAGTCTCAAGATATGCTGTCATGACCCAAAACTCACTATAGGCCGTGATGGCGTCCAACGTCGCTGTTAAGCAAGCCAACGGTGAACTACCAACTTGATTACGCATTTTATTACTTTGAAAATCGTGAATTTTATTAGACAAGGAAATCAACACATTAAAATCATGAAAACTTACTGTTTAAATATGAATGATATTGGTTTTCAGGTTATTCTGGATTGATTTAGAAGAATGAATATCATTGTTGAAGCTTTAAGTTGAATAATTGACCAAGTTTGACTTTTTAGCATTTGAGCTCGGATTGGAGTTTTGATGGCTCTGTTAGGTCCGAATGGTGATTTTGGACTTGGGCGTATGCCCGGAATGGTTCTATAAGGATTCGGCACTAATTGGCGAAAGTTGAAAATTTGAAGGGTTGAAAAGTTTATAAGTTTGACCGGAAGTTGACTTTGAGGATATCGAATTCGGATTGTGGTTCCGGGAATTGGAATAGCTTTGTTATGTCATTTGGGACTTGTATGCAAAAATTTGGGTTAATTATGGGTTGATTTTATATGTTTCGGCACAAGTTTTGGAAGTTGAAAGTCCAAAGTTCAGTTAAGTTCGAATTGAGGTGCGATTCATCGTTTCGATGTTGTTATGTGTGATTTGATGCCTCGAGTAAGTCCATGTTATATTATGGGACTTGTTAGTATGTTCGGACGGGGTTTCGAGGGGCTCGGGTGAGTTTCGGATAGGTTTGGCTTGTGTTGCGCTCGTTTTTTATGTTTCGACGTCGTTTCTTCAAGCATAAATGGTACCACATTAAGCAAATGAGATCCAAATTTTGTTTTGATTGAAGCATTAGATCTGTATCGTAATTTTGGAACTATAGCAGCTGGAATCATCATGTTTCGACATTGTATGAGGAATGTATAGTCATTTTACTGAGAAGTGGGTTGCCAGATTTTTCAGATTAATTACGAAATTGCCACTGAATTCGTATTTAAAAATCTGCACTATTTGTAAATATTAAAAACATATCTCCTTCATTATAAGGTCAAATTGAGTGATTCAAAAGTCGAACTTGACTGGAATTTCACAAGGAATCCATTGGAGGCATCAAAAGTAAATTTTGGGATTGTTTGGCATGAGAAACGAGATAGAACAGCTGGACGGAAGCATATAAATCAAGGGTTTGTTTATTTTGTCATATTTTGAGTTGGGGAGCTCGGATTTGGACGATTTTTGAAGTTCTTTTCACCACGTGGATTGGGATAAGTGTTCTCTACTCCTTTTTAAATATATTTCATGAATCTATATTCATTTTTTGGCAATTGGTTGATGATTTCAAAAGTGAAATTTGGGAAGAGGGGGGGGGGGTATCTAAAATTTCATAAAGTGAATTTTTGAGTTTTGAACATCGATTTGGAGTCGGATTTGAGTGAAACTAGTATGGTTGGACTCGTAATTAAATGGGTTATCAGATTTTATAAGTTTCGTCGAGCTCCGAGGCACGGGCCTAGGTTGGACATTTTGGTTGATTTTGGGCTTTTGAGTAAATATTCGACCTTTATCAATTGGAATTGTTTCCTTAGGCTTTATTTAATGTATTTGATTTGCTTTTGGCTAGTTTCGAGCCATTCGGAGGTCGGCACGCACAAGATGACATTTTTGGAACATCGTTTGGCTTGCTCGGTGTTGAATTTGACTTGTTCGAGGTAAGTAACACTTCTGAACTTGGCGGTGAGCGTATGAACCCCGAATATACGTGATATGTGTTTGGTGTTGAGGTGATGCACATGCTAGGTGGCAGGCGTGTGGGCGTACACCGTATGAATTGTGACTTGGTTATTTCTGTGGTACTGTGTAGTCACCTAATCTTATTTGTATCCATGAAATCTTTACGTGCTAGAGTAATTGAGCTGTGATCCATGTTACAAATCATGTCTAGGCTATATGTTTATCCTGTTTGGACCCACTGGGGTCATTTCTGTTGTTGAGCTATCTGTTTATATTGACATTTCATACTCAGTCATACGCATTCATCTACATATCATATCTCAGTCTATGTTACCATTCTTTGATACATCACATCATTTTTTGGGGGCTGATCTTTCATGACATTGCGAGCCCGAGAGACTGGAGAGATTGGTGACTGAATGAGGCTGAGGGCCTGATTGTGAGGATATTAATGGGATCGGGCTGCACATCGCAGCAATTATTATTGATTAATTCCATGGTTGGCCTATTTTAGTGCTTGGGCCAAATGAGCCCCTCCGAAGTCTGTACACACCCCCAGTGAGCGTAGGTACCTACTGAGTGCGAGTGTCGAGCACGAGTGCCAAGTGATTGGGAGGACTGAGTGGCTGTGAGGACTGAGTGACTGTGAGGACTGAGTGACTGGGAAGACTGAGTGAATTGATACTCTGAGAGTATGCATATGGTTTTATCAGTGAGTTGTATCGCAATCGACATGCACACTTGACATACAAGCATAGAGATGAATTTTCCTCATGTTGTACAGTATCACGTCATTCATGACTTCTCATACATATTGACATGTAGACATAGAGATGTATTTTACTCATGCCATTTGAAAATGAAATATTTACTTGTTGAAAGCTTTGGGAAGAATTACAGTTTTTCAAACTTACTCATACTTTTGGTGTTTTCGATGAAAGATTTGGGATTTACTGTTTTACTTGAAAAATATGCCTATTTTTTCATAAATGTGAATGAGTCGAGCATCATATCTTTGAGTTACTTCGTGTACCTTTTTTTGTTATATTGTTATGCACTGTTGCTAGTCATTAGAGTTGGACTTTGACCCTTGCCCCAGCTCGTCACTACTTCCAACATAAGGTTAGGTTTGTTACTTATTGAGTATATGGGGTCGGTTGTATTCATACTACACTTATGCACCTTACGTGCAGATTTGGATGCTAACGTTACTGTGTATGACGAGAGCTAGCATTGAAGACGTACATGCATTCCGGTAACAGCTGCCTCTTGTTCATGGTAACTCTAGACTTATGAAAAATCTGTTTATGTATAATTCGAACATATGATGCATTTATTTTACACTAGCTTTATAAACTCTAAATCTTAGAAGCTCATGATTTGTGATACATGTCCTTGGGAAAAGTATAAGATTCAGATATTTTCTTTTATTTATTTGTCTCATTAAATTTCATTGGAATTGGTGTATTGTCAACTGGCTTACCTAGCGGGTTGGGTTAGGTGTCATCACGACTAGTTAGAGTTTGGGTCATGACACAAGTGCATGAGTATTAACTAAGGAGTACGATAATAATACAACATCTGTCCATAATGTAAATAAGACAGGATAGAGTAAATAGTACGATGGAGACTCAGCGGGCTGCGATACGTAGCCTGAAATGTAGCTCACCATAAAGTCTCCTCAGTAGCTGCACCTACGCACCAAGATAACCATCAATTGAACTTGTCAGATCCTACAGATTTAGTGCAGAAGTGTAGCCTAACCCCGGAGAAGTAGTGACATGGGGTCGACATCGATACTTACTAGAGGTCCAATAAAGCAATATAATAAATCATAAGCAGTTATGAAGCACACGGTAATATGGGGGTAAATCTGTAAGTTAGATAATCTTCCAAAACTTTCTTTTAAAGGTATGAACTTCTCAGTCTTATATTCTATCTCAACATCTCAGATTTATCAAGTGGCAGTATCAAACGGATAAGAAATACCATATAAAATGCTAGGCATCAGAGGAAGGATAACCTCATGAATATTCGGACTGTCAGCAAAATAACACACGATTATGCCGAGGTCATTCGGCACGATCCAGAATAATGTGTACATTGCCGAGGGTCGAGCGGCACGAACCATAGATGCATCTATTATACTGCCGAGGCGTTCGGCCCGCTCCACAAGAAAGGAAGAAAATTATCGAATTATGAGACACATGCTTACAATACAGTACATGACCACAAAGTTAATATAACCTTTACCGTTTCTCAAATAACTTGCCAACTCCGCTCGAAAAGTCAATAAAGTCAACCCTCGGGCCCACGTGCCCGGATTCTTAAAATATTCGAAGATAAACTTTACCCATGACGCCACGAACTCAAATATATTATTTATTCAAAATTCCATGTCCAATTTTGTGGTCAAAATTCAAAAATATTAATTTCTAGGTTTTCTATCAAAATCCCACAAATTCTACTAATTTCCATGTTTAAATCCATATATAAACCATGTATTTAACTCATAATATGCGGGAATTACTTACCTTGACATGGATGACGAAAATCTTCCCTCCAAGAGCTCCAAAAATATCCCAACCAAATAAAAATGTGAGAGAAATGGGCTAAGTCTCGGAATAAAAGCAGCCCACTGCCCAGCGACTTTTGCACCAACGAACCTAGGCGCGGTTGTGCACCTGCGGACAAATCGCAGGTGAGGTTCTCCCTAAGCCCAGGCAAATCCACTTCTGTGGACCAAATTCCGCTCCTGTGTGACCACTTCTGCGATCCAACCTTTGCTCTTGCGTGCTTGCACATGCGAAACTCTTCTGCTTTTGCGACTCCACCCTTGCCCAGCTCCTCTCCGCTTCTGCGATCACTTCTCCGCATCTGCAACTTCACATTTGCGGAATTTCCTTGCACCTGCGCCCCCAGGTCCCTTCAACCAAAATTGCACCTTCAATGGCCCCTACGCACCTGCGTGACCGCACATGCGACCACTTCCCACGCAGGTACGATTGCACCAGATCTCAACTGCCTCAACACTTCTTCCAAGTCCAAACTTGATCCGTTTTCAATCCGATTCGCACCCGGGGCCCCCGGGACTCCATCCAGCCATACCAACGCATCCCAAAATATGACACGAACTTAGTTAAAATCTCAAATTATGCCAACAGCATTAAAACTACGAATCGACGATCGAAACCCTTCTTTAATCTTTCAAACATTCAAACTTTATCGAACGTATCCGAATTATGCTTAAACATCCCGAAATGATGCCAAATTTTGCGTGCAAGTCACAAATCACGATACAAACCTATTCCAAGGCTCGAAACTTCAAACAGACATTGATAACACCAAAATTCATTCTAAATCAAACTCAAGAAATTCTTAAACTTTCAAAATGCCAACCTTCCATAATAGACACTGAAATGCTCCCGGACCACCCAACACTCAACCCGAACATACGCCCAAGTCCGAAATTATCATACGAACCTATTGGAAGCTTCAAATCCCGATTCCGAGGTCGTTTACTCAAAAGTCAAACCTTAGTCAACTCTTCTAACTTAAAGCTTCCGAATTTAGTATTTTCCTTCCGAAACCACTCCGAACTTCCCAAAATTCAATTCCGGCCACGCATATAAGTCGTAAAATGTGAAGTGAAGCAACTCGAGGTCTCAAACTACCGAACGACATGCTAGAGCTCAAAACAACCGGTCGGGTCGTTACATTCTCCACCACTTAAACATGCGTTTGTCCTCGAACGTGCTAAGAACTGCTCCGGAGTTGTCCCAAAATCACTGTTCAACACCTTGTGCATCTACGTGTGCCACCACAACCCAGTTGAGTATATTAGCTCGAGCCAGACTAAAGATCCTCCTTTTTATTTAGTCAATAAGCCTTAGAACCAAATTTCGACCTCTGAGTTTCTCTACAAGACCCGATTCTAACATACGGGCACCGTATCAATCTCCACAAACCCACATATGATCATGCACCCATGCTGACATCACATAACGCACCACATACTCATTTTCCCAAGTTAACCTCCTCCAGCTCAACAGTTGCAAATTCACGAACCTGACGCCCGTAGTATACCTCATAACATATATAAAACCGGTTTCAATCCTCACAATACTGCAACGATGAAAGAGATGCGCAGGAACTCATAACCACCCATCAAATCAATAACTCACGGAGTTTCTCCGCTCGACAAGAACTGTTACCTTATTCTGAACCGAATAGTGACATTTTCTCTTTAATACACCTTGCATAAATCTGATTGCACCGATTTTAGGTCCAATAACCTTGTCTCACCCAGTACAAGCGGCTCGGGCAATAAGCTACCTCGAACACCGACCAATATCTCATATGAAGCCATCAATGCGCCAACAAGCTACAACTGGAATATGACACATAAGGAAGAACAAACTCTGTAAAGGAACTACCCAGCCGCGTAATAAATAACACAGCCGAAAAGATGCTATAAACCTTTCTTAGAGAATGAGAAACAAAATATACAAGAATGGATATAGGGAACCGTACTCAACATCTCACTGTTACGGCATGCAATCTGATCCAGTTATGATATTGTTGCGACCTGCAACCTGATCCAAACATGACTGTTGCGGTGTGCAACCCGATCCACACAACATACCTGTGGCGGCGTGCCACCCGATCTAAATAACGTATCTGTGGCGGCATGCCACCCGATCCAAACATAACAATTAGTAAGGAAACACCCAACAAGCCGTAATGCTTATACTTATGAAATACCTGAATATCGACCATAAGCACGCCAAGTTCATAATACAATACATAGGGCGACGGATAGCGTCATACGCTACAAAACCCAAGCACGACTAAGGCGCAATAGATGACATGTATCTCGAGAATCATCTTGCTTATATAACACCACAAGCTATAGGGGATCACAACACATGTGCGAATAATCAAGTCGTCTCATAACCCACATGGCATAATAGAGTATTACATGGAATAGCTAACTACGGGAATAACATCCAATGCTCGAAAACTCCTCCTTAAACAATGCTATGCCGAATGAACACATCCGACCTGATATAGAGCACACATTCACATTAGACCCACCAACAGACCCCAAGCTGATTTCGATCATCCCATACTGGGCCAACAACCCTTCAAGGATCCACAATGGCCCTATTCATGACACATAAGGACAACCGTCAAGTCCGGAACAAACTCACACAGTCCACAACCAAAGGAATAGAGCGCCTCCCGATCATAACCTCTCCCATTGGCGAGAGTACCAAAATCTACATACCTGATTTAAATCTCTAACAATCGAATGACTAACACGTCACATTTATACGATCATCTCATGGGATATACCCCCACAACATTCCACACCATGTAGTAAAATCTGAACATCAATGGCCATCGACCATGGTACATCTATAGTGCTAGTCAAGTAGCCGCATTTCAATACCCAACACTTCTTTCCCAACCAGACCATCCTCAGACTGCCCGAAAATAATGCCAGCATACTCTGAACATCTTAAATCTTCACCCGCTCCTTCGAGCTCGTGACATTCTTATCAACACCAAAACTCGACTTTGGTCTTCAATCTCTAAATTTCCATACCGCCTGCTGCACTTACCATGCCGGTACACGAGAGTACCAGAATTTCATCATAACTCCTTAACCACCAAAAGAATAAATACTTCATCACCTAGAAACTTTTCACTTAACTCATTTTTGAAGAACTATTGCAACACGCGACTGAATTCTCAAAACCGTAGAAAATACAAACCTTATATCGTGGTCTAAACCGCCAAAACTCTTCCGGAAATCCATTTACACAACAAGGCCATTTGAATCAAATACCTCCCAAATCAGTCAAATTATGGTGGATGTCAAGCCCGCAGGTACAACTACAAACCACCTGTATAACTTAACACGCCGAAGGAACTGACCATTGCCACAATCATGTTGATTCAACCATTACTAACCGACCTAACTTCCTTCAATTTACTCTTGACTTGCCTTAGAAATAATAATAACTCCATTCAAGAACATAACGAAACTCAACAATACTCCTCTCGAGTGACCCAATCCACGAGACCACATCGTCTCAATACCCATGAACCATCTCATAGCTCCTCATGCGCATAATAGCATCTCCAACTGGTACACCCATTCTGAAAGATCCTCTACGAATCCGAAGTTTTTCTCTCCCATTTCTACAATACTGCACCGCAGACCCGATGATAACATAGAACACTCCAAGTCCCTTTCATAACCCACTGCAAAAACTCGATCCTTAACCACACAACGGACCTAAAATCCTTAGGCACTACACTTAGTTCTTGAACCCACTATAACCGTTGTTGAGAGTCACCCACTTTGACCCAGTCCCGAATATAATCAAACTCAAATACGTTGTTAGCACATGAACACTCCCAAAGAAGCTATTAGTAATCTGAAATTAGAATATCATATGGATATTGCTTTTGTCTTAATAACCATGTATAATATAATTCGCCATGGTTAGATATGTAGAGATAAATAAAAATAGACAATTAGGTTATTCAGTTAGGTATTAGTTATAATTGCCGAAAAAGATATAGTGATGCTTAAAATATTAATAATTTGTAGTAAATTCTTTGGGTGTCCTAAAACTAAAGATATGGTACCGAAATTCTAGAAAAATATTTATATAAGGTAAAACTTTTAATAAATTGTAAATTCTTAAATATTAGGATTTTTTTAACATATTAATAATTTAATAAATAAAATTTTAGTTGATCTCAAAGTCCTAAATATTAGAAATATAACTTCAATTGCAATTATGTCCAATGTGATGAACTATCTATATATATATATATATATATATATATATATATATATATATATATATATATATATATATAAAAGTACGAAGGAACTTATCGAAATGCCATTCGTCTTTTTTGCCCTTTAAAAAATCGATTTTACATTATAAAAAATAGTAATTTAATTATTCTAATATTTACGATTTTAAAATCAACTAAAATCTTGCATATTAAATAATTACCTTTTTTGGAACTATTATGTAGGAAAACTGAATATTTTGAACTTAAATATCAATTAAAATTTTACCTTATAGAGCTATTAGATAAATATAGTAATTAAGTAATATATAAAAGCCTAACCTAGAAACTTCCGTTAACCTATACTTTCTTTATGGTGTGAAATTGAACGGTAAATAAAGAGTTGAAATAAAAAAAATTAAATTGATATTGATTTTGTTTATTATAGGTCCTGTATAATTTTTTTTCCTTTAGTTTTTGGAGTATCTTTACCATGAATCCATCATAACTAAGAATAAGTTGATCAAAAGTTCTATGAAAAGACTTTTTTGTGGAGTAAGTACGTAATAAATAATAGTAATTGACATTGAGTGTATTAAAAATAAAAGTATTTTCATCTATTACTCATTATAAATATATTATCTATTACTCTTAATCTACTAGAGAAGGCACGGGCCCAGTATAGGCTAACTATTCCATAAGTGTTTTGAGGTACTACTTTAATAATTCAATTTAAACTACTAACTTGTCTTTCTGTTCATAATGTGCAACATAGACATCATTCAAATTGAAATCAAAACAGGAAACAAAAGAACCTTCCAGTATAACATGTGCAGAACATGCATCTTCTGCACATACGCAATTAGGTCATAAGAATTAGTTCCGATCGAGTTGTGTTCTACAAAAGAATTGCCAAATATCAAACATACACTACAGGACATGCAAACGAGTTGGACCTTGAATTACAACATTGTGGCCATGGCCGATTGTTTGGTACCAAAAAAGTTAACATGGAAGACTCTCCATATCTTCAAGCACATCGATGTGTAAGATCAATTGGTATAATGGGAAGGAGTATCTTGGTTGTAGAATGGAGTCTTGTAATTGATTGATTTAGAAACATCCAAGTCTTGTAATTGCAGGGTTGAGCAACATCCGCCATCTCCGATCCACTCCTGGTTGCGCTAAAGTGGCTAACTGTACAACACGTTTAGGAATAACACACCACAACCAGTTTCTCTATCCTGGAGAGAGAAAGAAACCACGGTAGAATATGTACCCTTAAACATTGCAAGGAACTTGTTAATTATTCTATATGTGGACTATGGTTGTCACATTATATGAGATAGCGGTCATCGAGGATAAAGTTACTCACCTACTGAAAACGTAAATGCAAGTAGTAATATATTCCTCTATGTATTCGTACAAATAATCTCTTCTAACTATTTTAACCTTGTCATATATTGTTGATAACCTCATAATATTAAGGTCATAACCACACTCTATCTTAATAAACGACCACCTTTATAGTCATCAAAAAGCAGTTGAGGAAAAGCTGTATATCACCCTTAAGAAAAGGTAATAACATCAATCTCACAGTAAGAATTATGTTAAAAAAGATTATAGAACATTATCATCATCAATATAGTAATTCAAATGAATGCAGGAAAGATAGTAACACTTAAAACAAAACTATAAACAATTGTTAACTTAAAAATGTTGCTTCATGTTATTTCAAAGAGATAATCAACTCTTGAATAGACATTAGTTAAAGTAGACAACTAAAACATAACAGGCACCAATATTATGGATTGGCAAAGGCAGCGAGGAGCTTCAGTATTAGCAAGCCCTGAAAGTAAATAGTGATATTTTCAAATTACTCTAAGAAGCTAACTATCACACAAGGAAAAGAATGAGCAGAAAAAACATGAAAGATTTAATGAGTCAATGTCAAATTGGACAGGTTTTCGCTACATCTTTGATGAGTTTGTGACTCCAAGTTCTCTTTCTTGAATCAGTTACTCTTGCTCTCACTTTTAGCAAATATTGAAACTCAATGACATCGCTTCCAGGACCCCAACTTTGACTCTTAAGAAGAGGTATAAAGGAACATGAAGAGTCTTGAGAAAGGACAAATGAACATGACACAAGGACAAACGAACATGACACCCTTGATTTTTGCATCAAAATCCGCACCCAATACATCCACAACTCAAAGGTATCCACCCCAAGTACCAAGATAAAATAGAATCACATACAGTGACATCAAGTCCTTACAGTCAGATTCGCATCAATGGCTAAGATTGCCACACCAATTAGGTATTTAGCTTTTTTTTTTCTTCACCAGATACATTTTTGTATTGTTCTTTATAGCCCGTTTGGCCAAAAAATCAGCTTATTTTGATAAGTGCTTTTTCTCAAAAGTGCTTTTTCAAAAGTACTTTTGATGAGAATCAGTTTGTGTTTGGCTAATTAATTTAAAACGTACTTCTAAGCAGCAATTAGTGTTTGACCAAGCTTTTAAAAAATGATTCTAAGTGTATTTTTCTCAAAAGTGCTTCTCAAAAAAGTGCTTTTGGGAAGAAGCTACTTTTTTCTGCGTCTCCAAAACTGCTTCTACTTCTCCTCGAAAGCACTTTTTTTTCTCCTAAAAGCTTGGCCAAACACTTCAAATTTAGAAAAATAATACTTTTTTTGAAGAAAAAAAATATTTTTGAACTTGGAGAAGCTTGGCCAAACATGCTATTAGACTTGTAAGTGTTCACGGATAGTTCTGCTGCATCTTCAAGTAATACAGGTGAAATTGGAGTTATGAGTTCCTTGTTGGTTGTAAAGATATTGAAACATATATTATATCCTGAAAAGTAGGTAGATTCATTTCATCAACATTTTATGCGATGAGATGCACATATATATTGAGGATTTAGATATCATTAAATACTAAATGGTTTACTTTATTTGAGTGAAGCTGCATTCTCTCTGATCTTTAAATAGTGTAGGACATATCACCATATAGATCATGAAATGCATAAAAAACTTTGTGAATGGATGAAGACTAATGTAGTGAAAACTTAAAGCCCTCTCCAATCTATATTTTTCACTCAAAAACATCATGATTCAGGATTCGAAGTAGAGCGTTGTAAATATCCTTTATTTTGAGTAATCAAGTGCACCAATACCTTATCCTTTAAAAAAAAAAAAACAGTTTCAACTAGTAGTTAACTCTCTTTTTATATACCTGAATAAACTGCTTGACATAAGTCTCAGGCCTTGCACTATTCCTTTCTCTAATTAGTTTGGTATATCATAACAACTCTGGGACGGTTTTAAACCACTACACAATGTCATAATCATAATTGAAAAAGTTCTAGAAAAATAAAATATCAGAAGTGGAACTAATGTCAGACCACCTTTTTTAAGCATTAACATCACTTGTCTTAACTCCTCATCAGAAAAGAGATTTCACTCAATAGCACATATGAAATACGGAAAAATTAAAGCATATAACAAGTTGTCTCCTTCTCCTCTAGTACACTTGTTTTCATGCCTATCCTTTTATCCCCAAGAGTTATGATCTCCATGCTGCAAGACACTAAAACTTAAGACACCATCCTAAGAACGTAGCTCCAATTTTCTAAACGATTATTTGATTTCTATATGTAAAAAAAACCAGAAGAACTAAAACAAATATGGTTATAACCATTGAAAAATATGTACTCAAGTTTATTTAGTATGAAAACTAATTAATGTAAGAGAATATTATCGTTTTGCTTAAATTCTATCAGAGAATGTCAACTATAGATGCAAAAGTACCTGGCATCCAATTTCTTTACGCTATTCTATATGAAAACTCATGAATTTAAGAGGTGATTGTTCATTAAATTCTATCAGAGAACATCAACTGTTGATGCCAAAAGAATTCAGCATATTGCATACGACATCTTAGTTCCTCATTGACCTTTGTTTTATTACTTTTTTCGAAAGATAATACAAATATTTTTCACAGAAACTATATTGAACATGAAAATGTGCATATAACATGTTTAGGGGCGGAAATGTAATGTAAGTAATTTTCCGCGAGAAAGCAGTAAAGACCAAACAATCACAATAGCTAGCAATTTTTTTTTTATCGAAACACAAGACATGATTTCTTTTACAGTTGTGATTATAATAGTGTAATATCAGTAGAGATGAATTTAAACAGTGAAATTTTTTCTTCTCGAAGTTCATCAACTACATATCTTCTATGATGTCCAATTTCAAATGCAGTGACCTAAAAAGTTTCATTTACCGGTAAAATCATTAATGTTTTATCAGGCATTTCATCAAACATCTTAGAGTCATCTGTATCATGTCAAGTAATTAAGAAAGAAAAAGATTAGATAACTGGAAATTTAAAGCAATAATAAAATAAAATTAGACATTAGGACAGAAACTATCACTAACTATAACATTTACACATACAGAACACCATGAAAGTATGCCTACCGATACTGAAGTGTGCTTACTCGTATTGTCAAGACTTAATCTTCTAGCGACAAATTTGATGCTTCAAAGCACTGAAGGAGAAAGAGAATCGTAATTTCAGAAATGAATAAACATTAAAAGATATGCATGTGCCGGTTAGATAAAATTATTGACATATGTAAATCTAGCAAAAATCTACCATCAAATAAGTGCAATAAAAGCAAATGATTAATTAGACAAAAAACTTGCCAGAACTTCGAACCGAAACGATAAAAAATAAGCCAAAAGGGAGAATCTTTGAAGAAATACACAAAATAGAAAAGCTTTGAGAGAAATTTAGTGAAGACCACAAAGATGCAGAAGGAATTCGAAGAAAATTGAAAATAGGTAAGAAGGTTCAAGAGAGATGAGCAAGCAGCATAACTGTGTAAAAAAAGTGGGTGAATCTTTCTGAGTGGAATATACGTGTGATTGAGAGGTGTCTCTTTCTGACTGAGTGGAGTAAAATTCACAATATATGTGCAGTGTTCGTCCATCTTACTCACTTATATATAGTAGACTAGATGGTCTGTACCCGTGCACAGCCACATGCCTAACAACACTGCAGAAAATAGGTTCCACGCTAAGAAAGATAATTTCATACTTGTTTAGTAGGATTACTCCCAAAAAAAAATACTGTCGACTAAATATTATACTCCCAAGTTTCAATTTATGTGAACTTATTTCCTTTTTAATTCGTGCTAAAAAGAATGATCACTTTCCCTGTTTGAAAATAATTTACCTTTATGCAATGATTTGTAGCCACACAAAATATATGTGCTTCATTTTACACCACAAATTCAAAAGTCTTATTTCTTTTCTTAAACTCCGTACCCAATCAAATAGGTTCACATAAATTGAAACGGAGAGAGTAACAAAATATGCAATATTCATTTGTTCAAGACACACTAGACCTATTGAAATGCCACCATCAAAGGCATATTCTAAATCAGCTGAATTATGTATCTTCTTATATGTAATTTATAGCTAGCTAAGTTGCTCGGACACGGGTGTAGGTGTCCAATATAGGTGCGGATCTAGAGGTCTGATCCTTCGAGATGTAAATTCTAAGATTCGTGGATACGGATCCTAGTACGGATACGGGTGCAAGGATCCGGCTAAAAATAATTCAAAAAATAAAAATATAAAAAATATTTATAAATTATGATAAATTTTGGAGAATACTTATGTATAGCTTGTAAAAGTGTGAATTTCGTTTTTATTCTCAAGTTGTAGATAATAAAAGGATTGATTTCCTTGATAAGGTATGCTATTTTAATTCAAATTTATCCTAATTTTGGTTTTGATTTCGGGAATTAAATTGTATATCGTCTCAAATTTTTTCATCTGTCGTGGTCAAAGTATCTAAAATCATTTGACCAGATCCGGTACGGATCCCATACCCACACACATACTAGTGTCGTGTCGACACGGGCACGGCACCTAAACTGCCATGTCGGAGCAACTTAGATAGCTAGGCAGTGAAATAATATTTTACAGCCTTGGAAGACCTATTTAGGCATATGAACCTTAAACCTATTTCAATGGAGAAGACTATCGTCATTGTTTTTGGTATTTGTGTAAAACTGAAAAGTGATAATCACTAAATTTAAAATTTAAAATTTGCAATAGAAGCAAAGATAAATATATTCACTATCAATATCACAACCATACTCACATATACCGTGACTTAGGAGAGATCAAGTAGTGGTGTTTCTATTTCTATCATCTGGCCCTACTCTACGAATGGGGATAATTGCTTTCTATGTTGAATGAAGACTTCAAGGTTACACTAGAAATTTCTAGGTAGATTCAATCTTCTGCAAAAACTACTTCAATTGCTTTATTTCTATTACATAAACAGTGAGTTATCATATTTGAATCGAATAATTTATAGTAAAAAGATCAAAATGTTAATAATAAATAGGCTAAGCATACTTACAAGCAACGACCACTCTCATCATGACCAGTTAGAAGATGAGATACACCAAAAAGGTTTGAAATGCATAAAGCAGATGAAGGAACATTCAAAATAGAAATTTTGAGTTGTATTTAAACACATGTTAAAGGATAAAATCGAGATAAGCATATTGCCAACGACAAGCCTATCCCTTTTGTTTTTCCAAAAAAAGCTTACTAATCTTGTTGTTTCATTTCCTTGGATCTCTTTCATTATTCGTTGTATTATTTGCCTACACTGTCTTATTACATTGTTGTTGCTATTGTTTCTCTATTGCTCTATTTTTTTTACGTTCTTGAGTCGAGGGTCTTTCGGAAACAGCCTATCTACCTTCATAGATAGGGGTAAGGTCTGCGTACACACCACCCTCCCCAAACCCCACTTGGGAATTCCACTGGAATTGTTGTTGTTGTTGAAAGCTTACTAATGACAAACTATGTGAATGCCTGGGTTAAAGATGCTGCAAACTGATGTCTCTTGATATGTCCATATTATTGTCCTTAGTGGTGCTTCAGGGAGAGTTCTTAATTTAAATTTTACTGCTTTTGAGGCTAGTGGAAAATTTTTCACATGCTGTGCAAGAGTTTTAAAAATGATAATTATCACTTATCAAATGCCATCAGTTCTTGTTTGATCCTTAACTATATGAAATGAAGTGTGTGTATATACCGAAAACTAATTAGGGAAAAAAGATTTGATATTTTGGATCAATTCAAAATACCATAATATGTTGAGGTTTTATTTTTAAGATGTAATATTCTTAAAATGAGGGTGAATGGGAAATGGAGGGAAAATAAAATTTTGAGTAAAATTTTAAATTTCCCCCATTCGGATTCGGATTCGGATTCGGATTCGGATTCGGATTCGGATTCGGATTTGGATTTGGATTTGGATTTGGATTTGGATTTGGTCAAATGATCGATTGATTGATTAATTTTTTGGACCAAATTTATTAACAACGGATATTTTTCAATCCGTGTATTGATAATTTGGCAGCCGGATAATGATCTTCCCACCATGAAGTGATTGCTCCACAAATATGAAGTGTTTGCTCCACAAATATGTAATGCTTGATCCACCATGAAGGGTGGACGTTTGGTCTTGCACTCCTTCTTGGCTGCTATATATATATGAGCAGCAAATGTTGAAGAAATACTCAACTCAACATACAATTCGCTCAACAAATTGGCTATACATTGCACTCCTTCCTCTCAGAACTTCCATACGTTTTTCTGAGTATATACTCCTTCGTTCTGCATTGTTTTTTAACTTCAAACAAAGCAACTGTAAGTGTGATTTGCTACCGAACTTTGTGTTCGCCGAAACACTGGGGTTTGAAGTACCGCTACACCAGTGTGTTATTCGTTCTATCCTGGGAGAAAATAATCCATTACCTTGGGTACTAGGAGGGGATTAAATTCCTTAAGGAAACACTGTGAATTCAGTGGGCTCGAATTTATTATTATTGTTTCATTACGTTAACTTATATTTTGCAGAATTAATATTTACAAATACAGCAATATTGACCGGGAATAACAATCTTAAGGAATTTAATATTTATTTCTGTACTTGTGTTATTCTTATTATTCTGCAAACTAAAACCTTTGTGGTTTGTGTACTCCCGTTTTGGAGAGTTAAGCCTTCGTGGCGTTTTGTTGGATATTAAAATCTACGTGATTTTTACTCCAGTTTGAAAACGTGTATTAAACGTTTGTTTGTGTCATTCTTTTACAGAAAAGATGATGACTGAAAACGAAAACCAAGCTGTTCCGATGGCGACTGCCAACGCAACGACAAGCCGAACACCGGCGTTGGCACCGGCAGAAAAACCCGGAAAATTTTCCGGGATTGATTTCAAACGCTGGCAGCAGAAGATGTTCTTCTACTTAACTACGTTATGTCTACAGAAGTTCATCAAGGAAGATGTTCCTGATCTGCCGGATAAAACTCCAGATAATGAACGCTTTCTCGTGATTGAAGCGTGGAAGCATTCTGATTTTTTATGCAAGAATTATATTCTTAGCGGACTGGATGATAATCTGTATAATGTATACAGTAGCATGGAGACATCCAAAGAATTGTGGAATGCGCTTGAAAAGAAATATAAGACTGAAGATGCCGGGATGAAGAAATTCGTTGCCGCAAAATTTCTGGACTACAAAATGATAGATAGCAAGTCTGTTATTACTCAAGTCCAGGAATTGCAAGTGATTATTCATGATCTACTTGCTGAAGGTCTTGTAATCAACGAAGCATTCCAAGTAGCAGCAATGATTGAGAAGTTGCCTCCGTTGTGGAAGGACTTCAAAAATTATTTGAAACACAAACGAAAGGAAATGTCCCTTGAAGATCTCATTGTTCGGTTGAGAATCGAAGAGGACAATAAAGCTGCTGAAAGGAGAGGCCGTGGAAATTCAACAATAATGGGAGCAAATATTGTTGAAGCTAACAAAAAGAGGAAGAAGGCTTCTGGTCCGAAATACAACCCAAGCAAGAAGCGGTTCAGTGGAAACTGCTACAACTGTGGGAAAACCGGACACAAATCTACGGAGTGTCGTGCTCCGAAGAAAGACAAGAAAAGGGGTCAAGCAAACATGGTAGTAAACCATGATGATGTTGATAACTTATGTGCCATGCTCTCTGAATGTAACTTGGTAGGAAATCCTAAACTGTGGTGGTTTGATTCAGGAGCCACTCGCCATATTTGTGCAGTTAGAGAGGCTTTTGCTACCTATGCTCTTGCTGAACCCGGAGAGACAGTTTATATGGGAAATGCTTCAACAGCAAAAGTTGAAGGATATGGGAAGGTATTTCTAAAAATGACTTCTGGCAAGGTCATGACTTTGAATAATGTCCTTCATGTTCCCGAAATGAGAAAGAATTTAGTCTCTACTGGACTTCTTGTTAAGCACGGTTTTAAGTGCGTTTTTGTATCCAACAAGGTTGTAATTAGTAAGAATGGAATATTTGTGGGAAAAGGTTACCTCACCGAGGGCCTTTTCAATCTAAATGTAATGGTTGTTGAAAATAATAATAATATTTCAGCTTCTTCTTACTTACTTGAGTCAAATGATTTATGGCATGTACGTTTGGGTCATGTCAATTATAAAACCTTGCGGAAAATGATTAACTTGGAAGTACTGCCCAAGTTTGAATGCGAAAAATCAAAATGTCAAACATGTGTGGAATCTAAGTATGTTAAACATCCTTATAAGTCAGTTGAAAGGAATTCAAATCCTTTAGACTTAATTCACACAGATATTTGTGACATGAAGTCAATACCATCTCGCGGTGGAAAGAAGTATTTCATAACTTTTATTGACGATGGTACTCGATATTGCTATGTTTACTTACTGAATAGTAAAGATGAAGCAATAGACGCATTCAGGCAATACAAAAATGAAGTTGAAACGCAACTTAACAAGAAAGTAAAAATGATAAGAAGTGATAGGGGTGGTGAATATGAATCTCCTTTTGAAGAAATATGTTTAGAATATGGAATTATTCATCAAACAACAGCCCCTTACACGCCCCAATCTAATGGGATTGCGGAAAGAAAGAATCGCACATTAAAGGAGATGATGAATGCGTTGTTGATAAGTTCTGGTTTGCCACAGAACTTGTGGGGGAAGCCATTCTTACGGCTAATCGAATATTAAATCGAGTGCCCCATAGCAAAACACAATCCATTCCTTATGAACAATGGAAAGGAAGGAAGCCCAACTTGAATTATTTTAAAGTGTGGGGGTGTTTGGCAAAAGTGCAAGTTCCTAAACCCAAAAGGGTAAAGATAGGACCGAAAACCGTTGATTGTGTTTTCATAGGATATGTGACAAATAGTAAAGCATATCGATTTCTGGTTCATAAATCAGAAAATCCCGACATTCATAATAATACGGTTATAGAATCAGATAATGCTGAGTTTTTTGAAAATATATATCCGTATAAAAAGGAATGTGAGTCGTTTGGTGAAGGATCTAAACGACCTCGGGAAGAAACAAAAGAAAGTACATGTAATCAGGAGAATCCAAGACGTAGTAAACGTCAAAGAACGTCTACTTCATTTGGACCAGATTTTGTGACTTTCTTATTGGAGAATGAGCCTCAAACATTTAAAGAAGCTATGACTTCTTCGGAATCATTGTTTTGGAAAGAGGCAGTCAATAGTGAAATAGAATCCATATTGAACAACCATACATGGGAATTGGTTGATCTTCCTCCTGGAAATAAACCTTTGGGTTCTAAATGGATTTTTAAGAGAAAAATCAAAGATGATGGCACTATTGATAAATTCAAGGTAAGGCTCGTAGTCAAAGGGTATAGACAACGAGAAGGTCTAGACTACTTTGATACATACTCTCCAGTTACAAGAATTACGTCCATACGGATGTTAGTAGCATTAGCTGCAGTGTATGGTCTTGAAATTTATCAAATGGATGTTAAGACGGCCTTCTTAAATGGAGAGTTGGAGGAAGAAATTTACATGGAACAACCTGAAGGGTTTGTGGTTCCAGGTAAAAGAAAAGAAGGTATGTAGACTTGTTAAGTCTCTTTACGGACTAAAACAAGCACCCAAACAATGGCATGCGAAATTTGACCAAACAATGTTGTCAAATGGTTTTAAGATAAATGAATGTGATAAATGCGTGTACATTAAAAATGTTCCAAATCACATAGTCATTGTTTGCCTATATGTGGATGATATGTTGATAATGAGTAATGACATTGCCAACATAAATGCTACTAAGCGTATGCTCAATAGCAAGTTTGATATGAAAGACTTGGGAGTTGCTGATTTAATTCTGGGAATTAAGATCAATAAGACTCCTCAAGGTCTGGCATTGTCACAATCTCATTATATTAAGACAGTACTTGAAAAATTCAAGCACTTGGGCTTTAAAGTTGCAAAGACTCCAATTGACGTGAATCTTGCATTAGCAAAGAACAAAGGCCAAAGCATATCACAATTGGATTATGCTCGTGTATTGGGATGCTTAATGTATATCATGAATTGTACACGACCAGACATAGCTTGTGCTATAAGTAAACTGAGTCGATATACGAGCAATCCAGGCCAATCTCATTGGATGGCAATGAAACGAGTTTTGGGATATTTAGAACATACCCAGAACTTTGAATTGCACTACAGTAATTTCCCTGCGGTGATTGAGGGATACTGTGATGCAAATTGGATCACCGGTTCAACTGATTCTAAGTCCACGAGTGGATATGTATTCACTATTGGTGGAGGAGCGGTATCTTGGAAGTCGTCCAAACAAACATGTATTGCCCGCTCTACAATGGAGGCTGAATTCATAGCCTTAGATAAAGCCGGTGAAGAAGCTGAATGGCTCCGGAATTTCTTGGAAGACATTCCATTTTGGCCCAAACCGTTGGCACCAATATGCATACATTGTGATAGTCAAGCGGCAATTGGAAGGGCTGGGAGCGTCATGTATAACGGTAAATCTCGTCATATACGACGAAGACATAAAACCGTTAGGCAATTACTCTCTAGAGGAATTATCACAATTGACTATGTAAAGTCAAGTGATAATGTGTCGGATCCACTTACAAAAGGCCTAACTAGAGAGGTAGTTGAGAAATCATCAAGGGGAATGGGGCTATGGCCGAGAACAAGTCATTGTGGCGGTAACTCTACCTAGAAGACTGGAGATCCCAAGATCTAGGTTCAAAGAGATCAAACAAAGTCATTAATGACGGTTCAACATTGTCAAATAAAATTTTAGTCCATTCTCGTGATGAGACAATGTTCAGTACCAAGGATAAAGCATTAAGGCTTTTTAATGATTTCTAAATTTGATACGGGGTATATCAAATAGTGTATCTACAGGATGACACGTTTAGGAATCACCTATTTAAGTGTGAAGTGTGAGCCGCTTCAAGGAGAACTTTGTAAGGCCAGTTCTCTACGCACTTATGAAACCAGGCGGTGTTCATGGCTGAAACGAACACAACAATGAGAACCAAAGACGGTTAAGGGTTGATTGTGTGACTTATGGTTGTCTAGGTATACACCAAAGATCGACGGTTCAAAGATATCAAATCTACCGATTGACCGAGTATATCCGACATAAGTTTACTACGGAAAGTTCAAAGGAAAACCTACTTATCCAGATGCAATTAATCCTTGCTTGTAAATCACACAGTTTTTCATGCATACTTCCGTGATATAGCCATTCCCCATTCATGTGGGGGATTGTTGAGATTTTATTTTTAAGATGTAATATTCTTAAAATGAGGGTGAATGGGAAATGGAGGAAAAATAAAATTTTGAGTAAAATTTTAAGTTTCCCCACTTAACAATGAGACATTGTCCCATATTGGAAGTGGAAGACATTTTTGGTGGGTATATATATAATTGCTCTTCTTGTAGCTCTTAAAGAGTTAAGAAGAAAGCAAGCCTCGCGCCGTCGTCGTCGTCGCTCACTCGGCTCGGCTTCGGCTACGGCTACGGCTTCGGCTTCGGCTTCGGCTTCGGATTTGGATTTGGATTTGGATTTGGATTTGGTCAAATGATCGATTGATTGATTAATTTTTTGGACCAAATTTATTTGTTAATAGTAAATATTAATGTAAGATTATCCGTATTTGTAAACGGATATTTTCCAATCCGTGTATTGATAATTTGGCAGCCGGATAATGGTCTTCCCACCATGAAGTGCTTGCTCCACAAATATGAAGTGCTTGCTCCACAAATATGTAATGCTTGATCCACCATGAAGGGTGGACGTTTGGTCTTGCACTCCTTCTTGGCTGCTATATATATATGAGCAGCAAATGTTGAAGAAATACTCAACTCAACATACAATTCGCTCAACAAATTGGCTATACATTGCACTCCTTCCTCTCAGAACTTCCATACGTTTTTCTGAGTATATACTCCTTCGTTCTGCATTGTTTTTTAACTTCAAACAAAGCAACTGTAAGTGTGATTTGCTACCGAACTTTGTGTTCGCCGAAACACTGGGGTTTGAAGTACCGCTACACCAGTGTGTTATTCGTTCTATCCTGGGAGGAAATAATCCATTACCTTGGGTACTAGGAGGGGATTAAATTCCTTAAGGAAACACTGTGAATTCAGTGGGCTCGAATTTATTATTATTGTTTCATTACGTTAACTTATATTTTGCAGAATTAATATTTACAAATACAGCAATATTGACCGGGAATAACATAATAAACATATCCCCTCACAACTTAAGAAAAATAAAAGAGTGAAGCACAAAAAAGGAAAATGGAGAAACAAAACTCACATGCAGATATCCACTCATCGAACAAATCAACACTCAAGGAACTAAATCAGCGAAGAGAGCTTACCAATTAATACAATCTCAGCACACCAGGTAGATCGGCAATCGGAGCAGCATCGCGGACTGACAATCTAGCTAAAGAAGATATTATCGTGTGACAGAAGCATTAATTTGAGAGCTATTGTTGAAATGTGGGACCAATTGGGCCATAAATCACTTTTGGGACAGGGAACCAGCCCCCAAAGAAAAAAGAGAGACGATACATATACATTGAGATGGATCAACAACGCAATATTATAGGGCACCGCTATTTTTATTTCTAAAGTAAGAAATAACGACACCAGCACTCTTCTATCAATTTCTAAATTGATTCTCAAATAAAAATTCAGTGCACTTTTATCAACTCTCAATGCAATTCTAATCTGCAAAAAGCAAACCAGTAAAAGTAAGTGGTTTTTACTCCCATATGGTCTAAATACTTCTTTTCTTATTGTTTTCTTCAATCCTCTATTTTCTCTCTTTGTGCTAGAATAAGTACAACTATAGATTTGTTGTCTAACATAAATATTCCACAGCATTCACCCACGAATCAAAGAAGGCAAATAACTTTAATCCCTTCCTGATCATGTATAGTCCAATCGGTCGACCTCCATTCAGTATCTCATCTTATTTTTTTGGATGCTGTCGTAGGCAAAAAACAATGACAAAATAAGTAGTAAATTTTCCTCTTCCATTGTTGTCTTATAGAAACAGAGTAAGAGAGTCAGACGCTTAGAAGGTTTAAAATGAAGTTTCATATAGATACCCTAAGCCCTGGATTTCTTTCGGCATTCTAAAGATGCCAAGTGAATGTAGAAATTCAAAAGTTCTAAAAGATGGATCGCCACTCTTTGTTCCGAGTTGGCTGATTTTGGTGTTATAAATATAGTTTATTGTATAATATGTGGTATAATTTGAAAAGTGTTTATGAAGCTGGTAAGATGATCGAGCCCGTAGTATTGTATGTAATAGCAGAAGGAATTGTACTCTAGCTAGCTTGTTGGACATATTGTAGTTTGTAATTAAAAGATTTACCCTTGTAATCACAAGAAATATAAGGAAAAAATATGATCAAAGTATAGAATCAGATCTGCTTAGCACACTTATCCTGAAACAAAAAGAACTCAACTTAGTAAAAAATTTGATTCATATCTGCTCAAGCTCAACTTGAAATTAAACTTTCCTAAAGTAGGATTAGGATTGTTCTCCACATCACGTGATTTAAAAAAGAATATCTTAATTTTTCAAATACTTCATTGGTCACTTTTCCCAAACAAAGTTTTTTACATACATAAGTATGTAAAAGACAAAAGTGAAGGAACACATAAGTATTTCTCTTGGCTATACATTAAACTATATAATAAACATTAGTATGCTAATTTCAATACTGTTGAAGAAGCCTTGCAAAACATTGAATTATGATAACCTAATATACAATTATTTCATGTTAGCACTGTGAGCATGTAATTTTTACCCTACCAAAATATTCCTACAAAATTAATAAATAAATTATTCATATTTATTTTTATTTTTTTTAAATTTTTTTAGAATTTTTGTTAATTATTTGAAATTATTTGCATTTAGCTGCATTTCTCATGCATTTTTAGCATTTTTTGAAATCATAGAAAATAACAAAAATATTTGAATCCTCATCATATAGCATTATTAGGTTTTAATTGAATTTAGTACTTAATTACATGATTTGATCATATTATTAGAAGAAAATCACAAAAATAGTTTATTTTTAACATTTTTAGTTTTAGTGTTAAAATTAGTAATTTTTCCTTTTAATAATTGAAGATTAACTAATTGTGTAAATAATATAAATAGATAGTTGGTTTAATTTTACAAATTAAGATAATTTAGCACTTAATTTAGGAATTGTTTAAATTAAACAGATTTATAAAAGTTAATTAAACAAAATGGGGTTTAATTAGCCTAAAATCGGATTGGGCCAGTGTAAAAACCAGCCCAAATCACCCGAGCCCAATACCCAGAATCCGCCCAGCCCTACACTAATCCAAACGACGCCGTTTAAATGCCAGGCGATACTGGCCGTTGATTTTCAAAAGATCCAACGACTCGCAACTTGCCTGCCACTTAATATATAAGTGTCCAAACCCTCTCCTACCCCCTCATTTCGTCTCCCCCCTCTCTCACTACATCTCTCTCTAACCCCCTAGAGACGACCACGTCTCTCACCTCTCTCTAACCAAACCCTAGCCGCCCCAATATGCTCCTCCCACGCCGCCGCAGGAAATCGCCCTACGGCGGCAGTGGACTTCCAAAGCCACCCAAACTTACCCTATACACTCTCCTCACCTCCCTGAACCTCACTTTACCAGCCAAATCCCCACCAATAATCATAGATCTTAGATTTAGGGTCTCTGAAACCCTAGATTTATTTTTCAAAACCCTAAATCCAACCTAGTCCGTTTAATAATCCTCCTGCCAAGATCTCCCGTCAAGGATCTCAGATCCCAGATGGGAGTCTTGGCATGAGGGTTTTTAGCGGCTAGATCTATTTTTTTGGTATATTTTATATTATTTTCTATTTTTCATCTTTATATTTTGTGTCGATTACTGTCCTTCTTTCTTTATTTTATTTATTTATTACTGTCTGATATTCTGTTTAAATATTTTAAATTAAACAAACTTATATATATATATATATATATATATATATATATATATATATATATATATATATATATATATATATATATATATATATATATCAGTACTTAGATATATTCTGTTTTCCTTAATATTTATATTATTACGCGTTTTATTCTGTGTTGTTGCTGTTTTTTATCCTTTTTTGCTTTCTGTTTTTTTTTTTTTATCTTTATTAGTTCTGAGTTTATTTTTAGTATTACTGCTTTGTTATTTATTTTGTTAAATTAATTGTCGTTTTTTTATTATTTATTTTTACTGTTGTTTGGTTTGGTTAAGAACTGGCCTCACTGAAGTGGCCCGTTCTACTTGGCTCATAAATTGGGCCTGTCTGAATAGACAGGCCAATATCTTTGTAAAAAGCTTAAGAGCCCAAAGTCCTTAGGCCCAGAGTCACCTGACTCAGGCCGAGAACCAGATACCAATCTGGTTCTGAGATAATTCCAAGACCCTTTAAGGGTTAGTTTTGGAATCCTAATTCTGAAAATTATTCAGAAAATACTAGAAACTTCTAGAATAGGGACAACTGTCCCAATGTTGAGTAGGAAAATATGGATAAGATCCAACAATATCCAGAAATTGGACACTTGTCCATTTTCTGAGATAAGGAAGTTACTAGAAATTGGACATTTGTCCATTTCTGTTAAGAAAGATGTCATTTTTCTAATTTATGGGAATTTTGGAAGATTCTTTTGTACCCTAATTCTGATCCCTTTTCACTCCCTCACTCTATAAATACACTCCTCTTTTTTCATTAGATATATATGAATACACATTTTGAGAGACTGAAATAGCTACACACACATATAGACAGATATAGACCTAGATCCGAATACACTTACATACACAAAAACAAAACAAAAAAATAGTTTCTACATTGCCTTAAGATTTTTTTCTTTCAAAAAAGAAAAACTTCTGAAAATCAATCTTGATCTTTCAGAATCAAAAAATACATTCCTTTTTTTCTATTTTTGAAATCTGGACGTCTTTCTTATTCTACTGGGTTTCATTGCGGTTGCTTTGCTTCAAGCTTTGTTCAGAGACTTATTTTCCTGTTTGTTTTGTTTCTCTTGCTGCTATCAAGGTACTTTCTTAACAATGTAGAAATTTCCATTTTTTGTTATTATTATGTTTCCTTTGCTGTTTATCAAAGTGTGTGGTTGGTTTGAATGTGAGTTTGTGCTTAAGCTAAGTTATTACATAAATCATGTTAGTAAAAGTTGTATGGTTAGAGATTGTGTGTAAACTCATTTAGAGTTAATTATTTACAACGTTTTAGGCACTTTAAGGTATATTAGTTGTAATGTCAAAGTGCTCTGAAAAATTATAAAACTTGTTTAAAGCTTCATGTATTTATAAGACCTGTATGTTTGTATGCAATAGTATCACATAAATCATTTCTAGAAAATTTGATAGAATAATAATAGGCAGCTTGTTTATCATTGTCCAGTTAATAAAAAATGTAATAATTTAATTTTACTGCATTTCCTTGTGCGATAAATTAGTTTAATAGACTATTCGTTTTATCATACTGTTTAAAACAATTAAATACAACAACTCAAAATTTATTAATTTTGGGTCATAAAACTAGGCTTTTACAAGCCAACTAAGTAGCAGGCCCTAATACAGTTTCAGGCCCAAACCAATTGGGTCCATGGAACTGTATCTTAGGTTTCAGTCATTAAATTAAGCAAACAACTTGATTAGAAACGTTCACTTTAAATTTTTAAATGCAAATAAGTTTTAAACTGAGGCAATCAGTAGGAAAAATTATTCAAATTTAGTTTTTGATTCACGTTCTCAGTCCCCTTTAATTTTTTGCTTTAAAAGATAAACAAAGTATGGGCAAAATTTTATAATTGTTATTTCAGATTTTAATCTCAAACTCATTCACACAAATATGCACTGGGCCAGAATCACTTGGACTCATTATCATCAGGTCCAAATCTTTTTTTAAGTAATTTTATTTATTTGTCCACAAATGGATATTGGGCCAGAGTCATTCAGACTCATTATTAGGCTCAAACCTTCTTGAATTAAATATGTTTAATTGATTGAATGCTTAATAACATTGTACTAGGCCAGAGTCATTTGGACTCCTTGATCATTAGGCCCAAAATCGTTTGTTTTGGACTGAATTCATTTAGCTGCCTTAAAATATGCATTGGGCCAGAGTCAATTAAACTCAAGCAGGCCCAAATCCTTTTCAAACTGAATTCTTTAGCTAAATTCAATAACGGATAATATATGTATTGGGCTAGAGTTCATTTGAACTTAGCCCTTGTCAGGCCCCAAGCACTTTTAAATCTGGGCATGTTTAGAGTTAATAAATAAACTGCCCCAATTGATTCAAACAAATATATCACCTAGTATTGAACCTTTATACTTAGCCATATGACATAGAGTATTTAGTTTAGAGATATAAGCATAACTTAAGGTATTTATAATCAACTTAATTATTACAATTATGTACACGCACGCATGACATAATTGTGATGCCAAAAACAAACCAAGGTACATGTTCGCGTGACCATGGTCAAACAATTTTTGTAAATAAAACGCCTTAATTAAACACTTGTAGAAATGCTTTAGGCGCGGATTTTAAACTACTATCGTGAATTGTGTACATGTCCCGTGACGTGATCCCGATATCCAAAATTAAATCGAGCTATGCGTTCGCGCAACTTCGGCCAAACAATCTTAAATTAATAACGCGTAATTAATTGTGTACACGTTTGCGTGACATGATTTTAGTGCCCCCAACAAAGCGGATTTACACACATGTAGTCTGTTTCAAAGATTAAATCCATAAAAACCAAAATTAAGAGCAATAAAAGGTAAAATGCACTTAAGTTTAAAATACATAATTAAACAAATTAATTAAGCCAGGTATATGATTGTAAAGAGACCGTGTTAAAATCACGAAATAAGGGAGTGTCTCACACCTTCTCTCGGGTTAACAGAATTCCTTGCCCGATCTTCTGTGTTCGCAGACTAATAACGGAGTCAATCTTCCTCGATTTGGGATTTAAAATAAATTGGTGACTTGGGACACCATAAATTATTCCAAGTGGCGACTCTGCAATTAAATAAATAATCCCATTTCGATTAATGTCACTTCAATTGGAAAAACTCCCTTACCCCATATTCCCCTCGGGAAAAAGGAGGTGTGACAGCTCTGGCGACTTTGCTGGGGATCGAACCCAAAATCTCTGGTTCAGGGTTCAGAATTTGAGCTTGTAATGTAATCTGTATTTGGCTTTATTGTTTGTTGATATTACTGTTTTTATGGGCCTAATGTGCTAATTGCCTCTCATTTACTGCTTTGATTATTTGAACTGTATAAACTGTCTTCTTACGCCTCCCTTCTGAGTCTTCTAAAAATATGGTGCACACGTACGTGTGGCCCACTTTTCTGTTAGAAGTCATACCAAATAGAACGAGGATGGATCAACCACTAGGCCGGGTACACTTTCGTGCTCCCGGTACGTCGCTTCCACCTCGGCTCAGGTTGTCCGCTTGGGTAAGCCATGTCTTGAACACACCCCAGGTTTAAACCTAGAATAGCATAGCCTCATGCCGGATCCCTAGTAAGAACGTAATGATGTCAAAACTAGCCGAATTATGCGGGTCTGATTCTCACCGGATGTGAGATACATAGGCAAACCTCATCGGTGCCGACCCCAATTTTTCTAATCAAATAAATAAAGTATATCCATTGATCAAAAAATAAAATCGACCCAGCTTCGGTTAAGTCCTGCATCGTTTTTACCGGAATAGCCTTAGAATACCTTTAAATTATCATAGGGCTATTTTCGCTAAGAACGGACGTGTCTGTCAATAAATCATCACTTTTCCTAGAAAAGTGCCTTACTTTGGCCTCAAAACTTTTTTTCAAAAGTATGAAGGGGCCACTATTGCAAAATGACCATTTTGGTCGAGGTTGCACAAATATCCACCTTTACTTCTACTGGTCTTGTCTTTCAAAATTAGAGTCAACCTTAACCCTACCCGCTCACAGATACAAAATGAATACCGTCCAGAATCCACCATTGAATGCCGTAGAGCAAGTTCCGCTACAGCTCCAAATGTGGTGGTATGATTTAGACAAATAGGGTCAAGACTGGGTAGTCGAACATCTCGGTGCTCTGACCGATATCATGAAAGTTAAGCCACGAAATGATCTAATCAAGGCTTTAGTGACCTTTTGGGATCCTATCCGTAATGTCTTCCGCTTCTCAGACTTCGAGCTCACTCCCACCTTGGAGGAAATAACGGGGTATACAGGTTTTGGTCGGGGTCTGAGAAATCAACAGCTCATATTCCCGAGGCCCATGTCAGTGCGCCGTTTCTTTAATATCATGAACATCAGTAAGCAAATAAGAAAGAATCGTGTGAACGAGGGCAGCTGCTCATTCTACTTCCTATACTGCCGGTATGGGCATCCAGAGGGATTTGAAACGCATGAAAAAGGTTTGAACAACAAACAAAGCAAAGATACTTGGAAAGTTCACCGTCGTTTTGCCTTCATCGTGGCATTTCTGGGTGTCATAGTCTTCCCAAATGAAAAGGGGGCAGTTGATATTCGTATGGCTAGAATTGCACAAGTCCTAATTGACAAGGGAGATCACACACTCGCTCCACTAATATTGTCGAATATCTATCGGGCATTGACGCGGTGTAAGTCGGGGGCAACATTCTTCGAAGGTTGCAACATTCTTCTATAAATTTGGTTAATTGAACATCTTCGCCATCATTCGAAATTTATGAACTACGGTCCAAGCAAGAGCAACTTCATTGAAAACTATGAAGAAAGAGTGAAAGACTACAAGTCCCCGGAAGGGGTTGAATCTTGGATCGCCCACTTGAGAGCTTTAAAGGCAAATCAAATTGAGTGGACTTTAGGATGGCTCCCGGTGAGGGAAGTTATATATATGTCAGCCACAAAGAATTATTTACTATTGATGGGCTTGCGAAGTGTCCAACCATATACACCCCATTGGGAAGATATCAAGTAGTACCTAAGGATGAAGAGTTGAGTGTCCAAGTTATTGAGTTACATCCCGAAGCTCCACTTCCCGAAGCTTTAATTCAACAAATCTGGAATGGGTGCCGATACTTGAATTGATACTCAAGTACCCGATCTTGCCAGAGGCGAAGTAGATCCGGGCTATGCCACATGGTTCGAGAAAAGGAATTGCATTGATGAGGAACCAGAGCCCGAGCCAGAAAGGCCTGCCAAAAGGCCTCATGTTCAAGCTTTTGATGACAAGATCCAAGAACGGTTGGCCTGGGGAGAAAAAGAAAAGAAATATCAAGCCACTATCCATGCCTTGGAGGAAAAATTGAGAAACCTCGCATTTGACAATGATTTGTAGGCGCAGGTAGCTGAAGGTGAAAAGAGAAAGTTAACTCGAGAGAATGAGGCGCTCCGAGCCCAACTCCGGAATATGAGGATAGCCGCCGAAACGCCTGTAAGAAGCGAGAGAGATGAAAAGATCATCAACAACTTAAGAATGAAGGTCCATGACTATGCAGCTGACTTGATAAAAATCGAAAAGGATTTGCTAGATGCTCAAACAAAACTAGCTAAGGGAGCAGAAGAACATGCCCACCATTTGAGACAGAAATACTGGGGTAGAAAGTTTCGTTCGTTTGTTTTGATTCCTGAGCAGGTTATACCTTAAAGTACTTGGTTCGAGACGACCAAAAGAAGACGTCTCAATCCAGAATAAAGAAAAGAAGAAAAAGAAAAACCCACGTACATAAGCGGAGAAGATATGGGCTGCTCAAGACGAGATTGAAGTCCCAAGTTTTGCATGTCCCATCTTGATCCGAAAAGATGAAGAAGATTGAACCAACACCTACAGCTAACAAGCATCAAGATTCAGATCAGAGTCTGCATAAAGAGCCACCCAAGACTCAAGACCAAGCTTCGGAAAATTTACAAATAGGAATCTTGTAACTCGTATCTGATAGGCTTAGTTAGTTTTCTTCATTTTTTACTTTGGTGTAATACGGAGTTCAGCAACAGTAACAGCAGCAACAACAGTGAAATCATAATTTTCCAGTAATCCCAGCTACCAAAACCTCCAGAACTACACTGACCTGATTCTTTTATAGCCAAGGATATGTAGGCAACCTTTGAAGCAAGGTTCGGTCAAACATTTTCAAAACGCTTCCCATGAAGTATCAAAACGGGTAAAATTGGTCCATGACTGCTCACTTTGTCTTTGCTCGAAAACTCTTCGTGTTTCCGAGCAAAGAGGGGCAGCTGTGAGCATGTAATTTTTACCGTACCAAAATATTCCTACAAAATTAATAAATAAATTATTTTTTATTTTTTAGATTTCTTAAGGATTTTTGTTAATTATTTGCATTTAGTTGCATTTCTCATGCATTTTTAGCATTTTTTCAAATCATACAAAACAACAAAAAAATTTAAATCCTCATCATATAGCATTATTAGGTTTTAATTGAATTTAGTACTTAATTACATGATTTGATTATATTATTAGAAGAAAATCACAAAAATGGTTTATTTTTAATATATTTAGTTTAAGTGTTAAAATTAGTAATTTTTCCTTTTAATAATTGAAGATTAACTAATTATGTAAATAATACAAATAGATAGTTGGTTTAATTTTACAAATTAAGATAATTTAGGATTTGTTTAGATTAAATAGATTTTTAAAAGTTAATTAAACAAAATGGGGTTTAATTAGCCTAAAATCGGACTGGGCTAATGTAAAAATCAGCCCAATCCCCAAAATCTAGTCCAAAACACCCGAGCCCAATGCCTAGAATCCGCCCAGCCCCACACTAATCCAAACGGCGTCGTTTAAATGCCAGGCGATCCTGGCCGTTGATCTTCACAAGATCAAACGACTCGGAACTCGCCTGCCACTTAATATATAAGTTTCCAAACCCTCTCCTACCCCCTCATCCCCCCCCTCCCCCCCCACATCTCTCTCTCTCTAACCCTAGAGACGACCCCGTCTCTCACCTCTCTCTAACCAAACCCTAGCCGCCCCAATATGCTCCTCCCACGCCGCCGCCGAAAATTGCCCTACGGCGGCGGTGGACCTCCAAAGCCACCTAAACTTACCCTATACACTCTCCTCACCTCCCTGAACCTCACTTTACCAGCCAAATCCCCAAAAACCCCACCAATAATCATAGATCTTAGATCTAGGGTCTCCGAAACCCTAAATTTATTTTTCAAAACCCTAAATCCAACCTAATCCGTTTAATCCTCCTGCCAAGATCTCTCGCCATGGATCTCAGATCCCAAATGGGAGTCTTGGCATGAGGGTTTTTAGCGGCTAGATCTATTTTTTGGGTATATTTTATGTTATTTCCTATTTTTCATCTTTATATTTTGTGTCGATTACTATTCTTCTTTCTTTATTTTATTTATTTATTACTGTCTGATATTCTGTTTAAATCGTTTAAATTACACAAACTTAAATATATATATATATATATATATATATATATATATATATATATATATATATATAAATCATTGCTTATATAAATTCTGTTTTCCTTAATTTTTATATTATTAAGCGTTTTATTCTGTGTTGTTACTGTTTTTTTTATCCTTTTTTGCTTTCTATTTTTTTTTTTTTATTTTTTATCTTTATTAGTTCTGAGTTTATTTTTAGTATTACTGCTTTGTTATTTATTTTGTTAAATTAATTGCCGTTCTTTTTTTTTATTTATTTTTACTGTTGTTTGGTTTGGTTAAGAGGTGAGCCTCAATGAAGTGGCCCATTCTACTTAGCTCATAAATTGGGCCTGTCTGAATAGACATGCCCATAGCTTTGTAAAAAGCTTAAGAGCCCAAAGTCCTTAGGCCTAGAGTCACCTGACTCAGGCCCTGAACCAGATAGAATCAATCTGATTCTGAGATAATTCCAAGACCCTTAATGGTCAGTTTTGGAATCCTAATTCTGAAAATTATTCAGAAAATACTAGAAACTTCTAGAATAGGGACAACTGTCCCAATGCTGAGTAGGAAAATAGGGATAAGATCCAAAAATATTCAAAAATTGGACACTTGTCCATTTTCTGAGATAAGTAAGGTACTAGAAATTGAACATCTGTCCATTTCTGTTAAGAAAGATGTCATTTCCCTAATTTATGGGAATTATGGCAGATTCTTTTGTACCCTAATTCTGATCCCTTTTCACTCCCTCACACTGTAAATACACTCCTCTTTCTTCATTTTATATATATATATATATATATATATATATATATATATATATATATATATATATCTGAAATAGCTACACACACATATAGACAAATATAGGCCTAGATCTGAATACACTTACATACACAAAAACAAAACAAAAAAATGTTTCTACATTTCCTTAAGATTTTTTCTCTTTCAAAAAGGAAAAACTTCTGAAAATCATTCTTGATCTTTCAGAATCAAAAACTACATTCCTTTCTTCTTATTTTTGAAATCTGGTCGTCTTTCTTATTCTACTGGGTTTCATTGCGGTTGCTTTGCTTCAAGCTTTGTTCAGAGACTTATTTTCATGTTTGTTTTGTTTCTCTTGCTGCTATCAAGGTACTTTCTAAACAATGTAGAAATTTCCATTTTTTGTTATTATTATGTTTCCTTTGCTGTTTATCAAAGTTTGTGGTTGGTCTGAATGTGACTTTGTGCTTAAGTTAAGTTATTACATAAATCATGTTAGTAAAAGTCAGTGTTGTAAATAGAGAATGCTACGTCGCTAATAGCGTGTGACGAAGCGGCGCGAGGCAGTAGCGTTATTTTGGTCTGTTGCGGTGCGATTCTGAAAAAGCGTATGCCTCTGCCTGTGTAGCGAGAGGCGTAGCGTAGCGACGCTATTTGGAGAAAAAGAAGTAAAAGGCAGCGATAGTGTAAAATACAAATATTAGGGCTTGGGTTTTAACTTCTTCTCCTTCAGCGAATACAACTAAGCAACTTTAAAAATTAGGGCTTGGGATTCATCTTCTCCATAATCAAACATCAGCACAGTAAACCAGGTATGTTACTTTCTTTTCTTTTCTTCTTCTCCTTTCTTTTTCTTCTCCTTTCCTTCGACAGTCGACACTTCGATTGGTCTTTCTTTCTGTCTTCCCTTCCTCTTTCTTCTTCTCTCATTTTTTTTTGGGGTCTGTTTTTCGACAGCAGAGGCGGTAGCAGTAGTCTCTTTTTAGGCTCTATTTTTTTGCTATATTTTTTCAATTATAAACTTAGTCTTATAGAGTAGAATTAATTGCATATTGACTTGATAATTTTTTTTCTATAAGACAGCATTGAAAAGGCGTCATCCGATAGTAATAAACGAAATGATATAGCTTGGAATTATGCTATAAAAGGCTCATCAAGATCCGCAATTAAATATTTATGTTGTGAATAAACATATCATGGTGGAATAACTCGTCATAAGTAACATTTGATAGGTGGATTTAAAAATATAGTACAATGTCCTCTTTGTCCTCCCGAGGTTAGGGAGGAAGTAAAAGCATTTGTTGATAAGAAAAATGTGACAAAAACTCAAATGAATTAAGAAGTATCGGTGAATCTAATTGATGAAGATGATGAAATGGGACCCCCCCTCCCAAAAAAAAAAACTCAAAAGATATCTTCAAATAGTTCTAGTGGGTCATCCACGGTATGTACTGTGACAAAAGGTCCTCTCAATCTTTATTTTTCGGCAAAACAACAAGAAAAGGGAAAAGGTGATTCTAGTTCAGGTTTAGAAGCCAAGAAGATTTTGAGGGATCGCGCTGTAAGTGCCTTTGCAGCATGGATGTACGATGCAGGGCTTCCTTTCAATTGTGTTAACTACAAAACTTTTGATAAATTCAGTGAGGTCGTAGAACAATATGGCCCATGAATGAAGCCTCCTAGCTATCATGAAGTTAGAGTAACTCATCTTTAAAAAGAGGTGAAGAAGATAGACAAAATTATTGAGGAGCATAAAGTGGAATGGAACAAGTTTGGATATTCCATTATGATGGATAAATGGACAGCGCGGAATGCGAAAATGATCATAAATGTGTTGGTGAACTCTCCAAAAGGGAGTGTTTTTCTTGAATCTTATGATGCTAGCAACTCTTCTATGGATGGAAGCAAAATGTACAGCTTGTTTAGAAAGACTATTGATAAAATTGGAAAGAAAAATGTTGTACAAGTTGTTACCGATAATGCTAGTGAGAATGTTAGTGCGGGTAAGATGATGGAAGCTATGTATCCACACATTTATTGGACTCCATGTGCTGCCCATTATATCAACTTGATGTTTGGTGACATATTCAAGGAAAACTCATATGCTTCAGGTAACTTTAATATAGTTATCTTTAAAGCTTTAACTTTATTGATAGTTTTATACTTATGTCCTATTAAGTATTAACTATAAAATTATTATTGTTACTTTTATAGTTTTCACTAAGACCGTCAAGATATATTCTTATATCAGTCAGAGGCCGTTGTTGTTGAATTTGATGAGAAAATTCATAAATAAAAGAAATTTGGTGAGACCGGTCAAGACTAGATTTGCAACAGCTTTCTTAACTTTGCATAGTTTTTACTTGCAAAAGAAAAACTTGAGAAACCTAGTTCTTTCAAATGGATGGAAAGATAATAGATATGCAAAGTAAGCTACGGGGAAAGAAGTTGCCAAAGTTCTTATTTCTCCATCATTTTGGAATGACGTTGTTTGGGCTCTTAAAATTGGTGGTCCTTTGATTAGGGTACTTCGTATGGTGGATGGGGAGAGAAAACCACCAATGTGCTATCTTTATGAAGCTATGGATAGAGCCAAAGAGACTATTGAAGCGTCATTTGAGGGAGATGTTATGAAATATGAGAAATATTTTGAGATTATTGATAGCAGGTGGTCGAATCAACTCCATCGACCTTTGCATGCAGCAGGCCATCTTCTGAACCCAGGATTATTTTACAAGAACACTAGAGATGACACTTTGGATTCAAAGGTTTGGGTTAGATACCATCAATGTCTTGAGAAGTTGGTCCCTGATTCAGCGATTTGTAGATCAAATAAGGAAGAAATTTGATAGGTACTCACAAGCAGATGGCCTTTTTGGTTTACAGGCGGCCATTAGAGCCAGAGACATAAGGTCGCCAGGTAACTAACTTTAATATAGATATCCTTATAGCTTTAATTTAATTTATTTGATTTATACTTATTAACTTTTAAAATATTTTTCTATAGTTGAATGATGGATGAAATTTGGACATCAAACTCCAAACTTGCAAAAGTTTGCCATCAAAATACTAAGCCTAACTTGTAGTGCATCCGGATGCGAGAGAAATTAGAGCGTATTTGAGCATGTAAGAAGCAGACTTATTATATTAAAATATTCTATATTGTATTATTATTAGTATCTATTAATTAATCTAAATAATTTATGCGCAGATTCACTCCAAGAAAAGGAATAGGCTTGAGTTATCGCATCTCAATGATCTAGTGTATATTAAATACAATAGAACATTGAGGCGACGTTATGAAGCTCGCGATACCATTGATCCAATTTTGTTGGATAACATTGACGAGGCAAATGAATGGTTAACTGGAGCCCCCCAAAATCATAAAGAAGAACAAGTGTATGTAGGAGATGATCTTGATTGGGGTACTGTTTCTATGGCGGCTGGAGTTGAGGAGAATATCTATGGTCTTAGAGGGAGTTCTTCAAGTTCAGATTACAAGGAAAAATGAGTAGCAAGTTCAAGCCGGTCCCTAAATAATGAAAACTCCGAGGATGAAGAAGATGATAGCCAATATAATGCTAACATTCATGAAGTTCTAGAATTTGAAAATCTTGAAGAAGATTAGATGTTGCGTGTTTTACACTTTTAGACTTTAGTTTATGAATCTACTATGACTATCTATTGAGTTTAACTTTTGAATTGATATATATATATATAAAATATTTTATGTTTTTGTATAAATTATCGCTACACATAAAAAAGGCGAACGCTTCGCTGCGCACCTCTCGCCTTAGTGAAGCGAACCCTCGTCGCTATTTGGCGCCTCACGCTATCCAAAACACTGGCAAAAATTGTATGGTTAGATATTGTGTGTAAATTCATTTAGAGTTAATTATTTACAATGTTAGAGGTGAAGCCAGCTGTATTACAGAAAAGGACTATTACTGATACCAAAGTGCCCTTAAACAATAAACGTATTACTAAAGTTCCCTTCGTCGTACGACAAGAGTACAAATCAGCCGATTACCATAATGCCCCCAGAAAATAAATTATTACAAAAATACCCTTCGTCGTACCAGAAAAGTTTCACTTATTATATAGTTAAAAGTTAAAATTACTGAATATTTTTTCATCTGGTTTTGAATACTCTCTTTTTTTAACTTTATTTTATTTTATATTATTTTTCTCAGTTTTATTTAACAATCTAAGCTTGCTATTAATATTTATCATTTTCAGAAACTTATATGACTGAAACATATTTTATTTATTTTTATTATGTAATTTAAAAAAAATATGTGCTCAGAGACTAATAATTTTATTTCAACTAAATTTTGTACATTAAATCCTTCTTTGAATTATATAAGATTCTATGTTAAATATCTTGTATAATATCAGTCGATATTCCTTCAATTTTTCTTATTCTCAATTATAGATTTATAAATCGAACATAGAATTAAAACTAATTAATTTTGTATAATATAATTATTTTAGTGTAATAAAATAGAAAATATAGATAAAGACTTTTTGTGAAAAATTATGTTTCATTCTCTGGTTATATACAAATACAAATACTACTAAATACTATTATTAAATATACCTTATCCCAATGTTCATAATTATTAATCTCTTCAACTCAATTTCAAATTTTAAAAATACTATCGAATGACAGTTAATAATTGCACGCAACATATACAAAATTTAATAATATTTATATAATTTTTTAAAAATTTATAATACGCACAAAGCGCATATCCTAAGACTAATATAGATTACAACAACAACAACAACAACAACCCAATATAATCCCACTAGTGGGGTCTGGGGAGGGTAGTGTGTACGCAGACCTTACCCCTACCCTGGGGTAGAGAGACTGTTTCCAAATTACCCTCGGCATCCTTCCCTCCAAGAACTCCTCACCTTGCTCTTGGGGTGACTCGAACTCACAACCTCTTGGTTGGAAGTGGAGGGTGCTTACCATCAGAGCAACCCACCTTGTGACTCGAACTCACAACCTCTAGATTAAAATCATGAAACCCTTTAGCAAAGTATCGTTTATCCTTTTTATCCCTTAAAAATAAAATTTACATTTGATAAATTTGTAATTAATTCATTCCCTAATATTAAGGATTTTGAAAGCAATTAAAATTTTACTTATTAAATTATTCCTTATTTGAGTATATTAGGACTTTAAAATCAACTACTAAAACTTTTACCTTACATAAACTGCTTTTTCATTGTCTCTAATCACGAAATACATGTTGATGCTATATAAATTTTCATTACTAAATTCTTCATTATTTAAAATAAAATTTAAAACACGATAGATAAAGCAACCAATCTATTAATATATAAAAGGAGAAGCAAATCCATGATATTATGGCAAGTGTCAAAACGAAATATCAACACGTGTCATGTTTTAGGACAAAACTCCAATAAATTTGGAGATTCAAAAAGAAAAAAAATACAAATTTAAATAATTAACCAATTTAATTATTCAACATCATGGAGTCCCACGTTTTTGGACAGATACTTTTTAAAACTGAAAACTACAAAAATATAATTACTCCAATTCTAAAAAATAAACTCCCACGTTTTTTCATTAGTTTTTTAGTTAGTTTATTATAAACCTAAAAATTCGTCAATTTTTTTTTTGGCATAGAATTTTACATAGAAATATTAATTTGAACAACACTCCACGGTCGTCTACTCAAAACAATGGACTCCCACATTTTTTTATTAGTTTTTTATTTAATTTGTTATAAACCTGAAAATTCGGATACAAAAATTTTACAGAGAATTTTACATAAAAATAGGAATATATTAATATATAAAAAGAGAAGCAAATTAATGATATTATGGTAAGTGTCAAAACGAAATATCAATACGTGTCATGTTTTAAGACAAATATTTTTAATAAATTTGGAGATTCAAAAAGAAAAAAATATAAAATTTAAATAATTAACCAATTCAGTAATTCAACATCATGGAGTCCCACGTTTTTGGACAGATACTTTTTTAAAACTGAAAACTACAAAAATATAATTACTCCAATTCTAAAAAATAAACTCCCACGGTTTTTCATTAGTTTTTTTAGTTAGTTTATTATAAGCCTAAAAATTCGTCAATTGTTTTTTTGGCATAGAATTTTACATAGAAATAGTAATTAAATAAACACTTCAGGACCGTCTATTCAAAACAATGGACTCCCATATTTTTTCGTTAGTTTTTTATTTAATTTGTTATAAAACTGAAAATTCGGATACAAAAATGTTTACAGAGAATTTTACATAGAAATAGGAAGAAAGGAAAAAAAAAAAAAACATCCACGATGTCTTCCCAAAATGTGGGCATAAAAAACGTTGGTAAAAGTTTTGAAACCTTCCGCAGTTAACTACAATATGGAATCCCATGTTTTTTGGGCAGTTAATTTAAATTATTTATTAAACCAGAGAATTAAAAAACTAACTTGAACTGACTCCTTCTCTCATCTTTTCGGATACAAGGTTACCCTATAAGTAAATTAGAAGTGAATAGATTTGTACTCCAAACATGTAAGATCGATTCTTTGGGATTATTTCGATTGACTTACTCTTTTAATATTTTTTTAATTCTCATTAATAGTTGATGATTAATATAAAATGAGAAGCAAATTCATGATATTATGGCAAGTGTCAAAACGAAATATCAACACGTGTCATTTTTAGGGCAAATACTTTTTATAAATTTGGAGATTCAAAAAGAAAAAAATATAAAATTTAAATAATTAACCAATTCAGTTATTCAACATCATGGAGTCCCACGTTTTTTGACAGATACTTTTTAAAACTGAAAACTACAAAAATATAATTACTCCAATTCTAAAAAATAAACTCCCACGTTTTTTCATTAGTTTTTTAGTTAGTTTATTATAAACCTAAAAAATCGTCAATTTGTTTTTGGCATAGAATTTTACATAGAAATAGTAATTTAAACAACACTCCACGGCCGTCTACTCAAAACAATGCACTTCCACATTTTTTCATTAGTTTTTTATTTAATTTGTTATAAACCTGAAAATTCAGATACAAATTTTTTTTACAGAGAATTTTACATAGAAATAGGAATATATTAATATATTAAAGGAGAAGTAAATTCATGATATTATGGAAAGTGTCAAAACGAAATATCAATATGTGTCATGTTTAAGGACAAAACTCCAATAAATTTGGAGATTCAAAAAGAAAAAAATATAAAATTTAAATAATTAACTAATTCAGTTATTCAACATCATGGAGTCCCACGTTTTTGGACAGATACTTTTTAAAACTAAAAACTACAAAAATATACTTACTCCAATTCTAAAAAATAAACTCCCACGTTTTTTCATTAGTTTTTTAGTTAGTTTATTATAAACCTAAAAATTCGTCAATTTGTTTAGGCATAGAATTTTACAAATAAATAGTAATTAAATAAACACTCCAGGACCGTCTATTCAAAACAATGGACTCCCATATTTTTTCATTAGTTTTTTTATTTAATTTGTTATAAATCTGAAAATTCGGATACAAAAATGTTTACACAGAATTTTACATAGAAATAGAAAGAAAGGAAAAAAAAAAAAACATCCACGATGTCTTCCCAAAATGTGGGCATAAAAAACGTTGGTAAAATTTTTGAAACCTTCCGTAGTTAACTACAATACGGAATCCCATATTTTTTGGGCAGTTAATTTAAATTATTTATTAAACCAGAGAATTAAAATACTAACTTGAACTGACTCCTTCTCTCATCTTTTCGGATACAAGGTTACCCTATAAGTAAATTAGAAGTGAATAGATTTGTACTCCAAACATGTAAGATCGATTCTTTGGGATTATATCGATTGACTTACGCTTTTAATTTTTTTTAATTCTCATTAATAGTTGATGATTTAATATAAAAGGAGAAGCAAATCCATAATATTATGGCAAGTGTCAAAACGAAATATCAACACGTGTCATGTTTTAGGAGAAAATTCCAATAAATTTGGAGATTCAAAAAGAAAAAAATACAAAATTTAAATAATTAACCAATTTAGTTATTCAACATCATGGAGTCCCATGTTTTTGGACATATACTTTTTAAAACTGAAAACTACAAAAATATAATTACTCCAATTCTAAAAAATAAACTCCCACGTTTTTTCATTAGTTTTTTAGTTAGTTTATTATAAACTTAAAAATTCGTCAATATTTGTTTGGCATAGAATTTTACATAGAAATAGTAATTAAAAAAACACTCCACGACCGTCTATTCAAAACAATGGACTTTCACATTTTTTCATTAGTTTTTTATTTAATTTGTCATAAACCTAAAAATTCGAATACAAAATTTTTTACAGAGAATTTTACATATAAATAGGAAGAAAGGAAAGAAAAAACATCCACGATGTCTTCCCAAAATGTGGGCATAAAAAACGTTGGTAAAAGTTTTGAAACATTCCGCATTTAACTACAATATGGAATCCAATGTTTTTTGGGCAGTTAATTTAAATTATTTATTAAACCAGAGAATTAAAATACTAACTTGAACTGACTCCTTCTCTCATCTTTTCTGATACAAGGTTACCCTGTAATTAAATTAGAAGTGAAGAGATTTGTACTCCAAACATGTAAGATCGATTCTTTGGGATTATATCGATTGACTTACTCTTTTAATTTTTTTTTTAATTCTCATTAATAGTTGATGATTTTTAGCAAAATCACATTTTATGTTAAAATATTACATACAAAACACGTTTTAGACAGTTAATTTAATTATTTATTAAACCTGAAAATTAAAATAAAATTACCATAGAAAAGCTGTTGGTAAAATTTTTAAACCTTCGGCAGTTAACTAGAACATGGAATCCCACATTTTTTGAGCAGTTAATTTAAATTTTTTGGTGTACTTCATCTAGATGTTACAATTTTCGAAAATAGATTTAAAAAAATTGTAACTATTTAAAAAAATTATTCATGTGTTAAAATGAAAATATTACTTCTCTAAAATGGACTTAAAATACAAAAACCCCAAATATAAACCTTAAAAAGAGGCACCGCATATATGCCCTGTTATCGTCAACTACTCTATCTTTTCTACCAAATTCAGTTCCTCAACCCCAAAGTTCCACCAATCTCAATGGCTGCCAATTTCCGTAACATGTGTCCAAGGTTATCATCCTTCTAGGTTTATCTACACTAACTTGTCGCTTGGTAGGATGTATAAGAATAGTGCGGAATAAGGTATATTAGTAATGCATAGATTAATAATGCATGTGTTAGTAATGCAACCATTAGTTATGCAGATATTATTTTTTATCTACTGTTTGGTGTGGTGTATTAAAATTATAATGCATTGTATAATTATTAAGAAAAATAGTTGTTTACAAAAATTCCCTCCATATTCTCAAGCTTTAAGGGACTTTAAGGATAATTTTATCTTTAACCAACCTAATGCATGCATTAGTAGCCTTGGTATTACTAATGCCATAGTTTTCTATACATTACTTATACATAGGATAATACCAAGTATGATGTATAACTAATACAAGTATTAGTTATACACATGTTGAAAAAATGTCCAAACAAGGTATTAGTAATGCATAAAGCTAATGCTTGCATTATTTTTTCTAATACCTCCTACCAAACCACCCCTAAGAGAAAATAGTGGTATTCTTATGTAATGACCCAACCGGTCATTTTTAACTTTTAGAACCCCGTTCCCTAAAATAAAACTTTATGTAGGTGCTTGTAATGATTTATGACTTGCGGGGATGGTTGGTTCGGGATTTAGAAGTGTTTGGGGGTGAAACCAGAACACTTGGTTTCTTAAGTTGGCCTTAAAGTGCTAAGTTTGATTTCGGTCAACATTTTGAGAAAACGATCCCGGAATAGAATTTTGATGATTCCAACAGCTCTGTATGGTGATTTTGGACTTAGGAGCGTGTTCAGAATTTTATTTGAAAGTCCGTAGTTAAATTAGGCTTGAAATGGCTAAAAACAAGAATTTAAGTTTGGAAGTTTGACCGATGAGTTGACTTTTTGATACCGGAGTCGGAAACCAGTTCCGAAAATTTTTATAGCTCCGTTATGTAATTTATGACTTGTGTGTAAAATTTGAGGTCAATCGGAGTTGATTTGATAGGTTCCGACATTGAATTTAGAAGTTGAAAACTCTTAGTTTCATTAAGCTTGAATTGGGGTATGATTCATGGTTTTAGCGTTGTTTGATGTGATTTAGAGGTTTGACTAAGTTCGTATGATGTTTTAGGACTTGTTGGTATATTTGGTTGAGGTCCCGAGGGCCTCGGGGGAGTTTCATATGGTTAACAGATCAAAAATTTGAGTTAAAAAGATGCTGCAATTTTTCCTCTTCTGTTGGACATTTTGGGCTGTGATCGAGCCCAGATATCGAGCCGGATATCGAGCCCAGGGTTGACGAGGTACAGGCTCGAGCTAGTGTATCGAAACCATGATCGAAGGTCCAACTCGAGGGCCATGATCGAAGGTCCAACTCGAGGGCCATGATCGAAGGTCCAGCTCGAGGGCCATGATCGAAGGCAAGGCTCGAGGGACAGGATCGAGACCCAAGATCGAGGGTCACAATCGAAGGCTCAAGCTCGATGCCATGATTGAGGCTATGATCGAAAGCCCAACATCGATGCCCTGATCGAGGCCATGACCGAGGTCCAGGCTCGAGCCTGTGATCGAAGCCGCGATTGAGGCCCAGTTCGAGGACCAGTTCCGAAGGCTGCTGGGCAGTTTTATAAAAAGAGGGCATTCGTCCCATTTGCCATTTTTGACGAACTTGAGCTTGAGCAGAGACGACTTTTGGCAGATTTTCAAGGGCAAACATTGGGGTAAGTGATTCTAACTCGGATTTGGTTGACATAGACAAGTATATCATTATTTTCACCATAAATTAGTGTTTTGAGATTGAAATTTGGAAAAAGTTTAGAAATCTCATAAAAATAAAAATTTGAGATTTCGGTATCGATTCGGAGTCGGATTTGAGTGAAACTGGTATGGTTGGATTCGTAGTTGAATGGGTTATCGGATTTCATAACTTTCGCCGGATTCCGAGATGTGGGCCCCGCGGGCGAATTTTTAATTAATTTCAGGATTTTTATTAAAAATGTAGTATTTCCTTATAGAATTTATTTTCTATAATTTTTAGTGATTGTATCGAATTATTTTGGCTAGATTCGAGCCAGACAGAATTGGATAATCGTGGAAAAGGCAAAATTTTGGATTAAATTGGAGCAAGACGAGGTAAGTCTCTTGTCTAATCTTGTGAGAGGAAAATTACCTCATAGGTGATTAAGATTAAATAATTGTTGCTAATTGTGGGGGCTACGTATGTACGAGGTGACGAGAGTCCGTGCGTAGCTACTATTAATGCTAAAGTCCGGATAGTTTAGGACTCAAAGCATGTATTACTTGTGTAAATTGTATTCTTTGATTAATTAATATTAATTGATATATATGAATATATTGTGAATTGTTTGATAAAGATATTAAAGGATGGAAATCTCATAGGCTTGATTTTCTATTTAAATCAATTAATTGTCAAAAGAAATTATTCTCCTCCCAAATTTATCTTATAATAAACATACTGTCCTTCTGGAGGCACATAAGAAAATGTCCTCCTTTCTTGTGGAGCGGGCCGAACGCCTCAGCAGGATAGATGCATCTATGGATCGCGCCGCACGTCCCTCGGTAGTGTACACGACACTCTGGATCGGGTCGTACGTCCTCGGTAGAAATCGTGCTTAATAATAATAATTATACGATACTTTAATAATTTATTTTAGCTTGTGAAGCTAATTAATAAATTGGAAAATCCTTGAAATTTAATGAATTATTATTCTTGTTTTGTTTAGGAATTAATTGTTACTCCTGTAAATGAGATTTAATTGATAAATTGGAATTTATTTGAATTGAAGGAATTTGATTATTTTCGCTGATTAAATAAATTATTGTAAATTCTGTAAATCATGCTGATTTAAATATCTTAGTTTTATTTCAATTATTATTGACCTATAGTGAGTGTTAAAGTCGGTCATCTCGTCTCTACCACTTCGAGATTAGGCTTGATACTTACTGGGTACACGTTGTTTACGTACTCATACTACACTTGCTGCACTTTTTGTACAGGATCTGAGACAGGTACTAGTGGGAGGACCTATCATCACATACCCACGTCATCCCGAGGCATAGTGGTGAGCTGCCTTTCTGAGCCGTTCTGCAGCTACCAGTGTCTCTTCTTATATTTATATTCTGTCTATTTCATTTCAGACAGTATTTGGAGTTTTGTATAATCTACTAGATGCTCATGCACTTGTGACACCGGGTCTTGGCACACACATTGGTAGAAGTTGGTATTTTATTATTTTCTTAGAATAAAAGTTTAACCAATGTACGATTGACTTATTACTTGGCTTGCCTAGCTGTAGTGTTGGGCGTCATCATGACCTATAGGTGAAATTGGGTCGTGACAATATGGTATCAGAGCACTAGGTTCACGTAGGTCTCACAAGTTATGAGCAGACCTAATAGAGTCTTGCGGATCAGTACGGAGACGTCTGTACTTATCTTCGAGAGGCTATATGGTGTTAGAAAACTACCTTTCTTCATATTCCATCGTGCAATTGATGTAGTACTAAATATCCTTCTCTTATTCTCTCACAGATGGTGAGAACGCGCTCTAATGAGGTTTCAGACCAGGGAAGAGCTACTCCCCCAGTTGCTAGAGGCTGAGGGAGGGCTCCAGCCCGTGGTAGAGGGCGAGGACGTCCCAGGACTATTCCAGTTATGCCGCCAGTGGATCCAGCAGAGAATCCCATTATTGAGGAGCAGAGTGAGGTGCCTGTGGCAGAGCCAGCTCCGGTGGACTTCACATCTGCACCGGGATTTCAGGATGTCATGGGTCGTATGCTGCGATTCATGGACAATATGACTCAGACCGATTTATTTCTGGCAGACCCAACCACATTTCAGGCGGGCGGGGGAGCACAGACCCCTACCGCGCAGGCTCATGGATAGGCAACTGTTGTATATCAGACCCAGGGTGCACTACCCGTGGGTAGAGTCCAGCCAGTGGCAGCAGCTACACCTGAGCCCAGGCCAACTGTAGCCGCCGATCCTCAGAAACTATTGGACAAATGAACTAGACTACATCCTCCTGTCTTCGGGGGTGAGCGACATGAGGATCCACATGATTTCGTTGATCGTTGCAAGGATAGACTGTACAACATGAGGATATTGGAATCCCATGGGGTTGATTTCGCTATTTTTTAGCTAGAGGGTAGAGCCCGTAGATGGTGGCAGTCTTATGCTCTTGGTAGACCAGCAGATTCTCCTCCCATGACTTGGGACAGGTTCACCCGTATCTTCTTGGACAGGTATATTCCACCCTCCCAGAGGGAGGAGTTGCGGTTTCAGTTTGAGCAGCTCCAGCAGGGTCAGATGTCAGTGACTGATTATGAGGCGAGGTTTTCTGAATTATCTCGCCATGCACTAATGATACTCCCTACTGAGGCGGAGAGAGTGCGAAGGTTTGTAGCCGGTTTACATACTGGTATTCAGGCTACTATGGCTCGAGAGGTTGAGATGGGTACTTCTTATGAGCGAGTTGTGGAGATAGCCCGGAGGATTGAGGGTGTACGTCAGCGGAGCCGAGAGCAGAGATAAGCGGTTCAAGTACTCTGGAGAGTTCAAAGGTGCTCCGTTCAGGGGCAGAGGTCAGTTCGTGAGGGGGCAGTCCAGCAGACCCCCATATCTAGCACCACTACCTCCCCGAGGTGCTCCAGTACGACCTTATTTCAGTGCTATACCAGAGAGTTCTTATCGCCCACTAGCTATTCAGGGTTCTTTATGTGGGTATTCAGGTCCCCAGGGCCAGACACTTAGTCAGCAGCCCATCGCACCGGAGAGTTGTTACGAGTGCGGGGATCCCAGTCACATGCGGAGGTTTTGCCCCAGGCTTCGGGGTAGACCAGTACAGCAGGGTCAGCAGCCTATGCTTACCGGACCAGTTGCTCCACCAGTAGTCCGACCACCCAGAGGTAGAGGACAGGTGGGTAGGGGCCGTCCTAGAGGTGGAGGTCAGCCATGCGGAGGCCAGACAGTTGGTGCTCCAGCTCGGTTCTATGCTTTTCCGGCTAGACCAGATGCAGAGGCCTTAGATGCCGTGATTACATGTATTATTTCTGTTTGTGGCAAAGATGCCTCAGTATTATTTGATCTAGGATCTACGTATTCATATGTGTCATCTCTATTTGCTCCACTCCTAGTCTTTCTCGTGAGTCCTTGAGTACTCCTGTTTATGTGTCCACTCATGTGGGTGATTCTGTTGTTGTGAACTAGATATACCGGTCCTGTATTATTATATTCTGTGGTTATGAAACTAGATCAGATCTCCTATTGCTTGAGATGACCGATTTTGAAATTATTCTGGGTATGGACTGGTTATCTCCATATCATGCTATTCTAGATTGTCATGCCAAGACTGTTACCTTGGCTATTCCAGCATTGCCTAAGCTGGAGTGGAAGGGTTCACCTGTTAGTTCATTTAATCGAGTTATTTCTTTTATAAAGGCTCAACACATGGTTGAGAAGGGTTGTTTGGCTTAAACTATTGATTCAGTGCCTGTAGTTCGGGAGTTCCCCGATGTATTTTCGTCAGATCTTCTAGGTATGCCACCTAATCGTGATATTGATTTTTGTATTGACTTGGCTTCAGATACCCAGACTATATCTATCCCACCATATCACATGGCTCTGAAAGAATTGAAAGAATTGAAAGAACAACTTGAAGAGTTACTAGCCAAAGGGGTTGTCAGACCGAGTGTATCGCCTTGGGGTGCACCAGTATTGTTTGTGAAAAAGAAGGATGGAACAATGCGGATGTGATTGATTATCGCCAATTGAACAAAGTCACTATTAAGAACAAGTACCCGTTACCACGTATTGATGATCTATTTGACTAGTTGCATGGTGCTAGGGTATTCTCTAAAGATCGACTTGAGGTCGGGGTACCATCAGTTGAAGATTCGGAATTCGGATGTTCCGAAGACTGCTTTCCGTACTAGATATAGTCATTATGAGTTTCTGGTAATGTCTTTTGGTTTAACTAATGCCTTGGCAGCATTTATGGATCTGATGAACAGGGTATTCAGGCCATATATTGACTCATTTGTCATTGTCTTCATTGATGACATTTTGATCTACTCACATAGTAAGGAGGAGCATGAGCAGCATATGAGAGTAGTGCTTCAGACATTACGGGAACAAAAGCTATATGCTAAGTTCTCTAAATGTGAGTTTTGGCTAGAGTCTGTAGCATTTTTGGGACATATCGTATCGGGCTAAGGTATTAAAGTTGATCCCAAAAAGATTGAGGCAAGTCAGAATTGGCATCGTCCCACTTCGGCGACGGAGATCAGGATTTTTCTGGGTTTGGCAGGTTATTATCGTCGGTTCGTGGAAGTTTTTTCATCTATTGCAGCACCTTTGACCAAATTAACCCAAAAGGGTGCTCCATTCCGATGGTCCGATGATTGTGAGGTGAGCTTTCATAAGCTCAAGACATCATTGACTACAACACCAGTGTTAGTGTTGCCTTCTGGTTCGGGGATGTATACAGTGTATTGCGACGCTTCGCGTATTGGCTTGGGTTGTGTATTGATGCAAGAAGGGCAAGTTATTGCATATGCTTCATGCCAGCTGAAGCCCCACAAAAAGAATTATCCGGTACATGATTTGAAGTTAGCTGCGATTGTTCACGCTCTTAAGATTTGGAGGCATTATCGTTATGGGGTTTCTTGTGAAGTTTACACTGATCATCGCAGTTTGCAGTATTTGTTCAAGTAGAGGGACCTAAATTTGAGACAGCGCAGATGGCTGGAGTTACTAAAAGATTATAATATTACTATCTTGTATCATCCGGGCAAAGCAAATGTGGTTGCAGATGCCTTGAGCAGAAAGGTAGAGAGTATGGGTAGTTTGTCTTTCATTTCAGCAGAGGAAAGGCCATTAGCCTTAGATATTCAGTCCTTGGCTAACAGACTTGTGAGGTTGGACATTTCAGAGCCCAGCCGAGTTCTTGCATGTGTTGGGGCCCAATCTTCACTATTTGAGCAGATCAAGGCTCGCTAGTATGATGACCCACATTTGGTGGTTCTTCATGAAACGGTAGTACGAGGTGGTGCTAAGGAAGTCACTATTGGTGCAGATGGTGTTCTACGACTCCAGGATCATCTGTGTGTTCCTAATGTGGATGAACTGAGGAAAACGATCCTGGAGGAGGCACACAGTTCTCGATATTCTATTCATCCAGGTGCTACGAAGATGTATCGTGACTTGAGGCAGCATTATTGGTGGCGACGAATGAAAAAGGACATAGTTGAGTATGTAGCTCGGTGTCTAAATTGCCAGCAAGTTAAATATGAGCACTAGAGGCCAGGTGGCCTACTTCAACACATGACTATACCAGAGTGGAAATGGGAACGAATTACTATGGATTTTGTAGTTGGGTTGCCGCGGACCTTGAGGAAGTTTGATGCAGTTTGGGTGATTGTTGACAGGTTGACTAAGTCGGCACATTTTATTCCTGTTGTGACTACGTATACTTCAGAGAGGTTGGCTCAGATTTATATTCAGAAGATAGTTCGGTTGCACGGTGTGCCAATTTCCATCATATCAGATAGAGGTCCTCAGTTTACTTTATATTTCTGGAGAGCTGTACAGAGTGAGTTGGGGACCCGTGTAGAGCTCAGCACAACCTTTCATCCGCAGACCGATGGACAGTCAGAGAGGACAATTCAGATTTTGGAGGATATGCTCAGGGCATATGTGATCGACTTTAGAGGTCAGTGGGATCGTCTCCTGCCTTTGGCCGAGTTTGCTTATAATAACAGTTACCAATCCAACATCGAGATGGCTCCATTTGAGGCTTTATATGGTCGGCGATGTCGTTCACCTATCGGATGGTTTGAGCCAGATGAGGCTAAGTTATATGGTACTGATTTGGTAAGGGATGCCTTGGAAAAGGTAAAGTTGATTCAGGAGTGACTTCGTACAGCACAGTCCAGACAAAAGAGTTACGCGGATCAGAAAGCGCATGATATATCATATATGGTAGGTGAAAAATTTCTCTTGAAGGTTTTGTCGATGAAGGGAATTATAAGATTCGGGAAGAAGGGCAAGTTGAGCCCAAGGTTTATATGCCCATTTGAGGTGTTGAAACGAGTTGGGGAGGTTGCTTATGAGCTTTCATTGCCTCCCAGCCTATCGGGAGTTCATACGGTTTTTCACGTATCTATGCTCCGGAAGTATCATGCCGACCTATCACATGTGTTAGACTTTAGCACAGTTCAGCTAGATAATAGCTTGGGTTATGAAGAGGAGCCAATTGCCATTGTTGATAAACAGGTTCGCTAGTTGAGGTCCAAGAGGATTTCTGCAGTAAAAGTCCAGTGGAGGGGCCAACCAGTCGAGGAAGCGACTTGGGAGGCCGAGGAAAACATGTGGAGCAGATATCCGGACTTATTCAGCACTTCAGGTACAATTCTAAACCCGTTCGAGGACGAACGTTTGTTTAAGAGGTGGAGAATGTAATGACCCAACCAGTCATTTTTAACTTTTAGAACCCCGTTCCCTAAAATAAAACTTCCTGTAGGTGCTTGTAATGATTTATGACTTGCGGGGATGGTTGGTTCGGGATTTGGAAGTGTTTGGGGTAAAACCAGAACACTTGGTTCCTTAAGTTGGCCTTAAAGTGCTAAGTTTGACTTCGGTCAATATTTTGAGAAAACGACCCCGGGCTTGGGTTGATGGAGTAACGAGACTTGGTATTTCGAACGTGGTGGAATTTTCGTTTGTGATGTGCTGCCATCATCTTTGTTTGAACGCATTAAGGTTCAACGGTGTTATTTCCTTCTTGATTTGTCTCTGGGGCAGGGTGTTGTGAAATGGTGTCTGAAAAACGGTTGTCATAGATGGTGGTGTATGGCAATTTCAGAATCGAATTGGTGTTTCTAATGCCGATGGATCGAGAAAGATGACCTTCAAGGAGGCTTAGAGTTGGTAGCAATTTATTAGTTTAGGTGCTACATGGATGAATCTTAGTTTGAGGTAGGAATTGGGTATCGAAAGATGAGGAAGGACATGGTGAGAGGTGTCTCGCGGTGGTTGAACTACTAACGGTTCAAAGTATGAAGAGCAGAGGTCGAGGAGTTGCTTAAGGGAGGTGGTTTGATCGAAGTGGGAGTGGCAGAGTAGCATATGGATTCGGTGGCAGGAAAGCCACTTGCCTTGAGAAAGTTTAGGGCGATTTGGGAGATGGTGCATGAGTATTGGGACGATGTGGTCTTGTGATTCGGGCCACTCGGGATGAGTGCGGATGTAGTTCGTTATGTTTCGAATGAAGCTATTAATATTTCTAAGGCAAGTGAGAGTAAATTGGAAGAAGTTGGGTCGGTTAGTAATGGTTGAATCAGCAGGATCATGGCAATGATCAGTTCCTTCGGCGTGTGAGGTTATACATATGGTTCGTGGTTGTACGTGCGGACTTGACAACCACCATAACTTGATTGATTTGGGATGTATTTGATTCAAATGGCCTTGTTGTGTAAATGGATTTCGGAAGATTAGACCATGACTTGAGGTTTGTATTTTCTGCAGTTATGGAAATTGGAGGTTGAGGATCAAGGTTACGGTTCAGTTTTGAGGAGAGTGTCCCGAGCTCGGAGGAGTTGGGAAAAGGATTCAGAAGTTCAGAGTAAGCCCGTGTTACCTTAGTGTCACCTGAGAATGGTGTCCTATGTAAGAGGCTTTGGGGTATTGATTTGCGGATTCTTGATTCGCTTTACAGAATTGGTACGATTGGTAGTATAGAGTGCAGACTTTGCTACCTAGTGCGGAAGGTCGTGGGAGTGTATCCCACGGGGAAATTTGTCTAAGTGTGACATGTTAGTCATTTGGTTGTTAAGGATTGAAACCAAGTATGTAGATTATGGTACGGTCGCTAATGTGGGAGTTTATGCCTGAACGACACTCTATTCGGTTGGTTGTGAACTGTGGAAGTTTGTTCTGGATTGGACGCCTATTCGTGTGTGTCATGAATAAGGCCATTGTGGATCCTTGCAAAGTTATTGGCCCAATATGGTGTGATAAGAATCCGTTTGAGGTCCGGTGGTGGGTCTAATGTGAAGGTGCGCTCTACGTCAGGTCGTATGTGTTCATTCGTCATAGCATAGCTTACGGAGGAGTCGTCGAGCGCTGGATGTTATTCCTGTCATCAGCTATTCCGTGTATTAATCTATTGTGCCATGTGGGTTATGAAATGGCTTGATTTTTCACACATGTGTTGGGGTCCCGTGTAGCTTGAGGTGTTATATGATCAGGATGGCTCTCGAGATGCAGGTCATTTATTGCACCTTAGTCATGCTTGGGTTTTGTAGCATATGGCGCTATCCGTCTCCCCAGGGTTATACTTTTGCACTTGGCGTGCTTGTGGCCGATATTCGGGTATTTCATAGGTATGATCATTAGGGATTGATGGGTATTCCCTTATTTATGGTTATGTGTGGATCGGGTGGCACGCCGCCTTGGGTATGTTGTTGGATCGGGTTGCACGCCGCAACGGTATCATGTATAGATCGGGTTGCATGCCACAACAGTGAGATGTTGAGAACGATTCCCTACATCTATTCTTGTATATTTTGATTCTCATTCTCTGAGAAGGGTTCATAGCGTTTATTCGACCGTTTTATTCGTTACGCGGGCTGGGTAATTCTTTTACAGAGTTCGTTCTTCCTTATGTGTCTTATTTAGGTTGTAGCTTGTTGGTGCATTGATGGCATCATATGAAATCTTTGATAGTGTTTGAGGTGGCTTATTGCCTTAGCAACTTGTACTGGGGAAGATGACGTTATTGGACCTGGGATCGGTGCGATCGGAGTTATGTAGGGAATATTAAAGAGAAAATATCATTATTCAGTTCAGAATGAGGTAATGGTTCTTGTCAGGAGGAAAGACTTAGAGATTTGTTGATTCGGCAGGTGGTTATGAGTTTCTACACATCTCTTCCGTCGTGGCAGTATTGCGAGAGTTGGAACAGGGCTTATATGTGTCATGAGGTATACTACGGGCTTCGGGTCAATGGAATTTCAGCTGTTGTGCTTGGAGGAGGTTTCCTTAGGAAAATAAGTTATGCAGTGCATTGTGTGATGTCATCATGGGTCCATGATCATGTTTTGGTACAATGTGTAGTGATTGATACGATGTTCGTATGTTAGAATAAGGTTTTGTAGAGAAATTCAGAGGTTAGAATTTGGTTCTAAGGCTCATTGACTAAATAAAAGGGGAGAATATTCAGTCTAACTCGAGCTGATGTGCTCAACTGGGTTGTGGTGGCATGGATAGGTGCACGATATGTTAAACAATGACTGTGGACAACTCCGAAGTAGTTCTTGGCATGTTTGAGGACGAACGTATGTTTAAGCAGGGGAGAATGTAATGGACCGACCAGTCGTTTTGAGATCTAACGTGTCGTCCGACGGTTTGAGGCCTTGAGTAGCTTCACCTCATATTTTATGACTTGTACTCGTGGTCGGAATTGAATTTTGTTAAGTTCAGAGTTCATTCGGAAGGAAAATTCTAATTTTGGAAGCTTTAAGTTGGAAGAGTTGACCAAGGTTTGACGTTTGAATAAATGATGACAGAATCGGTATTTGAAGGTTCAAACAGGTTCGTATGATGATTTCGGACTTGGGTGTATGTTTGGGTTGAGTATTGGGTGGTCCGAGAGCATTTCAATCCTTCTATATCATCCGGGGAAGGCTAATATTGTGGCGGATGCTCTTAGCCGGAAATCTATGGGTAGGTTAGCACACTTGAAGGCATATCAAAGGCCATTGGCCAAGGAAGTTCACCGATTGGCTAGTTTTGGAGTTCGTCTTGTGGACCTTAGTGAAGGTAGGGTGATTATGCAAAATAGGGATGAATCATCACTTGTTGTAGAAATCAAGGAGAAGCAATACAACGATCCATTGTTGGCACAATTGAAAGAGGGGATTCATAAACATAAGACCATGGCCTTTTATCTTGACATGGGTGATGATACACTAAGGTACCAAGGGCGTCTATGTGTTCCAAATGTAGATGGTCTCAGGGAGAGCATCGTGACCGAGGCTCACACTGATAGGTATTCCATGCACCCGGGCTCTACAAAAATGTATCATGATCTTAAGAAATTCTATTGGTGGAATGATATGAAGAGGAATGTAGGGGACTTTGTGGCGAGATGTCCAAATTGTCTGCAAGTGAAGGTCGAACACCAAAGGCCTGGTGGGTTGGCACAGTACATAGAAATTCCAATGTGGAAGTGGGAAATGATTAATATAGACTTTGTGGTAGGACAACCTCGCACTCCTCGTAAGTTTGACTCGATTTGGGTGATTGTGGTTCGACTCACGAAATCAACACACTTCTTGCCGATTAAGGCTACCGACACAGCAGAACAGTATGCTCAGTTATATATCAAAGAAATGGTCAGGTTGCATGGCACTCCAGTTTCTATCATTTCTGATCGTGGGGCACAGTTCACGGCTAAAGTTTGGAAGAACGTTCAGCAAGATTTGAGTACTCAGGTGAATCTTAGTACATCCTTCCATCCACAGACCGACGGGTAGGTAGAGCGGACTATTCAGATGCTTGAGGATATGTTGCGCTCTTGTGTTCTTGACTTCAAAGGTAGTTGGGATGACCATTTGCCACTCATAGAATTTGCTTACAACAATAGTTATCATGCTAGCATTCAGATGGCACCGTTCGAGGCTTTATATGCTAGGCGATGTAGATCTCTCATTGGGTGGTTCGGGATTGGGAAGCAGAGTTGATAGGGCCAGACCTAGTGCATTAGGCTATGGAAAAAGTTAAGATCATTAAGGAGCGGTTGAAGACTGCTCAGAATCGTCAAAAGTCCTATTCGAATGTTCGTCGTAGGGATTTGGAGTTCAAAGAAGATGATTGGTTATTCTTTAAGGTTTCCCCTATGAAGGGTGTAATGATATTTGGTAAGAAAGGGGAATTGAGTTCGTGGTATGTCAGACCGGATAGAATCATTCAAATGATCGGTGAGGTGGCGTCCAAGCTTGAGCTACCACCTGAGATATCATTAGTTCACCCGGTATTTCATGTGTCTATGTTGAAGAAAGCAGTTGGAGACCCAACACTCATTGTTCCAGTTGAGACTATTGAGGTTAATGAAGAATTGTCTTATGAAGAGATTCCCGTTTCTATGGGAGGCCATCTGGGAGGTCGAGGAAGAAATGAAGAAGAAGTATCCTTATTTGTTTGAATAGCCATATATTTATAAAGTTGTGTTCTATGAAAATGCTAAGAGTTACCTTCTATGAATTATGTATCATTTGTACAGTTGATATTACGGGTGTTCCTTTTCTGGTAATATATTGCTTATGAGGCCACAGTTGGTGTTATTTTTATTTTATATTATGTCATCGGATTATGTATATATTGTTAGGATTGGTTTCTGGTATTCCACTCCTGGGGTGACATTGGCTCTCTGGCCAGTTCTTACCTTTTTCTTAGGTGCCATGTACAGAAAATTAGAGCAACGCACGAGTTAAAGAAGGAATAATCTTACAATCAGCTTTATCACACGTTCGAGAACATAAAAAAGGGTATTATTCTGAAATGCCCAAGTAGCATCCTAATTATAGATGTTGTCAACAACACATCGATAAGAAGGACTCTACTAGACACGTCTCCGAGATATCCCAGGACACTTTAAAACCTTAGGCTCTGATGCCAAGTTTGTCACGCCCCGAACTCGGAGAGTGCGACCGGCACTCAACCGAGTGAATCCAGTCAAGCAAGCCTGTTAGATACTTTCTACCCAAACTCACTTATGAATAAAGAGAATACATATTTTCGTTGATTAGACCATAAAGAGATCATGTATACAATACTAAATTATTACCATTAGTTACTTCATTTTAAAGTCTCAAATTTCACACACATTTTTCATGGTCTGAAATGGAACAAGTAATTCAAACACAAAATAACATTGTTTAACTTCCACAACACCAATATACAACCCACACTATGTCTACGGAGCCTCTAATAGATACAAAAGAGTATTATGATAATGCCGGTAATAAGGCCCCGGCTATACCTCAAACACAATATACAAGGAACAAAAGATACATGACCCCGAAATGAAGTGGGGCTCACCAAGTCAGCTGGGAAGAGGGTGTACCGCTATCATTGATCAATGTCTCCTATTGTGGAATCACCTGCATCTATTGAAGCTGCAGTGCCCCCGGCAAAAGGGACGTTATTACATATGGAATAGTACTAGTATGAATGACAAAACACCCTCTCAATAAAATGAGCAATAATACAAGTAAGAATAATATCAGTGGAAGCCACAACAACATCAAACCTCAAATTAGGATCAAGATAGTGTTCAAATAAATTTTCATATCTTAAGTTGGGAGATCTTTAGTACCAATATACTACCATTCACAATACCAATGTTCACAATATCAATACCATCGTACTTTTAACACAGAGTCTGATAACAACCCGATGGGCTAGGCCGTCTCATCCAAGACATCAACCACAATTACAATTTCAATTACAATTTTCAGCACAATCACCACCATGTGTGCGGCATCGCGTCCGATCATGACACGGTCGGCTAGGTCATCTCATTCGAGGCATCACCCATTTTATACCAATCATCTCATTTCATACTTCTTTCACATCTTTTCATTTCATTTGCACTAGTGGCCCCAATTATAAAATCATTCTTGGCACGCCGGTCGTATTTAGTAGTTCATGCTCATCATTTTTACTTTCAAACATCACCATAATAATCAACAACAAGTAATTTCAAATCAAGGTTTTCAGTACACATGTGAGCAATTAAGAGTCTTAGACACAGAGATTTTTTACAAAATTTGGCATAATAGCTTTCGTTTGAACTTGACTTGAAGTCAGAACATCCTTAATGCACAGCCCATACTTTGAAAATATTCTCAAATGATAACATAACATGATAAAAGAATTTGGTATACATATTGATTATATATCTTTCAACACAAATTTATTCAGAATAGCCAATTTTATAATGAACACCTCGGGACTTACATAAATTAATTGAATACCGTGGGATTCAATTATAGGAGAGGAGTTTAGCCAACATACCTAGATTTGAGCTTTTCTTAAATTACTACAACGTTCCGAAAATCCTAGAAATCCCAATCTATTTTGACACATAACAAAATTGAATACAAATTAGGAAGATATTCATGGTTTTAGCTCATTTGAGCATTTTATCAAACAATAGGTGCACAAATTAGGCTACAAGATTCTTCTACAAGATTTCCTTCATTTCACAACCCAATCTTTACTTATTTGAGCTCAAAAATATTCCCACAAACCTTATTGGTACATGCATGTATACATAATACTCTCATACCCAAGAATCGTACTCCCAATCACCCATCATTTACCCCAAACTCGATATTGAAGAACTGGGGGAAGAAGTTCTTACCTCTTTGAAGCCCTAGTAAGATCCTTACGAAATCTTCAAGCCTTGAGCAAGAATTGATGAACAAATGGCTAGGTCTCCTCTTTATCTCTCTAAGATACTCTCACCTCTCTCTAAAAATATCAGATGAAACCCTTAAAAATGACCCCCAGAGGCTATTTATCAAAATGTGGTCGGGTTACAAAAAATCAGAAAAATGAAGCTCTGAAACACAATATGCGGTCGCATAGTGATCGCGGAATGGATATGTGGTCCGCATATCGGCCGCACAATTTGGTGCCCCTGAATTGGAAAATACTAGTTGGGTCTGCGTCGGTTCTCCGGCCCGCAGACATGTTCTGTGGTCGCATAATGCACCACAGACCTTCCTCCAAGCTTACCGTGTCACTGCTTCACTCTGCGGCCATTCTGCGGTCCGCAGAGTGATTCTGCGGTCCGCAGAGTGATTCTGCGGTCCGCAGAGTGATTCTGCGGCCGCATAGTGGGCCACAGATATGTCTTTTTCTGCAAAAAATTTTACTTTACTCCCCAGTGCATTGTTCAACCCAAAAAGTCTGAGCCTTCTACAATCCTCAAACACGTAAGCCTACTTCGGCACCATGAAACCTTAAATTCCTTTACGAACTTTTACGGGGCCATACATTCTCCCCCACTTATGATTATTCGTCCTCGAATGAGGGTCAAAATCCGTCATTAGCATTCAATGTGACTTAGCTGCTGTAACACTCACCTGCAGTTCCAAATTTTTGACTAACTCCCTAAATTTCCAAAACTTTCGCCAGAGCCTCCCCTGTAACTGGGCCTATCTACCCCAAGTAGTGGTCTAAACCACCATGACCCTTCCGGGATCCATCTACACATAACAGGCCATAATAACTCAAATGCCTCCAAGTAAAATCAATTACGGTGGCCGTCAAACCTTGCGCGTACCGCCACAACCACCTATAAAACTTAACACGATGAAGGAACTGATCATTGCCGCATTATGCCGATTCAACCATTGCTAACCGATCCGACTTCTTCTAATTTACTCCGGACTTGCCTTAGGAATAATAATAGCTCCATTCAAAACATGACGAACCCAATTCGCACTCATCCAGAAGGACCCTATTTCACAAGACCACGTTGTCTCAAAACGCACAAACCATCTCATACCCTCCTTGTGCGCACATTCGCATCTTCAACTGGTACACCCATTCTGATATTTCCTTTATGAATCCAAAGTTATTTTCTCCCATTCCTACAGTGCTACACCACAGACCAATGATAACATAGAACACTCCAAGCCCCTTTTCGTAATCCGCTGCAATGCTCGATACTTAACCATACTACGGACTCGAAATCCTAAGGCACCGCACTTTAAATTATTTTCTGAATCCACTAGGACCGTTGTTGAGAGTCACCCACTCTGACTTGTTCACAAATGTGATAAAATTCCAAGGCTCCGCTAGCACATGAACGCCCTATCAAACAAGCACCCGGCTGAATCACCTTTCTTGTACATCACATCTACACGAAGCATAAATCCCGAGTGTTCCCAAAGCCTGAACATGAATCGATAAGGCCAATTATAGCACATATTCCTCAAATCCTTTGCTCAAATCACCACTGATGTTCTCTTTCCTTTAGTCGTAACAACCCACTAATATGCTGATAACCAGAAACCTCACAAGTAGACAACCATGCAATCCAATCGTAGCCGAAGGGGCACTCCCACTTAGCTTGAAGCTATAATTACATAACCCCGGAACCGACCAAAATTCCTTCTTCCTCATTAACACGATCTCACACAATCGGCCCACCAAATTCCTCGGAATCTTCATATTAAACATTTCATGAACATTCTGAATCACTAGCCATATTCACATATTCAACCTTTTACTGGATAGCCAGTAAAATTCTTTGTAGAAGCTCATCAACACCACACAACCACTAGCCTGCTCACATGAGATAACCCACCTGTGGAAAGTCCATACCGACACCTTCCAATGACGATGCACCGAGTACAATTACCACGAAACCAATAAACCATCCTGAGCTCGTGCTCATTCACCAGCTGTACAAGTCCATTCACTCCTCATGGACATCAACTAAAGGTACGATAATACATTCCACTCCAAAGTCATGTTGTATCCTTCTTCATATCAAGCAACTCCTTTCCGTCGTATCAAACCTTCATACGTATAGTAGCCAATATTCAAAATTAAGCCGGTAGACCTAGTCACTATCCACCATGAATCTCCAAGTCACTCTAAACTTTCCTCAAGGCATGCAACTATCCTACCACATAACCCATATGCTACTCTACCACTCTCCCACTTTGGTCAAACCCTATCCTTTAGGCAACATCCCGACTTCTGCTTTTCATACGTAACCTACTAGTAATCCAACCACCGCGAGACTCCCTTCCACCATGTCCTTCCTCATCCTTCATTGCCCAGCTTTTGCCTTAAATCAAAATCCATCTCTGTAGCACTTGGATTAATAGATCGCTACCAACTTTAAACCTCCCCGAAGATCACCTTTCTCGAGCCATCAACACTAGGGACACCGATTTGATTCTGAACCACAGCACACTGCGATCTCTGACAGCCGCTTTCCCGAAACTATTCCACTATACCCTGCCCTGAAGGTGAATTGAAGAAAATCATAACACCAGCGAACTTAACACATTCAACAAGGACAACGACATCACATCACAGATGACAATTTCGCTATGCTCGAAAATACCAAGTCTCGTTACTCCATCAACCAAACCCTGAACATTCATAGTCCAATTGCCTTTCCTCCGCTGGGAATAAAGCGTTGAACCTCTGAATTATGCACGGAGAAAAACCTCATTTCAAGTCATTCACTGCACCGACACATAGACAAGCATTTTACCATTATATCAATACCATGCGATAACAACTCATGAATTATTATAACAACCAGTGCCCAACTTCAAAATCATAGGAATTACTGGTACTGAGCTGAAACGACAAGACAGCCTTCCGCAAGGCAACGACCATAGCCCAAGCAATTACGCAGGGAGAAACATCCTGCACCACATCTGTAGTACCATTAAAATTCCTTGATATCCAATTGATAACAAGTGTTTCACGTCACATAAGATTGAGTAGGAAAGAAATAAAGGCACAAGCCTCAAAGGGATCAAATCGCACGATGAGGAATCAAGAAGGGAAGTGCTCCTATCAGCCTTGTAGCCTCTCGAAGATAAGTACAGACGTCTCTGATACCAAGTTATCACGGCCCAAATTCCATTAGAGGTCATGATGGCACCTAACACCGCTGTCAGGCCAACCAACAATAATTGATTAACTTAATTACTCATTTCAGTATTTTTGAAATCATAATTTCCTTCAATTAAATAGTACGAGATAGACTTTACAAAGTAAATGATAGTATTTTCACAACTACAATACTGAAGAGCCCATAATCACCCCTAAAACCCGATGTCACAAGTACATGAGCATCAACTAGGAAATATACTAGAAATACAACATCTATTTGAAAGTACAATTAGACATGAGAGGGTAGATAACTATGATGGAGACTCCGTGTGCTGCGAATTCGCAGCATGGGATGCAGCTCACCTAAGTCCCTAAAATAGCCGCGCCTCTGCTCCCACAAGTCTGCTGGACATATATGCACCTGCACAAAACTGTGCAGCAAGTGTAGTATGAGTACGTAAATCAACGCGTACCCAGTAAGTATCTAGCCTAATCTCAAAGAAGTAGTGACGAGGGGTCGACTCCGACACTTACTATTGGCTAACAATAAATACAGATATTGTGGATTGTACAAAACAGTTGTAAACTCAATAACAAGAAGTGAGTGGACAATTCTTTTATTAATAGGAATTGTTTTTTCCAAATTTATTCTCGTCATTTAACAATTTATATCTCAAGCCAAAGAAGCTATATCAATTATAATTGGTTTCAAAGATTTATCATGCACAAATTATGCCAAGGTCATACGGCCCGATCCAACATAATATTTAAACTGTGCACTGCCGAGGGTCGAATGGCATGAACCATAGATGCATCTATCTGCTACCGAGGCGTTCGACCTACTCCACAGATAGAAAATATTTTAAGGAAAACACAAATTCTGAATAACAGTCAAGTGTTCCATTCACAACTTCAAGTAAGTGAAATTTAATTCTTTTATCAGGTTTCAAAAGACTTAAGCAATTAAGTTAACAAGTAGGGTACAAACATTGTAAGTATAGCATGATATGGGTCCTAGACTACCCAGACAATAGCATAATTAGTAGCTACGTACGGACTCTCGTCACCTCGTGCGTACATAGCCCCCAAAAATAGAAGCACATTTTAATTCAATTCACCTATGGGGTTAATTCCCTCTTACAAGGTTAGAAAAGAGACTTACCTCGCCTCAAAGCCTACTTTCCGGTCCAAGATTATGCTCAAACCCCCAATTTGATGCCGAACAATCCAAAACTAATCAAATAGTAAATAAAATAATCAATACATGTTTAAAAGTTCATATTTCAACTATTAAAGTGATTACCTAACCCTAAATATAAGATTCCTAAAATTCACCCCCAGGCCCACGTGCCCGGATTCCGAAAATATTTGAAGAAAGTTGTTACCCATAACCTCACGAACTCAAATATATGATTTTTACTACATTCTATAACAAAATTCGTGGTAAAATCCTATTTTTATCCAAAACTTAGGTTTTCTTCTAAACCCTTGATTTTTACCAAATTTTAACATGTTAATCTACCCATAATCTATGTATTTTACTCATGTTGTATTGAAATTACTTACCTCAAAATGCTAGGTGAAAACCCCCCTTCCAAGAGCTAAGGAATCACCCAAGAGATGAAATACACTGAACTAAATGGCCTAAGTCCCACATTTAATAGAGCTGTGCACAGGTCTCAGATGTCACATTTGTGACCTGGTTCGCAGATACGACAAACTCATCGCAAATGCGAACCTAGGCTCCCACTGCCAAGGTCGCAAATGCGAACACTGCCAAGGTCGCAAATGCGACCAAAGTGTCGCAAATGCGACCAAAGTATCGCAAATGCGAACACTGCCCAGCTCGGGCTTCTTCAAAATTGCGAAGACTTCCTCGCAAATGCGAACAAATTCTCGCATTTGCGATACCTGCAACAGCTGCCAAGAAACACTAGAAAAACTGAAGTTTTTCTCATCCTCCCGAACGTCCGAAACTCACCCGAGTCCTCGGGACTCCACACCAAACACCCACACAAGTTTAACAACATCATGCAAACTCGCTCGAGCAATCGAAAAATCTGAAATAACATCAAAAACCACGAATCGAACGCCAAAACGCATGGATTAAATCATGAACTCAAAAAACAACTTCTAAAAAAAACTTCCGCGTGTCCGATTCCTATCAAATCAACTCGGAATGACGCCAAATTTTGCGTGCAAGTCTTAAATGACATTAAGGACCTACTTCAACTTCCAGAACCGAAATCCGAACCTGATATCAAATAGTCCACCCTCGGTCAAACTTTCCAAAAACTTCAAATTTCCATTTTTTGCCAAATGACCCCGAAACGACCTATGGACCTCCAAATTCACTTCCGGACGCGCCTCTAAGTCTAGAATCACCATACAGAGATATTCCCAGGCTCGGAATCCTAAACAGACATTGATAATATTGAAATTCACTTCAACCCAAATTTATGAAATCCTTCCAAAATGCCAACTTTCCACAATTGGCGCCAAAACGCTCCAGGGTCATCCAAAACCCGATCCGGACATACGCCCAAGTCCAAAATCATCATACGAACCTGGTGGAACCTTCAAATCCCAATTCCGAAGTCGTTTACGTAAAATCAAACCTTAGTAAATTCTTCAAACTTAAAGCTTCTAAAATGAGAATTTTCTTTCTAAATCAACTCCGGACTTCCCGAAATTCAATTCCGACCACACGTACAAGTCATAATACCTGAAGTGAAGCAACTCATGGCCCCCAACTGCCGAACAACGCGGTAGGCCTCAAAAAACCGGTCGGATCGTTACAATAAGCTTCTCATAAGACGCATTACCCCAAGGATAATTAAGACAAGCCTCATTGTCTTTAACAATAGCTGCATACTCCTCCAACATAGTTGATTCATGCTTTCTCCCAAACAAAATAGACTCCACAAAATAAATTTTCATAAGCTTCACAGCATCTTCATCACTCTCGCATATGTGCTTGAATTTCACATTATCGTTTTTAATTTTATTCTGTATCATATACTCACGAATGTCCTTCAAGGTCACACCCTTAAATTTCCAAAATAGGGCTTTAGAATTTTACTCTCTCGTTTAATTGGTTTTTTAAGATTATGTGTTGTGATCCTCAAACCGCATATAATGTGAAAGTCTTCAAGGCTGAACGACACATCATGACCAAAAAATGTTGAAACTAATGGAATCTTGATCATTGGTGAATACACGAGAAAGAATCAAATAATAAACCAACATCAAGCTTCAATAGAAATTCTCCATAGCCATGATATACCAAAATGTATCACTATTCAGCTTCTCCTGTTGTTCAGGAGTCAAGAAAGAAGCAATTAAACCATTCAAATCGTGGTTCTCCTTCCAGCAAGCAGAATAATTAAACCAATCTCCAAACTCATAATATCTATCCCCTAATTTTGTAGGTAGAGCAACAGGGACTGAAGGGGCTTTACGTATTCAAGGTGCTTTAGGTACTTTTCCCAGATGCCATCTGTTAAAAAATATTACAGGTGGGAAAAATAACATCAGAACAATATCAAAAGAATCATTACAAACTTCAGCACAATTTGGCTTAAGTTATATTTTAAAGCCCTCTAACTTCAGAGAAATACATAACAAAACTTCAGCTCTAAGAATCCCGAAGTTCAGTAAATATAGAACAAAACTTCAGTTCTGAGAATACTGAAGTTCAGCATTTACAGAACAAAAACTTCAGCTAAAACATGCTGTAGTTTTACAAATACAGAATACAACTTCAACTCCAATAATGCTAAAGTTCATCAAAAGCAAAACAAAAATTGTAGACAAAACATACTTTACTTTTACAAAATATAAAATAAAACTTCAGCTCCTAGAATTAAATTATCCTTGGAGTATTATAAACTTAACACTTTAATAACACCATCTATTAGAGTCCCAAAGTTTTTAAAAAATTCAACATCTCCAACAATCACTCAAGAATATATAGAATTTTTATCAAAAACGCAAACATAGTTTCAAAAAACCTCAAAACACCAATCGTAAAAGTAATCACAGTAAAACCTAGAAAACTATTTTAGCACAAATAAAAAAAGAAAAACGATTCAACTAAGATTACTATCAACAAAAACCCCAGAAATTAAATCATAAAACTAATCCTAAATTAAAACCCCATACAAAATTAATGCAATGTACAAAAACAACCATTAAAATCGTACCTGTGATTGTACTTAATTTTTTTGGAGAAGAATTAGTTGCTAATCAAGCAGAATGCAATGGCAAAACCCATTTGATTTCAAAGAATAATCAAAAATCGGGAAGAAGGATAGAGAGACTGTGTAATGATCCGACCGGTTATTTTTCTTTCTAGATCCCCATTCCCCTAAATAAGACTCCCCGTATGTACTTTTATTATTTTATGACCTGCGGGGATGGTTAGTTTTGGATTTGGAAGGGTTCAGGTTGAAATCGGAACACTTGGTTCCTTGGTTTGGCTTTAAAAGGCTAAGTTTGACTTTGGTCAGTATTTTGAGTAAACGACCTCGGAACTGAGATTTGACGGTTCCAATAGGTTTGTATAATAATTTTTGACTTGGGCATATGTTCGGATCGAGTTTTAGATGACCCGGAAACGTTTCGGCACTTAATATTGAAAGTTGGCACATTGAAGGTTTTAAAGTTCTTTAAATTTGGTTTGAAGTAGGATTTGGTATTATAGAGGTCCAATTGGGATTTCGAGCCTGGGAACAGTTCCGTATGGTGATTTAAGACTTGCACGCAAAATTTGAAGTCATTCCGAGTTGTTTAAGTAAGATTCGACGCGTTCAGAATAAGTTGGAAAAACTTGAAGTTCATAAGATTATTCTATTGGTTTTGGTGTATGATTCTTAGTTTTAATGTTGTTATCTGTGTTCTAAGGATGCGAGCAAGTCCGTTTTATGATTTCAAACTTGTTGGTATGTTAGAGAGGGGCCTCGAGGGCTCTGGATGTCATTTAGACGATGCGCAAAAGTCATTTGGACTTAGTTGGATAGCTGAAGCACCCAGCTTCTGGTGCAATCGCACCTACGTAGGGCCGACCGCAGGTGCGAACTCGCAAAAGCGATCCAGCAGCCTCAGAAGTGGCCTAGAGTAGGCTGCCCAGTGATCGCAGAAGCGACGAAGGGAATGCACCTGAGGAGGCGCAAGTGCAAAGCGGGCGATCGCTGAAGCGGAATAGGGTCGCATGTGAGACGCGCTCACTGCAGAAGCGGGATCGCAGAGGCGAGCCGTTGGTTGCAGAAGTGGAGGAGTTCGACCTGGACTTGGTCCGCACCAGCATGGTTTTGTCCGCAAAATCGAAACCGCAGGTGCGGCAGTGTCATCGCAGGTGCGAAAAATCACTTGACAGTGAGGTTCATTTAAGTCGGGAGTTAAACCATTTTTGACTCATTTATTTCATTCATTGGGAAATTTTGGAGCCTTTGGAGAGGGGTGTTCACCTAGCACCTTGAGTAAGTCATTTCTATACAATATGAGTTTAAAACATAGATTATGAGTAGATTTTAACATGTAAAGGTGTGAAAACCATGGTTTTAGATATAAAAATAAACCTAGGTTTTGATGAAAATGGGATTTAACCACGAAAATAGTTGTGGGTTTGAGTGAAAAATTATATATTTGAGTTTGTGAGGTTATGGGTAACAATTATCTTTAAAAATTTCTTGAATCCGGGCATGTGGGCCTGGGGTAAATTTTAAGAATATTCCAATGTGGGTTAGGTGATTACTCTAATAGCTAAATCATTAACGTTTGAGCGTATATTGATTAATTATTATAACATTTGACTAGTTTTGGGTCATTTGACACCTAGTTGAGGATTTAAAGCATATTTGTGGATCGAAAGTGAGCTTGAGAACGAGGTAAGTCTCTTTCCTAACCTTGTAAGAGGGAACTCATCCCCTTAGGTGTATTAATTTTGTAAATTACTTGTGTGGGGAGCTACGTACACACTAGGTGGCTAGAGTACGTGCCTAGCTAAATTCCATGAGATATCCGGGTAGTCTTAGATTTACATCATGCTTTGTTTGCACTGTTATGTTGATTATGCATATTAATTTTTTTAAATAGAGTTGAGGTTTAGTATATTTAGATTTAAAGTCTCCAGTTTAGACTTCTCATTTTTGGGAAGAATTGAAGATTTTTATAATAAGTCTGAGAAATTCATGTTCACTCGTGTCACAAGTATTTCCGCGAGCGAGGTAAATTTCCTCTACTCTTATGGGAACGGGTCGCTCGCCTCGGCAGGTTAATAGATGCATCTATGGTTCATATCGTTCGACCATCGGCAGTGCACACAGTATATTTCTAGATCAGATCGTACAACCTCGGCATAAATCGTGTGTGGTAATACTCAAAGTCTTATTATACTTGATATCAATTTATGGCTTGAGCGGTTATAATGATTTAAATGATAATAATGACTTGGAATTTATTTTTAATGAAAGAATTATTATTCACTGCTTGTTACTGAGTTGTATTAATTATTTACATAATCCGTGCTTATTTATAATTCCTGCATTTTATTGTTAGCCCATAGTAAGTGTCGATGTCAACCCCTCTTCACCACTTCTTCGAGTTTAGACTAGATACTTACTCTGTACATGTTATTTATGTACTCACGCTACACTTATGCACTAATCGTGCATGTTCTGAGGCAGGTGCATCTGGTGGTTATCCTGACGCGCACTCCTGATACTCCGAGACTTAGCGGTGAGCTGCTTTCCGATCCTGTTCTGCAACACCCGAAGTCTTTCTTTTGTGTTTTAATTTTTGTCTACTTTATTTCAGACAGTAGCTTAGTGTTTTGTATATTCTACTAGTAGCTCATACACTTGTGACACCAGGTCATGGAATTTCGCTAGTAGACACTGGATGATTTTGAGTATTTATTTTACCACACTTGTTCTTATAAATGTTTACATTTTATTTTATTGAATTTCTCACCTTACTTATTTAATAATTGAAAATCATCTATTTCTAAAATGTTAAAAGAATAAACACATGGCTAGTTCACCATTGGCTTGCCTAGCGGCGACGTTGGTGCTATCACGGCCTATAGGGAATTAGGTCGTGACAACATGGTATCATAGAACTAGGTTCACCTAGGTCTCACAATATATGAGTAGGCCTAATAGAGTCTTGCGGATGGTTGCGGAGACGCCCGTACTTATCTTTGAGAGGCTATAGGGTGTTAGGAAACTACTTATTTCTTCATCTACTATCATGCAGTTGATGTTATTTTAAGTATCATTCTCTTATTCTCTCACAAATGGTGAGAACACGCGTGACAGATGTACCCGATCTTTGAGGAGCTGCTCCCCCTGTTGCTAGAGGCCGAGGAAGAGGAAGAGGGAGGGCTCCAGCTCGTGGTAGAGTGCGAGGGCGTCCTAAAGTTGTTCCAGTCATGCCACTAGTGGATCCAATAGAGGATCCTATTATTGAGGAGCAGGGTGAGTTTCCCGCAGCAGAGCCAGCCCAGGTGGATTTCATGTCTGCACCGGGATTCCAGGAGGTCATGGACTCCTCACGAACTGACCCCTGCCCCTAGTCGGGGCACCACTAAACTCTCCAGAATATCGAAACCGCTTATCCCTTGTCACTTGCTCTTGGCTCCGCTGACGGACACCATTAATCCTCTGAGCTATCTCCATAACTAGCTCATAAGAAGTCCCCATCTCAACCTCTCGGGCCATAATGGCCTGGATACCAGAGTGCAAACCTACAAAAAACATCCGCACTCTCTCTGTATCGGTCGCAAGTATCATAAGCGAGACAACTCAGAGAATCTCTCCTCATAATCGGTCACCGATATCTGGCCTTGTAGGAGCTGCTCGAACTGAAATCACAACTCTTCCCTATGAGAGGGTGGAATATATCAGTCCAAGAAGAGGCGTGTGAACTGGTCCCAAGTCATGGGAGGAGAACCTACTGGTCTCGTATACTACAGTTCATGGATTCTATAACTTAGGCTGGTTTATTTCCAGTAGACCCAGCCACATCTCAGGCAGGAGGAGGAGCACAGACCCCTACTGCTCAGGCTCCAGGGAATGCAGCTGCCGCGTATTAGACCCCCGTCACACTACCCTTGGGCGGAGCTCAGCCAATTGTAGTAGCTATACCTGAGCCCATACCAGATGTGGCTGGTGATCCGCAGAGGCTATTGGACAGATGCACCAGGCTATATCCTCCTATCTTTAGAGGTGAGCCACATGAGGACCCCTAGGACTTTGTTGATCAGTGCAGTGACAGACTGCACAACTTGAGGATATTGGAGTCCCACGGGGTGGACTTTACCACCTTTCAGTTGGAAGGCAGGGCCTGTAGATGGTGGCAGTCTTATCTTCTCATATCCAAAACCGCCACCTCCTCGGGGTGCTCTAGTGCAGCCCTACTTCAGTTCCATGCCAGAGAGTTCCTACCGACCACCAGCTATTCAGGGTTCCTCTTATAGGTATTTAGGCTATCAGGGTAAGACTTCAGGTCAGCAGTCCTCCATTCTAAGGGGTTGTTACGAGTGCGGGGATCACATGAAAAGGTTTTATCCTAGACTTCGGGGCAAGGCAGTACATCAGGATTACCAGCCTATGATTACAGCACCAGCTTCCGCACCATACGTCCGGCCGCCCAGAGGCGGAGGGCAGGTGGGTAGGGGCCGTCTTAGAGGTGGAGGTCATATAGGTAGAGGCTAGTCAGGTGGCGCTCCAACTAGATTCTATGCTTTTCCGGCCAGACCAGATGTAGTGGCCTCAAATGCCGTGATCACATGTATTATTTTTATCTGCGGCAGAGATGCTTTGGTACTATTTGATCCAAGGTCTACGTATTCGTATGTTTCATCTCTGTTTGCTCATTTCCTGGGTGTTACTCATGAGTCCTTGGGTACTCCTATTTATGTGTCCACTCCAGTGGGAGACTATATTGTTGTGGATCCAATCTACGGGTCCTGCATTGTCACTTTCTGTGGTTCTGAGACCCGAGCGGATCTTCTGTTGCTTGATATGACCAACTTTGAGGTCATTCTGGGCATGGATTGGTTGTCCTCATATCATGTCATCCTTGATTTCCATGCCAAGACTGTTACCTTGGAGATGCAGAGCTTCCTAAATTGGTGTGGAAAGGTTCGTCTGTCAGTGCATCTAGTCGGGTTATCTCTTTTTTGAAGGCTCGACACATGGTCGAGAAGGGTTGCTTGGCTTATCTAGCTTATGTTCGGTATATTATTTTCGAGACTTCAGCGAATTAGTCAGTGCCAGTGGTCTGGGAGTTCTCCGATGTGTTTCCTTCTGATCTTCCAGGCATGCCACCAAATCGTGATTTTGATTTCTGCATTGATTTGGCTCCATGCACCCAGCCTATCTCTATTAAACCGTACCTCATGGACCCAAAAAAGTTGAAGGAATTAAAGGAAGAGCTCGAGGAGTTGCTAGCAAAAGGGCTTGTCATATCGAGTGTGTTGCCTTGGGGGTGCACAAGTGTTATTTGTGAAGAAAAAAGATGGGACTATGCAGATGTGCATTGATTACTGCCATTTGAACAAAGTTACCATTAAAAACAAGTACCAGTTGCCACGTATCGATGATTTGTTTGACCATTTGCAGGGTACTAGGGTGTTCTCTAAGATCGACTTGAGATCGGGGTACCATCAGTTGAGGATTCGGGATTCGGATGTTCCGAAGATGGCCTTCCGGACTAGATATCGCCATTATGAGTTTCTAGTGATGTCTTTTGGTTTGACTAACCCCCCGATGACATTTATGGATTTGATGAACCGGGTGTTCAGGCCATATATTGATTCATTTTTCATTGTCTTCATTGATGACATTTTGATCTACTCACATAGCATGGAGGAGCACGAGCAGCATCTGAAAGTGGTGCTTCAGACCTTGCGGGACCAGAAGCTACATGCTAAGTTCTCCAAGTGTGAGTTCTGGTTAGATTCTGTGGCATCCTTAGGGCATGTTGTATAGGGAGAGGGCATTAAAGTAGATCCCAAGAAGATCGAGGCAGTTCAGAGTTGGCATCGTCCTACTATAGCGACTGAGATCAGGAGCTTCTTGGGGTTAGCAGGCAACTATCGCCGGTTTATGGAGGGCTTCTCATCTATTGTAGCACCTTTGAATAGATTGACCCATGAGGTCACTCCTCGATGGTTCAATGATTGCGAGGCGAGCTTTCAGAAGCTGAAGACCGCCTTGACTTCTGCACCACTGTTAGTGTTGCCTTTCGGTTCAGGGATGTATACAGTGTATTGTGACGCTTCACGCATTGGTTTGGGTTGTGTATTGATGCAGGAGGGGCGATTTATCGGATATGCTTCACGTCATCTAAAGCCCCACGAGAAGAATTATCCTGTACACGATTTTGAGGTAGTCGCGATTGTTCATTCTGTTAAGATCTGGAGGCAATATCTTTATGGGGTGTCCTGTGAGGTTTACACCGATCATCGCAGCTTGCAGCATTTTTTCAAGCAGATGGATCTCAATTTGAGGCAGCACATGTGGCTTGAGTTACTAAAAGATTATGATATTACCATCCTTTATCATCCAGACAAGGCGAATGTAGTTGTGGATGCCTTGAGCAGAAAGGGGGAGAGTATGGGTAGTTTGGCATTTATTTCAGTAGAGGAGAGGTCACTAGCTTTGGACATTCAGTCCTTGGCTAATAGACTTGTGAGGTTAGATATTTCAGAGCCCAGCCGAGTTCTTGCATGCGTTGTCGCCCAGTCTTCACTATTCGAGCAGATCAAGGCTCACCAGTTTGATGATCCGCACCTGTTGGTTCTCAGAGAGACAGTAATGTAGGGCGGTGCCAAGGAGGTTACTATCGGTGAAGATGGTATTCTGTGACTCTAGGATCCCCTATGTGTTCCAAATGTTGATGGCTTGAGGGAGAAGATCCTAGAGGAGGTACATAGTTCTCGGTATTCTATTCATTCAGGTGCTACGAAGATGTATCGCAACCTAAGGCAGCATTATTGGTGGAGGTGAATGAAGAATTACATAGTTAAGTATGTAGCGAGGTGCCTAAATTTCCAGCAGGTTAAGTATGAGCATCAGAGGCCAAGTATCATACTTCAGCAGATGACTATACCTGAGTGGAAATGGGAGCGCATTACTATGGATTTCATAGTTGGGTTGCCGCGGATCTTGCGGAAGTTTGATGTAGTTTGGGTCATTATCGACAGGTTGACCAAGTCGGCACACTTTATTCCAGTTGTTACCACGTATTCTTCAAAGTGGTTGGCTCAGATTTACATTCAGGAGATTGTTCGGTTGTACGGTGTGCCTGTCTCTATTATATTAAATAGAGGCCCTCAATTTAATTCATATTTCTGGAGGATAGTACAGAGTGAGTTGGGGAGCCGGGTAGAGATCAGCACAGCTTTTCATCCACAAACCGACGGGCAGTCAGAGCGGACAGTTCAGATCTTGAAGGATATGCTCAAAGCATGTGTGATTGACTTAGTGGGATCGATTCTTGCCTTTGGCCAATTTTGCTTATAATAACAATTATCAGTCCAGCATCGAGAAGACTCCATTTGAGGCTTTATATGGTCGACGATGTCGTTAGCCCATCGGATGGTTCGATCCCGACGAGGCTATGTTATATGGAACTGATTTAGTGAATGATGCCTTGTAAAAGGTAAAGTTGATTTAGGAGCGACTTCGCACAGCACAGTCCAGACAGAAGAGTTACGCGGATCAGAAGGCGTGTGATTTATCATTTATGGTGGGCGTGAAGGTTCTCTTGAAAGCCTCGCCGATGAAGGGAATCATGAGGTTCGGGAAGAAGGGCAAGTTGAGCCAAGGTTTATATGTCCATTTAAGGTTCTAAGACGAGTTAGAGAGGTTGCTTATGAGCTTGCTTTGCCTCCCAGTCTATCGGGTGTTCATCCGATTTTCCACACATCTATGCTCCGGAGGTATCATGCCGACATGTCGCAAGTGTTAGACTTCAGCACGGTTCAGCTAGATGAGAGCTTGGGTTACGAGGAGGAGCCAGTTGCCATTGTTGACAGACAGGTTTGCCAGCTGAGGTCCAAGAAGATTTCGGTGGTAAAAGTTTAGTGGAGGGGCCAACCAGTCAAGGAGGCAACATGGGAGGCCGAGGCATACATGCGGAGCAGATATCCATACTTATTCGGCACTCCAGGTACGATTCTAGACTCGTTCGAGGTGGAACGTTTGTTTAAGAGGTGGAGAATGTAACGATCCGACCGGTTGTTTTGCTTTCTAGATCCCCGTTCCCCTAAATAAGACTCCCCATATGTCCTTTTACTGTTTTAAGACCTGCGAGAATGGTTCGTTCGGAATTTGGAAGGGTTCGGGTTGAAATCGAAATACTTGGTTCCTTGGTTTGTCTTTTAAAGGCAAAGTTTGACTTTGGTCAGTATTTTGAGTAAACGACCTCGGAACTAGGATTTGACTATTCCAATTGGTTCGTATGATGATTTTGGACTTGGGCGTATGTTCAGATTGGAGTTTTGATGACCGGGAGCATTTCAACGCTTAATATTGGAAGTTGGCACATTGAAGGTTTTAAAGTTCTTTAAATTTGGTTTGAAGTAGGATTTGGTGTTATCGAGGTCTAATTGGGATTTCGAGTCTAGGAATAGTTTCTTATGGTGATTTTAAGACTTGCACGCAAAATTTGAAGTCATTCCGAGAAGTTTAAGTATGATTCGGCGCGTTCGGAGTAAGTTGGAAAAACTTGAAGTTCATAAGATGATTCTATTGGTTTTGGCGTATGATTCTTAGTTTTAATGTGGTTATATGTGTTCTGAGGGTGTGAGTGAGTCCGTTTTATAATTTCAAACTTGTTGGTACGTTTGGACGGGGCCTTGGGGGCTCCGAATGCCATTCAGACAATGCGCGGAAGTCATTTGGCCTTAGTTGGATAGCTGAAGCACCCAGCTTCGGGAGCAATCGCACCTACAGAGGGTCGACCGCAGGTGCGAGCTCAAATAAGCGAGTCAGTAGCCACAGAAGCATCCCAGCGTAGGCTGCCCAGTGATCACAGAAGCGAGGCAGGGACCGCACCAGCGGAGGTGCAGGTGCGAAGCAGGCAATCGCAGAAGTGGAATAGGGTCGCAGGTACGACACGCTCGCCGCAGAAGCGGAGGAGGTCAACCTGGGCTTGGTCCCCACCTGCATGGTTTTGTCCGCAAAAGCGGAACCGTAGGTGCGGCAGTGTCATCGCAGGGGCGAAAAATCGTTGGGCAATGAGGTTTATTTAAGTCGGGAGTTAAACCATTTTTGACTCATTTCTTTCATTCATTGGGCCATTTTGGAGCTTTTGGAGAGGGATTTTCACCTAGCACTTTGAGGTAAGTGATTTCTATACAATATGAGTTTAAAACATAGATTATGGGTAGATTTTAATATGTAAAATTGTGAAAATTATGGGTTTAGATGAAAAACCTAGGTTTTAATGAAAATGGGATTTAACCACGAAAATGGTTGTAGGTTTGAGTGAAAAATATATATTTGAGTTCGTGAGGTTATGGGTAACGATTATCTTCGAAAATTTTCGGAATCCGGGCACGTGGACCCGTGGATAAATTTTAAGAATCTTTCAATGTGGATTGGGTAATTATTCTAATAGCTAAATTATTAATTTTTGAGCATATATTGATTAATTATTATAACATTTGACTAGTTTTTGGTCATTTGGAACCGAGTTGAGGATTTAAAGCATATTTGTGAATCAGAAGTGAGCTTGAGAACGAAGTAAGTCATTTGCCTAACCTTGTAAGAGGGAACTCATCCCCTTAGGTGTATTTTTGTTGTAAATTACTTGTGTGGGGAGCTACGTATGCACTAGGTGACAAGAGTCCATACGTAGCTAAATTCCATGTGATGTCCGGGTAGTCTTAGATTTACATCATGCTTTGTTTGCACCGTTATGTTGATTGTACATATTAATTGTTTTAAATAGGGTTGAGGTTTAGTATATTTAGATTTAAAGTCTCCAGTTTAGACTTCTCATGTTTGGTAAGAATTGAAGAATTTTATAATAACTTCGAGAAATTCATGTTCACTCGCGTCGCAAGTATTTTCGCGAGCGAGGTAAATTTCCTCTACTCTCATAGGAGCGGACCGTTCGCCTCGGCAGGTTAATAGATGCATCTACGGTTCGTGTCATTCGACCCTCGGTAGTGCACATAATATTTTTGGATCGAGTCATACGACCTCGGCATAAATCGTGCGTGATAATACTCAGAGCCTAATTATACTTGATATTAATTTATGGTTTGAGAGGTTATAATTATTGAAATGATAGGAATTGACTTGGAATTTATTTTTAGTGAAAGAATTATTATTCTCTGCTTTTTACTAAGTTGTATTAATTATTAACATAATCCATGCTTATTTATAATTCCTGCATTTTATTGTTAGCCTGTAAGTGTCGATGTCGACCCCTCGTCACTACTTCTTCGAGGTTAGAGTAGATACTTACTGGGTAAATATTAATTATGTACTCACGCTACACTTCTGCACTAAAGCAGGTTCTAAGCCAGGTGCATCTAGTGGTTATCCCGACGCACACTCCTGATACTCCGAGACTTAGCGGTGAGCTGCTTCCCAAGCCCGTTCTGCAGCACCCGAAGTCTTTCTTTTCTGTTTTGCTTTCTGTCTACTTTATTTGATGCTGTAGTTTAGTGTTTTGTATATTCTACTAGTAGCTCATACACTTGTGACACAAGGTCTTGGAATTTCGATAGTAGACACTTGATGATTTTGAGTATTTATTTCACCACACTTGTTCTTATAAATGTTTACATTTTATTTTATTGAATTTATCACCTCTTACTTATTTAATAATTGAAAATCATCTATTTCTAAAATGTTAAAAGAATAAACACATGGCTAGTTCATCGTTGCCTTGCATAGCGGTGACATTGGGCGCCGTCACGGCTTGTAGGGAATTGGGTCGTGACAGACAGAGACAAGAAACAATATGTCGTATACTTGGAGAGAAAGTAGTCTTTTATTAAACAAGGGCAAAATCTTCTTTTTAAAACGCTTTTAACAAAAATACGAGTACGGATTGTTCGCAACAAATTTTCGTAGTCCGAAAAATAAACTGCAACAAAAATAATATGAAGAAAAAGAGATTTTATTGATAAATATTTGTGACTATAATTCTATGTATCCCTTGATTCTCCTCTCTAAAATTCTCCATGATTCGAGGGCTTGACAAGCGTCTTTCTCGAATGTAGGACGATGCAGACCTCCTTGTGATGTATTTAATCACCAAGAACGTCAAGCAGAACTTTGTTGTTACGGGTTGATCTCCGGGAAGAAATCCGTTGATCACTCCTTTGTTGAAGAACTATGCACTTGATGATTGATCTCTCTGTTTGTGGATGCCTTCACCAATTGTGGAATGTTCTTCTCCAACCCTAGATGTCCTCTGAAAGTTATGTAACCCCTCTATTTATAGTTGTAGAGGATGGACAATCCAACTACATATGAACTTTCTTGCTTGATTCTGATTGGCCCATGTGAGTCATCAAACTTATCACATAAGCTATGTCATAAGCTTGCTTGTGATTGGCCAAGATATGTCATTTTAGACACTTGGGAACTTTTGATTGGTCATTGTTTTGGTCTAGAATTGCCACATCTTTTAACACGTGGAGTTTGCTTGGAGTTTGACTGGACATGCCATGCCACTTGACACATGGCATGAGTCTGGGCCATAGAATGAATGGATCTTGGGCTTAAAAATAATAAAATGGACTGATTTGATTTGTAAAGTCCAAATTAATTATTTAACCCAAATAAAATTAAGATTCAATCCAAATTTTGTATGGATTAAACTTAATAAATTTTATATGTCTACAGATGCCCCCTACTTCAAGTCTTGTCGAAGTGTAAACTTGATGAGCCTTAGCGACGAGGCTTGAAGTATCGGGTGAAGAGAATCACATATTTTTTAACAGTATGAATAATTTCACTACTTGGATAAGTTGTAATGTTTTCTAAAAGCGCATGACTTTAGCCAAGATTCAAACATCGAGGGCTTAGCTATTGTCTTTTGGGACACATATCCTAATTTGAATAGGATACCAAAAAGTAGTGTTGGCCAAATAGCAGCTACTCACAGCTATGTATGGAAAGTCCAACTCCTTTTCCAATACTAATTCTTTAATTAACTCCTTATAGAAGTCCAAGTAATAGCCGCCTTAAGCCATTATATAAGGAACCCTATGCGATCCTCGATCACCAAAAGAAAACTTCGAGACGGGAATCATGGCCGGGTAAGACAATTGCAGTACCAGTTGACTAACTTTGCAACCTTGCAAAAAAGAATTCATATTTTACTGTAGGAGACTTCAAACCATGAGCTGCTTATTTATACTGAAAGTAGACTCATAGGACTAAAACATATCAAAAAACCAGCACGAATCTCTTTTTGTATCAACTGGAATTAATTTTTGAAGTTGATCTACACGTCTGGCCCGTGTTGATCTCACAGCTTTACGCACTCTTGACAAAACATTCATATCTTGAGATCGGAGAGTCCAAACGTGAGCCGCTTGATTCTACTGATTTTAGACTCAAAGAAATACAACATATCAAAAATTAAGAGCCAAATTTCTGCTGTATTGTCTGGAATTAATTTTTGAAGTTGGCGTACACGTCTGGCCCGTTGATCTCATAGCTATGCACACTCTCGGCGAAAAAATCATATCTCGAGATAGTATCGTCCAAATCACAAGCCGTTTGCAAAACTAAAAATTAGAATACTGGATCTACAACATATGTAGAAATCACAGTCAGGATGTACCTAGGTTTTCCCAGATAATTTGCTGAATCTGGAACACGAGTTCCGACATGCTGGCTCGATTTTTCAACTTTACATGCTCTTGCTAAAACAAATGCATATCTCAAGATAGATGCATCCGAACTACGAGCTGTTTACACCATTGGTAAGAAGACTAGGTGAGATACAACATCTATAAAAGTCGAAGCTCCAGCCCTTTTGATCCAGATACAACAAATCTTTGATCAATCAAGCGCCGAAATCGAGAGGATTGTTCGGGCATGATTCTTTTTTTCCCTTTTTTTTGTTGCAGGCTTGGAGAAGATATGCATGGGGAGTTCTCCAACCCACATCATGAGAAGAAGTGGATGATCACCACTCCTGTTTTGTAGGGAATAGGTTCATGAAGCATACGATCCATCGAGATTTGATGGTGAAGTGCATGTCACAATGCTCACCATCCGCATTGAAGCGTCATGTCATTGACACCGGTTCTTGTTGCTGAGTGAAATCTCCGTGCCATTGTCTTTATTGCTTGCACATGGCTGGTGGAACTTCTGGTTTAGGATACTCAACGACCTAGCTCTTGGTCGAGGCTAGAGATTAATGAGGCTCCCAAATTTTAACTTTCCTTTCTATGCTGATTAGTTTTAATCAAACTTTTTGTTACTCATGCTAGCCTTTTTCTTCTTTTCTTTTCTTAGAACGTGGGGCTATGGAGAAGTATTCATGAAGTAGCAGAACCACTAAATGAAATCAGCTATAGCCCATGAAGCATTGGTTTCTGAACTGAGCTTTGCACCGTCAACACCAATCAATCATGTGAAATCAAAAGTTTCCTGTCGTGTGCATCGATATTGTGAAATTGAAGTATCGTGTTGCTAAAACGTCATGCTATTGGCACAGAGGACTCCCAAAATATTATTTTTTGCAAGATTTTGAGAGAGTTCTAGAGATCTTGATATCCCTAGGAAGATGCATTGCGAGTGAACTACTCGTCTCTTTGTTGCGGTTGGCGAGAGAGACACATGAAGTGTCCTTTCAACATCGGCGACGAAATCTCTACTCTTGGAGGCTCGGAGAGACCCTATCTCATTATTGACGAGCGCAATATGTACCATATCGCATCGTTGTAGGTTGGCAAGGAAGACAACTGGAGTAGGCCTTTCCAACTTCGGCAAGCAAGTACCTAGCGCATCTCTGCTGTTTTGACTTCATAGCATTTCATGCTCTCATTGAAAAATTCATATCTCGAGCTTCGGGTGTCGGAATCATGATCCATCTATACTATTGGAAAGAAAACTCCAAAACTCACAATATCTATAAATAGCATGGCAAAAATCCTATCAGACCGTCCGCCATAATATTTTGAAGTTTCTACATACATCTGTCGCACTTGATTTCCAGATTAATGCACTCCAGATAAAGAAAGTCATGTCTTAGGATAGGAATATCGAAATCACTATACGTTTGCGCCAATTTAAAGAAGACTCAGAGATAAGAAAATTCTCAAAATATCACATAAGTATTCCTTCCAGATTGGCCGCAACAATTTCTTGAAATTGATCTAGACGTTTGCCTTGCTGCTTTTCAGCTTTGCGCGCTCTAGGCGCAAAATTCATATCTCGAACTAGGAGCCTCCAAATTGCGATCCGTTTGTGCCATTAGAAAGAAAACTCATAGATCACATATGAATTTCATGGATAAATACTTTTAGAATGGAAACAAAAAATTCTCAAAGTCGACCTATCTATAGTAAACTTTCAGATTTGTGTAGTACCGGCAAAACAAATCGTATCTTGAGCTAGGAGTCTCCAAATCGCAAACGGTTTGTATTATTGGAAATTAGACATCCGAATCTACAACATAAAAAATGTTAGGGGCATAACATCTTCCAGATGGACCGCGGTAGTTTTTCAAAGTTGATCCCGTCATCTGTTGAGCTCGATTTCCATCTCTATGCTCTCTGAGTTGTCCTGAGAGTGTTTTTTTTTTCTTCCTGAAGTTGACTTTACTATATTTCATGTAGTAAATTTGACCATCATGCTTCACAAATCTTATCTCTTCATTTTCTTTTGCATACTCGCAAAGACGCTCAAAGGGTCAAGATATCAGACTGAGGATTCATAAAAGATGCGGAGCCACTCCTTCACCAATTGTTGCACTTGATTTGTTGATAGTGTTGAAGTTCATCAACGGCAGCTCCCATGGTGATTGAAGATTTTTTTTCAAGAGAGACGACTTCTCATATATGGGACCTTCAACCAACACTTTCACAAGAGAAGCAAACTATCATGCTCGAGGCCTAACAAGATATGTGGTCAAGAGATCATCACAACTACTAAACGCGAGAGACATACATTGAGAATGACATTAAATATGGAGATGTCATACAGACATGGAAAAGCATTTAAGACGCGTCAGCAACAAAGCCTAGTTTACGATCATCCTCGTGATTTAGGCTTTTGTATAGAAAAATATCTAGTTCCTTTTAATATCTAGTTCCTTTTGTCTCTACATTTTTGGATGTATCAACTTTTGTACTATTGAAGCAATAAAACATCTTTTGTACTTCAACACAAATCGTCTTATTTTTCTCATAGATATGTGCCTCTACACTTGAAGAATTTATGTGATGATTCGATGAGGCCAAATTTTTATTTTTTAAAAACTCATGCGACTCAACTTAGAATGAAACTCTAAGCTACCTACGTACCTCGATGTAGAGAATTAAGTCATAACGTAGTTCAGAGGGTTGAGTTCTTTTTTTTTTTTTTTTTTTATGTCCTAAGTTTTGCCTAGGACACCTCTCGCGGCGTTTTCAACCTAGCGAACTTTTTATTTTATTTTTTTATTTTTGGCCGTACACAGTTTAGACTCATGCGGGCTAGGAGTGTAGCAACGTGTAATTTTGGCTCATGCATCAAGGAGTGTCATGACTTGTAGTTTAGTCTCGTACATTGAGGAGCGTAGCTGACTTTCATGGGAATTACTGCTGACCAACTCTGAGACCATCCTTATCAACAATTTTGTATGCGCCACTTGAATAGGCTTCCTTCACAACATATGACCCATCCCATTTTGAGTTAAACTTGTCGCCTATGCGTTTGTTGAGGATTATGGGTCGTCGAACAGCTAGGACCAAGTCTCCCACATGGAATGATCGTGGTCGCACTTTCTTGTTGAAGGCTCTAGCTAGTCGAGCTTGATAGCACTCCAATTTTTGTTGCGCTTCCAATCTTTTCTCATCCAATGCCTCTAACTCTGCTAGACAAAGTTGAGCATTCTCTTCCGAAGTGATTCCTTCTTGGATTGCGATCTGCAATGATGGAATTTGTTGCTCCAACGGAAGGACTACTTCTACGCCATACACCAAAGAGTAAGGAGTTGCTTGTGTAGAAGTTCTGAAAGTTGTCTGGTATGCCCACAAAGCTACACCAATTTTCTCATGCCAATCTCTCTTGTTCTTTGCGACAACTTTCTTCAAAAGGTTATCAAGCGTCTTGTTAAAAGTTTCGGCAAGGCCATCGGCGGGTGCATTATACATTGAAGACGTATGTTGCTTGAAAACAAATTCCTCGCATAGACTCCTCACGATCTTGTTGTCAAATGGCATTCAATTATCTATGTATCTTGGTATGCCGTACCTAAAAATTATGTTCGACTTGATAAAATCGGTAACAATTTCCTTTTTTACTTCTTTGAGTGGAACAACTTCAGCCCATCTAGAGAAGTAGTTTGTGGCAGCCAATATGTACATTTGTCCCTTTGATGACTTTGGAAGTGGTCCAACAATGTCAAGTCCTCATGCATCAAAAGGCCATGAAGCTATAGTTGGATGAAGAGGTTCTAGAGGTTGGTGGATATAGTTGGAATGAAATTGACACACTTGACATCTTTTTGGCATGTTCCATGCAATCCTTCACCATTGTCGGCCAATAGTAGCCCATCCTATTGATGCAAAAATGGAGCTTAGGACTAGATTGGTGTGCTCCACATAAGCCGGAATGTGCTTCATCCATTGCTTGGTGGGCTTTTTCTTTGTCAAGACATCGCAAGAATAGTCCTTTAAAAGAGCGGCGAAATAATGTCCCCTTATAGAAGATGAATCGTGGTGCCCTTCGCTTGATGTTTTTTCTTTGTCGCGGATCCTTGGGTAACTTTCCATGTTCAAGGTACTCTATCAATGGTTGCCTCCAATCCTATTCTTCAATCACCCCAACGGACATATGATGACTTTCGTTGATTTGAAGATCAAGAAGTCTAGGAATGACCCATCGATGACACACATGTACCTTTGTTGACTCATTCTCTCTAAGTGTCATCGCCGTGGCCAAGTTAGCCAAAGCATCAGCCATGCGACTTTCTTCTCTTGGGATGTGGTTTAAGAATACTTGGTCGAATCTTTCGAGTAAACAAGAATCATATTGGTGGTATGGAAAAAGATCTTCCTTCTTTACATCGTAAATCCCCAAAAGTTGGTTGATGATCAACTTAGAGTTGTCGTATATCTCCAACTGTAAAATCTTCATGTCTAATGCCATTTCAAGACTGATGATCAAAGCTTGGTACTCTGCAGCATTGTTGGAGCATGTTTCACCTAAAACAAAGGAGAATGGCAAGATTTGTCTATCTGAAGAGACCAACACAACACCTGCCCCCGCACTTTTCTGACGTGCGGATCTATCAAAGAACATTGTCCACAGTGACAATTCTTCAACGAACAAAATGTCTTCATCTGGAAACTCATCAGAAAGCTCCCATTCCGCGGGAAGAGGGTGATCAACTAGAAAATCAGCGAGTGCTTGTCATTTCACAACCTTTTGAGGTGTGTATGTGATCTCATATTGGTTAAACAATATAGACCATCTTACTAGGTTTCCAGAAAGAACAGGTCGAGTCATCACGAACTTCATAGAATCTACTCGAGAGATGAGTTTGATGGTGTATGCTTCAAAATAATGCCTTAGTTTCTTTATTGCATAAAGTAACACTAAGCATATTTTCTCAACGGCGTGTAGTTCAACTCAGCTCCTCTCAGAGTTCGACTGAGGTAGTACAAGGCTTGTTCCTTTCCTTCATCATTCTCTTGAGCAAGTAGTGCCCCAAGTGAGCATTCTCGTGCCGCAATGTAGAGTATCAATGGCTTCCCAAGCATTGGTGCCCCTAACACAGGTGGATTCAACAAGTATCTTTTGATGCTTTCAAAAGCATTTTGACATGACTGATCCCAATGAAAAGAGAATACCCTTCCTCAATAGATGATTGAAAGGTTGGCATCGTCCAGCCAGATTAGAGATGAACTTCTGGATAAATTCTAAGTTTCCCTGTAGACTTCGAAGCTCCCTCAAGTTCTTTGGCTCGGGCATTTTCTGAATGGCGTCAATCTTTGATGGATCAACTTCAATTCCACGATGATGCACAATGAAGCCAAGAAACTTTCTTGAGGTAACTCCAAATGCACACTTGAGTGGATTCATCTTTAGGTCTAATTTTCTTAACCTTTCAAAAATAATTCGAAGGTATTCAAGGTGGAAACGCCTACTCTTCGTCTTTACCACTAAGTTATCAACGTAGCATTCAATCCTCTGATGAAGCATGTCATCAAAGATGTTTTGCATAGCGTGTTGGTAGGTGGCACCAGCATTCTTCAGACCGAAGGGCATCACTTTGTAGCAGTATATCCCTTTTGGAGTTTGTAAAGCAGTTCACTTTTCATCTTTTGGAGACATTCTGATTTGATTGTATCCGGAGGACCCATCCATGAATGACATAGTTTCATGCCCTGTTGTAGCATCAACCATGAGTTCAATAATTGGTAGCGGAAAGTCATCTTTCGGACATACCTTGTTTAGGTCTCGAAAGTCAACACAAACACGTATTTGACCATTCTTCTTCTTGACAGGTACAATATTCGATATCCATGATGGGTACTTCACCTCTCGAATAAATCCCGCCTCGATGAGCTTGTTGACTTCGACTTCAATTTGTGATACTAGCTCGGGTTGAAACATGCGTTGTGACTGCTTCATAGGGCGTGCTCCACTTTTTATCCCTAAATGATGAACGGATACCTTAGGACTAAGACTAGGCATTTCTTTATATGACCAAGCAAAACATCTTTGTACTCGGTCAATAACTTGGAGTATTCCTCCTCCTCCTGAGGCATAACAAGCGCACTAGTGAAGGTGGGGCGTGGATCTTCCGGAATGCCTAAATTGAGTTCCTTAAGCTCAACCACAGTTGATTGATAGCCATTTTCTAGTTAAGGGAGAGCCTCGTGGACTTAATCATTAATGTCAAGGCATGGGCTATCTTCCACAATTATGTGATATGATGTTTCCACAAAATCTGACTTTTCTCTTTGACTTCCTTGGATGGTCGGCCTGTCTTCTTTCTCTTTCTCTTTCTCTGATTTTTTATGAGGCTGGCAAGTGTAAACAATGGTTCTCCTTTGCACCTTCAGTGGAACATCTGTGGATATTTACATAATAGACTTCCTCTTCATACGTGATGGGAAAGCACTATAGATTTCTTTGTCAGCAACAACTTCAAAATGATCCCGCTCCTCATGGACTTGCTCCTTATATTTTGACAGTATCTTTCTAGATGGTGATTTCCTTATGGTTCCCATGCTAAAAAAGACAGATGTCTTTGAGGTAGTGGAAACTTCTTTTAGATGTTTGGAAGATACACGTTCACCTTTGTGACTTAGCCTTTCAAACTCCGAGACCGGAGGGGTTGAGCCTCCAATGCGATCAAACACTGAAGCCAGTTGTTTAATTTTCTTGCCTTTAACTTCCTTCATCTCCTCTACCAAGGTGTGTTGTGATGAAGCTATCTCTTTACTTCTCTTATATGAAATTCGAAGAGGCTCTGCCAAACTGAATCCCAACCCAAACTTTGGAGTAGCGACGTAGTGCCCTTGCTTTCTCAATTTCATTTGGGACTCATTGAGCCCATGTATCGTTTCACCATTGACTTCGTCTTTGAGTTCTCCTAGTCTTGATGGATTGGAGAAGTCATAACCAGACTTTTCAAGCAGTATGAAGGCCTTAAAATCATAGTGCCCTTTTATTTTGTCATCTTGGAGATTGCCTTTAGTAGACTCACAAGTCACGTATGGGATTTGTAGAACTCGGACAGTCATATTCTCCTTCAAATGTTGGATATCTTTGTAACTCATTTTCTTATTTGGAGTACATTGCTGTAGCAAAGGTTGCCCTTTCTTTCGACGCTCACGTGGAACATAGCAAAAAACTAAATGCTCCTTATCAGTCTTTGTCTGTATGTCACCTTCAGATGATGATAGCTTAATGGAGATTTCTTCGGTTCTCTTCTTAGGCAGCTTAGTGATAGTCCATTGAGCCTCATTTTCTTCTTCTGACTTGACATCAGCTTCATCGACTGATGATGGTTTCTCCACACTCGATTTACAAGAATCTAGGTAAAATTTTGCATTTGCAAAGTATGACTCCGTCTTTGTAAAAGGATTGATGTCTGCGTCAATTTTGACTATCTCCCCATCCCTTATGTACTTCAGACATTGATGCAAATTAGATGATACCACTCCATTCTCATGAATCCAAGGACGTCCGAGCAGTAGGTTGTATGATGTTTTAGCATCTATGATGTGAATCAAGGTGTTTGACTTCATATCACCAATAGATAGTCCCACGCGGATCATACTTATGGCTCGTTGTCCTCTTTGGTTGAAACCTTGGATTGTTAGGTTTCTTTTCGATAGATCATCGATAGAGATCCCAAGCTTTTTTAGCACCATCTTCAGCATGATGTGGACAACCAAACCATCATCAACAAGTATGCGATTGAGATATTGTTCCCTAATGCCCCCTACAATGAACAAAGGTTTGTTATGTGGCTTAGACGCCAGTAGCAAGTCATCATTTGTGAAGGAAATTGTTGCACAAACTGTGACAACTTTTCCATTATCATGATGTTCTTATGTTTTCATTGGAGCAAGTTCATCGTTGCTTTCCTTTGTTTCATCAGTACTAGAAACTACATGAGTTGCACCAACTTGACCTCCATGAAGGATTTTTTCAGGAATGAATTCATGCAATCTTTTTGCTAGTAGAAGATTTCAGAACTTTAGCGATAAGGCACTATTAATCTTCTTGCTAGTAGAAGATTTGATATTTCTCGGTGGTTGTAGCCTATCTGAATTGCTCATCATCGCTCTTGGCTTAGGAATTCGTAGCCTCAAAACTGCCTGATGTTTTCGCTTCTTGTGAGTGACTAGAATCCAACCCTCATCATCTTTGTCTTTGGAGTGATTGTCTAGCTCTAGTGAACCTTCAAGAGTTTTTCTTGGAAGATCAACTTCAACGTGCTCGAAACTACCAAATTGTAAGAAGGCAGTGCTTGACATGTTCTGCAACCTTGAACACGTATTTTACTTGAGCGCGATACTTGCATGCTTTATTTTTGTTGTTTCATCCATGTCTATGATGATTTTTCATTCACTTACAAGAGCCATGATTTCCTCCTTTAGGACGAAGCATTTCTCTGTAGGGTGGCTAATAACGCGAAGAAACTTGCAGTATTTTGGATCGCCAACTTTACCAATTTCCTCAGGCCTTTTTTATTAAGGGAGATCGATGACTTTCTTGGTCAGCAATTCATCGAGGATCGTGGGTACATCTGAATCTGGAAACGGATAAACCTTCGCCCCCAATTCCTTCAAGGTTGGATGACGTTTCTCCTCTTTGGAATAATGAGTTGGGGTCTTATTCTCCTTGACCTTTTGCTTAGTCGCGACTTTCACAGAAATTGCTTTCACCGCCATAGAATCTTTCGTTTGGTTCTTTGATGCAATATTTTTCTTGAACTCCTTTCGATCAGCAAATGGAGATGCCTTTCCATGGCTTGCGATACTTAACTCCATGTCGTGAGCTCGCGTTGCAAGTTCTTCAAAAGTTTGCGATTTGATCCCTTGTAGGATGTACAAAAGGCCCCAATGCATTTTCTGAATGCATATCTCCACATAATATATTTCTGAAAGGTGATCCTTGCAGTCCAAACTTAATGCCCTCCAACGATTGATGTAATCCACCACGGGCTCGTCCTTCCTTTGCTTGGTGCCTGTCAACTCTATCATGCTTATAGTTCTTCGGGTACTATACAAACGATTGAGGAATTCCTTCTTACATTGCTCCCAACAATTAATGGACTCGGGCTCTAAGTCAATATACCAATCAAATGCGTTCCCTTTCAGCGACTGAACAAACAGCTTTACCAAAAGGTCACCATGCGTTCCAGCATTGCTACAAGTCTCAATAAAGTGGGCAATATGTTGCCTTGGATTTCCTTTTCCATCAAATTGATGCAGCTTTGGTGGTTGATAATTGGTTGGCATAGTTAGACAATTAATTCCCATAGTATAAGGGTTAGAGTAGTACAATGAACTTTCTGATGGTCCGCCATATTTAGCTCTGATGGTGTTTGTTATCATGTCTTGCAATTGTCGGACAGATAATGCCGCAACCGAAGTGGATTGATGTTCCCTCTGAATGCTAAAATTGGAAAGCGATTCCTTGACATCCGTTTTTTGCGAGGTGAAGACAGGTGAACGAGGAAGGACGTGGATTCTTACAATCATTCTGTCCATAAATTAACAGATATGTGATTTTCTCCCTAATTTCTTACATATTTATGACAATTATGGCTAACAAAAATCACCTACTCAATATTTGATATCGAACATTTAAATTGAATCTGCAAAATCTTATTCTTTTAAATGTCAATTATAGATACCTTCCTTGAGTTAACTATAGGCTAAACGCATATGTCTGGTGGTTCTAACTCTATAATAAAATTATACTCCGTAGTACTATGTAATTAACGTTGACACTTGATGCTGATTAAGTTTATATTACATCATTGGCTAATATCAATTTTTAATAACTTATAAGATCATGATGTTGATACTATCGTATAATATTATATTCTGCAACTGCAAAGATAAGAGGAAGAAAATCATAACGAATAAAAGGACAACAAAATAAACCAGGAAAAAAAAGTTGGATGGGAATGAATGTAATATTTAGCTTGTCTTTTATTGTTTATTTTGGTACTCCTTTTATTTCAGATACTATTAATCTTTATGAGTGCACGCGAAAATCAAAAGAAATTAAATTGGAATTGTAGAATTAATTCGTCACCTAGTAATACCGAAAAATATGGTACACCACGCTTATTCATTTTTTAATTTTGTAGTATTTATTTTTTATATAACTTTTAATCATTGTCAGCGTACAAAATTAACGGGGATTGGAGAAGTTGAATGATACTTTAAGATTGAATTCATAATCATGTAGAAAAGAATAAAAAAGATGGTAGCAAGGTCATTTTAGTTCTTCCAAATTGTTGTGTTCTTGTTACTTCGTGCCAAAGAATCAGAATGATTCCAAAATATTCATTATTTTATTTTATTTTTTGCATTGATTTCCTTTCACTTTGTCAGATTGACTCTTCTTACCATTCCATCCTTAAATTAATAAATATTATTCTTATATTTTGAAAAAAATTAAATCTTTCATACTATATCTATTTTAGATATCTGGGTTCTTAATTATTCTTCCTCTTTTAGAGGAGTTAAAATCTTATTCTTATGAGTAACTTATGTTAATATATTTTCTGGATATTTTCGAGTAGTTGATGTATGCTATATCATTTAATAAAATAAAAGATTAGAGATCTCAAACGTAACCTTCTCATTCAGAAAACATGGCAATTCAGATACGTTGACAAAGAAAAAAGAACAAAAATCATATCAGCATTTATAGATACTTATATCAAGTGTTATCTCCTTATGATTCGAAATATCACGCACCCTTCTTAGTTTAGTTTTTCTTTTTATGTCAAATATTATAACCTACTCCTCAACCAATCAATAAATCGGCAATCATATATCAACTTGATTTTTTTTTCTTTTTTCTTAGATCTATAGGACCTTTACTGTGATGACCCAAAATACCATCTTTAAATTTAATGATTAATTATGTGATCTAAGCACTATTTACCATTACTCGACTTGCGTGTGCAGTCCGTAAAAATATTTCGGAAAGTTTTCAGGTGAAAAATGGATTAAAATGTGAATTAGATGTTTAAAACACAACTGAGTTGACTTTGGTCAATATTTTAAGTAAACGGATTCGGATCAGTATTTTGACTGTTCCGGTAGGTCTGTATCATGAATTGGGACTTGGGCGTATACCCGGAATCAAATTCCGAGGTCCCTAGCCCGAGATATAGAATTTTGATGAAAAATTTAAAGTTTAAGTTCAAATAGTGACCGGATGTCGAATTATATGCAAATGACCCCGGAATAGAATTTTGATGATTTCAACAGCTCCGTATGGTAATTTTAGACTTAGGAGCGTGATCAGAATTTTATTTGAAAGTCCGTAGTTGAATTAGGCTTGAAATGCCGAAAGTTGAATTTTTTGGAAGTTTGACCGAGTGGTTGACTTTTTGATATCGGGGTCAAAATCCGATTCTGAAAATTTTTATAGCTCAGTTATGTCATTTATGACTTGCGTGAAAAATTTGAGGTCAATCGGACTTGATTTGATAGGTTCCGGTGTTGTTTGTAAAAATTAAAAGTTTCAAAGTTCATTAGGCTTGAATCGATGTGTGATTTGTGATTTTAGCGTTGTTTGATGTGATTTGAGGTTTCAAATAAGTTTGTATGATATTTTAGGACTTGTTGGTATATTGGGTTGAGGTCCCGAGGGCCTCGGGTGAGTTTTGGATGGTTAACGGATCAAAAATGGGACTTAAACAGCTGCTGCAAAAGCTACTGCAAATTCTCTTCTGTTGTGCAATCGAGCCCCCAGAAATCGAGCCGAGGATCGATGGCAGGCTCGAGATCCATGATCGAAGGCAAGCTCGAAGGCCAGTGATGGAAGGCCACTGATCGAAGGCCCAGAATCGAGGGCTATGACCAAGGGCAGTGATCGAAGGCCATAAATATCGAAGACATGATCGATAGCCAGGATTGATGGTTGTGATCGAGCCCCAGGGTCGAGGGCCATGATCGAAGCTATGATCGAAGGCCATGACCGAGGTCCATGATCGAGGACCATGATCGGACCCCATGATCGGACTCCCCTTAATCGGACTCCCCATGATCGGACTCCCCATGATTGGACTCCTATGATCGAGGTCCATGATCAGACTCTCATGATCGAGGTCCAGGATCGGACTCCACGATCGAGGTCAGCCGGGACAGATCCGTAAGTTATAAAAACAGGGGGGCTTCGTCCCATTCGCCATTTTTAACAACTTGGAGCTTGAGCAGAGGTGATTTTTGATATATCTTCAAGGAAAAACATTGGGGTAAGTGTTCTTAACTCAATCTTGGTTAGATTACCCGAATCCATCACTGTTTTTAACATTTAATTGGTGATTTAAGTTGGAAAAATTTGAAACCCTCTTGGTTAGATTTGTGGATTTGAGGGTCGTTATTGAAATTTAGTCATTTTGGTATGGTTAGACTCGTGGTTGAATGGGCATTCATATTTCGTAACTTTTGACGTATTTCGAGACATGGGCCCCACAGGCCATTTTTGAGTTAATTTTGGATTTTTATTGAAACAAATGTAGTATTTTCGTATAGAATTAATTCTATAATTTTTGTTGACTGTATCGAATTAATTATGACTAGATACGAGTTGATCGGAGTCAGAAAATCGAGGAAAAAGTATAATACTTGATTAAATTGGAGCAAGTCGAGGTAATTGACTTGTCTAACCTTGTGTGGGGGAAATTTCCCCTAGAATTGATATTAATGTGATTTTTGAAATGTGTTGAAAGTCGTGTACACGAAGTGACGAGTGTGTACACGGGCTAAATGTGAAAGATTATATTTTTAAATTGTGTAGATCATTGTTGCGTAGTTATTAAATTATTTTATCTTGGTATATTCTTCATCATCGATCTGTGATATATATTATAAATTTGTTTACATTTTTGCCTGCTAATTGTTTTACCTGTTTAATTGAAACTTGGTTTCTTTTATACTGTGCATTATTGAAGGTTGATTTTCTTTAAATTAAATATTATTAATATGAAGTATTTGACATTTTTAAATTTGATATTTAAGTAACGTATTAAAAGTTTGAAATATTATTTTTCTGAATTATTTATTCTTGAATATTTTCGTAAGATTTTTTTTGGATTACTCTGGCCTGAGCCGTGAGCTCTTTATTATTGAAATATATTATTGTTGATTTTTTTGTGGAAAATTGAAATATTGGGCACTTGAGGTGCAAATTGTGATATATTATGATATTGATACGCATGCGGTGGTATAAGGTCTAGGTGTTGAAACGCATGCGGTGAGATAAGGGTAGCTTGATACGCGTGGCTAGTAGGGGTGACTACTAGAAGTCATGCGGTGTGATAAGGGTGGCTAAAACGCGGGATGCTATTTCGGAAAAAAAATGCTTTCTTCAAATAAATTGTGAAGGCTCCCGCGGTGGTATAAGGAAATGAGATATTATGAAATTATTTATAATTTAGAATTACGAGGCGGTACCTCGGTAGTGCTCTTGTTGATATTGATTTATTGCCATAGTTGCTTTCGATTAATTATTGTGATTTTCATAAAGTTGAAGGAAATTCTGTTTTGATTCCACGAGATATTATTTGCAATTATTTGGTGTCATTAAATGTGACATACTATTTGATTCATTTCCAATGTTATTTTATTTTACTACATTGATAAACATTTTACCATGTTATTATTTTATTCCAGTAGGGCCTCACCTGACCTCGTCACTACTCTACCGAGATTAGGCTTGGCACTTACTGGGTACTGCTGTGGTGTACTCATACTACGCTTCTGCACATCTTTTTATGCAGATCCAGGTATATTTTACCAGCCTATACATCAGTGAGTTACCTGTGCACGGAGACTTCGAGGTATATCTGCCAGTGTCCGCAGACTCCGGAGTCCCCTTCTATCATTTTATGTTGCTTTCTTATATTTTATTTAGACCTTGACTTATAGAGACATTGAGAATAAATTCTTAGAAGCTTGTGATTTATTTCTACCGGGTTTTGGGAGTTGAAATTGTTTGAATTGTAGTTTATCTATTTCAGATATTATTATTATTCTGCATTGATAAGCTTACCCAGTCTTAGAGACTAGGTGCCATCACGACATCCTACGGAGGAAATTTGGTGTCGTGACAAGTTGGTATCAGAGCATTAGGTTCATAGGTGTTATGAGTCACAAGCAGGTTTAGTAGAGTCTTGCGGATCGGTACGGAGACGTCTGTACTTATCTTCGAGAGCCTATGGAATTGTTAGGAAATATTCACTTCTTTGATTCCTTATCGTGCGCCTTTGTTGATTTCAAAGTTCTAAACAATTTTCTTTCTATTCTCTCAAAGATGGTGAGGACACGCACAACTGGATCTGTTGATCAGACACCCGCGCCCCCTGTTGGAGCCGCAAGAGGCCGGGGTCGGGGCAGAGGCCGAGGAAGACAACGTGGTGCAGCCAGAGCACCTGCACAAATTGCTGCACCAGAGCCACCAGTAGCTCCAGTTGGAGAACAGGCACCTGAGACGCCTGTTACTACTCATGCACTTCAGGAGACTCTTGCCCAGTTTTTGAGCATGTTTGGCACTTTAGCTCAGGCAGGATTAATTCCACTTGCTGCTGCCACATCTCAGGCTGGGGGAGGAGCGCAGACTCCCGCCGCCCGTACTCCAGAGCCATGTGCCCAAGTTGACCATGCCCCAGAGGTTATACCAGTGCAACCAGTTATCCTAGTTCGGCCTGATAATAGGACATCAGTTTCAGAGGGGGAGCAGCTCAGGCTCGAGAGGTATAAGAAGTACCACCCTCCCACTTTCAACGGTTTAGCTTCAGAGGATGCTCAGGGTTTTATGGAGGAATGTCACCGTATCCTTTGTACTATGGGTATTGTGGATTCCAGTGGGGTTTCTTTCACGGCATACCAGTTTAGAAGAGCAGCGTCCCAGTGGTGGCGGGCATATGAGTTGGATAGCCCCGTGAGGCATCTTCACTCACTTGGACTCAATTTTCGGATATGTTATTAAGGGAGTATGTTCCTCAGAGTCTTAGGGATGCATGGCGCGAAGTGTTTGAGCAGTTGTGCCAGGGTTCCATGACTGTGTCAGAGTATGCGGTCCGATTCAGTGATTTGGCTAGGCATGCACCAGCCTTAGTTGCTACTGTTCGAGAGCGGGTTCGTAGATTTATTGAGAGTCTTCACCCTAGTATCAGATATAGTATGGCCCGAGAGCTAGATATGGACATCACATACCAACAGATGGTGTCAATTGCTTGAAGATTGGAAGGTATGCAGACTCGGGAGAGGGAAGAGAGGGAAGCTAAGAGACCCCGAGATTCTGGAACATATAATAATTCTCATACCCCAGTTGCAGCCCGTCATGGTAGAGGTTATTTGAGTCGTCCTATTCATTCAGCACTTCCAGCTTCCAGTGGTATTCCGACTACTTCCAGACCTCAGGTTCCATATTACACACCACCAGTGTCTTCTGTACCTCCTGTACGGGGTGCTTTCAGCGGACAGTCTAGTCGATCAGACCCGAGCCAATCCCAATAGCCACGTCCTCTGGTGATTGTTTTGAGTGTGGTGACACTCGTCATATCATGAGGGATTGCCCCATAATTAGGATGGGTGCACCTCCACGGATTTCTCAGGCCCCACCTATTCCACATGGTCCTCAGACTTCTCAAACCATGATTACTGCACCGGTTGCCACTCCACCTGCACAGCCAGCTAGAGGTGGAGGTCGAGAAGGTAGAGGTCGCCCTAGAGGGGGAGGCCATGCCAGATATTATGCCCTTCCTGCTAGGACAGATGTCGTTGCATCCAATTCTGTTATCACATGTATTATTCCGGTCTGTCATAGAGATGCATCAGTTTTATTTGATTCAGGCTCAACTTATTCTTATGTGTCATCTTATTTCGCCCCGTATTTGGGCGTATCACGTGATTACTTGAGTTTTTCTATTTATGTATCTACACCCGTGGGTGAATCCATTATTGTGGACCGTGTGTATCAGTTGTATTTAATTGTTATTAGTGGTTTTGAGACCAGAGCTAATTTATTATTGCTCAGTATGGTGGATTTCGATATCATTTTGGGCATGGACTGGTTATTGCCCTATCGCGCTATTCTTGATTGTTACACCAAGACGGTGATATTGGCTATGCCGGGTCTACCACAGCTAGAGTGGAGAGGTACCTCGGATCATGTTCCTAGCAGGGTTGTTTCATATCTTAAAGCTCAACAAATGGGAAGGGGTGTGATGCGTATCTGGCCTATGTGAGAGATGTTAGTATCGATACTCCTACTATAGAGTCAGTTCCTGTAGTAAGGGATTTTCCTGATGTATTTTCAGCAGATCTACCGGGTATTCCACCCGATAGGGATATTGATTTTGGTATTGATTTATTACCGGGTACTCATCCCATTTCTATTCCACCATATTGTATGGCCCCAGCAGAGTTGAAAGAATTAAAAGAACAGTTACAGGAATTGCTTGATAAGGGTTATATTCAGCCTAGTGTATCGCTGTGGGGTGCTCCTGTCTTATTTGTAAAGAAGAAGGATGGTTCTATGCGGATGTGTATTGATTATCGCCAGTTGAACAAGGTTACAGTGAAGAACAGGTATCCATTGCCACGTATTGATGACTTATTTGATCAGCTTTTGGGTGCCAGGGTATTCTCTAAAATTGACTTGCGTTCGGGCTATCATCAGTTGAAGATTCGAGAGCCGAATATTCTGAAGACTGCTTTCAGGACTCGGTACGGTCATTACGAGTTCCTTGTGATGTCTTTTGGGCTGACCAACGCCCCAACAACATTTATGCACTTAATGTATAGTGTATTTCAGCCCTATCTTGATTCCTTCATCATTGTGTTTATTGACGACATTCTGGTGTATTCCCGGAGTCGGGAAGATCATGAACAACACCTGAGGACTGTGCTTCAAATTTTGAGAGAAAGGAAGTTATATGCAAAATTTTCAAAGTGTGAATTCTGGCTTGATTCAGTGGGATTTTTGGGTCATATAGTTTCATGAGAGGGGATCAAGGTAGATCCAAAGAAGATTGATGCAGTGCGGAGTTGGTCCAGACCGTCCTCAGTTACGAAAATCCGGAGTTTCCTTAGTTTGGCTATTATCGCCGATTTGTAAAAGTTTTCTCTTCTATTGCTGCATCTATGACCAAATGGACCCAGAAGGGTGCTCCGTTCAGGTGGACTGAGGAATGTGAGGAGAGCTTCCAAAAGCTCAAGACCGCTTTGACTACAGCCCCAATATTGGTATTACCTACAGGTACAAGATCTTATACTGTGTATTGTGATGCGACGCGTATTGGTCTCGGCGCAGTGTTAATGTAAGACGGTAGGGTGATTGCCTACACATCCAGACAGTTAAAGGTGCATTAGAAGAATTATCCTGTACATGACCTGTAGTTAGCAGCTATTGTTCATGCCTTAAAAATTTGGCGGCATTATTTGTATGGTGTCCATTGTGAGATCTACACCGATCACAGGAGTCTACAACATCTGTTTAAATAGAAGGATCTTAACTTGAGGCAGCGGAGGTGGTTGGAGTTGCTTAAGGATTTTTATATTACCATTCTCTATCATCCTGGGAAGGCCAATATGGTGGCCGATGCCTTGAGTCATAAGGCGAAGAGTTTGGGCAGCTTAGCATATTTACCGGTAGCAGAGAGGCCTTTGGCCTTGGATGTTCAGGCCTTGGCCAACCAGTTTGTTATATTGGATATTTCCGAGCCGAGTCGAGTTTTGGCTTGCGTGGTTTTCTCAGTCTTCTCTTTATGATCGTATCAGGGAATGCCAGTATGATGACCCCCCATCTGCTTGTCCTTAAGGATACAGTCCAGCACGGTGATGCCAAGGAAGTCACTATTGGAGATGATGATGTATTATGAATGCAGGGCAGGCTATGTGTGCCTAATGTGGATGGCTTGCATGAGTAGATTCTTCAGGAGGCTCACAGTTCACGGTACTCCATTTACTCGGGTGCTGCAAAGATGTATCAGGACTTGAGACAACACTATTGGTGGAGATGCATGAAGAAAGACATAGTGGGGTATGTATCTTTGTGTCTAAATTGTCAACAGGTGAAATATGAGCATCAGCGACAGGGTGGATTACATCAGAAGTTAGAGATTCCAGAATGGAAATGGGAGCGGATAACTATGGATTTCGTTGTTGGGCTCCCACGGACTCAGCTGAAGTTTGATGCAGTTTTGGTGATTGTGGATAGGCTGACCAAATCAGCTAATTTCATTCCTGTGATTACTACTTACTCTTCAGAGCAGCTAGCTCAAGTATATATTCGCGAGATTGTAAGACTTCACGGTGCACCAGTATCTATCACCTCTGACCGGGGTACACAGTTTACCTCACGGTTTTGGAGGGCAGTACAGCGTGAGTTGGGTACTCGGGTAGAGTTAAGTACAACATTTCACCCTCAGAAGGACGGGCAGTTCGAATGCACTATTCAGATACTGGAGGATATGCTTCGTGCGTGTGTGATAGATTTTGGGGGTGCTTGGGATCAGTTCTTACCACTTACGGAGTTTGCTTACAACAACAGTTATCAGTCAAGCATTCAGATGGCTCCGTATGAGGCCTTGTATGGTAGGCGGTGCCGGTCTCCAGTGGGTTGGTTCGAACCAGGCGAGGCTAGACTTTTGGGTACAGACTTGGTTCAGGATGCCTTGGAAAAGGTTAAGTTGATTCAGGATCGACTTCATACAACCCAATCTAGATAGAAGAGTTATGCAGATCGGAAGGTTCGTGATATTGCATTCATGGTTGGTGAGCGGGTATTGCTCCGGGTTTCGCCTATGAATGGTGTAATGAGATTCGGGAAGAAGGGCAAGTTGAGCCCTAGGTATATTGGGCCTTTTGAGATTCTTGAGAGAGTTGGAGAGGTGGCTTACAGACTTGCACTACCACCTAGTCTTTCTGCGGTTCATCCGGTATTCCATGTTTCTATGCTTCGGAAATATCACGGCGATCCGTCTCATGTGTTAGACTTCAGTTTGGCTCACTTGGACAAGGATCTATCTTATGTTAAGGAACCAGTGGCTATTTTAGATAGGCAGGTTCGAAAGTTGAGGTCAAAGAACATTGCTTCCGTGAAGGTTCAGTGGAGGGGTCATCCGGTCGAGGAGGCGACTTGGGAGGCCGAGCATGATATACACAGCTATTATCCACACATATTCACCAGCTCATGTACTTTTTCTAACTCCGTTCGAGGACGAACGTTTGTTTTAGAGGTGGAGAATGTGATGACCCAAAATGTCATCTTTAAATTTAATGATTAATTATGTGATCTAACACTATTTACCATTACTCGACTTGCGTGTGCAGTCCGTAAAAATTTTTCGGAAAGTTTTCAGGTGAAAAAAGTATTAAAATGTGAATTAGATGTTTAAAACACAACTGAGTTGACTTTGGTCAACATTTTGAGTAAATGGACTCGGATCAGTATTTTGACAGTTCAGGTAGGTCCGTATCGTGAATTGGGACTTGGGCGTATTCCCGAAATCAAATTCCGAGGTCCCTAGCCCGAGATATAGAATTTTGATAAAAAATTTAAAGTTTAAGTTCAAATAGTGACCGGATGTCGAATTATGTGAAAATGACCCCAGAATAGAATTTTGATGATTCCAACAGCTCCGTATCGTGATTTTGGACTTAGGAGCGTGATCGGAATTTAATTTGGAAGTCCGTAGTGGAATTAGGCTTGAAATGCCGAAAGTTGAATTTTTGGGAAGTTTGACCGAAGGGTTGACCTTTTGATATCGGGGTCGAAATCCAATTCTGAAAATTTTCATAACTCCGTTATGTCATTTATGACTTGCGTGCAAAATTTAAGGTCAATTAGACTTGATTTAATAGGTTCCGGTGTTGTTTGTAGAAATTGAAAGTTTCAAAGTTCATTAGGCTTGAATCTATGTGTGATTCGTGATTTTAGTGTTGTTTGATATGATTTGAGGTTTTAAATAAGTTCGTATGATGTTTTAAGACTTGTTGGTGTATTGGGTTGATGTCCTGAGGGCCTCGGGTGAGTTTCAGATGGTTAACGGATCAAAAATGGGACTTAAACAGTTGCTGCAAAAGCTGCTGCAAATTCTCTTCTGCTGTGCAATCGAGCCCCTAGAAATCGAGCTGAGGATCGAAGGCAGGCTCGAGATCCATGATCGAAGGCAAGCTCGAAGTCCAGTGATCGAAGGCCCAGGATCGAGGGCTATGACCAAGGCCAGTGATCGAAGGCCATAAAGATCGAAGCCATTATCGATAGCCAGGATTGATGGTTGTGATCGAGCCCCAGGGTCGACGGCCATGATCGAAGCTATGATCGAAGGCCATGACCGAGGTCCATGATCGAGGACCATGATCGGACACCATGATCGGACTCCCTATGATCGGACTCCCCATGATCGGACTCCCATGATCGAGGTCCAGGATCGGACTTTCATGATCGAGGTCCAGGATCGGACTCCACGATCGAGGTCAACCTGGACAGATCCGTAAGTTATAAAAACAGGGGGTTTCGTCCCATTCGTCATTTTTAACAACTTGGAGCTTGAGCAGAGGCAATATTTGATATATCTTCAAGGAAAAACATTGGGGTAAGTGTTCTTAACTCAATCTTGGTTAGATTACCCGAATCCATCACTGTTTTTAACATTTAATTGGTGATTTAAGTTGGAAAAATTTGAAACCCTCTTGGTTAGATTTGTGGATTTGAGGGTCTTTATTGGAATTTAGTCATTTTGGTATGGTTAGACTCGTGGTTGAATGGGCGTTCATATTTCGTAACTTTTGACGGATTTCGAGACATGGGCCCCACATGCCATTTTTGAGTTAATTTCGGATTTTTATTGAAACAAATGTAGTATTTTCGTATAGAATTAATTCTATAATTTTTGTTGACTGTATCGAATTAATTATGACTAGATACGAGTTGATCGGAGTCGAAAAATCGAGGAAAAAGTATAATACTTGATTAAATTGGAGCAAGTCGAGGTAATTGACTTGTCTAACCTTGTGTGGGAGAAATTTCCCCTAGAATTGATATTAATGTGATTTTTGAAATGTGTTGAAAGTCGTGTACACGAAGTGACGAGTGTGTACACGGGCTAAATGTGAAAGATTATATTTATAAATTGAGTAGATCATTGTTGCGTAGTTATTAAATTATTTTATCTTGGTATATTCTTCATCATCGATCTGTGATATATTATAAATTTGTTTACCTTTTTCCCTGCTAATTGTTTTACCTGTTTAATTGAAACTTGGTTTCTTTTATACTGTGCATTATTGAATGTTGATTTTATTTAAATTAAATATTATTAATATGAAGTATTTGACATTTTTAAATTTGATATTTAAGTAACGTATTAAAAGTTTGAAATATTATTTTCCTGAATTATTTATTCTTGAATATTTTCGTAAGAGTGTTTTTGGATTATTCTGGCATGAGCCGTGAGCTCTTTATTATTAAAAAATATTATTGTTGATTTTTTTTGTGGAAAATTGAAATATTGGGCACTTGAGGTGCAAATTGTAATACATTGTGATATTGATACGCATGCGGTGGTATAAGGTCTGGGTGTTGAAATGCATGCGGTGAGATAAGAGTGGCTTGATACGCGTGGCTAGTAGGGGTGACTACTAAAAGTCATGCGGTGTGATAAGGGTGGCTAAAACGCGAGATGCTATTTCGGGAAAAAAATAATTTCTTTAAATAAATTGTGAAGGCTCCCGCGGTGGTATAAGGAAATGAGATATTGTGAAATTATTTATAATATGGGACTACGAGGCGGTACCTCCGTAGTGCCCTTGTTGATATTGATTTATGGTCATAGTTGCTTTTGATTAATTGTTGTGATTTTCATAAAGTTGAAGGAAATTCTGTTTTGATTCCACGCGACATTATTTGCAATTATTTGGTGTCATTAAATGTGACATACTATTTGATTCATTTCCAATGTCATTTTATTTTACTACATTGATAAACATTTTACCATGTCTTTATTTTATTCCAGTAGGGCCTCACCTGACCTCGTCACTAATCTACAGAGGTTACGCTTGGCACTTACTGGGTACCGTTGTGGTGTACTCATACTACGCTTCTGCACATCTTTTTGTGCAGATCCAGGTAAATTTTACCAGCCTAGACGTAAGTGAGTTACCTGTGCACGGAGACTTCGAGGTATATCTGCCAGCGTCCGCAGACTCCAGAGTCCCCTTCTATCATTTTATGTTGCTTCCTTATATTTTATTTAGACCTTGACTTATAGAGACATTAAGAATAAATTCTTAAAAGCTTGTGATTTATTTCTATCAGATTTTGGGAGTTGAAATTGTTTGAATTGTAGTTTATCTATTTCATATATTATTATTATTCCGCATTGATAGGCTTACCTAGTCTTAGAGACTAGGTGCCATCACGACATCCTACGGAGGAAATTTGGGGTCGTGACATTTATTAATTCAGTAATTCTCCGGCTTTTATTGTACTCCTTTCACAAGTACAATAGTGAATTTTAACGCTTAACATAGTTGTAAATGATGTGAGTAAACTTATACAAAACTATTTGTCACGACCCTAAATTTCCACCTTCGGGACTGCGATGGTGCCTAACATTTCACTTTCTAGGCAAGCCAACGTTAGAATAATCGTAACCATTTTTAAACAAGTTAAATTAAACGGAAGTCAATTACTGAAATAAAGTTAGGAAGACCATAACAATCGAATCATCCAAATACATCCCCGAATCTGGTGTCACAAGTGCACGAGATACTAGAATAATACAAATAAATGTATGAATAAAATTCAAGATGTTTGAAAGATAATACACAGCTAAGATAAAGTATAAGGGGACTTCAGAACTGCGGGCGCTGTGAAGTTATACCTCAAGTCTCCTCTAGGTAGCTGAATCTGAGCAAGTCTATGGTACACCGATGGGACCAACTCCAAAATCTGCACAAGAATTGCAGAATGTAGAATGAGTACAACCTACCCTATGTAATCCGTAAGTGTCGAGACTAACCTCGACAAAGTAGTGATGAGGATATGACAAGACACGTACGTAAACAACTTGTGAAAGTATATACATATACGAAGCAATAATGAACACATTAATTAACAAATTTTACAAATTTGGGAGGGAACCTCTGAAGGGAAATAGTATAAACATTTTCAACCAGGGAAGTGTCATGTAGAATCCAAATAATTCACCAATAACAAATTAGGTAGCTGAAATAATAAAATGGCACGACACCGCCCTTCGTGATTTTACTCTCATTCTTCCCATGAAATAATAAATAAATAATATGAATGGCACGGCATCACCCTCCGTGCTTTAACTCTCTTTCTTGCCATAGTATGATGAATAAATAATTTAAATGGTACGACATCATCCTTCGTACTTTAACTCTCGTCCTCACTTATAAATCAATAAATAATAGTGGAAAAATGGCACGGGATCACCCTTCGTGCTTTTACAGTCTTCCTTACCATGAAAATGATAATATAAATTTGGAAGAGTATTTAAATGCGGGGATCTATACTTATCAACCAATTCAATACCAGAATACCGACCTCACCTTCCAAAATATTCAACAATAATTAAATTAAAAATAATTGCATGAAAAGTGGTCAAATAACCAAAATAAAACTTAAGCAAGAATATCTTAATTAAATAGGCAAATATTCACAATGAACAAATTCCACATGCATTCTTTCACTCAACCACATCGCATAAGTACACGTCACCTCACATATATGTTGTACCCGCACATTAAATCACGTAGCAAATAGATAAACAAGTCTTACTCCCTCAAGTCAAGGTTAACCACGACACTTACCTCGCTTTGCAACCAACTCAAGATTCCAATAAACCTTTGCCTCACGAATTGGTGTCTGAATGCCTCGAATCTAGTCACAAACAATTCAATATACTCAACATGAATTATAAAAATCAATTCTATATGAAAATACTAAATTTTCCAATAAAAATCCAAAACTCAATTCAAAATTCAACAGTGGATCCCATATCTCGGAACCAGACAAAAGTTATAAAATGTGAACGCTCATTCAACCACGAGTCAAACCATACAAATTTTATCAAATTCCGGCATCAACTCGACCTTAAAATATCCAAATCTTATTTTCAAATCTCTAGGCCCAAATCTTCGGATTTCACCTCCAAAACACCTAATCTAGTCAAAATACTTGTTGATAATTCAATATTATTGAGTAAATATGATCACAAGTAATTACCTCAAGTTTTCTCGTGAATCCTTGCCCAAATATTGCCCCAACCCGTACTTGAAATGTCCAAAAATGATAAAAATCTCGGACCCCTCTGTTTTTAATACTGCTAGTGTTTCTGCATCTGCGATGCACTTGGCTGCATCTGCGGTCTCGCAGATGTGAGGATGGTGGTCGCTCTGCGGACTCACTTCTGCGGTCCAATGCCCATTAGCATAGGCCATATCTGCGACCATTTTCTCGCTTCTGCGAGCTCACAACTGCGGTCAAACATCTGCAGGTGCGATTGCACCACCACCACCAACAACAACAACAACCCAGTAAAATCTCACTAATGGGGTCTGGGGAGAGTAGTGTGTATGCAGACCTTACCCCTACCCCGAAGGAGTAGAGAGGCTGTTTTCGAAAGACCCTCGGCTCAAAAAAAAAAAAGACAGAAGGGCAAAGAGAGAGACAATATTAGTATCACAACAACAATCATAGGATAAATAGGAACACCATGAAATCCAGAAGAAAGATGCAAAGTAAAGGGAGACAATATTAGTAAATATTAGTATCACCACAACAGTCATAAGAAAAATAGGAACACCATGAAATCAAGAAGAAATATGTAAAGCAAAAGCGATAGCTAGTAAATAGGACCTGCACTGAAAAGCGAAATAGTAAGCCACAACATTCACTGTAGTTATCTTAGACAAAAACCCTACATGGCTAGTCCCACCATGTTACGAAGTAAGGCATGACTCAACTACCTCCTAACCTACAACCCTAATACTCGACCTCCACATCTTCCTATCAAGTGTCATGTCCTCGAAAATCTAGAGCCTCGCCATATCCTGCCTGATCACCTCTCCCCAATACTTCTTTGGCCACCCTCTACCTCTTCTCCTGCCCTCCGTAACCAGCTGCTCAAACCTCTGTACCAAAGCATCTGGGCTTTTCCTCTGAACATGTCTGAACCATCTAAGCCTCGCTTCCCGCATCTTTTCATCAATGGGAGCCACATGCACCTTCTCCCGAATATCATCATTCCTAATCTTATCTATCCTAGTGTGCCCGTACATCCACCGCAACATCCTCATTTCTGCTACTTTCATCTTCTGGATATGTGAATTTTTAACGGGCCAACACTCAGCCCCATACATCATGGCCGATCTAACCACCGCTTTATAAAACTTACCTTTGAGTATCGGTGGCACTCTCTTGTCACACAGGACTCCAGATGCTAACCTCCACTTCATCCATCCTACCCCAATATGGTGTGTGACATCCTCGTCGATCTCCCCTCCCAACTGGATAACCGAACCAAGGTACTTGAAGCTGCCTCTACTCGGGATGACCTGCGAATCAAGCCTCACATCCACGCCCACTTCCCCTGGCTCAGCGCTGAACTTACACTCCAGGTATTCCGTCTTCGTCCTGCTCAGCTTGAAACCCTTAGACTCAAGAGCTTGCCTCCAAACCTCCAGCCTCTCATTAACACTGGCTCGCAACTCATCAATCGGAACTATGTTATCGGCGAATAGCATGCACCATGGCACATCCCCTTGAATATGGTGTGTTAACGCGTCCATCACCAGGGCGAATAAGAACGGACTGAGCCTAGAACCTTGGTGTAACACCATTACAACCGGAAAATGCTCAGAGTCGCCTCCTACTATCCTAATCCGAGTCTTAGCCCCATCATACATGTCCTTAATTGCCATATTTTAGGGAACCAACACACCTTTTGCCTCCAGGCATCTCAAGAGAATTTCTCTAGGAACCTTGTCATACGCTTTCTCTAGGTCAATAAACACCATGTGTAGATCCTTCTTCCTCTCTCTGTATAGTTCCACCAACCTTCTAACAAGGTGTATAGCTTCTGTAGTCGAACGACCCGTCATGAACCCGAACTGGTTGTCGGATACAGACACTATCATCCTCACCCTCGCTTTAACCATCCTCTCCCACACTTTCATGGTGTGATCTAGTAATTTGATATCCCTATAATTGTTACAACTCTTGATATCACCTTTGTTCTTATACAATGGAACCACCGTACTCCACCTCCACTCATCCGACATCCTTTTCCCCTTAAAAATAATATTAAACAACCTATTCAACCACTCCACTCGCAGGTGCGATTGCACCAGAAGGCCAAAATTTTAGATTTCCCCGAAGTCCAAATTTTGATCCGTTAACCATCCGGAATCCACCCGAGGCCCCCGAGACCTCAACCAAATACACCAACAGGTCCTAACAAAACATGCGAACTTAGTCGAGGCCTCAAATCACATCAAACAAGGTCAAAACCACAATTCGCACCACGATTCAAACTTAATGAATTTATGAAAATTTCAATTCTAAAACTCGCGCCGACATACGTCAAAATAGTTCAGAATGACCTAAATTTTTGCATGTAAGTCCTAAACGACATAATGGATCTATCCCAACTTTCAGAATCGAAATACGAGCCCGATATCAATAAAAGTCAATTTGTGGTCAAACTTTGAAATCTTTAAGCTTTCAAACTTCTAATTTTCAATAATTGGCGATAACTCAAGCTATGGACCTTCAAATTAAATTTTGGGCATACGCTCAAGTCTCAAATTACAATACGGATCCACCGGGACTGTCAAAACACCGATCCGGGTCTGTTTGCTAAAAATACTGATCTAAGTCAACTCAGTTGAGTTTTAAAGCATTATTTCTCATTTATATCAATTTTTCATATAAAAGATTTTCGAAAAATATATGGACTGCGCACGCAAGTCGAGGAATGCTGGATGGTGCAATTTGAAGTCTCAGAACACAGAAATGAAGATAAAATTTAAAGATGACCTCTCGGGTCATCACACTATTATACTCAATCAAGTACATACATAATTAATATTAATATTTTTATTCGCATATAAATATTTACAATATGTATATATTTTAGAAGTTTTTGTTTGCACGGTGCCGTCTAAGAAATCCATTTTTTTTGCTCCAATAAGAGTGCTTTATTATAACAAAACCTTGGGGGTTGGGGGGGGGGAGTGTAAATGCTAATTTAGTCTTTGTAATATGTAACTACGTATATTTAACCTTGAGTTAGTTAAACACACCCTCTGTGTAACGACCCGACCGGTTGTTTTAAGCTCTAGCATGTTGTTTGGTGGTTTGAGGCCATGAGCAGCTTCACTTCAGGTATTATGACTTGTGCGTGTGGTCGGAATTGAAATTCAGGAAGTTCAGAGTTGATTTGGAGAGAATTACGACTTGTGTGGAAAATTTCAGGTCAATCGGACGTGATTAGATAGGTTTCGGCATCGATTGTAGAAGTTTGGAATTTCAAAGTTCATTAAGCTTGAATTGGAGGGTGATTCATAGTTTTGATATTGTTTGGCGTGATTTTAGGCCTCAACTAAATAATGTGTTTTCAAATGTATTGGTATATTTGGTGGAGGTCCCGAGGGCCTCGGGTGGATTCTGGACGGTAAACTGATCGAGTTTGGGCTTGGAGGACTGCTGGAGCTGCTGTCACCTGGTGTAACCGCACATGCGAGGTTTTGGCCGTAGGTGCGGAGCAGCAGAAGCGGCCAGGATGGTTGCAGAAGGTTTTTGGCGAGCTAGGCAGTGCTCGCAGGTACGAGATTTCTTTCGCTTTTGCGTCATCCTGGAGCACAAAAGCGGAGTGGAGCACAAGAGCGAGGTGCATTTGCGCAGGAGTGGGACATTTGTCCGCAGGTACGAAGTGGTGGCCTCCAGTGTTTTCCGTAGAAGCGGTCATGATGACGCAGAAGCGATGCCGCATAAGCAGTCTTTGGCTTCGCAGGTGCGTAAGTCGCCTGGGCAAAATGCATAAGTTAGCCAAATCGAATTTTTGGCTCATTTTACCTCTTTTCTCTCAATGGAGCCAGCCTTGGGTGCAATTTTGAAGTGTCATTTTGTCATCCTTCATGAGGTAAGTAATTCCCACATATTGTGAGTTAAATACATGGTTTATATATGAATTTAAACATGGAACTTAGTAGAAATTTGGGATTTTGAAGAAAAATCAAGAAATTGGTATTTTTGGAATTTGACTACGAATTTGGGCATGGAATTGAGAGTAAATTACATATTTGAGTTCTTGATGCTATGGCTAGTGTTTATCTTCGAAAAGTTTTGGAATCCGGGCACGTGGGGCCGAGGGTTGCTTTATTGATTCTTCGAGCAGAGTTGGAAATTGTTATAAATTAATTTATAATTAGCATTCGAGTATGTATTTATGGATTTGCACATTGATTGACTAGTTTCGGAGCGAAGTATGTCTCCTTTATAACCTTGTAAGAGGGAATTAACCCCATAGGTGAATCAAATCATTATGTGCTTCTGTTTGTGGGGGCTACGTACGCACGAGGTGACGAGAGTTCGTGCGTAGCTACTATTATTATTGGTGGTGTTCCAAGTCACCTTTTATTTGAATCCCTATTCAAAGGAAGATTTCACTCTTTTATTATTGGTCTGCGAAAATAAAGTCCGGGTAAGGAATTCTGTTGACCGGGGAGAAGGTTTAAGGTATTCTCCGAGTCTCGTGGTTCTAGCACGGTCACTTTATTGATTGAAAAGGCCTTGAATTAATTTTGGATAAACTCTGATTTATTGGTTTCCATATTTTATCTATCCGCTTTTAATTGTTAAAATATAAAATTATCTTTGAAACGAATCATGTGTGTGAATCCGTTTTGTTATTGTGCCAAAATTACGTCATGCGTACATGTACACAATTGATAGCAGTTTATTATATTAAGATTGTTTTGGCCAAAGTTATGCGAATACATACTTCAGTTTTAATTTTGGAAATCACAATTATGTCACGCGAACGTGTACACAATCACGATTAAGCATTGAGCATTTTAAAAAAACTAATATTTAGCAAATCAAATATGAAACTAATATTTAGCAAATCAAACAAAATACACCGTTGAACATTCTAAACAAAGCAGATTATGTGAAAAATCAATAAATAAAACAAAGCAACAAAAAATACAGATTCATGAACTTCTATTGCAGCTCACTACATTCGATCATGGAAATATGCATCATATTGATATCAACTTAACCAAGTGACAAGATAAAAAGGAACGAACCTTCACTATTGCCAAATGCTTTTCAATATATTGATAAAGAAGAAACTTGTATAATAGTTCGGAGCCAGGACAATACCGTCAACCTCAACAGATCCTCAAACTCGAACAAGAATACATTGTCATTGGATGGATTATAGACTGGTTTTAGGTGTTGGAAAAGTCATTTTTGGTTGGTTTCTCGCAGCCATTGTTGTTGTGTGTTTTCCTAGCTGTTGCAACTGATTCTTTGATGGGGATGAGCTGGTTTGGAGCTGAGTTTCACAACTATTTTTAGGTGGTTTTTAAGGTTATTTTAATGGAGTTTTACATGGTTTTGGGGCTGGTTTTGGATCTAGACTTAGCTATAATTTTGGTGGGTTTATTTTTGGAAGAGATCCCGTTATGGCTGCCGCCTCTTTTTTTGGTTTTCGAAGATCAACTCCCCTTATTTGCGTGTGTTCTTCATTGTATGTCTGTGAGGTCAAAATAGGTGGGTATGATTGTAGATGGTAGAGACCAGGAGAGAGGGGGGACCGGTTCTTGAAGGAGGGATGTGGGGGGGGGGGGGTATGAGTGGGGACAAATATGGGGGACAAGCATGGGGGACAATGGAAAGTGGAGTGGGGACAAAGTGTTGGGGGACAAAGAGTGGGAGGCAAGGGAAAGTGGAGTGGGGACACGCGAGGTAAGATAGGTGCTCACAGCATACCCCTCTTTGCTTGAAAATATGAAGAGTTTTCAGGCAAAGAAAAGATGAGCGATATGACTAATTTTTGGCCATACCATTATTCAAAAGGGAAGAGATAAGAGAAAAGGGTGCAACCAAGTCTTGGTTTGGACAACCTACATATCCCGAGAATAAGGGAATCAAGTCGCGTGTAGTTCAAGAAGAGTGATGGAATAATGAGTTGGGGTGTCGAGTGAGGTTCCGTCGAGGTTCCGATCTGTAGTTCTGTTATTACATCAAAATCAAAAAAGAAATTAAACAAACCTATCAGCTATGAGTTACAAGATTCATATCTATAAGTCTTATGAAGCTTGATCTTGAATCTTGAATGGAGAATCATGCACGCTTTTGATTTGATCCTTGATGCTCGCTAGCTGCAGGTGCTAGTTCATTCTTCTACGGCTTCTTCTAATCAAAACAAGAAATTCAATGCACGTGACTTTAGTCATGTCTCGAGCCTTTTCATCTACTTCTGTATTCTGGATTCATTTTTTTTTTCTTTATTCTGGATTGAGAATTCTTCTTTTGGTCATCTCGAACCCTATGTCTCGAGGTAAAACCTGCTCAGACACCAAAAACAAACAAACAAACAAAATTTTTCTGCCCCAGTTTTCACTAAGAAAACTTTGTGAGTTATTGTAACAAAATTATAAACTACTTCTTTATTAAAAGCACTAGAGTGTCAGGAATTGTGTACCCTGAAAAACATGAAGATGATTATTTGTTTTTGGAATGGTGTACCCTATATTAATAAATATATCAGGGAGTGGTGTATCCTACCTTTAAGCTCAAATCAACTAGGGTGTGGTGTACCCTATGTTACTAAAAGGAAATATAACCAGGGGTTTGCACCTTGTATTACTGAAAAGGAAATGTAACCTGGGGTTGGCGCCCTGTATTACTGAAAAGGAAATATAACCAGGGGTTGGCGCCCTGTATTGCTGAAAAGGAAATGTAACCAGGGGTTGGTGCCCTGTATTACTGAAAAGGAAATGTAACCAGGGGTTGGCGCCCTGTATTACTGAAAAGGAAATGTAACCAGGGGTTGGCGCCCTGTATTACTGAAAAGGAAATGTAACTAGGGGTTGGCGCCCAGTATTACTGAAAAGGAAATGTAACCAGGGGTTGGCGCCCTATATTACTGAAAAGGAAACAAGGGAGTGGAGACCCTATGTTGGAAAAGATACTAGGGAGTGGAGACCCTATGTCTAAAATAAAATCAACTAGGGAGTGGAGACCCTATGTTAGAAAAGAGACTAGGGAGTGGAGACCCTATGTCTAAAATAAAAGCAACTAGGGAGTGAAGACCCTATGTTGAAAAAGAGACTAGGAAGTGGAGACCCTATGTTTAAAATAAAATCAACTAGGGAGTCGAGACCCTATGTCTAAAATAAAATCAACTAAGGAATCGAGACCCTGTGTTGGAAAAGAGACTAGGGAGTGGAGACCCTATGTATAAAATAAAATCAATTAGGTAGTGGAGACCCTATGTCTAAAATAAAATCAACTAGGGAGTGGAGACCCTATGTCAGAAAAGGCGACTAGGGAGTGGTGACCCTATGTCTAAAATAACTTCAACTAGGGAGTGGAGACCCTATGTTGGAAAATCGACTAGGGAGTGGAGACCCTATGTCGGAAATAAAATTAACTAGGGAATGGAGACCCTATGTTGAAAATACATCTAGGGATTGGAGACCCTATATTACCATGATTTTGAACCTTTTTGTTCAAGGAGAATGAGTAAAATGAGGGAAAGAAATTGGAGAAGACTTCCCTTTTGGAGTTGTTGCTGTTGTAGAGCTATTTCTAGCTCCCGCAATATTTCTTCTTGTTTTTTTTTCTAGTTGCACCTGCTTCTTGCAAGGTTGCTTTTGGATTGCACATGTTTCCTATTTTTCAAACAAAGAACAATTGCTAGTTTGAAATGGTGGTTGGTTTTGTGGCCTTGAGTGTTTCAGTCACTTTATATAAGACCCTATCATTTTATTTCTCTCATTTGATTGCATCAGATCCAAGTAAATGTATCCTCCTATTTTTAACCTCTTTGCCGATTGATCGGAAGGACTTGAACAGGATTTGTGGTAAAAACAATTTGGATTGAATTACAACTTTGGAACCTTTCAGGCGAAACTATCGCCAAACTATTATAACATCTGCCCCAGTTTCACTTTTGGGGAAATTTGGAATTTATTTTGGTGTGACTGAACCCCAGAGATAGGCTGCCTATGTATCCTTTCGGATTCAAGTCAAACGTAGTTCAATGTAACTACTTTTGTTTTGGTTTTTTTGTTTGTTTTTGTTTTGTTTTGTTTTCTCTTTGATTTTCCTTTTTTTTTTTTTTAGATTTTCATTCATTTTGTTTCCAATAATAACTTCCAAGTTCCAAAGAGGGTAATAAAAAAAAGGAACTGGCTCAAAGGGTTTGCAAAAGGTAGATAGTACTTGGATAATGAGAAAGGAAGCCTTCTTCATCCCAACAAGAGAACATTAATCTTATATAGAGGATCAAACATAATATCTTTTGACTGCACCTGCGTTGATAGTTGTTTTAGGGATATTTCCTTCGATGTTTCCCAAGCACAACACTCTCTTTTGGTAGTACTTTCATTACAATGTATGGACCTTTTGACATTTTTGATTCTTTATTTTATTTAAAAGCATCTTCATTGCATTCTGATTTTTGATTCATTATTTCAAAGTCTGACAACGTTTTAGGATCTGGGCCTAAAGTCCGCAGGCATGTGATATCATCAAAATATGCATTTAACAGAACTGAAAAGAGAATAAGAAAAGTGACAAGATTAAGAAAAGAGACATTCCTAGACAATGAAATATTAGTTTCATTTGATTTTTAAAAAAAATTATTTTAAAGATAGAAGGGTTTACATCGCAAAGTAAAACAACAATGTTAAACATCTGGATCATACCCTGAAATAATCCGAAAGCTAAAAAGATAGCAAGACCGGCTACCAAGACTCTCTTATGATAGGGAACTTTCAGGTTTGGCGACCGTTTTTTGGCTTTTCTTCTACCTTGGCAATGGCTGTAATAGCCTTCAGTGCCAGGTCATATTCCTTATCTTCACAAATCATTCTGACTACTGGCCTAGTGTTGTGAGCAGGCAAGGGATTGTTTGTTACATCATGAGCCTCCTCGCCTTGAAGAACTATTGCCTTGACTTCGATGAGGTCTTCCACTGCTCATTTGAGAGTCCAATAATCTTCAGTATCATGTCCCACTACTCCGGAGTGGTATTCACATATAGAATCAGCTCGGTGCGAGGGGGACTCGGGGTTTGGCCGGTTCGGTGCCACTGGCTGCAGCAGACCTAGCCTGACTAGCTTTTGGAACAAGCTAGAGTATGATTCACCAATAGAGGTGAACTGATTCCTTCTGAGGGGATCTCTTGGGCGAGGATTGTATTGGGAAACATTTGGTTGGGATTATATGGAGCTTGGTAGGGACGGTCATTTTCGGGAGGTGCAGCTCGATCTTGTGTATAATGTTGTGGCCCCATGTAAGATTCCGCGTTCATCACCTCATAGGGAGGCGGTGCCACGACATAAGGAGCATCTTGATTGGATAATAGCGTTGTGGGACCTCAGGAAGCATATATGATTTGTTGAATGCCCTGCGCCCCCCCTCGAGCTGGAAGCCATCATGGATCTCTATTCTCTCCCGTTTCTATTCATCAAACCACCAGAACTATTCTGAACGACCTGTATTATGGCCTTAAAAGCAGCTCGACTCAAGATTTAGCCCATTTTCAAACCATTTTCGATCATCTCCCCAATTTTGATAGCCTCAGCGAATGGTCTACCCATAGTAGACATCATGTTCTAGAAATAATCAGGCTCTTGAGCCTATAGAAAAACAGTGATCAGCTCATAATTATCCATGGGTGGCTTAAATCTTGCCGCTTTCTCAATCCACTTGATGGCATACTCCCAAAAGCTTTTCATTGGCTTTTTCTTCATATTGGACAGGGAATTGTGATCCGGCGCAATATCAACATTGTATTGAAATTGTTTGACGAAGGCCTGGGCCATGTCATCCCAGACATACCAGTGAGAGGTATCTTGTTCAATGAACCATTCGGAGGCTACCCCCACAAGACTCTCATGACCCAAAAACCTAACCTGTCGTGATGGCGCCTATCGTGAAACTAGGCAATCCTAAATCCAACATTTTTCTCCATTACAGTAAAAACATCTTTTGAAATTAACAGTGAAAGGGTTTAACATTAATAAAATCCCATTTGAACACAGAATATACCCGAAATGCAATACAATTGTCCCAATAATCGGGGCGTCACTGAGTACATAAGCGTCTACTAACCGGAACATAGTCCAAAAAAATATGTCTACAGAAATAAACTCAAAAGTACAAATGAACTAAGGAAGAGAATAATCAAGGTCCGCGAACATCGAGCAGCTACCTCAATAATCCCTGACTCCAAATGCAGAAAAATCAGCAGCCGATGTCGTGACCAGAAATGCCTGGATCTTCACACAAGGTGCAGGGAGTAATGTGAGTACACCAACTCAGTAAGTAACAAGTCCAAACTTTGGACTGAAAGGTAGTGACGAACTCAACCTCAACAGGTACAACAGAAAATAAATGCGCCGAAACCTAGGCATGCTTTCAAGTCAAATATACAGCTCAAAATAGTAAAGGAAATACAGGTCTAGACAGTGTAAGGTATACAACTCAGCTATCTTTACATGCCAATGTACAAACTATATGAAATGCACCATGTGCTCCCACTCTCAAGTGCTCAACCACTTGGTGCTGTATATGGCCATCCGGCCTAGGGAAATCCATACTAGAATATATACAACACTGACTAAAACTCACCCAGTACCGAGGAAAAAGGGCAATCCAACCCTGTGGAGAAATACATCTCCATGTATCAAGTACTTTGGACAAATCCATGTCTAGGGTAATCCATCCCTCAATAATATCATCTGCGCTCACTGGGGGGGTGTTACAGACTCTAGAAGGGCTCCTACAGTCCAAGCGCTATCATAATCATCCGAATAAACGCTGCGGCGTGTAGTCCGATCCCATAATTGTCACTCATAACCAAGCTCTCGGCCTCACTCCGTCATCAATCTCTCCAATCTCACCCACCGGCTCACAATGTCATGAAAACATCCCGGACAACGATATGATGAATCAATAATTAACGGAGACTGAGATATGATATAAAAATGCATGAACATGACTTAGTACAGAATATTAATAAAAATAATGAGATGACAACAAGAATCGACTACTAAGGGTCCCAACAATACCATCATAAAGCTTAACACATGATATATAGCATAATTTACAACTCAATTACTTTATCACATGAAGAAAGCATGGATATCAACAGGATAGAGTCACTAAACGGTGCCATGGAATCACCCAGGTCACTATTCTCATGGTGCACGCCCGTATGCGCGTCACTTGGTATGTGTGTCACCTCAATTCCATTCACAAATTACAAAATTTGTGGTTTCGAACCCTCAAAACCAAGTTTGAAAGCGTTACTTACCTTGAACCTAGCAAAATCCAAGTCCAAAATTCCCTTGCCTCTCAAATAGGCCTCCAAACATCCCGAATCTAGCCACAAGCAATACAATACAATCAATATAGGCTAAATGGGGCAACTCCACAAGAAAACTATCAAATTAGAGTCAAAGTCCGAATTCGACTCAAACCCGGCCCTGGAGCCCACGTTTCGAAATCCAACAAATGTCACAAAACCCGAAAGCCCATTCACTCACGAGTCTAACCATACTAAATTTATCAAAATCCGACATCATTTGGTCTCTCAAATCTCCAAAATCCACTCTCCAAAATCCCAAGCCCTAACCCCAATTTTTATGTCAAAACCCCGCTAATTAGGTGAGAAATCAACAGGAAAACACCATAGCTAAGGATAATTAGGCTCAAGGAACTTACCTCAGTGATAACCCTCGAATTTCCTTCAAATATCACCCCAAAAGCTCTAAAGTCCATGTCCCAAATTGTGAAAATAAGGAAAAAGCTCGAAGTCCTCCATTTATACTTTCTGCCCAGTGAAACCGCATCTGAGGTCCCTTTGTCGCTTCTGCGACGCCGCACCTTGCATCCTCTTTACACCTTGATGGCTGACCATCGCAGGTGCGAAACTCACTTAAAATCCTAGCATCCGCTCTTGCGGCTCCAAGACCGCATCTGCGTCCATCGCAGTTACGGGAAATTCATCGCACTGCGGTCACCCAACGCACTTGCGCCTGCCTGCCCGCATCTGCGACTCACGTAGGTGCGGGCATACCTTCGCACCTGAGGTTCCTGCCCAGGTCCTCCATGTCCGCATCTGCAGCTCCTCAGTCGCTCCTGTGGGCTGACACCCGCAGCTCCCACTCCGCAGGTGCGGAAGACACTAGAACCAGCAGCTTCAAATGCATTTCATCAACTCCAATTCTTCCGTTAACCACCCGGAATCACCCCGAGGCCCTCTGGACCTCAACCAAATATACCAACAAGTCATATGACCCCCTAAAAACTTAGTTGAACCTTTGAGTCACCCAAAATAACATCAAACACCAAATTACCCTCGGATTCAAGCCTAGGAACTTCTAAACTTCCAAATTCTGCAACTGACGCCGAAACCTATCAAACCATGTCCGAATGACCTCAAATTTTACACACACGTCAAAAAAGACACCAGGAACCTACTCCAACTTCTGGAAATCCATTCCGACCCTGATTTTAAAATTTCCATTGCTCGCCAAAATTGCCAAATTTCCAACTTTCGCCAACTCAAACCTAATCCTCCTACGGACCTCCAAATCACATTCCGGATGCGTCCTAAGTCCACAATCAGCTAACAGAGCTAACGGAACAATCAAAATTCAAATTTGAGATCGTTTATAGATAAGTCAACATTCAGTTGACTTTTCCAACTTAAGCTTCTAATAAAGAGACTAAGTGTCTAAATTCACTCTGAAACCACTCCGTACCCGAACCAACTAACCCGGTATATCACAATATAGCTGAAGAACACAAAAAGAAGCAGAAATAGGGGAAACGGGGCTATAACTGTCGAAACGACCGGCTGGGTCGTTATATCCTCCCCCTCTTACACAAACGTTCGTCCTCGAACGAGTCTAGAAACATACCTGGAGCCTCAAATAGGTATGGATATATGCTCCGCATCTCCCGCTCGGTCTCCCAGGTGGCCTCCTCCACAGGCTGACCTGTCCATTACATCTTCACTGAAGCTATATCCTTTGACCTCAACTTCCGAACCTGCCGCTCAAAAATGTCCACCGTCTCCACATCATAAGTCATATAACTATCCAACTGAACCGTGTTGTAGTTCAAAACATAGGACAGATCACCAATTTACTTTTGGAGCATAGAAACGTGAAACACTGGATGCACACTCGACAAGCTAGGTGGCAAGGAAAGCTTATAAGCCACCTTCCCTATCCTCTGAAGCACCTCAAAAGGCCCAATGAACCGGGGGCTCAACTTTCCCCTCTTCCCAAAATTCATAACACCCTTCATGGGGGATACCTTCAGCAAAACCTTCTCTCCGACCATGAAAGACATATCACACACCTTCCTGTCTGTATAGCTCTTCTGCCTAGACTGTGCCGTGCGAAGCCACTCCTGAATCCATTTCACCTTGTCTAATGCATCTTCGACCAAGTCAGTACCCAATATCCTAGCCTTACCCAGCTCAAACCATCCTACTGGAGATCTACACCCCATTCTATATAAAGCCTCATACGGAGCCATTTGAATGCTCGACTGATAACTGTTGTTATATGCAAACTCCGCGAGCGGCATAAACTGGTCCCATGAACCCCCAAAATTGATGAAACAAGCGCGTAGCATGTCCTCCAATATCTGAATAGCGCACTCGGACTGTCCATCCGTCTGAGGGTGAAAGGCTGTGATCAACTCAACCTGAGTACCCAACTCTCACTACACGGCCCTCCAAAACTGCGATGTAAACTAAGTGCCCCTATCTAAAATGATGGAAACTGGGACACCATGCAAGCAAACTATCTCTCGGGTGTAAATCTCAGCCAACCTCTTTGAAGAGTAAGTAGTACCAACTGGATTGATGTGCGCGAACTTGGTCAGCCGATCCACAATAACCCAAATAGCATTGAACTTCCTCGAAGTCCGTGGGAGCTCAACTACGAAGTCCATGGTGATCCGCTCCCACTTCCACTCTGGGATCTCTAACCTCTGAAGCAAACCACCCGGTCTCTGATGTTCATACTTTAACTTGTTGACAGTTGAGACACCGAGCCACAAACCTAACTATATCTTTCTTCATCCGCCTCCATTAATAGTGTTGTCTCAAATCCTGGTACATCTTCGCGGCACCCAGATTGATGGAATACCGTGAGCGGTGGTCCTCCTCGAGAATCAACTCCCGAAGCCGATCCACATTGGGTACACATATCCGGCCATTCATCCTCAATACGCCATCATCTCTAGCATCACCTCGCTGAACCCTGTCCTGAAGAACGAGCATGTAGGGGTCATTATACTGACGCTCCCTGATACAGTCATAAAGAGAAGACCTAGAAACCATACAAGCCAAACCCGACTTGGCTCCGAAATATCTAATCTGACAAGCTGGCTAGCTAAGGCCTGAACATCTAATGCAAAAGTTCTCTCTGCTGCTGGAAGATATGCTAAACTCCCCAAACTCTCAGCCCGACGACTCAAAGCATCGACCACCACATTGGCCTTCCCCGAATCGTATAATATAGTGATATCATAGTCCTTGAGAAGCTCCAACGATCTCTGCTGCCACAAATTAAGATCCTTCTGCTTGAACAGGTGCTGTAAATTCTGGTGATCAGTATAGATCTCACAATGAACTCTGTACAAATAATGCCACCAATTCATTAAGGCACGCACAATAGCTGCTAACTCAAGGTCATGGACATGATAGTTTTTCTCATGAGTCTTCAACTGGCGCGAGGCATAGGCAATCACCCTACTCTCCCGCATCAGAACACATCCAATACCTATCCTCGAAATATCACAATACACAGTGTAAGAACCTGAAGTTGACGGCAGAACTAGAACTGGAGTTGTGGTCAAAGTTATCTTGTGCTTTTGGAAGCTCTCCTCACACTCATCCGACCACCTGAATGGAGCACCCTTTTGGGTCAATTTGGTCAAGGGCGAATCAATATATGAAAATCCCTCCACAAAGCGACGGTAATAGCCCGCCAAACCAAGGAAACTCCAAATCTCCGTGGCTGAGGACAGTCTAGGCCAACTCTGCACCGCTTCTATCTTCTTTGGATCCACCTGAATACCCTCACTGGACACCAAGTGCCCCAAGAATGCTACTGAACCGAGCCAAAACTCACACTTGGAGAACTTTGCATAAAGCTTCTCTTCCCTCGATCTCTGTAATACAATCCTCAGATGTTGAGCATGCTCTTCCTGGCTACCAGGGTACACCAGGATGTCATTAATGAATACAATAATGAATGAGTGCAAATAGGGTTGGAATACACTGTTCATCAAATGCATGAATGCTGCTGGGGCATTGGTCAGCCTAAAAGACATCACTAAGAACTCATAATGGCCATATCGGGTCCTGAAAGTTGTCTTAAGAATATTCGAATCCCGAATCTTCAGCTGGTGATACCCAGACCTCAAATCAATCTTGGAGAACACCCTCGCTCCCTGAAGCTGGTCAAATGGATCATCAATACGAATCAAAGGATACTTGTACTTGACTGTGACATTGTTTAACTGTCTGTAATCAATGCACATCCTCATGGAACCATCCTTCTTTTTCACAAGTAGGACCGGTGCACCCCAAGGTGACATACTAGGCTGAATAAACCCCTTATCAAGGAGTTCTTGAAGCTGTCCTTACAACTCCTTCAACTACACCGGTGCCATACGATACGGTGGGATAGAAATGGGCTGAGTGCCCAACACCAAAGTCAATATCCATGTCAGGCGGCATGCCCGACAGGTCTGCACGAAACACATCGGGAAAATAACGTACCACCGAAACAAAATCAATGGTAGGGGACTCTGCACTAACATCGCTCACAAAAGCCAGATAGGATAGACAGCCCTTCTCAACCATATGCTAAGCCTTCAAATAAGAAATCACCCTACTAGGTACATAGTCTATAGAATCGCTCCACTAAACCCTTGGCAACCCCGGCATTGCCAACGTCATCGTCTTAGCGTGACAATCTAGAACAACATGACATGGAGACAACCAATCCATACCCAATATCACATCAAAATCAACCATACTGAGCAGAAAAAGGTCCACTCGGGTATCCAGACCCCCAATAGTCACCACACATAACCGATATACACGGTCCACAATAATAGTATCGCACATAGGAGTAGATACATGAACAAATGAGATTAAAGGCGCACGGGGCATATCTAGAAAATGAGCAAAATACCAGGAAATATATGAATAAGTGGACCCAGGGTCAAATAATACCGAGGCATCTCGGTGGCAAACCGAAACAATACCTGTAATCACAGCATCTGAAGCAATGACATCTGGCCTGGCTGGGAGGGCATAGAAATGGTCCTGGCTGCCCCCTGATCTGCCTCCCCATCTCAGATGGCCCCTAACTGACTGAGTTCCACCCCTAGCTGGCTGGGCGGGTGGTGGAGGAACTGGTGCTGAAGTCGAAGGCTGACTCCTCTACTGAGATGAACCTCCCGTCAGGCGGGGACAAAACCTCTTGATATGACCCAAATCCCCACACTCAAAGCAACCTCTATCGGCCACTAGGGACTGAAAGGAACCCCGAGCACTAAAATAACCGCTAGAAGGTCCAGACACAGATGAACCCTGAGCTGATGGTGCATGTGACAAACTCTGAGCTGGTAGCGCACTGAATGATGTCTGGCCCTACTGATAACTACGGGGCCCATGTCCGGATGATGCACCCCGGTACACTGGGCGAGCCTTCTGAGCATGCCAGAAAGGACGTCCTAGACCTTGCTGTAACTGGCCCCCAAAAGGAGCACCACTAAATCCCCCCTGTTAAAGAGGCCTTTTGGCCTCCCTTTCGACCCGCTCCTAACTACGAACCATCTCAATCTGTCGAGCAATGTCGACAACCTCATCAAAAGTAGCACCAAACACTCTCTCTCTCTGGTCATAAGCAATCGCAGCTGATAAGTGAGGCCATCTATAAACCTCCTGATCCTCTCCTTGTCTGTGGGAACCAACCAGATAGCATGACGCGCAAACTCCGAGAATCTCATCTCATACTGCATCACAGACATATCACCCTGACGAAGCTGCTCAAACTGCCTGGCAACTCCTCTCTGCGGGACTGAGGCACGAACTTTTCTAGAAAGATAACGGAGAACTACTGCCAAGTAGTAAATGAGACCCCACTGGTCTCCAGAATACCTGGTGTACAGAGTATCCTCTGACACCTATCCAAGAAACTTTGTGCATCCTCACCCTCTGTCCCACTGAAAGATGGAGGCTGGAGTCTCCCAAACCTCTTCAACCTACGCTGCTCATCCTCAGGCATAGCAGGAACCATATAGTCCTGAGCAGCTGTAACAGACTGGGCTGGTGGTGCCCCCAGTGTCTGGAATCCCTGTACCACCTGCTCTGGTGTGCGGGCAGCGGGAGTTTGAGCACTTCCCCCGGCCTGAGAAGTGGCTGCTGCGGCCAGAACAGAGACCGCCTGAGCAAGACTGGTACACGCGGTCAAAATCTAAGCTAAGGCCTCTTGAAGGAATCACAATAGGCACAGGTGGTGCCTGAGTTGGCCCCGCTGGGGCATCCATAATTGGGACCTACTCCTGATCTAAGGCAACTGGTGGGTTTGCAGGTACTGCCTCAGCTGTTGTGCGGGCTGCACCTCTGCCCCTACCGCGGCCTCTACCGCGCCCTCGGCCTCTCGCAGCCCTGACTGGTGGTACTGGTGGCAGTCCATCCTGTCCGGTAGTAGGATTTGTCACCATCTTTGAGAGAATGAAACAACAGATGTTTAGTTACTAGAATCAATAGATTCACACGACAAGAATTCAAGAATTTGGAATTTTCCTAAAGGTTCTGCAGCCTCTCAAAGATAAGTATAGACGTCTCCGTACCGATCCGCAAGACTCTACTAAACTCGCTCATGACTTGTGAGACCTATGTAACCTAAGCTCTGATACCAACTTGTCATGACCCAAAAACCTAACCTGTCGTGATGGCGCCTATCGTGAAACTAGGCAAGCCTAAATCTAACATTTTTCTCCATTACAGTAAAATCATCTTATAAAATTAACAGCGAAAGGATTTAACATTAATAAAAGCCCATTTGAACATAGAATCTACCCGATATACAATACAATTGTCTCAATAATTGGGGCGTCACCGAGTACATGAGCGTCTACTAACCGGAACATAGTCCACCAAAAGAATGTCTATAGAAATAAACTCAAAAGTACAAATGAACTAAGGAAGAGAAGAATCAAGGTCCGCGAATGTCATGCAGCTACCTCAATAATCCCTGACTCCAAATGTAGAAAACTCAGCAGCCGCTGTCGTGACCAGAAATGCCTGGATCTGCACACAAGGTACAGAGAGTAATGTAAGTACACCAACTCAGTAAGTAACAAGTCCAAACTTTGGACTGAAAGGTAGCGACGAACTCAACCTCAACAGGTATAACAGAAAATAAATGTGCCGAAACCTAGGCATGGATTCAAGTCAAATATACAGCTCAGAACAGTAAAGGAAATACAGGTATGGACAGAGTAAGGTATACAACTTAGCTATCTCTACATGCCAATGCACAGACTGTATGAAATGCACCATGTGCTCCCACTCGCAAATGCTCAACCATTCGGTACTGTATATGGTCAGCCGGCCCAAGGAAATCCATCCCGGAATATATATACAACACTGACTAAAAGTCACCCAGTACCGAGGAAAAAGGGCAATCCAACCCTGTGGAGAAATCCATCTCCAGGTATCAAGTTCTTCGGACAAATCCATGTCCAGGGAAATCCATTCCTCAATAATATCATCCGCGCTCACTGGGGGTGTGTTACAAACTCCGGAGGGGCTCCTACAGCCCAAACTCTATCATAATCATCAGAATAACCACTGCGACACGCATTCCGATCCCATAATAGTCACTCATAACTAGGCTCTCGGCCTCACTCAGTGATCAATCTCTCCAGTCTCACCCACGGGCTCACAATATCACGAAAATATCCCAGACGATGATATGATGAATCAATAATTAACTGAGACTGACATATGATATAAAAGAGCATGAACATGGCTGAGTACGGAATATTAATAAAAATAATGATATGATAGCAAGAATCGACCACTAAGGGTCCCAACAATACCAGCATAAAGCCTAAACATGATATATAGCATAATTTACAACTCAATTACTTTATCACATGAAGAAATCATGGATATCAACAGGATAGAGTCACTAAACGGTGCCATAGAATCACCCAGGTCACTATTCTCACTGTGCAGGCCCGCATGCCCGTCACTTGGCATGTGCGTCACCTCAATACCATTCACATAACACAAAATTTGTGATTTCGAACCCTTAGAACCAAGTTTGAAAGCGTTACTTACCTCGAACCGAGCAAAATCCTAGTACGAAATGCCCTTGCCTCTCAAATCAGCCTCCAAACATCCCGAATCTAGCCAAAAGCACTACAATACAATCAATATAGGCTAAAGGGGGAAACTCTACAAGAAAACTATCAAATTAGAGTCAAAATCCTAATTCGACTCAAACCCGGCCCCCGGGCCCATGCCTCAAAATCCAACAAAAGTAACAAAACCCGAAAGCCCATTCACTCACGCGTGTGACCATACTAAATTCATCAAAATCCGATATCATTTGGTCTCTCAAATCCCCAAAATCTACTCTCCAAAATCCCAAGCCCTAACCCCTAATTTTCACGTCATAACCCCTGTAATTAGGTGAGAAATCAACCGGAAAACACCATATCTAAGGATAATTAGGCTCAAGGAACTTACCTCAGTGATAAACCTCGAATTTCCTTCAAAAATCACCCCTAAAGCTCCAAAGTCCGTGTCCCAAATTGTGAAAATAAGGAAAAATCTCGAAGTCCTCCATTTATACTTTCTGCCCAGTGAAACAGCATCTGCGGTCCCTTTGTCGCTTCTGCGACACCGCACTTTCGGAATTTCCATCGTAGGTGCGGTAAATTCATCGCACCTGCGGCCGCCCAATGCACCTGCGCCTGCCTACCCGCATCTGTGAATCATGCAGGTGCGGGAATACCTTCGCACCTGTGGTTCTTGCCCAGGTCCTCCATGGCCGCATCTACAGCTCCTCAGTCGCTCTTGCGGCTCCCACTCTGTAGGTGCGGAAGACACCAGAACCAGCAGCTTCAGCTGTATTTCATCAACTCCAATTCTTCTGCTAACAACCCGGAAACATACCAACAAGTCATATGAACCCCTACGAACTTAGTCGAACCTTCAAATCACCCAAAATAACATCAAACACCAAATTACCCTCGGATTCAAGCCTAGGAACTTCTAAACTTCCAAATTACACAACCGACGCTGAAACCCATCAAACCACGTTCAAATGACCTCAAATTTTACACACACGTCAAAAATGATATTACAAACCTACTCCAACTTCCGAAAATCCATTCCGGGCACGATATCAAAATTTCTACTGCCGTCCAAAATCGCCAAATTTCCAACATTCGCCAATTCAAGCCTAATGCTCATACGAACCTTAAAATCACATTCCGGACGTGCTCCTAAGTCCACAATCACCTAACAGAGCTAACGGAACCATCAAAATTCAAATCCGAGATCATTTACACATAAGTCAACATCCGGTTGACTTTTCCAACTTAAGCTTCTAATAAAGAGACTAAGTGTCTAAATTTACTTCGAAACCACTCCAGACCTAAACCAACTAACCCGGTATATCACAATATAGTTGAAGAACACAAAAAGAAGCAGAAATGGGGGAAACAGGGCTTTAACTCTCGAAACGATCGGTCGGGTCGTTACAAAGACTTTCCCTAAAATAAGCCATCAGTAATACTTCTTTTCCACCTGCACCCCTCAGCTTGTTGTAGTAGCTTTTCAAGTGGGCGATGGGGTTTCCGTGTCCATCATATTTCTCAAATTTTGGGGTCTTGAACCCTGGTGTCAAATGGATATGAGGGAACATGCATAGATCACTGAATGAAACACTTTTGTGGCCACCTAGTCCATGTATGTTCTTTATGTTCTGTTCAAGACTTTTCATTTTCCTGGCCATATCATCCGGCTCAATCGTCTTGGCAGGCTTTTCATTTCCATTGGTGACTCGTATTGAGGACTCTGATTGTATGGAGCCGAGACCCTAAAAGCCATATTTGGAGAGTAGTATTAGCCATCATAAGCATGTGATTGTGGCTCGTTGTTTGGCCTCGTCATAGGAGGTGGTGGCAAGATTGTATATACCGGCGCGCCAGACACGACGAGACAGGTGTTCTCGACCGGTGCGACTGGAGGTCACATATTAGAGGTACCAGGGGTAGCATGAAGGTTGTAGTTTGGCATATACCCTGGTAGTAGAATGTGATCGCTCACTGAATAGAGCGGTGGTTGAGTAGCCCGGGGTACGGTGGAAATTCCCTCTAAGGGACCCTGGGGTGGAGGCTGACCGGAAACCCAAGCTTGATATACATTAGACAGTTGTTGTCTCAATTTTCTTATTTCCTCCGACTCTTGCTCATTTGACGGACCTTGGGGATTGTCACTGACTAACTCGATTTCATCACTGTATCCATTACTACTGTTCCCTTTGATCTGGTAAAGTAATAATGTGTTGCCAGTTTGACCACAAACCAACCACCTTAATCTTACTATATAAGAGACAACAAACATGTTAGGGTTATGCATTTTAACGATATGAATCACGCGTAATATGCCACGCTCCTAATATTATCACCATTTGTTTTCTTTTCACACGCCTCATTTTGATCCCTCATCTTAGAATCGTTGAAAAATATTTTGATCGAACCTTTCGTGGGTTGCCTACGTATCACGTCGCCGCATGAATCAGATCATTACGTAGTTCAGGGAGACCGGGAATAAACTGACCCATTTTTTTCTTTTATTTTTTATGTAAAGACTTTTAAATATATATATTTTTGAGTTTTTTTTTCTTTTTATGAAATTTTGAATTTCTTTTTTTTTTTTTAAAAAAAGAAGGAATTCTAAAGAAGGAAGAAAAGATTATGGATTTAGATTTGAAATTTTATTTTTGTTATTTTTTTCGAATGAAAGACTTCGTAAAAGAAGGAAAATAATTTTGGATTTAAATTATTTTTTTTGGATTTTCTAAGGAAAGAGTTCTAAAGAGAGAATCAAGGAAAGGGAAATTCTTTTTGAAATTTATTTTTTTTTAAATTGGGGTCGGAACCGATGAGGTTTGCCTACGTATCTCACATCCTGTGAGAATCAGACTCACGTAGTTCGGTCCAAGACTTGATAGATTTTGACCATTTTTTATTTTTCCCTTTTTTGTTTTTCATTTTTTTTATAGTAAAAAAAAAGATTATTTGTACAAAACTGGGGGAAAGATTTTTTTTTTCAATTCCGCTCAACTAATTTTCTAAAGTCAGTCAACAATAAAAGCAAGCCTTCCAAATAATGCAGCAAGTAGCACATAAGTGAACATGATGGTCGCAAAAAGGATACTCGTCTTATACGGATCCGGCCCCTATGCCGAGTTTTGCTAAGTCAAATGCACATAATGCAACAAAGAGATCCTACTAGAAATAACCAAGCATATGGCTTGTTCTTCTAGGTTTTAAAAATCCAAGGGTATGAGGTGTATCTAGACTGACCATAAAACGAGCAGACAATTCGAGTTGGGAAGGAGTAGCGTACCGGGAGCAATACTTCTCCGGCTTAACTACTGGAACCTCCCCGTTCTTAAACATGGGTGACTAATAATCCTTCACCGAGAGCCCAGGCCTACCGGCTTTATCTCAAAGAAGAATGGGGTGCGTATCCATGATTCCCAGGGTTATATTCAGAAGACTTAGAGGGGTGCGTGAGAAGACAGTTTATATATTCAATTCAACAATATCAAAGCAGTAAAAACTGGACAAGTAGCCCATTAGGCCTAACTAAATCACAATGTATACAAAAATTAATAAAGCCAAATAAAGTCAATGTACAAGCTCGAATTCTTGATGTCCCCAGTAGAGTCGCCAGAGCTGTCACACCCTGATTTTACCCCCCAAAAGAATATGTGTGTTTTATGGATTGTTATGGGTTAAAGAGTTTTTCCAATTAAAGTGACATTTTTGATGTAGGGATTATTTTATTATTCAGAGTCGCCACTTGGAATTTTATTTTTTGGTGTTCCAAGTAACATTTTATTTGAATCCCTATTCAAAGAAAGATTTGACTCTTTTATTATTGGTCTGCAAAAACAAAGTCCGGGTAAGGAATTCTGTTGACCGGGGAGAAGGTGTAAGGCATTCCCCGAGTCCTGTTGTTCTAGCACGGTCTCTTTATTGACTGAAAATGGCTTGAATTAATTTTGAATAAACTCCGATTTATTGGTTTCCATGTTTTATCTATATGCTTTTAATTGTTAAAATATAAAATTATCTTTGAAACGAATCACGTGTGTGAATCTATTTTGTTTATTGTCACAAAATTACGTCTTGCGTACGTGTACACAATTGATAACAGTTTATTATATTAAGATTATTTTCGCTAAAGTTGTGCGAACACATACTTCAGTTTTAATTTTGAAAATTACAATTATGTCACGCGAACGTGTACACAATCACGATTGAGCATTGAGCATTTTAAACATAACTAATATTTAGCAAATCAAATATTAAGCTAATATTTATCAAATCAAACAAAATTCACCATTGAGCATTTTAAACAAAGCAGATTATGTGCAAAATCAATAACATAACTAAGAAAAATATAAACTAAGACGAGATAAAATAAATAAAACTACGGATTCATGAACTTCTATTGCGGCTCACTACATTCGATCATTGAAATATGCAGCATATTGATATCAACTTAACCAAGTGACAAGATAAAAAGGAACGGACCTTCACTGTTGCCAAATGCTTTTCAATATATTGATAAAGAAGAAACTTGTATAACAGCTCGGAACCGGAACAATACTGTCAACCTCAACAGATCCTCAAACTCGAACAAGAATACATTGTCATTGGATGGCTTATAGACTGATTTTAGGTGTTGGAACAGTCATTTTTGGTTAGTTTCTCGCATCCATTATTGCTGCGGTTTTTCCTAGTTGTTGCAACTGATTCTTTGATGTGGATGAGCTGGTTTGGAGCTGATTTTCGCAGCTATTTTCTGGTGGTTTTTAAAGTTTTTTTAATAGAGTTTTACATGGTTTTGGGGCTAGTTTCGGATCTAGCCTTAGCTAGAATTTTAGTGGTTGTTGTTTTGGAAGAGATCCCGTTAAAGTTGCCCCCTCGTTTTTTGGTTTTCGAAGACCAACTCACCTCCTTTGCGTGTGTTCTTCAGTGTATGTCCGTGAGGTCAAAATATGTGGGTATGATTGTAGATGAGAGAGACCAGGAGAGGGGGGGTGGTTCTTGAAGGAGGGACGTGTGGGGGTTGTGAGTGGGGACAAATATGGGGGACAAGAAAAAGTGGAGTGGGGACAAAGTGTGTGGGGGGAGGAGGGGGGAGGGGCAAAGAGTGGGGAGCAAGGGGAAGTATAGTGGGGACACACGTAGAAAGATGGGAGCGGGAAAGATGGAGTGAGAAGTGAGGTATTGATGAGATGAGTGTGAAAAAATTTAAGGATGGTCAAAAATTAGGTGCTCACAATTTGTCCATTAATAAATCTTGAATTGGTTATTTTAAATATATTTTCTCTTTTGTGGAGCGGGCCGAATGCCTCAGTAGCAGATAAATGCATCTATGGTTCGTGTCGTTCGACCCTCGGTAGTGCACAGTTTAAATATTTATATTGGATCGGGTCGTACGACCTCAGCATGGTTTGCACATGATTTAATTAGTTGCTTGGGAATTTATAATAATTGATATTGTTGCATTGGCCTGAGTTACAAAATGATGAACGATGAAAAATAAATTTGGAAATTTCTTATTAACAAAAGAATTGTTTACTTATTTCATGATATTGAGCTTACGGTCGCTCTATGTAATCCATGCTTATTATATCATTGGTATTTTATTTATAGCCCATAGTAAGTGTCGGAGTCGACCCCTCGTCACTACTTCTTCGAGGTTAGGCGGAATACTTACTGGGTACGTGTTGATTTACGTACTCATACTACACATGCTGCATATTTTGTGCAGGTACATATATGTTTAGTGGCTTTGTGGGCGCAGAGATGCGGTTATTGCGAGGACTTAGGTGAGTTGCACTATATACGGCGATCCGCAGCCAACAGAGTCTCCTTCAGAGTATTTATATTTTTCTGTCCAATTTGTATTCCTGACAGATGCTATATTTTATTTTAGTATCTACTTGATACTCATGCACTTGTGACACAGGTTTTGGGGTGATTATGAGTTGTTTGGTATTGAAATTGTGAAATATTTTTATTTACTCTTTAAGTCCATCTTTTATTTATTATTAAATTGAAGAAAATCGTGTTTTCAAATACTAAAATGATTAATTAAGTTAATAAATTATTGTTGGCTTGCCTGACAGCGGTGTTAGGCGCCATCACGACCTATAATGGATTTTTGGGTCGTGACACACACTCTCTCTCTCTCTCTCTCTCTATATATATATATATATATATATATATATATATATATATATATATATATATATATATATATTTGGCCCCTTTACGTATGAAATACGGAGTATATATATTTAAATTATTTTCAGAACACCCACAAATATGAAGTAACATGACAAATTTAACATAAGACATGAGTCGTAAAATGGTTTAGTAGTTAATAATTTATTAAATCAATGAAGATTCACACACAGAAGGATTAAAAGTGCATGTATCTATTAATTGAAGGTTAATTATGATTAACCAAATATCCAAATGACCCAAATTAGAAAATATTGAAGTACACGCTAAGAGTCAACAAACATTTTGTACATTGCTTAAGATATTCGGCAAAGTTAAATAAAATCTTCACCCAAAACTTCTAATTTACAATAATTGGCGATAACTCAAGTTAGGAGCTCCAAATTAAATTTCGGACATATGCTCAAGTCCTAAATTACGATACGGACCCACCAGAATTGTCAAAATATCAATCCGGATCTGTTAGGTAAAAATATTGACCGAAGACAACTCAGTTGAGTTTAAAAGCATTATTTCTCATTTTTATCAATTTTTCACCTAAATATTTTCCGGAAAAATATATGGATAGTGCACACAAGTCGGGGAATGCTAAATGTTGTTATTCGAGGTTTCAGAACACAGAAATAAATATTAAATTTAAAGATGACCTTTCAGGTCATTATACTACTCAATCAAGTACATACATATATAAATTAATATTTTTATTCGTATAAAAATATATACAATATGTATATATTTTAGAAGTTTTTGTTTGCACGGTGCCGTCTAAGAAATCCAAAACTTTTGCTCCAATGAGAATGCTTTATTATAACAAAACCTGGGGGGGGGGGGGGAGGTGGGTCAAGCGTAAATACTAATTTAGTCTTTGTAATATGTGACTACGTATATTTAACCTTGAGTTAGTTAAACAACAATTCTCCGTCTATATATATATATATATATATATATATATATATATATATATATATATAATATATATATATATATATATATATATATATATATTTATTTATTTATTTATTTATTTGGCCCCTTTACGTATGAAATACGAAGTATATTATATATATTTAAATTATTTTCAGAACACCCACAAATATGAAGTAACGTGACAAATTTAACATAAGACATCAGTAGTAAAATAGTTTAGTAGTTAATAATTTATTAAATCTATGAAGATTCACGCACAGAAGGATTAAAAGTGCATATATCTATTAATTGAAGGTTAATTATGATTAACCAAATATCAAAAGGACCCAAATTAGAAAATATGGAAGTACAACAAATATTCTGTACATTTCTTAAGATATTCGGCAAAGTTAAATAAAAGCTTCACCTAAACACTTGTTAAGAGCAGTGTTACTATTAGGAGTATTTATGGTTCGGGTTGAGTCGGTTTTCTTTCAAAAGAAATCAAATCGATTAAGTCAGTTTTCTAAACATTAGAGCCAAACCAAACCAATTACTTCGGTTTTTTATTGGTTCGGTTTATCTCGATTTTTCGGTTATTTCGATTTTGTCCCTTTTTTAAAATATGAGACATTTGTCAAGCATATATTCCGGTACCGACTATATTCTAACACAACACTATCAAATCTATTATCAAGATAAATTGAAATAAATAGTAATGAGTAATTAAAACCTCAATTAAAGATAAGTTATTTTTAACATGAAATAGATTCTTAGACTTAACAACAACAACAACAACAACAACCTAGTAAAATCTCACTAATAGGGTTTGGGGAGGGTAGCGTGTACGTAGACCTTACCCCTACCCCGAAGGAGTAGAGAGGCTGTTTCTGAAAGACCCTCGGCTCAAGAAAATAAAAAGACAAAAGGAGACAATGTTAGTAATACCACAACAATCATAGAAAAAATAAGAACACCATGAAATCCAGAAGAAAGATGTAAAGAAAAGGGAGACAATATTAATATCACCACAACAATCATCATAAGAAAAATTGGAACACCATGAAATCCAGAAGAAAGATGCAATGCAAAAGCGATTGCTAGTAAATAGGAGCTGCACTGAAAAGAGAAATAGTAAGACACAAAATTGCCACTAGTTATCTTAGATAAAAACCCTACATGGCTAGTCTCACAATGGTACGAAGTAAGGCACGACTCAACTACCTCCTAACCTACAACCCTAATACTCGACCTCCACATCTTCCAATCAAGTGTCATGTCCTCGGAAATCTGGAGTCTCGCCATATCCTGCCTGATCACCTCTCCCCAATACTTCTTAGGCCGCCCTCTACCTCTTGTCATGCCCTCCACAACTAGTCGCTCACACCTCCGAACCGGAGTATCTAGACTTCTCATCTGAACATGTCCGAATCATCTAAGCCTCGCTTCCCACATCTTGTCATCAATGGGAGCCACATGCACCTTCTCCCGAATATCATCATTCCTAATCTTATCTATCCTAGTGTGCCCGCACATCCACCGCAACATCCTCATTTCTGCTGCTTTCATCTTCTGGATATGTGAGTTCTTAACGGGCCAACACTCAGCCCCATACATCATGGCCGGTCTAACCACCGCTTTATAAAACTTACCTTTGAGTATTAGTGGCACTCTCTTGTCACACAGGACTCCAGATGCTAACCTCCACTTCATCCATCCTACCCCAATACGGTGTGTGATATCCTCGTCGATCTCCCCTCCCCCTGGATAACCGAACCAAGGTACTTGAAGCTGCCTCTACTCGGGATGACCTGCGAATCAAGCCTCACATCCACGCCCACTTCCCCTGGCTCAACGTTGAACTTACACTCCAGGTATTCCGTCTTCGTCCTGCTCAGCTTGAAACCCTTAGACTCAAGAGCTTGCCTCCAAACCTCCAGCCTCTCGTTGACATCGGCTCGCGACTCATCAATCAGAACTATTTTATCGGCGAATAGCATGCACCGTGGCACATCCCCTTGAATATGGTGTGTTAACGTGTCCATCACCAGGGCGCAACGGACTGAGCGCAGAACATTGGTGTAACCCCAATACAACCGAAAAATTGCTCAGAGTCGCCTCCTACTGTCCTAACCCGAGTCTTAGCTCTATCATACATGTTCTTAATCGCAATAATGTAGGAAACCGACACACCTTTTGCCTCCAGGCATCTCCAGAGAACTTCTCTAGGAACCTTGTCATACGCTTTTTATAGGTCAATAAACACCACGTGCAGATCCTTCTTCTTCTCTCTGTACAGCTCCACCAACCTTTTAACAAGGTGTATAGTTTCTGTAATCGAACGACCCAGCATGAACCCGAACTGGTTGTCAGATACAGACACTGTCATCCTCACCCTCGCTTCAACCACCCTCTCCCACACTTTCATGGTATGACTCAGTAATTTGATACCCCTATAATTGTTACAACTCTGGATATCACCTTTGTTCTCATACAATGGAACCACCGTACTCCACCTCCACTCCTCCGGTATTCTCTTCTCCTTAAAAATAACATTAAACAACCTAGTCAATCACTCCAAACCTGCTCTCCCCATACACTTCCAAAATTATACCGGAATGTCGTCTGGCCCAGTCGCTCCGCCCCTATTCATCTTACGCTTAGTTCCCACAACCTCCTCAGCCTCCGCAGTACCCAAAGTCATGGTGACTCTCTGAATGCTCCAATTCGCCTAGCACAATATCCTGATCCCCTTCTTCATTCAGAAGTTTATGAAAGTAAGTCTGCCATCTCCTCTTAATCTGGGCATCTTTAATCAATACTCTACCATCTTCGTCCTTGATGCATCTCACTTGGTCCAAATACCGAGCCTTCCTCTCTCTCAACTTGGCTAGCCGGAATAAATTCTTCTCCCCACCTTTTTTCCCCAATTCCTCATACATACGATCATAAGCCGCAGTCTTAGCCTCCGTGACCTCCCGCTTAGCCTCCTTCCTAGCTGCCTTATACCTCTCCATGCACGCTCACCTCTCCTCCTCACCTATGCTCCCCACTAACTTTAGGTACGCCGCCTCTTCGCTTCCACTTTACCTTGGACCACTTCATTCCACCACCAGTCTCCTTTGTGCCCACCAGAGACGCCCGTCGAGACCCCTAACACCTCTCTCGCAGCCTCTCTAATATAGTCTGTTGTCGCTGACCATATAGTGCTTGCGTCACCACTGCTCCTCCAAGCTCCCATAGCCGACAACCGCCCTTCCAACTCTTGGGCTTATCCTTAGTTAAGGCTCCCCACCTGATTCTCGGTCTTCCTCGAGTAGACCTTTTCTTCCTCTTTAACTTAACACCAACGTCCATCACCAAGAGCCTATGATGCGTCGCGAGTATCTCACCCAGAATCACCTTGCAATCCTTGCATAGCCCTCTGTCACACCTCCCAAAAAGGAGATAGTCAAACTGAGTCTTCGCCACAGCATTTTGAAAAGTAACCAAATGCCCCTCCCTCTTCAGAAATCTAGAGTTCGCAATCACCAACCCAAAAGCCTTAGCGAAGTCCAACAACGATGTACCTCCTTTGTTCCTCTCCCCAAAAGCGAAGCCTCCGTGCACCTCGCCATAACCACCTGCGGTCGACCCAATATGCCCATTTAATTTCCCTTCTATGAATAACTTCTCAGCATGCAGAACCTGGTGCACAATCTCATCTAACCCCTCCCAGCAGCGCCGTTTAACCTCCTCATCTAGGCCCACATATGGCGCATAGGAGCTAACGACGTTTATGGTGCACTCTCCAACCACCAACTTAATAATCATCAATCTATTATTCACTCGTCTAACCTCAACCACAGACTCTCTAAGTTCCCTATACACCAAGATGCCCACTATATTCTTGCCTTTCTGGACTCCTTAGTATCAAAGTTTATACCCGTCTGCGTCCCTCGCCCTCGACCCTACCCGCCTTGTCTCCTGGACACACGCTATATTGACCCTCCTCTTCTGGAGGATCTTCGTCAACTCTATAGACTTACTCGTCAATGTACCTACGTTCCATGACCCAATTTTCAACTTACAGAAACCCTTGTTCCCTTTACCTCCCTTGCCTCTCGCCTTACCCCCTAAACCCTGCCCTACTTCCCGCCCCACCCCCCGTTCCCCCCGAGGACATGACCTTACTCGACCATCCCAGACCAAAGCCACTATACCTACGGCAGAGTAAGGGGAATAACTATCACACACAAAGCAATAGACAAAACCAGAAGAAGACAAGTTGTAACAACATGCACACTAATGCGGTGAATAAACTAATACGAACTAAGATGACAATAATTTAACTCAAACAATAAAGGGAAACTATAAAATGAGAGGTACTAACTCCCGCGAGTAGAACCTTGGAATTGTCTTTGTTAAAAGGTGTTTTCCACAATAGCTATGTTTTGGAAGTTCCCTCCCGCTTCGCCCGAGGCTCGCCAGAAAATTGTCTCAGCCACCTCCACCGCCGCTAGGCTAGATCAGTGCGCCAGTAAATAGGGGGACGGGGGTGGAAGAGATGAGGTATAGGGGAGAGAAAGAAAGGAGAAGAAGAAGAAGAGGGAAATATAAAATGGGGGAGGCAGATCTGGAAAGCAAAAGGGGGGCGGGAAGTAACGAGGAAGAAGAAGATAGCATGAGAGAGAGAGAGAGAGAGAGGAAAAGAAGACAGGGTGGGGTGGGTGGTGGTGGGGGTGGGAGTCTTACCTGGTTCGGTGGTCGCCGGAGGTCCGTGAATGGTACATTAGAAAGATCAGAGAGAGACGCTAGAGCTTCAGAGAGAAAGTCGTTCCAGTCCTAAAAATGGGCATAAAATGGCATTCATACAGTCTAATAGACTAGAATGTAAAGGCAAAGACCTTGATTATTATAATGGCAAACAAAATCGACTAGTAATTAAGACTGAAAACGATTAAATATATACCATAAAATTTTAAAAATTTATATAAAATATACATAATATATATGTGTGTGTAATAATAAAGTTTTAAATAAGTATTTCTATTTAGAATCAAAACCAAACCAAATATGATCGACTTTTAAAATTCAAATTCAAAATCAAATCAAGCAAAATCGGGGTTTTATGTCGATTTAATTATGTTTTCTGTTTGGTTCGGTTTTTCATCAGCACTATCACGACCCAAAATTTTCCACCGACGGAACCGTGATGGTGCCTAACGTTTCACTTGCTAGGCAAGCCAACGTTAGAGAATCATTAAACCAATTCCTTATTTCCATTTAGTAATTAACAATAATTAACTAAGATAAAATATAATAAGTGCGCAATATCATAAAACTGTATTAATTACTACCACCCGGATCTGGAGTCACAATTCACGAGCATTCTAGAATCTACTACAAGTAATAGTCTGAAAGAAATACAACTGTTTGAATGAAAGAAAATAATAGGACATAAAAGATAGATGGGGACTTCAAGGTCTGTGAACGCCGGCAGATCTATCTTGAGTCTCCGGACAGCGGACCAATATCAAAAATCTCGATCAACCTGAGCCGGTACCAAAATCTGCACAGAAAGTGCAGGGTGCAGCATCAGTACAACCGACCCCATGTACTGGTAAGTGTCGAGCCTAACCTCGATGAAGTAGTGACGAGGCTAGGACAAGACACCCACATATAACCTGAACAGTATAATCATGCTAGTGGCAGCAATAGTAAATAAAGAAATAACGCAGAAATAATGGGAAGGGGACATACAGTGGGAGGAATACAATATAAATAATGAGAATAATGAAAAGACAGAATTAAACCGAAAATTCTTAAACAAATTGTGCAAATAAAACAGCAAAGGTAAACTGTACAGCATCACCCTTCGTGCTTTTACTCTCAACCTCACCAAATAAATAAATAGAACGGCACGACATCACTCTTCGTGCATTTACTCTCAGCCTCACTAAATAAATAAATAGAACGGCACAGCATTACCCATCGTGCATTAAACTTCTCATAATGTACACGGCATCACCCTTCGTGCTTTACACTCTTCCTCACAATATAAATAATGCATGCACAGCATCACCCTTCGTGCTTTAAACTCTTCCTCACAATATAAATTATGCATGCACGGCATCACCCTTCGTGCTTTATACTCCTCCTCTCAAATCACAGAATCAATAACAATGGATAGACAGGAGTATCACAAAGAAATCAGTATTTTACCCATAGTCAATAGCACAATGTAACCTCAACCTTGAATGAATATTCGAAAGTTACCAAATCTCAGTGAAACCAGATACAAGTCACCCAACATTTCAAATAACCCGGTAAGCATGGATAGTGGAATTTAAGGCTACCAAATAGACAAGAAAAGAATTTCGCTCGCATGCTATGACTCGACAACGACGCATAGATACTCGTCACCTCATCTATACATCGTATCTAACAACCAAACAGGAAGCAAATAAACACATAATACCTATTCCCTCAAGCCAAAGTTAGACACGACACTTACCTTGCTCCGAAGATCACTTAATTCTCAAACACAACTTTTTCTTTGGAATTCACCTCCAAACCACTCGTATCTATTCAAAAATGACTCAATAATATCAAATATTGCCAAAGGAATCCATTATATTGTATAAATTAAATTTTCCAAAATTTCCTCCAAAAAGTGAAAAAATCGACCTCGGGCCTGCTTGGTCAAAACCTGAGGTTCAGACCAAAATACATTTACCCATTCACCCCGAACCTGAATATATAATTGGTTTTGGAATTCGGCCTCAAATTGAGGTCTAAATTCCCAAATTTCTGAAATTCCTAGTATCAACCATAACCCCTAATTCTACCATGAAAACTGTAGATTTTAGGTTGATAATTCAAGAAATGTAATGGGTAATTGAAAGAAAATGGTTTAGAATCACTTACCAACACTTTGGGGAAGACATGGCTCTTGAAAAATCGCTTCTACCTGTTTGGTTCTTGAAAAATATTGAAGAAATGGCTTAAACCCGTGTTTGATTATGTTTTATATACTGGGCGACAATGTGCATCGCGTTCGCGAGGCCACTGTCGTGTTCGCGAAGGGTACTGGCTGCCAAGCCTTCGCGTTCGCGAGACCCTGCTCGCGTTCGTAATGGTTATTCTCCCCTGGCCTTCGCGTTCGCGAAACATTGCTCGCGTTCGCGATGAAGGAACGACCAACCCTCCCCCAGGTCCCCAAGTGCTTCGCGTTCGCGATGAGCCGGTCGCGTTCGCGAAGGGTAAATCCCCCATCACTTTGCGTTCACGACCAAGCCTTCGCGTTCGCGAAGAAGAAGTCTCAGCCTCACCAGTTTACTTTTTGCGTTCGCGAGAGGACCTTCGCGAACGCGAAGAAGGATATGCCAGACACCAGAATCTGCAGAAAACCAGATTTTCAAAGTCCAAAACATCACGTGGCCTAGCCGAAACTCACCCGAACCCTCGGGGCTCCAAACCAAACATGCACACATATCTAAAAATATCATACGGACCTGTTCGCCCGATCAAATCGCCAAAAAATACCTAGAACTCTGAATTTAGCACCAAATCAAATGAAATTCTCAAGAACACTTTAAAATTTCTATTTTCTAAACTGGACATCCGAATCACGTCAAATCAACTCCGTTTCTCACAAAATTTCATAGACGAGTCTTAAATATCATAATGAACCTGTACCGGGTTCCGGAACCAAAATACAGACCCGGTACTAACAATGCCAAACATCAATCAATTCTTAAAAATAAATAATTTTCAGACTTTAATTTTTTCAAAAATTCATAACTCAAGCTAGGGACCTCCGAATTCGATTCCGGGCTTACGCCCTGGTCCCATAATTCGATACGGACCCACCGGGACTGTCAAAATACTGATCCGAAATCGTTTACCAAAAATATTGACCGAAGTCAACTAAAATCAACTTTTAAGGTATAAATTCTTATTTTCATAAATTTGCAACATAAAAGCTTTCCGGAAATATTTTCGAATTGCGCACGCAAATCGAGGAGGGTAAAAATGAGATTTTTAAGGTTTAAGAGCGCAAATTCGAGTTCTGAAACATAAGATAATCTTTTGGGTCATCACAAGCACCCATAGTTACCATAAGAAAGAATTGCAGTTGAAAAGACACAAATTAAATCAACTACTAAGATTTAGCAACTAAAGCTGAAACAGATGCCAAGTACAATAATTATAAATTCCTCTTTCTCTTTTTTGCAGCTATAAAACTTGTCCTGGCTACTTCACATTAAACTTGTACTTTGAAGCTTAATTAGAACCTGATCGTCAACAAGTAGCTAGCTATGAGGCTCATTCAATATCGGTCTAATCACTCATGATTGCTCCTTCACCAGGTGAATTTACTCATTTTCTACTCCAATTGATATATCTTTTTGAGTTCTGACTATGTAAAATTATGATATTGCTCTTTTGGGTCGAAGTGGAGAGAGGGAGGGCTTAGTGTCAATTTTGTTTTCATGTCTAGACCTTGGAAAGTTTACTAATATGGTTTTAATTCAGTCATATAAGAATCAAGATAATTTCATGTATTTTTTCCAGAAATATGTCTAGTGTTTGATTTACTTTCATGACTTGTTGTGAGTCATATGCTTTATCTGTTTTACAATGATGAAGAATAGATAAGTAAAGGTAGGAAGGACAGAAAGGGAATGGTTGTGTATCTAAACAAATTCAACATACTATTAAAAATGTATCTTTACGCAAATAGCCAGCGGAATTCATTGTTTACTTTTTTTAGCCGGTTTACATAGATTATACATTGATTATACACGCTTATACACATATTATACATGTAAGGATGGCTCAATGGTAAAGCCACTCAAGCAACTGCTTGAGGTCCCACATTTAGGGGGGCCCCAAAATTTTCTGATACTGTATTAAATAGCTGTATATGTATTTGATGAATATTTTAAAAAATATTAATATATAAAAAAAGTTATATCTTTCATAAACAAGGAAACTATGAGACCAATAGAGATAATTTGAGAATAAGAATAGTAACTTATGTGTGAATATAATATGTCTTGCCTCCTTTATATATTATCATTATTATCCCAGGGCCCACGTTATTTTTATTACTTTCTCTTTAAAATGGCTTTTACTTAATCTTTTATATCCCTTTTAGCCTTTCCAAACTTATAAGTCCACTGTCTTATAAAATATTCTGTCAAATATGATAGTAGAAAGCAATTGCAAACTCTTTTTTTGTCAAGCTTTCCCGAAATTGCACCAAAAATATTGAAACAACAAAAGTAATATCAAATTATTTATGACTATTTGTTAAACCAGGTTCAATTGTTCTATACTTTTCTTATTACTTTGCATATAAGAAGAGAATGAAATCCAAGAAGAAGAAGAAGTTGGTGAGAGTTTAACAAAGATCTTATAGAAAATCAGGAAATCCTAAAAGAATTGAATAATAATCTTAGAAAGTAGAAATATATATAATCCTAGTTAAGAAATCGATTATAAATAAATTATTAAAAATTTTACATCTCAAAAAGCTAGAAATATTAGCTTCAAAATAAAAATTTTATTAAATGAGTTGTAAAAGATGAAAAAACTTAGGGCCCCTCGTTGAAGTTTGGCTTTAGGCCCTGGATACCGTTTAGCTGCCCCTGTATACATGGATTCTACATATATTATACATTCACCGACTACTTTTAGTTTAAACTGTTGGGCGAGTGGCTATTTAGGTTAATTATTTAGTTTAAACTGTTGGGCGAGTGGCTATTTAGGTTAATTATTCTATTATAATAAGGAGTACTATAAAACTATCACTGGTCTCCTTCGACTTCCCTTCAACTCTGTTTACTTCCAACCACACTCCTAGATTTAGGGGCGGCAAACGGACGGGTCGGGTCGGGTCGATATGAGCCGGTAAAAAATGGGTAAGTCAAAAAAACGGATAAATTATCCGATCTGACCCATATTTAACGGGTATCCATGGCTTGTTGAATATGATCACTTTAGGGAGAATTTCTATTCTTCCAAACTTGAGGAACCCTATTTTGAGGCTTTACAAATGTAAAAGTTAAACCTATTAGTTATCTTTTTCGTTTATTCACTTTCTTTTCCTTATCTTATTTTGTTTACTTACTTTCTTTCTTTCATTTTTGTCTTTTTTACTTTCTTTTATTTTTTCTAATTTGTGGTTATTTTTCACTTTACTTTTCTTTAAATAAAATATTGCACTCTTTTAACTTTAATGTTTTGTAGTTTATTTCTTTCTAGTAAATTGCTCACTCTTTTTTACCTTCTTTTTTTGTCTTATTTCATTATGATTTCTTGTTGTATTTTTTTCTTTTTTAATTTTGTTGTTTGCAATAAATATCTTCATATAAAATAGTTGTCACTTTTTTCACTTTATTTTTTATTTTTTCTATTTTATTGTTATTGTTTTTTTTACTTTTTTTGGTAATAAAATTCTGCCCTCTTTTCAGTTTTATTTATAATTTTACTTTCTTTTTATTGTGGTTATTTTTTTTCTTTTTAAATTACTTCTAGCAACAATCCCTCGCTCTTTTAATTTATTATTTTATATTATTTATTGCTATATTTTTTGTTTTTCTTATTTATTCATTAAATAAAATCTGTTCGTTTAAAATATATTCTACTTTTTCCATTATTATTATTATTATTATTTTTATTATTATTATTATTATTATTATTATTATTATTATTATTATTCATCTTAGTATTTAGTTATGTTATAGTAAATTCCACCATTAAATTTTAATCACTTTATTCCTCTTTTATTTATCATTTTATTCTTTCTAGATAAATAAATGGCTCCTAAAATTAAATCGGAAAACATTCAATGCAATCATTAATTGGTTATAATTATCGAGAGTTATCCTGTCACTTATTTTTATTTATTTTATACTTTTAGATTTTTTTTCAATTGTGTAAGAAAATTTAGGTTTTTTATAATAAAAAAGTTGTCAGTCTTTTTAAACTTTTTTGTTCTTTATAGTTAAATCGGTGAATTCTAAAATTTGCTAAACTACACTAATCATAGTGTACTAATATGTAGTATATCATGAATGTAAGATACCATAATTCAATAGTCATTATAGTATACTAATGTGTACTATATCAAGAATATTGAGATTACCATCTAACATACTAAAATAAAATATACTATGATTCAACACTCACCATCACATACCAATGTATATTATACCAAGAATATCGGGTATACAATTTATCATACTCAAAAAATGTATATCATGTTTTAATACTATATATATATATATATTCCAAGAATACCATAATTCAATACTAATCATGGTATATTAATGTATAATATACCTTTTAATATATTCAAACAAATATACCATGATTCAATACTAATTATGATGTACCAATATATAGTTTACTAAGAATATTGGGAGTATCATTTAACAAAAATAAAGTATACTTCTTGTCACAACCCAAAATCCTTGAAAGGTCGTGATGGCGCCGGACACTACTGTCAGGCAAGCCAACACCAATAATTAGTAAATTCTCATTTTAATATTTTAAAATCATAGTTATTCCCCTCAATTAAATAGCAGAAGATGGGGTTTACAAAAACGTAATAATATCTTTAAAAGAATTTCCAATACAGTGCAACCCATAATCATCCCAAAACCCGATGTCACAAGTGCATGAGCATTTACTAAGAATGTAAAATAAAATACAACAGTTGTCCGGAGTACAATTGGTCAGAAAAAATGTAAGTACTTTGAAGGAGACTCTCTTGGTTGCGGAACATCGTATAGAATGCAGCTCACCTAAGTCCCCGCCATAATTGCGCCTCTACGCCCACAAGGCCACTAAAGATATGCGTACCTGCACAAAAATATACAGCAAGTGTAGCATGAGTATGTAAATCAACGCGTACCCAATAAGTATCCCACCTAACCTCGAAGAAGTAGTGACGAGGGGTCAACTCGGACACTTACTAAGGGCTATAATCAATATACCGATGATATGATAAATTATGGATTTTTATGAGGCAACGGTAAATACAATAACATGAGACAAGTAATTAATTCTCTTGTCAATAGGGGATTTCCAAATTTATATTCATCTTTTAACAATTTATATCTCTCGCCAATGAGGCCATATCAAATTATCAATTTATCTCAGACCAGGAAGGCAATATCGTTATGTATAAATTTCAAGGCAAGCAATACAAGCATGTGCAAATCATGCCGAGGTCGTACGGCCCGATCCAATAATTATTTAAACTGTGCACTACCAGAGGTTCGAATGAACCATAGATGCATTTATTTACTAACGAGGTGCTCGGCCGGATCCAAAAATAACATCCAAACCATTGATTCCCGATCTAAGTTTTTCATCTAAACCATTGATTTTCAAGATTTCACCGGTTATAATCTATCCATAATCTAAGAATTTAACTCAAAGTGTGAAGAACTAACTTACCTTCAAGTTGCTAGTTGAAATCCCTTCTCAAAATGCTCCATAATCGCCCAAAAACATGAAGAAAATGGGCTAAACACACCCAACTCCGGACTTAAATGAAGGTTCTGCCTTCTATGATTTTCGCACCTGTAGAGTTACCCTCACACCTGCGGTTCTGCACCTGCAAACAATTCCTTGCAGGTGCGCATTTCTCCCTTATGGCCTTGCATCGCACCTGCGGATAATGGCTCGCTTCTGCGCAAATGCAGGTGCGTCTGTCCTTTCGCTCCTGCGCATCTATCCGCTTCTGCGCGCCAATCCTTCGCACCTGCATGTTCGCAGGTTCGCTAAAATACTTCGCATCTGCGGTTGCTGGCCAGCTCCTCTCCCGCGCACCTGCGACTGGTAGATCGCACCTGTGAGCTCGCACTTGCGGCTGCCCATGCGCAGGTGCGATCATACCAGAAGCTGGAAGCTTCAGCTCTTCCTCCAAATCCCAAAGTTGGTCCGAGCCTCGTCCGGTAAACACGCAGGGCCTCTGGGGCCCTACCCTAACATACCCACAAGTTTTTAATCATAAAACGGACTCGCTCGAACTCCCGAAACGTGTAAAACAACATCAAAACTAAGAAACATACCCCAAACCAAATTGATTCAACTTAGAAATTATAAATTCTTCAAACTTACTCCGAACGCGCCGAAGTATACTTATACAGCTCTGCGTGACACCAAATTTTGCGTGCAAGTCTTAAATCATGATACAAACATACTCCAACTTTCGGAATCGAATTCTGAACCCGATATAAAAAAGTCTACTCCCGATCAAACTTCTCAAAAACCTTCAAATTTCTAATTTCACCCAAATGACTCCAAAATGACATATGGACCTCCAAATCAACTTCCGGACGCTCTCCCAATACCGGAATTGCCATACGAAGCTATTCCCAGACTCAAAATTCCAAACGGACATCGATAATATTGAAATGAATTTCAACCCAAATTTATGAAATTCTTCCAAAATGCTAACTTCCATAACAGGTGCCGAAACTCTTCCGGGGCATCCAAAACCCGATCCGAACATACGCCTAAGTCCGAAGTCATTATACGAATCTGCTGGAACCTTCAAATCCCGATTCTGAGGCCGTTTACCCTAAAATCCAATCTTTGTCAATTCTCTTAACCTAAGGCTTTCGAAATGAGAATTTCCTTTCCAAATCAACTTCGAACTTCCCGAAATTAAATTCCGACCATGCGTACAAGTCATAATACCTGAAGTGAAGCTACTCAAGGCCTCAAATCGCCGAACGACGTGCTGGAGCTCAAAACGACCGGTCGGGTCGTTACATTCTCTCCCACTTAAACATACGTTCGTCTTCGAACGTGCTAAGAACTGCACTGGAGTTGTCAGAAATCACTGATTAGCACCTCGTGCACCTACCCGTGCTACCACAACTCAGTTGAGCAAACTGGCTCGAGTAAATCTGAAGATTCCCCTTTTGCTTAGTCAAACTAGCCTTAGAGCCAAATTCCGACATCCGGAATCTTCTGCTAGGCCTCTTTCCAACATACGATCACCGTATCAATCACCACACGTTGTACCAGAACATGACTGCGTACCTTAGCTGAATTCACACCATGCACCGCAACATTCACATGACAATAATAATATTCTCTGATCATAATAGTCGACATTCCTCGAATCTGATGCTCACCATGCACCTTATGACGTATATAAGTCTGGTCCCAATTCTTGTAATACCGCCACGACAGAAGAGACGTGTAGAAATTCATAACAAACTGCCGAGTCAACAAATTATTGAGTCTCTCCTCCTGACTAGAATCATCACCCCATTATAACCAAATAATGGTATTTTCTCTTTACTATACTTCATATAATCCGATCGCACTGATCCCGAATCCAATAATCTCGTCTCACCCAGCATAAGTTGTTACGGTAAAAAGCCATATCAGACACTACAAAAAAGTCTCATGTGATGCCACAATGTGCCAATAAACTACAAACTCGACCTGATACATGAGGAAAATGAACTCTGGAAAGAACTACTCAACCCATGTAACTAACTAGACAACCGAAAAGGTGTTACGAACCTTCCTCAGAAAATGGGACACAAAACACACAAAGTAGAATATAGGGAACTGTACTCAACATCACACTATTGCGGTGTGCAACCCGATCAAAACAACATACCCGTGGCGGCGTGCCACCCGATCCACACATAAAATCTATAAGGAAATACTTACCGAGCTAGAATGCTCATTACTACAAAATACCCGAATATCGGCCATAAGCACGCTAAGTGCATAATACCCTCCCTGGGAGGACAAACAACGCCATGCGCTGCAAAACGCGAGCACAACTAAGGTGCGATATATGATCTGAATCTTGAGAGCCATCCTGCTCATATAATACCATCGCTACGCGGAACCTCAACACATAGAAAATTTATCAAGTCGTTTCACAACTCACACGACACAATGTAGTATTACATAAAATAACCGACGATGAAATAACATCCAACATCTGAATACTCCTCCATAAGGAGCGCTATGCCGAAATGAACACATCCAGCCCCACATAGAGCCCATATTCACTTTTAAATCCATCAACAAACCTCAAGCTGATTTTGATCGCACCGTACTAGGCTAATAACCTTTCAAGGATCCATAATAACCTTAACACACGAGAACAACCATCATAACTGGAACAAACTCCCACAGTCCACAAGCAAATGAACTGAGCGCCCTCCAGGCATAAATTTTTCAAATTAGCTATATTACAACCCTCTTCATACTGGATTTAAATCGTCAATCAGTCAAGTGACTACATATCACCTTTATACAATCTTCCCGTGGGACACTCTGCTGTGACTTTTCGCACTGGGTAAAAAGTTGGCACGCCCATACCATCAGCCATACTAACGTTGTGAATCAAATCGAGAATCCGCAATCAGTATGCAAAGCCTCTTACACAAGACACTGATCTCAGGTGACGCCAGAGACAATACCAGCTTACTCTGACCATCTGAATCCTTTCCCGCTCATCCGAGCTCTTAACATTCTTGTCACCACCAAACTGCAACCTTGATCCTCAACTTCCGAATCCCATGCTGATCACTGCATTCAATCATGCCAATGTGCAACAGTACAAGAATTTCATCTTGACCTCCGAAATACTAATAGGGTAAACACTTCACCACACAGAACCCTTTTACTTAACTAATTCCAAGAGAACCATCTCAACACCCGACTGAATCCTCATATCTGCAGAAAATACCAACCTCAAGTAGTGGTCTAACCCACCATAACCCTTCCGGGATCCATAAGCACATAACACGCCATAATAATCAAAAGCCTCCAAATAAGATCAGTTACGGCGACCGTCAAACCTCGCACGTACCGTCACAAATCACATGAATAACCCAACACATTGAAGGAGCTGATCATTGCCATCATTAGGCCGATTCAACCATTGCTAACCAAACACGACTTCTCCTAATTTACTCTGGATATTCCTTAGAAATAACAAAATCTCCTTTTATCAATATAACGAACTCAATCCGCACTCATCCTGAGTGACCCCATCTCACGAGACCACATTGTCCCCAAAACCCATGAACCATCTCATACCCTCCTTGTGCGCACATCCGCATCTTCAACTGATACACCTATTCTGATATTTCCTTTACGATTCCGAAGTTATTTTCTCCCATTCTTCCATTGCTACAACGCATACAGAAGATAACATAGAACACTCCAAGCCACTTTTATAATCCGCTGCAAAATCTCGATATTCAACCATACTATGGACTCGAAATCCTTAGACACCACACCTTAACTTTTGAATCCACTAGGACCGTTATTAAGAGTCACCCACTCTGACTTGGTCCATAATATAATTAAACTCCCAGGCTCCACTAGCACATGAACACCTTCTCAAGAAGCACCCAACTGAATCACTTTCCTTGTAAATCACCTTTATACGAAGCATAAATCCTGAATCTTCCCAAATCCTGAACATGAGTCAATAAGGTAAACTATAACACACATTCCTCAATCCTTTGCTCAAATTGCCGCTGATGTTCTCTTTCCTTAGCAGTAATAACCCACCAGTATGCCGATAACTAGAAATCTCACAAGTAGACAACCATGCAATCTCATCGTCCACGGTGGGAGCTCTCCCACTTAGCTTGAAGCTACCATTGCATAATTTTGGAATCCATCAACCCTCCTTATCCCCCATTGACATGATCTTGCACAATCAACCCATCAATTTGCCTCAAAATCTTCTAGTTAACCATTTAATGAACACTCTGAATCATAAGCCGTATCTTCATATTTAACCTCTCACAGGATAGCCAATAGAATTCTTCGTAGAAGCTTCGTTAGCAACACGACTGCTGACCTGCTCACAGGAGATAACCCACCTGTGGAAATTACATGCCGACATCTTCCAACGTCACTGCACTGGGTACACTTACTACATAATCAATAACCCATCCTGAGCCCGTGCTCATTCACTAGCTGTACAAGTCCGTTCACTCCTCATGGACATCAACTAAAAGGTACGACAGTACATTCCCATCCATAGTCATGTTGTATTCTTCCTATCAGGAAACTCCTTCCCGTCGTATCCACTATCCCCCGTATAATAGCCAATATTCCAAATTAAGTCTGTAGACCTAGTCACTGTCCACCATAAATCCCGAATCACTCTAAACTTTTCCCAAGGCGTGTAGCTATCCTACCACAGAACCCCATCTGATACTCTTCCACTTTGGTCAAACTCACTCCTTTAAGTAACTACCCAACTCCGGTTTCTCACACTTGGCCTTCTATAAGTTTATCCACCGCAAGGCACCTCCCATATATCCTTTCTCATCCTTTGCTTCCTAGTTATTGCCTTATATCAAAAACTACCTCTGTAGCACTTTGTAACGACCCGATCGTTCGTTTTGCGTATCACAGCCATGTTTTCCCCATTTACTGCTCAATTTATGCCTTACAGTTGATTTATGACTTATTGGGTTAGTTAGTTCAGGTCCAAAAGGAGTTTAGAGTGAAATGAGATAATTAGTCTCATAATTGAAAACTTAAGCTGAAAAAATTAACCGGATATTCACTTATGTGTAACTGATCTCGAAATTAATTTTGATGATTCCAATAGCTCTGTATGATAATTTTGGACTTAGGATCGTGTCCGAAAAATTATTTGGAAGTCCGTAGAAGAATTAGGCTTGAAATGGCGAAAGTTAAATTTTTGGAAAGTTTGACCGGGGAGTTGACTTTTTGATATCAGGATCGAAATCCGATTCTGAAAATTTTAATAGGTCCGTTATGTTATTTATGACTTGTGTACAAAATTTGAGGTCAATTGGACGTGATTTGATATGTTTCGGCGTTATTTGTGAAAACTTGAAATTTCAAAGTTCATTAGGCTTGAATTGGGGTATGATTCATGTTTTTAGTGTTGTTGGATGTGATTTGAAGGCTCGACTATGTTTGTATCATGTTTTAGGACTTGTTGGTATATTTGATTGAGGTCCCGGGGGGCTCGGGTGAGTTCCGGGGGATTTAACGGATCATTTTTGGCCTTTGTGAGATTGCTGATATATGCTGCCGCCTTCTTCTGGTTTCATCGAGTGGGGAGAATCACGTAGCTAGGAATAGAGAATGCATCGCGAACGCGTGGGCAAAGCCGTGTTCGCGAAAAGGAGGTGAGGCAGCTGGTGTTTGCGAGCATTATTCTATGCGAACGCGTGGGCTGTCCGCGATCGTGTAGGCTTGGGAAGCTCATGCTTCGCGTTCGCGTGTGTTATGATGTGGTCATGTAGAGAAATTTTGGAGGCAGTGTATTTTGGTCTTCGCCATCGCATAACCTTGTATGCGATCGCATAGTGTTATTTTGGCAGTGGAGATGTCGTGCTTCGCAATCGCGGGACTTGGTCCGCGATCGCATATAAGAAATGACTGGGCAGAGAGTTTAAGTTCTGAATCCATTTCTGACGGATTGGAGCTCGGGAAGAGGAGGTTTTTGGGAGATTTTTATAGAAAACAAGGGGGTAAGTATTTTTAACTCAATATTGGTTAAATTACCCAAATCCATGGTTGTTTTTAACATTTAATTGGTGAATTAAGTTGGAAAATTGTGCAAAACCCTCTTGGTTTAATTTGGAGATTTGAGGGTTGAGTTTATGTCGGATTTGAGTAAAATTTGTATAGTTGGACTCGTGGTTGAATGTGCGTTCATATTTAGTAACTTTTATCAGGTTCCGAGATATGGGCCCCACGGGCAATTTTTTTTAGAGTAATTTTGGATTTTGTAGGAAAATATTAGAATTTTGATATGGAATTAATTCCTATAATTGCGTGGACTGAATCAAATTTATTGTGGCTAGATTCGAGTCGTTCAGGAGTTGATACGCGCAGAATGGGATTTCTGGAGCTTTGTTTAGCTTGCTCGGCATTGGATTCGTCTTGATCGAGGTAAGTAACTCTTCTAATCTTGGAGCTGAGGGTATGAACCCTGAATATAAGTATTATGTGGATTGTTGGGAGGTGACACACATGCTAGGTGATGGGCGTGTGGGCGTGCACCACAGAAGTTGTGACATAATTGTTCTTGTGGAATTTTGTAGTCAAATAATCTTGAAATTTTCTATATAGTTTTATTTGCTAAAGAAATTGAGCTGAGAATCATATTAAAAATCATGTTGAGGCTATGTGCCAGTATTGTTGGGACCCACAAAGGTCATATTGCTGTGAATTATTTATTTTAAATTGAAAATTATACTCAGTCATATTCATGTCATTACATATCATATCTCAGTATCTGTTATTATTTATTGATACATCATATCATAATTTTTGGGCTATTTTCATGACATTGTGAGCCCATGAGAGAGAGACTGGAGAGATTGATAACTGAGTGAGGCCGAGGGCCTGATTGTGAGGATTATTATGTGGATCGGGGATGACCGCCTGCAGCAGGCCTTATAGGCTTTATTATAGCATGTGAGTTATTCGTGCAGTACGTGAGTTGTCCGTGCGGATCCAGTTATTATTATATCACGTGAGTTGTCCGTGCAAATTATAATGCTTGGGCTGAAGGAGACCCTCCAGAGTTTGTACACACCCCCAGTGAGCGGAGGTACCTACTGAGTGCGAGTGCCGAGGGTGAGTGCTGAGCGATCGGGAAGAGTAAGTGACTGTAAGGACTGAGTGAAATGATACTCTAAGAGTATGCATATGATTTTATTACTGAGTTTTATCGCATTGACATGCACACATGACATACAGGCATATAGATGTATTTTCCTCATGCTATACAATATCACATCATTCATGATTTCTCACATATGTTGACAGATGGGCATATTGATGCATTTGTTTTACACGGGTTATCTGGAAAGAAAATGAAACATCTCAATTATTATTGAAAGGATTTTTGGAAAATTATTACTTTCAAACCTATTCATATTTTTTTGGAAATTTCAGTAAACGATTTGGATTTTTCACTGATGTACTTGAAAGGAAGAACTATTTTCAGTAATCATGATTTAGCCGAGTATTTTATTTATGAGTTACTTCTTATATTATTGGCTTTACGTTGTTATGGATTGTGGTGAACTATTGGTTTTGGACCAGGCCTTGGTAAAAGCTCGTCACTGCTTTCAACCTAAGGTTAGGTTTGTTACTTACTCAGTACATGGGGTCGGTTGTACTGATACTACACTTCTGCACATTGCGTGCAGATGTTGGCTGCTGTTGTTGTTGTGCTTGATGGTTGCTGGATTTGAAGAGGTACCTGCGTTCCTATTGTAGCTGCCTCTTGTTCATGGTAGCCTTAGATTTATAAAAGCTCTGTTTATGTACTATTCAAATAGACTATGTATTTATTTCATCTCCGCTTTGTAAACTCTATTCTTAGAAGATCATGATTTGTACTACCAGTTCTTGGGAAATGTATAAGATTAAGATCTTTATTTACTTAAATTGCTTTAATAATTGTTATTGGAATTGCGTAGTTGAACGTTGGCTTACCTAGCGGGTTGGGTTAGGTTCCATCACGACTAGTTAGATTTTTGGGTCGTGACAAGGTGGTATCAGAGCACTAGGTTCATAAGTTCTACAAATCACGAGCAAGTGTCTAGTAGAGTCTTGCGGATCGGTATGATGACGTCCATACTTATCTTCGAGAGGCTACAATGCATTTAGGATAATTTCCCATCTTTCTTTCTTTATCGTGCAGAATTGATTCAGCTTGAAATATAACTCTTTGAATTCCTTCCACGTATTTGTATGTGCATATGAGCACTCGGTATCAGCTGTGTATCGCCGGCTTGTGATTTCAGGGATGATGTGCGAGATGTGTATTCTATATTTTGGTGATGTGCCAGTCTGGAGGACTTGAGGTCATGGTTAGACCACAGTTTAAGCTCGGTAGCTTCAGTTATAACTTGTACATTTGGACTCATATGTCCGGTAATGCCCATACATGTTGAATTTGTGGATCGATGAGCGGTGGAATGGCCTTGTGATGAGTACGATGTAACTGCGGGATGTGTTAAGACGCATTGAACGTAACGAGAAGTGTTTCCGTAAAATGTAAAGGAAAGGCCATTGGGTGCTTGATTTTCGTTTTGATGTGACGTACAATCTCGAGTATGAATATTTTGAAGGATCTTTTACATTGTTAAATTTTGGGACAAATTAAATTCTCATGTCTAGTTAATGTGTTTGGACTCAGATAGACTAAGTGATTGCATAGTACTTGTGACTGCGAAAAGATATAACAAGATGCCAATTTGAGGCTAAGAAGGTGGGTTCTCTCCTGGAGAGTAATCTACGTAGGTATGTTCCTTATATGTGAGTGGAGAGTTTCTTTTCTACCAACAGGTTGTATGTGTGGAGATTTAAGTTTGAATCTAGGTGAGAAAGTTGACTTGAGTGTGAAGAGAATAATTGCGAGTTTAGCAGATGATTTGGAGTATTTTTTTTTATGGTTGGCGTTGCATGAGTTTCAGAAGAAGTTTCGTTGAACTGACTGTGGCATTATGATAGTAATAGAGTATGAGTATTATGAGTTATGAAGTGTTTTAATCTACGGCTTTAAGCCAAGTGGGGGAGTCTACTATGGACAAATCAATTCATGGGTATGCGTCAAATTTTTGTTTTGGTCTGAAGTATACTTGGGAATCAGTGATGACTTGCAGAGGTGGAGTTTAAAAATGACTCGAATAAAGAAATTCCTGGTTAAGGGTTATATTTCACTTATGAGTATATGAAAATCGTGAGATGAGTGAGTTGTTAGATGTGACTGATATAGTGTGCACAAAGTATAAATTTGATAGGTGGTATTAAAATAGAGTTACTTCTTTAAGTGTTGTTGTGCTAATGGGGCACGCGTCTGTTGGCCCATTTGGGCGGTGTAATGTGGATTTGAGCAAAGGGGGTGACTCTCGAGAAAGTTCTAATGGATTCGAGATTAATATGTAACAATTGAGAATTTTTGGCGGATTTGTTTATGGCTAAAATCTGAGATTTAAGTTGGATGGTGTCGAGACTTGTGGCATTTTTGTATATCATTATGGATTTTATATTTCGGTATCAGGAAGGTGAATGAAACGGCCTTAGACTCAAATAAGGTATTTTCAGAGTGGGTGTTTTGGTTGTAGTATTTATAGGGTAATTATGATATGGTGAGACTCTACCGATGTTTTGGTGGCAATATTCTTGGGTTTGGTGATCTACATGGTTTGGTCGAGTTAGAGGAATTTAGTTCTAATAGATGTGGTGTGTTGTGCGGGATTAGGATTTACTTGTACAAGGTGACAGTTCAATCTTAAAGAGAAGGTAGCGAATATTGGACAACATGGTCAGTTTCAAATATTTCGATGAATGTTATAATTGCTCGGTAATTTCTGATAAGGGTGCGCATTTCAGATTGTGTTTTGACTTACGGATGTTCATCGGTATTACAGTACTCACATGGTTGATAGACTGCTGATATTCAAATTATTGCTATGTGGCATGGAAGAATTATGAAAGTATTCCTCATGGGATTATCTCGAATGGAGATGTGTTAGTCATTTTAGTGTTGGAGTTGGGATCAGTTACGGTGATTCATGTGTTCGATGAATTTGGAGACTGGAAGTTCTCAGAAGTATATTATTTCGGGGTTGCGACCTATTTGAGGTGACTATTTTATTTAAAACTCGATGGAGGCACTAGTTGCGGTAATTATTTGTGATAGCTATATGTTATGAGTGCACATATATGTGTGGTTTGAGCCCATGTGCAGTCATTAGAGAAAGTATTCATACTCGGAAGAATGCTTAGGCTATTATATGCCTAGAGTTGACTGTTAAGCGTAAAGTTATAACGTTTACCGTATTCGTACCTTGTTGAGAACTATCTGGGCTATACTTGAGGTTACAAAGAAGAAGATTCCCTAAATAAATGGCATAGTTACTAATTCTGTGTTAAAAATTATCGATTTGAAGTGTGATAGCAGACTTTGCACATAATTACACTATGGCGTGCTATTTCTACTAGTCCAGAAGCATGAGAATCTTATTTCATTATCATATACAAGTGTACTTGTTTAATTGCTCCTGTATGATATATTGGGACTGGAGGCCTGTGACCATGCCGAGCGATTCATATTACTGGCACGTGAGTTGTCCGTGCCGTGTGTGGGAATTCTATTTCTATAATAATTTATCTGATCTATTAATTTCCTTCCTCTACAATATTGCACATGCACCTACGGTTATCCTCTTCATGAAATTTGAGGAGTTGGTTGTAACATTGTGGTTGTGGTGGTGCTTGTTGAACTTGCAATATGGTTCTCTTCCCTAAGACCTCTCCTATATTTGGGTACATAGATTGCGTAGTTGTGGCTTGAGTTATATTGATGTGGCGTGTCTGTGGGATAGTTGTGTTTAATAATATAAGGTCATTGGACCTAGAATGGGTACTATCAGGCTTGATTATGGTATATTCGGGAGGATAATATTGAAAGTCAGCTTAGAAGAGGATTATGGTTCTAGTTGGGGCGAGAGAGGTCCATGGCTAGTTGATCTAATGAGTGATTATGAGTTTTTGATTGTTCTTTTCATCATTGGAAGTGTACGAAGGTTTCAGAATGAGTTTCTGTTGAATGCGGGGTTTTATACTAGTACTTAGTTGGTTTTAAGTAGTTACTGTTATCGGAAATGGTGCTGCGAACATGTGAGTTGTGTAGTATGTTATTTGATTATATCTGGGGTTATGGTCATGGCGCGATACAGCTTGTTCAGACTTATACAATGTGTAACTGTGAGATTCGGGTCTTGTAAGAAATTCTGAAAGTTGGGAATTGAATTCTTAGTTTTTTGGGCTAAGGTTAAATTGAGGATTTTCAGTTGTATTGTGTTGTCAGGCCAATATGGAATAGGCTGACCTGGGATCACCCCCGGGTATGTGCATGGTAATGTGGTATAGAAATTTAAAGGTTAAGAACAACTTTTGGCACGTTCGAGAACGAACGTAAGTTTAAGTGGGGGAGAATGTAACGACCCGACCGGTCATTTTGCGTATTACAATCCCGTTTTCCCCATTTACTGCTCAATTTATGCCTTACACTTGATTTATGACTTATTCGATTAGTTGATTCGGGTGCGAGAAGGAGTTCGGAATGAAATGAGACACTTAGTCTCATAATTGAAAATTTAAGTTGGAAAAGTTGACCGGATATTCACTTATGTGTAAATGACATCGTAATTTAATTCTAATGATTCCAATAGCTCGGTATAGTGATTTTGGACTTAGGAGCGTGTACGGAAAATTATTTGGAGGTCCGTAGTAGAATTAGGCTTGAAATGACGAATGTTGAATTTCTAAAAAGTTTGACGGGGAGTTGACTTTTTTATATCGGGGTCGTAATCCGATTCTGAAAATTTTAATAGGCCCGTTACGTTATTTATGACTTGTGCACAAAATTTGAGGTCAATCGGACGTGATTTGATAGGTTTCGGCATTGTTTGTGGAAACTTGAAATTTCAAAGTTCATTAGGTTTGAATTTGGGTATGATTCTTATTTTTAGTGTTATTGGATGTGAATTAAAGGGTCGACTATGTTCGTATCATGTTTTAGGACTTGTTGGTATGTTTGGTTGAGGTCCCGGGGGTCTTGGGTGAGTTCCGGGGGGGGGGATTAACATATCATTTTTGGCCTTGGTGAGATTGCTGATATCTGCTGCTGCCTTCTTATGGTTTCATTATATGCGATCGCATAGGTCCATCCGTGATCGCGTAAGCTTAATTGGGGAAGGGATATTTTTTGTTCTATGTGATCGCATCGGGAGAATCGTGATTGTGTACCTGGGAAGAGAGAACGCATCACGAACGCGGCTTTGCCCACGCGGCTTTGTTCTATGAGAATGTGTGGGCTGCCCGCGATCGCGTAGGCCTGGGAAGCTCGTGCTTCACATTCGCGTGTGTTATGATGCGGTTGCGTAAGAAGTTTTGGGGGCAGTATATTTTGTTCTTCGTGGTCGCATAACCTTGTACGCGATCGCATAGGGTAATTTTGGCAGTGGAGATGTTCTGCTTCGCGATCGCGGGACTTGGTCCGCGATCGCATAGAAGAAATGACTGGGCAGAGAGTTTAAGTTCTAAAAATGGGACTTCATCCCATTTTCCATTTTTGACGGATTGGAGCTCGAGAAGAGGCAATATTTGGGAGATTTTCAGAGGAAACAACATGGTAAGTGTTCTTAACTCAATATTGGTTAAATTACCCGAATCCATGGTAGTTTTTAACATTTAATTGGTGAATTAAGTTGGAAAATTGTGCAAAACCTTCTTGGTTTAATTTGGAGATTTGAGGGTCGAGTTGATGTTGGATTTGAGTAAAATTTGTATGGTTTTACTCGTGGTTGAATGGGCATTCATATTTTGTAACTTTTGTCAGATTTCGAGACGTGGGGCCCACAGGCGATATTTTCAGTGTAATTTCGGATTTTGTGGGAAAATATTAGAATTTTGATATGGAATTAATTCCTATAATTGTGTGGACTGAATCAAATTTATTGTGGCTAGATTCGAGCCGTTCAGGAGTTGATACACGCAGAGTGGGATTTCTGGAGAATTGTTTAGCTTGCTCGGCATTGGATTCATCTTGATCGAGGTAAGTAACTCTTCTAATCTTGGAGTTGAGGGTATGAACCCTGAATATAAATATTATGTGAATTCTTAGGAGGTGACGCACATGCTAGGTGACGGGCGTATGGGCGTGCACCACAGAAATTGTGACATAATTGTTCCCGTGGAATTTTGTAGTCAAATAATCTTGTCATTTTCTATATAGTTTTATGTGCTAAAGAAATTGAGCTGAGAATCATATTATAAATCATGTTGAGGCTATGTACCAGTATTGTTGCTACCCACAGAGGTCATATTGTTATGAATTATTTGTTTTAAATTGAAAATTATACTCAGTCATATTCATGTCATTACATATCATATATGAGTCTCTCTTATTATTTATTGATACATCATATTATCATTTTTGGGCTATTTTCATGACATTGTGAGCCTATGAGAGAGAGACTGGAGAGATTGATGACTGAGTGAGGCCAAGGGCCTGATTGTGAGGATTATTATGTAGATCGGGGATGCCCGCCTGCAGTAGACCTTATATGCTTTATTAGCACGTGAGTTGTCCGTGCAGATCCAGATTTATTTTCATCTTTTAACAAATTTATATCTCCGGCCAATGAGGCTATATCAAATTATCAATTTATCTCAGACCAGGGAGGCAATATCGTTATTTATAAATTTCAAGGCAACCATTACAAGCATGAGCAAATCATGCCGAGGTCGTACGGCCCGATCCAACAATTATTTAAACTGTGCACTGCCAGAGGGTCGAATGGCGTTAGCCATAGATGCATCTATTTACTACCGAGGAGCTCGGCCCGATCCACAAATAACAATTATTTTCAAGAAAACACAAGTTTCTCATTGACAGTCAAGTATCTCATACAACCTTCAAGTAAGTGAATTTAATCTCACACATTTCTTTTATCAATTTCTATCATGACTAAGTGATTATATTAGCAATTAAGGGCACAAACATTTCCAAGTATAGCATGATACGGGTCCTAAACTACCCGGACAATAGTATAATAGTAGCTACATACGGACTCTCGTCACCTCGTACGTACGTAGCCCCCACAATTAGGTACAAACATTTATTTAATTCACCTATGAGGTTACTTCCATCTTACAAGGTTAGAAAGGAGACTTACCTCGCTTCGAAGTTTTATAACCGGCTCCCAAGCAATTCAATCAACTCAAATCGATGGCCAACGCTCCAAAACTAGTCAATAAGTAAGCAAATTCATAAACATATACTCTAATACTCATTATAATCCTATTTACAACAATTTCCAACTCCGTTCGAAAAGTCGATAAAATCACTCTCGGGCCAATGTGCCCGGATTCCGAAAAGCTTTTGAAGATAATCATTACCCATAACCTTATGAACTCAAACATATGATTTCTATACAATTCCAAAACTATTTTCGTGGTTAAAATTTCCTTTTTATAAAAATCTAAGTTTTTCATCTAAACCCTTGATTTCCAAGATTTAACCAGTTACAATCTATCCATAATCTATGAATTTAACTCTAAGTGTGAAGAACTAACTTATCTTCAAGTTTCTAGTTAAAATCCCTTCTCAAAATGCTCCCCAATCGCCCAAAAACATGAAGAAAATAGGCTAAACACACGCAACTCCGGACTTAAATGAAGGTTCTGCCCTCTACGATTTTCACACCCACGGAGTTACCCTCGCACATGCGGTTCTGCACCTATGGACAATTCCTCGCAGGTGCACATTTCTCCCTTATGGCCTTGCACCGCACCTGCGGACAATGGCTCGCTTTTGCGCAAATGCAGGTGTGCCTGTCCTTTCTCTCCTGCGCATCCATCCGCTTCTGTGCGCCAATCCTTCGCACCTGCATGTTCACAGGTGCGCCAAAATACTTCACATCTGTGGTTGTTGGCCAGCTCCTCTCCTTCGCACCTGCGATTGGAGGCTCGCACCTGCGGCTGCCCATGCGCAGGTGCGATAATACCAGAAGCTGGAAGCTCAGCTCTTCCTCCAAATCCCAAAGTTTGTCCAAGCCTCGTCCGGTTAACACTCGGGGCCCACGGGGCCCTGCCCGAACATACCCACAAGTTTGAAATCATAAAACGGACTCGATAGAACTCCCGGAACGTGTAAAATAATATCAAAACTAAGAATCATACCCCGAACCAAATTCATTCAACTTAGAAATTTCAAATTCTTCAAACTTACTACGAACGCGCCGAAATATACTTATACTACTTGGAGTGATACCAAATTTTGCGTGCAAGTATTAAATCATGATACAGACCTACTCCAACTTCCGGAATCAGATTCTTAACCCGATATCAAACAGTCCACTCCCGGTCAAACTTCTCAAAAACCTTCAAATTTCTAACTTTTGCCAAATGACTCCAAAATGACGTACAGACCTCCAAATCCACTTCCGGACGCACTCCCAATACCGAAAATCGTCATACGGAGCTATTCCCAGACTCGAAATTCCAAACGGACATCGATAACATCAAAATGAACTTCAACCAAAATTTATGGAATTCTTCCACAATGCTAACTTCCCCAATAACTGTTGAAACACTCCCGGGACATCCAAAAACCGATCCGAACATACTCCCAAGTCCGAAATCAACATACGAACCTGTTGGAACCTTCAAATCCCAATTCTGAGGCCGTTTACTCTAAAATCCAATCTTAGTCAATTCTTTCAACTTAAGGCTTTCGAAATGAGAATTTCCTTTCCAAATCATCTCTGAACTTCCCAAAATTAAATTCCGACCACGCGTACAAGTCATAATACCTAAAGTGAAGCTACTCAAGGCCTCAAACAACTGAACGACGCGCTGGAGCTCAAAACGACCGGTTGGGTCATTACACTTCTTGAATCAAGGTATACTATAACCGGCGAACGACACGCTGGAGCTCAAAATGACCGGTCGGGTCGTTACACTTCTTGAATCATGGTATACTATATAGTGTACCTCATGAAACGGTATATAATGTGACATGATTTTATTGTGAATACTATTTAACATAGTCAAACAAAATATACTATAGTTCAATTGTAATCATGGTATACTATATAGTATACTTCATGATATACTATGTTTATCATGATTATTATTGAACATGCTCAAACAAAGCACACCATGACTAGTAATTAGAGTATACCAAGATTCAAATGTAATCATAGTATACTATACTGTATAATATATCAAAAAATTTTAGAATACCATCAAGCATACACAAAGAAAATATATTGTTGTGTAGTATACTATAAATTATTGGAATATCATTTGTAATCATTCTCAATTGTTTCCTAGAAAAATTAAGATCCAAATCAATAGAAATATGATCTCATATAAGCTAGATTGTAATGAGTATTCACGTTAAAGGAGATAATATCAAAATATAAATTGATATAATTATTTACTTTTGGTACTCCCTTAAGAAATATGATCAAAGTTTCTTAGGATTTTCAAATTTATCATAATCCTAGGATTCTTTTCAAATTATAAATTATAATTATCAAAATTATGATAATCCCAGTTGGGGTAGTTCGCCAGTTGTTGCGGTACAGACCGGGGATAGACCCGCCATGTCTTTTGAGGCCTTATTGAGACTGGATAAGTTTACCAAGATCTTCCCAATTCACTTCAGTGGTACACCTTCTGATGACTCACGGGATTATCTTGAACGCTGCCATGAGGTGCTGCGGAACATGGGTATAGTTGAGACTAATGAGGTTGACTTTGCTGTGTTTCAGATGACGGGTTCCGCCAGGAGGTGGTGCAGGGATTATACATTGACTAGACAAGTTGGATCGCCTGCACTTACTTGGGAGCAGTTCTCTCAGCTAGTCCTGGAGAAGTTCCTTCCTATCACACTGAGAGAGGATTTCCACAAGCAATTTGAGCGTCTACAGCAGGGCAGTATGACTGTTACTGAGTATGAGTCCCGTTTTGTGGATTTGGCCCATCAAACTCTCCTTTTACTACCTACTGAGGGAGAGAGAGTGAGGTGGTTTATTGAGGGACTCACTCACCCTATCAGGCATCAGATGACCAAGAATATAGGAAGTAAGATTTCTTTTAGGCGGCTGCTAATGTTGCGAGGAGGATCGAGATGGTTCTTGCACAGGAGAGAGGGCAGAGGTCTGATAAGAGGCCTCGTCAGTTCGGTGGTTTCAGTGGTTCCTCGTCTGGAGGTAGGCATACTTATGGCAGGGGTCAGTTACCTAGAGGTGGATGCCAGACCGTTAGAGGTGGGGGTCAGACCGTTAGAGGTGGAGGACAGACGGGTAGAAGGCGTCCTAGAGGTGGAGACCGAGCTCTTATTATATTTGTTTTATGTTATGGCGGAGGTCGTTACCTAGAGGTGGATGCCAGACCGTTAGAGGTGGGTGTCAGACCGTTAGAGGTGGAGGACAAGCGGGTAGAAGGCGTCCTAGAGGTGGAGACCGAGCTCTTGTTATATTTGTTTTATGTTTTGGCGGAGGTCGTTACATAAGATGGTGTCGTTATGGGTACGACCTCGATTTAAAATAAAGGAATAATTTCCTTAACTTGATTCGGTTCTGAGTATCAAGACGATTCCTCCTATTGTGCTCCACTTATGAGTGAGCTTCATAATTCTATAATCTACTTATGTGTTTACTCCTGTTGGGAGATTCTATGGAGATAACTACGCCTATCATTCCATGTTGGTCACTAATAAGAGCTGTGAGGCTAAATGTGGCTTTCTGTTACTCATTTCGGTAAATTTTGATGTAATTTAAGGATAATTAATTATAAATTATGAATTATATGACCTACCAGTGTGGGGATCATTATGTGTTGTGATTTTGTGTAACCGAAATTATTTAAAAAGAGAAAATGGAAATATTCGATTGGCATGATATGCATATTACTTGTGATTCAGAACTGAGGACGAGATCCTCCCATTTTAAAATAAATTGATATGTTTAAACCGGGCTACGAGTTGCGGTGGAAGTTATATAGGGACGAGATCCCTATAGTACTAATAGGGAGTCATGGCTGTTAGGCTTATTTGAGAATTCTTGTATGAAATTCTCTGTGGATATTTTCCAAAATTCATATTTATAATTATTGAGTTTTAACCTACGAGGTAGCTGCTCACGCAGGTGGCGTTAAATGTTACTCGTTAATTCGGGTAAATAATTATGAGGCCTTCATGCCTCATATCTCGTTATCAGTATTGTGAAGGTTTGTAACGAGATATTGTTTTTGTTAACATGAGGTTAATTGGCAATTCGGTAGTTGATCATGAACAACTATTAAGAACAAATATCTGCTGCCAAGAATTGATGACTTATTTGATCAGCTTAAGGGTGCCAAGTTATTTACGAAGATCGATTTGAGGTTTGGTTACCATTAGTTGAAGATTAGGGCATCTGATCCCTAAAACAGCTTTTCGGACTCGGTATGGGCATAACGAATTCCTAGTGATGTCATTTGGGTTGACAAATGCCCCAACAACATTTATGGATTTTTTGAATCCGGTGTTCAAGCCCTATTTGAATTCTTTTATGGTTGTATTCATTGATGATATCTTGATTTACTCCAGCAGTCGAGAGGAGCATGAGTAGCATCTTCGGAGTGTGCTTCATACTTTGAAGAATAATCAGTTATATGCGAAATTTTCAAAATGTGAATTTTGGTTAGACTCAGTTGCCTTTTTGGGACATGTTGTATTGGTAGAAGGCATAAAGGTGGATCCTAAGAAGATCGATGATGTTCAGAATTGGCCTAGACCTACTTCAGTTACAGAGATTTGGAGTTTCCTGGGTTTAGTAGGTTACTATCGTCGGTTCGTGGAAGGGTTTTCATCTATAGCAAGCCCATTGACCAGACTAACCCAGAAAGGTGTCCCATTCAGATGTTCAGACGAGTGTGAGTTTAGCTTTAAGAAGCTCAAGACTGCTTTGACTACGACGCCAATGTTGGTATTACCCACATGTTCAGGATCATATATAGTATATTGTGATGCATCTCACATTGGGATTGGTGCAGTACTAATGCAAGATGGCAAGGTGATTGCACATGCGTCGCGGTAGTTGAAAGTTCACGAGAAGAATTATCATGTTCATGACTTAGAACTGGCAGCCATTTTTCATGCGCTGAAGATTTGGAGGCATTACATCTACGGTGTCTCGTGTGACATATTTAATGATCAATGTAGCCTTCAATATCTGTTCAAACAAAAAGATCTTAATTTGAGACAGAGAAGATGGTTGGAGTTGTTGAAAGACTATGATATCACCATTTTGTATCACCCCGGAAAGGCCAATGTGGTGGCCGATGCTTTGAGTAGAAAGGCTGTGAGTATGGGCAGTCTTGCGTATATTCTGGTTGGTGAGAGGCCATTAGCTGCAGATGTTTAGACTTTGGCTAATCAATTCGTGAGGTTAGATGTTTCAGAACCCAGTCAGGTTCTAGCTTGCACAGTCGTTCGGTCTTCTTTATATGAGCGCATCAGAGAGAGGCAGTATGATGATCCTCATTTACTTGTCCTTAAGGACACGGTGCAGCACGGTGATGCCAAGCAGGTTGTTGTGGGGAAAGATGGATTTCTGCAAATGCAGGGTCGTATTTGTGAGCCTAATGTCGACGGGCTTCATGAATTAATTCTTGAAGAGGCACATAGTTCCAAGTATTCTATTCATCCAGGTACCACCGAAATGTATCAAGATTTGCGGTAACATTATTGGTGGAAGTGAATGAAAAAGGATATAGTTGCATATGTAGCTCGGTGTCTGAATTGCCAGCAAGTTAAATACGAGCATCAGAGACCTGGTGTTTGCTTAAGAAGTTAGAAATGCCTGAATGGAAGTAGGAGCATATCACTATGGATTTTGTTGTAGGACTCCCACGGACTAAGAGAAAATTTGACGTAGTTTGGGTCATTGTGGACAGGTTGACTAAGTTAGCACATTTCATTCCAGTGGCAGTTACCTATCCTTCCCAGAGGTTAGCTGAAATTTACATTTGTGAGATTGTCCGCCTCCATGGTGTGCCCGTGTCTAATATTTCAGATCGAGGTACGTAGTTTACTTCACACTTCTAGAGGGCTGTACAACATGAATTAGGCACATGGGTTGAGTTGAGTACAACATTTCATCCACAGACAGGCGGACAGTCAGAGCGCACTATTCAGATATTGGAAGATATACTTCACGCTTGTGTTATAGACTTTGGAGGTTCTTGGGATCAGTTCTTGCCACTTGCAGAGTTTGCTTATAATAATAGCTACAAATCGAGCATTCAGATGGCTCCATATGAGGCATTATACAGAAGGCGATGCCGATCGCCAATTAGTTGGTTTGAACCGGGAGAGGCTCGGTTGTTGGGTACCGATTTGGTACAGGATGCCTTGGATAAGGTCAAAGTTATTCAGGATCGACTTCTTACAACTCAGTCTAGGCAAAAGAGTTATGTCGACCGTAAAGTTCATGATATTTCATTCATGGTTGGAGAAAGAATATTACTCCAGGTTTTACCTATGAAAGGTGTAATGAGGTTTGGAAAGAAGGGCAAGTTGAGCCCTAGGTATATCGGACCCTTTGAAATTCTTGAAAGGGTGGGTGAAGTAGCCTACAGGCTTGCATTATGACCTAGTTTATCAGCGTTCCATCCAGTGTTCAATGTGTCTATGCTCTAAAAATATCATGGTGATCCGTCCCATGTATTAGATTTCAGTTCAGTCCAATTGGATAAAGATTTGACTTATGAGGAGTCGATGGCTATTTTAGCCCGGCAGGTCCGGCAGTTGAGGTCTAAGAGTTATCCTCCAGTTCGAGTGCAATGGAGAGGCCAGCCGGTAGAGGCATCTACCTGGGAGTCCGAGTCGGACATGCGGAGTAAATATCCACACTTATTCACCAGCTCAGGTACATTTTCTAACTTCGTTCGAGGACGAACGTTGTTTTAGAGGTAGAGAATGTGATGACCCAAAATGTCATCTTTAAACTTAATTATTAATTCTGTATTCTAAGACCTTAAAAATCACTAATTATCATTCCTTGACTTACGTGCGTAGTCCGTAAAATTTTCCGAAAAGTTTTTATGTGAGAAATGGATTAAAATGTGAAATAGAGCTTTAAAACTCAACTGAGTTGACCTTGGTCAACATTTTGAGCAAACGGACTCGGATCAGTATTTTGACTATTCCGGTAGTTCCGTATCGTGATTTGGGACTTGGGAATATGTCCGGAATAGAATTCTGAGGTCCCTAACCCGAGATATGGAATTTTGATGAAAGATTAAAAGTTTGAAAGCTTAATGATTTTTAAGAAGTTACTGTTGTTGGATTTATTGACACCGGGTGCGTATTTTTTTTCGAAGCCCGGTATAGGTCCACTATAATATTTATGACTTGTCTGCCTAATTTGGTGAGGATCAGAGTTGATTTGACGTGATTCGAATGTCCGGTTGTGAAAATATAAGTTTTAAAGTTTTCTTGAAACCTTCATTCGATTTGGGGTTCAATTCGTAGTTCTAGGTGTTATTTTGGCGATTTGATCACGCGAGCAAGTTCGTATGACGTTTTAGGACTTGTGTGCATGTTTGGTTTGAAGCCCCGAGGGCTCGGGTGAGTTTCGGATGCTCAACGGGCCATTTTGGACTTAAGAAAGATGGCAGATTTCTGGTGTTTTGTTGCAGAATCTTTACTCATCGCGATCGCGTGAAGTCGTTCGCGATCGCATAAGGAAAACTGAGAGGTCATCCAAAGTTACTTTCGCGTTCGCGAATTTGAAGATGTGATCGCGTAGGGGAGTGAAGTGGTGCTTCACGAACGCATGGACTAGGTCGCGTTCGCCTAGACTTAAAGAGGCTAAAACTGAGCCCCGCGCTTACTCATCGCGATCGCGTGAGGTCGTTCGCGATCGCGTAAGTCTATGAGTCAAATCATCGCGTTCGTGCGGCATTCTACGCATTCGCGTAGAGTAAATTTCTGGGGCAGCAAAGTAGAGCTTCGCGATCGCGAGGCTATCCATGCAATTGCGATTAAGAAAAACTGGGCAGCCAAAAATGTGCTTCGCGATCGCAAAGCATTGTACGCGATCGCGTAGGGTAAAATTTGGGCAAACAGAACTTATGTTCTGGAAAATGGGATTCGTCTCATTTTCAACCCTTTTCCATTTTTGAGCTCGGGTAAGGCGAGTTTTGGGTGATTTTCACGAGAAAACATTGGGGTAAGTGTTTGTCACGACCCAAAATCCCACCACAGGAGTCGTGATGGCACCTAGTCTCTAAGACTAGGTAAGCCGATTTCCATTATATTTTTGAAGCCATTTTTGTTTGAAACTAACAACGGAAATAATTGCAATATACAACCTCCCAAGACTAGTAGTACTGAGTAAGTATCAAGACTAACCTCAATGGAGTAGAGACGAGATACAGTCAAGATACTTACTACTCTAATAACCTGTGCAATATAATATACAAAATACTACGAAACAGATAGCAATAAGGGCAGGATAAAACAACCAGTGGTATGCACAGCAAGACAACAAGAATACCATAAACATCACTCAACAATTAATAATACATGTACGCCCAATTAATTCAATTTTTTCAAATAAATATCCAAATAATTATCTTTCAAATACAATTCTTTCATATAATTCTTTTTGAATAAAAATCCTTCCAAATAAATATTTGAATATAATTCTTTCAATTAAAAAGTCACCATATGACAACTCATTTCATAATCATAAAAAAATACGGGTTTCAGCCCATTTTAATATATTTCATAAACCCGGGTCTCAACTCATTTTCATATTTTCACGACACCTCGTGCCCATAATTAAATCATATCACAACTACACGAACAATTCACGTGCCAATTGTCATCATCATTTCATCACAGCACCTCGTTCCCACATTTCATATCACAACTGCACGGATAATTCACGTGCCAAATATCCTCATTATTTACTCACGGCACCTCGTGCCCACATTTCAATTTATAATCTACCTGGCAATATCCACATGCTCTCAATTTCAACATAAATCAGATTGTTATCAATTACCAACAACAAGACAAATTGCACAAGGTATAAAAGTAAACACAAGAAAATCACAAACATCACATGAAAATTATCAACACCACAACCCCACATCATCACATATCGTCCCTGACAATAGCCACCCTTGTCGCTCCTATTTCTACCTTTATCACTCCTATAGCCACCATTATCGCTCCTCCCAGACAATATCAATAGCCACCCTTATCACTCATATTTCCACTCTTATTGCTCCTATAGCCACCCTTATCGCTCCGCCCAGACAATATTCCAACAAACACAACAACAGTGAAATGCTACCCTTATACCCACATAATATCAACGGTGAAATGCCACCCTTGTCTCCCCAAAATAGTAACTCACACAACACAACAATTTATACGGGAAATTAACACGACAATATAATAAAATCAATTCATATCACAATTGTTCCAATGGCCACAACCAAATTTCAAAGATATAACAAAATCAATTAATTTCACAACAAATAGCCCAAGGCTCCACACAATGTATATAACACCCAAAACAATAAATAGAGATAGAAATTACTTAGCATAAAGCAAAACCTTCATTAATGAAAATTTAGATAATTATATTAATACTTATTCTTAAGCTCGCTTAAATTAATTATTTGCATAAGAAGATTCATATTGGAATTAATTTCCAAGAAATATTAAACCAACAATACTCACGAAATTTCATAAATATTTCAAGTAACAATCACATCAAATTATCATATAAAAACAAATTCAACAATAAGGATTTAGGCATGGAAAATACATGATTTAATAATTTTCTACAATTTTCCAATTTACTACGCAATAATGCCTAAAACTTTATTTCAATGAATTTTTCACGTATAAGTCCGAGTACGTACTCGTCACCTCGCGTACACGGTTTTTTACATTTTACAAATGGCACATAAGACTCAATGCCTAAGGGGTAATTCTCCCACTCGAGGTTAAGCAAGACACTTGCCTCTCAAAAATCGCCTTCTTTCTTGAATTGACATCCGAACAGCTCAAAGCTATCCAAATTAATTGTATAACTTCATTAAAATTCATCGGAAACAATTCCGGATAATAATACGTCGACTTAAAATTTTATTCCAAAAGGTCAACAAAAGTCAACGCGGGACCCGCTTCTCGGAACCCGACATAATATTTAGGAAATCCGAACACCCATTCCGAAACAAGTTCAACCATACCAATTTTATCGAATTCCAATAACAACTTGATTTCCAAATCTTAAATTTTCATTTTTGGAAGATTTTGTAAAAATCTTCATTTCTTCCATTTAAATCCGAATTAAACGATTAATATAATCATAGATTCATGAAATATAATCGCTTTAGGATATAGAACACTAACCCCAACCAAGCTTATGAAGAATCCCTCTAGAATCACCGAAATACGAGCTCCAAAAATCCCAAAACGAAAATGGCGAAATGACCATTTTTGGTCCTTAACATTCTACCCAGTTTGCGCACCTGCAGACCAGTTTTTTCGCACCTGCGAGCTCGCTTTTGCGAGCCAATTCTCGCTTCTGCGACGTCCACTGGCGCTGCCCTCGCACCTGCGGAAGAGTTTCCGCTTCTGCGCTCATGTAGGTGCGGGAAATTATTCGCACCTGCGGCCTCAGTCCAGCCCAACCAATCTCGCTTCTGCGATGGTCGCACCTACGCCCAAAATTCCGCAGGTGCGAATCCAACAGCTGCTGCCATTTTCCAGCAGCTTCTTCCAAGTCCGAATTGCTCCGTTAACCTTCCAAAATCTACCTGAGGCCCTCGAGACCTCAACCAATTATACCAACATGTCCTAAAATACAATACGAACTTAGTCGAGGCTTCAAACCACATCAAACAACGCCGAAATTATGAATCGCGCATCGAATCGAATTATAAGTTTTTAAATCTTTCAACTTCTATATTTTGCACTGAAACGTATCAAATCAATCTAGAATGACTTCAAATTTTTCACACAAGTCATAATTGATGTAATGGAGCTATTTCCATTTTCGGAATCGAAATCAAACCTCGTTATCAAAAATTCACCCTTCGGTAGGATTCCAAAATCTTATATGTTCAAACTTTCGCCAAAATATGTCGAATTGTCCTACGGACTTCCAAATCCAATTCCGAACATACGCCTAAGTCAGAATTCATCATACGAAGCTATTGCCATCATCGAAATTCCATTCAAGGGTCGTTTAGTTAAAAGTCAATTCACCAGTTAACTCTTTCCATTTAAGCTTCAACATGAGAATTTTTCTTTAATTATGTTCCGAATCTTCCGAAAACCAAACTCTACCACACACGCGGGTCATAATACATATTGCGAAGCTTCTCGAGGCTTTAGGTCACTGAACGGGACGTAATTCTTAAAACGACAAGTCGGGTCGTTACATTCTCCACCTCTTAAACAAACGTTCGTCCTCGAACGTTCTAAGAATTATTCTAAGGTTACCAAATTGATGATTTTACTTTTACACATATACTCACGGTTGATTCCACGCTACCGCATTTGAGATAAGCCCGACAACATCATCTCATTTGAGATTATTTCTTTTATCCATATTTGTAAACTTTAAGATCAATTTCTTACACTCCAACATTTCAAAAGGTCTGATTTTTTTTTCACAACAACGCACGGTATTAGTCTCAACTAGCTATAGCAACTCGTGCCTACGCACACATCATTTTTCTTGATAGTGTTGAAGTACTTCAAATTTTTTTTGAGGTGTTTCATTCTTCCCCGCTTAGGGTCATTCTCCCTCAAACACATAACATAACTTATCTCTTCCTTTGCAAATCTCAATCCTTCAAATTTTACTAACTCCCAAATTTTTTAGAAATTTCGGCAGAGTCTCCCCTGTAATTGGGCCTATCCACCTGCCAGAGTAACATCAAAACAGCTTATAACAACACATCCACAATGTATATATCAATAACATAATCTCAATGTTACAAACGCTGCATTATCATAATGATATCAAGACATGAATTACATCATATGTATGCTCATCACCACATCTCTGGTCTTAAAAGCTGCTCATAATTAATTCCAGCATCATCAATTAGTCTCATATTAACCACCATCTCATTTCGAATTTTCACAACACTGACAACGGAATGTGAGGCATGAAGGCTTCATGATTACTTACTCGGATTAATGAGTCACATTTAATGCCACCTAGGCACTCATCTCATAGGTTAAAACTCAATGTTTACAGCGCCTAAAATGGCTGAATATGCACAGAAAAATATACAAGAATTATCAAATAAGCCTAACAGGCATGACTCCCTATTAATACTATTGTACAATTAAATTTCACAAAGGAAAAATTTTAAAACTCATAAATATTTCACTACAAGGACCTCGTCCTTACATAACTTCCATCGCGGCTTGCAGCCAGGTTTAAATATTTCACATCATGTAAAAAAATGAGGATCTCGTCCTCAACTCCGAATCACAAGTATGTTGCACATTGTGCCAACTGAAATTTTCAATTTCCTTTCTTTCTTCTTTTCAATATATTTTCATAAATAATTTTTACAACATATAACGAACCCTCTTACCGGTAGGGCATATAATTCATAAAAATTGGAATCAATTATTCCGAAACACATTAAACCCGTTGTAATGAATAATAAAAATTACTTTTGGGCTTATAGCCCCCAATGGTGTACCAAAAATGAAATGACAGACACGAGTTCACATCTTTAAATCTCCCAACAGGTATAAACATATAAGTGGGACACAAATTTACGAAGCTCACCCATAAATGGAGCATAATAGGAGGACTTCACCTCAACATTCAGAACCGAATCAAATTAAGGAAAATATCCTTTTATAATAAAAATCAAGATCGTACCTGTGTCGACACCATCTGGTGTATTGGTCTCAGCCAAATCATAGTGATTAAATCAATGGGTTGGGCCTCCACCTCTTAGGCGCCCATTACCCGCCTGTCCTCCACCTCTAACTAACTATGCACGTGGAGTATCAACTGGAATAAAGCTTGTAGTTGGAGTGTTTTGATGAAATTCACTCCTCCCAAATCTGGGACAATCTCTCATGATATTCCTAGTATCACCACACTCATAACAACCCCTCTGAGGTCGCGACTGCTCGTACTGAATCTGTGTCGGATAATTGGAATAACAACTGTAAGAATCTCGTGTCAGTGGTGTACTATAAACTGGAGCACCCCGAGTAATTTGATGTGCGTAATGAGCTGACCGACTGCTCGAGCCTCCGCTATAACGGGTTCTAGCTGAAGAGTAAAATCCACTGAATCCTCCAGATCTTCGAGAACTTTTGGCCTCCTTAGACTCCCTTTACTTTCCTAAAACACAATCAATCTTCCTTGCAATTTCCACTACTTGCTGAAATGGAGCATCAGTTTGCAACTCTCTAGCCATGCATATTTTAATATCATAATCGAGCCCCTCAATGAATTTGCAGACCCGTTCTCTGATTGTAGGAACTAAGATAGGTGCATGACGGGCTAACTCACTGAACCTGAATGCATATTATGACACTGTCATAGTGCCCTGACGCAACCGTTCAAACTCCGTGCGCTACGCATCTCAGAGACTTTGGAGAACAAACCCTTTCAAGAACATTTCCAAAAATTGAGTCCAAGTTGGTGGTGTTGCATCGGCTGGTCTGCCTTCTTCATAGATTTTCCACCACCGATACGCTGCGCCTGACAGTTGAAATGTAGTAAAGGCAACTCCGCTCACTTCCACAATACCCATGATGCGGCGAATACGGTGACAATTTTCTAGAAATCCTTGGGCATCCTCTGTAGTTGTGCCACTAAAAGTTGGTGGATCATATTTCTTAAACCTTTCAAGTCTCTTTTGTTCTTCTTCCGATGCCTCGGGCCTGACCTCAGGCTGAACCGGAATAACAGGTTGTACCGGTACTACACCCGAAACCTGAACAACGTGAACCTGCTACTCTGGAGATGTGATAGGAGTCTGAGCTACTCCCCCAATCTGCGGAATGTTTGGTGCAACAGAGATCAATCTTGCTTGAGTTAATGTACCAAACATACTCAGAAACTGTGCTAAAGTCTCCTGAAGTCCTGGGGTAACAACAGGTGCTTCTGGTACCTGTCCCCCAACTGGAGCTATTGGTGGCTCCTCAACTGTTGTTCTAACAGGTGCTCTAGTCGCAACACGTACCCTTCCTCGACCTCTACCTCGGCCTCTTGCAGCTCTAGCAGTATGTGCGGATGCCTGCTCAGCTAATCCAGTAGCACGTGTCCTCACCATCTGTGAGAGAATGGAGATACAAAGGTTCAAATTCCAAATTCAACAAATTTTGCACGACAAGAATGAAAGAAATGGAAATATCCTAGCAGTTCTGTAGCCTCTCGAAGATAATTACAGACGTCTCCGTACCGATCTGCAAGACTCTACTAGACTCGTTCGTGACTCGTAGAACCTATGAACCTATGAACCTAGAGATCTAATACCAACTTGTCGCGACCCAAAATCCCACCACATGAGTCATGATGGCACCTAGTCTCTAAGACTAGGTAAGCCGATTTCCATTACATTTTTGAAGCCATTTTTCATTTTTGAAACTAACAACGGAAATAATTACAATATACAACCTCCCAAGACTGGTAGTACTGAGTCACGAACTCTAACTGAATACATCGAATGATCACGAGGACAGAATATAAAATACTGTTTGATTAAAAGTTAACAGTACAATGAAATGAAAAGACTCCAAGGGACTGCGACGATCAAGCAGATCTACCTTGAATCCTTATGATCCCTCTTTAACTCTGCTCAGGTCTGTTATCTTCAATACCTGGCTCTGCAAAAAAATATGCAGAAGTGTAGTATGAGTACGCCATGGTCGGTACCCAGTAAGTATCAAGACTAACCTCAATGAAGTAGAGACGATGTATAGTCAAGATACTCACTAGTCTAATAACCTGTGCAAAATAATATACAAAATACTAGAAAACAGATAGTAATAAGGGCAGGATAAAACAACCAGTGGTATGCGCAGCAAGACAACAATAATACCATAAAAATCACTCAACAATTAATAATAAATGTACGCCCAATTAATTCATGTTTTTCAAATAAATATCCAAATAATTATCTTTCAAATATAATTCTTTCATATAATTCTCTTTTAATAAAAATTCTTCCAAATAAATATTTTGAATATAATTCTTTCAATTAAAAAGTCACCATGTGATACCTCATTTCATAATCATAAAAAAATTCGGGTCTTAGCCCATTTTCATATTTTTCGTACATACGGGTCTCAATCCATTTTCATATTTCCGCGGCACCTTGTGCCCATAATTAAATCATATCACAAATGCACGGACAATTCATGTGCCAATTATCATCATCATTTCATCACAACACCTCGTGCCCATATTTCATATCACAACTGCACGGACAATTCACGTGCCAATTATCATCATCATTTCATCACAGCACCTCGTGCCCACATTTCATATCACAACTGCACGGACAATTCACATGCTAAATATCCTCATTATTTACTCACGGCACCTCGTTCCCACATTTCAATTTATAATATGCTTGGCAATAGCCACATGCTCTCAATTTCAACATAAATCAGATTGTTATCAATTTATCAACAACAATACAAATTGCACAAGGTATAAAGTAAACAAAAGAAAATCACAACATCACATGAAAATTATCAACACCACAACCCCACATCATCACATATCGTCCTTGACAATAGCCACCCTTATCGCTCCTATTGCCACCCTTATCACTCCTATAGCTACCTTTATCGCTCCGCCCAGACAATATCAATAGCCACCCTTATCGCTCCTATTGCCACCCTTATCGCTCCTATAGCAACCCTTATCGCTCCGCCAAGACAATATTCCAACAAACACAACAACAGTGAAATGCCACCATTATACCCAGATAATATCAACGGTTAAATGCCACCCTTATCTCCCCAAAATAGTAACTCACACAACACAACAATTTACATGGAAATTAACATGACAATATAATAAAATCAATTCATATCACAATTTTCCCAATGGCCACAACCAAATTCCAAAGATATAACAAAATCAATTAATTTCTTAAGAAGATACTGATCTATGTAGTCACTTGTGTTTGCTTTTCCCACTGGAAGAGTAGGAAACCAGTTATTTTTAAGTTAGTCTCGGGTCGATTTTACTTTGAGGGAATCCCTCCCTGGCACAAGCACGGCTCGGGATCCATGAAGCCTTTACGAACTTTAAAGTGTCAGGAATGGGAATTCCTCTGACACTCATAGACCTTTGGGTGAAACTTAGAACGAATTGGTTCCTATTAATCCTTTGGGAAAATCACTCACAAATGATCTTTGGGGCCGTTGCTATCATATTTACATGTTTATAATGTTATTTTATCTTTTATTTATGGTTAAGGTGAGTATGATCTAATACTTAATTTTCTTTCTTTGCATGAACACTTCTCATGAGCTCGCTTGAGTTTATTCGAACTCTGGCCCAGTCCCAACGACTAGGCTACTGACGCTACATCGTTGGGCCTGCTCTATTTCTCGTCGTTAGGGAGAAATTCAAAAATAGCTAGATTTACAAGTGGTAATTGAAAAATAGCCACAGTTTTAAAAGTAATCGAAATTTAGTCACTTTTTTCATGTAAAGATAAATCTGAACGAAAACACTGTTCAAAATCCGGAAAATATTCCAGCATAATATACTGGAGTTCCAATATATTTCCAGTATATTATACTGGAGTTCCAGTAATTCCGCAGGTGCGAGGGCAGTGCCAGTGGACGTCACAGAAGCGAGAATTGGCTCGCAAAAGCAAGCTCGCATGTGCGAAAAAAAATGATCCGTAGGTGCGCAAACTGGGCAGAATGTTAAGAACCAAAAATGGTCATTTCGCCATTTTCGTTTTGGGATTTTTGAAGCTCGGATTTGGGCGATTCTGGAGGGTTTCTTCATAAGCTTGGTTGGGGAAAGTGTTCTATATCCTAAAGCAATTATATTTCATGAATCTATGATTATATTCATCGTTTAATTCAGATTTAAATGGAAGAAATCAAGATTTTTACACAATCTTCCAAAAATGAAAATTTAAGATTTGGAGATCGAATTGTTATTGGAATTCGATAAAATTGGTATGGTTGAACTCGTATCGAAATGGGTGTTCGTATTTCGTGAATATTATGTCGGGTTCCGAGAAGCGAGTCCCCCATTGACTTTTGTTGACTTTTTGGAATAAATTTTTAAGTCGACGTATTATTATCCAGAATTGTTTTTGATGAATTTTAATGAAGTTATACAATTAATCTGGATAGATTTGAGCTGTGCGGAGGTCAATTCAAGCAAGAAGGCGATTTTGGAATATCGGCATAACTTCAAAGAGGTAAGTGTCTTGCTTAACCTCGAGTGGGAAAATTACCCCTTAGGCATTGACTCTTATGTGCCATTTGTGAAATGTGAAAAGCCGTGTACGCGAGGTGACGAGTACATACTCGGGCTTATACGTGCAAAATTCATTAAAATAAAGTCTTAGGCATTATTGCATAGTAAATTGGAAAATTGTGGAAAATTATTAAATCATCTGTTTGTCATGCCTAAATCCTTATTGTTGAATTTGTTTTTATATGCTAATTTGATGTGATTGTTATTTGATGTATTTATGAAATTTCGTGAGTATTGTTGGTTTAATATATTTTGGAAATGAATTCCAATATGAATCTTCTATTATCTAAATTTGTATTAATGAAGGTTTTGCTTTATGCTGAGTTATTTCTATCTCTATTGATTATTTTTGGGTGTTATATACATTGTGTGGAGCCTTGAGCTATTTAAGAGTTTTTGCTTTTGCGCTCACACAGGTGAGGGAAATTATTCGCACCTGCGGCCTCAGTCCAGCCCAGCCAAAATTTCGCTTCTGCGAGCTTCTTCTCGTTTCTATGCCCAAAATTCCGTAGGCGTGAATCCAACAGGTACTGACATTTTTCAGCAGCTTCTTCCAAGTATGAATTGCTCCGTTAACCTTCCGAAATCCACCCGAGGCCCCCGGGACCTCAACCAATTATACCAACATGTCCCAAAATACATTACGAACTTAGTCGAGGCTTAAACAACATCGGAATTACGAATCGCGCATCGAATCGAATTATAAGTTTTTAAATCTTTCAACTTCTATATTTAGCGCTGAAACGTATCAAATCAATCCGGAATGACTTCAAATTTTTCACACAAGTCATAATTGACGTAATGGAGCTATTCCCATTTCTGGAATCGAAATCCGACCTCGTTATCAAAAATTCACCCTTCGGTCGATCTTTTCCAAAATCTTATATTTTCCAACTTTCGCCAAAATATGTCGAATTGTCCTACGGACTTCCAAATCCAAATCCGAACATATGCCTAAGTCCGAAATCATCATACGAAGATATTGCCATCATCAAAATTCCATTCCGGGGTTGTTTGCTCAAAAGTCAACTCCCCGGTCAACTCTTTCCACTTAATCTTCAAAATGAAAATTTTTCTTTAAATTAAATTTCAAATCTTCCGAAAACCAAACTCAACCACACACGCGGGTCATAATACATATTACGAAGCTTCTCGGGACTTTAAGTCACTGAACGAGGCGTAATTCTTAAAATGACAAGTCGGGTCGTTATAGTGTTCCTTATCCTATATTGATTATATTTCATGATTCCATACTCATTTACATCATGAATCCGTGAATTTATGGAAGAAAAATCAGATATTTATAAAATCTTCCAAAAACGAAAATTTAAGATTTGAAGGTTCATTTGACATCAGAATTGGATAAATTTTGTATGGTTGAACTCGTATCGGAACGAGTGTTCGGATTTCATAAGTTTTCTAAGATTTGAGACGTGGGTCCCACTATCGAATATTTAAATAAATTTCAGATTTCTATCCGAAAAATTAGTAAATTCATGTGGAATTAATTCTTATGATTTGTATTGAGTATATCGAATTGTTTGTGAATAAATTTGAAGCTTTTGGAGACAAATTTAAAAGGAAAAGCTGTGGTCGATTAATTGATTGAAATTTGCAAAGAAAGGTAAGTGTCGTGGTTAACCTTGACTTGAGGGAATAGAACCTTTAAACTATTTGTTATGTGAAATGCATGTGAACGACGTATAGGCGAGGTGACGAGTGTCTATACGTCGTCAAATTAATTGTTTGCATATTTACTTGAAAATTCATAAATTGTTTTAATCATGAATTAATTGTTATAATAATTATTTCTTTCCTATTCTTTGACAAATATTAATTCTTGAATTCCTGCAATAATTGTTACATGCTATTTGATTTATGTATATTGCTACTTGACATTTAGCATATTTAACATTAAACTGCCTATTTTCTCCCTGATTTCCTTAATAAATTGCTATTTGTCATTGTTTGTTTTATAATTAAATCATAATTATTGTATGTTTGTTGTCTTAAAAACTTTATATTAATTGTTGCATTCATTGGGGTAATTTCTTCTATAAGAATTGGTAAATGAATATATTGGAGGAACGGGTTGCACGCCGCAACAAGATTGATTGAAATGAATATATTGGAGGATCGGGTTGCACGCCGCAACAGACTCATTAAAAGTCCATATTGGAGGATCAGGTTGCACGCCGCAACAGACTTATTAAAAGTCGATATATATATATATATATATATATATATATATATATATATATATATATATATATGGGGATTGAGTGGCACGCCGCAACAGACTTAATTAAAATGGATATATTGGAGGAGCGGGTTGCACGCCGCAACAGAATTGAATATGAATATATTGTGAGAGCGGGTTGCACGCTGCAACGGAAATTGATGGAAATGATAATTGGTTATGACTGCCGAGTTGGCTTCAATTATTATAAATGAGTTACCTGATTTATTTCTATTATTTGTTGTTATTACTAATATTGCGTACAGGTTAATATAAGTGACCCGCCTTAGCCTCGTCACTTCTTTGTCGAGGATAGGCTCATCACTTATAAGTACATGGGGTTGGTTGTACGGATACTACACTCTGCACTTCTTGTGCAGATTTCGGAGTTGGTCCCAGCAGCGTACCATAGACTTGCTCGGATTTCGGCTACTCAGAGAAAACTTGAGGTATAACTGCACGGCGTCCGCAGTTCTGAAGTCCCCATCTACTTTACTTTAGCTGTGTGTTTATTTTCAGACAGCTTTATTTTATTGAGGCCCTTATTTGTATTATTCTAGAAGCTCGTGCACTTGTGACACCAATTATGGGATGGTATTTAGAAACCGTTGTTTTTAAGGATTATTCACTACATTACAGACTTTACTTCCGCATTTGTTCTTTGTTATTAATAAATTTAAAAATTGTTTTAAAAATGAATAATATTATTCTAATGTTGGCTTGCCTAGCAAGTGAAATGTTAGGCGCCATCACGGTCCGAAGGTGGGAAATTTGGGTCGTGCCACTTAGTACTTTTAGATTATGATTATTTGTATTATGACTTTTTAATTAGCAATATTTATATTACGTGATTTTATTATCTTTATTATTGAATATTTTATGAAATTGCCATGACACATCTAATCTTTTGTATTATCTTTTTGAAAAATACCTTATATAGTTGTATCTTACTAGGATTAAAGAAATATTTGGAGCACAAGTTATATGTTTTGTGCTACGAAGATTTTACTGGAGAAAAAACCCGAATAACACGAAAACTCGAGAAAAAACCGAGATTGAAAAACCCGAGTTTATTATTTTAGTTTGGTCTTTAGATTTAATAACCCGACACAATTGGTTTGGTTTGGTAATTGCAAAACCCGAACTAACTCGACCTATGTACACCCCTAGCACCAGCATCAACAACAATATAAACTTGATGATAATAAATTTGTATGGTACATCAGCATACCAATTAAAAATAAATTTCGTACAAATTTGATACATCTACTACAACATATAAACTAAACATAAATTTCATACAACTAATTATATAATATACAACTTATTTATAATTTATTTACAACTTTCATATATCATTTTACCCAGTTAAATACAACTACAACATCATACAATTTTCATACAAATTTTATACAATATGTCTTCTGTATGTATTTTGTAAAAGATTTGTATATATTTTGTATGTAGTGAGTTTTTCTTCCTCTCTGAAATTTCAACCAAAATGTCCTCTTTTAATACAATCTTGATACATATCAACAACTTTATGTAAAAAGATAGTATTTATAACTTAAATATAAATTTCATACATTGCTTCATACAATATACAACTATTTTTCAACTTTTATACAACATTCAAATAAAAATATATAACTACAACTGAATACAACTTAAATACAATTTACATATATTTATAATACAATTTCATAAGTATATTTTATGTCATGTGTTCCTCTTCTTCTTCTTCTTCTTCGGGTTTCAATCTGAAATTCTACCAAAATCAAGTTTAATCTTCACCAAACACCTTGAGATATAAACTCCAAATAATATTCCCTAATGTTTGCAAAAATACCCAATTCAAACAAATGATGATTTTTGAAAACCCAAATTCGAATTCAAAGCTTCAAAACTTTTTAATGGCTGTCAATGGTGGAGAGTCAAACACCTTCAAAATTTGTTGATTGACAATTTTAATTTGAACACCAATTGTGTAACATGAAAGAAAATTGCTAAGTTAAAACTTTATAGTAAAACGATTGAAATCCATTGATGAATTCCATTAAAAATATATACAACATGAAAGGATAAAAAGTAGAAAATATTCAAGGAAGAAAATTTGGGGAAAGAACAGAGAATGAGAGATACAGAGAGAGAGAGAGAGAGAGAGAGAGAGAGAGAGAGAGAAAGAGAGAGAGACGGAGAGGGAGAGAGAGCGCAGGAGAGAAAGAACATGGATGGGAAATAACTGATTCCTTATTCAATTCCGAATATAAAGGGATACTCATTTAAAACTAATTTATATATAATTGGTAAATCGTATATGGCCATATAATTAAGTTAAAACTTGATTAGGGAGAGTAATAAAGTTTCATATGTAATATAGAAAGGTAAATCCCTTAAAAAATATGGATGAAGTTGAATTAGTAAGGAAGAAGAAGGAGAAGAAATAATAAGAAAAAAGGGTCGAGAGTAGGGTAGTTCAAAATCGAACAGAAACCGTTAACCGAACCGAACTGATGGCCTATTGGCTTATAGGTATCAGATTATCGGGGTAATAGATAGTGAACGGATTAAGATTTTATAAATAACGGCTTAACGGTTTGGGGGTGGATTACTTAATTTTCTTATCGGGTAAACCGTTAACACATTAAATTTTTTTACATTTACTCTTTACCTCTATGTATATAAACTTGTTACTACATTATTGCATAAGTAATTGTACATAGAATGATAGAACTGCCTGTAGCTAATGACAGTCATCTCTGGTTTCTCATTTAATTCGTGGACATGATTTGAATTCCTCTCTGGGTCATTTTACTTAACTGAGGGTTGTTTCATTACTTCACTTACAATTAGAGTTTGAAGTTTGTATGTAAGTGGGATTTTCTAATTGTTTTGTGGATAATAATGCTAATGGTATTGATTGTTCAGAAACTAACAGAGACAATTTGAACTATATATTTGATCGTTTGGTATTGGTTGTTCAAATAATTTCTATTTGGTTTAATCGATAAACCGTTCGATAATCGTTAATTCGATACCAATACGTCGTTGTCTTATTAAATGACTGTAAGGACCCGGCCGGTCGTTTTGAGTATTATAACCTCGTTCCCCCATTTACTGCTCAATTTATGCCTTACAGTTGTTTTATGACTTACCGGGTTAGTTGGTTCGGGTCCAGAAAGATTTCAGAGTGAAATGAGACACTTAGTTTCTTAATTGAAAACTTAAGATGGAAAAGTTGATCGGATATTGACTTATGTGTAAATGACCTCGGATTTTAATTTCGATGATTCCAATAGCTCTGTATGGTGATTTTGGACTTAGGAGTGCGTCTGAAAAATTATTTGGAGGTCTGTAGTGGAATTAGGCTTGAAATGGCGAAAGTCGAATTTTAGAAAAGTTTGACTAGGGGTTGACTTTTTGATATCGGGGTCGGAATCCAATTCTGAAAATTGGAATACCTCCGTTATGTCATTTATGACTTGTGTGAAAAATTTGAGGTCAATCGGACTTGATTTGATATGTTCCGGTGTCGCTTGTACAAATTTGAAATTTCAAAGTTCATTATGCTTGAATTGGGGTACGATTCGTGGTTTTAGCATTGTTTGAGGTGATTTGAGGGTTCGACTAAGTTTGTATGATTGATTTCGCCCAAACTCACACCACTAATTTAGGTTGCGAGGCGGTCGATGCAATAATAAAAACCCAACATGAGTCGGGGTCGATTCCACATGGAGCTTGATGTGGGATTAGGTATATACCTAGTGTGAATGTATGACGTGCCTAAGATTACACTTCTACATTTTCAATTGTTGTTTGTACTTCTAAATTTACTCTAATGCTTGTAATTGTAAAGCTAAGAGACAATGTTTTTGGTTTTGGTTGTTTTTCAAGTTATAAAAGATCTAGGGTTGCGACTTCCGCCTAGTTGGTTACCTAACGGATTTAGAGCTTTAGGGCATGTTTGGTTGATCGGGATATAATATAGCAATCATACTCAATTACTCACTCTATACCTCTCGGTAGTTTGAGTGATTTTGCCCAATTTCGCTTTCTCAAGTCCAAATGGGTATCTCACGAAATAAGTTATAAATGCTCAAGTCGGGTCTTACTATCTCTGGATTCGACCCTTTAATTAGGCAATCAATTTCTTGAATTCACCCCAAATTCTTGTTAGCCAAGTTTTTCTAGACTTAGTCTCACTTTCTCAAGTAAAGACTAAGTCAATTAGGCATGAATCAACGTTTGCAAACATCAATTCTCAAATTCAAGCAAGAACTAGGCTAAATATCATATACCCAATCATAAATAAGCCCTAAACCAATCATCCATTAATTACCCATACTAGGATTGGGTCACAACCCTAGCTAAGGATTTAGCTACTCATGGAAAATGAAGAAATTAAAGAAGAAACTAAGATAAAATGCATAATAATTGATTAAGGAAAGAAAATCTAATGTTTAAATGCCAAACTAATACAAAGTTACCCAATACAGTAAATAAAAATGGCTCTAAGTGTTCAGGTGCACCATACTTAACCTAAAAATGAGAAAAAGATCTATTTATACCCAGTTGAAAATATCAGACAAAATTGCCCCTGTGAAGGTTGTGCGGCCGCACAATTATGTGTGTGATCCACACTCTGAGATTGACTGGCCAGGTTGACTTTCTGCGATTGCATAAAAGTGAGATGCGGCTGCACTTCCTCTAATTGTGCAGACCGCACATTTCTGAGTGCGGCCCCACTCTTGTTCTTGGACTGGATCTGGGCTTCATTATGCGGACCGCATATTTACTAATGCGGCCGCATTTTGGCATCCTGTGGCCGCAGAATAATAGTGCAATCTGCACATCTTTAAGCTCCCAAACTATTAGTCTCTGAATCTAGTCTTCTTCGGCCGCACAATAATTGTGCGGTCCGCACTCTGTGAAGGAATTCTATCAATGAATCTTTAGAGTTTACGGCCGCACACAGTATTGTGCGGTCCGCATTATAGCCCTTTTTGCCTTATTTTGGTTCTTGTCCAATTTTACTCCTTTTTGAGTTGATTTTCACTTCTTTGGCCCGTTTCCCAATATTCCTGCAAGAAAGCACATTTCATTAGTTCTCGGAAATAACCGGTTTACATCATTGGGAAGAGTCACCCGGTTTACACAAGACCACCATTGGAAAGAATCGTAGCATTAAGAAAACCAAAGGCTTATTGTTCAGTAAAATAGAAAAATAAGCTAACAAATCAAAAAGAAGCTAATAAAGTAACTAAGAAGTTATACTATTAAGAAAACAAAATGAAAAAGCTATGAAATAAACTACTGAAAGTAAGGCAAATGAATATACAAATCGAGAGGAATAGAATATAAACACGAGGGATGAATATATACATAATGAGGGAGAAACTACAACAACAACAACAACAACAATCCAGTAAAATCTCACTAATAGGGTCTGGGGAGGGTAGTGTGTACGCAGACCTTACCCCTGCCCCGAAGGAGTAGAGAGGCTGTTTCCGAAAGACCCTCGGCTCAAAAAAATAAAAAGACAAAAGGACAAAAATGAGATAATATTAGTATCACAACAACAATCATATGATAAATAGGAACACCATGAAATTCAGAAGAAAAATGCAAAGCAAAGGGAGAAAATAAATAATAATAAAATAACAAAAAATAGTATTAAAGTTATTATAGACCCAAAAGTAATCAAATGTCATCAAAATGCATCACAGTGATCCAAAATTAACAAAAATAGACCCCCCCCCCAGAATAAGAACAAGCATTGTCCTCAATGCTTAGCACAATCAAAACAAAAGAGGATAGAGAATAAAGAAAACTCCTTATGTGGTCTAAGGGTGACTGCCAGCATCACCACCCTCAGTCTCCTCCAATTGTATCTTACCATCACCGGGCTGAGGGACAACAGGTTTGGCGAGCATCTGAAGCATCTCCTCAGTAGTGGGATCTGGCTCGTCAGACTGGCCAGCTGGTGTCTTTGCTGATGGTGCCGCTGGGTCAGCTGGTACTGATGGATTTGTCCCCATTAGTAGGTCAAAAGGCAAATCACCTACTGCTGCTATCTTCGTCACCTCTTTTCTCAAACTCTTCACTGTTTTCTTTAAAACCTGGGATTTTCTCATCTTCTTCACCTGCTTGGTCAACTCCTTAATAGCACCCCGTGAGCCAGCAGTGTATCCATAATAGTCTTCTGGCTCTCCAGCATCTTCTTCAATATTTCCTCCACTGACGGAGGGACCTGTGGTACTACTAGGGTAGGGGATTGTGCTGCAACAGTACCGGATATGTCAGACAGCTTAGAAGTGGCTATCAGCATCTAGTTGTTGAGGCTCGCCAAGGTCTGGGAGACTCACAGTGCTGTGAGAGGATAAAGGTGAAGGTGGTGGCAATTCGGCTGGCCCGGTGGAAGGGTTGACTGCTTTGGAAGGCATAGGAGTTGTAGATGGCTCAGCAGCAGCCTCAGAACCCACCACCAATGGCTTGTCAGACTGGCCAACAGTGGTAGTGACCTTATCCTTGAACTTTGGGTTGTCAGCACCCTACAGGTGGCACCATGAGAAAGGCTTCTTGGCCTTTACTTTTGTGTCAGATGTCCTCGGCTCCACTTTGGCATCATTGAAGTACTCTGTGAGGGTTTTTGGATAAGGGTAAGATTTTTCACTTTTTTAGACCGCCAATGTGATGTTGTTTGACATGATGGCACCCACATCGATCAGGTACCCCACAATAACAGAAGCCACCAGAACTGCCCGGGGAAGTGAGAGGTTGTTCTCATTTAAACTCAGATCAATCCGGCTACATACAAAGGTTTGCCACCCTTTAGCTTCAAAATTGAGGGTGGCCTGGAGTATAGGGACTCCTACTGTAATCCATGGTGGTGAAGGTCCTCGGGCGGCCAAAATATCAGCCAGCCAAGGGCGAGATGCATCACCCACAGACAACTTCAATAGGTACTGGACTACCTCCACTTCTTCGAACCCCACAGAAGTGTTCAAAGAGCGGACGTCAAAGCGGACTTTTAAATTTCTCACCTTTGTCATTTTTGTTCCCTTCTTTATGTGAGCCACATTGTCGTAGAACTCCCTGACCAAGTGCTCATTTGCATCTTTGACACTGTGGGTGAACCACTTCCACCCCTTGCACTCGTGAAACTATCTAAGGACATTTGGATTATGAATATCCAAATCATTCACTAAGAACTGTCGCTCAAGTGTGAGCGACCTTTGGGGCCATAATTCTCGAAACCTGTTGAATGATGTCAAGCTGACGAAACGATCCTCCCATGTTTCCTTTCTCTTCAACCTCTCAAGCCCTCCCACTCGAGTGTCCTCCCCTCTACCATCACCCAGGACATCATCATCATCGACATCAATAACTACTTGTGCCGGAGGAGCAAGTGTAGAGGACAACTCGGAACCCTGGCTTCCTACATCAGAACCTCCAGAAGAACTAGATGTAGGTTTGTCGCGCAATTGAAAATGGTCAGTGGGTTGGGATGGTTGGGACTGGACCTCAGGTTGGACCTCCAATGAATGACCCTCAGAGGCTTCCCTGGATGGGGCATAGGAACTATATTCGGAGGGTTATGTGGCCCTCCTCTCCCGGTGGTTGCCTTTTTAGCAATAGGCTTTGATTGCACTCGCAGAGGGCGAGTGTCTTTTCCTCTACCTCGAGAGGATTCACCTCTCCCTTTTGATGTATCGTCTCAACCACGTGATCTATCCATTGTCTGCAATACAAGGTACATAGGTCAATTGAGTTCAAAACAATTCAAACATTTGCAGAACAATTGAAGCACAACAGTCATCAAAGTAAATAGTGTGGACCGCACAATTGTGAGTGCGGCCGCAGACTGTCTAGTGTGGACCGCACAATTCTAAAGTGCGGTCGCACCCCCTGAAGTGCAGACTGCATAATTGTGAGTGCGGCCGCACATCCTGAAGTGTGGACCACATAATTGTGAGTGCGATCGTACATCCTGAAGTGCAGACCGCACAATTTTGAAGGCGGCCGCACAAATCCAATTCTAAGATACTGATTCTCTGAAGTTCAAAAGTGCTATCGCACAAATTATTATGCGGCCGCATAATTTTACTGCGTACATCACAATTTTGAGTGTGGTCCGCACTTTTCAAGCATAATATTTTCCCAATTCAAGTGGTCTGTGGACCGCACAAATTTGTGTGCGGCCACACAATTTGAACATTTACGACGGTTAGCATAGGGGTCATGCAAAGTTTCAGAATTTAGACATGGCATGCACAAATTAACTTGATTTGTGGTCTACCCAGTCCCTAATGAACATATATGAAAGTACCAACATGATTTTAAGCACCTATGACTAACAATTGACATTTTAGGTCTAACAATACTTCTACCACAAAAGACCAAAAACTAAAAGAAATTGCAAAATCTAAAGATGTAATGAACATACCAGTTATGAAGGATGCAGGTAAGAATCTACACTGATGAAATGAAGGAAGATTGTGAACTAATTGATCGTGCACTGTGTTTACTTAGGGTTCAAGAACTCAGAGTGGTAAAGTTGTAAATAGTGCCTTGAGGTTTTATTTATAGGTTAACCAACTCGCTCCAAAACTAAGGCGAGCGCGGCCGCACAATTTTGAGTGTAGACCGCACACTTTACCTGGACCTTGAAGCATCTCTTCGGTCCGCATAAAAGTGAGTGCGGCCATAGAATTTGTGCTGACTGCATAATTTTGTGCGCGACAGCAGATTGGCTATGAATTTTGACAGGCCAAGTTCAAAGAACTTGCAATTTTTGGTCTTGCAGTTATGCCACCGCACATAGAATTGTGCGACGTAGAGTGATTTCTACTGCTGCCTTTAGAATCGTGCACTCGACACAATTAATGTGAGGTCCGCACTATTTCAACACTTGGCCAAATTTTGACATAGTCCCTGCAATGCACATCCATTCCTGCATACACATGGGTTGCCTCCCAAGAAGAGCCTAATATAACGTCACGGCACGACGCAAGTTACCATCAATCACTTGAAACGAATTAACACCACAACGTGGCCATCATCAATTTTGCCAAGATAATGTTTCACCCGGTGACCATTGACTCTAAACACCTCATCATTCTTTTTCTTCAAGTATAATGAACCAAAGGGTTTCACATGCACAACCTCAAATGGACCACTCCACTTGGATTTCAACTTTCTCGGAAACATCCTCAACCGAGAATTGAACAATAGAACAAGATCGCTTTCTTTGAACTCTTTGTTCAGGATGTATTTGTCATGGAGGTACTTCATCTTGTCCTTGTACAAGGACGAACTTAAATATGCATGGAACCGTAATTCATCAAGCTCATTCAATTATGCCACCCTTAAGTTAGCGGCGACATTCCATTCAAGATTAAGCTTCTTCAATGACACTCGCACGGGTACTTGGACTTGTAACAAAATACCTCACCTCTCACACAATCGGATTGTCAAAGAGAATAGAGTCGAGGGCCCACAACAGTCGCATTCAAGATTGAAAATAGTTAAATGTTCAACTAAACCACCCGATGATTGCCTAAGTCAATACAAGAGTTACAAGGTCACTAACTAGGGCTATTTTTTTACAAACACTTGATTTTAACCATAAGCGCGTAGTTAAGTGTGTTGGTACCAAGTGAAGCATGCTTGACCCTTATTTATTCATTAATACTACTTGTTTCTACCTAATCATTAAAAACTGACTCAATCCCTCAAGAAGGTTGTCACGCCATCAATCGTTGGGAAGAGTCACCCCGTTTACACAAGACGGCCGTTGGAAAGAACCGTAGCATTAAGAAAACCAAAGGCTTATTGTTCACTAAAATAGAAAAATAAGCTAACAAATCAAAAAGAAGCTAATAAAGTAACTAAGAAGTTATACTTTTAAGAAAACAAAATGAAGAAGCTATGAAATAAACTACTGAAAGTAAGGCAAATGAATATACAAATCGAGAGGAATAAAATATATACACGAGGGATGAATATATACATAATGAGGGAGAAAATACAACAACAACATCAACAACAACAACCCAGTAAAATCCCACTAATGGGGTATGGGGAGGGTAGTGTGTACTTAGACCTTACCCCTTTCCCGAAGGAGTAGAGAGGCTGTTTCCGAAAGACCCTCGGCACAAAAAAACAAAAAGACAAAAGAACAAAAGAACAAAAAGGAGACAATATTAGTATCACAACAACAATCATAGGATAAATAGGAACAACATAAAATCCAGAAGAAAGATGCAAAGCAAAGGGAGAAAATAAAAAATAAAAAAAAGAAAAGAAAAATAGTATTAAAGTTATTATAGACCCAAAAGTAATCAAATGTAATCAAATGTCATCAAAATGCATCACAGTCATCCAAAATGAACATAAATAGACCCCCCCCCCCCAAAAAAAAATAAGAACAAGCATTGTCCTCAATGCTTAGCACAATCAAAACAAAAGAGGATAGAGAATAAAAAAAACTCCTTATGTGGTCTAAGGGTGACTTCCAGCATCACCACCCTCAGTCTCCTCCAACTATATCTTACCATCACTGAGCTGAGGGTCCACAGGATTGCTGAGCATCTGAAGCAGCTCCTCAGCAGTGGGATATGGCTCGTCAGACTGGCCAGCTGGTATCTTTGTTGATTGTGCCGCTGGGTCAGCTGGTACTGATGGATTTGTCCCCATCAGTAAGTCAAAAGGAAAACAACCTACTACTGCTATCTTCGACACCTCTTTTCTCAAACTCTTCACTATTTTCTTTGAAGCCTGCGATTTCCTCATCTTCTTCACACGCTTGGTCAACTCCTCAATAGCACCCCGTGAGCCACCAGTGTATCCATAATAGTCTTCTGGTTGTCCAGAATCTTCTACAATGTTTCCTCTACTGACGGAGGGACATGTGATGCTACTGGGGTAGGGGACTATGCTGCAACAGTACTGGATATGTCAGACAACTTAGAAGTGGCTATCTGCATCTAGTTGTTGAGGCTCGCCAAAGTCTGGGAGACTCACGGTGCTGTGAGAGGATAAGTTGATGAGGCTGGCACTAGTACTGCAATTGATGGCCTAGAAGATGAAGGTGGTGGCAATTCGGCTGGCCCGGTGGAAGGGTCAACTTCTTTGGAAGGCATGGGAGCTGTAGATGGCTCAGCAGCAGCCTCAGAACCTACCACCAATGGCTTGTCAGACTGGCCAACGGTGGTAGTGACCTTACCCTTGAACTTTGGGTTGTAACCACCCTGCAGGTGGTACCATGATAAAGGCTTCTTGGCCATTGCTTTTGTGTCAGATGGCCTAGGCTCCACATTTGCATCATTGAAGTACGCTGTGAGGGTTTTTGGATAAGGCTAGGACTTTTCACTTTTTTAGACCGCCAATGTAATGTTGTTTGACATGATGGCACCCACATCGATCGGGTACCCCCACCATAATAGAAGCCCCCAGAACTGCCCGGGGAAGTGAGAGGTTGTTTTCATTTAAACTCAGATCAATCCGGCTACATACAAAGGTTTGCCACCCTTTAGCTTCAAAATTGAGGGTGGCCCGGAGTATAGGGACTCCTACTGTAATCCATGGTGGTGAAGGTCCTCGGGCGGCAAAAATATCAACTAGCCAAGGGCGAGATGCATCACCCACAGATAACTTCACTAGGTACTGGACTGCCTCCACTTCTTCGAACCCCACATAAGTGTTCAAAGAGCAGACGTCAAAGCGGACTTTTAAATTTCTCACCTTTGTCATTTTTGTTCCCTTCTTTATGTGAGCCGCATTGGCGTAGAACTCCCTGACCAAATGCTCATTTGCATCTTTGACATTACAGGTGAACCACTTCCACCCCTTGCGCTCGTGAAACTGTCTAAGGACATTTGGATTATGAATATCCAAATCCTTCACTAAGAACTGTCGCTCAAGTATGAGCGACCTCTGGGGCCATAATTCCCAAAACCTGTTGAAGGATGTCAAGCTGACGAAATGATCCTCCCATGTTTCCTTTCTCTTCAACCTCTCAAGCCCTCCCACTCGAGTGTCCCCCCCCCCTACCATCATCCGGGACATCGTCATCATCGACATCAATAACTAATGGTGCCGGAGGAGCAGGTGTAGAGGAGGGCTCGGAACTCTGGCTTCCTGCATTAGAACCTCTAGAAGAACTAGATGTAGGTTTGTCGCGCAATTGAAAATGGCCAGTGGGTTGGGATGGTTGGGACTGGACCTGTGGTTGGACCTCCAATGAATGACCCTCGGAGGCTTCCCTGGATGGGGCATAGGAACTATATTCTGAGGGTTCAGTGGACCTTTCTCTCCCGGTGGTTGGCTTTTTATCAATAGGCTTCGATTGCACTTGTAGAGGGCGAGTGCCTTTTCCTCTACCTCGAGAAGATTCACCTCTCCTTTTTGATGTATCGCCTCAATCACGTGATCTAACCATTTTTCTGCAATACAAGGTGCATAGGTCAGTTGAGTTCAAAACAATTCAAACATTTGCAGAACAATTGAAGCACAAAAGTCATCAAAGGAGATAGTGTGGACCGCATTATTCTGAGTGCGGCCGCAGACTGTCTAGTGTGGACCGCATAATTCTAAAGTGCGGTCGCACCCCCTGAAGTGCGGACTACATAATTGTGAGTGCAGCCGCACATCCTAAATTGCGGACCGCATAATTGTGAGTGCGGCCGTACATCCTGAAGTGCGGACCGCACAATTTTGAAGGCGGCCGCACAAATCCAATCCTGAGATACTGATTCTCTGAAGTTCAAAAGTGCTATCGCACAAATTATTATGCGGCCGCATAATTTTACTGCGTACATCACAATTTTGAGTGTGGTCCACACTTTTCAAGCATAATATTTTCCCAATTCAAGTGGTCTGTGGACCGCACAAATTTGTGTGCGGCCACACAATTTGAACATTTACGACAGTTAGCATAAGGGTCATGCAAAGTTTCAGAATTTAGACATGGCATGCACAAATTAACTTGATTTGTGGTCTACCCAGTCCCTAATGAATATATATGAAACTACCAACATGATTTTAAGCACCTATGACTAACAATTGACATTTTAGGTCTAACAATACTTCTACCACAAAAGACCAAAAACTAAAAGAAATTGCAAAATCTAAAGATGTAATGAACATACCAGTTATGAAGGATGCAGGTAAGAATCTACACTGATGAAATGAAGGAAGATTGTGAACTAATTGATCGTGCACTGTGTTTTCTTCGGGTTCAAGAACTCAGAGTGGTAAAGTTGTAAATAGTACCTTGAGGTTTTATTTACAGGTTGACCAAGTCGCCCCAAACCTAAGGCGAGTGCGGCCGCACAATTTTGAGTGTAGATCGCACTCTTTACCTGAACCTTGAAGCATCTCTGCTGTCCTCATAAAAGTGAGTGCGGCCACAGAATTTGTGCTGACCGTACAATTTATTGTGTGACCGCAGATTGGCTATGAATTTTAACAGGCCAAGTTCAGAGAACTTGCAATTTTTGGTCTTCTAGTTGTGCGATCGCACATAGAATTGTGCGACGCAAAGTGATTTCTGTTGCTGCCTTTAGAATTGTGCGTTCGGCACAATTAATGTGAGGTCCGCACTCTTTCAACACTTAACCAAATTTTGACATAGTCCCTGCAATGCACATCCATTCCTGCATACACATGGGTTGCCTCCCAAGAAGAGCCTAATATAACGTCGCTACACGACGCAGGTTACCATCAATCACTTGAAATGAATTAACACCACAACGTGGCCATCATCAAATTTGCCAAGATAATGTTTCACCCGGTGACCATTGACTCTAAACACCTCATCATTCTCGTTATTCAAGTATAATTCACCAAAGGGTGTCACATGCACAACCTCAATTGGACCACTCCACTTGGATTTTAACTTTCTCGGAAACATCCTCAATCGAGAATTGAACAATAGCACAAGATCGCTTTCTTTGAACTCCTTGTTCCGGATGTACTTGTCATGGAGGTACTTCATCTTGTCCTTATACAAGGACGAACTTAAGTTAGCGGCGACATCCCATTCAAGATTAAGCTTCTTCAATGCCCACATAGCCTTGTACTCAAGTTCCATTGGTAGGCGACAAGCTTTCTCGAACACTAACCGATACGGAGACATATCAATCGGCATTTTGTAAGCCGTCCTATAAGCCCAAAGAGCATCATCAAATTTCTTTGACCAATCCGTCTAGATGGCATTCATAGTCTTCGATAAAATACTCTTGATCTCCCGGTTGGAGACTTCGACTTGCCCACTTGCTTGAGGATGATAGGGAGTCGACACTATGTGATTGATGCCATACTTTGTGAGTAAGGTATCAAAAGCTTTGTTACAAAAGTACGATCCCCCATCACTAATAATGGCCCTTGGAATACCAAATCTCTTGAAGATGTTCTTTTTCAAAAATGCCACCACACTTCGAGCTTTATTGTTGGGTGGCTTCAACCCATTTTTGACACATAATCCACAACTACCAGTATGTAAGTGTTCCCACAAGAGCTCACAAATGGACCCATGAAATCAATGCCCCAAACATCAAAAATGTCAATCTCCAAGATGGTGGTGAGGGGCATCTCATTCTTCTTAGAAACCCCAACATCCCTTTGACATTCATCACAATGCTTGACGAGATTGCTAGCATGCTTGTAAAGAGTAGGCCAATAGAATCCACAACACAACACTTTTGTTGCCGTTCTAGCTCCACCATGGTGACCACCATATGGCGAAGAGTGGCAAGCCTTAAGAATTTCCATTTGTTCCTCCTCCGGTACACGTCGAATCACACCATCAGTACAAATCCGAAAGAGATAAGGCTCATCCCAATAATAGTCAAGACAATCCCGTTTGAGCTTCTTCATTTGGTTTGAAGAGAACTCATTCGGTACAATTCCACTCACAAGATAATTTGCTAAGTCGGCGAACCATGGCATCCCGGTCATAGAAATGGCTAGGAGTTGCTCGTCGGGAAATGAATCATTTATCTCAAGGCCATCATGTGGCCTCCCCTCCTCCTCAAAACAAGACAAGTGGTCCGCCACTTGATTTTCACTACCTTTGTGGTCTTGAATCTCTAGATTAAACTCTTGCAAAAGAAGCACCCACCACATTAGTCTTGCTTTAGAATCTTTCTTGCTCATCAAGTATCGAAGCGCCGCATGGCCGGTGTGAACAATTGCCTTTGTACCCATAAAGTATGGGCGGAACTTCTCCATAGCAAAAACAATAGCAATGAGCTCTTTTTCTGTCACTATGTAGTTGACTTGGGCATCATTCATGGTCTTACTAGCATAGTAGACCGGATGGAAGATTTTGTTGATACGTTGCCCTAACACTGCTCCAATCACCATATCACTTGCATCACACATGAGCTCAAAAGGTAAGCTCCAATCCGGTACAGTAATAATAGGAGTAGTAGTCAACTTAAACTTGAGCAATTCGAATGCCTTCATACAATCTTCATTGAAATGGAACTTGGCATCCTTCTCTAAAAGTTTGCACAAGGGGTTTACCACCTTAGAAAAGTCCTTGATGAATCGGCGATAGAACCCTGCATGACCCAAAAAGCTTCTCACTCCCTTCACGGATATAGGGGGAGGGAGTTTGGAGATCACCTCAATTTTGGCCTTATCGACCTCAATACCATGCTTTGAAATTTTGTAGCCGAGGAGTATGCCTTCCTCGACCATGAAGTGACATTTTTCCCAATTCAAAACCAAGTTTGTTTCCTTACATATTGCCAATACCTTGTCCAAGTTGTCCAAGCACTCATCAAAAGAGTTCCCCACCATAGAAAAGTCATCCATGAAGACCTCAAGAAAATCCTCCACCATATCGGTGAAGATGGCGATCATACACCGTTGAAACATTTTCGGTGCATTGCATAACCCAAAAGGCATCCGTGAGAATGCGAAAGTACCATAGGGACAAGTGAAAGTAGTCTTATCTTGGTCCTCTGGAACAATAATAATTGGATTGTAGCCGGAGTATCCATCAAGGAAACATTAAAAATCACGTCTGGCCAACCGATCAAGCATTTGATCAAGAAATGGAAGTGGAAAATGATCTTTCCGAGTGACTTTGTTGAGCTTCCTATAGTCTATAAAAACTCTCCACCTGGTGACCATCCTTGTGGGGATCAACTCGTTCTTGTCATTTGTTACCAAAGTCATGCCCCCTTTCTTTGGGACACATTGCACCGGAGAGGTCCACGGGCTATCGGAAATGGGGTAGACAACCCCGACTTCCAACCATTTAATGATCTTCTTCTTCACCACCTATTGCATTGCTTCATTTAATCTTCTTTGATGTTTAACGGAGGGTTTTGTGTCCTCCTCCAAAATAATCTTATGCATGCAAAAGGTGGGGCTTATACCCCGAATATCCGCAAAAGTCCATCCTATAACTTTCTTCCTCTTTTCGAGCACCGCCAAAGTAGAATCTACCCGCACGTTAGTTAAGAAAAAGGAAAGAATAACAGGTAAAGTAGAACATGGGCCAAGAAACTCATACCTGAGATGTGAATGCAATGGCTTTAACTCCAAAGTGGGAGGCTCCTCGATTGAGGGTTGTGTTGGAGGAGTCTTCCTGTTCTCAAGATCTAAGGACGATTTTCGGGGTTCATAAGTATACGACCCCATTCCTTGTAATGCATTTACACATTTCACATAGCCATCCTTCTCATCATCATCATGATTAAGCAATAGGGCTTCCAAGGTATCACCAACATTCATCATTGCACTAGCATCATCAACAATTACCTCGGTCACTAAGTCCACAAATGAACAAACTCCGTTGCTATTCGGTTGCCTCATATATTTGCACACATGGAAAAACACCTTTTCATCGCCCACCCGAAAGGTGAGCTCACCGGCTTCCACATCAACAAGAGCCTTCCCCGTAGCAAGGAAAGGTCTACCCAAGATAATAGGCACCTCATAGTCCACTTCGCAATCAAGAATCACAAAGTTTGCCAGAAGGATGAACTTATCAACATGAACCAACACATCATCAATAATACCCAATGGTCTCTTCATAGTACGGTCCTCCATTTGTAACCTCATAGATGTGGGTCTTGGTTGCCCAATTCCCAAAGTTTGGAACATCGATTAGGGCATCAAGTTGATACTCACCCCTAGATCACATAGAGCTTTGGCAGAGTCGGCGCTTCCAATAATGCAAGGGATTGTGAAAGCACCGGGATCTTCCAATTTTGGAGCCATTGAGTATACAATAGCACTTACTTGATGTGTCATCTTGATAGTCTCACAATTTATTGATCTTTTCTTTGTCACCAATTGCTTCATGAACTTTGCATAACTGGGCATTTGTTCCAACGCCTCAACCAATGGAACATTAATGGATAAGCTATTCATCATGTAAATAAACCTCTTGAATTGGTTCTCACTATTTTGCTTTGCGAGCATTTGAGGGTATGGAGGAGGAGGCCTTGGCATTGGTGCCTTGGCCTTTTGCACTACCGGTTCTGGTATGTCAATCACGTGTTCCCTAGATGGGTTCACTTGTTCTTGTGTCTCCTCCACATTCTCATCAATATCAATTCTCACTTCTTCATTAGCTTGAACCACATTGCTTGGAATCTCATCTTCTTCAACCACTACATCATCATCTACAATTCTTCTTTGATTTGAGGTGGTTGCATCTCCACCTCTTTCACTCCTTGTTGTAACGGCCATGGCATGTCCCATGTTGTTCCCACCCTTAGGGTTCACCACCGTATCACTAGGTAGTTCCCCCTTAGGGTGAGTGTTTAAAGCTTACGAGATTTGCCCCAATTGAACTTCCAAATTGCAGATTGAAGTGTTTTGAGAGGGTAATTGAGCATCGGAGTCGGCATTTTTGTCCATCATTTGTTTGAAATTTTTTTTGATCTGTCCCATCTCATTGTTGGAAGAACTAGAACCTTGAGATAGATAAGGAGGTGGGTTGTTTGGTTTTTGATACATCGGAGGCCTTTGAGAGCCTGACCCCTGATTCCCTTCGTTACCGTTCCAACCCCCTTGGTTGTTGCCTCCCCAATATCCTTGATTGTTGCCACCCTAATTGCCTTGGTTGCCTTGATTTTTCCAATTGCCTTGATTATTGTTTTTGTTCCAATTACTTTGATTGTTTGTACTACCACTCCAATTGCCTTGGTGGTTTTGATTGTTACAATTTCTTTGATTTTCTTGAGACCACAATTGTTGGTGATTCGGTCCTTGAGAGTTGTTCCTTTGCCCTTGGTAGTTATTCACATATTATACTTATTCCTCTTGCTCATTATATGATTCGTCTTGGTCGAACCCACTATCATCTTGCACAAATTGTTCCACACGGTTTTGCACTTGTTGACCCTTTTGCCTTCGCTTGTTCAGTATCTTATTGACACCTTGCATTGAATTTACTTGCTTAGGACCTTGAACCTGTTGAAGTTGAGGTTTGGCCAATTGATTCATTGTAGTGGTCAACTCGGCAATTGCTTGCCCATGATCGTGCAATTCTTTGTGTAGGTGAATCACATTTGGATCGCCTTGAGAAACATTTTCTATACTTTTCCATGCCGATGAAGTATCCGCTATTTCATCTAAGATTTCACAATCTTCGGCATATGGTGTTGTCATGAAATTTCCACCGGCAAGTTGGTTGACCACGCATTGATTGGTAGTATTAATCCCCCTGTAGAAGGTTTGTTGAATCATAGTCTCGGTCATGTCATTATTCGGGCACTCTTTCATCATAGTGCGGTACCTCTCCCATATCTCATGCAAAGGCTCATTGGATTCTTGTTTGAATGCTAGAATCTCGTCTCTAAGAGTAGCCATATTCCCGGGAGAAAAGAACTTGATAATGAATACTTCTGCCAATTCATCCCATGTAAGGATAGAATGGCTTGGCAATCCTTTCTAACCAGTCTAAGGCTTTCCCCCGTAGAGAAAAGGGAAATAGTCTTAACCTTAAAGCATCCTCGGAAGCGTTGGTCTATATACTCACCCAGCAGGTGTCCATAAATCCTTTTAAATGCTTGTACGCATTTCGATTCGGAGCTCCGGTGAAGAATCCCATTGCTCAAGCAATGTAAGCATAACATTTGTGATTTGAAAGTTGCCCGCCCTAATGCGAGGCGAGACTATGGCACTTGCGTACCCTTCATTCGGCAACACCCGGTGTGGAGCCGCTCTTGGTGGATTTGAGGGAGGAACGAGAATATTTTCTTGGGCGGTTTGCCTCGTCTATTTGCATGAGTTTCAAGAGGAACCCCTTCAACTGGGTCATCTTCCACGTCCACATGCCCAAATGGCATGTTTCCTAGAGGATAATTGTTAAGAGCCATTTTTTACCTACAATCGATTCACAAAAGGGTTAGTAACCCAGAAGAAAAAGAAGACAAGTCACACACAAAACTAAATATATAGCTAAATCCATTTTGTTCCCCAGCAACGACACCAAAAATTGATGTCGCCTAAACTCACACCACTAATTTAGGTTGCAAGGTGATCGATGCAATAATAAAAACCCAACGCGAGTCGATGTGGGATTAGGTATATACCTAGTATGAATGTATGACGTGCCTAAGATTACACTTTCACATTTTCAATTATTGTTTCTACTTCTACCTTTACGCTAATGCTTGTAATTGTAAAGCTAAGAGACAATGTTTTTGGTTTGTGTTGTTTTTCAAGTTATAAAAGATCTAGGGTTGAGACTTCTGCCTACTTGGTTACCTAACGGATTTAGAGTTGCCCAATTTCGCTTTCTCAAGTCCAAATGGGTATCTCACGAAACAAGTGATAAATGCTCAAGTCGGGTCTTACTATCGCTAGATTCGACCCTTTAATTAGGGCTATCAATTTCTTGAGTTCACCCCAAATTCTTGTTATCCAAGTTTTCCTAGACTTAGTCTCTCTTTCTCAAGTAAAGACAAAGTCAATTAGGCATGAATCAACGTTTGCAACCATCCATTCTCAAATTCAAGCAAGAACTAGGCTAAATATCATATACCCAATCATAAATAAGCCCTAAATCAATCATCCATTAAGTACCCATACTAGGATTGGGTCACAACCCTAGCTAAGGGTTTAACTACTCATGGAAAATAAAGAAATTAAAGAAGAAACTAAGATAAAATGCATAATAATTGATTAAATAAAGAAAATCTAATGTTTAAATGCTAAACTAATACAAAGTTACCCAATACAGCAAATAAAAATGGCTTTAAGTGTTCAGGTTCACCAAACTTAACCTAAAAATGACAAAAAGATCTATTTATACCCAGTTGAAAATATCTGACAAAATTTCCCCTGCAAAGGTTGTATGGCCGCACAATTATGCGTGCGGTCCGCACTCTGAGATTGACAGGCCAAGTTGACTTTCTGCGGTCGTATAAAAGTGAGATGCGGCCGCACTTCCTCTAATTGTGAGGACCACACATTTCTGAGTGCGGCCGCACTCTTATTCTTGGACTGGATCTGGGCTTCATTATGCGGACCGCACATTTATGAGTGTGTCCGCATTTTGGCATCCTGCAGCCTCACAATAATACTACGGTACGCACATCTTTAAGCTCCCAAACTACAAGTCTCTGAATCTAGTCTTCGGTGGCCGCACAATAATTGTGCGGTCCGCACTCTGTGAATGAATTATATCAGTGCATCTTCAGAGTTTGTGGCCGCACACAGTATTGTGCGGTCCGCACTGTAGCCCTTTTTGCCTTATTTTGGTTCTTGTCCAATTTTACTCCTTTTTGAGTTGATTTTCACTTCTTTGGATCGTTTCCCAATATCCCTGCAAGAAAGCACATTTCATTAGTTCTCGGGAATACCTTTTAGTATTTTTGAGCTAAAATGTAAGTAAAAGAGAGCAAATAAGCGGTAAAAATCCTTACTTATCAATGATGTTTAGGGAATTGATGGAATGTTTGGTTGAGGTCCTGGGGGCTCGGGTGAGTGTTGGGAGGTTAACGGATCATTTTTGGACTTGGCATGTTGGCTGAAGACTGCTAGTGTGTTTTTTCGGTTTGCTTCTTCACATTCGCGAGTGGGCCCTCACGTTCGTGAAGGCGAATTTGAGGCAGGCAAGATTTGCCCTTCGTGTTAGCGAAGAGGGTTTGGGTTATGCATCGCGTTCGCATTTTGGTACTGCGTTCTCCAAGTGAAAATTAGTGGGCATGGGTTTTTGCCTTTGCATTCGCAAAGGGGCACTCGCGTTCGCGAAGAGCAATGTTGGGAAGCACAATTTTGTGCTTCGCGAACACGAGGGACCTGTCGCGTTCGCGAAGAAGAGAGGTCTGGACAGAAAGTTTAAGTTCTGAAAATGAGACTTCGTCCCATTTTCCATTTTTGACAGATTCGAGCTCGGGAAGAGGCGATATTTGGGAGATTTTCAAGGAAAACAATGAGGTAAGTGTTCTTAACTCATTATTGGTCAAATTACCCGAATCCATGATTGTTTTTAACATTTAATGGGTGAATTAAGTTGGAAAGATTAGAAACCCTCTTGGTTTAATTTGAAGATTTGAGGGTCGAGTGGATGTCTGATTTTGGTAAAAGTGGTATGGTTAGACTCGTGGTTGAAGGGAATTTTGTATTTTGTAACTTTTCTCGGGTTCTGATACGTGGGCCCCATGGGCGATTTTTGAGCTAAATTTCAAATTTTGTTGGAAAATTAGTATTTTCTTATGGAATTAATTCCAATAAATTTTATTGATTGAATCGAATTATTTGTGGCTAGATTCGAGGCATTTGTAGGCCAATTCACGAGGCAAAGACATTGCACAATAAAGAATTACACGGCTTGAGGTAAGTAACAGTTCGAAATTTGGTCCTGAGGGTATGAGTCCCCGGATTATGTGTTATATGATTGGTTTTCAGGTGACGCACATGCTAGGTGACGGGCGTGTGGTCGTGCACCGCAGGAAATGTAATTTGGTCAAAATTCCATGGAACTGTGCAGTTGAATAATATGTTGTTATCTATACATTCTCCATGTAGTAATGAAATTGAACCACAAATAATGTTTAGATTATGTGTTGGCACTGTAGGGACCCACAGAGGTCGTGTACCTGTTTAATTATCTTCTTAATTATTGTTTTGTACTCAGTCATAGTTTACTTATTTATTTTATCTCAGTCTCTATTGTCTATTATTAATGCATCATATTATTGTTGTTTGGGCTGATTTGCATGATCATTGAGAGCCCGAGAGATTGGAAAGATTTATGACTAAGTAAGGTCGAGGGCCTGATTGTGAGATATTATATTATAGCACGTGAGTTGTCCGTGCAGCACGTGAGTTATCCATGCGGATCCAGATATTGATACTATAGCACGTGAGTTGTCCGTGCATCACGTGAATTGTCCGTGCAGCACGTGAATTGTCCGTGCAACACGTGAGTTGTCCGTGAAGATCCATATATTATACTATAGCACGTGAGTTGGTCGTGCGAATTATAGAGCTTGGGTTGTAGGAGCCCCTTCGGAGTCTGTACACACCCCCAGTGAGCGAAGGTACCTACTCAGTGCGGGTGATGAGTGTTGAGTGAATGAAATAGCTGAGTGACTGTGGTCCTGAGAGGATGCATATGATTTCATTATTTTTGCACTTCAGCTGTCATATATCACTGTTTGGAAATTTCTGAGAGATATTATCTTATGTTTTAGTTGAACTTGACATGAAATTACTGTTTTGGGCTTAAATGGTGAACTTGTAAGCATGCCTACATTATGATATTGGAAATTACTGTAATTGGACTTAACTATGAAGCTCGTCACTACTTTTAGTTCCTTATTTATTATTGTTACTTCCTGAGTTAGTTGTACTCGTACTACACCCTGCACCTCGTGTGCAGATCCAGGTACCTTCGGACACGGCGGTTGCTAGTTTTTCGTAGTTTTATATGTTAGAGATTTTTGAGGTTGCTGCTTGGCGTCCGCAGACCTTGACTTTCTTTCCTTTCAGTTTCTGTACTGTTCTATATTTTTAGATAGTATTTTTAGCAGTCAGACTTTGTTATCATTTAGATGCTCATGTACTCTGTGACACCGGGTTTTGGGATTGTTTAAAATATATGGTATCAGGACAGGTGAGATTTTGGGTCGTGACTAGTTGGTATCAGAGCCTAGGTTACATAGGTCTCACGAATCATGAGCAAGTGTAGTAGAGTCTAGCGGATCGGTACGGAGACGTCTATACTTATCTTCGAGAGGCTACCAAACCCTTAGGAAAATTTCATTTTTCTTGTATTTTATCGTGCAAACTTGTTGATTCCGGAAACTAAATTTCTATTATTTTATTCTCTCATATATGGTGAGGAGACATACTACCAGATTGGACGGTCAGCTACCAGTGCCACCAGTTAGGGCCGCCACTTCTCAGGCTAGGGGAGGTACTCATACCCTTGTTACTCGTACTCTAGATCAGGTAGTACAGGGACTTCAGATACCGGGGACACTACCAGCCCATCCAGTTGCAGTCGCTCAGGCCCCGGTAGTCCCTGTTATGGCAGATGATGAGCAGAGAAGACTTGAGATATTTGAGAGGCTTCGACCTCCATCATTTAGGGGTGCTGAGTCAGAGGATGCTTAGGGTAATCTAGATAAGTGCCAGCGGATGCTTCGGACAGCGGGTATTCTTGAGACCAGTGGGGTCTCGTTCACTACTTTTCAGATGGTAGGAGGCTTATGAGAGGCGCAGGCCGGTCGGTGCAGTACCACTTACATGGCAGGAGTTCTCTATTCTCTTTTTGGAGAAGTTCGTGTCGCAATCTCGTAGGGAGGAGCTGCGCAGACAATTTGAACAGCTTCGGCGGGATGGCATGTGTATGACCAAGAACGAGATGAGGTTTTCTGAATTGGCTCGTCACGCAGTTTGGTTGGTTCCTACTAATAGGGAGAGGATTAGGAGGTTCATTGATGGACTCACGTATCAGCTACGATTGCTTATGACTAGAGATAGGGTATCTGGTGCCCCTTTTGATTAGGTGGTTGACATTGCTCGACAGATAGAGGTGGTCCATAGCCAGGAGTGTGGTGACAGGGAGACTAAGAGGCCTCGAGGTTCGGGCAGTTTTGGTAAGATACCTTCTGGGGGACAATCCTACCACAACAGGGGTCACCGTTATAGGCCCGCTCAGATTACCCGTCCAGCTCATCGTGGTGCATCAGCTAGCCACGGTTCTTACAGTGCTCACTCAGTCCAGTCTTCATTCAGTGCACTTCCAGCGCAGAGTTCTCATCATGCCTCGTCCGCTCAGGCTTCTACAGGTAATTCCTCGGGTTATCAGGAGCAGTAATTCCGTTAGAGGAGGGGTTGTTTTGAGTGCGAAGAATTTGGTCATTACAAGAGTGATTGTCCTAGGCTATTGAGTGGGGATCCACAGCAGAGTTCTCGGCCAGTAGTACCAGCACTACCAGTTATGCCACCTACCCAACCAGCTCGTGGTGGGGCTCAGTCAGCTAGGGGTCGCCCAAGAGGGGAAGGCCGATCAGATGGTGGTCAGGCCCGATTCTATGGTTTTCCTGCCAGGCCAGATGTTGTTGCTTCAGATGCAATGATCACATGTATTGACATAGTGTGCCACAGGGAAGCTTCTATATTATTTGACCTTGGTTCTACTTATTCGTATGTATCATTATACTTTACTCATTATCTGGATATGCCTCGTGAGTCTTTAGTTTCACCTGTTCATGTATCTACGCCGGTGCGTGATATTATTATTGTGGACCGTGCATATCGGTCTTGTGTGGTAACTATTGGGGTCTGGAGACTAGAGTTGATCTCTTACTGCTCTGTATGGTTGATTTTGATGTAATTCTGGGTATCAATTGGTTGTCTCCATGTCATGCTATTCTGGACTGTCACGCAAAAACCGTGATGTTAGCAATGCCGGGGTTGCGGAAGGTCGAATGGACAGGTTCTCTATATCATGTTCCCAGTAGGGTAATTTCTTATTTGAAGGCCCAACATATGGTTGGGAAGGGGTGTTTGTCATATTTGGCTTTTGTGAGAGATGCCAATTTAGATACTCCTACTTTTGATTCAGTACCAGTCGGACAAGACTTTCCGGATGTATTTCCTGCAGACCTATCGGGTATGCCGCCCGACAGGGATATTGATTTCGGTATTGACTTGGTGCATGGCACTCAGCCAATTTCTATTCTTCCGTATCGTATGACACCGGATGAATTGAAAGAATTGAAAGAGCAACTTCAGGAACTCCTTAAAAAGGGGTTTATTAGGCCTAGTGTGCCACCTAAGGGTGCACTGATTTTGTTTGTGAAAAAGAAAGATTGTACTATGCGGATATGTATTGATTAGTGGCATTTGAACAAAGTTACAATCAAGAATAAGTATCCTTTGCCACGTATTGATGATTTATTTGACCAACTTCACGGAAAGAGGGTATTCTCCAAAATTGATTTGAGATCAGGGTATCACCAGTTGAAAATTTGGGATTCGGATATTATAAAGATGCCATTCAGGACCCGTTATGGTCATTATGAATTTCTCGTGATGTCTTTTGGGCTGACCAATGCCCCTGCAGCATTTATGCACTTGATGAATAGTGTATTCCAACCATATCTTGACTCATTTATCGTGGTATATATTGATGACATCCTGATGTACCCCCGTAGCCAGGAGGAGCATGTATAGCACTTGGGTATTGTATTGCAGAGGCTGAGAGAGGAGAAACTATATGCCAAATTCTCTAAGTGTGCATTCTGGCTTATTTCAGTGTCATTCTTGGGACACATATTGTCCAGTGAAGGGATTAACGTGGATCCGAAGAAAATAGAGGCAGTTTAGAGTTAGCCCAGGCCATCTTCAATTATTGAGATTCAGAGTTTTCTCTACTTGGCTGGTTATTATCATTGCTTCATGGAGGGTTTCTCATCTATTGCATTGCCTATTACTAAATTGATCCAGAAAGGTGCTCCATTCAGGTGGTCGGATGAATGTGAAGAGAACTTTCAGAAGCTCAAGATGGCTTTGACTACAGCTCCAACATTGGTGTTGCCTACAGGTTCAGGGTCTTATATTGTGTATTGTGACGCGTCGTTTATTGGTCTCGCAGTGCTTGTGCAATAAAGTAGGGTGATTGCATATGCGTCCAGATAGTTAATGGTACATGACAAGAATCATACATTCCATGACCTTGAGTTAGCAGCTATTGTTCATGCCTTGAAGATTTGGAGGCATTATTTGTACGGTGTCCATTGTAAGGTTTATGCTGATCATCGGACTCTACAACATTTGCTTAAACAGAAGGATCTTAATTTGAGGCAGCGAAGGTGGTTGGAGTTGCTTAAGGATTATGATATCACAATTCTCTATTATCGCGGAAAGGCCAATGTGGTGGCTGATGCCTTGAGTCATAAGGCAAACAGTTTGGGCATCTTAGCACACTTACCGGTAGCATAGAGGCCTATAGCTTTGGATGTTCAGGCCTTGGCCAACCAGTTTGTTAGATTGGATTTTTCTGAGCCGAATTAAATTTTGGCTTGTGTGGTTTCTCGGTCTTCTTTATATGATCGCATCAGAGAGCACCAGTATGATGATCCCCATCTGCTTGTCCCTAAGGACACGGTCCAACACGATGATGCCAAGGAAGTCACTATTAGAGATGACGGTGTATTACGGATGCAGGGTAGGCTATGTGTTCCTAATGTAGATGGGTTGCGTGAGTTAATTCTCCAGGAAGCACACAATTCGCGGTACTCCATTCATCCAGGTACCGCGAAGATGTATCAGGATTTGAGGCAGCACTATTGGTGGAGGCGAATGAACAAAGATATAGTTGGGTTTGTAGCTGGGTGTTTAAATTGTCAACAGTTGAAGTATGAACATCAGAGACCGGGCGGATTACTTCAGAGACTTGAAATTCCGGAGTGGAAATAGGAGCGTATTACCATGGACTTTATAGTTGGGCTCCCAAAGGCTTTGAGAAAGTTTGATGTTCTTTGGGTGATTGTGGATCGGTTGACCAAATCTGTGCATTTTATTCCAGTTAGTACTAATTATTCTTCGGAACGGCTAGCTGAGATTTATATCCGTGAGATTGTTCGCCTACACGGTGTGCCAGTGTCCATTATTTCAGATTGGGGCACGCATTTTACATCACAGTTTTGGAGAGCAGTGCAGCGAAAATTAGGTACACAGGTTCAGCTAAATACAATATTTCACCCTCAGACGGACGGACAGTCTGAGCGCACTATTCAGATATTGGAGGATATGTTACGCGCTTGTGTCATTGATTTTTAGGGTTCTTGGGATCAATTTCTGCCACTAGCAGAGTTTGCTTACAATAACAGCTACCAATCGAGTATTCAGATGGCTCTAATATGAGGCTTTATATGGGAGACGATGTCGGTCTCCGGTGGGTTCGTTTGAGCCGGGTGAGGCTAGGCTATTGGGTATTGATTTGGTTCAGGATGATTTAGAGAAGGTTAAATTTATTCAGGAGCGGCTTCGCATGACGCAGTCTAGACAAAATAGTTATGCCGACCGGAAGATCCGTGATGTTGTTTACATGATTGGGGAAAAGGTTCTGCTCAAGATTTCGCCCATGAAGGGTGTGTTGAGGTTCGGGAAGAAGGGCAGGCCCTTGGCGTCACTCAATCATCAATCTCTCCAGTCTCTCGGGCTCACAATATCCTAAAACTCAGCCCAAAATGATCAATAAATAGCAATAAAGACTGAGATTTGATATGCCAATGAATGAGTATGACTGAATATGTAACTGCAATTTAAGCAAATAACTCAACAACAGACATGACCTCGGTTGGTCCCAATAGAATAAACATGTAGCCTAAACATGGTTTCTAACATGGATCACGGATCAATTACTCTAGCACATAGAGATTTCATGGGTAAAAACAAGATTAGGTAACTATCCAGTACCACAGGAACAACCGAGTCATAATTCACATGGTGCACACCCACACGCCCGTCACCTAGCATGTGCGTCACCTCAACACCAACACATAACACATGTATTCAGGAGTTCATACACGCAGCACCAAGTTTAGAAGTGTTACTTATCTCGAACAAGCCAAATCCAATACCGAGCAAGCCAACGATACTCCAAAAATGTCATCCCGCATGTACCGACCTTCGAACGGCTCGAAACTAGCCAAAAGCAACTCAAATACATCAAATAATGCCTAAGGAAACAAACCCAATTGATAAAGGTCGAATCTTTAATTAAAATTATGAAGTCAACCAAAAGGTTAAACTTGGGAACGTACCTCAGAACATGACGAAACTCACAAAATCCGATAACTCATTCAATTATGAGTCCAACCATACTAGTTTCACTCGAATCCGACTTCGAATCGATGTTCAAAACTCAAAAATTCACTTTATGAAATTTTAGACAAAACAAATCCCAAATTTCACTTTGAAATCATCAATCAAATGTAAAAAATGAAGATGGATTCATAAAATATAACCAAAATCGAGTATAAAACACTTACCCCAATTCATGTGGTGAAAATCGCCCAAATTCGAGCTCTCCAACTCAAAATATGACCAAATGAACAAACCCTCTATATTATGTTTCTACCCAGTTGTTATTTCTCGTTTCTCATGCCAAAAAATCCCAAAACTCGCTTTCGATCCCTTCAATGGATTCCTTGTGAAATTCCAGTCAAGTTAGGCTTTTAAATCACTCAATTTGACCTTATAATGAAGGAGATATGTTGGCTTCAATATTTGGAAATAATGCAGATTTTTAAATACGAATTCAGTGGCAATTTATGCTTGAAGAAACGACGTCGAAACATAAACAACGAGCGCAACACAACCCAAACCTATCTGAAAATCACTCGAGCCCACCGGGACCCCATCCTCACATACCAACAAGTCACATAACATAACATGGACTTACTCGAGGCCTCAAATCATGCATAACAATATCAAAATCACGAATCGCACCCCAAATCAAACTTAATGAACTTTGAATCTTTCAACTTCCAAGTCGAACCTTATCAAATCAACTCGGAATGAACTCAAATTTTGCACACAAGTTCCAAATGACATAACAAACATATTCAAATTTCCGGAACCATAATCCGAATCTGATATCGTCAAAGTCAACTCCCAGTCAAACTTATAAACAGTCCAAACCTTCAAATTTCTAACTTTCGCCAAATAGTGATGATACCTTCTAGAAATATCCAAATGTAACTCCGGGCATACGCCCATGTCCAAAATTACCATTCGCACCTAACAGAATCATCAAAACTCCAATCAGAGGTGAAGTACTAAAATGTCGAACTTGGTCAACTCTTCCAACTTAAAGCTTCCTAGTTGAGAATCATTCTTCCAAATCAATTCCGAATAACCTGAAAATGAAAACTGACGATTCACACAAGTCATAATATATCATACGATGTTTCTCAAGACTTCAAATAGCTGAACGAAATGCAAATTCTCAAAACGACCGGCTGGGTCATTACAGTTTTGAAAATCCTTTTTCCGAAATAGCACCCCGCATTTCAGCCCACCTTATCACACCACAGGTCTTCCAGTAGTTCCCCTACTAGCCACGCGTATCAAGACCACCTTATCTCACCGCATGTGTTTCAACACCCAGACCTTATACAGCTGCATGCGTATCAATAGTATCAACGACACGGCAGAAACCTCGTTCAAATAGCAAGAACAACACGGCAGAAACCTCGTGCAAATAGTAAGAACAACACGGCAGAAACCTCGTGCAAACAACCAAACAATCCTCTTAAGAATAACACAAATGCCAAAACGGCTCAAACAAAATTTTTCAATCAACACAAGATTAGACAAGTCACTTACCTCAAACCACGCAAAATCAATCAACTAGAAGGTATTTCCCTCGATTTTTCAACTCCAAACGGCTCCAATCTAGCCAAAACAATTTCATACTATAAATATAACTATAGAAAACTAATTTAAATTATGAAATCATGATCTTAGCAAAGAGTTGAAAAATTATCCCAAAAAGTCGACCTGGGCCCGCATCTCAAAAGCCAACCAAAATTTTAAAATTCGAACACCCATTCGATAACTAATCTAACCATACAAGAATTATCTAAATCCGACGTTATTTTGCCTTTCAAAACCCAAAAACCTATTCTAAGAACTTTTACACTTTTTCCCCAATTTCAAAATCCAAAACACTAATTAAATGATGAAATTATTAACAGATTTGTGGGAGTTAATCAAAAATGAGTTAGAATTTCTTACCCAAGGTCCTCTCTGAAAATCCCTTAAAATTCCGACTCAAACTGAGCTCTCAAAGTTCCAAAATAAATTATGAAATCAAACCCTCTAAAATCCCCTTTCCTACCTAGTTAAACCGCATCTGCGAAAACCTATCGTAGGTGCGGTCCAAGCTTAAGTCCAGGGGTTCTGCTTCTGTGGATAAGATCCCGCATGTGCGAGCCTGTTTTTGCGGAGAAACGACCGCATCTGCGGTCAAACCCAAGGCTGTCTCCCCAAGTCCCGCTTCTGTGAAGGAAGCCTCCGCATCCGCTAGTCCACTTCTGCGAACAAATGATTGCAACTCTGATCCCAGCTGGGCTAGATAAAATTCGTTTCTATGACTAGTGACACCAGAACCAGCCCAACAAATTAACAAAGGGGCGGTTATGCAGGTGCGGTCGCGTAGGTGCGCAAAATATTCTGCACCTGCGAGGTCGCAAATGCGAAGCGTGGGCCGCCGATGTGGAAATGGTCAAGGTGTCTGGGGGCACAGAAGCGAACTTGGTCCGTAGGTGCGTGCGCGCATGAGCGGAGAAAAATCTGCAGAAGCAGACCCGTAGAAGCGGACTTCGTTCACGGAAGCGAAAGAAGGCACCTGCGATAGATTTTTCCGCAGGTGCGGCGTCACAGGTGCGACCCAAGGTCCGCAGAAGCGGAGTCGCTGGAGGTAGTGACGGCTTTTAATGTCGGGACTTAGGCTATTTTGGTTCATTTATTTCACTTCTTGGACGATTTAAGAGCTCTTTGAAGAGGAGTTTTCACCTAGCACTTTGAGGTAAGTAATTTCTATACAAGATGAGTTTAATACAAGTATTTTGGGTAGATTCTTAACACATAAACTGTAAAAATTATGGGTTTAGTTGAAAAACCTAGGTTTCGATAAAAATGAGATTTAACCACGAAAATGATTATGGAATTGGTAGAAGTTATATATTTGAGTTCGCGAGGTTATGCGTAGCATTTATCTTCGAAACTTCAGGAATCCGGGTACGTGGGCCTAGGGTAAATTTTAGGAATCTTCCAATTTGGGTTGGGTGATCACTCTAATAGCTAAATTATAAATTTATGAGTGTATATTGATTTATTAATATAATATTTGGTTAGATTTGGATTGTTCGACACCAAGTTGAGGCCTTAGAGTGAATTTGTGGGCCGGAAAGTAAGCTTCGAGACGAGGTAAGTCTCTTGCCTAACCTTTTAAGAGGGAATTTACCCCATAGGTGTTTTAAATTACTATTTTCTTCTATTTGTGGGGGGCTACGCACGTATGAGGTGATGAGAGTCCGTGCGTAGCTACTAATCATGCTAAGTCCGAGAGTTTTAGGAGCCAAATCATGAAATACTTGTATTGTTTGCACTCTACTTGTTAATTTACATGCCTAAACTATATTGAAACTTGATAAGGATTCGTAAAGACCGAACTTCACATACTTTGAGTTTTGGGCGGATTACTTGACCGATAATGAAAATAGTGCTTCCTTGTGGACTAGTCTTGTGGTTGCTCTTAAATCGGTTATTCATAGTGTATTCTCTCTTTTTGTGGAACAGACCGAATTCCCCGACAGTACAATAGATGCATCTATGATTCATGTCGCTCGACCCTCGGCAGTGTACATATTATTCTGGAATGGACCGTACGACCTCGGCATAAATCGTGCATGATAATGTCTGTAGCGCGAAAACACTTGATATTATTTTATGACTTGAGAGGTTATCATTTATTAACGGTCTGAAATTGTTGAAGTTATCATGTGTAAATTAGAGATTTTAAATTTACTATCAGTTAAAGAATCATTTACTCATTGCTGGTTAATATGCTATTATTATTATTCGTGTATTCCGTGCCTATTTAGGATTTTTATATTTTTATTATTGGCCTATAGTAAGTATCAATGTCGACCTCTCGTCACTACTTCTTCACGGTTAGATTGGATACTTACTGGGTACATGTTGTTTATGTACTCACACTACACTTCAGCACTAAACGTGCAGGATCTGAGGCAGGTGCATCTAGAAGCCAGTCAGGCGTGCAGCCCCGTTACCCTAAGGCATAGTGGTGAGCTACTCTCTAAGGCCGTTCTGTAGCACCCGCAGTCTCTCTTTTTAATTTTCTTTTTGTCTACCCTATTTTAGACAGTATCATAGTATTTTGTATATTCTACTAGTTGCCCATACACTTGTGACACCAGGTCATGGAACATGCTAGTAGACACTTGATGGCTTTTGAGTATTTATTTCTCCGCACTTGCTCTTTTATTAGTTCACGCTTTACTTTATTAAATTTCCCACTTCTGAGTTACTTAACAAATAAAAATCAACTATTTGAAATTATTAAAAAAAAATACATGGCCAGTTCACCGTTGGCTTGCCTAGCAGCGATGTTGGGTGCCATCACGGCCTATAAGGGAAATTAGGTCGTGACAACATGGAATTAGGACACTAGGTTCATGTAGGTCTCACAAGTTCTGAGCAGGCCTAATAGAGTCTTACGGATCGGTGCGGAGACGTCCGTATTTATCTTCGAGAGGCTATAGGGTGTTACGAAACTACTCTTTCTTCATCTCCTATCGTGCAGATGATGTTATGCTAAGTATATGTGTCTTATTCTCTCACAGATGGTGAGAATGGGTGCAGAAGATGTACCCGATAGTGGAGGAGCTACTCCCCCTGTTGCTAGAGGCCGATGGAGGGCTCCAGCTCATGGTAGAGTACGAGAGCATCCTAGAGTTTCTCCAGATGTGCCATCGGTGGCTCCAGTGAAGGATCCTATTATTGAGGAGCAGGGCGAGGTGCCTGCAGTAGAGCCAGCCCCAGTGGATTTCATGTCCGCAATAGGATTCCAGGAGGTCATGGGCCGTATGCTACTGTTCATGGATTCTATGACTCTGACTAGTTTATTTCCAGCAGACCCAGTGATTAGTTGGGATTTTGACAACTTATTTGCACGTTTTTACTTAGTTTTAGCTAAAAATTACTTATAAGGCATTCCTAGAAACTGATAAAATGTGCTTACTTGCAGGAGCATTGGAAAAAGAGCCAAAACGATGAAATTCAACTCAAGAAAGAGTATTTTTGGACAAGTACTAAAACCAAGCAAAAAGAGTAAAGTGCGGACCCCACAATATTAAGTGCAGCCGCAAACTATGAAGGACCTCTACATAATTCCTTTGCAAAGTGCGGCCGCAGAAGATGAGGTTTAGAGAGATGGAGTTCTGAGTCCATGAAGAAGTGCGGACCGCACTATTATTGTGCGGCCGCAGAATTCAAGAGTGCGGCTGCACTGAGAAATGTGCAGTACGCAGAAGTCCCTCCTATCAAGCTCAAATTCAAGAGTGCGGTCGCACTTAGAAATGTGTGTTCCGTAGAATCTGAAAACGTGTGGCCGCAACCCAGAATTGTGCATCCACAAAAGTCCATCCTGTCAAGCCTAGCTTCAAAGTGCGGATCGCACACAGAATTGTGCGGCTGCATAACCTCCACATGGGCAATTTTGTCCGATAATTTCAATGTGTATAAATAGTTCTTTTTGTCAAATTTAGGTTGAGTTTGAACACCAGAAAGTAGATATCCGTTTTTCCTTTACTGCTTTGGGAAATTTTGTATTGGTTTATCATTTCAACATTGGATTTTCATACCTTTATCATCTATTATGAGTTTAGTCTTATTTTCGTCCTTAGTTTCTTCATTTTTGCCTATGAGCAGCTAAATCTCTAACTAGGGTTATGACCTAACCCTAGTGTGGGTACCTAATGTGTATTTGATATAGGGCTTGTTTAAGGTTGGGTGTATGATATTTATCCTAGTTCTTGCTTGAATTTAGGAATTAATGGTTGCAAACATTGATTCATACCTAATTGACTTAGTCTATACTTGACAAAGAGAGACTAAGTCTAGGAAAACTTGGCTAACAAGAAATTGGGGTAAACTCAAGAAATTGATAGCCCCAATTAAAGGGTTGAATCTAGAGATAGTAAGACCCGACGTGAGCATATATCAACAGTCTTGTGAATTACCCATTTGGACTTGAAAAAGCCAAATTGGGCAAAACCACTCTAACTACCGAGAGGTATCGAGTGGGTAATCGCGTGTTGATTGCTATATTACACCCCGACCAATGAAACATACCCTAAAGCCCACAATCCTTTAGGTAACCCCCTAGGTGGAAGTCACAGCCCTAGATCTTTTATAAACTTGAAAAAACAATAACACCAAGAATATCGTTCAATAGCTTTACATTTACAAATAATAGTATAAATTTTAGAAGTAGAAAGAAACAACCAAGTATGTGGAAGTGCATTTTAGGCACGTCATACACCTAGTCTAAGTATATACCTAATACAATATAAGCTCTATGAGGAATCGACCCCGTCTCAAAGTTGGGTAATTATAATTGCATCGACCGCTTCACAATCCCAATCAGTGGTGTGAATTTGGGGGACATCAATTTTTGGCGCCGTTGCCGGGGAGCTAAAAAATGGATTTAGCTATATATTTGGTTACGTGTGTGACTTGTCTTCTTTTACTTCCAAGTTACTAACCTTTTTGTGAATTGATTGTTACAAAAATGGCTCTCAACAATGATCCTCTCGGAAACTTACCTTTGGGGGAGGAAGTGGACGATGACCAAGGTGATGAGGTTCCTCTTGAACCTCAAGCAAATAGGCGAGGCCGACTGCCTCATGACAATATTCATGTCCCTCCCCCACCTCCAACAAGAATGGCTCCATACCGGGTGTTTCCAAATGAAGGATACGCAAGTGCCATAGTCCCTCCCCGCATTAGGGCGGGCAACTTCCAAATCACTCATGAATCAATTAGGCAAAGCTCAACTTCAACAAGTTTAAGGTCCTAAGCAAGTAAATGAAATGGAAGGTGTCAACATGATTGTGAACAAGCGAAGTCAAAAGGGTCAACAAGTGCAAAGCTGTGTGGAACAATTTGTGCAAGATGATAGTGGGTGTTTGACAAAGACGAATCATACAATGAGCAAGAGGAAGAAGTGAAATATGTGAACAACTACCAAGGGCAAAGAAACAACTCTCAAGGCCCAAATTTACAACAATGGCGATCTCAAGAAAATCAAGGAAATTGGAACAATCAAAACTACCAAGGCAATTGGAGTGGTGGTAACAATACTCAAGGCAATTGGAATAATCAAGGCAACCAAGGCAATTGGGGTGGCAAACATCAAGGATATTGGGGAGGCAACAACTAAGGGGGTTGGAACAATAACCAATGGAATCGGGGGTCGGGCTTTCAAAGGCCTCGATGTATCAACAACCAAGCAACCTGCATCTTTATCTGTCTCATGGTTCTAGCTCTTCTAATAATGAGAAGGGACGGATTGAAAATATGTTCAAACAAATGATGGAGAAAAATGCCGACTCTGATGCTCAACTAGCCTCTCACAATACTTCAATCCGCAATTTGGAGGTTCAATTAGGGAAAATCTCGCAAGCTTTAAACACTCGTCCTAAGGAGACAATACATAGTGACACGGTGGTGAACCCAAAGGGTGGGAACAACACAGGACATGCCATGGCCGTAACCACAAGGAGTGGAAAAGGTAGGGAGGCAACAATCTAAAACCAAAGAAGATTTGTGTATGATGATGTAGTGAATTAAGAAGATGAAATTCCAAGCAATGTGGTTCAAGCTAATGAAGAAGTAGGAATTGATATTGATGAAAATGTGGAGGAAACGCAAGAAGAAGTGAACCCAGCTAGGGAACACGTGATTGACATACCGGAACCGGTAGTGCCAAAGGCCAAGGAACCAATGCCAAGGCCTCCTCCTCCATACCTCAAGGGTTCACCAAGCAAAATATCAAGAACCAATTCAAGAAGTGTATTGACATGATGAAGAGCTTATCCATTAATGTGCCATTGGTTTAGGCATTGGAACAAATGCCCGGCTATGCAAAGTTCAAGAAGGATTTGGTGAGAAAGAAAAGATCAATGAATTATGAGACTATCAAGATGACACATCAAGTGAGTTCTATTGTGCACTCAATGTCTCCGAAATTGGAAGATCCCGGCGCTTTCACAATCCCTTGCACTATTGGGAGCGCCGACTTTGCCAAAACTCTATGTGATATAGGGGCGAGTATCAACTTGATGCCCTACTCGGTGTTCAAAAATTTGGGAATTGTCCAACCAATACCCACATTCGTGAGGTTACAAATGGCGGATTGTACTATGAAGAGACCATTGAGTATTATTGATGATGTGTTGGTTCGTGTTGATAAGTTCATCCTCCCGGCGGACATTGTGATTCTTGATTGCGAAGTGGACTATGAGGTGCCTATTATCTTGGGTAGACCTTTCCTTGCTATGGGGAAGGCTCTTATTGATGTGGAAGCCGGTGAGATCACCTTCCGGGTGGGTGATGACAAGGTGGTTTTCCATGTATGCAAATCTATGAGGCAACTGAATAGCAATGATGTTTGTTCATTTATGGACTTAGTGGCCGAGGTGATTGTTGATGATGCTAGTGCCATGTTGAATGTTGATGATACTTTGGAGGGCATATTGCTTAATCAGGATGATGATGAGAAGGAAGGCTATGTGTAATGTGTAAATGCATTGCAAGGAATGGGGTCGTACACTTATGAACCTCGAAAATTGTCCTTAGATCTTGAGAACCGGAAGACTCCTCCAAAAAAGCCCCCAATCGAGGAGCCTCCCACTTTGGAGTTAAAGCCATTGCCTCCACATCTCAGGTATGAATTCCTTGGGCCATGTTCTACTTTACCGGTTATTCTTTCCTCTTGTTTGACTAACATGTAGGTACACTCTACTTTGGCGGTGCTACAAAAGAGGAAGAAAGCTATATGCTGGACATTGGCGGACATTTGGGGTATAAGACCCGCCTTTTGCATGCACAAGATTACTTTGGAGGAGGATGCCAAACCCTGTGTTGAACATCAAAGAAGATTAAATGAAGCAATTCAAGAGGTTTAGAAGAAGGAGATCATAAAATGGTTGGGTGTCGGGGTTGTTTACCCCATTTTCGATAGCTCGTGGACCTCTCTGGTGCAATGTGTCCCAAAGAAAGGGGGCATGACTGTGGTCACAAATGACAAGAATGAGTTGATCCCCACAAGAACAGTGATCGGGTGGAGAGTGTGTATGGACTATCGGCAGCTCAACAAAGTCACTCGGAAAGATCATTCCCACTCCCATTCCTTGATCAAATGCTTGATAGGTTGGCCGGTCGAGCTTTCTATTATTTCCTTGATGGATATTTCGTCTACAATCAAATTCTTATTGCTCCGGAGGACCAAGAGAAGAATACTTTTACTTGTCCCTATGGTACTTTCGCATTCTCGTGAATGCCATTTGGGTTATGCAATACACCGACGACTTTTCAACGGTGTATGGTGGCCATAGTCACTGACGTGATGGATGATTTTCTTGAGGTCTTCATGGATGACTTTTCCATAGTCGGAAATGCTTTTGATGAATTCTGGACCAACTTGGACAAGGTCTTGGCAAGATGTGAGGAGACAAACTTGGTTTTGAATTGGGAGAAATGTCACTTCATGGTCGAGGAAGGCATTGTCCTTGGCCATAAAATTTCAAAGCATGGTATTGAGGTTGACAAGGCCAAAATAGAGGTGATCTCTAAAATCCCACCCCCTACATCCGTGAAGGGAATGAGGAGCTTCTTGGGTCATGCGTTGTTCTATCGCTGATTCATCAAGGATTTTTCTAAAGTGGTGAACCCCTTGTGTAAACCGTTGGAGAAGGATGCCAAGTTCCAATTCAATGAGGACTGTATGAAGGCATTCGAATTGCTCAAGTTCAAATTGACTACTACTCCTATTATCACCGCACCAGATTGGAGCTTGTCTTCCGAGCTCATTTGTGATGCAAGTGATGTGGCGATTGGAGCAATTTTTGGGCAACGTATCAAAAAACTCTTCCATCCGGTCTACTATGCTAGCAAGACCATGAATGATGCCCAAGTCAACTACACAGTGATCGAAAAAGAGCTACTTGCTATTGTCTTTGCGATGGAGAAGTCTCGCTCGTACTTGATGGGTACAAAGGTGATTGTCCACGCCGATCATGCGGCGCTTCGGTACTTAATGAGCAAAGAGGATTCAAAGGCAAGCTTAATGTGGTGGGTGCTTCTATTGCAAGAGTTTGATTTAGAGATTCAAGACTGCAAGGGTAGTGAAAACCAAGTGGCGGACCACTTATCTCGTTTGGAGAAGGAGGGGAGGACACATGACGGCCTTGAGATAAATGATTCCTTCCCTGACGAGAAACTTCTAGCCATTTCAATGACCAGGATTCCATGGTTCGCCGACTTAGCAAATTATCTTGTGAGTGGTATTGTACCGAATGAGTTCTCTTCAAACCAAATGAAGAAGCTCAAACGGGATTGCCTTGACTATTATTAGGAAGAGCCGTATCTCTTCCAGAGTTGTACCGATGGTTTGACTCGACGATGTGTAGCAGAGGAAGAACAAGTGGAAATTCTTGAGGCTTTCCACTATTCATCATATGGTGGTCACCATGGTGGAGCTAGAACGACAACAAAAGTGTTGAGTTGTGGATTCTATTGACCTGATCTTTACAAGTACGCTAGCGATCTCGTCAGCGTTGTGATGAATGTCGAAGGTCCAGTGGATTTCTAAGAAAAATGAGATGCCCCTCACCACCATCTTGGAGATTGACATTTTTGATGTGTGGGGCATTGATTTCATGGGTCCGTTCATGAGGTCTTGTGGGAACAATTACATTTTGGTAGCGGTGGATAGGGGTGTACAAATCAAACCGACAAATCGCACCAACCCGATAATCCTAGTCAAACCGAGAAACAAAACCCGACTATGGTTTGGTTTGATTGGTTTGGTGTTAGGAAAAAAACCTGACGATATTTGGTTTTGTTTGATTTTAACTAAAAAAAGTCAAACTGAAACCAAACCAACCAGACATTATATGTATACAAGTTTTAAATATATTTAATACATGAAAATATTTATTGTAGTGTAGTTTATTAATATTTCTTAAGCCTTTTCATAATTTTATCTTATAACATATTATTTCAAGCTTTCACTTATAATTTTTGGATGCTCCAATAAGTTTTATAGTCCATAAATGTTAATAACTCAAATAAATCCTAAACCAAAATCAAATCAATATTAATGATAATAAAACACATTCAATTCAATTGTAATATGAATGAAAATAGTGTTGGATATCTATTTTTTAGTTTTTCCATGGTTTAGATAAAATGCACAACTTATTTTTCTTTTAGTGTTTGGTCATGTAAATAATAGTACTTATTAGTTGTATTTATTTTAGCAACTTATTAGTAATTTTAAATTATGTTTGTTTTCATTATGTCTTATTAATAATATTTATTTTATGCGATATTCTCATCTTTATTGTTGAATATTTTAGTACAACGCCATGAATCATCTCATATTTATGTTATTTTATTAAAAAATACCTTATATAGTTCTGCCTTACTAGGATTAAAGAAATATTTTCAGCACAAATTCTATATTTTGTGGTATGAAGACTTTATGAAAACAAAAATGAAACAACCCGAAAACCCGAAAAATCCGATAAAAATCGAGATTTAAAAACCCGATTTTTATTGGTTTAGTTTGGTCTTTATATTTAATAACCCGATATAATTGGTTTGGTTTGGTAATTAAAAAATCCGAACCAACCCGACCTATGTACACCCCTAGCTGTGGATTTGTGTCAAAGTGGGTTGAAGTCGTGGCTTTACCCAACAATGAAGCTCGAAGTGTGGTGGCATTTTTGAAAAAGAATATCTTCACAAGATTCGGTACTCCAAGGGCCATTATTAGTGATGGGGGATCACATTTTTGCAACAAAGCTTTTCATACCTTACTCGTCAAGTATGGTGTCACTCACAAAGTCTCGACCCCTTATTTTCCTCAAGCAAGTGGAAGTCTCCAACCGGGAGATTAAGAGTATTTTGTCAAAGACAGTGAATGTCAACCGGACAGATTCGTCAAAGAAACTTGATGATGCTCTTTGGGCTTATAGTACGGCTTACAAAACACTGATTGGTATGTCTCCATACCGGTTAGTTTTCAGGAAATCTTGTCACCTTACGGTGGAACTTGAGCACAAGGCTATATGGGCATTGAAGAAGCTTAATCTTGAATGGGATGTCGCCGTCAATTTAAGGGTGGCATAATTGAATTATCTTGATGAATTCCGGTACCATGCTTATACAAGTTCCTCCTTATATAAGAACAAGATAAAGAACCTCCATGACAAGTACATCCGAAACAAGGAGTTCAAAGAAGGTGATCTTGTGTTTATTGTTCAATAGTCAGTTACAAATGTTCCCGGGAAAGTTGAAGTCTAAGTGGAGTGGTACGTTTGAAGTTGTGAATGTGACACCCTTTGGTGCATTAGACTTGAAGAACAAAAATGATGAAGTGTTTAGAGTCAATGGTCACCGGGTAAAGCATTATCTTGGAAAAGTTGATGATGGCCATGTCGTGGCGTTAATTCCTTTCAAGTAATTGAGGATAATCTGCGTCGTGACGCGATGTTAAATCAGGATCTTCTTGGGAGGCAACCCATGTTTCTTTTCATTTTTTATTTTCTTCTTTTTTTTAGATAAGTTTTGTATTGAGCTAACTAGTTTTGAAGTGAATTGCAAGAATAAGTGTGTGTTGCAGGTACTATGTACGAACAAATTGGCCAAATGTTGAAAAACATGCGGACCGCACATTTATTGTGCAGACCGCACAATTTGGTATGCCACAGCAAAGAAGAATTTGCGGCCTCACAACTAGAGACCAAAAAATCCAACTCTCTGAAGTTTTGAATTGCAGAGAAAAGGCTAATCTGCGTCTGCACACAAAATTGTACGGACCGCACAAATTGCTGCGGGCGAACTCACTTTTGTGAGGACCACAAAACTAAAGAAATGTTCAGGTAAAGAGTGTGGTCCACACTCAAAATTGTGCGGCCGCACTCAACTTCAATTTTGACCGACTTTGGTCAACCTATAAATAGGACCTCATTGCACTATTCACAACTTTACACACTCTGAACTTTTGAGACCTAAGCAAGCACAGTGCACACAAAGTACCTCACACTCCACATTCATTTCATCAGTGTAGATTCGTACCTGCATCCTTCATCACTGGTATGTTCAATTCATGTTTAGATTTTTCAATTTTATAGTTTTTGTTCTTAATTAGTATATTTATTTTTAGGCCTAAAATGTCATATGTTCTTCATGTGTGCTTGAAATTGTGTGGGTAATATCATGTGTTCTCATTGGGGTCTGGGTAGTTCATTCATCACATTTAATTTGCAAATACCATGTTTAAATTGTGCATAAATTGCAAAACCTAAGTCACTGCCATTTTATGTTTTAATTGCGCGGCCGCACACAAAATTGTGCGATCCGCAGATCTTGAGTTAGGGCAAACTGTGATACTTGAAAAGTGTGGACCGCACTCAATATGTGTGGTCCGCAGAAATATTGTGTGGTCCGCGAAAAAATGTGTGCGACTGCACTTTGGAACTTCAGAAAACCAGTAGTCTGAACCTGGTTTTGTGCGGCCGCACTCAAAATTATGTTGTCCGAGGAACCGCACTTTGGAACTTCAGAGAACCTATAGTTTGAACCTGGTTTTATGCGGCCGCACTCAAAATTTTGCGGTCCGCACTTCAGCATGTGCGACCGCACTTTGAATTGTGTGCGGAAGCGGTCCGCACAAGGCAGACTATGGCCACACTCAATATTGTGTGGTCCGCACTGTCTCTTTTCTACTCTGAATTCCTGCAGCTGTTAGCATGCTTCTGATCTTTAACTGACTTATGTGCTTTTTATTGCAGACAATGGTTCTATTATAAGGCCAAGGAAAGGGCACTCAACCTCTGAGAGTGCAATCAAAAGAAATACCCAAAAAGCTGATCACTGGGAAAGGTAGGGCCACAGAGCCCTCAGAATCAAGCTTGTATGTTTCATTTAGGGAAGCCTCCGAGGGTCACTCAGTGGGGTAAGGGTGATCATAGTTCGGTTTAGGTCGGGTTTTCCCTAAAAATAAATCAAACCAAGTAAGTCAGTTTTTCAAATATTGGAACCAAACCAAACCAATTGAGTCGGTTTTTTATCGATTCGATTTTTGTCAGTTTTTCGGTTTTTTTGATTATTTATCGGTTTGTTTCTTAAATATGAGACATATACTACCAAACGTATATTCCTGCACTACCAAGCGCATATTCCTGTGACTACATTTTCAAGGTAACACTATCAAATCAAATTCTCTTTGAGAAATCTATCATTTTCAAGATATATTGATGATAATTGAATCAAGTGGTGATGAATAATTTAAGTACCCAATTAAAAATTGATTATTTTTAACATGAAATAAATTCTTGTACTTAGTAAAAGTAAACTACCAATCAAACTAGAATGTATAGGCAAAGAATTAGATTATTATAATAGTAAAGAACTATACTAAAAATACAAATGACTAATATGTACCATAAAATTTTAGAAACTTTATATAAAAATATACATATATATATGTGTAATAATAAATTTAAATAGCTACTTTTATAGTTGGTTTGGTTCGGTTTTTTCAGTTATGTTTTTTATTAAAACCAAAACCAAACCAAATTTGATCGGTTTTTAAAATTCAAAACCTAAACCAAACCAAACCTAAAAAGTATCGATTTTTTGGGTTTTTATGAACACCCCTAAGTGGAGGTACAGCCTGAGGCCCAGTCCCAACCACCACAATACACTCGGAGATACCAACTACCCAAAGAACCCTCCACCACAGCAAGCTCTTCTGAGGGTTCCGATGCCGGTAGCCATGGCTCAGAGCCCTCCTCTACACACTCCCTCTGCACCAGTTATAGTAGATTATGATGATATTCCTGATGATGGTAGGGGAGGTGACATAAGAGTGGGCAGCCTAGAGAGGTCAAAAAATACCATAGATCGCTCACACTTGAGCGACATTCTTGCTGAAGGATTTGGATAAATACAATCCAAATGTCCTTAAGCAGTTCAGGGAGCACAAGGGGTGGATGTGGTTCACCCAGAGTGTTATGGATGCCAAAGAGCACTTGGTACGAGAGTTTTATACCAATGTGGCACACATCAAGAAGGGTACCAAAGTGACCAAAGTGAGAAATTTGAATGTGAGATTCGACCCAAGCACTCTGAACTCTTACCTGGGATTCGAGGAGGTAGAGGCAATCCAATACTTTGAGATGCTTGCTATGGGTGATGCAGCTCGCCCTTGGTTAGCAGAGATTTTGGATCCTCCAGGACCACCACCACCGTGGATCACAGTAGGGGTTCCTATTGCACGGGCCACCCTCAATTTTGAAGCAAAAAGGTGGCAGACTTTTGTGTGCGGCTGTATTGACCAAAGCCAGAATGAGAACAATCTTCCAATCCACTGAGCAGTTCTGGTGGATTTATTATGGTCGGGTACCCTATAAATGTGAGTGCCATCATGTCGGCCAACATGTCAGTGGTTGTCCAAAAAGGTGAAAGCTCCTACCCATATCCCAACACCCTCACAAAATATTTCACAGATGCAAAGTTGGAGACGAGGAGTTTTGATACAAAAGTGCGGGCCAAGAAGCCCTTCTCATGGTACTCCTTGCAAGGTCCGGAAAACCTAAAGTTCAAGGGAAAGGCAACTACCACCATTGGTCAGTCTGATGAGCCATCGGTGGTGGTTACAAAGTCAGATGTTGAGCCCTCTACAGCTCCTATGCCTTCTACAGCAGTCGGTCCTTCCACCGAGACAACTGACATTCCACCACCTCCATCTTTTAGACCATCAGCATTAGTACCAATGCCTACCTCATCCACATATCCACTCACTGCGCTTCGAGACTCCCAAACATTGGTGAGTCTCAACAACTGGATGCAGGCAGCTACTTCAAAGTTGTCTCACCTATCCAGTGTTGTTGCAGCTCAATCTTCTATACTACCAACACCACAGGTTCCTCCGTCAGTAGAGGAAACATTGAAGAAGATCCTGGGTAACAAGAAGACCATTATGGATACACTGGTGGCACATGGGGGAGCTATTGAGGAGTTGGGCAAATAGGTGAAGAAGATGAGAAAATCACAGGCCTCGAAGAAATCAGTGGAGAGATTGAGAAAAGAGGTGACAAAGATTGCAGCAGTTGATGATTTACCATTTGACCTGCTGATGGAGACAAATCCATCAGTACCAGCAGACCCAGCAGCACCATCAGCAGAGGCACCAGCTGGCCAGTCTGACGAGCCAGACCTTGTTGTCCATACTACCGAGGAGGTGCTTCAGATGTTGACCAACCTCGTTGTTACCCGAGCAGAGGATGATGAGATCCATTTGGAGGAGCCCGAGGGTGGTGATGCTGCCACACACCCTGAGACCACATAGGGAGTTTTCTTTACTCTATACCCTCCCTTATTTTGATTTCCTAAGCATTGGGGACAATGCTTATTTTTATTCAGGGGGTGGTCTATTTTGGTTGGTTTGAGTTGATGACATTGGCCTATAATAACTTTAATATTATTTTTATTTTATCTTTATTTTCTCTTTCATTATGTATATATTCCTCCCTATTTTTTGATGTATATATTCTATTCCCCTCGGTTTGTATATTCATTTGTCTTACTTTCAGTAGCTTATTTCTTAGCTTCTTTATTTTGTTATCTTAGTAGTCTAGATTCTTATTTATGTTAATAGCGTCTTTTTGATTCAATAGCTTCTTTTTATGTTTAAGTGAAAAATAGGCCTTTGGTTTTCTTAATGCCACGGTTCTTTCCAAAGGTGGGTTTTGTGTGAATCGGGTGGCTCTTCCCAACGATGGATGGCGTGATAACCTTCTTAAGGGATTGATTACATTTTTTATGTTTAGGTAGAAACAGTAGTGTTAATGAATAAAAAGGGTCAAGCATAATTCACTTGGTACCAACACACTTAACTACACGTTTATGGTTGAAAACAATCTTTTCGAAAGAAATGGCTCTAGTTAGTGACCTTGTGACTCTTGTGTTGACTTAGGCAATCATCGGGTGGTTTCGTTGAACCATTAGCGATCTTCAATCTTGAATACGGTTATTGTGGGCCCTTGACTCTATCCTCTATAACAATCCGATTTTCTGAGAGGTGAGATATTTTGTTACAAGTCCGAGTACCCGTGCGAATGGTCTAGAACTTGCCCCGAATGTATTTCTAGATGATATTCTAAGTTTGTTTGGCTTGAAAAGTAATTGTAGGCTCTCCTTGACCATTTTTGAAACCTTGCATGGCCCACCAATGATGTCAACCCTTTTGAGCCTAAAGCCTTTTTTATTTGATAACCATGTTACAAGCCTTTACCCGTTTTATAGTGACCCTCTCTTGGCACCCGAGCTTTCCTTAGTACTCATAAGAAACAAATGGCGAAAACATAAATTTGGCGGAGAGATGAGGAGTTTGAAAGTGGTATAAAGGCACAAGAAGAAAAAATAAATGAAGAAAAGGAAAGGCAAAGAAAAAGAAATAAAGAACAAAAGAAAAACACAAAAAGAAAGTGAATAATTTGAAGGGTTGAAAGGATTCAAAAGAAAGCAAAAGTGAAAAGTATGGAGAAAACAAATAAGGAGAATATGAATATCATGACCAAGAAAGAGTGATGTCAAGTCTCTCTAGTTCCCCTAAGGAAAAAAAATGTCTCAAAGAGTCGGCAAAGTATGAGCCAAAAAGAGAAAATGGAGTGCTAATGGAAAGATAAACCCATTCCATTCCAACATTTCCCTCCTTAGTCCAAAAGCCTTCATTACATGCCGAAAAGGCCCTACGTGATTTCAAGCCGAGTAAACTTACGTTAGTGGTGATCTACATGAGGGGAAAACATATGGTACTTAGAGCAGTACTTGTGACATTCTTTTGAGAGTGATGAGCGAACTTTTCACGAATCATTGAATGGAGTGCTACATTCTTGAGTGAGATGAGCTTACGGAGAGTATAGGAGGAGGATTTTGGGATCCACAGTGACCTACATGAAAGTGCGAACTTCCTTGATGAGTAAAGTCAACTCTTGATGCTGAAGTGTCACATTAGAGCTATTTGTGCTTTAACATTCAAAACATGGCCTTGTTGATAATTCATGAGTGTGTGGGTAATTTTTGGTCCCAATTGATGTGTATTTGATGCAACTTAGGCCATCTGAATCAACTTTTTTCTTGTGGAGGTGGGAATTACCTTATTTGCTTGAGGACAAGCAAAAGCTTAAGTTTGGGGGAGTTGATAAGTAGGGATTTTGACTACTTATTTGCTATCTTTTACTTTAGTTTTAGCTCAAAAATGCTTAAATGTATTCGCGAAAAATGATAAAATGTGCTTACTTGCATGAGCATTGGAAAAAGAGCTAAAACAATGAAATTCAACTCAAGAAGGAGTATTTTTGGACAAGGACTAAAACAAAGCAAAAAGAGTAAAGTTTGAACCGCATAATATTGAGTGCGGCCGCATACTATGAAGGACCTCAATAGAATTTTGGAAGATTTTCATGGAGAATAATGGGGTAAGTGTTCTTAACTCATTATTGGTCAAATTACCCGAATCCATGATTATTTTTAACATTTAATGGGTGAATTAAGTTGGAAAGATTAGAAAACCCTCTTAGTTTAATTTGAAGATTTAAGGGTCAAGTAGGTTTCGGATTTTGGTAAAATTGGTATGGTTAGACTCTTGGTTGAATGGGCTTTAGGATTTTGTAACTTTTGTCGGTTCCGAGATGTGGGCCCCATAGACGATTTTTGAGCTAAATTTTGGATTTTGTTGGAAAGTTAGTTTTTTCTTATGGAATTAATTCCAATAAATTTAATTTACCGAATCAAATTATTTGTGGCTATATTCGAGGCGTTTGGAGGCCAATTCACGAGGCAAAGACATTGCAGAATAAAGAGCTACACAGCTTGAGGTAAGTAACAGTTCTAAATTTTGTTCTGAGGGTATGAAACCCCATATTATGTATTATGTGATTGGTTTTGAGATAACGCACATGCTAGGTGACGGACGTGTGGGTGTGCATCGTAGGAATTGTGACTTTGTCAAAATTCCATGGAACTGTGTAGTTGAATAATCTGTTGTTATTCTTACATTCTCCATGTAGTAGAGAAATTGAACCACAAATCATGTTTAGATTATATATTGGCATTGTAGCAACCCACATAGGTCGTGCACCTATTGAACTATCTGCTTAATTGTTATTTTGTACTCAATCACAATTTACTTGTTTATTTTATATCAGTCTCTATTGTTCCTTCTTGAAGCATTATACCATTGTTGTTTGGGCTGATTTTTTCATGATTATAGAGAGCCCGAGAGACTGAAGAGATTTATGACTGAGTGAGGCTGAGGGCCTAATTGTGAGATATTATATTATAGCATGTGAGTTGTCCGTGCAATACGTGAGTTGTCCGTGCGGATCCATATATTATATTATTACACGTGAGTTGTCCGTGCAACACGTGAGTTGTTCGTGCAACACATGAGTTGTACATGCGGATCCAGATATTGATACTATAACACGTGAGTTGTCTATGCAGCACGTGAGTTGTTTGTGCAGATTATAGTGGTTGGATTGTAGGAGCCCCTCCGAAATCTGTACATACCCCAGTGAGCGCAGGTACCTACTGAGTGTGAGTGATGAGTGAATGAAATGGATGAGTGACTGTGGTGCTAAGAGGATGCATATGATTTCATTATTATTGCACTTCAGCTGTCATATATCACTGTTTGGAAATTTCTGAGAGATATTATCTTACGTTTCAATTAAACTTGACATGAAATTACTGTTTTGGGCTTAAATGTTGAACTTGAAAGCATGCCTACATTATTAATTGGAAAATTACTGTAATTGGACTCAACTATGAAGCTCGTCACTACTTTCAATTCCTTATTTATTATTGTTACTTGCTAAGTTAGTTGTACTCATACTACACCCTGCACCTCGTGTGCAGATCCGGGTACCTCCGGTCACATCGCTTGCTAGTTTTTTGGAGTTTTATCTGTTGGAGACTATCGAGGTAGCTTCTTGGCGTCCATAGACCTTGACTCTCTTTCCTTTCAGTTTTTGTACTGTTTTATATTTTCAGATAGTGTTTTTAGTAGTCAGCCTTTGTTATCATTTAGATGCTCATGTACTAAAGCCAGTGACACCGGGTTTTGGGAGTGTTTATATTTGTACTTGTGAGAATTCTTCTGCTGAAATTAAATATTATGTTTTCAAATTTAAAAGATATTGTATTTTATTGAGATTGTCGACTTACCTCGTATTGAGATAGGCACCACCACGACAGGTGAGATTTTGGGTCGTGAAAAGTTGGTATCAGAGCCTGGGTTACACAGGTCTCATGAGTTTTGAGTAGGTTTAGTAGAGTCTTGTGGATCGCTACGGAGACACTTGTACTTATATTCGAGAGGCTGTCAAACTCTTAGGAAAATTTCATTATTCTTGTATTCTATCATGCGAACTTGTTGATTCCGGAAACTAAATTTGTATTATTCTATTCTCTCACGGATGGTAAGGACACGTACTACCGGATCGAACGGTCAGCCACCAGTGCCACCAGTTAGGGCCGTGAGAGGCCAGGGCCGTGGTAGAGGCAGGGGCCGAGGTAGAAGTCGAGGTGTAGCTCGTACCACAGTGGGACCAGCATCTGTAGTACCACCAGTTGCTCCAGCTCAGGAACCAGCTATGCCCATTGAGATTCTAGGCCTTCAGGAGACCTTAGCCCAGATATTGACAGTTTGCACTGGCCTTGCTCAGGTGATTTCAGCTCAGGCCGCACCTCCCACTTCTTAGGACGGGAGAGGTACTCATACCCTTGTTGCCTGTACTCCAAATCAGGTAGTATAGGGACTTTAGATACCGGGGGCACTACCAGCCCAGCCAGTTGCAGCCGCTGAGACCCCGATAGTCCATGTTATGGTAGATGATGAGGAGAGGAGACTTGAGAGATTTGGGAGGCTTCGACCTCCATCCTTTAGTGGTGCTGAGTCAGAGAATGCTCAGGGTTTTCTGGATAAGTGCCAGCAGATGCTTCAGATAGTGGGTATTCTGGAGACCAGTGGGGTTTCGTTTACTACTTTTCCATTTTCTAGGGCTGCTTTCAGATCGTGGGACGCTTATGAGAGGCGCAGGCCGGTCGGTGCAGTGCCACTTATATGGAAGGAGTTCTCTATTCTCGTTTTGGAGAAGTTTGTGCCGCAGTCTCGTAGGGAAGAGTTGCGCAGACAGTTTAAGCAGCTTCGATAGGATGGCATGTCTGTGACCTAGTATGAGATGAGGTTTTCTGATTTGGCTCGTCACGCATATTGGCTGGTTCCCACTGATAGGGAGAGGATTAGGAGGTTCATTGATGGACTCACGTATCAGCTACGATTGATTATGACTAGAGAGAGGGTATCCGATTCCACATTTGATGAGGTGGTTGACATTGCTCGACAGATAGAGGTGGTCTGTATCCAGGAGTCTGGTGACATGGAGGCTAAGAGGCCTCGAGGTTCGGGCAGTTTTGGTGGGATACCTTTTGGGGGACAGTCCTACCACAGCAGGGGTCGCCCTTATAGGCCTGCTCAGATGACTCGTCCAGCTCATCGTGGTGCATCAGCTAGCCATGGTTCTTACAGTGCTCACTCAGGCCAGCTTCATTCAGTGCACTACCAGCACAGAGTTCTCATCATGCCTCGTCCACTCAGGATTCTACAGGTAACTCCTTGGGTTATCAGAAGCAGTGGTTCCGTTAGAGGAGAGGTTATTTCGAGTGCAGAGAATTTGGTCCTTACAACAGAGATTGTCCTAGGTTATTGATTGGGGTTCCACAATAGAATTCTTGGCCAGCGGAACCAGCACCAGTAGTTACGCCACCCGCCCAGCCAACTCGGGGTGAGGCTCAGTCAGCTAGGGGTTGCCTAAGAGGGGGAGGTCGATCAAGTGGTGGTCAGGCCCAATTCTATGCTTTTTCTACCAGGCGAGATGTTGTTGCGTCAGATGCAGTGATCACATATATTGTCTTAGTGTGCCACAGGGAAGCTTCTATATTATTTGACCCAGGTTCTACTTATTCGTATGTATCATCGTACTTTACTCATTATCTGGATATGCCACATGAGTCCTTAGTTTCACCTGTTCATGTATCTATACCGGTGGGCGATACTATTATTGTGGATCGTGTGTATCAGTCATGTGTGATAACTATTGAGGGACTAAAGACTAGAGTTGATCTCTTATTGTTCAGTATGGTTGATTTTGGTATAATTCCGGGTATGGATTGGTTGTCTCCATGTCATGCTATTCTGGACTGTCACACAAAAACTGTGATGTTGGCAACACCGTGGTTGCCGAAAGTTGAATGTAGAGGTTCTCTAGATTATGTTCCCATTAGGGTAATTTATTATTTGAAAGCCCAACATATGGTTGGGAAGGGGTGTTTGTCATATTTCTCTTTTGTGAGATATGTTGATGCAGATACTTCTACTATTGATTCAGTACCGGTCGTGCGAGACTTTCCGGAAATATTTCTTGCAGACCTGTCGGGTATGCCACCCGGCAGGGATATTGATTTTGGTATTGAAGCCTATTTCTATTCCTCTGTATCATATGGCAGCAGCTGAGTTAAAAGAATTGAAAGGGAAACTTTAGGAACTTCTTGATAAGGGGATTATTAGGCCTAGTGTGTCACCTTGGGGTGAACCGGTTTTGTTTTTGAAAAATAAAGATGGTACTATGCAGATGTGGATTGATTACAGATAGCTGAACAAAGTTACAATCAAGAACAAATATCATTTTCCGCGTATCGATGATTTATTTGACCAATTTCAGGGAGCGAGGGTATTTTCCATAATTGATTTGAGATCGAGGTATCACCAATTGGGATTTAGATATTCTAAAAATGACATTCAGAACTCGTTATGGTCACTATGAATTTCTTATGATGTCATTTGGGCTAACCAATGCTCCAGCAGCATTTATGCACCTGATGAATAACGTATTCCAGCCGTATCTTGACTCATTTTTTATGGTATTAATTGATGACATCCTTGTGTACTCACGTATCCAGGAAGAGCATGCACAACACTTGGGTATTGTATTGCAGAGGCTGAGAGAGGAGAAACTATATGCCAAATTCTCTAAGTGTGAGTTCTGGCTTAGTTCAGTGGCATTCTTGGGACATATAGTGTCCAGTGAAGGTATTAAGGTGGATCCGAAGAAAATAGAGGTAGTTCAGAGTTGGCCCAGGCCATCTTCAGTTACTGAGATTAGGAATTTTCTCAGCTTGGTCAGTTATTTTCGTCGCTTCGTAGAGGGTTTCTTGTCTATTGCATTGCCTATGACTAAATTGACCCAAAAAGGTGCTTTGTTCAGGTGGTCATATGAATGTGAAGAGAGCTTTCAGAATCTCAAGACAACTTTATCTACAGGTCCAATATTGGTGTTGCCTACAGGTTCAGGGTCTTATACTGTGTATTGTGACGTGTCGCATATTGGTCTCTGTGCAGTGCTTATGCAAGACGATAGGGTGATTTCCTATGCATCTAGACAGTTATAGGTACATGAGAAGAATTATCCGGTCCACGACCTTGAGTTAGCAGCTATCGTTCATGCCTTGAAAACATGGCGGCATTACTTCTACGGTTTCCATTGTGAGGTTTATACTGATCACCAGAGTCTACAACATCTGTTTAAATAGAAGGATCTTAATTTGCGAAAACGAAGGTGGTTAGAGTTTCTTAAGGATTATGATATCACCATTCTCTATCATCCCGGAAAGGCCAATGTGGTGGCTGATGCCTTGAGTAGTAAGATGGAGAGTTTGGGTAGCTTAGCATACTTACCGTTAGCAAAGAGGCCTTTAGCCTTGGATGTTCAGGCCTTGGCCAACTAGTTTGTTAGATTGGATGTTTCCAAGCCGTATCGAGTTTTGGCTTGTGTGGTTTCTCGGTCTTCTTTATATGATCGCATCAGAGAGCGCCAGTATGATGATCCCCATCTGCTTGTCCTTAAGGATACGGTTCAGCATGATGATGCCAAGGAAGTCACTATTGGAGATGACGGTGTATTACGGATCCAGGGCAGGCTATGTGTGCCTAATGTAGATGGGTTGCATGAGTTAATTCTCCAGGAAACTCACAATTTGCGGTACTCCATTCATCCAGGTGCCACGAAGATGTATCAGGATTTGAGGCAGCACTATTGGTGGAGGCGAATGAAGAAAGATATAGTTGGGTTTGTAGCTCGGTGTTTAAATTGTCAACAAGTGAAGTATGAACTTCAGAGACTAGGTGGATTACTTCATAGACTTGAAATTCCGGAGTGGAAATGGGAGCGTATTACCATGGACTTCGTAGTTGGGCTCCCACGGACTTTGAGGAAGTTTGATGTTGTTTGGGTGATTGTGGATAGGTTAACCAAATCTGCACATTTTATTCCAGATGGAACCAATTATTCTTCGAAGCGGCTGGCTGAGATTTATATCCGCGAGATTGTTCGCCTACACGGTGTGCCAGTGTCCATCATTTCGGACCGGGGCACATAGTTTACATCACAGTTTTGGAGAGCAGTACGGCGAGTATGAGGTACACAGGTTCAACTAAGTACAACATTTCACCCTCAGACGAATGGATAGTCCGAGCTCACTATTCAGATATTGGAGGATATATTACGCATTTGTGTCATTGATTTTGGTGGTTCTTGGGATCAATTTCTGCCACTAGCAGAGTTTGCTTACAATAACAACTATCAATCGTGTTACAACCCAAATTCGCATACCTTAGATCACGCCGTAAGTTAGTCAACGTAAATCCAAGAAGAGATTATCTTTGAGATGATAAGAAGTTAATCCTATTGGTCTTAAACGATACAAGGGTGTATAAGAGTGGTTAACAAGTATTAGAAGTTAAACGAATCAAGGATGTTGTAAACCGTATTTTCGGGTAACACTAGAGGTGATTAATTTTCCCAAGAGGTCATGTTTTAATGTATTTGAATCATATAATATCCGTATCATAAGTCTTGAAGTCAAGCGGGTTATGAAACAAAGTCGATAAAAGTTGTTGCAACTTACGTTTATAATTTTACTTAAAATTTAGGTCAAATGTTACTACATTTTTCTCCCAATATACTTGAAATTATGGGGTGATCTACCTATCAAATTGAAGATCTATGAGTCTAGTTTCCAACGCATTAAACCGTTTGTCGATACGATCTCGGAACAGAGAGATATTTGCATTTTTGTGAGAGTGCGCCAAGTAGCTCTCTATGGGGCCCACATATGCGGTTTAAGACATAGGGATATATATAAGATACCTCAACCCCGTTTTAAGTCATTATGTTTCAGTATATTCAGACCTTAGAACCCTAAAAACAGTCTCTCAAGGTTCTCTCATGATCCAAGACCCAAACAAAGGGCAAACAACACAAATCAAGTGTCGGGAATCCCGTGGCGCTAGTAAGTTTCTTGTTCTTCTTGTTGTTGCTGATTTTTGTGTTGTTCCAGCTCGTGTGGGAGGTTTTTTTAAGTGTTTTATGTTCTGTAAATACTCCTTCAAGTTTTTAATATCAACCCTAGGTGATTTCAAGTCTTCTAAAGTAATTCTAGTGCCGAAAAACCCGAATTGATTGCTAGTTTCACTTCCTTGTTCTTGTGGCAGAATTGGAGAGATATTTCGTGGAAAATTAAGGTCAAATTGGAGTTGTTATTTCTGTTTAAAGGTAAGTAACCTCTTACTCTATATATATATATATATTTAAGATTATCCAAGTTGCGGCTAAGTCGTTGAAGCTAGAACTTGTGAAATATATATCGAAAGGCTTGGTAGTAATGTTGTTGGTTGGTGGACTGTTTTGGGAGGCTCAATATGATTATTAATGATGTTGTTTGGGCTGTTTGGTGATTGTATTGACTTGTGTGAAGTCATATAAATAGGGGAGGTGCTGTCCGTTTCATCGTAAAATAGGTTGCGGTCGATACATAATAGTTACGACGCTTAAACGATAATGATAGTGTCATTTCTCTTATTGTAGACTAAGGAGTCATGACATTTGCATAGCTTGAGGTTGTGCAGTATATACAAGGTATGTGAGGCTATTCCCTTCATTCTTTTGCATGACTCCGATTGTACATAATGTAATGAATGAGCTCCCAAAGATACTCTACTCTTAGAAGCTAGCAGTACTTACATTGCTGCCCTTCTTATGAAACGATTGATATTGATGTTACTTCTCTTATTATTATATTATCAATGTTGTTGGTAGTTCCTGATTCTTATAAGATTCTTGATGAAGATTTAATCCTAATAACGTGTACGAAGGATACCGACCTTACGTCACTCCGAAAGGTTCAAAATGTGATTCCAATGAGTCCAGCATGCATCATATATATGTATCTATTTTACTCTACCGAGCCGCGCTATAGTTGGCCGGGTACGGCACCTATTGTGCAACCACTGATCAGTTGGGTTTTACCGAGCTCCACGTGGTCGGGTATGATTCTACCGAGCCCTATGATGGCCGGGTACGTTTTACCGAGCCTATTACGGCCGGGTACGATATGATGATGGTGATGCCCACAAAGGCTTATGTTTTAAAAGTTTATGTATATATATGTATGTATCATGTGTTTCATGTCAGTAGCCCTCAGAGGTACCCAGATGTCACAGGTTGTATATTCCCTATCCCTGTTTACATTACTGTTCTTACTTATGCTTTCCTGCTTTACATACTCAGTACTTTATTCGTACTGACGTCCCTTTTATTTGTGGACGCTGCATGTCATGCTGCAGGTCCTGATAGACGGGTAGAAGCAGCTCCCCCACCACAGTAGGCTGTCCAGTTCAGCGGTTATTGGCGAGATCCCTTCTCCGGACTTGCCGTGGTCTTGGTATGCATTTTTGTTATAGACATTATGGGTATGTCGGGGCCCTGTTCCGGCAATGTTGTAGAACTTATGTTCCTTTAGAGGCTCATAGACAGGTGTCGACTCATGGTAGCTCGTACCTTATATATAGTTTCTTGACAGTCTTGCCGTCCCATGTTATGTATGTTCATGACATTATCTTTCATTGTTGGATGTTCATGATCCATGTCTACCATTTATATTGATCTTGTCGGCCCTTAAAGATAATAAGGAAGGTTAGATAAAATGTACGTTGGTGCTCGGCAAGTATGGCCAGGGTGCTAGTCATGACGCTCCAGTTGGGTCGTGACAAACTTGGTATCAGAGCAAGTCTGTCCTAGGGGTTGTCTATGAGCCGTGTCTAGTAGAGTTTTGATTATGGATGTGTAGCATGCCACATTTATAATCAGGAGGCTATGTGACATCTAGGGTTGTTGCCTTCTTCCTGAATCTAGATCGTGCGTAGAGTTGAGTCGTAAGTGTTCATATCTAATATTCACCTTGTTTTCTTTTAGCGATGCCTTCGACTAGGAAGCAAGCGATTAGTAAACGGCTTGATACAGCTGTGGGAGAGAGTAACATTCAGGTGCCTCCAGCCATAGCAGGCCAAAGTGAACCTCAGAGTGAGATGCCGTCTCATACCTCTCTGTCTCCTCCAGAGGATATTAGGAGGCACCCAGTACATCCAGTTCCTCCGTCTGTCACTACAGACCACGATATGCGCAGTGCGGTGCAGTTGTTGACTAGCTTGGTAGTTGCTCAGGCTCAGAGGTAGAATACCGGTGCTGCTGATAAATCAGTTAGTGCGAGAGTTCGTGATTTTATTAATCTAGATCCTCTAGTGTTTACCGGATCATACCCCAAGGAGGACCTGCAAACATTTATTGATCAGGTTCATTGTACATTGCGGGTTATACATGCTAGTGATACGGAGGCAGTAGAGTTGGCTTCTTATCGGTTACGAGATTTAGCGATTTTATGGTATGATAGTTGGGAGAGATCTAGGGGTCCGAACGCTCCTCCAGCCGTGTGGAAGGAATTTTCTGAGGCCTTTCTTCGTCACTACTTGCGAGCTGAGATACGATGAGCTAGAGCTGATAAGTTCTTGAACCTTCGACAGGGTAATATGAGTGTACGAGAGTATAGTATACTGTTTGATTCTTTAGCAAGGTATACTCCCCATATGGTGGCCGAGATGAGTGATAGGGTGCACCTGTTCGTGAACGGGTTGGGACCACATCTGATAAATGAGTGCACAACAGCCTCCTTGGTAGAGGGCATGGATATTTCCCGTATTCAGGCTTATGCCCAGACCCTTCAGGATCATAAGTTATATGCTAAGCTCTCTAAATGTGAATTCTTGCTGAACTCAGTAGCATTCCTTGGCCATGTGATATCTGATGCGGGTATTAGTGTCGACACTCAGAAGATCGATGCAGTGAAGAATTGGCCGAGACCTACAACACCGTCAGAAGTCCGCAGCTTCCTGGGGCTAGCAGGATATTATAGGCGGTTTGTAGAAGGGTTTTCCTCTATATTAGCACCATTGACTAAGTTAACACAAAATACTACCAAGTTCCAGTGGTCTGATGCTTGTGAACATAGTTTTCAGGAGCTAAAGAATCGATTGACATCCACGCCAGTGCTCACTCTCCCATAAGGAATAGAAGGTTATATGGTATATTGTGATGCCTCAGGTATAGGTTTGGGGTGCGTATTAATGCAACGTGGGAAGGTGATTGCTTATGCATCAAGACAATTAAAGAAGCATGAAAAGAATTACCCGACTCATGATTTGGAATTGGCTGCAGTAATATATGCTTTGAAGATATGGCGACACTACTTATACGGCGTCCATGTTGACATCTACACAGATCACAAGAATTTACAATACATCTTCAAGCAGAAGGAGTTGAATTTGAGGCAGCGTAGGTGGCTTGAATTACTGAAAAACTACGACGTCGAGATATTGTACCATCCCGGTAAAGCCAATGTTGTGGCAGACACTCTCAGCCGTAAGTCAATGGGAAGCTTAATAAATATTGAGGCAGGTAGACAAGGGTTGACCAAAGAGCTTCACCAGCTGGCCAATATGAGAATCAGATTGTTGGACTCTGATGACGGAGGTGTTACTGTACAGAATACAGCAGAATCATCTTTGGTAGCCGAGGTAAAAGCAAGGCAATATGAAGATCCTACCTTAGTAAGATTGAGAGAGGGAATTCAACAGTGTAAGATTACAACTTTCAAGATCGGAAGAGATGGGACACTGAGATACCAGGGCCGATTATGTGTGCCTAGTGTGGCAGGGTTGCGAGAGAAGATTATGATTGAGATTCATCAGTCCCGATATTTTATCCATCCCGGCTTGACAAAGATGTATCATGACGTTAAGGAGCAGTATTTGTGGGATAACATGAAGGAGTCTATTGCAGAATTCGTAGCTCAGTGTCCTAATTGTCAACAAGTAAAGATCGAGCATCAGAAACCCAGTGGATTGATTCAGAATATAGAGATTCCGACCTGGAAATGGGAGGTGATTAATATGGACTTCATTATTGGATTACCTCGCTCTTATCATAAGTTTGACTCCATCTGGGTGATAGTTCATCGACTTACAAAATCTGCCCATTTTCTGCCAGTTAAGACAACTTACACGGCTGAAGATTATGCGAAGTTGTATATCAAGGAGATTGTTAGGCTTCATGGTGTGCCAGTATCTATTATATCAGACCGAGGAGCTCAATTTACGACTAACTTTTGGAGGTCTTTTCAGAAGGGTTTAGGCACACAAGTAAATCTCAGCACTGCATTCCATCCGCAGACTGACGGACAGGCTGAACGTACCATTCAGACGCTTGAAGATATGCTACGAGCATATGTTCTAGATTTCAAGGGGAATTGGGATGACCATCTGGCACTTATAGAATTCGCCTACAATAATAGCTACCATTCCAGTATTAAAATGGCCCCGTATGAGGCACTGTATGTGAGGAGATGTAGATCACCAGTTAGATGGTTCGAAGTCGGTGAGACAGAATTATATGGGCAAGATTTGATTCACCAAGCCATTGAGAAGGTGAAAGTGATACAAGAGCGACTGAGGACGGCACAAAGCAGGCAAAAGTCTTATTTCAATGTCCGACGTCGTGATTGGGTTTTCCTGAAGATCTCGCCGATGAAGGGTGTTATGCGTTTTAGGAAGAAGTGTAAGTTGAGTCCGCGGTATATTGGGTCGTACAAAATTCTTCGACGAATTGGACAGGTTGCTTATGAGTTAGAATTGCCATCCGAATTGGAATTTGTACACCCGGTATTCCATGTATCTATGTTGAGGAAATGTATTGGAGACCCTTCTCGGGTCGTCCCTATCAAAGATGTACAAGTTACAGAGGATCTATCATATGATGAAGTGCCAGTGGCTATATTAGATCGACAAGTCCGCAAGCTGAGAATAAAGGATGTAGCTTCCGTCAAAGTATTATGGAGGAACAAGAATATAGAAGAAATGACATGGGAAGCAGAAGAGGAGATGAAGTCTAAATACCCTTACCTATTCCAGAGTGAAGATAACGAGGATGCCGGGGGAAAGAAGGACGCATTATAAGGTGGAACGGCTCTATGAGGTAAGCAATAGCTTGTGAATACTTTTTTTTTAATACAAAATGGTGATATGCAGATAATGTACATATCCATAATGCTTTGTATAGTCTTGTAAGGCCATAGGTTGGGTTTAACTGCTTGCAAGTTTGGCTAGTGTCCATTTTATAGGGGAAGCTCAGCCGGAAATTTCCGTCGGAATCCACGATGAGTTAGACACCCCATAAACCCTTACATTCGAGGACGAATGTTCCTAAGAGGGAGAGGGTGTTACAACCCAAATTTGCGTACCTTAGATCACGCCATAAGTTATTCAACGTAAATCCAAGAAGATATTATCTTTGAGATGATAAGAAGTTAATCCTATTGGTCTTAAACGATACAAGGGTGTATAAGAGTGGTTAACAAGTATTAGAAGTTAAACGAATCAAGGATGTTGTAACCCGTATTTTCGGGTAACACTAGAGGTGATTAATTTTCCCAAGAGGTCATGTTTTAATGTATTTGAATCATATAATATCCATATCATAAGTATTGAAGTCAAGCGGGTTATGAAACAAAGTCGATAAAAGTTGTCGCAACTTACGTTTATAATTTTACTTAAACTTTAGGTCAAATGTTACTACATTTTTCTCCCAATATACTTGGAATTATGGGGTGATCTACCTATCAAATTGAAGATCTATGAGTCTAGTTTCCAACGCATTAAACCGTTCATCGATACGATCTCGGAAAAGAGAGATATTCGCGTTTTTGTGAGAGTGCGCCAAGTAGCTCTCTATGGGGCCCACATATGCGGTTTAAGACATATGGATATATATAAGATACCTCAACCCCGTTTTAAGTCATTATTTTTCAGTATATTCAGACCTTAGAACCCTAAAAACACTCTCTCAAGGTTCTCTCATGATCCAAGACCCAAACAAAGGGCAAACAACACAAATCAAGTGTCGGGAATCCCGTGGCGCTAGTAAGTTTCTTGTTCTTCTTGTTGTTGCTGATTTTTGTGTTGTTCCAGCTCGTGTGGGAGGTTGTTTTAAGTGTTTTATGTTCTGTAAATACTCCTTCAAGTTTTTAATATCAACCCTAGGTGATTTCAAGTCTTCTAAAGTAATTCTAGTGCCGAAAACCCGAATTGATTGCTAGTTTCGCTTCCTTGTTCTTGTGGCAGAATTGGAGAGATATTTCGTGGAAAATTAAGGTCAAATTGGAGTTGTTATTTCTTTTTAAAGGAAAGTAACCTCTTACTCTATATATATATATTTAAGATTATCCAAGTTGCGGCTATGTCGTTGAAGCTAGAACTTGTGAAATATATATCGAAAGGCTTGGTAGTAATGTTGTTGGTTGGTGGACTGTTTTGGGAGGCTCAATATGATTATTAATGATGTTGTTTGGGATGTTTGGTGATTGTATTGACTTGTATGAAGTCATATAAATAGGGGAGGTGCTGTCCGTTTCATCATAAAATAGGTTGCAGTCGAAACATAATAGTTACGACGCTTAAACGATAATGATAGTGTCATTTCTCTTATTGTAGACTAAGGAGTCGTGACATTTGCATAGCTTGAGGTTGTGCAGTATATACAAGATATGTGAGGCTATTCCCTTCATTCTTTTGCATGACTCCGATTGTACATAATGTAATGAATGAGCTCCCAAAGATACTCTACTCTTAGAAGCTAGCAGTACTTACATTGCTGCCCTTCTTATGAAACGATTGATATTGATGTTACTTCTCTTATTATTATATTATCAATGTTGTTGGTAGTTCGTGATTCTTATAAGATTCTTGATGAAGATTTAATCCTAATAACGTGTACGAAGGATACCGACCTTACGTCACTCCGAAAGGTTCAAAATGTGATTCCAATGAGTCCAGCATGCATCATATATATGTATCTATTTTACTCTACCGAGCCGCGCTATAGTTGGCCGGGTACGGCACCTATTGTGCAACCACTGATCAGTTGGGTTTTACCGAGCTCCACGTGGTCGGGTATGATTCTACCGAGCCATATGATGGCCGGGTACGTTTTACCGAGCCTATTACGGCCGGGTACGATATGATGATGGTGATGCCCACAAAGGCTTATGTTTTAAAAGTTTATGTATATATATGTATGTATCATGTGTTTCATGTCAGTAGCCCTCAGAGGTACCCAGATGTCACAGGTTGTATATTCCCTATCCCTGTTTACATTACTGTTCTTACTTATGCTTTCCTGCCTTACATACTTAGTACTTTATTCGTACTGACGTCCCTTTTATTTGTGGATGCTGCATGTCGTGCTGCAAGTCCTGATAGACGGGTAGACGCAGCTCCCCCACCACAGTAGGCTGTCTAGTTCAGCGGTTATTGGCGAGATCCCTTCTCCGGACTTGCCATGGTCTTGGTATGCATTTTTGTTATAGACATTATGGGTATGTCGGGGCCCTATTCCGGCAATGTTGTAGAACTTATGTTCCTTTAGAGGCTCATAGACAGGTGTCGACTCATGGTAGCTCGTACCTTATATATAGTTTCTTGACAGTCTTGTCGTCCCATGTTATGTATGTTCATGACATTATCTTTCATTGTTGGATGTTCATGATCCATGTCTACCATTTATATTGATCTTGTCGGCCCTTAAAGATAATAAGGAAGGTTAGATAAAATGTACGTTGGTGCTCGGCAAGTATGGCCCGGGTGCTAGTCATGACCATCCAGTTGGGTCGTTACAAATCGAGCACTCAGATGGCTTCGTATGAGACTTTATATGGGAGACGGTGTCGGTCTCCGTTGGGTTGGTTTGATCCGGGTGAGGCTAGGCTATTGGGTACTGATTTGGTTCAGGATGCTTTGGAGAAGATTAAATTGATTCAGGAGCGGCTTCGCATGGCACAATCTAAACAAAAGAGTTATATTGACCAGAAGGTCCGTGATGTTGCTTACCTGGTTGGGGAAAAGGTACTGCTCAAGATTTCTCCCATGAAGGGTGTGTTGAGGTTCGGTAAGAAGGGCAAGTTGAGCCCTCGGTATATTGGGCCTTTTGAGATACTTAAGAAAATTAGAGAGGTGGCCTATGAACTTAGTTTGCCACCTAGTCTATCAGGTGTTCATCAAGTATTCCATGTATCCATGCTCCGAAAGTATGTTGGGGATACGTCTCGTATTCTTGATTTCAATACAGTGCAGCTGGATGGTAATTTGACGTATGATGTGGAGCCGGTGGCCATTTTAGACCGGCAGGCTAGAAAGCTGAAGTCAAAGAACATAGCATCAATGAAGGTACAACGGAGAGGCCAGCCAGTCGGAGAAGATACTTGGGAGATTGAGTAGGAGATGTGGAACAAATATACACATCTATTTGAGACTCTAGGTATGATTCTAAACCCGTTCGAGGACGAATGTTTGTTTAAGAGGGGGAGAATGTAATGATCCGGCCGGTTATTTTGAGTATTATAACCCCGTTCCCCTATTTAATGCTAAATTTATGCCTTACAGTTGTTTTATGACTTACCGGGTTAGTTGGTTCGGGTCTGGAAAGATTTTGGAGTGAAATGAGACACTTAGTCTCTTAATTAAAAACTTAAGTTGGAAAAGTTGATCGGATATTGACTTATGTGTAAACGACCTCGGATTTGAATTTTGATGATTTCAATAGCTCCGTATGATGATTTTGGACTTAGGAGTCTGTCCGAAAAATTATTTGGAGGTCCGTAGTGGAATTAGGCTTGAAATGGCGAAAGTCGAATTTTTAAGAAGTTTGACCGGGGGTTGACTTTTTGATATCGGGGTCGGAATCCAGTTCTGAAAATTTTCATAGCTCCGTTATGTCATTTATGACTTGTGTGCAAAATTTGAGGTCAATCGTACTTGATTAGATAGGTTCCATTGTCGCTTGTAGAAATTTGAAATATCAAAGTTCATTAGGCTTGAATTGGGGTATGATTCGCGGGTTTAGCGTTGTTTGAGGTGATTTGAGGGTTCAACTTAGTTCGTATGATGTTTTGGGACTTGATGGTATGTTTGGATGAGGTCCCGGGGGGCTCGGGTGAGTCTCGCGTCCGCGAAGAGCAATGTTGGGCAACACGATTTTGTGCTTCGCGAACGCGAGGGACCTGTCGCGTTCGCGAAGAAGAGCGGTCTGGACAGAAAGTTTAAGTTCAGAAAATGGGACTTCGTCCCATTTTCCATTTTTGACAGATTGGAGCGCGGAAAGAGGCGATATTTGGGAGATTTTCAAGGAAAACAACAGGGTAAGTGTTCTTAACTCATTATTGGTCAAATTACCCGAATCCATGATTGTTTTTAACATTTAAAGGGTGAATTAAGTTGGAAAGATTTAAAAACCCTCTTTGTTTAATTTGAAGATGTGGGGGTCGAGTAGATGTCGGATTTTGATAAAATTGGTATGGTTAGACTCGTGGTTAAATGAGCTTTCGGATTTTGTAACTTTTGTCGGGTTCCGAGACGTGCGCCCCACGGGTGATTTTTTAGCTAACTTTCGGATTTTGTTGGAAAATTAGTATTTTCTTATGGAATTAATTCCAATAAATTTTATTGACTGAATCGAATTATTTGTGGCTAGATTCGCGGCGTTTGGAGGCCAATTCACGAGGCAAAGACATTGCGGAATAAAGAATTACACGGCTTGAGGTAAGTAACAGTTCTAAATTTTGCCCTAAGGGTATGAAACCCCTAATTATGTGTTATGTGATTGGTTTTGAGATGACGCACATGCTAGGTGACGGGCGTGTGGGTGTGCACCGTAAGAATTGTGACTTGGTCATAATTCCACGGAACTGTGTAGTTGAATAATCTGTTATTATTTGTACATTTCCATGTAGTAGAGAAATTGAACCACAAATCATGTTTAGATCATATGTTGGCACTGTAGGGACCCACAGTGGTCATGTACCTATTGAACTATCTGCTTAATTGTTGTTTTTTACTCAGTCACAGTTTAATTGGTTATTTTATCTCAGTCTTTATTGTTCCTTATTGATGCATCATACAATTGTTGTTTGGGCTGATGTTTTCATGATTATTGAGAGCTCGAGAGACTGAAGATATTTTTGACTAAGTGAAGCCGAGGGCCTGCATGTGAGATATTATATTATAGCACGTGAGTTGTCCGTGCAGCATGTGAGTTGTCCGTGCAAATTCATATATTATACTATAGCACGTGATTTGTCCCTGCAGCACGTGAGTTGTCCGTGCAGATCCAGATTTTATACTATAGTACGTGAGTTGTCTGTGCAGCACGTGAGTTGTCCATGCGGATTCAGATATTGATACTATAGCACGTGAGTTGTCCGTACAACACATGAGTTGTCTGTGTGGATTATAGCGCTTGGGGTGTAGGATCCCCTCCGGAGTCTGTACACACCCCCAGTGAGCGCAGGTACCTACTGCGTGCGAGTGATGAGTGCTGAGTGAATGAAATGGCTGAGTGACTGTGTCCTGAGAGGATGCATATGATTTCACTATTGTTGCACTTCAGTTGTCATATATCCCTGTTTGGAAATTTCTGAGAGATATTATCTTATGTTTCAGTTGAACTTGACATGAAATTACTGTTTTGGGCTTAAATGTTGAACTTGAAAGCATTCCTACATTATTATGTTGGAAATTACTCTAATTGGACTCAACTATGAAGCTCCTTATATAGTTACTTGTAGAGTTGGTTGTACTCATACTACACCCCGCACCTCGTGTGCAGATCCAGGTACCTCCGGACACGGCAGTTGCTAGTTTTTTTAGATTTTATCTGTTGGAGATTATCGAGGTAGCTGCTTGGCGTCCGTAGACCTTGACTTTCTTTCCTTTCAGTTTTTTGTTCTGTTCTATATTTTCAGACAGTGTTTTTAGTACTCAGACTTTCTTATCATTTCGATGCTCATGTACTCAGTGACACCGGGTTTCGGGAGTGTTTATATTTGTACTTCTGAGATTTCTTCCGCTGAAAATAAATATTATGTTTTTAAATTTAAAAGATATGGTATTTTATTGAGATTGTCGGCTTACCTAGTATTGAAATAGGCGCCATCAGGGCAGGTGAGATTTTGGGTCGCGACAGTGCAGCCGCAACCCAGAATTGTGCAGCCACAGAAATCCATCATGTAAAGCCCAGCTTCAAGGTGCGGACCGCACACAGAATTGTGCGGCCGCAGAACCTCCGCATGGGCAATTTTGTCCGATAATTTAAACTGTGTATAAATAGTTCTTTTTCTCAAATTTTGGTTAGGTTTAAACTCCAGAAAGTAGATAGTCGTTTTTCCTTTACGGCTTTGGGAAATTTTATATTAGTTTATCATTTCAATATTGGATTTTCATCCCTTAATCATCTATTATGAGTTTAATCTTATTTTCTTCCTTAGTTTCTTCATTTTTACCTATGAGTAGCTAAATCTCTAGCTAGGGTTGTGACCCAACCCTAGTGTGGGTACCTAATGGGTGTTTGATTTAGGGCTTGTTTAAGGTTGGGTGTATAATATTTAGCCTAGTTCTTGCTTGAATTTAGGAATTAATGGTTGCAAACATTGATTCATGCCTAATTGACTTAGTCTCTACTCTAGAAAGAGAGTCTAAGTCTAGGAAAACTTGGCTAATAAGAAATTGGGGTGAACTCAAGAAATTGCTAGCCCCAATTAAAGGGTTGAATCTAGAGATAGTAAGACCCGACGTCAGCATATATCAACGATTTTGTGAATTACCCATTTGGACTTGAGAAAGCCAAATTGGGCAAAACCACTCTAACTACCGAGAGGTATCGAGTGGGAAATCGCGTGTTGATTGGTCTATTACACCCCAACCAATGAAACATGCCCTAAAGCCTACAACACCTAAGTGGAAGTCACAGCCCTATATCTTTTATAAACTTGAAAAAATAACAACACCAAAAATATCGTTATATAGCTTTACATTTACAAGCAATAGTATATATTTTAGAAGTAGAAAGAAAGAACTAGGTATGTGGAAGTGCATTTTAGGCACGTCATATACCTAGTCTAAGTATATACCTAATCCAATATAAACTCTCTGAGGAATCGACCCTGACTCAAAGTTGGGTAATTATAATTGGATTGACTGCTTCACAATCCCAATCAGTGGTGTGAATTTGGGCGACATCACCCAGCCACACCTCAGGCGGGATAGAGAGCACAGACCTCTAACGCTCAAACTTCAGGGCAAGCAGATGTAGTATATCAGACCCCGGGTGCCCTACATGTGGGCAGAGATCAACCAATTGCAGTAGCTATACCCGAGCCCAGACCAGCTGCAGCCGGCGAGCCACAGAAGCTATAGGATAGATGGACCATACTACATCCTCCTGTCTTTGAGGGTGAGAGACATGAGGACCCCCAGACTTTATTGATCATTGCAGGGACAGACTTCACAACATAAGGATATTGGAGTCCCACGGGGTGGACTTTACCACCTTTCAGCTGGAGGGCAGGGCTCGTAGATGGTGGAAGTCCTATCTTCTTGGAAGGCCAGCAGGTTCTCCTCCCTTGATTTGGGACCAGTTTACACGTATCTTTCTAGATAGATATATTCCACCCTCTCAGAGGGAAGAGTTGCAGTTTCAGTTCGAGCAACTACAGCAGGGTCAGATGTCAGTGACCGATTATGAGGTGAGATTCTCTGAGTTGTCTCGCCATTAACTTATGATACTCCCCATCGATGTAGAGAGAGTACGGAGGTTTGTTGCGGGTTTTCATTCCGGTATCCAGGCTACTATGGCCCAAGAGGTTGAGATAAAGACTCTTTACGAGCTGGTTGTGGAGATAGCTCGGAGGATCGAGGGTGTTCGTCAGTAGAGCCGAGAGAAGATGTCGCGGGATAAGCGGTTTTGATATTTTGGGGGGTTTCGTAGTTCTCCGCCTGGGGGCAGAGGTTAGATTGTGAGCGGTCAGTCTAGCAGACCCACATCTCTAGCACCGCCTCCTCCTCGGGGTGCTCCAGTACGACCCTATTTCAGTGTCAATCCAGAGAGCTCCTACCATCCACCCGCCATTTAGGGTTCCTTCAGTAGTAGTTCAGGTCCCCTAGAGTTAGGCTCAGGGTCAGTCATTTTCCACACCGAGAGGTTGTTTTGAGTGCGAGGATCTTGGTCATGTGAAGAGATTCTTCCCCAGGCTTCGGGGGAAGGCACTACAGCAGGGTCATCAGCCTATAATTCGCACATCGGATGGTTTGAGCCCACTGATGCTAGGTTATATGGTACTGATTTAGTGAAGGATGCCTTGGAGAATATGAAGTTGATTCAGGATCGATTTGCACAGCACAGTCCAGACATAAGAGTTACGCGGATCAGAAGGCATGTGATTTAGAATTTATGGTGAGCAAGAAGGTTCTCTTGAAAGTCATGCCGATGAAGGGAATCATGAAGTTGGGGAAGAAGGGCAAGATGAGCATAAGGTTTATAGGTCCATTTGAGGTGTTGAGCCGAGTTGTGGATGTTGCTTATGAGCCTGATTTTCCTCCCAGTCTATTGGGAGTTCATCCGGTTTTCCACTTGTCCATGCTCCGAAAGTACCATGCCGAAAGGTCGCACGTGTTAGATTACATCACAGTTCAGCTAGATGGGAGTCTAGGTTATGAGGAGAAGCTAGTTTCCATTGTTAACAGGCAGGTTTGCCAGTTAACGTCCAAGATGATTAATGTGGTAAAGGTTCAGTGTAGGGGTCAACTAGTCGAGGAGGCCACTTGGGAGACTGAGGAGGACATGCAGAGCAGATACCCACACCATTCAGCATATCAGGTATGATTCTAGACCCGTTCGAGGGCGAACATTTGTCTAAGAGGTGGAAAGTGTAATGACCCGACCGGTCGTTTTGCTTTCTAGATCCAATTTCCCCTAATAAGACTCCCAATATATTATTTTACTATTTTATGACTTGCGGGAATGGTTAGTTCATGTTTGGAATTTCGGGTTGAAATCGAAACACTTAGTTCCTTAGTAATGGCTTAAAATGGATAAGTTTGACTTGGGTTAACATTTTGAGTAAACGACCCCAGAATCGGGATTCAAAAGTTCTAATAGGTTCGTATGATGATTTTGGACCTAGACGTATGGTCGGATTAGGTTTGGGATGACCCGGGAGCGTTTTGGCACATAAAGTTGAAAGTTGGTGCATTGAAGGTTTTCAAGTTCTTCAAATTTGAGTTGAAATAGGATTTGATGTTATCAAGGTCTGGTTGGGATTTCGAGCCTGGGAATAGTTCCGTATGGTGATTTGTGACTTGCATGAAAAATTTAGTGTCATTCCGAGTAGTTTAAGTATGATTCGGAAAATAGTGCTTCCTTGTGTACTAGTCTTGTGGTAGCTCTTAAATCGGGGGTTCATAGTGTATTCTCTCTTCTTGTGGAGCGGGCCAAATGCCTTGATAGTATAATAGATACATCTATGGTTTGTGCTTCTCGACCCTCGGCAGTGTACACATTATTCTGGATCGGGTCGTACGACCTCGGCATAAATCGTTCGTGATAATGTTTGGAGCTCGAAAACACTTGATATTATTATCACGACCCAAAACCTAGCCTGTCGTGATGGCGCCTAACGTGGTACTAGGCAAGCCGACACTTAAAAATACTTTCAATACTTGTAAATGAAAAATATACTAACGCAGGTTTAAGTCATCAAATTCCCAATAAAACGGGATAGAAGGTCCAAACCCAATACAAAAATTTCCAACATCAGGGTGTCATGGAGTACATGAGCATCTATACAACACAAGTCTGGAAAATACTGTCTATGAAAGACTAAAACTAAATACATAAATTTGAAAGATAGGGAAGGAGAGACAAGGTCAGCGAATGCCGGGGCAGCTACCTTGTAATCTCCAAATGATCAAGTAACGTAAAGAAATCAACACCCACCGTGTCCGAAAACACCTAGATCTACACACGAATTGCAGGGTGTAGCGTGAGTACAACCAACTCAGTAACTAACAAGACTAAATAAGGATTGAAAGCAATGACAAGCTTCACATATATAGTTCAATTATAGAAATTACAACATAGAAAGGTACGCATGCTTTCAAATTCGACAATTAAGGCCAAAATAGTTAAGTCAAGTCAAGTTCATTGAAACATGATATAATATCTCTCAGAAATTTCATGAAAGTGATACATGCCAGCTGAAGTACAACACTAATGAAAATCAAGTGAATAATCTCAGAGCAACTATCACTCAGTCCTCCCATTCACTCCAACCTCAGACTCACTCATTCCTCACAGTCTCTCAGCACTCGATACTTGGCACTCGGTGCTCGGCACTCGCACACAGTAGGTACCTATGCTTACTGGAGGTGTGTACAGACTCCGGAGGGGCTCCTATAGCCAAAGCACTATAACAAGCCAATCATGGCATAAATTAGTAAAACATGCTGCGGCGTGTAGCCCGATCTCGTCACCTAGCATCTGCGTCACCTCAAAACCAATCACATGACATATAGTATGGGGTTTCATACCCTCAGAACCAAATTTAGAACTGTTACTTACCTCAAACCGTGAAAGTCTCTACTCCAACACACTCTTGCCTCGCAAATTGGCCTCCAAATGCCTCGAATCTAGTCACAAACAGTTCGATACAATCAACACGGGCTAAAGGAATCAATTCCATAAGAAAATACTAAGTTAGTAATCAAAAGCCAAAAGTCAACTCAAAAGTCGGCCCACGGGCCCACATCACGGAATCCAATAAAAGTCAAAAAACCTGAAAGCCCATTCAACCACTAGTCCAACAATACCAACTTTACCAAAATCCGACACCAAATTATCAGTCAAATCCCCAAATCAAACTCTCCACATCCCTAGCCTCAAACTCCCAAATTCCACCTTAAATACACACAAACTAGGTGGGAAATTCAATGGGGAAACAAGATTATTGAACAAAAATGAGCACAAGTGACTTACCTCAAGAATCCCTTTCAAAACCCTCTAAACAATAGCCCAATCCCGAGCTTGAAATGTTTAAAATGAAGCAAAATCGCGAACCCTTTAATTTAAATGTTCTGCCCAGTCTTTTTGCTTCGGCGGTTCATTGGGCCGCTTTTGCGGTCAATCATCTGCATCTACAGAAACCACTTAAGACTGGCCAACCAATTCTGTGGTCAAAATTCCCGCTTCTGCGGGTGCGCATCTGCGCAATCCATACGCTTCTATGAACCAGTGACTCCAATCCTTTTTCCGCTTCTGCTATCCTGCACGCACAGGTGCGAGTCCGCACCTGCGGAGTCCCTTCCGCATCTGCGCTCCTCAACCCCAGTCCTACCTCTACTTCTGCGCTTCCCAGCTGGCACCTGCAAGCTCGCACCTGCGACCAATTTTCTATAGGTGCAATTACACCTGCAGACTTCAGCTACAACAGTCTTCCGAACTCAAATTCGATCCATTAACCATCTGAACTCCACTCGAGGCCCCCGGGACCTCGACCAACAAGTCCTAAAATACGATACGAACTTAGTGGATCCTTTAAATCACATCAAACAACATCAAAAAATATGAATCGCACCCTAATTCAATTCTAATGAAACTACGGAAATCCAATTTCTTCAGATGATGTTGAACCTATCAAACCACGTCCGATTGATCCCACATTTTGCACACAAGTAAAAAATGACACCACAGACCTACTCCAACTCCTGAAACTCCAATAAGAGCCCGGTATCCACAAAGTCCACTCTCGGTCAAACTTTCAAATTTCCAACTTTTACTATTTCAAGCCTAATTCCACTACGGACCTCCAAATCACAATCCGGACACTCTCCTAAGTACAAAATCACCCAATGGAGCTAATAGAACCATCAAAACTCCAATCCGTAGTCGTTTAAACATAAGTCAACATCTGGTCAACCTTTTCAACTTAAGCTTCCAGCCTTGAGGCTAAGTGTGTTAGTTCATTTCGAAATCCCTCCGGACCGGAACCGACTAACCCGGCAAGTCACATAACAGTTATAAAACACAAAATGAGCAGTGAATGGGGGAACGGGGCTATAAGTCTCAAAACGACTGGTCGGGTCGTTACCTTCTCCCCTCTTAAACAAACTTTCATCCTTAAACAGGTTGGGAAACGTACCTGGAGTCTCAAATAGGTATGGATATATACTCTACATCTCCCGCTCTTTCTCCCAAGTAGCCTCCTCAACTAGCTGACCTCTCCACTATACCTTCACTGAAGTTGTGTTCTTTGATCTTAACTTTCGAACATGTCGATCCAAAATGGCCACTGGCTTTACACCAAAACATGAAACGGATCCAAAACATGAGACCGATCGCTGACATACTTCCGGAGCATAGAAACATGGAACATTGGATGCACACTCGACAAACTAGGCTGAAAGGAAAGTTTGTAAGCCACCTCTCCAATTCTCTAAAGTACCTCAAATGTCCCAATATACCGAGGGCTCAACTTGCCCTTCTTCCGGAAACTCATAACACCCTTCATGGATGAAACCTTGAGCAGTACCTTCTTCTTAACCATGTAAGAAACATCACGAACCTTCCGATCGGTGTAACTCTTCTGTCAAGACTGCGTCGTGCGAAGCCGATCCTAGGTCAATTTAACATTGTCCAAAGCATCCTGAACCAAGTCAGTACCCAATAGCGTTGCCTCACCCTGCTCAAACCAACCCACTGGAGATTGACACTGCCTCCCATACAAAGCCTCATACGGAGCTATCTGAATTCTCGATTGGTAGCTGTTGTTGTAGGCAAATTCTACGAGCGGTAGAGAACCGATCCCATGAACCCCTGAAATCAATAACATAAGTGTGTAGCATGTCCTCCAATATCTGAATAGTGTGCTCAGCCTGCCCGTCCATCTGAGGGTGAAATATTGTACGCAACTCAACCCAGATGCCAAACTCTCGCTGCACGGCTCTCCAAAACTGTGATGTAAACTGCGTGCCCCGATCTGAAATGATGGACACTGGCACACCATGAAGGCGAACGATCTCGCAGATGTAAATCTCTGCCAACCGCTCCAAATAATAAGTAGTCCCAACAGGAATGACGTGTGCAGACTTGGTCAACTGATCCACAATCACCCAAATAGCATCGAACTTCTTCGAAGTCCGTGGGATCCCAACTACAAAATCCATGGTGATTCGCTTCCATTTCCACTCTGGAATCTCTAGCATCTAAATCAATCCACTCGGTCTCTAATGCTCGTACTTCACCTGCTAACAGTTAAGGCACCGAGCTACAAACCCCACTATATCCTTCCTCATTCTTCTCCACCAATAATGCTGCCTCAAGTTCTGGTACATCTTCGCGGTACCTGGATGAATGGAATACCGCGAACTGTGGGCCTCCTTAAGAATCAACTCATATAGCCCATCTACATTAGGCACACAAATTCGACCCTACATCCTCATCACCTCATCATCCCTAATAGTAACATCTCTGGCATCACCGTGCTGAACTGTGTCCTTAAGGACAAGCAAATGAGGATCATCATATTGGCGCTCTCTGATGCGATCATATAAAGAAGACCGAGAAACCACACATGCTAGAACCCGACTGGGCTCCGAAACATCTAATCGCACATACTGATTGGCCAAGGCCTGAACATCAGCTGCAGGCGGTCTCTCACCAATAGGAATGAATACAAGGCTACCCATACTCACCGTCTTTCTACTCAAGGCATCGGCCACTATATTGGCCTTCTCGGGATGATACAGAATAGTGACATCATAATCCTTTAACAATTCCAACCATCTCAGCTGCCTAAAATTTAGATCCTTTTGTTTGAACAAGTGCTGGAGACTCCGATGATCCGTAAATACCTCACAAGACACAACGTAGAGATAATACCTCCAAATCTTCAATGCATGAACGATGGCAGCCAACTCCAAATCATGAACAGGGTAGTTCTTCTCATTGGGATTCAACTGGCGCGAAGCATAAGTAATCACTCTTCCCTCCTGCATCAAGACACATCTAATATTAATCCGAGAAGCATCATAATACACCGTATAAGATCCTGAAGCTGAAGGCAAAACTAGAACTAAAGTTGTGGTCAAGACAGTCTTGAGCTTCTGAATGCTCTCCTCACACTCATTCGACCACCTGAAAGGAGAATCCTTCTGGGTCAATTTGGTCAAAGGCGATGTAGTAGATGAGAAATCGTCCACGAAGCGATGATAATAACCGTCCAAACCGAGGAAGCTCTGAATCTCCGTAGCTGAGGACGGTCTGGGCCAACTTTGAATTGCCTCTATTTTCTTTGGGTCCACCTGAATCCCCAAACTGGACACCACGTACCCCAAGAACGCCACGGAACTAAGCCAGAACTCATACTTGGAGAAATTGGCATAAAGCTTCTCCTCCCTCAACCGCTACACAATCCTCAAATGCCGGGCATGCTCCTCCTGGCTACAAGAGTGTTACACCCTATATTTTCGTATGTAAATCTGCATCGTGAGCAAACTAATATACGACCGAAAATGAGATCATCTTTGAAAATATATAAAGTAAGTTAATCATGTTACCTCGGAGGTTATAAATATTAAAGATCATGAACAAAAAGTACAAAGAGAGTTGGAAGGTTTAGAAGCTAAAGGAATTGAAGAAAATAATGTTTTCTCAAAAGTCGACAAGTTGGGAATATTATAGCATGTACTTTTGGAGTGAGACCAGGGTGTTTAACATGATAAGGAGGTTATGTTATGTGTTATGTTAGTCGTACGATAGTCGTGTGTTATGTATTGAAGTCAAGCGAGTGGTGGAACAAAAGTCAATGAAAGACATCACAAGTTACGTTCATAAGTTTTACTGAAACTTTGGGTCAAATGTAACTGCTATTTTCTCCTAATATACTTAGATTTATGGGGTTTTGCACCCATAAAATTAAATATATATGAGTCTATTTTCTAACACATTAAAAAGTTTATCAATACGATATCGAAGTAGAGAGATATGGGCATTTTTGTGAGCCTGCACAGACTATCGCCTACTTGCTTAAACGAGAATCCAAAAATGGGCCAGTTCGGGTCGTCCAAATATGGGCCAGTTTGGGTAATAGAAAGAGGCATTTTTAAAGGCCTATCCCCTTCATATATTAGACTGATAATAGTTCAAAATAACCAGACATAATCTCTGCAAAAATTCTCCTAAATATTTCCCACATACCCCAATTGATTTTCTCTCCCTTTCAAGTTCTAATTGGAGGTAAAGCCTAGAGTTTGAAGAACCAAGATAGGAGCTGAGTTATCCAAAAAATAAGGTAAGTTTACGGCTCTCTTTCATCCATTTGTTTCTTCTGTAGATTCATAGTAAGTCGTTCTATATTTGTAAGAACTCATGGGACGGTAATCGGAAGTCGTGAGTTCGAGTTATTCACTTGTAGCGGACTGTGTTGTGGACTGTTTTGTGTTGCTGTTGGGCTGCGTGGTTTACTACTATTTTGTGGAGTTTGGGAGGATTAATGGTGTGTAGAAACACCACATAAATGCAGGGTGGTGGGTTGGTCGTTCGTCGTAACCTTTCCGTGCTATTTGACACTACTATAGTGGTCATTTTGTGTATGAAGAGATTTGGGTGTGTTGGGATAGATTGTGGTATTTTGTGGTGTATAAAAGGTTGAAAAAAAAATGTATGTAGGTTTTTATTGTTGTATTCTTTTGTTTTTTGTGTTATCTTGAATTTGGAGGAAGTAAGGATTATAGGGGAGATGCTGCCCGTTTTAATACAAAATAAGCTTGTCGTTCGTTCTGTGACAATTGTACCTTTCATAAATTAATGATAGTATTATTATCGTTGTTGTATATTAAGGTGCGAATAGGCGAGTTCAACTTGGTGATTGGAAATATTGTGATAAGGTATGTTAAGGCTAAGCCCTTCCTTCATTTTGGCAAGTTCTCGTAGCTACATGTGTTTGATAATGAGACATAAAGAGAAGTTCGTATTCATGAATATATACACATTATCCTAGTCTCATAAGTTACAGTATTCTCCCTTATCGAGACTTTATATTCAATTGATTATTGTCTTCTTCCGGTCAAGAGAGCAAAGGGTCTATATATATACAATATTATAGTATGTTCACCACCATCGAGCCATAATCGGTGGGCAGGCCCCTATTGGGAAACCTATGATCAGATGGTAAGTTATATATACCGAGCCTACTGTGGCCGAGCGATTATGAGTGAGCCTAGGATGGCTGAGATACAGATCCTAGTATGGCCGAGTGCCAATGAGCGAGCCTACTATAGCCGAGCAGTTACACGTACTGAGCCTTATAGGGCCGGACATTTATTTTGCTTACTATATTGAAGGAGTTGAGTCAGTATCAGTAGGTAAGTATATCTCCAGATCATCTTTGACACCCAAATACTTTTAGTTATTATATTTCAGTTCAGTTTCAGTTTTCAGTTATGTTATTGCCTTACATACTCGGTACATTATTTTGTACTGACGTCCCTTTTCTGGGGACGCTGTATTTCATGCGTGCAGGTTCAGATAGACAGACGGGTAGACCTCCTCAATAGGTGTTCCCTGAGTTCAGCCTGGTCGGTAAGCTCCACGTCCTTCGGAGTTATATGTTCTAGGGTTTCGTGTAAATCTTTTATATGTATGTATATATGTTATGGGTAGGTTGGGGGCCCTGTTCTGAGAACAATACATCCATCAGTAGAGACTTGTAGACATATCATGTCAATTAGTGCAGTATGTTGTGCTTGTAGACATGGTATGTATATTTTGGTGGTTTGTCAACTGTAGTAGTTATGACGGCATTGTCAGCCGAGCTTTATATTGATGTTTAGTGAGAGTTAGTTTCCATTCAGTTTTATATTTTGCTTCGCAAATTGTCTTGCAATGTGGCCCCATGGCCAAATTATGACATTATATGTTCAGAGTCCCTTAGTCGCAATTTGGTATGCTAGGTTAGGTAAGGCGCCGGGTGCCGGTCTCGCCCCCAGGTTCAGGGTGTGACAAACTTAGTATCAGAGGAGTTCTGAACTAGGGAGTCTACAAGTCGTGTCTAGTAGGGTCTTATTTATAGATGTGTTGTGCACCACATAATATAAACAGGGAACTACAGAGCATTTAGGAGTTGGTTACCCTTCTTTCAAATCTAAATCATGCTGTAGAACTGAGTTATAGGAAATTTGAGTTAAACTTATGTGTTGGTGTTTGCATACATAGATGACGGTGACTAGGAAGACTACGGCTAGCCAGAGGGGAGATACAGCAGCAGGTGAGGGGACCAGTAGGGTACCCCCAGTAGATGGGTCCCAGTCTGAGGCCCAGGGCGAGACCCCTACTCAACCATTATCGGCTCCTCCACCACCTGAGGACATTCCTAGGGATACCGCACATCTAGTTCACCCTCCACTTCTATCAGATCAGGACTTGAGGAGTGCGGTGCATTTGTTGACATAGTTGATAGCTACCCAGCAACAAGCTAGGACATCAGCTAGTGCAGGATCTTCTGAGGGGTCTGGGAGTTCAAGGGTCCGAGAGTTTATTTCTTTGAGTCCCCCAGAGTTCATGGGGAAAGATCAGAGGGAGGAACCGCAGGATTTCATAGATCAGCTTCACAGGATCCTTCGGGTTATGCATGCAACAGAGAAAGAGGAAGTTAAGCTAGCAGCTTTTCGACTCCGAGATATAGCCATCCTTTGGTACGAGGGATGGGAGAGGTCCAGGGCACGTGATGCACCTCCAGCTAGTTGGGAAAATTTTTTAGATGCCTTCCTTGACCAATAATTACCGCAGGAGATCCGACAGGCTTGGTCGATCAGTTTCTAGCCCTCAAGCAGGGCAATATGAGTGTTCGAGAATATAGCCTCCATTTTGACTCATTGGCCAGATATGCACCATCCATAGTTGCTACTATGCGGGATAGGATCCACAGGTTTATAGCAGGGTTAGCACCAGAGTTGACCAAGGCATGTGCCACCGCGGCATTGAATGATAGTATGGATATCTCCCAGATTCAGGCATTTGCTCGGAATATAGAAAGGGGTAGGTGTCGGCAGCAGGGTACAGAGAGGACTGAGCAAGGGAAGCATAAGAGGATGAGATTTCCCAGGTCTTAGGAGCAGTCTCAGGGTAGTTATAGGCCCAAGTATTTCGGATGGCCACCTAGGCCTCCGCCACCTCAGTTATAGGTTTACAGGGATGACCCCTATACCCAGCCAGCACCAGGTGAGAGCTCACAAGAGTTAGGTTTGCAGCGATAATGAAGTTCAAGGCAGACATGGTTATTTCCGCCGCGGTGTGACATCTATGGTACAGGACATTTGGGCCAATGCCGAGCAGGTTCTGATGCTTGTTATACATGTTGGCGTCCGAGGCATATGATGCGAGATTGCCCAAATAAAGATTCTGGGGGTATGGAACAACCATCAGGTTTAGCAATAGGATCATCTATGTCTGTGCATCCTTCAGGATGTGAGTCTCAGTCTTCGGCTGGTAGAGGTCGAGGCAATGGTAGAGGTTCCAGTTCAGGCATTAATCAGAACCGTATCTATGCTTTAGCAGTTAGACAGGACCAGGAGTTTTCACCAGACGTTGTGATATGTATATCGACCATTTGCTCTCACGATACTTATGCCTTGATAGACTCAGGATCTACATTATCATATATTACCCCATTTGTCGCGGGTAAGTTTGGTATAGTGCCTGAAATACTAAGTGACCCTGTTGCAGTATCTACACCGATCAGAGAACCGATTATTCCTAGACGGGTTACCGAGGTTGTACGGTGACAATTTGTAGTCGTCAGACCTCAGCCGACCTAGTTGAGCTAGAGATGATGGATTTTGATTCTATAATAGGCATGGACTGGTTGGCATCTTGCTATGACACAGTTGATTACCGAGCAAAGGTAGCCAGATTTTATTTTTCGGGTGAGACAGTCCTTGAATGGGTAGGTAATACAGTGACGCCCAGAGATAGCTTTATTTCCTATCCGAAGGCGAGAAAAATGATCGAGTTAGAGATGCGGATGTTGAGATACATACACTTCAGTCTATTCTGGTAATCAAAGATCATGCAGATCTGTTTCTAGATGAGCTTCCAAGTATTCCTTCAGAGCGAGAGATTGATTTTAGCATTGATTTACTTCCAGGAACTCAACATATATCCATCCCTCCATATACAATGGCACCTGCCGAATTGAAGGAGTTGAAGGAGAAGTTAAAAGATTTGTTGGAGAAAGGTTTCATCAGGCCCAGTACCTTATCTTGGGGTGCACCAGTACTGTTTGTACGGTAGAAAGATGGCTCGCTGAGGATACGTATTGATTATAGGCAGCTGAACAAGGTAACTATTAAGAATAAGTATCCACTTCCAAGAATCGATGACTTATTTGATCAGTTGCAGGGGGCTAGATTCTATTCAAAGATAGATTTGAGGTCGGGATACCACCAGGTTAGAGTTCAGGAGTAAGATATTCTGAAGACAGCCTTCAGGACCCGATATGGCCACTTCGAGTTCCTTGGCATGTCCTTTGGGTTGACGAATTCCCCCGCCGTATTTATGGACTTGATGAATAGCCTACTCCGGCCATTTTTAGATATATTCGTGATAGTATTTATTGATGATATTCTGGTATATTCAAGTTTAGAGGATGATCATGCAGACCGCCTGCGAGCGGTACTCCAAACCCTCTGTGATCGTAAGTTATATGCTAAGTTTTCTAAATATGAGTTCTGGTTGAAGTCTGTGGCATTTTTGGGGCATATTGTATCCGATGAGGGTATTAAGGTAGACACTCAAAAGATTGAGGCCATGAAATATCGGCCTAGACCTACCACTCCGACAGAGGTTTGTAGCTTTCTAGGCTTAGCAGGATACTACCGGAGGTTCGTAGAGGGTTTTTCTTCCCTTTTGGCACCATTGACGAAGTTGATGCAGAAATCAACTAAGTTTCAATGGATGGAGGCTTGCGAGCGGAGTTTCCAAGAGCTTAAGAATAGGTTGACCCCAACGCCACTTTTAACACTTCTAGATGGTCCAGAGAGTTATGTTGTGTATTGTGATGCCTCAGGTGTCGGGTTAGGATGTGTCCTAATGAAACATTGGAAGTTAATTGCGTATGCTTCAAGGAAGTTAAGGAAGAATGAGAAGAATTATCCAACCCAAGACCTCGAGTTAGCTACAGTTGTCCATGCAGTTAAGATATGGCGGCATTATTTATGTGGTGTTCATTTTGAGGTATTTACAGATCATAAAAGCCTGCAATATATCTTCAAGTAAAAAGAGTTGAATTTGCGACATAGGCGATGGCTTGAGTTATTGAAAGATTACGATGTTAACATTCTCTACCATCCAGGGAAAGCTAATGTTGTAGCAGATGCCTTAAGTCTCCAATCTATGGGTAGATTAGCACATGTAGAGTCCGAGAAAAGACAATTAACTAGAGAGATTCATCAATTCGCTTGTTTGGGAGTTCGGTTAGTTGATTCTGACGATGGTGGAGTTATACTCCAAAACACTGCAAAATCATCTCTCATAGCTAAAGTCAAGGAAAGGTAGTACGAGGACCCCGAGTTGGTTGAGTTGAGAGAGTGAGTTCTGCAGCAGAAGAAGCTATTGTTAGAGCTCAAGGGAGATGGGGTTCTCATATACAGGTTTCGTCTGTGTGTTCCAGATGTAGCAGGGCTATGAGACAGGATTATGTCAGAGGCATATTATTCGTGGTACTCCATTCATCCTGGGTCGACGAAGATGTATCATGACATTATGGATGTGTACGGGTGGAACGATATGAAGAAGAACATTGATGTGTTTGTCGCCCAGTGTCCTAGTTGCCAGCAGGTGAAGGTAGAGCATCAGAAGCCCGGAGGACTAATGCAGACTATAGAGATCCTGACATGGAAATGGGAGGCGATAAACATGGACTTTGTCATGGGTTTACCTCATTCTCATCGTAAGTTTAATTCTATATGGGTGATAGTCGATAGGCTCACAAAATCAGCTTATTTCCTACCGTTCAGATCTACATATACAACAGAAGATTATGCGAAGTTATATATTAAGGAGATAGTGTGACTACACAGAGTAACAATATCCATTATATCTGAGCGTGGGGTCCAGTTTACAGCACATTTTTGGAGGTCATTTCAGAGAGGTCTAGGGACTCAGGTGAATCTCACCACAACTTTTCATCCACAGACTGATGGACAAGCCGAGCGCACAATTCAGTCGCTCGAGGAAATGTTACGAGTATGTGTGTTGGATTTTAAAAGAAGTTGGAATAAACATCTACCTCTTGTCGAGTTTGCATATAATAACAGTTACCACTCCAGTATCCAGATGTCTCCGTACGAGGCTTTGTATGGGCGTAAGTGCAGATCTCTTATAGGGTGGTTTGATGTTGGAGAATCTTTATTACATGGGCCAAACCTAGTTCAGCAGGTCGTAGAGAAAGTAAAGCTTATCCGAGAGTGACTGTTGACAGCTCAGAGTCGTCAGAAGTCATATTCTGATGTGCGGCAATGAGACTTAGAGTTCGAGGTTAATGACTGGTATTCTTAAAGGTATCCCCTATAAAGGGCATGATAAGGTTTGGCAAGAATGGAAAGCTTAGCCCACGGTATATTGGGCCTTATAAGATCATTCAGAGAGTGGGCCAAGTAGCTTATGAGTTAGAATTTCCCTCAGAACTGGAGTCCGTCCATCCGGTGTTCCACGAATCTATGCTACGGAAGTGCATTGGTGATCCTACCAGAGTGGTGCCCATGGATGATGTATAGATTATGGAGGACTTGTCATTCGAGGAAATTCCAGTTGCCATCCTAGACCGACAAATCCGCAAGCTACGAAATAAGGAGATAGCCTCCGTGAAGGTTTTATGGAGAAGAAAGAATGTGGAAGAGATGACATGGGAAGCGAAGGAAGAAATGAATTCTAAATACCTTCACTTATTTCAAACTGAATATATGGCTCGAGATGGGATGCTACAGCACAACTCTATTCAGGATAGTAGGTCATCAGGTAAGCTTTTATTTCCTGACTTTCAGTATTTATGATTTACGACTGTGTGAGGCAAAGTGTTGCTATTTATAGACATTGGCCATGTGTATGCATAGTATGTTTTCTGGCTGCGTGTAGGTTGGTTTTCGTCTAGTGTACGGAGGATACTCTGGCAAATATTTTCCAAAGTCTCTAAGAGTAAACATTCGAGGACAAATGTTCCCAAGGGGGAGATGATGTTACACCCTATATTTTCGTACGTAAAACTACGTCGTGAGCAAACTAATATAGGACCAAAAATGAGCTCATCTTTGAAAATATATAAAGTAAGTTAATCATGTTACCTCGGAGGTTACAAATATTGAAGATCATGAACAACAAGTACAAAGATGGTTGGAAGGTCCAGAAGCTAAAGGAATTGAAGAAAATAATGTTTCATCGAAAGCTGACAAGTTGGGAATATTATAGCATGTAATTTTGGGGTGATACCCGGCTGTTTAACATGATAAGTAGGTTAGTTTATGATTTATGTTAGTCGTATGAAATTCGCGTGTTATGTATTGAAGTCAAGCGAGTGGTGGAACAAAAGTCGATGAAAGTCATCACAAGTTACGTTCATAAGTTTTACTGAAACTTTGGGTCAAATGTAACTGCCATTTTCTCCCAATATACATAGATTTTATGGTTTTTTTCACCCATCAAATTAAATATCTATGAGTCTATTTTCTAACGCATTAAACCATTTGTCAATACGATATCGGAGTAGAGAAATATGGTCATTTTTGTGAGACTGCGCAGACTGTCACCTACTTGCTTAAACGATAATCCAAAAATGGGCCAGTTCGGGTCATCGAAAGAGGAATTTTTAACGGCCTATCCCCATCATATATTAGACTGATAATAGGTCAAAATAACCAGACATAATCTCTACAAAAATCCCCCAAAAAAATTTCCACAAAACCTAATTGATTTTCTCTCCCTTTCAAGTTCTAATTGGAGGTAAAGCCTAGAGTTTAAAGAACCAAGATAAGAGCTGAGTTATCCAAAAAATAAGGTAAGTTTACTGCTCTCTTTCATCCATTTGTTTCTGCTGTATATGCATAGTAAGTCATTCTATATTTGTAAGAACTCACGGGAAGGTAATCGGAAGCCATAAGTTCGAGTTATTCACTTGTAGCGAACTGTGTTGAGGACTATTTTGTGTTGCTGTTGGGGTGCGTGTTTTACTGCTGTTTTGTGGAGTTTTGGAGGATTAAGGGTGTGGATAAATACCAAATAAATTCAGGGTGGTGGGCTGGTCGTTCGTCATAACCTTTTCGTGCTGTTTGACACTACTACAATGTATGCCGAGCAAGCCTATTAGACTTCCTTCTACCCAAACTCATCCATGAATAAAGAGGAGATGTACTCCATTAATCAATCACTGAAAAGATTTTATTAACAACTTCCTTTTCATTCCCATTAGTAGCTTCATTCATAATTTCCTAAACATTATGAGTTTATAGAATTAATGAAAAACATAATTTCCAAGTACCAACATTTCTAGTTCAATTCCCAATATCAACCATAACACACAACCTGTCTACGGAGCCTCTAAATACAATAGAAGAGTAATATGGAAATGCCGGCAACAAGGCCCTGGCTATACCTCAAAACACTACACATGAGAAGCAAAAGATACATGACCCCAAAATGAAGTGGGGCTCGCCAAATCAACTGAAAAGAGTGTACTGCTATCACTGATCAATGCCGCCTGCTGAAGAACCACCTGCATCCATTAAAGATGCAGCGCCCCCGGCAAAAGGGACATTAGTACTATCGAATAGCATTAGTATGTATAGCTAAAAATCCTCTTTCAAAATAGAATGCCCATATAAGAAAAGGCAACACACAGAAACAACAAGTCACAATCAACAATATCCAAACGTCCAGTTAAAACATAATAATTTTCAAAATACAAACTTCATATATAATTTTGGTTGGGAGATCATTAGCACCGATATACCACCGTCTTTGTTAGCACGGAGTCCGATCACGCCCGATCGGCTAGGCCATCTCCCCACGAACAATGTGGTTTGACATGTGATGCGAAAGAAAGTTGTTACCAAGAGTAGTACCACCATATGAGCAATATGGCATCTGATCTCCACCCGATCAGCTAGGTCGCCTTCCCATATATGTCGTGCGGGTTGACTTTTCCAATCCACAAAGGTTCCAGTTTCATCTTAATTAAGGGGAATAATATCACAATCCACCCCTACACCAGCACGTGCAGTTTCAGGTGTGGGCCTTATGACCCACCCTTCCTCGGTATTGCTAATGAAGCTCCAAAAAATAGTTTTGATTTGATTTGCCAAAGGAAATATCATAAATACAATTGTACTCACCTCAACATCTTTCACATTGTATGAATTCTCATTAGTATTTCCAGTAATTCAGAACAACAATATTTCCTTGGCTCATTAGGCCATTCACAAGATTCTTTATTCCTGGCACGATGGCCATATTTCATATTCCACACTTTCACCTCTTTCAATTTCAAAGATCACCATCAAGTATCAACATATAGGATATTTTAAAAATCATAAAAATACATTTGAAATGGAAACTTCAAACACAAATGGTTTCTTTCCAAAGAATGAAGCATACCAACCAACAATAGAAACACACATGAAAAATCATAAACAGTCAATACACCATTTACTCTTGTAATACTTTCCCCCAGAAATGACAATGTACAATTTCAACACATGAGTATATAAAACTCGAATCACACTTGATATATTTATAAATCAAAGCATTAGTTAAAGCAGCCACTAATGGGCATGAATTTAGTACAAAAGCTTTTAGACAATTCTATCTTTCATTTAAATAAGACTCAAAGCCATAACCATTTAATACGTAACCCACACTTTGAAACTTACAGAAATATTATGGAATTCAATTCCAAGAGAGAAAGTTTAGCCAACATACCTCAATCACGCTTCTTTAGACTCTACAATTATCCGAAACCCTTAGCAACCTCAATCTATTTTAGCAATATACTAATTAAACCCAAAATTAGGAAAACGTCCATGGTTCTAGTTCACCTGTTTTTCCCACACTCTTTATTACATGCGTGCAAGTAGAACCACCCTCATACCCATGAAGTATCACACTAATACCCCATTATAGCTATGTTTGAAATTAAGAGTTGGGGTGATGAAGCCTTACCTTTTAGGGTGAAGAATTTTGGCGCTCTACTTGAATATTTCCAAGGCTTTGAGTGCTGGTTCAAGATCAATTGATGAAAATTAGGCCCTCCCTCTAGAACCCTCTCTCTCTCTCTCACTAGAAATATCATAAATGAGCTTCAAAATAGACTAAAGGAGTGTTTTAACGGAATGGGGGGTTAGGTTTTAAATTAAAAAAATGGGTGCCCCGACATAGGACTGCGGTCGCATATGCGACCGCATAATGGTTATACGGTCCGCAAAGTGACCGCAGAAATGGCCCTAAGGGGCTTGAACTTTCGGCCCAGGTATGCGATCAGTATGCGGTCCGCATACTCGTTCTGCGATCGCATAATGCACCGCAGAACACCCTCAGCAAAAACACAAGAGGGATTATGCGACCTATATGCGGTCCGCATATTGATTATGCAGCCGCAGAATTGACCGCAAAATGGACCTCAAGTTGGCCAAACTTACTGATTCTTTCTGCGGCCATTATGCGGTCCGCAGAGTGATTATGCGGCCGCATAATGGGCCGCATAAACGCACTTTTCCGCCAAAGATTTTCCTTTACTTTCCGATGCATTGTTCAACCTAAAAATTCCGAACCGCGGCGAGCAAACTCGCAGCGAAGATCTTATACCATCCTCAAACACGTAAGCCTACTCCGGCAGCACGAAACCTTGAATTCATTCATTTATGAAAATTACGGGGCTTTACACTAAAATACTTCAAAAAATTTTGGGGTGTTACATTCTCCCCCATTTAGGATCATTCGTCCTGGAATGAGGGTCAAAATCTGTCATTAGCATTCAATGTGGTTCAACTGTTGGTTCACACACCAGCAGTTTCAAAATTTGGCTAACTCCCTAAATTTTAAAAAACATTTCGCCAGAGTCTCCCCTGTAACTGGGCCTATCCACCTGCCAGAGCAACACCAAAACAATTCCTAACAACACATCCGCAACTTGACAAAACATCACCATGTATAACAATGTCACTAATCTCATCATTACAGACATTATACTATCAAGAGTGGTATCTGGACATGAGCTGCACATATTTAAATCATAACACACAGAAGTACCTTTCAAATCACAATCATTTAACTATACACTCAAGTGGGAACATTTTATTTCCTTAACACTTTTATTTTCCTCCATGTGGTCTCCTCAACTTACAGACTTCGCCATAATACATTAACGGAGCCAATCTCAACTCCCGGACTTTTCTAACAAGGATAGCAAATAGTTGCTCCTCACAATCCCATTGTCCCTTATCTTCACCTTATTAGACATAGACACATGAAACACCAGGTACATGAAGAACAATAATAGGGAAACATCATACTCATAGTTTAGCCTATTTCCTTTCAAAATTTCATAAGGCCTTATGTGACTTCGCATACTTTACCTTTATTGACAATTCACATAGCATCCTCATGCAGAAAATATTTAGAATAACCCATTCACTTTCTTCAACTCTAAATCTCCACGCCGAACACCCAAACTAAACCTTTGGCAACCTCCAACAATTTCTCTATGATGTGTTAGCTTGACTATGACCATAAAATTTCCTATCCCATATATTTGATCACGGGATGATGCTTCTTGTTTGACATGCCTGAACCTACAGTACTCGATAGATTTGCTACAAACAGGAACAACGAGGTTCGAGATTTCGCTGGAAATATTAAAGAATCCATCAAGGTGCTGAGCACGGTATTTCAGGAGGTTATATCCTAAGAGACATGAAGGTCACTACCAATAGCGCTGACATGGAGATTCGCTATGGTGACACCATCGGTTCAACAAATGAGTCATAGAGTTGCCTAGTAGGCATAGATAATGTATGGATCAGGTTCATGATTAGGAGATTTAAATAAATGAGTCATTTTAGACATGTGACATATGGGAGGCATGGTCTGGAGGATAAAGACATTAGCGTCAGTTATCTTAGAATACTTTGAGCCAGGAAAAGGACAACAACAATTATTTCATTCCATACGTGCCTTGTTTGGCAATAGTAGGCCTCAAAGAGAGATAGCACTTATGTGACACCAGTCGGCTCTTGAAATGTAGGAAAAATCAGTTTAACTCGAAATGAGAATATTGTAGCACCCTGAATATGATATGGGTTTCAAGATACACAAAGTTGCATTACACTCTTAACAGTAACTAGCACAAGGAATATATGCCACAAGCTTACGAGGATGAAAAGAAGTTGAACACTTGTGAGATTATTATCATTCCCATAGCTTAACCTTTGCCAATATTTGATCCTATGTGAGAGGACAAGAGATACGACGAGTTTGTCTTTCAATTCAATATGCTCATCATAAGGCTGCTCAACTTTCAATCTCACACAAGTGAACTTATGTAACTAGGACATCTTAATGTTGGATGAAATCATGTATTAGTTAGAGAGAATGAACACGTTGCCGTGAGCTAGACATGTTTTTGCCATAACAACTCTCAAGTTGCCATTTCAGGCCAATTCACGGGCAACCACAATAATGGGAACAAGGTGAGTTACACACTGAGGCATGATCTAGGTGGAAATGAAAGTCATACTGAGATGGGTAAACAACAAGACTTCCCTGTGACGAATTTGTGATAAATCTCAAGTTACTCAGAAACTTTATGCGGATAAGTGGCCCCTTTCAATTGGCATGTAAGCACATGATAGGTGCTAAGATATACTCTTATGTTACTAGAAAATGAAAAGGATTCATGATACTATTCATAATGGAATAGAATAATTGTTCCAACCATAGAAGTCACATATACCGGAGAGGAAAACAGTGATTCAAGAAGGATCTCAACACTAGGCTGCTTTCCATTGGATATGATACCGCATAGGTAAATTTAACGGTGATGCATATATAGGCACAAATAAGCAGATGTTATCCCTTTGAATCAAAAGGTTCTGTAAGAAATTCATCAGGTATTGTCCCTTGTTGAGAATTTAAGGAAACAGTGGGAAGTATTAACCTACGGTTATAACGTAATTCAAGGAACCCATTATAGAACTCAATTTCTCAAGAGGTTGTAAATATAAGGAATTATGATAAAGAGGCTTCATGAATACTGTGTCTCGTTCTAAGAGTAGATACAGAGAACGACTCATAAAGTTGTTACGGTTCTATCCTAACTTCCATAGTAACATAAGAGGTGACATGTCACAAAGTGGAACCGAGATCAATAAGAACATACACATCATGAGATCGGACAATCAATATACATGTAACCGCATCTGGAGAAGCCTCAAACTATTGACGCCTCCTAATAGCATAAAACCTGTTGGGACCTCCCGAGCTCTGAATACCACCCCTAGCTGTTCCACGCCCTGCAGGCGTTATAGTGCCTCTAGCTGGGGGAGGCATGTTTATGTAGTAGCTACAGAACTGGCTGGATGTGCCATACCCTTGCCCATGCTCTGGCGAGACAAATAACAATCTCTTTGAAAGTGGCCCGTCATACCACACCTGCAGCATACTTTTGTACCATAGTGACACACTCCTAGATGGAATCTCCCACACTTCACACAACGGGGATGAGGTCCGCTGAACTGACTCGTCTCACTGACCTGATATTTACCCTTTTTGCATAAATCATAAGCATACCCCTTATCCTTCCTCCAAGCTTCCAATGCGGGATTAACAATTCCAGCACCGGATTTCTGTGTGGGCCTTTGGAATTGCCCAAAGATACCACCTCTAACGCGCTGCAGAGCATATTCACAACACGACATCAAATGTTCCTCCACGCATAAAGGACATAACTGGATGGGTGTACCAAACATAGGGCATTTATTCTTCTTGTTCCCCCTCTTTCCACAGCCATAACATATTTCAAGGGTCATCCAACATGTTCCCAAGTGTCGCTTCTTGCAAATCACACAATCTGGTTCATTAGCACCAACAACCCTCTTTCGTTTCCTAGATTCTCTCACCACTCGATCCGGTGGTGCGGCGAAAGTGGTAGGAAGAAGGACACTTCCCCTATCAACAAGTTCTTCCAACCCCTCCACGGCTCGATGCATTCTCCCAACGAACTCTTGTGTAATCTCCCCCAGATTCAATGGAGCGGTCATTCCTTCCTCGTTGTTTTGAACTCGTGGATTACTCATCTGAAAAATATCATGAGACATAATGAGCAAATTAGCTTCCTATCTTGAGCTCTATCACATGATTCTGGAGTATCAAAGAAGTTTGAAATTCCTAGATGTCCAAATAGCCTCCTCATTATAGATGTGGTCGACAACACACCGATAAGAAGGACTCCACTAAACACGGCTACGAGATATCCTAGGACACTTTAAAACCTTAGGCTCTGATACCAAGTTTGTCACGCCCCAAGCTCAGGGAGCGCGACCGGCGCCCCACCGAGAGAACCCGGCCGAGCGAGCCTATTAGACTTCCTTCTACCCAAACTCATGAATGAATAAAGAGGAGATGTACTCCAATAATAAATCACTAAAAAGATTTTATTAACAACTTCCTTTTCATTCCCATTAGTAGCTTCATTCATAATTTCCAAAACATTACGAGTTTATAGAATTAATGAAAAACATAATTTTCAAGTACCAACATTTCTACATTAATTCCCAACATCAACCATAACCTACAACCTGTCTACGGAGCCTCTAAATACAATAGAAGAGTAATATGGAAATACCGGCAACAAGGCCCCGACTATACCTCAAAACACTGTACATGAGAAGAAAAAGATACATGACCCCGAAATGAAGTGGGGCTCACCAAATCAGCTGATAACAGTGAACTGATATCACTGATCAATGCCGCCTGCTGAAGAACCACCTGCATCCATTAAAGATGCAGCGCCCCCGGCAAAAGGGACATTAGTACTATCGAATAGCACTAGTATGTATAGATAAAAACCCTCTTTCAAAATAGAATGCCCATATAAGAAAAGGCAACACATAGAAACAACAAGTCACAATCAACAATATCCAAACATCCAGTTAAAACATAATAATTTTCAAAATACAAACTTCATATATAATTTTGGTTGGGAGATCATTAGCACCGATATACCACCGTCTTTGTTAGCACGGAGTCCGATCACGCCCGATCGGCTAGGCCATCTCCCCACGAACAATGTGGTTTGACATGTGATGCGAAAGAAAGTTGTTACCAAGAGTAGTACCACCATATGAGCAATATGGCATCTGATCTCCACCCGATCAGCTAGGTCGCCTTCCCATATATGTCGTGCGGGTTGACTTTTCCAATCCACAAAGGTTCCAGTTTCATCTTAATTAAGGGGAATAATATCACAATCCACCCCTACACCAGCACGTGCAGTTTCAGGTGTGGGCCTTATGACCCACCCTTCCTCGGTATTGCTAATGAAGCTCCCAAAAATAGTTTTGATTTGATTTGCCAAAGGAAATATCATAAATACAATTGTACTCACCTCAACATCTTTCACATTGTATGAATTCTCATTAGTATTTCCAGTAATTCAGAACAACAATATTTCCTTGGCTCATTAGGCCATTCACAAGATTCTTTATTCCTGGCACGATGGCCATATTTCATATTCCACACTTTCACCTCTTTCAATTTCAAAGATCACCATCAAGTATCAAGATATAGTATATTTAAAAAATCTTTAAAATCCATTTGAAATGGAAACTTCAAACACAAGTGGTTTCTTTCCAAAGAATGAAGCATACCAACCAACAATAGAAACACACATGAAAAATCATAAACAGTCAATACACCATTTACTCTTGCAATACTCTCCCCAAGAAATGACAATATACAATTTCAACATATGAGTATATAGAACTCAAATCACACTGGATATATTTATAAATCAAAGCATTAGTTAAAGCAGCCACTAATGGGCATGAATTTAGTACAAAAGCTTTTAGACAATTCTATCTTTCATTGAAAGACGACTCAAAGCCATAATCTTTTAATACGTAACCCATACTTTGAAACTTACAGAAACATTATGGAATTCAATTCCAATTGAGAAATTTAGCCAACATACCTCAATCATGCTTTTTTAGACTCTACAATTATCCGGAACCCTTAGTAACCTCAATCTATTTTAGCAATATACAAATTGAACCCAAAATTAAGAAAACGTTCATGGTTCTAGTTCACCTTTTTTTCCACTCTTTATTAAATGCGTGCAAGATAGACCACCCTCATACCCATGAAGTATCCCACTAATACCCCATTATAGCTATGTTTGAAATTAAGAGCTGGGGTGATGAAGCCTTACCTTTTAGGGTGAAGAATTTTGGTGCTCTACTTGAATATTTCCAAGGCTTTGAGTGATGGTTGAACATCAATTGATGAAAATTAGGCCCTCCCTCTAGAATCATCTCTCTCTCTCTCACTAGAAATATCAGAAATGAGCTACAAAATAGACTAAAGGGGTGTTTTAACGGAATGGGGGTTAGGTTTTAAATTAAGAAAATGAGTGTCCCGACACAGGTCTGCGGTCGCATATGCGACCACCTAATGGTTATATGGTCCGTAAAGTGACCGCGGAAATGGCCCTCAGGGGCCTGAACTTTCGGCCCAGGTATGCGACCAGTATGTGGTCCGCATACTCGTTCTGCGGTCGCATAATGCACCGCAGAACTCCCTCCGCAAAAACCCAAGAGGGATTATGCGACCGATATGCGGTCCACATATCGATTATGCGGTCGCATAATTGATCGCAAAATGCACCTCAAGTTGGCCAAACTTACTGCTTCTTTCTGCGGCCATTATGCGGTCCGCAGATTGATTATGCGGCCGCATAAACGCTCTTTTCCGCCAAAAAATTTTCTTTACTTTCCGGTGCATTGTTCAACCTAAAAAGTCCGAACCGCGGCGAGCAAACTCGCAGCGAAGATCTTATACCATCCTCAAACACGTAAGCCTACTCCGGCAGCACGAAACCTTGAATTCATTCATTTGTGAAAATTACGGGGCTTTACACTGAAATACTTCAAAATTTTCCGGGGTGTTACATTCTCCCCCGCTTAGGATCATTCATCCTCGAATGAGGGTCAAAATCTGTCATTAGCATTCAATGTGGTTCAACTGTTAGTTCACACACCAGTAGTTTCAAAATTTGGCTAACTCCCTAAATTTCAAAAAAATATTTCGCTAGAGTCTCCCTTGTAACTGGGCCTATCCACCTGGCAGAGCAACACCAAAACAATTCTTAACAACACATCCGCAACTTGACAAAACATCATCATGTATAACAATGTCACTAATCTCATCATTACAGGCATTATACTATCAAGAGTGGTATCTGGACATGAGCTGCACATATTTAAATCATAACACACAGAAGTACCTTTCAAATCACAATCATTTAACTATACACTCAAGTGGGAACATTTTATTTCCTTTACACTTTTTTTCCTCCATGTGGTCTCCTCAACTTACAGACTTCGCCATAACACATTAACGGAGACAATCTCAACTCCCGGACTTTTCTAACAAGGATAGCAAATAGTTGCTCCTCACAATCCCATTATCCCTTATCTTCACCTTATTAGATATAGACACATGAAACACCGGGTACACGAAGAACAATAATAGGGAAACATCATACTCATAGTTTAGCCTATTTCCTTTCAAAATTTCATAAGGCCTAATGTGACTTCGCATACTTTACCTTTATTGACAATTCACATAGCATCCTCATGCAGAAAATATTTAGAATAACCCACTCACTTTCTTCAACTCTAAATGCCTGAACCTACAATACTCGATAGATTTGCTACAAACAGGAACAATGAGGTTCGAGATTTCGCTGGAAATATTCAAGAATCCATCAACGTGCTGAGCACGGCATTTCAGGAGGTTATATCCTAAGAGACATGAAGGTCACTACCAATAGCGCTAACATGGAGATTCGTTGTGGTGACACCATCGGTTCAACAAATGAGTCATAGAGTTGCCTAGTAGTCATATATAATGTAGGGATCAGGTTCATGATTAGGAGATTTAAATAAATAAGTCATTTTAGACATGTGACATATGGGAGGCATGGTCTGGAGGATAAAGACATTAGCGTCAATTATTCTTGGAATACTATGAGCCAAGAAAAGGACAACAACAATTGTTTCATTCCATACGTGCCTTGTTTGGCAATTGTAGGCCTCAAAGAGAGATAGCACTTATGTGACACCAGTCGGCTCTTGGAATGTAGGGAAAATCAGTTTAACTCGAAATGAGAATATTCTAGCACCCTGAATATGATATGGGTTTCAAGATACACAAAGTTGCATTACACTCTTAACAGTAACTAGCACAGGGAATATATGCCACATGCTTACGAGGATGAAAAGAAGTTGAAAACTTGTGAGATTATTATCATTCCCACAGCTTAACCTTTGCCAATATTTGATCCTATGTGAGAGGACTAGAGATATGACGGGTTTGTCTTTCAATTCAATATGCTCATCATAAGGCTGCTCAACTTTCAATCTCACACAAGTGGAATCATGTAACTAGGACATCTTAATGTTGGATGAAATCATGTATTAGTTAGAGAGAATGAACACTTTGCCGTGAGCTAGACATGTTTTTGCCATAACAACTCTCAAGTTGCCATTCCAGGCCAATTCACTGGCAACCACAATAATGGGAACAAGGTGAGTTACTCACTAAGGAATGATCTAGGTGGACCTGAAAGTCATACTGAGATGGGTAAATAACAAGACTTCCCTGTGACGAATTTGTGATAAATCTCAAGTTGCTCAGAAACTTTATGCGGATAAGTGGCCCCTTTCAATTGGCATGTAAGCACATGATAGGTGCTAAGATATACTCTCATGTTACTAGACAATGAAAATGATTCATGATACTATTCATAAAGGAGTAGAACAATTGTTCCAACCATAGAAGACACATATACCGGAGAGGAAACAGTGATTCAAGAAGGATCTCAATACTAGGCTGCTTTCCATTGGATATGATACCGCATAGGTAAATATTACGGTGATTATAGGCACAAATGAGCAGATGTTATCCATTTGAATCAAAAGGTTCTGTACGAAATTCATCAGGTATTGTCCCTTGTTGAGAATTTAGGGAAGCAGTGGGAAATATTAACCTACGGTTATAATGCAATTCAAGTAACCCATTATAGAACTCAAGTTCTCAAGAGGTTGTAAATATAAAGAATTGTGATAAAGAGGCTTCATGAATACTGTGCCTCGTTCTAAGAGTAGATTCAGAGAATGATTCATAAAGTTGTTTCGGTTCTATCCCAACTTCCATAGTAACATAAGAGGTGATATGTGACAAAGTGGAACCGGGATCAATAAGAACATACACATCATGAGATCGGACAGTCAATATACCTGTAACCGCATCTGGAGAAGCCTCAAACTATTGACGTCTCCTCATAGCATAAAACCTGTCGGGCCTTCCCGAGCTCTGAATACCACCCCTAGCGGTTCCACGCCCTGCAGGCGTTATAGTGTCTCTAGCTGGGGGAGGCGTTGTGGATGTAGTAGCTACAGAACTAGCTGGATGTACCATACCTTTGCCCATGCTCTGGTGAGACAAATAACAATCTCTTTAAAAGTGGCCTGTCATACCACACTTGTAGCATACTTTTGTACCATAATGACACACTCCTGGATGGAATCTCCCACACTTCACACAACGGGGATGAGATCCGCTGAACTGACTCGTCTCACTGACCTGATATTTACCCTTTTTGCATACATCATAATCATACACCTTATCCTTCCTCCAAGCTTCCAATGCGGGATTAACAATTCCAGCACCGGATTGCTGTGTGGTCCTTTGGAATTGCCCAAAGATACCACCTCTAATGCGCTGCTGAGCATATTCACAACACAACATCAAATGTTCCTCCCCGCATGACGGACATAACTGGATGGGTGTACCCAACCTAAGGCATTTGTTCTTCTTGTTCCCCCTCTTTCCACAGCCATAACATATTTCAAGGGTCATCCAACATGTTCCCAAGTATCGCTTCTTGCAAATCACACAATATGGTTCATTAGCACCAACAACCCTCTTTCATTTCCTAGATTCTCTCACCACTCAATCAGGTGGTGCGGTGACAATGGTAGGAATAAGGACACTTCCCTTAGCAACAAGTTCTTCCAACCCCTTCACGGCTGGACGCATTCTCCCAACGAACTCTTGTGTAATTTCCCCTAGATTCAATGGAGCGGTCATTCCTTCCTCATTGTTTTGAACTCGTGGATTACTCATCTGAAAAATATCTTGAGACATAATGAGGAAATTAGATTCCTATCTTGAGATTTATCGCACGATTCTGGAGTATCAAAGAAGTGTGAAATTCCTAGATGTCCAAGTAGCCTCCTCATTATAGATGTGGTCGATAACACACCGATAAGAAGGACTCTACTAAACATGGCTCCGAGATATCCTAGGACACTTTAAAACCTTAGGCTCTGATACCAAGTTTGTCACGCCCCAAACTCAGGGAGCGCGACCGGTGCTCAACCGAGAGAACCCGGCCGAGCAAGCCTATTAGACGTCCTTCTACCCAAACTCATCCATGAATAAATAGGAGATGTACTCCATTAATCAATCACTAAAAATATTCTATTAACAACTTCCTTTTCATTCCCATTAGTAGCTTCATTCATAATTTCGAAAACATTACGAGTTTATAGAATTAATGAAAAACATAATTTTCAAGTACCAACATTTCTAGTTCAATTACCAACATCAACCATAACCCACAACCTGTCTACAGAGCCTCTAAATACAATAGAAGAGTAATATGGAAATATCGAAAACAAGGCCCTGGCTATACCTCAAAACACTGTACATGAGAAGCAAAAGATACATGACCCCGAAATGAAGTGGGGCTCACCAAATCAACTGAAAAGAGTGTATTGCTATCACTGATCAATGCCGCCTGCTGAAGAACCACCTGTATCCATTAAAGATGCAGCGCCCCCGGCAAAAGGGACGTTAGTACTGTCGAATAGCACTAGTATGTATAGCTAAAAATCCACTTTCAAAATAGAATGCCCATATAAGAAAAGGCAACACATAGAAACAACAAGTCATAATCAACAATATCCAAACGTCCAGTTAAAACATAATAATTTCCAAAATACAAACTTCATATATAATTTTGGTTGAGAGATCATTAGCACCGATATACCACCATTTTTGTTAGCACGGAGTCCAATCACGCCTGATCGGCTAGGCCATCTCCCCACGAACAATGTGGTTTGACATGTGATGCGAAAGAAAGTTGTTGCCAAGAGTAGTACCACCATATGCCCAATATGGCATCTGATCTCCACTCGATCAGCTAGGCCGCCTTCCCATATATGCCATGCGGGTTGACTTTTCCAATCCACAAAGGTTCCAGTTTCATCCCAATTAAGGGGAATAATATCACAATCCATAGCTACACCGGCACGTGCAGTTTCAGGTGTGGGCCTTATGACCCACCCTTCCTCAGTATTGCTAATGATGCTCCCAAAAATAGTTTTGATTTGATTTGCAAACAGCAATATCATAAATACAATTGTACTCACCTCAACATCTTTCACATTGTATGAATTCGCATTAGTATTTCCAGTCATTCACAACGACAATATTTCCTTGGCTCATTATGCCATTCACAAGATTCTTTATTCCTGGCACGATGGCCATATTTCATATTCCACACTTTCACCTCTTTCAATTTCAAAGATCACCATCAAGTATCAACATATAGGATATTTAAAAAATCTTAAAAATCCATTTGAAATGGAAACTTCAAACACAAATGGTTTCTTTCCAAAGAATGAAGCATACCAACTAACAATAGAAACACACATGAAAAATCATAAACAGTCAATACACCATTTACTCTTGCAATACTTCCCCCAGAAATGACAATGTACAATTTCAACACATGAGTAAATAGAACTCGAATCACACTGGATATATTTATAAATCAAAGCATTAGTTAAAGCAGCCACTAATGGGCATGAATTTAGTACAAAAGCTTTTAGACAATTCTATCTTTCATTGAAACACGACTCAAAGGCATAACCTTTTAATACGTAACCTACACTTTGAAACTTACAAAAACATTATGAAATTCAATTCCAAGAGAGAAAGTTTAGCCAAAATACCTCAATCGCGCTTCTTTAGACTCTACAATTATCCGGAACCCTTAGCAACCTCAATCTATTTTAGCAATTAACAAATTGAACCCAAAATTAGGAAAACGTTCATGGTTCTAGTTCACCTTTTTATTCCCACACTCTTTATCACATGCGTGCAAGATGAACCACCCTCAAGCACATGAAGTATCACACTAATACCCCATTATAGCTATGTTTGAAATTAAGAGCTGGGGTGATGAAACCTTACCTTTTAGGGTGAATAATTTTGGCGCTCTACTTGAATATTTCCAAGGCTTTGAGTGATGGTTGAAGATCAATTGATGAAAATTAGGCCCTCCCTCTAGAACCCTCTCTCTCTCTCACACTAGAAATATCATAAATGAGATTCAAAATAGACTAAAGGGGTGTTTTAATTGAATAGGGGTCGGATTTTAAATTAAGAAAATGGGTGCCCCGACACAGGTCTGCGGTCGCATATGCGACCGCATAATGGTTATACGGTCCGCAAAGTGACCGCAGAAATGACCCTCAGGGGCCTGAACTTTCGGCCCAGGTATGCGACCAGTATGCGGTCCGCATACTCATTCTGTGGTCGCATAATGCACCGCAGAACTCCCTCCACAAAAACCCAAGAGGGATTATGCGACCGATATGCGGTCCGCATATCGATTATGCAGTCGCATAATCGACCGCAAAACGGACCTCAAGTTGGCCAAACTTACTGCTTCACTCTGCAGCCATAATGCGGTCCGCAGAGTGATTATGTGGCCGCATAATGGGCCGCATAATCGCGCTTTTCTGCCAAAAATTTACCTTTACTTTTCGGTGCATTGTTCAACCTAAAAAGTCCGAACCGCGGAGAGCAAGATCACCGTGAAGATCTTATACCATCCTCAAACACGTAAGCCTACTCCGGCACCACGAAACCTTGAATTCATTTGTGAAAATTACGGGGCTTTACACTGAAATACTTCAAAATTTTCTGTGGTGTTACATTTGGCAAGTTCTCGTAGCTACATGTGTTTGATAATGAGACATAAAGAGAAGTTCGTATTCATGAATATATTCACATTATCCTAATCTCATAAGTTACAGTATTCTCCCTTATCGAAACTTTATATTCAATTGAGTATTGTCTTCTTCCATTCAATAGAGCAGAGGGTCTATATATATACAGTATTATAGTATTTTCACCACCATCGAGCTATAATCGGTGGGCATGCCCCTATTGAAAAACCTATGATCATATGGTAAGTTATATATACCGAGCCTACTATGGTCGAACGCCTATGAGCGAGCCTACTATGGTCGAGTAGTTACACGTACCGAGCCTTATAGGGCCGGACATTTATTTTGCTTACTATATTGAAGGAGTTGAGTCAGTATCAACAGGTAAGTATATCTACATATCATCTTTGACTCCCAATTACTTTCAGTTATTATATTATCAGTTTTAGTTTTTAGTTATGTTATTGCCTTACATACTCGGTACATTATTTCGTACTAACGTCCCTTTTCTGAGGACGCTGTATTTCATGCGTGCAGGTTCAGATAGACAGACAGGTAGACCTCATTAGTAGGTATTCCCGAGTTCAGCCTGATCGGTAAGCTCCACGTCCATCAGAGTTATCAGGTCTAGGGTTTCGTGAACATCTTTTGTATGTATGTATATATGTTATGGGTAGGTCGGGGCCCTGTTCTGATCACAATACATCCATCAGTAGAGGCTTGTAGACATATCCTGTTAGTTAGTGCAGTATGTTGGGCTTGTAGGCCTGGTATATAAATTTTGGTGGTTTGTCAACTGTAGTAGTTATGACGGCCTTGTCGACCCAGCTTTATATTGATGTTTAGTCAGTGCTAGTTTATATTCAGTTTTATATTTTGCTTCGCAAATTGTCTTGCAATGTGGCCCCATGGCCAAATTATGACATTATATGTTCAAAGTCTCTTAGTCGCAATTTGGTATGCAAGGTTAGGTGAGGCACCGGGTGCCGGTCCCCAGGTTCGGGCCGAGACAGAGAGTACACCAGGATATAATCAATGAATACTATGACAAACAAGTCGAGGTAAGGCTGAAATACAATGTTCACCAGATGCATGAATGCTTCTAGGGCGTTGGTCAGCCCAAAAGACATCACAAGGAACTAATAATGACCATAACGGGTCCTGAATGTTGTCTTTAGAATATCTGAGTCCTGAATCTTCTAATGGTGATACCTAGTCCTCAAATTAATCTTAGAGAACACCCTTGCTACCTGAAGCTGGTCAAATAGGTCATCAATGTGCGGCAAAGCATACTTGTTCTTGATTGTGACCTTGTTCAACTGCCTATAGTTGATGTACATCCGCATAGTACCATCCTTCTTCTTCAGAAACAGAACTGGTGCACCCAAGGAGATATAGAGGTTCGTAAAGCTGCTCTTTCAATTCCTTTAACTCAGCTATAATGTCATAGGACTCTGAACATATAATGTCATATAATGTCTAGGCGATATAGAGGACTCTGAACATATAATGTCATAATTTGACCATGGGGCCACATTGCAAGACAATTTGCGAAGAAAAATATAAAACTGAATGAAAACTAACACTGACTAAATATCAATATAAAGCTGGGCTGGCAAGGCCGTCATAACTACTACACCCGACGCACTAGGCCTTATAAACCCCTTATCAAGAAGTTCCTGAAGCTGCTCTTTCAATTCTTTCAACTCAGATAGTGCCATACGATACAGAGAAATAGAAATGGGTTGGGTGCTCAACACCAAGTCAATACCAAAGTCAATATCTCTATCGGGCGTCATGCCTGACAGGTTTGCAGGAAACACATCCGAAAAGTCTTGCACCACCGAAACATAGTCAATAGTAGGAGTATCGATACCAACATCCCTCACAAAGGCCAAATAAGATAAACAACCCTTCCCAACCATCCGCTGGGCCTTCAAATATGAAATCACTCTGCTAGGAACATAGTCTAGAGAACCTCTCCACTCAATCCTTGGTAACCCCGACATCGCCAATGTCATGGTCTTAGCGTGACAATCCAAAACAACATGACATGGATACAACCAATCCATACCTAAGATCACGTCGAAGTTAACCATACTAAACAATAAGAGATCAACTCTAGTCTTAATCCCCCAATATTCACTACACACGATTGATATACACGGTCTACAATAATAGTATCGCCCACTGGCATAGATACATGAACAGACAAAACTAAGGAATGACGGGGCATATCTAGATAATGAGCAAAATAATATGATACATATGAATAAATGGAACCAGGTTCAAATAATACAGAGGCATCCCTGTGGCATACTGAGACAATACATGTGATCTATGCATCTGAAGCAACAGCATCTGGCCTGGCAGGAATAACATAGAATCGGGCTTGACTGCCACCTGATCGGCCTCCCCCTCTAGGGCGAACTCTAGCTGCTTGGGCCCCACCCTGAGCTGGCTAGGTGGGTGGTGAAGTGACCGGTGCAGAATTCGCAGCCTGAATCCTCTAATGCACTGGACCTCTTGGGAGACAAGGACACTACCTCCACATATGCCTAAACTCCCCGCACTCGAACCAACTCCCCGGTGCTGGTGGTGGGGACTGAAGGGGCCCCCGAGTACCGGGATAACTACTAGAAGGACATGGCATAGATGAACCCTGAACTGATGGAGCACAGGAGGAACTCTGAACTGGAAGGGCACTGAGAGATGACTGACCCTGACAAGCACTGTATGAACCACGACTCGATGATGCACCACGGTGAACTGGACGAGCCATCTGAGCGGGCCTATAAAAACGACCCCTGTTGTGGTAGGACTGCCCCCCAGAAGGAACACCACCGAAACCACCCGAACCTCGAGGCCTCTTGGCCTCCCTATCCTCATGCTTCTAACTATAGACCATATTTATCTGTCGAGCAATGTCAACCACCTCGTAGAAAGTAGCCCCAAATACCCTCTCCCGAGTCATAAGGAACCGCAACTGATATGTGAGGCCATCAATGAACCTTCTAATCCTCTCACTATCAGTGGGAACCAACCAAACTCCATGAGGAGCCAACTCTGAAAATCTTATCTCGTACTGGGTCACAGACATGCCCTCTTGGCATAGCTGCTCAAACTGTCTGCACAGCTCCTCCTTGTGAGACTGCGGCATGAACTTCTCCAAGAAGATAACGGAGAACTCCTGCCATGTAAGTGGTGCTGCACCGACCAGCCTGCGCTTCTCATAAGCCTCCCACCATATGACTGCAGCCCAAGTAAATTAAAAAGTAGTGAACGAGACCCCACTGGTCTCCACAATACCCGACGTACGAAGAATCCGCTGGCACTTATTCAAAAATCCCTAAGCATCCTCTAACTCAGCCCCACTAAATGATGGAGGCTGAAGGCTCCCAAATCTCTCTAGTCTTCTATGCTCATCATCAGTCAAAATAGGACTCACCTAGGCCTGAGCAATTGCAACCGCTTGGGCTGGTAGTACCACCGATGTCTGATGTACCTACATCACCCGCACTGGCATAGTGGCGGTGAGAGTCTGAGTACCTACCCTAGCCTAAGATGTGGTTGTTGCGGCCGGAATAGAGACCGCCTGAGAAAGGCTGGTGCACATAGTCAAAAGTTGGAGCAAGGCTGAGTACCTAAGCCAATGCCTCCTGAAGACCTGGAATCACAATGGGCATAGTTGGTGCCTGAGCTGGCCCCACTAGATCAACCGTACCTACTTCAGAGCTGGAGCAACTGGTGGATCTGCAGGCGCTACTCTAGCTATTGTACGAGCTGCACCTCTACCCCCACCGCGGCCTCGACCTCTCATGGCCCTAGCTGGTGGTACTGGTGGTTGTCCTTCCTGTCCGGTAGCACGTGTCCTCGCCATCTGTAAGAGAATAGAATATCAGAAGTTTAGTTACCGAGATCAACAAATCTGCACGACAAGAATACTAGAATGTGAAGTTTCCTAAGGGTTCACCCACCTCTCGAAGATAAGTACAAACGACTTCGTATCGATCCGCAAGACTCTACTAAACGTGCTCATGACTCGTGAGACCTATTTAATCTAGGCTCTGATACCAACTTGTCACGACCCAAAACCTAGCCTGCCATGATGGTGCCTAACGTGGTACTTGGCAAGCGGATACTTAAAAATACTTTCAACACTTTTAAATGAAAAATAAATTAGCACAAGTTTAAGTCATCAAATTCCCAATAAAATGATAGAAGGTCAAAACCCAATATGGAAATTTCTAACATCGGGGTGTCACGGAGTACATGAGCATCTATACAATACAAGTCTGAAAAATATTGTCTATGAAAGACTAAAACTAAATCCATAAATCTGAAAGATAGGGAAGGGGAGACAAGGTCTGCGAGCGCCGGGCAGCTACCTTGGAATCTCCAAATGATCAAGTTGCGCAAAGAAATTAACACCCACCGTGTCCGAAAATACCTGAATCTGCACACAAAGTGCAGGGTGTAGTGTGAGTACAACCAACTAAGTAAGTAACAAGACTAAATAAGAACTGAAAGTAATGACGAACGTCACAGATATAGTTCAATTACAGAAATTACAACATAGGAAGATAGGCATGCTTTCAAATTCGACAATTAAGGCCAAAACAATTAAATCAAGTCAAGTTCATTGAAATATGATATAATATCTCTCAGAAATTTCATGACATTGATACATGCCAGCTGAAGTACAACAGTAATGAAAATCAAGTGCATAATCTCAGAGCAACAGTCACTCAGTCCTCCTATTCACTCCAACCTCACAGTCACCTCTTCCTCACAGTCTCTCATTCCTCTCAGTCGCTCGGCACTCGGCGCTCGGCACTCGCACTCAGTAGGTACCTGCGCTCACTGGGGGTATGTACAGACTTCAGAGGGGCTCTTTCAGCCCAAGCACTATAACAAGCCAATCATGGCATAAATCAGTAAAATATGTTGCGGCGTGCAGCCCGATCCCAAGAATATCCTCACCATCAGGCCCCCGGCCTCACTCAGTCATCAACCTCTCCAGTCTCTCGGGCTCTCAAAAATCATGAAAATCAGCCTAAACAAAAATGATATAATGTATCAACAAAGTATAATAGATACTGAGATATAATATGCAAGTAAAACAGTGAGTAAGTACAAGCAGCAATTAGCAGATAATTCAACATGTAACACGGGCTCTGTGGGTCCCTACAGTACCAACACATAGACTAAACATGATTTCTAACATAATTTGCAGTTCAATTTCAATAACATGTGGAGAATATACGGGTAACAACAGATTATTTAACTATACGATTCCGTGAAATTTGGCCAGGTCACAATTCCTAAGGTGTATGCCCACACGCCCGTCACCTAGCATGTGTGTTACCTCAAAACCAATCACATGACATATAGTACGGGGTTTCATACCCTTAGAACCAAATTTAGAATTATTACTTACCTCAAACTGTGCAAGTCTCTACTCCAACACACTCTTGCCTCGCGAATCGGCCACCAAATGACTCTAATCTAGTCACAAACAATTCGATACAATCAACACGGGCTAAAGGAATCAATTCCATAAGAAAATACTAAGTTATTAATCAAAAGTCAAAAGACTCAAAATTCGGCCCACTTGGGCTGAGCAATTGCAACCGCTTGGGCTGGTAGTACCACCGATGTCTGATGTACCTACATCACTCGCACTGGCATAGTGGCGGCGAGAGTCTGAGTACCTACCCCAGCCTAAGATGTGGTTGTTGCGGCCGGAATAGAGACCGCCTGAGCAAGGCTAGTGCACATAGTCAAAAGTTGGAGCAAGGCTGAGTACCTAAGCCAATGCCTCCTGAAGACCTGGAATCACAATGGGCATAGTTGGTGCCTGAGCTGGCCCCACTAGATCAACCGTACCTACTTCAGAGCTGGAGCAACTGGTGGATCTGCAGGCGCTACTCTAGTTATTGTACGAGCTGCACCTCTACCCCCACCGCGGCCTCGACCTCTCATGGCCCTAGCTGGTGGTACTGGTGGTTGTCCTTCCTGTCCGGTAGCACGTGTCCTCGCCATCTGTAAGAGAATAGAATATCAGAAGTTTAGTTACCGAGATCAACAAATCTGCACGACAAGAATACTAGAATGTGAAGTTTCCTAAGGGTTCACCCACCTCTTGAAGATAAGTACAAACGACTTCGTATCGATCCGCAAGACTCTACTAAACGTGCTCATGACTCGTGAGACCTATTTAATCTAGGCTCTGATACCAACTTGTCACGACCCAAAACCTAGCCTGCCATGATGGTGCCTAACGTGGTACTTGGCAAGCGGACACTTAAAAATACTTTCAACACTTTTAAATGAAAAATAAATTAGCACAAGTTTAAGTCATCAAATTCCCAATAAAATGATAGAAGGTCAAAACACAATATGGAAATTTCTAACATCGGGGTGTCACGGAGTACATGAGCATCTATACAATACAAGTCTGGAAAATATTGTCTATGAAAGACTAAAACTAAATACATAAATCTGAAAGATAGGGAAGGGGAGACAAGGTCTGCGAGCGCCGGGCAGCTACCTTGGAATCTCCAAACGATCAAGTTGCGCAAAGAAATTAACACCCACCGTGTCCAGAAATACCTGAATCTGCACACAAAGTGCAGGGTGTAGTGTGAGTACAACCAACTAAGTAAGTAACAAGACTAAATAAGAACTGAAAGTAATGACGAACGTCACAGATATAGTTCAATTACAGAAATTACAACATAGGAAGATAGGCATGCTTTCAAATTCGACAATTAAGGCCAAAACAATTAAATCAAGTCAAGTTCATTGAAATATGATATAATATCTCTCAGAAATTTCATGACATTGATACATGCCAGCTGAAGTACAACAGTAATGAAAATCAAGTGCATAATCTCAGAGCAACAGTCACTCAGTCCTCCTATTCACTCCAACCTCACAGTCACCTCTTCCTCACAGTCTCTCATTCCTCTCAGTCGCTCGGCACTCGGCGCTCGGCACTCGCACTCAGTAGGTACCTGCGCTCACTGGGGGTATGTACAGACTTCAGAGGGGCTCTTTCAGCCCAAGCACTATAACAAGCCAATCATGGCATAAATCAGTAAAATATGTTGCGCCGTGCAGCCCGATCCCAAGAATATCCTCACCATCAGGCCCCCGGCCTCACTCAGTCATCAACCTCTCCAGTCTCTCGGGCTCTCAAAAATCATGAAAATCAGCCTAAACAAAAATGATATAATGTATCAACAAAGTATAATAGATACTGAGATATAATATGCAAGTAAAACAGTGAGTAAGTACAAGCAGCAATTAGCAGATAATTCAACATGTAACACGGGCTCTGTGGGTCCCTACAGTACCAACACATAGACTAAACATGATTTCTAACATAATTTGCAGTTCAATTTCAATAACATGTGGAGAATATACGGGTAACAACAGATTATTCAACTATACGATTCCATGAAATTTGGCCAGGTCACAATTCCTAAGGTGTATGCCCACACGCCCGTCACCTAGCATGTGTGTTACCTCAAAACCAATCACATGACACATAGTACGGGGTTTCATACCCTTAGAACCAAATTTAGAATTATTACTTACCTCAAACTGTGCAAGTCTCTACTCCAACACACTCTTGCCTCGCGAATCGGCCACCAAATGACTCTAATCTAGTCACAAACAATTCGATACAATCAACACGGGCTAAAGGAATCAATTCCATAAGAAAATACTAAGTTATTAATCAAAAGTCAAAAGACTCAAAATTCGGCCCACGGGCCCACATCTCGAAATCCGATAAAAGTCACAGAACCCAAAAGCCCATTCAACCACTTCCAACCATACCAACTTTACCAAAATTCGACATCAAATCGTCACTCAAATTTTCAAATCAATCTCTCCACATCCGTAGACTCAAACTCCCAAATTCCACCTTAAATACACACAAACTAGGTGGGGAATTCAATAAAGAAACAAGATTATTGATCAATAATGAGCACAAGTGACTTACCTCAAGAATCCCTTCGAAAACCCTCTCAGAAATCGCCCAATCAGGAGCTAGAAATGTTCAAAATGAAGCAAAATCGCGAACCCTTGAATTTAAATGTTCTGCCCAGCCTTTTCGCTTCGACGGTTCATTGGGACGCTTTTGCGGTCAATCATCCGCATCTGCGGAAACCACTTAAGACCGGCCAACCGATTCTGCGGTCAAAATTTCCACTTCTGCGGGTGTGCATCTGCGCAATCCATTTGCTTCTGCGGAACAGTGACTCCAATCCTTTTTTTCGCTTGTACGATCCTCCACGCGTAGGTGCGAGTCTGCACCTGCAGTGTCCCTTCCACATCACACCAGTAGACTTCAGCTACAACAATCTTCCAAACTCAAATTCGATCCGTTAACCATCCGAACTCCACCCGAGGCCCCACGGGACCTTGACCAATTATACCAACAAGTCCTAAAATACGATAGAATTTAGATGAGCCTTCAAATCACATCAAACAACATCAAAAAATATGAATCACACCCTAATTCAATCCTAATGAAGCTAAGGAAATCCAATTTCTTCACATAATGCTGAAACCTATCAAACATGTCCGATTGATCCTAAATTTTGCACACAAGTCACAAATAATACCACATACCTACACCAACTCCCGAAAATCCAATCCGAGCCCGGTATTCACAAAGTCCACTCTGGGTCAAACTTCTAAATTTTTAACTTTCGCCATTTCAAATCTAATTCCATTACGGACCTCCAAATCACAATCCAAACATGCTCCTATGTCCAAATTCACCCAACGGAAATAACATAACCATCAAAACTCAAAATCGGAGTCATTTACACATAAGTCAACATCCGGTCAACCTTTTCAACTTAAGCTTTCGACCTTAAGACTAAGTGTCTTAATTCATTCCGAAATACCTCCGGACCCAAACCGACTAACCCGGCAAGTCGCATAACATCTATAAAACACACAAAATGAGCAGTGAACGGGGGAATGAGGCTACAACTCTCTAAACGATCGGCCAGATCGTTACAATTATTTTGTGCCTTGAGTGGTTATCATTTATTTAACGGTCTGAAATTGTTGAAGTTATCATGTGTCAATTGGAGATTTTAAAGTACTATTAGTTAAAGAATCATTTACTCATTGCTGGTTAATGTGTTGTTATTATTATTATTCGTGTATTCCATGCCTATTTAGGATTTCTGTATTTTTATTATTGGCCCATAGTAAGTGTCGATGTCGACCCTCGTCACTACTTCTTCGAGGTTAGGCTGTATACTTACCGGGTACATGTTGTTTATGTACTCACACTATACTTCTGCACTGAACGTGCATGATCTAAGGTAGGTGTATCTAGCAGTCAGTCAGGCGCGCCCGTTACCCTGAGGTATAGTGGTGAGCTGCTCTCTGGGGCCGTTCTGCAGCACCCGCAGTCTCTCTTTTGTATTTACTTTTTGTTTACCCTATTTTAGACAATAGCATAGTGTTTTGTATATTCTACTAGTTGCTTATACACTTATGACACCAAGTCTTGGAACATGCTAGTAGACACTTGATAGTTTTTGAGTATTTATTTCACCGCACTTGCTCTTTTATTAGTTCACGCTTTACTTTATTAAATTTTCCACTTCTGAGTTACTTAACAAATAAAAATTAACTATTTGAAATTATTAAAAAGAATAAATACATGGCTAGTTCACCGTTGGCTTGCCTAGCAACGACGTTGGGCGCCATCATGGCCTATAGGAGAAATTGGGTCGTGACAAAAAGCACATAGAATTCTATATAAAAACATTTATAGGAAAATATATATCTTTCCTAAATTTAATTTGGAAGAATGATGGTTGCATTTCACATAATCGGAGCTAAAATTGTAATTTGACTACTTTGAAGTTTGAATTATGAATAACCTTCGTAGTTTATACCACAAAAATACATGGCAGGTTATTGATACGAAAATTTTATCTCTTTTCGATGTTCTCATGTAGAACGCAGGCTTATGCACCATTCTCGATCACAACATAATTTTTCTACTGCTATTTTAAATATAATAAAAAAAATTGGGTGTAATTTGTGAAAATTACAACAAATAAGAAAGGATTTATAGAAATAAAATCTTACTCTTCAAAGAAATTTAAGTATAGCGATTTTTAAATTTCAGAACAACTTTTTACCCAAATGTACTACAAAGTAATGGCAAGCCACATAAATTAAAAGATTTCAAAGCATAACATATAGCAAATATACGACTTAGTTGAGGAGAACCAAAAGAAACGAAGAAGAGAAGTTTTTGACATGTTATGTAAATTTAACAAATATAATAACATGTTTACAACAAATATGAAGTTTATTATGTAAATTACCTATGGGCTTGGAAATTTAGTTCACCCCTTGTATTGAAAGTATGTGCTACACACTTTTTCTCTTCGTCTAGTGTTTGTCCTAATTGAGTTTTTCTTGCAAGGTTTTTAACGAGGCAGCAAAGGAGCAATCTACCAAGGAAATGTCATCGGCAGAAATAAGACCTTTAAATGACAAGGCATGAAAACGACAAGCCATTGTGGGATGGTTAGATAGTCTTTGGCTCGATAGAAAAGTTCCTCACCGGAAACGAAGCTTGGTATCGGACCAAAGGCTATTCAACCGCTCATGAGTGCTCATTCCCTAAAAGCCACCGGGAGTGTATAATATTTGGCTCGGTAGCAAAGTTCCTAACAGGAAACGAAGCTTGCTCTCGGACCAAAGATTATTCAACCATTCACTAGTGGAATCCTCAAAGGAGCAAGACTTTCAGTGTTCCAATTCGCATTCTTCGTATAGTTTTACACTGAGTAAGAATATCTACGGCGTACACTTTAATTTTTTTGTATAATGGTAAGAGGAATTGATATGGTCTCAGAACTTCAACTATAATTAGGACACTTGTTATTATAATTCCATGTAAAATATTATTAGGAAGAGGTTTTTGATATTAGAACTAATATTTTGAAAGGTATATTATTACTGCAAAGGACGGTTGAAGAATCACTACCCCTCAGCAGAATCCATCTCTTCTAGTCGTCCTCCTCATTCAATTTCTTTTTTCTTCGTCCTCATAATGCAACTCTAACAAGGAAAGAGTGGTACGATTCCTAGTATACCTTGATTTGTCTATTTCGTTTTTTCTTTATTTTGATTTTGACTTTATAAATACTTTCCACCACTTAATTTAAAGACCTAAATATTAGGTTAGTTGACTTAGACGTCCTAAATATTAGAAAAATTATTAAAGCATTAAATAGGAAAATAATTAACATGATTATTTTGTCTAATATGAAATCTATATTTAAAGGGTAAAAAAGACGAACGAAATTTCGTTAAAGCGATTCATGCTTTTAATACAATATAGATAGATAGATTTTAAATGTGATTATTTCCTTAAAAGTACGCAGGCATATTATGGATCTTTCCCTATGTTTTGGTTGTGATTTTGTTTTGTCTGAGTTCCTTTTACTTATGATTCAAACACTATTGAAGTAAGATGTTTCAAACTGAGTGGGTGACACCCTTTGTTTTATTAAAAAACGATGTGAGATAGTGACTTATGCAGGTAAGATTTGTTTTTTTGACCAATCACGTGGTTCTGTTTTAACTTAATTGCTCTCTCCTTTTCGGTTTAAATAAAATAGTTTGACTCGGCACTAATTTAAGAAGAAAAAAGAAGAAGACTTTTAAAACTTGTGATCTTAAAAGCTTAAGGGGTAAAAGCTTTGTGGGGCCATGACATTTGTGTGATTATAAAAGCTCCACGTTAAGGGTAAACTGGGTAAAATAAAGAGTTTAAAATGGAATTATTTACAAATTTAGAAATGTGTCATTTATTTTGGAACAAACTAAAAAAAAAAGTAGCTCGTCTAATTCAAACGGAGGGAATACAAAATATATCCTCATTAATACCAAGCATTCATGTTGACCCACATTATTAGATAGTAGAAAACTCAAAATGTATAACTCAAAACCAACTCGATAGAATGGAGTGTATAATGGAAACGTTAATTGGACGGCTATTGAACCTGGGAAATGATCCGCTGCAAGGAAGAGGATGATGCCGGCAGCTGACAGCGATTGGTGGTATCAGGTATGGGTTTGGTGTTGTTAGGCAAGGGATGCGATTTGGGTTCCTAATGCCATTTGTCACTTTCAAATCGAAAACCCTTTAGTTCTTAAAGGTACTTTTACCTTTTTTAAAGAGGTGAAGAAAAGTAAGTAGTAACACCAAAATCATTAACAGACTCGAGTGAATTGGAGACCATACAGAAAAGTTTCTGTGGCCGGCGATTGCCACATGTGATAAGAGAGGTACTATGTCCCTGTCATAAGACCATAATTATATAGACATACAAATATAGTGAAACATGTTATCATCCGTATATAGCATTGAAAACAAAATTTGTTACGTAGCTAGGTCCTACAGATATTAACGGTAATAGACATTAACTGGAAAAAGTTTCTAATCTAGGAAACCCCGAATTTGATTTTCACTCTTTGTTTCTACTCCTTTCTCTTTCAACGTGGTCCACCCTATTTCTATTTTCCACCTATAATTAATTACATCTTTGTTCAATCCTAGAAGTGCTCTGCTCTTCTTCCTGCTCATGATCCCACACACATTACACAGTGACTAAGTAGAAATCTTACTGACCTTAGGGCCAGCAGGGCCACCACGCCAAAGAGGGGTTTTGGTGGTACCACAATCAGCACATGTTTTGAGTTGGCTTTGGCTGTTTTCTCTTTCTGTTTGGCTCATCATATCCTCAGATCCCGAACCCTATACTAAAAATGAATCAATCCAAATCAGACATTAGTAAAGTATGATCAAAGGTAAAATGGGTCAAGGGTGGATCTTCATCACTCACTTTATCACTTAGATTCATCACTTTGATCAACTAATTAACTAGAAAGACCTGACAAAAAAATCCAAATGAAAAGAACATCCAACAGAACAACCTTAATCACCTCAGCTTCAATGATCACACCTAATACTACTAATACCAAAACTAAGCAATACGCAGAACAAGAAAAGGTAGATAAATCAGCTGAATCACACTTGATTCTTGATTTTGAAGAACAACTGATTAGACCCGCTCAAGAACTCATAAGATGAAAGGTTTAGCTCAAATACATAGATAGCCCCATAAACTAGCTGGTCTAGATATTTCACCTAGGCACCCATACTCACCCTTGGTCTATTTGAACACCTTATCTAAGATAAATTTGTGTCACTTAGGCACAAGTTCACACCACTTGTCTGTGGCTTGTTTTATTATACAAGTTTCAACCACAATTGAAATACCACCATCCTTTCCCCTATTCTCTCCCTATCAACCCAAATGAATCTCTTCATATTTTCTCTTTCTATTCATAATTAACTAGTACATATTTTCTCACAAAATATATTTACTGACAATGACATATCTATATCTATCTATCTATCTATCTATATTATTATATTATTATTTATTATTATTATTATTATTATTTATTATAATTATAAAAGCACGAATGTTGAAACGCTAAATGTTAGTAGACGAAAATATTCCGACGATTATTCCCTTTAAAGGTTAAATTATTCTTTGAAATATTTAACTTCATATTGGACAAAATTGTATTATTGGTGATGACTATTGCTCATGAGTTTGAAACCAACTAAGATTTTACCTCTATATCACTAAAACAATTCCCGTTGATTAGGATAAAGTCTATTCTGATTCTTATTTAAATACCAAATCACTTTGCATGGTCAAACGCGGTTTGAAAGTGAAATATTATATGGCAATCTCATAAGGCTGAATCGGACTCGAGGAGTCTTCCATAGCAGAAGTTACATGGAATTAAAATCTTTTTATAAGTTTGAATCCTTTTGGTACACAACCAAACAATCCGCTTCCATCTAAAATATGTTTGCTCTCTAATGGCGGCTCTATTTAAAAAGATCAATATGTAGACCGTCGCCAGAAAGTTTGAGAGCTTGACCTTTGTTGATAAAAGGATATCAATTATCTCCTATCTTTTTTCTTGAATGCTGTTTTTTCAGTAATCCTGCATATCATGTGTGCAAATTTTAGTTGAACTGCCTTCTCCTTTTATGCCTTATATACTTCAAAATATGCTCACTCGGCTTCATGCTGTTATTTTTTGCAGTGAAGACACTATCAAAAATTTAAGTGTACGCCTTCTTGAATTTGGCAGACAAGGTGTTTTATCTGAATGGAAGAGGTTGGTAAAGGTGACAATATTTTTTTATCAGCGTGTCATGTTGTAAAATAGTTTCTTGCTATTAACTTATCTTTAATAATTCAATTTGACAGTGAATCAGCTTGCAGCTACTTTATTGCATCTGTGACACTTCAAGTATTGTGGAGCTTTAGATTTGCACGAGCAAGTATATTCATGGATAAGACATAGGAAGAATCACGTGCCTTCTAAGTTATAACTAGACACCTGATTAATCAGAATAGAGACTGGTCCAGCATAATATGCTGGAAGTTCATATACAAGTGTTCCGGTATATTATGTTGAAACTTTTTGTGTATTGGAGTTCCAGCATAATATGCTGGAAATTCATAAACAAGTGCGCCAATCTTCAGTATATTATGCTGGAAATTTCCGTATTGCAGCAAAATAGTGGCTATTTTTCAATGACTTTGCAAACTTTGTCTATTTTTTAATTATCAGTCCGAAAACTGACTACCCCGTACTATTTTCACTGCAATAGATAATTTGTTACTTGTTGCACGTACTTCGTAATATTTGACACAATCAAGTTAATGAGCATTATTTGACGATAATATTTTACTATCTTTTGTACAAATTATATAATGCTTGACTTATTAAGTAATTTTACAACTTTAATCACATAACATTGTGATTCTAAAATATTTAATTAGTTCCATTTTTTCCTCCTATACTATGTCAGAAATTATTGATAACTTCATTTGAATTATATATTATATTATTTTTGTTTAAAGAATTGATTATTAAACTTCCTACCGTGTATATATTCAACAGTGTAAGCAATTTAAAGTTTATTATTTTAATATGTATTTCTCGTGCAATGCACGAACATAGAGACTATTATTATATTAAAAGTACGAAACACCTTAATGAAATATCGCTCACCTTTTTTACCCTTTAAAAATAGATTTTACAATGGAAAAAATCGTAAATTAAGTTATTCTCCTAATATTTAGGACTTTATAAAAATAATTAAAATTTTGCTTATTAAGTCTTTCCTTATTAAACTAGGGAGGAAGTCCTAATATTCAGAAATTTAAAATCATGAATCACTTTCTTATTTGAATTATTTAACATAATTATAATGCTTTCCTTGTTAATTTTTGAGTTTGAAATCAACTAACGAGTGAATTATTAAAGTTTGTAAAAGATCCAGAAAACTCAATGCCATACTAATTCGAGTCCATACCATTTTTTTTATATAAAGTTCCCAGTAGGATCTGGGTTTTCATTGCATAACGAGAGACTTCACTTGAGGAGGATGTGGCCTTGCCTCAGTGATAAAACATTTCTGTGCAGTATTACAAAAAACATTACTGCCACAGTTACAATTGAGGTAATTTAACTTACAAAAAAATTTGCCTTATCATATCTTATTCTCATACTAGGAAGTTGCCATCTATCCAAAAGAAAAGCTCCTTTGATATCTCCGGGAAGATCTTGGTATGCAAAATTTATACTAGCATTTTGCAAAGTATTTGCATATTTAGCTAGTCCATCTGCAACTTGGTTTGCCTCTCTAAAGCGGTGCTTAACCTCCACATTAGCTTGAGATAAAATCTGTATAGTTTCTAGAATCACAATTTTGAGTTTGCAGTTCTCCACCGTGTTTTGCTTCAACATATTGGCTATAATTAGAGAGTCAATCTCTAATATAATGTCACTGAATCCATGTTGAATGCACCATTCAATTCCATGCTTGACTGCATAGGCTTCAACTAAATCATTGTTGCTGCAAGTTTTAGGTACCACAAAAGCCATAATCAAATCACCCATGCAGTCTCTAACAATTCCTCCCATACAACCAAGCTATTAGGAATAGGTCTGAGTTTCTCAGCTATTTCACAGATTTTAGGCCAAGATTGATCCAACTTACATCTCGGAAATGCCAATTTCAAAGTTGTTTTGAGGATCCAAAAAATATTTTGGTACATACTACTGTACACCACCTTCTTCTTATCCCCATATTTACATGAACTAATGCCTTTCCATATTTCCCAACATATGGCCAAAGGGGTAATGTTAAGGATCATTTTATGAACTATATTGACAGGCTTAGTATCAAACCAAATTTGTAAGACTTCTCTAATAGGTCTATTATGATGTCTAATACCCAGAGGACCACCGAAGGATCTCCATAGTTTTATAGCCACCTCACTATCAATAAACACATGCTGATGTGTTTCACATTTTGGAGCAATGCAACAATGACATTTAGAGACCATATGATTGCCAAATTTAAAAAGAGCATCATCAAGAGGAAGTTTCTTTTGTAACATTCTCTATGCTAGAAATGAAATTTTAAAAGGAACTTTAGAATGCAATATATTAATCATATATTAATCATACTACAATGCCCGACTTCATTATTATTCTTCTGATACACAGACTTAGTAGAGAATTTTCCATCATTAGAGGCTTCCCAAATAGGGTAGTCTTCCTGATCGTTTCCCAATTGGCAGAGTATATATATAATTAACCATAGCCAATGGAAGAATTGTAGTTAACTTTGCAATATTCCAGGTTCCTTGAATGATATTCTTCTCTGCCTGATCCTTAAAACTTAAAAGATGTTTCCAAGCATGAGATTGGCCACTTCTCCATGTTTTGGCAACATGATGCCTATTGATGCAGTATTTGTTAGTGATAAAGGAGCTCCATAAAGTGTGACTGGTTCTAAGGTTCCACCACCTTTTAATGGCAAGGGTGTTACCCATATCTACCAGTCTTCAACACCAATACCACCATCTTCTTTCTCTTTACAGAAATTTTTCTAAGAGCTCCAATAATACTTATGATTTTCACTGTCAGATCCCCAAAAGAACCTCGTAAAGTGCTTTTCAATAAGATTAAAAGTCCCCTTGGGAGGACAAATGGCAGCAAGAGTGTATGTAGGGATAGCTTGGAGCACATGCTTGATAAGAGTAAATTTACCCCAGGGATAGTATTTTACCTTGCCAACCACTCAATCTTTTAACAATTTTGGAGACAAGACCATCAAAATATGCAATCTTTTTTCTCCCAATATAAATTGGACACCCTAAATAGGTGAAAGGGAAATTATGATCCATAAAGCCAGTGATCTCTCTCATCCTGTTGATTCTAGAAGGGGAAGTTTTAGGAGATGTAAGAAAGAAGCTTTTGTCTCTATTTAACTTCTGTCCAGAAGATTTTTCATACAACTTGATTTGTTTTAGGACAAGCTTGACAGATTTGCTTTTACCCCAGTAAAAATAACAATATCATCTGCATATGCAAGATGATTCACCCGGGGGCCTCTTTTGCTCATAGAAAAAGGGCTAAACTCACTGTTGTGATATAGGTTATTCACAGGGGCGGCTTAACAGTATTTGTGGCCTAAAGCCAATATTGATAAGAGGCCCTAAACTTTATTTTATTTTTTTAAAATCACACACACATACGTGATATATATATATATATATATATATATATATTTGAATTCTATTTTTTTAATATTTTGAGATACAAAATTATTAATAACTTTTTATAATCGATCTCTCCTAAAAATATTTTGGACAATATTAAAATAGTTTTTAACTCTTTTATTTTAGTTTTGAACAACTTGATTCATATTTTTCGTGGCATATTTAAATTCTAATAAATGAATAAAAGACGATATATAACTATGAGGTAAGAATAAAATGAGATGATAATAACACTTGAAAGTTATAATAATAGAATTTAATTCAAGAAAAATGATGACTTGATTTCAAGATATCTTTTTGCTCCTTCGATAACACAAAATGCTTGAAACTTCTGGAAAAAAACAAAAAAGAATGCACGATATATGAGATCAATAGTACTTTTAAGCTATGTGGGTTTTCGAATAATACTACTCCTACTAAATTATCAGACTTAAACCGAAAAAAAGCAAGAAAGAGAATATATAAGAGTATAAAGTTATGCGAGCAATTAATTCTTGGACAAACCAAGAAAGAAAATGAATAGTATAAAAATATGATTTAGTACTACATATTTTCTGATGAAAAAATGGGTAAAAAGTGGAATATAATAATTTCATTTGTTAGATTTTTTATTCATACAAAAAAGGTTTGAAAGAAATTCACATTTATAAAAAGTATTACGCTCACTTCAATTAGTTACACATCTATTCTTTCCTTTTATAAAAAAATATCTAATTTTCAAGGTAAAAATTACTCATTATTTTCCTAAAACACCCTATAAACCTATTTTGATATTAAAAAAATGGGGCCCCCAAATTTGGGGGCCTCAAGCAAATGCTTCACAAACTTTACCCTATAGCCGGCCCTGGTTATTCAACATCCTAGATAGGACCTCTGCACCAAGGATGAATAGAGACGGGGATAAGGGGTCTCCTTGCTTAAGACCTTGAGAAGAAGTGAAAAAGCCTTTTCTATTTCCATTAATAATAATAGAATACTATATTTTGGAGATAATATTCTTGATCATATGAATATAAATATCAGAGAAACCAAACTTACTGAGGACAGAAGTTAGAAAGGTCCATGACATCATGTCATAGGCCTTAGCCATGTCAAGTTTAATTACCATGTTGCATCCTTTGTTAGTCTCGGAGATTCCATGAACAATTTCTTGAGCCAAAAGGATATTATCTGTAATAGATCTTCCTTTAACAAATCCTGACTGGTTTTCTGATATCATCCTTGGCAAGAGAGGATTAAGTCTTCTAGAAATGATTTTGGAAATGATTTTTTGAGAATAATTGCTTAGGCTGATAGGTCGCAGCTCATAGAAATTACTAGGAGACACCACTTTAGGAATAAGAGCTAGGCAAGTATGAGTGTAAAACTTTGTTAGACTGCCACCCTTAAAGAAGTCTTGCACAAATGCCACAATATCATCTTTAATGATGTGCCAACACTTTTGATAAAAGGTACCATTATACCCATCTGGCCCAGCTGCACTAGAGGCGCACATATCAAAAATTGCACTTTTATTTCTTCAGCATTAGGAATGGAAACCAATTCCTTATTATCATCATCATTTATGCACCTTGGGATATTGTCCATAATATTGATATCAAGAGCAGGCTCTTGCTGATTAAAAATCTTTTTAAAATATCTGCAAGCAGCCTTAGATATCTTCTCGTCCCCTGTAATCCATCTTCCTCTATGAATCTTAATTCTGGTCAATTGAAGTCTCCTTCTTTTTCTTTGATAATACTATAAAAATAATTATTGTTACAATCTCCTTCTTCATACCACTGAACTTGAACTTTTTGCCGAAGAAGAGATTCTTGTTTGGTCATCCAGTTAATATACTCAGCTTGAGCTTTATTTAGCTCCTCCCTGTTCTGCTCAGTGTTATTGATCAAGTCAATTTCCTTCAGTGCCTGAATCTTATCCTCCCATTCCCTAACATTCTAATACACATCACCAATGTCATTCCTAGACCAATTACTTAATCTCTTACTCAAAAGCTTAAGCTTCTATTGTAGCCTCCACATGGTGTTTCCTCTGATTTGAGTATTCCAAACCTCCTAAACCAAATCAAAGAAACCAGGTTGATCCACCCAAAAATTAAGGAACTTGAAGTAACTATGTTTAACATCATGGTTTAATTGGGATTTCATCAGCAAAGCCCTATGATCTGATCCTGTTCTTCCCAGATGCCTAACAACATTACTCTGGAATTTCTGGGTCCACTGGTTATTAAATAATATTCTATCCAATCTTTTTCCAAATCCTCTTTCTTAGCCTTCTGTTATTGTACCAAGTGTAGTTGGAACCCACATAACCAGCATCCATTAATCCACAAGTATTCATACATGAAATGAAATCCAAGCTTTTGTACGCTCTATGGGGTCCCCCCCCCCCCCTAATTTTTTCATCTGGCTCCATAATCACATTGAAGTCTCCTCCTACGCACCATGGGTCATTAATGCTAGAACTTAAATTTTCTGGACTAGACCAGAGGTTTTTCCTCTCAATAGAGGTACATTTTGCATAAATGGTAGAAATATAGACCTTATCTCCACCCATATCATCATCCATTCTAAGGGTAATATGTTGATTATCATTAATAATAGTAGTGGCTCGTAGGTTAATAGACCAGAAACACCATATTTTTCCGATATCATTGGAAATACTATGCTGAAATTGAAGAAACTTTCTATATCCATCTATTTTATTTTTGTTTACAAAAGGTTCAAAAACTGCTACAAAATCAACTTTATTGATATTGATGAGTTTCTTCAACCTATGTATAGCTTTTCTAGATCTCACCCCTCTAATATTCCAGAAGATGGCTTTGATCATAAGACAAAGTAGGGGGATATCAATTTTCAATCCTTCCTTCGAGGAAAGGATTATTCTTGTTTTTTGTCTTATTTTTCGGTCTTTCTATGTCTGCTTGTGCTTCTACCTCTTTTTATAGGAGACAGACACCCCTTTTCAATCACTTCATGCATATGAATATTTGCTGGATCTTCTATCTCATTTTCTTGATTCATTTCATGTGTAGAGGTTTCTATAAGACTATTGGCAATTTCATCATCATTTTCTTCCAACTCTTGAGTTCCATGTGTTCTGATATGTTCACCATATAGTTCCACTACCAAGTTTAATCCACTACTAGAAATTCGGCAAAAACTGACCTAGGTCGACCGACTAACTTTGGTCGGTCAAAACCGACCAAAGTTGGTCGGTTTTTTAAAATATTTTATTTTTAAATTTTGTTTTACTAAACCGACCAACTTTGGTCGGTTTTCTTTGGCGCAAAAATGCGGAAAACTATTTTTGAGTCCCGAAAATTTTATTTTTCAAGAAACCGACCAACTTTGGTCGGTTTTTCAATTAAAATAAATAAAAATTAATATTAAAAAAACCGACCAAAATTGGTCGGTTAATTCGGGCGGGTCATTTAAAAAAACCGACCAACTTTGGTCGGTAATTTTACTTTTTAATAAAACCGACCAACTTTGGTCGATTATTTTCGTGCGAAAATACAATTAAAGAGTATAAATCAAATAAAAGACAGTCTTAAAATAAAATGCACCAATGGTCTAGTGGTAGAATAGTATCCTGCCACAGTACAGACCCAGGTTCGATTCCTAGATGGTAAATCTTTTGATTACATAATTAAAATACCGACCAACTTTGGTCGGTTTTTTTGCAATATTATTTTTTTTTTGAATTTAATTGACCGACCAAAGTTCAACTTTGGTGGGTATTCCTTTCCGACCCCCAAAATACCGTTCATACGTAAATGGTCGCGTTTTGGTCGGTTATTGGCCATTACCGACCAACTTTGGTCGGTTATTATGGTCGGTTTTTACCGAATTTCTATTAGTGATCCCGACTGATTTTTTATTTCTGTACCCAGACTTGAAGATTCCATGTCAGATTCTTCAACTCTCTCATTGCTACTTCCTTGTGTATCCTGTGGTAAACTTAATTTTTTATTTCTGTACCCAGACTTGAAGATTCCATGTCAGATTCTTCAACTCTCTCATTGCTACTTCCTTGTGTATCCTGTGGTAAACTTAATTTTTTATTTCTGTACCCAGACTTGAAGATTCCATGTCAGATTCTTCAACTCTCTCATTGCTACTTCCTTGTGTATCCTGTGGTAAACTTAATTTTTTATTTCTGTACCCAGACTTGAAGATTCCATGTCAGATTCTTCAACTCTCTCATTGCTACTTCCTTGTGTATCCTGTGGTAAACTTATGTCCCTCATTGACTCCTTATCTTTATTTGGCTGCTCTTTATTCCTATTTTTTCCTTGAGATACTTCAATACATGAGGAAGAAGGAATATAGTTCTCCCTAACTCCCACGTCCCCTGTCAAACTATGTTTTTCATTCACAACTTCCATGGAACGTAGACTTTCTTCATATAATTCTTCTTGGCCATTCAGTTGTTTAGTAGTACTACCAACATTCTTATTTCCTCCTTGTTGGTTTCTGCTAACTTTAAAAGTGACCTTTTTCCTCTTTTTTGGAGTCTTTTTGGCATTTTTATTCTTTTTCTTCTTGGTGCTAGTTCTTACTTTGATGTTGTTGTCCCCATTTTTGCTATCTGCTAACACTTCACCTTCCTTTTCTATTTCATTTGTCTTGGTTTTGTTGGTTATGCGGTCATTTTTTATCTCCACCACATCCACTGTGTTTCCTTCCGAAGTTTCCTTGTTCTTATTCCTCGTTCTTTTTCCTTCCTTTTTATTTTGTTTCTCTCCATTGGTTGTAGCAGGTTTTTTTCCATTCTGCTTCAAAGGTGCAATCATTTTGCTTGTGTTGCTAGTTCCTCCTTCTTCCCATACCTTTGATATTTCAGGTGATGCAGAGATATGTTTTTCTTGCAATTCTGTCGCCGTTGTTATCGATATTGGTCCCTCTTTAACTTCTGCTATATTCTTCTTTTGAACAAATCTGCACTGGACTATTGAGTATCCCAGAATCTTACAATATCTACAATATTTAGGTATATTTTCATATTCCAGCTTCTGAGTATATCCTTTTAATGGATTCTTTTCCTCTTCGGATCCAACCCATACAGAGTTTATCTTGGGTTTGGTAAGGTCAACCTTAAATCTAACCTTAGCCATACTCGGTCGAGTTCTATAGTTTGTGGCTATATCCATACTGATAGGAGTTCCAACCGGACTAAGAACTTGTTTCACATAGTTCCAAGTATGGCAATGATAAGGTAGCCCGGGAAGTAATACCCATACAGGGACAATTGGAGAGTCTTCCTCGGGTTTAAAGTCAGGGGTCCATTTTTGGAGGCACATCTGCTGCCCCTCAATATCAATTGACCGCTTGTACCCAACACTTTTAAAGTCTTCTTCATCAAAGAAATCGATAAAGACACTGCGAAAATCATAAACACCAATCTTAACATTACCTTTCAGCGGAACTTTTTCAGCAAAAGTGGATCGAATTTTCTCAATTTGTGGTCTAGTTCCAATGAATTTGCCCACGGTCGTTAGTCGACATTCTTCTGCCATAACTCCGTAATAATCAGATGCTTTGAAAATAACCGCTGGCATTCCATTATGGGTAATATAGCGAGCTTTAACATCAGGATTACCATGCCGATTTGAGCTAGGGCTCAAGGTCGTTGGAGCTTTCACGGCAATTGCATAACTTAAATTGGATGGTTTTTCTTCTGCGGTAGTTATCCTTCCAGTTGGTGGATCTGTAATCTCGATCGGACGCGCCGTTGTTAAGCCGGCTGGCGTCCCTATGGTGAGGTGCGTGTGCACCAGTTGCCCAAAAGGGAGCTTTTTAAGTTACCGTTAGACAGTTGCCCAAGAGTAATCTTTCTAATTAAATCTATATTTATTTATCTATATATATATATTAAAAGTCTTAACGAAATCATTCGCGGTTTTTACTCTCTAAAAGCAAATTTTACATTGGACAAAATCGTAATATAGGTCAACTTCCTAATATTTACGATTTCAAAATCAACTAAAATTCTGCTAATTAATTCTTTCCTTATTGAATATCTCTTAATATTTAAGAATTTAAAATCAAATAAGATTTTACCTATATAATATAATTTTTTATTTGAATCAAGTAACATAATGCAAAACCTATTCAAGTTACTAATCGTGAGAAGTAACAATTCTCATAAGATGAAGAATTGAAACTCTCCATCAAAACGGTCGCAATATAATTTATTTGTAATTTATTTAATTGTTTTCTAAAAATGAGTGAGAGAGCTTGAATTTAACTGACATCATTAATAAATTAGATTGTTTTAGCAATGTTATATTGCAAGTTTTGGATACAAAAATTTATTTTAGTAAGAAGGACATCGACGATGAAGAAAATATTATTAAATTTAGTTATTAATATTTCATAACTAATTGAACTACAAATATGATAGTATGAAGATACAAAATAAAGCTGTAACTTTTATGCCAAGTAGAATGACAAGAGATATCGCGATATACTGGTATATCGCGATATACTGTTAGTTGCGACAATACCACGTGCATAGAATTTCAAAAATTTATATCCTTATTTTATTTAAATTTTTAAACACAGTAAATATATAATTCTTATTTTAACTAACATGCTATTTTGTTAGTAAAAAAGAAGAATTAATTCACATTTTACCATATACTGGTACTGAGTGTAAGTAAAGAATTTACTTCTTTTTTGATTTTATACAATAAACAGAGGTTATTAGGTTGGAAGATGTTTAATTGTAAAGGAGTTGGACGAAGTTAAAAAAGTTTGGCGCAGTGAACATTTTAGATGAAGAGATAGAAGGAACAAACATATCAAGAGGATTAAAAAAAATTAAAGTGACAATGAAGACCCAATAACTTATATAAAATCAAAATTGAAAAGAATCAGATAAATAACACTGTCTGAATATTATAAGCTCCAGCTATTTTTTTTGTGCCTAAATTTTAATTTTATTTTAAACAAGGAGCAACGTATGCTGCATAATATTTAATATTTAATTCATAATATTTACTCGATCTATGTTTTTTGTTTAAGTTCTACCCTAAGGATTATTTTAAGAAGAATATAATTTATTAAGAATTTTTTTATTAATGTAATAAACACGTGCGACTCACGTACACTAAAACTAATATATATATACATATACATATACATATTAGAAGAAGTCTTTTTATCTGTCATTTATCCTTAAAAAGAAAACAAAAAGAATAACGCAAAAGAAGCCAATTAAATGATGTCACCTAGCTAAGATTCCCTTGTAACAAATTCACCTGCACATAAGGATGGAAGATCACGGATATGGCCTATCTCCAGTATATATAGTATCCCTCCATTGCTTGAGAAGAGGAAATAATTGAGAATAAAAGACTTGAATAAGAAAAACTTCAGTGAGATTAACATTGTAAATGATTTAATCTTTTGTTTTTCTTCATTCTTGCGCCAACATAGTAATAAGTTTATTATATTATGTTTCTTGTAGTTGGCAAGATCACGTTTTCATGAAAACACGCAGCAGTGAAACAACCTGTAAATCTCCATGAAAACTCCCAAAAACCAGTCCCCAAAGCCATGAAAATCGGCCCCAAAAAACTAACGGCAAAAATAAAAAGACGTCTCAAGCCCATGCACTCGACCCTGCTCTCCTTATTCTGTCGTTTCCACCTTCAGTGAAGTAAAGGCGTCAGAATAAGCCCAATTTACATCAACCGAGGTAAGCTCGTTACTTTTCAGTAGTATTTGGCCCAACATTGATATATTTGATGAATATTAGCCATTCATAACATGTAAAATGTTCAAGATAGTCTAGATATATTTGAGCTTTTTCCGTTTTATTTTTCCAATCCTATTCTTCCAACTCTGCACCTTTCACCGATTACCAGCCATGACTTCTTCTTCCTTAGTTCTCTCTTTTTTCTTCTATATTATTTCTATGTTTTCTATTTTGCTTTTCTTTTTCTCCTTTTTCTAGCATCGAGCCCATTTTTTTTATCTAACTCTTTCTTGCTATTGCCGTCACTCCACACTGCCGGAGCCCGGAGAAGGGTACGAAGTATTAGTACAAAAGGCATCGACGGACAGATCTCAAAATATTATTGACCGGACAGAGTTGAGCCCTTCTGTTCGAACATCGCCTGAAATTGTTCGTTGTTTCAAGCTAGTTTCTTGAGTGAATCGAAAAGTCTCTCAAAAACTGAAGGAAAAACAAGAAAGGAAAGAATGGAGCTTCACTTTGGCCGGAGAAATTTTCGGGCGAAGGCCCCCATTGTTGATGTTTATCTTTATTTTTCCGGTAGTCGGAGAAGTTGTTCTTCATTAGCTAGGTTGTTTATGTTGCTAGCTGCGTTATTTTCCATTGATTTCTGTTTTTTGGAGGAGGAATAGCGTCGATGATAGTGTAATAGATGGTGGCTCGGCGAGATGGTGGTGGAGAAGGTGTAGGTGGAATTTTCGTGAGGTGATGACAAGGGCGGCATGTTCTTTCTGAGCCGCATCTAACTCAGCCCGGATATTCTTGACTTCTCCTTCACGTTGCTCGCTAAGAAGCTTGTACATGTCCATCTACTCAGCAAGCTCTTGGCCTCGGCCTCGAGTTGGCTAAGCTCTTCCCGGTATCGGAGAAAGGTCTCATGATGGAGCACCAAGGCCTCCAAAATGTGAAAAAGAAAGGGCATTAGAGTCATCAAATACCGAATTCGAAGCTAAAAGAGTGTAATAACACATTACCCGGTTCAATGCATGTTGTGCTTTGTTGAACAAGCATGGCGCATCCACCTCGTTCATCTTTGCCTGGTCTTCTTCGGTTACCAGGCACTGGAGGTAGCTAGCTACCCCGACAGTGGTGGAAAGAACACGGGCATCCTCTGGGACGGTGATAACAACATATCGCTTCCGGCGAGGATCCGTGCTCAGAGCGGGGAACTGGTACTTGGCAGTATCAGAAATCGTGGTAAGCGGATCAACCTCGGGCTGGAGTTTGGCCAACCGACCTTCGAGGACAGATTTTTCCTCGGCACCTCTAAGTCGCCCAGTTCGGAGAAGTCCTCCAGTGCAGTTGAGTCTACGCCATTAAAGAAGCATCGGAGGGGATCGCTCTCTTCATGAACCCCTTCATTGGATTGCTCTTTCCTCGCTCGGGCTTCATCGAACATGGACTCTCTGAACGAGGGCGATCTCGAAATTTCTATAACACCAGGCAGGGCAAAGTTAGCGTCTCGAGAGGTCTCGACCCTCACCTCTGTAACAGCCTCGTGAACTTGAGGGGGATTAGTCTCCGTCGTTTCCCCCTCGGTTGCCACCTGTTACTCGGGGATGGACGACTCGCGGGCCACAAAAAGTTTGTCCTCCTCGGGATCGTCCCTCAGCCGGAAGAGTGAGTCCGAGTCAGGCACTCGGGAGCTGGAGCTTTCCTTTGGCTTACGCGCCAACCTTCTCCTTGGTTTCTTTTTCTCCGAGCTCAGGGAACTCAGGGCCCTCCTCCTTTTCTTCTCTCCTGTTGTGGCACCGGGCTGCCCCGAAGCAGAAGGATCAGCGGGCAGGTCCTCGCCTCCTACCAAGGGCCTAAGCTCGATGGTCTTAGGCAAGACTGCAAAACAAAAGGAGAAACAATGAGGACATAGTGTTGAAAAAGAAAGTCTAGTGCTACTTATTCGAAGAAAGGACCTTACCATAAGAGCGGGCCTCCCAGCGGCCCTTTGAGAGCTCACGCCACAAGCGCTCGACATAGGACATCTGCTAACAAATGCCTCTGATCCACTCCTTGAGCCGAGGAATGGCATTTGGAACTCGAGCGAGGGCTGCACCACAGCAAACACCGATGAGAAAAGGGAAGACAAAACATAAAATCGACATTTAAAAGGAGTTATACTTACGTGATACATTTCACTTTTCTGGGAAAGACCTCCACTCGGCAGGTATCAGGTCGGCGGTCTTCACCCGGACAAAGCTTCCTTGCCAACACCGATTCCGATCCTCGTTGATACTTGAAAATGGGGTTTTGCTGACATGGCGTACAAGATTTATCAGTTCCCCTAGGAAGATTCGGGGACTGTACAATCGGAGTAGATGGTCGATGGTGAACATGCACGAATCGATTTTGTTCACAAAACATCGGAGGAGGATCACGATCCTCCACAACGATGGGTGAATTTGGCAGAGGCATACATTATACCTCCTACAGAAGTCCAAGATGACTGGGTCCACCGGGCCCAATGTAAAGGGATAAGTGTAAACACTCAGATATCCCTCAACATGGGTCGTCAGGCTTGGGAATCACTACGTCATTATCCGTCCAGCCATAGTCCTTTCGAACCATAGGAAGAACGGCCTCACTAATGGAGCAGATGCACCGCGATACCCCCCGGGGACAAACATTTTCAAAGGGGGCTCGGCCGCCAGTTTATCAGTGGCCGCGCCCAGAGCTGACCTCTCGAGGACAACTACGTCGGAGACGGTCTCCTCGACCTCAGTGGCCGGCTGCTACGAAGAAGGAGCACCTTTCTAGAGGAATGCTCTTGGAAGTCTTCGCCATTTTTATCTGAATAAAAAGGTTTGAAAGGATGAAGAGGAAGGAGGATATGAAGGGTGAGAATTTGCTAAGAAAATCAAGCATAGCGGCTTAAGTGAGGGGTAAAAGAAAGGTTGTAACTTGAAGAATGAATGTAAGAATACTGAAAAATGAAGGAAAGCAGTAATATATTGGAGGATCGAAGGTAAAAGCTTGGTCAAAAGTAACAAATGAACAAAGGAAAGGGTATTTATAGGGGCTTCGCGCCATTTCCCATTCAGGCACGACCTACCGATGGCAGACACACGTTGCGTTGGGGGTCATTATTACGCGACTGACGGGACATTTCGTTTTCTTTGTCATTTTGTATCGCAGCGTGTAGAAGAAGAGATCGAAGAATTCATATCGTTCCTCGTCGTTTCAGTAAAACTTACTCTCCGAGAAACGAGTGAACTATCTGTATACGAGTGAAACCGGACCCAAAAGAAGGCCTCGTTCCCGATAAAATAAATCGAGTAAGGGATGTGATGACGAGAAGCCTCAATCAAGGTAAGGGACTCATCGAGACATGTTCCGGGGGCATGACGCCCGTCCCCGAGTATATCGTGGCCATGACCCCGTGATCGGTCCAAATCCCAAAAAGACTTTAGAGAGCATTATCGGGCAGTCGAACACAATTAAAGGAAGGCCATAATATCCATTACCATCCGGGTATCACGGCGTGGATCTTGGCACGTACAGACGAAAATTCAGTATTAGTTAAACGGAAGATTTTTACCTTTATTTAATTGTACCTAGAGTAGGATTCCCTTACTATATAAAGGGAGGGTCTGATTATTCATGAGGGACATTGTAACGCAAGCATACCAAAGTAATATACTAGTCCCTCTGTTTTAATTTATGTGAACCTATTTCCTTTTTAGTCCGTGCCAAAAAAAATGACCACTTTCCTTATTTGGAAACAATTTACTTTTATGCAATGATTTATAGCCACATAAAATATATGTGCCTCATTTTACACCACAAGTTCAAAAGTCTTCTCTTTTTTTTTTAAACTCTGTGCCTAGTCAAATGAGTTCACATAAATTAAAACGGAGGGAGTATTATTTTCTTTGTTCAAAGCTCTTATCCTTGTTCATTAGTATTTGGTTACTGTGAGTCCGGATCGAGGACGGATATATCACTAAGGCTGGAACCATCCTCCTCAACTGGTTTGATAATTTACCCCATCTTTATCAGTTTAATCTAATGTAACTTATCGTTTGTATCGAATTAATCCGCGTATTATTAAAATCACTTACAAATTTAATTGTTATCCGTTTTTCAGGGTAAACTAGTCTAAATCTAGGAATTTCTGGTGCATCTCAGTAGGGGTGGGCGTTCGGTCGGTTCAGTTCGGTTTTAAGAAATTCGGTTCGGTTATTTGGTTTTCGGTTTTGTAAAAGTAGTAACCGAAACCGAACTGAAATAAGTTCGGTTCAGTTTGGTTTAAGAAATTCGGTTCAGTTTTCGGTTTGAACATTATCATAGTGGGCTCTCTCTATGTAATAATTGGACTGACGAATTTGTTGGTTTTCTTTCAAAATTTCGGTAAATTAGACTGAAACCAACCGAAAATTTGTTGGTTTGCTAATAATTCGGTTTTTCAGTTAACCGAACCAAATAAACTAATAACCGAAATCCGAACCGAAAAACTGAAATTTTAAAATTTTAAACAGAAACCGACCGAAAAAACCGAATAACCGAAACCGAAATAAAAATATTTTCGGTTTGATCGATTTTTTCGGTTCGGACCGAAATATGCCCACCCCTACATCTCAGTCTTCTTTTCTGTTTCTCTGTCCACATCTACTCTAAATATCTAGTCTTATTTCAACTATTTTGCCTCAATACTTGTACATACTTACTATTATTATCCATTAAGACAGAAAAAGAGAGTAGAGAACTACGACGATCTCCGACGCCAAACTCCGGCGACCTGTAGATAAGGTGAAAAAGGAGTAAACTGGCCGAGAAAATGAAAGGCTGATCTTTAACCAGAAAAGTAATAAAACAATGCAGTTGGATAATTTAAAGAACTTCCCCATTGTAGTAGGCAGTCAATTATAACACTCCGCTAGGGATGGGGCAAGTGTTAGCTGTGGGGTGGGGAATTATCCCAAAGATAATAAAGGGGAATTATTCGAGCTAACTTTTTCTGAAAAGTTTAGCAATTGGGTTGTAAAAAAACGTTAATTTGTTGTAATTTGTGGTTAAAATAAAAATGATTACCAAGAAATTTATTCAAATTGTGTTCTAGATCTGAAATTTTATTAAAGAAATTAAAAAGGTATTAATTAATATTGGTGAAATTATTTGAGTGAAGCTCATAGTAAAATTTGAGATCCATTTGTTGATGTTTTTGACTCATTTGGTGATTAATATGTTTTAGTATAGTACTGTATAATTGTGTATAGGGGTGTTACATATTGATACGAGACTGCTATATTATTTACGGCAAAGGGCCAAATATACTTCTCTACTTTCGAAAATGGTCTAAGAATACCCTTCGTTATACTATTGGGTTATTTATACCCCTGCAGTCATACTTTGAGTTCAAATATACCCCTCATTTAAACGGAGGGACACGTATCATCGTCTTGTTGGTCAATTCTAAATATATTCTAATTAATTAAAAAGATCTATTACACATACCCGAATAATAAATTTTTTTTTTTGTAAAAACTGAAATTATTTTTACTAAAAACTGAAAAAAAAAATATTTTTTCCAGATTTTACAAAAAAACTACTTTAGAAAAACTGAAAAATATTTCCTAAAATAATATTTTTGTAAAAACTAAAAAAAAAAACTGAAAAGTAATTTTCTAAAGCAATTAAAAACTGAAAAAAATTGAAAAAAAGAAAATATTTATTACACATTGCTTTAGAAAATTACTTTTTAGTTTTTTTTTTCAGTTTAAAAAAAAAAAGAATTTTAGAAAATATTTTTCAGCTTTTTTTAAAGCAGTTTTTTTGTAAAAACTGGAAAAAAAATATTTTCATTTTTTTCAGTTTTTAGTTAAAATATTTCAGCTTTTTTTCAGTTTTTAATTGCTTTAGAAAATTGCTTTTCAGTTTTTTCTTTCAGTTTTTACAAAAATATTATTTTAGAAAATATTTTTCAGTTTTTTCAATTTTTAGTAAAAATAATTTCAGTTGTTTCAGTTTTTACAAAAAAAAAATTATTTTTTGGGTATGGGTAATGGGTCTTTTTAATTAATTAGAAGATATTTAAAATTGACCAACAGGACGATGACACGTATCCCTCCGTTTAAATGAGGGGTATATTTGAACCCAAAGTATGACTGCAGGGGTATAGATAACTCAATAGTATAACGATGAGTACTCTTAGACCATTTTCGAAAGTAGAAGAGTATATTTGGCCATTTGCCGTATTATTTATTTGTAAGAAGTGTATAATATTGTATATCGGAGGTATAAGCACTGCTAAAAAAATAATCATGTATACATACATAAACTTTAAAATATGGCTATATAGGTACAATATAGTGTAATATAATGGACCGTATTTCTATGCAATAATATCCCATTAAGGATCGGCTGGGTAAGGAGAAAATAAAGGAAAAAAAGGGGTGAAAAAATAAATAAAGTGAAATGTGAAACGTGGCGGAGTGATTTTGTATTTTTAACGGAATGTTAATTCTAACAAGAATAGAGGGTATTAGGTAGCCTGTAATGTGTGTAAATAAACTTTTCGGACAACTACATAATACAAGTTATGTATTTATATAATTCGGGTTGGTTCGGGTTTTATCAAAACTAAACCAATTACATCGGTGTTGGCTGGTTCTATCAGTTTTTTTGTCTCATCGATTACTTTGTTAATACGAGTTACAAATATATAGTTTTGAGACTCCAATTATATTTAGTAAGAAACGAACAAATTGACAAACATATAATTTATTAAAATATTCTTATAGGAGAATTTTTTTTATATATGTTAGTTATGTAATTGGTCTAACAATAATATTCATTAATATAAACTTTCAATCTTGACTGGATTTTAATAATTAAACACACACAGACGCGCGCGCGCGCGCGCGCGCGCACACACACACACACATATATATATATATATATATATATATATATATATATATATATATATTATTTACCCCCTTCAATTATTTCACATACATGTGCTTTGTGGGTTTCCTCCATTGCTAACACTCCCTTCTTTCTCTAGAATATTACTCCATCTGTCTCAATTAATGTGTCATAGTTCGATTTTAAGATTTAACTTTTAATTAAGACCATGAATTCGGCATAGAATTTTTAGTTTTTTTAAGATAAATTTATATATTTAAAAACTACGTATAAAGTACTATAAGTCATAATAATTAATAAATTAAAATATTTAAAAGACATATAAAAGAATACAGAAAGAAAAACTCATTTGACTCTCGAAATCCAAATTTTACCCTATAAATTGGGATGGTGGTAGTATTTATATTAAAATTGCTCTGCAATTTTATACTTTATTTATGAGAATGTTAATCATCTGGTTTGCAGACTGATCAACGATGATGGACTTCATTTATGTGATGGTGCGTTTCCTTTCCCTTATCACCCTATCCTCTTTTTTATTTTTTCCTCTTAAAGATTTGCAGCTCTCTCCCCAAATTTCTTGTCACAACCCAAAATCCCAACCGAGGGATCGTGATGACGTCTAACATCGCTTGCTAGACAAGCCGATACTTGACAATAACAAAAGGAAGCAAGACTAACGTATAACTGCGTAATATCATAAATAAGGGTAAAAGCTCCATAGAACATAACAATACGATGCCAAATACTATCTAATTAACTCCCCAAGATTTGGTGTTATAGAGCATATTAGCTACGAAGAGTACTAAATCAATGTCAGAAAAGAAGTACAATAATGTATGATACAATTTGATAGTAATATATTAAAGGACGGTGACTCCAGAGCTTGCAAATGGGTCTGCAACACTACCTCGAGTCTCCAGAAGTCCAACTAGTCACCCTTTGAACCCTGCAAGGGCCAATGCCTGGAGCTGCACAAGAAGTGCAGAAGTGTAGTATGAGTACAATCGACCCAAATGTACCCAATAAGTATCGAGTCTAACCTCGACGAGATAGTGAAAAGGCTATGAAAATACACTTCCATATAAATTTGTGCAAGTAATAAGCAAAAAATAATAAAAATAGAGAGACAGACAAAAGAATAAGTACAAAGAAGAGAACATATAATAAGGTTTATAAAAATAACAACACATCATAACCTTAAGATACAAACACCACAGAAGAGAAACATCAAATAAGAAATAAGCTCAAGCCATCGTATCTATTGCGACACGCAACCCGATCCAATCTCAATACGATTGCAGCGTGCAACCTAGTCCAATCTTAATACCATTGCAACGTGATCGAAAAATAAAATAAAAGTAGAAGTGGGCTAGTCCCCGAAAATGCCCGATACTTTAGCGATCGTAGACCACTAAGGAGAGAGGCCAGTCTTACAACTCAGCATAGGACTTAGCTGGGAAGAGACCTTCTTCTTCTCTCCATGTTGATCTGGGAGCAGCCTTGTCTTTCCCTTTGTACTATTTGTAGTTGATAAAGAATAAGCTTTGAAAGCAGATAGGCCAATGGTAGGGAAGGCTAGCACACATCATTTCTCTAAGAATAAGTGAGTTCCACGACGAGCAAACCGATCCAACAAATGTACTATTACGGCGTGAAACCCGATCTAATCGCAATATCAATCCACATGAAAATACCCAACAAACAACAAATATGACAAAGAGCATAACAGAATACAGTGGAGAAAACAAGTAAGAAAAAATATACCAAGGAAAGGATAAACATGATATGCATTTCAATATTTCAAGAGTCATCTCGCTCATATATCCAATGAGGCTCCAAACATGGCCAAGAACATGTAAGAAATCAATGAGTCTCACAATCCAACATAACATAAGAGTACAACACAAGGATAGGGCAAGAACATGAATAAAGCTACTTTTACCCTCATGCTTTAACCTATGACAAACGCATATACATTCATCACCATGCATATGCATCGTCCCAACATATTTAGCACATAGTAATTAAGATATTTCCGACCTAATTCCCTCAAATCAAAGTTAACCACGATATTTACCTCCTTCTGGAATAAATCGACAATCCAAGACCGTCTTCCATTTAGAACAAGCCTCCAAACAACCCGAATCTAGTCAAATATTACTCAAATAAGTCAAAACAAGCTTTAAAAATAATCCTAGTATCGAAAAGTGTCACACCTCCAAAACTAGGTGGGACATGATTGGCACTCAACCCTTAACATTCGTTGAGCGAACCCTGTGCTAGTTGTAACATAACTTCCAGCTTAGTGACAAACAAAGTAATATTCTTAAATAATAGTTCTAGCAAGTTGCAATTCTAAAACTGTTTCACAGAATGACAAGTGAACGATAAATCTAAAAATCTTAATACTGACCCAGCAAGTCATGAGCCTCTAGAATCTGATAAAAACTAAAATACGTAGCATACAGAGCATTCCCCGTAAATAGTATAAATGTCTAAAAATAAATAAGAATATGAGAAACGTCTGATACCACTAGAATGAATCAATAGAGCCTATCAATTTAATCTAAAATATCTCCTCTAGCCACGTGCCATATTATCAGCATCCTCAATACCTGCCACACAACGTAGTAGGATTAAACGGGCTAAGTACCACCAAACGATACCTAGTAAGTCTCATAAGCTACCTCCTAAAAAGGTGGAGCAAAACCTTGTGGGAAAAATATGGAAGGAAATGGATACACGGGAAATCATATAAATCATACAAAATTTCATAAACAAGTAATGAGCTAGAAAGTGAAACTTAACATAAAAACTGAGTATACAGCTGATATCTGAAAGAGAAACTGCATTTTACAAATACCTTTTTTGGAAAGTCATTACGCATAGTGGTCCTGCGTACATGAGTATCTGGGAACACGCACGGGGGAGTCTCGGACTATCTCCCCAACAAACAATTGGCACTTGCGAGCGTGTGGTGGCTTACCCTGGCATCATGACATCACGCTAGGGGGAGGGGGTTGGCCACTTCTCCCTACTGAATGTGATCACATTAATGCATGAATGAATGTTGAACTAAATACTGAACTGGACGTAAACATCACCAACAAATGCATATAACAATGGTAATATACGTAGGCATGTAATCCTATCACTTATAAAGTCATACTGAATAAGAATGAAGTAAACTGAGATTAAGCCCCAACTTACCTCAAAATTACTAGTTCAACTTCGACGTTACGTATCCTCCGAGCAATACTGATTCACAACTTTCAATCTACATATGATAACCGGGTTCAATTTACATCAATACGAGTTCAAAGACTATGAATTTACTCACTTAAGAAGATTGCTAAAGTCCTCTAATTTGTGAATTCTCTGAATATGATTCTCCGGTATACTTGAAAGTTTTATCTAACTACTAGCGGGAAGGGTTATCTCTAATATTTTAATAGTTCTTATCCTTTTCCCAATTCTTAAACCTGGCAGCAAACTCAAATGATTTTTGCCATGATAATATATTAATTATTTTTCCAAATTAACTTCTTGCTAAACTAAGTACAAATTCACCCGAAGCTAAAGGACAATGAAGAGATGTTAACTGTCTCTATTAATTACTAAACAAATAAAAGAAGAGCAAATATCCAGTTCTAAAAAGTCCACATGCGAATCATTCCCTCGCCGAGTTACGACATTTTGACAAATTCACTTAATGACTATTTTTGATGATCTTGTCAAGTAATAATCAAGTTCCACTATAACTCCTTATGAACTTAAATTCTTAATTATTATTATTATATTTTTTACCACCATTATCATTGAATTTCTAAAATCTGTGTGAGTTAATTTATGAACCATATTGTAGGGATGAACTAGATATCATACCTGATTACTAAATAGGTTGTGAAAGAATCTTCACTAGTACTCTCCAGCTTTACTTGTTCACGTTAGATGAGAGATTGGGAAGAAGGAATATGTTTTATTTTATTTGTTTTTCCAAACCCTATTCATAAGCTATCCAAAGTCAAGTATCTTGGCCCAGCAATAGCCCATTTTCTTATAAGCCCGTTAGTACCAAAATTCTAAGTTTAACAACTCACGGAGCTTTACATTCTCTCCCGGTAAAAAACATTCGTCCCCAAATGTCATCTTGTGATTATTATTAGGTCTGTGATTGACCTTAGGCCTTATGCCATATTCACTTTTCCCTTAGAAACCGAAATTTGGCTAACCTCGAAACTTTTGAAAAAGATCGGCAGAGTTTCCTCTGTAACTGGAGCTATCCAAAATTTTCAACATGTCCAAACAACCCAGCAATAACATTTCGCGCCTTCAACTACTCAATCCAATGATATACAATATCAAGGCAGACCGGTATACCCACCGAAGCTATTGTACATCACTATAAGTACAAATATCATATAACTTCATAATCTAAATATTTTAAAGCTTAAAATGAATTATGTACCTGAAATCTCGAACAAATAGGGATACTTTTCCTTTATGGCTTCCTCGGGCTCGTAGCTTCCTCAACTGAATGGTTTCTCTATATTACTTTTACCGAATCAACGTCTTTGTTTCGATGTGTACGAACCTGCCTGTCTACTATAGCTAGAGGGACCTCCTTATATGTCAGAGTATCATAAACCTCTATCTCTTGTCTATCAAGTACATGACTCAGAGGAGGTACAACTATAGAATTACCCGTGGATGCTGCCTGAGTGGTTGGAGCCTTTCCTGGAGCTTGTCCAAGCTGTGGATAGTCTCTCGTAATATGACCCGGATCGTGGAAGTGGAAACAACCTTTATGACCCAAAAAGCATTTCCTTAGATGTCTTTTGCTGCACGAAGTTCATATAGTATAGGAGAACCGAGGTTAGCCCTGACTAGTTGAACTTTGCCCCTGAGGGGCCTGACCCTTACTATGTTGGCCATGTCTGAGTGGAGCTGAATAATGAGATGAGTGAGCTGTTGATTGAATGTGAGCTGAATGATTATTATTCTTACCCCAACTGAAAATCCACTATAACTACATGTTGTTCTAGCCTTCTTGTTATTATTTCTAGCTTCCCTGACAATTTTATCAAAAGCCTCCTTATGCGTAGGGATATTGACAACCTGAAGATAAGTCTTATCATCCTAATGTGAAGTCATATCTTTTCCATATGTGGATTCAAGCCTTCAATGAACCTTCTCACTTTTTCTTTCTCTGTCGGTATCAAATTAGGTGCATACTCTGCCAAATTTGTAAATTCCATCTCATAGTCAGTCACTGACATGGTACTCTGTTTAAGATGTTCGAACTAACGCCGGAGCTCATCCATCTGACTGCTAGGCAAAAACGTGGCCTTGAAAGCTTCTTTGAACTGTGGCCAAGTAAGTGGCGGTAATATAGAATCTCTGTCCTTCTTGTAACCTCTCCACCATTGTCTTGCTGCACCCTTCAATCGAAACCCAATCAATTATGTGGCTTGTGTTTCACGACAACCCAAAGAAACAAACATTTCCTCTATCTCTTCCAAAAATAATATTGGTTTATCTGTACCATTATAAGTAGGAGGTTTTAATCTCAGAAAGGCATGTGGATCAATTCTTCCTATTGGTAACTGCACTGGCTGGGCAATATTTACAGGGACAACTGTTAGTGGTACCTCAAGTGGAGTTTGAAAATCATCTCTTATAACCTCTGCATCTCAATCATGAGGTTCCTTAGGAGGAGCATGAACGAGTGCATCCCTACCATTAGTCGAAAGGACTAGGGACTCCAGAAAGTCAAAAATTCTATCAATTTAATCATCCTGCTCATGTGGTTGATTCGCCTTGAGTGGGTTAGGAGGGGTGTGATTTCAATGTGATCATTAACAACCTACTGAGGTGGAGCCTGTTCCTGTCTAGTGGCCCTACCACGAGCCTGATTACCTATGGCATATCCACCTCTACCCCTAGCATTTTGACCTCTACCTCTACCTCTGGCACATCCTCTAACTGCAGCTGGTGCTATTGGTGCGGTCTGCACCTGTGGTGCATCTTCTTGATGATTAGCAACTGGTATCCCAACATTATTAGCACCAGAGGATGAAGTAGATCTTGTTCTAACCACCTTTTTCGCTGAAACGAGAGATGAATGAATGTTAGAATTTTGAAACGTTTAGCTCTAACGCACGATATGAGAATCAAATAAAATATTTTCTAACATGCCATTCGGCCTCCCAAATATAAGTATGGTGCACAAGATATCCATAATTAAGACTCTGCTAAACATGGATCATGTCTCCCTAGGACTCCCTAAACCTGGATGCTCTAATATCACCTTGTCACACCCCCAAAACTGGGTGGGACGTGATTGCCACTCAACCTTTACCATTCGTTCAACGAACCTTGTACTAGTTGTAACATAACTTCCAGCTTAATGACAAACAAAGTAATATGCTTAAATAATAGTTCTAGCGAGTTGAAATTCTAAAACTGTTTGACAAAATGATAAGTGAATGATAAATTTCAAAATCTTAATACTGACCCACTAACAAGTCATAAGCCTGTAGAATCTGATAAAAACTAAAATACATAGCCTACGGGGCATTCCCCGAAAATAGTATAAATGTCTAAAAATAAATTAGAGGCTGGGAATCGCCCGCTACCACTAGAATGAATCAATAGAGTCTGTCAATTAAATCTAGAATATCTCCTCTAGCCACGTGCCCCGTTATCAGCATCCTCAATACCTACCACACAACGTAGCAGGCCTAACGGGTTAAGTACCACCAAAAGATATCTAGTAAGTCTCATAAGCTATCTCCTAAAAAGGCGGAGCGAGACCTTCTGGGAAAAATGTGGAAGGAAACGGATACATGAGAAATCATATAAAATTTCATAAACAAGTAATGAGCTAGAAACTGAAACTTAACATAGAAGCTGAGTATATAACTGATATCTGAAATTGAAACTGCATTTTATAAATAAATTTTTGGAAAAGCATTACGCATAGTGGCCTTGTGTCATGAGTATCTGGGAACACACACGGGGGAGTGTCGGCCTATATCCCCAACAAACAATTGGCACCTGCGAGCGTGGGGTGGCTAACCCTGGCATCATGTCACTCATACTGGGGGAGGTTGGCCACTTCTCCCTACTGAATGTGATCACATTAATGCATGAATGAATGTTGAACTGAATATTGAACTAAACGTAAACATCACCAGCAAATGCATTTAACAGTGGTAATATACGTAGGCATGTAATTCTGTCACCTATAAAGTCGTACCAAATAAGAATGAAGTAAACTGAGTATTGAAGCATAAGAAGTCGTGGATTAGATTTATCTAACAAAAGAAGTACGAGGATTCTAATAGAACTCACTACTAGGAGAGTATGCCTCAACTTACCTCAAAATTACTAGTTCAACTTCGACGTTATGTATCCTCCAAGCTATACCGATTCACAACTTTCAATCTACATATGATAACCGGGTTCAACTTACATCAATACGAGTTCAAAGACTATGAATTTACTCACTTAAGAAGATTGCTAAAGTCCTCTAATTTCTGAATTCTCCGAATATGATTCTCTGGCATACTTGAAAGTTTTATCTAACTACTAGCGGGAAGGGTTATCTCTATTATTTTAATAGTTATTATCCTTTTTCCCAATTCTCAAACCTGGCAGCAAACTCAAATGATTTTTGCCATGGTTATATATTTTGTTTTCCAAATTAACTTCTTGCTAAACTAAGTACAAATTCACCCAAAGCTAAAGGACAATGAAGAGATGTTAACTATCTCCATTAATTACTAAACAAATTAAAAAAGAGCAAATATCCAATTCTAAAAAGTCCACATGCGAATCAATCCCTCGCCGAGTTACGACATTTCGACAATTTCACTTAATGACTATTTTTGATGATCTTCTCAAGTAGTAATCAAGTTCAACTCTAATTCCTTATGAACTTAAATTCTTAATTTTTATTCTTATTATTCTTATTATTATTATTATTATTATTATTATTATTATTATTATTATTATTATTATTATTATTATTATTATTATTATTATTATTATTATTATTATTATTATTATTATTATTATTACTATTATTATTATTATTATTATTATTATTTTACCACCATTATCATTGAATTTCTAAATCTTTGTGAGTTAATTTATGAACCACATTTAGGGATGAACTAGATATCATACCTGATTACTTATTAGGTTGTGAAAGAATCTTCACTCTCCGGCTTTACTTAGTCACGTTAGATGAGAGATTGGAAAGAATGAATACGCTTTTATTTTATTTTATTTTTCAAACCATATTCGTAAGCTATCCAAAGTCAAGTATCTTGCCTCAACACTAACTCATTTTCTTATAAGCCCGTTAGTACCAAAATTCTAAGTTTAACAACTCACGGGACTTTACAAAAAGTTTTGATCTTTAACAAATTTGGAAATGTCAACAAAATGTTAACCCGGGTCCAGTTGGTCGAAATTGAAATCAAGACTAAATCCCGACTATCCATTCAACTCCGAGTCCAAATATGTAATTTGTTTCGAGATTCGACTTCAAATAATGGTCTATATATCTGAATTATAAATCTTAAGCTTCCACCAAAAAATTCTATATCTACTCAATGAAATCCTAGATTTAGGGATAAAACTTCTATGAAAAGTAATGAATACTAATCTAATACAAGCTAAAGTTACTAAACCTAGAAGTTGGGAAGAAACTTTTCTCCAAAATCGCCTCCTTATGTAGTCTATGTCTCAAAAGTGGAAAAGAATGAGCTAATCTCAAAATCCCTAATTTTTATTCAAGCCGCAGATGTTGCAATTGCATACTATTGTTCGCAATTGCGTAGCTCGCAAATGTGAGCCATTGGTCTCTATTGCGAAGAGGCACCTGAGCCACTATAGTCGCAAATGCGACACTCGGTTCGCAAATGCGATCCCGGCTTTGTAATTGTGAAGCTTGCCTTCTTTTCCTAGACTTTACAAATGCAAGGTTTAATTCGCAACTGCGGTCCTCACATTTGCAACCAGCTCATCACAATTGCGATAACTACAACACCGGTAATGGAAATTTATTAAAATTAGCCCGAAACCTATTTGAAATTTACCCGAGCACTTCAGGCCCCATTCCAAACAACCATACAAGTATATAGACCTCACACACACTCTCTCATAAGCTCAAAACACTAAAACAACATCAAAAGTCAAGAATCAAACATCAAAAACTCAAAGATTTTCAAGTGTTCATAAGTTCAAATTCTAACTTTTAACAATAAGTGCCGAAACGGCTGCGGGTCACCCGAGACCTAAAAAATACATACGTACAAGTCCAAAATCATGATATGAATCTACCAAAATCATCAAGATACTGATCCGAATTCATTTATCAAGAATATTGACCGTGGTCAACTCCAACAATTTTAAAGTTTAAAAATCAAGATTTTTGTGTGAAGACACATCTTAAATTTTCAAAAATTGAAACGCACCATGCATACAAGTCATAAATCATCAAATGAAGCTATTCAAGGTCGCAAATTATGAAACAGAAAGCTAGAACTCAAAATGACCTATCAGGTTGTTATATTCTCCACATCTAAAAAGGAAATGTCCGTCCTTGCACGAACATAGAAATGTACCTAAACTGAAAAATAGATGCAGATATCTACTCCTCACATTGGACTTAGATTCCCAAATAATTTTCTCAGTCGGTTGCCCTTTCCAAAGAATTTTCACGGAAGAAATATCCTTAGATCTCACCTTTTGAACCTGTCGATCTATAATAACTATTAGTTCTTCCTTATAAATCAAATTCTTATCAAGTTGCACTGAAGTCCAGAACGTAAAACTTATCGTCATAATATTTCAGGAGTTTAGAAACATGAAATATTGGATGAACTCATGAAAGACTATGAGTCAAGTAAGCCAATACGCAACTTTCCCAAATCTCTCTAATACTCAAAAGGACCAATCAACCTCGAGCTTAACTTGCCCTTCTTCCCAAATCTCATCACACCCTTCATAGGCGAAAGTTTCAAAAGTACCTTCTCACCTTTCCTAAAAGCCATATCACGGAACTTTCTTATCCGCATAACTCTTCTTCCTACTATGCGCTGTCCGAAGAGGCTCCTAAATCAACTTCACCTTCTCTAAATCATCATGAACCAAATTCGTACACAATATCCTAGCCTAACCATGCAAACCAACCAATAAGAGTACACTATCTCCTACCATGTAAAGTCTCATACGACGCCATCTGAATGTTGGAATGGTAATTGTTGTTGTAGACAATCTCTGCAAATGGTAGGAACTGATCCCAATGACCTCCAAAATCATAAAACACGCCCTCAAAATATCCTCAAGGATTTGAATGGTCCACTCGGACTGCCTATCCATATGCAAGTGAAATGAAGTGCTCAGCTCCACCCGCGTGCCAAACTCTCGCTGAACAACTCTATAAAAGTACAATGTGAGATGAGTGCCATGGTCTGGAATGAAAGATATGGGCACACCACGCAAACAAACAATCTATCTGATGTAGATCTGAGTCAACCTCTCTGAAATATAAGAAGTCATCCCAGAATAAAATGTGCAGATTTTGTCAATCTATCCATAGTGACCCTAAAAACATCAAACTTCCTCAAAGTCCATGGTAACTGTACGACAAAGTCCATAGTAATGTGCTTCCACTGCAACTCCACCTGATTTATGATGCTCTTCGTGACACCTGGATGAATAGTATAACAAAAACTATGAGCCTCCTCAAGGATCATCTTTCTAAAACCATCAACATTAGGAATACAAATCCGACCTAAAGTCGTAATATGCTACCATCCCCAATCACCACCTTCTTCGTACCACCTCGCTGCACTGTGTCCTTTAACACCAACAATTATGGATCATCATACTGGTGAGCCTTAATACGCTTAAACAAGGACGACAACGTAATAATACATGCAAGAACCCTACTAGGCTCAGAAATATCTAATCTCACATATTTGTTAGCCAAGACCTGAACATCCATAGCCAATGGCCTCCTGATACAATATGAGATAAATAAAATAGCAGAATATAAAAATAACAATAATCAAAGCAACAATAATGATAGGTTTGATTAAAATAATCAAAACTAGTCTGAATAATGAGATATAGAAGAAACTCTAGAACCCTAAGTGAACGTCTCAAGCAACAATCGAAATACTATTCGATCGCCTCCCAAGAAAGATAAATTAGACACCTTAGATATAAAGAAAGGAGAATAGATTACCCTCAAGAACCCAAGTCTTGAAAATAGGTAATCCAAAATCGAACTCGAAACAAAAGGTTCGCAAATCTCTCTCAAGAGTTTTCTTTTGTCAAAATATGCTAAGTGGCTAAATAAACAACTGTAGGCAATTATAAATACCCAATAGGTAAAATAGGAAGAGTTTCAAAGTTAATTTAAAAAAGAACTCGCCAGGCCAAGCCGTAGCCTCAACCGTAACCCCAACCGTAACATACATCTGAACCGTGATGAATTTCAGAAGCTTATTTTCTTCAACTTTTCAGGCCTCTCTTGAACCATAGCCAACGGTTGGTGAAACTGTGTCACACGATTTGACTTGGGCTCTTGATTCTTCAATTCGCAAGACTCCAAATATGGTATTATTTGCATGAATCCTCCAAGTAAGTCTCCAAACATCTTCTAGTCAATCGTTTAAGATCATGCAGCTCCCCAGCGTGCATCCCTCGGGCGTTCTTGGACTGCGAGTGAGTCAACGGTCCACTAGATAATTCAGGATCATCTTCAATATTCTCCTCTTATCCCGGGCTATATAGGATCATATCAATCCCTCATTCTTGAAAAGGATTAGTCCACGAATCCGATGTACCTGCAACAAAGGAGATAAGTCAGAAACATTAAATGCCGCACTCACCTTAAACACACCTGTGAGATCTAACTTGTACGTATTTTCGCCAATCTTCTCAAGAACTTGGTATGGTCCATCTCCACAAGGATGCAACTTGGACTTGCGTTTATCAGGAAACCGTTCCTTCCTCAAGTGAACCCAAGCCCAATCACCGGGTTTGGAAATAACCCGTTTTCATCCTTTGTTAGCTCTGTTGGCAATCTTTTCATATGTCTTCTCCAATTGCAACCACACTTGCTCTATTCCTTTGTAGTCCCAAAACAAAATCCATAGAAATATATAACCAAGGACCCTCGAGAACAAGCAATGGAGTATATAAACCATGTGAATTAACCTTAGACTTAGCCTGAAGACACTCGATACATCTACCACAAACTCCACCTACATCTCTCCTTATGTGGGGCCAATAAAATTGTTTTTTTAGGCGCTCAAGTGTTTTAGAAACTCCAAAATGCCCCATCAATCCACCACTATGTGCCTCTGTAACAAACAATTCCCTTAAAGAACATCAAGGGGCACACAACTTTTCGTTCCTAAACAAATAACCATCATCCATAAGAAATCTCTCAAACACTCCCAACTTACACTCCTTGTACTTAATACTAAAATTAGGGTCATTATCATATAAATATTTAATATGCTCGAACCTTATCAAATTAGCAGTTAACACATTGATCAAAATATATCGTCTAGAAAGTGCATCAACCATAACATTATATTTGCCTTTCTTATAATGGATAACATATGGAAATGTCTCTATAAACTCTACCCACTTATCATGTCTTCTGTTTAACTAGACTGACTATTTTGAAATTTAAGACTTTCACGGTCAGTCCTAATCATAAATTTCTTAGGCCACAAATAATGCTGCAAATTAGCTAAAAGCTCTCACAAGGACATACTACTCTTTATCATAAGTAGAATTATTTAAGGTTGTTCCAATCCATTTCTCACTAAAGTAAGCTATAGGTTTTTGTTCTAGCATAAGAATTGCACCTATACCTACCCCAAAAGCATCACACTCGACCTCAAAAGCCTTACTAAAATCGGATAGTTGTAGCAAAGGGGTCGAACTAAGCATCATCGTCAATAGTTCAAAAGCTTCATCTTGCTCCTTACCCCATTTAAATCCCTTATCCTCCCTAATTACTGCAGTCAAAGGAGAAACTATGGTACTAATAAAACCCTTAACGAATCTTCTATAGTAACTAGCGAGACCATGAAAACTCCTAACGTCTGACACACTCTTCGGAACATGGCATTCTCTAATGGCTTTCACTTTTGTTTCATCAACCTCTATGCCCTTAACACTCACAACAAACCCCAAGAAAATCACCCTATCAATACAAAAATTATACTTCTTAGGATTTGCAAAGAGATTCTCTTTCCTAAGTACATCACACATAATTTTAACATGCAAAAGATGATCATCCAAAGAATGACTGTAAATTAGTATATCATCAAAACAGACAACAATAAATTTACCTCTAAATGGCTTTAAAACATGATCCATCAAGCGCATAAATGTACTAGGTGCATTAGTTAACCCAAAAGGCATAACTAACCATTCATATAAACCATTTTTAGTTTTAAAGGCTATTTCCCATTCATCACCAGGATTCATCCTAGTCAAATGATATCCAGTTCGCAAATCAATTTTTGAAAACACCTTTGCACCATGCAACTCATCCAACATATCATCCAATGTAGGAATAAGATTGTAATTCCTTTAGTGATTTTGTTGATATCTCTACAGCCAACACACATACGCCAAGACCCATATTCTTTGGTTCCAAAATGACTGGTACAACACAAAGACTCATGCTCTCCCTTAGGAACCCCTCATTTAGCAACTTCTCTACTTTCCTTTGAAACTACTAAGTCTCCTTTGGGTTGCTCTTATATTCTAGTTTATTCGGAATCTGAGATCCTAGTATAAAGTCAATCTAGTGTTCAATCCCCCTAAGTGATGGCAATCCTTCAGGTAGCTCCTCAGGAAAGACATCATTGTATTCTTGTAGTAAAGAGATAAAATCACTAGACAAATAGTTAAGGGCTAGACATCATTGGTGTTCAATCTTTCCTCTCACCATCACTCGGTTTCTTTTCATTCTTCCTCTTTCTACTACCCTATGATTTTTCCGCTTCCTCACTTTCCTCAATCTCAACAAGTGAAATTTACCTCTACACTCATTCTCTCTTTTTTCTTCTCTCACCTTCTCCCAACCCAATTGTTTAACTCTTTTATGATCTTCATACACTTGAAGTGGAGTCAAAGGGCTTCAAGAGATATTTTTTACCCTTCAGCTCAAGAGTGTAGCTATTACACCTCCCTTCATGTAGTGCATTCCTATTATATTTCCTTGGTCTCCAAAGCAAACGATGGCAAGCCTACACAGGTACAACATCACATAAAATTTTATCCATATACTTCCCAAGTTTTAAGCAAAGAAGAACTTGCTTGTTCACTTTCAATTCCCCACTATCATTCAATCATTGAAGCTTGTAGGGACGAGGATTCTTCATAGTCCTAAGACCCAACTTCTAAACAAGAGACACACTAGCCACATTAGTGCAACTTCCACTATCCACAGCCACGGAACAGATTCTTCCACAAATATTGCATCTAGCATGGAATAAATTTTTCCTTTGATCAGAATCACCTTCTTTCACTTGAAACCCCATTAACTTCCTAACAACTAAATGTGTGTTCATGGGCTCTTTCTCCTCACAACTAGTAATAACATCTATGGATACCTCTCAATCAGATTATTCTACACCATTATCATATTCATATTCTCCATTCTCCTTAATCAAAATAGCCCACTGGTTAGGACATTCATATTGCATATGTCCTCCCCCTGGCATATATGACAAATAATAGAACTCAAATTTCTGTAAGGTCTAGGTTGAGCAGAGTTCCCTCCCTATTTAACCTCTACCTTATTTTTACTCTTTTCAGCTGATTGAGATGGCTTGACTTTACTTTTTACCTCTATACTCTTATTCGAAGAAGATCTCTAAGTATTTCTATCCTTGTTCCAACTAGTAGAGGACGACTTGTTTTGATCTCTAAGTATCCTTTCTACCTTAGTATCCAAGTGCAACATCTCTATTACAGAATGACAATCCTAAGAAAGTTCAATCTAATTAGCAATGTCCTTATTCAACCCAGTGTGAAATCGAGTCATAATGGTTTCCTCGACCTCATCTAGGTTGCCCTTAATCCTAAGATCCTCCAAGGTATTGTAATACTCTTTAACACTTTTGTGACCTTGCACCAAACTGTACAACTTCTCGATAATCTCTCTATGGTAATGTGAGGTACAAATCTACCCCTCATCGCTCTCTTCAAGTCTTCCCAAGTCTCAATTGGTCAGTCACTAATCCTTCTACGATCAAGCTCAGTTTTTTCAAGCCAAGCAGAGGCATATCCCTTGAATTCAGTCACCACCATTTGAACTTTCTTGTCCTTAGAGTAGTTATGAACTCTGTAAATCCTTTCCATCTTTGCTTCCCACTCCAAGTATGCATCTGCGTCGGTTGTTTCCTCAAAGGAAGGAATCTTCGTCTTAATGCTACCCAAGTTTCTATCAACTCCTTCATCTCGGTTGTGTTGATTCCATTGTCTCATCCCAAAGCCTCTACCATGCCTAGCTCCTCTCCTACCCCCTCTCTCAAGCCTTGATGACCATAATAAATATAGTCATCAAAATTTTTATCTTCAAATTCTTCGTATGTGACATATTGTAGAGGTACTCTAACTTGTGGTGGATCCCTCCTGGCATCTTGAGGTGGACCTTGATGTACTACGGGTGCTGGAGCTACTGGTATTGTCTGATTAGCCCTCTACAAGTTTTCTACCTGTAAAGTCAGATATTGTATCTGTTGCATCATAGCTTGCAACATTTCATTAGTTCCTTTAGCCTGAGCTGGTGCCTTAGTGCCACCGACACTATCCTCAACACCAAACATTCTCTCACAATTATGAATTCTCACGTTTAACTCATACATAAACTCTGCCTCACTCCTTGGAAATCCTTAAAGTTCGAGCTAAACTCATAAATCACTTATCCAAGAATGAGTTTTCTTGAAAGTAATTTAAAAGCGGAGTTTATGTAATCAAGAATGTACTTTTACAAACTAAGTACGGGAGCCAATATATTTCTACAAAAAAAACAAGAAAAGCACGAACGAATTGACGTGAAAGAAATAGTTAGTTTCAAATATTAAGAACGATTCTAGCACTAGTTCGATCTTAACAAGAATCCCAAATGAATATTTCATACCCAATAGTAATCTTCCCCCAACAATCAACAACAACACTTCAATAATTTCTTTTCTGATTTTTTTTTTGAACTCAAGAATAATTCTTTTTGTAATCAACTCGACTAGGGTTTAGTCGAAACCAAGAACTATAATTTTTTGTTTTTAGGAATTCGGATCTTGATTTCAAATGTGGGTTTGTTAGAATAATACCCGAGCCTTTGCTCTGATACCAATTGATATGATCCGAGATAAACAAAATAGCGGAATATGAAAATAACAATAATCAAAGCAAAAATAATGATAGGTTTGATTAAGATAATCAAAAGTAGTCTGAATAATGAGATATAGAAGAAAATCTAGAACCCTAATTGAACGTCTCAAGAAACAATCAAAATACTATTCGATTGCCTCCCAAGAACAACAAATTAGAAACCCTAGATATAAAGAAAAGAGAAAAATATTACTGTCACGACCCAATTCCCACTAGAGGCCGTGATGGCGCCCAACATCACCGCTAGATAAGCCAACGGTGAACTACCCATTTAGTTTCTCATTTTAATAATTTTATCAGAAGTGCATGAGCATTTAGTATAATATATAGAACTCTCTAAGAACTACTATATGAAATAAAATAGAAGGAAATGATAAAACGTAACAAGAGAAGGCTCCGGGTGCTGCAGAACGGAGCATGAGAAAGCAGATCACAACAAAGCCTCCAGGTAATGCGGATACGTGCCCGGGCGAACTCCAGATGCACCTGCCTCAGAACCTGCACAATATGTACAAAAGTGTAGCGTGACTACATAAACAAAATGTAACCATTAAGTATCTACTCTAACCTCAAAGAAGTAGTGACGAGGGGTCGACTTCCTCACTTACTAGTGGGCAATATACACAATGTACAAGATTATTTCATAGGCATCAAATGCAACATCAATGATGGAATAAGAGGCAATAATTAAATGATCATTTATCAAAGTAATAATTAAAAGTCCCAAAATATCACATAATAATCTCAACAAGTAAGGGCTTAACATGTATTTATAAATCCTCATGTCATGAAAGACATATCAAGTGTAAGCGGACTCTGAGTGACAACATGCACGACTTATGCAGAGGTTGTACGACCCGATCCATGATAATCGTGTACATACACTACTGAGGTCATACGGCCCGATCGATGGATGCATCCCATAATATATAGATAAATATTGCCGAGGCGTTCGACCCGATCAACTGGAATAGGGAAACTCTTCGGATTTCGAATTTCATATTTACAAATCCGAGGTAATCCCACGAAAGAATATAATTTCCATCAATAATTAATCATTCTGCCAACTCGCTAATTAATGAGACTCTATTTAACATAATCTTTAACCAAGTTTTACTTATTAATACAAGCAATTAAACTAAAAAGTTAAGTCATGTAGTGCAACTAATAGCATAATAAAGGCTTATGTCTACCCGGACATAACATGAATTTTAGCTATGCACGGACTCTCGTCACTTCGTACGTATGTAGCACCCCCAATTAGTTGCAAATAATAATTTAAACACCTATGAGGTTAACTCCCTCTTACAAGGTTAGGCGAGAGACTTACCTCGTTCCCAAATCCACTTTCCGGTCCACAAATCTCTCTAAAAGTCTCAAGTCGGTGCCGAATAATCTCAAACTAGCAAAAGGTTGTACAAACTAATCAACAATTTCTCAAAAATTCATTATTTAACTATTAGAGTGATTACCCAACCCAATTTGGAAGAATCCTAAAATTCACCCCGGGCCCACGTGTCCGGATTCTGAAAATTTTCATAAATAAATGTTACCCATAACCTCATGAACACAAATAAATAATTTTATCCAATTTCATAATCATTTTCGTGGTCTAATCTCTTTTTTAAATAAAATCTAGGTTTTTAACAAAAATCCTAATATTTTCACAATTTACATGTTAAAATCTACCCATAATTTATGTATTAAGCTCACATTATATAGAAATCAATTACCTCTAATAGCCATGTGAAAATTCCTCTCTACAAAGCTCCAAAATCGGCTAACAAATTAGAGAAATGAACAAAAGGGCTAAAATTCCGATTTTTATTCAGTCACTGCCAAGGTCTACCTACGGACAAGCCCTCACGATCGTGGCGAAAAAAGTCACGAACGCAGAAAAGTCCTCTTCACGAATGCGATACACTGAGCCGCCCCCATCGCGAATGCGTGCCCCCACTCGCGAACGCGAAAGGAAACTGGGTTGCCCATGCCTAGGTCTCCTACGCGAACGCGACCAGTTAACCGCGAACGCGAAGGCCACTGGTCCCAAGCCTCCGCAAACGTGACCCAGATTTCGCAAACGTGAAGAACAACATTCCACAGTCCCCAATTCCTTCTTCCTTATCACGAGGGTCCCTACACGTGCATGAAGAAGGAAACCAGAACAACACCCCAACAATTTTTGGACTTAGCTCCGAGTAGCCTGAAATGCACCCGAGCCCCCCGGGACTTGTCCAAATGCACTAACAAGTCTATTACTATAATACAGACCTGCTCGAACCCTCAGAACACATAAAATCATCAAAAGTAAGAATTGCACCCCAAAATCTTATTGAATCAACTCATGAACTTCAACTTCTTAACTAGCCCTGAACGCGGCGAATCATACTTAGACTACTCGGTATGACACCGAATTTTGCATACAAGTCATAAATCACCATACAGACCTATTCCTAGGCTCGTAATCCCAAACGAACCTCGATAACATCAAAGTATACTCCCAACCAAATTTAAAGAACTATAAAACCTTCAATGAGCCAACTTTCAACATTAAGCGCTGAAATGCTCCCATATCACCCGAAACCCGATCCGAACACACGCCCAAGTCCAAAATTATCATACGAACATATTGGAACCATCAAATCCCGGTTCTGAGGTTATTTACTCAAAATATTGACTCAAGTCAAACTTGGCCATCATAGGCCACTACTAAGGAACTAAGTGTTCTGATTTCAACTCGAACCCTTCCAAACCTAAACCAACCATCCCCACAAGTCATAAAACAGTAAATGCATATATAGGAAGTCTTAATTAGAGGAACATGGATCTTGAAAGGAAAATAACCGGGCGGGTCATTATATTACCTTGTTGAAAATAGATAATCCAAATTCTAACTCAAACCAAGAGGTTCCCAAATCTCTCTCAAGCCTTTTCATATGTCAAAATATGCTAAGCGGCTAATGAAATAATCCTAAACGGCTATAAATACCCAATGGGTAAAATAGAAAATATTTCAAAGTTAATTTCCTAAATAAACTTTCCAGGCCAAACCGTAGCCTCAACCGTAACACACAGTTGAACCGTGATGAATTCCAGAAGCCTATTTTCTTCAGCTCTTCAGGCCCCTCTTGAACCGTAGCCAATAGTTGGTGAAACTGTGTCACACGGTTTGACTTGGGGTCTTGATTCTTCAATTCTCAAGACTCAACATATGGTATTCTTTGTATGAATCGCCTAAGTGACTCTCCAAATATCTTCTTGTCAGTTGTTGAAGATCATGCAGCTCCTCGGCGTGCACCCCTCGGACGTTCTTGTACTTCGAGTGAGTCAACGGTCCACAAGATAATATGGGGTCATCTTCAATATTCTTCGCATTTCCTGGGCTATCTAGGATCGTATCACTTCTCCTCAGCTTGAAACAATGTCAAACAACTCCTACTCTTTGCCTTTCTACTCAAGGCATCAACCACCATATTTGCCTTACCCAGATAATACAAGATAGTGATATCATAATCTTTCAATAACTCCAACTGCCTCCCTTGCCTCAAATTCAAATCCTTTTGCTTGAATAAGTTCTAGAGACTCTAATGAATAATGTAAACCTCACATGACACATTGTACATGTTCTGCCTCCAAACCTTGAGCGCATACACAATAACTGCTAACTCCAAATCACGAACATGATAGTTGTTTTCATGGGTCTTCAACTGACGAGACACGTAGGCAATCACCCTACCATCCTGCATCAAAACCACACTAAGTCCAAAGCGAAGTATTATAATATATGGTATAAGGCCCCAAACCTATGGGCAACAGCAACACCAGAGATGTTGTCAAAGTAAATTGAGCTTCTGATAGCTCCCTTCATACTCATCAGACCATCTGAAAGGAGAACACTCCTGATTCAACTTGGTCAATAGAGCTACAATAGATGAAAACCCCTCAACAAAGTGGCGATAGTAGCCCGCTTAAATCCAAGAAACTTCGGATCTCTATAGCTGAGGTAGGTCTAGGCCAATTCAGAACCACCACATCTTCTTAGGATCAACTTTGATACTATCACCAAACGCAACATGACCCAAGAATGCAACTGAGTCCAACTAGATCTCACACTTTAAAAACTTAGCATAAAGTTGAATATCCCTCAAAGTCTGAAGTACAACCCGCAGGTGCTACTCATGCTCCTCTCTACTGTGAGGGTAAACCAAAATATCATCAATAAACACACTCACAAAAGAATTAAGATATGGCTTGAACACTCACAAACCAAATCTATGAAAACCACTAGACCATTAGTAAAACCAAATGATATCACTAAGAACTCATAATGACCATAACGAGTCCTAAAAGATGTCTTAGGGACATCCGAAGCCTTATTCTTCACCTGATGATAGCAGATCTCAAATCAATCTTGGAGAACACCTTGACACCTTAAATCTGATCAAATAGATCATCAAGATGAGACAAGGGATATTTGTTCTTTGTAGTAACCTTGTTCAACTGCCGATAATCAATGCACATAACTCATAGAACCATCCTTCTTCTTCACAAATAACACTGCGACACCCCAATAAGAAACACTTAGTCTAATAAACCCCTTATCAAGCAAATCCTACAACCGCTCCTTCAATTCCTTCAGCAAAGTTGGAGCCATATGACACAATGGGATAGAAATGGGTTTAGTGGTCAGAACCAAATCAATGCAAAGGTCAATATCCCTATCAGGTTGCATGCCCGGTAAATATGCCGAAAATACATTCGGAAACTCTTTCCCTATCGTACTGAATCCATAGAAGGAACCTCCATACTAGAATCTAGAATGTAAGACAAATACGCTAAGCATCCCTTCTCAACCATGCGTTAAGCGTTTAAAAATGAACCACCCTGCTCACATTATGGCCAAGGGTCCCTCTCCACTATAGTCTAGGCAACCCCGGCATAAATAAAGTCATAGTCTTGGCGTGATAATCCATGAAATTTTGATACAGGAACAACCAATCTATACCAAGAATTACCTTAAAATTCACCATATCTAAAAATAAGAAATCAACTATAGTGTCAAAACAATAGTAGTAACAACACAAGACTGATACACACTATCGACTACTATAGAATGCCCAACCGGTGTAGAGACAAAAACATGAATATCAAGAGAATCACGAGGCGTACTCAAGTGTGACGAAACATATGAAGACACATATGAATAAGTAGAACCTGGATCGAACAATATTGAAGCATATCTATTACTGACTAAGATAATACCTATGATGACTGCATCAGGCGACTGGGCCTTAGACCTACCAGGAAATGCATAACAATGAGGCTGAGCCTTAATAGTGTGCCACCCTCCCCTAGGATGACCTCTCCCTAACTTACCTCCACCTCTAGCCAGATGACCCACACCTCTACCTGACTGGGTAGGCGGTGTGGTAATTGGTGCTAGAACAAGGCGTCTTATCACACCTCTGCCCTCTCTCATGTGCAAGAACTATCTTGATCCTCCTCACGACATTAGCAACCGCCTGAAACGAAATCTCACTTCCGATCTCCTTGGCCATCTGAAGCCTGATAGGGTGAGTGAGTCCCTCAATAAACCTCCTCACTCTCTTTCCCTCACTAGGTAGTAAATGGAGAGCATGATGAGCCAAATCCACAAAATGGGACTCATACTGAGTAACAGTCATACTGCCCTATTGTAAATGCTCAAATTGTTTTCGATAATCCTCCCTCAGTGTGATAGGAAGGAATTTCTCCAAAAATAGCTGAGAGAACTGATCCCAGGTAAGTGCAGGTGATCCAACTGGTCTGGTCAATGTATAATCTCTCCACCACCTCTTGGCGGAATCCGTCATCTGAAATACAGCAAAATCAACCACATTGGTCTCAACTATACCCATGTTCCGCAGCACCTCGTGGCAGCGGTCAAGATAATCATGTGGGTCCTCAGAAGGTGTACCACTGAAGTGAACTGGAAAGAGCTTGGTAAACTTATCCATCCTCATTAAGGCCTCAAAAAACATGGCGGGCCTATCACCAGTCTGTGCCGTAACAACTGGCGGTGCTGCTGGAGCCTAATTCTGGGGAACCATATGCTCCGGAGCGGGAGTAGTGGGAGTTTGTGCTCCTCCCCAGCCTATGAAACGGCTAGTGCCATTGGAAATGTACCATTCTGGACCACGCCCTCCATAAGACTCACCAAACGGACTAGAGCATCCTATAACACTAGAGTAGCTATTCCGGGACCTGAATTGGTCCAACTGGTACATTCTGAACTGGAACCTCCTCCTGAAGGCCCGCCTGAAGTTCTGCAACAGGTGCAGTTGCTCAAGCTCTAGACTGAGCTCTACCTCGTCCTCTAGCACGACCTCGACCTCGACCCCTGGCCATATTGCCATCGGGGGCTCTGGTCCTTGTCCATCAGTAGATCTATTACGTGTTCTCACCATCTGTGAGAGAATAAGAGTAGAATGGTTCAATCATTGATGATAGAATAAATTCGCACGACAGAATAAGAAAGGAGTGATATTGTCCCTAAACTTCATAGCCTATGAGAGATAAGTACAGCCGTCTCCGTATCAATCCTTCAGACTCTACTAAACTTGCTCGTGACTCTTGAGACCTATGTAACCTAGTGCTCTGATACCAACTGTCACCAAAAATTCTCACCTTCGGGACCGTGATGGCGCCTAACATTTCACTTGCTAGGCAAGCCAACGTTAGAATAATATAATCCATTTTAAAATAATTTTTAAATTTATTAATAATAATAGAAACAAATGCGGAAGTAAGGTCTGAAATGTAATGATTAATCCATACAAATAACGGTGTCTAAATACCATCCAAGAATTGGTGTCACAAGTGCACGAGCTTCTAGAATAATACAAATAAAGGTATGAATAAAATAAAACTGTCTAGAAATAAACACACAACTAAAGTAAAGTAGACAGGGACTTCAGAACTGCGGACGCCTTGCAGTTATACCTCAAGTCTCCTCTGGTAGCTCAAATCCGAGCAAGTCTATGGTACGCCGCTGGGACCAACTCTGAAATCTGCACAAGAAGTGCAAAGTGTAGTATCAGTACAACCGACCTCATGTACTGGTAAGTGCCGAGCCTAACCTCGACGAAGTAGTTACGAGGCTAAGGCAGGTCACTCACATTAACCTGTATGCAATAGTAGTAACAACAACAGTAATAGAAATAAATCAGGTAACTCATTTTTAATAGTTGAATCCATCTCAACAATCATAACCAATTATTATTTCAATCAATTTCCGTTGCAGCGTGCAGCCAGCTCACACAACATATTCATTTTCAATCCTCCCATATATTTTTTTTAATCAAGTATATGTAGACTTTTAAATAAGTCTGTTGCGGCGTGCAATCCGATCCCTCAATATAGACTTTTAAATAAGTCTGTTGCGGCGTGCAATCCGATCCAACAAGTCTGTTGCGGCATCAATCCGATCCCCCAATATAGACTTTTAAATAAGTCTGTTTGCGGCGTGTAATCCGATCCCCCAATATAGACTTTTAAACAAGTCTGTTGCGGCATCAATCCGATCCCCCAATATAGACTTTTAAATAAGTCTGTTGCGACGTGCAATCCGATTCCCCAATATAGACTTTTGAACAAGTCTGTTGCGGCGTGCAATCCAATCCCCCAATATAGACTTTTAAACAAGTTTGTTGCGGCGTGAAATCTGATCCCCCAATATAGACTTTTAAATAAGTCTGTTGCGGCGTGCAATCCGATCCCCCAATATAACTTTAAACAACTCTTAAATGTAATAAAAATTACTCCAATAATTACCACGTCCAATGAGAAACTATTAAGCATCATGGCAAACAATAATTATAATTTATTTATGAACAAACAATGGCAATTAGAAATTAATTGTGAAAATCGTGGAGAAAATAGACAGTTTAATATTTAGTATGCTAGATGTCAAATAACAATTAAGATACATAAATCAAATAGCATGTAACAAGAATAGGAGAGAAACAATTGTTATAACAACTAATTCGTATCTTAGAATAATTTATGATTTTTAAATAATTATGCAAACAATTAAGACACATAAATCAAATAGCATGTAACAAGAATAAGAGAAAAACAATTGTTATAACAACTAATTTGTATCTTAGAACAATTTATGATTTTTAAATAATTATGCAAACAATTAATTTTGACGACGTATAGACACTCGTCACCTCGCCTATACGTCGTTCACATGCATTTCACATAACAAATAATTTAAGGGTTCTATTCCCTCAAGTCAAGGTTAACCACGACACTTACCTCGCTGTGACAATTTTCAATTAATTACTCGACCATAGCTTTTCCTTTTGAATTTGTCTCCAAAAGCGTCAAATCTATTCACAAACAATTCAATATACTAGATAGGAATCATAGGAATTAATTCCATATGAATTTACTAATTTTTCAGATAAAAATCTGAAATTCATTTAAATATTCGACACTGGGACCCACGTCTCAAATCTCGAAAAAACTTATGAAATTCGAATTCCCATTCCGAGACGAGTCCAACCATACAAAAATTATCAAATTCCGATGTCAAATGGATGTTCAAATCTTAACTTTTCGGTTTTTAGAATATTTTATAAAAATCTAATTTTTCTTCCATAAATTCACGAATTCATGATATAAATGAGTATGGGATAAGGAACACTTACCCGAATTTTTCCCCGTAAAATCGCCCAAATATTCACCTTACTCGAGCTCAAAATGACCAAAATGTGTAAAGATCTCGGACTCTTCGATTTATAACACTACTCAGCCATTTCCGCACTTGCGGTGCTTGGGCTCGCACTTGCGAGAAAAATCTCTCATCTGCGAAATGGGGTTGTCAGCGTGTGTCCGCATCTGCGGAACTTAGGACTGCATCTGTGATCGTGCTTTTGCGCAAATATGGCCGCACTTGCGAAGACCCCAGGACAGCCCAGTCCCGCATTTGCGAAATTCCGCCGCACCTGCGGCCAAGACCCTCGCAGATGCGATTACATAAGAAGCAGAAATTTCCAAAAAATACTTAAGTTCACAATTTGATCCGATTTCGATCCAAATCATACTCGGGGTACTCGGGATCCCGTCCGAATATATCAACAAGTCCCGTAATATAATACGGACTTACTCGGGGTCTAATATCACGTCAAACAACGCTGAAATTATAATTCACACCCCGATTCGAACTTTGAGTTTTAAACTTTTCAATTTGCAAATCTCGTGCCAAAACATATTAAATGAATCCGAAATGACTTCATATTTGGGACACAAGTCCTAAATGACATAACGGAGCTACTCAAATTTTCAGAATCGGATTCCGGCTCCGATATCAAAAAGTCAACCCCGTGGTCAAACTTAGAAATCTTTAGCCTTTAAATTACTAGTTTCCGTTAAATGGTCATAATTTGAGCTAGGGACCTCCAAATTAAATTCCAGGAAAATGCTCAGTCCCAAATTACGATACGGACCCACCAGAACTGTCAAAACACCGATCCGTTTGCTCAAAATGTTGACCAAAGTCAACTAAGTTGAGTTTTAAGGCTCTATTTCATATTTTAATCCATTTTTCACATTAAAACTTCCCGAAAAATTATACGGATTGTGCATGCAAGTCGAGGAGTGATAAATAGTAGTTTTTAAGGTTTTAGAATACAGAATTATTTATTAAATTTAAAGATGACATTTTGGGTCATCACAAAAATCATCATACGAACCTACGGGAATCGTCAAAATACCGATCCGAGCTTGTTTATGAAGAATGTTGACTATGGTCAATTCCAATAACTTTAAAGTTCAAAAATCAAGATTTCTTTGTGAAAACACATCTAAAATTTTCGAAAATCAAAACGAACTACGTACACAAGCCATAAATCATCAATGAAGCTATCCAAGGTCTCAAATCACAAAACAGAAAGTTAGAACTTAAAGTGACCTATGGAGTTGTTATAGTTCTTAATCACAAATTTCACTTTAATAATAATGCCTATTTGGTGATGTTTTTATACTAAATTACTTCTTGTTTTTTCTCCTTTGTAATTCTTTCAACTTCGTACTTTAATAATAATGTCATTTTGGTCCTCAAATAGGTAGTGCTAGCTCTCACTTTCGCCCATCGTATCGATGCTCAAAATTTGCCGAGGACAAGGTGGTCAGAGCCAACAACACTGCCATGGGACTTAATTTACTTTGGTGGTGGTTTTTTAATAATTTTTATCTCAATTATTTGTATTTATTGCTTGTGCTTTCCTTGTCACCACCCAGAAATAGCGAATGATAGTATAGAGATAGAGATGCAGGATGCTCCCGCAGAGTTGCCGCAAGCTCCTGTAGAGTCGCCGAATGCTTCTACACAGACTGTTTTTGTGGAGAGGCATTTAGCTGACCCCAATGTCATTGCCAGCGCATTTCCCTTGACTTCATTTTCTGGGGAGAGTGCTGAGCAATGTAGTATATGCTTGATCGACTTTAAAGAAGGAGAACTCCTACGAGTTCTTTCTTCTTGCGATCACAGATTTCATCATGATTGTATCCGTGAATGGATATCATGTGGTGGTATGCATTGCCCTTTATGTCGCCGAGACTACAGTATTATAGTTGACTTAATTCTTCTAGGGCTTGATGTGGACTGTTGATTAAACTTGTAACATTGTGAGCTTATAATACAATAAGCAAAATGGCCCGGTGGCCACTTAAACTTGCGCCCAATTCCCAACCCGGTACGCAAACTTATACATTTTCCATTTGAACACTCCAACTGGACAAAATGAGTACTAAGAAATACATCCAACAGAACGTGTATATCAATTACTGTGACATGTCAACACATCATATGCTAGAGTATTTATTACTTGCCATGTGTTTTGTGGGTCCCATTTTAAAAATTAATATATTAAAATTTCATGTCATCTTTATCACTGAACTCCCCTCTCTCTCCCCATCAGTAAAAGAAGCTATTGCCGGCAAAGTCTCCGACCAAGCCCTAAATCCAAGAAACTGATAGACCACCCGAAAACTCTAGTTGGCCGGAGAAGTCACCGGTAAATGTCTCAGAACTTTCAGCCATCATTTTTGCCCAAAACCCCTAATTACCATCTCCGTTAAACCTTCTCCCCACCAAACCCAGACCAAACAAATCAAAAATAACCAATTCAATATCCCCTGCCACAAAAATTTAAAGAAAGAATAAGAAAGGAGCAATGACCAGAAAAATTTCTTCGGCACCATCATCAGAGATTTTCTTTTGCCGACATCGAGTTCTGTGGATAATCTTTTTTATCTTTCTTCTTCTGCATTCTTGTACTCAATAAAACAAGATTAATCCTTTTCAAGTAAAAATTAATAATGGAAAGGGGATGGGGACGAGATGGAATTGGATTACTGGGGGATGAGATATGAAAGTAAGGAAATGGGGATGGGGAAGGGGAAGGGGAAGGGGAAGGAGGACGAAGTGGGCTGGGAGGAACCGAGGAAGCTTTAGTTTTTTCTTTTTTCTTTTTGTTATCTTTTCATTATTTATATAGTTTTTAATACTTTCGTCAAAGTATTATATTCATGCGCTTTTTTAGTGTGGTGTGCACACAATTTGGCCATATCAGCTATGTTGCCTCTACATAGACATGATCAACGTTCAACGTGGTTTATTAGTTAACAAATACCGGAGTTTGAGTGTTCAAATGTAAAATGTATAAGTTGTGTACCGGGTTGGAAATTGGGCGCAAGTTATTTTTGCCAATAAAATATGCATGCATAATTGCGTTAGTCTTTCCGCCGGCATTTTTTTAACCATTCCTCGGATGACGATAAACTACAACACAAAATCTTCATGCCCTTTCTTTTAAACAGCAATAGAGAATCTTTGGTGAAAAGATGCACTATTCTAATTGACGAAAGTTCCATGAAATGTAGGACTACGGAGAAAATTTTCAAAATTTTAAGACACAAAATAGATGGGTCCCAACTCGTCGCACTAGTGTAGAACAAAAAAGGACGTAAAGATAAAGAATAAAAAAAAAATGACTCTTGGTTAAAGATCTACGATTATATATAGCCACTGTAAATATTTTCGAAGATCGTATATTCTTCGGTGGTGCATTTACTTTGTACAGTATACAACAAAAGTTTCAAGAAGAAACACTATCCCGCAAGACCGCCTAAAGAGCTTCTAGTAAAATATTGATTAACAGCAAAACCAAAGACTATTAAGACCTAAGGTTTCTAAGGAGAACCAAACTCATAAAATAAGCTGATTTCTTTTCAAGACAAAAATTGTAAATCACTGAAGCTAAAAAGTTAGATTATACCTGACAACTTGAAGAGTAAATTTCAGGAGTGGTCATTTAACTTTGTGTTCATTACTCAAAAATTACTTTTTTGTCTTTGTTATGCAAAAGTCATTCCACTGTGTTCATTACCCCAAAAGTTATTTTTCTTTCTTTTGTTATACAAAAATCATTTTACTTGCTCTAGTTATCACAAAAGTTACATTGGCCAGATTTTATAATACTTTTACTTGAAATGTCTATTATGCCCTTAACATTATAAATCCTCCTAGTTATGTAATACCTTGTATATTATATATCATATAATATATTTTTATCAAGGTATTTTATTATAATTAAAATAACTTTATATTATTTTACTTATAATTAAAATAAGTTTATATTATTCTAATAATATATTTTTGCATTTAATTTTTCCATGGCATTCAATTCGTTTAGTCATACTCAAACATCAACATATGTTAAAATATAAAAATAATAAAAAAATATTTATTCTTTAATAATTATTTGAAATAATAGAAACAGATTTGTTTAATAAATGGTAGCTTTTTGTAGTCCGTAAAACTTTTAAAAAAATCAAAGATATTTGTGTTTAATATTAAAAAAATTAAAGCGTTATCAGTTAATATTATTTATTTGAAAGTTTTAATCAGTGTCGGTGTGCTATATATGGGTATTTTATTTATTGGATTAACGGATATGGCTTGACTGATAAATCAGTGAGCTTTGATTTTATAATTTTCATTAAAAATAGTTCACATGGTTAAGAACACTGACTTGAGATTTGTTCACAGTAATATTACTAACAAATTTAATAAATGCTGCCTATATATCTTGAAAATTAACATTAAGTAAAAATTAAGTGTACGAATATATTATAAAAATAATAAATAAAATAATATTAAGTTATTTTAGTTATAAGTAAAATACTTGGGTAAAAGTATATTATATAGTATATAATATAGAAAGTATTACATAAATGAGAGGATTTATAATGTCAAGGGCACAATAGACTTTTCAGGCGAAAATTTTATAAAATTTCGTCAAAGTGACTATTGTGATAACTAGAGCATAGTAAAATGATATTTGTGTAACAAAAGAAAGAAAAGTGACTTTTGGATAATGAACATAAAGATGAATGACTTTTACGTAACAAAAAAAGAAAAAGAAAAATGACTTGAGTAATGAAGACAAAGTTAAATGACCACCCATAAAATTAACTCCAACTTGAAGCATTAACCAAACTGAAAACTTCGGTGCTTATCTCTTGTTATAAATGTTACAGTACGGTAGAGGCGGATTCATAATCTTAAGACTATGAGTGCACCAGTGACTTTAACTTAATTGATGCTTATCATAATGTCAAATAAATGTGAACTTGTTTAATGTTTTATGACATATTATCAATTTTGCACATTGTACAAAGAGATAAACTATACTCTTATTAATATAAATTTATGTTTTTATTAATATTATCGTTTATAATCCGTACAATTTAGTTTTTATCGTCATGATTCAAAATAAAGACGGAAACTAGAATATTAATAACAATTTAATACTGTAAAAACTAAAACTTATGCAAGTTTTAGTGCAAAGAAATCACGAAAATATCAAAAAACTTTACAGTATTTGACTGATTATTTATATGCAAATTGCTTACCAAGAAAAAAAGTACATTTCGTATTAAAAAATTGGAGACAAACGTTCAATGGTTTGCTTGAAATGAATATATTTAAGCTAGTGTAACTTAGGTTTTATAATTACATAAATTATTTATAGTAAAATTAATTTATGGTGGTTTAAAATAAAAATAAACCTCAATTAGACTTTGAGTTTTTAATTTATTTTTTGACACGAAGCCTTGGACATTAATCGTGAGGAGAGAAAAAGAAATTAAAAAATGAAAGAAAATGGCAAAAGAGAGAAATAGAACAAATTCGAACGGACAAAAAAGAAGAAAATTTAACTAAATATTAAAGTGGCCATAGGGTCTGGGACCATCCACCGAAGCACCAAATGCAATTTTTGAGCATGGGTGCCTACTGCATAATATGGCAAAACCTGTACAAAGTTATAAGAGAAACCCAATTGAAGTTGTAAGAAGGGTGGGTTCACGTGCCCTATATTTCTTCAATTGGATACGCACTGCTTTGTTTAGTTTTTGTTCTATCCTGCCATCGTTCATTCTTAATATCATGGGGAACGGACATGAATTCTGTCGAGTATTTTCAGTCTCGTTTGTGCTCGGTAGAAAAATTAGGTCTTTTGACCTGAACATAAAATTGCCAAGTACTTGCAATCCGGAGTATGTCCTTTGACCACAATTTTTTTAGGCTTCTTCCTCTTGTTAGGGAACAAGCTTTACGCATTAGATCACCTCATTGAACAAGAAACAATGATAACTAAAACATTTCTTCTTCTTTTTATTAATCCATTGAAAAATCCACAACCTAACAAAACATTACTTCCACAATTTCTTAGAATGCATTATTTGACGATGAAATCAAACTTGGTAAAGTTTCTACATGAATATGAAAAGAAAATATTTGCTAGAAGATTAGAAAGACCATAAAAACTACTACTAATAAGTAGGGAAAAACACTAAAAGAAGAACAAAACTATGGATTAGACAGCCCAGTAGAACGCAAAAACAGGTCAATAAAAAGAATACCATATATTTCCGATATCCGGATATCACCACCCGAAATCCCAACCGTGAGGACGTGATGACGCCTAACATCTACTTGCTAGGCAAGCCAACGTTAGCTAATAATTAATTAGCCAGTTTTAACAATTTATAACAGTGTGCTGATAATTAACAATTGATAAACTCAGAAATTAATGAAATAATTGTTCATTAACTCAACTCATTAACATAAACTAATTAACATAAATGTAAGACCCCGTAAAATTTTGCCTAAAGCCCGGGATTTTGTGGTGGCTAACATGATTAAGGGTTATAAATAATCTTCACCGCAGTATGGACTTTTTGGGTTATGCAATACGATGGGGAATTAGAAGGAAAATTGTTGCAGAGCATGGTGTTTCAGCGGTCCATTATGCGACCGCATAATTACTCCGCGGACCGCTGACCCGCCGCGTATTGGAGCAGAAAAAGGGCCAATTTTTGAAAGAAATTTTCCGATCAATTATGCAACCACATAATCATTTTGCGGGCCGGACAATTCATCGCAAATCCAGTATGAAGAATTTCGGAGGGAGATTTTGTGGTGCGTTATGCGGCCGCATAACTGTTTTGCGGGCTGCAAAACGGCCGTAGACTTGAGCAGGCCAACCTAGTTTTTAGGACCGTTTTTGCTAGCCGCAGTCCCGATCTGCGATGCACTCTGCGACCACAGAGTTGAGTTTAGAGGGTCCATTTTCTGATTTTATAACCCGACCTCCATTTTGATTAAAAGCTATTAGGGCTCGTTTAGAAGGCAAAAATATGGTGTTTAGAGAGAGGGGAATGAAGCTAGAGAGAGAAGGAAGGGCACCAACATCTCCATACATCAAATCCTTGCTCAAGGCTTGAAATTCAATGAGGAAAGCTGACAAGGTCTTCATCTAGGAGGTAAGATTCTACTTCCTAGCCCTCAATTTAGGGATTGGACTGAAAGTAGGTAATGAGAAATGTGATTCTGTGTGGGAGTTGCACCTTTTGCATGCATATACCAACAAGGGTTGTGGGGAGCTTGTTGAACTCAAATGGGTGAACATTGGGTTGTGGGATGAAGGAAAATCCACCATAAAAGAACCTTAAAATCATATTGCACACCTAGTACTTGGTGAAATGCCTTAATGGGATGAACCCATAAAACCTCTTCCTAATTATGGTTCAACTTTGTCATGTCTCTAATAGATTGAAGTAGCTAGAATTTCCGGAACATTGCAGTAAATTAAGGAAAGCTCAAGCGAGGTATGATGGCTAAACTTCTCGTGTATAATCGAATTCCATGATGTTCTCGTAAGTCTCAAGTGTGATTGGCCCATGTTCTTATCCTCACGTTCCGAGTTATTCCTAATAAATCTGGTTATTACAAATAAGCATTGTGTTAGAAATTATATGCTCAAAACGTGTTCCAATTTCTCCTATCAAATTATGCTCTCCTTCGGGAATGTGTTCAAGTATGGTTTGTGTAATAAAATATTATGACTTCAATTTGTGTTTCAAATGAAAGTTATTATTTCAAATTGTGGAAGAAAACTTAATGTGCTTAAGACTCATGCTGCTCATATAAATATTTAAAGACTTAGTTCCAAATGCTCTTGTTATCGATAATATATGATGATGCTTGCAAGTGAAATAAGTGAATATGAGATATAAAATGTGACCATCGTGCCAAGAATGAGACTTACACATGTGGCCACTAGTTCCAATGAAATGAAAAGGATGTGTGAAAGACTATGAAATATTTTGGGAGTATCATTTAGTCACCGAGGAAAGGTAGGTTGAATTGACCTAACCCCAAAAATACATGTGCAGGTGTAGGAGTTATTGATGGGTAAAATCTCCATATTGATGTGATGAGATTATTCCCCTTAAATGGGATGAGATTGATGTGTTGAGATTATTTCCCTTAATTGGGAAGAGATGATTGCTAGCGGGAAGTGATGTCGACCAACACGGAATTGTGGTGAGACATCTTAACTGATCGGACTGATATCGGATGCCATGTTGTGCACATCGTGGTGTTGTGATTGGATGTCTTTGGGTGAGACGGCTTATCTAATTAGGCCGTGATTGGATTCCGTACTAAAAATACAGTGGCGTATCGGTACTAAAGATCTCCCAACAAATATTGATATTTACTTGAAATTTTGTCTTTCTCCTAACTTAACACTTTTATATTGGTTGAGGCTCTCATTAATCTTATGTTGTTTCTCTTTGTACTGGGACTCGATTCTTTGAGAGGGTGTTTAGTCTTACATACTAGTACTATTCCATATGTACCAACGTCCCTTTTGCCGGGGGCGCTGCATCTTTAATGGATGTAGGTGGTTCCACAACAGGCGGCATCAATCGGAGATCCGAGTACGCCCTCTCCTCAGTTGGCTTGGTTAGCCCTACTTTATTTCAGGGTCTTGTATCTTTTGTTCTTTATGTATAGTGTTTTGAGGTATAGCCGGGGCCTTGTTGCTGGCACCATCATATTACTCTCTTGTATCCATTAGAGGCTCAATAGACGTAGTTGGATTGTATCTTGGTTTTGGGAAAGTCAAACTAAAGATGTTGTATTTGCATCACACGTTTTCACTTCTAAACTATTGATATGTAATGTAATATTTTGGGAAATCTTGAATGAAGTTCTAATGATAATGAAATTGGTGTTGTTCATGTAATCTTCTCATTGTCTAATTAATGGAATACATCTTCACTTTATTCATAGGTAAGGTCGGGTAGAAAGCATCTAGTAGGCTTGCTTGACAAAGACATCTCGGTTGAGTGCCGGTCACGCTCCCCGAGGTCAGGGCGTGACAATAAACCACTCAACACAAAATAATAACGTAATCTCAACACAAAAGGAAAATGAAACATATAGAACCTCAAGGAACTACCAGTATAAACAGAGAATAACCAATACCTCGTAATCACAAACCTTGAAAATTCATTAACACAAGAATAGCTTAATGACTCACATAATAAGAATAACATAATAAAGTGCAACAAGCAGTATAAAGACAAGTAAAAACATGAAGCAATGATGATATACAACTAATACAAGTAAGAACAAATAGTAGGTAAGCATGTGTTGAATTGAAGATTTAATAAACCAAAATATGTAACAACTAATTGACATGTAACAAATAGGCATGGATGACAAGTGAGGACATGTAGCAATCAAGACAATTAAAGCGACATGACATGGTATAAATAGTGACATAAAGGTAAATAACTCAACCCGCATGCTTTAACTCATGACAATGCATATACACTCGTCACCTCGCATATATGCCGTTCCTACACATAATTCACGTAGCAAGTAGATCAACAAGTCCCGATTCCCTCAAGTCAAAATTAGACACGGCACTTACCTCTTTTCGCAACCAAATAAATAACCAACAATGGATTTTCCTTTCGAACAAGCTTCCAAACCAACCAAATCTAGCCAAATATCGTTCAAGCAATTCAAAATAGGCTTTAGAAACTACCCACAAATGAAAAAGATTAAATATTTGATGAAATTGAAAAGGTCAATAAAAGTCAACCCTAGGCCCACTTGGTCAAATTCCAAGATCCGAACTAAAGTCTGATTACCCATTCACTTTCGAGCCCGGTTATATGATTTGTTTCGAAATCTGACCTCAATTTGAGGTCTAAATTTCAATTTTACAAAATTCCTAAACTATATCCAAAATCCCTAATTTCTACCATGAAATTCCTAGAATTGATGTTAAAAACTCATGAAAAGTAATGGGGAATTGAAAGAAAATGAATTACCGTTGCTTACCAATGAATTTAGGGAGAAACAGTTCTTCAAAAATCGTCTCTAGAGTGTTTGGGGTTGAAAAATAGAGCTAAGTCCCGCTTTTCTCTCTTTAACCCAACTGAAGGTATCAAATTTGCAAACACTTGTTTGCAAATGCAAAGTCCGCATATGCAACACATTGATCGCAAAAGAGATCATTGCATCAGGCCTAGCAAACTCGCAAAAGCGACATTTTATTCGCAAATGCGAAGTGCCCCCATCGCAAATGCGAAGCTCACTCCCAAGACACTGTGTCGCAAACGCGACTCTGTGATCGCAAATGCGATCTCATCTTGGTCCGCAAATGCAAAATATTCTTCGCAAAAGCGAAGTTCTAGCCCTCCAGCCCTTTTTGCAAAAGCGATCGTGTGACTGCAAAAAAGCAAGCCAGACCTGCAGATTACACCAGTAACTAGCCTTTCACCTGCAATGCCAAACTCTTCCGAAATGCACCCGAAACGCACCCGAGCCCCTCGGGCTCCAATCCGAACATGAGAACATGTGTATAAATATCCTACAAACTTGGTCGCTACTGAAAATCATCAAATAACAAGAATCGATCATCAATACTCCAAAATTTTCAACTTGAAACTCATTTTCGCAATTTTTTACATAACGCGCCAAAATGCGCTCGGGTCACCCAGGACCCTAACCATGAGTACAAGGCCAAATATATCATAAGAACCTATCGAAATTGTCAAAACACCGATTCGAGGCCGTTGACCAAGAATGTTGACCGTGGTCAACTCAATCTCATGTTAGGCCAACAATCATATTTTCTTCAAAATTTTATGTAAAAGATATTCGAAAAATGACACAGACCACACACGCAAACCAAAAACTTAAAATGAAGCTAATAGAGGTCTCGGAACACAAAACTAAAGACTAGTACTCAAAATAACCTATCGGGTTGTTACATTCTCCACCTGTAAAAATAATTGTTTGTCCTTAAAACAAACATAGAAAAGTACCTGGACTGGTAAAAAGGTTGGGGTATCTACTTCGCATATTGGACTCGGACTCCCACGTAGCCATCTCAATCGATTAACCTCACATTACTCTTTCACAAAAGGAAAACTCTTAGATCTCAACTTGCGAACCTGCGGTCTAGAATAGCTACCGACTTTTCCTCATAGGTCATAATTTTCATCAAGTTGCACCTTGCTGAAGTACAAAATATGTGATCTATCCTCAAGGTACTTCCATGTCCAAAAAATGTGATCTATCCTCATGGTACATTCGCATGAAAATATGAAATATATCCCTGCTAGGCTAGGGGAAATGCAAGCCTATAAGAAACCTCCCTAAATCTCTCCAAGATATCGAACGGGATAATAAAACTTGTGCTCAACTTGCCCTTCTTCCCAAATCGCATCACGCTCTTCATAGGCGACACTCGGAGAAGAACCTTCTCACCCACCATATAAGCTACATCTCGAACCTTCCAGTCCGCATAACTCCTCTGTCTGGACTGACCTGTACGGAGTAGCTCCTGAATTACCTTAACCTTTTTTCATAGCAACACGGACCGAATCGGTACCCAACAATCTAGCCTCTCCGGGCTCAAACCAACCAATTGGAAAACGACATCGCATCTCATATAAAGCCTCATATGGAGCCATCCGGATGCTCGACTGGTAACTATTATTGTAGGCGAACTCTACGAGTGGTAGAAACTGATCCCATGAACCTCCAAAATCAATAACACATGCACGTAACATGTCCTCCAAGATCTGAATAGTGCACTCGGACTGTCCATTTGAGGATAAAATGCGATACTCAACTCGACCCGTGTGCCCAACTCATGCTACACATGACTCTCCAAAAATACGATATGAACTGTATGACTCCATAAAAAATGATGGAAATGGGTTCACCGTACAAGCGGATAAAATTCCGAATGCAAATCTGAGCCAAATGCTTTCAAGAATATGAAGTCATCACCGGAATGAAGTGTGCGGACGTAGTCAACTGGTCCATAATAACCAGACTACGTCATATTTCCTCAAGGTCAATGGTAAGCCTACCACAAAATAAATAGTGATGCGCTCCCACTTCCACTCAGGTATCTCTAGTATCTGAGTCAATTCACCCGGTTTCTAATCCTCGTACTTCACTAGTTGAAAATTCAAACACCGAGAGACATAAGTAGCAATATCATTCTTCATTTTTCGCCACCAATAGTGTTGTTTTAAGTCACAGTACGTCTTCGTGACACCTGGGTGAGTGGAATAGCGCAAACTGTGGGCCTTCTTAAGGATCAACTCTCTCAATCCATCAACATTCGAAACATAAATCCGGCCTTGAAGCCATACAACACCATCATCTCCAGTCACAACTTCCTTAGCACCACCCCGCTGCACCGTATTCTTCAACACCAACAAGTGAGTATCATCAAACTTACGAGCCTTTCTACGCTCCAACAATGAAGACTGTGCTAAGACATAAGCGAGAACATCGCTAGGCTCCGAAACATCCAATCTCACAAACCAATTAGCCAAAGCCTGAACATCCATTGCTAGGGGCCTCTCCGCAACCGGTAAATATGCCAAACTATCTATACTATCAGCCTTCCTACTCAATGCGTCGACCGCTCATTGTGTTAAATACCGGATGTACCCCTTCCTGGATAGGAGGCAATGCAAGCCTATAATCAACCTCCCCAACTCTCTCGAAGATCTCGAACATGCCAATAAACCTCGGGCTCAACTTGCCCTTCTTCCCAAACCGCACAACGCCCTTCATAGGCGACACTCGAAGAAGAACCTTCTCATCCACCATACAAGCTACATCTTAAACCTTCCTGTCTGAATAATTCTTCTGCCTAGACTGAGTTGTACGAAGTCGCTCATGCATCACATTAACATTTTTCATAGCAGCATGAACCAAATCAGTGCCCAAAAATCTAGCATCTCCGAGATTAAGACAACCAACTGACGAATCGCCTCCAATATAAAGCCTTGTATGGAGTCACTAGATGCTCGACTAGTAACTGTTGCTGTAGGAGAACTCTGCAAGCGGTAGAAACTGATCCCATGAACCTTCAAAATCAGTAACACAGGAACATAACATGTCCTCCAAGATTCGAATAGTACGCTTTGACTATTCATCCTTCCGAGGATGAAATGTGGTACTCAACTCGACACGCGTGCCCAACGCATGCTGTGTGGCTCTCCAAAATGCGATATGAACTTTGTGCCTCGATCAGACATGATGTAAATGTGCATGCTGTACAATCGAATAATCTCCCGGTTGTAAATCTGAGCCAACTGCTCTGAAGAATACGAAGTCATCCACGGAATGAAGTGTGCAAACTTAGTCAACCGGTGGAATCCACAATAACTCAGACTGTGTCATATTTTCTCAAGGTCCATGGTAAGATTACCACAAAATCCATAGTGATGCGCTCCCACTTCCACTCAAATATCTCCAATATCTGAGTCAATCCACCCATTTTCTGATGCTCGTACTTCACTTGTTGACAATTCAAACACCGAGAGACATAAGCAATAATATCTTTATTCATCCTTCACCATCAATAGTGCTATTACAAGTCACGATACACCTTCATAACACTTGTGTGAATGGAATAGCGCGAACTGTGGGCCTCCTCAAGGATTAACTCTCTCAACCCATCAATATTTGGAACACAAATCCTGCCTTGAAGCCGCATAACACCATCATATCCAAATACAACCTCCTTAGCACCACCCTGTTGCACCGTATCCTTCAACATCAATAAGTGAGGATCATCAAACTGGTGAGCCTTGATACGCTCCAACAACAAAGACTGTGCTATGACACAAGCGAGAACCCGGCTAGGCTTTGAAACATCCAATCTCACAAACTGATTGGCCAAAGCCTAAACATATATAGCTAGGGGCGTCTCTGCTACCAGTAAATATGCCAAACTGCCCACACTCTCTGATGTGCTGTAGAAATGCGACACTTGTGATAATAATTAAATAGACTTTAGCTCATCTTTTAAAGAATTGTAAGTTGTTTCTTATGTAGCTTTGGTGTTTTGTAAGAAATCGGACATAAAGAGCCAAGATCATGAAAAGGATGACGAAAACCATGAAAAGGCATAAAAGCTACAGATATACGGCCATAGAAGTTATGTGCGGACTGCAGACCCATCGCATATGTAACTAGACCATCACAGTGTCAAAGAGACAAAATGTGATTTAATATGCGACCACATAACTCATATGCGGACCATATACTTGTCGCACAAAAAGCAGGATGAAGTCCAATGAAGATGAATCTGCGATCAACTAGGCGACCACAAAATCGTTATGCGGACCGCAAAACAGGTATGCAATGGAAATATGGAAAGCCTAGAAATCCGATGTGCGGTGTTCTTACTAATGTGCGGATCACAGATCAGTTCCGCGGTCCATTCTGCTGTCGTGAAGCTATTCTAAAGGTTTATTTTTGTCATATTTTGTCCGCGAATTTTGGGCCATTATAAATAGAATGACTAGGATTTTTGTAGGGTATCTTGTCTGAAAAAGAGGCTACTCTTTATTTTTAATTAAATATACTTCTAGGCTGTGTGCCTAGTGATCTTTATATAAATAGAAAATAAACTCAAGAGTACAATTATTACAAATAGTCTCATAATACTTCGAATAAACTATGCTACTGTGAATAAACAGGTAAATCCTATGTATTACAGAAGATGATGTTTCCAACTCCAGACAATGGAAGATGTATGTATTCACTAGCCCTGCGCAATACCTCAATGTAGCGCCTCCAATGCTCTCACCAGGCGCCAAGTATTGCTTTTCAATCGACACATCAATTGTGAATATCCAAGCAACACTACCACATTTAGGAGATGGTCAATATAGATGGAGTTGTGTTATACTGTTTGTTATATATGACCTTTGCGTTGAATCACTTAGCTTTACACTACCACAATTAAGAACCGTTGATGTAGCAGCATCAGTACTGCAACATGCATGCTAAAACCACTCCGAGGTGATACTTCTCCATACAGTGTTTAAACTGTCCAGAAAATCCCCACTCAAACTGAATGTGTACTTCAAGTTTTGTCTTGCTGAATGTCTTGTAACAGTGATTTGATAACATTTGTGTGTGAATTGCATCATGAACTCCACTTGTATGCTAATGAGTTTCCTTGTAGTTAAGCATATTGTAGTCGCATGTTCCCCTGAAAGTGTTTGCATGCCTGTGAAAAAGCTGTGTGTGAATCTAACACATCTACACCTCAGAATGTATTTCCTGCTTCCTTTGTTTTGGTTTAGATGTGGTTTCCTCATCATTCTAGAAACCATATGCCAGAGCGTGAACCCAAGTCCTTATTCTTCATGGTCCAATTCCATCTTCCAAGTAGTAGCAGTAACGTGTGTCTGCAAAAGAGTTAACTTGCAGTACCAAACCTTCGCCTGTGGGCCTACATCATTACCAGATTGAGAATTATATGATGCTAATACCACTGGTAAATGATGTAGAACCAAACAGTGAAACATCTGCCAAGAATTGTAGAAAACCATCAAACAATACTTATCGTTGAATGAAGTTTGTACGAGTTTGAATATGGTAAAAACTTGAGGACTTGTTACCCATTCAAATCTGAAGGCAGCGTAAGTGGGCATCAAGTACATTATAATAATCATTAAACAGGTGCTCTATTTCTTGCTACCCCAACTCTTACCTGCTGTAGGGAAATCATTGAATGATTGAAATGCTACTGTACCTGCACAAGAGAAAACAAGGTTAGCTAGAAAATCTGCTACACAGTTGCCCTCCCGTAAGATATGCTGAAAAATCACATTGAATTGGTCATTCATCTCCTTGATTCTTTTCACTTCTTTTCCAATAAAAGAGGCTACACTTAGAGCATTGAATACACCACTTATTTTAGAGCTTTTTGAGAGAGATTCCAAGACTTTGTCCTCTTTGTAAGCTTTTATGACTTTATTTATTGTTCTGTTCTTGTATTCTAGTATGTGTAGATAACATTAAATGGTGTTTACTATTGAATATATATAAAATGGTTGGTTGATTTCTATTCATTTCTCATGCTTCATTTATGGTTGATGGTTGCAAACATTAACTAGTGCCATTTTACTCAATCTTTTACTTGAAAAAGTGGGTTAGGGTTTGGTAGAATTGAATAGAAAGAACTCAAGGCCATAAACCTTGATTAATAGAATCGCTTAAGAATAAGTGGGTTTTACTCGGCATAAATTGGTTGTTCTTAATTATAACTCTTTTATATTTGGGAAAATCATAAAAAGGAAATAGTACCTAATTATTGGAAAGTATTGGGTTGTCATTTAGGAACCATTTGCATATCAAAGGACCTTCCATTAGAAATATATAATATTAACACCTATAGTATTACATACCATTGACGGGGACACATACATGGTTTCTTAATCAAATTAAAATATTCTCTTGACAAAATAGCTTTTCTTAACAATTCACAATCACAAAAGTCTTTCCAAACTAACGGAGTAAAATTATGGCTTAAGTCAAGTTACACACTATTCAAGTAACCTTTTCACACCTATTCCCTATGGGATTCGACCCCAACCTAGTTGGGTTATTATATTTGACGTCGACCGCCTTACACCATTTATATAGGTGTAATTTGAGCGTATCAAATTTTGGTGCTATTGTCGAGGAATACGGTTTTGAAATTACTAACTAGTGTGTGCTTTACTTTACGTCATTTTCTATTCCATGTCACTTTGCTTGGTGTCAATAGGTAAGCATGGGCGAGGCGGAAGAAGACAATGTGTTTGTAGATATAGATGAGTATATTGAGGATACAAATGCCATTGTCCCTCCTAGAGTTGACGTTGCTACCTTCAAGTAGAACATAGTTTAATCCTAATGCTAAATGAGGAGGGGTTTTTCCAAAATTCAACCGACGATGATCCGATGTATAAGCAAAATCATGTCTCGGATGATGCCTTAAGGTTGAGGGCATTCAAATACTCTTTAGTCAGAGAGGCAAGACAATTGATCCAAAATCTACCTCCTAACTCCATCCACACTTGGGCCGAGCTTGAGCGAGCTTACCTAGCAAAAAAGGTTCTCACAAAGAAAGAAGTCTGAGCTTCGGGATGAAATTTTCTTCTTCGAGCAATTACCAGGGCAACATGAGGCATGGGCTAGATTCAAGCTATATTTGGTGGGATCACCGAATCATGGGTTTCCGGACACTATTTTGTTGGAGAAATTTTACATGGGCTTGGATCCTATGAATCAATCCATAGTCAAAAATGCAGCGGATGGATCATTCATTGATAAAACATTTGCAAGGGTCACTCAAATCCTCGACAAGATGGCCGAACACAACAAAGCTTGGAATTCGGAAGATATCACGAGTGGAATCTCATATGGTACTCCCTCTTTGATCAACATGATTAAGGATAATTAAGAGAGAGATCAAGTAATTGCTGGGCTTGCTACCAATGTCAATGTGTTGACAAAAATGCACAATGAAAGCTAAACAAAGAAAGTGAATGTTGTGGAAGATGTGCGACCAATGTCAAATGAGGAATACGAAGAAGCAAATTATGTTAACAAGTCACAAGGAGGATATCAAAGAAAAAATTACCAAGGGCTCGGGACAACAACACTAATGGAAACCTAACTCGCACGGGCAAGGTAACTAACAATGTCAAAACGACCAAAGTAATTATAATGAAGAAAATTGAAGTAACAACAACAACAATTTTACAAACCGGAGTTCAAACCCCTATGTTCCACCAAAAGGGAAATATTCTAACTCTCAACAGTGGAAGGAGAGTTCCTCAAGTGATTCCAAGTTGGAGAATATGCTTGAAAGACTATTGCAAAATCAAGAGAGGTCCGACACTTCAATGAAAAATATGACCAAGCTTGTGGGTTATCACACCGCATCTATTCAAAAGTTGGAGATTCAAATGAGGGATTTCTCAAGAGAACAAAACCTGAAGCAAAAAGGGACACTCCCAAGGGATACAATTGCAAACCCAAAAGGTAGTGAGAGTGGCCCAATCTCTCATTGTATGGCCATTACAACACGAAGTGGGAAACTACTTCAAAGTGAGAGTGAACGGGTGGTCGAAGTGGAACATGTTGAACAAGAAGATGAGACGCAAGTTAAGGCACCAAATGTTGTTGAAATTGAAAGAAACTCGAAGAAGGTGAAATATCAAGATGTGATCCGTGAAGAGGTTGAGGAAAAGGTAATAGAGGCACCAAAACCTTTAGCACCGATTCCTAGACCTCCTCCTCCATTTCCTCAAACACTAGCTAGAAGGGTTTATGATAGCAAACTAGAGAAGTTCTATGACATCCTAAAGCAATTATCGGTGAACATTCCATTTGTGGAAACATTTCAAGAGATGCCCGATTTTTCTAAGTACTTGAAAGACTTGATAACTAAGAAGAGAACCATCAAGAATGAAGTGGTGAGTGTCACCCATCGGGTTACCTTCATCATTGCAACAACCGCCGTCCAACAGAAAGAGGATCCGGGGGCTTTCACCATCCCATGCACCATTGGATAGCGTGACTTTGCATGATATCTTTGTGATAATGGGGCTAGCATCAACTTACTGCCTCTTTCTATCTACAAGCAATAGGGATTGGGAATGCATAGGTCTATGAGTATGAGGTTGCCAATGGACGACCTTTTGATAAACCGACCGGCGGGGGATAGTGGATGATGTTCTTGTGAAAGTGGGGAAGTTGATCCTCTTCGTCGACTTTGTTCTTCTTGATTGTGTTGTTGATAAAGAGATCCCTATCATCTTAGGGAGAGCATTCCTTGCCACCAATAACATTCATGTACTCGGAGAGAAATGTGATTAAATTCTTGATTAATGACGAAGAAGTTACCTTTCAAGTAAGTAAGGGTATGAAATTGCCAAATGCGTATGAGAGTATCTCGGTCATTGATGTTGTTGATGTGGTAGAGGATGCCGCTGAGGTAAAGATGGAAGAGGAATGTCTTAGTGAGGCATTGGCAGCGATTTTGATGATTTTTGATGGTGAGGACATAGAAGGATATGTGAAAATAGTGAATGCATTGGAAGGGATTGGTTCCTACACTTATACACCTAAGAAGTTTTCTCTCAACTTGGAGAATAGAGCCACTCCTCCCGCTAAGAATTCAATCATCGAGCCGCTACAACTTCAGCTCAAGCCACTTCTACCGCACTTAAGGTATAAATTTATTGGCTATAATGAAACACTACCCGTAATGTTTCCTCGTTGTAAAGTGATGCGCATGTTGAACAATTATTGGAGACCTTGAGGGAGCATAGACGGGCCATTGGTTAGACTATAAAAAATATCTGAGGTATTCCAGCTGGTATTTGTGAGCATAAAATCTAACTAGAGGAAGATAACAAACCTAGTGTGGAGCATCAGAGGAGTATAAATCCCTCTATTCAAGAAGTGGTGAAGAAAGAAATTATAAAATGATTGGATGTCAGGATTGTCTACCCCATTGCCAATAGTCCTTGGGTGAGTCCGGTGCAATGTGTGCCAAAGAAGCGAGAAATGACCGTTATTCAAAATGACAAAAATGAACTCATTATAGCGAGGACGGTGAACAGGTGGAGAGTGTGCATGGACTACAGGAATCTTAGTAGTGCTACTTGCAAAGAACATTTCCCTATGCATTTTATTGATCAAATGTTTGGTCGACTAGCGGGAAGGTCATTTATTTCTTCTTGGATAGTTACTTCGGATACAATAAAATCAACATAGCCTTGGGGGACCAAGAGAAGACGACATTCACATGTCCGTATAAGACCTTTTCTTTTAGCCGGATGCCATTTGGGATATGCAATGCCCTGACTACCTTTCAACGGTGCATGATGTCAATTTTATTGGATATGATGGAGGATTTATTGGAAGAATTCATGGATGACTTCTCTATAGTTGGTGACTCCTTCAAGCATTGCCTTGACAATCTTAGACAAGTACTCAAAAGATGTAAGGAGACAAACCTTGTGCTCAATAGGGAAAAATTTCACTTCATGTTGGATGAGGATATTGTTCTTGGCCACAAAATCTTCAAGCAAGGCATTGAGGTTGATCAAGAAAAAATGAAGTAATCTCCAAGATTCCTCCTCCCACTTTCGTCAAAGGTGTTAGGAGTGTTTTGGGGCATGACAGTTTCTATCAGCGATTTATGAAAGATTTCTCAAATTTTGCAAGCCCCATGTGCAAGCTCCTTGAAAAGGATGTTAAATTTGTGTTTGAGGAGAAGTGCCTCAAGGCTTTTGAGGAATTTAAAGCAAGGCTCACCACAGTACCTATTATCGTCACACCCGATTGGTCACTTCCATTTGAACTTATGTGTAACACCAGTGGTGTGGCTATTGGGGCAGTGCTTGGTCAATGTCATAACAAGATTCTTCATCCTGTCTACTATGAAATCAAGACACTCAATGGCACACAAATGAATTAGACCATATCGAACTACATTTAAGACACCCATTGGTACCTCACCTTACCAATTAGTTTTTGGTAAGGCTTGTCACTTGTCAGTGGAGCTTCAAAACAAAGCCATGTGGGCGTTGAAAAAGTTAAATCTTGACTAGGCCGAAGCTACTAATCTAAGGATGAAACAACTCAATGAGATGGAAGAGTTCCGTTTCCATGCCTATGAGAATGAAGCCATGTATAAAGAAAGAATGAAGTTTGTTCATGACAAGAAGATCTTGAAGCAGGAATTCAAATTTGATGACTTGGTCTTACTCTTCAACTCAAGGTTGAAGTTCTTTCCAAGAGAACTCAAATCCAAATGGTTTGGCCCATCCAAAGTTGTTAATGTATCTTCCTATGGTGCTATTGAATTAGAATCTGAAAATGGGACTCGGACTTTCAAAGAAAATGGCCAAAGGGTGAAGAATTACCTCGAAACCATTGGAGAAAGGCCATTGGTAGAACAATTCAAAATCAAAGATTGTCATGTACCGACCTCCATAACTAATTAGCCAAAAAGGGGCAACATCGTCGTTCCGCGACGTTAAATCAAACGCTTCTTGGGAGGCAACCCATGTGTAGGAAACGTTTTTGGTTAGATTTTTATCTTTGTAGGTTTATTTGTAATTGTTGAACATTTTGACGTGCGTGTTTTCGAGTGCAGTTTATTCAATATGCAAAGAAATGGGATGCAAAAGCGAAGGGAAAATGAAGGAAAGTGAACTGAGCTTCAGCTGTTGTTCTGCGGCCACATATGCAGCTGCATAATGGTTCACGGACAACAAATTGGTCGCAGATATCAACATACCATCATGAAAACAAGCCATGAAAAGTGCAGAGAAAATCCAAACTTATACGGACCGCAAAATGATTATGCGACCGCATTGAGGATCGCAGATTGGTCGCACCCAACCCAGGTATTAAGCCATCGCAAAACACTTATGCGATCGCAGAAGCTGTTTTGCGTTGGGAACCATACCGCAGACCTTCCATAGGTATTAGTTCCATCATCTCTTTCCTACTCCCATTTGTCCCACTCTAATTCCACACATACAAAAAAATAGCAAAAGAAAATACGAAACATACAAAAAATAGGAGAAAGGTTTTCACAATTCATCTTAACTTGCTCGAAATAAAAACTTGACTTCTAAGTGGTTTGATCACTCTCATCACTGATTCTGGTATGAAATCTCTCCCATCTTCTTACTTCGCTGGTTTGATTTTTATTTTTGTTTAAGGTACCTGCATCATCCTTCCCTCTACTCCATGATACACGTGCCTCCCTGCCTTATTCTTTAATTCTTGTACTTGGTGTTCAATTTGGGAGGGAAATTTTTTATGTTACAATACAAATCAGGGCGTTAGAGTTAGGGTTACTAATTTGTGTTTGTGGGTGTTGTAGTTGTTGAAAATGATAGTGGGTATGGGTAGGTTGAACGTAACATTGATCTTATGTTGAGTATTGTGTAGTTTTTTCATGAAATTGTGCATTAGCCGTGTAGTATAGAAGAAAATGAACCGCACAATGTTGTCTCTGAGCGGTTTTTATATGTAGAAGATGATCTCTACGGTCTGCATAACTAATACGCGGCTCGCAGAATCATCACATACGTGTATGCTTGTGTGTTCGTGGAAACCCATTGTGCGGTTGATTCTGCGGCCGCAGAATTGTTCTACGAACCGCATATCGGTCGGAGAAGTGAACTGGTGAAGGCCAAATTTTCAAGTTAAAATGTGTTTGATTTGCGGTCGCACATTAGTTCTGCTACCATTTCTGTCGTCCACATAATTTGTTACTCTTAACATGGTAAATTCTATGATGCACTTTGCGGTCCTTCTATCTGTTCTGTGATCGCATAAGTGCTCCACAAAATATGTTTTGCCTTTCACTTCTTTGCCATATGTTACAAATGCTTGACCATGTATATACTTCACTTTAATTGGCAGGAATGGCACCAAAGAAAGCCCTAGTATCGAGAGCACCCACCACACGAGAAAAGAGGCGGGCTGCAACATAAGCCCACAATCACAGCAATCCCAACGCACATAGATTGGCATATCCGAAAATCATATGAGCATGTTTCCTAATCTGAAGAGGAGGAGGGAAAACTTTACCTTTTTCCACCTGTTGACTTTCAGGTTAAAGCACGTAGAAAGAATGTTGAGGATATTAGATTTTGGATAATCAACTCTTGGAACAAATACAAAGATGGCTTGGCAAAAAGGAGGATTATCAAAAAAAAGCAACTGAGTGTGAACATCCAGAAGAGGGGATAGGACTTCTTCATCGAGCTTCTAGGGGAATACAATGAGACAATTGTTAGGGAGTTTTATGCTGCATATGTTGCATCAATGACCAAGGAACAGGCAAAGCGTTGTGTGTACTTGAATTCTTTCACAGTTAGAGGAGTTGCAATTTCTTGTGGTCCCCAATCAATAAATGAACTCTATTTCGGAACATGGGAACCAGACATGACAAAATATGATGCAAAAATGAAAAATAAGGAAGATGAGCGTGCTTGGATAGCCTTTGTCATAGACAAGAGAACTCTAATCTGGATTGCACCGGTCCAGAGGATTCACAAGAAGGATTTCACCCAAGGCAGCCAGTATAGGCTAAGTTTTGTCTGTTCTCAAATACTGCCAACGAGAAATGAGACTAGCATCAGTCTAAAGAAGGCGATCCTCGTCACTTCCATCATGTCGGGTTTCAAGATTTATTTGGGGCAACTCATATTCCATGTGATTGGGATCCGGGCAACTAGAAGTAAACTTTGTTTCCTTTTCCATGCCTAATCCATGCTTTATATGAAGACGCAGAGGTTCCTCCAATCCCCAAATATGACCACATAGTACAAGATGCTCAGGATATTTATATCAAGACACAACGATACTTCACAAAATGTGGCTGTAGACCAACCAGAGCAATCAGTCACCCTCCCTCTGGCCTCGTCCACTTCAGCAGCACCTGCTACTTCATCAACACCACCCACTTCTTCAGCACCAGCTACCACCACATCTACTCCTAAGCCGGCCACTGCTACACCACCTGTTTCACTCCCTGCAATCTCCAAGCTTGGTCTACTAGCACAATATGCGAATGTCAAAGTAGACAAACTTACAAAAGAACTTCTATTGCTCATCCGACAAACATTGACACCGCTCCAAACCTCGGTAAGTGATCTTCAAAAGCAACATTTGTCATATGTAGTTCGACTCAAAATATTTGATGCTCGCCTTGAGAAGGTTGAGTGAGGTGGAGTTGGGGACATGAATTAACTCAAAAAGGATGTAGCTGAGCACAAGCTGGAGCTACATAATATGCAGACACTGGAGTTTGACCTGACAATCCTTCTCCTGTTAGAGTGGGATCATAGCACTGCAACCTCGCAAGTACCCAGCCTTGATTTGGATTTCACAAACCGCCTCTCAGTAGAGGAGGAACATGGTACAAACATCTCACAAGCTTTGAGACATGCTACACACACCGATGATTAGTCAGACGAGGAATCTGTAGAGTCTTGTGAGGAGACAAATAAAGAGTAGGCCTTTGAGGAGGGTGATGATCAGAGGGACAACAAAGGCAAATAAGTTGTTGTTTCTACAGAGGAACAGGGTGAGGATGAGGCGGATGTGCAGACATCTATCGTACATTCCCTTGTGGATATGGTTGCTATGGCTACATCCACGACATGCAGCCATCGTAGGGCGAGCTAACAGCTCCCAAGTGCAAGACCAGACCCCGCAACTGGCGAAGCCTCCTACTCTGGTTGCAGAAACCACTGTCTAGTCAGAGGATCCACCCACTGCCTCCCCAGTATCATCTCCCGGCCCCACGACCACATCAAACAATCCAACCCATCCAAGCGCCTAATGCGCCCCAAGAAGCCCCTAAACTTTGCTCTTACTCTTTCAATGCATTGGGGACAATGCATGTTTCTGTGTTGGGGGTGGGGTAGAAAGACAACTTTTGCAACTTGTATATGAATATTAGTCTTGATAGTGTAGATGTGTATGTAGTAATGAATTCCCCTTAGTTTTCTTTGCCGAGTTCTTTTCCAAGGGTGTAATAGTAGAACCATAGCTGTAGCATGAAATGTTTTGACTTGTTTGGTGCTTTTGTTCTAGATTTAACTATGTGATAAGTTTTTGTGGAATAAATTGTACCCTTTAAATTTTGTGAATAAATAGTCATTTTTGTGAAATCGAGGCTCGTTCTTTGACGTTGTGCTTACTTAGAATCTCAAATATCATGTGATGAAACTTTGAATTTCCTTGTATTCATTCGAGGGCTGAAATTATGCCAATTCGAGCAGTTCATGTGTCTTGAGTGGTGAGAATTTGAGCAGTTCATGCTTTGATTTGTGTATTGTAGCCACATTCCTCTATTTATTTCCTCCTCTATGTTCGTTTGTGGTTATGTGACTTTAAAGGCTGGTTGGATTGGTTTCGTGGAAGTTTCGAAGTGAATTGGGACACTTAGTTCCAAAGTTAGAAGCTTAATTTGAAACAATTGACCTAAATTTGACTTTTATGTAGACGACTCCGAAATGGAGTTTAGATAGTTCTGATAGCTTTGTATGGTAATTTTGGACTTAGGCGAATGTCCGGATATTAAGTTGGAGGTCCGTGGGTTATTTTGGCTTTGAATTGGCGAAAGTTGGAAAATTGAAGTTTTGAAAAGTTGAAAGGTGTGACCGAGAGTTGACTTTATCAATATCGGGGTCAGATTTTGGTTCTGGAAGTTGAAATAGGGTTGTTCTATCATTTAGGAATTGTGTGCAAAATTGGAGCTAATTTGGAGTTGGTTTGATGAGATTCAGCATTAGTTTTAGAAGTTGAATGTTCATTAGTTCATTAGGCTTAAATTGGGATACGATTTGTAGTTTTGATATTGTTTTATGTGATTTAGGGCCTTGAATAAGTTCGTGTTGTGTTTTGGGACTTGATGGTATGTTCAGACGGCGTCCCGGGGGCCTAGGGTGTGTTTCAGATTGAGTTCGGACTGTTTGTTCATGTGTTGGAATTGTTGGTTTCAGTGCTTCTGATTTCCTTCTTCGCGTTTGCGAAGAATAGGTCGCGATCGCGTAGATTCTTTCCTAGAAGATGGATTTTGTTCTTCACGTTCGCGAAGGATATGATGCATTTGCGGATTGCTGTGTATTTGTTCATCGCGAACGCGTATGAGGGATCACACTCGCATAAAAGGAATGAGGGGCTGTGTGGTGGCACGCGCTATTCATCACGTTCGCATGGACTGGTCTGTGATAGCAAAACCTGGGATGTTTTGTCATCGCATTCGCTTCTATCTTCTCGTATTCACGTAAGAGATTTTATGAGCTAGTGGAATTCTTTTCCGCGATCATGTAGAGTAAGAACTGGGCAGACTATCTATTTCGAGGGTTTGGTTCATTTTAACATGTTTTGAGTTGTTGACCTCGGTTTGGGCGATTGTGGAGGAGATTTTCATATCTTGGATCAGGGTAAGTGTTTTTGACTTGGATTTGTTAATTAATCATGATTCCATCTTAGTTTTTATCATTTATTTAGTGAATTAAAATGAGAAAAATGGGGGATTTTTGTAAAACTTCCTAAAGTGAAAATTAGGGATTTGAAGGTCGGAATTGGATAATTTTGGTATGGTTGGACTCGTTATTGAATGGATATTCGGATTTTGTAAGTTTGATTGGGTTCCGAGGTGCATGCTCGGAATTGACATTTTGAGTTGACTTTTTGATTTTCATTAAAGATTGCAATTTTATTATCCGGAATAGTTTTCTATTATTTATATTTATGTTATTAAGTTATTTTGGCTAGATTCGAGTCGTCTGGAGTTGGATTTTCACAGAAAAGGCTTACTAGTGGGTTGATTTAGCTTGTTTGAGGCAAGTATCTTGCCTAACTTTACCTGGAAGAACTACCCCTTAGGATTTGGGTTGATTGTGCTATTTGTATTATTATATGGCAAGTTTTGGCATGTGGTCACTTGTGGTGTGAGTTGTGATTGTCTTGTGGTATTGATACGCATGTCGTGGCATAAGAAATTATTGATACGCATGTGGTGAGATAAGGTGGGTTTGATACGCGTGTTTCTAGTAGGGGAACTACTTGGTGCCCCGCGGTGAGATAAGGTGGGCTAAAACGTATGTAGCTATTTGGGAAAAAATAATTTTTAACACTAATGTAAAGCTTACGCTGTGGTATAAAGAAAGATTGTGATTGAAATTGTGAAATGTGAATACGAGGCCGTAACTCGGTTGTGATTCTTGTTGTACATTTTATATTGAAAATATTTATTGGTTGAACAGTTATTGTTACTTTTATTATTACTTGTCTTACCATATTTTGTCCGTATTTGATTATTTGTGGTTCTCATTATGTGTTTCCTTCTTGTTGCCTTTTTGCTTAAAATCTTGTCATTAGCTTATGTTACTAACTTCTTTGTTATCACTCATTTCTCCGCTTTTCATTAATTCCCGTGATCATATTATTGTTCTATTTATCTTGTCCTAGTAGGTGTCTCGACCTGGCCTCGTCACTACTCTACCGAGGTTAGGCTTGATACTTACTGGGTACCGTTGTGGTGTACTCATACTATGTTTCTGCACATTTTGTATAGATCTAGGTACCTCGACTCAAGCTAGGCATCAGTGAGTGGACCATACAGTTCAGAGACTTCAAGGTATACCTGCCCAGCGCTTGCAGGCCTAGGATTCACCTTCTGTCCTTCTTTTGCTACTGTTTACTCTTTATCTAGACATTGTTGTACTAGGGATTTTACAATATATTCATGTAGAGCATATGACTCAGTTCCACCATTTTTGGGAGTTTTGTTATAGATGTTCTGTTTCGGATTTATTATGAGTTTTCGAATTATGTTGTTATCTTATTTGTTTTATTCTGATAGGTGTTCATGAATGTTAAACTTACCTAATATTAGAGTATAGGTGGCATTACGACATCCTAAAAAGGGACACTGGGGTCGTTACAAGTTGGTGTTGACGGCCAATTTTGACCGTCTCTTTTAAAATTAATTTATTAATACTTAATAATTTGCAATGAATGTTTTAAAAATAGTTTTAGTCAATAATAACTACTGTACAAAATTAATTAAGTATTAATAATGTTGAAATTAATGATTTAGTATTATAATTATAAAATACATCATAATTACTGTTTTAAGATTATTAAAATAGCCTTTATATATATATATATATATATATATATATTACATAGGCTTTATAATTAATTTAATGAGTTATTCCTTAATTTCTAGTTAATTAGACTACTATGTTAATAATTCGAAATTAGTGTAATAATTTAGGAGAAAAAGTATTTTTACAAATAATTAATTGTAATAATTAGTAGTATATTTGATAACTATAATTTTTACTACATTTTATTTAAAATAATTATGTTTATTTAAATCAATTTTTAAAGAGTTAAAAGCTAAAGGCCTACAATTGCAATCCGTTAATTAAACACAACGTGGCTACCATTTAAATCAATCTTAGACCAATAACCAAGCCCAATTCGGAAATAATCCAGTCCAAACAACCCCTCCAATCCACCTTGGCAATCCATGCCACTCTCTTTAAGCCAATAGCAGTACGCTACATCACCCATCCCTAGCAGACACAAAACAAACATAAACCATCTGAGCTGTTTTTCCAAACCATCAATGGTGCACATTTATTCATGTTTTTCTTTTAATTTATAACCTCCTACCGGACATTATCACAACAGTTGGATCACACAGATCCAATGATTCCCGTTTTTTCTCATTAAAACTCTTTAATGTCTAAATTGTCTAGACCGTTGATCTAAAAGATCAACGGCCCAGATCCCTACCCCTAAGCTTATCCCTAGAGACGGCCTCCTAAACCACATAAGCCCTAATCATTTCTCTTGTGACACAGCTTCCCTCTTACCCCTCTCGTTCTCTTTTCTCCCATCCGCTTAACCCCATCAGTCATGATACCTTGCACAAATTTGTGCAAGGTGTGCAAGGTCAACGAAATCAACCCCGAATCATCTATCTTGTCCCTATTAGCCGTGATTCCCGCCGGTTTCTGTCCCTTTCCACCAATAAATTTGAAATGCCCAGTCCTGAAACCCTAACCTCGAAACGGAAAACCTCAATCATCTGATTTCTCTTATGCTCCGTCGAATCGAAGTCTACATGAAGATTTCTCAGAATTCCAGAATTTCATCATGAGTGTTCGATGTCTAATGTCCAAACAAGACCTCTGGACATTGGAGTCTTAGTGTCACGCCCCAAAACCAAGGAGCGCGACCGGCGCTCAACCGAGTGAACCCGACTGAGCAAGCCTGTTAGATTTCATTCTACCCAAATTCATCTGTGAATAAAGAGGAGATGTAGTCCGTTATTCAAATACCGAAGAGATTTCATTAACCGTTTCCATTTCATTCCCATTAACAACATCATTCAATATTTCCAAAATAGTATGATTTTAAAGATTTAATGAAAAACATGTTGCCAAATACCAACAGTTCTAAGCCAATTCCCAACATCAAATACCACCCACAATCTGTCTATGGAGCCTCTAAGTACAACTGGAGAGTAATATGAAAATGCTGGCAACAAGGCACCGGCTATACCTCAACCACAAAGTACATGAGAAACAAAAGATACATGACCCCGAAATGAAGTGGGGCTCACCAAATCAGCTGAAAAGAGTGTACTGCTATCACTGATCGATGCCACCTGCTGTAGAACCTCCTGCACCCATTAAAGATGCAGCGCCCCTGGCAAAATGGACGTTAATACTGTCGAATAGCACTAGTATGTATAGCTAGAAATCCTCTTTCAAAATAGAATGCCCATATAATCTATACATGGAACACATAATATAATGTAATTGAAACAACCTGTACAAACAAGGACAACAAAAGGGGGCACCTATTGTCTGCATTAACAATGTGCCTCATTAGACCGTCCTTAGTGTTCACAAATCATATTATACACTTATGCGTCTCATAGACCATCCATAGAGTTCACATATCATATTTTACACTTATGCGTTTCATAGACCGTCCATAGTGTTCACATATCATATTATACATTTATGCGTTTCATAGACCGTCCATAATGTTTATTCATACCGTACATCTATACCTCTTATACACAATGCACCTATGCGTTTCATAGACCGTCCACAGGATTTCATATCACAATGGATTTCATAGCACAATGTACCTATGCGTTTCATAGACCGTCCAGAGGATTTCATAACACAATATACCTATGCGTTCATAGACCGTCCATAGGGTTTCATAACACGATATACCTATGCGTTTCATAGACCGTCCATAGGGTTTCATAACACGATATACCTATGCGTTTTATAGACCGTCCATAGGGTTACCTATGCGTTTCATAGACCGTCCATAGGGTTTCATAACACGATATACCTATGCGTTTTATAGACCGTCCATAGGGTTTCATAACACGATATACCTATGCGTTTTATAGACCGTCCATAGTGTTTCATAACACATTGGAAACAAAAGTACAAATACTTACATCTCATAACCTTTCACATCACATAGCACCTAATCCGTACTTTCAACCACTTACAACATCATTATTTTATTGGCTCTCTTGGCCAAACATATGATTCTTTATTCATGGCGCAATGGCCAAATTTTATATTCCACACTTTCATTTCTTCCCTTTCATAGATCATTATCATAATTATCAACAAGTGGAATATTCCAGAAATCATAACTTTAAGTTCATTAGTAATGAGGGCTTTAAATATAATCAATTCCTTTCCAATAAATGGAGTAAAGTGATTGGCAATCAAAGCACAAATTAAAATCATGCACAATTTCCACTCATAAATATTTTAGAATGCAAAGCACATTGAAAATTACTTACAAAGCATAGCATTAGCTAAAACAGCCACATATGTGCATCACTTGAGTTCATAAACTTTTAGCCGATTATATTGTCCAAATAAATTTTGGAATAGTTGAGTCAAAGCTCATTCATAATCTTTCTCACATTATTTCATTACATCGGCACCATTGGCCACACGTATGCCTTTCACTATTGGCACGTTGGTCACACTTTATATCCCCCAATTTACTGATTTCACTTCCAACCATCTTTATAGGTTATCAATAATAAGACATTCCCAATCAAGACTTTAGGTACACATATGAGCAATTAAGAGTCTTAAAAATATTGATATTTCACACACATTTTGGCATATTATCTTTCATTGAAACATGACTCAAAGCCATAACATATTAATACACAACCCATACTTGGAACATCTATATTTCGACATAAGGCTCATTCGGGATAATCAAATTTATAGGGAATAACCCAGAATGTAAGAGTTAGGAATCTTGAGCCAATCATACTTGATCTTACGAAAACATTATGGAATTCAATTCCAAGAGAGAAAGTTTAGCCAACATACCTCAAATTCTTCCCTTAATGATACTACAATGATGCACTACACTAATCAACTTCAATCTACAATAACAACATCCAATGAGACCAATATTAGTAACAAATCCCATAGGTTCAATGTATTTATAAATTTCATCGCCAAGATTACCATTCACCTTCTCCCTTATTTTCTCAAAAGTACTATTCATGCCATGAACTAGATTTTTATAATCCAATCTTTCAACCCTTAAAACTTGCAACAAATGCTTCAAATACTTCTAACTACTCATATTAAAGAGTTTGAAGCATTGGAATTACCTCTAGTAGATCAATCTTGAAAAATCACAACTTTGGTAATTTTTGTGTTCTTGAGGATTTGATGATGAAATCTTGTATTTGGATGTAAGAATGATGTTAGAAATCATGTATATTGAGTAATAATCAACCCAAAACATCATTAACAGCTTACCTTGGTTGATTGGACTTGATTTGATCTCAAAATCATCCCTTCACCTCAAGAACCCTAACCCCCAAATACTCAAAATATCCCCCTTCCCCGACCTTGTATTTATAGGCCCAGATTTTTGGGTTTCGGATGCGGCCCTGGATGCTTTGCATCCTCACTTCACTCCTCTTTGAATCTCGGATGCGGACCTGGATGCTATGGCAGCACTTTACTGCTAGCCTCTCTTTTGGACGCGGCCTCGGATGCGGACCTGGACGCTATGGCAGCACTTCACTGCTAGCCTCTCTTTCGGACGCGGCCTCAGATGCTTCGCATCCGCAGGCTCCTCCGCCAGCCTTTGGTAATTTTGTCATAATTTCTTGTAGGAATATCCAAATGACAAATGGTTTGAAGCGTTAGAAACTATACTCAAAGACCGTTAATTTGATAGGTCATCCATAACATAACTCCTTATATATATATGTATATATGTGCGTCCAAAGTTTGGTCTTATGCGTACTCATTTGCAACTTTAGTCTATCATGAAATTTTCAACTTGACTTGGACTTAGGGCTCTCCCTAGACCCCACATCACTTATAATATGACTCGTACACTTATTATCATATCCAATTGATATCCATCCCATTAATAGTTCTCGTCTGCACACAAAATAATAAAATTGGCGCACATCAACTTTCTTAATAGCGCTTAAGTACTTCGAAATTTTTCGGGGTGTTACATTCTTCCCCACTTAAAAACATTCGTCCTCGAATGTTTCACAAGTCACTTCTAAGAATAGAGTTATCCTTATACCTCCAACCATTAGACATAGGAATTCATGACTACATTGATCGCATACTTCTTTTCCAAAACTTCAACTTACCTATGGCCTTTAAAATTTGGCAATCTTCACAAATTCGTAATAATTTCGACAGAGTTTCCCCTGTAACTGGGCCTGTCCACCTGCCAGAGAATCCTAGAAACCAATCCTAACAACATATACATAATCCAATGACGCATATAATATAAAAACAACACCAATCGTGGCCTCATAAGCATTACATTACCAGAAAAGGAACACCCTTAATATATATTTACTTCAACAAAAGTCATTGGCCCGAACATGGCCTTTTCTAAAACTTGAGATCCTCCTAAATTCTTCAACGACACCTTCTTGTTTTCTTTATAAGTGTAGGACTTAGTCCACCTGATTCCATCCTCGATGAGTAATTCACCTTATTCCCAATATTGTAGTCACCAATAGTGTTTCCTGGTATTGCAGCGTAAGAGCTATCATGTTAAACATGTTTGGTTCGTAACAAGTGTTCATCCTCTCTTAATCTGTTTCAAACATTTCCTCTTTGGTCTAGACAATATGTTGGTACTATATTTCCTTTGTGACTAGAGCATTCACTCACATACCATTTTGCCCTTAATTCATAGTTCACAACCTTATTGTGCCACACACGTGTTTGCCTCCCATGAACTCGTAGTATCATTGTGCCTGGTTTGTTGAGTTTATCACACAACCACTTCATCGCCAGTAGTCTCACTTTCCAATGTAATATGTAGACATGAACTCCCTCTATATCCTTTAGTTGATATTCAGTGTCACTCAAGTCGGCTGCATTACAGTTGATCCTGTATATCTTCTATTAACACTTGTGCTCTAGGCGAGTCCACCATTCTGATACGAACTATTTTGCGATAACCATCCTGCTCATTCTTTTCCAATTCTTCTCGCTTCATTCTTCTTGGTTAGTGAATAGCTATGCACGCTTCCATATGTTATGTAGTCTTTTCCCTTAGTTGGGAATTCATCCCGTTTGCCTCTCAACACTTGTCAGGATATCCGTGGGAAAGTGTGTTCATCCGTGTATCACTTAACACTTCCTTGCTTGTAAGATTTTTAAGAGACTCCCCATCAAACCCAGATGCACTCTTGGGTTATTATAATATCACATTTATCTCTCCCACTCATTCTGTCTTTCTTAAAGCCTTGAAACTTTAGCTAAATCGCAAATCCGTGATTAACTCATTCTATGAACTCGCAAGCCTTTCTCATTTGATTTATATTACTTCCTTGGGTTCCATTGTCCCCGACTCTCTAACAAGTATAAACCCTTTAACAAACCTTACTCTTGGTTTTTAGTATCATTGACCCTGTCATGTACAGTGTTACATACGAAGAATTTACATTGCTTAACCTTCCACATTTTTGGTGTACTAGTGGTTTATCATTTGCATATCCTTTCAGAAAATCGCGTTATCCCTTACCACTTTTCTAGACAACACATGTCTTCAATAAAATATCCAAATATCATAGATACATGGCCCTGCTCGTTTTATTGTATTTAAGTAGCCTTACCATGGCCATTTCTCCACCACTTGGGGTGAATGTAACATTTTGACATACGTCTTGAATTTAGCAATTTGACGGACACATGTTTCACATCTCTAGTCCTCTTGTATATGATTGACTATTAGGGAGATTTAAGTCCGCATGGTATTAACCTCATAAGTTCTTTACTCTTATTCAGCCATACAGGCCTGGGATCCAAATCCCTCGTGTCAATATCCTTTTTGGAGTGTAACACCACTTCGCACATTCCTGGGATTTTTATAATATTCATAGTGCTAGGGTCTTATCATTGTGGGTTCACTTAACTCTCCTTTCATAACTTCTTGTCTCCCGTGAGAGAACTACACATTTATCATTACTCTCCAGGCCATGCCTTTCATATATCACGTGCCTATGTAGCAAATTTACATCTTAGAGAACACATGGTTCCCACACTATTCACTAAGATTAGGTCTCATTTATCACGTCAATGCCTCTTTGGAGGTGGGTAATCACTTCTAGCACTCTTCTCATATAAAGTATGCTCATGGTAATATATACTTGTCTCATATGGCCATACCATTCATTCAACATGATGCATTTGCCATCTGTTTAATATTCAGACCTTTACCCATTCGTCATGTCACATGACAACATTACATGGAATAAACCAAAAGAGCATTTAAACTTACCTCGAACCTCAACGAATGAGTTAGAGGAAGAACAATTTCACAACCAGTTTCATCGCATGATTCAGAATATCAAAGAAGGGTATTATTCCTAAATGCCCATGTAGTATCCTAATTATAGATGTAGTCAACAACACACCGATAATAAGGGACTCTACTAGACATGGCTCCGAGACATCCTAGGACACTTTAAAACCTTAGGCTTTGATACCAAGTTTGTCACGCCCCAAAACCGAGGAGCGCGACCGGTACTCAACCGAGTGAACCCGACTGAGCAAGCCTGTTAGATTTTATTCTACCCAAATTCATCTGTGAATAAAGAGGAGATGTACTCCGTTAATCAAATACCGAAGAGATTTCATTAACCGTTTCCATTTCATTCCCATTAACAACATCATTCAATATTTCCAAAATAGTACGAGTTTAAAGATTTAATGAAAAACATGTTGCCAAATACCAACAATTCTAAGCCAATTCCCAACATCAAATACCACCCACAATCTGTCTACGGAGCCTCTAAGTACAACTGAAGAGTAATATGAAAATGCCGCCAACAAGGCCCCGGCTATACCTCAACCACAAAGTACATGAGAAACAAAAGATACATGACCCCGAAATGAAGTGGGGCTCACCAAATCAGCTGAAAAGAGTGTACTGCTATCACTGATCGATGCCACATGCTGTAGAACCTCCTGCATCCATTAAAGATGCAGCGCCCCCGGCAAAAGGGACGTTAGTACTGTCGAATAGCACTAGTATGTATAGCTAGAAATCCTCTTTCAAAATAGAATACCCATATAATCTATACGTGGAACACATAATATAATATAATTGAAACAACCTGTACAAACAAGGACAACAAAAGGGGGCACCTATTGTCTGCATTAACAATGTGCCTCATTAGACCGTCCTTAGTGTTCACAAATCATATTATACACTTATGCATCTCATAGACTATCCATAGTGTTCACATATCATATTATACACTTATGCGTCTCATAGACCATCCATAGTGTTCACATATCATATTATACACTTATGCGTTTCATAGACCGTCCATAGTATTCACATATCATATTATACACTTATGCGTTTCATAGACCGTCCATAGTGTTTATTCATACCGTACATCTATACCTCTTATACACAATGTACCTATGCGTTTCATAGACCGTCCACAGGATTTCGTATCACAATGGATTTCATAGCACAATGTACCTATGCGTTTCATAGACCGTCCACAGGATTTCATAACACGATATACCTATGCGTTTCATAGACCGTCCATAGGGTTTCATAAGACGATATACATATGCGTTTCATAGACCGTCCATAGGGTTTCATAACATGATATACCTATGCGTTTCATAGACCATCCATAGAGTTTCATAACACCATATACCTATGCGTTTCATAGACCGTCCATAGGGTTTCATAACACGATATACCTATGTGTTTCATAGACCGTCTATAGGGTTTCATAACACCATATACCTATGCATTTCAAAGATTGTCCATAGGGTTTCATAACACATTGGAAACAAAAGTACAAATACGTACATCTCATAACCTTTCACATCACATAGCACCTAATCCGTACTTTCAACCACTTACAACATCATTATTTCATTGGCTCTCTTGGCCAAACATATGATTCTTTATTCATGGCGCAATGATGGTATTTTATATTCCACACTTTCATTTATTCCCTTTCATAGATCATTATCATAATTATCAACAAGTGGAATATTCCGGAAATCATAACTTTAAGTTCATTAGTAATGAAGGCTTTAAGTAAATTTCCATATTTTAGGTTGGGAGATCTTAGCACCGATATACCATCATGATTTTAGCACGGAGTTTGATCACGACCCGATCGGCTAGGTCGTCTCACCCAAAGACATCAACCACAATCACAATCATTATTTCAATATCAATCATTGTTTCAATCATAATCTCAAGCACAATCACCACCATGTGTGCGACATGGCATCCGATCACGATCCGACTGGCTAGGCCGTCTTACCACAATACCGTGTGGATCGACATCACCCTTTTAGAAATTATCTCATCCCAATAAAGGGGAATATTCTCATCACATCAATCTCATCCCAATAAAAGGGTACAATCACAATTACTCCTACACCGACACGTGTAGTTTCGGTGTTAGGTTATTTTAACCTACGCTTCCTCGGTGACTAACGATACTCCCATGGTGTTTATTTATTTAAAGGATTGACAACTCCTTTCATTATCTTTTATATATCATTCATTTCGTTGGCACCAATGGCCATAACACAATGTCACTCTTGGCACATTGGACGTATTTCATATTTCATGTTCATCTCTTTCACTTTCAAACATCATCACGGATCATCATCAACAAAGTTTTTTTATTCAAGACTTTAAGTCCACATGTGAGCAAATAAGAATGTTATGCAAATTGAGATTTATTACATAATTTGGCATAATAGCTTTCATTTGGATCACGACTTGAAGTTATAACATTTAAATATGCAACCCATGCTTCGAGCACATTTTCAAGCAAAACATAACATTACAAGAACATTTGGAATACATATTGAACATATATCTTTTGACACAAGGCTTATTCCTAATAATCAATTTATAATGAACAACTCGGGACTTACAAGGGCATTGTGGGGTTCAATTCTAAGAGAGAAGTTTAGCCAACATACCTCGCCTCGAGCTTTTTAAATTACTACAATGTTCCGGAATTCTTAGCCACTTCGATCTATTTAGATATATAGCAAAATCGAACACAAATTAGGAAGGAGTTTATGGTTCCAGCTCATTTGTGCATTTTATAAAACACTAGGTGTGTATTAAGGTTTCAAGGTCCTCCTATGGTGGATCCCTTCATCCCACTACCCAAAGTTTACCCAAATGAGCTCCCCAATCTTTTCACTACCCTTGATGGTACATGCATGCATAATGAACAACTCCCCCACCCCCACCCCCTCCAAGAATTGCTTTTCTCATTACCTATTTCTAATTAAATCTCGGAATTGAGGGCTTGAGAGTAGAATCTTACCTCTAGGATGAAGACCTAGTGAGTTTTTCTTGTGAATTCTTCAACTTTGAGCAAGAGTTGATGAATAATAACCTTAGGAACTTCCCCTCTCACTCTAGACCACTCCCCTCTATCTAAATATCAGTGAGGACCAACCAAAACAAACCATAAGATGTTTTTATGAAAATGGGATCGGGTGAAAGTTTCCAAACTTAAACTCTACGAAGCCGGGTTTGTGGTCGCAGACCGGACCATAAAATAGGTATGCGGCCCGAAAAGGGGTCTCAAAACTGGGCTGTTCGAGTTGGGTCTGCGGCAGGTCTGTGGTCCGCAGACTAGTTCTGCGGTCGCATAATGCGCCGCAGAACTACCCTCCGGAAATATTCATGTTGTATCTGCGATGGATTGTGTAGCCCGTGAAATGGTTATGCGGCCGCATAACAGACCGCAAAATAACCTCCAAAAATAGGCCATTTCTCTGCTTCACTCTGCGGCAGTTCTGCGGCCCGTAGAGTGATTCTGCAGTCGCATAGTGGAACGCAAAAATGCCCTACTCTGCCAAAAATTTTCTTCAACTCCCCAACACACTGTTCAACCCAACAAGTCCGTACCGCGACGAGCTTGCTAGCCGCGAAGAAGCTCTACAATCGTCAACACATAAGTCTATCTTGGCACCACGAAACCCCCGATTTTAGGTGAAATTTTATGGGGCCTTACATCCTCCCCCGATTAAGATCATTCTTCCTCGAATGAGGGCCAAAATCTGCCATTAGAAACCAATGTGACTCAGTTGCTATAACACAAACCAACAGTTCCAAATTTTTGACTAACTCCCTAAATTTCCAAATATTTCGCTAGAGTTTCCCCTATAACTGGGCCTATCCACCTGTCAGAGAATCCCATAAACCAATCCTAACAACATATACATGAACCAACGACACAACATAAAATAAAAACAACGCCAATCGTGGCCTCACGAGTAGTATATTAACAAAAAGGAACAACCTTAACATCAACTGTACAAATGATACATAATTCACAGGGAACAATTTCATAGAATCGATTACATATCTATTCAAACAAATGAGGGTACTTCTTTTTCATCTCTTCCTCGGCCTCCCAGGTGGCCTCTTCAACCTGTTGGATTCGCCATAGTACTTTCACGGAGGCAATTTTTTTATTTCTCAGCTTACGGACTTGCTTATCAAGAATGGCAACTGGAATTTCTTCATAAGTCAATTCCTCGTTAACCTCAATAGCCTCAACTGGAACAATAAGCGATGGATCTCCAACCACCTTCTTCAACATGGATACGTGGAACACCGGGTGCACTAAAGACATCTCTAGAGGTAGTTCAAGCTTGTAAGCCACCCGACCAATCCTCTGAATGATTCTGTACGGTCCGACATACCTCGAACTCAACTTCCCTTTCTTACCAAACTGCATTATACCCTTCGTGGGGGAAACCTTCAAACATACCCAATCATCCTCTTTAAACTCCAAATCCACGCGACGCATATCCGAATAGGACTTTTGACGACTCTGAGCAGTTTTCAACCGTTCCGTAATGATCTTAATCTTCTCCATAGCCTGATGCATGAGGTCTGGCCCTATCAACTCTGCTTCCCTAATCTCGAACCATCTAATGGGAGATCTACATCTCCTACCATATAAAGCCTCGAACGGTGTCATCTGAATGCTAGCATGATAAATGTTGTTATAGGCAAATTCTATGAGTGACAAATGATCATCCCAGCTACCCTTGAAGTCAAGAACACAAGCGCGCAACATATCCTCAGGCGTCTGAATAGTTCGCTCTGCCTGCCCGTCAGTCTGCGGGTGAAAGGCTGTACTAAGATTCACCTGAGTACCCAAACCTTGCTGAAATTTCTTCCAAAAATTAGCCGTGAACTGTGCCCCTCGATATGAGATAATAGAAACTGGAGTGCCATGCATCCTGACTATTTCCTTGATGTACAACTGAGCATACTGTTCTGCTGTGTCGGTAGCCTTAACAGGTAAGAAGTGATCTGATTTCGTGAGTCAATCCACAATCTCCCAAATCGAGTCATACTTTCGAGGCGTGCGAGGTAGTCCCACCACAAAGTCTATATTGATCATCTCCCACTTTCACATTGGAATTTCTATGTTCTGTGCCAACCCACCGGGTCTTTGGTGCTCGGCCTTCACTTGCTGACAATTTGGACATCTTTCCACAAAGTCCGCTACATTTCTCTTCATATCACTCCACCAGAAATCATACACAATTTCCACTCATTAATATGTAAGAATGCAAAGCATATTGAAAATTACTTACAAAGCATAGCATTAGCTAAAACAGCCATATATGTGCATCACTTGAGTTCATAAACTTTTAGCCGATTATATTGTCCAAGTAAATTTTGGAATAGGTGTGTCAAAACTCATTCATAATCTTTCTCACATTATTTCATTACATCGGCACCATTGGCCACAAGTATGCCTTTCACTATTGGCACGTTGGTCACACTTTATATCCCCCAATTCACTGATTTCACTTCCAACCATCTTTATAGGTTATCAATAATAAGACATTCCCAATCAAGACTTTAGGTACACATATGAGCAATTAAGAGTCTTAAGAATATTGAGATTTCACAAACATTTTGGCATACTATCTTTCGTTGAAACATGACTCAAAGCCGTAACATATTAATACACAACCCATACTTGGAACATCTATATTTCGACATAAGGCTCATTCGGGATAATCAAATTTATAGGGAATAACCCAGAATGTAAGAGTTAGGAATCTTGAGCCAATCATACTTGATCTTACGAAAACATTATGGAATTCAATTCCAAGAGAGAAAGTTTAGCCAACATACCTCAAATTCTTCCCTTAATGATACTACAACGATGCACTACACTAATCAACTTCAATCTATAATAACAACATCCAATGAGAACAATATTAGTAACAAATCCCATAGGTTCAATGTATTTATAAATTTCATCGCCAAGATTACCATTCACATTCTCCCTTATTTTCTCAAAAGTACTATTCATGCCATGAACTAGATTTTTATAATTCAATCTTTCAACCCTTAAAACTTGCAACAAATGCTTCAAATACTTCTAACTACTCATATTAAATGAGTTTGAAGAATTGGAATTACCTCTAGTAGATCAATCTTGAAAAATCACAACTTTGGTGATTTTTGTGTTCTTGAGGATTTGATGATGAAATCTTGTATTTGGATGTAAGAATGATGAGAGAAATCATGTATATTGAGCAATAATCAACCCAAAGCATCATTAACAGCTTACCTTGGTTGATTGGACTTGATTTGAGCTCAAAATCGTCCCTTCACCTCAAGAACCCTAACCCCCAAATACTCAAAATATCCCCCTTCTCCGACCTTGTATTTATAGGCCCAGATTTATGGGTTTCGGATGCGGCCCTGGATGCTTCGCATCTCCACTTCACTCCTCTTTGAAGCTCGGAAGCGGACATCGACGCTATGGCAGCACTTCACTGCTAGCCTCTCTTTCGGACGCGGCCTCAGATGCTTCGCATCCTCTCCTCCGCCAGCCTTTGGTAATTTGGTCATAACTTCTTGTAGGAATATCCAAATGACAAACTGTTTGAAGCGTTAGAAACTATACTCAAAGACCTTTAATTTGATAGGTGATCCACCACATAAATCCTTATATATATGTATATATGCTCGTCTAAAATTTAGTCTTATGCGTACTCATTTGCAACTTTAGTCTATCATGAGATTTTCAAGTTGACTTGGACTTAGGGCTCTCCCTAGACCCCACATCACTTATAATATGACTTGTACACTTATTATAATATCCAATTGATATCCATCCCATTAATAGTTCTCGTCTGCACATAAAATAATAAAATTAGCGCACATCAACTTTCTTAATAGCGCTTAAGTACTTCAAAATTTTCCGGGGTGTTACACTTAGCCGGTGAATTTCTTTCATCAATGGTTGATCCTGATCCTCACACGTCCGGGTAAAACTCCTTCATCGATTCTTTCTCTATTCTTTATACTTTTATCCGATTACGCTCACATCATCAACTCATCATCATCTTCCACTCACTATTTGAATCTATTGGAACCCTAAGCATTGAAGACACTAAAAATACGAGCCTTAATGGCTCTCACCTAACAACACCTAACATCTGAAGAAAATCAATACACAATACAGTATCGTTAAGCATCTTCAATTAAAGTCTGAGTTCTTACTAAATTTTTGATATCCTCCCTCTTTTCAATTTTGAGTTTGCCTACTGATTAAGCGTTTGAGTCCATGGATTCTAAATAGCTAAAATAAATTCTTTGTTTGGTTTGCTGCCTTAAAGGAGGTTAGTAAAACCTAAACTCTACTCCTCTGTTGAATTTGCAAGCATGATTTGTCCTGTTATCATTTACTAAATGATATCATTAACAATGTGCTATGGTTGACTGTTTTATGTGTTTGATAATGACATGTGGCTGATAAATGGATTCTGGAATCATAAGTTCCGTAAGTTGTTGAAATTAGAACTATGTATAGATCCTAATGAACATATGATAACATGTATCTATTGTTAAGCTTTGAAGACAACCAAAGAACTCTCAAACAATCCTAATAGCTAGATTCAGACCTCCCACATGTTCTATTAGAACTATCATGATTGCTTTACTAACCTGCCTTGGGTATTATTTGCATTTGTAGTGACTCACCTGATAAACTAGACTTAAATGAATGTGAACTTGCTTAGTGGTAAAGACAAGACTATCATCTTAGTTTGGGTACACCGGCTCATGACCTTTAAACCAATTTCTTCTTTCTGACGTGTCTTTGTGATTCTATTAACTCTTGGAGGGTCATTGATTCTTTGTTTAATCCCATGACTGTGTGATCACATTAAAGTTCTATACTAATAGTATTCCTGCACTAGCCTTGTGTGTATTCTGATAGTTGGCATACTCTTAACTTTAGCTATAATGTTTGGTTAAGATAAGTTTATGTTTTGATGTTTTATCTGTTGTATTAAAGTATTGAAATTAAGTTTTATCACACCTAAAATCCCATACTTGATATGCTTAACAGATTCCCTAATATAATGATTCCCCTGCCCTTTTTTTGAAGCTCTTGTAGTGACACTGTTAGTTTGATTATATTAACCCCTATTATGTTTGTGATGGTATAACCCATTTTAACTGTTACGTATGGGTGCTCTTTGGGATACCTTACACTTATCTTGTTCTTCAACAATCCTGCTTGTCCTTCATGACCATGTCCATGATTATCACTATTCCTATACTTCACTAGGCTCATCTAAATGAGCTAGGTTTGATTTATGTATTTGAGATGAACCTCTTGTTGTTACCTATTCTGTTTGGGTATAGAAGTATTCTTTGTTCTCCAAATGATATTGGTATGAGTAAGAAGCTAAAAGCTTTTAGAAACAAGTAATCATGTCATTTGTTTTAGAATGACACAAGACTGTTAACTTGGATCTCTGTGCATACTCTTTAGAGGGTTGAACCATACACTTATTCTACTCTTAAGACATGTAATTCAAGTGTCTGTTTTTTCCCCGAAATGGCTAACATGTTATGGTGTTCACACTGAATCATATACTTAGGTTTGAATCCATGTGCATACTCTTTATATCTCTGTGCATAGTCTTTATAGGTTTGAACCATGCACTTACTTTACTCTTAAGACATGTGATTTCAAGTGTCTGTTTTTTTCCTGAAATGCCTAACATGTTATGATATTCAAAGTGAATCATATGCTTTGGTTTGAATTGTGGTTACAACAATGTGGAGTGGCTATCTTATGATCCTGTGGTATTCTGTATAGCTGTTATGAGAAATGTACATATTTCTGTGGTATGGTATCATTGTGGTATGAGGATCTATATTGAGTGCCTCATTAGCACCTAAACCTGTAGAAAATAATAAGTGTGAGTAATAAGGGGTATTCGGGAATAGAGTTTAGTTCTTGGTTGAGCTACTCTCCCTGACACAAGCACTGCCCTGGGCCTCGAGACCCTTGGGAACTTTGAAGTGCCAGGGATACATAGAGTACCTTGGCCGTGAATGGAATTCTACCCTTAGCCTCTAATCTATTGACACATATTAATCCCTTGAGGTTTAGTGTTCAATGAAAACAAAGACTTTCATTGTAAATTACTTTACCATCTGTGACTCCACACTAATTATCATATTCTGGATTACTATTGATTATTATAATTTATCTTGGGCACATAATTGTTTTATTCATGCATAATTAAGTACCTTGAGTAGAATAGAATGACCTTATTTTTCTTTCTTGAACATATTTTGCAATTGGGCTTGCCGAGTTCTTAAAGAACTCAGGCCCAAGTCTTGTACCTGCATATATTGAAGTTTGAAGTTGCGGTTGTTCGTCCTTGTTACTTGCTGCACCTACTTTCATTTATGCTCAAAACAGAGTCCATTCTTCTGCTCTACTGCTTTTATTAAAGTTTACTGTCCTTACTTCCCATATGTATATAACACTTACGATATTTGATTGAATGCTTTATTTTATCTCTTTGAATCATGTGAATAATCTAGGCAAGCCCTAAAAGACATAGGATTAAAAGACCAGTTAGACTTAGTAGTAGATAATTATAATTCGTTAATCATTTATACTATTCATCTCTTAATCTTTACATACAATTTTATGAAGTCTTTTAGAACCAAAACAACCTTAGCAAAGGATGACAATCTTCTCTTTTGAAAAGCCAGAAACGGAATCCAAAATTTGTCTTCTAAATTGTGGTTTTCTACAAGAAATCAAACAACTGCTGTTGCCTAGCCAGTGGTCTTCTAACGATTTCTTCAAAGCTAAAAATGAGATTTTAAAACCAAGGTATATCTTAGACCCACTTCTTTACAATACCCTTGCTTTACTAGAATTATGTAAATAGCCATATTCATTTAAAGACAAAATGTTTTATAACTTAGCCATATCTCATAAGGGTTTACAAATACATACATTATAGATATACTCTTTCAATAATATAAGAGATAAACATTTTCCTAAAGGCTTTTATAAATCTATACCCTCTTTTCAAAATCACATGTAAATTTTCAAGTAATAAGTTCTAAACTAGATATACAACATGCCATACTTTTAGCGCTAATTAAGCAGACTATAGACAACTAATCCTTTATACCTAGTCTATGTCCTATGGAGCTACCTCAGGTAGATTTTAAGGGGTACCTAACACCTTCTCCTTAGAAGAACAAGAATCCTTACCCAAAATCTCATCGGTTAGCAGACTAATAGAGAAATGATCTTAGTAATTAAATAGGTACCCTAGTATACCTTTAAATATTAGGCGGAGACTCTCTTTTATCATCAATAGAGGAACCACTAGTTGAATCTTATTTTGACTCGTGCAAAATAGGGTATAACAATATGGCGACTCTGTTGGGGATTCACACTTAGGTTCTGAACTTAGCAGACTTGGACTAGACTTGGAATTTAGGATTGTTTATAGACTGCTTTAACTGTGTTTAATTTGCAATTGTATGCGTACCTTCCTTACTTGCTCGTTATGTATTTATCTACTTACTTTAAAGGTTATTGCTAACATCACTATCTATTACAGCTTTATATATACTATCATCACACTCTTTCCTATCAAGTCTTGGCCGTACACCATCACACACAATGGCAAGCGAGGGTTGCCTTTTACACCCCTCCGAATCTTCTTTCAAAATTCGTTAGTTTTAGAGAATCGCTTTGTCAGGTCAACTGACATAACTTCTCACAGTATTCAGTCCAATTAAAAATTAGGAAACACTCTACTCTAGCAAACATAGGTCATATTGCATAAACCTTAGGCGGGTCAGTCCTTGGCATCGACACACAAATAGGAAAGCCGCCATAATATAAACGGGTCATGCACCCAACAACATCACCTTTGTGGAAAGATGAACCGATCATGATAAGACACATAAAATCCAAAGCAAATGCTTATCAAACCCCTTTTCTCTACCATATTCAGAATAGAGATCAACCAAAACATCCCAGAGATAAATGTGGAGATGGGAGCACCGCACAAACTAAAGCAATGGTTGAAGAATATCTGCCGAGAGTATGGAGACGAATCAGGACACACCTAGGAGCACTGATCGCCTTGCTAAACATCCGAGCTGACAAGGTGCTTACCTGCTTGCTGATAGAGTTGTGGGACCCGGCCAAAGTAGTTTTCATGTTTGCTGATTGTGAGTCGGTGCCAATGTTGGAAGACGTTACCAGTTTCACATAGATTCCATTTACGGGGAGGAAGCCGATACTACCGGTCACCATGCCCAACTACAGGTTTCTTGATGCTTTGAGTCTGGTAAACAGTCGGGGGTTGAGAAATATTGAAGATGGATGGGTAAGCTTAGACCAATTATTCGACAAGTTCGGACATTGTGAAAGCTATGAATGGTACTAGGGAAAGTCTCTGACCCATACCTTCTCTTTGGTGCTGTTGCGACTGCTGGTTTTCCCGCAAAGAAGAGGACAAATCAATATCAACTTGTTGCCTTTGTTTTGGCAACATTCCGGGGCAACATCCAAGCCATTTCTATACCTATAGTGCTTGCAGAGATTCTCAGAGCATTGTCCGCATGTTATCGGGGGTTTGATTTCTTTAAGGGTTGCAACCTACTGCTTCAAATTTGGGCTATGGTGAGCTTCTTTCAGTGAGAGGCCACAGTTGACTACTTTGTGGGCGTTAGCAACATGATTCAAAGTCATAGTGAGAGAGTGAGGCATTGGGTCTCCCCGTACGAACACGAAGAATAGAGAGAGATGCTGACCAATTTAAGCGGAGAATGGATTAATTAGAAGTTGTCATGGCTAGGCGGAAGGGAAATCCTAAGGATTCCCCGGAAGTATTTTTTATCGAGCTGATAGGACTTGAGGGCATCCAGCCATACTCACCCTTACGAGTTCTCAGGTAGTTCGGGTTGATTCAGGATGTACCTCTCTGGATGGGGATTGCGCTGTATGAAGACTAATACAATGGTCAAATCAAGATACCAAGGATAACGAGACTTCAGGAGGAGTGGAACGATCTAGTCATAATGCCAATGGGTCAAAATTCATGGTGCACTCTGAAATACTATGTCTGAATCAATGATGAGGACGAGCTAGCCCGACCAAGCAGGGAAGGAATAGCCTGGCTGGAGGATACAGTGGCAGCTTTGCAAATCTATTTTGAGATTTTCCCACACTACCTCGTAAGTGCCTCTATGCACCTCCAAGTGGTCTTAGTGTCGATCGATCACATACTCCCACCTCTCGAGGATGATGAAAGAGTAGTTGAATATATACAGATTGAGTCTGAGACAAAACTAGAGGAAGACCAAGAGGAAGAACCCTAGTTCAATGATGATGAAGAAGAATTTGAAGATGACCCAGAGGAAGAGCCGGAAAAAGAAGAAGAGATGGGGAACTATTCCGGGGATGGTTACTAGAAGTTTGTTGATTTCATGCATTTTCCCACTTTGTATCTTTATTACGAACTTTCTCATTTCTTTAAGGGCAAGTTTGATTGAGCCCATGTAATCCTCTGAATGTTGGAAACAATGATGTAAGCTTTGCTCACACCTATTACAATACAAATACTATCTATGGAAATCAAAATTTTCTTCGGATTTGAATGTGTCAAATCTAATTGTTTGTCAAATATTCATGACTTAGGCCTACTTCTGGCAAAGAGAGGTCCCACAAATTTTAGGAAAAATGCGTTTGCCTGAATACGTGAACTAACTGCTCTATGTGCTTATTACCTCTGCAAATACTGAAATTGACTTATGTTCTTTTTCTTTTCTTTTCTTTTCGTGTATTACCTTATTATTACTCCCTAAAAGAAAGTTGGTTTGTGTTGATCCAAAACTGGAGGAACCATCGTACAACTTGAGATCGAAATGTAAGATGTATGTGACAGATAACCCAACCGAACATGCTCTGGTAATAGCTGATAGCGCGGGACGATCGTGAAAGAAGGATGATATGATTAATGATGAACATGTGGCTAGGATGGCCCAAGAGATGGAATCAGGGAGGGAGGAAGCACAACACATTCGGGAATTGGCACATCTGGTTATGACGATGCTCCCACAACCACCCCGTTTTCCTTCTAGATTTAATCTCTGACCTCTTTCCTTCCACTACTCGCCAAGCAAACAATACCACGACTTCAGCCCCTACCACCCAGATTATACCTCCAGTAACCCCTACAAACCCACCAAACCCTCCCATACACACTTCCTACGTACAAAATTACGTTCAAATACCACAAAACCTACTAGTTGTTACCAACACAGTTCATACCCCTCCTCATGATGGCGTCACTTTCACCGCTAACCAAAACCAACACATACTCGCGGCCCGTACCACTACACCTGAGCGACATGTTCCTCCTGTATATGCCATTTTAGAACCTACCTTCACAGATCCCGTCACGGTCAGGATGCCTTATGAAGTTGATCAATATGCCAAAATGGAGAGGGAAGCTAAGTATAAAGAGGAAGAACTAGTATCCGAACATTTACGAGCATTAATAAAACAAATGAAAAACATTCAGGTCGCTCGAGGGAACGAAAGTCTAGACTATGAGGATCTGTGCATCCACCCTGATATGGACATGTCGATAGGGTATAAGCCTCCAAAGTTCGATATCCTTGATGGGACATGTGCACCCCATGCACAATTAAGAGCCTACTGTGATAAGCTAGTCGGAGTAGGAAGAAATGAGAAGTTAAAGATGAAGCTGTTTATAAGGAGTTTGGCAGGGGGGCACTTACTTGGTACTCTCGCTGAGATCCCCAAAACTGGAGGGAGTGGCAGGGTATGGCAGAAGATTTCATGAATCACTTCCGGTTCAACACATAAATTACCCCTGATAGGTTTGCACTGTTAAACTTGCAGAAGAAACCGTCAGAATCATTCCAAGAATATACATGTCGATGGAGGTTAGAGGCCACCAGAGCACAACCCCTGTTAGATAACAGTGAGTTGACTAAGTATTTCATCAGGGCTCAGGAAGGTATCTACTTTGAGAAAATGATGTGCATGATGGGGGAGAAGTTCCCTGAACTTGTCGAAATGGGAGATTTTTTAGAGGAAGGTATAAAGTCCGACAAGGTAGAATCTATGGCCGCATTGCAAGCAACTAGAAAAGAAATCCAATCCGATTCAATACGAAGCTGAAAGAAGAAAAAGGAAGAGGTATCAACAATTATTCCCAAATACCAGGCCAATCCACACCATGGAAACACCTCTTGGTCTCCAAATACCCATTCCCCACACCCACCTACTTATGCTCCAATATACAACACACAACCACACTACAATTTCCAACCTCAATATAACCCACCTCGCGCCCATACAAATCCAAATGCACCACGACCATATGCTCCAATTCAAATAACCACTCATCAAAACCGACCCACATATGCACCCCGTCCTCGCCCAAATTCTGAAGAAATAGGTCCCAGAAACTACACATCGATTGCTGAACCTTTGGCTCAACTGTTTGAAAAACTGAGGAGAGCAGGCTTGAAACATCTAATAGAAGGAAGGGTTCCTGAGTATCCTTCAAAATACTTTGATGAAACCAAACTGTACTCTAATATGATCACACTGGATGAGTTACTGATCAAAAGTGGAGCCATTCATTGCACCCCAGCTTCGCCCAATGTGAACCCAACCCGCTGCCAAACCACCTGAATCAAGGAGCTAATATGATCACACTGGATGAAGAATATGATCTGAAAGGAACCATCATCACATTAGGGAATGCTAAGGCTGTGAAGGCTCCACCTCGAAGGGCTTCGATGATCATAGTGTAGTTAAAACCTACAGTGATGGTCCCGACTTACCAGTAATAGTCAACTGCTGATATTAGGGATGAAGTGGATCAGGAATACAAGACAGTCCTGTGGTCATATTAGCAGAAAGGGAATGCCAAGATGATGAATTCCGCAGCGGCTCATAGAATGACCAGGTCAGAGAGGTGTTGTGCTCATGAGGATGTAAACCGAGGAAATTTAAGAAAGGAACCGATTCAGAGAAGGAATATAACAGATCCAGAGGATGCCAAGTTTTGGAAGAGGATGTCAACCAGAGAATACTCCATGGAGTAACTATTAAAGAAAACCCCAGCACAAATATCAATCATGGATCTATTAATGAGTTCTGACAGTCATAAAGATGCCCTGATGAAAGTATTAAGTGGGGTGAGTGTGCCGAGCAACACCACCAGTGAGGCACTAGCAACAACCATCAGTAAGATGGTTAAGCAAATATGATCATTTTCCGAAGAGATGAACTTCCTATAGACAACAAATCTTTATGCATCACCGTCAAATACAGAGATAAGTTAGTGTCCAGAGTACTCCTTGATGGGGGATCAAAAGTCAGTATGTGCCCGCTCTCTACCCTATGAGAGTTGGGTATTCATCTGAGAGAAGTAAAGGAAAGTCATATGAGGGTAAGGGATTTTGACGGGTCACAGAAGGACATCATTGGAGAAATCTATTTGGCCCTGCAAATTAGACCAGTTGAGTTTCCCATACTATTCGAAGTGATGGATATTTCATGTTCATACAACCTGTTGCTAGGAAGACCTTGGATACACATGGCAGGGGTAGTCCCGCATACCCTACACCAGTGCATGCAGTTCGAGTGGGCTTGCTAAGATATTGTAATCCATGACGAATGGATCCAATCAACTTATCTGGAACATGCAGTTCCGTTCTTAGAAGGATTAGACGAGGTCTCTTTGCATGCAGTTGAGATCATGCAGACAACGAAAATAGAAGATACCGAGCAAAACCTGGGGATGCAGTCACCACAGAGATCAAAGATGGACATTAGAGAAATGATGAAGTATGGATACAGACCAGGGACCAGGCTTGGAGCCTGATCAGATGGGCTAACAGAGTTGATTGATTCGAGTGGGCAGAAAGGTAGAGCCAGCATAAGGTATATCAGCCTCCGACTGGGAAGACTTGTACCGATAGCTTTGGGAAGAAAGCTTTTGTGCCAGAGTGTGATTCAGGTCTGGGTCAGGACAACATCATTGATGCAATGGGAAGGCTATTTGTGACCATGATCGAGGAATTCTGTGACAAAGTCGATACCAATACACTGACCATTCTGAATGCCGAACTAGGAGAGGATTTGCAAAGCTAGACTGAAGCCCATGTTTGGTTCGCTAGGAGTCTTGGTAGTGTGGACTTGTAAAACTTTTGTAAAGATCGCACGGTCAATTTAGGCTTGAACTGTGTATGTACCTTTTTGTCATTCGCCTCTTTGAACTCTTAGACGTTCCTCTTTGATGAAATAAAAAGAAGTGCTTTCTTAAAATTGTTTGTAAATTTATATATAGCTTCATTTATACTTAGTTTTTCTTTTCAGTAATCAAACTCGCGTTCCGCGATTACGACATGTAACTAAACCCTTGAGAAAAGCGATCCAGATTATGAAGAATGCGATGAAAGCATGATGCTAGACAATCTCCCATATGGGATCGAACAGTTGGAAAGCCAAAAAAAACCTAACATTGAAGAGACAAAAGTGGTAAACTGGGAAATGAAGAAGACGTGAAAGAAACCCGGATCAGAATCCATTTGGAAGCAGAGCAAAAAGAAGAATTGGTCGAGCTCCTCCAACAATACATTGACTTGTTTGCATGGTCATATGATGACATGCCTGGGTTAAGCACTAACATCGTTTCGCATCAAATGCCTACCGATCCTGCTAGACCGCCAGTCAAACAAAAACCCAGAAAGGTGAAACCAAACTTGAGTTTGAGGATAAAATAAGAAGTAACCAAGCAAATAGAGGCGAACGTAGTGAGGGTCACCAATTATCCCACATGGTTGGAAAATATCATCTCGGTGCCGAAGAAGGATGGGAAAATCAGGATATGTGTGGATAATCAAGATCCTAACAAGGCCAGCCCGTAGGACGATTTCCCTTTACCAAATATTTATATCCTTATCGACAACTGCGCAAAGCATGAGCTGCAGTCATTCGTGGATTGTTTCGCCGGGTACTATCAGATCCTGATGCATGAAAAAGATGTAGAAAAGACAGCGTTCACTACGCCTTGTGGTTTTAATACTATAGAGTAATGCTGCAACCTGAAAAACACTAGCACTACCTACCTGAGGGCCATCACAACCCTCTTTCACGACATGATTCACAAAGAGATCAAGGTATATGTGGATGATGTCATCATTAAGTCTCGAAGGAGTTCAGAACATCTGGATGACCCAAAGAAGTTTTTCAAATGCCTGTGTAGGTAAGTTTGAAGTTGAACCCTGCAAAATGCGCATTCGGAGTCCCTGCTGGAAAATTGCAAGGTTTCATTGTAAGCAAGGGATATAAATGGATCCTTCAAAAATCAAAACCATTCAAGAGTTGCCACCACCCAAGAGCAAGAAGGATATGATGAGTTTCCTTGGTAGAATGAATTACATCAGCCATTTCATAGCTCAGTCCACAGTAATTTGTGAACCTTTCTTCAAGCTGCTGAAGTAGGATGTTGCTACAAAATGGACAGAAGAGTGTTTACAAAGCCTTCAGCAAAATTAAGGAGTAGTTGTCAAATCCACCAGTGTTGGTTCCTCTCGAGCCCGGTGTTCCACTGTTGTTATATCTTTCGGTCTTGGATAATGCATTTGGATGCGTGTTAGGATAACACGATTAGACCGGAAGAAAGGAGCAGGCCATCTATTACTTAAGCAAGAAGTTCACACCATAAAAAGGGCATCCCGATGAACTAGCTCCCGCTATGCGTGCGGTCCGGGGAAGGGCCGGGCCACAAGAGTCTATAGTACGCAGCTTTACCCTACATTTATGCAAGAGGCTGTATGCGAGGCCAAATACACTCTGATAGAGCGCACTTGTTGTGCCTTGACTTGGATTGCCCAGAAATTGAGGCACTACATGTCAGCAGACACCACACATTTAATATCCCAACTCGACCTACTCAAGTATATCTTTCAGAAGGCGATGCCTACAGGAAAGCTGGCCAAATGGCAGATTCTTCGCAGCGAATTTGACATTATGTACAAAACATAGAAGGCCGTCAAAGGACAAGCCTTGGCTGATCACCTTGCAGAGAATCCAATGGACAAGGATTATGAGCTACTCACTACGTACTTCCCAAACGAAGAGGTGTTGTTCACTGGAGAAGATATTGTAGAGTCATACCTAGGGTTGAGAATGTTCTTCGACGGAGCAGAAAATTTCAAAGGAGTAGGAATTGGGGCAGTCCTAATTTCGAAATCAGGATAGTATTGTCCCGCATCAGCAAAGATAAGGTTCCTTGCACCAATAATATGGCCGAGTTGAAGCATGCATCCTCGAGATCAGGATGGTGGTTGACGTGAATATCAAGGAGCTTTTGGTCATATGGGACTCTGATCTATTAATACATCAAGTTCAAGGATAATGGAATTCCAAGAACGTCAGGATCTTTCCATACAAGCACTGTGTAAAAGATTTATGAAAGAAGTTCACAACCATCGAGTTAAAGCACATTCCCATGATCCAGAACGAGTTTGCCAACGCTCTTGAAACTTTGTTATCCATGATTTGACATCCATATAAGAATTACATCGACCCTGATGAGATAGAGATTAGACATCAACATGCATATTGTTTTCATATAAAAGAGGAGCCAGATGGTAAGCCATGGTACTATGACATCAAAGGATTTCTTGAATCGAGCGAGTACCCACAAAATGCTACTAATTGTCATAAGAGAGCACTCAGAAGGCTGGAAAATCACTTTTTCCTCAACGGGGAAGTCCTGTATACGAGGACGCCAGACTTGGGACTGTTATGATTTGTAGATGTCGCTGAAGCAACTAGACTGCTTGAAGAAATACATGCAGGGATGTGCAGGCCCCACATGAACAACTTCACCTTAGCCAAGAAGATTTTATGAGTTGGATACTTTTGGATGACCATAGAAAGAGATAGTATCCGCTATGTGCAGAAATGTCACCAGGGCCAGATCCAGGGGGATTTCATCTGGGTTCCGCGTAATGAGCTGAACGTAATGGGCACGCCCTGGCTGTTTGCTGCTTGGGGCATAGACGTAATCGGACTAATAGAGCCCGCTGCATCAAATGTGCACCTTTCCATCTTGGTAGCAATTGATTACTTCACTAAATGGGTCAAAGCTTCTACATAGAAGGCCATTACAAAGAAAGTAGTGGCGGATTCCGTCCCTAACAACATAGTTTACCAGTTTGGGATACCCCAGTCAATCATAACTAATATTGCAACTAACCTCAACAGTGATCTCATGAGGGAAGTTTGCTAGAAGTTTAGAATTGTCTACCGTAACTCTACAGCCTACAAACCGCAAATGAATGGAGTAGTTGAAGCGGCAAACAAAAACATCAAATGGATTCTATGAAAGATAGTGGACAATCATAGGCAATGGCACGAAAATTATCATTCGCTTTATTGATTTATCTGACCACCATGAAGACATCCACTTTGGCAACGCCATACATGTTGGAATATGGCACCGACGCTGTGATACCCGTAGAGGTCGAGATACCATCTTTAAGTGTCATTCAAGAATCCAAGTTAGGCGATGCAAAATGGATACGAGTTAGGCCATCGACAAGAAGAGAATGGATGCGGTATGCCGTGGTCAGCTGTATCAAAATAGGATGGCCAGTGCATGCAACAAAAGGGTGAAGCCTCCCAGTTCATATCGGGGCAGATGGTTTTATAGAACATATTCCCTCATCAAGAAGAAGCCAAAGGAAAGTTCACACCGAATTAGCAAGGTCCTTAGGTGGTCCATCGAGTGTTGTCGGGAGGAGCTCTGGTCTTGGAGAGATGGATGGAAGAGTCAACCGGAAGCCTTTCAACTCCGACACAATTAAGAGATACGACGTTTGAAGACAATAGAGTTAGGTTTTGGTTATAACAGAACTACACTCTACTTGACTTCCCACGGAGGGATACGTAGGCAAACCACATAGTGTTCAGTTTATCTCTCTCCTATTTCTTTTGTAATAGAAGATCCAAATATCATTGTACTTGAAACTGTGACACGACTTGATTTCATTTGGAAGAAATACGTAGTCAATCCTCATCGGATTCAGTCATATTTTGTAATCTAACTATGTTCTGGCCTGATTCCATTTGGATACTTAGGCAATCTGAGTCAGACTAGGCCACTTCATTTTCAATATCATCATTTTGCATCTATTGTAATCGAACTACGTTTTGACTTGATTCCATTTAGATACGTAGGTTGCCTGAGTCTGGCTCGGACATCATCATAATATTTTCTTTATCATTACCCATGAACTACGTTCAGACCTGATTCCATTTTGGATACGTAGGCAAACTGAAATGGTTCGCTAATAATCCTAGAAAACCTTTGTAATGCAGTAGTTTAGATTATGACGCAATCGTACCGGCAAGAATCCATGCCATCATAAGAATCTTAGAGGATCGACATGGATAAGACAAAGTCTTCCCGAAATGACGTTAGTGCATGAGGGACTTCCTAAACATGTCATAATCAGGAACAACGACATTTTCCATAAGATAAAAGATTTTCAAAATGTTTTCTAAAAATGTCATAATCCGTTCCACCTAGCAAAATTCATGGCGTAACCTCATTAGGATCGGGGCAAAGCCAGGACTACGGCCGACATAAACCAACACCCCCTTGTTTGAATGCAGGGCTAACATGACATAAAGAAATGCTGGAATGCACTGGGACAAATGACGGATCTGCCACTTTCTCATAACTATCATCCCTCTTTCCTTATTTAAAATTTTCCCTTACATACAACTAAAACTAACTCTAAGATCCTTTGCAGGTATCTCGAAACCAGGCCGCTGATGCAGGCAAGCATGTTATATATAGAAAATCGTCTGCTCAACCAACCTGAGCATATGGTATATAGCAAATCATCCGCCCAATCAATCGGAGCGCCCTGTATTAAATCGAGTCGTCGGCTTCACCAATTGAAGCCCTGTAAAGAGCAAATCGTCATTTCAATCAGTCCTAGCGCCCTGTACAAATCGAGCTATCGACTTCACCAACCGAAGCCCCGTATATAGCAAACTGTTCGATTTCTCCAATCGAAGCACTGTATATAGAAAAACTGTTCATTTCTCCAACGAGAGAATTCCACACCGCCACTCTACCACATCGGAGATTAGAGTAGATAACTGCAAACCTCATCACCAACATTTTGCCAATGGACTACCGCAATTTAGTTACGCAATGAAGAGTACCTTTTGGGCATGCTCCTTATTTATTTATTGTTATTTCGAATGCTTGGATGTTTTTCTCATGCAGCTTACATGCATGATTACACCTTTTCAAGTCAGAAACTCCCATCGCGGTGAGATACTTTACATTTTTATGCCATCACTCCCATCACGCGGAGATACTTTATATTTAAATGCAACTTCTCCCATCAATCGAAGATGCATTCTACATTACAAGTCAACAACTCCTATCACGCGGAGATATTCCCAACACGAGGAGACTTAATGCTCTAACAATTGCAGAATGGTACACAATCCGGCTAATAATAGAGTCAAATTCAAGTAACCCATCATCCCAATCCGAAATAACATCATTTACATCACATCTTTACATATTTTGCACTACAATATATGGGTATGTGTGAATTTTGTTTTTTGCAGGAACATACATCGCAACTTGGAACTCCTTCTAAATAGGAAACTAAGCTACAATGCTACGAGGGACAACAAACTCATAAGCAAGCCAAGGATCCGAGATCAAACTCAAAATGCAATCAATGGAACTCTAATTCTTCAAATCTTTCAAATCAAGCCGCAACTCAAAGCTATCATGGGTACCTAGTCTTCCGCCTCGCATTATCGTCATAATACAATACTGGGGCAATTCCTGCGAGCATCACCTTCTCAAATCTTTACTCTAAAACTACATGAGTCCTGATCCTCGTTAAGCCCGAGGTATGTAAGCAATTCAAAGCCAGAATTCGGCCCCAACTCCCCAAAATCCTCCTGGAATCTTTCTTAAACTCATAATCTTCCTTAATCTACATGCCATTCCTGCAATATATGCCTAAAGTCAGGACAAAATTGGCCTTGGTTTAATTTCTTTACCCACAAACTCTCTTATCGTCTCTGGTTAAAGAGGTGCATCTCTTGACGACCAATTTTGACTCTCCCTTTTAAAACTAATTTATTTATACTTAATAATTTTCAATGAGTGTTTTGAAAATATTTTAATCAATAATACCTATTTTACAAAATTAATTAAGTATTAATAGTGTTGAAATCAATGATTTAGTATTATAATTATAAAATATATCATACTTACTGTTATAAGATTATTAAAATAGCCTTTATATATATTACATAGGCTTCATAATTAATTTAATGACTTATTCGTTAATTTCTAGTTAATTAGACTACTGTGTTAATAATTTGAAATTAGTATTATAATTTAGGAGACAAAGTATTTTTACAAATAATTAATTGTAATAATTAGTAGTGTATTTGATAACTATAATTTTTACTACATTTTATTGAAAATAATTAAGTTTATTTAAATCAATTTCAAAAGGATTAAGATCTAAAAGGATACAATTGCAATAACTTAATCAAACACAAAGTGGCTATCATTAAAATCAATCTTAGCCCAATAACCAAGCCCAATTCGGAATTAACCCCAGTCCAAACAACCCCTCAAATCCATCTTGGCAATCCATGCCACTCCTTTTATGCCAATAGCATTACGCCACGTCACCCATCTTTAGCACACACAAAACAAACACAAATCGTCTGAGTCGTTGATCCAAACCATCAACGATCTACGTTTATTCCCGTTTTTCTTTTAATTTTAAACCTCCTACCGAACATTATCACAGCCGTTGGATTACAAAGATCCAATGGTTCCCATTTTGTCTCGCTAAAACTCTTTAATCTCTAAATTATCCGGACAATTGATCTAAAAGATCAACGGCCCAGATCCCTTCCCTTAAGATTATCCCTAGAGACGGCCTCCTAACCCACAGAAACCCTAATAATTTTTCTTGTGACACAGCCGCCCTCTTTCCCCTTTCGTTCTCTTTTCTCCCATCCGCTTAACCCCATCAGTAACGATACCTTGTAGAAATTCGTACAAGGTCAACAAAATCAACCCTGAATCATCCATCTTGCCCCTGTTTGCCATGATTCTCGTTGATTTCTTTCCCTTTCCACCGATAAATTTGAAATGCCCAAACCTGAAACCTTAAGCTCGAAGGGGAAAACCACAAATCATCTGATTTCTATGCTCCATTAAATCGGAGCACACATGATGATTTCTCAGAATTTCATCATGAGTATTCGATGTCCAGAGGTCAAATGCACTGACCTCTGGACATTGGAGTCTTAGCGGATGGATTTTGCTCATCCATGATCGATCTTGATCCTCACACGCCTAGGCAAAACTCCTTCATCTATTTTCCCTTTGTTCTTTCTGATTTAACCCGATTATGCTCACATCATCAACTCATCGTCATCTTCCACTCACTATTAGAATCTATTGGAACCCTAAGCATTGAAGGCACTATAAATATGAGCTTTATGGATCTCACCTAACAACACCTAACATCTGATTAAAATCAAAATACAATATAATATCAAGAATTGGACTTAAGCAAAATATGTATTTCTGCCTTCTGTTATAATCGCACCTGCGGATTTTTGACCGCAGGTGCGTGCTCGCAAAAGTGAGACTTGGATCGCAGATGCGGCCTTCGCAGGTGCGGCCCTTGTGCGCTGATGCGGACGTCGTAGGTGCGACATTTTGTCCGCAGATGCGGAACCTCACCTGGCAGCCTTTTCTCGCAGATGCGAGCTCGCATGTGCGAGCCCAGGCACCGCAGATGCGAAAATGCTGGGCAGAATACATAAAAATCGGGTCTTAGCCATTTTTACTCATTTTGGAGTTTTAAGTCTCGGATTTGGGCGATTTCAAGGGAAATTTTCATGACTTTGAACTGGGTAAGTGTTCTTTATCATAAAGTGTTTATATTTCACAAATACATGTCTATATTCATCATTTATTTCGGATTTAGATGGAAGAAATTGGAATTTTTGTAAAACTTTCCAAAAATCAAAATTTAAGATTTGAAGATCCATTTGATATCGGGATCGGACAAATTTAGTATGGTTGAACTTGTATCGGAACAAGTGTTCGGATTTTGTGAGTTTTTCCGGTATTTGAGACGTGGGTCCCACAGCCAAATATTTTAATGAATTTTGGATTTTTATCCGGAAAATTTATAAATTCATATGGAATTAATTCCTATAATTCGTATTGAATATATCGAATTATTTGTGAATAGATTTGAAGATTTCGGAGGCAAATTTAAAAGAAAAAGCTGTGGTTGAATAATTGATTGGAATTTGCAAAGCGAGGTAAGTGTCGGGGTTAACCTTGACTTGAGGGAATAGAACCCTTAAATTGTTTGTTATGTGAATTGCTTGTAAACGACGTATAGGCGAGGTGACGAGTGTCTATACGTCGTCAAATTAATTGTTTGCCAGCTTACTTGAAAAATCATGAATTATTTTTAATCATAAATTAATTATTATAATAATTATTTCTCTCTCATTCTTTGTCAAATATTAATTCTTGAATTCCTGCATTAATTGTTACATGTTATTTGAATTATGTGCCTTAATTGTTATTTGACATTTAGCATATTAAATATTAAACTGCCTATTTGCTCCCTGATTTCCATAATAATTGTTATTTGTCATTGGTTGCTTCATAATTAAATCATAATTATTGTATGCTTGTTGTCTTATGATTTTTATATTAATTGTTGCGTTTATTGGGTAATTTCTTCTATAAGAATTGATTGGTAAGTGAAAATATTGGAGGATCGGGTTGCACGCCGCAACAGACTTCTTAAAAAGTCAATATTGGAGGATTGAGTTTCACGCCGCAACAGACTTATTAAAAGTCAATATTGGAGGATCGGGTTGCATGCCGCAACAGACTTATTAAAAGTCAATATTGGAGGATCGGGTTGCACGCCGCAACAGACTTATTAAAAATCAATATTGGAGAATCGGGTTGCACGCTGCAATAGACTTATTAAAAAGTCAATATTGGAGGATCGGGTTGCACGCCGCAACAGACTTATTAAAAAGTCAATATATTGTGAGAGCGGGTTGCACGCTGCAACAGAAATAATGGAAATGATAATTGGTTATGACTGCTGATTTGCCTTCAATTATTATAAATGAATTACCTGATTTATTCCTATTATTGTTGTTGTTACTAATATTGCGTACATGTTAATGTAAGTGAACCACCTTAGCCTCGTCACTACTTCGTCGAGGTTAGACTCAGCACTTACCAGTACATGGGGTCGGTTGTACTGATACTACACTCTGCACTTCTTATGCAGATTTTGGAGTTGGTCCCAGCAGCGTACCATAATTTTGCTCGGATTTTAGCTACTCGGAGGAGACTTGAGGTATAACGGCATGGCGTCCGCAGTTCTGAAGTCCCCGTCTATTGTACTTTAGCTGTGTGTTTATTTCCAGACAGCTTTATATTATTCAGACCTTTAATTCTATTTATTCTAGAAGCTCGTGCACTTGTGACACCAATTCTGGGATGGTATTTAGACATCGTTATTATTATGGATTATTTCAAAATTGCTTCCGCATTTGCTTCCTTGTTATTAATAAACTTAAAATTATTTTAAAAATGTATAATGTTATTCTAACGTTGGCTTGCCTAGAAAGTGAAATCTTAGGCGCCATCACGGTTTTGAAGGTGGGAATTTCGGGTCGTGACATTAGGCTGGCAGAATATTAAAGATGATGACATTTTAACTGATGAATATAGTGATATACAGTAACATATAGACTATCTGCCTAGGAAATGCATATGGTTAGAAACAAAACCATTAAATTTAACCAATGAAATGAAAATGTATAAACAAGTAATATATACATATAATGATCAGTTTTTTAAACATTTCATAAAACAGAAAGCATGCACAACTGCTATAATACAATGAGCATTCTGTATTTGAATAGTAGAAATTGTATCAGAAATAAATACACCTTGTACCAGGCCTAAATACATGATACAATGACTTTAAAAAAAAACTTACAGTCATATGTGTAGACATTGCCTCATTCAAAGTAAGAATCTCCTGGTATTTGTTTCCAATCATTATGTACGTGTGTTAAGCTTCTTTCCGATTGTTACAATTCTAACGTCCAAACATCTTCCTAACTTCTTCGAGGAAGTCGTATATTGGTAATTCTCTTGCTGACACAAGTGCGGCATTGATTGACTCATCAATATTTGACGTCATGGTCCATCCCCTGTTAACATGTGCATACAACCTAGCCCAATTTTCGTATCCAGCTAATTTCAAGTATTCTTTCACCCTAATATCTACCTTCTCCATTAGACTATCAAATTCAGCCTGTGTGTATGCTTTTGCCATCGAGAAGTATATCTCACTCAACTTTGAATGACTCTTTTTGAATTTCTTATATACGTTGTTCCATAGATGCCATATACAAGCAAAATGTGGTATTGTTTGATACACTCTCGATACAGATTTGATGATATTCTCATTCCTATCTGAAACGATGCACATGTTTTCCATCTCACCATGTGCTTCCTTGAATTGCTCAAAGAACCACGACCAAGCAACATCGTTCTCTGAATTAATAACACCATATGCTAGTGGCAGTATATGACCTGTAAATACAATTGCGTACATATTAAAAATATGTATTTCAATCTCTAATACGTAGTAAAATTAACAAATTTTATTATAATCCCCATACTCACATGCGCCATCCAACGTGCTTACCATTCTAATGTGCGAACCAAGATATTTCATATCCATTGTATAAAGGTACCCTTGTAATTTATTGTATGAATCAGCCGGTTCACCTCTCAAAAAATTCATTACCTTTTTTTAGCCCGCCACGCCAACATATAACTAACATCTACACCAAAATCTGATTTCGCATCATCAATTATATCCTTTGGGGTGTATTTCCTCTTATGATTAGTAAGCTTGGACCTAATCATACCATCAATAACACTAATACTTGCTTGACGTTGCTCATACACCTTATCCTTCAACGGACATGTATGCTTATCATTGAACTCTCTCACTTTGAACATTTGTGATTTGTTAATGCTAGAAGCCTTAAATCTCAATTCATAATCCTCTGACATACCTAATAATGTATAGCTGCAAATAATGTTTTTGCAATATATATGAGTAGTATAAATTGTTAAAAAATACACTCATATACATGTGAATACATTGTTATATATATATACATTATTATAAAATACACACATATACCTATGAGTACGACTGTAATTATATATATACATCTAAATACGTATAAATACATCTAAAAAAAAAGAACGAAAATCACTGTAATATCTATTTATCAGTAAAATACAGATGAATATATGTATTTGAAATACATAATAATTCATAAGTGTAACAATGAAAGTCATGTAAATACATCCAAACATATCTAAATACATCTAAATACAATTTAAAAATGCTACCATGAATACAATATACAAAAAATTCAAAATACACACATATATATGTGAATACGACTGTAATTTTATATATATATATATATATATATATATATATATATATATATATATCTAAATACGTATAAATACATCTAAGAACAACCAGTGAAAGTCACTGTAATAAATATTTATCAGTAAAATACAGATGAATAAATGTATTTGAAATACATAATTATTCATAAGTATAACAATTAAAGTCATGTAAATACATTCAAATATATTTAAATACATCTAAATACAGATACAAATTCTACCATGAAAACAATATACAATTTCACATTCAAAATACATAACCATACATTTGAATATAAAATGATATTCAATAAGTTGTAATTACGAACACTCAAACCTTATAGCATTAGACCTATCAACCCGGAATTGAAACCTTTCAGATATTGAATAATGCTCCATCACCTGTTTCAATGTAGCCTTATCCTTATATACTTGTCCAGCCATAACCTCTCTTTGATTAGTTTTTAAAATAATCAAATCCGTGTTCAGTTCGAACACCTCAATTGGTTCGCCTGAATTGACAGACTCAATAGCAAGTGTATCATCTGTATCAAAATTTCACCTTTGATTTGCTTCGTCAATTTGCACAAGGTCGCCTTGAATTAAACTACCTCCAGCTACAACTTTTTTGTCAATATTTGTTATGCACAAAGGATACATCCCGAATTCTCTGTTCACTTTTTTCAACTCTACATACACCCTGTAACCCATGTCGTTATGTATTTCCATTGACGTGGAATTTTCATCTACTTTGTATTCAATTTTAATTGACTTTGAGCACAAATCTATGTCGAGTTGCTTCGAAATTGAAGCAACCAAATCATTGTACGACGCATACTCCTTTATCAATATCCCCTCAATCGAATAATCGACATAGTTACTCTCACTGTTCCACTTGCCAGAATGACGCAGCAGCACGGTTAAACTTGCCATATGTAAAATCAAATTATACCGATTTTTGTATATAATTGTATGAATCTCGAATTTTATTGGTTGAAAACAGAACTTCCACAAACGATAGCAACAGAAAAAGGAAGGATTGAAAATTTTGAGATTGCTCTGTTTTGTTGTATTTTTCGGCTGCAAAAAATATTCTACAGATTCGGCATGAAATACAGATTCTGGGTGATATAATTGAGTTAGTTGAGTTATATTAGGAGTCTATTGTGTTAATTGATTCACTTAGCATTTTAAAACAGCTGAATAGACCACGATTTACGCAATTTACGTTATTGTATTTACGAATACAGCTCGCGAATATAGTCAAATACAATAATTGCCTAACTGGACTCCCCTGTTTCATGCCGAGTTTTGCTACTGTATTCATGAATACAATAGCTTAAATATATCGAATACACTCTATAAAAACTGAAAACATATCTATAGGAAGTAAAATAGTAAATGATAGCTACAACTAGCTAATAACCACTAAACAATAGTGGTTTGTGAAAATCATGGGTGAAAAGTGTACAAAAATAAGAAATAACGGTAACTGTTTCGAACATTGGCCTTGTCACCTGGCACTTAGGCCTTTGACCAAGGGATCAACATTGATTATATTATTGCCGGGCCACCGGCTTATATATCAATTCACTGAAATTCCTATGTGTATATTTTAGTGAAGATGCCTCGTGGCCTGTCACCTTTACCCTCCTACATATACACCCTTGCAGAATCTGGAATCAAAGTGTAATTTTTTTGGACTCAAGCAACGCAAATAGGTAAAAAAATAAATTGGCTACTATTTTATATATAACGCGGTTATTCACCGCGTTATACCTTAACGGCATGTTTGTCCGTTAAGGTATAGCGCCCTAAATAATCGCGCTATATTTGAACTAAAAAAAAAGACGGGTTGTATAGCGCACATATATAATGCGCTATAATATAGCGCATTGAATACATGCACTACACATACATAAAAAAAGCGAGCTTCCATCTTCCCCGACCAGAAAACCAGTGCCCTCCCCCTTTCCCCATTCCAGTGGTCCCCCTCCATTTTTAAAGAAAATAAACCTCAGTGGAGCCCACACGTCCCACAAAAGTGTATCTTCTCCGTATTATAGCAAGCTAACACCGAATCTAAGGTGTTATCGCGTAGTGGTTTGCTCGTTGCGGCCCCCAAATCATCAAATCTTCAACTTTCAAAAAATTATAAATCGAGGTATTTCGACTTACTTTTTATTAAAACTCATGATAAAAAATGCGTATTAGTTATTTTATACTATGGTCTATGTTTTTTAGTGATTGTTTTGTGATTTCATTAATTTGTTATTTTTTATCCAGATTAGATTATCTTTGTGCTAAATAATTAGTAAAATAGAGAAATTGTTATTTTATGAATAATTAATGTTATTAGTTGTTATAAAAAATATTTATTAGTTATTTTTTACTGTGGTATATGTATTTTCGTGATTATTTTGTGATTAAATTAATTTGTTATTTTTTATCCGGAATAGATTATTTATGTGCTCAAAGATTAGTAAAATACATAAGTTGTTATTTTATGAATAATTAATGTTATTTAGATTTTATTGTTGTACATATATTAATATGCGACTTTATTTTTGTTTAGTGCCCTTTAGTGTTATGTTGTGCCCGTAATTATAATGTAGTGCCTGTAATTTTAATGTAGTGTCCTTTGGCGTAGTAAAATGTAGTGCCCTATAGCATAGTATCTTGGTAGTTATTGAAATTAATTATTTAATTATCTGTTAACCCCAAAAATATCTGAAAAAAGATGATAGTTCAAACACAAACTCTCTCGAATTTTAGTCAACAAATGTAAGAAAATAACACAAAAACAACAATATTTGTCAAACTAAGTAGTTTTATATAAATACTTATTAATTATATTATGTATAGTTATGAAAATTAATTATTTAATTCTATTACACTCAAAAATAGGTGAGTAAGAAAGAAAACATATAAAATAATAAACAAACATATAAAATAAGAAACAAACATATAAAATAAGAAACAAACATAGAAAGTAATAAACTAAAATATAAAATAATAAACTAACATATAAAATAATAAACTAACATATAAAATAAAAATTAACATATAAAATTATAATATAAAAAATATATCAACCTAAATAATAATATAGTAAAAATATCGATTAAATATTAATATAAAATATATTGCAATATATTTAAAGATGTTAAGCAATTAAAAAGAAAAATACTTTAATTAATATTGTTCAATTTACAAACATCGTCATGAAGGTTCCCCCTGTGCATCCCGGACATGCATCTCGAGAGCTACTGTTGCTACAGATCAACCATAGGTCTTCATACATCTGGGATGGGCAATGTTTGTCCCAGATATTTCGCCCCAGACGTATAGACGATATGTGGGAGTTCATTAGGGACCACCCACTCCATCCTCGTATAGTTAGACGCCTTCAGGATACGGGTTTCTACAGGATCATAGAGATCGGCCAGTTGCAGTTCAACTAGGCGTTGATCATGGCTATGATAGAGCGGTGGAGACTGGATACACACACATTTCATCTACCCATCGGCGAGGCTACCATCACGCTTGAGGACGTGGAGGTTCTTTTCGGGCTGTTGGTTGATGGATTACCTGTAGCTTGCCCGCATGATCTTAGAGACTATAGGGGATTGCATTATCTGCATATGTTGCAGCAGCTCACTGGTTTCCAGCCAGCGGAGGAGATTGCATTGAGTGGGGTCAGTCATTTGCAGCTGACGTCCATCCGGCAGCATCTGGCGGCGATGGATGCGGAGATTACAGATGATTCACCGCCGGAGGATATCGATCGGCACACGAGATTATTGCTGATACTGATGTTTGGTGGTGTACTGTTACCGAACACTTCGGAAAACCTAGTCATTTTGATATTTCTACATCATCTGGAGCGACTAGATGATTTTCCTGGTTACAGTTGGGGTGCAGCTGTTCTAGGTTACCTATATAGGCAGATGTGTCAGGCGTGCATGGGCACCTAGAGAGACGTTGCCGGATTTTTACCTCTACTGCAGGTGAAAACATAGTCAATTCATTTCATTATTATAACATACATAGTAAAAACATACCTTAAATTTTACGTCCATAATCTATATTAGGTTTGGGCCTAGGAGCGGTTCCTGCAGTTCCAGCCACCTCTACCACCGATCGCTCCTGATGCACCACCTCCACCGTTTCTCCGTTTAGCTTGGAGGTGGGTTGATATACGAGGCTACGGACGCTTAGTCGAGGCTCGACATTATCTCCCCTATTACAGGAATTTGTTGGATTTGCTTGAAGAGTGCATGCACATGTATACTTAAGTTTACTTGGCCTGGCTTTATATGTATTGCGTTTACTCACGATTCATGTGTTTAATTAATAGTTTGTATGGAGGCAATACAGCGACACACTCATAGATGGTTTGCCTAATTATTTCTCCCGCGGCCGAGCTATGTGGAGCTCTTTCGTCCCATTGATATGTCTCGATATTGTCGAGCATCATGCCACCGAGCGAGTCCTTAGCCAGTTTGGTCGCCGCCGGACACATCTGCTTATGGGGTGAGTCGTTTGCAGCTGACGTCCGTCCGGCAACATCTGATGGCGATGGATGCGGATATTACGGATGATTCACTGCCGGAAGATATCGATCGGCACACGAGATTATTGCTGATACTGATGTTTGGTGGTGTACTGTTACCGAACACTTCGGGAAACCTAGTCATTTTGAGATTTCTACATCATCTGGAGCGGCTAGATGATTTACCTGGTTACAGCTGGGGTGCAGCTGTTCTAGGTTACCTGTATAGGCAGATGTGTCAGGCGTGCATGGGTACCCAGAGAGACGTTGCCGGATTTTTATCGATACTGCAGGTGAAAACATAGTCAATTCATTTCATGATTATAACATACATAGTAAAAACATACCTTAAATTTTGCGTTCGCAATCTATATTAGGTTTGGGCCTAGGAGCGGTTCCTGCAGTTCCAGCCACCTCTACCACCATCGCTCCTGATGCACCACCTCTACCATTTCTCCGTTTAGCTTGGAGGTGGGTTGATAGGCGAGGCTACGGACGCTTAGTCGAGGCTCGACATTATCTCCCCTATTACAGGGATTTGTTGGATTTGCTTGAAGGCGTGCATGCACATGTATACTTAGGTTTACTTGGCCCGGCTTTATATGTATTGCGTTTACTCACGATTCATGTGTTTAATTAATAGTTTGTATGGAGGCAATACAGCGACACGCTCATAGATGGTTTGCCTAATTATTGCTCCCGCGGCCGAGCTATGTGGAGCTCTTTTGTCCCATTGATATGTCTCGATATTGTCGAACATCATGCCACCGAGCTAGTCCTTCGCCAGTTTGGTCGACCGCAACTTGTACCTATTCCGCCCACTTGACTTAGGACAAATTACTAGCGGGATGATCGTTTCAGGGTTGACCAGACATACTTGGCCTGGCTAGAGGCCCGGATTAAGATTTGGGACCAGAGGTTCGACCTGATTCCTCCACCCCCTTCACCTGAGCGTACGGATGGCGAGCATGAGTATATGGGTTGGTGTCGCAGCATTACTCAACTTCTCGTCGGGAATCCCATTCATCACGCTGGTGGTCGGTATATTCCATACGCCGGGAGGCATGAGGCACTTGTATGTTATTTGTTACTCTTATAACGTTACATTAACACACTATGCGGTGTAAGTGAGGAGGATCCATCACATGAAGTATCATCATCTTCCTTCACAACAGAGTTCTTGAATCCAGAAAGGTCAAGCAGAGCAAGAGTTTTCTTGATCTTTTCAGCAACATCGCTTTTCTCCTTCGGGTGCATTTGTGGAAGATCTTGCTTCTTTTGAGGATGAAGATCCAAAAACAAGGGTTGATGCGGACATCACTTGGAGTGTTTGTTGTCCTAAAAAGCTTGCTTTGCTCCTTGTAACTGGTCTAAAGCTTCCAAAGATAACATCGAGGATGCTTTCCATATCAACATAGAGCTTGGACTTAGCAGCCTTGGTGTATGTTGATATGGAGTTGATTTTCTTTGAAGTCACTTCGACGTTCTTGGACTTTGGTGATTGAAAAGTTGAGATGAGAGGTAGAGATTGTTCCACTGGGCGTTCCAGAATTTGTAGACAATAAATTTGCATCGAGAAAATAAAATCATGCCAAAACATATTGCAACAATTGTAGTATTTGATTTTAAATTATATGAGTGTACAATCTCTATGAATCCTCTGATTCTTCTTTCCAATAGAAAATAAATTCAAGGGCTTTCGAGTTTGATCTTGAATCTATGTTGTTGCCACAAACGATGATCTTGAATTCAACTAGCATGAACTTTGATTTGAACTCGTACTCCTTGAACCTTGATTTGTTCTTCGTTCTTGAGCTTGAACTTTAGTGCTTGAAGCTTGAAACTTGTAGAGAAATTTGCGGCATTTGATCCACGAGCTCTATTATGCTTCTTGTTATAACTGCTAATTTATTTTATTAATTTCTTAACTGTACAATAAAGCAGGGACGTAACTACCTTTAGTGAAAAGATCTCAATTAAATTCCATTCATTTGAATATTAAATTGTTAAAACAAAACTTTTCCGTACACTATTGAAACCCCTTAAATAGGTTCAAAACATCAATTTAAACTACCAAAAAAACATATTTAAAGCTAACTCAGCAAGGCTATATCTAGTCATTAGGTGAATAAGTAGTTAAAGGTATAGCTATCACTAGAGATCCTGTCGAGATACGCAAGGGTGGAGTCCGAAACCAAAGTGTGGTTCTTTTGGACTCATTCGACGTAAATAGGTAAATAAAAATTGGGTACCATTTTATATATAGCGCAGTTATTCACCGCACTATACCTTAATGGCACATTTGTCCGTTAAGGTATAGCTCGGTGAATAACCGCGCTATATATAAAATGTGGCCCACTAATAATTCATTTGCACTTAACTGACCCACCAATAATTCATATGGGTATAGCTCCTATTATGCGTGCGCTATACATCAAATAATTGTACCCCTCGGACTGATTTGTTTCTTATATAAGGAGTTTCAGAATTTGGTAAAACTCTATTCAGTATCCTTTACGTCGTCCGAAATATTTTTTTCATTAAGTTATTTTGCATTTTGTCATAATGTCCGAAGAGTAAAAAATTAGGGTTTCATTATATTGGGGGAGGGGGTGAGGTTGTGGTGGAGAATAACTCAGTACGCTATAGTTGTTCTCCATAGTGTCATGTTAAGTTGCCACTTACAATAGAGTATGATAGGTTGGTATTGTTGTTATGTAAAAAATGAGTGTGAGCAAACGTTCGGTGAATATTAAAGTAACCGGAAGATATACGTATTATGTTACTCCGCAAGAGGTTGCTTATTATGCTGAGTTTAACATTGAAGATGATGAACTTCTGACACATTTTTTATGACTCCGGACGAACACCGAGAACTTCTTGTGATAAAAATATTAGAAATGTACGTCAAGGCTGAAGACGTTCGCAATAATGAAGTTCCACAAAGTAGGGATATCCCTCAATTATCGGGCGGTTATTTTGGAGCAGTTTTAGCCGAACAGGTTCCGGGTGAATGAGTTTGGCCTGATCTAAACTTATCTCTACAGGTGAATGAGGAGCAAGGACATAATTTCTTCCCAAGTTTACATAATCCACAAGCCGAGTGGTAAACTTCAATTTTCCTTTGTGTTATGATGTTTATTTTTATGTATTGAATTTGTATTAACACTCACATATTCCACATGGGGTACCAGCTAGATATGAATTTTACAAGTTATGAACCAACAGACATTTGGAATATGCCTAGTTTTGGTGTGTTGGATCATGGTGCCCCATCCGGGAGTTATCATCAACAGGACAATGTGCATCATGGGATATCAACACATTATGATTTTTAAGTGAAGTGATAAAGTTTATATTTAAAGTTTGGATGAATTTGAAAACTCATTATTTTATTGGTTGTGCAGTGAAAACGAGCAACTTGAAGGTCCTGTCCTTACTCAATTGCTCGAAGACGATATATTTAATCGGGATCTGGAAGATGCGCAGAGTCAGGAAGATAATAGTGATTATGACAACAATACTGATGAGTCTGGAGATGACACACTTCCCTGATGAGGGTGATAATAATAAGGACGAGAACGATGAACCTGGTTTGACGAGGGAGCATGCTACACCTCCCATTAGACCAAGAGTGTACGGGTCCCATGTGCCATTTCATTCAAGGGAGATTTCTTACCTTGATCATTTTCCAAGTATGCCGGATGTGGATGCCCTCACAAGGGATCTTGTCGAAATTCAAATAACAATGTGGGATGAATCTAGAGCAATGGTGCTGTCAAAGGGCATGCTTTTTGCTGATAAAGCGTGCCTAAGCAGGGTGGTGCAAATGTATAGCATAAAAGAGTGTCGTGAGATCGTGGTTCATGAGTCATCTCCGAAAGTATACAATGTTATTTGTCATAGATGGTTTCAAGGTTGTAATTGGATATTGCGTGTGAGAAAGTTGAAAACGAATATGTGAATTGTGAGTAAATACATTGGCACCCACAATTGTGAAATGGACACATTCAGTGGAAATCATTTTAACTTGAATATTGACTTGATTTCTCTTGTCTTGATTCCATACATTGAAGCGTCCATAAGGTACAAGATCAAAGAGTGTATAATATATGTCCACCAGGTATATGGGTGTAACATTACCAAACAAAAGGCATTTCTCGGGCGTAAACGTGTGATTGAAATTATTTATGGTAAGTAGGATAAGTCCTTTGCCTCTTCACCCAAGAACATGGCCGCATTGCAACACTTTAACCCTGGGACTGTTGTTGAATGGAAGCTTGAGCGGAGTCCGGGAATACCAGTACACATATTCAGATATGTGTTCTGGGCATTTAAACCAACCATTGATGGTTTTATGCATTGTCGGCCGGTAATATCCATAGATGGCACTCATGTTTATGGAAAGTATGATATTAAGTTATTGATTGTTGTTGTAGCAGATGCTAATGACAGTATATTTCCCCTAGCATTTTCTATTTGTTCCAATGAAATTCAAGAGACGTGGACATTATTTTTGAACCACTTGAAGGAGCACGTTGTCAGACAACATTCAGGTATTTGTCTAATATATAATCGACATGGCGGTATTTTAAATTCTATACAGAATTTGTGTGCATGGCAGAAATTGTATGCCTACCACCGTTACTGTGTTAGACATTTGAAGGCCAACTTCCAGAGGGCTTATCCGAACAAGGACTTGCATGATTTAATGTGGATCGCTGCAACAGATCACCAAGAGCGTAAATTCGGTAGGCGAATGGAATTGATCAGGCAGGAAGACCTAGAAGCCTATCGTTGGTTGATGCGACATGATCTTGACAAGTGAACTTTGCATGAGGATGGTAGTAGAAGATGGTTATTTCTTACTACAAATGTGTCCGAGTCTTTCAATGGGTTATTGAAGTCTGCACGTGGATTGCCTGTCACTGCCATGGTGCAGATATCATTCAAGTAGATGGCGGAGATATTTGTTGAAAGATCTAGAGGTGCATCATCATTTATGGAAAGGGGTGTTGAATTTATGCCACAACAAATGAAATGATTTGAGAAATACAGGAAGCGAGCATAGTGGCATTCATTTTTGCAATATTGCAATGAGCGGAATATTTTTGAAGTTTACACTGGTCTGCATCACAACCGGGGGAATAATACACACATTTTCAATGAAGCCAGAAGATTATGCTCCAGTGGAAAATGGTCCATCTATCACTTGCCATGCTCACATGCCATGAAGAGCTTTCAACATACAGGTTTCGCGAAAATGAGGTACGTTGATAAAGAATATAGTGTTGTTGCATACTTAAACACCTATAGTGGACTGTTGCAGCCAGTGGGTGTTGAGCATTATTGGTCACTGGAACCATTTAAAATGGTGTGTAACAAGGCTTATGTGCGTAAACAGCAAATGCAAAAAAGAACGCGTATGTGGAACCAAATGGATATTGATGATACCGTTTATACGCGTAAATGTGGCATATGTTCCCAAATAGGACACGACCGCCGTAAATGTCCTTTAGATGGTTTGGGTAGCAGTGGTAATTAAGCTATAGGTGGCAGTTCATCCAATGTGCCCAATTATCAAGGATACACGTAGTGTTTTATTGCAGCAATTGTGTTGTACTAAATGTATGTAAATGTTCAATTTGCAAAATGTATGAAATAAAATTATGTTTCCAATGGGGTTAAATCTAATTGATATTTAGCATTAAAGATTCAATACAACAATTTAACATACACCCCAAGAAATAAAAAACAATTGTCATTCGCTATTATCGTCGCTGTCTGGTACTATTTCATTGTCATTGTCTTCATCTTCTTCGTCAACATCTTATACGTACCCTTCAGGACCAAGGGCATCGTAATCTAGGCCCCAGTTGACACACATTTCTCGTATTTCATTGTTATCATCAATAAGATCACTTGCTTAATTTCTACAATAATATGGGACTCCTACGTCCAATGTCTGTGGTAGAAACCTAGGTAGTCCCTCTCACTCGACAATTGTTGGAAAAACAGGATAATAATTGTCTCTAATAAATCCAGTACCGATCCTTCGTTACTTCCAAGTAGTTAAGATCATCCATTGTATGATGAATAGCTAGTGCCTTTTCTATCTCTATAATCTCCTTCATCAAATGTCAAATCACTTTCGATTCATCTTTGTGTGTGTTTGTTTGGAAGGTTGAAGACATTGCTTGTGGTACAACAAGCCCATGCCAGTGACATAGTACTTCATAATCACATCGTTTTGAGTAAATGGGGGCCTATTGTAGTTTTTCGCCCCAAATTTGCATACCTTCAGGCTTTGTAGAATGCGCTTCGCCCTCAATATTGTGCCCTGGAAATTTGAGATCAGTGTGTATATTGATAGGCTTATTTTCCAAGGGACGCGGAACACCATACCACTTGTCATAAACCAAATCAGTATAGCAACCTAGCATATATTTTTCAAGGTAAGGATTGATTGTGTTATGATGTGTTCCATGTGGATCTATTAAACTACCTTCACCTTTTTGCCTCTTCTTGAACCACTTATTAAATGTTAGTGGCATTTTTGAAATACATGTTGTAATGTTTCTTCAAATAGTCTTTGAATACAGGTCTCTTGTGTCAGCTTAAGAAGTTGTCTTGTACCCTAAAGAATAAGAATCATGCGTAACATAGCGTGCCAACAATATACGTTATGTGTATTGTCATGTCGACCTGAAAAAGTTGTCGACCTGGAAATGTTGTCTTGTACTCTAAAGAATCATTATCACACGTAACATAGCGTCACCAATATGCGTTATGTGTATTGTCATGTCCACTTGAAAAAGCTGCCTACCTAAAAAAGTTGTCTTGTACCCTAAGGAATCAGTATCACGCATAACATAGCGCGCCACCAATATGTGTTATGTGTACCTGGAAAAGCTGTCTTGTACTCTAAATAATCAATGTCATGCGTAACATAGCGCGCCACCAATATGCATTATGTGTATTGTCATGTCAACCTGAAAAAGTTGTCGACCTGAAAAAGCTGTCTTGCACCCTAAAGAATCATTATCACGTGAAACATAGCGTGCCACCAATATGCGTTATGTGTATTTTCTTGTCGACTTGAAAAGGTTGTCATTCAGGAAACGTTGTCTTGTACCCTAAAGAATCAATATCACGCGAAACATAAAAACCTCTTAGCTACCTATAAAAACCTAAAATCACTCTTAGCTGCCTATAAAAACCTCACGCATTTTAGTTATTAATTGCGCTTAAGGAAACGTATAGAACAACTTTCCATTAATTTTTCATTTTTCTTGCATTACGAAATATTTGGATACAATGACATACCAAGGTGTTACTGTGGTAAACGTGTGATTTTGAAGCCATGTTGGTCAAATTGCAATCTAGGGCGCAGACGCTGGAACTGTCAACAACTTGTAAGTTATTATTTTTGGAAAAATTATTTGTTAATATTTTTTATATAACATGTTAATTAATAGTGGTTTTCTATAATCTCCATTGGTAGGACAAAAATCAATGTGGATTTGAAGAATGGTATGATGAACCCATTAACCAGGAATACTACAAATCATGTTTGCTAAACATTTGGAATCTGATCGGTGAATACGAACTCCAGATCTTTAAACTACCAGAACAACTAGCGGCAGTGAAGGAGAAATTAAAAGAGGCAGAAGAAGAAAAAAATAAGTTGGAAGAGAAATTTAAGTGGTTGAAGCACAGAATAATGGGCGATAGTGACTAAACTAACACATGGATGTGTTGAGTGTAGTATTTTATTTTTATGTTGTACGTGTAATGTATTATCTTTAATTGTACCGAAGTTACATTTATGTTAATCTATCATTTTTTTTGTTCTAGTATTAAACTAATAAATAACCCGAGAAATAAAAACACATGCGCAAATTATGTAAAACATAAATAATGTTGCATAAGCATATTTAAAGCAGCCTGGTATTATTATCAGTAAAACATATATACAGAAAATAATAAATGTCAATGTGTCCCACAACCTGTATGCTTTAAAGCATTGGCTGGACTGAGGTGCATCCCATCTCTCCCGGCTATGCTATCAGGATCATCCTCATCACGTCGCCTCTTATCGGAGGATGTGCTGCAACATGATCGTCGGTAAGGCTGGCAGACTCGGTAGAAGCGGACGTTGGGCCAGCACTAACCTACAGAATAATAAGATATTTTAGTATAAGAAATATAAATTACTAACGTACGTATTAGCCAAAAATATTTTAATGGTCATATCGTGGTCTCGGCGGGCTCCTGAATAAAATCATTCGCCTCTGGCATGTCAATATCGCACAAAGTGGCCTTCGTGACGGGCGATGATGATATCTTTAAAAAAAAATACGCTTTAGATATTGTTGACTAATCAATGAGATAAAAACAAATAGAAATAATAGTAATACAAACAAACCTGCGCCTGTTAACTATCCTCAGCATCCCTCGATGATGAGCCATAACTCAGTCGTCGCCCACTATGCATCTCTCGTGTCGGACGATCATCAGCAACCGTCGATGGCTCTGGTGGATTAGGAAAATACTGATCCCACTCTTGTCGCGTAATGGTCGTGCCCTCGATCAACAATGCAGCTGACGGGGTCACCTGTGCATTCCTTGAGGACAGCTGAAGGCTGAATGACGGCATATCATGAGGAGCATCGTGTGGCTTAGGATCTTCACCCGGCTGATCACCTCTAATATCCTCCACAGGTTCCTCAACGCCCCCTTGCTGGGGACCCCGTTCTCGCCGACCACCACGACATCATGGGACACCGCTTCCTCTCTGTCCACGCTTGCAACGTCTACCACGTTCAGGCTCCACTGGTGGCCTATGATTGTACTCCTCTAGCGGCACATAAGCAGCCTCGTATCCTAATTTCTCATCATCTCGGGCACATCTCAATGTCTCGGTAGCCATTTCAATAACCCGCCGGCCAAACACGTGCAAAGCTGCCGCTCCCTTACCGGTATGCTATAGCATTTGCTGTCCCAACTGGTAGAACTGATGTAAGCCAACAGCCTGCATAATATGTAAAATATGAATCAATCTGTTGGACAATCCATGCTACTCCCCATCATCTACAACAATCATGCAAGCCATGGTGACAAACACTTCATTTGTGGAAGAGCAGTTGGCAAACTTGACGGAAGCAATCACTATCTTAACCAAGTGTATGCAAAATCAAGATGCTAGAATTGACAAGCTAACAGACAGGGTGAGAATCTTGATGGAAGAATAATCCACTCATGCACCTGGCAAACTCCCAGAAGTTCAAGAGATTGATCCTCCCCCACGACAAGTTGCATCCACTAAGGAAATTCCAGTCTCTTTGGAAGGGATGATTCCAATCAATCAACTAAAGGAGTTCATTGAAGGGACTATAAAAAATAAATATGAAGTTGCTTCCAAGTCCTCCTTTGCCTACGCAAAGTCGTACATATCAAGGATCGATATGTTGAAGATGCGTGCTGGGAAATCCAAAGCAACATGTGGCGCACTTCGTTGAGACATGCAATAATGCTGGGACCCATGGAGATAACCTCGTCAAGCAGTTTGTCCGCTCATTAAAAGGAAATACTTTTGACTAGTACACAAACCTCGAGGCTAGATTTATTTATTGATGGGATCAACTAGAGCAAGAGTTCCTCATTCATTTTTATAGTACGAGACACTATATGTGTATGATAGAACTTACAAATACTCATCAACGAAAGGGTGAACCAGTTTTCGACTTTATCAATCGTTGGAGGAATGCAAGCCTCAACTGCAAAGAGAGGCTTAGGCCTCATTTGTTTTTTTTAAGATTAAGATGTCTGAATATGAATACACATCTGAATATCAAGATGCGTATTAAGATTTAAGACATCTGAATCTAAATACACAGCTGAATATTAAGATGTGTATTAAGATATAAATACTAAATGATTAAGACTGTTTGATTTTTAACATCTGAATGTATAAGATTTATCTTTATTTGAAAATTAATAAACATAAAATTCAAATAAAATGCTAATTAATCTAATATTCTATAAATATTTGATGGCTAATGGGTGAATGCCGACTAGAGGCGGTGATTGCTGGTAGTTCTGGTTGATGGTGGTGGTTCAAGGTAGTAGCTAGTGGTGATTATAATTGAGGATGGTGTTGGTGGGTGGTGATAGTTAATAATGGCGGGTGGCGATGGTAGTTGTGATTGAGGAAGGTGTTGGTGGGTGGTGGTAGGTTATAATAATGGGCAGTGTCGGCTGTTGTTGTTGATGGTGATAGGGTAGTTAGTTATGGTAGTTGAGGTGAATGAGTGTTGATTGTGGTTGAGAATGATGGTGGTGGCAGTGGTGGAGATGGTGGGTGGTGATAGTCGATAATGATGGCGGCTATGATTGATGATGATGGTGGTGGTGGTGGCGGCATAATGGTAGTTGATAATGGTAGGCGGTGGCGGTAGTTAATAATAAATATGGATGATAGCATCTTAATAAAATTAAGTCTTTGTTGTAGATCTTAATCATACAGACCTATTCAGACCCATTAAGTGGTTGTGAAGTAAAAACAACAAACACACTTAATGATTAAGATCTAAATAATTAAGATCCGGGCTTTAAAAACAAACACACTTAACGTCTAAGATCTGAATGATTAAGATTCAGACCTCTATTAAGTGCAAACAAATGAGGCCTAGTGAAGCTTTTAGAATAGATATGTGCATCCAAAGCATGCATTGGGGACCGCGCTACATCTTGCAAGGTATCAAGCCTAGCACATTTGAAGAACTTGCGACTCGTGCCTATGACATGGAGTTAAGCATGGCCTCCGCTGGAAACGAAAGGCTGCCTATCTATGAGCCTCGCAAAGGGAACGACAAGCAAGAAGTTAGGAAATGGAGCAAGTTTGTACCCAAGTCTGAAAACAAAGAAGCTATGAATGTCAACGCATCACATGTGAAGTTCACAACGAAGGTGAGCAAGAAGTAGAGTATGAAATCCACTTCTTTTCGAGATGAGTTTTAAACCTTTAAATTTGCAAATCTCGTGCCAAAATATATTAAATGAATTCGGAATGACTTCAAATTTGGCACACAAGTCATAAATGACATAACGGAGCTGTTCAAATTTTTAGAATCGAATTTCGGCTCCGATATCAAAAAGTCAACCCCGTGGTCAAACTTTAAATATTTAGCGTTTAAATTGCTAGTTCCATTAAATGATCATAACTTGAGCTAGGGACCTCCAAATTAAATTCCGAGCATACGTCCAAGTCCCAAATCATGATACGGAGCTACCGGAACTGTCAAAATACTAATCCAGATCCGTTTGCTAAAAATGTTGACCAAAGTCAACTCACTTAAATTTTAAAGCTCTATTTCCCATTTTAATACATTTTTCACATAAAAACTTTCCGGAAAATTGTACGGACTGCGCACTCAAGTCGAGGATTGATAAATGGTTCTTTTCAAGGTCTTAGAATACAGAATTTCTTATTAAATTTAAAGATGATATTTTGGGTCATCACACCTAAATATAGACTGTATTCCACGGTATTCAATATATTTCATTGTATATCACTATATGTCTTTGTATTTTATATCTACATATATGTTTGTATTTCATTGTATTTTATACATACATATTTGTTTGAATTCAATATAGATGATAATTCTGAAAGATAAATAAAAGTCTATCGTTGTATATTTAAATTGTTTTTTAATTATATATATCTATATTGTATTTAATACGTCTATTCTTTGATATATATATGACTTTTCTTAAAAATGTTCAAAACTTATAGGTCTATGTTTAAATGTAGGTTGTACCATCGACTGAATACTTGCATACGGTGAAGGATGAAGGAAGGCATTACACAGTTTGCCTCTTAGAGAGAAAGTGCAGTTGTGGGCAGTTCCAAGTTGACGAATTACCAAGCCCACATGCTTGGGCTATCTTGAAGAGAAAGTTTCTAATGCCAGAAGATTATTGCTCGGACTATTACAAACCAAAGTCTGTTGTAATGACATACGAGGTGCCCGTTTATCCGCTGCCTGACCGAAATGAAGGGAATATACCAACACATATATCAGAAGCAGTTGTCTTACCACCCAAATGGAAAAGACCTCCTGGAAGGCCAAAGAAGAAGTGCGATAAGCTGTTCAGTGAATTGTTGCAGAAGAAAAATCAACATTCGTGTAGCATATGTGGGCAGGGAGGACATAATAAGCGTACTTGTAGAAATGCTCCACATAGGACTTAGTTCATATTCTGACTTATATTACTGCAACAACGATGTGTCATAGATTCCGATGACATTTTGAAATAATACATATTGATTAGTTGGTGTATTGGATTATTGCGTGAATACATACTGCTAAATATAATTTAGTAAACTGCTGAATACATACTACATTTATATTTTGAATAAATATGAATACACACAGGTGCATTATATCTGAATACATAATTACAATCCGCTGAATACATATCAATACAAAATGCATTATACATATAATACAATCTGAATACATTTGAATAATTATGAATACAAAATGCAGTACACATTCTGTGATGACCCAAAAGGTCATCTTATATTTTAGAACTCGAATTTGCGCTCTTAAGCTTTAAAAATCTCATTTATACCCTCCTCGATTTACGTGCACAGTCCGGGCATGCTTCTGGAAAGCTTTTATGTTGAAAATAAGAATTTATGCCTTAAAAGTTGATTTTAGTTGACGTCGGTCAATATTTTCGGTAAACGGGCTCGGATCTATATTTTAACAGTTTCTGCGGGTCCATATCAAACTATGGGACCTGGACGTATGCCCAGAATCGAATTCGGAGGTCCCTAGCTTGAGTTATGAATTTTTGAAAAAAATTAAAATTTGAAAATTATTTATTTTTAAGAATTGACTGGTGTTTGGCATTTTTAGTACCGGGTTCGTATTTTGGTTCCGGAGCCCGGTACAGGTTCATTATGATATTTAAGACTTGTCTGTGAAATTTAGTGAGAAACGGAGTTGATTTGACATGATTCAAACGTCCAGTTGAGAAGATAAGAATTTTAAAGTGTTTTTGAGAATTTCATTTGATATGGTGCTAAATTCGTAGTTCTAGGTGTTTATTTTGGCAATTTAATCGTGCGAGCAAGTTCGTATGATGTTTTTAGATTTCTGTGCATGTTTGGTTTGGAGCTCCGAGGGCTCGGGTGAGTTTCGGATAGGCCATGAGATGTTTTAGACTTTAGAAAATCTGGTTTTCTGCAGATTCTAGTGTCTGGCATATCCTTCTTCGCGTTTGCGAAGAATTAGACGCGAACGCGAAGCGATGTGGGCATTACCCTTCACGAACGTGACAAGCCCATCGCGAACGTGTAGTGTTAGGCACTGGGGGAGTCAGCCTTTTCTTCATCGCGAACGCGAGCAATGTCCCAATAACGCGAAGGCCAGGGGGAGTAACCATCGCGAACGCGAGCAGGGTCTCGCAAACGCGAAGGCGTGGAAGCCAGTACCCTTCGCGAACGCAACAGTGGCCTCGCGAATGCAATGCACACTGTCGCCCAGTGCATAAAACAGAATCAAGCACGGGTTTAAGTCATTTCTTCAACATTTTTCAAGAACCAAATGGGTAGAGGCGATTTTCAAGAGTCATTTTCTTCCCCAAAGTGTTGGATATTGATTCTAAACCATTTTCTTTTAATTACCCATTACATTTCTTGAATTATCAACCTAAAATCTAGAGTTTTCATGGTAGAATAGGGGTTAGGGTAGAAAACTAGGGATTTCCAAAATTTGGGAATTTAGACCTCAATTTGAGGTCGGATTACAAAACTAATTAACTATTCAGGCTCGGGGTTGAATGGGTAAATGGATTTTGGTCCGAACCTCGGGTTTTGACCAAGTGGGCCCGGGGTCGATTTTTTGACTTTTTGGAGGAAAGTTTGGGAAAGTTAATTTATGCAATATAATTGATTTCTTTAGTAATATTTGATATTATTGAGTCATTTTTGAATAGATACGAGTGGTTTGGAGGTGAATTCCAAAGGAAAAGCTGTGATTGAGAATTAAGTGGCCTTCGGAGCGAAGTAAGTGTTGTGTCTAACCCTGACTAAGGGAATTGGGAACCTTAGATTATTCGCTAAGTGAAATTAATGTGAGCGGTGTATATGTGAGGTGACGAGTACTTATGCGCCGCCAATTTACCTATTTTTTTTCATGTTTCTTTCGTTTTCTTATATTGTCTCTTCATATACCTAATTGCTACATGTTTATACTAGTGTTGTTAAATTGATCGTCATTATCATGTTTAAGGATTTTCTGTGGGTAATCGAGTATTTATTTAAAAGTTGATATTTATATTGTGGAACCAAAGGTTGAAGTAAGGTTTGTACTTGTTATTCTATCTCCATGTTGTTATTTATGCATTGCATTATGGTAAGGGAGAGTGTTAATGCACGAAGGGTGATGCCGTTCCATGTTATGAGAGTTAATGCACGAAGGGTAATGCCGTGCCATATTGTGAGTGTTAATGAACGAAGGGTGATGCCGTGCCATATTGTGAGTATAAAAGTACGAAGGGTGATGCCGTGCCATATTTGGAGTGTAAAAGCACGAAGGGTGATAACGTGCCATGATATGAGAGTTAATGCACAAAGTGTGATATGATGCCGTGCAGTTTTCCTTACTGTATTCACTATTCCTGTTGATTCATGGTATATTGACTACTCCGGTGATCATTCTATTGTAGTTCTTTATCTTGTATTCCTCTCGGCATGTTCCCCTCCCGACATTTCCTGCTTAGTTCTTCATTTATGTTATTTGTATATACGTTGTTAAATTTTACAGGTTGATTTGTAGGTGCCTTGTCTTAGCCTCGTCACTACTTCGTCGATATTAGGCTCGACATTTACCATTACATGGGGTCAGTTGTACTCATACTGCACTCTGCACTTTCTATGCAGATTTTGATACCGGCTCGGGTTGATCGAGATTTTGCTATTGGTCCGCTGTCCGGAGACTCAAGGTAGATCTGTCAGCGTTCACTAACCTTGAAGTCCCCGTCTATATTTTCTGTTCTACTGTTTCTTTCATTCAGACAGTTGTATTTCTTTCAGACTATTACTTGTAGTAAATTCTAGAATGCTCATGAATTGTGACTCCAGATCCGGGTGGTAGTAATTTATACAGTTTTATGATATTCCGCACTTATTATATTTCATGTTAGTTAATTATTGTTAATTACTGAATGGAAATAAGGAATTGGTTTAATAATTTTCTAACATTGGCTTGCCTAGCAAGTGAAATGTTAGGCACAATCACGGTCCCGTCAGTGGGAAATTTTGGGTCGTGACAAGTTGGTATCAGAGCACTAGGTTTCCTAGGTCTCACGATTCACGAGCAAGCTTAGTAGAGTCTGGAGGATCCGTACGGAGAATTCTGTGATTATCTTCCAGAGGCTATGAAGTTTAGGAAGAAGTTTCACTTTCATTCTTCTCTGTCGTGCGATTTTTCTTTCTCAAATACTGATTGAACTCTTCTACTGTTATTCTCTCATAGATGGCGAGAACATGTACCGCTTCCTCAGTTGAGCAGCAGCCAGATCCTCCAGTGACAGCTCCTACACGGAGCAGAGGTCGAGGCCGAGGCCGTGCCATAGGCCGAGGTAGGGACAGGTCTCAGCCTAGAGCCCGAGCAGCAGCCCCAGCAGTGGAGCCTCAGATAGAGCTTGACGAGAAGGTTCCAGCCTAGACAGTTCCTGCTGGACCAGCTCAGGTTTCGGAGGGGTTCATTGCCACCCTAGTACGTCAGGACGCGTTGGTCCATTTGGTGGGCCTTATGAAGAGTGTGGCCAAGACTGGCGCATTTCCCATGGCACCAGTAGTCTCTCAGGCTGGAGAAGGGGCCCAGACTCCCACCACTCCCACTCTGGAGCATATAGCTCCCCAGTATCAGGCTCCACCAGCTCAGCCATTCGGATTAGTTCAGCCAGTTATTGCAGCACAGGTCGGAGATGGGCCAACTATGTCTTCGGAGGCTTTATGGAGATTGGACAAGTTTACCAAGATCTTTCCTTTTCACTTCAGTGGTTCTCCTTCAGAGGACCCCCAGGAATATCTTGACAGCTGTCATGAGGTCCTACGAAACATGGGTATAGAGGAGACCAATGGGGACAATTTTGCTGCATTTCAGATGACTGGTTCCGCCAAGAAATGGTGGAGAGATTACTTGTTGACCAGACCAGCTAGGTCGCCTGCTCTTACTTGGGACCAGTTCTCCCAGCTCTTCATAGAGAAGTTTTTGCCTATCACATTGAGAGAGGAGCGTCACCGTCAGTTTGAGCGTCTCCAGTAGGGCAGTATGAATGTTACCCAGTATGAGACCCGTTTTGGGGATTTGGCCCGTCATGCTATTCTTTTGCTTCCCACTGAGAGAGAGAGGGGCTGAAGAGTTTTATTGATAGACTTGCTCAGCCTATTAGATTACAGTTGGCTAAGGAGACTGGGAGTGAGATTTCTTTTCAGGCGGCTGCTAATGTCGCCAGACGAGTCGAAATGGTTCTTTCTTAGGGAGGTCAGGGGTCTGAAAAGAGACCTCGTTATTCTGGTGAGTTAAGCGGTGCCTCATCTAGAGGCAGGGGTACTTTTGGTAGAGGCCATCATCCCAGGCCATTTCATTCAGTGCTCCAGGCATCCCACGGTGCCTCAGGTGGTCGTGGCCCTCAGATGCATTATTCCGAAAAGCTAGCCTACACTGCACCACCAGCTCCTATTAGTGCACCTCCACTGCAGAGCTATCAGGGTGGTTATTCAGATTGACAAGGTCAGTTTTAGGGTCAGCAGTCACGGTAGCCGAGATTATGTTATACTTGTGGTGATCCGAGGTACATTTCTAGATTTTGCACTCGGGTAGCTCACAACATCAGAGTTCTCATGCCATGGTTCCGGCACCAGTTGCTGCACCACCCAAAAGGTCATCTTTTGTTTTAGAACTCGAATCTGCGCTCTTAAGCCTTAAAAATCTTATTTTTACTCTCCTCGATTTGCATGCATAGTCCGGGCATGTTTTCGGAAAGTTTTTATGTTGAAAATTGATGAAAATAAGAATTTATGCCTAAAAAGATGATTTTAGTTGACTTCGGTCAACATGTTTGGTAAACAGGCCCGAATCCGTGGTTTGACGATCCCGGTGGGTCCGTATCAAATTATGGGACCTGGGCGTATAGCCGGAATCGAATTCGGAGGTCCCTAGCTCAAGTTATGAATTTTTGATGAAAATTAAAAGTCTGAGAATTAATTGTTTTAACAATTGATTGATGTTTGGCATTGTTAGGGCCAGGTCCGTATTCTGGTTCCGGAGCCCGGTACAGGTTCATTATGATATTGTGTGTATGTCTTTAGACTTGTGTGTATGTTTGGTTTGGAACCCCGAGGGCTCGGGTGGGTTTCGGATAGGCCACAGGATATTTTGGACTTAGGAAATCTGAGATTTTGCTGCAGCAGCTGTTGTGGTGTGCCCTTCTTCGCGTTCGCGTAGGTAGTGTCACGAACGCGAAAGGTAAAATAGGGGCAGGGTAATTTATTCTTCGCTTACGTGAAGGAATGGTCGCGAATGTGAAGCATTGGGGATGGTAGCCTTCGCGAACGCGATCAGTCTCCTGCAAATTCGATAGGTTAAGGAACCTGGGGGAGGGGGTCATGTTCTTCTACACGAATGCATCCACTGGGTCGCGAACGCGAAGCTTTTGGGGGAGCTTCCTTATGCAAACGCGTAGAAAGACTCGCGAATGCAAAGGCCTTAGGCTGTTGTGCATCGCGATCGCGACAGGCCTCTCGCGAATGCGATGAAGGCCTGTCCAATGTCTTAAAGCAGACTTCAAACACAGGTTTAAGCCTTTTCCTCAATATTTTTCAAGGACAAAACGGGTAGAGGCGAAGTTCAAGAGTCATTTTCTTCCCCAAAGTGTTGGTAAGTGCTTCTAAACCATTTTCTTTCAATTGCCCATTACATTTCTTGAATTATCAACCAAAAATCTAGAGTTTTCATGGTAGAAATAGGGGGTTAGGGTAGAAACTAGGAATTTCGGAAATTTGGGTATTTAGACCTCAATTTGAGGTCAGATTCCAAAACCAATTATATATTCGGGCTCGGGGGTGAATGGGTAAAAGGATTTTGGTCCGAACCTTTGGTTTTGACCAAGCGGGCCCGGGGTCGATTTTTCGACTTTTTGGAGGAAAATTTGGGAAATTTAATTTATCAATTATAATTTATTCCTTTAGTAATATTTGATGTTATTGAGTCATTTTTTAATAGATACGTGTGGTTTGGAGGTGAATTCCAAAGGAAAAGCTGTGATTGAGAATTAAGTGGTCTTCGGAGCAAGGTAAGTGTCGTGTCTAACTTTGGCTTGAGGGAATAGGTATTTTGTGTTTATTTGATTCATGTTTGGTTGTGAAATACGATGTATAGGTGAAGTGACGAGCATCTATGCGTCGTTGTCGAGTCATAGCATGCGACCGAAATTCTATTCTTGTCTATTTGGTAGCCTTAAATTCTACTATCCATGCTTAGCGGGTTATTTGAAATGTTGGGTGACTTGTATTTGATTTTACTGAGATTTGGTAACTTTTGAATATTGATTCAAGGTTGAGGTTACATTGTGCTATTGATTATGGGTAAAATACTGGTTTCTTTGTGATACTCCTGTCTATCCGTTGCTATTGATTATGTGATTTGAGAGGAGGAGTGTAAAGCACGAAGGGTGATGTCGTGCATGCATTATATATATTGTGAGGAAGAGTGTAAAGCACGAAGGGTGATGCCGTGCATGCGTCATTTATATTGTGAGGAAGAGTGTAAAGCACGAATGGTGATGGCGTGTATATTATGAGTGGTTTAATGCACGAAGGGTGATGCCGTTCCGTTCTATTTATTTATTTGGTGAGGTTGAGAGTAAAAGCACGAAGGGTGACGCCGTGCAATTTTTCTTTGATGTTTTATTTGCTCAATTTGTTTAAGGATTTTTGGTTTAATTCCGTCTTTTCATTATTCTCACTCCTTATATTGTATTACCCCCACTGTATGTCCCCTTCCCATTATTTTTGCGTTATTTCTTTATTTACTGTTGTTGCCACTAGCATGATTATATTGTTTAGGTTATATGTGGGTGTCTTGTCCTAGCCTCGTCACTACTTCGCTGAGGTTAGGCTCGACACTTACCAGTACATGGGGTCGGTTGTACTGATACTGCACTCTGCACTTTCTGTGCAAATTTTGATGCCGGCTCGGGTTGATCGATATTTTGCTATTGGTCCGTTGTCCGGAGAATCAAGGTAGACTTTTCGACGTTCACAGACCTTGAAGTCCCCTTCTATCTTTTATGTTCTACTATTTTTTTCATTCAAACAGTTGTATTTCTTTCAGACTATTACGTGTAGTAAATTCTAGAATGCTCGTGAATTGTGATTCTAGATCCGGGTGGTAGTAATTAATATGGTTTTATGATATTCTGCACTTAGTATATCTCATCTTAGTTAATTATTATTAATTACCGAATGGGAATAAGGAATTGGTTAAATGATTCTCTAACGTTGGCTTGCCTAGAAAGTGAAATGCTAGGCGCCATCACTGTCCCGACGGTGGGAAATTTCGGTTCGTGACAGTTGGTATCAGAGCTCTAGGTTTCCTAGGACTCACGATTCACGAGCAAGCTTAGTAGAGTCTGGAGGATTGGTGTGGAGACGTCTGTGCTTATCTTCCAGATGCTATGAAGTTTAAGAATAAGTTTCACTTCTATTCTTCTTTGTCATACGATTTTGCTTTCTCAATAGTGATTGAACTCTTCTACTCTTATTCCCTCCCAAATGGCGAGAACATGTACCGCTTCCTCAGCTGAGCAGCAGCCAGAGCCTCCAGTGGCAGCTCCAATACGAGGCATAGGTCGAGGCCGAGGCCGTGCCAGAGGCCGAGGCATGGGCAGGTCTCAGCCTAGAGCCTGAACAGCAGCCCCAACAGTGGAGCCTCAGATAGAGCTTGACGAGGAGGTTCCAGCCCAAACTGTTTCTGCCAGACCAGCTCAGGTTCCCGAGGGGTTCATTGCTACCCCAGTACTTCAGGACGCTTTGGTCTGTTTGGTGGGCCTTATGGAGAGTGTGGCCCAGACTGGCGCATTTCCCATGGCAGCAACAATCTCTCAGGCTGGAAGAGGAGCCCAGACTCCCACCACTCCCGCTCCGGAGTAGATAGTACCCAGTATCAAGCTCCAGCAGCTCAGCCTGTCGGATTAGTTCAGCCGGTTATTGCGGCACAGGTCGGAGGTGGGCCAGCTCTGTCTTCTGAGGTTTTATGGAGATTGGGCAGGTTTATCAAGCTCTTTCCTGTTCACTTCAGTGGTGCTCCTTCAGACAATCCCCAGGAGTATCTTCACAGTTGTCACGAGGTTCTACAGAACATGGGTATAGTGGAGACCAATGGGGTCGATTTTGCTGCATTTCAGATGATTGGTTTCGCCAAGAAATGGTGGAGAGATTACTTGTTGACCAGACCAGTTGGGTCGCCTGCTCTTACTTGGGACCAGTTGTCTTAGCTCTTTAGAAAATTTCTGCCTATCACATTGAGAGAGGAGCCTCGCCGTCAGTTTGAGCGTCTCCAGCAGGGCAATATGACTGTTACTCAGTATGAGACCCGTTTTATGGATTTGGCCCATCATGCTATTCTCCTGCTTCCCACCAAGAGAGAGAGAGAGGGTGAGGAGGTTTATTGATGGACTTGCTTAGCCTATCAGATTGTAGATGGCTAAGGAGACTGGGAGTGAGATTTATTTTTAGGCGGCTGCTAATGTCGCCAAACAGGTCGAAATGGTTATTACTCAGGGAGGTCAGGGGTCTGACAAGAGACCTCGTCATTCTGATGAGCTCAGCAGTGCCTCATCTAGAGGCAGAGGTACTGTTGGTAGAGGTCCTCCTTCCAGGCCATTTCATTCAGCGCTCCAGGCATCCCACGGTGCCTCAGGTAGTCGTGGCCCTTAGATGCATTATTCCGACTAGCTAGCCTACAGTGCACCACCAGCTCCTATTAGTGCACCTCCACTCCAAAATTATCAAGGTGGTTATTCAGGTTGACAGGGTCAGTTTCAGGGTGAGCAGTCACAGCAGCCGAGGTTATGTTATACTTGTGGTGATCCGAGGCACATTGCTAGATTTTACCCTCGGGCAATGGGCAACTCACAGCATAAGAGTTCTCGTGCCATAGTTCTGGCACCATTTGCTGCACCACTTGCTCAGCTAGCCAGAGGTCGGGGTGAGGCAGCCAAAGGTAGAGGCCAGACTGTTAGAGGTGGAGGTCAGGCCATTATAGGTGGAGACCAGCCAGTTAGAGGTCGTCCCAGAGATTTAGATCAGGGTGGTGGGGCCCAGCCCCGGTGTTATGCTTTCCCAGCCAAGCATGTGGCTGAGTAATCTAACGTTGTTATCGCAGGTACTGTTTCGATTTTTAGTAGAGATGCTTCAGTTCTCTTTGATCCGGGATCTAATTACACCTATGTGTCATCCTATTTTGCTTCCTATTTGGTTGTGCCCCGTGATTCTTTGAGTGCTTTTCTGTTTGTGTCCATGCCAGTGGGGGTGCTATTGTTGTAGATCGTGTTTATCGTTCGTGTGTGGTCACCATTGGGAGTCTTGAGACTCGTGTAGATCTTCCACTTCTCGACATAGTTGATTTTGATATCATACTGGGTATGGATTAGCTATCACCTTATCATGCCATATTAGATTGTCATGCCAAGACGGTGACATTAGCCTTGCAGGGGTTTCCTCGATTAGAATGGAGAGGGAATCTTGGCCATTCTGCCAGCAGGGTTATCTCTTATGTGGAGGCCCGGCATATGGTCGAGAAGGGATGTCTAGCTTATTTGGCTTATATCCGCGATTCTAGTGCGAGGTTCCTTCCATGGATTCGGTGTCGGTTGTTCGTGAGTTTCCAGAGGTGTTTCCTGCAGACCTGCTGGGGATGCCACCTGATAGTGATTTTGATTTCTGCATTGATTTGGATCCATCCACTCAGCCCATTTCCAATCTGCCATACCGCATGGTTCCACCAGAGTTGAAAGAATAGAAGGAGCAGTTGCAAGATTTGCTTGATAAGGGCTTCATTAGACCTAGTGTCTCGCCCTGGGGTGCACCTGTGTTGTTTGTGAAGAAGTAAGATGGATCGATGAGGATGTGTATAGATTATCGGCAGTTGAACAAAGTCACTATCAAAAACAAGTATCCATTGCTGAGGATTGATGATTTATTTGATCAGCTTCAGGGTGCCCAGGTGTTTTCAAAGATTGATTTGAGATCTGGCTGCCATCAGTTGAGGATTAGGGCATCTGATGTCCCTAAGACAGCTTTTCGGACTTGGTATGGGCATTATGAGTTTCTAGTGATGTCATTTGGGTTGACAAATGCCCCAGCAATATTCATGGATTTGATGAACCGGGTGTTCAAACCATACTTGGATTCCTTTGTGGTTGTGTTTATTGATGATATCTTGATGATCTACTCCCACAGTCGTGATGAGCATGAGCAGCACCTTCGGATCATTCTTCAGACTCTGAAAGATAGCCAGATATATGCTAAGTTCTCAAAATGCGTGTTTTGGTTGAGTTTAGTTTCTTTCTTGGGTCACATTGTATCAGCAGAGGGTATTCAGGTGGATCCTAATAAGATTGAGGCACTTCAGAACTAGCCTAGACCCACATCAGCTACATAGATCCATATTTTCCTAGGTTTGGCGAGTTATTACCGTCGATTTGTTTAGGGGTTTTCGTCCACAACAGCCCCGTTGACCAGATTGACCCAGAAGGGTGCCCCGTTCAGGTGGTCAGACGAGTGTGAAGCGAGCTTTCAGAAGCTCAAGACTGCTTTGACTACGACACCGGTATTGGTGTTACCCACAGGTTCAGGACCTTATATAGTATATTGTGACACATCTCGTATTGGTCTGGGTACGGTGTTGATGTAGGGTGGCAAGGTTATTGCATATGCTTCACGGAAGCGGAAGGTTCACGAGAAGAATTATCCTGTTCATGATATAGAGCTGGCAGCCATTGTTCACGCGCTGAAGATTTGGAGGCACTATCTTTACGGCGTGCCATGTGAGGTATTCATTGATCATCGGAGCTTGCAGTATTTGTTCAAGCAGAAGGAACTTAATTTGAGGTAGAGAAAGTGGTTGGAGCTATTGAAAGACTATGATATCACCATATTGTATCATCCCCGGAAGGCCAATGTGGTGGACGATGCTTTGAGTAGAAAGTCAGTCAGTATGGGTAGCCTTGCATATATTCCAGTTGGTGAGAGACTGCTTGCATTGGATGTTCAGGCCTTGGCCAACCAGTCCGTGAGGTTAGATGTTTCTAAGCCCAGCCGTGTTCTAGCTTGTACAGATGCTCAGTCTTCTTTGTTTGAGCACATCAGAGATTGACAGGATGACGATCCTCATCTACTTGTCCTTAGAGACATAGTGCGACATGGTGGTGCCAAGAAGGTTACTGTTGGAGATGACGGAGTTTTGAGGATTCATGGTCGAATTTGTTTGCCTAATGTGGATGGACTTTGTGAGTTGATTCTTGAGGAGGCCTACAGTTCCCGATATTCTATTCATACGGGCACCGCCTAGATGTATTAGGATTTGAGGTAGCATTATTGGTGGAGGCGAATGAAAAAAGATATAGTTGCCTATGTAGCTCGGTGCCTAAATTGTCAGCAGGTTAAATATGATCATTAGAGACCCGGTGGTTTGCTTCAGCAGATGGAGATTCCTGAGTGGAAGTGGGAGCGTATCACTATGGACTTTGTTGTTAGACTCCCAAGGACTCAATGGACGTTCGACGTCATGTGCGTTATTGTGGATAGGCTGACTAAGTCAGCGCACTTCATTCTTGTGGCAGTTACTTATTCCGCGGAGCGGTTAGTAGAGATTTATATTAGGGAGATCGTCCGTCTTCACGGTATGGCCGTGTCTATCATTTCTGATCGAGGTACACAGTTCACCTCGCACTTCTGGAGGCCAGTACAGCGTGAGTTGGGTACGCGGGTTGAGTTAAGCACAACATTCCATCCTCAGATGGATGGGTAATCCGAACGTACTATTCAAATCTTGGAGGATATGCTTCGCGCTTGTGTTATGGACTTCGGAGGATTGTGGGATCAGTTCTTGCCCCTTGTAGAGTTCACCTACAACAACAGCTACCAGTCGACATTCATATGGCTCCCTATGAGGCATTATATGGTAGGCGGTGCCGGTCGCCAGTTGGGTGGTTCGAGCCAGGAGAGGCTTAGTGGTTGGGCACAGACTTAGTACATGATACCTTGGATAAGGTCAAGATTATTTAGGATAGACTTCACACAGCTCAGTCCAGGCAGAAGAGTTATGCCGACCGTAGAGTTCGTGATGTTGCATTCATGGTCGTAGAGAGAGTGTTACTTCGGGTATCACCCATGAAGGGTGTAATGAGGTTCGGAAAGAAGGGCAAGTTGAATCCTAGGTATATCGGACCTTTAGAGATTCTGGAGAGAGTGGGAGAGGTGTCTTACAAGCTTGGATTTCCATATAGTTTAGCAGCTGTTCACCCTGTATTCCATGTGTCCATGCTTCGAAAGTATTATGGTGATCCGTCCCATGTGTTAGATTTCAGCTCTGTCGAGTTGGACAAGGATTTGACATACGAGGTCGAGCTGGTGGCAATACTTGCCCGGCAAGTTCGCCAGTTGAGATCAAAAATTTACCCTTCAGTTTGAGTGCAGTAGAGAGGTCAGCCTATTGAGGCAGCTACTTGGGAGTCCGAGTCCGATATGCGGAGTAGATATCCCTACCTTTTCACCAGCCCAACAACTTTTCTATGTTTGTTCGAGGACGAACGGTTTGTTTTAGAGGCGGAGAATGTGATGACCCAAAAGGTCAGGACCTAAAAGGTCATGACCCAAAAGGTCATCTTATGTTTTAGAACTCGAATCTGCACTCTTAAGCCTTAAAATTTTCATTTTTACCCTCATCGATTTGCGTGCGCAGTTCGGGCATGTTTTCGGAATGTTTTTATGTTGATAATTGATGGAAATAAGAATTTATGCCTTAAAAGTTGATTTTAGTTGACTTCGGTCAATATATTTGGTAAACAGGCCCGGATCCGTATTTTGACAGTCTCGGTGGGTTCGTATCGAATTGTGGGACCTGGGAGTATGGCCGGAATCTAATTCGGAGGTCCCTAGCTCATGTTATGAATTTTTGATGAAAATTAAAAGTCTGAGAATTAATTGTTTTTAAGAATTGATTGATGTTTGGCATTGTTTGTACCGGGTCCGTATTCTGGTTCCACAGGCCGGAGTTGATTTGACGTGATTCGGACGTCCAGTTGAGAAGATATAAATTTTTAAGTGTTATTGAGAATTTTATTTTATTTGGTGCTAAATTCGTAGTTCTAGGTGTTATTTTGGCAATTTGATCGCGCGAGCAAGTTTGTACGATATCTTTAGATTTGTGTGCATGTTTGGTTTGGAGCCCCGAGGGCTCGGGCGAGTTTCAGATAGGCCACAAGATGTTTTGGACTTAGGAAATCTGAGATTTTGCTGCAGCATCTGTTTTGGTGTGCCCTTCTTCGCGTTCGCTTAGGTAGTGTCGCGAACGCGAAAGATAAAATGGGGGCAGGCTAATTTCTTCTTCACAAATGCGAAGCATTGAGGGTGGTACCCTTCGCGAACGCGATCAGTCTCCCGCGAATGCGATAGGTTAAGGGACCTGGGGGGAAGGGGTCATGTTCTTCTACGCGAACGCGCCCACTGGGTCGCGAACGCAAAGGCTTGGGGGAGCTGCCTTACGTAAACGCGTAGAAAGACTCGCGAATGCAAAGGCCTTAGGCCACTGTGCATCGCGATCGCGACAGGCCTCTCGCAAACACGATGAAGACCTGTCCAATGTCTTAAAACAGACTTCAAACACGGGTTTAAGCCTTTTCCTCAATATTTTTCAAGGACAAAACGGGTAGAGGCGATTTTCAAGAGTCATTTTCTTCCACAAAGTGTTGGTAAGTTCTTCTAAACCATTTTCTTTCAATTACCCATTACATTTCTTGAATTATCAACCAAAAATCTAGAGTTTTCATGGTAGAAATAGGGAGGGTTAGGGTAGAAACTAGGAATTTCGGAAATTTGAGGATTTAGACCTCAATTTGAGGTCGGATTCCAAACCCAATTATATATTCGGGCTCGGGGGTGAATGGGTAAAACGATTTTGGTCCGAACCTCGGGTTTTCACCAAGCGGGCCCGTGGTCGATTTTTTGACCTTTTGGAGGAAAATTTGGGAAATTTAATTTATGAAATATAATTGATTCCATTAGCAATATTTGATGTATTGAGTAATTTTTGAATAGATACAAGTGGTTTGGAGGTGAATTCCAAAGGAAAAGTTGTGATTGAGAATTAAGTGGTCTTCAGAGCAAGGTAAGTGTCGTGTATAACTTTGGCTTGAGGGAATAGGTATTATCTGTTTATTTGATTCATGTTTGGTTGTTAAATATGATGTATAGGTGAGGTGACGAACATCTATGCGTCATTGTCGAGTCATAGCATGCGACCAAAATTCTATTCTTGTGTATTTGGTAACCTTAAATTCTACTATCCATACTTAGCGAGTTATTTGAAATGTTGGGTAACTTGTATCTGATTTTACTGAGATTTTGTAACTTTCGAATATTGATTCAAGGTTGAGGTTACATTGTGCTATTGATTATGGGTAAAATACTGGTTTCTTTGTGATACTCCTGTCTATCCGTTGTTATTGATTGTGTGATTTGAGAGGAGGAGTGTAAAGCACGAAGGGTGATGTCATGCATGCATTATATATATTTTGAGGAAGAGTGTAAAGCACGAAGGGTGATGTCGTGCATGCATTATTTATATTGTGAGGAAGAGTGTAAAGCACGAAGGGTGATGTTGTGCATGCATTATTTATATTATGAGGAAGAGTGTAAAGCACGAATGGTGATGCTGTGTATATTATGAGAGGTTTAATGCACGAAGGGTGATGCCGTGCCGTTCTATTTATTTATTTGATGAGGTTGAGAGTAAAAGCTCGAAGGGTGATGCCGTGCAGTTTTCCTTTGCTATTTTATTTCCTCAATTTGTTTAAGGATTTTCAATTTAATTCTGTCTTTTCATTATTCTCACTCCTTATATTGTATTCCCCCCACTGTATGTCCCCTTCCCATTATTTCTGGGTTATTTCTTTATTTTCTATTGTTGCTACTAGAATGATTATACTGTTCAGGTTATATGTGGGTGTCTTGTCCTAGCCTCGTCACTACTTCGCCGAGGTTAGGCTCGACACTTATCAGTACATGGGGTCGGTTGTACTGATACTGCACTCTGCACTTTCTGTGCAGATTTTGATACCGGCTTAGGTTGATCAAGATTTTGCTATTGGTCCGCTGTCCGGAGACTCAAGGTAGATCTGTCGGTGTTTACAGACATTGAAGTCCCCGTCTATGTTTTCTGTTCTCCTGTTTCTTTCATTCAGACAGTTGTATTTCTTTCAGACTATTACTTGTAGTAAATTCTAGAATGCTCATGAATTGTGACTCCAGATCCGGGTGGTAGTAATTAATACGGTTTTGTGATATTCCACACTTATTATATTTCATCTTAGTTAATTATTGTTAATTATCGAATGGGAATAAGGAATTGGTTTAATGATTCTCTAACGTTGGCTTGCCTAGCAAGTGAAATGTTAGGCGACATCATGGTCCCGACGGTGGGAAATTTCGGGTCGTGAAAGTCAGGCAGCCAGAGGTAGAGACCAGACTGTTAGAGGTGGAGGTCAGGCCGTTATAGGTGAAGACCATCCAGTTAGAGGTCATCCCAGGGACGTAGTTCAGAGCGGTAGGGCCCAGCCCCGATGTTATGCCTTCCTAGCCAGGCCTGAGGTTGAGTCATCTAACGCTGTTATCACATGTACTATTTCAGTTTGCAGTAGAGATGCTTCAGTTCTATTTGATCCGGGGTCTACTTGCTCCTATGTGTCATCCTATTTTGCTTCATATTTGGTTGTGCCCCGTGATACCTTGAGTGCTCCTATGTATGTGTCCACACCAGTGGGGGATGCTATTATTGTAGATTGTGTTTATCGTTCGTGTGAGGTCACTATTGGGAGTCTTGAGACTCGTGTAGATATTGTATTTCTTGATAGGGTTGATTTTGATGTCATACTAGGTATGGATTAGCTGTCACCTTTTCATGCTATATTAGATTGTCATGCCAAGACGGTGACCTTAGCCTTGCAGGGATTGCCTCGATTATAGCGGGAAGGGACTCTTGGCAATTCTACCAGCATGGTTATCTCTTATGTGAAGGCTTGGCATATGGTCGAGAAGGGGTGTCTAGCTTATTTGGCTTATGTCCGCAATTCTAGTGCATATGTTCCTTCCATGGATTGAGTGTTGGTTGTTGGCGAGTTTCCAGAGGTGTTTGCTTGATAAGGGCTTCATTAGACCTAGTGTCTCGCCCTGGGGTGCACCTGTGTTGTTTGTGAAGAAGAAAGATGGACCGATGAGGATGTGTATAGATTATCGGCAGTTGAACAAAGTCACCATTAACAAGTATCCATTACCAAGAATTGATGATTTATTTTATCAGCTTCAGGGTGCCAAGGTGTTTTCAAAGATTGATTTGAGAGCTGGCTACCATCAGTTGAGGATTAGGGCATCTGATGCTCCTAAGATAGCTTTTCGGACACGGCATGGGCATTATGAGTTTCTATTGATGTCATTTGGGCTGACAAATGCCCCATCAACATTCAAGTATTTGATGAACCGGGTGTTCAAACCCTACTTGGATTCCTTTGTGGTTGTGTTTATTGATGATATATTGATCTACTCCCACAGTCGAGAGGAGCATGAGCAGCACCTTCGGATCATTCTTCAGACTCTGAAAGACAGCCAGTTATATGCTAAGTTCTCAAAATACGAGTTTTGGTTGAGTTCAGTTGCTTTCTTGGGTCACGTTGTATCAGTAGAGGATATTCAGGTGGATCCTAAGAAGATTGAGGCAGTTCAGAATTGGCCTAGACCCATATCAACTACAGAGATCCGTAGTTTCCTGGGTTTGGCGGGCTATTACCGTCGATTTGTTTAGGGGTTTTCGTCCACAACAGCCCCGTTGACCAGATTGACCCAGAAGGGTGCCCCATTCAGGTGGTCTGACGAGTGTGAAGCGAGCTTTCAGAAGCTCAAGATAGGTTTGACTACGACACCGGTATTGGTGTTACCCAAAGGTTCAGGACCTTATATAGTATATTGTGACGCATCCCGTATTGGTTTGGGTGCGGTATTGATGTAGGGTGGCAAGATTATTGCATATGCTTGGCTGCAATTGAAGGTTCACGAGAATAATTACCTTGTTCATGATCTTGAGTTGGCAGCCATTGTTCACGCGCTAAAGATTTGGAGGCACTATCTTTACGGCATGCCATGTTAGGTATTCACGGATCGTCGGAGCTTGCAGTATTTGTTCAAGCAGAAGGAACTCAATTTGAGGCAGAGAAAGTGGTTGGAGCCATTGAAAGACTATGATATCACCATATTGTATCATCCTGGGAAGGCCAATGTGGTGGACGATGCTTTGAGTAGAAAGTCAGTCAGTATGGGTAGCCTTGCATATATTCCAGTTGGTGAGAGACTGCTTGCATTAGATGTTCAGGCCTTGGCCAACCAATCTGTGAGGTTGGATGTTTCTGAGCCCAGCCGTGTTCTAACTTGTACAGTTGCTTGGTCTTCTTTGTTTGAGCGCATCAGAGATCGATAGGATGACGATCCTCATCTACTTGTCCTTAGAGACACAGTGCGGCACGGTGGTGCCAAGCAGGTTACTGTTGGAGATAACGGAGTTTTAAGGATGCAGGGTCGTATTTGTGTGCATGATGTGGATGGACTTTGTGAGTTGATTCTTGACGAGGCCCACAGTTCTCGGTATTCTATTCATACGGGTGCCGCCAAAATGTATCAGGACTTGCAGCAGTATTATTTATGGAGAAGGATGGATAAAGAGACCTGGTGGTTTGCTTCAGAAGATAGAGATCCCTGGGTGGAAGTGGGAGCGTATCACTATAGACTTTGTTGTTGGACTCCCACAGACACAGAGGAAGTTTGACGCCGTGCGGGTTATTGTGGATAGGCTGACTAATTCAGCGCACTTCATTCCTGTGGCAGTTACCTATTTCTCAGAGCAGTTGGAAGAGATTTATATTCGGGAAGTCGTCCATCTTCACGGTGTGCCCGTGTCTATCATTTCTGATCGAGGTACACAGTTTACCTAGCAATTTTTGGAGGGCAGTTCAGTGGGAGTTGGGTACGCGGGTTAATTTGAGCACAACATTTCATCCTCAGACGGACGGGCAGTCCAAGCGTACTATTCAGATCTTGGAGGATATGCTCCGCACTTTTGTTATAGACTTTGGAGGATTGTGGGATCAGTTCTTGCCCCTTGCAGAGTTCACCTACAACAACAGCTACCAGTCGAGCATTCAGATGGCTCCCTATGAGGCATTATATAGTAGGCGGTGCCGGTCGCCAGTTGGGTGGTTCGAGCCGGGAGAGGCTCGGTTGTTGGGCACAGACTTAGTACATGATGCCTTGGATAAGGTCAAGATTATTCAGGATCGACTTCGCACAGCTCAGTCCAGGCAGAAGAGTTATGCTAATCGTAGAGTTCGTGATGTTGCATTCATGGTCGGAGAGAGAGTGTTACTTTGGGTATCACCCATTAAGGGTGTAATGAGGTTCAGAAAGAAGGGCAAGTTGAGCCCTAGGTATATCGGACCATTTGAGACTCTGGAGAGAGTGGGAGAGGTGTTTTACAGGCTTGCGTTGCCACCTAGTTTAGCATATGTTCACCCGGTATTCCATGTGTCCATGCTTCAAATGTATTACGGTGATCTGTCCCATGTGTTAGATTTCAGCTCTGTCTAGTTGGACAAGGATTTGACTTACGAGGAGGAGCCGGTGGCAATTCTAGCCCGGCAAGTTCGCTAGTTGAGATCAAAGAGTTACCCTTCAGTTCGAGTGCAGTGGAGAGGTCAACCTATTGAGGCAGCTACTTGGGAGTCTGAGTCCGATATACGGAGTAGATATCCCCACATTTTCACTAGCCCAGGTACTTTTCTATGTCCATTTGAGGAGGAACGATTGTTTTAGAGGTGGAGAATGTGATGACCCAAAAGGTCATCTTATGTTTTAGAACTCGAATCTGCGCTCTTAAGCCTTAAAAATCTCATTTTTACCCTCATCGATTTGTGTGCGCAGTCCGGGCATGTTTCCGAAAAGCTTTTATGTTGAAAATTGATGAAAATAAGAATTTATGCCATAAAATTTGATTTTAGTTGACTTCAGTCAACATATTTGGTAAACGGGCCCGGATCCATGTTTTGATGGTCCCGGTGGGTCCGTATCGAATTATGGGACCAGGGCGTATGCCTGGAATGGAATTCAGAGGTCCCTAGCTTGAGTTATGAATTTTTGAAAAATATTAAAAGTCTGAAAATTATTTCTTTTTAAGAATTGATTGATGTTTGGCATTGTTAGTACCGGGTACGTATTTTTGTTCCAGAACCCAGTATAGGTTCATTATGATATTTAAGACGTCTCTTTGAAATTTGGTGAGAAACGGAGTTGATTTGACGTGATTCAGACGTCCAATTGAGAAGATAGGAATTTTAAAGTGTTCTTGAGAATTTCATTTGATTTAGTGCTAAATTCGTAATTCTAGGTGTTATTTTGGCAATTTGATCACGCGACCAAGTTCGTATGATATTTTTAGAGTTGTGTGCATGTTTGGTTTGGAGCCTCGAGGGCTCGGTTGAGTTTCGGATAGGCCACAGGATGTTTTGGACTTTGGAAAATCTAGTTTTCTGCAGATTCTGGTGTCTGGCTTATCCTTCTTCGCGTTCACGAAGGTCCTCTCGCGAACGCGAAGAGTAAAATGATGAGGCCAGAATTTCTTCTTCGCGAACACGAAGGCTTCGTCGCAAACGCGAAGCGATGGGTGCATTACCCTTCGCGAACATGACAAGCCCATCGCGAACGCATAGTGTTAGGCACTGGGGGGAGTCAGCCTTTTCTTAATCGCGAACGCGAGCAGTGTCTCGCGAACATGAAGGCTAGGGGGATTAACCATCGCAAACGTGAGCAGGGTCTCGCGAACGCGAAGGCTTGGCGGCCAGTACCCTTCTCGAATGCGACAGTGGCCTCGCGAACGCGATGCACATTGTCGCCCAGTGCATAAAACAGAATCAAACACGGGTTTAAGCCATTTCTTCAACAATTTTCAAGAGCCAAACAGGTAGAGACGATTTTAAAGAGTAATTTCCTTCCCCAAAGTATTGGTAAGTGATTCTAAACCATTTTATTTCAATTACCCACTATATTTCTTGAATTATCAACCTAAAATCTAGAGTTTGCATGGTAGAATTAGGGGTTAGGGTAGAAAACTAGGGATTTCGAAAATTTGGGAATTTAGACCTCAATTTGAGGTCGGATTCCAAAACTAATTACATATTCGGGCTCGGGGGTAAATAGGTAAATAGATTTTGGTCCAAACCTCGAGTTTTGACCAAGCAGGCCCGGGGTTGATTTTTTGACATTTTGGAGGAAAATTTGGGAAATTTAATTTATGCAATATAAGTGATTTCTTTAGCAATATTTGATATTATTGAGTCATTTTTAATAGATACGAGTGGTTTGGAGGTGAATTCCAAAGGAAAAGCTGTGATTGAGAATTAAGTGGCCTTCGTAGCGAGGTAAGTGTTGTGTCTAACCCTGACCTGAGAGAATTAGGAACCTTAGATTATTTGCTAAGTGAAATTCATGTGAGTGGCGTATATGTGAGGTGACGAGTACTTATGCGGCGCAAATTTACTTGTTTGTTTTCATATTTCTTCCGTTTTCTTATATTGTCTCTTCCTATGCCTAATTGCTACATGTTTATACTAGTGTTGTTAAATTGATCGTCATTATCATGTTTACGGATTTTCTATTGGTAATCGAGTATTTATTTAAAAGTTGAGATTTATATTGTGGAACCAAATATTGAAGTAAGGTTTGTACTTGCTAATCTATCTCCCTGTTGTTATTTATGCATTGCTTTATGGTAAGGGAGAGTGTTAATGCACGAAGGGTGATGACGTTCCATGTTATGAGAGTTAATGCACGAAGGGTGATATCATGCCATATTGTGAGTGTTAATGCACGGAGGGTGATGCCGTACCATATTGTGAGTGTAAAAGTACGAAGGGTGATGCCTTGCCATGATATGAGAGTTAATGCACGTAGGGTGATGTCGTGCCGTTTCTATTGATTTATTTGTGAGATTGAGAGTAAAAGCACGAACGGTGATGCCGTGCATTTTTCCTTACTGTATTCACTATTCCTGTTGATTCAAGGTATATTGACTGCGCCGGTGATCATTCTGTTGTAGTTCTTTATATTGTATTCCCCTCAGTATGTTCCCCTCCCGACATTTCCTGCTTAGTTCTTCAGTTCTTTTATTTGTATATACACTGTTAAATTGTACATGTTGATTTATAGGTGCCTTGCCTTAGCCTCGTCACTACTTCATCGAGGTTAAGCTCGACACTTACCAGTACATGGAGTCGGTTGTACTGATACTGCACTCTGCACTTTCTATGTAGATTTTGATTCCGGCTCGGGTTGATCGAGATTTTGCTATTGGTCCGATGTCCGGAGACTCAAGGTAGATCTGTTGGCGTTCATTGACCTTGAAGTCCCCGTCTATCTTTTCTGTTCTATTGTTTCTTTCATTCAGACAATTGTATTTCTTTCCGACTATTACTTATAGTAAATTCTAGAATGCTTGTGAATTGTGACTCCAGATCCGGGTGGTAGTAATTAATATAATTTTTTGATATTCTGCACTTATTATATTTCATCTTAGTTAATTATTGTTAATTACTGAATGGAAATATGGAATTGGTTTAATAATTTTCTAACGTTGGCTTGCCTAGCAAGTGAAATGTTAGGCGCCATCACGGTCCCGTCGGTGGGAAATTCCAGGTCGTGACGCATACAGTATAATCTGAATATATTTGAATACATCTGAATACAATATGTAAAGCACATACAATACAATATCACGAATATATTAATCTACTGAATATATTTGAGTACATGTGAATATAAAATGCAATACACATACATTACAATCTCTGCAATTTATCTCAAAATATGATGCATAAACAATCTGCTGAATATATATGAATACATATATACATAAGAATATAATCATCTAAATATATTTGAATATTAGTGAATACAAAATGTAGAGCACATATATTACAATGTCTAGAATATATATAGAATACGTAAGTAATCTCCTGAATATATTTGAATACATGTGAATATAAAATGCAGTACACATACAGTACAATCTCTTGAATATATATCAATACATGATGCATATACAACCTGATATATATATATATATATATATATATATATATATATATATATATATATATATATATATATATAAATTACTAAAGGATTATTTTTAGTAAACTGACGAATGCATATTGTATATATACATCTGATGAATACATATGAATACAAACTGCTGCACAAAACATTGAAACAACATGAATATTTGAAATTATAAACAGCTGAATAAACACTGTGGATACAGTGAAAACATGAGTTTTTCTTAACAGAACACCATCTTTACCAAAACAATATTCAAAAAATTGTATTCACATAAAACTATGTTCCAAAACTATAATCACCGAAAACTATTCTAAAACTATCTTCACAAAAGTATTTGAATCCGTGATTTGCCTAACAATCTTTGAGGGTGCTTAGTTCTCGCTTATGGCATCAGCGTCTATCTTCCGCATAACATAGTCCCAAAGGAGGGCACCATATCTTTGACGGAGTAAACTGGCATCAAACGTTGTTTGTGGAACCAAACCAAAAGTGCTCAGATAATCTGTGTATGCCGCGACATGCAACCCACAATCCCCGAAAATGTAGCTTGAAACAATTAAAAACAATTCATATTATTAGAGTTATAAATAATACAAGCAAGAGGATTGAATACATACATGCTCCCAGATTTTTGTTGCAGAAGATTTGAAATGAAAACAACATCAAAAGGATCAGTTTGTGCCTTGTCACTGTATGCTGAGTCATGAGACCAATCTATGTCTTGCTTATCTCTGTAAAAATCATTGATCGATAGATACAGAGGTACAAGCTTAGCCAGCTTATTTATCTCAAAACACACATAGGCATCATGACTTGCTGATCTGTATGAGTCATATAATTTGATACATCTCTCCTTAAATGAGACAACTACCAATATCTAATGAAGTTTGTCCTTCAAGTTGACTGGTATCAAGACATTGTCAATAGTATGCCATGGTACATTAGCTAGCAATCTGTAGCCCCTTATGTACTTACATACCACATCCTCTTCTTTGGCTACATTTTCATTACTATCTGTATCAGCATACCTATTGAAGATTCCAGCAATTCTTGTCTTGAATATACAATCAACAGTTGTATACTTGAAGTTGGTGGTTTGGTTGTACTTGCCCTTCTTTCTCGGGTAGTAAAATATGACATCAATATGCTATATATAAAATTGAATACATAGCGTCAGTACATTGAATGAAATCAAAGAAAACAAACTTTATTGAAGAAACTTGTAACGACCCGGCCGGTCGTTTTGACTATTGCAATTCCGTTCCCCCATTTACTACTCAAATTGTGAATTACAGTTGTTATTTAGCTTGTCGGAGTAATTAGTTTGGGTTCGGTGAGGTTTTGAAATGATTCGGAGTGCTTAGTTCCAAGGTTTAAGAATTTAAGTTGAAAAGGTTGACCGGATGTTAACTTAGGTGTAACGACCCCGGAGAAATATTTGCTAAGGAAATTAAATTTTGGTGGTGCCAAAGTTTGAAGATTTCACAAGGATCTTGCTAGGGCTTCAAAGAGGTAAGAATTGCTTTCCTCAATTCTTCAATTTCGGGTTTGGAATAAATATGGGTGATTAATAGTATAATTCTTGGGTGTAAGAGTATTATGTATACATACCAATAAGGTTGTGGAAGGATTGTTAAGTTCAAATGGGTAAGGATTGGGTTGAAAATGGTAGAAATCTTCATAGACTTTATTTGAAGATTTGAGGGTCGAGTTGATGTCGGATTTTGGTAAAATTTATATGGTTAGACTCGTGGTTAGATGGTCGTTCATATTTAGTAAATTTTGTCGGGTTCCGAGACGTGGGCCCTACGGGCGATTTTTGAGTTAATTTCGGATTTTATTGGAAAACATTAGTATTTCCTTATGGAAATAATTACAATAATTGTCATTGACTGAATCGAATTAATTGTGGCTACATACGAGGTTTTCGGAGACCAATTCTCGTGGAAAGGGCATAGCGGAATAAAGAATTACACGGGTTGAGGTAAGTAACAGTTATAAATCTGGTCCTGAGGGTATGAAACCCCAGATTTTGTGTCATGTGATTATTTTGGAGGTGACGCACATGCCAGGTGACGGGCGTGTGGTCGTGCACCGAAGGGATTGTGACTTGGTCCGTCCCGGTAAAGTTGAATAACCTATTGTTAGCTATAAGCTCTCTTTGTGTTGAAGAAATTTGACTGTAAATCATGTTAAAAATCATGCTTAGGCTATATGATAGTACTGTTGGGACCCACAGAGGTCACGTACTTGTTGAATTATTTGCTAATTGCTATCTTGTTCTCAGTCATAATTTTACCAGCATATCATACCTCAGTCTTTCTTGATATTTGTTGATGCACTATGTTATCTTTGTTTGGGCTAATCTTTGTGCTTTCTGAGAGCCCGAGAGACTAGATAGGTAAAGGACTGTGTAAGGCCGAGGGCCTGTTAGTGAGGTAAGGATATTATGGCACGTGAGTTATCCGTGCAGGATATTATAGCACGTGAGTTGTCCATGCAGCACGTGAGTTGTCCATGCAGATTATGGCGCTTGGGCTGTAGGAGCCCCTCCGGAGTCTGTACACACCCCCAGTGAGCGCAGGTACCCATTGAGTGTGAGTGCTGAGGGCTGAGAGCCGAGTGGTTGAGCTGTTGTGATGAGCTGAGTGACTGTTTCCCGAGAGGTTGTACTTGCTTTGCACTTATTGTTGCACTTGGTTGCTATCTGTCATTGTTGTGAAATCTCTAAAAGAATTTATGTTCGAATTACTTGAAATTGAACTGTATAAAATTGATTTGACTTAAACTGCTGGATTTGAAAGCATGTCTATTCTTTGCTGGAACTACTGAAAGTGAACTATGACTGTGTAGTTCGTCATTATCTTCAGTTACTTAGTTATTATTGTTACTTGCTGAGTTTGTTGTACTCATACTACACCCAGCACTTCGTGTGCATATCCAGGTGTTCCTAAACATAGTGGGTGTTGATAATTTCGCGCAGTTAATTTTCATGAGATTTTGAGGTAGCTGCCATTTTTCGCAGACCTTGTCTCTCCTTCTTTATCTCCTTGCTTATTGTATTTGGTCTCAGACTATTATAGACTGTATTTTCAGACTTGTACTCATATTAGATGCTCATGTACTCAGTGACACCAGGTTTTGGGAGAGTTGTATCGGAAATTGCAAGATCTTTTGGTATTGTATTAGACGTTACGTTTGTAAATTTAAAGGAAATCATAGGTTATTTATGTTGTTGGCTTGCCTAGTACTGAGATAGACGCCATCATGACATGTTAGGATTTTGGGTCGTGACAAGCTGGTATCAGAGCCTAGGTTACATAGGTCACACGAGTCATGAGCAGGTTTAGTAGAGTCTAGCAGATCGGTGCGGAGACGTTTGTACTTATCTTCGAGAGGCTGCAGAACCCTTAGGAAAATTTCACTTTCTTGTATTCCGTCGTGCAAATCTGTTGATTCAGGAAACTAAATTTCTACTATTCTATTCTCTCACAGATGGTGAGGACACGTACTACCGGATCGTACGGTCAGCCACCAGTGCCTCCAGTTAGGGCCGCGAGAGGCCGGGGCAGTGGTAGAGGCCGAGGTTGAGGTAGAGGTCGAGGTGTAGCTCGTACTACAGTTGGACCAGCACCTATAGTACCACCAGTTGCTCTAGCTCAGGAGCAGATTCCAGATAGGAGTACCCATTATTAGATTCTGATGTGCCAGCAATTTTTGAAGAACTACTCAAGTTAAATCTCATTGAGCTTCCGGTGATGAAGCGGCCAAACAAAGCTGGTAAAACGAATGACCCAAATTACTGCAAATACCATCGACTCGTGAGCCACCCTCTAGAGAAGTGCTTTGTCTTCAAGGACAAAGTTATGGACTTGGCTCGTGAAATGAAGATCGTGCTTGAAGATGAGAAAGTGATAGGAAACCAAGTCTCTATCACCTTTGGCTCATTCAGTCCAGATGAATAATGTAGTTTTAAAGAAAGCATAGAGCAAGAATTACTGGAGAACAACAAAGTTGAAGACGATTAACCTGATGATGATGAAGGTTTGACATTGGTGACTCGTTGGCGCCACAGAAGGATCCCACTAAAAGGATCAATAGAACAACCAACAAGGAAAATGATGGTGAAAAGACCAAGGAGATGGAATCCAGTTATGCATTTGAAGAGAGCAAAAGTGAAGGTGCACCACCCTTAAATGCCACGACATCCAGTGACCTTGGAGGAGTGCTTACCAAGTTTGTTCCGCGCGAATATTTTCCATGAGTGTATTGATGTCTATTTTTGCAATTCTAACAAATGGGAAGAAAAGACCGATGACCCACCATTGACACCATCTTCGGAAAAGCACATCGAGTCCATTCCTCAAGAAGTTAATGCTTGTGAGGAAAAAGTTACGTTTACGAATGCCGGTCTTATACTAGGTGACACTCCTCATAACCGCCCATTATACCTGGTTGGCTATATGGGCGATGAAAGAGTAAATCGAATTTTGGTTGATGGAGGATCCTCTGTGAACATCCTGCCTATTCGCACTGTGAAAGAACTTGGCATTCATATGAACGAACTCTCGGAAAGTCGTGTGATGATTCAAGGATTCAACCAAAGAGGGGAAAGAGCCATAGGCGCAATCAGGTTGGGGATCACAATTGAAGATATGCAATCAAGTGCATGGCTGCATATGATCGATGCAAAGACTTCATACAATGTCTTGCTTGGAAGGCCTTGGATACATGAGAATAAAGTGGTTCCATCTACTACCATCAATATTTGAAATACTACGAAGGTGAAGTTGAGAAGAAGATAGTTGCTGATGACGAGCCATTCACTGAGGCTGAGTCACAACCCACATGGCACAATAGAGTATTGCATGGAATAGCTGACGGCAAGAATAACATCCAATGCCCGAAGACTCCTCCGTAAGCAATGCTATGCCGAATGAACACATTTGATCTGACGTAGAACGCACATTCACATTAAACCCATCAACGGACCACAAGCCAATTTTGATCATACCATACTGGGCCAACAACTTTTCAAGGATCCAAAATGGCACTATTCATGACACACACGAGTAGTCGTTCAATCCGGACCAAACTCCCATAGTCCACAACCAAATAACTACAGCGCCTTTCAAGCATAAACTCTCACATTAGCGATAGTACCAGAATCGCCATGCTTGGTTTCAATCCTTAGAAATCCAATGATTAACATGTCACACTCATACAAATCTAACTGTGGGATACGCTCCCAAGACCTTCCGCACCAGGTAGCAAAGTCTACACATCTATAATCAAGAATCTGCAAATCAATACACCAAGTCTCTTACACAGGACACCGTTCTCAGGTGACATTAAAGAAACTGCCAGCTTACTCTGAACATATCAATTCTTCCCTGCTCATCCGAGCTCATGACATTCTTATCAACACCGAGCCGCAACCTTGATCCTCAACTTCCCATTCTCATGCTGCTCACTACACCTATCATGCCGCAACGCGAGAGTACAAGAATTCATCATAACCTCTGAACTACTAGTAGAATAAACACTTCATTGACTAGAAACCTTTCACTTAACTCATTTTAGAAGAACCATTGTAACACGCAACTGAATTCTCATAATCGCAAAGAATACATACCTTGAGTTGTGGTCTAAATTGCCATAACTCTTCCGAGATCCATTTACACATAACAAGACCATTTGAATCAAATACCTCTCAAATCAATCAAATTATGATGGCTGTCAAGCCCTCACGTATAACCACAACCCACATGTATAACTTAACATGACGAAGAAATTGATCATTGCCACAATCATGCTGATTCAAACCATTACTAACCGACCCAACTTCTTGCAATTTAATCTTGATTTGCCTTAGAGATAAAAATAGCTCCATTCAAAAACATAACGAACTCACTCAGCACTCATCCCGAGTGACCCAAATCACGAGACCACATCGTCTCAATACCTATGAACCATCTCATACCCTCTTCAAGAGCACAATAGCATCTCCAACTGGTACACCCATTCTGCAAGACCTTTCGCAAATCCGAAGTTATTTCTCCCATTCCTCCAATACTACCCCACACATCTGATGATAACATAGAAAATTCCTCAAGTATTATTCACACTCTGCTGCAAAATCCTGGTCTTCAGCCACACTACGAACCTAAAATCCTTAGACACCGTGCTTACATTCTTGAACCCACTAGAACCATTATTGAGAGTCACCCGCTATGATTTGTTCCCGAATATCATCAAACTCCAATGCTCTATTAGCACATGAACACTCCCAAAGAAGCAACGAGATGAATTCCTTTCCTTGTACATCACATCCACAAGAAGCATAAACTTTGAGTCTTCCCAAAACCTACACATGAATCGATAAGGCAAAATATAGCACACATTCATCAAGTTCTTCACTGGAATTTCCCCCGATGTTTCCTTTTCTTAGTCGTAAATAATCTACCAATTTACCGATAACCAGAAATCGCACAAGCAGACAACCACGCGAATCCAATCATAGATGGTGGGCTCCCCCACTTAGCTTTAAGCTACCATTACATAATGTAGAACCCACAAAGATTCATCTTTCTCAATTACCATGATCTCGCACCGCCAACCCGCCAAATTCCTCGTAGTCTGTTGTTAAACTTTTCATGAACATTCCGAATTATCAGCCACAATCGCATATTTGACCTTATACTGGGTAGTAAGTAGAACTTTTCGTAGACACTTCATCAAAATCATGCAACCGCTAACCTACTCACAGGAGATGAACCACATGTGGAATTCCATACCGACATCTTCCAATGACGATGCACTGGGTACCACTACTACAAAATCAGTAAACCCTCCTGAGCCCATGCTCGTCCACCGGCTGTCCAAGTCTGTTCATTTCCCATTGACATAAACTGAAAGTTTGACAATACATTCCAAACTCCAAGTCACGTCGTATATCCCATAACGATAATCAAGCTCATACGCCCCAAAACACTCCAAGCCAACTTCTTTCTGTCATATTCAGCCTTCCTCAGCCTAGTAGCCACCATTCCAAATAAAATCCGTAGACCTAGTCACCATCTACCATGATCCCCAAATCGCTCTAAACTTTTCTCAAGGCATGTGGCTACTCTACCACAAAATCTATATGCTACTCTGCCACTCCCACTTCGGTTAAACCATCTCCTTTAAGCAACTTCTCGACCTCTGCTTTTCATACTTGACCTGCTAGCAATTCAACCACCGCGAGTCACCTCTCACCATGTCCTTCCTCATCCTTCACTGCCCAAATGTTGCCTCAAATCAAAACCCATCTCTGTAGCACCTGAACTAATAAATTGCTACCAACTCTAAGCCTCCTCGAAGACCATCTTTCTCAAGCCATCAACATTAGATATACCGACTCGATTTTGAAACTGCTTCACACCGTCATCTCTGACAACCGCTTCTCGGATACAATTTCACAACACGCTTCCCTGAAGGCAAATCAAAGAAGACCATAACACCGGCAAACCATAATGCGTTCAAACAAGGATGACGACACCACATCACAAATGAGAATTCCACCACGCTCGAAATATCATGTCTTGTTACTTCATCAACCAAAGCATGAACATCCATAGTCTGATTGCCTTTCCTCGGCTGGAATTAAATGCCGAACCTCTAAACGATGCACTGAGAAATCTTTTTTTCGAGTCATTCACTGCCTCAACATGTAAACCAGAACCCTACCATTACACCTAACACTGTGCGATAATAATGCATTAACATCATAATAATCTTTGCATAACCTCAAAACCATAGGAAATACAAACACTGGGCTGAAATGACAGAACACCCTTCCGCAAGGAGACAGTAATAGCCTGCCCGAATACGGAGGGAGAAACATCTTGCACCATGTCTGTAGTACCACTACAACACCTCGATGTCCAATTGATAACAAGCGCTCCACGTCGCATAAGATTGAGTAGGAAGGAAATGGAGGCATAAGCTCCAATGGAATAAAACCGCACGAAGAGGAATCAAGAAGGAAAGTCCTCCTAATAGTCATGTAGCCTCTCGAAGATAAGTACATACGTCTCCGTACCGATCCGCAAGACTCTACTAAACTTCCTCATGACTAGTGAGACCTAAGTGAACCTAGAGCTTTGATACCAAGCTGTCATGACCCAAAACCCACTATAGGTCGTGATGGCACCTAACGTCGCCATTAGGCAAGCCAGCAGTGAACTACCAACTTAATTGTTCATTTTATCATTTTTGAAATCATGAATCTTATTAGATAGAGAGATCGATGCATCAAAAATCGTACATACATATGATTTAAGTAAAATATAAAGTAGATGTGTCTCAATGGTAAACAAAATTATAAACAAATTCTAGAGCACCCCAAAACTCGGTGTCACAAGTGCATGAGCATTTACTAACGAATACAATAATAATACAACATCTATTCGGAATGTAAATAAGACAGGATAAAGTAAATAGTGTGGTGGAGACTCTGTGGGATGCGATACATAGGCTGGAATGCAGCTCGCCATAAAGTCTCCTCAGCAAGTACGCCTACGCGCCACGATGACCACCAATTGAACCTGTTAGATCCTGCACGTTTAGTGCAGAAGTGTAGCATGATTACGTAAACAAACGCGTACCTAGTAAATATCTAGCCTAACCCCGGAGATGTAGTGACGAGGGGTCGACATCTACACTTACTAGAGGTCCAATAAAGAAATATGATAAATCATAAGCACATATGAAGCACAACAACAATAATGGGATAAAACTGTACGTTAGATAATCTTCCAAAAATTTATTTTAAACATATAAATTTCTCAGTCTCGTGTTCTATCTCAATAGCTCAGATATATTAAGTTCCAGAAACCAATGGATAAGAAACACCATAATAAATGTCGGGCATCAGTGGAAGGAAAATCTCGTGAATATTCGGGCTGCTAGCGATATAACGCACGATTATGCCGAGGTCATACGGTTCGATCCAGAATAATATGTACACTGTCGAGGGTCGAGTAGCACGAACCATAGATGCATCTATTACATTACAGAGGCGTTCGGCCCGCTCCACAAGAAAGGAAGGAAATCATCAAATTACGAGGCACGTGCTTACAATACAGTACATGAGCACAAACTGAATATAACCTTTACCGTTTCTCAAATAACCTGCCAACAACTCAAGGTGATAAGGCAATCATAAATTCAATTAATTAAGCCAGCAGAGTGAGTTCAAATAATTCAAATATTACATGATAAAGTCCTAAATCTACCCAGACACAAATATGCTTTAGCTACGCACAGACACTCGTCACCTCGTGCATGGGTAGAACCCACAACTAGTAGCACATAATAATTATATCTCCTAGGGGATAGTTTTCCCCTCACAAGGTTAGACAGGAGACTTACCTCGCTCCGAAATACCATAACCGGCTCCAACTCCTCTATAACACCTCAACTCAAAGCCAAACATTCCGAAACTAGTCAAGCAACATGCAAATCAATCAAAATATACTCTAATTCTTACAATTTAACAATTTATAATGATTCCTTACTCCGCTCGAAAAGTCAATAAAGTCAATCCTCGGGCCCACGTGCCCGGATTTTGAAAATTATCAAAAATAATTATTATAACTTATATAGTTTATATTCCAAAAATCATCCAATTTCGCCCATGAATTAACCCTCAAATCAAGTATTTACCATCTCATAACTTTGGGGCTCAAAACCCTAATTTCTACAATCCAAACACGGATAAAAATGATAACCAATGAATATAATCATGTAAAAACATCCAAATAAAGGTCATATGTTTACCCCCTTGTTGAGACGAGAACAACGCCATGAACATCACCTCAAACAGAGCTCTATAACTCAAGATATGCTCAAAATACTAAAATGCTCGGTCTACCCATTTAAAACACTGTCTAGGCAATTTTTGTTCTTCGCCTTCGTGGGACACCTTCGTGATCGCGTAGAGTAATTTTTCGCGTTGACCTGTCAACCCAAATTTCCTTCTTCGCATTCGCGGGACCTCCCTCGCGTTCGTGAAGAACCAAGTCCGCACGAGAAACCAACAATCTTTTCTCACACCGAAATGGGCATAACTCTCTTATACGACCTCGGAATTTGATGATTCTTGTTGCTATGATTCTGTAATTACGATACGGATCTAATGGTTGAATTCTATCACAAATCAAAGGTCGTTTTCTCAAAATTGTACATTTATGTCCAAAGAAACGACGTTGAAGCATCAAATAAGAGCACGATACAACCAAAACATATCTGAAACACACATGAGGCCCCCGGGACCATATCCAATTACACAAACCACTCCCAAAATATAACACGACCCTACTCGATGCCTCAAATCATACCAAACAACATCAAAATCATGAATCAACGATCAAATTCTCCTTTTAACTTTCAAACATTCAAATTTCGACGAACGGGTCCGAATTACACTTAAACATTCTGGAATGACGCCAAACTTTACGTACAAGTCATAAATCACGATACGAATCTATTCGAAGTCTCAGAACCCCAAACGGATATCGATAACACCAAAGACCCATTCAGACCAAACATAGGAAATTCTAAAACCTTCGAATTTCCAACTTTCCACAATAAGCGTCGAAATGCTCACGGACCACCCGATACTCAACCCGAAGATGCACCTAAGTCCGAAGTCATCATACGAACCTATTGGAACTAGGGGTGTGGGTGTTCGTCGGTCGGTACGGTTCGGTATTTTTGGTATTCGATTTCGTAAAATGCTATACCAATATCGTACCTAATTAAATTCAGTATGGTTCGATTTTTCTCTTTTTGATTTCTGTTTATTCGATTTGGTAACTTTGGTTTATTCAGTTTGAATACTAACTAGTGCATAGAGTTATAGACGGTAATATTCTTAATTAAAGTACTCAAAAGTACGAAACTAAAAATATTTGTTGACAAAAGTTTTGTCTAAAACCAGTAAATACCAACCTAGAGAGAGAAAACTTAGAGAAATGTCTTGTTACTTGCTTAGAGTTAATTGATGAACTTAGAGAATAAAGGAAAGTAAAATTTTAGATTTCTTTTATTAATATTATAATTAATAAAATATGTATTGTGTAATATAATATATATTTCGGTACGGTATCAGTATTTCGGTATTTCATTTTTAAATACCAAATACCATACCTAATACCAATTTTGTTTTAAACTTAAACCAAATACCATACCGAATACCAAAATACTGAATACCGAATACCAAAATTTTCGGTTTCGGTACGGTAATTCGGTATTTATCAAATTATGCCAAGCCCTAATTGGAACCTTCAAATCCCGATTACGAGGTCGTTTACTCAAAAGTCAAATATTTGTCAACTCTTCCAATTTAAAGCTTCCAAATTGAGAATTGTTTCCATCCGAATCAACCCCAAACTTCCCGAAATTCAATTCCGACTATACGTAAAAGTCATATTACATGAAGTGAAGCTACCCAAGCCCTCAAACCGCCGAACGACGCACTAGAGCTCAAAACGACCGGTCGGATCGTTACAATCAACCTATTTTCTTTTTTTCTAAAGAAATAGGCCTTTTTTGTTTCTCAATCAAGGATTACCTTTTTGTTAATGATCAATAAATAAGAATATTAAAATATAACCCCTTTCCACTAAGTGAATGGTGTTTAACGTATAACAAAATCACCGGTTAGTCCCATCAGTTACCAGGTTGAGTACCAACTTGTTTTTTCAATGACAGGACTTGTGAGATCCAGTGCTAATGCCCTATATCCTAACAGCAACAATTTAAATGCATACAAACTTTTTTCTGTGGTTATAGGACAATGCTAAAGGCATTACTTGTAGTTCATACATGAATATGCACCAAATCAGGTAAAGCACTTTTATAATCTCACCTTTCAAACTTTGAATTCTTAATTAGGAACTGCTAAGGTATGCAGTACAACAGCAAACCACAACAAAAATAAAGCTAATCACATATATCTACAATAAACAGAAGCTTTATGATGAAAGCAACAGTAGTTAATATTAACAATATACCTGAAGAATTAGTCCGAATGGTCAGTGGCGGATCCAGGATTTTAAAGTTATGGGTGCTCGCCGATAAAGACTCCAAAAGAAGAGCAAAAACAAATTTACTTGTGGGTGCTCACTCAATATTTATTTAAATATTTGTACGATTGCCTATATAAATTTACTAAATATGGTCAAAGTTAATGAGTGTTTAAGCACCTACAAGTGCCCACGTGCATCCCCAAATTCCTCTGTTGACCATCACCTCATTATATCATATATATGTGACTGCGGTCTTTGTAATAATACCCCACATGACTAACGATGCTCACATAACTTTACTAAATTATTGCAGGTTCCTCCTCGCAGCAATGGACCAACCACCAGTCAAGCATATATACCGTGAAACCAACTCAATCGCACATGTTCTAGCACATTATGCAAGCACACCGAAGCTGGAAGGATATGATGAACGCGAAGACATTTTTTGGGGCACAGTGCCTTTATTTGCTTTCTTAAATTACCGCAAAAACTTGTTAGGAACTGCATCGCTCAGATCGGTCCCTTGTTGTAATAACTCCTTTTGAATCTCCTGCTTAATATATATCGTCGTTTTAGCAAAAATAAATAAATAATAAACCAACATTTCCAAGCAAGCATTTATAAATGGACAAGTAACAAACTGCAAAGAGAATTCTCAAGATTACCACTCTGAGTGACAATTAACAAAATTGAATCAAACAGCTATCTTCTTTTAGATGAAAAATAGTTTGATATTAAATGTTGGCTTAATGAACTTACTAATGAGTCTTCCCATCACCAGTGAAATACAAACGGACTTTTTTGAAATTCAAACAGAATTATAAAGCAAATGGAATTACAACCATAATCTGTTTAACTAAAACCTTCAACTTTCCTTCAAAACCCATGAAATTCAGCCAAAATTTTTGGGAAATCTGAAGAAAGGTAAAAATGACAAACAGAAGATTTTAGAGCCTGTCGGAAAGTACTTTTTTCGAAAAATTGAAGGGGTTTGGCTTGATGAAAAAGTGCTATTGAAAATTAGCACAAGCAGTGTCCTACTTTTTTTTTTTTTTTTCTCATTTTACAAACTCTAACTTTTTTCAAGAAACAGAAATTATTAATTACAAAAATAACTTTACAGTAAATTTATATTTTTAAAATTATTTCTCATTAATTTAATATTTTTCCTTTCCATTTTTTTTATTTCAATTTCTGCTATACCTTTCTTCTTTTTTTAATGCAATCATATTTTTATTCTCTTTCTCCTATTCCTAAGAGTGAATTTTAAATTTATATTCAATAAATTATTTTGATGTATTTAAATTATATGTAAACAAGAAGTAATACCGAATATTCAATGTTATTGCTTTGGAATAACTATATTTTAAATTGATTGGAATTTTTAATTTATACTTTTACTTATGTTTTAAATTTTAATTGCAATCTTTTATAATAAATATTTTTTATTTATTTTTAAATAATACTAATTACAAACTGGACCTTTACTGCCCTTTTTGGTAATTTGATGATTAAAAGTACTTTCTGAAAAATAATTGGCCAAACATATGAGCTTGCAAAAAGTACTACTCAAATGAATTAGCCAAACACAAACAGTTATTTCGCAAAAGTACTTTTTAAAAAGCATATTTGAACAAAAGTATTTTTCAAAATAAGCAATTTTTAACAGATTGGCCAAACGGGCTCTTAGATAACAACTTAAAGAGGAGCATACCTTGAACTTGTAACGCGCGATTGCGAAGATGAAGAGAAGTGAAAGAGTATTTTCTGGAAGCCTAAAGAAAATTGAAAGAGCATATGTTGGCGAGAAAATAATCAAAATGGTCCTTAATGTATAAGGCTTAAACTATTTTGGTCCTTAATGTATTAGAAATTGTCCTCAATATATATGAAAAGTCGTAGCCTTTATTTTTTTATAAATAAATAAGAGAGTATTGTAACGACCCGGCCGGTCGTTTTGAGCATTTACATTCCGTTCAGCTATTTGAAGTCTTGAGCAGCATCATATAATGTATTATGACTTGTGTGAATCGTTGGTTTTGATTTTGTGGTTATTCAGAATCGATTTGAAAGAATGAATTTTATTGTTGAAGCTTTAAGTTGTAAGAGTTGACCAAGTTTGAATTCTGTGAATTTGACCCCGGAGCGGAATTTTGATGATTCTGTTAGGTCCAGATTATAATTTTGGACTCGAATGTATGCCCTGATTAGCATTTGGATGTCTCTAGAATGTTTCAGCACAAATTGGCGAAAGTTGGAAATTCGAAGGTTTGGAAAGTTTATAAGTTTGACCGGGGGTTGACTTTGACGATATCAAATTCAGATTGTGGTTCCGGGAATTGAAATAGCTTCGTTATGTCATTTGGGACTTGTGTGCAAAGTTTGAGTTTATTCCGAGTTGATTTGATATGTTTCGGCACAAGTTTTTGAAGTTAAAAAGTTTAAAGTTCATTAAGTTCGATTCGAGGTGAGATTCATTTTTTTGATGTTGTTATATGTGATTTGAGGCCTCGAGTAAGTCCGTATTATGATATTGTACTTGTTGGAATGTTCGAATAGTGTCCCGAGGGGCTCGGGCATGTTTTGAATGGTATTCAGATCATTTTCCTTTATTTTGGCATTGCTGGTAGCTACTGTGTGCTGGTGTTTCAAACCTTCTTTGCGATCGCGAAGATTGGGACGCGATCGCGTAGTGTATCAGAGGAGCTGGTCTTTTTCCTTCATCGCATTCGCGCTAGTGGCATCGTGTTTGCGCACTTTTGTGAGGTCTGGGCATCGCGTTCACGCCCTTATGACTGCGTTCGCGTAGGGCAGAGATGAGAAGCTGGGACTGGGGGGTATGCCTTCGCGTTCGTGAAGTAGCTTACACGATCGTGTAAGGTAGAGTTGTTGTGAATCGCGTTCGCGAGGGCTATGCCGCGAACGTGTAGAGTATTTTGGTGGCAGATTATTTTTGTTCATTTTGAATGTGATGGATTTTCCGCGTTCGCGTAAGAGAAATGCTTGGACAGAATTATTAAGTACTATTTCAGGGGTTTCGGCCATTTTAGAATATTTGGAGCTATGGAGCTCAGATTGGAGCGATTTGTCAAGCGATTTTCACCATATGGATTGGCGTAAGTGTTCTATACTCATTTTTTATTTATATCAAGAATCTATCTTCATTTTTGGCATTTGATCGAGGGTTTCAAGAGAGAAATTTGGGGGGTTTTGCCTAAAGCTTCATATAGTGAATTTTTGAGTTTTGAACGTAGATTTGAAGTCGGATTTGAATGAATCTAGTATGGTTGGACTAGTAATTGAATAGGTTGTCGGATTTTGTGAGTTTTGTCAGGTTTCGAGATTTGGGCCCGGATTGACTTTGGGGATGATTTTGGGCTTTTGAGTAAAGATTCGACCTTTATCGATTGTGTTTGTTTCCTTTGGAATTATTTGATGTATTTGAGTTGCTTTTGGCTAGTTTCGAGCCGTTCAGAGGACGGTACGTGCGTGATGGCATTTTGGAGCGTCGTCTGGCTTGCTCGGTATTGGATTTGGCTTGTTCAAGGTAAGTAACACTTCTAAACTTGGTGTTGAGGGTATGAAACCCTGGATTACGTGTTATGCGATGGATGTTGAGGTGACGCACGTGCTAGGTGATGGGCGTGTGGACGTGCACCGTATGAATTCTGATTTGTTCGAGTCCATGGAACTGTGTAGCTATCTTTTCTGAATATTTTTATTGTACTCTATGTGTTAGGGCACCTGAGTTGTAATTGATGCTAGAAATCATGTTTAGTTATGCTGGTATTATTGTGACCCATAGTGGTCGTTCTTTGCTTAATTTCAGTTATGTACTCAGTCGCATTCATCATTACATATCATATCTTGCCTTGTGTATTGATTTGTGGATTCTTGATATGCTTTACAACATTAGTGTAACCGGTAGCATAAATGTACAGACTTTTTACCTGGTGCGGAAAGTCGTGGGAGCGTGTCTCACGGAAAGATTGTGTAAGAGTAACATGGGGTCACTTGATTGAGTGAAGATTGAAACCAAGTATGAAGATTGTGGTAATATCGTTGAATCGAGAATTTATGCCTGGAGGGTGCTTGGTTCATTTGGTGGTCGACTGTGGAAGTATTGTTCCGGTTATGATGGCTATTCTTGTATGTTATGGGAAAAAATGTTATTATGGATACTTGAAAGGTTATTAGCCTAGTACGATGCGATCAGAATCATCATGAGGTCTGTGGATGGATTTGAATATGAATATGGGCTCTATATCAGGCCGGATGTGTTCATTTCAGCATAACCACTCCCTATGGAAGAGTATTCAGACGTTGGATGTAGTTTCGTCGTCGGTTATTTCATGTAATACTATATTGTGACGTGTGAGTTATTAAACGGATTGATAAAATTCTTATGTATTGAGGTTCCACGTAGCGATGGTGTTTTGTGAGCAGGATGGCTCTCGAGATTCAAATCATATATCGCACCTTAGTTGTGTTGTAGCGTATGGCGTTGTCGGTCCTTTGAAGGATGGTATTATGCACTTAGCATGCTTGTGTCCGATCTTCGGATATTTTGTAAGTAATGAGCATTCAAGCTCGGTAGGTATTTTTTTTATATAGATTCTTTTATGTGGATCGGGTTGCACGCTGCAACAGCGTGATGTTGAGTATAGCTCCCTATATTCTATTTTGTGTGTTTTGGTGTCCCATTTTTTTGAGGAAGGTTCATGACACCTTTTCAGTTGTTTAATTAGTCACGTGGGTTGAGTAATCCTTTCCATAGTCTGTTTTCCTTATGTATCACAATCGAGTATGTAGCTTATTAGCTCATTGTGGCATCATAGAAGACTTTTTGTCATGTCTGATGTGGCATATTGCCTGAGCAGTGTATACTAAGTGAGACGAGGCTATTGGATCCGGGATTAGTACGATCAAATTATATGAAGTATAATAAAGAACAAATACCATTATTTGGTCCATAATGAGGCAATGGTTCTTGTCAGAAGGAGAAACTCAATAATTTGTTGACTTAGCAGTTGGTTATGAATTTCTATACATTTCTTCCATTGTGGAAGCAGTTCAAGAGTTGGAACAGGAATTATAGGTATCATGAGATGTGTTGTGAACATCAGATTCGTGGAATTTTGGCTATCGTTATCAGAGGATGTTATTATAGTCATGTGAATGATGTGGTGCATGGTCTAAATTCAACAAAGGTATGCTATCCTGTATTGGTGCATCGTGTAGTGATTGATACGACATTCATAGGTTGGAAACAGGCATGGTGGAGAATTCTGGATGTTAGAATTGGGCTCTAAGGCTTATTTGCCTAAATAAAGGGGAGAATTTTCAGATTGGCTTGAGTTAATGTCCTCAACTGGGTGTGGTAGAACAGGTAGGTGCACGAGGTGTTAAACAGTAATTTTGGATAACTCTGTAACACTCCTTAGCACGTTCGAGGACGAACGTATATTTTAAGTGGGAGAGAATGTAACGACCCAACTGGTCGTTTCGACTTTTAGAACCCCGTTCCCTTAATTAAAACTCCCCGAATATCTTTTTAATGATTTATGACTTGCGGGGATGGTTGGTTCGGGATTTGGATGTGTTTGGGTTGAAATCGGAACACTTGGTTCCTTAAGTTAACCTTAAAAGGCCAAGTTTGACTTCGGTAAACATTTTGAGAAAACGACCTCGGAATCGAGATTTGACGGTTCCAATAGGTTCGTAAGATGATTTCGGACTTGGGCGTATGTTCGAATCGGGTTTTTGATAACCCGGGAACGTTTTGGCGCTTAATAGTAAAAATCAACTATTTGAAGGTTTAAAGTTCTTTAAAATTGGTTTGGAGTAGGTTTTTGAGTAATTGAAGTTCGTTTGGAATTCCGAGTGTGGGAATAGTTCCGTATAGTGATTTAAGACTTGCACGAAATTTTTCGTGTCATTCCGAGTAGTTTAAGTATATTTCGGCGCATTGGAAGTAAATTAAAGAACTTGAAATTTTTTAAATTTGAATCAATTTGGTTTGGGGTATGATTCTTAGATTTGATGTTGTTTTACACGTTCCGTGAGTTCGAGCGAGTCCGTTTTATGATTTCAAACCAGTTGGTATGTTCGGGCGGGGGCCCCAGGTGTTAACCGGACGAGGCTCGGATAAATTTTTTGGAATTTTGAAGAAGATCTGAAGCCTTCTGCTTCTGGTACATTCTCGCAGATGCGAGGTTTATGCGCAGAAGCAAAAGAGAAGGGGAGGTATGCCATCGCAGGTGCGGAATCTCGTGCGAGGGAAATATCGCAAGCATTTTCGCAGATGGATTTTCGCAGATGCAAGCATTTTCGCAGATGCGAGGCTTGGCAGGCGAGGGAAATCTCGCACCTGGTGGCTTTTCCGCAGGTGTGAAAGCCGCAGGTGCGGTACCCCTTCCGCAGGTGCGAAACCACTGCTTGGCAGAATGGTTAAAAATCAGAGCTCAAACATTTTGAGCCCATTTTTCCTCCATTTTCGAGCGATTTCAGAGCTTTTGAGATGGGCGTTTAACTAACAACTTGGAGGTAAGTTAATTCTACACACCTTGAGTTAAATACATAGATTATAAGTAGATTATAACTAGTAAATCTTAGAAATCAAAGATTTAGATGAAAATCCTAGATTTTTATAAAAATGAGATTTTAACCACGAAAATAGTTATAGAATTGGGTAGAAATTATATATTTAAGTTCTTGAGATTGTGGGCAACGTTTTCATCCGAAAATTTCCAGAATCCGAGCACGTAGGCCCGGGGTGAATTTTAGGAATTTTACCATTTTGGATAAGGTAATTTATTTAATAGATAAATTTCGAATCATTTAGCATATATTAATTATTTTATATAATATTTGGATAGGTTTGGATTTTTGGCATCGAATCGAGAATTTAAAGCGACGTGGTAATCGAAAAGTGGACTTTGAGACGAGGTAAGTGTCTTGTCTAATCTTGTGAGGGGGAATTACCCCATAGGGATTAAATTGAATAATTATTGCTAATTGCGGGGGCTACGTACGCACGAGGTGACGAGAATCCGTGCGTAGCTACTATTAATTCTAAAGTCCGGGTAGTTTAGGACTCAAAGCATGAACTACTTGTGTAAAATGTATTCTTTGTTTAATTAATATTAATTGATATGTATGAATATATTGTGAATTATTAGATAAAGATATTAAAGGATGGAATTCTCATATGTTTGATTTTCTGTTTAAAATAATTAATTGTTGAAAGAAATTATTCTTCCTCCCGAATTTATCTTATAATAAATATACTCTCCTTCCGGAGGTACATAAAAAAAATCCTCCTTTCTTGTGGAGCGGGCTGAACGCCTCGGCAGGATAGATGCATCTATGGATCGCGCCGCACGTCCCTCGGCAGTGTACACGACACTCTGGATCGGGTCGTACGTCCTCGGCATAAATCGTGCTTAATAATAATAATTAGACGATACTTTAATAATTTATTTCAGCTTGCGAAGCTAATTGATAAATTGGAAAATCCTTGAAATTTAATGAACTATTATTCTTGCTTGTTAAGGAATTAAATTGTTATTCATGTAAATGAGATTTAATTGATAGATTGAAAATTTATTGAAATTGAATTGCAGCTTGTAAAGCTATTTTATAAATTGAAAGTTTTATTGAAATTGCATGATTTAAATAAATAAATTGGAAAATTGTTGCATTTGAAGGATTTTTAATATTTCTGCTAATTGAATAAAACTATTGTTAACTCTATGAACCATGCTGATTTGAATAATTACAATTTATTTCAATTATTATTATTGACCCATAGTGAGTGTCAAAGTCGGCTATCTCGTCTCTACCACTTCGAGATTAGACTTGATACTTATTGGGTACACGTTATTTTCGTACTCATACTGCACTTGCTGCACATTTTATTGTGCATGTACATATATATATATATAGCGGCCTTGTGGGCCCAGAGGTATGGTTAATAATTGCGGGGACATAGGTGAGTTGCATTCTATATTACGATATGCAGCTAACAGATTCTCCTTCAAAGTTATTATATATTTTCCTGTCTAATTTGTATTCTGGACGGATGCTATATTTTATTTTTAATTCCCTAGTAAATGCTCATGCACTTGTGACACTAGATTTTGGGAATGGTTGTGAATTGTTTAGAAATTTAGCTGCAAAAATATTTATCATTTACTCTATGAGTTTTATCTCTACAATTTTATTAAAGAAATTTCTATTTCAAAAATAATAAAATGGGTAATTAAGGTAATTGATTATGGTTGGCTTGCCTGACAGTGGTGTCTGGCGCCATCACAACCTTTTTTGGATTTTGGGTCGTGACACGTTCTGACCCCAATTTTCAAAAAAAAAAAAAATCAAAATAATTTTCCCTTTCCTTGATTCCCTCTTTAGAACTCTTTGCTTAGAAAATCCAAAAAAAAAAAAGAAATGGGTCAGTTTATTCCTGATCTCCCTGAACTACGTAATGATCTAATTCATGCGGCGATATGATACGTAGGCAATCCACAAAAGGTTCGATCAAAATAGTTTTCAACGATTCTAAGATGAGGGATGAAAATGAGGCGTGAGTGAAAAGAAAAAAATGGTGATAATGAAGGAGCGTGGCATATTACGTGTGATTCATATCTTTAAAATGCCTAACCCTAACACGTTTGATGTCTCTTATATAGTAAGCTTAATGTGGTTGGTTTTTGGTGAAACTGGCAACACATCATTACTTCACCAGATCAAAGGGAACGGTAGCAATGGATAACAATGATGAAATCGAGTTAGTCAGTGACAATCCCCAAGATCCGTCAATTGAGCAGGAGTCGGAAGAAATAAGAAAATTGAGACAACAACTGTCTGATGTATATCAAGCTCGGGTTTCCGGTCAGCCTCCACCCAAGGGTCCCTCAGAGGGAACTTCCACCATACTCCGGGCTACTCAAACACCGCTCCATGCAGAGAGCGATCACATTCTACCACCAGGGTATATGCCAAACTACAGCCTTCATGCTGCCCCTGGTACCTCTAATATGTGACCTCTAGTCGCACATGTCAGGAACACCCCTCTCGTCATGTCTGGCATGCCGGAATATACAATCCCGCCACCACCTCCTGTGACGAGGCCAAATAATGAGCCACCATCGTATGTTTATGATGGCCAATACTACTCTCCAAAATGGCTTTTAGGGTCTCGGCTCCATACAATCAGACTTCTTAGTAAAGTCACCAGTGGAAAATGAAAAGACTGCCAAGACGGTTGAGCCGGATGAGATGGCCAGGAAAATGAAAAGTCTTAAACAGAACATAAAGAACATACATGGACTAGGTGGCCATAAAAGTGTTTCATTCAGTGATTTATGCATGTTCCCTCATATCCATTTGCCACCAGGGTTCAAGACCCCAAAATTTGAGAAATAGGATAGACACGGCGACCCTATCACCCACTTGAAAAGGTACTGCAACCAGCTGAGGGGTGCAGGTAGAAAAGAAGAATTACTGATGGCTTATTTTAGGGAAAGTCTTTGTAACGACCCGGTCGGTCATTTCGAGAGTTATAGCCCTATTTCCCCCATTTCTGCTTCCTTTTGTATTCTTCAGCTATATTGTGATATACCGGGTTAGTTGGTTCGGGTCCGGAGTAGTTTCGGAGTGAATTTAGACACTTAGTCTCTTTATTTGAAGCTTAAGTTGGAAAAGTCAACCGAATGTTGACTTATGTGTAAATAATCTCGGATTTGAATTTTTATGGTTCCGTTAGCTCCATTTGGTGATTGTGGACTTAGGAGCGCGTCCGGAATGTGATTTGGAGATTCGTAGGAAGATTAGGCTTGAATTGGCGAAAGTTAAAAATTTGGCGATTTTGGCCGGGAGTGAAAATTTTGATATCGAGGCCGGAATGGAATTCCAGAAGTTGGAGTAGGTTCGTGATGTCATTTTTGACGTGTGTGTAAAATTTGAGGTCATTTTTGACGGAAGTTTAGAAGTTCCTAGGCTTGAATCCGAGGGTAATTTGGTGCTTGATGTTATTTTGGGTGATTCGAAGGTTTGACTAAGTTCGTAAGGGGTCATATGACTTGTTGGTATGTTTGGTTGAGGTCCCGAGGGCCTTGGGGTGATTTCGGGTCGTTAACGGAAGAATTGGAGTTGATGAAATGCAGCTGAAGCTGCTGGTTCTGGTGTCTTACGCACTTGCGGAGTGGGAGCCGCAGGTGCGAGACCGCAGGAGCGACTGAGGAGCCGCAGATGCAGCCATGGAGGACCTGGGCAGGAACTGTAGGTGCGAAGGTATTCCCGCACCTGCGTGAGTCGCAGATGCGGGCAGGCAGGCACAGGTGCGATGAATTTCCCGCACCTGCGATGGACGCAGATACGGTCTTGGAGCCGCAGAAGTGGATATTGGGATTTTAAGTGAGTTCCACACCTGCAATGGAAATTCTGCAGGTGCGGCGTCGCAGAATCGACAAAGGGACCGCATATGCGGTTTCACTAGGAAGAAAGTATAAATGGAGGACTTCGAGATTTTTCCTCATTTTCACAATTTGGGACACGAACTTTAGGGCTTTTGGGGTGAAGTTTGAAGGAAATTCGAGGATTATCACTGAGGTAAGTTCCTTGAGCCTAATTATCCTTAGCTATGGTGTTTTACTATTGATTTCTCACCTAATTAGTGGGGTTTTGACGTGAAAATTGGGGGTTAGGGTTTGGGATTTTAGAGAGTGAATTTTGGGGATTTGAGAGACCAAATGATGTCGAATTTTGATGAATTTAGTATGGTTATACTCGTGAGTGAATGGGCTTTAAGGTTTTGTGACTTTTGTTGGATTTAGAGACGTGGGCCCGGGGGCCGGGTTTGAGTCGAATTCGGATTTTGACTCTAATTTGATAGTTTTCTTGTGGAGTTGCCCCGTTTAGCCTATATTGATTGTATTGTATTGCTTGTGGCTAGATTCAGGACATTTGAAGGCCGATTTGAGAGGCAAGGGCATTTCAGACTAGGATTTTGCTCGGTTCAAGGTAAGTAATGCTTTCAAACTTGGTTTTGAGGGTTCGAAACCGCAAATGTTGTGTTATGTGAATGGTATTAAGGTGACGCACTTGCCAAGTGACGGGCATGCGGGCGTGCACCGTGAAAATAGTGACCTGGGTGATTCCATGGCACCGTTTAGTGACTCTATCATATTGATATCCATGCTTTCTTCATGTGATAAAGTAATTGAGCTGTAAATTATGCTATATATCATGTTTAGGCTTTATGATGGTATTGTTGGGATCTTTAGTGGTCGGTTCTTGCTGTCATCTCATTATTTTTATTAATATTCCGTACTCAGTCATGTTCATCCATTTTTATATCATATCTTAGTCTTAGTTAATTATTGATTCATCATATCATTGTACAGGATGTTTTCTTGACATTGTGAGCCCGTGGGTGAGACTGGAGAGATTAATGACTGAGTGAGGCCGAGAGCCTAATTATGAGTGATAGTTTTGGGATCGGGTTGCACGCCGCAGCGGTTATTCTGATGATTATGATAGCGCTTGGGCTGTAGGAGCCCCTCCGGAGTCTGTAACACACCCCCAATGAGCGCGGATGATATTATTGAGGGATGGATTTCCCTAGATATGGATTTCTCCGAAGTACTTGATACTTGGAGATGGATTTCTCCACAGGGTTGGATTGCCCTTTTTCCTCGATACTGGGTGACTTTCAGTCAGTGTTGTATATATTCCGGGATGGATTTCCCTAAGGCGGATAGCCATATACAGTACCGGGTGGTTGAGCACTTGAGAGTGGGAGCACATAGTGCATTTCATACAGTTTGTGCATTGGCATGTAGAGATAGCTGAATTGTATACCTTACACTATCCAGACATGTATTTCCTTTACTGTTCTGAGCTGTATATTTGACTTGAAAGCATGCCTAGGTTTCGGCACATTTATTTTATGTTATACTTGTTGAGGTTGAGTTCGTCACTACCTTTCAATCCAAAGTTTGGACTTGTTACTTACTGAGTTGGTGTACTCACGTTACTCCCTGCACCTTGTGAGTAGATCCAGGCGTTTCCATGAGTTATAGATAGGAATCTTGTAACTCATAGCTGATAGATTTTTTTTTTATTTTTTATTTTGATGTAATAACAGAACTATAGACCGGAGCCTCGACAGAACCTCACTCGACACCCAACTCATTATTCCATCACTCTTCTTGAACTACACGCGACTTGATTCCCTTATACCCAGGATATGTAGGTTGCCCAAATCAAGACTTGGTTTCACCCTTTTCTCTTATCTCTTCCCCTTTGAATAAAGGTATGGCCAAAAATTAGTCATATCGCTCATCATTTCTTTGCCTAAAAACTCTTCATGTTTCCTAGCAAAGAGGGGCATGCTGTGAGCACCTAAAATTAGTCATATTCTTCTCTGTCGTGCGACTTTTCTTTCTCAATACTGATTGAACTCTTCTACTTTTTTTCTGTCGCAGATGGCGAGAACACGTACCGCTTCCTCAGCCGAGCAACAGTTAGAGCCTCCAGTGACAGCTCCTACGCGGGGCAGAGGTCGAGGCCGAGGCCATGCCAGAGGCCGAGGTAGGGGCAGCGGCAGGGGCAGGGCTCAGCCTAGGGCCCGAGCAGCAGCCCCAGCAGTGGAGCCTCAGATAGAGCTTGACAAGGAGGTTCCAGCCCAGACGGTTCCTGCCGGACCAGCTCAGGTTCCAGAGGGGTTCATTGCTACCCCAGTACTTCAAGACGCTTTGGTCCGTTTGGTGGGCCTTATAGAGAGTGTGGCCCAGACTGGCATATTTCCCATGGCACCAGCAGTATCTCAAACTTGAGGAGGAACCCAGACTCCCACCACTCCCGCTCCGGAGCAGATAGCTCCCCAGTATCAGCCTCCAGCAGCTCAGCCAATCAGATTAGTTTAGCCGGTTATTGCGGCACAGGTCGGATATGGGCCGGCTATGTCTTTTGAGGCCTTATAGAGATTAGGCATGTTTATCAAGCTCATTCATGTTCACTTCAGTGGTGCTCCTTCATAGGATCCCCAGGAGTATCTTGACAGCTGTCATGAGGTTTTACGGAACATGGGTATAGTGGAGACCAATAGGGTCAATTATGCTGCATTTCAGATGACGGGTTCCGCCAAGAAATGGTAGAGAGATTTCTTATTGACCAGACCAGCTGGGTCGCCTTCTCTTACTTGGGACAAGTTCTCTCAGCTCTTCATAGAGAAGTTTTTGCCTATCACATTGAGAGAGGAGCGTCACCGTCAGTTTGAGCGTCTCCAGCAGGGCAGTATGACTGTTAATCAGTATGAGACCCGTTTTGTAGATTTGGCCGGTCATGCTATTCGTCTGCTTCCCATCGAGAGAGATAGGGTGAGGAGGATTATTGATGGACTGGCTCAGCCTATCAGATTGCAGATAGCTAAGGAGACGGGGAGTGAGATTTCTTTTCAGGCGGCTGCTAATGTTGCCAGACGAGTCGAACTGATTCTTACTCAGGGAGACCTCGTCATTCCGATGAGTTCAGCGTGCCTCACCTAGAGGCAGGAGTACTTTTGGTAGAGTCCATCCTCCCAGGCCGTTTCATTCAGCGCCTCAGGTGGTCATGGCCCTCAGATGTATTATTCCGACCGGCTAGCCTACAGTGCACCACCAGCTCCTATTAGTGCACCTCCACTCCAGAGTCATCAGGGTGGTTATTTAGGTCGACAGGGTCAGTTTCAGGGTCAGCAGTCACATAAACCGAAGTTATGTTATACTTGTGGTGATTCGAGGCACATTGCTAGATTTTGCCCTTGGGCAACGGGCAGCTCACAACATTAGAGTTCTCGTGCCATGGTTCCGGCACCAGTTGTTGCACCACCTGCTCAGCCAGCCAGAGGCAGGGGTCAGGCAGCCAAAGGTAGAGGCCAGACTGTTAGAGGTGGAGGTCAGGCCATTAGAGGTGGAGACCAGCCAGCTAGAGGTCGTCCCAGGGACGTAGTTCAGGGTGGTGGGCCCCAGCCCCGGTGTTATGCTTTCCCAGCCAGGCCTGAGGCTGAGTCATCTGACACTGTTATCATAGGTACTGTTTCAGTTTGTAGTAGAGATGCTTCAGTTCTATTTGATCCGGGATCTAATTACTCCTATGTGTCATCCTATTTTGTTTCCTATTTGGTTGTGCCCCGTGATTCTTTGGGTGTTTCTGTGTATGTGTCCACACTAGTGGGAGATGCTATTGTAGTAGAGCTTGTTTATCGTTCGTGTGTGGTCACCATTGGGAGTCTTGAGACTCGTGTAGATCTCTTACTTCTCGACATGGTTGATTTTGATGTCATACTGGGTATGGTTTGGCTGTCACCTTATCATTCTATATTAGATTGTCACGCCAAGAAAGTGAACTTAGTCTTGCAGGGGTTACCTCGATTAAAGTAGAGAGGAAATCTTGGCCATTCTACCAGCAGGGTTAACTCTTATGTGAAGGCTCGACATATGGTCGAGAAGGGGTGTCTAGCTTGTTTGGCGTATGTCCGCGATTCTAGTGCAGAGGTTCCTTCCATAGATTCGGTGCCGGTTGTTCGTGAGTTTCCAGAGGTGTTTCCTGCAGACCTGCCGGGGATGCCACCCGACAAGGATATTGATTTCTGCATTGATTTGGCTCCGGGCACTCAACCTATTTCCATTCCGCCATATCGCATGGCCCCGCCAGAGTTGAAAGAATTGAAAGAGCAGTTGCAAGATTTGCTTGATAAGGGCTTCAATAGACCTAGTGTCTCGCCCTAGGGTGCACCTGTGTTGTTTGTGAAGAAGAAAGATGGATTGATGAGGACGTGTATAGATTATCGGCAGTTGAACAGAGTCACCATCAAGAACAAATATCCATTGCCGAGGATTGATGATTTATTTGATCAGCTTCAGGGTGCCAAGGTGTTTTCAAAGATTGATTTGAGATCTGGCTGCCATCAGTTGAGGATTAGGGCATCCAATGTTCCTAAGATAGCTTTTCAGACTCGGTATGGACATTATGAGTTTCTAGTGATGTCATTTGGGCTAACAAATGCCCCAGCAACATTCATGGATTTGATGAACCGGGTGTTCAAACCCTACATGGATTCCTTTGTGGTGGTGTTTATTGATGATATCTTGATCTACTCCCACAGTCGAGAAGAGCATGAGCAACACCTTCAGATCGTTCTTCAGACTCGAAAGGCAGCCAGTTATATGCTAAGTTCTCAAAATGAGAGTTTTGGTTTAGTTCAGTTGCTTTCTTGGGTCACGTTGTATTAGCAAAGGGTATTCAGGAGGATCCTAAGAAGATTGAGGCAGTCCAGAACTGGCCAAGACCCACATTAGCTATAGAGATCCGTAATTTCTTGGGTTTGGCGGGCCATTACAGTCAATTCGTAGAGTTGTTTTCATCCATAGCAGTCCCATTGACCAAATTAACGCAGAAGGGTGCCCTGTTCAGGTGGTAAGACGAGTGTGAAGCGAGCTTTCAGAAGCTCAAGACTGCTTCGACTATGGCACCGGTATTGGTGTTACCCACAGGTTCAGGATCTTATAAAGTATATTGTGACGCATCTCATATTGGTCTGGGTGTGGTATTGATGTAGGGTGGCAAGGTTATTGCATATGCTTCGCGGAAGCTGAAGGTTCACGAGAAGAATTACCCTGTTCATGATCTAGAGTTGTCAGCCATTGTTCACGCGCTGAAGATTTGGAGGCACTATCTTTACGGGGTGCCATGTGAGGTATTCACTGATCATCGGAGCTTGCAGTATTTGTTCAAACAGAAGGAACTCAATTTGAGACAGAGGATGTGTCTGGAGCTATTGAAAGACTATGATATCACTATATTGTATCATCCCAGGAAAGCCAATGTGGTGGCCGATGCTTTGAGTAGAAAGTCAGTCAGTATGGGTAGCCTTGCATATATTCTAATTGGTAAGAGATCGCTTGCATTGGATGTTCAGGCCTTGGCCAACCAGTTCGTAAGGTTAGATGTTTCTGAGCCCAGCCATGTTCTAGCTTGTACAGTTACTCGATATTCTTTGTTTGAGCACATCAGATATCGGCAGGATGATGATCCTTATTTACTTGTCCTTAGAGACACAGTGCGGCACGGTGGTGCCAAGCAGGTTACTGTTGGAGATGATGGAGTTTTGAGGATGCATGGTCGTATTTGTGTGCCTAATGTGGATGGACTTCGTGAGTTGATACTTGAGGAGTCCCACAGTTCCCAATATTCTATTCATCCGGGCACCGCCAAGATGTATCAGGACTTGAGGCAGCATTATTGGTGAAGGCGAATGAAGAATGACATAGTTGCCTATGTAGCTCGGTGCCTAAATTGCCAGCAGGTAAAGTGTGACCATCAGAGACCTGGTGGTTTACTTTAGAGGTTAGATATTCCTGAGTAGAAGTGGGAGCCTATTACTCTAGAGTTTATTGTTGGACTCCCACTTACTAAGAGGAAGTTCGATGCAGTTTGGGTCATTGTAGACAGGCTGACTAATTCAGCGCATTTCAATTCTGTGGTAGTTACCTATTCCTCGGAGCGGTTGGCAGAGATTTACATTTGTGAGATCGTCCGTCTTCACGGTGTGCCCATGTCTATCATTTCTGATCGAGGTACGCAGTTTACCTCGCACTTTTGGAGGGCAGTTAAGCGTGAGTTGGGTATGCGGGTTGAGCCGAGCACATCATTTCATCCTCAGACGGACGGGCAATCTAAGCGTACTATTCAGATCTTGGAGGATATGCTACGCGCTTGTGTTATAGACTTCGGATGGTCATGGGATCAGTTCTTGCCCCTTGCAGAGTTCGCCTACAATAATAGCTACTAGTCGAGCATTCAGATGGCACCCTATGAGGCATTATATGGTAGACGGTGCAGGTCGCCAGTTAGGTGGTTTGAGCCGAGGGAGGCTCGGTTGTTGGGTACATATTTAGTGCAGGAGGCCTTGGACAAGGTCAAGATTATTCAGGATTGACTTCGCACAGCTTAGTCCAGGCAGAAGAGTTATGCCAATCGTAGAGTTCGTTATGTTGCACTCATGGTCGGAGAGAGAGTGTTACTTCGGGTATCACCCATGAAAGGTATAATGAGGTTCGGAAAGAAGGGCAAGTTGAGCCCTAGGTATATCAGACCTTTTAAGATTTTGGAGAGAGCGGGAGAGGTGGCTTACATGCTTGCTTTGCCACCCAGTTTAGCAGTTGTTCATTCGGTATTCCATGTGTCCATGCTTCGAAAGTATCATGGCGATCCGTCCCATGTGTTATATTTCAGCTCTATCCAATTGGACAAGGATTTGACTTACGATGAGGAGCCGATGGCAATTCTAGCCCGGCAAGTTCGCCAGTTGCGATCAAAGAGTTACCTTTCAGTTCGGGTGTAGTGGAGCAGTCAGCCTATTGAGGTAGGTACTTGGGAGTCCGAGTCCGATATGCGGAGTAGATATCCCCACCTTTTCACCAGCCTAGGTACTTTTCTATGTCCGTTCGAGGACGAATGGTTGTTTTAGAGGTGGAGAATGTGATGACCCAAAAGGACATCTTATGTTTTAGAACTCGAATCTTCGCTCTTAAGCCTTAAAAATCTCATTTTTACCCTCCTCGATTTCTGTGCGCAGTCCGGGTAGGTTTCCGGAAAGCTTTTATGTTGAAAACTAATGAAAATAAAATTTTTTGCCTTAAAAATTAATTTTAGTTGACTTCAGTCAACATTTATAGTAAACGGGCCTTGATCCATGCTTTGATGGTCCTGGTAGGTCCGTATCGAATTATGGGTTCTAGGCGTATGCCCGGAATTAAATTCTGAGGTACCTAGCTTGAGTTATGAATTTTTGATGAAAATTAAAAGTTTGGAAATTATTTATTTTTAAGAATTGATTGATATTTGGCATTGTTAGTATCAGGTCCGTATTTTGGTTCCGGAGCCCGGTACAGGTTCATTATGATATTTAAGACCTGTCTGTGAAATTTGGTGAGAAACGGAGTTGATTTAACATGATTCGGACGTCCAGTTGAGGAAAATAGAATTATTAACTACTAAACCATTTTACTACTGATGTCTTATATTAAATTTGTCACGTTACTTCATATTTGTGGGTGTTCTGAAAATAATTCAAATATATATAATATACTCTGTATTTCATACGTAAAGGGGCCAAATAAATAAATAAATATATATATATATATATATATATATATATATATATATATATATATATATATATATATAGATAGAGAGAGATTGTTTAACTAACTCAAGGTTAAATATACGTAGTCACATATTACAAAGACTAAATTAGTATTTACGCTTGACCCACCTCCCCCCCCCCCCCCCAAGGTTTTGTTATAATAAAGCATTCTCATTGGAGCAAAAATATTGGATTTCTTAGACGACACCGTGCAAACAAAAACTTCTAAAATATATACATATTGTATATTATTTATATACGAATAAAAATATTAATATTATATATGTATGTACTTGATTGAGTAGTATGATGACCTGAAAGGTCATCTTTAAATTTAATATTTATTTATGTGTTTTGAGACCTCGAATAACAACATTTAGCATTCCCTAACTTGTATGCACTATCCATATATTTTTTCGGAAAATGTTTATGTGAAAAATTGATAAAAATGAGAAATAATGCTTTAAAACTCAATTGAGTTGATTTCGGTCAATTTTTTACCTAACGGATCCGGATCGGTGTTTTGACAATTCCGGTGGGTCCGTATCGTAATTTAGGACTTGGGTATATGTCCGAAATTTAATTTGGAGATCCTAGCTTGAGTTATCGCCAATTATTGAAAATTAGAAGTTTTGGATGAAGATTTTATTTAACTTTGCCGAATATCTTAAGCAATATACAGAATGTTTGTTGACTCTTAGCGTGTACTTCAATATTTTCTACTTTGGGTCATTTTGATATTTGGTTAATCATAATTAACCTTCAATGAATAGATACATGCACTTTTAATCCTTCTGTGTGTGAATCTTCATTGATTTAATAAATTATTAACTACTAAACCATTTTACGACTCATGTCTTATGTTAAATTTGTCATGTTACTTCATATTTGTGGGTGTTCTGAAAATAATTTAAATATATATAATATACTCCGTATTTCATACGTAAGGGGCCAAATAATATATATATATATATATATATATATATATATATATATATATATATATATATATATAGAGAGTGTGTGTGTCACGACCCAAAAATCCATTATAGACCGTGATGGTGCCTAAAACCGCTGTCAGGCAAGCCAACAATAATTTATTAACTTAATTACTCATTTTAGTATTTGAAAACATGATTTTCTTCAATTTAATAATAAAAGATGGACTTAAAGAGTAAATAAAAATATTTCACAATTTCAATACCAAACAACCCATAATCACCCCAAAACCTGCGTCACAAGTGTATGAGTATCAACTAGGTAGTAAAATAAAATACAGGATCTGTCCGGAATACAAATTGGACAGGAAAATATAAATACTCTGAAGGAGACTCTGTTGGCTGCGGATCGTCGTATATAGTGCAACTCACCTAAGTCCCCGCAATAACCGCATCTCTGCGCCCACAAGGCCACTAAACATATATGTACCTGCACAAAATGTGCAGCAAGTGTAGTATGAGTACGTAAATCAACGTGTACCCAGTAAGTATTTCGCCTAACCTCGAACAAGTAGTGACGAGGGGTCGACTCCGACACTTACTATGGGCTATAAATAAAATACCAATGATATAATAAGCATGGATTACGTAGAACGACCGTAAGTTCAATATCATGAAATAAGTAAGCAATTCTTTTGTTAATAAGAAATTTCCAAATTTATTTTTCATCGTTCATCATTTTGTAACTCAGGCCAATGCAACAATATCAATTATTATAAATTCCCAAGCAACCAATTAAATCATGCGCAAACCATGCCGAGGTCGTACGACCCGATCCAACACAAATATTTAAACTATGCACTACCGAGGATCGAACGACACGAACCATGGATGTATTTATCTGCTACTGAGGCATTCGGCCCGCTCCACAAAAGAGAAAATACATTTAAAACAACCAATTCAAGATTTATTAAGGGGCAAATTGTGAGCACATAATTTTTTACCATGCTTGACTTTTTTCCCACTCATCTCATCAATACCTCACTTCTCACTCCATCTTTCCCGCTCCCATCTTTCCACGTGTGTCCCCACTCTACTTTCCCTTGCTCCCCACTCTTTGTCCCTCCCCTCCCCCCCCCACACAATTTGTCCCCACTCCACTTTCTCTTGTCCCCCATGCTTGTCCCCACTCACAACCCCTCATACGTTCCTCCTTCAAGAACCGCCCCCCTCTCTCCCGGTCCCTCTCATCTACAATCATACCCACATATTTTGACCTCACAGACATACACTGAAGAAAACACGCAAAGGAGAGGAGTTGGTCTTCGAAAACCAAAAAAAGAGGGGGCAACCATAACGGGATCTCTTCCAAAAAAAACAACCACTAAAATTCTACCTAAGGCTAGATCCGAAACCAGCCCCAAAACCATGTAAAACTCTATTAAAAAAACCTTAAAAACCACCAGAAAATAGCTGCGAAAATCAGCTCCAAACCAGCTCATCCCCATCAAAGAATCAGTTGCAACAACTAGGAAAAACTGCAGGAACAATGGCTGCGAGAAACCAACCAAAAATGACTGTTCCAACACCTAAAACTAGTCTAAAAGCCATCCAATGACAATGTATTCTTGTTCGAGTTTGAGGATCTGTTGAGGTTGACAGTATTGTTCCGGTTCTGAGCTGTTATACAAGTTTCTTCTTTATCAATATATTGAAAAGCATTTGGCAACAGTGAAGGTCCGTTCCTTTTTATCTTGTCACTTGGTTAAGTTGATATCAATATGCTGCATATTTCAATGATCGAATGTAGTGAGCCGCAATAGAAGTTCATGAATCCGTTATTTTATTTATTTTTTTTCGTCTTAGTTTATATTTTCTTAGTTATGTTATTGATTTTGCACATAATCTGCTTTGTTTAAAATGCTCAACGGTGAATTTTGTTTGATTTGATAAATATTAGCTTAATATTTGATTTACTAAATATTAGTTATGTTTAAAACGCTCAATGCTCAATCGTGATTGTGTACACGTTCGAGTGACATAATTATAATTTTCAAAATTAAAACTGAAGTATGTGTTCGCACTACTTTAGCCAAAACAATCTTAATATAATAAACTGTTATCAATTGTATACACGTACGAAAGACGTAATTTTGGCACAATAAACAAAACGGATTCACACACGTGATTCGTTTCAAAAATAATTCTATATTTTAACAATTAAAAGCGAATAGATAAAATATGAAAACCAATAAATCAGAGTTTATCCAAAATTAATTCAAGCCATTTTCAGTCAATAAAGCGACCGTGCTAGAACCACGGGATTCGGGGAATGCCTTACACCTTCTCCCCAGTCAACAGAATTCCTTACCCGGATTTTATTTTCGCAGACCAATAATAAAAGAGTCAAATCTTCCTTTGAATAGGGATTCAAATAAAATATTACTTGGAACACCAAAAAATCAAATTCCAAGTGACGACTCTGAATAATAAAATAATCCCTACATCAAAGATGTCACTTTAATTGGAAAAACTCTTTAACCCATAACAATTCATAAAACACACATATTCTTTTGGGGGGTAAAACCAGGGTGTGACAGCTCTGGCGACTCTGCTGGGGACATCAAGAATTTGAGCTTGTACATTGACTTTATTTGGCTTTATTAATTTTTGTATATATTGTGATTTATTTAGGGCTAATGTGCTACTTGTCCAGTTTTTACTGCTTTAATATTGTTGAATTGAATATATAAATTATCTTCTCACGCACCCCTCTAAGTCTTCTGAATATAACCCTGGGAATCGCGGAGACGCGCCCCATTCTTCTTTGAGATAAAGCCGGCGGGCCTGGGCTCTCGGTGAAGGATTATTAGTCACCCATGTTTAAGAACGGGGATGTTCCAGTAGTTAAGCCGGAGAAGTATTGCTCCCGGTACACTACTCCTTCCCAACTCGAGTTGTCTGCTCGTTTTATGGTCAGTCTAGATACACCTCATCCCCTTGGATTTTTAAAACCTAGAAGAACAAGCCACATGCTTGGTTATTCCTAGTAGGATCGCTTTGTTGCATTATGTGCATTTGACTTAACGAAACTCGGCATAGGGGCCGGGTCCATATAAGACGAGTATACTTTTTGCGACCATCATGTTCACTTATGTGCTACTTGCTTCGTTATTTGGAAGGCTTGCTTGCATTGTTGACTGACTTTAGAAAATTAGTTGAGCGGAATTGAAAAAAAAAAAAATCTTTCCCCCAGTTTTGTACAATTTTTTTTTTTTACTATATCGTTAAAATGCCTAACCCTAACATGTTTGTTGTCTCTTATATAGTAAGATTAAGGTGGTTGGTTTGTGGTGAAACTGGCAACACATCATTACTTTACCAGATCAAAGGGAACAGTAGTAATGGATAACAGTGATGAAATCGAGTTAATCAGTGACAATCCCCAAGGTCCGTAAGATGAGCAAGAGTCGGAGGAAATAAGAATATTGAGACAACAACTGTCTGATGTATATCAAGCTTGGATTTCCGGTCAGCCTCCACCCCAGGGTCCCTTAGAGGGAATTTCCATTGTACCCCGGGCTACTCAACCACCGCTTTATTCAGTGAGCGATCACATTGTACCACCAGGGTATATTCCAAACTACAACCTTCATGCTACCCCTGGTACCTCTAATATGCGACCTCCAGTCGCACCGGTCAGGAAGACCTGTCTCGTCGTGTCTGGCGCGCCGGTATATACAATCTCGCCACCACCTCCTATGACAAGGCCAAACAACAAGCCACAATCACATGCTTATGATGGCCAATACTACTCTCCAAATATGGATTTTAGGGTCTCGGCTCCATACAATCAGACTCCTCAGTACGAGTCACCAGTGGAAAATGAAAAGCCTGCCAAGACGGTTTAGCCGGATGAGATGGATAGGAAAATTAAAAGTCTTGAACAGAACATAAAGAACATACATGGACTAGGTGGCCACAAAAGTGTTTCATTCAATGATCTATGCATGTTCCCTCATATCCATTTGACACCAGGGTTCAAGACCCAAAAATTTGAGAAATATGATGGACACGGCAACCCCATCGCCCACTTGAAAAGGTACTGCAACAAGCTGAGGGGTGCAGGTGGAAAAGAAGAATTACTGACGGCTTATTTTGGGAAAAGTCTTTGTAACGATCCGACCGTTCGTTTCGAGAGTTAAAGCCTCATTTCCCCCATTTCTACTTCTTTTTGTATTCTTCAACTATATTGTGATATACCGGGTTAGTTGGTTAAGTTACTGCAACAAGCTGAGGGGTGTAGGTGGTTTCGAAGTGAATTTAGATACTTAGTCTCTTTATTAGAATCTTAAGTTAGAAAAATCAACCGGGTGTTGACTTATGTGTAAATGATCTCGGATTTGATTTTTGATGGTTCCGTTAGATCTGTTAGGTGATTGTGGACTTAGGAGCGCGTCCAGAATGTGATTTTAAGGCCCGTATGAGCATTAGGCTTGAATTGGCGAATGTTGGAAATTTGGCGATTTTGGCCGGCAGTGAAAATTTTGATATCGTGCTCGGAATGAATTTTCGGAAGTTAGAGTAGGTTTGTGGTGTCATTTTTGACGTGTATGTAAAATATGAGGTCATTCGAACGTGGTTTGATAGGTTTCGGCGTCGGTTGCATAATTTGGAAGTTTAGAAGTTCCTAGGTTTGAATCCGAGGGTAATTTGGTGTTTGCTCTAATTTTGGGTGATTCGAAGGTTCGACTAAGTTCGTAGGGGTTAATATGACTTGTTGGTATGTTTGGTTGAGATCCCGAGGGCCTCAGGATGATTCTGGGTGGTTAACGGAAGAATTGGAGTTGATGAAATGCAGCTGAAGCTGCTGGTTCTGGTGACTTCCGCACCTGCGAAGTGGGAGCCGCAAGAGCTACTGAGGAGCCGCAGATGCGGCCATGGAGGACCTGGTCAATAACCGCAGGTGAGAAGGTATTCCCGCACATGCATGAGTCGCAGATGCGGGCAGGCAGGTGCATGTACGTTGGGCGGCCGCATGTGTGATGAATTCCGTAGGTGGGATGTCGCAGAAGCGACAAAGAGACCGCAGATGCTGTTTCACTAGGCAGAAAGTATAAATGGAGGACTTCGAGATTTTTCCTTATTTTCACAATTTGGGACACGGACTTTGGAGCTTTTGGGGTGATATTTGAAGGAAATTCGAGGTTTATCACTGAGGTAAGTTCCTTGAGCCTAAGTATCCTTAGATATGGTATTTTCCTGTTGATTTCTCACCTAATTACTGGGGTTATGACGTGAAAATTGGGGGTTAGAGCTTGGGATTTTGGAGAGTGGATTTTGGGGATTTGAGAGACCAAATGATGTCGGATTTTGATGAATTTAGTATGGTCACACTCATGAGTGAATGGGCTTTTGGGTTTTGTGACTTTTGTTGGATTTTGAGGCGTGAGCCCGGGGGCCAGGTTTGAGTTGAATTAGGATTTTGACTCTAATTTGATAGTTTTCTTGTGGAGTGTCCCCCTTTAGCCTATTTTGATTGTATTGTATTGCTTTTTGCTAGATTCGGGATGTTTGGAAGCTGATTTGAGAGGCAAGGGCATTTTGTACTAGGATTTTGCTCGGTTCGAGGTAAGTAACGCTTTCAAACTTGGTTCTAAGGGTTCGAAACCCCAAAATATGTGTTATGTGAATGGTATTGAGGTGACGCACGTGCCAAGTGATGGGCATGCAGGCGTGCACTGTGAGAATAGCGACCTGGGTGATTCTATGGCACCGTTTAGTGACTCTATCCTGTTGATATCCATGATTTCTTCATGTGATAAAGTAATTAAGTTGTAAATTATGCTATATATCATGTTTAGGCTTTATGCTGGTATTGTTGGGACCCTTAGTGGTCTATTCTTGCTGTCTTCTCGTTATTTTTATTAATATTCCGTACTCAGCCATGTTCACGCTCTTTTATATCATATCGCAGTCTCAGTTAATTATTGATTCATCATATCATTGTCTGGAATGCTTTCGTGACATTGTGAGCCCGTGGGTGAGAATGGAGAGATTGATGACTGAGTAAGGCCGAGAGCCTGGTTATGAGTGACGGTTATGGGATCGGGATGCGTGCTGCAGCGGTTATTCTGATGATTATGATAGCGCTTGGGCTGTAGAAGCCCCTCCGGAGTCTGTAACACACCCCCAGTGAGCGCGGATGATATTATTGAGGGATGGATTTCCCTGGACATGGATTTGTCCGAAGTACTTGATACCTGGAGATGGATTTCTCCACAGGGTTGGATTGTCCTTTTTCCTCGGTACTGGGTGACTTTCAGTTAGTGTTGTATATATATTCTGGGATGGATTTCCCTGGGCCGGATGGCCATATACAGTACCGAGTGGTTGAGCACTTGAGAGTGTGAGCACATGGTGCATTTCATACAGTCTGTGCATTGGCATGTAGAGATAGCTAAGTTGTATACCTTACTCTGTCCATACCTATATTTCTTTTACTGTTCTGACCTATATATTTGACTTGAAAGCATGCCTAGGTTTCGGCACATTTATTTTCTGTTATACCTGTTGAGGTTCAGTTCGTCACTACCTTTCAGTCCAAAGTTTGGACTTGCTACTTACTGAGTTGGTGTACTCACATTACTATCTGTACCTTGTGTGCAGATCCAGGCATTTCTGGTCACAGCAGCGGCTGCTAAGTTTTCTGCATTTGGAGTCAGGGATTATTGAGGTAGTTGCACGACGTTCGCGGAACTTGATTCTTCTCTTCCTTCGTTCATTTGTACTTTTGAGTTTATTTCTATAGACATTTTTTTGGTGGACTGTGTTCCGGTTAGTAGATGCTCATGTACTCAGTGACGCCCGATTATTGAGATAATTGTATTGTATATCGGGTAGATTCTATGTTCAAATGGGCTTTTATTAATGTTAAATCCTTTCGCTGTTAATTTCATAAGATGATTTTACTATAATGGAGAAAAATGTTGGATTTAGGCTTGCCTAGTTTCACGATAGGCGCCATCACGACATGTTAGGTTCTTGGTTCATGACAAGTTGGTATCAGAGCCTAGGTTACATAGGTCTCACGAGTCATGAGCGGGTTTAGTAGAGTCTTGCAGATCGGTATGCAGACGTCTATACTTATCTTTGAGATGCTGCAGAACCTTTAGGAAAATTCCAAATTCTTGAATTCTTGTCGTGCGAATCTGTTGATTCTAGTAACTAAACATCTGTTGTTTCATTCTCTCACAGATGCGGACGACTCATACTACCGGGCAGGATGGACAACCACCAGTACCACCAGTCAGGGCTGCAAGAGGCCGAGGGCGCGGTAGAGGCCGCGGTAGGGGTAGAGGTGCATCCCGCACAACAACTGAGGCAGTACCTGCAAATCCACCAATTGCCTTAGATCAGGACTAGGTCCCAGTTATGGATGCCCCAGCGGGGCCAGCTCAGGCACCACCTATGCCTATTGTGATTCCTTCAGGAGGCCTTAGCTCAAATTTTGACCGCGTGTACCAGTCTTGCTCAGGCGGTCTCTGTTCCGGCCGCAGCAGCCACTTCTCAGGCCGGGAGAGGTGCTCAGACTCCCGCTTCCCGCACACCAGAGCAGGTGGTACAGGGATTCCAGACACCGGGGGCACCACCAGCCCAGTCGATTACAGCTGCTCAGGACTATGTGGTTACTGCTATGCCTGAGGATGAGCAGCGTAGTTTGGAGAGGTTTGGGAGACTCCAGCCTCCATCTTTCAATGGGGCAGAGGGTGAGGATGCACAAAGTTTCTTGGATAGGTATCAGAGCATACTCCGTACACTAGTTATTCTGGAGACCAGTGGCGTCTCATTCACTACTTTCAGTTCTCTAGTACCGCATTCAGTTGGTGAGAGGCTTACGAGAGGCGTAGACTGGTTGGCGTAGCACCCCTTACTTGGCAGTAGTTCTCCATTATCTTTCTAGAGAAGTTCATGCCTCAGTCCCGAAGAGAGGAGTTGCGCAGGCAGTTTGAGCAGCTTCGTCAGGGTGATATGTCTGTGATGCAGTATGAGATGTGATTCTCGGAGTTGGCCCGTCATGCTATCTGGTTGGTTCCCACAGATAAGGAGAGGATCAGGAGGTTTATAGATGGCCTCACTTATCAGTTGCGATTGCTTATGACCAGAGAGAGAGTGTTTGGTGATACTTTTGATGAGGTTGTTGACATTGCTTGACAGATTGAGATGGTTCGTAGTTAGGAGCGGGTCGAGAGGGAGGCCAAAAGACCTCGTGGACAGGGGGGATTTAGTGGTGCTACTTTTGGGGCCCAGTTACAGCAAGGTATAGGTCGTCCTTTCAGGCATTCTCAGAAAGCTCGCCCAGTGCACCGGGGTGCATCATCCGGACATGGGCCCCATGGTTTTCAGCAGGGCCATACATCATTCGGTGCGCTACCAGCTCAGAGTTTGTCGCATGCACCATCAGCTCAGGGTTCATCTGTGTCTAGACCTTCTAACAGTTATTTTAGTGCTCGGGGTACCCTTCAGTCCCCAGTAGCCGATAGAGGTTGCTTTGAGTGTGGGGATTTGGGTCATATGAAGAGGTTTTGTCCCCGCCTGACGGGAGGTTCATCTCAGCAGAGGAGTGAGCCTTCGACTTCAGCACCAGTTCCTCCACCACCCGCTCAGCCAGCTAGGGGTGGAACTCAGTCAGCTATGGGCCATCTGAGATGGGGAGGCTGATCAGGGGGCAGCCAGGCCCGTTTCTATGCCCTCCCAGCCAGACCAGATGTCATTGCTTCAGATGCTGTGATTACAGGCATTGTTTCGATTTGCCACTGAGATGCCTCGGTATTATTTGACCCTGGGTCCACTTATTCATATGTTTCCTGGTATTTTTCTTATTTTCTGGATATGCCCCGTGAGCCTTTAATCTTATTTGTTCATGTATCTACTCCTATATGCGACACTATTATTGTGGACCGCGTATATCGGTTATATGTGGTGACTATTAGGGGTCTGGATACCCGAGTGGACCTTTTGCTGCTCAGTATGGTTGATTTTGATGTGATATTGGGTATGGATTGGTTGTCTCCATGTCATGTTATTCTAGATTGTCGCGCTAATACCGTGATGTTAGCGATGCCGGGGTTGCCAAGAGTTTAGTGGAGTGGTTCTATAGACTATGTACCTAGTAGGGTGATTTCATTTTTGAAGGCTTAACGTATGGTTGAGAAGGGCTGTCTATCCTATTTGGCTTTTGTGAAGGATGTTAGTGCAGAGTCCCCTAACATTGATTCTGTTCCGGTGGTACGTGATTTTTTGGATGTGTTTCGTGCAGACCTGTCGGGCATGCTGCCTAACATAGATATTGACTTTGGTATTGATTTGGTGTCGGGCACTCAGCCCATTTCTATCCCACCATATCATATGGCACCTGTGGAGTTGAAGGAGTTGTAAGGACAACTTCAGGAACTCCTTGATAAGAGGTTTATTCGACCTAGTGTGTTACCTTAGGGTGCACCGGTCCTATTTGTGAAAAAGAAGGATGGTTCCATGAGGATGTGCATTGATTACAAACAGTTAAACAATGTCACAGTCAAGTACACGTATCCTTTGCTTCGCATTGATGATCCATTTGACCAGTTTCAGGGAGCGAGGGTGTTCTCCAAGATTGATTTGAGGTCTGGGTATCACCAGCTGAAGATTCGGGATTCGAATATTCTTAAGACATCTTTCATGACCCGATATGGCCATTATGAGTTCTTAGTGATGTCTTTTAGGTTAACCAATGCCCCAGCAGCGTTCATGCATTTGATGAACAGTATATTCCAGGTAGCCAGGAGGAGCATGCTCAGCATCTGAGGATTATATTACAGAGATTGAGGGAGGAGAAGCTTTATGCAAAGTTCTCCAAGTGTGAGTTTTGGCTTGGTTCAGTAGCATTCTTGGGGCACTTGGTGTCTAGTGAGGGTATTTAGGTGGATCCAAAGAAGATAGAAGCGGTGCAGAGTTGGCCTAGACCGTCCTCAGCCACGGAGATTAGGAGTTTCCTTGGTTTGGCGGGCTATTACCATCGCTTTGTGGAGGTATTTTCATCTATTGAATCGCCCTTGACCAAATTGACCCAAAAGGGTGCTCCATTCAGGTTGTCGGATGAGTGTGAGGAGAGCTTCCAGAAGCTCAAGACAGCTTTGACCACAGCTCCAATTCTAGTTCTGCCGTCAGCTTCAGGTTCTTACACCGTGTATTATGATGCTTCGAGGATAGGTATTGGATGTGTTCTGATGCGGGAGAGTAGGGTGATTGCCTATGCCTCGCGCCAGTTGAAGACTCATGAGAAAAACTATCATGTCCATGGCCTTGAGTTAGCAGCTATTGTGCACGCCTTAAAGATTTGGTGGCACTATTTGTACGGAGTTCATTGTGATATCTATACTGATCACCAAAATTTGCAGCACCTGTTCAAGTAGAAGGATCTTAATTTGCGCCAGCGGAGATAGGTGGAGAGTTTGGGGAGTTTTGCATATCTTCCAGCAGCAGAGAGAACTTTGGCATTAGATGTTCAGGCCTTAGCTAGCAAGCTTGTCAGATTTGATATTTCGGAGCCGAGTCGGGTTTGGCTTGTATGGTTTCTAGGTCTTCTCTTTATGACTGTATCAGGGAGCATCAGTATGATGACCCCTACATGCTCGTTCTTCAGGATAGGGTTCAGAGAGGTGATGCTAGAGATGTGACTATAGGTTATGATGGCGTATTGAGGATGAAGGGCCGGATATGTGTACCCAATGTGGATCGGCTTCGGGAGTTGATTCTCGAGGAGGACCACCGCTCACGGTATTTCATCCATCCGGATGCCGCGAAGATGTACCAGGATTTGAGACAACACTATTGGTAGAGGTAGATGAAGAAGGATATAGTTGGGTTTGTGTCTCGGTGTCTCAACTGTCAGCAAGTTACGTATGAACATTAGAGACCGGGTGGTTTGCTTCAGAGGTTAGAGATCCTAGAGTGGAAGTGGGAGCGGATCACCATGGACTTCGTAGTTGAGCTCCCACGGACTTCGAGGAAGTTTGATGCTATTTGGGTTATTGTGGATCGGTTGACCAAGTCCGCGCACTTCAATCTAGTTGGTACTACTTAATCTTCAAAAAGGTTGGCTGAGATTTACACCCGAAAGATAGTTTGCCTGTATGGTGTCCCAGTTTCCATCATCTCAGATAGGGGCACTTAGTTTACATCACAGTTTTTGAAGGCCGTGCAGTGAGAGTTGGGTACTCAGGTTGAGTTGATCATAACCTTTCACCCTCAGACGGATGGACAATCCGAGCGCGCTATTCAGATATTGGAGGACATGCTACGCGCTTGTGTCATCAATTTTGGTGGTTCATGGGACCAGTTTCTGCCGCTCGCGGAGTTTGCATATAACAACAGTTATCAGTCGAGCATTCAAATGGCTCTGTACGAGGCTTTATATGGAATGGGGTGTAGATCCCTAGTAGGATGGTTTGAGTCGGGTGAGGCTAGGCTCTTGGGTACTGACTTGGTCGAGGATGCATTAGACAAGGTGAAATTGATTCAGGAGCGGCTTCGCAAAGCACAGTCTAGGCAGAAGAGCTATACGGACAGGAAGGTGTGTGATATGTCTTTCATGGTCGGAGAGAAGGTTTTGCTGAAGGTGTCAGCCATGAAGGGTGTTATGAAGTTTGGGAAGAGGGGAAAGTTGAGCCCCCGGTTCATTGGGCCTTTTGAGGTGCTTCAGAGGATAGGGAAGGTGGCTTATAAGCTTTCCTTACCACCCAGCTTGTCGAGTGTGCATCCAGTGTTTCACGTTTCTATGCTCCTAAAGTAAATTGGCGATCTGTCCTATGTTTTGAACTACAACACAGTTCAGTTGGATAGTTATATGACTTACTATGTGGAGCCGGTGGATATTTTTTAGCAGCAGGTTTGGAAGTTGACATAAAAGGATATAGCTTCAGTGAAGGTGCAGTGGACAGGTCAGGCTGTGGAGGAGGCCACCTAGGAGACCGAGCGGGAGATGCAGAGCATATATCCCCACCTATTTGAGGCTCCAAGTATGTTTCTAGACTCTTTCGAGGACGAACGTTTGTGTAAGAGGGGAGGATATAATGATCCGGCTGGTCGTTTTGAGAGTTATAGCCCCGTTTTCCCCATTTCTGCTTCTTTTTGTGTTTTTCAGCTATATTGTGATATACCGAGTTAGTTGGTTCGGGTCCGGAGTGGTTTCAGAGTAAATTTAGACACTTAGTCTCTTTATTAGAAGCTTAAGTTGGAAAAGTCAACCAAATGTTGACTTATGTGCAAACGATCTCGAATTTGAATTTTGATGGTTCCGTTTGCTCTGTTAGCTGATTGTGGACTTAGGAGCGCGTCCGAAATGTGATTTGGAGGTCCGTAGGAGGATTAGGCTTGAATTGGCAAAAGTTAGAAATTTGGCAATTTTGTCGGGCAGTGGAAATTTTAAAATGGGGGTCGGAATAGATTTCCAGAAGTTAGAGTAGGTTCGTGGTGTCATTTTTGACGTGTGTGTAAAATTTGAGGTCATTCGGACATGGTTTGATAGGTTTCGTCGTCGGTTGCAGAATTTGGAAGTTTAGAAGGTCCTAGGCTTGAATCAGAGGGCAATTTGGTGTTTGATGTTATTTTGGGTGACTCAAAGGTTCGACTAAGTTTGTAGGGGGTCATATGACTTGTTGGTATATTTGGTTGAGGTTATGAGGGCCTCGGGGTGATTCCGGGTGATTAACAGAAGAATTGGAGTTGATGACATGCAGCTGAAGCTGCTGGTTCTGGTGTCTTCTGCACCTGCGGAGTGGGAGCTGCAGGTGCGAGCCCACGGGAGCGACTGAGGAGCTGCAGATGCGGACATGGAGGACTTGGGAAGGAACCTCAGGTGCGAAGGTATGCTCGTACCTGCGTGAGTCGCAGATGCGGGCAGGCAGGCGCAAGTGCGTTGGGCGACCGCAGTGCGATGAATTTCTCGCACATGCGATGGACGGAAATGCAGTCTTGGAGCCGCAAGAGCGGATGCTAGGATTTTAAGTGAGTTCTGCACCTGCGATTGAAATTACGCAGGTGCAGCATCGCAGAAGCGACAAAGGGACCGCAAATGCGGTTTCATTGGGCAGAAAGTATAAATGGAGGACTTCGAGATTTTTCCTCATTTTCAGAATTTGGGACACGGACTTTGGAGCTTTTGGGGTGATATTTGAAGGAAACTCGAGGGTTATCACTAAGGTAAGTTCCTTGAGCCTAATTATCCTTAGCTATGGTGTTTTCCTATTGATTTCTCACCTAATTAGCGGGGTTTTGACGTAAAAATTGGGGTTAGGGCTTGGGATTTTGGAGAGTGGATTTTGGAGATTTGAGAGACCAAATGATGCCGGATTTTGATGAATTTAGTATGGTTAAACTCGTGAGTGAATGGGCTTTTGGATTTTGTGACATTTGTTGTATTTTGAGACGTGGGCTCCGGGGCCGAGTTTGAGTTGAATTCAGATTTTGACTCTAATTTGATAGTTTTCTTGTGGAGTTGCCCCCTTTAGCCTATATTGATTGTATTGTATTGCTTGTGGCAATATTTGGGATATTTGGAGGCCTATTTGAGAGGCAAGGGCATTTTGAACTTGGATTTTGCTATGTTCGAGGTAAGTAACGCTTTCAAACTTGGTTCTGAGGGTTCGAAACCCCAAATTTTGTAATTTGTGAATGGAATTGAGGTGACGCACATGCCAAGTGACGGGCATGCGGGCGTGCACCATGAGAATAGTGACCTGGGTGATTCCATGGCACAGTTTAGTGACTCTATCCTGTTGATATCTATGCTTTCTTCATGTGATAAAGTAATTGAGTTGTAAATTATGCTATATATCATGTCTTAGGCTTTATGATGGTATTGTTGGGACCCTTAGTGGTTGATTCTTGTTGTCATCTCATAATTTTTATTAATATTCCATACTCAGTCATGTTCATGCATTTTTATATCATATCTCAGTCTCCGTTAATTATTGATTCATCATATCATTGTCCGGGATGTTTTCATGACATTGTGAGCTGGTGGGTGAGATTGGAGAGATTGATGACTGAGTAAGGTCGAGAGCTTGGTTATGATAGCGCTTGGGCTGTAGGAGCTCCTCCGGAGTCTGTACACCCCCCCCCCCCCCCACAGTGAGCGCGGATGATATTATTGAGGGATGGATTTCCCTGGACATGGATTTGCCCAAAGTACTTGATACCTGGAGATGGATTTCTCCACAGGGTTGGATTGCCCTTTTTACTCGGTACTGGGTGACTTTCAGTTATTGTTGTATATATATTCCGGGATGGATTTCCCTGGGCCGGATGGCCATATACAGTACCGAATGGTTGAGCACATGAGAGTGTGAGCACATGGTGCATTTCATACAGTCTGTGCATTGGCATGTAGAGATAGCTAAGTTGTATACCTTACTCTGTCCATACCTGTATTTCCTTTACTGTTTTGAGCTGTATATTTGACTTGAAAGCATGCCTAGTTTTCGGCACATTTATTTTCTGTTATACCTGTTGAGGTTGAGTTCGTCACTACCTTTCAGTCCAAAGTTTGGACTTGTTACTTACTGAGTTGGTGTACTCACATTACTCCCTGTACCTTGTGTGAAGATCCCGGCGTTTCTGGTCACGGCAGCGGCTGCTGATTTTTTTGCATTTGGAGTCAGGGATTATTGAGGTAGCTGCACGACGTTTGCGGACCTTGATTATTCTCTTCCTTAGTTCATTTGTACTTTTGAGTTTATTTCTGTAGACATATTTTTTGTGGACTATGTTCCGGTTAGTAGACGCTCATGTACTCAGTGACGCCCCGATTATTGAGACAATTGTATTGTATATCGGGTAGATTCTATGTTCAAATGGGCTTTTATTAATGTTAAATCCTTTCGCTGTTAATTTCATAAGATGATTTTACTGTAATGGAGAAAAATGTTGGATTTAGGCTTGCCTAGTTTCACGATAGGTGCCATCACGACAGGTTAGGTTTTTGGGTCATGACAGTCTTGTGGGGGTAGCCTCTGAATGGTTCATTGAACAATATATCTCTCACTGGTATGTCTGGGATGACATGGCCCAGGCCTTCATCAAACAATTTCAATATAACATTGATAGTACGCCGGATCACAATTCGCTGTCCAATATGAAGAAAAAGCCAACAGAAAGATTTAGGGAGTATGCCATCAAGTGAAGGGAGAAATCGGCTAGATTTAAGCCACCCATGGATAATTATGAGCTGATCACTGTTTTTCTATAGGCTCAAGAGCCTGATTATTTCTAGAACATGATGTCTACTATGGGTAGACCATTCGCTGAGGCTGTCAAAATTGGGGAGATAGTCAAAAATGGTTTGAAAATGGGCCGAATCTTGAGTCGAGCTGCTTTTAAGGCCATAATACATGCCGTTCAGAATAGTTCCGGGGGTTTGATGAATAGAAACTGGAGGGAATAGAGATCCATGATGGCTTCCAGCTCGAGGGGGGCGCAGTGCATTCAACCAATCATATATGCTTCCTGAGGTCCCACAACACTATTATCCCAATCAAGATGCTCCTTCTGTCGTGGCACCGCCTCCCTATGCGGTGGTGAACGCACAATCTTACATGGGGCCACAACATTATACACAAGACCGAGCTCCACCTCCCGAAAATGCCTGTCCCTACCAAGCTCCATATAATCCCAACCAAATGTTTCCCAATTCAATCCTCGCCCAAGAGATCCCCTCAGAAGTAATCAGTTCACCCCTATTGGTGAATCATACTCTAGCTTGTTCCAAAAGCTAGTCAGGCTAGGTATGTTGTAGCTAGTGGCCCCGAACCAGCCAAACCCCGAGTCCCCCTCGCACCGAGCTGATGCTTTATGTGAATACCACTCCGGAGTAGTGGGACATGATACTGAAGATTATTGGACTCTCAAAAGAGCAGTGGAAGACCTCATCGAAGTCAAGGCAATAGTTCTTCAGGGCGAGGAGGCTCATGATGTAACAAACAATCCCTTGCCTGCTCATAACACTAGGCCAGTAGTCGGAATGATTTGTGAAGATAAGGAATTTGATCCGGCACTGAAGGCTATTACATCCATTGCCGAGACAGAAGAAAAGCCAAAAAACGGTCGCCAAACCTGAAAGTTCCCTATCAGACAAGAGTCTCGGTAGCCGGTCTTGCTATCTTTTTCGCTTTCGGATTATTTCAGGGTGTGATCCAGATGTTTAACATTGTTGTTTTACTTTACGATGTAAACCCTTCTATCTTTAAAATATTTTTTTTTAAATCAAATGAAACTAATATTTCATTATCTAGGAATGTCTCTTTTCTTAATCTTGTCATTTTTCTTATTCTCTTTTCAGTTCTGTTAAATGCATATTTTGATGACATCACATGCCTGCGGACTTTAGGCCCAGATCCTAAAACGCTGTCAGACTTTGAAATAATGAATCAAAAATTAGAATGCAATGAAGATAATTTTAAATAAAATAAAGAATCAAAAATTTCAAAAGGTCCATACATTGTAACGAAAGTACTGCCAAAAGAGAGTGTTGTACTTAGGAAACATCGAAGAAAATATCGCTGAAACAACAATCAACACAGGTGCAGTCAAAAGGTATTATGTTTGATCCTCTATATAATATTAATGTTCTCTTGTTGGGATGAAGAAGGCTTCCTTTCTCACTATCCAAGTACTATCTACCTTTTGCAAACCCTTTGAGCCGGTTCCTTTTTTTTTTATTACCCTCTTTGGAACTTGGAAGCTATTATTGGAAAAAAAATGAATGAAAATCTAAAAAAAAAAGGAAAATCAAAGAGAAAACAAAACAAAACAAAAACAAACAAAAAACCAAAAAAAAATAGCTACATTGAACTACGTTTGACTTGAATCCGAAAGGATACATAGGAAGCCTCTTTCTAGGGTTCAGTCACACCAAAATAAATTTCAAATTTCCCCAAAAGTGAAACTGGGGCAGATGTTATAATAGTTTGGCGATAGTTTCGCCTGAAAGGCTCCAAAGTTGTAATTCAAACCAAATTATTTTTACCCCAAATCCTATTCAAGTCCTTCCGATTAATCGGCAAAGAGGTTAAAAATAGGAGGATACATTTACTTGGATCTGATGCAATCAAATGAGAGAACTAAAATGATAGGGTATTATTGGTGAAAACTCTCACGGGCACCTTCTGCTTTTCCAACATAGGGTCTCGACTCCCTAGTTGATTTTATTTTAAACATAGGGTCTCCACTTCCTAGTCTTTTTTCCAACATAGGGTCTTCACTCCCTAGTTGCTTTTATTTTAGACATAGGGTATCCACTCCCTAGTCTCTTTTCTAACATAGGGTCTCCACTTCCTAGTAATTTTATTTTAGACATAGGGTCTCCACTCCCTAGTATTCTTTCCAACATAGGGTCTCTACTCCCTAGTTTCCTTTTCAGTAATATAAGGCACCAACCCCTAGTCACATTTCCTATTCAGTAATACAGGGCGCCAACCCCTGGTTACATTTCCTTTTCAGTAATACAAGGCGCCAACCCCTAGTTACATTTCCTATTTAGTAATACAGGGCGCCAACCCCTAGTTACATTTCCTTTTCAGTAATACATGCGCCAACCCCTAGTTACATTTCCTTTTCAGTAATACAGGGCACCAACCCCTGGTTACATTTCCTTTTCAGCAATACCGGGTGCCAACCTCTGGTTACATTTCCTTTTCAGTAATACAGGGCGCCAACCCTTGGTTACATTTCCTTTTCAGTAATACAAGGCGCCAACCCCTGGTTACATTTCTTTTTTAGTAATATAGGGTGCCAACCCCTGGTTACATTTCCTTTTTCAGTAATACAGGGCGCCAACCCTTGGTTACATTTCCTTTTTTAGTAATACATGGCGCCAACCCCTGGTTATATTTCCTTTTCAGTAATACATAGCGTCAATCCCTGGTTACATTTCATTTTCAGTAATACAAGGTGCAAATCCCTGGTTACATTTCCTTTTAGTAACATAGGGTACACCACGCCCTAGTTGATTTGAGCTTAAATGTAGGATACACCACTCCCTGATATCTTTATTAATATAGGGTACATCATTCCAAAAAATAAATAATCATCTTCATGTTTTCTGAGGGTACACAATTCCTGACACTCTAGTGCTTTTAATAAAGAAGTAGTTTATAATTTTGTTACAATAACTCACGAAGTTTTCCTAGTAAAAATTGGGGCAAAAAAATTTTGTTTGTTTGTTTGTTTTTGGTGTCTCGGCAGGTTTTTACCTCGAGGCATAGGGTTCAAGATGACCAAAAGAAGAATTCTCAATCCAGAATAAAGAAAAGAAAATAAAAAGAAATGAATCCAGAATACAGAATTAGATAAAAAGGCTCGTGACATGACTAAAGTCACGAGCATTGAATTTCTCGTTTTGATTAGAAGAAGCCGTAAAAGAATGAACTAGCACCTGCAGCTAGCGAGCATCAAAGTTCAAATCAAAAGCGTGCATGATTCTCCATTCAAGATTCAAGTTCAAGCTTCATAAGACTTATAGATATGAATCTTGTAACTCATAGCTGATAGGTTTGTTTAGTTTCTTTTTTGATTTTGATGTAATAACAGAACTACAGACCGGAGCCTCGACGGAACCTCACTCGACACCCCAACTCATTATTCCATCACTCTTCTTGAACCACACGCGACTTGATTCCCTTATTCCCGGGATATGTAGGTTGTCCAAACCAAGACTTGGTTGCACCCTTTTCTCTTATCTCTTCCCTTTTGAATAATAGTATGGCCAAAAATTAGTCATATCGCTCATCTTTTCTTTGCCTGAAAACTTTTCATATTTTCAAGCAAAGAGGGGCATGCTGTGAGCACCTATCTTCCCACGCGTGTCCCCACTCCACTTTCCCTTGTCTCCCACTCTTTGTCTCCCAATACTTTGTCCCCACTCCACTTTCCATTATCTCCCAAGCGTGTCCCCTATATTTGTCCCCACTCACACCCCCCCCCCACCCCCACACACACACATCCCTCCTTCAAGAATCGGTCCCCCCTCTCTCCTGGTCTCTCCCATCTACAATCATACCCACCTATTTTGACCTCACAGACATACACTGAAGAACACACGCAAAGGAGGGGAGTTGGTCTTCGAAAACTAAAAAAAGAGGGGGCAGCCATAACGGGATCTCTTCAAAAAAAAAACCACCAAAATTATAGCTAAGGCTAGATTCGAAACCAGCCCCAAAACCATGTAAAACTCCATTAAAATAACATTAAAAACCACCTGAAAATAGCTGCAAAAATCAGCTCCAAATCAGCTCATCCCCATCAAAGAATCAGTTGCAATAGCTAGGAAAACACGCAACAACAATGGCTGCGAGAAACCAACCAAAAATGACTGTTCCAAAACCTAAAACCAGTCTATAATCCATCCAATGGCAATGTATTCTTGTTCGAGTTTGAGGATCTGTTGAGGTTGACGGTATTGTCCTGGTTCCAAGCTATTATACAAGTTTCTTCTTTATCAATATATTGAAAAGTATTTGGCAACAATGAAGGTTCGTTCCTTTTTATCTTGTCACTTGGTTAAGTTGATATCAATATGATGCATATTTCCATGATCGAATGTAGTGAGCTGCAATAGAAGTTCATGAATCAGTAGTTTTTGTTGCTTTGTTTTATTTATTGATTTTTCACATAATCTGCTTTGTTCAAAATGTTCAACGGTGAATTTTGTTTGATTTGCTAAATATTAGTTTTTTTAAAATGCTCAATGCTCAATCGTGATTGTGTACACGTTCGCGTGACATAATTGTGATTTCCAAAATTAAAACTAAAGTATGTATTCGCATAACTTTGGCCAAAACAATCTTAATATAATAAACTGCTATCAATTGTGTACACGTACGCATGACGTAATTTTGGCATAATAAACAAAACGGATTCTCACACATGATTCGTTTCAAAGATAATTTCATATTTTAACAATTAAAAGCGGATAGATAAAATATGAAAACTAATAAATCAGAGTTTATCCAAAATTAATTCAAGACATTTTCAGTCAATAAAGCGACTGTGCTAGAACCACGAGACTCGGGGAATACCTTAAACCTTCTCCCCGGTCAACGGAATTCCTTATTCGGACTTTATTTTCGCAGGCCAACTCCTCCAACTTACAACTTCTGAAATTAGAATTTTCTCTCCAAATCAACTCCGAACTTCCTGAATTTCAATTCCGACCATACGCACAAGTCATAATACCTGAAGTGAAGTTGATCATGGCCTCAAACTGCCAAACGATGTGCTAGAGCTTAAAACAACCAGTCGAGTCATTATATTCTCTCCTACTTAAACATACGTTCGTCCTCGAACGTGCTAAGAACTGCTCTGGAGTTGTTTGAAATCGTTGTTTAACACCTCGTGCACCTACCCGTGCTACCACAACTCAGTTGAGAACATTATCCCGAGCAAATCTGAAGATCCTCCCCTTTATTTAGGCAAATAAGCCTTAGAGCCAAATTCCAACATTCGAAATTCTCTACTAGGCATGTTTCCAACATACGAATAACATTTCAATCACTATATGATGTACCAATACATGATCGTATACTCTCACTGAATTCACACCATGCACCGCATTATTCACATGACCATAATAACACCCTTTGACAATAATAGCCAAAATCCCACGAATCTGATGCTCACAACATACCTCAGGTAACGACCCGACCGATCGTTTTGAGAGTTGTAGCCCTATTCTCCCATTTACTTCTCAATTTATACTTTACATTTGTTATGTGACTTGTCGGGGTAATTAGTTTGTGTCCGGTGAGGTTTTGTGAATGAAGTGGAATACTTAGTTCCAAGGTTTAAAGTTTAAGTTGAAATAGTGACCTGATATTGATTTAAGTGTAAACGACCCCGAAATAGAGTTTTGATGATTCCAATAGCTCTGTATGGTGATTTTGGACTTAGGAGCGTGTCCGGAAATTCTTTTGGAAGTCCGTAGTGGAATTTGTCTTGAAATGGCGAAAGTTGAATTTTTGGGAAGTTTGACTGGGGAGTTAACTTTTTGAGATCGGGGTCGAAATCTAGTTCTGAAAATTTTTATAGCTCCATTATATCATTTATGACTTGTGTGAAAAATTTGAGGTCAATCGGACTTGGTTTGATAGGTTTCGACATCGAATGTAGAAGTTGGAAATTCTTAAGTTCCTTAAGCTTGAATTGGGGTATGATTCGTGATTTTAGCATTGTTTTCTGTGATTTGAGGTTTCAAATAAGTTCGTATGATATTTTAGGACTTGTTGTTGTATTTTGTTGAGGTCCCGAGAGCTTCGGGTGAGTTTCGGATAGTTAACGGATCAAGAATTGAAATTGGGAGACTGCTGAAGTTGAGTTTGCTAGTTTTTGGCTGATCTGTTTTTTCCTTCATCTGTCAAAATCGAGGTCAAAATCGAAGTTAGAAAATCGAGGTCAAAATCAAGGGCAGCGCCTGGATAGAGACTTTAAGTTATAAAACGGAGGCTTCGTCACATTTTACATTTTTGACAAATTGGAGCTCTAGGAGAGGCGATTTTTGAGAGATTTTCAAGGAAAAATATTGGGGTAAGCAATTCTAACTCGGTTTTGGTCAATACACACGAATATATAATTGTTTTCATCATTTAATTAGTGTTTTAAGATGAAAATTTGGGGCAAAATTTTGAAATCTCATAAAAAGATTTTTTGAGATTTCGGTGTCGATTCGGCGCCGAATTTGAGTGAAACTAGTATGGTTGGACTCGTAATTGAATGGGTTGTCGGATTTTGTGAGTTTTATAGGATTCCAAGACGTGGGCCGCACAAGTAATTTTTTGGTTAAATTTCGAATTTTGTTAGAAAAATTATATTTTCATATGGAATTTATTCCTATAGATTGTATTGATTGAATCGAATTAATTATGATTAGATTCGGGCCGATCGGAGTCAAAAAATCGAGGAAAAGGCATACTACTTGACTGATTAAGTGTGGTTTGAGATAAGTGGCTTGTCTAACCTTGTGTGGGGAAAATTTCTCTTAGGATTGGTATTGATATGAAAATGTTGATGTGTTGAAAGTCGTGTACATGAGGTGACGAGTGTGTACACGGGATAAATGAGGAATATTATGTCTTTAAATTGTGTAGAGCATTGTTGCATATTAATTAAATTATTTTATTCTGTTATATTCTTCATCATTAATATATTTTCTTATTTTAAATTTGCCGGACCTGTTCCTGCTAAGTGTTACCTGTTTAGTCGAAACTCTGTTTCTTTTACTTTGTGCATTATTTGAAGGGTAAATTTTTTAAATTTAAATATTATTAAAAAATGAATTATTTTACATTTAAATTTTTGATATTTAGACAAGGTGTTAAATTGGTGAAATATTATTTTTGCTGAATATTTTGTTAGATTTTTGTACCCATTGTGATTGAGCTGTGAGCTCTTTATTGTAAAAAAATATTATTATCGTTGATTTATTTTGGCATGAGTCGTGAGCTCTTTATTGTAAAAAAATATTGTTGTTGATTTATTTTGGTAAGCTAAAATATTTGGGCACTTGAGGTGTAAATTGTGATATATTGTGATAATGATATGCATGCGGTAGTATAAGGTCTGGGTGTTAAACGCATGCGGTGATAGTAGGGGAACTACTAGAAGTCATGCGGTGTGATAAGGGTGGCTAAAACGCGAGATGCTATTTCGGGAAAAATGTTTCCTTTAAAATTAAATGTGAGGGCTCCCGCGGTGATATAAGAAAATGAGATATTGTGAATTTATTTATTATTTGGGACTACGAGGCGGTACCTCGGGAGTTTCCCTGTTGATATTTCTTTAATGATGCATTTGCCTTTAGTCATTGTTGTGATTTTTCCTAAAGTTTTAAATTTCTGTTTTCTTTCTACGAGGTATTATTTGCCCTTATTCTGTGTAATTTAATGGTGACATACTACTTACTTGATTCATTTCTATTGTTATTATATTATTTAACATTTTACCATGTCTTTTATTATTCCAATAGGGCCTGACCTGACCTCGTCACTACTCTACCGAGGTTAGGCTTGGGACTTACTGGGTACCGTTGTGGTTTACTCATACTATGCTTCTGCACATCTTTTTGTGCAGATTCAGGTATATCTTATCAGACCAGGCATTAATGAATTAACTGTACGAGGAGATTTCGAGGTATATCTGCCAACGTCCGCAGACTCTGGAGTCCCCTTCTATCTTATAATGTTGTCTTCCTTATTTTTTTTAGACTTAGATGTATAGAGACATAGAGAATAAATTATTAGAAGCTTGTGACATATTTCTACCGGGTTTGGAGAGTTAAAATTATTAAATTATAGTTTTAATTTATTCGACTGTTAAGGATTAAATTTCAGTTTTGTATTCAGTTATATTCCGCATTGATAGGCTTACCTAGTCTTAGAGACTAGGTGCCATCACGACATCCTACGGAAGGAATTTGGGGTCATGACAAGTTGGCATCAGAGCTCTAGGTTCATAGGTGTTATGAGTCACAAGCAGGTTTAGTAGAGTCTCGTGGATCGGTATGGAGACGTCTGTACTTATCTTCGGGAGGCTACGAAAGTGTTAGAAAAATATTCATTTCTTTGATTCCTCATCGTGCACATTTGTTGACTTCATTCCTGTACTTATAAATTCTCATTTAACGGTCAAGTAAATGAAGTTTAATATTTTTACAATTCCTTTATCAAGTTTCTAAATATTTTAAACTATTAAATTAACAAGTAGGGCGCAATATCGCAATTACAAGATGATATGGGTCCAAGACTACCTGGACATAAGTATAATTGTAGCTACACACGGACTCTCGTCACCTTGTACGTACGTAGCCCCCACAAATAGAAGCACATAATGATTTGATTCACCTATGGGATTAATTCCCTCTTACAAGGGTAGAAAGGAGACATACCTCGCTCCGAAATTCCATACCCGGCTCCCAAGACCTTCTAACAACTCAAACCGATGCCCAACACTCCAAAACTAATCAATCAATGTGCAACTCCATAAATACATACTCGAATGCTATTTATAAATTATTTTATAACAATTTCCAACTCCACTCGAAGAATCAATAAAGCAACTCTCGGCCCCACGGTCCCGAATTTCAAAAAATTTCGAAGATAAACACTGCCCATAGCATCAAAAACTCAAATATATAATTTACTCTCAATTCCATGCCTAAATTCGTGGTCAAATTTCAAAAATACCAATTTCTAGGTTTTTCTTCAAAATCCTAAATTTTTACTAATTTTCATGTTTAAATCAATATGTAAACCATGTATTTAACTCACAATATGTGAGAATTACTTAACTCATGAAGGATGACAAAATGACACTTCAAAATTGCACCCAAGGCTGGCTCCATTGAGAGAAAAGAGGTAAAATGAGCAAAAAAACCTGATTTGGCTAACTTATGCATTCTGCACATGCGACTTTCGCACCTGCGAAGCCAAAGACCGCTTCTGTCATTTTTATATTCTGAGATCTCGAATAGCACCATTTAGCATTCGTAGACTTGCGTGCGCAGTACGTATATTTTTTCGAAAAGTTTTTATGTGAAAATTTGATAAAAATGAGAAATAATGCTTTAAAAATCAATTGAGTTGACTTCGATCAATATTTTTAGCAAACGGATCCGAATCAGTGTTTTAAAAGTCCCAGTGGGTCTGTATCGTAATTTGGGATTGGGGCGTATGCCTAGAATTTAATTTGGAGGTCCCTGACTTGAATTATCGCCAATTATTGAAAATTATAAGTTTTGGGCGAAGATTTTATTTAACTTTGCTGAATATCTTAAGCAATGTACAGAATGTTTGTTGACTCTTAGCGTGTACTTCAATATTTTCTAATTTGGGTCCTTTTGATATTTGGTTAATCATAATTAACCTTCAATTAATAGATATATGCACTTTTAATCCTTCTGTGAGTGAATCTCCATAGATTTAATAAATTATTAACTACCAAACCATTTTACTTACTCATGTCTTATGTTAAATTTGTCATGTTACTTCGTATTTGTGGGTGTTCTGAAAATAATTTAAATATATATAATATACTCTGTATTTCATATGTAAAGGGGCCAAATAAATAAATATATATATAGAGAGAGGGAGAGTGTGCGTGTGTGTTTAACTAACTCAAGGTTAAATATACAGTCGCATATTACAAAGACTAAATTAGTATTTACGCTTACCCCAAACACACCCCACCCAAGGTTTTGTTATAATAAAGCACTCTCATTGGAGCAAAAATTTTGGATTTCTTAGACGGCACCGTGCAAACAAAAACTTCTAAAATATATACATATTGTAAATATTTATATGCGAATAAAAATATTAATATTAAATATGTATGTACTTGATTGAGTATAATAGTGTGATGACCCGAGAGGTCATCTTTAAATTTTATCTTCATTTCTGTGTTTTGAGACTTCGAATTGCACTATCCAGTATTTTTCGACTTGCGTGCGCAGTCCGTATATTTTTCCGGAAAGCTTTTATATGAAAAATTGATATAAATGAGAAATAATGCTTTAAAACTCAACTGAGTTGACTTAGATCAATATTTTTAGCAAACAGATACGGATCGGTGTTTTGACAGTCCCGGTGGGTCCGTATCGTAATTTGGGATTTGAGTGTCTGCCTGAAATTTAATTTGAAGGTCCATAACTTGAGTTATCGCCAATTATTGAAAATTAGAAGTTTGAAAGCTTAAAGATTTCAAAGTTTGATCACAAATTGACTTTTATTGATATCGGGCTCGTATTTCGATTCCGAAAGTTGGGATAGCTCCGTTATGTCGTTTAGGACTTATATGCAAAAATTTAGGTCATTCTGAACTGTTTTGACGTATTTCTGCACGAATTTTAGAATTGAAATTTTCATAAATTCATTAAGTTCGAATTGTGGTGTGAATTGTGGTTTTGACATTGTTTGATGTGATTTGAGGCCTCGACTAAGTTCGTATGATATTTTAGGGCTTGTTGGTGTATTTGGTTGAGGTCTCGGGGGCCTTGGGTGGATTCCGGATGGTTAACGGATCAAAATTTTGACTTCAGAAAAATTTGAAATTTTGGCCTTCTGGTGCAATCGCACCTGTGAGTGGAGTGGTTGACTAGGTTATTTAATATTATTTTTAAGGGAAAAAAATGCCGGATGAGTGGAGGTGGAGTACGGTGGTTCCATTGTATAAGAAAAAAGGTGATATCCAGAATTGTAACAATTATAGGGGTATCAAATTACTGAGTCACACCATGAAAGTGTAATAGAGGGTGGTTGAAGCGAGGGTGAGGATGACAGTGTCTGTATCCGACAACCAGTTCAAGTTCATGCCGGGTCGTTCGACTACAGAAGCTATACACCTTGTTAGAAGGTTGGTGGAACTATACAGAGAGAGGAAGAAGGATCTGCACATGGTGTTTATTGACCTAGAGAAAGCGTATGACAAGGTTCCTAGAGAAATTCTCTGGAGATGCCTGGAGGCAAAAGGTGTATCGGTTCCCTACATTATGGCGATTAAGGACATGTATGATGGGGCTAAGACTCAGTTTAGGACAGTAGGAGGCGACTCTGAGTATTTTTCGGTTGTAATAGGGTTACACCAAGGTTTTGTGCTCAGTCCGTTCTTATTCGCCCTGGTGATGGACGCGTTAACACACCATATTCAAGGGGATGTGCCATGGTGCATGTTATTCGCCGATGACATAGTTCTGATTGATGAGTCGCGAGCTGGTGTTAACGAGAGGCTAGAGGTTTGGAGACAGGCTCTTGAGTCTAAGGGTTTCAAGCTGAGCAGGACGAAGACGGAATACCTGGAGTGTAAGTTCAGCGCTGAGCTAGGGGAAGTGGGCGTGGATGTGAGGCTTGATTCACAGGTCATCCCGAGTAGAGGCAGCTTCAAGTACCTTGGTTCGGTTATCCAGGGGGGAGGGGAGATCAACGAGGAGGGGAGATCGGCGAGGATGTCACAAGCCGTATTGGGGTAGGATGGATGAAGTGGAGGTTAGCATCTGGAGTCCTGTGTGACAAGAGAGTGCCACCGATACTCAAAGGTAAGTTTTATAAAGTGGTGGTTAGACCGCCCATGATGTATGGGGCTGAGTGTTGGCCCGTTAAGAACTCACATATCCAGAAGATAAAAGTAGCAGAAATGAGGATGTTGCGGTTGATGTGCGGGCACACTAGGATAGATAAGATTAAGAATAATGATATTCGGGAGAAGGTGCATGTGGCTCCCATTGATGACAAGATGCGGGAAGCGAGGCTTAGATAGTTCGAACATGTTCAGAGGAGAAGCCTAGATGCTCCGGTACGGAGGTGTGAGCAGCTGGTTACGGAGGACACGAGAAGAGGTAGAGGGCGGCCTAAGAAGTATTGGGGAGAGGTGATCAGGCAGGATATGGCGAGGCTCCAGATTTTTGAGGACATGATACTTGATAGGAAGATGTGGAGGTCGAGTATTAGGGTTGTAGGTTAGGAGGTAGTTGAGTCGTGCCTTACTTCGTAACATGGTAGGACTAGCCATGTAGGGTTTTTGTCTAACATAACTACTGGGAATGTTGTGGCTTACTATTTCGCTTTTCAGTGCAGGTCCTATTTACTAGCTATCGCTTTTGCTTTACATCTTTCTTCTAGATTTTATGGTGTTTCTATTTTTCTTATGATTGTTGTGGTGATACTAATATTTACTAATATTGTCTCCCTTTACTTTGCATCTTTCTTCTGGACTTCATGGTGTTCCGATTTATCCTATGATTGTTGTTGTGATACTAATATTGTCTCCCTTTTTGCCCTTCTGTCTTTTTGTTTTTTTTTAAGCCGAGGGTCTTTTGGAAAGAGCCTCTCTACTCCTTCGGGGTAGGGGTAAGGTCTGCGTACACACTACCCTCCCCAGACCCCATTAGTGGGATTTTACTGGGTTGTTGTTGTTGTTGGTGGTGGTGGTGCAATCGCACCTGCAGATTTTTGACCGTAGGTGTGAGCTCGCAGAAGCGAGAAAATGGTCGCAGATACGGCCTATGCTAATGGGGCATTGGACCACAGAAGTGAGTCTGCAGAAGCGACCACCATCCTCGCATCTGCGAGACTGCAGATGCAGCCAAGTGCATCGCAGATGCAGAAACACTGGCAGTATTAAAAACAAAGGGGTCCGAGATTTTTATCATTTTTGGAAATTTCAAGTATGGGTTAGGGCAATATTTGGGCAAGGATTCACGAGAAAACTTGAGGTAAGTCACTTGTAATCATTGTTAGTCAATAATATTAAATTATCAACAGGTATTTCGACTAGATTAAGTGTTTTGGAGGTAAAATTCGAAGATTTGGGCCTAGAGATTTGAAACTACGATTTGGATATTTTAAGGTCGAGTTGATGCCGGAATTTGATAAAATTTATATGGTTTGACTCGTGGTTGAATGTGCGTTCACATTTTGTAACTTTTGTCTGGTTTCGAGATATGGGACCCACTGTTGAATTTTGAATTGAGTTTTGGATTTTTATTGGAAAATTTAGTATTTTCATATAGAATTGATTTTTATAATTCATGTTAAGTATATTGAATTGTTTGTGACTAGATTCGAGGCATTCGGACACCAATTCGCGAGGCAAAGGTTTATTGGAATCTTGAGTTGGTTGCAAAGCGAGGTAAGTATCGTGGTTAACCTTGACTTGAGGGAGTAAGACTTGTTTGTCTATTTGCTATGTGATTTAATGTGCGGGTACAACATATATGTGAGGTGACGTGTACTTATGCGATGTGGTTGAGTGAAAGAATGCATGTGGAATTTTTTCATTGTGAATAATTGCCTATTTAATTAAGATATTCCTGCTTAAGTTTTATTTTGGTTATTTGACCACTTTTCATGAAATTATTTTTAATTTAATTATTGTTGAATATTTTGGAAAGTGAGGTCGGTATTCTGGTATTGAATTGGTTGATAAGTATAGATCCCCGCATTTAAATACTCTTCCGAATTTATATTATCATTTTCATGGTAACGAAGAGTGTAAAAGCACGAAGGGTGATCCCGTGCCATTTTTCCACTATTATTTATTGATTTATAAGTGAGGAAGAGAGTTAAAGTACGAAGGATGATGCCGTACCATTTAAATTATTTATTCATCATACTGTGGCAAGAAAGAGAGTTAAAGCACGGAGGATGATGCCGTGACATTCATATTATTTATTTATTATTTCATGGGAAGAATGGGAGTAAAATCACGAAGGGCGGTGTCGTGCCATTTTATTATTTCAACTACCTAATTTGTTATTGGTGAATTATTTGGCTGCTACATGACACTTCCCTGGCTGAAAATGTTTATACTATTTCCCTTCAGAGGTTCCCTCCCAAATTTGTAAAATTTATTAATTAATATGTTCATTATTGCTTCGTATATGTATATAATTTCACAATTTGTTTACGTACGTGTCTTGTCATATCCTCGTCACTACTTCGTCGAGTTTAGTCTCGACACTTACGGAGTACATGGGGTCGGTTGTACTCATACTACATTCTGCAATTCTTGTGCAGATTTTGGAGTTGGTCCCATCGGTGTACCATAGACTTGCTCAGATTCAGCTACCTAGAGGAGACTTGAGGTATAACTTCACAGCGTCCGCAGTTCTGAAGTCCCCTTCTACTTTATCTTATATGTGTATTATCTTTCAAACATCTTGAATTTTATTCATACCTTTATTTGTATTATTCTAGTAGCTCGTGCACTTGTGACACTAGATTCGGGGATGTATTTGGATGATTCAATTGTTATGGTCTTCCGCACTTCATTTCAGTAATTGACTTCCGTTTAATTTAAATTGTTTAAAAATGGTTACAATTATTCTAACGTTGGCTTGCCTAGAAAGTGAAATGTTAGGCACCATCGCGGTCCCGAAGGTGAGAATTTCGGGTCATGACAAATAGTTTTGTATAAGTTTACTCACATCATTTACAACTATGTTAAGCGTTAAAATTCACTAGTGTACTTGTGAAAGGAGTACAATAAAAGCCAGAGAATTACTAAATTAGTAAATGTCACGACCCCAAATTCCCTTCGTAGGATGTCGTGATGGCACATAATCTCTAAGACTAGGTAAACCTATCAATGCGGAGTAATAATAATATCTGAAATAGATAAACTACAATTCAAACAATTTCAACTCCCAAAACTCGATAGAAATAAATTACAAGCTTCTAAGAATTTATTCTCAATGTCTCTATAAGTCAAGGTCTAAATAAAATATAAGGAAGAAACATAAAATGATAGAAGGGGACTCCGGAGTGTGCGGACGCTGGCAGATATACCTCGGAGTCTCCGTGCACAGGTAACTCACTGACGTCTAGGCTGGTAAAATGTACCTAGATCTGCACAAAAAGATGTGTAGAAGCATAGTATGAGTACACCATAGCGGTACCCAGTAAGTGCCAAGCCTAACCTCGGTAGAGTAGTTACAAGGTCAGGTGAGGCCCTACTGGAATAAAATAATGACATGATAAAGTGTTTATCAATGTAGTAAAATAAAATGATATTGAAAATGAATCAAATAGTATGTCACATTTAATGACACCAAATAATTGCAAATAATATCTCGTGGAATCAAAACAGAATTTCTTTCAACTTTATGAAAATCACAACAATTAATCGAAAGCAACTATGGCCATATCTACCGAGGTACCGCCTCGTAGTCCCAAATTATAAATAATTTCACAATATCTCATTTCCTTATACCACCGCGGGAGCCTTCACAATTTATTTAAAGAAAGCCTTTTTTTTCCGAAATAGCATCCCGCGATTTAGCCACCCTTATCGCACCGCATGACTTCTAGTAGTCACCCCTTCTAGCCACGCGTATCAAGCCACCCTTATATCACCGCATGCCTTTCAACACCCAGACCTTATACCACCGCATGCGTTTCAATATCACAATATATCACAATTTGCGCCTCAAGTGCTAAATATTTCAATTTTCCACAAAAAAAAAATCAACAACAATATTTTTCAATAATAAAGAGCTCACGGCTCATGCCAGAATAATCCAAAAAAGATCTTACGAAAATATTCAAGAATAAATAATTCAGGAAAATAATATTTTAAATTTTTAATACGTTGCTTCAATATCAAATTTAAAAATGTCAAATACTTCATATTAATAATATTTAATTTAAAGAAAATCAACCTTCAATAATACACGGTATAAAATAAACCAAGTTTCAATTAAACAGGTAAAACAATTAGCAGGGGAAAAGGTAAAGAAATTTAAAATATATATCACAGATCAATGATGAAGAATATAGCAAGATAAAATAATTTAATAACTGTGCAACAATGATCTACACAATTTAAAAATATAATCTTTCACATTTAGCCCGTGTACATCAATTCTAGGAGAAATTTCCCCCACACAAGGTTAGACAAGTCACTTACCTCGACTTGCTCCAATTTAATCAAGTATTACGCTTTTTTCTCGATTTTCCGACTCCGATCAACTCGTATCTAGTCATAATTAATTCGATACCGTCAATAAAAATTAAAGAATTAATTTTATACGAAAATACTATATTTTTTTCAATAAAAATCTGAAATTAACTCAAAAATGGCCCGTGGGGGCCATGTCTCGAAATCCGGCGAAAGTTACGAAATATGAACGCCCATTCAACCACGAGTCTAACCATACCAAAATGACTAAATTCCAATAACGATTCGACCCTCAAATCCACAAATCTAACCAAGAGGGTTTTCAAATTGTTTCAACTTAAATCACCAATTAAATGTTAAAAACAGTGATGGATTCGGGTAATCTAATCAAGATTGAGTTAAGAACTCTTACCCCAATATTTTTCCTTGAAGATATATCAAAAATCACCTCTGCTCAAGCTCCAAGTTGTTAAAAATGGCGAATGGGAAGAAACCCCCGTGTTTTTATAACTTACGGATCTGTCCAGGCTGACCTCGATCGTGGAGTCTGATCCTGGACCTCGATCATGAGAGTCCGATCCTGGACCTCGATCATGGAAGTCCGATCATAGGGAGTCCGATTAAGGGGAGTCCAATCATGGGGTCCGATCATGGTCCTCGATCATGGACCTCTGTCATGGCCTTCGATCATAGCTTCGATCATGGCCCTCGACCCTGGGGCTCGATCACAACCATCAATCTTGGCTATCGATCATGGCTTCGATCTTTATGGCCTTCGATCACTGGCCTTGGTCATAGCCCTCGATCCTGGGCCTTCGATCAATGGCCTTCGATCACAGCCCTTCGAGCTTGCCTTCGATCATGGATCTCGAGCCTGTCTTCGATCCTCGGCTCGATTTCTGGGGGCTCGATTGCAGAGCAGAAGAGAATTTGCAGCAGCTTTTGCAGCAACTGTTTAAGTCCCATTTTTGATCCGTTAACCATCCGAAACTCACCCAAGGCTCTTGGGACCTCAACCCAATACACCAACAAGTCCTAAAACATCATACGAACTTATTTGAAACCTCAAATCACATCAAACAATGCTAAAATCACGAATCACACATAGATTCAAGCCTAATGAACTTTGAAACTTTCAATTTCTACAAACAACACCGGAACCTATTAAATCAAGTCCGATTGACCTCAAATTTTACACGCAAGTCATAAATGACATAACAGAGCTATGAAAATTTTCAGAATCGGTTTTCGACCCTGATATCAAAAAGTCAACCACTCGGTCAAACTTTCCAAAAATTCAACTTTCGGCATTTCAAGCCTAATTCCACTACGGACTTCCAAATAAAATTCCGATCACGCTCCTAAGTCCAAAATTACGATACGGAGCTGTTGGAATCATCAAAATTCTATTCCGGGGTCATTTGCACATAATTCGACATCCGGTCACTATTTGAACTTAAACTTTAAATTTTTCATCAAAATTTCATATCTCGGGATAGGGACCTCAGAATTTGATTCCGGGCATATGCCCAAGTCACAATTCACGATACGGACCTACCGGAACTATCAAAATACTAATCTGAGTCCGTTTACTCAAAATATTGGCCAAAGTCAACTCAGTTGTGTTTTAAACATCTAATTCATATTTTAATCCATTTTTCACCTGAAAACTTTTATGGACTGCACACGCAAGTCGAGTAATTGTAAATAGTGATTAGATCATATAATTAATCATTAAATTTAAAGATGAAATTTTGGGTCATCACATTCTCCACCTCTAAAACAAATGTTCATCCTTGAACGGAGTTAGAAAAAGTACATGAGCTGGTGAATAAGTGTGGATAACAGCTGTGTATATCATGCTCGGCCTCCCAAGTCGCCTCCTCGACCGGATGACCCCTCTATTGAACCTTCACGGAAGCAATGTTCTTTGACCTCAACTTTCAAACCTGCCTATCTAAAATAGCCACTGGTTCCTCAACATAAGATAGATCTTTGTCCAACTGAACCGAACTGAAGTCTAACACATGAGACGGATCACCGTTATATTTCTGAAGCATAGAAACATGGAATACCAGATGAACTGCAGAAAGACTAGGTGGTAGTGCAAGTCTGTAAGCCACCTCTCCAACTCTCTCAAGAATATCAAAAGGCCTAATATACCTAGGGCTCAACTTTCCCTTCTTCCCGAACCTCATCACACCCTTCATAGGCGAAACCCGGAGCAATACCCGCTCACCAACCATGAAAGCAACATCACGAACCTTCCGATCCGCATAACTCTTCTGTCTAGATTGGGCTGTACGAAGTCGATCCTGAATTAACTTAACCTTTTCCAAGGAATCCTGAACCAAGTCTGTACCCAAAAGTCTAGCCTCGCCTGGTTCGAACCAACCCACTGGAGACCGGCACTGCCTACCATACAAGGCCTCATACGGAGCCATCTAAATTCTTGACTGGTAACTGTTGTTGTAAGCAAACTCAGCAAGTGGTAAGAACCGATCCCAAGCACCCCTAAAATCTATCACATACGCACGAAGTATATCCTCCAGTATCTGAATAGTGCATTCGGACTGCCCGTCCGTCTGAGGGTGAAATGTTGTACTCAACTCTACCCGAGTACCCAACTCACGCTGTACTGCCCTTCGAAACCGTGAGGTAAACTGTGTACCCCGGTCAGAGGTGATAGATATTGGTACACCGTGAAGTCTGACAATCTCGCGAATTTATACTTGAGCCAGCTGCTCTGAAGAGTAAGTAGTAATCACAGGAATGAAATGAGTTGATTTGGTCAGCCTATCCACAATCACCCAAATTGCATCAAACTTCCGCTGAGTCCGTGGGAGCCCAACAACGAAATCCATAGTGATCCGCTCCCATTTTCATTCTGGAATCTCTAACTTCTGAAGTAATCCACCCGGTCGCTGATGCTTATATTTCACCTATTGACAATTTAGACACCGAGATACATACCCTACTATGTCTTTCTTCATCCGCCTCTACCAATAGTGCTGTCTCAAGTCCTAATACATCTTTGCAGCACCCGGGTGAATGGAGTACCACGAACTGTGAGCCTCCTGGAGAATAAACTCATGCAAGCCATCCATATTAGGCCCATATAGCTTGCCCTGCATCCGTAATACATCATAATCTCCAATAGTGACTTCTTTGGCATCACCGTGCTGAACTGTATTCTTAAGGACAAGTAGATGGGGGTCATCATACTGGCATTCCTTCATACGATCATAAAGAGAAGACTGAGAAACCACGCAAGACAAAACTCGACTCGGCTCGGAAACATCCAATCTAACAAACTGGTTAGCTAAGGCCTGAACATCCAAGGCCAAAGGCCTCTCTGCTACCGGTAAATATGCTAAGCTACCCAAACTCTCTGCCTTACGACTCAAGGCATCGGCCACCACATTGGCCTTCCCGAGATGATAGAGAATGGTGATATCATAATCCTTAAGAAACTCCAACCACCTCCGCTGCCGCAAGTTAAGATCCTTCTGTTTAAACAGATGATGTAGACTCCGGTGATCGGTGTAGATGTCACAATGGACACCGTACAAATAATGCCGCCAAATTTTTAAGGCATGAACAATAGCTGCTAACTCCAGGTCATGTACATGATAATTCTTCTCATGCACCTTTAACTGTCTGGATGCGTAGGCAATCACCCTACTGTCTTGCATTAACACTGCGTCGAGACCAATACGCGACGCGTCACAATACACAGTATAAGATCCTGTACCTGTAGGTAATACCAATATTGGGGCTGTAGTCAAAGCTGTCTTGAGCCTTTGGAAGGTCTCCTCACATTCCTCGGTCCACCTGAACGGAGCACCCTTCTGGGTCAATTTGGTCATAGATGCAGCAATAGAAGAGAAACCCTTTACAAATCTGCGATAATACCCAGCCAAACCAAGGAAACTCCGGATTTCCGTAACTGAGGACGGTCTGGACCAACTCTACACTGCTTCAATCTTCTTTGGATCTACCTTGATCCCCTCGTATGAAACTATATGACCCAAAAATCCAACTGAATCAAGCCAGAATTCACACTTTGAAAATTTTGCATATAACTTCCTTTCTCTCAAAATCTGAAGCACAGTCCTCAGGTGTTGTTCATGATCTTCCCGACTTCGGTAATACACCAAAATGTCGTCAATAAACACAATGACGAAGGAATCAAGATAGGGCAGAAATACACTATTCATTAAATGCATAAATATTGTTGGGGCATTGGTCAGCCCAAAAGACATCAGAAGGAATTCGTAATGACTGTACCGAGTCCTGAAAGCAGTCTTCGGAATATCCGGCTCCCGAATATTCAACTGATGATAGCCTGAACGCAAGTCAATTTTAGAGAATACCCTGGCACCCTGAAGCTCATCAAATAATTCATCAATACGTGGCAATGGATACCTGTTCTTCACTGTAACCTTGCTCAACTGGCGATAATCAATACACATCCGAATAGAACCATCCTTCCTCTTTACAAATAAGACAGGAGCACCCCATGGCGATACACTAGGCCGAATGTAACCCTTATCAAGCAATTCCTGTAACTGTTCTTTTAATTCTTTCAACTCTGTTGGGGCCATACGGTATAGTGAAATAGAAATGGGTTGAGTACACGGTAATAAATCAATACCAAAATCAATATCCCTGTCGGGTGGCATACCTGGAAGATTTGCTGGAAATACATCAGGAAAATCCCTTACTATAGGAACTGACTCTATAGTAGGAGTATCGATACTAACATCTCTCACATAGGGCAGATACGCATCACACCCCTTCTCAACCATTCGTTGAGCTTTAAGAAATGAAACAACCCTGCTAGGAACATGATCCGAGGTACCTCTCCACTCTAGTTGTGGTAGACCCGGCATAGCCAATGGCACTGTCTTGGCGTAACAATCAAGAATAGTGTGATACGGTGACAACCAGTCCATGCCCAAAATAATATCGAAATCTACCATACTGAGCAATTATAAATCATCTCTGGTCTCAAAATCACTGATAACAATTAAACACGACCGATACACACGGTCCACAATAATGGATTCACCCACGGGTGTAGATACATAAATAGAAAAACTCAAGTAATCACAAGATACGCCCAAATACGGGGAGAAATAAGATGACACATAAGAATAAATTGAGCCTGGATCAAATAAAACTGATGCATCTCTATGACAGACCGGAATAATACCTGTGATAACAGAATCGGATGTAACGGCATCTGTCCTAGCAGGAAGGGCATAATATCTGGCCTGGCCTCCCCCTCTAGGGCGACCTCTACCTGTTCGACCTCCACCTCTAGCTGGCTGTGCAGGTGGAGTGGCAACTGGTGCAGTAATCATGGCCTGAGAAGTCTGAGGACCCTATGGAATAAGTGGGGCCTCAAAAATCCGTGGAGGTGCACCCCTCCTAATTATGGGGCAATCCCTCATGATATGATGAGTGTCACCACACTCAAAACAAGCCCTCGGAGGACATGGCTATTGGGACTGGCTCAGGCCTGATCGACTAGATTGTCCGCTAAAAGCACCCCGTACAGGAGGTACAGAAGACACTGGCGGTGCGTAATATGGAACTTGAGGTCTGGAAGTAGTCGGAATACCACTGGAAGATGGAAGTGCTGAATGAATAGGATGGCTCACATAGCCTCTACCATGATGGGCTGCAACTGGGGCACGAGAATTATTATATATTCCAGAATCTCGGGGTCTCTTAGCTTCCCTCTCTTCCCTTTCCCGAGTACGCATACCTTCCAATCTTCTAGCAATTGACACCATCTGGTTGTATGTGATGTCCATCTCTAGCTCTCGGGCCATACTGTATCTGATACTAGGGTGAAAACCCTCAATAAATCTGCGAACCCGCTCTCGAACAGTAGCAACTAAGCCTGGTGCATGCCTAGCCAAATCACGGAATCGGACCGCATACTGAGGAACATACTCCCTTAATAACGTATCGGAAACTCTTCGCGGCATGTATCCCTAAGACTCTGAGGAACATACTCCCTTAATAACATATCAGAAATTGAGTCCAAGTTAGTGAAGATGCCTCAGCGGGACTATCCAACTCATATGCCCGCCACCACTGGTAGGCTGCTCCTCTAAACTGGAATGCCGTGAAAGAAACCCCACTGAAATCCACAATACCCATAGTATGAAGGATACGGTGACATTCCTCCAGAAAACCCTGAGCATCCTCTGAAGCTAAACCGCTGAAAGTGGGAGGGTGGTACTTCTTATAACTCTCGAGCCTGAGCTGCTCCCCCTCTGAAACTGCTGTCCTAATATCAGGCCGAACTGGGACAACTAGTTGCACTGGTATAACATCTAGGGCATGGTCAACTTGGGCACGTGGATCTGGAGTACGGGCGGCAGGAGTCTGCGCTTCTCCCCCAGCCTGAGATGTGGCAGGAGCAAGTGGAATTAATCCTGCCTGAGCTAAAGTGCCAAACATGCTCAAAAACTGGGCAAGAGTCTCCTGAAGTGCAGGAGTAGTAGCAGGCGTCTCAGGTGCTTTCTCTCCAACTGGAGCTACTGGAGCTCTGGTGCAGCAGTTCGTGCAGGTGCTCTGGATGCACCACGTGGTCTTCCTCGGCCTCTGCCCCGACCCCGGCCTCTTGCGGCTCCAACAGGGGATGCGGGTGTCTGATCATCTGATCCAGTTGTGCGTTTCCTCACCATCCGTGAGAGAATAGAAAGACAATTGTTTAAGGAATCAAAGAAGTGAATATTTCCTAACAGTTCCATAGCCTCTCGAAGATAAGTACAGACGTCTCCGTACCGATCCGCAAGACTCTACTAGGTAAGCCTACAATGCGGAATAATAAGTACAGACGTCTCCGTACCAAATTCCCTTCGTAGGATGTCGTGATGGCACCTAGTCTCTAAGACTAGGTAAGCCTATCAATGCGGAATAATAATAATATCTGAAATAGATAAACTACAATTCAAATAATTTCAACTCTCAAAACTCGGTAGAAATAAATCACAAGCTTCTAAGAATTTATTCTCAATGTCTCTATAAGTCAAGGTCTAAATAAAATATAAAGGATGCAACATAATATGATAGAAGGGGACTCCGGAGTCTGCGGATGCTGGCAGATATACCTCGAAGTCTCCGTGCACAGGTAACTCACTGACGTCTAGGCTGGTAAAATATACTTGGATCTGCACAAAAAGATATGCAGAAGCATAGTATGAGTACACCACAGCGGTACCCAGTAAGTGCCGAGCCTAACCTCGGTAGAGTAGTGACGAGGTCAGGTGAGGCCCTACTGGATTAAAATAATGACATGGTAAAATATTTATCAATGTAGTAAAATAAAATGACATTGGAAATGAATCAAATAGTATGTCACATTTAATGACACCAAATAATTGCAAATAATATCTCGTGGAATCAAAATAGAATTTCCTTCAACTTTATGAAAATCACAACAATTAATCGAAAGCAACTATGGCCATAAATCAATATCAATAAGGGCACTACCGAGGTACCTCCTCATAGTCCCAAATTATAAATAATTTCACAATATATCAATTCCTTATACCACCGCGGGAGCCTTCACAATTTATTTAAAGAAAGTATTTTTTTCCGAAATAGCATCCCGCGTTTTAGCCACCCTTATCACACCGCATGACTTCTAGTAGTCACCCCTACTAGCCACGCGTATCAAGCCACCCTTATCTCACCGCATGCGTTTCAACACCCAGACCTTATACCACCGCATGCGTATCAATATCACAATATATCATAATTTGCACCTCAAGTGCCCAATATTTTAATTTTCCACAAAAACATCAACAACAATATTTTTCAATAATAAAGAGCTCACGGCTCATGCCAGAATAATCCAAAAAAGATCTTACGAAAATATTCAAGAATAAATAATTCAGAAAAATAATATTTCAAATTTTTAATACGTTGCTTCAATATCAAACTTAAAAATGTCAAATACTTCATATTAATAATATTTAATTTAAAGAAAATCAACCTTCAATAATGCACAGTATAAAAGAAACCAAGTTTCAATTAAACAGGTAAAACAATTAGCAGGGAAAAAAGTAAACAAATTAAAAATATATATCACATATCGATGATGAAGAATATAGAAAGATAAAAGAATTTAATAACTCTGCAACAACGATCTACACATTTTAAAAATATAATCTTTCATATTTAGCCCGTGTACACACTCGTTACCTCGTGTACACGACTTTCAATACATTTCAATAATCACATTAATATCAATGTAGGGGAAATTTTCCCCACACAAGGTTAGACAAGTCACTTACCTCGACTTGCTCCAATTTAATCAAGTATTATGCTTTTTTCTTGATTTTCCGGCTCCGATCGACTTGTATCTAGTCATAATTAATTCGATACAGTCAATAAAAATTATAGAATTAATTCTATACGAAAATACTACATTTTTCAATAAAAATTCAAAATTAACTCAAAAATGGCCCGTGGGGGCTATGTCTCAAAATCCGGCGAAAGTTACGAAATATGAACGCCCATTCAACCACGAGTCTAACCACACTAAAATGACTAAATTCCAATAATGATTCGACCCTCAAATCCACAAATCTAACCAAGAGGGTTTTCAAATTTTTCCAACTTAAATAACCAATTAAATGTTAAAAACAGTGATAGATTCGGGTAATCTAACCAAGATTGAGTTATGAACACTTACCCCAATATTTTTCCTTGAAGATATATTAAAAATTGCCTCTGCTCAAGCTCCAAGTTGTTAAAAATGGCGAATGGGACAAAACTCCCCTGTTTTTAAAACTTACAGATCTGTCCAGGCTGACCTCGATCGTGGAGTCCGATCCTGGACCTCGATCATGAGAGTCCGATCCTGGACCTCGATCATAGGAGTCCGATCATGGGGAGTCCGATTAAGAGGAGTCCTATCATGGGGTCCGATCATGGTCCTCGATCATGGACCTCGGTCATGGCCTTCGATCATAGCTTCGATCATGGTCCTCGACCCTGGAGCTCGATCACAACCATCAATCCTGGCTATCAATCATGGCTTCGATCTTTATGGCCTTCGATCACTGGCCTTGGTCATAGCCCTTGATCCTGGGCCTTCGATCAGTGGCCTTCGATCACTGCCCTTCGAGTTGCCTTCGATCCTCGGCTCGATTTCTGGGCGCTCGATTGCACAGCAGAAGAGAATTTGCAGCAGCTTTTTCAGCAGCTGTTTAAGTCGTATTTTTGATCCGTTAACCATTCGAAACTCACCCGAGGCCCTCGGAACCTCAACCGAATATACCAACAAAATCCTAAAATATCATACGAACTTATTTGAAACCTCAAATCACATCAAACAACGCTAAAATTACGAATCACACATAGATTCAAGCCTAATGAACTTTGAAACTTTCAATTTCTACAAACAACACCGGAACCTATCAAATCAAGTCCGATTGACCTCAGATTTTGCACGCAAGTTATAAATATCATAACGGAGCTATGAAAATTTTCAGAATTGGATTTCGACCCCGATATCAAAAAGTCAACCCCTCGGTCAAACTTCCCAAAAATTCAACTTTCGGCATTTCAAGCCTAATTCCACTACGGACTTCCAAATAAAATTTCGATCACGCTCCTAAGTCCAAAATCACCATACGGAGCTGTTGGAATCATCAAAATTCTATTCCGGGGTCATTTGCACATAATTTGACATCCGATCACTATTTGAACTTAAACTTTAAAGTTTTCATCAAAATTCCATATCTCAGACTATGGACCTCAGAATTTGATTCCGGGCATACGCCCAAGTCCCAATTCACGATACGGACCTACCAGAACTATCAAAATACTGATCCAAATCCGTTTACTCAAAATATTGACCAAAGTCAACTCAGTTGTGTTTTAAACATCTAATTTACATTTTAATCCATTTTTCACCTTAAAACTTTCCGAAAATTTTTTACTGACTGCACACGCAAGTCGAGTAATGGTAAATAGTACTTAGATCACATAATTAATTATTAAATTTAAAGATGACATTTTGGGTCATCACAGTAAAAGTCCTATAAATCTAAGAAAAAAGAAAGAAAAAATCAAGTTGATATATGATTGCCGATTTATTGATTGGTTGAGGAGTAGGTTATAATATTTGACATAAAAAGAAAAACTAAACTAAGAAGGGTGCGTGATATCTCGAATCATAAGGAGATAACACTTGATATAAGTATCTATAAATGCTGATATGATTTTTGTTCTTTTTGCTTTGTCAACGTATCTGAATTGCCATGTTTTCTGAATGAGAAGGTTACGTTTGAGATCTCTAATATTTTATTTTATTAAATGATATAGCATACATCAACTACTCGAAAATATCCAGAAAATATATTAACATAAGTTACTCATAAGAATAAGATTTTAACTCCTCTAAAAGAGGAAGAATAATTAAGAACCCAGATATCAAAAATAAATATAGTATGAAAGATTTAATTTTTCCAAAATATAAGAATAATATTTATTAATTTAAGGATGGAATGGTAAGAAGAGTCAATCTGATAAAGTGAAAGGAAATCAACGCAAAAAATAAAATTAAATAATGAATATTTTGGAATCATTCTGATTCTTTGGCACGAAGTAACAAAACACAACAATTTGGCAGAACTAAAATGACCTTGCTACCATCTTTTTTATTCTTTTCTACATGATTATGAATTCAATCTTAAAGTATCATTCAACTTCTCCAATCCCCGTTGATTTTGTACGCTGACAATGATTAAAAGTTATATAAAAAAATAAATACTACAAAATTAAAAAATGAATAAGCGTGGTGTACCATATTTTTCGGTATTACTAGGCGACGAATTAATTCTACAATTCCAATTTAATTTCTTTTGATTTTCGCGTGCACTCATAAAGATTAATAGTATCTAAAATAAAAGGAGTACCAAAATAAACAATAAAAGACAAGCTAAATATTACATTCATTCCCATCCAACCTTTTTTTCCTGGTTTATTTTGTTGTCCTTTTATTCGTTATGATTTTCTTCCTCTTATCTTTGCAGTTGCAGAATATAATATTATACGATAGTATCAACATCATGATGTTATAAGTTATTAAAAATTGATATTAGCCAATGATGTAATATAAACGTAATCAGCATCAAGTGTCAACGTTAATTACACAGTACTACGGAGTATAATTTTATTATAGAGTTAGAACCACCAGACATATGCGTTATAGCCTATAGTTAACTCAAGGAAGGTATCTATAATTGACATTTAAAAGAGTAAGATTTTGCAGATTCAATTTAAATGTTCGATATCAAATATTGAATAGGTGATTTTTGTTAGCCATAATTGTCATAAATATGTAAGAAATTAGGGAGAAAATCACATATATGTTAATTTATGGACAGAATGATTGTAAGAATCAATCGAATAAAAGTAAAGCAATGCAAACATAAAATTACGGGAATATGAAATGCCCGATGATTCCTATATAAAGTGTGTTATTCTTGTAGGACCATTCACTATCCCTGTCCATAAAAAAGAATCAGGTACTTCATCTCTTATTTCTTAAACTTCATCCTTGATATGATGGATTATCATGTGCCATTTGCACAGAAGTCATAATTTTTCATTCCTCTTATTAGCTTTTATGTTTAATTTTATGTTATTATTTGTATCTAATAATTTATTTTAAAATTATTATAGGATGAAGATCACAAGAATGCATCTAAGCGTTGTACAACTTTTGATTGCAGTTATGGTTTTTCTCAACCATGATGAAGTTGAGGGCTTTTTAAAGAAGGACCATGAAGAATTGGAGAGGCAACTAAAGCTTTTAAATAAGCCATCAGTCAAAACTATTAAAGTAGATTCTTATTCTTTGTTTTGGTCCATTCTCGAAATAATTGATCTATCTGTTTTATTTTCAATTATATATGTCATTTTTCATGGAGCTAAAAAAGATGTTACCCATAAATATTTATACTTAAAATCAGTAATAAGTTCTATTGTTTTGTAGACCGAATATGGAGATATTTATGACTCTATAAATTTCTATCTATAACCTGCATTTGATCATCCTTTACCGAAGAATCATACTTATCATCCTCAGGTATGTCTATTTGGTAAATAGATCCTTATTCACTGTTACTGTTGTACTTGTATTGTGAAAGTAAGAATGACTTTCATTCTTAAAATTATGTACATGATGCATGCAGATGAAACCGTCTTTCTCCCTATTAAAGAGAGACAAAGAATCCGCAACATCCAATAGATCCTGCAAAATCAGGCTGAGACATGGAAGTTGTCCAATGGGAACAGTTCCTATTAGAAGAACTACCAAAGAAGATCTCATTAGAGAAAGAAGATTTAATGCTAGTTATGCTGGGGGCATCTTTCACGTAAGCTGCTCCTTTGTAAATTGTTTTTGTTTATTCTAGTTTACTAAGATTTGTAATTGAAATAATTATATACAACAACAAATTAAACATGTTCCAAGTGGTAACTTCACTATTGTCATCACTTATCATTTTTACTGGAGCTCTTTCTATGATTTTGGATTTGTGGTACATATGGACGTTAATCTCAATGCGACTTGCCTTTATATTTGTTTCTATACCTCGTTAAGAACTTGCAATTTTTTTCAAGAAAGGGATATTTTTATTATTAACCAATGTGAGCATATCTTGTTATTTATTCTGCTTTGAACATTTAGTTTGCTCTAGGACAAACACTAGTTGGGAGCTGGAACAACAAGTAGTATTTATAATCCAAAGGTTCTTTCGAACCAGTGTAGTGCATCCGTCGTGAAGGTACAAAATGGCCGTGACCAAATACAAGTTGGGTGGCGTGTAAGTATTACTGTTAATTAACTTTGCTAAGTAAAATTCAATCCCCTTTTCTTGCTTTAATTCTATAGATAGGAGCATCAAAAGTTGACAATGAATGGTGTATTGATCTAGGTGGATCCAATTCTTTATGGTGATACTCGTACTCGATTTTTTTCATTATTTAAAGTAAGTCTTTTTTTTTTGGTTTATTCACATATTAGTGAGTCATGCTTTAACAAAATATCCTTAATTACTCACGATTAGTTAAATTTGTTACATCATGACACAGGCATGCACAACTCAATTCTTCAACACACGTTGCCCTAGATTCGTAATTGTGAATACGCAAATACCTTTGGACACGGTATATCTGACTTCTACACCTGGACACATATTCGATCAGACATTCTTCATTCAAAGGGTTAGATAAATGCCATACTGAAATTTCATCATATTCGAAAAGAAATTAAGAGCATATATAATTATTTTTCACTATAACGTACAATGTATGAACATACATAATCTTTTGTGTGTGTGTGTCTATATATATATATCCAACGCAGGATCTGAAGAATGGAAGATGGTGGCTGCGTGTTGGTCGTGATTTCAAACAAATATGTTTTTGGCCTCCAGAGCTTTTCACGGTATTAAAGGGTTTTGCATCACAGGCGGCATGGGTTGGAGAGGCATTTAGTTCAGTCCCTACTTTCCCTCCAATGGGTTCTGGTCATTTTCCTGGACTTGTAAATACCAATAAAGATGCATATTGTATCCGAGTTTGAAGATGCTCATGCACTCTATCGGGTTCTTGATGAACCAATTACCAATAAGGCTTTTAGACATACGGTCTTTTTTGGGACCTAGTTCTAACAAATAAATTAATGACAATGTACTATGTTTTTCTAGTTAAGCCTAGTATTAGAAAATGATTTCCACTTAACCTACCCTTGTTTGCATCATGTCTCAGTTATAAATAAATGAAAAAAGTAATTGTTGGTCGTACTTGTAGTAGTGTTTATTTTTATCTTTATTCATTATGTATCTTACGATGTCATACTTATAGCTGTCCAATGGAACAAGACGGGACGGGACGGGACGAAACGAGACGGGACAAACGGAACGAAACGGTAGGCCCATTCCGTCCCGCTAACAAACGTGATGGAACGGGACGGGACGGGACGGACGGTAGGTCCATCCCGTCCCGCTAACAAATGGGATGGGACGGGACGGGACGGGTTCGCGGGCCTTAAGTGTCGTTTTAAAAAAAAAATTATTTAAGCATTGAGTTTGGCAACGGCTATTCTTTTGACAATGACTAAGTTTTTAAAGTTTGCAACAGCTAGTTTTTTGACTTATTTAATAAACTTAAAAATTAAATAAAAATTAGAAAACTAAGTAAAGAATTATAAAATATTAAAACAAAAGACTTGTCATGAATTATTCTAGTAATTATAAATTTATAATAGAGTTATAATTTATTTAATAAAATTTCAAGCCATTAAGTAACTAAGTAAGAGTGTAAGACAATTCATTAAAAAAATTCAACCCTTAGAGCCAAAAGTATTGCCACGCTCCCTCCACTATGCCAAAAGTTGTTCGTTGCCTTCTTCGTCTTTAATACTTTCCAATCCTTGATTAAGATAAGAATTAAGTTAATCATCAATAGAGGAATCAAAACCTGTTATATCATCCATATCTTCCCATAGAACTTCTACTCTAGACTTAGAAGTAGAAGGAGCAGTTTCACCACCTATTGTTTTCATATATTTATATTTATCAAACATTGATCTAATATAAGAGTATATGTTAGCTTGGCAGTATTCAAGAGATAGTTGTTCATTTTCTTGAATTGCTAAATTCTCATAAATTTTACGAACAAATCCCTTTGCACCTCTTAATTTTAAAGATGGGTTAAGTATAGTAGAAATTAAATAAATTGGGGGAATAGGGAAAAAATACTTTTTAAATTTTACAATTATTTCATTAATGACTGGTGCATTAGTTGGATTTATTTTATACTTACCAAATACAACAGAAATTCCATAAATATACCATAATATTTGTGTAACAGTAGGATAATATATACCAGAAAATTATTTTGTAGCATAATAAAATTTTTCTAAAATTTAGTAAGCAATTGGAGCCGTTGTCCAACGGCTAGAATTCAAAAAAACAAAAAACGAACGCGGGACAGGCGGGACGGGACGGGACGAAATGAGACGGTACAAATGGGATGACATGGCCATCCCGTCCCATCCCGTGTCCCGTTTAACATGGGGCCATCCCGTTTAGAATTAAGTGGGACGAGACAGGACGCGGGACGTCCCGTCCCGTTGGACAGCCTTAGTCATACTCAAGCTCGTTTAAGTAAGAAACACTTCAATATTTAGAGCAATTGGTTACATTGCCACCCTATCTTATGTTTTAGATACTACCCCGAGAAAGAATTCAGCTCATAGCAAAAGGAATCACATGTAAGTTCATACCATATCAAACTGCGAGATAAAAAAGAACTCCGACTACCTTTCAAATATCCAAATACAAATCCTACATAATAGATGGAACAGTATCTTAAGTAATTTTTTATTTATTACAAAGGTTAAAAAAATGGGGTAGCAATACTCCACACGCGAGCTTTCGGAAAGAAATCAGAAGTAGAAATATATGAAAATGTATGTTTGCCCTTCTCAGAACTCGCACATAACGAGAGCTTAGTGCACCGCACTGTCCTTTTCCTTTGTCACGACCCAATATCCAACTAGTCGTGATAACACCTAACCCAACCCGCTAGGTAAGCCAATTATCAACTATTCAATTCCAATAACAATTATTAAAGAAAATATATGAAACCAATACTTTTACCCAAGAACTGGTAATCATGAGCTTCTAAGAATAGAATTTACAAAACTGGTATGAAATAATACATCATCTATTCGAAATGTACATGAACAAATTGTTATAAATCTAAGGCTACCATGAATAAGAGGCAGCTACAACCGGAACGCAGGTACATATTCAGATCCAGCTCCCAACGAACACAGCAACATCAGCAGGCAACATCTGCACGCAAGGTGCAGAATTGTAATATGAGTACAACCGACCCCATGTACTCAATAAGTAACAAACCTAGCCTTAGGTTGAAAGTAGTGACGAGCTTGTACCAAGGTCGGGTCCAAAACCAATAGTCCATAATAGTTCATAACCACATAAAGCAAATAATACAAGAAGTAACTCAGAGATAAAATGCTCAGCCAAATCATGATTTCAAAAAATAATAGTTCTTCCTTTCAAGTACATTAGTGAAAACCTAAATCGTTTACCGAAGTTACCAAAAATATGAATAAGTTTAAAAACAATAATTTTCCCAAAAATCCTTTCAATAATAAATGAGACGTTTCATATTCTTTCCAGATAACCTGTGTAAAATAAATGTATCACTATCCCCATCTGTCAATATATGTGAGAAATCATGAATGATGTGATACTGTACAGCATGAGAAAAATACATCTCTATGCCTGTATGTTATGTGTGCAAGTCAATGCGATGCAACTCAGTGATAAAATCATATGCATACTCTCAGAATATCATTTCACTCAGTCCTCCCAGTCACTCAGTCCTCACAGTCACTCATCCTAATAGCTCGACACTCGGCAGTCACACTCAATAGGTACCTGCACTCACTGGGGGTGTGTACAAACTCCGGAGGGGCTCCTTCAGCCCAAGCGCTATAATCTGCACGGACAACTCACGTGCTGCACGGAAAACTCACGTGCCATAGTATCAATATATGTATCCGCACGGACAACTCATGTGCTATAATAAAGCCAATATGGCCTGCTGCGACGTGCAGCCCGATCCCATAATTAGTTCGAAAATGATGATATGATGTATCAATAAATAACAATAGAGACTGAGATATGATATGCAATGAAATGAATATGACTGAGTATGAATTTTCAATTTAAAACAAATAATTCACAATAATATGACCTTTGTGGGTCCCAATAACACTGGCACATAGCCTCAACATGATTTTTAATATGATTGTCAGCTCAATTTCTTTAAGACATAAAACTGCATGGAAAATGCCAAGATTATTTGACTACAAAATTCCACGAAACAATTACATCACAATTTCTATGGTGCACGCCCACACGCCCGTCACCTAGTATGTGTGTCACCTCCAAACAATTCACATAATACGTATATTCAGGGTTCATACCCTCAGCTCCAAGATTAGAAGAGTTACTTACCTCGAACAAGTCGAATCCAATGTCGAGCAAGCTAAACAATGCTCCAGAAATTCCATTCTGCGCGTAACAATTTCCGAACGGCTCGAATCTAGTCACAATTAATTTGATTCAGTGAACCCAAATTATAGAAATTTATTCCATATCAAAATACTACTTTTTCTACAAAATTCAAAATTACACTCAAAAATCGCCCGTGGGGCCCACGTCTCGGAATCCGACAAAAGTTACAAAATATGAACGCCTATCCAACTACGAGTCCAACCATACCAAAATTACTCAAATTCGACCAACTCTGCCTTTAAATCCTGAATTAAAGTCTATGAAATTTTCTACTATTTTCAACCCAAAACACTAATTTGTTGATAAAAACAACAATAGATTCGTATAATTTAACCAAAACCGAGTTAGAATCACTTACTCCAATCCATATGGTGAAAATCGCCTCAAAAATCGCTTCAATTCGAGCTCCATAGCTCCAAATGTGTTAAAATGGCAGAAACCTCAAAATATATCTTCTGTCCAGGTATTTACTCTCCGCGATCGCGAAGCACAATATTTTTCATACCCAAAATTGCTCTTCGCGATCGCGGAAAACCAATCGCGATCGCGAAGAACAAACTCCCCAACTGTTCCAGACAACCTCTAGTTCAATGGTCATAACTTTTTGTACAAAACTCCAAATTACAAATGGTTTAACTTTCTGAAGCCTAGACACCAAGGGATATAACTTTCATTTGTTGGTAATCTCCCAATTCCTTATAGATTGCTAGATATAAGCTTCCAAAGTCAGCCCTGTGCAACAGATATTTCCAAATGCTTCCCAGACAACCTATAGTATAACCACCATAACGTTTTGTACGCAACTCCAAATGACAAATGGTTTACCTTTCTGAATACTAGACATCAAGGACTACAACTTTCTTTCTTGGATCATCTCCAAATGCTTTATATATTGCGAGATATAAGATTCCAAATTTGAGTCAGTGCAGCAGAGATTTTGTTCTACACGATCGTGAAAGAACTTCCGCGATCGCGATTCACAAGGCCCCAAACTGCTGTTTGCTCTTCGCGAACGCGACCAAATGTTCGCGATCGCGATGCACACCTCTGTAGGCAGAAACCAACAATTAAAAATGGCCTATAAATGGTTCGAGACCACCGCAAAACTCACCCGAGCTCCTCGGGACCTCAACCAAATATACCAACATGTCCTAAAACATCATACGAACTTAGTCGAAGCCTCGAATCACATCAAACAACGCTAAAATCACAAATTGCATCCCAATTCAAGCCTAATGAACTTTGAACTTTTAAATTCTATATCTTGTGCCGAAATACATCAAATCAATCCAGAATGACTTCAAATTTTGCACACAAGTCATAAATGACATAACGAAGCTATTCCAATTTCCAGAATCGGATTACGACCCTGATATCAAAAAGTCAATTCCCCGGTCAAACTTCCCAAAAATTCAACTTTTGCCATTTCAAGTCTAATTCTACTACGGACCTCCACATAATTTTTCGGACACGCTCCTAAGTCCAAAATCACCATAGTCGTTTACACATAAGTGAATATACGGTAAACTTTTCCAACGTAAGTTTTCAATTATGAGACTAAGTGTCTCATTTCAATCTGAAATCCTTCCGGACCCGAACCAACTAACCCGATAAGTCATAAATCAATTGTAAGGCATAAATTGAGCAGTAAATGGGGGAACAGTGTTGTGATACTCAAAACAGCCGGTCGGGTCATTACATTCTCTTCCACTTAAACATATATTCGTCCTCGAACGTGCCAAGAGTTGTTCTTAACCTTCCATTCTCTATTCCACCTTACCATACACATACCCGGGGGTGATCTCACGTCACCCTATTCTATATAGGCCTGACCACACAACATAACTGAAAATTATTAATTTAACCTTAGCCCAAAAACCATGGAGCCAAATTTCTAACATTCAGAATTCTTTTCAAGACCCGAATCTCACATCTACACACTGTATAAGCCTGAACAAGTTGTATCCAGCCATAATCATAATCCCAGATATAATCACATAACATACTACACAACTCCCATACTCGTAGCACCATTTCTGATCATATTAACTACTCAAAGCCAACCAAGTACTAGTATAAAATCCCGCATTCAACAGAACCCCATTCCGAAACCTTTGTACACTGCCAATGATGAAAGAAACAATCAAAAACTCAAAACCACTCATCAGATCAACTAGCCATGGAGCTCTCTCGCCCCAACCAGAACCATAATCCTCTCCTAAGCTGACTTTCAATATTATCCTCCCGAATATACCACAATCAAGCCTGATAGTACCCATTCTAGGTCCAATGACCTTATATTATTAAATAAAACTATTCCACAGACACGCTACATCAATATAACTCAAGCCACAACTGCGCAATCTGTGTACCCGAATATGGGAGATGTCTCAAGAAAGAGAACCATATTGCAAGTTCAACAAGCATCACCACAACCCTAATGTTACAACCAACTCCTCAAATTTTGTGAAGAGGATAACCGTAGGTGCATGTGCACAATTGTAGAGGAAGGAAATTAATAGATCCGATAAATTATTATAGAAATAGAATTCCCATACACGGCAAGGACAACTCACGTGCCAATAATATGAATCGCCCGGCATGGTCACAGGCCTCTAGTCCCAACATATCATACAGGAGCAATTAAACAAGTACAATTGTATATAATAATGAAATAAGATTCTCATGCTCCTAGACTAGTAGAAATAGCACGCCATAGTGTAAGCACATGCAAAGTCTGCTATCACACTTCAAATCGGCAAATATTTTTTAACGCAGAATTAGTAACTACCCAGTTTATTTAGGGAATCATCTTCTTTGTAACCTCACGTATAGCCCAGATAGTTCTCAACAAAGGTACGAATACAGAAAACGTTATAACTTCACGCTTAACAGCCAACTCTAGGCATATAATAGCCTAAGCATTCTTCGGAGTATGCATACTTGCTCTAATGACCGCACATGGGCTCAAACCTCACATATATTCGCACTCATAGCACATACCTATCACAAATAATTAACGCAACTAGTGCCTCCACCGAGTTTTAAATAAAATAGTCACCTCAAATAGGTCGCGACCCCGAAACAATATACTTTTGAGAACTCCCAGTCTCCAAATTCATCGAACACATGAATCACCGTAGCTGATCTCAACTCCAACACTAAAATGACTAACACATGTTCCATTCATGATAATCCCATGAGGAATACTTTCATAATTCTTCTGTGCCACATAGCAATAATTTGAATATCAGCAGCCCATCAACCATGTGAGTACTGCAATACCGATGAATATCCGTAAGTCAAAACACAACGCGCCTTCTGAAATGCGCACCCTTATCAGGAATTACCGAGCAGTTTTAACATTCATCGAAATATTTTAAACTGACCATGCAGCCCAACATTCGTTACCTTCTCTTCAAGACTGAATTGTCACCTTGTACATGTAAATCCTAATCCCGCACAACACACCACATCTATTATGCCATCATGTGAAAAGCACAAAAGTCCCATTATCAACTCTGAGTCACCAGCAAATTACATACCTGGTTAGTTAGAAACCTTCCTCTTGCTTCCTTCAAGGAGGAAATCACAATACATAACACGTTTCCCACACCAGTAGAAAATATCCGGTTCAGACCATGGTAGAAACCATCAAGAACACTTTGAATCCATCTACACATAACCAAGCTATTAGAACTAAATTCCTCTAATTCGACCAAACCACGTAGGTCACCAAACCCAAGAATATTGCCACCAAAACATCTGTAGAGTCTCACCACATCATAATTACCCCTATAAATTTCACAACCGAAACCCCAACTATGAAAATACCTTATTTGAGTCTAAGGCCGTTTCATTCACCTTCCTGATACCGAAATATAAAATCCATAATGATATACAAAAATGCCACAAGTTTTGACACCATCTAACTTAAATCTCAGATTTTAACCATAAACAAATCCGCCAAAAATTCTCAATTATTACATATTAATCTCAAATCCATTAGAACTTTCTCGAGAGTCACCCCCTTTGTTCAAATCCACATTACACCGCCCAAATGGGCCAAAAGACACATGCCCCATTAGCATAACAACACTCAAAGAAGTAACTCTACTTTAATACAACCTATCAAATTCATACTCCGTGCACAATACATCATTCACAAATAATAACTCACTTATCCCACGATTTTCAAATACTCATAAGTGCAATATAACCCGTATCCAGGAATTTCCTTATTCGAGTCATCCTCGATCTCAACTTCTGCAAGTCATAACTAACCCACCAGTATGCCTCAACCCAAAACTAAACCTTTACATATAACCATGAAATTGAATTATCAATAGCAGGCTCCCCCACTTGGCTCAAAGCCATAGATTAAAACATTCCATAACTCACAATACCAATACTCTATTACTGCCATAATGCCACAGTCAGTTCAACGAATCTTCTTCTCAAACTCATGCAACGCCAACCATAAAAATACCCCAAATCATCCGCTAAACTTGCAATCATTCTCTTGACACTCAGGACAACTTTCTTAGCCAGATTCAAATTCAAATCTCCACACATACGCCCTGCTGGAAGAAAAGAAACTCTCTACTCACATATAAGGAACATACCTACGTAGATTACTCCGCAGGGGATAACCCACCTGCTTAGCCTCAAATTGATATCTTATTATACCCTTTCGCAGTCACAATTACTACGCAATCACTTAATCTTTCCAAGTTCAAACTTATTAACAAGACATGAGAATTTATTTTGTCCCAAAATTTAACAACGTGAAAGATCCTTCAAAGCATTCATACTCGAGACTGTACGTCACATCAAATAGAAAATCAAGCACACAATGGCCTTTCCTTTATATTTCAAAGAAACACTTCTCATCATATTCAAATTATCTAAACACATCCCGCGGTCACATCATACCCATCACACAGCCATTCCACCGCTCATCGAGCCACAAATTCCACTCGTAGGGTCATTACCGGACATTTGAGTCTAATTGTACAAATTACAACTAAAGCTACCAAGCTTAAGCTGCGGTCTAACCATGACCTCAAGTCCTCCAGACTGGCCCATCACCATAAAATAGAATACTCGCCTCGAACCTCGTCCATGGAATCATAAGCCGGCGATGCATAACTAATACCGAGCGCTCATGTGCGCATACAAATGCGTGGAAGGAATTCAAAGACTTATATTTCAAGCTGAATCAATTCCGCATGATAAAGAAATAAACATGGGAAATTATCCTAAATGCCCTGTAGCCTCTCAAAGATAAGTATGGATGTCATCATACCGATCCGCAAGATTCTACTAGACACTTGCTCATGACTTGTAGAACCTATGAACCTAGAGCTGTGATACCACCTTGTCACGACCCAAAATCCAATTAGTCGTGATGGCACCTAACCCAACCCACTAGGTAAGCCAATTATCAACTATCCAATTCCAATAACAATTCTTAAAGAAAATATATGAAACCAATACCTTTTCCCAAGAACTGGTAGTACAAATCATGAGCTTCTAAGAATAGAATTTACAAAACTGGTATGAAATAATACATCATCTATTCGAAATATACATGAACATATTGTTATAAATCTAAGGCTACCATGAACAAGAGGCAGCTACAACCGGAACACAGGTATATCTTCAGATCCAGCTCCCAACGAACATAACAACATCAGCAGCCAATATCTGCATGCAAGGTGCAAAAGTGTAATATGAGTACAACCGACCCATGTACTCAATAAGTAACAAACCTAGCCTTAGGTTGAAAGTAGTGACGAGCTTGTACCAAGGTCGGGTCAAAAATGAATAGTCCATAACAGTTTATAACCACGTAAAGCAAATAATACAAGAAATAACTCAGAGATAAAATGCTCAGCTAAATCATGATTTCAAAAAAAATAGTTCTTCCTTTAAAGTACATCAGTGAAAACCCAAATCGTTTACCGAAGTTACCAAAAATATGAATAAGTTTGAAAATAATAATTTTTTCATAAATCCTTTCAATGATAAATGAGACGTTTCATTTTATTTTCAGATAACCCGTGTAAAACAAATGCATCAATTTGCCCATCTGTCAACATGTGTGAGAAATCATGAATGATGTGATACTGTACAGCATGAGAAAAATACATCTCTATGCCTGTATGTCATGTGTGCATGTCAATGCGATGCAACTCAGTGATAAAATCATATGCATACTCTTAGAGTATCATTTCACTTAGTCCTCCTAGTCAGTTAGTCCTCACAGCCTCTCAGTCCTCCCAATCGCTCAGCATTCGCACTCAGTAGGTGCCTACACTCACTAGGGGTGTGTACAGACTCTGGAGGGGCTCCTTCAGCCCATGTACTATAATCTGCACGGACAACTCACGTGCTGCATGGACAACTCATGTGCTATAGTATCAATATCTGTATCCGCACAGACAACTCTCGTGCTATAACAAACTCCCCAACTCTTCCAGACAATCTCTAGTATAATGGTCATAACATTTTGTACAAAACTCCACATTACAAATGGTTTAACATTCTGAAAACTAGACACCAAGGGCTATAACTTTCATTTGTTTCTTATCTCCCAATTCCTTATAGATTGCTAGATATAAGCTTCCAAATTCAGCCCTGCGCAATAGAGATTTCCAAACTCTTCCCAGATAGCATATAATGTAACCACCATAACCTTTTGTACACAAATCCAAATGACAAATGTTACCTTTCTAAAAACTAGTCATCAAGGGCTACGCGTGATGACTATGCGCTACGAGTGCGTATATATGTGAGGTTTGAGCCCACGTGTGGCCATCGGGGCAAGCATTCATACTCGGGAAAATGTTTGGGTTATGATATGCCTATAGTTGACGGTTAAGCGTAAAGTTACAATGTTCTCGTATTTGTACCTTTGTTGATAACTATCAGGTTACAAAAAGGCTAATACCCTGAGTAAATCTGGTAATTCTATTTATGCGTTAACTTGCCCCTTCGAGTTGTGATAGCACACTTTGCACATGCCTACTCTATGGCGTGTTATTTATGCTAGTCCAAGAGCATGTGAATTTTATTTAGTTTATCATATACATGTGTACTTATTTGATTGCTCCTGTATGAGATGCTTGGATTGGAGACATGTGACAATTCTAGACAGAGTATATTATTGGCACGTGAGTTGTCCGTGCAGATTCATATATTGATATTATTGGCACGTGAGTTGTCCGTGCGAGTCCAGATATCGATACTATAGCACGTGAGTTGTCCGTGCGAGTGATGTTAATGTGAGATCTAGAAGAGCTGGTTACGTGTTATTAAATTTAGATGTCTTGGTTCTACTATATGTAATGAGCTTATAGCATTGCAGTTGTGGTGGTGCATGTTGAACTCGCAAGGCAGTTCTTTTCTTTGAGGCATTTTCCATTATTGGGTACACAGATTGCGCAGTTGTGGCTTGAGTTATATTGGTGTGGCATTCTTGTGGGATAGTTGTGTTTAATAATATAAGGTCATTGGGTCTAGAATGTGTACTATCAGATTTGATTACTATATATTTGGGAGGATGACATCGAAAGTCGGCTTAGAAAGTGATTATGATTCGGGTTGGGGCGAGGGGGATCCATGACTTATTGATATAATAAGTGGTTATGATATTCTGCATGTTTCTTTTAATATTAGCAGTGTACGAAGGTTTTGGAATGAGGTTTGGCTTGATATGAGGTGTAATACTAGTACCGGGATAGTTTGGAGTAGTTATTGTGATCGATAATGGTGCTGCAAGCATGTGAGTTGTGTAATATATTACGTGATTATATCTGGGGTTATGGTTATGACCTGATACTGCTTGTTTAGACTTATACAGTATGTAGATGTGAGATTCTTGTCTTGAAAAGAATTCTGGATGTTGGATATTTGGGTTCTAAGTTTTACGGAGTAAAGTTAAAGTAAGGATCTTAAATTATGTTGTATTGTCAGGCATATATGGAATAGGATGGCATGGAATCACCCCTAGGTATGTGTGTGGTAAGATGGAATAGTGATATGATGGCTTGGAAACAACTCTTGGAACGTTCGAGGATGAATGTATGTTTAAGTGGGGGAGAATGTAACGACCCGGAAGGTCGTTTTGAGTATTACAACCCCGTTTCCACATCTATTACTCAATTTGTGCTTTAAAGTTGTTATGTGACTCGCTGGAGTGATTGGTTCGGGTCCGGTGATGTTTTTGAATGAATTGGAACATTTAGTTCCAAGGTTTAAAGTTTAGGTTAAAATAGTGACCGGATGTCGAATTATGTGCGAACGACCCCGGAATAGAGTTTTGATGATTCCAATAGCTCTGTATGGTGATTTTGGACTCAGGAGCGCGTCCAAAAAATTATTTGGAAGCCCGTAGCTAAATTAGGCTTGAAATGACTAAAATAGAAATTTAAGTTTGGAAGTTTGACCGGGGAGTTGACTTTTTGATATCGGTGACAGAATCTGATTCTGAAAATTGGAATACCTCAATTATGTCATTTATGACATATGTGTAAAATTTGAGGTCAATCAGACTTGATTTGATAGATTTAGGCGTTGAAAGTAGAAGTTAGAAATTTTTAGTTTTTCATTAGGCTTGAATTGGAGTGTGATTTATGTTTTTGATGTTGTTTGATCTGATTTGAGGGCTCGACTAAGTTTGTATCATATTTTAGGACTTGTTGGTATATTTGGAAGGGGTCCCGAGTGGCTCGAATGAGTTCCAAGGTGAGTTTTGAGCGAGTCCGGGCATTTCGGCACTCTGATGGTATTCTGGAACTTTTGGAAGTGCGGGGGCACATTTATGAGAGCTGAGGCAAAGGAAAAGTGCGGACCGAAAAATTCTTCTCGCGGCCGCACTTTAGGGGGTTCTGCAGGTTCGATGGTTCGACTTCGGAGGCTTATATCCTTTACTTTACAACGAATTTAGAGATGATTCACAAATGAAAGTTGTACCCTTTTGAATCTAGTTTCCAGAAATGTATCGCATTAATAATTTAGACATTTGTACAGAAAGTTATAGTCATTTTACTGAATCCTGGTAGTGCAGAGTTGCTGAAATGCAGCCGCACAATTTGGAGTGCGACCACAGCACCTGGGATGTGCGACCGCATAAGAAAAAGTGTGGTCAGCACAACGGGGATCAGATTTTGTACTATATGAACGAGGATTTCATTTCATTTTACATTTTTGGACTTTGGGAGCTCGGTTTGTGGTGATGTTTCGTGGGATTTTCAAGAAATTCATTGGGTTAAGTGATTCTAACTCGGATTTGGTTAACATACATGAATATATCATTATTTTCATCATTTAAGCAGTATTTGGAGATGGAAATTTCGGGGAAAATTGTAAAAATTTCATAAAATAATTTTTTGGGATTTGAATATCGATTCGAAGTCGGATTTGAGTGAAACTAGTATCAACGGACTCATAACTGAATGGGTTGTCAAATTTTTTGAGTTTCGTCAGACTCCGTGGTATGGGCCCCACAGACAATTTTTGAGTTAAATTTCAGATTTTGTTAGAAAATTAGTATTTTCATATGTAATAAATTCGTATGATTTGTATTGACTGAATCAAATTAATTGTGATTAGACACGAGGCTTTCGGAGATAAATTTGCTAATCAAAGGCATAGCAGAGTAAAGAATTACACGGTTTAAGCTAAGTAACACTTCTAAACTTGGTTATGAGGGTATGAATCCCTGAATTACGTGTTGTATGAATTGTTTGGAGATGACGAACATGGTAGGTGACGGGCGCGTGGGCGTGCATCATAAGAATTGCAACTTAATTGATTCCGCAGAGTTGCATAATTAAGTAAATGTCATTATTCGCATAACCTCCACCTGTTAGAGAAATTGAGCTGAGACTTATATTAAAGATCATGTTTAGGTTACACGTCAATATATTTTGGGACCCACATGGGTCGTATTGTTATTGAACTATTTGTTTTAAAATATAATTTTGTACTCAGTCACACCTGTCACTTGTATATCATATCTTAGTCTCTATTGTCACTTATTGATACATCATATCATTATGTCGGGTTGATTTTCGTGTCATTGAGAGCCCGAGAGACTGGAGATTCTGAGTGATATTTATGTTTATTTATTTATGCCTAGATTTGGCTATTATAGCGCTTGGGCGGAAGGAGCCCTTCCGGAGTTTGTACCCCCCACAGTAAGGACAGTTGATATATATATATATATATATATATTGAGGGATGGATCTTCCCTGGGCATGGATCTTGCCCAAAGAATTTATATTGAGGGATGGATTTTCCCTGGACATGGATCTTGTCCGAATCCTTGATATTTGGGGATGGATCTTTCCCTGGGCTGGATTGGCCTTATACAGTACTGAGTGATTGATTGTCAGTTGATGGTTATACATATATACTTAGGATGGATCTTTCCTGGGATGGATTGGCCATATACAGTACTGACTGATTGAGTATTCTGAGAGTGTGAGTACATGAGGTTTCCATTGTGGTACATCACATACAACATATACTTTGGCATGTAGATATAGTGATGTCATATTCCTCATATCATGCAGATTTTATCTATTTTTCCTGTACTGAGTTTAACTGTTGAACTGTAAAGCATGCCTATATTTCTGTACTGTTATTTCTGTACCGGACTGTACCTGTTGAGCTCATCACTACTTTCAGCCCAGAGGTTAGTGTTGTTACTTATTGAGTTGGTTGTACTCATACTACAATCTGCACATCGTGTGCAGATCCAGATACTTCCGGATACGGTGGTTGCCAGACTTGAGGATTTGATAGTTGGAGACTATCAAGGTAGTTGCTTGGCGTCTGCAGACCTTGACTCTCTTTCGTTTCAGTTATTGTACTGTTCTATATTTTCAGACAATGTTCTTTTCCGTCAGACTTTGTTATTATTTAGATGCTCATTTACTCAGTGACACCGTATGTTAGGAGTATTTTGTATCTGAAATTATGAGGTTTTCTATGGAATTTAAATATTATATTTTCAAACTTAAGAGATTATTGTGATTTATTGAGGTTATCGGCTTGCCTAGTATTGAGATAGGCGCCATCACGACAAGTTAGGATTTTGAATCGTGACAAATTGGTATCAGAAAGTTCTGTTTTTCGCATTGTGATTGTTGTGTGAAATGGCGAAAGTCTTGTGGTTTTGTTAGTATAGAACAAAATTACGTGACTTTGGTGAAAATAAAGTCACATAAAGAATGGTTCTCTTTTATTGATACGTGACCTATGAAATTTACTCTCTTTTTATTGTAATCTTTCCAGAGAACCCACAACAACATTATTTTTCTTTATAAAGGACTTGCGGAGAAGTCAAATTTGCTTGGGACCTTTAAGCAAACAAAACTCAGTAATTTTGGTTTAAGGAAATGCCTATTGGTACCATCAAACCAGCTATTCTCAAGCTGAAAAACTAAACAAGCTTTGGGAATCCCAACAAGCATGTCAATATTTTACGATATGAATGACTATTGCAACCAAGAATGGTAGCAATAGTCAAACAACCAATTCCAAATAAATATATCGACCACCATCGGTCGGTAAACGTGGTCCCATAATACTGAGATACTGTTTTATCTGACACATTTAAAAATAGCGACCGATGTCAACTGGAATATTGTCAACTTTGACTAAAAGCTGGTCAGACTTGCATATTATGTAGGAAAAAAAAGTTTATTTAAAAAAAGTTCCTCATTCCGACCAATATCGGTCAGAATTTGTAATTTTTATTTTCATTTCACTTTCAACAGTTATTTTTTTCATAATAAATTATAATAATAATTGGTATACCGACCGAAGTCGAACAGTATTTTGGTCAAACATTTATAGAACATTGGTATTTACAATCTATATATAGGTAATATCCTATATTATAATATATATTTATATAGCACTACAACTTAAGTTCTATTATATTATAGTGCTACATCTTTTAGCACTATACATTTTATTTTTAAATATATTGTTGTCATGATCCAAAATTCTTACCTTCGGGACCATGATGACGCCTAATATTTCACTTTCTAGGCAAGCCAATGTTAGAAAAATCTTAACCATTTTTAAACAAATCAATTTAAGCAGAAGTCAATTGCTGAAATAATGTGCGGAAGACCACAACAACCGAATCATCAAAATTCATCCCCGAATCTGGTGTCACAACTGCACGAGCTACTAGGATAATACAAATAAAGATATGAATAAAATTCAAGCTATTTGAAAGATAATACATAACTAAGATAAGATAGAAAGGGACTTCAGAACTGCGGATGCTGTGCAGTTATACCTCAGGTCTCCTCTGGGTAGCTGATTTCGAGCAAGTCTATGGTACGCCGCTGGGACCAACTCCAAAATCTATACAAAAAGTGCAAAGTATAGTATGAGTACAACCGACCTCATGTACTCCGTAAGTATCGAGCCTAACCTCGACGAAATAGTGACGAGGCTATGACAAGACACATACATAAATAACATGTACAAGTATATACAAATATGAAACAACAATAACACAATAAATAACAATTAATAAATTTGGGAGGGAACATGCGAAGGGGAATGATATAGCAATTTCAGCAGGAGAAGTATCACGTAACAGCCAATTAATTATAATGACATGACCGATCGTTTTGGGCATTTATGATCCTTTCTACTATTTAAAGTCTTGAATAGATTCATACGATGTATTATGACTTGTATGAATTGCCGGTTTTGGTTTTCAGGTAATTCCGAGTTAGTTTAGAAGAATGAAATTTAAGGTTTAAAGCTTATGTTGAAAAGGTGGACCGGATGTTGATGTACATGTAAACGACCCCGTAATGGAGTTTTGATGATTCCAATAGTTCCGTATGGTGATTTTGGACTTAGGAACGAGTCCGGAAAATTATTTGAAAGTCAGTAGTTGAATTGGGCTTGAAATGACTAAAAATAGAAATTCAAATTTGTCGCACAAGTCATAAATGACATAATGGAACTATTCCAATTTCCAGAATCGGGTTCCGACCACGATATCAATAAATTCAACTCCGCAGTTAAACATTGGAAATCTTTAGCCTTTAGATTTCTAGTTTCCGTTAAATGATAATAATTAGATATAAGGACCTCCGAATTCAATTCCGGGAATACGCCCAAGTCCCAAATCACGATACGGACCTACTGGAAATAAAATACGAATCCGAGTCCGTTTGCTAAAAATATTGACCAAAGTTAACTCTGATGAGTTTTAAAGCACTATTTCATATTTTAATCTATTTTGCGGATTACGCACGCAAGTCGAGGAATGATAAATAGTACTTTTTCAGGTCTTAGAACACATAAGTGAATGTTTAAATTAAAGATGACATTTTGGGTCATCACAGTTGTATCGTGTTGGATATGGATACATCGGCTCGATTGATCACACATTAAAACTCAAGATTTACTGAGGCACTTAGTATGCCAGAGTAAATAGTATGTTAAAATCAAGAATGATGCAACGTTAAATAAAGTGATCAAAAATGTATCTTGAAATAATTAATCGAATATAATTGATTTTTTAATTGATCCACTGATCAAGTATTCAAGTAAAATATTGATCATATGAGAATAACGCATCCAAGTGCATCATACATAAATGTAAATTGTCATACGTGAAACAAAATTAGGTGCATTGTATAATTTATTTTTAAATGTCTTTTACGATGTAGGATACTGTCACGACCCGGAATCCCATCATCGGGGCCCTGATGGAGCCTAAAAACTACTTGTTATTCAAGCCAACATTAGGTGATTAATTAACCAATTTTAGCAATTACAACAAGGTAGTGATAATTAATAGTTAATATCATCAATGGACACAATGCTATTATAAATAACGCGGTACCAAACTACTCCTAGAAATCCGGAGTCATAAGTATATGAACGTCTAGAATACTACAAACATTGTATGAAGTAAAAAATAGTACTGTCTGAAACCAGGATAACAGTAAAGCATGGAAGAAAGAGACTTTAGGGACTGCGAATGCCAGCAACTCTACCTCAAGTCTCCTAGTGAAGGAATTAAGGTTGATCCTCAGAAAATTTCAGCTGTGAAGAATTGGCCGAGGCCTACAACTCCAACAAAAATTCGCAGTTTCTTAGTCATGGCTGGATATTACAGAAAGTTTGTGGAGGGGTTTTCTACTCTTGCCTCTCCATTGACTAAATTGATGCAGACGGCAATTAAGTTCCAATGGTCAGATGCTTGTGAAAAGAGTTTCCAGGAATTGAAAGCAAGATTGACTATGGCACCGGTGTTGACTCTACCAGAGGGTATAGATGGATTTGTGGTATATTGTGATGCTTCAAGAATCGGGCTTGGGTATAGCTGTCAAACCGAGCAGTCTCAACTACGCGATGCTAGACTAACACCAGTATTTGTACAAGAAGTGCAGAAGTGTAGCATGAGTACAACCAACCCCATGTACTCTGTAAGTGTCGAGCCTAACCTCGACGAAGTAGTGACGAGGCTATGGCAAGTCACTCACATAATAACTTGTACGAAATAATATAAAAAAATGAATAAATAAAAAAAATATTAACCTAAGATAACCGGACACGTAGGTCAATTACCAGAGGGTCCCAGAATAACAAAACCTCAAATTTCACATCACAATACCGGGTACAACCTCTGCATCCGCAAACAATTACAACAAATGAAATCTGTTGCGGCGCGCAACCCGATCCCACTATATCATATATTCATATCATATTCCGTCCTTATCTCTTCATATCATATCATTACAATACCGATGCAACCATATCAATTCATTTCAATACCGTTGCGGCGCACAACCCGATCCCATAAATTTTAAATTATTAACACAATTGACTCAACACCAATATTTACAAAATATCAACATGAAAGAAGATGAAACATATGTAACATTTAAGATCGACCGATGCAACAGAGAATATCCAACACTTCGAAATCCAAACCTCGATTCATCAATACAAGAATAGCTAAACGGCTCACTTAGGCGAAATAATATAATAAAGTGCATCGAGTAATATAGGGACAATGAAAGCAGGTAAAACATGTGGCAATGAGAATATACAATTAAGGCAAGTAGGAACAAGTAGCAGGTAAGCAGATTATTGAGTGAGAAATGAACAAATCAAGCAAGTGACAATTAGGTAACATTTTAACCACTAAAGCATAGATGCCAAGTAGGAACATGCAACAATTAAAGCATATAACAAGAGATAACATGGAACAACAAAGACATATAATTTAATAGACGAATCCCGCATGCTAAACTCCACGATAGCGCATATACACTCGTCACCTCGCATATACATTGTTTTGCCATATAATTCATATAAACAATAGTTCAACTAGTCCTAATGCCCTCAAGTCAAGGTTAGACACAATACTTACCTCTTTTCGCAATCAAATCAATACTAAACTACGACCTTTCCTTTAGAATTCGCCTCTAAACCAGTCAAATATAGTTCAAATAACTCAAAATAAGCATTAGAAACTACCCACGAGTGAAAATATTCAATATTTAATGAATTTGGAAAAAATCAACAAAAGTCAATTCCAGGCTCGCCTGGTGAAATCCCGATTCCAAGGGTAGATCTCGACTACCCATAACCCCACGAGTCTATTGATGTGTTTTATTTCAAAATCCGAGTACAATTTGACTCTCAAATCCCAAAATTTTATTTTTCAAAATATAGACAAAAATCCCCAAATATTCTCTTAGATTTTCATGAATTTGATGTTAAATATCATGTATAATCATGTAATATAATTGAAAATAGATAATAATCACTTACCCAATGATTGTAGGTGAAATTCTTCTCTCTAAATCATCTCATACTAAGTCTAGGATTCTAAAATGAGAGAATGAGACTCATATCCCAATTTCCAAACCTTATGTTCAGGTGCAGATGTTGCAATTGTCACACTAGGTTCTCAAGTGCGAACCCTCGCAATTGCGAAGAATGACTCACAATTGTGGCGCCTGTCAGCCAAAAGGGAAGTCACAAATGCGATCTTGACTTCACAATTGCAAATTCTAATCCCATTGCAAATGCGCCCAAAGCTTCGCAAATGCGAAACTGTCCTGAGTAGCCAAGGGTCGCAAATGTGACCAAGATGATCGCAAAAGCGATCCCAGCCTGTTCGCAAATGCGAGCCATTTCCTCACAAATGCGATGTCACCCAGCGTAGGCCCCTGCTCGCAAATGTGAATTATTGTTCACAAAAACGAGGCTTGCAAATGTGAGCCAGACCTCGTAATTGTGAGATCTGCATTAGAGACAAGATACATGAACTGCACCAGTAGTACTCAAACTAACCAATCTCAACCATAACGTATCCGAAACTCACCCAAGCCCATCGGGCTCCAAACCAAACATGCACACAAGTATAATAACATCATATAAACACACTCGTGCAATTAAAGCACCAAAAATAACATTGAGAACCACTAATCAGACACCAAAATGAATAAAACTCAACAGAAAACTCAAGAACCTCTAGAATTAGAACCACGCGTTCGTATCCTTTCAAACCAACTCCGAATTGAACCAACATTTGCAGACAAGTTTCAAATAGTACAATGGACCTATTCCAAGTCCCAAAACCAAAATTCAAACCCGATAACCATAAAGTTAAACTACGATCAGACCTAGGAAATTTGCAAACATCTAAATTGCCAACTTTCGGCAAAACAAGTCAAATCAACCTAGGGACCATCGAATTTAATGTCAGGCATACTCCCAAGTTCAAAATCGTAGTATGGGCCTATCAAAATCGTCAAAACACTACTACAGGGCCGTTTACCCAAAGCTTTTTGAAAAGAGACACATACCATGCATACAAACCAAGAAACACCAAATGAAGCTACGGAATGTCTCGAATCTTGAAAATCAAGGCTAGTACTCAAACAACATATCGGGTTATCACATTCTCTACCTCTAAACGTAATGTTCGTCCTTGAAAATAAATAGAAAAGTACTTGGACTGGTGAAAAGCTATGGGAATCTACTCCGCATATCGGACTCGGACTCCCACAGAGTTGCGTCGATCGACTAACCTCTCCATTGCACTTTCACAGAAGCAAAACGCTTAGAACTCAACTTTCGAACCTATCAAGCTATAATAGTCCATCGGCTTCCCTCATAGGCTAAATTCTCATCAAGCTGAACCGTGATGTAGTCTAGAATATGAGAGCTATCCTTATAGTACTTCCGAAGAATGGAAACATGGAATACTAGATGTACTAATGAGAGGCTAGGTGGTAATGCAAGCCTTTAGGAAACCTCCCCAACTTTATCCAAGATATTAAATGGCCCAATAAATCTCGAGCTCAACTTTCCCTTCTTTCCAAACCGCATCATGCCCTTCATAGGAGACACTCGAAGAATAACCTTCTCACCCACCATATAAGCCACATCCAAAACTTTTGATCCGCATAACTCTTCCGTCTGGACTGGACGGAGCTGTATGAACTCGTTCCTAAATCACCTTAACCTTTTCCATAGCATCACGGACCAAATTAGTGCCCAACAACCTAGCCTCTCTGGACTCAAACCAAACTATTGGCGAACGACATCGCCTCCCATATAAGACCTTATACGACGCCATATGAAACTTGACTGGTAACTGTTGTTGTAGGCGAACTCTCTAAGAGGTAATAACTGCTCCCATGAACCTCTAAAATCCATAACACAAGCATGTAACATGTTCTCCAAGTTCTGAATGGTGCGCTCGGACTGTCCATTCATCTAAGGATGAAACACTGTGCTCAGCTCAACCCGCGTTCCCAATTCACGTTGCACGACTTTCAAAAAATCAATGTCAACTGGGATGTAGTAGAACCAGCCCCTCTTGGTTTTTCTTTGTGCCTCGATTCTTTTCCATGGGATGTAGTAGAATCGGGTAGTAGTTTTTTTTATTTTTTACAGTAGGACTTAGGAAACAAATCGAGGAAGAAAGATGAGATTCCAAGGCGCCCTTAACTTGTTTGATATTAGAATATTTAGGCTTTTGCATGTGTAGTATCTTCCCTATGTTTTGAAATTATTCATGATGTCGTGTTTAATTGGATTGTATGTCTTGTTACGCCTATGTCTCATTTTCTTGACTTATATACACTTTGTGATTAATCTTTAATATTTTGTGGCTTTATGAATACTTGTATTAGTTGCAACAAACCAACTCCCTCCGGAGCCATGACGACGCCTAACACTAATTACAAGGCAAGCCAATAGTCACAAAATAGCTATTAAATCGATTAACATTGTATACAAACTCAACAACGGAAAATATCATGAAATATCTAATAAAAATAATGTAACGTCCCGACTAGTCATTTTGTGTGTTGTATCCCCGTCCCCCATTTATTGCCTCTTATATGTTCATTTGTGGTTGTGTGACTTGCCGGAATAGTTAGCGGGGATATTTTAGAGTGAATTTGGACACTTAATCCCATGGTTGAAGGCTTAAATTGAAAGAATTGACTGGAGTTTGACATTTGTGTAGATGACTCCGGAATGGAGTTTTGATGGTTCCAATAGTTTTATATGGTGATTTTAGGCTTAGGCGTATGTCTGAATTTAGATTTGGAGGTCCATAGGTTATTTTGGCTTGAGTTGGCAAATGTTGGAAAATTGAAGGTTTGGAAGATTTAGAGATTTGACCGACAGTTGACTTTGTTGATATCGGCTTTAGACTTTTGTTCGGGGCATTTGTATAGGTCCATTGTGTCATTTGGAACTAATGTGCAAAATTTGAGGTCATTCAGAGTTGATTTGATATATTTCGGCATTAGTTTTAAAAGTTGGAAGTTCATTAGTTTCAGTAGGCTTGAATTGGGGTGTGATTCGTGGTTTTGATATTATTTGGTGTGTTTTGAAGCTTCTAGTAAGTTCGTATTGTGTCTAAGTATATGTTGTTATGTTTGGATGGGGTCCCGGGGGCTTCGGGTGCGATTTGGAATGAATTCAGATTCATTTTGGACTAGGAAGGACAGTTGAAGAAAAACTAATTTCTAGTGTGCTCGCATCTGCGGTGGGCGTGGACGCAGATGTGGAACCGCAAGTGTGGCTGAAGTATCAGAGAAGTAAAGAAAACTGGACAAGTACGGGATCGTAGATACGGATGGGGAGCCGCAGATGCAGCCTTAGGGTCGCAGGTGCGAATGTGATACTGGAGGTGCATATCCGCATGTGCAGATGGAGTCTGCAGATGCAAGTTATCATTCGTAGAAGTAGAAGGTCATCTTTTGGAGGAAGCTTCCGATGCGGCCACCTTTCCACAGAAGTGGAATAGCTGATGCGGTTAAGTGAGCCGCATGTGCGTAATCGCTGGGTAGCGCTTATAAATGAGGGTTTGGTCATTTTGTTCTCATTTTGGATTTTGGAGATCGGCTAAGGGCGATGTTTGGGAGACATTTTGCTTCAATTGAAGAGGTAAGTGAAGTTTAATCACTTTTGATGTTAGATTTTGATTACCCATTGATTATTACATCTAGTTTATGTGTATTTGAAGTGATGATTGGGGATTTTAGACTATGCTATTGGAGAGTGAGATTTGGTGATTTGGTGGTCGCTTTGTGGATGGAATTGGATAATATTAGTATGGTTGAACTAGTAAATAGGTGTTCGGAATTTGTGAATTTTGTCGGGCTCTAGGGTATGGACCTGGGCTTGACTATATATATTGACTTTTCATATTTGATTCAAGACTTTAGCTTTGTCATTTGGGATTTGTTTCCTATGGATATTATTGATGGTATTATGTTGCTTTGACTATATGCGAGTCTCTTGGCGGACGATTCGCGAGGTAAGGGATTGTTGGAGTATTGAGTTGCGCGTTTTATGGCAAGTAGCATTTCTAAACTTGGAATTGAGGGTAATTTTCCATGGGAACCATGTTATTTGTAATGTTTTGGGGTGAGGCACATGCTAGGTGACGGGCGTGTGGGCGTACACCAGTGTAATCATGATCCAAGTTGACTTTTGGATTATGTTGCTATCATGCCTTGTTTTATCTGTGTTTGCACTACTTGGTAGATTTACTGAGCAATAATCCATGTTAGAAATCATATTTAGTCTATGTGGTTATTTGATTGAGTCTTCATAAAGCTATTTATGTTGTTTTGGGTTATCTGACTTAACTGTAATTATTCACTCAGTGATGATTGTTCATTTGCAGATCATATCTCAACCTCTGTTCATCATTCATTGTCACGTCGCATGTTATCATTGTTTTTCCATATGTGGTACTATTGGGCTGAGTGACATGAGATTGTGAGCCCTTGAGACTTGAGAGGTTGATGACTGAGGTGTGCCTTAGAGCCGTGTTGAGGGTGTTATTTGGATCGGGATGCACGTCGCAATAGGCTATATTCGCTTTATTATTATTATTATTATTGTTTGGATCGGGTTGCACGTTGTAGTAGGCCATATTGGCTTTATATTACCTCTTGGGCAAGATTCGCCCCTCCGGAATCGGACATACCAGTAGTGAGCGCAGACACAATGATATACATACACGTGCTTTGGTGAGGGCATTGATGCCAGGCACCCGTACAATGTTTAGTGATTTTGTGTGTGATAAGATAGGCATTTGAGACAGACGGCTTAAGTATGTTGAGAGTGAGAGTACCTGGGGATATCACCGCGAAATCATTCATTTGACATGCACAATTAACATGTAGGCATAGAATGTATTGTTCCTCATGCTAGCTGTTAAATGAAATATTCTTATCAGTGTTGGGCTTTAACTATTAAACATAAAAGCATGTCTAAATTCTTGTAATGTGAACGAGCTGATAATGATAATTTAATTGAATTACTTATTTTATTGTCCTCATTATATCTGAGTCATTCTTAATATTGGCTTCTAACTGTCTTCTTTTGAGATCGCCACTAATTTCAGCCCAAGGTTAGTTCTGTTACTTTTTTAGTACATGGGGTAGGTTGTACTCACACTATACTCTATATTTTGTGTGCAGATCCAGGTACATATGGACATGGTGATTGCTAGATCCGCGTCGGTATCATTGTTTGCAGACTTTGAGGTAGGTGCTATGTCGTCCACATACCTTGGATCTCTTTTTATATTTTCTTTATTACTCTTCTAGTGTCCAGATAGTTCTACAAAGGATTTGGTTTGTATTTTTGATACTCAGTAGTGATCAGGTAATCGTTGACACCAGATTTTGGGATGGTTGTAGAAATATTGTTGTTGGTTTAATTAGATAATTATGATATTTTCCGTTGTTGAGTTTATTAAACCATGCTTGTTCGAATGCTTAGTTACTATGTGACTGTTGGCTTGCCTGGCAAATAGTTTTCGGCGTCGTCATGGCTTCGGTGGGGGTTGAGTTGTGACAAATAACTAGAATACTACTACAACCATCCCAAAGATTTGGTATCAACGAGTACATGTGCACTACCGAGTATCAAAATACAAGGCCAAATTATAAATACAACTATCTGAATAGTAAAACAGTAATAATAGAAAATTGAAAGAGAACTTCAAGCTCTGCAGTCGGTATAGCAGCTACCTCGTAGTCTCCCAAAAATTGGTAGCAACATAACTTTAGCGATCACCTCGTCCGAAAGTACCTATATCTACACATAAAGTATAGAGTGTAGTATGAGTGCAACCAACCACATGTACTCAATAAGTAACAAAACTAACCTTGAGCTGAAAGTAGTAATGATCTTGCAAAAAATTCCGAAGGCGGGTTTCAAGACACGCTATGGTCACTACAAGTTTCTACTGATGTGTTTTGGGCTGACCAATGCCCCATCACCCTTTATGCAATTGATGAACAGCGTGTACCAGCCATATCATGATTATTTTATCATAGTATTCATTGATGATATATTGGTGTACTCACGCAACCAGGGGAATCATGAGTAGCATCTGAGGATCGTACTGCAGATTTTGAGGGAGAAGACGATATATGCTAAATTACCAAACGTGAGTTTTGTATTGATTCAGTGGCGCTCTTTGGGCACATAAGGATAGAATGTAAAGTACCAAGTCTCATTACTTGTAGTAACTTCATTAATATTTAGACATTTGATACATCAAAACATTTGTGACGTTTAGGATAATAAGGATGGGAGCTTGGTCAACCCGTACTTGGAATTTATAGGAAATTCATGGAATTCGATTCTATGGAAAGAGTTTAGCCAACATACCTCGATTGAGCTTTTCTTGAAAAATTTTCGGAATTTGTATATCGCTAGAATCAGTTATTTACACTAGATGGTTCTGGGACTTGCGGTAATTCTGTATGACTATGGATTCTACATTTCAGTATAAGAAAGGTAAACAGAATAATTTTAAATTCACATAAGGTATTTTCAGAGTGGGTGTTTCGGTTGCGGTATTTATGGAGGTTAATTATGATGTGATGAGACTTTACAGATGTTTTGGTTGAAATATTCTTGGGTTTGGTGACATGTGTGGCTTGGTCGAGTTAGAGAAATTCAGTCTGATAGCTTGGTTATGTGCAAATGGATTTCAAAGTGTTCTTTATAGTTTCTACCATGGTTTGAACCGGATATTTTCTACCGGTGCGGAGAACGTGTTGTATATTGTGGTGTCTAGTGATAAGATCAAGGTAGATTCAAAGAAAACAAAGGCAGTTCAAAAGTGGCCTAGACCGTCTTCAACTACATAGATTCGGAGCTTCTTAGTTTTGGCAAGTTATTATCGCCATTTATTGGAGGGTTTCTCGTCCATTGCTGCACGTTTTACTAGATTGGCCCAGAAGAGTTCTCCTTTCATATGCTTTGAGGAGTGTGAGGAGAGATTTTAGAAGCTCAAGACTGCATTAACTACAACCCCCAGTGTTGGTGTTTCCTACAAGTTCGGGGTCTTACACTGTGTATTGTGATGCATCGCGTATTGGGCTTGGCACATTATTGATGCAGGACAATAGGGTGATTGCCTACGCACCTTAGCAATTGAAGGTTCATGAGAAGAATTACCATATGCATGACTTAGAGTTGGCAGCGATTGTTTATGCGCTGAAGAATTTGACACATTATCTGTACGACATTCCATGTGAGGTCTTTACTAACCATCGGAGTCTCCAGCATCTATTCAAGTAGAAGGACCTTAATTTGTGGCAACGGAAATGGTTAGAGTTGCTGAAAGACTATGATATCACTATATTATATCATATGTGGAAGGCCAATGTAGTGACCGATGCATTGAGTAGGAAAACTGAGAGTATGGGCAGTTTGGCATATTTATCGATTGCAGAGAGGCCACTAGCCATCGATGTTCAGTCTTTGGCAAATTAGTTTGTGAGATTGGATATTTTGAAGCCCCACCGGGTTCTTTCTTACGTTGTGGCTCAGTCATCGTTGTTGGAGCGTATCAAGGCACGCCAGTTTGATGATCCTCACTTGATGGTGTTGAGAGACATAGTTCAGTGGGGTAGCACTAAGGAGGTTGTAATTGGTGATGATGGAGTTATGCCACTTAAAGGCGATTTGTGTTCCAAATTTTAATGGGTTGAGAGATTTGATCCTTGAGGAGGTTCACAACTCGCGCTATTCCATTCACTCAGGTGTTATGAAGATGTATCGTGACTTGAAATTGCACTATTGTTGGCAGATAATGAAGAGATATATTATTGCGTATGTCTTTCGGTGTTTGAATTGTCAACGGGTGAAGTATGAGCATCATAAACTGGGAGGGTTGACTAAGATATTGGAGATATCTATGTGGAAGTGGGAGCGTCACTATGGATTTTGTGGTAGGCTTGCCACAAACCTTGAAGAAATATTATGCAATCTGGGTTATTTTGGACCGGTTTACTAAGTCCTGACACTTCATTCTGGTGGTGACTTCTTATTCTTCAGAGTAGCTGGCTCAGATTTACATCTGGGAGATTATCCGTTTGCATGGAGTGCCCATTTCCATAATTTTTTATCGAGGCACACAGTTCACATAGGAGTTTTGGAGAGCAGTGCAGCGAGAGTTGGGCACATGGGTTGAGTTGAGTACAACATTCCATCCTAGATGGACGAATAGTCTGAGCGGACCATTCAGATCTTGGAGGACATGTTACGTGTGTCTGCTATGGATTTCGGAGGTTTATGGGATCCATTTCTTCCATTAGCAAATTTCGCCTACAGCAAAAACTTTTAGTCAAGTATCCAGAAGGCTCCTTATGAAGCATTGTATGGGAGAAGATTTCATTCTCCGGTTGGTTGTTGTGAGCCTGGGGAGGATAGGTTGTTGGGCATTCATTTGGTCCATGATGTTATAGAGAAGGGTAAGGTGATTCTGGAGTGGCTCCGTACAACACAGTCCAAACAGAAGAGTTATGTCGATACGAAGGTTCGTGATGTTGCACATATGGTGGGTTAGAAGGTTTTGCATAGAATTTCACCCTTGGGTGTGATGAGGTTTGGGAAGAAGGGAAAGTTAAGTCGTCAATATATTGCCCCTTTTGAGGTACTTGAGAAGATTAGAAAGGTGGCCTACAGACTTGCCTTTCCACCTAGTCTATCGGGTGTTCACCTAGTGTTTCATGTTTCGATGCTCCGTCGGTATTATGGTGACCATTCACATGTTTTGGACTTTAAAACACGGTAAGATTAGATAGAGTCTGTGGCCAATTTGGACCGGCAGGTTCGAAAGTTGAGGTCGAAGAATATAGCATCAATGAAAGTTCATTGGAGATGTCAACCGATCGAGGAGACTTATTGGGAGATAGGGCATGCAATGAGGAGCAGATATCCACACCTATTTGTGGCTCCAGATATGATTCTATACATGTTCGACGACTAATGTTTGTTTAAGAGGGAGAATATAACGATCCGGCCGGTCATTTTGTGTATTGTAGCCTCGTTCCCCTATTTATTGCTTCTTCTATGTTCAGTTGTGGCTATGTGACTTGCCGGAGTGGTTGGATTGGTTTTGGGGAAGTATTGGGATGAATTGGGACACTTAGTCTTAAGGTTGAAAGCTTAAGTTGAAATAGTTAATCGGAGTTTGAGTTTTGTATTGACGACTCTAGAATGGAGTTTTTATGGTTGCAATAGCTTCGTATGGTGATTTTAGACTTAGGAGTATGTCTGGATGTTGATTTGGAGGTCCATAGTTTGGTTTAAGGCTCTTTGGAAAATGTTGGAAAGTTGAAGGTTTGGAAGGTTGAGAGGTTTGACCGAGTTGACTTTGTTCATATCAGGTTCGAACTTTGGTTCCGAGAGTTGGAATAGGTCTGTTTTGTCATTCGGGACTAAAGTGCCAAACTTGTGGTCATTCGGAGTTGATTTGATATGGTTCGGCATTAGTTTTAGAAGTTGGAAGTTCATTAGTTTCATTATGCTTGAATTAGGGTGTGATTCATGATTTGGATGTTGTTTGATTCATTAGTTTCATTAGGCTTGAATTGGGGTGTGATTCATGATTTGGATGTTGTTTGATGAGATTTGAGGCATCGAGTAAGTTTGTATCGTATATTAGGACTTGTTTGTATGTTTTGATAGGGTCTCATGGGCCTCGGGGATGTTTCGGGTTGTTGACGAATCATGTTTTGACTTAGAGTAATAATTGATGGTTTTAGGTCTGGTGATATCGCACGCGCAAAATTTTGGCCACAGGTGCGAGGTCATAGAAGCGGACAGGTAAGTGCAGATGCGGGATAGGCTGGAGCGAGTGTGGACGGGTGCGAGGAGTTTTCACATGTGCGAGGAGTTTTCACATGTGCAAGGAGTTTTCATATGTTCAAGCCCGCAGATGCGGACGAGTGTGCGCTGAATCGGAGTTTGGTCAGAGTCTGGGTTTTCATGGATGCGGATGATGGAGCGCACATGCGGTCCTGCGGGTGCGTAAGGTTGGGGAGTAAGTGATTGTCGAAGAAGAGGAATTTCGACCGCCGAAGCGGCATTGCAGGTGTGACCATTAGACATTGATTACCCATTGATTATTATACCTAGTTTATGTGAATTTGAAATAATGATACAAAGACCTCAAATCAATCTTCGAGAACACTCTAGAACCCTGAAGTTGATCAAATAAATCATCAAAGCACAGTTGTGGGTACCCGTTGTTAATAGTAACCTTGTTCAACTGCTTGTCGTCTATACAAACCCTCATAGTCCCATCATCCTGCTTCACAAATAGAACTGGTACACGCCAAAGTGACACACTAAGCCTGATGAAGCCCTTATCAAGTAATTCCTGCAACTGTTCCTTCAACTCTTTCAACTTAAAAGGTTCCATGCGATACATTGAAATAGAGATGGGCTGAGTGCCCGGTACCAGATCAATGCCAAAATTAATGTCCCTGTCAGGTGACATAACCAACAGGTCTGCTGCAAATACATCTGGGAAATCTCTCACTATCGGAACTGACTCGATGGTAGGATTATCAGCACTAACATCTCTCATGAAGGACAAATATGCCAAACATCCCTTCTCAACCATCCTTTGAGCCTTCAAATTTAAAGTCACTATACTAGGAACATAATCTGGGGAACCTCTCCACTCTAACCTCGGCACCCCTTGGAATCGCCAACATCATAGTCTTAGCGTGACAAACAAGAATAGTGTTACATGGAAACAACGAGTTCATGCCCAAAATTACATCAAAATCAACCATACTAAGCAATAAAAGATTGACTCTCGTCTCAAATCACCAAATAGTCACCATATACGAGCGATATACATGATCCACAATAATAGAATCACCCATCGACATTGATACATGAATATGCATAGCTAAGGAATCACGAGGCATAGCCAAATAACAAGCAAAGTATGATGACACATATGAATAAGTGGAATGTGGGTCAAATAATACTGAAGTATCTCAGTAGCACACAGAAACAATACATTTGATCACAACATCAGAAGCAACTGCTTCTGGTCTAGCGGGAAATGTATAGAAACGAGCATGACAACCACCTAACTAACCTCCCCCTCTAAGGCGACCTCGACCCGCATGACCTCCACCCCGAGCTGGTTGAGCGTTTGGTGTAGCGACTGATGTAGGGGTCATAGACTGGCCTCCCTGCTGCACTGGACCTCTGTAATGATGGGGACAATACTTCCTAACATGCCCCAACTCTCCACAATCGTAGCAACCTCGAACTAGAAATGTATGTGGGCCTAAATTAGACCCCGAGAGCTCGAATAACTATTGGAAGAACTCGGTATTGACGAGCCCTGAACTGATGGAGCATGGTACGAGCTTTGAGATGGAAGTGCACAGAAAGATGATTGAACCAGGTGAGTGCTATGTGAACCGTGGCTAGCTGATGCACCACGATCATCTGGGTGAGCCATCTGAGCGGGCCCGAAAGGATAACCTCAATTGTAATGTGACTGGCCTCTAAGTGAGGTACCACTAAAACCACCCGAGCTGTGAGTCTTCTTGTCCTCTCTCTCCTCACGCTCAAGGCTGTGAACTTACTCTAAAAGCCTAGCAATCTCGACTACCTAGTCAAACTTAGCATCTATTTCAGCGTCTCGAGCAAATTGTAATATAGACCATAGTTGAGGCCATCAATGAACCTCCTGATCCTCTCTCTCTCTCTTAGTGGAAACCAACCATATAGCATGACGGGCCATATCCACGAATATCATCTCGTACAGAGTCATAGTCATATCCCCCTAAAATAGCTGCTCAAAATCTCTACACATCTCCTCTCTACGAGTATGTGGAACAAACTTCTCTTAAAAGAGAACTAAGAACTCATGACACATAAGTGGCACTATGCCAACTACCCTGCTCAACCCATATGCCTTCCACCATCTGTAAGCTGCCCCTGCCAGATGAAAAGTGGTAAATGCAACTCCGTTGGTCTCCAAAATACCCGTTATGTGAAGAATCTGCTAACACTGACCCCGGGTACTCAATAAGTAACAAAAATAACCTTTGGCTAAAAGCAGTGACGAGCTTGGCAACAATAGTCTGATAAACATATCAATAACAAGAAATATTTCAGAATATGAAGGAAACCGTAGAAACAGGTAGTTCAATGATATTATGTTCATTCTGTTCACATTTTTGAAATATAGACATGTTTTTCATTTATATTAGTCAAAACCCAACAGAGATAAAACATTTTATTTATCTACTAGCATGAGGAAAGTACATCTCTATGCCTACATGTCAAATATAGATGTCAAATCAACAGATATCATTGTGGATCTATCAAGAATAATCACACTTAGCACTGTACATGTTTCTGGCATAACTCCCCATCATCAAGCACGTATATAAAACACTGTGCTTGCGCCCACTAATGGCATGTCAAACTCCGGAGGGGCGGATACTACCCAAGCGCTAATCATAATCATATAGCCCAAAAGTGAGGCCTGGTGCACACGTCGCCCCAAATCTATAACACTTAGCCCAATATGGTCCTGGAGTACATGTCATGTCAAATTCAATACCAAATCGGCGCTATGGATCAAACTTAGTCACTTACCATTCAAGTATCAGATAAACACATCTCACAATACTCTATTTTACAGTATTACACATATAAGGCATCAACGACATGTGAGGAATCAAATAAGAAGTACTGAGTCAGAGAAATCATACACGAATTTTGCATCATGACTGGGAATATAGATACAAATAAGGCAAATATCTCAGAGACAGTAAAATAGCCTTATCGAGTCTCAAACGAATAGTACATGGACAAGACATGATTTTTAACATGAATCAGAACTCAAATAAACATATATGTTTAGAAACATGGATATAATGAGGCATGATGGCCAACAAATCCCATAATAGACTAAAAGTCATCTAAAATCATGAACAGACTGGTGTACGTACAAACGCCCATCACCTACCGCGTACTTCACCCCAATACCTTTCATATAACGTAATTCTCAGGGTTACATACCCTCAAATCCAAGCTTAGATGTATTATTACATCAAAACGCGCCAATCAATGCTCCAAAACTCCCTTGCCTCGCGAATCGGCCTTCGAGCGACTCAGATCTAGCCAAAGTAACTTAATACCATCAATAATAGCTATTGGAAATAATTTTTGAATCAAATATGCAAAGTTAACACAAAAAGTCAACCTCAGGCATGCACCCCGAAACCCGACAAAATTAAAACATTCCGAACACCCATTCAATTACAAGTCCAACCATGCTATTTTCAACTAATTCCATCCATAAATCTGTCACGCCCCGACCTTGGGGAGCACGATTGGCGCTCAACCGAGATACTCCGGACAAACAAGCCTTTACAATACCTTCTACCCAACTCATCCATGAATAAAAAGAAGAATACATTCCATTAATTTGACAGTAAGATTCATGTGAATAACACCAGTTCATTTCAATTAGTTACGCCATTAACAAATCTCAAAAATATTACACTGTACAATCATAGTTAAAGTGGAACAAATGACACGATTATAATATTTTTAGTTTAACCTTCCCCAAAAAATATATACAATCCACACTATGTCTACGGAGCCTCTAAGAGGAACAAAAGAGTTCTATGACAATTCCGGCAATAAGGCCCCGTCTATACCTCATAATGCTATGTACAAAGGATAAGAAATACATGACCCTGAAATGAAGTTGGCTCACCAAGTCAGCTAATGAGAGGGTGTGCTGCTATCACGGATCAATACCACCTGCTATGGGACCACCTGCATCCATTAAAGATGCAGCATCGACGACAAAAATGGATGTTAGTACATATGAAATAGTACTAGTATGTAAAACTAAGCACCCTCTCAATAGAACGAATAATAGTAAACAGAGAAGGAAAGAGGAGATTAATAAGAGGATCAAATGGTAACAAGGTGTCAAGTTATGGAAAAGTAAATTTCGGTATTTTAAGTTGGAAGATATTTAGCACTGATAAACCACCGTGTTTAAGCACGGAGTCCGATCTCAACCTGACCGGCTAAGCCATCTCACCCCTAGACATGCACTCGCAATACCACCATGTGCGTGTCATGGCATCCGATCTCAGCCCGACTGGCTAAGTCGTCTCACCACAATGACGTGTGGGTCGATATCACATCACATCTCGCTAGCAATAATCTCATCCCATTTGAGGGGAAACAACTCAGCACATCAATCTCATCACATAAAAGGGAAAAAACCTTATCACATTGTCACAGGGATTTACCCCTCAATCACTCCAACACCGACACGTGTAGTTTCAGGGTTAGGTTATTTCGACCTACCCTTTCTCGGTGGCTAATTGATACTCCCAAGACATTTACTACTAAAAGGATTTACCACGTATTTCATATTCTTTTACATGTCGTTCGCTTTATTGGCGGCATTGGCCATAGTGCAATATCATCCTCGGCACGTTGGCCGTATATCATAATTCATGTCCACTATTTCACTTTCCACATCATCATGAATAATAAACAACAAGACCCTTCAAATTACGACTTTAAACATATACTTGAGCAATTTAGGGTCTTAGGCACGTGTTATTTATTACACAATTTGACATGATAGCTTTCATTAGAATCACGCTTTCAAATCATATCATAATAACACACAGACCATACTTAAGCCATATTCTCAAACATTAACTCAACATAACAAGAATCTTTGGAATACATATTGAACGCATAATTATTTTGACACAATTCTTATTTGGAAAACTCAATTTATAATGAGCATCACGGGACTTACAAGGACATCGTGGGGTTCAATTCTAAGAGAAGAGTTTATCTAACATACCTTGCCTCTAGCTTTCTTTAACTCACTACACAGTCTCAGAATCCTATCAACTTTGATCCATTTCGAGATATAGCAAAATGAGGGTCGAAATTCACCATTAGCACCTAATGTGACTCAGTTGCTACAACACACACTAATAGTCCCAATTTTTTTTACTAACTCCCTAAATTTCCCAAACAATCGCTAGTCTCCCCTGTAATTGGGTTCACCTGCCAAACAATCCCAAAACCAGCCCTAACAACATGTACATGAACCAATGACGCAACATAACATTAAAACAATGCCAACCGTGGCCTCACGAGCAGTCTACTACCAAAAAGGAACACTTTTAACATCAACTGTATAAATGATACATAATTCATAGAAGGTAACTCTTAGCATTTTCATAGATACATGGCTATCCAAACAAATAAGGGTACTTTTTCTTCATTTCTTCCTCGGCCTCCCATGTGGCCTCTTTAACCTAATGGTTCTGCCATAGTACTTTCACAGAGGCAACATCTTTGTTCCTCAGCTTTGTGACTTGCCCATAAAGGATGGAAACTGGAATTTCTTCATAAGTCAATTCTTCATTAACCTCAATGGTCTCAACCGGAACAATAAGTGATAGATCTCCAACCACCTTATTCAACATGGACACGTTGAATACCGGGTGCATTAAAGACATCTCTAAAGGTAGTTCTAGCATGTAAGCCACCTGACCAATCTTTTGAATAATTCTATACGGTCCGACATACCTCAGACTCAATTTCCCTTTCTTACCGAACCACATTATGCCCTTCATAGGGGAAACCTTCAAGAGTACCAATCATCTTCTTTGAACTCCAAATTCCTACAACGAACATCTGAATAGGACTTCTGACGACTCTGGGCAAATTTCAATCACTCCTTAATGATCTTAACCTTTTCCATAGCCTGATGCATGAGGTCTGGCCCTATTTCAAACCACCCAATGGGAGATATATATCTCGTACCATATAATGCCTCGAACGGTGCCATCTGAATTCTAGCATGATAACTGTTGTTGTAGGCAAACTCTATTAGCGGCAAATGATCATCCCAGCAACCTTTGAAGTCAAAACACAAGCGCGCAACATATCCTCAAGTGTCTATATAGTCTGCTCTGCCTGCCTGTCAGTTTGCGGGTGAAAGGTTGTACTAAGATTCACCTGAGTACCCAAACCTTGCTGAAATTTCTTCTAAAAATAAGCCATGAACTGTGCCCCTCTATCTAAAATAATAGAAACTGGAGTGCCATGCAACCTGACTATTTACTTGATGTACAACTGAGCATATTGTTCTACTGTGTTAGTAGCCTTAATAGGTAAGAAATGTGCTGATTTCGTGAGTCGATCCACAATCACCCAAATCGAGTCGAACTTGCGAGGAGTGAGAGGTAGACCTCCCACAAATTCCATATTGATCATTTCCCATTTCCACATCGAAATCTCTATGTTCTGTGCCAACCCACCAGGCCTTTGGTGTTCAGACATCTTGCCACAAATTCCACTACATTCCTCTTCATATCGTTCCACCAATAGACTTCCCTAAGATCATGATACATCTTTGTGGACCCCGGTGAATGAAATACTTAGAAGTGTGAGCCTCGGTCATGGTTCTTTCCCGGTGACTATCCACTGGAACACATAGTCACCCTTGGTACCTTACCGTACCATCCTCCATGCCAAGAGAAAAGGCCATGGTCTTATGCTTATGAATCCCCTCCTTCAATTGTACCAACACTGGATCGTTGTAACGCTTCTCCTTGACTTCCATCATAAGGCCAACTGCCTTTGGTATGCCGCCAAGTGAGCCAAACTGCCCATAGATTTGAGCATCCGCTACAACATTAGCCTTCCCCGGATGATATAAGATATTGATGTCGTAATCATTAAGTAACTCAAGCCATCTTCTCTGCCTCAGGTTCAATTAATTCTGTTTGAAAATGTATTAAGACTCTTATGGTCCGTGAATATATATACATGGACCCCATACAGATAATAACGTCAAATCTTCAATGCAAATACCACCGCCCCAAGCTCTAAGTCATGTGTTGGATAGTTCTTTTAATGATTCTTGAGTTTCCTAGAAGCATAATCTATCACCTTTCCATGTTGCATTAATACACACCCGAGTTCGATCCTCGAAGCATCATAATATACCACAAACCTATCCGTACCCTCTGGTATAGTCAACACCGGTGTCGTAGTTAATCTTGATTTCAAATCTTGGAAGCTCCTTTCACAAGCATATGACCATTGGAACCTAACCGCCTTCTGCGTCAATTTAGTCAACGGGGAGACAAGAGTAGAAAACCCCTCCACAAACTTCTTGTAATATCAAGCTAAGCCCAAGAAACTGTAAATCTCTATTGGGGTATTAGGCCAATTCTTCAAAGCTGAAATTTTCTAGGGGTCAACATCAATTCCTTATCTGGAGACAATATGACCCAAGAATGTGACAGATTCTAGCTAAAATTAACATTTCAAAAACTTCGCATACAACTTGTGTTGATATTGGGTCTGTAGAACTTCCCTGAGATGATCGGCATGGTCCTCTTGACTTCACAAATATAAAAGGATATCGTCAATAAACACTATCACAAATGAGTCAAGAAAAGTCTTGAAAACTCGGTTCTTAAGATCCATGAAAGTTGCGAGGGCATTTGTTAGCCCAAAAGACATTACAAGAATTTCAAAGTGCTCATACAAGGTCCTGCAAGCTGTTTTCCGAATATCCTGCTCCGTGATCTTCAATTGGTGATACCCGAATTTTAAATAGATCTTGGATAAGTACATAGCACCTTGCAATTGGTCAAGCAAATCATATATCCTCGGCAGTGGGTACTTATTTTTTATTGTAACCTTGTTGAGCTGCCGATAGTCAATTCATATTCTTAGCGACCCATCATTCTTTCTTACAAATAGAACTGGTGCGCCCCAAGGCGACACACTCGTTCGGATGAAACCCTTCTCTAACAACTCTTTCAATTGTTCTTTTATCTCATTCAATTCTGTTGGTGCCATTCTGTATGGTGGAATAGATATAGGTTGTGTGCCTGGCATCAATCTCCCTATCTGGCGGGATCCCAAGTAGCTCATCCAGAAAGACCTCCGAAAATTCATTCACAACAGGCATAGACTCAAGTGTAGGTGCCTCAACATCGGTGTCCGTAACCCTCACCAAATGGTAGATACACCCCTTGTTAATCATCTTCGTGGCATTAAGTAAGAAATAAACCTATCCTTCGGCACCACATTATCCCCTTACATTCAATCACTAACTCAGTTGGAAATTCAAACCTAACGGTTCTGGTTTGACAGTCAAGCTTAATGAAATATGAATAAAGCCAATCCATCCCCATTATTACATCAAAAATCAACCATCCCCAATTCAATGAGATCGGCCATGGTGTCCCGACTATTGATACCCAATTTTGCCCTCATATGTTCTCAAATAGTATATATACTTTTAAAATATCATTTCGCATCATTATTTAGTTTAAAAAATCTATACAAGCATTTTCTATAATTTTTCATAATTTTTAGATCTTTAAAATTGATTTTCATACATTTAAATTACTTGAATATTTATTAGTTACTGCTTCAAATCATTTTGTGATGACTTTATCATCTAAAATTATTATTTGCATCCATAATACATTGTTTCAAATATTTTTACTTCATTTTTTACACTAGTATTTTATGCTATTTGCACAACCTTGCAATAATAGCCTATATTTTACAACTTTATTGCATTTGTCATTTATTCAAGGTCAAAATAATATTTTATATTTTTATAATATTTTATATTTTTATAATATTTTACTATTGTTTTATGGTATTAATTTTCATGAATAGCATTTTTTATATATTTATTGAACTATTTATTAAATTATTTCCTTTTTAATCTCTTATTTAAAAAGTTGGCCAAATGTTTTGAACTATTTTCGGACTAAACATACCCAAACCCCTGGCCCAATCCTCAATCCCAGACCCAAGAAACCCTAATAATCCTACCCAGTCCAAAATCCGACCCAGCTCTCCTCAAATGTCAGCCATTGATCAAAAGCGATCAGCGACTCACAACACTCCACTCCCTTTCCTTATATTCCTACCCCAAATCCCTAGAGACCATTCCCTTTCCCCAGCCACCCTCACACTCTCTCATCTCTCATACCTAAACCCTAGCCGCCAAACTCAAATCCCAGCCCCAATCCGATATTACATGAAAATCATTTATGATTCCTTTCCTTTCTTGCACACACGGAGATACTTATCATATTTTGAACGTTACAAGTACTCGGTACTTGATTATTTATGGAAGCTGAGTCATTGGTGTTTGTTTGACTCCAACTCTGTATCATCTTTATGTTTCTGACCCGATACACTCACTATCAGACCCCATGACTTCAATTCAGTGAGAGTTTTACCATTTTTTGTTCCTCGACTGAACTAGGGTTTCTTGGATTTTCCCTAAAACTGATTCTAATTGATTTTTGCATGCAATATTTTCCTTATTTGTGTTTAATCTACTGTATTTCCTTATTGCATGTGTTGATCTTTACTACTATATAAATCCCTCCCCATTCCCCTTTGAAACAGACTTTTAATCACGACATTCACTAAAAACTAAAGGTTGTCACTCTATTATTCTCTCATTCTCTTGTTCTATACTTTGGCTCTTGGCCTGCTGAAAGTCAAGGCCGCCGGAATTCGATTTTTGAGCTTTTCTTTGGTGCGAGCGCTGCCCGGGGTTCGTTTGAAGAATTTGGGAACACTAACACACTATGATTCTAGGTTCTATTGCTCTTTGCTGACGTTCAGAGTATTGTGGAGTTTATACTTTCTTGTTTGTCTGTTTGTCAAGTGATAACTGATAAGTTCCTTAGCTTTTGCAATTTTATTCTTCTGTGTTCATGATTTTCATATTCATAACTCTGAAATTTCATGACCTAATGTGTTTCTAGACCATCTCTATGTGCAACCTTGTTGGCACTCGTTTTATGATCTGAACTTCTTTAGTATTTGATTTTACCTAAAATTGCCAGTTCTGAGATATGTTTATGCTTAACTTGAATAATTTGGACTCTCTTAAGTTTGTTTGGACTAATGTGTTGGTACCTGAATGTATACATTTGCTGCTTGGCATGAGTTTGCTTCCCTGCTTTGTTTTGGGTTCCTCTAATGACTGACTCGTATCTATAATGTGTCCTAAACTATGTTAAGACCTTTACTCTAGCTAAGACCTTCTACCATGTTATTTTGTCACTCATTATGTCTTCGGTTTGCCTAATCATGTATCCCCTGGTGATTAGTTGGGACCTTTAGAGTAGCCATCTTACGTGTGTTGCCTTATAATGTTTGATACTGTTTTGTCTTAGTGATATAAGTTGGCATGTCTACTTTCTGGTGTTGTGATAGATAAATTTGGACCCATAGGCTTTAAATCTTTTAAGTTAGTGCTCTACTTTAGACTCGTTTGGCATTGCGCACCTTTGTATGTTAATTTTGAAGTCTCAGAAAACCCGATTCCCTTGCTTATTACAAAATGTTTTCTGTCCAATATGCTAAGTGTTTGAACTTGTGATATCAACATGTCCTTTGAGTTTTTGTTGATTCTCTCTGCTTCTATGTTCTTTTTTTAATCACACCTGCTATGTATGCTTTTAAAATATAAGTGCACCTCTTCAAATTCTATCACTTGATCACTATTCTCTCACTCTCATTTGTTACCTATACTATTCTGAATCTATAACTCTTGGCCGACTGAAAGCCAAGGCCACCAAAGCTCTCTCTATTGACCTCCCTAGTGTGAGCACTGCTCGGGGTCCATTTGAGACCCTTGTGAACTCTGACACACTAGAATTTGGGATTCGTTGATCACTCTCTTTGTTGCTGGAACTTGAGTTGGCTCTAACATTTAGCTTTTCTTCCTCGCATTATTTGTATAATCTGCAAACTGGGTTGTGTAAGTGATTTTTGTGTAATTCAATATTTGGGTTATATGGTCAATTAGTGACTGTTTGGTTTGGCTTGAGTTTCTCTATGTCTTTTGGGCTGTGCTGATGGGCATAGTCCCCTGTTTGGATCTGGGCATGCTGTTTGCGAAGAATGAGTTTGTTGAAGGCCCAGGCAATATTGGATATCTCCTTTTGGGCCTCCTGTAGGCCTACTATAATTTCTTGTGTTAAATTTGTACTTATATTCCTCATCTGGTGTGTAATAATTTTGTAATAAACAATTGGGGTATTAGTGAAATTGGGGAAACGGTATATTCTAATGTTTGCATGAAACAGTCGAAACATGCCTATAGGGTTCTTATGATTTACTTGTTATTTTATCCAACCTGCCATATACGCTATTTAAATTTCCATGTACACTAGTAGAAATCATGCCATTAAGGGAATCACACACTCACAATACTTGTTTACTATGAAAGCATGAGCTTAACTACTCTATTTATTCCCATGTCTACTGCTATGTGTCACTAGACAACATGCCTATAGGAAACAAATGCCTATAACCATCCATCAATTTGCATAACGACAGCATGTTCATTAGATACCATGCCTATAGGATTATACTAGCTTATGCTCTACTGGTCCTCGTCTAGATATCATGTCCATATGTTCTTAATTGATTCATCAGCTACTGTTATATCTATCAATCGCCTAGAAAACATACCTATAGGTATGAAGTGTTACAGAATCTGTCTTCAACTGCCGACTATTAGAACCTAGCTATAAAATATCGCTATTCACTTAGAAAGCATGCCAATAAGATCAAACACGAGTAATTCTGAGTATTCCACTAGTTTTCACTCCCCTATATTTTGTAAATCACTTAGAGATCATGTCTATAGGTTTTAATAACTTATAATCTGTAATCTCAATAAACAGCGTACCAGTACCAGATACTCTTAAACTGAGTAGTTGTTTAGAAACCATGTCTATAGAGCTTAATGACTTCAATTTGCCTCAATTCTAAAACTGTATAATGCCTAACGTAGAAATCTGTTTGCGTGAATTTGTTGTTTAAGTGTGGAGGCTAACTTGAGCCTTTAACTGTCCTTAAGTGAAGTCCTATTTGTTTTGAATGCCGCTTAGTTTTATCATTTTGAGCAGCATAAGTACAGTCTAAAATCACCCAAACTGAGGTCCAATGCCCCCTGGCCTACAGGCATGGGACGAGTAGTGCACGCATAGGGTACGACTTAGAATTGAATTAGAGCGCCTTTAGGTAAACAACTTTAACATTGTAATGGGGTAGCAGGAGATGATAGTTTGTGCCTACTTAATAATATGAGCAACTCCCTATCTTAAGAAAGTTGCGAAGTATTATTTATGTTGCACGGGGTGATCCTTTAGGCTAAAAAACTTAGGACTTCCCCGTTTTTCTCTTTATATACTTAGTCATCTAATATAGACTGTTATAATTATGTCCTTGTAGATTTGTATCAAATCTCATAGTGTCATAATAAAACTCTGTGACCCTTTTTCTCTTTGTTTATTTGATCATCTTGCTAATTATAATCCACAAAATTTAAAGTTCGGTCAGGACCCACAGTTGTGTTCCTCGAAGAGTGCCTAACACCTTCTCTTTGAGGTAATTTGAGCCCTTACCCAATCTTTGTTGACATTGACTAGTCAAACAAAGTTATCTGCACAATAAGTGCCCTAACGCACTTTAAAAATAGTTAGGTGGCAACTCATATTCTTTTAACACTTTACCTCCCACTCAAAAGAGTTGTCACAATGTCAAAACCCGCTTTCGCGAGAAAAAGGGGGCGCGACAGCATGGCGACTCTGCTGGGGATACTTAGGCTCTTACCATAATTAACTTGACTTACGTGGATTACTTTTTTTATTACCTGTACATCCCTTCTTCACCTTTATTTGTTTAAATTTGATATTACATACATATCCCTTCCCCTATTCACCTTTATTTGTTTAAATTTGTTATGACATGCACATCCCTTCTTCGTTCACATTTATTTGTTTAAATATGTTATGACATGAACATCCCTTTCCCGTTCACCTTTATTTGCTATGACCACTCTTCATTTCATCTTATCTAAGAATGCCATATCATGCCTCTCCCATCCCTATCCCCATATTTGCTTTATTACATTCTTGCATATATTCCACGAACTAAACTGACTCTTTCCTTTCTATATTTCCCATGTTTACCTTACTATTGTATTTGCTGCTTTTACATATTTATCATGCAAATACTTAACAACGTGTTATTTGTGCATAAAGTATTCTCCACATCATACTCCACTCGTGCCAATTATCATCATAGTGACGCTTGATAAGTGTCCGCGCTTTTCTAAAATTACCTTTTTTAAAATTGAAAAGGCTTATTTGCGGTAGACTAGTCGATCAGCGGTGCAGTCGCCGGTCCCGTGCCTTTCTCTCTCAAGTTATCCACTTGAGAGTACCTATCTATACCTTTCTAGAAACCTTACTCCAATATAAAATGTACATGCATCATGTTAACCCCAGTACGCATTAAAATGTTGTTAACATAATAGCCCGCTAAGATAAGCCTTGTCCAAAGCCCGATGGGATTTCCATAATCCCAATGAGTGCCACCATGTTATGTGAATTACTTGGAGAAAATGTGCCAGTATGTTGATCATTATTGTGTAAGTGGTCGAATCTGGAGGGGGAAAGGGTTAACTATATTTCTTGCAGAAAATGAAGCACGAAGTCCCGAGGTTCGGCATGGTCCAAATCATCCCATCTTTGCTACTTGACTGGTGAAAAGACCGTGCGCATTGTGACAAGAATCATGTGAGAAGGGTCTTTGATGACTTGCCATCCTAGCTTGCCATCCGACCAAATAGAGCATTGATCGAGGCCGCTACCATGTTCTGGGATGAGAAAAAGGTCGTCTTCCGCTTTGGTGACACAGAAATGACTAGACTCCTAGAAGAAATAGGAGGCTTCGCTAAGTGGCCGTGGGATAGTCCAGGGTTATTAGTGCCGAAAAATCGCACACCTCGCGGTTTTCTGAAAATGCTAGGTTTCTAGAAAAATGATGAGCTTTTTTGTTTGAAGAAATCATACATCCCATTTGAATCCTTTATGAGCGTTATGGGCACAGTAAGTCATATCGCCTTTATCATCATGAACTCGCCATTACTTCATTAGGTTCGATGCATCACCGGATTTGTGTGTTCATCATCTGCCTTTTGGGATTGTTGATATTTCCAATGAAAGGGGGAAGGATCAACACTCGTTTAATTATGGTTGCAAGAACTTTAATGGATGGTATCGAGGGGAAAACCTACACCATCATCCCTCTGATCCTAGCCGAACTGTACCGTGCTCTAGATCAGTGCAAGCAGGGTTCGGACATTAAGAATGTTGTAATCTGTTATTGCAAGTCTGGTTATTGGAACACTTTTAGAGGGGAAAATATCGTCAAGAGCTTCTGCGACGGCCTCTCAATGACTACATAGATTACCACCATCCAAAGAAAATGGCATTCATCCCAAATAGGTTCGCGCAGCCCGGAAGCGCTATAAGTTGGGTCCGTTTATTCAGCAATTTGATAGAGGAAAAGGTACATTGGATATTTGAGTGGTTTTCTAGCAGTGAGTTCATCATCAGGTCAAGGGATACTACTCATTTGGTGTTGATCGGGTTGCGAGGCATTTATCCCTATGCACCTATAAGAGTAATGAGACAGTCAGGAAGAAAACAAGTCATACCTCAAGTTTCCAACATGGTCTAGTACATGGCAGACTTCAAAGGGAACATCATTCCTTTCAAATTCAAGGCACAACATATGTGGAACCAAAAAGAGACTATCGAGCCAGAAAGGTACCATGCCGGTCACGTGTATTTCTATACATCATGGTTGGTAGATGATATAGCGGGAAACGCCAAGCCGAGGGTCAATTTGGAAAATAGGATCATTGATGATGATGATGAGGCACAAGTCAAGTATAGAAGGCTTCGCAAAATGATTTTCGAGTCGAAAGCTAGGCACCTAGAACAGCATAAAATAGACATGGAGGCTATAAATGAATGGAAAGGGATCGCCACTAATGTGACAGAAAGGTTAGAATATCCAGAACATGGATTGATGGAGCTTGAAGGGAAGATGAGAAAGAGGCTTTCAGATTGTCAAAACACGGATGGCAGTGAAGGAGGACATCTAGCAAAGGCTTACCTATTGTTGGATATGCGCGATCTGGGGAACTTGATTGATGGAGTCAAGAGATCCAAGCACGGAGAAGGTCCTTTTGGGACCATGTAGATTAGAACATGATGTTTTTCACTATTTTCTAGCTTAGTGTTAGATTTCGATTGTAATAAGGCCAAGTGGCATTAGTAACTTTATCATTATTGTCCATTTAGTAAGGGTTTGATTCATATTCGCATTCATGAAATGACGCAATTATTGGCATCAATTTTTCTCCAAGTCTATGTGTCGTTAGGCCTACCTCGGGCTCAACAAGGTCCCCCAAATTAGGACGCGAATTTATTCCTTGGTTTTGCAAAGCATGTTTAATGTTGCAAGCATTCTTTCAATACCCTTTACTGACTTGGTTACCTTTTGCTTTTTCTTCTTTTTGATTATTCCCGTTCCCCAAGGAGGATTCGTGCATACTTGCATCGTCAACATACCACACTACATCTAGAGGTCCTCCACCTCCTCCTCCACAAAGTGATCCTAAAGGCAAAAGCAAAGGGAAAAGGGAAAATGGACGATTTGAGTGGTATCAGGAAGGACAACGCTACTATAGCTGAGAACGTCGAAACATCAAATGGTCGAAGCACCCCGACATAGAATGAATTGGTCTTACGTCTGGAACAAAAAACTTTAGAGCTACAAGGAGAACTTGAGCAGGTCCGGAACTTGGCAAAACTCTCTCAATCAAAATGTCCCTGATATTAACCAACAAAATCAAAACACCCAGAACCAAGCACCACCACAAAACCCACAAAACCAAAACCCTCCACCAAACCCTCATGCACCACACCAGTACCCTACACCTCCCAAAAACCCTAATCCGCCTCCAGTACCAACTCCTTAACAACATCATCACTACCCAACCCAATACCCGCAGACTACCACTTATACCACAACCTACTCCTGCCCTCCAAAACTCAACAAATGATCACCCTTATGCCCAGATCCCTAGAGTCCACCATAGAAACCCGATATATGTGGAGACCTTACCCCACACCCCACAACAAACCCTATACATAACCGAGTCGGCCGAGAAGGACCTGCTCATCAAAAATATGGCAGAAGAACTCAAGAATCTCTCTGGCAAAGTTCAGAATGTCAAAGGTGGTAAAGGCGTTGAAGGTTTGAATTATGAAGACTTGTGAATTCAACCAGATGTAGAGCTGCCGGAGAGGTACAAACCTCCCAAATTTGAAATATTCGATGGAACTGGTGATCCAAAAGTGCATCTGAGGACATAATGTGACAAGCTTGTAGGAGTGGGCAAAAACGAACAAATTCGCATGAAACTATTCATGCAAAGCCTCACAAGAGATGCATTTTCCTGGTATATCAGCTAGAATCTGAAGAAGTGGGTGACCTGGGTAAGCATGGCGTCAGACTTTATAGACAGGTTCAGGTTCAACACCGAGAACGCGCCAAATGATTTCGATATTCAAAACCTCAAAAAGAAACTAACAGCGACCTTGCGTGAATATGCTACTCAGTGGAGGTCTGAGGCTGCAAAAGTAAGACCAGCACTCAAAGAAGAACAAATGAATAAGTTCTTCGTTAAAGCTCAAGACCCGCAGTACTATGAAAGGTTGATGGTTATTGAGAACCACAAATTCTCCGACATCATCAAGCTAGGAGAAAGAATAGAAGAAGGGATTAAAAGTGGGATGGTGATGAATTGCGAAGCACTGTAGGACACAAATAAAGCCTTGCAATCGGGAGGTATATCAAAGATGAAAGAAGTGGGAGCTGTAATGGTGGCCCAGGGTCCCAAGTCTCCCCTCACATACCAAGCCCCTCCACCTACATACCAAACACCTCCACCTACATACCAAATGCCTCCACCCATATACCAGCCTTCACCCCCCAAATATCAATAACCTAATACCACCTATAACACTCAACCCGCATATTATCACTCACCACCACCCGCCCGCCAAAATTACAAAAAACCAAGACTAAACTTCGACCGCAGACCACCTAGACAATACACCCCAATTGCTGAACACATAGACCAACTATACGAGAGACTGAATGTTGCTGGTTATGTCACTCCCATTCCTGTCGTTGCCATGGTGAATTCTTCACAGTGGGTTAACCCCAACAAAATATGTGCCTATCATTCAGGCATGAAGGGTCATACCATTGATGAGTGTCGCACACTGAAGGAAAAGATTCAGACATTAATCGACACTAAAGTCGTACATGCAAAGGAAGCTGCACCAAATGTTCGTAACAATCCTCTCCCAGATCACATAGGTGAGGGAGTGAACGTGATAAAGATGATCCTAAAACATTTACGGTCATGCTCACACCCGTTGTGGTACAAACCCAAGCACCGTTTGAAGTCGAGGTAACCACACCCTTCACTGTGATGGTAGCTCCCACGCCATCTTACAAGTCTGATGATATCCCATGGGATTATGTTGCGGAAGCGTGGAGGAAAGGAAAAACATAAATGGAGGAAATAGGTGCATCACAAGGCATGACTAGAACTGGAAGAGTTTATACACCTGAGCACTTGGGAGGAACAAGCAAGGAAGCTGCATCTAAGCCACCTGTTGTTGAGACTGGCCCTGATGACATTTGGAGAAAAGTACAAGCGAGAGAATACTTTGTGGTTGACCATTTGAACAAAACTCCCGCTCAGATATCGATCTTGTCACTACTACAAAACTATGAGACACACATGAATGCCTTGATGAAAGTGCTAAGTGACGCTAATGTACCCACCAACATCAATAGTGGAGAGATGGCCAACATGGTCGAGTAGGTACGGGAAAGTCACAAAATCACCTTTCATGAAGATGAATTGCCACCAGAGTGACTAAGTCACAACAGGGCACTACACATCACAGTGCAATTTGAGGACAAGTTCATCGCCAGGGTCCTGATAGATGGGGGTTCAAATCTCAACATATGTCCACTAACCACTCTAAAGAGGTTGGTTAAAGTCCTACACGAGATATGGATGGGAAGTATGAATGTAAAGATATTTGATGGATCCCAAAGGGCCATAATCAGAAAAATCAACCTCAACCTACAAATGGGCCCGACCTGGTTTGATGTTGAGTTCCAAGTGCTGGATATATCTGCTACCTATAATCTATTATTGGGATGACCCTGGATACAAGCCGTTTGGGCAATGGCTTCTACTCTGCATTGGGGTGTGAAGTTTGAATGGAATCATCAAGAAGTGATTATCCATGGGAATGGAAGCAACCCTATCTACATCAATCAGACCGTTCCAGTCATCGAGAATAGGAAGAAACTGGGTGGAGAAACGTACCATCGCATTGAGCGAGTCAATGCAATTGAAAAGGATAAATGGTGGAGTAACAATATAGAAAGTATATTAATATGGACAGGATATGAACCTGGCAAGGGTCTCGGCAAAAACGTCCAACGGATCACCAAACCCGTACAACCGCAGCGTCATGGCACGACTTTGGGCTCGGATATGAATATACTTGGCAAGAGTACCAGGATTGGTTGCTGCCATGGCGTGGTCCTTATTATCTACTGGAAAAACCGGTTTCATCTCTACAAAAGACATTCTAACAAGAAGACGTGATGTGGGGATCTGAGGAAGATGAAGTCTTACCCGGCATGAGGAATTTATTTCTGGATGAAGAAGATATGGATTACAATGCAATAATTGAGGAGGAGGAGGAGGAAGACCTTATCATTAAGACCATGGAAAGAGGAACTGTTCTCATGAACTGGACTGATGTACCATCCCGGGCCCGTCGAGTTCCTGGTAGCCCGGCAAATTAGCATCAATTGTTTTTAAAATAGTTTTGAGCTTCAAAGACATTTTCAGTTTTATGTTTTGAAATAATTGCTCGAGTCATCGAGCCGTACTTGTTGACGTTTCCAAGATTTTATTAATGCATTGCTATTTTTCGTATTTATCCTTTACATTTTCTATACAACATTATTATTACCTATCCCGATAAACCTACGATTGTGACATGCAATGAGACAACACAACATAAGGTTAGTGATACAGAAGACCTGGAAGATGATACGATACCAGAGGAATTCATTAGAGAAGTGGAAAATTTTGAAAATAAGCCAAAGTCCAATTTGGACGAAACTGAAGCAGTTAACTTAGCGAATTCCGAACTGGTCAAGGACCCACGCATAAGCATTCATCTATTACCGTTAGAGAAAGAAGAGTACATCAGATTTCTAAAAGAATATGAATATATCCTTGCATGGTCCTACGACGATATGACAGGTTTGAGCACATCCATAGTAGCTCACAAGTTACCCACTAATCCTACATGTCCACCGGTAAAGCAGAAGCTCAGAAAATTCAAGTCGGATATCAGTTTGAAGATAAAAGAGGAGGTCACCAAGCAGATCAAAGCTAAGGTTCTTAGAGTGGTCGAGTACCCGACTTGGTTGGCCAACATTGTGCCAGTTCCGAAGAAAGATGGGAAAGTCAAGGTATGTGTTGACTACCGAGATCTAAATAGAGCAAGTCCAAAGATGATTTCCCGTTGCCTAATATACACATATCGATCGATAACTGTGCCAAACATGAAATCCAATCCTTTGTGGATTGCTTAACGGGGTATCATCAGATTTGGATAGAGGAGGAGGATGCTGAAAAGACAGCCTTCATCACGCCATGGGGAATATATTGTTATAAAATGAAGTCATTTGGTATGAAGAACGCCGAAGCCACCTACATGAGAGCCATGATAACTATCTTCCACGACATAATACACAAGAAAATAGAGGTGTACATGAATGACGTCATCATCAAATCCAAAAGGAGTACAGATGAAATAGAAGATTTGAAGAAATTCTTTGATCGGCTTCGAAGGTACAATCTGAAACTGAATCCCACAAAGTGTGCCTTCGGAGTCCCTGCTGGAAAATTGTTAGGGTTCATCGTCAGCCGCGGAGGGATTGAGTTAGATCCATCAAAGGTCAAACCTATCCAAGACTTGCCACATCTGAAGAATAAGAAAGATGTGATGAGCTTTTTAGGGCGTCTCAATTACATCAGCCGTTTCATAGCACAATCGACCGTGATATGTGAGCCGATCTTCAGGGTGCTGAAGAAAGATGCTGCAACAAGCTGGACTAAAGAATGCTAGAAAGCCTTCGACAAAATCAAGGAGTATTTATCTAAACCACCCATTCTGGTCCCACCAGAACTAGGAAGACCTATGTTGCTTTACTTATCCGTGTTGGACGGGGCTTATGGTTGTGTTCTAGGACTACATGATGAGACTAGAAGAAAGGAACATGCGATATATTATCTAAATAAGAAATTTACGCCTTACGAAGCCCGATACTCTTTGCTGGAGCACACCTGCTACGCTTTGACATGGATAGCTCAAAAGTTGAGGCATTATTTCTGTGCATACACCATATATCTCATATCAAGGATGGACCCGCTAAAATACATCTTCCAGAAACACATGCCTACTAGTAAGTTAGCAAAGTGGCATATATTGCAGAGTGAGTTCGACATCAAATATGTAACTCAGAAGGTGGTCAAAGGGCAAGCATTGGCAGATCATTTGGCAGAGAACCTTGTAGACGGAGAATATGATCCATTGAAAATGTATATTCCCGATGAGGAGGTATCGTTTGTAGGAGAAGATATCACAGAGGCATACGACGGTTGGAGAATGATCTTCGACTAAGGTGCAAACTTCAAAGGAGTGGGTATCGGCGCTACCGTAGTATCAGAAACCGGCCAACACTATCCGGTATCTGCAAAACTCAGGTTTCCATGTACCAACAATATGGCAGAATATGAAGCCTGCATATTGGGACTCCGATTGGCAAATTGACATGAATGTTCAGGAGTTGCTGGTAATTGGAGATTTCGATCTTTTGGTGCATGAGGTTCTAAGAGAATGGGCTACGAAGAACACCAAAATATTGCCATATTTGCACTGTGTACAAGAGCTGATCAAGAGGTTCACAAAGATAGAGTTCAAACATGTTCCAAGGATTCAGAATGAGTTTGCAGATGCATTGGCCACTTTATATTCCATGATACAACACCCCGACAAGAATTTCATCTATCTTATTCCAATAGGAATTCATAAGCACCCAGCTTACTGCACTCATGTTGAAGAAGAGAGTGATGGAAATCCGTGGTTCCATGGCATCAAGGAATATTTGGCAAAGGGAGAGTATCCAGAGCATGCAACCCATACTCAAAAGCACAAAATTCGAAGGTTACCCAACCATTTCTTTCAAAGTAGAGGAATTATGTATAGAAGGACTCCTGACCTGGGTTACTACAGTGTGTCTATTCCAAGGAGGCCTCCAGATTGCTCGAGGAAATACATGCCGAAACTTGCGGACCGCACATGAATGGTTTCGTATTAGACAAGAAAATACTAAGAGTAGGGTACTTCTGGATGACTATGGAAACAAACTACATCACATATGTTCAGAAGTGTCACCAATGCCAGATACATGGTGATATGATACGAGTGCCACCCAACGAACTCAGTGCAACAAGTGCACCCTGGCCTTTCTCCATTTAAGGCATGGATATCATCGGTCCAATCGAACTTGCTGCTTCAAATGGGCATAGGTTCATTCTGGTGGCTATACATTATATCACAAAATGGGTCGAAGCCGCATCTTACAAAGTTGTAACTAAGAAGGTCGTCGCAGATTTTGTTCGAGAACGCATTGTTTGTCGGTTCAGAGTGCCAGAGTCAATCATCACCGACAATGCCGACAATCTCAACAGTGACCTAATGAAAGCCATGTGCGAAACTTTCAAGACCAAGCATAAGAATTCCACGGCATACAGGCCGCAAATGAATGGAGCTGTAGAGACCGCCAACAAGAACATCAAGAAGATACTAAGGAAAATGGTATATTACAAGAAATGGCACGAGAAGTTTCCATTTGCTGTACTCGGGTATCGTACCATAGTTCGTACATCAACTGGAGCAATTCCTTACCTATTGGTTTATGCTTGCAGAAATGGACGGAGAGATTTGGCCAAAACCTATCAACTCAAACGCAGTCAAGAGATACTATGTTTAGGATTGTTTACATTTCTTCACTTGATGTAATTGAACTACGCTTGACCTGATTCCCGGTTAAGAGGGGATATGCAGGCAGCCATGTGGGTTCGGTAACATCTTAATAAAATCTTCTTTTTCCCCATGATCGTAAGTTGGGACAAGATTGAAAGTTCATCCAATTTTGTCATATATGGAACATCCAAAAGTATTGCATTTAAACTGGGGCAGAATTTTGATGGGAGCCCTCAAAATTCTAAGTCAAGGAGGTTGCAATGTCTCTGAAATGTGTCATAGTCACCGGTTCATCTAAAATATTTGATATCACATACTACATATCAAATAATTATATTTTCGCAAATAATTTTTCAAATGCACGCATATATTTTCAAAAACTTTGTTTCTATGATAGCCAGACGTTACCCAGGATAACTCAAACAGGTTCTCGAGACATGAGTAAAGGCGAAGCAAGGAATCAAGAGCATGAACCAATCATCCCCCATAAAACTCACAATTTTCCTTTGAATGTAGGTACGATAGACACAACAATAATATTCGCAAATACATACACACAGCAAAATCACTACCTCCATGACGATAAGTTTCTAAACGTAAACACATCAAGCTAAGAAATACTTTACTCTCTCGCAGCTGATCATTGCATTTTTTGTGTAAGGCTAAGCATTGCCTTTCTCTGCATGAGAGTAAGCATTGTCTCCATTTCTTGCATTAGGCTAAGCAATGCCTCCGTAATGGCGTAAGGCTAAGCACTTCCTTTCTCTGCATGAGACTAAGCATTGTCTTTATTTCTTCCATGAGGCTAAGCATTGCCTCCGTAATTGCATAAGGCTAAGCACTGCCTTTCTCTGCATGATACTAAGTATTGTCTCCATTTCTTGCATGAGGCTAAGCACTGCCTCCCTAATTGCATAAGGCTAAGCACTGCCTCCCTAATTGCATAAGGCTAAGCATTGCCTTTCCCTGTATGAGACTAAGCATTGTCTCCCCTCTCTGCATGAGACTAAGCATTGTCTCCTCTTCTTGCATGAGGCTAAGCACTGCCTCTCTAATTGCATAAGGCTATGCACTGCCTTGCCCTGCATAAGACTAAGAATTGTCTCCTCTTCATGCATGAGGATAAGCATTGCCTCCCTAATTGCATGAGGCTAAGTACTGCCTTTCCCTGCATGAGAGTAAGCATTGTCTCCTCTTCTTGCATGAGGCTAAGTACTTCCTCCCTAATTGCATAAGGCTAAACATTACCTTTCCCTGCATGAGACTAGGCATTGTCTTCTCTTCTTGCATGAGACTAAGCACTGCTTCCCTAATTTCATAAGGCTAAGCATTGCCTTTTCTTGCGTGAGACAAAATACTATCTCCACTACGCTACCTAAGACCTAGCACTATTTCTTTGGTCACCTAGGGCTAAGCGTCGCCCTCATCTCACACAAGACTAAGCCTTGTCTTGTCTCATCCTCGCATATGACCAAGCATCATATATTTGCATTTCATGGGCTGAAATATCGCCATTTTGTCCAAGGGCGTCATAGTCCGAAGGCATCATCCTCATAGCCAGGAGACACCATTCTATGGCCTGAAGATCTCTCAAAATTGCACATCATTATTCAAAGGCGTCATAGTCCAGAGGCATAATCCTCATGGACCGAGGACACCATTTCATGGCCTGCGAATCCCTTATCATACGCTTCATGGCACAGGACTTTATGGTCTAAGGACATCATTCTCACCGTCCAAAGACAACCTTCATGGTCCAAAGGGAATTTTTATCACGTTTAAAGTTTCGCAATAACCCATATATATATTCGCACGCACCGTGTTTTAAGTTTTGCAGGTAATCCAGGAAGTAACCGTTATACAAACGGGAGCAATCTTCGCTCCGGTTTCCATTCATAACATTCACATCCTTCAATTATTTCAAACGTAACCAAACCAGTAATTGCCTACCTTTTACTCTGTGATCGTTCAGATTTATGCCTTGTGACACATTAGTAACATTTTAAATTCACATTCATGACTCCGCATAAATTGATCTGATACTATCATACCCAAAAGAACCCTCTCCGAAACATGCAAACATTCCTATAACAACTCCATCAGTTTCGTTCACCGTTGGATGCAGAACTACACACGACCTGATTCCCGTAACACCAGGGATATGTAGGCAACTCAGGAACCAGGGTTCGGCCTCCAATTTTTCAAATCACATCACTCCTCACTCAATTTGGACAAAATTGGTCATCATTTTCTTTACCCGACAACCCTTTCATCATTCACGGGTAAAGAGGGGCAATTGTCGATACCCAATTTTGCCCTCATATATTCTCAAATAGTATATATACTTTTAAAATATCATTTTGCATCATTATTTAGTTTACAAAATCTATACAAGCATTTTCTATAATTTTCCATAATTTTTAGATCTTTAAAATTGATTTTCTTACATTTTAATTACTTGAATATTTATTAATTACTCCTTCAAATAATTTTGTGATGACTTAATCATCTAAAATTATTATTTGCATCCATAATACATTGTTTCAAATATTTTTACTTCATTGTTTACACTAGTATTTTAGGCTATTTGCACAGACTTGCAATAATAACCTATATTTTACAACTTTATTGCATTTGTCATTTTATTCAAGGTCAAAATAATATTTTCCATTTTTTATAATCTTCTACTATTTTTTAAGGTATTAATTTGCATAAATAATATTTTTTATATATTTATTTAAATAATTTATTAAATTATATCCCTTTTAATCTCTTATTTAAAAAGCTGGCTCAATATTTTGAGCTATTTTCGGACTAAACATACCCAAACCCCTAGACAAATTCTCAAGCCCAGCCCCAAGCAACCCTAATAAGTGTATCCAGTCCAAAATTCGACCCAGCTTTCCTCAAATCACAGCCATTGATCAAAAGCGATCAACGACTCATAACACTCCACTCCATTTCCTTATATTCCTACCCCAAAATCCTAGAGACCATTGACTTTCCCCACTCGCCCTCACATGCTCTAATCTCTCAAATCTAAACCCTAGACGCCTCACTCAAATCCCAGCCCCAATCTGATATTACATGGAAATCATCAATGATTCCTTTCCTTTCTTGCACAAACGGAGATACTTACCATCTTTTGAACGTTACAAGTACTGGGTACTTGATTATTTAGGGAAGCTGAGTTGCTGGTGTTCGTTTGACTCCAATTCTATATCATCTTTATGTTTCTGACTTGATACACTCACTATCTGACCCCATGGCTTCAATTCAGTGAGATGTTTACCATTTTTTATTCCTCGCCTGAACTAGGGTTTCCTGGATTTACCCTAAAACTGATTCTAATTGATTTTTGTATGCCATATTTTCCTTATTTGTGTTTAATCTACTGTATTTCCTTATTTTATGTGTTGATCTTTAGTACTATATAAATCCCTCCCCATTCCCCTTTGAAACAGACTCTTAATCATAAGATTAACTAAAAACTAAAGGTTGTCACTCTATTCTTCTCTTATTCTCTTGTTTTATACTTTGGCTCTTGGTCGGCTGAAAACCAAGCCCACTAGAATTTGATTTTTCAACTTTTCTTGGTGCGAGCACTGCCCGATGTTCGTTTGAAGCCTTTGGGAACTATGACACACTAAGATTCTATTTCTCTTTGCTGATGTTCAGAGTATTGTGTAGTTTGTTCGTTCTTGTTTCTCTATTTGTCAAGTGATAACTTGTATGTTCCTTAGATTTTGCAATTTTATTCTCCTGTGTTCATGATTTGCATATTCATACCTCTAAAATTTCATGACCTAATGTGTTTCTAGACCATCGCTATATGCAACCTTATTGGCATTGAACTCGTTTTGTGATCTGAACTTATTTAACATTTGATTTTACCTAAAACTGCCAGTTCTGAGATATGTTTATGCTTAACTTGAATAATTTGGACTCTCTTAAGTTCGTTTAGCCTAATGTGTTGGTACATGAAGGTTTACATTTGCTGCTTGGCATGCGTTTGCTTCCCTGCTTTGTTCTGGGTTCCTGTAATGACTGACTCGTATCTATAATGTGTCCTACTCTATGTTAAGACCTTCACTCTAGCTATGACCTGCTCTCATGCTATTTTGTCACTCATTATGTCTTCAGTTTGCCTAATCCTGTATCCCTTGGTGATTAGTTGGGACTTTTAGAGTATCCATGTTAACCTGTGTTTCCTTATAATATTTTATACTATTTTGTCTTAGTGATATAAGTTGGCATGTCTACGTTTTGATGTTGTGATGGATATTCAACATAATTTGGACCCCTAGGCTTTAAATCCTTTAAGTTAGTGCTCTACTTTAGACTTGTTTTGGAATTGTGCACATTTGTATGGTAATTTTGTAGTCTCAGAAAACTTGATTCCCCTATTTCTTACAAAATGTTTTCTACCCAATATGTTAAGTGTTTGAACTTGTGATATCAACCTGTCCTTTGAGTTTTTATTGATTCTCTTTGCTTGTATGTTCTTTCTTTAATCACCCTTGCTATGTTTGCTTCTAAAATATAAGTGCACCTCTTCAAATTCTATCACTTGATCACTGTTCTCTCACTCTCATTTGTTACCTACACTATTCTGAATCAATCATTCTTGGCCAGCTGAAAGCCTAGGCCACCAAAACTCTCTCTATTGACCTCCTTATTGTGAGCAGTGCTCGGTGTCCATTTGAGACCCTTGTGAACTCTAACACACTAGGATTTAGGGTTCTTTGATCACTCTCTTTACTGCTGGAACTTGATCTATCTCTAGCATTTAGCTTTTCTTCCTCACATTATTTGTATAATCTGCAAACTGCGTTGTGCAAGTGGTTTCTGTTTAATTCAATATTTGGTCATATGGTTAATTTGTGACTGTTTGGTTTGGCTTGAGTTCCTCTATGACTTATGGGTTGTGCTGATGGGTCATCTGGGCATGCTGTTTATGAAGAACGAGTTTGTTGAAGGCCTAGGCAATATAAGGTATCTCATTTAGGCCTGTTGTAGGCCTACTATAATTTTTTGTGCAATATTTGTACTTATATTCCCCATCTGGTCTGTAATAATTTTTAATAAACAATTGGGGTGTTAGTGAAATTTAGGAAATGTTATATTCTAATGTTTGTATGAAAGGGTAGAAAATATGCCTATAGGGTTCTTATGATTTACTTGTTATTTTATCCAACCTGCCATATATGCTATTTAAATTTCCATGTACACTAGTAGAAATCATGCCATTAAGGGAATCACACACTCACACAACTTGTTTACTATCAAAGCATGAGCTTAAGTGCTCTATTTATTCCCATGTCTACTGCTATGTGTCATTAGACAGCATGCCAATAGGAGACAAATGCCAATAACCATCCTTCAATTTAACGGTAGCATGTTCATTAGATACCATGCCTATAGGATTATACTAGCTTTTGCTCTACTGGTCCTCATCTAGATATCATGTCCATAGGTTCTTTATTGATTCATCAGCTACTGTTATATCTATCGCTCTCCTAGAAAACATGCCTATAAGGACGAAGTGTTACGGAATCTGTTTTCAATTGCCAACTATTAGAACCTAGCTATAAAATACCGCTATTCGCTTAGAAAACATGCCAATAGGATAAAACACGAGTAATTTCGATTATTCCCAATGGTTTCCACTCCCCCCTATTGCGTATATCACTTAGAGATCATGTCTATAGGTTTTAATAACATAGAATTTGTAATCTCAATAAACAGTATAGCAGTACCAGATACTCTTAAACTGAGTAATTGTTTAGAAACCATGTCTATAGGGCTTAATGACTTCAATTTGCCTCAATTCTGAAACTGTCTAATGCCTAACGTAGAAATCTGTTTGCATACATTTGTTGTCTAAGTGTGGAGGCTAACTTGAGCCTTTAACTATCCTTAAGTGAAGTACTATTTGTTTTGAATGCCGCTTAGTTTTATCATTTTGAGCAACCTAAGTAAGAGTCTAGAACCACCCAAATAGAGGTCAAACTCCTCCTGCACTATAGGCATGGGACAGGTAGTGCACGCATATGGTACAATTTAGAATTTAATTAGAGAGCCTTTAGGTAAACAACTTTAACATAGTATTTGGGTAGCAGGAGATGATAGTCTGTGCCCGCTGAATAATATGAGCAACTCCCTATCTTATGAAATATGTGAAGTATTATTTATGTTGCACGGGGTGATCCTTTAGGTTAAAAACTTAGGATTTCCCTTTTTTTCTCTTTATACACTTAGTCATCTAATATAGACTGTTGTAGTAATGCCCTTGTAGATTTGTATCAATTCTCCTTATGTCATAATAAAACTCTTTGACCCTTTTTCTCTTTGTTTATTTGATCATCTTGCCTAATTATAATCCATATAGTTTAAAGTTCGGTCGGGACCCACAGTTGTGGACCTCGAAGAGTTCCTAACACCTTCTCTTCGAGGTAATTTGAGCCCTTACCCGATCTTTGGTGACTTTGACTAGTCAAACAGAGTTATTTGCACAATGTCGAAACCCGCTATCACGAGAAAAAGGGGGCGTGACACCGACCACGCACCGTGACAACACAATCCCTATAATCCTGTGCTATCACAATAGACTCACCAATCGGAGCAGATCCTGAGAAAGTCTCATGGAGTTGTTTCGGTTCTATCCCGAATTCCATAGCAACATGGGGAGTGACATAGGACAAAGTGGAGCCGGGATCAATAAGAGCATACACATCATGAGATTGGACAGTCAATATACATGTGACAACATCGAGAGAAACCTCGGAACTGTGGCGACCCCTCATAGCATGGAAATGACTGGTCATCCTGAACTTGGTGCGCCACCCCTAGCTGCACCACACCTTGCGGGTACGAGTGTGCCTCGTGCAGGATGAGGTGCTGCGGATGTAGTAGATGCAGAACTATCTGGCTAGAGGGCTCCCCTCCTCACGAGAGTCCTCCCACATCTCAAACCAAGAATAGGCTACCCCTTTTAGGTGGTCGGAGTAAACTCTGCTCCCCTGTCTCAGTAGCACGCATAACTCAGAGGGTCTTGTGCATCTCGTCAATAAAATCTTGGGGGTTCGCTTCAAGATCAGTACCTGTGAACACTGGAGGGTCCAACTAGAGAAATATGTTCACCCTGGAACTAGTGGAATTCCCTGGCGGACTAGAAGAAGTGGGTGCAACATCTGATCTCTGGTCCTAGGAAGCCACTATATGAGCCAACATCTGTATGGCTCCCCTAATATCCCCATCAGATACACAGGGACCGAAAGCTAGGGCTGTAGGTGGAACTGGAATATTAGTTGGAGGGATCATTACACTCTCAGTACGTGGAAGAACTGGTGAAGTCTGATCAGGTGTAGTGGAATCAGGCAGTGTAGTAGTCGGAGGAATATTCTCACCCCTCACGTGCTCACCTGCAACATCAAGTAAAGGATCAACTACCACTCCTGGGGTGGCATTGGCTCCTTAGCCAGTTCTTGCTTTCTTCCTAGGCGCCATATACTGAATATTAGAGTAACAAACGAGTTAAAGGAGGAATAATCTTACGATCAACATTATCGCACGATCTAAATCATTAAATAAGGGTATTATTTCTAGATGCCCAAGTAGCCTCCTAATTATAGATGTGGTCGACAACACACCGATAAGAAGGACTCTACTAGACACGGCTCCGAGATACCCTAGGATACTTTAAAACCTTAGGCTCTGATACCAAATTTGTCACGTCCTGACCTCGGGGAGGGCGACTGGCTCTCAACTGAGATACCCCGGCCAAGCAAGCCTTTACAATACCTTCTAACTAACTCACCTATGAATAAAGAGAAGAATACATTCCATTAATTTGATAGTAAGAGGTCATGTGAATAACGCTAGTTCATTTCAATTAGTTACGTCATTAACAAGTCTCAAAAATAGTACATTGTACAATCATGGTTAAAGTGGAACAAATGACACGATCAAAACATATTTAGTTTAACCTTCCCAAAAAAATAGATACAACCCACACTTTGTCTACTGAGCCTCTAACAGGAGCAAAAGAGTTCTATGATAGTGCTGACAACAAGGCCCGGCTATACCTCAAAATCCTATGAATAAAGGATAAGAGATATAGGACCCCGAAATGAAGTGGGTCTCACCAAGTCAGCTACGGAGAGGGTGTGCTGCTATCACGGATCAATACCACCTACTATGGGACCACCTATATCCATTAAAGATACAGTGCCCCTGGCAAAAAGGGACGTTAGTACATATGAATAGTACTAGTATGTAAAACTAAGCACCCTCTCAATAGAACAAATAACAGTAAACAGAGAAGGAAACATGAGATCAATAAGAGGATCAATTGGTAACAAGGTGTCAAGTTATGGAAAAGTAAATTTCGGTATTTTAATTTGGGAGATCTTTAGCACCGATAGACCACCGAGCTTTCGCACGGAGTCTGATCTCAGCCCGACCGACTAAGTTGTCTCACCTTGAGACATGCACTCGCAATACCACCATGTGCGTGGCATGGTGTCCGATCTCAGCCTGACCGGCTAAGCCGTCTCACCACAATGCTGTGTGGGTCGACATCACATCACATCTCGCTAGCAATAATCTCATCCCATTTAAGGGGAAACAGCTCAACACATCAATCTCATCCCATATAAGGAAAACAACCTTATCATATTGTCACGGGGATTTACCCCTCAATCAGTCCTACACCAGAATGTGTAGTTTCGGGGTCAGGTTATTTCCACCTATCCTTCCTCGGTGGCTAATCGCCACCCCCAAGACATTTACTATTAAAAGGATTTACCACTTATTTCACATTTTTTACATGCCGTTCGCTTTATTGGCACCATTGGCCAGAGCGCAATATCATTATTTACAGGTTGGCCGTACTTCATAATTCATGTCCACTATTTCACTTTCCACATCATCATGAATAATCAATAACAAGGCCTTTCAAATTAAGACTTTAAACACATACTTGAGCAATCTACGGTCTTAGGCACATGTGATTTCTTACACAATTTGACATGATAACTTTCATTAGAATCACACTTTTAAATCATAACATAATAACTCACAACCCATACTTAAACCACATTCTCAAACATTAACTCAATATAACAAGAATCTTTGGAATACATATTGAACGCATAATTATTTTGACACAAGGCTCATTTAGAAAAATCAATTTATAATGAGCATCACGGGACTTACAAGGACATCGTGGGGTTCAATTCTAAGAGAAGAGTTTAGCGAACATACCTTGCCTCGAGCTTTCCTTAATTCTCTACACAGTCCCGGAATCCTAGAAACTTTGAACTATTTAGAGATATAGGAAAATTGAACATAAATTAGGAAGGAGTTCATGGTTCCAGCTCAATTGAGCATTTTATCAAACACTAGGTGTGCATTAAGGTTTTAAGGTCCTCCTATGGTAGATTCTTTCATCACACTACCCAAAATCTACCCATTTGAGTTCAACTACCTTCCCACAACTCATGAATGTACATGAATACATAACCAACAACCCTAATCCTCAAAACCTTCCTCCCCATTACCTATTCCCAAACAAAATTTCGTAATTCAGGGTTAGGGCTAGAATCTTACCTCTTGGTTGAAGGCCTTGTAAGCTTTCTTGTTGAATTTCAAATCTTGGACAAGATTTTGGAGGAACAATTTGCTTAGGGACTTCACCTCTCACTGTAGGGCACTCATTCTCTCTAAGAATACCAGATACCCCTTTAGAAATGATCCCTTACGTCTAATTATCGAGGTATGGTCGGGTTAAAAAGTTAGAAAAAATAAAGCCCCATTACAGATCTGTGGTCGCATATGTGACCGCGTAACGCTTCTGCGGTCCGTAAAATGGGTCGCAAAATGGCCCTCTGGAACTAGGCAATTCTGCCGCTTTTAAGATCATTCGCCCCCGAATGAGGGTCAAAATTCACCATTAGCGCCTAATGTGACTCAGCTGCTACAACACACACCAGTAGTACCAAATTTTTATTATCTCCCTAAATATCAAACAATTTCTCCAGTCTCCCGTGTAATTGGGTCTATCCACCTGCCGGAGAATCCCAAAACTAGTCCTAATAACATGTACATGAACCAATGACACAACATAACATTAAAACAACACCAACCGTGGCCTCACGTACTACCAAAAACTACACTTTTAACATCAACTGCACAAATGATACATAATTCATAGAAGGTAAATCTTAGCATTTTTATAGAACACAATTTTATAAATACATGGCTATCGAAACAAATGAGGGTACTTTTTCTTCATTTCTTCTTCGGCCTCCCATATGGCCTCTTCTACCTGTTGGTTCTTCCATAGTACTTTCATGGAGGCAATCTCTTTGTTCCTCAACTTTCGTACTTGCCTATCAAGGATGACAACAAGAATTTCTTCATTAACCTCAATGGTTTCAACCAGAACTATAAGCGACGGATCACGAATCACGTTCTTCAACATGGACACATGGAACACCGGGTGCACTAAAGACATATCTGGAGGTAGTTCTAGCTTGTAAACCACCTGACCAATCCTCTGAATGATTCTGTATGGTCCGACGTACCTCGGACTCAATTTTCCTTTCTTACCGAACCCCATTATGCCCTTTATAGGGGAACCTTAAAGAATATCCAATCATCTTCTGTGAACTCCAAATATCTACGACTAACATCTGAATAGGACCTTACAATCGTCAACACATAAGTCTACTTTGGCACCACGAAACCCCGGGTTTAAGGTAATATTTTACAGGGCCTTACAAAATCTACCCTAAAATCACTAAATTTCACTTCAAATTTACATAAACTAGGTGTAATAATCAATGGAAAATCAATATCTAATAACAAAATTGAATAATATTTACTCACATCTTCAATTGTAGAAAAACACATCTCAAAATCGCCTCCAACTGAGCTCCAAAATTTCAAAATGAGAAAGATGACAAAACCCTCGCTTTTTATGTTCTGCCCAGTGATTCTCGCATCTGCGTTAAAATGATCGCACCTACGATGCCGCTTATGCGGTCAAAAGTAGGCTTATGCAGAAATCACTTATCCCCAAATCTTGCCCCCCTACGGGACCGCTTCTGCGCTCCTTCCTCCGCATCTGCGGAAACCCAGCCTCTGACCAAACTCCACTTCTACGCGCACACGTCCGCATCTGCGGGCTCGCAGATGCAGAAACTATTCACACATGCGCCCCTCCCCAACTCCAGCCTAGACCACATCTACGCTCACCAGGCCGCTTCTGCGACCTCGCACCTATGGGCAAATCCTCGCAGGTGCGATTTCACCAGACCTGAAACTATCAGCTATTCCTCTAAGTCAAAACATGGTCCATCAACCATCTGAAACACCCCAAGGCCCCCAGGACCCCATCCAAACATTACCAACAAGTCCTAAAATATGATACAAACTTACTCGAAGCCTAAAATATCATCAAACATTATCAAAATCACGAATCGCACCCCAATTCAAGCCTAATTAAACTAATGAACTTCCAACGTCTAAAACTAATGCCGAACCATATCAAATCAACACTGAATGACCTCAAATTTTGCATACTAGTCCCAAATGAAATATCGGACCTAACCCAACTATCAAAAAAAAAAGTCTGAACCCGATATCAACAAAGTGAGTACTCGATCAAACCTTTCAACCTTTCAAACCTTCAACTTTTGAACTTTCACTAACGAGCCTCAAACCAACCTACAGACCTTCAAATCAACATTTTTGATAAATTCCTAAGTCCAAAATCACCATACAAAACTATTGGAACCATCAAAACTCTATTTCAAAGTCGTCTACACAAAAACCAAACTTTGGTCAACTTTTTCCACTTAATCTTTCAATCTTGGGACTAAGTGTCCTAATTCATCCAGATACTTTCCCGAAATAAATCCTACCACACGGCAAGTCACATAACCACAAATGAGCATAGAAGAAGCAATAAATAAGGGAACATGGATACAATACACAAAATGACCGGTCGTGTCATTACAGTAGTTGACAGCCAGAATGGAACAATTCGTAGTGAGTCAATGTGCCGTGTGTGGTGAGAATTTTTTATAGTCCATGTTGTTGTAATTTTGTCAAAAACTTACCCGGAATGTGTGTTGAAAAGAAATTCTAGGTGATGCTTGGTATGAAAAATGAGTTTAGGCTTTCTTTGATCTTTTTGAGCTTGAATTCTTATCATAAATAAAATTATCCCTTGTTAACCCTTTTGGGCATATAGAATTTTATTTGGCACCTGCTTTACAAGTCTATTCCCTTTTGTTTTTAATTAATATTATTTTTATTTTTTTACCTCTTAAAGCACTTTAAGCTCCAACGAGGAACACCTAGCGTGAAACTCGTGTCGTGAACTCTGTGGAGCGCTACAAGACAGGCCTCGCGAGCCCCTAGTCCGTGCATTAAATATTTTTCACTTGGTTTTGGACTTGGGGACTCCGACCCTAGCCTATATACCACACCCTTTTTTTTACCAACCCTCTAAAAAGATAAAAGTAATTTTTAAGGGTTGAAATGATTTTCAACTGAAAGTGACCAAAAATTGTGTGTCAAAGGATTTTTCGGAGTTGCCACTTGACATTTGGTTTCGGTGTACCAAGACACCGTTCTTTTTAAAATAATTTTTTGTTTTAAACACATTTAGACTCCAAAACTAGTTTTCACCAGAAATTCTAAGGGAATTCACTTGACTCGGGGAGAAGGTATTAGACATTCCCCGAGTCCCGCAATGATTACGGTTTCATACATGATCAAGTTGAGGTAAAACACACAATAAAAATAAACACCAAAGATTCAAGGTCGTCCCCACCTAAATAAAAGAAGAGAAAATAAAAGGAAATAAAAATAGTAATGAAAAATATACTAAGGGGTCGTTTGGTAGAGTGTTTAAGAATAATGCTGAATATGATGTATTAGTAATACTGGTATTAGTTATGCTCGCATTAGTTATGCTGATATTAGTTATGCTGACATATTTCTTATCCATTGTTTGGTTTGATGTATTAAAGCATTGCACAATTTTCTAAAAGAATTATTTGTTTACAAAAATATCCTCACAACCAGTCCATCACTTTATATATTTAAAAGAAACATATGTTGAGGAATGTTTGTATATGAAAAAAGTTTTAAATAATTATATGATTTGACTACCTATATTGTAGTATAAAACTTAATATTTATTTATAAAAAATATATATATGTTAAGTATTTATTTATTTACCAGGGATATAATTTTATTTCTCACTTTCTTGGGTTATTTCAAACTTGCATTTTATATAATAGCATATTTTAATCAAGTATAAATTTTGAAGGACATTTTTATCTTTAACTAAGTTAGTGTATGCATTAAAACCCATTGCACTGTTAATACCATGGTTTCTTATGCATTAGTTATGCATAGGATAATACCAAATATGGTGTATAACTAATGCTTGCATAACTAATGCATATGTTCAAAAAGTATACCAAACAAAGTATTACTAATACACAAAGCTAATGCATGCATTAGTTTACCTAATGCATCCAACCAAACGACCCCTAAGAGTCTTGTCGCCTCCTCCAACAATGTCCCCCTTTAGCCTTCAATTACATGATTCTAGGGGCATTCCCCGGATAAAATATTTACAAGTTCCTCGGAGCATTCTCCGAATAAAATAATAAACTAAGAGACAACCTCTAACCTTGAAGTAAGTGGAAAGTTCTAAAATTTACCTACCCAAGTGTGCTCGGTGTAAACATGCTACTAGCGAACAATATAATAAAAATATTATAAAATAAATAAAAGAAAACTTATTTCATGTTCATGTTTTGTTCATATATTTGACCAAGCCCAATTCTTAAACATGCAAGTCAACAATTTAAAAACTAATGGGCTTTGGCCTCCCAATTTCTCCGGCCCAACAAACATTCATCCAAACAAATATGGAAAAAAACGCCGTATACCCATCTATAGAAACTCTTTTCTCTATATGCCTAAATATAAAAATTACATAGGAAATCCTTACATAATTACATCGTATATCCCATTTACTAATATACAGAATCCTAACTATCAATAATTTCGGGGATAATATCCCTTAAATGTAGCCATGATTATTGTACGTGTATGTAGAGAATATTATTAAGATTCACATATCTCCTAATCAAGACCTATTCCTCTTCTCCACCATATTTTATTTTCAGTATTCAAGTTTTATGCAATTCAATAAAACTTCATCAGTTGCAATGGAAAATATACCAATCATGATTCAACATGGCGGAGTATGGGATAGCGACAATTAATCGTACTCCATCCGTTTTAAACATGGACCAAAATTAAAAAACATAAGAGAAGATTATTCATTAAATAAATTTTTTTTATTATGGAACCTTGGTCCTTATTTTCTTCTATACAATACAAATTTATACAATAACTAGCCATTGTATACTATTAAAGTATGTTAGTATTCCAATCAAAATAAAATATATATAATAATATTCCAATAAAATGAAAGTATGTTTAGTTTGAATACGATATTCCAAATTTGAATATTATGGAATCTTTCGTTTGAATAATATATTTCAAATTAGAATATTATGGTATATGTATTTTGAATATTGTATTCTTCGTTAGAATATCATGGTACGTTGGTTTGAATATTATATTCTTCAATAGAATATTGCAATTAGGCATGTTTTGTTTGAATATTATATTTTAAATTAGAATTGTGTGGTATATTTTATTTGAATACTATATTCCAAATTAGAATATTGTGATATTTGATTTGAATATTGTATTTTTATTAGAATATTGTAATATGCTGGTCTGAATAATATATTCTAATATTGTATATTGATTTGGATATTGTATTCCAAATTAGAATATTTTCACTTTATTTTAGTTTTTCTTTTGATTACATGATGGAAGAGAAGAATAAAAAGGATGGAGGACTACATTGGACAAACAAATGGCGAAGAAGTATTATCTTGTCCATAATAAATCTGCATTACTGCAATTAAATCTGAGTTCTAAAGTACTCATTCATCTATTGGTTAATCAACGATACTTTCAATGAGAGACTACTGGATTCAAGGTCCAATCGTCTTACCTAGTCAAGAAGGAAAAATAACCGACGAACTCAAGCTGATGTCGTGTAGTAATTGTATATTTGTTTTCCTTTAATGAAAAACCCAAAAGAATGTGACTAAGATTAATGATGTTTTGGTTTTTAAAATTCTGAATGTTTGTTTTGGGTTAAGGGCAATCGGTATGCCAAGATTTTATTTGACTGAAGATAGAAGATACGTGAGAGAATCAGTGAGAGATAATCTAGTTCCTTGAAAGGTGGAATTTGTTTAATTGTATATAATGATATTAAAATTTTTAAAATGAAATAAACTTTTATAAAGTAGGTATACAAGGTAAAATAAATATTTTAAAAGTATATGGAGTTAACTGGTGTTTCTAGTAGGCATACCGCATAGATTTCTCAACAAATATTTGTCGAGAACAAATACTCAGGGAACAGATGTAAAACCAACATTAGTAAATAGCTCAAATGAAAGAACGAAATAACTTGAGAACAACATTAGATCATTGTGACAAAAGGACGCCCAAAGGGAAAACCAATATCAAAAGGAAATTCATGACACATGAAGCAAAGTGCTAATTAGAGGATCGAACCAGGACCATATTGATTCATGGAATTCTACCGTGATTAATAAGTTTTCCAAACAAAAGTGTGCTCAAATAACATTCCTGTGAAACTATTCTAATTCATCAAACCTAAGCGTTATTTGATTGAGAATTATTTCATGAAGAATAACTAGACACTATGAAATTAAGAGATATTATTTACAGGGAACAATGAGTAAAGTTATGACTCCAAAATAAAATAGATGATACCTAAATTGTTCCTTTTAAAAGTTATTACTTGATACATATTAACCAGACTTAAACAAAAACCAATGAAGAGCTTAAAAAGCCTTTGGTGCTAAGGAAAACAACGAGAAAGATGCTTGAATTGTGATTCCATAGACTCAAAAGAAGACAAGACAAAATTAACACTAACCGACGACACCACATAAGAAGACCAACAATAATAAACCTTAAAGGCTCTCAAAATAAATTGAATATCACTATAAGATGTAATGACCCGACCGGTCGTTTTGTGTAATTGAGTCTCGTTTATCCTTTTGATGCTACACACATGTGTATTTGTGGTTTTATGACTTGCGAGGTTGGTTAGGTTAGTTCCGGAAAGGTTTTGGGTTGATTTGGACCCTTTGGTTCTTGGATTAAAAGCCTAAGTTGAAAGTGTTGACCGAAGTTTGACCTTTGTGAAAATAACCCTGAAATGGTATTTTGATAGCTCCGATAGGTTCGTATCGTGATTTTGGGCTTGGGTGTATGCGCTGAATTAAATTCAGAGATCACTAGGTGTTTCATGTTTCCATGATCTGAAAGTATTATGGTAATCCATCGCATGTATTTCACCGTAGTCCATTGGACAAGGAATTGAGTTTTGATGAGGAGTTGTTAGCTATCTTGGGCAGGCAGGTACGGATATTAAGGTCAAGGAACATTGCTTCAGTGAAGGTTCAATGGAAGGGTCATCCTATCTAGGAGGCGACCTGGGAGACCAAGCACGACATGCGAAGTCGTTATTCTCAACTTTTCGTCACTTCAGGTATGCCTCTATTCACATTCGAGGACGAACGTCTGCTTTAAGAGGGGGGAAGGTAACAACCTGACTGGTTGTTTTATGTATTTAATCCCCGTTTACCCTTTTGATGCTTCACACATGTGTACTTGTGATTTTATAATTTGCGGGATTGGTTACTTTTGTTCTGCGAAGGTTTTGGGTTGATTTGGATCCTTTGATTCTTGGTTTAGAATTCTAAGTTAGAGGTATTGACCAAAGTTTGACTTTTGTGAAAATAACCTGCCAACGGTATTTTGATGGCTCTGATAGGAGTGTATCATGATTTTGGACTTGGGTGTATGCCCGAAATTGAATTCTGAGGTCTCTTGGTTAATTTGACTTGTTTTCTGAAAGTTTGCAATTTGAGAATTAGAAATTTCCCTAAGTTTGACCATAAGTTATTTTACAGCTATCGAGTTCAGAATTTGGTGTTGGGTCTTGGAATCTATTTGTTTTACTATTTGGAACTTGTCTGCAAAATTTGGTGTCATTTGGAGTTGGTTTGAAAGGATTCGGACGCTTGGTTGCAATTATAGAGGTTCTTGAGTTTTTTTGAAATTCATGTATTTTGATATTGTGGTATTTTGATCATGCGAGCTAGTTCGTATAATATTTTTAGACTTGTGTGAATGTTTGGTTTGGAGCCAGAAGTGCTCGGATGAGTTTTCGACGTGTTTCGGAATGGTTTGGACTTCTAGGTTGCTGGTGTACTGGTGTCTCATGTGTCACAATTGCAAACACAAGCATCGCAATTGCAATTATAGTAGAGGTGCCACATGTATCGTATTTGCGATGCCTTGATCAAATTTGTGAAGAATAGGCTAGACTGGGTAGGTTCACATTTGCGACATTTTTGTCATTTGCAATGGGAGAAGGCTTTGCAACTGTGAAGCCACTGTCAAATTTGCAACTTCCCCTTAGGTTGTCAAGCGCCGCAATTGTGAGGCTTTTTTCACAATTGCCAGGGTTCGCAATTGTGAACCCAGTGTCACAATTGCGGCATCTACAACTAAACAAAAGGGCTAGAAAGACGGGCTCTAATTTTAGAACCTTTGACTCGGTAGGAGGCGATTTAGAGAGGGAATTTTTACCTACAATCAAAGGGTAAATAGTTATAATCAATTTATAACTATATTTAATGATTATATATGGGATTTAACATCAAATTTCTGAGAATAAAACAGCAATTCTGAGATTTTTGTCTAAGTTTTGAAAAATAAAAATTTGGGATTTGAGAGTCGAATTGGACTTGGATTTGAAAATAATATATATATATATATATATATATATATATATATATATATATTAGACTCGTGGAGTTATGGGTAGTCAAGATCTACTCTTGGGCTCAGGTTTTCACCGGGTGGGACCGGATTGACTTTTGTTAACTTTTGGAAAATTGTGTAAAGATCATAGCTTTATTGATTGAAATTATTTTCTCTTGCATTGTTTGATAATATTAAGTCATTTTTTTGTTAGATTTGAGTCGTGCGGAGGAAAATCATAATAGAAAAGCTATTTTTAAGTGTTGATTTGGCCTAGTTGAGGTAAGTATCTTGTCTAACTTTGTGTGGAAAAAACTACCCCTTAGGATTTGGGTTGTTTGTACTATTCAAATTATGTGGAAGACGTGTACATGAGGTGACGAGTGTGTATACGGGCTTATATATGGTATTTGACCGGTTTACACTCTTAGGCTACTTATAAGAACCTAATTGAAGTTATTATTATTTGTTTTCGTTGTTAATTTTATTCTCACACGCTTTAATTGAAATTGTCATTACATGTTCTAATTTCCATCATCAAGTTACTCTTATGTGCATTGACTTGTAGTAGTTGTTACATGCCATTTCTTCTATTGTTGAGTTATTCTCATGTATTTAGACTTAGTCGCTATTTCATATGATCTCTTTCATTGCTAAGCTTATGACATGTACTTGAATTGGAAGTAACCATTTCATGGAACACCTTCATTGTTGAGTTATCGAAGTTGTAAATGTAAAAGTTATTAACACATTGTAGTTGACGTTGTTAATTGCTGAGATACCTTTCCATGTTGAGTTATTTCCCATCCCTTTTGTTTCTATTGAGATTCTTGTATACATTGTGGTTGAGCCTTGGGCTATATGTTGTGGTAACATCGGTATTGTTGATTTTTATAATGTTGTGGTATATGGGCACGTGTGGTGCGATTTGATTATTTTGTTGTGATATTAGTATATGCGGTGGTATAAGGATAGAGGTTGATATGCATGCAGAGAGATAAAGTGAGATTTATACGTGTGTTGCTAGTAAGAGAATTATTTGTAGCTATTTCAGAAAAAATATTTTTAAAATATAAATGCAAGGCTCACGCGACAATATAAGGAACATTGTGATTCTGACTTGTGAAATGTGAATATGAGGTGTGGTACCTCGGTATAATTCTTGGTGTACATTCCATGTTGGGAAGGCTTGATGATTTGAACGATTGTTGTTCTTGTTTCCTTATTTCCTTCTTTTCCCATTTTGATTGTAATTGGTTACTTGTTTTCTTTATCACATATACTCTCTTGATGTCATTTGCTCTTTATTTTCGTTGTTAGCCCTGTATTGATAAATTGCTTTATTATCCTTTATTTGCCTTAATTTTCCGTTGTAGATTATATTATATTATGTTCAGGTTACTATGTCTAGTAGATGTCTTGACCTGGCCTAGTCACTATTTTATCGAGGTTAGACTTGATACTTACAGGGTACCGTTGTGGTATACTCATGCTACGCTTTTGCACATTTTTGTGCAGATCCAGGTACCTATGTTGGTGCTAAACTCCAGTAATCGACTAGTTATTTTGGAGACTTCAAGGTATATCTGCTCGACGCTCGCATGCCTCGGAGTCACCTTCTTCTATTGCTTTACTACTGTTTATTTTTATTTTAAATAGAATTATATTTAGAGATAATTAGTGCATTCTCTATAGAGCTTATGACTCAGTTCTACCGGTTTCAGGATGTATTTGGTAGTTGTAGCGTTTGGGCTTTATGATGATAGTTTAATAGTTTTAATTTGATATCTAAGTTGTTATTTCTGTTAATTCTCAATGTTTGTTAGGCTTACCTAGTCTTAGAGACTAGGTGCCATCATAAATCCTAAGGTGGGAATATGGGATCGTGACAATGGAGTAGCATAAGCAAGGTTTAATGTAAGGAATCATGAACAGTAAAAAACATGACTTACACTTCACCAGACCTTAATTAACTTCATTAACAGTTAAATGCTTTTAAAATATTTATCACTAAACCAGAATTAGACCACGCTTCATTACCAAGAAAGGAAATGAAAACCAACAGTCATGGATGGGATAACATCATGCTTCCAATCACACCAAACAAAAGAAATAAGAACAAGTAAAGAGATGGACCTTAAATTGCTTTCCGATTAATGGAGTTTCAGCAGCTATAGAAACTGACGACAACAATAACAACCCAGTATAATCCCACTAGTGAGGTCTGGGGAAGGTAGTGTGTATGCAGACCTTACCCCTACCCTGGGGTATAGAGGCTGTTTCCGATAGACCCTCGGCTCCCTCCCTCCAAGAACTCCCCGCCTTGCTCATGGGGTGACTCGAACTCACAACCTCTTGGTTGGAAGTGAAGGGTACTTACCACTAGAGCAACCCACTTTTGTCAGCTATAGCAACTGAATCGAACAAAATTGAGCAGTGAATGAGTCCCGAATAGAACATTCTAGTGGAACCTTCAGACAAAGGCAGCGAACCGCGACCGGAAACTCCAACGGCAGACGAGAACTTGAATCCGAACCCGACCACAACTCAATCAAACTCCATATTTGAAACTCAAATTAAAAGGAAGAAACTAACAGTATTTTTTTGATATATTTTTCTTTTTTGAAATTCAGTCACAAACTCCCTAAAAAACAGAGACACCTCCTATTTGTTTTATGTATTTTTTGAATTCAAAACGAAGTAGAAAATTAGAAGAGAATTAAGGAGAGACCCTAGAATTGTCACGATCCCAAAATCCCACCGGAGGTTGTTGCGATGGCACCTGGTCTTTAAGACTAGATAAGCTTAACATTCATGAATAACTTAACAGAAATAACGATCTAAGAAAATAAAATAACCAATAAAGCAAATAATAACTCCAAAGCGAAAATATCAGGAAAAATAAGATCCTAAAACCGATAGAACTGAGTCGTAAGCTCTACAGAAATAATCTATGAATCACTAATACAATACTGTCTCAGTAAAAGATAAACAGTAGTAATGTGATGCCTGCGGACGTCGAGCAGGTATACCTTGAAGTCTCCGAAAAGATAACTGAACGATCACTGGCGTCTGGCACCAGCAGATGTTCATGGATCTACACAAAAATGAGCAGAAATGTAGTATGAGTATATCACAACGGTACACAGTAAGTATCAAGTCTAACCTCGGTAGAGTAGTGACGAGGTCAGGTCAAAACACCTACTAGGATAAGAAAAACTGAATAAAGTATAGTATATTATAATAATGAGAACGAGAAAATAATGACAATAAAGCAATACAATAAGGTAAGCTAACAACGGAGTTTAAAGCAATAAAGGCAAAAAGGAGTGAACACATGATGAGAACAACAAGTAATCAAATACTAACCATTACAAGTAAGACAAAGAAGGAAACATCAAGAACTGTTCAATAACAAGCCCTTTTTAACACATAATGTATAACGAAAATCACAACCGAGGTAACACACTTCATAACCTCATTTAACAATCAGAATCACAAACTTTCCTTATACCGTCGTGTGAGCCTTACATTTAGATATTTTTGAAAATATTTTTCTCAAAATAGCTACACGCACATTAGCCTCCTTATGTCGCCATGCGGCTTCAAGTAATTTCCTTACTAGCAACACACACATAAATCACACCTTATGCCGCCGCATGCATATTAGCCCCTAGCCTTATATCACTGCATACGCATCAATATCACAACACAATAACAACTCGCACCACAAGTACCCCTGTGCCGCAACTTGCCAAAATCAACAATACCAAAGTTACCATAACATATATCCCAGAGCTCAACCACAATATGTACAAAAATCTCAATAATAACAAAATGAATGAGAATTACTCAACAAGGAGAGATATCTCAATAATTAACAACTTCAACCTCAATGTGATAATATCTTTCATAACTTCAACTTCAATAACTCAAAATGAAGGTATTTTCACGAAATAACAATTTCCAATTTAAATGTACAACGTAATCTTAACAATGAAAGATATGGTATGAAATAGTATCTACATCTAAATGCATGAAATAACTCAACGCGAAAAGACATCGTGTAATAACAACTCCAAATAAGAAGAACCCGAGGATAATAGAGGTAACATGACAATAAGAGAGATAACAAAGGAAATTAAGGCATATAAAAGCATGGTTGACAATAAAGGATGATGCATGTGATAAAAATATCAAGTAAATCATGTAAGAGCAATTTAACAATGGAAGATATAACATGATAGTACAATTTCTAATTAAATTCATGAAAGAATTTAATAGTCTAGTCCGGTCAAAAATACCACACATAAGCCCGTGTACACACTCGTTACCTCATGTACACGTCTTTCACATAACTCAAATAACCCAAATCAACCCAAGTCCTAAGGGGTAGTTCTCCCATAGAAAGTTAGACAAGATACTTACCTCAAACAAGCCAAATCATTCATCTAATAAGCTTTTTCCGCAAAAATCCAACCGCGGACTGCTCGAATCTAGCCAAAATAACTTATTACCATAAATACAAACCATAGGAAGCAATTCTGGATAATAAAGTTACAATCTTCAATGAAAATCAAAAAGTTAACTCCAAAAGTCAACCCGGGGCTCGCACCACGGAACCCGACCAAACATAAAATCTGAATACCCAATCCGATACGAGTTTAACCATAATAAAATTATCTAATTTTGACCACAAATCGACCTTCAAATCCTCAATTTATGATTTAGGAAAGTTTTCACAAAAATCCACAATTTGTCTAATTCAAATCACTAAATAAATGATAAAACTAATGATGGGATCATGATTAATGAACAAAATTGAGTAAAAAATACTTAACCCGATCCAATCCTTGAAAATCCCCTCCAAAATCTCCCAACACCGAGCTCTCTAACTTAAAATATGGAAAATAAAATAAAACCCTCCGTTCCACGCTTTTCTGACTAGTGATTTCCGCACCTGCGGACAAATGGTCGCTTTTGCGACTCCGCATATGCGGAAATACCATCACAGATGCAGCTACACTAAAGATCAGGTATTCTTGCTTATGCGGACAAAAAGGCTGTTGATACCCAATTATTCCCTCATGTTTTATAAAGTATTCCATATATTTTCAAAATACCATTTTGCATTTTTTCCCAACTTACAAGGTTCATATAAGTATTTTCTATAATTTTTAAAGCTTTAAATTTGATTTTCTCGCAAATTAATCTGCTTAAATATTTATTAATTTTCTCATTCAATAATTTTAAGGTGTTTTAATCATCCAATTTATCATTCTATACCCTTATGCAATTTATAATACTTTATCTCTTTTTACATAATATATTTGTATTTTTTCTATTTTATCTATACTATTTACAATAATAGCTTGTATCCTCCACACAGTTACATTTATTACATTATTAATGTTAAAAGAGTATTTACTATATTTTTATAATATTAAGCTATTATTTTTAAGTATTTTACTGCATAAAAAATATGTTTATTATTTATTAAATAATTGTTTACAAATTATTTTTAATGAATTTCATGTGTTTAAATAATAACCCAATTTGGAACAAATTCAGACCAAAGCTGGCCCAAACAATTAAGCCCACATCATCCCACCTCTCAGCAGCCCAAACCAAATACCCCTTTATTAAACTCGGTCGCGACCCGCTCCTGTTGACCAGCCCCACTCTTTCTTTTTATCTCGGCCGTTGATCTTAGAGATCATTGGCCCACAAGCCATCTCCCTTCTTCTAGTTAACCTCACCCCAAACCCTAGCCTTGTTTTACCCGGTCAGCCACCTCTATACTCTCTCAAACCTTCCCTTCTCCTCACAAGTCCTAGACGTCGCCCCAATTCTTTCCTGAATCCAACCTATCCATTGATTCTTACCATCATATACTTACCTTGGACTTATACCGCTATTACCTGCGTAAATATGGTATTACTTAGTACTTGTCCAATTTTGACAAGTACCAGTCTCCGAATCAAGGGAAATCGGCTTTACTCTTTAGGATTTGGACGATATTTTGTTTGTATGCGTTCATAGCAAGGCTATGAGGGTCTGATTCACCGAGATCTCCGACCAATTTTTGATCATTGTTAAACTAGGGTTTACCTGATTTCTTCTCCTAATCCGATTCTAAATTTACTTTTGCATGTTCTTCTTTCCTTGTTTTTGTTCGATTGATTGTATTTCTTCATTTGTGTGTTAATATTTACTACTATATAAACCCCCTTACACGTTTCCCCTCGAAGACTTAATTAATGTTACCACTACTTTTATTCTGTCAACTCTCACTCTTTTATACTTTCTGCAGTCTTGGTTGTGGCCGGCTGAAAGCTAAGTCTACCAGAATCCTCCCTATCGACAACCCTAGTGTGAGCACTACTCGGGGCATATTTTTGGCTCCTGTGAACTCTAACGCATTAGGGTTTGGGGTCTCATTTGTTCTCTTTTTGCTACTGATACTCAAGCTGTTGTTGGCACTTGATTTTCTCCGCTATTTGTTTGTTAAAACTTCAAACCGGTAAGTGTTCAAACCCTCACAATTCAACTTCATTTGTTTGTGTTTATGTAATGAAAACTTGTGCTACTTGGATTTCTTTGAGTTAATGTGTTTTTGATATTATTCTACTTCGTATACAATTCTGCTTGTCTTAGTGCTACTCTACAGTTTCACTAGCTTCAATTCTATTCAAGTCCTGATTTTAACTCATGTATGGCTAGCTAAGTTGATTCATGATGCCTGTCTGAGTTGTAATTAACCCGATTGATGTTGATTGCACCTTGTCTTGATTTCTTTTACTGAAATTTGTACGAAACTAGGCTCCTGCTCAAAATTGCTTCAATATCTTCCCTATTGAATCCTTTATGCATAGCTTATTGTTTCTCTGCAAATCATGTGATAATATTGTCTAAATTCTTAGCCTAATATGCTTTCCTGACATTATTAGCCTTAATGCATGCCCATTATAGGTGTCCAACCTGATTGATTATCCATCTTCATGTTTAAGTATAACTGGTTACTTAGGTCTGTTGCTTATCCTGAATCCATGACTTACATTCTCCTAGGGAACTAATGCATGCCCAGAATTTGATTGAATGTGCATTTTCCTTGCTAAGTCCTTCGGGTACAACCTGCTACTTTGTTGATATCAACCTTTGATTATATGAATTCCATGTGCCAATATTGTTACAATCCGAGGTAGACTTATTTCTTTACTTTGATGTTGTATGCTCAGTGATTGGTTAAGACCCCTGGGGTGAATTCCAATATATGTTTAGCCTATTCTTCCTATGTCAACTAGAATAAGCCCTAGCCGTCTTCATGTGATGCATATTTGCCTTATTAATCTGGAAGTTAGTTCATTCTCATCTTCCATGAATTCTTACATGTTGGATTTAGAACCTCTGCGTTGTGACTGGTATTTGCCTGGACATTCCACATGTTAAGTTCTGCAAGTTAGTTAGGCTCTCCTGTCAAAGTTTTCTTGTGAAACTGTTTCCATTTTTGCTTGGTCTAATTATGACTCTTCTAGGCTTCTCTGTCAGACTCGTATGTTTAAAGTCCTACTGAGATTAGTTTGAAATCATGCCTACTTTGAATTCTTGCTTTTGATTTGCTATGATGTTCAAACCTGTCATTGGGAACTTGCTTTTGTGTATGCCATGTGTTCTTGTAAGGCATTTTGTGTAACTTATTTGTGTGTGTTTGTCAGGAAATCCTTGCTCTTGTTAGCTATAGTGTTGAGGGATAAAATTTTTAAGTCTTAAAGTTGTTTGGTTCGCCTAGTACCTAGCTTATGAATGGTGTTGTTATGGCTATTTAGTATTCAATGGGTACACAAGGCAGTTGTTTTATGATTTGGTCCTGGCTGTTGGGCCAGTTTGGTACTCAGAACTGAATCATATTAATAGCCACTTGGAGTGTGGGCCTGCTCATCTACCTAAGGTTCCAAGCTCAGTTGAATGCCTAGAAGCAGCCTTGGGTATCTTGTATTTGTTGTATTTGGGCCTGTAGTAACCATATTATGTATGTCATTGTTCCTCTGTTTGGGCCAGTAATAATGAATGATGGTGAATTAGTGAAAAGGATGGCTGGGGTATTCTAATTCTCACATGAACGAGTAGGAAACATATCCATAGGATTTAATTACCTTGTTTGCTATTTGTTTGACGTGCTACACATGCATAGAAATCATGCCTATAGAAAATCAAACACTTCACTTACTCAGCTTGCCTAATGCCCGCACAATATCAGAATATGCTTGAGTAAATGCTTTACTTGCTCCCATGTCTACTTCTATGCGTTATTAGACAGCATGCCTATAAGAATCAAACATCAATAACTATTTTCTTAGTTGTGTAAGTGCAATATAATTATTATATAGCATACTTATAGGATTGCACTAATACATGCCTTTGCTAATACTCATCTAGATACCATGTCTATAGGGCTTTAATTGATTAACTAATCGACCACTTCTGTTGTTCTTATTACACTATGATCCTAGATAACATGCCTATAGGAATAAGCATGATACAATTGCGTTCAAATACCAACTATTAGAGAACCTTCCAATAGGATACTGCTACTCGCTTAGAAAGCATGCCTATAGGATCAAACACGAATAATTAAGAGTTTTCTAATGGCTTTTACTGCCACATGGCATAAATAACTTAGAGATCATGTCTATTGGTTTTATAATACTTGTAATCTGTAAAGTCGATTACAGCACTGCATGTGAGATGCTTTTTAAAACTAGGATCACATAGAAGCCATGTCTATAGGTCCTAAACGACGCTAGTATGCCTCGATTCTGAATCTGCCCACTGCATAATCTGTCAGCGTGCCATTGTTGCTTATGTGTGGAGGCTAACTCGATCCATTCGTTGTCTTTATGTGTAGTCCTACCTGCTTTGAATGTGTGCCAAGTTTTATCCTTTAAGCACCCTAAGTAATATCTAGAATCACCCAAATAATAGGTCCAAAGCCTCTTAGACCATAGGCATAAGACGGGTAGTGCACGCATAGGACATAATTTAGAATTGAACTAGAGCACTTAAAATAAAAAAAAACTTATGTGTAGCAGGAGATGATAGTTTGTACCCACTGAATAATATGAGCAACCCTACCCTAAGGGAGTTACGAAGTATTATTTATGTTGCACGGTGTGATCCTTTAGGCTAAAAAACTTAGGACCCCCCTTTTTATATGTTTATTATCCGCGCGTTGTTTCTTTGAACTTAGAACAATTAGGTTGTATCTTGTAACCTCTAAAGACTTGTACCGATCATTTATATATAGTTTAATCCCTTCACATGTGTGATTTTTCCTTACACTTGTTTCACATCGTAGTTAAACCTTAATTCTCTTTCTTCACTCACTTACATGATCACATAGGACAGTTATAATCCGATAATCCCATATAGCATTAATTTCGGCCGTGACTCACAAATTTGGACCTCGAAGAGTGATTAACACCTTCTCTTCGAGGTAATTTGATCCCTTACCCTATATTTGGCAAAACAGACTAGTTAAAACATAGTTATTTGTAAATAGGTGTCGTAACGCACCTTAAAATCATTAAGGTGGCGACTCTTTTCTTTTAATACATATTTAAAAGAGTTATCACACGACGAAAACTGCTTTCGCGAGAAAACGGAGCGCGACAAAGTGCAACTACGCTTCTTCTATGGTGGAACCCTAGCACTTCTGCGGAACCTGACCGCACCTGTGGTCCTTAGCCAATTAACCAAAATCCGCTTCTACAGACATTTCACGACCCAAATCCTAACCTATCCTGATGGCGCCTAACGTGGTACTAGGCAAGCCAACATTTACGAATAACTCTAACACTTTTAACGGAAAATGGATTTAAAGCAATTTAAATAATAAAACTTCTCATAAACAGGATAAGAAAAAAATCCAAAACATAACGCGGAAATTCCAAACATCGGGGTGTCACAGAGTACATGAGCATTTAAGTATCATAAATCTGGAAATTACGGTCTATAATAGTCTGAAACTAAATACAATCAGTGGAAGGATAAGGAAGGAGATCTCCGAACGGTCAACTACGCAGCGAATCAACACCTACCGTGTCCGAAAATATCTGGATCTGCATACGAAATGCAGAGTGTAGCATGAGTATAACCATAAGAGGTTAATTTCAACATAAGAGAGAAGGCATGCTTTCAAGTTCGACAATTTAAGTCAAATTAGTTAAATCATGGCAAGTCCAAGTGAGATGTGACAGATAAGTGTAACAATAATGAAATCAAATGCATACTCTAAGAGCAATAGTCACTCAGTTCTCTCATTCACTCTAACCTCACGATAACCCATTCCTGATAATCACTCATTCCTCTCAGTCGCTCAGCACTCGGCACTCACTCAGTAGGTACATGCACTCACTGGGGGTGTGTACAGACTCTGAAGGGGCTCCTTCAGCCCAATCGCTATATCAATCCAGTCATGGCATAAATCAATGAAACATGCTGCGGCGTGCAGCTTGATCCCATAAATAGTCTTACAATTAGCCCTCAGCCTCACTCAGTCATCAACCTCTCAGTCTCGCAGGCTCACAGAAATCATGAAAATCAGCCCAAACAGAAATGATGTAATGTGTCAACAAGGAACAAAAGAGACTAAGATATGATATGTAGCTAAAGTGGATACTAAGTACAACAATAGTTTAGGAGACAATTTAACGTGTAACATGGCCTCTATGTGTCCCTACAGTACCAGCACATATCCTAAACACAATTTCTAATATGGTTTGCAGTTCATTTGTTATAACACGTGGAGAATATACAGATAACAACAATATTTCAACTATATAGTTCCATGAAATTTGACCAAGTCATAATTCCTACGTTGCACGCCCACATGCCTGTTACCTAGCATGTGCGTCACTTCCAAACCAGTCACAAGACATAAAATATAGAGTTTCATACCCTTAGAACCAGGTTTAGAATTGTTACCTCTCTCAACCCGAGCAAATCTCTACTCCAACACACCTTTTCCTTGCAAATCAGCCTCCAAATGTCTCGAATCTAGCCACAAACAGTCAACACGGGCTAAAGGAAATAATTCCATAAGAAAATGCTAAGTTATAAATCAAAAGTAAAAAAGCGACTCAAAGCCGGCCCCCGGGCCCACGTATCGAAATCCGACAAAAGTCACAAAACGCGAAAGCCCATCTAACCATGAGTCCAACCATACCAATTTTGTCAAAATCCGACACCAAATCATCACCCAAATCTGCAAATCAAACCCTCCAAATCCCTACCCTCAAACCCTCAATTTACACCTTAAGTACACACCAACTAGGTGGAAAAATCAATGGGGAAACAAGATTATTGATCAAAAATGAACGCAAGGAAATTACCTCAAGAATATCCTCGAAAATCCTCTCAAAAATCGCCAAATCCAAGCTCAAGATGTTTGAAATGAAGCCAAAATCGCGAACCCTTGTATTTAACTTTCTGTCCAGCACTTCCGCTTCTGCGGACACTTAACCGAATCTGCAATGTCGCAGAAGCGACCAAAATTCCGCTTCTGTGGTGAACCACTGGAGCTGGGACTCTGTTTCTACAGCAGCCCTTTCCCTCGCATCTGCATAATCGCAAGTGCGGAATTGCCCATCATACCTGCGCAAACATCCGCTTCTGCGCCCATTACTTCGCTCCTGCGACCATGCAGGTGCAGAAAAATCTTCGCACCTGCGACCACGGTCCTTCCTATGTCTGGCCACACCTGCGCTCCTTAGCTCACACCTACAATCAAAGTTCCACAGGTGCGATTACACCAGCACACTTCAGCTACAACAGTCCTCCAACTCAAACTTTGATCTGAAATCACCCTGAGGCACACGATACATCAACCAAACATACCAACAAGTCTTAAAACCTCATACGAACTTAGTCGAGCCCTAAAGTCACATCAAATAACATCAAAAACACCAATCACACCCCAATTCAAGCCTATTACAACTAAGGAATTCCAACATTTACAAACCACACCGAAACCTATTAATTCACGTACGATTGGCCCCAAATTTTGCAAACAAGTCACAAATAACATCACGGACCTACTCCAACTTCCGGTCCACTCCTGGTCAAAATTTCCAAAAATCCAACATTCGCCATTTCAATCCTACTTCTACTACGGACCTCCAAATCACAATCTGGACACGCTCCTAAGTCCAAAATCACCCAACATAGTCGTTTACACATAAGTCAACATCCGGTCAACCTTTTTAACTTAAGTTTCCAACTTTGAGACTAAGTGTCTCACTTCAATCCAAAATCCCTCCGGACCCAAACCGACTACTCCGGCAAGTCACAAAATAACTATAAAGTACAAAATGAGCTAAAAATTAGGGAATGGGGCTACAACTCTCAAAACGATCTGTTGGGTCACCACATCCTCCCCCTCTTAAACAAAAGTTCGTCCTCGAACTGGTCTAGAAATGTATCTGGAGTCTCAAATAGGAGTGGATATATTCTCTGCATCTCCCGCTCGGTCTCCCAAGTAGCCTCTTCAACTAGCTGACCTCTCCATTGCACCTTCACTAAACCTATGTCCTTTGACCTCAAGTTTTAAACTTGCCGATCCAAAACGGCCACCGGCTCCATATCATAAGTCAAATCACCATCCAACTAAACTGTAATGAAATCCAAAACATGAGATTGATCGCCGACATACTTCCAGAGCATAGAAACATGAAACACTGGATGCACACTCCACAAACTAGGTGTCAAGGCAAGCTTGTAAGCAACCTCCCCAATCCTCTGGAGTACCTCAAACGACCTAATATACCAAGGGCTCAACTTTCCCTTCTTCCCGAACCTCATAACTCCCTTTATGGGTGAAACCTTAAGCAGCACCTTCTCCCCTACTATGCAAGCAACTTCACGAACCTTTCTGTCGGCATAACTCTTCTATCTAGACTGTCATGCGAAGTCACTCCTGAATCAATTTAACCTTGTACAAAGCATCCTAAACCAAGTCATTACCCAATAGCTTAGCCTCACCCAGCTCAAACCAACCTACCGGAGATCTACACCGTATCCTATACAAAGCCTCATACGGATCCATCTAAATGCTCGACTGGTAACTGTTATTGTGGGGAAACTCTCGAGCGGCAGAAAATGATCCCAAGAATCACCAAAATCAATGACACAAGCGCGTAACATATCTTCCAATATCTGAATAGTACTCTCGGATTGTCCATCCGTATGAGGGTGAAATGTTGTGCTCAACTCAACCTGGGTACCCAACTCTTGTTGCACGACTCTCCAAAACTATAATGTAAACTTCGTGCCTCGATCTGAAATGATGGACACTACACACCGTGAAGGCAAACAATCTCTCGTATGTAAATCTCAGCCAACCACTCTGAAGAATAATTAGTCCCAATTGGAATGAAGTGCGCGGACTTGGTCAGCCGATCCACAATCACCAAAATAGCATCGAACTTCCTCGAAGTCCGTGGGAACCCAACTACAAAATGCATGGTGATATGCTCCCATTTCCACTCTGGAATCTCTATTCCTTAAAGCAATCCATCCGGTCTTTGATGCTCACACTTTACCTGCTGATATTTGAGGCACCGTGCTACAAACCCCACTATATCCTTCTTCATTCTCCTCCACCAATAATGTTGCCTCAAGTCCTGGTACATCTTTGCTCCACCTAGTTGAATGGAATACCGCAAATTGTGGGCCTCCTCAAGAATCAACTCACGTAGCCCATCACCGTACTGAACCATGTCCTTAAAGACAAGCAAATAAGGATCATCATACTGGCGCTCTCGGATGCGATCATCTAAGAAAGAGCGAGAAACCACACAAGCTAGAACCCCACTGGGCTCCAAAATATCTAATCTCATGAACTTGTTGGCCAAGTCCAGAACATCCACTGCAAGAGGTCTGTCACCAATAGGAATGAATGCAAGGCTACCCATTCTCACTGTCTTCCTGCTCAATGCATCGGCCAACACATTGGCCTTCCCGGGATGATACATAATGGTGATATCATAGTCCTTTAGCAGCTCCAACCATCTCCGCTGCCTCAAATTTAGATCCTTCTGTTTGAACAAGTGCTGGAGGCTCAGGTGATCCGTAAACACCTCACAAGACACACCATAGAGATAATGCCTCCAAATCTTCAATGCATGAGCGATGGCAGCTAACTCCAAATAATGGACAGGGTAGTTCTTCTCATGGGCTTCAACTGGTGCGAAGCACAAGCAATCACTCTACCCTCCTGCATCAAGACACACCCAATACCGATTCGAGAAGCATCTTAATACACTATATAAGAGCCTAAAGTTGAAGGAAAAACTAGAACTGGAGTTGTGGTCAAGGCAGTCTTGAGCTTTTGAAAGCTCTCCTCACACGCATCCGACCATCTGAAAGTAGCACATTTTTGGGTCAATTTGGTCAAAGGCAATGCAAAAGACGAGAAACCTTCCACGAAGCGACGATAATAACCGAGCCAATTCTGAACCGCCTCTATCTTTTTAGGATCCACCTGAATCCCCTCAATAGACACCACGTGCCCCGAGAATGCCACTGAACTAAGCCAAAACTCACATTTGGAGAACTTGTCATAAAGCTTCTCCTCCCTCAACCGATGCAACATAATCCTCAAATGTTGAGCATGCTCCTCCTAGCTACGAGAGTATACCAAGATGGCATCAATGAAAACTATGACAAACGAGTCAAGATAGTGTTGAAATACATTATTCGTCAGATGCATAAATATTGCTGGGGCGTTGGTCAGCCAAAAGGACATCACAAGGAACTCACAATGACCATAACGAGTTCTAAATGTTGTCTTTATAAAACTGAGTCCCGAATCTTCAACTGGTGATGCCCAGATATCAAGTCAATCTTAGAGAACACCCTCGCTCCCTGAAGCAGGTCTAATAGATCATCAATGCGTGGTAATGGATACTTGTTTTTTATTATGACTTTGTTTAACTCCCTGTAATCAATGCACATTCTCATAGTACCATCTTTTTTCTTCAGAAACAGGACCGGTGCACCCAAGGCAAAATAGTAGGCCTAATAAATAGCTTATCAAGAAGTTCCTAAAGCTTCTCCTTCAATTCCTTCAACTCAGTCGGTTCCATACGATACGGTGGAATAGAAATGGGATGAGTTCCCGGCACCAAGTCAATACCAAAGTCAACGTGCCTGTCGGGCGACATGTCCTACAGGTCTGTAGGAAACACATCTGGAAAATCTCACAAAACTGGAACAAAATCAATAGTAGGAGTATTAACACCAACATCCCTCACAAAGGCCAAATAAGATAAGCAACCCTTCCTAATCATCCACTAGGCCTTCAAATATGAAAGCACTCTGTCGTTAACAGAGTCTAGAGAATCTCTCCACTCAATCCTTGGCAACCCTCGCATCACCAATATCATGGTCTTAGCGTGACAATCCAGAACATCATGACATGGAGACAACCAATCCATACCCAAAACCACGTCGAAGTCCACAATATTAAGAAATAAGAGATCAATTGTAGTCTCCAATCCCCCAATAGTCACTACACATGATCGATATACGTGATCCACAATAATAGTATCGCCCACTGGCATAGATACATGAACATATGAAACTAAGGGCTCACAGGGCATATCCAGATACTGAGCAAAATACGATGACACATACGAATAAGTAGAACCATGGTCAAATAATATAGAGGCATCCCTGTGGCATACTGAGACAATACTTGTGATCACTGCATCAGAGGCAAAAACATCTGTCCCGGTAGGAATAGCATAGAATCGGGCCTAGCCTCCCCCTGATCTGCCTCCCCCTCTTGTGCGACCGCTAGTTGACTGAGCCCCACTCTGAGCTGGCTGGCTGGTTGGTGAAGTAACTGGTGCTGAAGTCATAGTCTAACTCCTCTGTTGTACTCGACCTCCCGGGTGTCGAGGACACTACCTCCAAATATGCACAAACTCCATGCACTGACGCAACTTCCCCGTGCCGGTGGTGGGTACTGAAGGGAGCTATATGTACTGGAATAACTGCTGGAAGGACCCGGCATTGATGAACCCTTAACTGATGGAGCACGAGATTAACTATGAGCTGGAAGGGCACTGAGAGATGACTGACCCTGATGAGAACTGCATGAACCATGGCTGGATGAATTGACCCCTGATGAGCATGCCTATAAGGACGACCCCTGTCGTGGTAGAATTGACCCCTAGAAGGAACACCACTGAAATCACCTGATCCATGAGACCTATTGGCCTCCCTCTCGCCTAGCTCGTAACTACAGACCATATCTATTTGCCGAGCAATGTGGACCACTTTGTCAAAATTAGAACCAGATACCCTTCCCCGAGTCATAAGCAACCGCAGCTGATATGTGAGGCCATCAATGAACCTCCTGATCCTCTTCCTATCAGTGGGAACCAACCAAACTGCGTGACGACCCAACTCAGAAAACCTCATCTCGTACTGCGTCACAACTGCTCAAACTGTCTACGCAACTCTTCTCTGTGAAATTGCGACAGGAACTTCTACAAGAAGAGAGCGGAGAATTCCTACAATGTAAGTGGTGCTGCACCGACCCGCCTGCGCCTCTCATAAGCCTCCCACCATCTGAAGGCAGCCCCAGTGAATTGAAAAGTAGTGAATGAGACCCCAATGGTCTGTAGAATACCAGCTGTGCGAAGTATCCGCTGGCACTTATCTAGGAAGCCTTGAGCATCCTCTTACCCAGCACTGCTAAATGATGGAGGCTGAAGCCTCCCAAATCTCTCATGTCTCCTCTGTTCATCATCAGTCATAACAGGGACCACCTGACCTTGAGCAGCTGTAACCGGCTGGGCTGGTAGTACCCCCGGTGTCTGGAGTCCCTTCATCACCTGCTCTGGAGTACAGGTGGCGGAGGTATGAGTACCTCCCCCGGCCTAAGAAGTGGTTGGTGCGGCCTGAGCCAAAACCAGCCGAGGAAGGCTCGTGCAAACAGTCAATATCTAGGCCAAAGCCTCCCGAAGTCTTGAAATCACAATGGGCACAGCTGGTACCTGATCTGGTCCTACTGGCTCAATCACATCTGGAACCTGCTCCTGAGCTGTAGCAACCGGTGGGTCTGCAAGTGTTGCTCTAGCTACTGCACGAGTTGCACCTCTGCCTCTACCGCGACCCTTACCGTTACCTCGGCCTCTCGTGGCCCTAGCTGGTCGTACTGGTGGCTGTCCATCCAGCCCGGTAGCATGTGTCCTCACCATCTGTGTGAGAATAGAATACAAAAATTTAGTTACCGGAGTCAACAAATTCGCACGATATAAATACAAGAATATGATGTTTCCTAAGGGTTCGGTAGCCTCTAGAAGATAAGTACAGATGTCTCCGTACAGATCCGAAGACTCTACTAAACATGCTCATGACTCGTGAGATCTATGTAACTTAGGCTCTGATACCAACTTGTCATGACCCAAATCCTAACATGTCGTGATGTTGCCTAACGTGGTATTAGGCAAGCCGACATTTACGAATAACTCCAACACTTTTAATAGAAATTGGATTTAAAGCTATTTAAATAATAAAACTTCTCATAAACAAGATAAGAAAATAAAATCCAAAACACAATGCGGAAATTCCGAACATCGGGGTGTCACTGAGTACATGAGCATCTAAGTATCATAAATATGGAAAATATTATCTATAATAGTCTGAAACTAAATACAATCAGTGGAAGGATAGGGAAGGAGAAATAAGGTCTGCGAAAATGCCGAGCAGCTACCTCGAAATCTCGGTAGAGTCAATTGTGCAGTGAATCAACACCCACTGTGTCCGGAAACACCTGAATCTGTACACGAAGTGCAGGGTGTAGCGTGAGTACAACCAACCAAGTAAGTAACAAGACTAAATAAAGAACTGAAAGTAGTGACGAGCTTTACAATTATAGGCCAATTTCATTAATTTCAACATAGGGGAGTAGGCATGCTTTCAAGTTCGCCAATTTAAGTCAAATCAATTAACTCATGGCAAGTCCAAGTGAAGTAGAATATAATATCTCTCAGAAATTTCAAAACAATGAGACATGATAGATAAGTGTAACAATAATGAAATAAAATGCATCCTCTCATAGGAACAGTCACTCAGTCCTCCCATTCACTCCAACCTCACGATCACTCATTCCTCACAATCACTTATTCCTCTTAGTCGCTCACCACTCGGCACTCGACACTTGGCACTCATACTCATTAGGTACATGCGCTCACTAGGGGTGTGTACAGACTCCGGAGGGGCTCCTTCAGCCCAGGTGCTATATCAAGCCAATCAGGGCATAAATCAATGAAATATGTTACGGCGTGCATCCCGGTCCCATAAATATCCTCACAATCAGGCATTCGGCCTCACTCAGTCATCAACCTCTCCAATCTCTCGGGCTCTCAGAAATCATGAAAATCAGGCCAAACAGAATAATGTGACGTATTAACAAGGAACAAAAGAGACTGAGATATGATATGCAAGTAAAATGGAGACTGAGTACAACAGTAATTTAGCAGACAATTTAACATGTAAAACGGCCTCTGTGGCTCCCTACAATACCAGCACATAGCCTAAACATGATTTCTAACATGGTTTGCAGTTCATTTGTTATAACACATGGAGTATATACGGATAACAATAGTAATTCAACTATACAGTTCCATGGAATTTGACCAAGTCATAATTCCTACAGTGCACGCCCACATGCGTGTCACCTAGCATGTGCGTCACCTCTAAACCAGTCACAATACATATAATACGGGTTTTCGTACACTCCGAACCAGATTTAGAACTGTTACTTACCTAAATCCGAGCAAATCTCTACTCCAACACACCTTTTCCTCGCATATCAGCCTCCAAATGTCCCGAATCTAGCCACAAACAATACGATACAATCCACACGGGCTAAAGGAAATAATTCCATAAGAAAATGCTAAGTTATAAATCAAAAATCAAAAATCGACTCAAAGCCGTCCCCCGGGTCCTCGTCTCAAAATCCGTCCAAAGTCACAAAACCCAAAAGCCCATCTAACCTTGAGTTCAACCATACCAATTTTGTCAAAATCCGACGCCAAATCGTCACCCAAATCCCCAAATCAAACCCTCCACATCCCTAGCCTCAAACTCCTATTTACACCTTAAACATACCAACTAGGTGGGAGAATCAATGGGGAAACAAGATTATTGATAAAAAAACGAGCACAAGGGACTTACCTGAAGAATACCCTCGAAAATCCACTAAAAAATTGCCAAACCCGAGCTCACAATGTTTGAAATCAAACCAAAATCGCGAACCCTTGTCTTTAACTTTCTGTCCAGCACTTCCACTTTTGGAGCTGGGCCTCCGCTTCTGCGGTCTTTTCCCTCACATCTGCAGAATCGCAGGTGCGAAATTGTCTATCGTACCTGCGCAACCATCCGCTTCTGCGCCTATCACTCTGCTCCTGCAACCACGTAGGTGCATAAAACTCTTCGCACCTGCGACCATAGTCCTCCACAAGTCTGGCCGCATTTGCACTCCTTAGCTCGCACCTGCGATCAACGCTCCGTAGGTGCGATTACAGCACCAAACTCAGCTACAACAGTCCTCCAACTAAAACTTTGATCAAAAAATCATCTGAAATTACCCCGAGGCTCCCGGGACCTCAACCAGACATACCAACAAGTCTTAAAATCTCATACGAACTTAGTCGAGCTCTCAAGTCACATCAAACAACAACAAAAACATAAATCGCACCCCAATTCAAGCCTATTGCAACTAAGGAATTCCAACTTCAACAAACGATGCCGAAAACTATCAAATCAGGTATGATTGGCCCCAAATTTTGCACACAAGTCACAAATGTCATTATGGACCTACTCCATTGCGGACCTCCAAATCACAATCTGCGCATGCTCCTATGTCCGAAATCACCCAAAGAGCTAGCAGAGCCATCAAAACTCCATTCCGGAGTCGTTTACACATAAGTCAACATACGGTCAACCTTTTCAACTTAAGCTTCCAACTTTGAGACTAAGTGTCTCAATTTATTTCGAAATCTCTCCGGCCCCGAACCGACTACCCCAGTAAGTGACATAACAAGTGTAAAGTACAAAATGAGCTGTAAATAGGGGAATGGAGATCCAACTCTCAAAATGACCGGCCAGGTCATTACAAGAAGATATTTGCATCAGCGGATGCACACCTACGAACCCAGCTTTACAACCCTCTCTTGCATCTCTGGCCAATGAGCCGCTTCTGCCGTGCTGCACCTGGGACCCTAATTGTGCAGGTGCGAATGACCTAGACTTCAGCAGACGTAATATCATCCAAGTCTCCAAATGAGTCTGAATTCAACCTAAATCACATCCGGAGCCCCGAGACCCTGTCCAAACAAAATTCAAGTCCCAAGACTCAACACGAATCTATATGAGGCTTTAAATCACATCAAACAATATCAAATTTACGAATCGTACCCCAATTCAAGCCTAAAAACCTTCAACTCCAAAAGAGCTCAAATTTTGCATGCAAGTCCCAAAGGATACAACGGACATATACCAACTCCTGGAATAACAATCCGAACCTTGTATCAATAAAGTCAACCCTCGGTAAAACTAATAACCTTTCAAACCTTCAATCTTCCAACTTTGGCCAAAATGCATTAAATCAACCTACTAACATCCAAATCAACATCCGGACATGCGCCTAAGTCTAAAATAATCATACAAAGCTATTGAAACTATCAAAACTCCATTTCAGAGTCATCTACATAAAAGTCAAACTTCGATCAACTCTTTCAACTTAAGCTTCCAACTTTGGGACTAAGTGTTCCAATTCACTCAGAAACTCACCCGAAACCAATCCAACCACCCCGACAAGTCACATAACCACAATTGAACATAGTGGAAGAAATAAATAGGGGAAAAGGTCAAAATACTCAAAACGACCGGTCGCGTCGTTACAAGAATCTTCTCTGCCTCTTTTTTTTCTCGAATGTAAAAACCTCTGAGAATCTTAAAGAAGCTCGATATATAGGTCCTCTACAAATTTATTCTCCTCTACTACAAGAAATCACCCGTAAATCATAAAAATAAATCCAAAAATCTCTTCTGTTGGCAAAATAAGACAGAAAGATGGAGTAGATCGAGTGTAACTCGATCTTACCCACCGCATATTTCCTATTTTCACCTAAAGGAGAATATCTGAAATGAAAATAAGGATAAAACGCGTGAATTGGATGTGAATAATTTGGTTGATGACTTGGATGACGTGGGAGAACGAGAAACGAGAAGGGGGGACCATATAGCCTAGGGCTTACATAGACTGGCTGGATTCTAGAATTCTCGGGGTGTTTGGGGTGGTTGGCAGCGATAGTACGGTGGTAAGAGGCGAGTGGTGAGACAGGCTAGTGAGAATAAGGGCTACGTCTTTTTACTGGATTTTTATATTACTGTAGGGATGAATAATAGCCATTAGATTAGAGAGGAATAAATGTCTAGGATTAAAATTGGAAATGGGGCAAGTCAATAGGTTAAATACGAGTTGTGGTTAATGGGTCAAAGGTGTTGTGCTATTTAAAATTGGGCCTTATGCTCTGCTGGACTTTTGATCCAAGCAATATATTACGATAGACTTAGTCCAAATCAATTCTTTTCTTAAAAATGTATTAAAATTAAACTACTACAAAAGTACTAATTAATCTTAGTCAAATAAAATAAAGTACTAAATTAAAGTAAACTATACTATAAAATGTAGTAATTATTGTTTTGGTCTTTTTCAGGATTAAAGTTAAATAAGGATAAAAACATATTAATATTAATATAATATTACTACAAAAATGCTAACAACTAAGATATAAAGTGAAATTAATTTTTTATGTTTTTTATTTTTAAATACTAAAACAATAAAATAAAATACTATATATTAAAATCCTAGAAATATTAATATAAACTCAAATAGATATGTATAAAATACTATAGTAGCTTGAAAACACGACAAGTCAAAAATTTTGAAGATGACAAAGGCATAGAAAGATAAACGGAGCACGAAATTCATCGATTCTTTCATCTCTCATCTAGTATTCATAGCTTCTATGCTTAAAAATAATACTTTGATTATTTGTAATGACTCGGCCGGTCATTTTGTATATTGTTGCCATGTTTCCCATTTTATCGCTTCTTATATACTCATATATGGTTATGTAACTTGCTTGGGGTGGTTGGATTGGTTTCACGGAAGTTTTATAGTGAATTGGTACACTTAGTCCCAAGATTGGAAGCTTATGTTAAAAGAGTTGACCGGAGTTTGACTTTTATGTAGACGACTGCGGAATGAAATTTAGATGGTTCTGATAGTTTCGTAAGATAATTTTGGACTTAGGCATATGTCAGGATATTGATTTGGAGGTCCGTAGGTCATTTTGGTTTGAATTGGCAAAAGTTGAAAGTTCATTAGTTTCAGTATGCTTGAATTGGGGTGTGATTTGTGATTTTGATGTGGTTTAAGGTTTCGACTAAGTTTGTATAGTGTTTTAGGATGTGTTGGTATATTTTGAAGGAGTCACAGTGGCATGGGGCCTGATTCAGATTGAAATTGGATTGATATTTAGACTTAAGGAAATACTTATGGCTTTAGGTTTGGTGCAATCGCACCTGCGTGATTTTGGCCACTGGAGCAAGACTGCATAAACGACCACGGAGTCGCAGAAGCGGTTTCGGGTTGGAGATAGGAAGATGCGCAGGTGCGAGATATTTTCCACACTTGCGAACTCGTAGGTGCGGGAAGCCGAGTGTAGAAGTGAAGAGGAGAGGTGGTATGGGTTTCTGCAGATGCAGAAAGGAGAATCCAGGTAGGCATTGGTAGAAGCATATATTGAACCATAGAAGCAAAGTTCGGCCGGAATGTCTGGAACTGTAAAAGAGGAGGCTTAAGCGCATGTGCGCTTCCGCGGGTGTGAAGTATTCTTTTGCAGAAGAGGATGGTCTAGGAGTTAATGAAATTTGACACCTACGATGGTTTGTCCGCAGGTACGGTGCCGCAGGTACGGTGGATGGGAGCGTAAATGCGAAAAGCCTCGCAGAAGGATTAAAATGGGGGTTTGAATTATTTCTCGCATTTTGGACCTATGGAACTCGGCTAGGGGCGGCTTTTGAGAGAGTTTTGGCTACAAATGAAGAGGTAGGTGAATATTCATCACTTTTATTGATAATTATTGTTCACCCATTGACTTTTACACCTAAATTATGTATGTTTGAGGTGAAATTTGGGGATTTTTGGACTATGTATTGGAGGATGAGATTTGGAAATTTAAGGGTCGATTTGTGAGTTGGACTCGTTAGTGAATGGGTGTTCGGAATTTATGAATTTTGTCGGGTTCCGAGGTGCAGGCCCGGGGTTGACATATTGGGTTTGTCATGCCCCAAACCTGGGGAGGCGTGGCCGGCACCCGATGCCATATTTGGCCCAAGCGTACCACTCTGTAACTGTGAACTCTAGAAGGGTAACCCTCAACTTAGGCCGATGAGGCCATATTATGAATCATCTGAATATATCGTCCCTCTCATCTGAGTGGTAAACATATCCAAAACCTCATATATATAAATATATATATACAATTGCACATGATGATGAGGCCGCCATGAATCTACTGATATAGAAAATATACAGGACTCATCTGCAAGCCTCTAGAGATAACTAAACGGTATCATGGTCGGGATAGGGCCTTCAATCTACCCATCAAACCTATTTATATAAAATAAACTCCAAGGTCTAAACCTGGTAACTCTGAGGGAGAGGAGATTACCAACCAAGCTGATGTTTGACTCTGTCTGCTGGAAAGTTCTATCCAGCTGTCTATCAGTTCCTACAGGCATGAAATGCAGCATCCCCGGCAAAAGGGACGTAAGTACATAATAATGTACCAAGTATGTAAGGCAAAAAAATAACTGAAAGCTGAAACTGAACTAATAATATAATAACTAAAAGTAATTAGGAGTCAAAGATGATTTGAAGATATGCTTACGTGTTGATACTGACTCAACTCTCTCAATATAGTATATAAAATAGTTGTTCGGCCCCATAAGGCTCGGTACATATAACTGCTCTGTCATAGTAGGCTCGCTCATAGGCGCTCGGCCATTCAAGTCTCGGTATCTTGGCCATTCTGGGCTCACTCATAGGCGCTCGACCACAGTAGACTCGGTATATAACTTACCATTTGATCAGAGGTTGCCCAATAGGGGCCTGCCCATCGATTATAGCTCGATGGTGGTGAAAGTACTGTAATACTGTATATATATAAACTATCTGCTCTACTGATATATATATATATATAGACCCCCCACCTTCTTGACTGGAAGAAAATAATACTTAACTGAATATGAAGTCCCGATAAGGGAGAATACTGTAATTTCTAAGACTAGGATAATGTGAATAAATTCAGAAATACGAACTTCTCTTTATGTCTCGTTATCAAACACATGTAGTTACAAGATCATGCCAAAATGAAGGAAAGGTTTAGCCTTAACATATCTTAACCTCGGTGAGTCCTTAATAGCTTCCAAGACACTCTTTAAACAACTCAACTCAGTTTACCATAGCATAAGAAGATTCAAAATCGGTGCTTAGTAAAAGCTAAATCCGTAACTTAAGCTACTAGCTCGTTTATGTAAATTTGGGCAGCATCTATCCTGTAACAAGGGCCTTCTCTAATACAATATACCAGTATCCCAACAATACCAGTCAATCTTAAATAATCTAGAAAAACTCGAACCAAAAATTCCCTAAGCTTATAAGCACCCTTAATCACATCACAACACCATATAGACTCTCTTCTTCACTTAGGCTAACCTTTGAGGTTAAGTTTAGGTAAAACACCATTGGATTCGACTTGGAACCCTTGAGAACTTTTATAGAGGTGTTGAGAGAGTTTGGGACCTGCCCTTGATCGAAAATGACCAAAATAAGTAGTTAAAGCCCTTTAAAATGTTCAAGGGTCGTCCATTGCCTAAGTGGGTCCCATTGAGAGATGTTTGCGTGGTCTCGCAAAAACACGAATATCCCTCAACTCCAATGGTGTATCGATGAACTGTTTAATGCGTTAGAAACTAGACTCGTAGATATTCAATTTTGTAGGTAGAGCATCCCATAATTCTATGTATATTGGGAGAAAAGCTCAGGTACATTTGACCTAAGTTTCAACACATTTATGAATGCCTTGTGATAACTTTCTCCAACTTTTGTTCCACAACTCACTTGACTTCAAAACATAACACGCGACTATCATACGACTAAAATAACTGATAACATAATCTGCTTATAATGTTAAGTATCCGAGTCCCACCCCAAAAGTACATGTTATAACATTCCCAACTTGTCGACTTTCGACGAAACGTATTTTCTTTAATTTGTTTAGCTTCTAAGCCTTCAAACCCTCTTGTTACTTGGTATTCATAATCTTAAATATTTGTAACTTCCATATTAACATGATTAACTAACTTTGTAAACTTATCAAAGATGATTTTATTTCTGAGCTTACATCAATTGACCTCTTACATACGAAAACATGGGGTGTAACATCATTCTCCCATTTGGTACATTCGTCCTCGAATGTGGACGGATGCGCTTATCAGTCTCATAACCTATAGCTCTTACAAATACTTTATTGTTGTCCTTTCCATCTAGTCAATTGTTCTGTGAATAAATCCATAGGCCAGGTCATTCCCCCATTTAGGCCTCTTTCTCATACCACGACTTGTGGTCAGAATTCTTCCAATCTCGTAACTATTGCTACCTTATGTCATGCAGCATGTATGACTCTATCCTTATATGTGTGCCTATGTGACTCTTCTCTCCTTTGTTCTACAGCTTTTATCCAATCTCTAGGCCTCACTTTGTGAACATATACAGAACTATGACAAGATGTCCCTCTAGGCATCTATAGGTGTACTAAAGTTATTCGCTCGATACTTGTCGAACTTACGACTGCTACTATATCTTGTTTCATAGCCTCTATTAGCTATTCTTATGGCTTAACTATATCTAGGTAGTTTATACTATACCACAACACTTACTTTGATTTATTACTACCAAGGTCTGCTACCCAACTCTAGGTTACTCTCTCGCTGCTTATCCTATATGTATAAATTTAAGTCCCTTAATGTTTCCTCATTACTGTTCATCTTAAGAATGACAATCTAATCTCATCTCATACTTTGTAACATTTATTCATCTATTGTTGATTCACCTTAATGTTGATCTATGATCAACCACTAATAACTTGAAACCTCTTACATAATACATTTTCACTAGGGCTCATGTCTCGTCGGGAACACTTGTAGTTTTTGCCAGATCCATCTAGGAATGATACTAAACTTCAATAACCATATGTTATAGCATCCCAATGCGATTCATCTTATTGGGGTATTCCAATCTCATGCAATTCATGAAATGACTTCTCTTTGAATTATTACTCAATCGAATGCCTAATTGTCATCCTCTAATTATTTATCACAATTACACTCTCATTCTATTACCAGGGAAATATTCCATATTTTCTAAATGCCCCTAGTCTTAAACTCATCTAAGTTCATTCAATCTATACTGAGCTTTTTATAACTTACAAAAACTATCAGCTCTTTTGTTTTGATGGGTTTAATCCTGAGGACTTACTTATTCTCGTCACCATCTCACTCACCTTTTCTTATCTTTACTCATTTGTACCTAAAACCTTGTCGCTCTACCATACTTTAGCTTGCGACCTACACATATCTATTTATACTATTCGCGACCTTCCTTTAACATTCTAGGACCATATATTTCCTTATGTTATTCTGGAACTTCAAGCGAGAAACCACATCGTCTCTATCTCTTCTTTACTCTCTTAACTAGACCTCTCGGTACTTGGAAACCATAGGCTAGAAGATATGTCACTGACAATACCACTATCATTTGTGGATACTGAATCACGGTGCTTCTAGCCCTCTATCTAAAGTATGGACTATTCACAACCTTCTGCACTTTAGTATCTCTACCTTCTTTACCTTTACCTTTCTTATCTTTAAATCTTGTATTGTATCTTCTATCGCTTTCATAACCTTCCTTCCACATAAGTGGAATTAACGTCCACAACTTGAAGCTCTACAATCTGGTGAGAGCTTCATACTTACTCCTGATGAGGCTGGTACTTTTACATCTAGCTTTATTGTAGAACCGTTATTGAATATGGCCGTTGTACTAGTTCTATCGTACCTCTGATATTAAGAGTGATTCAACAATGTTCTGAATCTAGATTTCTATAATTATCTAGATCCAATAATCAAACTCTTGATTTACTTAGATGATATAACTCTTTAGTTTCATCTTCTCTCTCATCCTTTAAGTAGGCTTAAGTTATCTTCCAATCTGCTGCTCAGGGTATTAGTTATTATTTTCACCTTTCAGGGGCGTTATGGAACAACCATAATATAATCTTCTAACAATTCAAGCCTTTGTATGTGAGGTGGACTCAATTTTTTCATTTAACTCATACTGGAGTCTCCTATAGCTTTAAGAACGTCAACATATATGCTACATGGATAATAGTTCGAAATCATAAGTTGGTTCATAATGTAACTATCTCTGGGTCATTGATCGAATAATTCCTTTCGCGCCTTCTCAACTTTCTTTAAAAGTAAGCACTTACCTTTCCTGGTCGTTCTGCCACTTGTTCCATGAATACATGGCTTATCTTAGTGTCCACACCTATTTGAATTTCGTGCAACTCCTATGATCTCAAATATTTTAGAGTGGATACAACGTTGTAGTGAGACTGTTGTTACATGATCATTTCTTCTTTAGCTCACTACTCTTATGTTGAAGCCTTCTTCCTTATTTTCTCAGCTAGTCTTTTGTTGTAGCACTTAGGGAAGACCATTTGACTCCTGTAAAGATGGGAGCTTTTTACATCATATACCCGGCGAAATTTTTGATATACTTACTCGCCTATAATTATCCGTAGTTACTTACATCTGCGCCCTTGGGCTCAAACGGTTACTTCTGAACTAAAAATTTGACATACTCCTTAGTGACACTATCTTTTATTTACGTAATACTTATATGATACATTTAACTACCATAACTCCTATCTGAATATTTCTCAAGGATTACGATGTCATATCTGTCAGGTTGAATTTCCTGTGCTAGGTTTCAATACGTTTATCTTGCATGATCTGATGAATTATCTGAGACCTCTTGTCTAGCCATAACTAGGCTCTTCCTGGATCAACTACTAACTACTTGTCAGTCCATGTTCATATCTATAATCTGTGTAACCTCTCTTGGGCTATGTGTTTTGTGTTAACTTACCTTTCGCACTAGATCCTAATGTATCAAGTGTCCATTCACACTTATTTATCAATAACATTTTGGTTGGGAACCCTTACTGCCTCTCCCCGGCATCGTGCTTGAAAAATGTTCTGGAGTCGTAACATATCTGTAGGATCTGAATAAATGCAAACTCATTCCTTTTGACTTTTTACCGCATTCTTTCTCTACTATTCCATAGCTACTTGAACTACATAACTCCGACTTAATACCAGATCACACCGTATTCCCCCCTTTAGGGGAGTACTAGCATTTAATGCTATGCAGATTTACCTATATATATTTTACCTCTTCATCTTTGGCGTCTTTTCACGACTTCACTGACTCTTACTCGCCTTGATGTAACCCTTCTCTACTAGGGATAACTGAATATTTTTTGTGCGAGAGGGACACCTAGTGTAACTAGCACTGTTAGTTCCTTAAGATTAACTCTGCTCACAGTGCTTGCTTTAGGGAAGTGTCTTCCTGAATGACCTTTAAAGGTTATTCTTCCATTGTCCATTCTATCATTATCAAAACGCGATCTCTGAAATTCTCATGATGATGATTATTATCAAATCCTTCAGTCCCTAAATCATGTTCGGTTTTATCTTGTTTACTAACCCATACTAATTTTTATTACTCTCGGGGTCTAACTTAGCTTGTTGGTAATCATGTGGGAGTCACCAGCCTATACTCTCTTATTGTCTCAAGGCCTGTCACCTCTTCTCTTTTCCTTATCGTGACTATAGACTCTATCATCTTGTCATATTTTGATTTACCTTTATCACCCATTTATCATACCTTACTCATAATGCTTCATTTACTCTCTTCTTATTCTCCTGCTAATATTTCTATCTATCACATTATTCTGAAAACTTCAACAAAACCTTGTTTCACTTTAGCTCCCCTGGCTCATTCCACCCATTTGGGTTACTCTAACCCCAGCTGGATCCTGATATCCCATCATTCTCTTAAACTATATTTGTTAGCTTCCATTGAGCATAACTGAGATGGGTGTGGTCAATTGTACATACCTCTATTGCTGTTGAAAGTAAACTCATACTACTTGTATTTCTCTGCCTGAATTTTAAATATTGATAATCTTCACTAACATGGTACCTCGTACCCTCCTTTACCTTGATTCAATTATATGTTGAAACATAAATGTTTACCTTATGATACTCCTATGGCCTGCTATTCACTGGATGTATTTGATATTCCCATCTTACGGTGTTAAGCTGGAAATTTGCACATCAAGTATGCACGATCTGATAGGGCCTCAAACAGGGCCACGTCGTCAAGAACTCTCTCTCTATTAGTGCCCTTACTTGTTGCTATATTAGCCCTCTGGCTAGATGTAATTTTTTCTAACTGAAAGCATCTATATATCATTAGCACACATAAGTCTTGGCTCGAACTCTTATGACTCAACTCTAGAGCACGCTTTGGATTTGAAAGAAAGGTAGCAGACTCCTAAATGCCTTGTAGCATCCTGTTTATATAATGTGGAGCACAACATATCTATAAACAAGGCTCTACTAGACACGGCTTGTAGACTCCCTAGGATAGAACTGCTCTGATACCATGCTTGTCACGCCCCAAACCTGGGGAGGCGTGGACGGCACCTGGTGCCATATTTGGCCCGAGTGTACCACTCTGTAACTGTGAACTCTGGAGGGGTAACCCTCAACTTAGGCCGATGAGGCCATATTCTGAATCATCTAAAAATATCGTACCTCATATCTGAGGGGTAAACATACCGAAAAACTCATATATATATATATATATATATATATATATATATATATATATATAAATATATAACTATGCAGGCTGATGAGGCCGCTCTGAACATCTACTGATATAGAAAATATACAGGACTCGTCTACAAGCCTCTAGAGATAACTGAATTGTACCAAGCCTCTACATATCAAACCTGTATATAAAATGGACTCCAAGATCTAGACCTAGTAACGCTGAGGGACTGGATCTTACCAACCAAGCTGATGTTTGACTCTGTCTGCTATAAAGGTCTATCTAGCTGTCTATCAGGTCCTGCAGGCATGAAATGCAGCATCCCAGGCAAAAGTGAGGTCAGTATGTAATAATGTACTAATTATGTAAGGCAACAAAATAACTGAAAGTTGAAACTGAACTGATAATATAATAACTGAAAGTAACTAGGAGTCAAAGATGATCTGAAGATATGCTTATCTATTGATACTGACTCAACTCTGTCAATATAGTAAATGAAATAGTTGTCTGGTCCCAAAAGGCTCGGTACATATAACTACTCTGCCGTAGTAGGCTCGCTGTCATGAGCCAAATTCTGAGTAGTCATGATGGCACCTAACCCAACCAGCTAGGTAAGCCAATTAACCACTAACCAATTCTAATAACATTTAATAAAGTAATTAAGTAAAGAAATATCTAAATCTTATACATTCCCCAAGGACTGGTAGTACAAATCATGAGCTTCTAAGAATAGAGTTTACAAAGCTGGTATGAAATAAATACATCATCTATTTGAAAAGTACATAAACAGAGTTTTATAAATCTAAGGCTACCATGAATAAGAGGCAGCTACAACTGAAACGCAGGTACACCTTCAGATCCCGCTCCCAACGAACACAGCAACATCAACAGCCAACATCTGCACGCAAAGTGTAGAGGTGTAGTATGAGTACAACCAACCCAATGTACTGAATAAGTAACAAACCTAACCTATATGTTGAAAGTAGTGACGAGCTTGTACCAAGATTAGAGTTCAACTCCCATAACCAATAAAAGTTCATAACAACATAAAGCAAGTAATACAAGAAATAACTCAGAGATAAAATGCTCAGCTTAAATCATGATTTCTGAAAATAGTTCCGCCTTTCAAGTATATTAGTGAAAACCCCAATTCGTTTACCGAAGTTGCTAAAAATATGAGTAAGTTTGAAAATCATAATTTTCCCAAAAATCCTTTCGACAATAAATAAGATGTTTCATTTTCTTTTCAGATATCTAGTGAAAATGCATCAATATGCGCATATGTCAATATGTGTGAGAAGTCATGAATGACGTTGTACTGTACAACATGAGGAAAATACATCTCTATGCATGTATGTCATGTGTGCATGTCAATGCAATGTATTTTAGAGATGAACTCATGTACTCACACTCTCAGAGTACTCAATCCGCAATATACACATCAACTGGTCATCAGTCACTTAGTACCGAGTAGGGACAATCTAACCCGTGGGGAAGATCCATCCCCAGGTATAAATGCTTCGGAGAAGATCCATGTCTAGGGAAGATCCATCCCCCAATATAAATCAACCGCGCTCATTGGGGATGTGTGCAGACTCCGGAGGGGCTCCTTCAGCCCAAGCGCTTTAAACCTCGTCCTCACTCAGTCATCAACCTCTCCAGTTTCTCGGGCTCACAATGACATGAACTAGCCCAAAAATAATGATATGATGTATCAATAAATAACAATAGAGACTGAGATATTTTATGCAATGAAATGAATATGACTGAGTATGACATTGCAATGTAAACAAATAACTCAATAGCAGTAATGACCTCAATGGGTTCTAACAGAATAAGCATGTAGCCTAGACATGGCTTCTAACATAAATCACAACTCGATAACTCTAGTACGTAGAGAATTAATGATTTCAGATAAAGTCGCAGTTCACATGGTATACGCCTACACGCCCGTCACCTAGCATGTGCGTCACCTCAACACCAAACACATAACACATATATTCAGGTTCCATACCCTCAGCTCCAAGATTAGAAGAGTTACATACCTCGAATAAGACGAATCCAATGTTAAGCAAGCTAAACAATGCGCTATAGATCCCATTCTGCACGTATCAACTTCTTAACCACTTGAATCTAGTCATAATTAATTTGATTTAGTCCACACAAATTTTTGGAATTAATTCTTTATCAAAATACTAATGTTTTCCCACAAAATCTGAAATTACACTCTAAACATCGCTCGTCGAGCCCAGGTCTCGAAACCCAACGAAACTCACTAAATCCGACAACCCATCCAATTATAAGTTCAGCCATACTAATTTCACTCAAATCCGACTCCGAATCGGTATTCAAATATCGAAATGCATTTTATGAAATTGTAGAAAATTCCTCCAATTTCTCTCGAAAAATCAATAATCTAACACCAAAAACGAAGATTCATTCTCAGAATATAATCACAAGGGAGTCAAGAACACTTACCTCAAGTTGTGTGGAAAAATCGCCCAAACCGAGTTCCAAAATCCGAAAACGGCTAAATATAGCTAAACTCCGAATTTAAGGCTTTTGCCCAGCGACTTCCGCATCTGCGGACAAGAGGTCGCACCTGCGACCCTAGCTTATGCGGAAAAATGCACTCATTTGCAAGCCAGGCCGCTTTTGCGATGGCCATGGTCGCATCTATGATGCTCACTTCTGCGCACGTGAACCGCATCTGCGGTTGCACAGGTGCGTCAAAGCACCCGCATCTGCGGTCCTCATGCCCAGCTCCCTTCATGCTTCTGCGATGGCGCTGCCGCTTTTTCGGCTATGCACCTGCGCCCGACACTCCGATGGTGCGGTCACACCAGAACCAGAAAAATTCCAGCCTTAGCCGAAACTTCCAAAATGCTCTGAACCTCGTCTGAAACTCACCCGAGCCCCTCGAGACCCCGTCCGAACATACCAACAAGTCCCATAACATAATACGGGCATTCTCGAGGCCTCAAATCACACCTAACAGCATCAAAACGATGAATCACACCTCAAAGCAAAATCTATGAACTTTGAACTTCCAAATTCTATATCTTGTGTTGAAACACATCAAATAAATCCGGAATGACTTTAATTTTGGACACAAGTCATAAATGACATAACGAAGCTATTCCAATTTCCAGAATCGGATTCTGACCCCGATATCAAAAAGTCAACCCCACGGTCAAACTTCCCCAAAAATTTAATTTTCGCCATTTCAAGCCTAATTCCACTACGGACCTCCAAATATATTTTTGGACACGCTCCTAAGTCTAATATTACGGAGCTTTTGGAATCATCAGAATTTAAATTCGAGGTCGTTTACACATAAATTAACATTCGGTCGACTTTTCCAACTTAAGCTTTCCATTATGAGACTAAGTGTCGCAATTCATTTAGAAATCTATCTAGACCCGAACTAACTAATCCGATAGGTCATAATACAGCTATAAAGCACAAATAGAGCAATAAATGGGGGAACGGAGCTGTAATGCTCAAAATGACCGGTCGGATCATTACATTCTCACCCAGTTAAACATACGTTTGTCCTCGAACGTGCCAAGAGTTGTTTCCAAGCCAATAAATAACTATTCCATCTTAACACGCACGTACCCGGGGTTGATCCAATGTCACCTTATTCTATATAGGCCTGACAACACAATACAACTGAAAATCATTAATTTAACCTTAACCCAAATCTCACAGTTACACACTGTATGAGTCTGAACAAGCTGCATCAAGCTATAACCATAACCCCAGATATAATCACATAACATACTACACAACTGGCATGGTCGCAACATCATTACCGATCACAATAACTACTCCAGCCAACCTGGTACTGGTATTAAACCCCATATCAAACAACACCCGTTCCAAAACCTTCATACACTGCTGATAATGAAAGAAACATGCTCATGATCCCTTATCAGATCAACAAGTCATGGAGCTCTCTCGCCCCAACTAGAACCATAATCACTTTCTAAGCTGACTTTCAATGCCATCCTCCCAAATATACCGTTTCAAACCTGATATTACCCATTCTAGGTCCAATGACCATATATTAAAACACAACTATCCCACATTCATGCCGCACCAATATAACTCAGAGCCACAAACCGTTCCATCTATGCGCCAATACGCAACAATTAAAATGTACTCAGTCATGGAAAATGACTCAAATGAGAGAACTATCCCGCAATATTAACAAGCACCGCCACAACGAAATGCTGAAAAATACATCACACACCGTAGAACTATCACATGATTCTAACACAAGGTTCATACCTTAACATTACTCTGCTGCAATGCATGACCCATCCAAACGCTGGTCCATATTATATACCTCGAGCCACCCTTCTCAAAATCAATAACCACAGATTGGTAAATGACACAATGCCACACAAAACCTGAAAGAACATAACCAATATGCAATTGATCAAGCAATACCCAAATACTCATCTCGCTCGAATTCTACCATGAGGCCCCCAATAGAACTGCACCATGTGTGCATATAACCAATGAATCACAACTCCTTGTATCACAGAATAGTAACTCATCGATCATTTCAGAACACGAATAAGCTCCACAACAACCGAATGGCACATCCCTCAACAATAGCAGTATGGAGCCAACCAATCCAACTCTGTGTAGAATACACATCCAAATTGGGCCTACCAATGGACCCCCAAATCAACGCTGGTTACCCACAAATAGATAAATAATCCTCCGAAAATCCACAATGACTGAATCATAATACATTCTATCATCTGGATACCTTAGGCCATGACTTCACAGTCCACAACCATGAAACAATCTGCTCCTGAAAACTCCCAATTTCCAAATCCATAGAACACATGAATCAACATTTTTGATCCCAATTCTAGCATTCGAATGACTAACACATTTTTCATGCACAGTTATCCTACGAGGAATACTTCCATAATTTAAAACATAGTGCACCTTCTGAATGTACACTCTACTCACACAATAACAAATAGTTATAGCATTAATCTAAACATCGAAAACCGTCTATTCCATCTAAGAATTTATGACCTCCCCTTCAAAACTAAATCATGACCTTGCACACGCAAACCTTACTCCCACACCACACACTACATATATCATGCCATCATATGAAAAATACTAGAACCTCATAATCATTCTGAGTCACAAGTAGGATACATATCCAATCAGCCAGAATCCTTCCATTTGATCCCATCCGGTAGAAAATCACAATACTCAACATGCTCCTCAGGCCGGTATGAAATATCCATCTCATACCGTGGTAGAAGTCCTCAAGAATACTTTGGAATCCATTGCACATAATTAAGCGATAAGAACTAAATATCTCTAAATCAACCAAGCCATGCAAGTCGCCAAACCCAAGAGTATGGCCACAAAGCACTTGTAGAAAAAAAAACACATATCATAAGTACCCCAAGAACCGATCATATCCATTACCATACTGATCCAACCTACTATCAAGCTGTCCTATTTCTCCGAGTCCCTTTCGAATTTTTCTTCAAATTGATACTTCTCCTTGATAAACACTATGATCTTTAACCACAACCCTAGTATAGAACAACAACACCCTAAGGGCCATAAGTCACTGAATTCCCTCTTAAGTAACCCAAAAGCACTAAAAACGAGGCATCCACTCTAAAAGACCTTATCTAAATTTAAAATTGTTCCTCTTACCTTTTCTTATACTGAAATGTAGAATCCATATGCATACAGAATTACTGCAAGTCTTAACTCCATCCAATGTAAATAACCGATTCTAGCGATATACGAATCTGAAAACTTTTCAGCTGCCACTTATACGATTTTGAATCCATTGGCACCTTCTCGAGAGTCACCCACTTTGCTCAAATCTGAAAATTATGCCGCCCAAACGGACTAAAAGACACGTGTCCCATTAGCACATCACCACTTAAAGAAGTTACCCTACCTTAATAACACCGATCAAATTCATACTTTATGCGCACTACATCCTTCAAAAAATTATAGCTGACTCATCCCATGATTTTCCTATACTCCTAAAGTGCCATAACCCATATCCAGAAATTTCCTTACTCGAGTCATTCTCGAACTACACCTCTGCAAGTCATCACTGATTCCCAAGTATACCTCAGACCAAAACTAAAATTTAACATATAACCATGAATTGAATTATCTATAGCAGGCTCCCCCACTTGGCCCAAATCCATAGATTAAAACATACAATAACTCACAATACCCATACTTTATTACTGCCATAATACTGCAGTCAGTTCAACAAAAATTCTTCTCAAACTCATACAACGCCAACCATAAAAATACCTCAATCGTCCGCTAAGATCGCATTCATTTTCTTAACACTCAAGTCAACTTTATCTACCGGATTCAAATTCAAATCTCAACACATAGGACCCGCTGGTAGGAAAGAAACTATCCACTCACATTATAAGGAACACACCTACGTAGATTACTCCGCAGGGGATAATCCACCTGCTTAGCCTCGAATTGGTATCTTATTATGCCCTTTCCCAGTCACAATTACTATGTAATCACTTAGTCTATCTTAGTCCAAACTCATTAACCATACATGAGAATTTAATTTGTACGAAAAATTAACAACTTGAAAGATCCTTCAAAACATTCATACTAGAGATTGTACGTCACATCAAATCAAAAATCAAGCACCCAATGGACTTTCCTTTACATTTCAAGGAAACACTTTTTGTCATATTCAAATCGTCTTAACACATCCCGCAGTAACATCATACTCATCACAAAGCCATTCCATCGCTCATCGAGCCACAAATTCCACTCATAGGGACATTACCGGACATATGAGTCCAAATGTACAAGTTCCAATAGAAGCTACCAAGCTTAAGCTCTGGTCTATCCATGACCTCAAGTCCTCCACACCGGCCCATCGCCAAAACACAAAATACACATCTCAAACCTCGTTCATGGGATCACAAGCCGGTCATGCACAGCTGATACCGAGCGCTCATGTGCGCATACGAATGCGTGGAAAGAATTCAAAGAGTTATGTCTCAAGCTAAATCAATTCTGCACGATAAGGAAAGAAAATGGGAAGTATATATCCTAAATGCCCTGTAGCCTCTCGAAGATAGGTATGGAAGTCACCATACTGATCTGCAAGTCTCTACTAGACACTTGTTCATGACTTGTAGAACCTATGAACCTAGAGCTCTGATACCACATTGTCACGAGCCAAAATCAGACTAGTCATGATGGAACCTAACCCAACTCACTAGGTAAGCCAATTAACCACTAACCAATTCCAATAACAATTAATAAAGGAATTAAGTAAATAAATATCTAAATCTTATACATTCTCCAAGGACTGATAGTACAAATCATGAGCATCTAAGCATAGAGTTTACAAAGATAGTATGAAATAAATACATCATCTATTTGAAAAATACATAAACCGAGTTTTATAAATCTAAAGCTACCCTGAACAAAAGGCAGCTACAACCGGAACGCAGGTACACCTTCAGATCCTGCTCCCAACGAGCATAGCAACATCAGCAGCCAACATCTGCACGCAAGGTACAAAAGTGTAGTATGAGTACAACCGACCCATGTACTCAATAAGTAACAAACCTAAACTTAGGTTGGGAGTAGTGACGAGCTTGTACCAAGATGAGAGTTCAAATCCCATAACCAACAACAATTCATAACAACGTAAAGAAAGTAATACAAGAAATAACTCAGAGATAAAATGCTCAACTTAAATCATGATTTCTGAAAATAGTTCTGCCTTTCAAGTATATCAGTGAAAAACCCAATTCGTTTACCGAAGTTGCCAAAAATATGAGTAAGTTTGAAAATCATAATTTACCCAAAAAACCTTTCGACAATAAATAAGATGTTTCATTTTCTTTCCAGATATCCAGTGAAAAATGCATCACTATGCCCATATGCCAGGATGTGCGAGATGTCATGAATAACGTGATATTGTACAGCATGAGGAAAATACATCTCTATGGATGTATGTCATGTGTGCATGTCAATGCAATGTATCTCAGAGATGAACTCATATACTCACACTCTTAGAGTACTCAATCTCACCGTCTCACACATTCCACTCATCATGCTCAATCACTCGGTACCGTATATGGCCAATCTGGCCGAGGGAAGATCCATCCCGGAATATACACATCAACTGATCATCAGTCACGAAGTATCTAGTAGGGACAATCCAACCCGTGTGGAAGATCGATCCCCGAGTATAAATGCTTCGGACAAGATCCATTTCCAACGAAGATCCATCCCTCAATATAAATCAACCGCGCTCACTGGGGGTTTGTTCAGACTCCGGAGGGGCTCCTTCAGTCCAAATGCTAGAAACCGCATGGACAACTCATGTGCCATAGTACCAATATTTCAAAATCAGGCCCTCGGCCTCACTCAAGCATCAACCTCTCTAGTATCTCGAGCTCACAATGACATGAACTAGCCCAAAAATGATGATATGATGTATCAATAAATAACAACTGAGACTGAGATATGATATGCAATGAAATGAATATGACTGAGTATGACATTGCAATGTAAACAAATAACTTAACAGCAGTAATGACCTCAATGGGTCCCAACAGAATAAGCATGCAGCCTACACATTGCTTCAAACATGAATCACAGCTCGATAACTCTTGTACGTAGAGATTTCATGATTTCAGATAGGTTCAGGTAACTATACAATACCACAGAAATAACGGAGTCACATTTCACACGGTTCATGCCCACACGCCCGTCACCTAGAATGTGCGTCACCTCAACACCAAACACATAACACGAATATTCAGGGTCCATAACCTCAGCTCCAAGATTAGAAGAGTTACTTAGCTCGAACAAGACCCATTCTACAAGTATCAACTTCTTAACGTCTCGAATCTAGTCACAATTAATTTGATTCAATCCATAAAATTATAGTAATAAATTCCATATCAAAATATTAATGGTTTCCCACAAAATCCGAAATTACACTCTAAACATCACTCATGGTGCCCACATCCTGGAATCCGACGAAACTCACAAAATCTGACAACACATCCAATTACAAGTTCAGCCATACTAATTTTACTCAAATCCGTCTCCGAATCAGTGTTCAAATCTCGAAAATTAATTTTATGAAATTGTAGAAACTTCCTCTGATTTCTCTCAAAAAATCAATAATCTAATGATGAAAACGAAGATTAATTCATGGAATATAATCACTAGAGACTCAAGAATACTTAGCCCAAGTTGTGTGGAAAAGTTCCTCTCCAAAATCACGCAAACCGAGCTCCAAAATTCGAAAATGGCTCACTAATGTCCGAATATCAACCATAAGCACGCCAAGTGCATAATGCAAATCCTGGGGAGACGGGTAGCATCGTGCGCTATAAAACCCGAGCACAACTAAGGTGCGATATATGTTCTGCATCTCGAGAGCCATCCTTTTCACATAACACCACAGTTGTACGGGACCTCAATACATTGTGCAAATAATCAAGCCGTCTCACAGCCCACACGACACTATAAAGTATCACACGAAATAGCTGGCGACGAAATTAACATCCCACGCCCGAATATTCTTCCATAAGGAATGCTATGCCGAATGAACACACCCGAGCTGATATAGAGTACACATCCATATTTGGACCCATCAACGGACGTCAAACCGAGCTGGTATAGAGTAAAATTCTTCGTAGAAGTTCCATCAATACCCCACAACCGCTAATCTGCTTACGAGAGATATCCTACCTGTGGAAATTCCATGCCGACATCCTCCAACAATGTTGCACCGAGTACGATGGCCCAATCAAATACTCAGGGAGAAACATCCTGCACCACATCGGTAGTACCATTAAAAATTTCCTCGATCCCCAATTTATAACAAGCACTTCATGTCGCATAAGATTGAATAGGAAGGAATTTGAGGCATAAGCCTCAAAGGAATTGAATCGCACGATGAGGAATCAAGAAGGGAAATGCTCCTAACAGCCCTGTAGCCTCTCGAAGATAAGCACAGACGTCTCCGTACCGATCCGCAAGACTCCATTAGACTCGCTCATAACTCGTGAGACCTAAGTGAACCTAGTGCTCTGATACCATGTTATCACAACCCAAAATCCATTAAGGTCGTGATGGCACCGAACACCACTGTCAGGCAAGCCAACAATAAATACTAAATTGGCTTCTCATTTTTATTACGTTAGAAATCATATTTTCCTTTAATATACATAGTAAAAAATGGGAATTTACAGAGCAAATAATAATCCTTTTAACAAATTCAATACAGAACAACCCATAATCCTCCCAAAACCCAGTGTCACAAATGCATGAGCATTTACTAGAAATATAAAATAAAATACAACAACTGTCCGGAATCTAAATGAGACAAGAAAAATATAAATAACTCTGAAGGAGACTCTACTGGCTGGGGATCGTAATATAGAATGCAGCTCACCTAAGTCTCCACATTAACTATACCTCTGCGCCCACAAGGCCGCTAGACATATACGTACCTGCACAAAAATGTGCAGCAAGTATAGCATGAGTACGTAAACAATGTGTACCCAGTAAGTATCAAGCCTAATCTCGAAGAAGTAGTGACGAGAAGTCGACTTTCACACTCACTAAGGGTCAATAATATTAAAAATAGAAATATTAAATCAACATGATTTATAGGCTTAACAATAATTTTCTTTAACCAGCAGCAATAATTAAATTCCTTCAAATGCGACCATTTCTAATTTATTAATTAATTTCGCAAGTTGCAATAATTAACAAAGTATCGTATAATTATTATTATTATGCACGATGTCTGTCGAGGCCGTTCGGCCCGATCCAAAGTATTGTGTACACTGCCGAGGGACGTGCGGTACGATCCATAGATGCATCTATACTACCGAGGCGTTCGGCCCGCTCCACAAGAAAGGATGACATTTTCTTATGTACCTCCGGAATGGGAATATATTTATATTTATTAAGATTTACACACTAGGATGTACAGTTTGTAGCAACAGTTAAATAATTTGAACAAAAATTCAAGTATGTGAAATTTCCAATATTTCAATTAACTGAAAGATGCAATTATCACAAGTAATTCAATATTTGAGTCCTAAACTATCCGGACTTAGCAATATTAGTAGCTACGCACGGACTCTCGTCCCCTCGTGCGTACGTAGCCCACACAATTAGCAACAATTATTAATTTAAATCACCTAGGGATAAATTCTCTCTTACAAGGTTAGACAAGAGACTTACCTCGCTCCGAAGTTCCATCGACGACTTTCATGCCTTTTAAACAACTCGACCAATGCCTAACGCTCCAAAACTCACTTTTGCTCTATTAACATCCACAAGCTTTTAATCCTCCTCCGACATCGTAACATTTAGTAAAATGCTCATACGCCACCAACAAATTGATATCTACAATTACAATCCCAATTACAATCAAAATATGACTCAAAAGTATTTATCAATATCCATTTATGGCTCACAAGTTGGCTACAAGCCTCCAGCTCAAATCGTCTAATAGGTTCACTTACTAGCACATTCAACTCCACTATTATCATTTAATACCCATTTGAAGTTATCAATGATACTACATTAATTCTCCAACACCGCCAAATTACTATTCATCGTCTTCCTTAACAAACATTTCCAAAACATTTAATTTGGTGATTACTTAGTTGAACACTTCCAACTAAGCTAGAAAATGATTCCATAGGTTCATTGCATTCTTTAATTTCATTTCTAAGAACACTATTTATCTTTCCCTCATTTTCTCAAGAACAATATTCATGCCATGAACTAGGGTTTATGAAATCAATTATCCAACCATAACAACTTGAAATAAATATTAGAATTACTCTCACCGACTCATAAGAAATGAGCTTGAAGCATTAGTATTACCTTCTTGAAGCTTTTCCTTAAAATTCCAATGTTTGAAAATTTTGGTGTTCTTGAACAACTTGAAATATTTCTAGGGATTTCAAAGATTGAAGGATGTTAATACTAGTGTTAATATGATGTTATAAACTTAAAATATCCAAAACAAAACTCACCTTGTATTCTTAAGTAGTTCGCAAGGTCGAATCCACCATGAAAGAACCAATCCCTAGCTCAAGAAAATCCCCAAAAATGGCTGCTGCCCGTAACTGCCTTATATAGGCACAGGTGCTTCGGTGAGTTGTACCTTGCGCTGTGTAGGTTGTACCTCGTATTACAAGTTTTCCCCTGCTGGAGACCTTTTACTAAAACGTCCTTAACTCCTTGTAGAAATATCCAAATGACAAACGGTTTAAAGCGTTAGAAACTAGACTCGAACATCTTTCATTTAATAGGTTTTCCACTATATAAATCCTTCTATATATGTATATATAGGCATGCTCGTCCAAAGTTAGGTTTTGTGTGTACTCATTTGGAACTTTAGTCTATCATGTAATTTCTAACTTGACTTAAACTTAGGGCTCTCCTTAGACCCCACATCGCTTATAATATGACTCATACACTTATTAACATACGAACCTACTGGAAACTTCAAATCCCGATTCCGAGGTCATTTACTCAAAAATCCAACCTTAGTCAATTCTTCCAACTTAAAGCTTTCCAAATGAGAATTTTCTTTCCAAATCAACTCCGAACTTCCCGAAATTAAATTCCGACCACGCGTACAAGTTATAATATCTGAAGTGCAGCTGCTCAGGGCCTCAAACCATCGAATGACATGCTAGCGCTCAAAATGACTGGTCGGGTCGTTACATTGGTGTATGTTCGGATCGGGTTTTAGATGACTCGGGAGCGTTTTGGCGCCAATTGTGAAAGAATTTCATAAATTTGGTTTGAAGTGCATTTCAATGTTATCGATATTAGTTTGGGATTACGAGTCTAGGAATAGCTCCATAAGTTGATTCTGTTATTGGAAGCACGTTCAGATGTGGATTCGGAGGTCCGTAGGTCATTTTGGGGTCATTTGGCAAAAGTTAGAAATTTGAAGGTTTTTGAGATGTTTGACCGGGAGTGGACTTTTTGATATCGGGGTTCGAGTATGTAAATGTGGCTAGTGATTCAGAGCGTTCATAAAATGGTTAACAGGAATATTTCGAGGAATTTGGCGGGTCGATTGTGCGAGGTCATGTCAGTAAGGAAGAAGGAATCTTGGTAGATTCCAGGGTTATAAAATGATAGCTTCAGGCTAAGTGGCAGAGCCCCACCGCCTACGATTGGATTTCATGGTTGTGTACTTGTGAGGTTTATGGTTATCGACATATTGGTGGGTTATTATGACTAAGGAAAGAGAACACCAGTGGTAAATTGAGCTAAGGATTTGAGGAGTGTGTGCTACAATTGGCCTTATCGATTCATGTTCAGGCTTTGGGAAGACTCAGAGTTTATGCTTCGTGTAGATGTGATGTACAAGGAAAGTGAGTCAGCCGAGTGCTTCTTTAAGAAGGTGTTCATGTGCTAGCATAGCCTTGGAGTTTGATCATAATTGGGAGCAAGTTAGAGTGGGTTACTCTCAACAATGGTTCTAGTGGGTTCAAAAAGAATTCAAAGTGCAATGCCTAAGGATTTCGAGCCAGTAGTATGGTTAAGTATTGAGCTTTTGCAGTGGATTATGAAAAGTGACTTGGAGTGTTCTATATTATCTTCGGTCTGCGGTGTGGCATTGGAGGAATGGAAGAAAATAACTTCGGATTCATAGAGGGATTTTCAGAATGGGTGTACTAGTTAAAGATGCGAATATGCGCATAAGGAGGGTGTGAGATGGTTCGTGGGTTTTGGAGACAGCGTGGTCTCGTGAAATAAGGTCACTCTTGATGAGTGCGGATTTGGGTTCATAATGTTTTGAATGGAGCTATTAGTATTTCTAGGGCAAGTCCCGGGTAAATTCGAAGAAGTGGCTCGGTTGATAATGGTTGAATCAGCACGGTTATGGCAGTGACCAATTTCTCCAGCGTGAAGTTATACATGTGGTTTGTGGTTGTACACTTGGGTTTGAGCGCCACCATAACTTGGTTGATTTGGGAGGTATTCGATTCGTATGGCTTTGTTGTGTAAAGGGATTTCCGGAAGACTTATGGCAGTTTAGATTATGACATGAGGTTGTATTTTCTGCGGTTATGAGAATTCGGTCGCTTGTTGCAATGGTTCTCCTGAAATGAGTTAAGTTAAAGGTTGCTATATGAGTGTTTATTCTATTAGTGGATCAAGGGTATTTATGGAATTCTTGTGCTCTTACGTAGTGTCATGTTAGATGTAGTGAGCGGCACAAAAATCTAAAGCTGAGGATCAAGGTTGCGGTTCAGTGTTGACAAGAATGTCACGAGCTCGGACGAGCAGGAAAGAATTTAGATGGTTAGAATCAAGTGGTATTGTCTTTAGCGTCACCTGAGATCGGTGTCCTGTGTAAGAGGCTTTGGGTACTGATTTGCGAATTCCTGATTTGCTTTACAGCATTAATATGGCCGGTGGTCGTGGGAGCGTATTCCACGGGAAGATTGTATAAGTGCGACATATAGTCACCTGATTTATTAAAGATTGAAATCGAGTATGGAGATTTTTGTACTATCGCTAATGTGAGGGTTTAGGCCTGGAAAGTCGCTCTATTCAGTTGGTTGTGAATCGTGGAAGTTTATTCCGGATTCCACGGTTGTTCTTGCGTGTCATGGGAAAAGGGTCATTGTGGATCCTTAAGAGGTTATTTGCCGAAGCATGGTATGATCAGAATTAGTTTGAGGACCGTTGATGGGTCCAAATGTGGATGTGTACTCTACACCAACCTGGATGTGTTCATTCAACATAGCATTCCTTATGGAAGAGTATTCGGGTATGGGATGTTAATTTCGTCGCCAGCTATTTCATGTAATACTCTATTGTACCATGTGGGTCGTGAGACGGCTTGATTATTTGTACAATGTGTTGAGGTCATGCGTAGCGGTGGTGTTATGTGAGAAGGATGGCTCTCGAGATGCAGATCATATATCGCACCTTAGTTGTGCTTGACTTTATAGCATATGACGCTACCCGTCTCCCAGGGTTGTATTATGCACTTGGCATGTCTATGGTTGATATTCAGGCATTTCGTGAGTATAAGCATTACGGCTCGATGTTTGTTTTCTTTAGATTATTATGTGTGGATCGGGTGGCACACCGCCACGTGTATGTTATTTGGATCGGGTGGCACGCCGCCACGGGTATCATGGTTGGATCGGGTTGCACACCGCCACTGTATCATGTGTGGATCGGGTGGCACGCCGCAAAAGTGTTATGTTAAGTATAGTTCCCTATACCTATTCTTGTGTGTTTTGCTTCTCATTTTCTCCGGAAGGTTCATAACATCTTTTCAGTTGTTTAATTAGTCATATGGGTTGAGCAGTTTTTTCCAAGGTTCATTTTTCCTTGTGTATCACATGCGAGTTTGTAACTTATCGGCGTATTATGGCATCATATGAGCCTTTTGGCAGTGTTTGAGGTGGCTTATTATCTGAGCAGCTTGTACTGGGTGAGACGAGATTATTGGACCTAGGATCAATGCGATCAGATTTATATGAAGTATATTAAAGAGTAAATGTTATTATTCAGTCCAGAATGAGGTAATGCTTCTTGTCGGGAGGAGAGACTCCATAAATTGTAATTCGGAAGGTGGCTATGAGTTCCACACATCGTCTATGTCGTGGCATTTCAAGAGTCGGAGCAAGACTTATAGGTGTCATGAGGTGTGTCGTGAGCATCAGATTCGTGGGATTTCTGATATTGTGGCCTGAGAATGTTATTATAGGCATGTGAATTATGCGGTGCATGATGTGAATTCAGTAAAGGGCATACAATCATGATTTTGGTGATGTTTGATGTGATTTGAGGCCTCAAGCAGGTCCGTGTTATGTTATGGGACTGGTTGGTGTGATTGAAACAATGTTCGTATGTTGGAAGCAGGCCTAGTAGAGAATTTCGGATGTTGGAATTTGGCTCTAAGGCTAACTTAACTAAATAAAAGGGAGAATCATCAGATTTGCTCGAGCCAATGTGCTCAACTGGGTTGTGGGAGCACGGGTAGGTGCACGAGGTGTTAAACAATGATTTCGGACAACTCCAGATCAGTTCTTAGCACATTCGAGGACGAATGTATGTTTAAGTGGGAGAGAATGTAACGACCCGACCGGTCGTTTTGAGCCCTAGTGCGTCGTTCGGCGGTTTGAGGCCTTGAGTAGTTTCACTTCAGGTATTATGACTTGTACGGGTGGTCGGAATTGTATTTCGGGAAGTTCGGAGTTGGTTTTGAAAGAAAACTCTCATTTCGGAAGCTTTAAGTTGGAAGAATTGACTAAGGTTTGATTTTTGAGTAAACGACCTCGAAATTGGGATTGGAAGGTTCCAACAGGTTCGTATGATGGGCATATGTTTGGATCGAGTTTTCGATAACTCGAGAGCATTTCAGCGCCTAAAGATGGCCATGGCCGCATGTGCGATGCTCGCTTCTGCGCACGTGAACTGCATCTGCGGTTGCACAGGTGCGTCCAAGCACCCGTATCTTCGATCCTCACACCTAGCTCCCTTCACGCTTCTGTGATGGCACTGCGGCTTTTGCAGCTCCGCACTTGAGCCCAACACTCCGCAGGTGCGTGTCACAACCCCAAATTCCCTCTGTATGATGTCGTGATGGCACTTAGTCTCTAAGACTAGGTAAGCCTATCAATGCTGAATAACTGAAATTTAATCCTAATAGTCGAATAAATAAGAACTACAATGTAACAAATTTTAACTTCCAAAACCCGGTAGGAATAAGTCACAAGATTCTAAAAAACATTCCCCAATGTCTCTATATATCAGAGTCTAAAGAAAATAAATAAGTAACATAATAAGGATAGAAGGGGACTCCGGAGTCTACGGACGCTGGCAGATATACCTCGAAGTCTCCGTACACAGGTAGCTCACTGATAACTGGGCTGGTAGGAAGTACTTAGATTTGCAGAAAAAGATGTGCAGAAGCATAGTATGAGTACACCCCAGCGGTACCCAGTAAGTGCCAAGCCTAACCTCGGTAGAGTAGTGACGAGGTCAGGTCAGACCCTACTGGAATAATAAAAGACATGGTGAAATGTTTAAAAATATAATAACAATCGAAATGAATGAAGTAAGTAGTATGTCACCATTAAAGAAAATAGAAATTTATAACTTTAAGAAAATCACAATAACAATCAAAGGCAGATGCAGCCATAAAGAAATATCAACAAGGGCACTCCCAAGGTACCGCCTCGTAGTCCCAAAATCTTAAATAAATTCACACTATCTCAATTCCTTATATCACAGCGGGAGCCTTCACATTTCATTTTAAAGAAAACATTTTTTTCCGAAATAGCATCCCGCGTTTTAGCCACCCTTATCACACCGCACGACTTCTAGTAGTTCTCCCACTAGCCACGCGTATCAAGCCACCCTTATCTTACTGTATGCGTTTCAACACCCATACCTTATACAACTGCATGCGTATCAATATCACAATATATCACAATCTGCACCTCAAGTGCTCAAATATTTTAATTTACCAAAATTAAATCAACAACAACAATATTTTCTACAATAAGGAGCTCACAGCTCAATCACAATGAGTACAAAATCTCACAAATTATCCAGGAATGAATAACTTAGCAAAATAATATTTCACGAATTTAACACCTTACCTTAATATCAAAAATTTTAAATGTAAAATATTTATTTTAATAATATTTAAATTAAGAAATCCAACCTTCAAATAATGCATAAAACAAAAGAAACATGGTTTCAACTAAATAGGTAAAATAATTAACATGAAAATGTCAGGCAAATTTAAGAATATAAAATAGATTAATCATGATGAATATAACAGGATAAAATAACTTAATTAATATGCATCAGTAATCTACACATTTTAAAGATATAAACTTCCACATTTATCCCGTGTACATACTAGTCACCTCGTGTACACGATTTTCCACACATTACAATTATCACATCAATACCAATCCTAAGGAAAATTTACCCCACACAAGGTTAGACAAGTCACTTACCTCAAACCGCGCTCAATCAGTCAAGTAGTATGCCTTTTCCTCGATTTTCCGACTCTGATCGGCTCGAATCTAATCATAATTAATTCGATTCAATCAATACAAATTATAGGAAATTATTCCATATAAAAATACAATTTTTCTAACAAAATTCAAAATTTAGCTCAAAAATTGCCTGTGGGGCCCACATCTCAGAACCCCACAAAAGTTACAAAATCCGAAAGCCATTTAACCACGAGTCTAACCATACCAACCTCAACTCGATCTCCAAATCTTCAAATCGTATTTTCAAATCCCTAAGTTCAAATCCCCAATTTACACCTTAAAAATATGTAATCTAGTCAGATTATTCGATGATAATTCAATATTATGGAGTAGAAATGATCACAAGTGATTTACCTAAAAAATTTAGTTATTTCTCTCTGAAAATCACCCCAAAACCGTGCTTGAACGTCCAAAAATGGAAAAACTCGGAACCCCTTCGAAATGTATACTGTCCAGGGGTTCCGCACCTGCAACTCACTTAGCCGCTTCTGCGGTCTTGCAGGTGCGAGAAACCAACCGCTTCTAGAGTTTGCCAAAGCCTCCGCTTCTGCGAGCTAGAAGCCGCTTCTGCGGGCTCGCATTTGCGAGGCTCGATCCGCTTTTGCGCCCATCCGTCTGCATCTGTGATCACGCAGGTGCGGAAAGTTTCTCGCACCTGCGACCACTTCCTCACAGCCCCGTGCCCGCACTTGCTCTTGCCAGGCTCACTTCTGCGAGCTCGCACCTGCGAGCCCATTTCCGCAGGTGCTATTGCATCAGATGACAACAGGTTTCCAATTTTTCCTCTAAGTTCAAATTTGATCTGTTAACCATTCGAAACTCACCCGAGACCCTCGACACTTCAAACAAATGCACCAAAAATTCCTAAAACATCATACGAACTTAGTCGAGCCTTCAAATCACATCCAACAATGCGAAAAAAAAATCACACCCCAATTCAAGCCTAATGAACATTGAAATTTCCAAATTCTACAAACGATGCCGAAACCTATTAAATCAATTCCGATTGACCTCAAATTTTGCACATACGTCAAAAATGACATAACGGAGCTATGAACATTTTCATAACAGAGCTATGAAAAATTTCAAATTTTTCACACACGTCAAACCCCCGGTCAAACTTCCCAAAAATTCAACTTTCGCCATTTCAAGCCTAATTCCACTACGGACTTCTAAATAATTTTACGGACACGCTCCTAAGTCCAAAATCACCATACGGACCTACTGGAATCATCAAAATTCCATTCTGGGGTCGTTTAAATATAAGTTGGCATCCGGTCACTATTTCAACTTAAACTTCAAACCTTGGAACTAAGTGTTCTAATTCATTCCTAAAACCTTACCGGACCCAAACTAATCACCCCGGCAAGTCACATAACAACTGTGAAGCATAAATTAAGCAGTAAATGGGGGAATGGGGCTACAACTCTCAAAATTACTGGCCGGGTCGTTACATCCTCCCCCTCTTAAACAAACATTCATCCTCGAACGGGTTTAGAAATATACTTGGAATGGTGAAAAGATGAGGATAGCAGCTACGCATATCATGCTCGGTCTCCCAAGTTGCCTCCTCAACCGGATGACACCCCCACTGTACTTTTACTGATGCGATGCACTTCAATCTCAACTTTCTAACCTGTCTGTCCAGAATGGCCACTGGTTCCTCGACATAAAATAGATCTTTGTCCAAGTGGACTGAGTTGAAGTCTGACACATGAGATGGATCGTCGTGATACTTTTGGAGCATGGAAACATGGAACACTGGATGAACTGCAGTGAGATTAGGTGGTAATGCGAGTCTATAATCCACCTCTCTAATTCATTCAAGAATCTCAAAAGGCCCAATATACCTCGGTCTCAACTTGCCCTTATTCACGAACATCATAACACCCTTCATGGGCAAAACCTGGAGCAAGACCCGCTCACCAACCATGAATGAAATATCACGAACCTTCCGATCTGCATAACTCTTTTGTCTAGATTGGGCTGTACGAAGTCGATCCTAAATCAATTTAACCTTTTCTAGAGCTTCTTGAACCAAGTCCGTACCCAATAGCCTGGCTTCACCCAGCTCGAACCAACCCACTGGAGACCATCACCGCCTACCATATAAGGCCTCATATAGCGCTATTTGAATTCTTGACTGATAACTGTTGTTTTAAGCAAACTCCGCAAGTGGCAAGAACTGATCCCAGGCACCCCCAAAATCTATCACACTCGCACGAAGCATATCCTCCAGTATTTGAATAGTGCGTTCGGATTGCCCGTCCGTCTGAGGGTGAAATGTTGTACTCAAATCTACCCGAGTACCCAACTCTCGTTGTACGGCCCTCCAAAATCGTGATGTAAAATGCGTACCCCGGTTAGAGATGATAGATACCGGTACGCCATGAAGCCTAACAATCTCGCGAATGTAAACATGAGCCAGCTGCTCCAAAGAGTAAGTAGTAACCACAGGAATGAAATGAGCTGACTTGGTTAACATATCCACAATCACCCAAACTGCATCGAACTTCCTCTGGGTCTGTGGGAGCCTAACAATGAAATCCATAGTGATCTGCTCCCATTTCCATTCTGGAATCTCTAACTTCTAAAGCAATCCACCCGGTCGTTGATGCTCATATTTCACCTGCTGACTATGTAGGTACCGAGCAACATATTCTACTATATCTTTCTTCATCCGTCTCTACCAATATTGTTGTCTCAAGTCCCGATACATCTTCGCGGCACCTGGATGAATGGATTACCGTGAACTGTGAGCCTCCTGGAGAATCAACTCACGCAAACCATCTACATTAGTAACACATAGCCTACCCTACCTCAGTAATACATTGTCATCTCCAATAGTGACTTCCTTGGCGTCACTGTGCTGAACTGTGTCTTTAAGGAAAAGCAGATGGGGGTCATCATATTGACGCTGCCTGATACGATCATACAGAGAAGACTGAGAAACCACACAAGCCAAAACTCATCCCGGCTCTGAAACATCTAATCTAAAAAACTAGTTGGCTAAGTACTGAACATCTAAGGCTAAAGGCCTCTCTACTATTGGTAAGTATGCTAAGCTACCCAAACTCTCTGCCTTACGACGCAAGGCATCGCCAACCACATTGGCCTCTCCGAGATAATAGAGAATGGTGATATCATAATCCTTAAGCAACTCCAACCACCTCCGCTGCCACAAATTAAGATCCTTCTGTTTAAACAAATGTTGTAGACTCCGGTAATCGGTGTAGACCTCATAATGGATATCGTACAAAGAATGACGCCAAATCTTCAAGGCATGAACAATAGTTGCTAACTAAAAGGTCATGGACCGGATAATTCTTCTCATGTACCTTTAACTGTTTGGACGCATAGGCAATCATCCTAACATTTTGCATCAACACTGTGCCGAGACCAATGCGCGACGCATCACAATACACAGTATAAGACCCTGAATCTGTAGGGAATACCAATATTGGGGTTGTAGTCAAAGTTGTGTTGAGGTTTTGAAAGATCTCCTCACATTCCTCGGTCCACCTGAACGGAGCACCCTTCTAGGTCAATTTGGTCATAGTGCAGCAATAGAAGAGAAACCCTCTACAAATGGTGATAATACCCTGCCAAACCAAGGAAACTCCGGATCTCCGTAGCAGAGGACGGTCTGGACCAACTCTGCACTGCTTCAATTTTCTTCGGATCCACCTGGATCCCCTCGCACGAAACTATATGACCCAAAAATCCCACTTGCTCAAGCCAGAATTCACACTTCAAAAATTTTGCATATAACTTCTTTTCTCTTAAAATCTGAAGCACAGTCCTCAGGTGCTGCTCATGATGAATGAGTCAAGATAGGGCTGAAATACAATGTTCATCAAATGCATAAATGTTGTTGGTGCGTTGGTCAGCCAAAAGACATCACAAGGAACTCGTAATGACTATGCCGAGTCCTAAAAGCAGTCTTCGGGATATCTGGCTCCCGAATCTTCAGCTGGTGATAGCCTGAACGCAAGTCAATTTTAGAGAATACCCTGGTACACCCTGAAGCTAATCAAATAGGTTATCAATACGTGGCAATGGATACCTGTTCTTTACGGTAACCTTGTTCAACTAGCGGTAATCAATACACATCTTCATTGAACCATCATTCTTCTTTACAAATAAGACAGGAGCACCCCAAGGCGATACACTGGGCTGAACAAAACCCTTATCAAGCAGCTCCTGTAACTGCACTTTTAATTCTTTCAATTCTATTGGAACCATATGATATGGTGGACTAGAAATGGGATGGGTTCCCGGTAACAAATCAATGCCAAAGTCAATATCCCTGTCGGGTGGCGTACCTGGAAGATCTGCTGGGAATACATCTAGAAAATCCCTTACTACCGGAACTAACTCCACGGTAGGAGTATCAACACCAGCATCTCTCACATAGGCCAGATATGCATCACACCCCTTATCAACCATTCGCTGAGCTTTAAGAAATGAAACAACCCTGCTAGGAACATAATCCAAGGTACCTCTCCACTCTATCCACGGTAGAACTGGCATAGCCAATGTCACCATCTTGACGTGACAATCAAGAATAGCATGATAGGGCGACAACTAGTCCATGGCCAAAATAATATCGAAATCCACCATACTGAGCAATAATAAATCAGCTCTGGTATCAAAACCACTAATAGCAATTAAACACGACCGATACACACGGTCAACAATAATAGATTCACCCACGGGTGTAGATACATAAATAGAAGAACTCAAAGAATCACGAGATACACCCAAATATGGGGCAAAATAAGATGACACGCAAGAATAAGTGGAGGCTGGATCAAATAAGACAGATGCATCTCTATGACATATCGGAATAATACCTGTGATAATATAATCGGATGCAACTGCCTCCTTCATAGCACGAAGGGCATAATATCTAGCCTGGTCTCCACCTCTAGCTGGCTGTGCAGGTGGAGTGGCAACTGGTGTAGTGATCATGGCCTGAGAAGCCTGAGGGCCCTATGAATTGGGTGGGGCCTAAGAAATCTTTGGAAGTGCACCCCTCCTAAGTATGGGGCAACCCCTAATTATATGACGAGTGTCACCACACTAAAAACAAGCCCTCGGAGGATGTGGCTGTTGGGACTGGCTCGGGACTGATCGAGTAGACTGGCTACTAAAGGCACCCCGTACAAGAGGTATAGTAGACACTGGCAGTGCATAATATGGAATCTGAGGTCTGGGAGTAGCCGGAATACCAATGAAAGCTGGAATGTTGAATGGATAGGACGACTCATATAACCTCTACCATGACGGGCTGTAGCTGGGGCACGAGAATTATTATATGTGCCAGAATATCGAGGTCTCTTAGCTTCCCACTCTTCTCTCTTCCGAGTTTGCATACCCTCCAATCTCCTAGCAATTGACACCATCTGTTGGTATGTGATGTCCATCTCCAGTTCTCAGGCCATACTGAATCTGATATTAGGGTGGAGCCCCTCAATAAATTGGTGAACCCGCTCTCGAACAGTAGCAACTAAGGTTGGTGCATGCCTAGCCAAATCACTGAATCGGACCGCATATTCTGACATGGTCATAGAACCCTGGTGCAGCTGCTCAAACTCTACACGCCATGCATCTCTAAGACTCTGAAGAACATACTTCCTCAAGAACATATCTGAAAATTAAGTCCAAGTGAGTGAAGCTGCCTCAACCGGACTATCCAACTCGTATGCCTGCCACCACTAGTAGGCCACTCCTCTAAGATGGAATGCCGTGAAAGAAAACCCACTGGAATCCACAATACCCATAGTACGGAGGATACAGTCCTCAAGAAAACCTTGAGCATCCTCTGAAGCTAAAATGTCTGAATGTGGGAGGGTGGTACTTCTTATACCTCTCGATCCTGAGATGTTCCCCCTCTAAAACTGATGCCCTAACCTCGGGCCAAATTGGAATAACTGGTTGCACTGGTATAACCTCTTGGGCATGGTCAACCTAGGCCCATGGCTCTAGGGTACGGGCGGCGGGAGTCTGTGCTCCTCCCCCGGCCTAAGATATGACAGGAGCAAGTCGAATTAGCCCTGCCTGAGCTACAGTGCCAAACATGCTCAAAACCTGGGCAAGAGTCTCCTGAAGTGCAGGGGAGGTAACAGGCTTCTCAGGTGCCTGCTCTCCAACTGGAGCTACTAGTGGCTCCTCTGCAGCAGCTTGTGCAGGTGCCCGGGCTACACCACGTGGTCTACTTTGGCCTCAGGTACGGCCTCTCCCCCGACCCTGGCCTCTTGCGGCTCCAAAAGGGAACACGGGTGCTTGATCATCGGATCCAGTTGTGCGTGTCCTCACTATCTATGAGAGAATAAAAAGACAATGGTTTAAAATTTTGAAGTCAACAAATGCGCACGATAAAGATTCAAAGAAGTAAATATTTTCCTAATAGTTTCATAGTCTCCCGAAGATAAGTACAGACATCTCCGTACCGATCCGCGAGACTTAACTAAACCTACTTGTGACTCATAACACCTATGAACCTAGAGCTCTGATACCTATAACACCCCGAAAAATTTTGAAGTATTTCAGTGTAAATCCCCAAAAATTTCGCAAGTGAATTCAAGGCTTCGTGGTGCCGGAGTAGGCTTACGTGTTTGAGGATGGTATAAGATCTTCGTGGCAAGCTTACGAGCCGCGGTTTAGACTTTTTGGGTTGAACAATTCACCGAAATGTAAATTTTTGCGGAAAAGCGCGTTTATGCGATCCATTATGCGACCGCATAATCACTCTGCGGGCCGCATAATGGCCGCAGAAGTGAGCAGGAGAAGAGCCAGCATGGGGGTAATTATGCGGTCGGCTATGCGACCTCATAACTGTTATGCAGTGCATTATGTGATCGCATAACAGTTATGTGGACCGCATAGTGACCGCATACACGGACAGCTTTTTGATTGTTTTGGTCTGTAATTATGCGACCGATATGCGGTCCGCATATCCATTATGCGGTCGCATATGCGACCGCAGAACCTATTCTGGAGCTCCATTTTTTGGGTTTTTAAAACCCGATCCTACTTCGTTAAATACACGCTTTGGGTTATTTTTGAGCAAAAATCTGATGTTTTAGAGAGAAGGGAGAGTGTTTTAGAGAGAGAGGAAAACCCTAGGCTCATTATTCATCATGTCTTGCTCAAATCTTGGAAGATTAACAAGGAAACCCCACAAGTTCTTCATCTAAGAGGTAAAGTTCCATACCCTTGTTTTCAATTTCGAATTTGGGTAGAAGATGTTTGATTAAGAGTATGATTCATGGGTATGACATTATTATTTATACATGCATGTACCAATAAGAATTGTGGGAAGATTGTTGAGCTGAAATAAGTAAGGATTGGGTTGTGGAGTGAAGAAAATCTTGTAGAAGAACCTTGTGGTTAAATTTGCACACCTAGTGTCTGATAAAATGCTCAAATGAGCTGAGACCATGAATATCTTCCTAATTATGGTTCAATTTTGTTATGTATCAAAATAGATCGGGATTGCTAAGAATTCTAGATCATTCTAGAGTTAAGGAAGCTCGATTGAGGTATGTTGGCTAAACTTTCTCTCTTGGAATTGAATTCCATAATGTTTCCATAAGTTTCAAAGTATGGGTTACGTATTAAAAGTTTATGGCTTGAGTCGTGTTTCAATGAAATATAGTATGCCAAATTGCATGAGAAAATATCAATATTCTTAAGACTCTTAGTTGCTCATATGTGTACCTAAAGGCTTGATTTGGAAATATCTTATTGTTGATAATCTATAAAGATGGTTGGAAGTGAAATAAGTTAATTGGGGATATAGAGTGTGGCCAACATGCCAAGAATTTTAGTTATGATTGTGTCTAGTAGTGCAAATGATTTGAGAAGATGCGATAAAGAATGTGCAATGAGCCTCGACTCAATTGTTTAAAAATGACTTCGAAGATAGAATTGTCTAAAAGCTTTTATACTAAATTCATGCCCATTAGCGGCTGCTTTAACTAACGCTTTGATTTATAAATATATCCAGTGTGATTCGAGTTCTATATACTCATGTGTTGAAATTGTACATTGTCATTTCTGGGGAAGAGTATTGCAAGAGTAAATGGTGTATTGACTGTTTATGATTTTTCATGCGTGTTTCTATTATTGGATGGTATGCCTCATTCTTTGGGAAGAAACCATTTGTATTTGAAATTTCCATTTCAAATGGACTTGAAGTATATGATTTCTGAAATATCCTATATGTTGATACTTGATGGTGATCTTTGAAATTGAAAGAGGTGAAAGTGTGGAATATAAAATACGGTCATCGTGCCAGGAATAAAGAATCTTGTGAATGGCCTAATGAACCAAGGAAATATTGTCGTTGTGAATGACTGGAAATACTAATGAGAATTTATACAATTTGAAAGATGTTGAGGTAAGTACAATTGTATTTATGATATTTCTGTTTGAAAATCAAATCAAAAATATTTTTTGGGAGCATCATTAACAATACCGAGGAAGGGTGGGTGTGGCCAACATGCCAAGAATTTAAGTTATGATTGTGTCTAGTAGTGCAAATAATTTGAGAAGATGCGATAAAGAATGTGCAATGAGCCTTGACTCAATTGTTTAAAAATGACTTCGAAGATAGAATTGTCTAAAAGCTTTTATACTAAATTCATGCCCATTAGCGGCTGCTTTAACTAACGCTTTGATTTATAAATATATCCAGTGTGATTCAAGTTCTATATACTCATGTGTTGAAATTGTACATTGTCATTTCTGGGGAAGAGTATTGCAAGAGTAAATGGTGTATTGACTGTTTATGATTTTTCATGCGTGTTTCTATTGTTGGATGGTATGCCTCATTCTTTGGGAAGAAACCATTTGTATTTGAAATTTCCATTTCAAATGGACTTGAAGTATATGATTTCTGAAATATCCTATATGTTGATACTTGATGGTGATCTTTGAAATTGAAAGAGGTGAAAGTGTGGAATATAAAATACGGTCATCGTGCCAGGAATAAAGAATCTTGTGAATGGCCTAATGAACCAAGGAAATATTGTCGTTATGAATGACTGAAAATACTAATGAGAATTTATACAATTTGAAAGATGTTGAGGTAAGTACAATTGTATTTATGATATTTCTGTTTGCAAATCAAATCAAAAATATTTTTTGGGAGCATCATTAGCAATACCGAGGAAGGGTGGGTGTGGCCAACATGCCAAGAATTTAAGTTATGATTGTGTCTAGTAGTGCAAATGATTTGAGAAGATGCGATAAAGAATGTGCAATGAGCCTCGACTCAATTGTTTAAAAATGACTTCGAAGATAGAATTGTCTAAAAGCTTTTATACTAAATTCATGCCCATTAGCGGCTGCTTTAACTAACGCTTTGATTTATAAATATATCCAGTGTGATTAGAGTTCTATATACTCATGTGTTGAAATGGTACATTGTCATTTCTGGGGAAGAGTATTGCAAGAGTAAATGGTGTATTGACTGTTTATGATTTTTCATGCGTGTTTCTATTGTTAGATGGTATGCCTCATTCTTTGGAAGAAACCATTTGTATTTGAAATTTTCATTTCAAATGGACTTGAAGTATATGATTTCTAAAATATCCTATATGTTGATACTTGATGGTGATCTTTGAAATTGAAAGAGGTGAAAGTGTGGAATATAAAATACGGTCATCGTGCCAGGAATAAAGAATCTTGTGAATGGCCTAATGAACCAAGGAAATATTGTCGTTGTGAATGACTGGAAATACTAATGAGAATTTATACAATTTGAAAGATGTTGAGGTAAGTACAATTGTATTTATGATATTTCTGTTTGAAAATCAAATCAAAAATATTTTTTGGGAGCATCATTAACAATGTCGGTGTAGGGGTGGATTGTGATTATTCCCCTTATTTGGAATGAAATTGGAACTTTTGGAAAATTGTGATATTATTCCCCTTAATTGGGATGAAACTGGAACCTTTGTGGATTGGAAAAGTCAACCCGCACGGCATATGTGGGAAGGCGGCCTAGCTGATCGGGTGGAGATCAGACGCCATATTGCTCATATGGTGGTACTACTCTTGGTAACAGCTTTCTTTCGCATCACATGTCAAACCACATTGTTCGTGGGGAGATGGCCTAGGCGATCGGGCATGATCGGACTTCGTGCTATCAACGACGGTGGTATATCGGTGCTAATGATCTCACAACCAAAATTATATATGAAGTTCGTATTTTGAAAAGTAATATGTTTTAACTGAACATTTGGATATTGTTGATTATGACTTGTTGTTTTATGGGTTGCCTTTTCTTATATGTGCATTCTATTTTGAAAGAGGACTTTTAGCTATACATACTATTGCTATTCGACAGTACTAACGTCCCTTTTGCCAGTGGAGCTGCATCTTTAATGAATGCAGGTGGTTCTTCAGCAGGTGGCATTGATCAGTGATAGCAGTACACTCTTTTCAGCTGATTTGGTGAGCCCCACTTCATTTCGGGGTCATGTATCTTTTGTTTCTCATGTATTGTGTTTTGAGGTATAGTCGGGGCCTTGTTGCCGGCATTTTCATATTACTCTTCTATTGTACTTAGAGGCTCCGTAGACAGGTTGTGGGTTATGGTTGATGTTGGGAATTGAACTAGAAATATTGGTACTTGGAAATTATGTTTTTCATTAATTTTATAAACTCGTAATGTTTTGAAAATTATGAATGAAGCTGCTAATGGGAATGAAAAGGAAGTTGTTAATAAAATCATTTCAGTGATTGATTAATGGAGTATATCTCCTTTTTATTCATGGATGAGTTTGGGTAGAAGGAAGTCTAATAGGCTTGCTCGGCCGGGTTCTCTCGATTAATCGCCGGTCGCGCTCCCTGAGTTTGGGGCGTGATAATACCAACTTGTCACGACCCCAAATTCCCTCCATAGGATGTCGTGATGGCACATAGTTTTTAAGACTAGGTAAGCCTATCAATGCGTAATAACTGAATATAAACTGAAATTTAATCCTAATAGTCGAATAAATAAGAACTGCAATGTAACACTTACAACTCCCAAAAACCCGGTAGGAATAAGTCACAAGCTTCTAAAAAAAATATTTCCTCAATGTCTCTATATATTAGAGTCTAAAAAAATTAAAGAAGCAACATAATAAGGATAGAAGGGGACTCCGGAGTTTGCGGACGCTGACAGATATACTTCGAAGTCTTTGTACACAGGTAGCTCATTGATATATGGGATGGTAGGAAGTACCTGGATCTGCACAAAAAGATGTGCAGAAGCGTAGTATGAGTACACCACAGCGGTACCCAGTAAGTGCCAAGCCTAACCTCGGTAGAGTAGTGACGAGGTAAGGTCAGGCCCTACTGGAATAATAAAAGACATGGTGAAATATTTAACAATATAATCACAATAAATAACAATGAAAATGAATCAAGTAAGTAGTATGTCACCATTAAATTACAAAGAATAAGGGAAAATAATACCTCGTGAAAAGAAAATAGAAATTTACAACTTTAAGAAAATCACAACAATAATCAAAGGCAGATGCAGCCATAAAGAAATATCAACAAGGGCACTCCGGAGGTACAACCTCGTAGTCCCAAAATCATAAATAAATTCATAATATCTCATTTCCTAATATAACCGCGGGAGCCTTCACATTTAATTTTAAAGAAAACATTTTAAATTTACTAAGCCAACCTTATCTCACTGCATGCGTTTCAACACCCAGACCTTATACCACCGCATGCGTATCAATATCACAATATATCACAATATGCACCTCAATTGCTCAAATATTTCAATTTACCGTAATTAAATCAACAACAACAATATTTTCCATAATAAGTAGCTCATGACTCAATCACAATGAGTACAAAATCTCACAAAGTGTTCAGGAATGAATAACTCAGCAAAATAATATTTTACAAATTTAACACCTTACCTTAATATCAAAATTATTAAATATAAAATACTTTATTTTAATAATATTTAAATTAAGAAATTCAACATTCAAATAATGCAGAGAACAAAAGAAACATGGTTTCAACTAAACAGGTAAAACAATTAACAGGAAAATGTGAGGCAAATTTAAGAATATAAAATATATTAATGATGATGAATATAACAGGATAAATAATTTAATTAATATGCATCAGTAATCTACACAATTGAAAGACATAATCTTCCACATTTAGTCCGTGTACACACTCGTCACCTCGTGTACACGACTTTCTACACATTACAATTATCACATCAATACCAATCATAGGGGAAATTTCCTCACACAGGGTTAGACAAGTCACTTACCTCAAACTGCGCTCAATCAGTCAAGTAGTATGCCTTATCCTCGATTTTTCGACTCCGATCGACTTGAATCTAATCATAATTAATTTGATTCAATCAATACAAATTATAGAAAATAATTCCATATGAAAATACAATTTTTCTAACAAAACTCGAAATTTAGCTCAAAAATCGCACGTGGGGCTCACATCTTAGAACCCGATAAAAGTTACAAAATCCGAAATCCCATTCAACCACGGGTGTAACCATACCAATTTTACCAAAATCTGACCTCAACTCGACCTCCAGATCTTCAAATCGTATTTTCAAATCCCCAAGTTCAAATCCCCGATTTATACCTCAAAAATATGTAATCTAGTCGGATTATTCGATTATAATTCAATATACCTCAAAAACATGTAATCTAGTCGTATTATTCGATTATACCTCAAAAACATGTAATCTCTGAAAATCGCCCCAAAAACCGTGCTTGAAAGTCCAAAAATGGAAAAACTCGGAACCCCTTCGAAATGTATATTGTCCAGGGGTCCCGCACCTGCGACTCACTTAGTCGCTTCTGTGGTCTCGCAGGTGCGAGAAACCAACCGCTTCTGTGGTTTGCCAAAGCCTCCACTGCCTCCACTTCTGCGAGCAAGAAGCCGCTTCTGCGGGCTCGCATTTGCGAGGCTCGCTCCGCTTCTACTGAGAATTCGCTTTTGCGCCAATCCGTCCGCATTTGCGATCACGCAGGAGCGGAAATTCCCTCGCACCTAGGATGACTGCCTCCTAAAATATCATACGAACTTAGTCGAGCCTTCAAATCACATCCAACAACGCGAAAAACACAAATCACACCACAATTCAAGCCTAATGAACTTTGAAATTTCTAAATTCTACAAACCATGTCGAAACCTATCAAATCAATTTCGATTGACCTCAAATTTTACACACAAGTTATAAATGACATAACGGATCTATGAAAATTTTCAGAACTGGATTCCGACCCCGATATCAAAAAGTCAAATCCCTGGTCAAACTTCCCAAAAATTCAACTTTCGTCATTTCAAGCCTAATTCCACTATGGACTTCCAAATAATTTTCTGGACATGCTCCTAAGTCAAAATCACCATACGGAGCTATTGGAATCATCAAAATTCCATTCTAGGGTCGTGTACATAAAAGTCGACATCCGGTCATTATTTCAACTTAAAATTTAAACCATGGAACTAAGTGATCCAATTCATTCCTAAAACCTCACCGGACCCAAACTAATCATCTCGGCAAGTCACATAACAACTGTGAAGCATAAATTGAGCAGTAAATGGGGGAATGGGACTACAACTCTCAAAACGACTGGCCGGGTCGTTATAGTGCGGTCACACCAGAACCATAAAATTTCCAGCCTTAGCCAAAACTTCCAAAATGCTCTGAACCTCGTCCGAAACTCACCCGAGCCCCCGGGACCCCGTCCGAACATACCAACAAGTACCATAATATAAAACGGACCTACTCAAGGCCTCAAATCATACCTAACAACATCAAAACAATGAATCGCACCTCAAATCAAAATCTATGAACTTTGAACTTTCAAATTCTAATCTTGTGTCGAAACACATCAAATCAATCCGGAATGACTTCAAATTTTGCACACAAGTCATAAATGACATAACGAAGTTATTCCAATTTCTAGAATCAGATTCCAACCCCGATATCAAACAATCAACCACCCAGTCAAACTTTCCCAAAAATTCAATTTTAGCCATTTCAAGCCTAATTCCACTATGGACCTCCAAATAATTTTCCAGACACTCTCCTAAGTCCAAAATTACGGATATTTTAAAATCATCAGAATTCAAATCCGAGGTCGTTTACACATAAATCAACATCCGGTCGACTTTTCCAACATAAGCTTTTCATTTTGAGACTAAGTGTCTCAACTCATTTCGAAATCTCCCCGGACCCGAACTAACTAATCTGATAGGTCATAAAACAGCTATAAAGCACAAATAGAGCAGTAAATGGTGGAAGGTGGTTGTAATACTCAAAATGATCGACCGGGTCATTACACTCGCTCATAGGCGCTCGACCATACTAGGCTTGGTATCTTGGCCATTCTGGGCTAGCTCATAGGTGCTCGGCCACAATAGGCTCGGTATATATAACTTACCATTTGATCAGAGGTTGCCCAATAGGGGCCTGCCCATCGATTATAGCTCAATGGTGGTGAAAGTACTGTAATACTATATATATATATATATATATATATATAGGCTCGGTATATATAACTTACCATTTGATCAGAGGTTGCCCAATAGGGGCCTGCCCATCGATTATAGCTCAATGGTGGTGAAAGTACTGTAATACTATATATATATATATATATATATATATATATATATATATATATATATATATAGACCCCTGCCTTCTTTACTGGAAGAAAACAATACTTAACTGAATATAATGTCTCGATAAGGGAGAATACTGTAACTTCTAAGACTAGGATAATGTGAATAAATTCAGGAATACGAACTTCACTTTGTATCTCGTTATCAAACACATGTAGTTATGAGATCATGCCAAAATGAAGGAAAGGTTTATCCTTAACATACCTTAACCTTGTTGAGTCCTTAATAGCTTCCGAGCAACTTTTCAAACAACTCAACTCAGTCTACCATAGCATAAGGAGATTCAAAATCGGTGTTGAGTAAAGGCTAAGTCTGTAACTTAAGCTAGTAGCTCGTTTATGTAAATTTGGGCAGCATCTCCCATGTAACAAGGGCCTTCTCCAATACCATATACCAACAGCCCAACAATACCAATCAATCTTAAATAATCTGGAAAAACTCGAACCAAAGCTTCCCTTAGCTTATAAGCACCCTTAATCACATCACAATACCATAAAGACTCTCTTCTTCACTTAGGCTAACATTTAAGGTTAGGTTTAGGTAAAACATCATTGGATTCGACTTGGAACCCTTGAGAACTATTAGAGAGGTGTTGAGAGAGTTTGGGACCTGCCCTTGGTCGAAAATGACCAAAAATCAGCCGTTCAAGCCCTTCAAAATGTTCAAGGGTCGTCCACCGCCTAAGTGGGTCCCATTGAGAGCTGCTTGCGTGCCGTCGCGAAAATACGAATATCTCTCTACTCTGAGGTCGTATCAATGAACAATTTAATGCGTTATAAACTAGACTCGTAGATCTTCAATTTTTTTGTATAGTATCCTATAATTCCAAGTATATTGGGAGAAAAGCTCATCTACATTTGACCTAAGTTTCAACACATTTATGAATGCCTTGTGATAAATTTCTCCAACTTTTGTTTCACAACTCACTTGACTTCAAAACATAACACGCAACTATCATACGACTAAAATAACTGATAACATAATCTGCTTATAATGTTAAGTATCCGAGTCTCACCCCAAAAGTACATGTTATAACATTTCCAACTTGTCGACTTTCGATGAAACGTATTTTTTCAATTCGTTTAGCTTCTAAGCCTTCAAACCCTCTTGGTACTTGGTATATATGATCTTAAATATTTGTAACCTCCATGTTAACATAATTAACTAACTTTGTAAACTTTTCAAAGATGATTTCATTTCTGAGCTTACATCAATTAACTTACGACGTACTCTTACGTACGAAAATATGGGGTGTAACAGGGTTGACTTTTCAATTTTGATTAAAGCCCTTAGATTTATTGTTTGGAATTATTTCCTATAGCTATTATTGATGGAATTAAGTTTCTTTGGCTAGATTTGAGTCACTCGGAGTCCGATTTGCGTGGCAAGGGTTTGTTGGAGTAATGAGTTGCGCACTTTGAGGTAATTAACATTTCTATACATGGAATCGAGGGTATTTATCGCTGTAAAATGAGTTATTTGTGTTGTGTTGGAGTGACGCACATGCTAGATGACAGACCTGTGGGCGTGCACCGTGATAAACATGATCCGAGTTGATATTTATACTGAGTTGCTATCAAATCTTGTTTTATCATCGTAATTCCTATTTTTTAGAGTAAATTGAGTTCTGATTCATGTTATAAATTATGTTTAGGTGATGTGCTTATTCGATTGAGACCTAATGAGGTTATTTCTATTATTTTGAGTTATCTGCTCTAACTATAACAATGTACTCAATCATGCATCTTCATTTGCATATCATATATGTCTCTGTTATCATACACTATTACATCACATGTTATCATGGTTTGGGCTAAGTGGTACGAGATTTGTGAGCTCGTGATACTTGAGAGATTGATGATTGAGGTGGGCCTGAGAGTCGGGTTGGGAGTGTTATTATAGATCGTGCTTCATGCTGCAGCAGGCCTTATTGGCTTATTTATTATCGTGGATCGGGCTGCACGCAGCAGGCCTCATAGGCTTTATGTTAACGCTTGGGTAGGATCCGTCCCTCCAGAGTCTGATATACCAGCAGTGAGCGCTGGTACAATGATACATACACGTGCTTTGGTGAGGGGAATTGATGCCAGCTACCCGTACAGTAATGAGTGAGTGTGTGTGATGAGTCGGCATCTGAGTCATACATGTTAAGTATTTTGAGAGTATGAGTACTTGGAAAATATCACCTTGGAATCACACATTTGACATGCATATTTGACATGTAGGCATAGATATGTACCATTCCTCATGTTAGATGTACTTGACATGTTATTACCGGTGTTGGCTTTAATTATTGAACTTGAAAGTATGTCTAAATTTATGTATCATGAACGATCTGATTATGAAAATACTTATAAGTTAATTATTATTATTGTCATTATTATACCTGCGTTGTCATTATATTGGACTCTAACAGTCTTCTTCTGAGCTTGTCACTATTTTAAACCCAAGGTTTGTCCTGTTACTTATTGAGTACATGGGGTCGGTTGTACTCATACTATACTCTGCACTTCGTGTGCAGATCCAGGTGCATCCGGACGTGGTGATTGCTAGATCAGGGTAAGTAACAGTGCGCGGAGACTTCAAGGTAGCTGCTATGACATCTGCAGACCTTGACTCTCTTTCCTGTTATTTCTTCAGTGTTGTTCTATTGCTCAGACAGTTGTACTTATGTTTTGATACTCAATAATGCTCATGTACTCTTGACACCAGATTTCGGGGGTTGTTGTAGCAGTTTGTTATTGCTTTCAGAAGAGAATCATGATATTTTCTATGTTAAGTTTTGTTAAACAATGTTTATTCAAATGGTAACTATTATGTAGTTGTCGGCTTGCCTAGCAAGTGTGTGTTAGGCTCCATCACGACGGGTTAAAATTTTGGGTCGTGACATTATTGTTATGAACATGAGTGGCTAAAAACCTCATTATTCAAGAGTTATGGGTTGTACTTGACTATTGTGTTTGACGGTTGATTGGTTTGCTTGAATTATCATATTAATTAATTTATTCAATCTTGTAGTTAATTATTCTATTGCATAACTAACAGTAGAATACTATATACGAATATATAGTTGAACTAAAAAATGGGAACTATAGATTTTATATAAGATTGAATAGAGTAAGTTCTTGAATTCGGGCATCGGAGAATAGATTCACGATTAGGATATACATATTCTAGTTTCCTTACTTCGTTATTTTCACAAGAAATATACATCCATTCTTGTTAATTCTATTTCTATAGATATACAGTATTACGTTGGCTTGAATAGGCGCGTCAAACATTGAAAGAACTTCGTGAGCGTAATAAACCCTGTTAATCAATAATTAGATGAATCAAGTAATTAAATCAACCGAAAGAACACAATAGGATAGATATTAATCCCAAAACTCCGAAATATTCTCTCCCATTGTTTTCTTTAATTTCTAAGTGTTTTCTTGATTGCTTTGAACCTTTGAATTGTTTGCTTGTTTAGTAATTTTGTAGTAATTGTTAGTAGTAAAAATATTTACAAGCATCTTCTTCACAACCACTTGAGCAATAAACTTATAAGTAGTTTAGATTAGACGAGAGTAAATCGTAAATCGTCGCGGGACGATACTTTCTCATCACTTTATTACTTGTCGATCACGTATTCTTGCGTGTGCCTTTGGAACCAACACTAAACTTAGTAGTTGATTTAATTTGTGTCATTTGAACTGCAATTCTTTCTTATGGTAAGTGGTAACACCGCTCCTAACAAGTCTTTGGGTGAAGATTTTATTTAGCTTTGCTGAATATCTTAAGCAATATATAGAATGTTTGTTGACCCTTAGCGTGTGCTTCAATATTTTGTTGGGTCCTTTTGATATTTGGTTAATATAGATATATGCAATTTTAATCCTTCTGGGTGTGAATCTTCATAGATTTAATAAATTAGTAACTACTAAACCATATCATCATTCATATTCATGTCTTATGCTAAATTTGACATGTTACTTCATATTTGAGGGTGTTCTGAAAATAATTTAAATATAACAAGATATATATATATATGCATTAACTAACTCAAGGTTAAATATACGCAGTCACATATTACAAAGACTAAATTAGTATCTACCCCATCCCCCCCCCCCCGCCCGCTAAGGTTTGATATAATAAATCGCTCTCATTAGAACAAAAGTTTTGGATTTCTTAGACAGCACAGTGGAAACAAAAACTTCTAAAATATGTCTGTACTTAATTAAGTCTAACAGTTTTGTATAAGTTTACTGACAACTTTTACAACTGCGTTAAGCGTTCAAATTCACTAGTGTACTTGTGAAAGGAGAAGTACAATAAAAGCTGGGGAATTACTGTATTAGTAAAGGTTAAATATATCTAAGGAAAGAAGAAAAAAGAAAAAAAAAAAACAAGTTGATATGATTGCCGATTTATTGATTGGTTGATGAGTAGGTTATGATATTTCACATAAGAAGAAAAACTAAACTAAGATGGGTGCGTGACATCTCAAATCATAAGGAGATAATACTTGCTATAAGTATCTATAAATGCTGATATGATTTTTGTTCTTTTTTCTTTGTCAACGTATCTAAATTGCCATGTTTTCTGAATGAGAAGGTTACGTTTGAGATCTCTAATATTTTATTAAATGATAATAGCATACACAACTAAAAAAATTGGTTTTTAGCGATGGACAATTCTATAGCTAAATTGAATAATCCGTCGCTAATCTCATTTAGCGACAGATTAGCGGCAGATTATCAAGAAATTCTGCTAGCTACGAGCGATTTAGCGACAGATTAACGACGATGTTCGTAGCTAATTCCATTTTTTTTATAAATAAGATTTTAACTCCTCTAAAAGAATGATAATAACTAAGAACCCAAATATCTAAAATAGATATAGCATGAAAGATCTAATGTTTCCAAAATATTAGAATAAAAATTCAATATTTGTTAAGAAGAATCAATCTGATAAAGTGAACTGAAATCAACGTGAAAAATAGAATTAAATAATGAATATTTGAAAATTTTTTAAGCCGCCGCCGCTTTCTAAAACTCCCATCTCAGTGATTTCGACGGTAACAATGGTCACTGCTCCCTCGTACGGTGCTGAAAAACCACCGGACCAGTCCAAATAATTTACACCAGCATCGTGCACGACCAACTGGTAGGCGTCCCTATCATTTCTTCACCAGCGGTTACAGAACTCAACAATGGTGGAAGTGCCAACTTACCAAAAAATCGCCTAGAAACAACTGAAAATAATATTCACGTTCCAGGGTTAAATCAATTGAAACCAAGCCATGGAGAAAGTTCACCACCTCAAATACCATCGGCACAGCGAGTATCAGCCAACACCACCGCGGGGAGCCTCGTTTCCGACCACACGACCAAAGCTGACGAACCCCAAATGGTCGCGGCGGTGTATACAGCTGTGCGAATTGCTCAACAACAATGACAAACGACTCCAATAGATCTGGACATATATCCCAGCACCTCAAGCAACAACTACAATGAGGCATTAGTCACAACATTACAACATCAGATATATGCAAATGCTAATGTCATGACCCGAAATTTTCCACCGACGAGACCGTGATGGCGCCTAACATTTCACTTGCTAGGCAAGCCAACGTTAGAGAATCCTTAACTAATTTCTTATTTTCATTCAATAATTAGCAATAATTAACTAAGATAAAATATAATAAGTGCGAAATATCATAAAATTGTATAAATTACTACCACCCGAATCTGGAGTCACAATTCACGAGCATTCTAGAATTTACTACAAGTAATAATCTGAAAGAAATACAACTGTATGAATGAAAGAAACAGTAGAATAGAAAAGATAGGCGGAGACTTTAAGGTCTATGAACGCCGACAATTTTACCTTGAGTCTCCGGACAGCGGACCAATAACAAAATCTCGATCAACCTGAACCGGTATAAGAGTCTCCACAGAAAGTGCAAAGTGCAACATCAGTACAACCGACCCCATGTACTGGTAAATGTCGAGCCTAACCTCGGCGAAGTAGTGACGAGGCTAGGACAAGACACTCACATATGACCTAAACAGTATAATCATGCTAGTGGCAATAACAGTAAATAAAGAAATAACGTAGAAATAATGGGAAGGGAACATACAGTAGGGGAATACAACATAAAGAGTGAGAATAATGAAAAGGCAGAATTAAACCGGAAATCCTTTAACGAATTGAGCAATTAAAACAGCAAGGAAAACTGCACGGCATCACCCTTCGTGCTTTACACTCTTCCTCACGATAGAAAAAATCATGCACGGCATCACCCCTTCGTGCTTTACACTCTTCCTCACAATATAAATAAATCATGCACGGCATCACCCTTCGTGCTTTACACTCTTCCTCACAATTAACAGAATCAATAACAACGGATACAGAGAAGTTTCACAAAGAAAACAATATTTCATCAATGATTACTTTCACAATTTAACATCTTAACCTCGAATAAATATTCACAATTTTATCAACCTTGGTGGAACTGGATAAAAGTCTCCCAACATTTCAACAACAACAATAAGCATGGACACCGTAGAGGTAATGCCTCCCAATCTTCAACGCATGAACAATGGCTGACAATTCTAAGTCATGAACAGGATAATTCTTCTCTTGAACTTTCAATTGCCGAGACGCATATGTAATTACCTTGCCATCTTGCATTAATACTGCACCAAGCCAAATGTGAGAGGCGTCACAATATACCGCATACGATCCTGAACCTGTGGGTAATACCAACACTAGCATTGTAGTCAAAGCGGTCTTGAGCTTCAGAAAGCTCAACTCACACTCGTCTGTCCATCTAAATGGGGCACCTTTCTGGATCAATCTGGTCTTAATAGTTGTTCATAATCAATTACAGAATCGTCAATTAACTTCATGTTAACAAAAATCTCGTTTCAAAACTTCACAATACTAATAACGAGATGCGAGGCATGAAGATCTCGTAATTATTTACCCGAATTTAACGAGTCACATTTAACACCACCTGGGCGGCACCTATCTCGTAGGTTAAAACTCAGTAATTACAACACAAATTTGACAAGTATGCACAGAGAATTTCATACAAATATTTTCTTAATAAGCCTAGCAGGCATGACTCCCTATTAGTACTATAGTACAAATTTAATTTTTTCTCACAAGAGAGAATTTAAACACAAGAATTTTTATCACAAGGATCTCGCCTTATATAACTTCCACCGCAGCTCATAGCCAGGTTTAAACATATCAATTTATTTTAAAATACAAGGACCTCGGCCTCAGTTCTGAATCACAAGTAATATATACATCTTGCCAATCAAAACTTTCCACTTTCTCCTTTTAAATAACTTTCATTAAACAAAATCACAATACATAATGAACCCCATACTGGTAGGGCATATAATTAACAATTTGTAATTAATTATCCGAAAATACATCAAAACATACTGAAATAAGTACCAGAAAGGCACCTTTAGCCTCACAGATCTTATTAGAGTCCATCATGGAATGATAGGTGTAGTTATCTCCATAAAACCTCCCAACAGAAGTAAACACATAAGTAAATTATAGAATTACGAAGCTCACTCATTAGTGGAGCACAATAGGAGGACTCATCTTGATACTCAGAACCGAATCAAGTTAAGGAAATTATTTTATTTTAAATCGAGGTCGTATTTATAATGACACCATCTGATGTAACGACCTCCACCGTACCATAAAACAAATATAACAACGGCTGGGTCTCCACCTCTAGGATGCCTTCTACCCGCCTGTCCTCCACCCTTAACTGATCGTGTGGGTAGTGTAGTAACTGTAATGGGGCACGTAGCCTGAGTGCTTTGATGAAATATACCTCTCCCAAGTTTGGGACAATTTTCTCATGATGTGCCTAGTATCGCCGTATTCATAACACCCCTTTGCGGGGTTTGGCTGCTCATATTGAGTCTGTGCCAGATAACTGGAATAACCATTGTAGGAAACTCATGCCGGTGGTGCATTAAAAGAACTTATAGGAGCACCCCGGGTAATCCGATGTGCGGACTGGGCTGGCCGACTGCCCGAGCCCCTGCCATAATGATTTTTACCTGCAGAGTAGAATCCACTGAATCCCCCAGAACCTCGAGACATCTTGGTCTCCTTAGTTTCCTCACTCCGAACAGGTTCTAATATCTTGGCAATTTCTACCACTAGTGGAAATGAAGTATCAGTCTGTAGCTCTTGAGTCATACAAAATTTTACGATCATAATTAAGTCCTTTTAATGAGTCTGTGGACTCACTCTCTGGTTGTAGGAAGAAAAGTAGGAATATGATGGGCTAACTTATTGAACCTGATATCGTATTATGACACTGTCATGGTGACCTGACGCAATCGTTCAAACCCTATGCGCCATGCATTACGGAGAGTCCGGGAAACAAACTCTTTCAAAAGTATTTCTAAGAACCGAGCCAAGTGGGTGGTGTTGTATTGGCTGGTCTGCCCTCTTCATAAGCTTGCCACAGACACCTGTGGAGAATTATCTCTCCCAAGGCCAATTTCTTCTTTTGTTATGCTGACTCAACACTGTTGGGCTGACCCATTTCTTAACATACTCTTTAATTCTTCTTTGGGGTAAACTTTACCCCTATTTATATACAATGATCACAAAAGTAGAGCTCCATACCGACAATTCTTAGTCCAGAATCTCGTCAACCACTGTACTTCCTCCGAAGCACCCCAAAATCTACAATCATGATGTCCACACTGAGTAGACCTTCTGTAAATTTAATGTTGTTTCTCTAACTCCTTTGGTACTGAAGTATAAGATTATTACAGAGGCGGACATACCGTAAGTCCCAACCTTATCCTCTACAAAATCTCAGGCCTTAAACACATGTAAATTTTTAGGAGAACCTTTCAGTATCACATATATACATTTCAAGCCAAAACTGATATAGCACATGACTCGTAATCCATTCGTTGATAGTGGACTCCCGCACTCGGCGCGAAGTCATAGTTCACCACATCCGATGGTCCACAATATTAACCTTCACAACTCGTATAAATCAACCAGATGCCAAGGTATGTTGTACCCCCACATTATTTACTGGGTGATCTCTTTATATGTCCGCATCTTCAGTCAAAAACCACACGTTGAGGAAATGTTTGAGCATCTCTGGATCCATCGTAGTTCATCTCCGGCATCACGAACCGTCGATGCACAACTGATACCAAGTGCGCAATGTCATACACGAGTAGATACAAAGGAATGTGAGATATAGGTTTCAAGCAAAATCATTGTCACGCGATAAGGAATGAAAGAGGTGATATTGTTCCTAAACTTCATAGCCTCTGAGAGATAAGTACAGACGTCTCCGTACCGAACCTTCAGACTCTACTAAGCTTGCTCGTGTCTCGTGACACCTATGTAACCTAGGGCTTTGATACCAACTATCACGACCCAAAATTTCCCACCAACGGAACCTTGATGGCGCCTAACATTTCACTTGTTAGGCAAGCCAACATTAGAGAATACTTAACCAATTTCTTATTTCCATTCAATAATTAGCAATAATTAACTAAGATAAAATATAATAAGTGCGGAATATCATAAAACTGTATAAATTACTACTAACCGGATCTGGAGTCACAATTCACGAGCATTCTAAAATTTACTACAAGTAATAATCTGAAAGAAATACAACTGTTTGAATGAAAGAAACAGTAGAACAGAAAAGATAGGCGGGGACTTCAAGGTCTGTGAACGCCGACAGATCTATCTTGAGTCTCCGGACAGTGGACCAATAGCAAAAATCTCGATCAACCCGAACCGGTATCAAAGTCTGCACTGAAAGTGCAAAGTGCAGCATCAGTACAACAGACCCCATGTACTGCTAAGTATCGAGCCTAACCTCGGCGAAGTTGTGACGAGGCTAGGACAAGACACCCACATATGACCTGAACAGTACAATCAAGTTAGTGGCAACAACAGTAAATAAAGAAATAATGCAGAAATAATGGGAAGGGAACATATAGTGGGGGAATACAATATAAAGAGTGAGAATAATGAAAAGGCAGAATTAAACCGAAAATCCTTAAACGAATTGAGCAATTGAAACAGCAAGGCAAACTGCACGGCATCACCCTTCGTGCTTTTACTCTCAACCTCACCATATAATAAATAAGACTGCACGGCATCACCGTTCATGCTTTTACTCTCTTCCTCACAATATAATTAATTCATGCATGGCATCATCCTTCATGCGTTACACTCTTCCTCACCATATAAATAAATCATGCACGGCATCACCCTTCGTGCTCTACACTCTTCCTCACGATATAAATAAATCATGCATGGCATCACCCTTCGTTCTTTACACTCTTCCTCACAATATAAATAAATCATGCACGGTATCACCTTTCATGCTTTACACTCTTCCTCACAATTAACAGAATCAATAACAACGGATACAGAGAAGTTTCACAAAGAAATCAATATTTCATCAATGATTACTTTCACAATTTAACATCTTAACCTTGAATAAATATTCACAATTTTATCAACCTTGGTGGAACCGGATAAAAGTCTCCCAACATTTCAACAACAACAATAAGCATGGATAACAAGATTTAAGACTACAAATTTGTAATAATAGAATTTCACTCGCATGCTATGACTCGACCACAATGCATAGATGCTCGTCACCTCAACTATACATCGTATTCAAGAACAAAACACGTAGCAAATACTCACATAATACCTATTCTCTCAAGACTAAGTTAGACACAATACATACCTTGCTCTGAATGCCACTTAATTCTCAATCACAACTTTTCCTTTGGAATTCACCTCCAAACCACTCGTATCTATTCAAAAATGACTCAATAATATCAAATATTGCTAAAGGAATCAATTGTATTTCATAAATTAAATTTTCCAAATTTTGTTTCCTCCAAAAAAGTCAAAAAATCGACCCCGAGGCCGCTTGGTCAAAACCTGAGGTTCAGACCAAAATCCTTTTACCCATTCACCCCGAGCCCGAAAATGTAATTAGTTTTGGAATTCGACCTCAAATCGAGGTCTAAATACCTAAATTCCCGAAATCCCTAATTTCTACCCTAACCCCTAATTCTACCATGAAAACTCTAGATTTTAGGTTGATAATTCAAGAAATGTAATGGATAATTGAAAGAAAATGGTTTAGAATCACTTACCAACAATTTGAGGGAAGAAATGGCTCTTGAAAAATTACCTCTACTCGTTTGGTTCTTGAAAAATGTTGAAGAAATGGCTCAAACCCGTGTTTAGAGTCTATTTTAAGTCGCTAGACAGGCCTTCATCGCATTCGCGAGAGGCCTGTCGCGATCGCGATGCACAGCGGCCTGAGGCCTTCGCGTTCGCGAGTATCTCTACGCGTTCGCGTAAGGCAGCTCCCCCAAGCCTTCGCATTCACGACCCAGTAGAAGCATTCGCGTAGAAGAACATGACCCCCTCCCCTAGGCCCCTTAAACTATCGTGTTCGCGTAAGATAGATCGCGTTCGCGAAGGGTACCACCCCCAACGCTTCGCATTCGCGACCAGTCCTTCGCGTTTGCGAAGAAAAAAATTCCCCTGCCCCTATTTTACCTTTCGCGTTCGCGACACTACCTATGCGAACGCGAAGAAGGGCACACCAGAACAGTTGCTGCAGCACAATCTCAGATTTTCTAAGTGCAAATCACACTGTAGCCTATCTGATACTCACCCGGGCCCTCGGGGCTCCAAACCAAACATGCACACAAGTCTAAAAATATCATACGGACCTGCTCGCGCGATCAAATTGCCAAAATAACACCTAGAACTCCGAATTTAGTACCATATCAAATGAAGTTCTCAAGAACACTTTAAAATTTCTATTTTCTAAACTGGACGTCCGAATCACGTCAAATTAACTCCGTTTCTCACCAAATTTCACACACATGTCTTAAATATCATAATGAACCTGTACTGGGCTTCGAAACCAAAATACGGACCCGATACTAACAATGCCAAATATCAATCAATTCTTAAAAACAATAATTTCCAAACTTTTAATTTTAATCAAAAATTCATAACTTGAGCTAGGGACCTCCGAATTCGATTATGGGCATACGCCCAGGTCTCATGACCCACCGGGACCGTCAAAACATGGATCCGGGACTGTTTACTAAAATTGTTGATCGAAGTCAACTAAAAGTAACTTTTAGGGCATAAATTCTTATTTTCGTCAATTTTTAACATAAAAGCTTTCCGAAAACATGCCCGGACTACACACGCAAATCGAGGAGGGTAAAAATTAGATTTTAAGGCTTAAGAGTGCAGATTCGAGTTCTAAAACATAAGATGACCTTTTGGGTCATCACAGCTAATCCGCCTTCTGCTCGACAAAATGCCAATTTATAAGAACATATGACAAACGCTCAAAGGCAGTCACCCTCAGCCACCTCAACGGGGCAAGAACATGTTGATCCTGTGATTCAGGCTGTGCTAAACCAAGGTGAACTTACTGCTCCAAACTTGAGCAATGTTATTAACAAAACGAAGATACACAGGGACATAGAACAAGTTGTGTCACAGGATGCCAAAAATGGAGAATTCACATCCAAAACTACCCATCAGCAGCTCAGTAGTTTCCGCTCCAATCCAATAAAAACCCAGCCTAAAATCTCTGCCAATTTTGATCGACCTACTAGAAGAACTAATCAACACAAGCCAAGTACCACAATTTCCTCCTTCTAGCACATTACACCCTGAAATTAACAACAAACTACAGCTTCCTGCAGGAACCAAAGAACAAGTAAAAAATTCAAGCTTGGACAATGAATATGATCATGCAACAGTGTGGAATAAATAATTCTTGTACATTCAAGGCCAAATGATGAAACTTGAAGCTTGGACACCTCTCTTCAATCCCAATAAAGACTCTCCAATAGTACCAGTTTGGATTATCATTCCAGAATTGCCATGGCATCTTTACAACATGGAAATTCTTACACCATTACTGTCTCATGTGGGAAAAACATTATTCCTTGATCTAGCTTCATTTCAAAAAATAAGAGGCAATGTTGCTAAGGTGAAAATGTAGATTAACTTAACGAAAGAAAGACCTCAACATGTTTGGCTAGGGTATGATGAAAACCAAGATGAAAATGGTGATGGTCAATGGTTGGAAATACAATATGAGAGCTTACCTGTCTACTGATCCTACTGTAGACACCTAGAACATACAATTCATACATGCCCAGCAAAATCCATACAGGATGAGAAACAAAAAAAGAAAGCATCTGGAATAACCAATGAAGAAATAATGCAGCAAGAGAAGTCCACTTCAATTGTACAAAAACAAGAGCAACCACTAGAACAACAAAATCTAGCAGTACAGCAAAGGCAGCACTCTCACCACCAACTGCAAATCATGCACAAAAAAGATCAACCACATGACAGGGAATAAAGGCAGAACATAAAGGCAAATCCTTCATAAGAATAATGGCAAACACAGAAAAATAATAAATTCAAAGGAATTGTACAGAATAACACCAAGAAGAAACAACCAGTATGCATTGCTAAAAGACCAATTGTTCAGCTCGTTCGGAATTCACAAAATGATAATTCCACAAATGCCAACAATCAATTAGAGACAGTTATTGGAGGTGAAACTCCTGTGCTTAATAACTCTTATGGGAAAGAGAAGAACAAGAACAAAGCCCCACAATAGAAGCAACAAACATATGAATCCAATCATAATCAGGGGAAGCAACATAAGGGGCCTATTGCTAATTCCAGCTCCACTATTAAGGGTACAGAATTGACTATGACCCAGGATCCTAGTGCCACAATGCTTAAAGTTGTGGATACAAAGGAAAGTACAATGGGCTGGGTCCAAAGGAGCTTTGGAAAATACAAGAAATCTCTTAATGTGACCCTAGACCATACATGTCTGGAGATACCTTCTCAGACCTGTGTGGAATCACCTAAATCTACTGGAGCTATTAGAAATTACATACAACTAAGGGGTGATGAAGTACAGGAGTCTGAGTACAGTTATGTGGCAAATAAAAGATTATAAGTAGAAGATCAAAGATCTAACACAATACTACAACAGGCAACCCAAGTGAACAACATAACTAAAGCAAACCCTTGCCCAAATGGAGAGCTTATATCTAATGATGAAGGTTCACATCAGGAGTTACAACAAGTGAGAAGATTAGGGATGTTAATGCAGACGTGCATCAAAAATCAAACAAGGAAGACTCTAAAATTGTTGATGGGCAACACTTGGCCATAACTGAAACGGTATACTCCCCAACAAATTCAATCACAAAACCTGTCAGAAATCTTTGGAACTGGAATTCAAAATGAAATGTTGCTAGAAGAAACAACTGGAGTTGAGCCAAAATTTTCTATGGTACCTCATCAATCAGATTCAATGAGATAACTCCAATAGCGTGTGTTTCTGCAACTGGGGTTCCCTTACACATTCAACTAAAAGTTCCTTCGAAGTCCCCTATTCAAGTGTTGCATGAACTGGTTACACATACTGTTACACCAGGAGAGACTCAGCACGTAACAACTGATCAAGACAAATGTGGGAAAGAAGGGGAGGATGAATCAATAGTAGAAAACTTTAACGCAGTAGCAAGGGAAGCAAATTAATCACCCAGAGCTGGAGATATGACTGGCAAAAAAGGAAGGAAAAATGGCAAAACTAAAGATATTCCTCATCCAAAAAGAATCCTGCCCATAAGGGCTGCCTCACAAACTAAATGATGATCAAGTCCTTAATTTAGAACATTAGGTCTGTCAATACTCATCAGACCTTCCCTAGGGTGATCAATATGCAAAGGGAGCACAATTTCTGTGTGATAGCACTAATGGAGCCTTTTCAAAAACCAAGGCATCTTCAAAGATATAGGATCATATTGAACATGGAAACAACCTTCTCAAATTTGAATGGGAAGATATGGTTGTTCTTCAACTCTGTGGTTGAATGGGAGTTGGTTACAGAAACTGCTCAACAAGTGGTTGTAAGGGTGTTCCACCATGATATTAGCCAGCACATTATGATGACCTTTGTGTATGCAAAATGCTCCTCTGTGGAGAGACTAGAATTATGGGATAACTTGTATTGTTTAGCATGTGACATGGAATTACCTTGGTTGGTGGGAGGTGACTTTAATGTGATACTACATGAAGATGAAAAGATAGGGGGGCTTCCAGTACATCCACCTGAATATGAGGACTTTGCTTTTTGTGTAAACTCATGTGATTTGTTTGATCATGATTATAAAGAAAACCCATTTACATGGTGGAGTGGTAGACCTAATTCAGAGTGTATTTTTAAGAGATTGGACAGGATTTTTGTCATTTTACAATTTCAAAACCTGTTTCCAACAACTGAAGTGGAACACTTAATCAAGACAGGTTCAGATCATGCACCATTGCTAATGACTTGTGGGGAACAAACCACAAACTTTGTAAAGCCTTTCAGATTCTTGAATTTCTGGACAAAACATGCTACATTTATCGAGTGGTAAGGCAAAATTGGAATGCTGACTTCATTGGAGATCCATTTTTTTATGTTCAAACATAAACTTAAGAGGGTAAGGTCAGCATTATCTAAATGGAGTAGGGATACCTTTGGAGGCATTTTCAAGCAATTGGAAATACTGGAAGACATTGTGAAGTTCAAAGAGATGTTGTTTGAGGAAGAGCCAACAATTGAGAATAGAATAGTCCTTCAAAAAGCTCATGTAGAATTGAAAAAATACTTGAGTATAGAGGAGCAATACTGGAAGCATAAAGCTGGGATGACGCGGTTTGCAGAGGGTGATAGGAACACTACTTTCTTCCACAACCATGTCAATGGCAAAAGAAAGAAGTTACAACTGAAAAGGATCCAGAATGGAGATGGCAATTAGTTGGAAGATCAAGAACAAATGGCCAATGTTGCAGTTGAATTCTATCAAAATCAGTTCACTAATGAAGCGAATCCTATAGATTTTTCCATGCTGGAGAATGTATCTACTATGGTTACTGGGGAACAATACTTGGAGTTGTGTAGATTTCCAACACTAGAGGAAGTTAATGATGCAGTTTTTATGCTAAGTGGAGATAGTGCCAGTGGTCCTTATGGTTTTACTATACTATTTTATCAAGAGTGCTAGAAAGTAATTGGCTATGACATACATAATATGATTCTGCATTTCTATGGTGGTGAACCTTTGCCAAAGTCTATTACTCATACTAATTTTGTGCTGCTACCAAAGAAACCAAGGGTGCAGACTTTCTCAGACTTAAGACCAATAAGTCTGAGCAACTTTATCAATAAAGTAATGTCTAGAGTTCTACATGATAGATTGGAGAGGTTCTTGCCTTCTCTAATATCTCTTAATCAATCTGGTTTTATGAAAGGGATGAGCATATTTGAAAACATACCACTCACTCAGGAAATAGTCACTGACATAAGATTGAGAGACAAACCTGCCAATGCTGTCATTAAGCTGGATATGAAAAATACATATGACAGGATTTCATGGAAATATATGTTACATTTACTAAGAAGAATGGGATTTGCAGAAGCCTTCATTAATATGGTCTACAATTTGGTGTCAAAAAACTAGTATTCAGTATTGGTGAATGGGCAGTCTTCAAGTTTCTTCAAGTCCACAAGGGGAGTAAAGCAAGAAGATCCTTTATCACCTACTTTATTCATTTTGTCAGTTGAATCAGCTCTTTGAAGACAAGTCATTCATTGGATTTGGTATGTCCAAGTGGTCGTGTCATTTGAACCACTTGGCATATGCTGATGACACAATAATATTTGCCTCAGCTCATCCTCCTTCACTGAGTAAGATCATTGGAATACTGGGCAGATATGAACAGATATCAGGATAACTGATCAACAAAGCTAAGATCTCGTATTACATGCATACCAATATTACACATGATTTGTGTCGTTCAGTAGGTAACATTACATATTTTGCTAGAGGAGAGTTCCCATTCACATATTTAGGGTGTCCAATCTTCTACACTATAAGGAGAAAGGATTACTATGATGATCTTGTAAAGAAAGTAAAGGCCAAATTGCATTCTTGGAAAGGAAAACTTCTCTCTTTTGGTGGAAAGGCAACACTAATTACCAGTGTTTTGCAAAGTATACCAGTGCACCTACTATCAGCGTTGGATCCACCTAACAACATTCTTGTCCACTTGCATAAAATCTTTGCACGTTTCTTTTGGAGCAACAAACAGGAAGATAGGAGCAGACATTGGGATTCCTGGAAGAATCTATGTCTTCCCAAATATGAAGGTGGTTTAGGGTTTAGGTCTCTCCATGATGTATCAAAAGCTTTGTTTGCTAAACTATGGTGGAGGTTCAGAACTACTAAATCTTTGTGGACTAACTTCATGTGTAATAAGTACTGCAAAAAGGAAATACCAGCCGTGGTGCAATTTAGAAGAGGCTCTCATGTTTGGAGACAAATGCTGACTGCTAGGGAATAAGTGGAACATGAAATATTGTGGGAAATGAAGAGTGGAACCACAAACATATAGCACGGAAATTGGACCGGATTATAAGCACTATATCATGTATTACCACAAGATTTTCCAATTAATGAGGAATTACAAGAGGTGGTTGAACTAAGGCAAGAGGGAACATGGAATGAACAGTTGCTTTCTCAGAATTTTACAGAAGAAATTGCTGAGCATATTAAACTAAATGTTCAGTACGGAGGCAGTGAAGAATTATAGGATAAGCCATACTGGATGCCAACGGCTTCTGGTAAGTTCACTGTGGGGAGTGCTTGGCAGATTTAAAGACATATAGCAAATCCTAATCAGGAGTTCAAAAATATGTGGATCAAAGGTTTGCCATTCAAGATATCAATCTTCTTGTGGAGATTATGGAGGCACAAGGTGGATACTGATGATGTATGGAGAAGGCAAGGCTACATAGTTATGTCCAGATGGTGGTGTTGTCTTCAACCCAAGGAGGAAACAATTGAGCACATATTCTTAACTGGCCCTACAGCTAATAAGGTTTGGAGAACATTCTTAGGGGCAGCTGGGATTAATATAGCATTGGTGCATGTAAAACAAGCGATAAGGGCTTGGTGGAATACTAAGTGCTGCCCAAAATTGAAGTTGTTGTTTCAGGTAGCGCCAGCCATAATTATATGGGAGTTGTAGAAAAGGAGGAACATAGGAATGAATGGAGGAATAATATCAACCAGTAGAGTCATACATGAAGTTAACAAACCTTTGCATTACTTGGCAAGTGTGAGGTATCCATGGTTATCAAATATGCTATTGCTTTGGCCAGACTTGATAAGCTACCTTGAAAGATATAAACAGACTATTGATAATCAGGCTATCACATGGCAAGCGCCGTATATATGATGGTTCAAATGCAATACCGATGGAGCTTCAAAAGGTAACCCTGGGCCTAGTTCACTAGGCTTTTGTGTGAGAAACGAAGAAGGAGATTTGATGTATGCAAGGGCTGTGGACTTGGGGATAACAACTAGTGTTATAGCTGAGACTAAGGCTATTGTACAAGGCTTGGAATGCTGTACGCAGCAAGATATTCACCCTCTCATTTTGGAGACTGACTCATTGCTAGTGGTTCTGTAATAGTGTATGGAGGTTTACATACAAGCAGGATGTGGACAGATAAATCAATAAGGTTTACGATTTCTGTAATGACTAACGATAATTCACAGCATGTCCTAATGATTTTGCTTCTGCTTATGTATTACTTACCATATGTTAGAACATCCTAATTACTGGGATCCAGTTATATTCACTAAGCTGATAGGTGATAGGTGATTCCATGTACACGTATACTGCCAGGTTAGCAGGTGGTATTCACGCCTAAACTTGCAAAGTAAGGGCAGTATACATACTTACTTAGATTGGTGTATTAGTGTATTGGCTACTGCTGGAGTCACAGTCACAAATTATACTACCAGGTGATTCTTTTATATACATATAGGTTACTTCTTCCATGTACAACTTCATACAATTTGGAGCAGTATGTTTATTAACTACATTACCCCATTGCGACAAGAATGTATGAAGGATCAAAGCTGGAAATTAACAGTAATAGAAGGTGTTCTGTTTCAGAGTAGTATGCTTTTTAATTTTATGGTAATTTTAAGTGGTATTGACAAGTATACATGTCCAAACTGGAGGTGTTATGGCATTGTAAGCATGTGAATTAAATTGCACAATAACAAGCTTTCAACATATTAGGCTATTGGTCTTGACTTCACTAGATAAAATTATTGTTCATGGAATTGGGAATCTACTTGGATTCTTGGTTGCTTACAATTGATGGTGTTACTTGGAGTTCCACTTCACTAATTGGATTTCAATGAGGGTTATCAAATTCCATCAAATAACAGGATCAACAACAATATTGGGTTATACTGCAACAACTTTAGTGCAAAAGATAGGTACAATACAGTTTCATTCGTGCTAGCTTCTTTGTTATTTTTGTATTCTGTAGACTGCTAGGGCACATTCCAGTGGTATTAGCATGTTATCATGCTCATTCCGGTGGTGTTCTAATAGGATATGGAGGTGTATATACAAGCAGGAAGTGATTCAGTTAACCATACAATATATAGTGAGCATTAGTCTGGTTCCAATGTTGTTAGAAGGTATATTCACTATCATTGTAAATATGTGTACTGTTAGGATATTATTCAGTGGTATTGGCATGTTTACATACCTAATCTGGAGATGTCATGGCAGTGCATCCTGGCTACTATTAGCAGCTTCTGCTGCATTTATCTTGGTACATTCAGCATACATTCGTAAGTACAGAGAAGGGAAGCTCATTAGCAGCGTACCTGCATACTCCTTGGATATTTGGTCAGCCCCGGAAGTTCATGGTGTTGCATGAATTTTCACATTTGCCTTGTCCGTTGGAATGCAAAACTTGGCGCCTGGCCTAGTGGTATATTTGCAAAAGAAGAAAAGGAAAAAAATAATGAATATTTTGGAATCATTCAGATTCTTTGGCACGAACTAACAAGAACACAACAATTTGGTAGCACTAAAATGACATTGCTAGGCTAGTAATGAATATTTTGGAATCATTCTAATTCTTTCCCTAATCTAGAGTTCTACATGATAGATTGGAGAGATTCTTGCCTTTTCTAATATATCTTAATCAATCTGGTTTTGTGAAAGGGATGAGCATATTTGAAAACATACTACTCACTCAGGAAATAGTCACTGACATAAGATTGAGAGGAAAACCTGCCAATGTTGTCATTAAGTTGGATATGGCAAATACATATTATAGGATTTCATGGAAATATATGTTACATTTACTAAGAAGAATGGAATTTGCAGAAGCCTTCACTAATATGGTCTGCAATTTGGTGTCAAACAACTAGTATTCAGTATTGGTGAATGAGCAGTCTTCAGGTTTCTTCAAGTCCACAAGGGGAGTAAAGTAAGAAGATCCTTTATCACCTACTTTATTCTTTTTTCAGTTGAATTACTGTCTTGGTCCTTGAATCAGCTCTTTGAAGACAAGTCATTCATTGGATTTGGTATGTCCAAGTGGTCGTGTCATTTGAACCACTTGGCATATGCTGATGACACAATAATATTTGCCTCAGCTCATCCTCCTTCACTGAGTAAGATCATTGGAATACTGGGCAGATATGAACAGATATCAGGACAACTGATCAACAAAGCTAAGATCTCGTATTACATGCATACCAATATTACACATGATTTGTGCCGGTCAGTAGGTAACATTACATATTTTGCTAGAGGAGAGTTCCCATTCACATATTTAGGGTGTCCAATCTTCTACACTATAAGGAGAAAGGATTACTATGATGATCTTGTAAAGAAAGTAAAGGCTAAATTGCATTCTTGGAAAGGAAAACTTCTCTCTTTTGGTGGAAAGGCAACACAGTGTGTTGCAAAGTATGCCAGTGCACCTACTATCAGTGTTGGATCCACCTAACAACATTCTTGTCCACTTGCATAAAATATTTGCACGTTTCATTTGGAGCAACAAACAGGAAGATAGGAGCAGACATTGGGCTTCCTGGAAGAATCTATGCCTTCCCAAATATGTAGGTGGATTAGGGTTTAGGTCTCTCCATGATGTATCAAAAGCTTTGTTTGCTAAACTATGGTGGAGGTTCAGAACTACTAAATCTTTGTGGACTAACTTCATGTGTAATAAGTATTGCAAAAAGGAAATACCAACAGTGGTGCAATTTAGAAGAGGCTCTAATATTTGGAGACAAATGCTGACAGCTAGGGAATAAGTGGAACATGAAATATTGTGGGAAATGATGAGTGGAACCACAAACATATGGCACAGAAATTGGATCAGATTATAAGCACTATATCATGTATTACCACAAGATTTTCCAATTAATGAGGAATTACAAGAGGTGGTTGAACTAAGGCAAGAGGGAACATAGAATGAACAGTTGCTTTCTCAGAATTTTACAGAAGAAATTGCTGAGCATTAAACTAAATGTTCAGTACGGAAGCAGTGAAGAATTATAGGATAAGCCATACTGGATGCCAACGGCTTCTGGTAAGTTCACTGTGGGGAGTGCTTGGCAGATTCAAAGACATATAGCAAATCCTAATCAGGAGTTCAAAAATACATGGATCAAAGGTTTGCCATTCAAGATATCAATATTCTTGTGGAGATTATGGAGGCACAAGGTGGCTACTGATGATGTATGGAGAAGACAAGGCTACATATTTATGTCCAGATGTTGGTGTTGTCTTCAACCTAAGGAGAAAACAATTGAGCACATATTCTTAACTGGCCCTACAGCTAATAAGGTTTGGAGAACATTCTTAGGGGCAGCTGGGATTAATATAGCATTGGTGCATGTAAAACAAGTGATAAGGGCTTGGTGGAATACTAAGTGTTGCTCAAAATTGAAGTTGTTGTTTCAGGTAGCGCCAGCCATAATTACATGGGAGTTGTGGAAAAGGAGGAACACAGGAATGAATGGAGGAATAATATCAACCAGTAGAGTCATACATTAAGTTAACAAAACTTTGCATTACTTGGCAAGGGTGAGGTATCCATGGTTATCAAATATGCTATTGCTTTGGCCAGACTTGATAAGCTACCTTGAAAGATATAAACAGACTATTGATAATCAGGCTATCACATGGCAAGCGCCGTATATATGATGGTTCAAATGCAATACCGATGGAGCTTCAAAAGGTAACCCTGGGCCTAGTTCGCTAGGTTTTTGTGTGAGAAACGAAGAAGGAGATTTGATGTATGCAAGGGCTGTGGACTTGGGGATAATAACTAGTGTTGTAGCTGAGACTAAGGCTATTGTACAAGGCTTGGAATGTTGTACGTAGCAAGATATTCACCCTCTTATTTTGGAGACTGACTCATTGCTAGTGGTTCTGTAATAGTGTATGGAGGTTTACATACAAGCAGGTTGTAGACAGATAAATCAATAAGGTTTACGATTTCTGTAACGACTAACGATAATTCACAGCATGTCCTAATGATTTTGCTTCTGCTTATGTATTACTTACCATATGTTAGAACATCCTAATTACTGGGATCCAGTTATATTCACTAAGCTGATAGGTGATAGGTGATTCCATGTACACGTATACTGCCAGGTTAGCAGGTGGTATTCACGCCCAAACTTGCAAAGTAAGGGCAGTATACATACTTACTTAGATTGGTGTATTAGTGTATTGGCTACTGTTGGAGTCACAGTCACTTATTATACTACCAGGTGCTTCTTTTATATACATATAGGTTACTTCTGCCAGGTACAACTTCATACAATTTGAAGCAGTATGTTTATTAACTATATTACCCCATTGCGACAAGAATGTATGAAGGATCAAAGCTGGAAATTAACAGTTTTAGAAGGTATTCTGTTTCAGAGTAGTATGCTTTTTAATGTCATGGCAATTTTAAGTGGTATTGACATGTATACATGTCCAAACTGGAGGTGTTATGGCATTGCAAGCATGTGAATTACATTGCACAATAACAAGCTTTCAATATATTAGGCTACTGGTTTAGACTTCACTAGATACAAGTATTGTTCATGGAATTGGGAATCTACTTGGATTCTTGGTTGCTTACAGTTGATGGTGTTACTTGGAGTTCCACTTCACTAATTGGCTTTCAATGGGGGTTATCAAATTCCATCAAACAACAGGATCAACAACAATATTGGGTTATACTGCAGTAACTTTAGGGCAAAAGATAGGTATAATACAGTTTCATTCGTGCTAGCTTCTCTGTTATTTTTGTATTCTATAGACTGCTAGGGCACTTTCCAGTGGTATTAGCATGTTATCATGCTCATTCCGGTGGTGTTCTAATAGGATATGGAGGTGTATATGCAAGCAGGAAGTGATTCAGTTAACCATACAATAACATAATTGGTTCTAAAGTCTAATACTAGACTAGTACGTGACATATGCAGTTACAACTGGATAAATTAACTACATATTGGACTTTCAACTGGTTCACTATTATGATACATATCAATGGTCTTTGAAGCTAAAATATATAGTGAGCATTAGTCTGGTTCCAATGTTGTTAGAAGGTATATTCACTATCATTGTAAATATGTGTACTGTTAGGATATTATCCAGTGGTATTGGCATGTTTATATACCTAATCTGGAGATGTCATGGCAGTGCATCCTGGCTACTATTAGCAGCTTTTGCTGCATTTATCTTGGTACATTCTGCAGACATTCGTAAGTACAGAGAAGAGAAGCTCATTAGCAGCTTACCTGCATACTCCTTGGATATTTGGTCAACCCCGAAAGTTCATGGTGTTGCGTGAATTTTCACATTTGCCTTGTCCGTTGGAACGCAAAACTTGGCGCCTGGTGAGAGCATTAGAGGTGCTACATTGAGGTTTTGCACTTGGCTTGTATATACATAGACCATCATATGTTTGGAGTTGACTATTACCTGTTATAATAGGCAGCATTTATGATTTTATTAGCTTTACCGTAGCATCTTTTAGATTTGACTTTGGACAAATTGTAAGCTTTGGATCCTTGTTTTTGGTTTATTATATATATATAATCCCACTAGGCACCTAGCCTAGTGGTATATTTGCAAAAGAAGAAAAGAAAAAAAATAATGAATATTTTGGAATCATTCTAATTCTTTGGCACGAACTAACAAGAACACAACAATTTGGCAGCACTAAAATGATATTGCTAGGCTAATAATGAATATTTTTAAATCATTCTGATTCTTCCCTTTATCTTTGCAGTTGCAGAATATAATATTATACGATAGTATCAAAATCATGATCTTATAAGTTATTAAAAAGTGATATTTAGCCAATAGTGTAAAATAAACTTTATTAGCATCAAGTGGCAACTCATCTATTTCAAAGTACTACGGAGTATAATTTTATTATAGAGTTTGAACCACCAGACACATGCGTTATAGCCTATAGTTAACTCGAGGAAGGTATCTATAATTGGCCTTTAAAAGAGTAAGATTTTTCAGATTCAATTTAAATGTTCGATATGAAATATTGAATAGGTGATTTTTGTTATAGCCACATTTACATAACTTGAAGGTGTTCCTCTTCGAAACTAGCGGAGAGCTAATTGTGTTATAAATATGTAAGAAATTAGGGAGAAAATCACATATCTGTTAATTTATGGACAGAATAATTGTAAGAATCAATCGAATAAAAGTAAATCAATGCAAACATAAAATTACGGGAATATGAAATGCCCGATGATTCCTATATAAAGTGTGTTATTCTTGTAGGACCATTCACTATCCATGTCCATAAAAAGAAATGAGGTACTTCATCTCTTATTTCTTAAACTTCATCCTTGATATGATCGATTATCATGTGCTATTTGCACAGAAGTCATAATATTTCATTCCTCTTATTAGCTTTTATGTTTAATTTTATGCTATTATTTGTATCTAATAATATATTTTAAAATTATTATAGGATGAAGATCACAAGAATGCATCTAAGCGTTGTACAACTTTTGATTGCAATTATGGTTTTTCTCAACCATGATGAAGTTGAGGGCTTTTCAAAGAAGGACCATGAAGAATGGGAGAGGCAACTAAAGCCATCCGTCAAAACTATTAAAGTAGATTCTTATTCTTTGTTTTGGTCCATTCTCTAAATAACTGTTGCATCTGTTTTATTTTCAATTATATATGTCATTTTTCATAGAGCTAAAAAAGATGTTACGCATAAATATCTATACTTAAAATCATTAACAAGGTGTAACGACCCAAAATCTACCAGTCGTGATGGCACCTAACCCGACCTGTTAGGTAAGTAAATTTATAAGTATCCGATTAAACATAATATTTAACTGACTCTAATACAATTCCCAAGGACTGGTAGTACAAATCATGAACTTCTAAGGTTAGAAATAACAAAGCTGGTATGAAATAAATACATCATCTGTTCGAAATGTACATAAACAGATTTTTATAAATCTAAGGCTACCATGAACAAGAGGCAGCTACGAGTAAAACACATGTGCGTCTTCAAATCCAGCTCCCGTCGATCACAACAACATCAACATCCAATATATGCACGCAAGATGCTGAAGTATAGTATGCATACAACCGACCTCATGTACTCAATAAGTAACAAACCTAACCTTATGTTGAAAGTAGTGACGAGCTTGTACCAAGGTCAGAGTCCAACTCCAATAACCAACAATAATTCATAACAATATAATTTAAAATAACACAAGTAATAACTCAATAATAAAATGCTCAGCTCGTATACAGTTCTAGAAAAATAAATATTATTCTTTTTAAGTATAACAGTAAAACTCAAATCTAAGATCTATGATTTTTCTCAAAACTTTCAACAGGTAAATGTTTCTTTTTCAATGGCATGAGAAAATACATCTCTATGCCTACATGTCAATATGCATGAGAAGTCATGAATGACGTGATATCGTATAACATGATGAAAAATGCATCTCTATGCATGTATGTCAAGTGTGCATGTACAATGTGATGCAACTCAGTGATAAAACAATATGTATACTCTCAGAGTATCATTTCACTCAGTCCTCCCATTACTCCGGCAACAGTGGCAATAGATGATGATGATGATGATGTCCCGGATGATGGTAGAGGAGGTGACACTCGAGTGGGCATCCTAGAAAGGTCGAAGAAGAAGGAAGCATGGGAGGATCAGTTTGTGAGTTTGAAGGACTTCTCAAGGTTCAGAGAGTGGTGGTCCCAGAGATCGCTCACACTTGAGCGACAGTTCTCAAATAAGGATTTGGATATTCACAATCGAAATGTCCTTAGACAGTTTTGGGAGCGCCAGGGCTGGATGTGGTTCACCTAGAGTGTCAAGGATGCCAAGGAGCACTTGGTACGAGAATTCTATGCCTATGTGGCACACATCAAGAAGGGTACCAAAGTTACCAAAGTGCGGAATTTGAAAGTTAGATTCAATCAGTGCACTCTGAACCAGTACTTGGGATTCGAGGAGTTAGAACCAGTCCAGTACTTGGAAAAGCTCTCTAAGGGTGATGTAGTTCGCCCTTGGCTAGCAGATATATTGGCAGCTCCATGACCACCACTATCATGGATCACAGCGGGGGTTCTCATTGCCGGGGCCACCTTTAATTTTGAAGTGAAAGGGTGGCAAACTTTTGTGTGCAGCCGCTTAGACCCGAGCCAAAATGAAAACAATCTTCCCCTCCCCCGAGCAGTTTTGGTGGCATCCATCATGACCGGGTACCCAATAAATGTGGGTTCCATCATGTCGTCCAATATATCATGGGTGGTCCAAAGAGGTGAAAGTTCCTATCCATATCCCAACACACTCACAACATACCTCATGGATGAAAAGGTGGAGCCGAGGAGTTTTGATCAAAAGGTGCGGGCTAAAAACCCCTTCTCATGGTACACTTTGCAAGGTCTAGGAAACCCAAAGTTCAAGGGTAAGGCAACTACCACTGACGGGATGCCTGTAGAGATGGGAATTAGCTGCCATGCCTTCTACAGCAGCCGGTCCTTCCACCGAGATAGCTGACATACCACCACCTCCACCTTCTAGACCATCTACATCAATGCCAGTGTATGCCTCTTCCACATATCAACTCACTGCGCTGCGAGTCTCCCAGACATTGGCGAGTCTCAACAACTGGATGCAGACAGCTACTTCAAAGTTGTTTGACATATATAGTAATGTTGCAGCACAGTCCTCTACCCCAGCAACACCTCAGGTACCTCCGTCAGTGGAGAAAACTTTGAAGAAGATCCTGGAAAATCAGAAGACTATCATGGATACAGTGGTGGCGCACGGGAGAGCTATTGAGGAGTTGGGCGAACAGGTGAAGAAGATGCGGAAATCTCAGGCATCAAAAAAATCAGTGGAAAGATTGAGCACCGAGGTGGCCAAGCTTGCATCAGCTGGGGATATTCTCCTTGACCTTCTGATGGAGATAGCACCAGTAGCACCAGTAGTTCCACCAGTACCTGAGGCATTAGAGACAGCAGCTGGTCAGTATGAGGAGCCGGACCCTACTGCCCACCCTACTGCCCACACCACTGAGGGGATGCTCCAGATGTTCAGTCACCCCATTATTCCCGGACCGAAGGACGATGAAATCCAGTTGGAGGATCCAGAGGGTGCTGATGATGCCATGCACACTGAGACCATATAGGGAGTTCTCTTCACTCTATGTCCTTATTTTTGTTAACCATTGAGGACAATGCTTATTTTTTTATGGGGGTGGTCTATTTTGGATAGTTTATTATGACATTGACATTGGCCTATAATAACTTTAATACTGTTTTTCTTTTATCCTTATTATCTCTTTCGTTATGTATATATTCCTCCCTTTTCCTTGATGTATATATTCATTTCCCCTCGGTTTGTATATTCATTTGTCTTACTTTCAGTAGTTTATTTTATAGCTTCTGTAGTTTGTTTTTCTTAGTAGTATAACTTCTTATTTACTTTAATAGCTTCTTTTTGATTTGGTAGCTTCTTGTTATGTTTATGTGATCTATAAGCCTTTGGTTTTTCTAATGCCACGGTTCTTTCCAAAGGTGGGTTATGTGTGAACCGGGTGGCTCTTCCCAACGATGGATGGCGTGACAACATTCTTAAGGGATTGAGTCCGTTTTTTTATGTTTAGGTAAAAATAGTAGTAATGAATAAAAGGGTCTCAAGCATGCTTCGCTTGGTACCAACACATTTACCTACGGCCTTATGGTTAAAAAATATGTTTTTGGCAGAAAATAGCTATAGTTGTGACATTTTGACTCTTGTGTTGACTTAAGCATTCATCGAGTGGTTCAGTCGAGCCATTTGTGATTTTCAATCTTAAATAGGGTGGTTGTGGGCCCTCGACTCCGTTCTCTTTAGCAATCCAGCAGTGTGAGAGGTGAGATATTTAGTTGCATGTCCAAAGTACCCGTGCTAATAGTCTAGAACTTGCCCCGAATATTTTTCTAGGTGAAATTCTAAGTTTGTCTTGGCTTGAGAAATGATTGTAGGCTCTCCTTGATCCAATTTGAAATCTTACATAGCCTACCAATGTGATATCCCTAGTCAGCCCATTTGAGCCTAAGCCCTTTTCATTTAATAACCACATTACGAGCCTATACCCATTTGTAATGACCCTCTCTTGGCACCCGATCTTTCCTTGGCATTCTTGAGAAACAATTGGCTAAAACATAAGTATGGGGGAGAGACGAGGAGTTTAAAAGTGATATAAAGGTACAAAGAAGAGGAAAGAAATGAGGAAAACGGAAGGCAAAGAAAAGAAAGAAAAAACAAAATGAAAAATGCCAAAAAGAAAGTGAATAAAGTAAAAAGTTGAAGGAATTCAAAGAAAAACAAGGATGAAAGGCATAGAGTAAACAAAAAAAAAAAAGGAGAAAATGAATATCATGACCAAGAAAGAGTGACGTTAAGTCTCTCTAGTTCCCCCGAGGAAAAAGAAAATGACTCAAAAAGTCAACAAAGTATGAGCCAAAAAGAAAAAATGGAGTGCTTAAGGAAAGATGATATTCCAACAAATCCTACCTTAGTCCAAAAGCCTTCATTACATCCCGAAAAAGCCCTACATGATTTCAAGTCGAGTGAGCTTACATTAGTGGTGATTTATATGAGGGGAAAGCATATGGTACTTAGAGCCGTACTTGTGACATTCTTTTGAGAGAGATGAGCGAACTTTTCACAATCCTTGAATTGAGTGTTACATTCTAAAGTGAGATATGCTAATGGAGAGTAGAGGAGGAGGAGTTTGGGATCCACAATGACCTACATAAAAGAGATAGCTTACTTGATGAATAAAGTCAACTCTTGATACTCTAGTGTCTCATTAGAACTATTGTACTTAAAAAGTCAAATCATTGCATTGTTGATAATTTATAAATGTTATGGGTAATTGTTGGTCCCAATTGATGTGTGTTTGATTCACCTTAGGCCATCTGAAATAGCTCTTTTCTTGTGGAGATGGCAATTACCTTATTTTCTTGAGGACAAGCAAAAACTTAATTTTGGGGGAGTTGATAAGTAGGGATTTTGATTACTTATTTGCATTCTTTTACCTTCATTTTAGCTCAAAATTGCTTAAAGGTATTCCCGAAAACTGATGAAATGTGCTTTTTTGCAGGAGTGTTGGAATATGAGTCAAAGAGATGAAAATCAACTCAAGAAGGAGTAATTTTGGACAATGACCAAAACAAAGATAAAAGAGCAAAATGCGGACTACATAATATTGAGTGCATCCGCATAACATGAGGAAGCCTCTGACAAAATTTCTATGCAAAGTGCGGACCGCACAATTATTGTGCGGCCGCAGAAGATGAGGTTCAGAGAGATGGATTCTGCGGTCATGAAGACGTGCGGACCGCACCATTATTATGCGGCCGTAGAATCAAAAGTGCGGCCGTACTCCAAAATTTGCGGTCCGCAGAAGTCTTGCATGTCAAAGCTAAAAATCGAGAGTGCAGCCGCACTCAGAAATGTACGGACCGCGAAATTTGAAGAAATGCGGCCGCAACCCAGAATTGTTCACAGAAGTGAATCCCGTAAAGCTAATGTCAAAGTGCGGACCGCACACATAATTGTGCGGCCACAGAATCTCCGCAGGGGCAATTTTGTCCGATAATTTCAGTTGGGTACAAATAGGTCTTTTTGTCAAATTTAGGTTAAGTAGAGAACACATGCGAATAGATAACCGTTTTTCTTTAATGTTTTGGGTAACTTTGTAATAGTTTATCATTTTAACATTAGATTTTCTTCCCTTAATCATCTATTATGAGTTTTATCTTAGTGTCTTATTTAATTTCTTCATTTTCTATGAGTAGCTAAACCCTTAGCTAGGTTTGTGACCCAACCCTAGTATGGGTACTTAATGGGTGATTGATTTAGGGCTTATTTATGATTGGGTATATAATATTTAGCCTAGTTCTTGCTTGAATTTAAGAATTGATGGTTGCAAACATTGATTCATGCCTAATTGACTTAGTCTCTACTAGAGAAAGAGAGACTAAGTCTAGGAAAACTTGGCTAACAATAAATTAGGGTAAACTCAAGAAATTGATAACCCCAATTATAGGGTCGAATCTAGAGATAGTAAGACCCGACTTGAGCATCTATCACTTGTTTTGTGAAATATCCATTTGGACTTAAGAAAACTAAATTGGGCAAAATCACTCAAACTACTAAGAGGTATAGAGTGAGTAATCGCATGTGATTGCTATATTGTATCCTGGCCCACCAAACATGCCCTAAAGCTCTCAATTCGTTAGGTAACCAACTAGGTGGAAGTTACAACCCTAGATCTTTTATAACCTGAAAAACAACAATACCAAAAACATTGTCTCTTAGCTTTACAATTACATCATTAGCATAAGATTTCAGAGTAGAAAATAAACAACCGAATATGTGGAAGTACAATCTTGAGCACGTCATATACTTAGACTAGGTATATACCTAATCCAACATAAAGCTCTCTGTGGAATCGACCCTGACTCGCGTTAAGTATTTATAATTGCATCGACCGCCTCACAATCCCAATTAATGGTGTGAGTTTGGGCGACATCACGCTCCTAAATCCAAAATCACCATACGGAGCTATTGCTATCATCAAAACTCTATTACGGGGTCGTTTATACATAAGTCGACATCCGGGCACTATTTTAACATAAGCTTTAAACCTTGGAATTAAATGTTCCCATTCATTCCAAAACCTCACCGGACCCGAACCAATCACCCTCGAGTCATGTAACAACTGAAAAGCATAAATTGAACAGTAAATGGGAGAACGGGGTTGTAATACTCAAAATGACCGGCTGGGTCATAACATTCTCCCCCTCTTAAACAAACGTTCGTCCTCGAACGGATTTAGAATTATACCTGGAGTCTCAAATAGGTGTAGATATTTGCTCTGCGTCTCCCAAGTAGCTTCCCCAACTGGTTGGCCTCTCTACTATACCTTCACTAATGCTATGCTCTTTGACCGGCTCCACATCATACGTCAAATTACCGTCCAGCTGCACGGTACTGAAATCCAAATTATGAGACAAATCTCCGACATATTTCCGGAGCATGGATACATGGAATACTGGATGAACACCTGATAGACTAGGTGGCAAAGCGAGTTTATAAGCCACCTCTCCAATCTTCTTAAGTATCTCAAAAGGCCCAATATACCGAGGGCTCAACTTGCCCTTCTTCCCGAACCTCAACACACCCTTCATGGGTGAAATCTTGAGTAGAACCTTCTCCCCAGCCATGTAAGCAACATCACTCACACCTAAAATAAGGATATGATGAATCAATAAATAGCAACAAAACTGAGAGATGATATGAAATAAATGAACATGAATGAGTATGAAGTTACAATTTAAACAAATAAATTGACATCAGAAATGACCTTAGTGGGTCCCAATAATACCAACATTTTCCTAAGCATTATTTCTAACATGAGTCATAACTTGATAAGTTCAGTTAATTACACAGTACCACAGGACTAAAGGAGTCACAGTTTGCATGGTGCACGCCCACGCGCCCGTCACCTTGCATATGTGTCACCTCATAACATGTATAATAATGGTTCATACCCTCAGCTCCAAGATTAGAAGAGTTACTTACCTCAACCTTCAAGCTCCGAAAATACTACAATGCTCCAATTGATTAAAATGTCCAAATATCACCCACATTTCAATACCTACCATTAGATATCCCAACTACATCAAAATAAATACGGAAAGATTCATAAATATCCTTTTAAGCTTCACAATTTGGCAACAAACCTTAAACCATCCCAAATTATCCAATAGGCTCATCCATTAGCCTATTCAATTCAATTCTTATAATTTAATACTCATTTGGAGTCATTAATAATACTATGTTAATTACCCAACATCATTAAGTCATTATTCATTGTCTTCTCCAACAATCCTATGTTCAAGAACTAGTGTTGTATCTTGTCCAAATGGTGATTCCCTATTCAATTCGTTTATCAGTTAAGTTATCAAGTCTATTGGAATCATTAGAAACTCAAAATAAATCCCTTTATATCAATGCATCACTATCCATCTTCTTTTTTGCCCAAAATATCACTTTCAAGACCCTTCCTTAGGGTTTATATAATATCCCATTAGAACTTCAAATAAAACTCATAAACATGCTACCCATACATAGTAGGAATCTCCAAATGACAAACGGTTTGAAGCATTAGAACCTAGACACATAGACCTTTCTTGTGATAGGCTATACACCATAAAACCTTTCATATCTGAGAGTTATGCTCGTTTGAAATTAGGTCTTGTTCGAACTCACTTGAAACTTTATCTCATCATATAATTTTCAACTTGACTTAGCCTTAGAGCCCTTCTTAGACCATAAACCATTCTCGATGCACCTCATACATATATTATCATGATCAATTGATATCATTCGAATTATCAGTCTTGTTCATACTTGAATTAATATAACTAGCACCCGCCAATCTTCTTAATGGTCTTAAAACTCTTCAAAAATTTTCGGGGTGTTATATTATCCCCCACTTAAGAACATTCGTCCTAGAATGTTTTGCAAGTCATTATTAGGAACATCATTATCCTCCTTTAACCTTAACCATCATTCTTAATCATTCCTGACTTCATATGGGTCTTAGATATTCTTCCAAAATTTTGACTTCCTTAAGGCCCCAAAATTTGGCTAACTCTCTAAATTCTTAAAAGTTTTGGCAGAGTATCCCCTGTAACTGGGACCATCCAAATAATTCAACCTGTTCCGAACTAGCCCCCACACGGGCACTAATTTCAAAATAATTCAACAACCAAATATCTTTACATAATATGATGTCTAGGCCCCACACGACCGTACATATATGCTCAATGTACAACAATAAACTATTTAGGACTCGCACGGCCACACATACTTCATCAACATATAACAACAAAATATCTAAGTCTCACATGGTTGCGCATATACCAAAATTGCATCAAATAATTCTTTATTATTTTAAACAGTTGCATATCTATACCTCGCTCATTCCAACACCGGTTACTCTATATTTGTCACGACCCAAAATCCCAACCTATTGTGATGGCGCCTATCTCGTTACTAGGCAAGCCGAAAATCTTGATAAACCAAAATTTCTCTTAAGTTTGAAAATACAATAATTTAATACAATACAAAATCCCATAAATACTGACATGAACACTCCCCAAAACCTGGTGCCACTGAGTACATGAGCATCTAATATGGATACAAATATGGAACATAAGGTCTATAATAGTCTAAGACCAAAATACAGTAAACAATGAGATAGGGAAAGAGAGACAATGTCTGCGAAACACAGCAGCTACCTCTGAATCTCGTGAAAATTAACTGCGCGAAATGATCAACACCCGCTATGTCCGGGAACATCTGGATCTGCACACGAAATTCAGGGTGTAGTATGAGTACAACCAACTCAGCAAGTACCAATAATAACTAAGGAACTGAAGATAATGACGAGCTACACAGTTACAGTTCACTTTCAGTAATTCCAGCAAAGAATAGACATACTTTCAAATCCGGCAGTTTAAGTCAAATCAATTTTATATAGTTCAATTTCATGTAATTCGGATATAAAATCTTTCAGAGATTTCACAACAATGATAGATAGCAATCAAGTGTAATAACAATTGCAAAGCAAGTACATCCTCTCAGGCAACAGTCACGCAACTCATCACTCGGCTCTCAACCCTCAGCACTCACACTCAATGGGTACCCGCGCTCACTAGGGGTGTACAGACTCCGGAGGGGCTCCTACAGCCCAAGCGCCATAATCTGCACGGACAACTCGCGTGCCATAATATCCTTACCTCACTGACAGGCCCTCAGCCTTACTCAGTCCTCAACCTCCCTAATCTCTTGGGCTCTCAGAAATCACATAGATCATCCCAAACAACGATAACATAATGCATCAACAAATATCATGAGGTATGATACACAATTAAAATCATGACTGAGCACAAGATAAAAATTAGCAATTGATTCAATAAGTATTTGCCCTCTGTGGGTCCCAACAGTACTATCACATAGCCTAAGCATGATTTCTAATATGATTTATAGTCAAATGTTTTCAACACATAGAGAGCATATAACTAACAACAAATTATTCAACTTTACAGTTTCACGGGATGGACCAACTCACAATACCCTCGGTGCACGTCCACACGCCCGTCAGCTAGCATATGCGTCACCTCCAAAATAATCACATGACACAAAATTTACATACCCTCAGGACCAGATTTAAAACTGTTACTTACCTCAGAGCGTGAAATTCTTTACTCTACTATGCCTTTGCCTCGCAAATCGGCCTCTGAATGCCTCGAATCTAGTCACAAATAATTCGTTTCAGTAAATAAAAATTTATTGGAATTAATTGCATAAGAAAAGGCTAATTTTCAATAAAAATCCAAATTTTAACTCAAAAATCGCTTGTGGGGCCCATATCTCGGAACTCAACAAAAGTTATAAAATTTGGAAGCCCATTCAACCACGAGTCTAACCATACCAATTTTATCAAAATCCGACCCCAACTCGACCCTCAAATCTTCAATTTAAACTAAGAGAGTTTCCAAACTTTTCAATTTAATTCACCAATTAAATGATAAAAATAACCATGGATTAGGGTAATTTAACCAATATTGAGTTAAGAACACTTACCCCGTTGTTTTCCTTGAAAAACTCCCGAAAATCGCCTATTCCCGAGCTCAAATCCGTCAAAAACCGAAAATGGGACGAAGTCCTATTTTCAGAACTTAACCTCTCTGCCCGGACATTTGCTCTATGCGATCGCGAACTTTCCCACGCGATCGCAAAGAACAATTTTCCATTGCCCAGATTTTACTCTACACGATCGCGCACTTTCCCACACGATCGCGAAGCACAACATCATAGACCTATGCGATCGCGTTCTGCTTCATGCGATCGCGAAGCACAAAATGCCACTGCCTCACATTAACCCTACGCGATCGCAGATATCCCCACGCGATCGCGTAGAACAAAACCCCCACTGACCAACTAAGCCTACGTGATCGCAGACGCATTCACGCGATCGCGTAAAAGGAAAACATCATCAGATATCAGAAAATTCCAGCTGTTGTTCAAGTTCAAATTTTTGATCCGTTAACCATCCAAAACTCACCCGAGCCCCTTGGGACCTGAACCAAATATACCAACAAGTTCTAAAATATTATACAGACTTGGTCGAACCCTGAAATCACCTCAAACAATGCTAAAACCATGAATTACACTCCAATCCAAGCCTAATGAACTTTGAAATTTCTAATTTCTACATCCGACTCCGGAACTTATCAAATCACGTCCGATTTAACTCAAATTTTGTGCACAAGTCATAAATGACATAACAGAGGTATTTCAATTTTCAGAATCTGGTTCCGACCCCGATATCAAAAAGTCAACCCCCCGGTCAAACTTTCCAAAAATTCAAGTTTCGGCATTTCAATCCTAATTCCTCTACGGACCTCCAAAAATTTATCTGGACACGCTCCTAAGTCCAAAATTACCATACGGAGCTATTGGAATCATCAAAATTCAAATCCAAAGTCGTTTACACATAGGTCCATATCCGGTCCACTTTTCTAACTTAAAATTTTAATTATGAGACTAAGTGTCTCATTTCATTCCGAATTCCTTCCGGACCCGAACCAACTAACTCGATAAGTCATAAATTGAGCAGTAAATGGGGGGACGGGGCTATAATATTCAAAACGACCGTCCAGGTCGTTACAATATTACAACACATATTACTATCATGCATATATGTATTCTCTTTATATTATGTATACACCAAGTCGCATGTGAAAGAGTATTTCTTGCATACATTAAAATTCTATTTCTTCCATTCGAAGACTTTCTCATTAATATAAATTTACTTCTAAGCATAGTTTGTCCTCATAGGACCCTTGATTCACTAGTTGCCAAATCCTTCCATAATACTTCTTTTATCCCATCCGAATACTAACAAGATATTTGTCTTGCTAGGTCCATCCATCACGTGGGTGATTTATACCTTCACTTGTACTTGTAACTTTTGAGTTTCCTTTAGATATCAATTTGAATAAAATCATATCTTACAAGTTCACTACGCAAATATTCATTTCACTTCCTCCTTGTGGAGCAAGTTTATCATCCATTCTCGAGTATCAGTATATATGTTCCTATTTTCTTAACCTTAACCAACTCATAGATACCACCATGTCCTTTGTGATATTTCTCTTGCATAAATTCATATTGTATTTGTTATTATGCCTACCACAGGCTGATTACCATGGATTATAGGCTTCCAACTCCCAAAGTGACAATTCTATTAGGATAATACTTGCACCATTTAGTCTCTTTTTCTTTTATGACTCCGTGCTCTTTACTGGAGCACATCATTTTGGTTTGCAAAAGTATTTCGTATTTGGGAATACGCATAATATAACCCTTTCTTGCCTCATTTCATGCCAAGTGTTCATTTACTTTATCCTCATTTATAACCTTCATTTGTTCTACTAAGTCCAACATATGATAAAAGTACTTCCTTATTTTCGCCCTTGCATTGAATTTAATTCAAATGACACATGCTCCAAAGTTTTAAGAATCTACTCAAATAGCCCATTAAATATTTGACAATGAGATAACATCTTTTAATAACCCCAATATTAAACAATGTAACTATTGATCGTGATAAGCATGTGATCTCTATACCAGCATTGTATGATAATTTTACTCATTTCATCAGGAATATTATCGAAGATGTGTCCTTAATCTTTCTTTTATGAATAAAAATTTCTCCATTTTATTTTTTCAACCATCACCCTTAAGGTGATATTAACTTGCTCTGGTGCTCCCTCACTGAGGCGCAAAACCCAAATCTAAAGCTCGAACCTGATACTCGAAGATTTTAATAAATTCGCACCCTATTCCATCTGATTATACACACGCCCATATACAACTACAAGTTATTTATTTCCCCAACTCGAAATCATAATTCACCATATCAAATTCTCATGAAGCCTTGACTTCTATTTTTTTTGTTTTTGCAATTACACTTAGTAGTACCTACTATCCTGACAATAGAAGAAAAATGGTTATGCTCATCAAGGATTTCTTTGCCCCTTCTCATACCCAAGTGTCATGGCACTTCTAGCCGCAACTCATGTTGTAAAGTATCATCCTTTCATGTCCTTACAACAACAATAAATTTAGCATATCCCTTTTCGTGCCGATTTTACTTTAAGAGATCTTTTTCTAGCATCTTGCCCTTCAGTCCATGCTCAATTACATTTCTAGTAAATACAATTTCCTTAGGCTATACCCGTATAACATTCATATAACTTTCCATAACATACACTATTTTCATAATGCTAGATGTAAGAACGTGCAATCTATCTTCATGTCCTCATCATAACATAAATATTTGTGACTATAGTTAATATCACAACGTCACGTCATTATGCCTCGTTCAATTAATATTGCCTCTTTGTTTTCCCATTATTCAATGGATTCTACTCGTGGGTACTCAATCACCTTCATATCTCGAGGTGTCTTTAATCTCGTTGCAGTAGATAACATGCTAGGATTCGTGTGGCATCAATACGTAGCCTTGGATCACTTGTAACTCATCAACTTCACACGTGTACCATTATTGCTTGCAAGCTCTTGAGTTTTAAACTACATATGCAATATTCATAATCCGTGCATACTACATCCTTTCAAATAACAACTCACTCATCCCATGATTTTCATATACTCATAAAGTGCAATATAACCCGTATTTAAGAATTTCAGTACTCGAGTCATCCTCGATATCAACCTCTGCAAGTCATAACTAATCCACAAGTATGCCCCAGACCAAACCTAAATTTTAACATATAACCATGAAATTGAATTGTCAATAACATGCTCCCCCACTTGGCTCAAAGCCATAGATTAAAACACTCGATAACTCATAATACCCATACTCTATTACTGCCATAATACCACAGTCAATTCAACAAAAATTCTTCTCAAGCTCATGCAACGCCAACCATAAAAATACCTCAATCATCCACTAAGCTCGTATTCATTCTCTTGACACTCAAGTCAACTTTCTCAACCAGATTCAAATTCAAATCTCAACACCTACGCCCCGCTGGCAAAAAAGAAACTCTCCACTCAATATTATAAAGAATATACCTACGTAGATTACTCCGCAGGGGATAACCCACCTGCTTAGCCTCAAATTGGCATCTTGTTATACCCTTTTGCAATCACAATTACTATTCAATCACTTAATCTTTTGAGTCCAAACTCATTAACAAGACATGAGAATTTAATTTGTCCCAAAATTTAACATGAAAGATCCTTCAAAACATTCATACTCCAGACTGAACGTCACATCAAAACGAAAATCAAGCACCCAATGACCCTTTTTACATTTCAAGAAAACACTTCTCGTCACATTTAAATCGTCTTGACACATTTTGCAGTCACATCATACTCATCACAAAGCTATTCCACTGCTCATCGAGCCACAAATTCCACTCGTAGGGACATTACCGTACATAGGAGTCCAAATGTACAAGTTACAACTGAAGCTACCGAGCTTAAACTGAGGTCTAACCCTGGCCTGAAGTCCTCCAGACTGGACCATCACCAAAACGCAAAATAATCATCTTGAACCTAGTTCATGGAACCATAAGCCGGTGATGCACAGCTGATACCAAGCGCTCACATGCACACACGAAGGCGTGGAAGGAATTGAAAGAGTTATATTTCATGTGGAATCAATTCTGCACGATAAAGAGAGAAATATGGGAAGTTTATCCTATAATTCCTAGTAACCTCTCGAAGATAAGTATGGACGTCATCATACCGATCCGCAAGACTCTACTAGACACTTGCTCATGACCTGTAGAACCTATGAACCTAGAGCTCTGATACCAACTTGTCACGACCCAAAATCCACCTAGTTGTGACGACACCTAACCCAACACGTCAGGTAAGGCAATTAACAACTATCCAATTCAACTGATATTTAACTGACTCTAATACACTCCCCAAGGACTGGTAGTATAAATTATGAGCTTCTAAGATTAGAATTTATGAAGCTGGTATGAAATAAATACATCATCTGTTCAAAATATACATAAACAGAATTTTATAAATCTAAGGCTACCATGAACAAGAGGAAGCTACGACCGGAACAAAGGTACATCTTAAAATCCAACTCCCGTCGATCACAGCAACATCAACATCCAATATCTGCACGCAAGGTGCAGAAGTGTAGTATGAGTACAACCAACCCCATGTACTCAATAAGTAACAAACCTAACCTTAGATTGAAAGTAGTGACGAGCTGGAATAAAGGTCAGGGTCCAACACCAATAGCCAACAGCAAATCATAACAATATAATGAAAATAACACCAGTAATAAGTCAACAATAAATGCTCAGCTTGTTCCAGAAAATAAATATTTTCTTTTCAATTATAACCGTAAAACTCAAATCTTTTTGTCGAAATCATCAAAATATGAGTATGTTTTTTTTGTAAAAACTATTATTTTTTCCCAAAAAAAAACTTTTCAACAACAGATAAGATGTTTTATTTTCCAATGGCATGAGGAAAATACATCTCTATGCCCACATGTCAATGAGTATGTGAAGTCATGAATGACGCCATATCATACAACATGAGAAAAAATATATCTCTATACATGTATGTTAAGTGTGTATGTCAATGCTATGCAACTCAGTGATAAAACCATATGCATACTCTCAGAGTATGAATTCACTCAGTCCTCACAGTCACTCAGTCCTCATAGTCACTCAATCCTCACAGTCACTCAATCCTCCCAATCGCTCGAAATTCAGCACTCGCACTCAGTAGGTACCTGCGCTCACTAAGGGGTGTACAGACTCCGGAGGGGCTCCTTCAGCCCAAGCGCTATAATTTGCACGGACAACTCACGTGCTATAGTATCAATATTTGGATCCGCATGGATAACTCACGTCCTATAATAAGCAAATCTGGCCTGGTGCGGCGTGCAGCCTGATCCCATAATAATAAAGTATATAAAGCCAATATGGCCCTCGGCCTCACTCAATCATCAATCTCTCCGGTCTCTCGGGCTCACAATGTCATGAAACTAGCCCAAAATGATGATATGATAAATCAATAAATAACAAAAGAGACTGATAGATGATATGAAATGAATGAACATGACTGAGTATGAAGTTACAATTTAAACAAATAAATTGATAGTAGAAATGACCTCAGTGGGTCCCAATTATACCAACATTTACCTAAGCATTATTTCTAACACGAGTCACAACTCGATAACTCTAGTACGTAGAGATTTCATGACTATAGATAAGTTCAGGTAATTACACAGTACCACAGGAATAACAGAGTCACAGTTCGCACGGTGCACGCCTACACGCCCGTCACCTAGCATGTGCATCACCTCAACACCAAAAACACAACACGTATAATCAGGGTTCATACCCTCAGCTCCAAGATTAGAAGAGTTACTTACCTCAACCTTCAAGCTCCGAAAATACTACAATGCTCCAATTGATTAAAATGTTCAAATGCCACCCACAATTCAATACCTACCATTAGATATCCCAACTACATCAAAATAAATATGAAAAGATTCATAAATATCCATTTAGGCTTCACAATTTGGCAACAAGCTTTCAACCATCCCAAATTATCCAATAGGCTCATCCATTGGCCTATTCAATTCCATTCTTATCATTTAGTACTCATTTGGAGTCATTAATAATACTATGTTAATTACCCAACATCATTAAGTCACTATTCATTGTCTTCTCCAACAACCCTATGTTCAAGAACCCCTATTTCAAGAACTAGTGTTGTATCTTGTCTAAATGGTGATTCCCTATTCAATTCGTTCATCAATTAAGTTATCAAGTCTATCGGAATCATTACAAACTCAAAACAATTCCTTTTATATCAATTCATCACTATTCATCTTCTTCTTTGTCCAAAATATCACTTTCAAGACCCTCCCTTAGGGTTCATACAATATACCATTATAACTTCAAATAAAACTCATAAACATGCTATCCATACTCCAATATAATATATATATATATATATATATATATATATATATATATATATATATATATATATATATAGGAAGCTCAAGTGAAGGGATTACCTCTTGGTGGAAGAATCCAACTTTTTCTCTTTTTGGTGTTCTTGAAGATTCAACCAATTTCCTATGGATTTGATCCATAATAATGTTAGTGTTATCACTAAATGATGTTATATAATCATCCTTGTACCAAAATAAACTACCTTAAAGTGTATCCATAGTGGAAGGGCTTCTCCTTCTCTCTAGAAATCAATTCCAAGTTGAAGAACTAATGTTTTTTCTCTTTAAAACCCTTGTTTCAGCCCCTTTAAAATGGCCTCTAAAACTGCGTAGCCTCCCAGCGTAGGCTACGCACAAAGGCTACGCAGGGTGGACTTCTATCCCCCTTCAGTTGGAAGCTTCTGGATTTGTCTACGCAATGATGTGTAGGCTACGCTGCTATGCTGTGTAGGCTATGCTACTATGATGCGTAGACTACGCAAGACTCGCGTAGCTTTTCTGTCACCCTTTAGTAAAAAGGTCATAACTCCTTGTATGAATCTCCAAATGACAAACGGTTTGAAGCATTACAAACTAGACACATAGACCTTTCATTTGATAGGTTATACACCATATAACGCTTCATTAGAGACTTATTCTCGTTTGAAGTTAGGTCTTGTGCGAACTCACTTGAAACTTTATCCCATCATATAATTCTCAACTTGACTTAGCCTTAGGGCTCTTCTTAGACCATAAACCATTCTTAATGCACCTCATACATATATTATCATGATTAATTGATATCATTCAAATTATCAGTCTTGTTCATACCCGAATTAATATAATTAAAACCCGCCAATCTTTTTAATGGTCTTAAAACTCTTCAAAATTTTCCGGGGTGTTACATGCCTGTCTCAAGTTCCTCTTCGCGAACGCGAGAGCCCTCTCACGAACGTGAAGAAGAAAACCAGACACAAACATCAGAAAATTCCAGCAGTTGTTTAAGTCCAAATTTCGATCCGTTAACCATCCGAAACTCACCCGAGGCCTTCGGGATCTCGACCAAATACACCAACAAGTCCTAAAATATCATACGAACTTAGTCGAAACCTCAAATTACATCAAACAACGCTAAAATCACCAATCACACCCCAATTCAAGCTTAACGAAAAGTAACGAATTTCAACTTCTACATACGATGCTGAAACCTATTAATTCAATTCTGATTGACCTCAAATTTTTCACACAAGTCATAAATGACATAAGGAAGCTATGAAAATTTTCAGAGCTAGATTCCGACTCCGATATCAAAAAGTCAACTCTCCGGTCAAAGTTCCAAACTTAAATTTCTAATTTAGCCATTTCAAGCCTAATTTAATTACGAACTTCCAAATAATTTTTCGGACACGCTCCTAAGTCCAAAATTACCATACGGAGCTATTGGAATCACCGAAACTCTATTTCGGGGTCGTACACACATAAGTCAATATCCGATCGCTATTTTAACTTAAGCTTTAAACCTTGGACCTAAGTGTTCTCATTCATTCCAAAACCTCACCGGACCCGAACCAATCACCCCGGCGAGTTACATAACAAGTGTAAAGCATAAATTGAGTAGTAAATAGGGGAACGAGGTTGTAATACTCAAAACGACCGGCCAGCTCGTTACAGTTCTGAAAAGGTTACCATAAAAAAGAGTAAATTTCATAGAAATTGACATATTATGTTTTTTTTTTCAACCAAAGTCACATAATTTTGTTTTATAACAAAATATCACAAGACTTTTACTATACTAATACAAAAGTCACAATGCCGAAAACACAACCTTCCGATGCCCTGATACTTTTTTATTTCCTATTTTAACTCATGTTTATTTTTATCTTTTAATAACTACTCAGTTAAAAAAAAAAGGATCCGACCCTACCCTATCAAAACCCATCTGTAGGTCTCTATTTTAACTCATGTTTAGTCATATTAACTATTCTAAGATGCCTTTACCAAGAATAAAATCGTATGACTGTTTATGTAATATGACAATGAAATGAATGCAAATTTATTTAATTACATAGTTTTCTAAATTAACAATTTGCTTGGCATATCTTGCTGCATAAAGCAAGACTAAACTATTTTCAAAATTTCATCAGTGTTTTAAAAGGCGTGGACGTAAGGCGGGGCATTTTACATATGCCTCAGCGGGGCGTAAGCCCCATAGGTATTTAATTTTTAATATTTTATAAAATAATATAATGACAGTTAATATTTATAAACAGGAAAAATTGCATAAAAATTGAAGAAAACTATATATATGTGTGCTCTATCCCCACAAAAAAAACTAATCAAAATAATCTATTATATATACGTTACTTACAAGCATAAGAAACTTGAGTCTAAAAGAATAAAGTTTTCTATATGAAGGAACAAAAAGAATGATTAACCTGCAATTTGAACTTTGAATTTGCTGCTATGAAGAAAAATGTAGTTCTCTTTGTATTTGTAAAAAAAATTAAACATTTGTTGCTTTTGGGAGATATTAGCAGACTAGCGGACAAGATATAAATTTGGAAAAATCATGAATTAGGGCTTAAATCAATAAAAAAGTCTTTACTTTTAAATTTAATACTTTTGAGTTCCTTTTTTAACCTTTTGAGTAATTACCAAACTGACTTTTGAGAATTTGGGTATTATATGAAGGACTAATTCGACAAATTTTGTTTTAATTTGAAAAAAATCTCTAGGGCTTACTCCTTACTAAAAAAATGCGTCCCGAACGCCCGGGTGTATGCCCCGAACGCCCGGACGTACGCCACGAACGCCCGGCGTACGCCTCTTGAGACTTTCGCCCCACACCATTACCCCGGGGCGTTTTTGGTACACCTCGTCCCGGGGCTCGCCCCAGAAATGCCTTTTAAAAACCTACAGATAAGGAAAAAGAATATGTGATATATCTCCCTCTCACTTCAGGAATATACTAGATAAAGATCACTTCGCCTAATATTCAATGAGATGCATTTATTTTACCAAATATTATTTGGTAAAGCGATATAATGTATTAATTACCTGTCACAAATGAATAAAAATAGAAAATTGGTTTAAAATGTGTGTCGATTATTATTAGATTAAAAACAAAAAGTAGGTTAAAATGTGGAATAAGAGATTATCGGTACATCAAAAAGTTGGGTTCTTGGCACCGTGATTTTTGTGATAGCATGATGAAAGTCTTGAATTTTTTCTGTTACAAAACAAAGTTATGTGATTTTTGTGGGAAAAACAAAATAATAGTTATATGACCTATAAAATTTACCTGGTTAAAATTCCAAATATATATTTAGTGCCCCATTTGTTGAATGTTTGGCTGGTTACAAAGTTTGAGCTACTTTTGACAGTCCTAATCCAAGCATACCTGCCAGTCTTACAGTTTGTAGACAAACCTGATTAAAATGACGTAGTAGGAACAAATTTATATTTTCATATATTTCTACTTCTGATTTCTTGCTGAAATCTCACGTGTGGAATACTGCTACCCCAATTTTATTTTATTTTAGGATTTGTCTTTGGAGATAGGAAAGGTACTTAGAGATCCTTTTCTCATACAGTTTGATATGGTATGATCTTATATGTGAATTCCTTTTGCTCTGAACTGAATTCTTTCGCGGGTAATATCTAAACTTAAGATAGGGTGGCAATGTAACCAACTGCTATGTGTATATATATTTTGAGTATTCTTACATAAACGAGTTGGAGTATGAGATCAAATGATATATAGTATAGGGAATAAACAAACACCCGTACAAGTACGACCAAAGCTTATTTTTTTTCATTTATTTATAACTGAGACGTTGATGCAAATAAGGGTAGCTTTAAGTGGAAATCATTTCCTAATACTAGGCTAAACATACATGTCATTTATTTGTTAGAACCAGGACCCCCATAAAAGACCGCATGCCCAATTTCCTTATTGGTAATTGGTTTATTAGCAACTCGGTATAGGGCGTGGGCATCTTCAAAACTTGATACCGCGGGATCCCGAGTGTTGCCAACAGAATCAAGAATTGAAATTTTGCTACAAAATGCATCTTTATCGGTGTCTACAAATTTAGGGAAACGACCAGAACCCATTGGAGGGAAAGTAGGGACTGTACTAAATGCCTCTCCACCCCATGCCGCCTGTGATGCAAAACCCTTTAATCCCGTAAAAAGCTCTGAAGGCCAAAAACCAATTTGTGTGAAATCATGACTATAACGGAGCCACCATCTTCCATTTTTCAGATCCTGCGTATAAGAAAATGATTATATATGCTCTTAGTTACTTTTCGAATGAGATGAAATTTTAATATGGTATTAATCTAACCCTTTGAATGAAGAACGTCTGATCGAATATGCGTCCAGGTGTGGAAGTCAGAAATACCATGTCCAAAGGTATTTGCGTATTCACAATTACGAATCCAGGGCAACGTGTGTTGAAGCATTGAGTTGTGCCTGCCTATGTCATGATGTAACAAATTTAACTAACCTTGAGTAATTAAGGATATTTTGCTAAAGCATGGCTCACTAATATTTGAATGAATAATAATAATTAAAAAAAAAAAATAAGACTTACTTTAAACAATGAGAAAAATCGAGTACGAGTATCGCCATATAGGATTGGATCCACCTAGATCAACATAACATTCATTATCAACTTTTGATATTCTATTGTGTAGAATTAAAGCTAAGCAAGAAAGGGGGATTGAATTTCACTTAGCAAAATTAATTAAAAGTAATACTTACACGCCACCCAGCTTGTATTTGGTCACGGCCATTTTGTACCTTCACGATGGATGCACTCCACTGGTTCGAAAGAACCTTTGGATTATAAATACTACTTATCGTTCCAGCTCCCGAAATCTTGAGATTTGGATCATTTATTGTTTGTTCTAGAGCAAACTAAATGTTCAAATCAGAATAAGTAACACGATATGCTCACATTGGTTGATAATAAAAATATTCCTTTTTTGAAAAAAAGTTGCAAGTTCTTAACGAGGTATAAAAACAAAAATATATGCAAGCCGCATTGAGATTAACGTCCACATATACCCATAAATCCGAAATCTTAAAATAAATTAATAAATAAGATGGAAATCATGAGTTTCAATGCCATAAGAGCTCCAAAAAGATGATAAACAATAGTGGAGTTCCCACTTGGATTATGTTTAATTTGTTGCTATTGCATATAATTGTTTCAATTTCCATCTTAGTGAATTAGGATAAACAAAAGCAGTTTATAAAGGAGCAGCTTACGTGAAAGACGCCACCAACATAACTAGTATTAAATCTCCTCTCTCTAATGAGATCTTCTTTCGTAGTTCTTCTAATAGGAACTGTTCCCATTGGACAACCTCCATCATTAAGCCCGATTCCGGAGGAGCTATTGGATGTTGACGATTTTTTGTTTCGCTTTAATAGGGAGAGAGATGGTTTCATCTGCATGCATCGTGTACAAAAATTCAAGAATCACAATCATTCTTACTTTCACAATACAAGTACTACAGTAGTGCTGAATAAGGATCTATATACCAAATAGACATACCTGAGGATGATAAGTATGATTCTTCAGTAAAGGATGATCAAATGCAGGTTGTTGATAGAAATCCACACAGTCATAAATATCTTCATATTCGGTCTACAAAATAATATAACTTGTTATTGGTTTTAAGTATATAGATTATTTATGTGTGATATTATTTTCGGTTCTATGAAAAGAAGATAATTGAAAACAACACAGATAGACCAATTACTTCCCAAACAGACCAAAAGAAAAAATAAAAATCTACCTTAATAGTTTTTACTGCTGGCTTATTTAAAAGTTTTAGTTGCCTCTCCAATGCTTCATGGTCCTTCTTTGATAAGCCCTCAACTTCATCATGGTTGAGATAAACCAAAATTGGAATCAAAAGTTGTATAACGCTTAGATGTATTCTTGTGGTCTTCATTCTATAATAAATTTAAAATATATTATATTAGATACAAATAAAATCATCAAATTAAACATAAAGGCTAATAAGAGAAATGGAAAACTATGATTATTGTGCAAATAACTAGCACATGACATATAATCCATCCTTTCAAGGATGGAATTTAAGAAATAAGAGACCAAGTACCTGATTTCTTTTTATGGGATGGAATACTGAATGATTCTACAAGAATAACATACTTTATATAGGAATTGCGGGACATTTCATAATCTCGTAATTCTATTGTTTGCATTGATTTACTTTTATTAGATTGATTCGTACAATCATTCTGTCCTTAAATTAACAGATATGAGATCTTCTCCTTAAATTCTTACTACATATTTATGGCACAATTAGCTCGAAGAGGCAAACCTACACGTTATGCAAATAAAAATCACCTATTTATGGCACAATTAGCTCGAAGAGGCAAACCTTTATGTGAATAGGCTATATATAACGCATGTCTCTGGTGGTTCAAGCTTTATAATAAAATTATATAGTACTAAATAAATAACTTTCAAATGCATGAGTTTACACTTGATGCTGATTAAGTTTATTTTACCCCATTTGGGCTAAATATCAATTTTTTATTAACTTAAAAGATCATGATTCTGATACTACCGTATAAAAATATTCTGCAACTGCAAAGATATAGGGAAGAAAATCATAACGAATAAAAGGACAACAAATTAAATCAAGAAAAAAAAGTTGGATGGGAATGAATGGAATATTTAGCTTGTCTTTTATTGTTTATTTTGGTACTCCTTTTATTTTCAGATACTATTAATCTTTGTGAGTGCAAGCAATAAATCAATGGAGATTCATCACCTAGTAATACTAAACCACGCTTATTCATCTTCTAATTTCGTATTATTTATTTTCTGTATAACTTTTAATCACTATCAGCATACAAAATTAATGGAGATTGGAGAAATTGAATGATACTGTAAGATTGAATTCATAATAAAAAATTATTGTAGCGAGGTCATCTTAGTTCTGCTAAATTGTTGTGTTCTTGTTACTTCGTGCCAAAGAATCAGAATGATACCAAAATATACATTATTTAATTTTATTTTTCACGTTAATTTCCTTTCAGTCTATCAGATTAATCCTTCTTACCATTCTATCCATTAATTAACAAATCTTGAATTTTTTTAATTCTTATATTTTGGTAAAATTAGATCTTTCATAATATATATTTTAGATGTTTGGGTTCTTAATTATTATTCCTCCTTTAGAGGAGTTAAAATCTTATTCTTATGAGTAACTTATGTTAATATATTATCCGGATATTTTGGAGTAGTTAATGCTATTATCATTTAATAAAAGATTAGAGATCTCAAACGTAACCTTCTCATTCAGCAAAGATGGCAAGTTAGATACGTTTACAAAATAATTCAAGAAAAGAAAAACAAAAATCACATCAGCATTATGATTTGAGATTCTCATTCAGAATCATGCACCCTTCTTAGTCTAGTTTTTCTTGTTATATCAAATATTATAGCCTACTCATCCACCAATCAATAAAGCGGCAATCGTATCAATTTGGCTTTTTTTCTTTTCTCCTTATAGATCTATGTGACCTTTACTAATTCTCTACATTTTATGGGGCACATGGACTCATAGTTTTTCCACCAAATTATGTATTTTATGTATTTATTTTTTAAAATTGATCTAATATTATTTATTGGCACCCATGTTTCATAAATGTTGAATGATGCACTTGGTTGAATATTAGTTTATTTTGCCAAAGGAGTATGATCGATTCCCACTTATTACTTTTTCTTTCTCCTTTCTTTAGTAGTGCACTAATATTCTAAAAATTCTAAGATCAGCTAATACACATATATATATATATATATATATATATATATAAACGATAGCAGAGTTAAGAACAGGGTTGGTATTGGACCCTTGCCTTGATGGCGAGTTGTCAGTGTGACAGTATTAATATTACTTATGCCATAACTTATCTTTCAAAAGTAATTCCTGACCATACTGCTTCATGGCAAACACCGAGGAACACTACAAAAAAACGGGGGTAATTGCGGCGGACTATTATGCGTATAGCCGGGGGCGGATCCACCCCTTTACAATGGGGTGGCATGGCACCTGCTAAGATGATAAAAAATTTATATACCTATGTTGAAACTTTCTTAAATTAAGTTAAATATCTGATCCTACCACCCGCAGCGGTAAATTAGACAAAGGTCCCATGACTGGTAAATCTTTTTGAAAGCTTTTCTCGTGTGTAAAATTCAAGTTGGAAATTATCTTGAACCTTATCCCACTTTCACTTTTCGTGTGCTTTTTATTTTCTTTTTGTCCTAGTCATTTTTCTTTTCGGCTACCTCCCAATTTTCTATTTATCGTTTCATTATTTTTTGTATTTTTTTCTTTATTCTATTATTTATATGCGGTCTCTAACAAGAACACTCAAAAAAAGACTCCAAAATTATAAAATTCTATAAAATAAGCATTCCTCTTAATCTCAAATTTATGAGTTTTCTTCTTCATATCCGAAAAATTTGGGTCTTAATGGGAATTTTAGATTGAGATCAATTTTTTTCATCTTTTTTTTGTTATATCATAAAAATTTGTGTTATTCTATGGTTATTAAATATAATTTAAATCTCTTTAGTATTAGATTATGACAAATATTCGTAAGCATTGCTTAAAAATATGATATTTATGATTTTGATTTTTGAGAACTTGTAGTTTATTTAATTCTACACTTATGGGTATAATTTATCTATTGAAGATATTTTTAAAATTTTCTTATTCTGATTGATGTAATTCCCTTATTGGAGATTGGAAAGGTACTTATAGTTCTTTTTCTCATATAGTTTGATATGGTATGATCTTATATGTGAATTCCTTTTGCTCTGAACTGATTTCTTTCGCGGGTAATATCTAAACTTAAGATAGGGTGGCAACGTAACCAACTGCTATGTGTATATATATTTTGAGTATTCTTACATAAACGAGTTGGAGTATGAGATCAAATGATATAATATTATAGGGAATAAACAAACACCAGTACAAGTACGACCAAAGCTTACTTTTTTTCATTTATTTATAACTGAGACGTTGATGCAAATAAGGGTAGCTTTAAGTGGAAATCATTTCCTAATACTAGGCTAAACATACATGTCATTTATTTGTTAGAACCAGGACCCCCATAAAAGACCGCATGCCCAAATTCCTTATTGGTAATTGGTTTATTCGCAACCCGGTATAGGGCGTGAGCATCTTCAAAACTTGATACCGCGGGATCCCGAGTGTTGCCAACAGAATCAAGAATTGAAATTTTGCTACAAAATGCATCTTTATCGGTGTCTACAAATTTAGGGAAACGACCAGAACCCATTGGAGGGAAAGTAGGGACTGAACTAAATGCCTCTCCACCCCATGCTGCATGTGATGCAAAATCCTTTAGTCCCGTAAAAAGCTCTGAAGGCCAAAAACCAATTTGTGTGAAATCATGACTATAACGGAGCCACCATCTTCCATTTTTCAGATCCTGCGTATAAGAAAATGATTATATATGCTCTATTACTTTTCGAATGAGATGAAATTTTAATATGGTATTAATCTAACCCTTTGAATGAAGAACGTCTGTTCGAATATGCGTCCAGGTGTGGAAGTCAGAAATACCATGTCCAAAGGTATTTGCGTATTTACAATTACGAATCCAGGGCAACGTGTGTTGAAGCATTGAGTTGTGCCTGCCTATGTCATGATGTAACAAATTTAACTAACCTTGAGTAATTAAGGATATTTTGCTAAAGCATGGCTCACTAATATTTGAATGAATAATAATAATTAAAAAAAAAATAAGACTTACTTTAAACAATGAAAAAAATCGAGTACGAGTATCGCCATATAGGATTGGATCCACCTAGATCAACATAACATTCATTATCAACTTTTGATATTCTATTGTGTAGAATTAAAGCTAAGCAAGAAAGGGGGATTGAATTTCACTTAGCAAAATTAATTAAAAGTAATACTTACACGCCACCCAGCTTGTATTTGGTCACGGCCATTTTGTACCTTCACGATGGATGCACTCCACTGGTTCGAAAGAACCTTTGGATTATAAATACTACTTATCGTTCCAGCTCCCGAAATCTTGAGATTTGGATCATTTATTGTTTGTTCTAGAGCAAACTAAATGTTCAAATCAGAATAAGTAACACGATATGCTCACATTGGTTGATAATAAAAATATCCCTTTTTTGAAAAAAAGTTGCAAGTTCTTAACGAGGTATAAAAACAAAAATATATGCAAGCCGCATTGAGATTAACGTCCACATATACCCATAAATCCGAAATCTTAAAATAAATTAATAAATAAGATGGAAATCATGAGTTTCAATGCCATAAGAGCTCCAAAAAGATGATAAACAATAGTGGAGTTCCCACTTGGATTATGTTTAATTTGTTGCTATTGCATATAATTGTTTCAATTTCCATCTTAGTGAATTAGGATAAACAAAAGCAGTTTATAAAGGAGCAGCTTACGTGAAAGACGCCACCAACATAACTAGTATTAAATCTCCTCTCTCTAATGAGATCTTCTTTCGTAGTTCTTCTAATAGGAACTGTTCCCATTGGACAACCTCCATCATTAAGCCCGATTCCGGAGGAGCTATTGGATGTTGACGATTTTTTGTTTCGCTTTAATAGGGAGAGAGATGGTTTCATCTGCATGCATCGTGTACAAAAATTCAAGAATCACAATCATTCTTACTTTCACAATACAAGTACTACAGTAGTGCTGAATAAGGATCTATATACCAAATAGACATACCTGAGGATGATAAGTATGATTCTTCAGTAAAGGATGATCAAATGCAGGTTGTTGATAGAAATCCACACAGTCATAAATATCTTCATATTCGGTCTACAAAATAATATAACTTGTTATTGGTTTTAAGTATATAGATTATTTATGTGTGATATTATTTTCGGTTCTATGAAAAGAAGATAATTGAAAACAACACAGATAGACCAATTACTTCCCAAACAGACCAAAAGAAAAAATAAAAATCTACCTTAATAGTTTTTACTGCTGGCTTATTTAAAAGTTTTAGTTGCCTCTCCAATGCTTCATGGTCCTTCTTTGATAAGCCCTCAACTTCATCATGGTTGAGATAAACCAAAATTGCAATCAAAAGTTGTATAACGCTTAGATGTATTCTTGTGGTCTTCATCCTATAATAAATTTAAAATATATTATTAGATACAAATAAAATCATCAAATTAAACATAAAGGCTAATAAGAGAAATGGAAAACTATGATTATTGTGCAAATAACTAGCACATGACATATAATCCATCCTTTCAAGGATGGAATTTTAGAAATAAGAGACCAAGTACCTAATTTCTTTTTATGGGATGGAATACTGAATGATTCTACAAGAATAACACACTTTATATAGGAATTGTGGGACATTTCATAATTTCGTAATTCTATTGTTTGCATTGATTTACTTTTATTAGATTGATTCGTACAATCATTCTGTCCTTAAATTAACAGATATGAGATCTTCTCCTTAAATTCTTACTACATATTTATGGCACAATTAGCTCGAAGAGGCAAACCTACACGTTATGCAAATAAAAATCACCTATTTATGGCACAATTAGCTCGAAGAGGCAAACCTTTATGTGAATAGGCTATATATAACGCATGTCTCTGGTGGTTCAAGCTTTATAATAAAATTATATAGTACTAAATAAATAACTTTCAAATGCATGAGTTTACACTTGATGCTGATTAAGTTTATTTTACCCCATTTGGGCTAAATATCAATTTTTTATTAACTTAAAAGATCATGATTCTGATACTACCGTATAAAAATATTCTGCAGCTGCAAAGATATAGGGAAGAAAATCATAACGAATAAAAGGACAACAAATTAAATCAAGAAAAAAAAGTTGGATGGGAATGAATGGAATACTTAGCTTGTCTTTTATTGTCTATTTTGGTACTCCTTTTATTTTCAGATACTATTAATCTTTGTGAGTGCAAGCAATAAATCAATGGAGATTCATCACCTAGTAATACTAAACCACGCTTATTCATCTTCTAATTTCGTAGTATTTATTTTCTGTATAACTTTTAATCACTATCAGCATACAAAGTTAATGGAGATTAGAGAAATTGAATGATACTGTAAGATTGAATTCATAATTAAAAATGATTGTAGCGAGGTCATCTTAGTTCTGCTAAATTGTTGTGTTCTTGTTACTTCGTGCCAAAGAATCAGAATGATACCAAAATATTCATTATTTAATTTTATTTTTCACGTTAATTTCCTTTCAGTCTATCAGATTAATCCTTCTTACCATTCTATCCATTAATTGACAAATCTTGAATTTTTTTAATTCTTATATTTTGGTAAAATTAGATCTTTCATAATATATATTTTAGATGTTTGGGTTCTTAATTATTATTCCTCCTTTAGAGGAGTTAAAATCTTATTCTTATGAGTAACTTATGTTAATATATTATCTGGATATTTTGGAGTAGTTAATGCTATTATCATTTAATAAAAGATTAGAGATCTCAAACGTAACCTTCTCATTCAGCAAAGATGGCAAGTTAGATACGTTTACAAAATAATTCAAGAAAAGAAAAACAAAAATCACATCAGCATTATGATTTGAGATTCTCATTCAGAATCATGCACCCTTCTTAGTCTAGTTTTTCTTGTTATATCAAATATTATAGCCTACTCATCCACCAATCAATAAAGCGGCAATCGTATCAATTTGGCTTTTTTTCTTTTCTCCTTATAGATCTCTGTGACCTTTACTAATTCTCTACATTTTATGGGGCACATGAACTCATAGTTTTTCCACCAAATTATGTATTTTATGTATTTATTTTTTAAAATTGATCTAGTATTATTTATTGGCACCCATGTTTCATAAATGTTGAATGATGCACTTGGTTGAATATTAGTTTATTTTGCCAAAGGAGTATGATCGATTCCCACTTATTACTTTTTCTTTCTCCTTTCTTTAGTAGTGCACTAATATTCTAAAAATTCTAAGATCAGCCAATACACACACACATATATATAATACACATATATATATATATATATATATATATATATAAACGATAGCAGAGTTAAGAACAGGGTTGGTATTGGACCCTTGCCTTGATGGCGAGTTGTCAGTGTGACAGTATTAATATTACTTATGCCATAACTTATCTTTCAAAAGTAATTCCTGACCATACTGCTTCATGGCAAACACCGAGGAACACTACAAAAAAACGGGGGTAATTGCGGCGGACTATTATGCGTATAGCCGGGGGCGGATCCACCCCTTTACAATGGGGTGGCATGGCACCTGCTAAGATGATAAAAAATTTATATACCTATGTTGAAACTTTCTTAAATTAAGTTAAATATCTGATCCTACCACCCGCAGCGGTAAATTAGACAAAGGTCCCATGACTGGTAAATCTTTTTGAAAGCTTTTCTCGTGTGTAAAATTCAAGTTGGAAATTATCTTGAACCTTATCCCACTTTCACTTTTCGTGTGCTTTTTATTTTCTTTTTGTCCTAGTCATTTTTCTTTTCGGCTACCTCCCAATTTTCTATTTATCGTTTCATTATTTTTTGTATTTTTTTCTTTATTCTATTATTTATATGCGGTCTCTAACAAGAACACTCAAAAAAAGACTCCAAAATTATAAAATTCTATAAAATAAGCATTCCTCTTAATCTCAAATTTATGAGTTTTCTTCTTCATATCCGAAAAATTTGGGTCTTAATGGGAATTTTAGATTGAGATCAATTTTTTTCATCTTTTTTTTGTTATATCATAAAAATTTGTGTTATTCTATGGTTATTAAATATAATTTAAATCTCTTTAGTATTAGATTATGACAAATATTCGTAAGCATTGCTTAAAAATATGATATTTATGATTTTGATTTTTGAGAACTTGTAGTTTATTTAATTCTACACTTATGGGGTATAATTTATCTATTGAAGATATTTTTAAAATTTTCTTATTCTGATTGATGTAATTCCCTTATTGAAGATGTTATCTTACTTGTGTAAATTTATTTTTAATATACAAAAAGAGATGTAATTTCCTAGTGAAAATGTTGATTTTACTTGTGTTGTTATAATAAAGGTATGTTTCTTATTTAAAATACTAATTATGTCTATCTTTTAATATTTGAGATGTAATTTTTGTATTTTCAAATACAAAATAACCCGAATAAACTCAAAAAATAAACATTCCTAACAAATTTCATAATAGTCATTACAAGGAATACATTAAAAGAAATTATGGCACCCGCCACCTTCAAATCCTAAATCTGTCTCTGCATATAGCAGCGGTTTCGAACCGCCGTAATTGTAATTAATGTCGGCTTCCAAAACCGCCAAAATTGCTTCTGCCAAAAGGTATAATACGGCGGTTTCCTTTTTTTTTTAACTGTCGTAATTGTTGTCTTTCAAATTATAGCCAAAAACTATCCAGTCTATAGCCAAAAGCTGCCATAATTGTAATATTTTTAATGTTAGAGTTTTTAATTCCACATTTAGATTCTTTTTACTCCACAAAATCCATCAAAATATGTAATCAAGCAGTAAAAATTGTATGGGTCACCCTATTTGGTCGCCCCTTTTTAACCTGTACCCGCTTTGTTTTTCTGTTTGCATCTATACCCATTATTTTGTTAAAAGTCTTTTAAAAAGACGATTTTGCCCTTCTTTATTAAAAGACTATTTTCTCTCCAAATATACACCATTCTACTATCTCTGTCTCTCTTCTCCCGTTCTTCGCGTTTTTTGATTTATTTCTCTCTGAAATCAAACGGTTTTCGATTTTTCTTGATTTTTTAACTATTTGTTCCCCAATAACATTACGTTTAATCACAGATACATTGCGTTAACTTTCTGGGTTTTATTTTAGTGTTATTTTTAGGATTTAATTTCTTATTTTTTTATTTATAGTCATCTTAGTTGAATCGTTTCTTCTTTTTTTTTTTTATTTATGATAAAATAGTTTCCTAGGTTTTACTTTGATTAGTGCATTAGTTTTTCCTTCAGACTTAAGCACGTTTAAGCTAAAATTTTAGCAAATGTACTAGAATACTTCAGCTTGTTTATTCTGAAGTTTTCGAAAAAAAGCTCATGAAAAAGCTGTTTAATGCTGGACAAAACTTAAGCATGAAAGGAATTTAACTTCAGCATGCAGGAGAAAATTATATAGTGTAGGAGGAAAACTTCAGCAGTTTCGTCCTGAAGTTTTTACAAATGAACTAAACAACTTCAGCATCTTCTGCTGAAGTTTATGAAAAAGCTCATGACAAAACTATTGAATCCAGGACAAAACTTCAGCATATTGAATGCTGAAGTATTAGCAAATGAACTAAAAAACTTCAGCTTGTTTATACTGTAAGACAAAGACTTCAGCGTTTTGGTGTTAAGATTTAGCAAATTATATAAAAACTCAGCTAGTTAAATTCACTAGGAAATTACATAGTGCAGGAAGAAAAACTTCAGCAGGTTTGTCCAGAAGTTTTTACAAATGAACTAAAGAACTTCAACATCGTCTGCTGAAATTTCGAAAAAAGCTCATGACAAAACTATTGAATCTAGGACAAAACTTCAGCATATTGAATGCTGAAGTATTAGCAAATGAACTAAAAGATTTCAGCTTGTTTATACTACAAGACAAAGACTTTAGCGTTTTTGTGTGAATATTTAGAAAATTATGTAAAAACTCAGCTAGTTAAATTCACTAGAAAATTACATAGTGCAGGAGGAAAACTTCAGCAGGTTTGTCCTGAACTTTTTACAAATGAACTAAACAACTTCAGCATCTTCTGCTGAAGTTTCGGAAAAAGCTCATGACAAACTATTGAATCGAGGACAAAACTTCAGCATATTTTAATGCTGAAGTATTAGCAAATGAACTAAAAAACTTCAGCTTTTTTATACTGCAAGACAAAGACTTCAGCGTTTCGGTGTGAAGGTTTAGCAAATTATGTAAAAACTCAGCTTGTTTAGTATCATGTGCTAGCAAACAAACCAAAAACTTCAGCATGTTTGTCCTCATGACAAAACTGTTGAATGCCTATGTGTCCTGCATATAACAGTATCCAGAAACAAAGTTATTGTATAACTCCATGCAAGATTGATTAAAATATATGGGTTGATTGAATTAAAACTTAAAAAGCATGATGAATTCATGAAGATCAATCAGTTTCAAAAACTAATTTGAATTCTGAAGATGATTTGCAATACTTACAATGTATTTTGTAATTTTGAATTTGGAATTTGAATCTGGTTCAACTTTTTTGTTTCGTGATTATGGCAGATGTGAGAGAAGATCTGAGGAGGGACGGAGTGATATAGGAGAACCGTAAAGTAATTTATGCGTGATGTATCTTTTATATGTTTTGTCAGGGGTATAATGGTCATATTATTACGGATGTTTTGTCAACCGGGTATCAAATCAATAATTTTTAAAAATAGGGTACAGGTTAAAAGGTGGCACAAATATAGGGTATGACTGCAAATCGCCCAATCAAGCACCCATCATAATAATTAACATAAATTATAGAGAATTAGATAAGCAAAATATTCATCATATTAAAACAGAAGTGCCCAAAATCCACATCATCCAAGATTCAAGTTTTAGTTGCAAGGAGTTATTCAACAGTTACAACACCAAAAAAACATAGTTCATCCTAACAATGATTACTAATTGTCATTTGCTGTGTTTTCATAGTTACTTTCGTCAAAGGATCTTCTTGGCCCAGTTGGTGACGGAATGCCATATACTAGATTGGGTGAATGCATAAAAAAAACTAATTAGTAGTCTCAAACAGTTAGACCTGATCAAGCAGACAGCCTTATCTGCATTTGAATTTTAAGCCCCAATTACTACTATGTTAATGCTTGCATATGCCTGCAGTATGAAAATTTGCTTAGTATAAAAGAATATGTTTGCTATTATTCATATAACAATGAAAAGTCAGATTATGTTGAGTGACGACATTAATCTTCTGAATAGAAGCTGTTCCTATTTTGTATATCAAATGTTTTTAGTGTTGGATCTTATTAAGAAAACAGCTGCACCTTTGACTTACCATCCCAGCCAATAACGAACCAGTTGACTGCAAGAGATGCCAACAATCCCAACTTCTTTAGTAACCCAAATGATCCCAACACCAACTACGTAAACGTCCCAATTCCTACATCAAACACGGGACAACAAAGAAGGCTAGAATTCCGCGACCTAAGAAATTCATGCACCATAGCATAGTAATGATGCCTACTCTCATGGAGAATACCAGTCAGCCAGAGATGATGATCAACTCCGGAAATCTATCAATGCGGTTAATTCTTCATTTAAGAAATTCAAGAATGGTTTTCCTATGGCCAAATAATCTAAAGTTTTCACCCATTCAAGTACGAGAGGATCCAACAAAAACAACCACAAGAGGAGCCCAAGTAAACAAGATAAAAAAGGAGCAAACAATTACCATAGAAACCAAAAGTCTCCAAAATCCTTAAGAACAGAAGATATGCAGCAATAACTAAAGAAAGTAATTGCTTCAACAAGAAGCCATTGACTACAAAAACATTTGCTCCGTGTTAGCTTCTTAATATCATGACGAGCTACCAACAAAAGACAACAATCCACTATCAGCAGCATATATAACTCTTTTGTCATTTTAGTGTTGGTCGGAAAAAAAAAAAGAACTAATCCACTGCAAATATATAACTCTTTTGTCATTTTAGTGTAGCATGTTCCAGAAAATATTGGCTGCTATGGAGTAATATAGAAAAAGAAAAGCAGGCAACAGATTATGCAATGGCTAATCAAGATTAATGTTGAAAAAACTGTTCTTATCATGGCATTGATGTAGGTGACAAAATGTACTAGAGAAACTAAGTTTTTATAATAATGGATTGGGACGAACTTAAATTGAGCGACATGGATAATGAGAAGCCATATAGCTGACTCTAATTTCTTGGGACTGAGTAGTATTTTTTGTCGTTTAGACTAAAGTTTAGGAAATTAGTAGAATGCACCAGCAGTGTTTGATCCAAGGATTGTCTCGCGGATGCTGGGTTAAGGATTCAGATTACTTTCAATTTATCACTCTGCTACCTATCAGCATGTACTAATAATTTAAAGTTAAACTCCTCACTGTATCACCACACGTTTTTCAGATGTTTTCATTAAGTATGAAAATGGATATGGAATAGGAATAGCATAATGAAACTATTTAAATCTGTCAAATGAAACAACAGTAATCATGTCAACACTTGCCCCAATCTCCCTAGCTTGATCATTCACATAACTCCCATCTTTCCTCTTATGAGTCTCAGTCCACACTTTGACTCGATCAACTTCTTTTCTCTGTTTCTTCTGAAAGTTTTAAAAAGTAAAATTAAACTAAATAACTCTTATCACATTAAAGCAACAGTAAGTACGTCCTATTACACTACCATCAAAGCCCTTCTTCTAGCCAAACTCATAGCACCACTAGTATGGGGAAGTGTTTGTTGTTCTTAAATCGGTTGATTCCTCAAGCAAAGCGCCTACAAGTCAAAATAGGAGAAATTTTGTTACATATAAAAAGCGACAAGGGGCCCAGTTTCATTAAGCAAAACGAAAAAGGGAAAAAAAGAAACCACAACAGTGGCAGAGAAGAAGCAGCGAAACAAAAAAGGGAAAAGAAAACAGAAGCATCAGAGACAAGTAGTGAAACAAAGAAGAAGAAGAAGAAGAAGAACCTTTGTTTCCTCTTTTGAAAGATAGTTAAGATACAATGCCCATTGGTCCATGGGAATGCCTTCTGGAGCATTCTTTATGATATCTTTTTTACTCAATAATGGATCCTCAGCCACATGCCATAGTTTAAGCTTGAATTCCTTACACTTTTTGTTAAGCGAATTGTTAATACAACTTTTTACCTTTAGAAAAGAGAAGTCGACAGCTAAACCAATAAAATCGATTGTTGAATCAGTAAAATTGACTGCCAAAATGGTGAAATTGACAGAAAAACCAGTGAATCGACAGCAAAAAACAGTAATTTAAATTGATCTTCATCCAATACACAGACATGCACGCCTTAAATCAATGAAATCAATGGCTAAATTAGCAAAATCTAAAGCTAAATCAGTGAAATTCACGGCTAAGATCAGTGCTTTAAACTGATATCCATCCAATACACACACATGCACGCCTTAAATCAGTGAAATCAATGGCATTTTGAAAGGAATTACACGAACGACTTGAAATAGGAGACGTATTGAAACGATTATTTATCAGAAAATGGCTATTTATAGACAAATTGAAACACATTACCACGTATAAACGAGTTTAAATCTGATCTCCTCATAAAAAGCTAAAGGATTTGGGAGAATCGTTAAACGATTTGGGGGAATTGTCTTTTTTAGAGAGAGAGAGAGAAGGCGTAGAGAGGGTGTAGAGAGAGAAGACCGTGTGTATACTATTAAAATTAGGGTTTTAACATATTAGCGGGGAATTCTAAATATGTAGAATTATTAAAAATTTGTTGTAATTAGTGGTGGTTTTGAACCGCTATAATTTTGAAAAGAACGTTGTTTTAACATATGCCCTAATGGCGTCTGGAACGCTGCCATATTATGATCTATATTGCGGCGGTTTTAGTGAACCGTCATTATATGACCGCCGCAATAATTCCGTTTTTTTTGTAGTGGAATAACAAAAATATATATACTTTTTCAAACTTACTTCTTGGCTCCTTCTTTAACTAGTATATATGCCACCTTGTTTTTCTCTCTGTACCTATACTTTAGTACTGGATTCCCCAACCCTTTCATCAATAAACTGCATTGAATAATGAAAAAGTTATAAGGAAGGTATCATTTTTCCATGTTAATTAATTTTTTAGAGTCAATGTCAATCTCGAAAGGTGTTAGGTTGTTTTCCATAGCCAATTTCAGCCCTGTAAAATTACAAGCAGTTCTGCTAGATTGTTAGTTGTGTGTGGTAGCCCCTTAATGTACCCAGGAACTCAGTCCCTCCCCCCCCCCAAAAAAAAAAAAATTATTGTTTCTGATTACTCCTCCAATTCTGCCAATTCTTAGATGTAAAGTCTCGGGCTACTTTAACACTCTTTGAAGTCCAAATCGATGACTAATTGATTGAAAATGGTAGTAAAATTTTCATGTCCAAGGATACTTTAAGGTCAATATATGGGTTACAGAATAAATTAAAATCAAGTTGGTTTAGTATAATATTTTAAAGATGGCAGAAATATGGAATTGCCAATTAGTATTTTGGCTACGTAATTAATTATTTATTTTCTATGAAAAACAAGGGTGTAAAGGATTATCGCAAAGTGGGCTTACAATTGAGGTTACACGTGAATTACAAGCCCATCCCAAAGACGATGTTGTACACCAGGGTCATTCTTATGCTTCTTTATTTGTCAATTTTAAAAGAAGGAAAATGCAGCAGCCAGGTAACGAAATTGAAACGAAAAAATAGGGTTTTAGCAACCACTTAAGTATTACCAAATAAGAACAGTAAAATAGCTTTACTGTAAGTTATACTCAAAACATGATACAGAAGGGGAAGACATATACATCATTGTCTTTCACTTTTGGTAGGAATGAGATGGAAAATTATTGGGATTTGAAGAATAGCTAATGCTTGTCATTTAAATTCCACCACGATAACTTTTCAAAGGGAACAAAGTGATTTGGATAGCTTACAAGTCAACAACGAAAATCTCAGCAATTCTTGAAGGATTAGGTAGAAACAAATCGCGAGGTCGAGGCATATTAACAATCAAATGTTGGCGGTGGATTACGATGGTTTAGTATTAAAATTCTTGCATCAGATCTTTAAGTTTGGATTCAAGGTACATTTTAAATCTTTCTCTCCTAATAGGAAATTCTATTAGAACCCACGTGCTATATATATATTCGATAAAATTCCTAAGCTATGTCTCCTTGTGCTTCAGTATTCAATTTACTCTATTCTTATTCGGTAGTATGAAAATGTGACAGTCTTATATGCTTATATATATTATCAATTATTAGTTGACTTTGTTATAATATTTTCATTTAGTTTAGCATCCATTCATGCATTAATGTGATCACATTCAGAAAGGGAGAGTTAGCCGACGTAGGGGTTATTGTTTGCTGTGGAGATTGGCCGACACTCCCCGTACGTGTTTCTAGATCTCACGTACACAGGGCCACTATGCTGCAACTATTTTTCAGAAATGTTACTTCATTAAAAATACTTAGTTTTCACCTTAAGTTTCAGTTATCAATTATAGACTCAGTTTTCGTGTTTTCAGTTATCAACTTATAGTTTCAGATTTCAGCTCATTTTCTGTTTATAGATTTTGTTGATATGAAATTGGAGTTATCAACTTATAGTTTTAGGTTTTAACTCATTTCCTGTTTATAGATTTTATTGATATGATATTCTGTTAAATCACTTCCTTTCACATTAGGATTTTGTTTATCAGAAGGTCTCGTTCTGCCTTTTTAGGAGGTAGCCTATTAGACTTACTGGGTATCCTTTGGTGGTACTTAGCCTATTTGGGCCTGCCATGTCATGTGGAAGGTGTTTAGATTGTAGGTGACGAGATAAGTGGCTAAAGACATACTCTGTAGACTCAATTGGCAAGCCCGTTGTTTCCTCCTAGCGGTGTTGGTATCCTTTTTAAGTATTTAATTATTGTTTGACTTTCATATTATTCTAGAGGAATGCCCCGTCGACGTACGCATTCAGACTTATAGTTAGATGCTCATGACTTTGCTAGTGGGTTCAGTTGTCAGACTTGTTCATATTAATATTAGGTTTTATTTTTCAGATAACTATTATTTTAAGACTTATTTATGAATTTCTTGGATATTATATACATCGACTTTCAGTTAGTTAGAATAAGGCTTGCTTGACGGGTAAGGTAGGTTGAGCGCCATCACGTCCCATGCAGTTTGGGGGCGTGATATTAGATTACTAATAGCAGAACCATCTGTGTTAAATTTGTTGGAACCCCTGTCATGCGATTCCCATTTCATTTAGATAAAAGTCAGTAGCTCTGTCAATAGTTTTGCTAACACAAATAATGCCCTTTTTACTAGACAAGTTGTTACTCGTGGTTGTCTAGATGTCCAGAATAACATAAGAGGAGAATGTCCTCCCACAAGAGAATATGGTAAAACTTATGTCTTGATTCTGTTTCATGTGTTAGACCATTGTGGTTGATCAAAGCTGAGATGTTGAAGACTAGGAACATTGGTACATTCTTGAGAGAGAGAGTGCCAGAATGCTTGTGCATTGAACGTACTCTCAGTTGCCAGGTTCTAATGCTAAAACTGTTATCTTTATTCAGTTGTCATTCAACATAGACGATGGACCATGTATGAGAAAAGGCCATTATAAATTCAAATATCCAAAAGATTATGCTGCGCAAACATCAAAAGTGAAGAATTCATATACACTTCATAAGACAAAATACATAGACTTCTGCCCTCAGGGATTAGCTCAATTGGCAAAGGTTGATGGACTTGTGTCTTAGTTCACAAGTTCGGGTCATACCCCAAACGATCTAATTCTGATGTTTAAGTGGAGAAGAGTAGAAGGGCGGGCTCATCATTGTAGTTGGCCCAAAGAGTCGGCTCCAGGTTACTCGGTCATCAGAAAGGGAGACGAAATACAAGAAAAGTTGTACATATTGGAGGACAATGACAATTCGTGGGTTGTCCAATACCACCACATTTTTCTTTGTGAAATTATTTGCAAATATATTTATAAAGGACATGATAAAATTGTACTTTTTGTACATGACAACACAAAAGTAGTAGAAATAATAGAATATCAATATGTTAAAGGGTTATCACCACCAGAACCAACATAGCGCTTATTTGGATTTTCTATTAGTTAAATAACTCTTAATGTCTATCTCTATTATCTTCCGTTACATTTAGAAGGATAACAAAATATTTCTTTTAAAAGTACTATAAACGAAAGCATATAATTAAATAATCCAACGATTAGAAAAACAGCATTGCTATCTTTTTTTGGCTATGAATAGAATGAATAAATATGCTATAGATATGCAATTACTATATAAGAAATTTCTTGAATACTTTATATGGTTTTCAGAAGATAAAACGGGAATATATTGGCCGGAAACGTAATGTAATTGGATGTGTAGTAACATATCATCCAATTGAAAGGGAACCATATTATCTGAGGTTACTATTACTGAATTTGATACGACCACACTCATATGAAAATATTCACAGTATTAATGGAGAATGCTATAATATATTTGGAGAATCTGCGGAAAAAAAGGATGACTATCTTGTAGCAATAGTCCAATTGGAAGTTTATTGAGTCCTGCTAATTAAAACAATGTCCGACTCGAAATCCCCGCCGCGAGATCATGATGGTGTCTAATATCCACTTGCTAGGAAAACTAACATTAGTACACAATTAATCATTTTAAAACCAAATTTGAAAGCAATTTAATAAGAAATAAAGTTGTAGCAATTCAAAATAGATATAACAACTCCAAACGCCGACTAATCAAAGTCCAGAATCTGGTGTCACAAGTACATGAACATACTAAAAGTGCTACAACCAAATATCTGAATAAAAATATAACTATTTGAAATGAAATAAATAGTAAAACTAGATAAAGAAAGGGACTTCAGGGCTGCAATCGTCGTGCAACTATACTTCAAGTCTCCATGAAAAGCTAATCCGAGTAAGCCTCCACTAACTGCTGCTGGGACCAATACTAGAATCTGCACAAGAAGTGCAGAAGTATAGTATCAGTACAACCGACCCCATGTACTCCGTAAGTGCCGAGCCTAACCTCCATAAAGTAGTGATAAGACTATAACAAGGCACCTACAACAAACCTGTGGGAATATGAATGAAATAATAGCAGAAATAGAGGAAACACAAGAAATTATCATAAAACCAGTACCGAAAACACATAACTATGGTCCCCGGAATAACACATATGCTCAACTCCTCAATTCAATATGGATACAATAACAACAGTTAAACACAGTAATAAATATCTTTTTTGTTGTGGCGCGCAACCCGGTCCATAATACGTCTTCTCCATTGCAGCACGCAACACGATACACAAAATATATATTAATAATAAGTCTTCTCTGTTGCGGCGCGTAGCCCGATTCACAAATACATACAATTAGCGTTGCAACGTGCAACCTGATCCCAAACAGTAATATCAATATGCGTTGCGGCATGCAAACTAATCCCACACAATAATACCAATTACCATTGTTGTGTGTAACCAGATCCCATACAATAATAATATAAATGAATATCTACAACCAACTACGGTATAACTCAAATAAAACACAATAAAAGAATGTTATAATTAAAGACATAGAGTGGACAAGAGTAGATATCTGTTAATTCACAAGGTCAAAGCAAGCAAGGATGTCAATAAATAAATACACAAATACATCCTAGCTATTTGATAATCCGTCACCACACATATATCAAATAGCAAATAATCCAATCAAGTCCTAAATCAAGCCAAATATAGTTCAAATAATTCAAAATAATCTTTAGAAACTACCCACGAGTGAAAAAGATTCAATCTATAATGAAATTAAAAAAAGTCAACAAAAGTTCACCCCGAGCCCGCTTGGTCAAAACCCAAGATTCCGACCAAAATCCGATTATCCATTCACCGTGAGACCGGTTATTTGATTTGTTTCAAAATCTTACCTTAATTTGAGGTCTAAATCTCAATTTTTGCACAATTCCTAATTTCTACCTAAAATCCCTAATTTCTACCATGAAATTCATAGATTAAGGTTAAAAATTAATGTGTTATTATGGAAATAAATCAAAGCTAGTTAAAATTTACTAACCCATGAAGTTGGGATGAAAATCACCTCAAAATCCTCTCTAGTCTAAGCTCTAGCTTTCAAAAATAGTGTTGAATGCAATAATCCGACTTTCAGCTTTTAAAATAGCTGGGCGCCAGGTGTTCTTCGCGTTCGCGAAGCACCTAACGCGTTCAAAAATAGCACTGGCTTAATGGCCTTCATCTTTGTGAAGGATTATTCCCAGCCTGCCTTTGCATTTGCGTTCCCTGGTCCACGTTCACATTGAAGACCCCTGCCATCCCCCCAGGTCATCCCAAAGCTTCACGTTCGCGAGATTCCTGTCGCGTTCGCAGGATTTCTACCGCATTCGTGAAGGGTAATCTCCCTATTTCTTCGCATTCACGAAGATCAACTAGCCCAACCCAAATTGTTCCCTTCGCGATCGCGAAGCCCTATGCACCAGAAGAAAAACCAACAGTCTTCTAAATCCAAAAATTATCTGAAACTAATTCAAAACTCACCCGAGCCCCCTCGGACTCCAAACCGAACATGCACACAAGTGTAATTACATCATATAAACTTGCTCGCCACTTCAAATCATCAAAAAAAACATCAAAAACAAGATTAAACCATCAAAACTCAAGATTTCAACTTGAAAACTCATTTTTCATAATCTTTCACAAAATGCATCGAAACTCGCTAGGGTCACCTTGGACCCCAACCAAATGCGCGTAAAAGTTTAAAAGCATCGTACGAACCTACTAAAATCGTCAAAACACCGATCTGAGGTTGTTTACCAAGAATATTGATCGTGGTCTACTCAAATTTTTCTTAAAGTCAAAAATCACATATTCTTTAAAACTTCAGGTAAATTATTTCGAAAAATAACACGGGCCACACACGTAAATCAAAAATATCAATTAGAGCTAATAGAGGTCTCAGAACATAGAAATAAAGGATAGTATTCAAAATCACCTATCGGGCCGTCACATTCTCCACCTTTAAAAGAAACGTTCTTCCTCGGACGGACATAGAAAATTACAGTGACAGGTAAAAAGGTGGGGGGTAACTACTCCGTATCTCGGACTCAGATTCCCACGTAGCCTCCTCAATCGGATGGCCCCTCCATTGAACTTTCATATAAATAAAACTCTTGGATCTCAACTTTCGAACATGCCGGTCTAGAATAGCCACCAGCTCCTCCACAGAGGCCAAATTCTCATGAGGTTGAACCGTGCTGAAATCCAAAACATATGACATGTCCTCATAGTACTTCCAAAGCATAGAAACATGAAATATCGGATATACCCCTTTTAGGCTAGGAGGAAAATCAAGCATGTAAGAAACATTCCCAACTCTCTACAAGATCTCAAACATGCCAATAAACCTCGGGCTCAACTTGACCTTCTTCCCAACTGCATCACGCCCTTCATAGGAGACACTCGGAGAAGAATCTTCTCACCCACCATGTAACCTACATATCGAACCCTTCGGTCTATATTACTCTTCTACCTAGACTGAGATGTACGAAGTCGCTCCTGAATCAACTTATCCTTCTCCATAACATCACGAACCAAATCAGTGCCCAACAACCTAGCCTCTCCGGGGTCAAACCAACCAATCGACGATTGACACCGCCTCTTATATAAAGCCTCATACAGAGCCATCTGGATACTCAACTGATAGTTGTTGTTGTATGCAAACTCTGCGAGCGGTAGCAACTGATCCCATGAATCCCCAAAATCCATAACACATGCGTGTAACATGTCCTCAAAGATCTGAATAGTGTGCTCGGACATTCCGTTCGTCTAAGGATGAAATGCAGTACTCAGCTTGAACTGCGTGCCCAACTCACGCTCTACGACTTTCCAAAAATAAAATATGAACTACGTGCCTCGGTTAAAAATAAAGGAAATTGGCACACCGTGCATGCAGATAATTTCCCGGATATAAATATGAGCCAACAACTCTGAAGAATAAGAAGTCGCCACCGGAATGAAGTGTGCTGACTTATTGAACTGGTGCACAATAGCCTATAATGCATCATATGTACTCAAGGTCCGTGGTAAGCCTCCCACAAAATCCATAGTGATGTGCTCCTACTTCCACTCTGGTATCTCCAATCTCTCAGTCAATCCACCCGATTTTTGATGTTTACACTTCACCTGTTGACAATTCAAACGCCGAGATACATAAACAACGATGTCTTTCTTCATCCTTTGCCACCAATAGTACTATTTCAAGTCATGGTACATCTTCGTGACACCTGCGTGAATGGAATATCGCGAACTGTGAGCCTCCTCAAGGATCAGATCTCTCAACCCATCAATATTTGAAACATAAATTTGAGCTTGAAGCCGCATAACACCATAAACACCAATCACAAACTCCTTAGTACCACCCCGTTGCATCGTGTCCTTTAATACCAACACGTGAGGATCATGAAACTGGCGAGCCTTGATATGCTCCAAAAATGATAACTGTGCCACAACACAAGCAAGAATGCGGCTAGGCTATGAAACATACGATCTCACAAATTGATTAGCAAAAACCTAATCATCCATGCCTCTCTGCTACCGGTAAATATGCCAATTTGCCCATGCTCTCAACCTTCCTACTCAATGCATCAGCCACTATATTGGCCTTTTCTGGATGATATAGTATGGTGATATCATAGTCTTTTAGCAACTCTAACCATCTCTACTGCACAAATTGAGGTCTTTTTGCTTGAATATGTGCTGGAGACCTTGATGGTTAGTATAGACCTCACATGGAACGCTGTATAGATAGTGCCTCCAAATCTTTAGTGCGTGAACAATGGTTGCCAATTCTAAATCATACACATGGTAATTCTTCCTCAACTGTTTAGATGCGTAGGCAATCACCCTACCATCCTACATCAAAACTGCACCAATCCCAATATGTGATGCATTACAATACACGGTGTAAGATCCCGAACCTGTTGGAAACACCAACAGTGGGGATGTAGTCAATGCAGTCTTGAGCTTTTGAAAGCTCAACGCACACTCATCCGACCATCTGAAAAGTGTACCCTTCTGGGTCAATTTTGTCAATGGAGCTGAGATAGATGAAAACCCCTCCACGAACAGGCGATAATAACCCGTCAAACCCAAGAAACTCCGAATCTATATAGCTGAAGTAGGTCTAGGCCAGTTTTGAACTGCCTCAATCTTCTTGGGATCCACCTTAATGCCTTCAGAAGATACAACATGGCCCAAAGAGGCAACTGAGTCCAACTAGAACTCACACTTAGAAAACTTGGCATATAACTAACGATCCCTTAGAGTCTGAAGTACGATTCGCAGATGCTACTCATGCTCCTCTTGACTGCAGGATTAAACCAAAATATCATCAATAAAAATGATCAAAAAATAATCCAGATATGGCTTGAACACCCGCTTAATCAAATCCATAAAGGCTGCTGGAGCATTAGTCAAGCCAAATGCATCACTAAGAACTCATAGTGATCATACCTGTCACGACCCAAAATTCTACTAGTCGTGATGGAACCAAACCCAACCCTCTAGGTAAGCCAGTTTAACAATAATCCAATTCCACGTGAGATCTACTGAGAGAAATAATGATAATATAACGAAACTTTTATAGAAAAAATCCTCAAGGACTGGTAGTACAAATCATGAGCTCCTAAGATTTAGAGTTTACAAGGTTGGTATGAAATAAATACATCATCTGTTCAAAATATACATAAACAGATTATTTTACAAATCTAAAGCTACCATGAACAAGAGGCAGCTACAACCGGAATGCAGGTACATTTTCAATGCCAGCTCCCGCCATACACAGCAACATCAGCTCCAAAATATACACGCAAGGTGCAGAAGTGTAGTATGAGTACAACCAACCCCATGTACTCAAATCCTAACCTTAGTTTGAAAGCATTGATGAGCTTGGACAACAGTCAGAGTCCAACACCTATAGCCAAGAACAATTCGTAACAATATAATGAAAACAGTACAAGTAATACTCAAAAATATGATGCTCAACTCGTTCACAGTTACGGAAAATAGGTATGCTTCTCAGATATAACAGTAAAAACCCCATATCTTTCAGCGAAATCACCAAAATATGAGTATATCAAAAAACTATAATTTTTTCCAAATAGTTTCAATAATAGATAAGATGTTTCATTATCAGACAACATGAGGAAAGTACATCCTTATGACTAAATGTCAATGTGCATGTGAAGTCATGAATGTCACAATACCGTACAACATGAGGAAATGCATCTCTATGCCTATATACCAAATGTAATGCACCACAGTGATAAACTCATGTGCTCATGCTCTTAGAGTAGTCAACCTCACTTAACACGCTCAATCACTCATAACCTCCAAATCACTCAACACTCTCAATCACCCGACACTCGCCCTTAGCACTCAACGGTACCTGCGCTCACTGCTGGTATGTCAGACTCCGGAAGGGCGGGTCCTACCCAAGCGCTAATATAAAACCAATCTGGTCTGCTGCGTCGTGCAGCCCGATCCCATTAAGGCTTGCTGTGGCATGCAGCCCGATCCATATAATAATATTATATATAAAGCCAATATCGTCTGCTACGACGTGCAGTCCGATCTTATAATCATCACTCACAATTAGGCCTTCGGCCTCACTCAGTCATCACTCTCTCTAGTCTCTCGGGTTCACAAATCTCATGCCAATCACCCCAAACAATGATAACATGATGTGACAACAAATGGTAATAGAGACTGAGATATGATATGCAAATGAATGAATATGACCGAGTATGTAATTGATATTTAAGCAAATAACTCAACAATAAAAATGACCTCAGTGGGTCCCAACATAATAAGTATATGGACTGAACATGATTTCTAACATGGATTACCCCCAAATACTCTAACACGTAGGAATTTCATTGATAGAAAAAAGATAGATAACTACACAGTACCACAGAATCAACCGAGTCATAATTCACATGGTGCACGCCCACACGCCCGTTAGCTAGCTTGTGCGTCACCTCAACACCAACACATAACACGTATATTCAGGGATTCATACCCTCGGCACTAAGTTTAGAAGTGTTACTTACCTCGAACAAGCCGAATCCAATACCGAGCAAGCCAAACAATACTCTAGAAATGCCATCCTGCGCGTACCGACCTCTGAACGACTCAAAACTAGCCAAAGCAACTCAAGAACATCAAATAATGCCAAAGAAAATAAACCCAATCGATAAAGGTCGAATCTTTAATCAAATGTCCAATGTCAACCAAAAAGTCAAACCGGGGACCGTACCTCGGAACCCGACAAAACTCACAAAATTCATACAATCCATTCAATTACGAGTCCAACCATACTAGTTTCACTCAAATCTAACTCCGAAGATGTTCAAAATTCAAAAATTCACTTTATGAAATTTTAGACAAATGCTCTTTGAAATTCATAATCCAAATGACAAAAGTGAAGATAGATTCATGAAATATAATCAAACCGAATAGAGAATACTTACCCCAATCTATGTGGTGAAAATCGCTGCGAAAATCGTCTCAATCCGAACTCCATAGCTCCAAATATGTAAAATCGATCGAAACCTCAAAAACAGAATACTTAAAATCACTTGACGAATCAATAAATTGCGTTCAAGGAAATAACATTGCGATCGAGAAGAAGAAAATGCACTTACCCCCGGAAATACTCTACGCTATCGCAGCAAAAGCCTCCCGAAAGCGATACACAAGGCTGATAGAGCTACGAGATTACGGGAACAACATCGCGAACGCGAAGAGGAAACTAGCATCCTGCCAGCCCAACTCTACGAGAACGCGAAGATGACCAGCCCCCAACTCTACGAGAACGCGAAGATGACCAGCCCCCAACTCTACGAGAACGCGTTCATCCTCACGCGAACGTGAAGAACAAATTCAAAACAAATCAAAACACCTTTTAAGATCGCTGTTGGACCTTCGCGATCGCGAAGAACACCAGAAGCAACATGTAACAACAGAAAACCAGCAATGCAAAACCATTTAAAATGATCCAAACCACGTCTGAATCTCACCTGAGCCCCTCAGGACCCCGTCCGAACATAACAACAAGTCCCATAACATAACACGGACCTACTCGAGGCCTTAAATCATGCATAACAAAGCTAAAACCACAAATCGCGACTCAAAACGAACTTAATGAAAATTTGAATTTTCAACTTTCAAAACTCGCACCGAACCATATCAAATCAACTCGGGATGAACTCAAATTTTGCACACAAGTATCGAATGACATATCGAAGCTCATCCAATTCCCGGAACCACAATCCGAACCCGATATCACTAAAGTCAAATCCTGATCAAACTCATAAACATTCCAAAACTTTAAATTTCCAACTTTCGCCAATGACTGCTGAAACCTTCTAGAAATATCCAAATGCAAATCCGGGCATACGCCCAAGTCCAAAATCACCATCCGGACATAACGGAACCATCAAAACTCCGATCCGATTTCAAATACTCAAAAGTCAAACTTAGTCAACTTTTCCAACTTAAAACTTACTAGTTGAGAATCATTCTTTCAAATCAATTCCGAACCACCTGAAAACCAAAACCGACGATTCACACAAGTCATAATACATGATATGAAGCTACTCAAGCCTTCAAATGGCTGAACGGGATGCAGATGCTCAAAACGATCATATGTTTAAGGATGACAACACAACACAACATACTGGGGGTGATCCCACGTCATCCCAACATATATAAGGATGACAACGCAACATAATTGAAGATCTTTAATTTAACCTTAGCTCATAAGCGTTAGAACCCAATTTCCAATATTCGGAATTCCTTACAAGGCTCGAATCTCGCATCTACACACTGTATAAATATGAACAAGCTGTATCAAGCTATAACCATAACCCAAGACGTAATCACATGATATACCACATAACTCGCATACTCGTAGCAATAATTCTCGATCACAGTAGCTGCTCAAAACAAACCCAATACAGTTAATAAACCTCATATCAAGTAAAACCTTCGTACACTGCCGATGATGAAATAAAGATACATAAACTCATAACTACTCATCAGATCAACAAGTCATAGAGCCCTCTCTTGTTCGACAAGAACCAATGCCAAATCCTAAGTCGACTTTCGATATTATTCCTCCATACATTCCTTAATCAAATCCCATAGCATCTATTCTAGGTCCAACGACCTTATCTCATCAATACAACCACTCTACTGACATACCACACCAATACAACCTTAAGCCACAAACCATGCAATCCGTGCACCGATACACAATAATTCAAATGTACCCAAAAATGTAAAATGACTTAAATGATAGAAACAACCCACAAGATCAACAAGTACTACCACAAACGAAATGCTATGAACCCATCATGTATAGTAGAACCAAGACACAAGAATCTAACACAAAGGATCATATCCCAACATAACTCTGCTGCAACGCGTGACCCCATCCAACACCGTCCTATGAATTACCTCAAGCCATAATGCTCAAAGTCAACAACCACATGCAATTCAACATCAAGTACACAAAGTGCATAACCATAACTATGGAGAAGCAAATAACACAATATACCATAGCTCGAAAAGACCATGACGAAGGCACAACCAACCATTTCACACCCCAATCACCATTGCTCGAATTCCGCTATAAGGCCCAAATAGAATTGCACCATGTGTGCATATAACCAACAAGTCACACCCTCTCGTAGCATCGAAGAGTAGCATAGAGAACATATCTGACCCGGTGTAGAATACGCATCCTCATTGAACCTACCAATGGGCCCCCAAATCAACTCTGGTCATCCCCAAATGAATACATGGCCCTCCAAAAGTCCACAATGACCTAACCATAGCACGTACCACCATCTAGCCAACTTTGGCCACATCTTCATAGTTTGCAACCCCAAAATAAACTACTTTTGAGGACTCCCAGTCTCCAAATCCATATAACACATGAATCACCACAGACGATACCAACTCCACCACTCGAATGACTAATACATCTCTCATACACAATCGTCCCATGAGAAATACTTCAATAATTCTTCTATGCCACATAGCAAAATCTGAACATCAGCAGTCGATCAACCAGGCAAGTACTGAAATACAAATAAAGCATCCATAAGTCAAAACATAGTGCGCCTTCTGAAATGCGCATCCTTCTCAGGTAATACCAAGTAGTAATAGAATTCATCCAATCATCTGAAACCGACCATGCTGTTAAAATTCCTGACCTCCCCTCCAAAACTGAACCGCCACCTTCTACATGAAGATCTCAATCCCACACGATGCACCGCGTCTATCATGCCATCATATGAAAACACGAGAACCTCATTGTTAACTCTGAGAAACAAGAAGAATACATACTCAATTATCTAGGAACCTTTCACTTGATACCATCCAGGAGAAAATCACAATACGCAACATGTTCCTCATATCGGTAGGAAATATCCATCTCAAACCGAGGTAGAAACCATCAGAACTGAATCTCTCTAACTCAACCAAGCCATGCAGATTGCCAATCCCAAGAGTATTTCCACAAAACACTTGTAGAGACTCACCACATCATAAGTACCCAAAGAACTGATCATATCCATTACTGTGCTGATCCAACCTACTACCAAGCTGTCCTATTTCTCCGAGTTCCTTCTGAATTACCCTCAAGCTGGCACTTCTCCTTACTATAACACCAGAATCCTTACCTAAAGCTCACCACAAGATATCCTAGCATAAAACCATACCGTCCTAGGGCCCATAAGCCGTTGTATTCCCTCTTAAGCACCCCAAAAGTACAACAATCGAGACACTCACTCTGAAGAGACATTCTGTGAATCTAAAGTTGTTTCCTTCACCTTCCTAATACTGAAATGTAGAATCCATAATGATATAGAAATACCGCGAGTCTTGACACCATCCAATGTAAACCTCAAATTCTAGCCATTTACAAATCGAAATAATTCTCAACTGCTACATATAAATCTTGAATCCATTAGAACCTTTTCGAGAGTCATCCACTCCTCTCAAATCTCAATTGCCCGCCCAAATGGGCCGAACGACGTGTGGCCCATTAGCATAACAACACCCAAAGAAGTAACCCCGCCTTAAGGCAACCGAGCAAATTCCTACTCCATGCGCACTACATCCTTCACGAATAACAACTTAATCATTCCATAATTTCAATATACCTATAAAGTGTAATACATCATGCATCCAAAAATTCTTTACTCAAGTCATACTCGATCTCAATCTCCGCAAGTCATAACCGATCCATAAGTATGCCTCAAACCGAAACCAATACAACACATAACCATGCATCAAATCGTCGTGCTCAAAGCTATAGATCAAAACACATCTCCTACCTCATCCATGGAATCCACAAGCCGTCGATGTACAACTGATATTGAGCGCTCACATGCGCATATAAGTGAGTGGAAGGAATTCAAAGAGATATGCTTCAAGCTGAATCAATGCCGCATGATAAGGAAAGAAAGATGGGAAGTTTATCCTAAATGCCATGTAGCCTATCGAAGAAAGGTATGGACATCATCGTACCAATCCGTAAAACTCTACTAGACACCTGTTCATGACTCATACAACCTATGAACCTAGACCTCTAATACAAACTTGTCATGACCCAAAATCCTACTAGTCGTGATGACACCTAACCCAACCCGCTAGGTAAGCCAACTTCAGAAGATATCTACTGAGAGAAATAATGATAATATAACTGAACATTTATACAAATAATCCCCAAGGACTAGTAGTACAAATTACGAGCTCCTAAGATTTAGATTTTATAAGGCTGTTATGTAATAAATACATCATCTATTCGAAATGTACATAAACAGATTATTTTATATATCTAAAGCTACCATGAATAAGAGGCAGCTACAACCAGAATGTAGGTACATCTTCAATGCCAGCTCCCACCATAACCAGCAACATCATCTCCAAAATCTTCACACAAGGTGCAGAAGTGTAGTATGAGTACAACGGACCCCATGTACTCAATAAGTAACAAACCTAACCTTAGGTTGAAAGCATTGGCAAACTTGGACAACAGTCAAAGTCCAACACCAATAGACAATAAAAATATTTTATAATATAATGAAAACAATACAAGTAATACTCAAAGGTATGATTCCCAGCTCGTTCACAGTTACGAAAAATAGGCATGCTTCTCAGATATACCAGTAAAAAACCCAAATCTTTCACCGAAATTACAAAAATATGAGTATATCAGAAAACTATGATTTTTTCAAAAAGTTTCAACAACAGATAAGATGTTTCATTATCAGATAGTATGAGAAAAGTAATGTAGAGATTGTTGCAAAAGTAATGAGGTTACTCATGCAAAATTAATGGAGTTACTGGAAAGTTGCACATTCTTGGAAGTTACTCATGTAACTGTAGAGATTGTTGCAAAAGTGTATTACTTCCTATTGAGTGAAGGGGTGGAAAAGCTCGCCTTCTATCAGCCTTAGTTTATGTAATTCTTAGGTACATAGATTGCCTTTACTATTAAGGTTTTTTGATTGGATTTTAACTGAGGTGGTTAGATACTCACAATATCCGTTCAGTTGTACTGAGAGCCCTTCATACTTGACAGTTTACATAAGTCGAGCAAACTTGTGCTCAAGTCCTAGCCTCTGTTCTTTTTCTGGTGGATCAATACTATTGTCAACTCATTTTTTATTTGAAGGAATGTCTATGGAGGGAGAGTTAACTTTTATTCTCTGGTGCATTTCAAACTATTTGTACCTTGAGGGTGAAGTGTGTATGTTATTTGTTGGTTCAAGTACACTTAGCTTAGTGACAGTTCTGTTGTTTTTCCAGCCAGTTATTGGTGATCTGCTTCCAGAATATGCAGTGATTCTCAAAGTTTTAGCTCTAATTTTGCTAAAAATGTCATTAGAGCCGGGAGAAGAACATAACAGGAATGAGATGAGAATTTTCTTCTGTGATCCTGGTGGAGGAGATATTAATGCCAGTATTTTGTCCAAGGAAGACAGATCTTGTTCTAGCGCTAGCTATTTTCAACCTATAGATACATTGGTCTTTTATGTTTCGAAGCAGATCTTTTCAGCAGAGTCTTTGAATGAACTTTCTGCGACACACATTGGTCTTAAACCTATATTTAAAACTTCATGGGAAGTTCCATGGATAGCACCAACTATTCTATCAGTCATCTTGGCAGCTATACACAAAACCTATTACTATATGCTTGAATTTTTGCACAAGATTCAAGTTGCAGTACTCTCATCCATTGGTAAGAAACATTTTGGCACCATAAGCATTGTGAGACCAACTGGACAAGAATGTGAGAATTTGCTATACTTTGGCGAAGTTGATAACTTAACGGTGGAGCTGGTGCATTCTACAGGAGGAAATAGTGGAACCTGTTTTATTCATCATCATGGAGGAGACATTTGTGGTACATCAGTGAGGTTCTTCAAAAACAATTAGTTATCACAATAGATACTTGTGATTTAATGATAGCATTCTTGGTTATACTCCCGCTGCATATAAAATGTGTTTTAGAATTAAGAGTCGATGGAGCATTGATGAAAATGGAGCCTATAGAGGAAATTTAGTTTCTACCAATGGGCAATTTTCAAAGTCAAGCACATTGTGGGTGTTGATTTATTAGTCCTTTAAGAATTAAAATTATTAGTGGACTCCTTTTGTTAGTCTTCTTTATATTCACTAGTAGGGTATTGTAAGAAATGTCTTGAATGAAAATCTGAATTTTATCTTTTAATTTCTTTTTCCTTTCTCTTAATTTCTCTTTCCTGTTTTAATGGTGAATTCATCGTGGGATTCTCTACAATTGGTATCAGAGTCGACGTTTCTCGGACCCGATTCCACATTGCTTATTCACTAATACTCCCATCCGCAAAATTCCTACAAAGCACATAGAATGGAATAGCAAACCCATTTCTTCCACGCTCCAATTTCCGAGAAGCTTTCATGGAGTTACCAAAATTAATATTTCCATATCCATTCACATGATTCATATAATCCATTCGAGGTTTATGATGGTGAGACTGGGCAATATATTTCAACTGAACCTAGTGTAATCAGCAATGAACAGTCTGATTTCGATGAAATCCTCTCGTTGGTGCGAGAGAACATTCGTTGGTTAGAGAAATTTCATAGTGAGTGTGAAGTCTATCGACAATGGACTGCCACTTCTCTGGATTCCCCTAATATCGAGTTTAATGGTGGTTCCCCTAACATTCCACTTTTCCTATGAAGTAAACCAGATAAACATCTCTAGACTTATTTCCCTTGCGCAAAGGAGAAATAATCTTTCCTATTTTCTCATCAAAGGGAAACATATCATCACTTAGCATCTTCTCGAGAAAAATAGAAGCCTAGTCATAAATTGAATGCCTATAAGGATCTAATTTTGAAAACATAGAAATCAATTCATTGAAAATTTTAATACTTAAGATCTCATTATCCTACACCAAATTCCAAAAAGCATAAGCATCCCCACATTCCACACAAATTGCGGTAACCAAAAACTCTATTGCTCCCATCGTCCATGAAAACTGGGGTTTCATCAAGACCCATCCGAATAAGGAAATTTCCCTAGGAACATAAGGTGTCTCCATCACTCTAACAAGCTTCTCATTCAAATACAACATGATTTCCTCCGAACTAGACTGTCTAGATCTATGAACAATACAATTACTCTGCAACAGGGACCAAATACTCTCCAATTTCTCCAAATTTACTTCCATTACTTCCTCCTCTTTTTTATCATCTTCCACTACAACCTCGTTGTCTCGAAAATCATAACTATTGTCAGTTGCAATGTTATCCTCAATTTGATCAAAGACAGAGGAACTTCCATTGGAAAACAACGAAATGGCATGCCAACAAACCCAATAGAGACATCTCTCCTACTTTTAAAGGTTTTCTCATCTTCATGTTTTCCAGAATCCACCATTTCAAAGATGAATGAAGGATTGAGATATTGATAATCATCCCCTGAGAATGAAATGCTTGGCCTACAAATGACCATTGTTAGAATTGAGAATAATGTCATATGGAACTTGAAACATTGCAATCCCATCCCAATTGTAACCAAGTGACAATACAGTGGGATTAAACGGAAAAAACTAAAAATGTTACTAATCAAATTTTCTGTCAACTTAGTGTTAACCTCAGATTCATCGCTAGGCTTTAGCATGTTATTTAGGCATAGAGAACCTATTTTCTCACTGCTCTCTTCTTCCATTTCTTTCATGGACTGAAGTTCACCCAAAAATTATGTTTCTTCCTGTTGGAGAAATTCATCAAACACCTCATCCATGTTATTTTCTGAATTTTCCTTGATCTCATATTTTTATACCTTACCTTAACCATCTATTTGGCATAAAGAAAAATCACCAAAAATAATTTTAGATCCTATCAATGGTGAGGGGTTAGGCTTGATCCTGACCTTATATATTAATACCCAAAAATGAAATACATGATCAAGACGTAAAAAGTGCCTAACCTCTTCAAAATATTTAAGACAATGGACAAGCCTATTGCTATATGTCTTTGTAACTAACCAAGGCCTATACTTGGTATATTCACAAAAATTACAAGCATAAGGCTTTCAGTAGTTTATGAGAATGATCATTGTTAAGCAGACAAAAAGTAAAAAATAGCTTATACATTTGATACCACATCAGATAGCTTTATATATTTGATGTTGACCTAAGTGGTTTTGGTTTTGATGATTGACAAAGAAACACATATATGAACCAGGTCCATGGATAGTGTACACAGGTCACGGTCAGATTCAAGCACAAGACATGCACGTGAAGGAGATAAGTATAAGTAGTTATATCTGATATTCCTTGAACGAAAAAGGTAGAATAATTGATAAAGAGAAGGACTCCTTACTTGAAAAGAACTCTATCCAAGATAAGGAAAGAGTTAGAGATTGAAGTTAACTAGAAATCTTCCACCAAGGAAGAGCAAAGCATTAGAACTCTAGTTAATCCTAATCCTACTAACTCTATATATTTCAGTTTGTTCTCTTTTACAGGTGATGCACAAACTCTGAAGTTAAGCAAGAATTGAGAGCAAAATAGCAAGGCATTTTGCAAGCTATTTATGTGTGTTTCAAGTGTGTGAACCTGGAGCTACATGAACCAGAAAGAAGAACCAATTCCATGTGTTTATCTTTTATTCTAGTTCAATTGTAATAGGGCTTTTGAGTTGTACTTTTTAATCTTTTATTAGAAGTATTTGTACTAGGTACTTTGAGTTGTATTATTCAAGTTAGAGTTAACTTGAAGTTGTCGCAACATCCTGTGTCTAGTTGCTACAAGGCTTAGAGGTAATCCTTAAGTTTACAACAGGTTTATAGACATTATTGTTTTGGCTCAGAGTTCTAGTAAAGTTTTGGAAAAAATCTTACGGGGAATCTAACACTCCGTAAATATGAATTTGTTGTGGATGCATTAAATGAGTGTTAATGTGACCTTATAACATGTGAAGTTCTATCGGGATGAGTATGGGTGGAAATAGTTATTTTGGAAACAAGACCGAGAGTGAGGTGCATAAAATTCAATTCAATTAACTAAGTATATAGGAGGTCCGTCTACAGCCTTAGACAATGCAAGTCCACGAAAATTCACAGCCTTAGATAGTGCAAGGCCGTGAAAACTCACGACCATAGATAGTGCAAGGCATTATTCAGGGCTTTAACCTCAGTGCCCCTGACAGTGCAAGGCACTGCCCATGGTATTAACCTTAGCGCCCCTGACAATGCAAGGCACTATAGTTTTGGTCCCTCTGATGGCGCCTTGCACAGTTATTTTGGCGCCACTGATGATGCCCCATGCCAACGATATTTATCCGAGCTACTTTTATTTCCTCCTCAATTTTTGGAATGCGTACACTTATTTAACCATACCTTTTTCCCTACAATCCCAAACACGTACATTTGCTCTAGAAAGGGGAACTCTCAAGAACCCAACTTTTCCAAGGTCCCTACATCATTCAAGATAAATTCTAACGATGATTCTAAGTTAATTTCAATTCCCCAACACTTTATTAACATGGGTAAATCCTTCAAATCATTAGATATTCGATCGAGACTTCATTGTTGAGAAACGAAACCTTAGAACTCGAATTCTAGAGGATTGAACATCAAAAAGGTAATATTTCTACTCCTTAATCATTTTATGAATTGATGAGTTCTTAGGAGAATAGTAATTGGGTTTGATAAAGAGAACCACATGAACTATGCTAGGGTTTTGGGTTATTGACTTATGATTGTTGTAAACATTTGGGTGATGAAAAATGGTGTTAATTATATATATTTGGGATTATACAATCACCTAGAAGTAGTAGAATGAGAACTTGGTGAAGAAAAGACCAGTTACTAAGGGCTATAAGGCTTTACACCCATAAGATGTTTGATAAAATGTCTAAGTGACTAAACAATGAGCATTTATGCTAATATTGGTTCCTCTTGATATATGTTTCCATAGATTATCGTTGAAAGAGGTGACGAATATTGTGATACACTTAAAAAGGACCAGAGTCAAGGTATGTGAGGCTAACTCTCTATGTTTGGGAATGTTAATGATTCTCCCTACACTATGTTTCTTTCACGATGTTACTAATTCCCTCAGAAATATAGTTAAGCCTAGTTCCTTGAATAGTTGTAGAACTTCTATTCTCTAGCTTCGTAACTCGTTCATGACTTTCATTCTGAATGCTATGTGAGCTTAGTGCAAAATCAACATAGACATGGTTTTGATGCCCATAAGTCTTAGTCTAGATTACTCAGCATGTCATAAATAGTTGAAATTTCAATTTCATAATCAATTCGTGAATACATGTCTCAGTCTAGTCCTACTCAGTATTCTAGTATCATGTAACTTAGAATGATTCAGTATTTCAATATCATGTATTGTAGTATGATTCTCAGTTCATGATTTTAAATCCTTGAATGTTGAACACCTGTATTGGGTCTGAGGCCGCAGTTTATGCTTTATGCATCTTTGGACATGGGGTCGTAGTTATGTATACGTATACTTGGGCCTGAGGCTGCAACTTGTGCACATAAACATGTGGTTCATTATTCAGAAGAGGGAGTATTCATAACCTTACTTCCTTTGTTTAGTTCAGTTATCAGTTATCATTTATAATTTCAGTTTCAATTCCAGCAGTTATCATTTCAGTTATCAGCTCAGTTTCAGTTTCATCATTTATAATTCATTCTTTTAGTTTCTTTACATACCAGTGAAATTCATATTTACTGACGTCCCTTTTTTTCCCGGGGCCTGCATCTCACAATGCAGGTAATGATTTATATGTTGACGATTCAGAGCGCTAGGATTCTCGTAACAGCTATTTGGTGACCCCCTGTTCTTTCGGGGCATTATCATCACTTTGCAGTCTTTCATTATATATAGATAGTCAGTGTTTTCAATACTTCATTAGAGGCTTTATAAACTAGAGTAAAAATTAGACATAGTCACAGACTTTTCATGTTAAGCGATGTTGCTACATATATGTTTCAGACTTATATTAGTGTTTCCGCACTTGATTTATATCATTCAGACTTTTAGTATGTCAGCATGTGTTAGTTTTTCTTTTGCATTCAGTATGTTATAATATCACATGTTGATTTAGCCAGTCGATTGGTTCGCTCGGTCACATGTAGTCAGGCACCGAGTGTCGTGTTACGTCCAGACCTACGTTCGGGGCGTGCCAAAGCTTGGTATCGGAGTGATATGTTCAAGTTTCCTAGAAAGTCTATGAAGCCGTGTCCATTGGAGTTTCCCTTATATGCATGTGCCAGTCACACATACAAAGGGTTAACTACCAATACATTCAGTGTTGTCTCATTTCTTTCTATTCTAGATCGTGCTATTAAAATTAGAGCAATAGGTAACCTTCTCTTTCTATAGAATTCCATATGTATTGAATGCCTAAGCGACATGCAGGAAAAACCTAAGGTCCTAGAGATGATGATTTCCCACCGGTGTATAATTTTGGAGTACAGGTTGGTAACAAATGAGATTTGAGAGGATGTTGAAAGTGGGATACAATCGATAGTAGTACAAATTAGAGCATAATCTTATTAGAAAGTACGAAAACAATTATCATGCTTTATGGTTATCAGTTTACCTCAATTACCAATTATACAATCTTTAGTTAGCAGGTTTATGGTTATTCAGTATGCCAGTTATTAGTTATTCAGTTACTAGATCTCCAATTTTTAGTGTATCCAAATTCTGGTGACTTCTAAGTATACGATGATGCCTATGGGTGATAAAAGAAAATGTAAGTAATAATTATTATAGCAAAATCTTCGCGTGTTTTAGGTCCAGATTAAGACCCAAGACTCGTTGAATGGTGCAAAAAGTTATTTATCAGATGATGGTATACTCTGAAGGACAAGTTTGTGTATGGTAGTGTATCCGTATGTGTTTCACCTCACAGAACAATTTCGTTTTAATTCTTAAAAATAGATCCATAGGTTGGATGATGATAGTTTAGATGTCAGACCGTACGGTGTAACATATTATAAATTTGACCGCAACCAGCATAGACTTGGTCACTATAGTTTTGGACAGAAAAGTGCCGAAGGGCAAAATACCTAGGAGTCAGAAACGTTTGATATTACCAAAGATGTGTTTTTCGTACGATTTATGCATATGACTAAGAAGATATGATGTATGGAATGAGAACCGAGAGCAACTGATATTGAATTTTGGGAAATGATTTTAAGTTTTTCAGATTTATTAATTAGAACTAGAAATTATCACATTAGTAAGTTACTATAAGAAGCAGCTATTATTATGAGATAAAAGATATGACAGTTCCCCCTTATGTTATATGATTGAGTATTTACCCCGGATGATTATAGACTGATATGATTTTGAATTGTATAGAAAGTTTGGGGTTAGATATTCCAATTTCGTTTATGACGGTGTGATCCATGTACATAGTTTTAAAAAAAAAGAGATAGTAGGCAACCGTAGAATAGGGTCGGATGGTGCGGGATGTTAGGAATAACCTTGTGCTTAACGTTAGTTATTCAAAGCAGAACAAGAAAAATATGATGCTAGAAGGTGGTTAGTAAAAGAATAGTAAGTAAGGTTTGAGTAGATACAATGAATTAACAATTTCAGCAGAGCTAGTAGAGGTACGATTTTATTTACTTAGCTAGACTAACAGTAGTAAGTGGGTAACAGTTTGAAAACCGAACACATGTTAGAACCCAAAGAGTTTAATTTAAACCCGAAGTACAGTGACATTGGAAGGAAAAAAAATCAGCTAGGCAGTAAGAGAGCAAACTACAGAAGAATAGCCTTTAAGAATTATTGAAAAGGGTGTTTCCCCAGGATTGACTGTGTGAGCAAGGTTAAATCATTAAGATTGTGTACGATAGTTGTGAATAAATTAGCTTTTTATTTATGTAAGTAATTTAGTTTTTTCCTTGTAAGAAAGACTGCTTAGGAGTAAGTTGGAAAATGAGTCATCATTAACGTAAAGTGCAAAGAATTACAGAAAATAAGGAAAGTTGTTCAGATCCCAAAAAAAAGAAGGATCCGCAAGTACAAGACATTTACCTTTGGTCTAAGGTGGAGATGTGCAAATCATCATTAAGTCCAGTTGGAGATTTGAAACCCGAATAGTTAGCATGGGATATGAAAAAAAATCAGTTCGGTAATGAGGGAAAATGATATAATTACCACAAGAAATGTGTCTAGAGTGTGTAAAAAATACAAAGTGAGTACAATGATCACCGAGCTTAGTTATTTATTATAAAGTGATCACAATAAATCTATAAAATCATGCCCAGTTATGTATTACGAGGGTAGTGCCATTGCACGAGAGTGTAATATTCAAACTACTAGTCAAAGACTTAGCTCACAACAATACTATAAGTATTTTGAGGAAGTGACTTAAAAAGATAATCAATTATGGGAAGTATAGCTCATGATTAGGGCATACAAGAGAACTATGGTGAAAGAAGTTCACTGCTTAGTCAAGCTAGGAGTTTGACTTTTCGACTCCAAAGGTGGCAGAGTTGTTGTCCAGAACTGGACTTGTTCCTTCTTAGTAGCCTAAGTGAAGGATATTTATTGGTGGAACGACATGAAAAAGAACGTCGCAGATTTTGTGGCCAAGTGTCAGAATTTTCAGCAAGTGAAAGTCGAGCAACAGAAAGCCCAGTGTTTTACCACAACATACACATATTCTTTAGTGGAGATTATAAATATTGACTTTATAACAGGATTATCTCACTCATTTTGAAATCATGATTTGATTAGGTGATTGTAGATCGACTTACCAAGTCATAGAACTTCTTGCTAATAAATACCATAGATTCAACAGAAGATTATGCCAAGTTCTACATTCAGGAGACCGTCTGATTACACGCGACTCTATTGTCCATCATTTTCAGATCGTGGTGCTCAGTTTACAATGAATTTCTAGAAGTCCTTTTAGGAAGGATTAGGTACAAGAGTAAACCTCAACACAAATTTTCATCCTCAGGCAGATGGTCAGGGAGAGTGCACTATTCAGACACTTGAGGATATGTCCTTGATTTTAAAGGTATTTGGGATGATCACATACCTGTCATTAAGTTTACTTATAATAACAAACACCATTGTAGTATGAAAATGACACTGTACGAAGCTCTGTATGGGCGAAAGTGTAGATCGCCAATTGGTTGGTTTGAACTTGGCGAGGCAGAGATGTTGGGCCTAAATTTAGTCTATTTGGATATGGAGAAAGTAAGTTGATTGAAGATCATTTGAATACAGCTCAGAGTCGCCAAAAGTCCTATTTGGACGTGCAGTGTAGAGACCGAGTGTTTCAAGTTGATGATTAGGTGTTTCTGAAAGGTCACCTAAGAAAGGTGTTGTATGATTTGGGAATAAAAGAAAGCTCAAACCCAGACACATCGGGATGTATAGGATCCTACAAAGGGTCAGGCAAGTAGCTTATGAGTTAGAGTTACCACCAGAATTGGCATATGTACACCTAGTATTTCATGTTGTCATGTTATAACATTCATGACAGTTCAGTACTAAGATACTAATGTTAGTTTAGTACTCATTCATGCCAGCTTATTACTCATATATTGATGTCAGTTTAGTGCTCAGATATTCATGTCAGTTCAATACTCAAATATTTGTGCCAGTTCAGTATTCATATATCCATATTTGTTTAGTATTCATGTATATGTTTCATGTTATGTATATTATGATGCCCTGTGAGGCTTGTGTTATGCTCTGTTTTCTAGCATGTGTTTTGGAAAAATATTGAAGGTAACCAAGATTCTCATTCAGACCATGTATTATAATATCCATGTCATTCAGTATTCAATCAATTCAATAGTCATTCAGTCTAGTACCTATTCAGTTCAGTATCTCAGCAGTTCAGTAATCATGTATTCATTCAGTTTAGTATGCACGTGTTCATGACATTTCAGTGTTCACATGTTTCCATCTATCATGTTTAAGGTCCAAAGTTAGCCGTAGTTAAAATTAGGACAATCATTCGAGGACAAATGATCCCAAGGGGGAGATAATGTAACACTCTGTAAATCTGAATTAGTTGTGGATGCATTAAATGAGTGTTAATGTAACCTTTTAACATGTGACGTCCTATCGGGATGAGTATAGGTGGAAACAGTTATTTTGGAATCAAGACCGAGAGTGAGGTGCATAAAATTTAATTGAATCAACTAAGTTTATAGGAGGTCCGTCTTACAGCCTTAGACAATGTAAGTCCATGAAAATTCACAACCTTAGATATTGCAAGGCCATGAAAACTCACGGCCATAGACAGTGCAAGGGATTGTCCAGGGTATTAACCTCAGCGCCCCTGACAGTGCAAGGCACTGTCCGGGGTATTAAACTTAGCACCCTTGATAGTTCAAGGCAATGTAGTTTTGGCACCTCTGATGGCGCCTTGCACAGTTATTTTGGTGCCCCAGATGATGCCCCGCGCCGACGATGTTTATCTAAGCTACTTTTATTTATTCCTCAATTATTGGGACGCGTACACTTATTTAAACCCTACCTCGTTCCCTACAACCCCAAACAACATTTTGCTCTAGAAAAGGGAGCTGTCAAGAGCCCAACTTACCCAAGGTCCCTCCATCATCCAAGGTAAGTTCTAACGATGATTCTAAGTTAATTTCAATTCTCTAACACCTTATTAACATGGGGAAATCCTTCAAATCATTAGATATTCGATCGAGACATCATTATTGAGAAAAGAAACCTTAGAACTCGAATTCTAGAGGATTGAGTGTCAAAGAGGTAATATTTCTATTCCCTAATCATTTTAAGAATTGATGAGTTCTTGGGATAATATTAAATGGATTTTATACAGAGAACCATTTGAACTATGCTAGGGTTTTGGGTTGTTGACTTATGATTGTTGTAAATATTTGGGTGATGAGAAATGGTGTTAGTTACATCTATTTGGGATTGTACAATCACCTAGAAGTAGTAGAATGAGAACTTGGTGAAGAAAAGACCAATTACTAAGGGCTATGAGGCTTTACGCCCATAAGATGTTTGATAAAATGCCTAAGTGACTAAAACATGAGAATTAGTGCTAATATTGGTTCCTCTTGATATATGTTGCCATATATTATCGTTCAAAAAGGTGACGAACATTGTGATACACTTAAAAAGGACCAGAGTCAAGGTATGTGAGGCTAACTCTCTATGTTTGGAAATGTAAATGATTCTCCCTACACTATATTTTACGATGTTACTAATTGCCTCAGAAATATAGTTAAACCTAGTTCCTTGGATAGTTGCAGAACTTCTATTCTCTAGCTTCGTAACTCGTTCATGACTTTCATTCTGAATGTTGTGAGCTTATTGCGTAATCAATGTAGACTTAGGTTTGATGCCCATGATTCTCGGTCTAGATTACTTAGCATGTCATAAACAATTGAAGTTTCAATTTCATAATCAATTCATGAATACATGTCTCAGTCTAGTCCCATTCAGTATTCCAGTATCATGTAACTTAGAATGATTCAGTATTTTAATATCATGTATTGCAGAATGATTCTCAGTTCATGATTTTAAATCTTTGAATGTTGAACACCTGTATTGGGTTTCAGGACGCAGTTTATGCTTTATGCATCTTTGGCCGTGAGGCCGCGGTTTATGATTTATGCATCTTTGGCCCTGAGGCCGTAGTTTATGCTTTATGCATCTTTGGCCCTGAGGCCGTAATTATGTATATGTATACTTAGACTTGAGGCCGTAACTTGTACACATATATATTGGGCCCGAGGCTGCAGTATAATATTCAGATAAATAGGTGGTTCATTATTTAGAAGAGGGAGTATTCATATCCTTACTTCCTTTGTTTAGTTCAGTTATCAGTTATCAGTTATTAGTTATCAGTTATAATTTCAGTTTCAATTCCAGTAGTTATCATTTCAGTTATCAGATCTCAGTTATCAGCTCAGTTTCACTTTCATCATTTATAATTCATTTTTTTAGTTTCTTTACATACCAGTGTAAATCAAATGTACTGACTTCCTTTTTTTCTGGGGCCTGCATCTCACGATGTAGGTAATGATTTACAGGTTGACGATTCAGAGCGCTAGGATTCTCGTACCAGCTATTTGGTGAGCCCATATTCTTTCGGGTCATTATCATCACTTTGCAATCTTTCAGTATATACCGATAGTCAGTGTTTTCAGTACTTCATTAGAGGCTTCATAGACTAGAGTAACGGTTAGACAGATTCACATGCTTTTCTTGTTAAGCAATGTTGCTACATATATGTTTCAGACTTATATTAGTGTTTCCGCACTTGATTTATATCATTTAGGCTTTCAGTATATCAACATGTATTAGTTTTTCTTCCGCATTCAGTATGTTATGATATCACATGTTAATTCAGCCAGCCAGTTGGTTCGCTCGGTCACATGTAGTCAGGCACCGAGTGTCGTGTTACGTCCAAGCCCAGGTTCGGGGAGTGACAAAGAAGCAAGTTGTGATTTTTTTTACCTTTTGAGCTGGGTGTTTTTCACGTAAAAATACTTGCGTTCTTTACTTTCTGCATTTCTTATTCCATAACCGTAGTATAAGGAACTCGTAGAAGAACCAGGTCCTTATATAATCACTGCACGCAAAAAATTAGATACCAGATAAATTACCCCCCGTCTTGTGTGGTATTGAAGTATAAAATATCAATTGGTATCAGAGTAGGTTATCCTTGAATAGGCTAACACCTTAGGAAAAGATCAAGATGAGTGCACCACCTAAAAATTAGGAAGGGCAATCCACTGCTAGGCCACCACTCTTCAATGGCCAGTACTACTCTTGGTGGAAGACAAGGATGAAAACAGTACAAGTGATACTCAAAGATATGATGCTCAGCTCATTCACAGTTATGAATAATAGGCATGCTTCTCAGATGTAACAGTAAAAAACCCAAATCTTTCAACGAAATCACCAAAATATGAGTATATCGGAAAACCATGACTTTTTCCAAAAGCTTTCAACAACATATAAGATGTTTCATTATCAGATAGCATGAGCAAAGTACATCTTTATGGCTACATGTCAATGTGCATGTGAAGTCATGAATTTCACAATATCGTACAACATGAGGAAATGCATCTCTATGCCTACAAGCCAAGTATCCATGTCAAATGTAATGCACCACTGTGTTAAACTCATGTGCTCATGCTCCCAGAGTAGTCAACCTCACTCAGCATGCTCAATCACTCAGCACCTCCCAATCACTCAACACTCTCAATCACTCGGTACTCACACTCAGTGCTTAATGGTACTTGTGCTCACTATAGCGGTGAAAATATTTCGGAACAAACGGGGCTATCATAGAGTGGTTTGATGTATATGATATCCCTTTACATTTTAAAATCTATAAATATCCTTAACATCTCTGCATCACAAATCACTTGAGCAAGAAAAAACCACTTCAGCACAACAATGGCTTCCTAGAATACTTTCCCAAATGTTGCTCTTTTCCTTTGCCTTAACCTTATCTTGTTTTCCATGGTTTCTAGGTGTGGTACTTGCCTAAACCTAAGCCAAAACCAAAGACTTCATGTGCTCCTCCTCCTTCTTCAGAAATAGCTACATGCCCTATTGATACCCTTAAACTTGGAGTGTGTGTTGATGTTCTTGGATTGATGAATGTTGTTATTGGCTCACCCCCAGTCACTCCTTGCTGCAGCCTTCTCTCTGGACTTGCTAATTTTGAAGCTGCTCTTTGCCTTTTCACTGCTATTATGGCTAACATTTTGGGAATTAACCTTAATGTTCCTATTTCATTTAGTTTTCTTCTTAATGCTTGTGCTAAAGAGGCTCCTTCTGGCTTCCAGTGCTCTTAATTACTTTCCCTTAATTATTACTCAAGATTGTTAAAGTCTGACTTACGTTTAATTTCCTTATATTTTCTTGGAGGGCTTTTATTCTCTTTTATTTATTTTTTTATCCTGTTATTTCGGGGTTCTGGAGATACTTTGGGATGGAATTTGAAGATATATATTGTACCTATGTATTGGTAAAATGGTAAGCCTTTCACTTGCCATTTTCAAGTTCCTTAATTATGTTGATATGGCATTTTCAAGTTTATGTTCTACGATTCTTATTGTTACCAAGTGTTCTTTGAGTTGAGAGTTTGCTTTACATTTTTTAATTCTATTTCCCCACCTTTTCTATTATGTATTGTTGACTTTGTGGAAGATATTATTTTAATTGCTCATCAAGAATTGTGGCAGAATGAATGAGTTATCTCAATCATATTTCGGTTTCAAGCTCTAAAAAGCTCTTAGTAGGAAGTGTTTCCCCTTTGTGCATATTGCATAACACGATCTGGAACATTAGCAGATAAAAAAACAAAATAACATTATCATACTGCATTAGGTAACATTTTTTGGTTGTGATTATCCCTTATGAGTACAAACTGAACCCTTGTACTCAATAAGTAACAAACCTAACCTTAGGTTGAAAACAGTGACGAGCTTGGAAATGGTAAGAGTCCAACACCAATAGCTAAGAATAATTCATAACAATATAATGAAAACTGAGTCCAACACCAATAGCTAAGAATAATTCGTAACAATATAATGAAAATTGTACAAGTAATACTCAAAAATCTAATGCTCAGCTCGTTCACAGTTGCGGAAAATAGGTATGCTTCTCAGATATAACAGTAAAAAACCCATATCTTTCACCGAAATTACCAAAATATGAGTATATCGGAAAACTGTGATTTTTTCCAAAACTTTCAACAACAAATAAGATGTTTCATTATCAGGTAACATGAGGAAAGTACATCCCTATTCCTACCTGTCAATGTGCATGTGAAGTTATGAATATCACAATACCATACAACATGAGGAAATGCATCTCTATTCCTACATGCCAATGTATGCATGTCAAATGTAATGCACCACATTGATAAAATCATGTGCTCATGCTCCCAGAGTAGTCAACCTCATTCAGCACGCTCAATCACTCAGCACCTCCCAATCACTCAACACTCTCAATCACTCGGCTCTCGCACTCAATAGTACCTACGCTCACTGCTGGTATGTTAGACTCCGAAAGGGCGGATCCTGCCTAAGCGCTAATATAAAACCAATCTAGCCTGCTGTGGTGTTCAGCTCGATCCCTTAATAATAATGCCTATAAGGCATGCTGCAGCATGTAGCCAGATCCATATAATAATATTATATATAAATCCAATATCGCTTTCTACGGTGTGAAACTCAATCCCATAATCATCACTCACAATCAGGCCATAGGCCTCACTCAGTCATCAATCTCTCGAGTCTCTCGGGCTTACGCATTGTAGCGACCCAGCCGATTGTTTTGAGTGTTGTAGCCCCGTTCCCCCATTTAATGCTTATTCTATGCTCAATTTTTATATGTGACTTTCCGGGGTAGTTGGTTTGGTTTCGGGGACGCTTCGGAATGAGTTGGGACATTTAGTCCCAAGTTTGGAAGTTTAAGTTGAACGGTTGACCGAATATTCATTTGCATGTAAAAGACTTCAGAATAAAGTTTTGATGGTTCCAATAGCTGTGTAGGGTGATTTTAGACTTGGGAGTGTGTCCGGATAGTGATTTGGAGGTCCGTAGTTGATTTTGACTTGAATTAGTTAAAATTTGAAAAATGAAAGTTTGCAGAGTTTTGAGGTTTGACCGACAGTTGACTTTGTGGTGAATGGGCTTGGATATTGGTTCTGAAAGTTGGAATAGGTCTGTTGTGTCATTTATGACTTGTATGCAAAATGTGAGCACAATCGGAGTTGCATTGATAGGTTTCAGCATCGATTGTAAAAGTTGGAATTTTTAGTTTTCGTTAGGCTTGAATTTGTGCTCGATTCGTGTTTTTGATATTGTTTGATGTGATTTGAGGCCTCGACTAAGTTTGTATCATGTTTTAGGACTTATTTTTGTATATTTGGTTGAGGTCCCGGGGGCCTCGGGTGGATTTTGGATGATTAACAGATCAAATTTTAAACTTAAGGTAAGGCTGAGCAGTCCTGGACTGGTGTGATCGCACCTGCGAAGGTCTTGGTCACAGGTGCGAGGCTACAGGTGCGTGGATGGCATCGCTGAAGCGAGTTTGGCTGGGCTGCTGACGGGTCGCAGGTGCGAGGGAAATGCCGTATATTCGAGCCTGCAGATGCGTGTTAGGTTTCGTAGAAGCGGAGGGTGAGCTGGAAATGATAGTTCGCAGAAGCGAACCTTTTTGCGCAGGAGCGAACCTTGTTTTGCAGGAGCGAGCCTGCAGATGCAGGATTGGGGCCGCATAAGGGATGGAGTGGAGTTTTAAGTGAGTTTCGCAGATGCAGCGATTTGACCGCAGAAGTGAAGAAAGGGCCACAGCTGCGAAAAGCACTGGGTAGAATATATGTCGAAGGGTTCCGAGGTTTTTATCATTTTTTGACTTTGCAAACTCGGATTAAGGCAATTATTGAGAGGGGTTTCGAGTGATTTCTTGAGGTAATCCACTTTTGATCATTTTTATCAATAATATTGTTTACCTATTGAATTTCTCACCTAGTTTATATTTTTTTAGGTGGAATTTTGGGAGTTTTGGGCTAGGGATTTTAGAGTTAAATTTGGAGAATTGAGTGACGATATGGTGTCGGAATTTGGTTAATTTTGTATGGTTTGACTCGTGGTTGAATGGGCTTTTGGATTTTGTAACTTTTATTGAATTCCAAGATGTGGGCCCGGGGGTTAGCTTTTGAGTTGACTTTTTGACTTTTGATTAAGAACTTAGCATTTTCATATTGAACTGATTCCAATAGCTTGAGGGTATGAATCCCTGAAATTTCATGCTATGTGATTGGTGTTGAGGTGACGCGCATGCTAGGTGCTGGGAATGTGGACGCGCACTATAGTAATTGTGATTCAGTCGATTTGGTGGAACAATGTAATTATCTTATCTGAATATTATTATTGTACTATATGTGTTAGAGCACTTGAGCTGTGATTTATGTTAGAAAGCATGGTTAGGCTATGTATTGGTGCTATTGGGACCCACAGTGATCGTACTTTACTGTTGAGTTATTTGCTAAATTTCAGTTATGTACTCAGTCGCATTCATCATTCCATATCATATCTCGGTCTCTGTTAACATACATTGTCAAATCATGTATCATCGATTTGGGCTGCTTGGCATGAGTGTTATGAGCCCGATAGACTGGAGAGATTGATAACTGAGTGAGACCGAGGGCCTGTTTGTGACTGATATTGATGGGATCGGGTTGCACGCTGCAGTGGTTAATATTGACTCATGATGGGATCGGATGTACGGGAGCCAACTCCCGGTGACGGGGAAGAGGAATACGTTGCGAAACAGCAAGAATCCTAAGAGAGCAACAGAAATCCATCATGGGCCACCTCTTATGACAAGATCAGGTGATGACGGAATTGGAGCAAGCATTGTCAGGCACTTCCAACAATGCAAATGGAAGGGATCGGGTTCTTTCCGACGCTCCTGCAAATCAAACGGTTCAAAGAGTTAATAACAACACCCCGAGGGGGGAGGTCGGTTTCAATGGTGTCGGGGGACCGGTAGCATATCTAGTAATGAAAACAGTAATGATTCATTCAAAACCGAGCTCATGAGATTTATAAGGGAAATGAACGAATGGATGGATCAAAACACGAAGGAGTTTCACGCCCGAATGGATCAGATTCCGGGCGTACCGCCTGTTTTGAAGGGCCCAGATTCGAAGAAGTACACTCAGTTACCGTTTAAGTTGAGCGCAATACCGAAGTTAATTCCGAAGAGGTTCAAAATGCCGGACATACAAAAATACGTGGGACTTGACAATGCTCAGGATTTGAAGCAACAAAACAAGAAAATCACCTCTAGATAGACATAATATAACCTACAGATTAACATCTTATAATAGATCACGAAAGGACGAAGAATCTTAACAATCTTTTATTTTGTACTAAATTTCTGGTTAAGGAAAACCTATCTTTCTATTCAAACTGTGACTACGCCTCAAACACGTGAAGGTCCTAATCCATTACTAACTTATTTAGTCTGTTCATCAAAATCATTTGATAATTAAAGACAAAAACACACATATCAAACATGGGGTCTTTATTCACCTTTCTATATCTATACTATATTAAAAGTACGAAAGTCCTTAGCGAAATATCGTTCGCTTTTTTTACCCTTTAAAAATAGATTCCGCATTGGACTAACTTATAATTTAAGTTATTTTTCTAATATTTAGGAGTTTATAAGATTACTAAGATTTTATTTCTCAAAACATTTCTTATTTGAACTATGTATGAAATCCTAATATTTAGAATTTAATAAGAATATTATAAGAAAAGGGAAACATGTAAAAGATTCTCCAACAAAGTATAACAATCTGATTACATAGCATCATTAAAATTGTATTGGATAAAAAATTTAGTTCCGAAAATCAATGGTGTAACTTTAAAGTCGTACAAATATTTTAACTTTTAATTTATAGATTTTTTCTAGCATTTAATAATAGTATAATAAAAATAGATAATAGATAATACACTTTCATATAATATTTGAACTCCCTTTATATTCAAATAATATATTCTCTTCATCGTTTTTGGTATAATATTTCAAAATTACATTAATGTCACTACCCGTAAATTCCACCCTCGGAACCGTGATGGTGCCTAACATTTCACTTGTTAGGCAAGTGCGAAAAATAAATCTGAAGTAAAGTGCAGAAAATCATAACTACTAAAATATCTAATACAACCCCTAATCTAGTATCACAAGTGCACGAGCAATTAAAATACCACAGATAAAGGTCTGAATGAAAATAAAGTTGTTTGAAAGAAAAATACACAGCTAAGATAAAGTAGGAGGGGACTTCAGGGTTGCGAACGCCGAGCAGCTATACCTCAAGTCTCCATACTGATAGTCAACCCGAGCAATCTACTGACCGCCGATGGGACCGACTCTGAAATCTGCACAAGAAGTGTAGAGTGTAGTATGAGTACAACCGACCCCATGTATTATGTAAGTGTCGAGCCTAACCTCGCCGAAGTAGTGACGAGGCTAAGGCGGGTCACTTACAATAACTTGTACGCAGTATAAAAATAATGACAGGAAAGAAAAATGCGGAAACGAAATAAGGCAGTTAACTCATGGAAATAACTCAAGCCTCAAAGAAAACCAATAACTACCAGCAATACCAATCCTTAGAGTCTCGTACGAAAGGACCAAAGCCAACACAATACAATAAGGAATAGAAAACACATAAACTGTTGAGGTGCACAACCCGATCCCATCGTACATTACGATTCTCCTTTATTCCACTATGTAAGTATCAATAATAATAAATAAATATATATTGCGGCGCGCAACCCGATCTCACCATATAATCAGAGCCAATATCATAATTCACCCATATTTCACCATATCAATCCACCCTTATTTTACCATATTAATCCACCCTTATTTCACATGTTGTGGCATACAACCGGATCCCACCGTATTAATATAAATTAACCCCTATTTCACCATATCAATTCACCCTTATTTCACCTGTTGCAGCGTGCAACCTAATCCCACCATATCAATATAAATAAATCAATAAGTGCAATCAATTTATCAACTCGAATCATAAGAATCTCTACGATTAACGAATATGAAGCAGAACCAGAAAGGAAATCTAGTGTCAAATTGAGAATTCACTATAATTAATATTAAGCAATAAGACAAGTCAAATAAATGACAACTAAAGGGTACAAGTAAGTCAATTAAGGTAAGTAGTAGTTAATCATGGAAGCATGGGAGAATCTAACATTTTTAACACGAGAATGATAAATAACAAGTAGCAAATAAAGGCATGGAAAGTATTTAAAGCATGTAACAGTTAAGACATGGAATGAAATAATTAATGAAATATGAGAAAGTAGGGAAACGAGTATTTTGACAGCATATATACACTCGTCACCTCGCATATATGCCGCTACACATGAATTTCATATATCACATAGCTCAAGGGTTCCTAACTCCCTCAAATTAAGGATAAACGCAACACTTACCTCGCTCCGCAAGCAAATCAAAGCTCTACCGGGGCCTCTCAACTAAAATTCGCCTCCAAAATAATCGAGTCTAACCAAATTGACTCAATAACATCAAATAATGTCAGAGAAATAAATTACAATACATAAAGTTAAGATCTTTACACTTTTCCCAAAAGTTAACAAAAGTCAATCCTGGGTTTGCTTGCTCAAAACCCGAGGTTCGGACCAAAACCCAATTACCTATTCACCCTCGAGCCCGATTATGTAATTAGTTTCGAAATCTGACCCCAATTTGATGTCTAAATCCAAAATTTGCAAATAAAAACCCCCAATTCTTCCCAAATCCATAATTTTCTACCATGAAAGAACAAAGATAAGGCTAGAAATTAAAGGGTGATGATTGAAATGGAAGAAAATAAGTTAAATTATACTAAACTATGAAAGGATGATGAATGTTCTCTCCCAAATCGCCTCTAGGCCGAGCTCTAATGAAAAGATGGCAAAAAATGGGTGAAATCCCGTTTTTGAAAATATTTAAGGTCTGGGCGTCAGACCATCTTCGCGTTCGCGATACACATCGGACTAAATGGCCTACGCGTTTGCGAGTTCACTCACGCGTTCGCAAAGGCTGCTCCCCCAAGGTCTTCGCGTTCGCGAGCCAGTGCTCGCCTTCGCGTAGAGCAAATCACTGATCCCCCCTCCTCAGGTCTTCAACCTTATGCTTTAACTCCCTAAGGCTTTGCGTTCGCGTACATACCATCACGTTCGCGATGAAAAAAAACTCCCCCGGTCCAGATTACTCTTCGCGATCACGGAGAAGAAAACACCAGAAGCAAAAATCAGAATTTTCTTAAGTTCAACAACATCCGTGGCCTATCCGAAACTCACTCGATCCCTTCGGGTTCCAAATCAAACATGCACACAAGTCCAAAAATATCATATGAAATCGCTCGCATGATCAAAACACTGAAATAACACCTAGAACTACGAATCGGACACCAAAATACTGAATTTTTCACAAAAGCTTAAGAACATTTATTTTAACAACCGGACGTCTGAATCACGTCAAATCAACTCTGTTTTGAACCAAATTTTATAGACAAGTCATAAATACAGTAATGAACTTATACCAAGTTCAGAAACCCAAATCCGGACCAGGTAGCAACAAAGTCAGACTACGATCAAACTTGGAATTTCTTTAAACCTCTAAACTTCTAGCTTTCAACAAATGGCGATAATTCGAGTTAGGGACTTCCGAAATTGATTACGGCCATACGGACCCACTGCGACCGTCAAAACACTAATCTAGGTCCGTTTGCTCAAAACGTTGACCAAAGTCAACTCAAATACGTTTTAAGGCATGATTTCTCAGTTTTGTCAAATTTTTACACAAAAACCTTCCGAAAAATGACACGAACTGCGCACATAAATCGATAAAGGCTAAACGGAGCTAGCCGATGTTTAGGAATACAAAAATGAAGGTTCTATCAGGTCATCACATTCTCCACCTCTAAAATAAACGTGCTTCCTCGAACGGATATAGATAAGTACTTGGACTAGTGAAAAGGTGTGGATATCTACGCCGCATGTCCGACTCGATCTCCCAAGTGGCTGCCTCGATCAGCTGACCTCTCCATTGCACTCGAACTGAAGGATAACTCTTAGACCTCAACTGTCAGACCTATCGCGCTAGAATAGCCACCAGCTCTTCCTCATAAGTCAAATCCTTATCCAATTGGACCGAGCTGAAATCTAACACATGGGACGGATCACCGTGACAGAGCATGGACACATGGAACACAGGATGGTCTGCTGATAAACTGGGTGGCAATGCGATCTTGTAGGCCACCCCACCCACTCTCTCAAAAATCTTAAAGGGTCTGATATATCTAGGGCTCAACTTGCCCTTCTTTCCGAACCTCATCACAGCCTTCATGGGTGAAACCCGAAGCAATACCCTCTTTTCGGCCATGAATGAAACATTATGAACTCTACGTTCGCCATAACTCTTCTGCCTAGACTGAGCGGTGCGAAATCAATCCTGAATAATCTTGACCTTATCCAAGGCATCCTGTACCAAATCTTTACCCACTAACCGAGTATGCCCCACTCGAACCATCCAACTGGCGAATGGCACCTCCTCCAATACAATGCCTCATAGGGAGCCATCTGAATGCTAGACTGGTAGTTGTTGTTGTAAGCAAACTCTGCAAGCAGCAAGAACTGATCCCAAGAACCCCCGAAGTGCATAACACAAGCGCGAAGCATATCCTCCAATATCTGAATAGTGCGCTTGGAGTGTCCATCCGTATGGGAATGAAATGATATGCTCAACTCAACCTGTGTGCCCAACTCACACTGTACTACCCTCCATAAGTGCAAGGTGAACTGTGTACCTCAATAAAAAATGATAGACACGGGTACACCATGAAGATGGACGATCTCGCGGATGTAGATCTCTGCTAACCGCTCTGAAGAATAGGTAACTGCCACTGGAATGAAATGTGCTGACTTGGTCATCCTGTCCATAATGACCCACACAACGTCGAACTTCCTCTGAGTCTGTGGGAGTCCAACAACAAAATCCATAGTGATACGCTCCCACTTCTACTCAGGAATCTCTAACTTCTGAATCAAACCACCAAGCCTCTGATGCTCGTACTTTACTTGCTGACAATTTAGAAACCGAGCTACATACGTAACAATATTCTTCTTCATCCCCCTCCACCAATAATGCTACCGCCAATCCTGATACATCTTGGCGGCACCCGGATGAATAGAATATCGGGACTTGTGGGTCTCCTCAAGAATCAACTCACGAAGTCCATCCACATTGGGAACACAAATACAGCCATGCATCCTCAAAGCCCCATAATCTCAAATAGTAACCTGGTCGGCACCACCATGCCGCACCGTGTCCTTAAGGACAAGCAAATGGGGATCATCATACTGACGCTCTCTGATGCACTCATACAAGGAAGAATGAGCAACTGTGCAAGCTAAAACACGACTAGGTAACCTCATGAACTGATTGGCCAAAGCCTAAACATCTGTAGCAAGCAGCCTCTCACCAACTGGGATATATGCAAGGCTACCCATACTCACAACTTTTTTACTCAAAGTATCACCCACCACATTGGCCTTCCTGGGATGATACAAAATAGTGATATCATAGTCTTTTAATAGCTCCAACCACCACATCTACCTCAAATTAATATCCTTTTGTTTGAACAAATATTGAAGACTCCAATGGTTAATAACTCACATGACATGCCGTGAAGATAGTGCATCCAAATCTTCAACGCATGAACAATGGCTGCCAACTCTAGGTCATGAACAGGGTAATTCTTCTCGTGAACCTTCAACTGCCGCGAAGCGTATGCAATCACCCTTCTTGACCATACGTCGAGCCTTCACATAAGAAATAACTCTGTTGGTAGAGTGGCTAAGGTCACCATCTTGGCGTGACAGTCCAATATAGCATGATAAGGTACAGCCAATCCATACCCAAGATGATATCAAAATCTACCATATCAAGAAGTAGAAGATTTGCACTAGTTTCAAGACTCTCAATGGTAACCACACACGAGTGATAGACACGATCTACAACAATAGAATATCCCTCAAGCGTGGACACATACACAGGAGCACTCACAGAATCACGAGGCATAACCAGATATGAAGCAAAATAGGATGACACGTAAGAATAAGTAGATCCCGGATAAAATAAAACTGAGGCATCTCTATGGCAAACGGGAACAATAACTGTGATAACAACGTTAGATGACTCGGCCTCAGGCCTAGTTGGGAAAGCATAACATCGGGGCTGGGGCCAACCGCTCTGAACTACATCTCTGGGATGACCTCTAGATGGCTGGCCTCCAACCTCTAACCGCCTGAACTCCACCTTTAATGGCCTGACCCCACCTCTGGCTGTCTGACCCCTGCCCCTGGTTGACTGAGCGGGTGGTGGAGCAACTGGTCCCGGAACCATGGCACGAGAACTCTATTGTGGCATTCCGCCCAATAATCTCGGACAATACCTCCTGATGTGCCCAATACCACCACACTCAAAACACCCATCCTGGTGTTCTGGCTGCTGAAGCTGAAACTGAAACGAATGGGCTGGATTACCACGGTGATAACTCTGAATCGGAGGCGCACTGATAGGAGCTAATGGTGCACTGTAGGCTGGCTGCCCAGAATAAGGCACATAAGGACCATGACTCCCTGAAGCACTGTGATATGCTTGCAGCGCTGAATGAAATGGCTTGGAATGATGGCCTCTACCAAAAGCACCTTGCCTCCAAATGAGGCACCGCTGAAACTAACAGAATGACAGGGCCTCTTATCTGACACCTGCCCCCTCTCCTGATCGTGAACCAACTCGATACATCTGGCAATATCAATGGTTGTATGAAAAGAAATATCACTCTCTGTCTCCTTGGCCATCTGAATCCTGATAGTGTAAGTGAGACCATCAATAAATCTCTGCACCCGCTCCTTCTCAGTAGGAAGCAAGATAGTGGAACGGCGAGCTAAATCCACAAATCGAATCTCGTACTAGGTGACAGTCATACCACCCTATTGAAGTCGCTCGAACTGCTTGCGTTAATCCTCTCTCATGGTGACAGGGATGAAATTCTCTAGAAATAGTTGTGAGAACTAATCCCAGGTAAGTGCAGGCGACCCAGCTGGTCTAGTCAACATATAATCTCTCCATCATCTTCGGGCGGAACTAATCATCTGAAATGTAGCAAAATCGACCCAATTGGTCGCAACTATACCCATGTTCCGCATTACCTCGTGGCAACAGTCTAGAAAATCTTGTGGGTCCTCCGAAGATGCACTACTAAAATGAACAGGGAAGATCTTGGTGAAATTATCCAACCTCAACATAGCCTCAGAAGACAAAGCGGGCCTATCACCGCCCTGTGCCGCAATAACCGGTTGAACTACCCCAACTGGCGGGGCTGCTAAAATCTGAAACTAGGGAGCTACCTGCTCCGGGGTGTGAGTAGCGGTAGTCTGTGCTTCTCCCCCAACCCGAGAGACGGCTGGTGCCTCCGGAAAGGTACCGATCTAGGCCACACTCTCCATAAGGCCCACTAAATGGACTAGAGCGTTCTGAAGTACTAGAGTGGCTATGAACCCCTCCAGGACCTGAGCTGGTCCAACGGGTACAGTTCGCGAGCCATGCTCGCGATCGCGTAGAGCAAATCACTAATTGTAATAAACCAAAACTCAACCTATCATGATAGCGCTTATCATGATACTAGGACAACCAACAATTCAGACATACCAACACTTTCAAATTTAAAATATACTAAAAAGAGGTTAAAATAAGTAAAGATATCATACAGAAACTGATAAAAACCGTCACAACTCGATATATAGAAGTTTTTCCAAAATCATGGTGTCACTGAGTACATGAGCATCTATACAAATACAAAGTCTGATATGTTGTTTAAGATAGCAGAAACTGAACAAGTAAACTAAGGGATTGTGATGACCCATAATGTCATATTTAAATTTAATAAGTAATTCTGTATTCTAAGACCTCGAAAAGCACCATTTATCCTTCCTCGTTTTGCGTGCACAGCCCGTAAAATTTTCTGAAAAGTTTTCATGTGAAAAATAAATTAAAATGTGAAATAGAGCTTTAAAATTCAAGTGAGTTGACTTTGGTCAACACTTTTAGCAAACGGACTTGGATCATTGTTTTGACAGTTTCAGTAGCTCCGTATCGTGATTTGGGACTTGGCCGTATTCCCGGAATTTAATTTGGAGGTCCGTAACTCAAGTTATGACCATTTAACGGAACTAACAATTTAAAGGCTAAATATTCCAAGTTTGACCACGGGGTTGACTTTTTAATATCGGAGCCGAAATCCGATTTTGGAAATTTGAACAGCTCTGTTATGTCATTTATGACTTGTGTGCCAAATTTAAAGTCATTCCGGATTCATTTAATATGTTTTGGCACGAGATTTGCAAATTGAAATTTTAAAACTCAAAGTTGGAATCGGGGTGTGAATTGTAATTTTAGTGTTGTTTGACGTGATTTTAGACCCCGAGTCAGTCCGTATTATGTTACGAGACTTGTTGGTATATTCGAACAGGGTCCCGAATACCCCGAGAGTGAAACGGATCGAAATCGGAACAAGAATTGGACTTAAGCAATATCTGAAATTTTGAGTTCTGTGTAATCGCACGTGTGGAATTTTGACCGCAGGTGCGAGCTCGCAGAAGCGAGACTTCCATCGCAGATGCGGCCTTCGCAGGTGCGGCCCTTTTGCACAGAAGCGGCCGTCGCAGTTGCGACATTTTGTCCGCAGATGCGGAATCTCGCCTGGCAGCCCCTTTCTCAGATGCGAGATTTTTCTCGCAGATGCGAGCTCGCATGTGTGAGCCCAGGCACCGCAGATGCGAAAATGCTGGGCAGAAAACATAAAATCGGGTCTTAGATATTTTTACTCATTTTTGAGTTTTGAGTCTCGGATTTGGGCGATTTCAAAGGGGATTTTTACGACTTTGAACTGGGTAAGTGTTCTTTATCATATAGTGATTGTATTTTACAAATCCATGTCTATATTCATCATTTATTTTGGATTTAGATGGAATAAATTGGAATTTTTGTAAAACTTTCCAAAAACAAAAAATTAAGATTTGAATGTCCATTTGCTATCGGAATTGGACAAATTTGGTATGGTTGAACTCGTATCGGAACGAGTGTTTGGATTTTGTGAGTTTTTCGGGGATTTGAGACATGAGTCCCACTACAGAATATTTTAATGAATTTTGTATTTTTATCCAAAAAAATTATAATTCATATGGAATTAATTCCTATAATTAGTATTGAATATATTGAATTATTTGTGAATAGATTCGAAGTTTTCGAAGGCATAATTAAAAGGAAAAGATGTGGTTGAATAATTGATTGAAATTTGCAAAGCGAGGTAAGTGTCGGGGTTAACCTTGACTTGAGGAAATAGAACCCTTAAATTATTTGTTATGTGAATTGCATGTGAACGACGTATAGGCGAGGTGACGAGTGTCTATACGTCATTAAATTAATTGTTTGCCTGCTTACTTGAAAAATCATAAATTATTTTTAATCGTAAATTAATTATTAAAATAACTGTTTCTCTCTTATTCTTTGCAAATATAAATTCTTAAATTTCTGCATTAATTGTTACATGCTATTTGAATTATGTGCCCTAATTGTTATTTGACATTTAGCATAATAAATATTAAACTACCTAATTGCTCCCTGATTTCCATAATAGTTTACTATTTGTCATTGTTTGCTTCATAATTAAACCATAATTATTGTATGCTTGTTGTCTCATAATTTTATATTAATTGTTACCTTTATTGGAAAAATTTCTTCTATAAGAATTGGTAAATGAAAATGTTGGAGGAGCGGGTTGCACGCCGCAACATGATTAATTATAATAAATATATTTGAGGATCGGGTTGCACGCCGCAACAGACTTATTAAAAGTCAATATTGGAGGATCGGGTTGCACGCCGCAACACACTTATTAAAAGTCAATATTGGAGGATCGGGTTGCACGCCGCAACAGACTTATTAAAAGTCAATATTGGAGGATCGGGTTGCACGCCGCAATAGACTTATTAAAAGTCAATATTGGAAGATCGGGTTGCACGCCGCAACAGACTTATTAAAAGTCAATATTGGAGGATCGGGTTGCACGTCGCAACAGACTTATTAAAAGTCAATATTGAAGGATCGGTTTGCACGCCGCAACAGACTTATTAAAAGTCAATATTGGAGGATCGGGTTGCATGCCGCAACAGAACTGAATGTGAATATATTGTGAGAGCGGGTTGCACGCTGCAACAAAATTGGTTGAATTAATAATGGATTATGATTGGTGGGTTGGTTTCAATTATTATAATGAATTACCTGTTTTATTTATATTATTTTGTTGTTATTATCAATATTGCGTACATGTTAATGTAAGTGAACCGCCTTAGCCTCGTCACTACTTCATCGAGGTTAGGCTCAGCACTTACCAGTATATGTGGTCGGTTGTACTGATACTACATTCTGCACTTCTTGTGCAGATTTTGGAGTTGGTCCCAGCGGCGTACCATAGACTTGCTCGGATTTCAGCTATCAGAGGAGACTTGAGGTATAACTGCATGGCGTCCGCAGTTCTGAAGTCCCCGTCTATTGTACTTTACCTGTGTGTTTATTTCCAGACAGCTTTATATTATTCAGACCTTTATTTGTATTTATTCTAGAAGCTCGTGCACTTGTTACACCAATTCTGGTATGGTATTTCGACACCGTTGTTTGATGGATTATTTCACTATATTTCAAACTTTGCTTCCGCATTTGTTTCTTTGTTATTAATAAATTTAAAATTGTTTTAAAAATGGATAATATTATTCTAACGTTGGCTTGCCTAGCAAGTGAAATGTTAGGCGCCATCACGGTCCGAAGGTGGGAATTTTGGGTCGTGACAGTTGGTATCAGAGCACTAGGTTACATAGGTCTCATGAGTCACGAGCAAGCTTAGTAGAGTCTGAAGGATCGGTACGGAGACGTCTGTACTTATCTCTCAGAGGCTATGAAGTTTAGGAACAATATCACTTCTTTCTTATTATGTCATGCGATTTTATTCTATCATCGATGATTTAACCATTCTACTCTTATTCTCTCACAGATGGTGAAAACGCGTAATACCTCTAGCGATGGATAGGGACCAGAACCACCAGTGGCAACTATGGCCAGGGGTAGAGGTCGAGGCCGAGGTCGTGCTAGAGGACGAGGCAGAGGCCGAGGTAGAGCTCAGTCCAGAGCTCGAGCAGCTGCACCTGTTGTAGAACCTCAAGTAGACCTTCAGGAGGAGGTCCCAGTTCAAAATGTACCAGTTGGACCAGTTTAGGTCCCAGAAGGATTCATAGCCACTCCAGTGCTTCAGGACGATCTAGTCCGATTGGTGAGTCTTATGGAGGGTATGGCCCAGAATGGTACATTTCCAGTGGCACCAGCCTTCTCACAGGTTGGGGTAGGAGCACAAACTCCCACTACTCCCGCCCCGGAGCAGATGGCTCCCCAGAATGAGGCTCCAGTAGCCCCACCAGTTGGGGTAGTTCAGCCAGTTATTACGGCACAGACTGGTGATAGGCCCGCCATGTCTTTTGAGGCCTTATTGAGACTGGATAAGTTCACTAAGCTCTTTCCAGTTCACTTCAGTGGTACACCTTCTGAGGACCTATAGGATTATCTTGAACGTTGCCATAAGGTGCTGCGAAACATGGGTATAGTTGAGACCAATGGAGTTGATTTTGCTGTATTCTAGATGGCCAAGAGGTGGTGGAGAGATTACACATTGACCCGACCAGTCGGATCGCCTGCACTTACCTGGGAGCAGTTCTCTCAACAATTTCTGGAGAAGTTCCTCCCTATCACACTGAGAGAGGAATTCCGCAAGCAATTTGAGTGTCTACAGCAGGGCAGTGTGACTGTTACTCAGTATGAGTCCCGTTTTGTGGATTTGGCCCATCATGCTTTTCTTTTACTACCTACAGAGGGAGAGAGAGTGAGGAGGTTCATTGAGGGACTCACTCACCCTATCAGACTTCAGATGGCCAAGGAGACCGGAAGTGAGATTTCTTTTCAGGCGGCTGCTAATGTCGCAAGGAGGATTGAGATGCTTCTTGCACAGGAAAGAGGGCAGAGTTCCGATAAGAGGCCTCGTCAATTCGGTGGTTACAGTGGTGCCTCGTTTGGAGGCAGGGGTAATTTTGGTAGGGGTCATCCTCCCAGACCATTTCATTTAGCACTTCATGTATCTCCCGGTGCTTCAGGGAGTCACGGTCCTATTATGCCTTACTCTGGGCAGCCAGTATTCAGTGCACATTCAGCTCCTATCAGTGCACCACCACTCCAGAGTTACTACAGTGGTTATCCGGCCCATCTGGGTCAGCTTCAGCTTCAGCAGCCACGACATCAGGATGGGTGTTATGAGTGTGGAAACATTGGTCACATCAGGAGGTATTGCCCTAGATTGGCGAGTAACAGATCTCGGCAAGATTCTCGTTCCATCATACCGGCACCGGTTGCTTCACCGCCTGCTCAGCCAGCTAGAGGTAGGGGTCAGGCAGTTAGAGGTGGAGGTCAGGCCATTATAGGTGGAGGTCCGACCGTTAGAGGTGGAGGCCAGCCAGTTAGAGGCCATCCCAGAGATGCAGTTTAGAGTGGTGGGGCCCAACCCTGATTTTAAGCTTTTCCAGCTAGGCCTAAGGTCGAGTCATCTGATGCTGTGATCACAGGTATTATTCCAATTTGCCATAGAGATGCTTCAATTCTATTTGATCCAGGATCTACTTATTCCTATGTGTCCTCTTATTTTGCTTTATATTTAGTTGTGCCTTGTGATTCTCTGAGTGCTTCTGTATGTGTATCTATACCGGTGGGAGACTCTGTGGTAGTAGATCATGTCTACCGTGCGTGTGTGGTTGCTATTGGTAATCTTAAAACTAGTGTGGATCTTCTACTTCTTGATATGGTAGATTTTGATATTATCTTGGGTATGGATTGGCTGTCTCCTTATCATGATATATTGGACTATCATGCCAAGACAGTAACCCTAGCTATGCTGGGGTTACCTCGGTTAGAGTGGAAAGGAACTCCCGGCCATTCTACCAGCAGGGTTATTTCTTATATGAAAGCTCGGTGTATGGTAGAGAAAGGGTGTCTAGCCTATTTGGCTTATATTCGCGATCCCAGTGCAGATGTCCCTTTTATGGACTCAGTACAAGTTGTTCGTGAATTTTCAGAAGTATTTCCTGTAGATCTGCCAGGGATGCCACCCGACAGAGATATTGACTTCTGTATTGATTTGGCTCCAAGCACTCAGCCCATTTCTATTCCACCATACCGTATGGCCCTGCCAGAGTTGAAAGAATTGAAAGAGCAGTTACAAGCCTTGCTTGATCAGGGATTCATTAGACCCAGTGTCTCGCCCTGGGGTGCACCAGTATTATTTGTAAAGAAGAAAGATGGCTCGATGCGGATGTGTATAGATTATCGACAGTTGAACAAGTCCACTATCAAACTAAAATATCCGCTGCCAAGAATTGATGACTTATTTGATCAGCTTCAGGGTGCCAAGGTATTTTCAAAAATTGATTTGAGATCTGGTTACCATCAGTTGAAGATTAGGGCATCTGATGTCCCTAAGACAACTTTTCGGACTCGGTATGGGCATTACGAGTTCCTAGTGATGTCATTTGGGTTGACAAATGCTCCAGCAGCATTTATGGATTTGATGAATTGGGTGTTCAAGCCTTATTTGAATTCTTTTGTGGTTGTATTCATTGATGATATCTTGATTTACTCCAGCAGTCGAGAGGAGCATAAGCAGCATCTTCGAAGTGTGCTTCACACCTTGAAGAATAATTAGTTATATGCCAAATTTTTAAAATGTGAGTTTTGGTTAGACTTAGTTGCCTTTTTGGGACATGTTGTATCGGCAGAAGGCATAAAGGTGGATCCTAAGAAGATTGAGGCTATTCAGAATTGGCCTAGACCTACTTCGGTTACAGAGATACGGAGTTTCCTAGGTTTGGCAGGTTATTATCGTCAGTTCGTGGAAGGGTTTTCATCTATAGCAAGCACCTTGACCAGACTAACCCAGAAGGGTGTTCCATTCAGATGGTCAGACGAGTGTGAGTTGAGCTTTTAGAAGCTCAAGACTGCTTTGACTACGGTGCCAGTATTGGTATTACCCACAGGTTCAGGATCGTATACGGTATATTGTGACGCATCTCACATTGGGCTTGGTACACTATTAATGCAAAATGGCAAGGTAATTGCATATGCGTCGCGGCAGTTGAAAGTTCACGAGAAGAATTATCCTGTTCATGATTTAGAATTGGCAGCCATTGTTCATGCGCTAAAGATTTGGAGGCATTACCTCTACGGTGTCTCGTGTGAGGTATTTACTGATCATCGTAGCCTTCAGTATCTGTTCAAACAAAAAGATCTTAATTTGAGGCAGAGAAGATGGTTGGAGTTATTGAAAGACTATGATATCTCCATTTTGTATCACCCCGGAAAGGCCAATGTGGTGGCCGATGCTTTGAGTAGAAAAGCTGTGTGTATGGGCAGTCTTGCGTATATTCCGGTTGGTGAGAGGCCATTAGCTGTAGATGTTCAGACTTTGGCTAATCAGATCATGAGGTTAGATGTTTCAGAACCCAGTCGGGTTCTAGCTTGTACAGTCGCTCGGTCTTCTTTATATGAGCGCATCAGAGAGAGGCAGTATGATGATCCTCACTTACTTATCCTTAAGGACACGGTGTGGAACGGTGATGCCAAAGAGGTTGCTGTAGGGGAAGATGGTATTCTGCGAATGCAGAGCCGTATTTGTGTGCCTAATGTAGATGAGCTTCGTGAATTAATTATTGAAGAGGCACACAGTTCCAGGTATTCTATTCATCCAGGTACCGCCAAAATATATCAAGATTTGCGGCAACATTATTGGTGGAGGAGAATGAAAAAGGATATAGTTGCACATGTAGCTCGGTGTCTAAATTGTCAGCAAGTTAGGTATGAGCATCAGAGACCTGGTGGTTTGTTTTAAAAGTTAGAAATTCCTGAGTGGAAGTGGGAGCGTATCACAATGGATTTTGTTGTTGGGCTCTCACGGACTTAGAGAAAATTTGACGCAGTTTGGGTCATTGTGGACAGGTTGACTAAGTCAGCCCATTTTATTCTAGTGGCAATTACCTATTCTTAAGAGAGGTTAGCTGAAATTTACATTTGTGAGATTGTCCGCCTTCACGGTGTGCCCGTGTCTATTATTTCAGATCGAGGTACGCAGTTTACCTCATATTTTTGGAGGGCTATATAGCGTGAGTTAGGCACGCGGGTGGAGTTGAGTACAACATTTCATCCACAGACAGACGGACAGTCAGAGCGCACTATTCAGATATTGGAAGATATGCTTCGCGCTTGTGTTATAGACTTTGGAGTTTGTTGGGATCATTTCTTGCCACTTGCGGAGTCTGCTTATAATAATAGCTACCAGTCGAGCATTCAGATGGCTCCATATGAGGCATTATACGGAAGGTGATGCCGATCGCCAGTTGGTTGGTTTGAATCGAGAGAGGCTCGGTTGTTGGGTATCGATTTAGTACAGGATGCCTTGGATAAGGTCAAGATTATTCAGGATCGACTTCGCACAGCTCAGTCTAGGCAAAAGGGTTATGCCAACCGTAAAGTTCGTGATATTGCATTCATGGTTGGAGAACGAATATTGCTCTGGGTTTCACCTATGAAAGGTGTAACGAGGTTCGGAAAGAAGGGCAAGTTGAGCGCTAGGTATATTGGACCCTTTGAAATCCTTGAAAGGGTGGCTGAAGTAGCCTACAAGCTTGCATTACCACCTAGTTTATCAGCGGTTCATCCAGTGTTCCATGTGTCTATGCTCCGGAAATATCATGGTGATCCGTCCCATGTGTTAGATTTCAGCTTAGTCCAATTGGACAAAGATTTGACTTACGAGGAGGAGCCGGTGGCTATTCTAGCCCGGCAGGTCCGACAGTTGAGGTCTAAGAGTTATCCTTCAATTCGGGTGCAATGGAGAGGTCAGTCGGTAGAGGCATCTACCTGGGAGTCCGAGTCGGACATGCGGAGTAAATATCCACACCTTTTCTCCAGCTTAGGTACTTTGTTTTTCTAACTCTGTTCGAGGACAAAAATTTGTTTTAGAGGTAGAGAATGTGATAACCCAAAATATTATCTTTAAATTTAATAAGTAATTCTGTGTTCTAAGATCTCGAAAAGCACCATTTATCCTTCCTCGACTTACGTGCACAGTCCGTAAAATTTTCTGGAAAGTTTTCATGTGAAAAATGAATTAAAATGTGAAATAGAGCTTTAAAATTCAAGTGAGTTGACTTTGGTCAATATTTTTAGCAAACGGACCCAGATCAGCGTTTTGACAGTTCCGGTAGCTCCGTATCGTGATTTAGGCCTTGGGCGTATGCCCGAAAATTAATTTGGAGGTCCCTAACTCAAGTTATGACCATTTAACAGAACTAGCAATTTAAAGGCTAAATATTCCATGTTTGACCACGGGGTTGACTTTTTGATATTGGAGCCGAAATCGGATTCTGGAAATTTGAATAGCTCCGTTATTTCATTTATGACTTGTGTTCCAAATTTGAAGTCATTCCGGATTCATTTAATATGTTTTGGCACGAGATTTGCAAATTGAAAGTTTAAAACTCAAAGTTCGAATCGGGGTGTGAATTGTAATTTCAGTGTTGTTTGACGTGATTTTAGACCCCGAGTCAGTCCGTATTATGCTACGGGACTTGTTGGTATATTCGAACGGGGTCCCGAATACCCCGAGAGTGAAACAGATCGAAATCGGAACAAGAATTGGACTTAAGCAAAATCTGAAATTTTGAGTTCTGATGTAATCGCAACTGCGGAATTTTGACCGCAGGTGCGAGCTCGCATAAGCGAGACTTCCATCGCAGATGCGGCCTTCGCAGGTGCGGCCCTTTTGCGCAGAAGCAGACGTCGCTTGTGCGATATTTTGTCCGCAGATGCGGAACCTCGCCTGGCAGCCCCTTTCGCAGATGCGAGATTGTTTTCGCAGATGCGAGCTCGCATGTGCGAGCCCAGGCACCGCAGATGCGAAAATGCAGGGCAGAATACATAAAATTGGGTCTTAGCCATTTTTACTCATTTTTGAGTTTTGAATCTCGGATTTAGGCGATTTCAAGGGGGATTTTCACGACTTTGAACTGGGTAAGTGTTCTTTATCATATAGTGATTATATTTCACAAATCCATGTCTATATTCATCATTTATTTCGGATTTAGATGGAAGAAATTGGAATTTTTGTAAATCTTTCCAAAAACGAAAAATTAAGATTTGAAGGTCCATTTGATATTGGAATTGGACAAATTTGGTATGGTTGAATTCTTAACGGAACGGGTGTTCGGATTTCGTGAGTTTTTCTGGGATTTGAGACGTGGGTCCCACTGCAGAATATTTTAATGAATTTTAAATTTTTATCCGGAAAAATTATAATACATATGGAATTAATTCCTATAATTAGTATTGAATATATTGAATTATTTGTGAATAGATTTGAAGCTTTCGAAGGTATATTTAAAAGAAAAAGTTGTGGTTGAATAATTGATTGGAATTTGCAAAGTGAGGTAAGTGTCGGGGTTAACCTTGACTTGAGGAAATAGAACCCTTAAATTATTTGTTATGTGCATTGCATATGAACGACGTATAGGTGAGGTGACGAGTGTCTATACGTCGTCAAATTAATTGTTTGCCTGCTTACTTGAAAAATCATAAATTGTTTTTAATCGTAAATTAATTATTATAATAATTGTTTCTCTCTTATTCTTTGCAAATATAAATTCTTAAATTCCTGCATTAATTGTTACATGCTATTTGAATTATGTGCCTTAATTGTTATTTGACATTTAGCATAATAAATATTAAACTGCCTAATTGCTCCCCAATTTTCATAATAATTTGCTATTTGTCATTGTTTTCTTCATAATTAAACCATAATTATTGTATGCTTGTTGTCTCATAATTTTATATTAATTGTTACCTTTATTGGGAAAATTTCTTCTTTAAGAATTGGTAAATGAAAATGTTGGAGGAGCGGGTTGTACGCCGTAACATGATTGATTATAATGAATATATTGGAGGATCGGGTTGCACGCCGCAACAGACTTATTAAAAGTCAATATTGGAAGATCGGGTTGCACGCCGCAACAGACTTAATTAAAAGTCAATATTGGAGGATCGGGTTGCACGCCGCAACAGACTTATTAAAAGTCAATATTGGAGGATCGGGTTGCATGCCGCAACAGACTTATTAAAAGTCAATATTGAAGGATCGGTTTGCACGCCGCAACAGACTTATTAACAGTCAATATTGGAGGATCGGGTTGCATGCCGCAACAGAACTGAATGTGAATATATTGTGAGAGCGGGTTGTACGCTGCAACAGAATTGGTTGAAATAATAATGGATTATGATTGGTGGGTTGGTTTCAATTATTATAAATGAATTACCTGTTTTATTTATATTATTTGTTGTTATTATCAATATTGCGTACATGTTAATGTAAGTGAACCGCCTTAGCCTCGTCACTACTTCGTCGAGGTTAGGCTCAGCACTTACCAGTATATGGGGTCGGTTGTACTGATACTACATTCTGTACTTCTTGTACAGATTTTGGAGTTGGTCCCAGCGGCGTACCATAGACTTGCTCGGATTTCAGCTATCAGAGGAGACTTGAAGTATAACTGCATGGCGTCCGCAGTTCTGAAGTCCCCGTCTATTGTACTTTAGCTGTGTGTTTATTTTCAGACAGCTTTATATTATTTAGACCTTTATTTGTATTTATTCTAGAAGCTCGTGCACTTGTGACACCAATTCTGGGATGGTATTTAGACACCGTTGTTTGATGGATTATTTCACTATATTTCAAACTTTTCTTCCGCATTTGTTTCCTTGTCATTCATAAATTTAAAATTATTTTAAAAATGGATAATATTATTCTAACGTTGGCTTGCCTAGAAAGTGAAATGCTAGGCGCCATCACGGCCCGAAGGTGGGAATTTCGGGTCGTGACAGGGATAGGGGAGGAGAGTCAAGGTCTGCGGACGCCAGGGCAGCTACCTCGGTAATCTCTGAGTGAGTGAACTCTGAGAATCAGCAACCACCGTGCCCGGAAACACCTGGATCTGCACCTAAAGTGCATGGTGTAGCATGAGTACAACCAACTCAATAAGTAACAGATCTAACCTTTGGACTGAAAGTAGTGATGGGCTCGAACATTATAGCCCACATACAAAATTAACAATATGGAAATTTACGGAAAATATGACAGTAATATCTCATAAATTCATAATCTATAGGTAACGGTACAAGAAACTAGGCATGCTTCCAAGTTTAACAATTAAACTCAAAACAGATAAAATATGTCAAGTCTGTATGATATGAGGAATATGACGTCTCTATATCTACATGCCAATATGCATATCGCATGTGATGCAACACAATAAAAGCCTCGCGTACTCACGCTCTTGGTGTACTCAACCTAACTGTCTCAATTCTCACTCATCACCCTTAATCACTCATCATTGTGCAGGGCAGATCCAGCCCAAATGCAAATAAGTCCAGGACAGATCCATCCCAATGCAAATGAACCAATAAATCAATTGTGCTCACTGTGGGTGTGCAGACTCTAGAGGGGCAAGTCCAGCCCAAGCGCTATAATAAGCCAAATCCTAGCATAAATTAGTAAAATCTGTTGCGGCGTGCAGCCCGATCCCATAAATATCACTCACAAATAGGCCATCAGCCTCACTCAGTCATCAATCTCTCGAGTCTCTCGGGCTCACAACACTCATGCTAAGCAGCCCAAATCAATGATACAAGATGTGATAATATACGGTAACGGAGGCCGAGATATGATATGCAGTGCTAAATGCGACTGAGTACATAACACCAATTAAGCAAATAACTCAACAGCAAATATCGACCACTGTGGGTCCCAATAGTACCAGCATATAGCCTAAACATATTTTCTAGCATGAATCACAACTCAAGTGGTCTAACACTTAGAGTATAGTAATAATGTCTAGATAAGACAGCTACACAATTCCATGGAATCGACTAAATCATAATTACTACGGTGCACGCCCAAATGTTGGTCACCTCAACACCAATCACATAACACAAAATTCGGGGTTTCATACCCTCAGAACCAAGTTTAGAAGTATTACTTACCTCAAGCAGTGCAAAATTCTACTCCAACAAGTCCCTGCCTCGCGAATCAGCCTCCAAATGCCCCGAATCTAGCCATAACCAATTCGATACAATCAACACGAGCTAAAAGAATCTATTCCATATAAAAATTCTAAGTTCTTAATCAAAAGTCAAAAACGTCAACTCAAAGGTCAACCCCTAGGCCCACGTCTCAGAATCCGATGAAAGTTACAAAATCCGAACACACATTCAACCACGAGTCCAACCATATCAAAATTACTCAAATCCGATATCAAAATCTCGCGCAGATCTCCAAAATTCGGCCTAAGAAGTTTTCTCCATTTTGCCCAAATTTTCAACCCAAACCACTGATTAAATGGTGAAATTAAGTATATAATCATAGAATTTAACCAAAACTAATTAAGAATCACTTACCCCAATTACTCCCTTGAAAATCTCTCAAAGAATCGCCTCCAACTGAGCTCCCAAAATCAAAGCACTGCCCAGATCTCCTTAATCACTATCGCGAAAAATGCTTCGCGATTTCAAAGCACAACTATGCTGCCCCACAAATTAACCTTACGTGAACGCGAAAATCTCCACGCGAATGCGATGCACTGGCCCTCAAACTTATGCGATCGCGAACGACTTCACGCGTTCGCGATGAACAAATGCGCGTGACCCAGCTTCTGCCTCATTTACTCAACACGATCGCGACCTTAGCCACACGTTCGCGATTCACTGCTTCGCACAACTACGCGATCACATCCCTCCACTCGCGAATGCGTAGAACAAAAACTTCAGCTGCCCAATTAAGTCTACACGATCGCGGACCTGTCCATGCGATCGTGTATAAGGAAACTAGACCTGTGCACCAGAAAAACTTTAGCAATCTTCGAAGTCCAAAATTTGATCCGTCAACAATCCAAAACCCACCCGAGGCCCCAGGGATCTCAACCAAATATACCAACAAGTCATAAAATACGATACGAACTTAGTTGAGGCCTCAAATCATATCAAACAATATCAAAAATACAAATCTCACCTCAATTCAAGCCTAATGAAAATTAGGAAATTCCAACTTCTACAATCGATGCCGAAACCTATCAAATCACGTCCGATTGACCTCAAATTTTGCAAACAAGTCATGAATGATACAACGGACCTACTCCAACTCCCTGGACCAAAATTCGAGCTCGATAACCACAAATTCAACTCTCTCAAAATTCTCAATTTCCAAAACTTCTAATTTTCCAACTTTCGCTATTTCTAGCCAAATTCCACTACGGACCTCCAATTCACTATCCGGACACACTCCTAAGTCCAAAATCACCCTACGGAGCTATCAAAATAATCAAAACTCTATTCTGGAGCCAATTACACATAGGTAAATATCCGGTCAACCTTTTCAACTTAAGCTTCCAATCTTGAGACTAAGTGTCCCAACTCATTCCGAAACATCTCCAGAATCGAACCAACTACCCCGATAAGTCACATAATAACTATTAAGCATAAAATGAGCAGTAAATGGGAGAATAGGGCTACAACACTCAAAAAGACCGATCGGTTAACCTTATGCATTCGCGAAAGGCTGTCCGCGTTCGCGAAGGGCAACCCCCCAAGGCTTCGCGTTCACGTACATGCCATCGCATTCGCGATAAAGGAAAACTCCCCCAGGCTATATTACTCTTCGCGATCGCGGGAGTACCTTCGCGATCGTGAAGAAGAAAACACCAGATGACAGCAAAAGCCAAAACCAAAATTTTCTTAAGTTCAACAACATCTGTAGCCTATCCGAAACTCACCCGAGCCCCTCGGGCCCAAAACCAAACATGCACACAAGTCTAAAAATATCATACGAACTCGCTCGCGTGATCAAAATACCGAAATAATACCTAAAACTACGAATCGGATACCAACACAATGAATTTTTCGAAGAAGCTTAAGAACTTTTATTTTAACACCCGGACGTCCGAATCACGTCAAATCAATTTTGTTTTGCACCAAAATTTGCATACAAGTCATAAATATAATAATGAACTTATACCAAATTTCGGAATCCGAATTCGGACCCGGTAGCAATAAAGTCAAACTTGGAATTTCTTTAAACCTTTAAACTTCTAGTTTTCAACAAATGGCGATAATTCGAGTTAGGGACTTTCGAATTCGATTTTGGGCATACGCCTAAGTCCCAAATCACGATACGGACCCACAGGGACCGTCAAAATACCGATCCGGGTCTGTTTGCTCAAAACGTTGGCCGAAGTCAACTTAAATAAATTTTAAGGCACGATTTCATATTTTCATCAAATTTTCACATAAAAACCTTTCGAAAAAAGACACGGATTGTGCACGCAAATTGAAAAAGGCTAAACGGAGCTAGTCGAGGCTTCATAACACAAAAATAAAGGTTAAAACTATAAATGACCTATCGGGTCATCACAATTCAACTATTAGAACAAATAATTAAGTACTTTCTCTTCATCAATTTTACGTGTAATATTTTAAAAATTACACTCAATAGTTACAAATAAATAAATAAATATGTAAAATTTTTAAAAATAAAAAATAAATTTTATATTAGACACAATTGAAGGAAAACAACCTAAGATATAATGTGAGATTATTCAATTACATGTTTGGTTGAATATTTTTCGGTATAAGAAATTGCAAGAATAGTTATACCACAATCTTATTTAGCTACTATTTTTATTCTACATTTATGTGGGATAATAATTTAAAAATTAGCTATCTCAGGATAAAATAATTAAATAACCAAAATATCCTTCTCCAAAGCGCTTATTCCAACATCCTTTAAGAAAACCAATATTAAAGTTAAAAATAAAATTTTATCCAAGTTTTATATATGAAAAAATCAAATGTAATTTTTATGTTGTACTCCATATTTTTTATTTTTAATCCAATGGACCAAATATTTATAAATCGAAAGTATATCTAATAAATATTTGTTTCTTATTTAAGTTTCGTATTATAATTTTCGCATTATAATACAAGTTTTTTTTTTTTTGTGAACCAAAAGAACCCGTAGGGTACATAAATTTATTTTTATAAGGGAGAGGATTGGCGCTAAAAATATGTAGACAATTAGAAAAAAATTAACTATATTATAATATTGAGAGTCAAATCGGTAAAATTACGAACTTGAAACAATAATAAGATATATAGGAGAGGACAATATTATGTATTCTAAATGAATGTATTAATTATTTTTCTATTTTTAAATTTATTTTAACAAACGACAACTTCGGATGTCTCTTTAATACATTTCTAAGTTATTTTTTGTAAAATATTAACTCAATATCAGTCCTTTTTTATATTTTACACTATAGTTACCAATTTTTCCTTGAGCTATAGGGACAACCTCTTCATTCTCAAATCTCTAAAGAGAAAAAAAGATTTAATTTTTAAATTGATTTTACTTGATAAATGTTTAAAGAATCTTGATAATAATATTTATGCGTTAATTTCTTGTTTTTAATATTAGGTCACGAAAATAACTATAAATATTATAAGATATTCCCGCATAAGTCTTTAGAAATAAGAATAAAATACTTAAGGATCTTTATAAAGAAGGATTTCTTTGTGATCAACATTCATCATTTTCAAGAATACTTTTTGTTTTATAACCCAAAGATATTTTTTAAATTTTCTTTTTGTGATTTTTTATAATAATATATTCATTAATATGAGGTACACGCGTACCCTATGACTGGTAGTAGAAAAATAATATGAAGTCATTTTTTAAGAGCTGAGCGCTCCCATACTTTTAAAGCAGATTCAATTGGTCAGAAGCATAGCTGATCTATTTTGGGTAACGAAAAATGCAGGGATCACAATAACCAATTGATATTACGTCAGTTATGATGACTTAAACCGCAAAGAAAAATCTGTGTATGTCTGTTACGTACGCCCTAAATCGGATTGAATTCTACAGCGAAAAATGCGATCAACATGGATTTAAGAAATAGAATCAAGCAAGCTAAGACTCACACTACTAGGAAGCTTTGCAAAATAATTAATTTAGAGGTAGGTAAACTATAACATCTGAGCACTTCTAGGATTCGTTTTAGATGTTATCACTTCAAGAAAATTATAGCTTCATGCTTAGGTACCTTATGCACGGAGCCAATTGTTAATAAAAGGTTGAGGTACTTCCGACAGCCACTACAAGAAAAGGCTCATTTTGTGGGGTATTTTTAAGTTTTGTGGCATTTTTTGACCCCTACAAAATGAATTGTGGTGGTTTCAAAAAACGCCACAGTTACCTTCGCCGCGAGCATTTCTATGGCAATTTTGTAAAACCTCCACGACGACCGTCACAATATAAATTTTTAATTTGTGACGGTTTTTAAAGGCAATTAGCGACAGTTTGTAACACCTAAAATATGATCTCAATATTTTTAAAAAAATAATGTGAGAGGGTTATAAATCCCCACAATTTGATCTCAGTCTTTTTAAAAAAATAATCAGTTGCAGCTTATAACTGCCACAATAGTGGAAAATTTTAATTCAAGGATTCAACAAATAAACTCAATAACTCATACAACATAAATCCATTCCATTAAGAATATCTATAGTAACAAACATCAACACATTCAAATTCATATCACACTAAAGTTATAAAAACACATTTGATAATTTAAACATTATACATTCTACAGATGTCCATAATAAGTTAATATGCAGATGTGCTAAGTATTTGCTTGGTGATTTGTATTGTTGTCACCTGATCATATTCTCACATCCACCGAATGAAGCAGGCTCACTCTACATATCACATGCTGAAACAGAGAATTTTGATCAAAAACTTATAAAGGAATAAAATTTTGCCAATAAGCTAAAAGGAAGATCTTGGTATATAAATAAACGAAAGGTCTGATTCTTCTTACAAGTAAAGCTGTTACTTGATCTAATAATAGCATTGAACTGAAATTGTTAGATACTCACATGAATAAGAGCTAAAGTACAAAGCTATTTCCTTGGATATCATCACAACACTTACATCCACAAACTATTTTACTTGATAGCATAAATTCTTGCCATATATTCACGAAAATCATAATGTAACTAATAAAATATAAATTAACCACTATAGGCTTTCTAACATTAGAATCAAACAAATAAATTATAAGTTGTAATCTATCCCAATGATTAACAAACTTGCATCGAAACTGAAGGCTAATAACACTATAAAATTGAAGTAGAAGAAATGAACTGAATAAAATAGGAGTGGTCTAATAGGAGTAGTTAGTTAAACAAATCAAGCATGTTAAAATCTGTTGGATCCAACTTCAAACAAAAGAAGAAACAAATTAAAACGCGCAAAACTTTTTTTAAGGCATGAATTCCACTAGTAGCTGTATTATCCGCGAAAACTACAAGAAAATATATAACAAATTACTCTTAGTTACTTAATGTGACCTGGGAAAAAGATGTGAAAAGATTTAGGAGATGAGTTAACAAGCATAACTTACCACTAAATGCCATCATAACAGCATATCAATCTGTTAAACCAAAATATGCATAGATTAGCATTCAATCAAGTTGGCTTCATCAAAGTTTGTCCATAGAATTACTCCATAGTAAGAGATCCTCTTATGGGGAACACATACGAATACAAGATATAAAAAATAAGGTGAATCAAATGTGAATACCATTTCTGAACATACCTTTAAACCAAATATGAATGTCATCTCTAAACATACCTATAAACGAAATAAATAAGCACTACTTAAAGATGCAATATTGTTACCTTTAGATAAAACACCATAATAAATAAAATATTTATTCGGATTTGTATGTATTTGTTGCTAAATAAGTAGGAGTATTTGCCTCGACTACATCATCAATTAGATGGTCTGTAACTAGTTATATCCTAACTCTTAGTATGGCTCATTTTCATAACCTTCATCTTCCACAACTTCTTATGTATCATACAAATCTCTTGGCTTTAGGTTTACATAAAGCACTCTATCCTTAATTGAAAATATCATCTACGTAGTACACCATATTTATGCTTGAGATACTTCGATGTAAGGCTCATGTCCTTCATCCTCAATCTCGAGTAATTATATAGAAAGTTGGAGTTTATTTTCTTTTTCCAAATAAATAAAATATCAGTAACATGCAAATAATTTACCTGCCTAATGATCTTTGTCTGCTAGAAATATTCAAATTTGAAGGCATATATAAAATAAGTTCAAAAATTTATGCGAGCCGTAGATAAGCTAGTTTTTACAATAAAATGAGTCAACTTACTTGATAGCGGGTTTGAAATTACACCATGTCCAGTACTCTTAGAAACGTGCACATTTGCAATAATGATATGATGCAAGACATATTACTAGAGGAAGTTTTCATCTGCAGTAATTTATTTTTTAAGGAAAGTGAAAAACTAAACTACTAAAGTATGAGCTAGAGAAGAATAAATTTGTCACCATAGCAAGTAAAAGAGATGCATTCATTGAAGACCATGTACTGTTTTGATATTCCTCAATGTAGAAGTGAGAAAAACATTAGCAAGTTCCCTGACTGAATAATCTGCAGAATAAAATGCATTTATGCTCTCCCAATTCCCATATTATATTTGATTGAAGAATTAGATCCGTATTGAAATTTCTGAGCCATACCAAAAAGAATCGTCGAATTCGGACATCGTATGAGAGAGTTATGCCCATTTTCGTATCGGAAAAGATTTTCCATCGCCGCGAGCGCCCAGGGTAGCGTGGGGCGCTAGCCCTGGCGCTGGGATATTTAAGGGTACTGGAAAGTGCGCCACAGGCAGCGTCCCACGCTACCCGTGACGCTCAAAAATATCAGAGGCTCTATAAACGGGTCTTTTGGCCATTTTTAACATAAAAATAGTTTGGGAGCTCGGTTTGGGCGATTTTCAGAGGCAAACTTCACAAATTGGACTGGGGTAAGTGATCTTAACTTGATTTGGTTCGTTATTCATGAATCTAACATTATTTCCAGCACTTATTTCATGATTTGGGGGATTAGAATAGAAATGTTTCAAAAATTGATTTGAGGGTTTGAAGGCCGAATCGGAGTCGGAATTTAGAAAATTTTGTATGGTTGGACTCGTGGTTGAATGACGTTAATATTTTGTAACTTTTGTTGGGTTTCGAGACATGGGCCCCACTGTTGATTTTTGAGTTAATTTAGGATTTATTTGTGAAATTTGGCATTTTCATATGGAATTGATTCCTACACCTCGTGTTGATTGTATCGAATTATTTTGACTAAGATTCGAGGCATTTGGAGGCCGAATCGTGAGGAAAAGGCTTATTGGAATAAAGAATTGCTCGGATTGAGGTAAGTAATAATTGTAAATCTAGTCCTGAGGGTATGAAACCCCGGATTTTGTATCATTCTACTATTTTTAGTGACGCACATGCTAGGTGACGGGCGTGTGGGCGTGCACTGTTGGAGATTTGTGACTTGGTCCGCCCCGTAGCAACTGTAAAGTTGTATACTTTGTTGAAACCATTGATACCTATATGATTTAGAAAGATTTATGTAAATTGGGCTGAATGCCATGTTTGGGCCTTGCGCCAATGCTGTTTGAACCCTTAGGGGCTGTTTCTTACCATCCTCTCATTATTTTCGATTGAAAATCTATACTCAATCATGTTTATGCTTGTTTACCGCATAACTCAGTTTATGACTCTATTTTGATGCATATAAATATTTTGGGCCGAATGCCCTATTTTACTGAAATGCCCGAGTGGCTTGAGATACTTATGACTGAGTGAGGTCGAGGGCCTGACTTGTGAGGATGAGTGTGGATCGGGGCTGCCCGCCTGCAGCATACCTGAGTGAGGCCGAGGGCCTGATTTGTGAGGATGAGTGTGGATCGGGGCTTCTCGCCTGCAGCATACTTTATTATTATCGCACGTGAGTTGTCCGTGCAGATTATAGCGCTTGGGATGAAGGATCCCCTCCGGAGTCTGTACACACCCCCAGTGAGCGCAGGTACCTACTGAGTGCGAGTGCCAAGTGCCGAGTGCTGAGTGACTGGGAGGCATGAGTGACTGTGAGGTATGCCCGAGTGGCAAGAGTGATTGTGAGGTATGCCCGAGTGGCAAGAGTGATTGTGAGGTATGCCCGAGTGGCAAGAGTGACTGTGAGGTTTGCCCGAGGGGCTATTTATGATTTCATCATTTTTGCTCACCTTTGCATTGAGCCTTTGTTTGAAAAACTGTTGGAAAGATGTCTTTAAATGATTTTCTTTTTACTGGAACTGGGTTTAAACGAGATGTTTGATTCAAATCGTGATTTTTAAAAGCATGTGGTATTTTACTGAGATTTCCTGATATGAACGTTATATGTTTTATTGCTCGTCACTACTGCTCAGTCTTTATTTATTGTTGTTACTTACTGAGTTGGCGTACTCACGTTACTCCCTGCACCTTGTGTGCAGACTCAGGTGTGGCTGGACACGGTAGCGGTTATTGAGTGTTCTGGTTGCATATTTTCTTGAAGATAGCAAGGTAGCTGTTTGGCGATCGCAGCCCCTGCTCTTCTCCCTCTTGTCTTCCTCTAGTTGTATTTAGCTATTTTTCAGGCTGAGTTAGCCTTGACGCTGTTAGACATATCATAGTAGATGCTCATGACTAGTGACACCCCGATGTCGGGCTTTTCTTTTCCGCACTTCTATTTTTCTTTGATTTAAACTCTTTAATTTGGAGGTTTTATGTTAAATAACCTTGAAATTATCTTTGAAATGAAATTATCGTTTTACTTTGGAAATGAGTTGGCTTGCCTAGTTCCACGATAGGCGCCATCACGACAGGTTAGGTTTTTGGGTCGTGACAGAAAGATTCGCGAAAGTTTTTGAAAAAGGAGGGAGAACTTACCGCGTTTACTTTTCGAGCAAAAAAAAAAAGGAAAATTAAGGCAACAAATAAGTTTTTGAGAAATTTAAGTATTTTTCCAACAATAAAAATAATATATTTGAACATAATAAAATTGCTAAAATCCCTAGATAAAATAAATGTAACAACTAGTTACGGATGTATTAATATCGTACTAATTATTTAAAATTTTAATTAATGAAATATGAATATCTTTTTAGATGTTAAATCTAAATATATTTTTTATCTTTTAAATATAAAAAAATTGAAAAAACTATTTTTGGGTAATTTTGTTTATAACAACGAAAATAAGATCTAAATTTTAAATGTTAATATAGGTGTATAACAACTAATCGTTATAATAGGGCAAAATATATGGACATATGAGGCTGTTATAAAGAGGTTTAACATTCTACTATTTAGCTACTGGTGTCATATTCTTCATAATTGTGAAAAAATTTCATCCACAATAAAATCAATATCTTAATATTGAGAAGTGACAAATAAAGAGAGGAAAAAATGCCTTTGAGTTTTTAGAAGTTGAAAATTAAAATAAGATTAATTATTATTCCTAAATTGTCTATGATATTTGTTAGTTTATTTAATTTTGTCTAATTAATATTCACGATCGGAATCATGTAGGAATAGATTTTCTAAATTCCAGTCAAATTTGGTTTGTAGTATTATAAATAGGGATGTAGCTACAGAATTTCTAAGGTGGAGAGGTATCATCGGTGTAGAGAGATTCAAAAGTTTATAAATAAATAAAAAAAGCCTCCTACCATATTTTTTCTCTAGTTTGATAAATTTCTTCCATATAGCCGTTGTTGAATTTTTTACTTGTGCTTAAACAAAGAATATGAACGGCTATTTGCGTAAAAAAGGGTGTAACTACATAATTTCTAAGGTGGAGATGTAGCTTCTGTAATGACCCAACCGGTCATTTTAACTTTTAGAATCCCGTTCTCTAAAATAAAACTCTGCGTATGTATTTTTATTGATTTATGACTTGCGGGGGAATTTGGAAGTGTTCGGGTTGAAATCGGAACACTTGGTTCTTTAAGTTGGCCTTAAAAGGCCAAGTTTGACTTCGATCAACATTTTGAGCAAACGACCCCGGAATCAGGATTTGAGAGTTCCAATAGGTTCGTATGATGATTCTGGACTTGGGCGTATGTTCGGATCGGGTTTTGGATAATCCGGGAGCGTTTTGGCACGTAATAGTAAAAATTAATTATTTGAAGGTTTAAAGTTCTTTAAATTTGGGTTGGAGTAGGTTTTTGAGTAATTGAAGTCCGTTTGGAATTTCGAGTTTGGAAATAGTTCCGTATGGTGATTTAAGACTTGCACGTAAAATTTGGTGTCATTCCAAGTTGTCTAAGTATGATTTGGCACATTCGGAGAATTTGGAAAACTTGAAGTTCAAAGTTTGATCCCATTTGATTTTGGGGTATGATTCGTGGATTTGTTATCGTTTTACTCATTTTGAGAGTTCTAGTTGGTCCGTATTATAATTACAGAGTTTTTGGTGCCTTTGGACGGGGTCCCAAGTGGCTCGGGTGTATTTCGGACCGCCTGGAGCTAAATTTGAGAAACCAAATTTTTCAGTTCTGGTTTCCTTCTTCGCGTTCGCGAGAGAGGTCTCGCGTTTGCGAAGGGAAAACTAAAGCAGGCAATATTTTTTCTCCGCGTTCGCGAATAATGGATCGCGTTCACGGGCCCCACAGACGATTTTTGAGTCAATTTTGGATTTCGTTGAAAAATATAGTATTTTCTTATGAAATTGATTATTATATTTTTTAGTGATTGTATCGAATTTATTTTGCCTAGATTCGAGCCAGACATAGTTGGATGATCGTGGAAAGGGCCTTCTAGTGGATTAAATTGAAGCAAATTGAAGTAAGTCTCTTGTCTAATCTTGTGAGAGGAAAATTACCCCATAGGTGATTAAAAATAATAAATGTTGTTAATTTTGGGGGCTACGTACGCACGAGGTGACGAGAGTCCGTGTGTAGCTACTATAAATATTAAAGTCCGGGTAGTTTATGACTCAAAGCATGAATTACTTGGGTAAAATATATTCTTTACTTAATTAAATTATCTGACACACACACACACACACACACACACACACGCATATATATATATATATATATATATATATATATATATATATATATATATATATATATATATATATATATATATATATATATATATATATTTACACACACATATTGTGAATTGTTAGGGAAGATATTGAAAGATGAAAATCTCATATGTTTAATTTTCTGTTTAAAGTAATTAATTGTTAAAAGAAATTAATCACCTTCTCGAATTGATCTTATAATAAATATACTTTCCTTCCGGAGGCACATAAAAAAATGTCCTCCTTTCTTGTGGAGCGCGCCGAACGCCTCGGCAGGATAGATGCATCTATGGATCATGTCGCACGTCCCTCGGCAGTGTACACGACACTCTGGATCGGGATGTACGACCTCGGCAGAAATCGTGCTTAGTAATAATAATAAATACACGATTTTACGATGTTTTTAATTTGCAGCTTGTGGATTTATTAAATGGTTTGGAAGTTGTTGAAATTGGAAGAATTTAATTATTCCTGCTGATTTAGTAAAATTATTGTTAACTCTGTGAATCATGATGAATTAAATAAATTTTATTTTATTCTATTTATTATCGTTGACCCTTAGTGCGTGTCAAAGTTGACCATCTCGTCTCTGCCACTTCGAGATTAGACTTGATACTTATTAGGTACACGTTGTTTACGTACTCATACTACATTTGCTGCACTTTTTGTGCAGGATCAGAGACATGTACTAGTGGAGGACCTATCATCGCACATCCTCGTTATCCATAGGCATAGTGGTGAGCTGCCTTTCTGAGCCGTCCTGCAGCTACTAGCGCATCTCCTTGTATTTTTTTGCATTCTGTCTATTTTTATTTCAGACAGTATTTGGAGTTTTGTATAATCTGCTAGATGCGCATACACTTGTGACACCAGGTCTTGGCATACACATTGGTAGAATTTGGTGTCTTATTATTATTTTTGAATTTAAATTTATCGGTATCTTTTCATTTTCTTTAAGACTGCTAATAAAATAATAAAATTTCTTGGAAAAAATATTCTGAAAATAATCGAAATATGTTTAATTTATTAGTTGGTTTGCCTAGCTGTAGTGTTGGGTGCCATCACGACATATAGGTGGAATTGGGTCGTGACAGCTTCGATATAGAGATATTCAAAAATTTAGAAGTGAATAAAAATCCTCGTTCTCTATCTAGTTTGATAAAAAAATTTCTATATAGCCTTTATTGATTTTTTTACTTGTGGCTAAATTATTTATCGGGGTATTTCAATCCTTCATTAGCTAAAGATGAATATACAAAATAAAAAATGTCTGAAGACAATAAAGAAAAACTAATAACTAATATATGGAGATAATGGAAAACCTCCGTTTTTGTATCTACTTTTTGTAGGGGTAGAATGTTGGGGAAAAGACAAAAAATGGCAAGGGTTAAAAATTGGCATAAATTGCATCAACTTGTAGAAATTTAACTAAAATGTGCAATTTGATTATATTTTCAAAAGATGGTAGAAAAAATGACTAAATATTGCATGAGTTAGTGGCCTCCAATTTGTACCGAATGGCAAAGATTTTGCAGACAATTAAATTTGCATTTCTGGAGGTATCAGAAACTTCCACAATAAAACTGCCACAATACGAATAATTTTGTGAAAGTTAGAACAAACGCCATAAATTGAAAATATAGTGGAGGTCTTTTACACCCCCACAAATAAACTATCACAAAAAAAATTATTTTGTAGGGGTTGACGCAAACGCCACAAAACAAATGTATAGTGGGAGTTTTTATAACTCCCATAAATTAATCGCCACAATTTAGCAATTTTTTTGTAGTGAGCTCTCAACTTGTTTCAGGCAGAAAGTTTTCTCATTCAAAAACACTTTTTTTTTATCTGAGCATCTCAAGGAACTATCAGAAAGATTTATAACTTTGCACTGATTCAACCAGATATAATACCTAGCAAATTGATCACCAGCCATATTCAAATCCAAGGACCAATATGTGATCCTAGAAATTTTTTGAGAAACAAGGGTTCAGTAAAATTATCTTTCTTCTCTTTCTTTTTGGAAATTTGATTAGTCTGACATGATAAGTACAAATACTAAGATTCTATCAAGATATACAACCACTACAACAATAAGAAACTTGGTTCTAGATTTTTTTTCCCTTCAAATAATATAATTTCTTTAAATACAAGATTATCAACCTACTTTCCTTTTATCAAAGAGATCTTTACATATACTGCAAGCCATTTTGTACAGATTTGATCTCACATAGATTTGAGATATTTTTCTTTACAATTCCAAAAATCAAGGCCATATTATTTAATGCCTTTTTATAAAAGATTCTTTCCAGGTAAGTCATCAAGTCTTCATATGTAGATATATGCACGTGACTTCTATAAGGCATATTACAATTGCCTTTATATTCTTGGTACTTCCAACAGGTTGGATTTTTTTATTTCATTTATATTCATTCCTTTTTCATTGTAGTACCAATCTCCCTTTAGATTTGAATCTTTCCTTCTTTGGCGAAGTACCAATCAAGATTTATTCTTGTTGGATGCATCTTCATTGTTTGTCCAAACTCTCACATTTCCTGATCTATCATTGAACCTAGACATCATTTGCTCGATAGAGTTCCTCGAAAATAACTCCAAAATCTTCTTCTTATGACAGGTTTCTGGTTGTACAAACTTTAGCTTTTATTTAGATGACCAATAGAAGTTCAAGACCTCTTCCTTCTACTGGATCTTCATTTGTATTATTTAGAATCTGGTAACATGTATCTTTCTTGAACTTGGATCTTTTACTGGCTTGATTTGTGGATCCCTTTTTGGACTTGAGGTTTATGTGCTTGATACTCTACAAAATCATGGTCCTTCCTGTAGTAAAGAATCAACCTTGGATATCTTCAATATTATTCATGATTGTTGTATATAAAAATCTTTTTTGTATTGAATTTTCTTCATCCAGCATGTAAACTTCCTTCTTTGGTGTGATCAATATTACTTCAAGTCTTCTTGCAAAATATTCTGGCCAAGATTTTAGCAAGCTAGAAATCCTTAATAAAAGCACTTCCTTGTAGTCTCGTTCCAGATTCCTTTGTGATTTCTTCTTCCTTGATTTTCAACAGACTTGTCCTCTTTCCATCCTTGCTTATTTCTTTAATTGCAAGACTTCTATTCTTGTCCATAGATTTTCATGCAACTCCATGATTTCATTATTTCTTCTATAACCAAAGTCCGACCAAATCTTTTTCTACTGAATAAACCCGTGCAAAAATAAATTTACCACAAGTAAATGTTCTTTGATTAAAACTTAGTTGGTTTGTTATCATCAAAATCAATATGTGAAACCTTGGGGCTAACCATAAGTAACAATTCCTCTTCTATTGCCATTCTTTTAACTCTTTTATGATTTACAGTATGCATTTATTTCCTTACGGTGAATTTAGATTGTGTTACCTTCCCAAGCGTGTTGCTTCGAATACTGATTTGAAAAACCTTAAAGCTCGGGCTTTTTTTGGAGCGGAATTGGCCAATATATTCTGCTAAAGGCGTCGAGGAATGGAAGATATGCATACGTGCAGGTCTAGCACTAGCTTTAGTATACGCATCAGTTCTTCTATTTTTATTTTTTGGACAAGTAATTGTGAAGATTTTATTGATGTGCATGAGCTCTTCTATTAATGAGGGCGATGACTTTGCCATCGGTTTACCTCAATTCTCAGCTATTGGGCACATATGTGCCATAGCTGAATGAATTTGTTTCTTGCATTTCCTGCGCTACATTCTTGCTGCATTCAAGTTATAGGCAGTCATTACCTTTGTTTGGCAGCCTCAAAGATCTTACCATTTCTATATATGTTCTTTTTTAATTATCAGTTGAGCTTTTAGGAGGCTTGGCTATTCGTGCTTTTCTCTTGTCCAAAAAATTGGGTTTGCAGTTGAGGGGTTCGTCAGTGCTCAATTGTTTGTTTTAAATTGTCATCTGGGTCTTTATGATATTTTTGAACTGAGACTTGTCCAAAGCTATATGACATTATAGTAGACACTCATTAAAGTAGGATAAATGCCTATCAGATCGTTAAGTTTTAGTTCAAAAGGAAAAAAGGCATTCAGCGTGTAAATGGAAAAATTACGCTGACACATCAAACATATATACTGTATACATGAAACAAGAGATTAATGAACTGAAACAAGAGCTCAATTGGTTAGAGCTTATGCTTAATTAGCGGAGATGAAACAAGAGATTAATGAACTGAAACAAGAGCTCAATTGGTTAGAGCTTATGCTTAATTAGTCGGAGACTTGGTTGTATTTGTTGCACGAACGAATACGATCGATCCGGGTTGTATCCTTTGTATACACCCTTGTATTTCGCCTTGGTTACAGTTGATATATGATATATTCCTTGCGCGAATGAATACAATGTGTGCGAACGAATATAGTTGACACAGATTGTATTCGGTGCTCGTTTGAATACAAGTGATACAGGCTGATAACAATTGAACAGTAGCTACAAAAGGTAACTAGGCAAACTATAGTTACTAGGATCTAAAATATAGCGTATTAAGAAAATTCCTCTAATTTAAACTCAAGCTTAATAGTTTTGACTGCCGAAATCAACTTAGAACAATTAATGTGAGATAGAGGAATTATTTTGAAAACAGACTATATGAAGGATGAATAGTCTTTAAGGTCATGGTGCAGCAGTAGTAGAGACTCTGAAGGCAATTTGATATTGGCTTTTGCATATAACATGGGAAGGGGCAGTAGCAATTTGGCGGAGGCAAAGGCAGCATGGATGGGGTGAAGCGGTGTATTTCACGGGGTTTCCAAAACATCGTCCTTGAATGTGACTCTATGGTAGTAATCAATATGATTAAAGGGAACGCAAGCTTAGCATGGCAAATGCATAATATAATTTTGGATACTAAACAACTACTTCAACATGTGAATTTTGAGATCCAACATTGTTTCCGTGAAGCTAATCAAGTAGCAGATGCTCTTGCTAAATAGGGCATTGAGGAGAATGAATCCATTTTCCTCAATCCTAGAGATCTTCCCAGGTGTGCCGCTGGACCCTATTTGATGGACAAGGCTCAAATGGCTTCAATAAGACATAAGCAAAGGAGGAACATGTTGTCATAAGTTTTTGTTTTTGTTAATGGTTTGTCTTGGATAAATTGGATGTACAAGGGTACTAATCTTGTATAGGATCATAGGAGTGTTTATAACTTAGATTGTGGATCTTTGTACTTGTATACGACCCTGGTTGTCTTTTCTTTATTTTATTTTATTTTATTTTATTTTAGTTTTTTTTAACAGAGACTAGGTTGATGCCCTCATCTGTTATGCTATAATTTTGGTTAGCAATACAAGGACCTAATGGCGTAAATTGTATTTTTAAAAAAAAGTCTACTTTTTTATTTACTTATTAATACTGACCATATAAGAATAATACGGAGAGAGCAGAAATGCATCAAACATGAGACCTATTTATAAAATGGAATACTTCTTGTTCGCCAGGACAATAAGAAAATGCGGATGTAAGATTTCAGTTCTATAGGTTCAATATCATTTAAGGTTATTATTTTTGGATTCATTATATTTTTAAATTTTGATTTCGTATTCACTATTTGTTTCAACTTTAGTAAAATTTCAACCATATAGTTATGCTTTGCTCGAAATTACTCGGTTTAAAAAAAAAAAAACTTAAGTTCAAATGAACCGTACCATTGCATCTGACTCCGCCTCAGAACAATGATAGGGGGAAAAATGAAAGATAATTTAGTATGACAAAAACTATATGGGCTGTGTTGCCAAGATAAGCGGTCAGCCGCAGCCCCAGAAAAATCACGTGTTGCAACCTTTACTACTCTCATTTACCATGAACAGCATTCTTAGTGTTGAACATGCGTTGCTGTTGTTCATTAATCCCCTTACCGACACTAATCTCCATACGGTTAATGGTCCTTTTGCGAAGGATTAAACAGAGGAGAACATGGTTTGCTTTTGACTGATAAGAACTTGAGTAGAAAACATGTTAGCATGTAGCAAGCTTACGATGACTTCAGACACCGGCGACCTGAGAGACTTGAATGAATTGATATCACTAAAGATGATGGTATTTTTGAGATTGATATTTTGCACAAAGAAATGAGCATCAAATAGGCAGCTTACACTTGAACCATGGAAGGATGGAATTTCATACACTTTTTAGATATGATGATGTCCGAACCAGCTTGTGCGCACCTAGACTAGTCCACCACCCAGTTGAAAGCTTGCGACAAGCCAACAACCCACAAGTACAGTTTTCCGGATGGCTAAACTTACCCACCAAGGATGGAGCAAATGGGCTCACATAGAGTATTGTAGCTAGATGGATTTTCATTATATTTTCCTCACCAAGCCATAAATGTAGTTAACTTACTCAGGTACAAAGGAGTTGGATTCACGACAGAGATTTCTGATGTTGCTGAACCCAGTTGTCATAATCTTGAAGCAGTTGTTGCAAAAGCAACGGCACTAGCCTGTCCACTAAAGCCTGCATCATTCTGTGTGAAACATAGTTCGTTTGAGATGAAATACAAAAGTTACAGAAATAGGTATTTCAGAATTCTTAAAGATGACTAATGAGTATAAAAATAGTGAGGGTCATTTCTATTTTTTACGATAGAAATATCATTTCATTTTGAAACTATTTGATTGTCTGCAGAACTATGTTTTCACAATGATAAAGATTTTTCAATCCGTAGCGACAAGTCCCATAAAAAGAATCATCAAGACATTTAATATCAAATTTAAGTTATGCTGTATAAAGCACTTTTACAAGGAATCTATCTAATGGAAATGGCTGTTCCACGAGGTCGATACCATGAAAAGTTTATTGCGGGAATTTGTCACCCTTACAGCAAGTAAAAGCTCTATGAAGACGTCTATGTTCATTTATATGCTGAAATGATCAAGAAAAAGTGTCACTGCTAACTAGTCATGATCACCTTAACTTCTGGAGTGAAGGAATTATCGATAGAACTTGGCAAATGGAAACATGCAGATGTATTTAGGTTCAAATGAGATGGACCAAGCTTGGTGCAAAAGGTTTCATGTCTAAATCAGAGCAAAGACCTTGTATGACACTCCGATTGTTTACTTTGATATGGTCCTTACTCTAAGAAAAATCCGGGTACAGTAAAACACACATGTCAATGAACAGAGTTTGGTTAATATCTAATTTACATTGCAATTTATGTTTCTAAAACTATTTGTGATCACAGAGAGTAAAGAAAATTTAGCAATAGACTCACAAGTTACCGGGACTCTCAACAGCAGAAGTAGGCAGCATGGTAAATGGCATGGTATATATCTGCAAATACAATCTAAGGTGACAAATTCCATTGAGAGGATCATAATATACAAGAAATTTTTCTTGTCAATATGATAATTGTACTGGAATGTTGTAGAGATTCAAAGGAAATATATCTCTGATTAACAATAAGTTTCACTAAAAGAATCTACTCATTCAAATACATTTAGACCTCAGTTCTGTGGAGTGGAACAACAGTCTGAAGATTATTGATAGATCATTCATGACCCATCAAATCTGGTTATATCCCGCATATCACATGCTGGTGTTACTATAACTAACTACAAGTCTACAATCAGATGGATCTGTGATATGAAAATTGTAAATTGGAAGTTTACAAGGAGCACGGTTAAAAAGTCCATGCCTACTCCAGTTTAGACTTAACAAGTCAAAAATGAGAACATATGTCAGAGGCGGAGCCATGATTTCAACCTTATGAGTTCTGAATTTTAGTACACGACTCCAAGTGTTAGTGACTGGGTTCTAAATTTAATATTTGTACATATTCGATGAATTTTAAACACTAAATACATTGTTTGAGAAAAAGCTACTGAGTTCAGCCGAACTACATGCCGAACCCGTAGTTCGGCTTGTCCCTCCACCCCTGTATAATGTGCTATCAATCTAACATTCTTGATAATAAGGCTTCAATTTTCTGACTGTTTTATGGATGACATGCTAAAAGTACTTTTTTCCAACTGTTCCAAAGGTGTAAATAAGCAATGAGAACTGAAAGGCAGCTATGATTCTAGTGTAGGAAAAGGTTTTATACCGTACGTCAGATATTAGGACAAGGAAGTGGCTCTCTTTATCCCTTGCTGCATGTATGTAAACATGCACGAGCATATTCATGCTGTCTACCTTCAACCTTGTACTCCTTTAACCCCTCATCTCTTCCCAATGGTGGATGTAGCACTCGGACACCGGGTTCATCTGAACCCAATACTTTCAACGCAGAGCATAAATTTATGTATAAAAATTCACTAAAATTGCAAAAAATAGTAGGTCTGAACCCATAATATTAAGGTTAAACCCATAGAACTTAAATCCTAAATTCGCCTCTGCCCGTTCCCCATATCAACTCCATGACTGTAATCATATTATTTGCAAGCGATGCTGTCAAAACTCGGAATGAAGAATAAAAAAAGGGCAGCCCGGTGCACTAAGCTCCCGCTATGCGTGAGGTCCGGGGAAGGGCCGGACCACAAGGGTCTATTGTACGCAGCCTTCAGAATGAAGAATAACACTTGCAAAATTCATATTGAGACTGTCCTGGAGAAATTCTAAGAAGAAAAATCAGTACTGCTAAAGTGATAATGTTAAATAGGGTAGCCTTTTCTTTCTGAGAAATTTTCCTACATGTCATAGGAAATTTGGCATGAGAATAAGCATAAAACATTCTAAGGAAAGAGAGGGAGAATAACCTCAAGAGAGATATTTAATTTCACATCAACATTTAGGAAAGGCTGAGATCCAACTGTTTCCCACGTTATACAGTTAACCATTGATGCTGCAAGTTAACAAAATTGCATGTGTAAACATGTAATTATAAATTCTAAGTATATTTCAAAAGCAAGTTAACAATGTCATGCTCTGATCTTGTTTTGATATACCTGAAAAGTGGTCATTCTGCTGCTCTACCAAATCTGAACCCTCAAACTGCAATGAACATTAGGCACTTATATATCAACTTCTTGAACGATAACTAATTTAGGAAACATAGAATCTCAGCAGATGATGGTTGTACATATTAGCGATAAATCTTAAGCTATCAGGTTTATTTTTTTCCTTCAGTGAATTACGTGTATTCGAAAGGAAGGTCGATGAATATGCAAGACTCATTTACAAAGAAGAATTGTTAAGTTAAACGTGGGAGAAGCTAATGTCCAGAAGAAAACTGTTTTCTTGCTTGTACAAAGATTGGGAAATTATACCTTAACTACACTCTTTTATCTCCTCCTCTCTATATCACTCCAGATAAAATTCTTCTCCGATGGTACTAACTAGATTAAAAGCAGTAGCTGCAACTGCGAATATTTTACTCCTCATAGCAACTATATTAACTGGCGATCACACAGCATAATTTCATTTTCAGACAACTAAACATCTCCAGGCGTTTAGCTAGCTCATGAAACAATTCAACTAGATTGAAACTTTGGAAGATTCTTGGTCTAGAAGAAAGACACATTGAACAGCAGTCACAGATACTGCTTCCTTAGGTTGGCGATGCTTCCAGAATCAGGGATACTATACTTGAAGCAGACAATCTATGCTTATTACCTTCGCAGTCTTTAGGAGCCTTACCTTGCAAGACAACATCTTCACAGTGCAGTCTTCGCTGGTTGGGTTCACTTGTAAAATCAAAACAGGGGCAACTTCAAAATTCAGAAGTTGAACTTGTGGCAGAGTACACCTGCAAGTAACATAATCAGCAAAATCTTATAACTCTTATTTAGTGTGTATAGGCTGGCAAGTGTTTACCCGTAAAACGGTACAGTTGAATTTGTTACGTGGTCTATAGACAAGCGAACAAATTTGATCCAAAAATGGTAAATAAATAAGATTAAAAGTAAGACTTAGCGATTAAAGTTGAAGAAGATGACAAGTTTGGCTCCGAAAGCAGTGTTTCCGAAGACAGAAATGATAGCAATGTAAAAGAGTAAATAAAATTGATTAATGGAGCGTGAAAGTGAAATACAACATAAGTTTTGTCAAAGATTTCGTGTCGTACAATGGTTGTTGAGCCTGCTATTTATAGCTATACCTAGGGAAACAAGATCCTAGGATCAAGTCCCACTTAAAAATGACAATAAATGAGCCATTAATGAAGACGTAACGGCAGACCATGAATGCAAATATTCTGTGCAACGGTTGCCCATTTAATGTCAGAGAATATTCTTCATTGAATGCTATCCGATGATAAATATTCGATCTGCTCCCGTTGACCATGTTCCCTTCGGGGTCTATCCGATATCAATTGTAGCCGTTGTCCCCGATACTGTCTATTACTTGGTTCGCCTTTTGCCTGTCTTCGGTTCCATGTGCCACGCTTTTATTCGATCATTTATTATAAACTAATTTTACCCTATACAGTAAGCACAAGATGAACTATTTTCTCTGCCAAAGAGTATCTGGTATCAATACATGAACATTTCTGATTATCCGTCACAAACTGAAAAGGCGCCAAAGTAGTTGAAACTCTCAGTGGCTATAAACCATTTTTCATAATGCGATTATTTGATAGTTCTACTGTTCTATCCAAATCCCCTTATCTATGTTGAATTTCCCTCTTCCTTTTGCCTTGCCATATCTTTTATGGATACCTCAAGAAACACAGGAAATATGCTAAACGTTAACCTTATGTGAGGTACATGAAAGTTTCTCATGCAGGATAGTTCTCGAGGATTTCATATCTTCTCAATTACACACTTCTATTTCAGGTATAGGCTGATAATTACCTAGTGGAATTGAAATCCACTCCCCCAAATAGTTAGAGAACCTAATTAAGCATATCATCTCCTCCATTTAGTTAAATATGTTAAATAATGGGAAGTAATATCCGCAGACTAAAAGGAGAGAAGAGAATTATTAAATTTACCCCAAGTTGTTTGATATCTCCATTCGGGAAGGCAAGAAAGGGTTACTCAAGTGATAAAACCCTTCGCTTCCAACCAAGAGCTTGGGAGTTTGAGTCACAAGGGAAAAATAAGAAAAAACATGATCGGGCCTTGGGGAGGTGGGTTTAAAGGCTGGAGTTTACCAAATTTTTAAGAAGTATCTCTATTAAGAATACTAATCATCACATAACATCTATCTTATGTTGATAAACTCTAGTCATCTATCCAACAACAACACCAGGTCTCTATGTTCTGCTCACTATCTGAGGAAGAAGTTAGGCCACTTAGAATGTCCATTGTTGATTAGTCATTATTGGAATTGAATGGTCATCATCTAGGGTAGAATGCTCGTTTAGATGCAGTTATACTTTAGCCGTCTGAAGAATTCATCAGAAGATCTTGCTTGGTTGTCACTGGAGTTTTGGTTGCGTAAGCTGCTGGTTTTGCACATTTCACTGCCTGTTGCTCAATTCACATTCAGTTGGCTCTTGAAAACATCCGTTGCAACTTGGTTAGTGTTATTGGACGATCATAAGAATTGGCTTTCAATTCATTTAGCCGCAGTTTTTAGTTATATCATCTTTCCTAGTGGGATAACAGCCCAACTGGCAGTTCTTTCTTAAGTTACAAACAGTAAAGGTAAGTCTAGGTTTAAGGTGGTGGCATTGCGGTGAGGACCAGTTAGCTAATTATCTTTTAATTACCAAAAATGATTAGGTTATAAGCTTATTGTGATATCACAAGCACAGGGGGCTAAATTACTTTCTTCTTTTGATGGACCGCATGTTAACAGGGAGAGGGCAGATATACCAAACGATTATTTGTTTGCAAAACTAGCATAGACCAAAAGAATCTATAGCTAGCATATATGAAGATTTCCGAAACAGAAAAGCAAAATAAACCAAGTCTCACGCATTTGAACAAATGATAAGGACAATAGTATATGAAAGCAAGAATCAGGTTAAGTCAACAAATACCAGGTGGCTCTTAGGCAACACCTATTAACAACGCTTAGAAATCTTTAAGCCTTTCCTAGCTACTGTGGAATCTCAGAAGTTAACCAAAAACTACAAGTACTAATTGGTTAAACTGACAGTAATCATACAACTCATATTTCAGGACCTGTCCGTGCAAAAAGTGGATCCTTAAGTCATCTAGAATGCAGCATAGAGCCTAATGCCATCTCTTTTGCGGTTCATAGACCAATAGAAGTATACGAGTATTCATAAAACTGTATGAAATGGTTAACTTTTTCAGTACTCTAATACCTGCTTAGAGGCGTAATAGTTCGATCAAATTCGTCTCTTTGCACAGTGGCGTTTGTTCTGCAAAACTTCTTTTCTATGTAACGATGACATGTATGACCGAATGGTATTCAATCTTTTTGTCAATACATAAACAGATAACTCGAAAACTACTTGACATCTAGCCACAATATTAAAAGAATGTTCAAGGTGGTTAAAATGCAATAGTTTCACACAGCAAGAAGAAAAGATAGAAGAGCAAGATGGAATGTCCTTGGACCATGACACTTGACAAGACGAAACAAATCCTTACCTGTACATGTTAGAATCAATAGATTCAAAGCTTTGCAAAGCTCTTTTGTTCAACATTGCTTCAACACCAGATTTATGGCTCAGAAATTCACTTATATGAAATGATTTATTATCTCCACCAATACCGTCATGTTTGGGAAGCTTAATTCTTTCTTTCTTCCTGGCAGAAAGGTTTGCTCTCTTGGAATCTGAGTCTGACAAATTAGACTTGATCACTTCAACGACTCCAATTCTCTTCCTGAAACAAATACCAGCTTTATATTTGCCATAGCATGAAGAGAACAGAAAAAAAAAAATCAAACGCTTACTATTCCGTAACATGAATTTGAACATTAGGAGTGTGGTTGGAAGGAAACAGAGTTGAAGGGAAGTAGAAAGACACCAGTGATAGTTACATACTATTTTAATAGAAGAATTAACCTAAATAGCCGCTTAAACTAACAATAGCTGGTGGATGTATAATATATGTATAATTCATATATAACCATGTATAATCAATGTATAGGAAAAGTAAAGAGTGAATCAGCGGGCTATTTGTGTAAAGATATCTTTTTAATACTTAGTATTTTGTATTTGTTTAGATCCACAACCATTCCCTTGCTGTTTTTCCTGCCTTTACTTTTCTATTGTAAAACATTTATAAAGCATAATTAGGCTCACAACAAGTGATGAAATTAAATCAAACATTAGACATATATATTTCTGAAACCATGAAATTTCTAGTTAAATGGAAACAAGTTATCTTGATTCTACTATGACTGAATTAAAACCATATGAATAAACTTTCCAAGGTCAAGACATGAAACAAGAGTAATAATATCATAATTCTCAAAAAGATATAACAATTGGGGTAGAAGAAGAGTAAATTCACCTGGAAAAGGAGCATTGTTGGAGGAGAAATGAGTAATTAAACCCAGCAGTTTGAATGACCCTCATAACTAACAGCTAGCCTCTAAGATTCAAAGTACAAGTTTAATGCCATGGTAAGTTTTATAGTTGCAGCCAAAGAGAAGAGGAATTATATTAAAGGAATTGTTGTGATGTCTTAGTTTTTACCCGGGAAAGTGGGTGCGTGCACTGTGCAGACTAGCTCTTCCTCTCTTGTTTGGCAGTTAGGCTCATCACCATATATATCCATTCATTCACGTGGACTACTTCAGCAATCAGAACGACCTGCCTTTTCCAAAAATACCCATTTCTGTCCACCAATTATTAATTTATTACCCCCTTCCAAAATAAGCGAAATCAATTGAATTTTAACTTAATATAGTCGCCCCTAAATCTATATCTATATTAATTTAAAATATACGTATAATAATATAGTTTATGCATAAATCTATCTATCTATATCTATATCTATATCTATATCTATCTATCTATCTACACTACTAGAAATTCGCTAAAAACCGACCCCAAAAAACGACCAAAGTTGGTCGGTTATGGCCAATTACCGACCAAAACGCGACCATTACGGTGTGGACGGTGTTTTGATGGTCGGAATGGCTTACCGATACCGACCAACTTTGATCGGTAGCTTAAAACGACAATCTGACAAGTTTAATTACTTAACGACCAACTTTGGTCGGAAACATATTTTATTAATTTAATTTTACCGACCAAAGTTGGTCGGTTTAACTAAATTATATTTTTTTATTAATTATTAAAATTAAAAAAAACCGACCAACTTTGGTCGGTAATTGAAAATATATTTTTTTAAAATAATTAAAATTAAACATTACCGACCAACTATGGTCGGTAATCTCAACAGTGCAGGCAAAATACCGACCAAAGTTGGTCGGTAATGTTGAATTCTGGGAATTCAATATTCATTAACCGACCAACTTTGGTCGGTATTTTGGAATAATTTATTTTTTTTATTAAAAACCGACCAACTTTGGTCGGTTTTTCTGGGTTTAATTTTGGCATAAAATGCCTGTTTTGGCAGCTACACCACCTGCCAGCATACCAATACACCTAATAACAACAACAACGCAACAACAACAACAACAACAACAACACAATAACAACAACAACACAACAACAACAACAACCAAAACATTCAATAAATACTTTAAAACTAACAAATTAAAGTTCAATTGAACATAAAAATTCAAAACCAAGTTAAAACTAATTACAACTAGTTCAAAACTGGTTCTATTTGTCTAGTTCAAAGTATATAAAAGTCAAGGGGTATTTTCTACAATATCATCATCACTGTCTGATGAACTTTCATTTACAAGACGATATAGAGAACGGTCTTGTGGAGGACGGGAAGCACGATCACGGGGAGGACGGGAGGAACGATCACGAGCAGGACGGGAGGAACGATCACATGGAGGTCGACCCTCTGGAGATGACTCACGAGATCGGGGCAACGGAAAAGCTCTACTAGATAGGAGAGTTCTGATGTGAGCTTGCATGACAAGGAATTGAGCATCTTTAAGCCTTTCTCTTTCCTTGGCCGCTTCTAGCTCTGATGTGAGCTTTGTCAGTGTCTCCCGCATAGCGGAGAGGCTCTCCCTATTAAGTTGCTCGCCTTGTGAGGAAGTCCCTATTCCTCGCATTCCACACTTATAGCGATGGAAGTTTTTAGTAGGAAGCCCGTATACCTTCTCCCATTTTGGACCGCCAACAGACTCCAACCATATTCTTTCAGCATCCTCGTCCGAAGGTTGGGTTGGCTTACCTGATTCACCAGCTGGATGACTACGGATGAATTCCTCCACGTTACTTTGGTAGCGACCCTATATTATTTTAAATTAAATCAGTATTTTAAAATTTTTATAAAAGTAAATTATAATACTTAAAGAAAATTAAAAGCTTACATATGCAGTCGAGGCCCGGTCCTCGACCCACCTATCTTGATCCCTCTCTTTTTTCTTCTTCATAATATGTGTCTCCTTGAATAGCTCATCATGACTCATTGGACGCCCATACTTCTTTTTCCTGAAAACAAATTAATTTAGTTAATAAACAGAATAGATATACTTAGAAAAGTAAAATAATTTAAGTAATTACGTACCAATCTTCTTTTTATTATCCCTAGGCTGATCGCACCTTCAGTGTGCAAGGAGCCTCCCTTCTCGGATGCGCGAGCTTTCTTTCCTTTTTCGCTCCTCTCTAAGAACTCTGCGGTAAGCCATTGCCTTTGCAAATCATTCCACAAATTCTCAAGTAACCAGCCAGGACTCTTGTTCTTCTTTCTAGCATCCGAGAAAGCATCCGCCAATCTCTTGCGAGCTTTATGATGAAAATTTATAGCCACTTTCGCGCTATAGCGGTCTTCCCATACACACTTGCTCTGTATTTCAAAAGTTAAATATTAAATGGAAATATCATAAATATAAATTATTAAACTATTTAAAAGAACATTTATACCTTAAATTGATTGAAAATTTGCTCCTTCAGTGAGAATGGGCAATCAGTCCAAGTCGCATAAAGGCCATCATAAAGCTTTCTGATGGCATTGGTGATTATCCTCGTAGTCTTATTACCCGGCCTGAACCTGCAATTTAACAATAAAAATACATTAATATCTTAGTAAAAATGTTACAAATCAATAGACGCAAAAATAATGAATAACACTTACCCATCACCCTCAAGGACTATGATGATCCTGCCATATCGATCATAATGTACTGCCTCGTCATCACCATCCGAAGCATGTGTATCAGAGGCATGTGAAGACGGTGTAGGAAGGTCAAAGCTACTGCCTCGCAGGCGAAGGCCTGCAATAGATGGAGTCGATGATGAAGATGGTTGCGATCCCTGTGACTGCGACATAGCTGGATGCGACCCAAGTGGATGTGATACCGATGGCTGTGACCCGAGTGGCTGTGACCCGAGTGGCTGTGACATGGATGGATGCGATCCATGTGGCTGTGATATGTAGGGATGTGATCCATGTGGATGTGATGCAGATGGCTGTGAGGCAGCTGGACTGTATGTCGGACGTATAGTCCTATGGCCCTGTGATGGAAGACTTGGTGTCTGAATGAAGGTGTACGACTCGTGATGCTGTGGCAGCTCAGTATAGCCGTGTGGTGGAGGATAAGACATAGGCATCTCTGAAAAGGGTGGACAAGAGGGAGTATTATTTTCTACCCTCCTCTTTCCCTTCCTACCCTTTTCTCGACCCCGAGAACTAGTAGGGTCATTGTTACCTTGACCCTTGCCTGCCATCTGCATAATATAATACACATTTAGATTGAAACATATAAGAAACTAGCTATAAAACGAGAGTGCTTTAAAAAACCAACTTTTTAATCCTCATCGACGTATTGTTCCTCGTCCGAGAATTCTTCGTCCTCACTTGTTTGAGCTTCATCAGTTGATTCTTCGTCCTCATTTTCTATAATTGTTACTTCATTTATATCAACTTCTTCCAATATGCATTCAGGATGTTCCAAATCATTTTCTAACTGATCGTCCACTATTTGGTGAACATTGGAGATATCATTTTGATATGCAACATCTAACACATTCTCGACTTCCACCCTACCTACAGGCTTAGTTTTTATTACAACCCACCAATCGGACTTATTCCGCCGCAATGGATAAGGAGCATAATACACTTGCCTAACGTTATGTGCAATTATGAAAGGATCATAGCGATCATACTCCCTCGTATGATTAACCTCAATTATGTTGTATTGGTTATGTACTCTTGTACCTCTTGTTGGATTTGGGTCAAACCACTTGCATCTAAAGAGTATCAATTTTTTATATGGCCAACCTTTATATTCTAGTTGTAATATTTCTTTGACCACACCATAATAATCAATATCTCCAACTTGATTGCCATCACCACCTTGAACCCACACCCCGCTGTTGTTGCTATTTTTATTTTTAGGGCAATCCTCTGTATGAAACTTATAACCATTCACTACGTACTTAGACATTGTTGTGACCTGAAGCCCAGGTCCCCAAGATATATCTTTCAAAAATTGATTTACACCATTATTTGGATTATTTACCTACATAGAGTTAAAAAAATTCATAAGTTAGCACAATTTATGAATCAATTTTTATACATTCACTACACACACACACACACACACACATATATATATATATATATATATATACACACACACACACACACTTACAAACTGTTTGAACCACGTATCAAATCTTGTATATACAACATCATGGCCAAATTGACCCATGAAGTGACTGTGACATATCAAATATTTTTAGTAGTTGCATCAATATCTAGTCACAGTAAATTTTATATTTTGATAACTAATAAATCAATACTTACTTGAGAAATGGTACAACTTCGGGACAATTTAGTAACACATGAAGTGTAGCTGACTTGTACTCCATATCACTCAAACTTCTCTTTCTAACATCCTTAGAACATCGGCCTGGTTGATTGAATATGGACATTGGTGGATATAATGGATCATTCACACATTCGACCGTGTGCCTATTGGGCCTATTCCTAGAACATGGCACGTTACTCTCAAAATAATAAGAACAAAAATGTGCAGTTTCCTTTGCAAGATAGGCTTCGCATATAGATCCTTCAATCTTATTCCTCTGCTTAACAAATTGTTTGCATTTGCCAATTGTCCTACATAATCTCATGTTAGCCAATAACATTCAAATAAAATAGAATAGTACATCAAACTTATAATATTACCTCTCAAAGGGATACATCCATCTGCATTGAACAGGCCCTCCAAGTCGTGCCTCGTGTACAAGGTGTATTGGAAGGTGTTCCATCACATCAAAGAAACCACATGGGAATATTTTTTCCATCTTACTAGAAATTACACGGATGTTCTGGTCCATCCGAAGTAGGTTTTCTTCCCTTAATGTGGTAGAACACAAGTCTTTGAAAAATAAACTAATCTCTGTGATGGATTTCCAAGATTCTTTCAGGCAAACCACAAAATGCAATAGGCACTAAGGTCTCCATGAAAACATGGCAGTCATGACTTTTCAAATGGCTCAACTTCCCTACCTCCATATCTACTTTTTTTCCAAGATTCGACGCATAACCCTCAGGCATCTTCAATTTCGTAACCCAATCACAAATTTGTCGTCTTTCCTCCAAAGTGAATGTGTAACTTGCTTTGGGCTTGAACACCTTACCATTGTTTGCTGTCTGCAAGTATAATTCAGGCCACCTGCAATATTCTTATAAGTCCATTCTAGCCTTCGGGTTATCTTTTGTCTTACCTTTAACATCCATCACTATGTTGAATAAATTATCAAAATAATTCTTCTCGATATGCATGACATCAAGGTTGTGTCGGAGAAGATTATCCTTCCAATAAGGCAACTCCCAAAATATACTCTGTTTCATCCAATTATGATTAACACCATATCCGGGGAATCTATAAGGTGGAGCCTCAGTAACTTTACTGAAGTTCTGGACCCTCTCCCAAATTTCCTCACCTGAAAGTATCGGAGGTGGAGAATCATATTCCACTTTATTCTTTTTGAATGCATTTTTCATCCTTCTAAACTCATGATCATCAGGCAAGAATTGACGGTGACAATCAAACCATGATTGCTTTCGGCCATGTTTCAAAGTGAACGCTTTACTATTTTCCATGCAGTAAGGACAAGCTAGCTTCCCAGCAGTCATCCACCCAGACAACATTCCATACGCAGGAAAATCATTAATAGTCCACATTAAATTAGCATGCAAATTGAAATTCTGCTTGGTTGATATGTCATATATTTCAACACCATCATACCACAATTGTTTTAGCTCATCAATCAAAGGTTGCAAATATACATCAATCAAACTTTTCGGATTACGTGGACCGGGGATAATACAATTTAAGAATATATATGGACTAGTCATATACAACTCAAGTGGTAGATTATAAGGTGTAAGAAAGACAGGCCAACATGAATATGGTGTCGCAGATATAGAAAAAGGCGTGAAGCCATCCGCACACAGACCTAACCGAATGTTCCTTGGTTCACTAGGAAAATCTGGATATGTCCTATCAAAGTGCTTCCAAGCTTCTCCATCTGAAGGATGACACATAACACCAGGTGGTCTTCTATTTTCAAAGTGCCATCTCATATGAGGAGTAGAACTCATCGACAGATATAACCTCTTTAACCTAGGTATAAGAGGTAAATAATGCATCGCCTTGACAGCGACCATATTCCCGCTAGAAAGCCTCTTGAAACGAGGCTTTTCGCAAAATTTACAACTGTCTAAAGTTGCATCATCTTTATAATATAACATGCAACCATCTTCACAACAATCAATTCTCATTGACGAAAGTCCTAACTTAGAAACCAATCTCTTTACCTTATAGAAATCACCAGGTAAGTTGATATTAGGGTCAACTAGTTCACTCATAAGGTCAATGAAAGAGTCCATGGCTACTTGAGAAATATTCCAATTAGATTTGATACTTAGTAATCTAACTGCAACAGACAGCTCAGAGTGCAGACTTCCTTCACGTAATGGACGACTAGCTTCCTCTAACTGTTCATAAAAATGTTTTGCGTCATCATTAGGAGTTTGTTCAACATTTTCATTGGGCTCACCCCCGAAGTGCATCCCAAAAGCATCCGCAACCATATCCTGAATTCTAGAATCAAGATTTGTATTCTCCACCGACCTACTACTTTCACCAACAACCATGTTATGAAATATCCCACGGCTACCATCGATCTCTCCATGATTAGTCCACATAAAGTAATTCTCTATAAACCCCTTCCTATAAAGATGAAGCTTAACTTCCTCCGATTTTTTAAACTTCATACAATCGCACCTGACACAAGGGCACCTAATTACTCCTTCACTTTGGTATGGTGGAAGTGACATTGCATGTCCAATAAAGTCATCAACCCCTTCTACAAAATCCTCCCGCAATCCCCGCCGATTAGGATAATTCCTATTGTACATCCAAGTACGATGTTCCATCTATACAAATAAAACAAGAATAAATTAATTTATTCTACAATTATAAATTAATTATATCTTTTTTAGTTAATTCAAGATAATAATTGGCTCCTAATTATACCAATTTATATCCTAAAAGTTTAATTCATATTCAAAAGGTCCAATTCATATCTTAAAAGTTCAATTCATATCCTAAAAGTTCAATTCACAAGAACAAATCCTAAAAACTAAAATTTCAATTCATATCCTACGAGTTTAAACATAAACTAACTAAACTAAAGAAATTCAACCCATACCCTAAAAGTTCGATTCACAAGAACAAATTAATTTATTCTACAATTATAAATTAATTATATCTTTTTTAGTTAATTCAAGATAATTATTTTTTCCTAATTACACCAATTTATATCCTAAAAGTTTAATTCATATCCAAAAGGTCAAATTCATATCTTAAAAGTTCAATTCATATCCTAAAAGTTCAATTCACAAGAACAAATCCTAAAAACTAAAATTTCAATTCATATCCTACGAGTTTAAACATAAACTAACTAAATTAAAGAAATTCAACCCATACCCTAGAAGTTCGATTCACAAGAACAAATTAATTTATTCTACAATTATCAATTAATTATATCTTTTTTAGTTAATTCAAGATAATTATTTTTTCCTAATTACACCAATTTATATCCTAAAAGTTCAATTCATATCCAAAAGGTCCAATTCATATCTTAAAAGTTCAATCCATATCGTAAAAGTTCAATTCACAAGAACAAATCCTAAAAACTAAAATTTCAATTCATATCCTACGAGTTTAAACATAAACTAACTAAACTAAAGAAATTCAACCCATACCCTAGAAGTTCAATTCACAAGAACAAATTAATTTATTCTACAATTATAAATTAATTATATCTTTTTTAGTTAATTCAAGATAATTATTTTTTCCTAATTACACCAATTTATATCCTAAAAGTTCAATTCATATCCAAAAGGTCCAATTCATATCTTAAAAGTTCAATTCATACCTAAAAGTTTAATTCACAAGAACAAATCCTAAAAACTAAAATTTCAATTCATATCCTACGAGTTTAAACATAAACTAACTAAACTAAAGAAATTCAACCCATACCCTAAAAGTTCGATTCACAAGAACAAATTAATTTATTCTACAATTATAAATTAATTATATCTTTTTTAGTTAATTCAAGATAATTATTTTTTCCTAATTACACCAATTTATATCATAAAAGTTCAATTCATATCCAAAAGGTCCAATTCATATCTTAAAAGTTCAATTCATATCCTAAAAGTTCAATTCACAAGAATAAATCCTAAAAACTAAAATTTCAATTCATATCCTACGAGTTTAAACATAAACTAACTAAACTAAAGAAATTCAACCCATACCCTAAAAGTTCGATTCACAAGAATAAATTAATTTATTCTACAATTATAAATTAATTATATCTTTTTTAGTTAATTCAAGATAATTATTTTTTTCTAATTACACCAATTTATATCCTAAAAGTTCAATTCATATCCAAAAGGTCCAATTCATATCTTAAAAGTTCAATTCATATCCTAAAAGTTCAATTCACAAGAACAAATCCTAAAAACTAAAATTTCAATTCATATCCTACGAGTTTAAACATAAACTAACTAAACTAAAGAAATTCAACCCATACCCTAAAAGTTCAATTCACAAGAACAAATCGTAAACCCTAGATTCTAACTAAACTATTCATGACAATACAAAGTTAATAATTTAATTCTAACTAAACTATTCAAGACAATAACTAAACTAAAGAAATTCAACCCATACCCTAAACTAAACTAATTCATAACTAATTGACTAATTAACAAAACTAATTAGTTAATAAAACTAATTAACAAAACTAATTAAAACAAGACCTAAACCCTAATCCTCAATAAAATGCAATGTTCAAATAATTGAAACACTAATCAATTGAAACTAATTCATAACTAATTAACAAAACCTAGAAATAATAAATAAATGGGTTGTAATTCAAACCTAGAATTTTTAGGAGATGGAGAAGGAGAGGGGCGGTAGTGGCAGTGGCAGCGGCGACGGCGAGGGATGGGCGGTGGCGACGCGGGGTGGGGAATGGGATTTATGTGAGGGAAATAGAGAAGGAGAGGGGAAGGTTTTGAGTGAGGGAAATAGAGAAGAGAGGGGAAAATAAGAGAGAAATGGGGGTTTCCCCCGTTTTTCAATTCTCTGATTTCAGAATTACCGACCAAAGTTGGTCGGTAATTTTGGTCGGTACATTAAGTGTTGACCTTTTGAAAAAAAACCGACCAACTCTGGTCGATTTTTTTAAAAAAAAATTAAATTCTTTTTTTTTGTGTGTTTTTTTCTTAAAATATTGTAAACTATAAAAAAATATTATAAACTACAAGCATTTATTTTATTTAACTATGCAATTATTATAAATAATTATAAACTATAAGAATAATCTTTATAAATAATTATATTAACTATTTAATTTTAATAAATTATAATAGCATCTATCTAAGTAAATTTTCTAAGTTATAATTAAGTATGTGAGTAATTTCTCACACACACACATACACTATATTGTAATTGATGCTAATAACTTCTTTTTTCATTCGTTCATCACTAATAATGCATGACATAGATTAATCGATATATAGGTCGAGACGTTTTGATGAATCATCGATTAATATTCATCAATACATCTAAGTAAGTTATAAGTCGATGAATCAATTTACAAATAGATATATTTGATGATAAAGTATATATACTAATTAGTATCTTCCCAAGTCTATCCCTAAAAAAACCCGACCCTGTGGTCCTAGCACTTCGTGTTCTTATATATATATATACACACACACAAACACACTTCACTGTAATACTTTAACTATATATATAGCTTGTTAAAGTTTGACCATGTTTGACATATTAATTTAACTCGTTTACTTAATACTAATAGCTTCTTTCCTTTATTTAATTTGTGATCCATATATATATATATATATATATATATATATATATATATATATATATGTCAAAGATGTTTAGTATTAATTCTTTTATTTTTCATTCATTCATCACTAATAATGCATGGCATAGCTAGATTAATCGATATAGGTCGAGACGTTTTATTTTTACTATTAGTCGATATAGGTCAAACATTTTGTTTTTAATATTCATCGATGCATCTAAGTAAGTTATAAGTTGATGAATCAATTTACAAATAGCATGTTATATATAGTATATGTTAGTGTATTCATTATTTGTATTACAAAAGTACTAACGAATTACATTTATATTATTTAGATAGTAAATATAAAAGTAATTCGAAAGTTTGACCAATGTTGACGTAATAACCGACCAACTTTGGTTGGTTATTTTGCAGAAAATAACAATTACCGACCAAAGTTGGTCGGTAAATGCTTCCCCTACATTAACCGACCAACGTTGGTCGGTAATTTTAAATATAAATTCTTAAATATTATAAAAATTTTAAATAATAAAATAATTATTAAAATTTAAAAAATTGGATCCAGATTACCGACCAACGTTGGTCGGTAATCCAAAATTTTCTTGTTTGACCAATCTACCGACCAACGTTGGTCGGTATTTAGTTTTAAAAAAATGTAAAAAAATATTTTTCCCAGTTTCCGTCCAACCTGGACGGTTTTTGGTCGCTTTTTTTGACCGACCAATGTTGGTCGGAAATATTTGGTCGGTTTTTAGCAGATTTTTAGTAGTGCTATCTATCTATATATATTATTATATAAAAGCATGAATAGAATATCGGTTTATAAAAATAACCTTATAATATTAAGCATAATAATTCATAATAAAAGGACATAACCGGAATTCTAGATATTAGTCTTATAATCCTATTAGTTTTAGGACATAATACTATACGTTAGTGTCACGACCCAAATGTCACCTATAGGTCGTGATGGCGCCCAACACTATAGCTAGGCAAGACAACTAATAAGTCAATCGTATATTGGTTAAACTTTTATTCAAAGAAAATAATAAAAATACCAACTTCTACCAATGTGTATGCCAAGACCCGGTGTCACAAGTGCATGAGCATCTAGTTGATTATACAAAACTCCAATTACTGTCTGAAATGAAATAGACAGAATATAAATATAAGAAGAGACACTGGTAGTTGCAGAACGGCTCAGAAAGGCAGCTCACCACTATGCCTCGGGATGACGTGGGTATGTGATGATAGGTCCTCGACTAGTACTTGTCTCAGATGCTGCACAAAAAGTGCAGCAAGTGTAGTATGAGTACGTAAACAACGTGTACCCAGTAAGTATCAAGCCTAATCTCGAAGTGGTAGAGACGAGATGGCCGACTTTGACACTCACTATGGGTCAATAATAATTGAAATAAAATTAGGATATTCAGAATTTACAAATAATTTATTTAATCAGCGGAAATAATCAAATTCCTTCAAATGTAACAATTCTCAATATATTAATTAAATTCCTTCAATTCAAATAAATTCCAATTTATCAATAAAATCTCATTTACAGGAGTAGCAATTAATTCCAAAACAAGCAAGAATAATAATTAATTAAATTCCAAGGATTTTCTAATTTATTACTTAGCTTCACAAGCTGAAATAAATTATTAAAGTATCGTATAATTATTATTATTAAGCACGATTTCTGCCGAGGACGTACGACCCGATCCAGAGTGCCGTGTACACTGCCGAGGGACGTGCGACACGATCCATAGATGTATCTATCCTGCCGAGGCATTTGGCCCGCTCCACAAGAAAGGAGGACATTTTCTTATGTGCCTTCGGAAGGAGAGTATATTCATTATAAGATGAATTTGGGAGGAGAACAATTTCTTTTAACAATTAATTGATTTAAACAGACAATCAAGCCTATGAGATTCCCATCCTTTAATATCTTTATCTAACAATTCACAATATATTCATATAGATATCAATTAATATAAATAAATCAAAGAATATAATTTACACAAGTAAGGCATGCTTTGAGTCCTAAACTACCCGGACTTTAGCATTAATAGTAGCTACGCACGGACTCTTGTCACCACGTGCATACGTAGCCCCCCACAATTAGCAACAATTATTTAATTTTAATCACCTATGGGGTAATTTCTCCCTCACAAGATTAGACAAGAGACTTACCTCGTCTTGCTCCAATTTAATCCATAATTTTGCCTTTTCTACGATTATCCAACTATTCCTGGCTTGAATCTAGCCAAAATAATTCGATACAATCACTAAAAATTATACGAAATAAATTCTATAAGGAAATACTATATTTTTAATAAAAATCCCGAAAGTAAATAAAAATTCGCCCGCGGGGCCCACATCTCGGAATCCGACGAAAGTTATGAAATCTGACAACCCATTCAATTACGAGTCCAACCATACCAGTTTCACTCAATTCCGACTCCGAATCGATACTGAAATCTCAAAATTTCGTTTCTATGAGATTTTTAAACTTTTCCAAATCTCAAATCTCAAAACACTAATTAAATTGTGAAAAACAATGATACACTTGTATATGTAGACCAAATCCGAGTTAGAATCACTTACCCCAATATTTTTCCCTTGAAAATCTGCCAAAAGTCGTCTCTGCTCAAGCTCAAGTTCGTCAAAAATGGCAAATGGGACGAATGCCCTCTTTTTATAAAACTGCCCAGCAGCCTTCGGAACTGGTCCTCGAACTGGGCCTCGATCGTGGCATCGAACATGTGCCTTCGATCAGGGCATCGAGGTTGTGCCTTCGATCAGGGCATTGAGGTTGGGCCTTCGATCAGGGCATCGAGCTTGGGTCTCGATCCTAGCCCTCGAGCCATACCTTCGATCATGCCCTCGAGCCTTGCCTTCGATCGCGACTTCGATCACAGGCTTGAGCCTGGACCTCGGTCATGGCCTCGATCAGGGTATTGAGGTTGGGCCTTCGATCATAGACTCAATCATGGCATCGAGCTTGAGCCTTCGATTGTGACCCTCGATCTTGGGTCTCGATCCTGGCCCTCGAGCCTTGCCTTCGATCATGGCCCTCGAGCTGGACCTTCGATCATGGCCCTCGAGTTGGACCTTCGATCATGGCTTCGATACACTAGCTCGAGCCTGTACCTCGTCAACCCTGGGCTCGATACCTGGGCTCGATATTTGGCTCAATATCTGAGCTCAATATCTGGGCTCGATCACAGCCCAGAATGTCCAACAGAAGAGAAAAAATTGCAGCAGCTTTTTAACTCAAATTTTTGATCCGTTAACCATCCGAAACTCACCCAAGGCCCTCGGGACCTCAACCAAATATACCAACAAGTCCTAAAATATCATACGAACTTAGTCGAACCTCTAAATCATATCAAACAACGATAAAACCATGAATCATACCCCAATTCAAGCTTAATGAAACTAAGAGTTTTCAACTTCTACATTCAATGCCGGAACCTATCAAATCAACTCCGATTGACCTCAAATTTTACACACAAGTCATAAATTACATAACGGAGCTATGAAAATTTTTGGAACTGGATTCCAACTCCGGTATCAAAAACTCAACTCATCGGTCAAACTTCCAAACTTAAGTTCTTATTTTTAGCCATTTCATGCCTAATTTAACTACGGACTTCCAAATAAAATTTCGAACACGCTCCTAAGTCCAAAATCACCATACAAAACTGTTGGAATCATCAAAATTCTATTCCGGGGTCGTTTTCACAAAAAGTTGACCGAAGTCAAACTTAGCACTTTAAGGCCAACTTAAGGAACCAAGTGTTCCGGTTTCACCTCAAACATTTCCAAATCCCAAACCAAACCATCCCCGCAAGTCATAAATCATTACAAGCACCTACGAGAAGTTTTATTTTAGGGAACGGGGTTCTAAAAGTTAAAAATGACCGGTTGGATCATTACATTCTCCACCTATTAAACAAACGTTCGTCCTCGGTCATCTCAAGCAATAGGAGATCTGCTCTAGTTTCATAACCACAGAATGTAATAATACAGGACCGGTAGATCCGGTTCACAACAACAGAATCGCCCACAGGAGTGGACACATAAACAGGAGTACTCAAGGACTCACGAGAAACACCCAGGAATGGAGCAAATAGAGATGACACATATGAATACGTAGATCCTGGATCAAATAATACTGAGGCATCTTTGCCACAAACAGAAATAATACCTGTAATCACGGCATCTGAGGCCTCTGCATCTGGTCTAGCCGGAAAAGCATAGAACCAAGTTGGAGCGCCAACTGGCTGCCCTCCGCCTGGCTGACCTCCACCCCTAGGATGGCCCCTACCCACCAGTCCTCCACCTCTGGGTGGTCGGACTACTGGTGGAGCAACTGGTCCGGTAAGCATAGGCTGCTAACCCTGCTGTACTGGTCTACCCCGAAGCCTGGGGCAAAACCTCCGCATGTGACTGGGATCCCGGCACTCGTAACAATTCTTCGGTGCGATGGGCTGCTGACTAAGTGTGTGGCCCTGGGGACCTGAATACCCACTGGGAGGACCCTGAATAGCTGGTGGGTGGTAAGAACTCTCTGGGATAGCACTGAGATAAGTTCGCACTGGAGCACCTCGAGGAGGTGGTGGTGCTGGATATGGGGGTCTGCTGGACTGTCCCCTCACGAACTGACCTCTGCCCCCGGACGGAGCACCTCTGAACTCTCCAGAGTACCTGAACCGCTTATCTCTCATAATCTTCTGTCGGCTTCGCTGATGTACACCCTCAATCCTCCGGGCTATCTCCATAACTCACTCATAAGAAGTACCCATCTCAACCTCTCGAGCCATAGTAGCCTGAATACTAGTATGTAAATCGGCTACAAACCTTCGCACTCTCTCCGCCTCAGTAGGGAGTATCATTAGTGCATGGCGAGATAATTCAGAAAACCTCGCCTCATAATCAGTCACTGATATCTGACCCTGCTGGAGCTGCTCAAACTGAAACCACAACTCTTCCCTCTAGGAGGGTGGAATATACCTGTCCAAGAAGATATGGGTGAACCTGTCCCAAGTCATGGGAGGAGAATCTGCTGGTCTGCCAAGAGCATAAGACTGCCACCATCTACGGGCTCTACCCTCTAGCTGAAAAGTAGCGAAATCAACCCCATGGGATTCCAATATCCTCATCTTGTACAGTCTATCCTTGCAACAATCAATGAAATCCTGTGGATCCTCATGTCGCTCACCCCCGAAGACAGGAGGATGTAGTCTAGTCCATCTATCCAATAGTTTCTGAGGATCGGCGGCTACAGCTGGCCTGGGATCAGGTGTAGCTGCTGCCACTGGCTGAACTCCACCCACGGGTAGTGCACCCTGGGTCTGATATACAGCAGCTGCCTGTCCATGAGCCTGCGCAGTAGGGGTTTGTGCTGCCCCGCCCGCCTGAGATATGGTTGGGTCTGCCGGAAATAAACCGGCCTGAGTCATATTGTCCATGAATCGCAGCATACGACCCATGACATCCTGAAATCCCGGTGCACATGTGAAGTCCACCGGAGCTGGCTCTGCCACAGATACCTCACCCTGCTCCTCAATAATGGGATTCTCTACTGGATCCACTGGCGGCATAACTGGAACGATCCTGGGACGTCCTCGCCCTCTACCACGGCCTGGAGCCCTCCCTCGGCCTCTGCCTCGGCCTCTAGCAACTAGGGGAGTAGCTCTTCCCTGGTCTGGAATCTCATTAGAGCGTGTTCTCACCATCTGTGAGAGAATAAGAGAAGGATATTTAGTACTACATTGATTGCACGATGGAATATGAAGAAAGGTAGTTTCCTAACACCATATAGCCTCTCGAAGATAAGTACATACATCTCCGTACCGATCCGCAAGACTCTATTAGGTCTGCTCATAACTTGTGAGACCTATGTCAACCTAGTGCTCTGATACCATGTTGTCACGACCCAAATGTCACCTATAGGTCGTGATGGCGCCCAACACTATAGCTAGGCAAGACAACTAATAAGTCAATCGTACATTGGTTAAACTTTTATTCAAAGAAAATAATAAAAATACCAACTTCTACAAATGTGTGTGCCAAGACCCGGTGTCACAAGTGCATGAGCATCTAGTTGATTATACAAAACTCCAATTACTGTCTGAAATGAAATAGACAGAATATAAATATAAGAAGAGACACTGGTAGTTGCAGAACGGCTCAGAAAGGCAGCTCACCACTATGCCTCGGGATGACGTGGGTATGTGATGATAGGTCCTCGACTAGTACTTGTCTCAGATGCTGCACAAAAAGTGCAGCAAGTGTAGTATGAGTACGTAAACAACGTGTACCCAGTAAGTATCAAGCCTAATCTCGAAGTGGTAGAGACGAGATGGCCGACTTTGACACTCACTATAGGTCAATAATAATTGAAATAAAATTAGGATATTCAAATCAGCATGATTTACAGAATTTACAAATAATTTATTTAATCAGCGAAAATAATCAAATTCCTTCAAATGTAACAATTCTCAATATATTAATTATATTCCTTCAATTCAAATAAATTCCAATTTATCAATTAAATCTCATTTACAGGAGTAACAATTAATTCCAAAACAAGCAAGAATAATAATTCATTAAATTTCAAGGATTTTCCAATTTATTACTTAGCTTCACAAGCTGAAATAAATCATTAAAGTATCGTATAATTATTATTATTAAGCACGATTTCTGCCGAGGACGTACGACCCGATCCAGAGTGTCGTGTACACTGCCGAGGGACGTGTGGCGCGATCCATAGATGCATCTATCCTGCCGAGGCGTTCGGCCCGCTCATCAAGAAAGGAGGACATTTTCTTATGTGCCTCCGGAAGGAGAGTAAATTGATTATAAGATGAATTTGGGAGGAGAACAATTTCTTTTAACAATTAATTGATTTAAACAGACAATCAAGCCTATGAGATTTCCATCCTTTAATATCTTTATCTAACAATTCACAATATATTCATATAGATATCAATTAATATAAATAAATCAAAGAATACAATTTACACAAGTAAGGCATGCTTTGAGTCCTAAACTACCCGGACTTTAGCATTAATAGTAGCTACGCACGGACTCTCGTCACCACGTGCATACGTAGCCCCCCACAATTAGCAACAATTATTTAATTTTAATCACCTATGAGGTAATTTCCCCCTCACAAGATTAGACAAGAGACTTACCTCGTCTTGCTCCAATTTAATCCACAATTTTGCCTTTTCCACGATTATCCAACTCTGTCTGGCTCGAATTTAGCCGAAATAATTCGATACAATCACTAAAATTTATAAGAAATAAATTCTATATGGAAATACTACATTTTAAATAAAAATCTCGAAATTAATTAAAAATTCGCTCGCGGGGCCCATATCTCGGAATTCGTTGAAAGTTATGAAATCCGACAACCCATTCAATTACGAGTCCAACCATACCAGTTTCACTCAATTCCGACTCCGAATCGATACCGAAATCTCAAAATTTCATTTCTATGACATTTCTAAACTTTTCCAAATCTCAAATCTCAAAACACTAATTAAATTGTGAAAAACAATGATACACTTGTATATGTAGATCAAATCCGAGTTAAAATCACTTACCCCAATGTTTTTCCCTTGAAAATCTGCCAAAAGTCGTCTCTGCTCAAGCTCAAGTTCGTCAAAAATGGCAAATGGGACGAATGCCCTCTTTTATAAAACTGCCCAGCAGCCTTCGGAACTGGTCCTCGAACTAGGCCTCGATCGCGGCATCAAACATGTGCCTTCGATCAGGGCATCGAGGTTGTGCCTTCGATTAGGGCGTCGAGGTTGGGCCTTCGATCAGGGCATCGAGCTTGGGTCTCGATCCTAGCCCTCAAGCCATACCTTCGATCATGCCCTCGAGCCTTGCCTTCGATCGCGACTTCGATCACAGGCTCGAGCCTGGACCTCGGTCATGGCCTCGATCAGGGTATCGAGGTTGGGCCTTCGATCATAGCCTCAATCATGGCATCGAGCTTGAGCCTTCGATTGTGACCCTCGATCTTGAGTCTCGATCCTGGCCCTCGAACCTTGCCTTCGATCATGGCCCTCGAGCTGGACCTTCGATCATGGCCCTCGAGTTGGACCTTCGATCATGGCTTCGATACACTAGCTCTATCCTGTACCTCCTCAACCCTGGGCTCGATACCTGGGCTCGATATCTGGCTCAATATCTGGGCTCGCTATCTGGGCTCGATCACAGCCCAGAATGTTCAACAGAAGAGGAAAAATTGCAGCAGCTTTTTAACTCAAATTTTTGATCTGTTAACCATCCGAAACTCACCCAAGGCCCTCGGGACCTCAACCAAATATACCAACAAGTCCTAAAACATCATACGAACTTAGTCGAACCTCTAAATCATATCAAACAATGCTAAAATCATGAATCATACCCCAATTCAAGCTTAATGAAACTAAGAGTTTTCAACTTCTACATTCAATGCCGGAACCTATCAAATCAACTCCGATTGACCTCAAATTTTATACACAAGTCATAAATTACATAACGGAGCTATGAAAATTTTCGGAACTGAATTCTGACTTTGGTATCAAAAAGTCAACTCATCGGTCAAACTTCGAAACTTAAGTTCTTGTTTTTAGCCATTTCATGCCTATACTTCCAAATAAAATTCCGAACATGCTCCTAAGTCCAAAATCACCATACGGAGCTGTTGGAATCATCAAAAATGTATTCCGGGGTCATTTTCACAAAAAGTTGACCGAAGTCAAACTTAGCACTTTAAGGCCAACTTAAGGAACCAAGTGTTCCGGTTTCACCTCAAACATTTCCAAATCCCGAACCAACCATCCCCGCAAGTCATAAATTATTACAAGCACCTACGAGAAGTTTTATTTTAGGGAACGGGGTTCTAAAAGTTAAAAATGACCGGTTGGGTCATTACAGTTAGGAATCCTATACAATTACCTTTAGGAATTCTATTAGTATAATTACTTTCGGGCTGTCTAATTCATATAAAATTGAACAAGTAAATATCTTTAGTCTTGTAATCCTATTACTTTTAGGATATACTTCTTAAATTTCTATTATTAATTTAATCTGAAAACGTATTATAATGTTCTATTACTAATTTAACTTGAGAATGTATTATATTGTCCAAATTCATTTAGAAAAATGAGAACTTATATTATTATAAAAGCATAAATACAATATTAATATACTAAAATAGCCCTAAATTATCAAACGGAAGAACTCATAGGAAGAGGACATAACTGCAATAACCTATTTTTTGGACGACAATACTTTCTATGCTAATTTTTAATATTTAAGATTTTAAATTAATAAAATTTTGTCTATTAAATTATTATTACAAATATGTAGTAAGGTTTAATAAAATCAATTTTATAAGAATTCTCCGTATTGGCAATACATTACCACTCCATAATGTTCAATACTAAAAAAAAAATAAAAGTAATATTAAATGAACTGCATAAAGAGTTGAAATTAGATAAACAATACCCCCATGATAATATTTTTTATATATTATATTTGAACTATTTTTTTACTCTAATAATATTATTTTAATTAATTTTTCGTGTAATATTGAAAAATACCCAATTATTAAACAACAACTAAGAAAATATTTAAGAATATAAATGTGTGAGAAAGAGAAAAAAATGTTGGTAAGAGTCAATAGCACTAATGATTCTACAAATATAAAGATCTTAAAGTGAAATGTCATATCAATCCTTTACTCTTTGAAAATAAAATTTATGTTAGACAAAATTATAATTAAGATTAAATATTCAAAACAAGATGAACTAATATTAAGATGTTAATAAACATAGAATAAATTATTTTTTATGTTAAAACCAAATAATTAAATCTTATAATTAATTATTTAGCAAGAGAATCTAATTCAATTATTTTTTAAATTCATCATATGAGTAAAATTCTTATTCAAGTTAAAAAAAAAAATCTTAGGGTACATAAATTTATTCCATAAAAAGAGCGTTAGAACACAAAGTAATAATACATATATTATTAAGAATCATAATGTTATACAAGTGTCTGAGGAATTACAATCAAAACCAAAACCTAAACAAGAACTAGCTTTCAAGACTATATTATAAAGAGTCGACTCTACTATAACGAGATTATTTTTTGTAGTTGTCTCCGGCAGAATCGAAATAACATTTTCATGTCATGCATTACTTGCAAATATCATATCAAGAGGCATGACATTGTTAGCAATAATAGCAAGTGGTGTACCAACAATAATTTTATTGTGAGGCAACCCACTTTAGATTTGATATACCTCTTCAAACAATTTAAATAACCATCACAAATATATCAAAGTAGAGTAATGGTGCTATATTAATAAGGAAAGAAAAATTGATAATATGGAATGAAGCACTCATGGCTAAGTGTCAAATGATCGAAATAATTGTCTGGAGTTCTAGAGATATATTGGACATTAATGAACCGTTTGGTGAAACATTTACAGTTTGGGATATGATTTATGTCAAGTACTACCAGTAGTTCCAAAATCGACAAAAGTAGTGTAAAGCTAGCTTTCCAAAGTTATACTTCTGGCCTCAAATGAAAAAGTTTCAACTGACAAGAAATATAAAGTAAGAAAGAACAGATCCAGTATTCAGTGTCTTCTTGCTTCGTGTCAGGAACGAAGAAGAGCATCCAATAAAAGATGATTTGGTTCTTCCTGAACACTTGATTATCAATCCCAATGGTAATGGTAGTGCATTTAATAAGAGTAATATTTCTATTATTAGATTAAAACGCAAATTGTGCAAATCACATGATAGAATTAAAAAGATATCTTAGCTAGCAAGAATGAATATGTTGATCAATTAAATAAAAAGTTGATTGCAAAATTTTATAGTAAAAACAAAATATTTTTCTATTTTTGACTCAGCGGAAAATGATATCAATAGTTATTACTAAGAAGAATACTTAAATACTTTAATACCAAATGACCTTCTACCATACATATTTGTTGCCAAGTTTATTATTTCTTACGTATGTTAATGTCACCGTTTATATAATAAACTAAGGAAAAATTGATCTTCAATTGTATATAGGTTGATTTTGAAGAAAATATGCCCGTCATGCTACTGAAAAAGTTAGATACGCCGAATAGCTTATGTAATAGCACACATATGGTATATAGAAGTTTTGACAATAACGCCATACATGCAAAAATTATGATACTGATATGTGCTTCTAAGTATATTCTTATCCCTGAATTCAACTTTCGTCTTCCGAAACTAAGCAATATCCTTTTAAATTTGTGTGAAAATAATTTTTAGTATGTTTATGTTTTGAAAATATAATAATAAAGCACAAGGACAAACATCCTAAATATTGGACTATATTTACCGCAATATATTTTCTTGCACGAACAACTCTATGTTTCACTTTCAAGAGAAATATCAGGATCGACAACAAGAGTTCTGGTTAAGGCAGAACAACCAAAGCATTAGGAGGAAACATACAAAAAAAAAATTGTCCAAAAAGAAGTGTTCGTTAAGATACCATCACATTAAATACTTTAAAACTATAATACACAATTATCCAACTAACACGACAAAATTGATTATTTGTGTAAGTTTTTATGATGTCCTTTTATTTTAAATTCATGTACTATGCTAATGTAGTAATACTTTTCGGCATTTAGACGATTGGCGTATTATTATACATAAAATTTCTCCTATTAATTAAATTTTATTGTTCTTTCATATAAATAAATATTTAAATCATCACATGTCATTATTAACATGCAACGCACGTTCATAGATACTAGTTATTATAAAAGCATGAATACAATGTCGGTTTACAAAAATAATCTTATAATATTAAGCATAATAACTCATAATAAAAGGACATAACCGGAATTCTAGATATTAGTCATATAATCCTATTAGTTTTAGGACATAATACTACACGTTAGGAATCCTACATGATTACCTTTAGGATTAGTATAATTACTTTACGGCTATCTAATTCATATAAAATTAAACAAGTAAATATATTTAGTCATGTAATCCTATTACTTTTAGGATATACTTCTTAAAAATTCTTATTACTAATTTAATTTGAAAACGTATTGTAATGTCTTATTACTAATTTAATTTGAGAATGTATTATATTGTCCAAATCCATTTAGAAAAAGGAGAGCCTATATTATTATCAAAGCATAAATACAATATTAATATACCAAAATAGCCCAAAAATATTAAATGGAAGAACTCATAGGGAAAGGGCATCACTTCAATAACTTATATTTTGGACTACAATACCTTCTATGCTAATTTTTAATATTTAATATTTAAAATTAATAAAATATGTCTATTAAATTCTTATTAAAAATATGTAGGAAGGTTTAATAAAATCAATATCAGAATCCTCTGGATCGGCAATACGTTACCACTCTATAATATCCAATACAAAAACAAATTAATATTAAATGTACTGCATAAAGAGTTGACATTGAGAAAACAAATACCCCCCCCCCCCCAAATACATTTTTATATTATATTTGAATTATTTTTCTACTCAAATAATATTTTTTTAATCAATTTTTCATGTAATATTGAAAAATACCCAATTATTAAACTACAACTAAGAAAATATTTAAGAATATAAATGTGTGAGAAAGACAAAAAAAATAGTTGGTAAGAGTCAATACAACTAATAATTCTACATACATAAAGATTTAAAAGTGAAATGTCATATCAATCTTTTACTCTTTGAAAATAAAATTTATGGTGGATAAAATTATAATTAAGATTAAATATTCAAAACAAGAGATGAACTAATAATAAGATCTAAATCAACATAGAATAAATTATTTTTATGTTAAAATCAAATAATTAAATCTTTTAATTAATTATATAGCAAGAGAATCCAATTCAATTATTTTTTAAATTCATCACATGAGTAAATTTCTTATTCAAGTTAAAAAAAATCTTAGGGTACATAAATTTATTCAACAAAAAGAGCGTTAGAACACAAAGTAAAAAGGTAAATATATTATTAAGAATCAAAATGTTATACAAGTGTCTGAGAAAGCACAATCAAAGCTAAATATTAAACAAGAACAAACTTTCAAGACTATATTATAAAGAGTCGACTCTGCTATAACGGGATTATTCTTTGTAAATGCCTCCGACGGAATCGAAATAATATTTCTATGTCATGCATTACTTGCAAATATCATATTAAGAGGCATGACAGTGTTAGCAATAATAGTAAGTGGTGTACCAACAACGATTTTATTGTGAGGCCACCCACTTTAGATTTGATATACCTCTTCAAACAACTTAAATAACCATCACAAATATATCAAAGCAGAGCAATGATGCTAAATTTATAAGAAAAACAAAATTGATAATATGAGATGAAGTACTTATGGCTAAGTGTCAAACAGAGGTCTAGAGATATATTGGATATTAATGAACCGTTTGGTGAAAAATTAATGGTTTGAGAGGTAATTTATGTCAAGTACTACCAGTAGTTCCAAAATCGACAAAAGCAGAGATTGTAAAAGGTAGCTTGCCAAAGTTATACTTCTGGCCTCAAATGAAAAAGATTCAACTGACAAGAAATATAAAGTAAGAACAGATCCAGTATTCAGTGTCTTCTTGCTTTGTGTCGGAAACGAATAAGAGCATCCAATAAAAGATGATTTGGTTCTTCCTGAACACTTGGTTATCAATCTCAATGGTATAGTAGTGCATTTAATAAGAAAATTATTTCTGTCATTAGATTAAAACGCAATTTGTGCAAATCGCATGATAGAATTAAAAAGACATCTTACCTAGCATAAATGAATATGTTGATCAATTAAATAAAAGGTTGATTGCAAAAATTTATATCAAGAACAAAATATTTTTCTGTTTTTGACTCAGCAGAAAATAATACCAATAATTACTACCAAGAAGAATATTTAAATACTTTAATACCAAACGGCCTTATACCATACATGTTTGTTGTCAAGTTTATTATTTCTTACGTATGTAAGTGTCACCGTATATATAATAGATGTCACGACCCAATCTTACCTATAGGTCGTGATGACGCCCAACATCACTGCTAGACAAGCCAACTAGTTAATTTAACATATATTTTCTATTTTAATAAATTTTCGAGTAATGAAACATTTCTTAATTTCAAGATTTAACAAAATAAAAAGGTTACATAAATAAAACCAAATTAATAATTTAAACCGTAATTCTACTAGTGTGTGTGCCAGGACCTGGTGTCACAAGTGTATGAGCATCTAGTAGATTATACAAACTTATAAATATTGTCTAAACATAAAATAGACAGAATACAAATACCAAGAGAGACACTAGGTGCTACGGAACGGCTCAGGAAAGGCAGCTCACCACTAGGCCTCGGGATAACGGGGGTGCGCACCGGTAGGACCGCCTGATGCACCTATCTTAGATCCTGCACAAAAAAGTGCAACAAGTGTAGCATGAGTACGTAAATAACGTGTACCCCGTAAGTATCAAGTCTAATCTCGAAGAAGTAGTGACGAGAGGTCGACTTCGACACTCACTATGGGTCAATAATATTAAGATAGAAATATTTAACTAACACTGTTTATGTGAATAATAACAAGTTCCTTAGCAAGCAAAAATAAATAATTCTTTCACAATTTAATAAGTCATTTATCTTCACAAACTGCATTAAAAATGTCAAAGCACCGTGTAATTATTATTATTATTATGTACGATTTATGCCGAGGTCGTACGACCCGATCCAGAATAATGTGTACACTGCCGAGGGTCGAGCGGAATGAACCATAGATGCATCTATCTACTGCCGAGGTGTTCGGCCCGCTCCACAAGAAGAGGAGGATACTTTATAAGCGTTTGACTAAAATATTAATGACGTCTTATACAAAAATAATACTAATTTCATTAGCAGTCACAATTTCTCCAATAAATACTAATAAAATTTAGGCATTTTTAAATTAACAAGTATGTGCAAAATTCCAAATAATTTATAATTGGGTCCTAAAACTACCCGGGCAATAGCATAATAGTAGCTACGCACGGACTCTCATCACCTCGTACGTACGTAGCCCTCTCCCCCCCACAATTAGAAACATTTATCCATTTAAAACACATATGGGGTACATTCCCTCTTACAAGGTTAGACAAGAGACTTACCTCGTCTCAAATTTCACCTCCCGGTCACGATTTCGTGTTTAAAGCCTCGATTTGGTGCCGAAAAATCCGAAACTAGCCAACTGTTATATAATTTAATCAATGAATACTCGAAATTTCATAATTTATCTATTAGAGTAATTACCCAATCCAAATTGGTAAAATTCCTAAAATTTATCCCGGCCCACATGCTCGGATTCCAAAAATTTTCAGAGAAAATCGTTACCCATAATCTCAACAACTCAAATATATAATTTTCATCCCATTTCATAACCATTTCGTGGTTAAAATCTCATTTTTATCAAAACCTAGAGTTTTCATCTAAACCCTTTGTTTCCATAATTTACATGGTATAATCTACCCATAATCTATGTATTTAACTCACAAAAGGTAGAATTAACTTACCTCCAAGTTGCTAGGTGGACACCTCTCTCAAGAAGCTCCAAAATCGCCCAAGAATGGAGAAAATAGGCTCAAAAATGATTGAGCCCCGTTTTTAAGACATTCTGCCCAGCTCTGCTGACCCCTTCTTCGCGAACGCGGTAAGTTCCTCGCGTTTGCGAAGGCAAAATTCCACCAGCCCTAAAATACTCTTCGCGAACGTGACAGAGGTCTCACGAACGCGAAGGCTGGCCTGGACTACCCTTAGCGAATGCGTGGACTCCTTCGCGAACACGAATGGTGAAATACGCTCGTCCCCGTCCTTCTACGCGAACGCGAGAAGGCCTTCGCGAACGCGCAGGTCTAGGATCCCAAGCTTCACTAATGCGACGCCCTTCACGCGAACGCGAAGAGCAATTCCCCAGCTCCCAAATTCCTTCATCGCGAATGTGAGCGTCCTTCCGCACTCACGAAGAAGGAAACCAGAACTGGAATTTTTAGTTTTTCCAATTAGCTTTGGGTGGTTCAAAACTCACCCGAGCCTCTCGGGACCCCGTCTAAATACACCAACAAGTCTGTAAACATAATACGGACTTGCTTGAACTCTCAAAATGCATAAATCAACAACGAAACCAAGAGTCGTACCCCAAAACCGAATTGAATCAAAATATGAACTTTAAGTATCCAAATTGCTCCGAACGCGCAGAATCATATTTAAAATACTCGGAATGACACCAAATTTTGCGTGCAGGTCGTAAATCACCATACAGAACTATTCCCAGGCTCAGAATTCCAAACGGACCTCGATTACTCCAAAACATACTCCAAACCAAATTTAAACAACCTTTAAAACCTTCAAATAGTCAACTTTCACTGTTAAGCGACGAAATGCTCCCGGATTGTCCAAAACCCGATCCGAATATACTCCCAAGTCCAAAATCATCATACGAACCTATTGGAACCGTCAAATCCCGATTCCGAGGTCGTTTACTCAAAACATTGACCGAAGTCAAAATTGGCCTTTTAAAGCCAAACTAAGGAACCAAGTGTTCTGATTTCAACCCGAACCCTTTCAAATTCCCCAACTAACCATCCCCGCAAGTCATAAAATAGTAAAAGCACATACGGGGAGTTTTATTTAGGGAATTGAGGTTCTAGAAGGCAAAACGACCGGTTGGGTTGTTACATTCTCCACCTCTTAAACAAACATTAGTCCTCGAACAGGTCTAGAATCATACCCTGAGTTCCGAATAAGTGTGGGTATCTGCTCCGCATGTCCTCCTCGGCCTCCCAAATCGCTTCCTCGACTGGTTGGACCCTCCATTGAACTTTTACTGCAGAAATCTTCTTGGACCTCAACTGGCGAACCAGCCTATCAACAATGGCAACTGGTTCATCTTCATAACCCAAGCTCTCATCTAGCTGAACTGTGTTGAAGTCTAACACATGTGACAGGTCGGCATGATACCTCTGGAGCATAGATATATGGAAAACCGGATGAACTCCCGATAGGCTGGGAGGCAAAGCAAGCTCGTAAGAAACCTCCCTAACTCGACTCAACACCTCAAATGGGCTTATAAACCTTGGACTCAACTTGCCTTTCTTCCCGAATCTTATGATTCCCTTCATCAGCCAAACCTTCAAGAGAACTTTCTCACCCACCATAAATGATAAATCACGCACTTTCTGATCCGCGTAACTCTTCTGTCTGGACTGTGTTGTACGAAGTCGATCCTGAATCAATTTTACTTTGTCCAAGGCATTCTTCACAAAATCAGTACCATATAACTTAGCCTCGCCGGGCTCAAACCATCCAATGGGCGAACGACATCGCCAACCATATAAAGCCTCAAATGGAGCCATCTGGATGTTGGATTGGTAACTGTTGTTATAAGCAAACTCGTCCAAAGGCAAGAAATGTTTCCATTGACCTCCGAAGTCAATCGCGCATGCCCTGAGCATATACTCCAAGATCTAAAATGTCCGCTCCGACTGCCCGTCGGTCTGTGGATGAAAGGCTGTGCTGAGATCTACATGGGTCCCTAATTCATTCTGTACTGCTCTCCAGGAATGTGAAGTAAACTGAGGGCCTCTATCCGATATGATGGAAATTGGCACACCATGCAACCGAACTATGTCCTGAACATAAATCTGGGCCAATCTTTCTGAAGTATATGTGGTCACAACCGGAATGAAGTGTGCCGACTTGGTCAACCTGTCGACAATGATCCAAACTGCATCGAACTTCCGCAAGGTCCGTGGCAACCCAACTACGAAGTCCATAGTAATGCGTTCCCATTTCCATTCCGGTATAGTCAACTACTGAAGTAGACCACCTGGCCTCTAGTGCTCATACTTAACTTGCTGGCAATTTAGTCACCTAGCTACATACTCAACTATGTCCTTCTTCATCTGCCGCCACCAATTATGCTGCCTCAGATCGCTATACATCTTCATAGCACCCAGATGAATAGAATACCGAGAACTGTGTGCCTCCTCTAGGATCTTTTCCCTCAAGCCATCAACATTAAGAACACATAGGTGACCCTGGAGTCACAGAACGCCATCATCCTCGATAGTGACCTCCTTGACACCATCTCATAGTATCGTATCCCAAAGAACCAACAAGTGTGGGTCATCAAATTGGCGGGCCTTGATCCGCTCAAATAGTGAAGACTGGGCAACAATACGTGCAAGAACTCAATTGGGCTCTGAAATATCCAGCCTCACAAGTCTGTTAGCCAAGGACTGAATGTCCAAAGCTAATGGCCTCTCTTCTGCTGAAATAAAAGCCAAACTACCCATACTCCCCGCCTTTCTACTCAAGGCATCTGCAACTACATTCGCTTTGTCTTGATGGTAAAGGATTGTAATATCATAATCTTTCAGTAACTCAAGCTATCTGCGCTGCCTCAAATTTAGGTCCCTCTGCTTAAACAAGTGCTGCAAACTGCGATGATCAGTGTAAACCTCACAAGACACTCCATAAAGATAATGCCTCCAAATCTTAAGAGCGTGAATAATCGCAGCCAACTCTAAATCATGTACTGGGTAATTCTTCTCGTGGGGCTTTAGCTGACATGAAACTCGCCCCTCCTGCATCAATACACAACACAGGTCAACGCGTGAAGGGTCGCAATACACTGTATACATCCCTGAACCGGAAGGCAACACTAACATCGGTGCTGAAGTCAATGATGTCTTGAGCTTCTGAAAGCTCACCGCACTATCATCGGACCATTAGAACGGAGCACCCTTCTAGGTCAATTTGATCAAAGGTGCTTCAATAGATGAAAAGTCCTCCACGAACCGATGATAATAACCTGCTAACCCCAGAAAACTCCTGATCTCGATCGCCGAGGTGGGACGGTGCCAATTCTGAACTGCCTTAATCGTTTTGGGATTAACTTTAATACCCTCGCCTGACATGATATGCCCCGAGAATTCTACAGAGTTTATCCAAAACTCACACTTGGAAAACTTAGCATATAGCTTTTGTTCCCGCAACGTCTGAAGTACCACTATCAAATGCTGCTCGTGCTTCTCCATACTACGCGAGTAGATCAATATGTCATCAATGAAGACAATAACAAACGAGTCAATATATGGCCTGAACACCCTGTTCATCAAATTCATAAATGCTGCCGGGGCGTTAGTCAAACCGAAAGACATTACTAGAAACACATAATGGCCGTATCTAGTCCGGAAAGAAGTCTTCGGAACATTCGAATCCCAAATCTTCAACTGATGGTACCCCGATCTCAATTTGATCTTAGAGAACACCCTAGCACCCTGTAACTGGTCAAACAGATTATCAATACGCGGCAGTGGGTACCTGTTCTTAATGTTAACTTTGTTTAATTGGCGATAATCAATACACATCCGTATAGTCCCATCCTTCTTCTTCACAAATAATACTGGTGCGCCCTAAGGAGACACACTCGGCCTGACGAACCCCTTTGCTAACAACTCCTCAAGATGTTCCTTCAACTCTTTGGGAGACATACGGTAAGGTGAGATAGATATAGGCTGGGTATCTGGAGCCAGGTCAATACAAAAATCAATATCACGATTTGGTGGCATACCTGGGAGATCTGAAGGAAATACATCGGAGAACTCCCAGACTATAGGCACTGAATCAATCGCCGGAGTCTCTGCAGTAGTGTCCCGAACATAGGATAGATAAGACAAACACCCCTTATCGACCATGTGTCGAGCCTTTAGAAAAGAAATAACCTGATTAGATGCACCAACAGGCGAACCCTCTCACTCCAGTCTAGGCAACTCTGGCATTGCCAAGGTAATAGTCTTGGCATGACAATCAAGAATGGCATGATATGGAGATAGCCAGTCCATGCCCAGAATGATCTCAAAGTCAATCATATCAAGCAATAGAAGATCTGCTCTAGTCTCGTAACCACAAAAAGTAAGAACGCATGACTGGGAGATCCGATCCACAACAACAGAATCGCCCACCAGAGTGGACACATAAACGGGGGGTATCCAAGCGAGAAACATCCAAGAAATGAGCAAATAGAGATGACACATAGGAATATGTAGACCCTGGATCAAATAATACTGAGACATCTTTGCTGTAGACAGAAATAATACCTGTGATCACGGCATCTGAGGCCACTGCATCTGGTCTGGCAGAAAAAGCATAGAATCTAGCTGGAGCGCCACCTGGTTGGCCTCCACCTCTAGGACGGCCCCTACCCACCTGCCCTCTGCCTTTGGGCGGTCGGACGGCTGGTGGAGAAACTGGTGCGGTAATCATAGGCTGCTGACCCTGCTGCACTGGCCTACCCTGAAGCCTGGGGCAGAACCTCCGCACATGACTGAGATCTCTACACTCAAAACAACCTCTCGGTACAGTGAGATGCTGACTTGAAGTCTAGCCCTGATGACCTTAATACCCATTAGAGGAACCCTGAATAGCTGGTGGGTGATAAGAACTCTCTGGCATAGCGCTGAAATAAGTTCGCACCAGAGCACCCCGAGGAGGTGGCAGTGCTGGATAAGGGGGCCTGCTAGGCTGAACCCTCACGAACTGACCTCTGCCCCTAGCCGGGCACCACTGAACTCTCCCGAATATCGAAACCGCTTATCCATCGCTGCCTACTCTCGACTCCACTGAAGGACACCCTCAATCCTCCGAGCTATCTCTACAACTAGCCCGTAAGAAGTCCCCATCTCCACCTCCCGACCCATGTTGGCCTGAATACCAGAGTGCAATCTGGCGACAAACCTCCGCACTCTCTCTGCATCGGTTGGTATTATCATAAGTGCATGGCGAGACAACTCAGAGAACCTCGCCTCATAGTCGGTCACTGACATCTGACCCTGCTAGAGCTGCTCGAACTGGAACCACAACTCTTCCTCTGAGAGGGTGGTATGTATCTGATATACTACAGTTGCATGCCCATGAGCCTGTGCGGTAGGGGTCTGTGCTCCCCCTCCCGCTTGAGATGTGGCTGGGTCTGCTGGAAATAAACCGGCCTGAGTCATAGTATCCATGAATCGCAGCATACGGCCCATGACCTCCTGAAACCCCGGAGCGGACGTGAAATCCACCGGAGCTGGCTCTACCGCAGGCACCTCACCCTGCTCCTCAATGATAGGATCCTCTGCGGGACCCACTAGTGGCATAGTTGAAGTAACCCTGGGATGTCCTCGTCCCTTACCATAGGCTGGAGCCCTCCCTCGGCCTCTAATAACAGGGGGAGCAGCTTTTCCCTGGTCTGGAACCTCCGTAGAGCGCGTTCTCACCATCTCTGAGAGTATAAAAGAAAGATACTTAGTACTACACATCAACTGCACGATGGTAGATGAAGAATGGTAGTTTCCTAACACCCTATAGCCTCTCGAAGATAAGTACAGACGTCTCCATATCGATACACAAAACTCTATTAGGCCTGCTCATAACTTGTGAGATCTACGTGAACCTAGTGCTCTGATACCATATTATCACGACCCAATCTCACCTATAGGCCGTGATGGCGCTCAACATCACCGCTAGGCAAGCCAACTAGTTAATTTAACATATATTTCCTCTTTTAATAAATTTCTGAGTAATGAAACATTTCTTAATTTCAAGATTTAAGAAAATAAAAGGGTTACATAAATAAAACCAAAATAATAATTTAAACTGTAATTCTACTAGTGTGTGTGCCAGGACCTGGTGTCACAAGTGTATGAGCATCTAGTAGATTATAAAACCTTATAAATATTGCCTGAACATAAAATAGACACAATATAAATACAAAGAGAGAGACTAGGTGCTGCGGAATGGCTCAGGAAAGGCAGCTCACCACTAGGCCTAGGGATAACGGGGGTGCGCACCGGTAGGACCGCCTGATGCACCTGTCTCAGATCCTGCAGAAAAAGTACAACAAGTGTAGCATGAGTACGTAAACAACATGTACCCAGTAAGTATCAAGTCTAATCTCGAAGAAGTAGTGACGAAAGGGTCGACTTCGACACTCAGTATGGGTTAATAATATTAAGATAGAAATATTTAACTAAACACCATTTATGTGAATAATAACAAGTTCCTTAGCAAGCAAAAATAAATAATTCTTTCACAATTTAATAAGTCATTTATCTTCACAAATTGCATTAAGAATGTCAAAGCACCGTATAATTATTATTATTAAGCACGATTTATGCCGAGGTCATACGGCCCAATCCAGAATAATGTGTACACTGCCGAGGGATGAGCGACACGAACCATAGATGCACATTTATCTACTGCCGAGGCGTTCGGCCCGCTCCACAAGAAGAGGAGGATACTTTATAAGCGTTTGGCTGAAATATTAATGCCCTCTTATAATTTATAATTGGGTCCTAAAATTACCCGGACAATAGCATAATAGTAGCTACGCATGGACTCTCGTCACCTCATATGTACGTAGCCCCCCCACAATTAGAAACATTTATTCATTTAAAACACCTATGGGGTACATTCCCTCTTACAAGGTTAGACAAGGGACTTACTTCGTCTCAAAGTTCACCTCCCGATCACGATTTCGTGTTAAAGCCTCGATTTGGTGCCCAAAAATCTGAAACTAGCCAAATGTTATATAATTTAATCAATGAATACTCAAAATTTCATAATTTATCTATTAGAGTAATTACCCAACACAAATTGGTAAAATTTCTAAAATTTATCTCGGCCCACATTCCCGAATTCCGAATATTTTCGGAGAAATCGTTACCCAAAATCTCAAGAACTCAAATATAAAATTTTCATCCCATTCCATAACCATTTTCGTGGTTAAAATCTCATTTTTATCAAAACCTAGATTTTTCATCTAAGCCCTTGATTTTTATAATTTACATATTATAATCTACCCATAATCTATGTATTTAACTCACAATAGATAGAATTAGCTTACCTCCAAGTTGCTAGGTGAACACCTCTCTCAAGAAGCTCCAAAATCACCCAAGAATGGAGAAATATGGGCTCAAAAATGGTTGAGCCCCGCTTTTAAGACATTTTGCCCAGCTCTGTTGACCCCTTCTTCGCGAACACAGTAAGTTCCTCGCGTTCGCGAAGGCAAAATTCTGCCAGCCCTAAAATACTCTTCGCGAATGCGATAGAGGTCTCGCGAACGCGAAGGCTGGCCTGGCCTACCCTTCGCGAATGCGTGAACTCCTTCGCGAACGCGAACGGTGAAATACGCTCGTCCCCGTCTTTCTACTCGAACGTGAGAAGGCCTTTGCGAACGCGTAGGCCTAGGATCCCAAGCTTCACAAATGCTACGCTCATCACGCGAACGCGAAGGGAAATTGCCCAGCTACCAAATTCCTTCATCGTGAACACGAGCGTCCTTCCGCGTTCGCGAAGAAGGAAACTAGAACTGAAATTTCTGGTTTTTCCAACTTAGCTCCGGGTGGTTCAAAACTCACCCGAGCCACTCGGGGCCCTATCTAAATATACCAACAAGTCTGTAATTATAATACGAACCTGCTTGAACTCTCAAAATGCGTAAATCAACAATAAAACCAAGAATCGCATCCCAAAACTGAATTGAATCAAAATATGAACTTCAAGTTTTCAAATTGCTCTGAACGCGCCGAATCATACTTAAATTACTCGGAATGACACCAAATTTTGTGAGCAAGTCATAAATAACCATACGAAACTATTTTCAGGCTCAGAATTCCAAACGGACCTCGATAACTCCAAAACATACTCCAAACCAAATTTAAATAACCTTAAAACCTTCAAATAGTCAACCTTCACTGTTAAGCGCCGAAACGTTCACGGTTTGTCCAAACCCCAATCCGAACATATGTCAAAGTCCAAAATTATCATACGAACCTATTGGAAATGTCAAATCTCGATTCTGAGGTCGTTTACTCAAAATGTTGACCGAAGTCAAACTTGGCCTTTTAAAGCTAAACTAAGGAACCAAGTGTTTTGATTTCAATCCGAACCCTTTCAAATTCCTGAACTAACCATCCCCGCAAGTTATTAAATAGTAAAAGCACATATGAGGTATTTTATTTAGGGGAATGGGGTTCTAGAAGGCAAAACAACTGGTTGGTTCATTACAATAGAGTAAGTTGATCTTCCACTATATATAGGTTGATTTTAAAGAAAAAATATGCCTGTCATGCTACTGAAAAACTTAAATATGCCGAATATATTTTGTAATAACACACAGATGGTATATAAAAGTTTTGACAATAACGTCATACATGCAAAAATTATGATACTGGTCAATGTGCTTCTAAGTATATTCTTATCCCTGAATTCAACTTTTATCTTTCGAAACTAAGGGATATCCTTTTAAATTTGTGTGAAAATATTTTATAGTATGTTTATATTTTGTAAATATAATAAATAAAGTACAAGGACAAACATCCTAAATATTGGACTATATTTACCGCAATATATTTTCTTGTACGAACGATTGTGTGTTGCACTTTCAAGAGGGATATCAAGATCGACAACAAGAGTTCTGGTTAAGGAAGAGCAACCAAAGCATTAGGAGGAAACATACACAAAAAAATATTGTCCACAAAGAAGTGTTCGTTAAGATACCATCACATTAAATATTTTAAAACTATAATATATAATTATCTAACTAACATGACAAAATTGATCATTTGTGTAAGTTTTGATGATGTCCTTTCATTTTAAATTCATGTATTATGCTAATGTAATAATACTTTTCGGCATTTAGATGATTGTTATATAAGTATACATAAAATTTTTCTTATTAACGTGCCATTATTAACGTGCAATGCATGTTTATACATACTAGTATAATATATAAATGTATTAAAGCTATAAATAATAGGTCCAAAAGATGTATAAGTTTATGAAGTCAAGAAGATATTAAGGAATCATTATAGGAATTGTAATTTTTTATAAAGATAAAAGGGTAAATGGTCAAATATACCACTCTATTTTCAGATATTGTCTATTTTTATCCTCCGTTATACTATCCGGCTAAATTTACCCCTACCATTATACTATCCGGACAAATTTACCCCTACCATCAGCAAACTTTTTAAAATTATCCCTCAGACCGTCAGGTGACCTAGAATCTCCCAAATCATTTATTTAAGTCACTTATTCTTCTTCTTGATACACTATTTTCGAAATAATTGGCATTTACCTGCTTTCTTAATTGAAAAAAATAAATAAGAGAAAGAAATATTAAAATAATATAATTATTAGTAAATAAAGTATAGTAAATTAAAGAATCTAAATTAGGTAGTTTGTCTAAATTCCAAAAGTATTTACAATATCCCAACTTTAATGAATTCATTGCACAAAATGTATGAAGACTTTGCAAGTATTAGTGATAGAAGTTGAAATTTCTTGGAGTCTTTACATTGTAGAATTCAATTTTGCTTTAATCAAATGCCTACGCATTGTGCACGCTTAAGTTAGTCGATTGAATTATATACTAACCAAACAATAACAAAATATATTCGGATATACATGTACGTACATGATGATTAGCTGCATATAATATACAATAAATAGACACACTGAATTTATATAGTTGAAAAATAAATAAAGTTTTAAACCAATTCCAAACCCATTATCACAAGAAGAGAAGTGGGTGCATTGGTAATTAAAAATATCCATGAATAATTTGTATAGTCTAGTATCTTTAGCATTCACATCAATAGTAATTTCTGAAAATAGTGGAGCAAGAAGAACAACAGCTGATTTAAATAAAAGGAAATTGGGAGATTTTGGATTACTTAACAGATCAGGGGATAATTTTTAAAAGTTTGCTGATGGTAGGGGTAAATTTGGCCGAATAGTATAATGAAGGTTAAATGTAGACAATATCCAAAAGTAGATGGGTATATTTGACCCTTTTTCCAAGATAAAATAATAAAATAATTGGTTAATAAATATAATTTTATTTGTAGATGCTTTTTCTGAGTCGATAGTCAATTGAAAACAATCTCTCTATCTTTACTAGGTAGGGATAAGATTTGCATACACACTTGACACTACCCTTCCCAAACCCACTTGTAAAAATATACTGAATTTATTGTTGTTGTAATTTTTATTTGTAGATGTTTGATTCACACTAAAAATATAATATAAGAGGTATAATGTAAAGCAAATAAAACTTACCCGTAAATTAAATAAGAGTATAAGTTATGAGTTTAGCATAAACTGGACCACACAGAATTTTGACTTATCCTATAGTCTAGCACATTTGGAATTAGTTAATCTTCCTTGCCAACACCAACCAAGGCATTTCTTATATTGTCCATTTTCTTAGCCAACTTATGCACACCTTTGGGTGCTTGAAGACTGATCCAAGCTTGGGCATCTTCATGTCTAGCTGTCTAAAGTTTTAGCAATTATTGGAACAACAGTTCCTTTTACCAGATTGTTACCGGCTCTCATCTACTAGAAGTAATCTTTATCTTTTATGTTTATCCTTTTAATTACATAAGTAGATCTAAAGCTATCCTTTCATTTAGAGTATCTTTCAGTTAGTTTATTTCGATAGTCTTTACGTTGAATAAGTCTCCTAATACAAGGAGTAGTCTTAGGTAAACTTGCATATATACTCAGCTTGATATTCAATACAGAACACGGGTTTTTCATCATTTCTCAAGTCTTTATATGGTATCTGAGCCTATACAACTCTAACGAGTACGATCCAATATTTTTTCTTTGCATCAAATTCCTTTCTCAATGGCCAACAATGGAAATAATCTTAGAGTTGTCAATGCAGACAACAACTCTGACACCAATACCATAATTCAATTCAATCCCGCCTCCCAACTACCTATCAAACTTAGTGGCAGCCACAATTTTGCCACTTGGAAAGCTCAGTTTTCCATGCTTATGCACGACCATAACCTTTATGGTCACTTTGATGGATCTAGCCCGACTCCTAACCATACTATCACCTTTGGCACAAACATATCCCCCAACCCAGCCTATGCACCTTGGTTCCATCAAGACCAACTCATTCAAAATGCCCTTATGGCTTCTGTTGACACTACCATTGCCTCCACGGTCACTGCGACAGACTCATCTCAGACGGCTTGGGACGCCTTGCACAATGCTTATGCCAACAGGTCCCAAACCCGAATCTTTAGCCTGTGTGATCAACTTGCCCGGATTAGTAAAGGCTCTCATTCCATTACCGAATATCTTCAAGCTATTCAGTCTCTTTCAGATGAACTAGCCATTGCTAGTGTCCCTCTGTCAAAGTCTGAGCTCATTGTTAAAATCCTTAGAGGTCTTGGTCCTGAGATTCGTGAGATCTCTGCTGCTATTCGCACGTGATACCACTGTCACCTATGAAGAACTGTATGAAAAGTTGCTTGAGCATGAACTCTTCGTTCGCCATGAGGAGTCTAAGAAAAATCCCAGTACAATCAATGTTGTAGTTGCCACTCGCAATAAATACAACAACAATAACAACAATTGCCGCCAGAACAACAATAATCAACAATGGCGGCAAAATATGTGCTCCAATGCTCCACCTCAATAGCAGCCCCCGAATAATACTAACACCAATGTTATTCGCTGTCAGTTATATAACAAGATTGGTCATGTCGCGAGCGTCTGCTGATCCAAGTCTCACAATCATTTTGAGGCCAAAGCCAACTACATATCTGTATTTACCACTACAGCTAATCCGTGGATTGTAGATTCCGGTGCCACTCACCACATTACCACCACACGGCATAATTTCCAAGAATATCATGGCAATGAGGACATCTCTATGGGTGACAGTAACAAAATTCCCATAACTCATACTGTTCCACTTAGTTAAAGGCATCAAATAATATTTTTAAGCTTACTCACACTTTATGTGCCCCAACTATTAAACGTAATCTCATCTTTGTTTCTAAATTTTGTCAGGACAATCTAACCTCTGTTGAATTCTTTCCTTTTTATTTTCTTGTGAAGGATCTTAAAATGCAGGTAACACCGGTGTGCGACCGGAATAAAAATGGACTGGATGAATGGTCCAATCCAACTTCACAAGTTCACATGTCCTCTATTACAGATTCCATAACAACTTGGCATCAAAGACTGGGTCATCCACATTCTAGAGTTCTTAAGTATATTTTGAATAATTTTTCGCTTCCCTTCTTTGAGCGAGACAAATTATTTTTTGTAATTCATGTTCGTCTAATAAATCCCATCGGCATATGTTTCACAATTTGACTCTAAATAGCTCTAAACCTCTTCACTTTATTTTTAGTGATTTATAGGGACCCTCCCCAGTTTTATCTCTTGACAAAAAATTGTATTACTGCTTGTTTGTTGATCAATTCACGAGATATATCTGGTTTTCACCCTAAAAAAAAGTGAAGTCAAAGAGCTTTTTCAGAAATTTTACCCTTTGGTAGAAAAATACTTCGATACCAAGATTTTATCACTTTACACTGATGGTGGAGGAGAATATAAAAGTCTTGATCCGTATCTCTCTCTTCATGGTATCGAACATCTCTCTACCCCCACCATATACGCCTCAAAGAGTTGCTCTTGTAGAGCACGACACCGACATATCATCGAAACTGCAAGAACACTACTTCACGAGGCTTCATTTCTACCAATCCTTTGTTCATTTGCATGCCATCATGTTGTTTATATGATTAATCGCCTTCCAACATCACTTTTGAATAATATGCCTCCATTTCAAAAGTTATTTGGTGAAATACCCAACTATGACTCACTTAAAATTTTTGGGTGATTATGTTATCCGTGGCTAAAATTATTTTTGAACAATAAACTTGAACCAAAGTCTGCACCATGTGTCTGTAATGACCCGACCAATTATTTTGAGAATTAACATCCCGTTCAGCGGTGTAAGGTCTCGAGCAACTTCATATTTTGTGTTATGACTTGCGTTGTGGCCGAGTTTAGTTTTCGGATGATTCAGGATCAATTTGGAAGAAGGATTCTTATTTTAGAAGCTTAAGCAGTAAGAGTTGACCGAAATTTGACTTTGGTGTAGACGACTTTGAAATGGCGTTTTAATGATTCTAATAGCTTTGTAAGGTAATTTCGGATTTAGGCGTACGTCCAGATTTAGATTTGGAGGTCCGCATGATAATTTGAAGCATTTTAGCGAAAATTGGAGAGTTAAAATTTTTGAAGGTTAAGAGGTTTGACCGGGAGTTGACTTCATTGATATCGGGCTCAGATTCTGATTCTGAGAGTTGTATTAGCTCTGTTATGTCATCTGAGACTTCCGGGCAAAATTTGACGTCATTCTGGGTTGATTTGATATGTTTTGGCACGAATTTTGGAAGTTGAAAGATTTGAAAATTCATAAGTTAGATTCGTGGTGCGATTCATAGTTTCAACATTATTTGAGGCCTTAAGTAGGTCCGCGTTATGTTATAAGACTTGTTAGTATATTCGTATGGGGTCCCGAGTGGCTCGGATGAGTTTCGGATCGTTTTGGAAATTTTTGGTTAAGGCTCTTGGGCAGTGTTCAGGTGTGTCTGCATCTGCGAAGGTTTGATCGCAGATGCGGATCCGCTTTTGCGAGGTTTTGTCACTTCTGTGATGTTGAGACCTGGGAGGAAGCTTCGCTTTTGTAGAGTTCTGAACGCAGGTGCGATGGCCGCTTTTGCGGCTGTCACGACCCAAAATTTCACTAGTCGTGATGGCACCTAACCCAACCCGTTAGGTAAGCCAATTTTCAACTATCCAATTCCAATGAAATTAATTAAAAGAAAATATCTAAAACCGATACATCTTCCCAAGAACTGGTAGTACAAATCATGAGCTTCTAAGAATAGAGTATACAAAGCAGAAATGAAATAAATACATAGTCTGTTTGAATAATACATAAACAGAGCTTTTATAAATCTAAGGCTACCCTGAACAAGAGGCAGCTACAACAGGAACACATGTACATCTTCAAGTCCCGCAACCAGCGAGCACAGCAACAACAATAGCCAACATCTGCACGCAATGTGTAAAAGTGTAGTATCAGTACAACCGACCCCATGTACTGAGTAAGTAACAAACCTAGCCGTAGGTTGAAAGTAGTGACGAGCTTCTACCAAGGTCGGGTCCACAACCAATAGTACACAATAATCGATAACAACATAAAGCAAATAATTCCAGAAATAACTCAGGGATAACATACTCAGCCAGATAATGATTTCAAAAATAGTAGTTCTTTCTTTCAAATACATCAGTAAAACCCAAATTGTTTGCTGGAGTTGCCAAAAATATGAATAGTTTGAAAACAATAAATTTCTCCCAAAATCTTGTCAATAATAAATAAGATGTTTCATTTTCCTTTCGGATAATCCGTGTAAAATAAATGCATCACTATGCCCATCTGTCAAAAATGTGTGAGAAATCATGAATGATGTGATGTTGTACAACATGAGAAAAAAAAATACATCTCTATGCTTGTATGTCATGTGTGCATGCCAATGCGATGCAATTCATTGATAAAATCATAAACAGCCCCTCGGGCAGAACATCACTCATATACAGCCCCTCGGACAAACCTCACAGTCACTCGTGCCACTCGGGCATACCTCACAATCACTCTTGCCACTCGGGCATACCTCACAATCACTCTTGCCACTCAGGCATACCTCACAATCACGCATGCCTCCCAGTCACTCAACACTCGGCACTCGGCATTCGGCACTCACACTCAGTAGGTACTTGCGCTCACTGGGGGTGTGTACAGACTCCGGAGGGCATCCTTCATCCCAAGCGCTATAATCTGCACGGACAACTTACGTGCGATAATAATAAAGTATGCTGCAGGCGGGCAGCCCGATCCACACTCATCCTCACAATTCAGGCCCTCGGCCTCACTCAGGTATGCTGCAGGCGGGCAGCCCTGATCCACACTCATCCTCACAAATCAGGCCTTCGGCCTCACTCAGTCATAAACCTCTCAAGCCACTTGGGCATTTCAGTAAAACGGGGCATTCGGCCCAAAACATTTTTATGCATCAAAATAGAGTCATAAAACTGAGTTATAATATGCAATGAAATGAATATGACTGAGTATGACTTTTCAATTTAACACAATAATTCACAGCAATATGATCTCTGTGGGTCCCAATAATACTGGCACATAGCCTCAACATGATTTGTAATATGCTTTTCAGCTCAATTTCTTTAACACATAAAATCGCATGGAAAATACCAAGGTTATTTAACTATAACATTCCACATAAACAATTATGTCACAATTTCTATAGTGCACGCCCACACGCCCGTCACCTAGCATGGGCTTCACCTCCCAACAATTCACAAAATACATATATTCAGGGTTCATACCCTCAAATCCAAGATTAGAAGAGTTACTTACCTCAATCCAAGCAAATTCTTTAATCCAATAAACCTTTTCCTCGTGATTCGGCCTCCGAACACCTCGAATCTTAGTCAAAATAATTCGATACAATCAACACGAGGTATAGGAATCAATTCCATATGAAAATGCTAATTTTTCATAAAAATCCGAAATTTAGTTCAAAAATTGCTCGCGGGACCCACATCTCGGAACCCGACAAAAGTTATAAAATCCGAACACCCGTTCCGATACGAGTCCAACCATACAAAAATTATCAAATTCCGACATCGGATTGACCTTCAAATCTTCATTTTACATTTTTGGAAGATTTTATAAAAATCTGATTTTTCTTCCATAAATTCATGGATTCATGATGTAAATGAGTATGGAATCATGAAATATAATCAATATAGGATAAGGAACACTTACCCCAATATTTTTCCGTGAAAATCGCCCAAAAATCGCCTAAACTGAGCTCCATAAACTCAAAAATGAGTAAAAATGGCAAGAACCCCGTTTTTATAGACCCGCAGCTATTTCGGGCGTCACAGGTAGCGTGGGGCGCTGCCTGTGGCGCAGTTTCCAGTATCCCAAAATTCCCAGCGCCAGGGCTAGCGACTCACGCTACCCTGGGCGCTCGCGGCGACAGAAAAATCATTCCAGACACGAAAATAGGCATAACTCTCTCATACGATGTCCGAATTCAATGATTCTTTTTGCTATGGCTCCGTAATTTCAATACGGATCTAATACTTCAATCAAAACTGAATTTGGAGCTTATTTGCTTGATGTGATACCACATATTCTTGAAGAATCGACATCGAACATTCTAGGTTCAATGCCAAAACATAGCAAATCAATCCGGAATGAACTCAAATTTTGCGTACAAGTCATAAATTGAATAACAAAGCTGTTCCAATTTCAAAAATATGATTCCGACCTCGATATCAAAAAGTGAAACCCGGTCAACCTTCCAAAAAATTCAACTTTCGGCATTTCAAGCCTAATTCCATTACGGACCTCCAAATAATTTTTCAGACACGCTCCTAAATCCAAAATCACCATACGGAACTATTGAAATCAACAAAATTCGAATCCGAGGTCGTTTACACATAAGTCAACATCCGGCCATTATTTTTAACTTAAGCTTTAAATCTTGGAACTAGATGTTCCAATTCATTCCAAAATCTCACTGGACCCGAACCAATTGCCCCGACAAGTCACACAACAACTGTAAAGCCCAATTTTAGCAGTAATGGGGGAAGAAAGGTTGTAATACTCAAAACGACCGGTCGGGTCGTTACATTCTCCCCCACTTAAACATACGTTCGTCCTCGAACGTGCCAAGAGTTGTTTTCAAGCCATCAAATCACCGTTCCATCTTACCACACACGTACCCGGTGGTGAACCCACGTCACCCTATTCCATATAGGCTTGACAACACAATCCAACTGAATTCATTAATTTAACTCTAGCCCATAAACCTTGGAATTTTATTTCCAACCTTTAGAATTTCTTTCAAGACACAAGTCTTAAACTTACACACCGTATAAATCCGAACAAGTTGCATCGAGCTATAACTATCACCACGGATATAATCAACCAACATATTACATAACTCGCTTGCTCGTAGCACTATTCCCGATCATAGTAATTACTCCAAACCAACCAAGTACTAGTATAAAACCTCATATCATGCCAAACCTCATCCCAAAATCTTCGTACACTGTTGATAATAAAAGAAACACGCGAAATAAATAAGTCACAGAGCTATCTCGCCCCAACCAGAACCATAATTACTTTTTGAGCCGACTTTCAATATTATCCTCCCTAACATACCGTAATCAAATATGATAGTACCCATTCGAGGTCCAATGACCTTATATTACTAAACACAATTATTTTCACAGACATGCCGCACCAATATAACTCAGAGTCACAACCCGTGCCATCTGTGCACCAATACGCAACAATTCAAATGTACTCAGTCATGAAACAATGACTCAAATGAGAGAACTGCCCTGCAATATTAATAACTACCGCCACAACAAAATGCTGAAAATTCATCATACACCGTAGAACCATCACCCGATTCTAACACAAGGTTCATACCTTAACATAGCTCTGCTTTAATGTGTGTCCCCATACAAATGTTGGTCCATATAATATACCCCGAGCCACCCTGCTCAAAATCAATAACCACGGATAGGCAAATGACAAAAATGCCACACAAAACCTGAAAGAACATAACCATTACGCAATCGATCATGCAATACCCAAATACTCATCACGCTCAAATTCCACTATAAACTCAAATAGGACCGCACTATCTGTGCACATAACCAATGAATCACAATTCCTCGTAGCATAAAGGAGAACTCACAGATCATCTCAGAACACGAATAAGCTCAACATCAACCGAATGACACATCCCTCAATAATAGCAGTATGGAGCCAACCATTCCGGCTTGGTGTAGAATACACATCTTAATTGGGCCTACCAATGGACCGCCAAATCAACTCGGGTTACCCACAATTAGATAAAAATTCTTCCGAAACTCCATAATGACTGAATCATAACACATTCTATCATCTGGCCAGCTCCGGCCACAACTTCACAGTCCATAACCATGAAACAATCCGCTCTTGAGAACTCCCAATCTCCAAATTCATAGAACACGCGAATCACCATATTTGATTCCATCTCCACCGCCCGAATGTCTAACACCTCTCTAATACAAGATCATCCCACGATAAATACTTTAAAAAAATTCTTCCGTGCCACTTGTCAAAATTTGAATATCAGCATTCTATCAACAGTGTGAGTATCGCATTACCAATTTATACATCCGTAAGTAAAAATACAGTGCACCTTCTAAAGTCCGCCCCCTTCTCATACAACACCAAGTAGTAATAGTATTAATCTAGACATCGAAAACTATTCATGCCTCTAAGAATTTATGACCTCCCTTTCAAGGCTAAACCGTGACCTTGCACACGCCAACCTTAATCACACACAACTCACCGCATCTATTATGCCATCATGTGACAAGCACAAGAATCCCATTATCAACTTTGAGTCACCAATAATTTACATACCATTTTAGTTAGAAACCTTTCTCTTGCTTCTTTTCAGGAGGAAATCATAATACATAACACGTTCTCCACACCGGTAGAAACCATCAAGAATTCTTTGGAATCCATTTGCACAACCAAGCCACCAGGACCGAATCTCTCCAACTCATCCAAGCCACATAGGTCGCCAAGTCTAGCTGTATTGCCACAAAGCACCTGTAGAAAACCCCCACATCATAAGCACTCAAAGAACCGATCATATCCATTACCATACTGATCCAACCTACTGCCTAGTTGTCTTATTTTCTCCGAGTCCCTTCCGAATTTGTCTTCAGATTGATACTTCTTCTTGCTAAAATACCATGATCTTTAACCACAACTCACCCTACAAACCTTAGAAAAGAACCACAATGCCCTACGGCCCATAAGCAACTGTATTCTTCTTAAGCACCTTCAAAAATACAACAACTATAACACTCACTTTGAGAATACCTTATGTGAATTTGAAATTGTTCTTCTTACATTCCTTATACAAAAATGTAGAATCCTTAGTCATATAGAATTTTCGCAAGTTTAGGCACCATCAAACGCAAATCTCGGATTTTATCCATACACAAGTTCGAAAATATTTTCAATTGCTACATATAATTCTCAAACTCACTGGAATTTTCTCGGGAGTCACCCACTTTGCTCAAATCTAATTGCACCGCCCAAATGGGCCAAAAGACACGTGCCCCATTAGCACCACAACACCCAAAGAAGTAACTATACTTTAACACCATATATCAAATTCATACTCTATGCGCACTACATCATTCACCAATAACAACTTACTCATCTCGCGAATTTCATTTACTCATACGTGCAATATAATCCTTAAACAGAAATTTCTTTATTTGAGTCATCCTCGATCTCAACTTCTGCAAATCATAGCTAACCCACAAGTATGCCTCAGACAAAAATTAAAATTTAACACCTAACCATTAAATCAAATTGTCAATAGCAAACTCCCCCACTTGGCTCAAAGCCATATATTAAAACATTCCATAACTCACAATACCAATACTCTCTTACTGCCATAATGCCACAGTCAGTCCAACGAAACTTCTTCCCAAGTTCATACAATGCTAACCATAAAAATACCTCAATCATCCGCTAAGCTCGTATTCATCCTCTTAACACACAAGTCAACTTTCTCAACCATATTCAGATTCAAATCTCCACTCATACACCCCGTCATTAGAAAAGAAACTCTCTACTCACATCATAAGGAATACTCCTACGTAGATTACTCTGCAGGGGATAATCCACCTGCTTAACCTCAATCTGGTATCTTGTTATACCCTTTCGCATTCACAATTACTATGCAATCACTTAGTCTATCTGAGTCCAAACTCATTAACCAGACGTGAGAATTTAGTTATACCCCAAAGTTTAACAATGTGAAATATCCATCAAAACATTCATACTACAGATTGTACGCCACATCAATTCGAAAATCAAGCACCCAATGGCCTTTCCTTTACATTTCAAGGAAACACTTCTCGTCATATTCAAATCGTCTTAACACATCCCGCATTTATATCATACTCATCACAAAGTCATTCCACCGCTCATCGAGCCACAACTTCCACTCATAGGGATATTACCGGACATATGAGTCCAAATGTACAGGTTATAACTGAAGCTACCGAGCCTAAGCTGTGGTCTAAACTTGGCCTCAAGTCCTCCAGACTGGCCCATCACCAAAACACAAAATACACACCTCGAACCTCATTCATAGAATCACAAGCCGGCGATGCACAACTGATACCGAGCACTTATGTACGCATACGAATACGTGGAAGGAATTCAAAGAGTTATATTTCAAGCTGAATCAATTCCACACGATAAGGAAAGAAAGATGGAAAATTATCCTAAATGCCTTGTAGCCTCTCGAAGATAAGTATGGACGTCATCATACTGATCCGCAAGACTCTACTAGACACTTGCTCATGACTTGTAGAACCTATGAACCTAGAGCTCTGATACCAACTTGTCACGACCCAAAATTCCACTAGTCATGATGGTACCTAACCCAACCCGTTAGGTAAGCCAATTTCCAACTATCCAATTCCAATGAAATTAATTAAAAGAAAATATCTAAAACCGATACATCTTCCCAAGAACTGGTAGTACAAATCATGAGCTTCTAAGAATAGAGTATACAAATCAGAAATGAAATAAATACATAGTCTGTTTGAATAATACATAAACAGAGCTTTTATAAATCTAAGGCTACCCTGAACAAGAGGTAGCTACAACAGGAACGCATGTACATCTTCAAGTCCCGCAACCAGCGAGCACAGCAACAACAACAGCCAACATCTGCACACAATGTGCAGAAGTGTAGTATCAGTACAACCGACCCCATGTACTGAGTAAATAACAAACCTAGCCGTAGGTTGAAAGTAGTGACGAGCTTCTACCAAGGTCGGGTTCACAACCAATAGTACACAATAATCCATAACAACATAAAGCAAATAATACCAAAAATAACTCATGGATAAAATACTCAGCCAAATAATGATTTCAAAAATTGTGGTTCTTTCTTTCAAATACATCAGTAAAAACCCAAATTGTTTGCTGGAGTTGCCAAAAATATGAATAGTTTGAAAACAATAAATTTCTCCCAAAATCTTGTCAATAATAAATAAGATGTTTTATTTTCCTTCCGGATAACCCGTGTAAAACAAATGCATCACTATGCCCATCTATCAAAAATGTGTGAGAAATCATGAATGATGTGATGTTGTACAACATGAGGAAAAAAAATACATCTTTATGCTTGTATGTCATGTGTGCATGCCAATGCGATGCAATTCATTGATAAAATCATAAACAGCCCCTCGGGCAGAACATCACTCATATACAGCCCCTCGGGCAAACCTCACAGTCACTCGTGCCACTCGGGCATACCTCACAATCACTCTTGCCACTCGGGCATACCTCACAATCACTCTTGCCACTCAGGCATACCTCACAATCACTCATGCCTCCCAGTCACTCAACACTCGGCACTCGGCATTCGGCACTCGCACTCAGTAGGTACCTGCGCTCATTGGGGGTGTGTACAGACTCCGGAGGGGATCCTTCATCCCAAGCGCTATAATCTGCACGGACAACTCACGTGCGATAATAATAAAGTATGCTGCAGGCGGGCAGCCCCGATCCACATTCATCCTCACAATTCAGGCCCTCGGCCTCACTCAGGTATGCTGCATGCGGGCAGCCCCGATCCACACTCATCCTCACAAATCAGGCCTTCGGCCTCACTCAGTCATAAACCTCTCAAGCCACTTGGGCATTTCAGTAAAACGGGGCATTCGGCCCAAAACATTTTTATGCATCAAAATAAAGTCATAAAACTGAGTTATGATATGCAATGAAATGAATATGACTGAGTATGACTTTTCAATTTAACACAATAATTCACAGCAATATGATCTCTGTGGGTCCCAATAATACTGGCACATAGCCTCAACATGATTTGTAATATGCTTTTCAGCTCAATTTCTTTAACACATAAAACCGCATGGAAAATACCAAGGTTATTTAACTATAACATTCCACATAAACAATTATGTCACAATTTCTATAGTGCACGCCCACACGCCCGTCACCTAGCATGGGCTTCACCTCCCAACAATTCACAAAATACATATATTCAGGGTTCATACCCTCAACTCCAAGATTAGAAGAGTTACTTACCTCAATCCAAGCAAATTCTTTAATCCAATAAACCTTTTCCTCGTGATTCGGCCTCCGAACACCTCGAATCTTAGTCAAAATAATTCGATACAATCAACACGAGGTATAGGAATCAATTCCATATGAAAATGCTAATTTTTCATAAAAATCTGAAATTTAGTTCAAAAATTGCTCACGGGGCCCACATCTCGGAACCCGACAAAAGTTATAAAATCTGAACACCCGTTCCGATACGAGTCCAACCATACAAAAATTATCAAATTCCGACTTCGGATTGACCTTCAAATCTTCATTTTATATTTTTGGAAGATTTTATAAAAATCTGATTTTTCTTCCATAAATTCATGGATTCATGATGTAAATGAGTATGGAATCATGAAATATAATCAATATAGGATAAGGAACACTTACCCCAATATTTTTCCGTGAAAATCGCCCAAAAATCGCCTAAACTGAGCTCCATAAACTCAAAAATGAGTAAAAATGGCAAGAACCCCGTTTTTATAGACCCTCAGCTATTTCGGGCGTCACAGGTAGCATGGGGCGCTGCGTGTGACGCAGTTTCCAGTATCCCAAAATTTCCAGCGCAAGGGCTAGCGCCCACGCTACCCTGGGCGCTCGCGGCGACGGAAAAATCGTTCCAGACACGAAAATAGGCATAACTCTCTCATACGATGTCCGAATTCAATGATTCTTATTGCTATGGCTCCATAATTTCAATACGGATCTAATACTTTAATCAAAACTGAATTTGGATCTCATTTTCTTGATGTTATACCACATATTCTTGAAGAATCGACATCGAACATTCTAGGTTCAATGCCGAAACATAGCAAATCAATCCGGAATGAACTCAAATTTTGCGTACAAGTCATAAATTGAATAACAAAGCTGTTCCAATTTCAAAAATATGATTCCAACCTCGATATCAAAAAGTGAAACCCCGGTCAACCTTCTAAAAAATTCAACTTTCGGCATTTCAAGCCTAATTCCATTACGGATCTCCAAATAATTTTTCGGACACGCTCCTAAGTCCAAAATCACCATATGGAGCTATTGAAATCATCAAAATTTGAATCCGAGGTCGTTTACACATAAGTCAACATCCGGTCATTATTTTTAACTTAAGCTTTAAACCTTGGAACTAGATGTTCCAATTCATTCCAAAATCTCACTGGATCCGAACCAATTGCCCCGACAAGTCACACAACAACTGTAAAGCCCAATTTTAGCAGTAATGGGGGAAGCAAGGTTGTAATACTCAAAACGACCGGTCGGGTCGTTACAGCAGCCTAGTGATCGCATATGCGACGATGTCCACTTCTGCGTAGTCGTAGGTGCGACTCATTCTTGCGCAGGTGCAGCCACTGGGTTGGCTAGTTGGGTTCGTAGATGCGAACTTGTTCTTGCAAATGCGAGGCCGCAGATGCGGCGTTTCTATTCGCAAACACGAAAAACCTGGGCAGAATCACATATATTCGAGGGTTTGGCATTTTTATTCATTTTTGAGTTTAAAGCCTCGATTTTGAGCGATTCTGGAGGGATTCTTCACGAGTTTGATTTTGGTAAGTGTTCTCTATCCGAAAATGATTACATTTCATGATTTCATACTTATTTATATCATTAAATCAGTGAATTGAAAGGAAGAAAATGTGAAATTTTGCAAAATCTTCTAAAAATGTAAAATGGAGATTTGAAGGGCGATTCAATATCGAAATTTGATAATTTTGGTACGGTTGGACTCGTATCGGAATGTGTGTTCAGTTTTTGTGAATTTTATTAGGTTTTGAGGTGTGGGTCTAGGGGTTGACTTTTGGGTTGACTTTTTAATTTTAATTAAAGATCAAAGATTTATTATCCGGAATTGTTTTCTATGAGTTTTATTTATGATTTGAAGTTATTTTGGCTGGATTTGAGCCGTCTGGAGGTTGTTTCACTCGAGAAGTTCATTTTAGAGTATCCGTCTAGCTTCTTTAAGGTAAGTATCTTGCATAACTTTGTGTGGGGGAACTACCCCTTAGGATTTGAGTCATTATACTAATTGTGTCATGTGAAGTCTGTGTATGTGAGGTGACGAGTACGTGCACATGCTTATTTGTGGAAATTTGGCCGTTTAGGGCTCTTAGGTTCTTATGTTCATTAGATATGAAGTTGTTTTGTCATGTTAAATTCTCCCATTTACTAAATTCACCCTTACGTGTCTTATTTGGAATTAATTGCTTCATGTTCTATCCTTATTGCCGATTAAACTCTTATGTGCCTTAACTGAAGTTGTTGCCTATTTTATTGTCATGCTATCCTTTTCGTAATTGCTTAACCTTAATTGAAGTTATTAGTATCTCTTCCGTAATTTGCTTAACCTTAATTGAAATTACTATTATCCCTTCTGTAATTGCTTAGCCTTAATTGAAGTTTGTTATCCCTTTCATTGTTGACGTACTCTTATTTGGGGTCATTGATTCATGCTATCTCTCTTGTCGTCGAATTATACTTTTATGGAATCATTGTTACACATTATCTCTCCCTTGTTGAGCTACTCTTGTTGAGACCACTATTCCCTATTGTGTCTTTCTTTGTGAGTTCGCTCTTCCGTTTCTTTGTGTTATGAAGTTCTTGTGATGATTTACTTGCCGTATTTTCGTGTTATTGTTGTTGTTGTTGCCGCTGTACGTTGTGGTTGAGACATGGGCTCCTTATTGTGAAATTCTGTTATTGTTTGGTTTCTCTAGCAAATTGTGATTTTGGGCACTTGAGGTGCGATTTGTGATACGTTGGGATATTGATACGCATGCGCTGGTATAAGGTCTGGGTGTTGAAACACATGCGATGAGATAAGGTAGGCTTGATACGCGTGGCTAGTAGGGAAACTACTAAAAGCCATGCAGTGTGATAAGGTGGGCTAAAACGCGGGATGCTATTTCGGGAAATATGATTTTCAAAACAAAATGTAAAGGCTCCCGCGGTGATATAAGGAAAGATTGTGATTCATTTTGTAATTTGAGACTACGAGGCGGTACCTCGGTAGTGACTCTTGTTGACATTTTTTCATTCTTTGTACTTGTCTTTGATCCTTGTTTCCTTAGCATACTATTAATTGTCTTTCTCCGTGTTGCACTATTTGCTTAGTTCTGTGTAGCTAATTTTGTTATAATATTCGTTGTTTCAATTTCATTACTGTCTTTATTTACACTGTACATTTTATGATGATCGTTTCTTATATGCCATTCATTGTCTCTACTCTTACTTGTTGACTTGAATTGTGATAGAACACTTGCACAAGCATACACGTAAACAAATCACCCATGTCGGTTTAAGAAGATGAATCCTGATGTTATTGACCATTTACATGTACTCCCATGTACTTGACTTCGGTGTGAGAGTTATTCTGTTGGCACGTGAATTGTCCGTGCAGTCATGAGTCATTATTATTGTTGGTGCGTGAGTGGTCCGTGCGGATATTAGATATTTTCACTCTCTTGGCACATGAGTCGCCCATGCGGTTATAAATTATAATGTGGGCACAAGATGCCAAGTGATTAGGGTTCATGAATTGGGACCCGTGATTTGTGATTATGAGGTTTGGTACCTCGTGGAAATCCTTGAATAAATCTAGTGTGAAAGTGGTGGTTCTTATTGAGTTGTTACTTGTTTTTCTTTATTTGGTCTCACCAGACTGAGGCTGTGTTCAGCTTACTCTACAGCGTTGTTACCTGTTGTGCCACGTTACTAATTGTTGCTTTAGTTTTCTATTACAAGCATTGTTTTATTATTGTCAACATGCCTAGCTTTATATTGATATTGTGCCTTGTTAGTTCTACATTTATACTTGTTCAGGTTATTTAGTCCAGTAAGTGTCTTGACTGTCCCTCGTCACTACTCCACTGAGGTTAGTCTTGATACTTACTGGGTATGGCTGTGGTGTACTTATGCTACACTTCTGCATATTTTTGTGCAGATCCAGATACTTCGGAGTTGGTTGTTCACTAGCTAGCTGTTCGGGTTTGTTGTAGAGACTTAAGGTAAACCTGACGTCTCGTTCGTAGGCCTCAAAGTCACCTTTTGAAATTTTATCTTGTACTATTTTATTTCCCTTTAAATATTTATTCTCTAATATTGCACTAAATCACATCATCTGGAATGGCGTAAACTTGCACATAAAGAGACTTTTAAATCCACCCCTACACTTCCCATAATTTCAGAATTGCCCCATCTTATTTTAATACCCACAAACAATGAATTCCCCTTCTTCAATAGAGTCCCCCTCCCATCCATCTTTGTAATGACCCAACAAGTTATTTTGAGCATTTTCACTTCGCTTGGTAGTTTACGGGCATGAGTAACTCCGTATGATGTATTATGACTTATGTGAATCGTCGGTTTCGATTTTTAGGTTATTCGGAATCGAATTGGAAGAATGGATTCATTGTTGAAGCTTTAAATTGGGAGAGTTGAACAAATTTGACTTTTTGTGAATTTGAACTCGGAATGGAGTTTTGATGGTTTCGGTAGGTCCGTTGGGTATTTTGGACTTAGGAGCACGTCCGGATTGTGATTTGGAGGTCCGTAGTAGAATTTGGCTTGAAATGGCGGAAGTTAGATTTTTTGAAAAGTTTGACCGGGAGTGGGTTTTTTGATATCGGATTCGGATTGTGATTTCGGGAATTAGAATAGCTTCGTTATGTTATTTTGGACTTGTGTTCAAAATTTGAGGTCAATCGGACATGATTTGATAGGTTTCAGCATCAGTTGTGGAAGTTTGAAGTCCAAAATTCATTAAGTTCGATTTGAGGTGAGATTTGTCATTTTGATGTTGTTATGCGTGATTTGAGGCCTCGAGTAGGTCCGTGTTATGTTATTGGACTTGTTGGTATATTCGGACGGGGTCCCGAGTGGCTCGGATGAGTTTCGGACGAGGTTCGGATCACTTTGGTTGCTTAGTGCATTGCTGAAGGCTGCTAGTTTCTGGTGTCTCAGTCCTTCATCGCGTTCGCGTGGCAAGTGTCGTGAACACGTAGTGTATTTTGATGGCAGCAGCAAATTGTTCTTCGCGATCGCGAAGTATATCACGCATTCACGTAGAGTTGGGGCAAGTCCTCTTCGCGTTCGCGTATGAAGGATCGCGTTCGCATAGTGTTGAGGTTGGCAGCTGGGAATTTGAGCATTCTTCTATGCGATCGCGTAAGATTAGTCGCGTTCGCGAAGCTTTGGAAGCAGTGTTCATCGCATTCGCATGGGGTGTATCGCGAACGCGTAGAGTCTTTTGTGGCAGTGTGAGTTTTATTCATCGCGAACGCGATGGATTTCCCGCGTTCGCGAAAAAGGAGGCCTGGGCAGATTATAAAGTACTCTATTTCGAGGGTTTCGGCCATTTTTACATTTTTGGAGCTATGAAGCTCGGATTGAGGCAATTCGTGAAGCAATTTTTACCATATGAATTGGGGTAAGTGTTCTCTACTCGGTTTTGGTTATATTCCATGAATCTATCTTCGATTTTAGCTTTTGGTTGATAAATTTTAAAGAGGAAATTGAGGGTTTTGGCCTAAAGTTTCATAATATGAATTTTTGGATTTTGAACATCGATTTGGAGTCATAATATAAAGTCTCCTTGAGCTGTATTTGATGTATTTGAGTTGCTTTTGGCTAGTTTTGAGCCGTTCGGAGGTTGCTACGCTCGTGATGGCATCTTTGGAGCATCGCTTGGCTTGCTCGGCATTTGGTATTGGCTTGTTCGAGGTAAGTAACTCTTCTAAACTTAGTGCTGAGGGTATGAAACCCTAAAATACGTGTTACGTGATTGGTATTGAGGTGACGCACATGCTAGGTAGCGGGCGTGTGGGCGTGCACCAAGAGAATTGGGACTCTGTTGTTTCCATGGCACTGTATAGTAGTCCTATTTTGTTAATATCCGTATTTTCACCATGCGATAAAGTAAATGAGCTGCCAATCATGCTAGATATCATGTTTAGGCTTTATGCCGATACTGTTGGGACCCATAGTCGTCGTTTCTTGCTGTCATTTCACTGATTTCATTGATATTTCGTACTCAGTCATATTCATGCATTCATATCATATCTCAGTCTTAGTTGTTATTTATTGATACATCATATCAATGTTGTCGGGGTAGTTTCATGACATTGTGAGCCCGTGAGTGAGACTGGAGAGATTGATGACTGAGTGAGGCCGAGGGCCTGTTTGTAAGTATATTGATACTATAGCACGTGAGTTGTCCGTGCGGATCTAGATATTGATATTATAGCATGTGAGTTGTCCATGCGATTTATAGCGCTTGGGCTGTAGGAGCCCCTCCGAAGTCTGTACACCCCCAGTGAGCGTGGTTGATTATATTGAAGGATAGATCTTCCCTGGACATGGATCTTGTCCGAAGCATTTATATACCTGGAGATGGATCTTCTCCATGGGGCCGGATTGGCCTTCCTCGGTACTGAGTGACTCATGGTCAGTGATGTATATATTCCGGGATGGATCTTCCCTGGGCCGTATGGGCCATATACAGTACTGAGTGGTTGAGCATGATGAGTGAAAAGTTTGAGACAATGAGATTGAGTACTCTAAGAGTGTGAGTACATGATTCATCTCTGAGATGCATGGCATTGGCATGCACACATTACATACAAGTATAGAGATATATTTTTCCTCATGCTGTACGGTATCACGTCATTCATGACTTTTTACACACATTGATATGTGGGCATAGAGAGGTATTTCACACTTGCTATCTGGAAAGAAAATGAAACATCTTATTTATTGTGGAAGGATATTTGGAAAAATTACAGTTTTTAAACTTACTCATATTTTTGGCATTTCCAGTAAAAGATTTGGGTTTCACTAAGATACTTGAAAAGCATAACTATTTTCTGAAACTGTGAACGAGCCGGACATTTTACTTCTGAGATACATCTTTTATTACTTGTATTATGCTGTTATGAACTGTTGTGGGATATTGGTATTGGACCCGATATTGTGTTAGCTCATCACTACTTTTAACCTAAGGTTAGGTTTGTTACTTACTGAGTACATGGGGTCGGTTGTACTCATACTACACTTCTGCACCTTGCGTGCAGATGTTGGTTGCTCATGTTGCTGTGTTCGATAGGAGCTGGATTGAAGATGTACCTGCGCCCCGGTTGTAGCTGCCCCTTGTTCGTGGTAGCTTTGGATCTATAAAACTCTGTTTATGTACTTTTCAAATAGACAATATTTTTATTTCATTTCAGCTTTATAAATTCTATTCTTAGAAGCTCATAATTTGTAATACCAGTCCTTGGGGAATATATAAGATTCAGATATCTCTTTACTTAATCGCTTTATTAATTATTATTAGAATTAGTTAGAGGTTAATTGACTTACCTAGTGGGTTGGTATAGGTGCCATCATGACTAGTGAATTTGGGATCGTGACAATCTCCTACACCACAAACTCATCCCTCCATGATTTTCGACGACACACCAGCGACATTAATGGAATCAGGCTCGTCACAGACTTCTTCTTCATGTAAGTCTCCATCTCTCTCCAATTTCTTATCCCCCCAAGATTCCCGCTGCCCAGCCCCACCTTCCCATGTACCTTCTTCTTATTCCTCTCCTGCAAATTCACCTCTAAAAGTGCCCAATACATTACCAAATCCGTCGCCCCCTTTCCTAGACTATCGACGCTGCTCGGCCAACCAAAATTCACTAGCAAATATGCTTCTTCAAGCATCTACCATCATGCCACTTTTAGAACAACTTGCTAATCTATCTCCACCTCCCTGCCCCACACCCCTAAATCGCGTTATCACCAGGTCCCAAAATAATATTCATAAGCTAAAATGCATTTTTGACTACCTTGCTCACCTCAATCCCATCATCACACCTCATACCTTCAAACAAGCCTAGAAATATCCCGAGTGAAGACCAGGAATGAAACACGAATTTGATGCCTTACTGAATAACAGTACCTGGGAATTAGTTTCGAATGATCCATCTAAAAATGTTGTTTCTTGCAAGTGGATTTTTAGGATTAAAAGGAAGGCGGATGGTTCAGTTGATCGCTATAAAGCGAGATTGGTTGCGAAAGGATTGACTCAGAGACCTGTGTTGACTTTGACTCGACTTTCAGTCCGGTGATTAAACCCACTACCATGCGAATCATTCTTGTTGTTGCTCTTCGGTGTCACTGGCCTCTCCGTCAACTCGACGTTAATAATGCATTTCTTCAAGGCGACCTTGAAAAGGAGGTTTACATGCCGCAACCTCCAAGCTTTACTTGTGATAATTATCCGACCCATATTTGTAAGTTGCGCAAGGCAATTTGTGGCCTGAAGCAAGCACCTCGGGCTTGGTATAATGCACTCAAAGGCCATCTTTTCTCGATGGAATTTGTTAAGACTGAATCTGATAAATCCTTATTTATTAGGCACAACCATGCTATACTAATGTTTGTTTTGGTGTATGTTGACAACATCATAGTTGTCGGCAACAATCCTATTACTGTGAATGAGGTTATAGTGTCTTTTGCCTCTCGCTTTTCAATTAAAGACTTAGGTAATCTTCATTATTTTCTTGGTATTGAGATGATTCGAAGTTCTGAAGAAATTATTCTATCTCAAGCCAATTATGTTAATGAGATCCTAAGTGATGAATTGATATCTGACTGCAAGAGTGCGAAAATATCAATGAGTGAATCCGAGTTGCTCAAACTCAATGATGGGGCTCAACCAACAGATGCAACTCACTATCACTAAGTCCTAGGCAGACTTCAATATTTATCTTTTACGAGGCCGGACATTGCCTATGCAGTCAATAAACTATCCCAGTTTATGCAATCACTATCTGATCTTCATTGGAAGGCTGTGAAACGTGTTCTCAGGTACCTTCGTGGTATACTTCAATTTGGCCTACGCGTGTCCCCGAAGTTTGACTTTAATTTGCACATGTATTCTGATGCCGATTGGGCTGGATATCTCACTGACAGATCCTCAACATCTGTTATATTTTGTTTCTTGGCCAAAACCCTATCAGCTGGTCCTCGAAAAAGTAGAAGACCATAGCTCGCTCATCAACTGAAACCGAATATAGAGTTATTGCCAATACCCTTGCTGAACTACTGTGGGTTAGAAACCTATTGCTTGAGATGCAGTTCCCTGTCAGAAATATCCCTACAATTTACTGTGACAACATTGGTGTCACTTACCTAAGCAAGAATCCAGTCCTTCATAGTCGCATGAAATATGTTGAGGTGAATTTTTATTTTGTGCTCAACCATGTTGAAGAAAAACTGGTTCGAGTTGTTCATATTCATTCTGCCGACCAACTTGCTGATACGCTCACCAAAGCCCTTGCCAAGCCCGTCTTTGACCGGAATCTGTTCAAGTTAGGCTTAGTGACACATAGCCTAACTTGAGGGGGCACATTGGAACAACAGTTCCTCTTACCAGATTGTTACTAGTTCTCATCTACTAGAAGTAGTCTTTTATCTTTTATGTTTATCCTTTTAGTTACACAAGTAAATCTAAAGATATCCTCTCATTTAGAGTATCTTTCAGTTAGTTTATTTTGATAGTTTTTATGTTGAATAAGTCTCCTAATACAAGGAGTAGTCTTAGATAAACTTGAATATATACTCAGCTTGCTATTCAATACCGAACACGGTTTTTCCTTCATTTCTTAAGTCTTTATAACAATTACTGCAAATATTGATTAAGCAGCTCGCTATATATAGTACTCAAGGTTCAGTGATTATCTTGTTATATTTGGTTCAAAGCCTTGTATTAGAAATCGGAAAAAATACCCATTCCATATATCTCTTTCTTGTGATATGATAGAATTATATATTACTAGGCGGACACACTTATAGAAGTTGGGGTGCACCGACAACCGTGAACTTGGAAAATAATGTGCGTATGTAAGAGTTGTCAAATTTTTTACCCCATCCATATTAATTTGTGAAAATAGCACGGGCCAGTAAGTTTTCGCACTGGTAATTAAAAAATAGTCAATGTTTGCAATGTCATTGAAAAATAGCCACTACTTTTCTGAAACACGGAAAGTTCCAGCATAATATGCTGGATTATGGAGCTTATGCATATAAACTTCCAGCGTATTATGTTGGAACTCCAGCACACGGAAAGCTCCAGCATAATATGCTGGACATTGGAGCTCCTGCATGCAAACTTCCAGCATATTATGTTGAAACTCCATCGCATTTTGAAATTTCAGCACATTATATGTTAGAATTTCATACGTAAAAAATTCGAACTCCAACATATTATGCTGGAATGTTTCCGGATTTTAAGGGTATTTTTTTTCCAGATTTTATCTTTACATGAAAAAGTGGCTAAATTTTGATTACTTTAGAAACCGTGACTATTTTTCAATTACCAGTTGTAAATCAGGCTATTTGTGATTTGTTTCCTATTAAATTATATGACACATCTTCCTTTTTTAATCTATTTAAAAAATTGACACCTTTCCATATTTTAAAATAATTTAGCTTAAACTTCTTTTTTACCTTTTTATGAGATAGCTATAGCTACAGAAATATCTGTAGCACTATTTTAAACCATAAATTTTAAATTGTTTTACGTCTTTCTTTAAACTTTATGTTCAGTCAAATACATTCACAGAAATTGAAACTGAGCGAGTAAATATGACTCTTGACACCTCCATTTGTAAATGGTGAAAATTATTTACATCACTAATTTTACTTTAACGATCAAACTCCCTCCTCAACTTTAAACAACTGTTATTCTTTCCCTTTTTACCCTTCACACTATCTATTTTGGCATTTGGATTTCTCCTCTATGGAATACTTTTTATAATTATATGTATGCTATTTTATGGTTTTACTTATAATTAAAATTTTGTTAGACATTATTATAAATTACAATTTAAATCTATTAAATTATAAACGAAAAAGGATTAAAACTACACATGAACTATATGGTGAGGGGCAAAAATACCATCCGGATACCTATTGAGCTAAAATTGATCTTCTTTTTGGCTTAATTTTACTCTTATGACTAACGGCCCATTCCTAATTAAAAAATATTTATTTAATTATTACGTGTTAATTTCTTATTGGCCCAAGTTAAAGCACTTACTCCATTAAAAAAATTAACCTATATGTAAAGATCCATGACCCATATCCAGTTTTAGTGAAAACCTCTCAGCATAATTAAGGGGTATAAATAATTTTTACCCATTTCCAAAAATTAAAGTGGTGGAGGTTCAATGGTTGGTACTTGGTTGCTGCGTGAGATTGCCGGAGTTTGAATCCCAATTTAAGGAAAACATCCTCACTGTTCTTGTTCATTTGCTAGAATCCTTCTTTTATTTATTTTACTACTTCTTTCATCCCCATTTATGTGACGGCGTTTGATTCTTCACAAAATTTAAGAAAGAAAGGAAGGTATTTAAAATTTATGGTCTAGAATAAGCCATAAATATTTGTGTGGTTGTAAATCATCTCACTAAGGATAAAGTAGGAAGTTTGAAGTTATATCATTTCTAAATTGAGAGTATAATATTCATTGTGGGAGAAACTTAAAAGGGAAGTATGACACGTAAATTAAGACAGAGAGATCAATGTTTTTGAGCCTTGAATATTTGTCTTTTTATGTTAAAGAAAATTGTATTTATTTATAGTTACCCAGTCTTCCCTTCTTTTTGCCTTTTGTTTCTTCTTTTTTATTTCTCAATTCATTGTTGTGCAACTCGTTCTCGCTCTATCTTGCCGACTCGAACATACTTTCGAAAAGGACCGAAAATTGCATGTTATTAAACTTAAAATTGAGGTGAAATTTAAAGTTAAGTTAAATCCAAACAAAGAATACACAAAATTTGGAATATATTTTTAACCAATAATCTAGTTGATTGAATAAGTTGCTTGATTGCCTGGCATTCTCTTCCCATTTTTCTTCTAATATTGCTCGATATATTTTAAATAGAGAAAGAAAAAGTGATATATAATAATGTAGTTTTAGTTTTTTCGTGGACCTTTTTCAAATAAAAACCTAGTAAATTGTACCTAATGAACCAAATATCATCCGAATTGACTGAATGCACCTCCTACTTGATCTCTTTTTTAAGGTAACATCCTCAACTTTATATCTTGGATCCATCTCGACGAGAAATGTTGTCATTGAGCTTTCTTTGTGTGACGGTTCCTCTACCCATTCTATTGCTTTATGACGACTAATCACTCTCTTGAGAAAAGGAATCCTGGTTTTCACGAATGAAACAATTTAACACATAGTATATGTATACGGTTGAAATAGATTTTGGCCTTCGTACGATTGATCAACGTCGAAACATAGTGGATCGAAGAAAGACTTCGTAATATCGAGATGGGTTCCGAAGATGGTATGAACGAGATTCAGATTTCAGGTATAGGTCAACATCGAGTTCGAAGTCATTATCGAATTTGAGTCCGAATCGAACTATGATGAGATGATTTCGAGTTAAAGGGGCAAAGGCCAACCGATACCGAGCCCGAATCATCACCTGATCCCGAGTCCACATCGAGCTCTAGAAGCAATACTGACCAGCACTGAGGCCGATCGAGCTCGAGCTCACAGACAAGAGCCGTTGCAAACACACTAAGGGAGAGAATCTCGACGGAAATTGGAGAAAAGCTGATTTATCATTGGTTCTCCACTATGTATTTTTAATTATATCTTAAGTAGGATCCTCCACTATAAAGAGGATGGCTACATTTTTGTAGAGGGCAGTTCTTTGGCTTACATTATAAATTCAAGCACCATACACTTCTATATTGAAGAGTTATTCTTTTAAGATTCATAAATTGATTAATCTTGCTTAGTCCTAAAAATCATCTTCTTTCCAATCTTGTTTATTTTGCATTCTTTGCAATCAACATTTGATATTTCTATTTATCCTTACAATTTGTATTAAGCTATACCACATATCCTTAGAACTATGTACAAATTAAACTCTGTCCGTTTTTCGGGTAAACAATTTGGCGCCCACCATGGGGCTAAGGATAACAGTGTTTTTTTTATACGAATCTGCAAAAATACACCGTTTTGCGCTTGTTTCCGAAAGTATCTTGGATTTCGTATTAGCAACGACTAACTACCAATCAAATAGCCTTACCTATCGACAATGAAGCTGGTCTTCGAGATGAGAACAACAACTTGACACCCAGTACCGAGAGACCACTTGTCAATGCCGTTGAAGCTCGAATCGAGCTGCCGATAGATATCAACTCGCATGTGGCCATTGAGGCGAACCTACATTCTGAACTTTAAAATAGCATTCATGGTGGCACTCGGTCTGCAGCTCGAGATACCCATAATGTCGAGGAAAAAGACATCATCTTTCGTATGATTTTCAAAATATTGCAAGCTCAATAAGAAGCAATCGCTCAGTTGCAGAGTCAAACCCATATACCGATTAGACCGGAGCCCAGTCAACCCCGAGAAATCGCCCATACAACGAAACCGGCTATAGTAAAATCAAATGATCAGGACTCAAGGACTAATTCCAAAATTGCTAAGATGTTCAAAGAACTGACCAAACGAATAGAATCTGGAGAAAGGAGGATCGAAGCAAACGACAAAAAGGTGGAGACATACAACTCCAAGGTTGATCAGATCCCGGGGGCACCACCAATATTGAAGGGCTTAGATTCCAAAAAATTCATACAAAAGCCTTTTCCCCCAAGCGCGGATCCTAAACCGATCCTAAAGAAGTTCTGCATGCCCGAGATTCCTAAATATAACGGAACTACCGACCCCAACGAACATGTCACCTCATACACATGTGCCATCAAAGGGAACGATCTAGAGGATGATGAGATTGAATTCATATTATTGAATAAATTCGGTGAAACCCTGTCAAAGGGAGCAATGATATGGTATCATAATTTGCCATCTAATTCTATCGATTCTTTGCTATGCTTGCGGATTCCTTCGTAAAAGAACACGCCGCATAAAAGTCGAGACTAGAAAGTCAGACCTGTTTAAGGTAAGACAAAAGGATAACGAGATGCTAAGGGAATTCATGTCTCATGTTCAAATGGAATGAATGGATCTACCCCCGGTCACAGACGATTGGTCTGTTCAGGCTTTCACTCAAGGATTGAATGAACAAAGTTCGATGGCTTCACGACGGTTGAGGCACAACCTGATCGAGTACCCGGCTTTTACTTGGATCGACGTGCACAATCAGTACCAATCAAAAATTAGGGTCGAAGATGATCATTTGCCGTCTGAACCAGCTGCTCGAAGGGATATCAATCAAGAACAAGGTCCGATCAGGGATCGATACCGACCGTGTAGCAGAAACCACAAAATCAATGAATCGAGACGTAACCCTGGACAAAGCAATAAAAAAAGTGATCGAGGTCAAGGTCTCGGGGACTGATGAACAGAAGTGGGTTCTACAGGCCTACTAGATCTAAGGAAGCGCCTCGGTTATCGGAGTATAACTTTAGCATCGATGTATCCGTCATCGTGTTGGCTATCAGACCCATCAAAGACACTAAATGGCCTCGACCCATGCAAACCGATCCTTCCCAGAGGAATCCCAATCAAATGTGAGAATATCATGGCACCCATGGCCACAGAACGGAAGATTGCAGGCAACTAAGAGAGGAAGTATCCCTGTTATTCAATAAAGGGCACCTTCGAGAATGTTTAAGCGACAGGGCGAAGAACCATTTCAAAAACAGGGATTTCGGCAAGCAAAATAAACAAGAAGAACCACAACACGTCATTCACATGATCATCGGCGGCGTCGATACCCCTCAAGGGCCGGTGCTTAAACGCACTAAGACATCAATTGTGAGAGAAAAGCGATCTCGAACTCAGGATTACGCACCCATAAGAACTTTTTCCTTTAATGATGAGGATGCAGAGGGAGTCATACAACCTCATAACGATGAACTGGTAATATTCGTACTTATGAATAAAACTAAAGTTAAGCGTGTGTTAATTGATCCAGGTAGCTCGGCCAACATCATTAGATTGAAGGCCGTACAACAACTCGGTCTACAGGACCAGATCGTACCCGCGACCCTAATTCTAAACGGATTCAATATGGTGTGTGAAACCACCAAAGTCGAGATAATTCTGCTGATAAACATGGCCGGGACCATCTAGGAAACACAGTTCCACGTAATCGAAGGTGACATGAGGTACAACGCCCTTTTTGGGAGGCCATGGATCCATAACATGAGAGTTGTACCTTCGACCCTACATCAGGTCCTTAAATTCCCAACATCGAGGGGGGTCATACCAGTGTACGGAGAACAACCGGCCGCAAGAGAAATGTTTGCCGTCGAGGAAGCGAATTCGATATCCTCGTCTTCTCCAATAAAGGGATCGAGCTCAAAAGGGGAACAAGATGCCAAATAGCAATCATAGACACCAGCTTTAACCCAACCAGAAAATCAGAAGATCGATGAAGATGATGATCAAAGGATCCCTCGATCCTTCGTGCTTCCCGATGATTCCGACGCTACACAATCAACGATTGAAGAGTTGGAGCAAGTCATATTAATCGAGCATTTGTCCGAACGAAAGGTATACTTGGGAACAGGATTAACCCCCGAACTCAGGAACAAGCTTATTCAATTTCTTATCGATAACATGGATTGTTTTTCTTGGTCCCATTTACATATAATAGGGATCCCACCGGATATAACGATGCATCGGTTAGGCCTGGACCCTAGGTTCCAACCAATAAAGCAAAAGAGAAGGCCCCAATCCGAGGCAAAGCACGCATTCATAAAGGACGAGGTAACTAAACTTCTCAGAATAGGGTCCATTCGGGAGGTGAAATATCCTGAATGGTTAGCCAATGTAGTTGTAGTCCCTAAAAGAGAGAACACACTTAGAATGTGTATAGATTATAAGGATTTAAACAGGCCATGCCCCAAATATTCTTTTTCACTACCTAACATCAATCGTATGATCGATGCCATGGCCGGCCACGAGATCCTTAATTTTCTCGATACCTATTCCGGGTATAATCAAATCCAAATGTACCCGGAAGACCAGGAAAAGACTTTATTTGTCACCAAGTATGGAACATATTGTTATAATGTGATTCCCTTCAGGCTAAAAAATGAAGGCTACTTACCAATGCCTAGTAAATAAAATGTTCGAGGAACAAATAGGTAAATCAATGTAAGTTTATTTTGATGACATGCTGGTTAAGTCCCTACGCGCAGAGGACCATTTGACCCATTTGCAGGAAACATTCAGGATTTTAAGGAAATACAACATGAAGCTCAACCCCGAGAAATGTGCTTACAGGGTCGGTTCTGGCAAGTTCCTCGACTTCATGGTGTCAAACCGGGAGATCGAGATTAACCCCGATAAAATAAAGGCCATCGAAGACATCACCATCGTGGACAGCATAAATGCCATATAGAGGCTAACGGGATGGATCGCAGCCTTAGGCCGATTCATTTCAAGGTCGTTAGATCGAAGTCACAAATTTTTCTCTCTACCCAAAAAGAAGAACGATTTCGCTTGGACCCCGGAATGCCAACAGGAATTAGAGGAATTAAAACGATATCTATCGAGCCCACCACTGCTTTATACTTCAAAAATAGACGAAAAACTTTGCTTGTACTTGGCAGTTTCAGAAATTATGGTAAGTGATGTCCTAGTTCGAGAAGATCAAGGTACGCAATTTCCCGTCTATTATGTAAGTCGAACCTTAGGAGAAGCAGAAACTAGATATCCACACTTAGAAAAATTGGCACTTACACTGATAAGTGCCTCTAGAAAATTAAGACCGTACTTTTAATGTCATCCATATGAGTTTTGACCACTTACCCACTCCATAATATTTTGCACAAACCCGAACTATCAGGCCGGTTGGACAAATGGAACATCAAACTCAGTGGGTACGATATCGAATATCAACCCCGTACGGACATTAAGTCTAAAATTTTAGTGGACTTCGTGGCCGATTTCACGTCGACCCTCGTACTTGAAGTTGAAAAAGAACTCTTATTAAAATCGGGTACGTCAACGGGGGTATGGACCCTTTTTACGGACGGGGCTTCGAACGTGTAGGGGTCCGGGCTAGCATCGTTTTAATGCCACCCACGGGTAACACTATTAGGCAATCTGTCAAAACTACTAGGTTGACTAATAACGAGGCCGAGTATGAGGCCATGATTGCAGGTCTCGAGCTAGCTAAAAGGTGGGGAGCATAAGTCATTGAAGCTAAGTGTGACTCTTTGCTGGTGGTAAATCAATTAATCAAAACCTTCGAAGTTCGAGAAGATAGAATGCAAAGGTATTTGGACAAAATGCAGGTCACTTTGCACCATTTCAAAGAATGGACTATACATCATGTTCCACGAGAGCTAAACAGTGAGGCCGATGCACTTGCAAATTTGGGATCATCGGTCGAGGAAGGAGAGATAAGCTCGGGTACTGTCTTTCAACTCTCGAGATCCGTGATCGAAGAAGGTCATGCCGATATAAATTCTATAATCTTAACCTGGGATTGGAGGAATAAGTATATTGAATACTTAAAGAATGGAAAGCTCCCATCAGACCCTAAAAATTCGAGGGCCCTACGAACCAAAGTTGCTCGATTCACATTAACTGCAGATGGAACGTTATACCGAAGGACATTCGATGGAACATTGGCAGTGTGCTTAGGTCCAGGAGACACCGATTACATCCTACGTGAGCTGCACAAGGGCACTTGTGGAAATCACTCCGGTGCCGATTCATTAGTCCAAAACATAATCAGGGCAGGGTATTATTGGATTGATATGGACAAAGATGTAAAGGAGTTTGTTCAAAAATGGGACAAATGTCAAAGGTTTGCACCAATGATTCATCTGCCCTGAGAGAACCTTCACTCAGTCCTATCCCCATAGCCATTCATGAAATGGGGAATGGATATCGTCGGCCCTCTGCCATCGTCCCCAGGTAGAGCTAGGTTCATTCTATTTATGACTTACTATTTCTCTAAATAGGTTGAAGCACATGCATTCATGAAAGTAAGAGATAAAGAGGTTATAGACTTTATCTGGGATCATATTGTATGTCGATTCGGGATACCCGCCGAAATAGTGTGTGACAATGGGAAACAGTTTGTCGACAGCAAAGTGACGAAATTCCTCGAAGACCACAAAATAAAAAGGATATTATCAATACCGTATCACCCCAGTGGGAACGGATAGGCTGAATCAACGAACAAAACTATCATTCAAAACCTAAAGAAGAGGCTGAACGACGCTAAGGGAAAATGGAGAGAAATCCTACCCGAAGTTCTTTGGGCATATCGAACAACATCAAAATCTTGTACTGGGGCAACCCCATTCTCCTTAGTATATGGCTCCGAAGCCTTGATTCTGGTCGAAATCATGGAACCCAGTGCCAGGTTTTGATATGCAACAGAAGAGTCAACTAACGAGGCTATGAACACTAGCCTCGAACTATCGGTTAAAAAACGAGAAGCTGCTCTCGTCCAAATTGGCCGCGCAAAAGCAACGAATCAAAAAATACTATAATCGAAGAACCAAGCTTCGCCATTTTAAACTCGGGGACTTGGTGCTAAGGAAAGTCACCCTCAATACCCTAAATCCAAACGAAGGAAAACTAGGACCAAACTGGGAAGGACCATATTAGGTTCTCGAAAATGCCGGAAAAGGACCATACTAGCTCGGTATCATAAACGGCAACCAACTATCAAGCAATTGGAATGTGTCGCACCTAAAACGATACTACTGCTAAGGTATGACCCTCCCATATTCGTTTACATTTCGAAACTAACCCCTGCAGGAGTCCGATCAGAAGCTAGGATGGATCCTTCAATACAAAGGCCTAGTTCTGAAAGCACGCGTTGCACTCTTTTTCCCTTAGATCGGTTTTATCCTAAATGGGTTTTTCAGCAAGGTTTTTAATGAGGAAATCATTGATCGTGCTAACTTAGAAACAAATCGAAAGTATACGAGGCCTCTTTACAATCAACCTCGAATAATCGACCTCGAATACTTGGGGGGGGAGGGGGCATTAGCCCTCAAATATATCAAGTTCGATGCAAGAAAGTTACTTCATAACAACAGGGTTCCAATAGGAAAAATTGTAAGAGCTAAATGGTCAAAACGAACCATGCTCATGTAGTTGGCCTGAGCCCTGACACAAAACATGGACACATGTACAATGACTTGCAAATAAAAATTTCTTCTTTACCGATATCTTATATCCAAGATTTATTACGCAAACAGGCTTAAGGTAAATCGACGAGTTCGAGCAACACTCACTCAACTATCAAGCCTATGGGCTACATTACTTTGAGTTCGAAATCACTCACTCGACTATTAAGCCTACGAGCTACATTTCTTCGAGTTTGAAATCACTCACTCGACTAATAAGCCCACGGTTTACATTACTTCGAGTTCGAAATCACTCACTCGACTATTAAGCCTACGGGCTACATTACTTCGAGTTTGAATCACTCACTCAAACATTACACCTACGGGCTGCATTACTTCAAGTTCGAATCATTCACTCGACTACTAAGCCTGCGAGCTACTTTTATTTTGAGTTCGAGCAAGCACTCACTCGACCACTATGCCTACGGGCTACATTACTTCGAGTTCGAATCATTCACTCGACTACTAAGCCTATCGGCTACTTTTATTTTGAGTTCGAGCAAGCACTCACTCGACCATTACGCCTACGGGCTACATTACTTCGACTTCGAAACATTCACTTGACTACTAAGCCTATGGGCTTTTTATTTTGAGTTCGAGCAAGCACTCACTCGACTACTACGCCTACGGGCTACATTACTTCAAGTTCGAATCATTCACTCGACTACTAAGCCTACGAGCTACTTTTATTTCGAGTTCAAGCAAGCACTCACTCGACCATTACGCCTACGTGCTATATTACGTCGAGTTCGAATCATTCACTCGACTACTAAGCCCACAGGCTATTTTTATTTTGAGTTCGAGCAAGCACTCACTTGACTATTACCCATATGGGATATATTACTTCGTGTTCGAATCACTCACTCAACTAATAAAGCCTAAGGGCTACATCACTTTAAGTTCAAACAATCACTCAACTCGACTACTAAGCCTATGAGCTACTTATTTCAAGTTTGAGTAAGCACTCACTTGGTTATAAAAGCTACGAAGTCCAAATTCGATCAAATTGCCTAAATACTTATGAAAACATTCATAAAGCATGAATAAAATCTTCACAAGGCAGGAAACAAAACAAAAGCAAGTCGGTAAAAGAAAAAGATATATATATATAAACAAAACAGAAGAAAGTCGGTAAAAGAAAAATATATTTATATATATATACAAGATTGTTTACATGATTGATTACAACATAGAAACTAAGGGCTAAGTTTCTTGGTTATCTCCGGGAGCGGTCTCTTCTCCACTAGGCTCCCCCCCGTTCTCGGACCTGCTCTTACTCCCATCATCATCATCATTATCATCATCGTCATCATCGGAAGCCAAGGCTTCAACATCAGCTTCGAGTTTTTTAGCCCTTTTTATCTCTCCAGCGAGATCGAAACCTCGAGGGTCTCCCTCCGAGATCGGCACTTAGGAAGTTCAACAACCCAATGTGCTTGAGTATCGGCGGTTTTGACTACCTCTCTTGCTTGAACCTGGGCAGCTTCAGATCGGCCCGATAGACGGCCACGAGTACATCCGCATCGGCCTTTGCCTTTTCGATGTTAGATTCGGCCTTGGCAAGTTCAGAGGCCAACCGAGCCTCGAGCTCCTCTATTCTTATTGCTTGAACCGAGCTTTTCTACTTCATACTTTGAAGTTGGTTTTCGGCCGATGATAATTGGGCTCGAGTAGCTTCTTTCTCTGCAGTAAAGCGGTCCATACCTTCTTTCCACTTCAAAGACTCCGCTTTTGTCACATCGACCTCCTCATGGAGTTTCTCGATCATCTCAATTTTCTGCTGCAGCTGTGAGGCCAAAAAATTAGCCATCATTCCGGTATCGAGCCCATAGGCTTTTAAAAGTATCATTACCTGCTCGGACAGATCGGTCTGATCTTGGTGAGCCTTGGCCAACTCATATTGGATGTCTTCTATTTCCTCTCCCCTTTGCCCTAAGAGGAGTTTAAGGGATTTCCTCTCCTCCATAACCCATTGAAGGTCGGCCTCATATCGACGCAGCTCGGTTCGTGTCCGAGAACATGCTTCTCGATGAACTGTCGCGGCCTGCAAAGAAAGAAGAAATGAAGTTAGAAAAGAAAAGCAAACATAAAGGTAATGCCAACAAAATAATTTAAGGCCTACCTGATTAAAGCCTACTACACTCCGTGAAAAAGATCTGATGTGTCACTTGTACCGGTAGCATCTTCGACACCGGTAAACAGGTCACGAAAAGGATCCTCTCCATCATGAGGCCTGTCTAGTTCTAGGGCCCCCAAAGCTTGGGCTTCCCGAATCGCCCCTACAGAAAAAGCAGGGAAGGTGGGCGAGTCTTCGATTGCTACTTCCCCAAGTGAATTACTTGGAGCATTCTCTTCAGTTCGAAGAGATTCGGGGAGAGCCCCTTTAGACATATCCCCCATCCGTTGTTCTCAATGTGAAGCATCTTCGATCTCCAACAACTCGAGGACTCTGCCCGAATCTTTCTCCGATATATCCTCAGTTCGAGGCGGAGCCTTATGAACCACCATCGATCCAGCTGCCTGTGGAACGTCGGTGGTCTTCTTTATTCGGGCCGCCAACTCGGGGACTTACGCTTCATGTTCCACTCCTCGGGAAAAGGCATCTTTTCAGTCGGAATCAGGTCCGAAGTCCTTACTCGAATGAACCTGCCCATCCAGCCTCGATCCATGTCCTCGTATATGCTCGAGAACAGAGCCTTGGTAGCTCGACGTTGAAGTTTTATTAACCATCCTCGAAAAAGGCGAGGACGGTACAATCGGATGAGATGATCGAGGGTGAAAGCATCCCCTCGATTTTGTTCACAAAGTATCGGATCAAAATAACGATTTGCCAAAAAGAAAGATGGATCTAGACTAGGGTTATTAGGTATTTACGACAAAAATCTATGATAACAGGGTCGAGGGGACCTAACGTGAAAGGGTAAGTATATATACTTAAAAACCCTTTCACGTGAGTAGTAATATTCTCTTTGTGAGACGGCACTACCACTTCTTTGTTCCCCCATTAACAATCTTTTTTTATCTGTTCGATATACCCCCCGGTTATCGAACAAATATATCTCGATACGGGCTCAAATCTGCCAGGAACTGGAGAACCTTTATCAAATTTGAAATCGGAGGTAAGAACACATGCCGCCAAAACGCACTCCTCAGGCCGTGGATCCACCGGTGTTTTGTCGGCGGCAGATCGGGAAGAAGAAGCTTTTTCTTCTTGGGGGACGGTTTTTGATGTCTTCACCATTTTTGGATTTAAAGAAGGTGACAAAGATTTGGTGGTTTAGAAGAAGAATTTTGCAGAAAAGAGTCACAGATCATCGAATGAACACAGAAGAGACGAAAAGGAACTTAAAAATATTTTGAAGATTGAAGACGTAAAAGTAATAAATGGTGGAGGGAAGGGCTATTTATAGATTGAAGCAATGACGTATCAATATCAGTGGTGGTCGACTACTGTCTGACACGCATTAAATGCCTTGGTAAACTGAATCGATGGAACAACTATCACGTATGTCATGGTCGGGCTCGATGCAAGCGTCATCGTATATCTGATCGAGCCGTTGGGAAATCATATCGTTTCTCGCCACATCCTTTCCGAGAAATGAGGGGACTATCTGTATACAGTCGAAATAGATTTCGGCCTTCGTACGACTGATCAAGGTCGAAACATAGTGGATCGAAAAAAGACTTCGTAATATCGAGATGGGTTCCGAAGATGGTATAAACGAGCTTCAGATTTCAGGTATAGGTCAAACACCGAGTTCGAAGTCATTATCGAGCTCGGGTCCGAATCGAACTATGATGAGATAATTTCGAGCTTAAGGGGCAGAGACCAACCGATACCGAGCCCGAATCATCACCTGATCCCGAGTCCACATCTAGCTCTAGAAGCAATACCGACTAGCACCGAGGCCAATCGAGTTCGAGCTCAGAGACAAGAGCCGTTGCAAACACACTAAGGGAGAGAATCTCGGCGAAAATTAGGGAAAAACTGATTTATCATGGGTTTTCCACTATGTATTTTTAATTATATCTAAAGTAGGATCCTCCACTATAAAGAGGATGGCTATATTTCTGTAGAGGGCAGTTCTTTGGCTTACATTGTAAATTCAAGCACCATACACTTCTATATTGAAGAGTTATTCTTTTAAGATTCATAAATTGATTAATCTTGCTTAGTCCTAAAAATCATCTTCTTTCCAACTTTGTTTATTTTGCATTCTTTGAAATCCGCATTTGATATTTCTATTTATCCTTATAATTTGTATTAATCTATACCATATATCCTTAGAACTACGTACAAATTAAACTTTGTCCGTTTTTCGGGTAAACAGTATAAAACAATTTTTGGTTTTGCTTTTGCATAGCAATACTTGCATGCATTTCTTCTTTGGTTATCAGGTTAGTAAATTCCACGTATATAAGAGGATTATGTAAGAACACTTTTCCATTCTCATATTTTCTTTCTCTCAACACAACATTAAGCTTGCTCGTTTTCTCTCATCTCAATCCAATCTCTCACCTTTTATTGCATTTTTTTCCTAATAGAAATTTGTTGTTACACTGTTTCCTATGTTTATATTTGTTTCCAATCGAATTATAATGTAATGCTTAGATGTTAGTGTTCTTCAATACGAAATAGTAATCACGTCGGTTAATTATTATTTAATAAAAAAAATTGTCAAAACATCTTAGTTAGTTTCAGCTTTTATTTCACCAAGTAGCTAGCAAGAATTAATGAAGTCCAATAGTCCGTAATAGATCCTGGGTTAAATTTATACCTGAAAATTTATCGTTGTAATGTTGATTTTTTTCCCCTTTGGTGTCTCCCACTGAATCATGCATGGATTAACTTCAAACAAATAACTCATCGTCGCTCGACAATAGATACTTGGCCAATTTCCATTGCAATACGAACATTAGTCATGATTCCATCTGTTTTAGTTTAATAAAATTTGTAGAAATTTTATTGAAAAGAAAAAAACAAATCATGGGTGCTTTTTTTATCACGATCCAAATTCCCACCAAAAACCGTTATGGTGCCTAACTTGCTTGAAACCAATTATTAAGCCCACCTAACAACAATAATTGAAACCAATTATTAAGCCTTTAACAAAATTATGATATTTATAAGAAAGCGAAAACAGTCTCATAACCAATAGCATAAATAAAAATGTCTAAGACAGGGTCTAAACAGGACCACAACAATACCCAAAACCCGGTGTCACAATGTCACAAGCATCTAAGAAAGAGTAAAATGTATTAACCAAATAACATCTGTGTCACGTTCCAAAATTTCAACCTGTCGTGATGGCGCCTATCTCAATACTAGGCAAGCCGATAATCTCTATAAACCATAATTTCTCTTTAAGTTTGAAAATACAATAATTAAATACAATACAAAAATCCCACAAGTACTGATACGAACACTCCCCAAAACCTGGTGTCACTGCGTACATGAGCATCTAATATGAATACAAGTCTGGAAAATATGGTCCATAATAGTCTGATACCAAATACAGTAAACAAGGAGATAGTGAAGGAGAGGTAAGGTCTACGAAACACGACAACTACCTCAGAATCTCCGTAAAATCAGTTGTGCGAAAGAATCAACGCCCGCTATGTCCGGAAATACCTGGATCTGCACACGAAGTGAAGGGTGTAGTATGAGTACAACCAACTCAGCAAGTAACAATAATAAATAAAGAACTGAAGATAGTGACGAGCTACACAATTATAGTTCACTTTTAGTAATTCTAACAAAGAATAGACATGCTTTCAAATCCGGCAGTTTAAGTCAAATCAATTTTATACAGTTCAATTTCATGAAATCCGGATATAATTCTTTCAGAGATTTCACAACAATGACAGATAGCAACCAAGTGCAACAACAAATGCAAAGCAAGTACAACCTCTCAGGAAACAGTCACTCAACTCATCACAACAGCTCAACCACTCGGCTCTTGGCCCTCAACACTCATACTCAATGGGTACCCGCGCTTACTGGGGTTGTACAGACTCCGAAGCGGCTCTTACATCCCAAGCGCTATAATCTTCACGGCCAACTCACGTGCTGCACGGATAACTCACGTGTCATAGTATCAATATCTGGATCCGCACGGCCAACTCACGTGCTATAGTATCAATATCTAGATCCGCACGGCAAACTCATGTGCTGCACAGAATCCTCACGTGCTATAATATCCCACACGGATAACTCACGTGCTATAATATAATATCTCACAATCAGGACCTCGACCTCACTCAGTCACAAATCTCTCCAGTCTCTCGGGCTCTCAATAATCATGAAATCAGCCGAAACAACAATGATATGAAACATCAATAATGAACAATAGAGACTGAGATAAAATAAACAAGTAAACTGTGACTGAGTACAAAACAACAATTAAACAGATAGTTCAACATGTACACGACCTGTGTGGTTCCCAACGGTACCGATATATAGCCTAAATATGGTATATAACATAATTTCCAGTCAAATCTCTATAACACAAAGAGAGCATATAGCTAGCAACAAGTTATTCAACTTTACAGTTTCACGAAATGGACCAAGTCCCAATTCCTACGGTGCACGCCCACACGCCCGTCACCTAGCATGTGCGTCACCTCCAGAATACTCACATAATCCAATAAATCTGGGGTTTCATACCATCAGGACCAGATTTAAAACTGTTACTTACCTCAAACCGTGAAATTCTTTATTCTGCAATGGCTTTTCCTCGTGAAATTTCCTCCAAATGCCTCGAATCTATCCACAAATAATTTAATTCAGTCAATCAAATTTATTGGAATTAATTCCATAAGAAAATACTAATTTTTCATAAAAATCCGAAATTAAGCTCAAATCCTCAAATTTATCTAAGAGGGTTTTCAAACTTTACCAACATAATTCACCAATTAAATGATAAAAACAACTATGGATTCGGGTAATTTAACCAATATTGAGTTAAGAACACTTACCCAGTTGTTTTCTCTGAAAATCTCCCAAATATCGCTTCAATCCGAGCTCCAAATAGTTAAAAATAAAAAATAAAATTTTCTCAACTTAAACTTTCTGTCCAGACCTCTCTTCTTCGCGAACGCAACAGGTCCCTCGCGTTCGCGAACCACAACTCGACTGCCCATAAATTTAACCCTTTGCGAACGTGACTGTGGCTTTGCGAACGCGACCGTAGCTTCGGAACGTGAAGCTTTACAAATCTTACCCTTTGCGAATGCGACCACGGCTTCGCGAACTCGAAGCTTTACCAGCTCAGACCTTCGCGAACGCGACCACCACCTCGTGAACGTATAGAACAAGGACCTGGGGTCCCCAATAGCCTCATTTCTCTTCGCGAACGCGACACCACTCACGCATTCACGATGCACACACAGACCATACCTTCGCGTTCGCGTCCTCCCCTTCACGAACGCAAAGGACTTCTCACACTTAGAAAACACTCTTCGCGAACGCGAAAGAGAAAATCAGAAAAATGCAGCAGCAGATATCAGCAATCTCACCAAGGCCAAAAATGATTCGTTAACCCTTCGGAACTCACCTGAACCCCTCGGGACCTCAACCAAACATATCATCAAGTCCTAAAATACTATACGAACCTAGTCGAACCCTCAAATCACCTCAAACAATGCTAAAACCATGAATTACACCCCAATTCAAACCTAATGAACTTTGAAATTTCAAGTTTCTACAAACGACTCCGGAACATATCAAATCATGTCCGGTTGACCTCAAATTTTGCACACAAGTCATAAATGACATAACGGGGGTATTCTAATTTTTAGAATCGGATTCCGACCCCGATATCAAATAGTCAACCCCCGGTTAAACTTCCCAGAATTTCAACTTTTGGCATTTCAAGCCTAATGCCACCACGGACCTCCAAATAATTTTCCGTACACGCTCCTAAGTCCAAAATCACCATAAAGAGCTATTGGAATCATCAAGATTCAAATCCGAGGTCGTTTACACATACGTCCACATCCGATCACTTTTTTAACTTAAAAGTTTCAATTATGAGACTAAGTGTCTCATTTCACTCCGAATTCCTTTCGGACCCGAACCAACTACCCCGATAAGTCATAAAATAACTATAAAGCATAAACTGAGCAGTAATTGGGGAAACAGAGTTATAATACTCAAAACGACCAGTTGGCTCGTTACATTCTCCCCCTCTTAAACAAACATTCATTCTCGAACGGGTTTAGAATAATACATGGAGTCTCAAATAAGTGTGGATATTTGCTCCGCATCTCCTGCTCAATCTCCGACTGGTTGGCCTATCCACTGCAGCTTCACTGATGCTATGTTCTTTGACCTGAGCTTTCAAACCTGCAGGTCTAAAATAGCCACCGGCTCCACATCATAAGTCAAATTACCATCCAGCTGCACTGTAGTGAAATCCAGAATATGAGACGGATCCCCGAAATATTTTCGGAGCATGGATACATGGAACACTGGATGAACACCTAATAGACTAGGTGGAAAGGAAAGTTCATAAGCCACCTCTCCAATCTTCTTAAGCATCTCAAAAGGCCCAATATATAGAGGGCTTAACTTTCCCTTCTTCCCGAACCTCAACACACCTTTCATGGGTGAAATTTAGAGTAGAACCTTCTCCCCAACCATGTAAACAACATCACGAACCTTCCTGTCGGCATAACTCTTCTGTCTAGACTGTGTCGTGGGAAGCCGTTCCTGAATTACTTTGACCTTCTCTAAAGCTTCCTGAACCACGCCAGTACCCAATAGCCTAGCCTCACCCGGATCAAACTAACCCACCGGGGACCGACACCGTCTCCCATATAAAGCTTCATACGGAGCCATCTGAATGTTGACTGGTAGCTATTATTGTAAGCAAACTCCACAAGTGGTAGAAATTGATCCCAAGAACCCCCAAAATCAATGACACAAGCGCGTAGCATATCCTCCAATATCTGAATAGTGCGCTTGGACTGTCCGTCCGTCTGAGGGTGAAATGTTATACTCAACTGAACCTGTGTGCCCAATTCTCACTGCATTGCTCTCCAAAACTGTGATGTAAACTGCGTGCCCCGATGTGAAATGATGGACACCGGCACACCGTATAGGAAAACAATCTCGCGAATATAAATCCCAGCCAACCGCTCCGAAGAATAATTAGATACAACTGGAATAAAATGTACAGATTTGGTCAACCGATCTACTATCACCCAAAAAACATCAAACTTTCTAAAAGTTCGTGGGAGCCCGACTACGAAGTCCATGGTAATATATTCCCATTTCCACTCCAGAATTTCAAGTCTCTGAAGTAATCCTCCCGGTCTTTGATGCTCGTACTTTACCTGTTGACAATTTAAACACCGAGCTACAAACCCAACTATATCTTTCTTCATTCGCCTCCACCAATAGTGCTGCCTCAAATCCTGATACATTTTTGCGGCACCTGGATGAATGGAGTACCGCGAACTATGAGCTTCCTGGAGAATCAACTCATGCAAACCATCTACATTAGGCACACATAGCCTGCCCTGCATCCGTAATACACTGTCATCTCCAATAGTGACTTCATTCACATCACCGTGCTGAACCGTGTCCTTAAGGACAAGTAGATGTGTATCATCATACTGGCGCTCTCTGATGCGATCATATAAAGAAGACCGAGAAATCACACAAGCCAAAACTCGATTCGGCTCGGAAATATCCAATCTAACAAACTGGTTGGCCAAGGCCTGAACATCCAATGCTAAAGGACTCTCTGCTACCGGTAAGTATGCTAAGCTGCCCAAACTCTTCGCCTTACGACTCAAGGCATCGACCACTACATTGGCCTTTCCGGGATGATAGAGAATGGTAATGTCATAATCTTTAAGCAACTCTAACTACCTCTGGTGCCGGAAATTAAGATCCTTCTATTTAAATAAATATTGTAGACTCCGATGATCGGTATATACCTCACACTGAACACCGTACAAGTAATGCCGCCAAATTTTTAAGGCATGAACGATAGCAGATAACTCAAGATCGTGGACTGGATAATTCTTCTCATGTATCTTTAACTGTCTAGACGCATAGGCAATCACCCTACCATCTTGCATCAGTACTGCGCCGAGGCCAATACGCGATGCATCACAATACACAGTATAAGACTCTGAACCTGTAGGCAATACCAATAGTGGAGCTGTAGTCAAAGCTATTTAGAGCTTCTGAAAGCTCTCTTCACACTCATCCGACCACCTAAACGAAGCACCTTTCTGGGTCAATTTAGTCATAGGCGATGCAATAGATGAGAATCCCTCTATGAAACGACGATAATAACCGACCAACCGAGAAAACTCTGAATCTCAGTAGCTGAAGATGGCCTGGGCCAATTCTGAACTGCCTCTATATTCTTCGGATCCACCTTAATTCCTTCACTGGACACTATCTATCCTAAGAATGCCACCGAGCTAACCCAGAACTCACACTTAGAAAATTTGGCATAAAGTCTCTCCTCTCTCAGCCTCTGTAATACAATACCCAAGTGTTGTGCATGCTCTTCCTGGCTACGTGAGTACACCAGAATATCATCAATAAATACTACGACAAATAAATTAAGATATGGATGGAATACATTATTGATCAAATGCATAAATGCTGCTGGGGCATTGGATAGCCCGAAAGACATCACAATAAATTCGTAGTGGCCATAACGAGTTCTGAATGCCGTCTTTAAAATATCCGAATTCTGAATTTTCAACTGGTGATACCTCGATCTCAAATCAATTTTGGAGAACACCATCGCTCCCTGAAGTTGGTCAAATAAGCCATCAATATGCGACAAAGGATATTTATTCTTGATTGTAACTTTGTTCAACTGCCTATAATCGATACATATCTGCATAGTACCATCTTTTTTCGTCACAAACAGAACCGGTGCACCACAACATGACACACTAGGCCTAATAAACCCTTTTTCATGGAGTTCCTGAAGTTTCTCTTTCAATTCTTTTAATTTAGCTGGTGCCATACAATACGGAGGAATAGAAATGGGATGAGTGCCCTGCACCAAGTCAATACCGAAATAAATATCCCTGCCGGGTGGCATACCCAGCAGATCTGCAGGAAATACATCCGAAAAGTCTCGCACAACCGGTGCTGTATCAATAATAGGAGTATTAGCATCAATACCTCTCACAAAGGCTAAATATGACAAACATTCCTTTTCAACCATACGTTGGGCCTTCAAATAAGAAATCACCCTGCTAGGAACAAATTCTAGAGAACCTCTCTATTCAACCTTTGGCAACCCCGGCATCGTCAACGTCACAGTTTTTGCGTGACAGTCCAGAATAGCATGACATGGAGACAACCAATCCATTCCCAGGATTACATCGAATCAACCATACCGAGTAATAAGAGATCAACTCTAGTCTCGAGTTCCCCAATAGTTAACACACACGACCGATACACACGGTCCACATTAATAATATCGCCCACCGGTATAGATACACAAACTGGTGAAACTAAGGACTCATAGGGCATATCCAGATAATGAGCAAAATACGATGACACATATGAATAAGTGGAACCAGGGTCAAATAATATAGAAGCCTCCCTATGGCATACTGAAACAATACCTGTGATCACTGCATCTGAGGCAACAATCTGGCCTGGCAGGAAAAGCATAGAATCGGGCCTGACCGCCACCTGATCGGCCTCCCCCTCTTAGGCGACCCCTAGCTGCCTAACCCCCACCCCGAGCTGGCTGGGCGAGTAGTGTAACTTCTGGTGCAGGTGAAGTCAGTCGAGGACTCTGTTGTGGAGCCCCACTCAACAGCCTAGGACATTCTCTCTTGAAATGACCAAATTCTATGCACTCGAAATTACCTGTAGAAGCCTGGGTGGACAAGGCATGATGAGAACTCTGCGTTGGCAGTGCACGGAATGCAGACTGTCCTGAGTGAGCACTGTAAGAACTGTGGCTAGTTGATGCACCACGATGAGCTGGACGACTCGTCTGAGCGTGTCTGTAAGAACGACCCCTACCGCGGTAAAACTGACACTGCTGAAGGAACACTGTTGTAATCACTTAGACCACGAGACATCTTAGCCTCCCTCTTTCCACGTTCCTATCTATGAATCATCTCTATCTGCCGAGCAATGTCAACTACCTCATCAAAAGTAGCACCAGACACCCTCTCCCTAGTCATAAGTAACCGCAGCTGATATGTGAGACCATAAATGAACCTCCTAATACTCTCCCTATCAGTGGGAACCAACTAGACTGCATGACGAGCCAACTCAAAAAATCTCATCTCGTACTGCATCACAGACATATCACCTTGGCAAAGTTGCTCAAACTATCTGCGCAGCTCCTCTCTGCGGATCTGAGGCACGAACTTCTCCAAAAAGACCATGGAGAACTGTTGCCATGTAAGGGGTGCTACGCCAACAAGCCTACGCCTCTCGTAAGTCTCCCACCATCTGAGTGCAGCCCCAAAAAACTGAAAAGTAGTGAATGAGACCCCACTGGTCTCCAGAATACCCGCTGTCCGAAGCATCCGTTGACACCTATCCAGAAAACCCTGAGCATCCTCTGACTCAGTACCGCTAAATGGTGGAGGTCGAAGCCTCTCAAATCTCTCAAGTCTCCTCTGCTCATCATCTGCCATAACAGGAACTACCGGGGCTTGAGCAGCTGCAACCGGCTGGGCTGGTAGCGCCCCTGGTATCTGAAGTCCCTGTACTACCGGGTCTGGAATACGAGAAACAGGGGTATGAGTACATCCCCCGGCCTAAGAAGTGGCAGGTGCGGCTTGAGCCGAAACCACCTGAGCAAGACCAATGCAAACTGTCAATATTTGGGCCAAAGTCTCCTGAAGGCCTGGAATCGCAATGGGTACAACTGGTGCCTGAGCTGGTCCTGTCGGCTCAGCTATATTTGGAATCTGCTTCTGAGCTGGAGCAACTGATGGTACTACATGTGCTACACCTCTACCTCTACCTCAGCCCCGGCCTCTACCATGACCCCAGCCTCTTTCGGCCCTAACTAGTGGCACTGGTGGCACTGGTGGCTGACCGTCCGATCCAGTAGTGCGTGTTCTCACCATCTGTGAGAGAATAGAATAACATAAATTTAGTCTCCGCAATCAACAAATTCGCACGACAGAATACAAGAAAGTGAAATTTTCCTAAAGGTTCTGCAGCCTCTCGAAAGTACAGACATCTCCGTACCGATCAGCAAGATTCTACTAAACCTGCTCATGACTCGTGAGATCTATGTTACCTAGAGCTCTGATACCAACTTGTCACGTCCCAAAATCCCAACCTGTCGTGATGGCGCCTATCTCAACACTAGGCAAGTCGATAATCTCCATAAACCACAATTTCTCTTTAAGTTTGAAAATATAATAATTAAATACAATACAAAAATCCCACAAATACTGATACAAACACTCCCCAAAATCCGGTGTCACTGAGTACATGAGCATCTAATATGAATACAAGTCTGGAAAATATGGTCCATAATAATCTGAGACCAAATACAGTAAACAAGGAGATAGGGAAGGAGAGGCAAGGTCTGCGAAATATGGCAGCTACCTCAGAATCTCCGTAAAATCAGCTGTGCAAAAGAATCAATACTCGCTATGTCCGGGAACACCTGGATCTACACACGAAGGTCATGGTGTAGTATGAGTACAACCAACTCAACAAGTAACAATAATAAATAAATAACATAAGATAGTGACGAGCTACACAGTTATAGTTCACTTTCAGTAATTCCAACAAAAAATAGACATGCTTTCAAATCCGACAGTGTAAGTCAAATCAATTTTACACAGTTCAATTTCATGAAATCCGTATATAAATCTTTCAGAGATTTCACAACAATGACAGATTGCAACCAAGTGCAACAACAAATGGAAAGCAAGTACATCCTCTCAGGTAACAATCACTCAACTCATCACAACAGCTTAACCACTCGGCCCTCGGCCCTCAGCACTCACACTCAATGGGTACCCGCGCTCACTAGGGTGTACAGACTCCGGAAGGGCTCCTATAGCCCAAGCGGTATAATTTGCATGATCAACTCACGTGCTACACAGATACCTCACATGCCATAGTATCAATATCTGGATTCGCACGGCCAACTCACGTCTATACGGACAACTCACGTGCTATAGTATCAATATTTGGATCCACACGACCAACTCACATGCTACATGGACAACTCACGTGCTATAATATAATATCTCACAATCAGTCCCTCGGCCTCACTCAGTCACAAATCTCTCCAGTCTCTCGGGCTCTCAATAATCATGAAATCAGCCCAAACAACAATGATATGATGCATCAATAATGAACAATAGAGACTGAGATAAAATAAATAAGTAAACTATGACTGAGTACAAAACAATAATTTAGCAGATAGTTCAACATGTACACGACCTCTGTGGGTCCAACAGTACCAACATGTAACCTAAACATGGTATATAACATAATTTGCAGTCAAATCTATATAATAGAGAGAGAGAGAGAGCATATAGCTAGCAACTAGTTATACAACTTTACAGTTTCACGGAATGGACCAAGTCCTAATTCCTATGGTGCACGCCCGCATGCCCGTCACCTAGCATGTGCGTCACCTCTAGAATACTCACATAATCCAATAAATCCAGGGGTTCATACCCTCAGGACCAGATTTAAAACTGTTACTTACCTCAAATCGTGAAATTCTTTATTCTGCAATGGCTTTTCCTTGTGAATTGACCTCCAAATGCCTTGAATCTAGCCACAAATAATTCGATTCAGTCAATAAAATTTATTGGAATTAATTCCATAAGAAAATGTTAGTTTTCTATAAAAATTTGAAATTTAGCTAAAAAATTGCCTGTGGGGCCCACGTCTCGGAACCAGACAAAAGTTACAAAATCCGAAAGCCCATTCAACCATGAGTCTAACCATACCAATTTTAGTAAATTCCGATAACAATTCGGCCCTCAAATTCTTAAATTTATCCAAGAGGGTTTTCTAACTTTTCCAACTTAATTCATCAATTAAATGATAAAAACAACCATGGATTCGGGTAATTTAACCAATATTGAGTTAAGAACACATACCTCATTGTTTTCAATAGATATCTCCCAAAAATTACCTCAATCCGAGCTCCAAATCATTAAAAATGGAAAATGGGATGAAGTCCTGTTTTCTGAACATAAACTTTCTGTCCAGACCTCTCTTCTTCGCGAACACGACTGGTCTCTCGCGTTCGCGAAGCACAACTCGACTGGCCACAATTTAACCCCTCTCGAACGCGAATATGTCTTCGCGAATGCGAAGCTTTACAAATCTTACCCTTTGCGAACGCGACCACTGCTTCACGAACGCGAAGCTTTACCAGCTCCGACCTTCGTGAATGCGACCACCACCTCGCGAAGGCGTAGAACAAGGACCTGGGGTCCCCAATAGCATCATTCCTCTTCGCGAACGCGACACCACTCACGCTTCGCGATACACACAGAGACCATACCTTCACGTTCGCGTCCTCCCCTTCGCGAACGCGAAAGACAAAACCTCACACTCAAAAAACACTCTTCGCGAACTCGAGGGCCCACTCGTGAACGCAAAAGAGAAAATCAAAACAATGCAGCAGCAAATATCATCAATCTCACCAAGGCCAAAAATGATCCGTTAACCCCCCGGAACTCACCCGAGCCCCCCAGGACCTCAACCTAACATACCATCAAGTCCTAAAACACCATACGAACCTAGTAAAACCCTCAAATTACCTCAAACAATACTAAAACCATTAATTACACCCCAATTCAAACCTAATGAACTTTAAAATTTCAAGTTTCTACAAACGACTCCGGAACCTATCAAATCACGTCCGATTCACCTCAAAATTTGTACACAAGTCATAAATGACATAACGGAGGTATTCCAATTTTCATAATCATATTCCGACCCTGATATCAAAAAGTCAACCCGGGTCAAACTTCCCAAAATTTTAACTTTCGGCATTTCAAGCCTAATTCAACCACGGACCTCCAAGTAATATTTCGGACATGCTCCTAAGTCCAAAATTACCATACGGAGCTATTGGAATCATCAAAATTCAAATCTGAGGTCGTTTACACATACGTCCACATCCGGTCATTTTTCTAACTTAAAATTGTCAATTATGAGACTAAGTGTCTCATTTCACTCCGAAATCCTTCTGGACCCGTACCAACTACCCCGAAAAGTCATAAAACAACCGTAAAGCATAAATTAAGTTATAATTGGGGAAACAGGGTTATAATACTCAAAACGACTGGCCGGGTCATTACAATCTGTTTGGGGAATAAGTACATAGACAAAGAATAGATAAATTAAGGAAAGAGGACTCCATGTACTGCGGATCGAAAAATAGGACAGCTCACTACGAAATCTCTACTGCAAGCTCCTAGTTGCTTGGATGGCTATGACTAGTACTAACCTCTGAATCTGCACAAAAATATACATAAAGAAATATGGTATGAGTACAAAATCACAGTACTTATCAAATATGTGCGAAAGGTAAAGGCATAGTTAAACTGGAATTTAAGCATGCCTTTTCAGGCAAAGGAGATAAATCACAAAGTCAAATAACTCAATTCTTTTTATAATTCATGATATGAGTCAATAAACTCTTTTATAAAAGCTACTAAATTAACCTAAGATGCAAATGCATATTCATAATCCACTCTCAATATGTCACAACACAAATTCATGCACCTGATAATGGCTAAGTGTCCAAACTAAGCACCAATCTGAGTGCCTATGCTCACAAGATCCAATGGATAATTACCTGATTCCGGAGGAACTAATCCATATTCAAGTGTTGTTGCAGCGTGTAGTTCGATCCAATCATAATCAATAATCCATAATCCATATTCATATCCGCTCACAATGTCCTTAGTGAAAAAATTCTTAACTTCCTAAATAACCAACTCTCTAACCCATGTATGTGCATATGAGATGATGTGATAAATATGTACATGACATAATAATAAAATGCGGATGAATAATAACATGAATATGAGATGGTTAAGGTAATCATGTAACATAACTTTTCATAACAATTCAATATGTTTATTTAATATTCTTAAGTCCGATCATGATATCAATCATGAACAACAAGGGCCAGTAATCACTAAATCGTAAGTCAGGTAAAGCTAGAACATGATTACGGCCAAATCATCAAGCCAAAATCCTAAACATGATTTCTAATCATAGATAATTTCATCACATAATCATAGAATCAATGAAAGAAGAATAAATAATTATCAAAGACAAAATAAGGTAAATTATAAGCATAACCCTATCTGGCTAAGGCCATAACTATCACGACCCAAGCCCATGGCACGGATTGTCAGCTTTAGGCCTAGGCCCGCACGAATTTATCTTTTTGGGCTACGTCACCTCGAGCCCCAAAAGCGCCCATACCATGTAAACTTGTGTCATTCGTTATATAGATCTTCGCTTTCTTCTCCCATTCGGATGTTGGATTCGCCTAAGGTGATATGTGCACCCCTTCTTCAGAAGCTTGCCAGCCTAGAAGCCTGACAGTCCTGCTTGACCTGCCCTCATCAGCCCGCCCTCCATCATAAGCATCACATTCTCCCCCTCTTGGGACTTAATGTCTTCATTGAGGTTTTCCCCACCATCGTACTGCGGGAGATTTGGCTCTGATACCATATTACCCAAGCCCATGGGCCTAGGCCCACATAAATTTATCTTTTTGGGCTACGCCACCTCGAGCCCCAAAAGCACGTATACCATGTAAAATTGTGCTATTCTTATATAGCTCTTCACTTTTCTCTCCCATTCCGATGTGGGATTCGCCTAAGGTGATATGTGTAGCCCTTCTTCAGAAGCTTGCCAACCTAGAAGTCTGCCAGTCCTGCTTGACCCGCCCTCATCAGCCCACCCTCTATCATGGGAATCACAATAACCTAGATACGTATATACGCTCATCACCTCGCACATACGAAGCACCTAACTCAAACAACAATTAGCAAATAAATCACTTATAGGGAGAATTTTCTCTTACAAGGATAGACAAGAGATTTACCTCTACCCGAGAACACCTTCAACATTCTAAAATAGTTTTTTCCTTTAAATCTACCTCTAAATGACTTTAATCTAGTCAAATATTACTTAATAAAATCAAATACTGCAATAGAAATCAACCCCAAACAATAAAGTTCAAACATTTAGTCAAATCCCCAAAAATCAACCCAGCTCTAATGGTCAAAATCCAAGTCAAGGGATAGATCCCGACTATCCATAACCCCACGAGTCCAAATATATGATTAGATTCAAAAATTGAGTCCAAATCAGCCCTCAAATCCCCAAAACACACTATCTAAAATAATAGACGAATCCCCCAAATTCTCCTGTTCAAATCATTGTTTTGATGTTAGATCTAGTGTTAATTCGTTGTAAAATTCATAAATTTGGTATAGAATCACTTATCCCAAGCTTGTGTGTGAAAAAATAGCTTCAACTCCTCAAAATAAGCTCCAAAAGTTGGAAAATGAAATAAGCAATAACATCAAAATCAGCTCTTGGTCATACTTATGAACTCTCTAAGTTCTTAAAATTGCCAAACTTTCGGCAAATAGAGCCAAAACGTTCTAGGGATCTCCAAATTCAAATCCGAACATACGCTCAAGTCCAAAATTACCATACGAACCTACTGGAAATATCAAATCACCAATCCGAGACCATTTACTCAAAAATCAAACCTTGGCCTACTCTAGTAACTTAAACTTTCAAAATGAGACTAAGTGTTCCTACTTACTCTCAATCCTTCCCGTAACTAAATCAACCATTCCTACAAGTCATCAAAATAATAAGTAAACATAGGGGAAACATCAAATAGACAAAATGGGGACCAAATACACAAAATGACCAACCGGTTCATTACGTTCTCCCTCTCTTAAGCAAACGTTTGTCCTCGAATGGGTTTAGAATTATAGCTGGAATACCTAAAAAATGAAGATATTTGCTCCGCATATCATGCTCTATCTCCCAAGTCGCCGCCTTGACTAGTTGACCTCTCCACTGAACCTTCACCGATGCAATCTCTTTTGATCTCAATTTATGAACCTGCCTATCCAAAATGGCCGCCAGCTCTTCTTCATACGCCATATTCTCATCAAATGCACTGAACTGAAATCTAGCACATGTGAATTCTCTCCATAATACTTTCGAATCATGAAAACATGAAATACCGGATGAACTCCCAACAAGCTTGGTACCAAAGCAAGCCTGTAAGCCACCTCACCAACTCTATTAAAAACCTCAAATGGACCAATGTACTGAGGGTTCAACTTGGACTTCCTCCCAAATCTCTTCATGCCCTTCATAGGCTAAACTCTAAGAAGAACCTTCTCACCCTCAATGATGGCCACATCACGAACCTTCCTATTAGCATAACTCTTTTTTCTGGATTGCACTGTACGAAGTCACTCCTGAATTAACTTCAACTTCTCTAAAGCATCGCGAACCAAATTCATACCCAACAACCTAGCATAATTAGGCTCAAACTAACCAACCAGAGAACGACATCATCTCCAATATAAGGCCTCATATGAAGCCATCTCAATACTAGAGTGGTAGCTGTTGTTGTATACGAACTCCACTAATGGTAGAAACTAACTTTTTTGCTAGAAAAGCCAACACATAATAACAATAATTGAAACCAATTATTAAGCCTTTAACATAATTATGATATTAATAAGAAAGAGTAAATAGTCTCATAACCAATAGAATAAATACAAATGTATAAGATAAGGTCTAAACTAGACTAGAACTGTCTAACAATGCGGAAAACCCGATAACACAATGTCATATGCATCTAAGAAATAGTAAACTGTATCAACCAAATAACAACATCTATATGGGAATAAGTACATACACAAAGAAGAGATAAATCAACAAAAAGGGATGTTATGTGATGCGGATCGACAATAAGGGCAACTCACCACGAAGCCTCCGTTGCAAGCTCCTAGGTGGCTAGATGTCTATTACTAGCACCGGCCTCTAATTCTGCACAAAAATATGTTGAAGTGTAGTATGTATACAAAACTACGGTACTCAATAAGTATCAAGTCTAACTTCAAAGAAGTAGTGACGAGGGGTCGATACTGATACCTACTAATAAACAAATAAACAGTCAAAGAATAAATAGAGCAAAAAATAAGGAAATGTGTCATCAAATAGGTGTGAAAGATAAAGATATGGTAAAACTGGAATTTAAACATGCTTTTTTAAGCAAAGGAGATAAATCATAAAGTGAGATACCTCAATTCTTTTCATAATCATGATATGAGTTAATCAACATTTATATAAAAGATACTACATGAACCTAAGATGCAAATGCATACTCCTAATCCACTCTTAATATCTCATAGTAAAAATCTATGTGACTGATACTGGCTAAGTGTCCAAACTAAGAACTAATCTGGGTGCGCTCATAGGGCCCAAAGTAACATAGGTAATCACCTAACTCCGGAGGGACTAATTCATATCCAAGTGCCATTCCATGTATCCCGATCTAATCATAATCAATAATTCATATTCCATATCCATATCCGCTCGCAATGTTCTTAGCGCAAAAGCCTCAACATTCCTCAATAACCAACTCTCTAACTCATGTATGTGCATATGAAATGATGTGATAAAGATGCAGCGGGACATAATAATAAAACACTAATGAATAATAAAATGAATATGAGATGGTTATGGCTAATCATTTAACTTAACTTTTCATAACATGTAATGACCCGATCAGTCATTTTATATATTTGAACCTTGTTCCCCAATTTGATATTTTCGTATGTGTATTTGATATTTTGTAACTTAGGGGAATGAGTGGTTTGGCTTTCATGGGATTCAGGAGTGAATTAGAATACTCTGTTTTATTTTTGGAAGCCTTAAGTTGGGAGAGTGAGCAAGGTTTGACTTTTGTGTAAACTACCTTAGAATGGAGATTTGATGGTTCCAATAAGTTGGTATGGTAATTTTGGATTCAGTCGTATGTTCGGAATCAGATTTGGAGGTTTCTAGATAGTTTTGAGCCTATTTGCCGAAAGTTGGCAATTTGAAGAATTGGAGATTTATTGAGTTTGAGCGATAGTTGACTTTGTTGATATCAAACTCCGTATGTTGTTCCAGAAGTTGGAATAGGTTCATTTTGTTGTAAGAAACGTTTGTGCAAAGTTTTGTTAGAACCAAATGTTTAGGCATGACTTAGACGTGTTTTGGCGAAGTTGGGAAGTTTGGAAGTTGGTCATTGATTATTGACTTTGTTGTTACTTTTGGTGTTTTTGGCATTTAGATAAGTTTGATTTAGGTATTTGGACTTGTATGTATGATTGGACGGGGTCCCAGAAGGCTCGGGTGCATCTTGAGATGATTCCAGATCATTTTGGAGTTAGTTGGTTTTGCTGGTACTGGTGTGTCACACTTGAGGAGTTTGGTGTGCAGGTGCAATATCGCACATGCAGTGGTTAGGGCATGGAAGCAATAGAAAGCTTGGCTTTGGGAGATTGCCCCTGCGGAGGGTGCCTCGCATAAGCGATAGCGTGCCTGCGATATGTTTTACACACCTACGGCTCCGCAAAAGCGATGGCCTTGTCACAGGTGCGAGGTGTGGCTGAGGAAAGGAGTCTCGGAGATGCAAGATTTTGTCGCAGAAGCGAGCTTGCAGATGCGGAATCGCTGGGGATACAACTTAAGTGTTATGCATTGGGGATTTTGCTCATTCTCTTATATTTTGAACCCTAAATGTAAAAAAAGGAGATTTTGCTTGGAGAATTTCATACAAGACTTTGGGGTAAGTAATTTCTACACATTTATAGTATTATTTCAATAATCTACATGGATTATTAATACCTAAAACATGGATTTTCGAGGTATAATTTGGGTTTTTAAACAACCTAAGAGAGTGAAATTTGAGATTTGGAGTTATGATTTGGACTTGGATAAAACCAAACACATATTTGGGCTCTTAGGATTATAGGTAGTCGGGATCTAACCCTTGACTCGGGTTTTGACTATGTGGGCATGGGTTGACTTTTGTTGACTTTTGAAGATTTGATTAAAGATTAAAGCTTTATTGTTGAGAATTTATTCCTATGTCTTTTTTTTGAAGTTATTGAGTTGTATTAGAGCCTTTCGAAGGCCGATTTGGGAGGGAAGACGTTCTTGGAGTATTGCTATTGCTTGTTTAAGGTAAGTATCTTGTCTGATCTTTTTATGCGGTAATATCTCTTTGGAGGTGACCGTATTTGGCTAATTGAAATTTGTGAAAAGTGTCGTATATGCGAGGTGACGAACGTATATGCGAGTACTATGTATTATTTTGACCTGATTAGACATCAAGATTTTATTATGTCTTGTTTGGACCGTGTGTTTCCTATGATCCATGTTTTTAATGTTTCTATGATTGCGTGAATTTCTTGAATCATGCTAGAGACTATGTATAGGATTGATTTCCTATTTGAGCATGATACTCGTTATTGTTTGGCGTACCCTACGCATAGAGAAGATATGCACAAGCATCGCAATCAAGCTAACAGTTCAGCATATAGAGAAGATATGCAAGCATAACAAGTCAAGTTACACAGATTTGGCATAATAGCAAAGATATGTACCATGAATCATTTCATCAATTAAATTAGAATATAGAGAAAATATGCATAAAAGAAATGTATACATTCTGAGGCTAGCATATAGAGAAGATATGCGGTAAAAAAACATGTATTTATCTAAGGAGTGCTTAGATTTCCGTACCGTTACTGTGTACATATATATTCATGAACTGTACAGGTTTGATAGTGATTATCATTGGCCACTCTCGCCACTACCTTGTCGAGGTTAATCATGATACTGACTGAGTATATGGGGTCGGTTGTACTCATACTACAATATGCAGTTAATTATGTAGATCTAGGAGTTGGACCTAGTTGAGAATCAAGAGTTGTAGCTGTTGTTGTGGAGACCCGAGGTAGAGCTGCATCCTGATCGTGATCCGTAGCGTCTCCTTCTATCCTTTTATTACTATTATTGTTTTAGATATTGTATTGTATTAGCAGACTTATATTCATATGTTAGACCTCGTGACTCCGTGTTACCAATTTCTGGGATGCGTTGTATTTATTAGGATTTATCCAAAGTTTATATGACTTTCAGACTTATTTATTATCTATTTGTTATTATATTTTGCTATTGTTTTATGATTGTCTTACCTAGCAAGTCGGTTAGGCTCCATCACAACCGATGGTGGTTTCGGATCGTAACATCTTGGTATCAGAGCCCTAGGTTGCTTAATTCTCACGAGTCATGAGCAAGTCTAGTAGAGTCTTGCAGATCGGTAGGAGGGGTCTATACTTATCTTCGAGTGGCTCAAGGACTGTTAGGAAAACTTCTCTTTCTTTCATTCTCTATCGTACATATTTTCTTATTTTGAAGTTTGAATCTTTGCTCTTCTATTCTCTCATTGATGGTGAGGACATGTTCTTCTAGAGTAGCTAAGCAGACGCTAGTACCGCAGGCCAGATCCGCGAGAGGCTGGGGTCGAGGTAGAGGCAAGGGTAGAGTACACATGTAGTTAGAGGACCTACTAGAACAACCACTGTAGAGCCACCCGTAGCTCCCGTTGAGGAGCAGTTTCTTGATCATGTTAAGCCAGTGGGACCAGCTCAGGCAGTTGAGGAATCTACTGCTACATCTCAACTTTAGGAGACTTTGGCTCATATCCTGAGAGTGTATGCGAGTTTACATAGGCGAGTATGATCCCGGTTGCACCAGCTACCTCACAGGATAGAGGAGGATCCCAGACTCCTGTCGTACATGCACCAGAGCGGCTAGCTCATGGTTACCAGACACCAGGGGTTTTGTTGGTGTAGCCAATCATTGCAATTCAGCCCGAGATTAGGCCAGCCTTGAATAGGGAGGAGCATAAGAGGCTGGAGAGGTTTTAGAGACTTCTTCCTCCCCATTTCAGTGGAGAGCCTACTGAGGATGCATATGGTTTTCTTGATTTATGTCACTGGGTTTTGTGTAGTTTGGGTCTGGTGGACTTAAACAAAGTTGATTTTGTCACTTTCCAGCTGACACTGACAACATTGGTAGGCTTATGAGTTAAGTAGGCCAGCTGGCGCAACACCACTCACATGGTCTCATTTCCCATTTCTCTTCTTGGGGAGAAGTTTATTCCATAGACTTGTAGGTATGAGATACGCAATGAGTTCGAGCATCTCCACTAGAAGGCTATGATTGTGACTCAGTATGAGATGAGGTTCATGGAACTGGCACATCATGTTGTGTTCGTGATACCTACTGAGAGATAGAGGGTTAAGAGGATCATTGAGGGCCTCAATTTTGTTATTCGACATGGGATGGCCCAAGAAGCCGAGACTGATACTAATTTTCATTAGGTTCCGGAGATTGCTAGACGCTTAGAGTGTATTCGCAGGCAGAAGAGAGAGAGGAACAGAACTCCAAGAGGTCCCGTGGTTCAAGTGGTTTTGGTGGTGCCTAATCTGGAGGCCAGGTGCATCAAAACATAGGCTGTCCTTTTAGTCTTATTCAGTCAGTCCACCAGGTACATTATGGTTCTCAATTTAGCCACAGTTCATATAGTGCTCACCCAGGCCAGTCATCTTTCAGTGCACTGCTATGATAGAGTTCATATTATGCTCCATCTGCTCAGGGTTCTTAAGGCAGATATTCAGGTTCTCAGGAACAGTCATAGAGCCAACCTTATCAAAAGAGGGGTTCCTTTGAGTGTGGAGACTTGAGTCATATCAAGAGGGATTGTCCCATACTTCTGAGTAGCGTACCACGTCAAGGCACTAGTCTATGGTTCCACTACTATTAGCTACACCACTCATACACCTATATAAGGTTGGAGCCTAGTCTGTTCGATGTCGTCTTAGAGGGGGAGGTTAGTCAGGTGGAGGACAGGCCCATTGTTATGCATTCAGGGGAGGCCAAAGGTAGTTTCTTTAGATGCGATGATCACAGGTATTGTTTCAGTATGCCACAAAGATGTTTCAGTATTATTTGACCCTGGTTCAACTTATTCTTATGTGTTATCATACTATACTTCTCTTCTGGATATGCCATGTCATTCTCTTGATATTCCTATTTATGTGTCCACACCGATGGGGGATTCTATTATTGTAGATCGAGTCTATCAATCTTGTATGGTCACTATTTGTGGTTACAACATGAGGGTGGACTTGCTGTTATTATATATGGTGGATTTAAAGGTGATCTTGGGTATGGATTGGTTATCTCCGTATCATGTTATTCTGAATTGTCATGCTAAGACCGTGACATTGGCTATGCCAGGCATACTGAGGTTGAAGTGGATAGGTTCACTGGGTAGTTTTATAAGTAGAGTGATTTCCCGCCTGAAGGCTCAATGGATGATTGATAAGGGATATTTGGTGTACCTAACCTTTGTTAGAGATGTTAGTGTTGATACTTCTGCTGTCGATTCAACTCTATTAGTGAGGGTGTCTCTAGATGTGTTTCCTGCAGACCTACCGAATATGCCACTCAATAGGGATATTGATTTTGTCATTGATTTGGTGTTGGGTACTCAGACTATATCTATTCCACTGTGTCGCATGGCTCTAACTAAGTTAAGGGAGTTGAAGGAGCAGTTGCATGTGTTGTTGGATAAGGAATTCATTAGGCCATTTGTTTTTCTTGGGGTGTACTGATGTTGTTTGTGAAGAAAAAGGATGGTTCCATGAGGATGTGCATTGACTATAAGCAATCGAACAAGGTTACCATCAAGAACAAGTATATATTTTCTTGCAATGATGTTTGTTTGATCATCTTCAGGGTGAAAGAGTGTTCTCGAAGATTGACTTGCGATCGGGGTATCATCAGTTAAAGTTTAAGGCTTCAGACATTCTTAAGATGGCTTTCAGGACTCATTATGGGCATTGTGAGTTTTTGGTGTTGTCTTTTGGTTTGAGTAATGGCCTAGTAACTTTCATGCATTGGATGAACATAGTGTTCTAGATTTATCTGGATTGTTTTGTTATTATGTTTATTGATGATATCTCGGTATATTCCCATAGTAGGCACGAGCAAGAACAACATTTGAGTGTCATACTTCAGTTTCTGAGGGAGAAGAAGTTATATGCTAACTTCTCCAAGTGTGAGTTTAGGTTGGATTCAATAGCATTTTTTGGTTATGTGGTGTCTAGTGATGGGATCAAGGTGGATCCAAAGAAGATTAAGACAGTTCAGAGTTGGCTCAGATCTTCTATCGCTACTAAGATTAAGAGTTTCTCGGGATTGGCTGGCTACTATCGTCACTTTGTGGAGGGGTTCTCATTTGTTGTCATTCTATTAACCAAGTTGAATCAGAAGGGAACTCCATCCAGATGATTTGACAATTGCGAGGAGATCTTCCATAAGCTCAAGACTATTTTGACTACAACTGTAATTTTGGTATTGCCTTCAGGATCGGGGATATATACTATCGATTGTGATGCTTCACGCGTTGGTAAGGTTGTATGTTGATGTAGGAAGTTAGGGTGATTGCCTATGCATCACGCCAGTTGAAGCCTCATAAGAAGAATTATCCGCCTCCTGATTTGGAGTTAACATCTATTATGCCCGCGCTCAAAATTTGGAGGCACTAATTATATGGCATGTCTTATGAGGTTTACACTGATCATCGAAGTCTTCATTATTTGTTCGAGCAAAAGGACTTAAATTTGAGGCAGTGGAGGTGGTTGGAGTTGTTAAAGGATTATGATATCACTATCTTGTATTATACAGGGAAGGAAAATGTGGTAGTTGACGCCTTGAGTAAAAAGTGGAGAGTACGGGGAGTTTGGTGTTTATTCCAGCTATGGAGATTCCTTTAGCTATTTATATTCAGACGTTGGCTAATAGATGGTGAGATTGGATATCTCTGATCCTAGTAGAGTCCTTGCTTGTGTTGTTTCAGAATAGTCCTTATTTGAGCACATTAAGGCTCGCCAATGTGATGATCCCCATATGCTTGTCCTTGAGTACATGGTGCAGCAAGGTGGTGCAAAGGAGGTGACTAATTGTGATGATGGTGTATTGTGACCTTAGGGTTGGATTTGTGCTCCTAATTTTGATGACTTGAGAGAGTTGATTATTGAGGAGGATTATAGTTCACATTATTCTATTCATCCAAGTGTTATGGAGATGTATCGTGATATGAAGCAACATTATTGGTGGAGAAGGATGTATAATGACATTGTTGGACATGTTTCATGGTATTTGAACTATCAACAGGTTAAGTATGAGAATCAGATAACGGGTGGTTTGCTTCAGAATATTGATATACCGGAGAAGAAATGGAGCGAATTACTATAGACTTTGTGGTAGGTTTGCCACAGAATGAGAGGAAGTTTGAAGCCATTTGAGTCTTTGTTGATCGGTTGACCAAGTCGGTGCATTTCATTCCGGTTTTGACTTCTTACACTTAAGATAAGTTGGCTCAGATCTACATCAGAGAGATTATCTGATTGCATGGTGTGTATGTTTCTACCATCTTGGAGCGTGACACATAGTTTACATCGTACTTTTGGAGAGTTGTTCAGCATGTGTTAGGCATGCAGGTGGAGCTGAGTATTGTATTTTAGCCTCACAAGGATAGCAGTCATATCGGACCATTAAGATATTGTAGGATATATTGAGTGCCTGTGTTATTGATTTTGGAGGCCAATGGGTTTAGTTTCTACCATTAGCGGAGTTTGCTTAGAACAACAACAGCACTCTAGTATCTAAATGGCTTCGTGTGAGGCATTATATAAGAGGCAATGTCATTCTCCAATTGGTTGGTTCGAGCCTGCTGAGGCTAGGTTATTGGGCACAGATTTGGTTTGTGATGCTTTGGAGAAGGTTACACTGATTTAGGAGTGGTTGCATACAATGCATTCCAAGTAAAAAGGTTATGCTGATAAGAAGGTTCATGATGTGGCTTTCATGGAGGGCAAAAGGGTTCTTCTTAGAGTTTTACCTATGAAAGGTGTGATGAGATTTGGGAAGAAGAGCAAGTTGAATCCTCAGTATATTGGTCCATTTGAGGTCTTGGAAAGAGTGGTTGAGATGGCTTATAGACTTTCTTCGACACAGCTTATCGGAAGTACATCCGGTGTTTTACATTTCCATGCTTCCAAAGTATCATGAAGATAAGTCATATGGGTTGGATGTCAGTTCGGTGTAGTTGAATGAGAATCAGGCTTACAAAGAAGAACCGGTGGCCATTTGGGATAGATAGGTTCGGAAGCTGAGATATATAGATATTGCATCGATGATGGTTTAGTGGAAAGGTAAACTGTTAAAAGAGGCTACTTGGGAGACCAATTCAGATATGCAGAGCAGATATCCACATCTTTTCAGTAGTTCAGGTACATTTCTAAACTTGTTCAAGGGTAAATGTTTGTTTAAGAGGGGGAGAATGTAATGACCCAACCGATTATTTTGTATATTTTAGTCCCATTCCCCTATTTGATGTTTCCCGTATGTGTATTTAATGTTTTGTGACTTGTAGAGATGGGTGGTTTGGCTTTCATGGGTTTCGGGAGAGAACTAGAACACTTAGTTTTATTTTTGAAAGCCTTAAGTTTGGAGAGTGACCAATATTTGACTTTTGTGTAAACAACATCGGAGTGGTGATTTTATAGTTTTAATAGGTTTGTATGGTTATTTTTGACTTAGACATATGTTCAGATTCGAATTTGGAGGTTTCCAGAAGGTTTTGAGCCTATTTATCATAAGTTGGCAATTTGAAGAATTAAAAAGTTATTGAGTTTGACCGATAGTTGACTTTCATGATACCGGACTCTGTATGTTGTTTCTTTACTTAGAATAAGTTCATTTTGTTGTATGAAACTTGTGTGAAAAGTTTGGTTAGAATCCGGGATGTTTAGACATGATTCAGATGGGTTTTGGCGAAGTTGGAAAGTTGAGAGATAGTTTTTGGTCGTTGATTCTTGAATATTTTGTTATTTGTGGTGTTTCGGACCTTGGATAAGTTTGAGTTAGGTGTTTGTACTTGGTGGTATGATTGAACGGTTTCCTGGGAGGCTCGTGTAAGTCTTGGGATGATTCCATTTTATTTTTGAGTTAGTTGGTGTTGCTAGACTTGTATGTCGCACCTGCAGAGTTTGGTGTGTAGGTGCAATGTCTTACCCGCGGTGGTTGGGGCACAAAAGCAAAGGAAGGCTTGGTGCTGGGAGACCGCCACTGCGTAGGGTGCCTCACAGAAGCGATTGCTATTTGAGTGAGTTGGGGATTAGTTTGAACATTGACATTCCTAGTTAAATCGGTAGTTGCTGTATTAACTAGTCCAGTTTGCTCATGTGGTGTTATGACATCTGTGGTGATCAGATTTTTATTAGACAAATGTGCTGCAGAAAAATTACCTGAAGATGCCAAATTTGATGTTGTAGGGATTGGCTGAGCTTGAGTAGTAGGAGTTGGTGCAACTTCCTTCTACTTATCAATAGGAAGTTGCTCGACTGAAGTTAGGCCAATTGAAATAACAAGAGCTCCATGGCTAGTCAGTGAAACACTCGAATTTTCCGCCATTGGTCAAGCATCAATGATATGAACTGGTGTTTGAAACTGGATATGCGGGCGACCTTCAACAACATATGGAGGATATTTTCCATCCAATTGAGCCTCAATTGGGTTTGTAGCGTTGGTTGGGATATTTTCTCGAGCAGCTTCTGTGGGCGGATTAGCAGAGTTCGTTGTATCGATTGCGATGGAGTTTGGCACAATGAGGTGTTGTTTTGATTGCTCAGCAATCATTTACAAACCTGCAAATACCATTTCACATTGAATTTGTTCCAATTGGACATCTGGTTCATTATCTCTTGCCAGCTTGTGGTCGCCGTCGTTTTCAGCTGAGTGATGCTCACAAATCCCATGGTCGAATGCTCTGAATTTTTGATGGGAGGTTGTGTTTGAATTGGAGAAGGAATTCCACTCCTTTGCGTTTGTCGATTTGGCCCAGAAATTATCTGAGTTGTTCTTGGAGAATCCAGACACCCTGTCGCTACAGTGAACCTTTCCCTTTTTGCGAATCTGTAGCATGTTGTTTGGATTTTTCGGTTGAAATAAACTGAGTAGATGTGTAATTGAGTCTTATTTGAGGCAGGTCTGGAGGAATTTCTCCGCTTATAGGCGGATTTGTGCCCATTCCAGTGTGAGCGTAACCTTAGAGTCGGAAATCGCCAATTGGAGAGAGCATTTTGAGCGGGGCAGACTACTTAAGTATTATATTTCGGAATTTTTTCTCATTCTCTTATATTTTGAACCCTAGACTTGGAGAGGGAAAATTTGGCTTGGAGAATATCATACAAGACTTTGGGGTAAGTGATTTTTACTCATTTATGAAATTATTTTAAGAATCTATGCGGATTATTACAGCTTAAGAGAGTAAAAATTGTGGTTTGGAGTTATGATTTGGACTTGAATTTGAAAACAAACACATATTAGGACTCGTGAGGTGGGTAGTCGGGATCGGCCCCTGACTCAGGTTTTGACCATGTGGGTCTGTGTTGACTTTTGTTGGCTCTTGAGGATTTGATTAAGATTGAAGCTTTATTATTTATAATTGATTCGTATGGTTTTGTTTGACGTTATTGAGTTATATTTGACTAGATCTTAGCCGTTCAGAGGCCGATTTGTGAGGGAAGGCATTCTTGGAGTATTGAGGTTGCTGTTTGAGATAAGTAACTTGCCTAATCTTATTGTAAGGGAATAACTCTTAGGAGGTCACCATATTTGGCAAATTGGAATTTGTGGAAAGCAATATTCGAGGTACAGAGTGTTTATATTGGTATAATGCATAATTTTGGCCGGATTAGAATTTAGGGTTTTATTATGCCTTGTTTGGACTGTGTGCTTCCTATGATCCTTATTTTGATCATTTGTATGACTACGTCAGCTTGTTGAATCATGCGAGAGGCCATGTGTAGGCTTGACTTCCTGTTTGATCATGATACTTGTTATTGTTTGATGCCTAATCTAAGTTGTATACTTCGCACATGCATATACCTTAGCATGTTATTTTCCTCAGACCATGAGTATGTGATTTTGATATCCATTGTTCGTATATGTTTGTTTCTTGTCTCTCCGATCTTTGCGATGGACTGGATTGATAGCATGTGAGTTGTCCCAGAGGTTATTAAGATTATGGCACGTGAGTTTTTCGTGCAACATCCAATAACATCAAGGTGAACTCTTGGTCAAACTTATGATCTCTCCAAGTTCTTCAAATTGCCAACTTTTGGTAAATAGAGCCAAATCCTTTTAAGGACCTCTGAATCAAAATCCAAACATATGCCTAAGTCCAAAATAACCATACGAACATATTAGAACCATCAAGTCACCAATCGAGGCCATTTACTCAAAAGTCAAACCTTGGTCAACTCTAACAACTTAGGCTTCCAAAATGAGACTAAGTGTTCCTACTCACTCTCAACCTTTTCCGAAACCAAACCAACCATTCTTGTATGTCATAAAATGATAAGTAAACTTATGGGAAGCATCAAATAGGGAAATAAGGTCCAAATATACAAAACGACCGGTCGGGTCATTACATTTTTAGTCCTTAAAAGTTACTCCGGTATAATTGTTACTAAAACATAGAAAGAGGTATGGAGTAGGATTGGAAATATGTTTCAAAAAGGAAAAAAAAAAGACTTCACATGTTTCATTAACAATCCATGGAATTGATGTACTCCACTTTAATAACAATTTATACTATATTTCTTTGAATTATCACTCCCTATGCGATATTTGATCGTAAAGTAGGACTTCTAACAACCAATTTTATTTTTGAAATCAATTCAATGTCCAAAAATAGTTTGGACAACTCTACAGTATGCATGTAAAAGTGAGGACAACGTATGAATACTCTTCGTAGAAGTTGACAAAAAAAAAAAGCAAAGAAAGAAAGAGAGAAAAAAAATTCACTGAGCATAGGTGGAGAGAGTCGGTTAACAAATACATATATAAGATCTGGGCAAAACCTATTGAGTTCCTGGGAATCCGCCTTGTAGCCACTAGATCCGCCACTATCGGCTAATGATGACGATACAACGTAATAGGAAGAGATTTGCTTTAGAAGTGATTCCATTCTTTTTTACGTTATTTATCTACGGTCTTTATCGGGTAAAATTGGTTAGGGACAGTTGGATGAATGGCGAGATGATACGTGGAACTGAAAACAGGTAAGATGTAAGTTATCAAGTAGTTAGCATCAGATACAAGCATGTGATCGGTGTTGTGTAAATTCAGAAGGCACGGGAATCGATAATAAAGATTTGAAGGGATGTCATCGAATAATATACAACGAGCAGCCATTACCAAGAATCACTGTATTAATAGCCAACCATTATGTAGCCATCAATGGCGGTTTTATTCTCATTCAAGAGCAGCTTGATTTGGGGATCTTGTCTCCCTAAATATAACTATAAATAGGAAAATTATTATCCATTGTAGGACATGAAACATTATGTACACAAAAGCTAAAATCAGCACTCCTTCTATAAAATTGCTCTTTTACTTTGTTCTTAATATTGATCTTGTTTCTACTACCGGAGAAGCTAACATCATAGCCATGCTTGTATTGCTTTTAAATTCTTTTCATATTCTTGACTTGTTTCTTATTTATTTTATATTTTTGGTTCAAGTTAATTCACATGTTTATAAAATATGTTACAAATTCAACTGTACTGTTTTACGAGTAAACAATTTGGTGCCTACAATGGGGCATAGATAACTGTGTAATTGCTTTGATCCATTAATTTGTTACTAACAAATTTTGATTCCTTTCTTAGCAAGAGAGAAATTAGATATAGCAGCTAACGACGTCAACAATTCCTATAATGTTGAGGAACACAACAAATATGAGGATGTATTCCAATGTGATGATTCAACTAGCGAAACCCGCAATGAAGGAGATGAAATAACTCCAGTTCGCGAAGATAAAAATCCTCGGCATATAAGAAGTCCAACTCCTGATGATGCGGATGACGAACACGTTGTTGAAACGGTCAAGATCTTGCGAGAGCAACAAATGTCTCTATCAGTTGCTTCCAATAATTCTAATAGAGGGGTTCGAGTTCCTCACACCATCCCTGCAAAACAAAAGTTCAAAGAGTCGGTAATGATGCTCTAAGGGAGGAGTTCGGTTTTAACGAGGCAGGAGGTACCAGTAGTGGATATAGGAATGAAAACAATGCTAATGACCCATTCAAAACCGAGATCATGAGATTCATGAGGGAAATGAATGAACAAATGGACCAAAATGCAAACCAATTCCATGCTCGGATAGATTAGATCCCGGGAGCGCCGCCGGTGTTAAAGGAACCATATTGCAAGATGGATATGCAGTTGCCATTAAACTAAGTGCGGCTCCAGAGTTGATTCTGAAAAGGGTTAAGATATGAGATATTCCAAAGTATGATGGGACTTCGGATCCACATGAACATATCACGACCTACATACAATCGTAAAGGGAAATAACTTATCCCAACACGAGATCAAATCTGTTACACCTCGTATTTTTTTTACGTAAAAGTACATCGTAAGTCGGTTGATATAATCTCAAAAGGAATGAAATTCCTCTACAAGGATCAGGAAGGTTTATCGAAATCTTAAGTAAGTTATAGCCTTTTTGGCCAAGCTGGAGAAATCAACTTATTTTGAGAAATGCTTTTTTCAAAAGTGCTTTTGAAAAAAGTACTTTTGAAGAGAAGTTGTTTGTGTTTGACTAATCACTCTGAAAAGCACTTTTGAGCAATACTTTGTGTTTGTCCAAGCATTTCAGAAAGTGCTTTTAAGTATCAAATTACGAATAAGGACATGAATAGATTTAGTTAATAGTTAATATTATAAGTAAATAAATAATCTTTAAAATTTATTATTACAGGAAATAATTAAATATTTTCATTTTATTTAAGTAAAATATGAAAATAAAATTTAAAAGTACTTAATTATTTTAATATAAGTTAAATATATTAAAAATCATTCAACAAATATAAAATCATTCACCCCTAAAGTCACTATATATTAGAAAGCTATCCTAAAAATAATAAGAAATATTTATACATTAATATCCTAAGTATTAGGTTTAACGGTTATTTTGTTAAGGGTATTTTTGGTAAGAAGAAAAGTCAAAGCTGCTTCTGCTTCTGCTTTTGGGAAGAAGTTACTTTTTTCTACTTCTCAGAAACTGCTTCTGCTTCTTCCCAAAAGCACTTCTTTTGCCCAAAAAAGCTTGGCCAAACACCTCAAGTTAGAAAAAAATGTGCTTTTGAGAAATAAAGTACTTTTGGCCTCTTGAGAAGCTTGGCCAAACAGGCTATTAAGTTGAATGAGACTTGGATAAACAAATGAGATAATGGATGCATAAAATATGGCTTCTTACTTACCGGGATTCTTGCTCGAGCTACTTTCTTACCCATCCTACTAGCTTCAGCTACTTAACACATGTCGTGATTAATAAATGAGGGCAAGATATCTGTCTAAGTGAATAAGGGCAGCATGTGACATTTATTAATTAACCAAGAAGGTGACAAGTAGGTGTGCCACCTACTTGCTAAAAGGGAAGGCCCAAATTAGTCCATCTAAATGGACATGTATAGGTTAGCCAAGAGGGCCATTTTTGGGGCTGAATCAAGACACATATACTCATAATATCCAAGTAGTAGAAATATAAAGATAGCCATGAAATGCTCTCCCAGATTGACCTACTCCAAACCCTCAAGAAGTTGTTGATAATCTTCTTCTTCTTTCAATTCAAGTTAAAGGGTAATCTCCAATCTTGAAGGATTTGATGTGAAGCAAGTTAATGATGAAGTATTGTCTTGGACATGTTGTGTTATCATATGGTTATCAAAGGATCTGATGTGTTATCAAAGGGTAATCTCCAATCTTGAAGTTCATATTATCATATGGCTGTCACATGAGAGTTTTGTCTTGGACATGTTGTGTTTAATCTTATTGGTGCCATAACTTAGTTGTGGGAGTAAGAAATGATGAAGTAATAATTTGAAAATCAGTTTTCAGTTGTTGAAATTTGTGGATTGTTACGAGTTTATTTTTATGTGGTGTTGTGGCTTAAAATCAATATGTATAACATGAGTGTATTGTGGTTGTCATTATTGAAGTGTATTCAAGTTCTAGTTAAGTTATAGGGATGGAAAAGTGCAAAGTAGCACTTGATTGCTGTATGAGATTATTTGGACTGTTTTGGTGATGTATTACGATGAATATAAGGTTGGATATTGATGTAATATGTTTGTTGATATTTTGGACAAGTTGGTCTTGTTTGTTGATTTGAGGAAAGGAAAAGAATAAGGGGAGGTGATGTCCAAATACTTGTAGATGAGCTAGTCGCTCATTTGTGTTGAATTCTAGCTTTTTTAAGCTTAACAATGTCCCCTTATCATTTGTTGTAGATTGAAGTACTAACGGGATGAACCAACGATGTGAGGTTAAGTAAAAGACAAAGGTATGTTAAGGCTAACCCTTTCTTCTTATGGCATGATTCATGCAACGAAACGTAAATGTAATCTTATTCCATAAATAGTTCTACACTTAGTATTTAAGGATGTCTACGTTATTCATTTCTATGAAATGTAATATAAAAACATGTCTAAGTATGTTTCTAAGTCTCTATTGAGGCATACAAAAATGATGTTAACGTTCATAATGTAGTGTTATATGCATCTTCATTTACCACCGAGCTACGGCCGGTTGGGCAGTCATGCATCTTCATTTACCACTGAGCTACGGCCGGTTGGGCAGTCATGCATCTTCATTTACTATCAAGCTACGGTCAGTTGGGCAGTCATGCATCTTCATTTACCATCGAGTTACGACCGGTCAGGAAGTCAGGCATTGACCACCGAGCTACGGCCGGTTGGGCAATCAGGCATCTTTATTTACCACCGAGCTACGGCAGGTTGGGCAGTCATGTATCTTCCTTTACCACCGAGCTATGGCCGGTCAGGAAGTCATGCATTTATCACTGTGCTACAGCCGGTCGGGCAATCATCCATTTACCACTGTGCTACGGCCGGTCGGGGCAGTCATATATTTACCATCGTGCTACGGCTGATCGAACAGTCATGCATTTACCACTGTGCTACAGCCGGTCGGGCTGTCATGTATTTACCACCGTGCTATGACCGGTCGGGCAGTTACCACTGATTAGTTGGGCAGTCATGTTACGATATGGATAGTATTCCGAAGAGAGGCATTAAATATATAAGTATAATTAGTATTCATATCATGGCATTCAGTGGCACTTCAGAGGTTCAATTTGATTCTTATATTTCTCTCACTGATGTTGACTTATTGTTATGTTTCAGTTTTGCCTTACATACTCGGTACTTATTCGTACTGACGTCCTTTTATTGTGGACGATGTATTCATGCCTGCAGGTGTAGGTAATCAGTTTGATGAGCCTTCATAGTAGACGAGGTTAGCACTCACCGAAGAATCGGTAAGACTCCAGTTCATTCGGAGTGCAGCAGAGTCTATAAGTTATCGTATTAGAGTTTTGCTACAGACTTATGGGTTGGCAAGGGCCCTGTCCCGACCATGTTTCGATGTCAAATTCTCTTAGAAGCTTTATAGACACATGTCCATTATGTACAGTATGTCAGAGGCCTTGAAGGCCCGTGTGTATTCATGTTTTAAGCACGATGAATTGCTAATACAACATATACCCACTTACAGTTATGCATTACGAATTGTGGCCATGTTGGCCCATGATGGTTACAGAAGGAATAAGTTCATTCAACTCAACCTATGTATGATCTAGTTTTTGTTGGACGATCATGAGTTACAGAGTGTTTCGCTCGAGCTAGTACAAAATCGGGTGCCAACCACACCTCCCCAGGTTTAGGGCGTGACTGAGTCAGTCTTGTTGAAGAAATTTGGCGAAACTCTGATGAAAGTTGCATTAACTTTGTATTCTCTTTTGCTTGAGCATTTCATTGATTCTAGCTCATGATGGAGCAATAAAGGTCCAAGCGAGGAAGGCGAACATATTCAGAAGAGCCCAAGGAGAGTCCAAACTATTATGATAATTCATAATCCGATTTTAGAAGGAAAGGATGTTGTTGCCAGCGGTACAGAATGAGTGGGAAGCGGTAGCTTTCATAAAAGGGTCTCAACCCATTGAGCTCTATGCTTCTAGGAAACTGAAGGAAAGCTTGTTAGAATTTCAGTCAACTACCTGGGCACACGTCCACAATCATTATGCGTCAAAGATTATAATAGAAGATGATCAACTGAGTTCCTCGTAGCAAAGGCAAAGAATCGAGCAAATATCAATTATAGGAGCCGGTGCATTCTCTTACCCCAATTGAAGATAATGATGAAGAGGAATCATGCTGAAGATCCTTGCTGGTACTGAAAATATGTGTTGCACGCTTTTTCCTTAGTCCAGTTTTTTCCCAATTGGATTTTTCTGGCAATATTTATAATGAGGCAGCAATTAAATGCATACTACGAAGAAAGGGTCATTGGCGATAACAAGATCTCGAGTGTTTGAATTCTCATACTTAGCATCCAAACACTTGGGGGGGGGGGGTAAATTACGTATTAAGGAACTAAGAAGTGTTATGAAGGCCTGATAGAACATGGATCAATGTCTTATTAGGACTGGGAAATGCATGATCAGACCCGTAGAACTAAGTTGTACAAGTTGTCCACATGTATTGAAAACTTTATTTACTTAAGCAAATGAATGTTTATGTAAATGTACTTTTAAAGATAGAAGGAATAAATCAAAGTCCTTTAATTTTATCTTATTTCTTGTCTGAATGATAAGTTAATTTAATTTTTCGTTTGAAAGTTAGTTTAAACTTCAAATTCTTGTACCAAAATGATCAGGATATGTCCTCTTCAAGAGCACGGTAAACATAAGGGCCTAAAACCCTCATAGTCAAAGGGTAGATTCCGGAAGTGTGAATGCCCGGGATCAAAAGTTATCAGATGTGAAAAATATTTTTGAAGCTTTGTCAATTAAAGAAAAAAGAGTATTTTTTGCACAACAACACTTCAGCAAAAATTTCTTTCATTAATTAAAATGTCAAACTCAATAAAAAAGTTTTTCCATAGTTACAAAAGAAAAGAAAAATAATATACATCTGTTATTTTTGCTACCGGAACTCGAAGGGAGAGAAGAGTCTTCATTTTCCTTTTCAGGAGAAGGTTATTCCACTTCCGGTTCAAGGCGTTCATCCTTATCTTCTTCCTCTTTAGCTTCCTCTTCGGTTCATGAATACTCGGGGTTAGTATTCGAAGAATTAGTAATAGCGGGCCGAGCAGGGAGGTTCTAAAGAGTAGTTGTCTCCAATTCACGAGCTTTGGAAATATAGTCATCGATGTTTGCAATGCCTTCCTTAGCCTCCTCCAAAGTCTTCCTCTTCATGTGATAAACGACATAGGTGTTTTCGAAGAGGGTAGAATCTTTCTGGTCTTGGAGTTTAGCTCGGAGTTTCTCAAATTTAGTTTGGACCTTATCATTTTCAGCTTTAACAATGTTGATCATGGAATCAAGTTCAACATTGGTCGTGGGATGAAGTTGGTTCTGCTCCATGACCCTTTTGAGCCACTCTTCCATTTTTGCTCTTTTCTCATCTGAATCATTGGCCTTTCAGTTTTGGAGCATAAGCTAGCTTTCAAATTATTGACTTGCTCCAAAAAGTAGACTCGCGCTCGGCCGCATCAGTCATGGTATCATGCAGTTCAGCCCACTTGGCCTTCGCCTACTTAAGATCTTCATGTAATTGAGTAGCTTATTGGTTGCAGGCCATTCTATCTTGCTCGGATTACCGAAACCGAGCCTCGAGCTCACTCATTTGAGCAATCTTTGCTTCTAGCTCTGGGAGGCGCTCGAAAAACTAATTCCGTTCGGCCAAAAGTTGATCTCATTTTGAAGTAAGTTATTATTTATCAAAAATCAATCTTTGTAGGCCCTCAGAATCAAGGAGGTTAGCCTAAAAAGGTTAAAACTAAGTTTATTAAAGCCAAGTCTAACAAACAAAAAAAGGAAAGGAGGAAGGTTAGATTGATATGTGAGCTGAACAGTGCATGCTATTGTTTAACAGATACTCAGCAGAAAGAGAGTCTATTTTCTCTAATCTTTTTTCTGGCCAATGGCTTCATATAGTTGGCAAGCTCCATCGGCTTGGAAAGTATGTGGCACTCATTCAAAACTATGAGGATGAAACTCTATTTTTATTAGGGTTTTGAGTGGGTGCCGTGTAAGTGTTCCCCATATTTCCATGGTCAGTTGACCGTGGGGAAGGAATGTCGTTTGTTTGTTCAGTTGGGGCCGGTGGAGAGGTAGCAGCTAGGGTAGAAGGAGATGCAGTTATAACTCACTTAGAAGTTAATGGCAGAGGTAGCTCAGGGGTAAGTTTCCTTTTAGTGGAAACATCGATAGGAGCCCGAAAGCGGGACTCAGCATTTTCAATGATTTCTATTTCCTGAAAGAGTCCTTGAACTTATCCCATTGTAGTGTTTGGAGTTCTCTTGGCTGAGCATCCAGTTTAACTGATGAAGATCCATTTCTTCTCTAAAGGAAATCCGCTTCATCATCGGTTCCTTCGTCATCAAGGACCACTTTGGCCGGTCCGGTTGATGTTTCTTTCAATTTCTTATCCTGAGTTTTCTTATCTCTAGGTTGGGGATTCTGGGAGGAGGCGTCTTCACCGAAAGCAAGAGTAGGATCATGAGCTCTCCTATGGTTAAGGACATTTTGCAATTCCCTTTGAGCTTCCTCTAGGTTATCGAGAACCTCGATGACAGGACAAACAACGGATCCCTTCGGGAGTCCTTTATGTTGCAAAAAGAGAGTTAACAAATTGATTATGAGTCATGATAAAATATGAAAGAAGGAAGAAAAAACTTTTACTTACCATGGTTGTTTGGTTTCCACCCAAATCTGGGAGCTATCTCTTTCCACCTTTGAGATTTCGGTGTGGAAATATCCAAACTTTTCTGTACCCATTGGGCAAGGTTCATAACCCGTGGAGGTTCCCAATGAGTATCTAGAATAATGGAAATACAAAGTTAACAACGAAGAAAAATCTTTGTAAACTTGGAAAGGAAAAGATATTCGAAGACTTACGAAAAAGGTTCCACGATTAAAGAAAAGCAGGTATTGTTGTTGGGAGAATATCCCTGGTAGTAATGACAATGAACAGTTTCATCCAGCCACGATCGCTGTCACCGTCAACACTGGTAAGTAGGGCGTGGTGATCACGTTTGCTAAGTTTTAATACACCTCTACGGGAGATCTTTGGAGAGTAGAGGTTCATCATGTGAGCAAGCGTTATGGATTCCCCGGTCTCGGAACACAGTTGGGGGAGGTAAGCCATCGTACGCCATACTGATAGGCTTACTTGTGCCAAACAGATTTGGTACCGGTGACAAAATTCTAAAATTATTAGGTCAATTTCTTGACCCACTCCCAAAGTGATAGGGTATGTATAAACATACATGAACCCTGATTTGGAGAAGATAACCCTTTCCATTTTACTAGAGGCAAAGATTTCAATATTATTCCATTTGCATTCCTCCGTCATGACAGGAATACTAGAAATATTAATGGATTAAGGATACCTACTAACATGCTAGTGTTTGTCGCTTTTGGTATTAACAGGTTCTTTTTGTTCTTGAAGATCAGACTTGGTGTTAAGTTGAAGGGGTGTGATGGAGTTCACGATAGGAGGCCAAGATTCGACATCAACTTCTTTTGCTTTATTCTTTTTAGAAGACATGATGGTAAGAAATTTGAGTTGGAAGATTTTACTGAAAAAAATAAATTTTGCAGTAGGGTTCAAAGAAAGTTTGAAGAAGAAGGATTTGTAAAAGTGAAAAGTGAAATTAAAGAGTATTGGAGAAGTTTATAGGCAGGATAATTAGTGGTCATGATTACATTGTAAACTTGCATAAATATTTGCCAAATCACGGGATAACATGTGTTTGGGTCATTAAATGCAATGAAATGTGCGTCCTTTCAACTGTCAGAAACTTTTCAGAAACTTACCCGCTAAGAAAAGGAGCTTTATCTATTTCCCGATAATACTAAAGTATTGTCACCGGAAAGTAGGGGAACTATCTGTGTAGGGTAAAATTTGTTAGCGATAGTTAGACGAATGACGAGATGACACGTGGAACTGAAGACATGTAAGATGTGAGTCAGCAAGTAGTTGTCACCGGATGCAAGCATGTGATCAGTGCTGTATAAATTTTGAAGGCACGAGAATCGATAAAAAAGATTTGAAGAAATATCATCAGATAGTATTCAATGAGCAGCCGTTACGAAGAATCTCTGTATTAATAGCCAACCGTTATGCAGCCATCAATGGTTGTTTTATTCTAATTTAAGAAGAGCTTGATTTGGGATCTTATATTCCTAAATATAGCTATAAATAAGAGAATTATTATCCATTGTAGGACAGAAAATATTTTGTACACAAAACCTAAAATTAGCACTCATTCTATAAATTTGCTCTTTTACTTTGTTCTTAATATTGATTCGGTTTCTGCTATTGGTGAAGATAAATTTATAGCCATGCTTGTATTTCTTTTAATTTTTTTTCAAATTCTTTACGTGTTTCTTATATATTTCATAATTTTGGATCAAGTTAATCCACGTGTCTATAAATCACGTTACAAATTCATCTGTACCATTTTACGGGTAAACACAGTCGATTAGAAAATAATTATTTCAGTTGTGACGTATAGTTTAAGTCATTTTGTTAGCCTTTGAAACTGTAGTATACAACCAAAGTAGTAATTTAGTTTTTTTCACTTTTCTTACTTTTTGCCTTTAATTTATAATAAACTTTATTTAAATGTGTCTAATATTGATAAAATTTGCTACTCATATATATACTTTCTCGAATATTTTTGTGTTGGAATCAGTGTTTTTCAACTACCTGCTTTCATGGACTAACAATCGATACATGAAGACCGATACATAAATAAGGTAAATAATTAAATGCAAGGATCAGGGTTCAAAAATTCAGCATATGTATTTTTAATAAGCTTGTTGTGTAACGACCCGACCGGTCATTTTAAGCATTTGCACTTCACTCGATGGTTTGAGGGTATGAGTAGCTCCGTATGATGTATTATGACTTGTGTGCATCATCAGTTTCGATTTTCGGGTGATTCAAAATTAGTTTGGAAGAGTGAATTTCATGTTTGTAGCTTTAAGTTGGAAGAGTTGACCAATTTTGACTTTTGAGTATTTGACCTCGGATCGGAGTTTTGATGGTTCCGTTAGGTCCGGATGGTGATTTTAGACTTCTTCATATGCCCAGATTTGCATTTGGATATTTCTAGAAGGTTTCGGCACTATTTGGCGAAAGTTAAAAATTTGAAGGTTTGAAATGTTTATAAGTTTAATAGGGAGTTGACTTTGATGATATCAGGTTCGTATTATAGTTTTGAGAATTGGAATAGCTACGTTATGTCATTTGGGACTTGTGTGCAAAATTAGAGGTCATTCCGAGTTGATTTGATATGGTTCGGCATAAATTTTGGAACTTGAAAGTTCATAAGTTCATTAAGTTCAATTTGAGGTGCGATTTGTGGTTTTGATATTTTTATACGTGATTTTGAGGCCTCGAATAAGTCTGTGTTATGATATGGTATTTGTTGGTATGTTCGGACTAGGTCTCGAGAGGCTCAGGTGAGTTTCGGTTGCGTTGCGCTCGTTTTGATGTTTCGACGCTGCTCCTTCAAGAATAAATGATACCACATTAAGAAAATGAGCTCCAATTTCTGTTTTAATTGAAGCATTAGATCCGTATCTTAATTACAGAGCCATAGAAAAAAGAATCGTTGAATTTAGACATCGTATGAGGGAGTTATGCTCATTTTAGTGTCGGAGAAGAGAGCTGGTGCTGGTGCTTCGCAGATGCGAAGTTGTGTCCGCATCTTCGACCCCGCAGGTGCAAAAAATGGTCCACAAAAGCGGAAATGACATTTGGAAATGTGCAGGTACGGATCGCAAAAGCGAAAATCCATGTGTATAAAAAAATCAGATTGCATTCTGTTGGTATTTTGAGCATATTTTGAGTTCTAGAGCTCCGATTGAGGTGATTTTTGCGGCGTTCTTCTCGTCTTTTCATGGGCATCAGTAATTAATCCACATTTTAATTGAATAATTAAGGTCTTTATCCAAAACCATTCTAAAGTGAATAATTTAATTTTGAACATCGATTTAGAGTTGGAATTGGATGAAATTAGTATGGTTGGACTCGTAATTGAATGGGTTGTCGGATTTTATGAGTTTTGTCAGGTTTCGAGGTGCTGGCCATGGTTTGACTTTTTGGTTGACTTTGTGCTTTGATTTAAAGATTCAACCTTTATCGATTGGGTTTGTTCATTTGGCATTATTTGATGTTCTTGGGTTGCTTTTTGGCTAATTTCGAGCCGTTCAGAGGTCGGTACGCGTGGGATGGCATTTCTAGAGTATTGTTTAGCTTGCTTGGTAGTGGATTTGACTTGTTTGAGGTTAGTATCTTATCTAAACTTAGTTGAGCCACTAGTTGCCTGAATTATTTGTGATAGCTACGTGCTATGGGTGCGCATATGTGTGGGGTTTGAGCCATGTGCGAGCACCAGGGTATTTGTTCATGCTCGGAGTAGTGCTTAGGCTATGATATGCATAGAGGTGACTATTAAGCGTAAAGCTACAATTTTTCTCATATTTGTACCATTGTTGTGAACTATTTGAGCCATACTTGAGGTTACAAACAGGCTAATTTCCTAAATAAACTTGGTAATTACTATTTCTGTGATAAATTATTGATTTGAGCTATGATAGCACACATTGAACATGCTTACAATTTAGTATGTTATTATACTAGTCTAGGAGCATGAAATATGATATTTATCCATCATTGACATGTGTTCTTGTATACTTGCTTCTATGTAATATGATTTAGACTGGGTGCCTGTGACCACGCCAAGCAAATTGTGTTGTAGGTCTGTGACCATGCTAGGCGGATTATAATATTGTGATGGTGACCATGTCAGGCGGATTGGTATTATTAGCACGTAAGTTATCCGTACAACACGTGAGTTGTCCGTACGGATCCAGATATCGATATTATTAGCACGTGAGTTGGCCTTGTAACATGTGAGTTGTCCGTGCGGATCCAGATATTAAGCTTATAGCATGTGAGTTGTCCATGCAGCACTTGAGTTGTATGTACGGTTGATATTATTAGCACGTGAGTTGTCTGTGTAGCGTGTGGATACAGATTCATGCCCCTAGGGTCACCCTCTCATGTTTCTCTCTTGATGGTGTACATGCGTATTGTGAGAAACTGATAGGTTTTTGATTGATGTGAGCTCTGGGAGAGCTGGTTACTATATTTGGATCGGGTTGCGCGCTGCAACGAATTGATATTTGGTTATGGCATTTCATTTTTACTTACAATTTCCTTGACTATTTACCTAATTTACTTGCATATCTTCCTTATATGTTGGATTGTTGACTGAGCAGAATACTTTAAAACAAAGAATTGTGAGTATCAAAGTGGTTTTACCTGAGATTTCCTGATTTAATCATATATCTCTATACTTCTTGAAATTATGAACTGCACAGGTGTTAGTGAGTATCATCTATAGTTCTTGCTTCTTTTACCTCGCTAAGGTTAGTTAGGATACTTATTAAGTACATGGGGTCAGTTGTACTCATACTACGCTTCTGCACCTTGCGTGCAGATCTTGAAGTTGATGTTGCTGTGTAGGGTGAGAGCTGGCATTGAAGATGTACCTTCGTTCCAGTTATAGTTATCACTTGTCCTCGGTATCTTTAGATTCAGATTCTTAAGTTTTGTAAAAATCTAAGTCTTAGTGGCTCATGACTTATACTATCAGTCCTTGGAAAGTTGTATAAAAATTCAGCTATTTCATTTTTGACTCTTATCATTATCACTATATTGTATTCTATTTTTTTTGTCTTACTTAGTGGGTTGGGTTAGGTGCCATCACGATGGGTTGGATTTTAGGTCATGACATATTGAAATTGATAAGAAAATTGAATAAAATAGAAGCTATCATCAAATATAGTTGGCTAAATGGTAGTAATTTTTAATGGAGTTTGAGCAACTTTTATGGCAAAGTTTTCTTATGTCTACTGCATAGTTTAATTGTGACACTAATGTTTTCTTTTTGCTAAATTTCATAGGATTTTTCATCGCGATCGTGGAGCTTGTTGGCTGCGATCGCGAAGGAAAAGATTATGCTATACATTTTTGGAATTGCGATTACGAGGTTAGTGACCGCGATCGCGAAGAAGGACGACTGGTAGGGCTTTAAAACATCAAATTTCGGGATTTTGGGTTCATTTTCCTCACTTTTTGAGTTCTTGGAGCACAAGTAAGGCGATTTTGTAGGAGATAAACACCCAAATCATGAGGGAGGGTAAGTAATTTTTATCTTTGTTTTGATTATATTTTTTTTCATGGATTAGTAAACCTAAATCAAGGATTTGAAGAGAAGAAGTTGAGGGTTTTTGACTTGAGCTTAAGAGAATGAATTTTGGCATTTTTAACATGAAATCGAGGTTGGATTTGGAAACCAATTTTTTTTATTATTATATATATATATATATATATATATATATATATATATATATATATATATATATATATATTTGGACTCGTATTCGAATTGGTTGTCGGAATTTGTGAGTTTTGTCGGGTTCCGGGATACGGGCCTAGGGTTATATTTTTGGTTGACTTTGAGTAAAGATTCGACCTTTATCATTTGAGTTTGATTCCTATGGCATTATTTGATGTTATTGAGTTATTTTGGCTAGATTCGAGTCATTCAGAGGTCGATTCGGGGGGGGGGAAGGCATTTTTAGAATATGAATGTGGCTTGTTTGAGGTAAGTCACATATCTAAATATGGTTTGAGGGATTTATCCCTTTGGACTATGATAACTGAGATGTGTTGGGTGTGGGCCATTGTTGATATTTTGTGCTGCTTGCCTTGATTGTAGTCATATTCTCAGTCATAATATTTTATCCGCATGTTATATCTATGTCTCTGTATATTATATGCATGTCATATCATATGATGTTGATGCCTTCTATATGTATACTATTTGGACTGAGTTCTATGAGACATGAGCTATTAAGACTTGAGAGGTTGATGACAGATCTGGGCCATAGAGTTGTATTGTGATTTATATTTGGTTTGGGTTGCACACTGCAACGGTTATATTGATTGTTAGTTTATATTTGATCAGTGTTTGGGCAAGGATCCGCCCCTCTGGAGTCTGGTATTCACAGTAGCACAGGCACAGGGTCATATATGTGCTTTGGTAAGGGTCATATGTGCAAGGCACCTGTACAATATTGCGTTTGGTCGTTTTGTGATGGTGAGGGGCACTTGTGCCAGGCACCATGAGTGTGCTGAGTGTGAGTATACCCGATGGATTCACTGTGATGTTATTGACTTGACATGTATATTTGACATGTAGGCATGGAGATGTATTTTTCTCATACCAGATGGTAAATGAAATGTCTTACCTATTGTTGAAAGTTCGGAAATCACAGTTTCCATGAGAAAGTCATGTGTTAGTAACTTCGGAGGTAAGATTTGGCTTTGACCATTATACTTGGAAAGCATGTCTAATTTTTCGTATTTGTAAACATTTTGATCGTAAAATCTTTTTAGTTGTTTACTTTTACTATCATCATTATATTATGTGTTGTTATTGATTATTGGTGTTCGACACTGACCTTCTTCCGAGCTCGTCACTACTTTCAGTTCGAGGTTAGGATTATCATTTATTGAGTACATGAGGTCGGTTGTACTCATACTATACTTTTGCATCTTGCGTGCAGATCTTGGAGCTGAGTTGTTGTGAATGACGAGAGCTTGCATTGAAGATGTACCTGCTTTTCGGATATAGCTACCAGTTGTCCTTGGTAGTTTTGGACTCGTACACTTTTTATGTATATTCAAACATATGTTGTATTTATTTTGTACCAGCTTTGTAAATTTAAATCTTAGTGGCTCATGACATGCACTATAAATCCTTGGTGTATTATATGAAAGTTCAGCTATTTCATTTATTGATTGCTTATAAATCTCCATTAAAATTGTGTTATCTGGCTTACCTAACGGGTCGGGTTACGTGTCATCACGACTGGATAAATTTTGGGTCGTGACAAGTTGGTATTAGAGCTCTAGGTTCATAGGTTCTACGAGTCATGAGCAAATGTCTAGTAGAGTCTTGCGTATTGGTATGATGGCATCCATACTTGTATTCATGTGGCTACAGGGCATCTATTCTTTTTATCGTGCGACATTGATTCATCTGGAGATGTATATCTTTGATTTCCTTCCATCCACTCGCATGTTATGTGAGTACTCAGTACTAGTTGTACATCGACATCATGTGATGTCATGGATGAGGTGCGAGATGTGTTCTTTGTGTTGCGGAGATAGGCCAGTCGGGAGGAATTGAGGTCAAGTTTAGACCGCAACTAGGTTCGGTGGTCTCAGTTGCGTTAGTGTGTGCCTTTGGACTTATTTTTCCATCAGTACCCCTAGGAGTGGGATTAATGGCTCAATGAGTGGTTGGATAGATATATAATGAGTATTATATGACTGCAGAATATGCTTAGATGGTTTGGATGTGATAAGAAGACTTTTGCTTGGGGTGTGAAAGGACTATGGATGCCTGATTTCTATCTTGAGGTGTAGTACAATCTTGAGTTATGAGTGTGTTAGGGATCTTTCAGTTTCTCATTTGTGGAATGAAATTGATTCTTATGTCTTGTTGACAAGTTCATACTTGGGAGGATTAAGTTATTGCATAATGGTTGTGGCCATGAAATGGCATAGAGAAATGCCAGTTTGAGGCTAAGCATGTGGATTATATCCAGCGGGATATTCTGAGGTTGTGTGATCCCCATGATGTTTCTATGAAAGGTTTCCTTTCTACTGGCGGGAAGTGTATGTGATATAATTTGGGTCTGGATCACTTGAGGAAGTTCGCACAACTTTCACAAGGATGAATATGCACTTAGCAGATGATTTGAGGTATTTTATGATTACGTCTACATGAGCTCATGAAGGATTTAGTTGAATTACAGTGCGAGATCATAGAAGATGTGGAGTAAGGGTATTGTGGGTTATCACATGTTATGTTCTATAGATTCGAGCTAAGTGGGGGAGGCTTCTGTCGATAATCATAGTGCATGGTCATGTGTTATATTAGTTTTGGACTGAGGTATACTTATGGATCATATGACTTGAAGAAGGTGATTTCAAGGATCACTTGAGCAAGGAAATTATCGGGTGCATGATGCACTATACTCTATGGGCATACAAAAATCTTGGAATGATTCAGATTTGTTAGTTATGGTGATGTAGTGTGCAGGGAGAAGGGATTCACTCTGTTGTTTAAAGGTGGGATTACTTCCTAGGGTGTTGGTGCACCAATGGAGTACAAGTCATTCGGCTCGTTTTAGCGGTCCATTAGAGACTAGAGTAGAGTGAATGAATCTTCAGAAGGTTCTAATGGGTTTAAGATTCATATATGGTAGTTGAGGATTCTACAGATTTTGTATATAGCTAAGATCTAAGATTTGCATTGCATGTTGCTAAGACTTACAGTACTGCTGTATGATTAGTGATTCTATATTTCAGTATCAGAGAGGTTAAAGAAATAACTTCAAATTCACATAAGTTCTCTTCAGAGTGTGTATCTCGGTCGCAGTACTATTGGATTCATAAGAGAGAATATAATGGCTTATGGGCTTTAGGACGACATGATTTTCAAGATAAGATCATTTGGGGAAAGTTTTGGTTAAGGACCGCAGTGTACTGCAAAGAGAAATGCAAACTTGAAGGTTAGTTGAGAGGGATTCGAAGAATGGGTTATCTTGGTAGTGGTTTGGATCAGAATAATAATAGAAGAGATCAGTTCTTTTGGTGTGACGAGGCTTTACTAATGTTTTGTGGAAGTACTCTTAGGTTTGCCAACCTGCGTGACTTGGTTGAGTTAGAGGGATTCAATTCTGATGGCTTAGTTATGTTCTAATGCGTTTTGAATAGTTCTCGATGATTTCGACCACGGGTTGGGCAAATGTTTTCTACAGGCATGGGGAATTTGTTGTGTGTTGTGCTTTTCTCCTGGATGGAGCAAGTGGAAAGTTCTCGGTGGATGGGGTGTGTATCCTGCTTGTGATTCAGAGTTGATAATAGAAGTCTCATATTTCATATGATGGCTTGATAGATGCGGTGCGACGTATGGGATCAAGGTTTGCATGTACAAGGTTGCAGTTCAATTTCGAAGGGAAGGTCATGGATTCTAGACAGCATGGATAGTTTCAGATGTTTAGAAGAATGATGGTACTATTTCGTATCACCTAAGATGAGTGTGCATTTCAGAAAGGCGGATTGTATTTTGACTTATGGATGCTATACTAGTATTACCGTAATCGCATGGTTGTTGACTGTTGATGTTCAGATTCTGCTACATGGCACGAAAGATTTATGGGATTATGTTTGCGAGATGATTGTGCATGAGGGATGAGTCAGTCATTTGAGTGGTCGAGTTGAGATCGAATATGGAGATTTTTGTATCCTTGGGATTTGGAGACTGGGAGTTGTCAGAGGCGGACTATTCCTTGGTTGTTAACCATGAAGGTATGGCCAGAGTTAGACAATCGATGGTATGTGTTGTGTTTAGGTTACTACAAACTTTTGGAAGGTTATTTGCCCCTTTTTGGATGATTGTAATTGATTTGGGGGCCCATTATTAGGCCTAATGAGGATGTGTATTCTACATCGGATCATATTATTTACTCAGCACATATATTGTTGAGGGGTGTGTCATCGACTAGAGTTGATCTTTTTCATGTTCTTATATGCTCCATGTGCTTCTCTCCTATGCTACGACGGACTGCGAGACTGTGTGGCCATTCATGCGTACAATGTGGTTCTGTTCTGGCATGGTATGAGATTCGAGCGAGATGGCTTCTGGTGTGCCGGATTATTTATAGCACCGTGATTGTGGTTTCCCGTTAGTGGTATTTTGTGCTATCTATTTATCTTTGGTTATGGTTATGGTCATGCATTTTGCGTGTTTGCTGTTGATACACATGTGGTTGTTGATTGTGAGCATTGTGGATCGATGGATATGCCATGCGGATCAGTATGTTTGGACTAGGCTACGTGCCGTAATGAGGTTATGTTAGGATGAAATTCTTATGGTTATTTCGTGTGTTTTGCTTCACCCCTATGGGGTGGATTCAAAGTATGATGCCTTTGGGGTTGTACCTATTGGACTTGTCAGATAGTTCACTCATTTAGTTCTCTTTCTATCTTCCGTTATATTCGAGTTGTTGCTTGTTGGGTAGAGATTGCATCGTATGTGACTACGTGGCATTTGGTGTGGCTTGTCGGTCGAATAACTTGTACTGGATTAGATGCGATGAGATCATTGGATCTGGAATTAGTGCAATCGGACTTTGATAAGGTATGTTTGGATAAGAATGTCATTTAAAAACTTAGAGTTTGGCAATGGTTCTTGTCGAGCGAGAGAACTCCATGACTTGTTGATTGAGTGAGTGGTTATTATTTTTTACATGTTTCTTACATCATTAGCAGTGTTGTGAAGGTTTGGAGCATTGTTTTATTTGATATGGGTTATATTACCGATACATGATTAAGTAATGAGCAGCTATTATGGTCGGAAGATATTACTATGAGTACATGACTTATGTGGTATATCGTGAGATTATATCTTGGGATATGGTTACTGCTTGATGAAGCTTGGTTAGACGTATACAGTAAATAGATGCGAGAATCGGGTCTTATAAAGGATTTCATATATTGGAGATTGGATTCGAAGTTTTATGGACTAAGGTTGAAGAAAGAATCTTCAGTTAGGTTGTGTTGATGGGCTTATATGGATTGAGGTGACATGCGATCACCTATGGGCATGTAGATAGTGAGTTTATATAGTAATTTGATGGCTTCGGAACGACTCTTAGCACGTTCGAGGATGAATGTATCTTTAAGTGGGGGAGAATGTAACGACCTAACCGGTCGTTTTGAGCATTAGCATTTTGGTTGGTGGTTTGAGATCATGAGTAGCTTCATATGATGTATTACAACTTGTGTGCATGGTTGGTTTTGATTTTTGGGAAGTTCAGGATTGATTCGAAAGAGTAATTCTCAATTTAGAAGCTTTAAATTGGAAGAATTGACCAAGGTTTGACTTGTGAGTAAATGATCTCGGATTCGTGTTTTGATGGTTCCAATAGGTTCGTATGGTGATTTTGGACTTAGACGTCTATCCGGATTCATATTTGGAGGTTCTTAGGATTATTTGGCTCTTTTCGTCGAAAGTTGGTAATTTGAAGGTTTAGAAATTTCATAAGTTTGACCATGAATTGACTTTGTATCTATCGGATTTGGATTGTTATTATGAGACTTGGAACATGTCAATTTTGTCATTTGGAACTTGTGTACAAAGTTTGGTCTCATTCCGAGTTGATTTGGTATGAATCAGATGCTTGGTTGTAAATATTTGACGCTCTTGAGTTTGAAGGTTTCATGATGAGTTTTGGTGTTTAATTCTCGGTTTTGGTGTTATTTGTGGTGTTTCGAGCCTTTGGATAAGTTTGGATTAGGTATATGGACTTGTTGGTATGAATGGAGGAGGTCCTGAGAGGCTCGGGGTAGTTTCAGACTATTTTTAGCCCCTTTTCAACTGCTGGATTTTGGCTACAGGGGTGTACATGGCGATCGCAGAGCTCTGGGTCGCGATCGCGAAGGGTAAAATCCAATATTGGACTTGTGAATCACGTTCGCGAAGAGGAAATTTCTCCTTTCATAGGGCCGACTTTGGGAGTTTATATCTTGCAATCTATAATGAATTTGGAGGTGATCCAATAATAAAAGTTGTAGCTCTTGGTGTCTAGTTTTCATAAAATCAAATCATTTGTCATTTGGAGCTTTGTATATAACTTTATGTCCGTTTTACTATATGCTATCTGGAAAGTGTTGAGAGAGTATTTCACAGGATTGTTCATTGGGATCGCGGAGCTTCTAGGCCGTGATCATGAAGGGAAAAATTATGCTGGACATTTTTGGAATCTCGATCGTGAGAAAAGTTGACCGTGCTTCGCGAAGAAGGACGATTGGCAGGGGATTAAAACATCTAATTTCGGGATTTTGAGTTCATTTTCCTCACTTTTTAAGTTCTTGGAGAAGAAGTAAGGCAATGTTTGAGGAGATAAATACCCAAATCATGAGGGTAAGTAATTTTATCATTTGTGTTTGATTCATATGGCATTATTTGATGTTATTGAGCTATTTTTGGCTAGATTCGAGCTGTTCGAAGGTTGATTCATGCAGGAAGTCGTTTTTAGATATAGATTTGGCTTGTTTAAGGTAAGTAACATATCTAAACTTGGTTTGAGGGTAATTATCTCTGTGAACAATGATACTTGAGATGTGTTGGGGTGACGCAAGTGCTAGGTGACAGGCGCGTGTGCATACACCATGGTACTCATGATTCAGGTAGACGTTACACTACAATGAGACTTGTTTTCTATCATGCCTCGTTATTTCCGTGTTTTCTTTCTCTACTTGTATGAACACTTAGTTGTTAATCATGCTAGGGATCATGTCTAGGTTATGTGCTTACCTGTTGAGATATGTTAGGGATATTGTTGCTATTTTAAGCTGTTTGCCTTGATTGTAGTCATATTCTCAGTTATAGTTTTTCATCTGCATGTTATATCTCGGCCTTTATTTATTATTTGTATGGAAGATCACATGTTATTGATGCCTTCTATATGTGTACCGTTTGGATCGAGTTGCATGCCGCAACATATTGATATTTGGATTGGGTTGCACGCCGCAACAGTTATATTGATTGTTGGTGTATATTCGATCAGTGCTTGGACATGGATCCACCTCTCCGGAGTTTGGTATTCATAGTGAGCATATGCATAGGGTCAAATATGTGCTTTGGTGTTGGGGCATATGTGCCAGGCACCCGTACAGTGCTGAGTGTAGTTATGTGTGATGGTGCGGGCACTTGTGCCAGGCACCACGAGTGTGATGAGTGTGAGTATACCCGATGGCTTCATTTTGATGTTATTTACTTGACATGTATATTTGACATGTAGGCATAGAGATGTATTTTCCTCATGCTAGATGGCATATAAAATGTGTTACCTGTTGTTGAAATTTTTGGAAATCGAAGTTTCCTTGATAAACTCATGTTTTAGTGACTTCGGTGGTAAGATTGGGCTTTGATCGTTATACTTGGAAAGCATGTTTAATTTTCTATATTTGTAAACGATTTGATCATGATATCTCTTTAGTTTTCTACTTTTAACGTCATTATATCATGTATTATTATTGATTAGTTGTATTGGACACTCACCTTCTTCCGAGCTTGTCACTGCTTTCAGTCTGAGGTTAGGTTTGCTAACTATGGAGTACATGGGGTCAGTTGTACTCATACTACACTTCTGCACCTTGCATGCAGATCTTGGAGCTGAGTTGTTATGAATGACGGGAGCTGGCATTGAAGATGTACCTTCTTTCCGGATATAGCTACCACTTGTCCATGGTAGTTTTTGACTTGTACTCTGTTTAAGTATATTCAAACAAATATGGTATTTATTTTGTACCAGCTTTGTAAATTTAAATCTTAGTGGCTCATGACTTGTAATACCAATCCTTGGGGTATTATATGCATTTATTTTATTTATTGATTATTGGGAGGGGGCATTCAACACTTCGGTATGGAATTTTTGAATTACTGTTCGATACTTCGGTAGATTAATTGTGCATACCAAATACCATACCAAAGTAGTTCAGTACCGTTTGGTATTTTCTTGTTTGGTTTGGTACGATTCGGTGCGGTTTCAGTATCGTACCATCCATATCTAACATGACAAGAAGTAGCATTGTCCACATGTGATTCTATAACGACCCGACCGGTCGTTTTGAACATTTGCACTTCGCTTGGATGTTTGAAGGCATGAGTAGCTCCGTATGATGTATTATGACTTATGTGAATCGTCGTCGTTGGTTTTCAGGTTATTCGGAATCGATTTGGAAGAATGAATTTCATTGTTGAAGCTTTATGTTGGAAGAGTTGACCAAGTTTGACTTTCGTGAATTTGACCCCGGACAGAGTTTTGATGGTTCCTCTAGGTCCGAATGGTGATTTTGGACTAGGGCGTATGCCCGGATTTGCATTTGGATATTTTTGTACAAGGATTCGGCACTAATTGGCGAAAGCAGGAAATTTAAAGGTTTGAAAAGTTCACAAGTTTGATCGGGAGTTGACTTTGATAGTATCGGACTCGGATAGTGGTTCCAGGAATTTGAATAGCTTCATTATATCAGTTGGTTCATGGATCTTTCGCAAAAGCAAAATAGGTACTCTAGAAGCGGGGGTCGCAGATGCGACGATTTGATCGCAGATGCGATAACCGCTGGGTAGACCTATAATTTGAGGTCTTTGGTTTCTTTCTTCATTTTTTGGATTTTGGAACTCAGTTTGGGCGACTTTGGAGAGGTATTTCATCACAAGTATTGGGGTAAGCGTTTTATACTTGGTTTTGATTATATTTTGTGATTCTATCTTCTTTTATGGTAATTGGATTATGAATTACGAAGAGAAATTGGGGGGTTTTAGCCTAAAGTTTCATAGAGTGAGTTTTTGCATTTTTAACATTGATTCGGAGTTGGATTTGAGTGAAACTAGTAAGGTCGGAAACGGATTTGAGGGAACATTGATTCGTTGTCACATCATATTGTTGTCATTATTTGGGCTGATTGGCATGAGATTTTTGAGCCCGAGAGACTGGAAAGATTAATGACTGAATTAGGACCTGAGGGCCGGATTGTGAGTGATATTGATGGGATCAGGCTGCACGCCACAACAAGTATATATATATATATATATATATATATATATATGTGTGTGTGTGTGTGGGGGGGGGGGGAGATCGGGTTGCATGCCGCAACAAGCCTTATGGCTATATATATGTGGATCTGGTTGCACGCCGCAACAGGTCTTATATATATGTGTGCCTGTGTGCGTGGATCGGGTTGCACGCCGCAACAAGCCTTATGGCTATATATATGTGAATCGGGTTACACGTCGCAATAGCCCTTATATATATGTGTGTGTGCGTGTGTGTGGATCGGGTTGCACGCCACAACAAGCCTTATGGCTATATGTATATCGATCGGGTTGCACGCCACAACAGGCCTTAGGGCTATATGTGGATCGGGTTGCGCGCCATAACAGGCCTTAGGGCTATATGTGGATCGGGTTGCACTCCGTAGCAGGTTATATTAGCGCTTGGGCAGGATTTGCCTCTCCGGAGTCTGCACACCCACAATGAGCGCAGGTTCTATTGATTCATGATGGGATCGGGCTCCGCACTGTGGCCGGTATAGTGCTGAGTGACCGAGTGTGTTGAGTGATTGATTGTGATGAGTGGGAGTGTGAGACAGTGAGATTGAATACTCTGAGAGTGTGGGTACATGAGTTCATCACTATGGTGCATTGCATTGACATGTATACTTAGCACACATGCATAGAGATGCATTCCCTCATGCTACATGGTTTTGTGACATTTATGACATTCACATACACATTGACATGTAGGCACAGAGATGTACTTTCCTCATGCCATCTGATAATGAGACTTCGTAACTGTTGTTGAAAGTTTTTGGAAAAAATCACAGTTTTTAAACTTACTCATATTTTTGGTGTTTTCAATGAAATATTTGACATTGTTTTTACTGTTATACTCGAAAGGCATGCCTATTTTGAGTACATGGGGTCGGTTGTACTCATACTACACTTCTGCACCTTGCGTGCAGATGCTGGATGTTGAGGTTGCTGCGTACGGTGGGAGTTGGATATGAAGATGTACATGCATTCCAGTTATGGCTATCACTTGTTATTGGTAACATTAGATTTGAATTCTGTTCATTTACATTTCAATAGATGTTGTAATTATTTCAGTTCAGTCTTGTAAAAATCTAAATCTTAGAAGCTCATGATTTTTACTATTAGTCCTTGGAAAATTCTTGTATAAAAGAAGTGTGTTATCATTTCTTTTCTTATAATCTCATTAAATTGGATAGTTGTTAATTGGCTTACCTGACGGGTTGGGTTAGGTGCCATCATGACTAGTTGGATTTTGGATCGTGACAAGTTGGTATCAGAACTCTAGGTTCATAGGTTCTACAAGTCATAAGCAAGTGCCTATAGATTCAACATGAAACATAACTATTTGAATTCCCTCTACGCATTCATGTGTGCATGTGAGCGCTCGATATCAGTTGTACATCGATGACTTGTGTTTCCATGGATGAGGTGCGAGATGTGATTTTGGCATGCTGATGCTAGGCCAGTCTGGAGGACTTGAGGCCGGGTTCGACCATAGGTTAAGCACGAGGATTTTGGTTGTGTGAGCACATGCTTTTGGACTGAAATGTCTGATAGCGTTCCTATGAGCGGACTTTGTGACTCGATGAGTGGCTGGATGGCCATATGATGAGTATGATGTGACTGCGGGATGTTTTTAGATAGTTTGAATGTGATGGGAAGTGTTTGCTTAGGATGTGAAAAGGATTATTGGGTGCTTGATTGCTATCTTGATATGACGTATGGTCTCGAGTTTTGAGTGTGTTGAAAGATTTTTCATGTTGTTTAATTATGGAATGAAGTAGATTTTCATGTCTTATTGTGAGTTCATACTCGGGAAGATTAAGTGATGGCCTAGTAATCGTGGCTGCGAAAGGGTATATCAAGATGCCAATTTAAGGCTAAGCAGGTGGGTTATCTCATGTGGAGTAATCTACGGAGGTGTGATCCTTATAATGTTGTGTGGAGAGTTTCCTTTATACCAGCGGGGTATATGTGCTGAGATTTGAATTTGAATTTGGTTGAGAAAGTTGACATGATCGTCATGTGGATGTATGCGAGCTTAGTAGATGATTTGAGGTACTATATGGTTTGTGTTATTTGAGCTTATGAAGGATTTAGTTGAATCTCCCTGCGGTATTATGGCAGTAATAGAGTATGGGTACGGTGAGTTATCAGGTGTTCTATTCTATGGCATTGAGCTATGTGGGGGAGTCTGCTATCGACGATTTGATTGCATGGTTACGTGTTGTATTGGTTTTGGTCTGAGGCATACTTGTGGATCGGTTATGACTTGTAGAGGTTGGGATCGAGGATGAATCGAGTAAAGAAGTTTCTGAATACGGGATATGTTACACTTTATGGGTATATGGGAATCACGGGATGATTGAGTTGCTATTCGTGAAGGATGTAGTGCGCGTGGAGTAGGAAATTGCTCGGTTGCTTAAAGGTGTGAATTACTTCTTTGGGTGTTGTTGTGCTAATGGGGCACAGGTCGTTCGGCCTGTTTGGTCGGTACAATGGAGATTTGAGCAGGGTGGATGGCTCTCAAAAAAGTTCTAATAGGTACAAGATTTTCATGTAGCAATTGAGAATTTTTCGAATTTGTATATGGCTAGGATCGGAGATTAACATTGGATAGTGTCGACACTCGCGGTATTTCTATATCATTGTGGATTTTACATTTCAGTATCAGAAAGGTGGAGAAAATGACTTCAGATTCGCAAAAGGTCTCTTCAGAGTCGGTATCTCGGCTACGGTACGTTTGGGATGCGTAAGAGGGAATGCAATGGATTATGGGCCTTAAGGCGGTTCGATTTCATTGTAGGATCTTGCGGGGTGAGTTTTAGTTAAGGATCGTGATGTTCTGGCAATAAGAAGTGTCACCTTAAGGGTAATTCAGAAGGAACTCAGAGAAATAGTACAGCTTGGTAGTAGGTTGGATCAACAAGGTAATAGATATGACTGGTTCGTTAGGTACTTATGATGTGGTGAGTCTGTACAGGTGTAATATGGCAATACTCTTGGGTTTGGCAACTCGCGTGGCTTGATTGAATTAGAGAGATTCAGTTTTGACGGCTTGATTATGTGCAAATGGATTTCAAAGTGCTCTCGAAGATTTCTACCACGGTTAGAGGTGTATATTTCCTACCGACTTGAGGAACATGTTGCGTAATGTGATTTTCTCTTGGATGAGATCAAATGGAAGGTTCCTGGCCAATTAAGTATGTAGTTTGCTTGCGACTCGGAGTTGATTATGAGATTCTCGTACTTTTCCTATGATGGCATGCTAGATGTGGTGTGTTATGTGGGATTGAGATTTGCATGTGCAAGGTCACGGCTCCGTTCCGAACGGAAGATCATAAATTCTTAGACAGTATGGATAGTTTTTGAAGTTTAGATGAATGCTATAACTATTTGGTAATTCCTTAGATGGGTGCGCATTTCAGAAGGTGCACTGTGTTCAAACTTACGGATGCTTCATTGGTATTGTGGTACTCGCCCGGTTGATCGACCATTGTTATCCAGATTTTGCTATGTAGCACAGAAGAATTATAGCAGTATTCCTCATGGGATGATCGTGTATGAGAGATGTGTTAGACATTCGGGCTGTGGAGTTGGGATCATATATGGTGATTCATGTGTTCTATGGACTTGGAGACCATGAGTTGTCCGAAACAAATTGTTTCGTGGTTATGGGCTGTGAAAATGTGACCAAAGCTAGCTAGATGACAGTATGTGTTACAGTTAGGTCATTGTGGACTTTAGGAGGGTTATTTATCTATTTGTGGGTAACCAGAGTGTCATGCCCCGAGCCTGGGGGCGAGACCGGCACCCGGTGCCTCACCTATACCTGCGTACCACTTGCGACTAATAGACTCTGAACATGTAATGTCATACTTTGGCCATGTGCCACATTACAAGATAATGTGCGAAGCAAAATATAGAACTGAATAGAGACTAACGCTGACTAAATGTCGACATAAAGCTGGGCCGGCAAGGCCGTCATAACTACTACAACTGACAAGCTAACAAAATATACGTACAGGGCCTACAAGCCCAACATACTGCACTAACTGACATGATATGTCTACAAGCCTCTACTGATGGATGTACTGTGATCGGAACACGGGCCACGACCTACCCATAGCCTATATACATATATACACAAAGCTTCTAGACCCGGCAACTTCGAAGGGCGTGGAGCTTACCGATAAAGCTAAACTCGAGCAACACCTACTGAGAAGGTCTACCCGTCTGTCTGTCTGAACCTGCACGCATGAAATGCAGTTCCCCAGAAAGGTACATCAGTACGGAATAATGTACCGAGTATGTAAGCCAATATACTGAAAGCTGAAGCTGAAGCTGAACTGATAATATAATAACTGAAAGCAACTGGGAGTCAAAGATAATCTAAAAATATTCTCACCTGCTAATACTGACTCAACTCTCTCAATATAGTAAGTAAAATAGCTGTCCGATCTTATAGGACTCGTTATATATATAACTGCTCTGCCGTAGTAGGCTCGTTCATAGGCGCTCGACCATACTAGGCTCTGTATCTCGGCCATGTTGGGCTCGCTCATAGGTGCTCGCCACAGTAGGCTCGGTATATAACTTACCATCTGATCAGAGGTTGCCCAATTGGGGCTTGCCCATCGATTATAGTTCGATGGTAATGAAAATACTATAATACTGTATATATAGGCTCTTTGCTCTCATGACTGGAAAACGACCATACTCAATTAAATATGAAGTCCCGATAATTTATGAGACTAGGATAATATATATATATTCCGGAATATGAATTTCTCTTTATGCCTCGTTATCAAACTCATATAATTATGAAATCATGCCAAAATAAAGGAAGCACTTAGCCTTAACATACCTGGAGTTAGGAAAAATCAGTATGATATTCTTGGAAAAGGTTGCATCGTACTCCCTTAGAATCACAAAATCTCACGTTGTTTTGTGCTATGAAATCTCGTTGGTTGAAGAAATCACGTTGTAGTGTTTTGTAGGAATTTCTACAAATTTGTAACAGTTTGTATCAAATCACCTTGCTAATCTCCAAAGCCTCACGTCTGATTGTAGTATGGTTTGTATTGAAAATCTTAGAATGGAAGTGTTTGGGTAACTAACACATTATTTTGCTTGTAGTATTCTTGGTATTGAAAATCTTAGAAATGAAGTGTTTTGATAACTAACACATTATCGTGCCACCTAATCAAAATGACTAAGAGTCATATCTTTAGGAAGTGGCTTTCTGCCACGTGGGGGTGGGGGAAATTTTAATCTTATCCTATAACCAATTAATTAATTAGGCAATATTTCGTTACCCGGTAATTAACCAATCACCCTCATAATTAAGAATTATCTCAAATTACTTAAAATTCTACTTATTTTTAATATACTTTATACATTATACTATCATGGTCATATGGTACCTTGTATGGTACTAATCCATAAATATCGGGTATTATCGCTCGGCCCGTGTTTTATCCCAAATCGACAATCTTCAATGAAACTCATTTTCTTCTATTTTCTTACCTTCTCTCCTTCACGAATTTACTCTTCATGTGTTTGAAATAGTGTAATGCTTATAATCTTAAGAAAATCTCATCCCGAGTCTACGTCAATTTACTGAAGACGAAACTTTAATGCACGAAAAACGCGGGATGTAACATCCTTCCCCCCTTAGAAACATTCGTCCTCGAATGTCTACTCTTAGATACTTTGGGAAAATTTTACTAGAGTCTCCTCTGTATACTAGACTAAAACCACCCTGCACGCAGCCAGAAAACATACTATACATGCCACACTTGGCCTTACACAATTGTCTATTGTGAATTCGAAAAGTCAAAAATAAGAGCTCACCTAAGGACCTACTAGCCTGAATAGGGCTGTGCTGAGGCATCCCACCTCGAGCCATATCTCCAGTTTGAAATAGGTGGGGGGTATTTAGACTTCATTTCTTACTCCGCTTCCCATGTTATCTCTTCCACATTCTTGCTTCTCCATAAAACCTTCACGGAGGTTACTTCCTTATTCCGTAGCTTGCGGATTTGTCGGTCTTGGATGGCAATCGGAATTTCCTTGTATGACAAGTCCTCTGTAATTTGTACATCATCCGTTGGCACCATTCGGGTAGGATCGCCAATGCACTTCCGTAACATAGATACGTGAAAAACCGGAAGGACAGACTCCAATTCCGAGGGAAAATCTAACTTATAAGCTACTTGGTCCACTATCCGAACGATCCTATAAGGCCCAATATACCGTGGGCTAAGCTTGCCTTTCTTACCAAACCTCATCACACCATTCATTGGTGACACCTTTAAGAATACCCAGTCACTAACCCCGAACTCTAAGTCTCATCGCCGCACGTCAGAATATGACTTCTGATGACTCAGAGCTGGCAACAGTCGCTCTTGGATAAGCTTTACTTTTTCTATGGCCTGCTGAACCAGGTCCGGCCATGTAACCCAGATTCTCCAACATCAAACTACCCTATAAGAGATATGCACTTACGCCCATACAACACCTTGTACGAAACCATCTGGATATTGGAGTGGTAACTATTATTATATGTAAACTGATATGAGGTAGATGTTCATCCCAACTTCTTTTAAAATCCAATACACATGCTCGTAACATATCCCCGAGCGTCTGAATTGTGCATTCGGCTTGTCCATCAGTCTGTGGATGAAAAGTTGTGCTGAGATTCACCTGAGTCCCTAGACCTTTCTTAAATGACCTCCAAAAATATGCTGTAAACTAGGCCCCACAGTCAGATATAATAGATATTGGTACTCCATGTAGTTGCACTATCTCTTTAATATATAACTTTGCATAATCTTCTGTTGTATATCTAGATCTGACTGGTAGGAAATGAGCTAATTTCGTGAGCCTATCGACTATCACCCATATGGAATCGAACTTACGATGAGAACGAGGTAAACCTGTGATAAAGTCCATGTTTATCGCCTCCCATTTCCATGTCGGGATCTCTATAGTCTGCATTAGCCCTCCGGGCTTCTGGTGCTCTATCTTCACCTACTAGCAACTAGGACACTGAGCGACATACTCAGTAATGTTCTTCTTCATATCGTTCCACCAATATACATCCTTGATGTCATGATACATCTTCATCGACCCAGGATGGATGGAGTACCACGAATAATGTGCCTCTGACATAATCATGTCTCGTAGCCCTACTACATCTGGAACACACAAACGACCCTTGTATCTGAGAACCCCATCTCCCTTGATCTAACAATGGCTTCTTCTGCTATGGAACTCGCTCTCTCAACTCAACCAACCCTGGGTCCTCGTACTTCCTCTCCTTTACTTCAGCATATTTATTCACTCCTTTCCCTTATAGCAGAATAGTAGGTTTTATTACCTACAAACCAAAATACCTGTATTAGCTTTTCTTGAAAGTATAAGGAAGGCTAGAATACCAACATGCATCTATTATTGAATTCACCCAACCCCTGGCTCATTGTACTATTTTTCGAAACACGAATAAACTGTGTGATAATGGAAGAAGGTAACCGTTACACCCCATATTTTTGTATGTGAGAGTACGTCGTAAGTGAATTGATGTAAGCTCAGAAATGAGATTATATTTGAAAGCAATTGAAGTAAGTTAATCATGTTACCGTAGAGGTTACAAATCTTTGAGAGCATTCATAACAAGTACTAAGAGGGTTGGAATGCTTAGAAGCTAAACAAATCGAAGAAAATAAGTTTCGTCGAAAGTCGACAAGTTGGGAATGTTATGACACGTACTTTGGGGTGAGATTAGGGTTCTTAACATGATAAGGAGATTATGTTATGAGTTATTTTAATCATATGGTAGTCGTGTGTTACGTTTTGAAGTCAAGCGAGTTGTGGAACAAAAGTTGGCAAAGGTCATCACAAGTTACATTCATAATGTGCTGAAAATTAGGTCAAATGTAGCAGAGCTTATCTACAAATATACTTGGACTTACATGATGAACCACATATCAAATTGAATATCTACGAGTCTAGTTTTTAATGCATTAAACTGTTCATCGATACGACATATGAGTAGAGAGATATTCATATTTTTGCGGGACTGCGTAAGCAGCTCCTAATGGGATCCACTTAGGCTGTGGACGACCCTTGTACATTTTAAAGGGTTTGGACGGCTCATTTTTAGTCATTTTCGACCAAGGATAGTTCCCAAACTCTCTCAACTCCTCTCTAACAGTGTTGAATCAATGGTGGTTTTGCCTAGACCTAACCTCAAAAATTAGCCTAAGTGAAGAAAAGAGTCTCTACGGTGTTGTGAAGCCATTAAGGGTGCTTGTAAGGTAAGGGAAGCTTTGGTTCGAGTTTCTTCTTGTTATTTAAGGTATGTATAACACCCTATTTCTTGGGCTTAAGCTTATCTATGGAACTGAAGGCATATTGATCTTATGACATCCCGAGAGATCTTATTGACTTACTTGTTATGCATTGCATTTATTTATATATGTACATTGACCCATGACCAGATTGCATTATATATGCATAAATTATATGTATATGGGGTATGGGGAAAGTTTATGGCATTATATATGCACCACCACCTAATTAGTTGGTATACGTTGATGATTTCGCCCATAGAGGTTGGGATGATATGATGGGATGCCCTTAGAGGCTTGATGATGTTATATAACCTATGCATGATATGACATTTATACGCACGTGCATGACATTATTCATGATTCACAGAGCTATTCAGACTTACAGGTTGAGTCTTTTACTCCATGTTTCTTTCAAGTCTTTTATAAACTACTTTTCATGCCTTACATACTCGATACTTTATTTTTACTGACATCCCTTTTGCTTGGGGGCACTGCAATTCATACCCGCAGGTCCCGATAGACAGGTTGACAGTCCTCCTAGTAGGCTATCAGCTCAGCGGAAGGTGTTGGTGTCCTCCACTTGCACCGGAGTTGCCTATTTGGTCAGTATGATTTGGACATGTATTGATTAGTATGGCGGGTTCCTGTCCCGATCTCTATGACGTTTATGTACTCTTAGAGGCTTGTAGATAGATGTCATATATATGGATACTTGTATGGCCTTGTCGGCCTGTGTTTTGAGTGTACAAATAATCATGTCGGTCTTATAGTCCCATATGTCACATGTATTCGTTTCTATATTATGTTGGGTCATCCGATGTCTAGTATTCCCTTATGTTTTATTCTAGTTATCTCATGACGGCCCTTCTGGCCCATTTACCCATGATGGTATGATAAGAAAGATATGTTACGTTGGTACTCGGTTGAGAAAGGCACCGGGTTCCCGTCGCGGTCCTGCGGTTTGGATCGTGACAAAAGTGGTTTCAGAGCAGTTCTATTCTACGGAGTCTACAAGCCATGTCTAGTAGAGTCTTGTTTATGGGTGTGTTGTGCACCACACTTATAAGCAGGAGGCTTTAGGGAAGTTAGGACTGTCACTCTTTTTTCTTATTCTAGATTGTGTGGTAGAGCTCAGTTGTAAGAATTCAAACTCCTAAATTCTACTTTATTCATAATACAATGATACCTACATCCATAAAGATAGTTGGTAAGAGATTGAATGTGGTTGTGGAAGAGTTGAATCAGAGGAACTCGTTTTTGCATCATGCTTATGATGAGTAAATGTAAGGTCTTCAGTACATTATGTGTGTACTAAGACGTGTAGTCTTCTTGATAAGGAACCCCAAGGCATGCATATCTATCCACCCATATGGTAAAAAGCAATAAGAGAATCAAAAGGTAGATACAAGTTTCAACAAGTAAAAGAAGCAAGTTAAAAAAGGGTGTGAGGTATCCAGTTAGTGAAGACAGTAATTACAATTCAGGCAGAGAAATATAAACATTTTGAGTAACTTTCAACAGTAACTGAGATATATACAATTGACTACACCCATCTCAATTATTCCCTATGGGAGCTAACATATATAGTTTAAGAGAACGATAGGATATCAGGATCCATCTGGGGTTAGAGTAACCCAAAATTATTGATGGATTGTTATCATTAGCTAACATTTACGGAGGATAGTGCAAAACATGGTAATAGTTCTCTGTGTGAGATACCCAGATGGTGCACTCTAGAATAGTACAGTCAGATATGAATACTAGAATGTTCATGTCACGCCCCAAAACCGAGAAGTGCGATCGGCGCTCAACCGAGTGAACCCGACTGAGCAAGCCTGTTAGATTTCATTCTATCCAAATTCATTCGTGAATAAAGAGGAGATGTACTCCGTTAATCAAGTACTGAAGAGATTTCATTAACCGCTTCCATTTCATTCCCATTAATAGCATCATTCAATATTTCCAAAATAGTACGAGTTTATAGATTTAATGAAAAATATGTTGCCAAATACCAACAGTTCTAATCCAATTCCCAACATCAAATACCACCCACAACCTGTCTACGAAGCCTCTAAGTACAACTGAAGAGTAATATGGAAATGCCGGTAACAAGGCCCCAGCTATACCTCAACCACAAAGTACATGAGAAACAAAAGATACATGACCTCGAAATGAAGTGGGGCTCACCAAATCGGCTGAAAGCAGTGTACTGCTATCACTGATCAATGCCACCTGCTGTAGAACCACCTGCATCCATTAAAGATACAGTGCCCCCGGCAAAAGGGACGTTAGTACTGTCGAATATCACTAGTATGTATAGCTAGAAATCCTCTTTCAAAATAGAATGCCCATATGATCTATACGTGGAACACATAATATAATATAATTGAAACAACCTGTACAAACAAGGACAACAAAAGGGGCACCTATTGTCTACATTAATAATGTGTCTCATTAGACCGTCCTTAGTATTCACATATCATATTATACACTTATGCGTTTCATAGACCGTCCACAGGATTTCATAACACAATGTACCTATGCGTTACATAGACCGTCCATAGGGTTTCATAACACAATATACCTATGCGTTCATAGACCGTCCATGGGGTTTCATAACACAATATACCTATATGTTTCATAGACCGTCCATAGGGTTTCATAACACAATATACCTATATTTTTCATAGACCGTCCATAGGGTTTCATAACACATTGGAAACAAAAGTACAAATACGTACATCTCATAACCTTTCACACCACATATTACATAATTCATACTTTCAACCACTTACAACATTATTATTTCATTGGCTCTCTTGGCCATACATATGATTTTTTTTTTCATGGCGCAATGGCCGTATTTCAAATTTCACACTTTCATTTCTTCCCTTTCATAGATCATCATCATAATTATCAACAACTAGAATATTCCGGAAATCACAACTTTAAATTCATTAGTAATGAATGCTTTTAAACACAATCGATTTCTTTCCAATAAATGGAGTAAAATGATTGGCAATCGAAGTACAAGTTAAAATCATACACAATTTCCACTCATGAATATGTAAGAACCCAAAACACATTGAAAATTACTTACAAAGCATAACATTAGCTAAAACAGCCACATATGGGCATCACTTGAGTTCATAAACTTTTAGCCGTTTATATTGTCGAAGTCAATTTTGGAATAGGTGATTCAAATCTCATTTCATAATCTTTCTCACATGATTTCATTTCATTGGCACCATTGGTCACAAGTATAATTTTCACTATTGGCACATTGGCCACACTTTATATTCCCAATTTACTGATTTCACTTCCAACCATCTTTATAGGTTATCAACAATAAGACATTCCCAATCAAGACTTTAGGTACACATATGAGCAATTAAGAGTCTTAAGAATATTGAGATTTTCTCACACAATTTGGCATACTAACTTTCATTTGAAATACGATTCAAGCCACCACATTTTAATACGCAACCCATACTTTAAAACTCACGGAAACATTATGGAATTCAATTCCAAAAGAGAAAGTTTAGCCAACATACCTCAATCGAGCTTCCTTAACTCTAGAATGATCCGAAATTCTTAGCAATCCCAATTTATTTTGAGACATAACAAAAATTGAACCATAATTAGGAAGATATTCATGGTCTCATCTCATTTGAGCATTTTATCAGACACTAGGTGTGCAAATTTAACCACAAGTTTCTTCTACAAGATTTCCTTCACTCCACAACCCAATCCTTACTTATTTCAGCTCAACAATCTTTCCACAATTCTTATTGGTACATGCATGTATAAATAATAATCTCATACCCATGAATCATACTCCAAATCAACCATCTTCTACCCAAATTCGAAATTGAAAAGTAGGGTATGGAACCTTACCTCTTAGATGAAGAACTTGTGGGTTTTCCTTGTTAATCTTCCAAGATTTGAGCAAGACTATGAATAATTAGCCTAGGGTTTCCTCTCTCTCTAAAACACTCTGCCTTCTCTCTAAAATATCAGAATTTTTGCTCAAAAATGACCCTTTGCGTGTATTTAACAAAGTAGGGTCGTATTTTAAGAACCCAAAAATGGAGCTCCGGAACAGGTTCTGCGGTCGCATATTCGACCGTATAATGGATATGCGAACCGCATATCGGTCGTATAATTACAGACCAAAACGATCAAAAATTTGTCTGTGTATGCGGTCACTATGCGATCTGCATAACTGTTATGCGATCGCATAATGCACCGCATAACAGTTATGCAGTCGCATAGTCAACTGCATAATTGCCCCCAGACTGGCCCTTCTCCTTCTCACTTCTGCGGCCATTATGCGGCCCACAGAGTGGTTCTGCGGTCGCATAATGGACCGCATAAATGCATTTTTTCGCAAAAACAAATTCTTTTACTTTTCGGTGTATTGTTCAACCCAAAAATTCTGAACTGCAACTTGCAAGCTCGCCGCGAATATTTTATACCATCCTCAAACACGTAAGCCTACTCCGGCACTACGAAACCTTGAATTCACTTGCGAAATTTGCGGGGCTTTACACTTAAATACATCAAAATTTTCCGGGGTGTTACATTAAGCTCCTGGAAACTCTGCTCACAGTACTCTGTCCACTGAAACTTAATTGCTTTCTGCGTCAACTTCGTTAATGGTGCTGAAAGAGAAGAAAAACCCTCTACGAATCTCTGGTAGTATCCTGCTAAGCCTAGAAAGCTATGAATCTCTGTTGGAGTGGTAGGTCTAGGCCAGGATTTCACAGCCTCAATCTTCTGATTGTCTACCTTTATACCTCTATCGGATACAATGTGTCCCAAGAATGCTACAAACTTCAACTAGAACTCATATTTAGAAAACTTAGAATATATACTATCACAGAGGGTTTGGAGCACCGCTCACAGGTGCTCCGCATGCTCATCCTCTGAACATGAATAAACTAGAATATCATTAATAAATACTATCACGAACAGATCTAAAAATGGCCGGCATAGGCTATTCATCAAGTCCATGAACATGGCATGTGCATTCGTCAATCCGAAGGACATGACAAGGAACTCGAAGTGGCCATATCGGGTCCTGAAAGCTGTCTTGGGAATATCTTTCTCCCGAATTCTGACCTGGTGGTACCCCGACCTCAAATCTATCTTTGAAAAGCATCTAGCCCCCCTGCAACTGATCAAACAGGTCATCTATCCTTGGAAGTAGATACTTATTCTTAATAGTTACCTTGTTCAGCTAGCTGCCTATAATCGATACACATCCTTAACGAGTTGTGTTTCTTCCGTACGAATAGTACCGGTGCACACCAAGGTGAGGTACTAGGCCTGATAAAACCTTTCTCCAGTAAATCTTTTAACTGCTCCTTCAACTCCTTCAATTCGGCATGTGCCATTCTATATGGAGGGATGGATATTGGTTGCGTTCCCGGAAGAAAATCAATGCCAAAATCAATCTCTCGCTCGGGATGGATATTGGTTGCGTTCCCGGAAGAAAATCGATGCCAAAATCAATCTCTCGCTCTGGAGGAATACCTGGAAGTTCATCTGGAAATACATTCGTGCACTCCTTTACTACTGGAATAGACTGAAGTGTAGGTATCTCAGCATCTACATCTCTAACTTGCACAATATGATAAAGGCACCCCTTTGCGATCAGTTTCCTTGCCTTCAGATAGGAAATAAACCTACCTCTGGGTGCCGCTGTATTACCTACCCATTCAAGGACTGGCTCACCCGGAAAATGAAATCTAGCTATCTTTTCTCGACAATCAACTGTGGCATAGCAAGCTGCCAACCAGTCCATGCCCATGATAGCATCAAAATCCAACATCTCTAGCTCAACAAGGTCAGCTGAGGTCTGATGACCACAAACTGACACCGTACAACCTCGGTATACCCGTCTAGCAATAATCGATTCTCCAACCGGTGTAGATACCACAAAAGGATCACTTAGTATTTCAGGTACTATACCAAACTTCCCCGTGAAAAATGGGGTGATACACGATAAAGTAGATCATGGGTCTATCAAGGCATAACCATCGTGAGAGCATATGGTCAACATACCTGTCACAACGTCTAGTGAGGATTCCTGGTCCTGTTGAGTCGTTAATGCATAGCTACGATTCTGGTTACCACCTGAACTGGAACCTCTACCTCTGCCTCGTCCTCTACCAGCCGAAGACTAAGACTCGCGCCCCGAAGGATGCACGGACATGGATGATCCTGTTGCTGAATTCGCTGGTTGTGCCATACCCTCTGGAATCTCTATTTCGGCAATCTCGCATCATATGCCCTGGACGTCCACTTGAAGAACAAGCATCGGAACCAGCTCGGCATTGGCCCAAGTGTCCTCTACCGCAGATGGCACACTATGGTGGAAATGGCCATGTCTTCCCCAAACCTTGCTGTCACTGCAAACTTGACGCCTGGAGGCTTTCACCTGGTACTGACTGAGTATAACAGTCATACCTGTAACCCTGTAACTGAGGTGGCGGAGGCCTAGGTGGCCGTTCGAAGTACTGGGGTCTATACCTACCCTGAGACTGCTTCTGAGACCTGGAAAATCTCATCCTCTTACGATGCCCTGACTCGGTCCTCTTCGTACCCTGCAGCTGATGCCTACCCCTTTCTATATTCTGGGTAAATGCCTGAATTCGAGAGATATCCATACTATCCTGCAATGCAGCGGTGGCACATGCCTCGATCAACTTTGGGGCCAGCCCTGCTATAAACCTGTGGATCCTGTCCCGCATAATAGCAACTATGGATGGTGCATATCTGGCCAATGAGACAAAACGAAGACTATACTCTCGAACACTCATATTGCCCTGCTTGAGGGCTAGAAATTGATTGACTTGGTCTTGTCGGATCTCTCGCGGTAAGTACTTATCAAGAAAGGCATCTGAAAAATTCTCCCAATTAGCTGGAGGTGCATCACGTCCCCTGGACCTTTCCCATCCCTCGTACCAAAGGATGGCTATATCTCGGTGTCGAAAAGCTGCTAGCTCAACTACCTCTTTCTCCATTGCATGCATAACCCGAAAGATCCTGTGAAGCTGATATATGAAATCTTGCAGGTCCTCCCTCTGATCTATCCCCGTGAACTTTGGTGGACTCAAAGCAATAAACCTTCGGACCTTTGAAATCCTAGACCCTTAGAAGATCCTGCACTAGTGGATGCCCTAGCCTGTTGCTGGGTAGCTACCAACTGTGTCAACAAATGCACCGCACTCCTCAAGTCCTGATCTGATGGAAGCGGAGGGGGAACTAGATGTGCAATATCCCTAGGAATCTCCTCGGGTGGCGGAGGAACCGGTAATGGCTGGGTAGGGGTCTTTCCCTGGGCCTCAGATTGGGCCCCATCTACTTGGGGTACCCTGCTAGTCCCCTCACCTACTGGTGTTTCTCTCCTCTAGCTAGCTGTAGTCTTCCTAGTTACCGTCATCTGTGCATGCAAATGCCAACACGTAAGTTTAACTCAAATTCCCTATAACTCGGTGCTACAGCACAATTTAGATTTGAAAGAAGGGTAACCAACTCCTAAATTCTCTGTAGTCCCCTGCTTATATAATGTGGTGCACCACATATCTATAAACAAGACCCTACTAGACAAGGCTTGTAGACTCCCTATGATAGAACTGCTCTGATACCACTTTTGTCACGCCCCGAGCCTGTGGGTGAGACCGGCACCTGGTGCCTCACCTATCCCTACGTACCACTTACAACTAAGAGACTCTGAACATGTAATGTCATACTTTGGCCATGGGCCACATTACAAGATAATGTGCGAAGCAAAATATAAAACTGAATAGAGACTAACGCTGACTAAATGTCGATATAAAGTTGGGTCGGCAAGGCCGCCATAACTACAACAACTGACAAGCCAACAAAATATGCGTACAGGGCCTATAAACCCAACATACTGCACTAACTGATAGGATATGTCTACAAGCCTCTACTGATGGATGTACTATGATTAGAACAGGGCCCCGACCTACCCATAGCCTATATATATATATATACACAAAGCTTCTAGACCCGGCAACTCCAAAGGGCATGGACCTTACCGATAAAGCTGAACTCGGGCAACACCTAGAACTGAATAGAGACCAGAGCTGACTAAATGTCGACATAAAGCTGGGCCGGCAAGGCCGTCATAACTACTACAACTGACAAGCCAACAAAATATGCGTACAGGGCCTACAAGCCCAACATACTGCACTAACTGACAGGATATGTCTACAAGCCTCTACTGATGGATGTACTATGATCAGAGCAGGGCCCCGACCTACCCATAGCCTATATACATATATACAGAAAGCTTCTAGACCCGGCAACTCCGAAGGGCGTGGACCTTACCGATAAAGCTGAACACGGGCAACACCTATTGAGAAGGTCTACCCGTCTGTCTGTCTGAACCTGCACGCATGAAATGCAGCGCCCCCAGAAAGGGACATCAGTACGAAATAATGTACCGAGTATATAAGCCAATATACTGAAAGCCGAAGATGAACTGATAATATAATAACTGAAAGTAACTAGGAGTCAAAGATAATTTGAAGATATGCTCACCTGCTGATACTGACTCAGCTCTCTCAATATAGTAAGTAAAATAGTTGTCCGGCCTTATAGGGCTCGGTATATATATAACTTCTCTGTCGTAGTAGGCTCGCTCATAGGCACTTGGCCATACTACGCTCTGTATCTCGGCCATGTTGGGCTCGCTCATAGGCACTCGGCCACAGTAGGCTCAATATATAACTTAACATCTGATAAGAGGTTGCCCAATATGGGCCTGCCCAACGATTATAGCTCGATGGTAATGAAAATACTATAATACTGTATATATAGGCTCTTTTCTCTCTTGACTGGAAGAAGACCATACTCAATTAAATATGAAGTCTTGATAAGGAGAATACTATAATTTATGAGACCATGATAATGTATATAAATTCCAGAATATGAATATCTCTTTATGCCTCGTTATCAAACTCATGTAATTACGAAATCATGCCAAAATAAAGGATGAGCATAGACTTAACATACCTGGAGTAGGAAAAAATCCGTATGATATTCTTGGAAAAGATTGCACCGTACTCCCTTAGAATCACAAAATCTCACGTTGTTTTTGTGCTAAGAAATCTCGTTGGTTGAAGAAATCATGTTGTAGTGTTTTGTAGGAATTTCTATGAATTTGTAATAGTTTGTAACAAATCACCTTGCTAATCTCCAAAATCTCACGTCTGATTGTAGTATGGTTTGTATTGAAAATCTTAGAATGGAAGTGTTTGGGTAACTAACACATTATTTTGCTTGTAGTATTCTTGGTATTGAAAATCTTAGAAATGAAGTGTTTTGGTAACTAACACATTATTGTCCCACCTAATCAAAATGACTAAGAGTCATATCTTTAGGAAGTGTCTTGCTGCCACGTGGGGATGGGGGTAATTTTAATCTTATCCCCTAACCAATTAATTAATTAGGTAATATTTTGTTATCCGATAATTAACCAATTACCCGCATAATTAAAAATTGACTCAAATTACTTAAAATTCTACTTATTTTTAATATACTTTATACATTATACTATCATGGTCATATGGTATCTTGTATGATACTAATCCATAAATATCGGGTATTATCGCTCGGCCCGTATTTTATCCCAAATCGACAACCTTCAACGAAACTCATTTTCTTCTATTTGCTTACCTTCTGTCCTTCACGAATTTACTCATCATGTGTTTGAAATAGCATAATGCTTATAATCTCAAAAAAATCTCATCCCCGAGTCTACATCAATTTACTGAAGACGAAACTTTAACGTACGAAAAATGCGAGATGTAATACAGAGTTGATTTGGAGGTCCATTGGTAGGTCCAATGAGGATGTGTAATCTACATTGCGTCGGATCGATCGATTCCGCACTATTATTGTCGGGGGATGTGCCATTCGGTAGAGTTGATCTTATTCGTATTCTGATATGATCAATGTGTTACCCATCTATGCTATGAGGAGTTGTGAATTATTGGTTATAATCACACATGGTGCGGTTCTGTTTGGGTATTGTAGCAGGATTTGAGCGAGATGGTTAGTGGGGTGTCGAATGGTTGATTGCGCCTTGGTTATGTTCTCTCCAGACTGTGGTATATTTTGTTATTTGCTTTTCTGTGGTTATGGTCATACACTTCGTGTATTTGATATTGAATTGCATGTAGTTGTTGATTTTGAGCATGGTGGATTGAGGTATTTCATATGGACCCGCATTTCGATGGGGTCACGCATTACAGCTGGGTTATGTCGGGATATTATCCTTTGTGTTAGATTCTCGTGTCTTGGTTCTACTATGTAAGATATGTTTGTAGCATTGCAGTTGTTGAGGTACTTGTTGAACTTGTGGGATGGTTCTCTCGTTTGAGTCATTTTTCATGATTGAGTACATTTGGGTTTTCCTTATTGGTGCAAGGATTGCGTGGGTTGTGGTTATAGGTTTTATTGAGGTGGCATGTCACTAGAGTGGTTGTGTGATGAGATGAGGTCATCAGACCTAGAACGGGTGCCATCGGATTTGTTTGTTGTATATTTGGAAGGATAATGTCGTTGATCGGCTTAGAAATTGGCTATAGTTCTAGTCGAAGGAGATGGATCTCCATGACTTGTTGATCTGATAAGTGGTTATGAGTTTCTATATGCTTCTTTCATCATTGGCAATGTACGAAGGTTTTAGAATGAGGTTTTATTTGATATGAGGTTTATTACCGGTACCGGGTTTGCTTCGAGCAGTTATTGTGGTCGAAATTTATTGCTATGAGTATTTGAGTTATTTGGTATATTATGTGATTGCATCTTGGGTAATAGTTATGGCTTGATACAGCTTGTTCAGACTTATACAGTGTGTAGATGCGAGATTCTGATCTTGTAAGAAATTTCGGATGTTGGAAATTGGATTATGTGGTTTACGGACTAAGGTTGAAGTAATGATCTTCAGTTATATTGTGTTGTCGGGCCTATATGGAATAAGGTGATGTGGGATCACCCCCGGGTACGTGTGTGGTAAGATTTCACGGCGGTTGGATGGCCTTGGAACGACTCTCGGCACGTTCGAGGAAGAATGTATGTTTAAGTGGGGGAGGATGTAACGAACCGACCGATCGTTTTGAACATTTGCACTTCGCTCGGCAGTTTGAGGGCATGAGTAGCTCCGTATGATGTATTATGACTTGTGTGAATCGTCGGTTTTGGTTTTTAGGTTTTTCAGAATCGATTTGGAAGAATGAATTTCATTGTTGAAGCTTTAAGTTAGAAGAGTTGACCAAGTTTCACTTTTGTGAATTTGTCCCCGTAATGGAGTTTTGATGGTTTCGTTAGGTCCGGGTGGTGATTTTGGACTCGGGTGCATGCCCGGATTGTAATTTGGATATTTCTAGAAGGATTCGGCACTAATTGGCGAAAGTGGAAAATTTGAAGGTTTAGAAAGTTCACAAGTTTGACCGGAAGTTGACTTTGATAGTATCAGACTCGGATTGTGGTTCCGGGAATTAGAATGGTTTCGTTATGTCATTTGGGACTTGTGTGCAAAATTTGAGTTTATTCTGAGTTGATTTGCCATGTTATGTTATGGAACCTGTTGAAATATTCAGACGGAGTCCCGAGGGGCTCGGGTGAGTTTCGGACGAGGTTCGGACCATTTCGTTGCATGTTGCACTTGGCTAAGGCTGTTGGTTCTAGAGTGGCCGCATCTGCGGACAATTGGTCACAGCATAGAGAGAGAATAGGGAGAGGGGAGAGAGGAAAAAGAGGGAGGAGGGGGTGGTGCTTACTTGGCCTGCTTGTCAATGCCGGTGCCGGCGCTGGAGGGAATCGCCGGTGGAAGTGGAAGTGACTATTATGTTTTGAAGAGAGAGAGAGAGAGAGAGAGAGAGAGAGAGAGAGAGAGAGAGAGAGAAGCGCGTGGTTGAAAATCAGAATTTCTCGCTGACAAAGACTTTTTGTACACATATATATATATATATATATATATATATATATATATATATATATATATATATATATATATATATTGAAATAGTATTAAAGTGAAGGCTAAAATGGTTTTTCAGCTTCTGGCGCAGCTGGTGCCTGAGCCAGCCCCACTGGCTCAACCACCTGAGCTGGAGCAACTGGTAGATCTGCAGGTGATGCTCTAGCTATTGTACGAGCTGTACCTCTACCCCTACCGCGGCCCCTACTGCGACCTCGGCCTCTTGTGGCCCTAGCTGGTGGTACTGGTGGCTGTCCGTCCTATCCGGTAGCACGTGTGCTCACCATCTGTGAGAGAATAGAGCAACAGAAGCTTAGTTTCCGAAACCAACAAATCCGCATGATAATAATACAAGAATGTGGAATTTTCTAAGGGTTGAGTAGCCTCTCGAAGATAAGTACAGACATCTCCGTACCGATCCGCAAGATTCTACTAAACCTTCTCATGACTCGTGAGACCTATGTAACCTAGGTTCTAATACCAACTTGTCACGACCCAAAACTTAGACTGTCGTGATGGTGCCTAACTTGGTACTAGGCAAGCACTTTGAATGTTATTAGCGCTTACATGCCGCAAACGAGCTTGGACGAGGAGGTTAAAAGGCGCTTCTAGGAGGCATTGGATGAGGTGGTGCGAGATATTCTGCCTATAGAGAAGTTATTCATAGGAGGAGATTTCAATAGTCATACTGGGTCGTCTGCTGGTGGCTATGGCGAGGTGCACGGTGGCTTCGACTTTGGGGATAGGAACGGAGGTGGTACTTCACTCTTGGATTTCGCTAGAACTTTTGAGTTGGTGATCGTGACCTCTATTTTTTTGAGGAGGGAGGAGCATTTGGTTACTTTCTGGAATATGGTGGCTAAGACTCAGATTGACTATCTCCTTGTCGGGAGGTGTGATAGGGGGTTGTGCAAGGATTGCAAGGTGATCCCGAATGAGAATCTCACGACATAACATAGGCTCCTGGTGATGGACGTCGGTATCTTGATAAAGAGAAAGAAGAGGTTTGTGCGGGGTCAACCGATGATCAGGTGGGGGTTTTTGACTAAGGATAATGTGCGGGAGTTTAAGGGGCGGCTGACGGCTATGGGAGCCTGGAAGAGTGGTGGGAACGCTAGCGTTATGTGGACGGCGAGGGCGGACTGTATAAGGGAACGGTGAGAGAGGTGTTGGGGGTCTCGAAGGGTTACTCTGGCGGGCACAGAGGCGGCTGGTGGTGGGATGATGTGGTCCAAGGTAAAGTGGAAGCAAAGAAAGCAGCTTACCTTAAGTTAGTAGAGAGCACCAACGAGGAGCAGTGAAGAGCGAATAGAGAAAGATATAAGGAGGCTAGGAAGGAGGCAAAATTAGCGGTTATAGAGGCTAAGACTGTTGCGTTTTGAGGAACTGGGGGAAAGATGGGGACAATAAGTTATTTGGATGGCCGAAGCAAGAGAGAGGAAGGGTCGCGATCTGGATCGAGTATTGATGGAAGAGGCCCTGATTAAGCAAAGATGGCAATCGTACTTTCATAAACGTTTGAGTAAAGAGGGGGATGGAAACTTCATGTTAGGGAAATTGAGGCACTCCGAGAGTCACCGCGACTTTAGGTACTGTAGGCGTATTAAAGTTGAGGAGCTCGTGGGAGCGATGCGTAAGATGAGTCGGGGCAAAGCGACCGAACCAGACGAGATTCCAGTAGAATTTTGGCAGTATGCGGGTAGAGCAGGCTTGGAGTGGTTGACTGTGATGTTTAATGTTATCTTCAGGACGAAGAGGATGCCAGATGAGTGGTGGTGGAGTACGATGGTTCCGGTGTACAAGAACAAAGGTGATATCCAGAATTGTAACAACTATAGGGGTATCAAGTTACTAAGTCATACCATGAAAGTTTGGGAGAGGGTGGTGGAAGGGAGGGTAAGGAGGGCATTGTCTATATCGAAAAACTAGTTCGGGTTTATGCCGAGTCATTCTACTACGGAAGCTATCCACTTTATCAGGAGGTTGGTGGAATAGTACAGGGACAGGAAGAGGAATTTGCATATGGTGTTTATTGACCTAGAGAAGGCGTATGACAAGGTCCCTAGGGACGTACTTTGGAGATGCCTGGAGGTGAAAGGTTTTTCGGTGGCTTATATTAGCGTGATAAAGGGTATGTATGATGGATCTATGACTCGGGTTAGGACTATGGGAGGTGACTCAGAGCCTTTTCCGGTGGTTATGGGGTTACACCAAGGATCTACGCTCAACCCATTTTTATTTGCCCTGTCGGGACGCACTGGCACATAATATTCAGGGAGAGGTGCCATGATGTATGTTATTCGCTGATGAAATAGTTCTAATTGATGAGACGCGAGGCTGCGTTAATAGGAGTCTGGAGGTATGGAGGCAGGCCCTAGAGTCTAAAGGTTTCAAGTTTAGTAGGACTAAGATGAAATATTTGGAGTGTAAGGTCAGCGACGTGATGGGGGAAGCAGACGTGGGATGATTGACCAACAACTCATCCCCAAGAGAGAAAGTTTCAAGTACCTAATGTCAATATCCAGGGAGATGGGGAGATCGACAGGGATGTTACGCACCGTATTGGGGTGGGGTGGATAAAATGGAGGTTAGCGTCTGGAGTCCTGTGTGAGTAGAATGTGCCACCGAAACATAAAGGTAAGTTCTCCAGAGTGGTGGTTAGACCGGCCATGTTGTATGGGGCTGAGTGTTGGCCAGTCAAGAATTCACATATCTAGAAGACGAAAGTAGCAGAAATGAGGATGTTGAGATGGATGCGCGAGCACATTAGGCTGGATAAGATTAGGAATGAAGATATTCGGGAGAGGGTGGGCGTGGCTCCGGTGGACGACAAGATGCGGAAAGCACGACTTAGATAGTTCGGGCACATGCATAGGAGAAGCCTAGATGTCCCGGTTAGGAGGTGTGAGCGATTGGCTTTGGCAGGTACGAGAAGAGGTAGAGGGGGGCCTAAGAAGCATTGGAGCGAGGTGATTAGACAGGACATGACGCGGCTCTAGATTTTTGGACATGGCTCTTGATAGGAAGGTGTAGAGGTCGAGCATTAGGGTTGTAGGTTAAGGGGTAGTAGAGCGATTTTCCTCTTTGTCCCGATTTTTCCCTTTGTATCAGCTAGTCCGATAGTGTTTTGTCTAGCACTGCTAGCGGTTTATGTTGTGTTTCACACTATTGCATAGTATTTGTGTTACTGCTTTTTCATTTATTTGCTATCTCTCACGATGCTGATATTATTTTTCTGGTATCTGTTGTTGTCACGGATCTATTATCTCTGAGCCGAGGGTCTTCCGGAAACAACCTCTCTACCCCTCCAGGGTAGGGGTAAGACATGCGTACACGCTACCCTTCCCAGACCCCACATGTGAAATTTTATTGGGTTGTTGTTGTATACGTGCCAAAAAAAACTTACATTTCAACTAGCCAAACAATAAATCTATATTTCAATTATAATAAATAGGGTGAATGAAAAGACAATTACTGCTTGGACTTTCGAGCATTACTGCAGCCACTTGAATTATTTTCTTCTGCCATGGTTATTGAAAATGTATAGGAGTACAATTTATCTATACTTTTGGAAAAAATTCTTTTTCGGTTTTCAACAGTTATGCACATTAATGTAATTAAGAATCCTCTCATATTTATCTATATCTATATTATATTAAATCCACAAAGACCCTTAGTGAAATATCGTTCGCCTTTTTTACCCTTTTAAAATAGAGTTCACAATGAATAAAATAGTCATTTATTTAATTTTTTCAATATTTAGGAATAGATTTAATTAATTTTCTTCTATTTAAGAATAGTCACATAATTATATCCCGTATAACTATTTTTTTAAATCATTCTTTATTTGAACTAAGTAAGAAGTTTTAATATTTAAAATTATTAGGACTTTAAAGTTCGTTAAAAAGAGAGGAAAAAGCCAAATAGAGCCATAAAATCACAAAAGCACAGACGTAAGAATAATCTATATACTTACTACCAAAAGTATTAAGAATGTTTTGTGTTCCTACAAGGAAACTCCACAACAATTTTCGTATTTTTTGTTCTTTATATTTTAATCAAAACTTCGAACAGTAAATATTTATTTAAAAGCTTGGTTATTAAATTATATATTTTTTATTTTTAAAATTTAGTATCTGTCATTAACTCTAGAAATAGTAATCTTTGTTGAATAAAGACAGTAATCATCTACTATTTCTAATAGAAAATTGATAATCATTTATTGGAAAGAAAACAGAGAAAAGCGAGAAATATAATTTAAAAAATAAAATAATTTTTTTATTTGACTATTGGTTTCAAGAGTCGTCAAAGATGATATAAAGAAAAACTAAGAAACCAAAAATAGACATGGCATTTATTTATAATGCCAAATCAAATTCTGAGTAAGTTTGAAGGCGACAAAAGCTTTGCTGAGGTAAGTCAATGTCACGACCCAAAATCTCACATGTTGTGATAATGCTTACCGCAATACTAGGCAGGCCGACAATTCACAAAACCACACATCTTTAAGTTTAAAACATAATGAAATAAGCTTAATAGTGAAATCTCATAATAATTGATAAGAAAATACCACAACTCAATACATATTACTTCCCCAAAATACGGGTGTCACTAAGTACATGAGCATCTAAATGACAACATAGTCTGACTGCTAAGGCACTGTCTAGAAAGATAAAATAGTACTAATAAAACTGAAAAGAAGGAGAGTCAAGGTCTGCGGACGCCAAGGCAGCTACCTCAAAATCTCCGAATAGATAAAGCTCCAAAGCTAGCAACCTCTGTGCCCAGAAGTACCTGGATCTGCACACGAAGTGCAAAGTGTAGTATGAGTACAACCGATCCAATGTACTCAATAAGTAACAAGACTGACCTTGGGATGAAAGCAGTGACAAGCTTAGATAATTACAGTCCAAATCCAGATGTATAACAGTACTAATTCTGAATGAAATCCAATAATCAGTTTGGAAACAGTTCAGAAAATATAGATATGCTTTCAAGTAATTAACAGTTTAAGCTCATCACAGATAAAATATGCCAAGAATGACTGATATGAGAAATGTTACATCTCTATATCTACATGTCAAAAGTGCATGCCACATGTAATGCACTATGACAACCTCACGTACTCACACTCTCACAGTACTCAACATGAGTGTCTCAACTCTCACTCATCACGCTCAGTCCCTCAACACTGTACGGTACCTGTGCTCACTCTAGTATGTCAGACTTTGGAGGGGCGAATCATGCCAAGTGCTAATAAAACCTGCTGCGGCGCACAACCCGATCCCATCAAGAATTAATAATACCTGTTGTGGTGTGCAACCCAATCCCATCATGAATCAATAATACCCATTGTGGCGCGCAGCCCGATCCCATCAATATCACTCAGAAATAGACCCTCGGCCTCACTCAATCATCAGTCTCTCCAGTCTCTCGGTCTCACAACACTCATGCCAATCTGGCCAAAACAATGATACATGATGTAATAATAAATGGTAGCAGAGACTAAGATATGATATGCAAATGATAAATGCGATTAAGTGCATAACTGCAATTTAAGCAAATAACTCAACAACAACGGAATGACTGTTGTAGGTCCCAACAGTACTAGCAGATAGTCTAAACATGATTTCTAACATAAATCACATCTCAAATTCTCTAACACATAGAGTAAACATGAATTATTAAGCAAGAATAAATGACTACACAATTTCACTGAATCGACATAGTCATAATTACTACGGTGCATGCTCACATGCCCATCACCTAGCATGTGCGTCACCTCAACACCAATCACATCACCTAGCATGTACGCCCATCACGTTCGCAATCCTTCCCTCGCGTTCACGAAGGGTATTTTTGGACAGCCTTACTGTCCTTCTTCACGAACGCGAGCCTTTCTCTGCATTCGTGATGCTTTCAGACCTGGGCAGAATATAAGTTTTCCAAATCGAGGGTTAGGCCATTTTTCATCATCTTTTGACTTGTAGAGCTCGGTTTTGAGCGATTCTTTGTGGGTTTTTCAAGAAAATCGATTGGGTAAGTGTTCTTTTCCTAGAATTTATTATATTCCATTATTTTATCTTTATTTTTATCATTTAATTTGTGTTTTGACTAGAGAAAAATGGGGATTTTTGAAGAAAACTTTCAAAATGAAAAATCATGATTTGAGGGATGAAATGGTATCAAAATTTGATAAATTTAGTATGGTTGAACTCGTATCGCAATGGGTGTTCGGGTTTTATGAAATTTGTCGGGTTCCAACGTGTGGGACCGGGGGTCGACTTTGGGTTGATTTTTAGATTTTGATAAAGATTGAGTCTTTATGACCCGGGGGTCGACTTTTGGGTCAATTTTTAGATTTTGATAAAGCATTTTAGATTTTGTTGGGTTCCAAGGTGCAGGCCATTAAGATTGCGCATGTGGCGAGACAAGGTGGGAACATTATTATGCACGTGTGGCGAGACAAGGCGACAGTTATTTTACGATTGCACATGTGGCGAGACAAGGTGCGCTATGTCAGGGATTGATTTATGATGATTTGTGATGGCCTGGGGGCATTTTTGTTGTTGATATTTGTGTAGTGGTACACTTACCTGTGTGAGCTTTATCTTGTGAAAGTTGTGAGAAAACATTCTATGTGCTGTCCGTTATTTTCCCTTATGCCCACTAGCTGGAATGAACTATGTTAGGACATTTGTACAAGCATACACGTAGTTAAGCACTCTTATCAGATAAGAGGTTTTCTTGATATTGTTGAGTATAGATGTACACCCTTGCTTACTTGCCTTCTATGTGAGAAGGGCTCTATTTGGCACATGAGTCGTCAGTGCGATTATGAGGTGTAATGAAGGCACAGGATGCCAAGTGTTAAGGTTCATGTATTGAAACCCGTGAGTTATGATTTGTCCAAGGTTTGGTACCTCTTGGAGTTTGTTGACTAAAACCTTGTGTGAAAGCGGTCGTTGTTGCTGAAGTATTAATTTTCCTTGCTGTATCTGTGATTTCGGATTTAGGTTGTGCCTACGTTCACCTTTCTGTGTCATTATTATGGTATTCTGCAGATACATGTTGTTGTCCTTTCCTATTGCAATTACTGTATTGATAGTCATATCGCGTAGTCTTTATGTAGATGTTATACTCTGTTGTTTCTATATATATACTTTGTTCAGGTTATGAGGACACTAGCTGCAGTTGCTGATAACGTTACCCCCGGAGCAGATGTCGCTAGGGGCAGAGGCAGAGGCCTACGAGGAGCACGTGTCATAGCTAGGGAACCTACCAGAGCAGTAGTTGAGGAGCTTCCAGAAGTTCCAGTAGGGGGGCAGGTACCGTAGGCGCTTGCTATTACCATCGGACTTCAGGAGACCTTAGCACAATTCTTGAGCATGTTTGGTATATTGGCTCAGGCGTGGTTTATTCCGGTTGCACAAGCTATTTCACATACCGGGGGAGGAGCTCAGACTCCCACCGCCCACACTCCAAAGAAGCGAGTTCATCATGGTCAGGTTCCAGGTGTCATGGAGACACGGCCTGTGGTCCCAGTTCAGCATGTGGTTAGGGTAGCAGCATCTGAGGAAGAACAGCTTAGACTTGAGAGGTACAAGAAGAACCGCCCTACTACTTTTAGTGGATTGGTGACAGATGATGCCTAGGGTTTTCTAGAGGAGTGTCAGCGCATTCTCCATACTATGGGTATTGTGGAGACGAGCGGGGTTTCTTTTACTACGTTCCAGCTTAGGGGAGCGGCTTATCAGTGGTCGCGGGTGTATAAGTTGGGTAGCCCGGCCGAGTCAGCTTCACTTACATGGGTTCAGTTTTCAGAGATATTCCTGAGAGAGTTTATACCTCAGTCCCTTCGAGATGCATGGCACTCGGAGTTTGAGCAGCTGCGTCAGGGCACTATGTTAGTGTCAGAGTATGCCGTTACATTCAGTGATTTGGCCACACGTGCCTGCATTGGTCGCTACAGTTAGAGAGTGTGTCCGCAGAATCATTGAGGGGCTCAGGCATGATATTCGGTTCAGCATGCCTAGGGAGTTGGAGTCGGATGTTTTGTTTCAGTAGGTGGTAGGGATCGCTTGCCGAGTGGAGGGCACGTAGGATCAGGAGAGAGAGGACAAGCGGGTTCAGGAGAGAGAGGACAGGGAGGCGAGGAGGCCTCGTAGACCGGAGAGATCTACTGGTCCTTATTTTGGAGGAAGGGTACAACATGGTATAGGTTTTGTGGGTCAGCCAGTTCAGTTTGCACTTCAGGATTCGTATAGTGTTTCAGGTGCTCATATGTCTCAGAGTAGCTGTACCGCACAGTTCGTACAACCAAGAAAGCAGAGAGGTTGCTTCGAGTGTGGAGATACCAGCCACAGGGTGAGAGATTGTCCTAGACTCCGGACAGGTGTGTCACAACGGAGTATTCAGGCGAGTAGAGGGCGCACAAGAGGGGAAGGCCCGACCCGTTGATGTGTTTCATAAAGTAAGATTGAGGCCACTGCACCAGATGATGTCATACAGGTATGCTTTCGATTTGTTATAGAGGGTCACCATTCGTATTTTGATTCGGTTCTGCTTATCGGGGTGAGTCCCTTTATTTGTTGTTCCACCTATGGGTGAATTCATGACTTAGTATTCTGTATATGTGTTTACCCCTGTTGGGCGATTCTATGAGTGGTAGCCCATGTCTATCGTTTGTTTATATTCATTATTGAGAGTTACGAGGCTAGAAGTGAATTCCCATTGTCCATTATGGTAGGTTTGATGTGATTCCTGAGTAATTTGGTTACGATTTGAGATTTGATACTCTACCGGGGTGAGAGTTTAGTAAGTGTTGTGATTTTACTGGCAGAATTGAGTTAGTGGAGGGTTTCAATTGGTATGATGTGTATTTGACTTGTGATTCAGAGTTGAGGGTGAGACCCTCGTGATTCCATGTGATTTGATATGTTTGAGCTGGGCTGTGTGCCGCGGTGGAAGTTATAAGGATGAGATCCTTGTGATTTGTTCATTTACTTTAATTTTTCCTTTTAAATTGATTTGTAGGATGGTACTCATAGAGAGTTGTGCATGTCGGGCTTGTTTGATAATTCTCTTATATGTTTCTCTTTACATATTCAGTCATTTTTCATTTTGTGCTTCTTGAGTTTTAGCTTACGGGGTGTGTGCTCGGTGGTGTTAGTTGTGACTTGTTGATTCGGGTGTATAGTTAAGAGGTCTTCATGTTTCTTGCATCGTTGTCAGTGTTGTGGAGATTTGAAACGGGTTGCTAATGGTTATGAGGCTAATTGACGGTGCTGGCTTTGATTACGGGCAGCTATTGTGATCAGAAATGTTATTATGGGCCAATGTGTGGCGTGTCATGTTGAGTGGTCGTACCTTGTGGGTGTAGGCATGAGTTGTTGCAGCTGGTTGAGACTGATACCGGGTATTGATTTAGAATCGGGTCTTTTGGAGATGAATGGAAGGTGAGAATTTCGACTCTAAGGCTTATTAGTGTTGGTAGAAAGGATAAATTATAGTTGCGATGGTGTCGTCAGGCTTATGTGTATTGGGGTGACGTGGGGTCACCTGCGGGTGTATATTGTATGTGTGCTTTTAGTGATTTGAAGACTTCGAGGTGATTCTTGGCACGTTCGAGGACGAATGTTTGTTTAAGAGGGGAAGGATATAACGACCCGGTTGGTCATTTTGAGAATTTAAGTCCCGTTCGGCGGCATAAGGCCCTGAGATGCTTCGTATTATGTGTATTGACTTGCGTGCATGGTTGAATTTTGATCGTAGTTGGAATTATGTGAAGATGACTCCAAAATGGAGTTCCAATGGTTCTGTTAGCCCCGTTGGGTGATTTTGGACTTAGGAGCATGTCCGGTCGTTGAATTTGAGGTCTGTAGCTGATTTAGGCTTGAAATGGCGAAAGTCGAATTTTTGGAGATTTTGATCAGAAGTGAAATTTTTGATATTTGGGTCGGAATGCAATTCCGAGAGTTGGAACAGCTCCGTTATGTCATTTGGGATTTTCCTGCAAAATTTGACATCATTCCGAGTTGGTTTGATTGCTTTCAGCACGAGTTTACGAAGTAGGAAGTTTTGGAAGTTCATAAGTTCGATTCGTGGTGCGATTTGTATTTTCGGCATTTTTTGATGTGATTTGAGGCCCCAAGCGAGTCCGTGTTAGGTTATAGAACTTGTTTGTGGGTTTAGACAGGGTCCCGGGGGCCTCGGGTGTGTTCCGGGTGTGCTACGAGTCCTTTTCCCCTATTTTTCAACTATTGTTCCTACTTTCTGGTGTCCTTCTTCGCGATCGCAAAACGCCTTTCGCGTTCGCGAAGTGTTACTTCTGACCACCTCGAGATCCTTCTTCGCGTTCGCATTCGCGTTCAACCTCTCACGTTCGCAAAGGTTTGCCTTTCCCCTTCATTGCGTTCGCGATTAGCCACCCGCATTCGCGAAGCTCTTCCTGGCAGCCTCATATTTCTTCTTCGCGTTCGCGTTCGCCGTATCGCGTTCGTGTAGGTTTCGCCCCTTGTTCTTTCCGTTCACAATCCTTCCCTCACGTTCGTGAAGAGTTTCTTTGGATAGCCTTACTTTCCTTCTTCGCGAACGTGAGCCTTTCTCCGCGTTCACGATGCTTTTAGACCTGAGAAAAATATAAGTCTTCCAAATCGAGGGTTAGGCCATTTTTCATCATATTTTGACTTGTAGAGTTCGGTTTTGAGCAATGCTTTGTGGGTTTTTCAAGCAAATCAATTGGGTAAGTATTCTTCACCTAGAATTTATTATATTACATGATTTTATCTTTATTTTTATCATTTACTTTGTGTTTTGACTTGAGGAAAATGGGGATTTTTGAAGAAAACTTTCAAAATGAAAAATCATAATTTGTGGGATGAAATAGTATCAGAATTTGTTAAATTTAGTATGGTTGAACTCGTATCGTAATGAGTGTTCGGATTTTATGAAATTTGTCGGGTTCCGAGGTGCGGGCCCCGGAGTCGCCTTTTGGGTCGATTTTTAGATTTTGATAAAGATTGAGCCTTTATGACCCGGAATAGTTTCTTATGAATTTTATTTGAGCTTTGAAGTTATTTTTGTTAGATTTGAGCCGTCCGGATGCCATTTCAATGAGAAGTTCATTTTAGAGTATCGGTTTGTCTTCTTTGAGGTAAGTATCTTGCCTAACTTTGTGTGGGGGAACTACCCCTTAGGATTTGAGTCTCTATGCTAATTGTAGTCCGTGTATGCAAGGTGACGAGTACGTGCTCTGACTTATTAGTGGAAACTTAGCCTTTTAGGGTTCTTAGGTCCTTGTATTCACTAATTATGTAGTTGTTATGTTATGAATACATTTCTTAATTACTAGTTTCACCTCAACCTTCTTTAATTAGAATTGGATCCACTCTTGGTGCTTATTTGATTCTTTAGTGCCTTAACTGAAATTGTTATCTCTTCTATTGCCATGTAATCCTTTCCTAACTGCTTATCTTTATTTGAAGTTATAATTATCTCTTCTGAAATTGTTCACCCCTAATTGAGGCTAAGATTATCTTTCTGTTGCTTATCCTTATTTAATTTGTTGCATCTCTTTACTAATTGCCCAACTTTAAAAGAAGTTAGATATCCTATAATTTAGTTGACTGTCCTTATTTGGAATTATTCGACCTGTGTTAGCTCCCTTGTTGTCGAGCTGTATATTGTGGACCGTTGTTACTTAGTATTTCCTTTCTTGTTGAGATGTTCTTACTATGACTAGCATTCTCTATTGTGGCTACTCCTTGTGACATAGTTCTTCCGTTTCTTTGAGTTCTGGAATCTCTGAGTTGACTTATTTGTCGTACCCTTGTATTATTGTCATTGTTGTTGTTGTACTTGTTGTTGTGATGCATGAGGTTTCTGCTGTGCATTTGTTGTTATTATGATGCACGAGGTTTCTACCGTGCGAGTGTTATAGGGTTGCACGAAGTTTCTGCCGTGCTATTGTTACTACTAATATTTGCACATGCGGAGTGCCAAGGCGGGATATATATATATATATGGGTTGCGCATGTGGCGTGACAAGGTGGGAACATTATTATGCATGCGTGGCGAGACCAGACGGGCAGTTATTTTACTATTTCACACGTGGCGAGACAAGATGGGCTATGTAAGGGATTGATTTGTGATTATTTATGATGTCCTAGGGGCAATCTTGTTGTTGATATTTGTGTAGTGGTACACTTACATGTGTGAGCTTTATCTTGTGAAAGTTGTAAGAAAACATTCTACGTGCTGTCCGTTCTTTTCCCTTATGCTCACTAGCTGGTATGAACTATGTTAGGAAACTTACATAAGCATACACGTAGTTTAGCACTCTTATCGGATAAGTTGTCTTCTTGATATTGTTGAGTATAGATGTACACCCTTGCTTACTTGCCTTCTATGTGAGAAGGGCTCCATTTGGCACGCGAGTCGTCAGTGCAGTTATGAGGTGTAATGAGTGCACATAATGCCAAGTGTTAAGGTTCAGGTATTGAGACTCTGTGAGTTTTGATTTGTCCGAGGTTCGGTACCTCATGGAGTTTGTTGACTAAAACCTGATGTAAAAGCGGTCGTTGTTGCTGAGTTATTAATTGCCCTTGCTGTATCTCTGATTTTTGATTTAGGTTGTGTTTACGTTCACCTTTCTATGTCATTATTATGGTATTCCGCTGATACTTGTTTCTTTCCTTTGCTATTGCAATTAGTGTATTGATAGTCATATCGTGTAGTCTTTATGTAGATATTATACTATATTGTTTCTCTAATTATATTTTGTTCAGGTTATTTAGTCCAGTAGGTGTCTTGACTGTTCCTCGTCACTACTCCACCGAGGTTAGTCTTGATACTTGTTGGGTACCGCCGTGGTGTACTCATACTACACTTCTGTACATTTTGTGTAGATCCAGGTATTTCAAAGTCGGTTGATCATTAGCTAGCTGTGGAGACTCAAGTAAACCTGTTGCTGCGTTCGCACGCTTCGAAGTCACCTTATGATTTGTATTCACATTGTTTACTTTATTTCAAACAGATATATTTAGTAAATTGTAGCAAACTCTGTAGACCTTATGACATGTACTACCAATTTTGGAAATTGTAAATTTTATGCAGATTTCTATTTAAATAATTGTTAGAAGTTATTTAATTATTGTTGTTATTCAGTAAATGTTAGGCTTACCTAGTCCCTAAGACTAGGTTCCATCACGATACCCAATAGAGGAAAAATTGGGTAGTGACAAGTTGGTATCAGAGCTCTAGGTTCATAGGTGCAACGAGTCATAAGCGAGTTTAGTAGAGTCTTGCGGATCGGTACAGAGATAACTGTACTTATCTTCGAGAAGCTACGGAACTAGGAGGACAGTTTCACTTCCTTCAATCCTATTGTGCGAGTTCATTGGTCTCGAAGTTTGAACTTTTATCATTCCATTCTCTCATAGATTGTGAGGACACGAGCTGCAGTTACTGATAACGTTACCCCCAGAGCAGATATCGCTAAGGGTAGAGGCAGAGGCCTAGGAGGAGCACGTGTCGCAGCTAGGGAACCTACCAGAGCAGTAGATGAGGAGCCGCCAGTAGTTCCAGTAGGGGGGCAGGTACCGGAGGCGCTTGCTATTACCTTCGGACTTCTGGAGACCTTAGCACATTTCTTGAGCATGTTTGTTTATTGGCTCAGGTGGGGTTTATTCCGGATGCACCAGCTATTTCACATACCGGGGGAGGAGCTCAGACTCCCGCCGCCCACACTCCAAAGCAGCGAGTTAATGTTGGTCAGGTTCCAGGTGTCTTGGCGACACAGCCTGTGGCCCCAGTTCAATATGTGGTTAGGGCAGTAGCATCTGAGGAAGAACAGCTTAGACTTGAGAGGTACAAGAATTACCGCCCTCCTACCTTCAGTGGATTGGCTACAGATGATGCCTAGGGTTTTCTAGAGGAGTGTCACCGCATTCTCCATACTATGGGTATTATGGAGACGAGCGGGGTTGCTTTTACTACGTTCTGGCACTGAGGAGTGGCTTATCAGTGGTGGCGGGTGTATGAGTTGGGTAGCCTGGCCGAGTCAGCTTCACTTACATGGGTTCAGTTTTCGGATATGTTCCTGAGAGAGTTTGTACCTCAGTCACTTCGAGATGCATGGCACGCAGAGTTTGAGCAGTTGCGCTAGGGCACTATGTCAGTGTCAGAGTATGCCGTTAGATTCAGTGATTTGGCCACACGCGCCTGCTTTGATCGCTACAGTTAGAGAGTGTGTCCGCATGAATCATTGAGGGGCTCAGGCATGATATTTGGTTCAGCATGGCTAAAGAGTTGGAGTCGGATGTTTCGTTTCAGCAAGTGGTAGGGATCGCTTACCGAGTGGAGGGCATGTGGGATAAGCAGAGAGAGAGAACAGGTGGGGTCACGAGAGATAGGACAGGGAGGCAAGGAGGCCTCATAGACCGGAGAGATATACTGGTCCTTATTTTGGAGGCAGGGTACGACATGGTAGAGGTTTTGTGGGTCAGCCAGTTCAGTTTGCACTTCAGGCTTCGCATAGTATTTCAGGTGCTCATGGGTCTCAGAGTACCCGAACCGCATAGTTCTTACAGCCACATCAGCAGAGAGGTTACTTCGAGTGTGGAGATACCAGCCACAGGGTGAGAGATTGTCCTAGACTCCGGACATGTGTGTCACAACGGAGTATTCAGGCGAGTAGAGGGCGCACAAGAGGGGAAGACCCGACCCGTTGATGTGTTTCGTATAGTAGGCTTAAGGACACTGCGCCATATGATGTCATATATGTATGCTTTCAATTTGTTATAGAGGGGCACCATTCGTATTTTGATTCGGTTCTGCTTATTGGGATGCGTCCCCTTATTTGTTGTTCCACCTATAGGTGAATTCATGACATAGTATTCTCTATGTGTTTACCCCTGTTGGGAGATTCTATGAGTGGTAGCCCGTGTCTATCATTTGTTTTTATTCATTATTGAGAGTTACGAGGCTAGAAGTGAATTCATGTTGTCCATAATGGTAGGTTTGATGTGATTCATGAGTAATTTGGTTACGATTTGTGATTTGATACTCTACCGGGGTGAGAGTTCAGTAAGCATTGTGATTTTACTGGAAGAATTGAGTTAGTGGAAGGTTTCAATTGGTATGATGTGTATTCGACTTGTGATTCAGAGTTAAGGGTGAGACCCTCGCGATTCCATGTGATTTGATATGTTTGAGCCGGGCTACGTGCCGCGGTGGAAGTTATAAGGATGAGATCCTTGTGATTTGTTCATATAATTTAATTTTTCCTTTTAAATTGATTTGTAGGATGGTACTCATAGATAGTTGTGCCTGTCGGGCTTGTTTGATATTTCTCTTATGTGTTTCTCTTTACATATTCAGTCATTTTACGTTTTGTGCTTCTTGAGTTTTAGCTTGTGAGGTATGTGCCAGGTGGTGTTAGTTGTGACTTGTTGATTCAGGTGTATAGTTAAGAGGTCTTCATGTTTCTTGCATAGTTGTCAGTGTTGTGGAGATTTTAAACGGGTTGTTAACGGTTATAAGGCTAATTGTCGATGCTGGTTTTGATTATGGGCAGCTATTGTGATCAGAAATGTTATTATAAGCCTATGTGTGGCGTGTCATGTTGAGTGGTCGTACCTTGTGGGTGTAGGCATGAATTTTTGCAGTTGGTTGAGACTGATACCAGGTATGGATTTAGAATCGGGTCTTTTGGAGATGAATGTAAGGTGAGAATTTTGACTCTAAGGCTTATTGGTGTTGGTAGAAAGGATAAATTACAGTTGAGATGGTGTGGTCAGGCTTATGTGGATTGAGGTGACATGGGGTCACCCGCTGGTGTACGTTGGATATGTGCTTTCAGTGATTTCAAGACTTTGAGGCGATTCTTGGCACGTTCGAGGACGAAGGTTTGTTTAAGAGGGGAAGGATGTAATGACCCGGCCGGTTATTTTAAGAATTTAAGTCCCGTTCGGCAGCATAAGGCCCAGAGAAGCTTTGTATTATGTGTATTGACTTGCGTGCATGGTTGCATTCAGTTACCGGATGATTTAGAGTGATTTGGGACACTTAGTCCCTAAAATGAAAGCTTATGTCTTAGAATTTTGACCGTAGTTGGAACTGTGTGAAAGACGACTCTAGAATGGAGTTCCAGCGGTACCGTTAGCTCCTTTGGGTGATTTTGGACTTAGGAGCGTGTCCGGACGATGAATTTGAGGTCTGTAGCTGATTTAGGCTTGAAATGGCGAAAGTCGAATTTTCCGAGATTTTGATCAAAAGTGGACTTTTTGATATTGGGGTCGGAATGCGATTCTGAGAGATGGAACAACTCCATTATGTCATTTGGGATTTGCCTGCAAAATTTGACGTCATTCTGAGTTGGTTTGATTGGTTTCGGCAAGAGTTTTCAAAGTTAGAAGTTTTGGACGTTCATAAGTTCGATTGGTGGTGCGATTTGTATTTTCGACATTGTTTGATGTGATTTGAGGCCCTGAGCGAGTCCGTGTTAGGTTATATAACTTGTTTGTGGGTTTAGACGGGGTCCCGGGGGCCTCGGGTGTGTTTCGGGTGGGACACGGGTCCTCTTCTCCTATTTTTCAACTATTATTCCTGCTTTCTGGTGTCCTTCTTTGCGATCGCGAAACGCCTTTCGTGTTCGCGAAGTGTTACTGCTGACCACCTTGAGAACCTTCTTCGCGTTCGCATTCAACCTCTCGCGTTCGTGAAGGTTTGTCTTTCCCCTTCATTGCGTTCGCGATTAGCCATCCGCGTTCGTGAAGCTCTTCCTGGCAGCCTCATATTTTTTCTTCGCGTTCGCGTTCGCATTTGCCGTATCGCGTTCGCGTAGGTTCCTCCCCTTGTTCTTCGCTTTCGCAATCCTTCCCTCGCGTTCGCGAAAGGTTTCTTTGGACAGCCTTACTTTCCTTCTTCACGAACGCGAGCCTTTATTCGCGTTCACGATGCTTTTAGACCTCGGCAATATATAAGTCTTCCAAATCGAGGGTTAGGCCATTTTTCATCATATTTTGACTTGTAGAGCACAGTTTTGAGCGATTGTTTGTGGGGTTTTCAAGCAAATCGATTGGGTAAGTGTTCTTCACCTAGAATTTATTATATTCCATGATTTTATTTTTATTTTTATCATTTAATTTGTGTTTTGACTTGAGGAAAATGGGGATTTTTGAAGAAAACTTTCAAAATGAAAAATCAAGATTTGTGGGACGAAATGGTATCGGAATTTGATAAATTTTAGTATGGTTGAACTCGTATCGGAATGGGTGTTCGGGTTTTATAAAATTTGTTGGGTTCCGAGGTGCGGGCCCAGGGGTCGACTTTTGGGTCGATTTTTAGATTTTGATAAAAATTGAGTCTTTATGACCCGGAATAATTTCTTATGAGTTTTATTTGTGCTTTGAAGTTATTTTGGTTAGATTTGAGCCATCTTGAGGACATTTCACCGAGAAGTTCATTTTAGAGTATCGGTTTGTCTTCTTTGAGGTAAGTATCTTGCCTAACTTTGTGTGGGGGAACTACCCCTTAGGATTTGAGTCTCTATGCTAATTGTAGTCCGTGTACGTGAGGTGACGAGTATGTGCTCTGACGTATTTGTGGAAAATTAGCCTTTTAGGATTTTTAGGTCCTTGTATTCACTGATTATGCAGTTCTTATGTTATGAATACGTCTCTTAATTACTAGTTTCACCTCCACCTGTTTTAATTAGAATTAATTGCTTCATGATCCATTCTTGTTGCTTATTTGATTCTTCAGCGCCTTAACTGAAATTGTTATCTTTTCTATTGCCATGTTATCCTTTCCTAACTGCTTATCTTTATTTGAAGTTATAATTATCTCTTTTGTAATTGTTCACCCTTAATTGAGGCAAAGATTATCTTTCTACTGCTTATCCTTATTGAATTTGTTGTTAATATTTCCTAATTGCCCAACCTTAAAAGAAGTTATATATCCTATAATTTAGTTGACTGTCCTTATTTGGAATTATTCGACTTGTGTTAGCTCCCTCATTGTCCAACTGTATATTGCGGACCGTTGTTACATATTATTTCCTTTCTTGTTGAGATGTTCTTATTATGACTAGCATTATCTATTGTGGATACTCCTTGTGACATAGTTCCTCCATTTCTTTGAGTTCTGGAATCTCTGAGTTGAATTATTTGTCGTACCCTTGTATTATTGTCATTGTTGTTGTTGTACTTGTTGTTATGATGCACGAGGTTTCTGCCGTGCAGTTTTTGTTATTGTGATGCATGAGGTTTCTGCCGTGCGAGTGTTATGGGGTTGTACGAAGTTTGTGCCGTGCTATTATTACTATTAATATTTGCACAAGCGGCATGACAAGGCGGGATATATATATGTGGGTTGCTCATGTAGCGAGACAAGGTAGGAACATTATTATGCACGTGTGACGAGACAAGGCGGAAAGTTATTTTACTATTCCAAACGTGGCGAGACAAGGTGGGCTATGTCAGGGATTGATTTGTGATGATTTATGATGGCCTGGGGGAATTCTTGTTGTTGATATTTGTGTAGTGGTACACTTACCTGTGTGAGCTTTATCTTGTAAAAGTTGTGAGAAAACATTCTACGTGTTGTCCGTTCTTTTTCCTTATGCTCACTAGTTGGTATGAACTATATTAGGACACTTGCATAAGCATACACGTAGTTTAGCACTCTTATCGGATAAGTTGTTTTCTTGATATTGTTGAGTATAGATGTACACCCTTGCTTACTTGCCTTCTATGTGAGAAGGGCTTTATTTGGCACGCAAGTCGTCAGTGCGGTTATGAGGTGTAATGAGGGCACAAGATGCCAAGTAGTAAGGTTCAGGTATTGAGACCCATGAGTTATAATTTGTCCGAGGTTCGGTACCTCATGGAGTTTGTTGACTAAAATCTGATGTGAAAGCGATCGTTGTTTGTGAGTTATTAATTGCCCTTGTGGTATCTGTGATTTCGGATTTAGGTTGTATTTACGTTCACCTTTCTGTGTCATTATTATGGTATTCCGCTGATACTTGTTGTTTTCCTTTCCTATTGCAATTACTGTATTGATAGTCATATCGTGTAGTCTTTATGTAGATATTATACTATATTGTTTCTATAATTATGCTTTGTTCAGGTTATTTAGTCCAGTAGGTGTCTTGACTGTTCCTCGTCACTACTCCTCCGAGGTTAATCTTGATACTTGCTGGGTACCGCCGTGGTGTATTCATACTACACTTTTGTACATTTTGTGTAGATCTAGGTATTTCGAAGTCAGTTGATCATTAGCTAGCTGTGCGGACTGTAGCACTAGAGACTCAAAGTAAACCTGTTGTTGCGTTCGCAGACTTCAGAGTCACCTTCTGATTTGTATTCACATTGTTTACTTTATTTCAAACAGTTGTATTTAGTAAATTGTAGCAAACTCTGTAGAGCTTATGACTTGTACTACCGGTTTTGGAAATTATAAATTTTATAGAGATTTCTATTTCAAAAATTATTAGATGTTATTTAATTATTGTTGTTATTTAGTAAATGTTAGGCTTACCTAGTCGCTAAGACTAGGTGCCATCACGATACCCAACGGAGGGAAAATTGGGTCGTGACAATTAGACTCGGGGTTCCATATTATTATTGTACTAGACTTCAGAGTTAATTTTCGATTTACGTTGGCTTTCCTAGCAAGTAGATGTTAGGCGCCATCATGACCCCGAGGTTGGAATTCCCGGTCGTGACATTCAACTTTCCAACTTTCACAAAAAATGCATCAAATCAATCTACATACCTCCAAATCCAAATCCGGACATACTCCTAAGTCCAAAATCACCATACGAACCTATTGGAATCTTCAAAATACTATTCTGGAGTCGTCAACACAAAAGTCAAACTCCGGTCAACTCTTACCACTTAAGCTTCAAAATCAAGAATCATTCTTCCAAATCAATCCTGAATTATCCGAAAATCGAAACCGGCCCTACACGCAGATCATAATACACAATACGAAACTTTTCAAGACCCTAAACCACCGAACAGAATGCTAAATTTCAAAGTGGGATGAACCAAAGTAAAAAAATTAATAGCTCAAAATGCCAATTTAAAGTTCCACGGACTTTTTACTCTATAATCATAAATATTATGTGTGAAAAATATAAATACTCATTCTAATAGATATTATTAGGTATAATTTCTCCAATTTTCCACCATAACCATACTCTTTAATTAAACTTCATACGTTAGAAATACTTATGATAAAACACTTAACGTAATACATCAAGTTCGAATACCTATTTTATAGTGGATGAAAAGATTATTGTTACAATCTTCTATAAATTAATTTCTTTATATCAAGTATATTCTACTAATTAATCTAAGAAAACAGACAATTGCACAACTTTGGTAAGTTGGAGACAAATCCAAAAATCACAAGGAATTGAATTCTCTGGCTCTCGGCCTTTTGCCACTACTCTCTGTCTTCATGCAAAAGTGAAACCTTACAAGAAGAAAAATGAATATTAATCAAGCTTTTAATCGAACCCTACTTCGTTTAGGATTTTTTCATAACCATCATGGGTTTGATAAGTTTGAATTGTCTTCAAAATCAATAATTTCTCTTATAGGCTTGCAATATTCGAGCTTGCCTATCACGACCCAAAATCTAACCGTCCGGATGGTGCCTATCGTGGAACTAGGCAAGACACAACTCAACATCTCAACACAGAAAAATCTTTGAACATAAAGACGGAAGCAATTTAAAAATTTCAGAAAGCCTTTTTGAAAACAGAAATATACAAAATACGATACAATCTATCCCAAAATCGGGGTGTCACAGAGTACATGAGCGTCTAAATCAAAATACAGTCCACTACAGTGTCTAGAGAAATAAACAAAAAATACAACTACTGATAAAGAAGGAGATTCAAGGCCTGTGAACATCGTGCAACTACCTTGGTGGTCTCCAAAATCTGAAGCCGCAATCAGCAACCGCCGCCATGACCAAAAACGCCTGTATCTGCACACGAGGTGCAGGGAGTAACGTGAGTACATCCAACTCAGTAAGTAACAAGTCCTAACTTTGGATTGAAAGGTAGTGACGAACTCAACCGGTACAGATAAAATAGAAATAACTGAACAGAAACGTAGGCATGCTTTCAAATTAAATAGGCAACTCAAAATAGTAAAGTGAAGCATATCCGAACAGTGTAAAGAACATAACTCTGCTATCTCTACATGCCAATGCACATGCTGTATGTGATGCACCATGCTGTCAGCCTCATGTGCTCACACTCTCGAATGCTCGACCACTCGGTACTGTGTATGGCCCATACGGCCCAGGGAAGATCCATCCCGAAACATATACATCACTGACTATAAGTCACCCAGTACCGAGGAAGGCCAATCCTGCCCCGTGAAGAAGATCTATCTCTAGGTATCAAGTACTTCGGACAAGATCCATGTCTAGGGAAGATCCATCCCTCAAATAATATCAATCGCGCTCACTAGGGGTGTGTTACAGACTCCGGAGGGGCTCCTACAGCCCAAGCGCGATCATAAAATCAGTATAATCGTTGCGACGTGTAGCTCGATCCCATAACTATCACTCATGATCAGGCTCTCAGCCTCACTCACTCATCAATCTCTCCAGTCTCACACACGGGCTCACAATATCATGCAAACTAGCCCGAAATAATGATATGAGGTATCAATAAATAACAACTGAGACGAAGATATGATATGAAATGCATGAACATGACTGAGTACATAATATCAATGAAATCAGTGAGATGACAGCAAGAAACGACCACTAGGGGTCCTAACAGTACCGGCATAAAGCCTAAACATGATATCTAGCATGATTGACAACTCAATTACTTTATCACAAGATGAAAACATGGATATCAACAAAATAGAGTCACTATACAGTGCCATGGAATCAACCCGGCCATAATTCTCATGGTGCACGCTCGCACGCCCGTCACTTGGCATGTGCGTCACCTCAATACCAATCGTATAGCACATAGTTCGGGGTATCGAACCCTCATAACTAAGTTTGAAAGCGTTACTTACCTCAAACTGAGCAAATCCTACTCCAAAATGCCTTTGCCCCTTGAATCAGTCTCCAAATGGCCCGAATCTAGCCACAATAAGTATGGTATAATTAATATAGGCTAAAGGAATCAATTCCATAAGAAAATACGAAATTATAAGCCAAAATCCGAAATAGGCTCGACCCGGCCCCCGGGCCCACGCCTCAAAATCTGATAAAAGTCACAAAACCCGAAAGCCCATTCACTCACGAGTCTAACCATACCAAATTTATCGAAATCCGACACCATTTGGTCATCCAAATCCCCAAAATTCACTCTGCAATTCCCGTGCCCAAAATCCCCAAATTTCACTTCAAAATCTCGCTAATTAGGTGGGGAAATCTGTGGGGAAACAAGTTTTATGATCCAAAACTAGTACAAGAAGCTTACCTCAATAATCACCTCGAAAATCGTCTCCAAAATCGCTTAAGTACGAGTCCAAAATGTTGAAATAAGCTTTTAAACCTTCTGCCCAAACTTTTCGCATCTACGGACGTATTGTCGCTCCTGCGACGCCGCATCTGCGGTGAAAATACCTCTTCTGCGTAATTCACTTGCACCTCCAGGGTTTGCACCTTCGCTCCAGGTTCTGCACCTGCGAACGCGCATCTGCGGCCCTGGCCTCGCTTCTGCGGAGTCACTCTATCCTAGCTGCCCCCGCACTTGCATCCACTTGTCCGCATCTGCGCTACCGTAGGTGCGGGAAATTCTTTGCACCGGCAAACCCTGTCCTTCATGCCCTTTTCCCGCATCTACGATTCATGCCATGCTTCTACGTTCTCGCACCTGTGGTGCCCACTCTGCAGGTGCGGTTACACCAGTAGCAGCAGCTCTTCAGCTGCTTGATCAACTTAAAAATCAAGTCCGTTAACCACCCAAAATCCACCTGAGGCCCCCAGGACCTCAACCAAACATTCCAACAAGTCATATAACCCAATACAAACTTAGTCGAACCTTCGAATCACTCAAAACAATGCCAAAACACCGATTACACTCAGATTCAAGCCTAAAGAACTTCTAAACTTCCGAATTCTACAAACGATGCCGAATCATACCAAACCACGCCCGATTGACCTCTAATTTTGCACACAAGTCATATTCAACATTACAGACCTACTCCAACTTCCGGAATTGGTATACGACTCAGATATCAAAAAGTCAACCCCCCGATCAAACTTTCAAAAATTCAACTTTCAGCCTTTCAAGCCTAAATCAGCTACAGACCTCAAATTCACAGTCAGTACGCCTTCTATGTCCAAAATCACCCAACGAAGGTAACAGAACTGACGAAACTCTATTCCGGAGTCATCTTCACACCATTCCGACTACGGTCAATATCCTAAGACTTAAGCTTCCGTTTTAGGAACTAAGTAGGCATTTGGACATAAGAATTGTAAAATTCAAAAAAATGGTGAAAATGTTTTTAAAGTGAAAATGGTATTTGAAATTTAGAGTTGTGTTTGGACATAAATTTCAGTTTGGGTTGTTTTTTAAGTTTTCTAAGTGATTTGAGTGAAAATTTGAAAAATAGCCTTTTGCACTTTTTCAAATTTTTGAAAATTTCCAAAATGCACCTTCAAGTGAAAATTGAAAATTTTATGAACAAACGCTGATTTCGGAAAAAGTGAATTGTTTTTAGAAAAATCTTCAACCAAATTGTATGTCCAAACGGGCCCTAAATGTCCCAAAACACTCCGAAACCAAAACAAGATCTCCCGGCAAGTCACATAAGCAGAAACAGATAGAGGGAATGCAGTAAATAGGGTATTGGGGCTAATACTCTCAAAATGACTGGCCGGGTCGTTACATCCTCCCCCACTTAAACATACGTTCGTTCTCGAACAACCAAGAGTTGTTTCCAAGCCACCAAATCACTATTTCATCTTACCATGCACGTACCCGGGGGTGATACCACGTCACCCTATCCCATATAGGTCTGATAACACCATATAACTGAAATTTCTTAATTCTACCTAGCCCACAAGCCTTAGAATCCAATTTCCAACATCCGGAATTTCTTATAAGGTAAGAATCCTGCAACCTACACACTGTATAAGTCCGAACAAGCTGTACCAAAAGTCGTAACCATAACTCAAATACTCAAAACTTCAAATACCACATAGCTCAAATGCTCTGAGCAATGATTTCTAATCACAGTAGCTGCTCGAAACAACCTTATGCCGGTAATAAACCTCATATCAAACAAGACTCCATTCTAAAACCTTTGTATACCACCGATGATGAAAGAAACACGCAGAGACTCGTAGCCATTCATCAAATCTACCAGTCGTGGACCTCCCTCTCATTCGATAAGAACCATAGCAAATTCCTAAGACGACTTTCGATATTATCCTTCCAAAAATTCCACAATCAAATCTGATAGCACCCATCCTAGATCTGGCGACTTCATCTTATCAAATACCAGCTACTCTACTGACATGCCACACCTATACTATCTAAAGCCACAACCCGTGGAATCCGTGCACCAATAAGCAACATTCCAAATGTACTCAATCACGAAAATGACTCAAACAAGAGAATCGTCTCGTAAGCTCGACGGGTACCACCCCAACGTAATGCTAAAAAGCAATCACACACCGTAGAACCATAACACACGAATCTAACAAAAGGATCATATCTCAACATAACTCTGCCCCAATGCGCGACCCCATCCAAATACTGATCCATATGAAATACCTCAGCCACCATGCTCAAAATCAATAACCACACGCAATCCGACATCAAGTACTCAAAGTGCATTACCATAACTCTGGAGAAGCAAATGACACAATATCACACAAACCCGAAAGAACGTAACCAATGTGCAACCACTCATGCATCACCCAAATACCCATCTCGCGTAATTTTCGCTATATGGCCCCCAATAGAAATGCACCATGGGTACATACAACCAACAAATCACAACCCCTCGTAGCATAGAAGAGTAACTCAACGAAAATATCAAAACACGAATAATTTCAACAATAACTGAATGGTACATCCCTCAACAATCGCAGTATGGATCCAACCAATCAGACTCGGTGTAGAATACACATCCTAATTGGGCCTACCAATGGACCCCAAAATCAACTCCGGGCACCCACACATGGATAAATAACCCTCCGAAATCCCACAATGACTGAATCATAATACATACTATCGTCTAGCTAGCTTCAGCCATGACTTCATAGTCCACAACCATGGAAACAACCTGCTCTTGAGAAATCCCATTCTCCAAATCCATATAACACATGAATCCCATATTTGATCCCAACTCCACTACTAGAATGTCTAACACATCTCTCATACACGATCATCCCACGAGGAATACTCCTAAAATTCTTCCGTGCCACATAGTAATATTGAATATCAGCAGTCGATCAACCAGGAGAGTACCGCAATACCAATGAACATCCGTAAATCTAAACACAATGCCCCTTTCAACCGCGCACCCCTCTCAGGGATTACCGAGTAACTATAATATTCATCTAAATATACAACACTGGCCATTTTGTCCAGAATTCGTGAACTTGCCTTCAAGAGTGAAATGTCACCTTGTACATGTAAATCTTAATCCTGCACAACACACCACATCTATCTTGCCATCACCATACTGGTCTAGCCTACTACCTAGTTGTCCTATTTACTTCGAGTTTCTTCTGAATTATCCTCAATTTGATACTTCTCCTTGTCAGAACTTCACAATCCTTAGCCAAAGCTCATGACAAGACACCCTAACATAACACCATATAACCATAAGGACCATAAGCCATTGTACTCTTCTTACTCTTCTTAAGTACCTCCATAAATACCTCAACTGTAACGCTCACTCTGAAAACTTATGCGAATTTAAAATTATTCTTCTTACCTTTCTTATACTAAAATGTAGAATCCATAAACATACAGAATTATTGCAAATCCCGGCACCATTAGATGTAATTTCAAATTCTAAATTGCACCGCCCAAATGGGCTGAAAGACACGTGCCTCATTAGCATAGCAACGCTCGAAGGGGTAACCCTGTCTTAACACCACCGATCAAATTCACGCTCCGTGCGCACTACATCCTTCACAATAAAAATTTAATCATTTCATAATTTTTTCATAAAGTGCATTATAACCCGCATTCAAGAAATTTTCTTACTCAAGTCATCCCCTATATCAACCTCTGCAAGTCATAACCAATCAACAAGTATGCCTCAGCCCAAAAACTAATACCATACAAAATCGTGCAATCAAATCAAAGATAGCAGACTCCCCCACTTGGCTCAAAGTCATATAACAAAACATCTGATAACTCACCATACCCAAGATAACATCTAAATTGACCATACTAAGCAATAAGAGATCTACTCTAGTCTCCAGACTCCCAACTGTCACCACACATAACCGATATACACGGTCCAGTATCACCCACCGGCATAGACACATGAACAAGTGAAACTAGAGACTCACGGGGCATATTCAGATAATGAGCGAAATACGAGGACACATACGAATAAGTGGAACCAGGGTCAAATAATATAGAGGCACCTATACGGAAAACTAAGACAATACATATAATCACAAGTTCCGAAACAATGGCATCTTGTCTGGCACGGAGTGCATAGAAACGGGCCTGACCGCCACCTGATCGGCCTCCCTCTTCTAGGGCGACCCCTAGTTTACTGAGCTACACCCCGATCTGGCTGGGCAGATGGTGAAGTAACTGGTACCGAAGTCGAAGGCTGACTCCTCTGCTGAGATGAACCTCCCAAAAGGCGGGGACAATGCCTCTTGATATGACACAAATCTCCGCACCCAAAGCAACCTCTCTTTGCAAATGGCGGTGGGGGCTGAAGGGAACCCCGAGCACCGGAATAACTGCAAGAAGGTCCTGACACAGATGAAACCTGAGCTGATTGTGCATGAGACGAACTCTGAGCTAGTAGTGCACTGAATGAAGATTGGCCTTGCTGATAGCTGTGTGCACCATGGCCATATGATGCACCAAGGTGAATCGGGCTAGTCGTCTGAGCATGTCTAAAAGGACGACCTCTAACGTGGTGGAACTGACCCCTAGAAGGAACACCGCTGAATCCACCCTGTCCACGAGGCCTCTTAGCCTACCTCTCAACCCGCTCCTGGATGTGAACCATCTCAATATGACGAGCAATATCGATAACATCATCAAATGTAGCACCAGACACACTCTCTCTAGTCATAAGCAATCGCAGCTAAAAAGTGAGGCCATCTATGAATCTCCTGATCCTTTCCATGTCTGTGGGAACCAACCAGATAGCATGACGGGCCAACTCTAAAAATATCATCTCATATTGCGTTACGGATATATCACCCTGACGAAGCTGCTCGTACTGCCTGCACAGCTCTTCTCTGCGGGACTGAGGCACGAACTTCTCCAGAAAGAAAATGGAGAACTGCTGCCAGGTAAGGGGTGTTGCACCGACTGGCCTACGCCTCTCGTAAGCCTCTCACCAACTGAAGGCAGCCCCAGCGAACTGAAAAGTAGTGAATGAGGCCCCATTGGTCTCTAAAATACCGGTTGTATGGAGTATCCTCTAACACCTGTCCAAGAAGCCCTGCGCATCCTCTCCCTCTGAACCACTGAAAGATGGAGGCCGGAGCCTCCCAAACCTCGCCAATCTACGCTGCTAATCCTCGGGCATAGCAGGAACCACATAGTCCTGAGCAACTGCAACCGGTTGGCTGGTGGTGCCCCCGGTGTCTAGAGTCCCTATACCACCTGCTTTGGTGTGCGGGCAGTGGGAGTCTAAGTGCCTCCTCCAGCCTGAGAAATGGCTGCTGCGGCCGGAACAGAGATCGCCTGAGCAAGACTGGTGCACATGGCCAGAATCTAAGCTAAGGCCTCCTGAAAGCCTGGAATCACAATGGGCACAAGTGGTGCCTGAGCTGGTCCTACAGGCTCATCCACAACTGGAGCCTGCTCCTGAACTGGGGCAACGGGTGGATCTGCAGGTGTTGTCCTAGCTGTGGTATGAGCTGCACCTCTGCCCCTATCAGGGCCTCTACCATGACCTCGACCTCTCGCGGGCCTGACTGGTGGTTGTCCATCCTACCCTATAGTATGCGTCCTCACCATCTGTGAGAGAATTAGAACAACAGAAATTTAGTTACCAGAATCAAAATATTCGTACGATTAGAATTCAAGAATGTGAAGTTTCCTAATGGTTCGAGAGCCTCTCAAAGAGAAGTACAGACGTCTCCATACCGATCCGCAAGAGTCTAAAAAACTTGCACATGGCTCTTGATACCTATGTAACCTAGGCTCTGATACCAACATGTCACGACCGAAAATCTAACCGTCGTGATGTCGCCTATCGTGGAACTAGGCAAGCCACAACTTAACATCTCAACATAGAAAAATCTTTGAACATAAAGACGGAAGCAATTTAATAATTTAGGAAAGCCTTTTTGAAAATAGAAATATCCAAAATACGATACAATCAATCCCAAAATCGGGGTGTCACAGAATATATGAGCGTCTAAATCAGAATACAGTCCACTATAGTGTAAAGAGAAATAAACTGAAAATACAACTAGTGATAAAGAAGGAGAGTCAAGGCCTGCGAATGTCGTGCAGCTACCTTGGTAGTCTCTGAACTCTGAAGCCGCAATCAGCAACCACCGCCGTCACCAAAAATACCTGGATCTGCACACGAGGTGTAGGGAGTAACGTGAGTACATCCAACTCAGTAAGTAATAAGTCAAAAATTTGGACTGAAAAGTAGTGACGAACTCAACAGTTATAGATATAATAGAAATAACTGAACAGAAACATAGGCATGCCTTCAAATTAAATAGGCAACTCAAAACAATAAAGTGAAGCAGATCCGAACATTGTAAAGAATATAACTCTGCTATCTCTACATGCCAATGCACATGCTGTATGTGATGCGCCATGCTGTCGACCTCATCTGCTCACACTCTCGAATACTCAACCACTCGGTACTGTATATGGCCCATACAGCCCAGGGAAGATCCATCCCGGAACATATACATCACTGACTATAAGTCACCCAGTATCGAGGAAGGCCAATACACCTCCGTGGAGAAGATCCATCTCGAGGTATCAAGTACTTCGGACAAGATCCATATCCAGGGAAGATCCATCCCTCAAATAATATCAATCGCGCTCACTGGGGGTGTGTTACAGACTCCGGAGGGGCTCCTACAGCCTAAGCGTTATCATAAAATCCGTATAACTGCTGCGGCATGCAGCCTGATCCCATAACTATCACTCATAACCAGGCTCTCAGCCTTACTCAGTCATCAATCTCTCTAGTATCGCTCACGAGCTCACAATATCATGAAAACTAGCCCGAAACAATGATATGATGTATCAATAAATAACAACTGAGATAGAGATATGATATAAAATGCATAAACATGACTTAGTACATAATATCAATGAAATCAGTGAGATGACAGCAAGAAACGACCACTGGGGGTCCCAACAGTACCGGCAGAAAACCTAAACATGATATCTAGCATGATTGACAGCTCAATTACTTTATCACAAGATGAAAACACGGATATCAACAAAATAGAGTCACTATACAGTGCCATGGAATCAACCCAGCCACAATTCTCACGGTGCACGCTCGCACGCCCATCACTTGGCATGTGCGTCACCTCAATACCAATCGTATAGTACATAGTTCGGATTTTCGAAGCCTCAGAACCAAGTTTGAAAGCGTTACTTACCTCAAACCGAGAAAATCCTACTCCAAAATGCCCTTGCCCCTCGAATCAGTTTCCAAACGCCCCGAATCTAGCCACAAGCAGTACAGTATAATTAATAGAGACTAAAGGAATCAATTCCACAAGAAAAACACAAAATTATAAGCCAAAATCCGAAATGGGCTCGACCCGGCCCCCGGGCCCACACATCGAAATCCGACAAAAGTTACAAAACCCGAAAGCCCATTCACTCACGAGTCTAACCATACCAAATTTATCAAAATCCAACACTATTTGGTCATCCAAATCCCCAAAATTCACTATCAAATTCCCAAGCTCTAAACCCCCAAGTTTCACTTCAAAATCTCACTAATTAGGTGGGGAAATCAGTGGGGAAACAAGTTTTATGATCTAAAACGAGTACAAGAAGCTTATCTCAATAATCACCTCGAAAATCTTCTCCAAAATCGCCTAAGTTCGAGTCCAAAATATTGAAATAAGACTAAAATCGCGAACCCTTGCCTTTTAACCTTCTGCCCAAACTTTTCACATCTGCGAACCTATTGTCGCACCTATGATGCCGCATCTACAGTGAAAATGCTGCATCTGCATAATTCACTTGCACCTCCACGGCCTGCACCTGCGCTCCAGGTTCCGCACCTTCGACTCGCGCATCTGCGGCCATGGCCTCGCTTCTGCGGAATCACTCTATCCTAGCTGCCCCCGCACCTGCGTCCACTTGTCCGCATCTGCGCAACCGCAGGTGCGGACAATTCTTCGCACCTGCGACCCCTGTCCTTCATGGCCTTTCCCGCATCTGCGATTCATGCTACGCTTCTGCGTGCTCGCACCTACGGTGCCCACTCCGCAGGTGCGGTTACACCAGTAGCAACAACTCTTCAGTTGCTTCATCAACTCAAAAATCAAGTCTGTTAACCACCCGAAATCCACCCGAGGCCCCCGGGACCTCAACCAAACATGCCAACAAGTCATATAACCCAATACGAACTTAGTGGAACCTTCGAATCACTCCAAACAATGCCAAAACACTGATTACACCCGGATTCAAGCCTAAAGAACTTCTAAACATTCGAATTCTACAAACGATGCCGAATCATACCAAACCACGCCTGATTGACCTCAAAGTTTTCACACAAGTCATATTCAACATTACGGACCTACTCCAACTTCCGGAATCGAAATCCGACCCCGATATCAAAAAGTCAACCCCCTGGTCAAACTTTCAAAAATTCAACTTTCGTCATTTCAAGCCTAAATCAGCTACAGACCGCAAATTCACAGTTCGTACACGCTCCTAAGTCCAAAATCACCCAATGGAGCTAACGTAACCGACAAAACTCCATTCCGGAGTCGTCATCACACCATTCCGGCTACGCTAAAAATCCTAAGACTTAAGCTTCCGTTTTCGGGACTAAGTATCCCAAAACACTCCGAAACCAAAATAAGACCTCCCAGCAAGTCACATAAGCAGAAATAGATACGGAAAATGCAGTAAATAGGGGATCAGGGCTAATACGCTCTAAACGACCAGCCGGGTCATTACATTGCCTTTTCAAATTATTTTCTTAGAAAAGCGTAAAGGTCATAGTAGAGTTGAAATATTATTGTGAGTAACATGAATATACATCAACACCTTGTGCTTCTTTCTAGAGGTTTCTTAAGCAAATATATAAACCATATGGAAAAATTATAAATATGGCGTAATTTCTTCTTTTATTGAGTTAACTAAATAAAATTTGCATACATTATTTTTAAGAACTTGTACTATATTATAATTTATATTTAATAACTAAAATATATTATTTAATAGTATATGTATAATTTTTAAATTTTGTACTCACCGATATTAGGGTACACATTCCGTACACTACTATTAGTTTTTTTTAAAAAGCATGAGCTAAACTTGATTTAACAACTCATCTGATTCTATCTCCGACACACGACACTTATCTGCACCTATCAAATTAAGGTAAACTTTCTTCTTTACATGTTATTTTTCATTTGAGTTTTGTTAATTTCTCCAACACTTTCTTTTGCTCTTTTTAACCAATTCTTTAAACACGATAGTAAGTTTTTATATTTTAATAAAATTTTACTATTTCTTGATTTGTTATTGTACTACAAACAGAAATTCTTTGTGTATGAAAATTGTTCTTACCATACAGTCCTTTATTTAATCATATAAGTTATAATTTTATTTGTTGCTGAATATTGTTCAATTTGTGTCATTGTTTATGGTAATTTCTGCCAGAATCTTTGTTTTTCGTTAAGTTTCAGTGCGTTTATTCAATTTTTCCTGCCAAGATTGTTTTCTATTGAACGGCTAAAACTTTTTGTCTCCAAATGAGTAAAAACTGGCAACTTCAAAACATGTTCATAAGAACCCAAATATATAACTAATTAATTAATTAGAAACAATGTTAAAAGTTTGACCTTCTACGGTGTCACGATCCAAAATCCGACCAGTCGTGATGACACCTAACACAACCCTTTAGGTAAGCCAATTAACTACAATCTAATTTAATTAGGTTTATCGAGGAAAATAAATAATAAAATAACTGAACCTTTCTATTTTTCCCAAGTACTGGTAGTACAAATCATGAGCTTTTAAGATTTAGAATTTGCAAAGCTGATATGAAATAAAATACATTATCTATTTAAAATATACATGAACAGATTAATAATTCTAGAGGTACCAAGAACAAGAGGCAGCTATGACCGGATTGCGGAAACATCTTCAATGCCAGCTCCCACCATACACCGCAACATCAATATCCAAAATCTGCATACAGGGTGTAGAAGTGTAGCATGAGTACAACCGACCTCATGTACTCAATAAGTATTTTGTCTAACCTCGTCGAAGTAGTGACGAAGATTTTTAGTAAAATGATACTCACTGTTATAACTTGTGCAGTATACTAACAATAGAAACGATTATAGAACATAACACATAAGGGTACAATGAAACAACTATGCGAGGTAGAAAAAAAAGATTACTAGGAGAAATCACAATAACAAATTCATAATTTTCCTGATGTGAAAAATATATTCAAGATATCACATCGAATGGCACGGTAATACCTTCGTGTACTTGTCTCATTCTCACCCAATGTATATATATATATGCACTTGGCCCTCTTTCGCAGAAAAACACGTTTCTGCGGTCCATTATGCAACCACATAATCACTCTGCGGGCCGCATAATGGCCGCAGAAGTGAGGCAGAAGAGGGCCAGTTTGGATGAAATCTATAGTCGACCGCATAACTGTTCTGCGGTCACTTTGCAACCGCAGAACAGGTATGCGGGCCGCATAGTGACCGCATACACAAACAGATATTTGCCAGTATTGGACACCAATTATGCGACCGCAGAACCTGTTTCGGAGCTTCATTTTTATGATTTTATAAACCCGACCAAATTCTTATAAAACACTATTGGGGGTCATTTTGAAGGGTTTCATCTGATATTTTAGAGAGAGGTGAGAGTGTTTTAGAGAGAGAAAGTGAAGACTTAGTCATTTATCCATCAATTCTTGTTCAAGGTTTGAAGATTTCACAAAGATCTTGCTAGGGCTAAGAGTATTATGTATACATATCAATAAGGTTGTGGAAAGATTGTTAAGTTCAAATGGGTAAGGATTGGGTTGAAAATGGTATACATCTTCATAGATTTTAATTGAAGATTTGAGGGTCGAGTTGGTGTCGGATTTTGGTAAAATTTATATGATTGGCCTCGTGGTTGGATGTGCGTTCATATTTTATAACTTTTGTAGGGTTCCGATACGTGGGCCCCACGGGCAATTTTTGAGTTAATTTTAGATTTTATTAGAAATTAGTATTTCCTAATGGAATTAATTATAAAAATTTGTATTGACTGAATCGAATTAATTGTGGCTTGATACGAGGCTTTCAGAGACCAATTCTCATGGCAAGGGCATAGCGGAATAAAGAATTACACGAGTTGAGGTAAGTAACAGTTTTAAATCTGGTCCTGAGGGTATGCAACCTCGGATTTTGTATCATGTGATTACTTTGGAGGTGACGCACATGTAAGGTGACGGGCGTGTGGGCGTGCACCGAGGGGATTGTGACTTGGTTCGTCCGGTGAAAATGTAAAGTTGAATAACTTGTTGTTAATTATATGCTCTCTATGTGTTGTGGAAATTTGATTGTAAGACATGTTAGAAACATGTTTAGGCTATATGTTAGTACTGCTGGGACACACAGTGGTCGTGTTCATATTGAATTATCTGCTAAATTGTTGTTTGGTACTCAGGCATAGTTTACTTATTTATTTTATCTCAGTCTCTATTGTTCATTATTGATGCATCATATCCTTGTTGTTTGGGATGATTTCATGATTATTGAGAGCCCGAGAGACTGGAGAGATTTATGACTGAGTGAGGCCGAGGGACTGATTGTGAGATATTGATACTATAGCACGTGAGTTGGTCGTGCGGATCCAGATATTGATACTATAGCACGTGAGTTGTCCGTGCAGCACGTGAGTTGGCCATGCGGATCCCGATAATGATACTATGGCACGTGAGTTATCCGTACAGCACATGATTTGGCTGTGCAGATTATAGCGCTTAGGTTGTAGGAGCCCCTCCGGAGTCTGTACACCCCTAGTGAGCGCGGGTACCCATTGAATTTGAGTGCTGAGGGCTGAGAGTCGAGTTATGAGTTGAGTGACTGTTGCCTGAGAGGCTGTATTTGCTTTGCATTTGTTATTGTACTTGGTTGCTATATGTCATTGTTGTGAAATATCTGAAAGATTTTATATCCGGATTACATGAACTTGAACTCTATAAAATTGATTTGACTTAAACTGCCAAATTTGAAAGCATATCTGTTCTTTTCGGGAATTACTGTAAGTGAACTATAACTGTGCAGCTCGCCATTATCTTCAGTTCCTTAGTTATTATTGTTACTTGCTGAGTTGGTTATACTAATACTACACCCTGCACTTTGTGAGCAGATCTAGGTGTTCCTGGATATAACGGATGTTGATCGTTTTGCGCGGTTGATTTTCAGGAGATTTTGAGGTAGCTGCCGTATTTCGCAGACCTTGTCTCTCTTTCTCTATATCTTTGTTTACTGTATTTGGTCTCAGACTATTATAGATCGTATTTTCCAGACTTGTATTCATATCAGATGCTCATGTACTCAGTGACACTAGGTTTTGGGGAGTGTTCGTGTCAGTATTTATGGGATTTTGTATTGTATTAAATTACTGTATTTTCAAGCTCAAGAGAAATTGTGGTTTATTGGGATTATCAGCTTACCTAGTATCAAGATAGGTGCCATCACGACAGTTTGGGATTTTGGGTCGTGACAAGTTGGTATTAGATCCTAGGTTACATAGGTCTCACGAGTCATAAGCAGGTTTAGTAAAGTCTTGCGAATCGATATAGAGACGTCTGTGCTTATCTTCGAGAGGCTGCAAAACCCTTAGGAAAATTTCACTTTCTTGTATTCTGTCGTGCGAAATTGTTGATTCCAGAAACTAAATTTCTATTATTCTATTCTCTCACAGATGGTGACAACACGTACTACTGGATCGGATGGTCAGCCATTAGCGCCACTAGTTAGGGCCGCGAGAGGCCGGGGCCGTGGTAGAGGTCGAGGCCGAGGTAGAGGTCGAGGTGTAGTCCGTACCACAATTGGACCCGCACCTGTAGTACCACCAATTTCTCCAGGTCAGGAGCAGATTTCGGATATAGCTGAGCCGACAGGACCAGCTCAGGCACCAGTTGTGCCCATTGAGATTCCAAGCCTTCAGGAGACTTTGGCCCAGATATTGGCAGCCTGCACTGGTCTTGCTCAGGTGGTTTCGGCTCAGGCCTCACCTGCCACTTCTCAGGACGGGGGAGGTACTCATACCCCTGTTGCCCGTACTCAAGACCATGTAGTATAGGGACTTAAGATACCGGGGGCGCTACCAGCCCAGCCGACTGTAGCTGCTCAGGCCCCGGTTGTTCCTGTTATGGCAGATGTCGAGCAGAGGAGGCTTGAGGGATTTGAGAGGCTTCGACCTCCACCATTTAGCAGTAACAAGTCATAGGACGCTCAGGGTTTTCTGGATAGGTGTCAGCGGATGCTTTGTACAACGGGTATTCTGGAGACCAGTGGGGTCTCCTTCACTAATTTTTAGTTTTTGGGGGCTGCCTTTAGATGGTGGGAGGCTTATGAGAGGCACAGGCTAGTTGGTGTAGTACCACTTACATGGCAGGAATTCTCCGTTCTCTTTTTGGAGAAGTTCGTGTCGTAGTATCGCAGAGAGGAGCTACGCAGACAGTATAAGTAGTTACGTCAGGATGGCATGTCTGTGACGCAGTATGAGATGAGATTTTCTGAGTTGGCTCATCACGCAGTCTGGTTGGTTCCCACTGATAGGGAGAGGATTAAGAGGTTCATTGATGGCCTCACATATCAGCTATGGTTACTTATGACTAGGGAGATGCTGTATGGTGCTCCTTTTGATGAGGTAGTTGACATTGCTCGGAAGATAGAGATGGTTCGTAGCCAGGAACGTGGAGAGAGGGAGGCTAAGAGGCCTCGTGGTCCAGGTGATTACAGTGATGTTCCTTCAGGGGGTCAGTTTTACCTCGGTGGGGCTCATTCTTACAGACACGCTCAGACGGGTCATCCAACTCATCGTGGTGCATCAGCTAGCCACAGTTCTTACAGTGCACACTCAGGCCAGTCTTCATTCACTGCACTACCAGTGCAGAGTTTTCATCATGGCCCGTCCGCTCAGGCTTCTACAGGTAATTCCTCGGGATATCAGGAGCAGTTGTTCCGTCTGAGGAGGGGTTCGAGTGCAGGGAATTTGGTCATTTCAAGAGAGAGTGTCCTAGGCTATTGAGTGGGGCTCCCCAGCAGAGTCCTCTACTGACGGCACCGGCACCAGCGGTTCAACCACCCGCCCAGCCAGCTCGGGGTGGGGGTCAGGCAGCTAGGGGTCGCCCAAGAGGGGGAGGCCGATCAGGTGGCGGTCAGGTCCGATTCTATGCTTTTCCTCCCAGGCCAGATGTTGTTGCTTGAGATGCAGTGATCACAGGTATTGTGTCATTGTGCCACAGGGAGGCTTCTATATGATTTGACCCTGGTTCCACTTATTCATATATACCATCATATTTTTCTCATCATATGGATATGCCCTGTGTGTCCTTAGTTTCACATGTTAGTGTATCTACACCGGTGGACGATATTATTACTGTGGACCGTGTGTATCGATCGTGTGTGGTAACTATTGGGGAACTGGAGACTAGGGTTGATCTTTTATTACTCAGTATGGTTGATTTCTATGTAATCCTGGGTATAGATTGGTTGTCTCCATGTCATGCTATTCTGGACTGTCACGCAAAAACCATCAATTGATGATGCTGGGGTTGCCGAAGGTTGAATGGAGGGGTTCTCTAGAGTTTGTTCCTAGCAGGGTTATTTCTTATTTGAAGGCCCAAAATATGGTTGGAAAGGGATGTTTGTCATATTTGGCCTTTGTGAGAGATGTTGATGCAGATACTCCTATTATTGATTCAGTACCGGTCGTGCGAGACTTTCCGGATGTATTTCCTGCAGACCTGTCGGGTATGCCACCCGACAGGGATATTGATTTCGGTATTGACTTGGTGCAGGACACTCAACCCATTTCTATTCTTCTATATCGTATGGCACCAACTGAGTTAAAAGAATTAAAGAGCAACTTCAGGAACTCCTTGAAAAGGGGTTTATTAGGCCCAGTGTGTCACCTTTGGGTGCACCGGTTCTGTTTGTGAAGAAGAAAGATGGTACTATGCGGATGTGGATTGATTATAGGCTGTTGAAGAAGGTTACAATCAAGCATAAATATCCTTTTCCGCGTATTGATGACTTATTTGACCAACTTCAAGGAGCGAGGGTGTTCTCAAAAATTGATTTAAGATCTGGGTATTACCAGTTGAAAATTCGGAATTCGGATATTCTAAAGACGACATTCAGAACTCGTTATGGCCACTACGCATTTCTTGTAATGTCTTTTGGGCAAACCAATTCCCCAATAGCATTTATGCATTTGATGAATAGTGTGTTCCATCCATATCTTGATTTATTTGTCGTAGTATTTATTGATGATATTCTGGTGTACTCACGTAGCCAGGAGAAACATGCACAACACTTAGGTATTGTATTACGGAGGTTGAGAGAGGAAAAACTTTATGCCAAATTCTCTAAGTGTGAGTTCTGGCTTAGTTCGGTGGCATTCTTAGGACATATAGTGTCCAGTGAAGGAATTAAGGTGGATCCAAAGAAAATAGAGGCAGTTTAGAGTTGGCCCAGGCTATCTTCAGTTATTGAGATTCGGAGTTTTCTTGGCTTGGCCGATTATTATCGTTATTTTGTGGAGGGATTCTCATCTATTGCATCGCCTATGACTAAATTGACTCAGAAAGGTGCTCCGTTCAAGTGGTCGGATGAGTGTGAAGAGAGCTTTCAGAAGCGCAAAACAGCTTTGACTACAGCTCAAGTATTGGTGTTGCCTACACCTATGCATCCAGACAGTTAAAGATACATGAGAAGAATTATCCAGTCCATGATCTTGAGTTAGCAGCTATTGTTCATGCCTTGAAAATTTGGCGGCATTACTTGTACGGTGTCCAGTGTGAGGTATATACTGAACATCAGAGTCTATAACATTTGTTTAAACAGAAGGATCTTAACTTGCGGCAGCGAAGGTGGTTGGAGTTCCTTAAGGATTATGATATCACCATTCTCTATCATCCCAGAAAGGCCAATGTGGTGGCCAATGCCTTGAGTCGTAAGGCGGAGATTTTGGGCAGCTTAGCATACTTACCGGTAGCAGAGAGTCCTTTTAGACTTGGATGTTCACGCCTTGGCTAATCAGTTTGTTAGATTGGATATTTCCAAGCCGAATCAAGTTTTGGCCTGTGTGGTTTCTCGGTCTTCTTTATATGATCGCATCAGAGAGCGCTAGTATGATGATCCACATCTTCTTGTCCTTAAGGACATAGTTCAGCACGGTGATGCTAAGGAAGTCACTATTGGAGATGACGGTGTATTATGGATGCAGGGCAGGCTATGTGTGCCTAATGTAGATGGTTTGCGTGAGCAGATTCTCTAGGAAACTCATAGTTCGCGGTACTCTATTCATCCAGGCATCACGAAGATGTATTAGGATTTTGGACATCACTATTGGTGGAGGCGAATGAAGAAAGATATAGTTGGGTTTGTATCTCGATGTTTAAATTGTCAACAGGTAAAGCACGAGCATCAGAGGCCGGGAGGATTACTTCAGAGACTTGAAATTCTAGAGTGGAAATGGGAGCGTATTACCATGGACTTCGTAGTTGGGCTTCTACGGACATTGAGGAAGTTTAATGCGGTTTGGGTGATTGTAGATCGGTTGACCAAATCCGCGCATTTTATTCCAGTTGGTACTAATTATCCTTCGGAGCAGTTGGCAGAGATTTATATTCGCGAGATTGTTCGCCTACATGGTGTGCCGGTGTCAATCATTTCATATCGGGGCACGCAGTTTACATCACAATTTTGGAGAGTAGTGCAATGAGAATTGGGCACACAAGTTCAGTTGAGTACAGCATTTCACCCTCAGACAGATGGGCAGTCCAAGCGCACAATTCAAATATTGGAGGATATGTTACGTGCTTGTGTCATTGATTTTGGAGGTTCTTGGGATAAATTTATGCCACTTGCGGAGTTTGCTTACAATAACAGCTACCACTCGAGTATACAGATGGCTCCATATGAGGCATTATATGGGAGACGGTGACGATCTCCAGTTAGTTGATTTGAGCCGGGTGAGGCTAGGCTATTGGGTACTGACTTGGTTCAGGATGCTTTGGAGAAGGTTAAAGTGATTCAGGAGCCGCTTCGCAAGGCACAGTCTAGACAGAAGCGTTATGTCGACAGGAAGGTCCGTGATGTTGCTTACATGGTTGGGGGAGTAGGATCTGCTCAAAATTTCACCAATGAAGGGTGTGTTGAGGTTCGGGAAAAATGACAAGTTGAGCCCTCGGTATATTGGGCCTTTTGAGAGACTAAAGAAAATTGGAGATGTGGCTTATGAACTTGCTTTTCCATCTAGTATATCAGGTGTTCATCTAGTGTTCCATGTATCCATGCTCCGAAAGTATGTCGGGGATCCGTCTCATATTCTGGATTTCAGTACAGTGCAGTTGGATGGTAAATTGACTTATGATGTGGAGCCGGTAACTATTTTAGACCGGCAGGTTCAAAAACTGAGGTCCAAAAACAAAGCATCAGTGAAGGTGCAGAGGAGAGGCCAGCCAGTCGGAGAAGCTACTTGGGAAATTGAGCAGGAGATGCGGAGTAAATACCCACAGTTATTTGAGACTCCAGGTATTATTCTAAACCAGTTCGAGGATGAATGTTTGTTTAAAAGGGGGAGAATGTAATGACCCGGCCGGCTGTTTTGAGTATTATAACCCCGTTTCCCGATTTACTGCTCAATTTATGCTTTACATTTGTTATGTGACTAGCCGGGGGTAATTGGTTCTGGTCCGGTGAGGTTTTTGAATGATTTGGAACACCTAGTTCCAAGGTTTCGAAATTTAGTTGAAAAGGTTGACCAGATGTTGACGTATGTGTAGTGACCCGGAGAATTTTTGCTAAGGAAATTAAGGTTTTGTGGTGTCGAGGTAGATCAATTAGAACAAAGGTTATAGAACCGCGGCTCGGACGTTTTGGGTTAAACAACACACCAGGAAGTAAAGGAATTTTTTTGGCAGAAAAACACGTTTCTGCGGTCCATTATGCAACCGCATAATCACTCTATGGGCCGCATAATGGCCGCAGAAGTGAGGAAAAAGAGGGCCAGTTTGGATGAAATCTATAGTTGACCGCATAACTATTCTGCGGTCACTTTGCGATCGCAGAATAGGTATGCGGGCCGCATAGAGACCGCATACACAAATAGATGTTTGCCAGTATTGGACACCAATTATGCGACCGATATGCGGTCGCATATGCGACCGCAGAACCTGTTCCGGAGCTTCATTTTTATGATTTTATAAACCCAACCAAATTCTTATAAAACACTATTGGGGGTCATTTTGAAGGGTTTCATCTGATATTTTAGAGAGAGGTGAGAGTGCTTTAGAGAGAGAAAGTGAATACTTAGTCATTTATCCATCAATTCTTGTTCAAGGTTTGAAGATTTCACAAGGATCTTGCTAGGGTTTCAAAGAGGTAAGAATTTCTTTCCACAATTCTTCAATTTCGGGTTTGAAGTAAAACAAAAATGGGTGATTAATAGTATGATTCTTGGGTGTAAGAGTATTATATATATATCACAATAAGGTTGTGGAAAGATTGTTAAGTTCAAGTGGGTAAGGATTGGGTTGAAAATGGTAGAAAGCTTCATATACTTTAATTGAAGATTTGAGGGTCGAGTTGGTGTCGGATTTTGGTAAAATTTGTATGGTTGGCCTCGTGGTTGGATGTGCGTTCATATTCTTTAACTTTTGTAGGGTTCCGATACGTGGGCCCCACAGGTAATTTTTGAGTTAATTTCGGATTTTATTAGAAATTAGTATTTTCTAATGGAATTAATTACAATAATTTGTATTAACTGAATCGAATTAATTATGGCTAAATACGAGGCTTTCAGAGACCAATTCTCATGGCAAGGGCATAGCGGAATAAAGAATTACACGAGTTGAGGTAAGTAAGAGTTTTAAATCTGGTCCTGAGGGTATGAAACCTCGGATTTTGTATCATATGATTACTTTGGAGGTGACGCACATGCAAGGTGACGGGCGTGTGGGCGTGCACCGAGGGGATTGTGACTTGGTTCGTCTGGTGAAACTATAAAGTTGAATAACTTGTTGTTAGTTATATGCTCTCTATGTGTTGTGGAAATTTGACTGTAAGACATGTCAGAAACCATGTTTAGGCTATATGTTGGTATTGCTGGGACACACAGTGGTCGTGTTCATATTGAATTATCTGCTAAATTGTTGTTTGGCACTCAGTCACAGTTTACTTATTTATTTTATCTCAGTCTCTATTGTTCATTATTGATGCATCATATCCTTGTTGTTTGGGTTGATTTCATAATTATTGAGAACCCGAGAGACTGGAGAGATTTATGACTGAGCGAGGTCGAGGGCCTGATTGTGAGATATTGATATTATAGCACGTGAGTTGGTCGTGCGGATCCAGATATTGATACTATAGCACGTGAGTTGTCCGTGCAGCGCGTGAGTTGGTCGTGCGGATCCAGATAATGATACTATGGCACGTGAGTTGTCCGTGCAGCACGTGAGTTGGCCGTGCAGATTATAGCCGTCACGACCTAAAATTCCCACCTCCAGACCGTGATGGCGCCTAACATTTCACTTACTAGGAAAGCCAACGTTAGAATAATATGATCTATTTTTAAAATAATTTTAAATTTATTAATAACAAGGAAACAAATGCGGAAGCAAAGTTTGAAATATTGTGAAATAATCCAAAAAAATAACGGTGTACCAAAAAAAATATCGGCTTGCCTAGTATCGAGCCAGCTAAACAATACTCTGAAAATTCCATTCTGCGCGTACCAACCTCCGAACGCCTTCCTATCACCTCAATTCCAAGCCAAACGATTCCAAACTAGTCATACAACGTACAAATTAATCAAAATATACTCCAATGCTTGCAATTTAACAATTTATAAAAAATCCCAACTCCACTCGAAAAGTCAACCAAAAGTCAACTGTGGGGTCCACATCTCGGAATTCGACAAAATTTATAAAATCTGAACCCCCATCCAACCACGAGTCCAACCATACCAAAATTGCTCAAATTCAACCCAACTCGGCCTTCAAATCCTCAATTTAAGTCTATGAAATTTTCTACCATTTTCAACCCAAAACACTAATTTAATGATGAAACAACAATATATTCATATAATTTAACCAAAACTGAGTTAGAATCACTTACGTCAATCCATATGGTGAAAAATCTCCTAAACAATCCCTTCAATCCGAGCTCCAGAGCTCCAAATATGTTAAAATGGCTGAAACCTCGAAATATAGCTTCTGTCCAGGCATTTACTCTTCCGATCGCGGTAAATGATATTTTCCAGCCCAAAATTGCCCTTCGCGATCGCGAAAAACCAATCACGATCGCGAAGAACAAACTCCCTAACTCTTTCGGACAAACTCTAGCATAATGGTCATAACCTTTTGTGCAAAACTACAAATGATGAATAATTGCAAGATATAAGCTTCCAAAGTCGGGTCAGTACAACAGAGATTTTGTTCTATGCGATAGCGAAAACGCTTATGCGATCGCGATTCACAAGGCCCCAAACTGCTATTTGCTTTTCGCGGACGCGACCAAATTTTTGCGATCGCAATTTATACCTCTCTAGCCAAAAATAAACAATTAAAAATGGCCTAGAAATGGTCCGAAATCATCCCGAGACTCACCCGAGCCCCACGGGACCTCGTCCGAACATACCAACAAGTCCCAAAATATATTACGGACCTACTCGAGGCCTCAAATCACATATAACAACTACGAAACGGCGAATCACACCTCAATTCAAACTTAATGATCTTTAAAACTTTCAACTTCCAAATCTCACGCCGAAACATATCAAATCAATTTAGAATGAACTCAAATTTTGCGTACAAGCCATAAATGACATAACAAAGCTACTGAAATTTCCTGAATCATAATCTGGACTCGATATCATAAAAGTCAACTTCCGGTCAAACTTCCAAACCTTAAATTTTTTACTTTCGCCATTTCAAGCTAAATTTAACTACAAACTTCAAAATAAATATCTAGACACACTCCTAAGTCTGAAATCACCATACAAAGCTATTGGAAATATCAAAACTCCATTCCAGAGTCGTTTGCACAAAAGTCAAACTCCGGTCAACCCTTTTCATTTAAACTTCCAACATAAATTTCATTCATCCAAACTAATCCCGAAACACCTGAAAACCAAATCCAACAATACACACTGGTCATAATGCATCATATGAAGATATTCAAGACTTCAAATAGTTGAAAAGAGCGTAAATACTCAAAATGTAACGACCCGCCCGGTCGTTTTGAGTATTATAACCCCGTTCTCTCATTTACTGCTCAATTTATGCTTTATAGTTGTTTTATGACTTACTGGGTCAGTGGGTTTGGGTCCGAAAGTAATTCGGAGTGAAATGAGACACTTAATCTCATAATTGAAAATTTAAGTTAGAAAAGTGGACCGGATATGGACCTATGTGTAAACAATCCCGGATTTGAATTTTGATGATTCCAATATCTCCATATGGTGATTTTGGGCTTAGGAGCGTGTCCGGAATATTATTTGGAGGTCCGTAATGGAATTAGGCTTGAAATGCCGAAAGTTGAATTTTTGGGATGTTTGACTGGGGGGTTGACTTTTTGATATTGGGGTCGGAATCCGATTCAGAAAATTTGAATACCTCCGTTATGTCATTTATGACTTGTGTGAAAAATTTGAGGTCAATCAGACGTGATTTGATATGTTCCGGAGTCATTGGTAGAAATTAGAAATTTCAAAGTTCATTAGGCTTGAATTGGGGTATAATTCATGGTTTTAGCATTGTTTGAGGTACTTTGACGGTTCGACTAAGTTCGTATTATATTTTAGGACTTGTTGGTATATTTGGTTGAGGTTCCGAGAGGCTCGGGTGAGTTTTGGATGGTTAACGGATCAATTCGGACTTAGAAGAAAAAATTGAAGTTTCTGCCCTCTGATGCAATCGCACCTGCGAAAATTCCATCGCAGGTGCGAGCTCACAGAAGCGAGCCTGGCAAGCGCAGATGCGAAAATGGACTGTGGGATAGTGGTCACAGGTGCGAGGGAAATTCCACACCTGCGTGAGCGCAGATACAAAAAGATGCACACAGAAGCGGCTTGTGCAGAAACGCACACAGGCGCGCGTATACTGGCAAAGGCGCAAATGCGGGGGGTTTTCCGCACATGCAGTTGGCGGAGAAGCGGCCAAGTTTCCGAAGGTGAAAAAACCCTGGGCAGTACAAAAACAGAGGGGTTCCGAACTTTTGCCATTTCTGGGCATTTCAAGCTCGGATTGGGCGATTTTGTGATCATTTCTACTCCATAATATTGAATTATCATCGAATAATCCGACTAGATTATATGTTTTCGAGGTGTAAATTGGGGGTTTGAACTTAGGGATGTGAAAATAAGATTTGAAGATTTGGAGGTCGAGTTAAGGTTGGATTTTGATAAAATTAATATGGGTAGACTCGTGGTGGAATGGGCTTTTGGATTTTGTAACTTTTGTTGGGTTCTGAGACATGGGCCCCACAGGCTATATTTTGAGTGTAATTTCGGAGTTTTATGAAAAATTAGCATTTTCTTATGGAATTAATTTCAATAAATTTTATTGACCGAAATGAATTATTTGTGACTAGATTCGAGACATCCGGAGGCCGATTTGCGAGGCAAAGGAATAACAGAGTGAAGAATTTCACGCTCTGAGGTAAGTAACAGTTTTAAATCTGGTCCTGAGGGTATGAAACCTCGGAATTTGATATCATGTGATTGCTTTGGAGGTGACGCACATGCTAGGTGACGGGCGTGTGGGCATGCACCAAGGGGATTGTGACTTGATCCGTCCCGTGAGATTGTACAGTTGAATAACTTGTTGTTAGCTATGTGCTCTCTATGTGTAGTGGAAATTTGACTAGAAACCATGTTTAGGCTATATGTTGGTACTGTTGGGACCTACAGAAGTCGTGTACATGTTGAACTATTTGCTTAATTGTTGTTTGCACTCAGTCACAGTTTACTTGATTATTTTATCTTAGTCTCTATTGTTCATTATTGATGCATCATATCATTGTTATTTGGGCTGATTTTTCTGGGAGCCCGAGAGACTGGAGAGATTGATGACTGAGCAAGGCCGTGGGCCTGATTATGAGATATATTATTATAGCACGTGAGTTGGCCGTGCGGATCCATATATTATACTATATCACGTGAGTTGGCCGTGCATATCCATATATTATACTATAGTACGTGAGTTGGCCGTGCAGATCTATATATTATACTATAGCACGTGAGTTGGCCATGCAGCACGTGAGTTTGCCGTGCAGATCCAGATATTTATATTATGGCACGTGAGTTGTCCGTGTAGATTATAGCACTTGGGTTGTATGAGCTCCTTCGAAGTCTGTACACCCCCAGTAAGTGCGGGTACCCATTGAGTGTGAGTGTTGAGGGCTGAGAGCCGAGTGATGAGTTGAGTGACTGTTGCCTGAGAGGCTGTACTTGCTTTGAATTTGTTATTGCACTTGATTGCTATCTGTCATTGTTGTGAAATCTCTTAAAGATTTTATATCCGGATTACATGAAATTGAATTGTATAAAATTGATTTGACTTAAACTGCCGGATTTGAAAGCATGTCTATTCTTTGCTGGAATTACTGAAAGTGAACTGTAATTATGTAGCTCGTCATTATCTTCAGTTCCTTAGTTATTATTATTATTTACTAAGTTGGTTGTACTCATACTATACCTTGCACTTCGTGTGCAGATCCAGGTGTTCCCGAACATAGCAGGTGTTGATCATTTCACGCAGTTGATTTTCAGGAGATTCAGAGGTAGCTGCCGTGTTTCGCAGACCTTGTCTCTCTTTCCCTATCTCCTTGTTTACTGTATTTTGGTCTTAGACTATTATAGACCTTATGTTCCAGATTTGTATCCATATTAGATGCCCATGTACTCAGTGACACCAGGTTTTGGAGAGTTTTCGTGTCAGTATTTATGGGATTTTGTATTGTATTAAATTATTATATTTTCAAACTTAAGAGAAATTGTGGTTTATCGAGATTATCGGCTTGCCTAGTATCGAGATAGGCGCTATTACGACAGGTTGGGATTTTGGGTCGTGACACAAAATGACCGGTCGGGTCGTTACATACGGTATATGAGGACCAAGCTAAGGTATCATCAATATTTACTATCAAAGGTTATGGCAGAGTGGTTAGTACCCATCCATTCTTAATTATAGATCCCGTGTTCAAACATGAAAATAAAGTCATCTTTCATAGGAAGCGCCCCTATGTGAAACATCACGGCACAATCCGAATTAGTAGAATACTGGATAGAAAAGAAAAAAAATGGTTCCACACATCATTAGTTTTTTATCATTCTTCTTATAAACCAATTTCTGTTAAACATTACTGAATAGTAAATCAAGTTCTCTTTAGAGTCACAACTTTGTTCCTTCGGTTGATTATAATTACTCAACGTCAGTAAATTTAAAATTTATTCTTTCCGAATGAGCATTTCATTCAACGGGTTACCCGTTTATGTTGAGTTCACCCTCAATTTGTATGCTATATGTTTTTTCTCTTTAATTTATTAACCTTTATTTGTCCACTTTTGGAAAAGTGAAGCTTCAATGATAAAGATGATGGAAGTGTATAATTTACTGGTGACCGTACAAGAGATTTTACCTATTATATTAAGAATCACAAGGTATTTTCATAAAATATTTTGTCTTTATCTCAATATTTTTGTAAAATTATGCTCTCTAATTTTCTCCTAAAGGTTTCTGATATTGCATAACATTTCCTACTTCTCCTAAAAATATTTGCATGAATTAGTATGAGATACATGTGTTGGAAAACTAGTTATATTATAAGTATTATGCTCCAAAGTGAAAGTTAAAAGCCTAAAATACTCATAAAAGTTAAATGATCTTTTCACCCTTCAAGCATACTATTTCTACCACATTTCAATATACCAAAACGTAAAAGAATGTAATGCAATAAATATCAACCAACATGATAATCTTAGATGTACTAAATGCTTGCAAAAAAAAAAAAAAAAGAAGAACAATTAAACTTCAAGCTCATGAACTTGAACGACAACGTCGAGAGAGCTTCCTATTATCTTCTAACTAGTGTATTTGTCCGCGCTTCACGCAGTCATTAAATATATATATATTAACCATTTTCAATGCCACTATGGTTGCAATTTTCATACCTTCAACACTATACATGTTACAAGTTTGTCGTGGAAGATGGAAAGATATCTGTCCCCACAACTATGAAGTCTTAATCAATTATATCTTTGATTTTCTAAGAAGTTTAAGAAATCTATGTTATTTCACTACTAGAAATCCACTAAAAATCGATCAAGCGGTACCGACCAACGTTCATCGGTCAGAAAAAGCAACCAATGTTGGTCGGAAACAACAAAAAAAATATTTTATATTTTTTTAAAATTACATACCGACCAAAGTTGGTCGGTAAATTAGTCAACAAGTTGACCGAGCTGGTCAGACTTGCTTAGTCAAAGAAATATTTTGATTACCGACCAACTTTGGTAATTATATTATTATTTAAAATATTTTATAAAATTTAAAGAATTTATATTTAAAATTACCGACCAAAGTTGGTCGGTTAATGCAGGGGAAGCATTAACCGACCAACTTTGGTCGGTATTTTTTATTTTCAGGAATATAACCGACCAAAGTTGGTCGGTTATTAGGTCAATATTGGTCAAACTGTTGAATCACTTTTATATTTATTATCGAAATAATATAAATATAATCCGTTAACACTTTATTTTGTAATACAAATGATGAATGTACTAACATATGCTATAACAAGCTATATATAGTTAAAGTATTACAACGAAGAGTGTGTGTGTTCGATATATATATATATATATATATATATATATATATATATATATATATATATATATATGTGTGTGTGTGTGTGTGTGTGTGTGTGTGTGTGTGTAGCCGTATATATATAAGAACACGAAGCGCTAGGACCATAAGGTCAGTTTTTTTTGTGGATAAACTTGTGAATAAGCAATAATCTAATTAGTATATATAATTGATCATCATCAAATATATCTATTTGTAAATTGATTCATCAAATTATAACTTACTTAGATGCATCGATGAATATTAAAAACAAAACGTTTGACCTATATCGATTAATATTAAAAACAACACATTTGACCATATCGATTAATAGTAAAAACAAAACGTCTCGACCTATATCGATTAATCTATGTCATGCAATATTAGTGATGAACGAATGAAAAATAGAAGAATTAATACTAAACATCTTTGACATGTATATATATATGGATCACAAATTAAAGAAACGAAAGAAGTTATTAGCATTAAGTAAAAGAGTTAATAGATCAAACATGGTCAAACTTTAATTTGAATCACATTAATATTTACTATCTAAATAATATAAATGTAATCCGTTAAAACTTTTGTAATACAAATAATAAATACACTAACATATACTATAACATGCTATATATGTAGTTAACGTAGCAAAGCGAAGAGAGAGTGTGTCTGTGTGTGTGTGTGTGTGTGTGTGTGTGTATATATATATACACACACACTAACATATACTATAACAAGATATATATAGTTAAAGTATTACAATAAAGTATATATGTGTGTGTGTGCGTATATATATATAGGTATAGCCGTATATATATATAAGAACACGAAGCGCTAGGACCACAGGGTCGGGTTCTTTTAGGGATAGACTTGTGAAGAAGCAATAATCTAATTAGTATATATAATTTATCATCAAATATATCTATTTGTAAATTGATTCATCGACTTATAACTTACTTAGATGCATCAATGAATATTAAATACAAAATATTTTGACCTATATCGATTAATATAAAAAATAAAATGTCTCGACCTATATCGATTAATCTATGTCATGCATTATTAGTGATGAACGAATGAAAAATAGAAAAATTAATACTAAACATCTTTGACATGTATATATATATATATATATATATATATATATATGGATCACAAATAAAAGAAACGAAAGAAGTTATTAGAATTAAGCAGTGTTTTAAAAGGCATTTCTGGGACTCGCCCCTGGGAGGGGCACTTGCAAAACGCCCCGGGGCTCATGTATGGGGCTTAGTTCTGTGAGAATTATGCCCCAAGCGCCCGACCGTTTTTCCTAAACACGCCTAACGCCCAATGCTCGGGGTTCGCCTAATAGTTGTAACACAAATCACGTGTCGAATTTCCTAATTAATATCGTTGATGTCACGACCCGAAATTCCCACCTTCGGACCGTGATGGCGCCTAATATTTCATTTGCTAGGCAAGCCAACATTAGAATAATATTATCCATTTTAAAATAATTTTTAAATTTATTAACAATAAAGAATTAAATGCGGAAGTAAAGTTTGGAATGCAGTGAATAATCCATAAAATAATGGTGTCTAAATACCATCCTAGAATTTGGTGTCACAAGTGCACGAGCTTCTAGAATAATACAAATAAATGTCTGAATAAAATAAAGCTGTCTGAAAATAAACACACAGCTAAAGTAAAGTAGACGAGGACTTCAGAACTCCGGACGTCATGCAGTTAAACCTCAAGTCTCCTCTGGTAGTTGAATGTGATGACCCAAAAGGTCATCTTATGATTTAGAACTCGAATATGCGCTCTTAAGCCTTAAAAATCTCATTTTTATCCTTCTCGATTTACGTGTGCAGTCCGGGCAGGTTTTCAGAAAGCTTTTATGTTGAAAACTAATGAAAATAAGAATTTTTGCCTTAAAAGTTGATTTTTGTTGACTTCAGTCAACATTTATGGTAAACAGGCCCGGATTTATATTTTGACGGTCCCGGTGGGTTCGTATCAAATTATGGGACCTGGGCGTATGCCCGGAATCAAATTCGGAGGTTCCTAGCTCAAGTTATGAATATTTGATGAAAATTAAAAGTTTGAAAATTAATTATTTTTAAGAATTGATTGATATTTGCCATTGTTAGTACCGGGTCCGTATTTGAGTTCCGAAGCCCGGTACAGGTTCATTATGATATTTAAGACATGTCTGTGAAATTTGGTGTGAAACGAAATTGATTTGACGTGATTAGGACGTCCAGTTGAGAATAGAAATTGTAAAGTGTTCTTGAGAATTTCATTTGATTTGGTGCTAAATTCAGAATTTTCGGTGTTATTTTGGCGATTTGATAGCGCGAGTAGGTCCGTATGATATTTTTAGACCTGTGTGCATGTTTGGTTTGGAGCCCTGAGTGTTCGGGTGAGTTTCGGATAGGCCACGGGATATTTTGGACTTTGAAAATCTGGTTTTTCTGTAGAGTATGTGTTCTGGCATGTCCTTCGCGTTCGCGAAGGTACTCTCGCGAACGCGAAGGGTAAACCAGGCAGCTGAAGTTTTCTTCTTCACGAACGCGAAGGTCTGGTCGCGAACGCGAAGTGATGGGGGACTTACCCTTCGCGAACGCGACTGTCTCAACGCGAACGCGAAGCATATGGGGACCTAGGGGTGATTGGTCGTTGCTTTATCGCGAACGCGAGTGTGATGACCCAAAATGTCATCTTTAAAGTTAATAAGTAATTCTGTATTCTAAGACCTCGAAAAGCACCATTTATCATTCCTCCACTTGCGTGCACAGTCCGTAAAAATTTTCGAAAAGTTTTCATGTGGAAAAAAAAAACAAAAATTAAAATATGAAATAAAGCTTTAAAACTCAACTAAGTTGACTTTGAGCAAACGAACCCGGATCAGTATTTTGACAATTCCGGTAGGTCCGTATCACGATTTGGGACTTGGACGTATGCCCGAAATCGAATTCCGAGGTCCCTAGCTCGATATATGGAGTTTTGATGAAACACTAAAAGCTTGAAAGCTTAAGAATTTCTAAGAAATTACTGACGTTGGATTTATTGACCTCGGGTCCGTATATTAGTTCCGGAGCCCGGTATAGGTCCACTATAATATTTATGCCGTGTCTACCGAATTTGGTGAGAATCGAAGTTGATTTCACGTGATTCGTAGTTTTAGGTGTTATTTTTGCGATTTGATCGTGCGAGCAAGTTCGTATGATTTTTTAGGACTTGTGTGCATACTTGGTTTGGAGCCCCGAGGGCTCGGGTGAGTTTCAGATAGGCTACGGAATGTTTTGGACTTTGAAAATCTGGTATTTTGCTGCAGCAGGTATTCTGGCATGTCCTTCTTTGCGTTTGCAAAGGTACTCTCGCGAAAGCTTGGTCGCGAACGCGAACCGATGGGGGCATTACCCTTTGCGAACGCGACTAGCTCCTCGCGAATGCGTAGTGTTAGGCACACCTGGGGGAGGGTCGATCATTCTTTCAGCGCGAACGCGAGCTATGCCTCGCGAACACGAAGGCCGGGGGGGGAGAGAAACCTTTGCGAACGCGAAAGCCACGGGCTGCTACTCATCGCGAACGTGACAGGCCTTCGCGAACACGAACGCGAAGAAGTCCTGACCCCTGTGACTTAAAACAGAACCAAAAACGGGATTTTTTCCATTTTTCACAAAACCTCAATTATAACTCGGCTTAGGGGCGATTCAACGGAGTTTTTCACGATTTCAAACTGGGTAAGTGTTCTTTATCATATAGTAATTGTATTTCATAAATCTAAGCCTATATTCATCATTTATTTCGAATTTAGATGGAAGAAATTAGAATTTTTGTAAAACTTTCCAAAAACGAAAAATTAATATTTGAAGGTCCATTTAATATCAGAATTGGACAAATTTGGTATGGTTGAACTCGTATCGGAATGGGTGTTTGGATTTTGCAAGTTTTTCCGAGATTTGATACGTGGGTCCCACCGCCGAATATTTTAATGAATTTCGGATTTTTATCCAGGAAATTTATAAATTCATATGGAATTAATTCCTATGATTCGTATTGAATATATCGAATTGTTTGTGAATAGATTTAAAGCTTTCAGAGGTAAATTTAAAAGAAAAAGCTGTGGTTGAATAATTTATTGGAATTTGCAAAACGAGGTAAGTGTCGTGGTTAACCTTGACTTGAGGGAATAGAACCCTTCAATTATTTGTTATGTGAATTGCATGTGAACGACATATAGGCGAGGTGACGAGTGTGTATGCATCGTCAAATTAATTGTTTGCCTGCTTACTTGAAAAATAATAAATTATTTTTAATCATAAATTAATTATTATAATAATTATTTCTCTCTTATTCTTTATCAAATATTAATTCTTGAATTCCTGCATTAATTGTTACATACCATTTGAATTATGTGCCTTACTTATTATTTGACATTAGCATATTAAATATTAAACTGCCTATTTGCTCCCTGATTTCCATAATAATTTGCTATTTATCATTGTTTGCTTCATAATTAAATCATAATTATTGTATGTTTGTTGTTTATAATTTTATATTAATTGCTACATTTATTGGGAAAATTTCTTCTATAAGAATTGGTAAATGAACATGTTGGAGGAGCAGGTTGCACGCCGCAACAGGATTGATTATAATGAATATATTGGAGGATCGGGTTGCACGCCGCAACAGACTTATTAAAAAGTCAATATTGGATTATCGGATTGCACGCCACAACAGACTTATTAAAAGTCAATATTGTGGATCGGGTTGCACGCCGCAACATACTTATTAAAAGCTAATATTGTGGATCGGGTTGCATGCCACAACAGACTTATTAAAAGTCCATATTGGAGGATCGAGTTGCACGCCACAACAGACTTGATTAAAATGAATATATTGGAGGAACGGGTTGCATGCCGCAACAGAACTGAATGTGAATATATTGTGAGAGCGGGTTGCACGCTGCAACAGAACTGAATGTGAATATATTGTGAGAGCGGGTTGCACGCTACAACATAATTGATGGAAATGATAATTGATTATCACTGCTGCGTTGGCTTCAATTATAATAAATGAGTTACCTGATTTAATTCTATTATTTTTGGTTGTTATTAATACTGCGTACATGTTAATGTAAGTGAACCACCTTAGCCTCGTCACTACTTCGTCGAGGTTAGGCTCAGCACTTACCAGTACATGGGGTCGGTTGTACTGATACTACACTCTGCACTTCTTGTGCAGATTTTGGATTTGGTCCCAGCGGTGTGCCATAGTTTTGCTCGGATTTCAGCTATTCATAGGAGACTTGAGGTATAACCGCATGGCGTCCGCAGTTCTGAAGTCCCTGTCTATTTTACTTTGGTTGTGTGTTTATTTCCAGACAGCTTTATTTTATTCAGAACTTTATTTGTATTTATTCTAGAAGCTCGTGCAGTTGTGACACCAATTCTGGGATGGTATTTAGACACCATTATTTTTTTTTTATGGATTATTCATTATTTAAATCTTGCTTTCGCATTTGTTCTTGTATTATTAATAATTTAAAAATTATTTAAAAATTTGTTAATATTATTCTAACATTGGCTTGCGTAGCAAGTTAAATGTTGGGCACCATGACGGTCCGAAGGTGGAAATTTTCGGGTCGTGACAGTTGGTATCAGAGCACTAGGTTACATAGGTTTCATGAGTCACGAGCAAGCTTAGTAGAGTCTGAAGGATCGGTACAGAGACGTCTGTACTTATCTCTCGGAGGCTATGAAGTTTAGGAACAATATCACTTTTTTCTTATTCTGTCGTGCGATTTTATTCTATCATCGATGATTGAACCATTCTACTCTTATTCTCTCGCAGATGGTGAGAACATGTAATACCTCTACCGATGGACAGGGACCAGAACCCCCGGTGGCAACTATGGCCAGGGGTAGAGGTCGAGGCCGAGGTCGTGCTAGAGGTCGAGGCAGAGGCCGAGGTAGAGCTCAGTCCAGAGCTCAAGCAGCTACACCTATTGTAGAACCTTAGGTGGACCTTCAGGAGGAGGTCCCAGTTCAGAATGTACCAGTTGGACCAGTTCAGGTACCGAAAGGATTAATAGCCACTCCAGTACTTTAAGATGCTCTAGTCCGTTTGGTAAGTCTTATGGAGGGCGTGGCCCAAAATGGTACATTTCCAGTGGCACCAGCCGTCTCACAGGCTGGGGGTGGAGCACAAACTCCTACTACTCCCGCTCCGGAGCAGATGGCTCCCCAGAATCAGGCTCCAGCAGCCCCGCCAGTTGGGGTAGTTCAGCCAGTTGTTGCAGCACAGATCAGTGATAGGCCCGCCATGTATTTTGAGGCCTTATTGATACTGGACAAGTTTACTAAGCTCTTTCTAATTCACTTCAGTGGTACATCTTCTGAGGACCCACAGGATTATATTGAACGCTGCCATGAGGTGTTGCGGAACATGGGTATAGTTGAGACCAATGGGGTTGATTTTGCAGTATTTCAGATGACGGGTTCCGCCAAGAGGTGTTGGGGAGATTATACATTAACCCGACCAGTCGGATCACCTGCACTTACCTGGGAGCAGTTCTCGCAGCTATTTCTGGAGAAGTTCCTCCCTATCACACTGAGAGAGGAATTCCGCAAGCAATTTGAGCTTCTACAGCAGGGCAGTATGACTGTTACTCAGTATGAGTCCCGTTTTGTGGATTTGGCCTGTCATGCTCTCCTTTTACTACCTACGGAGGGAGAGAGAGTGAGGAGGTTTATTGAGGTACTCACTCACCCTATCAGACTTCAGATGGCTAAGGAGACCCAAAGTGAGATTTCTTTTCAGGCGACTGCTAATGTCGCAAGGAGGATCGAGATGGTTCTTAGATAGGAGAGAGGGCAGAGGTCCGATAAGAGACCTCGTCAGTTCGGTGGTTTCAGTGGTGCCTCGTCTGGAGGCAGGGGTAATTTTGGTAGGGGTCATCCTCCCAGACCGTTTCATTCAGCACTTCATGCATCTCCCGGCACTTCAGGGAGTCACGGTCCTATTATGCCTTACTCTGGGCAGCCAGTATTCAGTGCACATTCAGCTCCTATCAGTGCACCACCACTCCAGAGTTACTACAGTGGTTATCCGGCTTATCTGGGTCAGCTTCAGCTTCAGCAGCCACGGCATCAGGATAGGTGTTATGAGTGTGGGAACATTGGTCATATCAGGAGGTATAGCCCTAGATTGGCGAGTAATAGATCTAGGCAAGATTCTCGTGCCATCATACCGACACTAGTTGCTTCACCGCCTGCTCAGCCAGCTAGAGGAAGGGGTCAGGAAGCTAGAGGTGGAGGTCAGACCACTAGAGGTGGAGGCCAGCCAGTTAGAGGCCGTCCCAGAGATGCAATTCAGAGTGGTGGGGCCCAGCCCTGATTTTATGCTTTTCCAGCTAGGCCTGAGGCTGAGTTATCTAATGCTATGATCACTGGTATTATTCCAGTTTGCCATAGAGATGCTTCAGTTCTATTTGATCCAGGATCTACTTATTTCTATGTGTCCTCCTATTTTGCTTCATATTTGGTTGTGCTTTATGATTCTCTAAGTGCTTCTGTGTGTGTGTATCTACAACGGTGGGAGACTCTGTTGTAGTAGATCATGTCTATCATTCGTGTGTGGTTACTATTGGTAATCTTGAGACTAGTGTGGATCTTCTACTTCTTGATATGGTAGATTTTGATGTCATATTGGGTATGGATTGGTTGTCTCCTTATCATGCTATATTAGACTGTCATGCCAAGACAGTGACCCTAGCTATGCCGGGGTTACCACGGTTAGAGTGGAAAGGAACTCATGGCCATTCTGCCAGCATGGTTATTTCTTATATGAAAGCTCGGCGTATGGTAAAGAAAGGGTGTCTGGCCTATCTGGCTTATATTCGCGATCCCAGTGCGGATGTCCCTTCTATGTACTCAGTACCAGTTGTTTGTGAATTTTCAGAAGTATTTCCTGCAGATTTGCCGAGGATGCCACCCGACAGAGATATTGACTTCTGTATTGATTTGGCTCCAGGCACTCAACCCATTTCTATTCCACCATACCGTATGGCTCCGCTAGAGTTGAAAGAATTGAAAGAGCAGTTACAAGACTTGCTTGATCAGGGATTCATTAGACCCAGTGTCTTGCCCTGGGATGCACCAGTAATATTTGTAAAGAAGAAAGGTGGCTCTATGCGGATGTGTATAGACTATTAGCAGTTGAACAAGGCCATTATCAAAAACAAATACCCGCTGCCAAGAATTGATGACTTATTTGATCAGCTTTACGGTGCCAAGGTATTTTTGAAGATCGATTTGAGGTCTGGTTACCATCAGTTGAAGATTAGGGCCTCTGATGTCTTTAAAATAGCTTTTCGAACTCGGTATGGGCATTACGAATTCCTAGTGATGTCATTTGGGTTGACAAATGCCCCAGCAGCAATTATGGATTTGATGAATCGGGTGTTCAAGCCTTATTTGGATTCTTTTGCGGTTGTATTCATTGATGATATCTTAATTTACTCCAGCAGTCGAGAGGAGCATGAGCAACATCTTCGAAGTGTGCTCCACACCTTGAAGAATAATCAGTTATATGCCAAATTTTCAAAATGCGAGTTTTGGTTAGACTCAGTTGCCTTTTTGGGGCATGTTGTATCGGCAAAAGGCATAAAGGTGGATCCTAAGAAGATTGAGGCTGTTCAGAATTGACCTAGACCTACTTCAGTTACAGAGATCTGAAGTTTCCTAAGTTTTGCAGGTTATTATCGTTGGTTCGTGGAAGGGTTTTCATCTATAGCAAGCCCATTGACCAGATTGACACAGAAAGGTGTCCCATTCAGATGGTCAGACGAGTGTGAGTTGAGCTTTCAGAAGCTCAAGACTGCTTTGACCACGGCGCCAGTGTTGGTATTACCCACAAGTTCAGGATCGTATACGGTATATTGTGACGCATCTCACATTGGGCTTGGTGCAGTATTAATGCAAGATGGCAAGGTAATTGTATATGCGTCGCGACAGTTGAAAGTTCACAAGAAGAATTATCCTGTTCATGACTTAGAATTGGCAGCCATTGTTTATGCGCTGAAGATTTGGAGGCATTACCTCTACGGTGTCTCGTGTGAGGTATTTACTGATCATCGCAGCCTTCAGTATCTGTTCAAACAAAAAGATCTTAATTTGAGGCAGAGAAGATTGTTGGAGTTGGTGAAAGACTATGATATCACCATTTTGTATCACCCCGGAAAGGCCAATGTGGTGGACGATGCCTTGAGTAGAAAGGTTGTGAGTACAGGCAGTCTTACGTATATTCCGGTTGGTGAGAGGCCATTAGATGCAGATGTTCAGACTTTGGCTAACCAGTTCGTGAGTTTAGATATTTCAGAACCCAATCAGGTTCTAGCTTGCACAGTCACTCGGTCTTCTTTATATGAGCGCATCAGAGAGAGGCATTATGATGATCCTTATTTACTTGTCCTTAAGGAAACAGTGCGACACGATAATGCCAAACAGGTTGCTGTGGGGGAAGATGGGGTTCTGCGAATGCAGGGTCGTATTTGTGTTCCTAATGTGGATGGAATTCGTGAATTAACTCTTGAAGAAGCACACAGTTCCAGGTATTCTATTCATCCAGGTGCCACTAAAATGTATCAAGATTTGCGGCAACATTATTGGTGGAGGAGAATGAAAAAAGATATAGTTGCATATGTAGCTCGGTGTCTGAATTGTCAGCAAGATGAGTACGAGCATCAGAGACCTGGTGGTTTGCTTCAGAAGTTAGAAATTCCTGAGTGGAAGTGGGAGTATATCACTATGGATTTTGTTGTTGGGCTCCCACGGACTCAGAGAAAATTTGACGCAGTTTGGGTCATTGTGTTTAGGTTGACCAAGTCAGCACATTTCATTCCAGTGGTAGTTACCTATTCTTCAGAGAGGTTAGCTGAAATTTACATTCGTAAGATTGTCCGCCTTCACGGTGTGCCCGTGTCAATTATTTCAGATCGAGGTACTCAGTTTACCTCACATTTATGGAGGGTTGTACAACGTGAGTTAGGCACACGGGTGGTGTTAAGTACATCATTTCATCCACAGACAGATGGACAGTCAGAGTGCACTATTCAGATATTGGAAGATATGCTCCGCACTTGTGTTATAGACTTTGGAGGTTCTTGGGATCATTTCTTGCCACTTGCGGAGTTTGCTTATAATAATAGCTACCAGTCGAGCATTCAAATGGCTCCATATGAGGCATTATATGGAAGGCGATGCCGATCGCCAGTTGGTTGGTTTGAACCGGGAGAGGCTTAGTTGTTAGCTACCGATTTGGTACAGGGTGTCTTGGATAAGGTAAAGATTATTCAGGATCGACTTCGCACAGCTAAGTCTAGGCAAATGAGTTATGCCGATCGCAAAGTTTGTGATATTGCATTCATGGTTGGAGAAAGAATATTGCTCCGGGTTTCACCTATGAAAGGTGTAATGAGGTTCGGAAAGAAGGACAAGTTGAGCCCTAGGTATATTGGACCCTTTGAAATTCTTGAAAGGGTGGGTGAAGTAGCCTACAGGCTTGTATTACCACCTAGTTTATCAGCGGTTCATCCGGTGTTCCATGTGTCTATGCTCCGGAAATATCATGGTGATCCGTCCCATGTATTACATTTCAGCTCAGTCCAATTGGACAGAGATTTGACTTACGAGGAGGAGCTGGTGGCTATTCTAGCCCGGCAGGTCCGACAGTTGAGGTCAAAGAGTTATCCTTCAGTTCGGGTGTAATGGAGAAGTCAACCAGTAGAGGCATCTACCTGGGAGTCCGAGTCGGACATTCGGAGTAAATATCCACACTTATTCACCAGCTCAGGTACTTTTTTTTCTAACTCCGTTCGAGGACGAACGGTTGTTTTAGAGGTGGAGAATGTGATGACCCAAAATGTCATCTTTAAAGTTAATAAGTAATTCTGTACTCTAAGACCTTGAAAAGCACCATTTATTATTCCTCGACTTGCGTGCACAGTCCGTAACATTTTTCGAAAAGTTTTCATGTGAAAAAAATAATAATAATTAAAATGTGAAATAAAGCTTTAAAACTCAACTAAGTTGACTTTGGTCAACCTTTTTGAGCAAACGGACCCGGATCAGTGCTATGACAATTCTGGTAGGTCCGTATCGTGATTTGGTACTTGGACGTATGCCCGGAATCGAATTCCGAGGTCCCTAGCTCGTGATATGGAATTTTGATGAAAAATTAAAAGCTTAAAAGCTTAAGGATTTCTAAGAAATTACTGATGTTGGATTTATTGACCTCGGGTCCGTATTTTGGTTCCGGAGCCGGTATAGGTCCACTATACGATTTATGACGTGTATGACGAATTCGGTGAGAATCGGAGTTGATTTGACGTGATTCAGACGTTCGGTTGTAAAAATATAAGTTTTAAAGTTTTCTTGAAAACTTCCTTTGATTTGGTGTCCGATTCATAGTTCTAGATATTATTTTGGCGATTGGATCGCGCGAGCAAGTTTGTGTGATGTTTTAGGACTTGTGTGCATGTTTGGTTTGGAGCCCCGAGGGCTAGGGTGAGTTTCGGATAGGCTACGGGATGTTTTGGACTTTGAAAATCTCGTATTTTGCTGCAGCAGGTGTTCTGGCATGTCCTTCTTCGCGTTCGCGAAGGTACTCTTGTGAACACGAAGAGTAAGCTGGGCAGCTGGATTTTTCTTCTTCGTGAACGTGAAGCGATAGGGGCATTACCCTTTGCGAACGCGACCAACTCCTCACGAACGCGTAGTGTTAGTGAGAAGAAAAAAATTTAATTTGAAATTGTATTTGGAATTTAATTAGGAAAAGAGTTTAAAGCTTGTGAGTGAATTATTTTTTTCTCTTGAAATACTATTAAACAAAATTTTCAATATTTCAAATGCTAAAATTATGGAGATCTTCCGGACTTCAATAATTTACAAGAAGTAAAATCGGGGCTTTCTTCGTTATTAGCTCGCGCCAAAAACTATTTACATTTGATAGCCGAAAAAGTGTATAAAATTTACATAATTTTTGTATATAACATACAGAATTATATATACACAAAACATATACAAAAAATGTACATTTTTTCGGCTATTATTTTGATAGCGGCTATATAATGTCATTTTCCTTAAAATTATTGTGTTTAACTGATAAAATTGTTGTTCATATCATTCGCGTGAATTTATAGTTTAGATGCGTTATTTTGATCAAACTATAAGCAGATCACAATAAGTGAAGCAGTGTACGTTCTATCTAGTTATGTGACCTACTATTTGCTTGTCTTCCTCGTATTTCTTTTTGAGGGGAACAAACGTGCAAAAATTAAAATCTATTTTTGCAAAAACAAATTCATCTCGTACAATAAGCACCCAAGGTACGTTTTTATGAGAAATTGGGTATAATCAAAAGGAAGCTATTAGAATATGAAAATTAATGGTGATTACATGGTGTAGTTACAAGCCAGTTTTCAAATAATAAGATAAAGATACAATTAAAAATAGCTGAATCCTATTTGATATCGAAAATATTAATTGGGCGAAAGCGCTTAGAAACATATAGCTGCCGTTTAGCTATAAGTTTTTTTTTTAAACCATTTTTTTCAAAAATAATTTGAAAATATTATTTGACTATAAAAAGTGATCATTTTTTGGGTATTTTTCAAGTTTCAAAAAATGGTTTAGACTAGTTTTTCAAAATTTTAAAGTTTACACAAAACTCCAACTTCTTTTCAAGCAAATACATGTCCAAACACAATTTTATATTCCAAAAATTATTTTTTATCTCATCTTCAAAAACTTTTTTTTTAAATTTCAACCAAATCTATGTCCAAACACTACCATAGAGTACTTTTATTATCAATTACTCCTATTAAAATTGAAACTAAAAGCATTGTATATTGTCTCCATTTTATTTATATGATTCTTTTTGATTGAGTAATGGAGTTTAATTAAGAAAGAAGATATTTATAATATTTGTGTGACTGTAAAAACTCGTCATAAAAAATAAAATAAAAAGTTTAAGTTAAATAATTTTTAAATTTAAAAAGAGTAAATTCCAACCCATTAACCTTTTAGGGTTGGGAAGTAATACTCCACTCACCTTTTGAATGGGAAAGTGAACCGCCTTTAACCCAAAAGTCAATCAAAAATGAAGAAAATCAATTTCGAATAAATTGAACTCTTGATGTGATCAATGTTCCCGATAAGGTTCTAAAGAAATCTCTTAAATCGTTGAAGATAGGCGAAAAAAACATGAAGCCAAAGTCTCATGGCAATAATAACGTAAGTGATGCCAACCGATAGAGTCAGTTATAAGAAAAGATATATCGATACTTATGGAATCTTTTTTTCTAAGATTAAAATTTCAGTTTGAAAACTCTATAACATGGGAGAAGTTTTGGTTGCAGGAATCGGTTGAAGGTAGAGAGAAGAAGATGAAGAGACATTACGTGAGAGCAAGTAGTGCAGTATTTTTAGCTTTTACGTTACTAATACATGTTCCTTAAAGATTGTTCATAGAGTTAAATCTCTATATGTTATTTTTCTTTTCTTTCAGATGGTTATGGTGAAAGAAATATACATATATAAAGTCAAACCTATCTATTACAACATCCTTATATAACAGTCATTTACTATAAAAGTCAAGTTTTCCTCAGAACCGATTTTTTATGTTATATTTTACCTCTCTATAACATCTTTTTACTTATAATAGCAACAACTATATTTATAGCAAAACGCTTTTTGTAAAATTACGCCTCTATAACAGCCATATAGAATTTTTAAGATTACTAATAATAATTCTAAAAATATGCATACGGTCTTTTCCACTAAACAAAGTTTCTATCTTGCATAAGATATAAGATTTGAAGGTTTATACATGATATCTTTTTCATTGAACAAATTTCAAAAAATATTTAGATAGAAAATTTAAATAATAAGCTCTTATATTGTCTTCAAGGAAAAGCTATTGGATACCTTTTTGCTAAAAGTTTGGATACGAATCTTCGTTAATTCAAGCGTCATATCGCTAGTAAAAAAAATAAAATCTACGAAACAAGCTACAATTACAAAAATTTTCCATCAATCTTAAAAGAATTATTTTTTAAGGTAACTTTAAAATGTCTGCCTTAGAGTTTAAATCTGTATACGTTTAGCTATGAATTTATTAATAATATATTTGTTTTCTTCAATATTTAACTAGTAAATTATGTATATATTTTGAGATTTTAAATTTGAATAATTTTTTTATCTTTATATGTAACATTAAAAAAGAAAAATAATAATTTTTATCTATAACAACCAAAAAGTATTTAATCGTCAAATGTTGTTATAGGTGTATAACAGCCATTCACTATAAAAGCTAAAACATATAGGAACAAATGAGGCTGTTATAGAGAGGGTTGACTGTATTAGTGTTTATCTTGGATTGTTTTCATAGACGTTAAACCTATAGTCATCATCACCAACGAAGAAAATTCTTGAATAACTTTTCATGTTTCATACTGCCTGTCGCATCCCGTTTTACCCCCAAAAAGATAATGTATGTGTGTTTTGGATTATTGTGCGTTAAAGGGGTTTTTCAATTAAAGTGACAAACTTGAGTAGAGATTATTTTATTTACAGAGTCGCCACTTAGAATTGATTTTTTGGGTGTTCCAAGTCACCTTTTATTTGAATCCCTAGTCAAAGGAAGATTTGATTCTATTATTATTGGTCTGCGAAAATAAAGTTCGGGTAAGGAATTTTGTTCACCGGGGAGAAGGTGTAAGGAATTCCCCAAGCCCCACGGTTTTAGCACGGTCGCTTTATTGACTACAACTTGGCTTAAATTAATTTTTAATAAACTGTGATTTATTGGTTTTCATGTTTTATCTATCCGTTTTTAATTATTAAAATATAAAATTATCTTTGAAAGGAATCACGTGTGTGTGTATGTGTGTGTGAATCCGTTTTGTTTATTGTACCAAAATTATGTCACGCGTACGTGTACACAATTAATAGCATTTTATTATATTAAGATTATTTTGGCCAAAGTTGCGCGAACACATACTTCGATTTTAATTTTGGAAGTTATGTTTTCTCCTGATGAGTTGGGGACATTAAGAAGCATGTCTTATCGGCTAAAGTAATACATTTTGTTACTTGTCTCCAGTAATATTGTTATTTTGGGGTATTCACTCAAAAGTGACCAACTTTATCGGGTTGGTTATTCCAAAAATTAGTTTCTTGTTATTGAAGACGGTTTCCACAATAATATCTTGTCCATAATCCATGGCCTCACGCTCATCTCAAATTTTAGGAAATAAACATATTATAAATATTCTAGTTTTGTTTTAGGAGCGATTAATAATAAATTATCGTGGTTATGAGTACGGTTCCCGTGGTATGGTCACGATATGTAAATTCCAGTTCGGGTGTGCATTGCATGTGACACGACCACAACTTCAAACAATAATAAAAATAAACATGTTGTAGATCATGGGTACGGTTCCCGTGATGCGATTCGCAATATGTACAAAAAAAAATGAGTGCGCGATATCGCTACTTGTTCAAATAAATTCCATAAATATTAAAAGCGGGTAGATAAAATATGAAAATCAATAAATCACAGTTTATTCAAAATTAATTCACGCCAAGTTGTAGTCAATAAAGCGACCGTGCTAGAACCACGGGACTCGCGGAATGCCTTACACCTTCTCCCCGGTCAACAGAATTTCTTATCCGTACTTTATTTTTGCAGACCAATAATAAAAGAGTCAAACCTTCTTTTGACCAGGGATTCAAATAAAAGGTGACTTGGAACACCAAAAATCAATTCCAAGTGGCGACTCTGTAAATAAAATAATCCCTACTCAAATTTGTCACTTTAATTGGAAAAATTCTTTAACCCACAACAATCCATAATATACATATATTTTGTGGGGTAGAAAAGGGGTGTGACAAGAATCTAGAAGGAAAATTTCAGAAAAAATTAAACTTAAAAAAATGAGGATTAGTGACGGTAACCGTAATGCATTTGGTCCTAAGGTTTGGTATTGTAAAATTTGTTTTCTTTATCAAAATATTTTAATCAAGTTTAGTTTTTTCCTAGCTCTAGTTTTATCATTTGGTCGAATTAATTTCTAACGTTGTTTTAACTGTTTTATAAAAAATTTATCAATCCTTCAATAATTCTCTCTTGATTTGTAATCAATACTAAATAAAATACTTCCATAACTCTTGAGCCTCACAATAATCTTGACTTAGGAAATAAATAACTCACAAATTGCTAGTTTGCTTTAGGTGCGCTTTTAATTAGTTTATCGCGATTTTATAAACGTTCGCGTGGCATAATTATAATTCGATATATTCAATACGAATCATAGGAATTAATTCCATATGAATTTACAAATTTTCCGGATAAAAATCCAAAATTTATTAAAATATTCGGCGGTGGGACTCACGTCTCAAATCCTGGAAATACTAGCAGAATCCGAACACCCGTTCCGATACGAGTTCAACCATACCAAATTTGTCCAATTCCGATATGAAATGGACCTTCAAATCTTAAATTTTCGTTTTTGGAAAGTTTTACAAAAATTCCAATTTCTTCCATCTAAATCCGAAATAAATGATGAATATAGGCTTAGATTTATGAAATACAAATGATAAAGAACACTTACCCAGTTCGAAATCGTGACAAACTTCTTTGAAATCGCCCCTAAGTCGAGTTATAATTGAGGGTTTGTGAAAAATGGGAAAAATCCCGTTTTTGGTTCTGTTTAAAGTCACAGGGGTCAGGCCTTCTTCGCATTCGCGAAGGCCTGTCGCGTTCACGATGAGTAGCAGCCCGTGGATTTCGCGTTCGCGAGTCCTCCTTCGCGTTCGCGAAGGTCCCCCCCTCCCCCCCGGCCTTCACGTTCGCGAGGCATAGCTCGCGTTCGCGCTGAAGGAATGATCGACCCTCCCCCAGTTATTATAATATTAAAAGTAATAAAGCCCAAAAGTGTTAGTACTCATCTCAAGAATCGAGAGGGTGCACAAAGTCTTAGTTCTTTATCAAAATCTGAGCTCCACCAATTTATGTCATCAAACCAAAAACGAGAATGGAAAGAAAACAAACACAATCATCACATTACAAAGGCATGCTCACAGTAGTTAACAAAGAAACAAAGGACAAAGCATTAAGCTCATCGAAATGAGCAGTGAGGCCAGCCTTCATTTTTTCAGTATTAAGGACACCAATAACAATGATATTTTCACTCTTAACGTGCTTAAACAGAGATATGGTGTATACATATGAAGCATATGGGACAAAATAATTAAATCTTGTTAAATTCAAAACAGAGTGTAATACAAATTACATTTCAGCCACATATATTCAACAGTCTTTGATTCAAGTTCACAACATGACATTCTTATAACTTTATGGCATCAAAATCGACTAGAAACATAACGTCGGGGGGAAATTACCTCGACAGCAACTAAACCAACAAAATTCGCCCAAAATGGAGCTTACGAAACTTGAAAATGAAGCTCAGCAACTTTACAACAGCAACAACCACTAGCACCGGAAACCTTAATCGACAACCTCAAGAAGAACGGCTCACTCTCTACTATATGTTACCGTGTGTGTGTTGGTGTCAATGGGTGAGAGGCGAGTGTGAGGGGAGATTGGGGTCAGGCCCTTTTGTGAGAATCAGCGAGAGGTGGAGACGATGGTCGGATATTTTCTCTGTAGGAAAAGAAAGAATCAGTCAGAAGGGTCCCAACCAGGTTTTGGGGTCTAAGGGTTTTTGTTTTTAGAGAGAAGCGGAATTCGGGGAAGGCCGTTAGGGTTTTATGCCTCTCCTCCTCCTTAGAGGGCCTCCGTTCTCTTCTCTTTATGGGGAGATCATGTGGGGGGTTGTGAGTGGGGGACAAGCATAGGGGACAAGCATGGGGGACAAGGAAAAGTGGAGTGGGGATAAAGAGTGGGGGGAAAGGGAAAGTGGAGTGGGGACACGCGTGAGAAGATGGGAGCGGGAAATATGGAGTGAGAAGTGAGGTATTGGTAATATAAGTAGAACAATTCAAACACGGTAAAAAATTAGGTGCTCACAGCATGCCCCTCTTTGCTTGGAAACATGAAGAGTTTTCAGGCAAAGAAAAGATGAGCGATATGACTAATTTTTGGCCATACCATTATTCAAAAGGGAAGAGAGATAAGAGAAAAGAGTGCGACCATGTCTTAGTTATGGATAACCTACATATCCCAGGTTATAAGAAAATTACGCCACATGTAGTTCGAGGAAAAGGCTGGAATGCTAAGTTGGAGAATCGAGTGAGGTTCTGTCGAGGCTCTGGTCTGTGGTCCTATTATTACATCAAAATCAAAAGAAACTAAACAAGCCTATCAACTATGAGTTACAAGATTCCTATCTATAAGTCTTTTGACGCTTGATCTTGAGTCTTGACTGGTTCTTCACGCAGACTCGGATCTGAACCTTGATGCTATTTAGCTGCAGGTGCTAGTTCATTTTTCTACGGCTTCTTCCAATCAAAGCGGGAAGTGTAATGCTCGTGACTTCAGTCATGTCTGGAGCATTCCATATCTTTTCTATTACTTCTTCATTTTTTATTCTTTTTTCTTATTCTGGATTGAGACTTCTTCTTTTGGTCATCTCGAACCATGTGCCTTGAGGTAAAACCTGCTCAAACACCAAAACAATCAAACAAACAAAATGTTTCTGTCCCAGTTTTTACTAGAAAAATTTCGTGAGTTATTATAACAAAATTCAATACTAGTTTATTATTGAAAGCAATAAAAGATTGGGATTGGTTTACCCTCGGAAAGCATGATTCTTTGGTAATTGTGTACCCTGTTTTGTCTAAATGGTGCCTCAACTAAGGATTAATGTACCTTATGTTGGGGAATGCGATGAGGGAATGGTTTACCATGCGTTTAATATCAAATCAACTAGGCAGTGAAGACCTTATGTTGGAAAAAGAATATTAGGGAATGGAAACCCTATGTCTAACAATAAAATCAACTAGGGAGTAGATACCCTATGTTGGAAAAGGGATTGGGAAGTGGAGATCCGATGTCTATAATAACGTCAACTAGGGATTGGTATACCTCATACTAGCAAAGAAATATAACTAGGGGTTGGTACCCTGTATTACAGAAAAAGAATGTAATCAAGGGTTGGTACCTTGTATTACTGAAAAGAAAATGTAACCAGGGGTTGGCGCCTTGCATTACTGAAAAGGGAATGTAACCAGGGGTTGGTACCCTATATTACCGAAAGAAAGTATAACCAGGGGTTGGCACCCTGTATTACTGAGAAAAAAATATAAACATGGGCTGGTACCCTGTATTACGGAAAGGAGTGTAACCAGGGGTTGGTACCCTGTATTACATAAATGAGTGTAACCGGGGGCTGGCACCCTGTATTACTGAAAGGAGCGTAACAAGGGGTTGGTACCCTGTATTACTGAAAGGATGCTGAATCTCCAAGGCGAAAAGGTTCTACCTAGGTTAAACTATGAAAAGCAAACCTGGGCGAAAATTACTTCTACCCGGAAACATGAGCTGGAGCCCCCTAGGCGAAAACGTTCTACATGAGTTAAGCTACGTATGATAGCCTGAGCGAAGAGTACTTCTACCCAAAAATATGAGCTGGATCCCCCTAGGCGAAATGATTCTACCTGAGTTAAGCTACTATAAAACATCTGAGCGAAAAGTACTTCTACCCGGAACTATGAGCTGAATCCCCATAAGCGAAAAGGTTCTACATGGGTTAAGCTACGAAAAAGCCTGAGCGAAAAGTACTTCTACCTGGAAATATGAGCTGGATCCCCCTAGGTGAAATGATTCTACCTGAGTTAAGCTATGAAAAACAAGCATGGGCGAAGAGTACTTCTATCCAAAAATATGAGCTGGATCCCCCTAGACGAAAAGGTTCTACCTAGTTAAACTACGAAAAGCAAACCTGGGCGAAAGGTACTTCTACCCGGAAACATGAGCTGGAACCCCCTAAGCGAAAAAGTTCTACCTGGGTTAAGCTACGTATAACAGCCTGAGTGAAGAGTACTTCTACCAGAAAATATGAGCTAGATCCCCTAGGCGAAATGATTCTACCTGAGTTAAGCTACTGTAAAACATCTGAGCGAAGAGTACTTTTACCCGGAACTATGAGCTGAATCCCCCTAGGCAAAAAGGTTCTACCTGGGTTAAGCTACAAAAAATCCTGAGCGAAGAGTACTTCTACCCGGAAACTATGAGTTGGATCTCCTTAGGCAAAAATGTTCTACCTGGTTAAGCTATAAAAAACAAGCATGGGAGAAGAGTACTTCTATCCAAAAATATGAGCTGGATCCCCCTAGGCGAAAAGGTTCTACCTAGTTTAAGCTACAAAAATGGGAGGCGTGGACAGTAATGATGCATGCTGCAAATAAAGAAAGTGGATATTTTGAGGAAACTTACCTTTGATAACATTCGCCCTTTGAGAATCGCCATTCTGCACTACTTTGATCCTGCTTCAAACAAAGAAAAATTTGTGAGTTTTTTAAAGTGGTGGTCGGCTTGTGGCCTTGATGCCCTGAGTAGTTTGAATTCACCACTCCGCTATCAAAGAACTGATTTTGTGAGTATGGTACCGAGGTTCCCGGATACTTTGTATCGCTTTCTAGAGACATTGTCTTTCTGACGTTGCCCCTGGCTATTTCATACCCGGATGTCCATGGTACCGCTAATCCTTGTCCCTAAGGCAAGGCAATTTTCCTTTAAAATCAAACTTAGTTGTCTTGCACCCAGAACCAATTTCTGTCTTTAGTGCTTATCAACTTTTCCCATGAAGCAAGTCTTGCTTAGGCGACCTTTTCAGTTTATTTGAGACACTTTGTCCGCCTTATCAAAAGAGATCACAGACGGATTCCTGCCTTCGTCAATGCCGTATATGCTCCAAATTGTGCTCGGTATTACGGGAAAACTGTAGCCAATTTTGCAGCCATTGTTTTTTTTTTTTTTGATGCAAGATTAGACCTAAAGGGAATCTAAGAAAAATTATGGAAAAGAATAGAAGAGCAATTGGAAGTGAAAAAGGAATTGTGTCTAAATAAAAAGAGTCCCTTTCGGGGAGAGAAATAAGGAGACCTATCTGGAGATATATGCCGACTTCAATGAATCATGACATGAATTTTGGACTGGACGCCTGATCTGTCTAATTCTCAAAATACATCGCAAATGTTCATCTTAAAACTGTCTTGGTTGTGCTCATGCCGGAGCATCAAAGACCCTCATTCGGCTAGAAGCGCCCTTTGCGGGTTTTCGCTAACTGACCTCTCTCATTTCTCTAATCAATGTCTCTTTATGGTGCCCATCTGGTTTTCACCCATAAGACTCTCGCATTTCTCTGCTCACCGTCGCCTTACAGTGCCCATACGGGTTTTCACCGATAAGACTCTCCCATTTCTTTTTTTTTTACTAAGATACGACATGCAGAGGTTGGCCAATGCCCCTGGCATGAGGACTTCAAGTATTCTCAAAGATTGATCAGAAGTTCTTAATAGGAAAAAGGCGAAAAGGACCTTGAACTGAATTACAACTTTTGAAACTGTTTCTACAGGAAAAATCGTAAGATAAAAATAAATTTCTGCCCCAGTTTTGGAGTATTGGGAATATGGATTTTTGTTGCGATGGGACCGAACCCAGGGTAAGGCTGTCTACGTATCCTTTCTGAATTAGGTCGGACGTAGTTCAATGAACATGAACTTTATTGTTTGACTTTTTTTTTTTGAGTACACAGGTTCCAAAAAGTGGAAAACAAGGAAGAAAAATACAGCTTAAAAGCGGTAACAAAATGGTGACACTTGCTTGGAATAGCGAGCAATTGTAGCCTTCGTCATCTCGATCTAAGAAAATCATGTGTGAAAGTTCCACAGTGGGTATATATCAGACATAATATATTTTGACTGCATCTGCATTAATAGTCATGTCTGGTACCCGTCCTTCTTCATCTACCAAATGCAAGGCCCCTTTTGGTAACACTTTCTTGATGATGTAGGGTCCTTTCCAGTTTGGGGCGAACTTTCCTTTAGCTTCTACTTGGTGTGGAAGAACGCATTTCAGAACGAGTTGGCCTACCTCGAAGTGCCTTGGATGCACTTTCTTGTTGTAAGTGTGTGCCATTCTTTGCTGGTATAACTGGCCAAAGCACACTGCTGCTAGCCATTTTTCATCAATCAACATTAGTTTTTCTAATCGGGTCTTTACCCATTATGTATCTTCAATCTCTGACTCCACAATGATCCGAAGAGAGGGAATTTTGACTTCAGCCGGTATTACAGCTTTCGTTCCATATACCAACAGATAAGGAGTTGCACCAATAGATGTGCGAGCAGCCGTGCGGTATCCCAAAAGAGCAAAAGACAACTTTTCATGCCATTGTCTGGAACCTTGGATCATTTTCCTAAGAATCTTCTTGATGTTCTTGTTCGCCGCTTCAACAGCTCCATTGTCTTTTGGCCGGTAAAGGGTAGAATGGCGATGCATAATTTTAAATTGCTCGCATACCTCCTTCATCAAATGACTATTGATATTGGATGCATTGTCAGTGATAATGGTATTTGGGATACCAAAACGGCAGATGATGTTGGAATGAACAAAGTCTACCACTGCTTTCTTGGTGACTGCTTTGAAAGTGACGGCCTCCACCCACTTGGTGAAGTAATCAATGGCAACCAAAATGAATTTATGCCCATTTGAAGTCTTTGGCTCAATTGGCCCAATAACATCCATTCCCCAAGCAACGAAAGGCCAAGGAGAGGACATGGGATGCAACTCAAAAGGTGGCGAGTGAATCAAGTCACCATGAATTTGGCATTGGTGACACTTGCGAACAAAACTGAAGCAATCTCGCTCCATTGTAAGCCAATAATACCCTGCCCACAGAATCTTCTTTGCCAAAACATATCCATTCATGTGAGGTCTGCATACCCCCGAATGCACTTCACTCATGATTCGCTCAGCTTCTATGGTGTCTACGCATCTCAACAAGTTCAAATATGGGGTCCTTTTGTAAAAAATTACCCCATTCAGGAAGAAACCGCTGGCGAGCCGCCTTATAGTTCTTTTTGAATCCCCCTTGGCATGCTCTGGGTATTCTCTTGTCTTTAGGAATCGTTTTATGCCATGATACCATGGTTCACCATCTGGTTCTGTCTCAATTGTATTGCAGTAACCGTGTTGATTCCGAACTTGGATTTCTAGTGGATCGATATGAGCGTTTCCCGGATAAGGGAGCATCGAGGCTAAAGTAGCCAAAGCATCGGCTAGCTCGTTGTGAAACCTAGGAATGTACGTGAACTCGATGGATTTGAAGTTTTTGCTCAAATCTTGTACACATTGTCTGTATGGAATAAGCTTGATGTCTCGTGTCTCCCATTTGCCTTGGGCTTGACGGATAAGCAAGTCAGAATCTCCCATAACCAATAGTTCATGGACATCCCGATCGCGGGCCATTTTCAAACCCATGATACATGCTTCGTATTCTACCATATTATTGGTACAGAAGAAATGAAGTCTGGCCATTGCAGGGTAATACTGTCTAATAGGTGAGATGAGGATTGCCCCGATCCCAACTCCTTTAATATTGACAGCTCCATCAAAATACATTTTCCATACAGGGTTGTCGTCTAGAACTACTTCCTCTATTGAGTTGATCTCTTCATTTGGGAAGTATGTGGTAAGTGGCATGTACTCATCATCAACTGGATTCTCTGCCAAATGATCGGCCAAAGCCTGTGCTTTCATCGCGGTGGGAGTGACATAGACGATGTCAAACTCTGTGAGCAGGATTTGCCATTTTGCGAGCCTGCCAGTGGGCATTGGCTTTTGGAAGATATACTTCAAAGGATCCATACTGGATATGAGGTAAGTAGTATAGGCCAAAAGATAATGTCTCAACTTCTGAGCGACCCAAGTCAAGGCACAACATGTCCTTTCTAAAAGGGTGTACTTAATCTCATAATTGGTGAACTTCTTGCTCAAATAATATATTTCTTGTTCCTTTTTGCCTGTTGCATCATGTTTCCCTAGAACGCATCCAAAGGAATTATCCATCACTGATAGATATAAAAATAATGGCCTACCAGGTTCAGGTGGGACCAGTACAGGGGGTTTTGACAGATATTCTTTGATCCTGTCAAAAGCATTTTGGCAATCGTCCGTCCACTTGATTGCAGCATCCTTTTTCAGCAACTTAAAGATGGGCTCACATGTGGTTGTGAGCTGAGCAATGAACCTACTGATGTAGTTCAACCTCCCGAGCAAACTCATGACCTCCTTTTTGTTCTTCGGGGGTGGCAGATCTTGAATGAAATTTATCTTAGATGGATCCAATTCGATTCCTCTCCGACTGACTATAAAACCGAGGAGTTTCCCAGATGGAACCCCGAATGCACACTTGGCTGGATTGAGCTTAAGGTCATACCTTCGAAGACGTTCGAAGAACTTTTTCAAATCATCCACGTGATCAGCCTGTGTCTTTGATTTTATGATGACATCATCGACCTATACTTCAATCTCTTTGTGCATCATGTCATGAACAATGGTGGTCATGGCCCTCATGTAAGTTGCCCCTGTATTCTTTAAACCGAATGGCATGACCCTGTAACAATAGGTACCCTACGGAGTGGTGAAAGCGGTCTTTTCTGCATCACCCTCGTCCATTAGAATCTGGTGGTACCCAGCATAGCAATCCACGAACGACTGTATCTCATGCTTTGCACAATTATCTACAAGAATATGGATGTTTGGCAAAGGAAAATTATCCTTCGGACTTGCTTTGTTCAGGTCTCTGTAGTTAACACAGACTCTAGTTTTTTCATCTTTCTTTGGCACGGGCACAACATTTTCCACCCATGTGGTGTATCGTACCGCTTTGACAACATTGGCGCTCAATTGCTTCATTATTTCCTCTTTAATTTTATCACTCATGTCCGTTTTAAATTTATGTTGCTTCTGTTGGACTGGTGGAATATCAGGATACGTGGGAAGCTTATGAACCACTAGATCGGCGCTTAAACCCAGCATATTATCATAAGACCAAGCAAACACATCTTTATACTCAAATAAAAGTTGAATCAAGGCATCTCTAGTTTTTTGTTCAGTGTGAATGCTTATCTTTGTTTCTCTGACTTCTTCATGACCTCCAATATTAATTGGCTCAGTTTCATTGAGGTTGGGCCTGGGCTTGTTTTCGAATTGTTCCAACTCTATTTTTATTTCCTCAACAACCTTATCTTCATCATATTCGACCTCTTGATTTTAAAATTAGACAATTTTTTGAGATCTGAGCGTGAATTCAGCATGCATGTCATGTTATCAAAGGTGGCATTAACAAAACTGAAATGGAAATAAAATGGCAGGAATTAGAAAAAAAGAAGAAGGAAAAGATACAAAATTTTAATACGAAACTGAACTGCATTTCATTGAATTTGAAAGGATAGAGGGGTTAACGTCAAAGATAAAACAATCATACTAAGATATTTGGATTACAACCCTGAAAGTAACACGAAGTACAAAAGAAAGAAGCTGCAAAAGTCAACTACCAAGACTCCTTCCTTGTGGGGAGAGGAGTTGCTTTCCAGTTATTGAGCATGGTGTCTGGGCCAATTAGTTGCATATCGGCACGACTAGTGCCTTCACCAGCCTGGATCATATTCACTTCAGAAAACATCTGGCTGAGGCCCCGGCAAATTTCATCAATGTTTGTATGCGCCGAGGAATTTTGACCATGTTTGAATCGTGGCTTGACAAAAGTGCAGAAAATGTAAGGGATAGGTTGCTGCAAGACCCACCCGTACTTTTTGCGGTGCTTGGCTTTGTCTTCATCCGCTTGTGTTGGCCTGAAGCCTAAACCAAAAGTACCCCTATTACTGAACGGAGAAATAGGTTCTGAAATTCCTTGCAATGATGCCCCCAAGCCTTTTCCTGGCTCATAACCTTGTCTCATCATAAGTGCAGCCACCATTACAGATGTGGCGGAGAGACGAGGATGTAGAATGGGCTTTCCTTCCTCAACATGGTCCACAACAATCACTTCGAAAGCCTGATAGACAATAGACTCACATCCTTCCTTGGCCTCAATACATGGGATTAACGGGTCTTTATAAATGGATGACTCGTCTTCTCCGTGAACAATAATTTATTGCCTGTCGTGCTCGAATTTGAGCATCTGATGCAAGGTGGATGGCATAGCTCAGGACGTATGGATCCATGGCCTTCCAAGAAAAAAGTTATAAGAAGTTTCCATGTCCACTACTTGGAAGACAATTTCAAAATCAACAGGCCCAATCATCATGGTGGGGTTGATCTCCCCAATGGTATCTTTCGTTGAGCCATCAAAAGCCCGGATGCGAACATTGCTGGGTTGGATCCTGTCTGTATTGATCTTCATACTTTGCAAGGTAGAGAGGGGGCATACATTTACACTCGAGCCTCCATCAACCATGACTCACTTCACATAATGCCCCTCAAATTTGACAATCAAGTGCAAAGACCTATTGTGACCGGATCCCTCCTCAGGAAGTTCATCATCAGTAAAGGAAATTTTTTTCACCTCAAAAAATCTATTGGCCATCTTCTCTAATTGATTCACGGTGGTATTCTCTGAGACATGTGCCTCGTTCAGGATTTTGATTAGTACACGGGCATGCTCTCCTGAGTGTATGAGCAGAGATAACAGAGAGATTTGGGCATGAGTCTTTCTCAGCTGGTCAATGATTGAGTAATCCTGAACTTTCATATTTTTCAAAAACTCCTCCGCCTCTTCTTCAGTGACCGGTTTCTTTATTGGCATTTGGCCTTCTCTGATTTGCTTAGCCTTCCTCAACTATTCTGGAGAATAACACTTCCCTGATCGAGTCAAACCTCCAGTTTCCCCCACTTCTTCTATGATTTCCTTGCCTTTGTAGGTTACTATAGTTTTGTTGTAGTTCTAAGGGATGGTTTTCGTATTTGTTACACGGGGTTGTGTGGCAGGCTTGATTATGATCGGCTCTATTATACCCGTCGTACTGCCCTGATTCTGCTTTGTGATGGGGTGACCTCCAAGGACGTATAACTTTGGGTTTGGAACATTGGAACGAACTTCCAACCTCGAGATTTTTGGAAAAAATAAAGTTGCCCTCTCTGAGCTCTGGGCGCCTTTCACAATCAACGGTGTATCTAGGCTTGGACTTACTTCCAGTTTGGTTCCCTCTTGAATCGTTACCACTATCATTTCTGCTCGACCAACCGGCTAGTATTCATGATCTCGGCCAATCATTCCCACAAAATAAACATCATTGTGTACTGGCAACGGGTTATTGGTCACATTAGGAGGGTCCTCGCCATTCGTGACTACAATCAATTTTTCAACAATGATTCTTTCTATGGCTCTTTTCAGGGTCCAACAGTCATCAGTGCTATGCCCCGGAGAACCTGAATGATATTCACATCTAGTATTTGCTTGAAATCCGTGTGAATTGGGATGCATATGGCGGGGAGCGATGGGTCCAATCACGTCCATCTGCTTCAACTTCTGGAGCAGACTAGAGTATGATTCAGCCAATGGAGTAAATTTTTCCACTGGCCTCTGGTCTCGACCATAATCCTACCTAGGGCGAGCATTGTAGGGTGCCCGAAAATTTTGCTGCTGAGGTCGGGGGAATCTTTGAGCTGGTGCCCGTACCTGTTGATTGGGAGGACGAGCATATGATTGAGCATTAAACACTGTATATTGTGGCGGTCCCACAGAGTACTGAGGAATTGGTGGGGGATAGTAATGTTGAGGGTAGCTGGATTGCCCTTCCTAAACTTGCACATAAGGGTGCGATGCCCCTCTTTGAACTTCCCTGGATCCCGAAGTCATCATGGACCCTTCATCTCTCTTCTTTCTATTTGCCAAACTTCCCGACCCATTTTGGATAGCTTGGGAGGTGGCTTTGAGAGCAGCTTGACTTACAATTCTTCCAGTCTTGAGGCCATTTTTGACCATTTCTCCTATTTTGATCGCTTCTGAAAAAGGTCTACCCATTCCGGACATCATGTTCTGAAAGTAATCAGGCTCTTGGGCCTCCAGAAAAATAGTGATCAACCCGTGGTTACCCATGGGTGGCTTAACTCTAGCTGCTTGCTCCTTCCACTTGATTGCATACTCCTTAAAGCTTTCAGTCGGCTTTTTATTCATATTGGACAGGGAATTACGATCCGGTGCAATATCTATGTTGTATTGAAATTGTTTGATGAAGGTTTGGGCCATGTCGTCCCAGACATGCCAGTGAGAGATATCTTGGTCAATGAACCATTCGAAGGCTACCCCCATAAGACTTTCCCCAAATTAAGCCATCAGTAATTCTTCTTTTCCACCTGCACCCCTCAGCTGGTTGCAGTACCTTTTCAAATGGGCGATAGGGTCGCCGTGTCCATCATACTTCTCGAATTTTGGGGTCTTGAACCCTGGTGGCAAATGGATGTGAGGGAACATGCATAGATCACTGAACGAAACACTTTTGTGACCCCCTAGTCCCTATATGTTCTTTATGTTCTGTTCAAGACTTTTCATTTTCCTGGCCATCTCATCGGGCTCAACCGTCTTGGCGGGCTTTTCATTTTCCACTGGTGACTCGTACTGAGGAGTCTGATTACATGGAGCCGAGACCCCAAAAGCCATATTTGGAGAGTAGTATTGGCCATCATAAGCATGAGATAGTGGCTCGTTGATTGGTCTTGTCACAGGAGGTGGAGGCGGGATTGTGTATGTCGGTGCGCCAGATACGACTAGAGGAGTGTTCCTGACCGGTGTGACTGGAGGTCGCACATTAGAGGTACCAGGAGCAATGTGGAGGCTGTAGTTTGGCACATACCCTGGTGGTAGAATGTGGTCGCTCGTTGCATGGAGCGATGGTTGAGCAGCCAGGGGTACAGTGGAAGTTCCCTCTGAGGGACCCCGGGATGGAGGCTGACCAGACACCCAAGCTTGATATACTTCAGACAATTGCTGTCTCAATTTTCTTATTTCCTCTGACTCTTGTTCAACTGATTGACCATGGGGGTCATCACTGATCAGCTTGATCTCATCATCGTTGGCCATTACTACTGCTCCCTTAGGTCTAGTGAAGTAATGGTGTGTTGCCAGTTTCACCACAAACCAACCACCTTAAGCTTACTACGTAAGAGACAACAAACGTGTTAGGGTTAAGCATTTTATAAATATGAATCACACATAATGTGCCGTACTCCTATCATTGTCACTATTTCTAACATGCTTTTGGAGGCTTCATGTTTCATTCCGGCTTATGAGGTTGCTTCTTATTGACGCTCTTATTTTCTTCTCATTTTCTTTTTCACTCACGCCTCATTCTGATCCCTCATCTTAGAATCATTGAAAAATATTTTGATCGAACCTTTTGTGGGTTTCCTACGTATCATGTCGCCGCATGAATTAGATCATTACGTAGTTCAGGGGGAAATAATAACAATTTTGATTTTTTTATATTATTATTCAAATTGACTCTAAAGACATAAGTATGACTGAAAATGCGACAAATATAAAATTAAAAATACGACAAATGAAACTAAAAACTAATTGACTGCACTAAAACTTTAATCTTCAATGGCATTCTTGCTTAAACTGATATCATCAATGGTCTGCATCCCTTGGCCTCCACTCTCCCCCCAACATCTCGTACAAATTCTGAAACATTCCCGACAATTGTGGAACGAGGGCACGTGCCTGTTGACCAACTTTCTCATTGTTTAGATGAAGATGATCGTCATGAATATATGCTGCTTTCTCTGCCAATTGAAGTACTTGCTCTCTAGCTTGCCCCATATTCACATGACAATTTTGCAACCATATCTGGGTAGTGTTGAGAGCGTTACCCAACTCAGTCTCGCGTCCCTCGTATTCTTCAATACGGCGGTTTAGTACAACTCTCTCAATCATCCATTGACGCCGTTCTACCTCAAAATCTGCATGTTGATGACCTCCCTTATGCCTTTTTATTTCTTCCAATTGTGCAAGAAACTGACCCTTTGAGCGTATCCAATGGGCCCTTTCTCTTTCAAACTGCTCTCTCTGCTGATCAAACTCCAATTGTTGTTGGTGCGCATCCTCTTCAATGATACTCAAGTCTTCTTGCAGATTATGCATTTCAACATTTTTATTTGCCTCAACTCTTCTAACTAAACCAATAGTGCTTGCCAATTCTTCTTCTAAGCGGGCCGCCTCATTTTTAGCATGCTTTAGATCTTTATCCATGCCCCGTAAGGCCGATTGATAATCTTTCTCAATATTTAAATGAATCTGAGTGATTCCGGCTTGCAGTTGGGCTTGTTGTTTAGATATGGTCATCCGGGAACGCTCCAATTCCTCTTTTAACCTTTCTAAAGCTCTTTGATCATTTCTCCTCTTGTTGGATCCTTCAGGCCTATCTCTAAGCGACGAAGGGTCATGAAACCAGGTAATATATTCAGGGATCACCTCTCCATGATCTCGGTCTTCTACCATATCATTCAACTCCGAGACTTTACTTGCATACCAAATTTTCATAATTTCTTCTTTATCATGAGGTTGATCTTTACCAAAATCATAACAGAACTTGCTCATATCTCGTGTTGGTGGAACCTCCTGTAATCGTGCAAATTGGCGCATTACCCGAAGTGGAGCATAGGCCTGAACACCATTAAATCCTATGAGTACCAAATAAGAATGGTATGCAGACTAATAAGTCACATTCGTCAATTCTTTTCTGGTGATCATAAGTATGATTGGGCCATAGCTCACTAAAATCAGTGATCATAGGATGACGATAGAAATGCTCCAAAACCCATATCTGTAACAAAATGTTTCAACCTTCAAAGTTTCGCGCGCCCATTTTACATCTAGTTAAAGCACGAAAAATGCAATAAAGAATCATAGGGACCAAAGTATAATCATCCACTTCTGAGGTTAGAGCCTCAACTACACCTGCCAAGCGGATGTCAATGCGTCCCTCCCTTTCCGGGAAAACTACACGCCCCAAAAAAGTAACCATAAATGCAAACCTTCTATGTACCTTCCATGTTTCCTTATCTTCCTTTGATTTCAATCTTCCCACATTCCTTTCGAAATTGCATTCTAGGCCATACAGCTGAAACAAAAAGCCCAACTTGACCCACTTGCCTCCTAAACCTTTATATTGTCCGTGATTTATGTTCAAGAGCTTCAGAAACCTACCCTCATTCACATTTTTTGGTACTATAGGCCTTTGGCGGCGAAGATTGCGGCCCCACCCCTGGAAATGGGCGATTTCCTCTAAGGTCGGAGTCATTTCACAGTCGGTAAAACGGAACACATTGTTTTTAGGATCCCAGCGCGAAATCAAAGCTTCGATCACATCCCTCCCGGGCTTGATTGTAATCATGTGAACCAAATGTCCCAAGTATTTCTTTATCTGGCTTCATTCATATTCCTTAAAGTCTCTCCACCAATCCCACAACAACTGGCCTTAGGGTGCACCAGTTATGTTTGTGAAAACAAAAAATGGTACTATGTGGATGTGCATCGACTATATGCAGTTGAACAAAGTTACAATCAAGAATAAATATCCTTTGCCGCGTATTGATGATTTATTTGACCAGCTTTAATGAGCGAGGGTATTCTCCAAAATTGATTTGAGATCCGGGTATCACCATTTGAAAATTCAGGATTTGGATATTCTAAAGACGACATTCAGGACCCGTTATGGTCACTATGAATTTCTTGTGATGTCTTTTGTGCTGACCAATGCCCTTGCAGAATTTATGCACTTGATGAATAACGTATTCCAGCCGTATATTGATTCATTTGTCGTAGTATTTATTGTTGATATCCTGGTGTACTCACGTAGCAAGCAGAAGCATGCACAACACTTGGGTATTGTATTACAAAGGCTGAGAGAGGAGAGACTGTATGCCAAATTCTCCAAGTGTGAGTTCTGGCTTAGTTCGGTGGTATTCTTGGGACACATAGTCTCCAGTGAAGGAATTAAGGTGGATCCGAAGAAAATAGAGGCAGTTCAGAGTTGGCACAGACCATCTTCATCTACCGAGATTTGGAGTTTTCTTGGCTTGGCTGGTTATTATCGTCGCTTTGTGGAGGGCTTCTTGTCTATTGCATTTCCCTTGACTAAATTGACCCAGAAGGGTGCTCCATTCAGGTGGTCAGATGAGTGTGAAGAGAGCTTTCAGAAGCTCAAGTCCGCCTTGACCATAAATCTAGTTCTAGTTTTGCCTTCAGCTTCAGGCTCTTATATAGTGTATTTTGATGCTTTTAGGATTGGTATTAGGTGTGTCTTAATGCTGGAGGGTAGAGTGATTGCTTATGATTCGCGCCAGTTGAAGCCACATGAAAAGAACTACCATGTTCTTGATTTAGAATTGGTAGCTATTGTTCATGCCTTGAAGATTTGGAGGCATTATTTGTACGGTGTCTATTGTGAAGTTTATACCGATCACCGGAGTCTACAATATCTGTTTAAATAGAAGAATCTTAATTTGCGATAGCGTAGGTGGTTGGAGTTGCATAAGGATTATGATATCACCATTCTCTATCATCCTAGAAAGGCCAATGTGGTAGCCAATGCCTTGAGTTGTAAGGCAAAAAGTTTGGGCAGCTTAACATACTTATCGGTAGCAGAAAGGCCTTTAGCCTTAGATGTTCAGGCCTTGGCCAACCAGTTTGTCAGATTGGATATTTTCGAGCCGAGCTGAGTTTTGGCTTGTGTGGTTTCTCAGTATTTTTTTATGATCGTATCAGAGAACGTCAGTATGATGACCCCCAGCTGCTTGTCCTTAAGGACACGGTCCAGCATGGTGATGCCAAAGAAGTCACTATTGGGGATGACAGTGTATTATGGATGTAGGGAAGGCTATGTGTGCCTAATGTAGATGGTTTGTGTAAGTTGATTCGCCAGGAGGCTCACAGTTTGTGGTACTCCATTCATCCAGGTGCCGCGAAGATGTATCAGGATTTGAAGCAGCACTATTGGTGGAGGTGAATGAAGAAAGATATAGTTGGGTTTGTAGCTCGGTGTTTAAATTATCAACATGTGAAGTACGAGCATCAGAGACCGGGCGAATTACTTCAGAGACTTGAAAATCCAGAGTGGAAGTGGGAGCATATTACCATGGACTTCGTAGTTGGGCTCCCACAGACTTTGAGGAAGTTCGATGTTGTTTGGGTGATTGTAGATTATCTAACCAAGTCCGCACATTTTATTCCAGTCGGTACTACTTATTCTTCGAAGCGGTTAGCTAAGATTTATGTCCGCGAGATTGTTCGCCTACTCGGTGTGCTAGTGTCTATCATTTCAGATCGGGGCATGTAGTTTACATCACGGTTTTGGAGAGCAGTACAACGAGAATTATGTACACAGGTTCAACTGCATTTCGCCCTCAGAAGGACGGCCAGTTCGAGCACACTATTCAGATATTGGAAGATATGCTACACGCTTGTGTTATAGATTTTGGAGGTTATTGGGATCAGTTTCTACCACTTGCAGAGTTTGCCTATAATAATAGCTACCAATCGAGCATTCAAATGGCTCCGTATGAGGCTTTATATGGGAGACGGTGTCGGTCTCCGGTGGGTTGGTTTGAGCCAGGCGAGGCTAGACTATTGGGTATTGATTTAGTTTAGGATGCTTTGGAAAAGGTCAAATTGATTCAGGAGCGGCTTCGCACGGCGCAATCTAGACAAAAGAGTTATGCCGACCGGAAGGTCCGTGACGTTGCTTACATGGTTGGGGAGAAGGTTATGTTCAATATTTCACCCGTGAAAGGTGTGTTGAGGTTCGGAAAGAAGGGCAAATTGAGACTTCAGTATATTGGGCCTTTTGAAATACTTAAGAAGATTGGAGAGGTGGCTTATGAACTTGCTTTGCGGCCTAGTCTATCGAGTGTTAGTGTTTCATGTATCTATGCTCCAGAAGTATGTCGAGGATCCGTCTCATGTTTTGGATTTCCGCACAGTGCAGTTGGATGGTAATTTGACTTATGATGTGGAGCTGGTGGCTATTTTAGACCGGCAGGTTTGGAAGTTGAGATCAAAGAACATAGCTTCAGTGAAAGTGCAGTGGAGAGGCCAGCTATCGGAGAAGCTACTTGGGAGACTGAGCGGGAGATACAAAAAAAATATCCACACTTATTTAAGGCTCCAGGTATAATTCTAATCTCGTTCGAGGACGAACGTTTATTTAAGAGGGGGAGAATGTAACGACCTGACCGGTCGTTTTGAGTATTACAACCCCGTTCCCCCATTTACTACTCAATTTATGCTTTACAGTTGTTATGTGACTCGCCGGGGTGATTGGATCAGGTCCAGTGAGGTTTTAGAATGAATTAGAACACTTAGTGCCAAGGTTTAAAGCTTAAGTTAAAATAGCGACCGGATATCGACTTATGTGTAAACGACCCCAGAATAGAGTTTTGATGATTCCAATAGCTCTGTATGGTGATTCTGAACTTAGGAGCGTGTCCGGATTATTTGGAAGTCTGTAGTTAAATTAGGCTTGAAATGGCTAAAATAAAAATTTAAGTTTGAAAGTTTAACCGACGAGTTGACTTTTTAATATCGGGACCAGAATCCAATTCTCAAAATTAGAATACCTCTGTTATGTCATTTATGACTTGTGCGCAAAATTTGAGGTAAATCAGACTTGATTTGATAGGTTTCGGCGTCGAATGTAGAAGTTGCAATTTTCTAGTTTTATTAGGCTTGAATTGGGGTGTGATTCGTGTTTTTAGCGGTATTTGGTATGATTTGAGGCTTCAACTAAGTTTGTATGATGTTTTGGGACTTGTTGGCATATTTGGTTGAGGTCCCGGGGGCCTCAGGTGTGTTTCGGGGTGGTTTCAGACCACGTATGGTTGGGTTGCTATTGCTGGTTTGCTAGTACCGATGTTGTTCTTTGCGAACGCGAAGGAACTCACGTGTTCACGAAGGGGAATTTCGACTGTCCTATTTTGTGCTTCGCGTTTGCGACCGAGGTCATGCATTTGCGAAGGTTCGGGGGGCAAAGCTATGCGTTCGCGAAGGGGAAAGCCGACCTAGGGGAAATTGGTCTTCGCGTTCGGGATGGAGAAGACGCATTCGCGATTGAGCAGCCCGGTGAAGCATCGTGTTCGCGATTCAAGGCTCGCGTTCGCGAAGAAGAAACAAATTGGGCAGTACAAAATTGTGCTTCGCGAACGCGAGGGACATGTCGCGTTCGCGAAGAAGGAATCGCTGGGCAGAGAGTTTAAGTTCTGAAAATGGGACTTTGTCCCATTTTCCATTTTTGACGAATTGGAGGTCGGGAAGAGGTGATTTTCGGGATATTTTTAAGGAAAAGAACAGGGTAAATGTTCTTAACTCAGTATTGGTCAAATTACCTGAATCCATAGTTGTTTTAAACATTTAATTGATGAATTAAGTTGAAAAATTTAGAAAAACCCTCTTGGTTTTATTTGAAGATTTGAGGGTCGTGTTTATGTCGGAATTTGGTAAAATTTATATGGTTGGGCTCGTGGTTGAATGGGCGTTCTTATTTTATAACTTTTGGCGGGTTCCGATACGTGGGCCCCATAGGCGATATTTGGATGAAATTTCGGATTTTGATGGAAAATTAGTATTTTCATGTGGAATTAATTCCTATAATTTGTATTGACTGAATCGAATTATTTGTGGCTAGATTCGAGGCGTTTAGAGGCCGATTCGCGAGGCAAATGCATTGCAGAATAAAGAATTACACGGTTTAAGGTAAGTAACAGTTTTAATTATGGTCCCGAGGGTATGAAACCATAGATTATGTGTTATGTGACTAGTTTTGAGGTGAACCACATGCTAGGTGACGTGTGTGTGGGCGTGCACCGTAGGAATTATGATTTGGTCAATTCCATGGATCTGTGTAGTTGAATAAATTGTTGTCACCTGTACATTTTTCCACGTATTAGAGAAATCGAATAACAAATCATGTTTAAACCATCTGTTGATATTGTTGGGACCCCCAAAGGTCGTGTACATGTTGAATTATATGTTAAATTACTATTTTGTACCCAGTCACGGTTTTACTTGCATATTACATCTCAGTCTCTCTCTTGTTCATTATTGATGCATTATATCATTGTGGTTGGGTTGCTTATCATGATTTCTGGGAGCCCGAGAGATGAGAGAGGTTGATTACTGAGTGAGGCCGATGGCCTAATTGTGAGGATATTTATGGGATCGGGCTGCACGCCGCAATATGCTTTATTGATTTATGCCATGATTGGCTTGTTATAGCGCTTAGGCTGAAGGAGCCCCTCCGGAGTATGTACACACTCCCAGTGAGCGCAGGTACCTACTGAGTGCGAGTGCCGAGTGTTGAGTGATTGAGAGGAATAAGTAACTGTGAGGAAAGTGTTTGTGAGGTTGGAGTGAATGAGAGGACTCGATGACTGTTGCTTTGAGAGGATGCATTGTTTTCATTATTTTTGCACTTCAGCTGTCATATATCACTGTTTTGGAAATTTTCGAGAGATACTATCTTGATACGAAATTACTGTATTGGAAATATTGAGCTTGAAAGCATGCCTACCTTCTTAGGTTGGAAATTACTGTAATTGGACTTAGCTGTGAAGCGCGTCACTACTTTAAGTTCTTTATTTAGTATTGTTACTTGCTGAGCTGGTTGTACTCATACTACACCGAGCACCTCGTGCGCAGATCCAAGTACTTTCGGACACAGCGGTTGCTTGTTTCTCGGAGTTTTATCTGTTGGGGATTATCTAGGTAGCTGCTTGACGTCCGCAGACCTTGACTCTCTTTCCTTTTAGTTTATTTTGAGTATTGTTCTATATTTTTAGACAGTGTTTTTAGCAGTGATACTTTGTCATCATTTAGATGCTCATGTACTCAGTGACACTGGGTTTTGGAAGTGTATTTATATTAGTATGTGTGGGGTTTTCTATTAAATTTAGATATTATATTTTCTTCCTTAAAAGAAATTGTTGTTTATTGAGGTTGTTGGCTTGCCTAGTATTAAGATAGGCGCCATCATGACATGTATGATTTGGGATCGTGACAATTTACTTGATGGTTCTTATTTGTTAAGATGACATGTGGTATTTGAAAATTTTTAAAATGATATTTTGTTAAAGGATCACGTTAACTACTGTTTGTTATTCTATTGATACAGTTGTATTTCATGCTTATTTAAAAAAAATATTTTATTTATTGGACCACTAGTATGTGTGGATGTCGATCTCTCGTCACTACTTTTCCAGAGTTAGGCTAGATACTTACTGGGTATGAGTTGATTTTCATACTCATGTTGCACTTCTGCAGTTATTATGCAAGTATATTTCCGATGGCCATTTGGGAGCGTAGGCGCAGTTGCTGAGGGGACTTTATGGTGAGCTGTATTCCATGTTACGATCTGCAACACACAGAATCTCCATCATATTTATTTAGTTTATTCTGTCTATTTTATATTCTAGATAGATGATATATTATTATTGTACTTTCTAGTAGATGCTCATGCACTTGTGACACTGGATTTTGAGATATTCCCGTAGATGTTAATGGTTTTGCATTAATATTGCCACCTTTTTATTTTATATCTTACTAATATTGTATGTACCCGTGGTTTTTAAATGCATAGATTTCTTTATTTAATAAAACTTATAATTTCAAAAGTAACAAAATGAATAATTATTTAGATGGTTCACCATTGGCTTGCCTAACGACTACGTTGGGCGCCATCACGACCTATAGTGGGTTTTGGATCGTGACAATTTAATATGTAAATTTGTGACAATTTGTATTTATCTTTGTCCGTCATTTGTTTTAAAATTTTCATTTTCGTAAGTCACACCTCTTTAACTTCCACTCTTAATAATATTCATAACTCCTATGCTTTTCATAACGCCCTAATATTTAATTTAAAAATTTAACATACCTTATGGTATTCCTCTACCTTTGCCTATATAAATTCATAACTTTTGTTTCATGATATCCCTACTGTCACGACCCAAAATCCATTAAAGGTCGTGATGGCGCCTAACACCGCAGTCAGGCAAGCCAACGATAATTAATTAACTTAATTACCCATTTTAGTATTTTCAAATCATAATTTCCTTCAATTAAATAGTAAAAGATAGAACTTACGGAGTAAATGATAATAATTTTTCAACTAAAATACTAAAAAATCCATAACCACTCCCAAAGTATCTGTCCGGAATATAAATTAGACAGGAAAGATATAAATAACTCTGAAGGAGACTACTGGTTGCAGATCGTAATATAGAATGCAGCTCGCCTTAGTCTCTGCATTAACCACACCTCTGTGCCCACAAAGCTACTAGACATATATGTACCTGCACAAAAATATGCAGCAAGTATAGTATGAGTACGTAAATCAACGCGTACCCAGTAAGTATCCAGTCTAACCTCAAAGAAGTAGTGACGAGGGGTCGACTCTGATACTTACTATGGGCTAACAATAAGATACTGATATTATAATTAAGCATGGATTGTATAAAACAGATGAAAACCCAATAAACAAGAGATAAGCAAACAATTCCTTTAATAATAGGAAGTTTCTAAATTTATTTTTCGTCATTTAACAATTTATATCTCAAGCCAATGAAGCAATATCAACTATTATTAGTTCCAAATATTTATCATGCGCAAATCATGTCGAGGTCGTACGTCCCGATCCAACATAAATATTTAAACTGTGTACTGCCGAGGGTCGAACGACGCGAACCATAGATGCATCTATCTGCTACCGAGGCATTCGACTCGCTCCACAAAAGAGAAAATACATTTACAACAACCAATTCAAGATTTATTGAGGGGCAATTATTCAAGGGAATACCATATTCTCATTAGCGGTCAAGAAAATGAAGTTTAACCTTTTGCAATTCATTTATCAAGTCTCAATATGATTTAAGAAATTAAATTAACAAGTAGGGCGCAACCATCGCAAGTATAACATGATCTGGGTCCTAGACTACCCGGACATAAGCATAATAGTAGCTAAGTACGGACTCTCATCACCGCGTGCGTACGTAGCCCCCACAAATAGAAGCACATATTAAATCAATTTGCCTATAGGGTTAATTCCCTCAAACAAGGTTAGAAAAGAGACTTATCTCACTCCGAAATTCCATAACCATCTCCAAAGCCTTTCCAGCAACTCAAACCGATGCCCATCGCTCCAAAACTAGTCAATAAATGTGCAAATCTATAAATATATACTCTAATACTCATTATAATTCAATTTACAATAATTTCCAACTTCGCTCGAAAAGTCGATAAAATCACCTTCGGGACCACGCGCCCGGATTCCGAAACTTTTTGAAGATAACTGTTACCCATAACACTACGAACTCAAATATATGATTTATTCCCCATTCCATGCCCAAATTCGTGGTAAAAAATCCAAGAATGCAAATGTCTAGGTTTTTCTTCAAAATTCCAAATTTCTATTTTTTCATGTTTAAATCCATATATAAACCATGTATTTAGCTCATAATATGTGGGAATTACTTACCTCTTGAAGGATGACAAAATGGCACTCCAAAATCGCACCCAAGACCGACTCCAACGAGAGAAAAGAGGTGAAATGAGCCAAAACCTGATTTCGCTAACTTATACATTCTGCCCAGGCGACTTCCTCACCTCCAAATCCAAAGGCTGCTTCTGCGGCACCAAGACCGCTTCTGTGGAAAACACTGGAGGCCTCCCCTTCGCACCTGTAGAAAATGTCCCGCTTCTGCGACATCGCAGGTGCGCAAATCCACCTCGCTCCTGTGCTCCACTCCGCTTCTGCGCTCCATGAGGCCGCATCTGTGCCATCGCAGATGCAGAGAAAGTATCACACCTATGGGCACTGCCCAGCTAGCCCAGAACCGCTTCTGTGACCCAACTGGCCTCTTCTTCGGCTCCGCACCTACGGCCAAAATCTCGCAGGTGTGGTTACACCAGATGACAGCTCCAACATTTCTCCAAGCCCAAACTCGATCCGTTTACAATCCGGAATCCACCCGAGGTCCTCCGGACCTCAACCAATTTTACCAACAAGTGCTAAAATATCATACGAACTTAGTCGAGCCTTTAAATCGCATCAAACTATGCTAAAAATATGAATCACCCTCCAATTAAAACTTAATGAACTCTGAACTTCAAACTTCTATAATCGATGCCGAAACCTATCAAATCATGTCCGATAGACCTCGAATTTTGCACACAAGTCATAATTGACATTACGGCCCTACTCCAACTTTCGAAAACGGAATCCGACCCCGATAGCAAAAGTCCACTCCCAGTCAAGCTTCTCAAAATCAGCCAAATTTCCAACTTTCGCCAATTGATGTCGAAATGACCAACGGACCTCCAAATCAACGTACGGACACGCAACTAAGACACAAATCACCGTACGGAACTATTCCCGGGCTCGGAATCCCAAACGGACATCGATAATAACAAAATCTACTTCAACCCAAACTTAGAAAATTATTAAACCTTCAAAATGCCAGCTTTCCGTAAGAAGCGCTGAAATACTCCTGGGCTACCCGACACTCGACCCGAACATACGCCCAAGTATGAAATCATCATACGAAACCTATTGGAACCTTTAAATCTTGAGTCTGAGGTCATTTATAAAAGTTCCAAACCTTAGTAAGTTTTCCAACTTAAAGCTTTCAAAATTAGTATTTTTCTTTCCAAATCAATTCCAAACTTCCCGAAATTCGATTCCGACCATACGTGCAAGTCATAATACCTCAAGTGAAGCTATTCATGGCCTCACACCACCGAACGATGCGCTAGAGCTCAAAACGATCGTTCGGGTCGTTACACCTACCCAAGGTTAACGCTTTTCTTTCTATATCTGAAATAGTAATGGTTTCATATTTACAGTAGTATTAGATTCATGTTTTAGTTTTGCTAGAGGAAGAAGGCTCTTTTTCCTTTTATTTTCTTATGATTAAGGTTTCAAACTAGATGTGTGTTGTATTTCTTTTTTTTCTTCTACTTTCTCTCTGACTTTGAGAAATGGTGTATCTACGTAATTTGCTTTAAGATCGGTGTAAGATTCATGAATCAATAGCATGTTCTTTCTGATGTTAATGTATTTTGGATGTATACTAAAGTCAAAACACACATAAATACATATATCGTTAGATAGTTCTAAAAGAGTTTTAAGAAATATGCCAACTTGGAACACTCAAAAAATAAACATTGCTAAAAATCAAATTTGGTAGTTGAATTCCGTAAAAACGAAATATGCAGGATTTCATGTAATACGTAATATCAGAAATATATTTATCTTTTTTCTCTTTTTTTGAGTTTTTTATCATTATTTGTGATGACACAAAATGTTATCTTTAATTTAAACATTCATTTATGTATTCTAAGCCCTTTAAAAGCACTATTTATCATTCCCCGACTTGCGTGCACAGTCCATATAATTTTTTGGAAAGTTTTTATGTGAAAAATTGATAAAAATGTGAAATAGTGCTTTAAAACACAACTAAGTTGATGTTGGTCAATATTTTGATCAAATAGACTCGAATTAGTATTTTGACAGTTTCGATAGGTCCGTATCGTGATTTGGGACTTGGGCGTATGCCCGGAATTGAATTCGGAAGTCTCTTGCTCAATTTATCACCATTTAACAAAAACTAGAAGTTTAAAGGCTTAAAGATTTTAAAGTTTGACCCCAAATAGACTTTTATTAATATCGGGGTCAGAATTCAGTTCTGAAAATTTTTATAGGTTCGTTATATCATTTACAACCTGTGTTCAAAATTTGAGGTCAATCAGACTTGATTTGATAAGTTTCGGCATAGAATGTAGAAGTTGAAAATTCTTAAGTTCCTTAAGCTTGAATTATGGTATGATTCGTAGTTTTTAGCGTTGTTTGATGTGATTTGACTAAGTTCGTATGATATTTTAGGACTTGTTGGTGTATTTGGTTGAGGTCCCTGGGGCCTCGGGGTGAGTTTTGGATGGTTAAGGGATTGAAATTTGGACTTGGAACTTTGCTAGAATTTTTCTGATACACTGTCTGGTTTCCTTCTTCATGTTCACGAGAGAGGTCTCGCGTTTGTGAAGGGGAATTGGAGCAGGCAGGTTTTGTTCTTGTAATGACCCAACTGGTCGTTTCGAGAGTTATAGCCTCATTTTTTCCATTTCTACTTCTTTTTGTGTTATTCAACTATATTATGTTATATCAGGTTAGTTGGTTCGGGTCCGGAAGGAACTCGGAGTGAAATGAGACACCTAGTCTCATAATTAAAAAACATTTAAGTTAGAAAAGTGAATCGGATATGGACCTATGTGTAAACGACCTCAGATTTGAATTTTAATGATACCAATAGCTCCGTATGGTGATTTTGGGCTTAGGAGCGTGTCCGGAATATTATTTGGAAGACCTAGGAGGAATTAGGCTTGAAACGCCGAAGGTTTGATTTTTGAGTAGTTTGACCGGGGGGTAGACTTTTTGATATCGGGGTCGGAATCTGATTTTGAAAATTGGAATACCTCTGTTATGTCATTTATGAGTTGTGTGGAAAATTTGAGGTCAATTGGACGTGATTTGATAGGTTCCGGAGTCGTTTGAAGAAATTAGAAATTTCAAAGTTCATTAGGCTTGAATTGGGGTGTAATTCATGATTTTAGCGTTGTTTGAAGTGATTTGAGGGTTCAACTAAGTCCGTATGATGTTTTAGGACTTGTTGGTATATTTGGTTGAGGTCCCTAGGGGTTCGGGTGAGTTTCAGATGGTTAACGGGTTGGATTTTGGACTTGGAACTTTGCTGGAAATATTTTGATGCACCATCTGGTTTCCTTCATCGCGTTCGCGAGTGGAACCTCGCGTTCACGAAGAAAAACTGTGAGGCTGGCAATATTTGCTCTTCGCGTTCGTGAAGAGAAGCACGCGTTCGCAAAGGGTGGACTGGGTGTGCATCATGAACACGAGAGGTGTTACGCATTCGCGAAGAAGAGAGGAAGCAGCCGAAGACCCCAGGCAATTGGTCTACGCATTCGCGTAGGGGGTTGTCGCGTTCGCATAGTGAGGGGGAACGAAGCATCGCATTCGCGATGGGTTGAACGCGTTCGCGTAGAAGGCATTGAGGCATAAGCATTTTTTTCTTCCCGAACGCGAGGGTGATGTCACGTTCGCGAAGGAGGAATTTGGACGTGAGCTATTTTGTGCTTCGCGAACGCGAGGCACTGACCGCGTTCGCGTAGAAGAAAAGCCTGGGCAGTGAGTTTAAGTTCTGAAAATGGGACTTCGTCCCATTTTTAATTTTTGACGATTTGGAGCTCGGATTTGACGCGATTTTGGGTGGTTTTTAGAGGAAACAACGGGGTAAGTGTTCTTAACTCAATATTGGTTAAATTACCCGAATCCATGGTTGTTTTTATCATTTAATTGGTGAATTGAGTTGGAAAAATTTGCAAACCTCTTGGTTTAAATTGAAGATTTGAGGGTCGAGTTGGGGTCGGATTTTTGTAAAATTGGTATGGTTAGACTCGTGGTTGAATGGATTTCCAGATTTTGTAACTTTTATCGAGTTCCTAGATGTTGGCCCTACGGGCGATTTTTGAGCTAATTTTTGGATTTTTATGAAAAATCATTATTTTCTTATGGGATTGCACAAAAAGTGCAGCAAGTGTAGCATGAGTACGTAAACAACATATACCCAGTAAGTATCAAGCCTAATCTCGAAGAGGTAGAGACGAGATGACCGACTTTGACACTCACTATGGGTCAATAATAATAATTGAAATAAAACTAGAATATCTAAATCAACATGGTTCACTAAGTTAACAATAATTTATTTAACCAGCAAAAATAATTAAATTCCTTCAAATGCAATAATTTCCAAACTATTAATTAAATTCATAAACTACAATTTGAAATGCCAAGGTATCGTATAATTAACATTATTAGGCACGATTTCTACCGAGGTCGTACGGCCCGATCCAGAGTGTCGTGTACACTACCGAGGGACGTGCGACGCGATCCATAGATGCATCTATCCTGCCAAAGCGTTCGGCCCGCTCCATAAGAAAAGGAGGACATTTTCTTATGTATCTCCGGAAGGAGAGTATATTTATTATAAGATCAATTCGAGAGGATGAACAATTTCTTTAACAATTAATTAATTAAACAGAAAATTAAGCATATGAGATTTTCACCTTTTAATATTTTTTCCTAACAATTCACAACATATATATCAAATAATTTTAATTAAATAACCGATACAATTTACACAAGTAATTCATGCTTTGAGTCCTAAACTACCCGTACTTTAGCATTAATAGTTGCTACGTACGGACTCTCGTCACCTCGTGCGTACGTAGCCCCACAATTAGCAACAATTATTAATTTAATTACCTATGGGGTAATTTTCCCTCTCACAAAATTAGACAAGAGACTTACCTCAACTTGCTCCAATTTAATCCACTAGAAGGCCTTTTCCACGATTATCCAACTATGTCTGGCTCGAATCTAGCCAAAATATTTCGATACAATCACTAAATATTATAGGAATCAATTCCATAAGAAAATAATACATTTTTAAATAAAAATCCAAAATTAATTCAAAAATTATCTGTGGGGCCCACGTCTCGGAATCCGACGAAAGTTACGAATTATTAACGCCCATTCAACCACGAGTCTACCCATATAAAAATTACTATATTCCAATAAAAATTCGGCCCTCAAATCCTCGAATCTATCCAAGAGGATTTTCAAACTTTTCCAACTGAATTCACCAATTAAATGATAAAAACAGTGATGGATTCGGGTACTTTAACCAATATTGAGTTAAGAACACTTACCCTGTTGTTTTCTCTGAAAATCTCCCAAATATCAACTCAATCCGAGCTCCAAATCTGAAAAAAGAAAAATGGGACGAAGTCCCATTTTCAGAACTTAAATTCTCTGCCCAGTGATTTCTTCTACGCGATCGCGAACTTCCTCATGCGATCGCAAAGAACAATTTCAACACTGCCCAAAATTAACTCTACGGGATCGCAGAAAGTCCCACGCGATCGCGAAGCACTGACTCCACAAACCTAAGCGGTCGCGAAGTATTAAGTGCGTGGCCCAGCTCCTCCCTCCGTTCCTCTTCGCGAACGCGGCCTTAGCCATGCGTTCGCATAACACAGCTCGCCCAACCTATGCGATCGCGGATGTGCCAGCGCGATCACATAGAACAAATTTCCAGCTGCCCAAATTAAGCCTACGCGATCGCAACTCCATTCACGCGATCGCGTAGAACAAAGTCACCTCTGTCTAAATTACCCTATGCGATCGCAGACGAACTTACACGATAGCATATAAGGAAAATCAGAAGAAAATACTAGCAGCTATCAACTATCTCCCAAAGGCCAAAAATGATCTGTTAGCCATCCGAAACTCACCCGAGCCTCTCGGGACCTCAACCAAATATACCAACAAGTCCTAAAATATCATATAAACTTAGTCGAATCCTCAAATCATACCAAACAACGCTAAAACCACAAATCATCCTCCAATTGAAGCTTAATGAAACTTAAGATTTCCAACTTCTACATTCGGTACCGAAACCTATCAAATCAAGTCCGATTGACCTCAAATTTTGCATACAAGTCATAAATGACATAACTGAGCTATGAAAATTTTCAAAACTGGATTCCAACCCCGATATCAAAAAGTCAACTCCCCGGTTAAACTTCCAAACTTAAATTCCTGTTTTAGACATTTCAAGCCTAATTTAACTACTGACTTCCAAATAAAATTTCGAACACGTATCTAAGTCCAAAATCACCATACGGAGCTTTTGGAACCGTCAAATCCCGATTCCGGAGTCGTTTTCTCAAAATATTGACCGAAGTTAAACTTAACATTTTAAGGCCAACTTAAGGAACCAAGTGTTTCTATTTAAACCCGAACACTACCAAATCCCGAAAAAACCATCCCCGCAAGTCATAAATTAATAAAAGCACATACGAGGAGTTTTATTTAGGGGAACGGGGTTCTAAAAGTCAAAATAACCGGTTGGGTCATTACAAACTTTGGGCAGCACAATTTTGTGCTTCGCGAACGCGAGGGCCCTGTCGCGTTCGCGAAGAAGAAATCCCTGGACAACAGAACTTAAGTTCTGGAAATGGGATTTCACCCCATTTTTCATTATTCACGATTTTGAGCTCGAGTAAGGCGATTTTCACGGGAAAACATTAGGGTAAGTGTCCCTTATCCTATATTGATTATATTTCTTGATTCCATACTCATTTACATCATCAATTCATTAATTTATGAAAGTAAAATTAGATTTTTATAAAATCTTTCAAAAATGTAAAATGAAGATTTAAAGGTCAATCCAAAGTCGGAATTCAATAATTTTTATATGGTTGAACTCGTATCAGAACGGGTGTTCAGATTTTGTAAGTTTTTCGGGATTCGAGACGTGGGTCCCACTGTCGAGTTTTAAAATGAATTTCGGATTTTAATCCGGAAAATTAATAAATTCATAAGGAATTAATTCCTATGATTCGTGTTGAGTATATTGAAGTGTTTGTGATTAGATTTGAAGCTTTCAGACACGAATTCACGAGGCAAAGGTTTATTGGAATCTTGAATTTGGTTGCAAAGCGAGGTAAGTGTCGTGGTTAACCTTGACTTGAGGGAATAACACCCTTGAATTATTTGTTATGTGAAATTCATGTGAACGACGTATAGGCGAGGTGACGAGTGTCTATACTGCGTCAAATAAAATATTTTCCTAATTATTTGAAAATCATAAATTATTTTAAATTACGAATTAATTATTATATTAATTGTCTCTCTCATGTTCCTTGCTCAATATTATGCCTTAAATCCATGCTATAATTGCTACATGCTTATTTAATTTATGTGACTTTAGCGTACTAATTATTAAATTGCCTATTTCCTCCATAATTTCCACAATTAATTGCTACTTGTCATCACTTATTTCTAAATAAATCATAATTATTGTACGGTTGTTGTCTTAAAATTTCATATTAATTGTTGCATTTATTGGAGTAATTGGTTTTATAAGAATTCGTAAATTATATTATTTGAGGAGCGGGTTGCATGCCGCAACAGAAATGAAAGTGAATATATTGGATGAGCGGGTTGCACGCCACAATAGAATTGATTAAAATAAATATATTGGAGGAGCGGGTTGCACACCGCAACAGAGTTGATTGAAAAGATATATTGTGGGATCGGGTTGCACGTCGCAACTGAATTGAATATGATTGAAATAATAATTGGTTATGACTGCCGAGTTGGCTTCCATTGTTGAAATGAGTTACCCATTTTATTTATATGATTGTTATTATTATTATTATTAATATTATTACGTAGGAGTTAATGTAAGTGACCTGCCTTAGCCTCGTCACTACTTTGTCAAGGTTAGGCTCAACACTTACTGGGTACATGGGGTCGGTTGTACTCATACTACACTCTGCACTTCTTGTGCAGTTACCGGAGTTGGTCCTAGTAGCGTGCAGTAAATTTGCTCGAATTCAGCTATTCATAGGAGACTTGAGGTATAACTGCATGGCGTTCGCAGTTCTGAAGTCCCCTTTCCACTTTATCGTAGCTGTGTATTTCTTTCGTACAACTTCATTTTCATTCAGACCTTTATTTGTATTATTCTAGTAGCTCGTGCACTTGTGACACCAGTTCTAGGATGGTATTTAGACATCGTTATTATTATGGATTATTCACTTTATTTCAGACTTTATTTCCGCATTTGTTTCTTTGTTATAAATTAAATTAAAATTATTTAAAAATGGCTAATATTATTCTAACATTGGCTTGCCTAGCAAGTGAAATGTTAGGTGCCATCACGGTCCCGAAAGTGGGAATTTTAGGTCGTGACAAGTTGGTATCAGAGCACTAGGTTACTTAGATCTCACGAGTCACGAGCAAGATTAGTAGAGTCTGAAGGATCGGTACTGAGACGTCTGTACTTATCTCCCATAGGCTATAAAGTTTAGGAACAATATCACTTCTTTCTTATTCTGTCGTGCCATTTTATTCTATCATCGATGATTGAACAATTCTACTCTTATTCTCTTGTAGATGGTGAGAACACCTAATAATTTTACCGACGGACAGGGCCCCAAGTGGCAACTATGACCAGGGGTAGAGGTCGAGGCTGAGGTCGCAATAGAGGCCAAGGAAGAGGCAGAGGTAGAGCTCAGTCTAATGCTCGAGCAGCAGCACCTGTTGTAGAACCTCAGGTGGATCTTGAGGAGGAGGTTCCAGTTCAGACTGTACCGGTTGGACCAGTTCAGGTTCCGAAAGGATTCAAAGATACTCCAGTACTTCAGGACACTCTAGTCGGTTTGGTGAGTCTTATGGAGGGTGTGGCCCAAAATGGTACATTTCCAATGGCACCAACCATCTTACAGGCTGGGGGAGGAGCACAAACTCCCACTACTCCCACTCCGGGGCAGACAACTCCCCAGTATCAGGTTCCAGTAACCCATCCAGTTGGGATAGTTCAACCAGTTGATGCAGCACAGGCTGGTGATTGGCCTGCTTTGTTTTCTGAGGCTTTTTTGAGGTTGGACAGGTTTACCAAGCTATTTCTAATCCATTTCAGCGGTACACCTTCTGAGGACCCACAAGATTTTCTTAACCGCTGCTATGAAGTATTGCAGAAGATGGGGATAGTCGAAAGCAATGGGGTTGATTTTGTTGTGTTTTAGAGGTGGTGGAAAGATTATGTATTTTCTAGACCAGTTGGTTTGCCTGCACTTACTTGGGAGCAGTTCTCATGGCTATTTATAGAGAAGTTCCTCCCTATCATAGTGAGAGAGGATTTCCGCAAGTAGTTTGAGCGTCTCCAGCAGGATAGTATGTCAGTCACTCCGTATGAGACTTGTTTTGTGGATCTAGACCGTCATGCTCTTCTTCTGCTTCCTATCGAGAGAGAGAGGTTGAGGAGGTTCATTGATGGACTCGTTAAACCTATCAACCTGTAGATGGCCAAGGAGACCGGGAGTGAGATTGTTTTGCTGACGGCTACTAATGTCGCCAGGCGGGTCGAGATGGTTCTTTCATAGGAGAGAGGGCTAGTGTCAGATAAGAGGCCCCATCTTGTCGGTAATTTTAGAGGTGCCTCATCTGGAGGCAGGGGTACTTATGGTAGGGGTCATCCTCCCACGCCATTTTATTCAGCACTTTAGGCATCTCACGGTGTTTCAGGGAGTCATAGTCCTATTGTGCCTTACATTGGGCATCTGACATTTAGTGCACATCCAACTCCTATCAGTGCACCGCCACTCTAGAGTCATTATGGCAGCTATTCGACCCATTCAGGCCAGCTTCAACTTCAACAGCCACAATAGTAGGATGGGTGTTATGAGTGTGGGAACATTGGTCACATCAGGAGGTATTGCCCTAGGTTGTCGAGCAACATATCTCATCAGGATTCTCGTGCCATCATACCGGCACCGGTTGCTCCACCTCCCGCCTGGCCAGCTAGGGGCAGGGGTCAGACAGCTAGAGGTGGAGGTCAGGTTGTTAGAGGTGGAGAGCAGCCAGTTAGAGGCCTTCCCAGAGATGTAGCTCCGGGTGGTGGGGCTCAACCCCGATTTTATGCTTTTCTAGCTAAGCCTGAGGCCGAGTCATCTGATGCCTTGATCACAAGTATTGTTCCAGTTTTCCATAGAGATGCTTCAGTTTTATTTGATCCAGGATCTACTTACTCCTATGTGTCCTCCTACTTTGCTTCATATTTGGTTGTACCTCTTGTTTCTTTGAGTGCTTATGTGCATGTGTCCACACCGATGGGGGATTCTATCGCTGTAGATCGCTTCTACTTCTCCACATGGTAGATTTTGACGTCATCCTGGGTATGGATTGGCTGTCACCTTATTATGCTATATTGGATTGTCATTCCAAGACGGTGACCTTAGCCATGCCGGGGTTACCTCGATTAGAGTGGAAAGGAACTCCTAGTCATTATACCAGTATGGTTATTTCTTATATGAAGGCTCGACGTGTGGTCGAGAAGGGGTGTCTAGTCTATTTGACTTGTATTCGCGATACCAGTGCGGATGTTCCTTCTATGGACTCAGTACTAGTTGTTCGTGAATTTACAGAAGTATTTCCTACATATTTGCCGGGGATCCCACCCGACAGAGATATTGGCTTCTGTATTGATTTGGCTCTGGGCACTCAGCCCATTTCTATTCCACCATACCGTATGGCCCTGCCGGAGTTGAACGAATTGAAGGAGCAGTTACAAGACTTGCTTGATCAGGGATTCATTAGACCTAGCGTATCGCCATGGGGTGCACCAGTGTTATTTGTAAAGAAGAAAGATGGTTCAATGCGGATGTGTATAGATTATCGGCAGTTGAACAAGGCTACTATCAAGAACAAGTATCCATTACCAAGAATTGATGATTTATTCGATCAGCTTCAGGGTGCCAAGGTATTTTCGAAGATTGACTTGAGGTTTGGCTATCATCAGTTGAATGGGAATCTGATGTCCCTAGGACAGCTTTTCGGACTCGGTATGGGCATTATGAATTTCTAATGATCTCATTTGGGCTGACAAATGCCCCAACATCATTTATGGATTTGATGAACTGGGTATTCAAGACCAATTTGAATTCGTTTGTGGTTGTATTCATTGATGATATCTTGATTTACTCCGGCACTTGAGAGGAGCATGAGCAACATCTTCAGATTGTGCTTCAGACTTTGAAGAATAATCAGTTATATGCCCAATTTTCAAAATGCGAATTTTGATTAGACTCAGTTGCCTTTTTGGGGCATGTTGTATCGGCAGAAGGCATAAAAGTGGATCCTAAAATGATTGAGGCAGTTCAGAATTGGCCTAGATCTACTTCAGCAATAGAGATCCGGAGTTTCCTGGGTTTGGCAGGTTATTATCGCCGGTTTATGGAGGGGTTTTCATCTATAGCATATCTATTGACCAAATTGACCCAGAAGGATGCCCCATTCAGATGGTCAGACGAGTGTGAGTTGACCTTTCAGAAGCTCAAGACTGTTTTGACTACGATGCCAGTGTTGGTATTACCGACGAGTTCAAGATCTTATACGGTGTATTATGATGCATCTCACATTGGACATGGTGCAGTATTAATACAAGATGGCAGAATGATTCCATATGCGTCGCAGTAGTTGAAAATTCATGAGAAAAATTACCTTGTTCATGAATTAGAATTGGCATCCATTGTTCATGCGCTGAGGTATTCACTGATCATCGTAGTCTACAATACTTGTTCAAACAAAAAGACCTCAATCCGAGGCATAGAAGGTGGTTGGAGCTATTGAAAGACTATGATATCACCATTTTGTATCACCCCAGAAAGGTCAATATGGTGGCCAATGCTTTGAGTAGAAAGGTTGTGAGTATAGGCAGCCTTGCGTTTATTCCGGTTGGTGAAAGGCTGCTAGCTGCAGATGTTCAGACTTTGACCAAGCAGTTCATGAGGTTAGATGTTTTAGAGTCCAGTCGGATTATAGATTGCACAGTCGCTCGGTCTTCCTTGTACGAGCGTATCATAGAATGACAATATGATGATCCTCATTTGCTTGTCCTTAAGAACATGGTGCGGCACAGTGGTGCCAAACAGGTTACTGTAGGGGAAGACGGTGTTTTGCAGATGCAGGGTCGTATTTGTGTGCCTAATGTGAATGGGCTTCGTGAATTAATTCTTGAAGAGACCCACCGTTCCCGATATTCTATTCATCTAGGTACCGCCAAAATGTATCAAGATTTGCGGCAACATTATTGGTGGAGAACAATGAAGAAGGATATAGTTGCATATGTAGCTCGATGTCTGAATTGTCAACAAGTTAAGTACGAGCACCAGAGACTTGGTGGTTTGCTTCAGAAATTAGAAATTCCTGAGTGGAAGTGGGAGCATATCACTATAGATTTTGTTGTTGGGCTTCCACGGACTCAAAGGAAGTTCGATACAGTATGGGTCATTGTGGATAGGTTGACCAAGTCAGAACATTTCATTCCTGTAGTAGTTACCTATTCCTCACAACAGTTAGCTGAGATTTACATTCGCGAGATTGTCTGCCTTTACGGTGTTCCCGTGTCTATAATTTCTGATTGAGGTACGCAGTTCACCACGCACTTGTGGAGGGCTGTACAGCGTGAGTTAGGCATGCAGGTTGAGTTGAGTACAACATTTCATCCACAAACAGACGGACAGTTAGAGCGCACTATTCAGATATTGGAAGATATGCTTCGCGCTTGTATTATAGACTTTGGAGGTTCTTAGGATGAGTTATTTCCACTTGCGGAGTTTGCCTATAATAAAAGTTACCAGTCGAGCATTCAAATGGCTCCATATGAAGCATTATATGAGAGGCGATGTCATTTGCCAGTTGACTGGTTTGAACCGGGAGAGGCTCGGTTGTTGGGTTCCAATTTTGTACAGGATGCCTTGGATAAGGTCAAGATTATTCAGGATCAACTTCGCACAGCTCAGTCTAGGAAAAAGAGTTATGCCGGCCGTAAATTTCATGATGTTGCATTCATGGCAGGAGAAAGAGTATTGCTTCGGGTTTCACCTATGAAAGGTGTAATGAGATTCGGAAAGAAGGGCAAGTTGATCCCTAGGTATATCGGACCCTTTGAAATTCTTGAAAGGGTGGGTGAAGTAGCCTACAGGCTTGCACTACCACCTAGTTTATCAATAGTTCATCCAGAAGTATCATGGTGATCCATCCCATGTATTAGATTGGACAAAGATTTAACTTATGAAGAGGAGCCGGTAGCTATTCTAGCCCGGTAGGTCCGATAGTTGAGATCTAAGAGTTATCCTTCAGTTCGGATGCAATGGAGAGGTCAGTCGATTGAGGCAGCTACCTGGGAGTCTAAGTCAGACATGCAGAGTAAATATTCACATCTTTTCACAAGCTCAAGTACTTTTCTAATTCCGTTCGAGGACGAACGTTTGTTTTAGAGGTGGAGAATGTAATGACCTAAAATATCATTTTTAATTTAAACATTCATTTTGGTGTTCTAAGACCTCAAAAATCACTATTTATCATTTCTCGACTTGCGTGTGTAGTCCGTATAATTTTCCGAAAAGTTTTTATGTGAAAAATTGATAAAAATGTGAAATAGTGCTTTAAAACTCAACTAAGTTGACTTTGGTCAACATTTTGAGTAAACGGACTCGGATCAGTGTTTTGACAGTTTTGGTAGGTCCGTATCATGATTTGGGACTTGGGCGTATGCCCGGAATTATATTCGGAGGGTCCTAGCTCAAATTATCGCCATTTAACGAAAACTAGAAGCTTAAAGATTTCAAAGTTTGACCCCAAATTGACTTTTATTGATATCGGGGTCGGAATCCAATTCTGAAAATTTTTATAGGTCCGTTATGTCATTTATGATCTGTGTACAAAATTTGAGGTCAATTGGACTAGATTTGATATGTTTCGGCATAGAATGTAGAAGTTGAAATTTTTTAAGTTCCTTAAGCTTGATTTGTGGTATGATTCATGGTTTTTAGCGTTGTTTGATGTGAATTGAGGTTTCGACTAAGTTCATATGATGTTTTAGGACTTGTTTGAGTATTTGGTTGAGGTTCCGGGGGCCTCGGGTGCGTTTCTGATGGTTAACGGGTTGAATTTTGGACTTGGAACTTTGCTGGAATTTTTCTGATGCACTGTCTGGTTTCCTTCTTTGCGTTCGCGAAGAAGAAATCCCTGGACAATAGAACTTAAGTTCTGGAAATGGGATTTCGCCCCATTTTCATTATTCACGATTTCGAGCTCGGGTATGGCAATGTTTGGGCGATTTTCACGGGAAAACATTGGGGTAAGTGTTCCTTATCCTATATTAATTATATGTCACGATTCCATACTCATTTACATCATCAATCCATGAATTTATGGAAGAAAAATCATATTTTTGTAAAATCTTCCAAAAATGTAAAATGAAGATTTGAAGGTCAATCCGATGTTGGAATTCAATAATTTGTGTATGGTTGAACTCGTATTGGAACGTGTTCGAATTTTGTGAGTATTTCGGGATTCGAGACGTGGGTCCCACTGTCGAGTTTTAATTTAATCCGAAAAATTTGTAAATTCATATGGAATTAATTCCTACGATTTATGTTGAGTATATTGAATTGTTTGTCATTAGATTTGAAACTTTCGGACAGGAATTCGTGAGGCAAAGGTTTGTTGGAATATTGAGTTTGGTTGTAAAGCGTGGTAAGTGTCGTGGTTAACCTTGACTTGAGGGAATAGAACCCTTGAATTATTTGTTATGTGAAATTCATGTGAACGACGTATATGCGAGGTGATGAGTGTCTATACGTCGTCAAATTAATTATTTGCCTAATTATTTGAAAATTATAAATTATTTTAAATCATGAATTAATTATTATATTATTTGTCTCTCATATTCCTTGCTCAATATTATGTCTTAAATCCATGCTATAATTGCTACTTGTCATCACTTATTTCTAAATAAATCATAATTATTGTATGCTTGTTGTCTTATAATTTCATATTAATTGTTGCATTTATTGGAGTAATTTCTTTTATAAGAATTGATAAATTATATTATTTGAGGAGCGGGTTGCACGCTGCAACAGAAATGAAAGTGAATATATTGGAGGAGCAGGTTACATGCCGCAACAGAATTGATTGAAATGAATATATTGGAGGAGTGGGTTGCCCCGCAACATAATTGATTGAAATGAATATATTGGAGGGGCGGGTTGCACGCCGCAACATAATTGATTGAAAAGATATATTGTGGGATCAGGTTTCACGCCGCAACAGAATTGAATATGAATATATTGTGGGATCGGGTTGCACGCTGCAACGGAAACTGATTGAAATAATAATTGGATATGACTGCCGAGTTGGCTTCAACTGTTGAAATAAGTTACCCATTTTATTTCCATTATCGTTATTATTATTATTATTGCATACAGGTTAGTATAAGTGACCTACCTTAGCCTCGTCACTACTTCGTCGAGGTTAGGCTCTGCACTTACTCGGTATATGGGGTCGGTTGTACTCATACTACACCCTGTACTTCTTGTGCAGATATCAGAGTTGGTCCCAATGGCGTACAGTAGATTTGCTCGAATTCTGCTATTCGCATGAGACTTGAGGTATAACTGCATGGCGTTGGCAGTTCTCAAGTCCCCTTTCCACTTTACCGTAGCCATGTATTTCTTTCAGACAACTTCATTTTCATTTAGACCTTTATTTGTATTATTCTAGTAGCTCGTGCACTTGTGACACCAGTTCTGGGATGGTATTTAGACATCGCTATTACTATGGATTATTCACTTTATTTCAGACTTTATTTCCGTATTTGTTTCTTTGTTATTAATTAATTTAAAATTGTTTAAAAATGGCTAATATTATTCTAACGTTGGCTTGCCTAGCAAGTGAAATGTTAGGCGCCATCTCGATCCCGAAGGTGGGAATTTTGGGTCGTGACATTATTCTATCCTCATAACTCTCACCTCATTATCTCCATAACCTATATTTTTCAGACTCTCAAGAACTCTCATGTCTTTTATATCCATAACCCCTAAATATTTAATATTTAAATTTATGATAATTTATATTTATCTTTTGTCCTTTATTTGTTTTAAAATTTTTATTTTCGTAAATCACACCTCTTTAACTTCAACTCTTAATAATATTCATAACTCTTATGATTTTCATAAACCCCTAATATTTAATTTAAAAATTAAAGATACCTTATGGTATTCCTCTACGTTTGCCTATATAAGTTCATAACTTTTGTTTCTATGATGACCTGATAGGTCATTCTGATTTTTAGCCTTCATTTCTGTGTTCTGAGACCTCGAATAACTCCATTTATCCTTCCTCGATTTGCATGTGCAATCCGTGTTTTATTTCAAATTTTTTTATGTGAAACATTGATGAAAATGTGAAATTTAGCCTTAAAATGGTTTGAATTGACCGGTCAACATTTTGTGTAAACGGATACGGATCAGTATTTTGAAAGTCCCGGTGGGTCTGTATCGTGATTTGGGACTTGGGCATATGCCCGAAATTAAATTCGAAAGTACCTAGCTTAAGGAATTCCAAAGTTTGACCGTAAGTTGACTTTGTTGCTACCGGGTTCGAATTTTGATTCTGGAACTTGGAATTGGTTTATTTCACTATTTATGACTTGTCTGCAAAATTTGGTGCAAAATGGAGTTGATTTGACGTGATTCGGATGTCCGGTTGTAAATTTATAAGTTATGGAGTTTCTTTGAAAATGTCATACATTTTGATGTTTGATTCATAGGAATAGGTGTTAGTTTAGTGTTTTGATCACGCGAGCGAGTTCGTATGATGTTATTACACTTGTGTGCATATTTTGTTTGGAGCCCGAGGGGCTCAGGTAAGTTTCAGATAGGCTACGGACTGAGTTTGGACTTTGGAGAATAGCTGATGACTCTCTGTTGCTGGTGTGGCCTGCAGACCTCACAATTGCAAGGTGGGGGATAGCATTTGCGATGTTTGTCCTGGTTTGTAATGGTTGCATTAGTGAACAGTTTGTTCGGAATTGTGAAGGTGGCCTAGGAAGAGCAGAGATCGCACTTGCGATCATTTGATTGCTTTGCGAAGATCCAATATTCGCATTTGTGAACAATACGTCGCAATTGCGATGACAACAGGGATGAGAGGAGTTCAATTTTGCGATTCTTTCTTCGCATTTACGGAGTTCATGTTTGCGAACCCCAAGTCACAATTGTGACACCTGTAACTAGACAAAAGCTGAGAGACGGGATTTGTTGCCTCATTTTCATATTTTTGAACTCTAGGCTCGGTAAGAGGCAATTTGAAGAGGGAATTTCATCTACAAACTTTGGGTGAGTGATTCTAATCTATTTTAATCATATTCCATCAATCTATCTTAGATTATAACAAAACAATCATGGGAATCAAAGTGAAATTTTATGAGTGAGATATGTGTTGGGTCTAACCTTGATTTGAGGGAATTAGGGACCCTTGAACTATATGCTATGTGAACTACGTGTGTAACAACATATATATGAGGTGACGAGTGTATATACGCCGTCAAAATAATTGGTTCCATGCTTTCTCATATTTTATGAATTATCTTATTCCATGCCTTAACTGTTACATACTTTAGTTGCTTTCTATGACGTAATTTGTTACTTGTCATTAATTAATGTTCTATTGAATTGTTCATCCGTTTCATGACTCCGTGGTTAATTGCTACTTGACTTCATTGTCTTACTTGCACACTTTAATTGTCGCATACTTGACTTGTCTTGTTGGTTTTGTGTTATTTGTAGCATTCCTTTGATTAGTACGTGGTTTATTTATTGCTTTGCTTTCATATTCTTTAATTGTAGAAATTATTGTAATTGAGCTATTGGATTGATTACATATATATTGAAATTTTTTATGAATCGTGTTGCACGCTACTACGGTTGAGACATGGTGAAATAATGGAGAATTTTGATATTGATTATGATGATATGGTGGGGTTGGGTTGCGCGCCGCAATGGTTGTGTACGTAATACTTGTTATTGATAAATTATGGCATGGTGAAATAATAAAGGATTATGATATTGATTATGACGATATGGTGGAATCCGGTTCCACGCGGCAACAGATTTGTTTTATTTGAATCTTGATATTGATAAATGATGTTATGGTGGAATATGGGAGGATTGTGTGTGTACGGTGGGATCGGGTTGCGCACCGCAATGGATTGCGTATGTTATGTTCGTTGTTGTTATTGTGTTTGTTTCTAGCATTGTTAAATGAGATTACGAGATATGTTATTCTGGGTTCTCTGATTGCGAGAATTGAGTTCATTTTTCTTAGATTAACAGCCTTACTTTCATTTCCTGTTTTTCCTTCCCTGTTGTTGTTATAAGTAATACGTACAGGTTATTGTAAGTGACCCGCCTTAGCCTTGTCCCTACTTCGTCGAGGTTAGGCTCGGCAATTATAGAGTACATGGGGTTGATTGTACTCATACTACACTCTCCAGTTCTTGTGCAGATTTCGGAGTGGGTCCTAGCGGCGTCTAGTAGATTTGCTCGGATCTAGTGCGTTCGCTGCCCTGAAGTCCCATTCTACATCACTTTAGCTATTTATTTTGATTCAGACAGTTATGTTTTGATTCAGAATATTATATGTAGTACTGTAGACGCTCATGTATTCGTGACACCAACTCTGGGATTTGTATTTGGATATCACCATTCATCAGTTTATTTACTCTATTTCAGTCTATTCAGCTAATTGGTTTTCATTTGATTGGAATTGTTAAAATGGTTAATAACTATATCTAACGTTGGCATGCCTAGCAGGTGAAATTTTAGGCGCCATCATGGTCCTGAGGGTGAGAATTTGGGGTTGTGACAAGTTGGTATCAAAGCACTAGGTTGCCTAGGTCTCACGAGTTAGGAACAAGCTTAGTAGAGTCTGGTGGATCGGTACAGAGACGTCTGTAGTTATCTTCCAGAGGCTATGGATTTTAGGAAAAGTTTCACTTATTTCCTTCTCTATCGTGCGATTGTATTCTATCATTGCTGATTGAACCATTCTATTCTTGTTCTCTCGCAGATGGCGAGAAAATGCATAACATTCTCAGCCGAACAGGAGTCGTAGTCCCTTGTGGCAGATGGCCCAGACCGGTGCTTTTTTGGTGGCATCGGCCGTCTCTCAGGCTAGGTAAGAAGCACAGACTCCTACTACTCACACCCCGGAGCAGGTGGCTCCCTTATATCAGACTTTAGTAGCCCAACCAATTGAGGTAGTTCAGGTGGTTGTTGCGGCACAGGCCAGGGATAGGCCCGCTATGTCTTTTGAGGCTCTGTTGAGGTGGGATAAGTTTACCAAGCTCTTTCTTATTCATTTCGTCGGTGCATTTTCTGAGGACCCACATGATTACTTGGATGGTTGCCATGAAGTGTTGCGCAACATGGGTATTGTTGAGACCAATGCGGTCGACTTTGCAGTGTTTCAGATGACTGGTTCTACCAAGAGATGGTGGAGAGATTATATGTTGACTAGACCAGCTAGTTCGCCTGCACTTACCTGGGATCAGTTTTCACAGCTATTTCTAGAGAAGTTTATTATTTTCACTCTGAGAGAAGATTACCGTAGGTAGTTTGAGCGTCTTCAGCAGGGTAGTATGATTGTTACCCGGTATGAAACTCGATTTGTAGACCTAGCTCGCCATGCCATTGTTTTACTCCCTACTGAGAGGGAGAGAGTGAGGCGATTAATTGATGGGTTCACTTTCAGTATCAGGCTACAGATGGCCAAGGAGACTGGAGATGATATTTCTTTCCAGTGGGCCGTAGATATTGCTGGATGGATCGAGATGGTTCGTGGTCAGGAGAGGGGGGCGATGTTTGATAAGAGGCCTCACCATTTCGGTAGTTTTATTGGTGCCTCATATGGAGGAAGGGGTACTTTCGGTAGAGGCCATCCTCCCAGGCCATTTTAGTCAGGCTTTAGGCATCTCACAGTGCTTCAGGGAGTCGTGGCCCTTATTGATAAGTGTGTATTTTGACTAGTTATTAGTACCTTTTTACTTTTGTTTTAGTCCGAAAATGTTGATTTATGTTCCCAAAACTGATGAAAGTATGAGTATTGCAGAAATATTGGAGATGTGGGCTCAAATGAAGAAATCTAACTCAAAAAAGGAGTGTTCCGACTCACAAGGCAAGAAGGGACACATCAGACTAGAAGTGTGGTCTGCAGAAGTATTTCTGTGGCAGCATAAGCAAGTGCGGACCGCAGAATCGTCTTTACGGCCGCGGATCTGATGTAGAAGCCCAGAAGTAATTGAAGCATAAGTGCGGACCACACACAATATGTGCAGCCGCAGAACATGGTCGCACTGACGAGAATTCAAAAAGTTCTGAGAGTGTGGAAAATGAGCAAGACAGAAGCCTTGCCTGAAGTGCGGACCGCACACGAATTGTGCGGCCGCAGAACCTCCCGAGGGGCATTTTTGTCAGCTACTTTTTAGCCACTATAAATAGACGAGAATCACTTTTTAGGTCAAGTTTTGAAGTTTTCTTAGTTTTAGCCATTGTATTTTACAATTTTGGGTAATTTGTGATCATTTTGGGACAAAATATCATAGTTTATCATTTTAATTTTACATTATGGGTTTAATTAGTGTTTCTTCTTTGTTTTCTTCATTTTCTACTATAAGTAGCTATACATTTACTAGGTTTGTGATCCAACCCTAGTGTGTAATCCTTATGGGTGTTTAATTTAATGCTTGTTTATGATTGAGTAATTTTTATTTAGCCTTGTCCGTGCTTTAATTTTAGAATTAATGGTTACAAACATTGATTCATGCTTTTTGAGTTGGTCTTTACTTGAGAAAGAGGGACGTAGTCTAGGAAAACTTGGCTAACAAAAAATTAGGCTAGTTAAGGATTTGACTAGCCTAATTAAAGGGTTTGAACTAGAGATAGGGAAAACCCGACTTGAGATCATATAAACTATTTAGCTTGATACCCATTTGGGCTTGAGAAAGCCAAACTGGGCAAAATCACTCTATGATCGAGAGGTATTGAGTGGGTAGCTTAGAGTTGAGTGCTATAATATACCCCAATCAATAAAATAAGTGTTAACGTAATTTACCCATTAGGCGAATACCTAGGCGAAGGTTACATCCCTAGGCTTTTACCTATTTGAAAACAATAAAAAACAATTAATCAATTTATAGTTTCATTTCTCTTATTGAGCATTGATAGTGTAGTTTATAGAAGTGATTTGCAAAACCAATTTGATTGGAAGTGTATTTAAGTTGTTTCGTCTTCACGCATCAAGTATACACTCTAACACCCATTGTTAGCTCCCTGAGGAAATTGATCCGACTTATAGTTGGGTACTATTCTTCTAACGACCTCTTCCACTCATTGTTGAGTATGGATTGGGAGTGGATCAATTTTTAGCGCCGTTGCCAGAGAGTTAAAATGGTGTTAGCTATATATTTGAGTGTGTTTTTGGAATATCTTCTTTCCATTCCATGTTACTAATTTGTTTAAGAAATCTTAGGTACAATCATGAGAACAATGAGCTCAGAAATTTGCCTTTGGGGGTAGTGGACGATGAGGAGGAACAAGTAGATGAGGTACCTCAAGTGCCACAATGAAGAGGCTGGGGACCACAAGGAAATGTGCTCATTCCACTCCCACCTCCACCACATCCACCATAAGCAGCTCCACACCGGATAGTGCCCAACGAAAGTTATGCTAGTGCAATAGTCCCTCCCCGTATTAGGGCAGGAAACTTTCAAATAACCAATGTGATGCTCATTTTGCTTGAGCAACGGAGTTTATTTATCGGTGCTCCAACTCAAAATTCTTAAAAACACATGAAAGGCTTTGTGGATACATTTTTGGGGAGCAAGCAAACTAATGTTTTCGAGGATGCACCGAGGCTAAGGCTTTTTCCCTTCTCTCTATGGGTGGTCCGGAAGCATTTTCGACGCTTATTGTGGAAAGTGGGTATTTTAAAAATTTAAGAATTTCTTATGTTTGGTTTTAAATGAATTTTGGTGCTATCAATGTCCTTTTGGAGTCTCGATCCTTGTAATAGGTTCGTATCGTGATTTGTGGCTTGCACACAACATTTGGCATCATTACAGGATGTTTAAGCATAATTCGAACGCGTTCGGCGAAGTTTAAAAGTTTAAAGAAAGGTTTCGATCGTTGATTCTTAGTTTCGATGTTGTTTGGCATGATTTGAGGCTTCAACTAAGTTCGTATCATATTTTGGGACATGTTGGGATATTTAATTAAGGTCCCGAGGGGCTCGGGTGAGTTTCAGACATGGTTCAGATCGATTTGGGACTTGTTGAAGTTGGCTGGAATTTCTCTGTTGCTGGTGCAATAGCTTTTGTGAAGCCTTGGTCGTAGAAGGGACTTCGTAGAAGCTAGATGACGGTCACAAGAGTGTCTGGGAAAGGGGCAAGGCAATTCTCACAGGTACAAAGCAATTCCCGCACCTGCGTGATCGCAAATGTGGTCTCTGGAAGCGTGGAAGCGCAATGGTGACTCGCACCTGCGTTTGCGCAGAAGCAGACATTTTGCCGCAGGTGCGATGGAGCAGCTGGGCAGCACACTTCACAAAAATGAGCTTTGTCTCGCAAAAACAAGCTCGCAGGTGCGACAATTTGTCCACAGGTGCGAAAGTCGTTGGGCAGTGGGGTGTTTTTATTCCGAGACTTAGCCCTTTTCTCTCATATTTTATTTTGGTTGGGCGATTTTATGGAGCTCTTGGAGGGAAGATCTTCATCGTCTATGTCAAATTAAGTAATCTTCGTATATTGTGAGTTAAATACATGGTTTATATATGGATTTAAACATGGAATGAGTAGAAATTTGAGACTTTGGTAGAAAACCTAGAAATTGATATTTTTGGATTTAGACCACGAAATTGGACATGGAATTTGGAATAAATTATATATTTGAGTTTGTGGTGTTATGAGTAAAGTTAATCTTCGAATATTTTCGGAATCCGGGCACGTGAGACGGAGGGTTGACTCTATTGACTTTTCGAGAGGAGTTGGGAAGTGTTGTAAATTAATTAATTATGATGTTGGGATATATTTGTATTGGTTTTCATGATTGTTTGACTAGTTCGGATCGATTGGCATTTGGTTTGAGGTGTTAGAGAGGCGTTGGAGCCGGTTATGAAACTTTGGAGTGAGGTAAGTCTCCTGTCTAACCTTGTGAGGGAAAAACTACCCCTAGGTGACGCGACTGTTATGTGCTACTAGTTGTGGGTGCTACGTATGCACAAGGTGAAGAGAGTCCATACGAAGCTAAAGCATGCTATGTCCGGGTAGACTTAGGACTTTATCATGTAATATTTGAATTATATGAACTCATTCTGCTGGCTTAATTAATTGGATTTATAACTAAAATTTATTTAGAAATATATGTATATATTAGGCCGAGCCTTATCACCTTGTGTTGTTGGCAAGTATTTGAGAAACGGCGAAGGTTATATTCACTTTGTGCTCATGTACGGTATTGTAAGCACATGTCTCATAATTCGATAATTTCCTTTATTTTCAATAATTTGGATTCTTTTGTGATTGTATTCATTGATAATGTCTTGATATACTCCAGCAGTCGAGAGGAGCATGAGCAGCATGTTCGGATTGTACTTCAGACTCTGAGAGATAGTCAGTTATATGCAATATTTTCAAAGTGTTAGTTTTGGTTGGACTCGTTCACCTTTACGGGGCATATCGTATCGGCCGAGGGCATAAAAGTGTATCCTGAGAAGATTGAGGCAGTTCAGAACCACTCTAGACCTGCTTTAGCTACACAGATTCGGAGTTTCCTAGGTATGTCAGGTTATTATCGCCGGTTCGTGGACGGGTTTTCATCCATAACAACCCCATTAACTAGATTGACCCAGAAGGGTGCTCCATTCAGGTGGTCGGATGAGTGTTAGTTGAGCTTTCAGAAGCTAAATATTACCTTGATTACAACACCAATGTTGGTCTTGCCCACAAGCTCAAGATTCTATATGGTGTATTGTGATGCATCACGTATTGTGCTCAGCGCAATATTGATATAGGATGGCAGGGTGATTGTGTACGCATCGCGACAGTTGAAGGTGCATGAGAAGAATTACCCTGTTCATGACTTGGAGTTGTCAGCCATTGTTCATGCATTGAAGATTTGGAGGCATTACCTCTACGACATGTCATGTGAGGTGTTCACAGATCATCAGAGTCTTCAGTATTTGTTCAAGCAGAAGGATCTCAACTTGAGGCGGCAGAGGCGGTTGGAGCTATTGAAACACTATGATATCACCATTTTGTATCATCCCGAGAAGGCCAATGTGGTGGTCAATACCTTGAGTAGAAAGGTTGCGAGTATGGGTAGCCTTGCTTATATTGCAGTTGGTGAGAGACCGCTAGAATAAGATGTTCAGGCTTTGGCCAATCAGTTCATTAGGTTAGATGTTTCAGACCCCAGTCATGTTCTAGTTTGCACGGTCTTTCGGTCTTCTTTATATGAGTGCATCAAAGAGCGTCAGTATGACGACCCTCATTTGCTTGTCCTTGAGGACACGGTATGACACGGTACGAGATGATGAGGTGTTGCTGATGCAGGGTCGTATTTGTGTGCCCAATATGGATAGGCTTCGTGAGTTGATTCTTGAGGATGCCCACCATGCCCGGTATTCCATTCATCCGGGTGCCTCTAAGATGTATCTGAACTTGCGGCAGTATTATTAGGGGAGGAGAATGAAGAAGGATATAGTTGCATATGTAGCTCGGTGTCTGAATTTTCAACAAGTAAAGTACGAGCATCAGAGGCCTGGTGGTTTGCCTCGGAGGCTGTAGATTCCTGAGTGAAAATGGGGAGTGTATTACCATGGATTTTGTTGTTGGACTCCCACGGATTTAGAAGAAGTTCGACGCGGTATGGGTCATTGTGGACAGGTTGACCAAATCGACAAATTTTATTCCAATAGAAGTTACCTATTCTTTAGAGTGGTTGGTGTCCATCATTTCTGATCATCCATCTTTACGGTGTGCTGGTGTCCATCATTTCTGATCGAGGTACGCAATTCACCTGACACTTTTGGAGGGCCGTACAACGTGAGTTACGCACACAAGTTGATTTGAGATAACATCCCACTCCCAAATGAATAGACATTTCGAGCACACCATTCATATATTGGAGGATATGCTTCATGCTTGCATTATGGATTTCGGGGGTTCTTGGGATCGGTTCTTGCCGCTTACAGAGTTTTCCTACAACAATAACTACCAGTCGTGTATTCAGATAGCTCCCTATGAGGAATTATACGGGAGGCGGTGCCGTTTTCCATTTGGTTGGTTCGAGCCGGGAGAGGTTCGGTTGTTGGGTTCCGATTTGGTTCAAGATGCCTTGGAAAAGGTCAAGATGATTCAGGATCGAGTTCGCACAACTTAGTCTAGGCAGAAGAGTAATGTCGATCGTAGAGTCTTTGACGTTGCATTCATGGTTGGAGAGAGGATTCTTCTCCGAGTTTCAGTCATGAAGTGTGTGATGAGGTTTTGAAATAAGGGCAAGTTGAGACCTAGGTATATAGAACCTTTTGAGATTCTTGAGAGAATAGGTGAGGTGGCCTACAGGCTTGCATTGCCACCTAGTTTATTAGCAGTCCATCCAGTGTTCCATATGTCTAAGCTCCGGAAGTATCACAGTGATCCATCCCATTTGTTAGATTTCAGCTCAGTCCAATTGGACAAGGACTTGACTTATGAGGAGGAGTCGATGGACATTATAGCCGGCAAGTCCGGAAGTTGAGGTCCAAGAGTTATCCTTCAGTTTGAGTGCAGTGGAGAGGTCAGCCGATCGAGGCAGCCACGTGGGAGTCCGAGTCCGACATGCGGAGTATATACCGACACCTTTTCACCAGTTCAGGTACCATTCTATGTCAGTTCGAGGACGAACGTTTGTTTTAGAGGTGGAGAATGTGATGAACTAATAGGTCACTCTATTTTTAGCTTTCATTTCTGTGTTTCGAGACTCCTGAATTTGCAAGCGCAATCCCTGTCTTTTTTCAGAAAATTATTATGTAAAGAATTGAAGAAAATATGAAAACGGATCCGGATCAGTGTTGTGACGATCCCGGTGGGTCCGTATCGTGATTTGGGACTTGGGCGTATGTCCCGAATTAAATTTGGAAGTCTTTAACTTGATTTAACATGATTTATTGAAAACTAGTAATTTGAAGGCTTAAAGTATTCCTAAGTTTGACCATAGGTTGACTTTATTGCTACCGAGTTCAGATTTCGGTTTCAGAAGTTGGAATAGGTTCATTTCACCATTTATGACTTGTCTGCAAAATGTTTTTCAAAATGTAGTTGATTTGAAGTGATTCGGACATCCAATTGTAAATTTGCAAGTTCTTGAGTTTCTTTGAAAATTTCATACAATTTGATGTTCGATTCGTAGTTCTAGGTGTTATTTTAGTGTTTGGATCATGCGAGCGAGTTCGTATGATGTTATTACACTTGTGTGCATGTTTGATTTGGAGCCCAAGGGGCTCGGGTGAGTTTCGGATAGGCTACGCACTGATTGTGGACATTAGAGAATAGCTAATGACTCTTTGTTGCTGGTGTGATATGCAGACCTCGCAATTGCAAGGTGGGGGATCACATTTGCGGTGTTTGGCCTGGTATGTAATGGTCATATTTGCGAACATTTTGATCGCAATTGTGAAGGTGGCCTGGGAATAACATAGATCACATTTGCGATCATTTGATTGCTTTTGCAAAGATCCAATGTTCGTATTTGTGAACAAGTCGTCACAATTGCGATGGTAGCAGGGATATGAGGAGTTCGGTTTTGCAATGCTTTTTTCGCATTTGCGGGGTTCGAATTTACGAACCCCAGGTCGCAGTTGCGACACCTGCGACTGGACAAAAGCTGAGAGGCGGGAGTTTTAGCCTCATTTTCATATTTTGGAACTCTAGGCTCGGTAGGAGGCAATTTTGAAGAGAAAATTTTATCTACAAACTTTGGGTGAGTGAGTCTAATCCATTTCTAATCATATTTCATCAATCTATCTTAGATGTTAACATCAAAATCACGGGAATCAAAGTGAAATTTTGTGAAACCTTGTCAAGTTTTTGGTAAACAAGAAATTGAGTTTTGAGAGTCGATTTGGACTCGAAATTTCAAACTAATCACATATATGAACTCATGGGGTCATGGGTAGTCGGAATCTACCATTGGACCCGGATTTTGACCGATCGGTCCCGGGTTGACTTTTGTTGACGTTTTGGAAAAAGTGTAAACATCTTAGCTTTGTCTATTGTAATTGATTTCCTTAGCATTGTTTTGTGATATTAAGTCATTTTGGTTAGATTCGATTGGTTTGAAGGCAAATTTTAGAGGAAAGGCCGTGGTTGAGCTTTGATTTAGTTGCAGAGCGAGGTAAGTGTTGGGTCTAATCTTGATTTGAGGGAATTAGGAACCCTTGAACTATATGCTATGTGAATTACATATGTAACAGCGTATATACGGAGTGATGAGTGTATATACACCGTCAAAATAATTGTTTTCATATTTTCTCGTATTTCATGAATTATATTATTCCATGCCTCAACTATTACAAGCTATAATTTCTTTATATGCCGTAATTTGTTACTTGTCATTAATTATTCTTGTATTGAATAGTTCGTCCCTTCCATGACTCCGTGGTTAATTGCTACTTGCCTTAATTGTCTTAACCTTAATTATCGCGTACTTGACTTGTCTTGTTGCTTTTGTGTTATTTGTAGCATTCCTTTGATTAGTACGTGGTTTCTTTATTGCTTTCCTTTCATATTATTTTATTGTAGACATTCTTGTAATTGAGCTATTAGATTGATTAAATATATATTGAAATTGATTATGGATCGGGTTGCACATCGCAACGGTTAAGACATGGTGGAATAAGGGAGGATTTTGATATTAATTATGATGATATGGTAGGATCGGGTTGCGCCCTGCAGCGGTTGTGTACATAAAACTTGTTATTGATAAATTATGACATGGTGAAATAAGAGAGGATTATGATACTGATTATGATGATATAGTGGGATCGGGTTGTGCGCCGCAAGGGATTTTATATGTGATTCTTGATATTGATAAATGATGTTATGGTAGAATAAGGGAGAATTGTGTGTGTACGGTCGGATCGGATTACACGCCGCAATGGATTGTGTATGTTGTGTTAGTTGTTGTTATTGTGTTGGTTTCCAGCATTGTTATATGAAATTATGAGATCTTGTATTCTGGGTTCTCGGATTGCGAGGATTGAGTTCATTTTCATAGATTAACTGCCTTACTTTCATTTCCTGTTTTTCCTTCCCTGTTGTTATTATTACTACTGCATACAGGTTATTGTAAGTGACATGCCTTATCCTCATCGCTATTTCGTCGAGGTTAGGCTCGGCTCTTACAGAGTACACGGGGTCGGTTGTACTCATACTACACTCTGCGCTTTTGTGCAGATTTCAGAGTGAGTCCTAGCGGCGTCCAGTAGATTTGCTCGGATCCAGTGCTTGACGGAGACTTGAGGTATAGCTGCACAATATTCGTAGCCTTGGAGTCCCCTTCTACACTACTTTAGCTGTTTATTTCGATTCAGACAATTTTGTTTTCATTCAGACTATTATTTGTAGTACTCTAGACGCTCGTGTATTCGTGACACTAATTCTTGAATTTGTATTTGGATATTGTCATTCATCAGTTTATTTACTCTATTTCAGTCTATTCATCTTATTGGTTTTCATTTGATTGGAATTGTTAAAATAGTTAATAACTATATCTAACATTGACTTGCTTAGCAAGTGAAATGTTAGGCGCCATCATGGACCCGAGAGTGGGAATTCCAGGTCGTGACAGTTTCATGAGATCCCTACCCAAGGTTAAGCCTTTTCATTCCATATATGAAATAGTAATGGTGTCATATTTACAGTATTATAAGATTCATGTTTTAGTTTCGCTCGAGGAATAAGGCTCTTGAATGATGATTGGTTTGCGAGAGAGGGTATCAACTACAGCTTGAGAAACTATGCACTGATTCTATATTTCTTTTTCCTTTTATTTTCTTATGATTAAAGTTCCAAACAGGATGTGTGTTGTATTTCTTCTTTTTCTTCTACTTTCTTTCTGACTTTGAGAAATGGTGTATCTATGTAATTTGCTTTAAGATCGGTGTAAGATTCATGAATCAATAGCATGTTATTTCTGATGTTAATGTATTTTGGATGTATACTAAAGGTCAAAACACATATAAATACATATATCGTTGAACAGTTCTAAAAGAGTTTTAAGAAATATGCCAACTTGGAACACTCAACAAATAACATTGCTAAAAATCAATTTGGTAGTTAATTTCTACTAATGGGAGTGATAAAAGAAAGAACCGAAAACAAGAAATTATGCAAGAATTCATGCAATACGTAAGATCGGATCAATTATATTTTTTTATTTACTTCTTAAATATATTAAGCAAAACCCTCTTCAAGCGACTATGAAGGACAAGAATGAGTTTACAAGTCTCTTAACTAAGATGATCAAATCAATAAAATCATCTTTTCCTGTATGAAATCGCTGTGATTTTCAAGATAGAAATGGCCCATGGCCCAAGTAGGTACAACTTCCTTTTTTTAAATTATTGTTTCATCATGTGCAAATTTCTTTGTTTGTATTTTAATTTTTTTTTATCTCAATTATAATTTTACATTCTTTTTTATATAAGGAGAAACATCCTAACAAGATTTTAAAAACAAACAAACTTAGATATGCATATATTAAATAAAGACATTTATTATTCCACTAAAAACACTACTAGAAATTCGCTAAACACCGACCAAAAATACCGACCAAAGTTGGTCGGTTATGGCCAATTACCGACCAAAACGCAACCATTTATGTGTGCACGGTATTTTGACGATCGAAAAGGCATACCGACCAAAGTTGGTCGGTATGCTTTAAATGACCATCTGACACTGTAAATGGTTTACGGACCAAAACTGGTCGGAAACATATTTTATTAATTTAATTTTACCGACCAAAGTTGGTCAGTTTATTAAATTTATTAATTTTTATTACCGACCAACATTGGTCGGTAAATAAAAATATGCTTTTTTATAAATTACTAAAATTAAAAAAACGCCCAACTTTGGTCGGTATTGGAAAAATATATATTTTTAAATAATTAAAATTAAAAATTATCGACCAACTTTGGTCGGTAAGCTCAACAGTGCAGGGAAAATACCAACCAAAGTTGGTCGGTAATGTTGAATTCTGGGAATTCATTATTCATTAACCGACCAATGTTGGTCGGTAATATGTAATTAAATTATTTTTATTATTATTTACTGATCAAAGTTGGTCAGTTTTATGGATTTAATTTTGGCATAAAATGCTTGTTTTGGTAGCTACACCACCTGCTAGCATACCAATACCCCCAATTCACCTCATAAAAACCCTAATTCACCCCAAATCGATCCACATATCCAACAACAACAACACAACAACAACATCACAACAACACAACAACAACCAAATATCCAACAACAACAACCAAACATCCAATAAATACTTTACAACTAACAAATTAAAGTTCAATTGAACATAACAATCCAAAACTAAGTTAAAACTAATTACAACAAGTTCAAAATTGTTCAATCTAATCCAAAACTAGTTCTATTTATCTAGTTCAAAGTATATAAAAATATTGGTCAAGGGGTATTTTCTACAACATCATCATCACCGTCTGATGAACTTTAATCTACAAGACAGTATAGAGAACGGTCTTGTGGAGGACGGGAAGAACGATCACGGGGAGGACGGGAGGAACGATCACGAGCAGGACGGGAGGAACGATCACATGGAGGTTGACCCTCTGGCGATGACTCACGAGACCGGGGCAACGGAAAAGCTCCACTACATAGGAGAGTTCTGATCTGAGCTTGCATGCCAAGAAATTGAGCATCTCTAAGACTTTCTCTTTCCTTAGACGCTTGTAGCTCGGATGTGAGCTTTGTCACTGTCTCCCGCATAGCTGAGAGGCTCTCCCTATTAAGTTGCTCACTTTGTAAGGAAGTCCCTATTCCTTGCATTCCACACCTATAGCGATGTAATTGTTTAGTAGGAAGCCCGTATACCTTCCCCCATTTTGGACCGCCAACTGATTCCAACCATATTCTTTCAGCATCCTCGTCCGAAGGTTAGCTTGGCTCGCCCGATTCACCAGATGGATGACTACGAATGAATTTCTCCACGTTACTTTGGTAGCGACCCTATATTATTTTAAATTAAATTAGTATTTCAAAATTCTTATAAAAGTAAATTATAACACTTAAAGAAAATTGAAAGCTTACATATGCAGTCTCTGCCCGGTCCTCGACCCACCTATCTTCATCCCCCTCTTTCTTCTTCTTTACAATATTCATCTCCTTGAATAGCTCATCATGGCTCATTGAACGCCCATACTTCTTTTCCTGAAAATAAATTAATTTAGTTAATAAACAGAATAGATATACTTAGAAAAGTAAAATAATTTAAGCAATTACCAATCTTCTTTTTATTGTCCCTAGGCTGATCGCACCTCCAGTGTGCAAGGAGCCTCCCTTCTCGGATGCGTGATTTTTCTATCCTTTTTCGCTCCTCTCTAAGAAATCCACGGTAAGCCATTGCCTTTGCAAATCATTCCATAAATTCTCAAGTAACCAGCCAGGCCTCTTGTTCTTCTTTCTAGCATCCGAGAAACAATCCGCCAATCTCTTGCGAGCTTTATGATGAAAATTTGCAGCCATATTTCAAAAGTTAAATATTAGATGGAAACATCATAAATATAAATTATTAAACTGCTTAAAAGAACATTTATACCTTAAATTGATTGAAAATTTGCTCCTTCAGCGAGAATGGAAAATCAGTCCAAGTCGCATAAGGGCCATCATAAAGCTTTCTGATGGCATTGGTGATTATCTTCGTAATCTTATTACCCAGCTTGAACGTGCAATTTAACAATAAAAATACATTAATATCTTAGTAAAAATGTTACAAAACAATAGACGCAAAAATAACAAATAACTCTTACCCATCACCCTCAGGGACTATGATGATCCCGCCATATCAATCATAATGCACTACCTCATCATCATCATCCTCAGCATGTGTATCAGAAGCATGTGTAGATGGTGTAGGGGGCTCAGAGCTACTTCCTCGCAGGTGAAGTCCTGAAATAGATGGAGTCGATGATGAAGATGGTTGCGATCCCTGTGACTGCGACACAGCTGGATGCGACCCAAGTGGTTGTGATACTGATGGCTGTGACCCGAGTGGTTGTGACATGGATGGATGCAATCCATATGGCTGTGATATGTAGGGATATGATCCACGTGGATGTGATGCAGATGGTTGCGATCCACGTGGCTGTGAGGCAGCTGGACTGTATGTCAGACGTATAGTCCTATGGCCCTGTGATGGAAGACCTGGTGTCTGGATGAAGGTGTAGGGCTCGTGTTGCTGTGGCAGCTCAGTATTGCCGTGTCGTGGAGGATAAGACATAGGCATCTCTGAAGAGGGTGGAAAAGAGAGAGTATTATTATCTACCCTCCTCTTTCCCTTCCTAGCCTTTTCTCGACCCCGAGAACTAGTAGGGTCATTGTTACCTTGACCCTTGCCTGCCATCTGCATAATATAATACATATTTAGATTGAAACATATAAGAAACTAGCTATAAAATGAGAGTGCTTTAAAAAACCAACTTTTTAATCCTCTTCGACGTATTGTTCCCCGTCCGAGAATTCTTCGTCCTCACTTATTTGAGCTTCATGAGTTGATTCTTCGTCCTCATTTTCTATAATTGTTACTTCATTTATATCAACTTCTTCCAATATGCGTTCAGGATGTTCCAAATTATTTTCTAACTGATCGTCTACTATTTGGTGAACACTGGAGATATTGTTTTGATATGCAACATCTAACACATTCTCGACTTCCACCCTACCTACAGGCTTAGTTTTTATTACAATCCACTAATTAGACTTATTCCGCCGCAATGGATAAGGAGCACAATACACTTGCCTAACGTTACGTGCAATTATAAAAGGATCATAGCTATCATACTTTCTCGTATGATTAACCTCAATTATGTTGTATTGGTGGTGTACTCTTGTACCTCTTGTTGGATTTGGGTCAAAGAACTTGCATCTAAAGAGTATCAATTTCTTATATGGCCAACATGTATATTCTAGTTGTAATATTTCTTTGACCATCACCACCTTGAACCCACACCCCGCTGTTGTTCCTATTTTTATTTTAAGCGCAATCCTCTGTATGAAACTTATAACCATTCACTACTTACTTAGACATTGTTGTGATCTGAAGCCCAGGCCCCCAAGATATATCTTTCAAAAATTGATTTACACTATTATTTGGATTATTTACCTACATAGTGTTAAAAAAATTCATAAGTTAGCACAACTTATGAATCAATTTTTATACATTCACTAAGTGTATATATATATATATATATATATCAGGAACATAAGAAGAACATTATCCGGATAAACTTACAAACTGTTTGAATCACGTATCAAATCTCGTATATACAACATCAGGGCCAAATTGACCCACGAAGTGACTATGACACATCAAATATTTTTAGTAGTTGCATCAATATGTAATCACGGTAAATTTTACATTTTGATAACTAATAAATCAATACTTACTTGAAAAATTGTACAACTTCGGGACAATTTACCAACACATGAAGTGTAGATGACTTGTACTCCATATCACTCAAACTTTTCTTTCTAACATCCTTAGAACATCGGCCTGGTTGATTGAATATGGATATTGGTGGATCTAATAGATCATTCACACATTCAACAGTGTGCCTGTTGGGCCTATTCCTAGCACATGGCATGTTACTCTCAAAATAATAAGAATAAAAATGTGCAGTTTCCTTTGCAAGATAGGCTTCACATATAGATCCTTCAATTTTATTCCTCTGATTAACAAATTATTTGCATTTGCCAATTGTCCTACATAATGTCATGTTAGCTAAGAACATTCAAATAAAATAGAATATTACATCAAACTTATAATATTACCTCTCAAAGAGATACATCCATCTGCATTGAACAGGCCCTCCAAGTCGTGCCTCTTGTACATGGTGGATTGGAAGGTGTTCCATCACATCAAAGAAACCACATAGAAATATGTTTTCCATCTTACTAGAAGTTACATGAATGTTCTGAGCCATCCAAAGTAGGTTTTCTTCCCTTAATGTGGTAGAACACAAGTCTTTGAAAAATAAACTAATCTCTGTGATGGGTTTCCAGATTCTTTTAGGCAAACCATAAAATGCAATAGGCACTAAGGTCTCCATGAAAACATGACAGTCATGACTTTTCAAATGGCTCAACTTCCCTACCTCCATATCTACTTTTTTCCTAGATTAGACACATAACCCTCAGGCATCTTCAATTTCGTAACCCAATCACAAATTTGTCGTCTTTCCTCCAAAGTGAGTGTGTAACTTGCTTTGGGATTGAACACCTTACCATTGTTTGTTGTCTGCAAGTATTATTCAGGTCACCTGCAATATTCTTGTAAGTCCATTCTAGCCTTCGGGTTATCTTTTGTCTTACCTTTAACATCCATCACTGTGTTGAACGAATTGTCAAAATAATTCTTCTCAATATGCATGACATCAAGGTTGTGTCAGAGAAGATTATCTTTTCAATAAGGCAATACCCAAAATATATTTTGTTTCGTCCAATTATGAGTAACACCATATCCGGGGAGTCTATAAGGTGGAGCCTTAGTAACTTTACTGAAGTTCTGGACCCTATCCCAAATTTCCTCACCTGAAAGTATCGGAGGTGGCGAATCATATTTCACTTTATTCTTTTTGAATGCATTTTTCATCCTTCTAAACTCATGATCATCAGGCAAGAACTGACGGTGACAATAAAACCATGATTGCTTTCGGCCATGTTTCAAAGTGAACGCTTTACCATTTTTTATGCAGTAAGGACAAGCTAGCTTCCCAGCAGTCATCCACCCAGACAACATTCCATGCACAGGATAATACAATTTAAAAATATATATGGACTAGTCATACACAACTCAGGTTGTAGATTATAAGGTGTAAGAAAAACATGCCAGCATGAATATGGTGTCGCATATATATAAAAAGGCGTGAAGCTATCCGCACACAAACCTAACCGAATATTCCTCGGTTCACTAGCATAATCTGGATATGTCCTATCACAGTGCTTCCAAGCCTCTCCATCTGAAAGATGACACATAACACCAGGTGGTCTTCTATTTTCAAAGTGCCATCTCATATGAGGAGCAAAACTCATCGACGCATATAACCTCTTTAACCTAGGTATAAAAGGTAAATAATACATCGCCTTGACAGTGACTATATTACCGCTGGAAAGCCTCTTGAAACGAGGCTTTTTGCAAAATTTACAACTGTCTAAAGTTGCATCCTCTTTATAATATAACTGTCATGGCCCAATTTTTCCCTCTGTTTGGTATCGTGATGGCACCTAGTCTTAGGGACTAGGTAAGCCTAACATTAATTGAAATAACATTTTAAAAATAAAATCTAACAAGTTAAATAGAAATCTCTTACAATTCCCAAAACCCGAAAGTACAAGTCATAAGCTCTACAGAGTGTTTGCAAGAAGACTTCTAAATACAACTGCCCATAAATAAGAATAAACAGTGCAAAACAAAAACTTGAAGGTGACTTTGAAGCTTGCGAACGCAGCGACAGGTTTACCTTGAGTCTCCGCAGCAACAGTCCACACTGCTAGCTAACGAACAAATACCTGGATCAGCACAAACAATGTGCAGAAGAGTAGCATGAACACACCACAGCGGTATCCAGTAAGTATCAAGACTAACCTCGGTGGAGTAGTGACGAGAAACAGTCAAGACACCCACTGGTCTAATAAACTAAACGGGTACAAGTATATGAACAACAGGAGTATGATGTCTATATAAGGACTATGCAATATGGCTCACAATACAGTAATGACATTAAGGAAGAAAACAACAAGTATCAGCGGAATATCATGAAAATGATACAGACAAAGTGAATGGAACTCAACCTAAATTCAGAATCACAATACAACAAGGACAAGTAATAACTCAGCAACTACAACCGCTTTTACATCAGGTTTTAGCCAACAACTCCACGAGATACCGAACCTCGGACAAATCACAACTCACGGGTCTCAATACTTGAACCCTAACACTTGGTATCCTGTGCCCTCATAACACATCATAACCGAACTAATGACTCACGTGCAATAGAGCTATTTTCACATAGAAGGCAAGTAAACAAGGGTGAGCATCTATGCTCAACAATATCAAGAACACTTCTTATCCGATAAGAGTGCTTAACTACGTGTATGCTTGTACAAGTGTCCTACCATAGTCCATATCAGCAAATAAGCATAAGGACAAAGAATGGACAACACGTAGAATATTGTCTCACAGCTTTCAAAAGATAAAGATCAAGCAGGTACGTATACCACTACACAAATATCAACAACAAGAATGCCCCCATGCCACAAGTCATCACAAATAAATCCCTGACACAACCCACCTTGAATCTCTACGTGTGCAATAATAAAGTAAGTGCCCGCCTTGTCTCGCCACACGTGCATAACAATATTCCCACCTTGTCTCGCCACATGCGCAACCGACATATATATATACATATCCCGCCTTGTCACACCGCATGTGCAATTATCAACAGCAACAACAATGCCAATAATACAAAGTACGTCAAGTAAATCAATTCAAGAACTTTAAATCATAAGAAACGGTAGAACCAATTCGCAAGGAATAACCACAGTAAAGAATGCTAGGCGTAAAGAGATCAGCTCAACAAGGGAAAACCAATATGTAGCAATGATCCCACAATATATATTTCAACAACATAGAAGCTAACACTAATCAAATAAATCCAAATAAATCAAGTCGACTAAGATGTAGGATATCTAAAACTTCTTTTAAGGTTGAGGAAATTTTGAAGGATATTCAACAATTCAATTAAGGATAAGCAGCGGAAAGATAATCATAACCTCAATTAAGACTAAACAAATTATAGGATGAGATAATAATAATTCCAAATAAAGATAAGAAGTTATGAAAAGATAGCATGACAATAGAGGAGGTAAAATCTTCAGTTAAGTCAAATAAGAGTTAGATAGGCAATAAGAGTAAATCCTGAAAAAACCAATTAATTCCAATTAAAGCATGTAGAGGTGAAACTAGTAAATAAAAACTTAAATCATATTAAGAACAACTTCATACTCGGTAAATATAAGGACCTAAGAATCCTAAAAGGCCAACTTTTCACAAATAAGTTCGAGCACGCACTCGTCACCTCGCGTACATGGACTACAATCACTATAGAAGACTCAAATCCTTAGGGGAAAATCCCCCACCCAAGGTTAGGCAAGATACTTACCTCGAACCAAGCTTAATCAGTCTGTAAGAATGCCTTTTTCTCAATTATCCGACTCTGAATGGCCCAAATCTAGCCAAACACAATTGCATATCATGAATACAACCATAATAGACTTATCTAATTAATAAAATCAATACTTTAACAAAAATACCGAAATCCGCCCTAAAAAGTCGACCCGGGACGACGTCTCAGAATCAGGTAAAAGTTACAAAATAGGAACACTCATTCACTAACAAGTCTAACTATACAAAAATCATCAAATTCCGATACTATTTCGTCCCTCATATCATGATTTTTCATTTTGAAAATTTTCTTCAAAAACCACCTTTTTCCTGAACTCAAAACATAAAGATAGAATCATGGAAATAAATAAATTCTCGGTGAAGAACACTTACCCAATCGAATTTCTTGAAAAACCCACAAGGAATTGCTCAAAACCGAGCTCTACAAGTCAAAATGTGATAAAAATGGCTTAACCCTCGATTTGGAAAAAACTTATATTCTGCCCAGGCCTGAAAGCATCGCGATCGCGGAAGAGGAGCTGCGCTTGCAAAGAGGAAATGGCTACTACTCGGAATTGGTTCTATGCGATCGCGAACAAGCATATGCGATCGCGAAGAAGGAAAATAATTGCCCAGGAATTGGGCTACACGAACGCATGAAATGGCACGCGAACGCGAAGGAGGGGGAAGGCAGGCTTCCGCGATCGCGGAAGGAGTTATGCGAACGCGAAGACTAACGACCTCCAGTGCTTAGGGCCTGATTTCTACTACACGAATGCAGACTGGGGGACGCGAACGCGAATGCGATGAAGGAAATGTGCAGAGTTACTCGATCACGAGGCATAATATGTGAACGCAAAGAAGGAAATTGAGGCGGTCAGTAGAGACACTTCACGAACGCAAAAGGATCTTCGCGATCGCGATTAAGGGCATCAGACACCAGAACCAGCAGTTCAACAATAGGGGAAAATGACCCGTAACCCATCCGGAACACACCCGAGGCCCCCGGAACCCCGTCTAAACATACCAACAAGTTCCATAACCTTACATGGACTTGCTCGAGGTCTCAAATCACATCAAATAATGCCAAAAATACAAATCGCACCACGAATCGAACTTATGAACTTCCAAAACTTTCAACTTCTAAAACTCATGCCAAAACCTATCAAACCAAACCGGAATGATGTCAAATTTCGCAAGCAAGTCTCAAATAACATAACGGAGCTGTTCCAACTCTTGGAATCGCATTCCGACCCCGATATCAAAAAGTCCACTCCCGGTCCAAAAATCCAAAAATTTGACTTTTGCCATTCCAAGCCTAAATCAGCTGCAGACCTCAAATTCACAGTCCAGACACGCTCCTAAGTCCAAAATCATCCAACGGAGCTTACAGAACTAACGAAACACCATTCCGGAGTCGTCTTCACACAGTTCCGACTACGGTCAAAATCTTAAGACTTAAGCTTTCGTTTAGGGAGTAAGTGTCCCAAATCACTCTGAATCATCCGGTAACTGAATTCAACCATGCATGCAAGTCAATACACATAATACTAAGTTGATCAGGCTTTATGCCGCCGGACGGGACTTACATTTTAAAAACGACCGGCCGAGTCGTTAAATCCTTCCCCTCTTAAACAAACGTTCGTCCTCGAACGTGCTAAGAATTGCCTCGAAGTCTTCAAATCACTGAAAGTATATATCCAACATACACCCGCGGGGGACCCCATGTCACCTCAATCTAGATAAGCCTAACGACGCCATCCCAACTATAATTTATCCTTTCTATCAACACCGATAAGCCTTAGAGTCAAAATTCTCACTTTCCATTTATCTTTAATAGACCCGATTCTAAATCCATAACCAATATCAGTCTCAACCAGCTGTAACAACTCATGCCTACGCCCACAAGGTACGACCACACAACCAGATACACCACACATAAGCCCATAATAACATTTTTGATCACAATGGCTGCCCGTAATCAAAACCATCACCGGCAATTAGTCTCATATCCGTTATAACCCTGTTCAAACCTCCACAACACTGGCAACGATGCAAGAAACACGAAGACCTCTTAAATATACACCCGAATCAACAAGTCACAACTAATACCACCGGGCACATACCCTGCAAGCTAAAACTCTAGAAGCACAGAATGAAAATGACTGAATATGTAAAGAGAAACACATAACGGAAATATCAAACAAGCCTGGCAGGCACAACTCTCTAACAGTATCATACTACGAATCAATTCAAAAGGAAAAATCAATGTACATGAATAAATCATAAGGATCTCATCCTGGTGTAACCTTCTACCACCATACCACCCGGCTCAAACATATCAAATCACAAATCATAACCAATTTACTCAGGAATCACATCAAACCTACCATAATGGACAACATGAATTCACTTCTAGTCTCGTAACTTTCAATAATGAATAGAAACAAACGATAAACACGGGCTACCACTCATAGAGTCTCCCAACAGGGGTAAACACCTAAACATAATACCAAGTCATGAACTCACCTATAGGTGGGACAACAAATAGGGGAACTCGCCCCGATAAGAAGAACCGAATCAAAATACGAATGGTGCCCCTATGTAACAAATTAAAAGCATACCTGTATGACATCATCTGGCGCAGTGGCCTCAAGCCTACTATATGAAACACATCAACGGGCCGGTCCATCCCCTCTTGGGCGCCCTCTACTCGCCTGAATACTTCACTGTGACACACCTGTCCGGAGTCTAGGACAATCTCTCACCCTGTGGCTGGTATCTCCACACTCGAAGCAACCTCTCTGCTGACGTGGCTGTGGGAACTGTGCGGTACGGGTACTCTGAGACCCATGAGCACCTAAAACACTGCGCGAAGCCTGAAGTGCAAACTGAGCTGGCTGACCACAAAACCTCTACCATGTCGTACCCTGCCTCCAAAATAAGGACCAGTAGATCTCTCCGGTCTACGAGGACTACTCACCTCCCTGTCCTCTTTCTTTTGATCTGACATATACTCTCTCTCATGGCCCCACATGTCCTCTCTCTCTCTCTCCTGATCCCACATGCCTTATACACGGCGAGCCATCCCTACCACCTGCTGAAACGAAATATCTAACTCTAACTTCCGAGCCATGCTGAACCCAATATTATGCTTGAGTCCCTCAATGAATCTATGGACACGCTCTCTAACAGTGGGGACCAAAGAAGGAGCATGCCTGGCCAAATCATTGAATCTCACGGCATACTCTGACACTGACATAGTGCCCTGGCGTAACTGCTCAAACTCCGCGCACCATGTATCTCGAAGGGATTGAGGTGCAAACTCTCATATGGAAATCTCTAAAAACTGAACCCATGTAAGTGAAGCTAACTCGGCTGGGCTACCCAACGCATATGCCCGCCACCACTGATAAGCCGCTACCCTGAGATGGAACGTGGTAAAAGCAACCCCGCTCGTCTCCACAATACCTATAGTACGGAGAATGACGTGACACTGCTCCAGAAAACCCTGTGCACTCTCTAAAGCCAAACCACTGAATGTAGGAGGGTCATATTTCTTGAACCTTGCAAGTCTAAGCTGCTCTTCCTCAAATGCTGCTGCCATGACTACGAGCTGAATTGGAACCACAGGCTGTGTCGCCATGACACATGGAACCTGACCAACATAAACTCGCTACTCTGGGGTGTGGGCGGCGGGAGTCTGGGTTCCTCCCCTGGTCTGTGAAGTAGCTGGTGCAACCGAAATTAACCCCGCCTGAGCCAATGTACCAAACATGCTCAAGAACTGTGCTAACGTCTTCTGAAGTCCGGGGGTAACAGCAGGCGCCTCCGGAACATGCCACCCAACTGGAACTACTGACGGCTCCTCAAATTCTGCTCGGGTAGGTGCTCTAGCTGCGGCACGTACTCCTCGTCGGTCTCTGCCACTACCCCTAGCGACATCTATTTTGGGGGTAACGTTATCAGCAACTGCAGCTCGTGTCCTCACAATCTGTGAGAGAATGGAATGATTAAAGTTCAAACTTCGAGATCAGTGAACTCGCACGATGGAAATGAAAGAAGTGAGATTGTCCTAATTGTTCCGTAGCCTCTCGAAGATAAGTACAGATGTCTCCGTACAGATCCGCAAGACTCTACTAAACTTGCTTATGACTCGTAGTACCTATGAATATAGAGCTCTGATACAGACTTGTCACGGCCCAATTTTTCCCTCTATTTGGTATCGTGATGGCACCTAATCTTAGGGACTAGGTAAGCCTAACATTAATTAAAACAACATTATTTAAATAATATCTAACAAGTTAAATAGAAATCTCTTACAATTCCCAAAATCAGAAAGTACAAGTCATAAGCTCTACAGAGTGTTTACTAGAAGACTTCTAAAAACAACTGTCTAGAAATAAGAATAAACAATGCAAAACAAAAATTTGAAGGTGACTCCTAAGCCTGCGAACGCACCGGCAGGTTAACCTTCAGTCTCCGCAGCAACAGTCTACATAGCTAGCTAACGAACAAATACCTGAATCTGCACAAAAGAATATGCAGAAGAGTAGCATGAGCACACCACAGCGGTGCCCATTAAGTATCAAGACTAACCTCAGTGGAGTAGTGATGAGAAACAATCAAGACACCCACTGGTCTAATAAACTAAACGGGTACAAGTATATGAACAACAGGAGTATGATGTCTACATAAGGACTATGTAATATGGCTCACAATACAGTAATGGCATTAAGGAAGGAAACAACAAGTATCAGCGGAATATCATGAAAATGATACAGACAAGGTGAATGGAACACAACCTAAATCCGGAATCACAATACAACAAGGACAAGTAATAACTCAACAACTACAACCGCTTTTACATCAGGTTTTATCCAACAACTCCACGAGGTACCGAACCTCGGACAAATCACAACTCACGGGTCTCAATACCTGAACCCTAACACTTGGCATCCTGTGCCCTCATAACACATCATAACCGAACTAACGACTCACGTGCCAATAGAGCCCTTTTCACATAGAAGGTAAGTAAACAAGGGTGAGCATCTATGCTCAACAATATCAAGAACACTTCTTATCCGATAAGAGTGCTTAACTACGTGTATAATTGTACAAGTGTCCTACCATAGTCCATATCAACAAATAAGCATAAGAACAAAGAACGGACAACGCGTAGATTATTGTCTCACAGCTTTCACAAGATAAAGCTCAAGCAGATACATATACCACTACAAAAATATCAACAACAAGAATTCCCCCATGCCACAAGTCATCAAAAATAAATCCCTGACACAACCCACCTTGAATCTCCACGTGTGCAATAATAAAGTAAGTGCCCGCCTTGTCTCGCCACATGTGCATAACAATGTTCCCACCTTATCTCGCCACGTGTGCAAGCCACATATATATATATATATATATATATATATATATATATATATATATATATATATATATACACCTCCTTGTCACGCCGCATGTGCAATTATCAATAGCAACAATAGCACGGTAGAAACCTCGTGCAACCCCATAACAACGACCGCACAGCCAAAACCTCATGCATCTCAATAATAACAACCGCACGACAGAAACCTCATGCATAATCACAACAAGTACAACAACAACAATGCCAATAATACAAAGTACGACAAGTAAATCAATTCAAGAACTTTAAATCACAAGAAATGGTAGAACCAATTCCCAAGGAATAACCACAGTAAAGAATGCTAGGCGTAAAGAGATCAGCTCAACAAGGGAAAACTAATATGTAGCAACGATCCCACAATATGCATTTCAACAACAGGGAAGCTAACATGAGTCAAATAAATCCAAATAAAACAAGTCGACTAAGATGTAGGATATCTAAAACTTCTTTTAAGGTTGAGGAAATTTCGAAGGATATTCAACAATTCAATTAAGGATAAGCAGCGGAAAGATAATCATAACCTCAATTAAGACTAAACAAATTATAGGATGAGATAATAATAATTCCAAATAAATATAAGCAGTTATGAAAAGATAGCATGACAATAGAGGAGGTAAAATCTTCAGTTAAGTCAAATAAGAGTCAGATAGGCAATAAGAGTAAATCCTGAAAAAAACAATTAATTCCAATTAAAGCATGTAGAGGTGAAACTAGTAAATAGGAACTTAAATCATATCAAGAACAACTTCATATTCGGTAAATATAACGAACTAAGAATCCTAAAAGGCCAACTTTTCACAAATAAGTCTGAGCACGCACTCTTCACCTCGCGTACATGGACTACAATCAACATAGAATATTCAAATCCTTAGGGAAAAATCCCCCACACAAGGGTTTTTTTTTTTTTTAGTCTGTAAGAATGCCTTTTTTTTCAATTATCCGACTCTGAATGGCCCAAATCTAGCCAAACACAATTGCATATCTTGAATACAACCATATTAGACTCATCCAATTAATAAAATCAATACTTTAACAAAAATCCTGAAATCCGCACTAAAGAATCGACTCGGGCCCACGTCTCAGAATTGGGTAAAAGTTCCAAAATACGAACACTCATTCACTCACGAGTCTAACCATACAAAAATCATCAAATTCCGTAAACATTTCATCCCTCAAATCGTGATTTTTCATTTTGAAAGTTTTCTTCAAAAACTACCATTTTCCTCAAATCAAAACACAAATTAAATGATAAAAATAAAGATAGAATCATGGAAATAAATAAATTCTAGGTGATAAACACTTACCCAATCGATTTACTGGAAAAACCCACAAGGAATCGCTCAAAACCGAGCTCTACAAGTCAAAATGTAATAAAAATGGCTTAACCCTCGATTTGGAAAAACTTATATTCTGCCGAGGCTTGAAAGCATCACGATCGCGGAAGAGGAGTTGCGCTTGCGAAGAGGAAATAGCTACTGCTCGGAATTGGTTCTATGCGATCGCGAACAAGCTTGTGCGATCGCGAAGAAGGAAAATAATTGCCCAGGAATTGGGCTACGCGAACGCGTAAAATGGCACGCGAACGTGAATGAGGGGGAAGGCAGGCTTCCACAATCGCAGAAGGAGTTATGCGAACGCGTAGAATAACCACCTCCAGTGCTTAGGGCCTGATTTGTACTACACGAACACGGACTGGGGGACGCGAACGCGATGAAGGAAATATGCAGAGCTACGCGATTGCGAGGCGTACTATGCGAACGCGAAGAAGGAAATTGAGGCGGTCAGCAGAGACACTCCGCGAATGCGAAAGGATCTTCGGGACCGCGAAGAAGGGCATCAGACACCAGAACCAGCAGTTCAAAAATAGGGGAAATGACCCGTAACACATCCGAAATACACCCGAGGCCCCCGGGACCCCGTCTAAACATACCAACAAGTTCCATAACCTAACACAGATTCGCTCGAGGTCTCAAATCACATCAAACAACGCCGAAAATACAAATCGCACCATGAATCAAGCTTATGAACTTCCAAAATTTTCAACTTCTAAAACTCATGCCGAAACATATCAAACCAGCCCAGAATGGCGTCTATTTTGCAGGCAAGTCCCAAATAACATAACGGAGCTGTTACAACTCTCGGAATTACATTCTGACCCCGATATCAAAAAGTCCACTTCAGGTCCAAAACTCCAAAAATTCGACTTTTGCCATTTCAAGCCTAAATAAGCTCCAGACATCATATTCACAGTTCGGACACACTCCTAAGTCCAAAATCATCCAACAAAGCTAACAAACCAACGAAACACCATTCTGGAATCATCTTCTGTAACGACCCGACCGGTCATTTCGAGAGTTATTGCCCCGTTTTCCCCATTTCTACTTCTTTTTATGTTATTCAGCTATATTATGTTATATCGGGTTAGTTTGTTCGGGTCCGGAAGTTACTCGGAGTGAAATGAGACACTTAGTCTCATAATTAAAAATTTTAAGTTAGAAAAATGGACCGAATATGGACCTATATGTAAACGACCTCGGATTTGAATTTGGATGATTTCAATAGCTCCGTATGGTGATTTTGGGCTTAGGAGTGTCTCCAGAATATTAGGCTTGAAATGCCGAAAGTTTAATTTTTGAGAAGTTTGACCGGGTGGTTGACTTTTTGATATCGAGGTCGGAATTCGATACTGAAAAATGAAATACCTCTGTTATGTCATTTATGACTTGTGTGCAAAATGTGAGGTCAATCGGATGTGATTAGATAGGTTCCGAAGTTGTTTGTAGAAATTAGAAATTTCAAAATTCATTAGGCTTGAATTCGGGTGTAATTCATGGTTTTAGCGTTGTTTGAGGTGATTTGAGGGTTCAACTAAGTCCGTATGATGTTTTAGGACTTGTTGGTATATTTGGCTGAGGTCCCGAGGTGCTCGGGTGAGTTTCGGATGGTTAACAGGTTGGATTTTGGACTTGGAACTCTGCTAGAATTTTTCTGATGCACCATCTGGTTTCCTTCATCGCGTTCCCGAGCGGAGCCCCGCGTTCGCGAAGTGGAACTGAGAGGCTAGCAATATTTGCTCTTCGCATTTGTAAAGAGACGCTCGCATTCGCGGAGGGTGTACTGGGTGTGCATCGCGAACGCAAGAGGTGTTACGCGTTCGCGAAGAAGAGCGGAAGTAGCCGGAGACCCCAGGAAATTGGTCTACGCATTCGCGTAGGTTGTGTCGCGTTCGCGTTCGCGTAGAAGGCATTTTCTGCTTCGCAAACGTGAGGGTGATGTGGCGTTCGCGAAGGAGGAATTTGGACGGGAGCTATTTTGTGCTTCGCGAACGCGAGGCACTAACCGCGTTCGCGAAGAAGAAAAGTCTGGGCAGTGAGTTTAAGTTATGAAAATGGGACTTAGTCTCATTTTCAGTTTTTGGCGATTTGGAGCTCGAAAATGAGGCGATGTTGGGTGATTTTTAGAGGAAACAACGGGGTAAGTATTCTTAACTCAATATTGGCTAGATTACCCGAATCCATGGGTGTTTTTATCATTTAATTGGTGAATTTAGTTGGGAAAATTTTGAGAACCCTCTTGGTTTAAATTGAAGATTTGAGGGTCGAGTTGAGGTCGAAATTTTGTAAAATTGGTATGGTTAGACTCGTGGTTAAACGAGTTTCTGGATTTTTTAACTTTTGTCGAGTTCCGAGACATGGGCCCCACGGGTGATGTTGGAGCTAATTTTTGGATTTTTATGTAAAATCATTATTATCTTGTGGAATTAATTCTACTGAATTTTATTGACTGACACGAATTATTTTTGACCAGATTCGAGGTGTTTGGAGACTAATTCAAGAGGAAAGGGCATTGCAGAATAAGAATTTCGTGGTTTGAAATAAGTAACGATTGTAAATCTAGTCCTGAGGGTACGAAACCCCGGATTTTGTATCATTCTACTTTTTTGAGGTGACACACATGCTAGGTGACGGGCGTGTGGGCTTGCACTGTTGGGGATTTGTGACTTGGTCCGTCCCATAGCAACTGTAAATTTGCATACTTTGTTGAAACCATATGATACTTATATGTTTTAGAAAGAATTTCTGTAAACTGGGTTGAATGCCATGTTTGGGCCTTGTGCCAATGTTGTTTGGGCCCTTAGGGGCTTTTTCTTTCCATCCTCTCATTGTTTTTGATTGAAAATATATGCTCAATCATGTTTATACTTGTTTACCGCATAACTCAGTTTTATGACTCTATTTTGATGCATATAAATGTTTTGGGCCAAATGCCCTGTTTTACTAAAATGCCCGAGTGGCTTGAGAGGTTTATGACTGAGTGAGGCCGAGGGCCTGATTTGTGAGGATGAGTGTGGATCGGGGCTGCCCGCCTGCAGATATGAATGACTGAGTGAGGCCTAGGGCCTGATTTGTGAGTATGAGTGTGGATCGGGGCTGCCCGCCTGCAGCATACTTTATTATTATTATAGCACGTGATTTGTCCGTGCAGATTATAGCGCTTAGGCTGAAGGAGCCCCTCTAGAGTCTGTACATACCCCCAATGAGCGCAGGTACCTACTGAGTGCGAGTGCCGAGTGCTGAGTGACTGGGAGGCATGAGTGATATTGAGGTATGCCCGAGTGGCAAGAGTGATTGTGAGGTATGCCCGACTGGCACGAGTGACTGTGAGGTTTACCCGAGGGGCTGTATACGAGTGATGTTTTGCCCGAGGGGTTGTTTATGATTTCATCATTTTTGCTCACCTTTACTGGAATTGGGTTTAAACGAGATGATTTGATTCAAACACTGATTTTTAAAGCATGTTGTACTTTACTGAGATTTAATGATATGAACGTTATATGCTTTATTGCTCGTCACTACTGCTCAGTCTTTATTTATTGTTGTTACTTACTGAGTTGGCGTACTCACGTTACTCCCTGCACCTTGTGTGCAGATTCAGGTGTAGCTGGACACGGTAGCTGTTATTGAGTGTTCTGGTTGCAAATGTTTTGGAGATAGCAAGGTAGTTGTTTGGCGATCACAGCCCCTGCTCTTCTCCCTCTTATCTTTCTCTAGTTGTACTTAGCTATTTTTCCAGGTTGAGTTACCCTTGATATTGTTAAACAGATTGTAGTAGATGCACATGACTAGTGAGACCCCGATGTTGGGCTTTTCTTTTCTGCTCTTCTGTTTTCTTTGATTTGAACTCCTTAAATGAAGGTTTTATGTTAAATAGTATTGAAATTATCTTTGAAATGAAAATATTGGTTTGTTTGGAATGAGTCGGCTTGCCTAGTTGCACGATAGGCGCCATCACGATAGATTAGATTTTTGGGTCGTGACAGATTGGTATCAGAGCCTAGGTTACATAGGTCTCACGAGTCATGAGCGGGTTTAGTAGAGTGTTGTGGATCAGTACGGAGACGTCTGTACTTATCTTCGATAGGCAGCAGACCCTTTAAGAAACTCCACATTCTTGAATTCTTGTCGGGCGAATCTGTTGACTCTAGTAACTAAACATCTGTTGTTTCATTCTCTCACAGATGGTGAGGACTTGTACTACCGGCCAGGAGGGCCAGCCACCAGTACCACCAGCCAAGGCCGCGGTAGAGGCCGTGGTAGGGGCAGAGGTGCAGCCCGTACAGCAGTTGGGGAAGTACCTGCAGATCCACCGGTTGTCCCAGATCAGGACCAGGTTCTAGTTGTTGATGCACCAACTTAGGCACCACCTGTGCCTATTGTAATTCCAGGCCTTTAGGAGGCCCTAGCTCAGATTCTAACAGTGTGTACTGGCCTTGCTTAGGCAGTCTCTATTTCGATGGCCGCAGCCACTTCTCAGGCCAGGGGAGGCACTCAAACTCCTGTCGCTCACACACCCGAGCAGGTTATTCAGGGACTTGAGACACCAGAGGCACCACCAGCCCAGCTGGTTGCTATTGCTCAGGATTATGTGGTTCCTGCTATACCTGAGGATGATCAGTGTAGGTTGGAGAGGTTTGGGAGACTTCAGCCACCACTTTACAGTGGCACAGAGAGAGAGGATGCTCGGGACTTTTTGGATAGGTCTTAGAGGATACTCCATACTGCTAGTATTCTGGAGACTTGTGGGGTCTCATTCACTACCTTTCAGTTTTCTAGGGCTGCACTCAGATGGTGGGAGACTTACGAGAGGCGCAGGCCTGTTGGCGCAACACCCCTTACTTAGTAGCAGTTCTCCGTGGTCTTTTTTAAGAAGTTCGTGCCTCGATCTCACAGAAAGGAGCTGCACATACAGTTTGAGCGGCTTTGCCAAGGTGATATGTCTGTGACACAGTATGAGATGCGATTCTCTAAGTTGGCCCGTCATGCTATCTGTTTGGTTCCCACGGACGGAGAGAGGATCATGAGGTTTATTGATGGTCTCACTTATCAGCTACAGTTGCTCATGACTAGAGAGCGGGTTTTAGGTGCTACTTTTGATGAGGTTGTCGACATTGCTCGGCAGATTGAGATGGTTCGCGGTCAGGAGAGGGTTGAGATAGAGGCCAAGAGGCCTCGTGGTTAGGGTGGATTCAGCGGTGCTCCTTTTGGTGGTCAGTTCTAGCACGGTAGAGGTCGTCATTTTAGACAGGCTCAGTCAGCTCGGCCATTTCATCGGGGTGCATCATCTGGCCATGGTTCTCACAGTTCTCATCAGGGCCACTCATCACTTACTGCCCTTCCAGTTTAGAGTTCGCCCCGTGCTCCACCTGTTCAGGGATCTTCCATGCCAGGTTCTTCTACCAGTCATCCCGGTGCTAGGGGTTCCCTTCAGTTTTCGCCACTAGCACCAGGGAGTTGTTTTGAGTTTGGGGAGCTTAGGCATATATGGAGGCAGTGTCCTCGACGTCATGGAGGTCTATCTCAGCAGAGGAGTCAGCCTCCGACTACAGCACCAGTTACCTCACCACCCCTCAGTCAGCTCGGGGTGGAGGTCAGCCAGCTAGGGGTCGTCCTAGAGGGGGAGGCAGATCAGGGGGTGGTCAGGCCCGTTTCTATGCTCTCCCTGCCAGAACAGATGCTATTGCTTCAGATGCTATGAGTACAGGTATTGTCTCAGTTTTCCACAGAGATTCCTCAGTATTATTTGACCCTGGTTCCACGAATTCATATGTTTCCTCGTATTTTGTGCATTTTCTAGATATACACCATGAGTCCTTAGTTTCATCTGTATATGTATCTACTCCTGTGGGTGATATTATTATTGTGTACCGTGTATATCGGTCATGTGTGGTGACTATTGGGAGTCTGGAGGCCCAAGCAGACCTTTTGCTGCTCAGTATGGTCGACTTTGATATGATATTGGGTATGAATTGGTTATCTCCATGTCATACTGCTCTAGATTTTCACGCTAAGATGGTGATGTTGGCTATGCCTGGAATTCCGAGGGTTGAGTGGAGCGGTTCTGTAGATTATGTACCAAGTAGGGTGATTTCATATTTGAAGGCTCAGCGCATGGTTAAGAAGGGTTGCCTATCTTATTTGGCTTTTGTAAGGGATATTAGTGCAGAGACTCCTGTCATTGATTCTGTTCCGGTGGTACGTGATTTTTCGGATATGTTTCCTGCAGACCTGCCGGGCATGCCGCCTAACAGGGATATTAACTTTGGTATTATTTGGTGTCGGGAGGTCAGCCCATTTCTATTCTACCATATCGTATGGCACCGGTGGAGTTGAAGGAATTGAAAGAACAGCTTCAGGAACTCCTTGATAAGGGGTTTATTTAGCCTAGTGTGTCACCTTGGGGTGCACCGGTTCTATTTGTGAAGAAGAAGGATGGTTCCATGAGAATGTGTATTGATTATAGGCAGTTGAACAAGGTCACAGTCAAGAACAGGTATCCTTTGCCTCGTATTGATGATTTATCCGACCAGCTTCAGGGAGCGAGGGTGTTCTCCAAGATTGATTTGAGGTCCGGTTATCACCAGCTGAAGATTCGGGATTCAGATATTCTTAAAACAGCTTTCAAGACCCGATATGGCCATTTTGAGTTCTTGGTGATGTCTTTTGGGCTGACCAATGCCCTAACAGCGTTCATGCATTTGATGAACAGTGTATTCCAGCCCTATTTGGACACATTCATTGTTGTATTCATTGATGACATCCTGGTGTACTCTCATAGCCGGGAGAAACACGCCCAACATTTGAAGATTGTATTACAGAGATTGAGGGATGAGAAGCTTTATGCAAAGTTCTCTAAATGTGAGTTTTGGCTCAGTTCAGTAGCGTTCTTGGGGCACGTGGTGTCTAGTGAGGGTATTCAGGTGGACCCAAAAAAGATAGAGGCAGTGCACAGTTGGCCCAGATCATCCTCAGGCACAGAGATTATGAGCTTTCTTGGTTTGGCGGGTTACCACCGTCGCTTTGTGGAGGGATTTTTATCTATTGCATCACCCTTGACCAAATTGACCCAAAATCGTGCTCCATTCAGATGGTCGGATGAGTGTGAGGAGAGCTTTCAGAAGCTCAAGACTGCTTTGACCACAACTCCAGTGTTGGTTCTGCCATCAGCTTCAGGTTCTTACACCTTGTATTGTGATGCATCGAGGATAGGCATTAGTTGTGTTTTGATGCAGGAGGGCAGGGTGATCGCCTATGCCTCACGCCAGTTGAAGACCCATGAGAAGAACTATCTTATCCATGATCTTGAGTTAGCAGCCATTGTTCACGCCTTGAAGATTTGGCATCATTATTTGTATGGGGTTCATTGTGAGATCTATACTGATCACCGGAGTCTGCAGTATCTGTTAAAGCAGAAGGATCTTAATTTGCATCAGCGGAGATGGTTGGAACTTCTTAAGGACTATGATCTCACTATCCTGTACCATCCAGGGAAGGCCAATATGGTGGCCGATGCTTTGAGTTGTCGGGCAGAGAGTTTGGGGAGTTTAGCATATCTTCCAGCAGCAAAGAGACCTTTGGCATTGGATGTTCATGCCTTAGCTGGCCAGCCTGTCAGATTGGATATTTCGGAGCCTAGTCGGGTATTGGCTTGTGTGGTCTCTAGGTCTTCTCTTTATGACCGTATCAGGGAGCATCAATATGATGACCCCCACTTGCTCGTTCTTCAGGACAGGGTTTGGAGAGTTGATGCTAGGGATGTGACTATTGGTGATGACGATGTGCTGAGAATGCAGGGCCGGATATGTGTGCCTAATGTAGACGGGCTTCGAGAGTTGATTCTTGAGGAGGCCCATAGCTCGCGGTATTCCATCCATCCGGGTGCCGCAAAGATGTACCAGTATTTGAGGCAACACTATTGGTGGAGGCGTATGAAGAAGGATATAGTTGTTTTTGTGGCTCGGTGTCTCAATTGTCAACAGGTTAAGTATGAGCATCAGAGACTGGGTGGCTTGCTTCAGAGATTAGAGATCCCAGAATGGAAGTGAGAGCAGATCACTACGGACTTTGTAGTTGGGCTCCCACGGTCTTCGAGGAAGTTCAATGCTATTTGGATTATTATGGATCGGCTGACTCTGTGCACTTCACTCCAGTTGGTACTACTTACTCTTCAGAGCGGTTGGCTGAGATTTACATCCGAGAGATCGTTCGCCTGCATGGTGTCCCGGTTTCCATTATTTTAGATAGGGGTACTGAGTTCACATCGCAGTTTTGGAGGGCCGTGCATCGAGAGTTGGGTACTCAGGTTGAGTTGAGCACAACTTTTCACCCTCAGACGGACGGACTGTCCGAGCGCACTATTCAGATATTGGAGGACATGTTGCGTGCTTGTGTCATTGACATTGGGGGTTCATGGGACTAGTTTTTTCCACTCACGGAGTTTGCATATAACAACGGTTAACAGTCGAGTATTCAAATGGCTCCGTACGAGGCTTTATATGGGAGGAGGTGTAGATCTCCGATTGGATGGTTTGAGCTGGGTGAGGCTAGGCTCTTAGGTACAGACTTGGTCCAGGACACATTAGATAAGGTGAAATTGATTCAGGAGCGGCTTTGCACGGCGCAGTCTAGGCAGAAGAGCTACGCGAATAGGAAGGTCCGTGATGTGTCTTTTATGGTTGGGGAGAAGGTTTTGCTGAAGGTATCACCCATGGAGTGTGTTATGAGGTTTGGGAAGAGGGGCAAGTTGAGCCCCCGGTTCATTGGGCCTTTTGAGGTGCTTCAGAGGATAGGAGAGGTGGCTTATAAGCTTTCCTTGCCACCCAGCTTGTCGAGTGTGCATCCAGTGTTTCATGTTTCCATGCTCCGGAAGTATATTGGAGATCCGTCACATATTTTGGATTTCAGCATGGTTCAGTTGGAGGGTGATATGACTTATGATGTGGAGCAGGTGGCTATTTTGGATCGACAGGTTCGAAGGTTGAGATCAAAGGATATAGCTTCAGTGAAGGTGCAATAGAGAGGTTAGCCTGTGGAAGAGGCCACCTAGGAGACCGAGCGGGAGATGCGGAGCTGATATCCACGCCTATTCGAGACTCCAGGTATGTTTCTAGACCCGTTCGAGGACGAACAGATGTTTAAGAGTGGGAGGATGTAACGACCTTGCCGGTCGTTTTGAGAGTTATAGCCTCGTTTTCCCCATTTCTACTTATTTTTGTGTTATTCAGCTATATTATGTTATATGGGGTTAGTTGGTTCGGGTCCGAGAGGAACTCGGAGTTAAATGAGACACTTAGTCTCATAATTGAAATTTTTAAGTTAGAAAAGTGGACCAGATATGGACCTATGTGTAAACGACCTCGGATTTGAATTTGGATGATTCCAATAGCTCCGTATGGTGATTTTGGGCTTAGGAGCATATCCGAAATATTATTTGGAAGTTCGTAGAGGAATTAGGCTTGAAATGCCGAAAGTTTAATTTTTGAGATGTTTGACCGGGGGGTTGACTTTTTGATATCAGCGTCGGAATCCGATTCTGAAAATTGGAATACCTTTGTTATGTCATTTATGACTTGTGTGAAAAATTTGAGGCCAATCGGGCATGATTAGATAGGTTCCGGAGTTGTTTATAGAAATTAGAAATTTCAAAGTTCATTAGGCTTGAATTGGGGTGTAATTCATGGTTTTAGTGTTGTTTGAGGTGATTTGAGGGTTCGACTAAGTTCGTATGAAGTTTTAGGACTTGTTGGTATATTTTGTTGAGGTCCCGAGGGGCTCGGGTGAGTTTCGAATGGTTAACGAGTTGGATTTTTGACTTGGAACTCTGCTGAAATTTTTCTGATGCACCATCTAGTTTCCTTCATCGCGTTCGCGAGTGGAGCCCCGCGTTTGCGAAGAGGAACTGAGTGGCTGGCAATATTTGCTCTTCACATTCGCGAAGAGATCCTCGCATTCGTGAAGGGTGTACTGGGTGTGCATCGCGAACGCGAGAGGTGTTACACGTTCACGAAGAAGAGAGGAAGCAGCCGAAGACCCCAGGAAATTGGTCTACGCGTTCGCGTAGGGTGTGTCGCGTTCGCATAGTGAGGGGGAAAGAAGCATCGCGTTCTCGATGGGTCGAACGTGTTCGCATAGAAGGCATTGAGGCAGAGGTATTTTGTGCTTCGCGAACGCGAGGGTGATGTCGCGTTCGCGAAGTAGGAATTTGGACCGGAGCTATTTTGTGCTTTGCTAACGCGAGGCACTGACCGCGTTCGCGAATAAGAAAAGTCTGGGCAGTGAGTTTAAGTTCTGAAAATGGGACTTCGTCCCAATTTCAGTTTTTGGCGATTTGGAGTTTGGAAGTGTGGTGATTTTGGGTGATTTTCAGAGGAAACAACGGGGTAAGTGTTCTTAACTCCATATTGGTTAAATTACACGAATCCATGGGTGTTTTTATCATTTAATTGGTGAATTGAGTTGGGAAAAATTTGAAAACCCTCTTGGTTTAAATTGAATATTTGAGGGTCGAGTTGGGGTCGGATTTTTGTAAAATTGGTATGGTTAGACTCGTGGTTGAATGAGTTTCCGGATTTTGTAACTTTTGTTGAGTTCCGAGATGTGGGCCCCACGGGCGATTTTTGAGCTAATTTTCGAATTTTTATGAAAAATCATTATTATCTTGTGGAATTAATTCCAATGAATTTTATTGACTGAAATGAATTATTTATGACTAGATTTGAGGCGTTTGGAGACCAATTCACGTGGAAAGGACATTGCAGGATAAGTATTTCGCGGTTTAAGGTAAGTAACGATTGTAAATCTGGTTATGAGGGTATGAAACCCCGAATTTTGTATAATTCTACTATATTTAGTGACACACATGCTAGGTGATGGGCGTGTGGGCGTGAATATAATCTGAAGTCCCTGAATAACCTGCCCGGGTGTGCGAGCGACGGGAGTCTTAGTGCCTCTCCTGGCCTGAGAAGTGGTTGCGGCCGTCGAAATGGAGACCGCCTGAGCAAGGCCAGTACACGCTGTCAGAATCTGAGCTAGGGCATCCTGAAGGCCTAGAATCACAATAGGCACAAGTGGTGCCTGAGCTGGTACGTCAACAACTGGAACCTGGTCCTAATCTGGGACAACTGGTGGATCTGCAGGTACTGACCCAACTGTTGTACGGGCTGCACCTCTACCCCTACCACGGCCCCTACCGCGGCCTCTCGCGGCCCTAGCTGCTGGTACTGGTGGCTGGCCCTCCTGACCGGTAGCACGAGTCCTCACCATCTATAAGAGAATGAAACAACAGATGTTTAGTTACTAGAATTAACAATTTCGCAAGACAAGAATTCAAGAATGTGAAGTTTCCTAAAGGTTCTGCAGCCTCTCGAAGATAAGTAGAGACGTCTCCGTACCGATCCACGAGACTCTGCTAAACCCGCTCATGACTCGTAAGACCTATGTAACCTAGGCTCTGATACCAATCTCTCACGACCCAAAAAACTAATCTGTCGTGATGGCGCCTATCGTGGAACTAAGCAAGCCGACTCATTACCAAACGAACCGATATTTTTCATTTCAAAGATAATTTCAATAGTAGTTAACATAAAACCTTCATTTAAGGAGTTCAAATAAAAGAAAATAGAAGTGCGGAAACGAAAAGCCCGACATCGATGTATCACTAGTCATAAGCATCTACTACAATCTGTCTAACAATATCAAGGCTAACTTAGCTTGGAAAATAGCTAAATACAACTAGAGGAAGATAAGAGGGAGAAGAGCAGGGGCTGCGATCGCCAAACAGCTACCTTGCTATCTCCAAGAAAATCTGCAACCAGAACACTCAATAACCGCTATCGTGTCCAGCTACACCTGAATCTGCACACAAGGTGCAGGGAGTAACGTGAGTACGCTAACTCAGTAAGTAACAATAATAAATAAAAACTGAGCAGTAGTAACGAGCAGTAAAGCATATAACGTTCATATCAGGAAATCTCAATAAAATACCACATGCTTTTAAAAATCAGGATTTGAATCAAACATCTCGTTTAAACCCAGTTCCAGTAAAAATCATTTAAAGACATTTTTCCAACATTTCTTCAAACAAACACTCAATGCAAAGGTGAGCAAAAATAATTAAATCATACACTCATCCTCACAAATCAGGCCCTCAGTCTCACTCAGTCATAAACTTCTCAAGCCACTCGGGCATTTCAGTAAAACAGGGCATTCGGCCCAAAACATTTATATGCATCAAAATAGAGTCATAAAACTGAGTTATGCAGTAAACAAGTATAAACATGACTGAGTATAGATTTTCAATCGAAAACAATGAGAGGATGGTAAGAAACAACTCCTAAGGGTCCAAACAGCTTTGGCACAAGGCCCAAACATGGCATTCAACCCAATTTGCAGAAATTCTTTCTAAAACATATAAGTACCATATAGTTTCAACAAAATATGCGACTTTACAGTTGCTACTGGACGGAGCAAGTCACAAATCCCCAACAGTGCACGCCCACACACCTGTCACCTAGCATGTGCGTCACTAAAAATAGTAGAATGATACAAAATCCGGGGTTTCATACCCTTAGAACCAGATTTACAATCGTTACTTACCTCAAACCGCTAAATTCTTATTCTGCAATGTCCTTTCCTCGTGAATTGGTCTCCAAACGCCTCGAATCTGGTCATAAATAATTCGTTTCAGTCAATAAAATTCATTGGAATTAATTCCACAAGATAATAATGATTTTCCAAAAAAATCTGAAAATTAGCTCAAAAATCGCCTGTGGGGCCCACATCTCGGAACTCGACAAAAGTTACAAAATCCGGAAACCCATTCAACCACGAGTCTAACCATATAAATTTTATAAAAATTTGACCCCAACTCGACCCTCAAATCTTCAATTTAAACCAAGAGGGTTTTCAAATTTTCCCAACTCAATTCACCAATTAAAAGATAAAAACAACCATGGATTCGGGTAATTTAACCAATATTGAGTTAAGAACACTTACCACGTTGTTTCCTCTTAAAATCACCCAAAATCGCCTCACTTCCGAGCTCCAAATCACCAAAAACAGATTTTCGGAACTTAAACTCACTGCCCAGACTTTTCTTCTTCGCGAACGCGGTCGGTGCCTCGCGTTCGCGAAGCACAAAATAGCTCCCGTCCAAATTCCTCCTTCGCGAACGCGACATCACCCTCGCGTTCGCAAAGCACAAAATGCTTCTGCCTTAATGCCTTCTACGCGGACGCGTTCGACCCATCACGAATGCGATGCTTCTTTCCCCCTCACTACGCGAACGCGACACACCCTATGCGAACATGTAGACCAATTGCCTGGGTCTTTGGCTACTTCCTCTCTTCTTCGCGAATGCGAGCTTCTCTTCGCGAACGCGAAGAGCAAATATTACCAGCCTCTCAGTTCCTCTTCGCGAACGCGAGGATCCACTCGTGAACGTGATGAAGGAAACCAGATGGTGCATCAGAAAAATTCCAGCAGAGTTCCAAGTCGAAAATCCAACCCGTTAACCATCCGAAACTCACCCGAGCCCCTCGGGACCTCAACCAAATATACCAACAAGTCCTAAAACACCATACGAACTTAGTCGAACCCTCAAATCACCTGAAACAACGCTAAAACCATGAATTACACCCCAATTCAAGCCTAATGAACTTTGAAATTTCTAATTTCTACAAATAACTCCGGAACCTATCAAATCACGTCCGATTGACCTCCAATTTTGCACACAAGTCATAAATGAAATAACAGAGGTATTGCAATTTTCAGAATCGGATTCCGACCCCGATATCAAAAAGTCAACCCCCCCGGTCAAACTTCTCAAAAATTAAACTTTCGGCATTTCAAGCCTAATTCCTCTACGGACTTCCAAATAATATTCCAGACACGCTCCTAAGCCCAAAATCACCATACAGAGCTATTGAAATCATCAAAATTCAAATCCGAGGTCATTTACACATAGGTCCATATCTGGTCCACTTTTCTAACGTAAAATTTTAATTATGAGATTAAGTGTCTCATTTTACTCCGAGTTCCTTCCGGACCCGAACCAACTAACCCTATATAACATAATATAGCTGAATAACACAAAAAGAAGTAGAAATGGGGAAAACTGGGCTATAACTCTCGAAACGACTGGCCGGATCGTTACATTAAGTGTTGACCGTTTGAGCAAAAACCAACCAACTTTGGCCGATTATTTTTTTAAAAAACTAAATTGTTTTTTTTTGTGTTTTTATTTCTTAAAATATTATAAACTATAAAAAATTTATTATAAACTATAAAACAATTATTATAAACTATAAGCATTTATTTTATTTAACTATACAATTATTATAAATAGTTATAAACTATAAGGATAATCTTTATAAATAATTATATTAACTAGTTACTTTTAATAAATTATAATAGCATCTATCTAAGTAAATTTTCTAAGTTATAATTAAGTATATGAGCAATTTCACACACACACACATACACTATATTGTAATTAATGATCAATCGCATACATTACTACGTATGAAAAGTTTATCAATTGATAAACCACTATTATTCTATTTTAAATATGTTTAGTCGTTAATTTGACCTATTAACTCGTTTACTTAATGCTAGTGTTTTAAAAGGCATGAGCGTAAGGTAAGGCATTTTACATATGCCTCAGAGAGGCATAAGCCCCGAGGCACGGGGCATAAGCCCCATAGGTATTTAATTTTTAATATTTTTATAAAATAATAAAATGACATTAAATATTTTTAAACAGGTAAAATTACATAAAGATTGAAGAAAACTATAAATATTTAATATTTATATATATATATAAGCCCTATAAGTATTTAATTTTTAATATTTTATAAAATAATATAATGACAATAAATATTTATAAACAGGTAAAATTACATAAAAATTGAAGAAAACTATAAATATGTGAAATATATATGCTCCATCCCCACAAAACACTAGTCAAACAATCTATTATACGCTACTTACAAGCAATGTTTTAAAAGGCGGGGGCGTGAGGCGGGGCGTTTTACTTGATATGGGGCGAGGCATAAGCCTGGAGGCGGGGGGCATAAGCCCCATGGATCTTTCAAAGTTTTAATTTATAAATTAATAAAATAACATAATAACACAAAAAATATAAAATATAAATTAAAAGTTAAAAATTAAAAAAAAATTAAAGGAACTCATAGAAAAAACAGCCTCTCTACCCCAGGGTAGGGGTAAGGTCTGCGTACAAACTACCCTCCCAGACCCCACTAGTGGGATTATACTGAGTTGTTGTTGTTGTTGTTGTATAGAAAAAACAATATCTAGCATGATTCTTAAGTATAACTAATGCATACAAATCACGTATAACGCCTTAACTTTCAAATAACTAAAAACTTACAATTTCTTTAAAAAATTTATCAAACTCAATATTTTACCTTCCTAAAAATAAATAATTAATAAATCGTATTAGTACGATATTAAAATATTACTCCTTCATGAATAAATACAAATTAGTTTAAAATATCAAATTAATAAAAGTGTATAACAAGGAGGGACAAATGAACTAAGACACGACCAATAACAAGTGAAGATATAAATTCGCAATACCAAGTCTCATTATTAGAGTTATGCTCAATCTTCATATTTCTATTGATGAATAGAACTTTAATCATTAATTTGTTAAAGAATTTTGAAGGTCCACTGTGCTGACCCAAAATATCATCTTTAAATTTGATAATTAATTCTGTGTTCTAAGACCTCGAAAAGCAGTATTTATCACTCATCGACTTGCGTGCACAGTCTGTATAATTTTCCGAAAAGTTTTGATGTGAAAAATGGATCAAAATGCGAAATAGAGCTTTAAAACTCAATTGGGTTCAGTTTTGTCAACATTTTTAGCAAGCGGACTCAGATCAGTGTTTTGATAGTTCCGGTAGGTCCGTATCGTGATTTGGGAATTGGGTGTATGCCCGAAATCGAATTATGAGGTCCTTAGACCGAGATATGGAATTTTGATGAAAAATTAAAAGTTTGAAAGCATAATGATTTTTAAGAATTTACTCATGTTGGATTTATTGACATCGGGTCCGTATTTTGGTTTCGGAGCCCGGTATAGGTCCACTATAATATTTATGACTTTTCTGCCGAATTTCGTGAAAAACGGAGTCGATTGGACGTGATTCGGACGTCCGTTAGTGAAAATATAAGTTTTGAAGTTTTCTTGAATATTTCTTTTGATTTGGTGTCCGTTTCATAGTTCTAGATGTTATTTTAGCGATTTGATCGCACGAGCAAGTTCATATGATATTTTCGGACTTGGGTGCATGTTTGGTTTGGAGCCCTAAGGGCTCGGGTGAGTTTCGGATAGCCTACGGACCATTTTGAACTATTAGAAAAATCTGGTTTTTAGCTTCTGCTGTAATCTGGTGCATTGTGCTTGGCGATCCCGAAGCCATTCCTGCGATCGTGAAGCCATTCCTGCGATCGCGAAGAGGAAATTGTGAGTCGTGAGTTTTACCCTTCCTGTTCATGAAGGTAGGCACGCGATCGCGGAAGGTTAACTCCCAGTGCACTGCGAACGCGTGGGCCAAGTTGCGATCACGAAGAAGGAATGAAATAGAAGCTGAAGCACCAAACTTGTGCTAAGCGATCGCATAAGTCGGTAAGCGATCGCGTAAGGTTGGGAAAATATTCTCCGCAATAGCATGGCCATTTACGCGATCGCGTAGAGTTAATAAAATAGGCAGCCAAAATATGCTTCGCGATCGCAAACAATTATCCGCGACCGCGAAGAGTAAAATGGACCTGCCAGAAGGTGTTCTACGCGATCATGATGAACAAAAATCTGAAAACAGAACTTAAATTCTAGAAATGGGATTTCGAACCATTTTCAACCATTTCCAATTTTTGAGCTCGGGTAAGGCAATTCTTGGGCGATTTTCACGGGAAAACATTGGGGTAAGTGTTCTTTATAAAATCCGTGAAATTTTGGGAGAAAAATCAGATTTTTTATAAAATCTTCCAAAAACGAAAATTTAAGATTTGAAGGTCCATTTAACATCAGAATTGGATAATTTTTGTATGGTTGAACTCGTAGCGAAACATGTGTTCGGATTTCATGAGTTTTTCCGAGATTTGAGATGTGGGTCCCACTATCGAATATTTAAATGAATTTTAAATTTTTATCCGAAAAATTAGTAAATTCATATGGAATTCATTCCTATGATTCGTATTGAGTATATCGAATTGTTTGTGAATAGATTTGAAGATTTTGGAGACAAATTTAAAAGGAAAAGATGTGGTCGAGTAATTGATTGGAATTTGCAAAGCGAGTTAAGTGTCGTGGTTAACCTTGAATTGAGGGAATAGAACCCTTAAATTATTTGTTATGTGAAAAGCATGTGAACGACGTATAGGCAAGGTGACGAGTGTCTATGCGTTGTCTAATTAATTATTTGCATAATTATTTAAAAATCCTAAATGGTTTTAATACACAAATTAATTATTATAAAAATTGTTTCTCTCCTATTCCTTGTCAAATATTAGTTCTTGAATTCCTGCAATAATTGCTACATACTTATTTGATTTATGTGCATTAATTGCTACTTCACATTTAATATATTAAATATTAAACTGCCTATTTCCTCCATGATTTTTATAATAAATTGCCATTTGTCATTGTTTATTTCATAATTAAATCATAATTATTGTATGCTTGTTGTCTTAAAATTTTATATTAATTGTTGCATTTATTGGGGCAATTTCTTCTACATATTGAGGGATCGGGTTGCACGCCGCAACAGACTTATTAAAAGTCCATAATGGGGGATCCGGGTTGCACGCCGTAACAGACTTGATTAAAATAAATATATTGGAGGAGCGAGTTGCACGCCGCAACAGAAATTGATTGAAATAATAATTGGATATGATTGACGAGTTGACTTCAACTATAAGAATGAGTTACCGGATATATTTCTATAATTGTGGTTATTGCTATTATTGCGTACAGGTTAATGTAAGTGACTTGCCTTAGCCTCGTCACTACTTCGTCGAGGTTAGGCTCGGCACTTAGCAGTACATGGGGTCGGTTGTACTGATACTACACTCTGCACTTCTTGTGCAAATTTTGAAGGATGTCCTAGCGGCGTACCATAGACTTGCTCCGATTTCAGCTACTAGAGGAGACTTAAGGTATAACTGCAAGGCGTCCGCAGTTCTGAAGTCCCCGTCTACTTTACTTTAGCTGTGTGTTTGTTTCCAGATAGCTTTATTTTATTCAGACCTTTATTTGTATTATTCTAGAAGCTCGTGCACTTGTGACACCAAATTCTGGGATGGTATTTAGACACCGTTATTTTATGGATTATTCACTACATTCTAGACTTTACTTCTGTATTTAATTCTTTGTTATTAATAAATTTAAAAATTGTTTTAAAATGGATAATATTATTCTAACGTTGGCTTGCCTAGCAAGTGAAATGTTAGGTGCCATCACGGTCCGAAGGTAGGAATTTGGGGTCGTGACAGTTGGTATCAGAGCCCTAGGTTACATAGGTCTCACGAGTCATGAGCGAGCTTAGTAGAGTCTGAAGGATCGATACGGAGACGTCTGTACTTATCTCTCAGAGGCTATAAAGTTTAGGAACAATATCACTTATTTCTTATTTTGTCGTGCGAATTTATTCTATCATCGATGATTTAACTATTCTACTCTTATTCTCTCGCAGATGGTGAGAACACGTAATACATCTACCGATGGACAAGGACCTGAGCCCCCGGTGGCAACTATGGCCAGGGGTAGAGGTCGAGGCTGCGGTCGTGCTAGAAGCTGAGGTAGAGCTCAGTCCAGAGCTCGAGCAGTTGCACCTGTTGTAGAACCTCAGGTGGACCTTTAGAAGTAGGTTCTAGTTTAGAATGTACTAGTTGGACCAGTTCATGTCCCGGAAGGATTCATAGCTACTCCAGTGCTTCAGGACGCACTAGTCCGTTTGGTGAGTCTTATGGAGGGCGTGGCCAAGAATGGTACATTGCCAATGGCACCAGCCGTTTCACAGGATGGGGGAGGAGCACAAACTCCCACTACTCGCGCTGCGGAGCAGATAGCTCCCCAGAATCAGGCTGCAGCAGCCCCACCGGTTGGAGTAGTTCAGCCAGTTGTTGCGGCACAGACCGATGATAGGCCCGCCGTGTATTTTGAGGCTTTATTGAGACTGGATAAGTTTAACTAAGCTCTTTCCAGTTCACTTTAGAGGCACACCTTCTAAGGACCCACAGTATTATCTTGAACGCTGCCACGAGGTGCTGCGGAACATAGGTATAGTTGAGACCAATGGGGTTGATTTTTCGGTATTTCAGATGACGGGTTCCGCCAAGAGGTGGTGGAGAGATTATACATTGACCAGACCAGTTGGATCACCTGCAATTACCTAGGAGCAATTCTCTCAGCTATTTCTGGAGAAGTTCCTTCCTATCATACTGAGATGAATTCCACAAGCAATTTGAGCGTCTACAGTAGGGCAGTATGACTCTTACCCAGTATGAGTCCCGTTTTGTAGATTTGGCCTGTCATGCTCTCTTGTTACTATCTACTGAGGGAGAGAGAGTGAGGAGGTTTATTGAGGGACTCACTTACCCTATCAGGCTTCAGATGGCCAAGGAGACCGGAAGCGAGATTTCTTTTCAGGCGGCTACTAATGTCGCGAGGAGGATCGAGATGGTTCTCGCATAGGAGAGAAGGCAGAGGTCTGATAAGAGGCCTCGTCAGTTCGGTGGTTTCAGTGGTGCCTCATCTGGAGGCAGGGGTAATTGTGGTAGGGGTCATCCTCCCAGACCTCCTCATTCACCACTTCATGCATCTCACGGTGCTTCACGGAGTCACGGTCCTATAATGCCTTACTATGGGCAGCCATCATTCAGTGCACATTCAGCTCCTATCAGTGCACCACCACTCTAGAGTTACTACACCGATTATCCGACCCATTTGGGTCAGCTTCAACTTCAGAAGCCACGACATCAGGATGGGTGTTATGAGTGTGGGAACATTGGTCACATCAGGAGGTATTGCCCTAGGTTGGCGAGTAATAGATCTCGACAGGATTCTCGTGCTATCATACCGGCACCGGTTTCTTCACCGTTAGAGGCCATTAAAGGTGGATGTCAGACCGTTAGAAGTGGAGGCCAGCCAGTTAGAGGCCGTCCTAGATACGTAGTTCAGAGTGGTGGGGCCCAACCCCAATTTTATATTTTTCTAGCTAGGCCTGAGGCCGAGTCATCTGATGTTGTGATCACAGGTATTATTCCATTTTGCCATAGAGATGCTTCAGTTCTATTTGATCCAGGATCTACTTATTCCTATGTGTCATCCTATTTTGCTTCATATTTGGTTGTGCCTTGTGATTCTCTGAGTGCTTCTGCATGTGTATCTACACCTGTGGGAGACTCTGTTGTAGTAGATCATGTCTATCGTTCGTGTGTGGTTACTATTGGTAGTCTTGAGACTTCTTGATATGGAAGATTTTGTTGTCATCTTGGGTATGGATTGGCTGTCACCTTATCATGCTATATTAGATTATCATGCTAAGACAGTGACCCTAGCGATGCCGGGGTTATCTCGGTTAGAATGGAAAGGAACTCCTGGTCATTCTGCCAGCAGCGTTATTTCTTATATGAAAGCTCGGCATATGGTAGAGAAAGGGTGTCTAGGCTATTTGGCTTATATTCGCGATCCCAGTGCGGATGTTCCTTCTATGGAATCAGTACCAGTTGTTCGTGAATTTCCAAAAGTATTTCCTGCAATTTTGCCGGGAATGCCACCCGATAGGGATATTGACTTCTGTATTGATTTGGCTCCGGGAACTCAGCCCATTTCTATTCCACCATATTGTATGGCCCCGTCGAAGTTGAAAGAATTGAAGGAGCAGTTACAAGACTTGCTTGATCAGGGATCCATTAGACCTAGTGTCTCGCCCTAGGGTGCACCAGTATTAGTTTTAAAGAAGAAAGATAGCTCTATGCGGATGTGTATAGATTATCGGAAGTTAAATAAGGCCACTATAAAAAACAAATATCCATTGCCAAGAATTGATGACTTATTTGATCAGCTTCAGGGTGCCAAGGTATTTTCGAAGATAGATTTGAGGTCTGGTTACCATTAGTTGAAGATTAGGGCATCTGATATCCCTAAGATAGCTTTTCGGACTCGGTATGGGCATTACGAATTCCTAGTGATGTCATTTGGGTTGACAAATGCCCCAGCAACATTTATGGATTTGATGAATAGGGTGTTCAAGTCCTATTTGGATTCTTTTGTGGTTGAATTCATTGATGATATCTTGATTTACTCCAGCAGTCGATAGGAGCATGAGCAATATCTTCGGAGTGTGCTTCAGACTTTAAAGAATAATCAGTTATATGCCAAATTTTCAAAATGTGAGTTTGGTTAGACTCAGTTGCCTTTTTGGGGCATGTTGTATCGGCAGAAGGCATAAAGGTGGATCCTAAGAGGATAGAGGATGTTCAAAATTGGCCTAGACCTACTTCAGTTACAGAGATCCGGAGTTTCCTGGGTTTGGCAGGTTATTATCGTCGGTTGGTGGAAAGGTTTTCATCTATAGCAAGCACATTGACCAGACTGACCTAGAAAGGTGTCCCATTTACATGGTCAGGCGAGTGTGAGTTTAGCTTTTAGAAGCTCAAGACTACTTTGACTACGGCACCAGTGTTGGTGTTACCCACAGGTTCAGGATCGTATACAGTATATTGTGACCCATCTCACATTGGGCTTGGTGCAGTATTAATGCAAGATGGCAAGGTGATTGCATATGCGTCGCGGCAGTTGAAAGTCTATGAGAAGAATTATCATGTTCTTGACTTAGAACTGGCAGCCATTGTTCATGCGCTCAAGATTTGGAGGCATTACCTCTACGGTGTCTCTTGTGAGGTATTTACTGATCATCGTAGCCTTCAGTATCAGTTCAAACAAAAAGATCTTAATTTGAGGCTGAGAAGATGGTTGGAGTTGTTGAAAGACTATGATATCGCCATTTTTTATCACCCTGGAAAGGCCAATGTGGTGGCCGATGCTTTGAGTAGAAAGGCTGTGAGTATGGGTAGTTTTGCGTATATTCCAGTTGGTGAGAGGCTATTAGCTGCAGATGTTCAGACTTTGGCTAATCAGTTCGTGAGGTTAGATGTTTTAGAACCCAGTCGGGTTCTAGCTTGCACGGTCGCTCGGTCTTCTTTATATGAGCGCATCAGAGAGAGGCAGTATGATGATCCTTATTTACGTGACCTTAAGGACACGGTGCAACACGGTGATGCCAAACAGGTTGTTGTGGGGGAGGATAGAATTCTGCGAATGCAGGGTCGTATTTGTGTGGCTAATGTGGATGGGCTTCGTGAATTAATTATGGAAGAGGCCCACAGTTCCAGGTATTCTATTCATCCAGGTACCGCCAAAATGTATCAAGATTTGCGGCAACATTATTGGTGGAGAAGAATGAAAAAGGATATAGCTGCATATGTAGCTCGGTGTCTGAATTGTCAGCAAGTTAAGTACGAGCATTAGAGACCTGGTGGTTTGCTTCAGAAGTTAGAAATTATTGAGTGGAAATGGGAGCGTATCACTATGGATTTTTTTGTTGGACTCCCCGGACTTAGAGAAAATTTGACGCAGCTTGGGTCATTGTGTACGAGCATCCTGTTTCGCGAAGAGGAAATTATGAGTGTTGAGTTTTACCCTTCGCGTTCACAAAGGTATGCAGGCGATCGCGGAAGGTTAACTCCCACTGCGAACGCGTGGGCCAAGCTGCGATCAGAAAGAAGGAATGAAGCAGAAGCTGAAGTACTAAACTTGTGCTGCACGATCGCATAAGTCGGTACGCGATCGCGTAAGGTTGGGAAAATGTTCTCTGCGATCGCATGGCCATTTACGCGATCGCGTAGAGTTAATAAAATGGGTAGCCAAAATGTGCTTCGCGATTGCAAAAAATTATCCGCGATCGCGAATGAATTTCTGCGATCGCAATGAATAAAAATCTGAAAAACAGAACTTAAGTTCAGGAAATGAGATTTCGACCCATTTTCAACCGATTCCAATTTTTGAGCTCGGGTAAGGTGATTCTTGGGTGATTTTCACGGAAAAACATTGGGGTAAGTGTTCCTTATCCTCTATTGATTATATTTCTTGATTCCATACTCATTTATATCATGAATCCGTGAAAGTTTGGGAGAAAAATCAGATTTTTTATAAAATATTCCAATCACGAAAATTTAATATTTGAAGGTCCATTTGACATCGGAATTAGATAATTTTTATATGGTTGAACTTGTATCATAACGAGTGTTCGGATTTCGTTAATTTTTCTGGGATTTGAGATGTGGGTCCCATAATCGAATATTTAAATGAATTTCAGATTTTTATCTGGAAAATTAGTAAATTCATATGGAATTAATTCCTACGATTCGTAAATTCGTAAATTCCTAAATTCAGATTTTCCATGTTTCTCTATTTTTCTTATATTGTCATTTCCTATGTCAAATTGCTACGTGTTATGCTAGTATTGTTCAATTTATCGTTCTTATCATGTTTACGGATTTTCTAGTGATAATTGAATTTTTATTTCAAAGTTGAGATTGATATTATGGAACCAAATATTGAAGTAAGGTTTGTACTTGTTATTCTATCTCCCTGTTGTTATTTATGCATTGCATTATGGTAAGGGAGGGTGTTAATGCATTTCACTTAGCAAGTATTCTAAGGTTCCTAATTCCCTCAAGTCAGGGTTAGACATAACACCAACCTCGCTCTGAAGGCCACTTAATTCTCAATCACAGCTTTTCCTTTGGAATTCACCTCCAAACCACTCGTATCTATTCAAAAATGACTCAATAATATCAAATATTACTAAAGAAATTATTTATATTTCATAAATTAAATTTCACAAATTTTCCTCCAAAAAGTCGAAAAATCGACCCCGGGCCCGCTTGGTCAAAACCCGAGGTTAGGTTCAAAATCCTTTTACCCATTCATCCCTGAGCCCGAATATACAATTGGTTTTGGAATCCGACTCCAAATTGAGGTCTAAATCCCTAATTTTCCGAAATCCCTAGTTTCTACCCTAACCCCTAATTCTACCATTAAATCTCTAGATTTTTGGTTGAAAATTCAAGAAATGTAATGGGTAATTGAAAGGAAATGGTTTAGAATCACTTACCAACAATTTGGGGAAGAAATGACTCTTGAAAAATTGCCTCTCACCTTTTGGTTTTTGAGAAAAATGAGTTTTTGGCTAAAACCCTGTTTTTGGATTCTGTTAAGTGCTGGGCGACAGTGTTCATCGCGTTTGCGAGAGCACTATCGCGTTCGCGAAGGGTACTGGCTACCAAGCCTTTGCATTCGTGAGACCCAGCTCGCATTCGCGATGATTACTCCCCCCTGGCCTTCGCGTTCGCGAGACATGGCTCGCTGTCACAACCCGAAAATTCCCACCTTCGGACCGGGATGGCGCCTAACATTTTACTTGCTAGGCAAGCCAACGTTAGAATAATATTAACTAATTTTTAAATAATTTTTAAATTATTAATAATCCAAGAACAAATGCGGAAGCAAGTTTGAAATATAGTGAATAATCCATAAAAAACAACGGTGTCTAAATACCATCCAAGAATTGGTATCACAAGTGCACGAGCTTCTAGAATAAATACAAATAAAGGTCTTAATCAAATAAAGCTGTCTGGAAATAAACACACAACCAAAGTAAAATAGACGGGGGCTTCAGAACTGCGGATGCCATGCAGTTATACCTCAAGTCTCCTCTGAATAGTTGAAATGCGAGCAAAACTATGGCACGCCGCTGGGACCAACTCCAAAATATGCACAAGAAGTGCAGAGTGTAGTATCAGTACAACCGACCCCATGTACTGGTAAGTGCTGAGCCTAACCTCGACGAAGTAGTGACAAGGCTAAGGCGGTTCACTTACATTAACTTGTACGCACTATTAATAACAACCAAAAATAATAGAATTAAATCAAGTAACTCATTTATTATAATTGAAGCCAACGCAGCAGTCATAATCAATTATCATTTCTATCAATTATGTTGCAGCGTGCAACCCGCTCTCACAATATATTCACATTCAGTTCTGTTGCAGCCTGCAACCCGCTCTCACAATATATTCATATTCAGTTCTATTGCAGCGTGCAACCTGTTCCTCCAATATATTCATTTTAATCAAGTCTGTTGCGGCGTGCAACCCGATCCACAGTATTGACTGTTAATAAGTCTGTTGCGGCGTGCAACCCGATCCACAATATTGACTTTTAATAAGTCTGTTGCGGCGTGCAACCCGATCCTCCAATATTGACTTTTTAATAAGTCTGTTGCGACGTGCAACCCGGTCCTCCAACATGTTCATTTACTAATTCTTATAGAAGAAATTTTCCCAATAAATATAACAATTAATATAAAATTATAAGACAACAAACATACAATAATTATGATTTAATTATGAAGCAAACAATGACAAATAGCAAATTATTATGGAAATCAGGGAGCAAATAGGTAGTTTAATATTTAATATGCTAATGTCAAATAACAATTAAGGCACATAATTCAAATAGCATGTAACAATTAATGCAGGAATTCAAGAATTAATATTTGACAAAGAATAAGAGAGAAACAATTATTATAATATTTAATTTATGATTAAAAACAATTTATGATTTTTCAAGTAAGTAGACAAACAATTAATTTGACGACGTATAGACACTCGTCACCTCGCCTATATGTCGTTCACATGCAATTCACATAACAAATAATTTAAGGGTTCTATTCACTCAAGTCAAGGTTAACTACGACACTTACCTCGCTTTGCAAATTCCAATAAATTATTCAACCACAGCTTTTCCTTTTAAATTTGCCTCTAAAAGCTTCAAATCTAGTCAAAGTATTGCCCCAAATGAAACCCCACTATGACTTAACTACTCTTCACATGAGTTAAAACTTAAAAGGCAAAAACTGCAAAGAAAGTACAACTAGCTGTATCTGTTGGAACGTACATATCTTGTATGTCCGGAAAAGGTATACCATGGTAAGTACTAGCACTAAGGTTAACAAGTTACCGAGTTACCATGTGAAACTTATGGGTTCAGAATTGTAATTTGTTTTAAGTTATTGAATTTTAAATTAATAATTTATATATATTTAATAAATTTTTAAAGACAAAAACATAATTTTAACTAAAGTTACCGAATTCGGCCGAAGCCGTAAGGCGTATGCTAGACCATATTGTCGCATGTAAAGACCTTATTTTGGGCTTCTTCTACGGTCGATTTTCACTTTGCGACCTGAATAATCCAAATTTACTTCGAAAAATTTCATTCTTAGGGTAAAATATTTTATACTAAAGACGACTTTATACCTAAGACTTAAAATCGAGACATTTGGTTAAGAGTACTAATTACCACTCTACTACAACTAGTGTCAAGACCATATGGAACAATCAAATAAAATACTCTTAACTTAAAGTAGTAAATGTGAAAAGTCATTCAAATAAATTAAAGTACGGTCAGATTTGTTATTACGAGCTCTTATATCCAATAAACTACTGTCAAATTAGTCTACTCCGAGTTCTTATTTTGATCACTTCAAAAACAGACTTTACTTTATTGATAACATGTCTCCTGAATTTTTTATCAAGACAATCAGGCGATCATAACACTAAGGTGAAAGCCCCCAATATAAATATAAGACTCGTGGTTCAAATAATCAATCTTCCGTTTAACTATCAAGAACAAAAAGAAGAACAAAAAGAAGTATAGCTTTTACGTTAGATACTTCCATTTTAACATTAATATATTAAAATTCAAAAAAATTGTTTACGAGGCATTTCTTCTTTTTCCCAACCCTGCATACTTCGGTTGATACTATTGTGTGCAATAAAATCATATCTCGTATTTTATTGAATCATAAACAAACAATTTCGTCACTCTTAAAATAGAAATAAAAGTAAAAGTAAGAATAGAAACAAATAAAATTGCAAAATGAAAAGGAAGACTGACTTAATAGATGATTGAGAGAAGTATCATTTTATTAAATATTTCTTTAATATTTTAAAATTTTCATTCCCTCATCATCTATAGGTATACATGCATAAAACGCTAAAACGTAAAATACAAATAATGAAATTTATTGCAGGTGGATTGGAAAAAATATTAACAGTTTAACACGTAATGGACAAACTTATCCATTTAAAAATTAAAACACAATCATAGATTAAATGAGGTTTCGTAATATTTAAAAACGATAACATAAGTATGTGTTACAAGTCAGATTCTCTAGAGAGGTATGTGTAATATTTTCTTTTTTCTTAACAGGAAACCTATTTTTTGTTTGATTTTTAGTCTGCTGATATGCTGACAAAAGTGGTGACTGCGGTCAAGTTTCAACATTGTTTGGATTTGATCAACATTGTTGAACACTAAAGATTGAAGATGAAGACACAACCAAAATTTGTTATTGAGAGAAAATTGAAGATGTGGAATTTTGCCAAGGTGGAGATTTGTTGAAATTGGCAAAAGTACCACATCGGTGGATGACAATTTTGAATGAGAATTTCACCCTATAAAAGGAGGCCTAATGTTTAGGATTTAAATACACCTCTCATTTGCCTTTTATCTTCTTAAGGCATTTGTATCTTCTCTCTTTAGTATTATTTCACTTGTAATTTTGGAGTGGAATAAAATATTGATTGTGTCCGAGGAAGTAGGCAAAATTGGCCGAACCTCGTAAATTCTGGTGTTCTTTTATTGTTGTCTTATTGTCTTGTTTATTATTTAGTGGTTGTCATAATTTTTGGTATAGTAGTTGTGACTCATTCACACTATATACATTTGGCTTCCGCAACAATTGGTATCAAGAGCCAAGGTACTGTCTAAGTATGCTCTGTGGTTGCAGCATAGTCTGATCTTCCACATCAGAAAAGATCTATCTTGGTAACTGAGTCAAGGTTCTATCTGAGTATGCTCTGTGGTTGCAGCTTAGTCTGATCTTCCACACCAGAAAGGAAATAATCTTGATTTGTGTCGTCAGCTACTAAATAATATTTGTGTCAAAATGGGAGACAGTAAACAAGAAGAATCTACATCAAGTGTCAATAATACGTCATCGTTGGCATCTTCGCTTATGACAAGAATTGTGTCAAATGCGAAATTTGCGGTAGAAATTTTTGACGGGTCAGGACATTTTGGGATGTGGCAAGGCGAGGTTCTAGATGTTCTTTTTCAACAAGGGCTAGATCTTGCCATTGAAGAAAAGAAGCCAGATGTTATTGGAGAAGAAGATTGGAAAATTATCAATCGTGTTGCTTGCGGTACCATTCGATCCTACCTTGCTAGAGAGCAGAAATATCCATACACAAAGGAAACTTCTGCAAGTAAATTATGGAAAGCACTGGAGGATAAATTTTTGAAGAAAAACAGTCAAAATAAATTGTACATGAAGAAGAGACTGTTTCGCTTTACCTATGTTCCTGGTACCACAATGAATGAACATATCACCAGTTTCAATAAGTTGGTCACAGATTTGCAAAATATGGATGCAACTTTTGATGATGGTGACTTGGCCTTGATGTTATTGGGGTCACTTCCTAATGAGTACGAGCACCTTGAAACTACTCTACTCCATGGAAATGACGAAATTTCTCTCAGAGAAGTTTGTTCGGCTTTGTACAGCTATGAACAAAGAAAGGGAGAAAAACAGAAGGGCGGAGAAGAAGAAGCACTAATTGTGAGGGGTCGTCCTCAAAATCAAACGAGGACTAAGAAGGGAAGATCCAAGTCGAGATCTAGACCCAGCAAAGATGAATGTGCCTTTTGTCGAGAAAAGGGGCACTGGAAGAAAGACTGTCCGAAGTTGAAGAATAAGGCCAGACATAACAATGGAAAGGCCATTATGGATTCAAATGTAGCTGATTGTGATGATTCAGACTTCTCATTAGTTACAACAGAGTTATCAACATCATCAGACATATGGTTGATGGACTCGGCTTGTAGCTACCATATGTGTCCCAACAAGGACTGGTTCGTGAATTTTCAAGAAGGAGAATATGGAGTCATCCACACAGCGGATAACAGCCCTCTTACCTCATATGGCATTGGTTCAATAAGATTAAGGAGCCATGATGGAATGATCAGAACATTAACAGATGTTCGATATGTACCGGGTTTGAAGAAGAATCTCATCTCTGTGGGAGCCCTAGAATCAAAAGGGTTCAAAATCATTGCAGAAAATGGAGTGATGAGAATATGCTCCGGTGCACTAGTGGTAATGAAGGCCAATCGGAAGAACAATAACATGTACTGCTATCGTGGTAGCACAGTTATTGGGACAGCAACAGTGACATCCAGTGATGACAAAGAGGCAGAAGCAACCAGGCTATGGCACATGCGCTTGGGACATGCTGGAGGAAAATCCTTGAAAGCTTTATCTAATCAAGGATTGTTAAAAGGCGTAAAGACTTGCAACTTGGAGTTTTGCGAGCATTGTGTCAAAGGGAAACAGACAAGGGTTAAATTTGGTATAGCGATCCATAATACTAAAGGCATTTTGGATTATGTACACTCTGATGTTTGGGGTGCTTCCAAAACACCTTCATTGGGTGGGAAGCACTATTTTGTAACCTTTGTTGATGATTTTTCCCGAAGAGTGTGGGTGTATACAATGAAGAGGAAAGATGAAGTGTTGGGAATTTTTCTCAAATGGAAAACGATGGTGGAGAATCAAACAGGCAGGAGGATCAAGTGTATTCGCACAGACAATGGAGGTGAATACAAAAATGATCATTTCAATAAGGTCTGTGAAAATGATGGCATCGTCCGACACTTCACTGTCAGAAATACACCACAACAGAATGGAGTGGCAGAACGTATGAACCGGACTTTACTGGAGAAGGTACGGTGTATGTTGTCCAATGCTGGCTTGGGCAAAGAATTTTGGGCTGAGGCAATTACATATGCATGCCACCTCATTAATCGTCTACCATCTGCTGCTATTGATGGCAAGACACCATTTGAAAAATGGTATGGAAAACCTGCTGTAGATTATGACTCTTTGCACGTGTTTGGCTCAATTGCATACTATCATGTGAAAGAGTCAAAATTGGATCCGAGAGCAAAGAAGGCTATATTTATGGGGATTACTTCTGGAGTCAAAGGATACCGCTTATGGTGTCCAGAGACAAGGAATATTATATTCAGCAGAGATGTTACCTTTGATGAATCTACCATAACAAATAAGATGACAGTTGAAGATGTCAAACAAACTGGTGGTGCATCAAAGCAGGTGGAGTTTGAGGGAAAATTTATTTTTCCTACACAAGAAGCAGAGGAGGAAACTCATGAAGATTACCCTCTGGAAGAAGAGCCAGTAGAAAGGGAGATTCCAACTCAGGAACCTCGACAACAACTTGAATCAATAGCAACCAGCAGGCCAAAAAGGACAATAACGAAACCTGTTCGTCTTATAGAGACGGTTGCTTGTGCAACCTCAATTGTAGCTGATGGTGTTCCTACCACTTATAAAGACGCAATCCAAAGTTCAGAAGAAGATAAGTGGAGGATTGCCATGAATGAAGAAATACAGTCCCTTCATCAGAATCATACATGGAAATTGGCCAATCTCCCGAAGGGAAAGAAAGCAATTGGGTGCAAATGGGTATTTGCAAAGAAAGAAGGATTTCCTAACCAAGAAGATGTTCGCTACAAAGCAAGATTGGTGGCCAAAGGATATGCTCAAAAGGAGGGAATTGATTACAATGAAGTATTTTCTCCAGTTGTAAAACATTCCTCCATTAGAATTATGTTGGCTTTGGTAGCACAGTTGGATTTGGAACTAGTTCAGATGGATGTAAAAACTGCGTTTTTACATGGAAACTTGGAGGAGGAAATCTACATGACTCAGCCAGAAGGATTCAAAGTTGCTGGAAAAGAAAATATAGTATGCAAACTTGAAAAATCGTTGTACGGATTGAAACAATCTTCTAGACAATGGTACAAGCGATTTGACAAGTTTATGTTGCGGCAAGGGTACAAGAGAAGCAAATACGATCATTGTGTGTATTTGCGCAAACTTAATGATGGTTCCTTTGTATATCTTCTCCTATATGTTGATGATATGTTGATAACTTCCAAGAATTCGGAAGAAATTGATAAGTTGAAGATTCAACTGAAGGAGGAGTTCGAGATGAAGGATCTGGGTGAGGCAAAGAAAATTCTTGGCATGGAGATAATAAGAGATAGACGTACAAAGAAACTCTGTTTATCTCAGAAAGAATATTTGAAGAGAGTACTAAAGCGTTTTGGCATAGATAAGAAGACTAAGCCAATTAGTACGCCACTTGCTCCCCATTTTAAGCTAAGTACTACTATGTCGCCAAAGGATGAAACTGAACAGGAGTATATGTCAAGGGTACCATACGCAAATATTGTTGGTAGCTTGATGTATGCAATGGTTTGTACGAGACCTGACATTTCACAAGCCGTTGGAGTTATTAGCAGATATATGCATAATCCAGGAAAGGAGCATTGGCAAGCTGTGAAATGGATTCTACGGTATATTCATAGTACTGTAGATGTTGGGTTAGTTTTTGAGCAGGAAGGCAATCGGTCTGTAGTTGGATATTGTGACTCAGATTTTGCGGGTGATCTGGACAAACGAAGGTCAACTACTGGTTATGTGTTTACTTTTGCAAAGGCACCAGTTAGTTGGAAGTCTACTTTGCAGTCAACAGTTGCTTTGTCTACAACAGAGGCAGAGTACATGGCTATTACGGAGGCTGTGAAGGAGGCAATTTGGCTTCAGGGGTTGCTAAAGGAGCTTGGTATTGAACAAAAAAATATTACAATTTTTTGTGATAGTCAAAGTGCTATTCAATTAGCGAAGAACCAAGTTTATCATGCAAGGACGAAGCACATTGATGTTCGGTATCATTTCGTACGAGAAATCATAGAAGAAGGTGGAGTCACGGTGAAGAAAATTCATACTACGGAGAACCCTGCTGATATGCTGACAAAAGTGGTGACTGCGGTCAAGTTTCAACATTGTTTGGATTTGATCAACATTGTTGAACACTAAAGATTGAAGATGAAGACACAACCAAAATTTGTTATTGAGAGAAAATTGAAGATGTGGAATTTTGCCAAGGTGGAGATTTGTTGAAATTGGCAAAAGTACCACATCGGTGGATGACAATTTTGAATGAGAATTTCACCCTATAAAAGGAGGCCTAATGTTTAGGATTTAAATACACCTCTCATTTGCCTTTTATCTTCTTAAGGCATTTGTATCTTCTCTCTTTAGTATTATTTCACTTGTAATTTTGGAGTGGAATAAAATATTGATTGTGTCCGAGGAAGTAGGCAAAATTGGCCGAACCTCGTAAATTCTGGTGTTCTTTTATTGTTGTCTTATTGTCTTGTTTATTATTTAGTGGTTGTCATAATTTTTGGTATAGTAGTTGTGACTCATTCACACTATATACATTTGGCTTCCGCAACAACACGATCCCACCAAATTAACCAACTAGACCTTAAATTTACGTTAGCACTGTTCTCAAGCAACAATACAACAATTTAAAATTGTTTCAAAATATATCATGCAAAGGAAATTAGAGATGAAAAAGAAAAAGAAAAGACAAAAAGGGGAAAAGAAAATACATCGTTGTGGCTTTTGGCAGCATCAAAATTAAGAGGGGAATTGAGACCACCATCTTTTCCAGCCAGATAGCGAGCGATACTCAATGATGAACACTAACTGAAAGCGGTCGGGAATGAGTACCTATCCCTTACGGAAATCGAACACGTGTCTTCGACATGAAAAGACGATGTCCTAACTACTGGACGAAAGGGACACCCACCGTAAACTCTTACTACCTTCAATATTATCAAGAATATTTAGACCTTAAAGCTCTCAATCAAACCTTTGATCTCACGCCAAATTTTTACTACTAGAAATTCGACAAAAACCGACCAACGTCGATCGACCAAACCGACCAAAGTTGGTCGGTTTTTCAAAATATTTTTTTTTTAATGTTTTTTACGAAACCGGCCAACTTTGATCGATTTTCTTTGGCGCAAAAATGCAGGAAACTATTTTTGAGTCCCGCAAAATTTATGTTTCAAGAAACCGACCAACTTTGGTCGGTTTTTCAATTAAAATAAATAAAAATTAATATTAAAAAAGATCAAAATTGGTCGGTTAATTCGGCCGGTCATTTAAAAAAACCGACCAACTTTAGTCGGTAATTTTACTTTTTAATAAAACCGACCAACTTTGATCGGTTATTTTCGTGCGAAAATACAATTAAAGAGTATAAATCAAATAAAAGACAGTGTTAAAATAAAATATACCAATGGTCTATTAGTAGAATAGTATCCTGCCACAGTACGGACCCCGGTTCGATCCCCAGATGGTGAATCTTTTTATTACATAATTAAAATACCGACCAACTTTGGTCGGTTTTTTTTACAATTTTTTTTTTTGAATTTAATTGACCGACGGTTTGCCTTTCCGACCACAAAAATACCGTCCACACGTAAATGGTCACGTTTTGGTCGGTTTTTGGCCATTATCGACCAACGTTGGTCGGTTTTTACCGAATTTCTTGTAGTGTTTACTATTGGGGAAGTAGAGTATTTGGAGAGGCATGGATTCCAATCAAGCAACATCTTTGCTGCCACATAATCACTGACTCTCGCCGTCCATACCAGTCTTCCGCCTGACGCCAAGTACCCAATGAATTTTTCTTTTCTCTATTTTTTTTCCATTTCTCTCCCTCTATATATAAATATTTGTTAGATATGGGTGTGAAGTCAAGATCTGTAGAAATGGCAGTAAAATTTGACTGAGATAGCAGGTAAAAAAAAAAAAGAATTTGACTATTTTTTGTTTTCTTGCTAATTCTTGTTTAGTTTCTTTCCATGAGCTGATATAATTTAGATAAGGGGTATTATGAAAAGATGAGCTCCATGCCAAAGTATTTCTTCAATTTTAATGTTGAAATACATTTTGTGGCACTTTTGAGTTTTCTTGAATTACCATCGGCTTTTCGTCTTAGGTTTTGTTTTTTACTTTTTAATTTGGTAGGATACGTGACTTGGCAGTTGACGTGGAGAAAAATTGGAGGCGCTCACTGCCACAGTGTAAGTTCGTTAGGGTTAGGAGTAAATCTGAAAAGTTTGTTAATAGTAGGGGTTAAAATGAACAAAAAGTATAACGAGAGGTGATGTAAACAATAAACTGAATTAAATTGAAGAATAGAAGACTCGAGTCAGTTTAATAAGTATATGTGGATTTTTTTCTTGTGATGGTTTTTACTTTTAAAAAGTAATTGGAGTTACAATTTAAGTGGCTACGGTCTCGACACGTTTTTTGTATGTCGACGAACAGTGACAAAGTGGAAAACAAAAAGATCTCCAGTAACGTTCGAATAAGATTAGCAATTGCAATGACTGAGCTAACAAGGGAAAAGGAAAATGGCCCTCAAGGGCCCAATTGATAAAGATATTTCATGAGAAGGGTTGGAACCTGGAAGAAAGTTTTCATATTTTCTTCATGGAAATTACACCTCGCAAGAACTAAGACTAGCCATTAGCTTTACTTGGCCAAGGCGTATATCACACACGATAAGTATTTTAGGTTATTTGGTATGAAGGAAAATATTTTTCTTGAAATTGAGTAGTTTTATCACTTATTTTCTCATGTTTGGTTACTGGGTCGAAATTTTGTTCCAAAAAATATTTTTTAGTTTTTGATTAGTGGGTAAAAAGTATATGTAAACACTATGGGAGACGAAATTGGTAGGGGGTGGGGTGGGGTGGGGTGGGAGGTAAGGGAGTGGTAGAGTGGGGTGTGTGGGGGTGGCAGTAGGGGCGGGGATGGGGTAGGTGTAGGGGTGGGAGTGGGAGGGGTGGTTAGTGGAGTGAGGTAGTGAGGGTTGGTGGGGGTGGGAAAGGTTGATATAGAGTTTTGGAAGTTATTTTTCATCCTTTTGGTAGGAAAAATATTTTTGGAAAAGAGAAAAATACTTTTCAAAATATTTAAGCCAGCCAAACATGAAAAAAGTTGAAAAATATTTATAGGAAATATTTTTCTTTGTACATACCAAACGCACCCTTAATTAGTAACCTAATGACTCTAAAGTAAGTCCCAAAGTAGCTCCAAGCATCATTAGCCAAGTAACCATTAACAAAAATACGGTGAATATTCTCAGGTTGGGGGATCCTGTAATAGTTGTATCTAGAGGGGTATGTAGACAATAAATTTGCGTCGAGAAAATAAAATCAAGATCGAAAAATATTGCAACAATTGTAGTATTTGATTTCAAATAGTTTGAGTGTTACAATCTCTATGGTTCCTCTGATTCTACTTTTCCAATATAAATTCAAGAGCCTTTGAGCTTGATCTTGAATTTGAATTTGATTTATCCGTCGTGAACGCTTTGATGGTTGCCACGAATTCTATCACGAATAAGTAGCCTTGATCTTGAATGCCTTGTATTTGATTATACTTCGTTCTTGACTTTGAATACTTGAAATTTGTGTTGAAGTGCTTGAATGCTTGAACACTTGCAGTTTGCAGAGAAATGTGGCCTTTGATCCCCGAGATCCTTTGTGTCTTCTTGTTATAACTTTTGGTGTATTTTCTGGGTTATGAAGACCCCTATTTATAGTTGTGGGAGGGAAGGGTTATGATAAGAATAAATTGGACTTAGATAAACTAAGTTGGGTAAGAACCTTTTCAATCACTTCGGCGACATCTCTCCCTTTTTTGGGTCGTGCTTATAGAAGATCTCACTTGACGACATCGACCTGAACATTTTGCAAAAAATGAAGATTTGGCGGACTTTACAGACTTTAACTTGAAGACCGACAAACTTGAAGATTTGATGGATTTGAAGATTTAGCGGATTTTGACGCTTCAACCTGAAGAGTGGTGGACTTTTAAACTTGAAGTTGAAAAATTAGCAGTCATGAAGACTTCAACTTGAATACTTGGAGGTCTTAAACAATTCAACTTGAAGGCCGGTAAATTTGAGGATTTCAACTTGAAGACCGACAGACTTGAGGACTTCAACTTGAAGACTTGGAGGGATTAAATATTTTAACTTGAAAACTTGGAGGGCTTAAATATTTTAACTTGAAGACTGGCGAATTGGAGGACTTCAACTTGAAGACTGACAGACTTGAAGACTTCAACTTGAAGACTTTGAGGGCTTAAATATTTCAACTTGAAGAGCAACGAATTTGAAGATCGGCGGATTTAAAGATGAAGACATAGTGTAATACCCCGGGAAATTTCGAAGTACTTGAGCTAGTAAGAAAGTTGATGTGCGCTCATTATATTATTTTATGTACAGACAAGGACTATTAATATAATGGATATCAATTGGATATGATAATAAGTGTACGAGATATATTATAAGTGATGTGGCGTCTAAGAAGAGCCCTAAGTCCAAGTCAAGTTGCAATTTAATGATAGACTAAAGTTTCAAATGGGTACGCACAAGACCAAACTTTACGCGAGCATATCTATATATATGTAAGGATTTATATGATGGATGACCTATTAAATTAAAGATCTTCGAGTCTAGTTTCTATCTCTTCAAACCGTAAGTCATTTGGATGCTCCTACAAGAAGTTATGACCAAATTACCAAAGGCTGACAGAAGGTGATTCTGCGGCCAATTCTGCGATCGCAAAAGTGATTATGCAATCGCAAAAGTGGTTATGCGACCGCAAAACTGGTCGCAGAATGGACCAGTGCAGCCCAGTTTTGGGCACCAGTTTCGTGGTCAATTGTGCGACCCGCATACCCATTCTGCGGTCCATTATGCGACCGCATACCTGATTTCGGAGGGTTAATTTTTCTATTTTCATAACCCGACCATTTTGATAAATAGCCTTTGGGACTTATTTTGGGGTATTTATTTGAGGGTTTTAGAGAGACGTAAGAGAATTTTAGAAAGAGAAGGAGGAAACCTAACATTCTAATCATCCAATCTTGCACTAATCTTCAAGAATCAAGGAAGCCAATCACAAGATCTTCATCTAAGAGGTAAGATTCAAACCCCTAGTCTTCAATTTCGAGTTTGGGGTAAACGATGGGTGATTGGGAGTATGATTCTTGGGTGTAAGAGTATTATTTATACATGCTTGTACTAATAAGGTTTGTGGGAAGATTGCTGAGTTCAAATAAGTAAAGATTGGGTTGTGGAGTGAAGAAAATCTTGTAGAAGAACCTTGTATTTAAATTTGCACACCTAGTGTCTGATAAAATGCTCAAATGAGCTGAGACCATGAATATCTTCCTAATTATGGTTCAGTTATGTTATGTCTTAAAATATATTAGGATTGCTAGAATTTTCGAAACATTGTAATAATTTAAGGAAAGCTCAAAGCAAGGTATATTGGCTAAACTTTCTCTCTTAGAATTGAATTCCATGATGTTCCCATAAGTTCCAAGTATGGTTTCTCAAGTTCCTTATTCTATGTTCCGAGTTGTTCCCAATAAATTCGATTGTCCCGAATAAGCAAAGTGTCGAGAATTATGTAATCAAAACTTATTCTGAATGTTCCTATCACATTATGTTATCCTTTGAGAATGTGTTCAAGAATGATATGTGTATTAAAATGCTATGTCTTTGGGTCGTGTTCCAAATGAATGTTATGATGCCAAATTGTGTGGGAAAATCTCAATATTCTTAAGACTCTTAATTGCTCATATGTGTACTTAAAATCTTGATTGAAAATGTCTTATTGTTGATAATCTATAAAGATAGTTAGAAGTGAAATAAGTGAATTGGGGATATAGATTGTGGCGAACGTACTAAGAATTTAAGTTATGATTGTGGCTAGTAGTGCAAATGATTTGAGAGGATGCGATAAAGAATATGAAATGAGCCTCGACTCAATTGTTTAAAAATAATTTCGAAAATAGAATTGCCTAAAAGCTTTTGTACTCAATTCATGCCCATAAGTGGCTGTTTTAACTAATGCTTTGCTTTATAAATATATCCAGTGTGATTCGAGTTCTTACATAGTCAGGTGTTGAAATTGTACATTGTCATTTTTGGGGAAGAGTATTGCAAGAATAAATAGTGTATTAATTGTTTATGATTTTGATGTGTGTTTCTATTACTGGATGGCATGCCCCCTTATTTGGGAAGAAACCATTTGTGTTTAAAGTTCCCATTACAAATGAATTTGAAGTATATGATTTCTGAAATATTCTATATGGCGATCTTTGAAATTGAAAGAGGTAAAAATGTGGAATATGAAATATGGCCATCGTGCCAGGAATAAAGAATCTTGTGAATGGCCAAATGAGCCAAGAAAATATTGTTGTTGTGAGTGACTGAAAATACTAATGAGGATTTATACAATGTGAAAGAGGTTGAGGTGAGTACAATTGTATTTATGTTACCTTTGTGTGAAAATCAAATCAAAAATATTTTTGGGAGCATCATTAGCAAAATTGATGAAGGGTGGGTCATTATACTCACACCTGAAACTACATGTGCTGGTGTAGGGGTGGATTGTGATTATTCCCCTTATTTGGGATGAAATTAAAATATTGGTGAAATTATGATATTATTCCCCTTAATTGGGATGAAATTGGTAATAATTGTGGATTGGAAAAGTCAACCAACACAGCATATGTGGGAAGGCGGCCTAACTGATCGGGTGGAGATCGGACGCCATGTTGCGTACATGGTGGTACTATTCTTGGTAACACTTTTCTTTCGCATCACATGTCAAACCACATTGTTCGTGGGGAGATGGCCTAGCCGATCGGGCGTGATCGGACTCCATGCTACAAACACGGTGGTATATCGGTGCTAATGATCTCCCAACCAATAATATACATTAATTTGGTATTTTGAAAATTATTATGTTTTAATTGGACATTTGGATATTGTTGATTTGTCACTTGTTGTTTCTATGTGTTACTTTTATTATATGGGCATTCTATTTTGAAAGAGGACTTTTAGCTATACATACTAGTGCTATTCGACGGTACTAACGTCCCTTTTACTGGGGGCGCTGCATCTTTAATCGATGCAGGTGGTTCTACAGTAGGCGGCATTGATCAGTGATAGCGATACACTATCTTCAGCTGACTTGGTGAGCCCCACTTCATTTCGGGGTCATGTATCTTTTATTTCTCATGTACTTTGTGGTTGAGGTATAGCCGGGGCCTTGTTGCCGGGTTTCCATATTTCTCTTCTGTTGTACTTAGAGGCTCCGTAGACAGGTTGTGGGTTGTGGTTGATGTTGGGAATTGAACTAGAAATGTTGGTATTTGGAAATCATGTTTTTCATTAATTCTATAAACTCGTAATATTTTGGAAATTATGAATGAAGCTGCTAATGGGAATGAAATGGAAGTTGCTAATGGAATCTTTTCAGTGTTTGATTAATGGAGTACATCTCCTCTTTATTCATGGATGAGTTGAGGTAAAAGGAAATCTAACAGGCTTGCTCGGCCGGGTTCTCTCGGTTGAGCGCCGGTCGTGCTCCCCGAGTTTGGGGCGTGACAAACTTGGTTTCAGAGCCTAAGGTTTTAAAGTGTCCTAGGATATCTCGGAGCCGTGTCTAGTAGAGTACTTCTTATCGGTGTGTTGTCGACCACATATATAATGAGGAGGCTACTCGGACTTTTAGGAAATTTCACACTTCTTTGATATTCCATATCGTGCGATAGAGCCCAATATAAGGAGCTAATTTCCTCGCCATGTCTTATTTTCCATATGAGAAATCCACGAGTTTAGAGCAGCGATGAGGGAATGAACCCACCATTGAATCTGGGGGAAATTGCACAAGAGTTCGTCAGGAGAATGCGTCGAGCCGTGGAAGGGTTGGAAAAACTTGTTACTAGGGGAAGTGTCATTGTTACTACTAATGTCACCGCACCACCGGATCGTGTGGTAAGAGTATCTGAGAAGTGAAAAAGGGTTGTTGGTACTAATAAGCCGAATTGTTTGGTTTGCAAGAAGCGTCACTTGGGGAGATGTTGGATGACTCTTGTAGAAAGAAGGGGAACAAAAAGAACAAATGCCCTAGGTTGGGTACAACTATCCCGGTCTTCCCGGTATGTGGGAAGGAACATTTGGCATCGTGTTGTGAGTATGCTCAACAACGTGTTTGGGGTTTTAGATATGGGCAATTCAAAAGGCCCACACAGCAAACCAGTACTGGAATTGTTACTCCCGCATTGGAAGCTTGGAGGAAGGATAAGGGGGATGCTTATGATGTATACAGAAAGGGTAAATACCAGATCAGTGAGGCAAGTCAGTTTAGTGGACCTCATCCCCGTTGTGTGAAGTGTGGGAGATGTCATCCGGGAGTATGTCACTATGGTACCAATGTATGCTACAAGTGTGGTATGACGAGTGACTTTCAAAAAGATTGCTATTTGTCTCGCCAGAGCATGGGCAGGGGTGTGGCACAGCCAGCCAGTTCTGTAGCTACTACATCCACAACGCCTCCCCAGCTCGAGCCACTATAATGTCCGCAGGGCTTGGAGCAGCTAGGGGTGGTATTCAGAGCTCGGGAGGACCCAACAGGTTTTATGCTATGAGGAGGCATCAAAAGTTGGAGGCTTCTTCAGATGTGGTTACAGGTATATTGACTGTCCAATCTCATGATGTACATGCTTTTGTTGATCGCGGTTCCACTTTGTCATGGAATTTGGGATAGAGCCGGAACAACCTTATGAGCTATTTTCTATATCTTAAGATCATGTACATGGCCCCTACATTATCAATGCATACTAGGAAACTCTATGCCTCATTTGTCGAATCAATGTTGTCATCACCATGATCAACCATGTCAGCGCTATTGGTAGTAACCTTCATGTCCCTTAGGATATAACCTCTTGAAATGCCATGCTCAACACATTGATGGATTCTTGAATAATTCTAGCCAATCTCGAACCTCGTTGTTCATATTTATAGTAACCTATAGGGATTGAAGGTTCAAACATATCAAAGAAGAAGCGTCATGCAGTGAACAAACATATTAGATAGGAAGTAATATGGTAATATTAAAGCTAGCACATCTTGAGTAATTGTTAGAGATCGCCAAAGGTTTAGTTTGGGTGTTTGGCGTAGGGATTTAGAGTTGAAGAAAGTGAACGGGTTATTCTAAAGATTTTCTTTATGAATATATTGGGTGAATTGGCGTAGGGATATAAAGTATGCGTAGTCACATTAGGCCTTATGAAATCTTGAAGGAAATAGGCAAAAACTATGCGTATAATATTTCCCAATTATTGTCTTCCGTGTACCCGGTGTTTCATGTGTGTCTAAAGAGGTAATTGGAAAATCCTTTGTATATCGTTCCGGTGGAGGTTATTGAAGGTGAAGTTAATGGATAGTTAGCTTATGAAACTTACCTAATTGCCATCCTTATTAGATAAGTCTGGAAGTTGGGATTGCCTACGTTAATATGTTATGGCGAAGTCTGTAAGTTAAGAAGGTAACCTTGAAGGCCGATAGTGTTGTGGAAAGAAAATATTTTCGCTTGATTATATAGCAATTGGTTTTGATTTGAAAGGTACCTTCTAGGTGTTATGATTTAAAAATGTACAATTCATGTCCAGATATCACTCTTGTTAATATAATGCATGTAATGTTGATATTAGAGCTGTTGATATACATTGTGATGCTTTGTGGAGTTATGGATGTGTTGATAGGATGATTTTGGTGATTCTCTGGCAGGTGGATAGGCCCAATTATAGGGGAAACTCTGTCAAAAGTTTTAAGAATTTGTAAATATAGCCAAATTTTAAGGGCCATAAGTAAGTTTAAATTTTGAAAAGGAAGTATGAGACCGAGGTAGTCATAAGTGCCTATGTATAATGGTTGGAGGTAAAATGATGGTAACTCTATTCTTAGAAGTAACTTGTAAAACATTCGAGGGCGAATGTTCTTAAGTGGGGGAGAATGTAACACCCCGGAAAATTTTCGAGTACTTGAGCGCTAGTAAGAAAGTTGATGTGTGCTCATTATATTATTTTGTGAGAAGACAAGGACTATTAATATAATAAATATCAATTAAATATGATAATAAGTGTACGAGGCATATTATAAGTGATGTGGGGTCTAAGAAGAGCCCTAAGTCCAAGTGAAGTTGGAAATTTCATGATAGACTAAAGTTTCGAATGGGTACGCACAAGACCAAACTTTGGACGAGCATATCTACATATCTGTAAGGATTTATGTGATGGATGACCTATCAAAATAAATATCTTCGAGTTCAGTTTCTAATACTTCAAACTGTTCATCCTTTGGAAACTCCTACAAGAAGTTATGACAAAATTACCAAAGGCTGGAATAAGGTGATTCTGTGGCCAATTCTGCGATTGCAAAAGTGAATTTGCAATCGCAAAAATGGTTATGCGACCACAAAATTGGTCGCAGAATGGACCAGTGCAGCCCAGTTTTGGGCACCGGTTTCACGGTCAATTGTGCAACTCGCATACCCATTCTGTGGTCCATTATGCGACCGTAGACCTGGTTTCGGAGGGTTAATTTTTCTATTTTCATAACCCGACCATTTTGATAAATAGCCTTTGGGACTTATTTTGGGGTATTTATTTGAGGGTTTTAGAGAGACGTAAGAGAATTTTAGAAAGAGAAGGAGGAAACCTAACATTCTAATCATCCAATCTTGCACTAATCTTCAAGAATCAAGGAAGCAAATCACAAGATCTTCATCTAAGAGGTAAGATTCAAACCCTTAGTCTTCAATTTCGAGTTTGGGGTAAACGATGGGTGATTTTGAGTATGATTCTTGGGTGTAAGAGTACTATTTATACATGCTTGTACTAATAAGGTTTGTGGGAAGATTGGTGAGCTCAAATAAGTAAAGATTGGATTGTGGAGTGAAGAAAATCTTATAGAAGAACCTTGTAGTTAAATTTGCATACCTAGTGTTTGATAAAATGCTCAAATGAGCTGAGACCATGAATATCTTCCTAATTATGGTTCAATTTTGTTATGTCTCAAAATAGATTGGGATTGCTAGTATTTCTGGAACGCTGTAGTAATTTAAGGAAAGCTCAAAGCAAGGTATGTTGGCTAAACTTTCTCTCTTAGAATTGAATTCTATGATGTTCCCGTAAGTTCCAAGTATGGTTGTCTCAAGTTCCTTATTCTACGTTCCGAGTTATTCCCAATAAATTCGATTGTCCCAAATAAGCAAAGTGTCGAGAATTATATAATCAAAACTTGTTCCGAATGTTCCTATCACATTATGTTATCCTTTGGGAATGTGTTCAAGAATGATATGTATATTAAAAAGCTATATCTTTGGGTCGTGTTCCAAATGAATGTTATGATGCCACATTGTATGGGAAAATCACAATATTCTTAAGACTCTTAATTTCTCATATGTGTACCTAAAGTCTTGATTGGAAATCTCTTATTTTTGATAATCTATAAAGATGGTTGGAAGTGAAATAAGTGAATTGGGAATTGGGGATATAGAGTGTGGCCGACGTGCCAAGAATTTATGTTATGATTGTGGCTAGTAGTGCAAATGATTTGAGAGGATGCAATAAAGAATATGAAATGAGCCTCAACTCAATTGTTTAAAAATGATTTCGAAAGTAGAATTGCCTAAAAGTTTTCATACTCAATTCTTGCCCATTAGTGACTGTTTTAACTAATGCTTTGCTTTATAAATATGTCCAGTGTGATTTGAGTTCTTGCATTATCCTGTGTTAAAATTCTACATTTTTATTTCTGGGGAAGAGTATTGCAAGAATAAATTGTGTATTGATTGTTTATGATTTTGATGTGTGTTTCTATTGCTGGTTGGTATGCCCCATTCTTTGGGAAGAAACCATTTGTGTTTAAAGTTACCATTACAAATGGATTTGAAGTATATGATTTTTGAAATATTCTATATGGTGATCTTTGAAATTGAAAGAGGTGAAAGTGTGGAATATGAAATACGGCCTTCGTGCCAGGAATAAAGAACCTTGTGAATGGCCAAATGAGCCAAGGAAATATTGTTGTTGTGAGTGACTGAAAATACTAATGAGGATTTATACAATGTGAAAGAGGTTGAGGTGAGTATAATTGTATTTATGTTACCTTTGTGTGCAAATCAAATCAAAAATATTTTTGAGAGCATCATTAGCAAAATCGAGGAAGGGTGGGTCATAAGGCCCAAACCTAAACCTACATGTACCGGTGTAGGGGTGGATTGTGATTATTCCTCTTATTTGGGATGAAATTGAAATATCGATAAAATTGTGATATAATTCCCCTTAATTGGGATGAAACTGGTAATAATTGTGGATTGGAAAAGTCAACCCATGCGACATATATGGGAAGGCGGCCTAGTTGATCGGGTGGAGATCAGATGCCATGTTGCGCACATGGTGGTACTACTCTTGGTAACACTTTTCTTTCACATCACATGTCAAACCACATTGTTCGTGGGGTGATGGCCTAGCCGATCGGCCATGATCAGACTCTGTGCTACAATCACGGTGGTATATCGGTGCTAATGATCTCCCAACCAATAATATACATTAATTTTGGTATTTTGAAAATTATTATGTTTTCACTGGACATTTGGATATTGGTGATTTGTGACTTGCTATTTTTATGTGTTACTTTTCTTATACGGGCGTTTTATTTTGAAAAAGGACTTTTAGTTATACATGCTAGTGCTATTCAACGGTACTAACGTCCCTTTTGACGGGGGCGCTACATCTTTAATGAATGCAGGTGGTTCTACAGCAGGCGACATTGATCAGTGATAGCGGTACGCTCTCTTTAGCTGACTTGGTGAGCCACACTTCATTTCGGGGCAATATATCTTTTATTTCTCATCTACTTTGTGGTTGAGGTATAGCTGGGGCCTTGTTGTCGGGTTTCCATATTTCTCTTCTGTTGTACTTAGAGGCTCCGTAGACAAGTTGTGGATTGTGGTTTATGTTGGGAATTGAACTAGAAATGTTGGTATTTGGAAATCATATTTTTCATTGATTTTATAAACTCGTAATATTTTGGAAATTATGAATGAAGCTGCTAATGGGAATGAAATGGAAGTTGTTAATGAAATCTTTGCAGTGTTTGATTAATGGAGTACATCTCCTCTTTATTCATGGATGAGTTTAGGTAGAAGGAAATCTAACAGGCTTGCTTGGTCGGGTTCTCTCGGTTGAGCGCCGGTCGCGCTCCCCGAGTTTGGGGCATGACACATGGTGAATCCCTGAACTTCAGTGCAAATACTTGGTAGCCTCCTATAAGACTATAATCGTCCCATTGAAGATGCAGGTTTACCATGGAGGATTGCCCCTATAAGTCATATGAGATCCAAAGTTCAACATAAGAATGATATTTCAGCCCGATTTTCAAGTGTTGGTTGAATGAATTACTTCCATGATAGAGCAATATGTATCTTTTAAACTTATGCGATTGATCTTAGAATATAACTCTAAGCTGCCTACGTACCTCGGTAAAGAGGATAAAGTCATATCGTATTTCAGAATGAGTAAGTTTTTTGTTTTTTTATGTCCTAACTTTTACGTAGGCCGCCTCTTTCGAGGTTTTCAACCTAGGGGGCTTTTATTTTACGTCCTAACTTTTGCCTAGGCTGCCTCTTTCGAGGTTTTCAACCTAGCGGACTTTTCTTTTGGGCCGTACACATTTTATACTCTTGTGGGCCAGGAGTAACATGCAGTTTATGCTCTTGCGTTAAGGAGCGTAGAGATTTGCAATCTAAGCTCATATTTTGAAGAGCTTTACAACTTGAAAATTTTTCTCAAATTTAAAGAGCTTCATGACACGCGGCTTAGGCTCGTGCGTCCAGGAGCATCATAACTTGCAGTTTAGGCTCGTGCGTTGAGGAGCATCATAAACTTCCAGTTTAGACTTGCGCAATGAGGAGCATCATAACTTGCAGTTTAGGTTCGTGCGTTGAGGATCATTATAACTTGCAGTTTAGGCTCATCCGTTAAGGAGCATTACGAATTGCAATTTAGGCTCATGCGTCAAGGAGCATTGCATCATGCATGGACTCTTCAATTTCGTCTCCGGATAAATACTTGCCCCCATTCTCAGCATCCTCTGCTTCTATTTCATAATGAGGCTCAAAGCCAGGAAACCTCTGATATCCACTTATAGCCATACTCAATTCCATATCAAGTGCACGAGTTGTTAGTTTTTCAAATATTTAGGGATTTATGCCTTGTAAGATATAGCGAATACTCCAGTGCATGCCCTGAATGCACATCTCAATTCTAGAAGTTTCGCTAAGGCGATCTTTGCAGTTGTCACGACCCAAAATCCACTAAAGGTCGTGATGACGCCTAACACCACTATCAGGCAAGCCAACGGTGAATAATTAACCTAATTACTCATTTTAGTATTTTGAAATAAAAATTCTCATTTAATTAAATAGTATGAAATAGAACTTACAGGGTAAATGATGATATTTACGTGAATTACAATGATGAACCACCTTTAGGAACCCCCAAAATCCGGTATCACAAGTGCATGAGCTTCTACTAGGAAATGTAATAAAATTCAACATCTGTCTGGAATACAAATTAGACAGGATAATATAAATAGCTCTGATGGAGAATCTACAGGTTGCGAATCGTAACATGAAATGCAGCTCACGGTAAGTCTCCGCAACATCCGCGTCTCTGCGCCCAAAAGACCACCAGACATATATGTACCTTCACAAAAATGTGCAACAAGTGTAGCATGAGTACGTAAATCAACGCGTACCCAGTAAGTATCTAGCCTAACCCCAGAGAAGTAGTGACGAGGAGTCGACATCGATACTTACTAGTGGTCCAACAAGACAATTATAATAAAAAGTAAACAAATATGGGGCTGGGTAAACAAACAAAATAAACAATTGTAAATATGTGATACGATCCTCCTCTCCACGATAGGCTCAAGCTGTCAATTAGCAATCACCTCCTCAACCGGAGCATAAATATATAATCGACCTCACAAGATAGGTCATAATGATTCAGATCGGGAATACTCATAGATACACTGAATTCTTGTCAACTATTACGCACGATTCCATGAGAGTATTTTACAGAAATGTCGAGGCATACGGCCCTATCCCATCATAACTTATGCACTGTCGAGGGTCGAACGACACGAATCATAAATGCATCTATTATACTGGCGAGGCGAACGACCCGCTCTCATTAGAGTGTGGTACATAATCCTGCCGAGGTGAATGACCCGATCCCATTAGAATAAGAAGCTTTAATGGGTCACTTACCCCACTCAAGAATAGACGTGTGAGTTATAAATTTTTAAGGAAAACCTTACATTGAAAACACATAGCACGGAAGAAATTCATATAGGTAGTACAATCATTCCACGGCTATTCATGAAGCCCATCAAATCTCTACTAAAGCAAGTCTATCACTCTACGCAAGTCCGGTCTCAAGTCGTTATGCAAAATAAAGGAATTAAACGAGCAAAATAACCCTATAGTACAATTATAGTATGGTGTGAACCAAAGTCTATCCGGACAATAGCATAAATTTAGCTACGTACGGACTCTCGCCACCTTCTGCGTACGTAGCCCCCGCAATAAGTAACACATAACAATTACATCACCTAGGGGTAGTTTCCCCCTCACACAGTTAGACAGGAGACTTACCTTGCTCCGAAGTTCCATAACCGGCTCTGAAGCCTCTCAAACACTGCATACCAATGTCCGTCGATCCAAAACTATTCAAACAATTGTGAAAACCAATCAAAATATATTCTCATACCCATAATTAATCATTTTAAACAATTCGCATCTCTGCTCGAAAAGTCAATAAAAATTAACCCTCGGGCCCACATGCCCGGATTCCAAAACTTTTCAAAGATAAACTTTACCCATAACACCACGAACTCAAATATATGATTTATTCCAAATTCCATGTCCAATTTCATAGTAAAAATCCAAAAATACCAATTTCTAGTTTTCTTTCAAAATCTCACATTTTCTACCAATTTTCATGCTTGAATCCACATAAAAACCATGTATTTAACTCATAATATGAAGAAATCACTTACCCCATTATAGTTGATGAATATGGCACTCCAACAAAATCCGTATCAACGTCCCCATTGGCCACTTCTGCGGCTCCGCACCTGCGGCCAAAACCTCACAGGTGCGGTTACACCAGAAGGCAGCTGCGTCGGCCTTTCTTCCAAGTCCAAACTCGATCCGTTGACCTCCCGAAATCCACCCGAGGCTCTCGGGATCTTAACCAAATATACCAACACGTCCCAAAATACAATACGAACTTAGTCGAAGCCTTAAATAATGTCAAACAACATAAAAAATTATGAATCACGACTTGAATCAAACTTATAAATTTCCAAATTCCCAAATTCTATATCTCATGCCAAAACATATCGAATCAAGTCCGATTGACCTCAAATTTTGCACACAAGCCATAATCGACATTACGGACCTGCTCCCACTTACGGAATCGAAATCCGACCTCGATATCAAAAAGTCTACTCCCGGTCAAACTTCTCAAAATCATCCAAATTTCCAACTTTTGCCAATCGACTCCGAAATGACCTACGGACCTCCAAATCAACATACGGATGCGCCCCTAAAACCAGAATCACCATACGGAGCTATTCCCAGGTCAAAATACCAAACAGACATCGATAACATTAAATTAAACTTCAACCCAAATTTATGAAACTCTTCCAAAATGCCAACTTTTCACAATAAGCGCTGAAATGCTCTCGGGTCATCCAAAACCCGATTCGGACATACGCCCAAGTCCAAAATCATCATACGCACCTGTTGGAACTTTCAAATCCCGATTCCGAGGTCGTTTACTCAAAAGTCAAACCTTAGTCAATTCTTCCAACTTCAGCTTCTGAAATGAGAAATTTCCTTCCGAATCAACTCCGAACTTCCCAAAATTCAATTTCGACCACACGTGCAAGTCATAATCCCTGAAGTGAAGCTACTCAAGGACTCAAACCACTGAATGACAAGCTAGAGCTCAAAATGACCGGTGGGGTCGTTACATTCTCTCCCACTTAAACATACATTCGTCCTCGAACGTGCTAAAAACTGCTCTGGAGTTGTCCAAAATCACCGTTTAACACCTCGTGCAGCTACTCGTGCCACCACAACACATGTTAGTATATTTGCTTGAGCCAGACTGAAAATCCTTCTTGCTACCTTAGCTAACAAGCTTTAGAACTAAATTCCAACATCCGAAATTCTGCCCGATACCCGATTCTAACATATGAACACAGTATCAATCTACACATGCTGAACCAGCACATGATCAAGCACCCGTTCTGATACCCCACAATGCACTGCATAACTCTTTTGCCCATGGTAATCCCTCTCCAAGCACAACAACTGCAAATTCACCGACCTGATGCCCGCAGTATACCTCATAACAAATATAAAACCGGTCTCAATCCTCACAATACTGCAACGATGAAAGAGATGCGCAGGAACTCATAGCCACCTGCCCAAACCATAAATTATAGGGTCTCCCCTCTTGACAAGAGCCATTACCTCATTTTGAACTGAACAACGATATCTTCTCTTCAATGTACCTTATATAAATCTGATTGCACTGATCCCAGGTCCAATAATTGCGTCTCACCCAGTACAAGCTACTCAGGCAATAAGCCGTCTCAAACATTGCTCAAAATATTATATGACGCCAATAATGCGCCGACAAGCTACCAACTCGAATGCGATACATAAGGAAAAATGCACTTTAGAAAGGAACTTCCCAGCGAGCACAACGAAATAGACGGTCGAATAGACGCTATGAACCCTTCTCAGAGAATGGAAAACAAAATACACAAGAATAAATATATGGAACCGTACTCAACATCTCACTGTTGCGGCGTGCAACCCGAACCACACATGATACCATTACGGTGTGCAACCTGATCCAAACATAATACCATTGCGGCATGCAACCCGATCCAAACAACATACCTGTAGCGGCGTGCCACCTGATCCACACATGACAATAAGTAAGGAAGTACCCATCAAGCCAAAATGCTCATGCCTACAAAATACCGGAATATCGACCACGAGCACACCAAGTGCAAAAGTACAACCCTGGGGAGACGGATAGCGCCATACGCTACAAAACCCAAGCACAACTAAGGTGCGATGAATGACCTGTATCTCGAGATCCATCCTGCTCATATAACACCACAAGCTACAAAGGACCACATCACACGTGCGAATAATCAAGCCATCTCACAACCCAAATGGCACAGTAGAGGGTTATATAGAATAGATGACGATGGAAATAACGTCCAATGTCCGAAAACTTCTCCATAAGAAATGCTATGCTGAATGAACCCACCCGGCCTGGTGTAGAGCACACATCCACATTTAGACCCATCAACGGTCCTCAAGCTGATTCTGATCGTACCATGCTTGGTAAATAACCTTTAAAGGACCCATAATGACCTATTCATGATACATAAGAACAACCATCAAATTCGGAACAAACTCACACGGTCCACACCTAAGAAATAGAACACCTCGCTGGCATCAACTCTCGCATTTGCGATATTGCCATAACCTCCATACTTGGTTTCCATATGTAGCAATCAAGTGACCAACATGTCATACTTATACAAATCTCCTATGGCGTATGCTCCCACGACCTTTCGCTCAGGTAATAAGGTTCGCACATCCATACCACCAACCGTTCAAATTCTATAAAACGAATCAAAAATCCGCAAGTCAATACACAAAGCCTCTTCCACATAACACCATTCTCAGGTGACTCTAAAGTAAATGTCAGCTTACTCTGAACATCTAAATTCATTCTTGCTCATCCTAGCTCGTAATATTCTATCAACATCGAACCGCAACCGTGGCCTTCAGCTTCCAGTCCCCATGCCGCTCACTGCACCTATCATGCTGCTATACGAGATTACCAGAACTCATCATAACTCCTAAACTACTAGTAAAGTAAACACTTCCTTGGCTAGAAAACCTTTCACTCAGCTCATTTCAGAAGAACCAATGCAACACACAACTGAATTCTCAAACCGCAGAAAATACAAACCTCAAGTCGTGATCTAGACCGCCATAACTCTTCCGGAATCCATTTACCCAATAAAGCCATTTGAATCAAATACCTCCCAAATCAACCAAGTTGTGGTGGTTCTCAAGCCCAAGTGTACAACCACACTAAATATATAATTTCATGCTGCCACGATCATACTGATAAACCATTACTAACCGACCCAACTTCTTCCAATTTATTCTCGACATGCCATAGAAATAATAATATCTCTATCCAAACGAAATGAACCAAATCTGCACTCGTCCCGAGTGACCTGTATCACAAGACCACATCGTCTTATTACTCATGAATCATTTTATATTCTCCTTACATGCACAATAGCATCTCCAACTGGTATACCCCTTTCGATAATTTCTCTACAAATCCGAAGCTCTTTTCTCCCATTTCTTCAATGTTGCACCGAAGACCGATGATAACATATATTTTGGGCTGATTGGCATGAGATTTATGAGCCTGAGAGACAGGAGAGATTGATGACTAAGCTGAAGCTGAGAGTCGAATTGTGAGTGATATTGATGGGATCGAGCTGCACGCCGCAACAAGTGTTATTGATTCATGATGGGATCGGGCTGCACGCTTTAGCATGTATTAGTGATTCATATGTGGATCAGGTTGCATGCCGCAATAGAACCTATGGCTATATGTGGATCGAGTTACATGCCGCAATATGACTTATGGCTATATGTGGATTGGGTTGCACTCTACAACAAGATTTATTACTATTGATGGGATCGAGCTGCGCGCGCTGCATGAATCGTACAGTGCTGAGTGACTAAGTGTGCTGAGGGACTGGGCATGGTGAGTGGGAGTGCGAGACAGTGACATTGAGTACTTTGAGAGTGTGAGTACATGTGTTCATCACCGTGATGCATTGCATTGACATGTGTACTTGACATACATGTGTAGAGATGCATTTCCTCATGCTACACAGTATTGTGACATTCATGACTTCACATGTGCATTGACATGTAAGCATACAGATGTACTTTCCTAATGTTATCTGAGATTGCAACATCTTATCTGTTGTTGAAAGTTTTTGGGAAAAATCACAGGTTTTTGACTTACTCATATTTTGGTGATTTCAGCGAAAGATTTAGGATTTGCTGTTATACTTGAAAAGAATGCCTATTTTGTCATAACTGTGAACGAGCCGAGCATCATATCTTTGAGCTTTTTATTGTAATACTTTTTATTATATTGTTATGAGTTGTTGTTGGATATTGGTGTCGGACCCTGACCGTTGTCCAACCTCGTCACTGCTTTTAACCTAACGTTAGGTTTGTTACTTATTGAGTACATGGGGTCGGTTGTACTCATACTACACTTCTGCCCCTTGCGTGCAGATTTTGGATGCTAATGTTGCTGTGTATAGTGGGAGCTGGCAGTGAAGACGTTCCTGTGTTTCGGTCATAGCTGCCACTTGTTTTTGGTAGCTCTAAAATTATTAATCTATTCATGTATACTTCAAACAGATAATATATTTATTTCGTACCAGCTTTGTAAATTCTAAATTTTAGAAGGTCATGATTTGTACTACCAGTCCTTGGGAATCTTTTGTATAAAAGTTCAGTTATTTCATCATTTATTTTTCTCAGTAAATCTTATTTGAATTTGATTTGTGCTAATTGTCTTACCTAGCGGTTTGGGTTTAGGTGCTATCACGACTAGTTAGATTTTGGGTCGTGACAAGTTGGTATCAGAGCTCTAGGTTCTACGAGTCATGAGCAAATGTCTAGTAGAGTCTTGCGGATCGGTAAAATGACGTCCATACCTATCTTCGAGAGGCTACAGGGCATTTAGGATAAACTTCCCATCTTTCTTTCCTTATCATGCGACATTGATTTAGCTTGAAGCATATCTCTTTGAATTCCTTCCACTCACTCGTATGCATATGTGAATGCTCGGTATTAGTTGTGCATCGACGACTTGTGATTCTATGGATAAGGTATGAGATGTATTTTTTATGTTTTTGTGTTGGGCTAGTCTGGAGGACCTGAGGCCCGGTTTGGACCGCAGCTTAGGCTCGGTAGTTTTAGTTGTGTGAGCATATGCTTTTGGACTTTTATGGTGTCCCTATGAGTAGGACTGGTGGCTTAGTGAGTGGTTGGATAGCAATATGATGAGTAGGATGTGACTATGAGATGTGTTCAGATGGTTTTGATATGACAGGAAGATTTTTCTTGAGATATGAAAGGACTATTGGATGCTCGATTTCTGTAGATATGTCATATGGTCTGGAATTATGAGGGTTTTGAGGGATTCTTTCATGTTATTTCATTGGTGGGACGAAGTAGATTTTTATGTCTTGTTGATGAGTTCAAATTCAAGAAGATTAAGTGATTGCATAGTAGTTGTGGCTGTAAAAGGGTATAGAGAGATGTCCGTTTGAGGCTAAGTAGGTGGGTTATCACCTGCAGGGTGTCCTGAGGTTGTATTCTCCCTATGTTGTTTTTGTGGAGAGTTTGCTCTTACTGGTGGGTTATATGTGTAGCAACTTGAGTTTGGATCACTTGAGGAAGTTGGCTTGATTGTTACGAGGATGAATGCAAGCTTAGCAGATGATTTGAGGTACTATATGGTTTGTGTTGCATGAGCTTATGAAGGATTTAGTTGAATCTCACCGCAGTATTATGGCAGTAATAAGTATGGGAATTGTGAGTTATCAAGTGTTTTGATTTATGGCTTTGAGCCAAGTGGGGGAGTCTGCTATCGACGATTCGATTGCATGGTTATATGTTGTATTGGATTCGGTCTGAGGCATACTTGTGGATCGGTTATGACTTGCAGAGGCTGGTTTTGAGGATGACTTAGACAAGGAAATTTCTGGATGCATGATGTATTACACTTTATAGGTATACAGGAATCATGGAATGATTTGAGTTTGTTATTCGAGAAGGATGTAGTATGCATGGAGTAGGGATTCACTCGGTTGCTTAGAGGTGTGGATTACTTCCTTGGGTGATGTCGTGCTAATGGGATACAGGATGTTTGGCCCGTTTGGGCAGTGCAATTGAGAGTTGAGCAGAGTGGATGACTCTCGAGGAAGTTCTAAGGAGTTTAAGATTCACATGTGGCATTTGAGGATTTTTCAGATTGGTATATGGCTAGAATCTGAGATTTGCATTGGATGGTGTCGAGACTTGTGGTATTTCTATATCATTATGGATTCTAAATTTCAGTATCAGGGAGGTGAAGGAAACGGCTTTAGATTCATAAAAGGTCTCTTCAGAGTGGGTGTCTCGGTTGTGGTACTTTCAGGGTGCTTAAGAGGGAATACAACGGCTTATGGGCCTTAGGACAGAGTGGTTTTATGCTAGGATCTTTTATGGTGAGCTTTGGGTAAGGATCGTGGTGTTCTGGCAAGGAGAAGTGTCAACTTGAGGGTAATTCGGAAGGAACTCGGAGAAATAAGATAGCTTGGTAGTATAGGTTGGATAAGCACGGTAATGGATATGATCAGTTCTTTGGGTACTTATGATGTGGTGAGTCTCTACAGGTTTTTTGGGGCAATACTCTTGGGTTTGGCGACCTGCGTGGCTTATTTGAGTTAGAGAGATTCTGTTCTGACGGCTTGGTTATGAGCAAATGGATTACAAAGTATTCTCGATGGTTTCTACCACGGTTTGAGATGGATAATTCCTACCGGCGTGAGGAGCATGCTGTGTATTGTAATTTTCTACTGGATGAGATCATGTGAAAGGTTCTTGGCTAATTGAGTATGTATTCTATTGGTGACTCAAAGTTAATTATGAGATTCTCGTTCTTTCCATATGATTGCTTAATAGAGGTGGCGCATGTTGTGAGATTGGGATTTGCATGTGTAAGTATACGATTCAGTTTCAAAAGGAAGGTCATAATTTTATGCAGCACAGATTATTTTAGATGTTGGCACTAGTTGGTATTACCTGAGAAGACTGTACATTCAAAAGGTGCACTGAGTTTTGACTTACAGATGTTTCATTGGTATTGTGGTACTCACCCGGTTGATCGACTGCTGATATCCAGATGTTTGCTATATGGCATTGAAGGATTATAGAAGTATTTCTCATAGGGATGATTATGTATGATAGATGTGTTAGTCATTCGAGTGGCGGAGTTGGAATCGTCTATGGTGATTCATGTGTTTTATGGATTTGGAGACTGGGAGATCTCAGGAGCAGATTGTTCTGGGTTTATGGACTGTGTAGATGTGGCCAAATCTAGATAGATGGTAGTACGTGCTATGGTTAAGTCATTGTGGACTTTTGGAGGGCCGTTTATCCATTTGGGGATGTCCAAAGTTAATTTGGGGGCCCATTAGTTGGCCCAATGAGGATGTGTATTCTACACCGGGTCGGATTTGTTGACTCGGCACTGTTATTGCAGAGAGGTGCGTCATTCAGTTAGAGTGATCTTGTTCGTGTTCTGATATGTTCTATGTGTAACTCTTCTATGCTACGAGAGGTTGTGGTTTGTTGGTTATATGCTCTCATGATGTGGTTTTGTACGAGTCTTGTAGCGGAATTCGAGCGAGATGGTTATTGGGGTGTTGAATTGATGATTGTGCCTTGGTTATGGTCTTTCCTATTGGTGGTACATTGTGCTATCCGTTTCTCTATGGTTATGATTTTGCACTTCGTGTATTTGATGTCGAATTGCATGTGGTTATTGATTTAGAGCATTGTGGCTTGAGGAATTTCACATGGACCAGTGTTTGGATGGGGCCACGCATTGAAGAGGGGTTACATTGGGATATGATCTTTTGAGTTAGATTCGTGTGTCTTGGCCCTACTATGTGTGATGGGTTCATAGCATTTGCATTGTGGTGGTACTTGTTGAGCTTGCGGGACGGTTCTCTCATTTGAGTCATTTTCCATGTTTGAGCACATTTAAATTGTTGCTTATTGGTGCACAAATCGCACGGTTGTGGCATTAGGTTGCATTGGTGTGGCTTGTCAATAAAATGGTAATGTTTGTTGAGATAAGGTCATTGGACCTAGAATGGATACTATCAGATTTGGTTACGATATATTTGGAAGAATAATATCGGAAGTCAGCTTAGGATTTGGCTTTGGTTCTTGTCGGGCGAGAGAGAGAACTCCATGACTTGTTGGTCTGATGAGTGGTTATGAGTTTCTGCGTGTTTCTTTCATCAATGGCAATGAACGAAGGTTTTGAATGAGGTTTAATTCGATATGAGGTTTATTACAGGTATCGAGTTTATTTTGAGCAACTACTGTGATCGAAAATTTTGCTACGAGTATATGAGTTATGTGGTATATCATGTGATTTTATCTTGGGTTATGGTTATGACTTGATACAACTTGTTCAGACTTATACAGTGTGTAGGTGCGAGATTTGGGTCTTGTAAGGAATTCTGGATGTTGGAAATTGAGTTCCAAGGTTTATGGGCTAAGGTTAAATTAAGGATCTTCAGTTATGTTGTGTTGTCAGGCTTATATGGATAGGGGTGATGTGGGATCACCCCCGGGTATGTGCATGGTAAGGTTGCACAATGATTTGAAAGCTTTGGAATGACTCTTGGCACGTTCGATGACAGACGTAGGTTTAAGTGGGGGAGAATGTAAAGATCTAACCGGTCGTTTTGAGTATTTGCACTTTGCTATGTGGTTTGAGGGCATGAGTAGCTCTGTATGATGTATTATGACTTGTGTGTATCATCTGTTTGGGTTTTCGGGTGATTCAGAATTAGTTTAGAAGGATGAATTTTATATTTGAAGCTTTAAGTTAGAAGAGTTGACCCAGTTTGACTTTTGAGTATTTGACCTTGGATCAAAGTTTTGATGGTTCCGTTAGGTCCGGATGGTGATTTTGGACTTGGGCGTATGCCCGGATTCGCATTTGGATGTTTCTAAAAGATTTCGGCACTATTTGGCAAAAGTTCGCATTTGAAGTTTTGTAATGTTCATAAGTTTGACCGGGAGTTGAATTTGATGATATCAGGTTCAAATTGTTTTTCTGGGAGTTGGAATAGGTTCGTTATGTCATTTAGAATTTTAATGATAAATTTAGATTTATTCCGGATTTGTTAGGCTAGAATCTGATGCTTAGTTCAAAGTTAGAAGTTTATGAACTTAAGAGATTGATCTTGTTCGACGATTTGTTGTTTTGATGTTAATATGTGTGATTTAAGGCCTCAAGTAGGCCCGTAATATATTTTGAGACTTGTTGGTATGTTCGGACAGGGTCCCGAGGGACTTGGGTGAGTTTCAGACCATTTCTAGGCTATTTTTAGTTGCTGGTTTTTTTGCTACAACAATGTGTATCGCGATCGCGGACTTTGGGTCGCGTTCTTTGTTTCCCCTTATATGGGATGAGATTGATGTGTTGAGATGTTTCCCCTTAAATGGGATGAGATTATTGCTAGCGAGATGTGATGTGATGTCGACCCACACGGCATTCTGGTTAGACGGATTAGCCCATCGGACTGAGATCGGATGCCATGGCGCGCACATGGTGGTGTTGTGAGTGGATGTCTCGGGGTAAGATGTCTTAGCCGATCGGGATGAGATTGGACTCCGTGCTAAAAGCACGACGGTGTATCGGTACGAAAGATCTCCCACTTAAAAATAATGAAACTTACTTGAAATTTACTTTTCTCCTAACTTGACACCTTGATACTATTTGAGGCTCTTATTGATTTCATGTTTCCTTCTCCTTTTACTATTACTCATTCTATTGAAAGGGGTGTTTAGTTTTACATACTAATATTATTCCATATGTACTAACGTCCCCTTTGTCGGGGGGCTACATCTTTAATGGATGCAGGTAGTTCCATAGTAGGCGGTATTGATCAATGATAGAAGCATACCCTCTCCTCAGCTGACTTGGTGAGCCCCATTTCATTTCAGGGTCTTGTATCTCTTGTCCTCTATGTATATTGTTTTGAGTTATAGCCGGAGCCTTGTTGCCGGCAAAATCATGCTACACTTTTGTATCTATTAGAGGCTCCGTAGACATAGCGTGGGTGGTACCTTTGTTTTGGGAAGTCAAATTATAAATGTTGTATTTGTATCATATGTTTCCACTTCTAAACTATAAATGTGTAATGTAATATTTTGGGGAATCTTGAATGAAGTTCTATCGGTAATGAAATTTGGATTGTTCATGTAACTTTATCATTGTCAAATTAATGAAATATACCTTCTCATATATGGGTGAGTCTGGGTAGAAGGCATTGTACATGCTTGCTTGGACGGATTATCTCGGTTGAGCACCGGTCGCGCTCCCTGAGGTCGGAGAATGACACCCTCGGCAATGTACACACTATTCTGGATCGGGCCATACGACCTCGGCATAAATCGTGTGTGATATTGCTCGGAGTCCGATTATACTTGATATTTCTTCCATGACTTGAGAATTTATAATTTCTTGATGGCTCTTATTTGTTGAAATTAGTATGTGATAGTTGGAAATTTGTTATTTATATTTAGTTAAAGAACCACTTACTTATTGTTCATTATTTCGTTATTACTAATGTATTCCACATCTTTTTATAATTTCTGCACTTTATTTATTAACCCTTAGTAAGTGTCGATGTCGACCCCTCATCACTACTTCTTCGAGGTTAGACTAGATACTTACTGGGTACATGTTGTTTATGTACTCATGCTACACTTCTGTACTAATCATGCAGGATCCAAGGCAGGTGCATCTGGCGGCCATTTAGGTGCGTGCCCCCGCTACCCGGAGACTTAGTAGTGAGCTGCTCTCTATGCCCGTTCTGCAGCGCCCAGAGTCTCTTCTTATTGCATTTATTTTTCTGTCTATCTTACTCCAGACAGTAGTATAGGAGGTTTTTTATATTTTACTAATTTGCTCGTACACTTATGACACTGGTTTTGGGAGATTCTAATAGATGTTTCATTGTTTTTGCTTATTAAATTCACTACTTCACTCTTTCGTTTATTTCATGCTTTACATTATTACAATCACTTATTAATCGTTATATTATTAAATAAAATCAATGACTTTAAAAATATTAAAATGAACAATTACATGGATAGTTCACCGTTGGCTTGCCTAGCAACGACGTTGGGCGCCATCCTGACCTATAGTAGGAATTGGGTTGTGACAGCTTGGTATCAGAGCACTAGGTTCACATAGGTCTCACAAGTTATGAGCGGGCCTAATAAATTCTTATGGATTGGTGCGGAGATATACGTACTTATCTTCAAGAGGCTATAGGGTGTTAGGAAACTTCTCTTTCTTCATCTCCTATCATGCAGTTGATGTTGTGCTAAGTATCTTTCTTTTATTCTCTCACAGATGGTGAGAATGCGCATGGCAGATGTACCTGACGGTAGAGGAGCTGCTCCCCCTGTTGCTAGAGGTCGAGGCAGAGGCCGAGGGAGGGCGCCAGCTCCTACCAGAGGATGAGGGCATCCTAGAGTTGCTCTTGTTGTGCCACTAGTGGATCTAGTGGAGGATCCTGTTATTGAGGAGCAGGGCGAGGTACCTGTAGCTGAGCCAGCTCCAACGGATTTCATGTCCGCACCAGGATTTCAGGAGGTCATGGGCCGTATGTTGTGGTTCATGGACTCTAAGAAGCAGGCTGGTTTATTTCCAGTGGACCCAGCCACATCTTAGGTGGGAGGGGGAGCACAAACCCCTACCGCTCAGGCTCCAGGGCATGCTGCTACCATATATTGGACCCCAGGTGCACTACCTGCAGGCTAGTCTCAGCCAGTTGCAGCGGCTATGCCAGAGCCTAGACCAGCTGCGACCGGCGAGCTGTAGAAGCTATTGGATAGATGGACCAGGCTACATTGTCCTGCCTTTGGCGGTGAGTGACATGAGGACCCCCAGAACTTTATTGATCGTTACAGGGACATACTGCACAACATGATAGTATTGGAGTCCCACAGAGTGGACTCTACCACATTTTAGTTGGAGGGCAGGGCTCGTAGATGGTGGCAGTCTTATCTTCTCAGCCGACCAGCAGGTTCTCCTCCCTTGACTTGGGACCAGTTTACACATATCTTTCTGGAGAGTTATATCCCACCCTCTCTGAGAGAATAGTTACGGGGTCAGCTCGAGCTGCTTCTATAGGATCATATGTCTATGATAGATTATCAGGCGGGATTCTCTGAGTTGTCTTGCCATGCACTTATGATATTCCCCACCGATGCAGAGAGAGTGCGGAGGTTTATTGCATGCTTGCACTATGGTATCAAAGTCACTATGGCCCGAGAGATTGAGATGGGGACTTCTTAAGAGCAGGTTGTGGAGATAGCTCGGAGGATCGAGGGTATTCATCAGTAGGGCCGAGAGCAGGCACGGAGGGACAAGCGACCTCAATATTCTGGAGGGTTTAGTGGTGCTCTGTCTGGGGAAGAGGTTAGTTTGTTAGGGGACAGTCTAGAAAGCCCACGTATTCAGCACCGCCGCCTTCTCAGATTGCTCTAGTGCGACCCTATTTCAGATCCATTCCAGAGAGCTCCTACCGTCCACCGATTATTCAGGATTCTTCCAATGTGTGTTCAGGTCCCTAGGGTTAGACTTAGGGTCAATCATCTTCCGCACCAATAGGTTGCTATGAGTGCGGGGAGCTTGGTCGTGTGACGAGATTGTGCCCTAGGCTTCAGGGCAAGGCAATACAGTAGGGACATCAGCCCATGATCACCGCACCAATTGCCACACCGACCATTCAGATGACCAGAGGAGGAGGGCAGGTGGGTAGGGGTCACCCTAGAGATGGAGGCTAGTCAGGTGGCACTCCAGCTAGGTTCTATGCCTTTCCAGCTAGACTAGATGCAGTAGTCTTAGACTCCGTGATCACATGTATTATTTTTGTCTGCGGTAGGGATGCTTTGGTACTATTTGATCCAGGGTCTACGTATTCATATATTTCATCTCTTTTTCTTATTTTCTGGGTGTCCCTCGTGAGTCCTTAGGTGCTCCCATATATGTGTCCATGCCAGTGATTGATTCTATTGTTGTGGATCGGATTTACCGATTATGTATTTTGATTTTTTGTGGTTATGAGACCAGAGCGGATCTTCTATTGCTCGATATGACCGACTTTGAGGTCATCCTGGGCATGGACTAGTTGTCTCCATACCATGCCATTCTTGATTTCCATGGCAAGATTGTTACCTTAGCAATGCCAGAGTTGCCTAAATTAGAGTGGAGGGGTTCATCTATTAGTACATCTAGCCAGGTTATTTCTTTCTCGAAGGCTCAACACATGGTCGACAATGGTTGTTTGGCTTATCTAGCTTACATTTGGGATACTGATGCAGAGACTCCCACGATTGATTCAGTGCCCGTGGTACAGAGTTCTCCGATGTGTTTCCTTCTGATCTACTAGGCATGCCACCAGATTATGATATTGATTTATATATTGATTTAATGAACTGGATGTTTAGGCCATATCTTGACTCATTTGTCATTGTCTTCATTGGTGACATATTGATCTACTCGCGTAGTATGGAGGAGCACGAGCAATACTTGATAGTTGTGCTTCAGACCTTGCGGGAACAGAAGCTATATGCTAAGTTCTCCAAGTGTGAATTCTGGTTAGATTCTATGGCATTCTTGGGGCATGTTGTATCAGGTGACGGCATTAAGGTAGATCCCAAGAAGATCGAGGCAGTCCAGAGTTGGCCTCGTCCTACCACAGCGACCGAAATCAGGAGCTTCTTGGGGTTAGCAAGTTATTATCGTCGGTTTGTGGAGGGCTTCTCATATATTGCGGCACCTTTGACTAGATTGACCCAGAAGGGTGCTCTATTCTGATGGACCGATGATTACGAGATGAGCTTTCAGAAGCTCAAGACCACATTGACTACAACACCAGTGCTAGTGTTGCCTTCCGATTCAGGAATGTATATTGTGTATTGCGGCGCTTCACGCGTTGGCCTGGGTTTTGTATTGATGCAGGAGCAGCGAGTTATTGCATAGGCTTCACGTCAGCTGAAACCTGGTAGCAAGCACCTTGAGGTGCCTTTAACACCTCTACCCTCCTTATATATGTCTTAAAAAAACCCAAGTAACAGGAGTAGACATGTTTTGGCCAAAGAATCATAATAGACATGTTTTGGCTAGAGAATCATAATAGACATGTACAACACCAAAATGCACAAACCAATGTACAACTTAGTTCATACATTCACAAATGACTTTTAAACATTGTAAATGATATTATTTACAAAAAATAATATTTTTTTGAAAAATATTTATTATAAAACGAAAAATACATAATAAAATACTAAAAAATAAGAAAACTATTATAAATGTAGAAACAACAATGGAGAAAATTTACAATACATCTAGTAATAATATAAAACATAAAAGAGTAAATAGTTTTATAAAAAATGTAACATAAAAACTATTTAAAATTACAAAAAATGCATAAAATTAATAACAAATAGGTAAAAAAGAGGTAAAATAATATTATTATAAAAATATATAGATGACCAACCACCAATAACCATGATGCACCTCCATTGTGACAACCATCATAAGTGATTCTAATTTGAAACCACCGCCGCCAACCACCAAGCATCAACCAACCGTCGCCGGTCACTACCGCTCGAACTACCGCAACTTTCCATCACTGCCACCCACAACCACAAACCATCAAAATCATTGAACTTGACATGTTTCTAAGCATTAGCTAGCACTAGACATGGTGCGACGTGGAGCGACGTGGTGTGACATCGTGCCATGGCCACACCCTGCCATGCCCTGCCACGCCCTACCATGCCCTACCATTTCCTGTCATGCCCTGCCATGTCCTACCATGTTCTGTGTCGTGCCATGGCCGCGTCCGACGTCGTTCCATGTCCACGCCCTTCCACGTCCAATGTCGAGCCACTGCCACGTCCAACGTCGTGCCATGGCCACGCCCTGTCATGTCCTGCCATGTCCTGCGTGGTGCCATGGCCACGCCCTGCCATGTCCTGCGTCGTGCCATGGCCATGTCCTGCCATGTGCTACCATGCCCGACGTCGTGCCATGGCCACGTACTGCCACATACAGCACCGTTGTGAGGTTGGATATTTTAGAGCCCAGTCGAGTTCTTGCATGTGTTGTGGCTCAGTCTTCATTATTTGAGCAGATCAAGGCTTGTCAGTATGATGATCCGCACTTCCTAGTTCTTAGGGAGACAGTACTACATGGTGGTGCCAAGGAGGTAACTATTGGTGAGGATGGTGCTCTGCGACTCCACGGTCGCCTATGTGTTCCTAATATTGATGGATTGAGGGACAATATTCTATAGGAGGCACACAATTCTCGGTATTCTATTCCTCTAGGTGCTACAAAGATGTATCGCGACTTGAGAAAGCATTATTTGTGGCGGCGGATGAAGAAGGACATAGTTGAGTATGTAGGAAGATGCCTAAATTGCCAGCAGGTTAAGTATGAGCACCGGAGGCTAGGTGGCCTACTTCAGCAGATGGTTATACTAGAGTTGAAATGGGAGCGCATCACTATGGATTTCATAGTTGGGTTACCACGGACGTTGAAGAAGTTTGATGTCATTTGGGTCATTGTCGACAGGCTGACCAAGTCGGTACACTTTATTCCAGTAATGACCACGTATTCGTTAGAGAGGTTGGCCCAAATTTACATTCAGGAGATTGTTCGGTTGCATGGTGTGCCTGTTTTCATCATTTCAGATAGAGGCCCTCAGTTCACTTTGCATTTCTGGAGAGAAGTATGGAGTGAGTTGGGTACCCGAGTAGAGCTTAGCACAACCTTTCATCCGCAGACCAACAGACAGTCAGAGCGGATAGTTCAGATCATGGAGGATATGCACAGAGCATGTGTGACTGACGTCGGAGGGCAGTGGGATCAATTCTTGCCTTTGGTCGAGTTTGTTTATAACAACAATTATTAGTCCAACATCGAAATGGCTCCATTTGAGGCTTTATATGGTCGGCGATACCGTTCGTCCATCGGATGGTGTGAGCCCGGCGAGGCTAGGTAATATGACATTGATTTAGTGAAGGATGTCTTGGAGAAGGTAAAGTTGATTCAGGAGCAACTTCGCACAGCACAGTCTAGACCAAAGAGTTATGCAGATCAGAAGGCACCTGATTTATCATTTATGGTGGGTGAGAAGGTTCTCTTGAAAGTTTCGTCGATGAAAAGAATCATGAGGTTCGCGAAGAAAGGCAAGGTGAGCCCAAGGTTTAGTGACCCATTTGAGATATTGAGGCGAGTTGGGGAGGTTGCTTATGAGCTTGATTTGCCTCCCAGTCTATCGGGAGTTCATCCAATTTTCCATATGTCTATGCTCTAAAAATATCATGCCGACAGGTCGCATGTGTTAGACTACAACACGGTTCAGCTAGATGAGAGCTTGGGTTATGAGGAGGAGCCGGCTGCCATTGTTGGCAGGCAGGTTCGCTAGTTGAGGTCTAAGAAGATTTATGTGGTAAAGGTCCAGTGGAGTGGTCAACCAGTCGAGAAGATAACTTGGGAGACCGAGTAGGACATGCAGAGCCGAGATCCACACCTATTAAGCACTCCAGGTATGATTCTAGACCCGTTCAAGGATGAACGTTTGTTTAAGAGGTGGAGAATGTAATGACCCGATCGGTCATTTTTCTTTCTAGATACTCATTCCCCTAATTAAAACTCCCCGTATGTGCCTTTAATGTTTTATGACTTGCGGGGATGGTTGATTTGGGTTTGGAAAGGTTCAGGTTGATATCAGAACATTTGGTTCCTTAATAGTGGCCTAAGATGGCCAAGTTTAACTTGAGTCAATATTTTTAGTAAACGACCTCAGAACTGAGATTTGACGGTTCTAATAGATTTATATGATAATATTGGACTTGGTCGTGTGTTCGGATTGGGTTTCGGATAACCCGGGAGTGTTTCAGCGCTTAATGTTGAAAGTTGGCATATTGAGGGTTTTCAAGTTCTTTAAATTTGGTTTGGAGTATGCTTTGGTGTTATCGAGGTCCGTTTGGGATTCTATGCCTGAGAATAGTTCAGTATGGGGATTTATGACTTGTACACAAAATTTGGTGTCATTCCATGTAGTTTAAGCATAATGCGGCGCATTCGGAGTAAGTTGAAAAGCTTGAAGTTCATAAGTTTATTCAATATGGTTTTAGGGTGCGATTCTTAATTTTAATGTTGTTTTACGTATGTTGAGGGTTCGAGCATGTCCATATTATGTTTATGTACTTGTTGGTACAATTGGATTGGGTCCCGGGTTGCTCGAGTGAATTTTGGATGACCCTGAGCTATGTCTAGAAATCTTCTATTGTTGGTTTTGGTTTCCTTCTTCGAAATCGCGAAGGTTGTGTCGCGTTCCCGAAGAAGGAATTTTGGGGACTGGGCATTTTTTTATCGCGTTCACGATCCCCAGTCGACGTTCGTGAAGGTCTGGGGCCTGTGGCCTTCGCGTGAAAGGGCCCGCGTTCGCGTATGGGAAATAAAGGCCTGCGAGGTGTCGGTACTAATACCCTTCGCGTTTGCGATGCTCAAGTGATCCAAGCCTTCGCTATAGCAAGAGATCCCTCGCATTCGCGATGAAGGTTCGCAGGTCCTGGGCCAGCTTTGACTTTGCGATCGCGAGGCTTCTTTCGCGATCGCGAAGAAGGGTCACTGGGCAGAGACATGTTTAAATCGGGGTTTGGACTCATTTTTCTCTCATTTCTCTTTGGGTTGGCTGATTTTGGAGCTCTTGGAGAGGGATTTTTCACCTATCATTGTAAGGTAAATAATCACTACTTAATATGAGTTTAATACATGGATTTGGGTAGAGTTTAACATATAAATTGTGGAAATTATAGGATTTAGTTTAAAAACCTAGGTTTTGATAAAAATGGGATTAGACCACGAAAATGATTATGAAATTGAGTAAAAATTATATATTTGTTTTCGTGAGGTTATGGGTAAATTTTATTTATAGAAATTTTCGGAATCCGGGCACGTGGGCCCGGGGTGAGTTTTTTAGGAATCTTCCAATTTGGGTTGGGTAACTACTCTAATAGATAGATTATAAACCTTTGAGCGTATATTGATTAATTTATACAATATTTTTCTAGTTTAAGATTGCGTGACACCGATTTGAGGCTTTAGTGTGAATTATGGACTGGGAAGAGGACTTGGAAACGAGGTAAGTCTTTTGCCTAACCTTGTAAGAGGAAATTTTCCCCGTAGATGCTATAAATGAGGGTTTGCTAATAATTGTGGGTGCTACGTGCGTACGACATGATGAGAGTCTGCATGTAGCTAAAACTCATGCTTATGTTCGAGTAGTTTTAGCACTCTACCATGTAGTTCTTGTATTATTTGTACCCAACTTGTTAGTTTAATTACTTAAATCATATTTGAAATTGGATAAAGGATTTGTAAATACTAAGCTTTACTACTTTGATTTTTGGCGGGTTACTTGGCTCTTGGTGGAAATTATACCTTCCTCGAGTATTTTTCTTATGTAGTAGCCATTAATCGGAGTTCGTAGAGTATCCTCTCTTCCTATGGATCGGGCCGAATGCTTCAGTAGTAGAATAGACACATCTATGGTTCGCGCCGGTTGACCCTCGGCAGTGTACACACTATTCAAGATCGGGTCGTACAACCTCGGCATATACCGTGCGTGATATTGCTCGGAGTCCGATTATACTTGATATTTCTTCCATGGCTTGAGAATTTATAATTTCTCGATGGATCTTATTTGTTGAAATTAGTATGTGATAGTTGGAAATGTTTAATTTATATTTAGTTAAAGAACCACTTATTTATTGTTCATTATTTTGTTATTACTGATGTATTCCATGCCTATTTATAATTTTTGCACTTTATTTATTGACCCTTAGTAAATGTAACGACCCGGCCGGTCGTTTTGAGGGTAATACCCCTGATCCCCTATTAACTGCTTCCCCCGTATCTTTTTCTGCTTATGTGACTTGTCGGGAGGTTTTGTTTTTGGTTTCGGAGTATTTTGGGACACTTAGTCCCTAAATGGAAGCTTAACTCTTAGGATTTTGACCGTAGTCAAGAACTATGTGAAGATGACTCCGAAATGGATTTCTGTCGGTTTTGTTAGCTCCGTAGGGTGATTTTGGACTTAGGGGCGTGTCCGGATTGTGTTTTGGAGGTCTGTAACTGATTTAGGCTTGAAATGGCGAATGTCGCATTTTTGGAGATATTGACCGGTAGTGAACTTTTTAATATCGGGGTCGGAATCTGATTCCGGAAGTTGGAGTAGGTCCGTAATGTCGAATATGGCTTGTGTACAAAATTTGAGGTCAATCGGACATGATTTGATAGATTTCGGCATTGGTTGTAGAAGTTTGAAGTTTGAACGTTCATTAAGTTTGAATTGGAGGGCAATTCATATTTTTAGCATTATTTGATGTGATTTGAGGGCTCGACTAAGTCCGTATGGTGATTTAGGACTAGTTGGTATGTTTGGTTGAGGTCTCGGGGGCCTCGGGTGTGTTTAGGATGCTTAACGGATTGAGTTTTGGACTTATGTAATTGCTGAAGCTATCTGAGTTTTGGTGTTTTCACACCTGCAGTGGGGAGACCGTAGGTGCGGGATCGCACGTGCGGAGTGAAGGGCGCAAGTACGCTTTGGGTCAAGAAGGTTTGTGAGCGCAGGTGCGAGAAGGGAGCCGCATCCGCACATCCGCAGATGCAGAGTGATGGTCGCAGGAGCGGTATGGGTGGCCTGGGCAAGGGTCGCAGATGCGGAAGTCAAACCGCAAGAGCGGGCTCGCAGGTGCGGCCAAAATCTCGCGATGGTTTTCCCGCAGGTGCGGTTGAAGGCTCGCAAAAGCGAGTTTACTGGGTAGAAAATAGGATTTCGAGGGTTGATTTCCCATTTCAATTTTGGGATTTTGAGAGCTCGGTGTGAAGCGATTTTTCGAGATTTCTTCAAGGAGATTGTTGGGGTAAGTGGTTCTAACTCAGATTGGATTATATTTCATGAATCTATTGCTATTTTCATCTTATAATTAGGGATTTGAGTTGGAAATTTGGGGGATAATAGTAGAAACTTCACAGGCTACTATTTTGAGTTTTGGAAGGCGATTTGAGGTCGGATTCGAGTAATTCTTGTATGGTTAAACTCGTGAGTAAATGGGTATTCGTATTTTGTGACTCTTACCCGATTCCGAGACGTGGGCCCGGAGAGACTTTTTAGGGCGATTTTCTAATTTCTTGCTTTAGCTTTGATTTCATTAACTAGATTAGTTTCTTATTGTTATATTTATGATATGTAATTGATTTTGGCTAGATTTGGGCCATTCGGAGTCGGATATTCGTGGAAAAAGCATTGTTACGGATTTGATTTGAGCTTGTTTCGAGGTAAGTGGCTTGCCTAACCTTGTGTGGGGGAAATCCCCTTAGGATTTGGTATTGTCGTGATATGCGAGCACCATGTACGTGAGGTGACGAGTACGTACACGGGTTATTTGTTGAAAAACCTGATTTATTTTACTGAGTAGCAACCTGGTTTTCCTTTAATTTGAGTTATACCGTTTAAATGAGTATTAGTCTATTTTCATTCTTAATTGAGTTATTCCAACATGCGTAGTTATCCTGTTTAGTATAATATCGCATGCCTACGTGCTTTAACTACTTATTTGAACTCTGTGAAGCATGCCTAGTTGATTTCCTGCTTTTTCTTGTTCTTTATCAGTCTTAATTGTAAAATTCTTGCTGTTAACTATGGTATTTATCGGTTGAGCTATGTGTTTATTTTGGGACTACGAGATTGTATCTCGGGAGATCCCCTGTTGTTTACCCCTGTGTGATGTACTGTTGCCTTGCTGTGTTTTCTTTTATTAAATGCTAGTCTCTTATTATACTGTATATTCTTCTGCTTTATTTATTATATACTAGTGGGCCTGACATGACCTCGTCACTACTCGACCGAGATTAGGCTTGACACTTATTGGGTACCGTTGTGGTGTACTCATGCTACACTTCTACACATATTTTTTTTTGTGCAGATCCAGGTACTACTTATTAGCCCCGCTATTAGCTGAGAGTGCTTGCTGCTGTACAGAGACTTCAAGGTACATCTGCCGCATCCGCAGACCTCGGAGCCCTCCTCTATTCTCTCCTATGTAATTTACCTTCCGTACTTTTATCTGTTAGACTCTGATGTATAGAGATACTAGTTTCCTTCTGTAGCTTGTGACTTACGATGTTTCGGATTTTGGGAAGATGGTGTATTTATAGAGTATTGGTTATTGTACATGCCGAGCGGCATTGTTATTAGTTATTCAGTTATCCACTGATGTTAGTTGCTAAGTTTTGTTTCAGTAATTTGTTAGTCTTACCTAGTCATAGATACTAGGTGATGTCACGACGTTATACAGAGGGAGTTTGGGGTCGTGACAAGTTGGTATCGGAGCTCTAGGTTCATAGGTGTCGTGAGTCACAAGTCGGTTTATTAGAGTCTCGCGGATCGGTACGGAGACGTCTGCACTTATCATCGGGAGGTTGTGGAACTGTTAGGAAAAATTATACTTCTTTGATTCTTTGTCGTGCGAAATTTGTTGACATCAAAAATTCTAAATTCCTGTGTTTTATTCTCTCACAGATGGTGAGAACATGTACAGGCGGATCAGATGACCAGGCACTCGCGCCCCCTGCTTGAGTCATGAGAGGCCGGGGCTGGGGTAGAGGCTGAGGACGTCCACGCAGTGCAGCCAGTGCACCCGCACGAGCTACAGAGGAGCCCCCAGTAGCTCCAGCTGGAGGGCAGGCATTTGAGGTACCTATTGCTGCACCAGCCCTTCAGGAGACTCTAGCCCAATTTCTGAGCATGTTCAGTACCTTAGCTCAGGCTGAATTAATTCCACTTGCTCCTGCCACATCTCAGGCCGAGGGAGGAACACAGACTCCCATCGCCGATACTCCAGAGCAGGGGGGTTCAGGCCGACCAGGTTCTAGAGATTATACAGATGCAATCGGTAGCTCCTGTTCAGCACGAGACTAGGACAACCGCTTCTGAGGCAGAGCAACTCAGACTTGAGAGGTACAAGAAGTACCACCCACCTACCTTCAGTGGATTGGCGTCAGATGATGCTCAGGGTTTTCTGGAGGAGTGTCATCGTATTCTCCGTACTATGGGCGTAGCGGAGATGAGTGTGGTTTCTTTTACCACTTTCCAGCTTAGAGGAGCAGCCTATCTTTGGTGGCGTGCTTATGAGTTGAGTAGTCTGGATGAGGTAGCTTCACTTACATGGACTCAGTTCTCGGACATGTTTCTGAGAGAGTATGTCCCGTAGAGCCTCAGGGACGTAAGGCACGACAGAGTTTGAGCAGCTGCTTTAGGGTGCTATGACTGCGTCAGAGTATGCAGCTCGTTTTAGTGATTTGGCCTGACATGCATCGGCCTTGGTTGCCACAGTTCGAGAGAGGGTTCGTCGGTTTATTGAGGGACTCCACCCCAGTATTCAGATTAGTATAGCCAGGGAGTTGGATATGGATATTTCTTATCAGCAGGTTGTGAGTATTGCCAGGAGATTGGAGGGCATGCTTGCTCGGGATAGAGAGGAGAGAGAGGCCAAGAGGTCTCGAGAGACTGGTTCTTATTCTGGTGTTCGTGCCCCAGCAGCTCGCCATGGTAGGGGTTATGTGAGTCGCCCCGTTCATTCAGTTCTTCCAGCCGCCAGTAATATTCCGGTCCCTTCTAGGCCCTAGGAGCCTTATTATGCACCGAAAGTATCTAGTGTGCCTCCTGCTCGGGGTGCTTTTAGGGGCCAGTCCAGCAGACCTGGCTCGAGTCAGTCACAACAGACACGCCCTTCGAGAGATTATTTTGAGTATGGCGACACTCGCCACATGGTGAGGGATTGCCCCGGACTTAGGAGGGGTGCACCTCCACAGACTTTTCAGCCACCATGTGCTCCACCGGGTCCTCACGCTATGGTTCCAGCACCAGCTACCGCCCCACCTACTCAGCCAGCTCGAGGTGGAGGTCGGGGAGGTCGAGGTCGCCCTATAGGGGGAGGCCAGGCCAGATATTATGCTCTTCCGGCTTGTACAGAGGCAGTTGCTTCCGACTCTGTCATTACAGGCATTGTTTCGGTCTATCATAGAGATGCGTGGGTATTATTTGACCCAGGCTCTACATATTCCTATGTGTCCTCTTATTTTTCCCCATATTTGGGCGTATCTTGGGATACTTTGAGTTTCCCAGTTTATGTGTCTACTTTTGTGGGAGATTCTCTTATTGTGGACCGCGTGTATCAGTCGTGTTTGATTGCTCTTAGTGGTTTTGAGACCAGAGCCGATTTATTATTACTCAACATGGTAGACTTTAATGTTATCTTGGTCATGGACTGGTTGTCGCCCCATTATGTTATTTTTGATTGTCACGCTAAGACCGTGATGCTGGCTATGCCAGGTTTACCACAATTTGAGTGGATAGGTACCTTAGAGTATACTCCCAGCAGAATTATTTTATTTTTTAAAGATCACGAATGGTTGAGAAGAGGTGTGACGCGTATCTAGCTTATGTGAGAGATGTCAGTATTGATATCCCTATAGTTGAGTTAGTTCCAGTAGTGAGGGACTTTCCATATGTGTTTCCAGCTGATCTTTCGGGCATGCCGCCTGACAGAGATATTAATTTTGGCATTGATTTGTTGCTGGACACTCAGCCCATCTCTATTCCTTCATATCGTATGGCTCCTCCTAAATTGAAGGAGTTGAAGGAGTAGTTACTCCTAGGAGTTGCTTGATAAGGGCTTCATTCGGCCCAGTGTGTCACCTTGGGGTGCTCCTGTCTTATATGTGAAGAAGAAGGATGTTTCTATGCGGATGTGTATTGATTACCGCCAGTTGAACAAAGTTACAGTAAAGAACAGGTATCCATTGCCTCATATTGATGATTTATTTGATCAGCTAAAGGGTGCCAGGGTATTTTCCAAGATTGATTTACGTTCCGGTTATCATCAGTTGAAGATTCGGGAGCCAGATATCCTGAAGACTGCTTTCAGGACTCGGTATGGTCACTACAAGTTCCTTATGATGTCATTTAGGTTGACCAATGCCCCAATAAATTTTATGCACTTGATGTACAACGTGTTCCGGCCTTATCTTGACTCATTTGACACTGTGTTTATTGACGACATTCTGGTGGACTCCCGGACTCAGGAGGATCATGAGCAGCACCTGATGATTGTGCTTCAGACCCTGAGAGAAAAGAGGTTATATGCAAAATTTTCAAAGTGTGAGTTTTGGCTAGACTCAAGGGCATTCTTGGGTCATGTAGTATCGAGTGATGGGATCCAAGTGGATCCGAAGAAGGTGGAAGCAGTACAGAGTTGGCCTAAACTGTCATCAGCTATGGAGATCCGGAGTTTTCTTGGTTTGGCGGGGTATTACCGTCGTTTTGTAGAGGGATTCTCATCTATTTCAGCACCTATGACCAGGCTGACCTAGAAGGATGCTCCATTCAGGTGGACAGAGGAATGTGAGGAGAGCCTTCAGAAGCTCAAGACAACTTTGACTACAGCCCCAGTATTGGTATTGCCTACAGGTTCGGGGTCTTATACTGTATATTATGATGCATTGCGGATCGGTCTCGGTGCAGTGTTGATGTAGGATAGTAGGGTGATTGCCTACGCATCCAGACAGCTGAAGGTGCATGAAAAAAACTATCCTATCCACGACCTTGAGTTAGCAGCTATTATTCATGCCTTGAAGATTTGACGACACTATTTGTACGGTGTCCCTTGTGCGATCTACATCGATCATCGGAGTTTGCAGCATCTGTTCAAGCAAAAGGATCTTAACTTACGTCAGCGGAGGTGGTTGGAGCTATTTAAGGACTATGATATCACCATTTTGTACCATCCGGGGAAGGCCAATGTGGTGGCTGATGCTTTGAGTCGCCGGGCGGAGAGTTTGGGGAGCTTAACCTATCTACCAGCAGCAGAGAGGCCATTGGCGTTGGATGTTCAAGACTTAGCCAGCCAGTTTGTGAGATTGTATATTTTTGAGCCGAGTCGAGTATTGGCTTGTGTGGTCTCTCGGTCTTCTCTTTATTATCGTATCAGGTAGCGTCAGTGTGATGACCCCCATATGCTTGTCCTTAAGGACACGGTCCAGCATGGTGATGCTAAGGAGGTCACTATTGGGGATGATGGTGCATTGCGGATGCAAGGAAGGTTATGTGTGCCTAATGTAGATGGTTTGCAAGAGTTGATTCTTCAGGAGGCTCACAGTTCGCGGTACTCCATTCATCTGGGTATCGTGAAGATGTATCAAGACTTGAGGCAACATTACTAGTGGAGAAGGATGAAGATAGACACAGTGGAGTATGTGGCTCGCTTCCTAAATTGCTAGCAGGTTAAGTATGAGCATCAACGGCCAGGTGGATTATTTCAGAAGATAGATATTCCGGAGTGGAAATGGGAGCAGATCACTATGGATTTCGTTGTTGGACTCCCACGGACTCGGCGGAGGTTTGACCAGTTTGGGTAATTGTGGATAGGCTGACCAAGTGAGTTCATTTCATTCCTGTGATGACTACATATTCTTCCGAGCAGTTGGCTCGAATTTATATCCGTGAGATTGCCAGGCATCATGGCATACCGGTATCTATCATCTCTGACCGGGGTACGTAGTTTATATCACGATTCTGGAAGGTTGTATAGTAGGAGTTGGGTACTCGGGTTGAGCTTAGCACAGCATTTCACCCTCAGACGAACAGACAGTCCGAGCGCACTATTCAGATACTGGAGGATATGCTCCGTGCGTGTGTTTTAGATTTTAGAGGTGCTTGGGATCAGTTCTTGCCACTTGCGAAGTTTGCCTACAACAACAATTATCAGTCGAGCATTCAGATGGCACAGTGTGAGGCTCTGTATGGTAGGCGGTGTCGGTCTCCAGTGGGTTGGTTCGAGTCGGGCGAGGCTAGATTACTGGGTACAAACTTGGTTCAGGATGCCTTGGATAATATGAAGGTGATTTAATATCAACTTCGCACAGCCCAGTCCAGACAGAAGAGTTATGCAGATCGGAAGGTTCGCGATGCTGCATTCATGGTTGGAGAGCGGGTCTTGCTTCGGGTTTCGCCTATGAAGGGCGTTATGAGGTTCGAAAAAAAGGGCAAGCTGAACCCAAGGTTCATTGGTCCCTTTGAGGTATTGCGGCGAGTTGGGGAGGTTGCTTATAAGGTTGCCTTACCTCCCAGTCTAGCAGGAGTCCATCCAGTATTCCATGTTTCTATGCTCCGGAAGTATCACGGCGATCTGGCTCATGTGTTGGATTTCAGCTCAGTCCAGTTGGATAAAGATCTATCTTATGTTGAGGAGCCAGTGGCTATTTTGGATAGGCAGGTTCAAAAGCTGAGGTCAAAGAACGTTGCTTCCGTGAAGGTTCAGTGGAGGGGTCAGCCAGTCGAGGAGGTGACTTCGAGGACGAATGATTGTTTTAAGAGGTGGAGGATATAACGACCCGGCCGGTCGTTTTGACGGTAAGAGCCCCGATCCCCTATTAACTGCTTCCCTCGTATCTTTTTATGCTTATATGACTTGTCGGGAGGTTTTGTTTTTGGTTTCGGAGTGTTTTGGGACACTTAGTCCCTAAACGAAAGCTTAAGTCTTAGAATTTTGACCGTAGTCAAAACTGTATGAAGACGACTTCGGAATGGAGTTCCGTCGGTTCCGTTAGCTCCGTTGGGTGATTTTGGACTTTAGGGCATGTCCAGATTGTGTTTTGGAGGTCTGTAGCTGATTTAGGCTTGAAATGACGAAAGTCGAATTTTTGGAGATTTTGACCGGCAATGGACTTTTTGATATCGGAATCGGAATCTGATTCCGGAAGTTGGAGTAGGTCCGTAATGCCTAATATGACTTGTGTGCAAAATTTGAGGTCAATCGGACATGATTAGATAGGTTTCGGCATCGGTTATAGACATTTGAAGTTTTAAAGTTCATTTAGTTTTAATTGGAGGGTGATTCGTATTTTTAGCGTTGTTTGATGTGATTTGAGGGCTCGACTATGTCTGTATGGTGATTTAGGACTAGTTGATATATTTGGTTGAGGTCCCAGGGGCCTCGAGTGTGTTTTAGATGATTAACGGATTGAGTTTTGGACTTATACAATTGCTGAAGCTATCTGAGTTCTGGTGTTTTCACACCTGCGGTGGGTAGACCGCAGGTGCGGGGTCGCACATGCGGAGTGAAGGGCGCAGGTGCGCTTTTGGTCAAGAAGGTCTATGAGCACAGGTGCGAGAAGGGAGCCACATCCGCGCATCCGCAGATGCGGAGTGATGGTCGCAGGAGTGGTATGGGCAAGGGTCGCAGATGCGGAAGTCAAACCGCATGAGCGGGCTCGCAGGTGAGGCCCAAAGCTCGCAGATGCGGTCCTAGCCATTTAAGTCATTTTCGCACCTGCGATGCTTTTCCCGCAGGTGCGGTTGAAGGCTCGCAGAAGCGAGTTTACTGGGCAGAAAATAGGATTTCGAGGGTTGATTTCCCATTTCGATTTTGGGAGTTTGAGAGCTCGGTGTGAAGCTATATTTCGAGATTTCTTCAAGGAGATTGTTAGGGTAAGTGGTTCTAATTCGGATTTGATTATATTTCATGAATCTATTGCTATTTTCATCTTCTAATTAGGGATTTGAGTTGGAAATTTAGGGGATAATGGTAGAAACTTCATAGGCTATAATTTCGGGTTTTGGAAGGCGATTTGAGGTCGGATTCAAGTAATTCTTGTACGGTTAGACTCATGAGTGAATGGGTGTTCGTATTTTGTGACTTTTACCCTATTCCGAGACATGGGCCCGTGGAGACATTTTGGGGCGATTTTCTAATTTCCCGTTTTAGCTTTGATTTCATTAACTAGAATAGTTTCTTATAGTTATATTTATGATATATAATTGATTTTGGCTAGATTTGGGCCATTCAGATCCGGGTGTTCATGGAAAAAGCATTGTTACGGATTTGATTTGAGCTTGGTTCGAGGTAAGTGGCTTGCCTAACCTTGTGTGAGGAAATCTCCTTAGGATTTGGTACTGTCGTGATATGTGAGCACCGTGTACGTACGGTGACAAGTACGTACACGGGCTATTTGTTGAAAAACCCAATTTATTTTACTGAGTAGCAACCTGTTTTTCCTTTAATTTGAGTTATACTTTTGAAATAAGTATTCGTCTGTTTGCATTCTTAATTGAGCTATTCCAACATGCGTAGTTATCCTGTTTAGTCTAATATCGCATGTCTACGTTCTTTAACTGCTTATTTGAACTTTGTGAAGCATGCCTAGTTGATTTCCTGCTTTTCCTTGTTCTTTATCAATCCTAACTGTAAAGGTTTTGCTGTTAACTATGGTATTTATCGGTTGAGTTATGTGTTTAATTTTGAAACTACGAGGCGGTTCCTCGGGAGTTCTCCCTGCACATTTACTTTTGAGACTACGAGGAAGTTCCTCCGGAGTTCTCCCTGCACATTTACTTTTGAGACTACGAGGCGGTTCCTCGGGAATTCTCCCTATATATTTACTTTTGAGACTACGAGGCGGTTCCTTAGGAGTTCTCCCTGCACATTTACTTTTGAGACTACAAGGTGGTTCTTCGGGAGTTCTCCCTACATAATTACTATTGAGACTACGAGGCGGTACCTCGGGAGTTCTCCCTATATATTTATTTTGGGACTACGAGACGGTATCTCGGGAGATCCCATGTTGTTTACCCCTGTGTGTTGTACTGTTGCCTTGTTGTGTTTCCTTTTGTAAAATTCTAGTCTCTTATTATACTGTATATTCTCTTGCTTTATTTATTATATACCAGTGGGCGTGACCTGACCTCGTCACTACTCGACCGAGGTTACGCTTGGCACTTACTGGGTACCGTTGTGGTGTACTCATGCTACTCTTCTGCACATATTTTTTTATGTGCAGATCCAGGTACTACTTATTAGCCCCGCTATTAGCTGAGAGTGCTTGCTGCTGTACGGAGACTTCAAGGTATATCTGTCACGTCCGCAGACCTCGGAGTCCCCCTCTATTCTCTCATATGTCATTTACCTTCCGTACTTCTTTTGTTAGACTCTGGTGTATAGAGATACTAGTTTCCTTCTGTATCTTGTGACTTACGATGTTTCGGATTTTGGGAAGATGGTGTATTTATAGAGTATTGGTTATTGTACATGCTGAGCGGCATTGTTATTAGTTATTCAGTTATCCACTACTGTTAGTTGCCAAGTTTTATTTTCGCAATTTGTTAGACTTAGCTAGTCGTAGAGACTAGGTGCCGTCACGATGTTATACGGAAGGAGTTTGGGGTCGTGACTGTAAATGTCGATGTTGATGTCGATCCCTCGTCACTACTTCTTCGAAGTTAGACTAGATACTTAATGGGTACATGTTGTTTATGTACTCACGCTACACTTTTGCACTAATCGTGCAGGATCCGCGGTAGGTGTATCTGGAGGCCATTCAGGTGCGTACCCCTGCTACCCTGAGACTTAGTGGTGAGATGCTCTCTATGCTCGTTCTGCAGTGCCTGGAGCCTCTTCTTATTGCATTTATTTTTTTTATCTATCTTACTCCAGACAGTAGTATAGTAGGTTTTGTATATTTTGCTCGTGCAATTGTAACACTGGGTTTTGGGAGATTCTAGTAGATATTTCATAATTTTTTATTATTAAATTCACTACTTCACTCTTTCGTTTATTTCATGCTTTACATTGTTACAATCACCTATAAATCATTTTCTTATTAAATAAAACCAATGACTTTAAAAATATTAAAATGAACAATTACAGGGATAGTTCATTGTTGGCTTGCCTAGCGGCGACGTTGGGCGCCATCATGGCCTATAGTGGGAATTGGGCCGTGAGAATGAAGTTTAGTTAAGGTATGTTCATTCCATTTGTTGTGTTGAAATACTCACATTAAGTTTCACTATATCTGAAGCCCCACACTTGCTTTGCCTAACAAGATCACTAATGTAATCACTCCCTTTTTCTGAAAACTCCGATAATGGCATGATCCTTGCTTAATTTCCTCTATGGGTGTTCTCTTAAATATTCTGCACTCATCTTGTTCTCCAATACTTCTATTTGTCTTTCACAATCATGTATATGTCTACATTGTCCTTAAAACTTCATTAAACTCACTTAAATGAACTAGGCCTAACCTGTGAACTTGAGATGAATCTTCTGTTGCTATTGTTTGAGTATAATAGCATGGTTTGTTCTCCAATGAGATTAGTATGAGGCTAAGAACTTTTATTGAGAAGTGATCATGCCGTTTGTTTAGAATGAGACAAGACTGTTAGCCTGAGCCTCCATTAATACTCTATAGAAAGTCTCTAGTGTAGTTGTTTTTATGTGTCTCTGTTAATACTCTTTAGAAGTTCTAATTGAAGTTGTTAATCCATAGCTTTGTTAATACTCTTTAGAGGTTCTAATTTTAGTTGTTAATTTGTATCTCTATTAATACCTTTCTTAGAGGTTTTAATTGAAGTTGTTAACTTACATCTCTATTAGTATTCTTTAGAAGTTTCCATTGGAATTGTTAACTTGAGTGTATGTTAAAATTTAAGACTTAGTTAAAACAAATCCTTGACTAATTTGGTTGAAGGCTATTAAGAACATGTAGTTATGAACATGGACTGCTATGATTCTGAACTATGTACCTCCTCTACTCTTAAGACATATAGTCCAGGCGTTTGGGTTTCTAAAGTAGTCTGCCAGTACTATGTTTCTTGTGTATGCCTGGAGTTAATTTTTGAGCATGCCTAACATGTTATGGTGTTCAAAGTGACTCATATGCTTATGTTTAAATTGTAGTTACACTAGTGTGATTGGATGTCTTGTAATCCTGTAGTATTCTGTATTAGTGGTTATGAGAGATGCACACTCCTATGGTATGGTATCATTGTGGTATGGGATCTACATTGAGTGCCTTATTGGAACCTAAACTTATGGCGAAGAATGAGTGTGAGTAGTTGGGGGTATTTGGGAGTAGAGTTCAGTTCTTGGTTGAGTTACTCTCCCTGACACAAACACAACCCTGGGCCTTGAGACCCTTAGGAACTTTGAAGTGTCAGGGATCCAAAGAGTGCCTTGGCTTTGAATGTAATTCTACCCTTAGCCTCTAATCTATTGACATTTATTACTCCTTTTAGGTTTAGTGTTTAACGACAACAAAAGGCTTTCATTGTGAATCACTTTACCATATGTGACTCAACACTAGTTTTATATTTGGATCGTTGTTGATTGTTGTAACTAGTCTTAGGAACATACTAGTTTATCTCATGTGTAATTATGCATATTGAATAGCATATATAATGACTTTCTTTTCTTTTTATTGAGCATGTGTTACATTTGGGCCTACCAAGTTGTCAAAGAACTTAGGCCCAAGTCCTATACCTGCGTATTTAGGAGTCTGAAGTTTGTTGTTGTCCGTTCTAGCTATTTGCCGGGCCTACTTCTTTTCAGGCCCAAACATGAGTCCATCCTTTTCCTGTTACTACTTTATTAAATTTTACTATCCTTATTTCTCACATGTATATGACATTTATCATATCTGATTGAATGCTTTATGTTATCTCTTTGACTCATGTAAACAATCTAGGCAATCCCTAAAATACATAGGATTTAAAAAGAAATGTTAGACTTAGTAATAGATGGCTATAGTTCGCTAAATCATATTCTGTTTATTTCTTAATATTTACTAATATTTTTTACGAAGCCTTTTGAAACCAAAACAGCCTTCACGAAGGGTGACAGTCTCCTCTTTTCAAAATCAAAAATTGAATCCAAATTGGTCTTTTAATCGAGATTTTCTACAAAAGGAAATCGCACAAATGTTGTTGCAAAACCAAGACTTTTCGGATATTTGTTTTCCCAAAAACGAATATGAGGTTTGAGAACTAATTTCTAAGGTATGCCTAAAGACTATTTCTTTAAACAAGCTTCACTTAACAAAGATTATACAAATGGTCACTTCTCTTTTAAAGACAAAGTGTTTTTTTTATACCTTAGCCACATCTCAAATGTTTTATCAACAGAAACACTATATACAATAATTCAAAACTCTTTCAATCATATATATACAAACATTCTCTTCAAGGCTTTTATAAACCTCTATCCTTTTAAAAACTACATATCGTCTTTTCAAGCATTAAGTTATAAATTAGATATATAGTATGCCATACATTTAATACTAATTAAGAAGAGTATAGACAACTAGTCCTTTAAACCTAGTCTAAGTCCTATGGAGATACCTCATATAGATTTTATGGAGTGCCTAACACCTTCCCCGTAGAAGAACAAGAACCCTTACCCAAAATCTCACCAGTTAGCAGACTAATAGAGAAATGATCTTAGTAATTATATAGGTACCCTAGTATACCTTTAAATATTAGGTGGCAACTCTCTTTTATCATCAACAAGGAAATTATTAGTTGAATCAGTTTTGACTCGTGCAAAATAGGGTGCAACAGGTGAAGCACCTACTTGTCACCTACGCAGTCTGCATAGTTTTGTGAAAACACAAATATCTGTATACTCTGATGTCAAATTGACAAATATTTTAATGTGTTGGAAACTATGGTTAGGTCACCTTGTAACTCCATGTATATTGAGAGAAAAGCTTAGTGACGTTAGACCCAAATTTTAGTAAGATTATGAACGTATCTTGCAAAAACTTTTGTCAATTTTTGTTTTAAAACATGTTTTACTTCAAAACATAACTTATGAATATTATATGACTCAAGTACCTTAAACCACGACCTCTTTAGCATATTACACACTCCTAGTTTTACCCTGAATGTACGGGTTATAACATCTTTAATTTGTTTAGCCTCCAACCCTCATGATACTTTCGTAACACCTGTGTTAACTCATCATTATCTTTGTAAAGGTCCTTAAACTCTCCCGCTTATATTTATTCACTTAATATGCATTCCAGCATAAAGGTATAGGGTGTAACATCCTTCCCACGTAGGAACATTCGTCCTCGAATGTTAACTCTTTAGAGACTTGCGAAAATTTTGCCCGAGTCTCCTCTGTACACTGGACTTAAACCAATCTGCACACAGCCAGAAAGTATACTATACATTTCACACATGGCCAATATCTATAAATAGCAACACACGGCCGTCAATAAGCACTGCAAGTCAAAAATAAGAGCTCACACGATGACCTACTGGCCTTAACCGGGCTGTTGTCGCCCCCCCCTACATTTTCTCGCCAAAGCGGGCTTCGACCTGTGACAAGTCTTTAAATGAGTATTAAAAGAGAAGAATCGCCACCTTATAATTTTTAAGGTGCGTTAGGCACCTATTTGCAAATAACTTTGTTTTGACTAGTCCTTATTACCAAAGACGGGTAAGGGCTCAAATTACCCCAAAGAGAAGGTGTTAGGCACTCTTCAAGGTCCACAACTGTGGGTCCCGGCTGAAGTTAAACTATGTAAATTATTGGATTATAATTAAGCTAAGTGATCATATAAGCGAGGGAAGACATGGAATTAAAAGGTTCTATTGTAAAGGAAATCGAGCGACAATTAAACTATATATACAAGTCTTTTGAGGTTACAAGGTACGACTTAACTATTCTATATTTGATGACTAAATGTGAACAACAAACATATAAAAGGAAGGGGGCCCTAAGCTTTTTGCCCTAAAGGATCACCCCGTGCAACATAAATAATACTTCGTAACTCCCTTGAGGTAGGGTTTGCTCATATTATTCAGCGGGCACGTACTATCATCTTCTGCTACCCGATTACTATCTTAAAGTTGGTTACTTAAAGGCGCTCTAATTCAATTCTAGATTGCGTCGTACGCGTGCACTACCCGTCCCATGCCTATAGTCAAGGAGGATTTGGACCTACTATCAGGTGGTTCTAGACTCTACTTAGGATGCCCAAAAATGATAAAACTAGCACACATTCAAAACATACAGGACTTCACATAAATGCAATAAAAGGTTCAAGTTAACTCCCACACATAAACAGAGAATGCACACGGTAGATTAAGAAATAGCCAATTTCAGAGTTGAGAAGCATTATAGTTGTTAAATCCTATAGGCATGATTTCTAGGTAATTCTGATTTCCAGTATTGTACAAGCAGTACTGCAGCGTTAAAATAATGAATTTGCAGATTATAGGTATTGCAAACCCTATAGGCATGATCTCTAAATGCTTTGCGAGGGACAGTAGCCTATAGGCAGGATTTCTATCAATTGGCATTCGAACTTGCTTTTATAATACTTTACCCCTATAGGCATGTCATCTAGGTAGGGCATTATAATGAAAGTGACAAAAGAAACTGATTAATTAGTTAATAGCTATGGCATCTAGATGAGTCACGTGATTGAAAAACGTGCATCAAAGCATGCATTTCCAGTCATTGCATTGGATTCATATAGGCATGATATCTAAGCGAACAAGTCTAATTTTAGATCTTATAAGCATACTTACTAATGTGTGCAAGTTAAGGAATTATATTAACTTTAATTCATGCTTTCTAGGTGAATAGGCAATCAACACGTTATGCAGATAATTCCCAAAGATTGTACATGTCAAGCAAATAAACAATTATATCCCTATAGACATGCTTTCTACCCATTCATGCGAAGATAGAGTATCCAAGGCCTCCAGCTTTCACTAATCCCCAACTGTTGTTTATTACAAGTTATTATAGACCCAAGAATGAAATAATACAAACTTGAATATGACAAAATACATACTGAAATAAATATAAGCCCACTAAACTAATTACAGGCCCATTACAAAAGTAATCGGCCAGGGGTATCCTTAGGCCTTCTCCGGATAAACAACAAGCCAAAATCATCAGCTCACAAGACAACTAGAGTGCACCTGAATCTAGTTCCCAGGTCCAACAACATACATGGACCAAGCCCATGCCCAATGAATAACTTACTCATCTAAATGGATGCCAGATTATACAACGGATGAAATACTCATGGAACAATTTAAACACTTAATTCCTAAAGCTATAGCCATCAATAACTCTATCCAAGACACATAAACAGGATCATGCTAAATTAAAAGAAACACAAGACACATGTGAAGCAAGTTCATGCTATGTTTTCCAGAAAAAATAGGTTCATAGTAACATGATTAAGCACTGTAACATAGCAAACCATTCCAAGAAGAATTTCAAAGCGAAGCATGATCCATATCAGCCTAAAAGAGACTCTAGATTCAAGAGTCCTAATCATGAAAGTCTAGTAGAATCACAATCAAAGAGGATAGCAGTTTTCTCATGAAAATCTCTAACATAGGAGCCTAATATGATCATAAACAGTATAACAAGTAGCCTGAGTATAAAGAACCTAACATGCTAGGTATTATTCATAACACAAAGACTCTAGAACCCAAAAAAGCTCATGGTAGGAAAACATATCAATTTAAGGTTACTAGGACATGCAAACTCCAGGTCTTATGCCAGTTGTTCATGCATAACGGAAGAAGCCACATATATTGAAATTCATCTTGAAGTATTAGGAAACATTGAGAAATATAAGGTTTGAACAAGTCAGGGAGCACACATTGAAGTTTACCAGTAGCGGGAAAACCTGTCATGTTTGTTTATAGGTTCAGGCAATATTGGCACTTAGAAATCACATGATTCATGAATCAACCATAAGGTTCACACGGATAACTCAGCATGAGGTAATAAATTCTGGTCATAGGCTAATTTACAGAATCAAAAGTAAGTAAAGAGATGATCCCAAGACAATAGCAGGTATAAGAACTCATGCATACACAAACATATTTGGCTAAGTAGACCCAAGGGAGTCAGAGATCGAGGGAATACATCAAACTTAGAGATTAGGCAGGTTCTAAGGCTGGAAAAACATTGAGTTACAACACAACCTTAAAAACCAAGACAACCATAAGCAGAGATGACATAATATCATATTGATTCACTGAAGGTCAAGTGGCATAGATACACAAGGCATGAGCACAAGAAAAGAGATGAAATTGCGAGAGTCATAGATGCTTACCAGTAGAAACTAACGAATAAGTAAAGGAGAAGAGCAAATTTCAGCAATACTTCGAAGATCAGTAGCAAATAGAGGACAGCAAGACCCCAATCCCAATGTGTCAAAGTTCACAAGGACTTATGATGAGTCCCGCGCAGTGCTCACACTAGGGTGATTGAGAATACAAATTTCGGTAGCCTTGGCTTTCAGCCGGCCAAGAATAATAGATTCAGAATAGTATCGAGTGAGTGAGATTAAGAGAGAGTCATTCTTTCTCAGGGAATATGGGGAAGGGGTTTATATAGTGCTGATAACAAGTAAACAAAAATGGAAAGAAGACCAATTATACAGAATAAGGAAAGAAAATTAATCATATAGAATAACGAAAAAGACCATATGCAAAACCACTTTCAAATCGGATTAGGGTAATGAGTAAGGAGAACCCTAATCAAGTAGGAATCGATTAAGATATGCGCCAATCAGAGAGATACTCCATATCTCTTGAAGCATCTAGTCGGAGTCTTGCAGAATCTTTAAGACCGAGTCCATTTGGATTCCATTCTTATGAAATACACTTTCCATAGATGGAACAATACCCATTATTACCATATTGGAGTGGTAAGTACTCAGAAAGATAAGGAAATCTTGGCTCGTGGGGAAATGCAAAGGAAAGGGCGAGAAAGTTATGGCTGCTAGGGATTATTTTGGGAGATGAAAGGGAGTGTTTGAGGGTGGCTGTGAGATGAGAATGAGCTACGATTTTGGGCTGATGGGATATAAGGAGAAAGGGGAAAATGTTATGAGTCGTTGATCTTTTTGATCAACGACTGAGATTTAAATAGGTTGGGTCGAGTGTAGGGGGTTGTGGACTGGGGCAGACCCGTTGGGTCATTTGGTTTGGGCTGCTAAAGGGTTAAATGGAGACGGGCTAACTGTTTTGGGCCTAATTTTGGTCCGAAATTAGCCCTATGTTGGGTTATAAATTAAATATATGAAATTTGTTAAAAATAATTTATAAAAAGTATTTAATAAATAATAAAAATATTACTTATACACTAAAATGGTTAAAAATAATTGCTTAACATTATAAGAATATAAAAATTCTATTTTTGCATAAATAATGTAATATATATAATTATGTGTAGAATATAGGCTATTATTGCAAAAAGTATGTAAATAACTCAAAAATACAAATATAATTATATGAAATAAAGCAAAATATTATAAGACATACAAGTAAGTGTGAATAATAAGTTTGGATGATTAAGTCATCGCAAAATAATTTTAAAGGATAATAATAAATATTTGAACAATTGATGATAATGCAAATACTTATGACTTTTGTAAATTTGATATTAATAAAAATATGAAGGCAGAATTGGGTATCAACAACTGCCCCTCTTTACCCGGGAATGATAAAAAAGTTATTGGATAAAGAAATTGAGGACCAATTTTGTCCGGAATGAGTGAGGATGATGTGTTTTTGAAAAAAATGGTAGTCGAACCCTGGTTCCTGAATTGCCTACATATCCCTGGTGTTACGGGAATCAGGTCGTGTGTACTTCTGGATCCAACGGCGAAGGCAACTGATGGAGTTATTATAAGAGTAGTCGTATGTTTCGAAAAATGATGCTTTGGATATGATAGTGTCGTGAGTAACGGATAATTTTAGGTGGAGCTATGAATGCGAATTTGAACATTACGGACGTGTAAGGCGAATATTTGAGCGGTTACGGGATAAAGGATAATCAATTGCTGATCATCGATTACGTTTGTGATGATCGAAGGATGTGAACGTTGTGAATAGAAACCGAAGTGAGAATTGCTCCTGTTTGTAGAATGGTTACCTCTCGAGATACCTGCAAAGATTAAAACACGATGCATGCAAATATATAGGGTTATTGCGGAAATTTAAACATGATGCAAATTTCCTTCGGACCATGAGAGTTGTCTTTGGACGATGAGGATGATGTCCTTAGACCATGACATCCTGGGCCATGAAGCATATGATAAGGGATTTGCAGGCCAAGAAATGGTGTCCTAGGGCCATGAGGATGGTGCCTCTAGACTATGACGCCTTTGAATAATGATATGCAGTTCTGAGAGATCCTCAGGCCATGGCATGATGTCTTCGGGCTATAAGGGTGATGCCTTTAGACTATGACGCCTTCGAATAATGTGGCGATGTTTCAACCCATGAAATTCAAAGATACGGATATATCTATCATTTGATAGAGGGAACGAGTGATGCTTAGTCATATGCGAGAACGAGACAAGGTAACACTTAGCCTTATATATAATGAGGGCAGTGCTTAACTCAATATAGAGGAAGGCGGCGTTTAACCTTATGCGATAGTGGAGGCAGTGCTTAGCCTCATGCAATGTGATGGAGACATTGCTTAGTCTTATGCAATAAAAAGGCATCGTTTAGCCTTATGCAATAGTGGAGGCAATGCTTAGCCTCATGCAAATATGACTGAGATAGTGCTTAGTCTCATGCAAGGAAAGGCAGTATTTAGCCTTATGCAATAATGGAGGCAGGGCCTAGCCTCATGCAATGTGATGGAGACAATGCTTAGTCTCATGCAAGGAAAGGCAGTGTTTAGCCTTATGCAATAATGGAGGCAGTGCTTAGCCTCATGCAAATGTAACATAGACAGTGCTTTGTCTCATGCAAGGAAGGCAACATTTAGACTTATGCAATAACGGAGGCAATGCTTAGCCTCATGCAATGTGATGGAGACAGTGCTTAGTCTCATGCAAGGAAAGGTAGCGTTTATCCTTATGAAATAATGTAGGCAATGCTTAGCCTCATGCAATGTGATAGATATTGTGCTTAGTCTCATGCAAGGAAAGGCAGCGTTTAGCCTTATGCAATAATGGAGGCAGTGCTTAGCTTGATGTAATGAATGAGGGTAGTGCTTAGCCCTATGTAGAGAAAGTCAGTGTTTGGCCTTATGAAATGATAAGGGAAGTTCTTAGCCCTATGCAATGCAGTGAGGGTAGTGCTTAGCCATATGCAGAGGAAGATGAATATTAAATATGAGAAAGATAATGATTCTTAGCTTGACGCATCTGTGCTTGGCGACTTTTGTCTTTGTGAAGATAGTGATCTTCTTCTATGTATGTATTTGCGGACGTGCTTGTCGTGTACATTATGCCTGCATCGAAAGAAAAATCGTGAGTTTCGTGGAAAATGTTGGTCCATGCCTTTGATTCTCCATTTTGTCTTTGCTCCTTGTCTTGATGTCTTGTTCGAGTCGCCCTTGATAACGTCTGGCTACTACAGAAGGTGAAATATTTGTGATAAATTATTTATAAAACGCAGTTGTTCAAAATATGCGACGATGCATAAAACAAATAATTTTGTCAAATTGGTGACTGTGACACGTTTTGAGACAATTGCAACCTCCTCAACTCGGAATTTTGAGAACCCTCCTCAAAATTCTATCCCAGTTTAAATACATACTTCCGACAATGCATTTCTTGGTGATCCTTGACATAATGAGATTGACAAACTCGAAATCTTTCCCCAGTTTCTGACCATAAAGGGGAATGAGGATTTTATTATGATGTGACTGAACTCACAAGGTTGCCTACATATCCCCTCTAAAATGGGAATCAGGTCAAGCGTAGTTCAAGTTACATCAAATAGAAAGTGCAAACATAACCTTAAACATAATATCTCTTGACTGCGTCTGAATTGATAGGTTTTGGACATATTTCTACATCCATCTCTGCGAGTATAAGCGCTCCTCCCTTTTGCTTCGTCCTGATGCGGGAAGATCCGTTTCAACATCAATTGCCCCAATGTGAATTGCCTCGATTAGACCTTTTTGTTGACATACTGCGTTTATCCTCTTACCATCAATGAGATCAAGTTGCTCATACCAGCTCCGTACCCATTCCGCATCGCTGAGCTCGGCCTCTTGTATGATTCTTATGGAAGGAATCTCCACTTCGGTGGGAATAACGGCTTCAGTACCATATACCAGTAGATAGGGGGTTTCTCCAGTTGATGTACGAACTATGGTGCGGTACCCGAGCAAAGCAAACAGTAGCTTCTCATGCCATTTCTTGTAGTTGTCCACCATCTTCCTCAATATCTTATTGATGTTCTTGTTGGCGGCTTCTACGACTCCATTCATCTGCAGCCTGTATGCTGTAGAATTCCGATGCTTGATCTTGAATGTTTCACACATAAGTTTCATCAGATCACTATTGAGATTTGCGGCATTATCAGTAATGATTGACTCAGGTACTCCAAATCGATAAACGATAGGATCCTAGACGAAATCCGCTACGACCTTCTTGGTCACAGCCTTATAGGAAGTGGCTTCAACCCCTTTTAGTGAAGTAATCTATAGCCACCAAAATGAACCGATGTCCATTTGAAGCAGCGGGTTCAATTGGTCCAATGACATCCATGCTCCAAGCAGAGAAATACCAGGGTGAACTCGTTGTATTGAGTTCGTTGGGCGGCACCCTTATCATGTCAGCATGTACCTGCCATTGGTGGCACTTTCGAACATATTTGATGCAGTTTGTCTCCATAGTCATCCAGAAATACCCTGCCCTTAATATCTTCTAGGCCAAAACGAACTCGTTCATGTGAGGTTCGCAGGTTTCGGCGGGCAATTCTTCAAGCAATCTAGATGCCTCCTTGGCATCGACACATCACAGCAATCCCAAATCAGGAGTCCTTCTATACAGAATTCCTCCACTCTGATAGAAGTGGTTTGCCAATCTTCGAAGCGTGCACTTCTGAGTGTGTGTGGCATTTTCTTGGTATTCCCCTTTCTCCAAATACTCCTTGATATCGTGAAACCATGGGTTTCCGTCAAACTCCTCTTCAGCATGAGCGTAATAAGTTGGCTGTTTACGAATCTCTATCGGGATAGGATTGATAAAATTCTTGTCTCGATGTTGTATGATGGAAGACAAGGTTGCCAATGCATCTGCGAACTCATTCAGAATCCTTGGAACATGTTTGAATTCTATCTTTGTGAACCTCTTGATCAACTCTTATGCATAATGCAAGTATGGCAATATTTTAGTATTCGTAGTAAACCATTCTCCCAATACTTTCTGTACCAATAGATCTGAATCACCGATTACTAGCAATTCCTGAATATTCATGTCCTTGGCCAATCTGAGTCCCAAGATGCATGCCTCATATTCCGCCATATTGTTGGTACATGTGAACCTGAGTTTTGCGGATACTGGATAATATTAGCCAGTTTCTAAAACTAAAACAACTTTGATGCCCACTCCTTTGAAGTTTGCTGCTCCATCAAAAAACATCCTCCAACCGTCATATGTTTTGGCAATATCTTCACTATAAACGACACTTCCTCATCTAGAAAATACATCTTTAATGGTTTGTATTCTCCGTCTACGGGGTTCTCTACTAAGTGATTGTCCAATGCTTGCCCCTTGCTAACTTTTGAGTCACACAAATGATATCGAACTCACTTTGCAGTATCTGCCACTTTGCTAACTTACCTATAGGCATGGATTTTTGAAAGATATATTTTAGTGGGTCCATCCTTGATATGAGATATGTGGTATATGCACAGAAATAATGTCTCAACTTCTGGGCTATCCATGTCAAAGCACAACAGGTGCGCTCTAGTAAAGAATAACGGGCCTCGTAAGGTGTGAACTTCTTATTCAGATAATATATCGCCTACTCATTCCTCCCGGTTTCATCATGTTGCCCCAGAACGAAACCAAAGGCTCCATTCAACACGGATAGATACAGTAACAGATGTCTTCTTGGCTTTGGCGGGACCATACGGGCGGTTTAGATAAGTACTCCTTAATTTTGTCGAAAGTTTTCTGACATTCTTTGGTCCAGTCCGTCGCAGCATCTTTTCTTAGCATCTTGAAGATCAGCTCAAATATCGCCGTTGATTGTGCTATAAATGGCTGATATAATTTAGGCGTCCTAGAAAGCTCATCATATCCTTCTTTGGCGGTGGCAAGTCCTGAATAGCTTTGATTTTTGACTGATCTAGCTCAATACCATGCCGGCTGACGATGAAGCCTAACAACTTCCCAATAAGGACTCCGAGGCACATTTTACAGGGTTGAACTTCAAATTGTATTTTCAAAGTCTGTCAAAAAACTTTCTCAGGTCTGCTATGTGATCTGAACTTCTCTTAGATTTGATGATAACATCATCCATATACACCTCTATCTCTTTGTGTATCATATCGTGGAAAAGAGTCATCATGGCTCTCATGTAGGTGACCCCAACATTCTTCAAACCAAATGGCATCATTTTGTAATAATATATCCCCCATGGCATGATAAAGGTTGTCTTTTTGGCGTCTTCTTCGTCCATCCAAATCTGGTGGTACCCTGCGAAGCAATCCACAAAGAATTGGATTTCATACTTGGCGCAGTGGTCGATCAGTATGTGTATGTTGGGCAACGGGAAATTATCCTTAGGACTTGCTTTGTTCAAATCTCGATAGTCAACACATACCCTAACTTTCCCATCCTTCTTCGGAACCGGCACAATGTTGGCTAACCATGTCGGGTATTCGACCACTCGAAGGACCTTGGATTTGATTTGCTTGGTAACCTCTTCCCTTATTTTCAGACTTATATCTGGCTTGAATTTCCCGAGCTTCTGTTTTATCAGCGGACACATGGAGCTGGTAGGTAGCTTGTGAGCTACTATAGATGTGCTTAACCTAGTCATGTCGTCGTAGGACCATGCGAAAATATCCTCTTATTCTTTTAGGAACCGGATGTACTCTTCCCTCACTGACGGTGATAAATGAATGCTTATGTGAGTATCCTTTAACATTTCGGAATCTCCTAAGTTAACTGCCTCAGTTTCCTCCAAGTTGGACTTTGGTTTGTTCTCAAAATTCTCTACTTCTTTGACAATTTTCTCAGGTATTATATCATCTTCTAAATCCTCCGAATTATTTTCCTTATGTTGCGTTGTCTTATTACATGTCGTAGTCCTAGGTTCATCGGGATATGTAATAATTACGCTGAAATGAATGTAGAAAGATAATAATAAATAAACGAAAAGCAATAATGCATTAATAAAACATTAAATTGTCAACAAGTACGACTTGATGGCTCGAGTAATTATTTCAAAACAAAGTACTGAAAATGTCTTAAATTCTCAAAAACAATTTTAAAAATAAATTATGCTAATTCTGCCAAGGCTACAAAGATACTCGACGAGCTCGGGATGGTGCAGCAGTCCAGTTCATTGACAACGGCTCCTTCTCCCACTGTCTGAATGGTAAGATCTTCCTCCCCCTCCTCCTCTAAAAACAGCTTCCTCATACTGGCAAAAATCTCGTCTTCCTCGAATCCTCAAATCACGTTAGTCTGGCAGAATGTCTAGTGCAATGGTGATATGGGTTGTTCCATCGGATAGTAATCAGTGCACCATGGCGGTGTCCAATCCTGGTATTCTTGCACAGTAAATTCATGCATGAGTCCAAAGGTTGTGCCATGATATTGTGCTTTTATGGGTTCTCTGATCCCCTGAAGCTTTCGGCCAAGACCCTTGCCTGGTTCATATCCCAACCACATCAATATGCTTTCTATCTTATTGCTCCACCATCGATCCTTCTCAATTGTGTTTACCCGCTCAATGCGGTTTTATGTTTCTCCACCCAATTTCCTTCTATTTTCGATAACTAGAATAGTCTGGTTGGTGTAGATAGGGTTGCTTCCGTCTCCATGAATGATCACCTCTTGATGATTCCACTCAAACTTCACAACCTGATGCAGAGTAGAAGGGACTACCCCAGCTGCGTGTATCCATGATCGTTACAACAACATGTTGTAAGTCACAAATATGTTTAGCACTTGGAATTCGACATCAAACTAGGTCGGGCCCATCTATAGATCAAGGTTGATTTCCTCAATAGTGGCTCTCTGAGATCCATCGAACACTTTCACATTCTTGCTTCCCATCTGTATCTCATGTAGGCCTTTACCTAGTCTTTTCAGAGTGGTCAGCGGGCATATGTTCAAGCTCGAACCTCTATCTATCAAGACCCTGGCAATGAACTTATCTTCAAATTTCACAGTGATGTGTTACACTTTGTTGTAACTCAACCATTCTGGTGGTAGCTCATCTTCGTGGAAATTAATTTTATGACTCTCCAGTACCTGTCTTACCATGTTATCCATCTCACCACTAGTGATACCGGCAGGCACATAAGCTTCACTTAATACTTTCATCAAGGTGTTCTTGTGCGCGTTTGAATTTTGCAATAGCGACAAGATGGATATTTGGGCGGGTGTCTTGTTCTGATGATCAATAACTGAATACTCTCTTGCTTGTACCTTCCTTCAAAGATCGGCAGTGCCCGTCTCAATGACGGGTGGCTTAGATACATTTTCTTTGCTTGTTCCTCCAAGATTCTCAAGTGTGTAAACTCTGCCAGTTCTAGTCATACCTTGCGCAACACCTGTCTCTTCCATCTTGGCTTTTCCTTTTTTTCATGCCTCCGCAACATAATCCCATGGGATGGCACCAGACTTATAAGACGGTGTGGGAGCTACCATCACAGTGAAAGGCATAGCTATCTCGACCTCAAACGGTGCCTGGGTTTGTACCACAATTGGCAAAAAGGTGACATGAGATGTTTTAGGAGCATCCCCCTCTCGAATAAGTCCAATGGACCCCTTATGGTCCTATTCCTCATCAGTTTCTATCACATTCATGCCCTCGCCCCTACGGGAGAGGGTTATTACGGATATTTGGTGTGGCTTCCTTTGCCTGTATAACATAGGTGTCGATGAGTGTCTGAATCTGGTTCTTCAACATGCAGCATTCCTCAATGGTATGACCCTTCATGCCTAAGTGATAGGCATAAGTTTTGTTGGGGTTAACCCACTGGGAAGGGTTCTAAAAAGAAACAGCAAGAATAGGGGTGACATAACCAGCAGCCTTTAGTATCTCATACAGTTAGGTTGTACATGGGTTCGGCAATTGGGGTGTATTGTTTGGGAGTTCTGTGATCAAAGTTTGGTTGTGGCTTCGGGTAGTTTTGGCGGGCGGGTGGAGGCGAATGGTAATATGCAGGTTCGGTGTTATAGGCATGGTAGGTGGTGGCAGGGTATTATTATTTTGGAGGTCATGGTTGATATGTTGTTGGAGGTGTTTGGTACGTAAGGGGAGACTTGGGGCCTTGGGCTACCATCACGGCACCCACTTCGTTCTTTTTCGAGATACCTCCTAATTGCAAGGCTTTGTTTATGGCTTGTCATGCCTCGAAATTGGTCACCATACCACTCTTGATTCCTTCTTCTATCCTTTCTACTAACTTGATGATGTCTGAGAATTTTTGATTCTCAATAACCATCAACCTTTCGTAAAACTGCGGATCCCGAGCTGTAATAAAGAACTTGTTCATTTGTTCTTCTTTAAGTGGCAGCCTTACCTTGGCAGCCTCTGATCTCCAACGAGTAGCATACTCGCGAAAGGTTTCTGTCGGCTTCTTCTTGAGGTTCTGGATATAGAAAATGTCTGGTGCATTCTCTGCATTGAACCTGAATCTGTTCATGAAATCGGATGCCATGCTCACCCAATTCGCCTACTTCTTTGGATTATGACTGATATACCAAGATAATGCGTCTCCTGTAAGACTTCACATGAATAGTTTCATGTGAATTTGTTCATTCTTACCCATTCCTACAAGCTTGTCGCAGTAGGTTCTTAGATGTACCTTTGGATCACCAGTGCCATTAAACATCTCAAACTTTGGAGGTTTGTAACCCTCCGATAGTTCTACATCTGGTTGGATACACAAATCTTTGTAGTTTATATCTTCAACACCCTTCCCACATTCAACACTCTGGAATCTCTCTGTCAGTGTCTTGAGTTCTTCTGCCATGTTTCGAATGAGCAGGTCCTTCTCGGTTGGCTCACGTGTGTATAGGGTTTGTTGTGGGGTATGGGGTAAGGTTTATACAAATATCGGGTTGCCTTGATGAGTTCCAAGAACTTAGGTATATGGGTGATCATTGATTGAAATTTGAGGGGGATCAGGGGTAAGTTGTGGTGCGTTTTAAGGAGTGTGATAAGTGGTGGTTTGCGAATATTGGGTCGGGTATTGATGGTGTTGTTGAGGGGTGTGCACTGGTGGTGGATTAATGTTTTGGTGAGGTGCGGGATTGTGATACTGGTGCGTTGCGGGAGGATTCTAAGCTATGTGTGGTGGATTTTTGTTTTGTGTATTTTGCGGCGATGTTTGGTTCTGAGTGGTTGTGCTTTTCTGGTTGATGTCTGGAACATTTAGGGTAAGGGAGAGGTTTTCCAGATTTCAGACATGCTCAAGCTCACCTTACAGCTCTAGGATTTTCTTCTCCAAACGTAAGACCAACTCATTATGTCCTGGCATACTTCTTCCATCCAAGGTTTCAACATTCTCTGCCATGGTAACATTGTCTTTTTGGCTACCACTTTGATCATCCATCCTCCCCTTGCCTTTGTTTTTCGGATCGCTAGGTGGAGGAGGAGGTGGAGGACCTCTGTATCTGGTGTGGTAAGTTTATAATGCCAGAATTCAAGAACCAACCTTTGGGAATGAGTGTAATCAAAGAAAGAAAAAAAAATAAAAGGTAACCAAGTCAATAAAACGAAGTAAAAGAGTGTTTGCAATATTTAAGCATATATCATAAGGTCATGCAATAATTCGTGTCCTAATTTTGGAGACCTCATTATGCCTGAGGTAAACCTAAGCAAAACATAGACTTGGAGAAAAAAATTCATGCCAATGTTTGCCTCATTCCATTAGTGCGAAAATAAGCCAAATCAATATTTCACTAAATCGACAATAATTATAAAGTCAATAATGCCATTAACCCTTATTACATCAAAATCTAATCTAATCTAGAAAGCAGTAAAGGACATTATCTCCTAGTCTACTTGCTCCCTGAAAGACCTTCTTCATGCTTGGCTCTCTTGACCCCGTCAATCACATTTCCCAGATTGCGCATGTCTAGTAGCAAGTAAGCCTTTGTCATCTTCCCTCTTTCATCATCGTCCATGCCTTGACAATCCCAAAGCCTCGTTCTTATTTTTCCTTCTAGTTCCATAAATCCTTATTCTAGATATTCTAACCTCTTTGTCGACTTATTGAAAATCTCCTTCCATTCTCTTATCGCCTCCATGTTCACTTTATGTTGTTCCAGATTCTTAGCTTCTGAGTCGAACACCCTTTTATGGAGCCTCTTATGCTTCACCTGTGCCTCATCCACCTTATCTCTGATCCTATCTTTCAGATTGACTCCCGGTTTGACGTCCCCAGCTATGTTGTCCTCCAACCACGAGAGATAGTAGTACATATGACCAGCGTGATACCTGTCCGGGTCAATATTCTCTCTTTCCACGATGATCTCCTGGTTCCATATGTGTTAGGCCTCAACCTTGAATGGGATAACATCTCCTTTAAAATCTGCTTTATACTGAACCATGTTAGAAAACTGAAGTATAACTTGTTTCCTCCCAGCTTGCCTCATTACTCTTATACGAGCGTAAGGGAATATGCCTCACAGCCCGATCAGTACTAAGTGAGTAGTTCCTTTGGATCTGATGATGAACTCACTACTAGGAAACCATTCAAACATCCAATGCACTTGCTCATCTGTCAGACTACTGAAGAAATGCACCGATCCTACAGTATTTTCAGGCTTTGCAAACCTGTCTAGAATGAACGTCATCTTTTTTGGATGATGACTGGCTATGTAGTCATTCAGCAGCCAAACTTGTAGCAAGAGATTACAACCCTCTAAATGACCGCACCCATGCATGCACCGATCCAGAGGACGGTATATCTCAGCTAAGATCATCGGGATGATAGTGTACTTTTGACTCTCAATACCCTCCATTAAGGTCTTGGCGACCATGGCTAAGCGAGTATGAATTTTTCTCCCTTGCATCAAAAAGATCAACAAACCCATGAAACAGGCTATGAAATCATAAACCTAGTGGTGCACGCATCCCAAAGAGGTAATGGATAAGTCCTCATGATGAAGGCGATATGATTTGCTATGCCTATAACGCTCATAGAGAAATTCAAAGGTGATGTATGATTTCTTCAGATAGACTAGTTCATCATTCTTCTTAAAATCGAGCATTTTTAGAAAACCGCGTGGAGTGCGATTCTTTGGCACCAATAGTCCTGGACTATTCCATGGTAATTTGGCGAAACCCCCTATTTCTTCTAGGAGAGGAGTCATTTCTATATTGCCAAATCAGAAAACAACTTTCTTCTCATCCCAGAACATGGTAGCAGCCTCGATCAGTTTCCTGTTTAGTTGAATGTTCAGCAAGGATGGCAGGTTACCCAATACCTTTCTCACATGATTTCTGTCAAAGGGCGCAAGGTCATTCCACTAGTCAATTAGCAGAGGCAGGATATTCTGGACCATAGCGAACCTGGGGATTTTATGCTTCATTTTCTGCAAACAAATAAAAGTTAGCCCTCTCCCCTTCCAGATTTGACTATTTATACAATAATGATCAGCATGTTGACACGTTTTCTCCAAGTAATGCACATAATATGATGGTGTCCTTTGGGATTATGGAAATCCCGTTGGACTTTGGACAAGGTTCATCTAAACGGGTTGTTACATCAATGATGTCTCAATCCGTACTAGGTTTAGCATGATGCATGTACATTTAAGATCGGATTATGGTTTCTAGAAAGGTCTAGATTGATACTCTCAAGTGGACAACCTGAGCCTGAGAGGGAAAGGCACGGGACTGTCGACTGCACCGCTGATCGACTAGTCTACTGCAAATAAGCCTTCCCGATTTAAAAGGTTATTTTTTTAGGGAAGAGCGGACACTCATCAAGAACTGCTATGTTGATAATAAGTACGAGTGAAGTGTGATGTGGAGCGTGCTTTATGCAAAAATAGTACCACATTGCCAAATATTTACATGATAAAAGTGCATAAAAACAGTAAATAATATAAACAGGAGAAAGAAAAGGGGAAAAACAAAAGAGAGAAGTCAGTTTAACTCATGAAAACATGCGAGAACATAATTAAATGAAGAAAATAGGGAGATGGGGACGGGAAAGACATGATCTAGAAGTCTTAAACAAGAAAAGAGAAACGGGGATGTGCATGTGATAGCAAAAAAAATAGTGAATAAGGAAAGGGATGTCATCAAATAATCCACATAAGTCAACTTCATCATGGTAAGAGTGTAAGTCGAAAATTCCTAGCAGAGTCGCCATGATGTCGCACCCCGTTTTCCCGTGAAAGCGGGTTTCGACATGTGACAACTCTTTAAATTCGTATTAAAAGAGAACAGTCGCCACCTATTTGCAAATAACTTAGTATTTACTAGTCCGTGTTACCAAAGACGGGTAAGGGCTCAAGTTACCTCGAATAAAAGATATTAGGCACTCTTCGAGGTCCACAACTGTGGATCCCGGTTGAAGTTACACTATGTGGATTATTGTATTGTGATTAAACGAAGTGATCATATAAGTAAAGGAAGACATGGAATTTAATGGTTCTATTGTAAACTAAATCGAGCGACAATTAATCTATATATACAAGTCTTTTGAGGTTACAAGGTACGACTTAACTATTTTGTATTTGATGACTAAATGTGAACAACAAACATATAAAAGGAAGAGGTTCCTAAGTTTCTTTAGCCTAAAGGATCACCCCGTGAAACATAAATAATACTCCGCAACTCCCTTGAGGTAGGGGTTGCTCATATTATTCAGCAGGCACAGACTATCATCTCCTGCTACTCGATTACTATGTTAAAGTTGTTTACTTAAGGGCACTCTAATTCAATTCTAGATCGTATCCTGCGCGTGCACTACCCCTCCCATGCCTATAGTCTAGGACGCTTTGGACCTATTGTTGGGGGTTGTAGACTCTACTTAGGATGCTCAAAAATGATAAAACTAGCGCACATTCAAAACATATAGGACTTCACATGAATGCAATAAAAGACTCAAATTAACCCCCACACATAAACAGAGAATGCATGCAGCAGATTAGGCAGTAGCCAATTTCAGAGTTGAGAAGCATTATAGTTGTTAAATCCTATAGGTATGATTTCTAGGTAATTTTGATTTCCAATATTGTACAGGTAGTATTGCAGCTTTAAACTAATGAATTTGCAGATTATAGGTATTGCAAACCCTATAGGCATGATCTCTAAATGATTTGCGCAGCAAGACAGTGAAAAAGTTTGTGAATGTAGAATTGTCAGCGCTGATTTTATAGACAAGCTTTCTAGGCGAGGGAGAGTATCCTATAAGCAGTATTTCTAACAATTGGCATTCAAACATGCTTTTATAATACTTTACCCCTATAGGCATGTCATCTAGGTAGGGCAGTATAATGAGAGTAACAGAAGCAACTGATTAATTAGTTAATAGCCACAGTATCTAGATGAGTCACGTGATTGAAAGAAGTTCGTGAAAGCATGCATTTCTAGTCATTGCATTGAATTCCTATAGGCATGATATCTAAGCGCAACAAGTCTAATTTCAGACCTTATAAGCATACTTACTAATGTTTGCAAGTTAAGGAATTATATTAACCCTAATTCATGCTTTCTAGGTGAATAGGCAATCAACACGTGATGCAGATAATTCCCAAAGATTGGACATGGCAAGCAAATAAATAATTATAGCCCTATAGACTTGCTTTCTACCCATTCATACAAAGATAGAGTATCTCAAGCCCCCAGCTTTCACTAATCCCCGACTGTTGTTTATTACAAGTTATTATAGAACCAAGAATGAAATAATACAGACTTGAATATGACAAAGTACAGACTTAAACAAATATAAGCCCACTAAAGTAATTACATGCCCATTACAAAGTAACCCATGGGTATCCTTAGGCCTTCTCCGTACAAACAGCAAGTCCAAATCACATGCTCATAAGACAACTAGAGTGCACCTGAATTCAGTTCCCAGGTCCAACAATATGCATGGACCAATCCCAGGCCCAATTTATAACTTACTCACCCAAATGGATTCCAGATTATACAAGTCATGAAATACTCATTAAACAATTTAAACACTTAGTTCCTAAAGCTGTAGCCATCAACAGGTCTGGCAAAAACACATAAACAGGATCATGCTAAATTTAAAGGCACACAAGACACATGTGAAGCAAGTTCATGCTATATTTTCCAAAAACAAATATGTTCACAGTAACAGGATTAAGCACTGTAAGATAGCAAACCATTCCAAGTAGAATTTCAAATCGAATTATGATCCATATAATCCTAAAAAAGACTTTAGATACAAGAGTACTAATCATGAAAGTCTAGTAGAATCACAGTCAAAGAAGATAGCAGTTTTCTCATATATGTAGCGTTCTAATTTGCCTTTACTGGATTTCCATCCATTTCTTCAAGCTTGTACGATCCCTTGAGCATTATATCGGTGATTCTATAGGGTCCTTCCAAATTCGGACCTAGTTTTCCCATGTTCGGCTCCTAGGATGCTGCAAACACACTTCGGAGCGCATAGTCGTCTACCTTGACATGATACAGGTTAAATTTCTTGCTGTAATATTTTTTGGTTCGCTATTTTTGTGCATCCATACGAACTAAAGTCATCTCCCTTCGTCTTTCGATCAGGTCTAGGATGTGTGTGACTACTCCGACATTAGAGTCTCCAGTTGCTCGTGCGAACCTTAGGCTTTGTTTCTCTATTTTAACCGCAATCAGTGCTTCGGACTCATACACTAGTGAAAAGAGAGTCTCTCTGGTGCTCGACTTTGCTATTGTGCGATGAGCTCATAATACTCCGGGCAATTCGTTCGGCCACTTGCCTTTTTCTATTTCTAACCTTTTTTCAAATACTCAAGTAGGACTTTGGTTGAAGACTCAACTTGTCCGTTAGCTCCGGGGTGATGGAGTCTGGAGGTAATTCTTTTTAGTTTTCATTCTTCAAAAAAACTTGGTCACTTTAGCTCCTACGATTTGTGGTCCATTGTCACAAGCAATTTTGTTCAGTACACCAAATCTTCATATGATATTCCTCCATACAAAGTCGATCATTTTCTTTTCTCGGATCTGTGAATAAGTACCTTCTTCCACCCATTTAAAAAACTAATCAGTTAATACAAGTAAATAATTTACTTGGCTTGGAGCTTGTGATAAAGGTCCCATTATTTTTACCCCCAACTTCATGAACAGCCAAGGAGATAATATAGAATGTAGTAGTTCGGCCAGCTGGTGGAGCCGGTGCGAGAATGACAGGGGCTTTCATATGTTTTGACAAAATTGGTAGCATCATATTCCATACGGGTCCAGTAGTATCTGCCTCTAATCAGCTTCCTAACTAGCAACCTATCTCTTAAGTGGTTTCTCCCAAACATTTTGCTAGAGGACTGTTAAAGTTTCTTAGGTATATATATCCTTCAATGAGGCAGTATCTCCTCGCCCGAACCTTGAGTTGCTGAGCAGCCTTTTTATCTTTAGGTATCATGTCGTTCTGCAAATAATCAATGAAGTCATTGCTCTAATATTTAATCACATTAACGGTATTTACGTCTTCTTGATTGGAATCTAGGGTCGATTGTAATAAATGGATGACAAAGCTTGCTTCTGTGTTTGAGATGTCTGTGGCTGACCCCACGTTGGCTAGCGCTTCTGCTTCAGCATTTTCCTCTCGGGGTATTTGTGTTGCCTTCTATTCTTGAAAATGTTCTAGGAGCCGAGTAACTCTAAAAAGGTATTGTTGCATCCGTATTTCTCGAGCCATGTAAGTCCTGAGCATCTGTTTGATGATCATGTGCAAGTCATTTTCAGCTCGGCTTATTCGGTGCCGAGTCCTCGAGCTAGTTGAGTCCTGCAATATCATCTTTATACTCTGCCTCATTGTTAGTTACTGAAGGGCACTTTATTGACTATTGAACTGCCTCACCAGTCAGTGTGATGATTAATATCCCCAGACCAGACCCCTTAACATTAGATGAGCCGTTCGTATATAGGGTCCAGAATCCTAAGATAGTTTCAGAGGCTATCAGTGACCCATTCTCTGCCTCAGGGAGTATATTAGTACTGAAATCGGCAATAAAGTCCACCAAGACCTGTGATTTTACGCGCTTAATTCAGCTGCCCATTTGGAGAGTCACCCTAAGAGTTCTAGCTTATGGAGAATACTCCTCAACGGGAAAGCATGGACCACCAAAATAGGATGATATTGAATATAATGACGCAACCATTACAAGTGCTAGTGAAAGTTTTTCTAAATATGGGTATATAGTTTTGTCATTTACTAGTGATCTACTTTCATACTAAACGGGAGACAACGTACCTTCATTTTCTCGCACCAAAAAAGCACTTACAGCGGTTTCCACTACTGCCAGGTAGAAAAAGAGTCGTTCTCCCACTTCGGGCTTTGACAAAAGAGGTGGTATAGACAAGTAAGTTTTCTAGTCTCGCACTGCTTTTTGACACTCAGCAATCCATTTGAAGTTCTTGTTCTTCTTTAGTGCTGCAAAGATTTTGTGAGACTCTCGGAGGAACGAGATATGAATCACTCGAGCGCTGCTACACTTCCGGTCAACCTCATCACTTCCTTTTGACTTTTTAGCACTTTGGGTATATTCTCAGTCACTTTGATCTACATGAGGTTAGCTTCTATATCTCTATTTGAAACCAGAAAACCGAGGAACTTACCTGAACTGACCCCGGAGGCACACTTTTCCGAGTAGAGTTTCATGTTATACTTTTGAAAGACTTCGAAGGCTTTTTGCAAGTGGTTCAGATTATCTCTGGTTTGAACTAGTTTTTCTAACATATCATCAATGTATACTTCTATGAATTTTCCACTGTAGTCCTGGAACATTCGAGTGACTAGTCTTTGGTACGTTGCTGCAGCATTTTTTAAGCCGAATGGCATGACGTTGTAGTAGTAAGTTACCTTATCTATAATGAATGAAGCTTTTTATTGGTACCTAGGGTCCATTTTCATCTGGTTGTACCCTGAATATATATCCAAAGAGCTTAATAATTCATGACTAGTTGTAGAATCTATGAGTTGATCGATGTTCGTGAAAGGAAAGCAATCCTTTGGGCAAGCTTTGTTCGGGTCTTGATAATCGACATAGACTCTCAATTTGCCGTTATTTATGGAACCACGACGACGTTGGCTAGCCATTTCAGGTATTTCACTTTGCAGATGTAACAATTTTTGAGTAGCTTGGTGACCTCTTCCTCTGTCGCTCGGGATCGTTGTCCAATGTTTCTCTTTTATTGCTTCACAGGTCGGTGGTTTGGGTCCATATTCAATTTTTGCACTACGATATCCACTAGAATTCCCTTTATATATGTATGAGACCAATCAAAACAATCTGAATTATCTTGCAAAAATTTAATTAACTTATGTTTCTACTCAGGAGTCAGTCTTGGGCCAATGTAGACCTTCCCGTCCGGCCAGTGAATAAAGAGGATCACTTTTTCTAGTTCTTCTACCATTAGGGAGGAGGCATCATCTTCTTTGGGTTCAATGATTCTATATGGAGGGGGGGCTGTTTCAGTGGTGTCAGCCACATTCCCTCCCTTTGTTGTTGAGGTTCGTATTCGGCGGTTTTCTCGTTGGAGATATTGCTATCCTCTTTAGAGATAGTGTTAGCAACGACAATTGAGTTGACTTCCCGAGACGCTCTTTATTCTCCTCGGACCTGTGGTATCCCTTATTTGGATGGAAAATTTATCACCCGGTGCAAAGTTGAGGGCACCGTATCCATCTCATGAATCCATGGCCTCTTAGGATGTTGTTGTAGGCCATATCTCCTGCGATGACTTAAAACGGGGTATCCTTAGATACCCCTTCAGCATTGGTCTCTAATGTTACTTCTTTATGGGTCATCTCACTAGAGTTGTTGAATCTCGAGAGCATTCGTACTTCGGAATGATTCAGCCTGTGAGCTCCATACAAAATCACAATCCCGGCAAGGGTACCAGTAAAGCATTGATGTATAAATGAAGTATACTCCCTAAAATCCACCCCAACTAAAAATACTGCAGTGTCCTCACTGCACAGTATCAGAATAAAATAAGAGTAGTTTGAGGGTCTCCCTGAAGTCTGCATCAAACTAGCAAACTGCGTGAAAAAGCTCATCTTTGCTGTGTAGAGCTTTCGGCTTCATCCTCACTGGTATCATCAGCATCAGCATCATCCGATAAGAAGGAATACCCCTTACTGTCGTCCTTGTCCTTGACCAGTATGTTCTTGTTCGGCGAAAGATGGCCTTGATTCATCTACATATCTTTATCATAAATTTGCCTTTCTTCTTGTTTCTGTCTCTCTCCTTCGTGATTCCTCGAGCCCGGTAACAGAAGCTGCTAACTTCTCATGAAACTCTGCCTGCTTTTTCTGGGCTTCCAAGTAAGTCTTCATTTCTTCCCTAGTACAATACTCAAGCATAGGCTGGGAGTGTGAGGGTCCACTAAGGAGCTGTGATACTAAGTCACAAATAGAGGTAATCTGGGAATTCAGCACCCCAAAAGGTCCCTCGGGTTGTATAGCTTGTGAGGAGGACCCTTCACCTAAAGAAATCTCCATTTTCCTTTTCTTGCTCTTTAGAACACTGCCTTCTGCGGTCACTCTCAATGGGTGAAAGGGTTTGTCGCTGGTGTCCAATGATCTCCATCATACTCATCAACCTGCGTACGCCGGCATAACTCTATAATCAATGACGGAAACATCAATGTCGAGCTACCTTGAAGCATGTACTCCTTCAGCTCCTAAACGATGTAATAACTGACATTCACTGGAATGCCATCAAGGATGCAAGCAATCATCAGGGCCTTAGTATATGGGACATCATAACCGTTCCCAGAAGGAGACACTCTGCTCGTAATGATATACAACCACATTTTTTGTTCAGCTGTAAAATTACCAAATTTGATGCCCTTCTTCTTTTTAGCCCTACTCACTATTTTGCCTGCAGGACAGAGTTTTGAGACTAGCCACTCACCATTGTCACATGTATCTCTTTCTCGCATTGGCTCAAGCCGGTGATTTTGAAGCCCATAGACACCATTTATCTCCTCAAGTCTAAATTTCACAATCATTCCCTTTATTGTAAGTTCATGGTTTCGAAAATGTGTACGCTTTAAGTTTGCATAAAATTCCCTCATCCATTCTGCATTGACCTTGCAAGGAGTTGGGATGAAGCATGTCCAGGCTCTTCAAACTATCCGACCATGAAAATCCGGAAGGAGCTCAGCCACTTTGTCATCGGCAATTTCTTTCTCAAGTTTGAGCTTTTTCATGAGGAGATTATAAAAATATCGTCTTTGACAATCGGAAGACATGAATCTATTGGTATCATAGTTCAAATCCTCAACATTTGTATTTGTGTTTGTGTCCATTTTTGAAGCTCAAAGTACCTAAAAAAATCAAAACCAAGTTAGTAGGGCATTAAAATTATGTTAGGCAATTTAAAAAACTACAATTAGGCAAAATAATCAAGCCAAACGAGTTCCGAAAGCTTCATTTTCAAAGCTACTGGAATTACCAAATTATGCCAGTAATCGCACCTGCGAAAAAACAATCGCAGGTGAGGTTCCACTTCTTCTTAAAAGGATTCACTTTGCGATTTTCACAGCTCAACATAAACTCGCACCTACGGAACTTTCATCGCAGGTGCGATTCCGCATCTACGGTAAATTCCCGCTTCTGCAGTTTTTTTCACATTGCAGCCACTTTCGCACTTGCAGAATATTCAACATAGGTGCGAGGCTGCATCTGTAGCTTTTCTTTGCAAAAGCAGTTTTCACTAGACTTTCAAAGGCTCAGAAACTTCTGACTCTATTCAATTCAAATTATATTTCTGGCACAATATTTATACTCAAGACTTCTAAATTTGTGCTCTACAATAGTACACGACTTGATTAAACATGATTTTAAGGTACTTAGCAATAAAATTTCTTTCGGATAATTTTTCGAACACGTGACAAGCACAGAGTGATATTTGATTCTTTGAAGCAATTGGGTACTTAAACTTCCCCAATTTCTTTTCAATAATAACAATATACACAACTACACTCAACCAATTTCCCTCACCTCTAAAATGAACGTTGATTAAAGAAGGGAAACGGGACTATGGAAATTTGGCCATGGAGAAGAGTATATGATGATGAGAGAAGAAGAAATTCGAGGAAGAAGAGAGAGCAACTAAGAGAGAGAAGGAACAAGATGATTATCTGACTTCTTTGTGTGTGAACAATAAGATTCGAGTGTGAGAGATGAGAGGGGTTTTGAGTTAGGGGAAGATGGGTTAGAGTGTTACCTGATGAAAGAAGTATTGGATCTTTAAAATTTACCCGACGAGTCACATTTGCGGATGTTTGACCGCTTATGCGACTACGTTTTGTGGTTCTAGAAACGCTTATGCGAAATTTCTGCATTTGTGGTTACTTTGACTCTTCTGTGAAGCCGCTTCTGCGAGAAAAGTTTCGCATATGCTAACTGTTCATAGAAACGGTTAGCCTCATCATTTGGTTCGGATTAAACCCCAGGAAACATCCCAAAAGCATCCCTCATCATTTCATTGTATCGAGAATTTTTAACATTATGCTCCGCAATGGGGCTACCCTCGCCAACAAAAGAATTATGAAAGTTAACATCATCTAAACTAGCATGATTCTTCCCGTGAACAGTCCACATAATAATTTTCTACAAACCCTTTCTTGTAGAGATGAACTTTAACTTCGTTTGTTTTCAATAACTTAACATACTTACATTTCACACAAGGGCACCTAATCCTTCCTCCAATAAGAAAATCATCAAGTGTTTGAGCCTTAGCAATAAATTCAGCAACCCCTTCAATAAATTCATCCCTCAACCCCGCACGATTAGGATAATTCCTATTATACATCCATCTATGATGCACAAATTCTATCTACACAAATAGAAATCGAGAAATGAGATATTTAAAATAATTTAATTTATTTAAACTAGTTACAAAGTTATACTCTTTCAAAGGTTCGTTTTAGATATATACATATCATTGTGTCAAAGCACTTTAATTGAAATATTTTATTTTTTAAATTAATATTTTTTAACACTCGAAATCTCACATTAATCCCTATTCTAAATAATATAAGTCTTTAACTATAATAATTAAATTTGAATAACTTCTTAAATGTTCATATAATCCAAATTAATTAATGATTTCTTAAATTTACAAATTAATCTTAATGTTGAAATTGAAAAAATTTAAATTTAATATCATTCTAATAATAAAACTAACAAGCAACAATGAACCTAGTACAACAAACTTTATACAAAAGTTTTAAACTATAAGTAGTTAATATAATTATCGTTCGAAGTGAAAGTGAAAGTTTGTTTTCCTTCTTTCCTATCGTTGTTTTCTCAATTACTTTATGCCAACATGTCACCTTTTTTATTTCGAAAATAATTAAGTTAATCAAACACAAATTCAACATATTCTTAACAAATTTAAAATTAGATTTAGGATTTCTTAACATATCTTGTTTAATCCAAAATTTCAACCATACCTAATTCAGCATATTCTCTCTATTTGTTTTATATTATGTATCATTAAAAAACTAAAATCTCTAAAATTTCAACCATATCTACTTCAACTAGCTAGGATGTTCATATATAGAAAATTACTACAAATTTAACAATAAAAATACGATATATATGTCAGTGAAGTACTTACCTCGACGGAAAAAATGCCAGAGAAGTCGACTGAGCCGATGCCCCCACCGCCGCGCGGAAAACCACTACTACAAAATAGATTTTAAAAAATTAATAAATTAAGGGAAAAAGGGAGGAGAAAGGAGAGGGAGAAGGGAGGATGAAATGAGAGAGAGAGCGAAAATACATTTAAAGGGCAAATTTTGGGGGACGGAGGAGAAGGATGAGAGGGAGAGTAGAGGAGGATGAGAGAAGGAGGAAGAAAAGAGAAGTTATGTTTTGGGGGACGGGGTCGGGTAGGGTTTTTAAAACAAAATTCCGACTGAATCTGTTGGAATTGTCATTTTAAATATTCTTTTTTTAAAAAAATACTACCGACCAAATCGGACGGAAATAAAGTCAAACAAGTCAAACGAAATTTTTTACCAAAAGTTGTGACCGATTTGGTCGGAAATATGGTCGAAAATGTTTTAAAAATACATACATGATATTTTTTTGACATTTCCGGCGGATTCCGTCGGAAATTTCCGACAATAAATTTCAGTAGGAAATTTACGATTTTCTGGTAGTGATCCTCGATATTGGCTTCTGTTTCGGCGTAACATAGATATCCACAATCTAAGGATCAGGTTGCGTGAGTCTCCGAACTTATTCAACCACCTCTTCGAATACTTGACCCTTCGATGACCATTTCCTCCGAATTCGTCAACGGGTCCCATCACTTGCTCACTAGGTCTCAATTGCCATGTGAGACTTTTCGGTCAGGTCGCGTGAAGAGGGTAATTTTTACCGATACAGGGAACCAGTAATGTGGCAGAAACAAAGGTTCTTTTTTTGGAATACAGTGGTGTATTCTAAATGGTTTTATAGCCCTGAGACTGAAAACTGGTTCCATGCTTTTATTATCATAGATGAAAGAGACCTTCAAATTAGAAGGCTACTGGGTAGTACCATCCAGCACTGCTACAGAAAGCAAATCAGGTAGTAGAGCATCTTGCGGCTCTAAGTCACACATCACAGACTACTAAGGGCTACACTACCTTTACTGATCATCTCCCTAGACATGTGAAAGAGCTAATAAACATGGACAAAGGGTGATTTTCTAATTTCAGAGTAAGGAACCAAAAACTCAAAGATATAAAGCTCTCTGATGTAGCATCAAAAGTATAAGCTATGTTTTACTTTTTGTCTGCTTAACAGTGATCATGAGAATGACATTCTCATAAACTACTCAAAGCCTTATGCTTGTAATTTTTGTGAATGTACCATGTATAGGCCTCGGTTAATTACGAAAATGTATAGCAATAGAATTGTCCATTGTCTTAAATATATATTTTGAAGAGGTTAGGCACTTTATACATCTTGCTCATGTATTTCATTTTTGGGTATTAATATATAAGATAGGGATCAAGCCTAACCCCTCACCGTGAAGGTGGTTTTGAGTAAAATAAAATAAAAAAAGATAACCTAATAAATAAAATGGCAACTGACATGCTATAATAGGTTAAACTATGCTCATAGTGTAAAAGAATTTTTATAATGTCAATGTATGCAAATTAAATCCTTTCTTTCATTCATTCATTTCTTATGTCGTTTTCTTAATTTATTTCATTCGTTGCCTTTAGCATATAATCTAATGTCATGCTTACATACTGACTTATTAGAACACCAATTCAATCTTAAAGGTTAAAGTGTGTTTGGGGAAATAAAGAGCAGTAACTTCTGTCCGATAAACCTTTGCCTTTCCCACAATTTTCTAAAAATGCAAGTCAAACATAGATTCAGAATTTATGGGGTACGATCGGAACTTCATCATAACCCATTTGTTTTTACGGTTTCAAATCTATTATTTGGGTGTTTAACACATATACAGGATCTGAATGGGCTTGAATGAACCCATAAGTTTTCTATGAACAGCTCCCATTATTGACAATATTCTCATTTTTCTTCTGGTTGAAAAAAACACATTTTCTGACTCTAAGAAATTAGAACAAGTAGAATCTTTTGGAGCAACACTCCAATTAATCCTCAAAGAACAAAAGATATTTTCTTGCATGAGGAACCTTCAGCCACTCATGTGAGAAGGACAATGAACATATTGTACCATACACATATAGGATATAGCCCCTCTAGAATTATATGTTCTAATTAGCTGGAAAAGAATTGCACCACATCACTGTTCTTGAATCTGATCATTAACAGACCAAGAAATCCAGAACCCAACTTGTGCTTGTGTTCCTAACCTTTTCACTAACCTCCAAAATCTCGGCTGTTTTTGTGCATACAGCCAAAAGTATTGCCATTATGGCACATGGGTGCTACATTTATTTTTCTTTCTTCATATTCTTTATCATATGCTTGTTAACATCAAAGTAATTAATTAGAGAAAGCGAAAGGTTTAACTTTTAGTCTATGAGACTTAGTTCTGATTTTATTTCCCTACTAATCAATGTTGTCTAAGGTAGATTAAGCTAAATGTAGACCTTTTGCACGAAGCCTTTAAAATAAAAAATAAATCTTCATCCCCATACGATACTTAATTATCCTACAAGCAACTTTGAGTCCTTTATCGTAACTTCCTTAATAATGTAAAATATCTGGATAAAATCACTTAATGAACTGGCAACTCTACTAGTATGATAAACAATTTAAAATTGGCTATAATAATGGGATCAATCTTAGAACAAAAAATTATTAGTCGACAAAAATACCTTTGAGCCCTACATGTTTTTAGCTTTTTAAATCCCGTCCTTGAGCCCTACATGTTATAGTTTTCAATTTTGTGATGGTGCTTAAGGGAATGATAGGCAATTGGAAACTAGTAAGGTTGCAAATTTGACTTACTATCATCCCTAGATGGACTAAACTAGTTTTTTTCTTCTTCTGGATAAATGGAATTTAAAGGACTAAAATGTCATTAAGGATGGCAAATGTTGAGCTTATTCCACTTGCTTTTTCCGGGTAATTTCATAGATGGTAGCTAGTCCAACAATAGTTTATTTATTATACAAAATATATAAAACTAAATTTTATAATGAAATAATTACTCAACTATGCGCATTTATATCACATAAAATAAGAGAGACATGAAAAAACTAAATCGTGTCCCAAAATATAAGCAGGCTGCCACTCCAACAATTCAGGTTACATAATATCCATGTAGTATCACTTAAAAGTTTAAAAAAAAAAAATCTGTGACCCACTTTAAAAAATGAAACACTAATAATGTGCCAAGTGGTGAAAACAATCGGTTGGGTTTGATCAAAAGATGGGTTTTTGTTATTTGATGTGCAGAGGTGAGTTGTATATATGACTATATTTTATACACGATAACTATCTACTTTCTTTTATGGGGGCCATATTTAGCATTTTTAGATGTTTTAGTTACGTTGTAATATATACGCGTAGTTGAGTTATTATTTTTACGACAAAAATTAGCTTTACAACTTTATGCAACCCTCCGTGAAATTACCGGCCGCTAATTATAATGGACTAAGATATATAGGGACTAAAAGAGAAGAAAACATTATTCAAATCTATAAATACCCTTTACTTCTTGCATAAATCTGCATCACTCACTACTTGAGCAAGCAAAAACCACTTCAACACAGCAATGGCTTCCAAGCATAGTGTTGCTCTTTTCCTTTGCCTTAACCTCGTCTTGTTTTCGATGGTTTCTGGGTGTCGTACTTGCCCTAAACCTAAGCCAAAACCATGTCCTCCTCCTCCTTCTTCAGAAACAGCTACATGCCCCATTGATACCCTTAAGCTTGGAGTGTGTGCTGATGTTCTTGGATTGGTGAATGCTGTTATTGGCTCACCCCCAGTCACTCCTTGCTGCAGCCTTCTCTCTGGACTTGCTAATGTTGAAGCTGCTCTTTGCCTTTGCACTGCTATTAAGGCTAACATTTTGGGCATTAATCTTAATGTACCTATTTCACTTAGTTTGCTTCTTAATGTTTGCTCTAAAGAGGCTCCTTCTGGCTTCCAGTGCCCTTAATTATTATTCAAGATTGTTAAAGTCTGTCTTACGTTATTTTCTTGGAGGGTTTTTATTCTCTGTTGTTTCTTTTTCATCCTGTTATTTTGGGGTTGTGGAGATACTTTGAGATGGAGTTTGAAGATATATTATACCTATGTATTGGCTAAATGGTAAGCCTTTCACTTTCCAATTTGAAGTTCCTTAATTATGTTGATATGGCATTTTCAAGTTTATGTTACCAAGTGTGCTTTGAGTTGAGAGTTTGCTTTAGATTCTAGTTTTATTTCCCCACCTTTTCTATTATATATTTTTGACTTTGTAGAAGTTATTGTCTTAATTGAAATGATTTATATGGTAAAGTTGCCGTCATGTGACCATTGACTCTTGCAGAAGATAAGACTGCTTACAATAGATATTTGTGATCCGGCCCTTTCCGAACCCCGCGCATAATGAGAGCTTAGTGCATGTAACAGTCTTTTTTGTAGAAGTTAATTGTGTTAATTGCTTCTTAAGAATTGTGGCGGGATGGATAAATTTACTCCTCCATATTTCAGGTTCAAGCTCCGAAAAGCTCTAAATAAGGAACGATTCCCTTAGTGTGTTCTGCATAACACGATCCGGAACATTATCGAATAAAGAAATCTGTAGCAAAATTTAACATTATCATACTGCAGTAGGGAACATTTGGGTTGTGATTATCCCTTATGAGTTAATTTGACCTTGAAAAGTTAATGATAGCCACACGTGATATAATTATATATATGATGTCTTTCAAAATCTATTTAGTATAAGTCTTGTATTTCTGGGAATTAAAAAAGCACCACGATAATATAATCATAATGCAACAAGTTTATGGGCAAATTAATTAATCCGTCACAAACATAGAGCAGGAAATTAACTAATACCTTTTAAATTCAATTCTTATTTTTTGCTTCAGGAATTAAGTAACCAATAACCTGAAAAATGCTATGGAAAATGGGATTCCATTAATTTCATTGAAACTTTGAGGGATTTTGGATTATGACTCATTTTAGTATGTCGTAAATGATTTTCACCACAGTGTCTTTGCATATTTAAGTGTTTAATTGTTTCCAATTAATAGCAACTTCTTTGCTTTAAGCAAAATAATAAAACCAGAAATAAACGTGCTGTAATATTTACATACAACACTCATAAGCATTGATATGACCTAAAAGACACCCGTGACACAATTAGGTGCGAAACATCTAAAGGGAAATGACATCATCCACATGATGGGTCTTTACGATTTCTCGATGACCTATTACTCTCTACTTTTTACATCCTTCTGACAAGTGAAAAGTATTCCATATGTATGCTAATTTTTGGTCACGCGCAACCCCGGCAAAGCAAGAAATTTTTTCAAAAATGTTCAAACTTAAAAAAAAATAAATAAAAAATTTCAACTTATATATACCTCTAAAATTTAATATTTTATTTATATACACAATGTAATTTTTCGACAAAGAGTGGTCAATTGACTATCCTTAGGACAACATAGCTTCGTCTCTACTAATGAGCATGATCTTTTTAAAAATTGCATAAAATATTAGCAAAGAATATATTTTGAACTATATAAAAAAAAAGTTAAGGGAAAAAATTTAGGTTGCAGAAAAATGATACTTCCTTATTTCCAAAAAGATATTTTTCGAATTTTGAGAGTTTCAAATTAAACTTCTTAATTTTAACCGTAAATTCGAATAGAATCTTTAAGTTTTTCTAAATAAAATTTATATTTTTAAAAACTACATAAAAAGTACTAAAATTATAATAATTAATATTTTAGAAAATATAAAAGACATGAAAAAGTCAAAAATTGAAAAGCATCATCCTTGTTGGGATGTACGGAATATATTTTTATTTTCTATAGCTGACTCTATTAAATAAGAATCGAAGTCTTCAAATTTAAAGTACACACACGTAAATAAAATTAAGAAACTAAGCATATCAGTTCCGTTGACATTAGTGAGGAAAATAACGAGTTAAACAGGAGAAATAGATATAAATATTAACTCGAGGGAGATGAATGTGAACTACTCCGAATCTGCAAAGTAAACAATCAAATTTAGTTTGTCACATGAGCACAATATTTGTCTGAGTTTTGTGAAGATTATAAGCTTCAAACTTCAAAGAATATGACGTGAAAGAAAGAAGAGAAGGAAGTTGTGTATGTTAGGATTGGCACCAACTAATTCCTCACCCTCCTCCAAATGAAAATAGGAAAAGAAAGAAAAGAAAGAAGGCCAAATAAGTGTACGACCCCTTAAACATGTCTTCAGTTTCTACTTTGACACTTTAACTTAGCGCTTTTCCTATTGAACACTTTAACTGTATTTTAGATTATACCATTTAAACGCAACGCATGACCGGGCTGTAAAAACTTAAGCGCGTGTTTTAAAACACTTCCCACGTGAAATAACATACCAATAAAATGCTAACACGTATTTATTTATCCAAGCCAGATAAAACCACCATTTTTTACCTTACCCACATTTTACCTCGACTCACTTAATCGATCTTCCATCCAAAACCCCTTTTCCTAGCCTAATAAACACTAATGAACTATATTGAGACCGATTTCCCGTGGATTCTTCATCGATTTTGAGTTAGATTCAATTGTCTGTCAACAACTTGGTCAATTATATTATTAATACGAGTAACTATTTGCTTCTTTCGACTGTGGTGGTGATTGGAGTTGGTCGTAACTGGAGTTGGTCGTGACTGGAGTTGGCTGTGACTGAAGTTTCGTAGTTTATGCTCTTTCAATCGAAGTTTTCCTTCGTGGTAAGCTTTTATTTACATGATATTTAGTTGTTTTTGGCTGTTGTAATTTAGTTTGTTGGAGTTTATGAAAATTAGGGTTTTTTTTATAATTTCGGTTCGGGGAATCTACTAACCTCCTTTGTTTCGCTATTTGGTTTTTAAATACAGTGGTAAGTCTAGTCATGTTGGTAAATCTAGTCATGTTTGCAGACGAATATATTCTTGTCGATTTTTACCATGGTGAAAAAATTATCAAGGATCCTGACCCGAGATATGTAGGAGAGAGGAGTGAGGATGGTCACATGATAGACAAGAACCACTTTTCTCTTTTTGAGCTTATGTCCTACACAAAGGATATGGGGTATGCTGAGGTTGAGGGTTTCTATTTAATTAATCTAAAATCTAATGTCTTTGTCTTGATTGAAAATGATGAACAACTGTATAATATAGTTTGTCACCTTATTCATCTTGATCATTTGGATTTGTTTATTAAACATGTAGTAAATGAGCCTTTATTGGTTGATGAGACTGTCCTATATAGCCTTTTATATGGGCCAGAAGTTGTTGAACCAAGTGAAACTATATTAAATAAAGAGGCTAGGGCAACATCTACTGTTCCAGAGAATATAAATATCCAAGAAAGTGCTGCAGACAACACATTTGTGGCTGAGGGAAATCTAGCTGATGTTGGGGTTGCAGGTGAGAATTTACAAGGGGTTGAAGAAAAAGCAAAGATAGATGTTGGTTTGGCATCAGATCTATCAAGTAGTGAGTCTGAATTAGATAACATACTTGATGGTGATGATAGTGATGTGAATAAAGAGCTCACTTCATTAAGGCATGAAATAAGAAACAAGAAAAAACAGAAGAAACAGAGAAAGTAACCTACTCCAACAGAAGAGATTATTCTGGGTGAAGCTGGAATAGATAAAGGCTTTGAGGATATTGGCCATCTTAGCAGGACAGGTTTGCTGGGAAATTAGGAGGGGATGAAGACTACTACACCAGTTCTGATATTGGAAGTGATGATTACAAAGATGACTTAGATGTTTTAGCTGAAAGGGGTGTTGACTTACCTCCTAGAAGGAGAAGTAAAAAGGTAAGATTTGACTCTGACTGTTACCTTGCTATTTTTAATCTTGGTATAGTATTTGAAAATGTTGTGGAGTTTAGAAAAGTAGTGGCCTCATATTCTGTGGAGAACAAAGTGCAACTAACAATTATGCATAATGAAAAGGATAGGGTTAGAGTTAAGTGTAAAGGTATGAAGTGTAAATGGGAATTGTATGCAAGCAATTATGGGGATTCATGTGACTTTACCGTGAAGAAGTACCATCCAGCTCATAAGTGCAACACCAAAAACAAGAACAAATTATGTACTTCTAAGTACATTGCCAATAAGTATAAAGATATGATTATTTTCCATCCAAATATTAAGTTGTGAGAGATTCAGAATTTGGTCAGGAATAAGTTAGGTTTGTATGTTGGAAGGACTGTTTGTTTTAAGGCTACGTGTAGGGTTATAAGTCAATTCATAGGTGACTGGAAAATAAAATTTAACAGACTTGCTGATTATACTGATATTATTAAGCAAACAAATCCTGGGAGTTCTCGCTGGATAGAACAGATAGTGAGACTTTTTCTGGCAAGAATCTGTTTGTTTATTTCTATCTATTTAGATTCTTTGAAAAGGGGATGGTTAGAAGGGTGCAGAAGGATCATAGGATTTTGATACTTGTTTTCTAAAGGGAATCTGCAAGGGTGAGTTACTTGTTGCAGTTAGTAGAAATGGGAACAATCAAATGTTTCCTATTGTATGGGCTGTAGTTTATCAAGCTAAAACACTCTTGAAGTTGGTTCATCACATATTTGATTGTAAATTTATAGTTAGGAGATGGCGTTGGCTTAACTGTTAAGTCAGATATGCAAAAGGTGAAGTTACAGTCAACTTTTAATTATTATTTTTTCTTTCTTTATATATACTGTCTACTAACATTTATTACTCTTTTTTGCAGGGTCTAGTACCAACTATAAGGGAATTACTACCAATAGTAGAACATAGAATGTATGCTAGACATATTTGGTCTAACTGGTCCAAAAACTAGAGAGGTGAAGAAAGGAGGAAATAATTTTGGAGATGTGCCAAAGCATCTTATGAAGTGAAATTCAAGGAAGAACTGGAAGCAATGAATAATCTTGTTTATCATATATGTGAAGACTTGTTGAAGTATAATAAAACGTATTGGTGTAGGGCATACTTTAGAGAACATTTAAAGTGAGATGTCATTGAGAATAACATGTGTGAAATATTCTATTCTTGGATTGTCGGTCCTAAACACAAGTCTGTTATAACTATGTTGGAAGAAATTAGACACAAAATCATGAATAGGACTATTGAAATGAGGAAGTTTGTTGAGACTTGGGTTAATGACATTGTACCAATGGCTAGGATGATAATGGAAGAGAATAAAGCCCTCTCTAAGAGGTGTACGGTTATGTGGAATGCAAAACATGGGTTTGAGGTTGATGAAGATGTTTACAGATTCATTGTTGATTTTAGGACCATGACATATACTTGTAGATCATGGATGTTGAGGGACATTCTATGTCAACATACACTATGTGCATTATATGATAGAGAAATTGACCCAGATGATTATGTTTCCCACTGGTATAGGAAGGAAACTTTCCTTAAAACTTACCAGCATTTCATTCAACCAATTCCCAATATGAAGATGTGGCAAGAATCAACAAATCCATGTATAGAGCCTCCTGAATCTAAACCTATGCCAGGTAGACCAAAGAGATATAGGAGAAAAGTCACGGATGAGCCAAGGAAAAAGCATGGTAAACTATCAAAGAAAGGGGTAAAGATGACTTGTTCAAATTGCCAACAAACATGCCACAACAAATCTGGATGTAGGAACATGGTAAGTTTTGATATTTGTACTTCTGTCTTTTTACTATTTCTTTTACATTCTTTTCTTACTATTATTTCACCATGTTCCAAGAAGTGCTAGTCAACAAAGTCAAAATATGGCACCACCTCCACCAAGATCATCTCGGGAAATACCATCTCAACAAAGAAATCCATCATCAATTTGTGAGGATAAAAGTATTGTCAAAAGACAAAGCAACAATCAATCAACCGGGCTTGGTAGGGGAAGAGGAAGAGGCCATGGACTAGGAAGGGGAAAAGAAATAGGAATTGCACTTGGCATTGGTAGGAGTGTATTCACATCTGCTACAAGAAGCTCTACTAGCACACAACCTTCAACATCTCAATATACATGAGGCCCTGGACTAGGCAGGGGAAAAGGAAAAGAAACTTCACTAGGAAGAGGCTTGGCTAATGCAGCAACCATTGGACATAAAAGGCCAAGGCATAGTGATTTTGCGATTTTCACAGATACTATGACTGGAACTACTATCCAGAATGTAGGGGTGTATAATTTTATTGTAATGCAGTTTGTGGGCTGGAACATATCTATTTATTTATTACTAATTCATTGTATTTTACAGTCCAGTATATCATCTGAGAGAGTCATATCAGTTGGGACATTCAAGGATACATCTACAACTAACATAGACATTGGTTTAAGCCCCTGGATTGAAGTTTAAAGGAAGTAATGTAGTGACAAAGTCACAACTTCAGCAGATGAGTGCAACAAGTAAAAAAGGCCCTTCAAGTCAAATAAGTTCAGTTGCATCTACATTGTGAAGCAGACCAATTTTTGTTAATTTTATCTAAGATGTCACTGCCAGTTTTTTGTTTGGGCAATTATGCTCTGTTTGATACATTATGCTCTGTTGGAGCTTAGTTGTTTGGACAGTTATGCTCTGTTTGGTCTGGCAGCTTTTTGTTTGGGCAGTTATGCTATATTTTATACATTAAGTCTCTATTATCATCTTGAATATTATGTATTTTGTAGACCAAAATAATGCTCTATTTTTTAGCTTCGATATAATGCTAGTTCATCACATTATGCAATCGAATGTTTGGGCAGTTATGCTATATTTTATACATTAAGTCTCTATTATCATCTTGAATATTATGTATTTTGTAGACCAAAACAATGCTCTGTTTTTTAGCTTCGATATAATGCTAGTTCATCACATTATGCAATCGAATGTTTGCGCACTTATGTTTTCAATTCATGAATATGTTTGGGCAGTTATTTTTTTAGTTCATGAATATGACTTTGTATTTCATTCATAACACAATATGGAAGTGTAGCTGAGCTTAAATTTGTATTAAAAATTGGCCATTGCCATTTCATTCATAACAAGATAGTGTACATTAATAAAAGGCCAAATTCCTAGTACCCACTTCCAACATACTACATTGTTTTTGAACTAATAGCAGTAACTACAACACCATTATCACCAACATATCATAAAAATTCTACATTGTTCTTCAAACCACCAGCATCAACAAATCCTGACAGGTTGGTAGTAGTACCGTTATAGAGAAGACTCTACCAATATTTCTATAGATCTCTGGGAGTTTAACATTCGAGGATGAATGTTTCTATGGGGGGAAGATTGTTACACCCCGTGCGTCCCAAGGTGACGTATAATGAATATGAGACTTATTAATCATGATTTAAATAAGTTTAAAGTCATAATATTACTATATATGATATTTGGATATAAAATATAAAGTTTGGAAAAAATCGGTTTTAAGTTGTGAAAATATCGGCTAAGGATTTGTCTTGTAATGAAGCTTTTTGAGAAATACATTTAGTGTGTTATATGAGATCTTTTTGGGACATATTATATATAAAATTGAAGGTCCTGGAATATAGTTTTCAATTCTCTTAACCATTTGACCATATGACATCCGGATAAAATGATATAAGCGTCGGAAGAAGGGCCAATGCTATGGTGCTAAGCTAGCACCTCTTTGACTTTTCAAAAGTGGCTATGTATATATATCGCTTATGTCGTCTCTTTCTACATTTTCCCACTGACCACGACCAAAATAAGACCATAAACCTACCCTTAATATCTCTACATAGGTTTCAAAGAAGATTAACATCCCGGGTACGAAATCAAGAAGCGATAATATTAGAATAATCCTTACGACGTAAGTATCACTATATCGCCTCTCTTTTTATTTATATTTTGAGTTTTGGAAGGTACGTCATAGTTAAGAAAATACCTACTTTCAGTATTTAAGCTTTTATGTATCAAGAAAGGTTGATAAATTCGTTTTCTAACAGTTAGAACTCACGGGATGGTGATCGAAAGCCGTGAGTTCGATTTATTCCACTTTTAGTGGACTGTTTTCTAGTCCACTCATGTTGGCCTCTTTTGCTTCTGATTTATGGAGTTTTGAATGATAAATGTCATGGATAAACGCCATACGTGGTAGGGTAGTAGGCCGGTCGCTCATCGTTGCAGTTTCAAGCTACTTGATAATGTGTTGATTGGGTGTGTTATGGTATATTTGGGAGTTTTATTGTATTAAAGGTCCTGAATTATAGTTAGGTTATTTTTGAGTTGTTGATTGTATTGTGCTGTTGTCTCGCCTATAGTAGTGTAACGACCTGGGCGGTCGTTTTGACTATTGCAATCCCATTCCCCCATTTACTGCTCAAATTGTGAATTACTGTTGTTATTTGGCTTGCCGGGGTAATTGGTTTGGGTTTGGTGAGGTTTTGAAATGATTTGGAGTGCTTAGTTCCAAGGTTTAGAATTTAAGTTGAAAAGGTTGACCGGATGTTAACTTATGTGTAACGGCCCCGAAGAAATTTTGCTAAGGAAATTAAGGTTTGGGTTGAACAATGCACCGATGTGTAAAGGAAAGTTTTGTCGGAAAAGGGTCATTTCTGCGACCACTATGCGGTCGCAGAATCACTCTGCGGACCGCATAATAGTCGCAAAGTGGAACAGGAGGAGGGCAAGAGTTGAGAAAAATCTGCGGTGCACTATGCGACCGCATACCTCTTTTGCGGTGCGATCGCAGAACAAGTATGCAGACCGGAAAATGACCGCAGAATAGGTTAGTAACGCCCAGCTTTGGAGGCCAAATTATGCGGCCGGTATGCGGTCCGCATACCTGTATGCGATCGCATATGCGACCGCATAACTGCGTCGGAGCTTCCATTCTTTCTAATTTTTTTACCAGACCCAACTTCGATTTATAGCCGTTGAAGCTCATTTTTTAGCCAAAATCTGATATTTTAGAGAGAGGTGAGAGCATTTTAGAGAGAGAAAGTGAAGACTTAGTCATTTATCCATCAATTCTTGTTCAAGGTTTGAAGATTTCACAAGGGTCTTGCTAGGGCTTCAAAGAGGTAAGAATATCTTTCCTCAATCCTTCAATTTCGGGTTTGAAATAAAAATGGGTGATTAATAGTATGATTCTTAGGTGTAAGAGTATTATGTATACATACCAATAAGGTTGTGGAAGGATTGTTAAGTTCAAATGGGTACGGATTGGGTTGGAAATAGTAGAAATCTTCATAGAGTTTAATTGAAGATTTGAGGGTCCAGTTGTTGTCGGATTTTGGTGAAATTTGTATGGTTGGACTCGTGGTTGTATGAGCGTTCATATTCTGTAACTTTTGTCGGGTTCTGATATGCCCCACAAACGATTTTTGAGTTAATTTCAGATTTTATTGGAAAAATTAGAATCTCCTTATGGAATTAATTACAATAATTGGTATTGACTGAATCAAATTAATTGTGGCTAGATACGAGGATTTCGGAGATCAATTCTCGTGGAATGTAATAATTATAAATCTAGTCCTGAGGGTATGAAACTCCGAATTTTGGTATCATGTGATTATTTTGGAGGTGGCGCACAGGCTAGGTGACGGGCATGTGGGCGTGCACCGAGGGAATTGTGACTTGGTCCGTCCCGAAAAACTGTAAAGTTGAATAATTTATTGTTAGCTATATGATCTCTGTGTGTTGAAGAAATTTGACTATAAATCATGTTAGAAATCATGCTTAGGCTATGTTATAGTACTGTTGAGACCCGTAGAGATCGCGCACTTGTTGAATTATTTGCTAATTGTTGTCTTGTACTCAGTCATGATTTTTCTTGCGTATTATACCTCAGTCTTTCTGGATACTTGTTGATATACTATGTTATCTTTGTTTGGACTGATCTTTGTGATTTCTGAGAGCCCGAGAGACTTGAGAGGTTGAGGACTGAGTAAGGACGAGGGCCTGTCGGTGAGGTAAGGATATTATGGCATGTGAGTTATCTGTGCGGGATATTATAGCACGTGAGTTGTCCGTGCAGCACATGAGTTGTCCGTGCACTACGTGAGTTGTCCTTGCAAATTATGGCAGTTGGGCTGTAGGAGCCCTTCCGGAGTCTGTACACACCCCCAGTTAGTGCGGGTACCCATTGAGTGTGAGTGCTAAAGGGCTGAGAGCCGAGTGGTTGTGCTGTTGTGATGAGCTGAGTGACTGTTGCCTGAGAGGCTGTACTTGCTTTGCATTTGTTGTTGCACTTGGTCGCTATCTGTCATTGTTGTGAAATCTCTAAAAGAATTTATATCTGGATGACTTGAAATTGAACTGTATAAAATTGATTTGACTTAAACTGCCAGATTTAAAAGCATGTCTATTCTTTGCTGGAACTACTGAAAGTGAACTATGACTGTATAGCTCGTCATTATCTTTAGTTCCTTAGTTATTATTGTTACTTGCTGAGTTGGTTGTACTCATACTACACCCTGCACTTCATGTGCAGATCCAGGTGTTCCTGAATATAGCGGGTGTTGATCATTTCGCGCAGTTGATTTTCAGGAGATTTTGAGGTAGCTGCCATGTTCCGCAGACCTTGCCTCTCCTTCTCTATCTCCTTGTTTACTGTATTTGGTCTCAGACAATTATAGACCGCATTTTCTAGACTTGTACTCATATTAGATGCTTATGTACTCGGTGACACCAGGTTTCTGGGGAGTGTTGTATCGGAAATTGCTAGATTTTTGGTATTGTATTAAACGTTACATTTTTAAAATTTTTTTTAAAGGAAATCGTGGGTTATTGATGTTGTCGGCTAGCCTAGTACTGAGATAGGCTCCATCACGAGAGGTTAGGATTTTGGGTCGTGACAAGTTGGTATCAGAGCCTAGGTTACATAGGTTTCACGAGTCATGAGCAGGTTTTGTAGAGTCTTGCGGATCAGTACGGAGACGTCTGTATTTATATTCGAGAGGCTGCAGAAACCGTAGGAAAACTTCACTTTCTTGTATTCCGTCGTGCGAATTTGTTGATTCCAAAAACTAATTTTTTGTTAATCTATTCTCTCACATATGGTCAACCATCAGTGCCACCAGTTAGGGCCACGAGAGTCCAGGGTCGTGGTAGAGGCCGGGGTCGAGGTAGAGGTCGAGGTGTAGCTCATACCACAGTTGGACCCGCACCTGTAGTACCACCGGTTGCTCCAGCTCAGGAGCAGATTCCAGATATAGCTGAGCCGACAGGATTAGCTCAGACACCAACTGTGCCCATTGAGATTCCAGGCCTTCAGGAGACTTTGGCCTAGATATTGGCAGCTTGCACTGGTCTGGCTCAGGTGGTTTTGGCTCAGGACGCACCTGCCGCTTCTCAGGTCAGGGGAGGTACTCTTACCCCCAATGCCTGTACTCCAGACCAGATAGTACGTGGACTTCAGATACCGGGGCACTACCAGCCCAGCCGGTTGCAGCTGCTCAGATCCCGGTAGTTCCTGTTATGGCAGATGATAAGCAGAGGAGACTTGAGAGATTTGAGAGGCTTCGACCTCCATCTTTTAGCTGTGCTGAGTCAGAGGATGCTCAGGGTTTTCTGGATAAGTGTTAGTGGATGCTTCGGACAACGGGTATTCTGGAGACCAGTGGGGTCTCATTCACTACTTTTTAGTTTTCTGGGGCTGCTTTCAAATGGTGGGAGTCTTACGAGAGGTGTAGGCCGGTCGGTGCAGCACCCCTTATGTGGCAGCAGTTCTCCGGTCTATTCCTGGAGAAGTTCGTACCTCAGTCCCGTAGAGAGGAGCTGCGCAAGCAGTTTGAGAAGCTTCATCAGTGTGATATGTATATGATGCAGTATGAGATGAGATTTTTAGAATTGGCCCGTCATGCTATCTGGTTGATTCCTTCAAACAAGGAAAGGATCAGGAGGTTTATAGATGGCCTCACTTTTTAGCTGCGATTACTCATGACTAGAGAGAGAGAGTGTCTGGTGCTACTTTTGACGAGGTTGTTGACATTGCTCATTAGATTGAGATGGTTCGCAGCCAGGAGCGGGTTGAAAGGGAGGCTAAGAGGCCTCGTGGTTTTGGTGATTTCAGCGGTATTCCTTCAGGGGGTCAGTTTTATCGTGGTAGGCGCCATTATTACAGACATGCTCAGGCGGGTCGTCCAGTTCATCGTGGTGCATCAGCTAGCCACAGTTCGTACAGTGCTCACTCAGGCCAGTCTTCATTCAGTGCACTGCCAGCACAAAGTTCTCATCATGCCTCGTCTGCACAGGCTTCTACAGGTAATTCTTCGAGTTATCAGGAGCAATAGATTCATCAGAGGATGGGTTATTTCGAGTGCGGAGAATTGGGTCATTTCAAGAGAGATTGTCGTAGGCTGTTGAGTGGGGTTCCACTGCAGAGTTCTTGACCAATGGCACCAGCACCAGCAGTTACACCACCTGCCCAACCAGCTCGGGGTGGGGATCAGGCAGCTAGGGGTCGCCCAAGAAGGGGAGGCCGATCAGGTAGCGGTCAGACCCGATTCTATGCTTTTCCTGCCAGGACAGATACTGTTGTTTCAGATGCAGTTATCACAAGTATTGTTTCAGTGTGCCACAGGGAGGCTTTTACATTATTTGACCCTGGTTCTACTTATTCATATGTATCATCGTATTTTGCTCATTATCTGGATATGCCCCGTGAGTCCTTAGTTTCACATGTTAGTGTATCTACACTGGTGGGTGATATTATTACTGTGGACTGTGTGTATCGGTAGTGTGGTAACTATTGGGGAACTGGAGACTAGGGTTTATCTTTTATTACTCGGTATGGTTGATTTCGATGTAATCCTGGGTATGGATTGGTTGTTTCCATGTCATGCAATTCTGGACTGTCAGGTAAAAACTGTGACGTTGACTATGCCGGGATTGACAAAGGTTGAGTGGAGAGGTTCTCTAGAGTTTGTTCCTAGCAGGGTAATTTCATATTTGAAGGCCCAACGTATGGTTGGAAAGGGATGTTTGTCATACTTGGCCTTTGTGAGAGATGTTGATGCAAAGACTCCTACTATTGATTCAGTACTGATAGTGAGAGATTTTCCTGATGTATGTCCTACAGACCTGCCGGGTATACCGCTCGACAGGGATATTGATTTTGGTATTGACTTGGTGCAGGGCACTCAACCTATTTCTATTCCTCTGTGTCCTATGGCACTAGCTGAATTGAAAGAGCAACTTCAGGAACTCCTTAAAAAGGGCTTTATTAGGCCTAGTGTGTCACCTAGGGGTGCACCGGTTCTGTTTTTCAAAAAGAAAGATGGCACTATGCGGATGTGCATCGATTATAGGCAGTTGAACAAAGTTACAATCAAAAATAAATATCCCTTGCCCCGTATTGATGACTTATTTGACCAGCTTCAGGGAGCGAGGGTGTTCTCCAAAATCGATTTGAGGTCTGGGTATCACCAGTTGAAGATTAGGGATTCAGATATTCTGAAAACGGTATTCAGAACTCGTTTTGGCCACTATGAATTTCTTGTGATGTCTTTTGGGCTAACCAATGCCCTAGCAGCATTTATGCATTTGATGAATAGTGTTTTCCAACCGTATCTTGACTCATTTGTCGTGGTATTTATTGATGATATCCTGGTATACTCATGTAGCCATGAGGAGCATGCACAACACTTGAACATTGTATTGCAAAGGTTGAGAGAGGAGAATCTTTATGCTAAATTCTCTAAGTGTGAATTCTGGCTTAGTTAGGTGGCATTCTTGGGACATATAGTGTCCAGTGAAGGAATTAAGGTGGATCCGAAGAAAATAGAGGCAGTTCAAAATTGGCCCAGACCATCTTCAGTTACTGAAATTCAGAGTTTTCTCGGCTTGGCCGGTTATTATCGTCATTTTGTGGAGGGTTTTTCGTCTATTGCATCGTCTATGACTAAATTAACCCAGAAAGGCGCTCCGTTCAGGTGGTCGGATGAATGTGAAGAGATCTTTATAAGCTCAAGACAGCTTTGACTACAGCTCCAATATTGGTGTTGCCTAGAGGTTCAGGGTCGTATACTATATATTGTGATGCGTCGCGTATTGGTCTCGGTGCAGTACTTATGCAAGATGGTAGGGTGATTGCCTATGCGTCCAGACAATTAAAGGTACATGAGAAGAATTATCCAGTCCACGATCTGGAGTTAGCAACTATTGTTCATGCCTTGAAAATTTGGCGGCATTACTTGTACGGTGTCGAGTGCGAGGTGTATACCGATCATCGGAGTCTACAACATTTGTTTAAACAGAAGGATCTTAATTTGCGAAAGCGAAGGTGGTTGGAGTTGCTTACGGATTATGATATCACAATTCTCTATCACCCCGGAAAGGCCAATGTGGTGGCCGATGCCTTAAGTCGTAAGGCATAGAGTTTGGGTAGCTTAGCATACTTACCGGTAGCAGAGAGGCCTTTAGCATTGGATGTTCAGGCTTTGGCCAACCAGTTTGTTAGATTGGATGTTTCCGAGCCGAATCGAGTTTTTTCTTATGTGGTTTCTCGGTCTTCTTTATATGATCGCATCAGAGAGCGCCAGTATGATGATCCCCATCTGCTTGTCCTTAAGGACACGGTTCAGCACGGTGATACCAAGGAAGTCACTATTGCAAATGACGGTGTATTACAGATACAGGGTAGGCTATGTGTGCCTAATGTAGATGGTTTGCGCGAGTTGATTCTCCAAGAAGCTCACAGTTCGTGGTACTCTATTCATCCAGGCGCCGCGAAGATGTATCAGGATTTGAGACAACACTATTGGTGGAGGCGGATGAAGAAAGATATAGTTGGGTTTGTAGCTAGGTGTTTAAATTGTCAAAAAGTAAATCACGAGCATCAGAGACCGGGAGGATTACTTCAGGGACTTGAAATTCCGGAGTGGAAATGGGAGCGTATTACCATGGACTTTGTAGTTGGGCTTCCACAGACATTGAGAAAGTTTGATGCAGTTTGGGTGATTGTATATCGGTTGACCAAATCCGCACATTTTATTCCAATTGGTACTAATTATTCTTCGGAGCGGTTGGCTGGGATTTATATTCGCGAGATTGTTCGCCTACACGGTGTGCCGGTGTCCATTATTTCAGATTGGGGTACACAGTTTACCTCGTAGTTTTGGAGGGCAGTGCAGCAAGAATTGGGCACACAGGTTCAGTTGAGTACAGCATTTCACCCTCAGACGAACCGACAGTCCGAGCTCACTATTCAAATATTGGAGGATATGCTACACGCTTGTGTCATTGATTTAGGAGGTTCTTGGGATCAATTTCTGCCACTCGCGGAGTTTGCTTACAATAATAGCTACCAGTCAAGCATTCAGATGGCTCCGTATGAAGCTTTATATGGGAGACGGTGTCGGTCTCCGGTGGGTTGGTTTGAGCCAGGTGAGGTTAGACTATTGGGTACAGACTTGGTTCAGGATGCTTTAGAGAAGGTTATAGTAATTCAGGAACGGCTTCGCACGGCACAGTCTAGACAGAAGAGTTATGCCGACAGAAAGGTTCGTGATATGGTTCACGTGGTTGGGGAGAAGGTTCTGCTCAAGATTTCACCCATGAAGGGTGTGTTGAGGATCGGGAAGAAGGGCAAGTTGAGCCCTCGGTATATTGGGCCTTTTAAGATACTTAAGAAAATTGGAGATGTGGCTTATGAACTTGCCTTGCCACCCAGTCTATCAGGTGTTCATCCAGTGTTCCATTTATCCATGCTCTGAAAGTATGTCGGGGATCCGTCTCATATTTTGGATTTCAATACAGTGTAGTTGGATGGTAATTTGACTTATGATGTGGAGCCGGTGGCCATTTTAGACCGGCAGGTTCGAAAGTTGAGATAAAAGAACATAGCTTTGGTGAAGGCACAGTAGAGAGGCCATCCAGTCGGAGAAGCTACTTGGGAGATTGAGCAGGAGATGCGGAGTAAATATCCACATCTATTTGAGACTCCAGGTATGATTCTAAGCCCGTTCGAGGACGAACATTTGTTTGAGAGGGGGAGAATGTAACGACCCGGGTGGTCGTTTTGACTATTGCGATCCCGTTCCCCTATTTACTGTTCAAATTGTGAATTATAGCTGTTATTTGGCTTGCCGGGGTCATTAGTTTGGGTTCGGTGAGGTTTTGAAATGATTTGGAGCGCTTAGTTCCAAGGTTTAGAATTTAAGTTGAAAAGGTTGACCGGATGTCAACTTATGTGTAACGACCCCGGAGAAATTTTGCTAAGAAAATTAAGGTTTGGGTTGAACAATGCACCGATATGTAAAGAAAACTTTTGTCGGAAAAGGGTCATTTCTGCGACCACTATGCATTCGCAGAATCACTCTGCGGACCGCATAATGGTCGCAAAGTGGAACAGGAGGAGGGCAAGATTTGAGGAAAATTTGCGGTGCACTATGTGACGGCAGACCTGTTTTGCGGTGCATTATGCGACCGCAGAACAAGTATGCGGACCGCATAATGACCGCAGAACAGGTCAGTAACGCCCAGCTTTGGAGGCCAAATTATGCGGCCGGTATGCGGACCACATACCTATTATGCGATCGCATATGCGACCGCATAACTGCATCGGAGCTTCCATTCTTTCTAATTTTTGACCCGACCCAACTTCGATTTATAGCCCTTGAAGCTCATTTTTGAGCAAAAATCTAATATTATAGAGAGAGGTGAGAGCATTTTAGAGAGAGAAAGTGAAGACTTAGTCATTTAACCATCAATTCTTGTTCAAGGTTTGAAGATTTCACAAGGATCTTGCTAGGGCTTCAAAGAGGTAAGAATTTCTTTCCTCAATCCTTCAATTTCGGGTTTGGAGTAAAAATGGGTGATTTATAGTATGATTCTTGGGTGTAAGAGTATTATGTATACATACCAATAAGGTTGTGGAAGGATTATTAAGTTCAAATGGGTACGGATTGGGTTGGAAATGGTAGAAATCTTCATAGACTTTAATTGAAGATTTGAGGGTCGAGTTGGTGTCGGATTTTGGTGAAATTCGTATGGTTGGACTCGTGGTTGGATGAGCGTTCATATTTTATAACATTTGTCGGGTTCTGATACATGGGTCCCACGAGCAATATTTGAGTTAATGACGGATTTTATTGGAAAAATTAGTATCTCCTTACGGAATTAATTACAATAATTGGTATTGACTGAATCAAATTAATTGTGGCTAGATACGAGACTTTCGAAGATAAATTCTCATGGAAAGGGCATAGTGAAATAAATAATTACACGGGTTGAGATAAGTAACAATTATAAATTTGGTCCTGAGGGTATGAAACCCCGAATTTTGGTATCATGTGATTATTTTGTAGGTGGCTCACATGCTAGGTGACGGGCATGTGGGCGTGCACTGAGGGGATTGTGACTTGGTCCATCCCGAGAAACTGTAAAACTGAATAATTTATTGTTAGCTATATGATATCTATGTGTTGAAGAAATTTGACTATAAATCATGTTAGAAATCATGCTTAGGCTATGTTATAGTACCGTTGAGACACGTAGAGGTCGCGTACTTGTTAAATTATTTGCTAATTGTTGTCTTGTACTCAGTCATGATTTTTCTTGCGTATTATACCTTAGTCTTTCTGGATACTTGTTGATATACTATGTTATCTTTGTTTGTGCTGATCTTTGTGATTTCTGAGAGCCCGAGAGACTTGAGAGGTTGAGGACTGAGTAAGGCCGAGGGCGGCCTGTCAGTGAGGTAAGGATATAATGGCGCGTGAGTTGTCGGTGCAGGATATTATAACACGTGAGTTGTCCGTGCAGCACGTGAGTTGCCCGTGCAGATTATGGCGCTTGGATTGTAGGAGCCCCTCCGGAGTCTGTACACACCCCCAGTGAGCGCGGGTACCCATTGAGTGTGAGTGCTAAAGGGTTGAGAGCCGAGTGGTTGAGCTGTTGTGATGAGCTGGGTGACTGTTGCCTGGGAGGCTGTACTTACATTTCATTTGTTGTTGCACTTGGTTGCTATGTGTCATTGTTGTGAAATCTCTGAAAGATTTTATATCCGGATTACTTGAAATTGAACTGTATAAAATTGATTTGACTTAAACTGCCATATTTAAAAGCATGTCTATTCTTTGCTGGAACTACTGAAAGTAAACTATGACTGTATAACTTGTCATTATCTTCAGTTCCTTAGTTATTATTGTTACTTGCTGAGTTGGTTGTATTCATACTACACCCTGCACTTCGTGTGCAGATCCAGGTGTTCCTAAACATAGCGGGTGTTAATCATTTCGCGCAGTTGAATTTCAGGAGATTTTGAGGTAGCTTCCATGTTCCGCAGACCTTGTCTCTCCTTCTCTATTTCCTTGTTTACTATATTTGGTCTCAGACAATTATAGACCGTATTTTCCAGACTTGTACTCATATTAGATGCTCATATACTTGGTGACACCGGGTTTTGGGAGTGTTGTATCGAAAATTGCTAGATTTTTGGTATTGTATTTAATGTTATATTTTTTTTTAAAATTTAAAGAAAATCGTGGGTTATTGATGTTGTCGGCTTGCCTAGTACTGAGATAGGCACCATCACGACAGGTTAGGATTTTGGGTCGTGACAAGTAGGCTTGAGGGAGCAGTAAAATCAAGGGAAATGCTGCCCGCTGTTTTTGTTACATATTAAGTTACTCTCTTTATATAAATGATAGAGTCATTCGTAACTTGACAATAGCTTCATTGTCGTTATTGTAGATTAAAGTGCAGTGAGCTGAGTTTAGCATTGTTATTGAACAAATTTCTATAATGTATATTAAGGTTATACCTTCTTTCCTTTTGGGATGATCCATATGATACAACGAAACGAGAAAGCACGCTACTTTCACAAATGATTCTATTCCTAGAAGTACTAGCGTTGCCTATCTTCTTGTTTCCCCATATGTCCTACTATCATATCATCTATTTATGGGTCTCATGACATTCCGAGAGATCTTATTGACATACTTCATTATGCATTGCATTCATTTATACATATATATTAGATGGCTCTATATATGCGTATAGTATATGTATATGGGGTATGTGGAAAGGTTATGGCGTTATACACGCACCACCACCTGATCAGCTGGCATACGTTGATAATTTCGCCCATCAAGGTCGAGATGATATGATTGGTTTCCCTCAAAGGCTTGATAATGTTATGTACGCATATACCTATGCATGATATGAAATTTATACGCATATGAATGACATTATAAATATTTCATGATTCACCGAAGCTATTCAGACTTACATGTTGAGTCCTTTACTCCATGTTTCTTTCATGTCTTTTATATACTGATTTTTATGCCTTTCATACTCAGTACATTATTCATGCTGATGCCCTATTGCCTAGGGGCGTACGTTTCATGCCCGCAGGTACAGGTAGACAAGCTGACGGTCCCCCTTCTTAGGATCCTTGCTCAGCGAGAGTTGGTGTACTCCATTTGATCCGGAGTTGCTATTGGGTTTTGGTACGATACTTTTGTATACATATATGGGTATGACGGGGCTTAGTCCCATCCTTTATACAGTTGTACACTCTATTATAGGTCTGTAGACAGTTATGTATTGTTGGATAGTATGTGGCCTTATCGGCTCGCCCTACCGTGCTCCGTATATATATGTATATATGTCTTTTGGGCATGTTTTCCCCCCAAATGTTATTCACATGAATCGGTAATTTATTACCAGACGTTATACATGACCTACACTTATTTCATGTTTATATCTTAAACGTATGCTTGGGGGTGTTCAGCAGGTAGAACTCGAGCACTCGTCATGGCCCATCATTTTGGGTCGTGACATTGAGATCATTGAGAGGATTGGATAGGTGGCCTACAAGCTGGCCTTGCCACCTAGTTTATTTGTGATTCATCCGGTGTTCCATATCTCTATGCTCCTGAAGTATTATGGTGATCCGTCTCAAATTCTAGACTTCAGCACAGTCCAATTGGATGAGGATTTGACTTACATTGAGGAGCCTGTGACTATCTTGGACCAGCAGGACCGGAAGTTGAGATCAAAAGATATCGCTTCAGTGAAGATTCAATGGAGGGTTCACCCGGTCGATTAGGAGACCTGGGAAACCGAGCACGACATGCAGAGTCGTTATCCTCATCTATTCACCACTTTAGGGGTATGTCCTTATGCACGTTCGAGGACGAACGTTTGTTTTAAGATGGGGAGAATATAACGACTCGATCTGTCATTTTGTGTAATTACGCCTTGTTACCCCTTTTATTGCTTCACATATGTGTGTTTATGCTTTTATGACTTGCGAGGTTGGTTAGTTTCATTCTGGGAAGCTTTCGGATTGATTTGGACCCTTGATTCTTGACTTAGAAGTTTAAATTTGAAAATGTTTACCAAACTTTGACTTTTGTTAAAACAACCTCGGAACTATGTTTTTATGGCTCTGATAGGTTCATATCGTGATTTTGGAGTTGGGCGTATGTCCGAAAGTGATTTTGAAAGTCCGTAGGTTGATTTGTGTTGATTAGCCAAAATTTGACAATTTGAAGTTGAAAAGTTTGACCGTAGGTTGACTTTTAGCTATCGAGCTCGGAATTTGATTTTGGGACTTAGAATAGGTCCGTTATGGTATTTAGAACTTGTCTACAAAATTTTGTGTCATTTGTAGCTGATCCAATAGAATTCGCACGCTTAGTTATAATTCTAGAAGTTCTTGAAAATTTCTTTGGTTTTTATGCATTTTAGAGTTCAATTCGTAGTTTTAGATGTTATTTTTGTGTTTTAGTTGCGCGGAGACTTCGTATGATGTTTTTATACTTGTATGGATGTTTGGTTTGGAGCCCCGAGGGATTATATGAGTTTGGGACATGATCCAGAGAGTTTTGTACTGAAAATTTCAGAAACCTAATGTCTGGTTCTCTTGTGTCACAAATGCAAACACCAGGCTCGCATTTGCGAAGGTAACATGTGATGAGCAGTTGTCGCAAATGTGACCTCAACTTCGCATTTGCGAAGATATTAGGAATTTTACAAAGTTCGTAATTGCGAACAATTGTCCGCTTTTGCGATGTTTCCCCGGTTCGCAATTGCGATGTATGTTGAGTCTGCCAGGGTTCACAAATGTGAGCCCTGGTTCACAGTTGCGAGGGTTCGCAAATGCAAACCCTGTGTCGCAAATGCGACATCTGTAGCTGGTTAAAGAGTTAGGATTCTAATCTATTTCTAATCATTTCTAATCATATTCCATCAACATATCTTAGATTTTAACATCAAAATCATGTGAATCAAAGTGAAAATTGGTGAAACTTTGTCAAGTTTTATGAAAATTAAGAAATTTAGTGTTGGGAGCCGATTTGGACTCGGATTTGAAACTAATCACATATATGAACTCGTAGGATCATGGGTAGACAGATTCTACCATTGGACCTGGGTTTTGATCGGGCAATCCCCGGGTTGACTTTTGTTGACTTTTTGAAAAAATTGTAAAGATCATAACTTTATCTATTGCAATTGAATTCTCTAGCATTGTTTGATGATATTGAATCGATTTTGGTTAGATTTGAGCTGTGTGGAGGCGGATTTTAAGGGAAAAGCTATTTTCGAGTATTGAATTAGCCTAATTGAGGTAAGTGTCTTGCCTAACTTCATGTGGGGTAACTACCCCTTAGGATTGGTATTGTTGATTCAATTGTGCTAAGTGAAATCCGTAGAGTGGATACACAGATTCTACATGGTATTTGACCGGTTTAAGCAGCTTTGACTATTTCCATGCTTTAATATAAATGTCGTATGATGTTCTAAAATATCGTAGTCAATTTATTCTTAATTGTATTAGGCTATCCTTACATGCCTTAAATGACTTGTCTACTACTTGTTCTACATCCTACTTGCTAAATTGCTCTCATGCTTTAGTTGAACTTCTTGCCTCTTTTATTGTTACAAGCAATCTCTTCATTGTTAATTATTACTATTTGAAGTCATTATTCACGTAGTCCCTTTCATTATTGATCTTCTTTACTTGAAGTAATTGTTCATCTTATCCATTTACTTATTGATTTCCTTATCGTGAGTTAGATTTATCTAGTATCGTGGTTATACATTATTTCTCCAATTGTTGAGTTATTTGGTGTTGTAGTTTTGAAAGTCATTAATACGTTGAAGCGATGTTGGTTATTGTTGAAACATATATCTTATTGAGCATTTTTCATTCATTGTTGTTATGGATATTCTTGTATACATTGTAGTGGAGCCATGGGCCATTGTTGTGGTAACATTGATATCGTTGTTGTTGGCAATTGTGATATATGAGCACTTGTGGTGCGAATTGTTATTTTGATATGATATTGACGCGCATGCGGCAGTATGAGGGTTGGGGTTAATGTGCATGCGGTGGTATAAGGTGGGACTTATGTGCGTGTTGCTTGTAGGGGAACTACGTGAACTCACGTGGCATCATAAGGTGGGCTAAAGTGCGTATAGCTATTTCGGGAAAACTATTTTCAAAACCTATTTCAAATGTAAGGCTCACGCGGCGGTATAAAGAAATATTGTGATTGAAATTGAGAAATGTGAATATGAGGCGATACCTCGGTTGTGATTCTTGATTATACGAGGCAGTTCTTTGGTTTGATTTCATTATACACGAGGCGGTATGACACGACCCAAAATCCCTACCTATCTTGAAGGCGCCTATCTCGATACTAGGCAAGCCAATAATCTCGATAAACCACAATTTCTATTAAGTTTGAAAATACAATAATTTAGTACAAAAACAAATCCCATAAATACTAACACGAACACTCCCCAAAACCTGGTGTCACTGAGTACATGAGCATCTAATATGGATACAAAAGGAACATAAGGTCTATAATAGTCTAAGACCAAAATACAGTAAACAAGGAGATAGGGAAAGAGAAACAAGGTCTGCGAAACACGGCAGCTACCTCTAAATCTCCTGAAAATCAACTGCGCGAAATGATCAGCACCCGCTATGTCCGGGAATACCTGGATCTGCACACGAAGTGCAGGGTGTAGTATGAGTACAACTAACTCAGCAAGTAACAATAATAACTAAGGAACTGAAGATAATGACAAGCTACACAGTTACAGTTCACTTTTAATAATTCCAGCAAAGAATGGATATGCTTTCAAATCCAGCAGTTTAAGTCAAATCAATTTTTATGCAGTTCAATTTCATGTAATTCGGATATAAAATCTTTCAGAGATTTCACAACAATGACATATAGCAATCAAGTGCAATAACAAATGCAAAGCAAGTACAGCCTCTCAGGCAACAGTCCCTCAACTCATCACTCAGCTCTCAGCCCTTAGCACTCACACTCAATAGGTACCCGTGCTCACTGGGGGTGTATAGACTCCGGAGGGGTTCCTACAACCCAAGCGCCATAATCTGCACGGACAACTCACGTGCTTCAAGGACAACTCACATGCTATAATATCCTACACGGACAACTCACGTGCCATAATATCCTTACCTCACCGACAGGCCCTCGGCCTTACTCAGTCCTCAACCTTTCTAGTCTCTCGGGCTCTTAGAAATCACAAAGATCAGCCCAAACAAAGATAACATAATGCATCGACAAATATCAAGAAATACTGAGGTATGATACGCAAGTAAAATCATGACTGAGCACAAGATAGAAATTAGCAATCAATTCAATAAGTATCTGCCCTTTGTGGGTCCCAACAGTACTATCACATAGCCTAAGCATGATTTCTAACATGATTTATAGTCAAATATCTTCAACACATAGAGAGCATATAGCTAATAACAAATTATTCAACTTTACAATTTTACAGGACAGAACAAGTCAATTCCCTCGGTGCACGCCCACACGCCCATCACCTAGCATGTGCGTCACCTCCAAAATAATCACACGACACAAAATTCTGGGGTTTCATACCCTCAGGACCAGATTTACAACAGTTACTTACCTCAGAGCGTGAAATTCTTTACTCTGCTATGCCTTTGCCTCGCAAATCGGCCTCTGAAAGCCTCGAATCTAGTCACAAATAATTCATTTCAGTCAATAAAATTTATTGGAATTAACTTCATAAGAAAATGCTAATTTTTCTTAAAATCCAAATTTTAGCACAAAAATCGCCGTTGGGGCCCATGTTTCAGAACTCGACACAAGTTACAAAATCTAAAAGCCCATTCAACCAAGAGTCTAACCATACCAATTTTATCAAAATCCGACCCCAACTCGACCCTCAAATATTCAATTTAAACTAAGAGGGTTTTCAAACTTTTCCAACTTAATTCGCCAATTAAATGATAATAACAACCATGGATTCGGGTAATTTAACCAATATTGAGTTAAGAACACTTACCCCATTGTTTTCCTTGAAAAACTCCCGAAAATTGCCTCGTCCCGATCTCAAATCCGTCAAAAACTGAAAATGGGACGAAATCCCATTTTTAGAACTTAAACTCTATGTCCAGACCTCTCTTCTTCGCGAACGCGACAGGTCCCTCGCGTTCGCGAAGCACAACTCGACTGCCCACAAATTTAACCTTCGTGAACGTGACCGTGGCTTCCCGAAGGCGAAGCTTTGCAATTCTTACCCTTCGTGAATGCGACCACGTCTTTGCGAACATGAAGATTTACCAGCTTAGACCTTCGCGAACGCGAACGTGACCGCCACCTCGCGAATGCGTAGAACAAGGACCCGAGGGTCCCCTATAACCTCACTCTTCTTCGCGAACGCGAAAAAAAAAACCTTACACTCAGAAAACACTCTTCGCGAACGCGAGGGCCCACTCGCGAACATGAAAGAGAAAATCAGAAAATGCAGCAGCAGATATCAGCAATCTCACCAAGGCTAAAAATGATCCATCAACCATCCAAAACTTACCCGAGCCCCTTGGGACCTCAACCAAATATACCAACAAGTCCTAAAACACCATACGGACTTAGTCGAACCCTCAAATCACCTCAAACAATGCTAAAACCATGAATTACACCCATATTCAAGCCTAACGAACTTTGAAATTTCTAATTTCTACAAACGACTCCGGAACCTACCATATCACGTCTGATTTACCTCAAATTTTGCGCACAAGTCATAAATGACATAATGGAGGTACTCAGATTTTCATAATCGGATTTCGACCCCGATATCAAAAAGTCAACCCCCCGATCAAATTTCCCATAAATTCAGCTTTCGGTATTTCAAGCCTAATTCCACTACGGACCTCCAAATAATATTTCGGACATGCTCCTAAGCCCAAAATCACCATACGGAGCTATTGGAATCATCAAATTTCAAATCCGAGGCATAGGTCCATATCCGGTCCACTTTTCTAACTTAAATTTTTAATTATGAGACTAAGTGTCTCATTTCACTCCGAATTCCTTCCGGACCCGAACCCACTAACCCGGTAAGTCATAAAACAACTAGAAAGTATAAATTGAGCAGTAAATGGGGGAACGGCGTTATAATAATCAAAATGACCGGCCGAGTCGTTACATTTTCCCCCTGTTAAACAAATGTTCGTCCTCGAATGAGTTTAGAACAATACTTGGGGTCTCAAATAAGTGTGGATATTTGCTCCGCATCTCCGGCTCAATCTCCCAAGTAGCTTCTCCGGCTGGCTGGCCTCTCCACTGCACCTTCTCTGATGCTATGCTCTTTGACGTCAGCTTTCTAACCTTCCGGTCTAAAATAGTCACTGGTTCCACGTCATAAGTCAAATTACCGTCCAATTGTACTGCACTGAAATCATAAATATGAGACGGATCCCCGACATACTTTCGGAGCATGGATACATGAAACACTGGATGAACACCTGATAGACTAGGTGGCAAAGCAAGTTTATAAGCCACCTCTCCAATTTTCTTAAGTATCTTAAAAGGCCCACTATACCGAGGGCTCAACTTGCCCTTCTTCCCGAACCTCAACACACCCTTCATGGGTGAAATCTGAGCAGAACCTTCTCCCCCACCATGTGAACAACATCACGAACCTTCCTTTCGGCATAACTCTTTTGTCTAGAATGTGCCGTGCGAAGTCATTCCTGAATCACTTTGACCTTCTCTAAAGCATCCTGAACCAAGTCAGTACCCAATAGCCTAACCTCACGCGACTCAAAGCAACCCACCGGAGACCGGCACCGTCTCCCATACAAAGCTTTATATGGAGCCATCTGAATGCTTGACTGGTAGCTATTATTATAAGCAAACTCCGCGAGTGGCAGAAATTGGCCCAAGAACCCCCAAAATTAATTACACAAGCGCGTAGCATATCCTCCAATATCTGAATAGTGCGCTCGGACTGTCCATCCGTCTGAGGGTGAAATGATGTACTCAACTGACCCTGTGTGCCCAGCTTTCGCTGCACTGCCCTCCAATACTGTGAGGTGAACTGCGTACCCCGATCTGAAATAATGGACACCGGCACACCGTGTAGGCAAACAATCTCGCGAATATAAATCCCAGCCAATCTCTGCAAAGAATAATTAGTACCGACTGGAATAAAATGCGCAGATTTGGTCAACCGATCTACTATCACCCAAACAACATCAAACTTTCTCAAAGTCCGTGGGAGTCCAACTACGAAGTCCATGGTAATACGCTCCCTCTTCCACTCCAGAATTTCAAGTCTCTATAGCAATCCGCCCGGTCTCTGATGCTCGTACTTTACCTGTTGACAATTTAAACACCGAGATACAAACCCAACTATATCTTTTTTCATCTGCCTCTACCAATCGTGTTGTCTCAAATCCTGATACATCTTCGCGGCGCTTGGATGAATAGAGTACCGCGAACTGTGAGCTTCCTGGAGAATCAGCTCACGCAAACCATCTACATTAGGCGCACATAGCCTGCCTTGCATCCATAATACACCGTCATCTCCAATAGTGACTTCCTTGGCATCACTTTGCTGAACTGTGTCCTTAAGGACAAGCAGATGTGGATCATCATACTGGCGCTATCTGATGCGATCATATAAAGAAGACTGAGAAACCATACAAGCCAAAACTCTATTTGGTTCAGAAACATCCAATCTAACAAATTGATTAGCCAAGGCTTGAACATCCAAGGCTAAAGGCTTCTCTGCTACTGGTAAGTATGCTAAGCTGCCCAAACTCTCTGCCTTACGACTTAAGGTATCGACCACCACATTGGCCTTTCTGGGATGATAGAGAATGGTGATATCATAATCCTTAAGCAACTCCAACCACCTTCGTTGTCGCAAGTTAAGATCCTTCTGTTTAAATAAGTGTTGTAGACTTTGATGATCGGTATATACCTCAAACTGGACACCGTAAAAGTAATGCTGCCAAATTTTTAAGGCATGAACAATAGCTGCAAACTCAAGATTGTGGAATGGATAATTCTTCTCATTTACCTTTAACTGTCTGGACGCATAGGTAATCACCCTGTCATCTTGCATCAGCACTGCACCGAGACCAATACGCGACGCATCATAATATACAGTATAAGACTCTAAACCTGTAGGCAGCACCAATACTGGAGCTGTAGTCAAAGCTGTCTTGAGCTTCTAAAAGCTCTCTTCACATTTATCCGACCACCTGAACGGAGCACCTTTCTGGGTCAATTTAGTCATAGGTGATGCAATAGACGAGAAACCCTCCACGAAACGACGATAATAACCGGCCAAGCCAAGAAAACTCCGAATCTCAGTAACTAAGGATGGTCTGGGCCAATTCTGAACTGCCTCTATTTTCTTCGGATCCACCTTAATTCCTTCACTAGACACTATATGTCCCAAGAATGCCACCGAACTAATCCATAACTCACACTTAGAGAATTTGGCATAAAATTTCTCATCTATCAGCCTCTGTAATACAATACCTATGTGTTGTGCATGCTCCTCCTGGCTACGTGAGTACACTAGAATATCATCAATAAATACTATGACAAATAAATCAAGATATGGCTGAAATACACTATTCAGCAAATGCATAAATGTTGCTGGGGCATTGGTTAGCCAAAAAGACATCACAAGAAATTCATAGTGGCCATAACGAGTTCTGAATGCCGTCTTCAGAATATCTGAATCCCAAATTTTCAACTGGTGATACCCATATCTCAATTCAACTTTTGAGAACACCCTCACTCCTTGAAGTTGGTCAAATAAGTCATCAATACGCGGCAAAGGATATTTATTCTTGATCATCACTTTGTTCAACTGCCTATAGTCAATGCACATCCACATAGTACCATCTTTCTTTTTCACAAACAGAACTGGTGCACCCCAAGTTGACATACTAGTCCTAATAAACCCCTTTTCAAGGAGTTCATAAAGTTGCTCTTTCAATTCTTTTAACTCAGCTGATTCTATACGATACAGAGGAATAGAAATAGGCATTCAATTCCCTGCACCAAGTCAATACCTAAATCAATATCCCTGTCGGGTGGCATACCGGGCAGGTCTACAGGAAATACATTCGGAAAGTCTCGCACGACCGGTACTGAATCAATAATAGGAGTATCAATATCAAGATCTCTCATAAAGGACAAATATGACAAACATCCATTTTCAACCATACGTTGGGCCTTCAAATAATAAATTACCCTGCTAGGAAAAAATTTAGAGAGCCTCTCTATTCAACCTTTGGAAACCCCGGCATTGTCAATGTCACAATTTTTGCGTGACAGTCCAGAATAGCATGACATGGAGACAACCAATCCATACCCAGGATTACATCGAAATCAACCATACCAAGTAATAAGTGATCAGCTTTAGTCTCCAATTTCCCAATAGTCACCACACACAACTGATACATACAGTCCACAGTAACAATATCGCCCATCGGTGTAGATACACAAACAAGTGAAACTAAGGACTCACAGGGCATATCCAGGTAATAAGCAAAATACGATGATTCATATGAATAAGTGGAACCAGGGTCAAATAATATAGAAGACTCTCTGTGGCATACTGAAATAATACCAGTGATCACTGCGTCTGAGGCAACAACATCTGGCCTGGCAGAAAAAGCATAGAATCGAGCCTGTCCGCCACCATATAAACCTCCCCCTCTTGGGTGACCCCTAGCTGCCTGACCCCCACCCTGAGCTGGCTGGGCGGGTGATGTAACTGTTGGTGCTGGTGCCATTGGTCGAGAACTCTGATGTGGAGCCCCACTCAACAGCTTAGGACAATATCTCTTAAAATGACCCAACTCTCTACACTCGAAACAACCCCTCCTCTGACGGAACTGGTGCTCCTGATAACCTAATGAATTACCTATAGAAGCCTGAGCAGACGAGGCATGATGAGAACTCTGCACTGGTAGTGCATTGAATGAAGACTGGCCTGAGTGAGCACTGTAAGAACCGTGGCTAGCTGATGCACCACGATGAGCTAGACGACCCGCCTGAGCGAGTCTGTAAGAATGGCCCCTACCGCGGTAAAACTGACCCCCTGAAGGAACACCGCTGAAATCACCGGAACCACGAGGCCTCTTAGCCTCCCTCTCAACCCGCTCCTGGCTACGAACCATCTCAATCTGATGATCAATGTCGACAACCTCATCGAAAGTAGCACCTGACACTCTCTCTAGTCATGAGTAATTGCAGCTGAAACGTGATGCCATCTATGAATCTCCTGATCCTTTCCCTGTATGTGGGAATCAACTAGATAGCATGACGGGCCAATTCTAAAAATCTCATCTCATATTGTGTCACGGACATATCACCCTAACGAAGCTGCTCAAACTTCCTGCACATCTCCTCTCTGCGGGACTGAGGCACGAACTTCTCCAGTAATAGACCGGAGAACTGCTGCCAGGTAAGGGGTGCTGCACCGACCGACCTACACCTCTCGTAAGACTTCTACCATCTGAAGGCAGCCCCAGAAAACTGAAAAATTGTGAATGAGACCCCACTGGTCTCTAGAATACCCAATGTCTGAAGCATCCGCTGACACTTATCTAGAAAACCCTGGGCATCCTCTTACTCAGTACCGCTAAATGGTGGAGGTCAAAGCCTCTCAAATCTCTCAAGTCTCTTCTACTCATCATCTTCCATAACATGAACTACCGGGGTCTGAGCAACTGCAACCGGCTAGGCTGGTAGTGCCACCCGGTATCTAAAGTCCCTGTACTACCTGGTCTGGAGTACGGGCAACGGGGGTATGAGTACCTCCCCCGGCCTGAGAAGCGCCAGGTACAGCCTGAGCCGAAACCACCTGAGCAAGACCAATGCAAGCTGCCAATATCTGGGCCAAAGTCTCTTGAAGGCCTGGAATCTCAATGGGCACAGCTGGTGCCTGAGCTGATCCTGTCAGCTCAGCTATATCCGGAATCTACTCCTGAGGTGGAGCAACTGGTGGTAATACAGGTGCTGGTCCAACTGTGGTACGAGCTACACCTCTACCTCTACCTCGGCCTCGGCCTCTACCACGACCCCGGCCTCTCGCGACCCTAACTAGTGGCACTGGTAGCCGACCGTCCGATCTGATAGTACATGTCCTCACCATCTATGAGAGAATAGAATAGCAGACATTTAGTTTCCAGAATCAACAAATTCGCACGATAGGATACAAGAAAGTGAAATTTTCCTAAGGGTTCCGCAGCCTCTCGAAGATAAGTACAAACGTCTCCGTACCGATCCGCAAGACTCTACTAAACCTACTTATGACTCGTGAGACCTATGTAACCTAGGCTCTAATACCAACTTGTCATTGCCCAAAATCCCAACCTGTCGTGATGGCGCCTATCTCGATACTAGGCAAGCAAATAATCTCTATAAACCACAATTTCTATTCAGTTTGATAATACAATAATTTAGTACAATACAAAATCCCATAAATACTGACACGAACACTCCCCAAAACCTGGTGTCACTGAGTACATGAGCATCTAATATGGATACAAATCTAGAACATAAGGTCTATAATAGTCTAAGACCAAAATACAATAAACAAGAAGATAGGGAAAGAGAGACAAGGTCTGCGAAACGCGGCAGCTATCTTTGAATCTCCTGAAAATTAACTGCGTGAAATGATCAACACCCGTTATGTCTGAGAATACCTGGATATACACACGAAGTGTAGGGTATAGTATGAGTAAAACCAACTTAGCAGGTAACAATAATAACTAAGAAACTGAAGATAATGACGAGCTACACAGTTACAGTTCACTTTCAGTAATTCTAGCAAAGAATAGACATGCTTTCAAATCCGGTAGTTTAAGTCAAATCAATTTTTATACAGTTCAATTTCATGTAATCCGGATATAAAATCTTTTAGAGATTTCACAACAATGACAGATAACAATCAAGTGCAATAACAAATTCAAAGCAAGTACATTCTCTCAGGCTACAGTCACTCAACTCATCACTCGGCTCTCAGCCCTCAGCACTCACACTCAATGGATACCCGCACTCACTGGGGGTGTACAGACTTACGGACAACTCACATGCCATAATATCCTTACCTCACCGATTGTCCCTCAGCCTTACTCAGTCCTCAACCTTTCTAGTCTCTCGGGTTTTCAGAAATCACAAAGATCAGCCCAAACAAATATAACATAATGCATCAACAAATATCAAGAAATACTGAGGTATTATACGCAAGTAAAATCATGACTGAGCACAAGATAGAAATTAGCAATCAATTCAATAAGTATGTGCCCTCTGTGGGTACCAACAGTACTATCACATAGCCTAAGCATGATTTCTAACATGATTTATAGTCAAATTTCTTCAACACATAGAGAGCATATAGCTAACAACAAATTATACCTAGAATGTGCGTCACCTCCAAAATAATCACATGACACAAAATTTCGGGCTTTCATACCCTCAGGACCAGATTTAAGATTGTTACTTACCTCAGAGCGTGAAATTCTTTACTCTGCTATGCCTTTGCCTCGCAAATCGGCCTCCGAATGCCTCGAATCTAGTCACAAATAATTTGTTTAAGTCAATAAAACTTATTGGAATTAACTTCATAAGAAAATACTAATTTTCCATAAAAATTTGAATTTTAGCTCAAAAATCGCCTGTGGGGCCCACATCTCGAAACTTGACAAAAGTTACAAAATCCGAAAGCACATTCAACCACAAGTCTAACCATATCAATTTTGTCAAAATCCGATCCCAACTCGACTCTCAAAATTTCAATTTAAACTAAGAGGGTTTTCAAACTTTTCCATCTTAATTCGCCAATTAAATGATAATAACAACCATAGATTCGAGTAATTTAACCAATATTGAGTTAAGAACACTTACCCCGTTGTTTTCCTTGAAAAGCTCCCAAAAAATGCCTCTTCCCGAGCTCAAATCCGTCAAAAACTGAGTCCCATTTTCAAAACCTAAACTCTCTATCCAGACCTCTCTTCTTCGCGAACACGACAGGTCCCTCGCGTTCGCGAAGCACAACTCGACTGCCCACAAATTTAACCCTTTGCGAACGTAACCACCACCTTGTGAACGCGTAGAATAAGGACCCGGGGGTCCCCAATAGCCTCACTCCTTTTCGCGAACAAGACACCTCTCACGCGTTCGCGATGCACACACAGACCATACCTTCACGTTCGCGTCCTCCCCTTTGTGGACGCGAAGAACAAAACCTCACACTCAGAAAACACTCTTCGCGAACGCAAAAGAGAAAATCAGAAAAATGCAGCAGCAGATATCAGCAATCTCACCAAGGCCAAAAATGATCTGTTAACCATCCAAAACACATCCGAGCCCCTCGGGACCTCAACCAAATATACCAGCAAGTCCTAAAGCATCATACAGACTTAGTCGAACCCTCAAATCACCTCAAACAACGCTAAAACCATGAATTGCACCCCAATTCAAGCCTAATAAACTTTGAAATTTTTAATTTCTACAAACGACTTCGGAACCTACCAAATCCCGTCTGATTTACCTCAAATTTTGCGCACAAATCTTAAATGACATAACGGAGGTACTCAAATTTTCAGAATCGGATTTTGACCCCGATATCAAAAAGTCAACCCTCTAGTCAAACTTCCCAAAAATTTAACTTTCGGCATTTCAAGCCTAATTCCACTACAGACCTCCAAATAATATTTCGGACACGCTCCTAAGCCCAAAATCACCATACATAGCTATTGGAATCATCAAAATTCTAATCCGAGGTCGTTTACACATAGGTCCATATCCGATCCACTTTTCTAACTTAAATTTTCAATTATGAGACTAAGTATCTCATTTCACTCTGAATTCCTTCCGGACACGAACCCACTAACCCGGTAAGTCATAAAATAATTATAAAGCATAAATTGAGTAGTAAATGGGGGAACAGGGTTATAATACTCAAAACAACCGGTCGGGTCATTACACGGTACCTCGTTGTGATTCTTGCTGTTCATTTCATGTTGCAAAGTGTTTTGGTGGGAGTATTTCTTGTTGCCTCATTCTTTATTATTCTAGCAGTTATTGTCCGTTCATGATCATTGTAGCCTTTAGTTGCTTGTTTTATGTTATTTTCATTGTTGTTTTCCGGTACTAGTTCATCCTATTATCTTGGTTTCGTTTCAGTTGTTTCTTCATTTTCCATTACATATCCGTACTATATTTTCATACTGTCTATTTTATATCCTTGTGGGTGTCTTGACCTGGCCTCGTCACTACTCTATTGAGTTTTGGCTTGATACTTATTGGGTACCATTATAGTGTACTCATACTACGCTTCTCCACATTTTTTGTGCAGATCTAGGCACGTCTGCTCGTGCCAGTCGTTAGAGATTGTCTGTAGTTGTTGCTTGGGAGACTTCAAGGTATACCTCCTCTACGTCTGCAGGCCTCAGAGTCACCTTCCCTATTTTACTTCCTGTTGTATTTATTTCAGACAGTGATGTATTAGATATTTTTGAATTATTCTATAAAGCTTATGACTGAGTTTCACCGGCTTTGGGGTGTGTATTATGAGATTCTGTTTTCCGGAAGTTTTTATCAACTATTCGGTTAATTTTAGTAACTTGTTAATTATATATGTTTAGTTATGATTTATTGTTAGTCTTACCTAGTCATACAGATTAGGTTCCATCATGACATCCTACGGAGGAGAATTGGGGTCGTGATGGTTTTAAAGTGGGTCTAACGAGT